>NC_057358.1:113280052-118395052 GCF_016509475.1 Prionailurus bengalensis
ACAAAACAAACTGGCAGAGAGGAAAATCCAGAACATGAGATCCATTTTTGTTTCATCCGTAAGAGTATTTAATATAGATATAATTTGTTCACAACACCAATTGGCGCAAAATGGAAATATGAATGATGGTTGTATTTACTGTTTTACCTTTAAAAAATTTTTGAGACAACTCATTTTGAGAACAGAAGCTCCTATACCTATGGAGGCTGTTTTGTAATTATTCTCCGCAGATGTTAATTGACTACAGTAATCCTGGAAGTAGTCAAACAGCTCAATCTTATTGGCTAAGGCATCCTAGCATTTAACAAATTCCAGTCGCATACCTAGAAAAACATGGGAATCTGAGTCCTTGTAGAGTTTTAAAGAGACAAAGGTTGACTCTCTTTCTAAAGTTACATTCTGTTCACTAAGACAAAGCAAGATCATTGACATTAGTTTTCCCAGGACTTATACCTCTGACTTGAGAAAAGAATGGCTCTCTCCGTGTAATATACATGTCATGACTGAAATACTCAATTCCTTCTTCTGTGCATTTATTTACATTTAATGCAG
This sequence comes from Prionailurus bengalensis, assembly GCF_016509475.1. Lineage (NCBI taxonomy): Eukaryota > Metazoa > Chordata > Mammalia > Carnivora > Felidae > Prionailurus > Prionailurus bengalensis. The sequence continues at coordinate 113,280,605 of NC_057358.1, forward strand.
AGTGAAACAAGGCATAAGCTCTAAGAAGTGGCAGACCGAAGGAACCCAGACCTCTTCCCTCACCTTCCAGTTCAATATCTTCAACAGCTATCAGTTACTATGAAATACATCTCAAGTCTTTGCCATGACATTTACCACTCTCCATGCTTTGTATCCATCTGGTCATTCTAATAGTATCCCCACTGCAATTTTTCATGTACCCAGCATAACACCAAAATGGAAATATTTCATATTTCCCAATACATCCCTAGATCTTTTGGGTACGGCATTATAAACAAGACCGGCTGGGCACCTGCTCTCATGGAACTTATTTTTATCTTCCAGTTATCAAAGGCAGGTCTTGCAAGGCTATACCATCCTGGCCATATAAAAGGGACCACACTGGTAGCAATAATAATCATATCACCCACCCCTGCTAGCTAGCAGACTGTGGTGATCCCTTCAAAGAATCCCCTGGTTCACTCTGAGGAATTTCAGAAGGTTCTCACTTGAACTCACACATTGTCATCTTTGCTATCACACAGCATTAACCATATTCTGTTTGGTACTCATTGTTGACTCGGCCCCATCCTCCTCCATCTCCACCTGATAGAATATGAGAGTCTGCATCAGCTCCTTCCTGCTCCTTTGGCCCCAATCCCTCACGTCAAATGGTGCAAAGTAAGTTCTGTTAATTCCATTCCAACTGTCCAAGGGAGTACGAATGCAGCAGGAAGCAAAGGTTAGGCCACAGCTAGAACCTTTCGTTTATAACCCTTAGTTATTTGCATACATAACTTTTCGTCCTTTCTAGTTTTAGATTCTTTAGAAGAAAGAACCAGGTTTTGATCACCATTGTAACTCCCAGGATTCCTTGCATATATTGTACACTTGAAAAATGATTGTTGAATTGACTCCTTTTGGCCGCATTATACTCACTTAACCCAATTATCCTAAAGTGAACATTAAACATTGCCACCTTTATTTTATATCTAACCTCAGATCACTTAGGAAGGCATATAAACTCATAAATAATTCCAAAACATAAAGCTGATTATTTTTGGTTTTATAATGATTTCCCCACTCTTTAATCAAATGCATGATGGTGTATAGATATTGCCTTTACAGCAGCTGCTGCAAGCATGTGGATTATGTTAGAGGGCTCTCTGAGAGGAAAACAATTATATTAGTGTAACTGACATGATATTGGATAAAGAATGATTAAACCATCAGTTCCTTGGAGCTACTTCTGAGCTACTGCTGCTAGACGGATACAAAAGAAACATAATAGTGGCTATATTTTGCACAATGGGGAGATTCATTTTTGGTGGGAACTCTTCCAGGCAAATTACATTTAAAACAGCATTCTCATCAGAAATAATAAACCTAAAAGAGAATGCAGCCAGCAAAGGAAACTGAGACTAGGAATTCTTAGAGAAACAGACAGCTGAAGCCTCACAGTTTTTGCAACATTTTGTAGAATGTGTTAGAAGGAAACAAAGCTTCCAGTGGAAATCAAAACATACAAATTTTGCATTTAAATTTGGTACTTTGAGACTAGGTCATAAAAAAGAATGAGGCTTAGTAAGGGATACCCTGATTCAGCAAGTAGATAGCCCAAGGAAGATGTAAGCTGGAACGAAGGAGGGAATCACTCACAGGAAGACTCTCTCAAGCTAAGTGGACATTTCTGTCACTCCCCTGGTCACACGTTACTCTCCTCTACTTATTGGTGGGGGAATGGACAATGGTCTTAGAAAATCAGGCATCTATTTTAGAGTATTCTGTATCGTAAACTACATATATTTCTTATTATGGTGTATGAGTTAATTTTGTTTAACAAATGCTTTTGCTGCCTGTATAAAACCTTAAGCTGATGGACACCTCTGGTTATTATCATAAATATATAACAGACTGGATGGAACTATGGAAATTTCTATTATGGATATTAGTGTGGGTTGTGTTAAATGGTGCCCCTGAAGGAATTCTGTCTGAATGAAGCTTCTTTCTCTCTGAATGTGATATATTTTAAACAAATATAGGTCAGAAAAGATTATTTTTGCAGAGTCTGAAGAAGCAGCAATGTAAAATTATTCCATAAAGCCAAAAAGAAAAGAGTTACATAAATGTGGCCCAGAGGCAAAGTGCTGCAGAGAAAGTCTGAGAGGGAGGCAGAAAATGAGTTCTAGTCTTGGCTCATCTCTGGCCTTGGTTCAGTTCCTAAACCCAGAGAAAATCCTTGTTTTTGCTTTACAGGTCAAAGCAGGCCACTGCTGTGAGCCTGCAAAGCCCCCTTTTCACCTTAAAAGCCACACTGCAGACCTTTCTTGGCTGTCATTGGCACCTTGAGACCAATTCTCCCCCATTTTCTGGGCTCAAGAAGGTGCATAGCTGATCCCCCTATTGTTCTGAGAGCTGAGTGAATCCAGTCTGTTGCTCTTGGCTAATCCTCTCCTACCTTAACCTTCCACGGAATATACCCCACATGAAGTTAAAGTTGGTAAGACACACCTTTACATGTAAAACAAAAACCTGCTATTTTTGTATAGCCTCTCTTGACACTTTGGTCTCCTTTTGCCTGATTTGAACTTTAAAAAAAAAACATTTCATATAGAAACACACTGAACACTTCGAGAAGAACAACTGTTAAAATAATGACTTCTAATTCTAAGAATATGAAGTTAATAGTGGTTCTCAAGTGGGTAAACAAGTATTATCTAAAATATTTTTTTGCTTATATATTAAAATGTATTCAGTTGTGTGCTATGTAAAAATAATTTTTCCTTCTTAAAAGAAAGTTTAGCACATTTTTCCCTCCAAAGTAGACCCTAGATACCAACACATCTGGATATTTTATCTATACAACTAAAAAGTCAGGCATTTTGGATATTTTAAAATATCTGTCTGTGAATATTTAAATTTGAGGCTTTCAAAAAAAATTAAAAGCTTTTGAAATACAACTATAGAATCAATTGCACATGTGAGGAAGAATGATCTAATGTAGACATTTGCTATTATAGATGATTGATAGATATGTTCATAGGCTCAGAAAAATATATGTATTCTGATGTCTTCTCTAAAAGATTTTTATCCCAAGTACCTCAGAGATGTTGATCTCTTGACTTACTAAACAATAATTAAAAAAAAAACCCTTTAATAATAGCATTTATTTCAAAGACTATTTGAACTCAACTCATTGAAACAGAATTGATAATGAGTAATTTATTATTAAATTTTTTTAATGTTTACTTTTTGAGAAAGAGACAGAGCATGAGCAGGGGAAGGGGAGAGAGAGAGAGGGAGACACAGAATCCAAAGCAGGCCCCAGGTTCTGGGCTGTCAGCACAGAGCCTGATGCTGGGCTCGAACTCATAAGCCGTGATATCATGATCTGAGCCGAGGTCAGATGCTCAACCTACTGAACCACCCAGGCGTCCTGATAATGAGTAATTTAAAAACCAAGTAGCACAAAAGATCCTTAATGAATCAAAATTGGCTTACTAAATTTTGACACTAAAGCTTCTTTAGTTTATTCATAGGTGTTCCCTTGGTCCCTTCCTTAAAAAATATTTACAGTTGTTTTAGGCCCAGTGACAAGAATCTTGATTCCTACATTTTACAAATCCTATCAAATTTAAAACAACAAACACAAAAAGATTAATTGAGCTCATACAATGAGAAAGGAACAGAGTAAGTGTGCACAGGTGACAAAAACAGCTACTGTTCCCGCCTTCTTGGGGGTTACACCCTGGGAGAGGAGTACCTGAAAGAGAAAGCCACTGAGAAGGGGAAGAGTATCTTCAAAGTGAGAGAATAAAAGAGAACAGATCATTGTAGAAAAGCAGATGTAAGATCTCAAGTAGCATCCTCCTCTGGCTCATTTAGCATAAGGTCGCACTGCTTTCCAATACAATATGTTGCAGTACCTGATGTTCTAAATGATGCATTTTCCCATTTAGAAAATATTCAAGAAGGCCTATCTGGAAAGCCCCCCCCCCAAAAAAAATGTGGGCATGTTGTAGACGTTTCTAACAGGGATCTATCTCATCTTGAGCCAGGTCTAATGATAGGGATTCAAGGATATTTGGATATATCTGGGGAATGTTTGAGGGATCCCACAATGTCAACTCACTAGAAGGTATGTCATGTAAGGAAGCTCAGATCAAAGAAATATGTAGCCAGGTACAAGAAACTCACTTCATAATAAGCTTTACCTGGTTTATTATTGAGGTACCAACTCTCTTATCACTTTTGTATATTTTCCATAGCTCAAATAGAGTCACACTGCAACATCTAACTTGGAGTGGTGGGAAAGGAAAGTACTACCTTATTCCCAGAAAGAGGAGAGACAGAAATACTGGAAAACATCCGTACTTTACCAGATCATTCCAAGTGTTAGCATAGTGTAGATATGGATGGAAATCCTCAAGCAGGGGTGGGAGTGCAGACAGGTGTTGCTATTCTGGAGGGCAACCTGAAAGCACATAGTTAAATGAAGTGTGTGGATACTCTACTGCCCAGGATTCTTCCAATTCACTCATAGGACCAGAAAGGGCCATGATCTTTCCTATAAATTGCAGCATTACTTGAGACGGTGAGAAGCTGCCTATAATCTGGAAGCGGATAGGCCCAATGCTGTGGTTACACATGCTGGGATACCATGCAATAGTCAGAAGCAATCGACTAGATATGCATATTGCTAACTTGAAGGCATAGTGACAAGAGAAAAAATAAAAATCTACAGTTGTAATATATGGTACAATATGACATTCATTCAAAATCACAACGACAAGAACAGAGAGTGGGAGTGAGTAATGGAGATAAAGGAGTATATATACAAATGAATAAATTTGAGAGGCACTTTGAGCAGATCAGTGCTGACAGTGATTAAATCGATGACCTGAATCTAAGACCCAAAAAACCAAAACAAGCAAATAAAACCAGCATACAAAACATAAGGGAGTTATTCCAACTAAACTGTAAAACAAATTTCACCCCAAACATTGTTTTAGGGTTCCTCCCTCTGTGGTAGGATACCCTGTGGTTTTGGTACAATGAATATATGGGCAGCTACCAATGAGCCCCTGGAGCAGTAGCAGTAAAGATTTTAATACTCAAAAGAGAAGCATGGAGTGCCAGCAGGACCCCTAGAACCTACCAGTGTGGCAGCATCTGGCAGGGGCTAAGGAGCAGGAGAAGACAGAGCCCACTTTGTGCTGCAGGAACAATGGCATAGGGGTGTGACCATCTGGCTTAAAATTAGGAGCCTAGTGGAGCAGGGTCAGGGGCCACATACCCAGTGAGGAAGGACTTCCAGGGGCACAACATAATTGGACTCTCCAATAGAGTTTGGGAAGAATGCAACATCTCTGTGGGCAGTGGGATACCGTATTAGATCCCTTTGGAATGGAGATGGGACATAAACAGAGGGGAATAGAGAAGTCTGGAAAACTCAGGTATCTCTAGCTTCACTGCTTGAGGACATGTAGGTTATAGTTAAAAGAAAAAAATGTTGGTACATAAAGGAATACACTTCAGGTAACCAGAAAATCCCCTAACAGAAAATTTCTCGTTTTATGATGATGTTCTGGGTATAAATGATGCATTAATGCAACTGAGTATATGGTTCCGTGAATTCAGCCTAACCTTTTCAGTGAGATGTGAAAATGTAGCCAGTACAAGAAAAACCCTAGCAATGAGTTTGTTGGAGATTACAAGAATGGGAGAAGAAGGGTTGAGTCTATTCTGCGAAGACAAATATATGCAAACTTGGTGTCTGTTTCTAGATTAGCATTTAAGACAGGAAAGAGGGAGAAACAGCATCAAGTCACACAGTAAAAAAAAAAAGTGATCAGATTAATCCAGTCGGTATGTCAAAGAGAATTAAGAAGGGATCTCAAAAATTACACTGAGGCTGAAATCTTCAGTGACAGGTGGAGTAGTCCCATCATTAATACTAACATGAAAACAAAGACTAGAGGATGTTTGGGGAAAATTTATAATTTCAGGTTATGAAAAAAAACACATCAGTATCTGAGGCTCATAACATCCATAAATTATGGAAATATTCAAAAACACAAGAAAGAGTTTTCAAGGGGAAAGGTATTACTTTGAAATGATGAGTTCTATTCCTTAGATATTCTCTGTTGCCACAGATTGCGATATTAGAAAGTTAGGGGAGAAAGGTCTCTAATCTGCCAAATACGTAATTCCATGTGCAATTAAATGTGTAATGTACTCTACAAGTTCAGTATTGCAGGCTCTAATTTATATATATGGAGTAGTGGAAGGAGAATGAGATGTAGAACAGAAGAGAGATTTCACCATAAGCCAACCATTAGATGTCCTTCGGCAAGGAACTTTGCCTCTGACCTTCAATTTCCTGGGCTATAAAATGGAAATGACACTTACTACATCTCCAGAGATGGTAACTACTCAAATGAAATCACATATTTTAAAATGCTTGCTCAGTGGAAATGTGCTCTAAGACATTATTTATTTATATTATTCTAACATGTTCTTATAGTATTTCTTTCTGTATTAACTGTATTTAGTAGGACTGTCAAATCCTAAGAATGTCCCCTGCACAGCCATGAGAATATTCAATAAGCTAAATTGCAGATGATGCAATCTTATTGGTGTTGATGCACTCTTATTGGTCTAGTCAAAGAGACCACTGGAAAGAAGAGAAAAAGCAAAACTATGAGACATGTTTATACCAGGCACACATAAGCAAATTAAAGGTAAAATGTCCTGATTTATGACCCAAAATATAATTATAAAAGGGAGACATAAATTTTTTGCAAAATCTGACATGTATTTGATTTCAGGCTTTTCACACTACGCTTTATTCTTTTATTCCAAAAAAATTTTTTTAGTGTTTATTTATCTTTGAGAGAGAGAGAGAGACAGAGTGTGAGCAGGGGAGGGGCAGAGAGAGAGGGAGACACAGAATCCGAAGCAGGCGCCAGGCTCTGAGCTGTCAGCACAGAGCCTGATGCAGGGTTCGAACCCATGAACCGTGAGATCATGACCTGAGCTGAAGTCATATACGTAACTGACAGAACCACCTAGGTGCCCCTTGACACTTAGCTTTAAAATCTATTGATAAAGTTGAACATTTATATTTCAGTGGATTTTTGTCAATTCCTAATATGGAAAAAAACCCATATTTTAAAAATGCATATTTGCTAAAGTTGCATTTTCTTAACCAGACCATATTCTACGTAATCACTATGTCCCAGGGTGACAATCAGTAGAACAAGTGGTTTTGACAACCACAAATGACAGAATTAACTACATAGCTAATCTGACAGATTGTGCAGAAATTAATAATAATAATAATAATAGCGACTTAATTAAAGCTAGTTGAATTGGTTAACATATTGATTACACATTTGAAGCAAAACAAGATGTGACTGAAACACTTTGACTCATTGCATCAACCCAATGCATTCCACCTACATAAAATTCTCTTTATGGCTCGCGAGGTCGTATTAGGTCTCATCTCTCTATACTTGCCCAGTTCTCATTATACACTAATACCACCTTTTCACTCTTAACTCCAGCTGCAATGACCTTCCCTTGGTTCTCTTTGTGCATTCTACTCTTTTCATTCTTCAGAGACTTCAAGCACACTCTATCTGCCACGTTCTTCCTCCTGTGCCTTACCTCCCTAATTATGAATTATTCTTTTTTTTTGAAAATTAAAAAAAAATTAACGTTTATTTATTTTTGAGAGACAGAGAGAGACAGAGTATGAGCAGGGAAGGGGGAGAGAGAGAGGGAGACACAGAATAGCAGGCTCCAAGCTCTGAGCTGTCAGCACAGAGCCTGACAAGGGGTTCGAACTCATGGACCACAAGATCATGACCTGAGCCGAAGTCAGATGCTTAATTGACTGAGCCACCCAGGCACCCCTGAATTATTCTCATCTTAACTCAAAGTCATTTCTTCACTTAAGTTATCCCTAACTCCAAACTTGACCAAATTCTCCTCTTCTCCATGGTGTTCTATATGTTTCTTCCTGGCACTTATTTTAATGGTTATTAATATCTGTCTCTCCAACAAAATAATAAAATCTTTAAGAGTAGAGACTATATATATTTTGTCATTATTTTATCCTTAATACCTATCAAAGTGCTTGCACATAATAGGCAATCTATATGTATTCATTAAAGGAAGCACTAAATATTTTGCCTTTAAATGTCAGAAACCTCATGCAATCCTCAAACTGTAAATAAATTCATTCACTCATTACCTCTAGTAGATCCAAATGGTAACAGTCATTGCCTGATATTTATTTTGTTGGTCATGTTGAACTAGTTATACAAAATCAATAGAAGGGAAATGACAAAGTTTATATTTAAGGGGACATTTTAACTCAATTTGCGAGCACATAAGGAAAGGCTGCTCCATTCACTTCATATTTACTCCCGTTGCTGTCACCTGTAGTGGGTGAGGATTCCCGTACATAGCTGAGGGCAAAGTTGTCCACATAAGTGTTTCAGCTGTGTGTACGTGTGTGTGTGTGTGTGTGTGTGTGTGTGCATGTGTGCACACATGCATTTGTGTGAGAGAGAGAGAAAGAAAAAGAGAGACAGAGAGAAATATTTGATAGATAGATCATCTGTAAAAAGCTCTTACAACTATTTCCAAAAACAACTGGTACTTTCATTTGTGTGAAACTCAGAAATTCCCCTAGCAGTCAGCACATAAGAACTAAAGAACTAATCGATACCTGGCTTCTTTCCCAAAATCTACCTCTGCGTTTCATTATACTGTAGAGCCACGGTGGTCAGAATAAAGTAAGAAGCCCCATTTATGGATGGCTCTAGATTTCATAAGGAAGCAAGTCTGCAGAACTATGAAGTTTTTTTTAAAAGGTCACATATGAAGTAAAGTTGAGAAACACTTCAACTGAGCCCAGTCCCTTATGGTTTGAAAATAAATAAAGAGAAGCAGTGTGATGAGGTGGGATTTACTTAGAATCACAAGATCTAATTGACGCCTTATGTCCACTTTTTAAAAAAGTGCTTATTTTAATTCCTGTTAGTTGACATACCGTGTAATACTAATTTCAGGTGTATAATCTAGTGACTCAGCCCTTCTATACAACACTCGCTGCTCATTACAACAAGAGCACACCGCTTCTTAATGGCTGCATGACCTTAAGTACATTTTTGACTTGCCTGAGCTTTACTTGCCTTTATGTGTTAAATGGGGAACATAAAAATGACCTCAATGGGTTACACTTTAAAAAAAGTAATAACGCCTACCTTTTGTTGAGTCTATGCTGCATACATTTACCTGTAGATTTTATCTAAGCTTCTTGTAAAGTGGTATAAACTTCCCCAGCTTACGGTTAGGCTCAAAGAGTTCAAAGTCACACAACTAATAACCATCAGAGTGAATGGTATTGAATGAGATCGCTAGGGACCTGCAATAAAACTACAAAAGTTTTTTGCTGCTGACATCGCTGTTGAAGCTTCAGACCAAATCCCAGCAACCCCGGACCAAGAAGTGATGCTCAGTGGTCTCCGATCGTGGCCAACAACATCACAACTGTGGTCGTTTGTCATGGGAAGCTTCTCTGTGATTCCTTACCCAACAATTTCAATTTCAGTTTCTCCAAATCTGAGGTAAATCAGGCAGGGACTCTCTCTGAGTAGAGATACCATGATAGAGTCATTGCTATTGTCCTTCTACATGCATGTTGTCATGTTGGAGAATTTTCAGAGTTGATTTTAAAAACTTTTTTTACACAAAAGGCATGCATGTCTTTTGGATTTTCTTTTTAATTTTTTTTTTCAACGTTTATTTATTTTTGGGACAGAGAGAGACAGAGCATGAACGGGGGAGGGGCAGAGAGAGAGGGAGACACAGAATCGGAAACAGGCTCCAGGCTCTGAGCCATCAGCCCAGAGCCTGACGTGGGGCTCGAACTCACGGACCGCGAGATCGTGACCTGGCTGAAGTCGGACGCTTAACCGACTGCGCCACCCAGGCGCCCCTGGATTTTCTTTTTAAGTTCATTTGAAAAAGAGGGAGAAACGGAGCACGCTGTCAACACAGAGCCCAATGTGGGGCTCGAACTCACAAACCATGAGATCACGACCTGAGCCGAAGTCAAGAGCCGGAGGGACACTTAACTGAGCCACCCAGGCACCGCTGCCTTTTGGATTTTGAGAGGTTGAGAGCATCATATATAAAAGCGCTTGGGGTTCAGGCATGCCTTCTTCAGAGCCATGCTCATCTGCATATACACTCTGTGTAGCCCAGTAAAGACAACATATGTGACAGGAACACAGATGACGAGAGTAAGAAGTTCAATTCCCTCTGTGGGAAAATTAAAAGCCACTGTAAAAGTCTGAACCTCAACCCTTTTACATATGAAATATTCAGAGCACACATAAAACATTTGACTAATTTTTAGGGGGAGAATAAGGGTGTAGGAGGGAAAATTCTGGCCTGAATGTTAGAACACCTGGTTGTGGGGCGTCTGGGTGGCTCAGTCGGTTAAGTGTCCGACTTCAGCTCAGGTCATGATCTCACGGTTCGTGAGTTCGAGCCCTTGTTCGGGCTCTGTCCTGACAGCTCGGAGGCTGCTTCAAATTCTCTGTGTTCCTCTCTCTCTGCCCCGCCCCCGCCTCTCTCTCAAAAATAAATAAAAATTTAAAAAAGGGGGGGACACCCACCTTCTTTAATACAAAACAAAACAAAACAACACCTGGTTGTAAATCTTGGTTGTACCACTTAGTAGCCATGTGAGTTTTATCTAAAGTCACAAAACGTCAGCCTGTTTTCTCATTTTGAAATGGCCATAATGATGCCTTCCTAGCTTACCTTCCAGAGTGCAGTAAAGCCCACACAAAATAGCATGAGAGACTAGGACAAAGATATGATTCCCATATTATTGTTTTCATTTTATGGAGTAAACTCTTTTGTTATGGCAGTATTTTTCAAAACATGTTCTGCAGAACATGTTTGTATTTTGTAGGAAAAGTAGTAGAAGTTATCTGTATGAATTTTTGTGCTCAAATATGTTTGGAAAATTCTGGGTTAAACAAAATCAACCCCTTACTCCAATACTTCTCAGAGCCTTTAATGAGCTAAGGTAAATCTCCAGAAGGGAGAATTCAACTCAATACTTTCCTAAATTTACTTAACCTCATACCTTTTATCTTCCTGGATTAGTATTGCCCAGAACACAGTTTTGAAAATTTAGCTCTTTGGAGAATTGATAAATACCATGTTGAAGTCTGGATCCACACATTATAATAATGACTGCCACACACTGAACATTTTCTATGTGCCAAGAACAGAGCTAAATGTGTTAAATCTTGGAACCTGATGGAAACTGCTTAACAATCATTTGAATTGCATGCCTCACCCTTATTTTATAAGTGAGAAAAAATGATGATTATAGAGGTTAAGTAACTTAACCAGACTAATAAATCACAAGGCCAGGATGCAAATCCAAACCAAAGTCCCTGCCCTCGTTCACTGCTGAGCACTTGATTGAATGACTATATGGATGAGCCATGTGATCAGATATAATACATGTTTTAAACAGCACAAAGCAATTCGATAGACACTGACAGAACTTGGGAAGGAGAGTCTACCTTCTACCTCTTTCCCCAGCTCATCTAAGCTTCCTTTTCAGAAAAAAAAATTTTAAATGTTTATTCATTTTTGAGAGAGAGAGAGACAGAGTATGTGCAAGGAGGGGCAAAGAGAGAGGAAGACACTGAATCCGAAGTAGGCTCCAGGTTCTGAGCTGTCAGCACAGGGCCTGATACGGGGGTCAAACCCATGAACCATGAGATCATGACCTGAGCCGAAGTCAGATACTTAACCAACTGACCCACCCAGGTGCCCCATCATCTAAACTTCTAAGAGAAGTTATTCAGCTGATTGGTCAGAGTCATGAGCATCCCCTCACCCACTCAGGATCACTTCTGTAGCATTTTCTGCTGTCATCCAGGTTTAGACCAGTTGGGTCCTCGGGCCAGACTGAGCCCTCCTGTTCTCCCTGTTGCTTTGCCTGTCAATGGAATGGGAAGGCTGCAATGGAATGGGAAGGCTGCTTTGCCTGTCAATGGAATGGGAAGGCTCCTTAAAGTAGGCCTGACCAGGTCTTTCTTTTTCTGGTCCATCTTTTATATAGGTTCTAGCATGGGCAGGTAGGCTACTGCTTAATCCATATAGAGGGAGGGCGAAGGATGCTCAGAGAAACCTCAAGCCCATGCCAAGTGTACTAATACCGTTCTTCCCAAAGTTCAGAATTATAAAACTATGTTTGGTTTTTAATTTCAGTATTCTTCCACAGGAAATTCCCTGCAACAATGCCAAAAGTAGGACCCTGTTTGACAAGTAACCATGAAATCATCAAAGTACCGTAAAAAAAAAAATACCAGAACTTCAAATGAAGAATATTGAGATCAAGATTAATCTTTCAAGAATATGTATGGAACCCAACTCAACAATAATTTGAACACAGAATTTCAGAATTTCAGCATCTGGGGACCTCTTTTTAAAAATACATAGAAAGCAATCTAATTTTATTTCATCCACACCAATTTGATTATTTCTATAGTAAGTGGTCTAAGGAAATTGGTATGACCCATGCAACCAGATAAGTTAGTATTATCAAATACCCTAAAACATGCCAAATTTATCCATCTTTGATCTTGTCATAAAATTAGGCTTATAATTCAGCTGTATAAGAAAGACATCGAGTGTAGAATTATCCCATTACTAAAGTTGATCCCTTCCTGTCAAACAGCTTTGATTAGTGGTTTTTATATTTTTAAAACTGAAAAACACTTTCTTCAAACATTTTACAAACAGCTCCGTGTATTAAGTAGCAAGAGCCAGAATCTGTCTGCGAGAAGCACGAGAAAAAGTCTAGAAAAGCTGTCTGCTTTTCTAAATCCCTAGGAATTTACACAGCACTGTCTACAAACCACTGGTCTAGATAATTCTTCAGACAAAAATTGAAGAAAGGTGATTTTTCTCTGTTGTTTAAGTTAATAGGTAATACTAAGCACATGGATAAGGCCATGAAATACAGAAGAAAGAATTTTGTAGTAGGAAGGAAACTTGATGATCACAAAATCTACTATGCACCAATTTTATGAATGAGGAAACAGGCACAGAGAATTTAACTCACTTGGCCGGTATCACACAGCTAATTTGTAGCAGTCAGGAATAAAATTACTTTCTCCTGACACAGTCTGACGCTCTCCTAATACTCTACATGGACCTGGACAAACGCTTTGGAAGTGGCGTATTTTGTTCCAAAATGCTTTAGTGTAAGAGAGAGAATGATTCATTCTTCCTTTTGAGACGTAAGTACAATGTCGTCAGTAAACTAACACAGTAATCAATGTATATTTACGGATCCTGAAGTCTCCCCCTGGTGTCGTGCCCAGTAAAAGACCTAGAGGGTATCACACAGTATTCATCCTTGCCTCTAGGGGGACAGCCATTGCCCAGCTGAACACGTTTGTCATTAGTTCTTTCACCATCCGGGACGCAGGCTGAGTAACAACCACCCGGCAGATGATCCCGGAGCAGTTCATAGGTTAAATTTGTTTGTGACTGAAGTGTTCCAAAAATCAAAGATCGTAACCATGTAATATTCTCAGTTTATTCTGGAATGTTCTAAATCATTAGAAAACGTCTACTGACAATGATGGAATTTTTAATGAGAACGCTCCCCTTTTCATGTGTCGTATTTTTTTATTTTTTTTATTTTTGGGACAGAGAGAGACAGAGCATGAACAGGCGAGGGGCAGAGAGAGAGGGAGACACAGAATCGGAAACAGGCTCCAGGCTCTGAGCCATCAGCCCAGAGCCCGACGCGGGGCTCGAACTCACGGACCGCGAGATCGTGACCTGGCTGAAGTCAGACGCTTAACCGACTGCGCCACCCAGGCGCCCCTGTGTCGTATTTTTAAGATACTCAAATTAACACGTTCACTCACGTGTCCCTGCACATTGTTCTTGCTGCTACTACCAGAGAAGTGCTGTGTTACACCAGCCCTAGGAAACTAGCACAATGACCCTGACAAGACTTGCTTATTAGGTGCATCCATATTAAATTGTCATCTTTACATCAAAAGTAGTCAAGGAACGGCAATGTCATATGCTTAGCCTGTGGTGGTAGCTATGAAGGGGCAATGTTATTTTATGGCTTGTTATCTCCAAGAGGCTTCATGATTCAGCAAAGGAAAAATTAGCAAACTTTACTTATTTCTTATTTTAACGTTTATTTGACATTGCTCTCAGCATTATTGTTAAGAGACAGAGGACAGAGCATGAGCAAGAGAGGGGCAGAGAGAGAGGGAGACACAGAATCCGAAGCAGGCTCCCGCTTTGAGCTGCCAGCACAGAGCCCGATGTGAGGCTCAAACTCACGAACCGCGAGATCATGACCTGAGCCGAAGTCAGACACTTAACCAACTGAGCCACCCAGGCACCCCAAAATTAGCAAACTTTAAATCATACACACTATAGTTCTTCTTACATAAGGACATGTTAAGAATGCAAAAACATGCTCTGCTATATTGCTATATGCTTTTAAGTATCTGGTCTGTCCAGAACCATAGAAATGTATCTATAATTTTGCATTATTTATAGATTTATTTCTGAGCTACTCGCCTTAACCAATTCCATACAAAAAAGTGGTCTTTTTCCTTTTTTTTTTTTGTCTGACTCATGATTCATTTTTCTGATCACTGATCTTTCCCTCGTTCATGCACTGAATCTAGCATTCTCTTAGTAATTTTTTTTCTAATCTGAAAATACCTTCATTTATGGTGATCTAGTATACTGAGTTGCTTGAGTATTCAGGGTTATGTGGTATTAAAAAAATGACATCACATAGTACATTGATGGTAGATAAGTAATCTGATAAGAATAAAGTCCTTGACATGTAGCCACCACAGTAGAGTTTCTATGGGAGTAGGATTGGCAATGCAAAATCAACTGTAACTTTCAAAGCTAAGATGAGCGAAGATGTATGCAGACCATATTGTTATGGGTCTAGACATGTTGTTACTTCTCGTAGGAGTGATGTAATGACAATTTGCAATATCATTCAACTTAACCAGCTGCAAATTCAACGGGGCTTTGAATAAATGAAGAAGAAATTGGGGCATTCATTCATTAATATTTATGACTTCCTGATAAAACTGAGGAATATCTAGACCATGTCTGAAGATTTGCTGAAATACTCCTAAAAAAAGTGACACATCCTTTACAACCTATTACAAAGACTAAGCAAATTTAACAGGAAGGATGTTGTCTTTATCTCATCCAATTCCCTCCAGCGGAAACTTAAGCTTCTCTTCGGCAGTCTGTTCCTTCTCGTGTTTTAATTGGTGTTCACAGAAGATACTATCTTAACATGGGTTTTGAAGGGACCAAAGTTCCACTCAAGAAAGTTGGAAGGCCTGAATGTTAAAGGAAAACTTACTGGAAAACATGAAAACAGCAAGATTATGTTTGCATTGCACGACAATAAGATGAGAGAACAAACAGTCATCAATATCCCATGGGAGAATTATTACAATTTTGTGTCTATGGGCAGAAATTGAAAAATGTTAAGATTTTATTTCTTTTTATTTTTTTAAAAATCAATGATTATTTATGTTGGAAAGAGAGAGAGAGCACGAGAGTGAGGGAGAGGCAGGCACAGAATCTGAAGCAGGCTCCAGGCTCTGAGCCATCAGCACAGAGCCTGACGCGGGGCTCGAACCCACGAACTGCAAGATCGTGACCTGAGCCGAAGTCGGATGCTTACCTGACAGAGCCAGCCAGGTGCCCCGAAAAATGCTAAGATTTTAAACACAATCTAAAAAGTGTGTGCTTGAAAGGTTCTTTGAGAGCAGAAGGGATGGATGGAGGCTCTACAACTGACCTGGAAATGGTTACCTTTGTGACGCCTTCAACACTCTGCTCAAGGGTTGTGGATTTTGTTTTGGTTTGTTTTTTTTTGTATGTCCTATATATCTTAGTTCCTGAATCTTGATGGAAACTGTGTAAGTACTGACAATAAACTGGATAAGTACTCAGAGACCAAGGAATTAGTTTGAAAGGACAGAAATTAAGGTTTTTTTTTTACCATAAATCGGGCAAAATTAAGGTTTTTGGAAAGAAGTGAATCTTTTATTTTTAAGAATGGTTCTAGAACTGGAATTTCTAAAGAACAAATATTTCTGAAATTGTTAGCCTATGGACTAGTAAACATAATTTTCCTTAAAGAAGTCGTCTTCAATGTTTTGTTATGAAGAGTGACACTCCTTTTACCTCATAGAAATTGTTTCATGTACAAAACCACTATTTTGAATGCTCATTGTATCCAAAAATTGTACACATGGAGTTTCTAATCTTAACCTTCAAATAGCTCCAGGAAGCAGATATTGTCTTGTTCACTTAAAGGATGAGAAATTGCAGGACCGTAGAAATTAAGTAACTTGACCATGGTCATAAAGGCAATGAGTGAGCAAACCACAATTCAAATCCCAATGAATTTGTCTCATTCTCACTCTATGAGAGCAAGCATACTTAGATTAAATTAGTTCTCTAGAGGATACTCAAAAAATTGAAAATAGAAATACCATATGACCCAGCAAGTCCACTCCTGGGAATATATCCAAAGGAAATGAAACTCCTAACTATGATATCTACACCTCTATGCTCATAGTAGCATTATTTGCAATAGCCAAGACATGGAAACAACCTAAGTGTCTACTGGTGGGTGAAGGATAAAGAAGTTGTGAGATATACATAATGGTATACTAGTCAGCCATAAAATAAGGAAATCCTACCATTTGTGACAGTATGGATGGAACTTGAAGGCATTCTGCTAAGTGAAATACAGAGAAAAACAAATACTGTATGATTTTACTTACATATGTAACATCTAAAAACAAACAATTGAAAAAAAAAAAACAAACACAACAGACTCATAGAAAAACAGATCAGATGTGTGGTTACCAGAGGTGGAGGGTGGGGTAGTTGCAGGAAGGTAGTCAAAGGTACAAGCTTCCAGCTATAAGGCAAATAAATAGTAGGGATGTAATGTACAACATGATGACTATAGCTAACACTACTGTATGGTATATAGGAAAGTAGTTAGAGTAAATCCTAAGAGATCTCAACACAAGGATGATCTTTTTGCCTTTTTCTTTTCTTCTTTCTTTTCTTTTTATTGTATCTGTGTGAGAAGATGGTTGTCAGCTGAACCTACTGTAATCATTTCACAATATATGTAAGTCAAACCACTATGCTGTAGCCGTAAACTTATACAGTGATGCATGTCAATTATTTCTCAAAAAAACTAGAAAAAATTAGATCTCCACAAATATTCTCCTGATATTATACAAATATATTTAAAATAATCAGCCTGTAAGAATGTGTTAGCCTTGTCCCTTGAAATTCTTATTATTAAGGGGCTCTGTTTTGCAATGAATGAGCAGTTTCTCTGTCAGTGTTCCAAAACTTTAATTCTCAGTATACTAATTTACATAGTAATTTTATTCCAGTTTCTTTCTATTTTGCTTAATTTGACAAGAAAATTCTAGTACTATGGAAATTTACATTAGAACCCATCTAGGACTGCAACTCCCCATATCGATAGCCTTAGGCATCTACTGATATGTAAAAGCATAGCTTTAAACAGATATTAGACATAAAATCTAGGATATACCATTATGAAGAATGGTAACAAGCTTTGTTCATTTATTTGTAAGAAGATAGGTTGGTGTTGGTGAGACGAAATATCAGGAAGGAAAACAAGAGTGTTGTATTAAATTGAATAAATAAGCCCTGAAAATTATTCTTAAAACCGTGTGTGTGTGTGTGTGTGTGTGTGTGTGTACATAAAAATAGTAATAGTTGGCTCTGCTAAGGGAATGGTAAGATGAACATTTTAAATATTGTCAAGGAGAATATAAATTGCCTCTTTTAAATGTTTTTAATGTTTATTTATCTTTGAGACAGAGACAGAACACGAGCAGAGGAAGAGCAGAGAGACAGAGAGAGAGACACAGATTCCGAAGCAGGCTCCAGGCTCTGAGCTGTCAGCACAGAGCCCGAGGGAGGGCTCGAACTCAAGAACTGTGAGATCGTGACCTGAGCTGAAGTCTGACACTTAACGGACTGAGTCACCCAGCTACCCCGAGAATATAAATTGCCTTAATGTCAGTTAGAATATAAGTTACCTCACTATATATGCCCAGGCACTTAAAAATATTTGGCAAGAGTCTTAAAATATTTAAACTTTGTTACCACATAATTGAAC
Source organism: Prionailurus bengalensis (assembly GCF_016509475.1). Classification (NCBI taxonomy): domain Eukaryota; kingdom Metazoa; phylum Chordata; class Mammalia; order Carnivora; family Felidae; genus Prionailurus; species Prionailurus bengalensis. The sequence continues at coordinate 113,298,897 of NC_057358.1, forward strand.
TTCTAGAATCTCTTAGGCTAAAATTAACCAAAGATGCTGATAGAACTTATATACAATTTTGCTGTTCATGGTATTATTTTACATAGCAAAATGTTGGACACAGTTTTATGTCCCACAATAAGGCAATGGCTAAAAATTATGCTAGATTCTACAATAGATAATTGTCTAATAATTGAAATTATATTTCAAAAACATTTGATGGCATGATGAAGAGTAGATTATAAAATTATCTATAGTAGGAACTCAGTTTTATGTGTCCATATGCTCATAGGGAAAATAGAAAAATACCAAAATATTGATAGTGGTCATCTCTAATAAAGTTTATTTTCTTCTTTATTGTTGTCTGTTTTTATTCTGGAAGTTTGTGTATTGTATTTTTATTCTTTTTTTTAAGTTTATTTATTTGTTTTGGAGAGAGTGCACACATGAATGGGGGAGGGGCAGAGAGAGAGGGAGAGAGAATCTCCAGCAGTAGGCTATGCTCCAGTAGAATATATTTAGACTTACATTTGCATTTTTACCTTTATAAGTCCAGATAGCCTTAATATAAAATTATACAGATATTATTTATATTTATTTATTTGTACCTACAAGTTTATGACAGGAATAATGATAGGAATGGATCTCATTCTAATGCCTTACACTCAAATAAGAGAAATGAAACCCAAGATTGACAGCAAAGGGGAAGATAAGTTAGATGTGCCTTGGAGAATTCTCATTCCAGGTGGCAACACAAAGCTGTATTTGTCATTTTGGAAAAATCACAACAAAATCCCTGCTTGCTGATTTTGTTGTTGTTGTTGTTGTTGAAAAATCAGGCCAGTATTTTTTTTATTTGTACCAAATAAATGAATATACAGCACACGAAAGAGCTGCTAGGTCTAAATCCACTATTTTAATCAATGCTGAATAGCAGCACTGGGCTGGTTCCAAGGAAACATATTGTTATAGTTGACAACCTTCACCGACTACTCTAGAACGTTATTTTAAAGGCCTCGGGAATTAAAATTAAAACAAATGCCTTAAGCCTTTTCAAAACTCTGTCCCAGAAAATAAAAGCCAAGCGCCTGTTCCCCAGAGCAATATGGAGAGATGCATTTGGCTGAGGTTGAAATATCTCTTTAATGTGAGCAACTGGAAGAGCTATGTTTGAACAATGCTAAGTAACCCTCTTCTGAAGATTAAAGAAAAACGAAACAAAACAAAACACAAATGTAGGGTTATTTAATCAACAATACCCATTCTAAAATAGAAAATGGCCCTGATACATTCAAAATCATTGTACACAACTTCTAAACTCTAATTTGGCACATACAGCATTGTGAATAAGTAAAATTAGGTATCCAGTTCTCCTTTAATATTCTCTTAACAGAATAAAACAGAGCAAAACATGACCCATCTCAACCAGTTGTGACTTTCATTAGCTTCTTTTCAAGAGTTATAGCTTAGAAAGGAAATCTGTAGCAAGGTTGCTTTCCTGTGACAGAATTCTAAACGCTTATGTAACTATAAATCATGATTTTGGGCGGTGCCTGGGGGCTCAATCGGTTAAGCATCTAACTTCCGCTCAGGTCATGATCTCACGGTTTGTGGGTTTGAGCCCCGCATCAGGCTCTGCACTGACAGCTCTGAGCCCGGAGCCTGCTTCAGATTCTGTGTCTCCTCTCTCTCTGCCCCTCCCCTGCTTGCACTGTCTCTCTCTTGCACTCTCTCTCTCTCTCTCAAAAATAAAAAAAACATTAAAAAAATTTTAAATGGTGATTTTTTTCATATTAAAAGATTAACATAATTGAAATTTAAAGTGTTCAGTATATATAAAAAATGAGTTAACTTAAGATTGTCCCATTTTTCCCATTTGTACTTTAATACATATTTTTCTAGGAAATAGATTTAAAATATATTCATTTGAGAACTAACTGTAAAGTTCTGAATACTTATGATAACTTTTCCCTATGAAAGTGTTTGTGGAAATGATACTAGGAAGTCCAAATGGATTCTCCTAGTCCAACCCAATGCTTTAGAGATTAGGAAACCAAGGACCTGTCAGAAATCAGATAAAATGCCAGGGGGTGGGGGGTCCTGCCTCACCATCTAGGACTCTTTCCCTCCTCCCACACTGACCTCTATCTGTACAATAAACGCTAAGGAAAATGTTAGCTAAGTGACTCCAGTTTTAAAATTTATAAAACTATAACAGTGTAAGCTTTTTGTTTGTTTCCTTAATACTTCCTAAGCCTTGCCCAATAGTTATGAGCTGAAAACAATGTCATAATGCAAGTTCATTAGAGAGACATGCTATAGACCGAAAGCATGCACAAAATGCATTGTTTCTTTCCAGGATTTGAGCTCAAGACAAAACTCAAAAAGGCACCCATCTGCTTTGAGTCTTTATTTATTATAATGACATACTGAAATAATAAGAGGTCAAAATGGTAACATTTTCAGAAGATGCTCTTCTTTTTTTTTTTTTTTTTTTTAATTTTTTTTTTTTTTAACATTTATTTATTTTTGAGACAGAAAGAGACAGAGCATGAACGGGGGAGGGGCAGAGAGAGAGGGAGACACAGAATCGGAAGCAGGCTCCAGGCTCTGAGCCATCAGCCCAGAGCCCGACGCGGGGCTCGAACTCACGGACCGTGAGATCGTGACCTGAGCTGAAGTCGGACGCTCAACCGACTGAGCCACCCAGGCGCCCCATCAGAAGATGCTCTTCAATGGAGTGCATTAAATTGAATTTTCCAGGTTAGTAAAATATGAAGTCGTTTTTGTTCATCTGGGGGAATATAGTATCTTTGCAGTTTTTAAGAAACTCTAGATAAGATATAAATCGAGGTGACCATCTCAATAAAGGACTTAGGAAATTACTTAGTGGCCGTGACTATTCCATTGTAATTAATGAGACTTTTTTATTACAATTAAACATTACTCAGTGGTCAGCATGCCAATACAAATAGTATCTCATCTTCACTGCTTTCTTCACCTATCTGATCAAGTAACAATGGCCTATCTAGCTCCACATATAAAGTTTTCAGAAAGAAGGATATGCGATATTATTCACTTGTTTTTACATTTCACTCTCAAAGAGAAAAATGGAAAATTAACTTTGTACTTTTGTTTGGAGAGGACTAGAGAAGAATGATTGGATCTCTTAGCACAGGAAGTTCCACTTGGCTCTTTTACTTCCCTCTAATTTTTCCATGAGATGGAGATAATTGTAGGAAGCTGTAAATAATAGCACAGAACTTCAGAGATTTCTAGTTTTTAAACGTACTTTAAGCGGAAAGTTTTCTCAAAGAAAATCTTACACAGAATTTCCATATATAAAAAGGTAAGGGTCCAGCTTTTATCTCTGAAGTGCATGGGGAGAGATCAGTCCTGGGAAATCCAGCCCTCCCCCCACCCCATTACTGCCCTGCACTGACATCTTTACACAATCCCGTGTCTCTGCAGAACTCAGCATGGTTGTGGGGTGCCTGGGTGGCTCTGTCGGTTGAGCGTCCGACTTAGGCTCAGGTCATGACCTCGCGGTCCATGAGTTCAAGCCCCACGTCGGGCTCTGTGCTGACAGCTCAGAGCCTGGAGCCTGTTTCAGATTCTGTGTCTCCCTCTCTCTCTGACCCTCCCCCATTCATGCTCTGTCTCTCTCTGTCTCAAAAATAAATAAACATTAAAAAAAATTTTTTAAGTGCATGGTTGTGACTGACACAAAATGATACAAATGAATGGGAAGAGAATAAGTGAAGGAGTTAGTCTATGAGTGTCACTGCCTTGCTAGGCTAATAAAGTTTGTGTATGATACCTACACAAGTCTGCAGGACGCCCAATGCATTGAAATAGGAATTTAAGCCCAAGTAGCTAAGAGCTTTTAACTAAACTTAGAACCAAAAATGAATTCCTGAGAAACATTCTAAGTGAAGTATGTCTACATATCATGGTTAGATTAAGAATAATGAGAATAGGAATTATTAGCTCCTTTAACAGTTGCTCAATAAGTCTCTCTAGTAATCAAAAATATATCTTTCTTTACAATTAATTATTTTTATGTTTGGAAATTTTTGTGTCTAGAAGTAATTGGACAGGGGGAAAAAGCCCTAAGGTCTTGATATTTGCAAATGCTTTGTGTCAGTAGACTAATAAAAAGCCAAGCTATAAAACTAAAAATAATATGTACTGCTGAAGAATCCATCTTCATATTCATTTAAATAACTGGTGAGAATATAATAGAAGTTCTTCCTGTTAAAAAGAGAATGTCTTTTCCAAATTCGGAATGAGTTACGATAATGAAATTATTAATATACTTACTAATTTGATAAGGATATTGGTATATTAGCCCATATAGTTAGATCTGAAGAGGACCTTCAGTATGTTTTTTTCCCTCCAAAAAAATGTAGAACAGAAGTTGTGTCCCCTGATATCTATTCTCCTTTTTTTCTAAGTTTTTTCCAATTTTAATTGGATGACCAGGACGCATGACCATTTGGCTACAGACTAGTTTTCCCATTCTCTCTTGCAGTCAGTGACCATGTCTGGGCCAGTGGAGCACTGCAAAAATATGTGCAATCTCTGAATCATTTCCTTAAAGATAAATCTGCATTCCCAGTGCATCCCTGTTTCTCTTATTCTTGGCCAAGAACAGCAACTGAAGCGAATATCAGACCTAAAGATGGAGGCCCCATGTTGAAGCCAACTGACCAGACTTCTGCATGACCACACACTTACCATGAGAGAGAAATACTCTTCTATATAATTCAAGTCCCTGGATTTTGAAGGTTTTTTGGCAACAAATCCCTGGCCTATACCTTAACTAGTAATGAATGAACTTGGTGCCATGGAGGGTGCTGCCATGAGCAAACACATATAGCATTGTCTTAGTGGCTGAGTTGGAGACCATGAGGACACAAATACCACAGGCTGGAAAACTAATAACCTTTGTTATGGCTTGGCAGAATATTTAGTAAAACTGTCAACTAATGGGGCATCTGGGTGACTGAGTCTGTTAAGTTTCCGACTTCAGCTCAGGTCATGATCTCACGGTTCCTGAGTTCGAGACCTGCGTTGGGCTCTCTGCTGACAGTACAGAGCCTGGAGCCTGCTTCAGATTCTGTCTCCCTCTCTCTCTGCCCCTTCCCCACTCTCTCTCTCTCTCTCTCTCTCTCAAAAATAAATAGAAACATGAAAAAAAACCCTGTCAATTACAAAGAAAGGAAGGCCATACCTACAAATTCTGTTGCTCTAAGGGAGACTATAAGGAAAAGGCTATTTGTTTATATTAGCTGCCCCTTGATACTTTTAGTGCAGTGAATATGATGTGTATGTGCAGAGAAAAATACCTAAAGGGGCAGGCTATTGTCAACAATTTTCAGTATCTCTTCTGCTTTTATCTCTTTCTGCAGGCACAAAAGTAGGGGCAATGGTACCAGGGAAAAGATCACTTTCATAGCATTGCCAGCAACTAGAGTGGTCATGTGATTAAGCTGGGGCCAAGGGAATGTGAACGAATGCTATGTATGAATTAAAGAATGAATGCATGAACATTGAAAATTGTCACTAATTATAGAGAAAAAATGCTAAAACTAAAAGGTTTATGAATTAAAATTATGATCTAATGGGACAAACCACAATTCCCCACTTGAGATTTAAATAGTACTATAAAATTATCTCTAAAATGTCATCAAATCTTCACAGTGAACTAATAACCAGTTGATAATTCAGATTACTTTTATAATTTAGGTTACTCTTGATTTTTTTTATTTAATCCAATTAGAGGGAGAATATTTGATTTGGAATTACAATTTTTTTGAATTCTTTTTGTTTCTTCATGTTTCACAAATTGAGCATAAATTTAAAAAAAAACTCATGCTAACAGATAATCCAAATTAGTTTTGGTCAGTCCAAATATTTGAACATCTACTCTCATATTAAATTCTTTATTTTTACTGATTTTTAGGACTTATCAATATCCTTTTTTATTCTACTTGTCATGGCTTATTTAATTATATGTTTTTCTGCATTTTAAATTGAAAGACTTACTCAGTAGGTTCCTTTAAAATTTCATAGAAAACCGCAGGTACAGATGGTCCATTACTAGCAATAAAAAGGCAAATTAAAATTATGCAAAACCCTCTGGAATGCAATTCATTCCACAGCTATCTCAAGAAAAGTGTCTGTGTTTAAAATCTAATGTGATAAGACTTCCTGCTGATAAAACAAATCATCCTAAAAGAAGTGTTGTATCATCTGAATTATCTGCTTTTGACATGAAGGAGAGACTACCTAATTGATTTTAATAAACAATAGCTATGAATAGAATTTCAATCTGTCATGGTTAGGTCCTAATTCTCTATATGATTTGATAGACAATGACATTCAAAATCACAAATTCCTGAATCTTGTATCTCCTATCTACTAATGTCTTCTTATAATTATAATAGAACTTTTCTATTACCTAGAATTACTATGCTTGTTAATATTTCTGTAGGGATAGTGGCTTAAGAAGCTTTTGGTTGAATGGGGCATGGTAGTGTATGCTAATAGATTTTGGAACCAAAACACAAATGGGTTCAAATTTTCTCTTCACGTTTTGTTATTTATATCTGTTTGGGAAGATCTCTTAATCTTATTTTTCACCTATAAAATGATAACAATTAAAGACAAGTCTTTAAATAGTTGTAGAGTATCATTATACATGTGAGAGTACTTACCATAAAGTCCGAGCAAATATTAATTAGTGTTATACCTCTATGTTGGGAAGAGAGGAAGAAAGATAAACCAAAAGACTGTGGATTAGAATCTGATGCAGCTGACTGCCTTTGAGCTAATTTTCTTAGAAGTGTGAGGAACAACATGAAGAAAAATTTGCATTGACAGCAGAAGGGAGGAAAAATTACAAGAACTTTCTGAAAAGGAATAAAAGATATGAATCAAGGTGAGTGGACGAAAGACCCAGTGAAGGAAGAAAGGAGGAGCGTGCTTAAGAAAAGTAGATGAGCAAGTAAGTAAAGCCTTCTCCACTGATGCCTTGCAGAATATACATGGAGGAGGAAAGACTACACAGTGTAAAGAATTACTGATAGATTACGGTCCTGCAGAAATTCATTCTGTCAATACCCCCCAAATAGGATCTTATCCATATGAGTGAAAGGATTAGGTTAAAACTATGAAAGATGAATCCTGTTCTTAAAGTAATTAGCCAGTAGATGTGGAAATGTTATACTTCAATGAGAATTTATGTTTGGATATTGAAGCACCAGTGTTACTTCAAGCAAAGAGCATAATCAGATTATATCTGATCAACAAAGAAGAAGGCAGAGTACCTCCACATTTCTGGAGCAGCTGTGTGGTAATTATTCTGTAATTAATTTCCTTTGTGTGTGTGCGTACGTGTGTGTATGTTTTCTTCTCAGTATTATTTCTTCATCTTATTCAGCAATTTAAAAGAATCTTAATTTCCTGGAATTTGCTTGAAGTGTATTATGCACCAAGATGCTGAGATGCTGAGTTTAAAGCAACTTCCTGTGTTATTTCTTATAATGCTACTGTTGAATTTCATTCCTTGTACAAAATCTATTTGAAGTTAAAAAAACAAAACAAAACAAAACAAAAAAACCCAAAAAACTAAGAATACACCAGTCTGTATTCATAGCACAAAAGGTACTGTATATTGAACAATCTCATTTCTCATGTAACTATGGAGTTCTGATATGAAGCCAATCCAAAGAAAGATGTTTTTCCTAGGGCCCATTTTCTCTTTGCTTATCACTTAAAACCCTTTGAAAGATTTCACAGGGATTAATGGTCAGCACCTGGGGAGGAATTGGGGCTGTTTCAGTGCTATTGAGCTAGGTTGACACAGACAGCATTCTTCAGCGTTCTGGGGTACCAGGCACACGTTTTTAGCCTTCATCACCATCCTAAAGAGATGAAAGTCCCTTGAAGTCAGTGGGAGATTCATTTTAAAATTAGTTCTGTAGGAAACAGAGTAATGTGAGAAACTGGACGGCAGACAGTATTTGAATAAGGCAGACACAACGTGTCAGGTAACACAACTTTTTATATGAGCTCAAGTGTTGGTGTGGATGGCTCTGTGCGTGCATGCACGCGCGTGTGTGTGTGTGTGTGTGTGTGTGTGTACGTGTACAGAAGACGCTGTGGGAAACGTGCATTTGAGCACTTGCTTTGCTTCATTAACTTCCATAGTTCAGGAAGCCTCTCAGCATTTGTTTACACACAGTACCTGTGATCACATAACTCTGCATAAATATCAAAACCAGTGTCCATCGTGGCAGAAGGAGAGTAAACTCTCTCTGGGCTTATGCATCCATGTCCTCAAAACACAATTTGTTTACCTTAGTTTGTGGCACAGTCTTCATTGGAAGCAACTGATATATCAAAAGGGGTTTGAGACTGGATTTTAAGATCCAAAATGAAACAGAAATAAGGAATAGCATTTATTGAGAAGAAATCAGAACATGTCGCCCATCTGATACCTCAAACTTGTAGCAATGACTGAGTTAGGGGAAGATACTAGGAGTCCACACGCAGTGAAATTCTCCTTTTGCTACTTGGCAGGAACTACAACAACACAAATCTGGAACTTCCCAGTAATTGACATGTCATACAAAAGATCAAAAAGAAGACATGAGTTCAGAGAGAGCCCGGGTGACTCAGTCGGTTGAGTGTCTGACTCTTGATTTTGGCTCAGGTCATGATCTCATGGTTGGTGAGATCGAGCCCTGCACCGGGCTCCGTGCTGACAGTACAGAACCTGCTTGGGATTCTCTCTCTTCCTCTGTCTCTGCTCCTCCCCAACTCATACTTTCTCCCTCTCTCTCTAAATAAGTAATGAGATTAAAAATATATATATGACTTCACTCCTGTATCTCAACATGGATCAGCCTGTATTCACAGAGGTCTGTAAGTCTGCCTCTCCATTTCTTTCTTGGAGTCAGTTTAGTAACTGCAGGGCAATGTCTCCAAAGGGTGAGTCCTGAGGGGGGAATTGTAATCAGCAAGAGAGACACTCTGGGCAAGAATTATAAAAGACAGCTTCACATATGCCTACTCTAGAAGCAAACACAGGTGCTTGTGGTGAAGAACATGCCTAGGTCATCACTAACCATGTTAGTAAACTGCCAATCACTTCAAAAATCGAACCCAACTTCTCTGGTTGCAACTAGCTCACCACTCAGAAGGGAGGAACAACATAAAGTTCAAGGATTAACATGACTGTGTGTTTCCTCAACTTGGCTTCTTGGAGAATTTGAGTCCAAAGAGGAGTATTAAAGGAGAAGAGAGAGTTCCTCTGGGAGAAGTTGGCCATCATGAAGGGCTTTGCAGTTAGAGTTTCTGGTACATGCCTGTCACGGAGGCAGGGAATAGGGCAACAGGCAGGTCAATGTTACCACCTGGATGTGGCAAGAGATTAGGCTAGTGATTCAGAAGTCTTATTAGCTATCATATGTCTAGTTACAGAAATGCAGAGACACATGTATGTGCATACAAGTGACACAAATATGTGTGCATAGACAAGTAAGCATAACCCCCACAAATCTTTACTTTTGCCCCCACCTTCCCTTGCATCCACGTCTCTCCAAGCAGAAGAAGCACGTGATTTACTTTCTCTTTTGCGTCTCTCATTTCATAGCTCCCTGCGTAATGCGTTGCCTGCAGCGGGCTCTCCATCAAGATATGTTTACTAACACTGTGGCCAAAGTGTTTCCAAACAGTTCCGATTTCAACTTTGGGAATGACAATGCAGTTGACGTGCACAGGCACATTGAACTGATAAAGAAAAACTGGAGTTCTTGACCACTCAATCAGACACATTTGCAATTAGCCAAGAAGCATGACTTAACTCCCACAATAGGCCAGGCACATGACCAGGCTCCTTGCAATCATTAGTGCATTCCTTATTCGTTAGGCTATCACGTGAAGGATCACCTGACTTATTTGTGGGAGCAAACGAATATATTTAGGATACTAAAGAAACAACTTACCCTAAGGGGGGGGAAATATAAAAGCCTTATATGAGGATAGTGATCCAAGTTGGGAGAGAGCAAAAGTGTCTATAAATATAGCATGAATATATATATGGTGCATAGAAATAAATGTGTGTTACCACTACAGTCAGCTGTACCTTGGGTCAGCTAAATTACATACATCCATATAATCAAAACCTTTAAGAAAAATTATATCATGATAATATTTTTGCCATGTCACATATTCCTTTCCCTTGGAGAAGTTAATTCCCAAAAGGCCTTCACTGATTTATTCTGTAAGTTAACATGGCAGGATAAATAAGACTACAGTATTTACAGCTGGCTCGGAGCTCTCTTTAGGGAGAAAACTAACTTTGTTTAGGAAAACACCTTGATATGCTGCTTTAGGTGTGTGAACCCCGAGGGGATGTTTTGGAATGATCTCGGAAGAGAAAAAAAAAAGATAAATTCACGGGTCCAAAATTTTAATAGGAATTTAAAAGAAAACAAGAGATAGGAGAGGGCAAATACCAGAACTTGCCATCTTTGAAAGGAGAGAGACAGAGACAGAGCTACAGAGATAGAGACAGAGAGAACAAAGGGACATGGTAGGAGGCTCAGATGTTGGAACTCAATAATTCCAGAGTTGGGTAGCTGGTGGGTAGCTTGTAGTCAAAAGACTTTAAAGAACAGGGCTATCTAATATCCAGTATTAAACAGTTTGGGAATGATTGCTGCTATACAACCCTCTTCTGTTGCCCCCATCTTGGTAAAATCTGCTGCATCTACAAATGTCTCGTGGGATGGCATTTTGGAGAAATCAGAGGTGGATATTTCACCTTTAGGTGAGCATAGGGCAGAGTCATAAAAAAACTACAGAATATGAACCACTCATGGGAACAAGCATTCAGTAAGCAGAAAAATTCAGCATCAGAAGTAACCATGAGAATATCAGCCATTGGAATCTTGTTGAGAACATCAGATTTAGCATCTAGAAACAGGGACTGTTGCAATTTTTTAAGTAAATCTTGAAAGATGGTATGACCTTAACTGATAATGAAATATATTAATATCTGTTTAGGGCAAGATTGGGTGCTAGAATGAGGAATTTTTTAGTTAGCTCCTGAGACATTCACAATAAAGAAAAAGTGAGGCGAGGGGAGAAGAGAAGAGAAATACAAGAACATGTAGAAACATAAAATAACAGAAAAGCTGTTATAACTAAACTCAAATTATTTGGGCTAATGCAATAGAGTGTGGGGGAAATTGGTTCCAAATAACATGTTCTGAGAAGACCTTTAGTTGTGTATATTCACAGCCTCCTTCCTGGGACCATTGGTACATAAGTCAGAGTAATTCAGAGATCTTTATACATTCAGCCGAAGTTAAATAGCCATCACTTGTCTCCCAATATAAGGATGATATCTAGCATGAGTGTTAACTAAAAGCTAAAACATAGTTACTCTGATCCTTGTCTGTAGTCAATCATAAATGGAGGTGAATTCTCGATCATTACTAAAACAAAGCAGGGCACATTTAAAAAGTGAGCCAAATTCTTCCTAGTACGTGTAGTCACTGACATTACGTGTTTCCATCCAATCTTTTTGGTTATGGGCCACAATCAGGTTTTCAATAAATAGGTTTATAATAAGGGGAAATTTAGATAAAGAATTGACATGGAACATGTATATATAATACACATCAGGCAATAATTACCATATATAGCATTATCCATTGTGCACCTTGAGATATTTCTGTAAAAAAGCAGTTCTTCACAGTTCTTCTGCAGCATCAGATCAGAGAGAATATAATTCCCCTGCATTGAGCATGATTAGACCATAGTTGGAATATCACCCTCAGGCTTTTTTTTTTTTTTTTACTTTTTGTTTACTTATTTTAAGAGCAGGGGAGGGACAGAGAGAATGGGAGAAAGAGAATCCCAAGCAGGCGCTGCACCCAGTACAGAGTCCCAGGCGGAACTCGAACTCATGAACAATGAGATCATGACCTGAGCCAAAACCAAGAGTCAGATGCTTAACCGACCGAGCCCCTCAGGCACCTCCACATGCAGACATTTTAAGATCATTAAGAAAAAGATTAATGCTATTTGACACAACTTTTATAACAGCAATTAACATTCACCGAGTACTTATGCAGCTCTAAGCACTGTTTATGTGATATCTCAAATTAATTCTTACAAAAATCCCATGAAGTAGCTACTATTCATATTTATATCTCACAAATGAGGAAACTGAGACTTAGAACAGTTCAGAAAAGCTAAGTTGTCTACCAAGATCACAGCTATGAAGCATCAGGTAGAAATCTGGGGTCTTTACAAGAATTTACCTGTAAGTCATCTGATTTGACCTACTAAAAATGGATGTCAGCTTCATGAATGTTTTTGAGGGCTTCTTTCTAGAGTCTCTCACTCACTCTGGCTTTATCTCAAACACCTATTCCTGTGTGCAGCTAACCCATGATGCATTTGGCTTTTTCTCTCATCTTTGAGTCCATGTTCATTTATTGAACCTAACAACAGATTAGCTTATTTGATTATGACTCCTTTGGGCTGTGGACTGTTTATCTTCTACTCTATTCCCTCTTAGATTTTCTGAATTTGTAAACATTGAGAATTTGGTATGTACAAGATATTTTGTCAGTTTCACAAAGGGAAGCTACTAAAAGAAAACAGATAGTAGTTACAATTGAATTCTATATTTTAGAGAGCTTGTCTCTCTGTGGTTTGGAGGTGGGTGTTCTATAACTTATGAGACATAAGACAAGTTGAGATTTGGATGGTATGGTCCATCATATAAAAAAGAGTAACCTAAACACTTGAGTCTTTGTTTGTGATGTTTACCAGAGCAAATCCCAGCCCAACTAGTCATGGGCACATGTGCATTAATCCTGACATCCTGAAAGTTCTATAGTCACAGAGTTCTACTGTTTGTAGAGTCCCAGAGATCACCTGTGTGTACTTGGACATGTGACTATGGCCTGGGCCTTCTGGGCATCTTTGCACAGTTTAAATCCTAGGCTTATGTTAAATATAGAAAGGTCTCTTCAACAACAGAAACAGATTTATTCCCCTCCTGTATTGGATCATTGTATTGTCAAGTTAGTCAAGCTAATAAATACATTCCCAGAATTCCCTTGTCTGCATGATACAGGGTTTTACCTGGGAATGGAGGAGGGAAGCACTGGGAGAGATTTTGGAGGCTATTAGTTGATACTATTCCTGGAAGGTCCTCATGGTTGGGTGAAAGGACAAACAGTTGCTGATGTACCTAGTGGTTTCCTTGTTTGTTCTTGGCTTATGTCCCCCTAGATCTAGTTCTCATCCTGGCTGCTGGACATCCTGACCAACAATGTCCCCAGAACTCCCAACTGATGTTTAACTGAGTATCCTCAGAGGTGGTAGCTACACAGAGGCAACAGTTTCCAATAGACCTCTCCATAGATGTCCCTTGCACAGTCCCACCTTTGTGGCTGGATTTGCCTGGCATCTCAGATTCTCCATGTAAGCTTCGACCTATACTCCTACACCAATGCATTGGGAGAATGGGTTAAAGACTCTCGTTGATCCTCCATCATACCGTTCAAGGCCTTCACTTCCCCAGCTCCTCCAGAAATTATGTTAAGACCTTATTCTTACAATAATTAATTCTTAACATTCACAATGGTTCCACTGTCTTGACTCAACCCTGGCTAATTCAGACTCTTAGAGGTGTGGTGTTTTCGTCTCAGAAACCAAAAACACCTGGCAAGGCTGGGAAAGGGGTGGCAGGTAGAGGAGGGAAAGACAGCAAGAAATCTATTTAAAAAAGCTAGGAAAATGGCCAGGACACACTGAAGGTTGGAGAAAGGATGACCTATGCTACGTTACAGAGAAAAACACTGTCAAAAAACTTGCCTGCAATAATGTGAAAATCAGAAAATGTACCTCATACATGTGTGGGTCTCCATCTGCACATATAAAGCTGGAAGTGCCAACTGGCTTCTGTTAGCTGTATATGAAAGGTGTCAGAAGATGGGCTAAAGAAATAACTTTTCTGTTTGCAAGCAGAATGTGGAAGAAATATGGAAATGCCAGGGCTTATTAAGCTGGAAAATAAAATTATCTTTCATTCCAAGTATTGCTGCCAGTAAAAAATTCTCAAGGTGAAATGAGACCCTGGGACCAAAGTCAAGTCAAGGGTTTATCTCTAAGAAACCTTGTTAAGACCCTGAAAGATTTAAGGCAATATCAAACACATAACCCAGGCGATGTGTGGAAAAAACACCCTGCCAACCCACAGAATTGTGAGAAATAATAAGTCATCATGTTTTTAAGTGACTAAACGTTCTGGGGTGATTTGTTGTGCAGCTCACATTCAAGAGTCATCTCTAATTAATTTACTTAAAATAATACACGTTATACCAAAATCTACTCGATATATAAATCTAAGCATGGACAGCATGACTCTCTCTTTCCCTTTACTCTAGATAAGTTAAATAATTCAGTTTTCATTAAGATATTACCTATATTCTAATTTGTAGCCCAATTTCTGACACCATTACCCTTTGCAGTTCTTGATAACGATGCACTCTTGCAGGTAATGCATGTTTTTCATTATAACGGAAGCTTTTTTAGTGTACCCAGTGGTTGAATACAACATCCTCATTGGACACACGAGTGTGAATTCAAACAGTTGCTTGATATCGAACAAGTTACTTAAATTCTCTGAGCCTCAGTTGCCTCATCTATATCATGTGTTTTTCATGGTGTTGTAAAGAATAAATGAGGTTACTCCCAGCATCGAAGAATGTGTAATACATATCAGCTATTCATAGTCCTAAGACAATGATTTACCCTCATGACTGAGGGTCAAGTGAGATTAGACATCAAGCCAGGTTCAAAAGAAGAGCTCAGTTATGGCCTTACACGAAAGCAGGAATGTGTGGTTGCAAATCTACTACTGATCTTACAAAAGAAATCCAGAGAGTAGACCTGCAAATAGGATATCCCTCCTCCCCTTGGACATCTAGCAAGAGAGATGTATTTTCTGTTAACAGTGGAAAGGCCATGAGATTATCAGCTGGGATTACAGTGGTCTGGACTAAACATGTTGGTACATCCAATGATTGTTTGTCCCGGCCTTACACAGGCAGATGTGAAACACCAGGCAAAAAACCATTTTAAGAAAAATATTTCTTAATTGCCTCCCTTCCATTTCCAATTTTTATTTTTAAAAAATTCCAGTTTGCTTTTCTTATGTCTTCACATTTTTAGATCTTTTTCCTTAGAAATGAATCCAAAATAGTAATATTCATTCATTCTTGGATTATTCATTTCATGAATATTTATTAAATGCTTCTTGTGTTCCTATCTCTATGTTAGATGTGGAGATACAACAGTGACCGAGAAAGATACGGTTTTTGTCCTCTGGGAATTTTCAGTTCAGTTAGAAATACACACTAATGACCTGGAAATTATTATACAGTGTTGTAAGTACTGCCATAGAGGAACTATGTGCTGGTATTGAAGTTCAAAGAAAAGGCATATGTCCTTAATGCAGGTATCAGGGAAAGTAACACCCATATGAGAACTAAAGGAGAAGTAAAAGGCAAGCAAAGAAGAGATGCAGTATTGGATGCAATGAAAAGGAAACACGTAAGAAAACACCAGAAGAAAGCAAAGTATAGCACATCGGACAAGTGGGGGAAGAAGGAAAGTCTGTGTGGCCAAAGAAGCAATTGCAGAGATACCAGGATGCTAAATCGCAAACAGCCTATGCACCTTATTATGAAACCACCACCTGGAGGGCCATGAGGACTTCCTAATGGGTTTCGAAGAGGGATTTCTATCTTTAAATAATCATTCTGGAGGGGTGGAGAACGGTTTTCAAGGAGAAATGGGAAAAAAAAAATTGGAGGCTGAGAATTCTGCCAAGAACTGCCTTGGGATCTAGGTGAGAGACCTATCCTAGGACAGATGAGCACACAAATGGTAGATGGGTTGGTGAATGATTATAATGTAGACATTATAGAACCTGTTGCTTAATAAGACACGAGGTGTAACTGAAATAGAAAATTTTTAGGCATTTGCAGCTATACAAGTAGTGACCTTCCTTCATGAGATAGAGAATATAAAAACAATAGAGGAGGGGCGCCTGGGTGGCGCAGTCGGTTAAGGGTCCGATTTCAGCCAGGTCACGATCTCGTGGTCCGGGAGTTCGAGCCCCGCGTCAGGCTCTGGGCTGATGGCTTGGAGCCTGGAGCCTGTTTCCGATTCTGTGTCTCCCTCTCTCTCTGCCCCTCCCCCGTTCATGCTCTGTCTCTCTCTGTCCCAAAAATAAATAAAAAACGTTGAAAAAAAATTTTTAAAAAACAATAGAGGAGAAACAGGTGTCTAGGATACAACGGTTAATTTACTTTTGAATCTAAAGATATCCAAGTTTGGATGTCTGGCAAGTAATTGATTATCGTAGTCTGGCTTTCACTGAGAGATTTGGCCACTATAAGTGGAAAGTATTTACTCAGTTATCCAGATGTTTTCTTCTGATGAGCATCCATTTCAAAACTGGCATTAGAGAGCCCAAGTATCTGGATATTCAAATGAACTGTTTTTCTCTTTTTGAAGGAGTTGTGGGATTCGAAGGCTGTAGACCTTACCACTGCATCAGATTTCCAGCTGGTACCGGTTGAGATTTTACCTTATCACTTACTTAACCTGTGTATTACTTAGGACCAGAATATACATAGAGATTTTCAAATTGGTCCAGAAAAGCTTTGATTGCTTATTTTTTAACTCTTAAGTATGATGAGTATAATTTAAATAATGGGTGAATGAACAGCTGAAGCAAGTTGTTTCTTGACTGGCAAAACTTTTTGTTCATCATTGTTAATAATTCAATATTGAATTCAATTTGTAATAACATTACAGAAAATGCAGATGGAAGGTTATCAGTGCTACCTAAAAGATACGAGTTATGTTTCCTTTTCATTTCTTTTTTCTTTAATAACTGAAGCCTTGCTATAATCAGGCTGGCAGTTTATTTTTCATGATGAGATCATTATGCACAGGCAAACTGCAAGTGAAGAAAATTGGCTGACTAGTAAATTTCTACAGCAGAGATGCTTTTCATTAATGAGGAAGATAAATTCATTTATTGTGTTTAAAATGATTTATTTCCAAAAATAAATGGCAAAGACTGCCATCTCAGTAGAGGTAAAATGAGAAGCCTCTAGAATGATTTAAAGATAGGAGAAAAAAAAATCACACATGTTCATGGTTAGAAGTCAAAGTGTTTGAGGAAAGAGCCTTGGCCAGCAAAGTTCCAGAGCTGTTTCAATGCCTCTGCTAGGTTTTTACACTTGACCAAATTAAAAAAAAAGAAAAAAAGAAAGAAAGGAAGGAAGAAAGAAAGAAGGAAAGGAAGGAAGAAAGAAAAAAGAAAAGAAAGAAAGAAAGAAAGGAAGAAAGAAAAAATAGTATAGGCTTAGCAGATGTATAAATTTAGACATATAGCCTTTTATGTGAAATCCTTGAAGAGTTAAGTTCCACCCTAATGCAGTATCAATATCATTGGATAAGGTCTATCAGTCAGCCCCCTGAAAAAGCCTAAATGTGGCATTTGGAAAAGTTAAGTGCCTTACATCAAAACCTATCTTATTTGACTTTGCTGGTGCAGCAGGTATGAGAACGTAGAAGTCATTCTTACAAATGATTAATCACAATCCTCTCCTTGAAAATTCACCTAGGTAAATTTCCAGAATTCTTTTAGATGAAAGCTTTTTAAATAATGGGCTATTTACAACTCTAGACATATTTATGATCATAGACTTGAGAAAGGAAAGGACAAAAATTGGAGAATGAGAGAGGGATTAGGAAAGTGGTGATGTCAGTGAAGTGAAATAAATTCATGAGACATGCATTCCTTGAGGCTTGGCTTCCCTTTCTAAAAATATCAAGGGTGCTCCACATAATGACAGAACTCTTTTAAGACTGTTGGTAAAGTGATTAAGCACCTACAACTATTGTATAGGAGTCCTTGTCTAGGAAGAAGGAGCTCATGATCAAAATAAAATGTGTAATTGTGTGCATACCAGCTGGGTAATTGAAAGCAAATTACTTAACTTCTCTCAACCAATTTCCTCATCTTCAAAATGGAAATTGCAAAGCTCACATTTGCAGGGTTACCGTCAGTAAGTTATGCCATTCTGTCTACACTACTTAAACTGGGGTAGTGGGCTATGTTCCTGGCACTACTTAAAACCACCAAATAAACATGGCATGCATTACTCAATGGTAAATAATTGGAAACACATTTGAGACATGCATAGGTGGAGTAAAATTCAAGATGAAGGCCAACACTATAAAAATATTCCAGACTTGCAGTGGCCTTGCTGGGTGCGTGCAACCCCTTCCCCAAACTCGAGACAAATAATATGAAGTCATTATTCCTTTTTCAAGACAATTTTAGATAGGAAAGATGAGAAGTTTTGTTGTATGTGTATCTATGTAGTGCACAGTAGGCCTTCCATAAATTGTTTTCAAAATAATAATAGAAACTGAATCATCAAGAGCTAAATATTCAGTACAGAATAAATATATATAATAAGTATATTCATTGTGTGTGGATTATCTCATTAAGTCTTCATAATGCCAATGAGGTAGGTATAATTGTCATCCATTACATGATAAAAAAAAACAATTTTTTTTTGAGGAAAAAAATAGTAAAATAATGTGTCTAAATCCTGACAGCTAATAAGTAGGAAAGTCAGAATTCAAACTCAGGCCATTTGTTCCCTTTTTTTTTAATGTTTATTTATTTTTGAGAGAGAGAGAGAGAGAGAGAGAGAGACAGAGACAGAGACAGAGTGCAGAGAGGGAGACACAGAATCTGAAGCAGCCTCCAGCCTCTGAGCTGTCAGCACAGAGTCTGACGTGGGACGTGGGGCCTGAACCCATGAACTGCAAGATCATGACCTGAGCCAAAGTTAGCCACTTAACCGACTAAGCCACCCAGGTGCCCCCAGGCCATTTGATTCTTAAATTTGTGCACTTAGCCACTATGTTGTACTGAAAAGTAAAATCATGGGTCCACAAAACTCCTAGATTCATGTAGTGGCTTGAACACTGGCAGGAACAAAAAAAAAAAAAACCCAGGAAACAGCAACACAGAGACCTTCGCAACCCAGAATTGTCCTGTGAGAAGGACAACACAAGCACACAGTCACTTCTAGGACTACTTTCTGCTTCACTCAAGGTCCCATCTGGGGATATTTTTAAGGCTCCCCTGCATTTCTGTATGTGTGTATGTATGCATGTAACAAAAGTACGTATGCATTAGATGTTTATTTATTTATTTTGAGAGAGGGAAACAGAGAGACAGAGAGGCAGAGGGAGGTGGAGAGAGAATCCTAAGCAGGCTTCACATTCAGTGTGGAGCCTGACGTGGAGCCTGACCTCATGACCAGGAGATCATGACCTGAGCTGAAACCATGAGTCAGATGCTTAACCAACTGAGCCACCCAAGCACCCCTGCATTTTTGTATTTAAAGTACTGTGTCCTTAGAAGGCATAGATGATTGGCTAAGCCCCAGTTACATGTGTAAATCTTGGCTTTGGGGATGCAGAAAGGGGGGGTTTCATCCTTGGGGATTCAACTGAGGGAAGTTGAGTCATACCTTCCACTGAATCACATAATTTGGTTTGTTTCTCTAAAATATGAAAGAACATTTGATGCTGAGCAGTCAAAAAAAATTGCACCCACAAAGTTTTTTACCTAATGTGATGAAAACGTTCTTTGTATAGCTAAACAGAGGCTGAGCAGGTGTTCTCTAGTTCTGCTACATCTCCCCCGAAGGTTCTGCAACCTCTAGACCTGCGTTTTCCAATATAGTAGCCACTAATCACATGAGGCTACTTTGTCGCATTTGAAATAAGGCTAGTATGAATCAAGATGAGCTCTCAACATAAAATACACAGTGGATTTTAAAGACACCTGTGTTCAAATGGTAGTATTTTAGGTGTATTTGATTTTAACTAAGTGAAGTACATTATTTATCATTTATTGAGTTTTACTTTTTTAACTTTTAATGTGAGTACTTAAAATTTTAAAAATAACATATGTGGTTCACATGATATTTATATTGGGCAGACTTGCTTCAGACTAAATGGAATAGTTAATATAAGCACTAACACTAACTTGGCCTACACACTATATTTGGAAAAATAGGTAGGAAAATGTGGAAATTGCTTAAAATATATATATTTATATATTACACGTATCAATGGACATGGTGGAGTGCCTGGTTTAAACTAACATTCCCACAAAGAATGACTATGTATAAAATGCATTAAAAAAAAACCCAGATTGAAAGCATCAGTGAAAAATTAAAGTTGCAGCAATGTGAAAGCTAAGATCTTAGAGAGAAGTAAAATGCACTGAGATGAGCTTAATATTCTCCTGGCAATTTTCCCTCAAGGCAATTGCCAACTCCTAAATTGGAAATGTGGAAAGTGAGACACTGAGAAAAAAGCAGAAATCAGTTGCTGAGAAGACAGAGGATGCTGGATACATTGGAACTGTCATGATGTGCATCAGATCCCCAGAACTTACACATCTGATAACTAGAAGTTTGGACTCTGGTTAATCCCTCCCATTTCTCCCAAGCCCTAGCCCTCGGCAAACACCAATCTAGTCTTTGTTTCTGTGAGTCTGGCTTTATTTAGATACCACTTATAAGCAAGATCATTAAGAATTTTTCTTTCTTTGTCTGACTTATTTCACTTAGCATAATGTCCTCAAGGTTCATCCATGTTATCACAAAGGGTAGGATTTCCTTTTTTTTTTTTCCCCTCTTAATGGCTTTATTTTATCCATTTTATCCATCAGTGGACCCTTAGGTTTATCTCATATCTTGGCTATTGTGAATAATGCTACAGTGAATATGGGGATGAAGGTATCTCTTCAAGGTAATAATTTCCTTTGAAGATCTTCCTTTTAATATTTTCTTGTAGTTAAGATCCAGTACTGAATTATTTCAGTTTTAGCATGCTGAAAGAGTCTTTATTTCACTTTATGTTTGAAAATTATTTTTTTCTGGATTAAGAATTCTAGTTTGATTGTTTCTATTTTTCAGTACATTAAAGTATATTCAATTGCTCCATTGTCTTCTGGCTTGCATATTTCCAAGAAAACTCTGCTGTCTTCCTTACCTTTGTTCCCCCACATATCTTTTTTTTCCTCCAGCTTCAAGATTTTCTCTTTATTACTGTTATAAGTAGAATTGATCATTGATTATTATATGTTATACACAGTATTGATAATATTGATTATTATATGTCTTGATGTTTTCATCATTTCCTTGTGCATCTAGTAACTCAAATTTTATAGTTTTCATCAAGTGTGGGAAAATTTTGGCCATTATTTTTTCAAAAAATTTCTCCTCTTAGACACTTCTAACTCCTGCTACCACAAAGAAAATAATTTGTGTTCATTTTCCAATTTGAATAAAATAAAATTTTAAAATCAAAATGAAGAATGAGGGGGAACAGGACCCTTTCTTTCCCAATTCTTTCCTGAAAGCCAGACACACTCCAGTCCCTCCCACTCCCATTCCCCTCCCCAGACGACCCAGGCTCCTGGGTTGGTATGATGACCTTCTAAGAATTTAGAATATCTGGGTTCTTATGCTGGATTTTCACTTAAAAGTAGTTATTAGTGGGGCGCCTGGGTGGCGCAGTCGGTTAAGCGTCCGACTTCAGCCAGGTCACGATCTCGCTGTCCGGGAGTTCGAGCCCCGCGTCAGGCTCTGGGCTGATGGCTCAGAGCCTGGAGCCAGTTTCCGATTCTGTGTCTCCCTCTCTCTCTGCCCCTCCCCCGTTCATGCTCTGTCTCTCTCTGTCCCAAAAATAAATAAACGTTGAAAAAAAAATTAAAAAAAAAAAAAGTAGTTATTAGTTATTTAATTTCTCTAAGCTTCACTTCCTGTCTCTAAAAGAGATAGTTGGGCAAGTTGATGTTGTCCATCTCAGGCCCAAAAATAGAGTTCTATCCTGATGTCAATTTATCTAAACTTGAAACAATAGGTTTTTTTGTTTGTTTTGTTTTGTTTTGTTTGTTTTTAATCATCAACTAACGCTCTCAGGAATCTTCTCTGACCAGTGGATCTCAGTGGTTATAATGGATGTCTAGTTATTGTTTTAGTCTGGAGCCAATGTTCAACAATTCCCTGAGGTCTATGTGGATCCTCTTTTCTAGTGTGCAGTTTCCTAAATAAGTATTTGTACATTCCTTTGGGTAAGGCAACTTCCACAGGCATACTTGTGATGTTATTTTAAAGTTCTTCCTGAGGAATACCCACTCAAACCTTAATCTGAGACTCAGGTCTTAGATTCGAGGAAGAGCCATGATTCTCTAAAATGGTGGCTTAAGGCAAGCTTCTCTGTCCATTTTACATGTCAAGTAGGACCTTAGGAGGCTATTCACACATTTAGCTCCAGGGACTGTCATAATCCTTAGTCATCAGTAAACATATCTGAGGACCCTATTCAGACCACTACATAGGCTCTGATGATTATTACAGAAAACATGCCCAACTTGCCTTAGCTAGTTAAACACCATGTCATGGTCTTAATCCTCTCAGATTCTTCCTATCTGCAATAGAAATAGGGACCTTATTTTAATTGTAGAGTTCATTGTCTCCCACTTGCATGGTGATGCTTCCTTTATCAATGTAGATCTCAATGTCATGGTGAAGGAAGCAATCTGGACCCTTGAATGGAACATAAGTGGTGAGCACATAATTGTTCAAGAATGATAGATCTATTCTAGAATTTATATTTCTCAACATTTTTGTATTTTATCTGATATATTAAAGGAGTCTGTAATTTTAATTTCATTCATGATGGACCACCATTGAATCACAGTTTGTATCAGTTAGAACCATGGCATTGAATTCAGATTCTGTAATGAATTTATCAGCTATCAATAGACCCTTAGTTGAGAATCCTGGACATTCCCACAGTCCTTAATGAAATTTTTACCAATAAAATTTAGCAAGCTCTGAAAATCTTCTGAATATATGCCTTCATCCTGTGTTTAAGTTTATAATTTGTCTTTTAGGTCATGCTGATGTGTCCCTCCAATTAAAATAAAACCCACATAAAAATAGGGCTTTTGTCTGTCCTATTCATTGCTGTGTGAATGTGGCATTTAATGAATATTTAGTGAATGAAATAATGAATTAATATTTTGAGTTGTAGATCTGGGAATAATGGAAGGTAGTAAAACAAGAGGAGAATTGACTCCTTGTGCAGCTACAACTCTCTTGGGGAGAGACAGTGCAATGTGTTAGCACTTTGTAAAACTTATATGCTGAATTCTCTCTGTGTTAAATCCTAGTTGACACCTAGGATATGTATAATGTGGCTTTTCTTATTACTAAAGATTACTCAGTCATTATATTCATTAGTTTCAATCCCAATGGCTTTGCTCTCTGTGAGAAGTAGATTAAGTAATAATTTTCTCAATAATATATAACATTATAAGTTTTTTAAAAAACGCATTATTGGCATTCAGAGAAATAGCTCTAAACATTGGAATGGATTATTTTCAAGCAAGAGACTTTCAGTTGAAAGTCTCCTTAAACAACTCTTCTGATACATACTTCAAGATGATGAATAGTGTCCATTGTATACTTCTTTCTGCTATGTATTAAGATGATCCTTTTAGGTCTTTTTCCTGCCCTGTAAGATGCTGCAATTTTTTGCAAAGCTAAGATCTGCAAAAAATAAACCTTGCCCTGAGTCAATTACAGTATATTTTAACTTGTAACTTCTTAGATGAAAGAAGGTGCAATGTAAAAAGTTTTCTTCATGGCTCTTTTAAGAAATTAAATAGAGAGTGAACTGTAAAGAATAATGCTTTCATGGCCCCTTTTCCTACAAAATAGCAGTATCCACTGTTGAACTAGGAAAAGACTAACCAACAAACCAGAGTTAGATCAATCTCTCACGCTTTTGTTTGACAGGTTGCCTGGGCTTGCCCTAGCTGTTTAGTGGCAAAGAAGAATTAAGCTTTAATTTAACTTCATCTGAAACCAAAAAAAAGCATGCCAGTTCCCTAGACTGCCATTCTTTGCTTACATCAAATAGATACACGAACTTCTACTGTAAATTCAGCAGTACTTCCCCCTGAAGCCTCTCTCTGGAAACTCCCCTGTTTAGGAGATGATAGATAGTATCTTCAAAAGCATCACCCCTCCATGAAATTCCTCTTCCAATCTGGACAATCTTCCCTGTGATTTCTCTTGGCCTAAATTGCTTTTAATTGCATTCCTGTTTGCTTTACTTCTCATCTTCTGAATTAAATTTAGCATTAATATGATGTGTCCCAGCAAGCCATGTCGTTTTATTACTTTTCCAATCTTGATTCTTTTTAACAGAGAGAAATTTTAATGGCTCATATTTCTTTCTACCTTCACCCTCATCAATGAACATTTCAAACCTGGCTTGAATATATAAAACAGAAGAGTGTGTGAACATTCAGAAAAGTTTTCCACATTAGCTAAAGGCTAAAATATTTAAAGCTGATGGTAAATTACATGGTACTTCTCAAAATTGGTGAGACTTGAAAAAAATAAAAAGTATTCTGAACATTCAAAACAAGTAGTCAATTTGGAATATCCAATGCAAATTAGCGTAAGTTTTTTGGGGGAAATGGGGTGTATTAGTTTTCTATCTCTGTGTAACAAGGTACTGAAAATTTAGCAGATTAAAACAACACCTGTTTATTAGCCCAGAGTTTTGTAATTCACAAGTATGACATGACATTGCTAGTTCTCTTTCCAGGGTGTCACAGAGCTAAAGTCATGATATTGCAGGCTGATTTCTTATCTAGGGGTTCTGGGGAAAGCTGCCTCCAAGTTCATTCTTGTTTTGTTGTTCCATTTGTAAGACTCAGGTCCGTGTGTCCTTACTGGCTGTCATTCCAGGGCCACTTGTGGCTGATAGAAGCCTCACACATTTATTCTTTGCTGTGTGGTCCCTTCTATTTTTAAGTCAGAAACTGCCTGCTGAACCCTTCTTAGGATCTGAATCTCTTACTTCCTCCAATTCTGCCCTCGAGACCCAGATTTAAAAGGCCAATGTGACCAGATAAGGTACACCTGGGTAATCTCCCTATTTAAAGATCAGCTAATTTCAGGGCTTAATTACATCTGCAAAATCCCATTTGCCATATAATGTAACATAATTATGGGAATGATTTCTGCAAATAATACAGCTTCTATCCAAAGAGATAAAGGGTCATCGAAACGCTTCCTTAGATTTCTACCTAGCACGGGGGTAATGCATAAATTTGACAAAGCCCACTGGAAAGTTCCCCATTTAGCTAGTTTTCCTTCAGCAATGCCAAAGTGATTATTTAAAGTAATTAAAGGATTACTGGATAATATGGAAATTTACTTGGCTATTCAATAATAACGTTTTCATTTTCATTTTTAATGTAACACGAGTAGAGATCAAAGTCATAAAAATACTTATAGATGTGCTGCCACGATGATTCGCGGGAAACAACTTAAAATATTTTTTTCTTATAAAGCGTTTTAATCTATTTAAGCCACCCTAGCTTCAACAGTCGCATATAGAAATAAAGACTTTGACAGGTAAGTAGCTAATGAATGCAATAGAATTTTCATCAACTTGTCATTTGCTGCCACCAGTGCCACCACCTCTGCACTCCAGGCAATTAGCTGTTTGAAGAAGGGTCCAAGGCCCTGAAATGGTGTTGGAGCTTGTGCGTGGAATGACACCAACTTGACTCAGTGCTAAATATGCTGGAAAAGAGTAAATGGTCAAAAGTAGCTCGTAGTTCAGAATAATACATTTGAAAACGAAAGCCATGTGTGGTGAGTGCAATCACATTAATAAAGATACAAGAACACATTGCTCTAACACCGTGAGATTCATTTGAAAGGATAAGAAAGTAATTTACAAATCAAAAAAAATGCCTGTATGTAAATTTCTAATTTTCTTTAATAAAAATTATCCCACCAACTACATTTTTCATTGTTTCATTTTGACAATTCAGCGAGAAGGTATTTCAGTCCTTCACAAATCAGACTTTCTATGTGAATATTTTGAATGCTCCCTCTTATGTCCAAATTCACTTGAATTCCTACATCATGACATCGAATTGAAATTCCTCATTCGACTAAAACAACACAGACATCACAATAGGCAAATGCCACTACCAAAATGAAACTAAACTACTCTTCATTAGACATCCTCTTACATTTCTCAGACTGTGTATGTAAAGAATTGCATGCAAGGATTTGTCTTACAGATTGTTAGGCACTTACCAAGTAGCAAAAAATGTTTATAGTGTCCTGAACTTAAAAACATTTTCTCCTTGTCATCAAAAACGGAGTTATTTCCTCTTTGAACTCATAGGAAGCTGCTCACTACCCGGGGTTGCTGATACTTACTGCTCAGATACTATGATAATAACTGCCACCGACTGACAACTGACGATTACTATATCTAAGAGACTGCTCAAAGTTTTCCTCCTGCAAACCACAAAAGTATCATTCTGATGTAGCAGGCGAAAAACTAAGATCAGAAACATTTAGCACTTTGCCCAAAGTAGTAAGTGGCAGAGTGAAAATTATTTGAATTCAGGACTCTTTAAATCCTTACAGCTAACCCATTAGATAGAAGACGTAAAGATCTAAAGCCAAAGAAAAAATAAAAATCAACTGGTCTATCTCAGTATGAGAGTCATCATTCTGTTTTAGTGAAAGCATTTTAAGCTTCTCAATCACCACTCATTGTCCATTTGTACCACATTTTTATTTTGTCAGTAATATTTTGGGTTGGTTTTATAGCTACTAAATACAGTATATTTCAGATCTGATCCAAAAAAACCCAAAACAAAACAAAAAACAAAAAAAAATCTCTCCCTTTCTAGAGTAATCAACATAGGAGAATTGCTCCTTAAAACAGGTTTAGAGCACTCCACAAGCAAGGTACGCAACCATCAATGTCTATGGCATTTGGATATTATGCAAAGAGAATGGTGGATGTGGAGGAAGATCCGGGAACAATCTGTCTGATGTGTGCTATAAAAGAACCAGATGGCACTGGGAGTCTCTCTGGGGACAAGGAGAGATTCCTGAGGACACAGATAGCGAGGATGCCTCTTACCAGGTAAAATGTTTACTAAAGTAAGGTCATGGTGGAAAGGCAGCTAAACCCAGGAAGGGAGTTGGAACAAAACCCGAGGTTTGGAATTTTGAAAAGTTTTATCCTAGAACAAATTGTTTAAAATAACTTTCGATACATTAAAAGGAGTCAATAATAAGTTTGTGAAATGCTATCAGATAAATGTGGCAATGAATGGAACACATTCACCATTCCTACGGTAAGTTACTGTACTTTGACTATGCTGTCTGGATAGCCCTGAACCATCTACAACTACCAAGGCCAAGAACTGGACTTCATGAGTTAGGAGACCATCTGAAGGAGGCAAATTCACATTTCTACTCTTATTTCTGTCTGAATCTGCAAACCTTTTTGTAAGATTTGATTACTCAAGCAGCTATGTATAAGTTTACAGTACAATGATCACTTTCTATGTAATACAAAGGATAAGGAGTTTTTCATTTTTTGTTTTAATAATAAAAGATACCCTCTCAGGTTGAATTGTTAAGCAAAAACTGAAATATGTGCTATGTGGATAAATAGCTATTTTCCAGCATACTCTATTTGTTATAATTTGGGAAAAGTCCCAGATCTCTCTATATAATAGTGGAACCTTTCTGTCTGTAACTATATCTAACATTAGAGGCAGAAGTTTTAGCAAAATGTTTTCAACCGCCAGGTGTCCTGCCTTTATTCAGTGAATAACACAGAAGTGTCAACTAAAAAGTTAAGAACATAGCATATGGACAATTATTTCAAAGAAATATATTAAGTCAGTAAGATTAGATACAATTTTAAAGATGAATAAGACTGTTTTGGCAATGATGCAGAGAAATGTATATGACATATATCATACATTGTTGGTAGAAATATTTTTCAGCTTAACATTTAAAACATTAAAGAGTTGTGTGGGTTTTACCCCAGCAGTTGAATCCTAGAGAAAAATCTGCACTTAGGCAGTTAGAAATAATGCGTATAAGGAAGATTATTGTAGCACTGTTTGTAACAAGGAAAAAGTTGTAAAATTTTATCAAAAGAACAAGTATTTTATTTTTTTATTTTTATTAAAAAAAATTTTTTTTTAATGTTTATTTATTTTTGAGACAGAGAGAGACAGAGCATGAACAGGGGAGGGGCAAAGAGAGGGAGACACAGAATCCGAAATGGGCTCCAGGCTCTGAGCTGTCAGCACAGAGCCCGACGCGGGGCTCGAACCCACAGACCGTGAGATCATGACCTGAGTGAAGTCGGACGCTTAACCGACTGAGCCACCCAGGCGCCCCGAAAGAACAAGTATTTTAAAGGTATTCTGTACCTACACAGGCAAATGCCTTGTGGTCATAAAATTTAAGTACTTTGCAATCATTGGAAAAGGTACACCTATTGATTGGTACTGACATGAAGAGTTTTTTCAGTGTATGTTGAACGAATAAAAGCAAGATACCAAAAAGAATGGACACCATGTTCTCATTTGCTTAAATATTGCAGCCGCATTGATGTGCAAATAGAGAATAAAAACAGCAAGAACCACACTAAGCAGGAAACAGGAGTTATCCCTGATGTGCATTTAAAATTTTTTTTTTCAACGTTTATTTATTTTTGGGACAGAGAGAGACAGAGCATGAACGGGGGAGGGGCAGAGAGAGAGGGAGACACAGAATCAGAAACAGGCTCCAGGCTCTGAGCCATCAGCCCAGAGCCCGACGCGGGGCTCGAACTCCCGGACTGCGAGATCGTGACCTGGCTGAAGTCGGACGCTTAACCGACTGCGCCACCCAGGCGCCCCCCTGATGTGCATTTAGAAAGGAGAAAAAGGAAGATTAAAATTTTCACATACTATTTGACTTTTTACAACTAGAATGTGCCTTTTGCGACTCATAAAATAATCTATGGTTTCTAACTGTAAATGGTACAGTTTATAGATTTAATAGTGCCATGTAATTGATTTCATCTGGCTTTATGATGAGGAACCAATATTTTAACATCAGTGACGTAGCTGAGATGTTTTACTAACCTCCCTCAGTCATTGTTTATGTGAAAAACTAATTTGACTGGTCAATTATGTGATTTGTTTTTCAAATAGAATGGTTGTTTTATGGATTTGTATTCCTCAAAAATCAGTTAGATGATTCAAATAAGCAATATGTATAGTTTCTCTATCTTCACGTTGCTACAGGTGTTTCAAAAATTTTAATTCTAAGTATAAACAGTGCTTCTGAATATTACCACAGTTAGTTGGATGGGATTTTTAAAAAAACATAATGAAATTGCCCTTTAATATAAGATCAAACAGTTATTTAGTGAAATAATCAAACCATATGTATTTAGCTTTTACTTATATCTTACAGAATATTTGCATTAAGCCTATCATAACATGTGTTTCATAAGATAATCACTGGCATTAATCACCCAGAAGAAAGCATTGTGCCAGGAATATTGTAGACACTGAATAAATATTTCCCAACTTCTTCATTTTTATTGACCATCAACAGGACACTGCCTTTTGACATCCTTTGTATTCATGAAAAATCTACTTCATTAAAGAAAGAAAAAGTGTAATGTTCAAAATAATAAAAATAAAAGCCTCTGCCTGTGTTCAGATATAGGAACATAAAAATGATGCCTTGGACAATTTATTCTGGCCTCATTTAACCACATCTCTCATAACTATGACTTGGAGCTCGATAAGCACTAACTAAGCAGTACGCCAGGACTTAATACCATCGGTGCCTTGTATTTCTTTTCTGCTCATGATTCTCAATTTTTCATGACTTTTCATTGTTACCAGTAAAGGTAAAAATCCTTGGCATATAAAGAAAAAACCCCAAAACTATGCCCATCCTACTCCACATCCCTCAAATGATAAAAGATTAACTGGGATGAACATATTCAGAATTTTGCTGTCAGAAAATCTGGAAAGAAGTTTTTGCTTTTGTTTTGAATTCCAGCATGCATGTGTATCTGTGTCATTTAAAAAATATTATTTAATCTTGAATTTCCTTCTAAGTCCTCATCTAGCCCTGCCCCACTGATTTCAGATGTGTTTTTCTTTCTTCTTGAAATCCATCTCCAGGGACGCTTGGGTGGCTCAGTTGGTTGAGCATCTGACTTCGGCTCCGGTCATGATCTCCCATGATCTCACAGTTCGTGGGTTCGAGCCCCACGTCGGGCTATGTGCTGACAGCTCAGAGCCTGGAGCCTGCTCCGGATTCTGTGTCTCCTTCTCTGTCTCTGCCCCGCCCCTGCCCCCGCTCTGTCTCTCTCCCTGTCTGTCTCTCTCTCTCAAAAGTAAAAATAAACATAAAAAAGATTTTTTTTACACTTTATTTATTTTTGATAGACAGAGACAGAGCACAAGTGGGGAAGGGGCAGAGAGAGAGGCAGACACAGAATCCGCAGCAGGCTCCAGGCTCCGAGCTGTCAGCACAGAGCTCCACGCGGGGCTCAAACTCACAAACCACGAGATCTTGACCTGAGCTGAAGTCGGACGCTTAACCGACTAAGCCACTCAGGCGCCCCTAAAAAATTTTTTTTAAATAAAGAAATCCATCTCCTTGATCCATCTCAGCATACCTCACCCTACCCAGGATATTCTTCATCTTACCCTTTGCTGGCTGACTCCAATTCATTCAAGACATAGCTGCTGACACTGTCTCTGCCAGGAAGACTTGCCTAATATCAACTTCTTGGGTTAGATGTCCTTTCTTTGTGCTCCATATGAGCATCATGAACACAGATCTATTCTTGCAAGTATTTATTTATTTGTTAACCACTTATTTATGTGCCTCTCTCCTCACTAAACATCAGCTGATTTGTTGAATGAATGAATGAATGCATGAATGAGTGAATAAATGAGTGGAAGAACATTTATTTCAACTTTTTGCATATTTCAAGTCCTTAGAATCATTTCTCAAATCTTTATATGCATTGATATATACTGTTCATATGATACAGTGCAAGCTAGTGAACTAAAGAACCAAACAGAATAAATTATGTTCTAGTAGAAGGCTATTAATTTATCTTTTTGAAAATACCATTGATGAGACCAAAATCGCCAAAAGGAAGAGTGGCACTGAACAATGCTCACCACCAAGCAGTCTTTATTTAATTGGCATTTAAGGCATTTTCAAAGGATGCTTGGTCAAAGAGATGTATAGTAGCCTTATGCTGAGCACTATTTAATTATTTCAGTCCTCATCTGTCACATTAGCACTCTCCTGTCTCATTTTCGGTGCCCCCAAAGCAATGCAGTTGATGGATTATGGAAAATAAATCTAGTGTGGAAATACTGATAATTTGCTCAAGGTCAAAAAAAAAAAAACCAGGCAACAGTAATTTGCAACTACTAAATTGCTAGATGTAGTGCTTTGGCTTGCTGTTCTGTAACGGGAGGGGGACTTGACAAGAGTCAAGACTCCTTAGAGAAATATGCAAATCAAAAATTTGCCACCTTTCTAAATCCTTTTAATCCATCAGTTAATCTCAACAATGACCTACTTTTCAGAACATTGAATATGCTTGGCTACCTAATCACATTATCTCACTTCTCTTCTGCAAACTTTGAAGTGGGAATGATATATGTATAAATGAAAACATTGATAAAGCACAGCTGTCTGTCATATTTCCAATCTTCTCAGAAAAACAAGTGATTTATAGCGTGATGAGATCAAATCTTCCTCCATGGCATGCTAATGGCTGTATTTTAAAACACAGTTAGCGGAACTCATGCAAGAGCCCAGACTGATGACATTAACGTCAAATCTTTGAACAAATCTAGTTAATGTGAAAGCAGAAAAGAAAGATGATCTCATTTTCGAAACAACAATAAAAATGATGCTGTTTAGTAAGGAATTGAGACCATGAGAGTTTGGTGTTATATCTTTGAGCTTGCCTTTTATTAGCCAACTTTCCACTGTAAAATACATTAAAAATTCATTTATGGAGAATGTAGCTCAGAACTGTTATAAAGAGGGTGCTTTGCTGAGAAAGAATCATGACATAGTTAGCCTGCTCTTGCCTTTACATCCAGAAGCATTTACTGAAAACCTATTAAGTCCCTACTACTGTGCAAGGGGCTATGAAGAAACTACAGAGATAAGGAAGAACATGTCTTGCCTGTAAGTGTTGGTAGGTGGGGAATCCAAGATATATAAACACAACTCGTTAATATATATGTATGTTAATATAAACATACACATCTTATTAAAAAAGATTATCTTATGGTGAATGTCTTAGTTCAAGTTCTTTAGAAGCAGAAGCTAATACACAGATTTTTAATCAAATAAAACTTATTGAGGATCTCTTTTAGAAGAAAGAAGGTGATTGGGGCACCTGGGTGGCCCAGTTGGTTAAGCTTCCAACTTGGGCTCAGGTCATGATCTCACAGTTTGTGAGTTTGAGCCCTGCATCTGGCTCTGTGCTGACAGCTTGGAGCCTGGAGCTTGCTTCAAATTCTGTCTCTCTCTCTCTCTCTCTCTCTCTCTCTCTCTCTGCCTCTCCCCCACTCGCACTCTGTCTCTCTCTCTCTCTCTCTCTCTCTCTCTCTCAAAAATAAATAAACATTAAAAAAAAAAAGAAGAAGAAGAGAGAAGGTGATGGAAGCAGGATAGAACAGAGGAAAAGAAAACAAGTATATAGTTTTAGATAGAGACTAGTTTCAGTCTGATCACATGGGCACATTTTGGAAGAAGAGGACACTGTAGAATGTTTCCCACTTTGAGGGAGGACTTTTGTATCCCATGCCAGTCAGTCATGGGCCAAGGTCTGCCTCTGGATATGTAGGGGGTGGGGCAGCAGTGCCTCCTGGGTAAAATAACTCCCATTTGTCTAAAGGCAAATAAATCTTTAGTAGAGTGGACAGCTGTGAGTTGTCATCAGTCAACACATTAGCAGAGAAAAGGTGTACTGGCTGTCAGGGCAGGATCGTGGTGGGCCACCAACATAGTATCATAGTATTTAAGTATTGTTAATTTTATATCATAGTTTTTAAGTTCCGGAATATCAAGGAGAAACATCATTTAAGCATATTTCATCTTCTTTATGAGGAACAGGTTAGTCTTATTTCAGTTTTACACACATAGTTGTATCATGTTAGGTGGAATTATGACCTCACTATTGTCTTTACTTGGAGATTAAGCATGTTCCTGGATAACATTAGGATTTGAATTGATAGATTTGGTAAATTAGATTGCCCTCCCCAACGTTGGTGGGCATCACTCAATCTGTCAAACGCATGAATAGAACAAAAGAAAAAGGAGGAATGCACTCCTTTTTTCCCTTGTCTCATTGCTTGAATTGAAACACCTCACCTTCTTCTCCTGCTCTCAAACTAAGATTATACCGTTATCCACTCTGGTTCTTAGCCTTTGGACTCAGACTGAATTATACCACTGGCTTTCCTGGGTCTTTGGCTTGCAGATGCACACCATGGGACTACTCAGCCTCCAGAAACCTGTGAGCTAATTTCCTATTTTCTTATTTAATAATTAAAATAATAATAATTATTATTATATTATAAATATATATTTAATATATAAAATTATATATTTAATATTTTAAATATATTTATATATTATATATAATTAGATTTTAAATATATATTTAAAACATTAAATATACATTTAAATATTTATATTAAATATAAATTTAAAACATTAAATATGTATATATGTAAATATTTTAAATACATATTATGTAAATAATATAGTAAATATTATATAATTAATTATATAAATTAATTATTATTATTATCATTATCATTATTATATTCTACTTGCTTATTTCTCTGAGGAACTCTGGCTAATACATCTGTGAATATTACCTTACATAGCAAAAGGGAGTTTGTAGCTGTGATTAAATCAGTGATCTTAAAAGAGGAAAATTATCCTGGATTATGCAGATGGGTACTGTGCAATACAAGGATTCTTACAAGATGAAAGAGGAAGTCAGAAGAGTGAGAATCAGAAAAGGAAATATGATGATGAAAACAGATATCACAGTAATTCTTCATTTTGCAGATGTGGGGGTCATTAAGCAAAAAAATGCAAGCAGTCTCTGGAAGCTAACAAGAACAAGTCTCTAGAAGCTAAATAACAAGAAAATGGATTCTTCCTTATAGCTTCTGGAAGGAACATAGCCCTATGTCACCCTATTGACTTTAGCCCAATCAGAGCCATTCCCAACTTTTGACCTCTAGATGGTAAAAAAAAAAAAAATAAATTTTTGCTGTTTTAGGGCCCCAGAATTTGGGGATTTGGTACAGAAATAAGCATTTTGTGATTTCTACAGTAGAAGGAATCTGATGTAATCCACCTGCCAACATATGGCTGCCTGGTTTCCTTAAAGCATGTTACCCTATTTAAGACCCAGCTTTAGTCTTTGTTCCTGTCAGATCAGACATCCAGCTGCAGCAATCATTAGAACAGCCTTGGTTGCAAGGAACCCAAGCTGTTGAGTCAATGCATAGCCTCTATTTTTTACCATCATGGTTATAAAATTCATGAACCCATTTTGCTAGCACTGAGATGTCTGAGGACAGAAGCTTACTGACCTAAACTAGTTGATTATTCTCTCCACTTGGCGATTTAGTGCCTCTTCTAAATTTCCACGCAGTGATTTATTGCCTCTTGTACAATGGCAATCACCAATGATGCTTACACTTTGTGTCCATTCCCATAAATTTATACACTTGTCTCTTCCTCAAACCTCCTTCTCCCCCAACGTTTAGCCTCACTTATTAGAGGCCCTTGACCAATCAGCTAAGTCATTCATTACTGCTCATGATTGTAGGCATGCTCTCTGAAAAATCCACTTCTACTCCACATAAAGTGGATGGCCAGATGTACTTCCCAATAGTCTCACAATGGGTAGGCTTTTCCTGTATTCTAGGACCATCCCTGACTGGAGCTTTGTTTCAAGAATAACCAATTTCTATCTTGTACCCATAACTCAGGTTGGCCCACTCATGAACTCAGTTTGGGACTTTTCCTCCTCTGTCAACTAGTCATAGTTCATGAAGCCATGGTTATGAGCAGAGGGAGTGGCATCATGCAATAATTGGTGACATGAATTTCTGGGCCACCTCTTTGTGTATATACACTACTATAATTTCTGGCATGCTGAGTTCCAACCACTGCTGTACAATATCCATCTTATGATAAATTGCTGATCAGCCTACCTTGCCTGACAGCTTGATAGGTCTCATAATAATCAGAAGGTAAGGGTTACTTGATTTCCCACAGTCAGGCACTCGGCTTCTACTCAGGCCCTGCAGCATGTCATGAGCTATTTTTCAAATGATATATAAGTTCTTTGCTGCAGATGGCATGGCCTAGTTCCATAATGTTAGATTTCTGTGCTGTGATTCTCCTACTGGTCTTGCCAGGGGCTCTATTTGGCATCTTTCTCCACCATAGATACCCCTAGTACCATGGTACTGCCAGGTCATATGCCTCAAGTGGCATGGCTGCTGAAATTTATTATACCGGCCCTTTTTGCTCTGACCTGAATTGGAATAAACAGTCTTACATATAATCCAATAATTGTATCAGAGCAGTAGTTACGCGTTTGAAATATGTTATCTACCAATGGAAATCAGTATCAATGGGCCAAAGTTTTAGGAGAAACAGAATATTAGCATAATTGCAAAATATCTTTCCCAAGATGTTTATCAATTACAAAGAGAAATATAGTAACTTTATAGTGGAAAACTGAGTAGACACCACTCTCACGAAATGATCAAGATTAATATACTAGCATTAAGACATACTGAAATCTTGGACTCTCTGACATCATGCACTGAGAAGGACATAACTCTTCCGTGGTGTGATTGCCAAAAAAGTGTACAACCTCAATCTGATGATGAGAAAATATCGGAGCAATCCAAATATTTTACAAAATAACTGACCAGTGCTCATCCAAAATGTTAATGTCATAAAAGATGAGGAAAAATACAAATAAAATATAAATATAAATAAAAGATATAAATATAAAAATATAAATATAAAAATCACAAATTAGAAGAGACAATGGAGAATGATAACTAAATGCAGTATGAGATCCTGAAAAGGATCCTGGAAGAGTAAAAGAAACATTGGGGGAAAAAACTGGTGCAATTCAAGGAAGGTTCAAGTTTAATTAATAATATTCTACCAATGTTAATTTCCTGGCTTTGATAATTGCACAGTGGTTGTGTCCATTATAATCAGAGGAATAAGACTATGAGGTACATGTGAATTCTCGGTAGTACTTTTGTAACTTTTGTAAGTTTTGTTGTAAATCTAAAAATATTTCAAAACAAAAGGTACAAAAACATATATGAAACAAATTAACTGGATTAAATACTCCATTTTTTTTATTTAAATCCAAGTTAGTTAACATATAGTGTAATAATGAGTTCATGAGTAGAACTTAGTGATTCATCACTTACATATAACACCCAGTGGTCATCCCAACAAGTGCCCTCCTTAATGCCCATCATCCACTTACCCCATCCCCCCACCCAACACTCCGCCAGCAACCTTCAGTTTGTTCTCTCGTATTTAAGAGTCTCTATGTTTTGTCTCCCTCTCTTTTTTTATCTTATTTTTGCTTCCCTTCCCCTATGTTCATCTGTTTTGTTTCTTAAATTCCATATATGAGTGAAATAATATATTTGTCTTTCTCTGATTTATTTCACTTAGCATAATACACTCTAATTCTATCCATGTTGTTGCAAATGGTAAGATTTAATTCCTTTTGATCACCGTAAATACTCCATTTTTTCATCCAAATTGGATAAAAAGCAAACCCAACTACATGCTGTTTGCTAGAAACACATTTTAAATATCACATGTAAATAGGTTGAAATTGAGCACCATAAGCACAAGAAAGCTAGTGTAGCTAAACTAATATCGGACAAAAAATATGATAAGAAGAGATATTTCATAACAATGAAAGGGTCACTTCATCAAGAAGTTACAAAAATCCTAAATGTGGATGTCTTAATAAAAGAGCTGCAAAATATATGAAGCAAAAATTGAGAGAAATAACAGAAGAGTTAAAAAAAATCCAGCTATAATTGGAGATTTTAATAACTCTAAGTAATATTTAGGAAAAAAGTGGATCGGTATATCAGTGAAAATACAACCTTATTTTTAAAAATTGCCCTAAATGACATTTTTAGAATACAATGCTCAACAACTGAAGGCAGTGAAGTAGGATAAAAATCTTAAAATAGGGAAAGAGACTGACCATGCAGATCTTTTACATTTAGATAAAGACTTTGTATTTAACTCAAAAGGCAATGAGAAGATATTAAAGAATTTTATCAGGGATGTGAATGATACAAGTGAATTCTAGATTGCCTGTTTACCAAAATCCAGTCCAAATATCATCATGTGAGTGTTAAGCAACACATTTAAATGGGTTTGGGTCATGAAGAAGAAGATTCTAAAATCAAAATAAGAAAGTAGATTATCAATACCAGATCATTTTTAACATGTAAAAGTAAAACTTTACTTTTTAAAAAATTAAAGAAGGAGATTTTTGATAATTCTTAGGTCCATTAGGCCAACTACGAATGAGTAATAAGGAAAGATTCTTTTTTAAACTTTTTTAAAAGTGTACTTATTATTATTAAGAGACAGAGCATGAACAGGGGAGGGGCAGAGAGAGAGGGAGACACAGAATCTGAAGCAGGCTCCAGGCTCTGAGCTGTCAGCACAGAGCCCAACCAGGGGCTCAAACTCACAGACTGCAAGATCATGACCTGAACCGAAGTCAGACACTCAACAGACTGAGCCACCCAGGCGCCCCAATAAGGAAAGATTCTATCTTAGCGCCACCGCCAAAACACACATACACAAGAATGTGCTGTACACACACACACACACACACACACACACACACACAGACACACACACAGTTGAGAGCAGGAAGAACATGTCCTGGCTCAGAATCCTCCAAGATATTCTTGTAGGATGAATAAAGTTTCCCACCTTTGTTGATCTCCCTAGACCACAAACCCCACACTTCAGTCTCTTTATGATTTTGCAAAGTTTTACTCACTGCTATAGTAAGGGAATGTACAGATAATGGTTTTTATTCATTAAATGTGCTTTGAGATTAATCTTTTTAAGTACTGGATATTTCTAGGCCACTAGTCAGTTGGATAACCTTGCAGGTCTCCATGTAACCTAGAGGCACATGTTTAGACCAAGTACAGTTCATTAGAAAAGAAGGGCTGAACACAGAGATTTAACAATGGCAGGTTAAAGTGAATTTTCTGATCCTTTTGGCCTCATAAATTTAAGGGCAGACTTAGCTCACACAAAACACTGCTTCTTCCCTGTAATTTCCTTTGCCTTTATTTGGGTCTCACAGTTTCGTGGGGCTACCCAGAAGGATCCATTTCTCGTCTTACCCCATGCCTGAAATAATCTCTTAACCTTTAGATTTCCAGTCCAAAGAAACTGACAAAGCAAAATCCAACCTGACTTGAAATGTAAATGTTGACCCAATTTTCTCTTTCATGTTGCTCCCTCAGTACTGATTTGTGTGAAATGGGAACAGATGGCAATGTGTTACTTGTGGGGAAAAAAAATCTTTACTTCTGAAACGCTCCCCTTCACTCAATGACATATTGCCATCAATAAATGTTTCATTTGCTTCATTTAATTACTCTGGCCCAGTATCTTTTGGCCACACAAGTCTAATAAAAACTCAAATAGATTATATTATTCTGGAAAGAAAGTGGAAAAATAATGATAATATAAGCCATTTGATAGAGAAATACTAGAGACTAAAAGCTTTGTGTCTTGGACTGAAGGGCAGTTGAAGAGATGGTCTCAGGGGCAAATTTCAAAATAAGCTGTGGAATTAATAACATACAACTCTGTATGTTCAGCAGCCAACACAAAGCAGGCTTGAAGCAAAGTCAGGACTGGAGTACACAAGAGAGCCTCAGTAGACCGAAGGTGTGCCAATGTTGGCTGACCCACACGGACCCCAGAGCGGGTTATTATGCGTATAAAATAGTTTACGGAGAAACAAGCCTAACATTTCAAATTCTCAAATAGAACTGAAAAAAAAAATGTTGAATTGAAAAATACAAGAGTTCTTTTGGAATCAGAGGGGAGTTCCTATGGGGATGGACTAAAGGGAACAGTCAGCTGCTTCTATTTAAAACTCCCTTGTGTGTGTGTGCTTTCCCTTGAGGAAGGGCATGCAGAAATGTTTTAAATCCTCCAGTTTGCCAGTAGTCACATCAGGGTAGGAACTGGTTCTCTTCCTTTTATCTCCCTTTCCTTACCTTCCCTTTCTCCCTTCCTTCCTTCCTTCCTTCCTTCCTTCCTTCCTTCCTTCCTTCCTTCCTTCCTTCCTTCCTTCATACTTTTGAGGCTTACAAATTACTCCCTTGAACTTCCTTGACTGGAGGCAGCACACTGAAAAGCAGTATCTCTCCTTGTACTACTGGACATAATTGACATAAGTCCCAAATGACTTATACATTAGTGTCAGTCTGGATAATGGTAGAAACCATCTCTCCAGATGGTTCAAATGAAGGGAGTTGACACAAAGGACTACTCTTAGAATTCTCAAAGTAGAATTTCCTGATCATGGTCCCAAGCTTCAATTTCTAGAACTGTTTTGTGGCTGTATAATGAGCTGAAATTGTGGCAGGGCAATTGTAGCAATCAGATCATCATCAACCCAATAGTCTCCTGCAATCAATTTGGATACTCTTCCTAACATGGTCTGCTGATCATATTTAGGCTGCTAAGGAAGCTCTGGATGAATTATGACAAAAGACACTGGTGGCATAAAGGACAGGGTGATATTTGGGCTATCAGAACACCTAGACTTGGGTCCTCTACCTTCAGCAGATACTGAACCTTAGGAAAGTCATTTAAGTTTCTCTGGGCCTCAGCTTCCTTATTTATAAGGTAGTGATAGCAATAGTTCTCCAAAACATAGTATTGTTATTATTTGTCACATAGAACTAGAATGAAGGTATTGATCTTAATCTAGTGTTTGGAAGACAGACTACCTGGTATTTTTGAATCCTTACTTCAGCACTTAGAAACTATTTATTTGAGAGAGAGAGGGAGAGAAAGAGAGAGAGAGAGAGAGAGAGAGAGAGAGAGAGAAAGAATCCCAAGCAGGGTCCTCATTGTTAGCATGGAGTCCGATGCGGGGCTTGAATTTACGAACCAAGAGATCATGACCTGAGGCAAAACCAAACGCCAGATGCTTAACCAACTAAGCCACACATTATGAGTTACACATTATGCAACTCTCAGTGGCCTTGTCCATAAATGGAAAGTATTGTGTGACTTAGATAATACAAGTGTTTTAAAACAGTGACCAGCACATACTTCATTTATAGAAATTTCATATATAAAAAATGATTCTTGCAACTATATAGACATGCATGTTTAGATTCCCATTTTCAACTCTGTCCAAAACTTTAAATTGGTTTGTTTAAAAAATTCATATTTACAACTTCTTACAAATTCTTCTTACAACTTACAAATTCAAGTTTACAAACTTCTTTTGCAAAATGCTTAGAGAATCTCCAAAATTTTACACCTG
The DNA here is from genome assembly GCF_016509475.1 of Prionailurus bengalensis. Taxonomy (NCBI): domain Eukaryota; kingdom Metazoa; phylum Chordata; class Mammalia; order Carnivora; family Felidae; genus Prionailurus; species Prionailurus bengalensis. The sequence continues at coordinate 113,339,640 of NC_057358.1, forward strand.
GGAGCTGAAATTTCGAGGGATAGGTGCTGGCTCTGGTTGTATGCATTCAGTTCAGCGGGTCTGGACGTGAGTGCCGCGCCTGTGTGTGTTGTATCTGTGTTCTTCAATCTCCAGACTTCATGGCTAACGAATTGTCTCCTACAGTTTTCATCTTTTCTTTTGTTCCCAGACTCCGAGAGAACTTTCAAATTTTGTTTTTCCTCCATATCATTGATTTGATAATTTTGACAATTTGATTCTATGGTTTATTGTTTCTAGTGCCTGTTTGAATGCTGCTGCTTTAAAATGTCCATATGAGGTGCCAGGTGGCTCAGTCAGTTAAGTGACCGACTCTTGGTTTAGGCTCAGGTCATGATCTCACAGTCATAGGATCGAGCCCAATGTTCAACTCCTACTTGAAGAATGGAGCCTGCTTGAGATTCTCTCTCCCTCTCTCTCTGCCCCTCCCCTGATCGTGCTCTCTCTCTTCCTCTGTCAAAATAAATAAATAAACATTTGTTTTTAAATAAAAAAAAATATATCCTTATAACATTTCCTTACCTTACAAAATTTTAAGTTTCTTTTTACTAGAATCTGTCAGTTTTTTCAACTAGCCCCCTTTTTTTTTAATTTTTATTTTTTTTATTTTTTTTTCAACGTTTATTTATTTTTGGGACAGAGAGAGACAGAGCATGAACGGGGGAGGGGCAGAGAGAGAGGGAGACACAGAATCGGAAACAGGCTCCAGGCTCTGAACCATCAGCCCAGAGCCTGACGTGGGGCTCGAACTCACGGACCGCGAGATCATGACCTGGCTGAAGTCGGACACTTAACCGACTGCGCCACCCAGGCGCCCCAACTAGCCCCTTTTTTAAATTGACTCCTTTTCTATTATTTCACTTTAACTCTTTTATTATAATCCATCATCTTAGCATTTTATTGAAACCATATGGCAATTTTTTTCAAGTCTGCCAAGAGCTCAGACTCTGGAGTCAGGTTCCCTGAGTTTGAACCCTGGCTTTGCCATTTACAAAGCCATATGAGCATGTTACTACTGTTTTGTCTGTTCTTCATCTGTAAAATGGGAATAATCTTATCATTACTCATGTGAATTATAAAAGGGAATATGCATTAAATATTTAAAACTCTGTTGAGGGGCGCCTGGGTGGCTCAGTCGGTTGAGCCTCCGACTTCGGCTCAGGTCATGATCTCACGGTCTATGAGTTCAACCCCGCGTCAGGCTCTGTGCTGACACCTCAGAGCCTGGAGCCTGCTTCAGATTCTGTGTCTCCCTCTCTCTCTCTGCTCCTCCCCCCTTCATGCTCTGTCTCTCTCTGTCTCAAAAATAAACATTAAAATAAATAAATAAATAAATAAATAAATAAATAAATAAATAAACCTCTGTTGAATAACAGGTCTCAGAGAGTAACTAGCATTTTTCAAATGGCTCTTTTCCCCATAGCAAATATCTATAGCTGTATCTTCTATATTTATATCATATCTATATCAACACATGTACACACAATACACACGTTTATGTCTATCCATATATGTGCATGTGCATATGTATCTTCTTCTGTATTATTCAGTGTTATACTTTTAGTCTTTTTTATGTTTCAGATTTTCATTTTTTTCTATATACTCCTCCTTAAAAGAAGCCTATCCAGGTCAGTGTTTGCCTATAAATAGGGTAGGAACATTCTCCCTGTTTGCCCTCTCGAGCCACCTGCCATTGTGAGAATGGGCCTCTACACCATGACATGGATGCTGCTTGATGTCTCCACCCACCCGATACTGTTTGGTATTTCAGTCTTTGATGTGGGGTATATTTGTTGGTGTCACTGTTGGATTAACTTACTAGGAAGAATAGTATTTATCCCCAGCTAATAGATACGATCTCCTACACCAATAAGGATAAATTAAAAATTTGGGATGCCTGGGTGGCTCAGTCAGTTACGCGTCCGACTTTGGCTCAGGTCATGATCTCCGGTTTGTGAGTTCAAGCCCCACGTCAGGCTCTGTGCTGACAGCTCAGAGCCTGGAGCCTGCTTTGGATTCTGTGTCTCCCTCTCTTTCTGCCCCTCTCCCATTCATACTCTGTCTCTCTCTCTAAAAAATAAACATCAAAAAAATTTTTTAAAGAATAAATTAAAAATCTAAACCTGTCACCTGAAAGAGTACATTGCTATGAGCATCTCTTGTTCAGCTCATTTCTACTGCTGCTTCCCCACCCCCACCTTTTCTGATTTACGGCTTAATACAGCTTATCTATTTATTTTTTATTATTTTTTAAAGTTTTTTAATGTTTATTTTAGAGAGAGAGGGAGAAACAGAGACAGAGAGAGCACAAGCAGGGAGGGGCATAGAGAGAGGGAGACATAGAATCTGAAGCAGGCTCCAGGCTCTTGAGCTGTCAGCACAGAGCCTGATGAGGGGCTAAAACCCACTAGCTATGAGATCATGACCTGAACTGAAGTCGGACCCTAACCCACGGGGCCACCCTGGCGCCGAAATACGGCTTTTTACAGAGAAACTGTCTTCTGGTATTAGCGACGTTGACTACTGGTTTCTAGAGATACTTTTCAAGATACTACATGGTTTTAGACATTTCTTCTAGGTCTGTGGATACAAAACTTAAAAATAAAGACAGTTATTGGATCCTAGGTGTTGACAATTTTTAAAAAGGTTTTTATGGAAGTAAAACACACACAATGTAAAATTTATCATCTTAGCCATTTTTAAGTGTACAGTTCAGTGATATTAAGTACATTCACACTGTCATACAACCATCACCACCATCCGTTGTTGTAACTCTTTTCATTTAAGACTAACTCTGTCCTCATTAAACAATGTCCCATCCCCCAGCCCCCAGCCCCTGGTGACTACCATTCTATTTTTTGTCTTTATGGTTTTGACTAGTCTGAGTACCTCCTACAAATGGAATCATATGGTATGTTTTTCTGTGACTGGCTTATTTCACTTAGCATAATGTCCTCAAGGTTCATTCATGTTGTAGCATATTGTGGAATCTCCTTCCTTTTTAAGGCTGAACAGCATACCATTTGCTTATCTGTTAAAAAGCATACATTTTGCTTATCTGTTAATTCACTGATGGACATGTGGGTTGCTTCCCTGTTTTAGCTCTTATGAATAATGGTGCTATAAACATGGGTGTACAAATATCTCTTCAAGATCCTACTTTTAGTTCATTTGGATATATACCCAGAAGTGGAACGATTAGCTTATATGTCAATTTTTTAAAAAATTTTCTTGAGGAACACAATTAAATTCTACAGAACATGCAAGGGTATCTGAAAACATAACAATTTTATGCTAATAAATTCAATACCAAAGTGAAATGGGCCAAGTTTTTAAGACACAAACACCAAAATTCATCCAAGAAAAGGATAGCCTGAATATTCCTGTATCTATTAAAGAAATTGAATGTGTAGTTAAAATGTTTCTGAAAGACACTGTAAGGAAACTGCAGATAGATATCCTTCATGAAAATATAGGCTGCATTTTTATAAAATATGCAAGTCAAATCCCTATATATGTTTATGTAGTTTTGAATAAGGGATAGAAGAAAGAGTAGAACCATATTGTTAACTTTGGCTAACCCAGGGACGTTAAGGATGGTGAAGAACTCATTGAGTTTTTTCTTTTTTTTACCTCTGTGTTTTACAAGTACACATTAATTTTTTTAATTTAAAAACGGAACTTAAAAAAAAACCCTCAAGGGATTCCATTTCATCATTTATGGCAAGAGGAAAATTTGAATTGAGCACATCTATTTAATGCCTATTACGTTTAAGCCCCCACGGATGGTGATGAGGACACAATAATGAATAAATAAAACTGTATCAGTCTCAATGATCCTTAACAAAATAGAATGAGATGAACAGTAAGGAATAAAGTTCATGTCTGAATGACAGTTATAATTAGTATGCATGATCACTGAGAGCATGAACCTCCTCCCTCAGTTTGACAATACCTAACACAGTGTCTGGCAAATAGTCGATATTATTTAATCAGTTTTTCGTGAATGAATGAATAAATAATGTGTGTGGTATAGTGGGGCAAGAGAAAGTGGACAATTCTACCTGCAGAATGGGAAAGGAAAGAAGGGATGCATGCGTACAGGAGATGATTTAGTTAGCCTTTCTGAGTTGTAGGGAACGCCACACAAAGTAAGATGCATATGAAAAGCTGGGAATCACACGGCATGATTTACGGAATGCAAGCTACTCAGCACAATTGCTGTGCCTAGTAAACAAAGATGGCTGGCTTCGGCAACAAGGCAGGAAAAGGGATAAGGAATAGCCTCATTTACCAAGATAAAACATTTACATTGGAGTTAAGAAGATCAGAAAAAAAACACAGAAGTAAGGCTCTCAGAGGCAAAAGAGTATTTCTTTCTCTGACTGAATATATATATATATATGTATCTATGTATACATGGGGACCATGACTGTTGGTCACCCTCTCTACGAAACAGTGAAACGGGAGTCAGGAAGTAGGTTCTCTATCAACAAATATATGCGAAGATAGCTAGGGTGTGAGAGAATGAAGAGAATTTGTAATTACTATATTCATTTTGTGAATCTCCTGAGTCTTCAGGAGGTGGCACCCAAAACTCAAACTCAAAGGGAATTGCTTACATTCTTACCCTGTTGTCTGGTCATGAAAGCAGCAACACATCGACTTCTTCACAAAACAATGTCATGGCTGCCTCTATCCCTCAGGGTTTTATGATAAATGGCCTCAACCCTTTCACTGAACTGGAAATTGTTTCCTACAAAATATGAACGCTCATGAGTAAGGCTGAATACACAGATAGTAGTATTCAAAATTCATTTTTATTTATGTTATAAAATTTCATCTAATTCTAAATGCAGACATTTTTGGAGACTGATAACCTAAGTATGTAATTTAGGGATAAATTCTTTTGACTTTAGAACTTCTAATTGAGACACTGGAACATTAGGAAATCTTGTTGAATTATTTTTCTCTTTTCATTTCAAAGTAAATTGTTGACTCAACAGCTCCTTATCCTTTCTATCTGTTTACAGGTATTAAGATTCAAGAGTGTGGGGGCTCTTCCCTGACCTCAAATTCCTGAAACAAGTATGAATCTGAGTCTATAAATACAACTGTCTGAGTAACAAAATTTGGTTATTTTCTATAATTCAACTTAATATCTTACATAGAGCCCCCATTATACTGACCTTAACCTTTAAAACTTTTAGGATTTCTACCTTGTGGTCATACTACAGCTTTTGTTCCAGGATATTACCCAGGCATGGTATTTGGAAGGGTACAGAATGCAGGTGGGGGAGAGGGAAGCAATCTGCTTCTCAGTGATCTGTCCACATTGATTTTCACTGGAATATCCATTATCCCCATCTGCCTGGTTCCCTTCAGATCCAGGGATTCTCTGCTGTTCTGAGCCATGATTCTGGCACGGGACTTTTTTTCTTTTCTTTCTTTTTTTTTTTTTTTCCAGACTGCATATGGGGCCATCTGCCTTATGTGCCCCACAGCTATTTCTTTCTTGGGTCTTGTGGCCTTCCCAGCAGCACTGTGGTGCACAGTTTTCCTCTGCTTTGGGGATACATAGACCTCTCTCTATTTAGCTTGCCATTTCTCCTCCACCCCAACTCAGAGGTCTTTTTATAAGGATATACAGTAAGGGATTGTTTTTTGTGTGCTAGTTTATTTCGAGATAATCTGTCTATCCCTTCAAATTCCTCCTTCCAAATGTTTAGACATTTTACAACCCAAAACCCAGAAAGACTTGTGGGGAGTTATAGGAAAAGAAAAAGATAGTATCTCCAAATGTTTACCCACCATGTTTTCATAGATATCATAGCCATCCTTTCTGTTAGGCAACAGTAAAAGTGGCAAACACAGACCTTGTCATCCATATATATCACTTTGTTAGGGGAGGGAAAAAATCGTATCATGTACCTATAGATTCAAACTCGGTTCTATTTAACCAATGTTTATTGAACATTTGCTGTTTGTAAAGTGCTGGGCATAACGCAAAGTTGAAGAGAAACAAGATTCCTGTCCTAGAGGAATTTGCAGTCTAGTGAAGAAGAAAAACTAGAACATAAATAACAGTAATGCAAAACCTAAAATGATTAATCTGCCCACATGAGTCATAAACAAAGAGCTTTGGGAGCCCTGAGAAGGCGATTAATTTTAATCAGGGGATGGGAGAAAACTTCAGACCTAGCGCTGACTCACAGCCTACCAGTAAACAGAGCGTTAACAACTCTCTGGGCATTTCCTCAGCTCTCCGGCCTTTTGGGGTAGAGCGCTGCAGAGAATAGCTCACGGCTTCTTCAATCCCCGGACAAGAGCATGTGCGTGCCTTGGAGGGTCCAGAACTTAAAGTTAGTTTTCGCTCCCCCTCCCCCCCGGCTGAGGAACTCTTCCCATACATCCTTGCTACCTCACTGTTAGAGGCCCCTCTCTGCCACTACCTACTTTTCTAAAGCTTCTGCCTTCAGATCCGTCCTTCTCCTGTCTGCTTGACTTTGGTTGTTGGTGGTGGTGGTCATAGCACTGGTGGCATTTCCTTGTTTCTCTCTGTCTTGTTTAATGTTTCCTTTAGCTCTCTTTTTTTCCGCTTTGGAGACTGATTCCAAATTCTGAACCTCTTTGCACTTGGCATTTTCTGGCTAGCTAAATAAACTTCGTTCGTTGGCTTCAAAGAATCAGAAGCTTTAGGAAAATGAAATGGTCAATAAAGCAGAAGAAGAAAATGGGATTTCTTTTTCTTAAAAAAACCGCTAAACCCTTAAAAGCATATTACTAAGTGTGAAAAGCCAATCTGGAAAAGTTACCTAGAGTATGATTCCAACAATATGACAAAACTGGAAAATCCAAAACTATGGAGACAGTAAAAAGATCATGAATAAGCAGAGTACAAAAGGATTTTTAGAGCAGTGAAGCGGCCATAATTATGGATATTTGTCGTTACACTTTCGTCAAACTCCATAGAACGTACGACACCAAGAATGAAGAGGAATATAAACCATGGACTGTGGGTGTTAATGATGTCACTGTAGGCTCACCATTTGTAACAAATGTACCACTCTGGTGGGCGCTGTTGACAGTGAGGGAGTTTCTGCATGTGTGGTGTGAGAGGATGTACAGGAAAGCTGTGTACTTTGCATTAATTTTTGCTGTGAACCTAAAACTGCCCTAAAAAATAAAGTCTGTTTAAAATTATGTTTAAGTTAGCATGCAGTGTTCCTTCCTATCTCGCCACCCCCCCCCCCCCACCAGTTAGGGGCTGTTCTTATGTTCGCTTAACCATAACGGTGCCTTCTGAGTGTCTGTGCTAATCTGTTCATCAGCTTGGGGGAGTGAAGTTGTCTTTCACTTTAACAGAATATAAGTGGTAGGTAAATCTTTCACTATCCTGGTCCGTGTTTTTTTTTTTAAGATTCACTGTATTTTGGCTTCCTGTAATAAGGATTGTGCCTTGATGTATCCTTCAAAGAGAGACAGCCCAGATAAGAAAGGGCAAAAAGAAAGGAAAAAATCAATATGGGGAAATATCATTTCTGATTGCTGTGAAAAATCTCAATGCTCCCTATTTGTTTTATCACTCAAAGAAAAACTCTGATGGTATATAAGACTTATTTAGCACCATACAAACTGTGTGAGGTAGAGACAAGACAGTCTGTCTTGACCAGTCACCATGGTAACTTCTAAAAGCAAAGATTATGTCTGATTAGGTTGCCCTTCTCAGGAAGAATTGACCAGGAAAAGATCTTTTGAAAAGTTTAAAATGAAGGATAGGAAGATACTGGTACTAATTTCACACAGCTGCTCTTCTCCCTGACTCTCCTAATAAGAGTGACTCAGACTATTTTCTGGAACCTTTTCCCACTCCCATAGAGAGCTTCCAACGACATCCTCCCCTTGTTGAAAATGTGCCTCAGCTCGGTTCTTTGTGGTTATTGTCTCCACAGCCTATAATCAGAATTCCAGATATCTTTGTGGTTGCTTGTAAAGAGATTGATGAATGTTCCTAAAGAAAGAAAAAATAATAAAAGAAGTGAAACATAATATGCCCTTAAAACACAGTTGTAAAAGGAAGCAAAACCTCAATCACGCCTGCCTTGCAATGATTTGGGGGACAGGCAGGCAGCACTAAGGTGGAAATGTTGAAGAAGCCAGAAGACTGCATGATGTTAGAATCATTTTTGTGAAAGCTCTTTGTGAAATGCTCTCTGCTGTGAAAAAGATCCTCATAAACAAAATTTTTCCCACCAAGTTTCTTCTAGTTGTACTAGTGTCCATAAAGCACAATGCGCATCAATTATCCTGTTCTTCCTACGTAATCTCCTAAATAACGTAAAACGCGAGAGACTTCACTGGAGGCTGACAAATGTAAAGAGGGACACCAAGTAAGGAAATGATAGTTTTACTCCTGTTTAACAGAGAGGGTAAAATCTTACTGGCCACTACAGTATCCTGCAGTGGTGGGCTTAGAGAGAATTCTCATAAAGTCTGCAAAATGCGTGCAATCCTTCTGATGCTTTGTAAATCTAAAACACGGGGTGGCAAAAATGTTCTTATTCTTCTTATTTACGTTGGCATGGCAAATAATTAAGGAATCACTCAGTCAGCTTGACAAAGGGGAAAAAAAATCTTTGCATCTGAGGTAAAAACTAAGAGTCATTCTTTTTTCTCTCTTTATTGAAAGCAAACAGCCTTTTCTCCCTGATTATTCATGAATATTATAACAAATCCTAGAGAGAAATGCGGTAATAGACATCAAAATTAAAAATTCACAACTCTTGCCTCGAGATAGATCTCCACATGTGCAAATGGAAATGTGTGCATTCCAGAGTTCTTATTGAGGCAAAAGAGAACTTATCTAAATGTACTCTGTGGGCAGGAGGTTAAAAAATGATGATGTAGTCATAACAATGTAACACTATTTTGTTTTTAAAAAAGAATGGGCCAATAAGGAATAATCCCCGAAGTATACTTTCAAATGACAGTGGATATGTCCTAAGTGCTTTTTGTCTATTAACGTATTTGGTCCTCACGACGATCCCCTTGAGTAGGTACTCTTAGAATTCCTGTATTAGAGCTAAGATGAGGAGCACATAAAGGTTAGGTAACCTGCTCAAGGTCACAAGCTAATAAAAGGTAATGTCAGGATTTGATCCTAAATCACCTCACTTCAGAGTTTGTATTATTAAACACTAAGAAATACCATAAAGCAATGTTCAGAATAGTGTATATAATATATAGCTAATGTGTAACAAAGAATACGCACACACACACACACACACACACACACACACAATCAATCCTCATTATTCATGGATTTGTTTACTTGCTAAAATTTATTTATAACCTCAAAATCAATATTCACAAAACTTCCTAGGTCAAACAATGTGGCACTGTGCCTTCTTGTTTTTGTTCCTATGTGAGCGGTGAGTAAGTGTCCTTATTACAGTGTGCTTAGTGCCCATTTTTTCTCATTTGTGTGCTTTTTATTGGTGACTTTGCTGTTTAAAATGGCCCAGGCATAGCGCTGAGGTGCTGTCTAGTGTTCCTAAGCACAAGAAGGTTGTGATGTGCCTCAGAGAAAATAAGTGTTAGATAAGCTTTGCTCAGGCATGAGTGATAGCACTGCTGGCTGTTAGATACATGTTAATGACTGATAAATAAGCTATCTTTAACCAGAAACACATATAAGACAAATTTATATATTGATCGGTTTGTGACAATGTTCTGACCAGAGGCTCACAGGGACTTAACCCTGTAATCCACTGAGGAGTAATAATGATGCGGGAGTTGCTATGTTCACAGAGACTCTTTGGAACACAACTACTATGAATAACAAGAATCAATTATGTACATATGTGTGTGCATATATATGCTTATGTAGGTATCACGCACAAAAAAGTCTTAAGATTATAAAATAAACTGCTGACTGATTTTTTGGGGGGAGGAAGACTAAGTTACCAAATGGAGTTCAGAAATGGGAGAAAACTTTCCTTTCTCCTTATGAAAATTTACATGTGTATCATCTATTGAAATATTTTCATGCAAACATTACAGAGAAAGGAAAAGTTTCCCAAAGTTTTGCATAATCCCACCTTCCTGCAAATGGATTCATAAATCATTTTCTAGGCTTTTGAAATGCAAATATAATACACATAATCATACTCTACTGTATCTTGCTTTTTTAAACTTCCGCTGCTGAACTTCTTTCTAGGTCAAAACATAAAGTAGTACCTGTCCCTCCTTTCCTTCCACATCCCGCCACAAACACAGCCCCATACTGAGACACAGACATCACAGATTTCTGTCTCTTCAGACTGCCCTCCCACGACTGGCATTTCTGCAAGAGTATAGCAACACATTTTGAAGACAAAATCATTCCTTGACTCTGAAATTTAAAGTAAGAGAATGGAATAGGGTATATAAAAAATGGGGGAGAATCTCCTCTAAAGTTTTGTGAATTTTTAAGCTTTTGTTTTTCATCCCGAGCCAGAGAACTTGTATTATTTTTAATGTCTATTTATTTTTTTAACTAAAAATTTTTTACTTATTTATTTTTGAGAGTGAGAGAGACAGAGTGTGAGTGGGACAGGGTCAAAGAGAGAGGGAGACAGATGATCTGAAGCAGGCTCCAGGCTCGGAGCTGTCAGGACAGAGCCCAATGCGGGGCTCAAACTCATGAACTGTGAGATCACGACTTGAGCTGAAGTCGGACACTTAACCAACTGAGCCACCCAGGAGCCCCCAGAGAATTTTTCTTACAAAAAATTGGAAGAGAAAAATAATTTACTCTGAGTCATTCACATACTAGGTACTGTATGTATATATATTTGATCCCGTACCCTGGAGTTAGATATAATCATTTCCATTTTATGGATAGAGAAAACAGACTTCCGCAGATCAAGCCATTCTTGTCTCTAGAAAGCAAAGAAGAGAGCCATGTTCTATACTCCTTTTCAGGCTAAATGTTTATGGATATTTTTGTGCTATCCCTAGTATTTGACTCTCGAATCTGCAGGTTACTTGGCCACTTATTTATCACTACTGCCAATTTATACAACATTAAATCGCATCTAGTTTCTCCAAGACCACATAACAGATGTAAAGCGAATTCCAGAACACGAGAATCAGACTGTTGTGCACACGGCTCATTGCATTAGACAATGAAATTTTAACCTTTGGTACATCCACCTTTTCTAATAAAATTACTCTTTTGCAGGAAAATTCTGGTTTTGCTCTTGAAAAGAAAAAATAATAATGATAAACTCCTTAACATACTGACATTCTAGCTTAAAGAAACAGACGTTGAAAAATTATAGATGCTTCAGGTAATGGCTTCTAGGACCATAGGACCAAGTTAAGCTGAATATAAATGAAGTCAAAGAATTATTCTCATGATTGTATTTCAATTAGACCTGCTGGTATCATCAATTTTTAAGTTTGTAGGTAATACCCACTAATTTCCTCTAGAGGGAGAATGAAACAAGAATAGGCGAACAGAGTATTAAAAAGTGGATGTAGAGTGATCTTGAAGATTGCCCCTTAACAGAGAAAAGACATTTTTCCAAAGCTGCCATAAGCAAAACCAGAGTGGGCAGTTTTATTGTGATATATTTTTTAAGTATAGCTGAATCAACCTCTAAAATACCAAGGATCGTGTTTTTAGTTTCCCTTTAATTTTGAATAGAAAGTAACTATGCTCACACACAATTTCACCTACTTCACTCTTTATCAATTGCAACAATATCTATATTCTAAAAGAGATGATGAGCCTGTAAAAACACTTTTTTAAAAAAATGTGCAATTAGTTCTTAGTATTCATGAAATAAATACGATGCTCATTTACTTAAAGACACAAGCGAAACAATCTAAGTAAAGGAAGCATTCTGCAAAGCGAATTAGCCAGTGCTACATAAAATACTGCATAAAATGAAATATCAAGATGATTATCCTTCCTCACCCCACAATCTCCTTAGGATAGTCAATGTTCTGCTAAAAATGATCCAATCTTGTAAAGTTTGGAGATCCGGAGAAAAAGCACTGAAATAAGTGTTTACGTGCATTGTGCAAGGACTGAAATTCAGGTAGCTTCACTGTTATTACAGAATCTCAAGAAATAAACATCAAAGGGAGATGAGATCACTATCTCTAGAAATAAAGGTTTCCACAAGAGAAACAATCGTGGAAGAAAATTATCCTCTTTGCTAACAATATGGTGATCAGCCTTTCCTGCTTTCTCCTGATGATGAGGTGATGTCACCGGTCAGAAGCGCTGGCCTATTTTCTGTTCTGCCTATGGTGGGTTGAATTGGATGAAAATAAACATCTTACATAACAGGCCGGCTGTGCACTTCATCTTTTTTTTTTTTTCCCAAGGAGATTTTCCCAGTGTGAATTCTGCATGTACAATTAACATTGGCAAAATTTCAGCTAAAAAATCTGTTAGGTTTATAAGCAGATTGACAATAAAGCCCTTGTATGCTGCCTTCCATTCTCCCCAGCCACCGTACCTCCTACACACACACACACACACACACACACACACACACACCCCACACATCGTTACCGCTGCAACCTCCACCACCATTACCTCCACTCCTCCCATAATCAAACCGGCTTTGTACTGAGAGAGAAGGGAAAGCAGACAAGTTAAAATTGAAATTGGTCTTCAAAGAGTTGTAACAAAACAGAAGATTGCAGATTAGAGCCATTGTCTTATTCCAGTGATATAAACCAGACCCCTTCTTGGGGCTTGCTTTCTCAAAATTGAAGATGATGAATCAAAGATTACAAGCCTAACCAAAAAGATGTATCCCTATGTTAGTAGCCTTTATGGTCATGAAAAAAGCAAACCCAGCAGAGAGAATTTTCCATTGTAATTTGTAACAAGTAACACAGATTCTGTCATAAATCCTGTTTTGTATGGAGGGGTTTATGAATTTTTAGGCTTTGGCATCTATTGTAGAGGCTACTTATGGGTTGAATATATTAAACTGAGTGTTCAACTTGATTTTCCTAATTCCTGAAGATACAATAAAGTCAGAGGTGCCAAAAAGCCAAAATGAACATATACTTGAACAGTCTAGATGAAATTCATATGAAATCAGCATTATAATTCCCAGTGGTTTGGATGGAGCCCATCAACTGACTTAGTGGTCTTAATTCCAAAGAAAATAGTGGCACGGTCTTTGCTCAGTAAAGTAAATATTTGAATTCCTATCATATGCCTAACAACAAATATTAAATAACCTAAATAGTATAGAGTTGAACTTAGACTATCACATATTTTTATATTGCTAAGCACTAAATATAAATGTCGCTAATCTATAGTGCAAGAGAGGAAAACCATTAAAAGTAAATGCAAAGAAACAGATGATGAATAAAGATTACTTGACCCTTCTTGGCACAAAAATAATCACCATTTGTCTGTTCCAAGTAGAAGCTACTTTGGAAAGGGCCAAAAGCAACTCTCTTTTACTGGGTGTATATACATAATGTCAAATTAAAAAAAAACCAGTCCTATAATGATACGTGCATTAGTGTGTATCCATTTAGTGGTGCTGACCTATGCTTAGAGGCTATTCTTTGCTTTTTAATACAGGTATATAATTGATTGACACAAAATATCCTATTAGTTTCAGATGTACATCATAGCGATTCAGAATTTTTATACATTATGTAATGATCCCTATGATAAACCTAGTTACTCTCCATCTTCTACAATGTGCACTAGTATGCTACATACCTGCTTAATACACACCAGTAATAATGGCCAGAAAATATGTATGTAATGAACCATCTATGTTACTTTGGGAAAGTTAATTGCATTTATTCTAAAGATTTGCATTTAAATACCAGCTCTGGTTTTTACTGCCAGTAAGATCTTAAACAATTAGTTATACTTCTCTAAGCCTCAGCTTTCTCATCAATAATGTGAAGACCGTGATGTTTTTAAGAAATGCTTTAAGAAAAAAAAAAAGACAATATGTGCTAAAGTATCTGACAGTGCATAGCCAATAACTGGATATACATATATGTATATATATATGACTTTGAATGATCAAAGTCATAGATAGTCATCAATAATTTTTTTTTAATTTTTTTTTCAACGTTTATTTATTTTTGGGACAGAGAGAGACAGAGCATGAACGGGGGAGGGGCAGAGAGAGAGGGAGACACAGAATCGGAAACAGGCTCCAGGCTCTGAGCCATCAGCCCAGAGCCCGACGCGGGGCTTGAACTCACGGACCGCGAGATCGTGACCTGGCTGAAGTCGGACGCTTAACCGACTGCGCCACCCAGGCGCCCCTAGTCATCAATAATTTTACAAAGAAGTAAGGCTGAATTACTTAATATATACCAAATTTTGATTTCTTGGAGCAATTATTTATTGACTTCGCTTAAAGAATAATGACTCATATTTTATATAAGCATGTGTAGCTATTGGCATTGAATGGATTGTATTCAAATTAATTTCCAATTGTTTAACCAGCCCCAAATTTTTTCATGCCTATTTTATGTTTAATAATAGAAGAGAGTAAGAATAAATCGTTTCAGTACTTTGTTGGCTTCTAGGAGATTTCAACATTCTTGGGGAGATGATAAATTAAAGAAACAATTACAAGACATTAAGTCATTATTATATTATGTAAGATATAAGTATTCTAAGAACCAAGGGGATATTTTATTGAATTAAAAACAGTTATTGTTTTCATACGCATTCTCAAGATGGTAAATATGTAGAAGAAAATTTTGCATGAGGGCTTAATATAGAATTATGATCTTTTCAAGTATTTCCATGAATTTTGGAGACAAATATTTCTTGAAGTAGTGCTTTTTTGATAATGTTAAAGAACTTAAATCTGGAAGAGTTTAAAGTTGATAATACTTTATTAAAAACATAAACAACCAGGGACACCTGGGTGGCTCAAGTCGACTGAGTGTCCGACTTCGGCTCAGGTCATGATCTCATGGTTCATGGGTTTGAGCCCTGTGTCAGGCTCTGTGCTGATGGCTAAGAGCCTGGAGCTGCTTTGGATTCTGTGTCTCCCCTCTCTCTGTCCCTCCCCCACGCACACTCTGTCTGTCTGTCTCTCTCTCTCTCTCTATTTCTCTCTCTCTCCCTCAAAAATAAATAACAAGATATTTTAAAAAGATTAAACAAAAGATAAACATCTAAGATAAATCTACTTGTACAAATGCATATATTTAAAAAATACATGTACAAAACAAGAACTTAGGGATTTATTGAAATATTTTCATGTTTTCATGTGAGAAAATGAAAAAAAACTATGGAATTGTGGACCTTATTTCTAAGCTTTGAATCACCAATGTAAAAACTGATGGTGAAAGCTTATTGACTTATGGTGTAGGGTTTTATTTTACTACTTCTGAGGAAATTCTAATGAAGGAAATTTAGGTTTCTCGTGTTCTGGAAAAGGAGGAAGAAGCTCAGCTTTCTCTTTGTGTAGAATCTCCTGTCCAGATGCTGGCTTTTTTCTTCATGAAAATTCATAATATATCTGTTATAGCTTCCTAATTAAAGTCACACATGTATGAATAATGTTTTGAAAATCAGTCACCATCCACTTTACATATGTTAACATATATTATGTTTCAGAGTCATTTTCTGCCAAATAGCTCAGTGTACTGAATACCTTACAATAAAGTAGTAGTACCATTAATTTTTTACCCATCGACTGGATTCAGGGATTTTGAAAAGTGGGGGGAAAAAAAGCTAGAGTTACTTATTTTCTAAAATTCAAACTCTGTGACTAGCAAGTGTGTCTTATTCTCTTCCAAAGAGTTGTAACTTTTAATTCATTCAACAAATAATTTTTAAACATCTATTTAATGCCAGTCACTCTTGAAAGCATCTGGAATATACCCAAGAACAAGGCAGAAAAAAATATGTATATCTCTACTCTAGCTCAGATTCTGAATCAACAGTGAACTAAAAACACAACTAACTTAATTCTATAACAGAAAGTAATATGTGCTATGACGAATAACAGAACAAGCGAATGGTCAGAGGAGGAAGTGTAGCTTTGAATGGCGTGGTTAGGATTAGCTTTATTGAGAAAGAGGCATTTGAACAAAGATATGAAGGAGGTGGGGGAAGTGAAATTTGAGTGTCTCTCTACCATTGAACACAGCATAGTACCAATTATTAGGAGTCTGTCTCTGGTATTAACTTAACTTGGTGATCCTGGACAACTGTTTTGTTTCTTTAGCCGTAAAATACGAATACTGAAAATATCTACCCAAGATTGTGATGAGAAAAAAGACCATTTATTCCACAAATATGTTGTTCAATACCAGCTAAGGACTAGGCACTCAAAACAGCAGCACACAATCTTGATGAAGAAAAAAATGACTATTTTATTTCTAAAGGCTAAGAAGCAGGATGAAACTTTACATGGGAACCCAATGGACTCACTAGCTGAACCTCATAGTTCCTTGCCCACATAGGGAGGCAAACTTTACCCTCTTTGGATCTCCTCTGAGCCTGGTAATTACATTTACATAAGACAGTTTAAAAGGAGTAAAACATACAGATTTTATATGTACATGGAGCACTCCTAGGAAAATGAAGACCTGAATGCTTATACACTATGTTGATCAAAGAGAGGTAATTGTAGAAAATTAACTAAATCATATAAGAAGACTAAGGGAAGATAAGATTTATTTTAACATGCTCTGTTTGCACAGAATTCTCGTAGTCCTGATGCCTCGTCTCTGGTGATAAGAAAGTCTCTCCCCTTGTGGTATAGGGAGAGCATCTTTCACATGGGAATTTTATCTCCTGCTTTCAGGAGGAAAAGGAAAAGTCAGAGCACCCTTCTTACACCTGCTGTTTTTCAAGTGCCTTTAGCTTAAAATAATCCTATGCTACTCAGTTGTAGACCATGGAAGTCTACATGTGGAGTGCCCTCCTGGGACTTCTGCAAGCAGAGTAAAGCCTGATCAGAAGGCTCTGTACATATGGCAGAAATTCTGCCCCCTATTCTTTCTTTCATCTCAGACCGTGTCCAGCCATACTGTCCAACATAGCAGTTGGACAACAGTTCTTCAACAGATAGAAAGATAGCATCCGGATACTCATATAATGAAAAGTATAAATATCCCCCAGTTAAAAAAAAAACTAATCACAATAATATATAGATGTCCCAAAAGTGAATATAAGCTTCTTGGCATTAAGAGTAAATAAACTTTCAAGCTGAATTCTAACAATCAATGGCATGAATTCAAAATAAAGTTCCATGTGAATTACAAGTTCACAGAAAGAAGAGTCAAATATTCATTATCAGCCTTTCCTAATCTTCTCCACCGTGGCCAGAGAAGTTCTCTATTCCTGGGCAGAGCTGAGGCTCCTTTAGCAGTTCAAGCTTTGGCTATCATTTGCTAGAAATGGTTATAGTTCTTTTTTTTTTTTTTTTTTAGTGTTTAGTTATTTTGAGAGAGAGTGTGTGAGTGGGGGAGACGCAGAGAGAGAGGGAGACACAGAATTCCAAGGAGACTCCAGTCTCCTGGCTGTCAACACAGACCCCATGTGGGGCTCAAACCTACCAACTGCAAGATCATGACCTGAGGTGAAGTCAGATGTTTAACCAACTGAGCCACCCAGGCATCCCATAGAAATAGTTATAGTTCTTTTAAATTTCAGAATTTTATGCCTCATTTTTAAGTATTTCTTTTAATGTTTATTTATTGAGAGAGAGAGAGACAGAGAGAGACAGAGAGACAGAGAGAATCCCAATGAGGCTCCATGCTGTTATCGCAGAGCCTAATTCAGAGCTGATCCCATGAACCATAAGATCATTGACCTGAGCCAAAATAAAGAGTAGGACACTTAACCGACTGAGCCACCCAAGTGCCCCAATTTAAGTAGGTTTTAAATTTTTATTTTTATGTTTTTATTGAGGCACAATTTACAAATAGGGAAATATACAGATCTTAAATATGCAGTTCAATTAGTTTTAACAAATATACATACTTTACCTTTATTAAAAGTCCAACTTCTCTGGGGTGCCTGGGTGGCTCAGTCGGTCAAGCGTCCGACTTCGGCTCGGGTCATGATTCACGGTTTGTGGGTTTGAACCCCATGCTGGGCTCTGTGCTGACAGCTCTGAGCCTGGGGCCTGCTTCGGATTCTCTGTGTCCCTCTCTCCTTGCCCCTCCCCCACTCACTCTCTGTCTCTGTCTCTGTCTCTCTCTCTCTCTCTTAAAAACAAATAAACATTTAAAAAAAATAAAAAGTACTTTTTTCTCTGTCCAGGAGGTTCCCTTGGGCCACTTCCCAGTAAATTCCTGTCCCTCAAGAAGCAGTCATTCTGATTTCTCTTAGCATACATCAATTTCACCTGATGACAAATATGTACCCTTTAGTGTCTGGCTTCTCTCACTCATGCTATTTTTGAAATTTATCTTTGTTGCTATGAGTATCAACAGTCAAGTCCTTTTTATTGACCAATGGTATTCTACTGTAGGAATATGCCACAGCTAAAAAATAATCCATTCTCTCAATACGGGATACCTGAGCTGTTTCCAATTTTTTCAATGCTATGTATCGAATCACTAAGCACGTTAGTGTACAAATATTTTTGTGAACATAATCTCTCTTTTTCTTGGATAAACACCTAGGAGTGGAATTTGTAGGCCACAGGATAGAAGGATACATAGTCCCAAACAATTTTCAAAGAAAGTCGTGTCATTTTATACTCCCATGGCAATATTTGAGAGTTCTGGTTGCTCTACCTCCCTGACAACATGTGACAGTCTTTCATTTTATCCAGTTTTATCCATGTAGTGGTATCCTACTGTAGTTTTAATATTTTTTATTGCTTCATAGTAATGGAGTCCAGACATTTAATATAATTGTAGCCTGGGCCTCACAATACAATCCCCAGCTCTCAGAACAGCTTTGTTCCTAAGCAAAATTATAAATCCAGCACTCCGCAATATAAAAAAAAAAAAGCATAAACTCTTTGAATGAAAACATAAACTCTTTAGTCTTTGAGTGAAATAAAGAATAGATGGAGACATTCTACCTGTGTTCAACTTCATTAAGATGCCAGTCAGTCTAATCAACCTATAGTCTGTAATGAAAAAAAGAAACTCTTAATCTCAACTGGAAAAAAAATCTACCAGCAAGAGGACACATTAAATCCTAAGCATTTACTCTTTCTGAGGAGCCAAGATCCACAAGTGTGTTACCTCTTGATTTTAATTTTCCTCTTTAGTCTCATCATCTCCCACAGTCATCTTGTTCACTGGACTAAGCTGAAGGAGGGGAATAAGGAAGAGAGGATGACACAAAGGGTTACATGAGCCGAGCCTGAAAGTGTCCTACAGTCATTTCCACTTACGTTCTATTGACCAAAACTTAATCACCTGCACATAGTTAATTGCAAGAGAAACTGGAAAATGAGATCTAGTTGAACCTAGAACCTAGAAGAGGAAATGGGTTGAGACTAGCTAGCACCTCTGCATATCTCAGTGTAGCCTGAAATGCTAGGTCACACGGTGACTGTATAGTCAGTGCTCATGACTGCTAAAGAGCAGTCAGTGGTTTGCCAGGATCTGCTTAGCTGGAGTCCTCTGACACTATCTAGAAGGTCCCCTGCCCTTTTCCGAGCCTCCTGTATGTCCCTTCACTGCCTGAGCGCTTCTGACAGGTCCGGGTGCCTTTGCTGTGGTCTAAATGGCTTTGTTAAATAAAGCCCATGCTTTTTTTAGGTCCCTGCCTCTACAGAGACACCCCATTTGTCTGTGGAAAAACTTACCACAGTTAGACACCAAAGTCAAAACAACTTCGACCCTAGTTGTAAGCTTTTGTTCAGGCTACAACAGGTAAAATCCGGCCCAATAGAAGCTTTCAAAGCTATCAAGGTTAAAACACGTTGCCCATACGTAAATTAACGCCTTGCATCTTTCAGGGCTCAGCTCAAATGTTACTTCCTCAGAAAAGCCTTCTCTGACTCCTGAGAAGGTGCCAACCTTCTCTGTTATGTATTTAAATATCATTTTTATTTTTTTCCCAAAAGAACATGCTGCAACTAAAATCAATTGTTTGTATAGTTTTGTGTTTGTTATCTCTTTCCCACTAAAATTTAAGCTCCAAGTTGAGCTGTCTTATTCACCATGATTTCCTTCAGAATTCAAGAGAATGCCCCGTAGTTAGTAGATTTTCAACAAATATTTGTTGAACTAATATACCTAACCTCCAGTACTCTCCACAGTATGACCTCCAACTTATATCACCAGCTTACACTTCCAAAAAAGACCTAAGTTTCCTCAAAACCCCTTCACAGTCCCCCTGCAATAATGCGGCTCACAATTAACCTAGTATTTGGAGTACCTTTGACGCTTTGTCTAGGTCTGAACATGCCCTAACTACCCTTGTATGCCACCTTTTAAAATGATTATTATCCCATAAACTCATTCCTGACATCCTTCATGAGTTATCTCTTCCCCCTTCTTTAAACTTAAACGGAATGCACACCTCCGTGTACTGTTTGTTACAGCACAGTAACATGTGCTCCTGTCTTAAGCCTCAATAAGTCTAGATTTCTCCAGGATGAACAATTAAACTCTCTAGCTGTACTAGTGCTTCCTACAGTTATCAGTACAAAGCCACTGTTCAACCAATGCTAACTGAATTTAGAACCATAGGAAATAAAGCTAAATACCACTCAGTCACAGACTTAAAAACTAACTGATGAAGACCGTGATACAAAAAATACAAGAGCCTCAGCCTTAAGATTTGACATACATTAATCCATTGACTGTGAGCTGAGCCCCCTCTCTCGTAAGGTCTCTTGTCTTTCCTTGTCTTTTTTCACCCCCTTCACACTCTCTCAGAGCAGAGACAAGAGTGATGCAATTAAATACGCACTCTACTTGAAAAGTCTGGATTAATGTTAGCCCTGCTCATTACCAACTTTTACTAGGATCTCTTTTCCTAGTCAGTTCCAACCAGATGCTTCAAATCCAATATCTCTTGCATTTGCAAAGCACTCTAGAGTTCACAGGCTGTTTTCATTGACATTTAATGAATTATCCCCTGTATCCTATGAGGATGCTTTAAAAAGAGCAAATTGTCTTTACCTTCAAAACCAGCTGCCTGCACCTATTAACCTATTTTCTTTTTCAATTATTTCATTGTCTCGCAGGCACTGATGAAGGAAAACTGGCGTCTCGGGTCGAATGTACTCAAGTCCTACGAACTGCTTCTTTATAATTTCTCCTATTTCTACTTTTACTGCCACTCCTCCGGTTTGAGGCTCTGCTCATTCAAATCTTGACTGATATAAATAATCTCAGCCAAATTGTTTTCTGTGTCTCCTGGGAGAAAATTTTAGCACGGTGATTTTAATATCCTAACACACAATCTTCATCTGAAAAGTATTTAGTGACTCTCCTAAGCTGTGCTATCTAATATAGAAGCCATGTGTTGCATGTGATCATTTGACTTTAAATTAACTAAAATTAAAATTAAAAATTCACGTCCTCAGGTTCATGGCCATATGGCCAGGGCTCAACAGACATACACGGCTAGTGGCTACCGTATTGTACAGTGAACATATGGAATATTTCCATAATGATAGAAAATTACATTGGACAGTGATTTTTTTTTTCTTTTTAAAGAGCTATAGCACCTGTAAGACTCTTTTTAAGCACTTGATGACCTTGGCCTTGCACTGCTATTGGACCAGTTGTGTGGTGTTATGGAAAAAAAATGATTTTCATTCAGAAAATACATTTTTGCATTTTGACCCCACCACTTCCTAACCATGTAACTTTGGGCAAATCACTCTAGTTTCCATATCTATAAATTGGAATTAAAAATAGGACCAACCCTATTTCGTTCTCTAAGTTGTTCTAAATTTAAACATTCATGTATCTGTGAATAGTGAAAAACTCAATACAGATAGCACTGATAATAGAAGCCACAAATGTTGTTGTTGTTCCTAATATGATATCATTTCTCATCATTTTCAATGATAAGAATGCGTATTCTTCCTCCAACAGTGCCATGCAGAAAGCAAGTTCTTAATATCATTAATAATTGTTGAATCTGAACATTAAAGTATTTCTATAGAGAATACATGAAATACAAATATTTATGTGTATAAACATATTTTTATATGTTATATATATATATATATATATATATATTTACCCTTTTTCTTCAGCTAAAATTAAGAATGCAAATACTTTAAGTATAAACTATTGAATCCTATATTTGAGGATTAAATATTCAAGTATAAACTATTTGAATAAAATATTCAATATTGAATATAAAATATTCAAGTATAAACTATTTGAATCCTATATAGCAAATCCTATATTTAGAATAATGAATTTTTCATTAAATGTGAGTTTTTGTCTCTGTGATGAAAAGAAAATGTAAAACTAACTTTATCCAGATAATTCTATCAATTCTTCCCCACTCCTTCCTTATTCCAAAATTTCTAACCTAACCAGATGTGAGGAAAACTGAATCCAAAAGAATTTTAGGTGGAGTTTGCCAGATATTCAATTCCAGGTGACTTTCTGTTCATGTATAAGTCATTTCTATTCATTAATCTGGAATGATAATGATTATTCCTTTTCTTAACTTTGAAATATTTGACTTATCAGCTGATGGCTATAAATCTCCACAGCCCATTTCCAGCTGTTCTTTTGCAGTTGTGGGGATTTAGGGAGCCTGAATGAGGAAAGTGTTAGCACTGACTCTGCTCGGGTAGGAGCAGAAGGCCACATTCTTTGCATGCAGGTGCTCAACGAAAAGTGTGGTCTACTTCAGTAATATCACTTGATGTTATAGGACTTTCCTGGCCAACAGTAGAGCCCACAGACACACAGCAAGCCAGGAATGAAGGCTTGCAATTGGAAGTGCTATTCAGATGAAGAAAATGTCACCTCCTGCAAATTTAAATCAATTCTGAGAGAGCCTCATGGGACTCAACAAAAGTTTGCCTCGCACTTCCTCTTTTGGTTCATTGAGCTGCGGAAAGCAAAATGAGAAGGCTATATCTCTATGTTCCAGAGGGGGGAAATTATGCAGTTGGCATGCTTTCCCTTCAAAGTACTGAATGTGGCTCAGCATCAGGAAACCGGCCACTATCCTATTCCTTATCAAAAAGAAATTTTTTTTTTGAGAACTAGAATGAATAAAATTCTAAGGGTAATTTACTAGTCTAAAAAAGATTTGATGGGCAGTAAAATTACAAAACCTCACTTGGTTTTGGTCTTTTTCCCCAAATTTTTATTTAAAAATAATTTTTAATGTGTATTTATTTTTGAGAGAGAGAGAGAGAGAGAGAGAGAGAGAGAGAGAGAGAGAGAGAAGGACAGAGAGAAAGGGAGATACAGAATCCGAAGGAGGCTCCAGGCTTCGAGCTGTCAGTACAGAGCCTGACACGGGGATCGAACTCACAAACTGCGAGATCATGACCTGAGCCAAAGTCCGGACTCTTAACCAACTAAGCCACCCAGGCGCCCCTCCCAAATTTTTATTTCAATTCTAGTTGGTTTCACCTTTTTTTTTATCTCTTGATGTAAACCTCTTCTTGATGAATGTTGAGCACTGTGATTTCATGATTGAGGAGTAAGTACTGACCAGAAGAAGGAGAACAGGTAGACCCTCAAGAAATTCCTAATCTGTAGGCTCCCAGGCAGCCAGCTGAGCTCATGGAGAGCTAGAAAGTGCTACTTCTGTGAAGTGAGCAATGTCTAGTTGTGTCTGGGATTACAGAGACTCCTCAAAGAAATCTTGCAAAAACAGAGATTGGCATATCAGCTTTGAAGGTGGGGGAGTACAGTCCAATAGCTCTATAGCTTTATGAAAAGAGAAGTAAGTAGAATTCTTCCAGGAAGTGGAGGGAAGAAATGAAACCATTTTTTCTTGTCTCTGGGGGAAAATGTGCTTTTTAATTCCTTAGAACAAGTGACACAAAAGCTGAAATAGATTTAATTTGTTGTAGGTGGTGATCCCCAAAATATCTCAGGATTGCTTGACATGTGAGTAAATGAGTGACTGAAGCAAATTAACTAGAGCATGTAGATATGTCTGGTAGATTCTTAACCATCTGTTTCACTCCAGGTAAACAAAGTGTTCAGAGATGGAGCTAAGAGGATGATTTAGCCAAGCAATGGTTTGCAAATACTTCCCATATGGAAAGGAAACACCAAACAGTTCCACCCAGGAATTGCCCTATAATTTGATTTCTTTGGCTACACACACAGAATACATATGCAGATACATATATATACATATATATCTATATATATATCTGCATCATATGTATGCATGTGCATCTATACACATGTATGTGTACATACAACGTATATATACATATATTTATATTTTTATTTGTATGTACTCCATGCTGATGTGAATACTTACCTTATTCATAGATACTTGAAACACAGATCTTTTAAACAATACAAATGCTGCTATATCCAGTGATGATTTCTTAGACTGGGTAAATAAAAATTTAACACATGATGTATCTGAGTGATAACAACAGACTAAAATCTAGCCACTTGCATGTGAAATGTAAAAGTCTTACATCAGAGAAATAGAGTAGAAGATAAATTGATCAAGTAAAAAAGCCATAGATATTATATGTGTCTATGTTTACATAAATGTATGTGTGTATGTATATGTATATGTGCATGTAACACACACATATATAAAATTAGTTATATATATACATACACACACATGCATACTATTAATAAAAACAACTTAAGCCACTATGAGGAATAATGCTTCCATCCTCAGAATTTCAATGTAGTGTATCAATAATATTTTGTTTTCCTTAAAACAAAGAATTTGCTCCAATTATCCACCCCACCACCACCACTACCACCATCACTTACTTGATTGGATTTTATTTTATTCTTTTGGCCTCCTTAGCATCTATTTTTATTCTCCTGATGGCAATTTCCTCCACTCAGTTTACATGATTTGCACTAGCTGACCGTAATCCCAACTCCTGGTAAGGTAATTTGACATAGGGCGTGTTCTGTGTCATTTGCAAAAGTGAACGCTTCAAATAGAATCTTACTTGGGACAATAAACCTGAAGCCCAAAATTTGGGTCAAAATACTGATGCCTCTTTGTGCCTGTCTTAAACTTTGAGAATATAAACCAGGAGCTTCTGGAAGCCATTTTACCTCCACAAGAAAAGAAAATGCTCGGAAGTGGCATCAGCATTGAGGAAAGCAGAGCCAGGGGTAGTGAGAGCAAAGGTTTACAGTGGGTGCCCATGGAAAAGTTAGGGGAGGAGTTACAGTGTGGAATGGAAGCTTATCAAACCAATGTAATGTGAACAACATGGGCTGTTGAAATGTCACTGGCTGTGACGTTCTCTAGAACGGTATTACTGACTGGGCTGGGGTGAATGTGTGTCTTGAGGCCTCTGTGTTATTGCCTATTGGACATCACATAATGATAAGGTGACTGATTTTTTAAGGGAAATAACTGAATAATATTGCCCATACTCTTTTATCTTTATACCTTCCTCCACAGGCAGGGCCCTCTTTAATGCCATATAATGAAACTGTCAAAGAAATGAAAAGTGATAATATGGTTTCACCATTGTTCTTCCTGTAGAAGCTCTAACAGAGACTGGGGGAGCTAAACTTTCTGTGAGGAGGAAGGGAGGGATTATAAAACCTATTCTGGCCTTAGGGCCTTAGGTCCTTTCCAATTGTGGGCAGTATTTTTTTTTAATTTTTTTAACGTTTATTTATTTTTGAGACAGAGAGAGACAGAGCATGAATGGGGGAGGGTCAGAGAGAGAGGGAAACACAGAATCTGAAGCAGGCTCCAGGCTCTGAGCTGTCAGCGCAGAGCCCAACACGGGGCTTGAACTCACGGACTGTGAGATCACGACCTGAGCCGAAGTCAGATGCTTAACTGACTGAGCCACCCAGGCGCCCCTGTGGGCAGTATTAAAGAGGCAGCACCATCAAAGCTGCCATTTGAAATCTGGCTTCTTTTCCTTGAGAGGGACATTCTGTCCTTGACACACAGTAGGGGCCAGGGTAAACACATCACAAAACTGAGGTTTAGGATTAACTGTAAACTTGGGTCTTTAAGATAGGAGACTATATCAAGAATTAGAGGATACATTATTTTAGATGAATTTTTTTTCAAGTAATTAAAATAGATCATGGCAAACTTAAACCACAGAAAGGAAACAAGCTTAGATAGTCCATGGAATTGAAACAAATACTGAGCAAAATCCCTGGGAGGGTATAAACCAACATAATTCAAGATTCTTAGCAATGGAAGTATCTTCTCTAGAGAGATGGCATTAAGATGAATGAGTTTTTGCCTTTCCATTCCAAATTCCAAGTTCTTGGGAGAATGAACTTAGTCTTGCAGTGATGGAAGAAGGTCACCTTGGACCGACCTTTGGGCATCAGGGATGGTTGCACAGGTGTAAAATTTTAAACAGGGAAAAAAAATGGCTTAGATTACAAGGGAGAAGTTTTGCTTAAAGACAAAACAAAACATATATCTGGTCAAAACAATCTGATATTGTATCTGGCAAGCCTGAGTGAATCTGTGGGTTAATGTGTTGTAAAACAAGAAAGAAAAGATCAACCCACCCATTTGCCACTGAAAGTGAAAGTTAAAATGGCCATGTGCTGGTCCTCGGGGTCACAAATGAATGGGGAGATGCCGGGTTGATCATGACTTACTCTATAGGCATCCTTGAGTGGAGAAAGTATGCAAAGGATAGAAAAGTGTTTAAAGAGGAAAACATCCTCTTGAGTGTAGCAGAAGGAAAAAAGGACACAGGACATGTCAGGGGCTTTGTATTAAGTTTGGATTTAATAAATTAAAAGATCCTGATTCAATTACAATTATGTTGATTACAACATCTTAAGACATAGAGCAAGCCACTAGGGTTTTACAGACATCTTGGTGGAATCATACTTCAAGATTATCTGGATCATTTTGGTCTATTCCTATGTTCACCTCAAATCTTCAGATGACTAACTCAATTTCTCTTGAGACAATAGTAAAATAGAGACAATATAGGCCTTTTAACACATAATAACTGAATTTCTGATCTGCACTGTATTAATAGCTTGATAATTCAATGAAATAACATGTGCAAAGTTCTGGGAACAGAGTATGTTCTAAGCAAGGAAAATTTTATTTTTCTTGACTTTCTCCTGGTACCATGAAAGAGTTGCCCAGGAAAGCAGATATTAGTATTCTGGTCTCTGGAAAGGTACATTGCCTGTTGTGTTCTAGCAAATTTGGGGGCAAGTTTGTAGAAAAATCTTTCCAGAATTTGCTTACCATGGGTCAGTCTTGCAAAATATCTCAGTATCTGATGAGATAGAACTATCTAGTTTCTGGATGTTTAGTAAAATTAAGATCTTCCATCATCTTCCAGGGTTGCAGAAATGTACTACTCTTCTTTAAACAACTTTTAATATGACACTGTCCATTTATCAAGAAGAATGTATACTCCTGGATTACTTATTCACTGCAGTCATTGATGAGACCATTCCAGAGCTAAGGAAGGTAGCCCTTTAGTGCAATGTTCTGACCATTCTTCTTAGTTCAAGTTTTGGCTTCTATCAAATAGTTGTACACAATACTGGAGGGGATCCCATGGTACTAGAGGTACCCAGGAACATATATATATATATATATATATACACACATATACGTATATGTATGTGTGTATATATATATATATGTATATATGTATACACACACAGATATACACACACACACATTTGTGTGTGTGCGTGTGTGTGTGTGCATGTGCCACACAATACACAGTTGATATATACTGACATTTTCTCCAGTAAAATTTCAGGTGGTAGTGGTAATAAATCAACTCATTTGAAATGCACTGTGGAATTTTGTCATTTGAAGCCAACCACAAATAAATCCCTTTGTCAAATGATGCATGTAAATATTGATTTTTTAAATATTGGATTTGCTAAAATGCATAACTCATGCTCTATGTGAATCTGTAAAATCTAATATCAAAGGGAGAGTGGCTTCCTAGTGACGAGCAGCATGTACACAAACACACACACACACACACACACACACACACACACACACACACACACACATGCTCATTCACTCTTCCCAAATACCCATATATAATTAACTAATGAATGAATGAATTGAAAACTCCAGCAGTTTGTGTGGCTACTGGTGAAGAAACTCTATTCTGCTACTTCAAATAAATACAACTAAAGCCTGCCAGGGATTGTACTGGGCAAACAATAGCAACACTGTCTCTTGATTATACGCTCTGCCAGGGCTTTGAGCCTCTAGGAGTCAAGCAGAAGGGATTCTTCACCAAGCCATGGCTCTGCCTCCAGAAAGCATCTTTGTTATGACAAATGGCAGCTTGTATTCATTTACCCCCACTGCTAGTAGGAAGGGAAACAGATAGTGCCCAACACCCAAAAAATTAAAAAATGAAAACTGGGAAGAATCTTATAGATTGTCTCACCCAGTGTTTTTGGACTTCTGGATTTCATGAAATGGCAAATTCTGAAAATATAACGAAAATTTTTGGAAAATACAATAACTAGAAAGAAGGAGGTCCAATTTTTACATAGTGAAAAAAGTTTAAAAATACCACTGCCGCTTTGAAGATGGCAACTAAGATTTAGTATTCTCCCTTTATTTTTCTTGGAAATCATAGGAGACCAGGAAACAGCAGTACAAAACACACTTTCAGTAAAACAACAAGGAGAGAGCTGGAACCCCAAGTTTTGGAGTAAGTGAGGGGTTTTCAAAAACAGTGGCAATGGAACAGAAGTGTGACAGACATTGAGCTCAAAATATCAGAGTACTTTTCAAGAGCTGCTTTCTGAACTAAAAGTCTAATTACCTGCTTGCAACTTCAGAAGTGACATTCACATTTAAAACCACAACCTTCCATAATTCCAGTTTTGTTTTAAGAAGTACAGGGAGAAAGGGGCACCTGGGTGACTTGGTCGGTTAAGGCTCCAGGTGTTGGTTCTGGCTCAGGTCATGATCTCACAGTCTGTGGGATCAAGCCCCACATGGGGATCTGCTCGTGATTCTCTCTCTCTCCCTCTCTCTGCTCTTCCCTGGCTTGTGCACATGCTCGCTTGCTCTCTCTCTCCCTCTCTCAAAATAAATAAATAAACATTAAAAAAAGAAGTACAGGGAGACTGAATGACATACCATATTATAAGAAGTATTCTGTCTCCCTGGAAGCAAAAGAGAAGATAAATATACATGTTTCTGTGTGTGTGTGTGTGTGTGTGTGTGCGTGCACGCAAAAAATACCACAGCTACCATCCCCACTGGATCAAGAAGAAACAGAGTGAAGAAAATTTTACCCAAAATCCTGTGTCTAAGTGAAATGTGGTTCCTCCTCATGAGCCCTTCAAAATAAACAACACAGAAAATACACAACTTAAAGTTAAATACCCAAAATATAACCCAAAAGTCATGGATAAAAAATACGCTACAAGAATTGAAATAAAGTGACAGAACAACAGATTAAACTCACGAGAAAATCGCTTTCATGGAATATTGTTAAAATCGAGACCAAGTAGTTTGTCATCATTTAAGAAGACAGTGAAGTATTTCTCCTTGGAAAATAATGCAAAGAAGAGATATAATAGCTTAAAGAGACTATACCAATGGAAGAGGAGGGTGTAAAATACAAGTTAGTAGATCTTCAGGGAAAAGTGGAATAAAAACATAGAAACAGAAATAAACATGAATTTGGAAGATCTGATATAGACATGATTAGAGCAGAAAAAAAAATATAGTTGTACACAGTACAATATGGAAAAATAATTTCTAATTCCCACATGAAAAAGTTCTCAGTATTATTAGTTTCAGGGAAATAAAAGTTAAAATGTCTAGGGGCACCTGGGTGACTCAGTCGGTTAAGCGTCCGGCTTTGGCTCAGGTCATGATCTCATAGTTCGTGAGTTCAAGCCCCGCATCGGGCTCTGTGCTGACAGCTTAGAGCCTGGAACCTGCTTCAGATTCTAGGTCTCCCTTTCTCTCTGCTCCTCCCCTGCTCATGCTCTGTCTCTCTCTCCTTCAAAAATAAATAAAAAACATTTAAAAAAATTTAAAAAGTTAAAATGTCTATCAGCTACCACTACACATATAGTACAATTGCTACATTTAAAAGGCTGTCCCCAAAAAATAAATAAATGAATAAATAAAAGGCTGTCAACTACAAATATGGGGAGGACACGGAGAATCCTCTCAAACATGGCTGGTGGGAAATGGAAATGATTCAATACTTGGGGAAAATATTTGAGAGTTTTTCTTTTAAAGATAAACATATATGTATCTTAGAAACAAAGATTTTACTTGTAGATGTTTATCCAATAGAAATGAAAACAAATGTCCATTAAAAGAATGTTTTCTGTAGAAGAATATTTATACCAGCTTTATTCATAATAACTCGAAACTGGAAACGATCCAAATACACATCAACAAAAGAAAGTACATGCAAAAGATATTTATTCTGTGGAATGAGAAATACTAAGCCATCAAAAGGAATAAGTTATTTTCATGTCCAATATCATAAATGAAATATCACAGAAATACGTTGAATGAAAAAAAGGTGGATGTAAAATGTCATATACTTTATAATTTGATTTACGTGAAGTTCTAGAACAAACAAACCCACATATGTTACAACAATACAAAACAACAAAAAACACCATTGCCTCTGGGGCATGGGAAGGACAAAGTGAAAAAACCATGAGAACTTTTTGGAATGATAGAAATATTCTATATATTGATGGGTTAAAGAAGTGTATCCATTTTTCAAAATTATGTGGTCAATATTTGTGAATTTAAGTGTATATATACTGAACTAAAAAGAAAAAGACAACCCATAGTAATGAACAATCAGGCGGGAGTTGGGAACTACACGTGAAATAAAAATGGCAGAATTTTGATCACTGTTGAAGCTGAAAGATGGCTGCATATAAATTCATCTAGTTATTCTGTTTCTTCATAGAGGTTTGAATTCTTCTCAAATAGTTAAAAATTCTGAAATAAGAGGAGATTTCAATTCACATATAGAATTGGCATAATGCTCCAAAGAAAACTGCTTTTTTTGGCTTGAAGTCTACTTTTTCGGTTATTAACATCAGGACGCATGTTTTCTTGACACATACATTTGCCTGTTATTTTTTGCCCGTCCTTTTCATTTAAGCATCTACATTTCCTTAAATGGATCACTTTAGGGAACCTTGAGTTGGGTTTTGCTGTTAGCCAAACTGAAAGACATACTTTTTTCCCTTTTAATATATGCTATAAACTCGCATTGTTGATACGATTGATAGATTTGGTCTTCTTTGGTCTTCTTTCTACAATATTGCTTCACGTTATTTTTTCATGTCCTTCACTTTGTAGTTTCATTTCTCTATGGTTTTGTTATTTCATGTGATATTTAGAAGGATACATTTTTGCTCTGGCGACTACCTTTATGTTAATCATTCTATACACTGCTTTTATTCAACTCCTCCTTTGGAAATTTAGTTTTTAGTATGAATAATGTCGAATTGGGCAATGCCTGCTCTTTTTCTCCCTTCTCTTTCATCTTTCCTCTCATTCTTCAATTTTAATCACTGGTTATAATTGTAGTTTTGATGGTTTTATTCCTAAGTCTATCTATCTTTTACCTGATTTGTGACTCTCAAGTTATGCCATTATATTCCCTATTAATATCTATGAAAATATCAGAGAGCTAATTCTTCTTTCCATTAATTCTCTCCCTTCTCATATTTTTGTTGCTTACGGAATATATGTTTTCTTAGAGTATATTACATTTGCATACTGTTCGGTCCAGATTCCTCTTAATCTTCTTGTCTGGGTTCTACAATTAAACATATTCACTTCCTACCCCACCAACCTTCTGATGAAGCAGTTCTAGTCATTTTGTAGTGGCAGATGCTCATTTGCTAGCAGCTTTCTCGGGAAGTGCTCATGGGAATGACATTCCCAGATGTCTAGCTTGTTCATAACTTCATTTGATTGGTTGTCGATGGCCTTGCATCTGAAGGATATAAAAATCCACGTCTCATACTTCTTTCCTGGAGTGTTATAAAAATATTCTATCACTTTCTAACGCCAAAATATATTTTATTGTTTCCTTGTTCTGTTTTCATTGAGGTAAAATTTACAGACATAAAATTCACCAAATTCATCCTTTTCTACATCCTTTTTACAACTCTAAAGCTTCCAAACACATTCAGGTTGTTGTCAGAATGCAGATCCATACGTTCAGAGGACCGAGGTCCCCATTTCCTCGCTGGCTGTGAGCTGGGAGTTGTTCTCAGACCTTAGAGGTTATCTATATTCCTTGGTTCGTGCCCTGCTCCTCCATCTTCAAAGCCGAGTCGTTTTTTGCTTGGAGGCTCTCGGAGCTCACCTTCTGTCTCATTTGTCCTGCTATCCTCTTTTGCTGAATTTCTCTTCCACTCTCCTTTTCTTTTTTCAAGGACTTCTGTGACTAAATTGGGCCCACTCAGATAATCTAGGATAATCTCCTTTTTTTAAGGTCAGCTGATAATTAACTTTAATTACATCTGCCAAGTCCTTTCACAGCAGCACCTAAATCAGTATTTGATTAGATTATCTTTATGGCAGGAATGAGAATATTAAGGGGGCATCCTTAGAATTCTGCCTACCACACACAGACATGAAAAAAACTCACTCAATTTCACTTATAAGGGAAATAAAATTAAGCATACACTAAGATACCACTTTTCACTACCACACAGGAAAAGAACAAAGTGTATCACACCATACTGATGAAAGAGAGAGGTAAAAGTTACTTGGATATATTGCTGGGAGGAATTATAACGGGTAGAGCATGTATAAAAATAACATGGCAAAATCTATCAAAATTATAAACATCAATAGATGTTTATCCAGAAATTCTACTTCCAGAAGTGTTTCCTACAGATACCACATATATATGAAATGATCTATGCACAAGATGGCTATTGTATATTGATTTTTGTAGCAAAATATTGAAAGCAAACTAAAGGTCTAAAGAACTAGTTAGTAGGTTAATACAACTTGATATCAATAAACTATAAGACATAAATACAATAGAATACATAAATACAGTGATGAAACTCTTCATACACTGTTAACAACATTGTAAGCAAGATATTTTATTCATTTTTTCCAGTTATTTATTTACTTATTTACTTATTTATTTATTTATTTATTTATTTATTTTGAGAGAGAGGGAGAGAGAGTGAGCAAGCAGGGGAAGGGCAGAGGGAGGGACAGAGACAGAGAATTCCAAGCAGACTCTGCCTCATCAGCATGAAGCCTGACATGGGGCTCAAACCATAAACCATGAGATCATGACCTGAGCCCAAATTAAGAGTTGGACACTTACCCAACTGAGTCACCCAGGCACCCCAAGATATATTATTTTTAAAAGAGAAGTTATAATTATACTGGAAGTTTCAGCTCAGCAGAGAACAAAAAGAAATAAAAGGCATCCAAATTGGCAAAGAAGAAGTCAAGCTTTTGCTATTTGCAGACGACATGATACTATACATAGAAAACCCGAAAGAGTCCACCAAAAAATTTCTAGCACTTATACATGATTTCAACAAAGTTGCAGGATATAAAATCAACATGCAGAAATCTGTTTAATTTCAATACACCAATAATGAGGCAGCAAAAAAAGAAATCAAGGAATTGATCCCATTTGCAATTGTGCCAAAAACGATAAGATGCTTAGAGATAAGATGCTTGGAGAAGCCAGCATTTAATGAGCACATACTATGTACCAAACGGCCACAGAGCACCTTCTGGGTATCATCTCTTTATCCTTAAAACAGCTTGTATGGGTAGTATTATTATACTCATTTTACAGTTGGACATACTGAGGTTCAGAAAGACACATTATTACCCAAGGTTTGACAGGTGTTAGGACACTGGCCAGGGTTTGACCTAGGGCGATTTTGTATCACAAATTTAATCCCTACATGACAGTAATACTCTACTATTAAAAAAGGAAGAAGAAGATAATTTTAGAGTGAATAAAGAATATTCTTTTAAATAAAATATTTATCTTTATATAAAAATAAATTCATTGCCTTTCTATTTCCCATTTTGTGTGCACAGTGGCATTAGTCCCAAATTAGAGCTTAAGAAATACTGATGGAGACCAGTCTGCAGCCAGATGTGGAAGTCTTCTATATAATACCTGCCACAATGCTTCTCCTGAACATTTCCATAAAGTCACTTGCTCAGAAAACAGTCCTCTCCATGTATTAAGGCACACTTCCGTGCTAGAAAATGTGTGCTACATTGGTATGAAATACGCTTCTCTGGCACCCTCCATGCCTTTGTCTTCAGTTTCCCCTGTGGAGCCACCATGGAAGTTTTAATTGGTTCCTCCTCCTTGTGACAGCTCTACAAACATTCAAAGTATTTCCCTTTCAACGTTAAACCCTCTGAGAGTCTCTGTCTCTCATACAGCAAGGTTTCAAGTCTCTCTCTCATATGCATAAACAGATAATTCTCCTCTGGGGTGCTGTACTTTGTCAATGTTTTTGATAGAATATAAGAGAATATTGACCAGCAGAAAGCAGACAAAGATTATCACCTCCAGTTGCTGAATGTCATCCTATTAAGACAGACAAAAACAGATTATCTTTATGACAAGAGGATCAGTCTGCTAACTTGTTTTGAGCAGGCAGGCATATACAATCCTTAATTATTTTTTCACATTTGCAACTCATAGGTTTCCCACCCCATGAGAGAGATAATGCCTTGGCTTAAGGGCAAGATTTTAATATTATACCTATTCCATTTAATTTCTTTTTAAGCCAGCCTGTTGAAACATGAAGAGGCTAGATTCAGAGGAATACAATAGAGAAAGTTGAGAGAACTTAAAAATGGAAAAATAAACATTTTTTTAAAAGCTAAAATATACAGTAATACAAATGAAGCTTTTTTTTCTCATTTATTAGTGATATATCTATTGAAGCACTAGGATTTTCATATTAAATATTTGAGATCCTTTAATAGCAGCTAGATTTTAGATCATTAATAAAATTACATTAAGTTAAATAGCTAACATCTATGGAAGTTTATTGTGCATCAGGAACAATTATAAGAGCTTTCAATGAAATACATTCTTTTATTTCACAACAATCCTACGATATAGGTACCATCTTCTCACCACTTCTGAAGATGAGAAGGGTGAGGAAATTAATTTGCCCAAGGTTATAGAACAATCAGTAAAACCGCCATTCAAAACCAAGAAGTTCAGTTTTAAAATAAATGACACACTGGTAATTACAAAACTGTTCTGCAACGAGCCAAGGCTTGCCTAAGTTTCTTCTTGAAACAGGAAATTCAGGAATATGCTGAAGAATGAGTAATGGCTAGCGACCAGAGAAAAGCTGCGTGAGAAAGAGACAGAAACTCGATACAGAAAGAAGTGATAGGTGCAATGATTTGATGAGTATCAGACAGACTGGGTTTGAAGTCAACTCTGCTGCTCACCAGGGCTGAGGACATGAACACATGACCTGACCTGGGCTAGCCCCAGTTTCCTCATCTACGAAATGAAGGTAATGAGATCTCCTTCAAAGGGCTCTTACCAAGAGCCAATGTGATAATATATGTAAATCACTTCACAGTGCCGGACACATAGTATGCATTTAACAAATGATGGCTATTATATTATTATTATAGTCAAATTTGAGTCATGACACCGGAGGGAGCGTATGCCTGGTAAATTCAATTTTCTCCCTCAGTGAAGTTGCTCATGTCCCTAACCTCTAGTAGTGCCTAATTCAGGAATGTGGGCTCAATAATTAATCACAGATTATACTTTATTGCGTTAGCTAATGTTGCTTTCTACTTTTAGCTGTTTCATAACTTCATGGGGCATTTGTCATTTTTTTTCATTAACTGAAAGAAAATGTAAAATAAGAAATCTAGAGAGTACTTTTTTCCTACATTTCTAAATTAAAGTGTATTTTCCTTCCCTGGTAGAACATTTATCTTTTATTATAAAGTCTACCAAAATGTCTCTAACAATGGCAGTTTCTTTAACTGGAGAGCAAATATAGTTTAGGATAAAAATTCAGCAGAATATACAGCTGAGCGTCTGGGACATCACTGGACCATTATCAATACAGAATTATCATACACAGAGAGGAGATGATTTGGTTTAAAATGGAGTTATTTTATTATTTACTTAGATTTTATTACTTATTTTTCACATTACTTGCAACAGGGTCTATTGTTAACATTTTTAGACACATTCCTCAGGATATCTTCAGGTTTCTAAGAACGTGACCGACAACTCTAGAAACTACTAATCCATAGCCAGTTTTACTTCTCTTCAAGATGACTGTTAAAATTATATTCAGTATTTTTAAAGTTCTAACACAGCCCAATTTTATTAGTGGAGACTACATCACTGGACCGTGAAGTTAAACTTGAAACTAGATCCTGTGACTTTTCTGTCTTAAACCGGATTATTTTCCTCTCAAATGTAGAACATAATCCACCCTTGTTACCAAAACTTTAAAACCCTCTGTGGATCCATCCTTGCCTGGCTCTATGACAGGGTGTCTTATGCATCCTCTCCTTGTATGCTCTATTCTAACTATACTGATATTCTTCATGACTCTGAACTTCCCTGCCTTTCTGCCTTCACCGGAGCTCCTCTTACAAGGCCCACCTCTCCCCATGCCTTTATTTGAATGGTCCTTCTTATCATTCAGGCTTCAGCTCAAGGCCTTTTCCTCAGAGATCCTTACCTTGATCATCCAGTGTAAACTCCATCCCCCACTCCAGCCATACACTGGAAAAACTCGGCTACATTTAGTGAGGTGACTATTTAAAATTCTCTTCTTTACTCATTTATGAATTTATTGTCTGACTTCCCTACTAGAATATGAGCATCATGAGAGAAGTAAACGTGTCTCCTTGGATCATTGTTGAATCTTCAGGGTCTAGAGAAGAGTCTTTTACATAGCAGTTCCTCTAAACATATTTGTTCAATTGATAAATTATGGGGGATTTCAATTGTGGTTTTCTACATGTTCAAATTAG
The DNA here is from genome assembly GCF_016509475.1 of Prionailurus bengalensis. Lineage (NCBI taxonomy): Eukaryota > Metazoa > Chordata > Mammalia > Carnivora > Felidae > Prionailurus > Prionailurus bengalensis. Next base: position 113,376,787 of record NC_057358.1, read on the forward strand.
CACAACGGCACTGTGGCTGCATCTACTTTGGAATTAGGCTGCCTAGCTTTTCAGTCTCCAGCTCTGCCACTTACAGGTCTCTATTACCTTCATGTGTCAGATAGGACCCATCTCATAAACTCATTCAAAGGATTGTCTGCAATGATGAATGTCAAGTACTTGGCACAGTAAACTCTCGGCAAATATTGTCTATGATTATGCATTTTTTTTTTGTATTCAGAGAGCCTTGTTGTTTTAAAGGTTTCATCATACACAAATTTTAAGTGGAACTACTAAATTCACCTGGCTAATGAACGTATTCCTTCCTATCATCAGTTTATATTTGCTTTCCTCTTTGGTTAGCAAACGCAAGTTAGCAACCTCTTTTGTCTTTGCAATCATCCTGTTCTAGAGGTGCTCATCCACTCCATGGATGTCACTTTTATCTTCTGTGCCAACAATCCTTGCCGCTTCATTTATACACCAAATATGTGAATTTCTCTATAGGATAGTTTATTTTGTTTTTGAGAGAGAGAGAGAGAGAGAGAGAGAGAGAGAGAGAGAGAGAAAGAGAGAGCTTGAGCAGGGGAGACAGGCAGAGAAAGAGAGAGAAAGAGAGAGAGAGAGAGAGAGAGAGAGAGAATCTTAAGTAGGCTCTATCTTCAGCGTGCAGCCCCATGTGGGGCTTGATTCCACAACCTTGGGATCATGATCTGAGCCAAAATCAAGAGTCAGATGCTTAATCGACTGAGTCACCCAGGCGCTCCTATAGGGTAGTTTTATACCAGAAACTAGCTATCCAGAAGGACGGGTAAGTTAAACACATTAACACTTATATAAGTACAGTCTGAGGTAAGTTTATGAAAGAAATATGGAGGTTCAATGAAATACATAATCTTATGTATTATAAGAAGAACCAATTTAGATCAGAGGTGGGGAATAGTGAAAAAAGGCATCCTGGAAATGATATTTGAGCTGACATTAAAGGCCGAGTATGGATTAGCTGAGCAAACATTGCAGGTGCAGTGTTCCATGGAAGATTTGCTAAATTCTGGAGAAGTAAAGAGATTACAGGCTTAAAGGAAATGGGAAAAAAGTGGTATAGGGTAACGAGTAGGGAGCAGAGGATTAGAGATGAGGTTGTAGAGGAGATTGAGCCCAAACCCTGAGTATCTCCTAGACAACATCAGGAATTGGGGATTTTGTCTTTTATGCAATGGAAATTCATGAAGATTTTACACAGATGGACAGCTAGATCATATTTGCTTGTTCAGAAGCTCACTTTGGCTGCATTGTTGAAGATGGGTAAGAAGGAAAGACAAGAGGTTACCTCATTAGTCTGCCACAGAGAGACAGTGCCTTAGAGCAGGGCAGAGGGGCTTTGAGAAAAAGGATGAATTCAAGAAATAGTCAAGACACTCTCAATCTTGATATATCAGAAGGAGAACGAAGACTGCTGAGTGCCAAAGAATTTTGTTAAATAGCTATGAGACTAAAAAATCACCTGGCTAAAATCACTAGTCAATCCACAAATAGTTATCATGGTTAGTGAGGGTCAGGTATGAACATGACCATGATAGCCCTTATGAACTCCAGTTAAAACAGATGTGAAAGAGTCACGTTAAGTAGCTGACATCTCTGAAGAAGTTTCAACTGAAATCTAAAATATGTTTTGATTGGTATTTTTTCCTAGATGTAAAATATGTTGTGTCTGAAACCTGTTTCTTTCCAATTTATATATAAATAAATTGCCAACAGTGTTCCATAAATTGAATGTGTATTCTCTAGCTGTAATAGGATGACAGTTCATTTCAACAAACATATTTAACATTGCCTACATGCCAGCCGCTGTGATATGCGGTGGCAATACAATGATCAAAAGACATGTCTCTGCTAAGGAATGCGGCAGGTGTGCCTTCATCCTGGTACTTGTAATGGTTTATTATCTTAAACTGGTCTTAAGGAGTAGCTAAACCTGATGGGTAACTATTGTCAGAATGGCATTTTTATAGCAATTGTGCTAAAAAATAAAAATCATAGTTGTTGAGTATTCTCCAACATTCACATGAACAAAATAAAAGGTAAGTAGGTTCTCAGATAAACCATGAGGAGCTCTATGATGGCAGGGTGCTGTGTCCATTTTATTCAACATTATGTTCTCAAAATTTAGCTCATTGTCTAGGGCATGGTGCCCATTTGTTAAATTCATGAATGGCAGAATAAATTAATGTCTGAGTTGTGCTATGTGAGGATAGAATCTAAAGCCCCTAGTTCTGGAAAGGCCCATCAGGATACCTATATATTCAAAATATGATCGTTCCCAGGGACTAATTAATTGATGAGAATTGCCCTTTGCCTTTTCCAGATAAAACTGCGTTTCCATTCTTTTCAGCCCATGACCCTAGAGTCTTAACTAAGAGTTCCTTGAATTGATCAATGCACACACACACACACACACACACACACACACACACACGCACACACACAAACACCACGGGAAATGTACTACTCATTGGTTTTGCTGAGGTCCACTTCTTTTTAGGAATTAGCTCACTTTCTTTCAGGAAAAGAATGAAGGCAGACCTAAAGTTTCACAAAACATCCTCTCTCCCAGGTTTAGTATTTAATTCAATTCAATTATAAAATTATTTCTTTACATCTGCTATGCATTGGCTACTCTGTTTACTGGAAAACGAAATGAATAAAATGAGGCCTGCACTCAACTATTTCACAATATAGTTGAGGAGAAAGAAATAAACAAATAATTATTATGTACCATGCTAAGGACTATGATGTGTAAAACAAAGGATACCATCAAAGCCCTGGAGAGGCATGTATTAGCTTGAGCTGTGATGACAAAATACCATAGACTGAGTGGATTAAACAACAGAAATTTATTTTCTCACAGCTTTGGAGGCTGGAAAGTCTAAGTTCAAGGTTCTGGCAGAGGTCAGTGTGCAGTGAGTCTCTCTTCCTGACTTGCAGAGGGCTGCATTTTCACTGTGTCCTCACATGGCAGTGAGAGCAAACCCTGGTCTCTTTTCCTGTCCTTATAAGGACACCACTCTTACCGTATTAGGGCCCCACCCTTATGATTTTATTTAATTTTATTACCTCCTTATTAGCCCTATCTCCATAACATCGAGGGTTAGGGTTTCAACAAATGAATTTTAGAAAGATACAACTCAGTCCATAGCAAGGCATGTGAAGCAGAGAGAGGTTGCTAGACATCATGGAGAAACAGGAACTGGGGAGCAGTTCTACACATTAGGAAAATGGTTAGAGGGGCAGTGTAAACACATATGGGAGCAAGAAAGTGAATAATGAGCATCCGTGGCATATAAAACGTGAATTAGAGAGGGAAGCCACTAATGGGGTCTGAAGATCTAATTTCAGGAATCACCAGAATGTCAGACTAAATGAGATCACCAAAGTTGTGAGTGGAGACAAAGGAAAGGCCCAGTGACTAAGCCCTGGATGTCCATCAACAGGTCAAGTTGGCTGACAGGTGGAAAGTCCAGCAAATGACACTTCAAAGGAATGGCCAGTTAGTTAGGGGGCTGGAAACTTACCAGAGTATGTGTCCTGGATACCAACTGGAAGGTCCACAGTAGATGCACACTGAGGACTTGACATTAGATTAGCAAAGTAGAGGCTGTTATTAGTAAATTGGAGCAGAGGAGTCTGCCTGCAATTGTGGAGTAGAATCGCTTGGCTGAAGTGGGTTCAAGAAAAAAGGGGATAAGCAGTAGAGAGAGCATGTGTAGGTGAGCCTTCAGGGAATTTTACTATGAAGAAAAGCAGAGAACTATATCATATGGGGGCAGCTCCAGATAGAAAGAGGCCCGCAAAGCATAGTCCTGCTCTAAAATCCACAGTGTCTCCTGCAAGTGTAAGTTTACATTTATGTCTAACACCTCCTAGAATGCGTGTGACTATAATAAAAACAAAAAGGTTAACTGAAAACAACCAAGCAAGCCCACATTTTGCAATATAAATGATGTATGGTTTACTAAACAACCTTCTGAAGCTTGATTACCTATTTAGCTGATAGAGAATTACATAGTTTTGGGTGTGGTTCTGACTTTCAATTCTTCCTCTAGAATAAAATTATAGTTTTACTCCACAGCCATTTAAGTTAGAAGAAGAGTCTCTGCTCTGGCTCTATGAAAATCTATTTTCTATATATTTGGAGACTCCAGTCCTTGTTATTATTATTATTATTATTATTATTATTATGTATGATATATTCCTCTTACCTTATGAATTAGAACATTCACTTTTTATAATAGTTACCTCCTTTTTTTATAATAGTTTCCTCTTTTCTTTTTTCTTTCACTGACTCTGGATAATTCTTATCACTTTGCATATTGTACAAAGGTTTAACTAAATACTACACCTTCATCAGGTGTATTCCTAAGGTTTGTTCTCCATCTGCATGTTCTCTGATAGGTTACGAGTTTCCCTGAGTGTCGCTTCCTTGAATCTGCATGTAATTCTTGGGAAATTATGTATTTTTATTTTGTTTCCACTCCCAATGATCCACACACTTGTGTGAACCTCTACCCTTGGGTGCAGATGAGATCCGTGATTTGCTTCTATCCATGAAGATAGAAAAAGTGACAGAATGCAGCTCCTATGATTAGGTAATGGTATATAAGACTCAAGAGTGGAGAGAGATTCTCCTGCTGTCCTTGAATAAGCCAACAGTCATGTGGTCAAGTGCCTTTGGAGAGGCTCACATGGCAAGGAATTATGGGTAGCCCCTAAACCTAAGGGTGGCCCCCAGCCACAGCCAATAAGAAGCCAACACCCTCAGCCATTGGGTCACAGGGAAATGAATCCTGCTGATTTAAATGAGCATGTAAGTGGATTCTTCCCTGGCATGCTTCCAGACAGGCTTATAAAACTCTGGTAGACCCACTCACAGTATGGCCAGACTCCTGACCCACAGAAACGCTGAGATAATAGATATGGTATGTTTTAAGCCACTAAGTTTGAGGTAATTTGTTATGATGCCAAGGAAAACTAATACACAGAGATTTCTGTGATTTTTATTAAGAGTATGCCTTTTTTTTATATGCACATCCCTGGCTGTGTTTTAGACCCAATCTAGTAGTCTATGTCATTAAAGAGTAGTTTCAACAAATTTAAATTTATATCTATAGCTGTTATCTCTACTGTATTTCATTTTATTTATTTATTTATTTATTTATTTATTTATTTATTTATTTATTTATTTATAGTATTTTCTATTTCTTTTTTCTCTCCCCTCATTTCTGGATTTTGCTTGAATAGCTGAGTACCCTTCTGCTTGTTTAAAAATTATAAATTCTAGGGGCGCCTGGGTGGCGCAGTCGGTTAAGCGTCGGACTTCAGCCAGGTCACGATCTTGCGGTCCGTGAGTTCGAGCCCCGTGTCGGGCTCTGGGCTGATGGCTCAGAGCCTGGAGCCTGCTTCCGATTCTGTGTCTCCCTCTCTCTCTGCCCCTCCCCCGTTCATGCTCTGTCTCTCTCTGTCCCAAAAATGAATAAACGTTGAAAAAAAAATTATAAATTCTATTTTTGTTCTTTTAGTGATTGCTTTAATATTATAATTGTTTAATCCTATTTGTTTCTTAAACCTTTTACTATCCATATTTTGCCTCTAATGAGGCAAGTATTTCAGCATCCTATTATCTCACTTTGGTCTCTTGTCTGCTATTATATTGATATTATCTAGAATTATGGATATCATTATATAGATATTATCTAGAATCAATTGCACCACCCCAACCTTGCATGTTTCTATAGCATCATCTGCACTGTTTTCACAGCAAGAACTTTCCTTAAAGGTGTTTCAATCTGGGTCTTTGGCAAAGTCTATGAAATCTTATATGCCTGAGATTATTTCTATTGTGCCTTCCCTTTGGAATGTTGGTTACAAATTTGGTTCATGACTTCTTTTCCTTCAAAAAGTAAAATTTGTTGCTCCATTACAATGTAGGTTTCATTGCTTCTGTTGAGAAGTGCGATCAAATCTAATTCTTATCCTTTCATGGATAATCTGCTTGTCCTCTCTGAAAGCTGTTAGATTTTCTTTTGGACTTGGACCTTAACTGTCATTCTCTTATGTCTAGATAGAGGTTTTCTTTTGTCCTCCCTACTCAACACTCCAGGAACTCTTTCAATATAAAGTTTTAACTCATTAATTCTGGATTCACCTGTAGCATTTCTCTAAATATTTCTTTGTCTTCATTTTTATTTTTCTCTCCTTAATATACTATTGATCTAATGTTGGCACTGCTACTCCTACCTTCCATATCTGTTTAGCTTTCATTTGTCCTTTCCTACTGACCCTCCTCTGATCTGATCTTCCAACTTACGTCCTTCTCAGCTTAGGTTCATTTTAAAAGTCTCATCTATATGTTTCTCTGTTTCAACCATCGCAGTGTTTATACTTAATATTTGCTCCTGCTTCTTATTTATGCATTTATTTATTATATTTGATGGATATTGTTAATATCATTCTATATATTCTTTAATATATTTGTCATAACTATTTTTAATTTTGGTCTGTCTGTTCCAATGGTTCTGCTTCAGAATGTATACCAATTCTGCTTTATAATGTTACTCAATTTTTGTCTTACTTTTATAATATTATTCCTCAAGACTCAATTTATTTTGTCTTGTGATCTCACATTTAAGCTTTTGTTTTTGGATCCCATGTTTCGGGAAGGGTCTGATGGCAGACCTTAGTCTGTGATGGCAGCAGTGAGTTTAAAGGGATGAGCAAGGATGAAGCCCAATGCAGAGACCCTTCAGCACCACAGACCTGCTCTCCCAGGGAAATCGTCTGGTCCCAACTTTATCTTTGAACACTTTAGGAGAAGCAGCATGGGGAGACGAAATGGCACTAGTTTATAACCCAACAATCTGGGACATCTGGAGGAAGAGAGTAGAGAAGGAAATGCTTGGGAAAGTTATTTATTCTGCAATTGTTTTTAACAACGCCTTGCCCCAGAAGGGCTTTGCACTGCCTGTATATTACCCCATGGACACCTTCAGCAGCAGAATGGTTCATGGGTATCTAAGGTTATGGGATAATCAAGGACTGTGCCAAGCACCATGTGCCAGATGCCAAAAAGTAAGAGCAGATTGCAGATCATCCAAGCAAAGGTCTGTCTGCAAAGCTTACAGCAGCCTTCTCCTTCTCCTCCTCCACCTAGACCACTGTCCTTTCTCCTCAATCTAGATCATCAAAAAGCACCAGCTCAAGAAGCTTTCATAGCTGGCTTTTAGGGAGAGCCAGCAGCTCATGCTAACTCACCATTTTCATTGCATTTTCTTTCTCTACATAATCTTGGGTCTATTCCTCCATCATCTCTGAGTTTCAGCAAAGAGATTAATTTTTTGGCAAGAAGAAAAAAAATCTATGTTCAACAAAACTGAAATGTGCTACCAATTCCACAGAGCTCATGGGCTCTAATATTTCTGTTATTAAAGCATCAGACCCTTTCTGGTAACTGGAACCACCTGGGATGTTATTGTTTAATCAGTTAATTTTCTGTGTAATTATGTAATACAACTGAACATTTGTACCCAGTCTCAACAATCTATATAAAAACCAGAAAGTCCTAGAAAATGGTGACACACTTCATTCATTCATTTAGTTAAAAGATATTAATTGAACAATTTCCATGTGTCAGTCTCTAGGTTATGCAAAAAGGAAACTAAGATTAAATACTTGTCTTGAAAGGGATTTTTCACTAAAAGAATTATAAAGGGCTTAAACAGAGTCTTATATAATTATAATTAAATGCATTCATAGATTTTGTACAAAGTCATAATGGAGCATAGAGAAGGGTGTTCCTGACTTACCAGTGAAGGGTAGGAAGATTTCCTGGAGAAATTTTCTCACCTGATAATATGGCACAGTATCAAGGTCGCATTGTTCTGGACTCTTAGGAAACTTTTTTTTTTTAACGTTTATTTTTGAGAGAGATAGACAGAGTGTGAGCAGGGGAGGAGCAGAGAGAAAGGGAGACACAGAAAATGAAGTGGGTTCCAGGCTCTGCACTGTCAACACACAGTCCAATGCTGGGCTCGAACTCACGAACCTCGAGATCATGACCTGAGCCAAAGTCAGATGCTTAACCATTTGAGCCACACAGGCACCCCCTTGAAAACTTGTTAACAAGGTCCACCCTCAACTACTCAAAGTCTCTATGCAAGGATTCTGCCTGTCATTGCAGAAAAAAACAAAACCAAGATAATCTGATCTGACAATTACTTCTCGAACTTACAAGTTGTTTGCTAAACCAGTTTGGTATATGCTAGCCCTAACTTCTTGGAAGTGTGGTTTGTGATAAGCCAGCACCTACCCATCCAAACATGGGCTTTCATGCACACTAAGGCGTGAGCACCTGTGCTTTTGAAACCCTGACATTTCGTCATATATACATGCCAGATGAGGATGCGGAGACCATGTTTTGTTATTACTTTTCACTATTTTCTCTATCTAGAATCACTGAATCAATCAGTTTTGTGAGCAGTTAAAAGTCACAACTCTTGAACCTCAAGTATGTACCTTACTATCAGATCTATATGAGCCCTATAATGATAGGTAAGTCTTAACCTACCTCGTCTTACTCTGACAAGCTGAAAAGATTTTGCAAATAAAATGCACCAATTATTTATTCAATAAAACTGCATTTGGAATTACTGTTTCCCAGGTACTGGGGCAGGTGCTAGGGATGTAGAGCTAGCCAACACATAAAATTCCTCTTCCACGGAATTTACAGTCTCATGGGGCAGACTGATATTGAACAAGTAATTATAAATGTGATGAGTACTACAAAGGGGAAATACAGGGTGCCATGAAGCACAGAAGAGTGCTTTAAAAAGTGGCTTCCTCTGTAGAACAACTGTGGGAAATTGAGATTTCACATTAAAATCAATAGGGCTAGAAGTGTATGCTTCATTTTTTAGAGGTCGCCCTGTGAACGGCTGTGTTTCTTATACCAGGATACCCATGGGGGATCCAGAAGCCACAGGATAAACACAATGCATACTTCTGGTGCTTGGGTGTCACTTGAAGATTTGGGAAAACAAACATTTTTATTAAAACAAATATAGAAATATTATGGAGTAGACTTGTATGCATGTTAAAGATAAAAGATGAAACTTCAAAGAAATTTCACACTTGCTGTGATTCCCTTTGAACTACACCCCCAGACTCCCTAGGGGTGTGTATATTCATTCTCCTCTGCCTTTAGGGGTACTTTATAAAAAAAATAATGTTTAACAAGCAGTAGAAAGAGTATGGGACCTGGCACCACTAGGAATAGCTGGGTAGTCTTTGCTAAGCCAGCTGTGACTCAGTTTCCTTGGGGATAACATAGGGATAATGCCTTACCTCTAAATATTGCTGTGATAGCAAATGAAACATTTTCAGGACAACGTTTTCTACAAAATAAATATTAGTTACCTCTTCCAATATCAGTGAAATAAATAGTTGTCTAAGATTCTTACTGCTTAAACTTAGCACAGCTAGAACCACAGAAGGAACAACCAAAGAAAGCAGGTTTTAGCAAGCCCGTGTTATGTTCCCATCTGTTTATCCATTAGCATAATAGCTACTGTAATAACAGCTAACAAATGTGAGTGTATGTGTGGTGAATCTGAAATGCTTGTAAACTGTAATTTAAGGAAACAAAACAAACAAACCTACCCATTTTCCATATGTTAATATATTTTTTACTCCGTGTTGCTATTTTTAACCATTTTATATTGATTATGACAGAAAAGAAAAGAAGAAAACATGACTACATCCACTCCTCTTGTGAATGGAGTATAGGATTAAAGAATACAAGAACTCTTGGTAAACTCTATATCAGTATACAATTATAAAGTGCTATTATGGTTATGATTATAAGGATATGCTAATAAAGGGCTCTGTATTTCTCAATAGTAGGTATTTCCAATCTAGGCAGCTGGTATACTTATTTTTTTCTTAAACTCAATTTTGGTCAAATTTTGCTCTCTCCTTCAATATCCCAAGCCCCAATGAATGAGGCAAACTGAAAAATTTAGGAAAATTAACTATGGATAAGAGAGAAAAATCTATGATCTATTTACTCATTCATTCATTCAACAAATATTATTTGAGTTCCTACTGTGTAGCAACCCCCAGGCTGTGCACTGAGAACACAGAAGTAAATAAAGCAGACAGACCTTGCCTCATGAAGCTTACGTTTTACTGAGAGAAGAAAGCTATTAAATGCATATATAAATAGGATAATTTCAGATGATTATACGTGATTTGAAGAAAACAAAACAGGGTAATGAAAAGGGGGGCAATGATAGCTAATTTAATTAGAATGGTTAAAGAAGATCTTCCTGAGTAGAAAATATTTGAATAGAGATGTAGATAATGAAACTATGCTGGCAAGGCAAAGGGCTGGGGGAGCAGCTTTCTGGGCAGAAATAATGGCTGGTGAAAGTCTTAGGACAAAGAGTTTGGCATGTTGGAAGATTATCTGTGTGGATCAGGGTGAGCAAGACAATGAACCTGGGAGAGGTAAGTGGAAACCAGCCACTGAAGCATAATGAGAAATTTAGGTTTTATTCTAATTGTAATAGAAAACCATTGAAGGGTTTCAATCAGGGGGAATAAAAAGATTTAAATATTAAGACCCGATTGTCTGCTGTTTTAAATTGGTCCTAGAAGGGGAGAATAGAGGCTAGGAAATCATAGGATGTTTTTGCTCAGGTATAGATTGGCCAGGGATTTGTATAAATGGTTGTGGAAATAGTGAGAAGTGTGGGGATTTGATATGTATATTTTGGGGTACAGCTAACAGGATTTTCTGATACACTGACTATTGGGAAACTGTGCTGAAGAAGGGCATCCTGGATGAGCCATCAGCTTTTGAACTAGGAAACTAATTGGGTGAACAGTGATGCAAACAACTGTTATATGGAATACTGGGGAAGAAGTGGACTGGGAGGTTGGCGAGAGTGGAAGGAAATAGACAACTGGAGTGAAATAGTAAACGTTTTTTGACATGTTAAGTTTGAGGTATGTTTTAACCATTCGAGTGGAAATTCCTATCTGAATCTAGAGCTCAGGATATGAAATGAGAGCTAGAGGGGCACTTGAGTGGCTCAGTCGGTTAAGTGTCTGACTTCAGCTTAGGTCATGATCTCACAGTTCATGAGTTTGAGCCCCGTGTCGGGCTCTGGGCTGACATCTCAGAGCCTGGAGCCCGCTTCAGATTCTGTGTCTCCCTCTGTCTGCCCCTCTGCTGCTTCCACTCTTTCTCTTGCATTGTCTCAAAAATAAAAAAAAAAAAAAATTAAAAAATTTTTTTAAGAAAAAGAAATGAGAGTTAGATATAAAACATAGTTATTGCTATGCATATAACCAGTGCTAAATCCAGCCGGCTAGCTGTCTATAGTATTTTCTAAATATTTACCTTCTTACTATCTATATGGTTATTTGTTACTACAGATACTCAGTAAATGTGAGATCTGAATCATACAATTTCATAAAATATAGGTTCCATCATGCTTTTTACAGGGAATCCTTCTGCTTTATGAAACCTGGAGCCAATACTGTAAAATACAATTTCAAATACATTAATATTTAATTTGTAAAGATATCACTGAGTATTACATAACTTTCCTGCCCATTCTACTAACTCCAACTCATCTTTTTTCTTAATATTTTCAAGAGAATCCATATATAAATAGCAACTGAGATATGGTTAAACTCTAAACTTCATTTTAAAATTAACTTATCTGGAATATTACTCAGCTGTCAAAAAGTATGAACTCTTGCCATTTGCAACCACAAGGATGGAACTAGAGTGTATTATGCTAAGTGAAATAAGTCATTCAGAGAAAAACAAATATGTGATTTCACTCATATGTGGAATTTAAGAAATAAAACAGATGAACATAGGGGAAGGAGGCAAAACTAAGATAAAAACAGAGAGGGAGGACAAATCATGAGAGACTCCTGAATGCAGAAAGCAGAGGGTTGCTGGTGGGGTATTGGGTGGGGGGGATGGGCTAAATGGAAATGGGGATTGGGAAGGGCACTTATTGGGATGAGCAGTGGGTGTTGTATATAAGCGATGAATCACTGAATTCTATTCCTGAAATCATTATTACACTATATGTTAACTAACTTGGATTTTAAAAAAATTAAAATAAAAAAATTAAAAAAAAAAACCTTACCTGATGATGTGTACGTTGGTGGGTTTTATCATTAGCTTAAATTTGTCTCTTTTTGTCACGCTTTCTTTCATTTGTTTTTAACATTAACATTTTGGGAAATAAACTCAAAAATTTGCTTAGGAAAGCGGAGAAAAAAATTTCAAAATAGCTGTCATTTACAATTCTTGAAATTTATGCTTGAAAACCCTAAAGAAGATTTGCTTGCCATCAAGTTCACATTATAGATTTATAGGGAGAGAATGAGAAAACTGTTGGTAGTGTACAATCAACACTTTGCAATTTGCTTTGAAATACCTTTTATTTCTGAGGAAGAATTCTGGAGGCTGGGAAAGAGTATGTATGAAATGACTGAGAAGTAACAGAAGCATAAAGGAATAATAGGATTCTATATTGATAAGCTGGGAAAATTATTGTTAACAAAACATGTCGTAGTTGGTGGAATTTTATTCATCTACAAAATTTCAGGCTTCTTGGATTCAGAGAATGTGGTACTTGCTAATCATTTGAACCATAAGATAACATTTTAATGAGGATTATATGATTTCACTGGAAGGGAAAATGTTCTAAATCCTTCCACTCAAAATTGACGACTTGTATTTAAAACTGTCTGACACATTCTAAAGTCTGAATATAGATTTAATACCAGGCAAGCAATGCTAGGTCTGGTTTTGTCAGAATTGTTGTCTTCTAGAATTCTATTGTTTAGTGTTAGAAATCTAGCTTTTTGGTGTAGTTCCCCTTCTTTACGCTAGGGTGAAAGAGTCTAAATCATTGGAAGTCACGAATCAGAAATAATCTTTTACACTTTGTTCACAGCCTGAGCCCCATCGGCAAAGATTGTCCTGTGCTGCCTGCACAGCATTTCCCAGGCTGCCTATCAGACTGTGAAAAGCTTTTCTGGAAGAGAGAGCATGAGTGAAGAGCATCACAGAATGAGAACGTACAGGATAAGCCATATCAAGGGCAAAACCGTAGACCGACATAGAACTGCAGAAAGGAACAAAGTTGTGGTTAGAAGCAGCCAGACTCAGAACTGAGGTGGTGAAAATTAAAAATAAAACAAAACAAAACAAAACAAAAAAGACAAGAGTATGTTTACAGGCAGTGTGAATGGCAAGGATTAAGAGCTCAGGCTCCGGAACCACACTGCCCCCTTCCATCCTGCCACCCTGACTCTGCCCCTGAGTAGCTATGTTAACCTTGAGCAAGTGGTTTTAACACCTCTGTGTCTTGTTTCCCCATCAATATGATGAAGATAATAATAACACCTATCTCATAAGCTACTGTGAGGTTAAATGGGTTGGTGTATGTAATAGATTTAGAATGATAGCAGGCAAGTCAATATTTAGTTTTTATTTTCAAATCTTAAGTGAGATTAAAAATGAGTTAAAAAAATTATATGAGGCAAAGTTAGGAATAATTTTTAATTAGTCTTTATCTTTACATAAGCACATCTTAGCAGAAACACACACACACACACACACACACACACACACACACACACGCAGAGTCAATCCAATCACAGAATCACAGGGAGGAGTAAGGAAACACTTAACAGGTAGACTATCATGTTTCACCCTAAAAATAATGACCAGAAATTACAGAAATCTAGGATAGCTCCAGAGGAAAAAGAAAAAAAAAGTAGAAAATTCTTCAGAGCATGTTTTTGGTATTTTATGAGAATTTGATAAAGCAGAGCATTCAAGAGTGAGTGCTAAATTTGTGCAGGGTAATAAAAGCTTCAGAAGGTAATAAGAATCATGGACCCTGCACACACATGGTGCTCTAAGAGGTTTAGTAATTACCTAAATGAAAGAACATTGTCATTTCCATAATCACAATTCAAATCCAGGGATCACTTATGGTTGATAATGTTACAGATACCATATTCCATCTTCTGTAGCACAAGAGACTTTTAGCAAGGAGCAGCTTATAGTACTTCCCTGTACCTTGTTCATTTCCCCATCATTTCAATGAGACATTCTAGCCTTGTACATAAAACATTTTCACTACTAGAACCTGCTCATGGGGTGACTGGGTGGCTTAGTTGGTTGAGCGTCCAACTTCAGCTCAGATCATGATCTCGCAGTTTGTGAGTTCGAGCCCCGCATCAGGCTCTGTACTAATAGCTCAGAACCTGGAGCCTGCTTTTGATTCTGTGTCTCCCTCTCTCTCTGTCCCTCCCCTTCTCATTCTCTGTCACTCCTGTCTCAAAAATAAATAAACATTTAAAAAATTAAAACAAACAAACAAACAAAACATTTTCACTACTAGAACCTGTTCATGGAAAAGCTTTGTGGTCTGAATATAACATCAACACATGAACGTGAGCAACGACAACAACAAAAAACCTTAATGAAAATGAGGTCCAAAGGATTTGGTTATAGATACTTTTTTTTCACTCTACTGAAGATGTTCACATGGAAAATTGTGATGTCTAATTATACTTCCATCTTCTTCAGGTGAATCTGGCAAATTTGAGATATTTATTAAGGACATTCTTTTATATTTGAAATTGTCTTAATTAATCTCCACCAAAATTACATGACAAGATCATTATTGTCATGAATCTAATATTGATAATCCATGCCCAATGTATCTTCATAAAAGTAACTTAGGTAATAGCAAGATTATATACTCCAGTGATTTTCTGTGTCAAAGGTCCCTAAGACTACCCCAGGTTTGATGACTCATAAGACCCAGCCTATAGTCCTGTGTATGGCCAAGATTTATTACAGTGAAAAGACACAAAGCAAAATCAGCAAAGGGAAAAGGCACATGGGACAAAGTTCAGAGGAAACCAGACACAAGCTACTAAGAACTGTCTCTCAGTGGAGTCAGACAGAATGTGCTTAATTCCCTCAGCCTATGAGTTGTAGCAACATGTGTGAAGTGTTATCTACCAGGGAAGCTTGTTAGAGACTTAGTGCTTGGGGTTTTATTAGGGCCGGTCACATGGGTACCCTCCGCATAGTACCAAAATTTCAGACTCCCAAAAGGAAAGCATGTGTTCAGCATAAACAATATTGTTCATATGAACAGTTTAGGCATCATGAGCCCCTCCCACCATCTAGGAAGACTTTTTTTTTTTTTTTTTTTTTTTTTTTGGGACAGAGAGAGACAGAGCATGAACAGGGGAGGGGCAGAGAGAGAGGGAGACACAGAATCGGAAACAGGCTCCAGGCTCCGAGCCATCAGCCCAGAGCCTGATGCGGGGCTCAAACTCACGGACCGCGAGATCGTGACCTGGCTGAAGTCGGACGCTTAACCGACTGCGCCACCCAGGCGCCCCAGGAAGACTTTTATATCAGTGTAGGGAACTATTTGTCGGTCAAGCTGCTGACATGAGCTAAGGGACAACTTTGTAAGCACCCCTTTCTAAGGACAGCCATCCCAGGCTCCTTTCTGCACATGTACCAAGGCAGACTTTCAGACCAGTTTCTAAACCTGAGAAGAAGGGAGCTTAGCTTTCTTGACAACCCTGAACCTGACTTGCCTAATGAAACTGTCAAAAATGGTAGCACGCTGCCACAATATAGGTCACCGCCAACTGACAAGTGTATAGGCTCTTAACGCATCTTATTGCTACATAAACACTGCTTCTCCATTTTTTTCTCTAAGAAACCCTCAAACACACCCAATCCATTTTAAAGAAAAGAATCTGATGTAACACTTGTAAAGATCAGAACCCTATCTACCAGAAGTATGTCTATCCAATTTTACTAAAGAGCATCTTCACAAATATCAAAATGAAGAGACACAAATTTCTATGTCAGAGATTCAGGAATCTTGAAGAAATTTCAGTCAATTCTTGTTTTTCTTCAAAATTGTAAATTCCAAAATGGGAGAAACAGAGAAATAATTTTTGACACTCCCCCTTCTTACCATTTGTCAATTATTAAACTGTCAATGTTAGTTCTTAGAGTATTTTCCAAATCTGTCTACCTCTCTCCATATCTACTCTGTCACTCCCATCCAAGCTACCAATATTGCTTTATGATACAGCAATACAAACTCCTAGCTGATCCTCCGGTACTCCATTTTGATCCTGCCTTTCCGTTATCTATCTTACAGGCAGAGTGATCTTTCAAAAACATCAATCATCCCAAGCTACCTGTCAACATCTTTCCATGTATTGGTGACAGAAAAACACTCAAATCATTATCAATCTCTGCATTATTTATTCCATGCCAAACTTTGTAGCCTCACTTCATGCCTTGATGCCCTTTGCTTTCGGAGTTCCATCCACAGAGACCTTATACAACCTTAGGGTCTGCTCACCAGCTGCTCCCTTTCTTAGTTAAGTTATACTTACTCCTAGTCTTGACCCAAAATATCACCTCCATAGGGGATCCTTTCCTATCTGATCCTTCGTCCCAAAGCACACTCATGCTCATGTACCTACACACACACACACACACACACACACACACACACACACACACATTCTTGGTCGTATTCTCCTTCTGGATACTCATTAGCATCCTATAATTCTCCTTCACAGATATATCAGAATTATAACTGACTATCCATATAATGAGTTGCATGCTGCATACCTGTACCTTTAGAATATAAGCTACATGAAGACAGGAATTCCTTTCACCTTGTTTATTGCGCTATTTGCAGTATCTCTCAGAGTGCCTTGCACATACTCGATGCTAAATAAATACAGACTGAATAAATGAATAATTCTATATCTAACTCCTATGTTTCATAGTTCTTAGCATGGCACTGAGCATGACCAAAACAGACTTAACAAATATATAAGTAGATTGATTGCTATGTACATTGGTGCAATCTCATTAGATTTCAAAATTACTTATTCAAAATGCAGTATTTTCTATTTGTTCTTGTTATTGTGTTGGTTTTATGTTTTAGTATTTATAAAGAAAGAGTTCCCACAAATACCTGAAAGAGGTAATAGAATATAAAAATTAGAGGAAAAAAAAAGGAGAGAAAGGACCATTTTCATCACCCAAGTCCTGCTTTATGCAAAGCCTAAAATATGTGTTTTCCACATTTTCTACCAGATGTTTGGATGAGTTTTATCTTTCTTCCTCAATGAGCCCTGTCTGCCACCTGAATCAGACATCTAGTATGCACCTGTGGGTCCTTCTCAGTTCCAATTTAAAAGGACATAGAAGGCATAATTCTTGCCTTTGATTATCACTCACAATCTCATTTCATTTAGGACTTACTCATAGATGTTAAAGTATGAATATTGTCTTTGTTTTCCTGTCTGTATCATCTTCCTGCTTACTCATTCTTAAAACCAAGATATTCAGAACCTCTCCTTATTGAATTGAATAGAGCTGGATTAAAAACCAGTTTGGGGGTGACGTCACCAAGACGGCTATATAGGTTATTTCTGACTTCACTTCTCTCACAAGGAGAGCAACTAACAACTATTCAAGAATGAGCCGTCGCTGAGAGAATCCTAGAACACCAGGTTGAAACTGAAGCACCTCCCTACACCTCAGAGACCCAGAGAGACTGCATCGAAGGGTAAGAGAAGGGACCACACATTGACTGCATGGCCCCTCCCCCCGGCCAGTGCAGCACCATGTAGAATGAGGTGTTCTCTGAGCCTTTGGTTCCTGCAGTGGGAAAAGAGAACCCCAAGAGGTAACCAGCCCCCTTCCAGAATTGGTAGTTACTCTGTTTTAGCTGCTACGCTGATCTCCCACCGCAGGGATTGCAGGGGAATCTGCAGGGCCCAACACTGGGAATCTGACTACGATGAGCAGCACTGAGGAGCTTGCAACAACCAACACACGGATCTTGGCAGACTGAGTTTAAACCTGCAGTGCCAAAGTAGTAATCCCAACGAGTGGTTTTGCTCATCGGCCCAACCAAGTTGGGATGTACTCTGACCAGAGAACTCAGTGGAGTGCAGATCTGCCTGATTCAGGTCCTTGAATGAGGACTTCTGCTGACTCTAGTTTGCCCACATCCGGGCAAAGAGCTGAATCACAGCCTCACCACCTATTGAGAGTGTCTTTTGGCTCCATCTGACCAGAAGAGCTGGTGACAACCCATGGAAGCTGTGTGGCCCAGGGGTGCTCAAGCTGTTAATTTAGAGAGCAAAGCCAGTGACCCTGTTTGGTCAGAGAATTTGGGGTGCAGATTAGCTAAGACAACAAATAAAGAGTTCTATCAGGGTTAGTGCTACTTCTACTGGGCCCCAGGCAGGGAATTTTTGTAGCTCTGCACATTGCTGAAAATATCCTTCAGCCTGTCCAACCAACAAACCTAATCAGAGCACACAGGAACCTCTATAGCCCATTGAACAACCCTATATACAGTGGCGCTTGAACACAGAGCACAGTCCATGGCTTTCCCGGTCTGCAGAGCAAAATCGGTGGCCTCACTTGACCAGGGGATTCAGTGCACACCCCGGCCTGATTTGAGTCCCCACACAACAAACTGTACAGGCCCCCCTCCTGTCCTGCTGCCCTGCCAGGGCAGAAAAGCTAATTCATAGCCACATCCACTACTGAACATAGTACCCAGTCATGACCATCTAGCAAACCTGACCAGAGAATCCAGGCAACTTTGGAGCCCATCCTGCAGTCTTACTTGGATAGGGGATCAAGCCAGCGGTCCAGTCTAACTGTTCTCAGCCAGTGACACACTGACACACACAGTGACCATCCCCATCCTCTGAGTTTAAACAGTTGCCTTGCCCCCAAAATAAACTGTAATTGCAGGCCCCATCTGTCCAAGGACATTACCATTAAACACACCCAGACATGCAAACTGAGTTGACTGATGAAGGACCATCTCTGCCAAACAAACCTGTAAAGACTAGAAAAGGATCCTGAATGCCCAAGTGTGTAGATCCTAATGTAAGGAATCAAGGATTACAAAAAAACAGGTAAAATATGACACCGCCAAAGGGAATAATAAAGCTCCAATAACTGACCCTAAAAAAAATGGAGATCTATGAACTGTCAGACAAATAATTCAGAGCAATCCTCCTAATTCAGAAGTTTATTGAGCTACAAGAAACACAGACAGGCAACTAAACAAAGCTAGGAAAACAATGCATGAAAAAAAACAGAAGTTCAACAAGGAAATAGCAACCATCAAATAAACCAAACAGAAATCCTAGAGTTGAAAAATACAATAAAGTGAGCTTTAGGAATCCCACCAAACCTGCAGTGGCTGTCAGAAATGAGGGCAGTCTCGGGGGCTGTGAATTCAGACTTTGCAGTTTGCCTAATGTCAGATATTATCTAAAAGCAAAACAAAACAGAAATCCACCAACCTACACAGATAATAAACATGGCAATACATGCATTAGGAATCACACATCAAAGAATGAAAAACTCCCTTGCTATGACAAGTTAGTAAGTATAAAAGCCACAGGATGCCCCACAAAGAAATCCATGCCATGTAGCCTTTTCTGATGGATATTTTAAATTATACTTCAATTTTCTTCTATTTGTCTAACAGTATTTCTTAAACATAATTTCATAAAAATTAACAGGTTGCTGGAGAAACAAAGATTTATTAGCTGGAAGCTTGAAAAAACTTCTTTACCATTAACATCTTTACCTCTATGTCTTTGCTATATTCATCATCGTTGTCTATTTCTTACCACATATTCCTGCCCTTCACTGGCTATAGAGTGCTTTTTTATTTTAGGACTTGACACATATTTTTTGTTCTTTCTGTAATGATTGTAGTCTCCATTCTTTATAAGACTAACCACTGTTCATCTTCGGTTTAAATTAAATTTAAATTATATATATTTATTATAATTTGTGATTATAATTTGTGTATTTACTTGACTGTTTGGCTGTAAGCTCTGATCTGTTTCATTTTCCATTGTATCTTTTAAACGTTTTATGTGTGTTTTATATGATACATGGACTATAAGAGACACTATTAAAAACAAAACCTTACCTGTCTTAACTGTAATTTTTGCAAGTTGAGTAAAAGGATACAAGGTATTTGACTGACAAGAGATAAGGACTAACAAATCAAAAGATTTAGTAATTGTTGGGGCGCCTGGGTGCCTCAGTTGGTTGAGTGTCTGACTCTTGATTTTGGCTCAGGTCATGAGCTCACGGTTTGTGGGTTTGAGCCCTGCGGTGGGCTGACGGCACTGACAGCATGGAGCCTGCTTGGGATTCTCTCTTTTTCACTCTCTACATCTCTCTCTCTCGCAAAAATAAATAAATAAACATTAAAGAAAAGAAGTTTAGAAATTTTTATATCCAGTGGCGAAAGAGGAGTGAAAAAAGCAAAAAAAAAAAAAAGCCTGGAAGATGATGAAGAAAAGGATTTAAGAATCTTTTACATTCTTTTGGAGTAAGAAAATTTTAGAAATCCGGCAGTAACTCAAATGTGACTGGGACAAAGAGGGTATCTAAGGAGGTTCTGGGTAAGAGATTCATGATAAAGCAGCAAACAGCTCAATGTGAGGCAACTGCTGGTAGAATCAGTCCGTTTGGAGCCAGACTGCGATAGGTAGATTGGACACTGTTCTTCCCCAGATCAGGTCTAAGAAGGGCCTGTCTTGGACACAAATCTAGCTAAAACTCTGAAACAAAATTTCTATGGTAAGCCAGAACAAGCTAGATTCTGTGACAGAATGTGTGCCCTTATCCATTACTGCCTGTTTATAAATTGTGCCCCCAGGATTAATCATGAAAAAGACATTTTTTTTTTTTATTTCACTCAGATCATCTTTCAGTTTCCTGATGGCACCAAGTTTGTGTGCCCTTTCCTGTGTCTGGAACATTTCCCTAACTCACTGCCTCACATTCAATGTATTCCTTCTAAAAGACTTTCCCCATTCCACCCAATTTAAACCAGTGAATTGTTGACTTTATAACATAAGGTCCTAATTTGTATGAATTACTCTTATAAAACTCATAATAATTTATGCACATTTTTTTGGGTTTGTGTTTGTTGTATAATCTGTCTCCCTACCCGCCTTCTAAGGTCGAGTTATAAGATCAGAATTGAGGTCTCATTTTGTTTACAATTGTCTCTAGCTCTCAGCACATTGACTCGTATAGTGATTAATAAATACTGACTGAATGAATAAATACCAGCTATGAAGGCAGACTAGGCTAATAATCCCACATGGAGGAGGGACAGAGAATCGTCAGAGGCTGTGAGTACAAAGTCTTCAAAACATATGGAAAATTCCTGCTCAATCTGAAGTGATAGGATATACAGTCAAGCACGGGCACCTTACCGTTGTGGGCACCTTGAGGGTTTCAGTGTAACTTACCCATGTTATATTTTCTTTAACATGTAATCCTATTTTTTAGGGCTGCAGACTATGGGTTCATGTTAATTGTCCTGGCTGCAAATTAGTAAATGCATCATGTCATTTTTATAGCGTACTCCAAAAGAGTCGGGTGGAAATAAAGTCAATGTAATTAATCCCACTAAACAAAATCAGATGATCCAGAAAAAGTGGTATTTTGAAAGAGGGTGAATTTATACTGAAGAAATAAATTGCCCTATAAGAGCACATTAATGCTGGAAATAGAAGAGAAAGAAAAGACCACATGAATGCTTATTAAGTTAGATGATTTCTTAATCATGTTTTTCAAAAGCAATGGGTTAAAGGTGTGGAATAAACTTAGCCCTCTTATTATTTTTTTTTTCCTTGAGTAACCTTATACCAAATACCGGCATTAGTTAGCCTGTTGTCATAAGACTCATTAATTTCTACCAACACTGGTGAACAGCCAGTAGTGGGTGGGACTAATGGAGCCCTACCTTTTGTCATTAGGGATGCCATCAAACTTTGTTACTGCTCTAGATTAGTTCTTAACTGAAATTGCTTATATGTGACTGTTACTGTTAATGAGAAAGGATAATAAATATGGATTATATCTTTCATAGCCTAGCTAGCTGGGCATCTTGGACTTAATACTCCCCATCTGTGACCCTTTACAATACATTAAGCACACCTTTTCAGCAGCAGCCCTATTACAGTTAATCATGCTGAGGAAGAGATTGTACTAAACGT
Organism: Prionailurus bengalensis; assembly: GCF_016509475.1. NCBI lineage: Eukaryota > Metazoa > Chordata > Mammalia > Carnivora > Felidae > Prionailurus > Prionailurus bengalensis. The sequence goes on from NC_057358.1 coordinate 113,398,990, forward strand.
ATTAGCAAGACACTGACATTAACCAAATGCTAGTCAGATGTGTCAGGGAACAAAGAGCTAAATCTAGGCTCTGTCTTTTCAATGGACTTTGAGCTTTTAAGTCAATGGTATCTGAGTCTTTCCATCCATCAATATGAGGATTGCTGGTTTCTTGAATTACACTGATATGTGGCCACACATCTTTTAAGACTATACTAGTCAACTTATCTCCTTGTTTAGGAAATTTAGATGCAATTTTTACTATTTACTTCCCTGTAATGTGCATATTCTTTTAATGAAAAGCAAAACACATTAAGTACATGGAGTTACAGGAAATAACACAAGGCTTTTAAACTCTTGAGGAAAAACAAAACAAGTCAAACAGTACAGTGGTAATCTTGGCAACATATAGAATGCACTATAATGGCATGTTTCATTTTGGAAGCTACATTACCTCCTGTAAAAAAAAAACCAGGTAAATGGTATAGCTTTATGATAGGAAAATATAAATGCTAATGGAAGATGTCAAATGTCTGTGAAGAATATGCTTCTGAAAGCCTTGGAACAGTTGGGGCGCCTGGCTGGTTCAGTGCGTAGAGCATGTGACTCTTGATCTCAGGGTTATGAGTTCAAGCCCCATGTTGGGGGTAGAGCTTACTTTAAAAAAAAATGAAAACCTTGGAACAGAAAGAATAGAAGACAGACAAAGCTACTGTACAGGAACAGGGAACTGAGACCTGCATGTATCAAGGATGCTTGTTCAGTTGAATTAGATCTTGCTCAGCTTATACAGTGAAATAGTGGAAGGTCTGAAGGTGGGGCTGACGAGTGGACCTGCCTGATCAAGATGAGCCTGAGATCCAGAAATAAGCTTTTTAACAAACAGCTATTCCTATAGTTCAGTATGGGGTATAGGCCACAGTGTAAGGGGAAGTTGATAAAAGCTGACTGCAGATCCAGGGCTGTTTAGGGAGAAAAGAGTATGGAAAAGAGTCCGACCTATCCACATGCAGCTTCAAGTTCCATCATTTTCCTATGCTTTATTAGTAAACTGTGCATAATCTGCCCCATAGAATAGCTTTAGGTCTTCTGAGGGAATTATTTATTATATGTTAAGGTCCTAAATTTTAAAAATTCATTCCCATTTTGTTTTGTGTATTTAAGCCTTATAATCTTTCACTCAAAAATTCTACTCCTAAGAAGTATTTTTTAAACCATGAATTATTAACTAATACATAAAAGGAAACTACTGTGGGTCAGCCGTGGTCGACATACTTTATGTCACCTAAAACCTCAATAAATTCACACAGCAATCCCATGAGATAGGTACAATTACATTTCATAGATAAAGTGAGGCACAGGAAGTTCAAGCAGCTTACCTAAGTGGCTTACACAGCTATTGGCTCACAAGGCTGTGATCCCAAAGGGTCTGATTCCCGGGTACTACGGTCTTAGCCATTAGACAATATTGCTTGTCATGAGGATAGAAATACCAGCTAACTAAAATGGCAAAACCATCCTAGATGCAATAAAAGGGGATTTGTTAAGAAAGTTAGGGTATGTCTACATAACAGATGATATAAAATGTAACCTTGGTCATGGAGTATGGATGCTGTGAGCAGAATCCCCAGCTGACCAGTGGTAGGACATGCGGCATGAACAAGAAATAAATCCCTGTTGCTTTAAGTCATTGAGATTGTGGGTTGCTTGTTACTGGAGGATAATATAGCCCATTCTAGCTAATACAATTAATAATCAGCATATACTCTAGATACACAGACAGAATCTGAAGAAAAAACTTAACAATAGTGGTGAAGATGAATTGTAACCACCCAAATAGATTATACTGGAACAGAACAGGCAGAGAAGCATTTTAATTCAGCTGTCATGACCTTTGGTATTAAACACCACCTTTTAACTGTTAGATACTTGAATCTCCTTTTCTGAAAAAAAAAATGTGAATAATTTGATGTGAGAATTCAACGAAACCATAAAAGTAAGGTGCTTAGCATAGAGCCACACAATAATTCAAACCACAGTAGCTTTTATTGTTCATAGGATGCCCATCTCAGCAACATGATAAAGCAACACGTTGGAGCTAGAGTTGCCCTGAAAGGAGATCCAATTTATATTGTCAGCCAAAGACTCACTTGTCTTTATTTTTTGGCTACTTTTGTTTTTTTGTTTTTTAATTTTTTTTAACGTTTATTTATTTTTGAGACAGAGAGAGACAGAGCATGAATGGGGGAGGGTCAGAGAGAGGGAGACACAGAATCTGAAACAGGCTCCAGGCTCTGAGCTGTCAGCACAGAGCCCGACGCGGGGCTCAAACTCACGGACCGCGAGATCATGATCTGAGCCGAAGTCGGCCGCTTAACTGAGCCACCCAGGCGCCCCAATTTTTTTTTTTTTTTGGCTACTTTTGGATTTTGGGCAGAAGTGGCAGGAGGAGGGGCTTTGTCCCCACCCCATCCATTATTTAAAACAACTGTAGCCTTTCACATAATGTACATTCACAAATAAAGTAATCAAAGCTCATTAGCCAAAGTCAAAAGCCAGTAAACCAGAACTCTCAATTTCTCTTTGTTAAATACTCACATTATGGGACATTTTCACTTAATGCTTAATCTCATTAACTGAGAGAGAGAGAGAGAGAGTCTCAATCTCCTGCCTGAGAGAATGGCACACCTAAGACTTCAGTGAAAAATTGTGAGAAACATTTCCAGTCCATGGAACTTCACCAGGGTGAAGTTTGACCCACAGATAGTTTTGACCATCAGGAAAGAGCTGGTACTGAAGAATGACCCATCTTCTTTGATTGGACTCTCCCATCATGTGTAGGTTATATAAGAAGAGATTAAGTCTGAACAATACTAAATTCTTTGATTGTTGTTGACTTCACTATTCCTTACAACTAAAAATAAACAGAACACCCTTTGCCACTTAAAAGAATTAGGAAGCCTGAGGAAGGATAAATATTGTATATAACAAAAAACAACAACAAACAGCAACAAAACAGATGAAAACCTATATTAATAAGATAAAATTAAAATTAATTTTAACCATAATTATCTCAAGTGCTCACTTCTCACTGAAAATTAATGAAGAGAAAATTTACATCTTATACTTTTTTGTGATAGATTCGCCATAGAAGTATTTAGATAGATCCCTCAATATTTAGGAAGAGATCAATATTGATACATTCCCATCTACTAAAAAAAATGTGTTTTTACTTCTCAAGGAATACTTTATAAATGCTATTTTAAGCTTAGTAGCTTGTGCCCTCATAAAATACAACTTTGCCACTAGAAATTTAAAGAGATCATGTCCTTACTTGGTGTATTTATAAAGAAGAACCCAGATATTTATAGTGTCTTAAAAATTTTTGTAGACAATTATTGGCAAATAAGAAAATTATTGGCAAAATGAATAAATTTAAAACTTAGCTATTAAAACTGTTGTGCAAAGTGACACAGTTACTTGATCTCTCTATATTTTTACACTGAAGTTAAATTGAATTTGTATGTATAATTCTAACATTATTATAAGCCTAGTTCTTATTATGGAAAATAGATTTCATAACTAGAATATTTAGATTTTTATTAGTATATTAAAAAGCACAGGTCCATCCCTACTGTCTACAATCTTAAATACTCCAATATTTTATGTCCTATAACTTCTAAGCTCTGCTCCTTGAAATTTTTGAGTTCCCAAATGACACAAATTGTCTAAAGAGGGGATATATTAAAATATTATGATAAAATACTATGACTGTATATATATATATGTGTGTGTGTGTGTGTGTGTGTGTGTGTGTGTGTGTGTGTGTGTCTGGGCGTGTGTGTGTATACACACATGCATGCACGCACACACACACCCACACACACATATATATCATGTGGCTCTGATTTTACATATATCATTTTGATCTGGTTATTCCATTGAAATATTATTTTTAAGAGGTAGAAGAAAAATCAAGAAAATAGGGTCACATGGGTGGCTCAGTTGGTTAAATAACTGACTCTTGGTTTTGGCTCAGGTCATGTCTCACAGTTCATGAGACTGAGCCCTGAGTCGGGCTCTGCAGTGACAGCATGGAGGCTGCTTGGGATTCTCTCTATCCCTCTCTCTCTTCCCCTCCCCCACTCATTCTCTCTCTCTCTCTCTCTCTCTCTCTCTCTCTCTCTCTCTCTCTCTGTCTCAAAAAAAAAAATAAACTTGAGAAAAAAACCAAGAAAACAGTCCCAGATGTTACTTATTTCTGCATGCTATTACATTCTAATCTTTGAGAGTGCCTCATATTTAAGGATCTAATTCAGTGATATTTACAATATTACAAAGATTACTTCCCCTTCTATTTAATACGTATAATAGAGTATTTTCTTTCAAAAACCCATGATATTTGTAAAAACGCCATTTACCAATAAAAGTAATAAAAAGTCTAGCATTTGTTTGACACATATCATTCCATGAAAGGTTAGGAATATAATTATTTAAACCTTGCAAGATTTAATTTAGAGTTCACAGATTATATTGTTAAGCATTTATTTAAACAAAAGTGTTTATATTTGCCATATTAGAGTATCTTTTCTGGCACTGTGGTCATGTTGACGATTAGTATACAGCCTTAAATGTTTATTTGAAAGAGAACACATATATAAAAATGTATGCATACCATAGGCATAGACAGATTTCTACGAAGTAGATATTTCCAAATTAATAAACATTCCCAGTGTTTTTTTTAATCTGCATCCATGTATTTTATTATAGAGAAATAGAGAATATTAAAAGTAACACAGAATTGGAAATGCAATCGCACAGTTAAATTATATAATCCTAGTGAAAAACTTGCCTCTTTGTCTTTCCAGTATGCTGGAAAATAATAGCAAGAAGAGTGAAACTATCTCCAAGATGGCCTCTAGATAAGAAGAAATACTCCTCCTCTGTCCCTTCTTACTTTCACAGCACTACCAAATTCATAACGCTTCTAACACCACACATGTGGGTTTTATCCCTATACCAAGCAATTCTCTGCAACATCTGTTGAGTGTCCTACAATTTAAGTAAATTATGACAGTGTCTACCTATAGATAGCATCAGATTCCGTAAATTAAGGGCTCAGTCTTACAGGACTGCCAACTACCTCTACTTTAGATTTCAATCTAAGGCTTGTATTTGTATATAAAACTGTGAAATATACATATGCTTCAAACTAGCACATATATGGCATGTAAATTATGCTATATTTATTAGCATATGAATTACCATAAATATAGAATTTTATATATTATATATATTTTTTTTAATTTTTTATTTTTCAATATATGTAATTTATTGTCAAATTGGTTTCTTTTTTTTTCAATATATGAAATTTATTGTCAAACTGGTTTCCATACAACACCCAGTGCTCATCCCAAAAGGTGCCCTCCTCAATACCCATCACCCACACTCCCCTCCCTCCCACCCCCCATCAACCCTCAGTTTCTTCTCAGTTTTTAAGAGTCTCTCATGCTTTGGCTCTCTCCCACTCTAACCTCTTTTTCTTTTTTTTCCTTCCCCTCCCCCATGGGTTCCTGTTAAGTTTCTCAGGATCCACATAAGAGTGAAACCATATGGCATCTGTCTTTCTCTGTATGGCTTATTTCACTTAGCATTACACTCTCCAGTTCCATCCACGTTGCTACAAGGGGCCATATTTCGTTCTTTCTCATTGCCCTGTAGTACTCCATTGTGTATATAAACCACAATTTCTTTATCCATTCATCAGTTGATGGACATTTAGGCTCTTTCCATAATTTGGCTATTGTTGAGAGTGTTGCTATAAACATTGGGGTACAAGTGCCCCTATGCATCAGTACTCCTGTATCCCTTGGGTAAATTCCTAGCAGTGCTATTGCTGGGTCATAAGGTAGGTCTATTTTTAATTTTCTGAGGAACCCCCACACTGTTTTCCAGAGTGGCTGCACCAATTTGCATTCCCACCAACAGTGCAAGAGGGTTCCCGTTTCTCCACATCCTCGCCAGCATCTATAGTCTCCTGATTTGTTCATTTTGGCCACTCTGACTGGCGTGAGGTGATATCTGAGTGTGGTTTTGATTTGTATTTCCCTGATAAGGAGCAACGTTGAGGATCTTTTCATGTGCCTGTTGGCCATCCGGATGTCTTCTTTAGAGAAGTGTCTATTCATGTTTTCTGCCCATTTCTTCACTGGGTTATTTGTTTTTCAGGTGTGGAGTTTGGTGAGCTCTTTATAGATTTTGGATACTAGCCCTTTGTCTGATATGTCATTTGCAAATATCTTTTCCCATTCTGTTGGTTGCCTTTTAGTTTTGTTGGTTGTTTCCTTTGCTGTGCAGAAACTTTTTATCTTCATAAGGTCCCAGTAATTCATTTTTGCTTTTAATTCCCATGCCTTTGGGGATGTGTCGAGTAAGAGATTGCTACGGCTGAGGTCAGAGAGGTCTTTTCCTGCTTTCTCCTCTAGGGTTTTGATGGTTTTCTGTCTCACATTCAGGTCCTTTATCCATTTTGGGTTTATTTTTGTGAATGGTGTGAGAAAGTGGTCTAGTTTCAACCTTCTGCATGTTGCTGTCCAGTTCTCCCAGCACCATTTGTTAAAGAGACTGTCTTTTTTCCATTGGATGTTCTTTCCTGCTTTGTCAAAGATGAGTTGGCCATACGTTTGTGGGTCTAGTTCTGGGGTTTCTATTCTATTCCATTGGTCTATGTGTCTGTTTTGTGCTGTCTTGATGATGACAGCTTTGTAGTAGAGGCTAAAGTCTGGGATTGTGATGCCTCCTGCTTTGGTCTTCTTCTTCAAAATTCCTTTGGCTATTCGGGGCCTTTTGTGGTTCCATATGAATTTTAGGATTGCTTGTTCTAGTTTCAAGAAGAATGCTGGTGCAATTTTGATTGGGATTGCACTGAATGTGTAGATAGCTTTGGGTAGTATTGACATTTTGACAATATTTATTCTTCCAATCCATGAGCAAGGAATGTCTTTCCATTTCTTTAAATCTTCTTCAATTTCCTTCAGAAGCTTTCTATAGTTTTCAACATACAGATCCTTTACATCTTTGGTTAGATTTATTCCTAGGTATTTTATGCTTCTTGGTGCAATTGTGAATGGGATCAGTTTCTTTATTTGTCTTTCTGTTGCTTCACTGTTAGTGTGTATAAGAACACAACTGATTTCTGTACATTGATTTTGTATCCTGCAACTTTGCTGAATTCCTGTATCAGTTCTAGCAGACTTTTGGTGGAGTCTATTGGATTTTCCATGTATAGTATCATGTCAACTGCAAAAAGTGAAAGCTTGACTTCATCTTTGCCTATTTTGATGCCTTTGATTTCCTTTTGTTTTCTGATTGCTGATGCTAGAACTTCCAACACTATGTTAAACAACAGCGGTGAGAGTAGGCATCCTTGTCGTCTTCCTGATCTCAGGGAAAAAGCTCTCAAGTTTTCCCCATTGAGGATGATGTTAGCTGTGGGCTTTTCATAAATGGCTTTTATGATGTTTAAGTATGTTCCTTCTATCCCGACTTTCTCAAGGGTTTTTATTAAGAAAGGGTGCTGGATTTTGTCAAAGGCCTTTTCTGCATTGATTGACAAGATCATATGGTTCTTATCTTTTCTTTTATTAATGTGATGTATCACATTGATTGATTTGCGAATGTTGAACCAGCCCTGCATCCCAGGAATGAATCCCACTTGGTCATGGTGAATAATTCTTTTTATATGCTGTTGAATTCGATTTGCTAGTATCTTATTGAGAATTTTTGCATCCATATTCATCAGGGATATTGGCCTGTAGTTCTCTTTTTTTACTGGGTCTCTGTCTGGTTTAGGAATCAAAGTAATACTGGCTTCATAGAATGAGTCTGGAAGTTTTCCTTCCCTTTCTATTTCTTGGAATAGTTTGAGGATAGGTATTATCTCTGTTTTAAATGTCTGGTAGAACTCCCCTGGGAAGCCATCTGGTCCTGGACTCTTATTTGTTGGGAGATTTTTGATAACCGATTCAATTTCTTCGCTGGTTATGGGTCTGTTCAAGCTTTCTATTTCCTCCTGATTGAGTTTTGGAAGAGTTTGGGTGTTTAGGAATTTGTCCATTTCTTCCAGGTTGTCCAATTTGTTGGCATATAATTTTTCATAGTATTCCCTGATAATTGTTTGTATCTCTGAGGGATTGGTTGTAATAATTCCATTTTCATTCATTATTTTATCTATTTGGGTCATCTCCCTTTTCTTTTTGAGAAGCCTGGCTAGAGGTTTGTCAATTTTGTTTATTTTTTCAAAAAACCAACTCTTGGTTTCATTGATCTGCTCTACAGTTTTTTTTAGATTCTATATTGTTTATTTCTGCTCTGATCTTTATTATTTCTCTTCTTCTGCTGGGTTTAGGCTGCCTTTGCTGTTCTGCTTCTATTGCCTTTAGGTGTGCTGTTAGATTTTGTATTTGGGATTTTTCTTGTTTCTTGAGATAGGCTTGGATTGCAATGTATTTTCCTCCCAGGACTGCCTTCGCTGCATCCCAAAGCGTTTGGATTGTTGTATTTTCATTTTCGTTTGTTTCCATATATTTTTTTAATTTCTTCTCTAATTGCCTGGTTGACCCACTCATTCGTTAGTAGGGTGTTCTTTAACCTCCATGCTTTTGGAGGTTTTCCAGACTTTTTTCTGTGGTTGATTTCAAGCTTCATAGCATTGTGGTCTGAAAGTATGCATGGTATAATTTCAATTCTTGTATACTTATGAAGGGCTGTTTTGTGACCCAGTATGTGATCTATCTTGGAGAATGTTCCATGTGCACTCGAGAAGAAAGTATATTCTGATGCTTTGGGATGCAGAGTTCTAAATATATCTGTCAAGTCCATCTGATCCAATGTATCATTCAGGGCCCTTGTTTCTTTATTGACCGTGTGTCTAGATGATCTATCCATTGTTGTGAGTGGGGTATTAAAGTCCCCTGCAATTACCACATTCTTATGAATAAGGTTGCTTATGTTTATGAGTAATTGTTTTATATATTTGGGGGCTCTGGTATTCAGCACATAGACATTTATAATTGTTAGCTCTTCCTGATGGATAGACCCTGTAACTATTATATAATGTCCTTCTTCATCTCTTGTTACAGCCTTTAATTTAAAGTCTAGTTTGTCTGATATAAGTATGGCTACTCCAGCTTTCTTTTGGCTTCCAGTCGCATGATAAATAGTTCTCCATCCCCTCACTCTCAATCTAAAGGTGTCCTCAGGTCTAAAATGAGTCTCTTGTAGACAGCAAATAGATGGGTCTTGTTTTTTTATCCATTCTGATACCCTATGTCTTTTGGTTGGCGCATTTAATCCATTTACATTCAGTGTTATTATAGAAAGATACGGGTTTAGAGTCATTGTGATGTCTGTATGTTTTATGCTTGTAGCGATGTCTCTGGGACTTTGTCTCACAGGATCCCCCTTAGGATCTCTTGTAGGGCTGGTTTAGTGGTGACGAATTCCTTCAGTTTTTATTTGTTTGGGAAGACCTTTATCTCTCCTTCTATTCTAAATGACAGACTTGCTGAATAAAGGATTCTCGGCTACGTATTTTTTTCTTTTCAACACATTGAAGATCTCCTGCCAATCCTTTCTGGCCTGCCAAGTTTCAAAAGAGAGATCAGTCACGAGTCTTATAGGTCTCCCTTTATATGTTAGGGCATGTTTATCCCTTGCTGCTTTCAGAATTTTCTCTTTATCCTTGTATTTTGCCAGTTTCACTATGATATGTCGTGCAGAAGATCGATTCAAGTTACGTCTGAAGGGAGTTCTCTGTGCCTCTTGGATTTCAATGCCTTTTTCCTTCCCCAGTTCAGGGAAGTTCTCAGCTATGATTTCTTCAAGTACCCCTTCAGCACCTTTCCCTCTCTCTTCCTCCTCTGGGATACCAATTATGCGTATATTATTTCTTTTTAGTATATCACTTAGTTCTCTAACTTTCCCCTCATACTCCTGGATTTTTTATCTCTCTTTTTCTCAGCTTCCTCTTTTTCCATAATTTTATCTTCTAGTTCACCTATTCTCTCCTCTGCTTCTTCAATCCGAGACGTGGTCGTTTCCATTTTATTTTGCATCTCATTTAAAGCGTTTTTCAGCTCCCCCTGACTGTTTCTTAGTCCCTTGATCTCTGTAGCAAGAGATTCTCTGCTGTCCTGTATACTGTTTTCAAGCCCAGCGATTAATTTTATGACTATTATTCTAAATTCACTTTCTGTTATATTATTTAAATCCTTTTTGATCAGTTCATTAGCTGTTGTTATTTCCTGGAGATTCTTCTGAGGGGAATTCTTCCGTTTGGTCATTTTGGATAGTCCCTGGAGTGGTGCAGACCTGCAGGGCACTTCCCTTGTGCTGTGGTGTATAACTGGAGCTGGTGGGCGGGGCCGCAGTCAGACCTGATGTCTGCCCCCAGCCCACTGCTGGGGCCACAGTCCGACTGGTGTGTGCCTTCTCTTCCCCTCTCCTAGGGGCAGGATTCACTGTGGGGTGCCGTGGCCATCTGGGCTACTTGCACACTGCCAGGCTTGTGGTGCTGGGGATCTGACGTATTAGCTGGGGTGGGTAGGCAAGGTGCACGGGGGCAGGAGGAGCAGGCTTAGCTCGCTTCTCCTTAGGTGATCCACTTCAGGAGGCGCCCTGTGGCAACGGGAGGGAGTCAGACCGGCTGCCAGAGGGGTGGCTCCACGGAAGCACAGCATTGGGTGTTTGCGCGGAGCGAGCAAGTTCCCTGGCAGGAACCGGTTCCCTTTGGGATTTTGGCTGTGGATGGGCAAGGGAGATGGCGCTGGCAAGCACCTTTGTTCCCCGCCAAACTGAGCTCTGTCGTCCAGGGGCTCAGCAACTCTCCCTCCTTTTGTCCTCCAGCCTTCCCGCTTTCCGAGCAGAGCTGTTAACTTATGACCTCCCAGATGCTAAGTTCCGCTTGCTGTCGGAACACACTCCGACCGGCCCCTCTGCTTTGGCTGGCCAGACTCGGGGGCTCTGCTTGGCCGGCAGGCTGCCCCTCTGCCCCGGCTCCCTCCCGCTAGTCCATGAAGCGCGCACCGCCTCGCAGCCCTTCCTACCCTCTTCCGCGGGCCTCTCATCTGCGCTTGGCTCCTGAGACTCCGTTCTGCTAGTCTTCTGGTGGTTTTCTGGGTTATTTAGGCAGGTGTAGGTGGAAACTAAGTGATCAGCAGGACACGCGGTGAGCCCAGCATCCTCCTACACCGCCATCTTCTCTGACTCTGCGCAACAAACTTGAAGCTCTCTGGACTTCAAGACTTTTTATAACCCAATTTCCACTCCTCTCCTCTGCCTAGAGTTCTGAGTGGAGACAGAGCTATATTATATATTTAAATTAAACTTAATAAAATTATATATATTATTATATATTAAAATTATCACACACAAACACTATGTGCTTCATTTTATTTATTTATTTATTTATTTATTTATTTATTTATTTAAGAAAGAGACAGAGTAAGAGAAAGGGAGGGGCAGAGAGGGAGGGAGACACAGAATCTGAAGCAGGCTCCAGGCTCTGAGCTGTGAGCACAGAGCCTGACGCGGGGCTTGAAATCGTGGACTACCAGATCATGACCTGAGCCAAAGTTTGACGCTTAACCAACTGAGCCACCCAGGTGCCTCTACGTGCCTCAAATTAGCACATTTTTATTGCTCATTCTTTGCCACTCTAATCTACATGAAAGTTAGTTTGGAAAACTCCAAGTTGGACAGTTAGCCATCCATTTGTGCCTCCAATCCTCGTGGTAGTATGTATTCTTTCACTAAAGCAGTTGTTTTTAAATAACCAAAGGTAGCACATTCTTGATGAAGAAACAAGTTACCATCCTCTTACAATTTTATTATATAAACTTAGTTGCAGCCATTGTTTAAAATATTTATACTAACAAAATAACTTTGGAGGACAGACTATTTTATTAATGACTTTGTTAGCAATTGCCAAAATATGATAGAAACAAAAAGAAGAACCAGCTTTAGTTGCCTTTACAACTGTTTTCAAATTCTCTGTGGACGATGCACTCCCTAATTGCGTGCAACAGAGGCAGACAAGTCCCGGCACCCTGCCCTCTGTGCACCATTAACTGCTCTTAGTCCCAGTGTCTAGACAATCCCTATTATATCATATATGCTAAATAAATATTTGATGAATGGGAGTTATTGAGAAAGTATTAGGTTATTAAGAAGTATCTGTAAATCTACCTTTATGTTTTTGTAGACTTTCGAGAAATGCCTTCAGGCATAATAATCTTTATATAATTGTTCTCTACTACCACTAAAAGGCCACTAAGCCACACATTTTAATTCTAATAGTTTGAGAATATAATGGACCTATGACATCAAGTATGAGCCACTTCTTATCTTATTGTAGTCTGCATAGAAGTTTTTGGCATCCCAGATAATATGTTTCAAAATAAAAATATATGAGATAATATTTTTATACAATTAGAATGTCTGAAACATGGTGCACATTGAAGGCATGTAAATCCCCTCCACCACTGTTTTCCTGCTTGATTTATGATGCTGGGCATTTGGAAGATGGGGAGGGAAAGAGAGCATATAAAGGAGGTGAAAAATCACCACCAAATGATTATTGGCAGACTTACAGACTATTATTGAAATTGTCTTTACTGGGGCGCCTGGGTGGCACAGTCGGTTAAGCGTCCGACTTCAGCCAGGTCACAATCTCGCGGTCCGTGAGTTCGAGCCCCGCCTCGGGCTCTGGGCTGATGGCTCAGAGCCTGGAGCCTGTTTCCAATTTCTGTGTCTCCCTCTCTCTCTGCCCCTCCCCCGTTCATGCTCTGTCTCTCTCTGTCCCAAAAATAAATAAAAAACGTTGAAAAAAAAATTAAAAAAATAAAAAAAAAAAGAAATTGTCTTTACTAACATTGGAACAGTGGAGACTCACAAAATTTCTTTGTTCTCATCTGTATTCTCATTTTAACTGTTGAAGATAAATTAGAAGAACGTAAATATTTACTGTCAGATTGGTAATGTGGTATTTTTCACTGGGGATCCCTTTTACAAGACAAAAGCAAAACTGCTGTTTTGAGCAGTTTGAAAATTTTACATTCCTCAAATTTTTAAGGCATAAATCAAGAAAAAAAGTGCAATACAAAATTCTTTGGGATCTGCCAAGAAAATATTGAAAAGTATATTTGGATGCTATTCTTTTCTTCTTCTCACCCAGAACACCCCACTTTAATTCAATTTTTGTATTGTGAAGTATGAAAAGAAAAGAACGAAGAGAGGAAAAAAGACAGGGTTATTGGCGGAGGAGAGTCAGTGCTGTAGAATTTTTTTTTAAATACATATTAAAATGGACATAATTATTCTCTCTTTTAAGCAAATTATCTTATTTGAGTTTGTAAAGAAATATTAAGATACTAGTTCCAATGAGCACAGCGTGTACATTTGTGGTTCATTTTTTTGCCAAACTGATGCAATCATTGCCTTTCCTTTATTCTCGGCTCAAGACAGGCAGCACCTTCACACCCTGACTCTAGCCTTGACCATCTAAGTAGCTTTGGTCAATGGAGTAATCAATCGCAAATGTGACATAAGAATTAAATGTTCTGTATGTGCAGTAGGGATTGCCTTCTCTTACTGCTTTATCGAGAATGCCAGCACCACTATGTCAGGAAGGCCAGGCAAGCCTGTTGGATTATGAGAGCAAGGCCCTGCCACCCCAAATTCTTTGGCTGCCCTGATCAACAGCCTGCCAACTGCCAAATGTACCAGCCATCATCTGATGGGCCAGCTAGACACAAACACACCGGAGGGCCTAACAGAGATCAGTCCAGCCTGCTCAGACCAGAAAACCTGCCTCACCAACCGTTGCAAAGAGCAGTGGGCCCAATAAAGTGATTGTTGTTTTAGGCCACCAAGTTTTAGAAGTAGTTTTTGACACAATGAAAACTAGCAAATAAAATATTTTCAGAAAATTTCCAAATACCCAGACAATACAGGTAAAGCTAGTAATTCCACTCAAAGAAGAAGTTGGTTTTAAATTTAAAAATACTGTACTATAAGTACAGGTTTTCCTTCCAACACCACCCCTAATGACAGTCTTTTTTTTTTTTTTTTCTAATAAAACTGCAGAAACCATTTCCTGCCTGGCAATGTGATGAGTGCAATGATGGTCAAATTCTATCAGAAATCTTTGGGAAAATGGGAAGCCTGACACATGGATAGCATAGGGAACACTGAATTTTTGTTAAGTGCTGGGCATTGAGCTAAGCATTTCCCATGTGTCATCCCATTTATCCTTCAAGGAATTCTGTGTTTTAAATCTCCATTTTAAAGGAAAATAATGTGGGGTGCCTGGGTGGTTCAGTTGGTTGAGTGTCCGACTCTTGATTTCAGCTCGGGTCATGATCCTAGGGTTGTGGGATCGAGCCCAGCATAGGGTTCCATGGTCAGCATGGAGCCCCTCTCCCCTACTATCTCTCTCGCTAAAATAAACTTAAATTTTTTAAAGTTTATTCATTTTGAGAGAGAGAGGGAGAGGGAGAGGGAGAGGGAAAGGGAGAGAGAGAGAGAGAGAGAGAGAGAGAGAGAGAGAGAGAGAGAGAGAATCCCAAGCATGCTCTGTGCTCAGTGCACAGCCTGATGTAGGGCTCAATCCCACAAACAGTGAGATCATGACCTGAGCCGAAACCGAGATTCAGATGCCTAATCAACTGAGGCACCCAGGCACCCCTAAAATTTTTTTTAAAGGAAAAAAAAATGAGACAAATTTACCCAATTAGTAAGTTGATGAATCAAAATCCAAACAGGTTTTTCTGACTCAAAATATTTAAATATCTCCCAATCTGCAAAACATCTTATAGTTTAATACTTAAGACTACTAGAGCATAAAGAGATTTTTAAAATATGTAACTAACAGCATCTTTTTTTAAAGATAAAGAAACAATGATCTATAGAAGGTACATTCAAGGTTTTGAAGCTAGAGAGTGGCATAGGGGAAACCAAAAGGTTCATTACAGGAAGTAGGAATCTCAAGCCTAACATGGTTAACTAGGATTCCTATGTATTTTACACTTGGGATCTCAAGTTTTGTGTAACCAGGATGGAAGGAGATAGTGGGTGGTTCATATGTGGGGTGGCAGTAATATAGAAAATATCTCATCAAAACCTTTGAGGTTGGCAGCTGCCAATGTCCCTGCTACTATTCTAGCATGAGGTCATTGTTTATATACGGATATCTCAAATTTTGTGCTTCTCTAACTTAAGGAACTTTCAAAGAGACAATTATATGAGCAGTTCCCTAAATCTAGCAATATAGTTTTTCTCTCTTTTTTTGGTGGGGGGGGGGGTGGTGGTGGTGGTGGTGGTGGTGGATTGTAGGTGGGGAGGAAGGGGATATAAACACAATGGGCATTTTGACTTGCAAGCTTAAAGCAACTTCAAACAAGATTCTCTTTAATCAACTCAAGAACCAGAGCCAGAATTAACTATTTTAAAGAAAACAGTTGAAAAGATTCCTTTAGTGTTAAAGAAAATGAAAATCAGTAACAGTGCTTTGGCTCCAGAATCTCTAATTAAAGAGCAAATGTAAGCTGTTTCTTTTCTTTTGGTCACTTATTCCAGATTTCTAGATCACCTCTGATATTATGTGTCCTTATTTCTTTTTTCATTGTATGGTCCCTATTTGCAATATTATGTTTGGTAGTATAATTCAAGTAGGTAGAAGAATTGCATGACTTAAAAATTTTAATATTTAGAAGATAATTTTTTTCTTGATCTTATCCACAACTTAAATTATTTTACATGCAATGTCCATGATACCATGACTGAGGTAATGTTGTAATCAAAAGCTCACATTGCCTCAGGAACCCTAAATATGCAATATACATGTGTTATGCTCAGGCATTGAGGATCAGGTGTCCACCAATAACATTTATTCAGACTTTGGTTCAATAGCCTTATCATCCCTTTAACAGTGATAACTTCGTTGATACACAATAACATGGTTTGCCCCTTCCTGCCCTCTTCCATTCTCTATTTTTAACCCTGTTCCATTTTTCTCTTCATTATCTAATATACCATATATTTATTTGTTTATTTGTTAATTGCTATTGCATTTATGTTCTTTGAGATCAGCAATGTCATCTATCATCACTATATCCTTAGTGTCCAAAATGCTGCCTAACCCATAATCAGTGCTCAATAAATATTAAGTGGATAAATTAACCCCTTCTACTTTTTCTAGTTAAACAAAATATTGCAAACTTATTTCACCATTTAAAATTTCAGTTTCTAAAATAACAGATTAGAAGTGTAAATTGTGTTCCCTAGCTTCTGTTGCATGATATCTAATCATACTAGCATCTTCTCACCTGGCCCTTCACACTTATCTGTGGGCTTCTCATGATATATCATTCATGGAGTATGAATAAGTCTATTACACATATCTTGTATTTTCTTTCCCTTGCCTTGCTTCCTTTCTCCTCCTCTTCTTCCTCTTTCTTCCTCTCTTCCTCCTTTCTCCCTCCTTCTTCTTCTTCCCCTCTGTCCCTCTCTTCTTCCCTTTCTCCCTCCCTCCCTTTAATCTCAGTTATTGTCTTTAGTCCTGGTAGATGAGCTGCTCCCATAAGACATTTCTATCTCCCACCAGGCCCCTGCTAGTTTCTGGACAGCTCAGAGTAACTAAGATTTTGTGTCTGGGCTCTTAGGATGATGTCCTTTCTATAAAGTATCTAGTGCACCAATTTAAATATGATCCTAGCAGGCTTGCTTGATTCATCCTGTCAAATACCCTTGATTCTAAGTGAGAGATACAGTTTGGGCTGACTACCTTCCACTATATTTTCACAAAACTCCTGGGAGACAGCAGGCAGCAAATGAATATGAGTTTCTGTCCAGAATCTAGAATAGAATTATAGTTAGTTTGGATCTAGAAGGGATTTGAAGATCATTTATTCTAATTTAATGTTTGAGGAAACTAAACCAAAAGAGACCATGCAACAAGTATAAAAAGAGTTAGTGAGTAGTGGGAGTGATGATATTTGAGAATAAATAAGACAAAGTAAGCACGGAAGGATAGTGATTTTGAAATACCTATCACTGTGTGTGTGTGTGTGTGTGTGTGTGTGTGTGTGTGTGTGTTTACTTCCTTGGAATTTTCTATCCTTGGATTATTTCTTCCATTTAGTCAGCAACACATTCAACAGGAGAAGAAACACATTCAACACATTCAAAAAAGGAAAGAATTTATAAATAAATTTATAAGTTTATGTTTTAGAAGCCTAAAGATTAGGCCTAGGAAATGGGGGACCTGGAGGCTTAGGCAAGAAACTTGGGAGAATGCGCAATGAGTAAGAGAACAGGTCACCTCTTCTAAAACTAGAAAGACAACTTTGGCTGCACAGGGTTATTGAGAAATAAGAGAATTGGCCTGAGGACAGAGAAGTAGGTGGGGCCCAGGTTGAGGGAACAGAGCTATGGGGCCACATGAACAGGAGTGGCTTCAGCATTCAGAGATGGAGAGAGCACCATCTGCCCCACATACCCCAACAGCCCCATGGAGGAAATGCCCCCACACTCCCAATGGGTAACTAAGTATACTGCTCAGGACCTACTTCAGCTGTCCTTCCCACTGGCATCTAGATTCAACTGTAGACTTTGACCATTGACCATTAGAAATTACGACCCTCGGGATGCCTGGGTGGCTCAGTCAGTTAAGCTTCTGACTTTAGCTCAGGTCATGATCTCACCATCAGTGAGTTTGAGCCCTGTATCAGGCTCTGTGCTGACAGCTCAGAGCCTGGAGCCTGCTTCAGATTCTGTGTCTCCCTCTCTCTGCCCCTCCCCTGCTCACATTCTGTCTCTCTCTCTCTCTCTCTCTCTCTCTCTCTCTCTCTCTCTCTCTCTTTCCCTCAAAAAAGTAAATAAACATCTAAAAAATTTAAATATATATATATAAATTTTAAAAAAAGGAGTTACAACTCTTGATTCTGTTCTTTCCTTAAATGTCTGCATACAATCATTCAGTAAAAGTGTCAGTTCTACCTCTCAAGCTCATCCTCACTTACATCCACTTCCCTCCATCTTATAGCACAATTATTTTTATCCAATCCATCTTCATATCTCACCTGGAATCCTCTAATAGTCCCCCAATTTGTCAGAGATCTCTTTTATTCTTTTGTCCTGACCAAATCCTGGTTTTATGTAACAGCCAGGATTACAGAAAAAGATTACAGAGTAAATCAGATCATTTTACCCTTTTCTGTGGTTTCTCATATACTCACCCTGACTTATCAAGCTCTCTTTTTTTTTCTTTCTTTTTTTAACATTTATTTATTTTTGAGATACAGAGAGAGGCAGAGCATGAGCAGGGGAGGGGGAGACAGAGAGGGAGACACAGAATCCGAAGCAGGCTCCAGGCTCTGAGATGTCAGCACGGAACCCGACGCAGGGCTCAAACTCATGAACTGTGAGACCATGACCTGAACTGAAATTGGACACTCGACCGACTGAGCCACCCAGGTGCCCCTATCAAGCTCTCTTAAATTTGACTCCCACCTACTTCTCTGAAATTATCTCCTATCTCTCTACTCCTTATATATTACACTCCTTCCATATTGGCCTTTCCTCAGTTCCACAAACCTTCCACGTTCTTCCCACGTGACCTCATTTTCTCTGTTTCCTCTTCCCTAAGTGTACTTCGCCATCATCTTCATATCTGCTTCTGTTTTTGTCACTCAGATCTTAATCTAAACGTTCATATTTAAAGTTATTCTCCATCATACACAGTGTGGCTCTTCACATTAATAAATGTTTACGGCTTACTTGTTTGCTTGATTGCTGTCTGTCTTCTCCATCCAGTTGTAAGCTCATGAGAACAGGTTAACATTTTTGTTTTTTGTTTTTCAATGCTGACCCCTCAAGTTTTGAACAATGTCCAGTATATGGTAGACATTCAATTTGATAATAAGTAAATGGATGAATAAGTATGGATGGATGAATGAATGGGATTTGCCTTTGGACATTGCTTGCATCTTATCAGGCTTACCATTTTCAGTGTTCTGGGATACTCACAAGTACTTGCAAAGAATGTTGCTGGAGGGGTATTAGAGGTTTCCCTCCCTACCCACTGCCTTCCTATGATGAGGGAGCATAAGGCAAGCTGAGGGCGAAGCACAAACTAGCGTATCCCATGCCCCACCAGGCAGGATATGTGTGATATTTCTCCTGGCTGCCCAAGAACAAAGGAAAGAGAAAAACGAATTGTTAACTGATAAGAGATCACAGTTGTACAAAGACTATCAGTTTGCAAATATAGTAAATTACAAGAAAAAGGCAATTTTATCAATAGCCTAATCTCCAGGAACTCCCTACTGTCTTAATGATAATGCTTTGCTAGAGGGAAAAACCACCTTAGCTTGACAATAGGTAGGCCTCCAGTAATCTGTGAGTCTTCTTTAGCATATGGAAATCCTTTAAGAAACTTCTTAACTTTATCTTCCCAGACTCCATAGTATCCAACCAGCCACTCTTCACAACCTCAGTGCAGATATTTCTGCCCATGGGTCCTATTCCCATGGTTTCATAAAATCACCTTCTTGCCCCAAGGACTTCTCAAGAATTCTTTCTTGGCCATTAGCTCTGGACCCCACCATCACTCTGAAACCCCATAATCCTACACACACACACACACACACACACACACACACACACACACAAACACACACTGCTACTGAAAGAGAAATATGGAAAGAGAACATGGGAGGAGCTCAGTAAATGCTAGTTGCCTTAATAAATCATTTTGAAGTATTTGCTTACATTCAGAAGTAAAAGCATGTAGTGCTTCACACTCTGGAGTTGGATAGACAACTTCTGCCCAGTGCTCAATGTCAATTATTGGTCATATGGTCTCTGGCAATTTTTTTTCTTTTTGGGCTTTTTATGATTAAGCTGCTGTGTTAAGAGGAAACTAGAATCAGAGCTAAGAAGATTTTTAATATTTTATTTTATTCTATTTTCTTTAGACAAAGAAAGAGAGCGGGGGAGGAACAGAGGGAGAGAAAGAGAGAATCTTAAGCAAGCTCCATGCTTAGAATGGAGCCTGACATGGGGCTCAGACCCACAACCTTGAGATCATGACCTGAGCCAAAATCAAGACTTGAATGCTTAATGTACTGAGCCACCCGGGCACTCCAGATTCTTAAATTAGAAGAGATAATGTTTAAGAAGTAATGAAACTAGGGGCACCTGGGTGGCTCAGTCAGTTAGCATCTGACTTTAGCTCAGGTCATGATCTCACAGTCAGTGAGTTCAAGCCCCGCACCAGGCTCTGTGCTGACAGCTCAGAACCTGGAACCTGCTTCAGATTCTGTGCCTCCCTCTCTCTCTGCCCCTCCCCTGCTCACAGTCTGTCTGTCTGTCTGTCTCTCTCTCAAAAATAAATAAACATTAAAAAAATTTTTAAAAAGAAGTAATGAAACTTAAAAAAAAGAAGTGAAATTTATGTATCATCACTGGTTATCATAGTTATGACTAATCACGTTATCACTAATGATAATTTACCACTAATAATAGTTTAAAATAGTTATCATTAATGCTAAGAGTTATTACTAGTATAAAGAGCTTTTAATAGTTATCATAGGTAATACTAATGATAAGAGTTATTTTTTGAGCCCTTAGGATGTGCTAAATAGTATTCTATACACAATGTATGCACTAACTATTCACAACAACTGTAAGCAGTTGATTTTATGCCCATTATATAGATGAGGAGAGTGAGCCCCAGAGAGGTTAAGCAACTTCTCTAAAGTTCTAGCAATTTTCCAGAGTTGGGCTTTGAACCCAGTAATTACATCTCTAAAGTCTGGGCTCTTAGTAGAGAGCCCGGCATATAATAAATATCCAAACAGTTTCAAATGCCATTATAGCCTCTATTTTTTTATTTATTTTTTAATGTTTATTTATTTTTGAGACACAGAGAGACAGAGTGCAAGCATGGGAGGGGCAGAGACAGAGGGAGACAGAGAATCTGAAGCAGGCTCCAGTCTCCAAGCTGTCAGCACAGAGCCCAAGGCAGGGTTTAAACTCACTGACTGGGAGACCATGAAGTGTCTGAAGGCAGACACTTAACCAACTGAGCCAGCCAGGCGCCCCTACATCCTCTATTTTTAATTTTGATCTTTTTGTATTATTTGTATGAGCTCTACACATAGCTTCTGCCACATCTGTTACCAGGCAAGATCTTTTTAACATCACAAGGATAGGTTAAGTATAAAATTGAAGCACCTAAGAAATGCTCCAAGTCCTTTGGTTATTTAAAACTAAAAAGAAGTAACGGGGGGGGGGGGGGGGGGAGAGGGGGAGAAGGGGTGTGGCTTAGGAGGTTTAAATCTAAATCCTCCACGCTCATGTGAACAATTTAACCTACATAAGTAGCTAACCTCCCTCAGTTCTTCTGCCATCCATGAACCAAGCCACATACTACTTGAAATTCCAAAATGGCTACTTGGGTTTTAGAATATAATGTTTGATCTGTGCATTGACATCTACTAAATCTGAGAGGCCCAGTGATCTGAGAGGCCAAAGTATGGGAGGCGAAACTAGCTGCAGCCTCTGGCCAAATTAATTCTCTCCCACAAGCTTATACTCAGTGGTCTCTGTCAGAAGCATGTTGTGTCCAGTGTTTGTCTCATTATTTTCAAATTGTGCTGGAGAAACACACCTGGGGTGATATGGCTTCTCATGAGGGGGAAAGACATAATTTGCTGGGCTGATGCAACACAGTGGGAAGACAGGCCACATTCTCCCCAGTTTCAAAGGACAGTGGAAGTGAGCTTTTGATGAGCTTTGGTTGTGCTGCATGGCAATGATTTGCTTCCATCCCAGAAAGATCTGCAGTGCATATATATGGTTTTGATCACAAATAAGAGCTAGAGATAGTTCAAGGTCAGAGTAGGGGTGGAGCTTATAGAAGAGAAGAGAGACAATTTTCTGAATTTAACTGATAAAAGTTGAAATGTAAAACCCTTAAAAAGTCCAAGAACTTTATCTTCCTCTTTATCCACTGGTGTAATTAGGCATATGGCACTTAAGAGACATTAGGATTGTGACTGATTTTCCAGAATACACTAATTTCAAATAGTTGAATATTCTCTCCAATTGTCTCCATTCTTTAACCACATCTTGATTTTTTTCTTCCAAAAATATGGTCACATAACTAATGCACATATTTCTATAAGTTTAAGATGTACAGGTTTCCCCCATGATTCAAAAATAAAAAACTTTGAAAGTTTTTGTAAGCCAAAATGACACAAAGCAAGGAAGCAATTACTATTAATTTATACAGAAAAATATTTTAGCATCCCCAGACTCAAAAAACCACCTCTCTTAGGCTTCTGATACCTTAGAACACATATCTTACTAATGGATGCACAAAATAAATTGATATAAAACACAGGTGCTCACACACACTGTTCAAAGCTACGGAGGCTGGATTCTGAGTTACTGAGTGAGTTCTCAGGGAATGAACTGGGAGGGACCACTCTCACTGCTCAGGTGCATGCTGCCTCTGTAAGGCTTGCTGCAAAACTAATGCTGAATGCTATTTTTGCTATTTACCATTTTTGTAAAAGCAAAAATCCTCTTTGGATTTGTTTCAGCTAGTGAAAACAGTTACTAATATATATCTTTCATAAAAATGAAGTGACATTAACACCAACTTTTGAAAAGTGGGAGATACCTGTACTTCATTTGTGAACATCACCATTCCACACCTAATTGATGTGTGATTATCTGTGATTTTGCTTTCTGTGTGTTCAGTTACCCATGATCAACAACAGTCCAGAAGCAGATGATCCTCGTTCTGGGGTAGCATCCAAAGGTCAGTGGTAGCCTAACACTACGTCACAAGGCCTGTGTCATTCCTTCACTTCATATTGTCCCCTAGACATTTTATCATCTCACATCATCACAAGAAGGGTGAGTACAGTATAGTAAGATATTTTGGTATATAGAGAGAAACTACATTCACATAACTTTTATTACATTATATGATGACAATTGTTCTATTTCATTATTGGTTATTATTGCTAATCTCTTACTGTAACTAACTTCTAAATTAAACTTTATCAGATGTGTATGTATACAAAAAAAAAAAAATAGTATATATAGGGTTTGCTCCCATTTGCCATTTCAGGCATTCACTGGAGTTCTTGGAATGTATCCCCAACAGATAAGAGACTACTGTGAATGAAAGTGAGGAATCGGAATGTGAAAATTATTTGCCTTCTTGACTATTGTTCTTTGGAAACAGAGACAAAACTCTAAGATGTTGGAGGGTGGGAGGGATGAAGAAACTCAGTTTGTAACACATTGGGAGAAGAAGCAAACATACGATTCTAAAATTATGCAATACTTATTTTACAACGATGAAAACTGACATATACACAGAATCTAACAAAACAAGAAGTAAGCTTGACATTTGACATAATGATTATATCTTTAAAGACATAAAAAAATATTTGTCAATAATAAATATATTCAAAATGCACTTTACTTCCATCTAATGAATTATTTGTGTATTTCCTTATCTTTGGTTTTCAGACATTGGTGTGCTAATGAGGGTCCCTGTTTACTGGGTCCCTGTTCTAGAATATCTGACCTAGTGAAGACCTGGGAATCTGTTTTTTTTAACAAGTATTTATGGAGACATTATATTTTCCACCTGCGAAAATAAATCTCACTTTCACTGAATGCCTACTGTGTGCCACTTTTCAAATGATTTATTTCTTTACTCTTTATGCCAGTCTTTTGAGGTAAATATTGTTATCCACATTTTATTGACAGGTGAACTGAGGTAGAAGGAAGATGTTTCTCATGATCATATAACACATAAACAGTGGAGTCAAAATTCAAACAGAAACTCATGATTCCAAACACCATGCTCTTCCCTGCTTACTGACTATCATGATAGAGACACATTCATAATCAATACTAGAAATAAAGATAGGGTTTTTTGGGGGGGGGTGGAGGGGGCATTAGAAAAGGATAAAATGAAATGTCAATGGAATGACAATCTTTTTAATGATGTTTTCTAAATTCTCATCATGAAATCATAGCCCATTGAGGGGAAACGATAAAATAGGCATTGGATTGAGAGGGTAGTTTAAAATGAGAAATAAAATTGCAGTTTCTAACTGAAGGTTAGTTAGTTATGAATAAACATGCCTGTAAACTGGTGATCCAATTCTAGTTAATCATATCTGTGCGTTTAACAATGTCTGGCACTCAAAATGTAGTTATAGAAAGGTCGACATTAGATTAAAACAAAGAAAAAATTTAAAAATGCTTTTCAATATAAAAAAAATTACATACTTCTTTATTGTCTTCATTTTTGCAATTTTTAAATTTCAGTTTTGCATTTAAAATTTATTACAGATGTGGAGTGACAACACTTTATAAGTTCCAAATTTATTTGGTATATTATTGGCAGAATTCTAAGATGCTTCCCAAGATACCCCTTACCCTCAGGGTGCACACTCTGCATAATACCCTCCCCTTGAGTGTGGATGGGCATGAATTAATCAGGAGATGGCTTTCAGAACCAGAAGTCCAACAAGTTCAAAACGTGGGAGGGCCAACAGAGGGGGTTACATGCAGTTAACTACAGAAAGTCTTCAGGAGCTGAGAGTAGCATTGGTCTATAGCCAGCAAGAGAACAGGGGCCTCAGTGCTACAACTCTATGGGACTTAATTCTGCCAAAAGCCATATAAACTTGGAAAAAAAGAACTCCAAGCTCCAGAAAATGATGCACCTCAGCTGATAGCTTGATTTCAGCTTTGTGAGAGGCTAAGGAGAGAACACATATTAGCTAGGCCTGGACTTCTGATTTATGAAACCATGAAAGAGTATATTTGAATTGCCTTAAGCCTTCATGTACGCAGTAATTTGTTACACAAGAATAATAAAAAGAAATAAGTAAATAATATAAGTACCTGTTCTATGCCAGTACTTAACTCACATAGGGGTACAGCCATGAACGTGATAGACAACATTCTTTGTCCTAATGAACCTTAGACAGTAATGGGGTAAAACTAACAATACACATGTAAAATAGAATAAATGTATACACAGATATTCAAGAGTGGCAAGTTCTATGAAGAAAGTAAATATGATCTTCTCAATAGATGCCAAAAAAGAATTTGACAAAATGCAGCATCCTTTCTTGATAAAACCCTCAAGAAAGTAGAGATAGACGGAATATACCTTAACATCATAAAAGCCATAAATGAAAGAGCCACAGCCAACATCATCCTCAGTGGGAAAAACTGAGAGCTTTCCCCCTAAGGTCAGGAACCTGTCAGGGATGTCCACGCTGACCACTATTGTTCAGCATAGTACTGGAGGTCCTAATCTCAGCAATCAGACAACAAAAAGAAATTAAAGGCTTACAGATTGGCAAAGAAGAAATCAAACTTTCACTCTTCACAGACAAAATGATACTCTATGTGAAAAACCAGAAAGACTCCACTAAAAAACTGCTAGAACTGACACATGAATTCAGCAGTCGCAGTATATAAAAGCAATGCACAGAAATCTGTTGCATTTTTGTACACCAATAATGAAGCAGAAGAAAGAGAAATCAAGGAATCGATTCCATTTACAGTTGCACCAAAAGCCATAAGATACCTAGGAATAAATGTAACCAAAGAGGTAAGAGATCTGTACACTGAAAACTATGGAAAGTTTATGAAAGAAATTGAAGAAGACACAAAGAAATGGAGAAACATCCCATGATCATATATTGGAAGAACAAATATTGTAAAAATGTCTATACTACCCAAAGCAATCTACACATTTAGTGCAATCCCTATCAAAATAACACCAGCATTCTTCACAGAGATAGAACAAACAACTTTAAAATTTTTATGGAACCAGAATAGACCCTGAATAACCAAAGTAATATTGAAAAAGAAAACCAAAGCTGGAGGCATCGCAATCCCAGACTTTAAGCTATATTTCAAAGATGTAATCATCAACACAGTATGGTACTGGCACAAGAACAGACACTCAGATCAATGGAACAGAATAGAGAACACAGAAATGGACCCACAACTATATGGTCAACTAATCTTCAACAAAGCAGGAAAGAGTATCCAATGGAAAAAATCTCTTTAACAAATGGTGCTGGGAAAACTGGACAGTGACATGCAGAAAAATGAACCTGGACCACTTTCTTACACCACACACAAAAATAGATTCAAAATAGATGAAAGACCTAAATGTGAGACAAGAAACTACCAGAATCCTAGAGGAGCAGCAACTTCTTGAACCTCAGCCACAGCAACTTCTTATTAGACATGTCTCTGAAGAGAACCAAAAGCAAAAATGAACTATTGAGACCTCATCAAGATACAAAGTTTCTGCACAAGAAGGCACAACAAAACTAAAAGGCAACCAACGGAATGGGAGAAAATATTTGCAAATGACATATTGGATAAAGCGTTAGTATCCAAAATCTATAAAGAACATATCAAACCCAACATCCAAAAAACAAATAATCTGGCGAAGAAATGGGCAAAAGACATGAAAAGACATTCTTCCAAAGAAGACATCCAGATGGCTACGGGACACATGAAAAGATACTCAACATCCCTCAAAATCAGAGAAATACAAATCAAAATTATAATGAGGTACCACCTCACACCTGTCAAAATGGCTAAAATGAACAACTCAGGAAACAACAGATGTTGGTGAGGATGTGGAGAAAGGGGTACACTTTTGCACTGTTATTGGGAACGCAAGCTGGTGCAACCACTCTGGAAAACAGTATAGAGGTTCCTCAAAAAATTAAAAATAGAACTACTCTACAACCCAGCAATTGCACTACTAGGTATTTATCCAAAGGAGAAAATAATACTGACTTGAAGGGGTACGTGCATCCCAATATTTATAGCAGCACTATCAACAATAGCCAAATTATGGAAAGACCCCAAATGTCCATCGATTGATGGATAAAGAAGATGTGGTATATATACACAATGAAATATTACTCAGCGATCAAAAGAATGAAATCTTGCCATTTGCAACAGTGTGTATTATTATGCTAAGCAAAGTCAGTCAGAAAAAGACAAATATATGGTTTCACTCATGTAGAACTTAAGAAACAAAATAGATGAACATAGCAGAAAGAAAGGAAAAAGAAAATACAAACATAAAGGGAGACAAACCATAAGAGACCCTTAAATACAGAGAACAAACTGAGGGCTGTTTGCGGGGGGGGGGATGGGCTAAATTCGTGATGGGCATAAGGAGGGCACTCACTTGGATGAACACTGGGAGTTATATGGAAATGATGAATCCCTGGATTCTACTCCTGAAACCATTATTATACTTCTGTTAACTAAGATTTAAATAAAAAATAAATTAAAATAAAATAATAAAAGAAAAGAAAAGAAAAGAAAAGAAAAGAAAAGAAAAGAAAAGAAAAGAAAAGAAAAGAAAAGAAAAGAAGGAAAGTAAAATAGGGCAACAGTGAGAAACTGACTGATGGGGACAGGGGTGGAACTTAACCCAGTAGAGTCAGGGAATAACTATCAGAATAGATAGAAATGGCGTCAAGGCCAAAATGATGAAAAGGAGGCACCACATCAAAACTGCAGTATAGGGGCGCCTGGGTGGCGCAGTCGGTTGAGCGTCCGACTTCAGCCAGGTCACGATCTCGCGGTCCGTGAGTTCGAGCCCCGCGTCAGGCTCTGGGCTGATGGCTCAGAGCCTGGAGCCTGTTTCCGATTCTGTGTCTCCCTCTCTCTCTGCCCCTCCCCCGTTCATGCTCTGTCTCTCTCTGTCCCAAAAATAAATAAACGTTGAAAAAAAAAATTAAAAAAAACAAAACTGCAGTATGGATCTTATTCTAAACACTTCCAAGATTTGTATACATGGGGCAGTGGTGTTTATCTGAATTACTCTTTGAGAAGATGTCACAGTGAAAACTGAACTGAATGGAGGGTAGGGGGAGAGTGCAGAGAGACAATGGTGGAATCATTGTCTAAGAGGAACTTTGCCCATTGCAGAGATTTCACCATCACCCAGGACTGTTAAGAAGGACAAGGCTGGGAAGATAATCTGCAGACTAGAAAGGGGAATTTCACATACTGTTGTCATGGTCATATATTATAGACACTTTCATTCATAATTTTCAGCAAAGACATTTTTCTCTAGGGTATTTCCAAATCCATATAACAAAGACCTCTATCACAAGACGAGTGGGAGGAAAGCAAGATGGCGGGGCAAGATGGACCTGAAAATTCTGGTAACCTAGTCCAAAAACAAAAAAAATGACCTGAGATTTCCAACAAATTAGTAGCCCAGAGAAAACTGAACTTCAAACTTTTACATATTTAAAATATTTTTTAACCTTATCCCAAGTCACATTCAAAGCCTGACCATCATTTTTCCCCCTAGTAACAAAGCATAGCATTCAGCTAACATTTTTTTTTTTTTTGGTCAAGAATATAAATGTTGAAACTATGTAACAAATGCTACTTTGTTCAAGATTAACTTATTATGATCGGAATAAGTGTTAGACTTTCAAAAAATTAGAAATTTCTTCACACATTCTTCATAATAACACGGCAGTGTTCTGCAATGAAGAAAAATGTGAATGTGCCATATATTTATGTATATTTTTAAATGTGAGCATTTTATTCTGCATATCTAACTCTCAGACTAGTAAGAAAGAATAACACAGTGTACAGAAAAGTAAACCTAAGGATTTTCTTCAGAATTAATTTACAACAACATGTAAAATTTAAAACATGTTTTCAAATAAAATTCCCAACTCTAATTAGTCCCAAAGAGAGAGGTTGCAATGGAGTAGAATAAAATTTTCTTCTCTCCCTCCTTGCTTTCATGTCTTTCTATTTTCATCCCTTGAGCAAGCTATTACAGACAGAATTGTGTCCCCTCAAAATTCATGTTGAAGTTCAAAGTGACTGTATTTGGAGACAGTCTCTAAGGAGGTAACAAGGTTAAATGAGGTCATAAGGGTGGGGCCCTAATCAGATAAGATTTTTGTCTCTATAAAAACGGACGACAGAGATCTCTCAGGGAAAAAAGCAATGTAAGGACACAGAGCAGCCAGGAAAAATGTTCTCATCAGAAACCAACCTTGATGATTCTTTGATCCTGGACTTCTGTCCTCTAGAACCATGACAACATAAAGTTCTGTTGCTTAAGCCACTCAGTCTGTGGAATTTTGTTGTAGCAGCCAGAGCAGACAATACACAAACTGAATTCAAAAATCAGAAAACTATCATATAACCACGTAATTAGAACATCCATGATATTGGTAACTTCAAAGAAGTTCAGTTTTATATGAGCAGATCAACATCCTTCATCTACCAGCTAGTGGACATGTTTGTTTTTGATTATAGGCATAAATATGGGGTCCCATGAGCTTTGGGAACATTAATGTTGAATTGATCATTGAATATCACTTTTGTTTTAATACTTAAGATTTTGACCAGTTTTCGTTGTATTCTTAACAAAGTTAGCTTTGCCTTGTTCTGAATTGAAGATGATTTTAGTAAACATATTATCCATAGGAAGCAATTTGTTTATTAAAATAATAGACATTGACTAAATTCCCTTTACTTCATATAGTTTTTCTTGTAATTATTGAGGACTCATCTAATTTTCATATGCAAATAAATACATAAATCAGCAAGAACACCAATAATAATGTAAAAGAAAAGGCTACACTTATATCACATTATTCAGAAGGAGTTTATTATCTTACATTTCTAGAGGTCAGAAGTCCAAAACGGGGTCCTGTAGGACCAAAAGCAAGGTGTCAGGAGAGCTGTGTTCACTTCAGAAACTCTAGGGCAGTATCTGTCCCATGACATTTTGAGCTTTTAGAAACTACCTCCATGTTTTGGCTCATGGCCCCCTTCCAGCAATGGTACCCGACTGACTATGCTGGCCTCATCACATCTCCTTTTCTGACTTTGGCCCTTCTTCCTGGTTCCTATAACAAGCCTTGTGTTTACACTGGACCTACCCAGGTAATCCAGGATCTTCTCATCCCAAGATCCTTAACTTAATCACATATGCAAAATGCCATGTAAGGTAGTATACTGACAGATTTGGGGGATTAGGCACGGACATTTTGGCAAGGAGCATTACTCTGCCGATCACCACACAGCTGCCCTAGTATTTCTATTTATTATGTATGTTGAATTTGAAGGTAGAATTTGAAGATAAATTTAACTGTGTGTACTTCATGCTAAAGGAGACAATATGAAAACCTAAAATACGATGATGATGAAAATTAACGTGTAAATTCTTTTTTCTTAAAGTTTATTTATTTTTGAGAGAGAGAGAGAGAGAGCAGGGGAGGGGCAGAGAGAGAAAGGGAGAATGAGAGAATCCCAAGCAGGCTCCATGCTGTCAGCACAGAGCCCAAACTGGGGCTCAAACTCACAAGCCATGAAATCGTGACCTGGGCTGAAATAAAGAGTCAAACGCTTAACCAACTAAGCCACCCAGTTGCCCCTAATGTGTAAATTCTTAAATAAGGCTTCTTTTTATTTGTAGTGAAAATGTTTGTTCTAGAAAAGGTACCATCACACAGAGTACACTGGAACCCTACAACATATTAAAGCCATTATAAAAGTGCTTTGCCAATATTTACACCTTGCAGAAAAGAAGTCTTAAAATATTGGTATAAGATGTGTCAACAAAGAACTAAAACAACTTAGGAGTAGATTCCTTTTTATTTGGGAAAAGTACAATTGTGCTCTGAGCTGTGAGGTATAATACTGTCAGTTAGTGTGTTAATAATAAATACCATTAATTAATAGATTCTTACTATGTGTTAATTGCCATGCTACAGCCTTTATATGTTTTCTCATTCTGTGAGTTATACACTGTTGGGATTCCATTGTACAGATGCAAAAACTGAGGTTGCAGAAGACTTAGTGTCCTTCCCTATTACTACACAAGTGGAACTAGCATTCCATCTCAGATCTGCTCACAATTATGTGATAGGACAAGGTGGTTTCAGTTACCATGGGATTTTCATCAGAAAAGGCACAGATATTTCTGAACAGCTCTGGTTACTATTGTTAATTTGCCTTTCACACTACCCCTGGGAAAATTTACATTTTCT
Organism: Prionailurus bengalensis; assembly: GCF_016509475.1. Lineage (NCBI taxonomy): Eukaryota > Metazoa > Chordata > Mammalia > Carnivora > Felidae > Prionailurus > Prionailurus bengalensis. The sequence goes on from NC_057358.1 coordinate 113,430,153, forward strand.
TTTTTTTTTAAGTTTGTTTATTTAAGAAAGAGAGCATGCAGGGAGGGGCAGAGAGAGACACACAGAGAGAGAGAGAGAGAGAGAGAGAGAGAGAGAATCTCAAGCAGGCTCTGCACTGCCAGCACTGAGCCCAACAAAGGGCTCAAACCCATGAACCCATGAATTTGAGAGAGAGAGAGAGAGAGAGAGAGAGAGAGAGAGAGAACACACAAGCTAGAGTGGGGGGGGGGGCGGGGGCGGGGGGGTGGTTGGAGAGAATCTTAAGCAGGCTCCACATTCAGAGCAGAGCCTTACGCAGGGCTCCATCCCACAACCCTAGGATCATGACCTGAACTGAAATCAAGAGTCTAAAGCTCAACCAACTGAGCCACCCAGGGGAACCTATATTATATGTTCTACCATTTAGAGTAGGAACCTGAGGTCAAACAACTATATTTCAATTACCCTTCAGTTTATTAACTTTCTGCATTATAGCATATAATGTATGAAAATAATTGAATTTCAAGTCAGATCTTAATATCAAAATATGGTGTTTCTCTGAAACTATGCAGACTATATATATGTATATGTACATGTATAACTATATATTATATATATTTAATTTTGAAATTGGCCACTTGGTTTGAAAAGAACACAGAATTGGAAAAAAAAAAACATGAACTGGATTTGAATTTGTATTTTGCAACTTTCTATATGGAAAATAATTAACTTCCCATGGCCTTAGGTTCCTTATATTTAAAATGGGGAGAATATTACTGATCTCATGAGATTGTTATATATGTTCTCAAAAAAACTAGATTCCTTCCTTGATGGAGTGTTAGTTTTCAAACATTCTCAAGAGACAGAACTCTCCCCTTTTCCCTGAGTATTACATTCTAAAGCCTCTGGAATTGGGGGGTGGAGGAAAGCCACTTTTTCTCTTATTGTGTTGAGTGATGATGGTCCTTAAACACAAAACCAGAAGAAACAAACAAACAAACAAAAACAAAAAGGGGGAACTGTGGAGAACAAGTTTAGCAAATTCCCTGAACTTGCACAGATGGGTTAACAAGGCATAAAGAATTAGGAAGCCATAGGATGCTCACACCCAAGCTTGGACAAACAAGATTAGGTAAATAGGTATAGATAGGGTGAGGCAAAGACCCCAGTATAAACAGGGTGGGGCAGAGGCCCCAGTATAGATAGGGCGTGGCCGAGACCCCAGCATAGAACAAAGGTATATGAGGGACACAAGATTAGGTATTCAGGGCAGAAATACCCCCCCCCCCAATTTAGTACTATAGCATAAAGCTGCTTTCACAGGAAGGAAGGACCAAATTAGGTAAACAGGTAAATAGGGCGATGGACTGCTGAGGGGTGAAATTGCCCAGAGGGGAGCTAATTAGCAAAAGAAAGGTGCCTTGTTGACCCACAGGTAGCAAGCTCTGTCTTTCTTGTCCCCTAGACCAGTTTAGGTAAACAGAGATGGTGCCTCAGGTTTGCGGTAAACAACCTGCTGCCTGGCACCAGGATTTTATTTTGTATTAACCCAACTCCCTAACCCTGCATAGATTCAAAACCCCCTTTCCCTCACACCCATGAGTTAATGTTTACGGTTTCATTGTCTCTTTGTGCACATCCATCAGCATGTTTGTAAGCCTTCTGATCCTAATAAAAATGGAGCAAGGACCCTTAATCGGGGCTCTTGTCTTCTCCTGGACATTAGTCATGTCTTGCATTTTTATTTTTATTTTTTTAATTTTTTAACGTTTCTTTATTTTTGAGACAGAGAAATCCAGAGTGTGCACGGGGACAGAGACAGAGAGACACAGAATATAAGGCAGGCCCCAGACTCTGAGCTGTCAGCACAGAGCCTGACACAGGGCTGGAACTGCATGATCATGACCTGAGCTGAAGTTGGATGCTTAACCTACTGAGCCACCCAGGCGCCCTTCAATCACATTTTTAATCCTGTGTCCCACTTTCTCACTGGACAAGAAGGAACGCCAGACTCAGAGTCTACAACATTTTGTTTTCACCTTAGTTTTTTGTTTTGTTTTGAACTATATTTTCGGTTGCTTTGAGCAAGATTGGTCATTACTCCATCATAAATGATTCTTGAACATTTCACAATGAGTGAATCGCAGTGGGATTCATGAGAAATTTTCCAGTTTGCCACCTTTCTTTTCACTCTTTCTTTCTGCCTTCTGAAGGGATGCCAACATACTTAGTGCACATAAAAAGCCAAAATGCCTCTGAGTTTTGAGCCCAATGCTAAGCAGAACATATGAAAAACCAACAATAAATAATTTATTAAATGTAGCTTTTTGAGAGAAGGCAATTTCATGTTTTAACAAACTCAAGCTGGAATAATAGAGGGGTCTTCGGACACCCAAGGCCAGCAGTAACTTGACTCTGTAGAGGCTGAGCTCTGACTGAGCTTTGAGACAGGAAAGACACCATCCATAATCATATTCTTAGAAATATTTTATTGAGGTTCCAAACTCTTCTGGGCACATTTACTTCATCTTTTACTTGCTTGGTGTGGAAAAGCAATTACCCTGTGGTGATGGTGCAGTCAAATCTGTAAACAGTTATTACATTTCAATTAGGGCTGCATGAAACTCTATATATGTAGTTTTCTGGGAATTAATATAAAGCTTTTGTGATGTTTCAATTCACAAGGGGTCCTACCCCACACATTTGACTCTCAGCAAAACTCAGATGCATTCAGATGTCAAGGACTATTTTCCCAGCACAAAGCATTTGGCCTGGGGTTAAATTTTCCTGAAATATATCGGTCAGTAGTAAAAAACCCCAAGTCTTCCAGTTACCCCATGGCTTTTGCCAAGAGAAGTCAACTTAGACTAGCTCTCTAGTATGAAAAGAAGATTCTGGTAAATCTTCTGTCAAAAAAAAAAAAAAACAAAAAAACATGTACTTGATCACATTCACAGTCTTCCTTGGATCCTCATAAACCATTGAAACACAAACAAGAATTTCTCATTATCAGTAACAAGAATGGTGAGTTGGAGGGATGGGAAGATGGAAACTAGTATTTATTAAACAGCTACAATACTCCAGTTCCTTTTCCTGGATTATCTCTTTAAATTCTTGCATCAACACAGCAAGGTAAGAATTACATGTCACCATTCTCTAGTTGGGAAAAATTTCGATCCAGATTAAGAAACTTGCCCCGATCTACCAGATGGATCGATGGTGGTACTCAAAATGAGCCAAGGTCTCTGTTTCCAGAGTCCATGATGCTTCTTCCATCGGTGCAGAGATATGGAGAATGTGCTTAATGTTTGTCTTTTTCCTTTTCCTTTGCATTCCTCATCAAGGCCCACGAGTGCCTTTCAGAAGAGCCTGACTGATCTGTCCACTCTCTGTACTAGTACGGCTGATTCTCCTTAAATTTTCTATGTTACTCAAGGAAAAATTGCAAGCAACAAAGTCAAATGATGAAGAAACCATTCTCCTCACTCCTAAATGTGTTACATATGGTGGTGGGGGCAGGGACAGACCACAAGCAGCATTTACTAAGGAGGATTTCACACTTCCATCAGCTACCATGAAAGATAACATATGGACTGAACGTTTATTCCAAGCAACAGATTTGTTTCTAGTTACTCTCCAGAAGTTGAATGAAAGAGAGAGAGGGGGAGAAAAAAAAAAACACCTTTTAACAGCCATCTGAAAATACTCTCCAAATGAGAGAAATAAGGTTGATCTTTTTTCAGACTACGGAATTAACATTTTAAAAAATGAGTCATACTGATTCAATTTAAATGTATTTATTGAGCTACTATCACTATGAATCTACCTCTTTTTTGAGGAAGACATGCCGTGTGTCCTCAAAAGCTTAAGTTCTGTTTTTTGGAGGAAAGGCATTCTTGCTATAGTAGACTTATTACACATTTGTTCTATACTATTGTCAAGTTATTTCTTTTCATTTATTTTGATCATTATCATATACGTAACCTGCCTTTTCAATATCATGATAGAGATGAAAATTTGTGTCAATAAATGGGGACACCTTCCTGTTTCCCATCATTTTATTTATAATCAATCATTTGCTTCATGTACCCCAGTTATTGGTTTAGATCTGGAAAGGTTCATAACTTTTGGCATTGCAAAATTCTTCAGGCTGAGAACAAAGGTGTTGTCGGGAAACCAAAATTTAGAAGTTAAGTTCAAATTGTTTCTAGCCTCCAGGCTCCTGACATATAAAAGTATTAACAACATATGTCTAGTTATATTTTTAAACCACATGAGAGTTAAGTAGGATGAGCCTCTTTGAAATATTGTGCTTTTTGAAAATAGAAAGCAAAAGAAAATGAAAGAGAAAGCCTATAATTGCCTTCAAAAAATATATATTTGAACTTTTCTCATGCTCTCAGGTAAACCAATCTTATAAATGGGCCCTATTCTGTTCTTGGACCTTTCTCTCTGTTAGCCATCACTTCTTTTAAGGCTAAGTTGAATGTTCTTCACCTTCAAGAAGCCGTCTCTGACAAGCTCATTCCTTCTCCCCATTAAGACTTTCTCCTTTTTTCAGTGATTGTCAGTGTGTGTACATGAGGTTCAATCTTGCTTTGTAATTGTGCCTTTCAATAGCTACTTACCTGACCTTCTGAAAGAAGAAATTTCTTTTGGAAATTCTTTGCAGCGAGGGCTGATCATATTAAGAAAAAAAAAAAAAGACTGTAAAATTTAGACCTCTGTAGCCTGAGAAACAAATGCTTATCAAAACAGAAAGTAGGTTTAAAATGGATGTGAAATTATCATCAAATGCTGTTGTTAAGTAAATAAAAGATGTAGTTTTTAAAATTGCAGTCATGGGGGAGGGAGATAAAAATTGTATCTTTAAGACATAAATAAATTTAGAGTTGGAGGATCTAGTGTGGACTGTCAAATACTGGTGGATATTTTGAAAACATCCCCTTATCTTGTGAGTGCTGTTTTCCCAGGAAGTCCAGGCTTCCCATGCAGTAATTTTCATCTCCCTGAGACTGAAGTAGGGTTCTGACACTATGTGCTAAGCTTTGTCTTAGAAGACGTCTCAGTTTACTAAAGCCTCAGATTTTCTCCAGCCTTAATTAATCTTATATCATGCAAATCATATACAGATATTCCAAACATAGACAACCTGACGTATCCAGAATTGAACTCCTGATCTTCCACTCTAAACTTCTTCCTACCGTCATGGCAAACTTCCTCTTTCCAGTCATTCATACTAAAATATTGAGAGGGGCGCCTGGGTGGCTCAGTCGGTTAAGCGGCCGACTTCGGCTGAGGTCATGATCTCGCGGTCAGTGAGTTCAAGCCCCGCGTCGGGCTCTGTGCTGACAGCTCAGAGCCTGGAGCCTGTTTCAGATTCTGTGTCTCCCTCTCTCTGACTCTCCCCCTTTCATGCTCTGTCTCTCTCTGCCTCAAAAATAAATAAACGTTAAAAAAAATTTTTTTAAATAAAAAAAATAAAATAAAATATTGAGAGTCTTGATTTTCCCCTTTCTTTCTCTCACACCAATATTCTTTAAAAGTGTCAAGATCATGAACAACAAGGGAAGACTGAGCAATGGTCACAGACCAGAGGAAACTAAGGAGACAGTGACTAAATGCAATGTGGTATCCTGGGTTGGATTCTAGAACAGAAAAGGGACATTACTGGAAACCCTAGTGAAATCTGAATAAAGTCTATATTGTATTGTATCAATGTGAATTTTTTTAAGTTGTATTTATTTATTTATTTTGAGAGAGACAGAGAGGGAGTGTGAGCAGGGGAGGGGCAGAGAGACAGGGAGAGAGGGAGCATCCCAAGCAGGCTCTGCGCAGTCAGTGCACAGAGCCCAACGTGGGGCTCGAACCCACGAAACTCTGAGATCACGACCTGAGACAAAAACAAGAGCCCTCTGCTTAACAGACTGAGTCACCCAGGTGCCTCCCACCTCCAATGTGAATGTCTAAGTTTCGGCAACTGCGCTACAGTTATGTAAGATGTCGACATTAGGGAAACCTGACTAAAGGCATTGAAGGAATTCCCTTTACTATCTTTATAACTCTGCATCTAAAGTAATTTAAAGTAAAATAATAATAATAATAATAATAATAATAATTAAAGTTGTGAATACATGACATAATACCTGTAAAAATATTTATAAATTGTATAGAGCTGCCACAGTGCCACAACGTTAGGCATTATGATTATGTACATAATGATAATGAAAAGCAGTGCTTTAGAAGATGAGGCTATGCTTAATAATTGGGTGGTTTGAACTGACCAGCCCATTTTGCAAAATCAATGAAATAGCTTCAGTGTAGCTCACATTTTAAGTGAAGACAGTGGTGAAGACAAATTTTAAGTGAAGACAGTAGCTTCAGTGTAGCTCAAATTTTAAGTGAAGACAGCTTCAGTGTAGCTCAAATTTTAAGTGAAATTTTAAGTGAAGACAGTAGCTCAAATTTTAAGTGAAGACAGTAGATGGCCATCTGTGAACCTCACCTCTTGGTCTTTACACCCTTTTGGACTTCCCTCCCGCACTAAATAGGGCCAACTATGTGTAACCTGTAGAACAGTGAGGAAATGATAGTGCATGATTTCCAAGACTAAGTCATTAAAGACATTATGACTTTTGCCTTGCTATCTTGGAGTGATCATTCCAGAGGAAATCAGCCACCATATTTTGAGGATACACAAGGAGTCTATGGAGAGGCCCATGAGGGGAGAAAATGAAGTCTCTTGCCAACTTTCAGCACTGTGTGAGTAAGTCTTCTTGAAAGCAGATCCTCCAGGCCCAGCCACGTCTTAAGATGATGCAGCCCCTGCAAATGCCTCATCTGCAACCTTTTAAGAGACCCTGAGCCAGAAACATCCAGCTAAGCCACATCTGCAGTCTTGACTCAAAGAAACAATGAATGCTCATCGTCTTACACCATTAAGCTATACAGTAATTCATAGGTACTAACAGATAACTAATACAACAGCCTTTAAAACATAAGCAAAAAGTGTTTGTCTCAAGATATCATGACATAAAGCCAATGGTCTGACAAAAATAGACAAAAATAAGTCATATTCTGGTAGTAATTTGGTGAGAAATGTAGCTGGTTTTTTTCTTTTTTTCTCTCATTCTTCCTTCTTTCCTTTCCTTCCTTCCTTCCTTCCTTCCTTCCTTCCTTCCTTCCTTCCTCCCTCCCTCCCTCCTTCTCTCCCTCACTCCCTCTCTCTTCCTTCCTTCCTCTCTTCCTTTCTTTCTTCCTTCCTTCCTTTCCTCTTTCTCTTTCTTTCTTTCTTTCTCTTTCTTTTTTTTTCCCTTTCTTTCTTTCTTTCTTTCTTTCTTTCTTTCTTTCTTTCTTTCTTTCTTTCTCTTTCTTTTTTTTCCCTTTCTTTCTTTCTTTCTTTCTTTCTTTCTCTTTCTTTTTCTTTCTTTTTCTTTTTTTCTTCCTTCCTTCCTTCCTTCCTTTCCTTTCCTCTTTCTTTCTTTCTTTCTTTCTTTCTTTCTTTCTTTCTTTCTTTCTTTCTTTCTTTTCTTCTCCTGTCTTATTTGTGATGATTGTCCAGGTTTGTGTTTACCTAGAAAGTAGGTTTTTGCTACTCCTGTTGCAACAGTTGTCACTGAAGAGTATGCTTCTTTCCGATACAGATCCTCTTGCTGCTCTTGTTTTGTTTGTTGCTTGTAATCATCAAAATAGCAGGTGTCCCCTTCTGGAAGTATTATTCAGGGACTACAGACATGACGTTTCTCCACTCAGAATTTGAGCAGAAAGAACACAGGTTTGGGATTGCAGATTCCGGTGCTGCTTTGGGAAACATTTGGGAGAGGTTCCAATTCTTCTATCTTAAGTGTTACAAGTGTCCACTTGTGACATGAGGAGGTAAAGCAAACGCTATCTGAGCTTCCTAAAGCTTCCTAAGGCCTCACGACTACTTTGAAAAAATGGAAGTGTCCTGTAGCTTGCTTCTTTTGAATGAAATAATTTAGCCTCACTTAATTCAGACAAAAGGTGTAAATATCACAGAACAACCATTCACCAATCACAGTCCTCAGGAAGTAGGCAAAACCCCAGACTTAAATATGTAAATGGCATGAATCTAACTTTGGTGGCTGCAAAACGAAACCTTTGTCTCACTGAACAGCCTGTCTTGTGACGCGGGGGTTCCGCATTTTATCCCATATAATTCTTCCTGGAATTGGTATTTTAAAACTGAGAAGCAATTTAGAGTGCTGCCTAGCCTTGCTCTATCAGCCCAGACCAACGTTCATGACACATTTTAATAGAATAATAGGCAGTTGGGCACCTAAACTTTACCCTGCTCTGGATCATGTTCGGCAGCTGTGCTTTTTATTCATCAGTCTGATTGAAACTGCTTTCCTGACAGAAGCAAAGATACTCTTCTTTGTTTAGGATTTCCATCAAAGGCAAAATGGAAGTCTTTGCAGACAGACTGGCGTGCCTGAATAAATTTATTTTCCTAGGCTTCTAGCCACAATAGTGAGCAAACAAAGGCCTCTTACCTACACCTACACCTTACCAATACACCACAGGATAGCAAATTTACAAGATTAAATAATACTCATTTGCTTTGACTTCCTCCTTCTGTCTTAGATCATTGTCCAAACTTGCATTTTTAAATCTTTCCTTTATAATTCTTAGCATTTAGCCCTGGGCTATTTGAGAAATATATGGCTCTGGGTGTGTTTGTCTGTGTCTATGTGTGTACAAACACGTTGTCTAGGATGATGGGGGAGGAAGACTGGGTTGTTTTTTTTTTTTTTTCCTAATCCTCTTTCTTTATAGAGAACAGACCTCAAAGGGTTTCCTTTCCTAGCTTAACGTCTTTTCCAAGCATAATGATTCTAGACAGACCAAACGACTGACCAGTGATCCATTGTATTTTTAATCACTTACAGTCGGATTCCTACACGGTGGTGCCTAGTATTTGGTTTTGAAGAATGCTTTCTTGGGGAACACATTCAATCCAGCATTTCTGAGCAATAAATTACCTGTGTTTGGGGGCCCTTGACAGCCTGTATTATTTTGCCCTTGTTGAAAATAATGGATGATTTGGAACAATGCTCCCTTTTGAATTAAAATATAAAAGGTTAGAGTTTCAGAGTTCAAGATAATGAGTGGGCCCAACAAGCAGCCTGGGCCCAAGTCTCCCCAAGAGAGGAAAGACAGGGACATGAAGACATGGGGGAGAGAAGGCATAAACATAAGCATGTGTACAGACACATTTTTTTTTCAGGGTTGGGAAAATGATTTTGTATCCTGCACTGCCCCAGATGTTCAGTCAACTATATAGTTGTAGTTGCACTAACATGAGGCAGAGCAGAGCTTTGTGCAAATATTAGGATCGTCCTGAAACACCCGGGGGAAAGCTGTGGTCTCCTGTTTGGCTGCTGAGCTAACCTCTATCTATCCCCAACTGGAAGGTGGGGGGCAGAGGGCAGGGGCACTGCAACTGTTGGCACTGTGGATAGATCACAAGGGAAAAATGCTTTTTACCTGAAAATGCATGTTTGCATACTGGTGAAAATTAATTATCATATATTAAATTACAACACTATTGTTTAAATGCTTAGAAGAAAAGGACAATTATTTTCATATGTAAGTATATATGTACATATAGGTAGCCCCCAGAGCAGGAAATAATCCCAAAGTAGTGATGTCACTTAGAATTGGGACTATCTTTTGCCATGTAAATAATGTTGGGTAGTGGCTAGGTTTCCGGGCTAAGCAGAAGTGATCTGAATTCTCAGTTTTGTTAAACTAGAGTTTTAAGATTTAAGTTTAAAAGTTAGGATACTATCCAGAGGAAATATACCACATGGATTAAGAATCAGATGCTCACCTTTGAATCCACTTTGAATCCACTGGTAGTATTACTTTGAGAAAGGTTTGTGACCTCTCTGAACCCCAGTTTCCTAGTCTGTATACTATAGGGATCAGCGAACTATGGCCTGTGGGCCAAATCTGGCTCACCACCTGTTTTGGTACAGCTTACAAGTTAATTTTTTTTTTTTAATTTTTTTTTTCAACGTTTTTTTTATTTATTTTGGGGACAGAGAGAGACAGAGCATGAACAGGGGCAGAGAGAGAGGGAGACACAGAATCGGAAACAGGCTCCAGGCTCTGAGCCATCAGCCCAGAGCCTGACGCGGGGCTCGAACTCACGGACCGCGAGATCGTGACCTGGCTGAAGTCGGACGCTTAACCGACTGCGCCACCCAGGCGCCCCACAAGTTAATTTTTAAAAATATTTTTAAGTGGGGGTGCCTGGGTGGCTCAGTCAGTTGAGCGTCTGACTTCAGCTCAGGTCATGATCTCACAGTCCATGAGCTTGAGCCCCACGTCGGGCTCTGTGCTGACAGCTCAGAGCCTGGAGCCTGCTTCGGATTCTGTGTCTCCCTCTCTCTGCCCCTCCCCCACTCATGCTCTGTCTCTCTCTCTCTCTCTCTCTCTCTCTCTCTCTGTCAAAAATAAGCATTAAAATTTTTTTAAATAAGTAAATAAATAAAATAAAAATATTTTAAGTGTTAAAATTAAAGGAAGAATAATGTTTCATGACACGTGAACACCATGTGAAATTTATATTTCATGATCCATAAATAAAGTTTAACTGTAACATAGCCATGCTTATTTGCTTGCATATGGTCTGCTTTCTATGCTATTGTTTAGTTATGAGGCAGAAAGTTATGATCCGGGCCACATAGCCTACAGAAACTAATATATTTAATCTGTGGCCCTTTACAGAAAATGTTTGTCTAATCCTACTGTAATATCTATCTTATAGCACTGTCACGAGGGTTGAATGTTTTAAAAAAATGTTAAAATAAACACAGGGAATCAGAGTGAAGAAGCTCTGGGCTAATGCTACCCCTGAAAATGAATATGTAGCTGTGTGTGTGGACTTCACAAAGACAGGAAAAAAAGACAAAGCTGGGAAATAACTCCAACATACTAGCCTTTCTCTTCAATTTAGAAGAATGAGTGATGGTGTTAGAGGGTGTTTACAGAAAAACAGAATTGTCCCAATTTTGTCAATCTGGTTTAACCTAACTGCAAGTAGACTACAAATTCCCATTAGCTAATTCAACATCTATTTTAATAAGAGGTAAAATTTTTCCATAAACAATACTTCTCTATTAGTTGTTGTTTTTGTAATTGAATATTTTATGATGGGAATCTATTTAAATTAATAGAAGCACATTAAATATGTCTAATAATGAAAAAAATACATTCTGAAGATATATTTCAAGGTCAAATTTTTCATTACTGAAATAAGAACAATGAATGAAATATAAGGTTACATTCAAGGATAGATGTTCTCTTCCTCTTGTCTTAATAAAAGCTATACAACATTGAGTGCTTCTTTGGTCAAATGCTATACAGAAATTTATTTTAAACATTTCTAAAAGTTCTGTGAGATAAGTAAGAAACTGGGAACAAGAATAGTTAATTCACTGATGTGAAAATCTCATATAGACTTAGGTCAAGGAAAGCACCTTTCGGAATGTACCCCCACCCTATCCACTTTGGTATGGCCACAGGGGGCCTATAATTAACCCAGGGCTCATCTCTAATGGAAACATGTGGCTCTGTTTCTAAATGAGTTTCTACTGTAATTGTAATAATTATTAAATCAATAGCCTTGGCAAAAGTAGAATAAATACCACTATAAGTCGTAATGCTCACTTACTGGCTCATGCACAGACATTTAGGACCCACTATGCAACACTCACTGGATTAGTCCCTGGGTACACAAATTGAAAACAAAACAATGACCCCACCCCATGGCTCTTACATTTAATGAGCTCTTACATTTTAATGAGGTGGATAAAAATCAAATAAATTAAAAAAAAAAACTAAAAAATATCAAGAAATAATTAAGTCCTATGATTGCCTATGTTGTAAGTGAAGGGAGAACACTTTTGATTAGGTGGTCAGATTAAGTTAGAGTAGACTATTTAAAGTCCTGGTTGTCACTTCAGAAAAATTTAAGACTGAATCTCACAGACTCTCTTAGCTAGACAAAGGCTGTTAAGAATCTTAAAGGCCTTGTCCGAAAGACCTTTAAGTTCAGCCCAGAGTAGAGTGAAGTCTGTCTCAGAGAGATCTGTGGGTGTGGCTTTGTCTAATGGAGTCAACTACAATAAGATGCATAAGAAACCCAAAAAGCTATTAAGAGAACTATAATTGTTGGTAGCACCTCCAGCTTTGACTGAATTGGACAGACATCATTTACGTTGAAAAGAGGTCTCTGGGTCCCCAAACTTTCATGAGCAGTAAGCAGACTGAGAAAGCTTCTCAGCCACAAAAAGGCCATTTCTAAAGAAAAGGAAGATGACTCAAGAGAATGGAGAGACGTGTGGAGAAAGGAGAATGGAGCTCCAATGAAGGATTGGAAACAGGGGTCTGGCTAGATTTCATAGCTATTACTGACAGTGACCACTAGCTTTTCTTATGCCTGGTTTTTAAATTATAAATATTCAATCATGAGGTCTGTGTGTAGAAGGGGTGAAATGGGGAAGTGGGTCAAATAACTTGTCTTTTAGTTCATAGGCCTTCACAAGAGAAATCATTCTTGAAAAGTTGTGACTGAGAATTTCCCCTAAGAAAGCTCCTCTTATACCCTTCCACTTCACACAATTTAGATGATAAAATATTCTGGATCTGGACCTGGACCTGAACTTGACTCCATATTGGGATAAGATTTTTGGGGATCTTGGGAAAAGATAAGTTCATTCTGTATATAGGAGAATTGTCAATTCATTAAGGTCCAGATTTTTTTTTTTAATTCAGCCCTCCACCCTTCCCCCAAATTCTTGGCAACCACTACTCTCTGTACTGTCTTCATAGTTTTGCCTTTTCTAGAATGTCATATAGTTGAAATCAGATAGTATTTAGCTCTTCCAGAGACACTTTCACTAGGCAATATGCACTTAAGTTTCCACCATGTCATTTCATGACGTGATAACTTATTTCTTTTTTATTGCTGAATAATATTCTGTTGAATATTTACCCACTCATCTTCTGAAGGACTCCTTGGTTGCTTTTGGTATTTTGAAAATTATGAATAAAGTTCCTATAAACATTCATGTGCAGGTTTGGGTAAAAGCAAAATTTTTAACTCATTTAGGTAAGTACCTAGCAGCACAATAGCTAGATTATATGTTAAGATCAAATTTAACTTTCTTTTTTTTTTTTAAGTTTATTTATTTATTTTGAGACAGAGGAGGGGGAAAGGACAGAGAGAGGGAGAGAAAGAATCGCAAGTTGGCTCTGCACTGTCAGCACAGAGCTGAAACCAAGAGTTGGATACTTAACGAACTGAACCACGTATGTGCCCCCCAAATTTAACTTTCTAAGAAACTTCCAAACTGTCTACCAATGTGGCTGTATCATGTTGCATCCCCCAGTAATGAATAAAAGCTTTGCTCCACATCTTACCAGCATTTGGTATTACCAGTTTTGTTCTGGTTTTTGTTGTTAATTTTTTGGTATGTTTTACTTAGGCAATCATGTCATCTATAAACAAAGGCAATTTTTTTTGTCCTCCCTAGTCTGTATACCTTTGTTTACTTGTCTTGCCTTATCACACAATTTAGGCCTTCTACTATGATGCTGAATAGGAGTAGTGAGGGGGCATCCTTGCTTGTTCCTGACCCGAAGGGGGAAAGCACCTAATTTATCAACATTAAATATCATGTTAGCTGTAGGGTTTTTTTGTAAGTGTTCTATATAAATGTGGAAGAAGTCCCCTCTATTCCTAGATTGTTGTGTTATTTTTAATCATGAACAATTCTTGGATATTGTCAAATACTTTCTGTGCATCTGTTGATATGATAGTATGATTTTTCTGCTTTAGTTTGTTGATGTGATGAATTACATTAATTGACTTTCATATACTGAACCAGACTGGCATATTTGGAAAACATCCCACTTGGTTGTATTGTATAATGTTTACTATATTACTGGATTTGATTTGCTAACATTTTGTTGAGTATTTTTGCATCTACGTTCATGAGAGATATTGATCTCTAGTTTTCCTTTCTTGTGATGTCTTTTTCTGGTTTTGGAAAATTCAGAACTCTGTCCTCATTTCTTCTTTGATTTCTTGCTTTGGGTTATTTCTGTTAAGAAGTCCAATTTGACCCTATTTTTTTTTCATATGTAAACTTTCAATTTGTTATTTGAAAACTTTGCATGTGGTCCTTATTGCCAGTATTTTGAAGTCTTCAGTGATCTGTAAATGACCTACTAAGTGGCCTTACTGTGATCATTTTTTTTAAAAAAAAGATAATTGTGCTGGACATTTTTTAAGCTTTTTTTTTTTTATTTGGAAACTTAGGTGTTTTAGTTTTGGACACTTTTTCCGTATTTGTTGTTTACTAACTTCCTCCCTTCTGTTATCTTTTTCTGGAATTCTTTTTGCTCAGCCTTTGGACCTCCTGGACTGCTCTACTAATATTTTTATCTTTTTATGCCTATCATTATTTCCATTTAATTTTGTTCCGCTTTCTAGGAAGATAACTTGGTTTGGTATAGGTCTTCAGATGAATCTTTCATCCCATTTTCACATTTCTAGTTTTTCAAGACCTCTATCTAGCTAACTGACAGTTCCATTTTACCCTATTGAGTGCAGTGATTCCTCATTTATCTGAGAACATAAATAATAGTTTTAATTATAGCTTTTGTCTGTTCTCTGAATTCCTTTTTTTCTCTGAGGTTTTTTTTTTTTCCTCTTTGGTGCTTTTATTTCTGAGTGGGGCTTTCCTCAATAGCCAGAGATTTTGTTCATTTTTAAGAAGGAGGCATTAGAAGACTGAATGGAAGCTCTATGTGAGGGGAAGGAACCTTCCAGCTGGGAGGCTTGTCCTCGAGAGTGATTTATTGGGAATCCTTTTGTTTCATATTGGAAACCTCACCCTACCACCCACCCCAAGGCTTTCCATTCCCCGCTCCTCCTCATCCAGAAACAAACAAACAAACAACACCCAATCTTATCCATGTACGTTAAGCAATAGCAGGGGCTAACCGTCTCTGCAGAGGCTCCCCACCAGCTTCCTGATTGAGGCACCACACCTTCCCCCGGTTTATGTGATTCCTTCCAGGGTTCTGGAGAGAAAACTAAGCTCAGTTTTCATTGCCTTTCTCTCCAGCCAGCACTTTCATCCAGCTTTCTCAGCTCTACTGCCTCTTCCATTTACTTTCCATTTACTACAAGCACTTGCCATTTCCACCTATTATCGTCTCCTCGGGCATTATTTTTCATCTGTGTGTTTTTACCATTTTAAATTCCTTTGCTTTCACCTTAGTGATGTTTTAGCAGTGGGAAGAAATGAAAAGTATGTGTTTAATCTATGTTTAATCAGAAAGTTACTGGATCATTACAAACATATGCAAAAAAAATCTTAAAAGGAAGTTATAGTACTTTATTCCAGATATCCTAAGAACATACGATTACTAATCTAGACATGCATGCAATTAATTTAAGTGAAACCAAAATTTGGTCTAAGCACTTATGTATTAAACATCACAACTCCTGAACTATATAGTTTGTATAATTATCTCTCCCTAAAAATGCTATCATAAATAAGGCAAAATGCTTTCCTAGTTGTCTAACACTGAAGATTTATCATTTTCCTATAATATCACTTAGATGAGGTGTCATGAAAGTCTATGAAAGCTGCTGTTAGGGATATTAGAGCCGAAACAAATCATAAAGAGCGAAATCCTTTACATCTTGGTCTGTATCAGAAGCCTGTAGGTATTTTCATTCAAGAGAAAATTCAAGTGCAAAAATGTAACAAAGGGCATGTTCAATGAAACTTGCCC
Organism: Prionailurus bengalensis; assembly: GCF_016509475.1. Classification (NCBI taxonomy): domain Eukaryota; kingdom Metazoa; phylum Chordata; class Mammalia; order Carnivora; family Felidae; genus Prionailurus; species Prionailurus bengalensis. The sequence goes on from NC_057358.1 coordinate 113,445,975, forward strand.
ATATATTCTCAATATTTAAACTCTTTTATTTTTCCTTTTGGGAAATGCCCCACTGTAGGCAGCACCCACCTCCCACTAAGAATGTGGGATGAACTGGGTCCTCTTCCTCTCGCCTTTCTGCTTCAGTCAGGCACAGCCCAAGGGCAGAGTCATGGGAACAATCGTGCAGGTTGTGTCTTATTCATGAGGGCAACATGTTAAGAAGGTCAATGGGGACTCAAAGTCAGCTGGGATCTCTCCCCAGATAAGGTGCCATGTCCTAATTCACATAAAAACTTAGCTTGGACCAACAATAGTTGTGGTCAGACTCACTCCCTCCTAAAGGTGCCCTGGTACGCACCTCCATTCTAGCAGCATGTGGATCAGGCTGATTCTATGGTCTCACTGTTGATGGGGTTCCTGGTGTCAGTCCTTAGGTGGTCCTGGGTGTTTCCTGTCATTTTTCTACACTTACCTCTCACTACTACTGTGAGCCCCTATAAATTTTACGTGAGCTGTATACAGCCAGAGTTGATGATTGCTTGAATTAAAACTGATACAGAGATGTATTAATGCATGAATGAAATAGTATCATTTAAAGGTTTTTTTTTTTTGAGGGGGGAGAAGTGGGGTAAGGAGAGGGAGGGATATGGAGCGGAAAGAGAGGCTGGTAACTTATTGAGAACGTAAGCTCTGGTTCTCTGAAAGACCTTCCCATCACCATCTCCCTACCTTCCTGCCGACCCTGACTCTAACTTTGACCTGTGTCCTGGTCATACAAATATGAAGGTACCTGTGCTTGAGGCCCGGAGCAATTGCTTTCGTTGACCTTATCATGGAGTTGGCTCTGTCAACACCAGTGAGAACAGACAACAGTAACAGGAGTGTGCAAGATGGTGGGGATGTGAGCATTAAAGCAAAGAACAACGTTCCGCTAGAAATAAGGTCACTCTCTCTTGATGTGGGAGTTGAGTGGAAGGAGGATCTCAGACCACAGATTTTTAAATGATGAAGAAATGAAATAGCAGTGCCTTTTTAAAGAAATTGCTTTTGGCAGGAAGAAGCAAAATGAGAGCTTGCAAAGTGAAATAAAAGGCAATAATCAAAAGTCAAAGTTGTTCCCTTAGGTCCGAGGCACCACAGAGACAGAAGAGCCTGATTAAAATGAGCCATTTACTAGATATATGCATTATATTATTCATTTCAGTGTAGAATGCTCAGAAAAGGAGGGAAGCAGACGTCAGATGAAACAGGGTGAGCTTAGTTTCCTAGGTACTGTTGCCCATATAAGGGAAAAGCAGATCAGCAAATTCAATTTGGAAAATAATGACGCATACCATGAGCTGGGACCCACGTACGTGACAAGCTGTTGGTACAAAATATCGCGAAAGTCTTTGTCATAAAGGCTTATGCGATGGGGACCTTTCAAAATGACAGAGTACCCTCTGTTGTGTTTTGTTGGCTTTTTTTTCTTAGTCTGTAAGCCTCACTGGACAATGGCATACACCGAGATATTTATTAAGGAAAATATAATATTTCAAAGTGAAGGTAACAGTCTCTTATGCTATATTTGAGAAGATGAAATCACAAAGTCTTTGGAAGGAATAGAAGGTGAGTTGTGTGCTAAAGTTGGGTGCATAAGGAGCCTCCCAGCTTGGCACTTCATTAAATGCAAAAGCAGGATCCTGTGGTAATTCGCACAGAGGCTAGACTGAGGGTTTTTTCTTCATTATTCGGTTCACTTATAAATTCTTATAAATTATTAGTAGTGGTCCTACTAATGGATACACAAGAAGTTACCTAAGGAAATAAATTCAGAAGGTGTTTGGGAAATGCACAGGTGGGCCATGAAAGAATGAAGCCGATGACCGATGACACTCTGTGATTCATGTTGCCAACGTGCACATTTGAATCATGGGGCTCTCCAAAGCTGGAGAGCCCAGGAAGTCATTTGGTACAGTTTTGTTGTTCACTACGTACCTTTAAATAAACGGTACCTCTTACCTTTACATAAAATCAAGATTTTGTTTCACCACAGGAAAACAGCTGGGTGGTAACTGCTTACATTTAGAGACTAAATTTGGAATGATGGAATTTCACTTTGAGATCGGTAGTTCAAAGAGGTAAGTTGCTATCCCCCAGACCAGTTGAAACTGAGGATAGACTGCAACAAATTTAATTTAAGAGTATGCTTGTGTTCTTCTGACTTAATACGCTGGCTCTCTGACAAACATAAAATGCATACAATGGGGTGAGATCACTAAGACATAAGTACCTGTCCTCCAGAGGCAAGCACCAGAATAGGAGACCTCCAGGGAACCTGATGGGGAGACCTGGCTTATCTGCTGTGAACGTCATGTTGAGAGTCACAGGGACAGATGCTCCTATTTGCAGGTTTACTTTTCGGGGTTGCTGCTTCTCATATGAACAGCGTCTAGTACGTGTGCTCTAATGTTGGAGAGCTACAAGTGGTTCATTATTTAACAGGATTAATAAATCCTCAGAGCAAGTGCAGGTAGGCTATCCTCAAGAGTGATAAAATGTACGACCCTCTATTAGAAATGGTCCAGAAAATGAAAGACAACAGTTAGTTTACTGGTGGTCATGACAGAAGGTAAAATAATAAAAAGTATAATATGGAATTGCAATAGTAGCTTCCCCTGTGATGTGATGAATTGCATGCATAGTGATACGAGAAATAAGAAAATAGGGTGCTATTTGTTAATTTAGAGGCTTTTCTGCAGTCTTAAGTTATAATCATCCAGAATGTCAAGAGGCATCCATAGAGTAAACAAGACTTGAAAGGGATCATTCAGCTACTCTGGGGATCAAATGGGTTTCAGGTACCCTAGGGCATCAGAATTCACAGACCTGAACTGTCCCAGTCAGATCCATAGTTAGCACTCCAGCCTATAACTGGGACCTACTTATTTAATATCTCTGAGCCTCAGTGCTTTGTCAGTAATACAAGGTTCAAAATACATTCCCTATCTACCTTACAAGGCTGCTCAGAGTATTAAATAGAAAATAATATTCAATGGGAATGCAAGCTGGGTGCAGCCACCCTGGAAAACAGTATGGAGGTTCCTCAAAAAACTAAAAATAGAACTACCCTACGACCCAGCAATTGCACTACTAGGCATTTATCCATGGGATACAGGTGTGCTGTTTCGAAGGGACACATGCACCCCAATGTTCATAGCAGCACTATCGACAATAGCCAAAGTATGGAAAGAGCCCAAATGTCCATCGATGGATGAATGGATAAAGAAGATGTGGCATATATACATACAATGGAGTATCACTAGGCAATCAAAAGAATGAAATCTTGCCATTTGTGACTACGTGGATGGAACTGGAGGGTATTACAGTAAGTGAAATTAGTCAGAGAAAGACAAAAATCATATGACTTCACTCATATGAGGACTTTTAAGAGACAAAACAGATGAACATAAGGGAAGGGAAACAAAAATAATGTAAAAACAGGGAGGGGGACAAAACAGAAGAGACTCATAAATATGGAGAACAAACTGAGGGTTATGGGAGGGGTGGTGGGAGGGGGATGAACTAAATGGGTAAGGGGCACTAAGGAATCTAGTCCTGAAATCATTGTTGCACTATGTGCTAACTAACTTGGATGTAAATTTTAAAAAATAAAAAAATAAAATTAAAAATAAATTAATTAATTAAAAAATAAAGAAAACAGACAATTATAAAAAAAGAAAGAAAATAATATTCAAGAAACTTCTCTGTGATGTCTCTATTACTCTAAAAAATAACAATCTAGTATTATTTCATGATGGATCCATATGCTAATTTCTAACTATTCTATCTGTTCCCTAAAACAATTTTTTTCAACAATGTCTACCAGGCCATTTTCAGTCAGCTTAGTTCCAGTTTATTCTTTGGTGCTCAACGCAAAACACTGTTTTACAAATAAAATTTTATAACTCACACTACTGTTTGGCTTCTCCCTTAATGAGTCCTAACAGAATTTATTATGTCCATTGAAAGATAATGTCATGTTTGGGGTACCTGGGTGGCTCAGTCAGTTAAGCGTCCAACATCAGCTCAGATCATGATCTCACAGGCCGTGAGTTCGAGCCCTGTGTCAGGCTCTGTGCTGATAGCTTAGAGTTTAGAGTCTGCTTTGGATTCTGTGTCTCCCTCTCTCTGCCCCTCCCTCACTCATTCTCTCTCTCTCTCTCTCTCTCTCTCAAAAATAAATAAACATAAAACAATTTTTTCATAAAATAAAAGGTAATGTCATGTTTCTTCATTGCCTGAACTTCATCTATTTCCTGCCATCCCAGCTAATCCCTGAGAATTTAAACATATTTCAGATTTCTTTTCATCTTCCTAAGCTAATGTGCTTGGTAAAATAATAGTATCCAAAAGATATCCAAGGCTAATCCCTAGAACTTGTGAATATGGTATATTGCATGGCAAAAAGAGGTTTGTAGACATGAATAAGTTAAGGATCTCGAGATGTGAGAATATCTTGAGTTATTCAAGTGAGCCCATGGTAACCACAAGGAGCCTTATAATGAGGAGGAGAATCAGGGAAGGCAATGGGACAGCTGAAGCAGTGAGGTGATGTGGGGCTATGAGCCAAGGAATGTGTGTGGCCTCTGGAAACTAGAAAAGACAAGGAAATGAACTCTCCCCTGAGAGCTTCCAAAAGGAACACATCTCTGCTAACCTATTTTAAACTTTGGAGCTCCAGAATTCTAAGTGAATAAATTGGTGTGTCTAAGCAACTAAGTTTGTGGTAATTTGTTACAGCAGCAAGAGGAAACTAATACACCTATTTCTATGTTTTTGTTTTTTGTTTGTTTTTTTGTTGTTTGTTGTTGTTGAATGGAGGGATGTTGGTATTGGTGGTATAGTTTTTATAACTGCATTAGGAAAACAAAGAAAAAGAAAATGTCAGAGTAGGAACAGTCTACCAAACCAAAAACAGCTGTGGTGGCTTCCCTATTGCTCATCAAAGTTAATAACAACAAACAGGAATTTGGCAATTTTAAAGTCTCAAAGCAATTGAGAAATAAAAAAAAATCAACATTCAAACAGTTGCTATTTATCTTCTGAGAAACGTGGAAAAGCATATAAATGGTATCTAAATATGGTGAACTCCATGTAATTCAAAACTTCAGTTTTCTGTTTTTGTTTCTGTTTTATTTACTGTATTTGTACCAGGCAACCATATCGCATTTCATGTGTCCATCAACTCTGAAAGTATATATGGTTAATATCCCCCATTTCAATAGAGAAATTGGAGCTTAAATAGAATAAGTAACTTATCTAGGTCACACAGTTCATAAGTATTATATCCACACCATCCCCCTAATTATAGGAAGTTGAAATTGTACTTTCAAATGTCAGTCATTTTCTTGTCTTCATGAACCCTCTCTTTTCAATTTTTTTTTGTATCTCCAACACCTACCATAGTAACTGCTACATGAGAGACACTTAAATTTCCTGGTGAAATAAATAGGTGTCATTGCTATTCTGTGGCTAATTCTTAGGTTAAGGAGTGAACAATTCATTTGGTTTTGGGTCCCCGGCTATAGCATCTCACCTAGTAAGGATCAAATGACTCTCTGATCTACACTCCATGATATCTGTGGGAATATAAAAAGACACTTTTTGACATTATTTTTTTAAATGAATCATCCAAAATATAATAAAACATGTAGTTGTTAGTTTAAAATGAACTTCTGGATTAGTCAGAAGTCATTAAGTGAAAAAACTTAATAACAATGACTTCAAAAAGAAAATAAACAGAATCTTCAACAATGTAGTAAGAAATACACAGGAGTTAAATATTTAATTAAAAGCATTCAATAAAAGTGGAATTTCTCTTGAAAGCCAGTCTGCATTTTTTGGTGGATTAACTGGACAGATTCCACAAACATTTGTCTAAGCCATTATCTGGAAAATCACTTTCAACACCAATACAATGAAAATATATTAACCATGCTAATAACAATGTCCCATCTGTTTAAGTACTTTACAACCTACTGAAAGCCATACCTGCAGACAGTCTTATGTTATGAATTCAAAAACAGTTGCAAGTTGAATGCAGGTGACAGTAGTACCTGGTAGGGAAGCTCTATGAGCTTCCTGTTAGTGGATTTCTATGGTACTGTAAGCCAACCTTTCAAAATAAGCTACCCTGAATCAGCCAGGGGCCAATTTTACTGAGCAATGGACAATATATCTCTAGCCAGGGATGTGACTCTCCAGTTTTGAAGATATTTTAATATAACTACTCTTTAAGATTAAAAGCTATCACATATGAACACCTAAAGGATAAGAAAACAGTACAACCCAAATTAAGTATATTTATAAACCATGAGTGTGTACTCAACAAATTTAGAACACTTATCAACCCATCCAGTTCATCAAGGAATACAAAATCTTGAAAGTAAAGGTGCAACTTTCCTTATTATAAAGGCCATTATTTCAGCTTCGTATCACTTAAGAAAAGTGGGTAGGCATATTGGATGGTGATATTCCTTCTGACAGAATCAAATTGAGCCCAAACCATCCTCCAAAGCCAGTTTAAAGAAAGAACAAGAAAGGTGACACACCAGACTGTTTAATCAGTGTCCAACTCACTAAATAGATGTACAAAAACGCAGTAACTTTTGGATGATGCAGTTATACAATAAAACACAACTGAATACCAAGGTAGGCAAATATTATCTCTCCCCAAAACAGTGAAGAACAGGAAAAGTGAAAAATCAAAGAAAGAAGTTTCAGAGTGAGCAAGCAATACTTCGATTGTATCAAGAGGAATACCAGTGGATTCGTAGAGCTCCAGGGGAAGCACTAAGCACTGATCCAAATGCCTTAAATTGCTTCCAAAAATGTGAGCTTTTCTCCATAATATTTAAGGTTGATGTGCCAGGCGGTGGAGAATTCTTCAAGAAAATAAAAGTCCTGTGTGAAGAATCCCATCTAGTTTACCCTCTAAAGACCTTTATAAGCCCATCTTCATGTCAAATTTTCAGTAAAAAATTTGAGACAGATGATCATATCTTTAAATGCAGTTCTAAGAGCTTAGGACCCTGAAAATCTTAGGGCTTATTCTAAGGAGATTATGACCAATTTGGTGCATTTAGCCCAACTTTACTAGATTCATATTAAAACAAAACAAAACAAAACAAAACAAAACCCAAAACTACACCTGATCCATCTCAGGCAGAATGCTTCCCTGAAGAGAGCATTAAAAATACAATGTTTCTATTGTTTATTTTTTTATTTGATTGTCTTATGTATTTTTGTCAATTGTATTTTCATGGTATGAAAACTGTTTTTAAGAAAACAATATCCTAAGTACAAGTGTGTCAGTGGAAAATGTAGTTAGCATGTGACGACATGGAAAAGCTGGGTCATCAGTTGGAAGATACACATTGATTAAGGCCACAGTGAACCTTTATTTCAGCAAGAGATATCAGAGTACAGAAAAGTGAATAAAGTGGTGTGATCTAAGCCAAAATGATATGAAGGCTTCCATGGAAGAGAGATACTTAAAAAGGGCTTTGAAGAATGGGTAGGAGCTGGCTGCCTGGAGAAGGATCAGAAGTTTTTCCAGGTTGAGGGAATCTGAGTAAAGGTTTTGAGTCAGAAATGAGCATGATCTATAACTGTGAAACAATGAGTGGAACAATGGGTTGTTTCTTCTTTTCATCGTTTTCAATAAATACCTATTGAGTAACTACTAAGTTTCTAGCAGCATAGTAGGTAAGAGAGAAACATGATGAATAATGCATAGGTGTGCTCTCAGTAACCTCATTGTCTAGCTAGAGAAACTCTGTTAGTAAGAAATTGTGTTTGGCTTCCTGAAAAAGCGATACAAGTAGTATGACTCAGTAAGAGATTCCCAGTAGGGCTTTATATGGGATGTTCCAGTTTTGCCAATGGGTTATATATAGGTGTGACAAGATAATCCCTCTTTCCTCCACTCGAGAGCAAAGAGATCATTTTAAACATTCAACTTTGTCCGTGAGTGGCCTTTTCCTTGAAAGTTTCAAATATTATCATTTTCTATATATTTTGTGATGTTAAAACATTCAGGAAACACTGGCCTTACCAAACAGGTTGATATTTTGCCGTATTCAAAAAATCCATAGTACACAGCCAGATCTGTTACAGGGTTCCATAAGTTACTACAGCTCCCTTTTATCTTCTTTGCTTCAAAATCCTTCATATATGGCTTTTACTTTCATGCTTGCCACATGACTCCAAAATGGCTGTTCCACGTCTCACCTCTCATTCTACTTCAGTTATGAAGAAGGGAACTATACCTATATTAGGAAACTAAAACATATTTAGGAATCCCCGATGTGCCAGTTGTTCTCACTGATCAGAACTGTGTCATGTAGTGAGTAGCATTAGCTGCCAGAGAGGATGGGAAATAGAGGTTTTTAGTTGGATATAGGCTATTCAAAAGAAAATCATAGTTGTTTTGTAAGAAAAAAAAAGAAAGATGGTAATTAAGTCGCTTGGGTCTGCTCCAAGAGGCAAATATATAAGCAAGCAATCATAATGTAATGTATGAATTTAAGCAATTTATAGAATGTCTTGAGAAAAAGATGAAGAGATCCATTAATTTTGACTGAGGAGGTAATTCATATTTTATAAATGGCAGGAAAGTTGAATAGAGTCTTGAGTCAAAAAAATTAACTTAGTGTTAGCCCAAATTAAGAAGGACAAAAATCCTGAGATGAGAAAGTGTACAGCTAGAAATTTGAGCTTGGGAGCCAAAAAGTCAAAGACGTTTGCAAATTGGTTTGTTTTGAGGCCCAGAAGCTTACATTAGCATAAGGAAACTCCCTCTGTGTTTTGGACCTGCTCTTCATCGCTAGGGAGTCAGCACTTCCTAGAAGAAAGATCTACTAAGAAAATCAGTGGCAGACCCCAATAAGAATGTGGAGCAACCTGATTCGAAGGGGCACGTGCACCCCAATGTTTATGGCAGCATTATGGACAATAGCCAAAGTATGGAAAGAGCCCAAATGTCCATCGATGGATGAATGGATAAAGAAGATGTGGTATATATATACAATGGAATATTACTCAGTGATCAAAAAGAACGAAATCTTGCCATCTGCAACAACGTGGATGGAACTAGAAGGTATTATGCTAAGTGAAACCAGTCAGTCAGAGAAAGACAAGTATCATATGTGGAATTTAAGAAACAAAACAGATGAACATAAGGGAAGGGAAACAAAAATAATATAAAAACAGGGAGGGGAACAAAAGATAAGAGACTCTTAAATATAAAGCATTAACTGAGGGTCGCTAGAGGGGTTTGGGGTGAGGGGATGGGCTAAATAGGCAAGGGACATTAAGGAGGACACTTGCTGGGATGACCACTGGGTGTATCTGTAGGGGATGAATCACTGGATTCTACTCCTGAAATCATTACTGGACTACATGCTAACTCAGGTGTAAATTCAAATGATAGATAGATAGATAGATAGATAGATAGATAGATAGATAGATAGAGAATGTGGAGTATACCCATTAGGATGGCTACTATTAAAAACAAACAAAGAAAAAAGAAAAACAAAAAATAATAAGTGTTGGTGAGGATGTGGAGAAATTGGCACCTTTGTTCACTGTTGGTAGAAATGTAAATCGGTGCAGCTGCTATGGGAAAGAGTATGGATATTCCTCAAAAAATTTCAAATGCAGTAACAAACAATACAGCAATTCCACCTCTGGTTATATACCCAAAAGAATTGAAAACAAGGTCTCAAAGAGATATGTGCTCACCTGTGTTCATAGCAGCATATTCAAAATAGTCAAAAGATGGGAGCACCCTGTGTCCATAAGCAGATGAATGAATAAACAAAACATGATATATACATATAATAGAATATTATTCAGCTTAAGAAAGGGAGGAAATTCTGATACATACGACAACATGGGTGAACCTTGAAGACATTATGCTAAGTGAAATAAGCTGATCACAAAAAGATAAATGCTATTATTCTATTTATATGAGGTACCTAGAAAAGTAAAATCTATTGAGACAGAAAATAGAAAGGTGCTTGCTAGGGGCTGAGGGGAGAGAGAAATGGGGAGTTATTATTCAATGTATTGTTGCACAACAGTATGAATGTACTTATTACTACTAAACTGTATACTTCAAAAGGTTTAAGATGGTTAAAAAAAAGAAAAAAGTAATATAAAGTTGAATGCTTCATACTTCAATCATTTTCCATCATTCTAGGGCTTTACACTCCTACTATGTTTTTAGTAGTATATGTCTATGATTTTTATATATGACTTTATTTTTTAACAGTGCTTTCCCAAGTATTTTTCAAACATTAGCACTATAAAAGAGATATCCTAGAAGATAGGGCAAAAATAGTGGCAGACATTGTGTGATGTCCTACCTTGCATACGATTTTTAAAACTATAGTGAAAATATTGCTCACATAGCCAAGTGCTGCTTTGGAATGAAAGGTATAACTCTAGAGATAGATTCAATACAGTAATCTACTTCTTGCCTACTTGGCTGGCAGTTGGAAGAGACCAGCACCTGAAGGAGGAAGGAATTATCTTTACAGATGTACATAGGCTTTTTGCAAGAAGAGTGTGGGCAGGAGGGAGTATGAGAGGAACAATATTCCTGGAAAAGGAAAGAATATGCAAAAGTATGGGAGGCGTGAGTGAGGATGGTATTCTAGAACATGAACACAGTGCAGTATGGAAAGTTTCTAAGGTACATAAGAAAGAGTTATGGAAAATGAGACCAGAAAGGTAGGCAGAGATGTTGAGTGCCAGCTGGGTATATGTATTTGCTGAAGTAATCTTTACAACTCTCCCTTGAGGGAGGTACCATTAACGGCCTCATTTTTCAGATGAGTAATGTAAAATTTGGGGAGATAAAGTAACAGTTAATATAATAGGAATGTCTGTCCCAGGCAGTATGGCATTGAACTGCCTGGTCCATGAGCCGTTGTCTTTTAGAAAAAGACAATTCAATTTAGCCAACAGGTAATAGATATTTATTGGGTAAAGGATGGTCTAAATAATCCTTTGCATATGTATAATTGTTCTATCCACAAAGAACTTTCCAGCACCAGTTCCCAACTTATAGGGTCCCATTTAAAGGAGCTAAGTGAAGAGCACATGGGTGGTTCAGTTGGTTGACCAACTCTTTCCACTCAGGTCATGATCTCATGGTTCGTGAGTTCAAGCCCTGCATACGACTCCATGCTGACAGTGCAAAGCTTGCTTAGGATTCTCTCTCTCTCTATGCCCTTCTCCTGCTCACACACTCTCTCTCAAAAATAAGTAAAAAAACATTAATTAAGGAGCTACGTGAGTTGTCTGAGAGCAATGAATGCTGGTGGTATAACTTGAATCCAGATCTTACATATTTTCTCATTGCTTCATTTATCACTGAGGTGGGGTTTGGGGGGTTTTTTGTTTGTTTGTTTTCATTTTTCGAATCCATTGCCTACTTATACCAGTCAGAGGATATGGCACATAGTTTGGTCTCACTGGAAACCTTTTCAAAAACTTTGGCAGTAAATCCTATCTTTGAGATGAAAATTAAGGCCACAAATGCTTCACAAGGTGACTTCTACTGTTGATTTGAAATGTTAAGTCCACTAAATGCCCAACCAAAGCTAATATGTGACATTGAATCCCATCTCATTTCAGAAATACTTTTAACTTTGCCATAAAATTCTTCTGACTCCTGCCCTGTATCGTATTATTATTTTTTATTAAATATGAAATTATCAAAATGCTTTACTGGAATTCTGATGAAATTACATAAAGAACTATTGGCCCAAATCCAAAAATGGAAATGACTTAATATAGAAGTAAGAAGAAAGTAACACAGAACAATTTATAGGTGGTATTAATTTGGGTATAAATTAAATTATTTTTAAGAGGAGGAAACATTGGGACACCTGGCTCAGTCAGCTGAGTGACCAACTCTTGGTTTCAGCTCAGGCCGTGATATCATGGTTCATGGGATCAATCCCCATGTCGGGCTCTGTGTTGACAGTACAGAGCCTACTTCAGATTCTCTCTCTCCCTCTCTCTCTCTCTCTACCTGTTCCCCATTTGTGTGTGCTCTCTATCTCTCAAAATCAATAAACATTTTAAAAAATAAAAAGGGGGAAGCATTATTGAGAATTAATGGAAAACACATATTATAGAAAAAAGTTTAAAATATTTGTATTAGATACTTAAATCCATCCATAATTAGCTGATTTTAATTAAGCACTCACTATGTACCTGGTAATGAGTTGACCACTTTCTATACCCAAGCCTGGTTAGAAAATTGGAGGCAAAATGGTAGCAGAGGCGATACCCCAAGCATGACAGGAGGCAGAGCGGAGAGCCACCATTAAGGGATGAGGGTGAACTCTCCAGCCCCATGTGCTATGTGACTCCAAGAATATTTGTATCCCCTCTCCTCTATCCCAAGCATGTGGAATCAAAGGAGTCCCTGGAGCAAACAAAAATGAACAGTCTGAGAGATCAGGGGGAAACAATTTGAAACAAGTTAAAACAAGAGGGAATGGTCTGTTGGGTTTGAAGGGAGAAGAAAAAGAAGAGAAAGGAAGGGTAAACAGTAATGTCAAATGCTATGGAGCAAGGCAGGGAAGTGGTGCTTTAATTTACCAGCTAGAAAGTCATTGCTGATTTTAATGGGAGACTTTTAGTAGAAGAGATTGGGTGGAAAGCAAGCAGAGGACAAGGAAGGGCAAAGTAGTATGAGCCCCTCTTTAACTGGTTTTGCTAAGAGAGTGAGAGAGGAATTTGTGAGGATTTCTGCTTGTTATGGCCTTTATCTTTTTCCGACCATAAGGCGTAAAAAGCACGAGACAAGTTTAGGTGCCAGACAAGTTCACCTGTTGAGAGTAAGGATCGTGTTATGTTGGCGGGCACAGAAGTCAGAGAATGGTTGAGAACTGAACAGAAGATGTGAGATGTGCCTCAAAAAGTAAGGTTTACAGCAAGATGACAAGAGAATTATAAACAGTACATCAAAATACACTGCAGCCTAGGCACTCTGAGGGTACAGATATGGTTTTAAGGAATAATCACAGATTATCTGTGAATAATCTGTGATTATTCCTTAAAACCATATCTGTACCCTCAGAGTGCCTAGTATTCCTTAAAACCATATCTGTACCCTCAGAGTGCCTAGGCTGCAGTGTATTTTGATGTACTGTTTAGTACACTCTGCCCAGAAGCAGGGAGCTCTTTGCTCCACATGCCACAGGATTCCTGTTTCAGTAAAGCTGTATTCGCTCCAACATTAATGCAGAGAGTCTAGGGTGCCCAATTCCCAGACACTGAGAGCACACTTTGACAGACAGACATACGTGCAACACAGAGTAACATCCACTGGATATTATCAAAAACAAGTGTATACACCAATCTCTCCAGAAGACCAAAAGAACCTTTCAAAGGAAATTGATGGGGCCACCAAACTTTTTTAAATGAGGTGAAGGATCCATTTAAAGCAATTTCATTAGACCTATTTGATCTCAGAAACCTCCCAGAGTAAATGTATTCATTCATCGGTACCAATTACCGGGTCCTAACTTGGGTAACTGTGATAATGTTCCACAGCCCAAGAATTGTCTCTAATCTGTCCTTGGAAATGCACCAGAGCACTACAAAGAAGCCAACTGAAATTAAATTGTCTTCAAGCTTCAGGGCAGACCAAAATATGAGCTGGGAAATGCCATGTTAATGCAAGCCTATTCTTTTAAACACTAGCCTAGACTAGAATTGCCCATTGTGGGTTTTCTTACCATTTATAACATGATCTCCAGCTATTTAAATGTAGCTTTAGTCCTAACATCAATAAATACTTTTCTTCCCATATGAGTGTATCACGCCATCATTTGTGGGCTGCAAACCTCTGTCAATCAGAGCATTGTACCAGACAGTCTGCCCTTCCGCTCTCCCTTGTAAAACTGCCACAGATGAAGTCAAGTTGCAATTCCCCTCTGCCCATGAGATAATGAGCTGGCACATGCAGGAAAGATCGATGTCAAACAGAAGGGGGAGAGAGTTTTGAAGCTAACACTTTCAGCTGCCATTTGATTCCATTTTCAGAAATCAATCTCCTTCTCCTTGACAACTCTGAATGTGTTATCAATGCAGCTTCCGTTCATTGGATGACCAAGTGCTCCTCCCTTTCACTTGGGAACATTTTCCATCAGAGTCCAGTGGAAATGGAATATTTTTGCAGTGGGGAAGAGACAAGGTGAAACAAACAAGTAATCGATTGTATGCATGAAAATGCGGGATGAGCCAGTGTGTGTGTACCTGCACATGTGTAACTACAGAGTGGCTACCCATATACACAAAAATGGCTACAAAGTTAATCCCATCAATAGTTATTCCTGAAAAACTCCATATACTTGGAGATTGAAGGCAACGGTGACTGTGTCACAGATGATTGTTTAACTGTTCGCAGACATACCCATGTGGATAATGGATGTTAGTTAACTTTTAATTCACTGTGTTAATCCGAAGAGGAGACAACAACACAAAACTAACAACAAAAATACAAAACCTAATGCCTATTACTTATGCTTGATTTATGGTGGAGTTTTTATGTTGTCAGAAAGGAAAGATGCCTGGTGATCTAAAAATGGATACTACTCCAAACAAAATAACGAGACCACATGCGAGCATCATAACTACTGAATTTGGCAGGAGTTGAAGACCAAAGAATAGACTCCAGTCAAAACTTGAAGGATCACAGTTGTAGAAGCCAAAGGCCAAGAGAGGATAAAAAGGGTTTGCTTTCACAGAAGTCCTGTGTCTGTACCCCCATCATAGCATGGTGTAAGGAGGCAGGAAAAAAAAAAAAGGTATAATTAGAAAAGGAACCAATCCCATGCAGAACTGGGGATTAAGACACTGATACAGGTAGAGGATCAAACCAAACTGTGGAACAGAGGATAACGACAAGGAGTCAGAAATAAAGCATGAGCTGTGGACATGTAACATCAAGTTCCAAAAACACTTAGGAAAGGTTAGGATGGCAAGGAAAGCAATTTATTTCTTGTGGCTATGCTGAAAATTAGCTGTCATCAACCTATACTTATTGGATTAACATGCCCTTCCAGTTCTTAGAGTACTCTGTTCCTGTCCAGGCCAAAGAGCTGCGTACCCTAGCAGCAACTTGTTTTAATTACCTCCTATTTGCCCCATGCATGAGTGAGAGATTCTTGCCCTAGGGTTGCAGGGATGGCCATATGCACAACACCTGACATGGGATAGACGTGCTAGATGGCAGTTTATTAGTCACATATACTCACAGCCCAGGGGAGGAAAACATCACATGCAAAGCAGGGCTACATGGGGGCTGTGCTCAGGAACAAAGTGAATGACTGGGGCCTATGGGAGGCAGGCTTTGTAATATCAAGAGGGTGGGATGACCTGTGGCTCTGTGGGAGGATGTGACTGGCTTGTTTGAATACTCCCATGGACTGGCAGTGAACTGAAACCAGGTACTCAGGCATAAGTAGGTACTTCACTTGGTCCCCTTGACAAGGAAAGCTGTTTGGTGAGGGTATCTTATCCATGGGAGCAGAATTGGGAAGGGAACTTGTGGGTAGGCCATTTGAAGCCCTCCCGGTTTCACCAGATGTCAAGGCACAAATACTATTGGGCCTTAATTTTAGACTTTATATCATAAACCTGAAGGGGGACCAGAAAACTGGCAAATTCACCATTCTCACTTCCTATATTTAGAGCTTCCTTGTTTCTTAACCTTGTGCTAGGAATATATAACCTATCTGACTGAGGAAAATTATCTACCTAATCACCTGTCTCTCCTTGTACACTCAGTTTCCAGGATGGTGCAAGAAACAATTAAACTTTTGGTTTCTAGTAGTTTGCCTGCCCCGTTCAAGGCTATATGTGAAGAAAGAACAGACAGAAGTGGGACAAGAAGTCAACAAAGTCCTTAATTAAGTAGAGTAGATGATAACAGTAGCAAGCACTTGAAAGTAAGGTTTGATATATATGTGTTGCCAAGAAACTGCCTGGAGAAGGTGGGCACTTAGGGCTATTTTTTAAAAATACACCTGGAAAATTGCCACTTGCCTAGACAATATTGAAGGAGATAGAAAAAAACTGATGTCCATTGAATTATTTTCATTGGATAATACGTTATCCAAAAAAGGTGAAAGAACAAATCAAACAAATGTGACACGTGCAAAATGTTTTTACTTTCAGTGTATGTGGTGTGTTAATTCTTCCGTTTATCTCTATGTGTATTTGGTGTTAATCCCCCATTGTGTCTTTCTGAAGACAATAAGCTTAGCTTTAAAAGATCTCATACACATTTACAAGATTACTTACAGAAATTTGACTCTAGTAATTCGGCATCATTTTTGTACTAAAAATAGAGTACTATCAACTTCAAAATGTTAGCAACTCTTTTACCAATTCCCTCAAGTAGAAATGATTGTGCCATCATCTGATATTTAAAGTGCTTTGCTTCTTTCTTTATTATAGTACTTGTCACACTGCATTGTAATTATGCATTTATACATCTGTCTCCCCATCTAGAAGATAAACTTTTTAAGGTGAGGAATTATCTTACTTCTTCCTTATATTAACATCCCCAACACTAGCACACTTACCCAACATATGTAATAGTCTCTTAACTTTTTTGTGGAGTGAGTGAATGAGTTAATGAATGTCATCCCTCTCAATTCTGAGTTTATACATACGAATGCCTATTTGACATTTCCACTGGAATATTTATTAGATACTTCAAATTTAAGATATCCAAAAATACATCTTAATTTTCACTCTCTCAAAATGTCTTTTTTCTCAGCACTTCCTATCAAGAAATGAGAGCACCACACACAGTTGTCAAGGCCAAAAATGTGCAAATCAGCCAGAGGGAAACTTTATCCAACTCCTTAATCCGATCTAGTAGCACACCCTGTCCACCTCCAAAGTGTGGCACATATCCATTGACTTGTCTCCATTTCTGTTACCAACACTCTAGCCCAAGCCTTCAGCATTCATTTGCCTGATGTCCTTATTCACACTCTTACCCCTGTCTGTTCTCCACAGAACATTTGGGGTGATCCTTTCAAAATATAAATCACACACCCCTAACCTGCTTGACACCCTCCATGAGATTCCCATGGCTCTTTTTTTTTTTTTTTTTTTTTAAACGTTTTAAGTTTATTTATTTATTTATTTTTTAATTTTTTTTTCAACGTTTATTTATTTTTGGGACAGAGAGAGACAGAGCATGAACAGGGGAGGGGCAGAGAGAGAGGGAGACACAGAATCGGAAACAGGCTCCAGGCTCTGAGCCATCAGCCCAGAGCCTGACGCGGGGCTCGAACTCCCGGACTGCGAGATCGTGACCTGGCTGAAGTCGGACGCTTAACCGACTGCGCCACCCAGGCGCCCCTCCCATGGCTCTTTAAAGTAAGGTGCCTTACATGTAGACATGTAGACTTTTTCCACTTCTCTTACTTCATTTTCCACTGACTGTATTCCCCTAAGTCTTTTCTGGCTCCACTGGCCTCAGAGATCCTCAGAGAGGCCCAGCTCATTGTATCATGTTGTTTTATTAATGAATTGTTTCATTTTCATAAATTATTTGTCCTCTAAATGTGCTTGCGACAAGTTCCTTTTCGTCACTGAGGGGTCAACTTAAATTCCATCTTCCTCATTAAATACCTTTCTGGCCTCTCAATCTAAAGCAGCCCCTAGGTCATTCTCTCTCCCACTGTTTGATTTTATTTTTATCACAGTATTAATGGTCATCCGAGATGGTCTTGTTTACTTACACTAGTCTTCATTGTTCACAGCCAAATTTCCAGGGCTTCAAATAGTGCCTGGCACATAAAAGACCTTCAGTAAATGATATGTGGGAATGAATAAGCTCATGAATTCATTAAGAAACCGAATCAATGAATATATAAATGAGTTTGTGAATAAATGCATGAATAAAGGAATTTTATTCCTGACATTTATATTATCCTGATCATAATAGTACTAATATGAAATATTATGTATTACTAATCATGAGCTATCCATCTCTATAAACCTTATATGACATATATAAATTAATAAAATCTGAAAGAACCAACCTTATAAACTTAGATGTATTTAGATTAAGAAAATGCTTTGACATACTTTTTTTCCCATTGCCATAATTCATAAGTAAAGTTTTACAAAATCTTATTGCAATTAGCTTTATTCTATTTTCACCTTCTATTTCCTCTTTTTTAAGTCTCTAATGCTACAGAATTCACCTGTTACCCATTTTTTCCCCCCTCAGGAAAAACTGACTATCATTGGGCAATATTGTAAATTGAATCTTCTCATATAATCTGAATAGTCTAATAATTACTGAAGAAATAGAATTTCAAGTTAAAATCTTCCTAAAAAAATACTCTAGGCCCAGATACTTTCACTGATTAAGTTTGCTAGACATTATATATATATACATATATATATATACATATATGTATATATATATATATATATGTGTGTGTGTGTATGTGTGTATATATATGTATATGTGTGTATACACACACACACACACATATATATATATATGCACACACATTACAAATGCATATATATATATAGCAAATTCTATGCAAATTCTGCCAGAAAATTGCAGAGGAGGAAAAAATTTCCAACTCATTTATGTGACAAGTATTATTCTAATATCAAAATCAGGGAAAGGTACTATAAGGAAAGAAAACTACAGACCAATATCTCTTGTGAACAAAGATACAAAATTTCTAATAAATATTTGCAAATTGATCTAATACTATATGACAAAGTGGAGTTTATCTCAAGAGTGCAAGTTTACTTTAACACTAGAAAACAAACACATGTAATTCACTATATCAACAGACCAAAAAAAACAAAAACAAAAAACCGAACAACAACAACAACAACACACACACACATTGAACTAGAAACAGAAAAATCATTTGACAAAATCCAACATCCATTCTTTATTTAAAAAACAAACTGTCAGCAAGCTAGGAATAGAAACGTTTTTACTTTAACAAAGGGTATCTAAAACTAATTTGGATGTAAATTAAAACAAGAAAAAAAAGAGAAAAAAATAAAAATAAAATAAATTTGCATCTATCATCACTCTTCATTGTGAAAGACTGAACTTATATTCTAAGAAAAAAAGAAAAAAGAAAAAAACAAGGCAAGAATATCCCTTTACCACTCCTATTCAACATTGTACTGTAGGTTGTAGCCAGAGCAATTAAACAAGAAAAATAAATAAACACCCCCAAAATAAAAAGCTTCCAAATAGTATGCTATTGACATGAAGATAAACAAATAACTCCATGTGACAAATAGAGTCCAGAAATTGACCAACACATATATAATCAATTAATTTTCAACAAATAAGAATATTCAGTAGAAAAAGGACTGCCCTTTCAATAGATGATACTAGAACAACTGGATTTTCATATGCAAAAACATAATAAAATTTGACCCTATATCAAATGATACACAAAAATAATTCAAAATGGATCACAGACCTAAATGTGAAAACAAAAACTATAAAACCTCTAAAAGAAAATATAGGAAAAAAGTTTTTGTGACTTTGGGTTAAGTGAACAAGAGGGAAAACATACCAACAAAAATGGTTTTGACTTTTTACTAGGGAGTTTAAAATGGAGTTAATACGTTCTTTCCTAATAGAAAATATTTACAAATTTTAATAACTGACAGAAATAAATCATTGGAAAATCTGGGTTTAGCATTAACAAGGATTCTGCTCTAAATATGATGTGTTTTCTTTTTCTTTTTTTTCAATTATTTGTTAGCATCATTGGCGAAAGTCAGTTGGGCATATGTTAATGGAGGTAAAGAAAGACACAGAACTAATTTACTGAGCATAATAAAGTCTATTGTTTTCCAAATAATTCTACATATATAATTTTTTTTAATTTTGGGTGTTTTTAATTGTTTTAAATGTTAATTTATTTTTGACAGAAAGAGAGAGAGACACACATACACAGAGCATGAGTGGGGGAGGGGTTGAGAGAGAGGGAGACACAGAATTGGAAGTAGGTTTCAGGCTCTGAGCTGTCAGCACAGAGCTCAACACAGGATTGAACTCATGAACTGTGAGACCATGACCTGAAGTCGGACACTCGACTGAGACACCCAGGTGCCCCTCCCTCTACCTATGTAATTTGTTTTCACCTTTGCTCTTTGCATTCACTAGGAGTTCCTGGCTTCTCCTGAACCTATATCCATGACAAGTCCTCTTCAGCTTACAGCTTCTACCAATGATAACCAGAACGGCTAGGAGACCTATCATTCAACAATGTTCCATGGGAAAGCCCAGACAATTCCTTTTTCAAATCTCTAAGGAATGTAGTATTGAGAGGGGCACTGACGTCACTAAGAAGCTTGCCATCTGGTGGTGAAAGAAGCTGTTACAGAACTGATATCAATGGGACATGGTAAGATCTCAAAATAATAGAAACCAGCTGGTGGTATTTAACTATGAGAAAGCAGGTGGCTGCAATTATAGATATGAGCAACAAAGTCTGAATGGCAGCCAGAAAATGGGGGTGGTGGTGACCTACAGAGAACTATGGTCATGGTTATATAGAAAACAGTGCCCTAGAGGTAAGATGTATTGGCAACCTGCAAGAGTTATTTCTCAATCTACAAAATCAAAATAATTCAAAGATGGATTATCAGGAAGCTAAGGGAATTCACTCCAATGAAAATCATGAACCCTTACCACTTTACAGATCTAAGCCAGATTTTAGACCCAGGACCTAATGTGTGAAGGAGAGGCCAGGTGCTCAGGAGGAAGGATTCTACCAGCACTACAAGTGTACATTCTAAATTATTCCTTCAGGACGTCTCCAAAGGAAATTATGATCATTGATGCAGGTAACTACACCAGGAAAGGGGAGAAGTCAGACTGCTCAGACATTTGAAAATGTCTGCCACAGGATCTGAGTTTATACCAATACTTACAAAACTTGAAGCATGATGATGATGTCACTTTAAGAATAAGGATATATGAGGACCAATGAACAGAGATCTATGTTCAGCTCACAGTAGGTCCACTGAACTCATGGATCCACCCAGTGGTCATTTCCTCAGTCACCAAATGAATAATTAGAATAGACACACTTGCTAGTTGGCTGAGCTGTCATGCTAGTTACTTGGTGTGTGGAGTAAGAGCCATCAGACTGGGGAAAGCCAAAATGAAGACTAAAAATCCACCCCCCCCCAACCTGGAAGAAATAGTGAATGCAAAATGATATTGTATCTTGAGGACTGAAAGAGATTGGTGCCACCCTTGAGGAACTAAATGATGCAGAGGTGATGGTTCTGATCATATCTCCAAAACTAGTCTGGTCTCTAAAAAACAGATTTGTGCGTGTGTGTGTATTATAGTAGACTACTTCAAATTTTATCAAATACCACCAAAAATTAGTAGTTGCTGTTAAAGATGCAGTGAGTTACTGGAACAGATTTATATAGCTTCAGCATATGGTCTGCAGCCATCTATTTGATATATGCATTCTTTTCCATCCTTACTGGGAACCAGGACCAGAAAAGCAGGGTCAGAAGCACATTGCTTTCACATGGGATGGAAACTCCATGTTAACTCTTTTACTCTCTATCATAAGAGACGCTGAAGGAACTTGGACCGTGTGGCCATAATAGTGCATCCTATCAATGACGCCATGTTAATCATACTGAATAAGTGAGAAATGGCAGGTACATTAAGGTCTTGGTAAGATAAATGTGCTATAGAGGATGCACGGGCCTACCACATCAGTGAAGATTTGAGAGGCATGCTAGTTTGGGGAATATTTGGGCAACCCCTCCAAAGCAAAAGACAATTTACTGCATCTCCTATCTCCCATCAAATGACTCAATGTGAATAAATAAAAAGAAAGAAACACAAAAATCTATCAAGTGATATGGAAGGCCGTCAAGTTTAAATTTTTTTTTTTCAACGTTTCTTTATTTTTGGGACAGAGAGAGACAGAGCATGAATGGGGGAGGGGCAGAGAGAGAGGGAGACACAGAATCGGAAACAGGCTCCAGGCTCTGAGCCATCAGCCCAGAGCCTGACGCGGGGCTCGAACTCACGGGCCGCGAGATCGTGACCTGGCTGAAGTCGGACGCTTAACCGACTGCGCCACCCAGGCGCCCCAGGAAGGCCGTCAAGTTTAAATCGGGCCCAGAGTAGGGATGGGCTTTGCAGCAAGTGCAAGCCACAGTGCAAACATCTCTGCCTCTTGGGCAAACTGGGAGAATCTATGGTATTAGAGATATCTGTGATATAAAAGATGCCTTGTAGAGTTTATGTCGAGCATCAGTAGGAGTATCACAAATTGGATCCTTAGGGTTCTGAAGCAAGACTTTGGAGAACTATAGCAGAAAATCTCATGCCATTTGAAACAGAGCTCCTGGAATGCTGTTGTGCTCCAGTAGAGCAGGAACACCTAGCCTTGGGATATCAGGAAACAACCAGCCAAACTGCCCATCATAAGCTGGGCTCTGTCAGAAACAAGTTATACAACCGTGTGGACCTGACAGCAATCCACTGTCACATGGAAGTGGTATCTACATCTGAGATGGAGCCCTGGCTGCAACAGAGAGGATAAGCAAGCTGCAGGAGCAAATGGCCCAGACACTTGCCGTGTCATGCACCATTGCCATCCATACAGCTCTCTCTGTATTTACGCTAATTTCACATGGGTAAGGAAACCCTTTTCCCAGTCGACAGGTTAAAAAGGGTTGATCATGGAGGCACGTGGGTGGCTCAGTCCGTTAAGCATCTGACTTCAGCTCAGGTCATGATCTCACGGTTTGTGGGTTCGAGCCCTGCATGGGGATCTGTGCTGACAGCTCAGAGCCTGCAACCTGCTTCAGATTCTGTGTCTCCCTCTCTCTCTGCCCTTCCCCCACTCATGCTCTGTCTCTCTCAAAAATGAGTAACATTAAACAATAAACATTAAAAAAATATTTAAAAAACAATTAAAAATGTGTTGAACTTGGCTCTTAGATGTCTTGGCTCAATATGCTGATTAAAGCCAAAAAATGTACCACAGCTACTTTATAGCCCCACTCCCAATGGCCCTGAGAAACAGAAATGAGGAGGAATCCTGCCATTGACCAGAGGTTTGGACAATGTGCCTAAGTATTCATTTTGTGTGGAATGAAAATTGGCCTGAGGTTACTATACATACAATATAAATAAATATATTATATATATAAAGATATAAATATTATATATAATATATAAACAAATTATAAATCTATAATAAATGCATATAAATATATATATATACATCTATATGTACATATACATATAGATGTATACATAAATATTTTATGGACAGTGGTGAATGCCCTTGAGGCTTCATATGGGGAATGAAGTGAAAAAAAAAAAATTAGCATAGCTCATATTCCCTAAGCAGGGAAGCCTTGAGAAGAGGCACATGGATAAACACGTAGGAGTTGTCACAAAGCATGAGGTTTTTCATCTGATAAATTAATGCCTACCACAGACTATCCATCATGGAAGAGGCACTAATCAACTAAACAGTTGAGGTCAATCCGTTCCTGCATCAACTTTCCCAGTGTTGGCACAGTGGTAGACATGGCAATAAGGGTGGAAAATATCTATGACCAAAGTATAGACTCTTCCTCTCCAAATCTGATCTAGGCACTGCCACTGCAGAATGTCTGCTTTGCCCACAACTGAGCTCCTGAGTACCATGCCTCAGTGAAACCAACTGGCACTTAGTGGCGAAGTAGATTGATTTCATTGCCTCTCTTCTATCCTGTAAAAGGCAGAAAATAATGTAAATCGCTGACGCACATTTTTCGCATAAGTATGACGCTGCTGCCTACAGGGCCTCAGTTCACATCACTATCTAAAGGTTACAAAGTTTGTTCTGTCAAACTTATTTGAGGAACAAGTGTATATGAGGAATCCCACGTAATCCTACTCCAGTCCAAGGGACTACTTTCATAGCAATGAAGGTGTAGCAATAAGACATTACCATAAGATCCACTGGTCCCACCACATACTGCACCACTTATAAACTGAGGCACCAGCTTGGGAGTGATACCAAGAATAGAATCTCATCTTTCAGGTCACAGTATATGCTCTAAATTAACAGCAATTGTTTGTTGCTGTAACCTCAACAAATAGAGTACATAAATTTAAAAACCAAGGGATAGAAATAGATTATTATCATGTTCATTAGTCCATCTGGGGAATATATGATTTCCATCCCTGAAACTCCAAATTATGTGAATCTAGAGGTTATGTTTCCCTGAGGGAAACACCTTCACCATGACAAATGCCACAATACTTCCATGAAAGGTTAAGCCATGGCTGCCACCTAGTCACTTCAGATGTTGCATAACTAAACACCAACAGACCAGGAAAGGAGTAACTATCCTGATGGAGGTGTTTAATCCTGATCATCAGGAGGATGAGGGTCTGACGTTAAACCTGGAGGCAGACAGAATATGTTTGACACCCAGTGATCTATAATGACATTTCTTGGTACTGCCCTCATCATTCTTGACAGTAAATGAGAAAGTGTATAAGACATATCCTGAACTAGAGACTCAGATCTCATACAGATGTTAGCATCACCAAGACTAACAGAAATGCTGGATGAATTTGAGGACTGGCTAGGATGAACAGTAGTATAGGAAAATGATGAGTATCATTTGCAGTCCCAAAAATAACTACAGCAGCAGGGGCTATAGTTCGTCCCACTAGCCTTTCTCTTAAGAGTTTTCCCAGAAAAAGAGACCAATTAGAATTGTGGAGAAGCTGTTTCTAGGTGGGTGAAGGTATTTTACGAAGTAAGTTATGCTTCGTATGTGACTAAAGGTATGGACTATACAGTAAACAGTGTTGCACCCCTCCTTCCCCTCTTCAGGACTGAGAAACTCATTGTTTTAGTCACTGTCAGTGTTACTTGTCTATCACTAACAGTTGAGTCCCTGTCTAGGAATTACCCTTGGCCAAAGGGAGCTGCTTCATTCAAGATTATGTCACCTTGGTGTTAGCCCACATCCAGTATCATCTGGTTAGTGTGTTGGTATTAATTCCCAACACCACTGCCTCAATTTTATCTGAAAGGCCATCCCAGCTTCAGAGCTCTCTTGTGAATTCAGCTGAAGGTTCTGTTGAAACTGTATCACAGTTCAACTTCTTCCTCTGTTCAATTCTCCTTCATTCTCTATAACTCATTCATACAACATCCTCTACAACTACTGCTCTTGAAAGCTCACCCCAGTAAACCTCCTGCATACAAATCTCGGCTTAAAACGTTTTTTCCCCCTTGGGGGACTGAAATTATGAGGTTAAATAGGGAATTTTCATCTAATATGAGAAACTCTTTTGATCAATAAATTTAACTTATTTACATTTATCGCAATTAAGGCTGTACCATGACGGTCTTCAGACATTTTATATCATGAGACAAATTTATCGCATTCTCCATTTCTCTTTTCTTCTTTCCTGTTTTTTGTTCATTGGAAAGTTACACATTATATTTTCATGCTTTTAAAAAAATTTTTTTTGGACTTTAAGACTCATATTTATGTTTACTATTTTACATGAATTTTCTAAATGTATTATTATTCACAGCCTCTTATGGAAAAGATAAGTGTATAGGAATGTGCCTACACCTACCTCATGTTTGTAGCACACAATTTTCTGGATTATCATTTACACACATTTTTAGGATACATTTTTTTAAAGAATATATTAAATTCTACTAAATTATTTACTCATCCTTATTTCTCATATATTTTTGAACATCTTCCTGGAGTTCTTGCTGTTCTTTTCAGTTAAATACTTCCTCTAAGATTCCTTTTAAAATGAATCTTTATGTTGCAAAACTTCTGAGGTCTTAGATGCCTGAGAATGATTTCATTTTATTCTCACATTTATGTTAAGAGTTAGACAAATATAACATTCTATACTAAAGTTTCTTTTATTTGAAAATATTATTTCATCATATTTTTATTTTTTTTAAGTTTTTGAGAAGTCTGATACCAATCCAAATCTATTTTTATAAGCACTTAGTGCCTCCCCTTTATCCCTTCCTTTATTGGTATTCTTAAAATTCAGTTTAATTTTTTAAGAGTTTTTTTTTTTAACTTTGTTCTGTTTGTTCTTTTTTGCTTGGTATTCTATGTGCTACATTAAAATGACTTTTTCCTTCTTTTAATCTGAAAAATCAGTGTAAATTATTTTTCAACTATTTCCTCCCATTACTTCATTCTTTATTTTTTCTCTATCATGAAACTTTATTATATATCTGCTCATACTTTTAGACTCTATATGTCTTTACTTAGCATTTTAATTTTCCATCTCTCTTTCCCTTACTGATCCCTTTCTAAGATTTATTAAAAGGGTTTCTAAATCTGATCTTTCAATTCACTAATTCATTCTTTGGTTATTTTCTTTGTGCTATTAAACCCATTAGTTGAGTTGTTTGTTAGAATTATTATATATTCACACATAGTATTTTGAATTAGTCCTTTATAACTGCTTACTCCTGTTATGCCAATGTCTGTATCTCTGTAGATAATTTCTGTTCTTCTCTTCTTTAAATTCATTATCTGGCCAAAGGATTCTTCTTCTTCTCACACAAACTGTCGACTATGTTGTCTTTCTTCTATAGTGACTGCCTTCCTCAGGTAAATTGTTAGACTTTGCTGTAGCCAGTTTTCCTCTAGATGTATCAGCCACTGGGTTAATGATGAGTATGGGGAGAGGTAGCTAAAGCAGCTCAGGTCCTGTTTAGTAGCTTCCCATAAGTTTAGGACTGGGGAATGGAGGTGCCTCAAGGTAGAGAGCCTGTTTTTTTTTTACAAATTCCTCTATGTCAGGTAAATCTACGCTACAAGAAAACTCCTTGTGCTTCCACCAATATTATCTAACTTGGATATAACTTTCTCACTTTCAAGTTTGGAGCAAGATGCGAGAAAAAGTGATAAATGGCAATAGACAGTCTTCCTACACTTCCTGTTATCTTCACCTCACCACAGGTAGATGATACAATCATGCCATTCCACCATCACACTGCTCTTTTTCTGTCTTGCATTAATTACTGACTGGGCAATGATCTTCCCAAGGCAATACCGGTGACAGGCAAGGAGCAGGTGGATATCACAACAACAGCAACAACAAAAATCTCTCTCTCTTTCATTGTATCTGGTCCTCGTCCACTTTAGGGAATTGCTTCTTCTTTATACTAATATAACCAACTTCTATTCTTCAAGGTTTTTTTCTGAATAAATGTATATTTCTGCTAAGAAATGGAAACCACTGAATATTTAATAAGTCTGTAATGCAAATATTCTACTTAAATCTATCATCTCCCTCCTGCTTCTGTGCCTCTCTGGATTTGTGCTGGGGAGAAAGGCATACCAGTTCATGTTAGTTTGTCACCCTGTCCACCATCACTTGATCTATGCCATTCAGACATATTCCTTAAAAATAAGATCTCTGAAAGATCTTTCCATTTCTGAAACTATATAAAGAACACCCACTTTCATATGTGGGTTTTCAGTTTTCTATCTGAAAATGATGTAACATGAATCTATGTATCTTATTTAATAGAAACAGGGACCAAAAAAACAACCTGAGGCTAATTAAGCATAAGGTACCTCAAGCTTTAATTCTGGCTTTATTTCAATTTTCAGTTCCTTGTTTATGATTCATATAATAGTTTGCCTTAGACAAATTAATTAGTTGTATGTGTCAAGCTAGCTAAATGCATGCTAAATATTTTCCCAAGAGAACTAAGTTGAAACTGGGTGCTATTAAAACCTTGAAATGAACAAAATGTGTTTTTAACAAGTCACACATTATTAATTGGAACTGGATAGTGAGGCATATTTTTGGATGCATGCCGAGAATAATTATGGAACTTCTTTTTTTATTGGAACAAGATGAGTTAATCAAGAGACACTAATCCAGCTTACTATGGCTGAATCTTGAAAGCATGGTCACAAACTAACACACCTTATCAGTTCGGATTAGGGTTGAAAAACCAAGTGGGAGTCCAGGAATCATTCCTGTGCTATACAGTTTATGCCTTAAAGATATCTTTACCCAATTTCCTTATTTTGAGTGGGTAAGAAATTAGATGTCCAAAAAATAATGTTATTGACCTAAATTCATAAAGCTGGTTGGTGTCAAGGCCAGAATTATGAAATAAATTTCTATTTTTACCATGACTAAACATTGCTTAAAAACATTGAGGGGCGCCTGGGTGGCGCAGTCGGTTAAGCGTCCGACTTCAGCCAGGTCACGATCTCGCGGTCCGGGAGTTCGAGCCCTGCGTCGGGCTCTGGGCTGATGGCTCAGAGCCTGGAGCCTGTTTCCGATTCTGTGTCTCCCTCTCTCTCTGCCCCTCCCCCGTTCATGCTCTGTCTCTCTCTGTCCCAAAAATAAATAAACGTTGAAAAAAAAAATTTAAAAAAAAAAAAAAAACATTGAATATTTGGTAACTTTTATTATATGTTGTTCTACATTGAATCAAAGCCTAAATGGTTCTTTATCTTTAAAAATGGTTATAAAATCTCTATAAATTTATTTTTATAACAATATTTTCAAATAATTGAGTCCTTGTCAGGAAGAACTCACACAGTGGGGCTCTTATTCAATGTGCCCCTAAACCAAGCAAGTTAAATCAGATTCTCCCTGCCAAGACTTTAAATCTCAAGAAACGTGATGTAAGGGCAAGAAAAATTATCAGCTGAAGAAATTCATCTGACTAGTTCTAGTTGTCTAGACTCAAAAATCTTCTGAGTCTCATATTTATAGGACCTTGATTTTCTAGTGTTTTCATCACTCTTCCCGTTTCTCTTGTCATCCAGGTAACTGATACTCTGTTTCCTCTGCTTGAGTTAGCTAGAATCAGTTTCTGTTGCTTGCTGTCACTGGGTCTAACTGGCACAGTCTCTATCTCTGTACCCGAGGCAGCATAAAACTTTTAACCGGATTATGTTTTGGGTCAGGAATGGTGTCATTCCAATCAGAACTGAGTTGATACACTTCATTTGTCCTACTGTTTCATTTGCTTGATTTTTTTTTTACGTTCACTTGTTTATTTTGAGAGAGAGAGAGAGCGCGCACACTTGAGTAGGGGAAGGGCAGAGACAGAGGGAGAGAGAGAATCCCACACAACTCCATGCTTAGCACAGAGCCCAACACGGGCTCAACCTCATGACCATGAGATCATGACCTGAGCCAAAACCAAGAGGCAGGCGCTTAACTGACTGAGCCACCCAGACTCTCTGTCATATGCTTGATCTTTTGTAAATAACACAAACGTAAGAGTTGACATAAAACTTTCATTTATTAGCACCATCTATGATTCCTGGACATATCTAATCATAATACTCACCTTCATTCAGTATCCAAATGAGAAGAGGCAACTGCCTTGTGCTTAAGACTCAAGATAAAGATAAATGCTTTAAGAGGACCCTCTAAAGAAGGCTTATAAGAATAAAAGTCTTAAACCTAAAGGAATTTATTACATTTTGCTTTTGTTACCGGATTTAGAATTTTTGGTTTCTCTGGTGGCATATATTTTGAAGAAATGACAAAATGAATACGTGTTAATAAAGGGATTCTTAAATAAACCTAGACTGACCTGAGAGCAGTAGAAAGATCATACCAAGCCTATAAAAAGCACTAAGCAATTATATTAGATGCTGGGAGTAATGGCACAGAAGATGTGGGTAGCAGCATGCCAATATGGGAGAGTGAATAATGTTTTTAGAAACTGTCAGACATCATGCTTTTTCTATTCTAATTGTGGAAACTGAAAGCCACAGTGGAGAGAAAGAAGAAGATAGGGGAGGAGAGGGGAGGAGGGAGAAAAGGATGGGAATAGAAAGAAGAGAAAGAAACTAACATTTATTACAGATATTAAGGACCTACTATGTGTCAGTATATTCTGGGTGATTATAATAATCATTTCACTTATTCCTAACCATCTTGGGAGGTGGATATCATTATTAAGAAATGAAGGCTGAGAGAGATTCACTTCTCTAAGATCACAAAACTTGTGAGTAGAAGTTTTGTTGTAGTATACAAAACAAAGGGTATAGTTTTGGGAGATGGATCTTCTGGCTCTAAATTCCAGGCTTGTACTATTGTGAGCGCTTTACTGGCTGCTCAGCACTGTGACTATTATGATCACTAATACTAATACTATTGGTGTTACTGTTAGGGCATGGATAGAAAGGCTCCACAGAGTGATGCAGAAATTGTTGGAAAGCCTCACTAAAAAGAATTAGCCTTCCTTCAGTGTGTCTTAGGTGTTCGTCTCACTCCTGTGCTAGGATGGGATATACTCTGATTGAACTCTTCGGTATTCTCCCACTCTCTTATCAAGCTAAACACCTCTTTTCATTTAAAATTTGTTGATCTAGCCTATTTCTTAAAGCTAGTTTCTGCTACCAAGCCATAACCTGACCCAGTTGCAGAATCTATTGATAACTTTTTTATCTCTTTCTTTTGTTTCTCTCTCTCTCTCAACACAGAGAACTGAGTCTTAGCAGCACAGGAGTGGTGGGGAGAAGGTGTAGCAAATATTAATATCATTTAATTATACTTGTCTCCAGAAAACATAGTCAAAAGTGGACCCTGTTTCACCCAAAACAAACTACCTTCTCTCTGCAGTATAACAATGGTTAGGAGAGGTGGACCAGGCTATTTGGTTCAAATCCATTTGATTTTAGGTAAGTTTTTTTTTAGCATATCTATGCTTCAATTTTCTCTACTTTTCAGATGAAAAGTAGATGCGTAAGGTAAAGGAGATAAATACATGGAAAATATTTGGCATTGTTCCTGGCTATTAGTACCCCTTAGTAAGTGTTAGCTACTGTTTAAATTGTGATTGTGTTAGGATGAGATCTGTGATTCTTCTTCCTTTGAGGGACTCATAGTAGATCTCTAGGTGAAAGAAAGAACAGCTGGCCTCTACTTTTTCTACCTCTCCAGAGTTGTTTCATTGGACTGAGAGTGAGATCCATTTTTTTTTTTTTATTTGAGGCTACATGTTTGCTGGGCATCAAAAGATGGTAAAAAGAATTAAAATGGAAAACATGGACTAGATTAAAACGAGTGAAAGTTTGGGCTAATATAATAAAGGAAACATTTGAGGGAAAAATACAAATAAAATCTGTATTTGCATGAATGAAATTCTAAATGAGTCTTTAAAAAATGATTCCAAACTTTTATCCATTCTCCACATCAGAAGATTTTAGAAGACAAAATGACACATGAGCAATTTGCAAGCATGCCTGGACTGGAGGGCCTTGATGATTCTATTAGCACAGGCTTTGACGTAGCTTCATATAAAGCACATGTACTGTCCATAGCTATAGCTTATGACTGGCAAATATTCTAATAAAATTGTTTTTGCTTATACCAAGGGAAATGGCCTAATGATGGATCAAACAGCTTTTTAAAATACAGTAAGACATTTAAGTATCTATATCTGCTCTCAGAAACTTCAGACTATCATCCAAACAAGTCTAAGTCTTTGTATAAGCAAATTGCTTTATCAAGTATGCTCAGAAGAGCTATATTTTCATATGTCAAATCAAGTTGCTCAGGCAGAGCAAAATCAATGCCAACACAACATCAATTTTCCAAGATTTTTAAGCATCTACTTTTGCTTTTAGGACACAATTTCAAGTAAACGAAAAGTACCAGTTATCATGGATTGAGTAAAATAACAACAATGGGGAAAATGTAGCTGTGTCTGGCAACGTTTTGCACTATGATAATATAACCCTAACAGATATAAAAAGGAATTGTGAAATCCAAGATTTCCTAGGGTGTGAGGAAACAAAAATTCTTAGAAACTATCTGTGGAAGATAAATAGGTAAAAGTGTTTCTGGAAGAAACTCAACATCTTCAATGTGTCTACCCTTTGACTTAGCAATCGCACTCCTGGGAATTAATTCCTCCAGGACGCATTTATGTAGTGATTCAGTGTAGAGTCCTCATGGAGACTTCTTGAATTTAATCCTGGTTCTGCAACACAAGTTAGAGAAAACCACAGGACTGTGGCTGGCCCATAAAATGCCTCAGGATTAGAAAAGCTTGCTCCTTCAGGATAAAGGCAGGTTAGGGACACAAGGTTTAACAACCAGAAGGTGTCTTTGGGCATTTTAGAATATGCACCCCCACCCCGCCCCTTCTTTCTGCTAAAAACAGTCTTGAGCCAAGGTTTGATGATAAGTTCAAGCTGGATGTCAGCCCCTACTTCCCACCTCAAGCAGATATCCCTGGGCAAGGAATAACCTGCAAAATCTGGAGAGAGGGCAAGGAGTATCAACCTTACAGGATTAGTATGGGGTTCAAAAGAGATTATCTATATAAAGTGCTTAGCATGGTGCTTGGCATATAGTAAGCTCTCAGTAAATTATACCTATTATTTTATTATCATACACTATAGAAAATGAGTGTTCAAAGAAAACTGTTGTGATATTCATTACAGGATTGCTTATAAAAGTGAAGGTTTAGAAATAATCTAAACATCCTTCAATAGAGGGAGTTTAAACAAAATCTAGTACAGTCTTGAAATTCTATAACCTTTCTTTTCTCCCAATTTTTTACTGTGGTAAAATACACATAACAAAATTCACTACCGAGCCATTTTTAAGGGTACAGTTCTGTGGTATTAAGTACATTCATATTACTGTGCAATCACCCTACCATTCATGTCCAGAACTCTCTTCATCTTGCAAAATTAAAACTCTATAAACTTTAAAAATAATGAGACGGATCTATAGGTAATAACATCTAAAAAATGTCTATGATATATTATTAGAAATAAAGTAGGAAAGTTGTAGTTATCTGAATCCATTTAAATTTTTTTATAATGTTTATTTATTTTTGAAGGAGAGAGAGACAGCATGAGTAGGGGAGGGACAGAGAGAGAGGGAGACATAGAATCCAAAGGAAGATCCAGCCTCTGAGCTGTCAGCACATAGCGTGATGGGGGCTTGAACCCACAAACCGCAAGTTCATGACGTAAGCCCCAGTCGGGAGCTTAACCAACTGAGCCACCCAGGCGCCCCTGAATCCATTTTTCAATATAAAAGAGGGAAGGAGGGAAGGAGGGAGGACGGGAGGGAAGGAGGGAATTTATGGGATTATCCTGTCAGTAATGGTTTTCTGGAAATTGCCTTTCCTCTCATTCAATAGTTAGTATAGAAGCTTCCCTTTTAGTATAATGTGACACAGTATAATAATAATAGTTGCTATCTCAATATTAGTCTCATAAATGATTTAACACTTGTAGAGCAGTTAGATCACTGCTGGGCACTTATTAAGGGCCACAGAAATGTTTCTATTCTTGATACAATGAAAGTTTGGGAAGGATCTCAGTACGTGTCCTCTAAAATAGAAGGATAATAGCCACTGGGAAGCTATTATTTCAGGTACCTTGATTTTATAAAACTTCTGCTATTGCTGAGAATAAAAATAAAACAATGATTTAAAACAACCATAAAAGTAATAGCTAATATTTCTTGAATACTCCCTGTGTCAGGCACTGGTCCAATTCTTAACCAGCATTATCTTATGCCTGGGATAGGCTATGGGATAGATTCTAATATCCCTGTTTCGTATTTGAAGAGACGAAAGCTCAGGGAAGTTAAGTAGTTTGTCCAAAATCACGTGGCTAATAAGCATTAAAAAAGGTTATAAAGTCAGAGATCCTACTTCCAGAGGGTCTTTCTCAATTATCACCAGGCATCATGACACCATAATACATACACAAGTGAGTATGTTTCCTGTACATGGGTGTACAGATAAACTTTAATGTAACAAAGAATTAGATATAGGTATATGCCAAGTTTAAGAATACTAAATCACTGACATTTTCTAGAATGTAGTCTGAAGATACAAAAGGTACACTCCATGCTTCTTATTGTATTATAATTATGTGTTTATATATAGTGTCTCCTCCTAGACAAGTACAATTTTTTCATCTGTGTGTATATCTGGCTTAACAAGCAGTGTGCACATAAAAAATTCACTAAACTTTATAATATTGAAATAGAATTTAAAATTGTTTTAAAATACCAAATCCTACAGTTTCCATTCTGCTTATATTTTTTTGGAGACCTCTGTCATCGAGATGTGCCTCTCAAATTGAACTTCCTCTGTTTGCAACTTCCTTTGGATCACTTCCTTTGTATATTTTCTGTACTAGTCACACATGAGGTGACCTACCTGCCCTATACCTTAGAGTGACCAAGTCCTATGTAGAAAATTCCTCAGAAATTTCAACATACTCAACTCACTAATTTGCTTTCCCCAAACTAAAATGTTAGGATTAACCCTTTACAATTGAACATCTACTTTCAAAAATTTATTATTGAACTATAGTTGACATAAAACATTACAATAGTTCCAGGTGTACAACACAGTGATTTGACAATTCTATACATTACTCATTGCTCATCCTGATAAGTGCCGTCACCTTCTGTCACTGTACAATGTTATGACAATCTTATTGACTATATTTTCTATGTTGTACTTGTCATCCCTGTGACTTACTCCTTTTGTAACAAGTTTATAACTCTTAATCCCTTTCATGAATATTTATTTTTAATTTAAGAGTTGTCCTCCACTTTAAAATACCACTAGCCAAGGGGTGCCTGGGCGGCTCAGTCGGTTGAGTGTTCAACTTCAGTTCACGTCATGATCTCGCAGTCCATGAGTTCGAGCCCCATGTTGGGCTCTGTGCTGACAGCTCAGAGCCTGGAGCCTGCTTTGGATTCTGTGTCTGCACCGCACCCCCCCGGCTACCCCTCCCCCACTTGTGCTGTCTCACTCTGTCTCTCAAAAATAAATAGATATTAGGGGCGCCTGGGTGGCGCAGTCGGTTAAGCGTCCGACTTCGGCCAGGTCACGATCTTGCGGTCTGTGAGTTCGAGCCCCGCGTCGGGCTCTGGGCTGATGGCTCGGAGCCTGGAGCCTGTTTCTGATTCTGTGTCTCCCTCTCTCTCTGCCCCTCCCCCGTTCATGCTCTGTCTCTCTCTGTCCCAAAAATAAATAAACGTTGAAAAACAAAATTAAAATAAATAAATAAATAAATAGATATTAAAAAATGAAAAAATAAATAAAATAAAATACCACTAGCCAAAACAAAACTTCTATGAAAGACTTTATACAGTCATTCCTCCATTTATATCCCCAAGTTTTATCTTTAGTGTCAAAAGAGGCCCCCATATCTTCATAGCTTCAGCTCTGATTCCAAAGCTTTACTACAGTATAAGGACAAAGCTTCGGAGACAATGTCTTTGTGTCTTTGTTCTTTCCCTAGAATGACAGTTTCACAATCTACTTCTGAAACTTAATTGGAAAAAATACTTCACATTCTCTTGTAATTCCTCTGCTTCCCTTCTGCTTCTTTAACTCCTCTAATATACAATTGAAAGATTCAAAGAAGAAAAATTATACACACACACAGAGGTGTGTGGTAAGCTGGATTGTATAAATCTTTAAATTGCCCTTTCCAACCCAGGAGGAATCTTATAACCACCTTCAAAACTATACACTTTGGCCATCCCTCTGGATAGGGTGCTCAATTATTCTGTTGGCTCCCTCAGATAGTATATAAAATAAACTTTGTCAGAATTTACTATTTTTAAGCTTATAGTAAGCTATAGCAAAAAAAAAAAAAAAAGGATTCGAAAGCAAGGAAGAAACTGATTTACTGATTTATCCGATAGCAGTAAGTTTAAGAGTAGTGATAATAATAATAGTCTTCTATTTATTGAGACCTTATTCCATGACAAACGCTTGACATATGTCACCTCAATTCATTCTTACAACAACCTGATTAAGTAAATATGATCCCTATTTTATTGCTATTTTATTGAAACTGAGACTCAAAGAGATTAATTGCCAAAGATCACACAGTAACTACTTACTAATACATGAACCCAGACTTCTTTGACTCTGACTTATGTACTTACTACAATTCAAGATTTTATTTTTTTAATAACATGGTAGTTCTGCAGAAATCAGGATTAATGATCTCCAAGATAGAGTTCGTCATCAAGGCCATAGGGAATATGCCTTCCATAGCATATCAATTGGTATCGAACTTTAAAGGATGAAAATAATCTGATCTGAAGAGGCCAACACTGATACATGCAAGGCCACTGTTTGCTATTTGCTCTATTTCCACAATGAAACACTAATAAGCTTACCAAGTTTTAAAGATCTTGCTTGCTTTCCAATCTCACCTGGTTCCATTTTTTTCCTTAACTTGTCTCTCTGCTGTCCACCACAAATGTCTTAATCTTTCCCTAATTCACCTATCCCAGGATGTTTCCACACTGTTCCTTTTTCCAATATTAGATCACTCTCCCACATGCCCCAGTGTTTACACAGTTGACCTTTTTTTATCCTTCAAATTTCAGTTTAATTGTCACTTCCTCTGAAACACTATTCCTGGTCACTCAACTTAAGCAAGTCCCATCTTTCTTTGTACTCTGTTTGTTGCCCTCATAAGCTGTAATTACATATATATAGATATATATTTGGTTTGCTTATTTATTTATTTGCTTATTTATTTATTATCTGCCTGGGGGCTTACTGGTAGACCCAGTGTCTGTTTCTTTACCATTGCATATCCATAGCCTAATTAAAGCCTGCTCACTAGTTGCTGAGAGACTGTATGTTTAACATAACCTTAAAATGTGGACTGAATAATAATAAATAACATTTATATATAATGTCAAGGCAACCTGTAGCACTTCAATTTATCATATCTCCACTTGAAACTTCTTATTTTTCCAACATTTCTTATCATAAGTGAGACCCTTTTCCATAATGACCAACACTCATAGTCATAATCTGGTCATGACAGCAAAGTCCAACTGACATCGACAATGCACTAAGCCAGCGGATCTGTGCCTGGTAGGTGTGTTTGGCAGTCCTCTCTTCTCCATATGCTTGTATCTTCCTCCTCTATAGTCTACTCCTCCTCTGAACGTCACTCTCATCTCTACATCTGCCAGTTCAACATTACTCCTTGGATAACTAACAACAAAATTAGCATGTCCTAAATGAACTCTGAATTGTAACATCCCCCAAACTTTCATCCTCCCCATGTGCCTTCTACCTCAGCAAATGTCACCAACAGATGGCATTCTTGATGCCCTCTTTTTCTCACATCCCATTTCATATTCCACATTTTGCCATCAAATCACATGGGCTCTATCTTCATGTTGTATTAAAATACTCCCAGTTCTCCACCACGCACAGTATGAGCCACCATCGTGTCTCCCCTGCACCACTGGAATCTCACCTCCTACTTGGTTTCTCAATTCTATTTTGCATCCTTTAGAGTGTATTTGCCACATAATGGCCATAATTATATTTTAAATCATGAATCATAGCAAGACTATAATTAGCAAGACTAACCATAGTCCTTCATCCCATGGTTCCCTGTGTCATTTGGAACTTAGTGCAAAGGCCTCACCATGGCCAGAAAACCCTCCATAATACAACTCTTTCTTAGTACCATCACATCAGCTTCCTCATAGTCTTCAAATCAAACCGGCCTTCCCTCTTCCACCACTCCCAGAATCTTGGTGTTCTCTCCAGAAACTTAGAGGATACTTTCCCAGATAGTCCCAAGGACAATTCCACCATGCCATTCTCCCTGTCTCCTCTTAGGAAAGACCATTTCTTTCTACATCATAAAAAATGAAAAAAGAGCACACTCCCTTTTGTTTTGTTCTTATTTTATTGTTTTCTCTTAATCCTATAATAATATTCACCTGATATTATGCAATGTTACATACTTGTTAATTAACTACCCATCTCTCTATAATATACATTTCATGTCTGTTTGTTTACCTCAGTATCCCCAGTACCTAAAATAATGTCAGGAAAAAAAACCTAGAAATTCAGAAAATATTTATTGAATAAATAAATAGAACAAAAATGCACCCTAAATCTGGTTATCCCAGGGTTACCAAGTGGCCTCTATGTCAACTAAATAGAGATTTTTGAGAAAATCTTCAGTTTGCTACATAATGTAGAGAAGATCGTGCTGGAATTTTATCCTAGCTCTGGCTTGTTCTTTACTTCTTACTTGCTACTTTAATATGCTAGGGGATTGGAGTGGACACTAGTGGTAATGAGAAAGTAGCCAATTCCCTGCACTTATGTTTTTTTTTTCTCTATAAGTTTACGATATATTGAAGAACAAGACAAGGCAAACATTCAGTAGAAATAGGATGTTACTGTAGAATTAGACAGTAAATGATAAGTCCTACCAATATATGTGGTAGAAGAGTTCTTAAGTGTTTTTCCACTTTGGTGAGTTCCCTATTATTCAATCATCTTGAAGGTTTTTCTAAATCAACTTAATATTTTCTCTTTTCTTTTTTTGAGGACAGTATTGGTTGTGATGGTACTGACTACTGGGGAAAAACACTACTCTATTTGTTTTATTAACTTCAACTTAAAAATACATACCTTAATTGCTACACAAAGAATGTGTCATGCTTTTGCCATAACAGCTACATTTCTTGTCTACTGAGCAAATTGCTCTTGGAGCCACAACTGAATAATCTATGCTGAAATTCTGCTTCACATTGTAGCAGCAATAAAATTTTGCAATGTTTTGTTTTGCCTACCAATTGAGTAGAGCAGTCTTAGGAAGAATTGTTAAAACTAATTAAGCTTGTGATATTTCTCTTTTTTTAAATGATTATTTATTCATGAGAGAGAGAAGAGTACACACAACAGCATGGGAAGGGCAGAAAGAGAGAGAGGCAGAGAGAGTGAGAGAGAGAGACAGAGAGAGAGAGAAAGAGAGAGAGAGAGAGAGAGAATTCCAAGCAGTCTCTGCACTGTCAGTGCAGAACCCAATGTGGCACTTGAATCCCATGAAGCAAACCATGAGATCATGAACTGGGCCGAAATCAAGAGTCGGATACTTAACTGACTAAGCAACCCAGGCACCCCAAGTCTGTGATATTTCTATGATACTTGCAAATATAACCAACTAATTTTGCCTTCAGATTATCCCAATTTCTCTCTAACATGTCCATAGTCCTTGATTTACAGAATGAATACATTAGCCCAAAATGCACCCTA
Source organism: Prionailurus bengalensis (assembly GCF_016509475.1). Taxonomy (NCBI): domain Eukaryota; kingdom Metazoa; phylum Chordata; class Mammalia; order Carnivora; family Felidae; genus Prionailurus; species Prionailurus bengalensis. Next base: position 113,485,169 of record NC_057358.1, read on the forward strand.
TTTTTCTGATTCAAATTATCCTCAGACAGTGCCTATACAAATAAAATAAAATTAAATAGACCTTTGAGGTATGTATATAGATAATTCAAGTTTAGGGCACATTTGTATGATTTGTTCTCATGTGTCAACACATCATTCATATATATACATATACATACATACCACACATATGTTATTGACATGTGTGTGTACCAAATTCATAAATTCATCAACTCAATAAATATTTATTAAGCACCTATAATATGCCAGGCAGTGTTATAAATCCTAAGGATATTGCAGTAAAGAAAACAGACAAAAATATTCCCGGAACTTAGTTTCTATGAATGAGGGGAAGGAGGTAAGACACATAATAAATGAGTAAAATATAAAGCTGTTAGATGGTAATAACTGCCAACGAGAAAAGATAGAGCAAGAAAGAGGAATATGAAATAGGTGTAGTGCAATTGCAGGAAGAATAATCAAAGACTGTTTCACAGAGAAGGCATATTTTGGGAACCACGTGAACAAAACATAAGGGTTCTAGATATTCAAATATCCGGGGGAAAATCCCTCTTGGCAGAGAAAACAAAGACTGAAAGCACCCCAAAGGAGTGTGCCTGGGACTTTGAGGAGCAGCCAGGGGTTAGTGGGGCTGGAGCCAATTGAGATCAAAGAATAGGGGGTCAGAAAGATGGGGCCAGGGATGCTGTAAATAATGAAAACCATGTAGGTCATTGCCAAGACTTTGACTTTTATTCTAAGTGCAATGGGAAATCAATTGGAAAGTTCCGAGCAAGGAAGTGACATGCTTGGACAACATTTTGAAAGAGGACTTTAGCGGCTGTGTTGAGAACAGACCACAGAATAGGACAAGAGTAGAAACAAAACAGCAGGTAGGTTCTTGTGTAATCTAGATGCAAGAGAGGATAGTTTTGATGGCAGCCTTGGAATTGAGAACTGGTCAAATTATGAAAGTAGAGTCAAACGACTAGACCATTTGAGGGAAAGAAATAGGTCAAGGATTATATGAAAATTATTAGCCTGAGCAACTATAAGAAATTATCTTCCATTAATTTAAACGAGGGAAAACTGAAGGACAAGTAGGAATAAGCAGTTGTCCTATCACGAGTTTAGTTTGGTCATGTTAAATTTGAGATGCTTTTTCGGTATTCAAGACAGAGACTTTCAAATGGGCTGTTAGATATACGAGTGTGGAGCTGAGGATTAAAGTCCATGCTAAGGACATAAATGTTCAATATCTAAATGGCAATGGAAGTCATCAGAGTGGATGAGACCACCAAAGGGCAAATATAGATTGGGAAGAAAGAGGTCCATGGCCTGACCCCTGAGGCACAGCCCTTAGAGGACAGGGAGATGATATGGAATCAATAAAAAAGAATTGAGGGGCGCCTGGGTGGCTCAGTCTGTTAAGCATTCGACTTGGGCTCAGTCATGATCTCACGGTTTGTGAGTTTGAGCCCCATGTTGGGGGCTCTCTGCTGACAGGTGAGAGCCAGGAGCCTGCTTCAGATTCTGTCTCCCTCTCTCCACCCCTCCCCCACCCAAGCTCTGTCTCTCTCAAAAATAAAAATAAACATTTAAAAATAAAATAATAAATAAATAAATAAATAAATAAAGATTTGAGAAGGAGTATCTATAAAGGTAACAAAATGCAGCAAATATTTTCCTGACAGAGTGATCTGAATGGGTAAGATGAGGCCTGAGAAACGCCCACTGAGTCTAGCAACATAGAGCTTGTCTTAAGCATAAAATATGTTATTTATCCAGATGATTCCACATGTTAGGAAAAAAAATGAATCTTGAAAATACTATGACAAAACAATATAATTATTCACTTAATTCTTTATTATGTCTATTGCTGCTTCAAATTTACCTAGATTGGGAGAAGACATTTACAAATGACATATAGGATAAAGGGTTTGTATCCAAAATCTATACAGAACTTATCAAACTCAAAAAAACAAATAATCCAGTGAAGCAATGGGCAGAAGACGTGAAGAGACACTTCTCCAAAGAAGACATACAAATGGCTAATAGACACGTGAAAAACTATTCAATGTCACTCATCATTAGGTGAATACAAATCAAAACTACACTGAGATACCACCTCACACCTGTCAGAATGGCTAAAATTAGTAACTCAGGAAACAACAGATGCTGGTTAGGATGTAGAAAAAGGAGAACACTCTTACACTGTTGGTGGGAATGCAAAGTGGTGCAGCCACTGTGGAAAACAGTACAGACATTCCTCAAAAAGTTAAAAATAGAAATACCTTATGACCCAGCAATTGCACTACTAGGTATTTATACAAAGGATACAAAAATACTGTTTTGAAGGGCACATGTAACCCAATGTTTATAGCAGCACTATCAACAATCGTCAATTTATGGAAAGTGCCCAAATGACTGATGAATGGATAAACAAGATGTGGTAGATATATACAAAGTAATATTACTCATCCATCAAAAAGAACAAAATCTTGCCATTTACAATGCTGTGGATAGAACTCAAGTGAATTATGCTAAGCGAAATAAGTCAGAGAAAAACAAATACCATATGATTTCACTCATATGTGGAATTTAAGAAATAAAACAGATGAACACAGGGGAAGGGGAGAAAAGATAAAATAAGATACAAACAGAGCGGGAGGCAAACCACAAGAGACTCTTAACTATAGAGAACAAATTGGGGGTTGCTGGAGTGGAGGTGAGTGCGGGGATGGGCTAAATGGTGATGGGCATTAAGGAAGGCACTTGTGATGAGCACTGGGTGTTATATGCATGTGATGAATAACTAAATTCTACCCCTGAAACCAATACTACTAAGAAACTTGAATTTAAATAAAATCTTGGAAAGAAAAAAATCAAATTTACCTAGACTGGACTCTGAGCATAGAGGCGTGTAGATTAATATCAGCATCTGACAATTTCATATAAATCACCATCTATAAAATGAATTGCTGATACTGGTAGAGCCTTTAATGTTTACAGTAGCTTTCAAGTACATTATTGAGTGTGCAATAGTCAACATATGGGAATATTATCATTATTAATGTCATTTTACAGATGTGGAAAGTGAGGTTCTAGAGGATGTGGAGACGAGTTTCACCACGCATGCACTGGGAAATGGAATCTAAATCCTGCCATCTGGATCCCAAAGCCCATTTTTATCTTATACCATGGTACTTACACCACTGACTCAGCAGAATATGTATGTGTATGTATGAACCCCTGTGTGTGTGTTTATATATGTATTTGTGTATATATGCAGGTATGTGTATGTATGTTTTGTGTATATACAGTTGTCACTGTTTCTGCTTTTTTATTGATCTACTCATATTCTCTTAATCATTTCCCCCATGACCATCAGCAAACAAGCACCTGGGAATGATACAGGGATTGCAATCTCTGTTGTAGCAGGTAAGTGCTTTGGAACCCGGGGTTATATACTCCAGCTGTCATAATTTCTGCTTAAGTGACCTTCATGTGGTTGGTTCCTGGCTTAATTCCTTTATCTGTACAATGCAGATCATCACACCTATTTTCAAAATTTTAGGCAGTCAAAACACACAATGTGTAAATTTGTCCACTAAACCTTTCTAAGGCTAGACTAGTTACATGAGCATGCTGTTCCTCCCTACCCCTTCTTAGCCTTTATCACACCCATTGCAACTGTGAGTCTTCCACATTAGCATTTTGAAGGCATTCACTTTGCCATTTTCTCCCATTTTGTTCCAAGAATATAGTGAAATGATGGCTATGAGATGAAAGAACAAAGCCTATGGCAAATGTTATGACAATATTATTAATGTTATTATTATATCATCCAGAGCCACAAAAACCAAACCAATAATTCCTGTCCCAATGACAAGAGAGTTGATTGACAGAATTGCATTGCCACAAGCATGTTGCATCTACTTTGGACCTTTAATCTGTCATATGAGCATGTTAATTAATGATAGCTCAAAGATAACTGACCAGTGCTCTGAATGCAAATTATTTTTAAACTAATCCCACAGGTTGGCAAAACTCGAATTAAACATATTCAACTTCAAGTGGACGTTCACTTATCCTTAATGTAAAATCTCATGTTGTCCAAGCTTCTGGAGTTTTTCTTTTAATATACATATTTTATACATTTTAATATTATATTTTAATAGATTAAATAATGCATTTAATACATTAAATAATAATACAATAAATAATAATACATTTTTAGTATTAAAAGAAAAGCTTTTTCTTTTAATATACATAAGCTGATATGAAAGTAGAGTTGAATACACAGTGACTTGTAAACAAATACTTTTTAAGAGAATTAAAGAATAAATAAATGTGCCAGTGATAATTACTAGCAACAACAAAGATTAAAATACACAAATATTTTTCTAGGCTATCAAATACCAGAAGAATGAAGGTTCTTTTTTTTTCTATAAAGAACATAATCTTTTTTATAACTGTGTGTGCATGCTGTGAAATCTTTTTCCCTTATTAATTTCCTTTTTACACCCAGTTTTTAGACAGCCGAAAATTATGAGTTTATAGAACAAGATGTACTTTCAGCTCTTATTTTATGGCCGAGTACTATGGCATGCACTATTATGAAAACAATTCTATACTATGCTTTATTATATTATATTGTGCAATTTATATTCAGAAGATACTATCAGCACCAGGGAACAGACAGAATTAATAAAAGACACAGTATTCCTGTTGTCCTAATAGTTATTAAAATGAAACTTCCCAGAAGACATTTACAGTGTCTTTTCAAAGATACTCTGCATACTTTGACAGATCAATTGGGGCCTCTGCATATGAATAGCAACATCATAGACCTTAGAGACATGCACTACTATGCTGGGAAGGATCTTTATGAGTATCCAGGCTGACTTCCTCATTTTACAGGTGAGGACACTGAGGCTGAGAGAGTATTCATGACTAAGTCCTGGCTAGAACTGAGGTCCCTTACCATCTAATCAAGGATTCTTTCCACTGTTACTGTCAATAATGGTAATAATCTTGTAGGGCACACAGGCATTACCAAAAATATCCATATCATCTCTAAATGGCTCTAAAGGCAGACAAGAATCGTGTAATTTTCACCATTTCCCAAAGGAAATACCACAGTCTTGAGGGGGAATAACTAACTCAGTTACTATTATCTTGGTTATTTATCTGTTTACATTTTTTTTGTCTGTCCCTTGATAGAATATAAGTACCATAAAAGCAGGAAGCATGCTTATTTGGGATATTGCTGAAATAATTCCCTATGCTTAGAACATGTCTAACACATAATTAATTCAATAAATATTTGTTAAATAAATGAATATAAATTCACTATATATGATAAGAGCTACAAAAATCTATTAAAACTTAAGATTGACCCCTAAAATGTACAGTCAAGAATCACACACACATGCACACACATGCACACACATACACCATAAGGCAGAATATACTAACTGCCATACAAATGGAATAAATAAGCTGTAAGAAAATTGAAACAGTCACTAGGACTCTTGCAGTAAGGAGTGTACAAAAATTACTAAGTACCTATGAAGCTTCAGTAATGTGACAAAGTATGAAAAACATAAAGGACACATCAGAATTTTGTGACACCCTCCAGCTATGCTGACTAGCCTTGGGTACTGGAAGGTAAGGACTGGCAGAGTTGATGCAGGGAAGCTGAGCCTGTCTGAAGCTTGCAGGGTGAATAGAAGTCATGATAAATGGTGAGAGTATTTCGGAGGCTAACAGGATGCAACCTGAGAATGGTTAAAAGGGGTTTGAGAAATAAACCGACTCTTTTTAGAGGTGTAGAGTAAAAAACGGTAGACAAATATTAAATAAGAGACGAATATTAGTAACAGATTGGCCATAATACATGGTCATGAATTTGTGAAGAGACAGTGGAAAGAGGGGAGTGGAAGAATGGGAGGAAGGAGAGAAGAAAGGAAGGGAAGGAGGGGTGGGATGGAGTAGGAAAGGGAGGGAAAAGTAGAGAGAAGGGACAGGATGAAGGAAGGGGAAAAAAGTGAAGAAAAGAACTATGTGGGGGACACCTACTCTACACTCAACAGTGGATACACGACACTTTCACATACTTTTTTTTTATTTAATCCTCACAACTCTCCATTTTTAGATAAGAAAATTAATGCTCACAGGAGTTGTCAGCCTTCCAAATAACCCTAAAGTCAAGTCAAGATTCAATGGGATTCTATCAAAGCCAAAGCCATTTGTTACACTCACTTTCAATCCATTTTGTACAGTTACTCTACACATTTAATTTTTTTAATTTAATTTAGGCCTTAATGGTTATAGAGTACCTTTAAGTAATCATATATTCTGTCTTTACAATAACCTTGTGAAGGTGTTCTTATTCCTATTTTATAGGTAAAGAAATGGAAGACCAAACAGGTAGCTTAATTTGTCTAAGAACACATGGAAATCAAACCCATGTTGTGGTTCTCAGCTGATGATCCTTTCTACTATGACATATAGTGAAATCCATTACATAGTTCATAGCACGTCAACATCCACAGAGTGCCATAATAACTTTCCTTTGGTCTTTTCAAAACACTTGGAAAAGAAGCATATTTTCTTGCATTTCCTAGAGAACAAAGTGGCACATATCTTTGCTTCTAGCTCCTCTATAAAAACAGGAGAACATACATTTTTTTTAAATTCAGAGAGGAGAAGAGGAAGACAGAGAGGGCGACATTTTACTTATCTAGAAATGCTCCATCATACCTCATCTCAAGTTAACTAGACATTACTTTAAACTTTCCTCCACCACTCATGATCATCTTTAGCTACATTCAGCAACTTATAAAATCTTGAGGAATTCCTTTAGAACAGTAATAAACCCAGAGTCAGTATAAGTCTAGGATTTTTACCAACTCATTCGATGACTAAGATAATTCCTCGGCTTCCTTCTCCCTCATCAACCTATGCTACTTGCCAAGGCACTGGGAAGTTATAGGGCAGAAGCAGAAAGATGGTGATACTCCTCATCTACAAGATGTTCTTACAGATTTGTACAGATTTCAACATTAATATGACATTCTTTCAACAATGTGTTTTTCAACATTTATTTATTTTTGGGACAGAGAGAGACAGAGCATGAACGGGGGAGGGGCAGAGAGAGAGGGAGACACAGAATCAGAAACAGGCTCTAGGCTCTGAGCCATCAGCCCAGAGCCTGACGCGGGGCTCGAACTCACGGACCGCGAGATCGTGACCTGGCTGAAGTCGGACGCTTAACCGACTGCGCCACCCAGGCGCCCCGTCAACAATGTGTTTTTAAAAGTTAAAAGCAGAATTAAGTTTATTTTGCAAATTTAGAAGATAAAGAGTTTTCCACAAACATAAATGCTGACACTTTACTGATACCTCACCCAGATTTCTCATAAATTCACAGACATAAATTCTAAATATTTACAGACATTTGTCTGAGAGTACTCTTCCCTTCCCCTTCTGCTTGTCTTTGGTAAAGCCTTCCCCAGCTTCCAACCCAGAATTAATCTCCTTCTGCAGCTTCCAGAGAACTTTAGATTCCCACTACCATAATATTTAAAATACATTCTGTATTTATTTGCTGATGAGTGTCCCATCTAGATCGCAAATTTCCTTAGATCAGGGTTTAAGTTCCTTTACATGCAGAAAGTGTTTAATAAATGCCTGTTTAATGCAGAGATTAATTCCAGTATTATTTCATATGGTGAAAAGGAGCAATGAATTCCAGAAAGAGCAGGAAGTAGAAGTGGTGAAATTGAATTTTTTAAACTGGCTATCTAAGTATAAATTGGGAGAGCTTCAGGTTAGCATGAGCATACAACAAAAATGTTAAAAGAGTTTTAGGGGTGCCTGGGTGGCTCAGTCGGTTAAGCATCCAACTTTGGCTCAGGTCATGATCTCACAGTTTGTGAGTTCGAGCCCCACATCGGGCTTTGTGCTGACAGTTCAGAGCCTGGAGCCTACTTTAGATTTTGTGTCTCCCTCTCTCTGCCCCTTCACCGCTCACACTCTGTCCCCCTCTCTCTCAAAAATACATAAACATTTAAAAAATTGTTAAAAAAATGTTAAAGAGTTTTGGTAGCAATAACAATACATAACTTATTTAGTGCTTGGCAAAGGTCTAAATACTTGATAAGCAGTAACATTTGTTAGAAGAACTCCATAATGTTATTACTGGTATATTATTTTTAATTATTTTTGTCAACATATGCAAATTGGTACGTTAATTTTACATAATTATGTAATTAATATTTTAAGTATATAATTTAAAATATATTCTGAATATTATTATTCTCATTTTATAGATGAGAAACTGAAGTATACAGAAGTTAAATAGTTTGCCTCAACATCCTAGCATGGCTAAGACATGGTGCAAACCACCCTGGTAAAACGGTTAAAATGCAGTCTCTATGGTTAATGCACACAGGCTTAATAGGGACCAGCATGTGGGAATGAGTTTTTAGGTTCCTGAAGCATACTGCTCTTAGAAACGAGAGCAGCAGTCAAGTGCATCGAGAAGTTCTTCCCCATATATACCCACAGAGTTTTACTTACTTGCAGTCTTCTAAACCAAAATGCTGCCTAGAGTCCACATTTTATGGAAATTTCTTGGGCACCCAGTTTCTGTATCGCATCCAGGGATGGATAGGGGTACTGCAGCAGGAAGGGAGAGGTGAATAATACCTCCTTCTCACTCCAGCAGTTCAGCCATAACATACTCTTTATATCAAGCCGGCCAGCTCCCATGTGTGGGAGGCCTTGGACCTGACCCTGTGTGTTCCTACCTTGTCATTTAGATGAAGGGGTGAAACTGAATTTCTTTATATGACCATATCTCTGGTACAGGAGAGCAATATTCCATCATTCATTCATTCATTCATTCATTCATTCCTCAGTGTTCTATGTCCATATGTTAGTAAAGAACATTCATTCATCATTGATTAGGACCATTAATACACTCATTGTTTTGTGCCCATTTAGTTGATTAAAAGCAGTCATTCACTGTTGATCAATAGCATTTATTCATTTTGGTTAGGAGAATTTATCACTTGGCATTCTGTGTTCATACAGCTGGTTAAAAGTGTTGGCTCTCCTGTTAGACCGTTTCTATTTTTGGCTATACAGTTTCCTAGTTACTTTACCTTGAACAAATTCTTTTCTGCTTGCCTCTAAAACTTATTTTCTTACTTCAAAACCAAGGAAAATAATACTTTTCTCATAAGATGGTTTAACAACTAAAGGAGATGATACAAGTAAATCTCTTAATAAGTAAATATCTATCTGGGACCTAGATAATGTTCAGTAAAGTGTAGCCATAAATATTAATTACAATCTACTTTTATAATAATGATAACAACAGTAAACACACTCTATCAGATAAATTAAATAAAAGATAAATTGACACGCAGTCCTTGACTGTAAGGAACCTACAGTATAATGTCACCAGAAACCCAGTGGTTTCAAAGCTAGAAGAAATTGGGTGGGAGATTAACTAATTAAAGACCTTGAATATTAATGCAGACTGCAAGTATTTGACAACAAAATATGAGATTATAGATAAATAGAAATAAAATATTTTGACATATATATATATATATATATACATACATACAAATAGCAGTATTCAAAATGTTAATAAAGACCATCTTTGAAATTTGCTGATAATAGGAAAATGGAAATGGTAAAAATAAAATATACTGTACATTAGATGTCATAACTCACTTGATTATAAAAAAACACATTCTTCATTAAAAATAAGTCATGTGCATTATCTGTCCAGTGATGTGCAATGTCATTTAAGACATTCCATCATTCTGTGCTTGAGCACTCTTCTGTAATCTGATGAGGTGTCCAGGGAAGAGACAATGATAGCCAAGGCATTAAAATGTAATCAAGATATGCAAATTCATATCTAAATGTGATTTGCTGAGAAAAAGAAATTAATCTAGGCATGGTCAAATAAACAATGTGTAATATGGATAATTAATCACCAAATTAGCAGCTGCAGTCCCTTGAGGAAATTATGCAAATTGAAAAGGCCCCCATCCACTGACACAATTAGACCACTTAATGGCAAATTCTCAACAAAATAACCCTGGGGGACATCACAAAACAAATAGCCCAATCAACCTTAGTGTCCCAAACTCCATTGCAATATTTAATATTATTTAATCTTGTTTCTTCTCAGTTTGAACTTATCCAGAAAGATTTAATCATGTCTTGCGAGAAAATATTCTAAGATGCCACACTATGGTTCCATTAAGTGGTCCCCTCAAAGTCTAGTTTTCCCCTATCAGTTAAATATGTTGTTACTGAAATCTGAAATTGTGCAAACGATAACACTTCATAAATGAGGAAAGCCAATTACATATCTCCTGTCAGTAATAACAAAATCAAGGGAATGTTGATGCACCATGAAAATGTGTGTCCTCTGTGGCCTGATGTCACCTGGATATTATATTAGCAGCAAAGAAAGGATCTCTACACTTCCCTGGTAATAAATGTCATCTCCGGGAAGAGTATTTTACCTCCAGGAAAGTTAGAGTGTCCTACGTCTGCCCTTGAAGTGTATAGAAAGTAATCCTACCTTTTTGCTCCCTCTGCTCCACCTACACAAAGGTAGGTGACAAAGTTAATCCTATAGAACCCTTTGAGATTAACCCTAACAGAACCCATGAGATTCTGCTGCTAAATCCTTTCAAAAAAATTGACTCCACCACTAGAGAGATGCCAAAACTTCCTGGATAAAAAATTACAGATCCTCCTTCCCCACCCAAAGAAAATGGTTTATTAGATATCTCATTATTATAATTTTATAATTATAATTGCTGAAAAGACCAGTCACAGAGAAGAAACTGAATTAGTACTGATTGTCGATGGTTTAGTTGTACCTATCATTTATAGACACCAAAAGGCTTCACGGCTCCAAGAACTGTATTAATGCTCTCCCTGGTCAAACTTCCTCAGTTTATTTGAGAATCACCCTATGTAAGTTAACTCCCCAACGTCATACCTGAGTGACAAGTGTTCCAGCATTCTGACAGTGCCTACTTCCATCTTAGTATTAAATCTTGTCTATGAATCAACAGTGTCTCTGACTCCTTTTATACGAATTTCTTCTCTGAGAAACCATTATTATTCATTTCCTAATTTTTCACCTTCAGAGTTTTGGAGTCAATCCGGATCAAACATTGATTTCGTCAAGTGAACCTGATGACTGAGTTCTTCCTTTCACAACCCAGAAATTCTATACAGAGAGATAGCATTGTCTATTTTGACCCCATACCTTTACATCAATATGACCTATTGACTTAGCCCATTCCCAGTTAATGGCCCCCTAACACTTTTCCATAATGAACTAGGATTCTTCAGTGGTTCAAAGCACTCTAGCTTTAATTACTAGATCACAGTGAGCACTGGCTCCATTGCCCATGTGTAATCTCCTTCTAGCCCTTTAGATCTCATCTTCATACCTGATTTCTCCAGTTTTTTAATTTCCTTTGTTACTAAAGAACTTTGGCTAAGACTATTACAGTCCTGGTTTTATCCTTTACCGCATCTATAAGCTTGAACCCACATTGTTTGAAACACACTAGGTTAGATAACTTCTAATCACAGTTCCACTACTAAAATACTTAAACTCTGGATCCTGATTTTATGGTTGATAAAATTAGGATAATAGTATCTGTTCCATCTTTCCTTAGAGCTGCAGTAAGTATAGCATGAGCTGAGCTATGTATGTACCTACGTACGTATGTATGAATATTCTTTGTAACTTACATAGTATACCAAAGAAATGTACTGTGATTTCCAGACATGGTCTCAATTACCACATCCCATATGATAATATACGGCTGCAAGAAATACCTGGCTATACAGAGCTGCATTAGTTGGATATTTCCTTTAAATTTTTTTAAACTTCATACCCTTGAATTTTTTGTACACTAAGATATAAAATCCCAGGGTTTTGTGACATTTCTTTGATCTGGGAGAAGAAAATAACATACGAAATCCTACCTAAGGAAGGAGTCAGAAACATCAAAGCAGATAAGTACAGTGTGAGAAAAAAATGTCCATCCCCCCAAACATGTTGACTGGAAATTTGTATTGTCGCAAAGTACTGGTATCAACCACATTCTTTCAGAACAAAATCTAAAAGCAGGGCTATGAACCAAGAAAAAATAAGCTGAGCAGAAAAACTGGAAGACTGAATTAGAGATTTGATCATTTCTACTCTCCAACTAATTTTAAATATTGCTTTGCATCAGGCTTCAACACAGAAATACACACGCCAACACATGCAGACATACACATATCCTATACACCCATCCAGATGCCAAATAAATCTTGATAATAAAGTATATAAACTGATTTTCTTGATGAGAGATTATAAAATAAATAAGAAGCAGACAGCTTACTTAGTACCCCCACTTGACACATTCTACAGGAATAAATTGTGATGGAGAGAACCTCATTCTCCACGTTAATTGGGTCAAGGCCATATGTCCTTGATTCCAAAAGAAGTTAGAAAAACGTTAAGCTAGAGAATATTTGTTATTTTAGTCACAGGATGACAAACATAAATTTAATTTTTTCATTAACTTAATAAAGCTATCATTAAAAAACTGTATCATGTAAAGAGACCAAACTGGAAGGTAATACTACAGTCAAACTATCAAAGAATAGAAAAATAAAGATCTAGGAAACCATGTAAGTAATTGGCAGCAAAATCTTAGTTTTTGCTCCTTTGGCATCATGCTTCCTAATTGTTCTTTCTTCATTTCTTCTGGGGTTTCTACCCATTCTCTCTGACATGTAGCTTTTTGAGGAAATGATGATGATGATGATGATGATGATGATGATGATGATGATATGTTTGATTTGAGAGAAAGATAAGGAAGAAATATTCAAGCACACCTAGTGTTTGCCTTAGTTTTGGGTAAGCACAAAGCTCATGAAGGAAGTCTTTAAATATAGAAATATACTTGTTTCCTATAATTTGAATCAGAAGATAGTATAGCAGCACCATACTTTGGGGGGTAAACAATAGAATAAGTCCACGTAACATGATTTTTTGCTTGTGTATTCCCAAAAGGTACTTTTATAAAAAAAGGAATATTTGGTAAAGAGTCTTGTCTACACCTCAAAAATCAGTACATGACACCAGAGTCTATTATGAACTTTCAGCCTGCTTAATTAATTGCTTGGATCACTTTGTAGTTAATTAATATAGACTCTATTGTGAAAATGCCTGAGAATCCCTAAGGAAATAGCCTGTGCAGATAGGTCATCGGTATGAAGGGCAAAAATCAATAGGAGTTGTCTAGAACTGAGACATAAAAACAGGCTTTTCTTCATTTAGGCAAAGAACATAGGATCATTCCCCAAATAAAAACTGCCTCACATGGTCCAAAAATAAAAGTGTCTGGTTTTCTAACTTTGGTACAATTGATTTTCATAAACTACCTACATACCTTTTACTTTTTGAAGTTCAAATATCATATTGGAAATATTTAGGGCTCACCAAATATCCCAAGTACTTGTCTATATTCCCCAACACCCCCACCAGACCCTCTAGGAATGAGGGTTTGGGTCACCGCCCCAGGTAAAGAATGTACCAGGCTCAGCCTGCTGGTGCTTGCTGAAGCCAAAGAGAATATAGAATGAGAAGTAGAAGATAATTACAATTACGAGCTACAACCATGTAACCAGTTACAGAAACAAGAACTGAAATTGTCAAGAATATTTCCTATTTATTTTGTTATGAATATGTTTGGGGGGGGCATGGGTATGGGTGTGTGTGTGTGGCAGAAGTATATAATTTTAAGCAAGTATCTATTTTCTTTCCCCTCTTATTCCCTCATCATCTAATATAAGATGTATTGATTTTATATCATAGAGTTTAAGTATTGTTAACCTTATATCATATTTAAATTACAGGATACCAAGGAGAAGAGTAAACCTCACTCATAGATTTTACGTCCTCTTCTGGGGAAGAGGTTATGTGTCTTTGGTTGTAAGCAGTATTGTTGTATCATATTTGGTAGAATAATGATCTTGTTATTACCCTTATTTGAAAGTTAAATATGGGTTAAAGAGATGTGTATAAGTGCCTTGTTGACCAGGGGTAGACATGTTAATTTTATGTGTCAACTGGACTAGGTCATGAGGTGCCCAAACATCTGGGTGTTTCTGTGAGTGTGTTTTTGGATGATATTAACATTCAAATTCGTAAGTTACACCAAGTAAAGTAGATTGTTCTCTCTAATGTGAGTGGGCCTCATCCAATCAGTTGAAGGCCTAAACAGAAGGAAAAGTCTGATCCTCCCCAGAGTAAGGGAAAGAATTCTTCCTGCCTGATTGTCTTTAAACTGGGACATTATAGTTTATTTGTTTGTTTGTTTGTTTTTCCTGTACTTGGACTAGAATGAAACCATTAACTCCCCTGGTCTCCAGCTTGCTAATTCAGCCTGCAGATCTCAGGACTTGCCTGTTTCCATAATCAAGAGAGCCAATTCCTCGTAATAAATTGATAGATAGATAGACAGACAGACATATAGATAAATCAGTCTGTATTCTAGTAATTCTTTTTCTCTAGAGAACCCTGACTACAGATTTTGGTACCAAGAGTGAGGTACCTCCTCTATCTTTCCCTTCTTTCCTCTGTTCCAGTGAACATGGAAGCCATGGCTTCCACATGGCATAACTCAAAACAGAAGACATCTGATCTGCAGCAGACTTCCCCTGAGTGAGAAACAAACCTTTATATTGGCACATCACCCAGACAGCTACCACAAAGTTTCCTAATACAATATTTTGAGATCTAGGCTTCATTCTGACTATGTCTAGGACCTTGAGATTAAAACTAAAATAGGCTAAAATGTGTAATCCTAAATATTAGGCCATATCTTGATAAATACAAAAAAAAAACTACAATGAAATTGATAAACCAATATTCCTATAACTGCTCTCAGGCATGCAGAACCACCAGGCTCTTTACGATCACCACATGTTTTCTAGGACATCCCCCAAGGAATGCTACAAGTGTGTTTACAGCTCAAGCCAATCTATCAGCTCCAGCGTACATGTGGTGCCCATCACATTCTACTTCTGCTCTGTATCTTGCTTTTGAAGAGTGATGCCTAACAAATCATTTAAAGAGACTATTCGTTGCTGCTACCTTGATAACATTTGCAACAAGAAGGCTGCCTCTGAATGTTGTCAAAGCTGCAATGTGGGTTTTCAGGACAGGGAGATAAGAACTGACTTCTCCTATTTGTTTGCTATTTTTTGTCTTCTGGGTCCCCAAACAGAATGTGCTATATACACAGATTTCCAAAGCCTCTCATCAAAATAGCTTCTCCAACACTAAGTGATCAAAAACAATAATAAAGTTTTAAGGAACAAAAGCTATGCTATGGCCCTCCATTTATGTCCCTCTCTATTCCAACAAAATTGCTTTTATTTTCTTGAATCAGAAAATAAAAGCCCACATAGAGTTCAATGAATGCACACATATATTGATGGATGGTATAGGCCAATATAAGGAAGAAAATTCTCTTTTACAATATTAAAAAGTAAAAGCTCTTTTTTTCACTCACATGACTTGCAGAAGACATGACTCTTTTTCTTAATTACTCTACATTTTACCTAATACCTCTTTATCCCTGAGTATCATTCTGATGAGGTACTTCTCACTTTTTCTATGAGCATTCTAGGATATATGAGGAGATGCACACTGCTGCTTGTCATATGGATAGACTAAGCTACCTAAGCACTAAGATAAGAGCAAATTACAAAAAAAAAAAATAAATAAAATAAAATAGTGATAGTTAATGCCCTCAAACATCAGAAAACAGCACAACTTTAATTATGCCCCTCAGTTGTGATTTATAATGTTTTAGGTCAGAGTAATTCCAAAGGAAAAATAAAAACTACAACAGAGGGAACTGATTCTATATGCAACCTGCAATAAATTTTCCCATGAAATAGTTATAATGATTACATTTGTGTCTAATTATTATTTAAAACATAATGTCACCCAGCACTCAGGAACAGAGTGCTGAAAGTGAAAGTGAATTATGTGAAAGTGAATCCCTTCAGAAAAATGTTTTAATTAAGATAAAATTGCTCTTTTTTTCCCCAAATTTCTAAATGATGCCATTTTACACTAATGATACATATATAGATCTATTTTCTAAAACATATATTTATATAAAAAACAGTATGTTAATCCTCATTGTTGCCATGAATATGAAACTTATACTTGGAATACTGATGTTTTCTTTTATGTACTACTCTCCAGTTAATATATAGCATGCTAGAGAGGATAGCGATACGCAAATCAGCATTTCTCAAATGGCGTTCTTCTCAAAGGACTTACCAGATGACTTAATGCACAATGAGCGTTTTTTCTTGGTTTTCTCTCATTTGCTATCAAAAAGCATCAAGCATCAGCACCTGCACAAAGAGATTAGGAATGATAGAATTTCTAGGAGCTCATATTAACAGGAAAGTACACAGTGACAAGAAAACACAATTTATTTTTAATGTGGTTGCTTAATTAGTTATCATTTTTTAGATGACCTCCCCATGCTACCATATTGTCATCCTTCCAGCTCCCATCTTTTGCTTTTCAGGGAAAGTGTGGGGCTTGAGACCTGATGCCTGCATTTGGTTTTGATTATGCGCTAATGTGGGAATCTGATATTCTAGGAAAGTCTTGTTATTCTGATTGCTTACTTCACGTCCAAGATACTGCAGGTCAGCAGCTGTTTTACTGAAGTAAATCTTTAGTATTCAGATTTTTTAAGAATTTCTATACATGCTTCTGTGAAATTTCTTTCACTTTTAGAAACTGTAAGGTTTCAGAGTAGGCTTTCAGATTTTTTTTTTCACATTCCATTAAAAAGATACCTAGAATTTCTTTTCACTTGACTTTGCTTGCTCTTTTTTTTCCTCCATGTACTCACCAAGACAGGGCAATCTAGAGTATATTTCTATTTATACACTAAACTGATGATCTTGATTTTTATTCTGAACTGTACTGAAAGGAATAATTATCTCCACTGGGAAAACTAGCTACTGCTTTGGGACAAGCCATTCCCTGGTTTCACTTAAAATAGTAGCAGTATGATTTGCTTCAGATGTGTTACAACATCCATGGCAGCAGAGTTCAATATCTTTCAAAATTAAGGTGCAGTGGTTTAAACATGGTATAGAAAAGCTGAAGAAAGGAGAATTGATACATAATAGTTACCTTTTCTCAATGCACTTTAAGAGAAAGTGACACAAAGTGATTTGGTTTTGTTCCCTTTACCAAATGAAAACAGGGTGGCCTTGCGTAGTCAGTTGAATGGCTTAATGAAAGAACTGAGATAGTAAAAAAGCTAACTTACTCTTTACTCAATTAAGAGGTATCTATATCAAAGCCTGCCCAAAGTACATATGCATTAAGCTTTCAAATACCACTAGCCCCCAGCACAGCACTGAAAGATTTATGAATTTAAAGAGGAGAATTCAGGATGTGGAAATTAATTCTGAGAGAATATCAGAAGTTGAATTATATAAATATATATATATGCACATACATAATGCATACATATATGTGTATATATATATGCACATATAGACACGTACGTGTTTGAGAGTAAAGTAAAATCTGTGCCTCTCCAACTGTAATTGCTTAAATCTTGCTCCATTTTATCTTTTTTTCTAGACCTTTCCTTTATAGCTTACTTTAATCAATATTTATACTGAATATTTTATTTAGAAGTTTTATGTTTATAGAAAAGCACACTTGATTATGAAAACATTGATTTTATGTCTTGCTCCCTAATCTATGACTAGGCAGATGAATGGTAAAGTTAACTCACTCTCCCAAATGGTTATAAAATTTGTATTTCAGGCAGCGTTCCAAGAGGTCATGGCTTGTTTGAAGACTTAACATATTTTCATGCAGATATATTGCAGAAACCACCCCCTAAATCAGAGACTAACAAAATGTACGTTGGAATAATTTACCATGCAGATGGAGTGAAATAAAGAGAGCTCCAATAGTATATCAGTGGGACGGTCAGTGCTGGGGAAGATATTATAGAAGGGAAGACCCTCAGGAGGAACAATGCACGAATGAGTGGTCAGAAGCCTCGATGAACAGCAAGATAAGCCAAAACCCTAGATCAAGGTCAACCTAAACTTCTAATATTAGAAAAATAAAATGAGGCAAACGTGAGACAGTGCACGCATAAAGTTACAATCCACTTAGATATTATAGGAAGTTTTGTGCCTGGTTTGGAAATAGTATGCTTCTTCCTTAATGTGATTAATACAGAGCAATTGTAATTATAAAGGCTATGCTTCTGATAGTTTTGTTCTATACTGATACAGATGATACTTTATAGGAAAATGTGATTTAGGGTCTTATGAAGCCATGCAAGTTCCATCTCTGGGAGAGCCCGTTATACATTTTGAGAGAACTTTGGTTGGCTAAAGATCCAGGCTTCCCTTTATTCTTGAGGGAACTCTAGCCTCTCTCAAGTTTTCCTAAATGGTTCTGGGAATTCCCTCTGGGTTTATTCCCATTGTAGCACGTCACGATAAATTAAAATTGCCCATTTCTGGGCCACCTCCCATTATACTTAAGCTCTTTGACGGAGAGGTGTCTTACTCAAGTTCTTTTTTATTCAAACCCTACATCCAATTGATGACAAGGTTCCATCCTCTCTACTACTAAATATACATCTCTGTCCCAACTCCCTCTCACCAATATCGATACTACAATCTTACCACAGGGTCTCATCATCTTTTGTCTGGATTCATATACAATAGTCACCAAAGTGGTCTTCCTGATTCTGCTCTTATCCCACTACAGTCTACCCTACTGAGTGTAGCCAGGGGGATGTTTCTAAAACTTATATTCAAATCACTGTCCTTAATAACCCCTTCAAATAACTTCCAGTGGAAAGGATGATAAAAGCCAACCCGTTTACCCACTTATTTCTTTCTACTTTCCCTTAGGTTGTACACTTTAGGGAGAATATCTTCCATTCTATTTCTTGAACATTCTATATTTATCCCTGACCAGGGTCTTTGCCTTTGGATGCCTTTCTGCTTGGATGCTCTGCTCCCAGGTCTCTGCATGGCTACCTGCTTCTAGTCACTTGGGTCTCAACTCAAATTTCACCCTCCCAGCAAGATCTTCCATGACTCTTTAGATAAAGGTGTCCACCTTGCCCCAGTCGCTCAATCTCATATTTCCCTACTTTGTCTGTTTCATAGCACATTTTAGTATCAGAAACTTTCACATCCAGAGGTACCTGGGTGGCTCAGTTCATTAAGCGTCTGACTTCGGCTCAGGTCACGATCTCACGGTTCATGGGTTCGAGACCCGTGTCAGGCTCTGCGCTGACAGCTCAGAGCCTGGAGCCTGCTTCAGAATTTGTGTCTGCCTCTCTCTCTCTGCTCCTCCCCCACTTGTGTGTGCTCTCTCTGTCTCTCAAAAATAAATCAGCATTTAAAAAAATTTTTAAAAGAAACTATCATATCAGTTAACGTATTTATTGTCTATCCCACTTGAAGATAAACTCGAGAACAGAGACTTTATCCCATTCATTACTATATTCTCAGTTCTTAGACCTGTGCCTGATAAACAGTCAGTGATTAATAAGTATTTTCAGTGAGTGGTAGGGAGTTTGTCTTCTAAACCACTCTTCCTCCATTGTCTAGCATCACACCATATGCATTTTAGATACATAAGAAATATTCATTGATTGAATTAGTGTTTTCCCTGAGAAAAATCTGCTTGACAATTACGTGGTGCTAAGGGTTGAGTCATGCCCCCCAAAAGGATATGTTGAATTCCTAAAACCTGGTACCTGTGAATGTGATCTTACTTGGAAACAATGTCTTTGCTGATGTAATCAAGTTAATATGAGGTCATTCTCTATTAAGTTGGCCCCTAACCCTTGTGTCCTTATAAAAACAGAAGAGATACAGAGACAGACGTGAACAAAAGGAACAATACCATGTGAAAATAGAGGCAGAGATTGGAGTGGTGTACGTGCAAGCCAAGGATTGCTGGTAACACCTGTAGCTAAGAAAAAGGCATGGAACAGACTCTTCCTCAGAGATCTCCAGAAGGAACCAATCTTGCCACCTCCTTGAATTTTCACTCCTGGCCTCCAGAAGAATGAGAGAATAGATTTCTGTTGTTTTAAGCCATGCAGTCTGTGATACTTTATTAGGGCAGCCATAGGAAATTAATATATATGGCAAAAAGAAAAAGGAAAGGTTGAGAAGATGAGTAAGAATTAAAATGTGAGGTGCAAATTTACTATCATTCCATTATGAAATGTAAGGAAATGTTCCAGTTTTCATTATTTACTAGACATGTAACTGCAGGTGTACATTTTAACCTCCCTGAGCCTGTTTTCTCGTTTATAAAATGTGGTTTATAATGCCCTCCTATAGTGTTATGATACTAATATAGTTAACATATGTAATTCCCTCAAAACAGTGTCCAGTATATAGTGAATATTCAAAAAATATTAGCCCTTATTCTTCCTCAGGGGCTGGAAACTGTAACAGTGCGTAAAGACTGGCGCTATAGCCGTGAGCTACATAAATTCTGCTCATCACTCAGCAATTTATTCCTCCAGCAAAGATTACTTGAGTCCCAAGTATTGTACTGTTCTCTCTGTTCCAATGCCAGGTTGAGCTCTTCAGCAGCATTCCCTCAGAATCATTTCTTTGAAGATTAAGGAATCTGGAGTCAGATTTCAGCCTAATAGAAGGTTCAACACAATGAGTTCTTTCTTTCTAAACGTAGACAGAAATACTCATGAGGGGGGCGCCTGGGTGGCTCAGTAGGTTGAGCCTCTGACTTCAGCTCAGGTCATGATCTCACAGTTTGTGGGTTTGAGCCCCGTGTCGGGCTCTGTGCCGACAGCTCAGAGCCTGGAGCCTGCTTCGGATTCTGTGTCTCCTTCTCTCTTTGTTCCTCGCCTGCTCACGCTCTGTCTCTCTCTAAGTAAAGATTTTAAAAAATTAAAAAAAAAAAAAAGAAAGAAATACTCATGAGGTAATGACTTGCCTGAGTTTGTAGGATTGCTCCCCAGGAGGATGTAGATGAGATTCATATACAGATCTGGTAAAGCAGATGCATTGCCACGTGTGGTGGATACTGTGGCACACTGCCCGGAGCCCCTTTCAGAACTGAGGGCACAATTCCTCATTGGCTGCCAGTGCATCTGGTTATCAGTCCATTCTGGAACTTGCTCTTGTCTTAAGAGCTAACTCACCTAAAGCCATGCCCTCTTCCTGGGGCAGTGTAGATCCAAAATTGGCTGTTGTCGGGGTAATAAGATGCATTCTCTTCTTCCCAAGTCAGGACAATTCTGAAGGATCAGAATTGAGCTCCCCATGGGATCAGCCAAGAACTTTCCTGAGTCAGATTAAGGTGACCTTTTCCCTCTGCCCAATCCTATTTCCATCTCTTCCTCCAGAGATGTTGAACTCAAGAGCACTCGCTGTAGCCTTCTTATACTCAAATCATTATCTCAGTCTTCTTCAGGAAGAACCCAACTTATGACACCATCTGAAGCAAACCAACCAACCTCATAGAAATTAATTAGCTCACATGGACTTTTAGAGCCTAAATACTTTGCAGAAAGAAGTTTGAAACATTGGTCTAAATATGAATAAGATGAGCTCATTTGTCATGGGGTGGGGGAGGGAATAAAAGGGAAAAACAGTTGCCCATAATTTATTCACATAAAAACAAAATGTGAATGCATCCTCCTTTCATTGTGTCATTCAACAGTTGAGGCTAAAGGTAAAATTTGCAAGTCAAAAATTATTGCTTTTTATGTTGATAGACACATAAAAATGGATGAATGGAAAGAAAGCAGAAGATGTCATAACCCTTGCTAATACTACCTTTACATTTCTATGGCACATTGATGTTTATAAAGCCTTTCATATGCCTGCTTTCATTTGAATTTTGTTCTAGTGCTGACAGAGGTGAAGAATAAGTGTCATTATTCCCTTTTCAGAAATGAGAAAGCTGAACTTCTGAGTTGTTGGGTTTTTCCCCCCTTAAAGTCCAGTGGAAGAACTAAGAATCCATGCTGATTTTCTAAGCAAAAACCTGTTGGTCCTTGGCTCTCCCTGCATAAAACAACTCAAACTGTAGAGACAACATATACATTCACAAAATAATTAGCGAACAACGAAAAGGTTTCAATCACGTGGAGAGATACCTGTTAAATGGATTCATTAGCACTGAAGAGGGGTGAGGGGAATATTGGAAGGGGACTAATGAAGAAATTACCTACAAAGTCTTTGTTGTTGCTCTTACTATATCCAGGTGCTAAAGCTAACATTTACTTTCAGATATTTGTACTATGTGTTTTACATGTATTACATAAATTTTTCCAAGGATCAACCCAATGAAGTAGACACTAACTAGCATACACGAAATCGGCTCTGTAATTAAAGTCAAGGATTGTGGAAAACTTGCCTTCAAATCCTGCTGCCATGCTTGTGTGATGCTGGGCAGTACTCAATATCTCTAAGCATCAGCTTATCCCTTCAGCAAAAGAATGAGAGGGGGTCTAATGCTGTCTACTTCATAATGTTGTTGTGAACATTGAGAGAGATTAAGTATGAAAAGTGCATAGTACATAATAAAACCTCAATACATTATAGTTGTGTCCATTTCACAGATGAAAGAATGTAGGCACAGAAAAATTGATAACTTCTCCTAGATCGTACAGCTTGCTAGTGGCAGGGGATTTTCCAGACCATCAGATCTCCTTAGCCTCATACTTTTTGTGTGTGAGACATTATTTACCGCTAGGCTATTTCCTGACATCTTTAAATGAAGCATTTTTAAGGCACATAGGAGGTGGTCCTTTTGGCCACATTACAATTAGTATTTGGCTCAGTGAGAACAAGTGGATGGACCCTTGGGTGTGACTTTCCCTTCCACCTCCACAAAGAGCCCACATTCTACAGGGCCTCTCTACCCAGTGATGGTCCAGGACTCTCGCTGTCAGCCACTGCCCTAAGCTACTGGTGTCGCAGGTGCATGCAGCGACAGGGGAGGTCTGGGAGTGAGGAAGGGAAGCAGTCCTTTGAGGACTGATAGATGGCTTCTAAGTCAGAAAATACAGAATTCCAGTTTGTGAAGGATGATTTGTTCAGGAGACAGTTCATATCCAATATATTCACTTTCCAAGCACTCTGGCTTCTCAGAATGGAAACGTGGTGCTCGAAGGAAACATTTTTTTAATCCTCCAAAACCACCACTACTAAACCAATCTTAATTAACACATTTTCTATTAACTAGAATGATCTGAAATTCCAAATCCATCATGCAAGACACGAATAGAATTGGACTGCACACTAAAAATGTGCATACTTCACTGTTGTACATCTGCCTGGATCACCTTTAAAACAATTAAATGGTGAATGTGTGACTAAATTACCACACCGTGTTCTCTGTTTAATTTCAAGGTTGAAGTGTCTTTCCATCACGAATATGGGTAAAACCCTAGAATGCTGGGGGACAGAACAGGAATTAATGGCTCTTTCTGTTGTTTTGATTTCCACATATTTGATGGCTTTGTGTAATTTGAATAATTGTAAGCTTCCAGCATGCTGATAAGGTTCACCTACATTATTCATTTGCATGAAGTGCTGATCAATTAAAGCTTCTCTCTTAAAAAAAAAAAAATCATCCCATCCTGCAGCAACAAAGCTTAGGTTACTCCTAGCTGTCTCTACTCTCTTTTACTAGGGAATTTCATCAGGAAAACTTATCAATCTTTTTCTTGCCTTATTTTTATCCTAACCTAGTCTGTGTTCTTACCCTCGACCTGTTCTTCTTCACTTAACTCTTATAGTCTGATTACTACATTTTTAACACTTATTTCAGGAAGGCATTTGATAAACATGACCATTATTGGAAGGAGATTATTAATTCCATGGTTACTGATTTACTGGCAGCACAAAAGTGCATACGTCCAAATCCATCTGTGATGAAATACAGAACTATTTCTTAAAATGGAGAAACTGCTTTTCTTCCTTTGTCTTATAAGAAAAATATGATAGTTAATTTTATATGTCAGCTTGGCTGGTCCATGGTACCCTGATATGTAGTCAAATGCTAACCTGGAAGTTTCTATAAGGATGTTTTGGATGAGATTAACATTTAAACCAGTGGACCTTAAAATTTTTTTTTTACGTTTCTTTATTTATTTTGAGAGAGAGAGAGAGCAAAAGCAGAGAGGAAACAGTGAAAGAGAGAAAGAGAATCCCATGTAGGGTCTCAAATTCATGAACTGTGAGATCATGACCTGAGCTGAAATTAAGAGTCAGTTGCTTAACTGACTGAGCCACCCAGGAGCCCCTAAACCAGTGGACTTCGAGTAAAGTACACTGCTGTTCCTAATGTGGGTGGGACAATCAGTTGAAGATCTGAATGGAACAAATGACTGACTTCCCCAGAGCAAAAGGGAATTTTGCAGCAGATGACGTTTGGACTTGAACTGCAGCACTGGCTACTCTGTAGGTCTCCAGCCTCACAGACCAGCCTACAGATTTCAGACTTGTGACCTTCCATAATAGCCTGAGCCAATTCCTTAAAAAAGATCTCTTTTGATAGACAGATGATTGACAGATAGATAGATAGATAGATAAATAGATAGATGTTCTGTTTCTCTGGAAAAGCCTAATACAAAAGCTAATCAACAGAAAATGACTATATCTATTTTACAATTGTTAAAAAGACCCAGGTAGCTTATATGTCTAGAATGCCTCCCCAAAGAAGGTTGGGGAGGCACGCTAAATTTCATGGAAAAGTTTGTGGTCAAATAAGTTTGAGAAACATGGAATTAAAATTAACTGTATTTTCTTTATAGTAGGAAACTAGAGTCAAAAAGGAGCAAGATGAGCTAGGAAAACTGGTGGACACACAAAGGCAAATGAGTGCCCATCAAGTAAGGGGAGAGACAGTTTTTTCTCCCCAGAACCTGGATGGGGAGACTAGATCTGGGTTCTGCCTTTGGAACCACCTCCGGTGGCTTCCACTGCATTTAGGATATGCTTCATACTCCTTGCTGCAATCTATAAGAGCCAGCAGACTCTTCTCTTGCCTACCTCTCTAATCTCTTCTGCTACTACTATCCTCTTTATGAGCTTTATCTCTATCCCCCCAGGGCTTCAAGTTCAACCCCATCCCAGAGTCATTTGTATACTTCTCCCTTATATACATATGTTGAAATGAGACCATCTGACTGTTGGCTGCTTCTCATTATTCAAGTCACCCTCTCTCAGGGAGATCATCCCTATCCATTGTACAGAGAGAGTAAGAACCTTCTTGTCTCTCTCCCTCTAACACTTCACGGTTTTATTTTCTCCATAAAATAAATAAGCATCATATTTATGTGTTCATTTCTTAATACCTGTCATTTGGATACTTAAAAGCCACTTAAAATTTTATTTGGTGGCCTGAAACCATTTATGAATTGATTCATCAATCAAACATTTTACTAACACCATGTCAATAAGGGACATTATCATTCATTAAGTAGTCACATTTGGTAGGTGAAGAGAGAGGGGAGCCTGTTGGGACCACTAAAGACAAGATATCCAGAGTCGATGAGCAAAATTCAGTTAGGAATGAGTGTTGGAAGGGGCACCTGGGTGGCTCAGTTGGTTAAGCATCAGACTCTTGATTTTGGCTCAGGTCATGACCTTGCGGTTGTGAGATCAAGCCCCATCAGGCTCTGCACTGAAAGAAAAGAAAGAAAAAGAAATGAAGGTTGGAGGAGAAGCTCAGGAGCAAAATTCAGAAGAAAAGGACAAGGGGAGATACCAAAGAGAGAAGGTAAGCCAGCCTGCACCACTATGAAAGCAATGCTGGGGGCGCCTAGGTGACTCAGATGGTCAAGCATCTGACTCTTGGTTTTGGCTCAGGTCATGATCTCAAGGCTCTGGAGTCTGAGCCCCACACTGGGCTCCATGCTGACCGTGTGGAGCCTGCTTGAGACTCTCTATCTCTCACCTGTCTCTCGGCCCCTCCCCTGCTCAAATGTTCTCTCTCTCTCTCTCTCTCTCTCTCTCTCTCTCTCTCTCTCTCTCAAAAGAAATAAACTTAACCTGAAAGCAATGCTGAACAAGCCAATACAGTAAAATGATGGTTTGAGATCATGGAAATAGGTCCTGGACAATGGGGCACAAGAGAGTCAATGTAAAGAAGCATCAGTTTTGAGAAGAAGAGAAAATTGATGAAAGCACTCTATCAAAAGTTCAGTATATACAGTACCACTGGCAAGATGATTTTAAGTACCATACAGATGGATTTCTTAAGAAATTATCATTTGAGTATTAGCTAAGGTGTGCTAGTGTGTTTTAATCAATAAATCAAAATTATGAGTTAGAATCATGCTAAATTTAAAATATGTATATCAATTCAACCAAAAAAGTTGCAGGTATAATTTTATAGTTTATATCCAACCATGTACAAAAATATTCATGAAGGAGGCAAATCTAATGAGTTTAGAATATAAGGCTAAAGAAAATGGAACATTATTTTCCCTTCCATATCATATTCTTGAAAAATGTTCATATCTCAATATATAACAAATTCAAAGCCTGGATCCCAAGCCACATTGCTTTCTTCCTGTAACCTACCATTCAAATTCTAGCACTTTCCTATCTCTATTGACTTAAGCTTTGTACAAAGAGGCTTAGACTTAGAAGTATACATATAATGGCTCTGTCACTTATTAGATGCATAACTTACAGAAAGATACTTTGTTACTCTGGTTCACAGTTCCTTATCTGTGAGCCTGACTTCGGTCTACTCTCTCCTAGCTTCCTTCCTTGGCTGGTCACTACTATTCCATTTCTTCTACTTTCCATCCCCCCTCCCTAGTCATTCTCAAACGCCAGTGTCTATCAGAATAAGTGCAGCTTCCTGGGACCATGCCCAGAAATTGTGATTCCTACAGGTCTGGATAAAGTCTGATAATCTGCATTCTAGCAAGCACCCTCGTGTTTCTGAAGCAGAGGCAATATATTAAGAAATACTTCTCGGTTCACAGTCTCAGCATGAAAACTACAAAAAGAGGTACCAGGTTGTCAAGTCATTATTATGAAGTCACCTCTGAACCAGCAGCCCCTCCCTTCCCACTGGCTCTGACTCCTAACTCTATTCCTGCCTGTGAATTGTATCACTTTTCTTTTTCTTTCTGTGCTGGGTTAGTCCAGCCACACATCTTGGCTTCTCAAGCTCGTCTATCACACCATCCATCCTGCGCCTGTCTTTGCCATCCTTCCAGATCAATAGACCCACAAGAGAAAGAAAGGTCATTACTACTGAAAAAGAGACATAATGAGCTACACAGTCCACATCTGACCTTGGATGGAGAAATAGCAGACATCTCTGAACTCAAGAGCTCCAGTCTACAGGCTTCTCTGATCCCAGAGTCTGGAGCAAATCTGGCTAACCCCAGATAATTGTTCAGCTGCCCCTTGCAGCTGCTCTCAAAGCCTGTGTGTAGATAATCAGTGATGTACTGCTCAAAAAGCTAATAAGGTTAATATCTACTTTTAGGGAAAATATAAGAAGAGGGAAGCAGAAGAGTCATAATTAGGAGATGGGGGTAGGGGCTTCTTTTCTTTCCCCATGACATAAGCTAAAACTAATTAGGGAATCCTTGGCATATGCAGGCTGAGGTGCTGGGTTCTGAACAGTTGTTATAACACATCCCATAGAGAAGGACAGAGATAGCCTTCTGGTCCACCTCCCCTTTGTTGAGGCATGTTCTCCTCCCCCAAGTCCTCCCAGAAGATCTGAACACAAGCTCTTTTTATGCACATGTATCCTGCTGAGGGCTGCGCAGTCACAGAACAGCCCAGAAAAACAACACCCAGCACACAATATGCACATTGTTTTGATTGAGACATTGCAGTTGGAAATGCATTTATTTCTGCCTCTCGTAAATACTCCTCCACAGTAGAAGAAAAAATAACAAATGCATTGTAAATAGAGGCCCAGACGTCTTACACTTAAATTACAGTCACGTCATGCCAGTCCTATCCGATCTTTCAATTATAGTCATTAATTGAGGATGTAACCCAGAAACAATTACAGCCATGAAATTCTAATGAGTCTCCTGTAGTTAATATAAAAAGAAAACAATGGGAAATGCATGCTGATGCTGGAGTCTAATCCAATTCTGTCGATTAAAATAAAGAACAGCATTTTGTAACATGTAAATCTGATTCTTTTCCCTCTACCCAGTTTCATTTCTCAGAGAGTGACAGACTGAATGCATAGATTTGCTTATCTAACAAGCTTATTGAGTTGCCCTCTCTACGTTAGGTCCGGAGCACATCTTGAAAACTCACCGGTGGGGAATATATTTTGCTCAGGGATCCATCTTTTAGAGAGTCTCACATACCCACAAGAAAAGTCCATTCTTTATTTACCTGACCTAAGTGAGAACATTCTTCACTATGACAAAATAATTATATGAATGATTTCTGGAAGAGCATGATGGCTGCTTAATTCTGAATCTGTCTGCTTCTGCTAGAAATAGAGCAACAAGATAATGAAAAGAAAAGAACCAAAAAAAAAAAAAATCACAAACTCCATTTTCACTTAAAATAGGAGACAAAGAAAACCCACAAACTTCAAACTATGTGTACATGCTGCCAAAAGCAACTGACACCAGCAGAACCCGGCAGGAAGGCCCCCCGAGGAGCCATGCCATGAGTGCTGACTGCAGAGGCCAATCACAGAAACCAAAAGCAAAATAAGTATCTACTCTCCAAAAGGGGCGGGTCCCAAATGGTGGGCAAAAGTGCCAGGAACAGTACTGAAAGACAGTTGGCCATGAGCAAGTGAGGGCAGAAGGAAGACTTAAAAATTTGCCCAGACAAATGCGGAGAATATATTTAGAGAATGTCGGGAAAAATCAATTTTCTGAAAGTAAGTGGATCACGTTGGGAAATAAGACATGTGCCCCTGGGTAGTAGCGACAGCCAATAGAATACGCGGAGGAGACACAGGACTGGATGAGGAAGTTCTCCAGAGCCAAGTTAGGTTCTAAGAGGCAAAGGAAGGTCCTACATAGAAGTGCCACAGTATAACAAAAGATTTTTGAGCCCAGGGCTGATTTCCAACAGAAATTGATTCCTGAATTTTTTTTTTCTCTAAGCCTATAATCGTTGGCTGAGATGTCTATTTTAAATTGGTTGGTTTCCACACCATATCAATGCCTATACTATTCTGGTTTGAGTTGTGAATCAGGGAAACTATTCCTATTCACTCTACACTACCTCATACTCACATCTAGGAACATATTGTTCTCATTTATATGAGAACCCAAAAAACAAAAGGGTAAAGATATGCACAAAAAATTAAAATGATGTTAGAAAAAATAATGTGAGAAACTTTCCAACAGAAAGGAACACTCACTAAAATTATTTCACAGTATAGCAGATAACAACTTCAACCCAATATTCAATAAATAAAAGTTTTGAAAATAACAGATTATTTGCAGCTATGAAGGAAGACCACAAAGCAGAAATATAAGAGTTCTAGGATAATAGAGTCGGACAGTCAGAAGTGATGGCCAGAAAGCCAACAAAGGTAAAAAAAAAAAAAAAAAAGAATTGACATAACTCAGGGGTAAAAAGAACAAAATTCTTTTATAACTGGAAAAGAATGATGACATGGAAACTACACAAAGGGTCTGACAAAGAGAAGAAAGAAAAGGAAACAAAGAGGTGGAAACAAATAAATATTAAATTATGGATATAGAAAACAAGTAAAGAAAATGTAGTACATGTGCAATTGAAGATTCCAAGGAAGAAAAACAATTAGAGAATTAAAATTTAAAGATATCATTTAAAAATTATTTGAACTAAAAGAAGAAGTAAATCTATACATTGAACCTGTGTACCAAGACAAATTTGTCCCAAGACATATCTTAATAAAATTATTGGGCTTTAAGAATAAAGAAAAAATTCACTGGATAGGCAAAAACATCAATATCCTTATAAGGGCATGGGGGAATAAGATTAGTAACTGTTATGGGTTGAATGTTTGTTTCCCACCCACCCCCCAAATTCATATGTTAAATCCTAATGCCCAATATGATGGTATTAAAAGGTGAGAACTTAGGGAAATAATTAGGTCATGGGGGTGGAACCCCCATAAATGGGATTATTGCCCTTATCAAAGTAGCTCCTGAGAGATCCCTAGCCCCGTCCCCATGAGAATACAACAAGGAAGTCTATGGCCCAGAAGAGGGCACTTAACCAACTATACACTGATACCGTGTTCTTAAATTTCCAGTCTCAAGAGCTGTGAGAAATCAATTTCTGTTGATTATAAGCTATCCAGTCTCTGGTATTTTGTTACAGCAGCCTGAATAGGCTTAGACAATATCAAACTTCTCTCACAGTAACTTTTAATGTCAGAAGACAGTGGAAAAACACCTACAAGATGTTTAAGGAAAGAAAATATGAGCCATAAAGGAGAATCAAGGTTGGTAACTTTACTATCAGATCAGGAAGAAATTAGACCAAAAAGCATTTGGAAGAAGAAGAAAGAGAAGGGAAGGGAAGAGAAAGAGCCGGAGCAAAAGTGAGAGAGACACTATATAACAGTTAAGATTGAAATTCACAACGGGGGCACCTGGGTGGCTCAGTCGGTTAAGCGTCCGACTTCAACTCAGGTCACGATCTCACGGTCCGTGAGTTCGAGCCCCGCGTCGGGCTCTGGGCTGACGGCTCAGAGCCTGGAGCCTGCTTCGGATTCTGTGTCTCCCTCTCTCTCTGCCCCTCCCCCGTTCATGCTCTGTCTCTCTCGGTCTCAAAAATAAATAAACGTTAAAAAAAAATTAAAAAAAAAAAAAAGATTGAAATTCACAACGAAAATATAATAGTAATGATTATCTATAGATCATCATAGTGCAACTTTAAAAAAGTGAAGCCTATGGGGGATATATTCTCTTTTCAATTGCACCATTTTAATTAATGGAAACATGACATTTCTGCCGTAGTCAGAAAAATCTCAAGAACGTCCACTGTCACCATTATATTTCACGTTATACTGGGAGAGTCAAAACCAACAAAATTATACAAAGGAAAAGTTAGAGTAAAAAACAAAAATCTCAAAACTTGTAATGAGAGAGGTAAAACTCTATTTGCTAATTATCTAATTGTGTAACTGGTAATGGAAGAGAATCAAACATAAAAAAAAAAGTGATGGAATTAAATAAGGTTGTAGGGTATAGGGGTGCCTGGGTGGCTCAGTTGGTTAAGCATCTGACTCTTGTTCTCGGTTCAGGTCATGATCTCAGTGCCTTGGGATTGAGCCCCATGTCAGGCTGGGCTGTGTGCAGCACCACAGAGAGTGCTTGAGTTGTTCTCTCTCCCTCTTTCTCTGCCCCTCCCCTGCTCACGGATGCTCTCTCTCTCAAAATAAATAAACATTTTAAAAAACTGTATGGTATAAAAGTAATATATAGAAATCAGTAACATTTATAATAATAAATGCTTAGTTATGATATAAGATGAAAGAAAAGAATCTATAAAGTCAACAGGAAAAAGAAATGTCAGAGAGAAATACTCTAGCACATTGTAATGATTTCAGCAATATCTTTCATCCCACATATTCTTAAATGTGACTAGACACTTCTATCAAGAGGTGGGATCTATGTCTGTGCCCTTGAAAGTGGATGGGCTTATGACTATGGTGGAAGTGATGCCATATGACTTCTGAAGCTAAGTTATCAAAGGTTATAGAGTTTCCATCTGGTTCTCATGGGACACTTGCCTTTAGGACCCTGAGTACCAGGTAAGATATCCCGGGCTGCCACGCTGTGAGGCAGCCCGGGCAACACAGGCCATATATAGGTGTCTAGGTGACAGCCCCAGCTTAGAGTCCTGAGAGGAGTCAGTATCAATGGCTAGACATGTGAATGAAGAGGCCTCCAAATGTTTCCTGCCCCAGTCACCCATTCACCCCCAGCCTTCAACTCTTTTCAGCTGATGTCACAGAGAAGCCAGAGAGAGCTGTTGCTATTCTTTCCTTTCCAAATTCCTGACCCACGGAATCTAGGAGCCTAACAAAATGGTTGTTTTACAACACTAAGCTTGGGTGGTTCTGCAATATAAATAACTGTTAGAAATACTTAATAAGAAATATTCACAGCCTTTGTGAGGAAAATTTCAAAACTTCTGAAAGACAAAAAGAGTATACTTGACCAAGAAAAAGGAAAGCCTGTGATTTTTTTTTTTTTTTTTGGAAGTTGTGGTGGGGGGTTGTTTATTGTTGTTTTGGAACTAAGAAAGGGGATTCTAAAATGCATCAGGGAATATTTTAAAAATAAAAATATTTTGGAGAACTACGAGAAAATGATAGAGAAATTATTGATAATAACCTTACTACATATTGAAGCATATTACAAAGATTATATGATAAAACAATAGATACACTAATAGAAAAACCAATAGAACAGAATATGGAGTCCAGAAATAAATCCAAATAGGTATGGAAATTTGGCATATGATAAAGTTATCATTTTCAAATAGAAGGATAAAAGCGCATGGTTTCGAGGGAATTGCACACCGATCTGGAAAAAAAGACAAAATTGGATCCATACTTCTAATCAAACACCAGAATATTCTCCAAAGGTATAAAAATATCAGAAGTAAAACCATAGGAGTACTGGACTAAAACATGAATAATTTCCTTTATCACTTTAGAGGAAGAAAAGCCTATTCAATGGTGAATAAAAAACACACAAATCTTAATTTAAAAAATAATAAATTTAAGTACATAAAAATAAGAAAAGATGCATGACAAAAATATCAGTACAAAGAAAAAGGTAAATAAAATGGAAAAAAATTGCAATTTCTATCACAGACATAAGGTTAATCTCTTTAATAAAATCATTTTATTTATTTTTTTTTATATTTATCTATTTTTGAGAGAGAGAGAGAGAGAGAGAGAGAGAGAGAGCAGGGGAGGGGCAGAGAGAAACGGAGACACAGAATCGGAAGCAGGCTCAAGGCTCTGAACTGTGAGTACAAAGTCTGACGCGGGGCTCGAACACATAAGCGGCGAGATCATGACCTTACCTGAAGTTGGAAGCTCAACTGACTGACCCACCCAGGTGCCCCTTTAATAAATGCTTTTACAGAAAACAGTATTTAGGGACGCCCAGGTAGCTCGGTTGAGCATCTGACTCTTGATTTGGACTCAGGTCTCAGAGTTTGTGGGATCAAGCCTCGCCTGCTGTCGGGCTCTGTGCTCACGGTGCATAGCCTGCTTGGGATTCTCTCTCTCTCTCTCCCCCTCCCCTGCTCATGCTCTTTTTCTCAGAGTAAATCAATTAACTTTTAAAAAAAGTTTTAAGAAGTATTGGACAAAATACACAAAAAAGCTAAAAAAGTATTTGACAAAAATAAAAATTAGTGATGATTTTATAGTGATACGGTAGTTTACATTTCAAATTACAGGTTTGAAATTAATTTGATTTTATATGTTTTTTTTCATTCACTGAAAATACTGGTTTCTATAAAACTAACAATATATTCAAAATAATAATAGAACTACTAAACACAAGTCTACTGAATTCAATTATTTTTTTAAATAGATGTTTATTTTTAAAATATTTCTTATTAGAGTTACACAGTAAAAATAACACATTTTAAATAACACGAAGTAACTTTTTTCTACATGATTATTCTACACACAATATAAAATTTGAATCATTTTATTTAAACTTTATTCCACATTTAGCAATTATTTTTATCTCAATGTGCTTTATTTTTAATTTTATAAAATATTAAATAATTACAAAATAAAAACATAATGTGATGTATAACTAGAGAAGTCTTTACTTCCCTCCTGGTTCCTTTTTATTTTCTCCTCTTTCCCACTTTATAGATTGGGAGAATTTTCTGCATTTTTTTGTTCACTTAAACAAATACTCTGGAGTCACCTCATTATGAGTCTTCTTCATTACATTTTACAGAGGACTAGAGTTGTATTATGGAGAAATATAATTTATTTTAAGCCAGTTCACCACAGATGGACACATAGGTGGTTTCTAGATTTTGTTATTTTAAATATTATCCAAATTAGGGGCATGTAGATGGCTCAGTCAGTTAAGCATCTTAACTCTTGGTTTCTGCTCAAGCCATGATCTCATAGTTTGAGAGGTCAATTCCCATGTTGAGCTCTGTGCTGACAGTGCAGAGCCTGCCTGGGATTCTCTTCCCCCCCACCCCTCTCTTTCTCTCTCTCTCTGTCCCTTCCTCACTTGTTCTCTCTCAAAATAAATAAATAAATATTTAAAAGATAAAAAATAAATATTGTCAATATTAATACCCTTGTATATACGGTAAAACCTTGGATTATGAGTAACTTGTTCTGCAAGTATTCCACAAGACAAGCAAACATTTCTAATAAATTTTAACTTGATAAATGAGCAATATCTTGCAATATTATATGACACTGAATGTCACATGATCACAACTGAGCCAATGGTTCTTGAAATTCGCTTTGATATACAAGTGCTTTGGTTTACAAGCATGTTTCTGGCATGAATTAGGCTCACAAACCAAGATTGTACTGTACATCATTTCGTATTTTTGCAAGGGTATCTTCATGTAGATTGCTAGAAATAATTGCTAGATAAAAGAATAAAGATGTATTTTACCGGGTATTTCCAAATTCTGTTAAAATGACATTTTGCTTTCCCACCAAGCAATAAACGAAAGTGCCTTTTTCCCCAAAGCCTTGCCAAAACATTTATTATGGACAGAGTCCTTGATATATTACCTCACTGTGATTTTCACTTAGAACTCTGTCATTATAAATGAGTTTAAGCATCTTACTCAGGTTTTGGGGCTATTTGCATTATTTTTGTAGAGTTGCGAATTATTAGTATTTTTCTTTTCTATTTAAAGAAATTATATATTAGGGTTTTAACCTTTGTGTTATAAACTGAAAATTATTTTTTTTCCAGTTTGTAGCTAATAATTGTGTTTTACTGATTGAATTCTATTTTTCTTCTGTTCAAAAAGTTTCTTCAACTATTTTTGCGGTTGCATTTTCAAGTTCTCAGTACAGTGATGACTTCCAACTGTGAATTGCCAATCCACACTTCTACCCTGAACTTGAGATATGTTGATGTGGCTGCCTACTCAAATTCCCCACCGGTCTGAAACAGGCCACCTAATCTCATTTACCCCCTCAGCCTTCCTGAATAGTTCAGAGCAACTCTATCTTTCTAGTAGCTCCAGATTTTTCAAAAAGTGTCTCTCTGTACTTTTCTCCCTCACATCTAATTAACTTCAAAGTAAGTTTGACATCTGTCAACTTTTCACAGTCTTCAGTGTAACATCTTGGTCCAAGAGCACATCATCTCCTACTTGGGTTATCGCAAAAGTCTCCATACTCTTTTTCCACCTTTGCCCTCTCTATTGCATATTCTCAATAAAGTAATTAAAATAATCCTGTTAAAATGTTGATCAGATAATTTCATCCTCCTGCTAAAAACCTTCAGATCTACAAGTGAAAGCAAAATCATTCCATTGGCCTCTGAGGCCCCACACAATCCAGTCCACTCCCACCCTCCCCTCTGACTTCATCTCCTACTACCTTCCTCCTTGTCGAGCTTGCTTGCAAAAAGACTGGCCTCCTTCAGGTTACTGGATGTGTTCACTCCAATATCGGCGGTGAACACCTCCTGGTGTTCCTCATCAGGCTCTTTCCAATAGCTTCTCGCTCTGGTTGTCCATTCCAAAGACACCAACACGTTCCACTCTCTCATCTCTGCTACATCTTTATTCTAAGCCCGTCATATAAGTGAGGACTCCCCTGTCCACTCTGGGAAAATCACACTGCCAAATGCCAAATTTATCTCTCTCTCAGTTATCTTCTAAACATAAATTACTTCATGAATTTAACTTATTACATATTTACTTACTTTGCCTATCATTTTTTTCTATACACACAAACACAAACAACACTAAAAACATACATGATTCTAAGAACTGTTGAAGGCTATTATGTGTTTATTTGCTAACTACTGTCTACATTTACTGCACCTAGAATAGTGCCCGTCACAAAGCCAGAGTTCGACGTGTATTGTTGAATGAATGAAATAAATAGATGGATAGAGAAAACAAATTAACCTTTTTCTGTAAAGTTCTACTATATTGATGGGTTATGTTTCCATCTCCACTCCTAGCTCTAAAGCCCTTTTTTTCACATGTGTAACTTCACTGATGAATTCAAATTTTATAGCTCTTAAATTACAATTACTGATTTTCTTTTCTTTTTCATTAATCAGAAAGGAAAAAAAAAAACCTTATTTGTTTCAAGAAAGAAAAAATAATATTACATACCAAAAATAACTAACATTTGTTTTGAGTGCTTACTAAACCTTAGGTGCTATAAATTTACAAGTATTGGGGTGCCTGGGTGGCTCATTCAGTTGAGTGTCCAGATTCTTGATTTCGCCTCAGGTCATGATCTCATGGTTTGTGAAATCGAGGGCCTGTTGGGCTCTGTGTTGACGGCATGGAGCCTGCTTGGAATTCTCTCCCTCCTTCTCTCTCTGCCCCTACCCTGCTCTCTCATACTCCTTAAATAAATAAAGAAAGAAAGAAACCAACAAACTTAAAAAATATATGTTAAAAAAAAAAAACAGGGGGGCGTCTGGGTGGTGCAGTCGGTTAAGCGTCCGACTTCAGCCAGATCACGATCTCGCGGTCCCTGAGTTCGAGCCCCGCGTCGGGCTCCGGGCTGATGGCTCAGAGCCTGGAGCCTATTTCCGATTCTGTGTCTCCCTCTCTCTCTGCCCCTCCCCCATTCATGCTCTGTCTCTCTCTGTCCCAAAAATAAATAAAAACAAAACCAAAAAAAAAAAAAAACGTTGAAAAAAAAAAAAAACCAGTGCCAACTTACCAAATTCTCACAAAAACCTTGAGCAAGGTCTATAACTATTAAGTGTACCACATGAATTCAAATATAGGAAACCCATCCCTAGAGCCAATGTGCTTAGCACTATATCACAACACTGCCTCTTTGTATTCTTATGTTGTAGGAAGTATTTCTACTCCCATTTTAGAGATCATAAAATTGAGGCAGTACATTTTAAAAACCTTCCACTTTTATAAGGCTGGTAAGTATAACCAGAGAGAAAGCTGGCCTTTTAACCATAATGTATACTAACTCTCACTATGTCATTCTTTAAGAAAAAATAAATAGTGTAGGAGTGCCTGGGTGGCTCAGTCAGTTGAGCAACCAACTCTTGATTTCAGTTTAGGTTGTGATCCCAGCATTGTGGGATTAAGCCCCACATTAGGCTCTGTGCTGAGTGTGCAGCCTGCTTAAGATTCTCTATGTCTGTCTGTCTATCTCTCTTTTTCTCTCTCTCTCTCTCTCCCCCCCTCCCCCCACCTCTCTCTCTCTCCTTCTCTCTCTCCCTCACTCTGCCCCTCTCTCCCCGCTCACACTATCTGTATCTCTAAAATAAAAAAGGAAAGAAGAAAAGATAAACACTGTAATATTATTTAACAATAATCCATCTTTCCAATTTATCTAACATCCAAATTAGATAAATCCATCTTTCCATTTATCCATCTATTTATTCAACCAGACAGTCATCACACATTTATTGAGTACCTATTAAGGCAACAGATTCTATGCTGACTACCGGGAAGACAAAAGTAAACAAGACAGACATAATCCTCACCTTCAGGGAGTTTATAATCTAGGAAGGAAATATGTGGATATAGAAGGGTACTTAGGAAGTTAGAAACATGAAAACCATTCCAAGCATCCATGGTAAGCTATTTATTATGATAGCATATTTTAATGTCCAAGAGATTAATTCAAATTTATAACTATCCTACAAATTTTATTTTTTTACATAAGGAGCTATACTAGTAATACATTTTCCATAATATTAATTGTGTTTTTGATACTTAGAGATTAAGGATTAACTTTCACAAAGAACCAAACAAATAATAATTAGGAAATAAAACATAAATAATTATTGGGAAAAACAATATATCATTTTATTTCTGGCCAAAAACTCCTAACTAGAAATAACAGACTTCTGAGAAATTGCATTTTCAAGCTCTGAGTAATCTATTTTCAGAGCATTTTCACTCATGGAAAATTAGTTGCCTTTCTTTGGTAACCTCTGAGAATGGACGTTATAAATATAGCAGAATGACACTTAGGATTCCTATGAAAAGAAAAGCAAATAACTCCCCTGTAGCTGAGGGGACCAGTAAGTAAACTTTTCACATCAAACCGTGTGCGATTATAGCTCTTCTGGCATTCTGGAACCCTTCTAGATGTTGATGTTCTTGCAGGGGTCAAGAGTTGAACAGGGATTACATATGCTGTTTGTGTACATAACCGTATAGAGGCAGTGTGATTTCTAATACTGTCCTACAGTTTGGTGAAATGCGGAGGCTAACCATCTGTCATCAATAATGCTGTCGAGAAGATTTGGAAAGTGTCTGATTGGGTTTTGGCAGTGAGTTATCTGTTAAAATATTGTTGGAGGCAAACCTGGGAAGATCTGATGCATTTTAAGGAGACACAAATGTCTCAGCACATGGGCGCCCTGATACTGGGACGGTGAAGTGTTTTATTTAGTAGAGGCACAGATTTCAGTGCAAGTCAATAAAGAAAAGAAGTAGTGCTGTGTTTGTATATTTAAGCATATACGCTAGGTTCCACAATAGAGCACTTTTCGGTATTCAAAAAAGATGGCATTGGGAAGCAGCATCTGTCGAACACATTAAGGAAACCGTCTTCTGCACTGAATAGAAACTGGAGTGTGAGAGAAATTACGGGGAAGGCCTGACTGCAAATCGGGCATGAAGAAATACAAAAAGTAAGCTTCTGCTCATCAGACACAGGGAAATGGGTTTGATAAAATGATGCCATTTCAGATCCCCTGGTGTTACTATTACGTCAGAAGAAAAGAGAGAAAAGCTGGGGAGAGGCCAGGATGGGGACAGAAGGCAGGCACGTGAAGGAGGAAGAGTCCAATTAAAGATAAGATGTGCGTCATTTACAAGAAGGGCTCGATGGCAGTCTCAGGGAACGTTTCTCATTCCAGGCTCTGGAAAGCAGCCAGACTCAACTGACCCTCAGAGATCAACAACCACTGCGGGATCTAGTGCGCCCGACTTTCAAAGGGTGTCTGGGTTTGTTTCTCAAGTCCTTTGCAAGCAGTGAAAATCACCAGATGCATCTACATTAGTCAGCAAGACTAATAAATACCCAAGCACAAAGATTTCAAACCAAACTGATTTTTATATAAGAAATATGGACAGTGAGGACCAAAGTTAACCCATGGTTACCACACTGGATCAATGCAATGGGATTCTAAGAAGTTTTTATGAAAACATTAAAGAAGATTTTTAGTGGAAAAGATAAGGATGCAAGAGAGAAAAATTATGCCACCTGAGGATTTCCCTCCACTGAGGATAGTTTTGTAAGAGATGATTGAGACATTTTAAGAAAATAAGCTGGACTGATGAAAAGAATTCTAGCATTAAATAAAAAAGCAAAAATCTTTTTTTTTTAATTTAAAAAAATTTTTTTGATTAACTCCCTGTGGAATGTAGGCAAGCTTGTGCTCATTTTTTTTTCCTTTCTATACAATAGAGACAAATCTGATTACACTGGACTATGAGAAGTTAAAAAGAAGCAAATATTTAATGCAAGGTCAAATCAAGTTAAAGCCTAACTTGAATTTTCATAAGTAACATATGTTTTATATCTAAATATACATGCATATATGTACATATATAGGTAATGATTACCTTTTAAATGAGGCATCTTCCTTCCTGGAAATTTACAAGAAAGAGATAAACACTCATCAATCTGTTTTGATTTAATGAAGCCTGATTGGAAGGCAGATAATGACTTAAATGACTTCAGGAATATAGGCCTTTTAGTTTATACTGCTTTATGCTCCGTGTATCATTTATACTTATAGGTCTTTTGGAGAGTTATTAATATATCTCAGTGAAGTGTGTGGATGTTTCTTGATCCACTTGTAAATCAGAAATTCTTTTGCCACTGATAAAAAGAATAAAGATTGTTTTATCTATATCTTTCAAGTGCATTTGATTGCCAAATTATTAGTAATGATCTAAAGAGAGAACTGTATGAGAGAAGATGGAGAGTGTCTCCATAATCAATCTCTCACATGCTCAAAGGGGAAAAGAAATGAGTATTTTCTTTCAACATTAGTACAAGCCTTAGGGACATGATGCTTTATCAAGAAAGGGCAAGAGGAATTCAATACCATCAGTGGAAAACAGAAAGTAATGAGGAAGAAGCAATGTCTTATGGGATTCGTGTGTGAAACACCCCCCCCCCCGCACACACACAAACACACACACACATACACACACTCCTCTCTTTCTGATTGACTCCCCTACCTGATTAACAGGATTCTAAAACACCTTCTTAAATAATAAGCAGGAATGTGCTGATACACAAAGATTAATTTTAGTCTTGTTTTAGACTAAGGGTTAAAACATACACACATATTCACAAAATAAATCCACTAATTCTCCCTAAATCATGTGGTGCATGATTTAAACTGAACAAAATTTACTTTTAAGGTTTATTCTTATTTTGAACCACTGTTTTCTTTTGCAAGTAAGGAAAACCCAAAGTTGGCCATAATTATATACGTATTTGCATATGTTATAGCTAAAGACAAAACTCTAGCAACCCTTCAATTTTCAGGAAAGAAAATTGTTGGCAAACTCAAAAACAACATTTTTATTCCCTTAAGTAATTACTTAGTTAATGCCTTCTGTCTTGATTATGGCTTTAATAAATGAAAACATCTTTCATTTTTACTAGTCTGTTTGAACGGTCCACATTTCTTATATCCTAGAATCAAAGTAGACAGTGTTGTTTAAACAATAAGCAACCAAAAATATGTCACCCTGGGAATATACATATAATATCACTACATCAGGCAACATAAGCTAACCAAAAAATTTAATAATTGCATTTTATAGTAATGAATTCGTTATTATATATCAACTTTCAGACTACAGAAGCAGCAGACAAACATAATCCCTTTTTTCTTCATAGTAAATTGATAAGGGAAAGACAGTGAACTGAAGCAATTAGGCAAACAGAGGGAGTCTTCATAAACATGACATCCAAGATACACTGAGTATCTACTATTTGCCAGGCACTGTTTTAAGCACTTTATATATTTTCATGGTAAGTCACCAATCCTCACAACAGCCATCACACAAGGTAAGTAGAAGTCAGAAAACCAAAAGCCTAAATAACTTGACCCTGGTCACTTGGCTACTAGAACCAGAAATCAAACTCCAGGGCTACTGGACCATGCCACAAACACAAACATTCCTAAATCTAAGCCCATGGGTTTGATTTATAACTTGTTTTGTGTTATTGTGTGTTGGAAACCTTTTGTGAATATTGAATCAATGAAATGTTTCAGGAGAATAGAGATATGTTTTAGATGTTGTATTTGCCAGGGTTCTACAGAGAAACAGAACCAATAGGATGTACATAGAGAATTATTTTAAGGAATAGGCTCAGGTGATTGTGGAAAGTCCAAAATCTTCAGATTAGGCCAGCAAGCTGAGAATACAGAGAAGAGTGGCAGTCTAAAAACTGGCAGAAATTCCTTCTTCCTCAAGGGAAGTCAGTCTTTTTCCTATTAAAATCTTCAACTGATTAGATGAGGCCCATCCACATTATAAAGTATAATCTGCTTTACTGAACTCTATTGATCTAAATGTTAATCTGACATAAAAAAAAATACCTTCTCAAAGACATCTAGAATAATGTTTGACCAAATATCTGGATATTATGGCCTGGCCAAGTAGACACATAAAATTAACTAATATGACTCTATACGTGCATCTGTTTGCATATTTGTATGTTATGACCGAAAACAAATTAGCAAACTTCTTCACTGAGAAAGAGTTAGCCAACTTTGAAGCAATGTTTACTCAGCATATCAGAACTTTTTGCTACCTATCAGGACTACAAAGAAGGTCCAAATTTCCAGTTTCTTATAAGCTGGGTGGGTCAAGAATAGAGAGACAGACATGTAATGTATACAACCAACTATGTTACACTCTACTGAGTTTTAACGAAGATGCTGGGATAGAGTTCCACAGGAAGATAGGAGAAGCAGTAAGGTGCTTCTTCATGGCTACCCCAGAGCCGAGAAGAATCTCAAAGAGCAAGGGACACTTCAACCCCACTGAGGAGGATGAGGAGTCCACCAGGAGGAAAAAGGTGAGGAACAAAGATACGAAGACACAAACATAAATGGAGCTTATGGATCTGTAAGAAATTCAGTGAAATTGGAACAGAGAATTCATGATGAACTGAAACTGGAAGAACTTCATAAGTCATGGCATAAAGTCTGCTGTTTACGCTGAAGCTAATGGGAAATTGTTGAAGTTTGCAGCTAGGGGAATGACATGAGCACAGATAGATTTCAGAAAGATTCTATTAATGGCAGAAGAAGAAAAAAAGTTGAAAGACAGTAACGGAGGCAGGAAAACCATTTAGGAGAGATGGATGAACTCCTGAACCAAGACAGCAAAGCAAGATGAGGGAGAAAATTGGGAGAAAAGACCCAAAACATTTTTTGAATTGAAATATACATTTAATTATATACAATTTATAAGAAAGTGAATTCTTTTACTCAACAAACATATATTGGAAATCTACCATGTGTTTGGCTCCCTGACAAAAATATTGGACTATAAAGATAAATAAGAGGGCATAAACAAACAATTATAGTGTGTGATAAATATAATAGAAGCAAAGCAAGATATGAACATGACAAAGTAGAGTCAAGAAAACCATACAGAGGAGGTGATGCCCAGGCTGGGCGGTCATGAGGAACTAACAGAACGAGGAAGACAAGCCTGGCACGGCAATTCCAAGCCGAGAGGCAAGATTCAGAAAGCACTTAGGCGGGGACAGAATCTTTGTTCAGGGCTCAGGGGTGGTCAGGATTATAAAGTGT
Source organism: Prionailurus bengalensis (assembly GCF_016509475.1). NCBI lineage: Eukaryota > Metazoa > Chordata > Mammalia > Carnivora > Felidae > Prionailurus > Prionailurus bengalensis. Next base: position 113,528,299 of record NC_057358.1, read on the forward strand.
GCGGGAGAATAAGAAAAGGAAGTCAGGGTAGGTTGGGAAGAGGCTCGTTTGCATTTTACTGAAAGACGTTGATTAGTGACAGAATATGATCTGAGTTTTGACAGAAGCACAGAGAATGGATTGATGGAGAAAACTGGTATGGAGCTCTATCAGTATCCAAAGCTGCCGTAACAAACTGCCACGAACTTTGTGACTTAAAGTAACAGAAATGGAATCACTAACCATGGTGTGAACAGGGCCAGGCTCCTTCTGAAGGCTTTAGAAGAGAATCCCCCTTGCTTCGTCCAGCTTCCGGTAGTCCCTGGTATTCCTTGGCTTCTAGCAGCACCACTCTGATATCTGCTTCATCTTCACATGGCTCGTTCCCAGCGTGCGTCCACGTTCATCTTTCTCTGTCCCTCTTTCTATTTCTCATAGGATACTGCCACCCTAATCTAGTATGACCTCACCTGGATCCTTACTTTAAGTGCATTTTCAAAGACTCTATTTCCAAACAAAGGCGTATTCTGAGGTTCCAGGTAGACACGCATTTTTATGAAACACTATTCACCCTACTGCAAGAGGCCGTTGCATTAGCACAGGTGAAGACTTGAAATAAAGCAAAGCAGAGGAGATAAAGAGATAGGAAGCAGGTCAAGGTGACAGAGGGCATTGCTGAAGTGGAAGAGGAAGTGAAGTTATGAACTGAGGATAACTGAGTATTCCTGGCTGGGGAAACCAACTGGTTTGGGCACCCCTGGTTGGGATATGCAGAAGAACAGATTTGAGAGATGGGCTCTGAGGTGCGGAGGATGTAGAAAAGTAAAGCTGTACCCCACGTAAAGTGCTTTGGGTGAGAATATCCTTCAGGGAAAAGAAAATGTTTTAGGATGACTTAGATGGCTGAGTAGGCGATGATGCCATCCACTGTGATTGGATGCACAGTGGAATAAAGATTTTTTTTTTTTGAAGAAAATAGGGTTGGTTTTGGAAATCTCAAGTTTGAAGGGTGTGTAGTATATACAAGGGAAAAGGTAGGGCACAGAGTAGGAAATCTACCTTTGGTGCTCTGGAGAAGAAATGACAATGTTTAGCACCTAACAGCAGAAAGCAATACATCTCATAGGAAACTAAGACAAGCACAAAGGAACAATAAGAGAATAGTTAGTGAAGTTAAGAAAGGAGTTTCAGTAAGGGAAGGTCAGGGGTATTAAAAGCTTCAACAAGGAGGAGAGCTGGGGATGATCTCACTGCATGTTAACAGAGACCATCCTTTACCTGGGACAAAGCAGCTGGTTTGTTGCATCGGTGCTACAATGTGGCACTGGTGTCCTGCTGCAGTAAGATGAAGAGGAAATCGAGACTTAGGAGGTAGAGACACACAACACAGTTACATGGGAAATCAAGTTGTTAAACAATTGGTACAGATCCCAAATAAAAATCTACTGAAATATATGGGCAATGAAAAGACCAGAAATACACACATCAACTATAAAAAAGTACTAACAGATCCATCCCTTTTTTTTTCTAGTTCCAATTATTATAAATGTTTTATGTGCACTTACATTAACCTATTTAATTAAACAGCAATTCCTTGAGGGGCTGCTGTTACACATTTTGCATGAGAAGAAACAAAGGCACTGAGATCCAAGGTTACCTGACCCTAGGCACACACCTGATGTATGACACAGCCAGGATTCAAGCCTTGAGTCTAACTCTGGAAGCTGTTCACTTAAGTCAACAGTTTACTACTGTCCATAATCCCAGTATTTTCCTCTAGATAATGGGATTATGGATGATGTTTATTTCTCTTCTTAAAACTCTTAAAAATGTTTCCCCAAATTTTCTATATTCATTTTATAATTTGAAAAGATCCAAGTAATATATTTTTAAAGAAACTATGGTTGGTGAGCATACATCTTTCAAAGATAAAGAGAGAAGACTGTAATAATTTGATGGATGAGCAACATTCAAGAAAAGTGATTTAGGTCTTTCGCTTTTTTTTAGGAGAACTTACACATATTTGAAGGCTAAGGATATAAACTCAATGGAGAAAGAGAAATCAACGATACAAGAAAAAAGAGAGGGAATAGAGTGTAAGAGGGAACAAAAGACGGGTTATAATAGTTGAGTAATAGCGCCTCTGCAGGACAAATATGGAAGAATGTTCTAGGCTGAATGGCAAAGTTCAGAGACCCTGGGATATGAAACACCCAGCTTTGTCCATGGATCACAAAGACTTTGGAGCATAAGTGTGACGGAGGAAATATTAAAAATGAGTGGTAGCCTTGCAAAGGAATAAGGATAGTATCGAAACAAAGGAACTGAGCGAGGTTAGTCTAAGATAAATTTGAAGAAATCCATGATTCTGCACATCTATTTTTTTTCAGTGGATAAAATAAGTTATAAGATCTGATAACATTAATGAGGGTTGGTTTGGTTGAAAGTGGATGAATGTAAGATTTGGGAAGCCTTCACATGGAAGGGGAAAGTCAGGTGCCTGGGGATGGATGAATGTGAACGTCTGAGTGGAAAGAGGGTCCAGTCTTCCCACTGGGACAGCAATGTGTTCACTGTCACGCAAGCTCTCTCAGGGTAGGCATTCTGTCTCTTTCACCCTCGGGTCCAATGCTTAAAACACAATCTAGAACAAGGCAGTCGCTACTCTTCATAGAAGCTTGGGGTGGAGTTACTCTCCCCATTATCAGCTTATGCATAAAATCAGGCACAGAAGTAGCAGTGACTCTGAATTCACTGGTTCTTGTTCCCACCTGCTAAGTAGAACTTATCAGCCACTACATTTTCACGTTATGGGAGTCATCGAGCACCCCAAGAAACTAGGCATGGTGCTTACAAAAGGTGCAAATCAAACGTATGAAGTAGAATGAGGCCTGCCACTGTTCTCAGGGCAGTAGGCTGAGCAAGCGTTTCTTGGTGCTCTGACAACCAAACATGTCTGTTAAGTCTATTAAATGGGATGACTGGCCTAATTTGATTTTCCACTTCTTTTCCACTGTGTGTAACATAATCAGTTTCAAAGAAACTTGTCCACCTCTATCTGATTCCACTACCAGCAGCGTATCTAGAAATTGTTGAGAGGGCCAAAATAATGTTTTGATGGCAAGGCTGATTTGACATGAAGTCAAAACAGTTGACTTAAAATATTTCTATTGGTCTATCCACACAATGTCAAACATCCAATTCAACGGGCTGTGGCAGGAATTGTGACAGGGGTGGGGGTGGGGGGTTGGAGAGGAATCCATCAAATCACTATTGGGTGTTCTGGAAGGTGAGGCTAAGCGAGGAAATGGAATTCTATGACTCCTGGTCCATGTACCTTAGTTTCTTTAAAAGGCAATCGTGAGGTTAAAAACTACCTAAACTTGGTAGAAGAGTGTTCTCGGCAATGCTCAGGAATGCTACTTACAGATTAAGGTTCTTCTGTTATTAGCAGATGGCTAAAATAGCCTTCTACTAATAAAGATTTATTAAATTTGGCTCATTTGAATTTATAGCCAAGGCCCTGATCCTAAAGTATAAGACTTCAAGAAAAACAGAGAGAAAGATGTTCGAATTAAATATGCCGCTTCAAAAATGCATCACCTCACGCCCTCAGGAATGCATGTTTCTGATGCTCATGAGGTCCCAGAGATAACAGCAGCTCCTTGAACATGCCCTATCTCCGTATCAGTTATACACGATTTAGTCTCCAAAAAATAATTAACTTTTAAAAGTTACAATTTCCCTTAGAAAAAAAGATAACTGTTTTCCATAGCAAGGTACAGAAGCTTTGTACACTGATTTATGTCTTTTTCCTCAAAAAAATTTACAGGCTGAGTGGGGCTGAGGGTGGAGGGTTTTATTTTGGAAATGTACCCAATTCCCATGCGTCACATCTGCTTCCTTCCCAGTCTGAATTTCTGTGACCAGTCATAAAGGGTACAGTCAACCTTTCCTAAATAACTATTGCTAGGAACATTTATTATACCTAGCTCCTTATTTTATGAAAATGACAAGTACATAAAATTTTCCATGCAAGTGCTTCTGTGATTTACTTAGCAAGCATCCTGAGCTAAGTAAGAGCTGAATGAGTTCTACTGCTGGGCTATACACATCAAAATTTAATTAAGCTTCTGACCTAATATCCCCCTTGTTTCATCGAGTAGGGAAGTCATGGGTGGACCACGTCATTCACAGAAGGACTGTGCAATTGTGAAATCTGAGCAGTCTCTATCTATTTTTTGCCCGAGTGTTCTTTTCAAATCTCATTAGATTATTATGAGTGTTACAGCTGTGCTAATCTTTTTCTAAGAAATGAACTTTTAAAATTGCACATTTTTAAAGTGACTTCTAGAGTTACCATGGCAGCTTCATTATAATGCACAGAGACGAACATTATCACAGCTAGGCCTGATCTATCCAGGGCTGTCAGGAAATGAGAATTTCACATAAAGTGCATTCTCCAGTAGGGCTCATAAAACTTGCCAGATCAAGTACCTAGACTTTCGGTTTAACAATTTTAAATGAAAAGCTTTCATCATATGCTGCACACATCTCTGTTCCCCTAAATGTATTCTTGATGACTCAGGGTCTCTGATATCGATAGCTTATTGTACTTAGAGCTACACACAGTGCTGTTTGATTTTTTTTTTTTTGCTTCTTTTTCATCTCCATTTGCTAGTTGCTTATGATGACCAGTGACACTCATTTCAGACCCTGAGAGAGTGAGGTTTTGTCCCTCACCTCCCAGCAAGAATAGATTTATACAGTTATGTTACCTGGACGAGCCAGGTCCTTTTCTGGGGCTACCAGAAATGGTAGCTTTGTACTGACATGCAATGTAGTTGGTTCTCAAGCCCTCTTTCTAGAAGCGGGATTGGATTTCTGCACTGATTCCTGGCTCTCAGAATCCAAGAGAGTCACTCCTTACCCACCTCTTACACTTTCCACATTCTGATGGGCTATTAACTTCCCTGCACCAATTGCCTTAAAGAGTCTTTTACGTAGACATTTCTAGAGCTCTGACAAGAGATTAGGACACACCATTCACCATGGAACTTAGGGACACAGGTCCTGTTTAACCTCTCTAGAACTCTGTTTCTCATCTCTAAAATAATATTATAATGAAATGCAATTATATGCTGGGAATACACAGAGCAATCCTTAACTCATAAGAAAAATCAACGGAAACAACTATTATGTGGAACACAACAGCGGTTATAGATAGAAAAGACTGGCAAAAAGTATTACTGTAAAGACTATTTTAGGACCTTCAAGTTTTATTTGGTTTAAGTATTGAGCTGCCATGAAATGATTATTCTGCTGTGTGTGGGGGGGCAACTTTTTATGTTTATCCGTACTGCATGATGTCTGTACTAAGAAAATAGTGCAGTCCATTTTAAAAGTAAACTTGTAATGAAATTAGAGATTACAGGCATCTAACATCAGGCGTTGAGAACAAACTGTGGTGGTGGCTTACTAAAAGAAATCATAACGTTAGCTTCTGAGAGAGTTCTGAAAGAAGTAAGCGTAATTCCTGCCTGAATCGCTAATGCAGCTCTCTAACCTTGGGGCTTGATTCGTCATCTCAGACCCTGAGTTTCCTTATCTGTAACGTAAGGAAAATAATACCTCCTCCCAAGCTTAGGAAAGAAAAAAAAGTTTTTTTACATAGTAAGCACACAAGAAGGTTATCGCCACATATTTAATTTCTAGATGTGACTGTATTTAAAATACGAATGTCATTTCTACGCATTCAGATGCAACTGAAGAGTAAGTTCTGAGTTCACTCCTGGCTGAAGATACGGCTCCCCAGAAAGAATGATATATATGATTATAGAGTGATGTTCTCTCCTGCAAAAGCAGCAGATCATCAATCATCTTACAAGTTAGGAGAACATTTTCCTCCCCTGCTCTTTCTTAAATGCAGAAGAATAGAAAATACATAGAAGAGACTGACATTTATCATCCACTGGCCAAAAGAATTGGGCCTGTCTCTACCTCCTTTTGCTTTTCTCATTCCCTTCAAGGTTTGCTCAAATGGTACTCTTACAGCTGATACTCCTATGTAAAATTGGAACCCTCAGGGCCTCTGGGTGGCTCAGTGGATTAAGCGACCAACTCCGGCTCAGGTCATGATCTCATGGCTTGTGAGTTCAAGCCCCACATCAGGCTCTGTGCTGACAGCTCAGAGCCTGGAGCCTGCTACGGATTCTGTGTCTCCCTAGCTCTCTGCCCCTCCCCCACTCATGCTCCCTCACGCTCTCTCTCTCTTGAATATAACATTTAAAAAATTATAAAAAATAAAATAAAATAAAAAATAAAATTGCAACCCTCTACTCACTCTTTCTGGCACTTATCATTTCCAACCCTCTGTTCAATTTACTTTTTTTTTTTTTCTGGCTTTATTGCCAGCGGTTTCCCACAAGGGTGTAACGCCCACAAAGGTAGATGTGCTTTTTGGTTTTGGTTTTGTTTGTTTGTTTTTTTTTTTTTTTGGTTTTGTTGTTGTTGTTGCTGTTGTTTTTGCCCACTGACATATCTCCAATATTCAAAGCAGTATCTGGCATTGAAGAGTACTTATCAAAAGCATGAATTAAAGGTTTATTATTTCTTCTCAGAGACTGTATGGGGGGGGGTAAGGAAAATAAAAATAGTATAATTATTTGGGGACTAAATTTATAAAAGTTATTACAAGCTAATTTTAACTGCTCATCAATTAAATTAGCAATATAAATATATTAATCTAAAACAAAGTGTTTTTATTATATTTTTATTTTCGTTATTGTTTGGGGGTCCTTTACCATTTTTTGCAACTCAAATTGGAGGTTTTAGTTATGTATACTCTTGCCTTCATTCGGTCATTAGGTAGTAATGTTTTCTGACCATGGATTTTTTTTTTTAACGTTTATTTATTTTTGAGACAGAGAGAGACAGAGCATGAACGGGGGAGGAGCAGAGAGAGAGGGAGACACAGAATCCGAAGCAGGCTCCAGGCTCCGAGCTGTCAGCACAGAGCCCAACACAAGCCCATGAAGGGTGAGATCATGACCTGAGCCGAAGTCGGACGCTTAACCGACTGAGCCACCCAGGCGCCCCTCTGCCCATGGATTTTAATACAGCTGTGAAGAACGTGGGTGTGCATTTGACTTTCCTTCTCTGGTTCGGTTTCCTCAAGGTCACGCTCTTCCCTAGCTGACCTACTGAGATCATTAAGGCGGAGTGCTGTGATCTCGAGGCCTATACATACAGTGGTCGCCCCCTTGTCCGGGGTGGTGGGGAGGGCTCTTTCTAAGCACCCCCCCCAGTGCATTCCAGAAACCGCAGATGGTATTATCTCTCTCAAAATAACTGTTCGTCCTGTACTCACCCTGCTTGCGATGATGTGAGATGATAAAATGCCTTCGAGAAGAGATGAAGAGAAACGAACGACCCAGGCGTCGGGACGCAGCGTTAGGCTACCCCGGACCTGACGCTGCGTCGGGAGGATCATCCGCTTCCGGATGCCAGTTGCCAGGGGTAACCGAATCCGCGGCAAGCAAAACTGCGGAGAAGGCGGAAATACCGTACCTGTGGTAGTTGGCGTTAGTCACGCAATGGCGTGTGTTTTATTGTAAGTGTTTTTTGTCTCTAGGTAGCCTTACAATAGTGGTCTAGGTCAGTGTTTTTTGGTGTGTGTGTGTGTGTGTGTGTGTGTGTGTGTGTGTGTGTGTGTTTTAACTTTTTTTTGTTTTGTTTTTTTTTTTGGGGGGGGGGGACAGAGAGAGACAGAGCATGAATGGGGGAGGGGCAGAGAGAGAGGGAGACACAGAATCGGAAACATGCTCCAGGTTCTGAGCCATCAGCCCAGAGCCTGACGCAGGGCTCGAACTCCCGGACCGCGAGATCGTGACCTGGCTGAAGTCGGATGCTTAACGGACTGCGCCACCCAGGCGCCCCTAACGTTTTTTTATTTATTGAGAGAGCGCGCAGGCGCGCGCGAACACCAACCTGGGGAGGGGCAGAGAGAGCGGGACAGAGAGCAAATCCCAAGCAGTCTCCGCATTGTCAGTGCAGGGCCAGATGTCGGGCTCCATCTCGGAACCAGGAGATCAAGACCTGAGCAGAGAGGAAAAGTCAGACATTTCACTGACTGAGCCACCCAGGCGCCCCAGGTCAGTGTTTTCGTGAACTTTCATGTGTGTGCAGATTACTCGCAGATCTTGTAAAAATGCGTATCAAGAATAGGTAGATCTACGTAGGGCTCTAGATTCTGCATTTCTAATCAGCTCCGAGGTGATACCGATGCTACCGATGCAGAAAGCACCCTCCGTGTTACAAGGGTCTAGATTAAAATTGGGTATTGGCATTAATCTGTTTATTCCTGAATTGAGCGCCAATTTGGTTGCTTAAAGGACAGCAAAGAGAGAACTTACACATTTTTTTTTCTTTCACAGTTTAAACCTCAGGTCTGGTTAACATTTCTATTCAGTGATATTAATTATGGATTTCAAGTTTGCATACAGTAACATTTCCTATAAAATAGGAGAGTGTTCGTTTTTAGGAATGCTCTAAAGACAGGTGTAGATTTTATTCTCTAATGAGGTTCAAATTTAGGACTATAATGAGCCTCACTAAAAAAAAAGTGAAGCAGGAAATGGCAGATTTGTTTTGATAGAGACCAAGAATTTTAAGTGCGTGTTGGCTTTACACTGTCTTTGAAACTCTGTGCTATGAAAACACAGGAGCCAGGAAATGAGCCCAGCCAAGTGATTCCACTTTCTAAAGATGTCAAAGTCGGTTCTCTGCAATATCCAAATGTTCCTCTTTCAGAAGTAATATGAGAAAAGGCCTCTCTATCAGTTGTAGCTGAATAAACCAAGAGTACTTTTTTTCTCATGTGGATCAGTTACAGTCCCTTAAATTAAAAAAAAAAAAAAAATCCTTCCTCTTGAGGGCAGGTGAAACTTCTGTTTCTTCCTCTAGCCCACACTTGGTTTTCTCTGGAAACGGACAGGAGGCCTAATTACACTTTGTTGTTGTTCCTTCAAGAAAAATGAACTAGTTTAGAGAACTGAAGAACTGGGGTGGGGTGGGGTGGGGAGGGGGGGTTGGGGGGGGGGAGTTGGTGTCTCCAGCATCTTAGAGTTTCTTATTTTGATTTTGACTCAATTATAAAACCATAATTGCTTTCACCAACTGCCCCTGTGTTGGGCTGGTACAGTTGGGCATTGCTGCCTGGGAAGTTCCGGGCGTCTACTGATCAAACATTCTCCTATACTATTCTCCATATGTCAGTTACTGTCTTCATTTGTACTTCTCTTTTCTTCTTTACTTTTTTTTTTAATGTTCATTTATATTTGAGAGAGAGAGACAGACAGTGCTCAAGCGGAGGAGGGACAGAGAGAGAGGGAGACACAGAATCTGAAGCAGGCTCTAGGCTCTGAGCTTTCAACACAGAGCCTGATGTCTGGCTCGAACTAACAAGCCCAGCCTTGAGATCACGACCTGAGCCTAAGTCTGACGTGTAAACCCGCTGAGCCACCCAGGCCCCCCTGTACTTCTCTTTTTTGACTCAGTGTGACTCTCATGTTTGGGCTGGGCAAAATTAAAGTTCTTAATTCAACCTGACGCAATCTAGCTGGGCACAGACTGTGTTCCCCTTTTTCTTAAAATTTTTGGTAGCATCGCTGTGACTGGAGCAGTTAAGGAACTTGAAGCAGGAAATAAAATCATGGCTCAATCTAGGATTTTAAGGTGACAGAGTGTAGGAGTTCTTACGGTCACATTACTACATTGACGCTGAAGCTTTGCCTTTGAAATTGGGTAAACTGAGCTTAACCATGCATGAGACAAATGAGATGCAGTATCTCGAGATCTTATAAGTCTCTTTTCGTAGAACATCTGTTTTCTGAAGGAAAGCTGGCAGGCTGCGTTGCGACAAAAAACAGATCATTTATGACAAAACCAACCTCAGTAGGTAATATAACACTCCAAAGGACAGGTTCTTAACACAGGAGTTGAGTTATACCTAGACACTTCTGAAATTGTATGGGACATTTGTATCATTTACTGAGAGAAGGTACATTAATTTTCATCACATTGTCAAATGATTCTGTGATTCTCCCAAAAAAAGGTGAAGAACCATTTCGTTTCCTTGTGTCTGTTAAAATTTAAAACGTTCATGACTTTGAGCTAAACATTTCAATTCCGGGGATCTATTCTACATAAATAGCCATCTTAGTGAACAAATATAGTGCACAAACATTTTTTTTTCTGAATTGTTTGTAACAGTGAAAGAATAGGAAGGACCTGAAAATGCCCATCAATAGAAAATCGTTTCAAATATTACAGCACATTTGCACTATGAAATACTATACTGCCATTAAAAACAATAAGGCTCATATTGAAAACTCTCTAACGTGTACTGTTAAGAGTCTTTCAAAAAAAGAAAGGCAAGAGTCTTTCGTTCATCAGATGAGCAAATAAGGATCTGTGGTGTACAAAGCATTGTGTTTGGTACTAGGGATAAAACTGAGGAACTACTGAGCCCCCTCCTTCTGCATTTTACTTGAGGTCTACATGAGATCAACATGCATTCATAATATGTGGCCAAAAACAGTGCAGGCTCTTGCTTACAGGGGTATTTGCATACAGATGCCTAAAGTTTGGAAGGATAGAAGTCAAGAAGCAAAATTGTAATGTCTGGGATTTGGAAAGGAAGGAGTGAGAAGAGGTTTTCAGTGTTTTCCTTTTATTTCCACTTTATTTAAAAGCATGCATTACTCTTATAATACTTAAATATTTCTTAACCATTTACTTAAAACTCTAGAGTGAAAATACACTGCGTTTAAGTGGAATGTGTAACTAGTTGTTATAGTCTACATATAGTAATAAAACAACTGTAGGTTTTGATTTCTTAAAAAATCCATTTTTTGACTGATCTTAAAACAGCCAATATAACTATTATTTTGTATTTAAGACCACTTTTAAAACTGTCCACTGGCTTTCTATCCTATTCCCACATAGAAATGATTACACATGAACCTTCTTCCTCCCCCTCTTCTTTGAATAAATCACAGATACATCAGATACCCTCCAGTCTACAGTGTTTTCTGACATATAAAATACTGATATCAATCCTGGAAGAATTAATAGTTATTTGAGTTAAATATACAAGTGTGTTTGTTCAGTATGCAAACATCAATCGTACACTCTTTCCAACCTTTTCTACGATGTGATCAGTTCACTGAGTACCCTCTTTAACGCTCAGACTCAGGCCCCAGTACTCAAGTACTGTTTGAGTACAGTATTGAGTACTATATCATGCTTTACTAATGTAAGTCTTTGTGGGGATGTCTACAGAGATATTGTGACTATTTCGTGATCACGGACTCTTCCATGAAAGCAATACGTATGGATTGTTGAGCTGCATTAGCGGCCATGACAGGGGAGCTGGAGTAAAACAGTCCTTGAATGGTATTTGAGCATTACCTAAAAAGTCATTTAAAAACACATGAAATAATGGCTCTTATACGTGATGCCCAGAGATAGTGATCTCTAATTTTCATCACTATCAATTCTCTTCTCCTAGACCACGTAGGAGTGTCACCAATCCAGCCGCCTTGCAGGTTTGTAGGGTTACATGCTTGTTCTGGCTAATGACTGAGCATAAACTAAAGTGTGTTAATTCTAAGGCAAGACCCACCTGAGATGTATTAGGCACCGTGCTGGGTACCAGGGATACAAAGGTGAACATCTCTAAGCTGACAGAGCACTTGCACCAGAACCACCTGGAATGTGGGGTGGCTCAGTCAGGTAAACATCCAACTTCGGCTCAGGTCAGGATCTCACGGTTTGTTGAGTTCAAGCTTCGCATCAGGCTGTCTGCTATCAGCACAGAACCTACTTCAGATCCTCTGTCCATCTATCTCTCCGCCCCTCCCCTGCTTGCTCTCTCTCTCTCTCTCTCACTCTCTTAAAATAAATAAACGTTAAAAAAAAAGCCACCTGAGTGGCTCACTCGGTTAAGCGTCCGACTTTGGCTCAGATCATGACCTCCCCGCTCGTGGGTTCAAGCACCATGTTGGGCTCTGTGCTGACAACTCGGAGCCTGGAGCCTGCTTTAGATTCTGTGTCTCCCTCTCTGCCCCTCTCCCACTCATGCTCTGTCTCTCTCTTTCTCTCTCTCAAAAATGAACACTTAAAAAATTAAAAAAAAAACCCACCTGAAATGCTTCTAAAAGTAAAAGAATTCCTGGAACCTAATTCAGACTTATTAGAAGAGAATAGAACAAGCTTGTCTAAGCCCAAGTCTTGGGCCCCTTCATATTTGGGTCTAATATAATGGTAAATGGGGCACATAAATTATTATTATTAAACATAGACTGCTGTACTTACCTAATGAAAATTATGAGATGCCCGCCGGAGTTCTGCTTAACAGACTGAGCCATAATGGCATCATTCAGCCTTATGTCCCGGGCAGGACTATTTCAATGACTGTACGAAGACAACTTTGCTTAGAATAAAAGTCAGGTCTCCATTTCTAAAGGAAATGGAAGAACTGAACAGACTTTCGTTGTTATGGACCTTCGCTAATTTATAATTAAAGAAACGCTGATTTACGTTACTATAGATTTCTAATCTTAACTTGTGAACTTATACATTTTAAACACCAATAATGAGGTTGTGATGTAGTGGCTGAAGTGGTAATACATATTTTCGAGGGAGTTTCTTGAATCTGGATTTGTATAGGAAAACAGAAACCACTGATTTTTAAACATCCTTGTGCTGGAAGAAATTGGAACAGAAGGAAATCTTACTTCTCTAACAAGAACACTTAAACTCTGATACAAGCTAGGGAGATGCTCTTGTCCACGCTCCTCCTCCCCCTCCTCCCCCTCCCCCCCTTCCTCCCCCCCCTCCTCCTCCTCCCCTTCTTCTTCTTCTTCTTCTTCTTCTTCTTCTTCTTCTTCTTCTCCTCTCAACCTATTCATGCCTTTGTTCTAGTATCAGTCCAAATAGAATGCACCATGCAGATCAATAAATAATTATCATATACGGAATTTATTCGTACCATTGCCATCACTTAGCTGTCTGCAATCTGTCACCTGCATTTGGACCGTATTTAGATTTGAATGAACATAATTGTAAATGGCTTGTCATGACCTATAAAGGATTTATGGGATGGGAAAGTGGGGAAGCTCTCTCTTTACCATCCCGATGACAGCAGAAACTGGAATTATCTGGAAGGTAAACAAAAATTTAGCCAACGGTCTCGATTTCCAGGCCCACTGTATATTGATTTTCTGTCAGGAAGATGTACAGCTCGTGGAACGTGCTGCCTATATTCTTATTTATTTATATGTTTATTTACTCATTCATTCCTTTTGTGGTGGGGTAGCTGTGGCTGCCAAATAAATAAGCTTCGGGAGAAATAGAATATATCAAAGCCTTTAAAATGTGCACCCAATATAGGAAAACACTCCTTTAGGAATGAGGTAAAAGTCACTATGGGCGGGGGGGGGGCGCGTTAGATGGTTTCTATCTACTATGGACTTTGCATGGAGATTAATATGTATACCAATAACTCACTTTTTTAAAAATGAAGGTTTTGGAATGAATCAGGACTGCACAGTGGAAGGGATGCACTACAGGTACATCCCGTGGAAATATACCAAGGAATCATGGACTGCTTTCTAAATTTCATTTGATCTCCTTCCTCACACCCTTTACTTTTTCCCTCCAAATTAAGCAGAAAGTGGGAGGTGGTCACAGACAGCTACAACAGTGCAACAATAGTAAGGCAGTGATTTACTGCAAGAGCTCTAAACATTGGAGATTTGTGGTGCATGTTAACACAGCAAAGGCTCTGAGAAGTCCTGTGGGGATGACATAGGTTTCCTAAATTTATTTGACTATTTTTACGCCACCTACTAACTTCCCACAGACTACGTGGAAAATAAGGCCTGATTAGCTGTCCGATCTCATCTCTTACTGTTCTGTATCTTAAAATATAGGTCACAGACACACATCCCTCAATCTCCACAACTCTTACACATGCCGTTCTCTTCAGCTAGATTTTGTCTTGCTTTTTTGTTTGTTTGTTTGTTTGTTTGTTTGCCCCCATCTCTCCCACTGTTGTCCCAGCTTTAATGGGTTAAACCTTACCTATAGTCTAGGTCATAGCTTGGCTGTCACTTTGCCTGGGAAGATTTTCCTAACACCCCAATTATGCACACCTGTGCTCTGTTTCTCTACTTAATCCAATACTTCTGTCATAGCTACAATCACCTTTCACTGTAATTGTATGTTTAATGATCTTGCTTCCCTGTTAGAGGATAAGCTCCAAAGACCTGTGTGCTCTGTTGTCTTATTCAGTATTTTAGATCTGGTATCTCATATGGTTCCTGCCACATCAAAAGTACTAAATAGACATTTACTGAATTGCAATGAATATTTTGAACCACTGATTTAGAAAAATGTTCTTGGTGCTTTTAGATTAAATGAGCGGGGCATCTGGGTGGCTCAGTCTCTTGATTTTGACTCAGACTCTTGATTTTGGTTCAGGTCACGACCTCACTGTAGGTCAGTTTGTGAGTTCAAGCTGCTCATCAGGCTCTGCCCTCAACAGAGAGGAGCCTGCTTCAGATCCTGTGTCCCTCTTTCTGACCCTCCCCCACTTGCTCTCTCTCTCTCTCAAAAATAAATAAATGTCTAAAATAAATCTTAGGGGCACCTGGGTGGGTCAGTCAGCTAAGCCTCTGACTTCGTTCAGCTCAGATCATGATCTTGTGGTTCTTGAGTTCAAGTCCCACATTGGACTCTGGTGCTGAGAGCTCGGAGCCTGGAGCCTGTTTCAGATTCTGTGTCTCCCTCTGTCTCTGCCCCTTCCCTGCTCATACACTCTCTCTCTCTCTCTCTCTCTCTCTCTCTCTCTCTCTCTCTCTCCCAAAAATAAATAAACATTATTTTTTCTTTTAAATAAAATAAAAAATTTTTAGAAATTTAAAAAGGAAAGACTAAGAGAGCCACAGAATCTCAATAAATTGCTGTGCCTTTAAGCTGAATGACTTATATCAGGTCATATAAATTGCTTCACTCTCTTTTACTTTATCTTATGTTTTTGTTTTATGATTTTATTTTATCTTACGATTTTATTTTATTTTATTTATTTTATGGACCCATCTTGAGGTCACGATATAGTTTACAAGCTAATGCCCAAGTTTTCCACACTTTGGGAGCTACGACACCCTGTTCTACTTGATGTCATTCAGAGATACGCTCCTCACTCCCTAAAAATACCACATGATGTTTATTTCTCATTTACCTCTCAATTCATTTATATGGCTATCTTTAAGCATTATAGCTGTCCTCAAATTACTGAGCTGTCTGACGGAATGCTGCCGAGCATCTGGTAAACTTGAGGCTAATTCCTGATTCCTACTCTGCTTCTAATATCCAAGAAAAGCAGGTTTTTTTATATCTCAGGTGACTCTCTAACGACATAGACACAAAAACCAAGTAGCGTAATGAAAGTTACTCATGTGCTTTAAATGTTTTAATGGCCCTGCTATGAAGTGGGATCATGGCTGACATCCTGACCAATCTTTGCTCTTAGAATAGTTTAGTAACTCTGGCACCCTTGAACAGCCTGTCACCCTGCTTCAGTTTCTCTGGACAATGTTTAATACTGAGCCGCTCTGATGGTTAATTTTGTGTGTCACCTTGACTGGGCCAAGAGATACCTGGATAGCTGGTAAAACATCATCACATCTGGTTTTGACTGGGAAGGTGTTTCCAGAGGAGATTAGCACTGAACTGGTAGATTGAGTAAAGAAGATCACCCTCCCTTTGTGGGTGGGCATTAGCCAATCCTCAGGGCCTGAACAGAACAGAAAGGCAAAAGAAGGGTGAATGTACTTCCCCTGCATCAATCTTCTCCTGTCCTCTGACATTGGCTGTCTTGGTTCTTGGGTCTTCTGGCTCAGTGTGGGATTTACACCATTGGCTCCCCTGGTTTTCAATCCTTTGGGTTTGGAGTAAAACAATAACCAGCCCTCCTGGGCCTGCAGCGTGCAGCCAGCAGATTTGTAGGAGTTTTCAGCCTCCATAATCACATGAGCCAATCCTTTGTAGTAAACATTTTGCTTTCTCTCTCTCTCTACACCCTCCTCATTGGTTCTGTTTTATGGAGAAAGCTGAGTAATACACCGTCCTCATAAATACAGTTATTTACTCAACCAATAAATACTTTGACTGATCATGGTATTACGTATTGTATCTATAGGATAAAGATGGATAAAGTCTTTGAGAAGTATAGATATGGATGCTGTGGAAAAAAAAAAAGCTATAGCTCAAAGTGAAAATGGCATGGGTGAGTAGAGAGTTTACATTTAGCATCAAGAGTTCCCAGATTGCACTTATAAAACAATACCTGTCGTTCAGTAGGGAACAAAGCAGAACATGTATTTGGGAATCAGTAGAAACCTTCTAGCTTTGGAACTCTTTAATGCTTTCCTGTAGTTATATCTACCTGCTTGCCTTTGCATAGTGAGACGTATTTTCTAGAATATTTTTATACGCTTTAAGAAAGATATGGCACTATATGTGGGCTAGCTGAAGTCCCTGTCTCCTGACAGGATGTGAAAAATAAATTGACTCAAAAGAAAAAGAAAAACAACAAAACGGAACTTAGAATGATTATTTAATGCAATTTAGAAAAAAAAGAATAAAATAAAATGCATTAAATTATTGAGAGTGGCTATCTATGGTAGTTCATTTCTTCCTCCTGCTATTATGAATTTTCAAAACTTTATATAGCAGAAAGGACTTACACGATTTAATAAAGTTTATTTGATTCATTTTCAATTATAAAATGTAAATGTACATTTTAAAATTGTACACAATGTATAATACTATGTTGTTATTGTTTTTTTAATCAGGATTGATTGTTTAGACTAAATACGGACTTCTCACACACAATGGGAGCCTTACCTCCGCACTAACCCTGGGAGCTGCTCCTTCACATAAAAGACCATTAAAGAGTCTACAAATGCCAGCATGAAGGTCCTGAAAGCATCCTGTAACTGTTGCCCATCCCCCACTCACCCTGTCCCTGCTCTCACTCGAGCTCTGCACCTTATTATATCATAAAAACCTCCCTCTCTCAATTATCTTCTCCAGCATCTCCACAGCCCGGCCCATAAAACTACCTTCCTTATCTTTGCAACCACTCTCTCGGCACATGTAAACACACTCAAAAACATATAATGTCCCCCCATCCTAATAAAGCACACTGCTGTCGGTCGTGGTGCACATATGCATGCATGTTATATTCTCTTACTACAAAACAGCCAGTTCATCTAGACTACATAATAATGAAAAATGATTTACCCAGTTTATTCCCAATATTCATATTTTATTTATTATCGTAATGAGCTCGATGCATATCAGAAAGATGGAGTGCCATTTGGACCTTCTGTGGGTAGGTTTCTGTTTCCTACCCTTTATTTTTCAGCTCCCCATTAATAAACTTTAGGAAGCAATGAGAGGAGGGCTGAGGAAAGACAGAATTTCTGTTCGACCTGGGCCCCTCTTGTGTAGAGCTAAAATAATTCCAAAATGAAATGTTTTGAAAAATAAGAGAATGGGGAGAAGGAAAAGCAGGAGAAGCATATAAGGAAGGAAAGAGCAAGGGAGAAGGTGAAGAAAAAATAGAGTGTTGTGTGGTTTTAGGGACCAAGAGACATCGGGTCCCTCAGACATGAGCGGTATAATCATTATGCCTGCATTTGTGTGTGTGTGTGTGCTGATTTGTGGCAATCAGTTTTTAGTATTGAGGTATAGTGTTAATTAGGGCTTATGCACCTCCAAGTCAATTAAATTTGGTTTATTAATGCATAATTCAATATTGTTATGTATAGCAGAACACTTGAAAGGATTTTAAAATGCTCTCTTCTGATGTGGCCTGAAATATTACAAGGAAACACCCACTGTCAAGTGAGTGAAAATGAATAATTACGGGAGCCCTAAAACCCCACAGTTGAGCAGACAAGACAGCTGCTATTATTAAGCCCTCCAAATTGAAAGTATGGATTCTATCATTATAAGAACAAAGACAGTGCTGTGATAATTATGGAAGCGCCATAGCTTCCATTTTTGCTAATGTTTTTAGTAGAATGTTTAAAGCCACAAAAGGTTAAGACGGAGAGCTCAATTTTTGTATCTTGTTACTCACTTAGATGAATGCATTTTTCTACCAATTGTAGTCATAACAGAGCTTGCAGTCCCTGCGACATCATGATAAGAAAGTGCCGATTTGGGCAAGAAATTAAATGATAATAAACATAGTGTAAGCTCAGTGGGGGTGATATTGTTTAACGTCAGTGGTGATTGAAACTACCTTCTAGATGACTGAAGCTTTGTTGGCCTCATCTGTTTATATTAATTTCTCCTTTTCGAAGGCCATTATCTTAAATTGCATGTTATATAACTTGCACCGCCTCCCTCCAGCCCGCAGCACCACTTCTCAAGCAACTTGATGATGCATATTGTGGAAAAAAGTCTTTCCTAGGCTCAGCGTCCAGGGAGATTACAATCTTGAGACTGTGATAGGAATGGATTAAACTTTGCACAATTTCCTTTTGCCACGTGAATGGAATCCTGTTGTGCTATTTTCTATCGTCCTTTCGATCTTTGTCACAGAAATGATCTTATGAAAGTGTTCGCCCTGCTTAAGTAACCCCGGCCTGGTTTTAACCGAGCCAGGATCTTACAGTTTGATTGGCTCTGAATTTTCCTTCCCTGGGAAAACAAAGCAAGAAGACTCAGACAAACCCACCCCACAGATGATAGAACATGGAAAAGGTCATTGTCCTTTGGCTCAGGCAGGCTTAACGAGGGCAGTCAATGATCTTCATGTTGATCTCATACAAAAAAACTGAAAGGGAAGGGGAAATGTCACCACATAAATCCAGTCGCGTGTCCACAATAGCACCCTCTGCAAGAGGGAGGCTGAGACAGTACAAAGGTGCTCCCGTTTCCGTACAGCTTCGGGCTCTCAGATTCCACTCGCCGACTCTTCCTCAGATGTCATACTTTCCACGTTTTCACTAACTACCACACCTACTTCTAAGGTTAAGATGCAGTCACTCAAATGTTGATGGTGTCCACAGAGTTTTATATTGCCTTTTATTGACCCCCACCCACAGATGAAACAAAAACATGTATATTAAGAAGGAGAATAAGAGGATTCCTTCCTCAGAACTCAATTTTGTTTTGATCTCTAGAGTATCTTTGATGTGGGGCAAAGCTACTCTATGCAATGCAATCTTAGGGATTTTGGTTGCATGCAAATTAAACTCATTTGGTGGAAGTTTAAAAAAGTAAAATATGTTTGCTATTTATTTTTGTGTCGACTTCATATAATTCCATGACCACCAATGAAAAATTTCTCCAAATGGAATCCATAAATTTCCCCACATTAAGGTACGCAGTGATAAAGAATGATGCACTTTAAGTTAGCTGCAACCTACAGTTCATTTTTTTTTTGTTGTTGTAGGAACCTAGGTGAACTGCTTTGTCTGATCTCTGTCTTGTTTTAGAATAATTCATTTGTGGGCACCTGTTTTCCAAGTAGCTACATGGAATGTGGAATTATGGGTCAGGAAACCAAGGCTATAAGTGGTGAAATCTTGGATGGATGAGCTCTTTTTACCACATGATGTGAGATCAGCATTTTCCATTGGAAAGGACTAACTCAGAAATAGTCCCACGAGACTTTACTCCTATCACAAATCACTAGAGGGACTGCTGAATCTTTCTGAAAAGAGATGTATTAATAGAGAGAGATGACCCTTTAGATCCACTTTATACTGTTCCACACTTGTATGCTATGTTGATGCAAAATCTTAAATAGACACAGGTTATATACATCATATGGTACCCCAACCAGAGTGGTTACAAACTGGCCTAAAAGGTATTCCACTCAGACTATATCCTTTTTATCCTCCAGGATTATACCTAAAAATAAAACTTAATGAAGCTAAGGAGCCAACTAAGAAAATTAATATTTACTGAGCACTGGAACAAGACAGGGATGTCCACTCTCATCACTTTTATTCAGCATAGTACTGGGAGTCCTAGCCACAGCAATCAGACAAAAAAAGAAATAACAGGCATCCAAATTGGCAAGGAAGAGGTAAAACTTGCACTATTTGCAGATGACATGATACTGCATATAGAAAATCAGACTGTACCAAAACAAAACGAAATAAAACAAACAAACAAAAAAAACTACTGGAATTGATAAATGAATATAGTAAGATCTCAGGCTACAAAATCAACATAGAGAAATCTGTTGCATTCCTATATACCAATAATGAAGCAGCAGAAAGATAAAGAAGCAATCCCATTCACAATTGCACCAAAAACAATAAGATACCTAGGAATAAACTTAGCCAAAGAGGTGAAAGTCCTGTACTCTGAAAACTAAAACCCTGATGAAAGAAATTGAAGATGACACAAAGAAATGGCAAGACATTCCATGCTCATGGATTGGAAGAACAAATATTGTGAAAATGTCTACTACTCAAAGCAATCTACACATTTAATACAATCCCTATCAAAATGACACCAGCATTCTTCACAGAACTAGAACAAACAATCCTAAAATTTGTATGGAACGACAAAAGATCCTGAATAGCCAAAGCAACCTTTAAAAAGAAAAACAAAGCTGGAGGCCTCACCATTCTGGACTTAAAGTTATATTACAAGGCTGTAGTAATCCAAAGAGTATGGCACTGGCACAAAAATTGACACATAAATCAATAGAACAGAATTGAAAACCCAGAAATGAACCCGCAATTATATGGTCAATTAATCTCCAACAAAGCAGGAAAGAACATCTAATGGGGGGGAAAAAAGTCTCTTCAACAAGTGATGTTGATAAACCTGGACAGCAACATGCAGAAGAATAAAACTGGACCACTTTCTGTTACCATACACAAAAATAAATTTAGAATAGTTGAAAGACCTAAATGTGAGACCTGAAACACAGGCAGTAGCCTTTGACATTGGTTGTAGCAACTTCTTTCTAGATATGACTCATGAGGCGAGGGAAACAAAAGCAAAAATAAAAACTATTGGGACTACATCAAAATAAAAAGCCTCTGCACAGTGAAGGAAACAATCAACAAAACTAAAAGGCAGCCAACAGAATGGGAGAAGGTATTGCAAATGACATACCTGATAAAGGTTTAGTATCCAAAATATAGAAACTTACAAGACTCAACACCCAAAATATGAGCAATCCAATTAGAAAATGGGCAGATGACATGAATAGAAAACTTTCCGGAGAAGACATACAGATGACCAAAAGACACATGGTAAGATGCTCAACATCACTTATCATCAGGGATATGTAAATCAAAACTACAATGAACTATCGCCTCACACCTGTCAGAATGGCAAAAATCAGTAACACAGGAAACCACAGGTGTTGGTGAAGATATGAAGAAAGGGGAACTTTCTTGCACTGTTGGTGGGAATGCAAACTGATGCAGCCATTCTGGAAAACAGTATGGGGGTTCCTCAAAAAGCTAAAAATAGAACCACCCTATGATCCAGCAATCATACTACTAGGTATTAACCCAAAGAATAAAAATATATGAATTCAGTGGGATACATGCACCCTGATGTTTACAGCAGCAGCATCTATAATAGCCAAATTATACAAATAGTCCAAGTGTCGATTGATGAATGGATAAAGAACATGTGGTATACACCCCCATATACACACACAGTGGAATATTACTCAGTCATAGAATATAATGAAATCTTGCCATTTAAAACAACATGGAGAGAACTACAAAATATTTTTTGATGTTTATTTATTTATTTTTGAGAGAGAGAGCATGAGCTGGGGAGGGAGAGAGAGAGGGAGACAGAATCCCAAGCAGGATCCATGCTGTCAGTGCAGAGCATGACATGGGGCTCGAACCCATGAACCTTGAGATCATGACCTGAGCTGAAATCAAGAGTCAGTCACCCAACCAACTGAGCCATCCAGGCGCCCCAGAACTACACAGTATTATGCTAAGCAAAATAAATCAGTCAGAGAAAGACAGGTACCATATGATTTCACTCATATGTAGAATTTAAAGAAACAAACAAAATGAGCAAAATAAAAAAGAAAGAGAGAGACAGAGAGGCAAACCAAGAAACAGGCTCTTAACTATAGAGAACAAACTGATGGTTACCAGAAAGGAGGGGGGTGGAGTATGGTTAAGTAGGTGAATGGGGATTAAGGAGTGCACTTGTCATGATGAGCACAGGGTGTTGTGTGGAATTGTTGAAATAGTATATTAGTTAATAACTGACTAATAGAAAGAGTTGTCCAGGGCCTGTTAAAACTTCAGTTGACTTTGACTAAACTTTAAGTTACAAAACTATATTGTTGAAAGGATATTGAGGCCACATGATTGAAGTTGGTCATTTTTGTTTATTCCAGGCACTAAAATATCCCATGTGCTACCACAAGAAAATAAATAAATAGTTATAAATACAGGCAGAAATATGGACATAAACACAGACATTAGTGCAACTCCCTAAACCAGAAGATGGGAAATTGCATTTTTGCAATCATAACCAAATCAGAGTCTGAAAACAGTCTTAATTTAAATGTACATCTCTCAACCTTACAGTTAAAACTGCTCATCATGCTCCATTATGTCAGGTTATAATGCAGAGCAACTGCGTGGACACCTGGGATGAGTCTCTTTTTATGAATCTTTTGATTATACATTCCATCAGGATTATTTTTCTTCATGTGTGGACCTCTCAGGTGCTTTTACCATCAGGGTTATCTGGAAACAGGACTAGACCCATGCATGGAAACTCTCAGTAGTAACCCGTGTTTCCACTTAAGAGTTCATGCCCTTTAAAAAATTCTGTAACTCACAGTGGTACGTCAAGACTTGCATAATCTCCCAAAGTTTTGCAATAGAGTTTAACATTTCCTTAAAATCCGTTCTTTTATTACATTGTTCCTGTGCCCAAAACCACTGTCAATTTTTCAGATAAAAAATAACAAATAAACAACTTTTTAGAAATAATTGTCCCTGTATTTTGGAAAGCTGGGAATTATTAATAGAATTGTTAACATCTTTTTTAATGTTTATTTATTTATTTATAGATAGAAAGTGAGCAGGAGAGGGGCAGAGAGAGGAGAGAGAGAGAGAATCCCAAGCACACTCTGCATTGTCAGGGCAGAGCCCAACTCAGGGCTCAAACTCGTGAATCACGAGATCATGACCTGAGCCTGTATCAAGAGTCAGATACTTAACAGATTGAGCCACCCAGGTGCACCTATTGGTAGAATTTTAAAAGATGGTGGTATGATATTAGCAAAGAATAGAAAACACAACTATTAATAAATTGTTTTATTATAAACTAAACTTGTCCGTTGGAATTATGATTTGATTTCCTTTTAGAAATGGTACAAGTAATGGTTAGCAACAAGAGTAGTACTGGCTAGTAAGGGGAATTTCAGAATTTTTTGGAGGGCATTTTTTGGTTATATCAATAGTGAGTGTGGAAAGGCATTTCATGAGTGAGAGCAATAAATTTTAAAGGTCCTGTAAATGCTCAGAGTTGTCCCATTCAACTTAAATATCTTCCCAGACGTTCAGGTACAGCCATCACATGGAATCATTTATGTTATGCTCTGGTTGTGCACATTGTTTTAGTAGAATTACTGCCCTTGTGGTTTTTAAAAATGTGAAAGCTAGGATACAACATTGATCTTTTAAATTATGTTGTTGGTAGTTTTGTCATCTATTCATTTCATTCCAGAAAGGTAAAGAGTATATATACTATAAAATATTTGTTATAAAAATATTTTTTACCTTATAAAAGGTACTGAGATCTAGAGGGTAAGAAATGAAGAAGGAATTAGGGTAGAAAAGCATAAGATTGAGTCTTAGAAACTCCTAAACTAGAAAATGTCCAACAATGGTTATGAGAGCAGCTTATGTGCTACTGATGTCAAGTTGTTGTGCCTAGGTTTGTTTTAATAGCTTGACTTTCTCAAGTCTCTCAGTGAGCCAGGGAAGCAAATGTTGATTTCAGTGGTATTTTCAATAGTTTCTGGGAGAACCATTTCAAACTATTCAAGGAAAAGCTTCTCCAAGATATTTGTCTGCGGCAGGGTTCCGTTGTATGTTGTTGGTAGTAATGGTGGCTTTCTGTCCATGTTAGTCTCTGGAGAATTATTCGTGACATTTCCAAATGGAACTCTTTAAAATTAAAGTGGCATATAAGAAAATCAGTCCAGAAATCCCAGTATTAGCAGCTCAAATTTTGACATATTTACATTCCTTTGTATTTTAGCCCATCTGCGCTATATGACTGAAGTCTTGCCCAAAAATGTGACCTTTTGAATAAGCTTTAAATACTCACTGGGCCAGTTAAAACAAATTCTCATGGGCATCAAAGAACCCTCTTTTTAAAGGATGATCAGGATGAAGACATATGTAGCCATCCCTAATGGGATTCTATCCATCTTCTTAATAATTCAATCACCTGCATAATCAGAAAGCTTAAAATATACTCACCTTTGTACTCCTTTTATTTATTAAACAAACACTGACATCTAACTGTATAATACAGAAATATCTTCAAAGACATCTTTCCCCAGTTCTTTTTTTCCTCTGAAACTAAAGGATGATTAATGCAGATAAGATGTAACTCAAGAGAAAGCATCTTATTAATTAAAATCCTAAGTTGAACAACATAAGAAGATTGTTTCTAACCAATAGCTTAGTAGTTATTTTTCTATGAACAGATATGCATGAATATATGAAGTATCGCATAACTTGCTGCTTGAATGGATGAGGATAGTAATTAATGAATGAATACATGTGTGGAGTAAATACTCACACATGTAAATATTCACACTTTTACTCAGTAAGTACTGACTAAAACCCCATTTTGGGGGCGCCTGGGTGGCCCAGTCGATTGAGTGTCCAACTTCAGCTCAGGCCATGATCTCAGGTCATGATCTTCCAGTTTGTGAGTTCAAGCCTTGCATGGAGCTCTCTGCTGTCAGCCTGGAACTCGCCTCAGATCCTCTGTCCCCTCTCTCTCTGCACTTCTGCTCACACTCATTCTCTCTCAAAAATAAACATTAAAAAAAGAACAAAACCTCCATTTTGGAAATATGCTAAGCTAAAACATAAAGACATTCCTAATAATGTTTTTTTGAATAGAAAGAACATAAAGAGAATAGGGGAGCCTGGATGGCTCAGTCGGTTAAGCATCTGACCTCTGCTCAGGTCATGGTCTCACAGTTGGTGCATTCAAGCCATATGTTGGGCTCTGTGCTGACAGCTCAGAGCTTGGAACCTGCTTCAGATTCTGTGTCTCTTTCTGTCTCAGCCCCTTCCCCACTTGCACTCTGCCTCTCTCTCTCAAAAAAAAAAAAAAATGAAGAAACATTTTTAAATAAAAAGATAACATAAAAAGAATATAATCATATTAGTGTAAATAATTACAAAATTCAAATGTATTTGTTGTTATGTATGCTTGCCTGGTGCTGTTATTCAGGATTTATATATAAACTCACTTCATTCCTATAACAAATCTATGAAGTGTTTCACACCATTTTACTAAGAATCTTAAGTGACTTGCCCTAGGATACATATGACCTTGGAATACATTATAATAAAAATGCCATTGCTTGAGCTAATGAATAAGATCAGGTGTATTATAGACTTATAAGAGTTAAGACTTTTGTAGCAAGGGGGCACGTGGGTGGCTCAGTTGGTTAAGCATCCGACTTTGGCTCAGGTTATGATCTCACAGTTTGTGGGTTCGAGCCTTGCGTCAGGCTCTGTGCTGACAGCTCAGAGCCTAGAGCCTGCTTCAGATTCTGTGTCTCCCTCTCTTTCTGCCCCTGCCCCGCTCATGTTCTGTCTCTCTCAGTCTCAAAAAAATAAATAAAACGCTAAAAAATTTTATAAAAAGACTTTTGTAGTGAGTACTGGAAACATGAATTAACTTAAGCAAAGAAGAAGATGAAGACAAAGATGAAGAGGAAGAGGAAGAAGAAGAGGAAGAAGAAGAAGAAGAAGAAGAAGAAGAAGAAGAAGAAGAAGAAGAAAGAAAAAGGAAAGAAAGAAAGAAAGAAAGAAAGAAAGAAAGAAAGAAAGAAAGAAAGAAAGAAAGAAAGAAAAAGAAAGAAAAGGAAAGAGAAAAAGGCAGTGTATTTCCTGGACTATCTTGCAGACTCAAGGGTAGGATGGTGGCCAGACCTGTGGAAGGATGAGAATCAAGAATAGAAAAGCTTCTAGGAGTGTCACAAGATTTTTCCTGTTTCTCAAATTATCCTTGGTGCTTAGCTGTGACCTTATTCTTTTTCTCTCTGCTT
Organism: Prionailurus bengalensis; assembly: GCF_016509475.1. Lineage (NCBI taxonomy): Eukaryota > Metazoa > Chordata > Mammalia > Carnivora > Felidae > Prionailurus > Prionailurus bengalensis. The sequence continues at coordinate 113,554,685 of NC_057358.1, forward strand.
CCCAACTCACGTGGTCATCAGTGGCTTACAACCCAATTTGTTAAAATTCTGGTCACAAAAGGCAATTAAAATTCCTTCAGTTCAAATTTCAAATTCCTGGAGAAGAAGCTTTGACTGTCCAGATTGAGTCAGGTGATAACTCCTGCTCCAATCAACAGTGTGCTGCTATGTGATTATGTCTAACTCATACTCCACCATCTCCTCTATGGTTGTGCACCGCACAGAACCAAGGTGGCTGTTGGAAGCCCTTCTGTTACCATGGGGAGTGATAATTTCCAGAATTTTAGGCAGAGACTGTGGTGGACATCTATCTAAAGAATCGTGCACTTGAGATATCAAATATTCAAGAAAGAATCTTGCTAGTTGCTCTCAACACATTCTCCGATGTTGGTCTCTAGTGTTGTGAGATCATTTAGTGTATCTGGGTCAGACTGTCAGGTTTTCTGATCAGAAGCTACACTTGATCCTGTTATCTATATATAGTATTTCAGGTTCTAGGGAATTAACATTAAGCTAACTCATAGGAGACAGTTTAAAAATATATAATAAATAAAATAAAACTTTAGCCCCAATTTAATACAATGACAAATAGGCCTGAATCAAAGATTGTGACTGATCCTGTATGTAAGACTTCCCAGGACACTAAGTTATAGATCAACTGCTTGATAAAAAAAAAAAAAGTCACATCAGGTAATCATTAACAGGTGAATTGTCCTCTCTCTAAGAAAAGGACATTTCTATCTAAATAGGTAGGGCAGACCTCTCCATCCACACAAGGGAGCAGTGTCCACTACGTAGTGTAGTATAAACTAAACACTCTTGTTCTTCTCCCTTTTGTATGCAGTCTGCCTCCTCTGAGTAGCAATTGCTTTCGTTACATTCCAGACCTAAGGGTGCCATTGTGATCCTATTGGAGTATTTCCTAGGCTTCCGCAATAAAATATTTGCAAATATCTTTTGACAGGTATCATTTTTCAGAGGGATGCTTTCATCTTCTTTATTCTGATTTTTACCAGTTTTACATCAGAGTGACCTTTTGTGTATATGTGTATGTGACAAGAAATATAGCTTGATTACCATCAAGAACATTCTGTAAACAAAGACCTAAATAAGAGATGTAGTCAAGAATCAGGAAGTGGGTGGGATCAGAACCCAAGTGTGATTATAAGAGTAAGCGGAGATGGCCCAGGAAGTCTGCCACAAATTTTGCTGGTGTAAGAATCATGTAATGTGCAAATTGGTATGTCTGGAGATGTCAGGCTAGATAAAAATACAAGATCAAGATGTACCTAGGTAAATACAGCATAGTGCAGGATGACCAAGAACCCATCAGTTGAAATTATGGGGAAGCAATCATATGCCACCTACCAAAATAGTTGCATTTGGTTGTATGAATGATGTACTGCCTAGAGGGCACTTCACATGTTAGTCATAATATATTTGTATACTGATTACAAATTTATGGCAGATAATAACATCTGTTGAGGATGGGGTGTCTTTTTCAAATTCATGTCAAGTTGATAGGCTCGAGTGGTACCAGTTGCCATTTTTGTATAGGTAGAATGCAAATGCTACTAGAGATTATAAAGGAAACCCAGTTATCTTAACCTCTGATCAATGTTAACAACTCCGTTTGTCAAGAGTGGACAACGTAGGGGTGCCTGAGTGACTCAGTTGGTTAAGTGTCCGACTTTGGTTCAGGTCATGATCTCACATGATCTCACAGTTCATGAGCTTGAGCCCCACATCAGGCTCTCCGCTCTCAGCACAGAGCCTGCTTAGGGTCATCTGTCCCTCTCTCTCTGCCCCTTCCTGCCTCCCCAAAAAATCAACAACAACAACAAAAAAGAAAGACAGCTTGGGATGAGGACACCCTGCTGTAATGCGGCCACCGTCAGTAACTCATGCCCCCTCCCCTGGTTCTTAAAAAAAAAAAAAAAAGTATGGACAATATATTATGTGCTAGGCATGAAATCAGACATTTCATATTTTGTCTGCAATCAATGCAGACCACCAAGTTTTCCACCTAACTATAGTAACCAGCACTTGATGGCTTACAATTTTGGTTAAACAGATTCTTAACCTACAATCTGATTCATAATAGCTAAAATTTCTATTCTCATAATTAAAAAAATATTTTGTCTTAGAATTTTATTCATAATTCTAAAGAACCCCCCAGTTTCCACCCCCACATCTGCCTCTCCCTATCGTTGATGTAAATTAGGAGTTTTTAGAACTTCTTTGAATTACCTCAAAATATGTGATATGTGTGGTAGAGAGAGACCAAAGAGAGAAAGAGATCACAAGAAAGCAAGCTTTAGTAATTGAGCTCGAGATGTTGAGAATAGAAGGCAGAGGATGCCTCTATTAACCGTGCTTGAACAGCATGGTTCCTATCATCCCTATTGTGAGAGAGACTGACCAATGGTTTATTTTATAATTTGAAAGCCAAACGAAAGGTGAAAGAAAACTCCTGTCTTGCCAATAATTCCAGGCTTGGAGATGCACATGTTCCCGTGGGAGGCACGCAGCAGGTGTGAGAGCAGGGCTATTGCTGTTGGCTGTTGATTACTCTCTGTGTAATTTGAAAAGCTTTCTATTCCCACAGCTTTATGCAATATATCAACAGTAATAGATTCATAATCATTATCCAGCCTACTAGAGGTTTGGCCACTGTGACAGATGTCTTCTCAGTTTCATATTGTGAGCTTTCATTTATTTACCCCTCCCTCTGAAAAAGATCTTACATAAAAACCTAGCATCAATGTATGTGATATGATGTTTATATTCAATAGTGACATTAGTTACCAATCTCTAATTTACAATGAGTAATTAATTATTAATTAACCATGATGAGCCAAACACACCAGCACTGATTCAGTATAGTTTATCCTTATTAGAGTTTATGGCAAAGATTACTAGATGATAAACAAACTCTCAGATATGCTTTTGTTTTTAATATTCGCAATGAACTGTATTTGGGCTAAATATTTAAAGGCATTATTTTCTTTCAGAATCTCAGAGATATTTGTCTTAGTTATTTTTTGTGTTTCTTAGATTTTTGTCTTAGAAATATTCCATCACTGTGGAAATGTAGAGTAATCCTCAAACATCTCCACCAGGTCCAGCAGTAACCCCAAGATAGAAAATGTCCAAACCACCTAAATTGACATCTCTTTGCAAGAAAAATTGCATCCATTCTCAACACTATTTTTTCTCTTTCTTAACTCTTACCCAGTGGACTTGTGGTGAATATATAACAAAGGAACAAATTTATTTCCCTCTATTTATTGTTTAGTTTCCTAACAAATCTTGAGTTTACATATTTACATTAAAAATTCACAACACCAATTGGACTTGAGAAAGTACTTTCAGGGTTCTGGTATTACTTGCATCATTGTGATTCCTTTAACTTTGACAAAAATTATTGTTATTTTTTTTAAGCGTTAACCACCTGGTTTACTTTATCTGATTGCTGCCTCTGTTTTCATTTCCACTGAATTTTAAAATACATTATACTAATTATTTCTTTTAAACAATTTTGAGAATCTTAGAAACAGTCATGAATAGTAATAATGAGTTATATTATATACCTTACGGAGAGAGTGAGAGAGAAAAAAAATGCTAGTTCTAAGCAGAAAGCAAGTCCTCTGCATATAAAATTCTTTTGGTCTTTTTAGTTTATCATCAGATCACCCAGAAAGCACAGGTTAAAAGCTTTAAAAAAAATCCGTCTCCCTCAGTTGAGTCTGAATGCTTTTTGAAGAGCTTACAACATTTCTTCTCCATTTGCATGTTTTCTTATTGCTCTGACAGTAAGTGGGAGGCCAGCTGGAAAGAACTGTGAAAAATATATGCTTGGTATGGATGAGTCTGAGATTTCCATAAGCAGTTCCATTTTCTAGCATCTGAGATCAATTTCTTATAATGACATTGAATAAAAACCTGTTAATGCATCACTTGTAAGCTCTGAAGCTGCTTATTCTACAAAGTGTATCTCCCATTGACTTTCATTTATCCTTTACCTCATTAGGAAGTGTATTTAATTGTATTAAAATTAATTTACTGAATGACATTAAGAAATATGCCTAAATATGAAGATTGCCTTTTTGGTTCTTCCAATCCATAGGCATGAAATATCTGAGCATTTGTTTGTGTCATCTTCAATTCTTGCATCAGTATTTTACAGTTTCCAGAGTACAGGTATTTCACCTCCTTGGTTAAGTTTACTCATAATTTTTTTTTATTATTTTTGATATAATTGTAAATGGGATTGTTTTCTTAGTTTCTCTTTCTGCTACTTCATTATTGGTATATAGAAATGCAACAGATTTGTGCATATTAATTTTGTATACTGCAATTTTACTGAATTTATTTATCACTTCTAGTAGTTTTTTGGTGAAGTCTTTAGGGTTTTGTTACAATATACCTAGGACCCAAAGTGATCTACAGATTTAATGCAATTTCTGTCAAAATACCAACATTTTTTACAGAACTAGAACAAATAATCCTAAAATATATGGAACCACAAATTATCTGAATAGTCCAAACAATTTTGAGAAAGAAGAGCAAAGCTAGAGGTATCACAATCCTGGATTTCAACATATACTACAAAACTGTAGTAATCAAAATGGTATGGTGCTGGCACAAAAAACTGACACATGGATCAGTGAAACAGAATAGAGAGTCCAGAAATAAATTCGTATAGTCAATTAATCTATGGCAAACAAAGCAAGAATATACAATGGGTAAAAGACAGTCTCTTCAACAAATGGTACTGAGAAAACCAGATATAAGCAAAAGAATAAAACTGGATCACTTTCTTATACCATACACAAAAATAAACTCAAAATGGATTAAAGACCTAAATATGAAATATGAAACCATAAAAATCCTAAAAGAAAAGATAGGCAGTAATTTCTTTGATATTTAGGCTTAGAAAATTTTTTCTAGGTATATCTCCTGAGGCAAGGAAAACAAAAGCAAAATTAACTTTGGGGTTAATAAAAAAACTTTTGCACAGCAAAGGAAACTATCAACAAAAGTAAAAGAAAACCTACTGAATGGGAGAAGACATTTACAAATGACATACCCAATAAGGGGTTAATTTATCCAAAATACATAAACAACTTCTACAGCTCAACACCAAAAAAAAAATAATAATAATAATACAATTGAAAAATGGGCAAAAGACACGAACAGATATTTCTCCAAAGAAGAAATACAAATGACCAACAGACACATGAAAAGATATTCAACACTCATCATCAGGGAAATGCAAATCAAAACCACAATGAGATATCACCTTATACTTGTCAGAATGGCTAAAACCAAAAGCTCAAGAAATAACAAGTGTTGGTGAGGATGTAGAGAAAAAGGAACCCTTGTGCACTGTTGGTGGGAATGCAAATTATGCGGACACTGTGGGAAACAGTATGGAGGTTCCTCAAAAAATTAAAAATAGAACTACCCTATGATCCAGTAATTGCATTACTGAGTATTTATCCAAAGAATACAAAAATACTAATTCAAAGGGATAGATGCACCCCTATGTTTATTGCAGCATTATTTACAGTAGTAAAATTACAGAAGCAGCCCAAGTGTCCATCAATAGATGCATGGATATAGAAGATGTGGTATGTGTTTGTGTGGATGTGTGTGTGTGTGTGTGTGTGTGTGTGCGCGCGCACGCGCGTGTGTGTCTACTGGAATATTATTCAGCCATAATAAAAGAATGAAACCTTGACATTTGCAACAGCACGGATGGATCTAGAGAGTATAATGCTAAGCAAAATAAGCAGAGAAAGACAAATATGTGCTATCACTCATATGTTGAATTTAAGAAACAAAGCAAATGAACAACAACAAAAAAAAGAGAGACAAACCAAAAAACAGACTATAGAGAACAAACAGGTTGTTACCAGAGGTGAGGTGAGGGGGGAGATGAGAGAAAGAGGTGAAGGGGATTAAGTATTTATCTTGATGAGCACTGAGTAATATATGGAATTGTTGAATTGCTATATAGCACACCTGAATGAATACAATGCTGTATGTTACCTATACTGGAATTAAAATTAAAATAAATAAAAAACATGCAAAACAAACTGGTAGTTGCCAGAGGGGAGGTGGGTGAGAGGGTGGGTTAAATAAAGGGGATTAAGAGTACACTTATCTTGATAAGCACTGAGTAGTGGATAGAATTGTTGAACATTGTATTGTACACCTAAAACTAATACAACGTACGTTATTATACTTCAGTAAAAGAGAGAGAGAAGATCACCTTTTTGTATATATCAAAGGTCCTGGGTCTAATCGGAAATCCCGTGGCAGCTTTCAATTAAGAGAGTAGAAACATGCAGGGGATAGAGATGATGCAGAAAAGCATTTTCCATCAGCATATCAAAGGTCGTTTGCCTAGTGGTTAATGCCATGGACTCTGGCAATAAGACCACTTAGTTGTAAATACTAGATCTTTCATTTAAATCCCATGTGGGCAATATACTTAATATTTCTATACATTGATTCCTTCATCTATCAAATGGGTATAACAATTGTACCTAGATTATTGTGAGGGTGTAGTGTGAATTTATTGACAGTATGTCCTAAGGTGTATTAGCTACTATATAAGATTCACAGCATCTCATAAAAGTCAGACTTAATCCACTAGTGTTTGAGATTAACTCCACTTCTCAGACCTAGGGGTTGATTTTTTTTTTTTCCTTTGAAAGAATGCTCCAACAATAAAACTGTGCAAAAAAAAAAAAAAAAAAAAAAAAAAGGAACACATTCAGAGCTCCATCACCAAAAGGCTTCAATGAAATCTGAATGGACTTTTGTCATGGATAATGAAGAGATAAACCCCACAGCAGATCAGCCATTTCTTGGATGACCGAAGAACCCTTCTAACTGGAAGATGTGATGATTTTCCCTGGGTTTTGAGATTGTTAGAGGGGAAAGTCAGAGGACTCAGAGGATAAATTGGCACATAGGGGAAATTGTTTGATAACAAATCCTTAAAAAAGATTTCCAATGGTAATGTTTTTTTTTGTTTTGTTTTGTTTTTTCTACTGGGATTCCTAGCCAAAAAGGACTTGGCTCTGTGACAGCAGGTTTAGAAATGTATTTAGTTAAGATTTATAGTTTTACCATGTTTGTTAAAAATCTAGCCACTGTGCCCCAGTGGCTGGCTGGAAGGGTGGTCAGATTCTGTTCATAACCTGAAAGAAATTAATCTCCATCCACAACTCATCAGAGTGGACAGAGAGTCAATCTTTAGTTGGATGCCTGTAGTCCCATAATCTCCTTCTCTTTTTCCTTTTCTACTTTTCTTCAGAGTCATGCTCCATCATGCTTCAGTACTTTTTGATTAAAGTTCCATGCTGAAAGGAATATGTTACATCTTTACCCTCTTCAGAAAGGATCGGCTACAAAACAGACAAAATCATCGAATACCTCTTTTAGCAAAATCCTAATCCTTGAGGATGATTTAAAAAACAAATAAATAAATGAAAGCTTTCCATTGCAACAGTGAAAATGCAAGAAGCATAGGCAAGAAAGAACCACGTCCTGCCACAATTTGAGAGAATTAGGAGAGCTTCTCTAAAATCATGTTTGACCCGATATTTCATGATTCTATAATTACTTTCAACTATATAGAAAAATACAGCCTTACTTCTGCTGAAGGCAGGACTGAATAAAGCAAGACACAGTTTGCCTAAAAATCAGTTGGTAAAAAAGGGTATTCCAGTGAATTTTAAGGAGACTTTTGGGTGTCCTAAGTTTGAATAATAAAGGAATAGTGGTAAAAAGGAAAAAAAAGAGTGGGAAAGGAAAACAAAGACAAAGGGAAACTTAAATAAAATCTACGACCTGAGTAAACAGAGTGCAAGTAACTCAAAAGTGCAAGTAACTAACTTTGCTATATTTTAATGCAATTTCTATGTTTTACATGCATTAGGTATGCTGTTTGGCACTATTTGTTTTTCTCTAAATTGTATGTCAGTGATTTAAAAAAAGGAAAGAAACCTCTTTAGTTTTTTTCCATTTTAAATTAAATAATTCAGTGTAATGCTTCAAAAAGTGAAATCTAATCTCACATGACCTCTAAGGTCTTTTTGATCTCTGCTCTTCAAGATGCTAGGAGTCTATGACATGCTAAACACGCAACCCAAATCTGCCATGACCAAGTCGATTTCAGATTTCCATTGTTACCAAGCTTGTGGACTAGATGGATACGGACTTTGTAGAGTGGTTTATAATTTATCTGGTTGTCTTTCTGTGCTTAATCCATCTGTGGGAGTGACAGTTTGACATAATCACTAGCTTCAAATAAGTAATTCCATTCACTATCAGTTTTTAATTTTATTTCCTCATTCCTTTATTGATGCAGTAAAATGCTGGTTAATCTGCAGAGCCCAGGCAAGCCTGGTGTTGTCAGTATTAATTTCACACTACTGCATCTTCATGTTTGGTCTTATACAGTAATTAAAGGAAATCATTATAAAGTTGAAATTAAGCTGGGTATATAATCTTTGGTTTTAGTTTGCATGAGACCAATAGATGATTCATACCAGTCTTTATTATTTTCTCCACATAGCCAAGATTTTCTTTCTCTGGTAGAATATCTAGTCAGGTGCATTTCTTTGTCAATGTCGTTTTTATTTTATAGTGTGCAACCTTCCCCCAAATACCTATCCGTTACACAGATGGGAGTTATTGTTTTAACTCTGCTAAGATTTAAATTTTCTAAGAGCAGTGGTTCTCAAAGTATGGCACCCAAAGGAGTAGCATTAAACTCACATGGGGTCTTAGTCTGTTCAGGCTGCTCTAACAGAATGCCATAGACTGGTGGCATATCAACAACAGAAAGTTTATTTATCTGGTAGCAGATGACTGAGGTTAGGGTGCTAGGTCCAGGTGCAAAATGATCAGTTGAGGACCCTCTTCCAGCTTTCAGACTAATGATCTCTCATTGCATTCTCCCAAGTTGGAAAGAGGGTTAGGGAACACTCTGGGGTCTTTTTCATAGGGGTCCTAATCCCATTCATGAGGGCCCCACCCTGTGACTTAATTACCTCCCACAGGTTCCACGTCCTCATACCGTCACTTTAGGATAGTAACATGAATTTTAGGGGGACACACAAACATTCAGTCCGTAAACACGAGGTCTTGCTAAAATGTAAATTCTGTCAAATCAGAAACCCTGGATACAGGGCCCAGCAATCTGTTTTAACAAGCCTCCTAAGTGATTCTAATGTATGCTAAAATTTGAGAACCACTGAGTTTGACTATTTACCTATTTAGAGTTAGAATTTTTAAAGAATTTCACTCACTGTATCTACTTTACCATCATGACAACCTGTGGAGTGGCACCATTAACCCCATTTTATAAATGAAGGAAGAGGGGCTTAGAAAACTTCAAAGAGTTGCTTAAATTCACAGAACTGGTAAATTGTAAGACTTGGATTTAAACCTGAAATTTCATAATGTTTTTTCTGCCATGTTTATGGATTTCAAAAATGTCTCAAAGGAAATATCCTGTGGATGCCCAGTATATAAATGAGATAACATCAGATCATTCTTTTATTGAAATGAAGTTATATGGAAGTATAACTTTCATAAAATCACATCCACTTAGTCCACATCCCTTTTCCCCATACACACACACCGTCACCTCTTCACATAGCGGACACTCGGCTGTCTGTTGGTAGATTCTTCAAACGATAATACACAGGCTCCACTTTAGATTCTCTCCTTATTGGTAAATGCCTTGAATGTCATGATAAGTAATTAGAACTTCAGTGTTACAAATCGGTGAGTCTGCCCTTCAGTGCCATGGATGGATACTCAGTTGTGGAGGGACACCTGGAATTTTGCAAGAGGTCCACCCATCTAGAAGCATGGGAAGCAGTGACTTTAGACAGGATGAATATCTTTCAATATGTAACACAAATATTCAGATGCCTAGAGATTAATAAAATACCAGTTTATCTCAGGGTACACTAGATTCAGAGTAATTTTATGCCATCATGGATTTCCTCAAGCAACAGATTCCAAAAGTTCAACTACCAGCACATAGGCATTTGCAGAGTCTATTGATATTATAAGGGAAATTTGGACTCAAAGTTTGGCATTTCTTGCCATTTATGCTTCTTGGTCTATAACACCTGTCTTCATTCAAATTCAGGGCTTAATTTACATTGACTATCAAAATAACTTGGGTGACCATGTAATTTATCATCTAAACTAGGATACTTTTGAGAGTGAAAGAGGGTACTATTAATAATTACACTGGGATAGCTGCCATAAACCAGGGCAGTCCTAAGCAAACAGAGAAGTATGGTGATCCCAGCAAAAACCACTTCCTTCCCACCTCTGGCCTCTGTCTTTTGCTACCCAATGTACATACGGTTTGCATGGTTAATACATAATCCTGGTCATGTCACTCCCTTGCTCAAAGGTCTCCTCATTCCCTGACACAAGACAATTTAGGTTATTTACACTGACATTTAAGATCCTACAGGATGTCAGGATTTTCATTTTAGTCACTTTCTCTAGTCAAGACTGGTTACATAATTTTTGAGGGCCAGTGAAAAATGGAAATCTAGGATCCCTTGTCCAAAACTAATTACAGATTTCAAAATGGCAACCACAAGGTAATAAGCCAAGGGTAGGGCCCTGTGTAGCTGTACAAGTCATATGACCAGGGAATCTGACCTGGCCTCCAACTAAACCAGCCCATCCGCCAGCCTCTCACACATTTGGCACTCTCCTCCCTCTCTCAGGTCCTGCTTGGAATGCCTCATTCCTCATTTCTATCCTTTGAAACTCAATTTGTACTTTGAAGTCTGGCTTGGAAACTGTTTCTTCCCCCATAAGGTCTGTCTTAATTTCACTCATTTCTTCTTCCTTAAAACCCCCAATTCTGTTTTATCTGCCTACTTCTCTTGGGTCATATTGTATTACTTTGATCATCTTCTTCTGTTACCTTAATCATCTGCACCACCTAGTTTCCAATTCAGTTTAGTTATAGAAACATAGTAAGAATTCCAAGAATGCTTGCTGAATGAATGCACTGGCAAATTTTTAATTTCACTTCATTTCCAAATATGCAGATTATTATTATTTTCTGACAATAATCCCAATTTCATTATACATTCTTTAATATTGCCCAAGTATATATTGGTTTATCTTCATTTGGAGGAAATTCTTTGATTTTTACTTCAATGTATACATATACTACCTAAAATTTCCTTTCATCTTGTACAGTGTGGAAAAGGAAAATGCTACTCACTAGGCACATATCAAGTGCCAAATAATGTAATAGAAACTTTTACAAAATATATCTAATTTAGTACTTGCAAAACCCATGTGTTAATATACCCAGATTACAAATGACGAAATAAAGATCCAAGGAGGTAAAGTCATCTGCCCAAAATCACACAGTCAGTGAGAGAGTCAGAAGTTAGAACAATATCTGTTGGTCTCTGTCCGTGCTTCCCACCATACAACACTACTTTCATAAGAACAGCTCTAAGTGATAGGTGGAAACAACCTGTCAGTTTAACATTCAGTTTATGAAAAGATGGCAACAAACTGCTTAAGTCTATGACTGGGCATTTTCACAGTGGCATCCACCTGGCTGAATCTGTTCCCTATGTTTCAGGTAAGGAGATGAGCCATCCTTGGGCTATGGTCAGTTCTGAGGCCACTGTAGGCAATTAGGTGGCCTGGCAGCATGGCCAAGGGTATCCACACAATCCTCATCTCCTTTCTCTTCTGAATAGGACAGGATACATTACAACTTTATGCTGTCTCTACTAATGTTCTGCAGACTGTAAATATTTGTTGGCTAAAAGTGAGTAAATGGAGACATTATAAAACTCCTGAATTCCCACAGTTGACTCTAATTAGAAACATCTCAGCCAACAATTCCAGATGTAAATACACACTCAGGATCCTACAAGGGGCCACAGAGCCCCTCTACCACCCAAGGCCAGCCTCCCTTAGGCAAAGATGGTTTCTTTTCAGAGATCCCAAATTTTGATTACAACATATCCTTAGTTGTTGAATCTTGGTGATGTTACAGATCTTGCCTTTGGATCAGAATTCATAATTTTGATTATGTGCAGCCCAAAGAATTGCCCTCAGAATCAATACATTTCGTTTGCATTTGACACTTAGGAAATAGCTGATGCTCAAGAGAAAAAAAAAACTCATGGTTATGAGAAGCTCACTTTAGGGCATTTACTCTGGGTGGAAGTGAGGGCCTAAGGTCTCTAGGAAGTGGGAACAGGTCAGAACAATCAGAAAGGGTTATGTTTAACTAACTAATTAGAAACCTCAGTCTCTAAAATAAGGAGGCCCTCGTAAGCTCAACAGTACCCCTGGGGTGAGTGGGGCTTTTTAACTCATACTTCAGAGACTGTCTGCCCCCATTTTCTCTTCAGATCCTGTATTATTTCTCAGATTTTCACTTCACTTCTGAGGCAGATCACAGAGACAGAAGAAGAGTTAGTGAGACTATTTCCCTTCTAACACTAGTATTGATCTGTTCTTTGAGATTCAGCTCTAAAGTCAAATTTCTCTGAAGTTTCCTCAATTCCCAAAGAAGAAGATACAACATGTTGTAGTAGAAAAGATTATGGAGTTTGGATCCAGTTCAAATGCTGATTCTTTGATCTACCTGCTGGTGACCCCGAGCACATAACCTAACTTCTCTGAGCCTCAGATAGCTTGGATGATGATCCTTACCCAATCAGATTTTTATGTGATGGTACCTGGTTAATAAATGTTAGCTCCCTTCCCCTCACCATATCCCCATTGTAACCAGTACCATCATTAACTTATTTTAGATTTTCCTTATATTTGGGTTTGAAAACACGTGACGTGTTTTCTTCTATGATGCAAACTGCCTTTCAAAAAAGGGAAATGTGCATCCTTGTAGGCTTCATGTATCTTTTACAACATATGTTCAGTGCATTCTCTTTACAAGGAATTAAGTTATTTTTTATTCATGGAAAAGGAATAAACTTTGCCTCAAAATGCAAAGCAAATAATCACTAATATAGACATTTACCCAAAGAAGATATACAAATCACCAACAGTTATATAAAAGGGTGTTCAACATCATTTATCATCGGGCAAATGCATACCAAAGGCATAATGAGGTCACCTGTTAGAATGACTATTAGAAATAAAACACAAAAAGAAAAAAGGCAAGAAAGAGAAACAAAATAACAAGTGTTGGCAAGGATGTGGAAAAACTGGAGCCCTTGTGGACCATGTGGGGGAACATAAAATGGTGAAGCCTCTATGGAAAACAGTATGAAGGTTCCTTAAAAGTTAAAAAGAGAGTTACCATATGATCCGGCAATCCCACTTCTGGGTATTTATTCAAAAGAATTGGGAATAAGATCTCCAAGAGATATTTGCGCTTTGACATTCATTTCAGCATTCTATACAATAGTCAAGAAATGGAGACAATCTGAATGTCCGTTGACAGAGGAATGGATAAAGAAAATAGAGTATATACATACACTGGAGTATTATTCAGCCTTTTGGAAGAAGCAAATTCTTTCATATGCTAGAACACTGATGAACCTCAAGAACATGATGTTAAGTGAAATAAGGTAGTCACAGAAGGACAAATACTATATGATTCCATTTACTTGAGATATCTAAAACAATCAAACTCATAGATGCAGAAAGTAGATTGATGGTTGCAGGGGCTGGGAAGGGGGAAATGGGGAGTTGCTTTTCAAATAGGTGTAGATTTTCAGTCATGCAAGATGAAGAAGTTCTAGATATCTGCCGTACAACAATGTGCATATAGTTAACACTACTATACTGTGCACTTAAACAATTGATAAAAAGATAGATTTCATGTTAGGTGTTTTTTACCACACACAAAATTATTATTAATAATAATAATGAATACTAGATCTGGTTGCTTGTAAACTTCTTGTATTTAGTACTTTCTTAAAAAAAACTTGAAAGAATGGAAATATTTTTAGTGCCTTGCTATTTTAGTACCCTGGGACGAAAGAAAGTCAAAATGTAGTATTCTCTGACCAGCACTAGCCTCTAAATAGTGGTCCTTGATCTGAGTATCACAACAGTCAAACCAAGAGATCAGACCATATATAGTTGAACAGTTAAGAGCTCAAGCTAAAACGGCAACTGTCAATCTCATCTCTTACTGGCTTCTTCCTTTAAGCAACTTATCTTTATTTACTCAGATATACAATGTAAATAACAGGGCACCTGGGTGGTTCAGTTAGTTAGGCATCCAGCTCTTGATTTTGGCTCAGGTCATGATCTCATGGTTCGTGAGTTCAAGCCCCGCTTCAGGCTCCAAGCTGAAGGTGCAGAACCTGCTTGGGATTCTCCCCCTCGCTCTGGCCCTCCCCTGCTCGCTCGCTCACTCTCTCTCTCTCTCTCTCTCTCTCTCTCTCAAAATAAATAAATAAATTTTCTTAATAACGTTTGAAAAATAAATCAAATGCAGATAATAATAATGCTTCTCTCATAGTATTGTTAGAAGGATTACATGAGATAATACATCTAAAGCACCTAGCTCAATGTAATACTATTAATTTGGACTCACAATAGGTAAAGAACTCAGATTGCACATGAGAATGTGTGTGAATGTGTTTGCGCACTTAATTACCTTGTTTCATGCAGGTTAACACTGTGAAAGCATAACCCTCATATTTCTGCCCATGATGTATTTATTTTGTCAAATTCAAATTTTTTTCAAAGTGAGTCACTTTAATCTTTTCATCTACAAATTATGAACTCTTTTAAGACAGATTACATGTACTATTTTCTGTTCTGATCTGCCTTCCTTTTATCTACCCCCAAATCTAGCAGTATAGCTGGTCTATTGTAGGCTTTCAGCAACATTTTTTGAATGAATAAATATTTACAAATTTAATTTTTAAAATTTTTTAGTTTATTTTGAGAGACACCGAGACAGTGTGAGTGGGGGAGGGGCAGAGAGCGAGGCTGGAGAGAGAGAATCCCAAGCAGGCTCTGTGCTGGCAGTGCAGAGCCCGATGTGGGCTCGAACTCATGAAACCGCAAGATCATGACCTGAGCTGAAACCAAGAGTCAGACTCTTAATCAACTGGGCCACCCAGGCACCCCTATAAATTTAATTTTTAGAAAAAAGTGATGCAGTTATTTCATCAGAAGAGAACGGAACTTGCTTGTTTCTTCTCCAAGCATTTCAAATCCTTGCCTTCTGAGGAGCTATTGATGAAAGAGTTTCTATTTTATAGAACTATACAGTCAGGAAGATTATAAGCGGCCTGAAAGTTCATTCATTATAGCTTATAGACCTATAAGATAGGAAATTAAAACCCGAATAGACCTATAGAATTGACTATCAAGGACTTGGGGCAGGGTCTTCTGGTGTCTATACCTGGCTGCATTTGACTAAGATCTCTGGCTTTACTACAGCCAAGACCATAACTAATATAACAGCTTCCAGTGGACCTCAGAGTATTTCTGTCTATGGGGAAATATGTTAGCATTTACTCCATTGTACCCTCTTAACGTCTCTTCCCTCCTCTCTTTTCAAAATCACACACACACACACACACACACACACAATTTTACATTTGCAAAGTCCTTTGACCACCAGGGGGCCTTCATGAGAAAGGGCAAGCTTGGAAAGAACTCTTAAGAGTCCCCCCTCATTCTGTCAAGGAACCTTTGTATGGATTGCTAGAATACGAAAAATATCACCTTTCAGAAACCAGAGGCTTTCCTTAAATGACAGTACTATAGCTGTGTAAAGTCATTCTGTCAGTAAAATATACGTTAGCATAAAAATGTAGATTCAGTACATTTTCATTCACTCACTGAATTCACATTGTCATTTCCCTTCACAGTGACCGGATCGTTAATAATTTTAAGGAATTATTAATTTTTTGCATTTGCATGATTTATAAGGTATATAAGTGATTAATACTGTAGTATATGCATATAATTTATCATTATATGGTTACACATACATTGGAATAGGAGTTATTAATTTTTGATGAGATAAATGGTATTGTGGGTTTCTTTTAAAGTCTTTAGCCTTTAGAAATATATTTTAACTATTTGTGGATGAAAATGAAACAGTGTCCAAGATTTGGTTCAAAATATTTCAAAAAGGCAGAAGTATATGGGAAAATAGATTTTTAAAATGTGGCCATGTGCATTATATAATGATCCAAACAATGCAAAATACTTTATATGTTACATATCTATATATGTAATATAACCTCAAATGATATAGGTAGATGGGTAGAGTAATGAAAAGCTATGACAAACCTCAACCATAAATGCTGGCTAGATTTTTAGGATAGGATTACAGATAATTTTTATCTTCTTTGACTTTTTTCTGCATTTTACATAACAAATATGTATGAGTAATATAATCAAGAAGACACTAGTGTTCAAAAATTACAAGTATTTGGAGACACTAAAATTGTATAAAGATGACATGTACACATAGCTCCATCTACTTCCCTCTAGTATGTTATAGAATGTAGTCATGTCAAACCACTGCCGGGATTTAGCAAAAGGTTAGATGTTTTATATGCAAACTACAGACAGGTTCTTTCTTTCCCCCATGAGTATTTATGCCTTAAGAACTTCCTAGAATAGTCTTCAATCAAGGAAGATCACTTTCACCCACTAGATGTTTGGCAACATATGTAGTTGTCACAACTGACATCTAGTGGGTGGAGACCAGGGATGCTGCAAAACATCCTACCGTGTACAGGATAGCCCCCACAACACAGCCCAAGTTTTCAACACTCCCAAATTGAAAAACCCTGTCTTACAGTCGTATTATTTCAGACCTGGAAAAAGTCTTAGTTCCATATAGTACTTTCATAGTTAAGGTCAGAAAGCTAAAAATAATTCATTTTTCCCTCAATTAGTATAAAATAGAATACTATCTGCTAGTGAATCAGACCTGAATCAGTGAAAATCCTATAAAGAATAGCTCATGGTAAACATTTCTCCTAACATTTATATTTTGTGATATCTAGAGCCTTCAGCTGAGAAGATTCTTAACTCAAAAATACTAGTGTAGTTAGCTTGGGCCTTTCCTTTGCCCAAAGTAAGTGCTCAGCAAATTAGTGCTCTAATCCAGACCATATTCATTCATTACAGTAATAAACTTGGTCTTTGCTTCAGAACTTGGCTCAAACTTCATTGCCCCAGTTAGACCTGTTGAAAGAGATTTTGTTAGGAAGACTTGTTATGAATGAATGATCCTAGCCAGTTATAAATGTGAAAGATCAATTCAGACACCAATTTTTCAGCAGTTTTAAATTGAACTCTCTCAATATCTTTGAGAAAACACAGAGCCTTTATAGAGCTACACAGAGGAGTGAAAACGACAAGGCTAACTAACCTACTGTACTTAGTGTTAGAGAAGTAAGGTTTCCAAACCTCAATAATACCAACATAATAGCGAAACAAGAACCAATAGTCAGTCAATGATTTAATGACTTATGCATGCATTTTAAATAGTTCCTTACAGAAAATCAAGCCCCAAACCGTCCTCATAGATTCATGAGTCTGAGCCATGGACTTTCAATGGTTGGCACCATCACAAAAATAGAGATGGTCATTCATTTTATGCCTCCAATTGGAGAATACATCACAACTTGTGTTTTTTCCTCCCTTCCAGAAAAAGAACTTGAATTTAGTCAAATCTCTATCCAACTACCAATTTACCCAAAATCCAGACAAGAATTTCTATGGATCAAATGACCCATGTTTAAAAAACATTTTCAAAAGGAATAAAGTTAGAGGAAGAATGTTTAGATGAAAAAGACTTACATAGCACATTAATGAAAAGCAGGCAAAATACAGTGCCTAAGAATGCATATTTGAGTGGAAAACTGAAAAATTTAAAGAAAGTTATTAAAATATAGGGCAGAGGTTATTAAAATTTTACTTTACAATGAATAATTATTTTATAAAAGAAAGCCATTTATAGTCTAACATTTGCCCAAATAGCTGAGGTTGTCTCGCATACAGAATTGGGGAATGACATACGAAAGTCATGTGTAGTGGCCATGTTACATAAGGTAAGCATTGCCCACTCAGATGACATCATGCAAATAGAGTTTGAGATAAGTGTTCTTAAGCTGTACTTTCCACACACATTCTTTGCCTCACATTCATAGTGTCTTACCACTTTAACTGACACAAGCTGGGGAAAAAATGACTTTTTAATATAAAAGGTGGGTGTTCCCATAATTGTAGTGCTTAATCACTATTTCTATGACAGTTTACTACCATTGGAAACTCATATCTCTAATCCATCATGTGTAATGATAAGTAATGCATGTTTAGCAAAATTACATTAGCATTTCATTAAATATACACGGTAAAATTGGTGACATTTCAAAGGCCCTAATGACTTGTCATTTACTGGAATTGTTTAGGTCAGTAACTGTGATGGCATTGCCCATTTTTAGCCAAGTCTCAATTACCCATCAGTAGATGATCCACAAGACATTGCGTTATAATTCACATCAACAGTCATTTCTTCTTGGCTGCAGATGTAAGTCTAGAGGGACGCTTTAGAAAGCATTTGCTCCAGTGCCCAATTACACGATGAGGAAAATAAGACTCAACCAGATTAAAAGACTTGTCCAAGGTCAATCATGTGATAAATGCTGAAAAGGTGAGACTAGAATCCAGTTTTGCTTGATGCCTGGACCAGCGTTCTCACCACCAGAACCTCTCAAATAATTTACACACCGTGCTCTTTTTCAGATTTTTCAGGATTTAATCTGTTTAGTGATGTTTACACCACACATGTTACTTGTGACCCAGAAATACTACCACTACCACTACGGCTACTACCATGTAGGGGAAAACTGTACTTCAGTGGAAAAGTATATAATCTTTAGCACATGGCTCTTCATTTTAAAATTTTGATTCCATGGAGCTGTTTTATTATTTTATAAGCTGTAGATAACATAGCAACGTAAGAAGATCTCATCTGTAGATATGTAAGCTCTACCCAGCAAGCATTCAATTATTCTCCCTCCTCCCTTCCTCCAGAAGAGGCCAGTTTTGGCCCCTTTTTCACATTCATTTTGATATTCCTAATTAATTAGTGTATGTAGGGGTGCCTAGGTGGCTTAGTCAGTTGAGCGCCCAACTCTTGATTTCCACTCCATGCTGGGCAATAAGCCTGATTAAGATTCTCTCTCTCCCCACTCTACCGCTCTCCCCCATTTGAGCATTCTCCCTCCCTCCCTCCCTCCCTCTCTCTCTCTCTCTCTCTCTCTCAAAGTAAAAAAAGTAAAATAAAATAAAAATAAATGTGTATATTCTTTGGGTTTCCTTTTGAACTTGTTATAGCATATGCTTGGTTTCTTCACTGATTAAGAAATTAAATAAAATTTACCATATGTTCCAAGGGAACCTGGGTGGCTTAGTTGGTTAAGTGTCTGACTCTTGATTTTGGCTTAGGTCATGATCTCATGACTTGTGAGATCGAGTGCTGTGTTGGATTTAGAGCTGACAGCACAGAGCCTTCTTGGGATTTTCTCTTACCCTCTCTGACCCTCCCCTACATGTGCACTCTCTCTCAAAATAAATAAATAAACATTTTTTTTAAAAAATTGACACGTGTTCCTTTTATATCTCTGTAAAAGTCGTGATTTGACTGTTTTTCAAAAATTACCTTTTAAAACTGTTACTACTATTGTTATTATTCTTATAATTTCTACTACAAGAGATACTAATACTACTGAATTAATTAGAGGCTTTATGCTAGCAGAAGTTCACCATATTCTTGAAATTGGGCCAATAATTTACTAGCTCACATAATCTTCACAAAAAATTATAAGAGGTAGATAATCCTATTATTAACCCTCTTTTATGAAGGAAGAACCTGAGGCACAGAGAAGTTAATTCACTTGCATATGGTAACACAGTGGGTGTCTTGCCTAGATTTTGATATCCAGTTGCATCTAACCCCAGAACTCATGCTTTTAGTTATAATACTATACTGATTGTCAACACAACACCACTTAAGCAAAATTATTACCTCCACTGGAGAATGGAAGCAGAAATGTCAACCATCTATAAAGAGGTTGGACAACTCAAGTTAAGCTGAAGTTTGTACTGGTTTATCATATGACTTTCTTCAAATGTAGACTGAAATATGGGAGCACCTAGGTGGTTCAGTTGGTTGAGCATCAGACTCTTGATTTCAACTCAGGTCATGATCCCTGAGTCCTGGGATTGAGCCCCACATCAAGCCCCACGTCTAACCCCATGTCAGGCTCCACACTAAGCATAGAGCCTGTTTGGGATTATCTCTCTCTCTCTCTCTCTCCCCTCCCTTCTTCCCTGATCCCCCACTCTCACTCTCTCTCTCTCTCTCTAAAGAAAAAAAACAATTAGACTGAAATATGAATCTGAATCTGGGCAGTGATGAGGGGGGAATTGCCACAAAGTCAAGACAGTAAAGTTGAATCTATTTGACCCTTCTAAGTTTATTATTAACTAAAAAATAGTTGAATACCTAAGGTAACAGAACTCTAAATAATGAGGTGCAGATATGTAAGAGAAGTTATTCTCCACATGGCGGTAGAAAAAAAAACGTGTTAGAATTTTGCTATCAGAGGTTATGTATTTCCTAATTTCCTACATTGTTATTTAAAATTATGATTAGACAATATCACTGAGTAACTGTACTATCTAGTTACATACAAATGCACCTTTATTTATCCAACAGAGACACTTTCAAGAGGTTATCTCTAAATATTTTCATTCAATAAAATAATATGTAGCTTTCTGATTTTATCATTTGTCCTTATCACTTTTACACATCATCTATCTTTAGGTTTTTCATCTGTGAATTTCTGAATCTTACCAATTTCTCCATTTTCTAGACTTCTAGGGCCTCCTTTTATATTTTCCTTTTGGAACCAATCACATTCCATTTTTATTTATTGTCAGGGTCATTTTCTTCTGAATTTTTGCCTGCAGAGGCACTAGCAAGAGGACTTCCCAGTGACATGGAGGCTTTAAGTTCAGTGGATCCTTTATGTGTCCACTGATGGAAACATTCCACCATTGAGAATCTGAACTTCTAATCAGGCAGTAACTAAGGTTACTTAGAGGTGATGAGAAACATAAATCCGCAAGTGGGTTGGTCATTAAGAATGATGATGATAGATTAATGATACTTCCACCCATCAGTTCCCAGACTTCTGTGTTCTAGCTATTGGGTCAACGTATATCAGTCCCAGGTTCAACCTACATCTACATTCTGTAAGGTGTTGTCTCTGAGTACCACTGTAGAATTTTCCATATCTGTCTTCTCAGTATCATGTTCCATTGTTTATAAAGTGCAATGCATTTTGTCTCCTAAGTTTTCTTGCATAGTGCCATTGCCTTATTTCAAGTCTTTATTATCTACTTGGATTTTGTAACGCCTTCTAACTAGTCCTTTGCCTTCTAACCTTTGTAACGCCTTTTAACTAGTCCTTTGCCTCCTCGCCATAAGGATGATCCAAATGAAATCCGCCCCCACCCCCGAAACTATTTCTAGATCTACATTTGGACCTGCTTCCAATTCCTATTGCCTTTTTACTACATTACTCATTATCCCACCCACGGCTTCAGCTGGCTCTTCAAACTTGACCACAAGCATTGATTTCTGTCTACCTTGGTTGCATGATCTTACTGTGTTTCACATCCTCCCTGTGGCTACACTGCCTTAAGCTATCCTGGTCTGGTCTAGACTTGGACAAAGAGCACTAAGCCTAAACTGGACAGTTCTCCTGCCAAGTGTGTCCTGGTCCACCAAGAAGGATTGGGACACTTCTTACCACTAAACTGGCTAAGTTATTTTATGCCGTGGATGCTTTGTACACGCCATTCCCTTTGTCTCAATGTCCTTTGCTGCTTCCTATCAGCAAAGATCACTGTTCACATATTGTTTTCTCTAATAAACCTCTCTTAGGAATAATGAAAACATTCAGGTCTTCCTATAATCTTTGACACGTATTAGTAATATAATACTTTGTCACATTAATAATAACATAACACAGTAATAACACTATGGCACCAGATTTATTAAACGCCTTTTACATGCTGGGCTCTGGGTTAGTATCATTGGTCTGTGCAAATCAGTCAACTCCCAAAGCGTGCGTTTCTTTTTTTTTTTTTTTTTTTTTTTAATTTTTTTTTTCAACGTTTATTTATTTTTGGGACAGAGAGAGACAGAGCATGAACGGGGGAGGGGCAGAGAGAGAGGGAGACACAGAATCGGAAACAGGCTCCAGGCTCCGAGCCATCAGCCCAGAGCCTGACGCGGGGCTCGAACTCACAGACCACGAGATCGTGACCTGGCTGAAGTCGGACGCTTAACCGACTGCGCCACCCAGGCGCCCCAAAGCGTGCGTTTCTTAAGGAGAGGAATGTCATTCAATGTCTCAGATATAGTCCATTTCAAGCCTTGATGATTGGTGTCTATAAATGATTACTGAACTGAATTAAATTGAATTGTTTGAGATTTCTAAGTTTACCACCTTTCCTTCTACATAGTTAACAAAACAATAATTCTTTTGTATTAAGTCACTTAACGCTGAAATTGCAAACTTAATTCTTGCCTGAAATTCATTCTTCCAAACAGCTGGCTTCAGTCTTGTGTAACAATTGCATTTACTCTGATTGTAGTTTTTTATCTCCACAATAACAGCTTCCAGGGCAACAGAAAGAACTTTAAAACTCGTTATTCCAGTAGGGATTGGTGCAGGTGAGGGCCAAAGAGAGCAGGCAAAAGCCCCGTCATGTTGGCTCATGGAGTGTTTGCTGTACTTTGCTAGGTATGCCGGGGCCTCTGCTTAACTGAGTTGAGGATTAAAATATTGAACAAGCAAAGAATTGCTCAACTCCCTGGATAGGTGGGTCTCATTCAGTATTTGACAGGTAACTCTGTCATTTGAGTGCAATCTGTGCTTGGAAAATCTCCGTATGTCCTGTGCAATCTCTGCTGCTGACCAAAGTTGATAACATTTAGTAGTCCGCTCATGGGAAACAGAGAGTCTGCCTTGCCTCCAGGCATTGAAGCCTGAAACAAATTAAGTTTCCATCTCTCCTCTGGCTGTTTGGGTCTGAACAATCTCTAAAACAGTCCAGTAAACAGGCAGGCAAGACTCTACTTGAATTGCAACCCTATTTCTAATCGAAAGCTAAGGACTTAGGAACTCACACACCAGGTTGGAGCATGTTAGATCTATAGTAAAGAATCAAAGATCTGCAACTGAGACATGGGGTAGGGCAAGGCAGCGCTGTTGAATTAAAATGGATGCATTTTTCAACGTGTCTCAATGTGAAAAGGCTGGTTCAGAAAAGCTGCAGAGCACTCAGAAAGGGATCTGTGTCACAGCAGAGTGGCAGCGGGCCTATGTAAATTAAAGGTCGCAGCCAATGTAGAAAGCATGTTTCCAGCAAGTAAATAATGCCATTTAAGGAGACAGATTGCTAAAGCAGCCTCACGGCCTAATGGGAGCCGAGTCACTCGTTCGACAAATATTTACTTCTGGTCTTGGAGCTGACACAGCAATATATGCTGTACAGTGGTGAGCGACAACCCCACCCTGGGGTTCCACTATTTTTATAGGACACTAACAAAAAAACAACATAAAACAAAGAGATTTTTAAAAATCCTATAATTTGTAATAAAAGCCCGAAGGAGACAAAAAAGTGCTGTTCTGTTTCTGATGATAGAGTTACTTGGGCAAAGTATGGGCAGATATGCTTATTCTGACCTATATCTGTCGAGTGCTGCCCCACCCACTCCCCCAAAATACACACACACACACACACACACACACACACACACACCCTAATCTTTGCGACCCTTCACTTGAGGTCTGTTCCAACTGTAAATATCGACTGCCCTGGTCTTTCTCACCATTCAAGATGGGAGACTAGAGGACCTGAATTATATTTAAGAAGGACACAACTACCTATTGAGATATGGCTTTAAGCTTCAGTTTAGAAGCTTCAATTGTCTAGATCAAGATGATCTAAATTACATAAGGTGGACAACCGACAAGTTCTTCTATTTCATTTAGTCCAGGTAGCCACAGATCCTGATTGCTTAATATCGATAATAATTATAATGTCACCTTCATGCAGGCTGTGGTGATTCTGTTAACAGGCTGAAAGACAAATATACAGAAAAGAAAAAGAAAAAAGAAAAGAAAAGAGAAAAGAGAAGAGAAAAGATACAGAAAAGAAAAGAAAAGAAAATATACAGAAAAGAAAATATACAGAAAAGAAAATATACAGAAAAGAAAAGAAAAGAATCGTAGTGGAGCTCACATGAAGTTATAAGTAATAAAATCAGCATTAAAAGGTACAAACCTAACATTACCACGTGGCAGAACCAATCCCTGTTGACAGAATGACCCATATATTATGCTCATGAAATGTCCTCTCTCAGAGTGGACATTCCTGTCTTCTCTTCCAAAACAAATTCCTAATAATATCAGGATTTAGAAGAGTCAGGAGCCTAGCTGTGTGCCACACACTCTGTGACCGGTTAATGATATTAGGTTGTAAATCTTCCAAACACAAATATCCAATGTCATGTTCATATATCATATGTCATTTTCATATATCATACGCAAATGTCATTTTCATATATCATACACAAATACAATTAGATGCACTGTACTTTTTGTTTCTTCAGCTGAAAGTATTTTGAAATTAACAGTAAAAATCAATAGCTTTTTTTTTTCTTTTCCTTTGTTGTCTTGCTTGGCTTTTAAAATGAACTTGCAGGAAACAGATTTGAATTAATTCATGGGTCACAACACACGATCAGCACTGATCCACGCGTGACCCTCTTTTACTTTTTTAGTTATTTATTCATTTATCTCAAGAACTGATAAGCATCCGTGAACCCAAAATCCAGGCCAAGGACTAGAACACGGACAAGTGTTTACATGTATCTCTGCACTCGTCCCATCCTGTCTTCCTGCCTATAGTTTGCACCCAAGTATTTTGTATTTTATTCCCCTATTTTTCAATAATGGTCTTCTTACATATAGCATATGCTTCAGCAATGTGTTTTATATGGAGCTGTTTTTTCACTTTTTTTTAAATAAAGTGATATACAAAGTTATGTTCTATACAACTTCTAAGGTTTTATTTTTACCCAAAACTAGGTATGATTCATCCATGCTGTATGTTGTGGTTCATTCATTTTCACTACTGTGTAATGTCACAATTTTAACGATGTCTTTTTATCTATTCTCCTCTTGGTGATTATTTGCATTTTACAGATGTTTAAATTTTCTTTTTGTTCTTATGAACAGTGCTTCTATAAACATTCTTATACATGTCTCTTTGTGCACATAAGCAAGTATGCCGCTTGAATTTTTATCTAGGGGAAGAACCGATAGGTCACAGGATATGTGAATGTTCTTTTTCACAAGACAATGCCAAATCGTTTTCCAAATTGGTTACCAACAATAGAGGAGAATAAAACAGTACAGCTCCTGGGATCTACATCAGGCTTCATCGATCTGTCTCTCTCCAACAATTGATATTATCAAAGTTTTGTTTCAATCAAATAGATGTAAAATGACATTTCCTGGTAGTCATGATTTATAGTAATCTGATTACTAATTAAGTTAGCTAAATATTCACGTGCTTGTTGTCTAATGGTTTTCCAATAGGTTTGTTAGACAATCATACTAAGCAGCCTAATAGGGAGTAATTTATTCTGGATAGGAAAGTGTTTCTAGCCCAAAATTCTGTAACTTCGTTTCTAGAATATTAGCTTTTTCATAATCAATAAATTTACAGGCGTTCTATCCATATTGTTCGACCTGTGTAGCTAATCTATTTGCCTCTGCTGTGCACTTATAGTTTTACCGTCTAATAAACCCCAAAACTCCAGAATGAAAGCTGGTGAATCTCAAAGGCAAAGGATGTTTTCTAAACGTTGCTCTTCTTTTTGTTTATATATGGAAATTAGTTCCAACTTGTGAGAGCTTTCTGTGAATTATGGAGTTGAATCATGTTAGGTCTAAGATCTGTTCTTTGACAGGTTGTAGACTTTTCTTCTATGTCTTCAAGTATCTCTAGGTTTCTTTGAGGACTGAAATATACAGATCAATCTCAAAAAATCATAAAAAATAACTTTCATGTTCTTTCCTATTGCATAGGAGTTTATTTAACTCCTAGAAGATATAGTTTATAAAATAACTTAAGCAGTTTCTCCTTGGGAAGTTCTAAATCACTGTTCTACGGATGTTGTCATACATAGGAGTGGCAGAAAACATCCACAATCTATTTCATGTACTCTATTATGGAAATACCAATTATTTCTCACCCTGTCCAAACAGTTGTAGGGAATGGTCTGATATGTTGTAGGTTTTTTTTTTCTTCCCTGGGTATCCAATATCAACAAACTTTTCAACCTTGTTATCAGAAAAAGGAGAGCAAGAAGTTGAGAAGAGAATTTAACAGCCAGAATTACAGAATCATGGGAGACAAGTTGTCTTCAGTCCAAAGTCTAGGGATACTACCTCGTTTGACGACTTGTGGCACCTCTCCAGGTAGAGTGATGATATATTCATAACCTGGTCATGATATGCACTCACTGGGAGAAAATGTAGAAATTATGTAGTCAAAACTCAGTTACTAGTATCTCACAATAAAAATTTTTTCCTTTTCATAATTAGAACTTGCTGTTATTTTTGGCAGAGATTAAAGATCAATTTGTTTTTGGAACTCATTTCAAATGTATTTGCTATATACTAATCAGCACAGAATGGTGTGGTTGCTTTTTAGAAAAAAAAATAGTATTACAGTTGTAAATAATATCTCCTCACAAATTTACTTTAAATCAATTTGAACAATAAATAATTCTTAGAGGTCTTACATCTTTCATTGTATAGTTGTATAACAGCCAAACAAAACATAAGTCAATCTGAATCATTTAGTTGAATATCTTAATTTCTCCATTTTAACCAATGTAGATTTTTGTGATTATTTCTTGTATAAATGTATTGCCGGTCATAAATACAAACTAGCTCTTTTGTAAATTAAATAATTTCTACAAATTGATTATAGAATATGTTTTTATTTAAAATGTCCACTACTGGGGTACCTGGGTCACTAAGTTGGTTAAGCATCCAACTCTTGATTTCAGCTCAGGTCTTGATCTCCCAGTCATGGGATCAAACCCTGTGTTGGGCTCCATGCTGGGCATAGAACCTGCTTGAGATTCTCTCTCTCCCTCTGTCTCTGCCCCTCCCCCCCCCACTCTCTCTGTCACTCTCTCTCAAAAAAAAAAAACTTAAAAAAAAAATAAAGAGTCCACTATTAATGTGAAATTTGCTTTAAAGCATCAGATAGATAGATGGATAGATAGATAGATAGATAGATAGATAGATAGATAGATAGATATACATATACATATACATATACATATACATATACATATACATATATAGATATATAACAAGTTGTCTTCAGTAGATGTGAAGAATACTCAAAATGGTGCCAGAGTGATACATAACTGGAACAGAAGAGAAACAGATTAGAGTTAAGTAGTTAGTTACAGCTACAAATGGAATTTTGGCAATGGAGTAGTACCATTCTTCAGATCGTTCTTCAGATCACCTATAATAAAATCACATCTGAAGAATCAAAGTCCTGACATATGTATGTGAGCAGGTACTCACTGAATTCTGACTGAGTTAGAGGATATATCCCTTAGCTTTCCAGTCTCCAGGGTAAAATAGTGCTCTGGTATGTTTTAAACAATCAACTAACAAATATTTATTATCTACCACATGCCTAGCACTTTGAGGGAAACAAACAAACAAATCCTATCCTCAAAAAACACAATTTACACCAAAAAAAAAAAACTTGTAAGTATAAAATAAAGTTTTTCTCTCTCTCTTTTTTATTTTGTGCATTCTTTTCCTTTTCTCTCCTTTTTCATTTAGTCACTCAACATATGTATTTATTATATACTTAATGCAGAAAGTACCAAGAAGCCCTGTAGGGAATAAAAACATGAATGATGTAATTTATCTCTTCTTAAAAGAGTTCAAAATCTATGAGGGAATGTAAGTATTTGTATACAAGTAACTACAAGGACAGCACTGAATTTTCTGTTGGCTAAAATGAGTTGATAGATTTAAAATACTCAGAAGATTGTACACTGTATGTTAACTAACTAGAATCTAAATAAAAACTTGAAACTAAAAATAAAAAGCAAAACAATTTTTTTTAATTTCTGAGAGAAAAAATAAAATAAAATAAAATAAAATAAAATAAAATAAAATAAAATACTCAGAACACAGAGGTGGGAATGGAAGGAGGAGAAACTGAATAAAAGTGGTCAAAAGATACAAACTCCTAGTTATAAGATACGTAATTACTAGGGATGTAACGTACAACCTGATGACTGTAGTTCATACTGCCGTATGGTATATTTGAAAGTTTTTAAGAGAGTAGAGCCTAAGAATTCTTGTCATTAGGAAAAAAAATATTTTTAAATATTTTTCTTTCTTTTTGTATCTATATGATAAGATGGGTATTAATTAAACTTTTGTGGGAATCATTTCATAGTATATGTAAGTCAAATCATTATGCTGTATATCTTAAACTCATATAGTGCAATGTCAATTATATCTCAATAAACTATATAAAAAGAAAAATAGAAAATAAAATAGTCCATTTTAATATGAAATCAAAAAGTAAAAATAAAAAAATTTAATCCTCAGAACAGTGCTTTGTCAAGAAAAACTCATTAATATAGAAAAACTCATTAGTAACTTATTATCATTTTACTAGTATTATTAGAGCTGGATCAATGTGGATGTGTAGGAGCTTGTCAAATAGAGAAGAGAGACAAAGGCATGGATTCTACCTGTACACCAATATCCTTAACTCTGTGTGTCTTTAGAGCTTTCACCTCTCCTAAAGTTCAGATCTCTACTCTCAACTTTTTATGGCCCCTCACTCTGGATGACAGCATACAGGCAGCACTTCAGGGGAAGGCAAGTGTAGAAATAGAAGATCTATCTTTGGAGATCTTCTAAATTTCAAGGATAGTAGAAGAAGGAAAAACCAAAGAAAACAGAGCTAGGGTGTTCAGAGATAATAAAATATAATTGGTGCCAAAGTGAAGACACACTTTAGGGCAAAATGGAAGCATTTATACAGTCAGACTGATCCTTATGTGTTACAGGAGGAGTTTTCTCCCCCTACTTTAAAGTATACCTACACACAAGTGTTATATATCTATATCGATATATCGATATCATCTATATCTATATCTATAGATAGATCTATATCGATATCGGCATCGATATATCGATATAGATATAGATATAGATAGATATTTTATTTTCTGAGAGTCTCTGTAGCTCCAATATGTACAATGTACCTATTTGCTCTAAACTCTCCTAAACCTAGGACATTTAATCATTCATGGAACCTGTGGGATTCTTTTATTTTTTTTTTCCTTTTTATTTTTTCTCTTTTTTAATTGTGGTAAAATACATACATTAGAAAGTTTCCCATCATAAACATTTAAGCGTATATTTTAGTAGTGCTAACGACATTCACATTCTTCTATAATCATTACATTTTTCTCAAATCTGTCTTAATACCCTTCTCATCAGCACCAGCAGTGATTTACATTCTATAAACAAAATTAACAGCTAGTGAGGGCATTGCTGTTTATATTGCAGAGCTGTGCCATGTTTTGTCAAGGCAATTTGCAAGATTTTTTAGATGACCTATTTCATGATCATTTTATATGTGGGGTTCATAATAAATCCTTCCAGCAGTGTACTTGAACGAGAAAGAGAGACCAAAGAACAACAGGTTTTTCCAGCTTTGCCCCCTCATGCCTACAATGTAACTCATCCACTCAGAATTTCCTCCTTTCGCAGTGAAAGAGGATTCCTTCTTCCTATTTTTTTTTAATTTTTTTTCAATGTTTTTATTTATTTTTGGGACAGAGAGAGACAGAGCATGAACGGGGGAGGGGCAGAGAGAGAGGGAGACACAGAATCGGAAACAGGCTCCAGGCTCTGAGCCATCAGCCCAGAGCCTGACGCGGGGCTCGAACTCCCGGACCGCGAGATCGTGACCTGGCTGAAGTCGGACGCTTAACCGACTGCGCCACCCAGGCGCCCCCTTTCTTCCTATTTAAAGAACTCTCTCCTGTGAATTCCAATGTCAAGGTCCTCAGGGACCTTGGTTCATTAGTTACACTTTCTCTTCCTTGTCCCTGTTTCCGGCCCCTCCTCTTCTTCCTCTCTCTCTCTTCACTATCATCCTTTCCCTCACTCTCTTTCTTTTCCTCTTTTCCTCTTTATCCTTAGTCTTTCCCTAAAATTGATACACATTTTCATGTATATAGAGTTAAGTCTCTCCAACCCTGAATAAAAAATAAAATAAAAAATGACCCCATACTCCCCTCTACCTCTACTTTTTTACTGCCAAAATCCTTGAGGAATTGCCTGCTACTTGCTATCTCTACTTTCTAAGAAGCAATTTGTTTCTTACCCTGCTGTGATCAGGCTTTTGTTTCTGACTCTTCTGGAACTTCGCCTACAAAGGTCATCAAGGACTTTTGTCTTTCCAAAGACAATGGGAAATTTTCAGTTCTGCACTGGTATAACTATCTTGCAGCATTTGACCCATTTGACTAGTCTCTTCCCACTCTGAAAACTTCTGTCCTCTCTGGATCTCTGAAACACCATCCCTCTTGGTACTTTGTACCTTCATAGATGTCAGGCCCTTTTTGGCTTTTATTTGCCTTGATTTTTTTTCCTCCTGCCTTGGTTTGACTGGTGCCCTGGTTCCAGAATACATAGAATAGATTTATTAATTCTGTTTTGTACTTGAATCATGGCTGCCAAAACCCTCATTCAGGGGTCTTCTATCACAAGTGCTATGTTCTGAACTCTTGCCTTCAACAAAGGCATCTAAACAAGGCAGGCCAGACCCTTAGCCAAGGAATGATATAGAAAAGAATGTAGGAACTGAACTGTATTTTGTAGCTATTGATGTAGAATTAAGTCTTCTCTGTGATAAATAAGATGTGGTACTCATTAGCACCTTCATAACAAAAGATCCCAGAGAATTCCTTAATCCTTTCCACCATGTGATGCCCAGCAAGAAAACTGCTTTGTATGAACCAGCAAGTGGATTCTCACCAGACACTGAATCTGCCAGCCCCTTGATCTTTGGTTAGTCTCCAAAACTGTGAGAAATAAATTTCTATTGTTTGTAAGCCATCCAGTCTATGGTATTTTGTTACAGCAGCCTGAACTAAGGCAGAAATTAGTACTGAGAAGTGGGGTGCTGCTGTAACAAACACCAAAAAAAGCAAAACAAACCAAAAACACCAAAACGTGGAAGTGGCTTTGGATCCGAGTGATACATAGAGGATGGAAGAGTTTTCAGATGCATGCTAGAAAAAGCCACATTGTCATGAATAGACTGTTAGAGGTGATTCTAGAGAGATAGCTCAGGATGAAATAAAGAAAACTGAAGAGAAGACCTCAGTCTTCTTAGAGAATACCTAAGTATTCTTGAAACTTGAATGAATGTTGGTAGAAAAATGGATAGTAAAGGTCATTCTGATTAGTTTCAGATGAAATGAGGAATGCGTAATTGCACAAGGGAAGAATGACCCTAAAGGCAATTCACATATCACCAAGGTGTCCCCTACCATCACAGGTTGACAGCTGGAGAAGTAATCCTGGAGAAGCAGGATTAATCATACCTTGAGTCTCAACCACATCTGACTTAGATGATATGTATATGAGAATTTGAACTTAGACTTTAGAGTTGATGCTGAAATGAGTTAAGAATTCAGTGGTTGTTGGGATGTAATGGATGTATTTTGCATGTGGTAAAACTGAATTTTGAGGATCTAAAGGCAGAATGCTGGGGCGCCTGGGTGGTTCAGTCAGTTAACCATCCAACTCTTGATTTTGGCTCAGGTCATGATCTCACTGTTCATGAGTTTGAGCCCTGTGCCAGACTCCATGCTGACAGTGCAGAGCCTGCTTGGGATTCTCTCTCTCTCTGCCCCTCCCCTGCTCATACTCTCCCTCTCTCCCTCTCTCTCAAAATAAATAAACTCGGAAGAAAGAAAGAAAGAAAGAAAGAAAGAAAGAAAGAAAGAAAGAAAGAAAGAAAGAAAAGAAAGAAAAAGAAAAAGAAAGAAAAGAGAAAAAAGAAAAGAAAAGAAAAGAAAAGAAAAGAAAAGAAAAGAAAAGAAAAGAGAAAAGAAAGAAAGTTATAGACTGAGTGCTTATGTATCCTCCCCCAATTTATATATTAAGTCCTAATGCCCAATGTGATGGCATTTGGAGATGGAAGTCTTTGGAGTGATTGGATCATGAGGGTAGAGCCCTAATGAATGGGATTAGTGCCCTTATAAAGACCCCAGAAAGCCCCCTCACCAATTCCACCATATGATGCATAGTAAGAAGACAGCTTTCTATGAACCAGGAGAGGACCCTCATGAGACATGGAATCCAGCAGCACTTTGATCTTTCACTTCCCAGTCTCCAGAACTGTGAGAAATATATTTTTGTTGTGTATAAGCCACCCAGTCTATGGTATTTTTGTTTACCAGCCTAAACTCAATGAGACATAGCCCAATTTAAAAATGTGTTATGGACTTGAATAGACATTTCTCCAAATAAGATATATAAATGGCCAATAATCACATGAAAACATGTTCTACATCTAGTGACATTTGTCACTAGAAAAATGCAAATCAAAACCATGAGATACCACTTTACACCCATTAGAATGAGCAAAAAGACAGATAATAACAAGTGTTGATGAAGATGGGGAGAAAACATAACCCTCATACATTGCTTATGAAGATGTAAGTTAGTGCAGACATTTTGTGCATTAATGCAGACATTAAACAAAATCTGAAGTATCCATGCAGTAGAATACAATACTGTTTAGCAATAAAAAAACAATGAAGTACGGATACATACTACAACATGAATGAGTCTTGAAGACATTATGTTAAATGGGAGAAAAAGTCACAAAAGATAATGTATAATTCCATTTATTTGAAATGCCCTGAATAAGAAAATCCATGGAAATAGAACATAGAATAGTAGCAGTTCCCCAGTTGGTGAGCTGGGAAACAGAATGAAGATTGCTAATCGATATGGATTGGGGCTTCTTTTCTCTTTTCTTTTTTTTAAGTTTATTTATTTATTTTGAGAGAGAGTGTGTGAGAGAGAATGAGCAGGGGAGGAGCAGAGAGAGAGGGAGACAGAGAATCCCTAGCAGGCTCCACACTGTCAGCATGGAGCCCAACGTGGGGCTCAATCTCATGAACCATGAGATCATGATCTGAGCTGAAATCAAGGTCAGATGCTTAACCAACTGAGCCACCCAGGTACCCCTGTGGTTTCATTTTGTAATTTTATAAGTGTTGTAAAATTAGACTATAGTGATGGTTGTACAACACAGACCCAGTCTGTGTAATAAATAAATAATAACATAATGTTTCTGTTCAGTAATAACAGAGACAATCACAAAAGCTCTCGAAAACTCAGGTAAATACCATAATGTTTGAAACAGATGAGAAAAAGGCAGAAACTGGATTTCAAGTCATGAAAGGGTGAAATCATCTAATATAGGTCCAGGTACCCAGGGAGTGTCCAGTAAATCAAAATTGATGATTCCAAGTTCCTTGATCTGATGTGGTCCTCCTGAGATCACAATATTCATCCCTCTACCCCATAAAATCAAACCCAGATAAGTGGTCCATTTTCAGTGATGCTTTTATAGCCAAATGGAAAAAAAAAAAACAACAGGGCTTCACAACCTCTTTGGGTTATGGTTACTTGATCTGGGGGGATGCTGAGTGTTAGGGGTGAGAATTTCCTCTCTCAGTCTTTGTGATCATGACATTGAGCACTCTGATAAGCACCTCTTGGTAAGAGAGAGTGGTACCACAATAGAAGAAAAAGCGAACAGCTAAATGCTTCAGAGGAGAGCGTTCAAGACAGCTAGTGAGGTTTAGAACGAGCAGGGAAAAAAGAGTAAAGCCAACAGCAGGCAGAAAGAGTATGGAAGCAGTAGACAATGAGGAGAGAATAGTGATAGAAAAATAAAAGGATATATCATAGCAACTTTGATAAGGCTGAAAAGTTTAGAGAAAAGAGAGGAAAAGTGGGGGAAATAGAAAAAAAGAACAAATCTGTGTCTTGTTTTTTCTTTTAACATGTCTTCTTCTTCTTTCTCTCAAATATTGATAAATATGGAGCAAAACAAGACATTTGGCCCTGACATTTGCTCTTTGCTTCACCAGCAGAAAGGGCATTTTACAATCCAATACTCAAAGTGATGGAAAAATGTTTAGAAGAATGGGGTAAGCATTACAGTATCCAATTCTCCATAATATAGCTGTCCTGGAGCAGCAGAGGTGAATTGTTTACTGTGTTCTCGTTAACTGGCTAATAAATAAATATAAATTATTTTTTTCTATCCAATTTATAATGCATATTAGTGACAAAAAAATACGTATTTAGTTTGCTATTGACTAAAAATTGACAGAAGCAAAAGTTTTGATAAAATTTCTATCTGCAAACTTTGATTTGGAAGAAATGCACTTGGTAGATACAATGTCCATAAAATAACACCTCCAGTCTAGTAGCTCTGATTGTTGATACAAAGAAAACTCTCGATTAGAAAGCCTTCATTTTCATTGAAAATTTTCCATGGAAAATAATGATTCTGATGAGAATAATTTCAGCAAAATAAAAATGAACGTTAAGAAATTGGGTGCGATTTGAGTGCTAGGTGGGAAATTGATTAAGGAATTAAATTATCTCAATGGGGAAAACTGTCTTCTCAGTACAGATTCCTGTTGTCTGAGTACATTCCTCTCTCTGTGCCCTGGAGGTATTCCTGAGAGTGTGTGTTGCTGGCACACAATGAGCCCCTCTGTATCTATTTCAGAGGAAGCTTGATTTCGTTGTCCTTCTGATAAACAGTGTACATTTAAGAGAATAAGCAGCCCATATTCCCTGGGCTTGGCACGGGGAGGAAACAGATGATCTGATAGGTTTTGTTGCCTCTAATTTTTGTGACTAATATAGAGGCTCTGTTTGAAAGCACCCAGACCTGGCTCCATTCTGGTTTAGCTAAAAACAAGTTTGGAACAACATGTACTCTTTCCCAAAAGCCAGGCCCTCAGAACTATCCTAAGGATAGTTGTGAAAAGCAAAAAGCAAGCCCAGTACAGTTCAGAGTGTCCATGAAACTTGCCAAAGGCCTAAAGAAAGTCAAAGAGGCCTAATTGGATTCAGACAGTGGGTCTAAGAGAAGTCCTTAAATGCTAACATGAAGAACTCTTCCTATTCCTTGTCTTAAGGTTCCCCTATGGAAGAAGCATCTCTAGAGAAAGTCCTGTCTTGCCCATGCCCCCCTTACTCCCCTTTATGTGATTGGTAAATTGAAAAAAGGAACTGAGAATGTTCTTCTCAACTCCCTCCTCTAATTCTCTGTAGAAGCCAAAGAGAAGCCCTCAAGGAAGATGCGATCTGAGCTTCTTGTTGCTATGAAATTTACAAGAGCACATACCTGCTTGTCACTATGTTCATATCAGGAACACTTATTTATCTACCTCTGCCTGGTGAACACAGTGATGAATCTGTCCCATTCTGGGCAAAGATTTAGTAAGTCCATTTGCCACATATGTAAGTGATGTTTTCTCATGGGTCTTCATCTAAGATAAAGCTGATATTTTGATGACCATCCTGACTCCTGTTTCTTAGATGGTTCCAAACTCGGGCAAGGAAGAGGGAGTGTTGTGCATAAACTGCTAAAGTTCCAACATAAACCCCAATCTGCTCTCTTCACCCTCTAGCTGTTTCCTTCCATGGAAACTTGTGGAATTTTTGTTTATGGTGTGTGTGTGTGTGTGTGTGTGTGTGTGTGTGTGTATTTTTAGGCAAAAGAAATAGAAATAAGAATTTGGGGTGCTTCTAGTATTCTGAAAATCTTGTGTAAATGAAAAGCCATAAGCTTTTTTAAGTTTTCAGGACACAAAATTCTAAGGGAAAAAAGAGGGTAGTGACAAGAAGCAGAAGTAGGTAGGGC
This sequence comes from Prionailurus bengalensis, assembly GCF_016509475.1. Lineage (NCBI taxonomy): Eukaryota > Metazoa > Chordata > Mammalia > Carnivora > Felidae > Prionailurus > Prionailurus bengalensis. The sequence continues at coordinate 113,590,868 of NC_057358.1, forward strand.
CGGGAGACATATGTTCATAAGGAACAGGCTTATTTCATGTAGGAAGGACATTTGAAACAAATAGTATGTATTTTAACATGTAGTCTCTGGATTATGTAAAATAAACAACATTCTCTTGAATAAATCTCCTCTTAATATCTCACAGACACCAATATATTTTTTATGAAATTGATCTCATATTTGAAAAATTGGTTTGAATCTCATGAGACTTTTAAACAAAATGGGCATTATTAGTAGTATCGTTATTTCACAAACAGATGGTAGGTTTTCCTGTATTCCCAGGCCACGTTAGATTTATTCAATAATGTAATGGAAAATACTCTACAAGGAAAATGCATGTACCCCAGGGATTACATTTCTACTTATGCTTGCACTTGCCATCAACATCAATAAATACCAACAAAGTGTTACTGCAATTAAATGCAGAAAATAATTTTAGAAATCTTTGATAAATAAAGGAGAAAAGTTCTGAAATAGGAAAATAAAGAATGCTTCTCTGGCTACATGGAGTGGCCCCAGAGGAAATTGTAAAGCTGGAGAAGTTTGTCTTTCAGTTTTTTATTTCTCTGGTTCCTTTTTAGGCACTTTATAATTTCATGCCTCCTTTTCAGGACCTTGGACTTGGCCTATCTTGGCTAAGACACGGGGAAGAAAGCATCCCTACTCACTTTTCCCCAAGCGCCTTAGTCCATTTGGCTTACTTCTATACACCCTTCAAGAATTAGCTGAAATACACAATAGAATATTACTCAGCTATAAAAAAAAAGAATAAAATCTTTTCATTTGCAACAAGATAGGTGGATCTAGAGTGTATTATGCTAAGTGAAATAAGTCAGTCGCAGAAAGACAAATACTATATTTCACTCATATGTGGAATATAAGAAACAAAACAAATTAACGAAGAAAAAAAAGAGACAAACAAAAGATCTGACTCAAATATAGAGAACATACTGATGGTTATCAGAGAGAAGGTGAATGGGGGGATGGGTGAAATAGGTGATGGGGATTAAGGGTACACTTATCATGATGAGCACCAAGTAATGGACAGAATTGTTGAATCTCTATATTGTGCACGTGAAACTAATATAACACTGCATGTTAATTCTACATGAATAAAAATATACATGAAAAAAATCTTAAAATTAAAAAAAAAAAAATTAGATAGAATTATCCCTTCTCTGAGTTAGAGAATCTTCTCTCTATTTCTACAGTTTCCTGTGCATACTCAAACAGAATAGAAGGCATGTCTTTGCCTAAATGATAAACTGTAAGGTTCAGCCTTTGTGGGTATAGGAAAAGTCTGAGCTGATAATACCTACTCATAACCCAACAATCACCACAGACACATTTGTCTACCCAGCCTTCACCTCAGTCTAACCTTGCCCTATTATTCCATTTCAAGCTGAGAGAACTTGAGAGACAGAAGCTCTCTACCTGGGTATTTCTACCCATAAGAACAGTGTTCCTCATCACAGACAGTTCTCCAATTGTTTTAACCTATATCCAATGCAAAGTTTCATTGAGATTACTAACAGGTGAAGAACCAATTAACCAATTTGAATTTTACCATTATCATTGGCATTGTCAACAAACACTTAATGAGTGTCCCTAGAGCACTGCACATTGTATTTGATGCTAGCAGTTCATCTTCTTTCCCCCAAAGGACATTTTAATGAACAGCGAAATAGCTAAAATGTAGACATGAAAAAGAAAGGACTAGAAAAATCAAAGGAATTAATAACTGGTCCCTAAGTAAAGAGCTGCCTGGATTTTTTTCATTCTTTATTTTTTCTTTGTTTGTTTGTTTGTTCATTCATTCTTGAGAGAGAGAGAGCAAGCGTGAGCAGGTGAGCAACAGGGAGAGAGAAGAAGAGAGAATATCAAGCAGGCTCCACGCCCTGCACAGAGCCCAACTCAGGACTCTATCTCCCAACCCTGAGATCATGACCTGAGCCAAAATCAAGAGTCAGTTGCATAACCAACTGAGCCACCTTGTGTCCCTCATCATTCCTTTTAATATCAATAGCATAAGTCATTCAAAGATATAAAGAGATTTATTTACACACAAACTGAATAGAGAGAGAAAGATGATGTTATAGATTGAATGTTTGTATTCGCACCAGATTTATACGTTAGCCTAATATCCAAGATGACAATATTAGGAGATGGGGCCTTTAGGAAATGAGTAGGTCATGAAGGCTCCACCCACATGAATGGGCTTAGAGCCCTTATGAAAAAACAAAACAAAACAAAACAAAACAAAACAAAACCCAGAGAGATCCCTCTATCCTTCTGCCATGTGAGAACACGGCAAGAAGTTGCTGTTTAGGAGCCAAAAATTAGACCTTCATCAGACACTGAGTCTGCTGGCACCATGATCTTGAACTTCCCAGCCTCTACAATCATGAGAAATGAATGTTGTTTATAAACCACCCAGTGTGGTATTTTTATTATAGTAGCCCAAATGGACTAAGAGACGATGATGACGATGACGACATGCAAATGTGCGTGAAGATCTGCAGTCTAGACAAAGGTGCATCTGAGACACCTATATGTTCCTATGTCTTTATCTAGATAGTAGACATACACAGAGAGATACAAATGCCTAAAAATTCTTGTTAGCAGCTCTTAATATATTTAATGTAAGTGGATAATACCTTTGATTTTACTGATTAAAAATGGCACTAAGAATTTTCCTGAAACATCACTTGAAATTCCTGATTCAAATGTGAACTCTGTGGTTAAAAAGAGTACAGCAATCTTGGATAAAACCCAAACAACAGCACTAACTTTGACTGAGGAACTGAATGAAGAAATTTCAAGGCTAAGTACAAATAGCTAAGGAAACATGTAAGCCTAGGTCTAATTTAATTTGTAAGCCCCAAAGTAGTAGGGGAATTAGTTAACCTAGTACAAATGAGTTTTCCAAAAGGGCTTTTTATCTTTAGCCTCAATAATGGAAAGTAAGTCCAGAACAGGTACCACTGGTTAAAAAAAAAAAAAAAAAAAAAAAAAAAAAAAAAGAATTTTCCCAAGCACTTATGTTAACATCGAACACATTTTAAACAAAATTAAACATTGACACAGACCTCATTCCTGGGATACAGCACAATGTTACCTGGATAGTGTCCTGGATAACTAAAAAGGCTTCTTACCTAATGTGTGATATATTTGTCTACTCATTTAAGTGGCACACTACTTTGTTTAGAGGTCTATTTAAGAACTGTTCAAAGAACTAGAGTGGTGCCTAAAGATGGGGATAGGTCATAGAAGACTTCACAAGATATAAAGGTTTGAGCTGATTCTTAAAGAGCCAGGGGTTAAGAAGAGAACCTGGAGGAGAGGTCAGAATTGTTGCAGAGAAAATTATTTCAGACAATGGAAATTGAATTAACAAATGCCATGAGGCCAGAGAGAGAATGGCTTGTTTGAAGAACGTACAAGAGTTAAGAGTGGTCAGATTGCAGAACACAGGAGAATGCTTAGATTGAATCTGAAAAACTATCCATTCTGTTCTAAAGAACTTGAAAATCTACAGGCCTAAGAATCCCATCTTTAGGGATAGAAATCATATGACACTCATCATCCCCACAACTGTGTAGTGTTTATTGTCTGATATTTTCACCTCTGTTAACAATGGAACTTTTATCAAAACCTGAATACTAGTTGGTGGACAGAACACCGCCTTGGCTGTAAAATTCTCTAAACAATTTAAGTTTTAAAAAATTTTTAAGTAAATAAATACATATAGTTATGCCACAAGAAAACCATCTTCCATTTTTACCAAATTCTCTTCTCTATCTACTAAGGGACTAACCTCATTATAAACCGCCCCCTGGAGTATTCTGTCTTTCCCACAAAAGAGGGAGGGGGAAAAAAAGAACTTTCCAGGGATAGTTTTGCACACAAATGACAGGCATAGGTTTCTAAAGGACGGTTTCCAACCTGTTAATAGTTTTCAATACACAACAGCTGCAATCCATGAAAGGGATAAATATTCATGGCACAAAGCATTTATATGTATCAAATGTATATTCATGAACAAATGGCCTCCCCTGCCTTTAATAGTGTTTGCTGTGCAGTCAGTGAAGAATGGACCAAGCTTCCCCTGGCTGCTACTGCTGCGTCTCCACCCCTCCATCTCCTCAATGTCAGTTCTGCAGTGGTTCCCAACAGGACAATAGCCATGAAAACGAAAACACCAAAAATGTGCCCAGAATCACTCCGCACTCTTTCCAGATCAGATAGCAGCAACACCCTGCGTCAATTAATGACAGGTTTTATATAGCTGCCAACTTATTTTTCAGGAAAAGCATTATATATTCAAGACTGGTGTGGCCATATGTGCACCGTAATATCCATGGTTGACCCTCCTCTTTCAAGAATGCTTTGTCACTGCACCGCCTTCCCAACGGGCCTTCCTAAGAATACTGGAAGGGGAATTTGCATACACTGAATAACATTCTCTGGTGATCATCAGCATCCAGTAGTCATGGCCTCCATCAGAGTGTTCTGTGCAGCATGGAGGCAAGATAATGGCAGTGCAAACTATTCAACACAAGTCTTTGTTATTCATAAGGGTTGGTGGATGGTATGTGCTTTTGAAAATTGACATATTGTTTGATAAAAGTGTTGTTTGCTCCATTAATTTCTCCAGGAGGGAGGAAAGAATAGAACCAGGTGAGGAAATGTGCCTTTTGTTGAAAAAGAATAAGGAGTCATTATAAGGTTTTAGGGCACTGCACAAAGCCTGCTAAAAATAAAAAATAATACTAACAATAAGGAAATGAAATCATTTAAATTGTAACACGCAGGCAAGGAGCTGTCAGCTTTGCAGACGGGGCCTCCTCACTTGCTCTGTTAATTCTTGGTCATCTTCCCACCTTTATATTCACAGGAAAATAAGTCCATCTCTATCAGAAATGCCAACTTTCCCCTTTATCTCTCATGGCCTTTGTTCTTGATCCATTCTAAGAGATGTGTTTTTAAGACCACTAAGAGAAACTGAAAATAGGATTCAATATCATTCCCTCCCACGTGTTTTTTATAAGGATACCACTTGTATCTGAATTTTAGTTTTTATAGTGAAAGCATACCTATCCTTCTTGGTAGTTTATGCAATATATTGCATCAGACTCTGAGTTGTAGTCTACTATAAATTATGAAAAGATTTTAGCTCTTTATGCTAAAGACTGAGATTGCCTATAATAACCGGTGAGGAGGAAGCACCTTGCTGGATATGTCAAGTTTCCAGAAATATCATGGGTTGTAGCTGTACTTGGCTAGGATGAAGTCATACCTCTGTATAAATGAAATGGTTTCAGTATTTAAAGTATAGTTTCAGTGTTTAAAACAAAGCTAATTTTTGCCCTGTATTATGAAAATTAATCCTTTCAAAAGGAAGTATTTTTGAAGTTATCATAAATAAACAGCAGAGGTTCTCTAGAGGCTGATGAATCTCTGCAGACCCACAATTAATTCCCTAGATCCTTCCACTTCTGATTATACAATGTGAGGCATGTTGCCATCATCTTTTTTCCCCATCTCAGTGAAGTCTTAGTATATGTGTCAGATCCTCTGTGTCAGTTTTGTACTATCCTTATTAATAAAGAGCAGTCCAGATTCCCATCCAATAGCATACCAACATTGTCACTTTACCAGAAATAAAAATAATATAAAAGGCATAGGAACTGATCTCATCTAATTTGTTTATTTGAATTATTTCTTCCATGCCTATTATGTTCCAGTACCGTGCAACTTGCTATAGGCACAGCATCTTCTCTCAAGACATTTTCGGTCTTACAGAGACATCAAGTGAGGTAGCCATACAGTTAGAATACAGGGTGCTAAGTGCTCCAGTGGAGGAAGTATAGGGTGTTATGGGAGTGGAGGGTTTAACACACTTGCCCAAGATTCTACAACAAGAAAGCATTAATGCCTGGATTTGCACCTAAATTTCCAGGCTCCTAACTCTATACGTACCGCTTACATAAAATATTGATGTAGCTTTGCCCAACCCTCCTATATATAAGAAGAGTCACTTGAATGGCCGCAGGAAGTTCTCTTCCCCTGCTCTTAGGTAAGACTGGTTAGAATTATGTCACCGATCTTAGCCATGAAGGAGGCCAAAGCTGGAAAGTAGAAAACAGGACTCTCATGATTCACTGAATGAGAGTTCTGTTAGAAAACAGGAACAGTAGAAAGGCTGTAGCTGCACATGAAGTCTGTTACTTTTGTCATTACATTTTTGAACCTCTTTTGTTCTGGGGTCAGTCTAACTGCACACTACATGAATCCAGGCTGGAATGGGGCTAAAGTACACAGATAGACATGAGCACAAGGGGAAAAAGCAGATGGGAAAATTTTCAGGGACCCCGTAGTCTCCACCCAAGACTACCCTGTCTCCCTTAGACCAATCCCTTTTGTGATTTAGCACAGTCTGATAAGCAAAAGATGAAGAATCAAAGACTTTCCTAACTTTGAAGAATGCACACTTAAGGAAAACCTTGTCCGCTAGTAACCCCAAGAATGTTATAATATCATTATAATATCATTTGCCTTGCGGTTTGCCCCTCCCCACCAAGGTTTTCTTTTAGGTGCTCATGGGAAGGTAGAGAGGACAGGAACATGCCCAAAAAGTGGGAATGAAGGAAACCAGGGCAAATCCAGTGGATCGTGTGATAATGACAACATAGAGCAGAGAGACCTCCGTAGATAAACACAATGCAGAACTCAGTGGGCTACTACCCACCCTCTGTTCAGCCCACTCCTATGTCTTTGGCGTGTACCTTCTCTTTGCTAAATAAAATCTTTGTTGCTTTATTTTTAAAGTATATTTATTTATTTTGAGAGTGGGAGAGAGCATGAATATGCACGGGGGGGGGGGGGGGGGGCAGGGACAAAAAGGGAGAGAAAGAATCCCAGGCAGGCTCTGCCCTGTCAGCGTGGAACCCAGTGCAGGGCTCAAATTCACTAACTGCAAGATCATGACCTGAGCTGAAATCAAGAGTCTGACGCTTAACCGACTGAGCCACCCAGTTGGGTACCCGCAAATCTTGGCTGCTTCAACTCTCTATCCAGTCTCTTGACTGAATTCTCCCCTTCAAGAAGACAAGAAATGAGAAGTTTTACAATCTACTCCCCAGTAACACCTCCACCAACTAACCAACTCTTGGGAAAACGAGTCCTCTTTGTGTCTATACTTGATAAGAAGCTGTTGTCTTGAGAAGGAGGGGTGGTGGCACAGACCCAGCCTCCCACTGGCTTCATTGCTTTGTATTCTCCACCCTAATATCTGCTAGAGCCCATACTGGAATTCTTGCCATTCCCTTCACCACCCTCCCCAACTCCCACCAGTTAGTGGCTAGATTCTCAATCAACTTTTAGCCTAGTACCAACCATGATGTCTTTGGGTAAGGTAATAAACTAATGAGAACACAGAAACTAACCATACATCTCACAGTGTTTCACAATTGTGGCCAGCCTCAGAACAATCTCCCAAAAGCTTGGATGTGGGGAATAACTTCTTCCCATTGTCCAACATTTCAGGATTAGGAGGAGAACCAAGAAATAATGAAAACTAGGATGGGGAGCGAAAGGGGACTATTAATATCATTTTAGGCACTTGTTTTAATGAATGTTTTACTTCATTAGCAATTCAAAATAACCTAAGTAGGCAAGTGTTACTGATTGAGAAGAAGTAGTGAGGTTAAAATCATTCCTGAGGTCACACAGCCAGTAACTGCCAGATCCAAGATTTAAACTCAGTCATAGGCCCTCCCACTACCGGTGCTTGCTCCTGAAGACAGATGTGTCCTGGCACTCAAGGTGAAAGAGGGGATGAATTCACCTTTCCATAAAAACTGAGGAGCATCATGCCGCATCTTTTCTGCTCCACGTACAAAAAAATGAAAGATCAAATATTCAAAAATGAAGGAGAAGAAGCAAAAAACACAAAGAAGTACACTGCAAAATTCTTTATGTACTACAAGGAGGCCAGTGCTTCTGAGTCACCAGGACCAGTAGTGCTCCATGGGGTCTGGAATTAGGTTTACAGCCCTTGGGCAAACTGCTGATCCCTGGAACTATCACTATAAGGAAAGCTACTTACTTGAAGAAGGAGGGTTGACCACCCAGAGCCAACTCCATAACTGGATTTGCAGTATCCCAAATATCACCCCAGCACAGAATCTCTTTATAAATGCTGGTTCTGGACTGGGAGCCCAGGGGGTTGGGGGAGGCATCAGCTAAGACCTAGATGGGGAGAGGTGAGCACAAAGAAAGGGAAAGAAAAACACTGAAATGTGTGGTTAGTTTCTATGATTAGCTCAGTGTGATTACCTTACCATAGGACACCATGGGTTTGTATTAAATAACCAATTAGTTAACCAAGAACCTAACCACTAACACATTCTGAGTCCTAAAAATCGACTTCTCTATATGCCTTTGGAACTTTATGCACACACATACACACACACACACACACACATATTTATATACACATATAATATATGTATATATATATATATAATATATATACAAATATACATATAATATATATAATATATATACAAATATACATATTATATATATTATATATATACAAAGTTCATATATATAGTGAGCTAGCCTTGGAGAAATTTTAAAGAGAATTTTCACTTGAGAAGGTATGAAACCACCTTGACCATTCAAACTGGGAAACTTGCCACTTATTGCTCTCAGCAATCATCCACAGGTAATAGATGAATATTATAGTCTTCTATTGTTGGGCAAGAAGAAGTTGGCTACTAATTTAAGACAGTTTTAAAATTATTAAGAACATTGAAGCTTTCGCACTGAAATCCTGAACCAATGTTCATTGTTCATGCTCTATTGTTTCTACCTTTAGATATGTTACTATTTTCCTTACATAGTTAGATGCTTTATGTTGAGTGCATAAACACTGACAAATGTTGTATTCTTTTGTTTGACTGACCCCTTTATCATTATGTAACACCCTTCTTTGTCTCTCATTATAGAAAAAAGGATCTCTGTAATACAACAGATTAATACAAAGGATCAAAAAAGACTACTACAAATAATTATATGCCTACAAATTGGACAAACTAGAATGGATTAATTCCTAAAAATAGTCAACCTATGAAGACTGAATTATGATGAAATAGAAAATCTGAACAGACCAATTGCTAGCAATGAGATGGAACCAGTAGTCAAAAATCTTCCAACAAACAAAAGTCTAAGACCAGACAGCATCACTTGTGAATCCTACCAAATATCCTAAAGAAAAATTAACGCCAATACTTCTCAAACTCTTCCAAAAATAGAAGAGAGGGGAATTCTTGAAAACACATTTTACAAGGCCAGCATTATTTTGATATCAAAACCAAACAAGGGTGCCACAAAAAAGAAAATTACATGATGAATATAAATGTAAAAATTCTCAACAAAATATTAGCAAATAATACATTAAAAAGATCATACACCATGATCAAGTGAAATTTATTCTAGGGATGCAAGAATGGTTCAACATCCACAAATCAGTCAATATGAAACACTACGTTTAAAAAATGAAGAAGAAAAATCCTATCATCTCAATAGATGCAGAAAAAAAAAAACACTTAACAAAATTCAACATCCATTTAAGATAAAACTCTCAACAAAGTGGGTATAGAAAGAACATACTTCAACATAATAAAGGCTATATATGACAAGCCTACAGCTAACATTATATTCTGTGGTGAAAAGCTAAAATCCTTTCCTCTAGGATTAGGAACAGGACAAGGATGTCCACTCTCACGTATTCAAAATAGTATCAGAAGTTATAGCCAGAGCAATTAGGCAAGAAAAAGAAATAAAAGGTATCCAAATTGGAAATTAAGAGGCAAAACTGATTACTAATTAGCAGATGACCTGATAGTATATATAGAAAACCGAAAGACTCCACCAAAAAAAATCTGTTAGAACTAATAATTCAGTGAAGTTGCAATACACAAAAATATATTGCATTTCTGTACACTAATAACAAATTATCAGAAAGAGAAATTAAGAAAGCAATCCCATCTACAACTGTATCAAAGAGAATAAAATACCTAGGAACAAATTTAACCAAGAAGGTAAAAGCCCTGTTTATTGAAAACTACAAGACTTTAATGAAAGAAATTTAAGTAGAAACAAATAAATGGAAAGATATCCATGCATATGGGTTAGAAGAATTAATACTGTGAAAAAGTCTGTACTACCCAAAGCAATCTACAGATTCAATGCAATCCCCATCAAAATTCTAATGGTATTTGTCACAAAAATAAACAATCCTACAATTTGTGTAGAACCACACAGATCCTGAAGGGCTGAAGCAGCCTTGAGTAAGAACAAAGCTGAAAGCATTATGCTCCCTGATTTCAAATTACATTTCAGAGTTGTACTAATTGAAACAATATGGTATTGCCATAAAAAAAGACATATAGATCAATGGAACAGAATAGACAGCCCATAAATAAATTTGCATATATAATTCATTATTTATGACAAAGGAACCAAGAATACACAATGGGGAAAAAACAGTCTCTTCAACTGGAAAATTGGAGAGCCACATGCAAAAGAAGGAAACTGAACCATCATCTTAACGCCATACATAAAAATAAACTGAAAATGGATTAAAGATTTGAACATAAAACCTGAAACCACAAAACTGTTAAGTAAAAAAAAAAAAAAATGCAGTAATATTCTTGACAGAGGTTTTGGTGATGGTTTTTTAAATCTGATACCAAAAACAAAAACATTAAACTAAAAATCTTTTGCATAGCAAAGGAAGCATTAACAAAATGAAAAGCAATCTACTGAATGTGAGGAGAAAAAATGCAAATCATAGATCCGACAGGAAAAATATCCAAAAGAGACAAAGAACTCATAGACCCCAATAGCAAAGACCATCTGATTAAAAAACAAGCAGAAAATCTGAATAGCCATTTTTCTGAAGAAGACATACAGATGGCCAACAGACACATGAAAATACGTTTAACGTTATTAATCATCAGGGAAATGCAAATCAAAACCACAATGAGATATTAACTCACACCTGTTGGAATGACTGTTATCAAAAAGACAAGAAATAACCAGTGTTGCCAAGGATTTGAAGGAAAGGGAATCCATGTTCTATGTTGGTGGGAATGTAAATTGGGGCAGCCACTAAGGAAAACAGTGTGGAGGTTCCTCAAAGAATTAAAAATACAACTATACGATCCAGCAATTCTACTTCTGGGTGTTTCTCCAAAGAAAATAAAAACACTAATTCAAATAAAATGTATGTACCCACATATTCATTGTGACATCATTTACAAAAGCCAAGATATGGAAACAAACTGTCAGTCAATAGATGAATGAATAAATAAATGATGGTATGTGTGGTATATGTATACACACACACACACACACACACACACACACACACACACACAAAGGGGGTATTATTTAGCCATAAAACTGAATAAAATCTTGACATTTGCAACAACATTGCATTTTGGAGGGCATTATGCTAAGGGAAATAAGTCAGAAAGAGGCAAATACCACATGATCCCTGTTATATGTGGAATTAAAAAAATAAGCTCATTGGGGCACCTGGGTGGCTCAATCAGTTGAGCGACCGACTTCAGCTCAGGTCTTGATCTCAGGGTTTGTGAGTTTGAGCCCCACATTGGGCTTTCTGCTGTCAGCACAGAGCCTTCTTCAGATCCTGTCCCCCTCTCTCTCTGCCCCTCACCCCGCTTGTACTCTCTCTCTCAAAAATAAACAAACATTAAAAAAATAAGCTCATAAATATAGGGAACAGATCAGTAGTTGCAAGAGGCAGAGTGGGGGGATGAGGAAAATGGGTGAACTGTTTTTTTAACAAATTGAATAATTTTTTTAAAAATATGAAAAGCTTTTAAAAGTAAGTCAGTTGAGCTATAGTCGTTCTAGATCAAAGGCACAATATTATTAAGATGTCAATTCTTCTTAAATTGATTTAAAGATCAAGTATAATTTCAATAAAAATCTCAGCAAGCTGTCTTGTAGATATTGGCACATTTGTTTTAGACACTGCGTATTCTAGACAGTACTGATGAAGAGCTAGTCAATGAACACACATTTCCCAATTTCAAGATTTATTATAAAGCTTCAATAACCAAGAGAGCATGATATTTTAAAGCAAATAGACACATAGATAAATGGAACAGAATACAGAGTCCACAAACAGACCTATACAAATACAGACAACTTGACCTTGGTCAAATGAATAAAGGCACAGCAATAAAAAAGATAGTCTCTTGGTCCTCAGTAATCATCAACAAATGATAAGGGTACAAATGGATAACTACAAGGAAATAAATGAGCAAACATACAAACTTTGCACCTGAGGCATAAATTCACTCAAAATAATTAATTTCCTTAAATGTAAAATGCAAAACTATAAAAATTATAATTTACTAGTTACTTTGAGGACTAGTTTTTAAATACCATAACAAGCATATTCATAAAAGAAAAACGTTGGCAATGTGGACTTTATTAAATTTAAAATGTCCACCCTGTGAAAGATAATGTTGAAAGAATGGATAGATAAACCCCAGGTCAGGACAATATATTTTCAAAAGACATATATGAAGAAAGATTTGCATGCAAAATATTCAAATAACTAGTAAAATGCCACAGTAAGAAAACAAATTCCACAATAAGAAAACTCCCTGAATTAAATAGGGCAATATAAAGAGATATCTTTTCAAATAATATATATAAGTGGAAAAAGCATGTGTAATTGCTCAACATTGGGGAATTAATGGAAAATAGTATGCACTGTGCATAAGGAAAAGCAAATTGAAACACCAATGAGATACCCTACCCATCTATTAGAGTGGCTAAATACCAAAAACTGATAATACTAATTGCTGGTGAGGATGTGGGACAGTAGGAAATCTCATTCAATGCTGATGGGAACACAAATGGTACCACCTCTTGAAAAAGCATCTGGCCAGATTCCTGTGGAGCTAAGCCTAGTATCACTATATGGTACAACAGTTGTGCCCCAGTATATTTACCCAACTGGTGTGAAAACATATGTTCACATGAAACCACTAAGAACACATTTGCTTTATAGCAAATTTATTAACAATGGGCAAAACCTGGAAGGAACCAAGATGTTCTTTCACAGGTGAACAACAACCAAGTGAGGCATGCTAGGTGGAGACACTTGAGGCATTACATGCAGCGTAGGCACAGTGTAAGGAAATCCATGAGCTCAGACACAGGCCGGAGGAACAATAAATGAAATCTAGATGGACTGGACGCATGCAGAATGTGTACAGACATGAGCTGGTATAGCCTGATGCACAAGAGGTAGACACTCTTGAGCTTGGGGTGCAGGTGCAGGGAGTGGGAGGTCTTATATCAGATGCAGACACAGGAGATAGAGACCCTCAAGGAAGGATATGTGCTGCAGGCACAGAAGAGAGTGATACTAGTTGCCTGACATGGGTTTTAGGAACAGGAGGAGATAGAGACTCATGTGGGTTGACATGGTTGCAAGAACAAAGGGAAAATAAACACATCCCACCAACAATACCACCAACACCACCACTACCAGCAACAACAACAACCCTGTACTGCCGCATCCCAGAAAAATGGGATATGAACGCACCCCCCACCTTCCTCTCTAAGCCAGGCTGATGAGTTGGAAACTGCTATGTCTATGAGACGTGAGTTCTCCTCTAAGACCTGCTATTCTCCCTCCTTTCTGGCTGTAGGTAACCTGACCTGTCCAATAGCAGCAGAAACTGAATGACTGGTGCTATGTATTGTATAGTGCAAGTTATATACACTAACAAAGGCTTAAATTAATAAGCAAATGGATTAAAAGGGGGGGAGGGGAAAGCTTTCCTTATGAAGGCTGGCATAGGTTTTTGTCCACAATGGATGTGACCATGACTTTTAAGAATTAGTGGCTGCCAAGGACTTAGAGAACTGAGGTCAACCTCCACGTCCCATTCCGCCACTCCCCACTTTGGAAATTCCATCATCAGAAAAGCACAGTAAGTAAGCCATGCTTCAGGTAGACTCAAGTTGTGGTAGAAAGACCAGCCGGGGAAGATGTAGGAGGTAGATCTTCTTAGCTCTATTGAGGAGGCTCCTCTTCCTGTCCCTTTTCCACTGGGGGCTGGACGCCCTACAGGAAGCAACAGAGCAAGGAGGTTGATACGACATTGGTGCAGCAAAAGCATGGTTTGTTACACACCTTATGCCTGCTGTACACTCCAGGTGACATGAGATAAAACCAGTTTACTGGTCCATGTTATGGCCTTCTAAGAAATACAAAAAAAAAAAAAAATTCCCACTCCATCCGTACATTATACAGAACTCACAAAATGTATGAACTCAAAGGAACTATCAGTCAGGACCGAACACCCCTGCCCTGGCCTTACGCTCTTAGGTGAGCATGTGCTTTCTTGATGTCTCATTTCGGTTTTAGTACCTGCAACCCCTATTTCCATTTATATAAATGCACACTTTGTAACAGGACGGTATGGCAGTCTCAAATGGTCCATTCACCATTATCTGAAATAGATTTGTTCCCTTTCAATGACTTTGTCAGGGGGGAAAAAAAAAGCTAATATGTTCTTTTTCCTTCATGAAGCAAGAGCCACGTTGGGGTGGGTGCAGCCAACTTACTCCCCACTATATAAATTACATGTATTTAGCCCTTTTTGAAAATCCAAGGGGGGAAAGTGGTTGATGTGTGTGTTCAGCTCTTTTACCCCTACGGGCTCGTTCATGTGATTTCACTTATTACTCACTAAACTCCATGAGATAGGTCACAGTTTCAGATTCTTGGTCCCATTTTAATAATATTTAATAATGAGCAAACTGAATCACAGGGAACCAAAGTGATATGACTGCCTGGTAACTGGTTTGCCTGAGGTTTAAACCCTCCTGCTATGAAAACCAATGTTTCTTTCATGATGCCACCCTATTTTCTTCCATGAGAACACTTGTATTTATTTATTCTTCTCTCATTTCCTCAACTATCCCACATCAAATATTAGGGGCAAGCGGAAGAGGGGGGCAGTATTTAAAAAGGGTGAGGAGAGCAAGGAATACTGAATAAGAAACAAAGCCCCAAAATTTTAGGGGAAAATGTATAGTTTAGCTGGGAACCTTGTGAAACAGAAACAAGAATGACAGTGAAGAGAGAAGGGATAAAAAGGAGGCAAAGGATGATGCTAGCAGTACTGGGGATGGGGACTAATTGGTTCTGAAAGGAAGATCAATGAAAAATAATACCAGTTCTCTTCGGAATTTTGTAAGTTCCCATTAGTTGTTGTTGTTGTTGTTGTTGTTGTTGTTATCCTAGTCTTGTAGCTACTTGAAGTGTACGTGTTGGGGGCTGGGGTGTGGATCTTTTCAAACTCCAAAGAATTTTGCCATGGTACCGCTGAGCTGGGAAGCAACTGGAAATCGAATTACGTGTATAATGTGTCTGGCATCTGGAGGAGGCTCCTAAAAGAAAGAGCAGGTGGTAGCAATAGGAGTGGGCAAATTTTTTTTCGCTGTCACCAGCTTTAATGGCACAATTTGTACAGCAGTGTTGACAGAACGGCCTGCTTTCATTATCTTTTTCTTCTTTTAATTTAAATCCAGGTTGGTTAACATACAGTGTAATCATGATTTCAGGAATAGAATTTAGTGATTCATCACTTACATACAACGCCCAGTGCTCATGCCAGCAAGTGCCCTCCTTAATGCTCCTCGGCTATTAGCCCATCCCCTCACCCAACACCCTGCCAGCAACTCTCAGTTTGTTCCCTGTATTTTAGACTCTTTTATGGTTTGTCTCCCTCTCTGTTTTTATATTATTTTTGCTTCCCTTTCCCTATGTTCATCTGTTTTGTATCTTAAATTCCACATATGAGTGAAATCATATATTTATCTTTCTCTGACTGACTTATTTCACTTAGCATAATGCGTTCTAGTTCCATCCACGTCATTGCAAATGGTAAGATTTCATTCTTTTTGATTGCTGAGCAATAATACATTGTGTGTGTGTGTGTGTGTGTGTGTGTGTGTGTGTGTGTGTGTATCACATCTTCTTTATCCATTCATCAGTTGATGAACATTTGGGCTCTTTCCATACTTTGGCTATTGTCAATAGTGCTGCTGTAAACATTGGGGTGCATGTGCCCCTTCAATGCAGCACTCCTGTATCCTTTGGATAAATATCTAGTAGTGCAATTTCTGGGTTGTAGGGCAGTTCTATTTTTAAATTTTTGAGGAACTTCTATACTATTTTCTAGAGTGGCTGTACCCATTTGCATTCCCACCAGCAGTGCAAAAGTGCTCCTCTTTTCCCGCATCCTGGCTGTTGCCTGAGTTGTTAATGTTAGCCATTCTGACTGGTGTGAGGTGGTATCTCATTGTGGCTTGGATTTGTATTTCCCTGGTGATGAGTGATGTTGAGCATTTAGAAATGGGCAAGGGATGCCTCGGTGGCTCAGTTGGTTAAGCATCTGAGTTTGGCTCAGGTCATGATCTCATGGTTCATGACTTCAAACCCTGTGTGAGGCTCTATGCTGCCAGTGTGGAGCTTGCTTCAGATTCTCTGTCTCCCTCTCTCTCTGCCCCTCCTCTGCTATTCGCTCTCTCTCTCTCTCTCTCTCTCTCTCTCTCTCTCTGTCTCTCTCTCAAAAATAAATAAATTTAATTTTAGAAATGGGCAAATTTAATGATTCTTGAGACTTTGAGATAAGAAGAAAGGAGTTGCTCTATTTCTCCTTCAATAGTATAATAAACAGTTGACATTTTTTTGAGTACTTTCCATGTTCCCAAATCTGTTGTAAACACATGAGACCTGTTAATCTGTTGGATTCTGAAAAAAATCTTATGGGATATGTACTATTATTACCCCATTTTATAGAGGGAGAAACTGAGGTCCAGAGAAATAACTTGCCCACTGTTATATAAACCATCCTTCTCCATTTTTTTTTCTTCTCCACTCTACTTCTTAAACCATTTCTTAAAGGAGAGAGCTGATTTTACTTACCTCCCACTTATTCTTTGACCCAATACAATTTGGCTTCCATTCTGTCCTCCCACCTCCAACAATGCACACAAGCAGAAGCATCTCCAGTGACCTCTTAACTTCCAGTTCCAGTGATTGTCTTTTATTCCTCGTCCTACTGCACTACTCTGAAGCTTTCCATAATGTTAACACACCTCTTCCTTTTCAAAATGTAGGAGCCTCCTACTCCTGGCTTTGCTCCTTTTTTGCTAGTACTTGCCCTCAATCCTCTTAGTTGTCAGCCACTTCTTATGTTTCCAGACAGCAATAGGCTCCATCCTTCACCCTCTTCTCTCCTCCTTCTAACAAATGAGTCTCACTGAGATACAGGAGGGGTGGACAAGAGAACATGAGAATCACCTGGGAGATTTTTAGACTATTCATGCCTTCTTCCAAGCTCCTGGTCATTCTGATACATGCCCACACCTTGTTGGGGAGTAGAAGCAGAGAGAGTTATGTTACCAAAAATAAATTAACAGTAAAAAAACTTTAAATAGCTGTAGGTACAACATGAAAAACACAGACTCATTGCTTCTGTAATGTCCCAACCAACACAACCTGGGTCTACTCATAAGGAAGCATTAGAAAATTCCAAATTGAGTAATATTTTACAAAATGATTGGCGTCTAATCTTTAAAAATACAGATATCATGAAAGTCAGGGGAAGACTGAGGTACTATTTAGATTGAAACAGACAAGAGAGACATGATTTCTAAAACCATACATGATTCAGACCTAGATCCCTTTGTTACAGAAAATGCTACTGGAACAATTGGCAAATCTTGTCTAGGGTCTCTAGATGAAGGATCCACAGGAATTATTTACACTACTTTCACAACTTTTGTGTAACTTTAAAATAGTCTCAAAATTTAAAAAAAAGTTTTATTAAAATAAATAACAATAAATTGCCTACTTGACAACTTGTGTATCAATAAGCATATCTCATTAAATATTCTTCGTGAATAGTAAAATTTATCTTTATTGGGTGATGAACCATGCTAAGAACTTTACATGTATTGCCTCACTTCGTCTTTATAACAACTCCATGACGAAGGTACTAGAATCACATTTCTTTTGTAAAGAAGTCAAGCATCTTGCCTGGCAAGAAGCACAGCAAGGATTTGAACCAGGGTCTGCCTGACACTAAAACCCATGTCCTTAAGCAATGTTATTCATCTAAACATGATGACCCAATATCATTAGTAATCAGGGAAATACAAATTAAGGCCACGGTGAGACACTGGCATACACCCACCCATCAAAGGGACTGAAATTAAGACTGGCAATGCCAAGCATTGCAGAGAATGTGGAGCAACCATAATCCTCAACATTGCTGATGGGAGTAGAAAAATGCCATAATCACTCCGGAAGAAAGTTTGCCAGTTTCTAATAAATTTAAATAGGTGCCTACCTTTGACTCAGCAGTCCTGCTCATAAATATTTATCCAAGAAAAAGGAAAAGAAATGTCCACATATAGATGGACACTGTAAAAATGTACATAGCCACTTTATTTGCAATGGTCCCCAACTAGGAACAGCCCAGACTGAGGAAAAATAAAAAATGTGGTATATTCTTTTAATGAAATACTACAGAGGAACAAAATGCTAAGATGCCCAACAACAGGGATGCATCTCACAGACATTATGCTTCAGAAACAAACAACAATAAATAAATAAATAAATAAATAAATAAATAAATAAATAAATCAACAACAAAAAACCAACCAGACACAAAAGAGTGCATGTTGCATGATTCCCTTTCACTGAGTTCTAAAACTAAGTTATGGGTAAAAACTGGAGCAGCCGTTGTCTCTGAGCTTAGGTGAGAGGGGTTGACGTGCAAGAGGCATGGCGGAAGTTTCTGAGGTGACAAAAATGTTTATATCTTGATAAGGGTGTGGGTTACCTGAGTATATCTGTCAAGATCAGTGCACTTTAATATATGTAAATCTAACCCTAAAAGTAACTATATAAATAAATAATACAAAAGCTGGGGGTAGGTAGGAGAGGGGCGAGATATAGATGAAACCAGCATAGTGGAATGTTGATGTTACTAAAGGTTAATGATAACTCCATGGGGAAATATTATACTATTCTATTTATTTTGCGTATGTTTGAAATTTTCTATAATAAAAAAAAACTTCCAGAAATGATTGCCAAATTCTCAGTATTTGTTAGGAGAACTAAAATACAAATGAGTGGTTGGTTGGTTTGAGACCAGATTACTGAACATCAGGGCCCAATACAAAAAAAGCAAATATGATCAAGCCTTTTCCCTTCTGGAGTCTTTGATAAGTTTTCCACCCCCTGCCCTAGAGAACAGAGTGTGAACTCCCCAACATGGCTTACAAGTTCCTTTGCAGTAAACATATATACCCAAATCAGGGTACAGAGTTTTTTGGTAACATTTTATTCTATTTACTACTTAGACCATCTCCATGGAGATTTCATCCCATTTTATAGGTAAAATAATTTATATCAATGAAGGAACCTAAAACTGGGTGAATAGTAAGTGGTAGGGCCTAGAGAAAATTCAAGTTTTAGAGTCCTCCTTCAGTTTTTCTCTGTACCATTCATTCTTCTTTCTCTGTAATAGGAAGAATTATAAGATGGCTGGCAAGATTCCAACTCCCTGAATTTTTCCCTGTTATAATACCCTTCTCTTGAGTGTGGGCAGGGCTAGTGAATATGATGGGGTATCTCTGGTTACTAATCACTTGACTTTAAGTTAATCAAAGGGGAGAATGCCCTTGATGGGCATGATCTGATCAGGTGAGTTGTTCTAAGAGAAGATGAAGTGTCGCAGCCCTGCTCTCTAATTGGCCTCAGAGATGAAATAAACTGGCATGTTTTCTGTTACAGGGCCTCTGGAGGGGCCATGTGGCAAAAACCTGAAGGTGATCTCTAGAAGCTTAGAGTGGCCTCAAATCAACAACCAGCAAGAAAAAGGTTCCTAACCACACAACCCAAAAGAACTGAATTCTCCTAACAGCTATGTGAGCTTGGAAGAGACCCTTAAGCCTCAGGTGAGATATAGGCCCAGTCAACCCCGTGGCATCAGCCTGGTGAGATGCTGAGCAGAGGACTCAGTTAACCTACAGAAATGTTGAAATGACACATGTATAGTTTTAAGCAACTAAGTTTATGGTCATTTGTTATACAGCAATAGAAAATGAATATACCTTCCTTTCTTCCTTTTCCAGCTATCCACTATCCCTCTCAATACTCCAGTCCCTCTGAACTTTTCTTAGTTTCCTAACTGGAATATTACTTCCAAGACTGTGGTTTTGCAAGGAATGTTCACTTTGCCTGGAATGCCCTTTTTCTCTTTTCTGCTTACTGAATATTAGCCATCCTTCAGGATCCAGATCAACTCATCCTTTCCTGGAAGACGTGACTTCTCCAAACTAAATTCATTTCTCCCTGCCCTGTACTCCCACAACATTTTATTCTCTCTCTCTCTCTCTCTCTCTCTCTCTCTCTCTCTCTCACACACACACACACACACACACACAAACTTAATTGAAAGCAAAAACTTATATTATCTACTTAGAACTAGAATAGTGCTTAGAACACAGTAGCCACTCAGTAAATAGTTAAATGAGTTAATACACCTATTGTTTTTCATTCAAATGCTTCTGGAGTTTAATCAATCTAATACTGCTTTTCAGTTCCTCTTATAGCTGCTGTTAAAAAATAAAAAGATTAGTAGGTCAGGTTTCCTGTTCCAAACAGAAGGCATAAGATTTGCACACAATAATAATTACGAGAGACAGAGCATGATGTGTGGTCAATAAGAATCTGTTCCAGGGGCGCCTGGGTGGCGCAGTCGGTTGGGCATCCGACTTCGGCCAGGTCACGATCTCGCGGTCCGTGAGTTCGAGCCCCGCGTCGGGCTCTGGGCTGATGGCTAGGAGCCTGGAGCCTGTTTCCGATTCTGTGTCTCCCTCTCTCTCTGCCCCTCCCCCGTTCATGCTCTGTCTCTCTCTGTCCCAAAAATAAATAAATGTTGAAAAAAAAAATTAAAAAAAAAAAAAAAAGAATCTGTTCTGTGGGAGGTCTTAGGGAGAGAGAGAGAGGCTTCACAGAATGGAGAGCATTATTTGTCTCCCAGCCTCATCTATCTATGTATTTTAGGGAACCACACTTTTCCATCATTACTAAGGTGGAATGAGGATGGAAGAAAAATGGCTGCTCTTATCTTTCAGGTGGCTGGCTGGTGAGCCCCTCTCCCAGCAATTCGCAGTCCTTTGTGAGCAGACTGGAGCATACACACAGCTGTGAAAACAGCCAGAGGCAAAGTCAGGTCACTGAGGGGGAGAGGGTTGTTGAGCAACGTCAACTTCCCTCTCAGACCCTGTGGACAGCAGGGCCATGAGAGACACTGAGCCACAAAGTCTTACTGTTGCATGTGGTGCTACTCACAGCAGCGGCTTCAACTGCTGTTGGTGTGAAACCCAAGGAAAATGTCCCTGCAGCTGCTGATGTCAATACGCACATCATCAGGCACCCACATCCTGTTGCCTTACAATCATACTAGCTCTCCCTTTGTATGATATATCAAAGAGGATATGTCTTCTAGCCCCCCTCCCCCCATAGATGTCTTTCATTTTTCAGCAGAAAAGAGATGTGTGTTTGAGCTCTGCTAAAGTGCACTAAATATGGGCCAGGGTGACTTCCTCTCATGTCAAATGGTAACTCAACACACTTAATCTTTTGGTATCAATTCAACACTCTTCTTCCTTCAAAAATTCCCATCTACTTAGTCGGCATCAGTCAAATAAACTTGCAGAGAATGATATAGGGTGTCTATAATATTCAAATCCACTTAAATTTTAAAACAGTTAAACATATTAGGGGAGCCTGGGTGGCTCAGTCAGTTAAGCATACGACTTCAGCTCAGGTCATGATCATGCAGTTCGTGGGTTCAAGCCCCATGTCAGACTCTATGCTGACAGCTCAGAGCCTAGAGCCTGCTTTAGGATTCTGTGTCTCCCTCTCTCTCTGCCCCTCCCCTGCTCATGCACTCTCTCTTTCTCTCTCTCAAAAATACATAAGCCTTAAAAAAATTAATCAAAAAAACCCCATATTGATCCAGTTGCTTCTCTAAGCTTACAAAATGTTGTAGATATAAAGTCATGATTATGCTTAACTTGGTTCCATGTTTTTGAGCTTTATCCACTTAATTAATCAGGCTGAAATAATCATCAGATCATTGGATCATTGTAGGTTACTCGTACCAAGCTCTCCATTTTGAACTTAACATTTTTAGCTTTGGAGAAGAGGGTAGGAAGAAGTGTTCAAGGTTTATTGGAAGTAAACCGACAGTGGAGAAACTTACTATGTTTTTTTCTATTGGAATATTCCCTCTTTTCATACTGCTTTGAATCATTTATGGGCTAAATTTGATAGTACCCTGGTTACCTCAGTAAGGGTCACAGAGAAGCACCTCCCTTGGCAGCCACCTCCCTGTGGGACTTTCCAACACTTTTCCCAGTCTCTAATGCATTCATTGTAGTGATGATGACACATGTCTTGGCAAAATATCTCCATGTTCAGAAGTAGAACAGCTCCAATGTTCTTGATTCTATTTTAGACTTGTGCTAAAGTTATCTGCCCACCACAGCCTGACTTTCTTAAACCTCATCTAATTTCGTTCAGATTTAGTTTGGTCAACCATATTAATCTCCAAGGATAAAGAGATAATATTGCCTTCTAGAGTTGAAGCTAAATATTAGAGATAATATCGTGTTAAGCCATATGTTTTCTAACCTGGTGGTATTCATTTAAGTTGGTAAATGCTTGTGAGGCTACCATTAGCTTTCTTATAAAATGTCATGTGGAACATTAGTGTTAAAAATATGCCTATAACTTGGAAGACATCAAGGAGTGCTTACAAAATGTTCTACATTTTATTTCTTTTGATTAACTGGTTTTAACCTTTCTTAGTAGGCTTTTGCATTGAACCATGGGCTAGCCAAGCTAAATTCCAAAAGTTTAAAGACAACTTGGATGAGAAGCAGGACAAATAAAAGATATATTATGGAAAACATAACAAGTTTCACAAGGTAATCTCTCTCAAAGAAAAATGCCAACATACTTTTATTCAGTATACATTAACCCTTTAGGAAGTATATACACCAACTGATAAATATTTTGAATTCTTCAGTGGTTGTACTTGCTTACTTGTCAACAGTTCAGGTTTAGAAATGCTAATTTTTGTTCTCAGAGCTGAGTTTATCACATTGTGTTCCTATCATTTTAATAAATGAATGAAAGTGAATCAATGAAAAGAATAATATTATGAGTTATAAATGTAAATCCAATATGATTGAAACAGAGAAAATTATTATGATAAAATAGCAGTGAGTAGTTATTATACTAAATCAGGCCAACTTTTCATTCAAATGTTAAAGGAAAGAACAGAATTAAAGAATAGCATAACATTGGGGTGCCCAGGTGGCTCTGTCAGTTGAGTGTCTGACTTCGGCTCAGGTCATGATCTTGCTGTTCATGGTTTTGAGCCCCACATCGGGCTCTGTGCTGACAGTTCAGAGTCTGGAGCCTGCTTCAGGTTTCTCCCTCTCTTTCTGCCCTTCCCCCACTCATATTCTATCTCTCCCTCTATCAAAAATAAGTAAACATTAAAACAATTTTTAAGACAAAGAAAGAATAGCATAACATTGGGGCACCTGGGTGGCTCAGTTGGTTAAGCGTTCAACTCTTGGTTTCAGCTCAAGTCATGATCTCATGGTTGGTGAGTTCAAGCCCCATGCTTGAGATTCTCTCTCTCCTCTCTCTGAGCCTCCCCCACTCTTGTGCACATGTATGCATGTGCTCTCTCTCTCTCTCTCAAAATAAATAAATAAACTTTACAAAAAAAATAGCATAACATAATGCAAGTAGATCACCAAAGATTATGCTAATAGATATTTACTTAAGAAAATCATAAAATTTAGTTTAGTCTCTAAAAATAAACTAGTGTCTATTCAGTTTTCAAACTTTAGATGTTGTGCCTATTTTCAGGAGTACATAATGTACCAAAGAGATTTATTAACTGTAGTTGTTTAAAAGACTTCTGTTTGAAGTCAGACAGATCTGGGTTGAAATCCCAGCTCCTCTG
This sequence comes from Prionailurus bengalensis, assembly GCF_016509475.1. Taxonomy (NCBI): domain Eukaryota; kingdom Metazoa; phylum Chordata; class Mammalia; order Carnivora; family Felidae; genus Prionailurus; species Prionailurus bengalensis. The sequence goes on from NC_057358.1 coordinate 113,615,071, forward strand.
CTTACCTAATGCAAGTTACTAATTTTCACTGAGGCTTAGTTTCCTCATCTGAAAAATTAGGATTACCAAATGTGTTTGGTGTTTATGTTGTTTATGTTTAGAGTTGCCTATGAGGGGCAAAGGGCAACATATCTTTTTGGATATGGAAAGGACCTGTCATGGTACCTGCCATGTAATAGGCTTTCGTGAGATGTTACTTTTTTTAGGAAAAGCTGCGTGTCACATATGTACTGACTGTGGGCTCATTTCTGAATATATTCCCAAGAAAAACTGGAAGGTATTTACTCGATACTACATAATGTGGCCCATCTTATGCTGGTAAGCTGGGAAATAAGAGGTATAGTCAATGCATTGGAGACAAGGAGCTTCCCCTGCTCTCACTGCCATGCAGCACCCTTGAGAAAGCTCACGGAGGCCCTTCGTCGTGCCCAGCCGGGCATGAACTGCAGAGCTGCACCGGGCAAACAAGCTTGGGCTCATTGCTCAGCCAGCTTACCTGAATGAAGAAGAGGGAGCATCCCGTATTAGCCAGGGTTCTCCAGAAAAACAGAATCAGTAGGATGTGTATATATAGAAAGAGAGATACATTTTAAGGAATTGGCTTCAGTGATTGTGGTGGTTGGCAAACCTCAAACTTGCAGAGCGGGCCAGCAAGTTGGAGACATAAGGAAGGATCGATGTTGCCATTCAAGTCAGGAGGCCGTCTGTTGGCAGAATTCCTTCTTCCAGGACTCCAGTTTTTGTTCTATTAAGGCTGTCACCTGATTGGATGGGCCCCGCTTACGTTATGGAGGGTAATCTCCTTCACTCAGTGTCCACTGCTTTAAATGTTAATCTCATCAAAAAAATACCTCCATGACAACATCTAAAAAAAAACGTTTGACTAAATGTCTGGGTACCGTGGCCTAGTCAAGTTGACACACAAAATTAACCATCACATTTCATGAACATCATCCTCAACAGATGTTGACAAGTGTAGTGGTTAAGATTACAAGTTTCAGAGCCCAGCAGAAATGTGTTTCAACTCTGACTCTTCAACTGATGATCTCTATGAAACCTATGTAAAATTTCTAAACCTTATCTGTAAAACAGGAATCAGGATATCCACAGCAGAGGTTTGTTAGGATCGGTGTAAGAAGAAAATCAACTTGTGATGCCGCTGACATGTTTAGAATCATACCTGTCATATACTATGGATTCGATAATTAATTAGCATCTTTTCCTGGTGAACGCAAAACAAGAAATCTGGCTAAAAGAAAACAAGTCCAGAAGATTTGTTGATGACTCTGCCTTGGTTAGTGCCTGACCCATTTCAAATTAGATTTCTTCTAATGAATGCCTTCTTGTTGTTGCTCAAATAAAGAAGACATTCCACTTACAACTTTGTAAAATGTACTTCCCACCCAGTTTGTCTTCCTGTACCTTTTCCCTCTTGTCTGTCTGCCCAACTGCCATTCTCTTCTGCACATTTTTGTGGCAGGGAATTGCCAGGTATAGGTCAGTAGATGTTGCAGCGATAACAAAAGGAAAGAAAAGCTTCCTGCACTTCTACCCTGGCAGGCACAAAATTAATCACACTTTATCAGTAAAGAGGCCAAATAAGTCAGGCCCTCACTTGAACTCGTTCTCTTCACATACATAGTTGAGATAGAAATGTTGATTAATATGTTTGAACGGAAATGTATTTGTGCCTTCAAAAGAGGATGACTCTCTCCATCTCCACACAAGTAGACCCGCAAATGCCCGCACATACACACACTCACAGTTCACACTAGTGCTGCAGAACATACTAGGAGTGACACATTTCTGCACAAGGAAAGCAGTGGCTTTCATTTGCAATGCCAATCCTCGAATTAACTTTGCAACAGTCCATTCCCTATCCCAACCTACAGCCTCAGACAACTACGAGTGACAGAGTAAAAATGTTTACTATAATTTTATATGCATATGAACATTGCTCCTAGATTAGGTTATTCAGTTAACAGATCATGATTATTCTTGGCTACCATGTAGTTTAAAATAACGACAGTGACTACATTTACTAGAAAAGCTCATAAAGATTACAAGATCTGGGTTATAAGCTATCAGAGACTTAATGTGTTGGAAATTTATTGTTGTTTGTGTAGCTGAAAGAAGCCTGAGCTAGGAGACTGACACATGAGTTCTAGTTCTGGATCTACCACCAGTGTTGATCTTAAGTAAGTCAACTGATCTTTCTGGGCCTCAGTATTCATCTGGTATTGGGCTCTTTACTAAGGCTAATTGAAATATTGTTATATGAAAGCATTTTATAAACTTATAGGCTAGTAGAAGCGACTAGTAATAGGAGCTAATATTTATTGAGCCCTTGGTATGTGCCAGATTCTTTTTTTTAGGTGTGTGTGTATGTGTGTCTCATTTAATTTTCATAACAATACTCAGAAAAAGAAATTATTATTAGGCCCATACCACAGATGAGGAAACTGAGGCTAATAAACATAAAGCACTGGACAAGGTCCCAGCAATAGTAGGTGTTAGAAACAGGCTCAAATCCAGTCATGTGGACTACAGGAGTCCGGACAATAATTTCTCCCACCTTCAAGGTTAGGATTTGAAGGATTGTTAACATTAGAGAACCCACCCTGGCTAGTTTTGCATAAAATGATACCAAGGCAAAGGGAATGTGAAGTTCACACTATAAAAATACTAGACACATACAAGACATTTCTCCTGCCATTGATGTCAATGGACAATAATACTTAGGAAATTGTTAACCTGAGCGGGATGTCAGACACAGGAAGATTAAAAGGCTTGAAAAGGAAATGTTACAGAGACAGATTGTGAGGCTGACGGAGAAAAGAACATGAAGGGTATTGATACGGGATACAGATAAGGGAAGGATATAGAACCTTACAGAGGTAAAGACTGTATTTCTTGGTTTCCTCTTTACCCTGTGTTATTCTGGAAGGAACAGCCAAAATCTGGAAAGTTCAGTGTAAGCTTTGGAGTCAGTGCTGAGCTCAAATCCTTGCATTATGTGGATCATGAAGCAAGATATAATCAACTTGGAGAATTTCCACTCCATTCTGGGATTAATAAATGGGTCATTTTTTTTTTTCATCATGGACATACTTTTTTGAGACCTTTTCATACTTATCTGCCATCACAGATGCAATGAGAATTAATATAAAAATTAATGAGATGATGATTTTAGGATTTCCCTGACAAGTTTCAAAAGCACATCTAACTACAGATGCTTATCTGTGATGAACTGTTGAATCCTGGCAAGTGTGCCTTGTTGAACCTTGTATATTGTGAACAACAGCTAGAAGGAACCCAATAATTGATGATTTCCAAGGATGTCATAGGGTGATGGTTAAGTATTAGTCTTCATCCTGAATAATCTATCTTCTATTTTGGCCAATTCATTTTGGAAATTTCTGTATTTTACATGTAGGTCAATAAAATACAGCTCTCAAAAAATTAATAAAAATAAATATTGGTTTCACTTTAAAACTTCAGAGGATAGAAATTTGACTAATACAATGTATTAAGCGTAGAGAAAAACAATAGGATAAATAATCTAATCACTTTTAATATTAAAAATTTGCCTTTTCAATTTTGTTCTGAATATAATAATCCAGGCAAGGATGAATCATTTGTGTTGGGTTATTATTATTTGAATTTTTAAAATAATGCCTTTCTCAATACTATCCCCAGGCATAAGTACAAAAGGGGGGGGGGGGAGAAAGAAAAATATTAATTAAATTGCATAATAGTCAATGCTGTTACAATTTTATGACATAAAATAGTATATGAAAATAGCTTATCAAAAGATTTTTTTTTGCAGAATTCTAATCTTTTAAAAGTAGCTAGCATTGGGCTCAGATGACCAGAAACTGGGTTTAAGTCAAACTGACCCAGGGCTATAATTTTACTTTCTGACAGAATAATAAGAGCGTGGTAATCACTGGGGCTATTTCACCAAGAATGGCAGAGCTGTATTTATTCTCCATTCTAATGGAGAGTCATTCCACGAGTGGTATTGTTTATTTCTTTGAAAGCTTGACTCCCTGGGGAAGGAGTCCCAGTTGCTCACATCTGTACCTTTCTTGAAGTAACAAAAATCCTATGCAATGTAAAGGCATAACTGAGGAGAATAACTACTGTTTATTGAGCACCTACCACAGACCTGTAATCAGATACATTTTCTCATTTGTTTGTTTTTGTTGTTGTTGTTGTTGTTGTTTTGTTTTGTTTTGTTTTTTGGTCCTCAAACAACATTTGGGGGGGGGCATTATTATCTTCATTACACAGATGGGAAAACTGAGACCTCAAGGAGATACATGACTTGTGTAATGGTGGTATCTATCCTACAACCATTACAGTAATTATGCCTATAGTCATTATTATTAAAAAGAAATGGCTTGACGCTGGAATTGTGTTGTAGCATGAAAACCGGAAGCTTGTTATTTCACACAATGGAACATCTCACTCACTGAAACATTAACACCCATCTGTGATTCTGCAGAAGCTTAAAAACAGTCGTGGCAAACCAAGCAGGGATCTTGACGTTTAGCCTTTCAAACACATACTTTGGTATGTTTCCTGGGAATAGTAAACCTCAAAACCCTGCTTTAAAGAAAAGAGTCCATCCTTGATATAAATAAATGATCTCTCTCAAATAGGAAGTTCTGTGCTCACGAATGGTCAATGCTCACTATTGTAAAAGGGAAGTCTAATTGAACATGCTTTTCAATCAGAACTGAACAACTGAGCAGGCAGTCTGGTGGTAAGAAAAAGCTGGAGGAATAGCTTGCCGTTGAATAATGGAATTTGTGCCAATGACATAATTTGGCTGGTTAGAGTAGTCATGCCTCACACCTCCATGCCTTTCCCAGGAGGTCTGTAAAGAGATGGTATATTTTTCTCTTTGAGAACACTAAAAGAAAAATTAACCTAATTTGAGCATAAGAAGGGAAGTAAAATGATGCCCAATGAACCATACACCATTTTAAAATGATGTCTTTAACCAGCTTGATGTGAAATATATGATGTATCATGTGTGCATCTTTCCTAATGACAGGTGCAGCACCATCCACCATGTCCTTGGATCCATTCCTTTCTTTCTTTCTTCTTTTCTTTCTTTCTTTCTTTCTTTCTTTCTTTCTTTCTTTCTTTCTTTCTTTCTCTTTCTTTTTTTCCCCCCTAAGCATGTATCTCCTCTATGTCAAACCTCTCACTATATGCTGTTAGTCTCATTAAAGTCATTGAGCACTTAGTGTTGTTTTTTACCATTTAAAAAAAAAAGCATTATGAAGGGAAAAGATATTTTTTAAAAAACTAAGATCATTGACATGCACACGCACACACACACATACATACACAAAGCACATGAATAAGAATTTAATCAAAGCCATGCTGTTTGCTGCTAAGTGCTAGATTAACTGACAAGACTGTTTTGTAATTTTATCTAATGCTTTCATAGATTTTTAAAAGTCCATTCTTTTCCAGATCTTAAGAATGAGCAATTATACATTTTTTTAGAAAAGCATAGCTTACACAAATCTGTTCAAAAGGAGAAACTATAGAAACATTTAAATTCTGCTTCCAGAATATTTTTAAAACCTAATTTAAGAATGTTTTCTTTAGTATCATATTTGAATGTATGTTTTAATATCTCGATCTCTGAAAAGGGAATATAATATTTAAATCTTAGCCAATAGCTGAGAAACTATTCAGAAACACACTAAGTCTTAGAAGTGCCAGCCAAATGACACCCATTATCAACAAATTCTTCCATAGTTTAGCAGTATATTTGCAGGAACAAGGCCTTGTCTCTTAGGGCCCCTCTAAATTCTAAGATTCCCGTGCTATTTTCATTTTAATCAAAACAAAATTCACCCTGGTATGGCACAGACCTCAGGCACCACTCCATTGTTCCGTGGAACAGATGTTTTGGAATTCACATAATGACAGACAGACTTCCTTTATGAAAGGTTTCTAGAATGAGGGCTTTGGTCAAACTGGTCATGCCTGTATTAAAACCTTTCACTCATCAGGACAATATTTGCATTTCTGCACTTATCCTGTGGCAATCTCATCTTGATAAAAAGTCAGGTTTCTTTGAACTTCATCACATAACCCCCCTTTTTTTGTCAAATTACATTCCAAACATTTGGAATGTTGAGTCATCAAGACTGCACTTAAGTCTTAACTCTTTTTTTTTTTTTGAGTTATCATCTCAAATAATAGGCAAATGGGGAAATAATATCAATGGAAATTCATTACAAAACTAAAAACTTTAAATAAACATGCACCTCAGCCTCTAAACAAACAAAAGACACAAATGGTAATCTCTGCTAGGTTAAACTCCAGAGGACCCCCGGAGGGCATCCATGGCATAAAAGGAATACTTGTCCATTGGGTGCCCTTAAGAAAGTAAGATAAGTTATTTTTTCAGTGTCCAGGGACTGATACCCACGTAACTTCCTCAAAAACCATATGCACCAGTGAGCCAATCCCTCCCGGAACTCTTGGCCTGGATTATTGATGAGATTGTTGGCAATTTGGATATTTTTATAATCATCTGATATTGCTAATGTTTATGTAGCCTGGCCCATCCAGTCCCTGGGAGTGAGATATTTTCAAAGGCACACTGACTAAATTCAAACGCTAAAGTACCATTTAAGATACTGCAGCAATAATCTAAATGCCACCTAGGTCTGTGCTTCAGAAGTTAACATCCCCTGTTCCCATCTTTGATTTCACTGAACCTAGGGAGGCACAACACATGGCCTTTACAATGAAAAGGTCTGCATTCAGTTTTCTTTGAGTGTTGGAATTTCAAAGTTTCCAAAGGTTTCTCTTATTTAACTTCAATTCCCATTACCCCAGTGGACTCAATAGGCCTTACCCTGATTTTACACAATTCCGAAGAGCAAATGCGTGGGGGGGTGGGGGGGGGTATGTTCCTGGAGCCAAGTATATGTATAGAAGAAACTAGATATGCCAAAGGCTTATTTTGAACTCTCCTCTGGTCATACAATAGCTATCTTTAAAACTTGCATGAGCAGGAACAGTATCCTTGAAGTTTTGTCATTTATTAGTCCAGAGCATGGGCTTTGGTTTGACTTCTGGCTTCTAGAATTTTCTCCAACAAATTTCTACAAATACGCATACTGTCATGTTTGCATAATATGTGACCTGCAGGAAATCCATGCAAAAACACAGTCCCTATTTCTTAAAGAGGTGACAATTTAATTGGAGACAACTTAACTCCACGTGACAGCTATTATAAGGATGCCACCAGAGTCCAAAGGTTGTATTTTGTGCAATCTCAGGGGATTTCAAGTAGGAGATTTTTAGAGGAATACTTTCTGACTGGTAAAATGATCCTTAAGATAACTTTTACTGTGTACAGCCTGACTATGAGAAAAAGAGTATTTATATCATTCAGGTTAATTACTCAGAATTTACCGCAGGCTTCATATGGAATTTCTAGTTAGGTATGCAGTCCCTAGCAGCATATTTTCCTATCAGAACCAAATGTAACCTGCACAAGAAGGCTCTAATGTATATGCATAGAGTAATGGAGTATATGGTAATAAGTAAAGGATGGGAATTCTGGGTTCTAACCTGCCATGAATTATGACCCTGGGCAAGTTACTAGACTTCCTTGTTATCAGTTTTCAGGGGAAAATTACAAAGACTCTGAAATCAGAAAAGGCTAAATTTGAATCTAATCTCTGCCCTGAATTACTGGATTTGCCCAACAAACTGGGCAAACTTAAACAGATTCAAAAGGTATCTGTTTGACTTGTAATTTTTATCATGGAGATAACAGGACCTATCTGAAAGAGCTGATTTGTGAATAAAATGAGATAACCTAGAAGGTTCCTAACACCATTAGCACTCTAAATATAGGTCAATTTCCTGTTGGGAAAATCTAGATGAAAATATTTTGAAGAATTTATAAGCTGTATTCAAATGTAAGAGATTGTTACTATTTACAGCCTATGCTTAATAACTAAAAATTAATAGCAATGGAGAAGAGTATTCTTAGCTGAGAAGTATTAATAATGTTAAGACTGGAAATATAGTTTTCATATCTGTAGGCAAGCTTATTCACCTTTTGCTTTTAAATGAGATGTACCACTTTGATTAGAACAGCCATGAGTAATTCCATATTAGTCTACATTTCAGAAAATATCATAATTCTACACCTTGCAATGCTTGACAAGAAATCAGCCTCAGACAACATAGATGCCAGCATCATGTACCTACATTTGTAGCAGTGTTTTAAAGTTTACTCTAATAAGTGATGTCTTAAACACAGACATTTGCACGTAATTCTAATCATTGGTACATGCCCTGTTAGGGACCATGGTTGATGTTTGATATTCAGGGATGACTTTTATAAGATCCTTACTATGATTTTTGGTCTAAATACATATAATCTGAATGTATTATATATATATTCATACTATATATGTGTGTGTGTGTTTTTGTGTGTGTGTGTGTGTATATATATATATATATGTGTGTGTGTGTGTGTGTGTATATATATATATATATATATATATGACCCTCTTGATGTTCCTGATAAGCAAATCACTTCATATTATAATATATAAAATGTATAAAATCCTGGGTTATAGCCAAGCTTGCAACATCCAGGAAACACTCAAGAGCCCATAGTTTTATAGAATTTTGATTCATCCCAGTCCTAATTGTCTCTGTTCCTAGTGTTCCAACTCCATCCTTCTCATCTCCAGCCACTACAGCCCACAACAACTCTGAAAACCTTTCTCTCACAGAAACTACAGGTATTAAAGACAGTAGTATTTAATAAAGGCTTTCCCTCTTAGATGAACTGAAAGAAAACTCCTAAAGAAGGAGAAAACTTCCACAATGAATATGGGCAGCATGCCAAAGCAGTCTGTGAAAGCCACGGAGGCATAGCTAAGTCTGTAATTGTGGAGAGCCCCATTATCCACTCTTCAATAGATGGGACAGTATCCTAAGTGTGAGATCTACTTTATTAAAACTAAAATTGTTGGTGAGGTTGGATGTGGCTCAACAAGTGGCCAGAATGGAATTCTATTCAAATCTCTATTGAGTGCCTATGAGCAAGTCTGTCTGCTGGGTGCTATGGGAGACACAAAGATGAATAAGTTAAGGAAAGCTAGGCTTATCACCATTAACTATTGTACAAAGTGGTACTATCAATAAATGTTCTTTTAATGAATGTATTATTGCCAGGTTCCTAATAAATACCCCAAGGGGTGCTAGGGGTGGGTGGCACCCGTGTAACATAGTCCATTTAGTGTCCAACTCTTGATTTTGGCTCAGGTCATGATCTCACTACCCTGAGATCTCACCATCCGCACTGTGTATGGAGCCTGTTCGATATTCTCTCTCTCCCTCTCTTTCTTCCCACCCACCATTCTCTCTCTCTCTCTTAAAAAAGATTTAAAAATAAACAAATAAATAAATAAACACACGAAGGAATATAGGAAAAGTGAGGCACATGTCCTAGAAGATGGAGGTCTCATTTTGGTCTGAGACTTGCAGAACTAATAACATTTTAACAAGGAAAGACAGAAAGGAGGGAAACGTGCAAAGGCAGGAATGGAAGAGAGTCTGTCCCCACATTCAGTTCCAGCCTCACTTCAAGATCGTAACTCACTTCAAGAAAGGGTGTCTTCAGATGGTATGCTGATGACAGTGTCTGGCTGTAAGGTCCCCGATCAGCTGTAACAGAATCAAATCCAGCAATAGCAGCTGCCTCCTGTCTGAAATATTAGATCTGCTCCCAAAGAATAATTGTGGGAATGCCTAAACATAATCAAAACAGCTATGTTTTTTTTCGTTGAATTCTGCTTAGCCGTACTCATGGTAATTTTATTTTTTTACTCTTTTTTTTTTCCGTTTTGCTATATGTCCTCTCAAGTTAAAAAGAAGCATAATGTTGAGTTTGTGTTCTCAGAATTTTACGTGCATGTTCTAACTCAAATCAGCCGACACATATCTTAAAGATTAAAACTGGGCACCTGGGTGGCTCAGTCAGTTAAGCGTCCGACTTCATCTCAGGCCATGATCTCAAGGTTTGTGAGTTCAAACCCATGCCATCAGTGCAGAGTCTTCTTGGGATTCTCTCTCTCCCTCTCTCTCTCTCTGCCCCCTGCCCCCACTCTCTCTCTCAAAATAAATAAATAAAATTAAAAAAAAAAACTTGTCTTCATGATTCATGTAACCCAAAGATAGCTTCATCTGATATTAACCTGTATTGGAATATTCATCCATGATGTCACATTTGAAAGAACTTCAGAGAAAGGCTTTCAGCTATAAGTATTTATGGTATATTTTATAGAATGGCATAATGTTTTAAAAATATATTTATAAATAAACTCACAAAATATCTAGACTGCAGGCTTAGCTAAAATGTTAAAGTATGCAATACATAATCTCAAAATGGCAGAAATTGGGTTGCCAAGGCATTCTCTGATTCATTGTTTAGAACAAAATGGCACTTCCGTTATTAAAGGCTTCCAAACATAATAAGCCATGTATCAATTGTTTCATATGCGTTTAAGTATAGAAACCAAAATGGATTGTTGTGAAAACTCTTACATTTATTTGTCAAAGGAGTAGTTAGAATTCAGGCAATCAATTGGTAAATATACAATGAAATGTAATAACTGAGAGTGGGAAATTTAAATTTAAAAAATTTTAGTAAGTGACCATAATAAAAAAAATGTCCTTCTTCATTAAAAATAGCCTTTAGGTTGAATGAAAGAAACAAAATTCACTTAGATATTCTCAAAGTATAGATGATGAAAGAAGGGTGGTACATATCTCCCTACCCTTTGGAATAATTTGACTTGACAGACACATTTACACAGCGGCAGAGGGAAAAAAAAAAAAAAAGCAATACTTCTGTGTCTGAAATTATTCCTGGCCCCATAAATGAGAACAATAATGCTTACCATGGGTAAGACACCTTGACTAAATGTGGTGATTTTCTCCATTTTCCCGAATCTGTAATTTTTTTTTTTAACGTTTATTCATTTTTGAGAGACAGAGAGAACAGAGCGTGAGCTGGGGAGGGGCAGAGAGAGACAGGGAGACACAGAATCCGAAGCAGGCTCCAGGCTCTGAGCTGTCAGCACAGAGCCGGATGTGGGGCTCGAACTCACTGAGGGTGAGATCATGACCTGAGCTGAAGTCGGACACTTAATCCACTGAGCCACCCAGGCGCCCCTCCATTTTCCCAAATCTTTAACTTGCCCAGATTGGAAACGCCACTTGCCCTGGAAGCTTTGGCCAAAGGACGGGAGATGATAAAACGAGATATTGACTGAGTCATGAGAAATGGAAGAAAAAGCTCATCGTGCCTTTTCCGAACTATCCTTTCATTATGAAAACAGAGGAGGGAAATCTTCAATCTGAAAAGCCTCAGTCAGAAAAGAAAGGCGTATATGTTAAGATTTAGTTTTCAAACAAGATTGCTTTGTCTGACTGTGGACTCTACCAACACACATGAGTATTTCTGCAAGTTAATGTGAATGCAAACCCTAAAATGCTGAATAGTTTCATTTCCTCCTTTTTCAGAATTACTTTGCAAAAAAAAAGGTGGAGATGGAGTGCTTCCTTTCCCGTGTTGCTGATGCTGCCATGGAATTACTTTGGAAGAATTACAGATGATATTAATTACAGTTTCAACAGCAACCACCATCCGTATGGCATTCTGCAAAGTGTTTGCTTGTGTTTTACCTCGGTCCAGAAAGCCTGTGACGTAGTTTCAGTAGGTGCTCTTGTCATTCCTAACGTACAGATGAACCAGAAATTTGGAGCGGTTGAGAGACTTTCCCAAGGTGACGTGCTCTGATGGCAGTGGCACTCAGGACAGAGTCCTGATCCGTCTTCTTCTAAACCTCTGATGAGCTTCCACGTAAGGTATAAACTCTCGCCCCTCGTGCGTGCAACACAACTTGTGAAGGTCTGTGAAAAGCATTTGGAATATATGGATTATACTTGGGAATACCTTTTCTTTTTTCAGCAACCAAATCATTGTCCCTTCTCATAAAGCTTACCACGATCTCGGGATACCCCAAGAATTATTGACAAGGTTATTCTCAAATGGCCAACTTATGGAGAGGTATTCTAATAAAACTAAATTAGGTTTATGCTTTCTGTCTGTTATCAAACAACAAATAGTAAGAGTGGCATAAATTCCTATATTGAGGGAAAGAGAGCAGATGCTCTGAACCTGCTTTGCCCAATGTAGAGGCTGCTAACCATGTGTAGCTATTGAAATTTAAATTAATTTTTAATAAGTTAAATAACATAAAAATGCCAGTTCTTCAGTCACACGAACCACATTTCAAGGGTTCTGTAGCCACAAGGGGCCAGCGGCTATTGTATTGGGCACCACAGACATAGAACATTTTCATCTTTGCAGAAAGTGCTGTTGGAGGGGCGCCGGAGTGGCTCAGTCAGTTTATCGTCTGACTCTTGATTTCTGCTGGGGTCATGCTCTCACATTTGGTGAGTTCGAGCCCAACACCCAGCTCTGTGCTGACAGCACGGAGCCTGCTTGAGATTTTCTCTCTCCTTCTCTCTGCCCTTCCTGTGTACCCTCCCTTGCCCTCCCCCCCCCCCTCAGAATAAATAAATAAACATTTAAAACAAAGAAAGTCTTATTGGACTGTGCTGGCCTAAAGTGTAGCTGTTGTTACCCATGTCGGTCTGCTTCTTTCTCAAGCAACTCTAGCTCTATAGAGTTGTCCTCAAGGGTGAGTGGTATGAGGTGTGTGTGTGTGTGTGTGTGTGTGTGTGTGTGTGTGTAAAATGAACCATGATTCTATTCTCCACCAAAATGCTAGGAAAACCAGCAAGTCACAAATAAACAGACTATTTATGTGGCTTCTCTTGATGTGGGAAGAGACTCAAATCTCTATGTTAATATCAGTCAACCCTTAAGACAATTTCAGCAATAGACTGTTGTATGAAAAGTGTTGTATGATAGTAAAAAAAAAAAAAAAAGGTCTGAACAGAGCATTTCAAGTTTGGGTTGGTTTGTGGAGAGGGAGATCAAATGAGAGGGATTAGCCTTTGGGGTTGGAGCAGTTGGGGCAGGAACAAGGACAGGAGCCCTCCCCATAGGACAGGCCATGCAAAAAGCCAGCAGGGTCTAGGAAACACCCAGCGAATATGTTCCCTCAGCTCCACCTGGGGATTTTCTTTAAGGAACCAGATGGTTACCTTGGCTGTAAGAGTAAAAATAGGGAAAAAGATGAAAAACTCAGAAGAAAGGGCTGAATATTGTTCTTACTGAATTGTCTGACACAGGTGGCCAGACATTCCTGAACTTTTTTTTTTAATGTTATTTATTTTATTTTTGAGACAGAGAGAAACAGAGCATGAGCAGAGGAGGGGCAGAGAGAGAGGGAGACACAGAATCGGAAGCAGGCTCCAGGCTCTGAGCTGTCAGCACAGAGCCCGACATGGGGCTTGAACTCACAAACTGTGAGATCGTGACCTGAGCCGAAGAACTCGGACGCTCAACCGACTGAGCCACCCTTGAACTTTTAAAGTAGGTTAATCTGAAGAGGTAGTGGTCTGGGGACGTGGACAGTATTCAGGCCGGGGTCCTCCATCTGCCACCTCTTCTCACTAGCGTTTGTCACATTTAATGTTGGCGGACCTTAGTTTCCAACCGTATTCATTCCAGAGAGGGCTCACCGTGTAGAAAGCATGGTGCTTGGGGAGGGGGACACAGATGATTCAACAAAAAGAACTCACACAAATAGATAATTACCATATAATTCCATAAATGCAGTGACAGACATACGCAGAGAGAAAACATAGGCTTGGCTGGGGAGGTTTCCAAAGTCTTGAAAGACTCTGTGGTGAAGGAAGTGGTATCTGAGTTAAATCATTAAGAACAAAGAGCAGTTGGGGAAGGAATAGTAGGGTTCATGGAGAGAAAGGGGCAAGAATAAAAGAATGGGGGGAAATATACATATACACACGTATAAACCTACATAGGTAGATAGGTAGATAGATAGATAGATAGATAGATAGATAGATAGATAAACATTTATATTGATATTTTAAGGTTTTTTTAAGTTTTATTTTATTTATTTTGAGGGAGACAGAGACAGCACGAGTGAGGGAGGGGTGGAGAGAGAGGGAAAGAGAGAGAGAATACCAAGCAGGCTCTATGCTGCCAACGCAGAGCCCAACTTGGAGCTCCAAATCACAAAACCGTGAGATCATGACCTGGGTGGAAACCAAGAGTCAGATGCTTTTTTTTTTTTTTTTAATTTTTCTTTTTTCTTTTTTTCTTTTTTTCAATATATGAAATTTATTGTCAAATTGGTTTCCATACAACACCCAGTGCTCATCCCAACAGGTGCCCTCCTCAATACCCATCACCCACCCTCCCCTCCCTCCCACCCCCCATCAACCCTCAGTTTGTTCTCAGTTTTTAAGAGTAAGAGTCAGATGCTTAATGGACTGAGCCACCCAGGCGCCCCCATGTTGATATTTTAAAACTCAGATCCTTTCCCGGTGTGAAGGGAGAGGGACATTTATAAAAAAAGAAGACACCCTATGCCTGAACAGGTAAAGCGTTAAAGGGAGTAATGAAATATTATTGCTTAAAAGAGAAAGGAAAAAAAAAAGAGAGAGAGAGTGGCTGGAGATACCAAATAAATCTTTCCTGCCAGGAAAAAAAACCTTTCTTTTCCTTCTACCTCTGCCTTTGTGTTTTATTTGCATCTGCACAAGACAGTTTAGCAACTGTGTTCATAGAAACTCCCCTCTCTGGTCGGCGGGCTGCACTAGTATGTCTGCCTGCAGATGCACGCTGGCTCCTTCAGATCTCTCGAGCACAGGCGACCCTCTCCTTCCCCCAGCACCGGGGATCCCTCTCCCATTGCTAACACGGAAGCTGCACAGTGGCCTCTCTCACAAGGCCTGTTAGAATGATTGCAAGAGAAGCTTTCTTGCGTTTGCTTAGACTTAACTACTAATCAGAACCTACCACTGCTCGCCTCCTTCTGATTCCAGGTTATCTCAAAATGCTCCAGGGTTTTGTGTCTAGACATCGCTTCCTTGGAATCCCAGGGTCCCTGGGCGATGTTCAGAAAAGAACAATTCACTCTCTGACCCCTAGAGAGACTGGCACGTGAGTCCCTGATCCATTCCCCTGAAGGACTGCTGTTTCTGGAAGCAAGGGACCAGATGAGGTGCTCTCATGGAGAGTTGCCCCATCCTGTCTTCTCTGTTCAAATCTTTCATCAACAACAAAAATAAAATACTCACTTCTGACACTACTTGCTAATTGGTTATTTTTGACACTTGAACAATACTTAAGCCTCCCCGAAACTGTTCACCAGTGTGTGGATTTAAAGAAAGATACGCATATTCTTCTGTGGGTGGTGGGTAGGGCACTGTGGAGGGAGAATGTGACCATCGCCACAGCCTTACTCTCCCCACTATTATTTCCCCAGAAGCAGTAGCGACAGATCAGAGTCACATTCAACACACTCACATGGGGGGGGGGGGGGGGGGGGGAGTGACTTGGGTCTCCAACAAATGCCAGCAAGCATTGACCTGCAGGCCCAACCCAGCCAATCAGCCGTTTTTGTAAATGAAGTTTTACTGGGACACACCCGTACTCATTTGGTTACATTCCACCTATGGCTGCTATCTCGCTGGGAAAGGCGAACAGTTGCAACAGGGACCGTGTGGTCCACAAAGCCTAAAATATTTCCTATTTGACTTCATGCAAGGTAAAGCAGAGACATGCATAGGAAGCAGTGTCCTCAGTATTTATCATGTTTCAGTTCATTTGATAAACACTTGTGGTCAGGGTGCAAGGCTCTGAGATTACAGCAGAGAACAGAACCACTTATAGTCTTTTGTTTCAAAAAACTTACAATTTTCTCCGGCTTTACTGTAACGATTCCTGCTCAACTTTTTTTTTTTTCTATGTTTGTTAGAGGACACAGACAAGTATTATGATGTATAGGCATAGAATAGGGTATCAGCTAGGGTTACCAAATAAAATACAGGTCTCCCAGTTAAATTCAGCAAGTATGTACTAAATGGAAATAGCAAGTATGAATGAAGCCAAATGCTGTAAAATTATTCTCTCCCTGAATGGTGCATCAAGAGAGGGACAGAGAGTCATGTTCAATGGATTTAGAGTGTTTTTACCTCATTATTAAGGTGACATAAAATAATAATGAATTTAAGCCTTAGGACAAACCCATCTCCAGTGTGAGATGTATATATGTCATGCAATTTAAAAATGATGCCAACAAGCATTCCATTAAAAAATAATAATAATAAAAAGGCATAATATTTCTAAAACGGAAGAAGAAGAAGAAAAAAAAAAACCCTCTTTTTTCCCTTCTGGTAGGAGGCAGAAAAGGAGAACCTACACCTATTGCACAGGAGAAAAAACCAAATTGAATAATTCATAAGTCTTAAGAAATGTAAGGAGTGCTCATGTGTGCAAGTCTATATCTCCTACTAACAATGTCTGGCTTAACAAATCTGGGCCCTTAGTCTTGTGATAATAAGCAAAGAAAATGGGAGGGAGAAAATCTGGCGGTGGTAGAACTTGTCACGTATCTAGAAAAATCTAGACCCACAGTGTTCTCATGGGCAGAATGGAAACCTAGCAGCGTAATGGGGAGTCTGCACAGCCAGTCCTTGGAGACAGGCAGGCGCGCAAGGGGGAGGCATGGTGTTTGCTGTCTAAATAGATGACAGCATTAATCCTTCCCATCAAACCCTACCGCAGTAGCAGATATTTAACTCACGCACAGAGATAACATAACATATAAAACCAAACACGGAGAAGGTTTGTGGTGGGAGTTTTAAACACCAAACCTGGACTCTATTAGCTACATCTTAAGCAATCCTTAAACCTAAACCATACGTGAGAAGCGGCTTGTTTTCAGGTCACCCCTTGAAGGGCCTTCATCCAGTCTTCAGTTTGTCACATTAGCAGACTGCAGATTTCTCCTCCTGAGCATTTCCCAAGAAGGATTTTCTGATTTGTCACACATGTTCCCATTCATTGGTCCAGTGCCCTGGCAGAACCAGAGATTCTAAACTTGTCCGGAAAAGGGTTTCATAATTCATCATGCATACCACACTGCTTGGCACTGAGCGCCGTGGTCAGATCCAAGTGCATGCTCTTGGACATTCACGGTTGACTAAAGGGACCAGATTTTTGATAAACCAATGTAGGACAAAGGGGAAGAGCCTGCTAGCACAGTCCCGTGGCTGGGACAGAGAAGGGAGTGAGGCTGCCCTGAGTGGAGGGTGGGGTGGGTGTCTCATGAGACAAAAGTGTGACTGTGCTGGCTGAGGAAAGGTGCTCCCTGCAGCAAAGGAGGGGATGCTAGAAGATGGGGGCGAGGCATAGAAGGATGCGAGAAGGGAGAACAGGAAGAAGGGAAAAGGAGAGCCTGGGGAGAGAGCAAATGTTCCAGGACAGATCATTTTGGAAAACACGGTGCCTGCCAGCCAGCCCAGGAAGTTCATGTTGAGGGCCATCCTCAATCTAGGGCATCCATTAACCTTGGCTTTGACAAGGCTGGGGAAGGGGAAAGGGAAGAGATGGAAATGATGCAAAGCGCCCACATCATGCTAATGTTCTTTGAAAATGCCAGTTTGTCTACAGAGGTAAAATATTCTGAAAAGTTTCCCATTTCTACGGGGTTCATAATGACTTCAGCGGTGAGCCATCTGAATTCAAAATTAAGATTTACTTTGTTTGAAATGTTTCACCTTAGAAAAATGGAGCAGAATTATAAGAAAGGAATACGTTTAACTATTGTTGTTAAATCTAAGTATTCAGTCAGCCTTCTTCTCCTGCTGAATATTCAAATTGGAGAGCCATAGCGGACAAAGAGAAAAATAAATGCATTTCTGATTAGAAAATGCAAATTAATGCCAGCATTCTGCCTAAATTCCTCCAATATATCCTTTTAGTTGTTTTCTTTCATTACCATCTAACTAGGAAGCTTACGTCATTTTTTGTTGTTGTTGTTAGTAGGTGAGTGGGAGTCTCTTTGGAAATTTCCTTATTAAAAAAAATTGTACAGATAATTAAAGAAATGCAAATTAAAGCTACAGAGTAACAATTCCCTTATAAAAATGGTGAAGATCCAAAACATTGATAATTCCCCAGGTTGGTATAGTTGTGACGAAACAGAAACTTTGTACAGTTTTCATGGCCTTATCAAATTGATATCACAGTTTGGAAGGACAAAAAATTTAGAAAGTGACCTGTACTTTAAATCCTTCTGTCCCAAGAATTTTATATCATTGGATCTACTCTACAGGGATAGTTCCTCAACTGGTCACTCAAGAATATTCACTACTGAATATTTCTTATGTATAAAAAAAACTAGGAATGATTAAAATGTCCACTATAAGAGAACTGGCTTATTAAGTTATGGTGCCCACTTTCAACAAAAACCCTTAAAAAAAAAATCCTGAATAGTCATTAAAGGAATAAGCAACATTTACATAGTTTGGCATATATCATAATATCATATACCCTTTGAATATATTAGATGGGGGAGGGGAGCAAGTCAGAATAGCATTATAATATGATTATGCTAATCTTATTTAAAGGTGTTTTTTTTTTTAATGTTTATTTATTTTTGAGAGAGAGACAGAGCATGAGTGGGGGAGTGGCAAAGAGAGAGGGAGACACAGAATCCAAAGCAGGCTCCGGGCTCTGAGATGTCAGCACAGAGCCCCAGGCGAGGCTCAAACTCACAAACCATGAGATCATGACCTGAGTCAAAGTCGGATGCTCAACTGACTGAGCCACCCAGGTGCCCCTATGCTAATCTTATTTTAAAAAAACAAAAACAAAAACAAAAACAAAAAATACCAATGGATCAGTTTCGTGAATATTTTATAGGATTTTTATCCAAAGGAAATACAGTAAAACCTTGGATTGAGAGTAACTTGTTCTGCGAGTGTTCCTGCAAGACGAGCAAACATTTCTAATAAATTTTAACTTGATAAACGAGTGATATCTTGCAAAGGAGTAATATGTGACCTCAAATATCACATGATCACAACTGAATCAATGGTTCTTCTCTCTCTCTCTCTCCCTCTCTCTCTGCGCAATTGTGGGTGATTGTCTCCCATGCTTGGATGCTCCATCTCAGGCCGCGGTGTTTCACA
Organism: Prionailurus bengalensis; assembly: GCF_016509475.1. Taxonomy (NCBI): domain Eukaryota; kingdom Metazoa; phylum Chordata; class Mammalia; order Carnivora; family Felidae; genus Prionailurus; species Prionailurus bengalensis. Next base: position 113,634,286 of record NC_057358.1, read on the forward strand.
GGATCAGTGATTTTTCAGAAGTTGGAAGGTATTCACAATTGGCACTAGTGTAATTTTTGTCACTTCAAAGCACCTATGGACAGTCCTTTGCTTTTTCCTACAAGAATAAACTTAGGAATGCTTTGCTTCATTCTAGGTCAGGCTGCCTGCAGATATAGACCCTTTCCTCTGCTGCCTTATTTCCAGTTACATGAAATACAGTACATGACAAGAGTTTATCAATACTGTACTGTAGTCAACATCCGTGTGAGCGTATACAATGGACCCCATGCAGAAAAAGATTCCACTGAGCCAATAAATAGCAGTGATACCATTAGTGATAGTGAAAGTCGTCCTACACAATAACCCTCCTCTCTCTTGTCTCCCTCACACCAGCCATGAAGGCTTTCAAAGTGCAGGTTCTAGTTGTTTATTTTTCTTTATATTTTGTATTTTCTTTATTATTTTGTAGTATAGTACAGTCTTGTAATAATTTTTATTACGAATATTTTGGTTTGTGGAGCAAATCATCTGAGTTTCCATCATTTCTTATGGGAAAATTTGCTTTGGTATACAAGTTCTTTGGATTACAAGCATGTTTCTGGAATGAATTATGCTCACAAACCAAGGTTTTGCCATATCTGGAAGAATTCAAAATAAAGTGCAAGCAATGACTACTTTCGGACAGGAGCAGGTTGTGTTTGGTAGAGATAGCTAATTTTTACTTTCTCTTCTTACTACATGGTATTTCTCTCTCTCTCTCTCTCTCTCTCTCTCTCTCTCTCTTTTTATAGGTTTGCATTCTTTCATAACTCAAAAAATGTCAATGTATTTATCCAGGTATTTTAATGAGCTTTCTTCAGGAAAATCCTAGGATTTACAGATGCCCCAAGTAAGTATCATATCTGGGAAGCATACGGTTTACCATTCAGAACTGATCCTGCCACTTGCTTTCAGTGGCTTTTTTACTGCAGGCTCCCCAAAATTCCTAGAATCCATAGCATTCTCTCAATTCAGCTCCCCCATCCCTGCTTCCTTCCTTCACTATAGGTCCCTCTATCAACTTCTCATACAAGTTTTAAGGACCCATACAGAAAGCAGGGTGAAATTTGTCCTCACTTCCAAACTCACCCTGACAAATCTCTGCAAGTGTTATCTCCAATAATAAAGATTGAAAATCTGCCATTCCAGGAGAAACTTTGTTGAATCTTAAAATAGTAGAACCAGAAGGCTAACATCCAGTTAGTGGTTCTCAACCTTCTCTGCACAATAGAATCGCCTGGCTGTCCCCAGACAGCATGAAACCAAGTCTGTTTTGGATGCATAGCAACAATTGAGGCCCTTATCTAACTCTTATCAGAGAGATAAGGACACTGAGTAGCAGAGAGGAGAGGATGAAAGACTTGCCAAAGGTCATTCGGGTGCAGATTAGACGTGTTATTGACAAGATGTTAATTGCTAGTCTAGGACGCTGGTAAGGAACAACCTAGAGAGGGAAATTAAGCATAAATTTGTTATGAAAGTTAGAAAATCAGAAGATTTATTTTTCTATTCTAAGGCACATATTGCTTGAAAGGTAACATTATGGATGACACTTGCTTATGTCAGTCCACTATTTAAAAAAAATAGATCTCATGACACCTTTATAGTAAGTAAATAATTTCTCGGAACACTGTGTCTAGAAGAGTTTCATTGCCTTAAATGCTCACATCATAACTCGTCAGCCCATCAAATGCATTGATAGGAAGGTCCAACAGTAGATTTAAACGTCGTAATAAAAGAACATTATAAAAAAAACTATCTCTGGTTATGGCTCAGCATAAATTAGTTCAGAAAGGAATTTTTTAAATTATCCCCTTATGTTTTATCTAGGAAACTACCTAGGGGCACCGGGTGGCTCAGTCGGTTAAGCGTCTGACTTCAGCTCAGATCATGATCTCTCGGTTCATAGGTTCACGCAGTTCATGATCTCGTGGTTCATGGGTTCGAGCCCCACCTTAGGCTCTGTTCTGACAGCTCAGAGCCGGAAGCCTGCTTCAAGATCTGTGTGTGTGTCTCTCTCTTCCCCTCCCCCACCTCTCAAAAATAAATAAAAATTTAAAATAAAATTTTAATCTAGGAAACCACTTAAAATGTGTTAAATTTCCATAGCGACTAATATACAAGACTTAAGTTTTGAACTGTCCTGCAAACAAATCCCAGCACATTCTTAACTGTTACGAATATTGTTAACAAGCTATTTTCTTCTCAGCAATGATATTTGTATCTCAACTTTTTAATCAATGAAGAATTTGAATTCACACTGCTAACGGTAAAAGCATCTCTCCCTGTCACCCCTACACACATCATTGTCGCACAGCTCAGAAGCCATAATTGGTCAGCTTTCCCTTTAAAGGAGTCTGAGAATCAGAGGCTGCTATTGACTGTTTTCAGACAAAAATCTAAAATGTCCCCTGTCGTAGTCCCAGCTTTGAAATCTCAGATACCTGCTCCATGAAGCCTGTGCCATAAGCATACTCCTAGCTAACTAATGAGAAAATTGTAGAATGAAGAGTTAAGACTCTAACCCTGTCTAACTCTTTGGGATATCTTCCGTCAAATATGTCCAAATATGACTTGTGCTAGGACTAAGGGCAATAACATGAAAGCATGAAAATTGCACAGCGGAAGCATAGCACACTTAGATGTGCACAAAGATCTGAAATTAAGTTTCTAGCAACTGCCTTAACGAATATGAATCAGCCATTCTAAAAATACAGGAAACACTTTGATCTGTTGCTGCTACTTGCTTTTTCAGAGAAAATATTGATCCTAATGAACTTTTCAAAATTCTCATGAGCAGTATAAATAAAGCTTGATTCCATCTTTAAGCAGTAAGTACTGGTAAGTCTTCCCTTCTTTGAATGGAGAGACTTTAGTCACCGCCCTGTAGAATCCATTATCTGGTGGTTGTGTTATTTTTAAAATTCATTGTTTTTGTTTACTGTTTTCCCACATGAGGAAATAATTAATTTTAAAATGAACTTCTAGGCTTTAAAAAATAAAATTAAAAAAAAAAAAAGGAATCTACTCCTGAAATCACTGTTTCACTATATGCTAACTAATTTGGATGTAAATTTTTAAAAATAAAAAATAAAATTAAAACAATAAAATAAAATAAAATACTCTTGACAAAAAAAAAAAAAAAAAAGAACTTCTAGGGACACCAGGGGTGGCTCAGTCAGTTGAGCTCTTGATTTCAGCTCAGGTCATGATCTCATGGTTTGTGAGTTCGAGACCCACATCAGGCTTTGTGCTGACAGCGCAGAACCTGCTTGAGATTCTCGTTCTCCCTGTCTCTGTCCTGCCCCACTCATGGTCTCTCAAAATAAAGAAATAAACATTTTAAAAATTAATTAATTTAATGAGTTTCTATGGATGAATTGGGGCAACCTCCTTAAGTCTCTCAGGACTTCCATTCTCTACCTTTTATTTTTCTTTCAATCATATGATAAATCCTGTTTGTCTTTGCCTGAGCTAGACAATATGGCACATATTTATTCAAAAACATTTCACAAGAACCACTTTAAAAAGTTTCTAAACTCCTTAATACTATTATCCTAATCCATCATGTTGCTTGCTATTTGCATAGTCATTTCATTGGATAGTTTATGATAAATGGAAGTGAAAGGATTTTCTTACACTGCCATTTTTCACAAGACTCGCTTTCTCAGTAGAACAACATTAGCCATGGTTTCCTCCTCAGATTCCCTTCAGTTGGTCCTAACTTTCAGAAGAGGCGTGGGGCTGCCCCAGCAGACTGCTGACCTTGTATACTGATCTCTATCTTTCTCTGCTCAGCTGCTCTCTCATGTTGACTTCCTAAAGACTTCTGGGGGGGGGGAAAAATGGTCAAGAGGCCTCACAGTCAAGTCTATGCATCCAAGAGCACACATGGGCAAGATTCTGTCATAACCAAAGTTTCTAGTGTCACTAAATCTGTACTTCTTTTGTCACTTTCTCCTAAGTACCTTATGACTCTAACGTGACTTGTCCAAACTTCCCAGAGCATACCCATCAAAAGGTCATGATTGTTATGGGCTGAATTGTATCCCCTAAAAATTCCTATGTTGAAATCTTATCCCACAGCACTTCAGAATATGACTGTATTTGCAGATAAGGTCTTTAAAAGTAATTAAGGTAAACGAGGTCATAGGGGTGGGCTCTAATTCAATATGACTGGCGTCCTTATAAGAAGAGGAAGTTAGGACACAGACATGCACAGAAGGAAAATTATTTGAAGATAGAAAGAAGATGGCCATCCACAGGCCAAGGAAGCAGGCTTTAGAAGAAACCCTGTCAACACCTTGATCTCAGACTTCCACCCTTCAGGAGTGTGAGAAAATAAATACCTATTGTTTAACTCTCTCAGTCTGTGGTACTTTGTTACAGAAGCTCTAACAAACTAACACAACCACTTTTGCCTAATTCAAGTTTGAGCAGCTATAAGGGGCTGCTATAAGGGGAAGCATGGCAAAAAGTAAGACTAGAGAGAAAGGCTAGGTCAAGATCACGTACAGTCTTAAAGTTGTGGGAAGGAATTAGAACTTTATTCTAAATGAGATGGAAGAAGGGTATGGAATCAATAATAAGGAAAAGATTTGAGCAGTTTTGATAGAGTAACGATATAAGCCAGATGTTCAGTGGATTAAAAACTAAATGAGTAGTAAGAACATGGACTCAGGGAGTGTAGGTGATGAAGCTACCAAAGTCTTCCTTCTAACAACAACCCGTATGCTGCTAGCTGATATTTATAATGAGAAATTAAATATAAGTTTAATGCCTTGAACTAATACAAACAATTTTGCTTCTTCAGTGGAAAGGGAAATAGCAGTACAAATGACTTAGATGCATTTTACCTAAATATACACAATTCTTGTCTCTTGTAAGTTTGACTACTCAGAGAACAAATTATAATATCTTCATATCTTACATTCAGGATAATCTGAAAATATGTTTTCCCTGGAGACTGATATTTATGGATGTACACCATTATGGTGTATAGACATAGACAGTTAGGAAGCAGAAGGTCAGAAGATTTTTTTTTTTTTTTTTTTTTTTGCTATCGGGCTAAGTACCCTTAGCCTTATATCTTGGTCATTGGAATTTCACAAGTGAAAGATAAAAATCACACTTGTGCTTTCTTTTACACATCAAAATTCTCCAGTGAGTATATGAAACCTTAAGGAGGTCATAATACTGGTCAGAGATTATCATCTGCTAGCCACTGCAGTCTTAGAAGATAGTACTATGTGTTATATACAGGAACTTTGGTTTCAGCTGAGAGCAGTCATAATACAATTGGGATTTCACTTGAAAATTTACAGTGATAGCCAGAATCAAGTCTTCAAGTTTTACTGAGATGTTGTCAGAGTGCATTAAATGTTTATCACTATTTTACTATTTGGTTGGTTCATCGTGGTTTAGACTCTAATTAAAATTCAGTGAGAAAGTATACAAAATGCTTAGCGTGATATCCAGCTAGACAATCAAAAAATGTATAGTGAATGAGTTACTAAATGAGCAAATGAATGTATCATAGTTAGAGCAGGAAAGTACCTGGTTATCAAGCAGACTCGAATCATATATAAAAAAGTTGCCAAGAACTCAAGCTCTATGTTTCTCTGCCTGTGTTTCTGCTTTATTTTTCTCCTTCTCCACTAACTGGCTTTCTCTGCTGCTCTATTCTCTTGGGTGTCCCATGTTCCTGAGTTTAAACATTTATAACATGTCAATATGTTATAATTTATCCATCCCTCAGAGACTGCCTCCTTGTTCCCAGTTCCAAATATCTGGGATGATCTGATGGGTTCAGCTTAACTCAAGTGTCCACCTAAGTTCCAGCTGGTCTTGGCCAGGTGGACAGACTTCCACACAAAAAGTATGGCTCCTGTAAATATGGAAATGGAAAGCCAGTTCCCAGTGAAAAAGAAATAGTAAATTGGGCAGATAACCAAAAGTACCTTCTGATAACTGGGGCAGAGGGCAAGGGACAAGTGGGGAGGGAAATTTTACTGAAAGATGAATAAGTGAAAGGATAAGATCTTATCCTTTGCATCAGGATAAGATGCAAAGGAAAGATGAGAAAATGATGACTTTGAATGAAAATGGAAGAAAGAGTTGGAGTCAATATCACAAAAGAATCATTCATAATTTAGTGGGTCATCTTTCTGCTCGTGGTCCCAAATGGACTTTGGTTAAGTTCTGCCAAATACATATGCTGCAAATTAATTACATTTTGGAAATCTTATCATATTCATTTCATTAAGTTTCATAAGTGATTGGTTTTCAAGATATTCATACATATGGTATACACTTAACATGAGGGTGAGGAAATATGTGAATTCAACCTATGAATATTTTCACATTTTCTGTTACTTCCTATGCACTTATAAATCAAGAGTAGCACAAAAACTCACTTCAGAATACATTTTGACATTCTTTCATCACTGAATGGAGAGTAGCTTTTTTTTTTCCCCCAGCTAAACTTGGGTTTCTGCTGAAGCAGCTGAAGATCCAAGATGCTTTAGGCTACAAGCTGAAGTTTGGAAAAAAATTCAACCTGCTGACTTTTATCCTTTCTTTTGGACAAAACGGCTGTGGGTAATTTGGGCCTCTGGCTATGAAACATGAACCTGTCTATCTGCATTATTAATGGATGCTTGATGGGATGAGTTAACAGTGACTTTAGTTTCTTTGCATAAAGACCAAAAGGAAATTTCTTGAGATGGAAAAAGTCAAATGGACAGAAATATGATGATAATTACTACCATTTATAGATTGCTTATGATGTGCTATGCATTGAGTTGAATGCTGTAAGTGGTTTATTTGATCTAGTACCTATATTGACCCATGGCATGAATATTATCATTACCCATTTTAAAGGTTAGAAAATCAAGGCTTAAAGAAGTAATTACTCAAGGTCACAGCAGATAGGAATAAGGTGGAACTGAAATTTCATCCCATGTACCATGACTAGAACCATAATTCTCCTATAGATCTTAACATATTTTACTGCCTCCTTCGTGTTGAGAATTAAATTCCAGGTAGAGGCAGCAAGCCACGAGAGTAATGGCTCTGAAATTTCTCTCCCTGAACCAAATTCTTTTAAGCCTAAGATGAGAAGAGAGACATAGGAAAAACAATATGAGATACAGATAGAATTAAAGTCAGTTTATAAAAACCCCCAAACCAGTTGAAAAAAAAGTCTTATATGTTTATTTCCTGGTTAATATAATGCACACACAGCATTTAGATACTGCTTGTACTGTAGCTGTGTCAATTGCTCTGAGGTCTAGAGCTGGAATTTCTCATTCATGGACAGGGAGAAAAGCAGCAGGGAGAAGCGGATAGAGAGTTATGCCAACACTATAATTAATTCTCTGCAGGAAACACCAAGGAACTACTCCATAAGAGGGGAATACATTTCCGACCTTTCTTCTTTTCTTACTCCATAAGAGGGGAAGAGTATTCTGGATATATTATAAGCCCAGATGGATCTGTGCTTCCAACCTCCAACCACTATGATTTCCATCCATGGGGAAATCATATTACAGCTTCCTTTTGCTTTATTTTGAATAAAAATGGGCATATTTCTCCTTAATATGTGTATATAAATATGTATGTATGAACATACAGATAGATAAAAAAAATCTTAAACAAAAAAGGAATTTGTATATTTTGCGTACTTTCATCACTGCTAAATGAGAGAGGCAGATATCTCACAGGTGAGATATTAGTATTTAGTATGTTCATCTATTTTCATCTATTTTTATGAAAAGAAATTAATAAATGGCAGTTCCAAGGATTTCAGGCCATTTGTTTACTTTCCCAGTGATACACTTCCCACACACAAGCTTCTAGATTTGCTCCTCGTGTGTGAACGGGAACAAAGGGAAGACAGGAACGTTTTCCCAAGGGCACACTAAATATGGGGAAAAGGAAAAAGGGTCAAAGAGATTTTCATGGGAAAGAGCAGACCGTTTTGGTTTTAATAGTTACAACCAAAATCCTGGGCCACAAATTCTTTTAACCCCACCACAGAAGTCTTCATCAGGAATACTCTGGTCTTAAATCAAAGTCAACAGCACCTATCCTAAGTCTTTCTCCAATGCACATCTCTTTCTAGGATGATGCGTACATATACAATTTGAAAACATAATTAAACGGTACTGCATCAGGTATTTTCAAGTATCTGAGAACCCCCCTTCCCCCCAAAAAAACCTTGAGTGTGTTTATTGGCTTTTTAGCAATGCTTCTTTGCTATATATTTGGGTGATTGCTTCTTAATGACAGTATACAACTTTAACTTTACATAATTTCCTTAGAGTTAATATACATTGTGCTATTTCACATAAAATACAATCATTTTCAACCAAATAGGCCCATTCACTGCATTTCCCTGTCCCTTATATTACAATTATCACTCTTGCTACATCTTTATCCAGTAAAAATGTCATCAACAATATTATATATTTTCCTTTAAACAATCAAATGTTTTTCAAGAAATTAAGAATAAAAACCAGTTTATGCAGACCTTTTCTAATGCTCTTAATTCCTGCCTGAGGATCTGAGTTTCTATCTGTTATCATTTCCCCTGATTGTCAAGAATGTCTTTCAGCATTTTTTTGTAGCACAGGTCTGCTGGTAATTGATTCTCTTTGTTTTCTTTCATCTGCACATGTCTTTATTTTGCCTGTTTCTTGAAGGATATTTGGGTGGTTAGTGGTAGTATAGCGTTCTGGTTTGAAATTTCACTTTTGCAGCACTGTGAGCAAATTGTTATACTGTCTTCCGGACTTCACAGTTTTTCTTGAGAGGTTAGTAGCATTTTATCATTGTTTCACTATATATAGTGTGTTATTTTTCTTTAACCACCTTCAGGACTTTCTTCCCAACTTGGATTTTCTACCAAATTGACCATGGTGTACGTGGGTGTGGTTTTCATTTTCCCTTTTTGGATTCACTGAAGTTCTTACATCTGAAATTTGTTGGTTTTCACCAAATTGGTGACATTTTGGCCATTAGCTTTTAGAACATGTTTGCTGCCTAATTCTTTCTTCCCTCTCCTTCTATATCTTCGATTACACGTATGCTATACCTTTTTAACATTGTTCCACAAGCCTCCAGGATGGTATTTTTTTTTCATTGTTCCTCAGATAAGACAATCTATATTAAAATTTACTAATTTATTTCTGTGTCATCTCTTTTCTCCTGTTAGCCTACCCAGTGTATTAAATTTCAGATTTGAAGTTTTCAGTTGTAGAATTCACATACGGTTCTTTGATATAGTTTCAATTCCTCTGCTGAGTTTTCCATTTTCATTTCTTGTGAGCATATTTTCCTTTATTTTATTGTGCTGAGTTTCATTGGTTGCTTTAAACTGCTTAGTCTGCTAACTCTTCTTTGGTTTGGTCTTGCTTGTTTATCTTTTCACTCTGTTATGTTTTATTTAAACAGACTCCAGGCTCTGAGCTATCAGCCCAGAGCCCAACGCAGGGCTCGAACTCATAAACCGTGAGATCATGACCTCAGCTGAGGTCGGACCCTTAACCGATGAGCCCCCAGGCGCTCCTGATTATCTTTTCTCCCAAATCCATGTACATCGAGTAATTTTTAATTGTGTACTGAGTACAGTGGGAGATCCAAGAATAATTTCTGTTGTTCTTAATTTAGCAAGCAATTAATTTCGTTCCTCTCAAGCTGAAAAATCTGGCTTTTGAGTGGCAATTAAAATATGTTTTATTATTTTATCCTTAGATGTACTGATTTAAGTCTGACCCACAAATGTATGGTCCAGTTGTCAGTCTAAGACTCAGGCAGAATTTATATACAGAATTTGGAGCTTTTTCTCATCTCTGGCTCTCTCCTTTCCTGGATTCCCTCTTTACTCTCCTAGCAGTTATGATCTCTCTCATCCCTGACTTCTCATTTTTCATGCTAGGAAGACTGGTGCCACCTGTAAAAATAAGATGCTTACCTATGTCATTCCGTCCAGCCAAGCATCAGCTTCCACCCAGAATGTGCAGAATTTTCTTCACTTGTCAGTGCTGTAGTTTTGGGTTTTTTTGTTTGTTTGTTTGTTTGTTTTGTCTGGAGTTATAATTATTATCTATAACAGAATTGGTCCAATAAGAGGTTACTTGGCCATACCAGAAGTCAAACTTGAAGTTATAAGAAGTAGACACTGATTCATTTTGTTATTTCTTCTCAGTTTTTTTCTCCCCATTGCTTTATTTGATTATAGAAAGAAGCTTTGAAGAACATTGTTTGAGGATGTTTTTCGTTTTGATTATTACTTTAGTTGTTTTACTTCTTTTTTTATGAAGAGGATAGCTTCTCTCCTCAAACATGTAAGGGAAATTCACTAAGAGAATTCTGGTGTCTGGAAAGATTTTAGTCAAAGAAAAGGAAACTTCGCTTCTCTAGGGTGACGACACATCAGGTCATAGAGAAGTATGGATGTAGGAAAAGAGGACCAAGAAGAATTTGGCCAGAACACACTACTCAAAACACACTGGTTGGTTGAACCACTCCAAGGTTGATGCTCTTGACCACCCATGCATACTGTACTGAGGAAGAATATTAAAACAGAAAAAAAAATGGGAAAACACCATTTAATATAGAGGAGGCAGGGAAAGCCACTGCAGAATTTTTTTCAAGAACATGATGAAATTAGCCAAAAGAATTATTTTAGAAAATGGTGTTTGTGTCATCTATAATAACAAAAACGAAACTACAAGGGGGTTTCTGAGTTCTAAAATCAAAATGGCAGTCTCTTCAGGTAGCATTAGGTAAGGATATTGAGTATTGTAGAGAAGGAACAATGAGATATATTAAATATATTTAAAGAAGAATTCTTTCTCTTGGATGTCATTTTTATTGTCCCTATGACTCACTATTATTGTGACAAATAAGATAGAGTATTCTGACCATCTACAAGAGCATCAGGAATGTTTAGTGCGAAAGGTAACTGCAGTAACTTCTTCAGGAAAACCTATTAGTTTATCAACGGAAAAACACTTTCTGGCGACCACCTGTTTATACACATAGTCTGCTGTTGAGTCATTGACACATTAAAGACCACATTGATGTAGGTTGACGGAAACAACTTACTGATCAACCTGAACAAGTGTTTGCATTAAATAATAATTTATACTATGCATAAGCAAAGGTAGGTGCATTCACTGTGGGGTGACAGACACAGAGACTAGCAATTTCTTGTTTAGACAGAAAGGCCTGACAAGGAAGAGCTCATTAGGGTCTCTGGAGAGTGGCTGACAGCTGAGAAGCTGTCGGCTCTGTCAAAAGACCTTTGAAAATAATTCTTGTTTTTGAATCAGAATTTTCTGAATCACCAGCAGGATGCCAGAAGCACATTGTTTGCTTCCTTGACTATTTCCTCATCCTTTAGTGTTATCAGAATTTGCCCAAAGCCTTAGCTGCCTTCTAAACTTTTGTGCTTTGGCTTGCATGCCCACAAACACACCGGAATTTGCTTTCTCAAAAAGCCCTTTATGTGTCCTTGCTTATACTTTCACTAATTAATGTCAGATCTTGCTTTGAAATATATAGTTACTGAGAATATGTCATCGTGTGTGTGTGTGTGTGTAAGAAAGACACATACGCACAGAGAGACAGAGACAGAGAGAGACTGGTTGACCTTGACTTCGTGTCTCTAAAATGGACATGAAAACAGTAGAACTTCAAAAGGAGAACTTATTCAAATAACTGTTCCTTAAAAAACAAAACAAAACAAAAAAAAAAACAAATGAACAAACAAATCCCGGCAGACCGACTCAATGCAGTTACATACTTCAGTATTCTGCCTCTCAGATCTTCCACTTTGCATAGCAGATTCTAATTTTCTATCCCAGAATCAGGATCTAATTCAAGATACACACATGGCCTCTTCAGCACCACCATTCTCAGACTTTATGTGTATTTAACTTTGGTGTCCTACCTTCCCATGCATCTCCCTCCCTGCCCCCGGTGTGCTCTCTCTCAGTTTTGTCCTTTCAGCAGTATTACCCATAGATCCTACCTTGTCTTGCAAGCTTGTATATCTTGACAGCTTCTGCCAGCATTTAGCTGAGGTAGGAATGACTATGTTCACACTATTTTTACCTATCTTTTTGCAGGGGGAAGAATGCATTAAGAACAGTTCCCATAAAAGGTATGAGAACGATTATTCCCATTTTACAATGTACAGAACTAAGACATTTTAATCTCTGGATCAAGGGGATATAGTCAATAAAAGACAAAGTCTAGATTCCTTCTTAGAACTGAACCTTTGCCAAGATTCCCCAACCTTTGCCTAGATTCCCACACCTTTGCCTTGTCTTAACCACTCTGTTAGACTCTTACCCTTGAAGCAAGCCTCTCTGTTTGTGGTTGATTGTTAGCCTCCTTGAAGTTACAGAATATGTGGGACTTTGCCTCCAAGATTCTGAGTAGTTCAACACTTCCTCTTAGGTAACATCATCACTGCTAGATTAATCTCTTGAATGAAATCACAAAACCTCCATCTCACCTTGGGCTTGTGTTTAGTTTGATTTTCTTCACTCTCTGACTGCTTTGGAGGTGTGGTAGTGGTTGAGCTATGGGTATAATCATTATTTATAGTTTGTAGATTAAAAAAAATGAAGCTTAATGAAGCTTAGTAGAGTCATGTGCAGTCAGGATCAAAGTCAAGTTCTACTTGTCAACAAAACTATTTGAGGATAGGAACCTCATCGTTATGTCAGTCTGATTTCCAGGTCATATCAGTATATTTGTTAACATGAATTGTCCTAAATAACTACTTTCAGTACAATCTCTTTCTTATTCTCTCATGCTGAACAGAAACTTCTATGTGTTCCAGTGCATTCTAATGTCTCTCAAAATCTCCTTTATTTCTTCCCATAACAGTCAAAATCCTATGACAAAAGATATCCTCAAAGGTTTTAGAATAATTACTTTTTCAAGGGTGTGAGTAGGGCTAAAAGCACCACATTAGGTGGAGACATGCCCAGGAACTAGCAACAACAGGTATCCATAGTCACCTGCTGAGCTTACAGAGGACGGGGACAAGGATGGTGTCAACGGAACCAGTGAGAGTTGGAGCCTCGGAAGAGGGGCTGTCCAGTTTTCTCTCCCACTCCCCATTCTCCAAGCAACTGCTGGGCCTTCTGTAGGCTGAATCCAACCAAGAGCCAGAGTATAAGGAAACTGGGAACTAGGATGACTCAGGGTACAGAGTAGGAGAGAGAAAAACAGAAAATGGATCTAGAGAGGCAAACAGAGAAGTGCCAATGCACCTCCCACCAAAACCACCCTCCCAGTGAAACAGTTCGGGCATTTTCTACCAAAGCTAAACATGTGTATACCCTACAATGCAGCAATTCTTCTCCGTAGTAGATGTCTAACAGAAATGAGAGCATGCGTCCACCATGCTGCCATGTACAGAAGTGTTCAGAGCAGCTTCCTTTATAAGAAGCAAACACCAGAAGCAACCCAAATGTCTCCCAACAGTAGCACAGACAAACTGTGGCATATCCATAGAAGAGTAGAAGCAATGGAAAAGAGCAAGCCACTGACAAGTACAACAACATGAATGAATCTCATCACTATAATGTGAAGTTGGAAAAGCCAGACACCAGAGTGCATAGTGAATGATTCTATTTATAAAAGGTTCTAAAGTAGGAAAGACCAAGCTGTGGTGATAAACGTCAGAATAGTGTTTACCTTTTGGTGTGTGGGGGAGGGAAGACAGACCTGGGTATTGACTGAAAAGGAAGAGGGTGGTGGTTTCTTGGGTGTGCACACATGTAAAAACTGAACACTGTTTCACTTTACCCAGGTCTATCTCAGTTCAAGCAACAACAGCACCCATCACTGCTATTATTATGATTACCCTTTCATGTAGCAAAGTCATTCAGAATTAGATTGTCTGCCACATGTTAACAGGAAATGCTAATCAGAAAACACTCTCTTCTGATTGTAAACTCTACATTCCTCACTGATAAAAAAAAAAAAAAGAACAGATTATTGAAAAGCAAACAACAAAGACAAAAAAAAATATTTCAATTCCAGAAGATATTTGGGTAGCGAATCCAACTTTCAAATGATAACAGAAAGATAGTAGGTAGAGTTATTATTTTGAGGTGAGCAGCCCTTAGGGCCCCGGAAACATGCCTGACTGGCTAATGCCTCACAGCACTGTCCTAAAATGTTACTATGTCACACGGGGTTAAAACTTCAGAGAACTGTGACAGATAATCCATTTTTATGAAAAGTGGCCAGAAACCTTGCATGACTGATTTCCAAACATAATTTATTTTTTGCCTGGTAAATTGGGTAGAACATCGAATTGAGCGAAATTATACAAACCCTCCTGGCTTGCTGTTTTCTCATTTACTACTACATTCATTTTCAATGCAATGCTTATTAATATTTTTAAACGGGAGCTCCAATTACATGGCATTTTAATATCCTGACCCATAGATAAGAATTTTAACAGATATCTTTGCTATGTTGCTATCCCAGTGGGTCTGATCCTATGGTGATAAAAACCACACACCCTGGGAATAAATTGTTCCCCACAAGAGTGGAATTAATGTTTCTAAATTCCATGGCTCCATTTTGTAAATTACTTCCCCCTGGTATGTTACTGGGCAACCAAAGAGAAGAATATAAAATTGAAACACAAGAGAAAAAGACAACTGGAGTTGACCCTATAGGAAAGCAAAGATTTTAAGCATGCTCTCAAGACTAAAGGGGAATCGGGGCTATTATTTATATGCAATTTGTAAAACCCATGAACCCAGGGCCACAGCAGATTGCAGGCTCACAATATGCAGTATTTCTCTGATCTATTCCTACTATATCTGTGAGAACTTCACACATACACACACACACACACACACACACACAAGCAAACAACAGGATTATCTTCTTTTTTTTTTTTTTAAAGGATTTGAATTTAGGGGCGCCTGGGTGGCTCAGTCGGTTAAGCATCTAACTTCGGCTCAGGTCATGATCTCACTATTTGTGAGTTCAAGTCCTGCATCTGGCTCTGTGCTGACAGGTCAGAGTCTGGAGCCTGCTTCGGATTCTGTGTCTCCCTCTCTTTCTGCCCCTCCCCCACTTGCACTCTCCCCCCCCCCCCCGTCAAAAATAAATACACATTTAAAAAATTAAAAAAATAAATAAAGAGTTTGAACTTAGAGTTTTAAATCCTTTTGGTGTATGAGAATATTGTTAACTACTATTTCAATTTATTGATCTTTTAGGAACATTTCTGTTTCTATATCTTTATGTGTCAGCTTTAATAATTACATTTTCCATTATATACCTGTTAAAAGTTTCTAAACTCATTGAGGTAGAGTTGTTCATATTTTTATTACATTTGTCATTTTTGTCCATTTTTAGTTACATGGTTTTCATTTATAGTACTGTGTCTTCTTTCTCTCCTTTCTTATTTGAGCTTTAGCTAGAGTTTTATTTTAGTTTTCCCAGAGAATCAGAAGTTTATGTTGTTGGTCTTCTCCATCAAGTGTTCATGTCCTATTTTATATGGTTCTGCTATTTCCTTTATTGTTTCTGCCCTATACTTTCTTTTAGCTTATTCTGTTGTTATTTTCCAAAATGTTTCCATGGTACAATGTGCCAGGTATTAGATAAACCAATTGACATTTGTTTTACTTTGTCTCTACTCATCAACTTCTTAACAGTGAGGGATTTCTAAATGGCTGTTGACCAGAAGGAAGTCTCCTGAATATCCGGGTTGTTTTGAGCATTTAGGTTGCATACTAAAGAA
The DNA here is from genome assembly GCF_016509475.1 of Prionailurus bengalensis. NCBI lineage: Eukaryota > Metazoa > Chordata > Mammalia > Carnivora > Felidae > Prionailurus > Prionailurus bengalensis. Next base: position 113,650,103 of record NC_057358.1, read on the forward strand.
AACTTATGAGTTGATTCCTCAAGATTACACATACAAATTAACGTACCCAGGTAGGGTGCCTGGGAGCTCAGTCAGTTAGGCATCTGACTCCTGATTTCAGCTCAGGTCATGATCTCACAGTTTGTGAGTTTGAGCCCCACGTCGGGCTCTGTGCTGACAGCTCAGAGCCTGCTTGGGATTCTCTCTCTCCCTCTCTTTCTGCCCCTTCCCTGCTCACATTGCTCATACACTGTCTCTATCTCTAAATAAATAAATAAATAAATAAATAAACAAATAAACAAACATTTAAAATAAAATACAAAAGTAGGCTCCTTGTGTATTAGTTTATAAACTATTTTTCAAGTAGTGGCTGTAAGTTGAGGCCACTCATCAGAATAACTACAGGATATTTTTAACACACACATGCCTGAGGCTTATTCCTAGAGACTCTGCCTGAAGTTGGCTCAGGTATCTATATACATTTAAAGTTCTTCAAATGAATTTGGATGATCAGCCTTATTTTGGAACCTTTGGTTTGTACTCCTTTTTAAGTAATCTTGTTATCTTGTGCTCTTAAAATAAATCCAAAGTTTTTTTTTTTCCCCCTCTTAGTTGTTTTTCTCCTTCGCTGGCCTCAGTATTAAAGTATATTTCATGAAGTCTCTTGTAAGCTAGTGCTTTAGGAGATAGGAGTTAAACAAAAACTCCTCCTGCCTGACATCATCCTCCAAAACAAGGATCCCTTATTTTGTACATGATGTCCCTGACTATGCTTATTTCAGAATGGATGATAATGATAAGCTTGTGAAATCAACATGTTGAACCATGTATTTCTATCTTATAAATGCAGAGTAAGTCAGGAATGCCAAATGGCAATGTCACAATCCTTCTGTTCTCTGCCAACCTATTTGCTTATGGACTCAAATATGTTGCTTTTGAAACAGATGGCTCTCCCTCCTTTGCAGGTTATTACATAAGTAGGTGAGGCGCAGTGGATGTGGTATGTTTTCCAGGACGACCAGAAGAATGCCTGTGACAAGGCCCCAAGTGTGCAGGGAAGAACAGAACTTCAAAGTCAGGCACGTCTGGGTTGAAATTCTGACTCTGCTTGCTTCTGATGATGAGAACTTCGGCAGTTCGGCTCATTTGGCCTCAATTTTCTCGTCTTCAAAAGTGGAGATGTGATGTGCTGAGGTGGCTCAGTCAGTTAAGCGTCCAACTATTAATTTTGGCTCGGGTCATGATCTCGATCTCATGGTGGTGGGATTGAGTCCTGCATGGGGTTCTGCACTGGACATAGAGCCTGCTGAAGATTCTCTCTCTCTCTCTGTCCCTCTGCCCCTCCCTTGCTCATGCATGTGTACACACCTCTCTCGAAAAAGAAAATTACAAATAAATAATAATTATGAAGATGATAATACCTTCTTCATGTGCTTATGAGAAATTTGAGTAATATGTATACAAGGTACCTAGCAAATAGAAGATGCACAGTGAGACATTTGCTTTTATAGAATTTGTTATGCAAAATGAAAGCAAGACTTCTCCTAAGCTTCCTCCTGAATGGCATGTATTTTGAACTAGGAGTTCACCTGCTATGATATGTATGAAGGTCAGCAATCTTTTTGCAGTGGTTTTTATAACATGAAACAGACACTGAAAACCCAGTCTGTGAAAGGATGATACTTATGTGGCTTATTCTCAAGTCACTGGAATCTTGAATCAGAAAATCTACCTGAATTCAACATTCCAATTAGCAAAGGAAAATCTACACATAGGTGAATGTGTTATCATGTTGGGGGGGAGATAGAATTTTAAAAGAACGCAAATAAAATTTGATGAAAATTACTGTACCCACTCAACCGAATGAAAGGTACACAGGAATGTTTAAACAATTCATTTAAATCTACTTACTTAAAACAAATGACAAATAATAAGTTATCCGGGAATTCAGAGTCATTTCCACTTTCATCCCTAAAGAGGAATTCGTAAGACTGGACAATGATAATCTAAAAAATACTCCCACTAAATATGTCTCTTTTCATATTCTGCTTGGTATTTTGGGTGTCCTGCATTCCTGTCCTATATAAGCAGGATGGTGTTTTCTTGACCTAAAGCCTCAATACTGTTCTGAAATTTTGCATCTTTGTTCAAGCAAATTTTTAAGATGCTATTTGTAGCAAGTGCTCTTTGGACCGCACCTCAAATATTTGACCCTATCCCTGGCTGCCACAGCCAACTTTGGGCAGGTCAAACCTGTCAGCACCCTGCCGCAGCTGCACCCAGTTCTCTTACTGCTGCCCCAGACTTCCCTGACACCTGATTCCAGATGCCTCTGGAAACCTGATTGGCCCCAAGGCATACACAAATCTGGAAGATTGGCATCCCATGGATACGCAGAGTTGAAGACAGCAGCTAACTACCGCTCTCCTGCCTCTCCTACTGACGATTCAGATGTGTATCCCACACGACCCTCAGAACGTCCCAGGGCAGCTGAGCCTCAGCTGCTCACCACTATGACCAGCTCGAAGATGCATCCTTATTTCGGCAATCCCTTCTTCCCCCTTTCACTCTTCCCGGTCTCCACTCACGGCTCCCTAAGATGACTTCTTCGAGTAAACTACCTTCACAAACGATGAGTCTTAGACTCGCCTTTCTCAGGTAGAATCACCGAGGCCAAACAATTAGCAAAGCAATTGTAAGCTGAGTGCCTGAGCTTACAAACGACAGCAAGAATGGCTACGCTTTGCTCGAGTGTCTATTGTATCTCTAGGATACGTTGTCTGGTTTTTTTTCTCCCTATGCTTTTTGTTCCTCTGTGAGAGAAGTTGATAGGCCACTCTGGTGGGATAGGGCTGATACTCCACTTCTACTGGGGTCTGAAACAGATTAGCCTTTGTGCCAAATGTGGAGTCATGATCCTTCCAATGTGACACTCCACCTCTATTCTAGTAGAATTCACTCTGACTCCTGCTCAACCACCTTACCCACGATATCACATAGCTTAAAGATTTGCTCTCAAACGCAAGCTCCCCAAATCTATTTCCTACAACATCCTCTTTCACTGCCCCCTATAAAACAAGAATATTTCCTCCCCAAAATTGTATGCGGTATGGCTTTTTTTTTAAGTTTATTTACTTATTTAGAGAGAGAGAAAGAGAGACCCAGTGGGTGAAGGGCAGAGAGAGAGGGGGACACAGGATCCGAAGCAGGCTCTGTGATGACGGCAGAAAAGTCCAATGCGGGGCTCAAACTTACGAATTGTGAGATCATGACCTGAGCCAAAGCCAGATGCTTAACCGACTGAGCCACCCAGATGCCCCATCAGCGTGGCTTTTATATCAGGGGGACAATATTGCCAGACACTCATAAACAGAAAAATGATGGCACCACGTGGCACATTCTTGGCAAAATCCTTCCTTATCTTCTTGCACTCTTCTGCTAGAGGGACTTTCCAAGACAAGCTCTCCTCTCTCTCTGCTCTGATCCAGGGAGTATTGTCTCTTCTGTGTTCGTCGGTTTGCATGTTACTATAGGTATTATACTTATGTGGGTTAGGGGTGGGTGAAGAGAATCAATCTGCAGAAGAGTAGAGCCACCCGAATTCTGCACATTTAGATCTGGCCTTGAAGACATGACTACAGATGGGGCTTCCTTCACTCTAAGCTCTATTATACCCCAAATATCTTCTGTTCTGTACTGAGGACAGCTTTCTCCTTTAATCAGCCATATGTTTTCGCTGCACTTTGTTTTGATTTTACCACAGGCAATTTCTAACCCCCTCTCCCCTCTTCCAGAAGACTGAAGCATTTTCCCTTGACAGTTTTCTTTTTTTTTATCTTACTCCATATCCCAACATGACCTCCCTTGTTCAATATTTCGTTTCTTTACTCCAGCACACCGAGGCGCAGAAAGAAAGAGAACCTTGAAATAGAAGTTGCTTGGGCTCTAACCCAAGCTCTAGTATCTACTATCTGTGGGACTTTGAGCAGGAGTTTCTCCTTTTGTTCTGAGTGTCTTCGCCTATGAAATAAAGCTAACGATGTATATCAGAGAACCACAGAATTTTCACAAAGGATAAATAAGATATAGAGTAAATGCTCAGAAAATGACCATTTCTTTATCTCTCTCTGTTAGTAGCTGTATTTTATTTGAACATGGATTCAGTTACACCTTCCTCTAGCTGTCCATACCAGCTAAGTCTACCCTTCCCAGCCACCTCTGCATCCATTCTCCTAGGTTTCATGCTTACTCTGTTTAAGATTACTCTATAATCAGGGGCGTCTGGGTGGCTCAGTAAGTTAAGCGTCCAACTTCGGCTCAGATCATGATCTCACAGTTCACGGGTTCAAATTCCATGTTGGGCTCTGTGCTGACAGCTTAGAGCCTGGAGCCTGCTTTGGATTCTTATGTCTCCCGCTCTCCTGCCCCTCCCCCAATTGCACTCTCTCTCTCTCTCTCTCTCTCTCAAAAATGAATAAACATCAAAAAAAAAAAAAAAGATTACTCCTTGATCAGTTTTCAGTAAATGTCCCTGGACTTCCACAAAGTGTATTTTATTATAGGAGTTGTTCATTGATGAATACCAATAAACATTATTACCTCCTATAGTTTCTGAGGGGCAGGAAGCCAGGAGCATCTTAGCTGGGCAGTTCCTACAGAGTTTCAAACAATTGATGGGCATCTCAAGGCTCCTGGAGACTAGAGGATGCGAAACAGCACATGTGTGTCCTGCTCTCCCAAAGCAGAGAGTTCCCATGAAACCTCCAGTAAGCCAAAATGTTGCAAAGTGAAGGGTGTCCACCTGCTTTCAGAAAGTATGCCTTACGAAGCCTCCCTTTTATGAAAGACCTACACTGATATCTGTTTTCACTAACTGAAAAAAACCCAAAGACGATTTTCACTTTTATTTAAAACAAAAACAAAAACAACAAAAAAAATTACTGTACTAATGCAGGTCTTTTGCAAAAGCAAGGTAGCATAAGCAAGCTGTTTGACTCCAAACCATGGTTATCAGAGGCTTATTGATTTACTCCGTGTGGGTCTACAGTCTGGCTTTTCCCACCTTAGCAGAAAATGCCCAGATTTGGATCACATTGTTCCTGTAATTTGAGAACTTCATGGTTTGAAGTTTACAGAGCCTAATGGTATTTTTAACTGGTGGAAGTCTACCCTGTCTCCATGCGGAAATGACCTGCAGTAAAGCCAGGATTTTCCTCGTGGAGCCACTTCACAGCTCTAAAGCTGCCTGGCAGGTCCAGAATCCGCACCATCTAGTTGACCAGAGACAGTCTGGACTTGCAGCATATTCAAAGTCGATTTTAACAGGTCCCTCATCAGCTATGGGAAAAGTCAGTCACAGGGATGCTGGCTGCTTTCTGTTTTCTTTTCCAAATCCACACTTAAGAGTTCTGTGCTCTAGAAAACTGACCTGCATGTACTTGAGCAGCAGGCTCCCTTGACCTCAGGCTTCTCATGTAAGGTCTGGCCAGTTGGAAGCACTGGGAGGGAACTAAAAGGGCAGGAAGAGAGTGAGGTTGGGGTATTACCAGATCACAGCATTCGCTGTATCTAACGCCACAGGTCCTTTCCCCAAAGGATCCCCTCCAGGTTCCTGAAGCCACACCGTCCCCCTGCCCATTCAGGCTTAGAAGTGCTATCTGCTCTCCCATATTTATTAACTCCAAGTGCTTGATTATCACTTTTTTCCCCCTAAGGTCCACCCACGACTTTGTAAATAATCCTTTATCAAACTCTTCTCCATACCCAACTTTAATGTGTCACCTGTTTCCTGCCAGCACCCTAACTGATAGCTACAGTGAAGTGGCTGGTCTTAAACAGTTTAGCCTTCCAGACTTTCGGCAGGTGGACGTTAACTGCGAAATATGGTCACGAGTACTTAAAAACAATGGACTATCGAATCATCTAGTCGGTATTCTAATGAAACTTAGTGACTGGCAGCAGTTTTTCATTTCTAGAAGATCTATGTGAACAATCGTTCATTGCCAAAAGCTACAAGACCTGAATATTAATTAATTGAGGGTCATCAATATTAAACCCAGCAAAATGCTTCATGAGATAAAATAATACGTAACTTGCGTTAAGTGCTCTGTGACAAGCACGGCATCAAATGATTTACATTTTTTTAATTCGTACAAATTCATTTTTACAAAATTTAAGTTATTTTAGGTCACACAATAATTGTGTGAGATATATTATTTTTTGCCATTTGACAGGTGTGGAGACTGAGGCTTAAGAAGTCCCTCACCCAATGCTATGAAGGCAGCCACTGATGGAGCTGGCATTCAAACCCAGGCCACCAGAATCCAGAATCTACATTCTACTCAATTTTTTCCTTAGTTGATGAGAAGATAACTCAGAAAAAATGAAAAATATTTACTAATTTATTTATAGTATAAATGACCTCTTTCAAATTCTAAATTATAGGACTGCTTATAAGACTTCTATTTATTCCAAGCTTCTTAGTTGATTTTGTGCAATAAAGGGAACCAGAGCTTTTGTGAATTTCAAGTGTGGCTCATGAGTACAAATAATTCACCAAATACACGCACACACACACACACGCACACACGCACACACATCCACGTGTGCACACACACACACACACACACACAAGAGTCTAACTACTAACTTTAGTAGGACTCAGCAATTCTCCAACTGGGAAGCAGTTAGTCTTGGGTCTTTATATAAATCTCCTTATAAATAATGGTTATGTTTACACAACCTGGAACTACTGGATTTTACCCTGAATGAGTCATTGCTTTGGAATAGTGTAAACAGAGCCAGTGTTAAGGAAGAAGATTTCTTTGTTAGCAAAGCTCTGAGCATTTAAACAGCTGTTTGATTTCACTCCAGAGGTGTTTGCATTTCATTGACAGATGGAGGAATTTCCAAATGGTTTTCAATCAATATATACTAGACAGACACGTGGATGAGAATTATCTCTTTAGGGAAGAAAACAACAACAACAACAAAACTGCAATTTAACCATGGTGTCTTATTTGTTTTTTTTAGCATCTGTTATTAAATAACTACCACAAAAACCACATGTTGGGGTGTGAAATCCTATGCAATGGTCCATATTTAAAGATGTTTATTTTCATGTGATTGGGTAGTTTTTGTTTGCATATTCTTGGTTTTCTCTTTGTTTTCTTAAAGAGGAAGCGCTATATGTGTTGAAAGCACGGTTTTTGCCCAAATTTATACCCATGTTACTCTGGACTTCTCTAGGGAGTGTTGAATTATATTTTTAAGTGTTATCTATAATTCATATATTAGCAATAATTCCAGGAATTATTATTTATATTTTATATAGCCAATGTTCATTTAAATTTACCCACATGTTACTCACATTTGTTCTTTGTCCTTCACTTCTTTTTGTTTTCATTTCAGACCATTTTCCTTTTGCCAGAAATACGTTCTTTAGAATTAATTGTCTCAGTTGCTGGGGGAAAATTCTCTTTTTTTCTTTCTTTTCCTGTTTTTGCCTGAAAATGTTTTTGTTTCACATTCATTCATGAGACATAATGAATGGATTAGAATAATTTGGCAATTATTTTTTCAGCACTTTTGTGGTATTATCCCACTGTTTTTGACCTCCATTGTGGTTATGGATAAGTCAGTTGTTAGCCTCACTGACCTGAGCCACAGAGGACCCTGTTGTGTGCTACCAAAATCCCTTTTGGGGATAGAAGGGATCTTACCCTCAGATGCTGAAGGTGTTACCAACTGACAGCTTATGGATCTCAACCTTGCTGGAAATTGCTCTCAACTGAGGAGACCCACCTCTGGTAAGTTCACACCCACTTTTAGAGGCTGCCTATTTCTGAATATTATTCTGAGCCCTAAACCAGGTGACAGGAGAGGCCACCAGAGTTGAGGATGGGCTACAGCAGGAAATGACTGTGGTGACGATGGTCTTGCCATTCGGGCCATTTGACTCAGCAGACCCTAAATTATTAGATGCACCACAGGTAAGAGAAAGTACATTGTGAAGTTTAAGGCAAGCCAAAATAGAAGAATCACCATTAGAGTTCTGAAACAAGGCAAGGTCATCTAACTATAAAGCTATATACCTTTCTAAACTTGCTTAAATGTGCTACTTGGCCCTGGCAAAGACTAAGTGCATGACTACAAGGCACAAAGTGACCATGAATCTAAAAGTTTCCAGCAGAAGGTGGTTCCACCCAATACACCAAGCTGGGCAGGACAAGAAGAGATCAGTCATAGCAGGAAGTGAAATATTGGCATAAAAGCTGAAGCATGCCCAGAGGCACAAATGTGAGGCACAAAGAGGTGGACACATGTCACCTATCATTATCTTATTAGTGGCAAGCTGATGGAGGAGGAAGAAAGTAAAGTTTGGTTCACAGAAAGTAAAATCTGGGCTATCTCATGACCTTGAAAGTGGATCAGTATATGGGCAGAGCCAAAAATGGACTTTGGCGGCAATGCATCCGTATTGAGGGATGGTTTTTATTTTATTTTATTTTATTTTATTTTATTTTATTTTATTTTATTTTAAGAGACAGAAAGAGAGCATGGGAGGGAAGAGAGGGGAGAGGGAGAACCCCAAGAAGACTCCACACTGTCAGCATGGAGCTCAATATGGATCTTGAACCCACGAACAGTGAGATCATGACTTGAGCCAAAATCAAAAGTCAGATACTTAACCAACTGAGCCATCCAGGTACCCATATTCAGTGATGATCTTGAAGGTGAGGTCCATTAGGTGAAATTCACCCAATGGGGAGGTCTTTAGGCAACATACCCAATCCTCTTTATGTGGAAAAATAAGTGTCCTAATTTAAATGTGCATGGACTCAACAAATACTTTAGCTGATTAGCCAGACCCTGGAAGAAAAAAATATTAGATCAGGGACAAAGAATAGAACTACGTGGGTAGACTTTCAGGCTTGAAGACAGATCTTTGTGTTTGCATTACACATTCCATTACAAGGAAGAGACACTAAACAACCAAGTAGAGAGAATGACTTGGCCGGCTGACATTGGTCAGTTTCTATCATTAGCTATTCCAATGCTGATACAATGGTTTTGTAAACATAGAACATGGTAGGATGGAAAGAGTCTATACATGGCCCACAATCATGGGTTTCTACTCATTAAAGCTGCCGTTAAATGTCCAACCTGCCAGCAACATTGACTAATGCTTATCTCTTAGTTCCTTAGAAAGGAACTTACCTCAAGGATACCAACAATCCATTAGTGGTATAAGTTGCCTCCATTAGACCCCTTCTATATTGGCAGGGACAAAGATTTATTTTGACTTCACAACACATTCCAGGTGTGAGTTTGACTTATCCACAGGGCCTCAATTAGCACCATTATTTGAGCTCTTACAGAGTTGAGACCACCCAAATGGATTTCCCACATAACACTTCATCAGTTCAAGCAACCCACCTTATAATTTTTTTAATGTTTATTTATTTTTGAAAGAGAGAGACAGAGAGACAGAGCATGAGAGGGGAGGGGCAGAGAGACAGGGAGACACAGAATCCGAAGCAGGCTCCAGGCTTTGAGCTGTCAGCACAGAGCCCAACCTGGGGTTCTAACTCACGAACTGCCAAGATCATGACCTGAGCTGAAGTTGGACACCTAACCAACTGAGCCAACCAGGCAACCCACTTTATAAAAAATACTATGGTATGATGGACAAATATGGGATCCACTGGATCCCAAAACACATCACCCCCAGGCTACAGGCCTAAGAGAGTGATATAAATGCTGAGTGATCCAGGGGATTGAGGGAATCTTAGATCCTAGGGTCTAAGAAAAGAATGTTCAGTGGGCCCATATTTTATACTGTAAGGCATGGGTAAGGCTGTGAATATTAGCAGAAAATTCTGGTACATTTCCAAATGCCTTGCCAGTGTAGTTCAGGTAGATATAGCAAGGGCAAATTTTGTGTCAAAAGACCAAGCAGAGGTAGTGGGAAGCTGAAAAGGGTATATGGACCAACCACATCTCCCCCAGGGTCGTGATGTTTGTAACTTCCTGAGATGGAGAACAGTGGGGAGAGCAAGATCCAGAACAACCCTACCTAGCAGGCACTTTGACCTTTGAATTAGTGAGTTTAAATCCTGGGTGGAATTAATAAGTTTTAATTACTTGGCACTATTTAAACCAGAAGAAACCAGATTGCTTTTCAGTGGCAAGATTAAGAGGCTTTTACCAGGAGCAGAAATGGGGACACCAGAGCTAAGTTGAGCTCAGTAACAGAATGGGTAAAGTTGTACTTCTGCATGGTGGAGCTGTGACAATTTCAGAACACTACACATGTAATCTTACAGGCGGGTGTGCTGACAAGCAGCTTTCAGAATTTCCTGGGATCCAACTCAGGATTATCCATCATGATCCTTCTCATCCCTAGGGGAGGAAGAATTTAAACAAGAAGGAGGAAATAAATTCATCTCATTTTAAAAACACGAATCAGTTTTTTGTTTTACGCCACCACCCAAATGCCATTTAATGATTCACTTACAGGTTCAGACACCTTTACAAAACACTCCTGGGGCGCCTGGATGGCTCAGTCGGTGAAGTGTCTGACTGCCGTTCGGGTCATGATCTCACAGACGGTGAGTTCGAGCCCTGCATCGGGCTCTCTGCTGTCAGCACAGAGCCTGCTTCAGATCCCGTGTCCTCCTCTCTCTCTCTCTCTGCCCTTTCCCCACTCTCTCTTTCTCTCTCAAAAATAAATAAACATTTTTTTAAATTTTTTTTTTCAACGTTTATTTATTTTTGGGACAGAGAGAGACAGAGCATGAACGGGGGAGGGGCAGAGAGAGAGGGAGACACAGAATCGGAAACAGGCTCCAGGCTCTGAGCCATCAGCCCAGAGCCTGACGCGGGTCTGGAACTCACGGACCGCGAGATCGTGACCTGGCTGAAGTCGGACGCTTAACCGACTGCGCCACCCAGGCGCCCCAATAAACATTTTAAAAAAAGCTCCTAGAATTCTCCAAAACTCCTCTTCATATATGACTACTGGCAATGTAAAATTATTTAGCCACTCTGGAGCCCGGTTTAGCAGTTCCTCAATAAGGTACACACAGAATTACCTCCTAGGTAATCCAGCAATTCCACTCCTAGGTATACCTGAAAGGATTAGAAACAGGTGTTCAAACAAATGCTTGTATACAAATATCATAGCAACACAACTCACAGCCTAAAACTGGAAACAACCCAGAAATCCATCCACAGAAGAATAGGTAGATAAGATGTGGTATATCCATACAGTGGGATATTATTCAGCCACAAAAAGGAATCAAGTGCTAAAATAAATGCTACATCATAGATGAAGCTTGAAAACACGCTAAGTGAAAAAAAAAAATAGACACAAAAGGGCACATAGTGTACGATTTCATCTATTTGAAATATCTAGAATAGACAAGTCCCTAGAGAAAGGAAGCAGATTTGTGGTTTCCAGGGGCTGTGGGGTGGGAGGAACAGGGGCGACTCCTGACAGGTATGGAGTTTCCTTCAGGGGAATGAGAACATTCTGGAATTAGATAGTGGTGATGAGCATACAGCATCATGGATGCACTTCATGCCTCTGAATGGTACACTTTAAAATGATTTAAATGGTAAATTTTGTTATGTGTGTTTTACCACATGCAAAACAAAACAAAACAAAACACAATCTCCCAAGCTCAAGAGGTACTCGTCTTGTTTTCCCCAAACCATTTTAGGTCTCAAGGAAAGTTTTCTGCCGCACTGCCTGAAATGGGTCACCAGTTTTTCCTTGTGGGAGGCAACCCAAGACTCTGCACCAAGGAAAGCCGGTCAGCTGTTTTACAAGGAAAACACCTAGCATCAAATCCTGGGCTCTCTAAAGAATTGCTAGCTAAGCCTCTTCCCTGGGGTAAATTCGGGGAGAAGCGCTATGAGTCTGAGCTTGCCAGGTTCCTGTGGGCCACACCCAGCAGTTAATAAGTTGTTCGGAACTCTACATGCCCCGTCTTAATAACTAGTTCTTTTCCCAGTTTGTAGGTTCCCATAATCATGCGGCCACTCGAATGAGAACACCGAAAACCACTAACAATTTGGAGACGAGACAGAGTCCAGAAAAGGAAGAAAAGTCACGAAGACATAAATTTAGCTTGAGGTGTTCCACGAACACAAGGCAGAGACCTAGAATTAGGGCTTGCTCTAAATTTCAAAATTGACAAAATGGTGGCTTCTCTGAAAGCGGAGTCATTTGGGCAAGGAAATGTCTCAAGCAGGCATCTGTGACAGTGCAAGGGAACCGACTGAAAAATGCAAAACGTCTGGAATTCAAAACAAGAGATGTCCGTCCATCTGGTGACAACTTGTCGGGACAGTTTGCCAAAGCAGAAACCTGCAAAAACCGACCTGTGGGTTGCAAAGGAAAGTGTAGCTTCCTCTCCCCCCAAGATGATGGTTAAGAGCACTAGTTTTTAAGTTAGAACCAGGCCAGCTGTCAGCAGGAAAAATCGATATGCGTGTGGGAGGTGGGCAGGAGCCAGTAACGTAAACCTTGAAGTCTTGGATTTCTTCTCAGCACGGGTAAAAGACCCTGCAGAAAAACTGACATCATATAATTCATGTGAATAAGAGTTTCAGAATGTGTTTAGTAGTAAAATCTATCAAACCTGTTGGTGGCACAGAATGTGTACAAGGGGAACAGGAGTCAAGAGTAACTTCTACATCAAGAGGAAGGCTATGGCACCTGGACATTTTGCTGCACTGGCAAACCCAGCGTCCACCCTATAGGAAATCTGGTATGCATTCACCCCTTCGTTCCTACAGGGTTGTGTGACCCAGCCCAACTGAGTCAACGCTATACACTTATTTTTTTTTAATCTTTGCTAATATGAGAAATGAAAATCATGAGAAATGAAATATAACATATCTTATTATATATTTTTAATTACTAACGAGGCAAAACGTTTGTCCATATACTTGTTGGCCATTTGTGTCTCTTATATTTACGTGTTAATTGTCTGTTCTATCTTTTCTTCCTGGTGTGTGAGATCTGACCACCCATCCTTTCGAAGCCCTCTGTCTCCCTTAGATTTCCTGACATTGGCTTCCTCTTACCTCCCTGACAGTTCCGGCTCTGTTGTCTCTATTTCCTCAATATGCTGCCCAGCCCCACACCCACCTTGTCCAACTTCTGTTCTCAGCCCTCTTCTCTTCTTTCTATAGGTGTTCCTAGGTGATCTCTTCTTTTACATAATTCACCTATTTCCTCCACATTAATCATTCCAAAATCTCTATCCAACCGCGACCTCTTTCCAGATGTTCAGGCCAATGGTTCCCACTGTCTACTCTGCATTTGCATGTCTATGTCCAACAGACACAAAACATTAAAACGTGGCTAACATTAAATCACAGCCTCTCGTTTCTTCCAGACAACTTCTTATTTCCTACTCCCATTCACGCTACCAAACCCACCTGAATTTCTTGGGCTATCACTTCCATCATTTATTTGTGTGTGTGTGTGTGTGTGTGTGTGTGTTTTCAACAAATATTTATAGAGCATCTGCCACTTTCCAGGCACTGTGCTGGGCCCTAAAGTTTTGTTCCCTCGTCACTTTCCCTGTATTAACTCTACTATAAAATCTTGTGAATTTTCTCTTTGTGATAACCTCTCAAAGTTTTTACCTCCTTTCCCCTTTTTGTTCCTGTTGCTGCCCTCATATTGGCTAGTCTCCCCAGCAGGTGTTTTACGTCTCATCTGTAGCATCACCGCATTCCTTACTCCTCTCATCTGAGCAAGACAAATCACCCTAAAACACAGCTCTGATCATCTTCCTTCCTCCCTTAAAAACCATCTTCGGTAACACAATTACAAGTAAAGAAAACTACCAACTCCTCAACCAACCCTGATGACCTCAAACCCTTATCTCTTACTAATGCCTGCTCTCCATCCAACTCTCTATGAAAGAACTTTCATAGTTCTTTCATACTTGGCCAAGCATACTTGGCTTTCCCCCAGCTTTCTGTGTCTTATTAATTTGCTGAATATATCTTTTTTTGTAGTAAAATACAATTTATATGCATAAAAGTGAAAAGAGCTTATGCATATAGTTTTGACAAATGAATACAATCATGAAACCCATACCACCCAAATCAAGATATAGAATATTTCCAGTACCCAAAAATTTCCCTCATGCTCCTTTCCGATCAACTCCAACCCCAGCCACGGGCGAATGCTGTTCTGATTTCTATCAATATAGATTAGTTTTGCCTTTTCTTGAATTCTCTATAAATAGAATCATCTGTAATATACTTTTTTTTGGTCTAGTTTCTTTAGTTAGACATAATGTCTACAGAATTTGTCCGTGTTTTTTCACATGTCAGTGGCCCATTCCTTTTTTATTGCTGAGTAGAATACCATGAAGTGAATATACCACAATTTGTTTATTCAGTTTCCTGTTGATAAACATTTGGACTGTTTCCACTTTGAGACTATTATGAATACAGTTGCCATGAACATTGACATACAAGTCTCTTTGTGGAAACATGTGTTCATTTCTTTTGGATAAAAACTCAGGAATAGAATTTTGGGGTTCTATGATATGCATATGTTTAAGTTTATAAGAGATTGCTATACAGTGTTCCCTAATGGTTTTGTCACTTTACCCTCTAACCATCAATGAATGAGAGTTCTACTTTCTCCATATTGTCTCATATTTGCTATTGTAAGTCTTTTTAATTTCAGCCATTCTAATTGGTAACTCAGTGTGATTTAATGTGCATTTCCCTGATGACTAATGATGCTTACCACCTTTCATATGCTTATAATCAATTTGTCTATCTTATTTTGTGAAATACCCTTCAAGGATTTTTTTCCCAATTTTTATTGGGTTTATACCTTTTTATTATTGATTGATAGTGGCTCTTTATGTATTCTAGATACAAATCTTTACCAGATATATGGATTACAAATATTTTCTCTTTTATGTAATTTTTTACAAATTTTGCCTTTTCAGCTTTTTAACACGCCTTATGATTAGCAGAAATTTTTCATTAGACAAAGTCCAGTTTATCGTACTTTTTCTTTGAATGGTTGCGCTTTCTGGAATCTCTCTACGATATCTTTGCCTACTTAAGTAGGTATAAATTCTGATGCTTTTTATAGAAATTAACAGGCTGATTCTAAAAGTTATATGAAAGTAGAAAGGATTTAGAATATCAAAAAATTACCTTAAAAAGGAAAAGCAAAATAGAGGACAAAAACTGCATAATTTCAAAATTTTCTACCAAATTTTCTAGTAATCAAGACAGCAAAATTGTGTTTGTGTAAGGATTGACCAATAGGTCAGTGGAAGAGAATGAGATCGTGAAGTAGACCCACATGTACAAGGTCAGTTGATTTTTGACGAGGGAGCCAAGACAATTTAAAGGATACGGGAACATCTATCCAACAAGTGTTCTAGAGGACTAGATAAATATGTGGGAAAAAATAAACATACCACACACAAAAATTTATTTGCGATGGACCATACAGCTCAAGATGAAAACTGTAACTATAAAGCTAGGGGAAAAAAAAAGGAAAAAAAACCCTTTTTTTTAGATTCCTTTCACCTAAAGGTTTCTCCTCCCTATCATTTCCTTTTGACAGATTACCCATACTTCAAGGCGGAGCTCAGATATAACCTTCTTCATGAAGCCTTTTATTACCACCCCTATGGAGGGGCTCCTGGGTGGCTCAGTCAGTTAAGTGGCCAATTCTTGATTTCGGCTCAGGTCATGATCTAAGAGTTTGTGGGTTCGAGCCCCGCTTAAGGCTCCACACTGTGCAGATCCTGCTTGGGAGTCTTTTTTCTCTCTCTGCCCCTCCCCTGCTTGCGCTCTCTCTGTCTCTCAAAATCAATCAATAAATACACTTAAAAAAAAATTACCACCCTTATAGAAAGAGACACCACCTTATCAACCTCTTACAGCACTCTCCTCATACCATGTTAGACATTGTGTTATGGTCATGTGTATACATGTGTATACCTGTGTCCACATCATAACCATCCTTCTAAATGAGGTGTTCCTTGACCACATCTTGTTCTTCCCCGAATCCCCTGTACCATGCAGCAGGGTATTCACCCAGAGTAAAATATCAGTAAATAAGTGATCTCAAAATGTAATTCCATACCAAAGTATTGAAGAAAAAAAGAAGGAAAGGAAGGAAGGGAAAGGGTCTGTTGTTTGCTTGTAGGATAGGGAAAGGGACAGTAGGATAGAGGTAGAGTTAGGTCAAATTCAAATGAATTTTAATGAAAGTATCAATATACATTTATATACATTTATACAACTAGTAATAACTCCCCACTAAGGACATAACTGCAAAATTGGACAGGACCTGTACCTGAGCAACTACAAAGCCCTTACCAAAAAATAATGTGGGGTGCCTGACTGGCTCCGTCGGGAAAGCACTTGATCTCCGGGTCGTGAGTTCAAGCCCCACATTGGGTGTGGAGCCTACTTAAAAAACAAAAGCTTTACAAGTTTTTCTTTTGCTACAAACTAAGAACATTCATAAGTAACATCTGGAGAAATCAATTGGCAATAAGTGTGATCTTCCCCTAAAGGATTTCCTATATACTTCTATTTATAGAAAGATCTATGAGCACAGTATTGTGAATAATTTCGTGATCACTGCCACTGTTGAATATTTTGCACTGAAAGATTATATATTTATGTCACTTCTAGTTTCATTAAAAAATATATTTATTTGTATTATTTACTAAATGCGTATTTGTTATTTTTTTATTTATGTATTTAGTAACTCTTCTTGCATTTTCTCAAACAAAACTCAGTCAAGAATGGGTTTGGCTTCATGTATCAGCCTCACTCAGAAGAGGCAAAAGAACACGACAGAGAGCACGACAAGAACAGCCAGAAATGAGAAGGGATTTAAAAAACTCAGGTTTTTAAATTTCAGTTGAACAATAATGAATCCCATTAAAATCTCAACTTACTGGTGAGACTCAATTAATGCCTGTCTCAATCTAGTCTCTGAAATCACACCTTTGTTCCAAAGGCTGTGGATCGTTGCAGTTATATCGGTATCTTAGAATGATCTTTCTTTTTATATAAAAATGTATTTGTGTTTGTAGGTAAAATATTTTTAAGTAGCTAAGAAAAATAATCTAAGAACGGCTGCAGCGTTACTGCCATGGTACATTTATTTTAAAATACACATGGTCCATAATGTACTTGGAAGAATGGATTATCGTTCTGTTATTATTACCACCACTGCTGTTAATAAGATTCTGTAGAAACACTGGAATAGAGGGCAAGACCATCATTAATACTCCTGCTGTGATTTTGCAGCCCTCAGCCACCTTCCTGGTCACTCCTTCATCCTCCCCCAGGCTTGGTTTCCCCCTGATTCCCAGCATATCCCCAAATCAGCAGGGAGGGGAATGCTGAGAAACTACAATAATCAGGAGCCAGTCTGAGTAATCCAAAGCAGCCCTGTTTGTCATTTTCCTGAGAAGTCTTTAAGTACTTGAAGCTTTGGGGGTGCCTGGGTGGCTCAGTCAGTTGAGCATCTGACTTTGGCTCGGGTCATGATCTCACGGTTCGTGGGTTTGAGCCCCGTGTTGGGCTCTGTGCTGACAGCTCAGAGCCTGGAGCCTGCTTCGGATTCTGTATTTTTCTCTCTCTCTCTGCCCTCCCTGCATACCCTCTGTCTCCTTCTCTCTCTCTCAAAAATAGATAAACATTTAAAAAATAAATAAAATAAATAAATATTTGAAGCTTTTCTTTCTCTCTTTAGACTTGATTTTCTCAGGACAAGGTTCCTTTAAGTGGTCTTTATCAGACAGGATTTCTAGAAATAACACCTTTTGGCTTCCCATTTTCACACAATGTAATTTAACATTTAAAGCAAAATTTACCTTGCCTTTTATTTACTTTCCATGTTGTACATTGATGCATGTTCTTTCTATAAAAATTAGTTTAATTTCATAGCTATTATTTCAGAAACCAAAGAGATGGAGCATTCCTTTTCAAAAACTCTTCATTTATTCTCGGTATTTTTGATATAAGGTTTTCCTTTATGCTTTGGTTTAGTCCCAGTAAACAATGGAGAAAACCCTAACTACATTTACATAAGAGAAAATTCAGAAAAATTAGGATAGAAAATACTTCCAAAATGGGGCACCTGGATGGCTCAGCTGGTTAAGCATCCGACCAGCTCAGGTCATGATCTGACGGTCGTGAGTTCAAGCCCCACATTGGGCTCTCTGCTGTCAGTATAGAGCCTGCTTCTGATCCTCTGTTTCTGTCTCTCTCTCTTTCTCTGTGCCTCCCTGATGTCTCTCTCTCTCTCAAAAATAAGCAAGCATTTTTAAAAAGGAGAAAGAAAGTACTTCCAAGAGCATCACATTATAAAGAATGTCCATGTAATGGATTACCATGTAATTCCTTTTTATATATAAATACACCCTGATTGTGTTATCTGAGATACTTCTACCATTTAAACTTTTTTTTCAAGTTTATTTATCTTGATAGAGAGAAAGAGAGAGATCAGGGAAGGGGTCGAGGGAGAGAGACAGAGAGAGAGAGAGAGAGAGAGAGAGAATCCCAAGTAGGCTCCAGGCTGTCAGCACAGAGCCTGATGTGGGGCTTGAACTCACAAAATATGAGATCATAACCTGAGCCAAATCAAGAATCAGTCACTTGACCGACTGAGCCACCAAGTGCCCCATATTTATACCTTTTTAAAAATTGAGATATATTGACATGTAACATTTTATCAGCTTTACACATACAATATAATTCGATATTTGTATTTATTGTGAAATGAAAACCATAATAACTCTAGTTAACATCCATCACCATATAGTTACAATTTTTTTTTTCTTGTCATGAGAACTTCTAAGATCCACTGTCTTAGCAACTTTCAGAAATCCAATACAGTTAACTGTAGTCGCCATGCTGTGCTGCACGTCACATACCCAGGACTTATTTCTTTTCTAAATGGAAGTTTGTACCTTTTCACCACTTCACCCGTTTTGTCCACCTCCCGTACCCTGCCTTGGGCAACAGTGAATCTGTTCTCCATACCTGTGAGTTTGGGGTTCTTTTGGATTTATTTTTGTTTTTGTTGGTTAGATTTCACATATAAGTGAGATCATATGGTATTTGTCTTTCTCTCGCGATTTATACTTTTATTATAAGAATTAAACTATGCTTTGTGCTACTGTAAAAAAAAACTTTTTTTTTCTGAAACAAGAGTAATTCTGAGTTTTGACTAGAACATCTTTGCAGATATACTTCTGTGCCTTTAAGTATTTATTTGTTCAAAGTAGCTCTTAATGTTTGAAGATGTGTACTCTGAATGTATATGCATAGTCTTTCCATGGAATTAACTATATCTTCTGTATTGTTTAATGTCTGTTGTGGCAGGCGGCGGTCCAAGTTTGGGGATGGAACGGGGAGGACGGATGGAGGTGTACCTGAAAATCGTGTAAGTATTTCTGAATAACATGAATATGGAAACAGGCTTATAAATTTTCCCTGTTAAGGCACAAGCCTGGGTCCGATACCAGTTTCAATGCCTATTTAAATATTGTATATATTTCACATCAGGAGTTACAACAGAGTATGTTTTTAAAAGGTCATTCAGAGCATGAAGTCACATGACTAAAACAGCTAACGATTTTATTACTAGTCTCATTGTTCATATATATATATAATGCCCAATTATTGTTTTGTCTTAACGACACAGGAAAAAACTCTCCTAGGAGCTGAATGAATCAGGCTAAACTTGGGAACATGATGATTTACTCACCTATGCCTAATTCAACATTCAGCTCATTATTTCGGTTAAGCTATAATGAGAATCTTGGTCCGGGCTGAACACTTCACAGGACCAGATACTAGATATGCACTCAATCATAAGACTATTTTTTGGTCTATTTAATATATCTCCACCCAAATTTAATGTTACAGTTCCCAAGACCTCGGTGTGTCCTATTTCTGCATGCTGAAATATCTTTGGCCTAATCTTGTATTTTTGCCTGAGTCAGATAATTTATTCCTAAGTATGGCATGCTTCCCTCAAGTTACAAAGGAAACCATTTGCAAAAATAGGTGTAGCAAGAAAAGAGAAAAAAAAATCCCACATGTCTACAAGGAAGTCAAGGCTATGACTCTCACGAACGATAAACCCGTTACCTGCTGGGGCATGCTAGGGTCTCATTTTTATAACTCATCATATAATTAGCCATGTTCAGTGCCTTTCAGCACTATGTCAGACTATATACGTCCTGCCAAGGATAGTTTAAAATTTATTGAAGTTTGCTTTAGAAAACAGTGTACCTTATAAGCAAAAGAGAATGATTTTATACAATATTAATGAGAGCCAGAAATGGAAAGGGCACTCTGTTAGGCCAATAGTAGCCAAAAACATGGCCTTTTTTTTTCCAAGGAAGTTACAGGGCACTGGAGGAATGGGGGTGAATATAAATCATTATGATACAAAGCATGGTCTACGTGGCAAAAACAATGTCTAAAGAGTGATTAATTTTGACAGGGGTGGGGGTTGAGGAAAGCTTCCCAGAAGGAAGGAACACTGAATTTGGCCTCAGAGGATCAATTAAGCAGAGAGAAGGGAAAAACTCCCGAAGACGGGGACTGGTAATTTCAACAGAGATGCAGAGTCAGGGGAAAAAGTAAGGCATGGTGAGGGAATACATGGAGGCTCAGAGTATGAGGATGCTTGAGAGGAGGGGCTTAAAGGGCCTTGAGGAATCGGGGCGGGGGGAGGAATGTAAACTCCAGTTTACAATCCATACTCTGAGCAGGAAAACAGCGCAATCAGTTTGGGGTATGGCAAAGACATTTCTGGTGACAATGTTTGCAAGCGGTTAGAATGAAGACAGACTGGAAGCAGACAAACCAGTGAGAAATCAGTTGCAATTGTTTGGTAAAGAGAAAACCAGGTAAAGTGGGCTTGAACGGAGAAAGTGGCAATGAGAACAGAAGGGGGTAGATGATTTGAGAGACTCTGAAATTGTTACCAACAGCACTTGGTGACAGATGTCATAGGGGCAAGGGGGAGGAGGATTTGAAGATAATCCCCAAGGGTTCTCACCCCACTGATTGAATGGACGACGATCAGATATCTTCATACTTTTGTGACTTTGTAAAGCCCTTCCTTCCTCAACTATCCATCCCCCATGTACCTCCTGTAGCTAGCCCAGCCTTCCCTCAAAGCTTACCTGTTCCCAAATACCCTGTCTTATACTCCACCCACACCCAGCAATCCATCACTTCTTTGCTGGCACAAAATATTATCTTTATTTCTGCTTTTTGTTGTAAGTGCTTACGTGTTTGTTTCCCCACGGTATGTAAGTGCTTTGAGAAATCATGTTCCACTCACCTCTGTATTTTTCATAATATCCAATACGGTGATGTTCAACAAATTCCTCTGTGCCTATTTCCATGTGTGACATTTCTGGATATTGCCCAGGATTAAGGTGGTCTAAAGAGAGATGATATTAAGCAATAATTCCCAAAGTGTGGTACATGTGTTACCGGGAAAACGTGGAAAATAATTTTGAGTATGGAAAGATTTTTAATGGTTTCTCTTTTATGTTCATAAAATGGAATAATACACAGAAATAAAAATAAATAAACTAGTGATTCATGTAAACTATGTAAATTAATCTCAAAAATATGTTGAAGAAAGCAGCCAAGCATGGAAGAATGTATATTGTATGATTTCATATCTATGAAATCCACAAACAGTAACAGTTCATCTATGTTGATGGAAATCAGAACAGTGGTTTCCTGTAGAAGCAGGATTCGGCTAGAAGGGTGTACAATTTTTAGAGTCGTGGAAATATTTTACATATATTTTATACGTTTATTCATTTTTGAGAGACAGAGAGAGACAGAGCATGAGCAGGGAAAGGGCAGAGAGAGAGGAAGGCACAGAACCTGAAGCAGGCTCCAGGCTCTGAGCTGTCAGCACAGAACCTGATGCGGGGCTCAAACTCACAAACCGCGAGATCATGACCTGAGCTGAAGTTAGACACTGGAACTCACGGAGCCCCCCAGGCACCCCGGAAATATTTTATATATTCGATTAGGTTACTGGTTTTACAGGTTTATATAGTTTTTCAAAAGTCATTGTTTTGTACCCTTACGATTGGTGTGTTTCACTCCAAGTAAACTTTATCTCAGTTAAGGAAAAACATTTCAGGAAAATTTGAATATCATCTTGGTTTAGTTGATACCGATGAATTTTTCTTTTCAGTTTTATTACAGTATGATGATAGCATTATGTAAAAACGTGTTCATAATATTTAGAGATACGTACCAAAGAATATATGTGTGAAATGATATGATATCTAGATTGCTTTAAAACAATTCATCAAATATGAAAATGATTCAAAAGGAGATATTTAAAGCAAGTGTGTCAAAATATTGATGTATGGAATCTGGGTGAGGGGTGTGTAGGAGTTCATTTTACTATGCTCTCTAGTGATGTATATATTTAAATTTTCAAAATAAAAATTGATGTTACAAGAACGCTTTACCGAAAATCAAATTACCACGTGGATAGTATCAAACCCTATACTCAATCCAACAGCAAATTCTATGGTCCCTGACTTGAAAATGCATTCAGAATACACCAGTCTTACGACCCCCGGCACCCCCTCCCCCCACCACACACACACTGTTACTTCCAGAGTTAAGCAACCTCCATCTCTCAGCTGAACTATTTCTGTAGCCTGTAGACCAGTCTCCCTATGTCCAGTTACCCAATGGAGTTTATATTCTGCGCTAAATTCAGAACCATTTTTTTAATACACAAGTTAGGTCATGTTATTCTACTGCTCAAAATCCTCTGATTTCCCATCTCTTGCAAAGTAAACTTCAGATTCTTTACCTTGGGTTTTGAGGATTGGAATGAACTTGTTTTCCACTTCCTCTCTGAACTTACCTCCCACATTCTCCCCTTTCACTCACTCTGCTCCAGTCACACTGGCTTCCCTGTATCTTTCAGGGAAAATTAAAAAAAAAAAAAGTGTAAGCCTACCGCAAGGTCTTTGAACTTGTTTTTTCTCTTTGCCTACAAACTCTTCCCCCAGGCAGCCAGCCATCTCACTTCCTCACTCTCTGATCAAATGTCACATGATCAGAGCAGCTTTCTTTGACCACTCCATATGGACTGGCACCATCCCACCTATACTATGCACCCTGTATTCCCCTTCACTTGCATTCTTTTTCTTCCAATCCTTGAGCACTATCTGACATGTTATATACTTTTTTGTCTGTCCTCTCTGACTAGAATGCAAGCTCCCTTGGGGGCCATTTTGTTCACTGGGGAAATCCCCAGCACCTAGAATAGTGGCACATAGCAGGTACACAATAAATATTCATTGTTGAAAGAAGAATCAAATGGTTCACAGGGCCACCTTTGACTCTGAATTTCCACATTCAGCTTAGCACCCTGAACAAAAGAAAGTCTATATTCCTCTCCCTAAAACAATGTTACCCCCCAGGGGCAGGATGGGGATGCCATGGCTCTTTTATTCATGTATTACATGGCAACAAAATTAGGACAATAGACGAGATCTCAAACTAAAGAAAAGCAGGTCTCACAGGACTCTCCATTGGGCCCAGCCATCCTCCAGGCATAATTCACTCCTCTCCAGCAAAGGGTGGGTGGTGGTGGAAGAAAACACCCATGTTATCTTCCTGATACCCAAGAAGGCCAAATTCCCACCTGTGAGCTAAGGGAATAATACTAGGAAAGGAACAGAACATTTCCTACCACAATGAAGATTATGATGATGACTATAATAAAGAAGAAAAAGGGGTGCCTGGGTGGCTCAGTCAGTCAAGCATCTGACTTCAGCTCAGGTCATGATCTCACGGTTTGTGGGCTCGAGCCCTGCGTCGGGCTCTGTGCTGACAGCTCAGAATCTGGAACCTGCTTTAGATTCTGTGTCTCCCTTTCTTTCCATCCCCTTCCCTGCTCATGCTCTGTCTCTCTCTCTCAAAAATAAATAAACATTAAGAAAAAATTTTTTAAAGACGATAAAGATGAGCCTTTTTCCAATCCCAATTCCCCTCTAGGCCTATCAGAAATAAATCAGAGTACAGAAGATGGGCAGAGAGCACTATTTTTTGCTTCTCCACTCACCAGCGTTTCCATCATGATTACTGTAAATGGAAGGACTCTACCCACCGACCCACAGATATGCACACAAAAACAACTGGGTGTATTGTGTTGAAGGAGATGATGATCCTTCCTAAGAAGGATATGGCTATATGTTAGATAAGACAGTGATGATTACGATTTGTGGCAACAAGTATACACTTGAGAACTTTCTAGAACCAAGCCAGATTAGCCTTACAATTTACTAACTGGTCACCCTACACTTTACTTAATCTCTCTGTGATTCTGTATCTTATCCTTAGAACACATAAATAATAATACCTCCTGGATAGAGTTGTTCTGAAGAATAAATTAATATATAAAAAACACATAGAAGAGTGCCTGACACACATAAGAACTCAATTCATATTAATTATTAATATTTTTCCCACGATCAGCATTAAAATCCATGAGATTCCAGATGATATAATAATTATATATTTCTCCTCACTACAAAGAATGGAATATTTTTTCCTTGGAGAAATGATAAACAGAAATTTTGCTTCATAATTATTAATACAGGGCCTCTGGTATAACCAATGAAAAGTGGTGATTTTCTTAAATTCCTCAGTAAAAATTAAATGCATTTAACTGTTTAACCCCTTCTCCTGATCAGTTTTTGCTGTTCAATAAGGAAAGAATGAGGGTCGTACTGTAACATTACAGATTTATTTCACATTGTCTTTTAAGGAAGACATCAGGTAAAGCATGTGTGAAGCTTGTAAGACAGTAGCTGGAATCTGATATATAAGTTCCATCTGAAACTGAGCTATTTGCCAAAGATAACTTTATTTTGGCAATTCGTGAGAAAAAAAGAAGAATTAGTTGTTAGGTGCTAGGATACCACTCAGTAGCTCTAAAAGTCTAGCATAGGATGTATTCAACATTTTCTGTTAATGATTTGGATAGAGACTGAGGTGGCACGAATATCTAATCTGCCAGGACCACAGAGAGTGGCAAGATAATGAATAGCATTGATGGTCAACTGGGGAATTAAAAAAGAGCAGGGCGGGCTGAAATGTTGGACCAAAACAAACTAGCTATAATAAAAGATGAATGTTGAATGATATTTATGAAAGTGTAGAATCATGTAAATAGCAAGAGTTTCATACAATAGTTAATCATTCATCCAAGTCCTTTGATAGGTGATACAGATACATTCCTCACAACATGTATTCAGTCTAATTGAGGAGAGGGAACCATAAAAAGGAAAGCGCAGTGATGGGCATATTCATACAAGTGCTGGGAAGGAACAGCAAACTCACCCGATGGAGAGCAAAGGGATAAAGGCCAGTGAAATAAGCTCTTGACGGAGAAGGGTTTTATTCCATCCAGGGACACCGTCTAAGAAAGACACACAGATGAAAGCTCGTATGGTGTTTACAGAAAATTTTGAGCACTAAAATGCAGAGCAGGAAATGGCGAGAGGTGATGCCAGAGAAGCAGAATAAGCCATGGAGACACCAAGTTATGCAAAGGAACAGGACTTTGTCACATAGGCGTGAAGAGCTAAAGCAAAGATATGTAACCAGGAAGCAGTATGCTCAGACTGCATTTCATGTGGATCATGCAGGAAGTAATATAGAGGATGATGAGATGGTCCAAGAGATACAAGGAAAGCTACAAGAGTCCTGGGTCACAGAAGCCATAGCAATGGAGAGTTTTAAAAAGAAAGAAGCGATTTACAGTGTTAAATCTTACCCATAAGAGAAGGACTATCAAATGGCCTTCATATTTCACAGTCAGACCTATTGTTAGACTTAATAGGAATAATTTCAGTAGAGTGGTTGGGATGGGAGACACATTAAAGTATATTTCAGAAAAGTAATAAATGAAAGATGAGTAAGTGTAGCTTGCACTTTCTTTAAGAAGCTTGGTAAGAAGAGAAAAGAAAGAGGTGAGGTAGTAGCTACAAGAGAGACTCTGTTTCATTTGTAATGGAAGGGACTTGAAGCAGTTGCAAAGCAAAGGTGGAGAAGCCAAGGAAAGAGAAAAGAAGAAAAAAGAGAGAGAGAGAGAGAGAGAGAGAGAGAGAGAGAGATAAGGCAAGGTCCAAAGGAGAAAGAAAAGAGTGAATTATGTGGGTGGAGAGGTTAGTTTTGATAAACAGAGGGTCTTCATATCCTGTAAAAGATGGGGCAGGAGTAGGGATGGAATGAAGGTAAGCTGCGGCCAAGTCAAAGCCTAGGGCTCCATGGAAAGTTAAAGATGACCAATTTTCTCACTGATGTATTATTGTGCTGGTGGCAGTTGGTCATAGTTCTTAAGTCCTACATTTCCTTTTTGTTGTTGTTATTTAAACCATATTAAGAGAGGATTCAGGAGCCCTGACTTGACCATATAACACGTGAAAAAGATCCTAGGACGCTACAAGATGACGGTAACGTTAGGGAAACAACCAGGGTCCCAATATAAATAGAAACAGACATCTAGGTCACATTCCAATTATTATGTTCAATTTTAGAGGATCATATTAAAGAAAGACATTGTGAAATAAGATCATTTCAGAAGAAGGATATTAAATGACCATAACCCCATAAATCTATTAACAAAAAACAGGTAAAGGAGGTTGATATTTACCCTAGAAAGGAAAATTTAGAGATGAAACTATCATAGAGCACAGGAAATATATTCTCTCTAAAGTGCTCCATGGAGCAGACTCTGGATGTGACAAAGAGGTAGGTTTTATTTTATTTTATTTATTTAAAAAAATTTTTTAATGTTTCTTTATTTTTGAGAGAGTGAGACAGAGCACGAGTGGGGGAGGGGAAGATAGAGGGGAGACACAGAATCCAAAGCAGCCTCCAGGCTCTGAGCTGTCAGCACAGCGCCCGACACAGGGCTCGAACCCAAGAGCTATGAGATCATGACCTGAGCTGAAGTCGGATGCCTAACCGACTGAGTAACCCAAGCGCCCCGAGGTAGATATTATTTTAAGAGAAGGAAGCACTCCTTTATAAAGCCATACAATTCGTCATCACTGCAAGTGTGTAAGAGGTCAGATGACCAAAAAGCAAGAAGGTTGTAGGAGGCCCACTGCAGCTGGCAAAACGTAAATATCATCCAATGTTAAGTTTCCATAACTCTGTTTTTAAACATCACTTACCCATTTTTGAGAGGTTATGGAATGAGATATGGAGCATATCATTCTTAGTATCCAATGGGATGCTGAATGCATTGGAACAGGAAAGCAGATAAAACTGGAATGTTTAAGGTTTACATTATGGGGATTTGGCACTGAATTTTACATTTGGTTTAAGTGCATGAGCCACTAAAAAGGTAATTTAGTGCTTCAGAGCAATGAATTCCAGCCTGTAGCAGTGGCGATTGAGGAGGACGACTGAAAGTTTCAGGACC
Source organism: Prionailurus bengalensis (assembly GCF_016509475.1). Classification (NCBI taxonomy): domain Eukaryota; kingdom Metazoa; phylum Chordata; class Mammalia; order Carnivora; family Felidae; genus Prionailurus; species Prionailurus bengalensis. Next base: position 113,677,623 of record NC_057358.1, read on the forward strand.
TGAAACTTTACAAAATGTAAAAAACCAAACCAAACCAAACAAAACAACTTCTAGATAAGACCTGCACAGTGTGCAGGAATGGAGTGGGGAGGGTGACATATACAGAGATGGAGAAAAAAAGGGTGAAGAAATAAGCAAATATCTAATCCAGCATCCAAACAACCAAGTTTAGCGAAGAGGAAAGGATAAAGAAATGAAGTTGACAGGATACGAAAGGATCCTGCGCAGCCAGAGAAATCGGTCGTGAGTACAACAATCTTAGATGAGAGTTGCTGAGCTGCCTGCAGATGTTTTCTATCAACCAAAGAAGTGATTGATTGCAACCAACTGAAAACCAACGAACCTAGCTTGAGTGGGAAAGAGGGAATTTATGACATAGATATAAGGGGGTCCTAAGAAGAAGGGCTTCGGGAAGGAGCTGGAGCCAGGCACTAGGGTAGGTCAAGAATTTGCATTTCTAATAAGTCCCCAGGTGATGCCCAGGCTGCTGATCCAAGGACTTCCCTTTGAGATCCACTGCATTAGAGGTGGCAAAGCGTCTTCCCAGATATTATCTCATTTAATGTTTACCGTAACTCTTTGGGGGGAGGACCTATTAACTCCATTTTTCAGGACAGGAAGCAAAGGACTAAAGAGCTTTCACACCCAAACTCTTAAAGCTTCTAACCAGTAAAACTGAGACAGCAGTTTGGTTCTGATATTGTCAAGTTCCATCTTTTCCCCTACCCCCTAGCTGTTTGGTGTAGGATGATGATCTGTATCTATCAGAACCTGACAGAAGCAAACAGTTAAGGGCATATTGCTAATTCCGTATTGTTTAATAATGATAGCTAATCAAAATGTTGCTACACTCTATGAACAAAGGGCTGTTATGTTTTTATACTACTAAGAGTAGAACTCAAAACTATTTGCTTATGTTTAATGTGCTTTTATATCAGAGTGCAAGTGCTCCCAGCTTAAAGAGAGCATTGAAACAGCTGCTTTCATAGACAATTAAATTTTCTGTAGTTATACTGGCTTTTTTTTTTCAGCTGCTTTTTACCTATACCTTGTACTAGCAGCCATAATTATGTTGAAACATTAAAGTTGCCCTCAATGAAAAGAAGTTTCCGTGTGTAATTTCCCCTTGCAAAATTGACTCCTTTATTCTGTCCCTTCATGATCTTCAGCAAACTATTATTAAAAATTGGTCAGGATATTCAGGCTATTTTTCCAGACTATTTATTTTCTAATTTAGGATCAGTCCTGATTTTCAGCAATTTGGTACAAGGCAATGCTACATATTTGAATTGTTTAACCACATAGCTTAAAAATAGCAAACCTCATGGTTCTGAAACTGTGTAAATTGTTTTTGAAGGGATGGGGATGGGTAAGGAGAAGAGCTAACAGATGGGTCTTTGGACCTAAATTCCTAGAGTGTTAGGTTTCAGCTTCAATTTGTTGTAATTTAAAAATAATTTGGGGCACTTGGGTGGCTCCGTTGGTTAAACTTCTGACTTCAGCTCAGGTCATGATCTCACAGGTCATGGGTTTGAGCCCCGCATTGGGCTCCGTGCTGAGGGCTCAGAGCCTGGAGCCTGCTTCAGATTCTGTGTCTCCCTCTCTCTCTGCCCCTCCCCCACTTCTGCTTTGTCTCTTTCGTTCTCAAAAATAAATAAGCATTAAAATTTTTTTAATAAATACATAAAAATAATTCAACAAAGGATATAACTGTATTAACAAAATCTTTCATATAACAAACACAATTTTTTAAGGACACACAGAATGTAAATAATCGTAAACAACCAGAGCCAGTAAGTTCTGAGGGTAAGCTCGGACCCGTAAAAATGTTTACGAAGCCTAATTCTACAAACTTTCGTTCAACCAGCATTCATTTGGCACCAATTTTGTGCGAAGCACTATGACTCACTATGCCATATCAAGCAAGCTTCCCCAGAGCAAGTATGACCAAGGCCCATTTAAGACCATGGATAAAAACAGAATACACCACCAGACTCTGCAGTCCTGACGTTGTACCACCCGTGAGACCTGAATTCCCACATGATCCAAAAGGTGTAGACATTCCAGGCTCAAAACTTGATCCAACACTGGTCTGAGATGTTGTCTTCCCTGGGCCCCCACGGAGGCTGTTATGACATCGTCCCTGCAGAAACTCTGCACAACTCAGGGCACACATAGAATGTCCACGTAGCATTATCCATGACAAAATGTGCTCACAGACAAAAGCCACTGCGCCAAAAGGAAATCGAATGGAAGAAAACCGGAAGAAACAAACAACCGGATAGAGCATTGAGTAGCAAACAATGAATAGAGCAAACAAGGCAGCTTCTAAATTGAGGGTTTAAATATTCAAGGAGATAAAGACAGGCACATAAAATAAGGTAAAAAAAAAAAATTTTTTTTTTAAAGACCCAAACAGAAACTCTAGAAATAAGAATTAGACAAGGCCCAGCGAAAAAGAGAATACATGAAAATGGATCTGCAAACATCGCCAGAATGCAGGTGAAATATTTCATTGAAAAATGAAGTGTTGAAGAAATATTATTGAGAAGTTCAAAGACATGAAGTTCTAACATATACTAAATAGTTCCAGAAGAAGATAAGAGAATGGTGGGAAAGAATATTTTCAGTACTATTAAGTTTGAGATATATGTGTGTCCATTCAAAGTGGCTGCCTAATATCAAACTAATAAATAAAGATAAATCCCTGTAATAGGGCATAATAGTGAAAATACAGAGCAGCAAGGATAAGGAGAGAATCCTTTATCTGTTCCTAAAAGCTACCAAAGAGAGAAGACGGATGGCCAACTAAAGAATGACAATCAGGCGGACATTAGCTTTCTCACTGTCAACAGTCTCCCTCCATCTAAACCATCATTTAGGAACAAAGGCAAAAATAGAGTTTCTTAGATGCATAATATACAGACAGCTTGGCTATTCACAGACCCTCATGAAAGAATGACTGAAGAATACACGTTGGCAAGAAAGAAAATGAATTCCATTAACAAAGGGAACAAGAAACGATTATAAGCAAATAAATCAATCTAAAGAAAATACGTTAACACTTAATGTTATGATATTATGTCCATGATATTTAGTATTATAGGACTTTGAATACCTTTGTGTAATGCAATTACTAGGCTTTTTTCAAAAGCAATAAAAGTCACAAGAGTTAATAATTATAGATGTTTGCCATGTTCCAGGCACTATAGTGATTTTTTATGGATTATCTTATTCATTTCTTAGAACAATCTTGCAAGGTATATCTACTCATTATTCCCATTTTAGAGATGTTGAGACTGAGGCATGGAGAAGTAATTTTTCCAACATCATATAGATAGCAAACAATGAAAAGGATTTATGCAACCCAAGAAAAGTCATTTAGTGTTACAGGGTCAAAACCCAATTTTCTCATCTATGCAACGAAGATACAAATGTTTGCTCTGACCATATTACAAGGTTATGTGAAAATAATACTAATATGTGTTAAAATGCCTTAGAAGTTGTCAAATATTCTACAATTTGAAACGATAATAAAACAACATATGTGCCAAATTTTAAAAAGGGAGTTTGGCCACATAGCTAATGGATGATAGCCATTCATCTATGCAAAATATATTTTTAATATGGCTTCAGTAAGTAATTATAAGTTGCAAATTATACACAAAGTAGCAGGTTTCACTTATTTATTTGTTTGCTTGCTGATGTCTAACCCGTCTTATCTCTAACCCAAAAAAAGATTTTCAGGCAGCTCAAGGGTATACAAAAATACATACATACATGCATACATACATACATACATACATAAAAATAAAACAAAACAAAAAAATGAAAAAAGCAACAAAAAATAATATAAAGGGATTTATCTTATTTTTATTTTAAAAAATACGTTAGATTTAATTTCTAAATATACACAGACTTTGCAAAAGCAACTTGTTATTCATTTAAAATATAACTCCACACCACATTTCCTCCATTACTACGCCCACTGCAGCACACACACGTAAGACAAATTTTAGCAGCAGGAAAAGTTCATATTGTCTATTCTAAAAAATGAAAATTGCTCATTTCCATACTGCTTTGGCATGGTTCAAGTTAATGATGTGCTAATGTGATATTAAAGTAGTAACCCCTGCAGTTATAACAGCTCAATCGGGCAGCTGACATCACAACAGTATTACTAAAATGTTGGATTTTACTTGATTTCCATAAGTAAATGGAATCTAAAACTCATGGCCTGTTAATCATTGCAGTTTAGTAGATCCCTTATTTATTTTGGATAAGCATTTCATTCTCAAATAAAGAATTAAGCGAGAAAATGAGCCAGAATTCAATAGAGACTTCGGTGAGTAGCCATTTATTTTGGCTCTCAGAGTAAGTAGAGAATTTTTAAGCCTATAGAAAATGAGAACAGATGTGGATAGTAACACAATTTGTTGTTTAAAATTCAAGCTTTTTCTGGAGATTTAGGAATTCTCATGGGAACTATTAATTGAACTGCAAAAAATCAACAATTATTAATACCAGGAAACAATGTTTGCATGATAATTTGAAACATGAAGAATATTTACCCATTATGTCTTTGAAAACTCCATGATGTCCTGAATACTTACGAACTATGCGTCATCATAGGAGTCAGAAAGTTTCTCTGAACAACTTAGAATTGTCAAGCAGAACAACAAGAACACATTCTCCAGAAAGAAAATTCTGTGCATTATTCTGTCTAAATTCTCACTGGCTCTACGGCTTAGTAAGAAGAAGTAGGGGCACCTGGGTGACTCAGTCAGTTAAGTGTCCGACTCTTGACTTTGGCTCAGGTCATGATCTCGTGGTTCACGGAATTGAGCACAGAGCCTGCTCAGGATTCTCTCCCTCTCTCCCCCTCTCTCAAAATAAATAAGTAAACATTTAAAACAATAAGTGGACTGAATACAGAATTAAGAAACTGGGCTCACATATTGGCCTTGCCACTTAATAGCCAATGTGACTTCACATAAACTCCCCAGAGATGATTTACATGTTCACATATATAAAATGACAATAATGACACCTCCTCCAATGGGTTATTTGAAGAAAAAATGAGAACAGAGTCTAGTATACAGTTAATTAAAATCTGATTTAGAATTGAGGATATTCCACAAAAGCTTTAATTAATCTTATTCACTTTGGGGACTCTATATTGACCTGTATGAAGCTGATGACAACTTTCTGATGGAAATGAAATGACAGGTTAAAAAAACATGTATTCCCTCCACATTTCTAGTTATGATAGCCATGCTGTATAGGACCTAATTAGAAGATTCATATATATATATGTATGTATATATATATATATACACACATATATATGTACATATATATGTATATACGTATATATACGTATATATATACATATATATGTACATATATATGTGTGTATATATATACGTATATACGTATATATATACATATATATGTACATATATATGTATATATATACGTATATATGTATATATATACATATATATGTATGTATATATACGTATATATACATATATATGTATATATACATACATATACATGTATATGTATATATACGTATATATATACGTATATATATATATACATACATATATGTATATACGTATATATACATATATATGTGTATATATATGTATATACATATATATACATATATATATATATGGAGCATTTATGGTATATTGATTCAATCTTCCATATAGACAGTTCTGAGCAATGGACTGAGTACTACATTAATTTCATCATTTAAACAAGTGGGGTCAGTCTTTGATTATAAAGACTACATTTGGACCTATTCTGAGAAAGACCCAATGAACAATTGATTTAATAAAAAATCACCTCGTTGGTACATTGTGCAAACATCAATAGAACAGAAAGTTTTATTCCAAAGCATCTTGGTAGTCATCTATTCCTACGCTCTTCTGAGTCTGGGACATCCCAGGAGGAGCCTCAGGCAGCCCTAGGAGGTGGTGAGCGGGAGGTTGAGGGGTTGGCTCATGTTCTTCTCCTTTAGTTCAACCCCACAAGTTCTACTTTTATCACTTGCAAACACTGACGTTATGTCTAAGATTTGATTTATGCAAAGGGTATGGTTGCTATAAAAATATTCAAATAGCTAATCTAGGGACTCCTGGGTGACTCAGTCAGTTAGGCATCTGACATTTGATTTCTGCTCAGGTCATGATCTCATGGTTGTGGGATTGAGCCCCAAGTCGTCTCTGTGCTGATAATGTGGAGCCTGCTTGGGATTCTTTCTCTCCCTCTCTCTCTGTCTCACCTGTGCTTGCATGCATGCACATGCTTTCTCTTAAAATAAATAAATAAACACTTTTTAAAAATAGCCAATCTATTCCTACTCCCTCATTTTGGAGATGAGGAAACTGAAGGTCAGAAAGGTGACACAAATTACTTAAAAGTCAGGACTAGAAAAAAAATGTTTCCACACTCCCTAGCCAGGTTATTTTCATCAAAATGTTTTCTTGTTAATAAGATTAATTCCTATCATATACCAATGTTGAATATGGTGCTTTTATTCTACCTGTATTTACTAATGACTCCAGCAAAATCTGCTTCCCCAATTGAAAATGAGGTTCAACAGGACTACATCAAAATAAAAAGCTTCTGCAAAGCAAAGGAAACAACCTACAAAACTAAAAGACAACCTACTGAATGGGAGAAGATATTTGCAAATGGCATCTTCGATAAAGGGTTAGTATCCAAAATATACAAAGAACTGATACAACTCAACAGAAAAAAAAAAAAAGTAATCCAATTAAAGAATGGGCAAAAGACATGAACAGACATTCCTTCAAAGAAGACATACAGATGGCCAACAGACACATGAAAAGATGTTCAACATCGCTCATCATCAGGGAAATGCAAATCAAAACCATAATGAAGTATCACCTCATACCTGTCAGAACGGCTAAAATAAAAAAATTCAAGAAACAACAAGTGTTGGCAAGAATGTGGATAAAAAGGAACCCTCATGCACTGTTGTTGGGAATGTAAGCTGGTACAGCCATTGTGGAAAACAGTATGGGCATTCTTCAAAAAATTGAAAATAGAATTGCCATATAATCCAGGAAGCCCACTACTGGATATTTACCTGAAAAATATATAAATGCTAATTCAAAAAGATATATGAACCTGTATGTTTGCTGCAGCATTATTTAAAATTGCCAAATTATAGAAGCAGTCCAAGTGCTCTCTGATAGAGGAATGGATAAAGGAGATGTGGCATAGATACACAATGAAATACTATTCAGCCACAAAAAAACCCACAAAAAAACAGAATGAAATCTTGCTATTTGCAACAACATGGATGGATCTAGACAGTATAATGCTGAGTAAAATAAGTCAGTCAGAGAAAGACAAATACCATACGATTTCACTCACATGTGGAACTTAAGAAACAAAACAGATGAACAAAGGGAAAAAGAGACCAACCAAAAACAGACTCTTAACTATAGATAACAAATTGATGGTTACTAGAGGTGAGGTCAGTGCGTGGATGGGTGACATAGGTGAGGAGAATTAAGAGTACACTTATCTTGATGAGCACTGAGTGATGTACAGAATCGTTGAATCACTATATTGTACACCTGAAACTAATTTGACACCGTAAGGTAACTATACTGGAATTTTAAAAAATTCTGTGCAAGAGAATGATATGGAGAAGGTGGTCTTTTATGAAAGTGCGCCTGGTGGCCTATTTGAGACAGACTGAAGCTGAGAGAGACCGGAAACAAGGAAATGAAACGTTAAATTATTAGAATAGGCTGGGAGTAAGGGGGCCAAGGGCTAAATGAGGATGCTAGAAATGCAAATGGAGAAAACCCAGGAACAATGTGGGAGACATTGTACAGAAAGGATTTATAAGGCTAGTAAGCTGATTTGATAAGAGTGTTGGAGGAAGAGAAGAAATCAGATATGCAAGACTTCATGCTAGGATAATTGTGGTGCAATTTTCTCATCAGTATCTTAAATCCCCACTCCCGCCCTCTCCAAGGGCTTTTCCTCTCTGCTTTCAACCCTGCCCATGCTTGAATTAGCGTAAATGTTTGGAAAAGGTAAAAAACATTTATCCTCAAAATGTTTTTGAGGTAAACCATTGCTGAAATATGAACCTGTTCGCCAGCCAAAACTCAATTTGTATTCAAACTGTGGTTTAAACACTGTGTCCAAACATGACAGATGTTGGAATCGATTGGTTTGCAAGTCTTACTTTTTTTTTGTCAGCTTCAATAAACAAAATCTTCTTAAATTATCTTCTGTCAAATACATTTACCAAATCCTTGCAATATGTATAGACCTCTATAAAGTTAATTGAAAAGCAAACTCTTGGCCTTTAGGAACTAAAACAAGAAAGGTAATTTTTTTTAAAAGGGAGTGGCGAAGGCTTTAAAAAATGCACAAAAAGTATAACACCCCCCGAAAAAGAAAAGAAAAAACAACACATGAACATACTAATTTTCTCTTGTTTCAACCTCTCTAAAATTATTTCCAAACATTTTTGCCTAACGTGTAAGATTTCAGTCCTAAGATCTTGTAGGACTTTTTCTTTTTTTAATCAGATCCTATATATTACATAGAAAAGCTTGACATTTTACTCTAATTCAATATTAGAATTTAATTCAATAGATCTTCACATTTATATGCTAATTCAATATTTTATGTATTTGTTTATTTGTTTGTTTGAGAGAGAGAGAGAGAGAGCATAAGCAGGGGACTTGGTCCCACGACCCTGGGATCACGGCTGAGCCGAAATCCAGAGTGACACTCAACTGACTGAGCCACCCAGGTGCCCCTCTAATTCAATAATTCGAAATACCTTTTTATTCGTTCATAATATCTTTAATATGCTAGAGTCTACTAAAGACAATAATACTGTGTAAGTGAAAGGAGTCTGAAACTGTTCTTATATATTATCATAAACAAGAAATATTTATTGACTCCTGCCTTGGTAATGAGATATAACGACAGCCTACGTTCAGTAAATATAAGAGGCATTAAGATATAAAATTCAGACGCAAGGCCACCCGGTCGCTCTCTGCCTATTCACTCATCTACAAACTAGGGCTTTTAATAGAGCCTTGTTCATGGGATTGTGGGGACTAAATGAAATAATCTGTGCACAGCACATAGCACGGTGTTTAGCATATAGTAAAAATTCAGTAAATATATTTCATATTCTTATATTATCACATTCCATTAATTTATTATCTAGCTATATTCATTTTTATGAATACCTCTTCATGTTTAATCTCTATTGAAACCTTAGCATTTTAATCAGTATTTAATATGTTTTTCATGTATTAAAATATTAACTTAGATTAATGAATATAACTTGGTCATACTTACTGCAAATACATTCCCACCGTTTGTTTTGCTTTCAAGGTAAGAGTTTTTTCCTTTTGTTTTTTGATTCAAAAAAAAAATTAATGTTTATTTTTGAGAGAGAATGAGAGTGGGGGAGGGGCAGAGAGAGAGGGAGACAGAATCTGAAGCAGGCTCTGCCCTGTTAGCACCGAGCGCGACGCAGGGCTGGAACCGAGGGAACTGTGAGATCATGACCTGAGCCAAAGTGCGATGCTCAACCCAGTGAGCCACCCAGGTGCCCTTAATTTTTTTTTTTTTACTTTTGGTAGAATTCTTTTAATTTTTTCTTCTTGATATTTACCATAGCTTTTATATGCAGAAAATCTTCCCTGTTCCAGAAATACATGTTAACATATGTTTGAGGTTTTTTTTTTCTCGTTTGTTTTCTTTCCTTGTCTTTTCTTTCCTTTCCTTTCCTTTCCTTTTTTTTCCTTTCCTTTCCCTTCCCTTCCCTTCCCTTCCCTTCCCTTCCCTTCCTTTCCTTCTCTTTTCTTCTCTTTTCTTTTCTTTTCTTTTTTCTTTTCTTTTCTTTCTTTCTTTCCTTGTGTGGTAATAGCTAGACTTTTTACATTTAACTCTTTAGTTCAACTGAAATTGAGGGAAGGGGATGAAGTTGGAGATACAATTTTAATTTTTCATCAAACATTGCTTACAAGTTCCGCATATTAAATAATCTTTCCCTTCGTGATTGATTCCTACTGTGTGTTCAGCCTGACTCATTGGCCTTAAAAGATTCATTTGCCCAAACTCCAAACTCTAAAAATCTAGGGTCTGTGTCCCACTCTCCGTTCTGAACCTGCTTCCTCTGGTCTGAGTGCTTGGTCTAATCTGCTTCACCCTTCGATTTCCTTCTCTCCCTGAAACAAACACTTTGATGTTCAACTTAGGCTGTGTTCCAGGTCTCTGGCTTCCCTTGGCTTCTACTGATCCGTCTGCCCAACACTGTGTGTGGTGGTGACCCGATCTAGGGCCCTAGGACAGGGGCCAAACACTACCACGTCCACGATGGATTTGGCAAGTTTGGGCAAACTCTGCATCTCCACCTCCACTCCCCTTTGTACTGAGCTCTTCAAACCTGCAGCTGTGTTTGACAGCTTAATGTAAACTACACTGGCAAATATCCTCAGGGCAAAGCGGTGATTTGCTCACCTCTCTAAATCCTAGCTCTTAAACAATTACTGACTAGTCCATGTGAGATCGTCAATGCTGTAATGAAAGGATTTTGTATTTTATCAAGTAGTTTTTGTTGTTTTTAGCCTTCTCTTACTAGAAGTAAACTTGATCTATATTACAATTTCTCTTTTCAACTAAATGTAAATGTTGATCCCCCGTCAGTGCAAAACCAGTCCAGGTGCCTAATGCGGTACTTAACCCATGGTAGACACTTAAGTAATGTTTGATAATGATTATAAAGATAGCAATGGCAAATCATCCACTGGCTTCAGATCACAAAAATGGCCAAACAGCTGTAAAAACTCTAAAACACTGACACTTAAAAATGCTACTTCTTAACCACAGAATACTTCAAAACAATTATGATTGTAACATGACTGGGGAAAAAAGGAGAAAATCTAGATTCTGTCTATAATATGCCTCTATTTATTCAAATCCAAAATATTTGTGAGGCAAATACAAAAGAAGTAAGTACAAATATGAAGGTGAGTGAGAGGAGGCATCATTACAGTGATTTCTTTATTCTCTGGCAGAAGTTTAGGAATAAATTCCTTTCGATTCTTGATTTTATTAATAGTATGGAGGACTCCTTGGTGTTTCAAATGTGTTGTGAAAGCATGTAATTATATTTTTCTTCACTCGATGTCTACAATTCTTTGCTAGACCTTAAGTCCACAAGGAAAGGGATGGTGACCCTATTCACAGTACTGAGCACATTGCTTAGTACATAGTAAGGTGCTCAAAAAACTTTTATTAACTGAATGAGTGGATACAGTACATTCAGAGGCATAAGACGTGGCTCAGTCTCAGGGAATTCAAAATCTGTGTAGGGTGAAGACAGATGAGGGACTAGAATTTAGTTAGCATTTACCACAGGCCATTTTCATACATTATATCACTTATTGTTTGCAAGGACCTCGTGAGACGGCTATTACTACCGCAATTTGTGAGCACTACCGTCTTCTTTTTAAGACGAGGAAATTGAGTCCTGCAGAAAATATGGAACTTGCTCAGTCACATCGTTTTTAAGTGGCAAAGCTGAGATTTGTTTGAATTCAGTGTTCATACTCTTTTCTGGTCTGTAACAATGTCTCTCTATGAGTGAAACCCAAGTGATAATATACAACATATAATTACATTTTAAAATGTTCAGGGGTGACTCTACATGATCCAGAAGTTCAAAGAATGAGAAGAGTAAAAATAAAGTAATCAGAATAGGCTTGTGGGGGAGTTGGAATTTGAGGTAAATCCTCACATCTCTAGATGTAGAGTAGAGCAGAGGTCATTTCAGGAAAAGCAATTTGAGAACTCCCACCAGGATTCTTTAAAGTCAATCATTTTTTTTAATGGTATTGCTTGATTAGCACTATAAAATAAATAATGTGGAAGCGAGAAATGGTTTACTCACAAGCCACATAACATGGCAAAGACATTGCACGGGCCTAGGAAGTACGATATTGTTGAAGTCTTGGCTGTTGCCTCATAAGACTATACTGAAAAATAATTGAATGGGAAATGCTTAGGATATTCACACAATACTAATCTAAATGATAATACTCAATATCTGAGTCTGTGTTGTGCCTAATGATGACTGCATAGAAAAGCATGAAGAGCCAATAATATGTTCTGATTCCTGCAAAGAGCTAACATGGTAATTTCACCACTTGATGAGAAAGGAGATGCTAATTGTCCAGTGCGAAATTGGCAATGACCTCTAAGATGCTTTGAAATGACTGGGCTCTCCAGATTCAGATAAAATGTAGACAAGATATCTTATTAGTTAAGCATTTCTTTCTTCAAAGCGATGCTTACTGGCATTATGCTGATTCAAGAAGTCCCATTCTGACTGTTAATGAAAACTTAATGGAGCTGACATAAGTAAGATGATCTTAAGCCTGCCTCACTCTCTAAATTGCTTTTTTTTGTGGCCTTCTGGAAAGTTGCTGGGTCATTGAACACTGATGTCATGCTAGAGTGTGCAAGAAAAAACTGGTAAACAGCACGGAGAAGGGGAAGAAGGTCCAGAATACAGCCAGCCGGATCACAGGGTCATATAAAAGATGAAGAAGTAGGAACCAAAAAATCAGAACAAGGGCTAAGAAATTAGTAATTTGGAAGTGATCAGGCCCAATTTTACTTCCCAGCTCTAGCATTTAATAGCTTTGTTAACTTGGGGGAAGTTATTCAAGTTCCCTGAGCTTCAGTCTCTTCATCACAAAAATTGATTATGAAAATAGTATGTACTGCAAATGAGGATTAAATGAGAGAATTCAAGTTAAACACTGATTCTTGTGCCTGACATATAAAATTTCTCAAGAAATGATAGTTTTCTCCCATCAGCATCATCACCATCATCTCACTGACACCAACAAAAGCAAAATAAATGTATATAAATTAAAATATGTAAAAAAAGGGGGGGGGATTAAGAAAGCCTAGTACCTAGGGGTGCCTGGGTGGCTCAGTCGGTTGGGCGTCCAACTTCAGCTCAGGTCATGATCTCATGGTTTGTGGGTTCGAGTCCTGCATCGGGCTCTGTGCTGACAGCTCAGAACCTGGAGCCTGCTTCAGATTCTGTGTCTCCTTCTCTCTCTGCCCCTCCCCCACTTCTGCTCTGTCTCTCTCTGTCTCTCAAAAATAAATACATGTTAAAAAAAAAAAAAGCCTAGTACCTCAAGACAGGCAAGGGTCAGAAGTCTTGTATGGTAGGGTCCTCAAGTCAAAAAACATTGGATAGGGATCTAGAGATCATCGTGTCCAACACCTTTGTTTTACAAATGAGCAACCCAACCCTAAGAAATGTCTCAGTTGGTATAATTACATTTGAACACATTGCGGCAGCTTTTTTATAAAGTTCAGCATGGACTTAACATGGGCAACCTAGTAATTCCATTCCTAGGGGTTTACCTAAGAGAAGTAAAGACTGATGTCTACACAAAGACTTGCACATAAATGTTCACAGCAACTTTATTCATAACAGCCCAAACTGGAATTCAGCAATAAAAAGGAATGAACTCCTAGCACACCCAACAACATGGGTGAATCTGAAAACATCACACTGAGCAGAAAAAGCAATACAGAAGAGTACATACTGCCTCATTCTATTTATTGAAGTTCTTGAAAATACAAGCTAATCCCGTAGAGATGCAAAGCATGTAAGTAGCTGCCTGGGCCTTACATGGGGGCATAGTGTTCAAGGGTTTGACCGTGAAGGGACACAAGAGAATTTTGGGAGGGGAGGGGTAATGAAAATATTTTAGATATTTTATAAAATATTTTGTCTTGATTGTGTTGGTAGTTACATAGCATATAAATTTGTCAAAAGTCATTACAACCATACACTTAAAGTGGGTATATTTCAGTGTATATTAATGATACCTAAGTAATGTTGATTTTAAAAAGAAAGAGCTGACTTATTCTTCTGAGGGTCAGAGCTGGAATTCAAAGCCAAGTCTTTGCTAACTAGCTAAGCTAGCATTTATCTAAAGCTCATCTAGCTGAGCTTTGCTCGGTAATTAGTGCAATATCTAGCCATGCTTGTTCTTATTCTGAGAGCTAGCCTGGTGAGATGGCATATGCTTTGGTTCTGGAGTCACAGGATGTGGTTTGGTGTCATGACTTCCCCTCCTATTGACTATGTGGCCTTGGCCACGTTGTTAGACCTTCCAGAGCTACCACTCATTCATCTCTCAACTGGGAAGAAAATTCCTATAATAGGTAAGATTATAGGATTTATAGGATTCCTATAAAGATGAAATGATATGGTATTTAAAAAGACCAGAAGATGGAAGGCACTCAAGAAGTTGTAGCGAAGGCTACCACTAATCTCTTCAAAAGAACATGACAGACCTGGAACTGTGCCATAGATAATAAATCTCATCTTGTGACACTGTGAGATAATGCCTCCAGGCTGCATTTGTTCATTCATTCAACAAATATTCCTGGCAAATATGATGTGCCAGGCAGTGTCCTAGACTCTTGGAATTCCGCAAAGAACGAGAGTTACACTCTAATGGGTGGAGACAACAAAGCAAAAAGCCAGTACATGTATAATATATCAGATGGAAATCGGTGCCAAGAAGAAAAAGAAAGAGTAAGAAGGAAAGAGAACAGTTAGGGAGGATAGAAAGATGCCAATGTGTAGAGGGTGCTGAGAAGTATCTGATCCAATAACACGACATTGGAACGGAAACCTTAAAAAAAAAAAAAAAGGAGAGGAGTTAGGCAGAAAAGTAGCCTGATGGGAAATATTGCAGGTCAAGGGAAGAGCAGGGAAGAGGTTCCAACAGAAGTCTGCTTGGCCCATTTGGGGATCAGCAAGACCTGTGGGGCCATATATATTGTTTACAAGATTTAGAGCAAGACCAGTTACTTGTGTAACACGTGATGACATATGAAATTTACCAACGGCTAAAATGTTGAACTGTACTTCTCCATTGTCTGTACTCAGACTTTCCACATACACACAAATCTTTTTGTCAAATTCCTATTGCTGTTGCGATGCTTGGCTGATGGCTCTAGTGCCAGAATGAAGTTACTTATACTTTGTGAATAGTAACCACTTACTACAATAAAATAAAAAATACGTAGATACTGGTCCAAATCAGTTGCCTCTTTGACTAAGAAAGATGTAAATTCATGCACTCAGTGTAAGGAACAGCTGATGAACTCAAAGGTGTCATTTTTGGTAAGCATGGGAACTAATGTTTTCTATATTCCCGTCATGCCCTTGGGAGCAGGGAAGAAACTGAATAAGAGGATGGGCGATGGAAGTTCCACCTCTTTTCCTTATTCCGATTTTCTCCTGGGTCTTACGGATGAAAATCGTGTCTCCAAAAGCATGCTGTAACACAACACTTACGTTATCTCAGGCATTCTCTGTTAATTTAGGTCCACAGAGTAGGGTGCGATGAAATGAGCCTAGCAACAGCACTGGAAGAGCAGAGGGTGAACATCAAGGCCAAGGTCAGCCATGGACAATGACCCTCCTTAATTAGTGACACTAAGCTTTGAACATAGTTCTGATTGCAATCAGTGACTTCTCTCACACCAGCTATTTGTAGTCATTCAAGGTTCCCTTCCAGGAGAAATCTTCAGAGGCAAAGAAAGACTCAAAGTGCTTCCTTTTCTTCTGAGATGAACACAATCCATGTGAATGCTATAATACTCTGTGGGCACATTCTGGGATATGGTAGAATGCAACCCCAGGAAGCCTCAGGGGTCATTCCTAGGGAGCATCGTCTAAAGCCAGTCAGATAATGGCCCAGTGTGGCTAAGAAATGCAGGCGGGGTGTTAACAGGCAAACCACAAAAATCGCGAGGAAGAAATGTTGGCATCAGTGATACATATGGATCCATCAGCCAAAGAATTGAAGCTACAGGTGGAGATTCAAGAGAACAGTCCTGCTTCATTCTCAGGGAAAGACTATTTTGGTGAGGATTCTTTTAAAGGGCTGAGAAAGCTCCTTCTCAATTCTAGTGCTTTGCATTTTAAAGTAACTTTTCACAGCTGATCTCATTCACTTTGGTGATCTGTACCTACGCCCTGCTTTCATTAGTACAGACAGTGAAAACTGGTTGTGTTAACAAATCTTCTAAAGGGAAAAATAGTTGAGAAAGAGTGTAGTGAAGGACTCAGTTTTTCACAGGAGGATCTTCAATGTTTAGTGAATTCAGCTCACTGCCATACACTGAGCATTAAATGAACCAATTGCAGGGGCACTTGGGTGGCTCAGTCAGTTACGTGTCTGACTCTTGATCTCAGTTCAGGTCATGATCTCACAAGTTGTGGGATGAAGCCCCATGCTGGGCTCTGTGCTGACAGCATGCAGTCTGCTTGGGGTTCTCTCTCCCTCTCTCTCTGCCCCTCCCCCTTCAAAATAAGTAAATAAACTTTAAAAATAAATAAAATAAACCGGTTGCAGTTTATTTGGCTATTGCTAAACCATAAAGGCACTGGGCTGAAATCCAAATTTAATTTTAGACAAACATGAAGATATGACACTGCTTAGTTTTCTGAAATTCACTAAGTGTCACCTGTAACTGTCCCACACATGAGCTACCCGATAGCAACCGTGGGGCTTCTCACACCTGTGGGTAAAGATCTACTAGAAGCTGTTGAATCTACATTGATTCATATACAAAGTTACTGAAACCCAGAAAATTAGGTAATGCTTTCCCTAAGTGCAATGACCTGGCTTCTATAAGAAACACATTACATAGAAAGCTCTGTATTTTAAAACTTTAACTCAAAACTAAAAATGGTCATAATACTAGGGGCGTCTGGCTGTCTCAGTCGGTTAAGTGTCTGACTTCAGCTCAGGTCATGATCTCACGGCTCGTGAGTTCAAGCCCCGTATTGGACTCTGTGCTGACAGTTCAGAGCCTGGAGCCTGCTTCCCCTTCTGTGTCCCTCCCCCGCTCATGCTCGCTCTCTCTCTCAAGAATAAATGTTACTTTTTTTTTTGAAAAATGGTCATAATGCTGATGTATAGCAATAGATATTATGTGTCTTATGTTTTAATAAGTACTCCGCATACCATTTATCAAAAACAGCCTGTATTACTCAGCACATTAGCTTCAAAACGTCACCAGAGAAGTTCATCTCATTTAATCCTCATAAAAACCCTGAAAGATAAATATTATTACAATGTCAGCCACTTTCCAGAAGACACCAAGACTTTGATATGGTAAATAATTTTCCCAAATTTCCATAGGCAAGCACCAATGGCACCCCAAGATCCACGCAAAAGACCTTTGATTCCTAAAGCTTCTTGACTTTCCCATTCTGACTTTTTCAGTTAAACCTCAATACATTTTGACTCAAATAAAACTGATGAATGAAGACTCTCCCTATATGCAAGGCATATTTTATGGCCATAAATAACTAAATAAGGTTGTGTGTGTGTGTGTGTGTGTGTGTGTGTGTTGAGGATAGAGAGACAGAGAGAGAGAGAGAGAGAGAGCAAGAGAAAGCCTTTTTCTACATTTCCCCTCTCCAACACACACACACACACACACACACACACACACACTTCTTTGCCTTTCTTTGTTCTGCTTTTTTAATGCTTTTGTATCTTAGAGCTACACATTGCCCTTGCCAAACTCCAAAGCTGGTTAGTCAACACTTGTAAAAGCTCATAAAATGGCAGAGCTCAACATGAAAGAGGTTTTCCTGATACCTATTCTAATATGAAGATTTCCGGTGTAAGTTAAATGGTGCATTTGAATGTTTGTTCATTCAAGCAATGATAGCTATGCAGTCTTAAAGTTTTTATTAATTTTAAATATATTTTTAAGGTGTATCATAGGACAACACGTGAGGTGTATTTATAAGGTGTATCATAGGACAACACGTGAGGCCCCTGCTATTATATATACAGGAGTGAGTAAAACAGAATGCCACGTCGTGTAAAGATGACAAAGAGGTTTCAGTTGCAATCCTACCTGGACCAATCGGTAGTTGCTGCCCGGAGCACTGTTTTGTAAATTATACTGAGGCCAAGATCAGGACCAGAGAAAGAGAGTGCAGAGATTGATTAACAATGTCTGCCATGGCTTCAGGAGTGGGGAGTGGCACTTCTTATCCTGAAGGTACTCTATCTTGCCAAACTAAGAAATAAAATATTAAAATGCCTTTCATTAAAAGGCAAATTCATAATTTACATGTCAGTCTATAAAGAGAATCATGTACTTATTTCTAACTCCCTGAGGTAGACTTCTGGATGAGCTCCGAGTGATAGTCTTAATCTATGGCACGTCGGGTAATTTTAGAGCCTGAAACAGCCCCAGTCTGGCATCTGACTGGGTGTGCTTTGGTATGTGGGGCGGCAAAGCAGAAATGTTGGAAAGAGAAATGGTATGATCAGGGTATTTAGGGTGTGCTCGCTAAATGTTGGCAATCTCTGACATGGATGCCGCCATATCAGAATTCAACACATCTGACCAGTCCAAATGTTTAACATGTCATTCCCCCATTCCTACCTTCGTCCCTGCCTTTGGTCCCCGGACTCTCTCTCTCCAATTCCCTTATGCCCTGTTTGAATCTGCAGAGGCTCAGCATGAAGTTCATACATTAACAGTGAAATCCAAACAGTTTAATTAAACAAAAATTGCAAATAACTCTCTTACTTTCCTCCTAGAGTCATTTCATTAGGTGTGTCTAATTTTGATTTGCTTTTCTGAAACTGCCTGCATTTGCAGAGTTAGCCTTTAGCTTTCTTAATTGGTTTGGACAGGGTTGGTTATTGGTTTATAGTATCTTAACACCTAAGGGACAAAGCTATAAATGAAAAGCTGAATGAATATCCAAGCCCTTCCTTCCCGCCCAATGATCAAGAAACTGCAAAGTCTCCTGTTTCCCCATGATTTTCCATTCATGAATAAAAGTGAATTCTCTCTAAGAATTGGTGAGATGATGAAATCGTTAAGGTGTACCTGACTTAAGTATCAAATTTGCTACCTTGACAACTATAGTTTCAGAACTCAATCCCCTTTTGATCAGCTTTCAAGAACCTTGGTGCTGTACATAGATGCAGAAATATTCAGTAGACAGACACAAGGCGAGCTGACTGGGTTGAAATATACTTAGCCAATGAAAATGCAAGCCACAGAAAACACTGGGGAGAGGGGTTAGCATGTATTTCTTGGCCAGGAAGTCACTGGGCCTTGAAATAAAAGGAGTTAAGAGGTACATTCGCCCACTGCGTTCTCCTCCAACTAAACCCCCAGGAAAATGCTCTCATTAATCACGTGCTACTTCAGACATGACTTCCTAGCCCATTGTTTGATGTTCTTAATCATATTCTCCTTTCCACCATGCAATCATCTTTTGGGTACCGTAAACCTAGAAGCATGTTGGGGAGACATAAATGAAAAAAAAAGGAGATCACAGTTTTTGTGGTACAGAAAATAATGCCATTCAGTCAGGTTTGGGCCAAAACACCCCCTTCTCTGGGCAGCTTTCCATAATTCTGCCACTTAAAAGAGCACCTTACCTCTATTCTCTTTCCTGTGTTATTTTTTTTTCACTGAACTTACAACTTCCTGGAATTACATTACATATTTTTATACATCTTCTTATTGACAGTCTCCTCCATGAAGGGGGTGTAAAACCCAAACTCCACGAAGGTAGAAATTTTATCTGTTGTATTCCCAGGGCCAAGAGTTTCCTTGCACACAGGAAACTCTCAATGAGTATTTGCAAGATGGATGAATGAATGGATGCATGACCCGCAGACAGCTTTCATAGTGGTTAAAACCTGGATTTTGAAGTCAGACATCTGGGTTTGAATTCTGTGGATACAGATTACCTTGGGAGAATTATAAACTTAACTAAAGTCTGTTTTTATTTGCTATATGAAGATAGCAATAATATTCGGCTCAGAAATTTGTTGTGCCTGATACAGAGTTAACGTGCAATGAAGATCAGGGGTTATTATCACTACAACACACAATGCCAGGAAGCACAAAGTCAGAGAAAGCCTCAGTAGTGTTGCAGAGAGGAAGGGGCACAACTAGTGGAGGGGACAGTGTAGACAAAAGCACACGGACATGAAACAAGCCAATGCTTTTTAAGAACAATTGCAGAGCTTGATGCACAGATACAGTGCCCAATTATCCAAAGCTGCCCAAGAGCAACATCAAAATCCTGACAGTATCAGAGTCTCATAACAGGCTTTCATCAATCACAAAAAGAAAATTCTACCTTCTCTCTCTCCACTAAGACTCAGTGATATTTAACAGATGGTGAGCTCTTGAAAGGCCTTGTCTATAGCTAAACTAGATACCTGCTCTTAAAACTTAAGATGATGATCATCAGGGAAATACAAATCAAAACCACAGAGAGCTATCACCTCACACCCATCAGAATGGCTAACATTAACAACTCGGGCAACAACGGATGTTGGCGAGGATGCGGAGAAAGAGGAACCCTTTTGCGTTGTTGGTGGGAATGCAAGCTGGTGCAGCCACTCTTGAAAACAGTTTGGAGGTTCCTCAAAAAACTAAAAATAGAACTACGCTATGACCCAGCAATTGCACTACTAGGCATTTATCCAAGGGATACAGGTGTGTTGTTTCAAAGGGACACATGCACCCCCATGTTTATAACAGCACTATCAACAATAGCCAAAGTATGGAAAAAGCCCAAATGTCTATTGATGGATGAATGGATAAAAAGAAGATGTGGTAAATATATATACAATGGAGTATTACCCAGCAATCAAAAAGAATGAAACCCTGCCATTTGCAACTACATGGATGGAACTGGAAGGTATTATGCTAAGTGAATTTAATCAGTCAGAGAAAGACAAAAATCATCTGACTTCACTCATATGAGGACTTTAAGACACAGAACAGATGAACATAAGGGAAGGGAAGCAAAAATAATACAAAAACAGGGAGGGGGACAAAACATAAGAGACTCTTAAATATGGAGAACAAACAGACGGTTACTGGAGGGGTGAAGGGAGGGGGGATGGGCTAAATGGGTAAGGGGCATTAAGGAATCTGCTCCTGAAATCATTGTTGCACTATATGCTAACTAATTTGGATGTAAAATTAAATTAAAAAAAAAAAGACAAGATGATGAGGTGGAGGGTAATAAAAGAGAAGGGATCTGAGCCTGTCCCACTAATCACAGATCCTTTAAGCTTGTTTGAGTGTCTGCACCCCATGCACACACATCTGGAAGATGTGAGTACAAAGAGCAATGATAATTGACAGAGTCATCTGGAACTCCCTCTTGCTCATTCTTGACCTGCTTGCCCTCTGAACTGTCTTCAGCTAACTCTGAGTCCTCTCTGAATGATTCAGTCTCAGTAGTCCCTACCTCTTGCTTCTCTGAGCATGTGGTCTTATAAGCCACCACTGGGGTTTGGACCACCTCTGTTTTCAGAGGACCTTGGCTTAGTCCTTTAGCTGCCAGGATCCTTTACACTTGGGTAGAAGCATCTTGCTGGAGCCTCGGGCCTCCAGGCCCTACTTCTGTCCATGTAGTCTACACCAAACAACCAGCCCCAGCCACCATCTCTCAATCCCACCTGCAATGAAAAGTGCAGAGTCAGGAGACAAGGGTTCAATTCCAGTTACTCCTTTTATAATTATATTTTAAGACTGGTATAGGCTTTCCCTGGTTACAAACTACCCAGCAGGCAATGCAAAGGACCCCAAGACCGGTGACCATCCCCCACCTTGGAGTGTGGCACTGGAGCCTAAGAGGGGGGACCCTAACTGCCTGTGTTTAAAGAAGTCCAGTTGGGCAGGTGGAACATGTTACCCAGAGGAACTGCATCAGGGAGACGGGGAAGATTCATGCAGCAGTTGCTACTGGGGACTTCCACACAGCCCTCAGAAGAGGTAGCCTGGGACAAGGGGGATTCGGGACACAGCACTGCTCAGATAGGGGGACAAGTGAGCTGGAGAAACAGGGACATGGGTCAGTAGGTAATAGAGCTCCAGCTTCCTGGTGGCATGAGAGATCTAGCTTTTGTCTTTCTGGGACGGGAAAAAGCATTGTAGGGCACAAGTTTGAGACACAATGTTACCAAGGAGAGGACCCCAGCACAGACGGCAGGGTTGAAGTTCATTTGCAGGATTGGAACATGTAGGTAATACATAGAAATGATAATCTTGATTCCCCTCGATTAGCAGTTCCACCCCTTGGCTATGGTTTCTAACCTCCCTCTCCGTCTCCATTTTTTTCCCTATAAAATAGACTCCAAATATTTTCCGTCCTACTGAGTTTTGGAAGGTTTAAATGATATTCAGGTAAAAGTCCTCTAACAGTGTCTGGATTATAGTAGCACTCAATAAATATTCTCTCTGTTATTAGTTTGTAAGCAAAAGTCTGTAAGATAGGTATCATTTATTAAGATTTATTAGCCATTGCTTTTTTCCAGCCACCCTTCCAAGTGCCTTATACCAATCGCTTTATTAAATCTTTAAACAACCCTATAAAGGCCTACTGTCGCCTCCGTTATGTGGCTGAAGGAACGGAGTCACATCTACTGAAAACAACTAGTCCCAGGTCACACTGTTAGCAAAAGGTAAGCTGATGTAAGCCAAGGCAATCTAATTTCAGAGCATGAGCTCTAAACACTGCTTACTCTGCTGCATGGCATTGCCCGCTGAGAGGTAAGCTATGAAGTCAGCACAGAGATGTGCAAAATCTCTCTAAGGAGTCAGAATGGCCATCTGGCCAGAGTAGGCCTTCCCTGTACACTCATTAGAGTTATTAATGTGACGGTCTCCAGAGGCAGGTTGGTCAACCATGGAACACAGAAAAATGAACGTTCCAGAGACAAAAACTAGCCGTGCATGTACAACCCTAACCAGGGTCGCGGGACCTCGGGTCTCCAGACAAAAGCATGAAGAAAGTCTAGGCTGGCCCTCCCACAAAAGAGAAAGGGGACACCCAGCATCTTAGCTGAGGTATATTTCTTAAGACCAACCCACTCCCTTTGCCCTTATGTTATGTTTTCCGAGCAAATGTTTGATTCGTTTGCTTGCGGGGAGAAGAAGGTTTTGCTCTGGGGATTCAAATATTCTGGGTAATTTTGAAAAGCAGAAGTCTAGCTTAAACACCAGTCTTTTCTGTATTTATTTAGTATAGTCGTCCCTTGAAACCTTCTCTACTCTCAGACAACACAAAATCATGTCTTTCAAGTGGCCGGCCAGACAATATAACAACACAGAGAACCCACTAAGGTCAAGCTACCTCACAAGGGCTCTTACAGCCAGCTGGCCAACCTTCCCTGGTGAAGTACCTACGTCTCTATCAGCCACCTTTGTGATTTAAGCATGGCTCAAGGTAAGGCCGGGCCAGCCACAAGACCGTGAATGCTGAATCCTGGTACTGAACTAGGGCATTGTAAATCCTTAAAACCAGTCTGTCCTTAGATTAGGGTTGGTGAGACTGAGCCTACGCATGGGTACTCGTGGCTTCCAAAATTAGCTGTGGTCACAAATCAGGAAGAGGAAATTAAAAACAGAGAACAAGGTCCCTACTACCCGAGTGGCGTTGGGCAAGTCATTTAACTCCTCTGAGTCTCAGTTTCCTCACAGAAAACAAGCGAGATGAGATAGCTATTACTTCCCTCACCTCCAGGGCCCCTGTAAGAATCAAAATCCAAGTGAAATCATTTTGTAAACTGTACGTAACTACATAAAGCTACAACTTGCTCATGTGAACCTTGAGTACATGTTGGCTCTCACGTATGCAGCACTTATCACACACCAGCTTCTGTTCCAAGCATATTTTACATGGTAACTTGTTTCGTGCTCACAATAATCCTGCAGTTCATGCTGGGAGGTGTCACCTGGAAACTTTCCTGCCTCCTTGGAAACTTGAAAAGCATCCAAGGCCCTCATTCCCCGGCTATCAAGACAGTGTGGGTGACTGACTGCTCAGAGCTGAGCTCCTCTCAAAAAATTGCTTTCAGCCAAAGGGAACCGCCTTGCCAAAGGTTATGAACCCTCACTGGGTATAGCCTGCTTCTAACTAGTTGTTGTGAGACTGGACAAAGATACAGCCCCCTTGCCTTAACATGAGACCGTTCTGAAGGCACAGCTCCCCGTGCGAAGGGCCGACGAGCGAGTAACTGCATCACAAGTCAGCTCTCTCGGCCCATCCAGCTCGTCTCCCTTCCTCACAGTGCTATTCCTGAGAGCCTCGCCCAGTGTGCTGGGCACAAATATCTGCCTCTGTGTCGGGGGTAGGAGGCACCAAACCCAAGACAGATGCTATGCGGAGGCATTACTATTATTCTTATTCTCATTTCAGAGAGGTGGAGTAACTTGCTCAAGTTCACATAGCTCGTCGGTAGCAGAGCCAAGATTTGAAACCAGGCCATCTAGAAAATGCTCTTACTGTAACATTTGGCACAGGAATTCCTCTAAGTGAATGAGCTGCTTGTGTTTGACATGTACTTTGATGAATGGTTGGGCTAGAAGCTGAGCTCCAGGACCTAGATGTTGGTGGTAGCTTCAACTTCAAAGGAAGGGAAAATACTCTGAAAAAAAAAAAAAAAATAGGGAGACGAATATGAAACTGAATGTTTAGAGATTAACCCAGGATGGGGGAGATGAGGAGGGGGGGGCAGAGGTGGGGCAGTTTAACGGAGAGGATCCTGTGGGCTATGTGATGTGACCCCTCCCTGTGACATGCCTCCCCCCCAAATATCTTCAGTAAAATCTACTCAAGTGAGGAAATGTTTGGTGGGGTATTCATTTTCTTTTTTTTTTTTTTTTAATGTTTATTTATTTATTTATTTATTTATTTTTTAATATGAGATTTATTGTCAAATTGGTTTCCATACAACATCCAATGCTCATCCCAACAGGTGCCCTCTTCAATACCCATCACCCACCCTCCCCTCCCTCCCACCCCCCATCAACCCTCAGTTCGTTCTCAGTTTTTAGGAGTCTCTTATGTTTTGGCTCCCTTCCTCTCTAACCATTTTTTTTCTTCCCCTCCCCCATGGGTTTCTGTTAAGTTTCTCAGGATCCACATAAGAGTGAAAACATATGGTATCTGTCTTTCTCTGTATGGCTTATTTCACGTAGCATCACACTCTCCAGTTCCATCCACGTTGCTACAAAAGGCCATATTTCATTCTTTCTCATTGCCACGTAGTATTCCATTGTGTATATAAACCACAATTTCTTTATCCATTCGTCAGTTGATGGACATTTAGGCTCTTTCCATAATTTGGCTATTGTTGAGAGTGCTGCTATAAACATTGGGGTACACTGGTGTCTTCATTTTCTAGGGCTGCCGTAACAAAGTATCACAGATCCAGTGACTAAGCAATAGAAATTCATTGTCACAGTTCTGGAGGCTAGATGTCTGAGGTCAAGGTGTCAACATGGCGGGGTCCTTCTGTACCATGCCTCTTTGCTAGTTTCTGGTGGGTTGCTGGAAACTTTGGTGTTTCTTGATGTATAGAAGCATCACCCTCATCTCTGCCTTCATCTACTCAAGTGTTCTCCCTGCATCTGTACTTACGCTGGAATGTCCTCATTTTATAAGGACACCTATGAGTCAGGGGCCCACCGCATCTCTGTATGACCTCATCTTAACTACATTTGTAACACCTCTGTCTTCAAATCAGACCACCTTCTGAGGTTGCGGGGGTTAGAATTTCAACACATGAATTTTTGCAGTACACAATTCAATCTGTAACTGGTACAGGTTGGCTTTCCCATGGAAACTTGTGAAAGGTTTGACATCCATGTCTGGGTTGACATGGAAGTAAGTAGAAACCACAAGATGTGGACAAAAAGACTGCAAGAAGAAATTTGGAGCAGCCTCGTGCTTTTTCCGTTTTGAAGAACTGAGAGGTTGAAGGTGAGCCTGTCCATGTTGCAAGGACTAACAGATCCAAGTGGAATCTGGACGGCAATGTCCGGAAATGAAGTGATTTCGTGGGTTGCTATCAATTGTCTCCCCACTATAAGCTTCCAAACTTACAGCATCAATTCTACCCTCCAAACCCTACAGAAAAATCGCCTCCTCACACAAATCTTCAGGTGCATTAGGAGGGAGCATTTCTTCTACTTCTTTTCTATCCCCAACACGTCTAGCACACAGGGCAAGATCCTACTAAAAGCTGATTGCTAGAAGATTTCTGCAAGGGACTTTACAGTGCCTGAACTGCCTGTGAACACATACCATTTTCCATTTTTCTTGGTGTCTGACGTAAAGAAAAGCCTATAGTACAAAAAAATAGAGAGATGTGTAATATAGGAATTGTCTACTCTCATGGCCAAGCTAAAAATCCAGTCCTGTCACATACCCACTGTGTGAGTTTAGGCAACTTACTCAAACTCTTGGTGCTTCAGTCCCCTTGTCTATAAAATGGGAATCTTAACAGATCTCGTTCAATAGGCTCCTGTGAGAACCAAATGAGTTTTGGCTCTCACACCATTGGCTCTTCACAAAGAGCAGCTAGTATAATGTCACAAGAGCAACTGTCTGTCATACTACCAAAATATGCTACAACTGGAATGATGGCAAGATATGATCAAAATAAGTGTAGTATTATACTTAGGCCCTTGTACATAATTCAGAGAGAAATTGCCTGAGCCCGGGATCCACACTATCCGCCAAGACAACTACATAATCAAAAATTAAAATTCACGGCTGGCGCTCTGAGGATAATAATTTCATTGTGTGTTTAGTCCATTAACATCATCAAATAGACAATCTGATGACTTAAGAATACAAACAGCAGGCCAAGATGCAATTTCAGAGGAACCGTTATCTTTTTCTCATTTTAAAAATGTCTTGGGGAGAAAGAGAATGACACCTCATAGACAACAGCTGTTATGAAAAAATCGTAATGTTAGGTGAGGCTTCTGCTAGGTAATAAAAGCCGAAGATCTGATTTATTCACCAACTTTGACTCTTACAAAAAAAAAAAAAAAACCTCCAAAATGGTCGGGTTCATATCTTGGCAGACGTGTCCATGATCTCAGCCTTAGGAACAACATAATTTAGGAAACAGCAGAGGTTCCCATCTGCAAAATGAGAAAATAGAGACATGCATTTCCAGGCATCACTGGAGAATCAAAATGTGATGAGTTAGATAAAGTCAATTTGAGAACCAGCTGACATACATAAAGTAGTTGTTATTATACTTACATAGGGATTAATGACTTCTCAATAATTACTAGATGTTGTTACGTGAAAATAAAATAAACTGAGTATGATGTTCAAAATAAGTAACATTTGCATACTAGTTACCATTTGATGAGCATTTTTTTATTATTAAACTTAGGTTTATGTACTTGTGGCTTATTACTGTGAAACTAAAGATAAATTTGGGTCTGTTAGTAAACATGTTTTACATTATATTAAAGATTGTAGGGGCACCTGGGTGGCGCAGTTGGTTAAGCGTCCGACTTCAGCCAGGTCATGATCTCGCGGTCCGGGAGTTCGAGCCCCGCGTCGGGCTCTGGGCTAATGGCTCAGAGCCTGGAGCCAGTTTCCGATTCTGTGTCTCCCTCTCTCTCTGCCCCTCCCCTGTTCATGCTCTGTCTCTGTCCCAAAAATAAATAAACGTTGAGAAAAAAAAATTAAAAAAAAAAAAAAAGATTGTATCACAAAAAAGCACATTTCGAAAAATTTTCAGATTTATTCATACATTTGCAAATTTAAGAAATCCTGCTGTGACAGACGGCTCACAATTGCCTCCAGCTGAACTTTTACTAGAAATTAAGGTTTCTAAGCATTAAGAATTCTAATAAATATATTTAAAACTTCTGGAAATACTAAGAGAAACAACTGTAAGCAAGAAAAGTAAGACATGTGTTTTTGGTAAGAAAGATATGAGAAACGGGAGGGAAAAGGAAATTTTTAAAATAAATAATTAATAAATAATAAGTAAAAAAGGAAACATTTTTATGGAGGGAAAAGGAAATAATTTTGTCCTAAAATGACTACTTGTTTTTTGTTTGTTTGTTTGTTTATTTGGTTTGTTGTTTCTTTCAAGTTTTTATTTAAATTCCAGTTAATCAATATGTAGTGTAACATTCATTTCAGGAGAATTGAGTGATTCATCACTTACATATAACACCCAGTGCTCATCACAAATGCCCTCCTTAATCCCCATTGCCCATTTAGCCCAT
Organism: Prionailurus bengalensis; assembly: GCF_016509475.1. NCBI lineage: Eukaryota > Metazoa > Chordata > Mammalia > Carnivora > Felidae > Prionailurus > Prionailurus bengalensis. The sequence goes on from NC_057358.1 coordinate 113,705,826, forward strand.
CCCCCTGCCCACCTCCCCTCCAACAACCCTCAGTTTGTTCTTTATAGTTATGAGTCTATTTTATGGTTTGCCTCTCTCTTCTTTTTTCCCCTATGTTCATCTGTTTTGTTTCTTAAAGCCCACATGAGGGAGATCATATGGTATTTGTCTTTCTCTGACTGACTTAATTCTCCTAGCATTATACACTCTAGTTCTATCCATGTCATTGCAAATGGCAAGATTTCATTCTTTTTGATGGCTGAGTAATATTCCATTGTGTGTGTGTGTGTGTGTGTGTGTGTGTGTGTACACCACATCTTCTTCTCTATTCAGTCGTTTGATGGACATTTAGGTTCTTTCCATAATTTGGCTATTGTTGATAATGCGGCTATAAATATCAGCATGCATGTGTCCCTTCAAATCAGTATTTTTGTATCTTCTGGATAAACACCTACTAGAGCAACTGCTGGGTCATGGGGTAGTTCTATTTTTAGCTTTTTGAGGAACTTCCATACTCATTTCCAGAGTGGCTGCACCAGTTTGCATTCTCACCAGCAGTGTAAGAGGGTTCCCCTTTCTCTGCATCCACACCAACATTTGTTGTTTCCTGTGTTGCTAATTTTAGCCATTCTGACAGGTGGGAGGTGACATCTCATTGCAGTTTTGATTCGTATTTCCCTGACGATGAGTGATGTTCAGCATCTTTTCATGTGTCTGTATGTCTCCTTTAGAAAAATGTCTCTCCATGTCTTCTGCCCATTTCTTAACTGGATTATTTGTTTTGGGGGGTGTTGAGTTTGATAAGTTCTTTATAGATTTTGGACACTAACCCTTTATCAGGTATGTCATTTGCAAATATCTTTGACAGAGTACTTTTGTATTTACTACATCTCATGACACTGTATGAAGGAAGATAGGCAGCTACGGTTATACCTGATTACCAGAAGAAAACCAAAGCTCCAGATAACACAGCCACATGGCCAAACCAGGACTCAAACATTCATTTTCTTTTGTGACTTTAGGTGTTGTCTCTGTCTCTTATGCTTCCTTTGGGACGGGAATATGCATGTAGATTATTTTCAGCTTCAATCTCTAAACGTAGTGTTTCCTGTGATCCTTGTGCACATCTTTCTGTTATCAGTAAAATAAAACACAATACAAGCTAAACGCCTCCCCCTTTTATGAGAAGCAAGTCAAAAATGTAGAAGGGGTAGTAAAGCCCATGCCACCCCATAAATTCTCACCTATTGTCTTCCTGGGAAAACCCTACCTGAACCATTTATCTAACTGAAAGCTTTGCGTTCAGAAAGCCATTGTATCACATAACGTTGTACTACATCACAAAGTGCCCCAAAACTGGCTGTAGTAAGCATTTATTATTGCTCAGTGTGGATAAACTGGGCAGTGCTTCCTGTTTCTGCTGAGCTCACTTGTGCATCTGTGGTCAGCAGTGGACTGGGTGAGCAACTTTTGCCCCTGGTTGGGCTTTGACACACGTCTGTGTGGGGGCTGGCTGGAGACTGGTCTAGGTTGGCTTCACCTGGGACAGTTGATCACTCCTTGTGAGCCTTCATCCTCCAGGAGTCTGTCCCAGGCTTGTCTAATGTTAGTGGCAGTAGTGTGAGAGAGGAAACAAAAATGGACAAGAGTTCGTGTGGTCAGGACTTAGAACTGGCACTTTGTTCCTTCTATTATTCAAAGCAAGTGACAAGCCAGCCCAAAGTCAGGAAGTGGAGGGGGGGAGGGGCAATTCTACCTTTTGATATGATAAACTGGAAAGTCACACAGCAAAGGGAATAGATAGGGAAGAGTTGAAGAATTGGGGCCATCTTTGCCTACATTATATTGCAACCATTAACATGTTCTATCACTGAGAAGGAAGGACTAGCATATTAGCACATATTAGACATTTGCATTTATTAGTTGGCTGTCACCTTGAAGCATGGAAAACTCTCAGTTAATCAGGCAAGAGATCTGATAATAAAATATGATAATTTACCCATCTTTGTATTCCCAACACTTAGCATTGTATCAGGCGAATTGTAAGCAACCCACAAAAATAATTAATAATGATAAAAGAAATGGTAGTGGAAAAATTACTCTATTACACCTCAGGAATCAGCTGAATCACAATTCAGCTATGCCAAATTACCTGTGCAACTTCAAAAAGGAGTAATTTAGCCTCCCTGGGATTTTTAGAGACAGACTAGGCATTCTCTAAATTTTTTCTTCCTTCCTTCTTTCCTTCCTTCCTTCTTTTCTTTTTCTTTCTTTCTTTCTTCTTTCTTTTTTTTTAAATATTAAGTCTGTAAGAACCCTAGAAATCATGTGCATCCAACCCATTATATAGATGGGAGACTGAGGCTAAGAAAACAAATCACTTGGCTTAAAAACCCAAATGGTTAATGTCAGAGAAGACAACTCAGAGCTCATGACTGCCAAAACAGCCCCCCATGTCTTAACTGTAGCACATTGCTACTCAAAGAGTATTCTGTGGGCCAGTAGACTTGGCATCCCATGGGAGCTTGATAGAAATGCAGAATCTCAGACCCTATCCCAAGCCTACTGAATTAGAATCTGTATTTTAAGAAGATCCCCAGATAATTCATATGTGTATTAAAGTTGGAGAAGCTCTAGGCTTCCCAGTAAATGCTTAACAGCTGAAAAAACTAAAACAAAACAAAACAAAACAAAAAACTTGTTTAGTTAGGAGAAAGTTCCTTTGGATATATTAACACTGAAACCATATTTTCTACACATCTTGCACTAATTCATTTAGCAAATACCTCCTGAGTACTTACTCAGTTGCAGGTGTTATAGAAACATCAAGAACAGGTCTTACCCCCTGGAGCTCACACTCTAAAAGGAAATCAAAGTCCCTTCCTTTGTTCCTATGTTCTCTTTCCTTCTCTGTGCCCCCTCTTTGCTCTTTACCTTCCCAACCTCTTTCCATTCCTCATTTTAATGATTCCATGATTGAAATCTAATTTCAGAAGTTGTTGGTTTAAGAGCAAAGTATTTTATTCATTTGAAATTCCAATTTCAGAAGAGTGATTTAAGATGTTGGAAAAATTTTATTTGGCTCCCTTCCAAGTAGCTTATTTATAATGCCAGCATGACTCTAAAACTGTGTCTAAGGGAGACTAAAGATCTCTGGATACCTTGGGAGGAAATTCTATAAGAATATAGTACAAATGAATCATACACTTCAGTTTTTGCTTTTGTTTTTTTTCCTCACACAATCGTTGCTTTAGTCAGAGAAAAAGTTGAGATGCTGAGACACTGGAATAGAAATAAAATAAGATTGTATTTTTCCCCTCAAATATTTAGAGCCAGCATATCTACATCAGTAATAAAACATTTTTTTTTCATTGAGAAATAAAGGAATACTTTTCAACATCAACAGATTAATTTCATTCAAGAACTTGGTATGAACCAGAGACAATTAGGTAGAAATTCAGAAAGCGAACAGTTTTCTGATGAGTTATATGTAGATTCTTTACATTAAACAACTGGATCACAAGTAATGGTAATGCAAGGATACTCAATTCCTTCGAGACTTAGCTGCCTGGCTTTTTTAAGTGCCAGTGATTGAAAGTATTATCCTTTCTCTCTCTCTCTCTCGCTCTCTCTCTCTCTCTTTATACTCTCTCATAGTCCTGAAAAGCTCCGAGCTCATTTCATTCTTCTGTCCTGACTTGTCTTCTCCCTCCTCAAAGATATTCCATGATGATTCTTCTTTTCAAAATCAAGACTGCTTGAACTTTACCTGAGAGTAATGAAATTTCAATCTTTCACACAATGGCAACTACATCCTCTTTCTGCTCTCTTGGTGTAGTCAGAATAGCACTGCCCAGCGTGAACAATAGGACTACTTTTCAGTTCTAAGGGATTTGCTGTTGATGAACAGCAGTGCGTGGAAATAATCTTTGGCGATCCCATGGGTGACATTTCTCATTCCTTATCACCCATGCTGCACACAACCGGAACTTGATAAGACACCCAGAAAGAAGATAATGGCTGCTATCAAGCTGTCTAGGTAGAAATAATAATAATAATCTGTTTATAGAAAAGCAGCTGTCCTATTGTTTTGGATTTCATGAAATCCCAGAGTCAGATCCTCTCTCCCATGCCAGCCCCATCCCCGTTCCTCATGCCAATCCAATCACTTTGGGGCTTTAATGACGGGCATTTTATTTCATGATCTTTTGAATAGACAAGGATGCATGTAATATCCCATAATCATATTCAGTCACAGAATGTATTTAAAGGCAAGAGAAGAGGCATTTTATAGGAAGATTTGGAAGCCGAGAAGACTTTGTAATAATAAAGAAGAGCCCAGTATCCCTTTTTAAAATATACAGAAAACCCAGAATCATTGCAAGTAAATATTCTGGTGATCATTCCGCTCTGAAGTCTTAACCTCCCAAATTTCAAAAATAAGTCTCATTTTCTCAGAGTGAAACCCCAGAGTTGTGGTGTTGTGACTGCCAACAACATCGCTTGTATTTATGCTGACTGCCTTACATTTGTGCCAGACAGAACAGCGCAAGGTTGACAAACATCCTGGCCATGAAGTCATTGTTCTCCTTCTATTTGAGCAGGATTGCCCCCCTGATTGGGACTGAATACGTGATGACTCCTTATTCCCAAATGGTCAGACGGGGCATTCCTTTTACCACGGTCATCTTCACATAGGGTTTGTCTGTGGATACAACTCTCTTTTCTTTATCTGTCCTCCTTCTCTGGTGAAAGAATTGGGGATCCACGCCCTTCAGGGTGAAACGATACAATTAAAAAAAACCAAGCACATCATTTCCTTTTTCCCTCCGTGTGGTACTAAGACAAGGCCAAAACCTGCATCTTCACTCCCAGGGCTGGCATACACCCTCATCCCTGAAACAGTTATCCCATAAGGGTCCCACCCTTGCAAAAGGCAGAGGGATGGAGTTACCTTTGTCTTTTTCCTGAAGTTTCCATAACAGTCATTATCATCTCTGATTTACTCAGACTGAACTCACTTTCTTCCTGTGTCCCCTTCTGATAAGGCATCACAATGCAATGGAGAATAAAGAAGAACAAGGTGTGGACATAGTGAGTGAAGGAGCAACCTTAAAGAATTTCCCACTGCCAAGTTCTCTGTCCTGTATCATAGAATCACTCAGTAAGCCAGAAGTCTCTGTGCCTCTGCATAAGTCTAGGTTTCTTTCTGCACAAAGTACACCCAGCTGAATCTGAATCTCTCTCTCTCTCTCTCTCTCTCCCTCTGTCTCCTTCCCCCCCCCCCACTCCACCCCATGAATGTCCCACTCGGCAAAAGCATAGCTCAAGTACTACTTTCTCTGTGCTCTGTGGGACCTTCCTCTACCCTCTCCCACCTTGTCCTGCCTTCCAACAGAATTCGTTAATCATGGTATTCTATGCGTAGCTGTGTCACAGCCTTTTTCATTCTGCACCACGTGCCTCTCTCAGCAAGCAAAATGCAAATTCCAAGAAATTAGGAAAATGCCTTTCATTTTTTTAAATTCATCTTTAGGGAAGCAATTCAGCAAAATGAGTAAGGGAATGGGTTTTGTACCAGACAGATCTGGATGTAAATCCTAGTTCTGACATTCACTGGCCATGTGCCCTTGAGTTTTCTGGAACCCGATTTACAAATATGTAAAACGGGGCTATTTCATTGGTTTTTTTTTTTAAGGATAAAGTAAATTAAAGTATGTGTGTGTAAAATGCTTAACATAATGCTGACTAACCTGCAAAAATAAATAATAAATGGTAATAATTACTTTATGTTTGCAATTAACCTGATATCCTCAGTCACCCCACAGTATATTACCAGTAAATATATATTAAAGAGTAAAGTACAAAAACAAATGAAATGCACACACACACACACACACACACACACTACAGATACACATGCTGTCACTCTCCCACTATCAAAGGCACCGCTCTCTGCTCTTTGTAGCTTTCAAAATAGAGTACAGCCTGTCTACCTACAGGATACGTAAAGTGAGGAAGAAATTGATCATAAAAGAGTTTTCAGGAATTCTTTCTAGCAACTTTATTGTAGGTGGTAGCCTCAAGGAATCCCCACGTTATCTCTGTGAGTACCAAACTTGGCCCTCTCCTTGTGGCATCCAGCTGTGAACCCAGGTGGGGCACGTGGCAAGAGCCGTGTGTTTGTCGCCCACAATGAGCAGGCCTGCAGAGGGAAAAGCAGAGGTAACCTAGCCAGAAAGAGTCACGGCACAGTTCACGAAACAAGGAGATGTGGCCTGGAACTTGCACTTCCTTCTCACAACAGTCCTTTTTTGCACGAGTCTTTACAAATCGCCCGTTCTCACACCACGAGTGACTGTAAGATCCTGGAAGCGTCTGGATTCAGACTTGGCATTTCCCCCATAAGACACCAAAGGGGTTAACGTCTGGCCAGTAATCAAAGTCTGGCAGCTCCTACCCCACGCATAATGGGCATTGTTGTTCCTGAGAGTTTGTCTGTTTTTCCTGGCATGCCTTACTGTTTGGAACTGATTCTAGAACAGAAAAGGAAAGAGTCAGTCTGCTTTTTTAAGTGCACATGCAACAAAACATAAGGCTGGTCATAGAACTGTTGTTTTGCTAGATTTCCAGGAAAGTTGTTGGCTTACTATTCAGAGAAGATGAATTGTCAACTTAAAATACACTTCAGGAATTCATTTATATATGTTCACAAGACACACACGAGATCCTGAGGTGGCCGCCTTCTCGCAGATATGAAGCAACACATTACAACAGTACTAGCTGATAAGTGAACTGTGGCTGGCCCGTCCGTCTGCATATAAACCCCATTTGCATGACGTTATTAATGGGCTCACCATCAACCTTCCCAGGTCACTTGCAGTCTCGGGACCTGTGTGTCACTGATGAACCCCCAGATGTTCCCATCTGAAACCACACCAAGTATATCTTACTGAGTCACTAATATAGCAAAATCCCATTACAAAACACCAGATTCTTTTCTAATGGGAAGAAGAAGTTTTGTTTTTTTTTTAATTTTCAATCTGTCATAAACTAACACTTTTGTGTAAGCCCAAATCATGCACTTGGATGTCAACAGCACATCACAATTCTATAAACATTTCTAGACACCTATCTCTTGCTTTCTGCACTTACCTTGTCACGGATCAGTAAAAGTTTTTGCATCACACTGATCCATGGACCACACTTGCTGGCCCACGGGCTGTTGACACTACTGACACACTATATTCTAGATCGAGATACACAGACTTTTTCTGCAAGGGGACAGAGAGTGAAGTGTTAGGTGTTGCAAGAAATAGTCTCCTGGAACTCTTTAATTCTGCTGTTGGAGTGAGAAAGCAGACATGGACAATAAGAAAATGAATGGGCGTGGCTATATTCCAATAAAACTGTATTCACAAAACAAGCGCCGGCTGGATGTTGGCCCTCAAGCTACTGGGGGGTGTCAGCCCCTGGATGGTGAGGATGGTGAGGATGATGAAGACAGCTAACATTTACTGATCAGCTATTATGTGTCCAGCCCTTTCTATCCTCTGTAACCACAGATTAGGTAACCGTTTTAATTTTGCAGACAATGAAAACGAGACATCAAGAAATCAAGAAATTATTTTAGTTTATTCTGAAAATAGGTAGCTGATCCAGGGTCCAAACCACAGTCCCTTGGCTCATGCTATACTGCATATATGTAAAACGAAAGGGGCCTCTTTTTCACCATAAATGGAAAATGTACAATGTTAATGCCACCCTGGTGATCTTTTTCCCTGTCTCCTCTCCCTGCCCATCGTCCACCTCAGCAGTACCAAGGTCCCAGTGTTCAATTATGCTGTGGACTCCACAGGACTCAGGGCCAGGCGTGGATAATCTACAACAAGCACACTCACCCAAACCCTTACTAATTCAACAAATATGTGTTCAGTGCTCACTCTGAGCCAGTCACTGTTCTAAGCAAAGGGGCTATAGCAGCGAACAAAATACACAAGTTCCTGCCCTTAGAAAGCTCGCATCTAGTAAGGGGGGTAGACAATAAGTAAAGAAACATATGTCTTGTTGGAGGGCAGTAGGGTAGGGGAGCCAGGCTTTGAAGAAAAGGAGGAGAAGGTGGGAAGGAGATATTTCTTTCTCATCCAACCCTTATATCTTTTCTTTGCCAACTAAGATATATAAACTCCAAGCATAACTATACTTTCAAATATATCTCCTAAGTATAAGCATATTATATTTATAGCACTTTGGGATCATATTTTTACCAGTTTTCTTCCCCATAATTGTATGGGAGAGGACACTTGTGAGAACAAGTCCATTCACTCATGCTGCAAATGTTTACTGAGTACCTACTTTGTGCCAGGCAGGTTTTAGGACAGAGAAATCAACAATGAGCAAAACAGACGAAGGTCTTTGCTTCCAGGATGGCCAGGGGAGTCAGAGAATAAACAAAAACCATAATAAACACATGTTAGAAGGTGATAAGTATAACAGAGGGGGGAAGGGAGAAAGGCACAGCAAGATAAGGAGACCCAGAGCTTGTAGGGGAAGGCGTCCAAGTTGTAATTTTAAATAGTCAAACAACTTTCCCTTGATAGGATAGTATGCGACTGAAACAATGTCTGTTTGAAAAGCAGGCGCTGGTTTAGATCACCCATTACCACGGTTAGAATGCCATCAATTAAAAGAAAACACAGGATGTTTTGTGTTGAGTGTTCTATTTAAGTCCATAGAAAGAAATGTTATTCTTTCAAAGTCATTTTTGCCCTTCCCTTTCCCTTGCTTTAGGGAAAATATTAGGGGGCTGGCAGCTGAAACAATGTAGGGATGGGAGAGGGGAAAGGAAGGAAAACCGAGGGCCAGCATTCACGCCAGGTGACTGTGTTAACAAGGGTGTCTCTGTCACCCAGCCCTCCTGGGTCCTATGACAGCCTTGCTCAGGAACCCACAAAACAGAGCTGGCAGACGCTGAGCATTTTCCATTAAGTGTGGCATTCGCTTTTTTCAGAAAGTAATGAGATGTTAATATAGATTTGAATTTTAATCAGATCCAACTTGGGAACAGGGTGCTTTTCAGCAAAATGTGAAATACTTCTAGGCTTTTAGGAAAATGCCATCCATATAAAGGCTAACTACTGTTTTATATATAAAACTGCCATTCTTCATTGGTTTTCCAGGAAAGAGAAAATATAATAATAAAATGAAACATTGTTGAAAGACTCGATACTTTCTTATGAGCATTAATTGTTTCTGAGGTTTTTTAAAAAATAATTCTTATAAACCAGGAAGGATGTTTGTAATCTTAAAGCAAGAAATAGGGAATTTCAGTTCATATGTTAGGAAAATAAACATAACTGAAATCTAATTTTTGATAATAATAGTATTCGTATAAGAGATCTCAACACGGAGCGCCTGGGTGGCTTAGTCGGTTAAGAGATTTCAACAAATGCTTTTATTTATTTTTTTTTAATTTTTTAATGTTTATTTACTTTTGAGAGAGAGAGAGAGAGAGAGAGCACGCGAGCCTGAGTGGGGGAGGGGCAGAGAGAGAGGGAGACAGAATCCAAAGCAGGCCCCAGGCTCTGAGCTGTCAGCACAAAACCCAATGCAGGGCTTGAACTTGCTGACAGCGAGATCAGGTTCTGAGCCGAAGTTGGACACTTAGCCGGCTGAGCCTCCCAGGCAGGCTGCCTGGCAGGTGACTGAGCCACCCCTCAACAAATTCTTTTAAGTGTTATTTAGCTGTCGCGTTAAGAATGCCAATATCAGTAATTCTGCCTCAAATCAGAAGGGACTCAAAGTCAAGGCTGCTTGCCTGGCAAGCATGTGTTAGCCACCACCACACTGTGCTACCAACAATAAAAGTGCTTTCAGCTCAGATGTAGTGTTAAAAACTCCTCTATTCCCAGAATTTCATGAAGTCTTTTACAGAATGTGCTCTAGCAAATCCCTATGACAACCATGCAAGAGAGGTATTATTCCCATAGAATATATGAGAATCGGTCCCTTAGACCCCAGGAGAAGACCGGCTCAGAGGCGTGAAGTAACTCCCCGAAGAGCATACACCTAGTAAGGGTGGATTTGAATCCGCATCTCTGATTCTAAAATCAGCACTCTAGCTCCAAATTTCTCCTTCAGTTTTCCTACATTCCTCTTTCCCCCCCCATAGTGTCTTCCATGGGCGTATGCTTCTTTCACAATTAAAAAACAAACAGACATGTTTTTGTTTTTGTTTTTGTTTTGGCAAACAAATACAGTCATGTATTCACTCCATGTACCTGTTCACCAATCAGTTTATTCTGTAAACCTCAGAATAAAGTCCTCTGGGGTGAGCAGGCTGGGCCCTAGGAGTCACTATCACCTTCCTTGGATAAATCGAGCTGTTTTCCACGTCTATCCCACAAGCTATTGGTCAAACAAAAGATAGGAAGCCCTCCTCTGCAATCCACTTCCCACCCACCCTCCAGGGAATTCTTGTAAGGTCAGTAAAATTCAGAACGGTGATGTCAGAAACAGTGGCTGGGAGAAACTAACAGGCTTGGGACAAGAACTCCCTAAACCTCTCACACTCAAGTCTGACTTGCATATTCCATAGAGAAAACAGAGGCCACTTCCATGGCCCTTTCCTGCAAGCTTGATACTCTCCATCTGTGCATATACTGGGATGTCTACATGGGTTTATAACACACAATCTTATTATTAAACATCCAAAGTAATAAGACAAATGCATCGGAAAGAGAGGCACTCATTTACTCTAATAAGGGACTCTTCACATTAAAATATAAATCCCCGTTGTACCTGTTAGCAAAGAAACTGCCTAACACTGTGAGATGCCATTTTTTTTCTAACCCAAACAGGACAGACAGACTGAGAAACTAAACATGAGTAACTGTGGCGGAGGGCAAAGGGAACGTACACAAATGGAGAAAAGTTCTGACAGGTGTTCTGATAACCCACTGGCCCCAAATATCTTTAGTGGATTTCCTCTTATACCATTAAATGTCTGCAGTTTTTTTTTTTAATCGCACGTATCACCTATAGAAAGATCCACCTAAGTTGTGAAGTTGCAGATTTGTATCAGTGAAAAAGACCACTGGTCCGTGTGTGTCCGGTTTGGTATGCACCAGAAGTCCTTGGAAAGGTTTTCCGCTTACACGATTTGGGCACCACAGTGGGCAAATCTGACTCAGTGGATTTGTGGGATCTGAGCATCGGCACGCTTCCCACCCCCCTCACCCCCCACACACAACACGCACACATATATACATATGATTCTGAAGCCCACCTACTTCTGAAAAGCACTTTGCTAGCTAATGGAAAATGGTAAGCGATCTTTTCAAGTCAGGGGAGGCGAGGAAGACACTCCATAGGAGAACCGGGAGGCAAGGGATCCCTCCTGACTTTTCCAAGATACTGCCTGGAAAAGTGTGCCCAGACTTTATCAAGAGAGCCTAAAGGCTCCACAGCTCTTTACCATGATGCACTTGGATTACAAAATGTATCTGGTTTAAAATCAAAAGAGGCACTGCTCTTCATCTCTGGAATTCTTCCGCCACTCACAAACCTCGGCCCTATTTTTATGCTATATTACCCATTTTCCATATTTCTATTATTGCAATTTCTGACACAGAAGTGCAGGTGAAGATCAATATGTGCTTCTATGAAAAACGAGAAAATGGAAACCATTATCCCTCCTCAGTGCTCATTAACCCGAGGAGCTCCTATACACTGCTGGTCAGCTCAGTCTACCATTAACAAAATCCCACAGGCCGGGGAGCTCAGACAACAGTAAGTTATTTCTCACGGTTCTGGAGGCTGGGAAGTCCAAGATCAAGATGCTCATTCAGGGGCACCTGCGGGGCTCAGTCGGTTAGGCGTCTGCCTTGGGCTCAGGTCATGATCTCACGGTTCGTGGGTTCGAGCCCCGCGTCGGGCTCTGTGCTGACAGCTCAGAGCCTGGAGCCTGCCTCAGATTCTGTGTCTCTCCTGTCTCTCACTCTCAAAACTAAATAAACATTAAAAAACAAAAAAACAAAAAACAAAAAACAGATGTTCGTTCATTCGGTTCTTAGGAAGAGGTCTCTTCCTGGCTTGCAGGGGGCAGCCTTCTTGTTGTGTCCTTACATGGAGGAGAGAAAGAGTGTGCTTTGTATCTGCCCTTCATATATATAGATCTAATCCCATCATGGGACGTCAACCTCATGATCTCCTCTAAACTCATTACCTCCCACAGATGGGCTCCAAATATTGTAACATTGGAGGTTAGGATTTCAACATATACATTTTGGAGGAACACAAACTTGCACAAGGATACATTCTATATTCTTCAGAGGAGATACCATGAGGAACAGCCTACACATGGATATGTCAGGTCATTATTCCCCTAAAATGAGTCATTCAAGGTAAGAATACTAACATATTTGAGAGAATATAAATCAATCTTATTTCCAAAAAAGTATGCTGATGTAGGCTTCCACCATATCAATTATCAAGTGTTTGCAGAAACATAAACAATAACAAACAATGAAATTCAAGAATCTAGCACCCAAGTTGTTTTACTTGGTGACCATCTCTTGGTGACCATCTCCTGGTTAGTGACCTTGACTCTACACAGCGACACGGTAAAGAATAAATGAAGTCACCTAACAACCTTTTAATTCTGTAACTCTATCCATGAATTATCCACTCTACCTCCTATAACTGTCTTTTGGAAGATATGCAATCTTTCCTATTTCATTTTTTCTCTTACTTCAGACACTCTATTCTGCATATTTTATGAAAGTACTTACAGGCTGCTAAACCTGAAGGATATTTCTATTGAGACATGCCAAAGATAGGACAGGTTTCTTCTCCTCCTATATTTCCATGAGTTGGTGCTAATAAAGGCTGATGAACTGGTGTCTATTCTGTCAATGTATTATCTGCTCGCTCCCCTCCAGCCATCACTGGGAGGATTTTGCGCACGGACGCACCATCAGATCTGTACTCCTGGAAATGAAGAGTTTTTGCAGTGAATAGCAGCTACGTTCTAATTATATTAATTCAGACTGCAATTTCTTTGAAATATAAAGGACCTGCTGTCGGGGTGGGGTGGACAATGGAGGCTGAACATGTCAACGACATGACAAATTCCTCGAGCAGAGTGCCAGATGTATTGTTGCCCGGGATTCTTTTCTGAGAGCAAATTCGGCAAGCACTATCAGTGTCAACTCTGGAGTAAGGAATCAGTTCATTTGTTATCTTTCCAAGCTGCAGGTACATCTGCCAGAAGAGTCTGCCAACAGATGAATTGGTAATTAAAATCATTTCCGTGGTTGGAGGAGCGATTCGAAAAGTGTTCCTCTTTTCTTTCTTCCTTTTCCTGTGTAGTGGAAAAACTTGGGTGAATACGGGTATTGATTTGCCACGGGCAAGGCTAGAGTTGTGTGATTCACTAGTGCCTCGCGGCCCGTATTAGTGCTTGAACACGTTTCCTGGGATTTGCCCGTTAAGCTCTACTTAGAGAATATTAAGGTTCTGGTCTATGCTAGCGCTGTATCCTCTCTCGTCTTGGAAAGGTTCTCAGCAAAACCTAATAGTACCGCTCAGTTCTCAGAAGGGGTATACTGTATCTCTCCCCTGTGCCGGTTACTGGGCTAGAACAAATAATAACTAACGATGGCAGACTTCAACGTATGTTAAAGTTGATAACAAATTACATGTACTATATGTAATCATTATACGCTATACTTAATATAGATGCTCGTTCAGTACCTGTTCCTCACGGTTACTCAGCAAATGTGTTTCGCTCTTCCCTTCAGAGCCACTGCTTTGCCACCCACATCATCGTTAGCATCATTTTCATCATGATTGTCATCATCATCATCATCACAAGGACAACACAATCAACCAGCATTTATTGAGCGTTTACTATGAATAATCTACGCACTTTAGATGTATTCATTTCTGTTATCCTACGGCCCGGTGCTCCTTTGGCCCTGGTGCACGATGAGAAGGGTGAGGTGCAAAGCCAACCCAGCTAGGAGGGATCAGAACTGGAGATTCGAGCCAAGCAGCCTAAGACGCAAGGCCTCTTGCTTAACTCTTTCGCAATAACGTCACACGGCACCATGTAAATCAGTTCATGACAGTAATTTTCCCGGATGACGCAATAGCCCATTAATTACTTATCTTTTATATACATTTGCTTACTCTGTTCTTTCTTTTATTCCTCCTTTGCTCCTCCCTCCTTCCTTCTGTCGTCCCTGCTTTTATGCCTCTATAAATAGCTGCTCATGTTTTTCTAGCAACAAAGCAAGATTTTCCATCCTCAGAGACTCAGGGGAATCTTTATAAGAGTCAGTAAATGGAAGAGAGTGTTTTAAGATAAACTTTCAAACTACTTTAAGAATTTTTTTTTTAATCAAGGCAGCAAAATGGTGTAAATTTATAGACATTAGTGATCTAGAAGTTTACCACTGTGTTATCAGCATATGCATGTGTATAGAGACCCATGTACCTGTATATAGAGTAGGACATTGAAACTCATCAAATACATTTAAACACATGAGTTCTTAGTGACACTAACAGTAAAAACACAGCAAGAACTTACGTTCTTATGTTAGAAGATACCAGAGAGAACCAACTAATTATTCTGCAAACTGGTAGATAAGGGAAAGAAAAAGCATTTATTCTGGGTTTCTTATATGAACTTCATTTCATATAACCAACTATGTAACGAGGGGAAAGCTTTCCCTTACAGAAGTGTCCTGGTTAATAAATGAGAAAGCAATCATCTTCATGCAGGTGTCCAAACCCACAGAATGTTCACCACCCAGTGTGAACCCTGATGTAAACTAGGGACTCTGAGTGATGATGTGTCAGTGTGGCTTCCTTCATTATAATCGTGCATAGCTGCCGGTGCTGGCTGTTGATAGTGGAAGAGGGTATAGATGGAGAGACAGAGGTATTCAGGAACTCCGTGCACTTTCCACTCAGTTTTGTGATGAACTTAAAACTGCTCTAAAAAATAAATTTTATCTTGTTAATCGTCAATTTAGGATATCACAACCCTGCCATCGCTAATGAAATACTGAATCTAGCCAAAAATCCTCAGTAGTTGATAACATCACACACACACACACACACACACACACACACATGCCCACTTGTGGAAATTTTACCACTACTTATGGCCTAGTCTTACTAAAAATATGCAACCATCATCTGATAAAATTTCTAGCTCTAACTGTAAATCTATATGAAGTGCAAAGTACAAGATGATACGTATATTGGAGAACACCTCACGGAATGGAATCGAGAAAATTTAAACGGTTAGAAAATCTTCAGGACAAACAATCCCATTTCTTCAACCAAAAAGTCCAAGGAAAACATTAGAGGGGAAGAGGGAACCTATCGATTTAAAGAGATGTTAGAGACCCATCAAGCAATCACAGCGTATGGATTGCATTTGGATCTGGATTCAAACTTTATATATATATATGTATATATATATATATATATATACATATATATATATTTTTTTTTTGCAAGACAATTGGGGATAAGTGAACATTGCATATGTTTTCAGGGTGTGAGAAAGGTATTGTAGTTTATTTTGTTTTAAAGAATCCCTGTCTCTTAGAGACATGTAGTAAAATATATACAGGTGAAAGGACGCGATGTCTGGGGTTTGCTTCAGGATAATAGGGTGCAGTAGATGTTGATCAAGAAGACTGACCCTGAGCGGGTGAAGTGAAATAAGCCTAGAGGTTCATTATACCGTTTTATCTTCTTTTGCATATATTTGAAATGTTTTATGATAAAGGTTTTTATAGCTTATGGATCTGCTTAAGTTGCCCAAGCATCAATTTTCATTTGTAAAACAGAAATAACAGTATCTATAGTAGAGATAATATCTCCTTATAGGGTTTTTTTGAAAATTCAAATAGTGTATTTAAAGTACCTGACACATGGTAGATACTAGAACTCAGTATCTGATTTTAGGAACTCAGTTTGATCCATTCATTACTGAATTGATTGGTCAAAGCTCAATGGAATGTCCATACTGTCCCTGGGGCATAGGTTGGTCAAAGCTCAATGGAGTGTCCATACTGTCCCTGGGGCATAGTAAGGCTGAAGAGGGTGGAGAAGGGACAAAGAGACCACAAACTTGCTGGCGGAGTTGGGGTTTTTTTGTTTGTTTGTTTGTTTTCTTCACCCTTGTACCAAGTTACTATTTTCAAATTTGCTGATCCTGGAACACATGTAGGTACCCTGGGTTTGCTAAATATTTATTCAATTCTAGGCACCTCCAGGTGCAAGGGGAGAGGGTGCGAATATATCACATCTCCCTAAGCTATTTACTCTGGTTCTGCCTTCACATCCCCAGGCAGTTTTCTTTTATGAAATCCCAAAAGTATCAGATTATCTTCAAAACCAAATCATTCTAAACCCACCAATTTCCCCAACTCATTCCAACTCTCCATGATCATTCTTTTTTTTTTGTTTTGCACCCCTGTTTAGCTTACCTCACAAACCCCTGTGAGACCAAAGTTTAAAGGAAAAAAAAAAATTGCCAAAGTGAGGCACAGGGGCCCCATGGCCGGAAAAGATTAGATTGCACAGAGGCACAGTCTGCTCTCAGAGATGATAAGACCTGAGGAGGATCTCATTGTTTAGTTTTCTAATAGCTGAGTTGTTTTTTGTTTTTTGGGTTTTTTTTTTGTTTTTTTTTTTGTTTTTTTTTTTTTGGTTTTCTGGGTCCTACTGGAGACTTGAGTTTGTCAAGAGCTGAATCTGGACTTTCTCCAGCTCATGGCTGCACGTCAATTCCTCTGATTTCTAATAAAGCCAACCCTTATTTTTCTAACTTGCTTCCAATTCTCAAATGTAGCTCCAAAGAAAACAGAGAGTAATTAAAATGTCAACACTTCCCTGCAAAGGAACATAAACTCTCTTTGGATTTTCTTCCCACTGGAAATGCTGCTTTTCTCCAAGGCACCGGCCCCATGCGGCAACCAGCAGTCACCCACAGCAGAGCTGGTAGATGGGCAGTGCACATAAATCCCCCTCTGTCCATTACCTTGTTTGCATTTCTTCTTCTCCCTTGCCATTTTCCAAATGGCGAGATCCTATAAATGAAGTACTTAAGTCTGTCTCTTATAATGGACTAATATCTACTCCATTGTAATATATCCAAATTTTATGCGATATGAAATAAGCTCCAGCAGCAATAAGCTATTTGATCTAACGTAAAGAAAGTAATGTGGAGCCTAACAGCTTATTATTCAGTGCAGTGCAATAAATTAACTGAGCACCATTTTGCATAATGGGAGCCTGATTATTCTTTTTACCTTCATTTGGATTGGTTTAGATGGATTATGACTCTCTTCAGAGTTAATCAGGTTCGTGGGAAACAACTTCTTTTTTAAATGTATTACATTAAAGAACGGAATAAGGGGGAGAAAAACATGTGCCATCACTTTGTGATTCTGTGTTTCGTAAGACTAGCCCTTCAAATGAGATTTCCTTAATAAGAGGAACATTTTGTGACCATTGGCTCAAGAACAGTCTCATTGGAGGTTTTCAATTTGGGAGAAACAAACCCTCATCTCCCATCCCGATCTCTCCTCCTTGCTTCCCGTATGTCCCCACCATTTCCTTGACTTGACTTTGAAAAGTAATTTTAGTGAAACTCTTGATTTCTTCCTTCCAGGATCTCCCGGACCCTAGTATTTCCCCTCCATGTGCCCAGTACTTAGCACTTTGGTGCATCTATCCAGCTGACCAACACTGTTGGTCAGGGAGTCCAGAGGCCCCATCTGGGACCGTAGCCCCACCTACCCCCAAACAACTCCAGGACGCATCAAAATGTATCAAAATACAAGCTGCCAATATTGCTGTCACAAATCATCACAAGCATCATTTTTGAGATATACCCATGAATCAAGCATCTCTTTGATATTTATAGCAATTCTATAAAATAGGTATCATCTTCCCAATTCAATAAGTGGAAACAGAGTCTGACTGAGATTAAATATCTTACCAAATTTGCGTAACAAGTGAAGGCCTTACATCTGGAGGACTTCAAAGTCTGTGAGACTTGTTAGATCATCTGTTGAAAACAAAAATGTCAGCAAATAGCATCTCTGTATGTCTGCATTGTTGTCAAGGGAAGAAAACAACTCAAAATGGGTGCTCTATGAGCAAGGATGCTGAATACCCACAATAGGACACATACACAATTTTTCAATTCTGCTCTTTAGAGAGATGTTTCCACTTCTTTTCTGGATTATAAACTGTTTGAGGCCAGGACATTTATTGTCTACATAACAGGACATGGTATGGTGGTAGAGTGTGCTTGAGTTAGGAAACCCTTGGTTTCAATTTGGCTGTAGTTACTGCTAACTGTATAGTGAGTTCCAGTTAATTTAACTCCAAAGAAGGTAAATATACTATACAGAATGGTTGGAAAGTTTAAGTGAAATAGATCATCTAAATACATAGCACAGGGGCTGCAGCCAATAAATTCTAGTTCTCTCTCTCCATATTCATGCCACCTTTAGCATCTAAACATTGGTTTTCCATGCATGGAGATATTTCAAGGCATTGTCAACGGGACACAAAAGTGTTGAGATGGAAAAGCATCCCGACTGACACCTTCCTCTTGCGTTATTTTCTCTTACAATTATTCATTGACTCCCATTTACCCATCTCACCAAGATGAGCTTTTTCTTTAACGTTTATTTATTTTGAGAAAAAGAGAGCATGTGAGAGCAAGGGGAGGGACAGAGAGAGAGGAGAGAGAATCCAAAGCAGGCTCCATGCTGTTAGTGCAGAGCCCCACATGGGGCTCGATCTCATGAACCGTGAGATCATGACCTGAGCTAAAATCAAGAGTCAGATGTTCTACTGATTGAGCCACCCAGGCTCTCCCAAGATGAGATTTTTAAAAGATGATGTTAGTTCTGAAACCTGGAGTAAAAAAGTGAAGAAAGGTACCTGGCATTCTCTCTACATCTGTTTCCCCCTAATTCCTTCATATTCATTGCCCCTCTTCTTCTCCCCAGGTTGTGACAGTAAGTCCTGCTGATGGTATGAGAAAGTTTTGGATCATGATGAAGGACTTATCATTTTAAACTTTTATCTCTTCACTTCTCTGACATAAAACTTTTCTTTCATTTAGGCGGGGGGAGGGAAAGGCTATGGAACATAGCAAAGGTGAACCTTAAATTTTTCAAAAATGCAAGAAGAAATGGGGGAGGGCTGCAAATGATGTCTTGCATAAGAAAAAAATTACATGATAAAGCTTTGTTGTATTGCAAGTGTTGTCAAGCTTTAAAGATCTATAAGGAGAGGTCATTTCTTCTTTGGAAATAGTTTCACCTTGTTGAGGTTTGAATAAAGGGTTTAATAACAAAAATATTATGACAATTTATTTCATCTTTGGTTTATGACATCTTTTCCCCTGGAGAGTTCAGAGAATTTGATACATTTCTTTGAGTTGTAATAAAAACGTTATTTGACAGAATTTAAGTTGATAAAATGACACATCAGAGGAGTTAGGTGAAATACCCAGGATCACACAGCAAATCAGTGACAGAAATTCAGTGATTTGTAATGGAGAGAGTGGGGAAGGTTTACAATGAGATAACAATAGATCATTTGCTGGGTAGAACAGCTTGCTTGAGGACAGAAACTTTGCTGTTGAGTTTTCTTCTCCATACCCTAAAGGAATACACAATGTAATTAGAAGTGGAGGGAGCATATATAAGACAGTACTCTGCCCAGAAACCTGGGAAGGGGTACTAAGAGTGAGCCTTGAAGAATGAGTAGGACTTCCCAACATCAACACTGTGGAGTCAGAATGTGGAGGGAGGGCATTCCAGGCAAACAGGACAGCTATGCAACAGTGTGAAAACATGCACAGGGGTGAGTTACGTTGTGAAAGATGAAGGGGTTCTTCCGCCAGTCTGGAAGTGTGGAGGTTCCTCAAAAAATTAAAAATAGAATTACCCTACAACCCAACAATGGCACTACTAGGAATCTATCCAAAGAATAGAGGAGTGCTGATTCATAAGGGCACATGTACCTCAATGTTTGTAGCAGTGCTATCGACAATAGCCCAAGTATGGAAAGAGCCCAAATGTCCATCTACCAATGAATAGATAAAGAAGATGTGGGCACAGCCACCCCCATGTTTATAGTAGCACTATCAACAATAGCCAAAGCATGGAAAGAGCCCAAACGTCCATCAAGGGATGAATGGATAAAGGAGATGTGGTATACATACACACACACACACACACACACACACACACACAATGGAATATTACTCGGCAATGAGAGAGAATGAAATCTTGCCATTTGCAGCAACATGGATAGAACTGGAGGGTATTATGCTAAGTGAAATAAGTCAGTCATAGAAAGGCAGACATCATATGTTTTCACTCATATGTAGAATTTGAGAAACTTAACAGAAGACCATGGGGGAAGGGAAGGGGAAAAAATAGTTTCAAACAGAGAGGGAGGCAAACCACAAGAGACTCTTAAATACAGAGAACAAACTGAGGGTTGATGGGTAGGAGGTTGAGGGAGAGGGGAAAATGGGTGATGGGCATTGAGGAGGGCACCTGTTGGGATGAACACTGGTTGTATGTAAGTGATGAATCATAGGAATCTACTTCTGAAGCCAAGATATACACTGTATGTTAGCTAACTTGACAATAAAGTATATTTGAAAAATTCATATGTTGAAACCTAATATCGATTATGATGGTATCTGGAGGTAGGGAATTTGGGAGGTGATAGTGCCCTAATCAAAAAGACAACAGAGAGCTCCCTCATCCCTTCTACAATATGAGAACAGAGCAAGAAGACGACTAGACATCTATGAACCAGGAAGAGGGCCTCACCTAACCATGCCGGTTCCTTGATCTTGGACTTCCCAGCCTCCAGAACTGGGCAAAGTAAATTTTTATTGTTAATGAGCCCGCTGTCCATGCTATTTTGTAATAGTAGCCCAGATGGACTGATAGGAGGGCATAAACACTAGATCAGGTTTGCCTTTGGAAAGATAATATAGTGAGAATAACGGATGGAGCTAAAGCTGGGAATAGAGAGACCAATTAGGGAGCTGTTATAGTCAAGGGGTTGGGGGAAGTCTGTGCTGTGCAACTCATTCAGTTGAATGCAGCAATGTGGATTCTGGGTGGCTGGCCAGGATCATCAATCAGAGACGGCCCTGACCCTGGCACATGACATTCTTACTGCATTTAAATCACATTCACGCCTCAGCATATTGCAGAGTATGTTTATATACCTTTGGGATTGCTCTACATGACAAATCTGTAGAAGGCATGGTTAAAAGGAAAAGAAAACTGAGGACAAGATCCCGAAGGACACCAATTAATAAAGCGATGAAGAGAAGAGAATCCTATGGAGATTACTTAGAAGGAACAGTCAAAGGGGAAGAAGGGAATCCCAAAGCAAAGAGATGGAAGTCAAGAGAAGTATGCCAGACACAGGAAAAGGAAGGTAATGAACACCAAATGTTGGTAGGAGGCCAAGTAAGAAAGGGCAGACAAAGAGAAAAGGGTCTATAAAAAATGGAAATTACAGGGTAATTAGCGGACCTTGAAAACCAGTTTGTATGGAGTGAGGGTAGGGAGGTTCTGTTACAAGTAAATTGGAGGAGTGTAGAGAGACACGGCATGAATGGAGCGCCTTTTTAAGAAGGTTAGCCATGAAAGGAGGAAAAGGAGAGGCTATGATAAAAAAAAGTGTGTAGAACAAAGGAGGGGACTTCTTTCACTTTATTACTTAAACAGTGGACAGCTTGCTTTGAATGTGTTTAGGTAATGAGGATAATGAGTTTGGGAAAAGGATGTAATCAGGGAATGTTCTAACAGTGGTGCACATGCTGAAAGTGAATGATTCGGGCAGGGCAGGAGATAGTTATCAGCAAGCTAGAGAAAGGGGACTTCCAACAAAATGAAGCAAGGACAACCCTAGTTTCTGATGATAATAGCATAGCACAAGTGGAAACTTCTCTGTAAAGCACCAGGCATAGCTAACGTCAGATCTCAGCTGCTATCTCTTAAGAGAAGTGTCCCTCTTGAACAGATACTTCTACGCTCTCAGACTCAGTTTCCTTATCCATAATCATGACAAATACACCTACCTCCACGAGTAAGGCAAGTGTTCAATCTCACTGCTCCCTACTGATGTTGTCTACCCCCTTGCCAGCTTTATTTTTCTTCTTGATACTTGTGACTTTCTATGTCTCTTGTTTATTATCTATCTCTCTTTTAAAAGGCAAACTAGACAAGAGTAGGGACTTTTCCTATGTTGTTCAATATCACACCCTCAGCAGTGGGGAGACTGGCACATAGTAGGTACTCAATAAATAACTGTGGAGTGAATAAATGAATGACTAATTGGGATGTTGCAGAGAAGCTTCTCAACTTTAACACTATTCATATTTAGAGCCAGGTCATTGATCTGTTTGAGGAGGGAGGCTGTCCTGAGATTTGTAGAATGTTCAGCAGCATCCCTGCCTCTAACCAGGAGATGCCAATAGCACCCTACCCCCAGTTGTGGCCAGCAAAAGTATGCCCAAACATTGCCAAATATCCCCAGAGAGGCAAAATATCTCTGGGTTGAGAGCTTCTGCTTCAAGAGACAGAGGTAAAAATCACAGTTTTTAATATTATTATTATTATTATAAAAGAGGAAGAAATTAAAAATGAAAGTAACACTTGGTCACCAAAGTCTCCCACAACCTGCTTAATTTGCGGTGGAGAAAATTACTTCTGCTAAGGTGGTGTTGGCTTCACAGAACACTGACATTTTCCTTATTATTTTGCCAAGAAACATGTTTACAAGAAAACAGTTCATAAATCAAGAACGTGCCTCCGTAGTCTCTCGTCTGTCAGTTGTATGCGAGATATTTTCTTCCTTGTCACCTCTCTGGACCAACAATCATAATTCAAATAACTATCCCTCCCCATCTAGTCTGGTATCACCAAAACTAATCATGTATGACACACAATTTATGGGCCACCACTTTAGAGAAAATGATGTCTCTACCTCCACGGTCTAATTAATAAGGATTATAAAAAAAGCAGAAGATTCAGCCGAAGTTTTTCTCTTCAGAATTATCCCCCCTTCAGGTCTTCCATTTTTTACCACCCCATTTCTTTGCTTCGAATAGAATTCAACTGTCTTGTATTAAAACGGCTAACAATGACCTTTCAGAAACATGAGGACTTCAGAAAGTGGGAAATGATTCCAAAGTTGCTTTGGGGAACATGAAAAATAATGCCATAAAAAGACTCAGAAGTGACCTGACCCTAGGTTCTCCACCTAATCCCCAACACTCGTGACCTAGAGAGCAGCTGTCAGACGAACAGAACAGAGAGCTCTTGGTTAGGGCAACCCTATGTCTGGGTTTGCTAGAAACATCCCAGTTTGTGCCTGCTGTCCCAGGACAGCAATTGCTAGCAACCTCTTTCACTCTCAAAATGTCCAGGATGGGACAATGAAGTATATGGTCATCTCACTCAGAGTTATGTAAGCGTTTGACCAGTTGGACAAGAGAAAGGGGAAGATTGAGAGCTGGCTGTCTGCTTTCCTATCTGTGTATCCCGAGCATACCTTGGGATTCTCTCAGCACTCTGGCAGGCTTGGCTCCTGGGATAGGACTTTCTGTAGTCCCAACTCAAAGATAAACTATCTGTGTGTCAATAAACAAATCAGTCGTCTACCTAGCTTATTGATCTAGGTATCATTTATCTCCTGACTCCAAGGAAAAATGAAATGGTAATTAGGTTATCATGTCACAGAGTCTGGCTTACTCAGGTTTTCCAGAAGGCATTTAGATTCAGAGAGGCCCAGTGGAAAGAGAGTTGACTCTCCATCAGCCTGACCTCAGATTCCCGGGCCTGCCAAAAGGGCCCCACACTGTAAAATGCCAGCCAGAAGAGATCGTAGATAAGAGCCTTCTTGCCTCAGAGCCCAGTACCCCTCGGATTAGGGTGGGGGTGATATTTAGACATAGAAACTGGCCAGGGATGTCCTACCATGGTGGTAGTAAGATAAGCCTTTCTTTCTCAGAACCGAAGACTCTGCTTAAAAGATTACGCAAGGATGAGGGTTTAGCAACGGAACCACAGGCCCTCTCAGATCAGGAGTCCCAGGGGTCAGCAGTATAGCAGGCCCTTGTTCCTGAGCCAAGCTGAGGAGGAGAGGAGCAAGAACTCAGTGCCAGCTGAAAGGTAGCCTGAGAGATCAGACAACTGCTGCTGGATGGGCACCGAGCCCCTCCCTGACCAACAGCCCCGCCTACCCCAGCCTCCCCTCGCCATGATCCCTTTGCATTCCAGGACATACTGCTTTCAGTTTCTCGAATGTGTCTCTTCTCTCAGGGCCCTTACGTATACTCCAGCCCCCAATCCACCTTTCATTTATCCCTCGAGTCTCACACAGATATTGTTGCCTCCAAGGAAGCGTACCTGAATGTAGGTAGGGTTGGAATTGGAACTTGGGGGAATCCCTCCTAAACATCCACTTTGTATTTCCTGCTGTCAGTGGGCTCATCACACTTGGTTCTAATTGTCTGTTTATTTATCTGTAACCTCTGCTAATTGTTAACCCCTTTGATGTTAAGAACTGTCTTGTTCTTTGTTCACCATGTCCCCCTCCCCAAACTGGTAAATAGCAGATACACACAGAACGTATTTTGAATGAATGAATGAATGAACGATGACCAGTTTCACTTTGGTGGCAGGGACTGTGGGGGCTACCTGACAACTAAATGGTACCTGACAATTATAGAAGTTAGCACTTACTCAAAAAATGTGTTATGGGGAGCATCCAACATTTCCATTACCTCGTTATTTTAGAAATCACCTACCACATACCAAACATTTTGCTCACAGTGCTATTGTGACGTTTAAATGGGATAACGCACATATTTGATGTTTAATGAAGAGTACCTGATGTTATTACATTACTTAAGCCTCACTACAACCCCGTGATGTAACTATTATTATTGGCTTTTTAACACTTAAGGGAACTGAGCCTTAGAGAGGTAAAAGTGACCTGATAGAAAGTGGTAAGGTCAAGATGTTAAATAATAACTACCTGACTCTAAAATCCAAGCTCTTCCGCTCTAGCGTATCTCTCTCTGCAATGGAAGGAAGGAAGAGAGGGAAGGAAGGGGGGACAGAGGGAAGGAAGGAGGGAGGGAGGGAGAAATAAAAAAGGAGGAAAGGAAGGCGGATTGAGATGATTTTTCTTTTAACCCTACATAACCTTAATCTTTGCACGTTCCTCGAGTCCCATCACATTGCTTTTAGCATAGCATCCAAGCTCCAACTGTAATAGGTACAACTGATGAAGGAAAGTTATAAAAATGATCCACATCTCTGACTTAACCGAGCTGTGACGTTGCTTGTACATAACAAGCACGTAGAGACTGAAGCTCTGTCCGCTGACTCCTCTCGCAATAGCGTCCTCAGTAGGCACATCCAGCATCTGCTGGTTTGGTCTTGACTTTGGCCTTGCTCCGGCTGAGCCCCACCACCCTTGTAGAAGATGATGAGATAGAGTGTTTAGCCAAGTGTTTAAGCAAATTGAACTTATGGATCTATATGAAGAGTCATAAAAGTTTGCAGGGAGGCATCATCAATTAGCTGCTTAACCTTGGTTTGCAAACCACCTTTCTCTACAGAACAACAAACAGAAGAAAGAAAGAGGATCCAAATATTCTCTAACACTTAGCGGCTGTGGAAAGCTTATCAAGCAAGATCAACGTCATCTCTACTCTCCAAAAAAGGGAAACCACTAACTAAGAAAATGCTTTCCCATCAGCAATATAATCTAGGGAATTCAGAAAGACTATATGTGGGTCTCATGTTTTCCATCTGGAAGCTTCCTTGGATGAGTCTAAGATCATGTATGGCATCTGATGTAGAACCATGCTGCCGGACCACTCAAACATATTTCTTCCTTCATTAAATAGATACTAGGTTCCCGGCACTACACGAAATTCTAGGATTCAATGGTGAGCCAAACAGTAATGATCTCTGCCCTCATAGACCGTATAGTCTGGTGTGAAACAGATAATCAAACAATCACAGAAGATACAGGTGAGCATAAACTCTAACATCCCTGTCAGAGAAAATAAATTTCTAATTATACAATGAGCACATTTGACAAAAGAGGTCTAATTGAAATTTTGTCTATAATAAGCAAAACGTTGCCAGTAAGTTCCAGAAAACAAAGCCTTCTTAATGAAGAAAAAAAAAATGTATATTTCTAAATGTAGACAGTGTCCTCTGAGGCAGGAGACTCTCTCACGAATTTCTTTCCAAGAAGAAAGTGATATAACAAATCATCCTGACACTTATGGCTACTACATATCATGCATTTGTTTTGTGAGGATCCGTGAAGTAAGACAACTCTTTTTGCTTCGGAGAATTATGAAACTTTGCAGTTGGGTGGGATTTTGAAATTAAATTTTATTCTCCCTCACTTCACAGATGAAGAAATCAAGACCCAGAGAAAGCAAGCAACTTGCTCAACATCACACAAGGAGGCACATAAGAGCTGGAAGTGAAATTCAGGTTTCTTCATTCAGTGTTCTCGACCCCAAACCAAGTTGCAATACGCCTTTTACTTTTTTTGTAAGGGCGCTAATTCCCAAAGAGGTCATAGGTTGCTTTTAAAAATTCTGTCCCTCAATCTCTCTCATTCTCTCTCTTTCCCTCTCTCTCTCTCCCTGCCTCTCTCTCTCTCTGTCTCTCTCTCTCTCTCTCTCTCTGTCTCTCTCTCACACACACACACACAATAAAAGGCTATGCTTAAGGCAAAAGCTATCAACTAAATAGTAACACAACTTTCCACTACTAGTGTTACATGGCCAACAGAAAAAAAAAATACGCATCCTTTGTTAATTCAGCCCCTAAAAGAGGCTTTTAGGCAAAGCCCAGTCGATTACTCCAGATGCTTTGCTGTCTACTTGTGGGTTTGCTTGATTTTATACAGAAAACGCTTTAGTACTTAAACATAAAAGCCTAAGTTGAACAGACCGGAACTCTTTCAAGGACTCAAAACAAATATTATATTATATTATTATACTTCGTCTTTGGCAAGAAACACTTTTTTCCAAGGTGACATTTATGTCACATTCCATAGTATGGTTATTCAGAGTTTATCCTTAGCAACTTAATGTACTTTGTTTTCTCAAACAGCACAACCTCAGGTGATTAAGGAAAAAAGACAATGCAAAAACACAAACTTGAAGTGTAAGTTTCTTCCAAAGCAAGGCGCAAATTTGATATGTATTGTCCACATTCTAGAACTAAAAAACATTTTTAGGTCTGAAATTTGGCATCATCTTAACTTGAATCATCTGGCTCGAAGCAAGGACGAGAATGAGAAATGCCAGAAAACCTACTCCACCTACTGATGTGTATCCCTTCACGTTACTGCTAGCCAGTGGTGAAAATTTCATCAGGCACTTGTTTTTCTAGGTCTAAGTTTCCCCGTGTAAACAATGAAAAATCTGGAAAAAATTACCTTATTAGTCCCTTGCAGCAGCAAAATACCCTGTTCCTTTTGGTTCTCATTTTTATTATTTGCCCCCAAATCTAAAGAAGACAACACCCCTCCCAGGGACAGAGAGCTGTGGCGTAAGGATGATGATACACATAGCAAAGGAGGCTCCAGGTAAACTCTAAAAGTGCACATCAATCACACAAGGGCCTTAGTACATGAATCATGTGCATGAAGAGAAAAATGGTCTAAGTGAGAGCGCAGAAGTCAGATACATTTGGGGAGGTTGGTGCAGCCATACTCCCAAAGTGCAGACCTCAAGTTCTGAAAAGCAATAAACAGATCTTTTTCTTTTCCTTTTAAACAAACTGCTGCTGTTTAGATACTGATCAGTTTTCCTGAATTTACGTGAACGACAATATAGAAATTGTACGTTAGAGATGAGTTTGAAGCGTGTTACGTTAATTTAAGTAAGTCGCACTTTATAGCATGCATATATTATGTTATACAGTAATACTAACTCTGGCCTTAACTCTAATGCTGAAAATGCCTAAAAGGAAATTTTACGAACTCACTTTTTTCCAAGGTTTTGTGCTATAATGTCAAAGATGGCATTCCAAGGCAAAAGCAATCATTGGCATCCATAAATGAGAACAATTTACTTAGGGCACACAGACATATATTTTTTTTAAAAATCACATTTTTAAATAAAAAAAAACAATGACTTCCTAATAAAACACAAATTATTCCTCGCGTTGATTCAAATATCAAACAAAAAAGGTTGATAATGTAGTTCTAGAAAACACGGTGATTGCCAATTTAAGATGTGGGAAGAGAAAGCGTCCATTTCCCTGAAGGGACATACAGAATCTTTTCAAGACAAGTACACTTAAAGAAAACTGTTTTGGACAACACTGCTT
Source organism: Prionailurus bengalensis (assembly GCF_016509475.1). Lineage (NCBI taxonomy): Eukaryota > Metazoa > Chordata > Mammalia > Carnivora > Felidae > Prionailurus > Prionailurus bengalensis. Next base: position 113,734,268 of record NC_057358.1, read on the forward strand.
CCATTGTGGGCTTCTGGTTCTCTTTCCTATTAATGTCTTTACAGATGCCCTTAATACCAGTGGGGAATCATCTATACTGGAAATGCATTCTTTGCCTCTTGGCAGAGTACACATAGTAAATAAATATCAGAGTTAAGATTTTATTTTTGGCTTTATCTACAGCTGGCTAAAAAGATAGACCCTTACCTTTGGGTTGGATTATACTAAACAACCAAAACAGAATAAGCAGATCAAAAAAAAAAAAAAAAAAAAAAGGATGAAACTAAAGAGAGGAAAACCAAATCAAAAATTATTTTTGAGGGGCAGCTGGGTGACTCAGTAGGTTAAGCCTCCGGCTTCAGCTCAGGTCATGGTCACATAGTCCACAAGTTCAAGCCCCATGTCAGGCTCTGTGCTGACAGCTCAGAGCCTGGAGCCTGCTTCAGAAATTGTGTCTCCCTCTCTCTCTGCCCCTCCTCCACTTGCACTGTCTCTCTCTCTCTCTCTGTCTCTCAAAAATAAACATTTAAGAAAACATTAAAAAATTATTTTTGAAACAGCATAGCAAAAGTAGATGAGCTGGTTAGCAGTAATATTAGGCTAAATAAATAAATAAGTGTATATAATAGCATATAAAAGTAATTATATAAAATATGTATGTAATATATATATATAGCATATGTATATATACACACACAGCATATATATATATATATAACTGGAAAACAAGAAAGAGTGATGTCAACACCAAAGATGTGAGATAATCATAAAAATAAATATAGTTTAATTGATCCAAAGCAGATAAACAGCCAATAAAACCATGAAAAGCTCCTTGAGTACATTAACTGTTCCGATAATGCAATTCAAAACCACAAGATACTGCTTCATACCCATCAGGATGGCTATCATATGTAAAAAACAAAAAACAAGACAAGAATAACAAATGTTGGCAAGGATGTGGAAAAATTGGAAACTTTGTACCTTGCTGGCAGGAATGCAGAATGTTACAGCTGCTGGGGAAAATGGTACGGTGGTTTCTTAAAAAATTAAACATAGACTTACCAAAAAAAGGGGTGTCTGGGTGCTCAGTCAGTTAAGCGTCCGACTCTTGATTTCAGCTCAGGTCGTGATCTCACCGTCATGGGATCGAGCCCCGAGTGGTGTTCCATGATGATTGTGAAGCCTGCTTGGGATTCTCCCTCTAGGAAATTAACTTAAAAAAAAAAAAGAAAAAAGAAGAATTGCAAAGAAAAGATATAATGCAGATGGGATGATATTCTTGGTGAAATTAGGCCAGAGAACACCATAGTGGCCAGAAGCAGTATGGAGATGAGAGTGACTACAGGGAACTTCAGACACAAAGGAGTCAAGGAACAATTGTCACCTTGACTAATTGGGACAACGCATGTACAGAGACCAGGTCCATCAGCCAGTCCCCACCTCCTGAATGCTCTGAGCCAGAGAGAACAGCCTTTTCCCACAGGCTCAAACAGATGAGTGTGGGCTCGAAGACCAAAGAGATGAGGCCGTTCATCGTCACAGAGCTGGAGCCACCTTTGAGACCAGCTGGAGGTACAAACATCACTCCTGAAGGATGTCTTCTTCTGCCCCCACAATCACTGGAGAGAAACTCCTGCAATCTGAACCAACGTCACCAACAAAATTAAGAAGCCAAGGTAAGGAAAAGATACATGACATAAGAAAGCATGAGGCAAAGTTAGACGATAGATAAATCATGTGTTGTTAGGTTTAAATCATTTTGACGTATCAAATATCAATAATATAAAAATTATTTTTTATTGTAATTTGGAATTAAAATTTCAGATGATCCCATTTGGGCAGGTGGTGAAGCACAAGGAAATGAAAAAAAAAAAAATGAATGTTCTCATTTTGTTTTCCAGTTTATAAATGCTGATGAACTCCAGCTATTGTCAAAAACTAATTGTGCTTAAAGATATATCTTAATAGGGGCGCCTGGGTGGCGCAGTCGGTTAAGCGTCCGACTTCAGCCAGGTCACGATCTCGCGGTCCGTGAGTTCCAGCCCCGAGTCGGGGCTCTGGGCTGATGGCTCAGAGCCTGGAGCCTGTTTCCGACTCTGTGTCTCCCTCTCTCTCTGCCCCTCCCCCATTCACGCTCTGTCTCTCTCTGTCCCAAAAATAAATAAACGTTGAAAAAAAAAATTAAAAAAAAAGATATATCTTAATAATTTCAAACTTCTGGTTAAATACAGTGGATTAAATACACACATTATTTTATTTTCACTTGAAAGGCTACTAAAAATTTGAAAGGAAATGAAGCACACACACGTACACACACTTTAAACCGATGATAGCAAAGAGAATTGGAGAGGGAATGATAGTAAATGAGGTGCATAAAAAAAGAGAGCGAGGAAATAAAACAGTTGGATAAGTGGTAACTGACTTAATAGATCAAAGAAAACTAAATTTTATGCCTGGAGAGAGGGGATGCCAACAGGAAACAAGACAATTTGTGCAGAAGAAACCCAGAATGACTCAGGGATTTGAGGTTCCAAGTATCTCTGAAGGTAAGGGCGAAGCATGGAAATGAAGAAAGGAATCTTACAGGAAAATCTAGATCGGGGCAGTCAGATCCCCAGGTGTGCTCACCTATTCCAACAGCTTGGTGAGTACCTCTACGCCACCTGAAGAAGATAGGAGAGTAACAGATTGTGAAGAAATTGAATCAGAGAAACTGTGCATTCTAAGGACACGAAGCATAGCTGATAGATTCAACGACAGTCTACATAAAGAACTCTGGAACCCTTCCAGCCATGGCAGGAGGATTATTATCCCTGTCCCACTCCAGATAACATGCTGAGAAAACCATCCCATCCAAGACAAAGACCCGCTCATATGGATGAATCCAGCTTGTACACAGAGTATTCTTGGCCAGTACATTCTTTTTTTTTTTTTAATGTTTATTTATTATTGGGAGACAGAGGGAGACAGAGCGTGAGCAGGGGAGGGGCAGAGAGAGAGGGAGACACAGAATCTGAAGCAGGTTCCAGGCTCTGAGCTGTCAGCACAGAGCCCGGCGCGGGGCTCGAACTCACAAACGGCGAGATCATGACCTGAGTCAGAGGCTTAACCGACTGAGCCACCCAGGTGCCCCTTGGCCAGTACATTCTGAGTGTGTGGGTACCTTCTCTGATTGAATAATGCCCATGCTGTATCAATTGTGAAATATTTTTAATATTACCCTTGGAATCCCACAGTAATTAATAGTTATTAATTACTTAGTTATAAAGTTATTAGGAAGACTAGTAGTCAAAAAGACCCAGCCTCTTGCACAGAATGTTCAATCAACTATTGAAATCCTCTTTCTTAAACATAAATAGTCAGCCAAGGGTCACCAGGTATTTGAAGGAAGACCTCAACATGAATAGCAAAGACAAATAAAACAATACTAATAATAAAGCAATAATAACAAAAAAAGAACTTGGAGGAAGCAAAGGGGATTCAGGGAACAGAAGAAAACTTCAAAAGAATTACACTTTCAGAGAAATATAAAAAGATTTTGTAGCCATGAATGAAACAAGAATAGGATGCTATTTTAAAAAAATCAGAAATATAAGAAAGGATTCTTTCTGCATGAACAGAAAAATTGTAAGTAAATAGAAAGATTAAGAACACAAAGTGGAAATTGCTCAGATATTATATCGAAATAATAGGGATGGAAAATAAAACAGACATGAGGATAAAATATCAATAAATTAATACAAGAAAATGTATCATACTTGAAAAATTACACACCTATATCTTCTGTGATTGTTTAAAAATATATGTATATATGTATATATGTATGTCTGTATGTATGTATATATGTATATATTGTAAAAAAATATATGTGTGCTGTAAGCAAATTGTTCTCATTTATTGGTGCCAATAAATTGTTGATTGCTTGATTAATTGTTGTTGTGAGAACAACAACAAATATCCCAGAGTAACAACGCAGTGTTGAAACACAGTTTTCGCTAGTCAAGAACTGCGGATACATATTGAATAGAGAGTCACGAGCTCAGCTGCTTTATGGTAAAGTAATTAGTGATGAGTCTTCCTGCAGTTGAGGATTTAATCAGTCATGAGACCACATCGTGTCAATTTTTCAGGAGCACTTGTGTTGGAAAAGCCGTTTTCTTGTGGTTCAAGGAAATACCGCTTCTGGATAAGAGGGCCGATATCTTTCACTTTAAGATCGACTCACTTTTAGAACTCCAAACATCAAATATTTAAGTCTGAAAACTCGCGACTGCCCAAAAGCAGTTACCCAGTACCCGACCTGAATAATGCCTACCATTTGCTTCTCTAACCGTCCAATTTTCATCCAGAATGAAAATCTTGAGCAATGCAGAAGGACACCTTCGCCAAGAACAGTAGGATTCTTATTAAACATTTCCTGGGTACTCGCTATGAGAGCATAGAACTACATGGGGAAGCAGGATTATCAGGTTAGGGGAAGAGAGAGATGAGCAGAGCAACTGATATTGTTTAAAGCTTTTTATGTGGAAAGTTTCACGTACACACAAAAGCAAAAAGAATGAGATAAAAAAAAAAAACCCGTGTACGCAGCTTCAACAATTTTCACCTCATGGTCAATCTTCTTTTACTCACATCCAATTCTCCTTGCCCTTGTACCCATTGGATTATTTCAAAACAAAACTAAGATATCACATTTCATCTGTAAATACATAATATATAATGAGGTATGCATATATGTGAAATATATATACATATGTATTTCAGAAATAAAAACCTTTTCATGAACATAATGAGGATTCATTCTCAAAACGAAACATAATTAACAGTAACTCCATGACATTCCTAACTAACCAAATCAGTGCTCACATTTCCCTAGTTGTCTAATAGTTTCATTTTCATTTTGCTGATTTGAATCGGAAGCTATTTTCCATTTGGTTACCCAGCGGTATGGTATGTACAGAAAAGTTAGGATAAATGTTTGATTCTTTCTCTTCATTTATTAGTTTTCAAATTTATGACTTGGTTACCTAGTCCTTTAAAGAAGACCAATGGTTTTGGGGTTTGGGGAGATGTGTGTGTGTGTGTGTGTGTGTGTGTTGGGTTTCGAGCCACTGCAGTTATTTAACTGATGTTCAAGGGGCACCTGGGTGGCTCAGTCGGTTGAGCGTCCGGCTTCGACTCAGATCATGATCTCAGGGTTCGTCAGTTCGAGCCCCACGTCGGGCTCTGTGCTGACAGCTCGGAGCCTGGAGCCTGCTTCCGATTCTGTGTCTCCCCCTCTCTCTACCCCTCCTCCACTCGCACTCTGTCTCTCTATCTCAAAAATAAATAAAAACATTAAAAAAAAATTTAACTGATGCTCAAATTGTCCTGTCTTTGGTTACAGAAAGACTTTCCTAGTTGGCTTCAGCGTATTTTAGACAGAACCCCAAAAGTAATTGACGGCTTCTCTGTTCTTTGGCAGGATAGATTATTCCAGGATCATTGTTACACATTTCCTTCCCCAGAACTGGAATCAGTTGTCTCTCAAGGACCTCTGGTCCTTGTTGGGAGAGAACAGTATTGAGAGACCACAACCTGAGTTTTGAGCCTGGTTAAGGAATGCGAGGAGTGTTCATTTTTACTGAAATGGTCACTGTTTCCAGGCCTTTTCAGTGAGTAGAGCTAGGACATCTGTATTTTTTATATTGAAACACATCACAATTTCTATTGACAGTTATAAATTCAGGATTACAGGGTTTTTACCTAACGTCCTCAATCTTAATTTGAAGTACTTTCTTCCATTCCCCAAATCCTGATTCCCAACACGAACATAATTTCTCATTTGTTTTATGCCATAGTACACACAACAGTCTCACAAAAAATGCACACAGGGAAGGAGGAAAGGAAGGGAGGAAGGAAAGAAGGAAGGAAGGGAGAGAAGAAGAGAGGGAAAGGGAGGGAGGAAGGAAGGAAAATCAAGAAGCAAACAGTAACAATATTATCACAATAAAATAAAGAAAAACAGTTTAAATTTTTAAAAATTTTTTTGTGTTTGTTTTTGAGAGAGACAGAGCGTGAAAGGCAGAGGGACAGAGAGAGAGAGAGAGAGAGAGAGAGAGACACACACACACACACACACACACACACACAAAGGGCGGGTGGGGGAGGGGCAGAGAGAGAGAGAGAGAGAGAGAGAGAGACAGAATCCGAAGCAGGCTCCAGGCTCTGTGCTGTCAGCACAGAGCCCGAGGCAGGGCTGGAACCCACAAACTGTGAGATCATGACCTGAGCCCTAGTCAGATGCTTAACTGACTGAACCACTCAAGGCACCCCACAGTTTAAAGTTTTTTTGACAATTTCTTTTTCTTAGAGTGTATCTATGGATAAATTACTGTCACCTGAAATACTTCCCCTCTGTGATTAGGCCTCTAATTCAAGGCTCAGTTTCACCTTTCGCTCTCTATGTTTAGAGTTTGCTTTGTCTCATGGTTAATTTTGGTCTAAAGTCACATTAAATATTTACCTGGTTTTGACTTCAAAACAGCATATATTCAAAGACACCTAACTTCGAATTCTGTCCCTCCACCTCATTTCCTCACTCCCCCATAAATAACTGTGTACTGAAAGGTTGTTTTTTTTTTTTAATATCACCACATTTATAATCAGAATATCGTCTTCTTGGATAAATAGCAGGATGCCATAAACACTTCTTTCCACCACGTTTTTTTTTTTTAACTTAACAACAAATTCTGGAGATCATTCCATAAACTTATTAATTTTTGAAAAATATGTTCTGGGGCGCCTGGGTGGCGCAGTCGGTTAAGCATCCGACTTCAGCCAGGTCACGATCTCGCGGTCCGTGAGTTCGAGCCCCGCGTCGGGCTCTGGGCTGATGGCTCGGAGCCTGGAGCCTGTTTCAGATTCTGTGTCTCCCTCTCTCTCTGCCCCTCCCCCGTTCATGCTCTGTCTCTCTCTGTCCCAAAAATAAAAAAACGTTGAAAAAAAATTAAAAAAAAAAAAGAAAAATATGTTCTTTTGTAGCCAAGGTGAGAAATTCGGCTATAAAATTGCAGCCTTAGTAAGCAGCTGCTGGCAAAAGAAAGATTTAATCCTAATGTATTATATATTATATATATATATATATTATATATATATATATATATATATATACATATATATGCAGATTGGAGCTTTGTAGTAAACCTCCATAAAATGACTCACCAAATTCACAGCATCGCGCTGGGAAAAATTCGAGTAGGTGGCTTTGCTTCTGAGAGGTATACACAGCGTACAATTTTACCCTGCAAAATGCTTTAGCTACTACAATTTTCTTGTGCTTTGCCTTTTTGACAAGTAACGCTCCTTCCTATTTTAGCAGCACCATTTGCATTCCTATTATTCACACTGAACTGGGATTTCCATTTTTATCTTTCCTTTGTGACTTGTTTTCATTCCAGGGCTTCTCTTCCAGCTCTTTGCCTTTCCTTTATCTTGCCCTTAAATGGAGGCCTCACGCTACGGGAACGCAGCCACCAGCTTTCTCGCCATCATGCCAGGCCCTGTCCCAATTTAATGATATAAGTTCCCTTGAACTATTGCCAACAAAGCTAGGACATCCCACACGCATTTGCTATGGAAACACCTTCATGACTAATGGTCTCTCAAATTAAGGCATTTAAAATTGAAGCTAGAAGTGGTTTTCATTTTTTGGAAAAAAAAAAAAGAAAAACAACATTCTGCGGCTATGGAAAAAAAAAATATAGCAATTCTCTGCAAGTTGTGAGTTGCCGTGTCGATATATCCAGCTTATCCGGGAAGTAGATTCCTACAACCCCAACCCCAAGGTATGTATGTATGGAAAGCAAGGGTTTCCGCCTACGGACCCATGCCTCCCAGCAGCCTCTGTTCTCTTGCACTGTGTGTTTACAGGCTCAGGTGTTGGGGTTGTGCCAGGTTCTTCTCCTTACAACAGACGTGGAGACATTTAAGAGTCCGTATAATTTGGATGCTGCCAGCACCACATCGTGTTCCACTTCTTTCTCCTCTCACATTATCATAGTAAATTACCTAGACTTCTACGAACCCACCAGGCCATTTTGCCTTTTTTCAACCTTTTACGTTTGCTCAATAAATGGTGGTTAATTGCATGAGTGAATGAGTAAATGAGCCTGGATGGGCTCTCCTAGGTGGAAAAGAGAGGCTAAACGATCACCTCTATGTATTGCATGAAGAGTCTGGGTTCAGATTTCCTCTCTTTCGTGTCTCTGAAAGGAATGGGGTTTGAAGAGAGAGCTCTGATTTCTCGCGTTGAAGAATAGCATAGAGACGGTGGACGCTATTGCCAGACGCAGGATTTTCGTTTTCACTTGAAAGAGGCCAAGTGGGCTTTGCCACTGTGTTCCTTTGACAAACCCATCTTCAAAACCATTCAGACAGCCATACCGAGAACCCCCTTCAGCCCACGTGGAGCCTTGCGGAGAGATGCCTCCATGCGGCCCACATCATCCGGGTCTTGCTTCTGCCTCGTCCCTCTAATCCTCCTCTTCCGTCGCCACTCTTTGCCCCTAATTGAAGGCTGACCTGCCCTGTTGGTTGTGTCCACAGATCTCACATGGCGAGTTGCTAATCTGATGGATTTATTCATCTCAATGGAGAAGACTAGAGAGGTGCTTTTCTGGCTGATGGTAAGAATCACTTAAATAAAATTACAGATGGCCTTGTTCTTATGGTTTCTTTTTTTATTTTGTAGGTCTGGGTTTGACAAAGGATCTTTCTAGCCTTTTTAAAGCACCTTCGTGATTCCAGTGTTGAGGCAAGCTGGGGATCTGCCCAAAGAGAAGCACAATCACGGGATACTCATTATGCTCTCTAAGGAAAGCAAGCCATTCAAGACACACACACACACACACACACACACACACACACACACACACTGTTGTTGTCTGTCTCCCGGATGGCAGATCGGTGACTCTGCAACTCAGTGAAGACGGAAGGGAAACCCCTTCTTTGTAAGTCACTGCGACTCCAGTCGTGCCTTCAGCATCTCCACACGCCGTGAACTAATCTGGGGTCAGCTCCATGACCACAGAAGTGGCATGTTATTTTTCATTCCATTTGTCTTTGTTGTAGGTGCGATTTTTAGACACAAGTTCACCGGAAGCTGATAAATATATTGCACAAAAAGTCATCTCTCAGCCCTCCAGCCCTCTACGGAACAGGTGGATGAGAATCATAAGGCCCAGTCCCTCGGATGGCAGGTGACTTCACTGACACTGTTTTTCCTCAGTACCAGGCCCTGATCACACCTGTCCCCGACAGCTAGCCTTCCTTTCCTGCCCAGAGCTGCAGGGTTCAGCCGAGCAGATTTCTCCTATGCTGAACACATGATTTCTTTTTTTTTTTTTTTTTTTTTTGGAGACTTTTTTGCCCCACTCACTAATACCCCCTGGGCTTCCAGTAAATTTCAGTTTGCCAAATATCCCAAAGGAATTAAAGACCCATCCTTAACCGTAAAAGTGACAAAGGGAGAGCAGGAGTGGCTCGTTTCCTCAGTCTCGTGGAGCAGCATCTTTCTGAAAAATGAACTCAGCTGTTCGCAGCCTGCAGAGGACCGCTATCTACACATCACAGCCAGCAGAGAAGAACAGGATGTTATGAGTACAGCGTGAACCTCAGAGCTAGAGTCAAAACCACGCTCAGTGCTTCCCAGGCCTGTGTTTACCTTGTTTTCTTCAAACTTTAAGAAAGAACTCTCTTGAGAATGGGGTAATGCCGAACTGATAGATCTCCTTTGTTTTCTTCTCATAAGAACATATCACGAAAGAGGCCTGTAGCTCCTCCTTGGTTTTTCCCCAACTCTGCTCTTTTGCAGCCATAGCGAGCCCCAGAGCATTTGGAGTGTGTAAGTCAGGTCCATTCCCCCAGATTCTTCAACCATAAGATGAAGACGGTGGAGAATTTTCTGGTAAACACCACGTGGTAGCCAGAAAACACAACCGAGTTATAACAGGGGCACTGACAAGGAAACTGAAGGTGAAGGAAGTTTAACCCCTACAATGGGCCATGCTTCCCATGGCCTCATTTATTATCATTTATTAGATATTCATTTATTATCCTTACTACATCCCTTCTTAAGCTGGGATTAAAAATGAACCATTCGCCAGCTGTCAGGCCTCACATTCTTCAAGTCTCACTGCCCAATTAGTGGTATGATAATTAAGAGCATAGGGTTTTAGACATAGCTGCGTTTGGATATAGATTTACTATACTTGCTGAGGGACCTTATGCAGGTTACTTACCCTTTCCAAGCTTCAGTTTCCTTTCTCAAAAAGAATTAGTGTAAGAACTAAGTAAGAGAAGGCATATAAAGGATTTCCACAAGGTCTGTTACTTAGGAAGTGTTCAATAAGTGCCACTATTATTTTCCTATTAAATTTTTTAAATATTTGTTCATTTTTGAGAGAGGGAGAGAGTGTGCAACGTGGGGAGGGGCAGAGAAAGAGGGAGAGAGAGGACAGCAGAAAGCCCGAGGCAGGGCTCGAACTCATGAACGGCAAGATCATGACCTGAGCCGAAGTCGGATGCTTAACCGACTGAGCCACCCAGGCATCCCATCAAGAAATGTCATAATTGGGGCGCCTGGGTGGCGCAGTCGGTTAAGCGTCCGACTTCAGCCAGGTCACGATCTCGCGGTCTGTGAGTTCGAGCCCCGCGTCAGGCTCTGGGCTGATGGCTCAGAGCCTGGAGCCTGTTTCCGATTCTGTGTCTCCCTCTCTCTCTGCCCCTCCCCCGTTCGTGCTCTGTCTCTCTCCCAAAAATAAATAAACGTTGAAAAAAAATTAAAAAAAAAAAAAAAAGAAATGTCATAATTATTGAACCAGTATGTTATTAATCAGGCTGCAACTGGTTGTAAGTGGAACAAACCCGACACAAACCAGCCTAAATAAAAAACGGTTGCCACACATAGTTGGAAACTCCAGTGGCAAGTTTGGTTCAAGCACACATGAATCTGGAGGCTCAGCTAAAGCCACTGAAGAGGATGCCCAACCCCAACCCCTTCTGCCCTCTCCCATCTCGTGGTTCTGCTGTGCTCTTCGCCTTCATTCTTCTACGGGCTCATTCCACAACAGGTCCAGGCTTGCGTTGTTCTTCCAGCTGAGGGATCACGGTTGGAGAAATTTCTGCCAAGAGCGCCATCTTGGCATCTCGTTGATGAGATCCATCTGCCCCTTACGGGACACTGACTGTGGGCTCAGATAAAGAGAGAACATTCTAAATTGATCAGGCTTGAGTTCATCCTGGGGCTGCAAGGTGATGCCTGCCTCACTGAAGCCACAGCAACCGAGAGAGGGAGAAGGGGCTTCCCCACGCAAAGATGAAGGTGACCGCTACCCCAGAAAGGGAGCATGCATGCCGAGCAGATATCTAAGCCGCCCCAAGTTAAATTCTCTTTCCTCAGATATCTCGGCAGCCCCAAGTTAAATTCTCTTTCCTTAAAGACACTTGCCAGTAAATAGAAGAAATGCAAACTTCGCCTTCGAATTGAGAGAGCAAGGTCTGCCAAAGCGGAACGAGATTTCCAAGATGTCTCTTAGGGTGAAAGAAAGAGGAATGTCAGACTCATAAACTCTGAAAGCACTGAGTTGCCTGAGGTGCCTAAAGGCCATCCCAGGAGCAGAAATCCTATTCATGTCAAGCTAAAGGTTACCTATAGACTGGCTTTTCGTGGTCACCGTGTGTGGTCCTGGCATTTTTTTAATTGGTTCTGATTCACTGCCATCTTAAAATGTTTTGCCTGTGTATTTCATGTTGAAAAGAAGTTGGTCAACATGGTACCTTTCTCTTTGGCCCCAATTAAATCTCACTCAGAAATAGTGTCCCTTCATCCAAACATTCCTTCATCCTTGGATTCCATCATCTGTCCTCAGGTCTCCAACGCACTTGCCAAAACTAATGACAGCTTTTTTTTTTTTTTTTAATTCAAACCAACTTGGACGGCACATTTCTTCTCATAGAAGCAATTTGTGTATAGTTCTAGAAAAGTTAGAAGATCCAGGGGCACCTGGGTGGCTCAGTTGGTTGAGCGCCTGACTCTTGATCTTGGCTCAGGTCATGATCTTGCAGTTCCTGGGATCGAGCCCTATGTTGGGCTCCATGCTGACCACATGGCTCCTACTTGGGATTCTCTCTGTCTCTCTGTGCCCCTTGTCTGCTCACGCTCACCTGCTCTCTCTCTTTTTCTCTCTCAACATAAATAAACTTGAAAAAGAAAAGTTAGAATATACAAACAAGCACAGAGAGATAATAACATCATCCCCCAGAGAAGCTATCAGCGTCTTAATGTTCAATTATCTATGATGGGGACCTGAACACGCTACCCTAAAACATGAATATTTTAAGCTGAAGAAGTTTGAGAAAAACAGCAGAAGCAGAAGGTCACTCTGGCCTTTTCCCCTTCACCCCTTTTTTTTTTCCCCCTGAAACAGGCCATAAAATCTTCACATGAGAGGCACCCTCCCTACACCCGGAAGAAAGGTGCATCCTTATTTCGGGGGACAAAGGGACACCAAGAAGAGTCCAAACAAGCAGACCTCGCTAAGTTTTCCCCAGGTCACTACACTTACCTTGTTCTCCTCACCTTCTCCTACGACTCCACTACTGTGCCCCCTTCATCAAACTTAGTATAAAATACTTAGGTCTGAGGGTCTCTTTGGATCATCATTTCCTTCAGAATAGTCTCTTGCTCCATGTAAAACTTACATTCAATAAATGGGTGTGCTTTTTTTTCCTGATAATCTGTCTATGTCCGTTTAATTTTCAGAGCCAGGCATCTTGAGTCAAGAAACACATTGTCCTTCCCAAACAAAACAAAACAAAAATCTTTAAAACAGAAAAGATATTTTAGTCTTTTATAACCTGCTACTTTCTTTCACCCTTCCCTATGTCAGAATTGTTCAATATCATTTCTGCCATTTATTATTATGAGGTGTCCTTAACCTTGGCACGGTAGATGGGTTTATGTTGAAATCCCCTGATATTTTATGAAAACGTTGAGTCATATAAGCGTTTTTCTGGGGAGATGGCCGATAACCTCCATCCAGCTCTCCAGGATATCTACAATCTAAAATGAAAAAAAAAAAAAAAAACTGTTTAATACCCTCATTTTAAATGGTGGAAATAGATATATCTGGCAAAGAAAAAGACATACAAATAGATACTCTGATTTATTTAACCAAATCCTTCTTGTTGGACATTTAGGTCCCTTCCAGGTTTGGGCTGTTACAAACAACACCCAGTGAATGTAACTGTTGCTTTAAAGTTTAACCACATAACTATTTCCCCATGATGCTGCAGGGTATGAAGTTGCTGAGAATTTTTGAAGTGTGGAGCAACACGCATTGACAAATTGCCAAGCTCTTAGAAGGTGGCGTTTTACCCAGTAGAAGCCCCGTCACTCAAGGCTCTGGAACTGCTGGGTGAGGGAGTCCACCTCCTAAGGAGCAGCAGCTGTGTGGGGAAGCAGCAACACTTCCTGCCTTTGTCTGGGTTTGTGACTGACAAAGTCCTGCCTGTCACTCTGGGGCAGAGTCCCTTGTCTCTTGTTTACATTTTTGCAAAGGACACGTGGGCAAGCCCGCAGCAGAGCCTACAGAGGACCTGCACACCGCAAGCTGGTCACAGACTGAGCATCTGGTGATTCCCTTTGGGGAATTAGGACGATCTGAGAGTTGGGGGCCTGCCAATGGGAAATTCACCCAGAGGAAAGCAACAGGTCTCTGTCTTGCAGTTTCAGTAGAGTGGAGGGGGGGGGGGGCGGAGAAGGGTAAGAAAGTGAGCGAGAAGGCAGAGGCAAAGAAGGGGTTCCACTGAGTTGGCTCCTATGTGAAGAGGTTCAAACCAGTGTTTCAAAATACAGGAATTGGAAGGTGTGGAAGCAAAACTGTTCTATGAGTTCAGATGTATTTTCATCCAGGGGTCTTACTGAGGTGTTTACTAAAACAGCTTTAATGGTCCAAAAATAAATGTTGATTGGATCTGTGTGTGTTTATAAAAGCGTATCTGGTCTGCGAGCTGTAGGGCAAGCTAGATCATCACAGAGGACAACAAAGTCAGAGGCGCCGACCTCCGCATTTTCAAGGACGAGCAATACTCTTGCCGATGGGAGTGAGTCATGTGTACAAAGCAGGAACAGCACTGTTTTCGGCACCAAAGTCCCCCTGAAGCGTCAGAACAAAACTACCAAGGTATTATTGGTCATTTATGATCTGGAGCTGAGCACATAAGGATTTGCCTTTTTTTAAAGTTGTGGGTGGGGCGCCCGGGTGGCTCAGTGGGTTTAGCGGTTAAGTGTCTGACTTCTGCTCAGCTCGTGAGTTCGAGCCCCATGTCGGGTTCTGTGCTGACAGACAGCTCAGAGCCTGGAGCTGCTTCGGATTCTGTGTCTCCCTCTCCCTTTGCCCCTCCCCTGCTCTTTCTCTCTCTCACTGTCTCTCAAAAATAAATGAACATTAAAAAGAAATTTTTAAATTGTGGTTAGCTCATTTGGACTTTCTAATGATATTCTCACCATTTCAGTTTTTCCCATGGAGAAACTCCAGCATCACCCATGCCAGAGGTCACCTCCAAATGCATCACACCCTCCCTTCCTTCAGGTCTGATATTTCTCTGGCAAGGACTTTGGCTCAAACTCCCTCCCGTTCAAGTTGCTATCCGCCTCCAGATCACAATCTCTCTAGCAAATAATACCAAGGTTTTTGCAAAAGCCTCTCGTGTAGCGCACCTCCCCTAACCTTCCTAATAGCACTTTTCTTAGAAGCCCAGCATGTGTTATCACGCCTTCACAGATGGAGAAACGAAAACACAGAAAGATTAACCAGCCTATCTAAGATGACCTAGCAAGACATGCACTAAGCCCGTGACTCCTGACAATGTGTGACACACAAATGCTGTGACGGCTCTCCCTCACCCTTGTTTCTGTGCAGAAAAATAAAGGGGATAGTTTTCTGGCCCCAAAGACCTCTTGATGCTGCGAGGATGGCAAATTCAATCAGACCCTCATTCTCTAGATCCAAATCAGTTCTGACAGAGTCTTCATTAGATCTAAAAATCCTGCCCGTTTGAAATCTGGGTCCCCTGGCTTGCTCGTGTCACCGTACATTGGCTGTTCTAGAGTCGGGGAGGGCTCCCAGCAAAGTGCTTACAGATGATGGGCATCGTGTATGAAGTAAAAAAAAAAATAAAAATAAGAAAAATAAAACAGTTTTAGTAGAAAAAAACTAATAGTAATGATGTTAAGATGTCACAGCAGCAGTTAAGATCTCATCAAGGAAGCAGTCTCTATAATGGTCTAGAAATGCCATTCTCAAAAGAGAACCCAGTTATTTAAGCAAACAAACCAAAAACAGGGAGAAAATTACAGAGACATTATCCCAATCCCATCATGGGAACTAAAGCAAACTTCTCTTTTGAGGCCGAATTTCATGTCCGTTAAGCTGTATTTCATATTATTGAATGTTCCAGGTCAGAAAACGGCACCCTCTAGACCTGCAAGAATTCATCTAACCCCAGACAAGGCGTTTTCTTTTTCTTTTTCTTTTCTTTTTTTTTTTTCATAATGGAATCAAACTCTGTCACTTTTTTCAAATGTGGAGCCAGTGAGACCAGCCCTTCAGATAAGCAGAGTCAATGGCCATTGAGTTAATGTGACTTCAGAGGAGCCAAAAAGCCTGCCTGCCAAGGTGCTTAACGCTCCCACCATTAAAGTCATTCTGATGAATGGGGCATTGCATTTCCAAAATGCCCCTGTCACAGATACAAACGTAGGCCTAGCACGGTGCCCAGGCCATCATAGCCACTCAATGCTTATTGAACGAATAAAAGAATGATTGTTACCCAAGAAGGATAATAAGCTGGGATTATATTGGTTAGGGCCTATGCCAAAAATATAAAAGTATCTGGAACATATTAACTCATTTACGCCCACTGTATGTGGTTGTGAAGTCGGTCCTCGGATGGACCATCTGCTAATAACCAGCCTGAACTTGAGCTTAAAGACGTGGGACATTGGAGGGGCGCCTGGGTGGCTCAGTGGCCTGAGCATCCGACTCTAGATTTTGGCTCAGGTCATGCCCCTTGTTGGGCTCCGTGCTGTTCATGGAGCCTATTTGAGATTTTCTCTCTCCCTCTCTCTCTGTCCTACCCTGTCTGTCTGTCTCTCTAAGAAAAAAAAAGAAGAAAGAAAGAAGAAAGAAAGAAAGAAAGAAAGAAAGAAAGAAAGAAAGAAAGAAAAGAGAAAAGAAAAGAAAAGAAAAAACAAAAGAAAAGAAAAAAGAAAAGGAAGGAAAGGAAAAGAAAAGAAATGCGACACCGGAGAGGAAAGTGTGCAGCCAAAGCAACGGGGCATGGGACTGAGGGCCTGGAAGGGTGCTGAGGTTTGCTAGAGGGAGAGGAAACCCAGAAGGGAAGTCCAGGGTTCATACAGCCAGCACAGCACCGAGGCCCACACCATTTTCCCAGAGACTTGGCTGAGCAGTCTTCCTATCAAGATGAGCTACCAATTAGTGATTTTCACATGAGTTCAGGAGTTCAAAGCCCTGCTCTCCTGCTTCCTAGAGGTAGGACTTAGGACAAAGTATGTAACTTCTGGTGCTGTGATATGAGCATAATAACCCGTTCTTTGTGCTGTTGGGAGGGTTAAATAATACCTATAAAGTCCTTAAAAGAATGGCCCACCTGGCCTAGGAAGCCCTCAATTCATGTTAGTTATTATTATCAATAATATCTCTATCCTCTACTATCTCTAGAGTAAGATATTGGGAGTGGGCAATCTGCTTCCTACCATTACCGCTTCTACAAATATCAGTGATAAGGGAGCTGGCAAATGGCCTTGGCAACTGCCCCGTCCAGTGGGTATGTGTACATGTGCATGAAAGAGAGCCGTGCATTTGCACTTCTATTCCTCACTAAATGGGCAGAGTCCTGGCCCTCTCCCTGCCTCAGTTGCTCAACATCAGAAATGGATAATAGCAGTATATGTCTCGTGCTGCTGAGGAAAGGAGTTAGATGAATTCATCTCCAGTCAGAGTCTGGAACAGGGTCAAGCAGAGAAAAAGTATGATTATTGTTATTTCCTGTAGGGGTGTGTGTTCCTCACGTTTTTCTAGGGGTCAGCACGATATCGATAACCAATTTTCAATTAAAAACAAAATCTTCTGGGGCACCTGGGGGGGCTCAGCGGGTTAAGCATCTGACTTCGGCTCAGGTCATGATCTCGCGGTCCGTGAGTTCGAGCCCTGCATCGGGCTCTGTGCTGACAGCTCGGAGCCTGGAGCCTGCTTCCGATTCTGTGTCTCCCTCTCTCTCTGCCCCTCCTCTGCTCATGCTCTGTCTCTCTGTCTCTCAAAATAAAATAAAAACATTAAAAAAAAATTTTTTTAATAAAAACAAAATCTACTAACACATGGATATGGGCTGTACTTGATTCTTGCACAGTGTGGAGTACAGCCGCAGCTTGTAAGAAAGGTTACAGAGACACTGGACCCTCAGCTCTACGTTCCTTCTGAACTGGTCTGATAAATCCGTGCTGAAACCGTGGCTCTCTGGTGAAGCTTCTGTTTAATAGTGCGGTGGCGATTAAGGTCACCTAAAAAGCTTTTGAGAAGCATTATGTTAGGGTCTGTAGCATAGGGCGAGACACGGACACTGAGTTAGCCGTGTTCACTTCCCAGGCCGCCCTGGGCATCAATCGAGAACCAGAACTGTGTCCAACCTCAATCCCCGCAGTGGCCCTTGGGCAAGAGATTAAAATGCCTGTGTGTTTCCAAATCAATAAAACTTAGGGGTTCTTTCCAACTCTGGGAAAATGCATAAGAGGGAAGGGGATGATAAACAAAGGAAACGAGGTTGGGGATTTTTTCCTCTGAATTATAGAGTCAGTTTCCTGTGTACCAATGCTATTACTCCCTTTGCCATTCCCATTTAAGCCTCCCTCATCTACTGCATCCAACTTTGAAAACCCAGAATGATTATTCACAGGGATAGCTTCCATAAAGGAAGAGACGTGTCTATGTCTAGAAGATATTGGGGGTGGGCGATCTGCTCTAACCCTTGCAACTAACTTCTACAAACAGGCGACAGATAAGTCGCGTAACTCTCAGCAGCTGGGGCTAGGCTTAGCACACGCGTGTCTGTGTGAGAGAGATGGCCAACCGCACTGAGCACTGCAACAGCCGAGAAACAGAGAGAGAGAGAGAGAGAGAGAGAGAGAGAGGGGTCTGCTCATTGATATGCAAATGACAATCGCAGGCATTCTGCTGTGTTTAAGGAATCCCGTGACTAGTGTGACCACAAGCAGGTTATTAAAATGAAACAAGACTATTTTGTCCATTACGAAAAGCCCTGCCCTGTCCAGTGTGTGGCGCGTAGAGGCCTATTTACATTTCAACGGCCAACCAACAATAAATCAATATAAATGCCCCTTCAAATCCATTTTCTTTTTCGAAGAACAATAGCTGTTGGAAATCACGGGGTTAAACAGGAATCTAAATCTAGCAGAAGTGAAAAAAAAACCAAAATCGGCATCTGGTCAATCCTCTGTCTGCTAAACCATTCATAAGTAAAGCCCCTCACAGGGCTGGGGTGGACGGAGTTCAGAGAAATCTCAATTCGCGGTCCTAGAAATTGACGTCCGCCTCTAAATAATAACAGTACTAGCAAGCAGCTCCATGTATCATGTGACACGTTTATAAGTATTTACTCTGTGACAGAAAATAATGTCTGCGAGTACGTATTCTTGAAATAGTGCATTGATTGCATTTCATCATTTATCCTCGTGACACGTAGGTACCGTTATAATCCTCATGTCAAAGATAAACTGAGGCTTAACGAGGTTCGGTACCTTGTCCAAGACCAGAAACCCAGTACGTGAAAGATCTGGGTTTCTAATCTGACCTGCACTGGAATGGGACCCTTAACATCCACACATCCTCCCCAAGAGATGCAGCCACGGAGTTGGCTTACAGCTAGTAAAATTACCTGTGGTCTCAGAAGGTTTTGCTCGAGTTTAACCAGATAAAATGCTATAGTTCAGTCTATGGGAATACCGTTAACTTTGACTTAAAAATCATTGGGAAAAAAATAAAAATAAAAAATAAAAATCACTGGGAATGAACAACTTATCTATTATAAATTCTATCATTCATTCAGTTTTTATATCCAACAAATAATTATTGGGTAATGATTGTGAAGTGCACGCCAGAACCTGAGGACAGAGCGGTGAACCAGACAGATAGAGCCCTGACTTCACCGAATTTCTAGTCCTCTGAGGGAAAGAGATTTTCTAAAATCATCTTTCATTAGAATTGTGACAAATGTACCGAAGGAAAAGGCCTCCATGCAAGGAAAACAGATAAAAAGAAGATGCGGCCTCGTCCGGGAAAGTCGGAAAAAGCCTCTCTGAAAGGTAACAGTTAAGAGGCTTGGACTAGATAAGAGTAAGCCAGATATAAGAAGCTCAGCGCAGGGAAAGAAGGGTGTATCAGGACGCTTTAAGTTGTCTGCAAGTAAAACAAAACGAAACAAAACAAAATAACAAGACAAAAACAAAAAAAAAAACCCTGCAAACTTGCTTAAAACAGTACAAGGTATTTATTATGACAGCTTCAGACACAGTTTGATCAAGACTGTGGTTTTTGTTTCTCTCAGTGTCTAACTGTCCTACCAAATTTTATAGGTTGGTTTCAGTCAGTTTCTATCATGACAGGGCCTACAATGACAGTTTATTTGTTCATAGTCACAGAAAGAAAGAGTTCCTTCTTTATACTGGTTAGGCAATGGCAAATCAATCCTTTTGACTAGTAGATGCCTCCTGGATGACTGAAGTCCTGATTGCCCGAACCAATCATTTTGGTAAGGAGAATGGGACCTGTGTAATCTTGGACCTTAGGGTGGGTCCATTCCACCCAAATCATACGGCCACTAAACACAGATGGTATAAATGTTCAGGAGGTAACCACAATTTCAATTCCAGACAGAAAGCTATTCTAATTAAAGATAGAAACACGTGTAAAGAACTTTAAGGTGTTAGATTAGATGTTGGAGGATCTAAGTCCCAGGTGAAAAACAGAAAATGAGGAGGAAATTGGCATGAGACAAGGTTGTACGGTCAGAGATGGGCCAGGTCATGCAGGGCTTGAAGGCCATGTTAAAAATTTGGGACCTATTCCAGGGGCGCCTGGGTGGCTCAGTCGTTTGAGCATCTGACTTCGGCTAGGTCATGATCTCGTGGTCTGTGGGTTCGAGCCCTGCTTCGGGCTCTGTGCTGACAGCTCAGAGCCTGGAGCCTGCTTCGGATTCTGTGTCTCCTTCTATCTCTGCCCCTCCCCCACTTGTGCTCTGTCTCTCTCTCTGTCAGCAATAAACATTTAAAAAAATTTTTTTTTTAATTTGGGACATGTTCCAAAGATTAATGGAGAGTTTCTAGTGTACGTGATGCTCAAACCTACATATTTAAAAACATTCTTGTCCAGAAGAAAAATTTCATCAAAAAATACGTGTGTATATACCTGAAACATACGTGTATATATACATGTATGCATCTGATACACACGTCTGAAAAATCTACCATGAAATGGTAAATGCAGTTGCTTATAAGACGAGATCCTTGGAAACCAGAGGGCTGACCAAATACAGAGACTTTTCATTGCATAAACTTTTGAACTTGTGTCTTCCTTTATTTAACCTATATTCTTACCTTGGTTTTAGATTTAGAAACATAGCAAATTCCTTGTTTTCAGTGGATACTCTGTCCACTGTGTGGGGAGAGACATCGGAGGTGGGGAAGATGGCAGGGAGATGTGAGACAGGAGAGATTGTTGCTTGGCTTCCAACGGTACAGAAGCAGGATTGGAGCCCAGGTCACCTAAGGCTGAGGTTCCTGCCCTTCTCCACTGCCATAGCTAAGCCTTCTGTCCCCAGAGAAGCCACACAGAGGTAGCACAGAGTGAAGCAGCTACAGAGCCAGTTACTTCTGAACACGAGTTGCAGTACAGGCAGGAGGCCTGAGAAAGAGTCAGAACCCACAGAATGGTTGTGAGAGGATGATGGGGGCCTGGGGACAGGGAGCAAGTTTTTATCTGTGCAGAGGTACAAACGTATTTGACTTACCTGAGCTACTAATGTCCCCAGCTGTATAATTATGCAGATGTAACACCTCTGAAAATGAGACTGTGCATCTGAGTTGAACTCCTGGGATTCCAGATTGCGGATCGGGAGCCTTGAAACCTCTCTGGGAGGCAGCCCACACCCCGCTAGAAACTGGGAAGCTGCTGCCTACACTCACCTTGCAGCCTGACCTCACATCTGTGCCGGGTCAAGTTGAACTGAATGGCATATAACGTGTCCACCTTGCTGGCACAAGTAAATAATGGAAGGATTACCAAAGGTATGAATGGATGTCCGCGGCAATTTTAGCGATAACTACAGGCAATTAGCACAATATTGGCAAAATGCAAAATGGATTTGGGGCGAACTCAAACATTCAGTCCATGGCAACAGGGAACTGTTTGTCTCATGCTTCTAGCTCACTGTGTTTAATCCCTCCCATGTCACAATTCACGTCCTCCATAAAATCCCATTCTTATCCTTTACACTGGTTGTAATCACACCTTTGAACCTCTCATGATTTCGTGATACTCCCCTTGTCCCATTAAGGGGTATGCTACAGCACCGGGGTAACAAGCAAGCCACCTGGACCATTGGGGTCCAACTTTTGTTCTACCGTTTACTGTCTTCACGAGCTACGTGACCTTGGACAATTTACTTAACGTATTCTGTGCATCCACTTTTTCTTCTGTAAAATGGGAGAGCCGTGCCATGTACTTCATGGTGTGGTTCTGAGGGTTAATATGTACGTACATATGTATGTAATATATGTGTGTGTGTTTACATACATACGTATCAGCTTGGGGCACATTATAAGCTCTATATGGGAATTGGTTTTGTTAGTATTACAACTGAGCATGATAGTTACTGGCATATTTGTCGTATCTTTTATTTAGATTATATGGATTTCAAATTACCTGATGGACTTAGATTCTTTTTGTAACATAATTGGTCACCTAATATACCATGTGGCAGACTACCGCAAAACATTAGTTTGCAACAACAAACATCCACTATCTCACAGTTTCTGAGTCACGACTTTGGGCAGGACTCAGAGTCTCTCCTAAGGCTCCAGCTGAGGCGTCCCCCAGGCCAGCAGTCATCTTAATGCTCGACCAGGGGAGGAGCCACTTCCAAGCTCACTCAGATGACAATTGGCAGCCCCTGGTCTCTTGTGGATGTCGTCTGGAGACATCCATTGTCTGCTGTGTGGGCCTCTCCAGAGGGAGCTCCCAACATAGCCGCTGGCTTCTTCCAGAGCAAAGGCTCTGAACAGAACAGAATCACAGATCTTAGCAACCTAATCTCAGAAGTGACGACCCATCACTTCTGCTATTCTCTGCTTGTTAGCGGCGAGTCAGTATGTCCAGTCCATACTCAAGAGGAAGGGATTAATGAGGATGTGAGTACCAGGAGGTGGCGGTCACTGGAGTGCATCCGAGAGGCTGCCATCCACACATAAGAAGAAGTCACAAAACGAGCGTTTGTGAACTGTGCTAACCTTACTGGAGAACCCTTGTAATTCCGAAAGTCCATCATCTAATGGACTGAACAAGAGAGCTGCACAGGTGCATGACGTCTAAGGGAAACACTCAATGGTGTGTTTATTCATTTAATAAACACTGGTTGATCCCCAGTTTTATGTCAGATACTGTGGGGAAAATGAAGGATACTAAGAGTTTAAAGAAATAATTTTTTTAAGTTTATTTCTTTATGTTTGAGAGAGAGAGATTGCTCATGAGGGAGGGGCAGAGAGAGACAGAGAGAGAGAGAGAGAGAGAGAGAGAGAGAATCCCAAGCAGGCTCCTCCCTGTCAGTGTGCAGCCTGACATGGCCTTGATCTCACAAATCGTGAGATCGCGACCCGAGCCGAAATCAAGAGTCTGATGCTTAACCAACTGAGCCGCCCAGGCACCCCTGAAAAATAAATCTGAAAGCTGGATAGGATCTGGCTGAACTTTCTCACTTAACAAAGAAGGAATTTGAGGCCCAGAGCAGCCAAACTAGTTGTCCGGACTCACACGGTAACCCCACCACAGCCGGGACACAAATCTCCTGATTTGGTGCTTCCTCCTTTGATGGAATTATGGGGGTTCCCTGCTGCGTGGTCCTGTGACATCTGTTTCCCCACTTCTATGTCTATGAAGAAAGACCACAAAGAAGAACTGAATCAATTGGACAGTCATTATCTTGAAATGCATGTAGTTTGTTTTTTTTTTAATTCAGTCTCTCGTATTAGGACATTCTTTAAAGAAAGATAAACTATAATCCCTGAAGTTCTTACATGTCTAACATAGATTTTTAGAGACTCCATTCTTCCCATCTCCCCTGTTGCACCTCGTACGGATATTGCACGTAGGCCTTCTACACATCACCTGCCAGAGACAGCGAGTTAGACATCGCCTGAGCTGGACAACCTCAGAGAGAGAGGCGAGGGCCACCCTACTAGACACAGGACCCAGCTCGCCCCCAAACCATCCAAGCTACAGTTCCCTCCTTTTGCTTCCCCATTACGGCCGATGTTTATTTGTCTCTCTTGTTTGGCTTGCCTTCAACCCGAAAGCACCGCTTACATGTGTCAGACTCAACAAGGCCACTTTCCCCTTCTGGAAAAATAAAACAACCTCTCGCCCTAGTCATGCCTGGGAATGGAATGCACTTCAAGAGGCAAATACAAGAATTTTATGTGGTATAAATAGACTCCATCAATTCCAGGAGGGGGTGTTGAAACTGAAACATTGACAGGTAATTATCAAAAGTACCTTAGAAAAGCAAGTTTCTGTGGACAATAGCCGCAATTTATTATTATTATTGTTGCTAGCCTCCCTGATGTTCTCCATTTATGATTCGAGTAATCTTGTCTCTTTTGATGAATGTACCTTTTGTTTTTCATTAAGGTGTCAATGCATTAGACAAAAGGCCTGCTGAGTACGACAAAACTCATGGTCACCTGACAGAGGAAAACAGGACTTTATACCTGTGAGCCAAAACACACTTGTCCCCGCAGGATGAGGGTGCCTATCCACAAAAACACGTGTACACGAACACACACACACACACACACACACACACACACACGCACATTGTTCTTAACAGCCCCGGAGACGATGCGAGGAATCTTTTAGCCAGGTTGAAGCGCTACATGTCAGCTTTGACAGCTCCGGACCCCACGTCACCAAAACCAGCCACCCCCACGCCTACTGACATCTTTATGTCTATTTCGTTGTGATCCTGCTGAAAGCCTGGACGAATCAGAAAGGAGGAGAAATCTCTCAAAGCTCCTCAGGCCTCTTCCCTTAACTGGAGATCCTGAGCTGTACGCGGTGGGCCTTGAAGCATTAGTTACTCCTAGACAGTCTGCTCTACTGCTCGAGCGGCTACTTTTCAAACCCTTCCCAGCCCCTGCAGGGTGCGGAGGAGTGGGAGAAGGCATTCACCCGTCAGTCGGAAGGGCTCTGAGATACGATCAGACCAGACCCAGCGCTGGGCGTTTAGGGAAGCATTTCAACAGTTTCTTAACTAGTCAGTCCACGGGGATACGTGGATTTTTTTTTATTGGTCTAGTATCTGGGGCCAGTGACACAATCTTGGAGAGTTGTCAAGACCTAATAACCTTTCCACAATATCCTCGACGGGAAAGGGGAAATGGGATTTTCCAGGGCCCAGGGCTGAATGATTATTAAAAAAAAAAAAAAAAAAAAAATTTAAAACAGCAATTCAAAAAACACTTAAAATCAGAAGAAAAGAGAAAGTAAATCAAACTCCCTCCACTCCCAACACAGAAAAAAATGTTAAGTCTGTGTGTGCCACATAAGAGAGAAACTTTCCAAAGAAAAGCTCAGAATTTTAAGTATCTGCAGAACATTAATTGTGAGGTAATTAGGAAACGCTATTTTTCATTTGTCAAAAATCAAAGGTATGGGTGCCCGGGTGGCTGAGTTGTTTAAGTGTCTTACTCTTCATTTAGGCTCAGGTCACGATCTCATGGTTCCTGGGTTCGAGCCCTGCCTTGGGATCTGCACTGATAGCACAAAGCCTGCTTGGGATTCTCTCTCTCCCTCTCTCTTTGCTCCTCCCCACTCTCTCTCTTTCAAAGTAAATTTTAAAAAAAAATTATAAAAATCAAAGGTATGTACTTTCTGGATAAAGATTTTGCTACCAATTCATAAATTCATAAATAACCACGGAGTCCGAAACACGGCATCCATATTACATTGCACTTTAAAATCTAGTTAGCCCCAAGAGAAAACGTGAAAGTGGAAAATAGACTTGTAAAAGAAGCTCCCTCCAATCAACCTCCACTCCCATCCCTATGTACTCACTCAAGAAAATATTTTAAAACAGGTGCCTGGCTGGCTCAGTCGGTTAAGGGTCCGACTTCGGCTCAGGTCATGATCTCACGATTGGGTCTGTGAGCCCGAGCCCCGTGTCGGGCTCTGTGTTGACAGCTCAGAGCCTGGAGCCTGCTTCAGGCTGTGTCTCCCTCTCTCTCTGCTTCTCCCCCACTCATGCTCTGTCTCTCAAAAATAAATAAATGTTAAAAAAAAATCTTTTAAAAAAGAAAATGTTTCAAAACAAAGAGTGAAACTAGAAACTGCGTCCATGACGGTATTTCCAGCTTTGGTTCTGTTCATTCATTCATTCGTTCGTTCACTCAATACGCATTCATAGGGCATCCCCTCTGGAGAGGTGCTATCATGGCAAATACAAAAGGAGTGGGGGACACAGAGCCCCTACTCAGAGGAGCTCCCCTCTTAGTGAGAGTGAGCCAGACAGAAAGAAACCATCATTGTTTAAATGCCACATAAAGACACAGCATTGTTGAAGAGGAGGAGACATTTAAGCGGAGTCTTAAAATACAAGAGTTGACTAGGTGGCAAGGGGGGAGCTTCGCATGCAGTTCAGAAAGGATGAGGCATTTGCTTTGACTGAAGCTGAGTGTGCATGGGGACGGATGCAGGAGGTGGTGGGAGACGAGGAAAAGTAGGGGCCAGCCTTTAATTGACTCCTCTACCATGCGGAGGTATTTGAACCTTACCCCCCATGCATTAGAAGGGTACCAGGGATTCCTAACAAGGAAATATTTCCTTTTTACTCAAATAATTCAGGTGATATCACAGAGGCCAGATGAGAAGTTTCAGTTAGAATCCATAGTTCACAGGGCTACTTAGGACATCCCCTGGGTCCAAAGCCTGTTTTTGCACAAGCCGAATCCCGTGTGTTACAACATCTCTTTCTCTCGCTCTCCTTTTTTTTGTTGTTGTTGTTGTCTCCATCTCCTTCACCCTTATTTATCTCCTGCTAATAATTCTTTCAATCAATCATTCCATCATTCCACATCTATTTCCTGAGCCCTTACAAAATGCCAGACGCTGTGTAGGGGCCAGCGAAGACAAAGTTTATAATCTGGTGGTGCTGGCAGATTTGTTTGAATACAAGTAATTGAGATGACGTGTAATGACCAAGAAGAAGGGAAGTGATGGGGGCTTCCCTGAGGAAGTGGCGGTTGGCTAGTGTCCTGAAGGATGAGTAAGATTTAACCAAAGTTTACGCGTTGGGAGAAGGAAGAGGAAGAGGCAGACATTGCCCGGCAAGTGGGAAGTAACCAAAGGCAGGAGAACACATGGTGCCGTGGAGGAAGCGAAAAGGTGTCCTGCCTGCCCGGTGAGTAGAGCAGGGTGGAGAGATGGGCCAGTGTTAGAGCCTGCATGGGCACCAAGCCGCTGGGCTAGGCTGTGCAGATACAGAACCCTCCAGCTCGGTGGCTTAGCCAACAAAGATTTATCTCCCTGTCCAGTAATTTCCAGTGCGGTTCAGATGACACTCCAGGGCAGTTCTCCATGGAGTGATTCGGACACCCTGGATCCCACCATCTCTTGATGTTGCTGCTTCAACATGTGGCTTTCGGGGGCCCTACGAGAGGTGATGAGCCAAATACTTTGGCCCGAAAGAGACACAGTCATCCACTGCTGTCCAGAACTAGTCACAAAGATCCAACGAACTGTAAGAGATGCTGACAAATGTGGGACGCGTGTGGGCCATTGGGCGATCCCTAATATCTCTGTCGAGGATTGGCAGGCTTCATCCTATTGAGAATGGAGAGCCACTAAAGCCTTGCAAGCAGGGGACTGCTGGGATCAAGTTTATATTCTAGAAATTACCCTAGCAGTAAGGTGGACAATGAGTTGGGTGGGCAAAGAAACACCGGTTCGGAGATTTTTCAGCAGTTCAAATAACAGAAAACGGTGGCTTAGAATACAGTGGTGTCAGCCTACCAGTTTAATTTAACACCTGAGTCCAGACAGTTTTGTAAGAATCCCAACAAGAATTGGTTTAAACTGGTACTTGTCACGGAGGAAAATGTCCTTAAGAGTCATGATAACGGGGGCGCCTGGGTGGCGCAGTCGGTTAAGCGTCCGACTTCAGCTCGGGTCGCGATCTCACGGTCCGTGAGTTCGAGCCCCGCGTCAGGCTCTGGGCTGATGGCTCAGAGCCTGGAGCCTGTTTCCAATTCTGTGTTTCCCTCTCTCTCTGCCCCTCCCCCGTTCATGCTCTGTCTCTCTCTGTCCCAAAAATAAATAAACGTTGAAAAAAAAAAAAAGAGTCATGATAACAGAGGGGTGCCTGGGGGGGCGCAGTCGGTTACGTGTCCGACTCCTGATTTCAACTCAGGTCATGATCTCACTGATCACGGGTTTGAGCCCAAGTCAGCTCTGTGCTGACAGTGTGGAGCCTGCTTGGGATTCTCTCTCTTCTCTCCCTCTCTCTCTCTGCCACTTCCCTGCTCTCGATTTCTCTCTTTCTCAACAATAAATAAATAAACAAAAATTTCTTTAAAGAATAACAATAATGGGAATGTACAAACTATTGGCCGAATTTACCTAGTTTAGCAGATTATAAAAGCCAAATTCACTTCCCACAGGTTTGGGGACAGGAGATGCCGGATGGCAAAGGTCCGTCTGGTCCAGTTCCGTGGAATGGTGAGCAAGGTGAAGAAATCACGGTAACGTCTGATGGCGTATCTTGAAGATGAGGTTAATCCTGAGATCAGTATACAGAGCAGAAATGCAGATGGGGAGCTTACTAATAAATCAGAAAAAGGATATATGACTTTCCAGAACCAGGCAGGTGGGTCCGAAGCCAGAGTATGGAATCAGGGAGCAGGAGGATGGACACACGAGCAAAGAGAACAGTGAGTGCAGCCAAAAAGTGGACACTGCAGGTTGTTTTGACCTGCTTTCAGTAACCTGGAGCGTTGGAGGTACGACTGCAACCACAGAGCTCCAAGTAAGACGGGCACACATGCTCCTCCAAGTCATTTGCCCAGCAATCATCGTCTTATCGCGTCCAGAACCCTTTTATTTTCCATTTCAGCTCTATGGAAGTATAACTGACTTGATCTGCACACAGCCCCCCGTCTTCTCCATCTCAAGAAAACCATCCACCATGCAGTCAAGTTCTCCAGCGATGATCCCTTTTTCATTCCCCTTTTCCTCATACACCACTGCTCCACATCCAGTTCATCAGCACGTCCTTTGGCTCTACTCTGAGACATGGCCTCATTCCATCCATTTCTTGTCATCTCCACCATCGTCCAAGCCACACCACCTCTTATTTTGACTATGGCAATAACTTCTCTTTTTTTCATGTTTATTTATTTTTAAGACAAAGCGAGAGCACGGGTGAGGTGCAGACAGAGAGAGGGAGGCAGAGGATCCAAAGTGGGCTCTGTGCTGACAGCAGAGAGCCCAATGTGGGGCTCAAACCCATGAACCATGCTGTCCTGACCTAAGCTGAAGTCAGAAGCTTAACCGACTGAGCTATCCAGATGCCCCTATAGCAATAACTTCTTAACTGGCTCCCATCCTCTGTTCCTCCCCCTTAATTATATTCCCACCACATCCAGAATGATCCTTTTGAGACATGAATATAATCGTATTACTCCCCTCTAGTGGCTTTTAATCCCACTTAGAATAAAACCGTGGACTTCAAAATCTGGGCTGTGCCTTCCTTTCTGATCACATTTCCATCTCTGCCCCTTATTCCCCCTTCTCATTCCCTGGACATGCAAAGCTCTTCTGGGAGCCACCGGATTATCCCTTCCAGCTGCTTGGAATCCCTTCCTGCTGATCTCTGTATACTGGTCTCCTTCTTGTCACATGGACTTCAGATTAAATATCACCCATTTAGCCCACCTCTGAACAACTGATCTAAAGCAGCCATTCATTACAAAACACCACATCTATTTTGATGCTCTGCATACATTTTTTTCACTCTCCACTATTTTCTCTCTGAGTCACTTCCATGGTGTTGCTATTGTGTTGTCATCACGATTCCCTGTCTGTTTTCTCCTAGAAGAATACACCCCCAGTGAAAGCAGCAGCCTACACTGCCTTGATCATTGCTGTACCCACAGGGCGTAGAACAGATCTCGGTGCAGAACAGACTCTCTATTCTAATCTGGTGACTAAATAAATGAATGAAGGGAATACATAAACGAGCCATTTCCCCTTCTTTCCTGTGCCTGAAACCTCTCCCTCTTGTTGTCTTCTTCCCATCGGCATCGAACCTTGAAGTCTCTTATATCATTTAAAAAGAGGGGCACCCGGGTGGTTCAGTCAGTCTCAGGTCCGACTTGGGCTCTGACTTCAGCTCAGGTCACGAGCTCACGGTTCGTGGGTTCGAGCCCTGCATCGGGCTCTGTGCTGGCAATGTGGAGCCTGCTTGGGATTCTCTCTCTGTCTCTCTGCCCCTCCCCAACTTGCGCATGCTCCCTTTCTCTCTCTCTATCGAAATAAATAAATAAACTTTAAAAGAAAAGTCCTCCCTTGATCTCCTGTAGTTTTTCTCCATCTTTCCTCTTTCCTGTTGATACAAACTTTTGTTATAGGCTACAATTATTGCATATCCCTCTCTAGCTTCTGACCCTACGCTCCATGCAGAGTGGGCCAGCTCCTTCTTGCCAAACCAGGCCTTGCCTTAGTGCACCTCACATTCACATCTGACGGTGTCTCCTCTTCTTCCACTCTTGACCCCCCAACCGTCTCTCCTTTCTGCTGGAACTCTCTGGCCGTTGCCTCTCTGTTCTCTTCTTGAAACAATTCCCTTGGCTCCTGCACGCTATTTTCATGCCTCCTATTTCATCATTCCACCATCTGTTCTCCATCATGTGGCGTTTACACTTTCCCACCCCCTCCCCCTAAATACAAGTGTGCCTCAGTCACTTTGAATCCGTGGCTCCCTGCCTTCCTCATTCTTTACCCCCTCCTCCTGGCTGATTTCACCTCCTCCTAAGACTTCAAATACCGCCCCCCCCAAGAACAGGTTTTTTAAAAATCTACACCTCCAGTCTGTAGCTCTCCTCCCCCCACCCCATATACAGTTGTGTAGCCCACAATCCCTTCAAACTCAGCGTGTTTGAATTTGCAAGATACTTCTCAGTTCCCTGACTTTATTTTTTTTATTTAAAAAAAATTTTTAATGTTTATTTATTTTTGAGACAGAGAGAGACAGAGCATGAACAGGGGAGGGTCAGAGAGAGAGGGAGACGCAGAATCGGAAACAGGCTCCAGGCTCTGAGCCGTCAGCACAGAGCCCGACGCCGGGCTCGAACTCACGGACCGCGAGATCGTGACCTGGGCTGAAGTCGGACGCTCAACCGACTGAGCCACCCAGGCGCCCCTCAGTTCCCCGACTTTATAATAAGGAAATGGAGACTCGGAGGTTAGACAGTTTACCTAAAAGTACCTGACTAGGAGATGGCAAAGCTGGAATTTAAATACAATTCTCCTGGACATCAAAGCCCACATCGTTCCACGATGTCACTCTGTCATTGTGTTGTAACAGTAGAACGCTGAAAACAGCCAAAATGTCTTTCTAGAGGGTAGTTCAATATATTATGGGATAGTCAAAAGATGAAATTTGATGCCAGTATTAGAAAAGCTGCTTTGGAAATATGGTTAATGGCGGGAAAAAGTGAAGCACAAAACTATATATAATAAGATCCTAATCTTACCATTATGATTAAAGTCTAAAAAGGAAACATAAAACACCAACGGCTACTTTCATGTGGTGGTATGATTGTGGTTTAACTAATTGTTTTGTTTTGTTTTTCCTCTACCAGCATTTATTCCCACCCTCCACTAGTGCCCCCAATTCCCTTTTGGAAAATCACTTCTTCTTCATGTGTGTATCTTGATGAGAAATTAATGGAGGTTGCTTGGTCAAATCCTTTCGTTCGCCAGAGCAATATAAGCCAAGAACTTTGCATGCATCCCAAGATGAGCCAATAAGCCATTTCAGCTGAGTTATGCAGGGACAGAAAACCGTCAGATTTCATTCAATCCTATAGTGGCACCGGAAGTAAGCAATCAATTTCCATGTGCATTAATGCCTACAGTTGCCCTTCTTCTTGTTCTGTTTCTAAACTGATTCTATGGCCTCTTGTCCATTCAGGAAACTTCCTCATATCCTTTCAATAAATTTTCTTTTCTTGGTTAAATTAGCTCTTGGTGGTTTCTGATACGTATAACCAAAGAACCCTAACTTACAAATGTCTGTAAGTGTTTTTTCAAAACACATTTGGTCTTTTTATTCAAAAATAAAGTGATGAATGAAAATTAAAGATCTAGTACCAGTAAAAACAGTGCAAGGTAGGGGCGCCTGGGTGGCGCAGTCGGTTAAGCGTCCGACTTCAGCCAGGTCACGATCTCGCGGTCCGTGAGTTCGAGCCCCGCGTCAGGCTCTGGGCTGATGGCTCGGAGCCTGGAGCCTGTTTCCGATTCTGTGTCTCCCTCTCTCTCTGCCCCTCCCCCGTTCGTGCTCTGTCTCTCTCTGTCCCAAAAATAAATAAAAACGTTGAAAAAAAAATTAAAAAAAAAAACAAAACAGTGCAAGGTACTGGCCTGAAATATGTTTGACCTCAACAAACCTGGGTGAGATGTGGGGTTTGACCTCTCCTGCTCCATCACTGCTCCCGGTAAGCCACCCACCCCATGTTGTTATTTCACAGCAACAGCAGATCAATAGTATCACCTTCCTATACGAGCAGAAACTATTTTTAGCTATATTTCTAGTAAGTTTATTGTCAAAGAGAGCCTCCGAAAGCAAGATTTGGATTATGATGGAAAGAAAATATGTTCATCTTGTTTCATCTGATACATTTACTGAGTGCTTCTTCCATGCCCGCCAGAGGGTACACAAAAGTGAGTGGGACCCATCGTGCTTCTCATTGCACAATGAGCCAAATGCACAGCAGATAAATGACAATAAAACATGGTAAATGCTACTATAGAGATATAAGCAAAGTGCCAGGGAACCTAGAAAAGGAAAGAGATGAACTGTCTATTAGAAGATTCTAGGGTGCCTGGGTAGCGTAGTCGGTTAATCGTCCAATTCTTGATCCGGGCCTGGGTCACAGTCTCACAGTTCATGAGTTCGAGCCCCACATCTGGCCCTGTGCTGACAGTGCGGAGCATGCTTGGGATTCTCTCTCCCTCTCTCTGCCCCTCCCCACTCGTACTGTCTCTGTCTCTAAATAAATAAATAAATAAATAAAACTTTTGGGGCACCTGTGTGGCTCAGTCGCTTAAGCATCCGACTTCAGCTGAGGTCATGATCTCACAGTTTGTGGGTTTGAGACCCATCTTGGGCTCTGTGCTGACAGCTCAAAAGCCTGAAGCCTGCTTTGGGTTCTGTGTCTCCCTTTCTCTCTGCTCCTTCCCTGCTGAGGCTGTCTTTCTCTCTCTCTCAAAAATAAATAAACATTTAAAAAAAAATTTTTTAAGATTCTAAATGATTAGAAAGAAAATAACAAAGACCCAGCAGGTACTGTTTTAGCTAAAAAGTGTGCCACAGCTATTGTGAACACACACTTATTTGCAAAGAGGATGATCACTCCAGTGAGAAAACATGTAAAGCACGCTATTATCCTTTTAAGGGCAAAACCATATTAAAGGCTGTAATTTCTGTTTCTTTTTCTTTTTTTTTTTTTCAATGTTTATTTATTTTTGGGACAGAGAGAGACAGAGCATGAACGGGGGAGGGGCAGAGAGAGAGGGAGACACAGAATCGGAAACAGGCTCCAGGCTCTGAGCCATCAGCCCAGAGCCCGACGCGGGGCTCGAACTCACCGACCTCGAGATCGTAACCTGGCTGAAGTCGGACGCTTAACCGACTGCGCCACTCAGGCGCCCCTCCGTTTCTTTTTCTAAATGCATCAAATAAACTGTCAATATAATTATAATTTTTGTGTTAAATCCCTTTAAGACACATAGTAATGTCTTTACCATCAATTTACTTCAGTGAAATAAAAGAAATTCACCTTTGGTCCCTCCCTCTACTCAACCCCTTCGGTATTTACCTTAGCTTTTCCAAAATCCATTTCCTGTGTTCTCAGTACCAAGGGCGCTAAAAGAATGACCTTGAACCTCCCATTGAAGAACCTACCCAGACTGTCTCAATACCATGCTTTGGGTAGGGTGGATAGATTCCTCCCAAATGCATCTTCCCAACCATTCTTAGCTATTTTCGGGTTTCTTTCTCCCAAGACATAATCTGATACCTACCGACGCCCACACACTGGCGGATGTAAGACTCACTGTGTCACTGTTCCAGGTAACTGGTTTGCATTCGAACTGAAGCCTTCTGGAGAAAAGATCTTAACCGAAAGAAAGAATAGTGATCCCACCAGTGAAATTGTTGGCCAACCAAGCCAAACCACCCTAGACCTTAACTCCCAGAAATTCTAAATCGGTAGTTCTGATGTGAGGCCCTAGAAAGAGACATGCACGTATATTTGAAAACCTCTGGGAAACAAAAACAAAAACAAAAACAAAACTTCCTATCTTAGAAGATACTCACGTCAGGGGAGAAGTTTGGATTCTCAAGAAAGGATGAAATCAATAAGCATGGCGTCCCACTCCCGTGGAAGTACAAAAATTCTGAGCACAACAAGCCCAAGAACGTACAGACGGAGGTGTTTGGGGACAGGCCACGTGCAGAGGTGTTGGCATCTGGTGGTCTCTTACTTCCCCCGTCTCTGCCCTTCTGGGGTCGCTCCTAGTCCTCACTGGAGGGGGTAAGCAATAATGATGGTGGATGAGCTTCAGAACCAAAGAGTCCCGGGTTGATAAATGGACTCTGTCCCTTACTAACAGTGTGACCGTGGGCACGTTACCAAGTGCCTGTGAGCCTTAGTCTTCTCACCTGAGAAATGAGAACAGTAGTTTCTTCCTTGGCAACGATGTCACGTGAGCAGCTGACGCGTAGAAGAAGTTCCACAGCCGGTGGCTATGAGTACACCGCGGTCACGCTTGGCCTGCAGTAGCAACTTACCCAAACCTCCCCTTTCCCTCAAATAACCTATGGTTCGAACCCCACAACGAACAAACGCGTCTCCACCTTCCCTGGCGGCACTCTACGTGAGTTCGTGCAAACGTGAAAATGCCAGCTGGTGCTACAAAGAGCCTCTAAAAACAAGATGGTGGGAGAGTCAACGCCTGACTGTAAAGTGTGTGTGTGTGTGTGTGTGTGTGTGTGTTGTCTCCTGCTGTTCTGTCACTTCAGCTGTTCCAGAACAACCGGCCTCGCCACATGTCAACCGAACTACCCACCCCCGGTATTGGGAGGCTCACAGGCTTCCTAGGAAGACGGAAAGGAGCAGGCCTCTGGTCTCACCACAGGCACGTGACCCCGCTCTGTGCGGCCTGTGGGCGTGGGGGGCTATGCACGGGTGAGGAGATTTTCAGGAAGATCAACATTTCCCATTTCCCTGTTTCTCCTGTGCTCTGGCAGGCATGCTGAGTACATCTGTCGGTCCTCCACATTTTCAGAGTTGGAAAATGGGGGAAGCATCGTAGAAACTAGCCGGTACAGCATTTCTCAAGTTGTGCTCTGTGGACCAACGATGGAATCCCTAAAGATGGGGCCAGAAAACTGCCTTATTTTACGAGCATTTCGGGGAATTCTTAAACACTTTCAAGATCAAGAGCCACGGAGCTAGCCCAAATGTCCCGTTCCCAAGCGAAGGTATTAAGGCCTGAAGAAAACGAGCGATTTGTCAACAACAGAGGGCCTTAACCTCAGCGCTACTGACGGTTGGGCCTGGGTAATCCCCTGTTGCTGGGGGCTGTCCTGCACTTCGCAAGATGTTCAAGGGCATCCCTGGGCTCTTCCTACTGTATACCACGAGCACCCCTGTGGTCGTGAAGATCAGAAATGTCTCCAGACATAGGCAAGCCTTCCCTGGGGGGCAAACCACTGGCTGAGGTTACACTGATCATCAGAAGGGGAAGCAAGACAGCGCTCAAGTGTCCTGATTCACAGCCCAGCAATCTCCCGGCGTCTGCTGTGAGAAGCAAAAGAAGCAGAAGGGGCCCTCAGGCCGTCAAGGTGGTGGGGCAAACACAGGCCACAGCATTGCTTTTCCCCTGGGAATCCAGGACCTTAGCCCTGGCTCCTTCCAGGACTTCGTGTGCAGCTCCCCATCCTCGTTTCTGTCTCCACCTGTTTAAACCTTGATCTTCCAGAGAGCTGGCAGGATTCAGATTTTGGCAACGCCTCGGAAACCCACGCAGAAAGGTGCCATCCAAAAAGATTTTTAACGGAGGCTGATTTAAAGGTACCCCCATGTAGAAACCGAGAGTGCTGTCCTCTATATTCAGCGCCCTGCCAGGAAGAGGAGTGTGGCCAATGCAAGAGGGATCAGGAAATGTGGCTTCTGGTCCCAGCTCTCTCTGATCTGACTTTGTGGTGGCTCTCTGGCCTGGGGGCAGTTTCCCAGTCAAACAAAAGGGTTAAAATAAGTCACTACATCTGGGTTTGGACTGACTCTGTGACTTCTGTCTGAGGAGCCCTGTCACCGGTTGTCAAAAACCCCAACCCTGGCATGGCTGGGTGGCTCAGTTAGTTAAGCTCGTTCGACTTTGGCTCAGGTCATGATCCCATGGCTCACGAGATCAAGCCCCGCATCGGGCTCTCTGCTGTCGGCGCACAGCCTGCTTCTGATCCCCTCCCTCTCTCAAAAATAAATAAACCTTAAAAAGCAAAAACCCAAACCCCACCTTTCCTCCAATCCCCAGCTCAGCCACAATTCCTTATTTTCTGCCATGATAGAATGTTGTGGTTATGTTGGCCTTTATTCCTAAAGAGATGCACCCTGAAATCCTTAGGAATGAAGTGTCATGATATCTGTAACTTACTCTCAGATGGTTCTCAAAAATATAATATGTATATTATATATACACGTATCCATATGCATGTATTTTTTACAATATTTTTTGATGTTTATTTTTTGAGAGAGAGAGTGGGGGAGGGGCAGAGAGAGAGGGAGCCACAGAATCCGAAGCAGGCTCCAGGCTCTGAACTGCCAGCACAGAGCCCGACAGGGGGCTCGAACTCACAAACTGTGAGCTCATGATCAGAGCTGAAGTCGGATGCTTAACCAGCTGAGCCACCCAGATGCCCCTGCATCTGCATGTATTTTTATACAGAGAGGGAAAATAAATATACCAAAATATTGTTAAAGGTTGACTCTCATTGAAGGGTATATGGGTGTTCATTTTATGGTTCTTTCTACCTTTCTGTATGCTTGAAATTTTTTCAAAATCAGGTGTTGGAGAGACAAACAGCTCCAGCTCAAACTTCTCCACAAAGCCTTTCCTGTATTAGCTGAAATAATTCCTCCAAATTCCCACAGCACTTATGTACTCTATGTTTATCATTTTCTACCTTGTGTGATAGTTATTTAAGTGCTCGCATCGTGGGTCATAAAATTGCTAACGCAATCCTCAGCTATGTGGAGAACGTTTGTTCTAAAACTGCTCTTTATGAGGTCTCCAACGTCTCTGTTCTTCCCAAGACTCCACACTGCTGGAAGCAGGGAAAAAAACAAAGTAAATTCTAGTCCCATCTCGTAATCTCAGATTGATCATAGAATTTAAATGGTCGCTTTAGGTAACTCAGCCATGTTTGGACAAGGCTTGGCCCTGATCTCTGTTGCCCCCAGGATGGCATTTGGGAATTGACGGACTTCGGGAGATGTCCCAGGGAAGGGGTCCTCCAGATCAGCCTACAAAACTGGCCAGTGATACTATACCCACTCTGCAGACGTTAACGCTGGACCTGGTAATAAGGTCCTAAAGGAGGGGCTCCTGGGTGGCTCAGTCAGTGAAGCAACTGACTCTTGGTTTCAGCTCAGGTCATGATCTCACAGTTCATGGGTTTGAGCCCCGCATCAAGCCCTAGTGCTGACGGTGTGGAGCCTGCTTGGGATTCTCTCTCTCTCTTTCTCTCTGCCCCTCCCCTGCTCATGTTCTCTCTCTCAAAATAAATACACTTAAAAAAAATAAAATAAAATAAAGGTCCTTGAGGAACATTTCAATGTCACGAGCAGCCCTAGAAGGCAGTTTCATCCATGTGTCTCTGGAGGGGCTGACCAGTGCTCCGTACTTACAGTTTCTCCCTAAATATCAACCTCCACGGTCTCTCTGGTCTGTGGCTCCCACCTCTACGATGTGACTGCGGCTATCCATCATCACTCACCAAAGTGCCACAAAGTGATAAATAATAATTTGATACTAATCGTGACTAATGTACTAAGTGCCCAGCGTGTGCCCAGCACTGGGCCAAGCTCTCTGCCTCTATTTCATTGAATTCTCACAACAACCGGACGGGTCGGTACATAACTAATGATAACAAGGACAACCATCGGTCTCTTCATTGCCCGGCTGTTGAATTAGCCCTTTCTCCAAACTCCGCAGCGGCAGAAACCGAGTGCCACGCTGTGTTTGCAACTCCTGTTTTCTGTGACCTTCCAAGTTACTTAGCCAGCCGCTTCTGCAGCCCTACCATTTGACTTCCTTTCTCCAGCAAGTGCCGTAAGCTTCCTGGCCCTCCCGCCCTTTTAAATCACCTTTACATCCCATCCAGTCTCCACTATGCGCCTTCAGAATCCACCCCTGAAGGACCAACTTGCATTCATTGGACACACTCTATCGAGCCCCACTTTGTGCTCAAGCCCACTGTCCTCAGTCCTAGAAAGACAATGCCGAGAGAAAGACAAGTGGGCCCCATCCCCACCACTGTGGCATCAGCTTGCAGAGGCCGTCTGTCCGTGCTCCAATCTTGTCCCAGTTATTCAAGCTGGAGACCATCCCTCCCGATACAGATACATATGGTATCTCTATCACCCGTTTGACACCTACCGAGGATAGTTCTGGAGAGTTAATCATCTTATTCAGGGACCCTTGTTGAGGGTAATAATAATAACACGAAGGTCTCCTCTATGCCAGCCACTCATTTTATTTACACGGTCTCTAGCTCTCTCACCGACTGACAGTGCCCGAAAGGGGCGATTTGTCTCCTTTCACCAATGAACCACTTGAGGTTCCGAGATGATAAGTAACCTGCCCAAGGCCACAGAATTAGTAAATGACATGATCGGTGTGAGAATCAGGACCCGTGGCTCCAAAGGCTCTCTCCAGACATGTCAAGCTGTTGACTCCTCTGTTGTGTCGTGCACTGAGGTAGTGACCAGCCAAGGACCTGTGAGGCAGGGGAGTATGGTGAAGCGGACAGGGCACTGGGATTAGACTTGCGTCCAAGTCCCAGCTATACCACTTACTGCTGACATCACTGGGGGCAAAGCCCTGAACCTCTTTGTATCTTAAAATCCCTGATTTAAAATTACCGTTTCAAAAAATAA
This sequence comes from Prionailurus bengalensis, assembly GCF_016509475.1. Classification (NCBI taxonomy): domain Eukaryota; kingdom Metazoa; phylum Chordata; class Mammalia; order Carnivora; family Felidae; genus Prionailurus; species Prionailurus bengalensis. The sequence continues at coordinate 113,773,092 of NC_057358.1, forward strand.
GCGACTAAAACTGCTTACCTCACTTAAATGAAGGAGAAACACCTAGGAAAGCACCAGGGTTTATCACAGCCTCCTTCCCTTCTTTCTTTGTTGATGCAGATCATTCAAAGCTTTGTCATCTTGGGGCGCCTGGGTGCCTCAGTCGGTTAAGTGTCTGACTGGGGCTCAGGTCATGGCCTCCTGGTCTGTGAGTTCGAGCCCCGCATCAAGCTCTGTGCTGACAGCTAGAAGACCGGAGCCTGCTTCAGATTCTGTGTCTCCCTCTCTCTCTGCCCCTCCCCGACTCACGCTCTGTCTCTGCCTCTCTCTAAAAAATAAATAAACATTAAAAAAATTAAAAACATAAATTACATTCAGTTCTGTCATCTCCCATATTGCTGCTGGTATAAATGCCTAAGTTTGAGAGTAAGGAAACCTGCGAGGGGGCCCTTCCAGGACCTGCAAGAGGGATTGGCCCAGAGAGATAGAGACAGGACAGTTGAGAGGAGATGGCAAAGCCATCCAGAAACCAGGCAGCGGGAGGTGGTGCAATTCCTTTTGTTAGCGAAGCTTTTCCAAGGCAGAGCCCTTGAAGCTTTTGTGCGTTAAAAGCATTCTGAAAGCTTTCCACAGGTGCACTCAGGTGGGATTCCTTCTGTGGCAAAGAAGGTGTTGGCTTATCAAAATGTGAATGAAGAGTGTTCAGAAGAATCTGGAGATATCCGAAATAGAACCCTGCAAACAAGCTCAAAAGCCCACTCTTTTTCTCTAAGCTGGCCACCCACTCCAGAACGCAACACAGTTAATAAGCTACACTTCCACTCTTAGGAAATCTTTACCAAGCACGCTGAGAGAACTTCTACATCTACCACTCCCTTAATCCTTTTTTTTTAAAGCCCTATGAACTAGAGATTATTATTTTGTGTGTTGCAAGTGAGCAACTGAAGCCCAGGGAGGTTGCTTCTCTTGCACAAGGTCACACAGCTAGAGTTACTGATGAGACTTGAGCCAATCCATCTATTGATTCAGTAAATATTTGTTGAGTGGCTACTAGGTGCCAGGTCGCTATGATTCGAAAGCTAATGTTCTTCCTACGATCTAAGTCTTCCCGGTAAAAATAAATGATGTAAGAGGGAGCCGTAAAATGTATAATGTTCTTCAGAAAGTGAAAGCAGTTTGGCCAGAACATGATACGCTCATGGCTCAGCAAAAGATAATCAGGCTAATTCCCCCGGCCCGACAAGTGTTCACTTGCCTCAGAGTTATTCCGCGTGGGTCCTTCACAAGGCAAGATGCTTAAAGAGACTGGTCCTCTACGGTCATCAGTGCCATTCTCAGACAAGTGTATGTATCTGTGCGCGACCGCTGATAAAACTTGATGAGGACTGTATACTTCAAGACATTCATTTATTAGAATTTGAAAAGAGGCCGAGGTCAGTGCATACAGCTCACTAAAAGAGGGAAAATCCAATTGTAACAGTGTCTTACCTTTGGATAGGGCGGGATCCTTTTCAGGGTACTGTAACATAAATCCTGCCGTGTTAGCCTCAAACAAGCCTGCGAGATCTAGAAGATGATGGCTATTGTACCCATTGCCGAGGAAACCGAGGTTCCATTTGTAAAGCTCACCAGCACTTCAGAAATGTCCAAGTTTCCATTTCTATTTAATGGTAGAACCAGGGTTTGAACTTGGGTTCTTTCTGCTCTTTCCAGTATGCCATCGGCATTGGTCAGGATGAGTTAGGTTATGCTGCAGTAATAAATGGCCTTCAGACCTCAGGGGCGCACAGTAGGAAAGCTTGATTTCTTACTCATATTCCGTGGCAGCTGTGGCTTTGACCTACTTTGTATTTGCAGCTGACAGAGTGGTCTTTACCTGGAACTTAGCCACTCACACAGCAGACTGCCAAGCAAGAGCGGTGGACCCCTCACTGGCTCTTAAAGCCTCTGCTAGAAACCATCATTCTCAGTTCATTGGCCAAAGCAAGTCATGTGGCCTGATCCACATACAAGATAGCGGAGATGTATTACCTTCCATAGGAAGGGGCCCCAAACAAGAATAAAAACGTTTCAATTTATATTAGGAAAGTAATGGGTGGAGTAGTCGTAAGCCTCCCTGCCTTGTTCCATGAAGCTATTCTTCAGCAAAAGTGCGTCTGATTAAGAAATTGCTCAGATATGGGGCGCCTGGGTGGCGCAGTCGGTTAAGCGTCCGACTTCAGCCAGGTCACGATCTCGCGGTCCGCGAGTTCGAGCCCTGCGTCGGGCTCTGGGCTGATGGCTCAGAGCCTGGAGCCTGCTTCAGATTCTGTGTCTCCCTCTCTCTCTGACCCTCCCCCGTTCATGCTCTGTCTCTCTCTGTCCCAAAAATAAATAAACGTTGAAAAAAAAAAAAAAAAGAAATTGCTCAGATATAATCAGCCAAGCAGTCATCTTAAAAAATGTAAAATTAATTTTTACATTTTATAAATGAATTTAATATTTAAAAAGCAATATTTCTAGAATCTGCCTGTTGAGCCTGAAATCTCCTACATTAGCAAAAAAGCAACTTTCACTCTGGGAATAAACTTTCCATTTCTGGCAGGAGAATCGAATAACAACACTGAAGCTATCCTGTGAATGGGCGTCAGGGCGTCATATTTGAATACGTAATGAGTACACACACATTGGCAGAAACCCCCTTTGCCTCATGACTTCAAAACAAACAGCAGTCAGTAGGGAACTACCAGCTGTGCTGAGTAGAAACAACAAAACAAAAAAAAGCACTCACACTCCCTTCCCCCCCCCCCCCCCCCCCCCCCCCCCGTGAAGCAAAAATCCCCTGCCGAAATCACCTCCCCCAGGAATGTGGAACATGAGTGGATTCTCACAAGTGTTCAAGTACAAAACCCCACCCCTGGAAAGTCCTCCAGGCAAAGCCATTTAAATAAAGTTCAAAGACAGAAGTAGGACCTGAAACACAGTTCGGGCATTCACAGAATCTTGCCTTCCCTTAAAATCAACTGGCAGCTTTAAAAAAAAAAAAAAAAAAAAAAAAAAGACGATTTCGCAAGAGTTTAAAGAAGCTGATTTCTAATGTTGGCGGACTTATAATGTCCCTTACAATTCTAAGATCCTATGATTCTGTAAGTTTCTGTGATGTTGAGAAGCAAATCCAGTTTCTTATTTAAATACAGAAAAGAAAGGGAGGAATCTATGCTTTATATAATAAAAATTCACAGAGAAAAACACTAAAAGGAAAGGAAAGGGAAAGAAAAAGAAAAGAGAAGAAAAGGAAAGAGGACGGGAAGAAAATGAAAAGAGGAAAGAAAAGAAAAAAGAAAAGAAAAGAATAGAGAAAAGAAAAAGAAAACATAAAATTCTGTTCCTTAAAAATTTTTGGCATTGAATCAGGACTAGGTTTGTAGAAACAAGACTTCTCCAATACTTTGGTTAGGGCCAGTGAGGAAAGGAGAAATGAACTGACTCAGATGTTACCTTAGCCTTTTTGTAAAGGCCACCAAAGGGAAAGCCCATAAGGAACCACACTGCCCTTCAGTCACTAACCAGCCTGAGACATTGTCCTAGGATAAAGGGGAATCGGGATCACATGTCACATTTTAGATTAAATCACTAAATTGTCTTGCTTTTTCCCCATGACTCTAAATATAATTCAAGTGGGTATGACTTTGGATTATTAGGAAATGTTTCTAACTGAGGTTTTCTGAAATGCTTAGATGTTAACTCTCATGACTGCTGCTAATAAATCTCCACAGCTGATATTCAAAGTTTAATGTAACTCGAAGTGCTACTAGTAACAGAAATGAAGAAAAAAGAGAGATGGATATATTCACTCTTTCTTATCCTGACAAAAGAAAAGGTACGTAGGCAGGAGACGTGCAGAATCTTTCCCGTCTACCTGTATATGAAGAAACTTCCTAATGGTAATAGTGATAAGGAGTGCAAGAGAAACATCCATGAGAAAAGAGCGGTTCATTTTGAGAAGAGACTGTGGGTTATGGTGTCACAGGATCAAAATGTTTGGGGGGAGGGAGGGGTGTTGGATCAATGTGAACCCAAGTGTACCTTTCTTGTCTTCTGTAATTAATTTAAGTTTCTCTTTGACTCCTGAATCAAATGGTTGATGGGGCCTGCAGGTCATAGTAAAAGTCAATGAAACTATATAGAAAAATTATTATATATATACACATATATACACACATGTATGTGGGGATACATAGAAATATATATGGAATGTATAGATATGTGTATAATACATACGTGTATGTGTGTATATACGTATGCACCACATATACTCATACGTGTATGGATATACACACATATATGTGAAGATATATATACACTTACATATATGAATATATGTGTGTACACATATATTCATATACATGTGTGTACGCATGTATATGTATATATACATATATGTGTGTACACATATATTCATATACATATTTAACTGATCATGGCCGAGTTATTCAACTGAATTTTCAAAAAATTGAACCCCAATCTCATACCATCTACAAAAGTGAAGCCTTTTGGTTTAAAAATAACTGTTAAAAAAATAAATACTTTCAAGAAAATCCAGCATATTACATGCATGTGTAGGTATAATCTGCAGGTGGAAGGAGACCTTCTTGACTGATGCATTTCTTGACCAGATGCTGAAGCTATAAAGAAAAGATAGACGTTATCATATAAGAATTTAAAACATCTTTGGCAAAAGAAAGATTCCATAACAAGTTTAGTAGACAAATAATAGGCTCAGAAATATTTGTAACATAGACGATGATCATTTTTTTGTTTTCTTTTTACAAATCAACAAAGATACACAAATGAACTCATGGAAAAATGAATAAAGAATTAGAATAGGAAATTCACAGAGAAGCAAACCCAAATGGCCAATAAGCAAATGCAAAGATGTTCATGGGGCACGTGGGTGTCTCAGTCAGTTAGGCATCTGACTCTTGATTTCGGCTCAGGTCATGATCTCACATTTGGTGGGACCCATCCCTGTTTCAGGCTCTGGGCTGGCCGCACAAAGCCTACTTAGGATTCTCTATCTCCCTCTCTCTCTCTCTGCCTCTCACCTGCTCTCTCTTTCTCTCTCACTCTCTCAAAATAAATAAACATTCTTTAAAACAAGAAAATATGTTCACAACAAATCACACCCAGAGAAATGCAAATTAAAGTAACAATACTGTTTCTTTCATACCCATGGGACTAGCAAAAATTGAAATCCTCAGTAACCTCTATTGGTGGTAAGTATATGGGGAAACGGGTGCTCATATATTGCTGAGAAAAGATTTACTTGTTAAAACCACCGTGGCAAGCCATTTAGCAGCATATACAAAAAAATTAAACATATGTGTGCCACTCAGTGCTGCAATCACCTTGACACCTCTCAGATCACCAGGGCACAGGGGCACATGTGAAAAGACACTTAACATCAGAGTGTTCATAGTAGCAAGACAAAGAAAGAAGGACAGGAACCAAAGTTAATGCGGATTGGTGAGAATGTCTACTTAGATTACATCTCACCCATACCATGGATTATCATGCAGCGATTCCAAAAATAAATGAGTTACAGTTGAAAGGCCACTTTTGAAGGATTCCTATACAGTTATACTTTAGGTGAAGAATAACAAAAACAATGGGTATGATTCAATGCTCACGAGACAGACGATAACCTTACCTCTCTCACAGATAAGCGTAAGTGTGAAATGTGCAGATATGATTATATGAGCAGTCAGGGAACAGCTGCATGGGGGGGAGGGGTGCAGAGGGGCTGCAAAGGAGAAAAGAAAGGGAAGTTGAAGGTAAATGTGAAAGACAAAACAAGACTTTAAACAACAGACAAATACACGTGTAAGATAACATATATATATTTATGCAAAATTACATATATACTGTTTATATGAAAAATTACAAAAGAGAATGAGAAGCTATTTCAACAGCAAGTTCAAAACATGATCATGATAATATTAATAATAACCCTCACAATTGATAGACACTCTCCTTTTTTTTAATATATAAATATACCAAATTTTATTGTACCATAAATCATTCAAAACGTTTTCTTATATCTATTTTTAAAGACAGCATTAAATTATGTAGATCTGTATCATGAATACATTACAATACACTGTGATAGGGTATTGAGTCAGAGATTTTATTTTATTTATTTATATTTTTGAGATCTGTGGGCATAACTTTATTTTTTTTAATATAATTTATTGTCAAATTGGCTAACATACAGTTTGTAAAGTGTGCTCTCGGCTTTTGGGTTCAATTCCCATGGTTCATTGCTTACACACAATACCCAGTGCTCATCCCGACAAGTGCCCTCCTCAATGCCCATCACCCATTTTCCCCTCTTCCCCACCCCCCATCCACCCTCAGTTTGTTCTCTGTATTTAAGAGTCTCTTATGGTTTGCCTCCCTCCCTCTCTGTTTGTAACTATTTTTTCCACTTCCCGTCCCTTCCCTCAAGGTCTTCTGTTAAGTTTCTCAAGATCCACATGTGAGTGAAAACATATGATATCTGTCCTTCTCTGACTGACTTATTTCACTCAACATAATAACTTCCGGTTCCCTCCACATTGCTGCAAATGGCATGATTTCATTCTTTCTCATTGGATAGGCACTGTCCTAAGCATGTTTGACTTACTAACCCTCACAATAACCTTACAGTGGCAATATTAACATCTTATTTTCAACAAGAGTCTAACTCATTCCTCTACAACTTTAGGACAAAACTTTTGAAAAATTCAAGTGAAATCAATCATCCCATTTGCTTCTTTAGTGATCTTGGTTTGTTTTCTTTAGTGCCTGCATCTAAAAGATGCAATTTAACAGCGTACCATAAATAAACCAATACTGCCCAACAAGCTAATGTTGGCATGAGTCACCTAAATCAAGGGCAACTGTCGTCATAATTAGGTGCTTCCATTGCTCATTTGTTCCACAAGGAACCTCTGAATGATTTCGACCCAGTTCCATGCCCTCCGGATTCATTGGTGGACAAGACAGTCTCTAAGTGTTTGATAGCTTGGGGTGGTGCCCTAGTGCGTTTGGACCTCTTGCTCTGAAAGTGGGTGGGGAAAGTTATCTGGCCTTACTTTGACAACATCGTAGGGCAAGATTCCGATCCTTCCTGAGGAAGGGGCAGCTTCCAGTGACGCAGAAATTCTACCAGCAAAAGTGAACAGGCCACAGAAGAATGCTTCACTCCATAGCCCACCATTGGTGCTCAACAAATCGTTTCTTCGCTAGTGTTTTAGAGAGAAGGTAGGGGTTGGTAGTGTTTTCTATTTTCATGCCTAATTTAAACATTCTTTCATCTCCAATCTTGATGGAGAAACACCATGCAGCAGAGCACCAACAGAGAAGTGTTTTGTACTTAAATATCCGAACTCCCCATTTGATGCGTCGCCATTACCTTTCAAAACCCACTCTGTAAAACCCCTCAGTGAGGTCAATGTGTTAAAATAGAGACACTGTTTCAGATAAGGCTACAGAGAGTCGCTAGTGAATTTATTGAGGAAGTAAACACCACTGAGAGAGCCCTAAGCATTAGTCCACTCCTCTGAATTTAGATGCTAAATGAGATCCTGAATCTGTAAACACACAAATGAAGAAAGAACTTTGGTGTCTCACAACTCTGTCTGAAGGCCAAGACTTTCAGTCACGCATGTGTGTTTTGCAGGCCCCTGGCTTTCTCTTCTCATCCTGACTTTGGCTGCCTCTCACACCGTTTTTGGCAAGGTATGCTCTAGGGAGGCCTGGAAAACTTTCCATCTACTCACTGCCTTTAGTTAACTATTAGCTGCTCTGGTAAAAGTTGCTGGCAGGGCATTGGAAACAACTATCTGAAGAGGAGTTTTTAGTTTAACCATAAAGTTTATTCATTTAGGGATTTCAGGAATCCCATCCTCCAAATGCTGAGATAACAGGAATAAAGGTGAGGCACCAAACTGAGAAATGATGCCCTGTCCCTTCTCCAGGACTAATTAGCTGAGTGATACTGGTCAAAGGAGAGAACGTAACTCATAACATGTTACAAGTTCAGACAAAGCTCTCTCATTTCATTCCCATAATGACCTATAACGTATATATTAGTATCTCCACTTTACAAAGTTAGAGACTTGAACCCAAAGTTCTGAAACTTTTCATTAAACACATACAACCCTCATTTAATTTACCCAAGTTCTGGGTCCCTTACCTAAGAAAGCAAGAACACGGAGCACGCTGCTCTCAAAAAGGTCTTTCTAACTCTGTAAGTCCACGAATCACCTGACCTAGCAGGCAATAAACAATTCCTCTCCTAGAATCTCCACATTGTTTTTCCCTCCTCAGCCTTGATTTCCCAGTAAATTCTCAGGGAAAAAAAAAAAAAAATATATATATATATATATATATATATATATATTCTGCACATAAAGATGCGAAAAGAGCAGTTCACACATTAGTTGTCAATATAGCGTGGCCCTTTTTCCTCCTGAACCTATTGCTTCACCCTTGTTTACATTGCTCCTTCTCATCAGTTTAGAGCACATTGAAAAGCAGAACTGGGTTGGTTGTTTTACGTTGGTGGTGAACTCTGTGCCTCAACTGTATTGCAACCCCCAAAGTTTACTCAACTCCACCTGGCAGTTCAGCTCCGTGAGATAAAGTGGGTTGTGTCTGCGGGACACCAGTCACACTTTATCTTTTTGCTCTGCTGCTGGCGTAGTTGCTTGGGCATCGAGTAGACAGTCATCTGCCAGTGGAAAGTAATTTCAAAAAAAAAAAAAATGAAGAACATGAAGGGAGTAATGCTATGTAAGAGAAATTCAAACCAAAATCTTGTTTAGGTAGACTTGTTTAGGCACAAGGTAAATTTGTGTGTGTGTGTGCACAAGTGTGTGCATGTGTGTGTGTTTGCATGTGTGTACTCCAGATTGTGTGGATGTGTGCGCGGAAGGGGTGGGAACCTGAGCGATTGGATCCTGGATCAATAGCTAGTGAGGAGCCAAAAGCAATTTCCATTGTCTACATTCCTAAGTACTCTAAGATTTGAATCAATTTCTCATGAGTGAAATGGAAAGTTACATTTCGTTAATTTTTAACAAAACCACATGCAGTCATTCTCTTAGAGAAAATTACACTAACAGGAACAAATTAATTAAGTTTATATAAGAAAACAATACAATGTAAGGCATGCAGGAGAGAGCAGCCTATGCACTGGTGTTTTGATGGTAATGCCAAGCACTAAAAAACATTCATGCCGCAATCTATACAATGAACCAGCCTGGAACTTCTTCCAGATTCAAGTTTGATACAGAAGAAGAAAATGGGCTTTTCCAGTTCCAGCCAATCCTAGTATTACTAGCTGAACCATTTCTCCCCAAAAGATATTGAAATCCTAACCTCCGGTACCTGTGAATGTGACCTTATTTCCAAATGAGGTCTTTGCAGATAATCAAGTTAAATGAGGTCATTACGGTGGACCTTAATCCAATATGACTGTGTCCTTATAAAAGAGGGAGGGGAGGATTTGGACACAGAGGCAGACATGCATACAGGGGAAAAGTCACATGAACATGAAGACAGAAATCAGGACGATGCCTCTCTACAAACCAAGGAATGCCAAAGATTGTCAGCAAGTCCTCAGAAACTAGGAGACGAATAGGATAAATGTTTCCTTCACAGCTCTTAGAAGCCACAGAACCTGCAAACACCTTCCTCTTGGACTTCTAGCCTCCAGATCTGTGACTTGGTGTGTTTTTGTTCTATAACCTGACCACTTTGTGGTACTTTGTTATGGCAGCCATAGCAAATGAATACACTTAGGTCTTCTCAAGGTCACCTCCTATCACCACACATCTTTCCTCTTACCCATTTATCTGCACAGCATCTCCAAACAAGAGAGGGATTAAGTATTTGAGGAGAGCTCGGTTTCCCCTCCGTTTTCCTCTCATCCTTGAATCCTTGAATCTCATCTTATCCTCCACCTTTGAAGCCTAATTTCCAGGGAAGTGTGCATAAGCATCTTCTAGCATAACAGTAAGTGGCGAATCCTACCCAAGGGCCGAAGAGTAAGAAAAATAAAGAATAACCGTTAATCTGGGAAATTTTCTCCCCAAAAGGCTTGATCTGAGGGCTTTTGTTCTTAGATGACCCAACAGCAGCTGAAGAAGACGAGAGGAGAAAAAGGATTTGCCTCTAAAGGGTCCTGCAGTTTAAATCCGATACCAAGTAATCTAATGAAATTCAGATATTGTGTTTGGGACACACTTTAAGATTGCAGCGCTGTTTTGAAGCAGCTGCTTTGGACCCTGCACTTAGGTATAGTTTCCTTGCTTTGCTGATGCTGTTTCCTCCTAGAGAATAGTGGATGGATCCTGATACTTGGAATGAGGTTGGAGTTAGCTAAAGGACTAGCCAAAGGACTGGCATTTGGAAAATAAATTTTGGTATGAATTTAGAAAGGGGAGTGGCTTCAAGCAGCCAAGAGGTGAACAGATGGTAGTGCATGCTGGGAGTTCCTGGCAAGGAGTCAGTCTCTAGAAGGGGTGGTTGAATGAAATGCTTTTGTATCTAGGTTGCAGGAGGAACAGGAAGCTGTGACTGGATTTGGCAGCTTCTAATACAAAATTTATTAAAGAGGAATGAATTTGATTATAAACAAATGACAATTTACTTTTCATATCTCTACTCAATTTCCTCAGAGAATTTTCCAGTAAGAGTTGAACCTCTTAAATCACTATTCTGAGAGTACAGAAGGTTCAGATATGACAACTGGGCTTCGACTTACCCATATCAACGAGCCTCAAACAAAACATGGCAGGAGTCTAAGAAAAACATCCAACCACGGAGAAGATTTATTTTTTTATAGCGATGGCAAAATCATGAAAAAAATTGTCATATAGAATGATTTAATAAAAGGTTAGGATCTTGCTCTTCTGGTAAGAAAAGCAGACTCTCTCAACTCTTCTAGAAAGGGGAAACCGTTGCTCCTGGTGATGAAGATTTCCTCTGCCAGGTAACACAGGCAATTAAAAAGCAAGTTTTGCCACTTGGCCGGTCGCTCTAAGCAGACGTCTGACAAGCACACTTTAGAGGCACCCCTGCTTCTGAACCAAGCCAATTTCAAACACTAATCCTTGCCCAGTAATGGGCCACATTTTCTTACTCACTGTCATGGTTCATTTTATCTCTTTTTTTTTTTTTTTAATTTTTTTTTCAACGTTTATTTATTTTTGGGACAGAGAGAGACAGAGCATGAACGGGGGAGGGGCAGAGAGAGAGGGAGACACAGAATCGGAAACAGGCTTCAGGCTCTGAGCCGTCAGCCCAGAGCCTGACGCGGGGCTCGAACTCACGGACGGAGAGATCATGACCTGGCTGAAGTCGGACGCTTAACTGACTGCGCCACCCAGGCGCCCCTGTCATGGTTAATTTTACATGGGCCGTGCTTGGGCCATGGTGCCCAGATATGTGGCCAGACATTATTCTGGTATTTCTGTGAGGGTGTCTTTGGATGAGATGAACATTGAAATCGGTGGATTTTAAGTAAACCCAGATTGCCCTTCATAATGTTAGTGAGCCTCATCCAATCAGTTGAAGGCCTGCAGAGAACAGAAGAGCGACTTACCCTGAACAAGGGGGAATTCTTCGGTATGGGGGACTGACCTGGGCACAGTGGCATATTTAGTGGCATCTCTGCCCTCTGCTCACTAGATGCTCCGCCTTCCAAGTTGTGACAGTCAAAATCACTCCAAAAATTGCCAAATGTCCTCTGTGGGGTAAGGAAGGATCACCCCAGTTGAGAATCAATGGCTTATAATATACTAAAACCCATAGTGCAGCATTTTCACCTGAATCCAGTGTAATTATAGTATTCTTTCTCACAGTTTCTTGTGGGAGTTTCTCATACACTTTTATCCATCATCTCCCCAGGCAGTGTGCACGCAGGTCCCACTAGAGATGAGATTTTTCTAAAAGTGGAGAGAGGCTGAGCAGGGAGGTAAAATAGCACAATGGAAAAGAGGACCCAAGGTGTATTACCCTTCTGCTTAATGACCTGCTATGTCCTTAGGTTCTGTCGTGCTGCACAGGGGTCTTTTATTTACCTGGGTTTGAAATACCACCTGACTGGAGGGCTCTGCCCCCTGGTGATGCCAGAGATTCTGCCGGGATTCCCAGAAGCCCTTTCATGCTGATGACAAAAAAGGCTGGAGGCTCCCCTCGTCTCTCACTCTGTTTCCGCATGATCTGTTCCTTCTGCCCAGAATGCTCCGCCCCCACCTCACCCTCGTCACTCTCAATCATAACTCCCAGGTCTATTTCATTGGTAAAACATTATCATGGGAAATCATCTTATTTGTTCATTGGTTTACCTGCTGAATGTCTGTCTTCATCACTCTCTACCCACCACTAGAATGTAAGCTTCAAGGAAGAGAAGCCCATAACTGTACCTCCCAATTTCTAGAAGAAGAAAAAACGACCAATACAAAATGGGTGTCCCATAGGGGCGCCTGGGTGGCTCAGTTGGTTAAGCGTCCGACTCGGCTCAGGTCATGATCTCGCCGTTAGTGAGTTCGAGCCCCCGCGTCAGGCTCTGTGCTGACCTCCTGGAGCCTGCTTCAGATTCTGTGTCTCCCTTTTTCTCTGCCCCTCCCCCGCTCACACTCTGTTTCTCTCAAAAAAAAATAAGCATTAAAAAAAAGGGGGTATCCCACACATATGTGTTCAATTAAGTAACTCTAGAAGCTATCCTGTATCATTCAAAGTTTTTACATGTCTTTTCCTGAACTATAAACAGTTCAAGAAACGATCTTTATGGGGCATTGGGGCACATGAGTCAAAGGAATAGTACAAATTGAGTCTCTGTCATATTATTGTATGCCTGGAGGGAGTGGTTTAGGCATCCCAGTGACCTCAGAAAAGACTTCAGACAAACCTTCTCCCGTCTGCCAAGATCTTCTGTCCCACTGTGGAACACCAGTCCCTATATGACTCAGCCACTATTTGCTCCTACTATATGTGTACCCCACCCTTGTTATTCCTTCGTGTGTGAAGAGTCATGGGACTTGGCCCAACCGACTCTCTGCTCAACATTTCATTGCTTTGTCCTCTCGTCTTTCTCATTCATGAATTCTGTTGGGGAATAGAAGATTGTGTGTGGGATGAAGAGAAACACAGATGTAATAGAAAAACAAAACTGTGAAAAGCAAAAAAATGTCTTTAATCAAACTCTGAAATGACTATAGGTTGATTCATCAGTGGAAACACATGGAAACTGTTATCCCCAAATTCAACAGTTATGAAACCTGAAACTGTTCACTGTTTGGTTCAGAATTACGTATTTGGCCTGTGGGAATTTATGTGAAGTGTCTGTCCGAATACGGAGGAAAGCATCTCATTGGTTCGTTAAAAGACTCACAAATGGAACTTCTGCTTTCTTCTGAATTAATACTGGAGAAACAAGAAACAGACCACCTAAAAGGAGCTTTAACTCGATGCCTCTGCGTCTGGGAAAAATTCAAAATCAAGTTTGCTTTGTATCCAAGGGCGGGAATGGGGTCAATAGGGAAGTCATAGCAGGGAGCTGGTTGCTCTTCTGACCTCAGCCTCCTCAGCCAATTCTAGGTATAGCTACCACTGTACAGAAGTTCGGCTCATGCAAGGCAGACCCCAGATGTGACCCCACAGTCTTCTTTCCAGTTTTAATTTCTAAGTATGCTATTCTCTGCTGCCCTAATGACCATAATGCTGCCATATGGATGGAGTTGACCTGGTTCACCAGTGATTTCACAAACTATCTCCAAAGGTCATGCAGTAACCACAACCCAAATATTTTCACACTAGTAGTGTTCCACCAGGGCCACAAAGTTTCAGATCTCTTTGAGACCTCCATATACCCTCCTTTACCCTTTGTATAGACCTTTATATAGACCTCCTTTACCCTTTAAAGGGTGCTCAATGTGTTCTGCAGTTTCCTGGTCAGGCAACCAATATACTCCTTGCATTCGTCCCTTACCTCCCCTCCCCCCACCCCCCAGCTCTTTTTCCATCTCATCAAGTGAATTACTCTCGTCTCTAAGGTCTCTGGATTCCTTTGCTTACACGAGCTCTTTACACACAGGCTTTGGGTTCTCTGCTTCAATTCCTCTACCTGGACGTTAAAGGACAGGTGAAGTACCAACTGTCAGTATATATTTGTAAAGTAAAGACTCTCTGAAAAAACAATAGAAGCTGTGAACTTGGTCAAACAGCACGTATTTAGTAGCTCTGCTATGTTAAATATTTTTGAGAGTACACTCTTAAGTCTAAACATTTTTTAGCCAACCAAATCCAAAGGTCTTACTAGTTTCAGGTAAAAATAAGAAAGGGCATTGTTAAGTTTTTGTGTCATAAGCATCACTCACTATCTGGGAATGTGTCCCAGGGATGAGCTTCAGAGGCCTAACCAGGCAGAGAGACCTAGAGACAGTTTCTGCAAAGGAAGAAAATGGAAAGGAAAATGTGCAGGTGATGGGTGGAAACAAAAACTAAGATCCTCCACTCCACACAAAGTCAAAGAAAATTCTACACGTGGTTTGTGGACTTCAGTGAGACAGAGAGTATGCTGGTCACAGGTGCCTGCCTGCCCCATGACTGGTGGCTCCCAGAGTACCTGGCCTCAAACATGACCTATGAAGGGCCTCAGGAAGTTTCCAGGGAGAGCACCTGAGTGAAAATATTTCTGATTCACAGGAAATATTCTGATTCACGGTGGTCATGAAATCAAGAACGTGTGGAGATCTGAACATTCACTGAGTAAGTATTTACTGAGAGCTCACTGTAAATACTGTTCTAGGTTCCTGAAATACAGCAGTCAGCACAACAGGAAGACAACAACAGCCTCGTGGAGCCTATATTCTAGCAGGAGGAAATATATGATAAAAAGCAATCAATAGGGGCGCCTGGGTGGCTCAGTCGGTTAAGCGTCCGACTTCAACTCGGGTCGCGATCTCACGGTCCGTGAGTTCGAGTCGAGCCCCGCGTCAAGCTCTGGGCTGATGGCTCAGAGCCTGGAGCCTGCTTCCGATTCTGTGTCTCCCTCTCTCTCTGCCCCTCCCCCGTTCATGCTCTGTCTCTCTCTGTCTCAAAAATAAATAAACGTTAAAAAAAAAAAAAAAGCAATCAATAACGTCATAAGTTAGGTAGATGTCCTGGAGAAAAACAGCTGCCACAGAAAGAAATCAGGAAGGCTGGGGGTGTGGTATGACTTTAAGTAGGGTGGTTTGGGGAGACCTCGATGAACAGGTGACATCTAAGTCAGGACCTGAATGCAATTAAGGAGTGAACCAAGTGGACATCTGGGGGAAGAGGTCTATAAAAGCAATTAGCTGGGGGAGCCTGGGTGGCTCAGTCGGTTAAGCAGCCTACTTCCACTCAGTCCATGATCTCATGGTTTGTGAGTTCAAGTTCTGCTGTCAGCACAAAGCCCGCTTAGGATCCTCTGCCCCTCCCCTGCTCATGACTCTCTCCCTCTCTCTCTCTCTCTCTCTCAAAAATAAATGAACACTTTAAAAAGAAGAAAGAAGGAAAAGGATTTGACTTATTTCTGACTCAGTCCCAGAGTTAGGGCCGGGGGTTGCACGTGCTCCTGCCCTCACCTGCCTCTCGTCTACTCCTCTCCCGGGTTTGGCTGAGCGCGGATGGTCTGGGGGCAACATTCCTCATTTTCTTCCTTTCTAGGTTAGAAATCCTTTCCTGTGTCCTCATAGCATCCACTTTGCCCGACAAAATACCACACTGTAAGTGTCAGCTGCCGAACTGGCTTCTTTCCATGTTATTCTGAAAGGAGTGAAAAGACCTCTGTCCCATTCGACATGGAATCCCTGACATCCAGCAGCATGGGGCCTGGGAGGCAGCGCTGTGTGGGGAATCCGACCGCTTGGGTTCCTATCCTGGCTCTCCCACTGACCTAATAGGTGCTGTTGGGCAAGTTACTGAACCTGTCTGTGTCTCAGGCTTCTTGTGCTTACATGTTTGTTGTTGTTTATTTACTTTGGGGAGAGAGAGAGACAGAGTGCGAGCGGGGGAGGGGCAGGGAGCCAGGGAGACAAGAATCTGAGCAGGGTCCAGGCTCCGAGCTGTCAGCACAGAGCTTGAAGGCGGGCTCGAACTCACGAGCCATGAGATCATGACCTGAGCCAAAGTCAACTGCTCAACTGACTGAGCCACCCAGGCGCCCCTGCCTTCTCATGTTTCAAATGGGAGAGTAGAGCTAGCAAGTGCCTGGTGCATAGTAGACGATTGATAAATGGGGTGACACATTGCCACATCCTCTGGGGACACTTTAATCCACAGAGAATGCTTCCTTCTCCACATCAAAGACAGCGTGGCCCAGTGAAGTTAGCATGAATTTTAGACTCAGATAAATCGGAGTCCGTTGGAAGACTGAGGGCAGTATTCTCTCATTACATAAATGGAGATAAAATTCTCTGAAAAGTTCGTTGGGGGGTAAAAAGGTAACATTTCCAAGGGGCCTCCCATCTAGTAGGCACCCGGCAGACTCAGCCTGCTCTCCCCATCGTCCACACTTACCTATTATTATCCTGCCTTTGCACATCATGGTGTGATGCTTTCTAAACGTCTCTGAGTAGTCTCCTCACCTTTCCTTAGGCCCAGCCCACACTGCAGCTTCACCAGTAGCTTGCAAACCCTTTGAGGTAAAACTGCGCTTGATCCTTCAGAGATTCTCATCATGCCTTGTGCAGGACACTCCCAGAATAGACTTTCAAATATGAATGGAATGCATAATAAATAGGGGGAGGAAAGAGAGAAAGAGAGAGAGGTTTTGTTAAGCCAAGGGTTATGCGAGGAATAGAGACCTAGGAATGGTTCATGGAAATCAATGTAAATGACTCATGCAAATAAGTGGACTGAAATATATTTAGGGCTCCCTTAGGGGGGTAAATTCCATTTCCATCCCTAGGATAGATACTTATCTGTTCGCAATCACTCAGATGCAGCCCTGCCTGGAGAAAGAGGTGACCTCTCAAGATCCTTTCTTAACTTGTGTTCTCTCTCTCTCTTTTTTTTCCCTCATAAATTTATCAATAAATTTAAACAGAAAGGAGATAACAATATTGTCTAAATGAGATGCATATTTTCCCACATGGTACAAATGAAATGTTCTAAGAGATAACACGGTTACAGTTCAAGGCATTACCAAGAAAAACTAGCTATATTTTTATCAGATGAAAGAATCTCACGGCAGAGAAGCCAATCTGCTATTTTAATCCTAAACAGGACAATTTTGAGCTATGCAAAAAATTAATGCACAGCTTCTGGCGACTGTAGAATGCATTACTAAAAGACACAATGCATCATTTATAAGCCACTATTGGCAACCTGAGTACTGAGACATGAGTAATTTAAACAATATAAGAGAAAGTGACTCAACACATAGAGAAAGATACGTGTTTTGGAAAATGAGACCAACCCCTCTGAAGCAATGAATTAAGAATTTACAAATCTACCCAACAAAAGTACAGATGAAAAGAATCTATGGATCTTCCTGTCTACATCTTCCCAAATATTTAAATACAGTAGTGATTCTCCCTCTAGGACCCAAGGGCCCTTGGAGGATCCACAAGCACCTTTTCAGGGGTCATGAATTATATAAAATTTTAAAAATTTGTACACGGCAGGCGCTCCTGGGTGGCTCAGTCAGTTAAGCGTGCAACTTTGGCTCAGGTCATGATATCACAGGTCGTGGTCTTGTGGTTCGTGGGTTCAAGCCCTGCGTCGGGCTCTGTGCTAACAGCTCAGAGCCTGGAGCCTGCCTCAGGTTCTGTGTCTCCCTTTCTCTCTGCCCTTCCCCTGCTGGTACTTTCTGTCTGTCTGTCTGTCTGTCTCTCTCTCTCTCTCTCTCCAAAATATAAATAAACATTAAAAAATTAAAAATAAATAAATAAAATTTGTACATGGTAATGTTAATGATGTATTTTTAAATTCTTCTACAGTTTTAACGATAGAACTGTATCCATTTTCCATTGCTGCTGTAACAAATTACCAGAAACTTAGTAGGTTAAAACAACACACATTTATTACCTTATAGTTCTGGAGGTCAGAAGTCTGACATGGGTCTCACTAGGCTAAAATCAAGGTGTCGGTCAAGCTAGACTCCTTTCTGGGGGCTTTAGAGGTGAATCTATTTTCCTGCCTTTTCAGCTTCAAGCTATCACCCACATTCTCTGTCTCGTGGCCTCATTCTTCCATCTTCAGAGTCAGTGACATAGCATCTCTCTACCTCTGCTTCTGTCATTCCCCTTTTTTCTGACAATAGCTTGGAAAAGTTCTCCAAGTATAGGGATTCAGGTAATTAGTTTGGGCTGAGCTGGATCATCTCCCTGGTTCGAAGCCCTTAAACTTAATCACCTCCGCAAAATCCCTTTGGTCGTGTAAGGTAACATATTTGGTCACGTAGGGTAAGGGGATAAGGATATGGAAGTCTTGGGAGCCCATACTCGGCCTAACACGAAAACTTTTTTTTTTTTTCATTTATAACTAGCGACTGAAAAAGAGTTTCTGGGAATAAGATTTTAGCTTCCTACATCAGCATTTTTCAAATTGGAGGAGGCAAACACACAATCCTAAATATCTACGATATTTTCAAGATATTTCTTTGAGAAATACAGGCATTTAGCTTTTTCCATCAGTTCTAGACCTGTTCTGTAATCAGAGGTTGGATTCCCATGGGAACCAGTTGATTTTGTTCAACTTTACCAGCACACACTGCATCTGATGGGGTTGCCATCTTACAAATATATACTTTGAATTCAAGAAGGTGCATGTTGAGGGGTATCGATAGTATTATACCAAATCTATTGCCATTCCTAGAAAAACTCAATAATCATTTTCCACTATTGGATATCAGTTCCCGCCTTGCCAGGTTGAAAGAAGAGTCTATTAGATGCTTGTTCCAGAATGACATAGGAGAAAGACGGCTGGTAAGGGAGGGTGGGGCTGGAGGAACTCACAGGGCCGGTTCTCGGTTCTCCTCCCTCCACCTCTTTGTGATACAAAAGAAACAGCACAGCTTTGATCAGTGCATGTTAGAAACACCAATTAGCTAAGTTGCAAGTGACAGATGTTGTAAGGGCAAGAAGCAGTAGGATGGGATTAGAGATACATGGAAAAAGGAGATCATAGAGAATGGTGATTCTTAACCAGGGGTCCGCTGAAGAACTTCTGTGGGGCTCTGAACTCCTAACATTCTGTGTATTGGTAAGTTTTTTTTCGTAGAAGAAAGATCGTATCATTCATAGGATTCTCAGAGGTATGTGACTCCAAAACAATTGAAAAGCACATGGAAGAAAACAGAATTCTGAGAGATACAACAACCAACCAATAAAATGGAAAATTGGAATGAATGGCCAGGAGGAGGAAAGGGCAGGAGTATTTTTATATGTTCATACGAATAAATGTTCATTCAGTGATGGTGTTAAAAATGAATATGGGAGAAAATGGAAAGCTTACAGAGCTTTTAAAATCACCAGCTGCCTTTTTCTCTTCCTCCTACCACACTGCACGACCCAACAGCCACCCAGGACTCCTAACGACATAGCATTTGGCCTTTGCCCTCTGTTCTTGACCTCTTATGAAGGTACTGCATTTACAAAGCCCAGGAGCTCAGATGTTCTAAAAACACATTTACACACACACACACACACACACACACACACGGCCTTTTGTAAAAGAAGCTATTATGACACAAAAAGTAATATGAGGCTTACAACTCCCCCAATGTCTCTTTCCTATCAAATTAACCCAAAATAGAAAGAAAAAAAAGGATAATACCATTCTGATGGTGCAGTTTACAATGACCACCCCTTAAAAGAAGAAAATGCATTTACCAGCAAAATGCAGTGGGACCCTACCCCAGAAATAGAAGGAGTACAGGACCGTTCTTCTGGAAATATTTACTCACATTTACCCATTTTTACTGTGTTGAACGCCAAATTCTACAACTGAGTCCACACACTCTGATCTTTTATTCTGTCTTTTTAATCACTTTCCCTCACATTGAATAGCTTGGGTTTCCAAATCTCTGCCATTCCATTATAAATACAGCTCATTCACATTTTGCTAAAACACTCCATGTTACTTCTTGGATTCCAATTACTCAACAGAAGGTGCATTGAATTTGCCTAGAAAACAAGGACAATGTCTGTTTGTAAAAGTTTATGGCATTGCCTCTCCCCACCCCCTCAGAGTGTTTTAGGCATCTAAGAAAGTCAAACCCTAAGGGAAAATATAAACAAGCACTTGGAATATACGCACAATTACGTATCCTATTTGTAAAAATTACTGCCACCATCTTGCCAGGCAGTGAAAAAAGGAAACGTTTATCCCCGTGTAACTCACAACAAGCATTTTTTCTCTTCCTCTCCACCTAAATCACTTAAATGATAAATACATCACTTGACTGAAATATACCACAATTACAAATGGGAAGATTCCAAGTGTAACACAGTGATATTGCATCCTGCTTTTATTGAGACGGTAGTAAATATTAGATGGATCAATTAGGTTCACAGAAAATAACAACATCAAATTTCTAAGAATAGCAGAGCAAGAGAATATATTTAAATTCTTTCTAGTGGTTGGAAAATGCATTGAATTCCCTAGAAAGCAAGAGACCTCATCATATATGCATGTATGTGCATACTTACACACACATATATATATATATATCTCATCTGGGACTTTGAACCTATAAGCATCTCATAAGTTCAATAACATTGATTACACAGTGTGGCCGAAGAAACAGTTTAGGATTTGGGATCAAACAGACCTGAGTTAGAATTCTGTATTTGCTACTCACAAGCTACTTGATCTGGGACAAGAGGGGTTACCTCTCTGAGCCTGGTTGCTTTCCTCAAGTATAAATGAGAAAAATTATGCCTTCCTTATAGGATTGTTAACAAGACTGGCTTGCACAGAGTAAGCACTGGAGAAATAAAAGCTATTAGCATCAATCATGTAATTCCTTAATTCATTCACCAGACGCTGCATTCTTACTCTCTCCCCTGCACCGTGCCTTGCTGGAACCCTGGACAAAGTTTGATCTTGATGCAAAAAGCTACACATTTCAACTCACATAATTTTTTTTTTTTATTGCTCACTTTAATTTACATTGGAGCCCTCATTCTGCCTATTGGTAGACACCTAAGTTTGGCTGAATCCGGGTCCTTCCTTCATCTTTTCTCTAGGGTTCTGTCATGATTAGAAGATAATATAGTGGAAAGGTATAAGCTCACTGTCTAGTGAAGGAGCAAAATAAATGACCTATTCTAAAATAATGTGGTAAATATTATTACAGTGGGATCATGATATTTTGTAATATTAATACCTCTTCTTTAGAACCCCTTGGTTTTGCCCCATTTTCGCATGATGCGATTCATTGCCAAAAGGATGTTACAGCAAAAAGCACAGCAAACATTTTGATTTGCAAAAGCCTAGGCCTGAGGGAAGTCAGGCCTAGAGACAACAGGATGGGGTTAGAGCTAGATTTCCCACACGCCTCCTCCCACCCTCCACCCATGTCACCAATTACCGAAGCACATTTCCTCAGAGGGTTGGGGAGGAAGAAGGGTTTGAACAAACAAGAGAACTTCCAGGCAACTAAGTCTGCAAGACTGTGTGCAGGGAAAGGGGATGGCAGGACTCCCAGGTGAAATTGAGAACACCAGTGATGGAGGAATTTGTGCTTCAGACTCTCGTAGAGCCCGGGAGAGGCATTCAGACATCAGAGAAGTAGTATCAGCATGCTCGATCTAGGAGGACTGGGGCTCAGGCCACCTCACTGAGTTAACAGAATGTTCTCATATTTCTGAGAGTGATCCAGAAAGACAGGCCTTGGGACCCTAAACTTTTTCATTGCCCAACATGGCCTGGGAACATAAATTTCTGCGTGCCCAGGAAGGATACCAAAGTAGGGAATTTTGCTGAATCTGCCATCAAATATGAGAAGGAGTGATGTTGTAGCCACCTGTCTGCACTGACAACCAAAGGAACGGTGAAGACAATGGGCAGTAAGTGGAAATCAACAAGAATAGATCTTGGCCAAGAAGATATTCCTTAACCCAAAGAATTTAGGTCCACATGAGCCATGTAAGTCACATGGGCTTAGACATAAGTCCAGAGAAGGGATAGGAGAAGTACCCTGCTTTACCTGAGCATAGGTATCCAACGAGAGGCAGAATGAGGATTCAGAAGGTGAATTAAATGGGTCAAAAGAAAAAACTGAAGTGAGCTGAAATATATATTTATTGTACTAAAGAACAAGGTATGTCTAGAATCCCATGATTCCAAAAAGAAGAGGACACAGGAATCAGAGTAGGGTAGCTTGACTCTCAGACTGAGATGAAAAAGAGTCCCATCTGGGTTCAAAAGTGCTCCGGACAGAGAGAAAAATCCGTGCAATGGCACAAAGATAGGAATGATGAATTTGGGGGATAACAAACAATTTGGAGTGGTTGTTCCTAGAGGACAGGTTGAGGAAGGAAAGGAGGCGCAGCTAGAAAGGAAAACATGGGTCAGACCATGAAGACTATTACCTGGAATGCTCTAGTACTTCAGAAGGAACGTTCTGGCAATCTGGTGTATAGTGTGATTTGGGAGCGAGGGGTGAGAGACCTATCATTAGAAGCCACAATCCAAACCAGCTCAACCAGAAAATGAAAAGAGAACTGACAAAGGAGAAAGCAAATAAGAATGAACTTTAAAACATCACCCAAAACAGCTAGGAGGAATAACTATGAAAGAACAGGCAGACACAAATTTAAATGACGTTCAGTTCACTAACGGGAATCCTATTTGTGTGTCTAATTTTGGTTTTTTGCCTTTCAAAGAGGAACAAGATTCCAGGATCATAAATTTTATTATAAATTCTTCTATAAAAGATATCAAATTCCAGAAACAGAAGAACCCGGCCACCAGGACTGTCTTCTCCCAGCTTCAGGGGCTTGGGGGAAGGAAGTCCCCAGATCTTTCTCTGAAGGGATCAGGAGCTGGAGCCCATACCTTGAAACTGCATACCTTGATGTTGCAAGGTTGCGGCGGGATTAGCCACATCTGGGTTCGTGGATGGAGCAGCACCTGGCTCTTCCCACCATGACGACGGCTGGGGCCCAACCTGTGGCAAATCAGTCTTGGATGGCGATCCCTCACCCCTCCTCTCAATAGCCCCCCTCCACGTTGTCCAGGCTGACGGATACTCTGACTTTTGGAAGAGCATTTGACCCTACAGGATAGAGCCTACATTTTCCAGATTTCTTCATAGGTGGGGTTGCCACAAGATTAAATACTGGGCCGTGGGGATGTGAGCAAAAGTGCCATGCAATGGCTTCCAGGGGTGTTTTAAGAGAAGCATGTATGAGTGCTCTTTGCTGTGTCTCTAATTTGTTCTCTGGCTTCCTGCTGAAATACAAACTCCACACTCTTGGACTATAAGGTCCTGTGCAGGACGAAGTAAAAAGATATAAAGGGAATGTGGGTCTCTGACACAACAGGACATTATGCCAGAGTTGGGCCCGCCATCAATCTAGAGTTTTACATGAATTAGAAATAAACATCTATCTTGTTTTAGGTGTTTCTTGTCACCCCAAAGTAATTCATATGGACAAGCTCTGTGTAGGGCATAGAGTCCACTGGCCAATTTCCAACTTGAGCGCAAAGATTCAAGCTAGCTGCTCCTGGGTGGGAGATTTCTCCTTGCCATGGAGTTGAAAGCATCCAGCTCTCATAACCGGGAAATATTTGCTTCACAGAAAAACTCTCTTAGTCTGATCCCACACCCATCTAACAATGTAATTATAATTTGAGTTTCTGTAGAGCATGTCTATAAGGAGAGTATGTTATGAGAGGGCCTGGTGCCCCTGACAGTCATAACTCTCACTGCATGTTGATAAATTGGTGTTCTCATTTTTATTGTCGTTTCCAGGAGTCCATTCCAGGGAGGTTAACCCTCCCGTTGGACTGACCAGAGTAGGGTTCTGCAGACTGGTAGGCTGGTTTCTAGGCGGAGCAAACTCTCCAAGATTAGGGCAACCTACAAAATGTTTTGGGATAGTCACCCCACCCCTCCTGCCACCTCTCCAAACTTGCCTTGTGCTTTCTTTTCTAAATGTTTACAATCACAATCAGAGCAGGACACAATCACCTCAACTGATTAAGAGTGTGTGGGGCAGTCTGTCACGGGAGCACTCATTATCCAAGAACATACGGCACACTAAGAACATGGCGGAAAAACATGTATTCGTGTTGTCTTCTAGCGGATTTTAATATACATTTCGTTTCCAGAAAATATTTTAGGGATAAATAAAATTGCAACGAACCGGCTCTGCACAACTCTGACTCCAAGACTGTTCTGGACTCATGCTTTCCAGCCAGTTTGACCACTGGCTATACCACTTAGCAACTGTGTGACATTGGGCAAGTTGTTCGGTTTCTCTGATTCTTAGCTTCCT
The DNA here is from genome assembly GCF_016509475.1 of Prionailurus bengalensis. NCBI lineage: Eukaryota > Metazoa > Chordata > Mammalia > Carnivora > Felidae > Prionailurus > Prionailurus bengalensis. The sequence continues at coordinate 113,797,580 of NC_057358.1, forward strand.
CATCTGTGAAACAGGAAAGGCAACGGTAACTCCTCATTAGCTTCTCATCAGGAATAAATGAGTGTCATGCATCTAAAGCTCTGAGAATTCTCTACTAGTAGCCAAAGTCACTCCATGTACCCTTCTCCTTGCCCAGCCAGCAAGGGACAGCAACGGTGGCAGCAGGGGAGGGGACTCCTGTTGCTTCCAGCTGCTATCAGGCTGTCCTCCCAGTAAGGCTGGGCTTGGTAACCTCCAACTCTGACAAGGGAGGAGGATTATCTTCTACGAAGGCCTTGTAGAAACTCAGCGTGAGAAGTATCCCTCTCCACTTTCCTTCCTACCTGCTAACTCGAAAGCTCAAAACAGGCTGAGAGTGCACAGTTCTCACAGAGAAGCACTGGCAAGGCTTCACGTGGCCCTGGAGTCGGGCCTCACCCCCATGGGTTCTTGCCTCTCTCTTCTACGAAGCTGAATATTCGTTTTCTCAGGATGTGGTGATGATGTCTTTTACAAGGTCAAAGAGCCTCCACACAAAGTCACCTCAGAAACCTATACAACTTGCATTTTGTTAAGACTTTATTTTTGGAGCAGGTTTAGGGCCAAAGCAAAACTGAGCGCAAAGTACAGCGATTTCCCACATATCTCCTCACCTGCACAGACAGGCACAGCCTCCTGCACCCTAAAAATTCCCCAGACCCAGTGGTGCCGTGGTTACGGTCCATGAACCGACAAGAATACATCACTATCACGCGAAGCCCATAGTAGTTTACATTAGGGCTCACTCTGGGTGGTGTACATTCTATGGGTTTGAACAAATGTAAGATGACACGTATCCACGATTCTAGTGTCGCACAAAACAGTTTCACTAATTTCCCCCAATTCCTTAGTGCTCTGCCGGTTTATCCCTTCTTCCCCCGAACCTCTATCTTTTGATCGTTTCCATGGTTTTGCCTTTTCCAGGATGTCCTACAGTTGGAATCCTATAGGATGTAGCCTTTTCGGTTCGGCTTCTTTCACTTAGTAATATGCATTTAAGTTTCCTCCATGTCTTTTTATAGCTCGACAACTCCTTTCTTTTTAGCTCTGCATAGTATTTCATTGTTTGGGCATACTAGTTTATTTATCCATCCACCTACTGAAGGACATCTTGATTGTTTACAAGTTGTGGTAATTATGAATAAAACTTCTATAAACATCCATGTGCAGGCTTTATGCGGACATAATTTCTCAGCTCATTTGAGTAAATACCAAGGCGTGCAATTGCCGGATCATATGGTAAGAGTGTGTTTAGTTTTGTAAGAAACTGCCAAACTGTCTTCCAAAGTGGCCGAGCCACTTTGCAATTCCACCAGTGACGAATGAGAGTTCCTGTCGTTCCCCATTCTCACCGCATTTGATGTTGGTGTTCCAGATTTTGGCCTCGAATGGCTCAGGTATAGGAATGCGGCGAAATCTTGTTGATGTTTGGGTTTGCAATTCTCTAATGACCTGTGATGCTGAGCAGCCTTTCGTATATGGATGTACCATCTGTGTTTCTTCCTTGGTGTGGTGTCTTTTTGGGTCTTTTGCCCGTTTTTTAAGTCAGGTTGTTTATTTCATCATTGCATCTTAGGAATTCTTTATATATTTTACATGATGGTCCTTTATCAAATATGTATTTGGCAAATATTTTCTCCCAGTCTGTGGCTTGCCTTCTCCTTGTCTGGCTAAAACTTGCGTTTTAATATCTATTGTAAATATCTTCCTTTCTCTGCAGCAAGTCGATTGCTATTGCTTTTTTTGTCATCCATGAAAAGAAGACAAAAAATGGCAGAAAGGGAGACCACAGGGAAAGAAACAACAAACACTGCAGACACACTCAACTCAGGAAGTGCAGAACAGTTGTCATTGATCAAACACGTATAGTGTAGTTTGCTGGGTCTGCTCTTATTGGCTAAAAGCATATAACACTCAGAGTATGGGAACAATATGTGGATCACAGTGTTCTGAAATAGATTATTACATGTATTTTATTTTAGGAAAATATTTCAGAGACAAATATTCTGGTGAGTCAACCATGTAGGATCCACAATAAGGAGACTATTTCAAATGGGCGGGGAGGGAGTTTCAGGGACCCCATGTCCTCCTGAAGCATGCCCTTCCAACTTCCAACAAAGGCTGACTGGAAAAAAGGCAACTGGTCTTGTAATAGTTCAATAAAGAAAAAATAAAGAGGGGCACCTGGGTGGCTCAGTCGGTTAAGCATCGAAATCGGCTCAGGTCATGATCTCACGGTTCGTGAGTTCGAGCCCCGCATCAGGCTCTGTGCTATCAGCTCAGAGCCTGGAGCCTGCTTCGGATTCTGTGTCTCCCTCTCTCTCTGCCCTTCCTCCCCTCACACTCTGTCTCTCTCTGTCTCAAAAATAAATAAAAAACATTAATTAAGAAAAAATAAAGAAAGGAAAAAAGGAAAATGGTCCTCATCAGATCCTAAAGACCTATTGAGACTGGATAGGGATTTATCTTGATTTGGGGAAGCCAAAAGTACACAAATCCCTGATTCCGTAAGAGAGGAAGATAGTCTGGGTCCGATGTAGTCTTTGTGCACTGCACTAAAAAGCATGGAAATTTCCAAGAGAATATTCAGAGAGACAGGTCTGGTTACCTGAATGCATTATTCCTGACACATGGAAACTGTACATGAAGGTATTTTAGGCATTGTTTCAATCACGCAGAAAGCTTGAAGAGATACTTGTCTCTCTTACGCAATACCAAATGTCAGACCCACATGTTCACAAATTTAATATAAAATGTTGAGTTCTGATGTGAAACACAGGCAAAATACGGAAGTCCCTGTTGTTATTGGGAGAATCTAAGTCCCAAGATGCTTCAGGTAGAAAGGGCCATTTCCTTTGGCCATTCTCCCCTCAGTCAAGTGCTAAAGAAGGACTCTGCAATCCTGAAAGTCCAGGAAATGAATCCCAAGTGTCTTTTACCGTTAGGAGAGTCTTTATCTTAATGTCATTATCTTGATGTCATAGAGGCCAATAGAAAAGGGTGCATAGACTCGCCATTCTCTTTCAAATATAGAAATCTGTATTAAATATGCTCCCTGAGCTGGCCTTTCAGCAGAGTTTCCCAATTCCAGGCTAGAAATTGACACAGCAGATAATCCTGACCCATACCCCTTCTTTGTCTCTCTCTTCTTATAGCCCATCCAGTAGGAGAAATACTAAATCACAGTACAAAGGCATCTGGGACAAGTTTTTTAAAAAAAACTTCCATTTTTAGGGCCTATACTCAAGGATTTATTCTGGTCCTGATGCCAAATATCAATAGCCAGAATAGAGGCTAAATACTCCCTTTTTACTTTCCTTCAACAGATTATATTTGTAATATTATAATTCTTTTATTTAAGACTTCAGAAAATATACTTAATCATAGACTATAAATTACAATGCGGCCTTAAAGCTCATGAATCAACATCTTCACTTTAGAGAAAAAGAAAATGGATTCTATAGAGATGAAGTGACTTTCCCCAGCAAGTTTGTGATAGATCTAACTCCAACAAGGATCTTATTTAAAAACTCATGGTATAGGGGTGTCTGGGTGGCTCAGTCGGTTAAGCGTCCTACTGGGCTCAGGTCATGATCTCACGGTTCGTGGGTTTGAGCCCCGCGTCGGGCTCTGTGCTGACAGCTCAGAGCCTGGAGCCTGCTTCAGATTCTGTGTGTGTGTCTCTCTCTCTGCTCCTCCCCTACTCACACCCTGTCTCTCAAAAATAAATAAATGTAAAAAATATTTTTTAAAAGGGCATGGTATAAAGGACATTTGCTACATTTGCTACCCCAAACCCCCTAAATCCACTAATCCTTCTCTTGATTCCCCAGTTGTCTTTAGGGAAATGCCCCCTCCCCTCACAAACAAACAAGCGAACCTCAGGCACATACATACTCTCTTGGTCTATGCCATTCCAGTATAGCAACTGACATAAACATAAAGCAATCAGTACACCGCATTTGCTCTGATCATAATAATTGGCTCAGAAATGAACCGGGACCCACTCAGAACACAAGAGACAACATGAGATTTTTTTTTTTTTTTTTCTGAGACAAAGACCTTTACTCTTCCCCTAGAGATAAAGTACAAGGATGTAAGAACTGGTGACACGATAGCTATCCTACAGCCACAAGAGGCCAACCCAAGAATGAAACCAACACAGAGAGAGAACAGGAAAAACAAGAAAAGAATATGTTTTCCTAATCCCTTATCAAGCCACGCCTGAAGCCAGACTGAGCCCTTGAATTTTCAGGAACATTGAGCCAATAGTTTCTAACCTAGTTTCAGTTAAACTTTGTATTCCTCTGCCTGAAATACCCTTCCCCCAGATAACCACACAGTTAGCTTTATCTTTTCTTTCAGATCTTTACTTGGGTCACCTTCTCAAGGAAACATTTGTTGGCTACCATATTTAGGATCGCAGCCCTCATCTTCAATGTCTTCTAACCTCTTTCTCCCCACCCCCCACTTTTTTTCCCCCTCCATAGCACTTATCAACATCTAATACTTTATAGATGTTACTTATTTTCTTCATTGTCAGTCTTTTCACCAGAATGTTGGAGCAGTGAAAGCATAGATCTCTGTTATGTCCACTGCTATACTTTCAGGCTCTGGAGGACACCCTGGCATAAAGGAAGCACTTAATAAAAATTGGTTGAGTGAATTCATTAATTCACCGTATCCAACACATTGCCCATTAATGATTTTCATTTTAAGCATTTTGCTGGTAGTCTTCATAGGGACAGGAAATAGCACATGTACCACAATAGCACATGTACAAGTTATAAAAGTCCTGGAACCTGAAAGTGATATCATTGTAACCTCTTTCTGATCTATATTTCCTGACTCCCCACTGAGCAGGTTACCGGACATCCCCTAGACCTCAACTTTTTCTCCTAGAGCGCTGAAATTTGACTTCTTCTGGTTCATATCCTTCAGAAAATCCCTCTCTGCATCTAAGAAACAACTAAGAAACTCACTGTGTGCTATGTTATCAAAATTGAGTAATTTGCATCTCTGAGCCTCCACAAAGATTAGAACAATACATTTCGGACTCTTAGGAAGAATATCTCTTAGGAATTTCCTCCGTCTTCAAGACCCAGAAAGAAAAATGAGAGTTTTCTGTTATTAAAACCCCACTTTTCCAATAGCTAGGATAAGAAAATACCCAGGATGCACCCCTGTAAGATGCCATTAATGCCTACCTCCTCAGTAGCTCTAGGACAGGGTATAACCACAGCTCTTCCTGTTCCTTCCCATGTTCTTTCCTGTGACTTCAAATTAACACCCAGGCCCCAGGAAATCCCCCAAACCCTCTGCGGCAGTCCAGAGCTAATTGGGCTCTATCCCTTTTTGAACAGTTTTTGATGGTTTTGTGAAATATATCATCTATTAATCCAAATGAAATACTTGTCAAAACCAGGTTGAAAAACAACTCATTTCGTTGTCAGTAGAAAGAAGAGCAATAAACCTATAGCCTTGGTAAAACAAACAAACAAAACAAAACAAAACTCAAGCATTGCTTTCCTTTTGTAAGAGATTTAAATAGACGAAGGCCAAATTTTTCCATGTTGGGTTTCTGTCCTGGGTTAAGGTGCGGTTGACAGGATAAACACAGATTAGTTAACCATTATTTCCTTATTATCATTATCCACTAGAATTTATCAACAAGATTACTGAGTGAAGTGTGCAAAAGAAAACCAACTAAGAATGCAAGAAGATATTATTAACCCATCAGCACTAGGGCATGGGTTTCTACTAGTGGGTGTGAACTCGCACTGAACTCATCCCATATCCTCTCCCAGTCTCCCTAATTCACATCTTCACACATCTGTGAGTTGACTGGCTAAGCCTAAGGTATAATCGGAGTACACTCATTCAGATGAGCTTCTGACTGAAACTGGTGTATTAGAGGCGTGACATGATACTCCCAACATTTCACATTTAACCATTACAACTTCTGCAGCACTTTGCTGCCCTTAGAACAAAGCCTTAACTTTCTAATGTTAGTGCTTATCCTTAAACACAAACCGGACCATCCTGTTGGCCTCCTACTGGGGAACTACAGTGTGGATGACAAAAAACTACTCTCTAGGAGCTACCACCTACAAGAGAAGAGGTAAGCGTGTAGGGATTAAAGGGAAGAGAGGGAGGAATTCAAAATGAGGAGTCTTGGGCAGTTTCTGAAAGGCGATGGGGTAGGGAGCATGGCCAAGTCTTTTACAGACATTGGTGCATTCATTCATTGGGTATCTAATTAAATGCGTTCCAGTGCTGGTGGCAGGGGACACAGTGGTGAGCAAGGCGGACCAGATCTCTTCACTCACAGAGTTTACAATACAGTGAGGGAGACAGTCCTTAATCAAATGAACCCACAAATGTGTGTAATTATACACTGTGCACGTTTGAGTACCAGAGCTGATAGCGTTTAATGTGACTTCATATAATGGAGGCGGGAAGGTTTCCTGAGAAGGGACTGTGGAAGGGAGTCCTTCCTGAGAAGGGACTTTCCCTGCAAAGTCGTTTTGGAGAGAGATCTGGGGAACGAGTGGCAGTTACACAACCACGCACAGACAAGCTGGGGAAGGGACAGCTGGGGAAGACTGCCGTGGGAGAGATCATGGAGGGCGATCAACTGAAAACAGCCAGTGTGGCTGCAGCACAGAGAGATGGGACAAAGGTCAGCAGCAAAGAGATGGCGGGTCCGTCCGAGGAATGACAGCACACTACCCTGTCTGGAGAAAAATGTGCAGGGCGTGAAGCAGATTGAACTGAAAATCATGATTGGGGCCCTTCACATTCTGGAAGAATATGCAAAGCACGTTAGAGAGTTTGAACTGTATTCTATAGGCAACGAGAAATCATAGGCACATAGGGATGGGGTCAGACCTGTTTAAGGATGAGTGTTCTCGAAGCAATCCTAACATGGATTTGGGTGAAGTGACTGAGTGCAGAAGGCTCCTGAAGGAAGGGCTAACAATTAGGGGGATATTGTAATCGCGAAATAAGAGGGAGCAAGGTCTTGAACCAGGATAGTGGGAACCAGAAGCCCTAAAGAGGTAGAGAATCTGTGAGGCAGAATCAACAAACGTGGTGGCGAATTACATATGGATATGAGGGGCCGTGGAGGAGAGAGAGAGAAGCGAGGAAGCTCTTAAATGACTGAAAAATGTTGAGCCTAAACAGTATGAGGAGGACACCAATATCAGAGTTTGGGAATAAGACGAGTCAGAGGCTGGGTGCCTGGGTGGCTCCGATGGTTAAGTATCCAACTCTTGATTTTGGTGCAGGTTCTGATCTCACAGTTAGTGAGATGGAGTCCCGCGGCAGGCTCTCTGCTGAAAGCGTGGAGCCAGCTTGGAATTCTCTCTCTCCTTCTCTCTGCCCCTCCCCTGCTCATGTTCTCTCTGTCTCTCCCTCTCCCCCTCTCTCTCTCTCCCTCTCTCAAATAAATAAATAAATAAATAAGCATTTATTTAAAAAAAAGAAGAGTCAGAGGCTTTGGGGATGTCAGATTTCTTTCCGATGTGTTACAATGACATCTGTGTTTGGAAGTAAAGCCACACAAGTCAGTGAACCAATAATATTTACCAGGTGCCTACTATGTGCCAGGCATTATTTTATACACTGAAGATAGACTTAGAAATTAGGCCTCATTTCTGCCTTTGTGGAATGTAACTTGTATATAAAAGGTAGTTTGCGGGGGGGGGGGGGGGGGGAAGACCCCCCAAAGGTCACATGATTAACCCCCAAAATAAACTATAAAAAAGTGATTGAATAATGAGACAACATTTCAAAGACTTGTCCATTTATCTGGTGTCAGATTTGCAAAGTGTAGCATTGTGAAGGTTAAGGCTCTCCTCTTAGAAGAGAGACCACAATGCAAATTCAAATTGCCAATTCTCATCAAAGGGGAGGTAAAAGCTGCTCGTGAATTTCATCCAAGAATTTAGAGGACAGAGCAAAGGACAGGCTAAATAACAGATTCTTATTCTTTGGAAAAGAGAAAGAAGATACAGGGAAATCCCAACAAGGACATTTAAACATCTTGGCCCTTCACCAACTCTGAGTATATACTGAACTTCAGGGAAAAAAAAAAACAAAAAAAAACTTTGGCCATTTTTACTTCCGAATAGGTGTCAAAACTATGACATGTTGGAACTCCAAGAATGCTAGGGTTCTCAGGCCTTATCATTGTTGGAAATAAACAGATAACGGACAAAGTACAATATACTAACTAAAATTATCTGCAAAAGGAATGAACAGCAAAGGATCTTGAAGGGCTCAAAATAAGAAAAAAATGTGAAAACAAAAATAAAATAAATAAATTTGATTAATTTAAAAGCTAAAAACCAAACACATATACACACGTCTGCATACATATCAATAGGTACAGATGCAGATATATAAAGATTAGATAGATAGAAATACATATAAAATTAACCCAAGGTATTGAAACCTTAAGTAAGAGATTACAACTAAAATGTCTATAACCAGGCAGCTTTTATTAAACATCTGGTCATATTTAATGAGCTGATACTGAAGTTTCTTGAAAGAATCGATGTGAGAGAACAACTAAGAAACTAAGAAACAATTAAGAATTATTGAAAAATAATTCTAATGGCGGGGGCAAAAGAGGGATACTCAACTCGTTATCAACACTACTTTAAATCTGCGATGATTAAAAACAGTGCAGGTTAAGCAAGCACATCAAAGAAATAAGAGTCCAGGCAGACCCAAGTGTGAGATTTCAGTAAATGAAAAAGGTTCATTTTAACCGAGTTGTAAGAATGGATCGTTGCCCACATAGATGGTGTCAGAATAGTAAGCAGCTCATTTAGAAAAATAAAGTAGGATCTCCATAGAAAAGGATAATCTTCACTTCACTAATTTGGCCCCAAGAAGCTTTCCACTCTGGTTTTATCAATACAAACAATTTTTAACATCCTAATTTTACCAACACTGATGAATTTTCCCTGAGGAATGTTCTGGAATTAAACTATGTTTATTTCCCTTGATCAATGCACTATATGGCATAATGAAAATATTTCTCTAATTATCACCATTGTCATTTTTATCTTATCAAAAATTATTTTCACTGATACCAAGATTTCCTTAATGTAAATCTTATAAAGGCTTATGGTAAATTATTTTATCCTTATCAAACTTACCAATTAAAGCTTCTGCTGCTCTTAGTTTTCTTCTATGACCATTGTTTTTATCAAGGCAAAATTCTGCCCCAGTCAAATACTGCAGATATAAATTTGTCAAGGTTTATTTTTCTGGAAGCAGCTAGTTAATAACTTATTTTACCATGTGCACTTGTAACTGTCAGCTTTAATTTGTGTTAATTACATAATGGTGGGTCAAAACATCCTACATCAGATTCCTACTTCACAATTCACACACAAATAAATTTCAGATGGATTAAAAATTGTACAATAAGCACAAATAACAAAGTATTGGAAAGAAAACATAGCAGACTATACCATATATATATGATATATATATATGATATATATATATGATATATGATATGATATATATGAGATATATATATATATATATATCAAAACCTTGGAGCCAAAAAAGCCTTTCTATGCATGGCCCAAAAATCTGAAGCCATAAAGTAAATCTGACTCCCTTTACCCATCCCATATGAGCCATAACACTAGCATTTTGCAAATGTTCCATGGAGAGTGATATAGGGGTCTAAGAGTCAGGGTCTCTTGCCATAGGAAGGGGTGGGAGTAGGGGCTGATTAATAACAGATGTTGGCGGGGACAATGGATATTCAAAGGTGTGTGGAAAATATATGTGGGATTGGCGTTTTTCATTATTTTCAAGTATTTTTATCATTACAATGTAATACATCATCCCCCCACTTAAAAATTTAAAACAATCCAACAAGTTTAGCACAAAGTAAAAGTACCCATTACCCCTGAATCTACTTACAGAGATAACTACTATTGATAATTCCGTGAATTTCATTCCAGGTTTCTTTCTTTTTTTTCTTTTTTTTTTTTTTTCAGTTTGTTCATTTTTTACTTACTGTCCTTAGATCCTAGACCTGGAAACCAGAAGTCTAGTTGTTTTTTTAATGTCTATGTATCTGTCTATGTCTCTCTCTCTATATATATATATACAACACACTCTCAGACACTCTCTATATCTTTCACACATATTACTTTTTAAATGAAATAACATACAATAATATACAACAACAACAAGAGTTGATTTATCTAGTTTCACAGATTTAAATATTATCTGTACATATCTGGATGCACTTCAAGAAGGGATGGAAGAAAGGAAGGAATTGAGATGCACTCACCAGTAAGTAGGGATTACTACCACACCGGTACTTTTATGACTTTTTTTTTTTTTACCCTTTTTTCTCTTTGATATAATATAAAAGCCATTTTCCCCTTGGAAAACACAGAAAAACACAAAGAAAGAAACAGTCACCCATAATCTATCATATGGAGTCAACCACTGGAACTTTTGGTGAGGAAAGATGCCATGTTTAATAGATCCAAAATGGCGGTGGCCAACAATCTTGTGAAAGAGTTCAGAAAGAAGGTCCCAGCACTACAAGATAAAGAGGAGTGGGTACGAAGTTGTAAACCACACACCCCTGTATCCCCTGACAAACAGGATGAGGAGGAAACAAAAACATGGTCAGTGACTTTAAATTTTTGGACAATACACTGCTCGAATTAACAAAGGCAGAGCCCCATGAAGAAACACAGACACCAGCTATGGGATGGGCAGATCCAGTTCTGTTGGCTCAGAAAAGCTTACAACCTTGAATTGTGACCCGACACTGGGGATCTGCAGAGGGTGTCTGCAAAGGGAAAATGCCAGGGTAAGAAGCTTCACTGTCGGATTCCCCACCTCAACATTTCCCCTTGGATTTCCACTCAAGCTGAACAGACACTCTTGGGACATTTCCAATGTGAGTTGACTGTGGAGAGACAAATCACAGAAAGGAAGCTTTGGCAAGCACTTCAAAAGCTGGTTCCATTTTAGGCTAGAAAGGAAGGCAAGTGTCTCCAATGGTGGCCCCAACAAATTTTTCAATACTGGGATTGTGGAGAACTTCCCACCCAGCTAAACTTATCCTCAGACCTCGGAAATGGTCAGAAAGGGGCATGGAGCACCTACTCTGCGGGTCTGCAAAAAGTTTAAGGCAGGAGACTGAACTTTTCTGAGAAGGGCCAGATAGTAAATATCCTAGGTGTTGCGGGCTCTCCCAAAGTCTCTGATGCAACTAGTCAGCTCCACAGCTATACTGAGAAAACAGCCTTAGGCGATACATAAATGAGCCCAGTGACAGGGTGCCAATAACACCTTACTTTCGGACATTAGCATTTGAATGTCATAGAATCATCGTGTGCCATAAAATATTCTTGCTTTGATTCCCACCCCCCCACCCCCAATCATTTAAAAGTGTAAAACTCTTCTCAGCTTTGTTGGCTGTATCAAAACAGACAGCAGGCTGGATCTGGTCCATGGGCTGGCCCAGAGTTACCTGACCTTTGGTCCAAAAGCAGTTTCTACACTAAAGTGTACATTCTAACAACATAGATAAGAGCAAACCAGAGGATCAGGAGTTTTCTGCTTAGATTGGGGTGAGTCCAGGTGGTGGAAGAACTTTCGGTGGCCAGCGTGTCAGTCGGGATCGGGGTGGGGTTGTGGGGCAGAAGGGTACAGGGGCACGGGAGACTTCCCAAAGGGGTTGGTCCCAGGGTTTGGCTCCACGGAGTGGGCCTATGGCACCAAGGGAGAGAAGGGTGAGAAAATGCCTCCCTTCCCAATTATGCATGCTCTACTTTCTCAGTGAATCAGGCCAGTGAAAAGATTAGCAACAGCACAGTCAAATTTAATTCATAAGACATTTTGTGTTCCTGGCAGAAAGATGTGCTCGGGCACAGACGAAAACTAACAATCCCCCGATCACCTCCACTTCCATAAACCGTCTTTGTTTACCTGTGTGTGCACAGGCCCTTATGCAAATTCCAGCAGCCAGTTCAAAATAAGCCTGAGCTTGGCCTTGACGGATTTATTTCTCATCTGCTGCAGGCACAGACCACTTCTATTGAAGGAAGAAAAATACCAGCCCCTCCTCAGCCGCTTGCCCAAGAGTCCCGGGACACCACCTTGCCATTGAATAGTCTCGAGGAAGAGTTCAGTTCAGGGTTTGCACTTTCCCAGCCATTAGCCAGCTGCCAACGCATTTCATTATCTTAGGAGTGTTTTGTACATCAAAGAGAGCCCCAAACAGTGTGATCAAGCGGAAGTAACAGTGCCTAGTCAACATTATAACTTGCAGCATGTTTTTTTCATGGATATAAATGCCATCTGGCACCCAGGAACAGCAAAGGCCAGCGATGGAAAAACCCTGCCGCCCTGTTTTGCTTATTGATGTAACAGTTAATCCTGATAAAGGCCAAGGCCTCAGAGCAACTGCCCTGTTGTTATCTTGCGTATCTATTGTCTTCCACAGGCCAAGCTGTCTCTGGAACCTGCAGAAGTGAGGTTGTACATGAGACCGCCTGGGGGGAGAAATATCCAGGAGAAGGAAGAAAGGGACCTTATTTGTCTTTTTGTTTGTGTAATTGCTTAGCAAACACCCCCACACACACCCCCACACCCACCCCCCCACACCCCCCCCACACAGACACAGATGTGTGGGGATTTAAAGGCTTCTCCTTTTCCAGCTTCAGGACTTTCTAGGGAAATTATCAAGTAGCTGACTTTGAAACTCCCCTAACCAGACTCTCTTATGACGGCTTCCTATCTTCTCCCACATCAACCTGCTTTCAATAATTTTGGAAAATCTCTCTGGCCTTGGATTTTACATCATAAACCACCAACCCTCCCCCCAAAGCAGAGACTGATTACTGGTAACAAATGCCTCACTGAGGCTTTCACTGATCTCTTACAATTAAGGAGAAAAAAATTGTCTGAAATGACAGCTCAGAGAGGATCTTAATAAACTCATCGGTGGTACACTTCCTGCTTTCTGGGTAGTTGATTTTCAATTGACAAATTAGGAAAGAAAAGACTGTGAGCATCTCATTGTTTTCACTTTGACATCAATCTCCAGAACACGGAAGAACAAAACATAAAATGGCCAATCTCCTTCTCTGCTGAAATGAGGGCAAATGATTGGATTTATCGTATTTTTTTTCTTCCACGGTCTCAACTGTGGTTGTCTCAATGCCCTGCAACTGTTTATAAACTCTTCAATGATTTTCCCACTCATGACACAAACTCCTCCCTCTTCCTATCTTCCTGCTAATACCCCCCCCCCTTGCCCCCCTTCTGTCTCTGGGAGGAAAAGCCTGAAATTTTGAGAAGGACATTTCTTTTCTGGTTTATGTTCACGTCAAGGGATGATTTTGCAATTGCCACATAAGCAATTATGTAAGTTTTTCAAAAGCATGGAAAATTTCTAGAGGAACTGGGGCCTATGCACAGTTTCAAGAGTCTAGATGATTTTAAAAATAAGTAGCTGTTACCCAATAACCAACCTACGGTTCAAAATTTTCTTGGAAAATTCAACTTGATTTATCTTCTTCCCCGTTTTATCTCTTCACTCTCATAAATTGTAGTAGAATTATAACACACTTAAGGGACTAGGTTGCTATTTTGGGCCGGTGTGGAAACTGAGCTCAGAGAAATGAAGCCCCTAGCACCCAGCATAAAGAACAAAATTCTCCGACCCTGAATATCCTCAATGCAGTGACTGTTTTCCTCACTTCTTTTCTCCCCATAAGAATCAGTAGAAAGAAGACAAGACAAACCAGAACGGACTACAACTGAAATTTTCAGCAAAGTGAGGCAAAAGAGTACCTGGTAGTCTGGTTTCCAAAAGATGGTGGTCAGATAGCAAAACGTGAATTATTCATTGATAATATATGCTTCCCCCTTCATAGTTTATAAAACGCTATAAACCTCTGGCTTTCGAAATAAATGTGTGCTGGAAGAAATTTCCAAAGTCATCTTTTATAGGGCCACCTGGCTGGTTCAGTCATAGAGCATGCAACTCTTAATCTCAGGGTTGTGAGTTCAAGCCTCACGTTGGGGGTGGAGCCTACTTGAAAAGAATTATCTTTTATAAATGAAGAAACATTACATCAGTAGTTCAATGTCAGATAATTAATGGCAGAGCTCAAATAGAATCGAGGACTTCTAACTACTAATGACTATTAGTTAATGTATTACTTTTGCCATGGCATGCACGCATTCATTCATAAATTCAACATGCGTTGGTTGATACATGCATGATACTGTGGCAAATATTGAAAATACCTTTTATAAGAGTAAATAAGAAGAGATTTCTGCTCTTGAGGAACTTATAATAGTGGAGACAGGAATATAAACTAAGAATCGCAAGAGACAGAAACAAATACTAAAATAAGCAGTATATGGGAATGCAAGCTGGTGCAGCCACTCTGGAAGACAGTGTGGCGCTTCCTCAAAAAACTAAAAATAGAACTACCCTACGACCCAGCAATTGCACTACTAGGCATTTATCCATGGGATACAGGTGTGCTGTTTTGAAGGGACACGTGCACCCCCATGTTTATAGCAGCACTGTCAACAATAGCCAAAGGATGGAAAGAGCCCAAATGTCCATGGACGGATGAATGGATAAAGAAGACGTGGTATATATATACAATGGAGTATTACTCGGCAATCAAAAAAAAAAATGAGATATGGCCATTTGCAATTACGTGGATGGAACTAGAGGGTATTCTGCTAAGCGAAATTAGTCAGAGAAAGACAAAAAATCATATGACTTCACTCATATGAGGACTTTAAGAGACAAAGCAGATGAACATAAGGGAAGGGAAACAAAAATATTATAGAAACAGGGAGGGGGACAAAACAGAAGAGACTCAAAATATGGAGAACAAACTGAGGGTTACTGGAGGGGTGGGAGGGGGGAAGGGCTAAATGGCTAAGGGGCACTAAGGAATCTACTCCTGAAATCATTGTTGCCACTATATGCTAACTAATTTGGATGTAAATTAAAAAAAAAAATTAAAAGAAAAGAAAAAATAAAAATAAAAATAAAATAAAATAGGCAGCATAAAGGTGACAAAAAGAAAAAAACAGATCAGTTATATTAGAAAAGACCATCACACTGGGGTGCCTGGGTGGTTCAGTTGGTTAAACGTCCAACTCTTGATTTTGGCTCAGGTCGTGATCTTGTGGTTCGTGAGTTCGAGCCCCACATCGGGCTCTGCCTTGACAGTGTGGAGCCTGCTTGGGATTCTCTGTCTCTGTCTCTGTCTCTCTCTCAAAAATAAATAAATAAACTTTAAAAAAAAAGATGAAAGAAAGAAAGAAAGAAAGAAAGAAAGAAAGAAAGAAAGAGAGAGGAAGGAAGGAAGGAAGGAAGGAAGGAAGGAAGGAAAGACCATCACTCTTCTGGTTTTGCAGAATAGTGACCTGCTATTGTGTTTAAGAAGTCAAATAATGCTGGGTGTCTGGGTGGTTCAGTCAGTTAACTTCAGCTCAGCTCATGAGCTTACAATTTGTGGGTTCGAGCCCTGCATGGGGCTCTGGTGCTGACAGTCTGGAGCCTGCTTCAGATTCTGTGTCTCCCCTACTCACATTCTGTCTCTCTCTCTCTCTCAAAAATAAATAAATAAATATATATATATATATATATATATATATATATACATATTAAAAAAGTCAAATAAGCCTTTGCTCTTAAATTATCTTAGAAAGAGAATGAATTACTTGTGGCATGTCTTAAATTCCACTTTAGGTAAAACGTAATCTGTTTTATGCTTCCTCTGATTATTCTGGATTTGTTCATGTGTAATTTTAAAGAAGTCGTGCTCTGCGGTTTTCCCATTGAGATTGTTCTAAAGTGACGTTCGCTGTAGGATTTGGCCGACGGGCTAAGTAGCCGAAATTTTGGTAAGAAGTCGGCAGAAGGAGACTAGTTCAGATGAGAAAATTACACATAATTTCTTTCCTCTCATTTTGTGAACATCTTAGACCCACAGTTGTTAGGGATTGAAAAGAACTTTAAGCAAATCTCTGCTTCTGCAAGGCTTTTTGGTTTTGGTTTTGGTTTTGTTTTCTTTTCAAAACTTTTGAATCTCAGGCAAGATTTAAATTTCTAAATTGATTATTCCGTCATAATTCCCCAGTGGAATTAATTCCAATCTTAAGGTGCTCTCCATTGACATCCCCCTGAGTACTTTGAGACCCTCAAATGTTTATTCTATTTTTCTCAGAACCAGGTAAATCACTAGCTGGAAAGTTAGTGACTCTCCTGAGGTGGTATCGATTTTGTGCAAATGTAGTGTGTGAGAGGGAATGATATAATATTTGGAGGCTTACAGTAGAGTCTGACTAGATGGGCGGATACAGAAGACAAACTCTCAGCCTGCTTAAAACCCATTGTATCCTCCAGAATCTCTAATTCAGCACCCACCAGTCTCAACCTATGCAAAATTAGCAAGATGGGATAATATTCTTACATGATAGAATTGTCTTTTTTGTCCTCTCTAAATGAGCTTTAAAAACAAAAACAACCAGACTTCAAGCTGTATTACAAAGCTGTAATCATCAAGACAGTGTGGTACTGGCACAAAAACAGACACTCCGATCAATGGAATGGAATAGAGAACCCAGAAATGGACCCACAAATATATGGCCAACCAATCTTTGACAAAGCAGGAAAGAATATCCAATGGAATAAAGACAGTCTCTTCAGCAAATGGTGCTGGGAAAACTGGACAGCGACATGCAGAAAAATGAACCTGGACCACTTTCTTACACCACACACAAAAATAAACTCAAAGTGGATGAAAGACCTAAACATAAGACAGGAAGCCATCAAAATCCTCAGGGAGAAAGCAGGCAAAAACCTCTTTGACCTCAGCTGCAGCAACTTCTTACTCAACACGTCTCCAGAGGCAAGGGAAACAAAAGCAAAAGTGAACTATTGGGACTTCATCAAAATAAAAACCTTCTGCACAGCAAAGGAAACAATCAGCAAAACCAAAAGGCAACTGACAGAATGGGAGAAGATATTTGCAAACAACATATCAGATAAAGGGTTAGTATCCAAACTCTATAAAGAACTTACCCAACTCAACACCCAAAAAAACAAATAATCCAGTGAAGAAGTGGGCAAAAGACATGAATAGACACTTCTCCAAAGAAGACATCCAGATGTCCAGCCGACACATGAAAAAATGCTCAACATCATTCATCATCAAGGAAATACAAATTAAAATCAAAATGAGATACCACCTCATGCCTGCCTGAATGGCTAACATTAACAACTCAGGCAACAATAGATGTTGGCGAGGATGTGGACAAAGAGGATCTCTTTTGCATTGTTGGTGGGAATGTAAAGTGGTGCAGCCATTCTGGAAAACAGTATGGAGGTTCCTCAAAAAACTAAAAATAGAACTACCCTACGACCCAGCAATTGCACTACTAGGCATTTATCCAAGGGATACAGGTATGCTGTTTTGAAGGGACACATGCACCCCCATGTTTATAGCAGCACTATCAATAATAGCCAAAGGATGGAAAGAACCCAAATGTCCATTGATGGGTGAATGGATAAAGAAGATGTGGCATATATATATATATGTGTGTGTGTGTGTGTGTGTGTGTATAAAATCATTCTTTCGGGGCGCCTGGGTGGCGCAGTCGGTTGAGCGTCCGACTTCAGCCAGGTCACGATCTTGCGGTCCGTGAGTTCGAGCCCCGCGTCAGGCTCTGGGCTGATGGCTCAGAGCCTGGAGCCTGTTTCCGATTCTGTGTCTCCCTCTCTCTCTGCCCCTCCCCCGTTCATGCTCTGTCTCTCTCTGTCTCAAAAATAAATAAAAACGTTGAAAAAAATCATTCTTTCTGTATATATATATATATATACACACACACACACACACACAATGGAGTAATTACTCGGCAGTCAGAAAGAATGAAATCTTGCCATTTGCAACTACGTGGATGGAACTAGAGGATATTACGCTAAGCGAAATTAGTCAGAGAAAGACAAATATCACATGACTTCACTCATGAAGGACTCATGAGGACTTTAAGAGACAAAACAGATGAACATAAGGGAAGGGAAGCAAAAATAATAAAAAAAAAAACAGGGAGGGGGACAAAACAGAAGAGACTCATAAATATGGAGAACAAACTGCGGGTTACCGGAGGGGATGTGGGAGGGGGGATGGGCTAAATGGGTAAGGGGCATTAAAGAATCTACTCCTGAAATCATTGTTGTACTATATGCTAACTAACCTGGATGTAAATTAAAAAATAAAGAAATTAAATAAATAAAATAAATAAAAACAAAAACAAATCTCAAACTGCAATTAGGAATGATAATTTCCTAAAGATCTTCCTCTTCCCTGCTTCTCTCTCTTCTCTTATTTCTGTCTCTCTCTACAGCTTACAACATAAAACAAGAGAAAAGAGGAGCACGTAAGGAACACAAGAGGCAGATGAGGCCTAGAGTACACACCAAGAGGATAACATAACCTACTATCATCATTGGCATAGTGTTTTTCCTGGTTTGCAATGTTTTCCATTATACGTCATAATAGCACTGCCTCAAAGAGGTGTTACGAGTATTAAACACGCTAATGAATTAATAGAGTCTACAATAGCTCCTGGCACCAAAAATGCTTTCAATAAGTGTTCGACGGTATTACTATTAGTACACAAGCTATTGTTTTTAACACTGTTATTACAGTCATAGTTTGCATAACCATTTAGTTTGCTAAACCCTAAACAGTTTAGGAAGTACAAGTTCACATTTAGCTGGTCATACGATATATAACTTATT
Source organism: Prionailurus bengalensis (assembly GCF_016509475.1). Classification (NCBI taxonomy): domain Eukaryota; kingdom Metazoa; phylum Chordata; class Mammalia; order Carnivora; family Felidae; genus Prionailurus; species Prionailurus bengalensis. Next base: position 113,816,442 of record NC_057358.1, read on the forward strand.
TTAGGAAAGAATGATTTTATTTCTAAATCCTAAATTCCTATCACTAGCTATTTGGCCACTTAGGGGACACTCGTATGGAATTTCTTTTATAAACTAAAAAGCACAACTCTACCTGAAGGCTTGCTATAAAAGATTTGCCCTGAAATAATTCTGAAGAATTCTAAATTTCACAGGAAAGCAGTCATAACCCAGCTCTGGCCTACTTCTCAAGTTTCGCAAATGCTGTCCCATTCTGTCCATCTGATGGGCCTGGGACAATGGGCAATTAGCCACTCCCCAAGCATGCCTAGTACTTTTGTGCCATTCTGCCTCTGTGTGCCTGCTGTTCTTTGTGCCTAGAATAGCCTCTCCTGCCTCTCCCTCCAAGTCCATTATGATGCCTTCCTCTTCTTACCCAGAAAATAAATATCCCTCTTCTCTGCTTCCAAAGCACATTCGTCATCCTACGTGCTGGGATACATCCTTCTTCCTATTAGTCATATCCCACTGCATGGAAATCCTGTATTTTCATGTCTGTGAGCTCCTTCAAGAGTACAGCCCTGTTTTGCTGGAGAATATTGCCAATGCCAACCAGAGGACCCACACGTAGCAAGAACTCCTTCTTTTTGCATTGTTTGCCAATTTCAGGCAGGAAAGACCAGACCCATGACACAGTAATAAGCTCCTGGTCCAGAGTTGAGGACAGAGAAAGACCAGAAAAAAATTGGCCCTTCACTTAGTATCCTTAGACTTCCTGAATCGGCATTTAATTTAAATACCAAAACAATATCCCAGGCAAAAGTCATAATTAGAATAGTAAAAGTAACAGCTATTTGTTGAGTAATTACAATGCTCCAGCCACTGCTTTCATATTTCATGTGCGTAACTCATTTAATTCTCACAAGACTATTCGTTATGTGCTCCTATTGTCTTCATTTTATATTTAAAAAGTCCCTCCCCGTGGTCATAGAACTAAGAAGAAGTGGATGCAGAATGTGAAGATGAATTTGAACCCAGGCAAATTCTACAGAGCCAGAGTTCACAACTACCACCACCATGCTATCTGTAGTTGGTTAAGGAGACTTTAAAACTTACAGTAGATAATGGACTTATTCCAATAAAATAAAGTCTGTTAATGGGTCTGATAATGACAAGTTAAATTTTTATTTTTCACTACCACTAACTGTAGGTATACCAGCTTCTCATTGATTAAAGCCATGACCAGATCTATGACATATCCATTGAAAGTACTATGCCGGCTTTCCCTAATCTGGGCTCAATTTTCCAATCCTATGGTCTCTCCCACTAGTTGCTAGCACACATGCTCCACATTCACCAGCCCTTTCACCCTACCCTGCCTTCTGCCCTCAGTAGAGAGGAAGGCTACTTGGGAAACATTGCTTACACTGTTTGCTTGGTCTCTTTCTCTTCTCCCCCCTGACAATTCTTTCTTCTCCATTTTTCATAAGCTTACTCTTAATAATATAGTGACATGTCTTCTTTTGATTAATTTTTTCTATGGTATAACTTTTCCATCTTTTTACCTTCAGTCTCTTCTGCATATTTTAGGTGTTCCTCTTATAAATAACATAACTGGTCCTTGCTTAAAAAAAAAAATCAGTCTGACAATATTCATCTTTTAATTACAATATTTAGTTCATTTACATTTAATGTAATTATTGATATGATCAGGTTTAGTTCTACCATTTTGTCCTCTGCTCTTTATCTGTACTACCTGTTCTGTATTCTTTTTCTTTTCTTTCTTTTGGCTGATTATTTTTTATAGTTTCATTTCCTCCCTCTATTAACATGGTAGCTATGCATCCTCTTACTATGATTTGTTAAATATTATAGACATGACTAGAGATTATAACATGTATAGATGACTTATTTTAGTCCAAGATAAATGGTTGCATTTACTTCTTCCCAGACAACGCAAGAATCATAGAACCCCTTTAACTGCTTTTATCCTAACTCATTATTTGTAATATATTTAGCCTTATCAGACATTATTATTACAGTTTTATATCAACATTAAATATTTATCATCTCTGATGCTCTTAAATCCATTCTGTATCTTTAAGTTTTCATCTGGGATAATGTTCTTGTCCCTGAATAGTCCATGTTAGTATTTTCTTTTTTATGGGTGGGTATAAAATTTCCCTCAGTGTTTATTAGAGAATGTGTTATCTCTCCAGCTTGGGTTCATAGATTTTTTTTTTTAAGAAAGTCATCATCCATTGTCTCTTCAAACATTGTTTCTCCTTTATTATCTTTCTCTTTTCCTTTTGTGGATTCTGTTAACAGATAGGTTAGAACTTTTCACTAGGTCCCCTATGTCTCTTATATTGTCCTCTATGTCTCTCTCTCCCTTTCCATTTATGTGATTCATTCTGTATATTTTTTCATATTTATTTTCCAATTCATTTTCTCTTTAATGTGTCTACTCTCATGTTAAACTTGTACACTGGGTTACTGATCTGTCACAAATGTTTTCTGTTCTAGAATTTCCATTTTGTACATTTTCGTGGTTTACTGTTATCTGTCAAAACCATCAATTTCATGTTTTATTATCTTTGATATATTAATTGCACTTACTTTAAAATCCATGTATGAAAACTCCATTTTCAAGATTCCTGATGGTTTCTTATACTGTCCATTGCTTCTTTTGATTTTCTGCTATGCTATTTTGATTCCTTATATATTTGTTTTTTCTTTTTTTTTTTTAATGTTTATTTATTTTTGAGAGAGAGAAACAAGGTGAGTGGGGGAGGGGCAGAGAGACACAGAATATGAAGCAGGCTCCAGACTCTGAGCAGTCAGCACAGGGCCCAATGCGGAGCTCAACTCAAAAACCACAAGATCATGACCTGAGCCCAAGTCAGACATTTAACCCACTGAGCCACCCAGATGCCCCATATATCTGGTTTTTCTTGACTAAGTGTCAGATATTGTATATGAAAAATGGTAGAGATAATTTGAAACTGGGACGTAACTTCCTTCATAGAGGAAGGATTTTGTTTGCTTCTGACAGGTGGCTAGGAAACCTAGCAGCCCTGAATTATCTTAATTCAAACACAAAATGGTATGATTAGAAGCTGGGCTTCAGTCCCTCTGGAGAAGATCTATTTCAGGACCACCTTTACCCATAAAGTGTAGCCTTCTGGCTGGGAGTCCCAGTCTAAAACTTGTGAATTTACCAATGCTTCCCTCCTTGGCAGCATTGACCTCCCTTTCTTCCCTCTTCTAAATTCAAGAATCTTAGAGATGCTCAGTTCACCTTCTCAGCCTCCTGTCTAACTTCCAAAATTGGCAGATGCCTCTAGGGGAAAAGCAGTACCAAATGCAAAGTGTACTTCTCTGAGTTGCCTTCTTTTCCTTGACTTTTAGCTCTTTATGACTTAAATATTGTTTTGGGTTTTTTTCCCCCCCTCTTAACTATTTGCCCAGATTTTGTTCTTTCTTTAGGAGGAGGGAAAGAACTGTTTGCTAATATGTTTATTTTCACCTATTCAAATTTTTTAATACTTACATAGTCACATTTCTTGACTTCCTTTCCTCTATCATTCATAAAAAGACCTATTCTACTTTAAATTATAGCTAAATTCTATTTGGCATTGACTTTAGTATGAGCTGTGAGATAAAGATTCGGTTCACTTTTTCCCCAAGTAACTAATTATTGTCTAATGACATAATGAATAGTTCATGTACTCTCTTGAATTTTATACACACACATACACACACACACACACACACACACACACACACATTCCATTAGTATGCTAAGCCACCTTTATATTACTTTGGGCTTTTCTGGGCTTTTCTATTCTGTTCTACTGTTTATTTATTTTTGTATCAGTACCTCACTTTTTTTAATTACTGTAGCTTTATATTATGTCTCTATATCTGGTGAGAAAAGTCTTCCTTCTTTCACATAGGCCCATTACACCTGTGGTTTTTTGCCTGTTTGTTTTAATTTTTTGACTAGTCCAGCATGAATCATTTTATCAGATAGATTTAAAAATATTTTTTCTCAACCACCAAACTTCCCTCTCCAATACCCACCCAAAAGAGAAATCCCATTGTGATTTCTCTTCATCATTAAGATTGCAACGATTTCAGAGAGTATTTTAAAACAAATCAACATCTTTATCATATTGAGTTTTCCCAGGTAGAAACATCTTAAATCTCTCAGAGTTCATGTTTTCATATAAATACTGTATGCTTCTTAATCAGCTTATTCCAGTATATTTTATACCTTTTTTATAAATGAAATATTTTCTTCAGTCACATTTTCTAATTGGTTATCCTTATAATAGGAAAACTAGTAGTTTTTCCCCATTATTAATATTGATATGGTAACAACAACCTTACTTATCATTTTTAATTATTTCTGGTATGTTTTCTCAGTTGATTCATTTGGTTTTTGAAGCTATAGAACCGTATCATTATGTAGGAGTGGGAATTGTACTAACTTCTTTGCAATGCTTATCCTCCTTACTCTGTCTCTCAAAATGACACATCCATTGGGTAGAATGAATCTCAAACTTCAGTGTTAAGCTTGACCCTTAATTCACCCAAACTAACCATTCATCATAATACCAATCTTTTCACCAAAGCAATGGGTTCAAGGATGAGTGACACAGGCTCCGACTCAGTGGGGCACAGAACAGCACCAGTCACAGTGAATTTTTTTTTTTTCCTTTAGGGTTTGGCATGGAATTCAAGAGTTTTCAAAGTTTTCGGAAGAGGAGTTCTCTCTTTTTCTGGATGGCAAGGTATAAGCACATGGGAGGCCTGGGACCTCTGTGGCCATTTTGCTCCCATGAGAGAAGTCGCCCAACACACAAAGGAACGCAGAGTTGAAAGAACTGAGAGAAATCAAGCAGCAACGCTGAAACAAACCATGCTTGAAACGGAACCTATCCTGCAACTTTATAAGAGCATTTTTTAAAGCCAGGGAGCGTTATTTGCAACCCAAATTATCCTAATGGATACACCAGCTCAATGCCGTATTCAAGAAATACACCTAACACATAATGACAAAGAAAGTTTGAAAATAAGGCATGTGGAAAATTACACCAGGCAAATGTATGCAAACAGAAAGCAGGAATGGCAGAATCAAAATCAGATAAGAATAAGTCAAGATCCAGACCATTAAGCAGGGAAAAGAGGCATATTATGAAATCTATGAGTACAATTAATGAATTACTGTATATCACAAACTACAACAGCAAAACGCATAAAACAGAACTCTGATAAAGATAGGTATAACCATCATAAAAATCGGTCCTAGTGGGGAATTTTGCATCAGAATTCGATGGATCAAACGGACACAAACAATCAAGGATATAGGGAATACAAATAATACAAAAAAGATCGTGTGAAATAAATACATAAATAACATTCTCTCTCTCTTCTTTACCAAAGCAGAAATTGGAAGATCATGCATGACCTACCATTAGAAAGAGTCTAGCCTGAGTTAGTTTTACTGCGGAGTCTAACCTTCAAAATACAGAAAAAACTTAGCTAGTATACCTCTCTATCTCAGTTGTCACTATACAACTTAGGAGATGAATATATTCAGAAAATGTTAACAGACCCTTTGGTTTCTGAAACGCTTGCTACTCACCATTCAAACCTCAGAGACTAAAGATGATCAGATTTTATGGTGTCTCTCTCTGAACTTTTGCTTTCTGAACTCAGGTACCAAATAGATTTGAATGTTGAAGGAATGTTTGTAATTCCTTTTTATCTATCTTATTCAAAATATTCTCAACTAACAAAAAATGATTGAAAGTGACCAAGATGGTCTACTAAGCTAACACAAGAACATCCAAATTAATAATTTTAAAAAGAAAAAAAATTACTTACGATAGCAAATGTTCTCAAAATTTTAGTATATTGAATACATCTAGTCATGGAAAGAATATAGCATTGCCATGTAGATACATTTTAAAAACTGTAATATTACAGTAACAATTCAAAAGAAAAATATATTTATAGATGAAGAAATATAAATGTATTCATATAAATATCACAAAAAAATCTTAATAAAAACTGAATAAAATAAGAACACATTATCATCTTTCATTTATCTAAGTATGCTCATTCATATTTTTGTGTCTTATTCTTACATTTCTTTTAAGAAATATAACTAAATATATTAAAGAACTTTTAATAAAAAAGTAACAAATATTTTATAATAAAACTTTTAAAATCATTGCCATTAAAATCAGAATCAAATCAAGAATCCTTTTTATCATTATTATCTTTCAAAATTATTTTAGATGATCTAAAAAATGCAATAAAGCAAAAAACAACAGGTATGTGTGTATATATAGATAAATTATGTTTATTTGAAAATTTTATATTATAGGTTTAAAAATCCCAAGGCACAGAACTAAAAATCATTAAGACTAATAAGAGAATCTGGAAAGATATTTATATTATATACAGTTTGGAATTAGGAATGGACATATACAATCATCACATATACGATAGAGATAGAGAGTATAACATATCTAGAAATACATTTAACAAGAAAATAACACATAAGAAGAATATGTAAAGAAACAAGATATGAATTAATGTTAAGATGAAATGTTCCTAGATGGAAAGACTTCATATCACTAAAATGTTAATCCTTCTAAATCAGAACATAGACTTAATACAATAAAACTAAGAATTTCAAAAGATTTCCTTTAAATCTTGTTGTATACATTAAACATTTTATAATATAGGGGCACCATGGTGGCTCAGTCGGTTGAGCATCTGACTCTTGATTTCAGCTCAGGTCATGATCGTGGCATTGAGCCCTGCAACCAGCTATATGCTGGGCATCTAGCCTTAAGATTCCCCCTCTCCCTCTGCCCCTCCCCTGCTCATGCTTGTGCACACTGGTGCTCCCTCTCTCTCTCTCTTAAAAAAATATATAAGGGGCACCTGGGTGGCTCAGTCGGTTGAGCATCCAACTTCGGCTCAGGTCACGAGCTCACAGTTCGTGAGTTCGAGCCCCACGTCGGGCTCTGCGCTGACAGCTCAGAGCCTGGAGCCTTCTTCGGATTCTGTGTCTCCCTCTCTCTCTGCCCCTCCCCTGCTTGTGCTCTGTCTCTCTCTCAAAAATAAATAAACATTAAAAAAAAGTTAAAAAAATATATATAAATATAAATATGTATATATATATACATATATAATTTTACGATATAAGAAAAACGTCCTGAACAAAGGAATTCCTGAATATAAATTTTTCAAATGCCCACTAGACTCCAGAGATAATTTAATATAATTCATACTCCTGTTTATAAGGTATGCGAAAGCTCTGTTTTCCTACATCGTCACCAGCACAGAACAAAGAGCTATAAGTAATAATGCAATGAAAACCCATCCTCTCACTACCTTATCGAAAAAGATCAAACATAACCAACACAGATGAAACTCGCTGAATACATTTTAGATTCCATGCCCCCATCCCTTGAGGTAGCCACTCTCCTGAATTAGGAGTTTACTGTTCTCATCCATTGCTTTATATTCTTACAACATGTTACACATATAGAAATGTTGACATGTTTTTAAGCTTTACATAAACACACACACAAACAAACAAAAACCCTGCATGCGTTCCTCTGCCCTGCTTTGTCTTATTTTGGAAAACAGTATGTATGCAAGGTGCTGATGGATCATTTAGCACCAGCTCATTCTAGGTTTTCATCTTCCAGTCCCTACATCATCCCTGTGTTGGGTCTCCACATCTGCGAGCTCCTAGTTGATTTCTCTCATTGCCTTGTATTTTTCCACTGCCTTCTGTGTGGTTTTTCTCATGCCTACCGTCCACATCTCTGACCTTTTTTCATTGTTGATGCTGTTCTTCTTTTTGATTCTCAAGCAGTTTTCCTTTTGAAACTGATCATATTTTCCCCTTTAATTTCTTTCTTAAGTGTGCCAGCTCTCCTTTCCACTCACCATGACTTTCAGTCCTTTGAGAGGATGGAGGAAATTTAGTCTATTGTTTTTATTTCCTGAAGTAATTATTATTCTAACACATATAATGCGGTGTTCTTTTACATGTCACATTCCTTTTTCATTTTTTTTTTAATGATTTGTAAGGAAATCCCACTTTTCCTGCTTCTTATTCAGCTTTATTGAGCACAACTTCATCTGGTCCTGATATTTGCCCAATAGTATTGGTAGATTACCATCATATCCGTTGGATGTTTACCTGGTCCCCATGAATGGCCCCTTAGGACTCAGGCTGGAAATCTGGACATTGGAGAGACTGCAATATTTTTTCAGTCATTCAGAAAATTGAGGAGGGCACAGAAGGTAGACATAGGTGGTGAGTAGCTAAAGCCCAAGTATGGGTATGTTGTCCACCGGTACTTTCCCCAAAAATGTCTTGATTCTTACCCCGGCCAATCCCATTAAGAAACATATCTTTTAAATTCCTGTCGCTCTTCCCCTTCTCGGTGAAAAATTAACTCCATGGGAAACCAGGTCAGTGTAAGAGCCCTTGGCTCAGAGGTCTTTTATGAGTGGTTAGTTCTTCCTTGTCTCTCTGTTTGGTCAACTTTTCTCAGCAGATGTTTCACTTCCGGGTACTCTTCTCCCCCTTTCCCTTGGTTGTCTTCTAGGTTGCCCCTTTGGAAGAGCACGTAGAGAATACTGTCCCTCGTTACAAGGTGTTTCTCTCCCTCCATCTCCCTTACTCCTCTGTGGTGAGGAGTAGGGACCCATCTCTCCAGTCCTCATAATCCCTCTGAGAATTGTTAGATAGGCCTTTAAAAGCCCTAAATTTGTTTCCCAATAACTGTACCGATTGAAAGGAAGCTGCCTCTATGTTAACGCTGTGTTTCTCGGGCAGATCTTCGGAGTCTGCGGTATGAGGCTGTGGCTGTTCCCTAGCTGAGGGAGCATCGACACAAACCTAGGGTTTTCATGGGGAATAAGGGGATTGTGTAGTCTGGTGTACACGTAATCATCCGGGGAGCTTGCTAAAAATTGCACGGGTGGAGACTGAGAATCTGCATTCCCAATTAGCTCCCAAATGATGCCCAGGCTGCTGGCTGCAGACTATTTGAGTAGAAGAGCTGTGCATTAGTCAGGGTTCTCCAGAGGAACGGAACCAATAGGATATGTGTCTAGAAGTGTATTATGAGGCATTGGCTCACACAGTTACAGAGGCTGAGAAGTCCCATGATCGGCAGTCTGTGAGCAGGAGATCCAAGAAAGCCTGTGGTATAGCCCAAGGCCAGAAAGCCAGAGAGCCCATGGTGTAGATTCCTGCCTGAGCCTGAAGGCCTAGAAACCAGGAGCACTGAGGGCAGGAGAGGATTGATGTCTCAGCTTATGCAATCAAGCAGAGGGAGAGTTCAGCCTTCCTCAGCCTTTCTGTTCCATTCAGGCCCTCACCCGATTGGATGATGCCCACACACGTTGAAGGAGGCCATATGCTTTATTCAGTCCACTAATTCAAATGCTAATCTCTTCCGGAATCACTCTTTTGGATGCACCAAGAAATGTTTCACCAGATACTTGGGAGCCCATGGCCCAGTCAAGTGGATACGTGACATTAACTATCACAGGCTATAATCATGCAGCCTGTGGAGCAAGAAGGTGGTCAATGGTTGGCCAAAAGATTAAAAATAGCAAATATTTATTAAAATAGTTGGGGCGCCTGAGTGGGTCAGTTAAGTGTCCGACTTCGACTCAGGTCATCATCTCGGGATTCCTGAGTTCGAGCCCCGCCTTGGGCTCTGTGCTGACAGTTCAGAGCCTGGAGCTGCTTCAGATTCTGTGTCTCCCTCTCTCTCTCTCGCCCGTCCCCTACTCATGCTCTGTCTCTCTCTCTCTCTCAAAAATAAATAATAAAAACATTTTAAAAAATAAATAAAATAAAATAAAATAAGTGACTACATTCTAGCCACAGCACTAAATGCTCTCCATGGAGTACCTTATTTAATTGTCATGACTGTCTGAGGTAGGTACTATATTATTTTCATCTTATAGGCGAGGGAATTGAGGAACTGGCTCGGTCACTTATGTGCTTAATCGATTAAACACCTAGCAAGTGTCAGAACTGAGCAATCTGACTTTAGAGTCTCAACTTGAAACACCATCTCTCACAGTGCAAACCTGGGGCCATCTGTTACTCTGCTAATCCACAGAAGGCAAGGGTCCCACCATGACTATGATCACTAGGTTTTGGCTTAATGAAACAGGAAGGATGTTGGGGAAGATGGTCTTGGAGTTTCCTCTGAAATGTAAGACGGCAGTTGTGCTTCCTTCCTGGTAGACAGAGGAGAGAGAGAGAACTCTAATGAGGGAAGGAAAACGAGGGCAGTGAGAGAGGGAACAAAGAGAAGTTGGTGAGAAAAGAAAAGACAGAAGTTGGCATCCTCACATTTCAATTTAGAGAAGAGAGAACGCCCACCTAGCAGAATCTTGAAATAAAATTTCCTTAGAAAGCCCCAGAAAAGTTGTATCCTTACAAGTCGAAAGGGTAAGGGGAACTTGTGCTTTCCTCTTATTTCCACAAGCAAAGTTTTGTTGCTTCAAGATTCAGAATCTTGTGATGCTTTCCAACCACCCTCCAAACACTACCGCAGCTCACATTTCTTCCTCTCCGTTCCAGGAGTGAGAAACGTACTCTGATTCATTTGTTTATTTGCATTTCTTCTGTCCTAGACTGCCATTTTTATTTCTTTACTCATTTTTTTTAACGTTTATTAATGTATTGTGAGAGAGAGCGCACATGAGCAGGGAAGGGGCAGAGAGAGAAAGAGAGAGAATTCCAAGCAGCCTCTTCACTATCAGCACAGAGCTCGACGAGGGGCTGGAGCTCAGGAACTGTGAGATCGTGACCTGAGCCAAAATCAAGAGTTGGACGCTTCACCGACTGAGCCACCTAGTACTTAAGTAAAGAAATGAGGATTTATTTATTTATTTTTATTTTTTAGGACAACGTCTTAGTTTAAACACACAGCTTGAACTCTGGGTACATTGGAATGCTCTGGTCACTGAACTTATGCACTACAGTCTTGTCATCATTCCCTTTCCACTACTGGTAATCCCTCAACCCATCAAAAATTCGTTAAAACACCATTCTTCTTATGAAGCCTTCCCTAAATAAAACATTTCACTCTGTGCCTTTATCCTGACACAAGACACTCTGTCTTACTGTTAGATTTTACCAATCCCTTTTCTGCATTTGATTATAAACTCCTGGCGGTTATGACTATGTCTTTATGACCTCTGACTTCTCATTAATGCTGAGCTGAATCCTGCATATTGGTTGATGCTCATAAAATCAGATGTTAATTGCGCATTTAAAAATAAAGAAAAGGAAGAGAGGTTTAGACACAATGAATGTGTCTGGATCGTCTAAAATAGACTCAAACACAGTTTAAAACAAAGTTTTATAAACCTCAAAGCCCCCTTTCAAGAGATCTCTCCAAATCCAACTTCTTTTACTGACCATATCACTCAAGAACAAGCCATGCTTTTCCCTATTCTTTGGGCACTTTGCATGCATGTGTTTTTTTTTTTCAACGTTTATTTATTTTTGGGACAGAGAGAGACAGAGCATGAACGGGGGAGGGGCAGAGAGAGAGGGAGACACAGAATCGGAAACAGGCTCCAGGCTCTGAGCCATCAGCCCAGAGCCCGACGCGGGGCTCGAACTCCCGGACCGCGAGATCGTGACCTGGCTGAAGTCGGACGCTTAACCGACTGCGCCACCCAGGCGCCCCTGCATGCATGTGTTTTTACTGTAGACGAGGGAAGACACCAGGGGCTACATTTACCTTTGAACCCACTTCAAATAAAAACAAACAATAACTGGAATGGAAAAAATAAATTTTTTTAAGAAGCAAGAAAATGTATACGTTCAGAAAGAGATTTAAAAAACAACCACCCAGAAATAGGTTAAATTCTATTTTGTTTGAGTTCGAGATCAGACTTCATACCCAAGATGGAATAAATGCCATGCTAACCTCTGGGGGCTGATTAATTTATTCTCAAGAGGCCTCCATGGGTGCCCTTAGCTGCCTGCACTCGTCCCTTACAGGATAAGGAAAAGCTTTTGTGATTTCCTTCTTTTCCCCGAACTCCTCGATTATGAATGCTTTCATTTTACACAAATTCTCTACTTCTGCCTTGAGACAACACGAACGAGAGAGAGGGGCTGTGCATGCCATGCCCAGAAAGAGAACCCAGAAAGCCATGACAATTAAAGGGGAAATAAATGTGGATTTCATAAAAAATTCATGGCAATGGTGTAAGAGACAAATTTCTTGCTTTGGCCTCTAAAATAACTGTCAGTAAGAAATGACTTGTAGCTGGGTTTACGAAGTAAACATAAAATGTTATTAAAACTTCAGATTCTCAGTGCTCTGTTTGTGTCTTCTTTTCTCTTAGAATGATTTGTTGCAGCTCATCTTTGTTTGTTTGGTTTTAATGAACACAACACAGAAATTCAGATCTTTAGACTAGGTTCCAAGAATCCAGAATCTTAACAGCGAAACAAAACACAACAACAACAAATACTCCCAGCAATTTAGAATATTTCACGGGATGCATACCCAAACATAGTCTCCATTCAGCCAGAGTTTGGGAAGCTGGCACAGACAGGCACAACGAAGCCACAGCTTGCCGCCATCTTTTTTTTTTTTTAACTAAGCATCAAGATTTCTTTTTTTTTTTTTTTTTCAACGTTTATTTATTTGGGGGACAGAGAGAGACAGAGCATGAACGGGGGAGGGGCAGAGAAAGAGGGAGACACAGAATCGGAAACAGGCTCCAGGCTCTGAGCCATCAGCCCAGAGCCCGACGTGGGGCTCGAACTCACGGACCGCAAGATCGTGACCTGGCTGAAGTCGGACGCTCAACCGACTGCGCCACCCAGGCGCCCCTCAAGATTTCTTACAATAGAGGGATGTTGTGGTTATCTTCTCACTATGGGAGAAAAGGTGGGGTGTTTTTTTTGTTTTTTTTTTCTTAATTTCAATCAGTCAAACCCTTCCAGCCTGACCCACTGATTCTTCCTCACACTCAACCTCCTAAGTTGAGGTGCAGGAGAAGGAATTTTACCTACTTCAGACAACAGGTTTTACAAGGGAGAAAACACCAAAGGAAAAACCACCATCCCCCCACAAATCATCGTACATTGCCAGCCAAGATTTTACGTTGTGTGTGTTTCCATCTCCTGCACGAAGTTGTCCCTGTTGAGAAGTTCTCAGCGCCTGGCCCCTGAGTTAATGTCCTGAGAGCTTTATTGAATTACGGATTCACATCTAGCATCTTTTGGCCATTAATCACCACTCACAGAGAAAGGCATTGCAGCTCCACCAGGAACAGCTCTCTGGTTCCCGTGATCAGAGAAGGATCTTTAAGTGCTACAGAGAGAGAAAATGCTATTTTCCCTCAGATAAAAAGAATGGGGTCAGAAGGCGTTGCGAAGGCATCTAAAAAGAAAATCGGAAGCAAATTCAACACTCAAGATAGATATAAACAACAGATATAAAATAAGCCAGTGCGTAAACGCCAGGCTCTTAAGTACTTCCTAACACGAAGTTCTGTAGCTATTCCTGGAGCCAGACATACACACACGCTCTCATTCAAGACCACAGTAGGGTGGTAAAAATGGCCAGCACTTACTGGGTGGTTATTCCTGTGCCGGGTCCTACATTGACCCCCACACAGCTATTGTCTATCCCATTCAGGATCCCAAACACCCTCTGAGGTGGACTGTCTTATTCCAAACCTCCAGGGCCACTTGCATTTCTGCAATCTAGCATTTCCTCGGATTCTAGGGAGTCAACACGGAGTGTGCACAGCATGGTATGAATCCCTTCCAGCGGGGGCTGGAACTCAGCCGTGTTCATATGGGTGCAGCAAAACGGGCGGACAGATACGGAAGTAGGAGGAAGACTACTTCTTTGGGCCAGGTCTTACTGCCTAAAGTGTTTTTGCCAAATCTAGATTAAAAAAAACAAACAGGGGCGCCTGGGTGGCGCAGTCGGTTAAGCGTCCGACTTCAGCCAGGTCACGATCTCGCGGTCCGTGAGTTTGAGCCCCGCATCGGGCTCTGGGCTGATGGCTCGGAGCCTGGAGCCTGTTTCCGATTCTGTGTCTCCCTCTCTCTCTGCCCCTCCCCCGTTCATGCTCTGTCTCTCTCTGTCCCAAAAATAAATGTTGAAAAAAATTTTTTTTTAAAAATAAAATAAAAAAAAATAAAAAAAACAAACAAAAAAACCCCAAAACCTGTTCTCAGAGGTTGAATTTCAGAGTTGAAGATCGGATGGATCACCGTCTCCATTGTAGAGGCACAGAAGACGGAACTCAGAGGAGAAAGTGCATCGTCTCTTGGCATGGGAGCAGTGTTTGGGCCAGGTTCAAGGAGGAAATCTCAGACTCCAGAGCCAGTGTCTAAAACCCCACTCTCTTGCCCCTCAGGCTTTCTTTGGGTGTCTCAGTAAACACAGATGCCTCTGCAGTCTTTCTGCTTGTCCTGAAGACTTAATCTGTCCTCTCATTCCTCATCACTTGCCTTTCTCTGCGACCTCACCTGGAAAATGATTGTAGAGAGCAGAAAGAGGCAGCATCAGCCTTGGTCTCCTTATTCCTTTAGGAATTTGAGTCTTGGGGTACCTGAGCGGCTCAGTTGGTTAAGCATCCGATTCTTGATTTGGGCTCAGGTTCCTGAGGGTGAGCCCCGCATCCTGCTCTGTGCTGACAGCCTGCTTATGATACTTTCTCTCTCTCTCTCTCTCTCTCTCTCTCTCTCTCAAAATAAATAAATAAATATTTTTAAAAAAAAAGGAAGCTGATAGAATAGGGAAGGAAAGGTGAGGGGAAGGGAAGGCAGGAGAGAAGAGAGGAAGGAGGGGGAGGGGAGGGAAGTATGGAGAGGGGACAGTGGGAGGTAGTGGAAAGGGAAAGAAAGGAGAGAGAAAGGACCTAGGGCCTGGGATGAGAAATGACTGAAGCATTGAAAGCAACCCAATAATTCCAGATGTCTATGTTGCTGCAAGGTCCTTTGTCCTCACACACCTTTGGTAAATTCATCTGGATAAAGGGCTGCCTTCTACAAGCGAGTATTTGCCCAAATGAAGATGAGGTCGAGCTACCCGTCTGGGAAGCATGCAAAAAGAACAGCCCGCTCTGGCTGGTACAATGGTCTCTAAATTGACCTAAACCGGCGGAGACAGGGGTTCAAGGGCAGAGTTCAGAGGAGAGGGTGTTCTCCCCAGTAATGCGCAAAAACCTGAGAATGACACGGGACTATCAGGCCAGCAGAATGGGGGTTTGAACAGCGTAGCCTTTGAGGGCTAGGGTGACCCTAGCTGCAGTCTGCAGGTGGGTTACATCAGGTACCACTCGTCGCAGATGGTCGCCTTCAGCATGCTCCTGCCCCTCCTACATCCTAATACGGTCTCGCCCGGGAGAGTAAAGAGTGCATCTGGATCACGCATAACCTGCAATGCCCATGGGACTGTGGTTTGGGACTCTGTCTCACTGCCTATCAAAGCAGGAAAAGGGTTGAGACCCATTGTTTGTGTTCTTAATTTGAAATCCTACTGGCCAAACTTGAGCTTGGTGGCCAAACTAATGCCAGAACACAATGAAGTCCACATGAAGCCAAGTCTCGCCTGGGCGCGGCAGCAACGAAGCAATATCTATAATCCCTCCTTCACACCAGGGCAGCCGCAACCTACCACTGGTGCTCCACACGACTGTTTTAGGGCCAAGGTCAAAACGGGCATTCCATCTGGGTCTAAGTTTAAAAATGGGATTTTAACATCACCCTTCCGTTCCGTACTGCGCCGCTCCGTTGGCTACTTTGTCCCTTCCGACTGTTGGAGTTTTGGTTCTCCACCACCGGGTGGCTAGGGCCTTGCGGTTTGCCAGTTTCCGACAAGAAGAGAGACCTCACTTCTGATGAGAGGCTGTGGCACCGGAGGCGATCCCGCACCCTGGGGGATTTGCGATGCTTCCGAGAGGGCCACCCTCCTGGCTCACCAGTTCTGCCAGGTGTGCCCTTCTAAAGCAAAAGGATAAGGTTGGGGGCACCCGGGTGGCTCAGCTGGTTAAGCTTTGGACCTTGGATTTCGGCTCAGGTCATGGTCTCACTGCTTCGTGAGTTCAAGCCTGCGTGGAGCCTGGAGTTGGGCTCTGTGCTGAGCGCGGAGCCTGCTTGGGATTCTCTCTCTCCCCCTCTCTCTCTCTCCCCCTCCCTCTACTCATGCACTCTCTCTCTCTCTCAATCTCTCTCTCTCAAAATAAATAAATTAACTTAAAAGAAAAAAAGATAAGGTTTTAAATGTTATTTACCTAGGGGACATACTTTTCGGGTGTGATGACAGTGGAAAAGGAAATATACATATGTGTTTTTCTTTCTCTGTAACTTTCTTTTATCAAAATCAGTGCCCAGGCATCAGAAGAAACCGTATTTTAAAATGTTTTTAAAGTGGATCGGCATAGTTCTTTCCCTGCACTAATTTAAGGGCATGCATAGACATAGACGTAATACTCAAATGTACCCATATATACGCAGATTTCCTTTTTCACCATTTCTTAAATTTTACTCTCTCTTCTTTCCAGTGCTAAATCTACCCATTCCACTCTCCCAGCAAACACATATGTAACCCACCCACTCACCCACCCACACATGAACACAAGTCTTGAGTTTTGTTCCCCTGAAAGAAATTTCTAGTGAAATGAAAATTTTCACAGAAAAACAAAAGCTATATTAAGCCAGAGTTGTACCCAAGATACTGAAATATATTTTTACCCTAATAATACCCTAAAACCTCTTAACTATGCAAAAGTCAACTAATAACTCCATTTCAATTAGCCTTATCAGAACTTTAATTATTGCCTAACACAGTGTTACATCAAATGACTAAGTTTAAAAATAAGCTTGTCCAACCACACACTTAGATGTTTTTATTTTATTCTACACAGTAGAGTGTTTTCCTATCTAAGTTGACAAGTTCAGTGTGAGTAGGAGGAAGGAAGAACAACAAAGGGACGCTCATTAAGAAACGAAGGCAGGACTTTCCTCCTGAAAACGGAAGGGCAAAAACACACCTTTCAGGGCCAGAGGATCATAGCCAGCATCCTGATAACAGAATGAACTTTAATCCGCACAGAAGAATCTGAGAAATCTTCTGGGAGAAATGCCACAGATTATTGCCATAAATATTATTAGCAGACTCACAAGGCTATAATCATGATCTGTATCCGTGATACCCAGTTTCAAATTAACATGGTTATTTTACTTGTGTTCCCAAATTTAACATTAGGGAATTCGGGCTGTGGGCCTATCATCATTAGGGCCTATCATCACTATATATATCTCCTCACAGTCTCGCCCTGCCAATTTTGGTCAAATGGCCAGGGTTATCTGGCTAATTGGGGGAGCTTTGAGAGGGACTCTTTCTTAAACCCAGAAACTGAGATTTCTGCTTCCTTTTTAGTTTTGCTTGGTTGGACTCTCAGATGATGGAGAATCATAGCTGAGTGATTCGGACTCAACCTTGAAATGCCAAAAGTCCTCATCAAAGTTTTACAGAGCCAAAGGAAGGCTACCCAAACTGGATACAGCAAGCTTCAAACTGTTTGGAAGGGGATAGTCTTACTCCTGGGGCGGGGAGCATGGATGAGGTAGAATCCACAGTGAAATTTATTTGAGAAAGCACATTTTCATTCAATTTTGAGAAGGCAAGTGGAACCAGAGAAATCTCCATTTCATATCCTAACACCAGGACCTTTACCTGCCAGCACCTTCAAAAGAGCAAGCATTCCATGAGTTTTGAGCAAATGTATGATATGATGGCAATATTACCCTTGTTCTTCTCTCATTTCCTCCATAAAACGAAAGGCCATGGGCTTTACATGATAACCAGCCTCAGTACTATGATCTCAGGTTCTGTAAGGAATAGGCATTTTGGATAACTGAATTTTCCGGGTATCCGAACGTCGGCAAGAACACCCTTTCTGTTTTCAGTGCTGTCCATCAGCTTGTCTAGCTAGACATCAGAACAAAATACTGAGCATCTGGCTGGGCCCCTACCATACCCAACACCAATTCTCATGTCTCATTTCACAACACGGCACCTACATTGTAGATAGAGTTTAAGGAAATCAGATTTTTTTTTCTTAATTCAGGTCTTCTGATGAGTCTATTTAATATGATTGGCAATTCCCTCTAAAATGAAGAGGAGAAAAAAAAATATATATATATATATAGATATATCTCTATCCAGCTGGGTTTTCTGGTCTGCTGATTCCAAAGGCATACAATAACCAGGAGAGGAAGTAAGGAGTGGTCAGGAAAACAACTGCCAGGAACCAGGTCTGTTGACATTATAATAGAGTCCAAGAAGGCCAAATTACAATTATGTATTTGGGGAGAAAGGAGCCTGGAAAGATTTGGGAATTCACTCAATTGTTTGAATGGAATGTTCTTTTCCAAGATATCTCCGAGGCCGTTTCTCTGGTCTCCTTCAAGTTTCCGCTCAAATATCACCTTATCAATGAGGCCTTCCTTATTTTACTTATAATAGCAACCTGTGCCCCCCCCCCCCCCCCCCACGGCTCCCTATCACACCTTTCTGCGGAGCCCACGCAGTGTTACACAACTGGTACGATGTTCACGGCAACAGCAGAGCAGCTCTGCTCCTTACCACTATCACCATCTGATCTTCTACCTCCTTCCATCTGATCTACCATCGTCTCCCGGCTCGTTCTCCCCCGCTCTCTGGGGAGAGTACGCATTTTTGTCTGGTTCACAGCTGTATCTGCAGGTGCCTAGAACAATGCTGGGCATAGAGCAGATACTCAGCAAAGACTTATAGACACACAGATTAACTAATTTCAGCATCTGCTGAAGCTCTGGTCTAAGAGTTCCAGACTTTAAGGTCTTCCCATCTAATGGGGAAATAAGACACGAATGCAAACAATTGCAATACAATGGGATCAGAAAGCAGTGCATTGGGATGCGATACCAGTTAGGAGCTGGTGCTTGACCTAGGACAAACCTGGATTCTAGCCTTGAATGTTCCCATTGCCCTGTGACCTTGGGCAAGCTATAACACCCATATACCACATTTCTTTGACTCAGAGATGACTAGAGTACCAAAGGTTTACTCTTACAGGTTTGTGATGAGGAAGGGATGCTCACAAGTGCTGAGATTCCAAAATCTACAGGAAGTGCCTGCAGCATTGGGTCGGAACTTTATAGAAGCAGAGCAGCCGATCAGCAGAGCAGGGTGGCTAAGGCTGTCTGGTGCTACCAGGAAAGCTAATCAGTAAGAGGGCAGAGGCTGAAATAAATAAAATCCTTTCCAACATGCATGTAATGAAGTGCCATATTGAATTTTCCTGTGCTTAATGCATGAAACTTTTTTAAAACGAGGAATGAATCTACTAGGAAAATGAATAGGCAACTGGAGGAGGGGTTTCTCCGACTGGAAGTGGGTTATTGACAAATCTCCGGTAACCAAATCTGGCCTTAGCTTTCCTTACATCTCCACTGAGTTGCCATGCTTTCGTAATTGGAGCGTAAGCGGAAAAAGTCCAACTGGTATTGAAATATTAGGTATTATTATCACTCATCACCATCCCCACCACAACCCACCACTGCTTCGGCAACAGAGGCTTTGCTAAACAGAACATATTGTCCTTCTCCGAAGAAGAGTTAATTTAAGATCTGGTTCCAAATCGGAACACTTAATCTACAGGGAAAATAAGAAGTAAATCCCCTTTTTAATCACTGGTGAATTTCTTCCCTTCCCTCTCTCTCAGTAGACCTCAAACTATTAACAGTCTCTTTAGGACAAATCTTCCCACCCCTGCATTCAATAATCTTTAAAGACAGTGGCACACAGCGGGTTCAGTCAATTTCACAACTGATTGTGCTGTAACTTAGGTGAATATTCTAATTGCTCTTTGGCAACTGGAGTCGAGAATTTTGAGATGGGAGGAAGTGTTCAAGGCTAACTAGAACTCAGCTATACATACAGGTTTAACACTTGTCTCTTCTTAGCTACAAGATCTACGACAGTGGCATAACCAGGCTAAATGAAACAAGGGGGAGCATTATATAAATTTTGCATCATCACAACCTTTTTCAATTGATCACAATTCTAGAGTTCTGGCCTAATAACAAACACCAAGCACTCCTTAGTAAGCTTGTGAGTCAGTGATAGGGATATGACTCACATTTTACTACTCACTCTAAAAGACTAAAAGCCATAGCAAATTAGGCAGGGATGTACAATATTAGTAACCACTAAATCATAACTAGTTGAAAGGCAACGGTCTCTTCTGGTGACAATTTGCTTCATGTTTAAAGTAACCATTACCGCATGTTTAGGGAGCAAAAATAAAGTAGTAAGAAGAGGAAAGGGAAAACAACTCATTTCTAATTTGAGGCCTGGCTCCCCAAACATATTTCTTAACCAAATCTTAACTGTCCCCCAAGGGAATTTTCTGGGGGTGGTAAAAATGTTCTATCTCTTAATTGGGGTGTGGATTTCATAGGTGTGCAAAATCCACTGAATTCTATACATTTAGTTGGATTACATTTTTACAGCAATTCAAAGAAAAAAGATTTAGGTGGCCCACACCTCGAAAGCTACGTCTAGGCATTACTTCCACTAGAAATGTGAACTCACAATTAAACTGTTTTTTTTTTTAATTCTATTTAATAAACACTGCAAAAACGGGAAGTGCTATAACAGTAACAACAAACCGTGGACAATAATCAAAGATATGCTTGAATTTCAGTTGTTCTATTTCATACACCATGAAAGTGCCTCTAATCTAGCAGCTTACGCTAAAAACCAACTTTCCGTGCTAAACCTTTACAACGTGAAAGTCATTATTGTTTGTACCAAAACAAATCATAGCAATCCAGCTATTCTGAAGAAAACACTCTTGAGTTCGGTTTGGGTTCCTTTTGGACTGCAAAAGGTATTCTAACTCCTTGACGCGTTTACTAGAAAGTAGATACGTTGCTGGTTGAGCGGCCTTTATTCAAAGAACTAATACTTTAACATGGCCTGTAAAAGCGAGGAGACTGTTCCAGTTGCTGACAGTCTGGATTTAATTAGTAACTGCACTCCATTTTACTCTCAAGGGTCACAGTTCAGCCGATAAACTTATCGACCAAATTACATGGTCGCTCTCTACCTACGAAGCCCCACGTGATGTGGCCTCCCTTCCTTAATTCTCCTCCACTCCACTCATCCTGGCCTCTCTCAATCCTTCCCAAGCACCGCTCGCTCTCCTGCCAGACTTTGTGCGCTGTCCCCTGTCCTGCCTTCTTCACGCAAATCCCCACATACCCTACAGATGCAGCTCAGGCAGAGATCCAACATGGTGGGGGGACCTGAAGTTCCCTCATCCCTCAAACACAGCAGTCTTGAGGACAGAGGACTTTGAATTCCAAGAGTCTGGCTGCAGAGTGACAGAGATGTCTCCAGGGGCCCAAGGGGACAACCTGGTGGGTCAATGGGCTACTTCAACAAACAAATCAAAGCACACCTGGCGGAGGGTCCAAAACATCGCTAGGAGTAGGCGGGTAAAGCAACCAGAGTCCCAACAACCGAGAGCACATAACGCACTCCAAAGAACACCTCCTGAAGGGCCAGGCCCTGGACAGAGTATGACCCTCCTTTAACATAGCAGTGCTCACAGGTGCAGAGCACGCAACAAGCTTTTAAAACACATAAGGGACAGAAAACCAGCCAAAAGGACGAAACGGAAGACTTCTCCTCGAAAGAAATTCCAGGAAGAAATGACAGCTAAAGAATTGCTCAAAACAGACACAAACAATACAACTGAACAAGAATTGAGACTAATAGTCAATAAGATTAATCGCTGGGCTTGAGAAAGGCATAGAAGACAGCAGAGAACCTATTGCTGCGGAGATGAAGGAACTAAAACATAGTCATGACGAATTAAGAGATGCTGTAGATGAGGTGCAACGTAAACCAGATGCGGTGACAGCGAGGACTGATGAGCCAGAGGGGAGAATAAGTGAAAAAGAAGATTAAATTGCGGAAAAAGACGAAACTGAGAAAAAGAGAGATAAGAAAACAAATCGTACAGACACAGCTCGGTTCATGTCTTCCTCTGGGAAGAACGAAGGCAGGTGTCGTGTCCATCACTGCGGTCGGGACACCCCACTTCACCTCTTCCTTCCCTTAGTAGATTCCAGTGTTTCTATTTGTTTGGGGACTTCTCTAGGCTCGAAGCCCCTTGAAGGCAGACACGATGACTATTTGTGAGTCCTTGGGATGGTACATGGCACACAGAGGGACTCAATGAGTATTTAATGAATGTGGTAGATACGGGACAAAACGGTCATATTCTAACCATCAGAAAGGACCCAGGAGGCGTGCCTGGGTAGCTCAGTTGTTTGAGGGTCCAAGTCTTGGTTTCAACTCAGGTCGTGCTCTCAGGGCTGTTAAGATCAATCCCCCCGGTCAGGCCCTGTGCTGACAATGCGGAGCTGGCTTGGGATTCTCTCTCTCCCTCTCTCTCTCCTCCCCTCCATCTCTCTCAAAAATAAATGAACATTAAAAAAAAAAAAAAAAAAAAAGGAAGGATCCCAAGAGGGATCCCTTGGACAGGGGAATGGGGGAAATGCAAGAAGCTGAAAGTTAGGAGAAGAGAGCCTGTGTGTGACGCTTCACTATTACAAGAGGCCCCACCTCTAACCCTATGACCGGAACTACCCTCTCTCAGGGGATAACTGTTCTAACAACCCTGACTGGCCACCTTAACCCTGTTTTAATTAATTCCAAACTCTTGTTCTTCCATCACCATCTTAAACACTGTAGGAACACCTTGACTAATTTTTAAGGCTACCCACAACTCCAAGCAGGCCTGAAGCTCACAGGGACAGTTAAATACAAGACTTCTGAAGGGGCCAAAGGAACTTTGCCTGGAAGTCTCTTGAGGTTCTTTTAAGAATAGGGCCCTTTGTTTCCTATACTATTGCAAAATAAATCAGCAAGCCGTTTGGCTGGCTGAGTACCTACTTCATTGAGGCACGCAGTCATGCTATACAACCCAGCAGCAAGCTCCTCAATGAAGGTTATCTTCGCCAGAGAAAGGGACCAGGGTTTAAACTAAAAAGAGCGTGTGGTCGCTGGTTCACTCATGACTGACTAGATAGAACAAGCCGATGACGTTATCAGTGATTCAAGCAAACGTTGCATCCGGTTACACCACAAGAAGCAACTCAAACCCAAACTGGTAACTTACAAAAAGGCTGCTTTTCCTGGCAGTGGAGGAAGTACTCACAGCACTCTAGGTTAAGAAGGGATTGAGAGCCACCGAGTTCTGTTTGGAAAAAAAACACAAAAGCATGGCCAGATACAAATGGCTCGAAGGGCGGCAAACCCTGGGAAAAGTCAACTTACTTCTTACGGCGAGGAGGTGCAACACTCAAACACGATAACGCCCTCAAGCAGGCACTGCGCGGGGCTGCCTGGCTAGACACATTTGGTAGTGTGGCGGCATCTCTCACTTGAAGGTGTTTAACAGACAAAAGATCCGAAGGAGTCCTTTTCTGTCCTCTACTGGGAAAATAGCTCTGAAAAGCACAATGTTAAGGACCCAGCTCAGCAAAGTCGGTGAAATAAATACGCTCAACACCTGGGTTATCTGTATTTCCACTTTTAAAAAGGACTTCCTTTTTCTTCTCGTATCATTTCAAAATCACAAGTACATTTCTCACAGCTATTGGCCAAAGCGGACTTTCAAGAAACTCCCACCGATCACAGTGACGTCAAATTTTCAGGAAACCAAGAAAACCACCTGCTGCTGAATTTGCCTCCATGCTATACTGAAGTATTCAACTCCCAAAAATCCAACCATTCTTTGCTGGATGTTTTCATGTATAATGGACTTATTTTTATCCCATTTTACATACGGAGCGATGGGCTCAGAGAGGCTAATCAAATTGCCCAAAGTCACAAAGTAGTAGCTGGTACAGGCCTGCATTCCAACCCATTCTTCTGAGTCCATAACTAGTATTCTTTATAATAAGTCCCAAACGCCTCCTGAAGAAAGAAGCCTGGTTTTAAGACAGTTTTTTTTGCCTTCTGAGCATGGAAAGTGATGAGGTTCCAAAGGCTGAAAATGATGGCTAACCAGCAATGAGAAATGAAAACCTGCATGTTGCAACAATGTGAAACACGGTAAATAAATCATACACCTCAATATACCAATAGTTGAAAGTTCAGGTTCTGGGGTCAAAAAGGCCCGAGTTCAAATTATGAATGAGCTGTTTACTAGCCATTTGACTTTGGGGCAAATTACTTAAACTCCCTAAGCCTCAGCTTTCTAACCACAGAACACGAAGATTAAAAAATACTGACCTACCTACCTGTCAACCTCACCCAGTTGTTGAGAGGTCAAGGAAGAACGTACATCAGTAACTTGAAGGCTCGCCAGTTTAATTTATAGGAAATACAATTCCATTCAGTCTACGGACTCGAGGGGACAAAACTGTTATAAATCAGGACTGGAAGATACATCTATCCTGTTTACAGTGCCATTGTCAAATCTTACCATTTTAGGTTTATGCCCATTTACAGAATCTTATCAAATAAAGTCCAATTTGCAGTCACCTTTCCTTCCTACAAATTTACAGATTGCTCAGAACCAGAGAGAAAAGATACAGGAGACTTCTGGCTAACCCATAAATGCTAAGGCTAATGTAATCACTGGTGTGCAACTACGTGAACTCAGTTCTTTTACAACCATGCATGCAAATAAAGGAAATGTTACAAGAGCCCTAACGTTTAAAAAGAAAATTTCTAAAAACATAAAATGTGGATCTCAGCACATAGCAATACATAGTTTAATATAGAGGAGCACATAGACTTTGAATTGGTAGAACACTTAATTTGGGGTTTCTGTTGGCTGTAAAAAATGTCTTAATTTTATAAATACGGACTTAAGAAGCTAAAATTAGACAAGATAACCTTCTTTGAAGTGCTACCAGTTTCTCATTTGAAGCCGTATCACTTAACATAATAATCACAAGTTATTAAGAGAGCAAACCCTCATCTATCTTAGTGATCTACAGAAAGTATTTTTGAACTGGCACCTCTATCAGTGGAATTTTTAGTACATGCCCAATATATTTCTTTACAAAATGTACCATGTGCTTGTGCAAACCCACATGAAAACACACACAAAAATACTTTAGGAGAATGACATAAAGGTACTTTGGAGATCACCTATTTAGAGAATTATTAAAAGTACATGTGCCCACAGGTGACCATGTCTTCTATCTGTTATGATTTGAAATGACAGTTTGATGTGATAGTCTCCAAATACAGGAATGCAGTTAACTCTACTCTCATTTCCTGCCTGGTGATCTCTGTCCTGATGTTAGATGTCTGGCCTACACTTAATCACCCTTCTATCATCAGAAGGGGGGTCACAAACAGCCTTCACAACTAAAAGGCACGAGGAAAGAGGCTTATAATCAAGCAGTTCCTAACAGCTTCAAAAACATTGTCCCTTTATAAAATACCTAGACAAAGGCACTAAGCATTAGATTTGAATGTTTTTAAAAATGCCTATAGGTACAGGCTTTCTTTAAGCTATCCCACTCCCCACCCCCCACCCCCACCCAGCCCAGTTTCCACTTGGTATGAACCATAAACCTCACTACCATTTCGACCTGCATGTTCACAAAGTGAGCGCAGACTCGGTCCCAGATTCGTGAATTACAGAATCCCTACAGTCCTGCTTCCCAAACTCTCTGCCAAAAGATGGCTGCACAGACCTCTCGATATTCATCAACATCAAAACGATAAACAGCATGCAAAGGTTCCTATGAAAGTCAGAAGTTGAACTCCAAAATGTTCCTTTTAAGATTATTTAACTACGAGAGGACAGAAAACACTCACAGAATCGAAAATCCTCAACTGGAAATGAAATTGGCAGCCTTATCATTTTCTATCGTTTGACACTCTGAACAATATCAAAAGAAACTGGTTAGCTAAGTTAAAACTGTAGTCAAAAAAAGTGGCGTCAATTATATTCCATAAATTGTTGAGGAAATGGTGGCAATCCTATTAATACAACCTAAGGCTTACTTGTTTAGGAGCACCTTAAAACTACAAAGTTTAACATCTTGTTTAACAATGTTTCTTCACTTTAGGCTATTCTCAGAAAAAAAAGCAAAAAAACATATATATATATATATATATATATATATATATATATATATATATATAAATATAAATAGCCAGAAACTATAAATCACATATAAATTCCTCTGGCCTTTTTGCAGTAATATAAATGACTTCAGGACTCATTTAAGCAGCTTAGTTTGCTTAGTAGTACAAACTATTTCACTACAAGTTTTTCACCCTGTTATGTTCCAAACATAAAAAATACTGTTATATTTCAGCAGTAGCCACATACGCAGACTGAGAGGAAATTAAACTCTCTGCAGTCCCTGTACTTTCAGACAAATAAGAAATACGTTGTTTCAGACAATCCAAAATAAAACTATTGATAACTTCTCCCCATAGCTTATCAATAGCATCTCATCACATTAGCTGAAATAGGGGTGCAAAGGAGAGAGGTATGATTTTCAATATACAATACACTTTTAATCTTTAGTTCTTAAAGACCATAATAGGAAGACTGCTTCAACATGAAGGCCAATTCCACAATCTGTAACACCCATACAAAACAAAAACTACTTGCGATTTGTGAAGAACGGTGACTTAGGGAAATCATTTATGCAACAGTACCAGAAAGCGATTTTCTAGTGGACTTTCCCGTCTACTACTAATACAAGAAATATTGTAACTCAAGGCTATGGACATGTGATTCCCATCCCAGACTGATGGGGAGAAAACAGCCACATTATCCTGCACAAACCAGGGTAATCCTTGCTTCAGCACTATAGAGCAAGATAGTACTTACATTTGGAGAAGAGGAAATAATTTTAAAACTACCTGTTAAAATTCAGAAAAGTGGCATCCGTAACGATACTGCTAATAATCATGAACTCTTGGTGCCAACGGCAGCTAAGGATTTTTGAAAGCAGTCCTCCTTTCTTAAAATGACTTAAGGAAGTATCTTCTCACTCAGTGTAAAAGCCTTCTAAATTCTATCAGTATTAAATTTCTTACAAGTACACAGATACAATGACTGCACGTGCAGGTTGGTACACTCCTGCATGTGCATAGAGCAGCACACAAACGTTTTCATCCAAACAGCTAGGCAAAAACAGTCCCCAGAAGCAATGAATGAGAAATCAATAAGCTCCAGTACTGGAGAACGTAAGGGTTAAAGTCCCGGGAAACAGCAGGATGCCAGGTCTCAGTGATATTTGCAAGCCTTTTTAAAGAGGAACTTAACAGCTCCTTCAGTGCCAGACATCACCTACATTCTAAAGTGAAATGTTTTTAAGTTCTCTTCCTACCGAATTTCTTTGAAAGTACCGAGAAGTCTGATGTCACCGTCTCCAAAAATGATTTTCCAGTTGAGAATCGGTTCTATGACCGCAAGTTTCAGGTTAGAATATACTCCTACTAAACTCTCCGGACACTCTGCCTTAGGCTCCAATGGCTTAGTATGCAAAACCTTACCAAGCACCTGGCTTCAAAGGAGTTACCAGAGATGCAGTTGGCAAACAATGCTAATCAGAACTGGGGTGAGACCTGTGGAAGACGACACTACCGGTTGTATCCTTGTACATTCAAATTTGAAAGCCTGGGAGGCTTCTCAAAGAACACGCTGGAAAATAAAACCATAACTGGTAAGGGTATTCCGCGTGCCGTGGTTCTAATGCGAATGACGGGTGAAGTACACAGACACTGTTTGTATTCTGAACACCTGCGTATTTGGCTGTGGATTTACTTCTGTGTATCCCCAAATTTGGGACTACTGATTTCAAGTAACCTCTACTGAGGGGTATTTCCAGTGTGATCATGTTTATTACATGCGTATCTCAAAAGCCACTGTAAGTTAACGGTGTACCGAAAAACTCAACCTTCTCCACTTTCCAAATCCCGTTCAACCAAAGAACTACCAACAAGTTTTTATCACATGGGGTAGTGGAGTAATGTACACTCTGGCAAGGTTTCGTTTAGGTTCTGAGAATTTATCTGCAACAGAAGTCTGAAAATAAGGGATCAAAAACTCACATTTCAACTTTTGAGAATAAAAATTGATAAACGTACCTGTTGTTGAATTCCAGCTTAAGTGATTTTTATGTAAATCTTGCAGCTGATGAAAAGCAAAACACCACCATCTCTGCAGTGATTAGCCTGTTCTTTAAGACTATGGGTCACCTACCCCAGGATTTTCTAATTGAACATGGATTCCATGGGGCAAAATTATTGTTTTTCAAAGGTGGGCCAGAACGGAACATTTATATCTTCACTTCGACAGGGAAGCAATGAGATATAATCCTCTGAGTATCATTTTTGGTAGATGTTACCTTTGTCTCTTATCCTCATTTCGTGAGATTAGCCTGGTAATGTGTCCATGTTTTGACTTTGGAGATTTAAAAAAAAAAGTTACCCTGTGTTTCCTCTAACACCTAGACATGTACACTCCCATCAAATGTTTTTCAGCGTGACCAGTGTGCAACTGACATTCACATAGCTTATAGAACCTAAGTCTTCTGAGAAACATATTTCTTTGAGCTGAACCTCTATAATCATGACAAGAGATTGATTAAAATGCCAAGATAAGAAACAATTTATTATAGAGAGAAGAAAAATTTCTCATCCAAAATATAGAAATCTGTACAACTTTGCCACAATCAATATACATGAACTGTACAAATTTACACCAGTTCATAATTTACCAAATAAAAGATGACTAACAAAGTTCACAAAATAGATGGTGGTTTGTGGAAAAGACTTTTACCCAATTAAGTACAAGGAAAGTTACAAACCAGACCTCCACTTTCTAAAAATAAGAAGTTTACTCAGTCTTAGAAAACTACAAGCTAGCAAATGTACAGAGAGCTGGCTGGTGCTAACACCACAGTTGAGACAGTGTCTTTTTAAGGGTCTTTTTAAAGCCTGTTGCCACGGCAGAGTCTGGTCACTTGCTACTCTCAAGGCCAAAAACACAATACAAGGTCTGACCATTTCCCCAGGTCATGCTTACTAGGTTTGTCTTATGTACATTTATACAAATTTAAGTGCTAGGTAAAAGTCTTGTCAAAATTTCCAGTACTACCATGTTTCAAATGTTGAGCTTTCCTAGTCAGCTGCCAAAAAAGTTAACCATTTTCAAGTGTAATAGTGCAAATTTCCTCTGCAAGGTCTACTGCAGAGAAAGGTTCTTTGAAATACAGATTTGCCTTAAAGGGATTGATGGAAAAAATTTAGGTTTAACATCTGGGAGAAACTGAAACCACCCTAGGACTTCACTCCCTAGCAAATAAAGTGATCATTTACTTGGACTCACAGGCTATTAAATCATTGAAAGGTACTGTCCAAACTATGGCACTGTCACTTTAAAAAAATTTTTTTTTACCACTCTATCTTGTGCCAGATCTTCACAGCTGTGACATGGTTTAAATTCCATAATCCATCCCCAAGAGGAGCCCACCCAAAGCAAAAATCAAATTTATCCATCCATTATAAGATGATCCATCCATAGACTATATCTTAACCTGATACAGTCATCATATTGTAGTTTTTGGAAGGGCTTGTTCTGCCCAAGAGAAGTTCCTCCTTACAGCTGATTCTGCTGTCTACCATTTGCACGCTGCTGCTGTTTTGAGTGCTACCTCCTGCTGGTGAGGCTTCGTACAGCACACAGATGGAGCCATCCTCTCCAATTCTGTAGGACACTTCGTAGGGGTCAACCCAGAGAGTGAGTTCACTTGGGAGAAGCCTGAACAGCTCCTGACTGCTCAGTCCAATCCGCTGTGCCGCCTGTCCAATCAGAGGATCCATTTTATGGTTGATGCGAATACAACGGTAACCTGATCCCTTGCACGGCTTTTCTGGGAACCAGTGATGTTTATAATGTTCTATAGGGGGAAAGAGAGAGAGAGAGAGAGAGAGAGAGAGAGAGAGAGAGAGAGAGAAACAATGCTTAGATCGTTACTGTAAGATCCCGCTATGGCTTCCTCCTTCCGCAGGCTCCTTTGAAAAGTGAAAAATTTAAACTATCAACTTTCAAAAACGCCCAGCACCGCACCGCGGCTGTGCGTGCTTGGGGCTGGGGAAAAGAGCGGGCAGGGTTTTAGAAACAACACAGTAGTAGGGGACAAAACAATCTCCAGGAACCAACCGGTTGAGCCGCCAAAACAGGAATCCGGCGCGCGGCCTCGGCTGGCCGGGCAGCCGGATGGCACCGGCGGCCAGGCGGGAACCTGTTTACTTTCTCCACCCCACCCCAGCCGCACACAATGGGGTTTATGGCTTTGGAGGAGAAGCGCCACCGGGCTGTTAACCCCGAAGGGAAGAAAAACAAGCAACCCTAACTAAACCAAGCTCTGGGCAGGGCTGCAACTGAACCGGTGACAAATCCGATGATTAATGGTCAGGGGTAGGAGGCGCGGGGCGACGGCACGTCCGTCCCGGGCTGGCCTCGGGGCAGCGGCGCGGTCTCCCAGCCCCGGGCCCGGTCGCCGAGCCCACAACGGTTGGAGGGGGTTGGGGGAGGGGGCGTCGAACTAACCCCAGCCCCGCAGCTCCTTTGTCCCCAAATCCGCGGACGGTCCGAGGACCGCAGCTCCCGCCTCAGTGGCTGTAGTCTCTTTGTTGTGAGCCTGTTCCCTTCTCCCCTCGGTGGGGCAGCCGTGGGGGGAGGGGGAGCCCTCGGCCCAGCCCCCAAACCTTCGCCAGGACCCGCCGTTAGCGGCCGCCAGGCGCGCCTGCCCCGCTCCCGCGGCGGGACCCGAGCGCGGCCGGCCCGGGGCAGTGCCGCGGATTCCGCGGCCCCGACGGCTCGGCCCGCCTCCCGCCCCGGGTGTGCGGTCCGCGTCCGCCCGGCGCCCCTCGCCCTCCCGCCGCGGCCGGCTCACCTGCCAGCAGCTCCTGCAGGCTCTGGCTGAAGGTCTGCAGCTGTCGCTCGCTCGTGAGCCCCTTGGTGCGGAGGAACTTGGAGATGAAGGACACGGCGGCGGCGATCTCGCCTATCATGGTGGCGGCCCGGGTGTAGAAGGGATGCATGGGGGCGGCGGGCGGGGGCGGCCCGGGGCGGCCGGGGCTCGGCGGCGCGGCCCCGACGACGGAGCGGCCACCCCGGGCTCCCTCGCAGGTCAGAGGGCTGAGAGGAAGAGAGGGCGGGAGGGGCGGACAGCTACTTTTTTTCTCCTTTATAGTAAAAAAGTTATTTTCACGACAGGAGGCGGCAGGCGAGAGGAAGAGACGAGCGACGGCGGCCTGGTCACATCGCTCGGACTTCCCCAGCCGCCTCCGCGTCCAGCTCCGCAGCCTCCGAAGCTCCTAACAGTTGCATTTCCAGCTCGGAGCGGCGAAGAGATGCAGGAGCCGTGCAGTAGCTTTTATAGCGCGGCGGAAAGGAAGTGGCGTACCTGGAGCATGACGGCCGACTTCAGCCAATCCGGAGATCGCACCATTGTGACGCAGCAGATTCGGAGCCGGAGGGGGCGGGAAAAGGGGGCTAGGGGGTGGATGCGGAGACGGGGAAGAGAGGGAGGAGCTGACGTAATCCGCTTGTAAACAAATAAACTCCGGAGCGGCGGCCCGGGACCGGCGGGCTGTGGCCAAGGGACGGAGCCGAGCGAGGGTGCGCGTGTGAAAGCTCCGCCCCCAGCCCTAGCTCCTCCTTCCCGGTTCAGCTACCCCGGGCCCAGCGCCAGCGCATCCTCTGCGAGAGTGAGCTGCCTGGGCTCGCTCGCGGGGAGTCTCAGTGCTGGGCAGATAAAAGCCTTCTTGGCGTCCGCGCGCGCAGATCCGGCTGCAAGTCCGAGGTGCCTGTCCCCTCGCGCGCTGGGTGTTTCAGTCTCGTCCCCGCTCCTAAGAGGCTGGTTCCCCAAGCGGGAGGTTCTTGCCGAGCAGCGGGGTTCGCGTGCCGGTGCTGAAAGTGTGTGGGGGCGTGCAGCGGGGATACGGAGAAAGTGGAACGAAAGGGCTACTATTGAAGGTCTTTCTGCAGCTCTAGGGAGTCGGGGGGCCGGGGGGTCTCCTAGTAGACGTGCTGCCTACGTCAGGGAACCGTTTCAGCTTCACCCTCGGGAGGAGCGGGGGTGTCTTTGTAAAAGTTTAATTGCAAAATAAATAGAAGGTTAGTAAGCCTTTTGTGTTTGCCGTTTCAGTAATTTCAGGAGTCCAAGGAGAGAGGAGTGGAGACCTTACTGAATCCAGCGTCGTGCTGATAGGAAAGCCTGTTACTGAAGATAATGTAGTAACGCGGATCCCGTAAAGTTAAGGCTGTACTGGAAACACACATTTGTGTAATGCATTTACACCGTTTATACCTTAACCAAGGTATAAGGTCTGGTCCAAATAGGTCTCGGGCCCTTGCTCTTTATAAAAACACAAGAAGATAAAGATTAAATTTGAAGCTTGGGGAAGTATTAGGCTTAGACATTTGAGTTTACTGGAAACCCTACTTGCAAAACTAGAGAAAAAGATTTGTGCTAAGGCTTGAGCCTGCTAAAACGATTAAGCCTAAGAGAGGGTTAACTCTAACTCCAGTAAGGAGGAGAGGGAGAAAAAAAAAAAAAGATGGTGAGTCGGACAGATGGAGAAAGCAAACAAGAGGCAGAAGTTGAACTCTACCAGATGGAAATAAATATCCTGAGTTTAGTTGGTCATCAGTATTGCAAAACACACCACTTTGAGGTGTGTGTGTGTGTGTGTGTGTGTGTGTGTGTGTGTGTGTGTTTTAAGTACTAGCCAAAGGGTATAGAAATGTAGCAAAAGTAGAACTTGTATAAAGCTGAAGGAGAAAACGTTTTATTGTTTAAATGAAACATGTAAAACTGGGTTTGGAAAAACTGCTAGGTTAGTTTTAAATTCATACACAATAATTAGGTAAACAGCTAAATACTTTAAAGATAGTATTGTTAAAAGCATTAACTTTTGTGAACATCTTTTCTTTGGATAAATGCATCAAAAATAATGGCAAATAAGGTACATCTGTTCCATTCTAGGACTTTTTGGATAGAACTTTGTTTAAAAATAAACGTCACGGTAATTCACTGAGGACATGAAACCTCTTACTACTCAAAAGGAAATAGGAAAACTGAAGTAAATTCTTTTTTTTTTTTTAATGTTTATTTATTATTGAGACAGAGCATGAACGGGGGAGGGTCAGAGAGAGAGGGAGACACAGAATCCAAAATACGTTCTGAGCTGTCAGCACAGAGCCCGGCGAGGGGCTTGAACTCAGGGACCATGAGATCATGACCTGAGCCGAAGTCTGACGCTTAACCGACTGAGCCACCCAGATGCCCCTGAGGTAGATGCTTAAAATCACCATAGCCCTAGCACAAGATCTTCTGATAGCCCTCCTAACCCCACCCGCCCTTAATCATCTGCGATGTTCATTTTCCTCACTTTATCAGTCATTCCAGCATTAGATGAGAAATCAAATGAAGCCTGGTCTCCAACTTGGGCTCCTGATAATCTGAGCTTCGGTTGACTCCTCTGCAAAACAAGTAGTGAAGTTAACAAAATGCTAGGATTTGAACTCAGACTTGTCTCTCAAGTCCTTGTTCTTTCCACTTTTACTGCCTTCCCAGACAGTGGCTGGACTCCTGAAAACTTTTTAAAGTCAGTTAGGTAGGGTTACCAGAAAGTTAAACTCACCCCCACACTTTTTTAATTGTATGTGTATGTTTCCATACACATACAATAAAAGCACATACACATAAAAGCACAGATTGTCAGGTCTTTGGAAAGAGTGCTTAGGAGTTCAGAAAGTACTTTCTATAGAGGTAACTATTGGACAACAAACTAGAATTTCAAAGGGCTGGGGATTTATATTCCCATCCCTCAGCTTAACTGTTACTAGAACAGTTTGCTCTGGACTTACCAAAAAGAGAAAAAGAAAAAAAAGAAACATTGACATAGGGCAGGGGAACTCCTTTGTCTGTTTCATAGACTAGTAAAAATTAAGGATGCACACAATGTTGAAAATCTTTTATTTTGCCAAAGATTTTTTTTAATCCCATTGCCATCTGCTGTCATGATCGTTTTGGGAAACGAATGGTATTTTAACATCCCCAGAGTGGGAAAGGTATCCATATTAGAATAAAGCAGGGTCTTTTTAATTGAATAAATTTAAAGTCACTCAATGCCACTTTTTGCATGTCATGGCCCTACATTTGGGAACTCATCTAAACTGTTAATCTATGAAGAGGATGACACTAAATTAAGCTATTATGCTATTCATTTTATATGCCAGTCCCATGGCCTGAGATACCTTCTCCAATTCCCCTTCCCCCCAAAAAGCTGATTTTTTTGCTCATCCTCCAAGAAGCCCTCCGTGACCCTCTGCACTTGCGTAAACATCTGCAGTATTCTGCTTTCCATTCCCCTGGCTCTGACACTTATCGAACATACTAGATTTACTATGTGCACTGGTCTCTTTTTCTTTCTAGACTGTAAATTCTTTGAGGGCAAGCATCTTACGTAACTCACTATTGTACCCTCAATGCCTAACACCCAATGCATAGTATATGTTCTTGAATGATGTTAAATAGACATATCAAAATTTAAATGAGGCAAATCAGAACCATTACTTGCGACTTTTCGGGTGCAAAATAATATACAGAGAATTTTTGCAGCTAAAAAATTGGACAGTGAATATTTGAGGAGACAAGATAAATAAAGTCTGTGGCACTTTTTTCCTGGTTGCCGTGTTAGATTATTGCATAAATTGCTTTTATAAATAAACATTGTTTTAGGGTAGACAAATGGAGACCAAAGTAACTTAGATATGTTGCTCAGGAATATTGTGGTATTGTCCACATTGCCCCCTTTTAAGGTTTTTTGCTTTGTTTCCCCTTATGCTGTGTAGACATGTTTTAGTATGTTTACATCAGGTTAGCCATTGTGTCATTTGCTTATGTGCCACTCTCTCATAGTGCCATTGTATCCCGAAGTTTCTCACGTGTCCTTCCAATGCTCCAGTCTCTCAATTTATTTATGAAATCCGGGATTCCTGGATTATTGCTGGGAAAGTCCCAGAATTTTTTCAATGGCTGTATTGCAGTTCGAAAGTTTGTCTGGAAGGCCTTTGCCCACCTCCCCCTTGTATATAGTAATGTCACCTAGCAAAGGTCTTGTTATCCATCTGGACCTTCCCTCCCCTGAAGGCACCTTTAGACCCAGACTTCCAGGCTGAGTTGGAGATGGCTTCCTTGTTGCCTGTCAGCTGGC
Source organism: Prionailurus bengalensis (assembly GCF_016509475.1). NCBI lineage: Eukaryota > Metazoa > Chordata > Mammalia > Carnivora > Felidae > Prionailurus > Prionailurus bengalensis. Next base: position 113,851,796 of record NC_057358.1, read on the forward strand.
TGCGTTCACTAAAGTTGTGCTTATGGTGAACTTACTTCCAGATAGAGTGCTACGTGTCAGTGCTGCTTGCTTTAGAAAACTCAGCTTAACCCAAAAGTTCAGGGTACAGTAGAAGAGTTCTCTACAGTGTTAACAGCAAATAGAGACAAGGCACTTATTTTCGCATGTGTTTGGATTCAGAAAGAGAAAAGGAAGCCCCCAAAGTGAAGAATCTCTGCTAAACCAGTTAAGTGGGCCCATAATTAGTTGTCTTTGGAAGGAAGAAAAGGAGGGGTCTGAACTTGGAGTCTTTTCAAGACTGAAACCAACACAAGGAAGATAAATAGTAGCGAAAAAACTGGTGGCTGGGGATGCATAGGATGTTCAGACGTGGGATATTTTTGACAGGGAAGTGATAGGACCAGATTTATTTTTTGGAAAGCCCCGAGGATGATGGATTGGAAAACGGTAATGTTGAAGTGACCTCTCAATTTTTGTCTCCAATTGTTACTTAAATCTTTAAATAATTTAGCTTGCACGTGGGCTTATCTCTTCAACAGAGACCTATGTCTTTTATTTATTCTTGTTTTGGCGACCTGCAGGAAGGAGACCACTTTTAGCAGCCTCCCCACCTGGCGACCTGCCTTGCTTTGCTGAGGTTTGAGTCCCAGGGCCACACTAAGGCATTTGTACTAAGGTGTGGATCTACTGGGGTTCCGAAAACAGAAGAGAACTAGAAATCCAAGGGTGACACATACAGATTTGGGACTAACCTGTTTCTTCTTGTTAAAGCAATTCAGATCATAGAGAATCGGGAAAAAAAAAAGGGATTAAAGTGTTGCTTACCAGCAGCAATAGCGATGGTCATATATCACTGTGCAACTCACACTGTGAGCTTCCCAAATAATTCCCAAGAATAATTCCCAAATAATTCTCCAAGAAACACCACTAGGTCTGTATAATTAACAGTGAAACATATGAGGTTTCAGTCCTAAAGAAAATAAATAATTTACCCAGGGTCTTGCAACCAGATTTGAACTCTCAAGTCATAAACTCCAAAACTTGGAAACATGCTCCTGATACTACCTTTTTTTTTTAAGTTTATTTATTTTGGGGGATGGGAGGGAAAGAGGGTGTAGAGAGAGAATCCCGAGTAGGCTCTGAGCTGTTAGCGTGGAGCCCAACGTGGGGCTTGATCCCACGAACCCTGAGCCTATGACCTGAGCCGAGATCAAGAGTTGGACACTCAGCCTACTGAGCCACCCAAGCGCCCCGATACTACCTTTTCTAAAAGGGACTGTGAGAAATCAAACCCTATAAAGTTAGAAGACCAGTTAGAGATGAGTAGAGACAGTAGAAAGGAAAAGAAAAAAAAGAAAAAAGAAAAAACTTGAGACAGCTAAGGAGACCTCTCATGGCTGACATAACCCAGGAAAACACAGCGACATTCATTAAAGGGCTCACTGAAAAATGAATCAAAGGACATATTAAAACATTAATCTGCCAAATAAAATAATTTCGCTGGAATGAAAAGTATCCCTAGGGGCCGATAAGAGAAAGCAGCAAAAATGCCTTCTGTGTTAAACTGTTGAAGCTCCTCACTTCTGCTTTGGCCTAAACTGGCAGGAGGAATCAGGGAGGGGTCAACCCCACAGTCCCCCTTCCCCAGCAACTGAGGGGAGCCCGGGCATCAGGTGGAAGAGGAAGACGGGCGGCTAGAAGGATAAGGTTGTGTGTTTATCTCAGCAGTGCTTTGGAACTTGATCACTTGCCCTGGAGGAACTCTCCTTGAACCTCTCTAGCTAAGTACCAGGGCCACTTCTCAAAGCCAGGCCTCCGTCCCTGACCTTGTCTCTTTCCTTTTAGCAGAACCCTAGGATTCCATTTACTTTGCTCTTTGTAAAGTTACCACCATATACTGTCTCCGCCAGTGTTCAGGCTTATGGGATGTTTCTCTGCATCTCCCCAGCTGCCAAAGACCTAGTTCAGTATTAAAGCTTAACAGTAGTTCCGGGAAAGCGACAGATGATAAGAATCAAGTATGGAAAATTGTGAACTTTAAAGAGTCATTACAAAGTTCTTAACAAGTTGTGATCCCAGCTTCTAGTATGTTTTAACTTTCTGAAGAGGGAACAATGGATCTCTCCTTCCCTTCAGACTAATTAGACAGCAGACTGGGACTTCTCAGCGATTTTCACCCCAGCATCACCCCCGGAAATGGACAGAAATGCAAACTTTTGGCTCTAGATGCACTAAATCAGAAACTCTAGGAGTGCCCAGGCAGCTCAGTCAGTTGAACATCTGACTCTTGATTTTGGCTCAGGTCATGGGATCAAACCCGCTGAAAGCTCAGCTGCTGCTTGGGATTCTCCCTCTCTCTCTGTCCCTCCGTCGCTCACTCTCTCTCAAACATAAACTTAAAAAAAAAAGAAAGAAAGAAACTCCAGGGGTTAGGCCAGGCCACCTAGACACATCTGAAACACTAATGTTTCAGGAAAACTGCTTTTAAAACATAGTGGCAAAATTCTGTCACTTAAAACCAATGAAATTTTTATCTGGGAATGTATTATCTCAAGTTAGAAATCTTGTCTTTTAAAAGAAAAAAGCTATCATACTGATTTAATATATAAAAGTGGCCTTGAAGTACGAAGTAAGTTTTAAGTGTGTTGTTATTTGCTTCCCTCAAGTTCTATAGTCTGGGGAAAGTGCTTTTTTCCCAGCTTCTGAGACATTAGGCAAGCTAGAGCAGATAATGATGTCCATGTTACTCTCAAGAGAGAAGATAATACTCAGGAAGCTTGGTAGAATAATCATCTAGCCAAATGTTGGCATAGTCCATGGTTTTATTTTCATTTCTAAGACGAGCAGCCAATTGACCTTTTCAAGGGACTTGAATTCAAAATCTCAAAGTAGATTAGCGTTTACAGCCACTGAGTGATGTCATATCATTTATTTAACACAATAGTGAACTAAAATAAAGGAACATTCAAATGGCGAAAGGAAGTGCAATAAACAAGTAAATATGGAGGTCCTAAATATAGATGCTCAACACGATTGTGAAAACTATCATGGACTTGGATATACTTCAGCTTGAATTAAAGGATCAAAATCCCATTGGAAAATAGAACTTAGAATGTACTCATTTATGGTGTATAGCAAGTTAGACTGATCCAAATTCCTAAAAAGACTATTCTAGCCAAGAAGAAGTTTGCTGCGGCGGATGGTGGGGGGGGGGGGGGGTGGTGGGTGGGTAGGGTGGGGAAAGGTTAAGATTTACATGTCAAATTGCATTGATTTTCCAAAGCAGATAGCATAGGTAAGAGGCTTCTCATTATCTTGTGTTTGTATCTTGTTTTGTAAATATTTGTTTTCCCTAAATGAAGTGGAAGCAATCTTCAGCTTAGATAATATTTATCGTTTGATTTAGTTGAATTAATTGAACGTGAAAGCAAAGGATCCTTTATTGGCATTAATGCATGGGTTGAAAACATTCCCTATCTGCAGAGTTTGTAGTAGAGGCCTCTCCTTTAAATCTTTTCACCCAGCACAATGTAGGAAAACATGTCCGTCTTCTGGAAACCAATTTGAGTTTTGACTGTGATGCTGACCTTCAAACTCAAGGAATGATCACCGTGTCGTTTTTCATGTCTGACCTCCCTGGTTACCACATGAGTCGATTTCAAGCTCTAAAACACTAGTGAGAGACCCAGCATCAATGCACTCCAGGAATGGTTCTTTTCATGGCTTTCTGCCTTGTAGAAGCAAGCTGCCTGTACAATATTTAGGGGGTAGGGACTATGAGTCAAGAGCACTTGTATCTTTATGCAAAAAAAAAAAAAATAAGTCGACTGGATTGAGAGAAAAAACTCCTTCCTGAAGACATTCACTTCAGAGAAGTCCTGGGAGAGGCAGAAATTTCAGGTTAGAAAGAGGGTAATAAGAGCACTGTAGGTACATAGTCCAACTGAGGACAAAAATCTGCCCGATAATTTAGCCCAGAGGATTTAGCTAAACAGTTAAACTCTCAACAGAAGCTTTATTTAGGATCATTCTAACAAACATGATCAGCAGACAAGTCTTTTTTTAAAGAAAGTTCTCTTTCATCTCACTAAAAAGAAGGAACACATTAAAACCAAAACAGGAACTACTTTGGCAATATACGTGCAAAAAAAAAAAAAAATAAGCACCCAATGAGGCTCTTTTTAAATTAGCCAGAGTGCACACAGAGACGTCTTTGAAAAGGAAACTTCTGGGGTGGTGGTGGGGGCGGGGGTGGGGGGGGGCGCAGGACACATTTTTCTTGATTTCATAAACACTCATTGTTTAACCATCTGAAGAAAGTGCAAACTTATGATTAAGTTCCCCCCCCCCACCCGACTCCTAAACAGATCAGCTCTTTTAAGTCACCTCCTGCCCCCTGTCCCCCACTCTACTTAGGCAGGAGAAGTGACCTGAAAATCAGCCTGTCAGAGAAGCAGGGGGTCCTCATTTTCAGACTGTGTGCATGTTAGGCTGCAGCCCACACTTACAGCACAGGAAGCCAAGTTTTGCCCAGGTGCCCCTGCACTGTATTAATATGCTGTTTGAATTTCAAGAGCAGTGGATAACCTACTCCAGTTTATTTTGCTGCCTTAAAAAAAAAAAAAATGACTTTAAGAACATGGCTCCTCCCCAGCCCCTCTTCTCCAACCCAAACTAGTCACATAATTTCCATCAGGACACTTAGAACCTCCTAAGTCCCAATGTAGTTTCCACCCTTACCAATTGCTAAGATACGGCTGAAGAGGTGTTGTTTATGTAGTTTTCTAAATTTACTCCAATGAGGAACATTACATTATGAGTCTTCAATGGGATCAAGATATAATTATGCAAAGTCGAGACAACTTGACATGAAGCAAATATTTAACAGATTTTTAAAAATAATAAATAAAAGGCTTAATAAGCCGTGTACAGAAAGTAGGAAGAATTTTTACCAGGAATCTGGGTTTGGAGAACATTCCTGTAAATGAGCAATACATTTACTTTTGAGCTTCTTGGCATCCAGGAAAAAGAGAAGCAAAGTGCATTGCTTTTGGTAACTTTATTTTATTTTTGAGAGAAAGAGACGGAGCGCAAGCAGGGGAGGGGAGGAGAGAGGGGCAGACACAGAATCTGAAGTGGGCTCCAGGCTCTGAGATGTCAGCACAGAGCCCAACGCAGGGCTCGAACTTGTGAACCATGAGATCAAGACCTGAGCTGAAGTTGGAAACTTAACCAACTGAACCACCCAGGGGAACCAACTTTTGCTAACTTTAAAAAAAAAAAAAAGGATTCCATCAAAGGAAAAAAAAAGTTTATTGGTGTTAAACGCTGATAAACTTATCAATTTATAATATAGAATAGGTTTACATAATTTTATAAAATATTCAAGGAAACATGTTTTGGACAGTGCACTCTTTTTTTTTTTAAATGTTTATTTTTGAGAGAGGGCATGAGTGGGGTTGGGGCAGAGAGAGAGGAGGACAGAGGATCCAAAGCGGGCTCTGCGCTGACAGCAGAGAGCCCAATGCAGGGCTTGAACTCATGAACTGAGAGATCTCACCTGAACTGAAGTCAGACACTCAACCAACTGAACCACCAAGGCACCTCTAGGGTAGTGCATTCTTCATCTGACTCTCCCAATGGGAGCTAAGAACAAGTTCACTGCTAAATGTCTGCTGCATGTGTTCTATCGTGTTCATAAACTCATTCCACAAATTTGATTGACTAATGAGGTAATGGCTAAGCATCGGAGGTACATCCACAAACAAAAAAGACCTGTTTCACACTCTACTGAATCTGGTAGAAAGACTGAAATTAAGAAGTAGTGAAAATAAGTTCCTATTTGCCACTCGGAAGATCGCTGTGAAAGAAAAATACAGGACCTAGGAAAGTGAACCTAATTGATGGGACAATCAAAGAAGCCTTTCCTTCAGCAAGGGCTTTAGTCAGAAGTCTAAGGAGGAGTAGGAATTAGGCTGGGTGGGATCTGAGGGTGTTAGACTTGCTCTGTAGACTAAGGAAGTGAATTTACAAAGGAGACAGAGAGGTGTGTTCAAAGCAGAACCCTATGGTCTTAGTTGGAAGAATGTAAGTAGAGAGACCAAAGCTAAGGCGGGAAGGGTATGTAAGGTCAGAGCCTGAGGCGTCTTTTAACTTGCCTTTAAAAACATTAATCTTATCCAAAGAATAAGGGAGGTGTCCTGCATGAGTTTGAAGCAAAGCAGTGACAGACAGATTTGCATATTAAGAGTTACACTCATTAAGCACAGGGCAATGGGTATGCTAGTATTATGATGAAAATTAGAAAGTGAAGATCTATTTTTCTGAGGTTCTGTCTGTTATTTCCTTTGTGGGAGAGCTATAAAAGTATCTGTAACCAAGGCCACATCTCTTAAGATGCTTCTTTAGATCTGGTCAAATGTTCAATACTCTACTTGAAGCCACAGAAATCTAGATCAGTGATAATAGGCAATTTTTTTATAAAGAGCTTGATAGTATATATTTTTGACTTTGTGAACTAGAAGACGTTTGTCCCAATTTCTTATCTCTGCACAGAAGCAACCATAGACAATATGGGCATGGCTGTGTTCCAATAAAACTTTATTTACAAAGCAGGAGGTAATGGACTTGGGTCTTGACAATCCTATGCTATCTCTGACCTAGATCAAGAAGCATTTAAGAGCTGATCATGATAGAAGAGTTCAGAGGCTATGGTAACCCTCTAAGCAAACAAACCTTTAATGGCATAACTGTGCTCTCTTGGGGATTTAAAACTATGTTGTGATAGGACTATATAGCAGGGACAAAATGCACCTTCTGAGCTGAAAGAAATGACCTGTGAACAAAATTATCATCTGTGTAGATTGTGAAGAATATGAGCCCCTTAGAGGCAAGGATTTATGTCTGTTTTGTGCAGTTATTTTGTTGTTTTTTAAACCCCCAGCTGAGTCCTTGGGTTTTGTCTATAGAATATGCTAACAGATGTAACTCACAAAATGAACATTCAGGTAATGTCTCTTCAGCAATAAAACTCTTCAAAAGTCATGATTACTGGGAAACGTTTATTCCCAGTGTTGTCAAAAAACAAAATTCAACCGAGTAGATCTAATTGGCTTTATTAGGCGATTCATGAACCAGAGGCAAGTAGGGAGAGGCTCCTAGGAGTTGTGTACAATGGAAGGTTTCTGTAGAAGGAGGGTGGGGCAAGAAGTTATTAGCAAAAGAAAAGATTGTTTCCAGCAAAGTCACATTCCCTTAGGGGGAAAGGCGGGGGTCTTATTAGGTGGGTTACCTCATCTTCCTATGGTGGGAGGAAGGATGGAGAGGGCCCATGTGACCTCATTGGTGCTGCTTAGAAATTTCCCGATTGATAGGTCAAGACTACATGTCTCGAGGAAGGTGGCATTGCCACTAGGTTAAGTATTAAGCCCCAGTTTGATGACTTGACCTAAGTGACTCTATGTTGCTGTCGCTTTCTTTTCAACAGTATAAAGAAAAATTTCACCCAAACACACTAAATACATATAAGAAATTGTGTCAGTACGATAATTTTGGACCCAAACCACTCACCAGTTCACTCAGCAGAGTTTTGGCGTCAAAGTACCAAAGGTAGCAAATGTAAGTTGGATGCCCTGCTCCAATGAACCCAGACACTCTCGCTTTGCCTGTAGACACCAAGCAAGAGTTGGAAACCTACCATCTTCATTTCTTACAAGCCTTTGGTCTGTTGTGTGCACATGCTGCCTCCAAGTAGTTTGCATTGTTTGTGTTCTGCTTCTATTTTTGCTCTAGAGATAAGTTTTCAAGCTTATTTAAAGCAAAATTTGACCTCCCTACTAATGAGCTCGCCCAAAGGTTAAAAAAAATCTGTGAAGATGTAAATAACGCAGGACGAATAATGACCTTCCCCATATCAAACTCCCACACTCCTGACTTGTACACATATCACCCACTATTGTTGTCAAAAACACGCCTCAGTGCTTCAGACGCAAAATATAACGTGAAGACAGGCAAAGTTTGGGATAAAGAGGAACCATAGCTTTAATGCTTTGCTGGGCAAAGGAGGCTGAAGCAGGCTATGGCCTTCAGAAAGGGTAATCCAAGCCCCTGCCCCCCATCCCACCATCCCCCAGGGAGCCGGTGCAGGGGGAGGGGGGGGCGGTTTAAAGGGAAATACAGGACCTACCTGGTTTTGACAGGAATTGTAGATTAGTCATTCTCACGTTGATCCTGGGTTCCCCAAACAAAAGGCTAAGGAGGGAGGGGGGAGGTTTTCAGCAGGGAGCAAAATGGTTATTTTATTTATTTTTTTATCTTTTTTTAAAATATAATTTATTGTCAAGTTGGCTAATATACAGTGTACACAGCGTGCTCTTGGTTTTGCGGGTAGATTCCGGCGACAACCCCTGGATCTTGATCTTAAAACTAGATCATGGTGTGTCTTACTTTTATAATCTGGGCTCGATAACTATTTCTTGAAAACTAGGTGATCATTAACTCATAGCAACAATATTTTTCTTGTTGCTAAAAAGATGCGAAACTATTTGTTGCTTGAGAAGTATCATGGTGGTACCCACGGCATAAAACACCTTCTCTTCTAGATAGCAAAAGATGCCGACCTTTTGTTTTATGGCGAGAGCACGTAAGGAAGGCTAAATCTGCATCAGACATTTGAATAGATGCTTCAGAGGAGTATGGAGGGTGAGGAATGTTTTTAATGACATCCAAGATTAGAATTTGCTCGGAGAAAGTCCGTAACTCCCCAGTATTGTGACTATTTTGCTTACCAGTCTATCCACAGCACTCGACCCTGTGTTTGGTAAATTGTGGCATCGATACATATTTGAGGAATAAATGAACCCTGATTGAGGTGCTGCCGCAGCGGAAACTCTGAGGGAAGATAAAAACAACTTGAATCAGTATCAAAATCATATGGTTTGGCTAAGTGGTACCTGCCTATGGAATCAAAGATGGATGAGCGATCAATAAATATTGCAGTAGTCTTCAGTTCTTTTTAACTATACCCACCATAGATTAAAAAGTATCAAAAGGGTCAGCAGCAGGGGGGCCTGGGTGGCTCAGTCAGTTGAGCATCTGACTCTTGATACTGGCTCACGTGATCTCCCAGTGGTGAGATAGAGCCCCGAGTCAGGCTCTGCGATGACAACGTGGAGCCTAATTGGGATTCTCTCTCTCCCTCTCTCTCTGCCCCACCTTCTCTCTTTCTCTCTCTCAGTAACTAAATACACATTTTTTTTTTAAAACAGGGTCAGCAGGAGAATAATGGTACTTTCCCTGCTCCTTTTCCGTGCAGAATATTAAGTGGAGAAGCCAGACCCACAATGCATTAGGAAGAAAGCTAGCTCAGAATGTGGAGCATCTGTGGAGCAGACTGATTGAAGGTGGCACAGGAGAAAGTTACCCTTTTTGAAGACGGAGGTGGATACTGGGACTCTGTCCTAGAAGAATCGAGAGGGCAGTCAGTCACAGAGCTTTGTGGAGGTTTGACTATTCAGAGCAGGACTTGGAGAGGTAGGGCAGCTGAAGATTTTACCCTGGGGACTTCAGCTGGGAGCAGTTAATTAGTTGGTTATGCCTTAATGCAGCCGGTTGGTCAATTCTTAAGATAGCATGCTATTGTGTCTTCTGAAAGAATGAGCTAGAGCCACAGACCGCTGGTTTGGAGTTCCTTCCCAGAATTTTAAGCAAAGAAAGCAAACTGAAGGAGAATAAGGTAAATAAGTAAAATAAATTTATTTGCGTGTGCATATGTGTGTGTACATATATACAAACACATCTCGAAGAATTATATGTGCATAAGAAAAAGTCCAAGGTGAACATCAGATGTGTACTCCTCTGAGGTTATGTTTGGAAGGGTTGGCATTTACTTATTTTTCTATATCCTGAACACTGGCTTTCTAGCTAAAAGTTAGACTGCTGCATCATATACAAAACCAAATCCACTTGGACTATATTGAAATCAAAACCAGTAGAAGAAAAGTTAGGAAACGTGTAGATCCACAAGATTGGGATGGGTAGAAAAACTTCCTTAAGTAAGTCAGGAAAATAAGCATCCATAAAGGAAATGATTAATATATAGGTTAATTATACGATCATATAGCTACGTTGTTTCTATATAAGAAGCACCATAAACAAAGCTGATACAAATGAGGGGTAAAAAAAAAAAAAAAAATCAGTGACCTGTGACAAATAGAGATTAATATTAAATACAGTAAATAAAAATTAAAATGCAAAAGGTTAAATTACTATCTTCACACAAAACTCCTACAAGTTGGAAAATGAGCAAATAAGAGAAAAATAGGAAAAATATAGGAATGGGCAATTTGACAATAAAGGAAGGTAGATAACAATAACAGAAGTTATGCAGTCCTATTAGTAGTCAGGAAAATGCAAAACAAAACAATATGCCATTTGTTACCTAGCAGATTGATGAATATTAAAAAATTAATGATGTCCAATGCCCAGAAGTTTATAGGGAAATGCCATTTCTGACACTTTGTTTATGGGAATACAATGAGCTACAATCTTTTTGGAAGGAACTGGTCAAATGGATTCATTAAAAATATGCTTAGACTTTGACATCCCACTTTTGACACTCGCTTACAGAGTCCATGTAATACAGAAGGCAACATACTGAGAAGTTCTCACTTCTTATAAATGTCATTCTCTTGAGTTCACCATCAGAGGTGAATGTAGAATTATTGTAGAGAACACTGCTAAGTCAGGATGAGTTTAAAGCAGAACTGCTCACCTATACCCTTAAGAGATGGAGGCAAGTAAGCCGGTCTGCCTACTAGATACTTAGGGGTTATACATAGCATCCCAATTCCTTTTTTTTTTTTTTTTAAGTTTATTCATTTTGAAAGAGACAGCGTGAGTGGGGGAGGGGCAGAGAGAGAAGGAAAGAGAGAGGCTTCCAAGCAGACTCCATGCTGTCAGCACAGAGCCCGACTCAGGGCTCAAACTCATGAAGCCAGGAGATCATGACCCGAGCTGAAACCAAGAGTCAGATGCTTAACTGACTGAACCACCAGGCGCTATTCTGGGAAATCCTTCAAATACTCCCTCAGGGATCTCACTTTCATCCAAGGATCCAGGAGCCACCATGACTAGGTGTCTAAGCTTGGCCAATGAGTTCGTTTACTGGGATTTTTGGACCTGGAAACACTGGAAATCAAGTGTTTCAATCCTATAGTCATATGTGTTGCAAGTAAGATCTTGAAACCACTGGCAGTCATTTTCTCTTACACTGTGAAGAACACTATTCTAGAGAAAGAGAAAACACAAAGAGAAACAGAAGTGAAAGCCATAGGGAACATTCTGGGGACATTTAAGTTCCTGAATTGAGTTGTTCCCGGGTGTTCTCTCTGCTGCGTTCTGGCCCTTCTTATGACTTGGTCATTCACCTCCCCCTTCGATTCTGTGAGAGACCCCAAGAGCCTTCCAGTAGTTCTTTGTTTTTTGTGTGTTTGTTTGTTTGTTTTGTTTTGTTTTTGCTTAAGCCATTGTAACTTGTTATTATCCCTTATAACTGATAGCATCCTAACTAACAGAGACTTCTTGTTAAATAGTTAACTTCTTGGTAAGAATATGAAATGTTCTGCCCCACCTGTGGACCACAGGCCAATAGTCATAAAGTATAGAGTGGAGGTAGATATTTGTCCTTGTCACTTCACTTGAGCTCCGACATCACCTCTGGAACATGCCAATTTCCCATTCCCACAGCCCTGCCCTAAAGCTCACGTCCACTTTGCTCAATTCTTTTTTTTTTTTTTTTTTTTCAACGTTTATTTATTTTTGAGACAGAGAGAGACAGAGCATGAACGGGGGAGGGGCAGAGAGAGAGGGAGACACAGAATCAGAAACAGGCTCCAGGCTCTGAGCCATCAGCCCAGAGCCTGACGCGGGGCTCGAACTCACGGACCGCGAGATCGTGACCTGGCTGAAGTCGGATGCCTAACCGACTGCGCCACCCAGGCGCCCCCACTTTGCTCAATTCTATGTAACTTCTTTAAGACTGGCTTTTTCGGGAAAGGGGGAGAAGAGAAAAAGGAGGGTTTCTAGGGTTTCCAACAGAGCATCGAGGATGCAGAGCTAGCATATGGCAGAGACCAAATGAGCACGTACCTGACTCCGTCAGTCCAGTATCGTACTGCTGAACGTCATGACGCACTGTACTGGTCGGAACTATTATAGCTATCTATCCAAACAGTTTTTAAGCTTAGCTGCACATTTTAAAATTTGTATTCATAATGGATTGTTTGAAGGCAAAAGTGCAAGAAACTCTGACTTGGAAATATATCCTCATAAGAAACGCAGATTTGACTGTGTGAAAATTTAAAACTTCCAGCCACCAAAACCCAAAAGGAAAAACAGAAAAAAACTGACAACTAGGCAAAGCTATTTTTTTGTTAATTTTTTAATGTTAATTTTTGAGAGAAAGAGAGAGGGGGACGAACAGAGAGGGGGAGACACAGAATCCGAAGCAGGCTCCAGGCTCTGAGCTGTCAGCACAGAGCCCGATGCGGGGCTCGAACTCCCCAAATGTGAGATCGTGACCCGTGTGGAAGTGGGATGCTTAATCAACTGAGCCACCCAGGCACCCCTAGGCAAAACAATTTTTAAAGTTTGACAGAGTTGATACCCTTAAGGGATTGGGCTAGACAGAATAAACAAAGAGCTGGCATTGTCTGAGTTTTTCATTCACCTAAAAGAGCCAGTGTTCAGGGGAACATATCCCACATTAACATTACGTAGACAAAGGGACGAGAATAGGTGACTATAGATGATCACATCTGAAAAGATTCCTTTCAGGGTCTATGCTGTGCCCAGAGAGACCACCTAGGGAGTTATTGTACCCCAATTGATAAACAATGTGGAAAAAGCACTTTAACACACACAATATACGTGAGGTGAGAGCCCTCACCTTTGGTCCGGGTGAGCAGCTTCTGGGCCTCTCTGGTCTGGCAATTCCCCAGAGGCTGGAGGGCTAGCTGCATTTCTCCTCAGAAGGGTAATTTCATCCACGCTCTTTCGAAACGGCCTGGATGAAGATTTTCAACTTGCGCCTTTGGGGTTCCCTGGAAGGCCTGGCAAGAAGACGGGATTTGAAGCCCGGGAAGGAAGGCGGTGGAGTTACCTCTGGGGCAGACACTATTCTCTGAGGTGCTATGTCCTCTTCCCCAGCGTTAAAAGTGAACTATTAAAAGGAGATTCAAATAAGCTAAAAGTTTAATTAACAATGCAATGAGATCATCAGAACCGGCAGATATAATCAAAACAGTGCAGAACGACCCCCAGCCCGGCCTGAATCAGGAAACACCGAAGGCGATGTGATGTGCGCGGAGTTGTAACCTATGTGACCTGCAGGCGATGTGACATGCAGGCGGGGGCTTGTCTTCACCCGGGTTGTAAAGCAAGGTCCTGAGGCCTCAAGGCTCAGGCCTGAGAGTGCTCCCTTGGGCTACCCTGTAGGCTCCGCACTCTGATTTCCTGACGGGCCTGAATAGGCTCACATACTGTTTGCAAGTTCTCTGCTTTCTCCCTTGACCCCCTAGGGAGTCTCAGGCGGATTTCAGAAACACTTTTTTGTTTCTGTGAAAAGTGGAGTTTGTGAACCAATGGCACAAGCGGCTGTCCTATTTTAGATTCTGCTCTTGGGGAATAATCATCTGGTCTCCATCCAAATCTCCATCCGTCCAAGTTCCAGGTTTATAAATGATTTCTTTATAGTGTTAAAACATACACTGAGATATAGTAAACATTTTAAGAGTTTGTTGGAACAAAAACCGATTCACATAGGGCAGTTCCAGGCCTGAAATGGTTAGGATCACTCCACCGTCAGAAGCCTGGAGGTAGACTTTTTTTTTTTTTTTTTTTTTTTTGCGGGAGGTGGGGAGGCAGATATATTTAATTTTTTTTAATTTTATTTACTTATTTTTAAATTTATATTCAAGTTAGTTAGCATATAGTTAGTGCAATAATGATTTCAGGAGTAGGTTCTAGTGCTTCATCCCCCATGGATAACACCCAGTGTTCAACCCAACAAGTGTCTTCCTTAATGCCCCTTACCCATTCAGCGCATCCCCCCTCCCACAACCCTTCCAGCAACCCTCAGTTTGTTCTCTGTATTTAAGAGTCTTTTATGCTTTGTCCCCTTCCTTGTTTTATGTTATTTTTACTCCCCTTCCCTTATGTTCATCTGCTTTGTCTCTTAAAGTCCTCATATGAGTGAAGTCATATATTTGTATTTCTCTAATTTCACTTAGCATAATACCCTCTAGTTCCATCCACGTAGTTGCAAATGGCAAGACTTCATTCCTTTTGATTGCTGAGTAATATTCCATTGTGTATATATACCACATCTTCTTTACCCATTCATCCGTCGATGGACATTTGGGCTCTTTCCATCCGTTGGCCATTGTTGATAGTGCTGCTATGAACATTGGGGTGCATGTGCCCCTTCTAAATAGCATACCTGTATCCTTTGGATAAATCCTTAGTAGTGCAATTAATGGGTCATAGGTAGTTCTATTTTTAATTTTTTGAGGAACCTCCATCCTGCTGGGGCTAGGCTTTTAAAGAAAAGAGGCAGAAACAAAACAAAGAAATTATTATTTTTTTTTAAATTTTTTTTAACGTTTATTTATTTTTGAGACAGAGAGAGACAGAGCATGAACGGGGGAGGGGCAGAGAGAGAGGGAGACACAGAATCGGAAACAGGCTCCAGGCTCTGAGCCATCAGCCCAGAGCCTGACGCGGGGCTCGAACTCTCGGACCGCGAGATCGTGACCTGGCTGAAGTCGGACGCTTAACCGACTGAGCCACCCAGGCGCCCAACAAAGAAATTATTAAATTGACTATAGCTTCAGTCATTGCGTTATTTGGGAAAAACCTAGTTGGCTATGATTGGTTGTTCTTAGATTTTGATTTCTTAACCTCGAAGCATTTACAGGTTTTGTTTTGGGTTTGCTTGCACAGGCTGCTGAAGTATTGGAACCACCTCAGTCTGATGGCCTCCTTGTGTAATTAGTTTGGCAATGAACACTGGAGGTTGGTGTCACGGAAGTTTCAGCGTCTATTACCTGTCTCAGAGGTGGCCATACTGACTGGAAGTATCATAGCTTTTTCTGTGGATAACTTCTCTTTAGAATTTTATAGAAAACCAGTTTGCTTCGGTGGGAGGTAATCTCATTAAAGTCACGATCGAGAATAAATGGTGTCCCAGGAGACAGCTATCTTTGAAAGTAGGCTCTGACATTTTGCTAATCTGTAAGCACATTTTAAAGCAGCTGCACATATAAACTCCTTTAGAAATTGCTGATTTGGGGTATTAGTGATAACATAATTCAATTCAGTTAGGTTGAGGTTAAAAGAGGATTATCAGTTGGCAGGATAGTATACCTACAAAAGTGTTGCATCAAATAAATTACACATTTGGTGTTTCCCAATCTCATGATACTCTGATATCTGTTGAGCTCAGAACAGCCAACTCTCAGTCAGAGAGGAGCTAATCTGAAATCCGTTTCACTAGGCTTCATACATTCTAGATCCTACCACACTATGAGCAGGGGGAACAATGGGAGTGACATTCAGACCAGTTGTTCACCTTTGGTTTTCTTCTTTGCTTTTTAGAGAAGGTCAAAACTTAGGTGTAAGTTACTTGTAGGCTTCAGTCTTTCTTGCCTTGTTACCACAGATGCTGGAGAATATGTGCTTGATAATTACCAACACGATCCTCATTTAGTGCCGTCACAGAAACAAAAGACACACTCAGACCCAGGACAGGTGACAGACAGCCAAGGCCCACAGGATTTGTTTTCTCGAGGAAAAAAAAAAAAAAACCAAACATTCAAATCAGTGAGAAAGGGGGAACCAAACAAACATGCTCCAGATGTGACTCGTATTGTGTGAGGTTAGCAGTGGCTGGAGTGTCCCATTCAGCGAACAGGGTCAGTGTCAGAGGGGAGCAAATAAGTGTTGCCTGGCAGGCAGTGGTTTCCTATGGAGCCTTTAGCATGTCTCCGTGACTGGGTTTATAAAATCAAGAAGATGCTGTCTAAATCTGTGGATGTCACTCAATTTGAGGGCCAACATTTTGGAGAGAGGGGCTGGGATAATGGTAGGGTTGCAAGATAAAAATCAGGATGTCCAGTTAAATCAGAATTAGATGAACAACGATACATTTCTCAGTATAAGTATGTTCCAAATGTTACGTGCTAAAAGATCACTTGCTGTTTTTCTGAAATTCAGACTTCACTGTTTTTATTGCTAAATCTGGCAACCCTGGACAGGTGAGTTATTGAGGAAAAGAGTGTCAACAGTGGGAGAAAGGTATGAAATTCAGAGTGGTGAGCGTCTTTTTTTTAGAACTCAAAATCACCCCATAAAGCTGAAGAAATATTTGGACTGTAGCATAATGAAGTTGGGTGAGAGAAGCATGTTAAGACCGAAAAGATGGGAAAACAATGAGAATCCTAGTAGTGAGCTCCAAAAGGGCAGTCTTCTCTTTAACCATCAGGGCACTCTCCGTCTGCAATCTCTCACTTTGAGTAGATTAGCATTAACTGATTTTTGAATGAATGAACCCTCCCCTTAACGCTATTCCCTTTTCCAATGCCTTTACAAGGTTCTTAAAAACTATTGGCTTCCTTCTGTAAGGAATTCATGACACTTACCTATTTCTTAGGGAAAAGAGCAGGGAATCCGTGTAGTGAGAAAGTACCTACGTTTGGGTGGGTCGCCCAGTGCACAGGAGCGCAGGGGTGCAACTTGCCTCCTTGAGATAAATCTACTCCCATGATATCTTTCCAAACACGCTGAATTTTTCCTAGAAAGGAGAAAGGATTCAACCAACAAGTTAATCAGAAGAGATCCGACTCGAAAGAAGAAAATCAGACAGCAGCCATTGAAGGGCAGGGCTCCTAGAACCTTCTCAGCGGGCTTGCGGGCCTTAAGAGGTAAACTTTGGGACTGCCCTATGGTTATTTTTGTCATCTCCCTGCTACTGTTTCCCCCGTAATGTTTCTCACGGTGATTGACACACAAGCCCTTAAAATAAGAAGGATCAGTGGGTCTGTCTGCAGAATGACAGCATGGAAGAAGACATTCAGAAGCTAGCCTGATTTGGAAGGGGAGAAGTATAATGGCCACTCCAGCTGCTACCCCATTCCAACACAAGAAAGGGTATGTCTGAGTCGAAAGACAGTAAAAGAATGAGCCGATCTTAGGGAATGGAGATGTGACTCTAAAATCCACTGAAAACATTTGTAAATTGTATCTATGCATTTTTTTTTTTTTTGGTGGAAAGGTCCATATCTTTGATCACACATTTTTTAAAATATTTATTTATTTATTTATTTATTTATTTGAGACCAAGAGAGAGAAAGAGAGACAGAGAGAGAGAGAATGAGCA
This sequence comes from Prionailurus bengalensis, assembly GCF_016509475.1. Taxonomy (NCBI): domain Eukaryota; kingdom Metazoa; phylum Chordata; class Mammalia; order Carnivora; family Felidae; genus Prionailurus; species Prionailurus bengalensis. Next base: position 113,869,230 of record NC_057358.1, read on the forward strand.
GGGAAGGGGCAGAGAGGGAAGGAGAGAGAGAATCCCAAGCAGACTCTGTGCTGTCAGCTCAGGGCCCCATGTGGGGCTTCATCTCAAGACCCTGACTGAGATCATGACCTGAGCTGAAATCAAGAATCAGATGCTTAAATGACTGACCCTCCCAGGCGCCTCTGATGATATTTTAAAGATGTCTTAAAGATGCCTATGACTGAAGGTTGGATAGGTGAAACTGGGCTTTGAGGAACCGTTGGGGAAACGTTTGCTTGCTCTTGGAAGCAATAAGACCTCAGTGTTGAAATTTTTTCATGGCAGCCATATTGGTTCCATACCATTTTCTAATTCTTAAAGCAGTAAAATATGCACTTAAGTTTTAAATATATTAAGGCTTATTGAACGACATGGAAAATCCTTGTGTTCTATTTGTCTATTCAGACATTGAGTGTCTAGCAAAGGGAAGTAAGAGGATAATGAACATGTTTACCTACTTCACAATTTCATTCAGGGTGAGTCCCCTCTGTTCAACTACCTCGGATTAATAATGATTCTTTCATAGATACCAGGGCTTTCTGATATCTTTGGCATAGCTTCAGAGCCTGATTGTGGGGTGACATAGCTTAAGCCACCACCTGCTAGCAGAAGTAGTTGCTGTAGACATACAATCGAATCCTTGTGACAACGCTTGCATGTGGAATTTTTTTGTCTGAGGACAAAGCCTGTATCATAGAAAACATAGCACCTACACTCACCAAGAATCTAGGTGCAACGGAGGGAGGTGGAGGTGAACCTCATGAAGTCTAGAGATAACACATTTGTCACATTCCAAGTGCTGAAAATAAGTGTTCTTGCACCTCCCGAGTTCTCTCAAAGCAAGGTGCAATGAGAAGCTGACATCTAGCTTTCAGTTACCACTTTGCCGCAGGGAAGAATTTTAAACTATGATGTGTATGAAATTAGATTTATAAAAACATCCCCTTGAAAGAAACATAACTACAAAGGGAGCTTAAATGTCACCGCATATCATGGCGACGTGTCACCAATTAAATAATTTAGAAACCCGTGATGTTCTATTCCAGCGAATGAGTGGTCACACATACATACATTTTGCAGTGCACATTCCCCATTTTAAATAAAACTGTATTTCTCGTAGATAGCAGACACTCAGGTAAACCCTTTATTTTATTTTATTTTATTTTATCTTATTTTATTTAAAAAAAATTGTTTTGAATGCTTATTTATTTCTGAGACAGAGCATGAGTGGGGGAGGGGCAGAGAGAGAGGGAGACACAGAATCCGAAGCAGGCTCCAGGCTCTGAGCTGTCAGCACAGAGCCTGACGCGGGACTCGAACTCACAAACCGTGAGATAAGAACCTGAGCTGAAGTCGGTCGCTCAACCGACTGAGCCACCCAAGCGCCCTTAAATCCTTTATTTAAATAAAATTTTTACAATCCAGGGTTCTAATTGTTACACCTTGATATACATTTGCCTTGAATGTTGGGTGCAATCCTATTTGAAGCAAGTTGGTTGGGCACCCAAGGATGTTGCCTACTTCTGTTTAACCCAGAGGGCCAGAATAGTCTGTCTGGCCATGTCCATTTCCTTCTTTCACCCTATATACCTTCATCTGGCACCTGGGCTTTGCCTAGATGAGGAAACAGTTTGTGACACGTACAGGATTTGCTTCCTTCAGAGAGTCCTCTCCAACCACTTAGGGATAAAACACCACTTTTCTCTGTTGCTATAGTTCCAGACAGCCTGTTCAGTGTGCACCTTTCTCAAAATATCGGAACCACCTTTGTGCCCCAAGATCTGATACACAGTAGGTGCTTCCAAAATGTGAGCTGAATGAATAGGTTGAAGTAAAAATCAGGCAAAGGGCAAGAAGGAGCTGGAAGCATTTGGCAACCCCACCACTGCAGTGTGGTGAATAGCGCCCCCCAGCCCTTGCCCCGCAAACACCAGGTCACGTGCACCCAGAACCTCGGAATGTGACTTTATTTGAAAATAGGGTATTGACAGATGCAGTTAGTTTATGATTTCCAGATGCAATCATCCGGGATGTAGGGCAAACCTAAATCCAGTGACTGGTGTCCTCTTAAGAGAAAGGAAGGAGCGATTGGGAGACAGACATGCACTAGGGAAGGAGGAAGGCCATGCGAAGGAAGATAAAGGCAGATATTGGGCTTCTGCTGCCACAGACCACGGGCAGAAACCACCAGAGGATCAGAGAATCAGGGCACCTGGTTGGCAGAGTCAGTTAAGCGTCCAACTCTCGATCTTATGGTCTTTGAGTTCGAGCCCCACGCTGGGCTCTGTGCTGATGGTGTGGAGCCTGCTTGGGATTCTGTCTCTCCTCTCTGCCCCTCTCCAGCTTGTGCTGTCTCTCTTGCTCTCCCTCAAAATAAATAAATAAACCTAAATTAAAAAAAGAGAAAAGATGAGAGAATCAAGGGAAAATGTTCCCCAAGTACATTTAGAGGGAGCATGGGCTGCTGACACCTTGACTTCAGATTTCTTACCTCCAAATCTGAGAGAGAACACATTGCTGTTGTTTTAAGCCATCACGTTTGTGGCAATCTATTATGGCAGCCTGGGAAACTGATACACCAAAATGTGCCCACAGCTGTGAGCCCAGATGATCACAAAGGGACAACCGACTCACGTTCCCTTCTCGTTCCCAAAGAATGACGAAAAAAAGCATGAGATTGAGTGTGCAATACCATGCGCTGGGTCATACACAGAACTTTGTATGTGTCATTGCTAAAAAATCACTTCCCTATTTGACAAATGAGGACATTGAGGTTGACAGAGTAAATAACTGGTGTCAAAAAGTATGTCATAGGGGCGCCCGGCTGGCTCAGTGGAAAGAGCATGTGACTCTTGATCTTGAGGTTTGGAGATAGAGCCCCGTGTTGGGTGTAGAGATTACTTCAGACTTTAAAAAGTGTGTAATAATAATAACCATTTGAGTCCTTACTAGATAGTAGGCACTGTGCCAGAGCCTCTATATGAATTATCCTCATAATAAGACTATAAAGGTAGGTGCTCTTAAATTTTTCCCTATTTCGAAGATGAAAAAACCAAGGCACAGAGTATAAGTTATGTACCCAACATGTCTAGTGCTTGGCAAAAGCAGGATTTGAATCCAAGTGGTATGATTCGAAAGCCCAGGTACTTAAGCAATTTGCAATATTGTATGTGGACAGTGTGTGTTCATGACCCCTCCCATTCTTGTCTCCGATTCCAAAGTGCAACCCGTATACATACTACCTGCCCTTAGCATCTTGCATGCGTGACTTTTTTAAAGAATTTTTTTTAATGTTTATTTATTTTTGACAGAGAGAGAGAGAGAGGCAGAGCATGAGTGGGGGAGGGGCAGTGAGTGAGGGAGACACAGAAGCCGAAGCAGGCTCCAGGCTCCGAGCTGTGAGCACAGAGCCCGATGCGGGGCTCCAACTCACAGACCGCGAGATCATGACCTGAGCCGACGTCGGACGCTCAACTGACTGAGCCACCCAGGCGCCCCTTGAAGGCATGGTTTTATTACCTTGACCATTTCACTGTGTCGCTGATTCTCCCAGGACACCAAAATAATAGAGAAGTATGCTTATTTTGTCTGATTCCGGAGGTAATTTTTACAAAACGCTTTTGAGATGCAAAGCAAGTCTGATGGCCAAAATACAGCATAACCTGCCACCATTTGTTCTCCTTGGATCCCAGCGAGACAGCGGCAAAGCCACCCTGTTTTGTCTACATTGTTTGATTATTGTCTGCGTTCTGCCCTTCTATGTATAGGCAGTTCGGAAGGGGCCTTTTCAGGGGTCACAATTATGCAAGTGCAGCTTGAAAAATACTGTAGCTTGATACATGCTCACTATCCTGGTACAACCAACAGATCTTAGTGGGTTTTCCCCCTCCTTTGCCAGAATTGTATCAGTTTTTCCACACACATGTAGGACAATAAATAAAGAGTGGAGGCCCAAAGGAGCTTGCGATATGATTGGGGTAAGAAGCTTCAGTTGGCCTTAAATGTCAAACCATATCCTTCCTGAATAATCAAGAATGCCAGTGTCTATCACTTTCTACTTCTTGGCGTGTAACTTGCACAAACCTCAAGTTTCACAGGATGTATTTTCTTTTTTTAAATATTTTTTTTTCAACGTTTATTTATTTTTGGGACAGGGAGAGACAGAGCATGAACGGGGGAGGGGCAGAGAGAGAGGGAGACACAGAATCGGAAACAGGCTCCAGGCTCCGAGCCATCAGCCCAGAGCCCGACGCGGGGCTCGAACTCACGGACCGCGAGATCGTGACCCGGCTGAAGTGGGACGCTTAACCGACTGCGCCACCCAGGCACCCCTCACAGGATGTATTTTCTAGGTGGAAAGTCTTTCTAGAGACCTTCAGTTTTTCTACATTTACTTTTTAGAGTGACGGCTTATATTAGTTTAGTCATTCAAACACTTTACTAATATATGTTAGTAATTCAAATTGTATAAACATGGACCAAAGTGAACAAGATATTGAAACAAATTGCAGATGTAACTACCTTCTCCAGTCTTCATAATTGCTCCCAACACTGCAGTGTTAGTATGCTTGATCCAAGCAGGGCCAATCACAGTCTCTTCTTTTTATGCTTCCCTCCTGGGCATAGATGATTGGTTCAAATGTGGGCCTCCGGTCCAAAGTTTGGAAATGTACCTAAAATTAGAGGTGTGGATATGTACCTAAAACTACATTAATTTCCTCTTGTGTGACAGAAACTGAGAGCTGGTAATATAGGAACTATTGGTGCCCCTGGTCCTGAGGAGTAGGCAAAGTGGCTTGGTAATGGGAGAAATGAATGAGAGACACCCAAAGGAAAAGAAAATCAAGGAGCAGGGAAAAAATAAATAAATAAATTTGATGGATTCCCCCAGTGCTCTGCCAGTTTCTTGCTGACTCTCTTAGTTATCTATTGTTATGTAACAGATTAACTCAACACTAAATTAATGAAGAGCATTTATTTTCCCATAATTTCTGCAAGTCGGGAATCTAGACGTGACTTAACTGGACCCTCTGTCCCCAGATCCCTCAAAAAATTAAAGTCAAGGTGCTGACCACAGCCATAGTCTCATCAGACATCTCAACTAGGGAAGGATATTTTCCAGGCTCTCACATAGCAGACGGTAGAATTCTGTTCTTGCCGGGAGTTGCATTAAGAACCTTGGTTCCTCTTGAGCTGCTGGCCAGAGGCTGCCCTCGGTTCCTTGTCACGTAAGCTGTTTCACGGGGCAGCTCAAAATATGGCATCTGTCTTCATCAGATTGGAAAGAAAGACAATGGAAGCCACAGTCTTTTATAACTTAATCTTGGAAGAGACATCCCATCACTTTTGCTAAGTTCTATTTATTAGAAGTCACTAGATCCAGCCAGCCCACACTCCTGGGGAGGGGATGATATTTGGTAAAAATATTAGGAGTCCGGGATCACTGAAAGCCATTTAAAAAGATTTTTTAATGTTTATTTATTTTTGAGAGAGAAAGACAGAGTGTAAATGGGGGAAGGGCAGAGAGAGAGAGGGAGACACAGAATCCGAAGCAAGCTCCAGGCTCCGAGCAGTCAGCACAGAGCCTGACGTGGGCCTCAAACTCATGAAACGCAAGATTCCGACTTGAGGGAAAGTCACACACTTAACTGACTGAGCCACCACGCTTCCCAAGAGCTATTTTAAAAGCAACTTAATACACTGACATCTCTCAGACTTTAGGTACTGTGAAATAACCCCAGTATCTTTGCAATGAATCTTGATTTTTTTCTTAAAGTAGCCAAATTGGTTTCTATTCTTTACAGCCAAAACCTCTTACATGTATCCTATAGTTTAATAAAATTCACCTTTCAAATCAAGAGATAATTGAATTATAAGACAACTTATTACTACACTTCTAAATTGCCTACACACACACACACACACACACACACATACACACCCCTACCTAACAGATTATTTAACAGGGATAAAGCCTGAGATCCGAGAAAACAAAATATTAAGGACTCTTACCAACAGGAAAATCAATACGAGAAAATAAAAATCTCTGAAATCTTTAGGTAATCAGTGAATATAACAATGATTAGTGGCCTTTCTTATTCTTTTTGACTACTTGTCTTTTAATCCCTAAATGCTACCATGGAGGAAACTTATTTTACTGTCTTTTAATTTTCCAAACATCTTAGTTTTCTCTCCTCATATTGTGAAATAGAAAAGCAGACAAACAAAATAATATAACCCTATGACCAATTCGAATATTTCTCCCTGCTTCAGAGTATGAGGTGTGTTTTTGTGGCCATTATAAAAATTGAAAAAAAAAAAGTTAAACTCCCTTACCCTATCCATCTGTAGGAAGTAGCTTTTCAAAAAAACCTCTAGCAAAAAGTCCCCTCCCCAGTTTTTCCTGCATGCATTAACCTCAAGCATTTACTTCCTTCCATATTATTTGTACATTTAACCTCAAATTTTCACCCAAGAATTCACAAGCCAGTATAAGAAGAGCACAAATGTTAACCATCTGTAGACCAGGCTTGGCAAGCTTCACGGTGGATGAAAACCTCTCATCTCACAGAACTGACAAAGGACTATCATATCCACCAGAAGCTGAAACATCGCCCCCCCGGGTCTCACCCCTCAGTGAGGAATTCTATAAATATGCACCTCAACCACATAAACATTTTCTTTTTGGTTTCTGGATTGGAGTTCATCTTTTCGGTGCAGGATCAATTTAGCTTTGCTCTGAAAAATTTGCAAGAAATCAAAAAAACTGGTTTAAAAAGCCAGCAAAGAGACGTAATGGGCATAATTGCCCAAACATGCCAGGACAAGACCATGTGTTGGAGTTTATTTAAGAAAGCAGAGAAATTCCCAAAAGATTACATCCAGTTGGTTTCTCATGTTGGTAAAGATTTCTTGTGTCTATTGGTTCTGTCAATTAAAATAGACCCTGCAGGAAACAACGATATTATAAACCCTGTCCAGAAAACCTCCGAAATAGAAAAGAAAACTTAATGCCACCAAAAGGGGTGGGAGGGCGAATACAGAACATCTTTTCCCCAGGTGTCTGCTCTAGATTTTGACAATTTAAAAAATGGGAGCGGGGGGAGAAGAAAAGAAAAAAAAAAGAGAAAATTCTCACATAGGCTTTTTCTACCGAAGATGACGTACGTTTCTTCTACTTTTCCTCAGTTGAAAGTCCCCCAAACAGCATACATAAGTACAAAAATCCTTCTTACAACCAGCCATTTTTTTATACCACTGGTTTCACCTGTCTTGCAAATGCTGGTTGGGGCTTGACTGGTCAATTCTGCTGATGTTTTCCAACAGTGTATCTATCCACCATATCATCCTGATTGGCGCATCCTGTCTTCAAGTACATGATGCCCTGCCTCACGGAAAACACCAGATGGGCCAGTAAATCTTAATCTTGACTATACATTAGAATCATCTTGGAAAGCTTTAGAAAATAAATCTCAATTTCCAGGCTGCGCCCTTGGCCAATTTCTTCAGAATCGCTAGTGGTGGGATTCAGGCACTGATATTTTTTAAAGCTCCCTAATGTCTATAATGTGTATCCAAAGCTGAAAGCCACTGCTAGATGGCATTTTGGTGTATTAACTCTGACCTTGACTGATGAAAGCTGGTGAACTATTAGGGAACTTAAGATATAGTGTTATATCCATGATACCTCAATATTTTTTAAAAAATTTTTGGATGTTTACTTATTTTTTGAGAGAGAAGGAGAGACAGAGTGTGAGTGGGGAGAGGCAGAGAGAGAGGGAGACACAGAATTCGAAGCAGGCTCCAAGCTCCGAGCTGTCAACACAGAGCCCGACGCTGGGCTGGAACTCACGAACCCAGAGATCATGACCTGAGCCAAAGTTGGACACTTAACCAACTGAGCGACCCAGGAGCCCCATCTCAATGATTTTTTTTTAATTAAAAAAAAAAGAAAGAAAGAAAAAAGAAATGAATTTTCCCTTGGAAACACAATACTACCCGCTTGTTTAAGACATTAACACAAACTTACTGGGTCTTTTCTGTTTCCTTAAGGAAACACATTCCACAAAATTCCATGAATTGTAGCAGACACGTTCTTCTCTCTTACAGAAGAGCAGCCCATCAGGTTCATTGGAGGGAAAAAAAAATGGTGCTGTTTCTGATAAAATACCAAAGAGAACACTGTAAGAAAAGTACTGATTCATAACCAGGGTAAAAGGGCTTATAGAACACCACAAATGTGAGAAACAATCTTTTCACCAATAAGTTAACCCTGACGAAGTAATGATAGAATATTGAAGTCTGGAAGGAAACCTTTAAGATGTGCAGTCATACCCATACTATGCCTGGCGAAACGGAGTCAGCAGTAGGTGGTTAGGCCAATGTTCTACCACTCAAGGGCTGTTACAAAAGCCATCCTTCTCCTCATTCCTAGTCCAGGGATTGCATTTTCAATGGATGCAAAAGTGATTCATTTTGTGTATGGCCAATACTGAATGCTCAATATATTGTAGCAATTGATTGAGGTAATGTGGTAGGAATGATTGTACCGGTAATAATAATGTCCACAAAGCTTTATTCAGGGTTATGGGCACTACTTTAAAGTACTTCACAAATAAAAACAACGGTTTCTTTTGTTGGTGACACCTCACTTATTTGAAGCCTAGGAAGTTTAAGAGCAAAATAATGAAAGAGGGGCAGTAAAAAAGGCTTTTATTAGAGCTGCAATGAAAACTTGAAATAGCCCTTTACTATTGAATGGCTCATCAACTGTAATCAGTCATAAGATATATACAATGCCATCTGACTTTATCCTTTATCTAGAAGATCCTAGAGTATCATTTTCCTGATGAAAATACTTTGCATATCTATAAATATATATTAAAGAGTTAAAAGTACTTTCATATGTTACTTAATTTAATTCTCATATATAGTCAAAAATATAGGTATTATTACTCCTTCTTTATAATTAAAAAACATAAGCTTAGAGAATGAGAGGGATGGCTAAGTGGCTCAGCTAATAAGTAGCAGGGCTAACATTTCACTGCAGGTTTTCTATGGTTGAGCCCTTCATTAAGTTACATAGTTGGCCCATGTCACACTAGCCTTTTGAATAATTGACTTTACGGAGCTACAGTGTAATGCTATGTCCTTGGCTTTCATTGAGCAAAAGGAAATCTTTCTCTATTTGAAATCTTGCTTTTTGAAAACATGGTACCTCATTACGTTTTTGAGTATTTCTTATTAAAGGCTTTGGACACAAATTATTCTCAGAATTCAGAACCAGGAAAGTATCTATATCAACTAACAAGCTGGGAGCTTCCTTTCATTAGATTAGGAGAGCTACATGACCCATGGCTTCTCGGAAACTCAAAGCAAAGTTCTTATAGTTGCTCATTCTGGCTTTTCTCAGTCCAGTTTTCTGTGATGTACCATCACCCCTTCTTTCCCTCCACACCCCCAAGACCACTACCACTGTTATATGGGACTTTTTCTTTTCCATATTTGTCAATGATTCAATGTAATTGTACTGGGACTGTGGTAGACATCTGTAGTGTTCGACTACCTGAAAGCTATTTACCCCTTTTGTGGTAATAGAGTGTCATTATTTCTCGGTTGCTTCGTTTCTGCCATTCTCAGTCCATGTGGTTTAGAGGGAATTAGTACTGGTCTTTTAGAGTCAAGGGTGGGAACAATGACACAGGCCAGGCCAATCAATGTGCTCTGTTGCTCTGGTCACTGTAACTGGATCAAGAATGAGCCATGATATTAACATAAGGTCTATCAAAGCCTTTCGCTACCATGACTGTGAAGACGGTGTTAATTTTCAGAATATGGGCATGAGAAACTAGAGTTTTAGGCTGCCATTTTGTTCCACAGGAGACGGTGCCTGACAATGGAGCCAACCCAAAGGAAAGCAGACCTGAGATGTGAAGACAGGGAAACAGATACCTGATGACTTCTTTGAATCCCGGATTTAGTTGTGTTAGATGTGGGTTCTACCTCAGGACTTCAACTACATGGACTGATAAATTCCCTTTTGTGCTTAAACCATCGTAGTTGGGGTTTGCTGGACCTTACGATCCAATATGGGTTAACAAATGTAATGATTTTTTTTTCTGATTTTATTTATTTATTTACTTATTTAATTTCATTTTATGTTATTTATTGCTTAATTTACATCCAAGTTAGTTAGCATATAGTGCAACAATGATTTCAAGAGTGGATTCCTTAATGCCCCTTACCCATTTAGCCCTCCCCCCCACAACCTCTCCAGCAACTGTTTGCTCTCTATATTTAAGAGTTTCTTATGTTTTTGTCCCCCTCCCTATTTTTATATTATTTTTGCTTCCCTTATGTTCATCTGTTTTGTATCCTGAAGTCCTCATATGAGTGAAGTCATATGATATTTGTATTTCTCTGACTCACAGATTTTGCTTAACATTATACTCTCCAGTCCATCCACGTAGTTGCAAATGGCAAGATTTCATTCTTTTTGATTGCTAAGTAACACTGCATCATATATATATATATATATATATATATATATATATATATACACACACACACCACATCTTTATCCATTCATCCGTTGATGGACATTTGGGCTCTTTCCATACTTTGACTATTGTCATAAACATTGGGGTGCATGTGCCTCTTCAAAACAGCACACCTGTATCCCTTGGATAAATACCTAGTAGTGCAATTGCTGGGTCATAGGGTAGTTCTATTTTTAATTTTTTGAGGAATCTCCATTCTGTTTTCTGGAGTGATTGCATCAGTTTGCTTTCCCACCAGCAGTGCAAGAGAGATCCTCTTTCTCTGCATCCTCACCAACATCTCTTGTTGCCTGAGTTGGTTTTAGCCATTCTGACAGGTGTGAGGTGGTATCTCATTTTGGTTTTGATTTGTATTTCCCTGATGATGAGTGATGTTGAGCATTTTTTCATGTGTCGGTTGGCCATCTGGATGTCTTCTTTGGAGAAGTGTCTATTCGTGTCTTTTGCCCATTTCTTCACTGGACTATTTGTTTTTTGGGTGTTGAGTTGTATAAGTTCTTTATTGATTTTGGATACTAGCTGACTATCTGATATGTTGTTTGCAAATATCTTCTCCCATTCTGTCGGTTGCCTTTTAGTTTTGCTGATTGTTTTCTTTGCTGTGCAGAGATGCTTTTTATTTTGATGAGGTCCCAGTAATTCATTTTTGCTTTTGTTTCCCTTGCCTCTGGAGACGTGTTAAGTAAGAAATTGCTGCAGCCGAGGTCAAAGAGGTTTTTGCCTGCTTTCTCCTCTTGGATTTTGATGGCTTCCTGTCTTACGCTTAGGTCTTTCATCCATTTTGAGTTTTTTTGTGTGTGTATGGTGGAAGAAAGCGGTCCAGGCTCATTTTTCTGCATGTCTCTGTGCAGTTTTCCCAGCACCATTTGCTGAAGAAACTGTCTTTATTCCATTGGATATTCTTTCCTGCTTTGTCAAAGATTAGTTGGCCATACAGTTGTGGGTCCATTTCTGGGTTCTCTATTCTCTTCCATTGATCTGAGTGTCTGTTTTTGTGCCAGTACCATACTGTCCTGATGATTACAGCTTTGTAATACAGCTTGAAGTCTGGGATTGTGATGCCTCCACCTTTGGTTTTCTTTTTCAAGATTGCTTTGGCTATTCGGGGTCTTTTCTGGTTCCACACAAATTTTAGAATGGTTTGTTCTAGCTCTATGAAGGATGCTGGTGTTATTTTGATAGGGATTGTTATAGTGATTTATTTTTTACCATTATAAATTCTATTTGAAAGTAGGCAGGACACATATCAAAATAAATGCACATTATATGCAGGTTTTTATTCTTAAGATAACAATTAATCAAGACAAGGTTTTGATATTCCAGTGGTTATGTCGGTCATCAATGCTTCTTTCACAAGGACTGAAATATAGTATCATTACAATTCATCCTTCCTTTGTTTTCTTTTTGCTCATTGGCTAGAACATAGCAAAATAAAAAATGTGCTCATTTTCTTCCACTTTGGTAATAAATCTGAAACCATTGTCAATAGAATACTTTTAAATTTCTAAAAAATGGATTCTATGCACATTGCACCTTTTTGAAACAAAGATGTTTCAGCTCTTACAACTCCAAGATGCTCAAGTTAAATTTAGAAGTCTTTTCTGGACCAGTTATAGCACTCTGGGACTTCCCTGCTACCTTACTTATGTCGAGCTATCTCTGATTTCTTTTCCAATAATGCCAAGTACATGAACCATTCCTGATTAGCTTTACTTGTCCTTCTGTTGTGGATTGTCAGTCTAATTTTTATTATTTAGATTCAGTGCTTCAAGATCTGGCATAACTTTATGCATGGTCCCCATCAAAGGTTCAAAGTTTGGTCTAAAGTCTTATGTGTGTGTGTGTGTGTGTGTGTGTGTGGAGGGTGGGTGATGCACGCCCCCACACGTGTGTGTGTCATGGAATTAGTTTCATTTCTTAAAAATGGCTTCCAGTTATACTTTCTGTTATAAACTGAATGTTTATGTCTCCCCAAATTTGTGTTCAAGTCATAACCCCCACTGAGATAATATTTGGAGATATGGTCTTTGCGAGATAATTGGGATTAGAGTGGGTCATAAGGGTAAGGCCCTCATGATGGGATTAATGGCTTTGTAAGAAGAGGGAGAAAGAGAGAGACAGTTCTTTCTCTGCCACCTAAAGACACAGCAAGAAGGCGGTTATTTGCGACCCAGGAAGAGAACTCTGACCAGCCAGCACCTTGATCCTGGACTTCCCCGGCTCCAGAACTGTGAGAAATAAATTTCTGTTGTTGAAGCCACAGTCTATGGTTCTTTGTCTTGGCAAGCCCAAGCTAAGACACTTCCTATGGATGTTTCCAGTCTGTCTGGCATCGAATATATTGCAGAGTCTGTCTTTTTTTATATGCTAACTGTAATAGTTTAGGGAAAAAGTCTGCTAAAATTGAGAATAAATAACCAAACTTGTAAAGTTGCATCTTATCTTCATGATGGAACGAAGATATTCCATTAAAAGGCAAATCTTCCCTTTCAAAAGCTTGAATAGGAGGGCTCTTTAAAAAGAAATACATCTGCTTAAATATAGGTTGCTGGAGATACAAAAATCTAAGAAAGTTTTTGGCTTTTATCCATAGATTTTCATTTGAGGGTGAATCGGATGCATTTTAATTCAGGCATAATTCGGAAGCGTTCGTCTTGTTTCCTACCCCCTTTACTGACGGGCAAACAAGCACGTACAGTCTGTTCGTTTCATCACGATCACGTTCATCCTTTACATCACCTGTGTTTTTCTGGAGGCAGTGTTGTTTGGTGAAAGAACATTGGTTTCAGAGTCCAAAGACCCGTTGTAGTCCTTTTTTTTTTTTTTTTCCTGTTTTCCTGTCAGTAAAAAGAAGACACAGATGCCTAATTTAGCTCACGTGACTTTTTTAAGGATTACATGAGTAATTCCCAGCAACTGCCGGCTTACTCAACAAACATCACTAACGAAGATTGGTAAGCATTCACCGTGTGCCATGCCCTGTGCAAGTCTCCGGGAAGAGAATGATAAACCGTAGAGGGGTTTGAAAGAAAAAAAAAAAAAAAACAGTTCACATAACACATCGCTTCAGTCACAAATCTCACAGGCTGACTGATCGAGGAAGCAAACACGTAAACGTGAGGCGTGTTAAGTGCGCTGTCTTGGATCACTTTGTGCTAGCTTTACGAAGGCCTGTGACTTTGTTACTATCTCTGTCCTCCTACTTTTTCTTTGAATGTCCTTTTCCTAACAAGGTTATGGACTCCACGAGGGACACCGTCTGCTTTGCTAACTGCTCCATCCACACTGTCCTCAGCATAATTATTTAGGAAGTGGGAGAAAGAAAAAAAAAAAAAAAAAGATCTGGGGAAGCCACTTGAGAAATTCAATGTGATACCATGTCTAAAGCCATTCAATGTTAAATGACATTTGCAGCTTAATCCTAAAAGGACAGGAAACCCCCAACCTTCCCTTTTTGCACAAACTGAGAGCTTTGCCTTCTTATAATTCTTTGCAAAGCAGTTAACCGCATCAAATCCCAGTCGCTGGACACCATTTTTTCTTGGCCTTGATTTTCCATGAGAAAATCATAAAGTCAGGTACCAGTTTTCATCCTCCTTGACTAAATTACATTAAACCAGCAACGATGAAAAAGCAAAAGCAAAATTGATTGGCTCCATTTCCCAGGTACACAAGGATGCTCCGTTGAAATAATAGCCGTAAGTATTTCATGGTTACAGTCTTTCTACACATTTCTGGTTTCAAGCTGCAGCTGTGCCCGGGTTGTCCTTGCCGTAAATATATCACCGGGGCGCATAATCTTGTTCTCTGTAACCTCCCGCAAATCCCAGGGACGTGCAGAATTCATCAGCTCCAAGGTACGTGAGGCTGGAGTTCGAAGAGAAAAGCCTCTCCCTCTTACGATTCCAAACATATTAAGGAAACACCCTCAGCAGGGATTTTTTTTTTTTTTTTTTTTTTTTTTACTGATGGGTCCCTTTCACCATAGTGATGTGGAGCTGTGTTTAATTCTTTTACCAAGAGGACTTCAGGGAAACGGGGATCCTGAAGGAACACAGAGTTTTTTCAGGTATCTGCCATTAATTTGTTCTGTTTTCCAAAACCTGATCCCCGGGAAAGAAATGCAGCAGGAATTATAATTGAAAACAGTGAGTACTGGTTAGGTTGAGATGATATGTTTTAAAAGGTATGCATTTATCACTTCTACAAATCAGAAAATAAGATCAGAAGGGTGTTCTTAATGTGGGAAAATTTCAGAGATTCTCCAAGTTTGTTTGTGTGTGTATTTATTTAGTTAGTTAGTTTCCAGAATGAAGGGAAGGTTCAGGAAGCTTGTGGCCATAAAATAAACAGGCCCTTGGGCTCTGAAAATCAGCCCAGTAGTAAGTAGCTGAAATTTTCTAGCCATTCTGGCCTTATTTGAGATGATTATATTGCTTTCTCAGGTCAGAACTTGTCTCAGAGAACCGAGTGTCAACTTTCCGCTTAAAGATCAGGCAGGCAGGAGTCAGTATGTCTGGTTACACAGGACTCCATCTGCCCTTGACCTGTAGCTTTGCACTTGTTCTTTGCTGCAGAAGCAGTTTTTCCAAAAGATCTCAGAATGGTGCTGGTGCGTAGGAAAGAAAACTTCATCTCGTGATCTCTCCCCGAGCAACAGATGCCTCTATGATAATAAGAAAATAAGAATATTATTGAATTGTCCTAATGGCATCAACTTACTACCCTCAAGTCTGGTATTTTTCAAAGCCCATTAAAGGCTGGAATCCATGGGTTTTTTAGAAGCCCTTTCGCCTTCTCCAGAAACACAAAGGAGAAGATTCTACCATTGTGTACGTTAAAATAGCATGTCTCCAAAGGATTTGAATAATCATTTATTATTGAACTATAACCTCACATCATCACGTTATAACTTTCCTTAAGAGCAGTTTATACTGTGTATAGAAGAGACAGAAACAGACAGAGACAGAGACACACACAGAGAGAGAGAGAGAGAGAGAGAGAGAAAAGAAGATAGGAAGATTACTAAAATCTTTCAACTGTCTAAGTGTGTTGAGGTAATTTGATCTTTTCCTCTGGGGCACACGGGGAATAGTATTTACTGAGACTAATGTTACCAATATGGTGAAAATTCCGCCCTTGATATATAAGCTTTGAAATGCTGACGAAGTCAGCGTAAATAGTCACAGCTCACCTGCTCGGCTTCCTCAGGAAAGACGTACCAGAGTCTCTACCTTCTTTCCTACCAACCCCCCTTTCTCCTCACATACCTTCTGCCACAAAATGATATTCTAAATTTATAATTGAATTATAGGCAGTTGGAGAGCCCAGCCACTGAAGTAAATTGGTTTCCATAAGTCACATTAGTGATTTGCACATGCTGGAAAAGCCACGCAAGAACTGTAATTTTTCATGATAGCTCACCATTGAAAACACTTAATTTGGGAACAACACATACAATCCCAAACCCTATACCTGGCATGTGGGATTTGGCTATCTTTTTGCAAAGATCCATTTTCTTTTATACTCGACTCTTAATTCATATGATGAGAATTGGGATAATTAAAACCTAATTTCAACGGAGAAGTTCTGAAAATGCTTACAAATTGGTTACCCTCTAGTTCACTGTTAAAAAAAAAAGAAATTGAATAGGTTCAGAACTGTTGGTATGGATTCAATTCACCATATGTCCACTTAATGATTATTTGGAAACAACGAGGAACAGACCTCCCACAGACGACTCTCTTTATACTAGATTTCTTCAAAGCGTGGGCTCAGAATACAATATGTTTTGAACTTGAGAATGGATAAGAAGCTGGCCCCAAGTGGACGAGTAAATGAATTTAGTTGGTCCTTGGACGGTTATACAGAAAGACCTTCATACAATATATGCAATGAATTGTAGCCTCTTATCCTTTTGTATTCAAAGGCATTATACACTCAGTATAAGAAAATGTGGAGGGAGAGGGTCATAATGCTGAGTAGAACTGGGGGCATCTCTCCTGTAAAATCTGTGCAGTTCCAAAGAATCTTGACTCCAGAGAGAAAAGATCTGGGTGTAAGTTTGGCAAATTATTCTTTAAATCTTAGCATCCTTATTTCCATTAGAGTGATAAGGTAACAATTTCTCTTGGCTCGTGTGAAAATTAAAATAGACCAGATGTCTTATAGACCAGGTGACTTATAAAACATAAATCACTATGTAAATGGGGAACTTTATGGTATTTGAATTACAAGCTAGAAAAGGTCTGGGGCATCAAGATGGTAAAATAGTATTACTTATTTCAGGATCATTTCAGTGATGGGCTGGAATTGGCTCCTGCTGGAACTGGTTTGTACTGGCTTGTGAGAGCTGATTATCCCATTTTCAGGAATTCTATGAGCCAGTTGACATGGTGTTGGTGGCTTGAAATCAGCCAAGGCGGGGGTGTTGATATCATGGAAATGGGAGAGTACCACCATCAGGATTTGTTCCTTGCCCCTTCCCTCTCTCTCCTGACAGCCGGTTGACTGGGACATCACTGGAAACTCATTCTGTATGCTTGGGCAAAGTTCCAGCAATCTATTGCTCTGTGTGACGAAACCACTCCAAAATATAGCAGTTTAATACAACAGCAGCCATCTATTACATCTATTACATTCAGCGCAACTGGTCTCAGCTGGGTGGCTCTCTGCTCCAGGGTGGGATCAGCTAGGGCTGCAGTCATCCAGAGACTTCACCGAACAGGAATATCCCAGATAGTTATCAGTGGGTATGAACTCCTGACTGGGAGCTCACCTGGGACTGTCTACAGAAGCCCCTGGTTCGCCTCCATCTGGCCCTTCCTACTTCTTGTGCTTCTTACAATAATAAAGCGGGCCTTCCGGGTTGGAACATTCCACGTGTGAACGCAGAAGCTGGAGACCTCGATGGCCCAGGCTTGGAGGTAACAGTATTACTTTCATCACATTCAACTGATCAAAATAAATAACTGCCCAAGATGTTGTCGCTAAGGTTGCTGAATCACAGATATCATGGTATCTGAATCCACATAAGCTCAAGAGTGTTCATGAAGTTCGATGCCAGTATTTTTAATGATTTCCTCCTCTAACTTCTTCTTTAACTGGAGATAAGTTTTATTGCTTTCTGCTACATATTTTACCAAACTTAAAAGTCTCCCTTCGTCTTCACGTGTCATCCGCACAACTGGACATGTAGACCAGACTATTGAGGATTTACTGAAAATAGAATTTAAAAACTTTTCTACATATCCTCTAAAACACAATAGATTCCTAAGAGAGTATATCGAGGATTTTGAAGAATGAAAAGGAGCTAATCTTGGGCCACTTGGGTGACTCGGTTGGTTAAGCATCCAATGGTTTATCTCAGCTTAGGTCTTGATCTCAGGGTCATGAGTTCAAGTCCTGCATTGGACACTGTGCTGGGTGTGGAGCCTGCTAAAAAAAAAAAAAAAAAAAAGGAAAGGAAAGGGAAGGAAAGAAAAAAGAAAAGAAAAGCTTATCATAAACTTAATTAGGAATTGTTTGAGTGACTTCAAGTTTGGGAGGTGACCAAGGCAGTCTCACAGACATCTTGAAACAGAGAAGGAAATGCAGCTGGGTTAGCTATAGAGCGAAATGCTGCACCACCATCCAATCTAGGGAGGCCCTGTTGGTCTGCAAACATCACAGGAAGAGCACAGAAATGTGGTGTGTGTGTGTGTCAGTTACGATGCTCCCAGCTGCAATAAATAGAAAACCTAATTCAATGAGATTTATCATCTCACAAAATAAGAATTTTTGAGTTTGGTCGTTGCAGGGTTGGTTAATTTAATAGCTCAATCACGTCAAGGGTTGTGGGCCTGCTCCTTTGTGTTTTCTAGAGGCATTACCCTCACAGTGGATGGCAATATATGGCGTTGCCCAGATCCAAACACTAAATCTTCGTATGGCAAAGTCTTAAGGGCAGAGCAAAAGATCAGGCGGGAGGAGGAGGAAGGGCAGTTCTGTTTCCCCCATCTCTCTTTCTCTCTCTTTTCTGAGAAGAGAAATATTTCCCATGCCACTTATCAGATGCAAAGGGGAATGAGTTAACCATAGTCCAGTTTGAGCCAATCCCCTGGAATGCTGGGGAAGACTGTCTTTCTTGAACATGTCGTTATCTGATATCTGAGCCAACTGTAGCTGTACTGGCAAGAAGGAAGGGGGATATGGCTATGGGAGGTGGGGAGGCAACCAATAACGTCTTCCAGGTGGATTCTTAACATGGCAGCCTGGCTCTGTGGGACTGATCCATCTAGAAGTGCAAGAACATGGTGCAGACCCTAGAGCTAGGTGCAGGACTCTAGACAAATGGACTGGAGTTCAGGACAGTGTCCGCAGAGCATTGAATGGCAGAAATAAGCCGACTTAGGTCAACTGAGCCCTTACTAGGCATTGGCCCTTCCAACATCACATTTCATACTCTGAAAGAAAGGTACTATTATCTCTGTTTCAGGAAGGAGGCTCAGAGAGAAAGCTGTTAAAGAGTTAGTGGAGCTAGAAATTAAAACTCGTGTCTTTTTAATTCCAAGGATGGTCTGGCTCAACACCATGCTGATGATAGCCATTTCAAGTTCCACTTTATGCTGGATGCCATTCTTTTCCTCATTTATCTCTCCAAATCCTCCCCCTCTCCCCCTCCCCCCCCACCCCCCCTTCCCCCGCACTACTGTTGAAAGGCAGGAGAGCAGAGAGCAATAAGAACCAGAACACTCCTCGTTTTATAATATATATACCAATCTGCTGTCTCAAAAATTCTGTACTGAAGGAATAATGAGAAAAGCAAAAAACAGCCATACAAACAATGGGGACAGTGCCTTGCGGTCTCTTATTTAACGTAACTGACCTCATCAATTTGGCCAATTTAAGGTGAACTGGTGGTTGGATGCATCAATATCAAGGGTGAATACCCTGAATACTCAGATAAAAACTCAAATTGGTTTTGAAATTCAGAATTATTTTGATATTGGATATTTTCACGGTTAATGGTACCGAGAGACCTCACTGCATAAGTGCTTTGACCTCAGAAATTTGGTGAGATACAGAAGAAGATTACCTGTATGTCCTTATTCTTTCAAGCTGTCTGATGGAGAAAGTAGCTGGATGATTGACCTCCGCTATAGAGGACATTTCAGCAAGAAAATGGTCATTAGACTCTTCATAACGCTTTCTCCACTAGGCAGCCAAGTTGATCAAGATTATTATGTTTTCATCTGAGTCTTCAGAAGGCCGCTGTATAAAGGCTCCTGTCTTTGGGAAACATTTCAAGAGGAGCTTATTCTGGGAGAATTTCTTGGTGGTGGTGGTGGGGGGGGAAGGTAGCAGGGGTCATTTTTGCCAGGATATTTTCAGCCCATAGATTAGGTTGTGTAGGGCCTACAAACACATTCCCTTCTGTTGAATAGAGTGAAAGAAACTTACATCACTCCCCATAACATTTTCTAACATATAATGTTTCTTTTTTTTGACATACAAGCTATGTTGGTAGGATGGCGAATATCCAGGGGGAATTGCAAAATTCAGGCAATGACTCAGACCCCTCCCCACCATCCCCAAGAGCTTTAATATTCATTTCATTGAAATATTTTGCAAATAACCAGATAATCATTGCAGCTTTCATCCTAAAAATCATGCCATTTAGATGGTACTTCAACTTAGAACTGCGTAGGTGATATCATATTTATAACTTTTTTTTTTTTTTTTTTTTTAATTCCACCTACAATGCCTTATTCTCAGTAAAAGAGATCGGGAACTTGGTGATAATGGATCACAAACAAAGAAACAACAACAAGAAAAACGACCCAATGGTGCCTTTATCCTAGTTTCTCTTGGCTCAAAATGTCTTTAAAAGTGGCAAGCATTTCCCCAGGGAGACCATGCAGCCAACAGCTTGAAAACACAGTGCGTTTAGAAGCCTTTGGCTGTGAGAATGAACCAAGGTGATTACTAGGGCGCTTGTTTGGCCCGAGTCTTTGTTCCATTGGTAGAAAGGCAGCAGTGAAATGTGGAAGAAAAACGAATTCTAGGAAAAGAAAAGCAACGCAAACAAAACACATTGCGCCCGCTGCAGTGGTTCTTGGGTTCTGGTAAATCAGGACAATTGTCCCCAGTGCCCATGTGTGGGGTGTGTGTGTGGCACAGGCACGTGTTGAGGAGGGGGAGGGGGCCCTACTGCAGCTGGGCATCTGGAGGAGAAAAAAAAAGAAAAAAAAAACCCCTCCAGCTGTTGCCAAACAAGAGTGGGGTCTAATTCATACATAATGCAGCCAGTCAATTATGCGTGCCCATGCATATTATCAGACATATATGTCGCAGAGGGAACAAATAGCCATTTTCAACCTCAAGCCCTTCTAGGGAGGGTAGAATGAAAGGCCCTTTTGTCCTTTTGTGTACTTTGAAGGTGGGTCTGCAACTGGGTCTTTAAGAAGGGCCCGGAGAGAAACCTCGGGCTCCATCAGGGCCGCTCCCCACCCCCACTTTGATCAGTCAGGAAGGGAAACATTTTGAAGCATATGTTAATAAAGTATGTATCTGATTACTAACCCACTTCCACGGGAAGCACGCACTCTCTGCTCAGTTTTCTCTTAGGACTTCATGCACAATGCCGTCAGAAAAATGTGTCTTAAGCCTCTTCATCACCGATTCTTTCTCTTCAATCTCCTTCAGCCATCATGATCAGGAAGACGTTAATTTCCTGCTTTAGTAAGGAAAGTTTTAGCTTCCAAAATGGCCCGGACTTTACTTCCTGCTCTGTCTTTTCAACCCCCTTTCTTTTTGGAGGGTGCAAGGACAACAGCACGCTTCTGTAATAACAAAGGGACGATTTCGGGGCTGTTTTCGCAGCCAACCCTGCCCGCCATCTTTCATGGAATGGCCACGTTTTGCAGTCATATGTCTGACAGCTATCTAAAGAAAATCAGAAAGCTGCTCAGTGTGGACATGAACCAAGTTCATACATTGTGAGGACATCTGATGAATCTATACGGTGATATTTAGTAACATCCCTGCCCCTCCTCCTCTTTCTAAAATCTTCACTCTCTCCTTGCTGCTTCTAGCCGCAGGGTATAGTAAAGACAAACATATTACATTGTAACTCTGATCCCAGGTCAGGGGTGATTGGTTCAGGGTTGGCTAACGAAGTGGGATATATTTTTTTTTTTCCTTGGGACAAAGAAAATAGGCCAATCTTTCTCTTCGGAGCTGTAAAGTTCCAGGGATGTTGGCTGTAATGTTTTCCACATGTGGCAAAGAGAAAGTGAATCCTAACAGTTTTGTTGTCCTTGGTCACATTTTTCCCCCCTTGAGATCAAGTAATATTCTTTTCTTAGTGTTCATGCATGAAACAGTATAAAGAAGTATCCTTATTCATCATAAATTAGCTTCTGTGTTTCAGCTAGTTTGAATTGAGTTTCTGTCCCTTGCTGAGAAAAGAGTCCCAACTAATACGGCAGCTATCTTTCAAAATAAAGTCAAACTTTGCTCCTGGCGTGGGTCTGTGCTCCTCACTGGGAACAGAGGCAGCATCTGACTTAGACAAAAGAAAGCAGGATTTAGTGCCAAGAGTTGTTTTCAATTCCTGTTTCGTCTTTTACTAGCTCTGTGCCTTTGGGGAAATCACTTAACCTCTCTGATGATATTATCTCCCCTGTGGCATTGATTTTAAGTTTAGAGATAGCATGTGTAAGGTAGCAAGAGTAGCATAGGTATCCAATGGATGGTAATTATACTCTAAAAATAACTATTGCAATACTTAAAAGAGCTCTCAAAAGTGTAAAACTGCAAAGCAGACTCAGTTTATTGGGCACGTTTCTTTTTTTTCTTCCTTTGCTCCCCTCCCCCTTCCCTGCTTTCCTCCTTCTTTCCCCTTCCTCCTTCCTTTTCCATTTATTTCCCTTTTAGGGACCCAGAGAGTGCAAGAATTCCAGTATTCACTCATTTGGTTACTAGAAGTAGCTGGAAGGTTAGTATAGAATCCCTTTTTGAGCACACACTCTGTTTTATTAAATATAATTGATCGTCCAGTTGGTTTCCATACAATACCCGGTGCTCATCCCAACAGGTGCCCTCCTCAATGCCCCTCACCCACTTTCTCCTCCCTCCCACCCCATCAACCCTCAGTTGCTTCTCAGCATTCAAGAGTCTCTTATGGTTTGCCTCCCTCCCTTTTTTCCCCCCTTCTCCTCCCCCATGGTTCCCCATTAAGTTTCTCAGGGTCCACGTATGAGTGAAATCATATGGTATCTGTCTTTCTCTACCTGACTTATTTCACTTAGCATAATACCCTCCAGTTCCATCCATGTTGCTGCAAATGGTCAAATTTCATTCTCTGTCATTGCCAAGTAGTATTCCATTGTATATATAAACCACATCTTCTTTATCCATTCATCAGTTGATGGACATTTAGGCTCTTTCCATAGTTTGGCTATTGTTGAGAGTGCTGCTATAAACATTGGGGTACAAGTGCCCCTATGCATCAGAACTCCTGTATCCCTTGGGTAAATTCCTAGCAGTGCTACTGCTGGGTCATAGGGTAGGTCTATTTTTAGTTTTCTGAGGAACCTCCACACTGTTTTCCAGAGTGGCTGCACCAGTTTGCACTCCCACCAACAGTGCAAGAGGGTTCCCGTTTCTCCACATCTTCACCAGCATCTATAGTCTCCTGCTTTGTTCATTTTAGCCACTCTGAGCGGCGTGAGGTGGTATCTCCGTGTGAAGACGAAAAGAGCACACACTCCTTACCAGAGTTATGTTCTCCATTGTTTTCAGATCCTCTGCTTCTGGGTTCAGTATTTCTGACACGACCCTCTGTCTTAGGTTGGGGTCTTCAAGGTTTCTGAGGCAGAGATGTGCCTACCAGTAGGTAACTGGGCCGGGGTGGGAGCGGGCTTTTGGGAACAACACGTGTGTGTATGAGTGAGCAGCAGGATGGGGCAGAGAGAGAGCTGGGCCTGTGCTGCAGATGCCAGTGGGGCCTCAGTGTGTCCTCCACACAGGGAGCTCTTGACCTAGCTCTTCAGACTTATCCCCATGGAGGCAAGGTGGCTGGGCCTGCGTGCCCCTGCATTCACGGTGAATCCCGGGTTGCAGGCTACTCCCAGAGAGGATGTGACCAGGGCGAGGCAGTTCCCTTGGGCCAAGGGCAGTCATGGAGAGGGACTCAAGTGTGAGGGTCAGTAGCCGGCACTCCCAGAATCTGGAAGGATAAGTCCCTGGGTTCCAAAACGGATGTCTGCCACCCTGATTCCGGACTGTGTCTTTCAATCCATCGTCGTAGTAACTGAATATTGAGCAAAGGGTTATTTATGCAGTAGAGGAGACAACCATGCAAAATATCTTAAGAATATATTTATAAAATATCACTCTTCGCTCCCTTGATCTCAGAGTATTTGCTGACTTCTATGATTTGGGGGGACGTCTTCAGCCACAGTCTACCACGAGGAAAATATTCCTTGCGGCAGAAAGTGATAGTAAGATGCTACCGATTGTAGTCTCACTTCTACTGTCCAAACAAGGTGCTACATTCCATGTGTTGAGGCCATCACCTCCATTTTAGGATGGTGCATTTTAAATTCCTAGACAGGCTGGTCAGAGGAAATATTCAGGAATCTCTGTAATCCCATAGGGCATAGAGACAAAAGACCTACATCCAGCATAGGCGGGGAGGGACCCGATGATGTACTTACTAATACTGATGAAGCGGGAAGCTCAGGGCCTTTAAGGACTAAAAGATTAATGAGAGAGAGAAGAGAGAGAGAATTTAAAATTTTATCCTGCCTTATTTTATATCTCATTCAAAATAGAATGACAATACGCTTGATCATTCTAATCAATTTGGAAATAGGTCTCTTTTCAGGACATCTGAATGATTCATCATGGGCTTTGTTTGGATTCCTAAGGTGGGGCATTCACTTCTAAAAAGTTCTGTTATGGAATTTTCACACCCAGGACTTTGTTGAAAACTCCATTATTCTTTCACTTACTGAACTTCCGTGACACTAAAACCATTGGGTGGTTCTAGTTATGTTTTCCAATATATATATATATATATTTTTTTTCATATATATATTTTCATATATATATATATTTTTTCATATATATATTTTCATATATATATATATATACACACATATATATTTTACTGCCACTGTGCCTATCTATAAATTTGGCCAAATGACTAAATTTAGAGTGGAGGAAATATTAATTTGTTTGCCATCACGCTTTCCAAGAAATGTATTGATATGAAAATTATATTTTAAGGCTAATCGTGTTGATTTATGTACAATGGCAGATATTTGTGGGTTTGGTTGCTTGAAATCTTTTCTTTCTCCTGGAAACTATTGTTCTTTAATCCCCTCCATAAGAGTTTTATTTTTGTTTTTTTTGTTTTTAGGTTTTTTAAAAAAAATTTTATTAATGTTTATTTTTGAGAGAGACAGAGAGATACAGAGTGCTAGCCAGGGAAAGGTAGAGAGAGAGAGACAGAGAGGCAGAGACACCGAATCCTCAGCAGGCTCCAGGCTCTGAGCTGTCAGCACAGAGCCCGACGTCGGGCTCGAACTCACGAACTGTGAGATCATGATCTGAGCCGAAGTCGGACGCTCAACCGACTGAACCACCCAGGCACCCCTGTTTTTAGTTTTTTTAATGTTTATTTTTGAGAGAGAGAGAGACAAATAGAACGCAAGCAGGGGAGAGGCAGAGAGAGAGAGGAAGATACAGAATCCAAAGCAGGCTCCAGGCTCTGAGCTGTCAGCACATAGCCCAATGCGGGGCTTGAACTCACAAACTGTGAGATCATGACCTGAGCCAAAGTCCCCGGACGCTTAACCAACTAAGCCACCAGAACACAACCCCACCCCCCCACCATCCATAATGTTTACCATAAGGTAAAAACAGAGTTTTACACGGCCTGCCCCCTGCCATTCCTGCTTGTTCTAGGAATAAGCATCTGACCAACATGAGGTCAATGTTTTCTCTCCCCATAATTTAAAAACTGAATCGAGGGCAGAGAAGTCAGACTTTCACTGACTGTGGGACTCTCCAGGTGTAAGCCTTGGAGACCATAATTGACCTCAGTCCTGGAACGTAGAACATGCCATTATGTGGAGAAAAACAAAGAGAAAATCATAGATGGAGAAAAGGAGTGAGTGGGCAAGGTATAAACACCTATTTCCATTTTTTTTTTTTTTTTCCTAAAGGCTAACTGAATCTCTGACTTTTGCAAAGTTTGATTGGTCAGCCTGTACTTGATTATTTCAAGTACCTCAATATTCTTCCCATGAATCCCCTTGGCTACTGGTGCAAATTGTACTTCTCTCATTTGCAATTAAGTAACAATTACACCTAAATACACATGCACATAATATGAACTAAAGCTTCTGTTTCCCTTAGGCCAGTGAGTGGTGCGTCAGTTCTTTCGGGTGGCAATGACAAATAACCACAAATTTGGTGGCTTCAAACCAGAAATTTATTCTCTCAAACTTCTGGGGGCCAGAAGTCCAAAATCAAGGCATTGGCAGAGCCACATTTTCTCCAAAGTCTTGAAGAGAGAATCTTTCTTGCCTCTTCCTGCTTCCGCTTGCTGAAGGTATCCTTGGCTTGCGGCAGCATATGCAATTTCTGCCTCTGTCTGTAGTATCTCTCTGAGTCTCTGTATCTCCTGAAACTCCTCTGCTTCTCTCTTATAAAGCTGCCAGTCATTGGTTTCAGGTTCCGCATATATCTAGGATTATCTCCTTTGAAACCACATCTATAAAGGCCCTTTTATAAATAAGGTCACATTTACAGGTCAGTTCCTGGTGAAATTGTCTTCTGAGGGGTCCCTATTCAACTCAGTGCCGTTGGTCCCCGATCAAGGGTGATTTTGTCCTTCAGCGTCATCCTGCATGGAAACATTGTTGCTTGTCCCAACTTGGGGACATGGAGGGGATAGAGGCCAGGGATAGAGACACTGCTCCACATCCTAAAATGCACAAGAAATTCCCCAACAACAAAATAACCCGGTCCCTAATGTCGCTAGCAGTTGACAAACCCTGCTTAGACGTATGACTCTCGTGGTAACGGTATTTGCAATCTGTTGAACACTGGCTGTGGACAGCTAATGTAGGTGCTAACCAAATATGGAGACTCCCTTATAGAACTGTCTAGCATGGGGCAGGGGGACTCATTACCACATAACTTAATAAATAACCAACTTCAACTAACATATGTGCTCCCAAGCAGAATAGTTACCTAATTATTTCACGAATATCTTACATTCTTACTTCCCCAAGTATAACATTAATATTTTTCATATTCCAATCTTTCTGAAGCCCAAACTGTATAAAATATATACATTTAATGTGTGTTTTCACACACATATGTGTGATTCATAATATGTATTTTTCTTTTAAAAAGCAACTGAGATAAGCAGAAAGGATTCTTTGAGTGTGTTTTGTTTTGCTTTCCGGTATAAATTGCTAGGCTGTATGTAAGACCTACCAAATCAGAATCCCTGGGGATTGGACTTGGGAGCAGCATTTTTGACAGGTTTCCCAAGTGATTTGCCTTCAGATGATTCTGTAGGTATTCGGTCTCCAGACTTGGAAGTTATCGATATGAAGAAACCACTAGATTTGGAGAGAGGGTTTTAGTCTTCCATGAATTCTCTGACCTTGGGTAAACTAACCTTTTTGGACCTCACTTCCTTCCTTCATATAGTGGCTCTCAAACTCAGGGTGCATTGACACAAATGTCACCTTGGCTGATCTAAATATTATCTTGGAGAATCTGAGATTCCATAATGATGTAAGTTAATAGTTCAATAAATAAGTGGGTGAGAGGGGCGCCTGGGTGGCTCAGTCAGTTAAGCGACTGACCGGCTCAGGTCATGATCTCACGGTCCGTGAGTTTGAGCCCCGCGTCGGGCTCTGGGCTGATGGCTCAGAGCCTGGAGCCTGCTTCCGATTCTGTGTCTCCCTCTCTCTCTGCCCCTCCCCCGCTCATACTCTGTCTCTCTTTCTCTCTCAAAAAATTAAAAAAAATTAAAACAAACTAAGTGGGTGAGAAAGGACAGCTCTTATAGAATGCCAACTACTGCAAATAGAAAGAATGGTAGGGTTAGAAAATCATCCGTAAATGCTAAAACTAGTGGTAAAAATTTGATGAAGAACAGGATATTTATATACTTTCAAAGTATCTCTCCATAAATAACTTTTTAACTACAAATTAAAAATAGTACCCGTATCGTAGATAACTCTGGCAGTGACCACCTTAATTAAGTGGCCGAAAGTAACATCACAAACACTGGGACCAAGTGACATCGTGTGCTTCCTGACATGATACACCAAGAGGATCACAGTGCTACATTAGTGATGTTCCGGTCAAAAATGCAGGACCTTGGGGCGCCTGGGTGGCGCAGTCGGTTAAGCGTCCGACTTCAGCCTGGTCACGATCTCGCGGTCCGTGAGTTTGAGCCCCGCGTCGGGCTCTGGGCTGATGGCTCAGAGCTCAGAGCCTGGAGCCTGTTTCCGATTCTGTGTCTCCCTCTCTCTCTGCCCCTCCCCCGTTCATGCTCTGTCTCTCTCTGTCCCAAAAATAAATAAACATTGAAAAAAAAAATTAAAAAAAAAATTAAAAAAAAAATGCAGGACCTGTATTTAATTATGAGGGAACATCTGACAAACCCAAGGTGAAGGGCAGTCTGCAAAGAACTGGTATGTAATTTTCGAAAATATCAAGTCAAGAAACACAAAGAAAGCCTGAGGAACTCTTTCAGATTAATAAAGATTAAAGAAATGTAACAACTGTGGGGCACCTGAGTGGCTCAGTCAGTTGAGCGTCCGACTCTTGGTTTCAGCTCAGGTCATGATCTCACGGTTCATGAGTTCAAGCCCCATGTCGGGCTCTGTGCTGATGCACCTGGCCTGCTTGGGATCCTCTGTCTCTGTTTCTCTCTCTCTCTGCCCCTCCTCTGCTCTCTCTCATGCTCATGTATGTGCTCTCTCTCAAAACTAAGTAAACATTAAAAAAAAAGAGAGAGCGAGAGAGAGATGTAACAACCAATTACAATGCATTACTCTGGATAGGACAACTGACAAAATCTAAATATAGGCTGTGGGTTAGATAATGGTATATTGATATTAAATTTCCTGATTTTGATAATTGGACTATAGTTTATATAAAAGAATTATATTATTCTTAAGAAAATCCATATTGAAGTATCTAGGGATAAAAAGAATGATTTCTGCAATCTACTCTCAGTTTGAGAAAGAAAAAAATTATCCGTCTATCCATCCATCCATCCATCCATCCACTCATCCATCTCTATCGTCTTTCTTTCTATCTATCTAGACAGGTACATAATAGTGAGGCAAATGATGTAAAAATTGATTAATGCGGGGTAGAAGAGTACTTTATATTATCCTTGCAACTTTTCTCTAAGTTTATACCAAATTAATTTTTTTTCCAATATATGAAATGTATTGTCAAATTGGTTTCCATACAACACCCAGTGCTCATCCCAAAAGGTGCCCTCCTCAATACCCATCACCCACCGTCCCCTCCCTCCCACCCCCCATCAGCCCTCAGTTTGTTCTCAGTTTTTAAGAGTCTCTTATGCTTTGGCTCTCTCCCACTCTAACCTCTTTTTTTTTTTTTTCCTTCCCCTCCCCCATGGGTTTCTGTTAAGTTTCTCAGGATCCACATAAGAGTGAAACCATATGGTATCTGTCTTTCTCTGTATGGCTTATTTCACTTAGCATCACACTCTCCAGTTCCGTCCACGTTGCTACAAAAGGCCATATTTCGTTCTTTCTCATTGCCCTGTAGTACTCCATTGTGTATATAAACCACAATTTCTTTATCCATTCATCAGTTGATGGACATTTAGGCTCTTTCCATAGTTTGGCTATTGTTGAGAGTGCTGCTATAAACATTGGGGTACAAGTGCCCCTATGCATCAGAACTCCCGTATCCCTTGGGTAAATTCCTAGCAGTGCTATTGCTGGGTCATAGGGTAGGTCTATTTTTAATTTTCTGAGGAACCTCCACACTGTTTTCCAGAGTGGCTGCACCAATTTGCATTCCCACCAACAGTGCAAGAGGGTTCCCGTTTCTCCACATCCTCGCCAGCATCTATAGTCTCCTGATTTGTTCATTTTGGCCTCTCTGACTGGCGTGAGGTGATATCTGAGTGTGGTTTTGATTTGTATTTCCCTGATAAGGAGCGACGTTGAGCATCTTTTCATGTGCCTGTTGGCCATCCGGATGTCTTCTTTAGAGAAGTGTCTATTCATGTTTTCTGCCCATTTCTTCACTGGGTTATTTGTTTTTCAGATGTGGAGTTTGGTGAGCTCTTTATAGATTTTGGATACTAGCCCTTTGTCCGATATGTCATTTGCAAATATCTTTTCCCATTCCGTTGGTTGCCTTTTAGTTTTGTTGGTTGTTTCCTTTGCTGTGCAGAAGCTTTTTATCTTCATAAGGTCCCAGTAATTCATTTTTGCTTTTAATTCCCTTGCCTTTGGGGATGTGTCAAGTAAGAGATTGCTACGGCTGAGGTCAGAGAGGTCTTTTCCTGCTTTCTCTTCTAGGGTTTTGATGGTTTCCTGTCTCACATTCAGGTCCTTTATCCATTTTGAGTTTATTTTTGTGAATGGTGTGAGAAAGTGGTCTAGTTTCAACCTTCTGCATGTTGCTGTCCAGTTCTCCCAGCACCATTTGTTAACGAGACTGTCTTTTTTCCATTGGATGTTCTTCCCTGCTTTGTCAAAGATGAGTTGGCCATACGTTTGTGGGTCTAGTTTTGGGGTTTCTATTCTATTCCATTGATCTATGTGTCTGTTTTTGTGCCACAAATTAATTTTTTTTTAGAATTATTTATTTTTGACAGAGAGAGACAGTGCACAAGTGGGGGAGGGGCAGAGAGAGAAGGAGACACAAAATCCGAAGCAAGTTCCAGGCTCTGAGCTGTCAGCACAGAGCCCGACGCAGGGCTCGAGCTCACAAACGGTGAGATCATGACCTGAGCCGAAGTCGGACACTCAACTGACTGAGCCACCCAGGCGCCCCTATACCAAATTAATAGTTAAATACTAATCCCATTCCCACTCTCTTCCCACTATTTGGAGATGAACACTGATCCTTTATGTGCTGCAAAGAATAAAGACAGTAAAAGAAGTAGTAAGAGTTACTGATTAAAGTTTAGTTGAAAGAGGTTTTTTTTCCTGATTAAAGATTTTTATTATTTATTTTTAAATTTTTTTCGGGACCCAGTCAACACACTCACTGTCAGAAGCCAAGTTCATGCACTTCAAAGGAAGTCCTTTGAAAATGCCTTAGAGTAGGAGTCTAATACTTTAATGTGCATAAACATCACGTGGAAGCCGCGTTAAATGCAGATTCTGATTCAGCAAGTCTGGAGCAGGCTAAGCTTCTGCATTTCTGGTAAGATCCCAAGATGCTGCTATTCTGAATACCATACCTCGAAAAGCAATTCTGAGTCTGGAGCAGGGGTCATCAGAAAGGCACCTGTTTTTGTAAAGTTTTATTGGAACACCCAGCCATGTCCACTTGTTTACATTGTCCATGGCAGAGTTGAGTAGCTGCAACAGAGACCCTAGAGCAGACAATACCTTAGACGATGATGATCTGGCCATTTTACGGAAAAAGTTTGAGTACCCCTGTCTGCAGTGATGAACGATCACAGAATCCAGAGTCAGAATATCTGAGTTTGCATTCCGTAAACTTTGTGCCTTGAGTTGGTCAGCATCTGAGTCAGTTTCCTTTTTAGGGAGGGGATAATAGGACAGGAGCATCATAGAGCTGTTGGAGGATTAAGCTGAATGGCACAGGTAAGGAATTTAGCATGCAAATGTAAATGTGCCTAAGCTACCTAAAAGTCTCTGTTCCTAGGCTCCACTTCCAACAGTGTTATTCAGGAGGTGTGGGGTGGAGTCTGGGAATCTGTGTCTGAAACCTCCCCTCCCAGAGGGTTCTGATGCAAGTGATAGAGAAGCCGCATCTCGAGGCAAACGTTTAGCAAGTTCTGGGTTTGCCATATGTTCAAGACCACTCCCCCACTGTTCCTCCTTCCCCTCCCCCCTCTCCTCATTATCTTTATCATCCCCAGGTAAGTGAAGTTCTGCCTGGCTGCCCTCCATTCTCTCTGACTCCAGGAGCTCCAAGGCAAACAGCCCTTACACCCAAGTTTGCTTTCCAGCTTGTCCCTATGACTGCAGCTTGACTTTTGCTCCTGACCTATTAATAACTCTCTTATTAATAACTTATTAATAAAATGCCTTTTTGGCAATTATGAGTTCTCCCCCTTACATATCTGTTATCCCTCCCTCTTGACTCCACCTAAAATGGTTCTCTGAAAGTTCAACCTGGCTGTAACCTAGATTCATCTCTTACATGGGGCTTGACCACCATTCAGTTGGAGCAGCTGGCAAGTTCCATTGGGTGGGGTAAGGAGCTCCTATTACCACTGTCTGAGGACAGTTGGTGGAACAATGGGATAGCTGGTCCACATGTCATCTAAGAAGGTTATTGTGGCCTCTTCCTTTGAAAGTACTTTACCTAGAAGTAGCGGGTTCAAAGTGTTTTATTTATTTATTTATTTATTTTTTCAATATATGAAGTTTATTGTCAAATTGGTTTCCATGCAACACCCAGTGCTCATCCCAAAAGGTGCCCTCTTCAATACCCATCTCCCACCCCCCATCAACCCTCAGTTTGTTCTTAGTTTCAAAGTGCTTTAAAAGTCAGTGTTATTCATATCCTACCTTACAATATATATTCATTAATATAACAATGGATTTTATGTAAGTTTTCTCAACTACACCTTCTACACATGCAAACAAAAACCTCACTGATTTGAATGGATTTTGGTCTTGCTAGAGAAAGCAAGCCTAAAGGGAATTATGCTTATAATTATGGATTATAAGTTTCAATATCACAATTTCTTCAGAATGTTTTTTTTTTTTTTCAACCTGTCAAGAATTCAGTGGTATCTAGTAATTTTTCATTAGGTACCTGTAATTAGCTGAGAAGTTAACAAAATCAGACACTGAATCTTTGGAGCGGCCTCAAATTACCCTTTACCATCCCACTTTTTATTTACTGGAGGAATAATAGGTATCATTTCTGAAGACACAGTCAGAGTTTTAGAGCTCATTTCTAAGCTAATTGAAAGTCACACTTCGATCTTTTTCACAGTTTAGAATTTCTATTCAGGCTACCTTCGACTTCTGATTAGGCATGTGATTTTTTTCCCTATATACAAACTATATCAGGTGGAATACCGTACTAACAAAAGTCTGAGATATTTTTCACATGCTTTGTTTTTTCTATATAAGGTAAGAGAAAGAGTTATATTTATCTCATCTTATTTCTAGTCATAGAGATTGTCATTGCTTCCATTTCAGAAATTGAGGCCTTGACTCTACATACAATTTTGACTGAAACTCAATTAGGCAAAAATGGTGACATTTGGTTATAATGTTTTACATCTTATTATTCCTTTTTAGCACAAGATGTGGTCACCGACTTTTTCACTTTTAGCAGTATGTTCAACTATAAATTATTCTCCTCCTTTCTTCTCTACCTGTGATCTCGCTCCCACCTCATTTGATAGATGTAGGACATCTATTGAAGCAAAGGCGTAAGAATGAACAGTTAAAAGAATAGAGAAAGTCATGTTAAGGATGATGCGGACATGAGGAAGAAATTAATTTTGTATTTGCCCATTTTTTTGAAAAGCACAAAATACCCACTATTAATAAAATAGAAAAAATGGGGGCACCTGGGTGGCTCAGTCGGTTGAGCATCCGACTTCAGCTCAGGTCACGATCTCATGGTCTGTGAGTTCGAGCCCCACGTCGGGCTCTGGGCTGATGGCTCAGAGCCTGGAGCCTGCTTCCGATTCTGTGTCTCCTTCTCTCTCTGCCCCTCCCCCATTCATGCTCTGTCTCTCTCTGTCTCAAAAATAAATAAAAATGTTAAAAAAAATTAAAAAAAAATAGAAAAAATGAACATCCTTTCCAAACTAAGAGAAAAACTTGGTATCACAGCAATGCTACCATTTATTGGTTACTTTTTGCCAAGCTGTGTGCTAAACAATTAATTCACTTACTAATTCAGTCATTTTTTTCAATAACTCATAAGACTATTTGGTAAGCCCCTGTCTGTGCACTGTCTTATTACCAAGGGGCTGGGGTTAAAACAAAGTTCCTGCTCCCGTGAGGGAAACCACTCTGATTTTGGAAGAAAGACACTAAGCCTAGAAATAAATATATCATTTGTGAAGTGGACCATAAAAGGGAGTGGAGAGAGAGTCATTTGGATTGGCTCTTCAACAAAGGCTGCTTAATAAGCTGGAGTTTGACCATAGGTCTGAAGGCAATCTGAGGGTGAGCTCTGAGAGTATCTGGAGGGAAGAGTGTTCTGGGCAGAAGAGAGAGGAATGCGATGTGCTTGGCACATTTGAGGGAGACTATGCTGGCCAGTGTGGCTGTGGTGGAGTGAGCAAGTAGGGGAAGGCTAAGAAAGGAATCACGAAACTGGGTAAGAGGCAGATCATGTAAAGCCCTGAGGTCATAAGGACTCTGGCATACACACTCGAGATGAAAAACCATTGGGTGGTGTTGAGCAAAAGAGGGAGGTGATCTGAGTTGTGTTTCAAAGGATGAGTAAGTTGATATGTTGAGAAAAAGAACTGGGAGAGCACAAAGGTAAAAATGGGAAAGAATTAGAGAATGTTTGTAAGTAGAGGACGTTTGTCTAGGTTGAGAGTGGTGGAGACTGCCTAGCTATTTACCAGACCCCTTTCTCTTCTCCTTAGCACACAGACAGACGTTTCCCAGCAACTTTGCAGTGAGGTATGGCCATCTCACTGCTTTCTGACTTCTGCGACGTGAGTGAAGCAATGTATGCCACTTCCAGGCCTGGCCTCCAAATCTCCCGGGTGCCACCTGCATGATCTTTCACGTCTGCAGCTTTGATGCCAGGGTCGAAGGTGCTGGGCTACAAGGACGAAAGAGGTTGTTCCCAAGCTCACTGCTGAGATAAAGCTGACCGTTGATCAAGAGCGTAAAACCAACTTCTTTGGTGTTAAACCGTTGAGATATTCCACGGTAGCATCTACGATTACCTAAACTAAGAAGCAATGGGTCATTTTTCCTTGGACCAGGGCGCTAGAGGTGAAGATGATGAGGAGTGGTCAGATTCTACATCATCAGTAGCGTGACAAGATTTTTCAAGGATTTGGATGTGGTAAGATAGTAAGAGAGGAGCCAAGGACCCTCTAAATGTTTTTGCCTGGAATATGCGTAGGGCGGAATGGCCATGTATTGAGATGGAAAGATTGGAAGTGGAGGGGTGTCTGGCCAGGTCAGTCGGTGGAGTGTGCCGCTTCTGATCTTGGGGTCACGAGTTCAAGCCCCATGTTGGGAGTAGAGATTACTTTAAAAACATACATCGGAGGAGGCGTAGTTCTGTAGCTTGGAAAACCAAGCGTGTGACCTCGGACGTGTTAAGATCGAGATGCCTGATGTTATCTTCATGAGTCTCTTACCGTACAATATTGTTATCTTCATTTTTAGGATGAAGAAATAGAGGCTCTGTGAGGGAACTTATTTGAGCAGGGGAACATGTTGGGACAGGAATTTAAATTCAGCTGTGGAGAGCTCTTAACCACTGCAGCATATTGTCCTTTCCCGGGATGTAACATGTTCCCACGTATATTCCATACGTTTAGCAAACAAAAAAACATCACAGTGAGAGGGTACTCTCTGTGGCAGCTAGCTTAGAGAAGAAAAGGGAAAGGAGGAGAAAAGAAAGAGAAAGAGGAAAGTAAAGTGGTAATAAAAATTATTGTATCTTAGGAAAGCAGAACAGATGGGACTTGGTCCAGTCAGGCTGAACAGTGAGGCTCAGCGCCCTCAGGCGACACAGAAGTGCCGAGAACATGGCGGATGGGCTAGGTCCTCAAGTTGAAGAAATGAGGCTTTGCGGGGACTTCGTTTCGGGATGTGGCAAACCTGGAATTTAAACGTGAGTTCTGAGTTATCAGCCGGCAAAACTCAGGCACATCTCAACGGATTAGAGTCCAGGAACTCAATCAGATTAGCAACTTCATGGCAGAAGCCGGAGAGACCTTCTGACAAGTCTGTGGATCTGAGACCTCCCCCCCCCCCCCCCCCCCCCCCCCCCCCCCCCCCCCCGCCCAGAAGCCTATCAAGCCATGAGCTGTCACTCCCCCAGACACAGGTGACCTCTTGAAGATGAGCAAGGAGAAAGAAAGAAAAATCTAAAAGACTGAGAAACTACCTGAAATGTAGTGAGTCATTCAAAAGAGACTATTTAAATGGAAACATGGGGTGCCTGGGTGGCGCAGTCGGTTAAGCGTCCGACTTCAGCCAGGTCACGATCTCGCGGTCCGGGAGTTCGAACCCCGTGTCAGGCTCTGGGCTGATGGCTCAGAGCCTGGAGCCTGTTTCCGATTCTGTGTCTCCCTCTCTCTCTGCCCCACCCCCGTTCATGCTCTGTCTCTCTCTGTCCCAAAAATAAATAAATGTTGAAAAAAAAAATTTAAAAAAAAAATAAATAAAAAAAAAAATAAATAAATGGAAACATATTGGGACCCCATTATTTGGCCCATTTAAAACCTGCCTCCTCATCTCCTGGTGGGATTAGGGTTCATGAGGAAGATTTGATCATTTATATAAAAGCAGAGAATTTGTTTCTCTTTGCTCACTTGATTCTCTAGGCATGGTAAATTTATGGTCCACTCCACCCCTGAGTTTGTATTCAAATGTTGCTCTAAGTCTATAAAGATAACCGTGTAAATAGACATGATTTTCTGCTCTGCTCTATGGTCCAAGGAAATTTGAATTATTTTGTTTTATTTTTTTACCGGGTTTTTGGGTTTTGTTGTTACTTGGTTTTACTTTATTTTAATTTGAAGGCGTCAGGGAATTAAGGAACGCTTAGGTAAACTCAGAGAGGGTTTTGAGCTAACTATGATAAGCTAGTGAAATCAAGGAATTCAAACCCTCTTGTGAAAAAAATGTACAAAGGAAAGAACACGAATCATCGTGTACTTGATACCTTCTATCTCTCTCCACTCTCTCATCCCTATTTTTGCTAAGACTCTTCTCTTTCTGGATTTTTTTGTTTTTGCACCTGGAGCTCTGCCACGGACTCTCAGTTTCCTGTTTGCTATTGGACCTTATTTTTTTGGATCTGCCATCAGTCAATGGGTAAGGCTTCAACGTTCACCCCCTCCTATTCTCAGGGGAGAAAGAGCCTGAGACTGTGTTTTAGGTCCTCCGGAAGAACAGAGGGAGAAGTCGCGCATACCGTTAGCCTCAGAACCTCTAGACCTGGTCTGCAGGGGAGGTGAGGCCTTTTTGGAATCAGCTCCTATGGAGAACAGCTTTAAAATTCCATGATGGTAGTGGTTACAGCCTGAGGGTTCCATCATCACAGAAGTAGCAGCAACAACGATGATAAAATTGGCAAGAGACAAGCAACAAGTAGATAAAGGAAAACTGACCGAAGTTTTAAGAACTAGCTGCCAAAGTAAAATTAAAATGAACAACCTATCCCCCAAGCAGGAAGATTTTTACATAAGGAAAATCAAAGGCAATCTATCCCATCTGACTTCATGCAAAGTCCAGAAGGAGAAACATTTTTGTATTAAAAAAAATCAGTTGTGGTACTATTCACATTTGGCACTGACTTTATATATATATATATATATATATAATACACATTTCAACCATACACAAAAGCTGAAAGAAAAGCATAGTAAAGTGCCTATTATTTAAAAAGAAGAAGAAGAAGTAACCTCCAACTTAGAAATTTCAATATGCCTCGGACTCCTGAGTTTTCTAAAATTTGCAAAGAATCCACTTATATGATATTTGCAAGAGACAAATGTTTTGTGGTTGTTACTTTTTTTCAACATTTTTATTTACTTTTTTGGGACAGAGAGAGACAGAGCATGAACGGGGGAGGGGCAGAGAGAGAGGGAGACACAGAATCGGAAACAGGCTCCAGGCTCCGAGCCATCAGCCCAGAGCCTGACGCGGGGCTCGAACTCACGGACCGCGAGATCGTGACCTGGCTGAAGTCGGACGCTTAACCGACTGTGCCACCCAGGCGCCCCAAGTGGTTGTTACTTTTAATGTTAGAAGTCTAACTTCCTTTCTAGTTCTTACCTTCCAGTTTAACAAATTGAAACATAATCAATATATAACACCTTATTAGTTTCAAGTATAGAACATAATGAGTCGACATTTGTATATACAGAAAATGAGCACCACTATAAGTCTGGTCGACGTCCATTGCCATACATAGTTATATTTGTGTGTGTGTGTGGTGAGAGCTTTTAAGATCTACTCTCTTAGCAACTTTCAAGTATGTAATAACTTTCTTATTAACTATATAGTAACCATACCGTATATTATATCCCCAGGATTTATTTATTTTATAACTGGAGATTGGTACATTTTGACCATCTTCTTCACCCATTTTCCCCACCTTCCGCCCCTGCTTCTGGCAACCACCACAACTTTTTCCCCTTTCTCTGTATAGCAGAAAGAAAGTACCCAGGTAGCAGCGACTATCTATCGCTGGAGCTAATGCAGGGTCAGTCCTGTTCACTCTACGGCTGCTCAGTGTGGATCCTCCTATACCATATGGGGGCAATTAGCCAGGTCATCCTGGAATTCTAGAAGAATTCTATTCCTTTCCTCCTCACCCTTCTTGAAGAACTAAAATTTTAGCCAGGTCCTGAGAATCCATGTCTCAGCTGTGTTGACTCTATTGCACTATATTTTGGGGTATGGAGCGATTCTACACCTTCCCCTGTTTAAATAAACTCACCATCTTGTCTCCTTTAACTGGGCAGATTACAACAACATATGATATTTGCTGACAATTGATTTCCTGCTAAGTGCTTTAGGTGGGGTTGTCCGATTTGCTCCTCACATTAACCCTATGAAGCAGATGTTATTATTAGCTCCATTTTATTGAGGAGGGAAATTGAGACACGGATGGTGGAACTGGGTAGGCTGACTCAAGAGCCCAAGATCCTAGACATGATATTGCGGTGCCTCCTGTACCTGAAAGCACTTGGCTTTCCTCTTAATGAAATGTCAGTGATAGCCAATAAACGACTGGTCTACCTACCTTAAATAGTTTGTTTCTGACTTGTTATTATTTCTTGTTGGAGGGCAATGCTAAGCTTTAACAAATGGAACACATTTGTTCTTCCTGGTAATGTTTCAAGCACAGTCCTGTATAGTACATGATATACTGAGAGGCTTCTAAAAGATTGTTTTTGTTCTTTAAGTCATCATTTTTTTTAACAATTTTATTGAGATAGCTTTTATATATAGTGTCTTGAAGTCTTTTTTTACATTTTTTTATCTTTATT
The DNA here is from genome assembly GCF_016509475.1 of Prionailurus bengalensis. NCBI lineage: Eukaryota > Metazoa > Chordata > Mammalia > Carnivora > Felidae > Prionailurus > Prionailurus bengalensis. The sequence goes on from NC_057358.1 coordinate 113,908,251, forward strand.
TTTGAGAGAGAGAGATAGAGTGAGAGCAGGGGAGGGGCAGAGAGAGAGAGAGAGAGAGAGAGAGAGAGGGAGACACAGATCTGAAGCGGGCTCCAGACTCCAAGCTTCAGCACAGAGCCCGACGTGGGGCTTGAACTCACGAACGGTGAGATCATGACCTGAGCTGAAGTCGGACGCTTAACTGACTGAGCCACCCAGGCGCCCCTAGTGTCTTGAAGTCTTAACTAAATATTAGCATTAATTTGAATCTAGAAAAAAACCTGTTTACAAACATTCATAAAGCTTGAATATAATTCCGCGCAAAAATGAATAATTAATTGACAGCCTTCTTTCAATACGGAAGAAGTTGGTTGTCTTTGGAGCATTTGTTTTCATTCATTTGCTCTTGTACATGTCAGGTTGCTCCAGCTCTGGTTTTGTAAAAATATTCCTAATTCCTTAGCCTTGATGGTAAAAATATAGACCATTAACTCACCAAATAGTTTTTGAATGACTACTCAGTGCTGATTGGTCTCTCATTGGGAGACAATGATGACTAAGCACAGACTTTTACTCGAATTTATGAGACAAGTCAGGGACTAGGGCAGACAAATAATGAAAGTACAATGTGTAAAGTGCCATAACAGAGCTATATACAAAGCTCTAAAGCACTAGGGTAGCATGAAGGAGACAGGAAAGGGAAGGACATAATCTACTCAAGGGTTGAAGAACCAAAAAAGGATTCAGAGAAGAGGCGCTTTCTCTTAAAGGTAGAAACTGTTCCTTAATTGAATGACAGTCAAGTACAGATCAGAAGGAGGCAGGTGGTGGTGGATATCTGATCAAGGGGGAATATTCGAGGACCAGGGTGAAAAGACACGAAAACCACAGCACTTGATGCATTCGGGGAATCACACATATCCAGGTAGATTGGAATGTCACATTTGAAGTAGGGGGTAGGAAAGAAGAAATTGGAAAAGAAAAGATGGGTCAGCAGGTGCTTATAAGGGTTGCCAAGTGATGTGCCAAGACTGGGCATTGTGAGATGAGGCATTGAGGAGAACAAAACAGGCTTAGACAGGGGCGTCTGGGTGCCTCAGTCAGTTAAGTGTCTGGCTCTTGATTTCAGCTCAGGTCATGATCTCATGGTTTGTGGGTTTGAGCCCCGCACTGGGCCCTGTGCTGCCAGCACAGAGTCTGCTTGGGATTCTCTATCTTCCTCTTTCTCTGCTCCTCCCCTGCTCATAGTCTGTCTCTCTCAAAATAAATAAATAAACATTACAAAAAAAAAAAAAAGGGCTTAAGACACAGCAGTAGGCAACAAGGGTGCATTTTACTTTTCCATTTTGATGGTCTCTATGTAACTGAGTTTGTTTACAATAGAATAAGCTTATCCTACTTTTTATTTGTGTATTTATTTATTTTTATTTATTTATTTTGTTTTATAGAGAGAGAAAGAGACAGAGAGAACATGAGTGGGGGAACGGCAGGGGGAGAGAGAGAATCTCAAGCAGCCTCCACACTCAGTGCAGAGCCCAATGGCGGGGCTTGCTCTCATGACCCTGGGACATGACCTGAGCTGAAATCAAGAGTCAAACACTCAACCAGCTGAGCTACCCAGGTGCCCCAAGTTTCTCCTACTCCTCACCCAATGTAAGAAAGGAACAATCAGAGGGCTGGTGAGAGGTGAGGGCAGAATGAGGACACGTAGAAGTCTTGGATGAAAATAGAGATGTACACAGTGGGGCTAGAAGAAGCTATACATTTAGCAGCAGTGTCCCCAACAGATAGAAGAAGAAGGGATCACAGAAAGAAAATGCAAATATATATCCAAATCCACACTGGCAGATGAGGGCATGTTTGTGGTCATCATACAACATGCGTCTCCTACAAGTGCCACCAAAGGTCAAATGAGGAGTTTTCCGGAGGCTGGCTCCCAAAGATTTAAATTTAGGTTCACATTCAACTCCTGTTTATTGCAATAATCAAATTGTGGTAATTCCACAAGGAACATGTTAAACCAAATTGTTTTATAGATCAGGAAACCGATTCTCTGGCAAGTTCAGGGATTCTCCCCTGGAGATTCAAGGGATGATCATTTGAGGAGTCTGGATGCCAACCCAGGCCACCGTCCTGGTTGAGATCAGTGCCTCCCATGTCCTCCCGCTGAGGTGTTCCATGTTCCATTCGTGTCCTGTGATTCAGTGAAGACAGAAGCTGTGAAATATATGTGGTCAGGGTGATGTAGACTGGTGTAACTCTCACACCTCCGAGAGGTAGGTACTATTTTTATCCCCATTTTTCAGATAGAAACATGAGGAAAGGAACAACTGAGTCACTGCCCGAGTCACAGAGCCAGAAGGTAGCAGAACCACTCAGGCAGCATGGTTCTAAAATCTACACGCTCCGCCCCAAAGCTACAGTGATTATAGCGATCACCGTGTGATTCTTGATAAATAAGAACAACAATAATTTAAGTAATAACAATTTAAATATTTTGCTAACGATTTAAAATGATTTACAATACTGTTTTCACAATGTTGACAGCAAGAATAATTAAATAATAAACATCTAACATCGATTAAGCCCTTAATTAAATTTCAAGTGCTGTGCTTTGCGTTGTGTGTTTTGTTTGATCATCGTAACAACATTTTAAGCCAGATACCATCACGATCGTCGCTTTTGCAAATGAAACAATTAAATGAGTCCATTAGCTTGGTGTAGAGGTGTCGCGCTCTAAGGGGGACGGGTGGGATTTGAATCTTCAGAGAGTATACCCAGAGCTGAGGCTCTTAAATATGCCTCTTAAAAAAAATTTTTTTTTAATGTTTATTTATTTTTGAGAGAGAGAGAGAGAGAGAGAGAGCGCGCGTGAGCAGGGGAGGGGCAGAGAGAGGGGGAGACACAGAATCCGAAGCCGGCTCCAGGCTCTGAGCTGTCGGCACAGAGCCCGACGCGGGGCAAGATCATGACCTGAGCTGAAGTTGGAGGCTTAACCGACTGAGCCACCCAGGCGCCCCTTACACACGCCTCTTTTCACCGTAAGCTTTTGAGATGCAGTATTCTGCTACCTGACCTGAGGAATAATGAAGATGTTATTATAGGCCTATTGTATGTTCAGGATCCTTTCGGCAGAAGGCAAAGAAGTACAAGGCAGAGGATTTTAAGGTGATTGGGAAGAGAGCCTCGACAACAGCAGGGAGACACAACAGGCAGTTAGGAGCGAGGCTGGGGCACCCACCTCGAATCCCACAGGCACCGAGAGGAACAGGTGGTGACTGAGGGCAGGTTGGGATCTACGAAGACATGAGAAAGGAGGCAGTCTTCATTCTCTGTCTGATGGTTCATTCACTGAAACTCGACTGACCCCCAAACTGAGTTAACTTTGCCAACAAAGACAGCAGGACGGTCAATTCAGTTCAGCTTGTCCTAGTATGGATTGGGGTTGCGATGGCTGGAATCCGGAATCCGCAGTCATTGTTTCGCTCCCGTGGACGGATGGCCAGGCCTCTGATCCTGCACGCCCCTGACAGCCCCCCATGTCCTCCTGGGGGCTTCGCTGGCTCTGTCTGGGATGGCCCAGAACACCGTGAATTTGAGAAATGCAAACGTGTTTCTGAATCAGGTCATGCTCACGACACGTGAGACAAATTCAAATGTTTATTTTCACACACGGCCAGTGAGGGAAAAAGTGTTGTTCAGGGTTTAAATGCCCTCTCCTGTGCTCCAGGAGCACGAAATGGTGTGCTCCAGACCCAGGGGCCAAAACCCTTCAAGGATGATCCGCGATTTCCAATGACTTTGTGCAGGGACATCCTCTTGAATTGTATCCTCCCGTGTAGTCTGGCTTCCATTCACTTATCCAGAGCTCCAGCTTCCAAACCTTGAAAGGCTGGTAGGGAGACACATATTTGCCCTTACGTGATAGAGTGGAAGGAACGAGGAATTTCCAGCAGAAGACAGAGGTTCAAATCTTGGCTCTGTCCATTATTTTCTGTGAAACTTGGGAACATGTTCTGGCTACATTCGTTCAATTGTCAAATCTTTTTGGAGCACACCTTCTGTGCTCGGCATCGTGCTAGGTGCTGGATGTTTAGTGATAACCCAGGGGGACAAGGATCCTTGTTCTCAGGACGTTCGCAGCCCAGGCAGCAAGACAAACATTATTAATTACGACAGTGGTAAACCCCATAAAGGAAACACTTAGGGCGCTATGAAAATTCATAAAAGAGGATATCACCTGCAGGGAGGACAACGCAATCTGAAACCTCAATCTCTTCATTTGAAATAGCGGAATGCTATTTCTTGGCTTCATTTAATGGTGTGGAGGTAAAAAAAAAAGGGGGGGGGACTATATTAAAAAACGCTACATAGAAGTGAAAAGTACATGCGTTCTTAAAAAAGAGAATGGTGATTTCAAGAAGATGCTAATGTCCCCAATGATCTGCTTGGAATCTGACTACACCACACCAGTGATCTGTACAGGTTTCCCTTATTTATTATTATTATTTTTTTAATTTTTGAGAGAGAGAACGAGTACGAGCAGGGCAGAAGAGCAGAGGGAGAGAATTTTAAATATATTTTTTAACATTTATTCACTTTTTGAGAGACAGAGTGCGAACAGGGCAGGGGCAGAGAGAGAAGGGGACATGGAATCTGAAGCAGGCTCCAGGCTGCTGTCAGCACAGAGCCCAACACGAGGCTCGAACCCCCAAACCGTGAGATCAGACCTGAGCTGAAGTCAGACGCTTAACCAATGAGCCATCCAGGCGCCTGGAGAGAGAGAATTTTAAAGCACGCTGAACCCGGAGCCTGAAGGGGGGCTCGATCCAACAACCACGAGATCATGACCCAAGCCAAAATTAAGAGTCAAGGCTTAACCCACTGAGCCACCCAGGTTGCCCGGAGGCTCCCTTTACTTTCTAAAATATTAACAATCTTAGCAGAAGGCTGGAATGTTTGTTGGGCTTTCTGGTCAGAGGGGAGGCCCTGTGTAGGGAGTTGTGATGAAAGGCAGGCAGGCTAACCTTTTCCTCTCTGCACCCGTGTGCATGCTGCCTGAAAAAAACCAAGCTTGAACATTATAAGCATCAGTATTTTTATGTCATCTAACTATATTTCATAAATCACCCAGCGGCATACTTAGATGCCATCCAATAATCTTTTTAATCTTTTAACCAGAAAGTTCTGCTATCTGATTTGACTTTTTAATTTTATATATTAAAAAAAAATACTCTCGATTATACATTTTGAATCCAGGATTTTAACATGTCTGGCAGACAGAAATGTCCCAGCAGGCAAGAAGATTCTTGTCCCTATATTTTATAACTTCATGTTCAGATTCTACAGCCAACCTTTTTTTTCTTTTTTTTTCTTCCCTTGAGGGTAATTAAATATTACTATAGTGGCTACTCCTGCCTGAAATCATTTCTTCAACTTGGAAGTCATCACTACGTCTTCAGTTAGAGAGACAGAGTGTTCGAGTTCAGAAAGTCCAGATTTCCACGTGTGTCCTTTTTACTTTTAATGATGAAAAATAAAACTCTTTGTACTTCTAAACAGAAGAGGCTTGGCCTTTCAAATTGCAGGGTCCTTTTTATTACTACAATAAGGCATTCTGCTGAAATCCACCTTTGTTGCGAAACGTGGTTTATAGAGTCAGCATAGTGGAAGAAAAAAAGAAAGGAGAGAGAGGCTTCAAGTTTAAGTGGTCTGTTGCAGAGATTTTCCATACTGAGTTTACGAAACTTTTTTCGCTTAAGCCTCATTGCTTATATGTATCTATACCTCTGTCTGTATGTATGGGTATAGTTTAATCAAAGTGATCTCGGGTTTCTGTCGAGGTGCGTTTTTTTTTTTTTCTTTTCTGTTTCTGTAATTTATGCATATGTCTAAAACCAGATTGTTTCTGGGTGTTATTTCACAAAGGAAAAGTTCGAGCTTTCGAGAGCTTCTCTTTGAGAAAACGTAGTATCTGCGTCATTTCCTCTCGTCTTTGGATCCCAAACAGCTATTAGGATCCTTTGATACCAAGTAAGGAAAGGAAGTGCTTTAAAAAAAAAATGCCAGAGGCTCTCCCTCCCTCGGCTTATTTACTTCTTTTCTCCCTTTTCCTTCTGGCGCACTGTGAGCTTGGTGATGGCTGATTCAGGGGAGGGATGATGTCAAACTGCTGTGAAGCCAATTCCATGGCAAAAGAAGAATTAACATGTTCTCCCTTCAAAATGATTGATTCCATGGCTCCACATTCATCATCGGGCTCATCATGACCAACTCTGCTTAGCCCATTGCTGGGTGACCTCGTTAGCACGGCCTGTGCCCTTCCTGCCACCTTAGCTGCCTGGAGGCTCCGTGCACGTGGTGTGGGCTAATAAGGTCTGAGTCATGGAGTTAGGCTCTCACCTTTCACGCCATCCGGCCGACAAGTGCCAGAGAAAAGCAGAGGGCCACACTCAGACATGCGTCTGTTGACTAAAGGGAAGTGTCCTCATCTTCTCGGTGAGATCATCCACGTGACCTGTGCTGAATGATTGTCAGACAGTCAAGAGGCCCCAAGCCTTTGGTAAATTCATGTACTATCTGGGGGTAAATTTATCATCCACGACAGCTTGCTTTGCAGACTGCAACGTGCATATCCTTAGCAAGGGAGGTAGCCCCAGGATAACACAGCGTGTGTCCCTGAGCATCTGTTTTATTACACTGGGAGATTTAAAACCTTTTACAGAAAACTAATGGTCTTGTTTGATGTCCAATGCCAAAGTGAGATAAATCTTAAAGGTGAAATAAAGGAACTTCAAAGAAAGTTCGCACTTGGGCAGGGCCCTCATAGTCTTTCTTTCAACCTTCTCCCTTAATCCCCCCCAAACTCTCCCTTTTTCCCTGCCTCTCCAATGGGACAGTTTGACTAGAACATCCGAAGGCAATGTTTTCCAAACAGTGGGTCATGACCCATTAGTGGATTGTGAAAATAAATTTATGAGTCGCAACTAACATTTAAAAAATGAAATAAAATAGAACATTTGGGTTGCAATCAGAGGCATTCCCATTGTAAAAAATCTGTCAGAGCTGCTGCCCTAAGTGATTAATTTCTGTAACTTCTTCCTATACTAAAACAATCATTTAAAAAAATCCCGAAGATCATTAAAACAATTATTTTTAACGACACACGGGCCATGTCTGATGATGAACAGGAACAATAAGAAATAGCATGCTTACCCAAACCTTAGCCCTGCTATCTCATTATTTTTTTCTTAAAGCAACATCCTCATTCTCCATGGTAGAGCATTTAAGTGATGTGGAGCATGGTGTGTGTGTGTGTGTTTGCGTGTCATTGGGTTTATACATGGGAGGATTCAATCTGGCTAGAAATTCTAAGGAAAGGAAATCACATTATTGGAAAGTGAAATCTTCGGACATAGTTTTTTATTTCAAGGTTTTCAGTGGCTTCCTTAAAAAGTTTGACATGCAGAATTGTTTGGATATTGGTACCCAAGTCATGTAATTTCTCTTCCAGATGTCCTGCTTATTTGTGTATTTCTTTTCAAATCTGTGTATATAAACCAGTGCTCAGGAGTATTGCTGTATGTTCAAGTCATCTGTTTCCATGACCTTTGCCTTTATTGATTTGTTTTCTTTTGCCCTATTTTTAATATTGCCTTTGAGGTTAAAGTCATTTTTCTTCTGCAATAGTAAGTGAATGGCGATTTGCTGTTAAGAAAGAGAAATTTTGATAAGGAAAAGAAAAAAAGAGAGAGCGAGAGAGCTGGGTAGCTCCATAAGGATTTTTTTTTTTTTAATGAGCCTATTCAGAAAGCAATGAGACAAACACCATATAGCTCTCTCATAAAAACAAAGTCTATACAGTGGGAACCAAAAACAATCTCAATAACCGCTAACATTGATTGAGCACTTACTAAGTACCTAACACTATTATAAGCACTGTAGAGGTATTATCTCATTTAGGTCTCACAACAACCTTAAGTGAGAGGCATTAATATAATCCGAATTTTTCTGAAGCTGAAAATGAGACTTATAGGGGTTGAGTAGTTTGCCCAAAATACCATCAGTGATGAACAAGGTTTCTAGACGAGCATAATGGCTCCACTGGCCTTCTTCTCAACCAACAGACTCCTTGCTGAGACTTCATCACTATACTCCACTGCCTCCCATAAAAAAGTAAGGTAAACAGATAATATTTCACATATTCCATTCAACAAATATTTATTGACTGCCTACCACATGCCAGGATCTATGCTAGATGCTAAGAATATAATGATCAGTTGAATCAGAGATCATAAATCTAGAGCATACAGTAACATATGTAAAGATATATGTTTCCCAGGCTCAATTCCAATGACAGATCTCTGTGGTTAGGAGTGGGGAATGGGGAGAAGGGGAACATTCTGTGAAGTCAATTTTAAGAACTTTAATACAGCGGCACTTGAAGAGTGCACCACAAATTAATTTTGCAGCCAGCATCCAGTTATTTCTAGACGTTATCCCTAAGAGGAATAACGATGATGGTATAATTTTACAGCTTATTTGCTTAGCTTCATTACTATATTGAAATGGTTAATAAGCTAGCTGTTTTTTATATAACATCTTGTTCCATTGTCTGGGGGAGACTGAATGTTGCGGTAGCAGCAGGGATTCAGTGAGCTTCTTTTATTCTTCTTCTAAGTGGCATGGGCTCCTTCCTTCCATAAAACACAGGCCTCCTAGCATTTGTCCTCTCTACCCGACACTATACAATGACGCAGTGTCATAGGGAGATTCCCGATCAGCCCCTTCATTCCCAGCCACAATGTGTTTCTCCAAGAAGACTTCTGCCTGGTCCAGCTGGTGCAAAGTCTAAAGGAGACCACCTCCAGTACCGGCAGACATGGGGTGGAACCCAGCCCTGCCTCCTCTTTCATAGCCGTGTGGCTTTCCTCTGAGGGCTGAATGTCTCTTTTACTTTTTGGATCCTTACAAAATACTTCAGCCAAACAAAAATGTGTAGGGGGATGACGTAATGATTACCCATATGCTCCTGTCCCAGCTTAAAAATCAAACAGCCCTTCTGTGCACTCTCTATGACCCCGTTTTCATCCACCAAAAGAGAATCACTTCCAATTTGCTATTTGTCATTCCTGCCCATGTCCTTAACGTTCTCTATATGCGTATTTATGTCTAAGCAATACGTACTATTGTTTGGCATGTTTTGAAAAAAGTACGTAAATCATCGGGGCACCTGGGTGGCTCAGTCAATTGAGCGTCCAACTCTTGGTTTCAGCTCGGATTGTGGTCTCTCAGTTCGTGAGTTTGAGCCCTGTGTTGGGCTCTGCGCTGGCAGCATGGAGCCTGCTTGGGATTCTCTCTCTCCCTTTCTCTCTGCCCCTCCCCTGCTCACGCTCTGTCTCTCCGTCTTTGTCTCTCCAAATGAATACATAAACATTGGAAAAACATTTTTTTTAAAGTACATACATTATAGTATCCTGTGGATAGCCCATGTAACTTGCTTTTTTTTCCCCCCTTTAATTTTCTGTTTAGGAGATTTATTTATCACATAACCTCTTTGAGTCTTAGTTTCTTCATTTATAAACTGAACATTATGGACATATTGCATAAGGTTGGATGTGAAGATCTTAAATAAAACAACATATAGGCTGTAAGTGGCAGAGTATTTGGCACATTGTAGATACTTAAGAGAACGCCATTCCCTTTCTGTCCCTCATGGAACAGTGTTCTACATCTGACAACTCAGAGGAAGCAGTCACTTGGCTTGCTCAGTTGTAATGTGCACATTATGGTTTGCCACTAAACATTCCCCTTGGTATCGAAATGGCCCCACACAGGACAGGCGTGCTAATTATAAGCATTAGCATCTAATACTTCCTGAGAGGATCCAGCCTAAGTATGCTGCTTTACATAGTTACAGTCATAATTTCCTTCTGGTTCTTCAAATTCAGAGTTAGATTTCTGAATATGGAAAATACAAAAATGCCATACAAGTGCAATTTACACGTGGAACATTCTGAAAATCCTATGTTAATCATCTCCGATGAAGATATTATAGAAACATAAACAAACAGCAGTGTGATTTCATATACTCCAGTTCTGTTTTTCCTCGACCTATTCTTTCCACACGCTTGTGTACAATTCTCTATTTTTGTTATTTTATATTTAATTGCTTCAGCTCAAGTAAACATATTGCTAGAATTGCCAATTACCTTATAAATATTCAAATCATGCTTTGCTTTCATTGAGATGGTTTTAGTTTTCCTGGAATCCCAACAAATTTCAATCAATCATTCATACCATAAAAATGTGGTTAGAAACCTTTGAATAATTTGTCTGAGAGTTAGTATAACATTTGGCCTAATGTTGACTGAAGGGATGTCTATCTACACAATGTCAAAACACAGCATTTCAATCATTTCAGTAAAAATTGCTGTCATTTTGTAAGAAGAAAAGGGAGAGAAATAAAACTGATTCTCGAGTTTTTCACAGGGTAAACAACTGATTTATTAATGAAATATTTGTTTTTCTCCAGATTATTTATTTGTTGTGTAAATGTAGGCACAATCGTAGAGTATATATTTACCTACAGTAAGCAATATTTAAAAAGAGAAATTCTCACAATCTTAATGTAGTCAATACATGTGCTGAATCACATACTAACAGTAAATGTTAGATGGGAGGAATAAAGTTTGTGCTCTGAAGGTTTATTATTTTCCAATTGAACTTGACTTCCAAGGGAAAGCCAGCACCTAGCTGTCAGCCTGAAATACAGAGGAAGGCAGTTGTGTGTAAATCTGATTTAAACATCCTTCTTACACAACTGGTTAGAGATGAGGCTGGTCATTTGATCAAAGGGAACCACTAGATCTCTAAATTACACACACACACACACACACACACACACGAGGTAATTGTTTAAAAGGTAGTGTTTAAAGCACTAATTGGTAGTTCTTTTCTTTGAACAAGCTCAGCCCAAGGTAGATTAATAGTGGTTTAAAAAACATCCACAATGAATTATTATTCCAAAACTATTAATTTTGCTTAATTCTTTTTCCTTTCTATAATTATGATATAGTATCTTACTGCTAGGGCGACATTAAAAATGCCTACCTTATTTACATCATCCATAATTCTTCACAGGTAGCAAAAACTATCTACAAATTGTACGACCACATGTTACCAAAATATTTGTTTGAACCGAATATTTTTAACTGAAGGGGTGCTTGGGTGGCACAGTCGGTTAAGCATCTGACTCTGGATCCCGGCTCAGGTTATGATCTCACAGTTCATGAGTTCGAGCCCCATGTTGGGTTCTGCACTGACGGTGCAGAGCCTGCTTGGGATTCTGTGTCTCCTTCTCTCTGCCCCTCCCCTGCTTGTGGTCACTCTCTCTCTGCCAAAATAAATAAAAATAAACTTAAAAATAAATAAATGAATATTTTTAACTGAAAAATTCAATTAACTTCGATGAGCTTGGCCCCAAGACTTTCATGCAGTTAATGGGACAGAATTCTTTTCAGTTACTGGAAACCTTTCCTCATACCCCTGCTCTGCCCTGTTCTGTTTCACCAAAATAACTGATTGCTTTAGATGAGCTCAAATGGGATCAAAGTTCATGTTAAGGTATCTCAGAAAATGTTTAATATTTATTTATTTTGAGAGAGAGAGAGAGAGAGAGAGAGAGTGAGCATGAGCGGGGGAGGGGCAGAGAGAGAGGGAGACACAGAATCCGAAGCAGGCTCCAGGCTCCGAGCTGTCAGCACAGAACCCGACGTGGGGCTCGAACTCACGAACTGTGAGATAGTGACCTTAGCTGGAGTCGGACGCTCAACTGACTGAGCCACCCAGGCGCCCCTCTCAGATAGTGTTTAAATGAATAATTATACAGAAATGAGACCAGTGATTTTGGATGGATTTTTGGCAAATAGGCAACACAAAATTATCCTAACTTGCTTAAAAAAATTAATATCTTCTTCGATCATTTATTATTACTCTTGGTAGTCCACACATACCGTACATTCATGTTTCCCATGGGTTATATGGTATTCCTTGCTTTGAGTAGTGCAAAAATGTATAAATAACCATGCAAGCTGAAATGTGTAAAACTATCTTAATAACCAATGGGAAAATTCTGATTGTTCTTGACCTTTAAAATCTTTTGTCAAAACATTAACATTACTGGTTGTTTTTTTTTTTAAGTTTACTTATTTATTTTGAGAAAGAGGAGGGGGGAGGGCAGTGAGAGGGGGAGAGAGAGAGAGAATCCCAAGCAGGCTCCGCACTGCCAGGGAGGGCCCTGACATGGGGCTTGAACTCATGAACTGTGAGATCTTGACCTGAGCCAAAATCAAGAGTCAGGTGCTTAACCAACTGAGCCACCCAGGCACCTCAACATTACCATATAGGTTATTGCTAATGTACCATTGATCTTAGTGTTTGTTATAAATGTATAAGGAAAAATTTTGAGGTAGTAAAAGAAACAATTGTTTAGTATACTGTAATTCAAAACATTGGAGACTTGAAAAGTAAGGTGTTTTATTTCTTGGTAAAAACAACTTAATCAAGAGTAGTTTGAATAGTACTTGTCTTTTTCTCCTCGTATAATTTAGCAATATGGAGCAGCCATCATTTTCGAGCCCCACCTGATTGTCACACACCTTTCTAACCGGTTAACTCCGACATTCTCTCTTTCACACTTTCAATATTGGGAAATATTCCCGATAGCTCCTTCACTGTGAAATTTTTTGCCCGTGCCTCTTCCTCTGGGATAGCTTCATCCTTTTTGTCAAACCACTCCCCTCATTTATGAGAAGTTAGCTTCACTAAGTGCTACCTGCACACCTAGAGCCTCTCCTCCTGCAGGTGTCAACCCTCCTCGGGGTCAGCCAATTTCTTCCCTAACTCCATTTATACGAAGGTCAAGACTCCCTTCCAGTGCTCCCACTTCTGTTTTTTTGCTGCTTTTTCACTCTTATGAGCCACACTCGATGATGTGTTTTTGCGAAATGCCACATGAGGCGGCAGTGGGAGACGAGGAGACAGCACAACATGCTTTACCGTCTAGACACCAACTGAGGAACAGGTGCGTGGTGACCAAAAAAGTGATAGACTTGGAAAGAAGGGATGTGATCAGTCCCTGATCGCGAAGCAAATCTGTTATTGATGTAGTGACTTGCGCACTGAAGAAACAGCAGCGAAGTTTGGATTTTGAGCGATTGCTAATGTACCATGATAACTGAAACTTGAACTGTGTTGTTGGGGGAATGGAGTTATTTCACCAAACCATGGTAACTGGGGTTTGTGCATGTTAGAACCATGGAAAGCAAGAACTGACTGTATTTGATTCCTTAAGACAACTGTTGGGACAGAGATTAAAACAGCCATGACTGGTATCACCATATGAGAACCCGGCAACAACTATTTTTGTGCCTCAGCGGAGCTTCGGTCTCGGTTTTAAATCTTAAATAAAAATGTGATTTCATCCTTGATTTGCTTCCAGTGTGGAAGACTAAGGAAAAAGCCAATCTAATTGCCAGTCCCTCCTTAGAATTAACAGATATGTGTATCCATCAAACACATTTGGAATGTTTTGGGTTTGGCAGAGAAGTGTACTATTTCTCCTAATAGGGCTTATTGTACATTAGCATAAATACACCCCCACACACCCCTCCACACACTCTCTTGCTTGTCCATTTATGCTTAATGTTCTATGTAAAACAATGGTATCGAGCTCACAGGATGTACAAAGATCGGCTTTCAAATGTAGGCATAACACTTAGTTTTGCAATTTATAGATGGAACTATAATATTATACACACACGCGCATACAGAGTCAGCTCTGCGATAATGCTTGTTTGTGTAATGCTTCCCATTAGGGAACAATTTGAGCATAAGGCAAATTTTGCCTTTGCTTATGCACAATTTCACAAGGGAGAAATAGTACGTGAGTGCAGAAAACTGCACCCAGGTGAACAAAGCTGCATATGAACACACAAAACGCACCACGCACACACCTCGAACATCTATCAGCTGTGTTATTTCCCCACATGAGTCGCGAGCAACATGCACGCACACCTACTGTTACAGTGTTTTGTCACGTTTCCGATAACTCTATCACTTTACAATAACTCACAAGCTACAGCCCTGATGCTCCCTTCCACAAGCGAACTTCGGGTCCCTTTCGCAACAAAACGCCACGATTGCTGTAGTATATGTGCGTTTATTAACCATGTAAGATGGGGAAAGCTGTGTTTCTGTTTTTATTAGGTTTCTTTTTTTAATGTATCACCGACACACCAATTTCACAAGGCCTGTGGTTTTTATTGTGGGGCTTCGCGTAGTGCAGTGATTTTTAAAACACATATAAACATCATACAGATATACATAGACTGTAACCAGAATGTATATGACTTCTTTCCCAAGATAATTCACTAGTCCAAGACAATTTAAAATCTGAGGGGTTGGGCCCATTGTATGATACTGTTTTTCAAGGCTTTAAAATATCTTTTATGTGATAAAGCCAAATTTAACAAATACTCGAAAGAATGACTGCCCTTTCTGACCTCTAAGAACAGACCCGCGTGGGTGGAGGTCATTTGCCTAAGACCTGGAGATGGTAAAGAGAATTTTTAACTTCTGCAGAGCAAGGTTCTACCTATCTGGCTTTGAATTGTCGAGACCAATTTTTCTCAAACTTGAATGTGGTTTGGAATCACCTGGAGGGTTTGTCAAAACACACACTACTGAATTTCTGGTTCATTCAATCTAGGGCGGTGCCCAAGAATTTGCATTTCCAAGTTCCCAGGCGACGCTGGGACTAACTTATTCATAGGCACAGTAGGTATAGTACCTATGGCATACTTTACTTATAATGGCCTATGAAAATGATTTGATTCTCTCTCTCCCGACATCAGAAGAAAATAGTTAATATAATAATGCTGAATGCACAATGATGAATCCAACCTGGAGTGTATACATCTTTATAGCAGTGCAGTCTAAAACTATTAATTCTGGGGATCCTGGGTGGCTCAGTCGGTTAAGCGTTCGACTCCGGCTCAGGTCATGACCTCACGGTCAGTGGGTTCGAGCCCCAGGTCGGGCTCTGTGCTGACAGCTCAGAGCCTGGAGCCTGCTTCGGATTCTGGGTCTCCCTCTCTCTCTGCCCCTCCCCACTCACGCTTTGTCTGTCTCTCTCAAAAATAAAATAAACATTAAAAAATAATACAAAAGTAAAAATATTAATTCCAATTTTATTTATGTATTTTTTAATAAAGGAAGGGGCATGTGAAGGCAAAAGTAGCTGTGGCCCACCGTAGTCAGGATGTGACCCTGAGCAATGTTGCTGTTGCTGGCAGGAAGTACATGTTGAAAACCATTGCTCTCAACTTACTCATGTTTTGGGATTTGTGAGTGTTTTAGTTTTTATTCTTAACTGTTTTGATTTGGTGTTGTTTTCACTCAGAAGAAACGATTTTTAGGCACATTCCACCATATGAAGGAAGCCAGCGGAACAACAAGCCCATTTAAGTTCGCAAAGAGACATGAGCCACAAGATGCAGTCAGACATGTGCATCCGACGGGGCTGTTCTTTTCCTTACTCAGATGCAACCTGTGCCTCCGTGATCACGAAAAGACCAGTTTAAAAGCTCAACTGGTGAAGCATTTGGACCATAAGACCATACCTGACAAACACTGTGCCTTTGAAAAGAGTCATACTGTCCTAAAAGGACTCTCTCTTTTAGGATCTATTTGTCTACACAACCACCTGTTGGGTAGGTGTTGCAATATTGTTATATTTAGTAGCAATAAGAATAAACAAAAATCATCCCCATCCCACAAATCAATCACAGGACAAACAGGGTTGAAACAAATAGCCCTTTATTAACATGGGGCAACTCAAGTTCAGCTCCAGTACACCTCCTCCTTCAGAAATCACCGTGGGCCAAACTCCAGAAACTCAAGAGCTACAACGAGTGCATTAATATTGCACCAGGACACCCTAAGCATTCTCAATGCTTTCCCCCATTTAGTAGAATCACTAATGAAAAGGAGGTTTTCATTAAAATGGACAAAACTGTTGTTGTATTTTGATATTAAAAACATTTTATAGATTGGAAAGTATAGAACTTATTGACAAGCAAAACGAAGAAAATAAAAATAATCCAAATAATCCATAAACTCACCCTTCATTGATAACTGTTGATAAGATTTTGGTCTCCTTTTCAGGTATTCTTGGTTATTCCATATGCAGTATTTTTAAAAACAGATGGTGAAGTTTATACTATCTGCAATTTTACTCTAAAGCTTAACAATATATCACAAACATAATAGCTAAATCATTGAGGGACACCTGGGTGGCTCAGATGGTTAAGCATCTGACTTTGGCTCAGGTCATGATCTCGCGGTTTGTGGGTTCCAGCCCCGCGTCCAGCTCTGTGCTGACAGCTCAGAGCCTGAAGCCTGCTTCAGATTCTGTGTCTCCCTCTCTCTCTCTGCTCCTCCCCTGCTCGCATTCTGTCTCTCTCTCGAAAATAAATAGACGTTAAAAAATTAAAAAAAAAAAACCCAAAAACCTTTGAGTTAAGTTTTTGTGTGGCATCCATGTGGCATTTTGTTCCTTATTGTTGGAGATTTTGGTTGTTCTTATTTTCTCTGATACAAACAATGCTTGGATGAACAGTGTGTGTGTGTGTGTGTGTGTGTGTGTGTATGTGGTTAAATATTTACTTCTTTAATTTATTATAGAATTGAAATCACTAGGTTAAAAAGACAGGAGATTTTAAGGCTTCTGACATATCTTCAAATCGTGCTTTAGCTATTGAGACTTCTCTAATTCACACTGAGAGGGAGGTACTCTATAGTGAGATTGGGTCTATAGTCCAATATTTTTTTTAAGTCATTCTAGCAATAATTGTGATTAGGACCACACGCACAAAATGCAGTCTGGAGTTAACAGGGGCGTGCCTGGGCTGGCTGTGGGGCAGGAGAGAGGAGGAGGGGAAGAAGGCAGGGAACCTGGGCCATAGGCAGCCGGGTCTTGATCTCTGCTCCTGGGCTCCTTCCATACGTATCAACTCAAAGTCTGTCTGTGTCTAGCCAGGGGAACCTCAACCCGACAGCTGGTGGGAGACAGTGATGGTAGAGGAAAAATTATAGAACCTTTGAAAATTATTAACATTTTGCCCACTTGGTGCTCGTGCCTTGGGGCAAAGCCCTGACCAGCTCATCCATGTGACAGTTTTGAGGGACGTTGCTACGAAGACTGTTTGTGTTTTAGCTTGTGATCCTGGAGAAGTAGTGCCACCCAGCCTCGATATCAGTTGACTCTAGAAGAGATGCTTCCGGGACCACGAGAATGATAAGTACATTTCACCCTTAGTGCCAGTAAAGAGTAGTGGCTACCTAGAGCTGGAGCTACAACCAGCATATGTGACAGGCACAGGAATGGAGACACAACACCCACACCCTGTATTTATCATCTTTTCCTTGGTTTTCATGCTTATTTATTTTTGAGAGAGAGAGACAGAGTGCAAGCGGGCATGACAGAGAGAGAGGGAGACACAGAATCTGAAGCAGGTTCCAGTCTCCGAGCTGTCAGCACAGAGCCCGACACGGGGTTTGAACCCATGAACCATGAGATTATGACCTGAGTCAAAGTCAGATGCTTACCCGACTGAGCCACCGAGGCGCCTCTATCCTTTTTCTAAAAGTTCTCTTTTAATTAATTCCTTACTGTTGGGCACCAGAATGACACCCCATTGAGTTACCAACAAACAGTCCAGCCCTTGTACACATCTTGACCTCAATTCTAGCGATAGGAATTCACCGGCAAGCCTGAATGTTCCTTTCTTCTTTTTTAAAAATAAGTGATAAGCACTTTAACATATCTGTATGTTTATAGTGTTTTCCTAATTTTTCTGCTTATTTTCTTTTTAAATAAAGAAGGTAAAACAGCAAAAAAGTCTATTAAGATATATTTCAAATCCATGTTGTGAACATTCAGTTTCATTTTGAAAAAGTGATACATGGGGAAAGGGGAAATAGAGGAGGGCAGAAGAAAGACCAATGGTGAGGGAGATGCTAGATGGAATTTGAAGGGGGGCGGTGAGAAGTGTACAATTTATCCTGCAGAGGAAAACACGAGGGTGAATATGGACCTAAACTGGGAAGTAAAGGGGAGACGTAAGAGGAATGAGTGGGGAAGGAAGAGAGAGGCACCAATGTTCTCGAAAAGACTTTTCTAAAAATGAGCAAAGAGCGAGCCAGAAAGAATGAAACAACAGCTTAATCTTACAGAAGTCACTTGAAATAAACTTTGAGATGTCCTGGGGGACTCAGAAGAACTTTTGTTGAATATGCAATTACATGTTAAAGGGAGACTCTAACAACTTGTATTGGCCAGTTTCTTCAAACGAGTTGCTTCAGGGCGTCCTTAGCTCTATGAAGACTGAGAGTTGGCTTAATGAATCACAATGGTGACATCTCGTAATATTCTCATGTACAAATTCCCTAAATTCAATAGAAGTAATAAATGCAAGCCCACTGTCAGAAGCTATAGCATCTAGCAAGACATGTGCTGTAAATAATTGGTGTGGCTCTGTCATTGTTAGAATAAGCAGGCGTTACAAATGGAATTCATTGCACTGGGGCCATTTTGGTTCGTTTTCGCGCTCAGAATATTCCGTAACATCAATATGTAATTTTGGCCACAGATGTCTTGCGTCACTGTCTGTGCAAATGCTGGTGTTTGGGAGAGTTATTTTTAATTTTTTGGTACGCTTTGTGGTCTTCTGTTTTCTGATTCTTCTTTGAAAAAACAAACTGGTTTTGAATGTTAAAAGCCAGACCCCTCTACTTTAACATTCAAACATTGTATCAGTGCATAAAATTAAAGCTGAATATCTCTTCAGAAAGAAGGAATGTCCCTCATTCCTCGGGAGTAACGACTGTTAAGTTTGATGGGTATTTTTCTAGACTGTTTAAAATCCGTATACAAATATATACAGTTAAATACCTCTTCAAATGCTTCTCTTATGCCTCTTTTCCTCACTCACTGCTCCAACCACCCTGCTGCCTTACAGCCTTCTCTAACATATCAGGCATATTTCAGCCTCAGGGCCTTAGCACCTCCTACTTCCTCCTCCTGAAATGTTTTTTTCCCAGGTATGCTAGTGACTTACCCTCTCCCTTAGGTCTTTACTGTATTGTCACTTTCTCAGTGAAGCTTTCTTTGACTATCCTATGCAACATTTTACACCTTGTCCAACATGAGATCTCTACCCCCCCTTTTTTTTGCATATTTCTCCTCTTAACGTACAATATATTTGACTAATTTCATTTATCTGCCTCTCTCCAATGGAATGTGAGTTTCATGAGGACAGGGATTTTTTTTTTTTGGTCTGTTTTGATCCCTGCTGAATCCCCAGAGCCTAGAACAATGCTTGACACATAGTAGGTACTCCGTTTGTTAAACACATTAATTTTCATTTACCTTGGAAATGTTAGAATTTATTGTACGTGCAGTTTGACAACTTTATTTTCTATTCGAAGGTATGTCATAGACATCTTTCTATTTTGGTATTTAAAGATATTCCTCATTCTTTTTAATGACTACATAGTTTTCCTTTTATTTATTTATTTATTTTTTTAATTTTTTTTCAACGTTTATTTATTTTTGGGACAGAGAGAGACAGAGCATGAACGGGCGAGGGGCAGAGAGAGAGGGAGACACAGAATCGGAAACAGGCTCCAGGCTCTGAGCCATCAGCCCAGAGCCCGACGCGGGGCTCGAACTCACAGACCACGAGATCGTGACCTGGTTGACGTCGGACGCTTAACCGACTGCGCCACCCAGGCGCCCCCATAGTTTTCCTTTTAAAATACATACTTATAATTTAGCCATTCCTTTTCTGATGGACATATGATTTGTTTGACTTTTTAATGTAGAAAATGATGTTGCAATGAATGTCCCTGCTGATATATTTTCTTGGATCTTTTTATCTTTTTTTTAAGTTTCTTTGTTTATTTTGAGAGAGAGAGAGAAAAGGTGAGTGCAATCAGGGGATGGGCAGAGAGAGAGAGGGAGAGAGAGAGAGAGACAGAGAGAGAGAGAGGGAGACAATCCCAAGCAGGCTCCACACTGTCAGCACAGAGTGTGACCTGTGGCTCAAACCCATGAACCGTGAGATCACAACCTGAGCCGAAATCAAGAGGCAGACACTCAACCGACCTAGCCATCCAGGTACCCCAGGATCCTTTTATTTTTTTTAATGCTATTTACTTTTGAGAGAGAGACAGACAGAATGTGAGCAGGAAAGGGGCAGAGAGAGAGGGAGACACAATCCGAAGCAGGCTCCAGGCTCTGAGCTGTCAGCAGAGAGCCCAACGCAGGGCTCAAGCCCACAGGCTGCAAGACCATGACCTGGGCCAAAGTCGGTCGCCCAACCGACTGAACCACCCAGGTGCCCCCCCAGAATCTTTTCAATATCAAAACAAAATTCAGGCCATCAGACATCACTTCTTGGCACAGCGTTCCTGTATTTAATGTAAAATGTGCTGCATTTTTTTTTTCATGGCTAAAAATATATGATTAACCACTTTATGAATTAGCAGTGAGCTAATAATTCTTATTCTTTAAATTCATCAAATAGCATATCCATCAGAGTCCCCAGAAATAAAGAAATGACACATTCAAAAGGAGAAGCAAAGGGGACTTTCCTAAGGGAATTACTCACGAAAGTGTGGGCAGGGTTAAGGGAAACTAGCAAGAGTCAGTGAACCACTCCAGGACTGGCAACAAGGGGAAGCTGTTATCAGTGCTACCTAAAGGGGGAAAGGGAAAGAATATTTACTGGAATCTGGTAAGACCAGCAGCTGAGGGGAAAGCCTCTCGCCAGGCGTTGCTTTCGCAAATAAAATTTTGTAACCTCTGCTAAACAATGGCCCGGCAGAGAAAGAGCTGGGAGGGATAAAGATCTGCACCTCTTTCTCCTCTTACCCCTTAAGTTCCAACCAGAGGCTTCCATTGGCTAGACACAGCCAGAGGCTGCGGGGCAAGGAAGCCCTGTGAAGCGGTCCACAGATTGTCAGGAGCCTGAGAGCAGAGCAGAGTGGAGAACGGTGGGGAATCATATCCGGAGCAACAAGCGTTAAATATCTAGCACCCATAATTTCACTGTTAGTCTTGTTTCCTACCTTCACATTTGGTCAGCCAGAGGAGCATAACCAGGGATTCTGATACCAAAGTACCCAGGGTAGGTGGCACTGCCTAGGCATATAGAATTTTCGGGGACAGATTGCTCAAGGTACCCACATTTAGAGCTCTTTGAGACTCCTAGACAAGGAAGTAGCTATAAGCACTAACTGAAAAGTGATAATGGTGCAACTGTTACAACATCCTTAATGGGGTCCCAACCAACACTGATTTTTAAAGCATGGCTCTGGAATCCCTGGATTGAATCCCTGCTTCTGGTATTTGCCAGCCATGTGACCTTGGTCTTAGGATTGTCCGATATGATAGCCAACGAACCACATGTGGCTATTTTAAATTTGTGTTTACATAAACTAAAAAAAAAAAAAAAAACCTGTTTAAAAATTTTTTTTTTTCCAACGTTTATTTATTTTTGGGACAGAGAGAGACAGAGCATGAACGGGGGAGGGGCAGAGAGAGAGGGAGACACAGAATCGGAAACAGGCTCCAGGCTCTGAGCCATCAGCCCAGAGCCCGACGCGGGGCTCGAACTCACGGACCGCGAGATCGTGACCTGGCTGAAGTCGGACGCTTAACCGACTGCGCCACCCAGGCGCCCCAAAAAAACCCTGTTTAAAAATCAGTTCTTTATTTGCTCTTGCCACATTTCAAGAGCCCAATAACTAAGGTGGCTAGTGGTGACCCTCCTGGACAGCACAGATACAGAATGTTTTCATTATTGTAGAAAGTTCTGTTCGACAGCGCTGGGCAGGATACTTAAACTTCTTGAATTCATCATATAATAGTACTTACCTTGTGGACTTGTCTGAGGATTAGATAAGATCCTATACATAAAGTTCCCAGTAAACTCGAGGGCAGGGAGTAGGTGCTCCATAAATGGTAGTTATAGTAATGACAACAGCAACAACAACAGAAGCAGAAACATGATTGCGTTGTATCCTATCCCTGGTAGATTCTTCTGGCAATATTGTCATACAAGGCTCTTTGCCAAAGCTGTTGAGGCTGCCAGGCTTTAACAATGATCACACAGCTGTTGCTGGTGAGAGCTGCGTGTCATTGAGCAGGGAGGCTTCTTGTTATGCAAGATTCTCAGCGTGGCTAGGAACTGGCTAGCAGCTTCCCATCTTGCAGGTGTGGTCATGCGTGTCTCCTGCTGAAAGCACTGTTCTATCCTGAGACATCTTGTCCTTAATCTTCTGAATGCGCTGTGATTCCTAATTTTTTCAGGTGCTTTGGAGTGCCACACTCTGTTATCACATTCTTTACACAGAACCTGATTTTTGTTTTCCTTGTGTCTGCAGCCGAGATGTGGCTCAGTCTCCTGTAGGGCTTCTATCACCCTAAGCTAATACCCACCCATACTATTGCCTCTCTGTATCAACAAATAACCAGCGTGATTCATGTTTTCATGGAATTGTTTAGGCCTCGTGCAGTCTAATCTAGAGAATACGCTAGTGACTTGGATTATAATCTCTAGAATGAATGTTCTATTTCTTCAGTGGAAGAAGAATGTTCCGTTCCTTCAGCGGAGTGGTTTGCTCCTCAACCAAACATGCAGTAAAACCTCGGATTGCGAGTAACTTGTTCCGCGGGGGTTTCCGCAAGACGAGCAAACCTTTCTAATACATTTTAGCTTGATAAACTTTTAACTTGGTAAACGGGTGATGTCTTGCAACGCTAGTAGTACGTGATCCCAAATGTCACATGATCACAACTGAGCCAATGGTTCTTGGAATTTGCTTTGATACACCGGTGCTTTGGATTGCAAGCATGTTTCTGGAACAAATTACGCCCACAAACCAAGGCCTTACTGTAATTCTTTTCCTTCCACGTTCCCCCATTTCCATCTCCATCTCCGCATCCCAAACCATCATATCTACTGCTCTCCCACTATCAATTTTCCACCCTGCTCAAGACATCCAAAGACTTCCCCTGGCACTTAGAAATTTACATCCAAATGCCTGTGCATGGTCTGTTATTTTCTTCATAGAATTTACTTCTGTCTGTAGTTCTTTATTTGGCCTTCTGTTTCTTTTCTGTCCCTGCTCCCCTCACCTCAACCCTCTAGATACAAGCTCCATGAGAGTTCATTGAACTGCTCGTTGTTCAGTGCACATCATCTTCTCGGCACCTGGAAAAGCGCACCGGTACAGATTAGAAGTTTTCAAAAGACTTCAAGGCTATCTTTAGGCAGAATGTAAAGAGTCAGCTGCAGACCTCTAAATTACAATCTAATGTCATGTTTACTACATTCCAATGTCTTTCTCTGAAACCCCAATACACTTAGAGGGATTCTTAACCTTGCTGTGTTTGTGCCATGGCCCCTGTGGGGGGATCTGGTGAATCCTAGGGACTCCTTTTCTGCATAATGTTTAACTGCACAAAATTAAAAAAGGACTTACAAAGGAAGCCAATTTATGCTGATATATAATTATCAAAATACTGAGAAACATCAAATCTGTGATACAGTACTAGATGTGCTTCTTTATTACCATGTTGAAGAATGAGATCTAGTGGAGGGTCTAAAAGGACTTATTTGGAGGGTGGAGAAGTTCTTAAGAAATATTTTGGGATGTCCATAATGATTGTAATCAGATATGAAAATATCTGTGATTTGTACTGGCGACAAAGCTGCAGATATAGGCTTGTTGCCTATAAATTTTAGAAACTGCTAGGTTCCAGTTAAAGATTAATAAAAAAGAAGGTGTAATTTTTTTTTCCCCTTTCAAGTTCTCAGACCACTGAATTCTGTACACAGCTCTTTGCAGATCCCCGAGCCCCAGAGGAAGGGGCGTGAACTAGACTTTGAGAGAGAGCAGGTGTTCAGGGTGCATGTAGATCTTGGCTACAGGTGCATTCTCAGCCATGGTGCTCGCCCTGGATCTCATCTGCAGGCTCAAATAAGATTCTAGGCCTATTACAGTCACCAGTATTGTTGTGTTCTGTTCTGTTTTGTTTTGTTTTAATACTGAAAAACAAAAATATCTCACCCATTGTTCTACGATTTAAAAAAAAAAGATACAGGGGCACCTGGGTGGCTCAGTCAGTTAAGCGTCTGACTTCGGCTCAGGTCACGATCTCATGGTTCGTGGGTTCAAGTTCTGCATCGGGCTCTGTGCTGACAGCTCAGAGCCTGGAGCCTGCTTGGGATTCTGTGTCTCCCTGTCTCTCTGCCCCTCCCCCACTTGCGCTCTGTCTCTCTCTCTCTCTCTCAAAAATAAATAAAACATTAAGAAACAAATTTTTTAATCCAAAGCAACAAGTGAGAATCACCTCCTTCTCTACCAGTCTTACCCCCAAGATAATCACTGTTAAGAATGTGGTGAATATCTGGGGGCACCTGGGTGGCTCAGTCAGTTAAGCGTCCGACTTCATCCAGGTCACGATCTCGCAGTCCGTGAGTTCGAGCCCCGCGTCGGGCTCTGGGCTGATGGCTCAGAGCCTGGAGCCTGTTTCCGATTCTGTGTCTCCCTCTCTCTCTGCCCCTCCCCCGTTCATGCTCTGTCTCTCTCTGTCCCCCCCCCCCCAAAAATGTGGTGAATATCATACCTGATTTTCAGCAAGCTGCTCTGTGTTATGTGTGGCAGAAAGGTGGGGCATGCCAAACCCCCACATTATTCACAGCAGCAGAATAATATTGAACAAATTTGTTTGTCCCTGACTTTTTTCACATAATAGTATATTTTAGGCATTATTTTTCAGATCACATTTTTTACGACTACTTGATACTCCATTGTGTGAAGGCACCACATTTACTAAGGCTTTCTAATAATCTTTTTTTTTAATTTACTACTATAATTAATACTATAATAAGCATGCTGCACATATGCTTTTATGTATCCTTGGTAGTATTACACAACATAGACCCTACATACGGGATTATCAGGTCAAGGAGTATGCTTGTTTTAGATTTTAATACAGATTACAGATTAGTTAGCAAAAAGGAAACTAATTTTTATGCTCCAATGAGAGTCCCCATTTCCTCAGACTCTTGCCAAAACACACACACACACACACACACACACACACACATATATATATATATATAAATACACACTTTTGCCGATATGATGGGTGAAACTCTTAGCTTGCTGCTTTAATTTACTTTTCCTTAACTACTGGTGAGGTTAAGTATCTCTACATACCTTTCCACACCATTTATGTTTATTCTTCTGAATTCCTAATCTGTCTTCATAATCTTGTCTCTTGAATGTATATATGCAGATATAATATGCATATTTATGAATAGCTGGTGTCTAAGGAGAGTTGATACAAGGAGTCCACTTGTGACTCCACTTTAAAAATGGACCAAAAGGTCCTAGTAAATATTTTTAAGTTGATTCAGTCTTTATCTTCAAAATATAGTGAGGATAGTGATTTTATTTTGCAAAACTATTAGAAGACTTTATTCCTTTGCCTAAGGATCGCTATGGTAGTTATTAACTCATCCAAATATTTTGGGTCCTCATTTGTCACTGACTTGGCTCATGATTCAGATAATTCTCCAACATCACTGTAATCAACTTCACAAAATCCTAAAGCATGTCTAAGATTTGTAACTTCACTTAGTAATCAACTTATATTGAATTTAACTTATTTATTCATTGTTGGCCTCGTTAGACAATCACTAATTCATTGACACAATGGGTGGAAAGAGATACTAGTATTAGCCATGGAAGAAGTAAAGGTGTTATTCTTGGGCATTTTCGTATCATGATAACTGAAATTTCTGCAAAAACTGGAAGGATTTGGATACTCTGGGAAGCAGGACCCTTAAGAGCACATCTGTTCTTTCATTACTTTTCCCCATTATGGCTCCTGGGTTTCCTGTTTGGCTTAGAAGTTTTCCCCAGCCTGATGATCGTATCTTCCTGTTCATTTTTTTTCCAATTTTTTTTACAGTTTATTTATTTATTTTGAGAGAGAGTGAGAGAGAGAGACTGCACATGGGGGAAGGGCAGAGAGAGAGGGAGAGAGAGAATCCCAAGCAGCCTCTGTGCTGACAGTGGGGGCTCGAACTCACAAACCGTGAGATCATGACCTGAGCCAAAATCAAGAGTAGGGTGCTCAGCCGACTGAGCCACCCAGGTGCCCCTCCAAGGGTTTTTATTGTTCTGCCTTTTGTAGTTACATATTTACTCAATCTGGGGTTTATCTGTGAAACTTTGTTAAGTGACTTTTGTCTTTTTATCCAAAGAATAACTAGTTTTCTCAGCACGTTTTGGAATAAAATTTTGGTGGTAAATTTTGGATTTCATAGATCAGCGAAGTCTAAATAATTGTGGAGCTGACATAGAATTGTCAACACTGGGTTCATCTAAGCAGAGAATTCAAAACCAACAAATAACTATCTACTATGTCATTGCATACGAATGATAGTAAAGAGTAGAATTTCAGAATTTATTAAAACCTGCCCACCTCAATGTTATTTTTCCTTATTTCACAGTGGATGGGTAAGAATTTGGTCAGAGTGGAATCAGCGTGGGGACTGATTCAAACGTGGAACCAATGGCTTTAAATAATAACTGAACTCTTCAATGTAATTTAAATGCACAAACACTAATCCTTAGCCAGGGAGGCCATTTTAACCCCTGCATCTCAGAGCAGACCGCTCCCCTCCCACAACTCAGACATGCTCTTATAGATGATAATGGTAACACTCCATCCTTTCTCACAGTGTAAAGATTCTGAGGCTCTGAGCATGACCACATTTACTGGAAGAAATGAAAAGCTGAAATGGATGGGACTCGTGAGGAATCACGTAGAAGACACTTTCAATAGAAAACGCCTAATACTCAGCACAGTTCACAAAACCCAATTATGAACAATTGGTTGTGCTGAATGAGGTCAGTCCCACTTCAGTCTGATGCGATGAGGAGGTCATTAGAGATCTCTAGTTGCTCAAATAAAGGAAACGGGTGAAACGTTGCAAGAAGAATCAGGTATTGTTAGCATTTATTGTAGAGGGTTATATTGCTGGGTGATAAATTGTTGAGAATTTATACTTGGTTAATTTATTTTTCTGTTCCTCTATACACATTTATATACATTATTTCGCCCCATACCCAGGAAGATTACATCAATGCAGTAATGAGATTTGAATGTCAGTTGACGTATTCCTTTGTTTATCCCTATGTCTGGCTGTGTAAGCTATTTATTTACAGAGAAGTTCTGAATAGCACTTGTAAAGCTATCATTTTATTCATCTTGAGTCCTCTGTTATCCAAATAAAAACAAATCTCCTCAGGCATCGGTTTGGGGTTGTTGCCTTTGAAATCTAATAGTAAACTGGCTGCCTCAGCATTTGTGGAGCTCAGCTCATTCCATCACCTTCCAGAATTATAATTCTCCATTTGGAGTCTGAGAAATGTAGTGATGGGGGGAAATGGCTCTGAGGAAAGAGACGACCAATCACAGAGTTCATGGTGCTACAAAATGAATTTTTCTATCTTTGTTCCTTTTCTCGGTCTGAACAGGTGCTGCATTTTGTAGAATAGCATGGTTTTTTGTTTGTTTGTTTGTTTGTTTGTTTTAAAGTCGCCTTGCCGGTGAATTTCTGTACAGCAAATCATAGTAGTCCGTTGATGTATGTAAAATTAAAGGTATGTTTTTCGGGGGGAAAATATTGATCTCCCATATTAACACTTCTACATGTATCACGAGTGCATTTTAAAAGCAAATACCAAAAATTTTAAATAAAACATGAGGAATAATTCCAGGAATAAATTACAGGATGAAAACACAAAGGAGCTTAGGTCATTTTTGCATTTGGAACGAGAAGCCTGAAGATTTAAAAGAAAAATAACAACAACACTGTACCGAACGGAACATGCCAGGGGCAGAGCTAACGATGGTCTTATGAAAGGCATTTTTCATTCTTAACCAGAGCATGCTTGTGTGTACAAGATGACAAAATAATCAAGTGAAGAGTGAATAATTCAGCTCATCACCAGGTTGTTTCGTGTTGAATTGATGCAATGCCAAGCAGTTAGTTTGGATATTTTTCCCCTTGGAATATTTGTCTAAACAAATACTCTTAAAGGAAGAAAGCAGCTGAACGCTAACAAAATAAGCCCCGGACTTTGATTCTGAAAGCCTGGATTCTGTGCCTGGCTTTGTCTCTCGAAGCAAATTACTTGAGATTTCTGAACCGCCGTTTCCTGATCTGGAAATGGAGGGCATTACTGCCTCCAAGGGCTATGAGGGCACAACGGGATGAAGGGCATAAAAGCATCTGGCAAACAGGACACACTCCAGACAGGGCCCAGGGGTGGCCCATGCGTTTGGCTTTTATGGCATGTTGTGTATTTTATAACATTTTGTATAGTTTGGTTTCCGTATTAAGTTGATAGCTTTTACATGACATACCAGGAGAACCATAGTATACACAGAGTTTCTACCTTCCCAGTGATGACCCAAGGCGTGTCCTCAGACCAAAAAGAAAGCTTGGATACCATTAGTCTAGATCCAACTACCAAATAATTTTTTAACTATTCACTATTCATTCACCAGAGCACGTGTTTGTTGTATATCATGTGCTATGTGCATGCCTGGGCTCGCTGGATAGGCCTCTGCCTTCTGTGCCCTTATTCTGGTTAGGAAGATAGATGATATGCAACAAGCTATGATAAAATGAGATAAATGAGATAAGCACTATAGCAGAGGTTGGAAGAAAATACGAAAAGGAGAAATCTGCATCGTCCTGAAAAATGTCACACAGAGGCTGACGATATTTAACACACATTTTTGGTCAAGATTAAAAAAACAGATTTAGTGGGGCTCCCGGGTGGCTCAGTCAATTGGGTGTCCAACTTCGGCTCAGGTCACGATCTCGCAGTCCGTGAGTTCGAGCCCGGCGTCGGGCTCTGTGCCCACAGCTCGGAGCCTGGAGCCTGCTTCGGATTCTGTGTCTCCCTCTCTCTCTGCCCCTCCCCTGCTCATTCTCTCTCTCTCTCAAAAATAAATAAACATTAAAAAAAATAGATTTAGTGATTATGGCGTCATCTTGCTATTCCTGTATATATGTGTACATGCACACGGGCATATGTGTGTGTGTGTTTTTCCGTTTTCATAATTTAAGTTTTGTATCAGATAATTCAGAATGTCGTTCTTGATGCTTCGTGTTCACCGTCTTCACTCCCACATGAACACTCATGCTAGGTTTTGTATCAGACACAAAAGACAGTAAATCAGCTAATGCCATCCTTTCTTTCAAATGCTATTCTGATGTGACTAATTTCGCTGTTCGGTCAAATAATGGAGCGCTGTGCTGACTGTAACAGTTAATTTATACAGCACAGATGACGGCTTTTTAATGTGGAGGAGAACTGAAAAAGAAAAGCAACCGTGGTGTATAATCTATACACGATCACTATTCCTATATTTTTATTGCTTGACATTCAGAATAAACCACAACCCCCAATTCCCCAGATCCCTAGATTATAATTACCTGGTATATTTTTCTCTGAAAGATGTGAGAATCTCTAAGCTTATCTGCTTTTACACAAATTTACTTGCTAAGGAGTTTTCATGAAAAGCAATTTATCTCTGGGCCTCTTAAGGATGTATAAAATAAAAGAAAGGCGTTAGACTTTCAGTTTTGTTCCCTCCGCCAACTTTACTCATCCTGCTTTACTTTTCTATCCATGGAGATTCTAAAGAATCTATGGATTCTATGGTGTTCTATAGAAATGATTTTATTGTCCCATTGTCCTGTTTGCATCTAGACTTGCCCTGCACCCGGGTGTGCCATCATGTGGGTGTGAAGGGGCAGAGGGTAAATAGAGATCAGGAAACTTCCAAAGTGTGCATCCCTACTTACCTACCTCTTCACCTGGAGCATTGTAGACCCAGCGGTCAAATGAGCTAAGACAGCCGGTGTGTTCTTACAGAAAGTATTTGGTTTAAACCATTCAGGTGTGGACATTACACGTCTTGTCAGGGATGGTATTTACGGGGGCAGAAGAGAAGTTCAAGAATGTGGAAAAACAGCTATGGATTTGTTACTATAGATTTTTATCACCAGAGAAAGATTATAGTTACCATTTACATAAGAACCATTAACAGTCGGTCAGGAGACTTCTGACCCAACTCATATTACTTAGCAGTAATATTTAATATTACTAATTAAAATTCCCTTATGAACACAAAACAAATGAGTTCACCCAGATATGTTGGTAATACATTCCCGAAAGCTGTCTGTTCACAGGGTTATAAAACCATTGCTGAAGCCAAATCAGCTGATCAAGAAACCAAATAAATTTGATCAATGCTTATACACAATGACACAGACATATAAGAGGTAAAAAACTATGACAAAGTCAGTAAATTCACTAATTCAGACTCACTGATAGGTAGAGTCAGTCTGGGTTTCTCCAGAAGCAAAGACTGAGTCCATTTTGCGTGTGCATAGTTACTCCAGAAACGGATCCCAAAGAACAGGAGTGAGGGACAAGGGAAATGAAACAAGAAAGAAAGGAACCAGATACCAGGATGGCTTTTCCAGTGGACCATTGTTATGGTTAACTGGTGTTCATTTCTATAGGATCTTTCGAGGAGAGTCAGCCAAGCCTTTGGGAACTGTCTGCTGGGTGATGTTAGGGGGGAAAGTGGTTCCTTGGCTCCTACCCCACACTGGTCGAGGGTGAACTCAAGGGCATTAACTCCCTGGTATTTCTGGATTGTGCAAGTATGAGTGACATGGTTTCCCATGAATGTCCTAAGCCGATTCTCAGAGAGTTGAGGTGAGGGACTGCCATCTTGCACCTACTAAAGCTGGTCAAAGCTTCGTGGAATGTTGAAAAATATAACATATTTTAAAACTAAAACGTAGCTTTTCCACATGTACATTCAAATGTGTGTATTCAGTACCCAGACCAACACTGGGATGTTCGACGGGGAAATACTTAATAAATAAGAGAGCATGAGAAATTGATTTGGAGTAAAAATAACACATCTTAAATCTGACACTTTCTGGCATTGTGACCTTAGACCAGTTACCTTCAATTGTGCTGAGCCTCAGTTTCCTGATCTCCAAAGATAGGGATAACTGGTATCCTCTTCTTGGGATTCCTGAATGCTAAATGAGATGGTGACTGTATTAGCGCGTTTAGCATTTCAGTAAATGGACATTCATAGTAATAATTATTCGCATTCAATCAAAGTCAGTACACAAGGCAACTTGGGGGGGCCACACCATTGTTAGTGGCTGCAGATATCAGTTGGTCAGAACCTGGACCGAGGGAACAAAGGAGACAACAGCTGGTGGGAACTAGCGGAAAGGCTTTTCTGGACCCTAGGGGACTACAGATTGTGCAGAACAACCAAAACCAAGCTGGGAATTGGGAATCAGAGATCACGCTGAAGCCAGAGGTCAAGTATGGTGACCTCTGATCCAAAGCTAGAAAACAGAATGCTCAGAAGCTGGAGGTCAAGTCCTGTCAAGGGCCAAAGGCAGGCAAATGGTCATGCAAGTAACATGTGTTGCTCTATTGGTGGCTTTCTTTGTCAGAAAACTTGCCAGTGTTTTTCCTGCCACACTGAGCGTGCATAGCTGATTTCTTAGGTGTGGTCAGCCAGAACTCTGAGGGAGCAAAGAGACACAGCCTTGCAAATGATCAGAACATGCAGCAGGTAACAGGAAAAGTTCTAAACAAAATGTCTCTATCTCGTACTTACCACAGAAAATTATTCACTGTTTCCAAAGATGCCCAGTACGCAAGGAGTTCTTGTTTACAATTTACAAGGTGTGACTCATTTTCTGTTTTTCTTTGAATTTCCTGCATCATTCTGCTCTGGCCCAGGGACTTTAGATGGGTCTTGTGACCCAAATTCACTTAAAATAGTTTATTCTTTCAACCTCTTAGCAGGATTTTTCACAAAGCAAAAGGTATAACTTTGATTAAGTCTAATTAAGTTTAACTTATCAATTTGTTTTCCTTTATGAATCTTGCCATTGATGTCAAATCTAAGAACTCTTTGCCTAGCTCTAGATTCTTAAGATTCTTCTATGTGTTTTTCTAAAAGTTTTGAAGTTTTATTTTTTATATTTAAGTCTACAATCCATTTTGGGTTGATTTTTGCATAAGGTGTAAGACTTAGGTCATGGTTGTAAATGTCTTATGCCTTAACATGTTTTACATGTTCCACACTTCACTGATTCCACACTTCCATCCATCCATCCATCCATCCATCCATCCATCATCTATCCATTTGTCTTAGTCCATCTGGGCTGCTATAATAGAATTTGTGATAGTGTACCATAGACGGGGTGGCTTGAATAACAGATATTTATTTCTCACAGTCTTGGGGGCTGGGAAGTCCAAGATCAAGGTACCAACAGACTCTAGGCCTGGTGAGGGTTGTTTCCTGGTTCATAGATAACAATTCTCTTGATGTGTCCTCACATGGTGGAAGTCGAGAGTGCTCTCTGGGATCTCTTTTACAAGGACACTAATCCTCTTCATGAGGACTTCACGGTCCTCATGACCTAAGCATCTTCCAAAGGCTTACCTCTATATATCATCATGGTGGGCATGAGGCTTTTCTAAAAGTTTTTAAGTTTTATGTTTATATTTAAGGCTATGATCCACTTTGAGTTAATTTTTGTATAAGGTATGTAAGACTTGGTCGAGTTTCAATTTTTGCCAATGGATACCCAACAGCCCTAGCACCATTTGTTGAAAATGGTATCTTTCCTGCAGTAACCTGTTGCTGCACTTTACTCAAAAATCAGTTGGGCGTAGTTGTGCAGGTCAGTTTCTTTGTTTTCTATTCTATTCCACTGATGTATGTGTCTTTCCCTTGGCCAATACCATGCATTTGTGATTATTGAAGCTTTACGATGTCTTGAAATCAGATAGATGGTTCCTCCCATTTTATTATCCTTTTTCAAAATTGGTTTGTCTGTCTTCGTTTCTTTGCCTTTCCATATAACTTTCAGAAATAGTTTTGTTTATATCTACAAAACTCTTGCTGGGATTTTGATAGGAATTGAGTGAAACCTGTATATTGATTTGGAAAGAAATGATACCTTTACTCTGTCGACTCTTTCAGTATGTGAATATAGTATGTCGCTCCATTTAAGTTGGCTTCCTTTGGTTTCTTTCGTCAGTATTTTGTAGTTTTTAGCACAAAAGCCCTACACATATTCTGTTAACACATAATTTTTTTATTGATTGTAAAGTGGTAGTGCCTTTTATATTTTCATATTTATTGCTAGTACATAGAAATGCAGTTGACCTTTTGGTATGCTTTTTGCATTCTGCAACCTTTATAAACTCACTTATTAGTTCGAGGAGATTTTGTTTCGTTTTGGTTTGGTTTTCATTTCATGGGACTTTCTACATAGAAAATCATGTCATTTGGAAACAGGGAAAGTTTTATTTCTTCCTTTCTGATCAGTAAGCCCTTATTACCTGGTTAAATTTTAATTTGCTTACATATTTCCTCAATATACACTTAGAACCACATAAGAGAGTGTAATGATTTTGACTCCAACCATCAAATATAATTTAGAAAATTCAAGAGAAACAGAGTCAATTGTATTCAATCTTATTTGTGCTTATCATGGTCTTTCTTCCTTCCTAACATTCCAAGGTCCAATTTTTATCATTTCTTTTCTGTTTAGAGAACTTCCTCTGTCTATTCTTCTAGAAAAGTTCTGCTGGTGACACATTCTCATAGTTTTTCTTCATCTCAAAATTTCTTGATTTCCCTCTCATTTCTAAAGATATTTTCACTAGATATAGGAGGCTGCACTAACAGATTTTTTTTTTTCCTGCAACACTTGAAAAAATGTATTACTTCCTTCTGTCATTATTTCTGGTGAGAAATCCACTGCCATTCAAGTTATTTTTCTCCTATAGGTGAGATGTTGTTTCTCTCTCACTGCTTTCAAGGTGTTTTTTGTTGTTGTTGTTTTGGGTCTTTAATATTTAGTGATTGACTATGATTGTCGTAATGTAGATTTCTTTGCTTCTTTGGGTTAATCCTTTTTTGGAGTCAGCTCACCTTCTTGAATCTGTAGGTTATATCTTTTGCCAAATTTTGGAAGTCTTCAGTCACAGTATTTGAGTACTTTTTTTTAGCTCTATACTCTTTCTCCTCTCCTCCTAGGACTCCAAAGACATTGTACTAGCTCTTCCGGTGGTATTCCTACATGTTCCTGAGGTTGTGTTCATTTTGTTCCTAGACTATTGTTTCCTTCTTCTTTACATGTTTATTTCTTCCATCTTTTAAAAGAGAAGCATATCCAAAAATCAAAAGGTAAAATATTTTGAATGTTTCCTGATGAATGAGATTAGAAAGCATTACCTATAAGCCCAGGATGTCTGTGAATTTCAGCCCTGACTTCACCTCTATCACAGGCCAACTGGTGGGATGGGCCTGGGTCCCCTATTTTATGGAAGCAGTTGGTGCTTTGAGGGCCCAAGAGCCTCAGGGTAAAATAACAATATACTAATTTCATTTCATGCACACAATAGAGGAGGCACCACTATGATTACCATTTTATAAATGAGAAAGATAAGGCTTAGAAAGAGGCAGAGTAATTTGCTGAAATAACAGTCAATCCATTGTGGAGCTAGGATTTGAACACGGGGCATCTATGATCTCCAACTACAGGATACATTGTTGACCAAGGCGCCCAGCTGCAGCTCCCTGAAACCATTTCAGGGATGCCATGACAGGTCCATTTCTGAACAATACGGGGTCCTCGGACAGCTCACTTTGCCTCAAGATCGTTGCCAAGTCTCTGTTAGACTTCAGAACAGTCTAGGATGCTTCCATCTCACCCTTCCTCCTTCTCTCCTTCGCTTAGGGTCAGACTTGCATCACTGATGTTGGTTCACCTGGCCTCACCCAGCTCCCTCCTCCATGGTCTCCAGCACAGGCATTTCCCTTAAGAAAATTCCTGCATGCTGTTTTAAAAAATCTTTCTAACGTTTTATTTTATTTTGTGAGAGACAGAGAGACACAGAGCATGAGCAGGAGAGGGGCAAAGAGAGAGGGAGACACAGAATCCAAAGCAGGCTCCAGGTTCTGAGCTGTCAGCAGAGAGCCCCATGCAAGGCTCGAACTCACAAACCATGAGATCATGACCTGAGCCGAAGTCAGATGCTCAACTGACTGAGCCACCCAGGCACCCAAAATTCTTGTGTGTTTGATCCCATTTGGGCATCTGCTTTTCAGAGGACCCGAACTAACACAATCAGGCAGTTGGATTTAAAAGCCCAAACTATTGACTACTATTTCATAAGTGGTAGAAAGAGATAAGTGATTCTGTAGAGTTCCTTGAGGTCCCACTGGGAAGATCAAATAAAACAACACACATGGGAAGATTTTTATAATCTCTTCAACTGAATCCAAATGTAAGTTGTCCTTATTCCTTGGGGTCTGCACATCCTAGTTCGCCTTGGGATCTGCCTGCTCTCAGCCGCTGCCTTAGGTGTGGAGGACTTCCAATTCGTCACTCAATCTACTGATTGCTTCTTTGTGAGAATTCCAGTCTTACCACTTTAATTTTTACAATACGTAGCATAGCCGTGATTTATCAGGCATGTGAGTGACATTACAACTCCAAGTTGCTTTTTATCCAAATAAAGTGGGATTTGGCAGCAACTTGGTGAAAACTGATATAATTTGCACCCAGCAACGATCCCATTCATTACCATCCCAATTTTCTAATTGTCTTTAAACAAGGGTGCAGTGAGTTCTTGGAGAATTGATAATGAACTACACAATCTGTCCTATCTGTCCCATGTCAGTCATAATTGAAAGCTTACCTATTATTATCTGGCCTCCTCACCTGGGAAGCAAGAGTCTGAGTGTGAGAAGCTCTTATTCATATAGTCCACACAAAATAGTTTAAATGAATCACTTAGTTACTTGTAATAGCTACTGTAATGTAAAATGTAACGTAAAATGATTCTGTTATTGTTTTTTTAATTTATTTTTTTTAAAATTTATTTATTTTGAGAGACTGAGAGAGTGAGTGGAAGAGGGACAGAGAGAGAGGGAGACACAGAATCCGAAGCAGGCTCCAGGCTCTGAGCTGTCAGTACAGAGGCCGATGCAGGGCTCGGACCCACGACCACAAACCGGAAGATCATGACCTGAGCCGAAGCCGGACGTTTAACCGACTGAGCCACCCAGGCGCCCCTCTCTTATTGTTTTTAAACAGGCTTCTGACACTGAATAGCATCAGAATGAATTGAAGCTTACTAAAACGCCAAGAACATTAAATAGAATATTTCAAAGCATACTTGGAACAAGAAGAAAGCCATGAAAAGGATAAGCTGACTACATGGGGTAGACGGTATACGATTAATGTGCGACAAAAACAAGTTGAAGTTCCCCCTTCCTACATGCTTTCATCTGTACAATCAAAAAGCAGTAAATTGGAAAATAAGGAAAACAGAGATTCAGTCTAAGAGAGAATGAGAGCTCAAGATAGGTGAGCATCTGATCAGAAAGCATGCAGCAGCTACATGAGCTCAAGTCTGGATGAATTACATTCCAAGGTAGTAATAATGGGAAACACTGAATATCAGATTCAGAGTACTACTCCAAGTACCTGGCATATATATTCCCTAACTTCATCCTCACAAAACCCTAGAAGGGCAGTGCTGTTATTATCCTCAAGTTCCAAGTGGAAAAAATGGAGTCCCGGAGAGGTTAAAAAGCTTGCCCGTGGCAGGACTGGGATTTGAGCCCGGACAGCCTGACTCTAGAGCTTTCCAGTCAGCATATGGCCCGAGACCAACAGCACTGTTATCTCCTGGTTGCACGTGAGAAATGTGGAGTCTCAGACCTATGGAATCAGAGTCTGCATTCTATTAAGACCTCCGGATTGTTCCTCTACCCACCGCAGTTTGAAAAGCACTTCTCTGGAGCCCATCCACTCTGCTCAGGCATGTTTTGTACCCGCCATCACACTAAAGACCAAACCAGCAATGAATGAGAGTTCCTGTCTTTCCATATCCTTGCCAGCATTTGGTGTTGTCAGGGGTCTGGGTTCTGGCCATTCTAGTAGATGTGCGGTGGTACCTCTTGGTGTTTTAATTTTCATTTCCCTGGTGACGTATGATGTGGACCATCTTTTCATACGCTTCCTTTTCCATCTGTACATTTTCTGTGGTGAGGTGTCCACTCAGGCCTTTCACCCATCTTTTAATCAGGTTGTTTATTTTCTTACTGTTGAGCTTTAAGAATTCTTTGTGTATTCTGCATAATGGCTTTTTATCAGATGTGTCATCTGTAAATATTTTCACCCAGTTTGCGGCCTGTCTTCTCATTCTTTTGAATGAGATGTTTACTTTCACCTCGTGTGTGTCTTTGGCGACGTTTTTAGTCTCCAGCTCATTTCATAGACATGTTTGAGCACCTTTTAAAGGGCAGTTACTGTGCTTAAATTGAGAGATGAGAGGAAAAGAAAACACTCCTTCCCACCCAGGGCCTCAGAGTGCAGTGTGGGAGGTGGCGTCAGGGCAGACATGGGAGGAGCGTCAGGGCAGACATGGGAGCAGGAAGCACAGGGATCCATGAAAGTATGAGAACAGGTCCATTAACAGAGATAGGATATAACCAGATGAAGGAGGTGCAAACATTCCTGGCAGCAGGTGGAAAGCAATGTGCGAATAGCAGTAAGGGAATTTCAAATTCAGTATGGGTGCAGTGCAATGAAAAATGCAGATGGGGAAACAGACAGATCATTTGTCATCTAATAGCAGTTAACTTTTATTGAATAGTTAGTATGTGCCAGGCAATCTTCTAGGTTCTTGTCATGCTGTTTCTTTTATTGTCCCAACACTTCATGAAGTAGGTACTATTCCTATTTTATTATTCCCATTTTATAGATGAGGTGACTGAGACGTGGGCACTTACATACTTAGCAAGTATCTGGGTTAGGATGTCAATCCAGTCTTGTGCTGGGGCATATACTTCTATCTTCCATGCCATAATGTCTCTCAGGGATATTGTGTCATTAGGAGCTGGGTCCTGAATGTACTCCAGGGAGACAAGAAGAATTGTAAAGCAAAAACACAGCATGACCTCTATGTATTGGGATTATGCATCCAAGAAAATTTACATCTTTAAATTCCTTGCCTTGACTACTGTATTGTTTTTTTAAGTTTATTTATTTTGAGAGATAGAACATGTATGGGCTGACACACGTGGGGGTGGAGCAGAGAGAGAGAGAGAGAGAGAGAGAGAATCCCAAGTAAGCTCAGCACTGTCAGCACGGAGCCCGATGAGGGGCTCGAACTCCCAAACTGTGACATCCTGACCTGAGCCGAAGTCAGAGGCTTAACCAACTGATCCACCCAGGAGCCCCTTGAGTACTGTATTCTAACCCTCTGGTAGATGGGGCTTAGCCTCAATTACATCTATAGTGTGATGCACTCAGCAGGTTTGCTAAAAGACTCAACTGAGGTAATGGAATGCCAGATACTCATTTCCAATTAGGCAAGCTGGCAGAGGGTCCCTTTCCGAATCTTAGATATTCTCTGGAGACTTCCTATGTCCCAGCAACGCCTATATGGAGTCCCTAACATAATCTAAGATGTTATTTTGCTAGTTTGCTTTTCTTGTTTCATGTTCTGATGATGATTGGTGGAACCCCAAAACTGCAGCCAAGACAATAAGTCATGTCAGTCAATTAGAAATGTCAGCCATATTGGAAACAGATCGCAGAGAGACACTTGATCCAAAAGTCACTTTTCAAGGAGGTCAGTGGTATTAGGGAGTTAGATGTTGTGGGTTATGGAGATATGTGGCTTTCAAGAGTGGAGATATTGAAGACCCTTGGAGATCTTTAGACAGGGATGTTCCATGTACAATAAACTCTGATATTATGGTGGTTTTGTGAACTGAAGGAATCTGTGGTAGAATTAATAATATTTAATGATCTAAAACCACAAAGACATAGGAATTAAGTGCAAAATAAAACAGTCCCATGCCCACTGCCATTCTATTCTAGGAACTGAGAGTAAAGACTTTTAGAAAGGGTCTTAAAAATGTAGTGAGAGAAATGGCCACGAAGGGTAACAGATATATCTACAGAGTGTTGTGGGGAATAACAGACAGGAACGGTCCTTGTTCCATTTGGAGGGTTCCCAAGAGGTTTCCCGGAAAAGCTAATGCTTTAGCTGAGTATTAAAGATGAGTCAGGCATAATCAGCCTGTGAAGAAGGGTGGGATGAGTGTTCCAGATTGAAGGAATAACTCCCGCAGAGGCACAGAGAGGGAAGCTTGCATGGCCCATGTGGGGAATTAAAAAGGTATTACAAGAGTGGAAAGGGACAGGGAGAGTTATTGGGAGATAATACCGGAGAGGGAAGTCAAAGAGGGCCTGGATAAGTAGCTTAGCGCTTGGTTTGGTAAATGAAGGGGGGGGGGGGGCGCGTTCAAAGATTTAAAGCATTTTAGATCAATTATTTAAACTATTGTATACGGTCTTAAACGAGTTGAGGCAGAAGAGACTAGTTACAAGTAAAGCAGGAGGACTTCTAAGAGCTTGGATTACGGTAATGGTCATAAGAATGGAAAAAAAAAAAAAAAACAACCAGATACATTAACCAAAAAAAAAACTCTTCGAAATGTTAAGTTCACGTAATTTGGTGATAAGTCGGATGTGTGTGAGGATGGGTAGAGGTGGAGAAGTAAAAGGTGACTAGTTCCTGTGACTGGTGCAGTGGGGTACCAGTAACAGAAGTAGGAAATAAAAAGAGAACACGTTTGGGGCGGGTGGGTTCAGTTTTGAGCAGGTTGTCTGAGGCACCCATCTCACATTCAGGTTGATAAGTCCAGGCTGAACCTTCAAAGAAAGTCTGGGACTCTAAAGATTGATAGGGATTGGGATGGAGGTAATCATTCCGTCGGTGGCGGCTGAATCCATGACACTGGAGAAGGTGACCCGGGGACAGCGAGGAGAAGCATGATGAAATTTGCTTCCTCCAAGTTTTCCAAATGGATGTCTGGTGCCAGGAGAGAACAGAGTCACAACGGACTCAAGCTATTCGCGTCCAGATCGGGGAGACCGTCATAGCATGCTCCCTGCTCAGGGGCTCAGGAAATTGGTTTAGGAAAATGGTAAGTGGCTCAAGCACTATGGAAAATAAATCATAAGACCGAAGTCAAAATACCAAAGCTGGCTATTTAAGGAAATCCCTGAGCCCTATCTCTCAGGGATATAGTTGATTCACACACCCACGGGGTATTTACCTTTTGTTTGTCCTTGTTTCACTGAAGTTAGAAGGAGATAGGTGTCAAGGTACAAGATCACACCCTTGCTCGATGGTGAACGATTTGTCCTGGGCAGGGTCCGACAACCTGCCCACAGCCTCTGTAGACCCAGGTCTTTAGGAAGGATTTTCCAGGTGCCAAAGAGTTGCCACTTGCTTGTTTCAAGCCCTCAGAAAAGTGAAAATTATCCCAAAGCCACTGGGCAAATGCCATTTTGCCCGCAGGAGTAGCCTAAGTCTGGAGAAGCATCACGTAGGAGATATCAAATTCCCTGAGCTTGTCCACACATGACAGCTTGGGAGGGCCCCCGAGGTAATCAAGGTTATTGAAGAAAATATCATCGATTGGCATGCGGGTCTGTCTTTCCCACCTCCTATGCCTTTTGCTACTAAGCAGATGGTGCTATGGCACTTGTTAGGAGCCTGGGCCTAATTCGAGGGCATATTTTTGCTTTCACTGACGCTACTGAATTTGAGGGGGCCTGGGGAGAATTAATATACCTCAGTATTCCTCTAACATCTTTTCCCTGTGTGATACATCTATTCTCACCTGCTGTTTTCATATTGTACCCTTTCATCCCTCTGTCTCATCCTGAAAACCTGCTGTGCTGGAAACACCGCCTCTATCATTCTTAACAGGCTGCACACACCGGCAGAGTTTGGCAAATGGCAGTGCCCTTCGAGTGGAAATCTTTTCCAGGGCCTTCTTCCCAAATGCTCCAGCCTAGCAGGGGTTCCAGAGGCCTGTTCATGAGCCCGTCTCTGGGAAGTCGACTTGCTCCGGCTTGCCTGGCTTGGAAGTTCTGCGGCCCGTTTCAACACCTTTTCGAGCTGGGCAAGGTTGCCATGGGATAGCTGTGAGAGCCATTGCTACTGGGAAAGTCAAAGCAAGAGCAGCAGTTAGATAATTAAGTTGAAAGGTGTTCTTTAATAAAGAATTCACCACAGTTCCCAGTCGTATTTACACCCTGCCCCTCCTCCAAACTCATGGGGCCCCTTCTGCCCCTGGAGTAATTACTCCCCTTGATTCAAGTGTCTTCAAGGAGGGAAGATGGAAGGCAGCACCCTGCTCCTGGCTAGAGCTGCTGGATCTCCCACACTCCAGAAAGAATCTTAATAGCCCAAGTCAAAGACTCATCATTAGTTAGGTAAAAACTCAATTTAGCACCCTTATTTGTGGGTCACAGATTCTTTGTAACTTGTTGGTCTAGATAGATAAGTAGATAGATAGATAGATAGATAGATAGATAAATGGTTCATTTTATTTGTCAACTTGGCTGGGCCACAGTGCCCAGATATTTGATCAAACATTATTCTGGATGTTTCTGGGAAAGTGTTTTTTGGATGAGATTGACACTCACATCAGTGGATTTTGAGTAAAGCAGCTTACCCTTCACAATGTGGGTGGGCCTCGTCCAATCAGTTGAAAGTTTTAATAGACCAAAGGCTAACTTTCCCTGAATGAGAAGGAATTCTCTCAGCAAACTTCCTTTGAACTAGGACTGCAACTCTTCCTCGAGTCTCCAGCTTGCTGATTTACCCCTTCAGATTTTGGACTGTCTAAGCCTGTACAATCACACGAGTCAATTCCTTAAAACCTCTCTCTCTCTCTACATTTTTTGCCAGTGCTGTTTCTTTGTGGAATCCTGACTAATCCAGGTAGGTAGATAGGCACAACCATACACATATATGTGGATACACAGACAGATAAATGAGAGTTGATGTGCCTTATGAATATTGACCTAGCAAGGTTGCCCCAGATAGGGAGATAGCTGGATACAAGGGTGGAGGGCTGTGAGGGAAGGGTTTGTGGTGAGACATTTTTTTAGCATGGACCCAAGGAAGGCCCTGCTTTCTCCCTGGCAGATGAAGCTAGGGGTCCAGTGGGCCTATGCATGTGTTTGATGGTTTCAGTGAATCATTGTTTTTCAAACTGAGTACCTTAGATAAGCCGTGCCAGCCCAACACTGCAGGACGGTCCCTGACTGAGGACCATGAGCCCCCTCTTCCTTCCAAAGAAGTTACCTCCCTGCCTTTCAGGGACACAATAGCTTCCCTGTAATCATTTGTCTTTTTTTGGCCTCCACATATCTGTTTGAATCATTATTATTCATCTGCAGGGCCCTTCACAGAATTCCAGCTGTAAATAGCACTCGTCATCACCCCCATCACCGCAGCTGGTAATGAAGAGAAATGTGTCGGGTAATGAGGAGAGCGGCCACCATGATAGTAATGAAGAAAAATGGACAGAAAGGCTGCGGGAAGGAGACCTCCACTATTTCCTGGTATAATCGGCGTGAGGTAATTGCTTTTTCCTCCTCCCTGCCTTCATCTTTGCAAACGACTTCGAAATTCCTCACATTCATCACACAACAGAAAATGGAGGTAGCGTAATAAATTAAAAAGGCAAAAGAGCTCAGCTTTGGGGTGCCAGTCTTAAAAGAAGGAAGTAGGAGCACTGATAGGCTTAAGAAAAGGGACAACCATGGGGGTGGGGGATGATTTCTTCCTGTTGTGATTTTTGCCATTACAGTCTAAGCCTTCTTTCTTTCTTTTTTTTTTTTAATATATGAAATTTATTGTGGAATTGGTTTCCATACAACACCCAGTGCTCATTCCAAAAGGTGCCCTCCTCAATACCCATCACCCACCCTCCCCTCCCTCCCACCCCCCATCAACCCTCAGTTTGTTCTCAGTTTTTAAGAGTCTCTTATGCTTTGGCTCTCTCCCACTCTAGCCTCTTTTTTCTTGTTTCCTTCCCTTCCCCCATGGGTTTCTGTTAAGTTTCTCAGGATCCACGTAAGAGTGAAAACATATGGTATCTGTCTTTCTCTGTATGTCTTATTTCACTTAGCATCACACTCTCCAGTTCCGTCCACGTTGCTACAAAAGGCCATATTTCATTCTTCCTCATTTCTAAGCCTTCTTTCAACTACACACAAAGATGGACGCCAACGGGAATGACTCTGAATGTGCTCTAAACACACGCGCCTCAGCCACGACCACCTGGGAAGTGCACCCACTCACACGCAGTAGAAGAAACACGAGGCAGGTCTCCTTTCATGCTTCCTGCTGGTAAACCCAGGCCCAAGAGGGGCAGAGAAATTAGGTTCATATCTATAATGCCTCATATCTATAATGCCCAAAATAAGCCTTTTAGGGCAATGGTTATCAGGCATGTCATTTCTCGGGTTTGCCCATTTTCATCACTATGCTGATTGGAGCTACTCCGGATGCAGTCCCCAGAAAGTTTCTTAAACTCAAGGTTTTATAAAACCTGCAGGAGAATTAAGGACAATGACCAAGCCCCATGTAAAGCATGGTGGGCAGTTGGTAAAATTAACTTAAGTGTCTTCTATTCTTCGAGAAATGCATCCACAAATTCTTTGATATTTCTCTCCTCCCTCTTCCCCTGAGTGTGGGCTCAGTTGAATGACTTCCTTCCAGCGGGTAGATTACACTTCCAGATTAGGCTATCAAAAGACTGCAGTAAAGGTGGGGACAATCTAAATGTCCACTGACAGATGAATGGACAAACAAAATGTGTATGTGTACGCGATGGAACGGTAGTCAGTCATAAAAAGGAATGAAATTCCGATACATGCTACAACATGGATGAATCTTGAAAACACTGTGCTGAGGGAAATAAGCCAGACACAGAGGGATAAATATTATGATTCTTCTTTTGTGAGGTATTCAGGTAGGCTAATTCATAGAGACAGAAAGCAGAAAAGAGACCTACCAGAGGATGGGGTAGGAGGATGGGGAGTTACTCCTTCGTGGATATAGAGCCTCTCTTTGGGTTGATGAAAGTGACTAGT
This sequence comes from Prionailurus bengalensis, assembly GCF_016509475.1. Lineage (NCBI taxonomy): Eukaryota > Metazoa > Chordata > Mammalia > Carnivora > Felidae > Prionailurus > Prionailurus bengalensis. The sequence goes on from NC_057358.1 coordinate 113,952,506, forward strand.
GGTGATGGTTAATGCTACTGATGTGCACGCTTAAGAGCGGTCAAATGATAAATTTATGTTATGTATATTTTACCACAGTACCCTCCCCCCCCCACCAAAAAAAAAAAAAAAGACTGCCGTTTCCATGTTAAGTGTTGTGTGCCTCTCTCTTTTGGTCTCTTGGACCATTCTACTCTGGGAGAAGCCACCTACCATATCTTGAAGCCACCTAGGCAGGTCTGTAGAGATGTCCGTGTGGCTAAGAACTGTGACTTCCGGACAACATGAGTGAGAAATCGATGACTCCAGTGAGTAAGCCTTCTTGGCAGAAAATGCTCCAAGCACATCTGAGGTTTCGGATGATGTGGCAGGCCCTGGCTGATACCTTGACTGGGACCTCACAAGAGATGCTGACCCGGAAGACCCAGCTAAGCCACTCTGGGATTTCTGACTCTCAGAAACTGTGAAATAATACACGTTTGCTGCTTTAAGCCAACAAATCTTGGGCAAATTTGTTACCCAGTAATAGATAATGAGCACGGTATGAGTATATAACACAAGTTTACAATAATATTGAATAATATAAATTCATAATAGTATTAGATAATAACATTCATTTTTAAAAAGCTTCTACTTCTTTCAACAGAGCAATTGGAAAGTGTTGGCTACTGAGGTTAAGAGAAATGTCTCTATCTCGATTCTATTTTGTATCTCTTCCTTGGATTCATTTGGTTCTCTCAAATATGGCCATTCTCTCTCACGTTCCATATGGTTCCCTTTCCCACATTTGTCTGTGTGGGAATGGGTATTTTTATATCAACTGCAGAACATTCTTTGTCTCTGTTTGGAGTAATTCAAAATCCATAGTTCAAGTACAGAATCTGTACTTCAACCTTGTATCTAGAACTCCACATACTACTTGGTTGTTGCAAAGATACACGCTAAATAGAAACTCCACAAACAAACCCCCACTGTCTATCTTCTCTCTCTCTCTCTGACTCTCCCTAAACTCTATCTTTATAACAGTGATGATGAAAGTAATTTGTATATAGCTCTGGAGTTTATAATAACCATTACTAGAAAAATTCTTCCTCACTCACCAATGTCTAGTGTAGACTGAGTGGGGCCATCTACAAGCAGCATATAGGAGATAAGACCTGGGAACTTGATTGATCCAACAAAAGTGTCACCCATCTGATGTTTTGGGGAATCACTCAGCTATTTGGGAAAGATCCCCCCAAGAGCAAAACACCAAGCTGATATGGCAAGTCACAGGGAAAAGAAGAGAAAGATAGCACAAAGAAGGAGGTAAAAGATAAGGGCCCTAAGCCCCCTATCTTTTAGTCTTAAAGATGACCAGAAAAACCTTGGATATGGCCTTTAGTCTCTTTGAGCCTCTATTTTGCCATCTGGTAAATGGGGTCATGCTACCCAAGATGTTTGCAGTCAAATGCTCTACCACTGAGGAAGATGTTTGAATGGGATCAAACAATCCATGGACATTTCTTTTAAGTGTAAAATATGCAATTCTGTGGTTGAATTCGGATGCCCATATACTCTTCCATAGGTTATTCCTAGGGAACCATCTAGCACGGCCACCTGGACAGCTCAAACGGTTTCTCCATCTCTGTATCATATGTCTAATTCAGAACAGAACTATAGTCTGTACCTTGAAAACTCAAGAAATATGAGTGGCTTAAGAACAAACAGTAGGATTGTGAACACCTTCCTCAGAGCTTTATTTCCAGGGAAGTTCTTACTCAGGCAAGAAGATGCCACTCTAAGGGACGAAGGCTAGCTGAACGTCCCACTCGATCAGCACAGCAAGCCTGGAAACTCTGCCCAGGGCAACAAGGGCATTTACATGAAAATTCGTCTGGGATGTACAAGGATGATACAAAGCAAAGACAAAAGAATTCCAGAGGCTAAACTATGTCAACTTCACTGTTTTGACCAACTCTGGTGGCAAATGAGTTTAGTTCGTGCTCAGAACATGTTCTGGGGAAGTGAAAAAGCAAGTCATTGCTTTTTCTTCCTTTCTTTCTTTTTAAGTTTTTTTTTTTTTTTTCCATTTCTCATCAAATGGAAGAATCCTTGTACAAGAGTCCTCAACCAGTCGGTGAAAGTCTGCTCGTAGAGCTCAAAGCCTGATCTGATAACGCTCCAGTGAGTGGCCTAAGGATTGACAGCTTCCCCAGGGAGGAATAAAACATCTGCTGGAAATCCCCACCCCCACCCCTTGACCTTCAAGCTTTAGGGGAAATGAAAAGCAGCTTCCCTCAACAAAAAGATTAGGAATTTCTTCTGTGGTGTCTTACTGTTTCTTTAAGGCTTCCATGGAAATGAAAGATGTTCCCAAGCAAAGATAGGTCAAATCTACTAAGAGAGTGGATGAAGCATTTCCCTCCTGAAGACTGGAGAATAACAGAAAAGAACTTTTTCTGATGAAACAAGAGTATCATTTTTTTGTTTTTGTTTTTGTTTGTTTCACATTTACTTCCTGAAAGTAGGGAGAAATGATTTAATTTGGGTGTGAACATAGCTAATTATTAGAAGAAAAGAGGAAGGGATTTTCAAGATGGAGCTTCTGTAGTTTACATATCATTTAAACTTTCCTGTTCCTTTTCCCAGCCTTTCCCACCCCCCCTTCCCTCAGCAATTCTGTTTCCATCTTCTCAGCTCCCAGAGAATCATCAAGAAGTTGAGCTCCAGCAGCACTGGCCTAAAGGACATTTTATTCTTCTCTCCAGCCCCCAAATGGACCATCTTACCAGAATTCGTTCCGTCCTTACAGGGGAAGGGATGCACTAAGCAAGACTTTCTCCAAACTACAGCTACATTTTTACATTAATCTGACACCTGCCATCTGCTTTATTTCCAGGGAAGTTCTTCTTAGCAGGAAGGTGACACTCCATGGGGTGAAAACCTGGCTGAATGTCAATGAGGATTCATTAGATAATATCCCGAAAGCCCTATGGAGGGCCTTGCAAAATACAACCGAAGGTGGTGTAGTGATTTCCTAAATCCAAGATTTCGGGTTTATCTTTGATGTTCCCTGGGCACTAGCAATGTTTGGTTATATAGAGGAAAAAGAAATATTAAACAATTTTTATTTCAGCTGACCTTTTACAGAGACAAGAAGTAATTTTGTCTGGATTCCCCATTTCAGTATGGGACAGTAACAGCTGGACAGGGATTTTGCACAACGCTTTGTGAGTTTTGCACTCAACTGCCTTTGTCAGATTGGCATTTTATATTAAATCAATAGAGCACTGTTATTAAGACACCAGACTACTACAACTTTAGAAAGATCCTAAATCAAGAAAATTTTTCTGGACCACTACAGCATCCTGGACTGCAAAATCATGATACACCCGAAAGATCCGTTCCAGCCTAGGAGGCATTACAGTGGGATGATCTGGAATCAGACTGTCTGGATTTGAAGATGAGCCTCACCATTTGCTTATGAATGCTGTGATTTTGAGAGACAGTAGATCACAGGGGTTAAGCACGTAGGCCATGGAACCAGACTTCTTGGGTTGGAACTCTGATTTCACCATTTACCTGCTGGATGATTTTAGGGACGTTCTTCAAACTTCTGGGCCTCAGTTTCATCATCTATGAAGTGGAGATATTACTGGATCTAATCTCCAAATGTTACAGGGAGGACAAAACAAGCTGATGCCTGTAAAATGCTTTCAGCGATGTCTGCTGCATAGAGTGCTCAACAAATATTAGTTAGCTACAGTGATTGGTATTATCTTTTTCCAAATTTTCAGCATTTTAGCCAATGCCAGGCAAAGCCAACAAAGAAAGGGAGCTAAGCAAGGAGAACTCAGGAAAATGTTGAATTTGCCAAAACTGGGAATCAGGCAAAACTTACCCTTTGGCACTATCTGTCGATTTTGCTTTCTCTAGGTTCCTCTTAGAACACTGCACCCAACCTCCAGATTTTTTTCGCTACTCCCCTCCATACTCGCCCTTCATCAATCAGCTTTTACCCAAAGTTCTGTTCCCTCAGGACTTTGCTCTGAACCATGTGAAAATTAAAAAAAAATCAAATCTAGTTTAAAGTATTAATGGATGTTGATAAGTCAATGTTATGCTTTTGGGGTATCACATTAGCATTTTAGAAAAGTCAAGATTGGGGGTGCCTGGGTGGCGCAGTTGGTTAAGCGTCCGACTTCAGCCAGGTCACGATCTCACGGTCCGTGAGTTCGAGCCCCGCGTCAGGCTCTGGGCTGATGGCTCAGAGCCTGGAGCCTGTTTCCGATTCTGTGTCTCCCTCTCTCTCTGCCCATCCCCCGTTCATGCTCTGTCTCTCGCTGTCCCAAAAATAAATAAACATTGAAAAAAAAAATTAAGAAAAGTCAAGATTGTTTTATCCCCAGGAGGGATGACCAACCCTAAGAACTTTGTGTAACGTGGCAGGAGGGTAAAGATGATGTTTGGGGGAAGGTAGAACATTCAGCCTTTCTTGAATCACAGATAAGCTGCTATTTGGATAACCCATAGAGTGTATCATAAAGTTGTTTAATATAAAGTATTGTGGACAGACTCTGGGGCTGTAGCCAAACACACTGTGCTTCAACACCATGTTCTTAGGTTGACAGGTGCAGCACCAAGGCTCCAGTGTTACAGGTCCCACCACCCCCGGGGCTGCCGTCAACAAATCATGACAAATTGGACTAGCCAAATCTTTCCATCACTTTTGATTTTCCTAAAGACGTAGATACACCTGCTGAAGATGTTCCAAACAGACGGAAGCAGAATAAAGCTAACAAGTGGAGAAACACGGCAAAGGCCCGACATTGATTGACTTCTATCACTAGTTACTATGTTCCTTGGCCTACTCAGCATTTCGGATTAGAAAATGGGTCAAGGGGAAGGGGATTTGGCTCTAGGTCCATCTCTACCACTGACTGTGTCTTTAAGCAAGTCAAGCCACTTTATCTTGGAGGGTCTTATTTGCAAAACTAGGAGAGAGAAGCTTCAGAGCAGTATTCCCTCATCCTCCCTCAACTAGAGGTCCCAATGGGATTGTGGGGAAGCCCTAAAACCCCACGGAACAATTTAAGTGCCTCTACAGACAATGAATGGCAATGGGGTTTCCTATCAAAGAAAGCTATGAGAAAATTAAGATGTTGAGAAGATAAATCTGGGGGAGAGAAAATATGGAACAAGATAGCGAGTAGCAAGATTGGATACAAGATCACCAGCTAGAAGACTCTTATAGTACATAAATATATAGCATATATAAACTATATATATTTCCCCATTTATGAAGTTTCACATAGTAAAATACATATATATATATACCCTAGTCAAATCACTAGGGTACGCAAGTGACTCTCAGCACTGGCTGCACCCTAAGGAGCTCTTAAAAAATTCAAATGCCTGGGCTCTATCCCAGAGGAGTTATATGGAACTCTCTGGGTCTAGAATGTAAGCTTCCGTATAATGTTAAAAGCTCCCCATGTAATCCTAATGTCCAGCCAATGATAAAAACCACCAATGGTAGACTATGCTGGTTTTTAATGATGAAATGGAAGAGTGGTATGTAAAAGACCTGTGCAGGTGACCTAAGAGGATTGCCAACTGATTATACAGGAGAGATAAAGGTCAGGGGGGGGCGCCTGGGTGGCGCAGTCGGTTAAGCGTCCGACTTCAGCCAGGTCACGATCTCGCGGTCCGTGAGTTCGAGCCCCGCGTCAGGCTCTGGGCTGATGGCTCAGAGCCTGGAGCCTGTTTCCGATTCTGTGTCTCCCTCTCTCTCTGCCCCTCCCCCGTTCATGCTCTGTCTCTCTCTCTCCCAAAAAAATAAATAAATGTTGAAAAAAAAAAAAAAAGGTCAGGGAAGACTCCAAAACAACTTAGATCTCAAGCAAGGGTGCCTAAGAGAATGGACAGGTCATGACATCATAGTGGAAGGGAAATGGTTTGGGAGGGAAGATGAGTTTGAACTGAAGTAGATGGTGGAATGTCCAAGTGATCCCATCTCTTTACAATATCCACAGTTATAGGTGGCACCATATCTACTATGACCAGACAATTTAACCTTGAATTGACTGCTCATTAGCTTTTATCAAAAGCTCTGTTGAAACAAAATAGCAGTACAAGAAAGATGGACCACAAGGGTGTCATATCATTTTTTCGATGTTTGTTTGTTTGGCTTAACTTCTTCTGGACGATGATAAGTTCTCTGCATGTTTATGAAAGCTATAGACCCAATTCTCAGAAAAAAAAAATTCTATTAGAAATATACATGGAAAGCTTTGTATGGAGGCCAGCTTGAGAATCTCTTTTTTAGATAGGGACTAAAGGGGCACCAAGCCAAACAAAGTTCTCATTGTTGTTATTATTACTATTAAGGTCATGACCAAGAAGAAATGGCGAAAACCGCAGCCAGAAGAGAAACATATGCAGGGAAGGGAAGCGAGATCGTTAGAAAAGAGATGGAGAGTAGCTTTTTTTTTTTTTCTTTCTCCCCTGAACAATGAGGTCACGATCGAATCTCAAGAGGAAGCGTTCTCTCTCCTAAATGCTTTGGAGCATTTCATGTCTTCTGTCTGCCTTTATTCTTCAATTAAAATGTTGATGTGTTATGTGCACCTGTCCTCTGCTTTGTCGTGAAAACGTCCCAGCAACCACAAAACATGCAAGCTCGTGATGACTGTCTGTGTTTTTCATAATGCTTAGCATTCCCTACAAATACGATTTCAGTACCTAGGACTTTTGATTTGAAAAATGAAACGGCTCTTGTTAGTTCTAATAGGAAAAGGCAGCTTGATTTCCAATGCTCTGTTTTAATTTGGGTTTTACCAGCCAGTGATTTTATTGAAAGTGAAATCCATATTCCTGTTTAGCTTTAGCATCTCAACTCTAAAATGGGAAAATCACAGCTTCAGTAACAGAATTGAGAATGAGGTCCTGGCATCTTTCTTGAAAGAAATTTGGATAAGAGTTCTCGGTAAGTGCTCACAAATTACTCATGCCGTATGTCTAAACACACACAAACAGGTTTAGAAAACCTGGTTGAAGTCAATGAAATAATTAGGTATGAAGAAAATAACAGGGGTTTCTTTTGCCATATTTCTACCAATATGGGCCATACTTGCTCCAAGGCGATGAAGAAGGGAGGGGGAGTCAAGTCATGACCGAGCAGGACTGCATATGCCCAAGCTCTCTTTCTCTCCATGAAGATGTTTTGTGCTACCCCACACTGCCCAGAGTGGGGTTCATATGGCATTCTTCTGGTTTCCCCTCGTAACTTAAAGGGAATTTTTCACAATGTCTGGCGCCCTCGATATCCTGCAAATAAAGAGGAGGATGTGCTCAATTTCCTTGCATCAGGAACCCACTGAGGCGGCACCAATCTGGATGTCCAAACAGCGCAGTAGGTTACGGGGAAGGAAAAAAAAAGATCTCTATCTCTACTACTACAAAGATCCTGAAGGATGGGAAAGGAAGAGCAGGCCGCTGCCCAAATGGCTGTGACCAAAGTGGAAGTTCTGACTTTAGCAATGAAAGGGAATGACTCCTCTCCTTGATGCCCAAAGTTACATGGTTCACAGCAAAGACCCCCATGAGTCTATTCATTTGAACAGGGGTAGAAATAAATGGCTTAGAAAAAATACGAGAGCCTCGCACTAATACCGTCCATGTAGTAACGGGTCATCTGGAGTCTAGATCCAGCCTATTATGCTCCTGGCCAGGTCTTTCCTGAGAAGGTGATGTAGGAAGGAGACAAAAGTAAGGCTCTTGCTGGGGCGTCTGGGTGACTCAGTCAGTTAAGCATCCAACTCTTGATTTCGGCTCAGGTCATGATCTCCCAGTTCATGATCTCATAGTTCATGAGTTCGAGCCCTGCATCAGGCTCTCCGCTGACAGCGCAAGGCCTGCAAAGTCTGCTCGGGATTTTCTCTCTCCCTTTCTCTCTGCCCCCCTCCCCCTAAGTAAATAAACTTAAAAAAAAAAAAAAAAAAAAGTAAGGATCTTGCATTCAATAGAAATGGGTTAACATCACAGCCACACCCCTGGCTGGCCGAATAGACTGCAAAGGCACTTCACTTCCCTGAACCTTTTCTTTGGTTGTAAAATAGAGGGAATAATATCCAAGCAGTGGATTCAATGAGATAGAAATGGAAGGCTTAGACAAGGTGTTCAATGCACTTTCCTTTTCCTTTCCCTGTGCTTCCCTCCCCACTTCCACTCCTGGAGTCACAGCCAAGAATTGCCATGCCTTTTCCTGGTCAAGCGGTGAGAATTCCGTTTGTCTTGTGCAAACTCAAAGCGGATATCACCCTTACTTCTCGGAGGCTGGAAATTCACAGTAACTGGAAGATTAAGTTTGAGACATTTCATGTATTCTCTTTTTCTAGTTCCCTCTCTTCCGCCTTTTACAGCACAGGCGCTGTTCCCTTGGCATTTGCAAATTTACTTTTTTATTTCCACAGGTGTAGGTGGATTGATTCAAGGAGAGAAATAGTAGCACAAAAGAGAAGGTTGTTTTTTTTTTTTTTCCCCCAAAGGTAGAATTCGTTTCGGAAAGGGGGAGTCTTTTTCATGACTGCTAACATTTGAATGCTTGCTAAGTGCCAGGCACTCTTCTATCTGTGTCACGCATGTCAATCCATTCCATCCTTATGACCTCTGTAATTAAAAAAAAAATTTTTTAATCTTTATTTATTTTTGAGAGAGAGAGAGACAGCGTGCGAGCAGGGGAGGAGCAGAGAGAGAGGGAGACTCAGAATCCGAAGCAGGCTCCAGGGTCCGAGCTGTCAGCACAGAGCCCAATGCGGGGCTCGAACTCATGAACCGTGAGATCGTGACCTGAGCCGAAATTGGACACTCAACCGACTGAGCCACCCAGGCGCCCCATGACCTCTGTATTAATAGACAAGGAACAGAGGCACAGAGAGTTTACGTAAATGATGCAAGGCCACACAGCTAATTGGTGGTTGAACTAAGCTCTGAACCCAGGGAAATCTAGCTTCAGAATACATGTTCTCTACCATCTCAATGGCTTATTCATCTCTTTTCCCCGGGAGCTCGAAACCCAGAAAATTAAAGGAAGATAGATGGGGAAAACACAGATCAAAAGAAGATGAATCACGAAGAACATTTGAAATAGTTATTAAGCTTGCGTAATTGAAATTTGATGCTGTTTTCAAATACTCATAATAGAAACACTAATATTTCCTATATGGGCAGGTAACAGTCTGATCAGCCTTGATGTTCGAAGTAATGATGTCAAAAAGCGAACTAAGACTCCTGAGAAAGTGTTTGTGGTTTGCTTTATTTCCCTGCGCGAATATTCCTTGACCAAAAACAATCTCAAGGTTTCTGAAGGTGGCCAGAATATCCAGCCTGCTTTCTTTGAAGGGGGAAATATTTCCATTTTGAGAAGATGAAGTGGACATTTTCTTGGCTGCGTATTTGATAATGTTTCTTTACTGGAAATACCTACATTTCTTCTTCTTACACCAGACTTCTGGAACTTTTTTTCCGCCTAAAAGAGACCATTGATACTATTTACCTCCCCCCCCCCCCCCCCCCCGCCATGTAATGAAAAAAGGAGGTCAAATACTTTTAGTTCCCTCACTTATCTAGAAGCCAATCTAGGATTCAAATCCAGTTCTCCTGACTCCTCATCCAGTTCTGCCACTCAACCACATGTGTTTCTTGCTCTTACACACAGGCTCTTTTTTGGCCACAAGTAAACACACTGACCTTTGAAATATGGAAAGAAAAGTGCTTTGAAATAAAACTGGCACAAACAGCGGTGAGACAGCCGTCATCTGGAGGCCGAAACAAAGAGGGGCATAGTGTTCAAGCTGTCTTAATAATTACATGAAGCAGTTATCACTCAGGCCCCAGTCTGAGCATTACCCCCCAAACAAACAGCCTCCATTTGAGAAAACACATAGGCCACTTTGTTGCTCTGGCATCCTGAGGGGTGGGAAGCCCCCCAGCTGAAAATCACATGTGGCTGGAGCTGTTTTCCAGAGCTCCAGGCTCTTTCCTTTCTTCCTTCCCCATTAAACCCCTCTGCCTCCTTGGCAAAGGCCCTCAGGTGAGGTAAGTGCCAATTAACAACAAAGAGCTTGATGGATTTCAAGTTTATGACTTAGAGCTATGTTCTCGTGAAATATATTCTTCCCTGGTCCAGGCGCCTTGATAGGCGGAGAGCAAGGATTCTCAGGCTGGCTGAAATTCGGTTCCTTTTTGCTACTGCCCGATAAGTGATTTCTCTTTTGGGGGTTTGCTCCAATAGAAAGCCAGGTAAATGAACCCCAGAAAGGGGCAAACTGATTCTGAAAGCTTCAGCTGCAAAGATAAATGGAGCCGAAGGTTTTGCGAATTGGGGTTTCGCAGAAAAGTGCTCTTAAATTTCTTGTGGATTCATTGGATGAGAAATTCATTCATTGGATGGAGAATAAATACAGCCAGATTTCCAAATGAGTAGGAGAGATGAGAACATCTGATCCAAAGAGACTCTGAAGCCTTTTCCAGCTTTCAAATTTGGATTTCTATCCTAGAAATGGTTTTCGTCGTATGTTACAATCATTTGCGTGTTAGCACATCAATTTATAAAAACATTTTTGTGAATTGTTCTCAGGCCACAACGATCTGAAATCTGACCAATAAAACTATCTGATCTGACGTCTTAGAGCCTGGCCAGACCAAGAGGTCTGGCAATAGAAACGTGGATGGGTTAAAATATATTTTAAAACAATTCCTCTAATTATTAATTGTACTCAGTTGTTTAATATTTTCAGCGCCTGCTGAATTTAGCAAAGAGAATGACAGATGCATATTAAAATGCATGCAAATACTACACGCAAGCCACATTTTAATATATTGTTTTGCATTCATAATTTTAGTCTTGTGATTTGTATTTTCATTTGCTTGGGAACAAAGACTTTCTTCTTTTCCCACTTGGGAAACAAGGCAAGACTTGTTCCTGCCGGCATCCTACTAGTATTCCTGAAAAAGCAGCAAACTTAATGGTTCAGGAACTGCTCTCCACCACCTGCTTATGGGCCCCTTAAACAGAGGCTACATTTAAAATGCACTGAAAAGGTGAAAATATGCAATCAATCAGCTGCTTTGTCCTGTAGCGGTGGGCAATCATATTTTCTTATTGTTGTATAAAACTGAACAGACTGCTTTTTTTTTTTTTTAAAGTAAGCTGTTTAAATGTGCAATCTCTTTTCAAGTAGAAAAGAGATTCACCAAATCCCATTCCTTTTTAATCCAAAGTCCCAGATAGAACACATTTCCCAGTCCCCCCTGAATTTGGGTGGTTTCTGGCCAGTGGAATGTCGGCCAAAGTAGTGTATACAATGTCCAAGTCTGGCTACTAGGTCTCTTGGGCAACCCTACAGAAGTGTTCTACACCAGGCTTCTGATGCTTTGGAAAGACACAGAGTCAATGTGGAGAATGCCAAGGGCATAAGGGGGTCCTGGAATAAAAATGTGTGAGCACACCGACTCTGCTTCTTTCCATCTCCCATGGACAATGACTCACAGTAGACTGTCACACATATTCATGGTGTGGTAGCCGGTCCAACAGTCACATCTGCTTTTCATACCCTTGTGTGTATCTACCTCCCATATGGTACCGGGGTCGGTCTGTGGGACTAATTGCATATGGCAGAAGGGACGGTATGTCACTTCTTAGGTTGAGTTATTAAAGGCTGTAGCTTTTGTGTTGGATGCTCTCTCGTGCATTCTCTCTTTCTCTCTCTCTCAAGGAAGCCAGCGGCCATATATTGGGGTTACTTACGCAGCCGGGGAGATACCCACATGGTAAGGAATGGAGACTTCCATCCAACAGCCAGAGGAGTCGAGGCCTGCTAGTTTAGGAGTTGTTAACCTACAACTCCAGCAGATAGCTTGAATGTAATTCGCAAGAAATACCGACCTAGAATCACCCAGTTAAACTGCTCCTGGGTTCTTGATTCTTAGCAACTGTGAGAGATAATGCATGCTTGCCTTCAACTGCTAAGTTGTAGGGCCATTTGCTACACAGAAGTAGACACTAATACCACACAGATAAAAACAAAGCTTTGAGACACTGGAACTGTTTGTTACAGTATTTAAACACCGACTAATACGGTAGAGCAACGCTTGTGGTAACTATGCACATACGCGAGCGCACTGGAAGGTTTCTAAGAATAAAGACTCTGGTTTGTTCTTGGAGACATCGCTGCCCAGATGAGAGGGAGTCTTGAATGAACTATAAATAATAAATATGGCTTCCAATAAGGTGCCCGGTGTGCTCCTGCATCCGGTACGTGCAAAGTCAACGCTGTTTGAGCAGTTACCACTTCAAAGCTGGATGGATTCAACTGCAACTTATTTCGGGTCGGAAAAATTCCGGGAGTGTATTCTTAGCAAGTGCATAGATTGCCGTGTGCCAAACACTCACGTAAAGAAGGGAAGAACTCAGTTGTCTAGTCATATTTGTGTTTCCACACTACCGTGCTTCCGTTTGTCGGGACCAGGCGCTATTCTAATGGGCACATGTGTTCATTTATTTATTCCTTTCAACAACCTGATAAAGAGTGTGCTGTGGCTCTTATAACTTTACTGCCAAGGAGATAGGCTCAGTAAAGGTAAGCACCTTGTCCCAGGTCACAGAGCCACTTCCTGGCTGAGCCTCCGCTTGATCTGTGGACTTACAAACGCCAAGGATCACGAGGTTACCCATTATACCAAGTTGCTCCCTCAATGGAATTCTCAAAAGACACGGAAGAGACCTGCAGAGTCCAGGAAAGGGCTGCTAAGTGGATAGTGTGGATTAAAAGGTATTCCTGTGAGGACAGAACAGAATAATTGGGACTTTTTAATTTTTTTATTATTATTGTTATTTACATTTATTTATTTTTGAGAGACAGAGACAGGCAACATGAGCAGGAGAGGGGCAGAGAGAGAGGGAGACACAGAATCCGAAGCAGGCTCCAGGCTCCGAACTGTCAGCACAGAGCCCGAGGCGGGGCTTGAACTCACGAACCATGAAATCATGACCTGAGCTGAAGTTGGACGCCCAACCGACTGAGCCACCCAGGCACCCCTAGGTACTAGGCTTTCTTAATCCCCCCCCCTTTTTTTACATATTTTAATTTATATACATTTATTTTGCTTTTGTTGGTGTCAGTGAGATGATGGTGATGATGCTGATGGGAGAAAACTATCATTTCTTGAGAAATTTTATATGTCAGGCACAAGAATCGCGGGGTCGTGACCTGAGCCAAAGTCGGACGCCCAACCGACTGAGCCACCACCAGAATAACCGAGACTTTCAGGCCTTGAGGGATTCACGTTACACCAGGCTATGGTCAGACTTTGTGAAATCCTGAAGGGCATGAATTTATTCACCTAAATACGACCGCCCACAGCAGCGAGGCCTCCCCTCAAGAGCATCAGAGATGGTTCTAGGAACCGGCACGGATGCAGTTCGTCCGGGACGGGACGCACCGCCCTCTGCCTCTACGTCCGCTGCAGAGACTAGGCCCCCGGCCCCAGAGGCTGCAGCGGAGAGGGAAAGAAAATCCCAAACCACAGGGCAACCAGCTCCTTGTGGAGCAGCCAAGAAGGGGAGGCTGGGCCTCCCTGCTAATTGGCACAAACCCTTATAGCCGATTCCTTCCAAGGCTTGCAGATCAGCGCTAGCCTCAAAGAAATCAGGAATGGGCCAGAGCAGCGCTGGGGATGGATGGACACTCTGTGTCTGCCTCTCCCGCCAGGCCCACTTGTGCTTGTTTTTCATGGGAACGTGTGTGCAGTGTTTGCAACAGGCAGCTCCCTGGGTTCTCTCAGCCCAGAGTTGTGGCAAGGAGGGGAACTGGCTGTTTACCAGGAACGCTGCCAATGGGCTAATGAGAATTTTTCATGACTTTGGGATGTTTGCAGAACCAAAGGCTTTTGAAACCTGATTCCAACGCTGACCTAGAGTCTTGGAGACAAGAATAATAACCTGTGGAAAGAAGCTGGGGCTAGCACAGAATAAACCTCACTTCTTCTGACTTTTCCGAATGCTGCTGGCCAGAATGTGCTTCTCTCGACCTTAGATGGTGAGATGGATTTTTAATCTGCAGCACTGGATGCTAGGGCAGAGCTTAAAATTCATCTTTCATTTCATGTAGCAATGGGTTTGTGAAAGTAATGAATGATGCATTAACCTTTTGCAAGGAGAATGTTAAAGTTGTGTAGGGTAATATACCATTTTAAAAACGTGGAAGGGCTGTTTACATGAAAAGAAATTGATATGTCCATTGCAAATCACTCTAAATCATTTATTTCGGCAGGCCCTCAAGGATCTAATTCTAACAGGAGCTAAGTTTGAATTCTTACACTTGAAAATAAGACCGAATGCTTTATGATGATCCACAATTCTGAATATTCATATATTTATGCTAGTAATTGTTTTCTCCCAATCATTCTGAATTGATGATGTCTTGCTAGAGAAATAAAGAGCCCACATTTACGCGTCTTTGTATTCCTTTCCAGCCGCGCCTCACAAAATCAATTACCTGGCATTAATTCATCACTTTCAGACTTTTCCATTAGTAAAAAGATAATTTTTTTAAAAACAGCCAATGACTGCCATGGTATAAATAAATTTAGGGCCCACTAACAAGCGGATCACTGATGTGCACAAGGCCTTGTTCAAAGCCACCCTCTGTGTGAAAGCACAGGCTGGATGCGACTTCGGGGATCCCGTCTACACTTACCACGTTAGGTCACATGTGTCCATTTGCATCTGTTCCTTTCATTTTTTCCAAGGAGTAGAAATTTTGAGTTGGAAAAAGACGTGAGGTAGATACAAGAGATTTTGGAAGCCAGTGAATGGAGAGAAAGGTGAGGGGGGGCGGGGCGGGGAGAAAGACGGCTTAATGCTAATAGCACTGCAAGGTTCTGGCAGCCCAGCTCCTCTCAGATTCCCACTCCCTCCTGGGGATGGTGGTTCAGCTTCCTTTACGTACATGTCTTTACAACCAAGGAATACCTGGCATATCCATCCTGACAACAAACCTATCATTTTTACACTTGACGCTAATAAACTCCTAACTGCCGCCTTCCTCCTGTCTTGTTGGTTTCCCGCCCAGCACCACACCACCAGCAGAATGATCTGTCTGAAACGCGAGTTTGATCACATGATTCTCCTGCTACAAAATGGGTTTCTCGGCCATGGCTTCTAAGTCCTACGCCGGCTTTCGAGAGCCTCCATAACCTGCCTCCAGCCTGCCTTTCCTCCCTGGTTTCTGCGACTCTCCCTCTCAGCTCGATACTCACCGGGCACTGAAATGGGGACACTCCGTGCACCTTGGTGTCCTTTACCCACCGTCCTCCCTGCCTGGAATTCTCTCTCCCCTCCAGTCCCGCCTGTGGTGTTTACCATTCTACAAGAGCTAGATTTTCGCCTCAGAAGCCTTCTCCGGCCTCCCAAACAGAGGTGAGTTCTTTCCCCTTTGAGCCTCCCCTATGACAGGTGCAGCGTTTATTATACTATTTTAGCCACTGTTTGTTCATATCACTTCCTCTTTTATCATTATTTCTCAAAGTATGGCCCAAAGAACAATCGCCTCAAAAATACCTGCCTATGAAAAGTTCAAATACCTCGTTCCCATTTTAAATAGATATCCCTGGGGCTTCTTAGGGGATTAACGTTTGAGAACCACTGGACTCAAGGGCAGGTATCATCTGCATGGTACATGGTAGGTAATGAATGAATAAAAGGACTTGGTTGCTTTGGAGTCACAGGTGGGGCTTCTGTAGCTCCTATTATATGTAACGTGTACGATATGTAACTGCAGCTCAGTC
Source organism: Prionailurus bengalensis (assembly GCF_016509475.1). Lineage (NCBI taxonomy): Eukaryota > Metazoa > Chordata > Mammalia > Carnivora > Felidae > Prionailurus > Prionailurus bengalensis. Next base: position 113,968,316 of record NC_057358.1, read on the forward strand.
TTGTTCATCATCTTGTCTATTCCAGATCCTCGCCCAGGGCCCTGGGGCATGACAGGCACCAAATGAATGCTTTGTCACGGAAAGAAACCATGGCCCCCAGAAGCTTTCGAGCGCTACGCGGCAGGGCCGAGATGCAGCCAAAGCACCAACAAGATTAGCACGAGGCCTGTTCAGTTCCTCAGGACGAGGCACCAAGTAAAAGCAAGATCATAGCTGGCAACGCTCTGATGTTCCTTCGTGGAAATCCTTGATGTGGGCTGTGAAATGTCAAATCCAGATTTGATTAAGCCCAACTCCAAATCCCCAAGGCAAGTGTGTAGCCACAGTCTTAATGTCATTATTGGAGCCACCTCCGTCTGTTGCTTTCAAAAGGGCTGAGCTAGCCCCCCGTCCATTGATACTGACTCCTACAAAATGAAGCCTGCGATTAATTCCGCACGTCCGAGGCAGATAATGCCTAAAAAGCTTGATCTGGCTCCTTCCTGAAAACTGAAGTATTAAATTGAACCAAAAAAAAAAAAAAAAAAAAGAATCCTCTGATCTGCCGTAAAGCCAAGAGAAAGGGTGGGTCCCCAAAACAACAGTAGAAATCAAAGCTTTAGTTTCTTTGGCTTAAGGCTAAACTGTTGTCTGTTTGGAGTTTTCCACTTCCTCCTTTAAATGATAACCTATCAGTTTTCAGTTAACCCATACTTTGAATTTTTAAAGGCCGAAGCCAATAAGCAACACAGGCTGATGGGAGGGCAGTGGACCAGCTGAGTGATTCAGTAGGATGCAAATGGAAACTTGGCTTGCTGTGCTGGGACACACTTGAGGGATTGGGCACAAAAACTAGGCCAGAACCGAGTCCCAAACCCAAGTAGGCAACACTGGGATTTATCAAATTAAACCCAAATGCCACAGCTTCACGGGAGCAGACCGGATTTCACCACTGCATTCTCAGAGGGAAGAGGGGTTGGGGGGGGGGGTCGCTGCTCCCCAACTCAACCACAAGGCAGAGCTCCACTTTGTTCTGTGAAATTCAGAACACATTTGTTTTTTTGTGTTTTTTTCCTCTTCAAAATTTGCTCCTGCCCTTCCTCAGGGTCTGCCTAGAACGAAAATACTAAGAGCCAAAAACACCCGCAGAAAGGCTGCTTTATTGTGAAATCCAATCTCAGCAAAAGCAGGAGAATCAGCAATCTTTTGACCTTCCCTAGTAGTGAAGTGTAACGGCCCCACATGGTTTAGATAACTAGGGAAAGGTCTGATGAGCTGTCAAACCACGGAAATTTTAGAGTTTTGCTTGTCACTCTATATAGAAATGATTCAGAAGTTTCTCAAATTCCAGAGGCTTCCTAAAGCACGACCAGGACGGCTGAGAAGACGCGTCTCTAGGTGACCCTGGGACCAATCTCCTGTTTCTGGAACTTTTGAAATTAGCCCAAGCCACATATCTAGACATAATGGATTTTGTTGGAGCATTCTGCACCAGACTTGACACAGGAGATAGATCGGTTCCAAACCAACATCTACTATAGAGGGGTGGGGCAAGCAAATGACTTTCCCCCAGTTTTTGGTTCCTATAGCGAAAGCTAATCCCAGACGTGGCTGGGACATGAAGGCTGGAGTCCTGGCAGCAGCAGCCCTTGGGATGACTCATTCAAATATCAAGCCCTCTTTTATGCATAAATTATATTAGACATAGTCCTGCCTTTCAGGGGCTCCCTTGCCTAAAAGCATCCATTGTCTCGTTCTCTCTTGGCTTACACATGACATCCAAACTCATCTAAATCATTTCCAGCTTGCTCTCACGTCCTCTTCCGTCTTCCCAGCCCTTCTGCCATGCATTCCACCCTCCAGACCAAGGGTTGGCAAACTTTTTTCTGTAGATAGTCATATAATAAATATTTTAGGCTCGCGGGCCATGTGGTCTTTGTTACAACCATTCAACTCTGCTGTTGTGGAACAAAAGCAGTCATCTTTAAGACATAAATGAATGAGCATGGCTATCTCTCAGTAAAATTTCACTTAAAAAAACAAAAACAAAAACAAGTGGCAGGCTAGATTTGGCCCCCAGACTGTAGTCTGCCAACTCCCGTTTTAGATACACCAAATGTATTCCTTTGCACGTGCTGGTTTCTTTTGTCTTGGAGCTTTTGTCCTTTACCCCCAGCTCAAATAAATTAATTTATTGGAACGCTATTAGGTGTCAGAGACTGTCCCGGGATCTAGAGATGTAGCAGGGAGAAAACAGACAACATTTTCTACTGCATAGAATTCAGATTCTAGTGGGAGCAAATAGATAGTAAATCAGTGGCAAACAAAAGCATGCAAGGCAGGTAGAACTACAATGAAGAAAAATCAGGCAAAGTAAGGGGTGAGGATGTTATTTTTTAAATTTAATTTATTTTTTACATTTGCATCCAAGTTAGCATATCGTGCCACAATGATTTCAGGAGCAGATTCCTTCAGCCCCTTACTGATTCAGCCCATCCCCCCTGCCCCACCCCCTCCAATAACCCTCTGTTTGTTCTCCATATTTAAGGGTCTCTTCTGTTTTGTCCCCCTCCCTGTTTTTATATTATTTTTGCTTCCCTTGCCTTATGTTCTTCTGTTTTGTCTCTTAAAGTCCTCATATGAGTGAAGTCATACGATACTTGTCTTTCCCTGACTGACGAATTTCGCTTGGCGCACGAAAATATGGAAGGCTTCAGGAATTTGCGTGTTATCTTTGCACAGGGCAGTGCTAATCTTCTCGGTGTTGTTCCAATTTTAGTACATGTGCCGCCAAAGCGAGCACGAGGATGTTATTTTAAATAGAGTGGTCAAGGAAGGCAACTTTGATGAGATGATATGGGCACAAAGATGAAAATAAAGTTATAAGCTCCATCAATGTGGATGAGGTGGGGGGTGGGGCAGGGTGGTAAGCATTCCAGGCAGAGGGAGTGCCAAGTACAAAGTGCCCAAGGCAGAGCATTCTTGATATACTGGAGGAAGTGAAAGGGGGCCAGGGTGGTGTCGTGAAGGAGTGAGGGAGGAGATCAGAAACGTAGCTGTGGGCAACGTTGTTTAAAGCCTTATAGGCCATGGAAAGGACTTTGATTTTTATTCTCAATAAGTATGGAAACCACTGAAAGGTAGAGAGCAGAGGGTGCTGTCATCTGCCTTCTATTTTAATAGGATCTCTCCAATAGCCGCGTGTAAGATGAAGTGTAGGGAAGTTGGAATGAAAGCTGAGAGACCGCTAAGGAGGCTGTTGCAATAATCCGGGGGACAAATGTTGTTTAGGGGGATGATAGCCGCAATGGTATGAGTGGTCAGACGCTGAATATATTTTGAAGGCAAAGCTGAAAGGTAGTGTGTGGAGGAAATACTCAAGGATAACACCCAAGAATTTTAACCTGAGCAACTGGAAGGGTGAAATCTGATGGACTGAGATAGCAAAAACTGTAGGAATTACAGATGGGGTGGGAATAACAAAGATTTATTTAAGTTATGTTATTCTTTTTTTTTAATGTTTTTAAATATTTTCTTATTTTATTTTTGAGACAGAGAGAGACAGAACATGAATGGGGGAGGGTCAGAGAGAGAGGGAGACACAGAATCTGAAGCAGGTTCCAGGCTCTGAGCTGTCAGCATAAAGCCCGACACGGGGCTCGAACTCACAGACCATGAGATGAGATCATGACCTGAGCTAAAATCGGACACTCAACCGACTGAGCCACCCAGGCGCCCCTTAAGTTATGTTATTCTTAAGATGCTTATTAGATCTGTAAGTGGTAACATTAAATAGGCAGTTGAATTAATGGTTTTGAGTTCAGTGGAAATAATATGGATAGACTAGCTATCTGGGAGTTACCTGCAATAAAGCTGAAATCAGATAGGATCAGTTAGGGAGAAGTGAGAAGAGACTACAGGTCATGGACTAAGTTCTGGAACAACCCAACGTTTGGAGCTTGGGAAGAGGAAGAAGAGCCACAAAGAAGACTTAAAATGAGTGACCAGTGAGACAGGAAGTGAAGTAAGAGTGACTACTCTGGGGCCAAGTGAAGAAAGCCTTTCCAGAAGGAGGAAATGAACAACTCTGTGAAATATTGCCAACATGTTGAGCAAGATGAGGATGAAGGCATGACCCAGATTTGGCAACATGGGAGCCATTGTTGACGTTTTGTTTGAGGAGTAGTGAGGGTGATAGACCGTACAGAGTGTATATGACAGAGGATGGGAGAGGCGCAAATAGTACCTTCTTTCCCCTGGGATCCTCTAATACATTTTACCCTTACAACACTTTTCACAATTATACTTATTGGCTTATGTCTCTATCTCCTCAACTGAGCTTTGAGCAACTTCAATGCTGAGCCATGTTTCATTCATCCTGTCTACAGTACAACACGGGCACAAATCAAGTACTCATCAAGTGTTTGTTGAATGAATATGATACCGTAATCTAAGAAGGAGAGTTTTCACGTAAATGAATATGAGTACCACTGAGACTAGAAAAAATAATACTAAGTAGAAGAACTTGAGAAAGAGGGAGAATGGGTACTTTTATTACCGCATGGTGTTACGTATGACACTAGAGGTATTTGGGTTTCTACCCTGAACATTTTACTTTTTTTTTTTTTTGGTCTTGAAAGTACATATAAATTATTCTCCATAACATATGGTGAGATCAGTTAGTATAACTAGTCCAAATTTGCTAAAGAGGATAGTAAAGCCCTGGAAGATTTAGGAAATATGCCCTCACCCTGTAGACTATGTGTGCTTGGTATAAGATTCCATAAAATGTGTCCCTCTCCTTTCTTTTGGGTTTCCAAAGTTACCAACACACCTCTGTTGTAAGACACCTCCCCAAATCCCTATTACCCTTTTTGGTTGTTTTTTTTTTTTTTTTTTTTTTTTAAGATTACATTTTTAAAAACAAGAATCGCTAAAGGAATTACTTTGGGGTCTGAATAACACTGAGTTGATTAATTCTCTCCTGGTTGGAATGATTATTTGATCATTCAGTCCTTAGAGCCATGACTATTCAGATCCAGAAGCAAAAATTATTACATGATGATTCAAGTGACTTTCTGATTATACTGCTTAATAAAATTAACACTGAAGTCTGAAACAGTGTCCAGAAGTCAAATGGTGATTTTCCAAGGGTCTATTAAAAAGAAAAAAAAAAAAAAAGTTTCATTTCAAAGGACAAAATGTTGCCAGTCCTTCTATCTCCAAGGGAGGAAGGATTAGTAAGTAGTTCAGTTAGTTCCTGCAAATTAGGGATTCAGTTATATTTTATTTATTCAATACGGGAGTTCTTGTAAGTGTTGGGTGAGTCATTTGGTAAGACCAAAGCCAAGGTAAATTAAAGCAGTCGCTGGTTGAAGATATTTTTATTGCAATGAGTGGGTCTCCCTCTGGGATTTGGATATACAGGTGTGGTCAAACTTTGGCATGGAAAGTAAGTAGAATCATGAATTCTAAACCAGTGACTCCTAATGTCTTGAGCATGTAATGCTACAGACACATCTAGACACATTTGCTATAAGAAGCCAAAAACATGTGACAGAGGAAATTAGATAGAAGCGGTTGTTCTCCCTTTAGAGTTTACTTACCAATGATCCCAAGGACCCAAATACCTACATATATATATATATATATATATATATATATATATATACATTTTTACAAAGAAATAATCTTCTAGAAAACTATTCTTGTGAATTACTCTTTTGTGCCTATAAAGCTTTCTATTTTGTGGGTCGTGGATTTAATAGGTTGTAATGCTGTTTCAAACACCATAGATACTTAATGCACCATGAAAACCCCTTAAGCTATGGGAAATTACAAAAATGTCTCAGTGCCATGGTCACAAATGTGAATGATCTTCTCCACATGAACTTCAAAGGTAAAATGAAATGACATTTCCTGTAGATTTCTGAGTGTTCATTGTCCAGTGACCATGGTCCCCGAGATTTCACCCATGCTTCTCAGGATTCTGTTCCAATCAGCTAGCCAACTCTCAGCTATGATGGCTCTGGAAATTCAGGCCTGGGGATGCCCGGATGGCTCAGTTGGTTGAGCCTCCAAGTCTTGGTTTTGGCTCAGGTCATGATCCCAGTGTCGTGGGATCAAGTCCCAGGTCAGGCTCTGTGCCCACAGCACGGAGCCTGCTTGGGATTCTCTCTCTCTCTGCCCCTCCCCTGCTCACATTCTCTCACTCTCAAAATAAATAAATAAACATTAAAAATTTTTGTTCTTAGTCTCAGTTATCTTTTGGACACACAAAATAATAGCTTTGTGCAGGTCAGAGAGGGGTTTCCTGGTGGTGTTGGTGCCTGTATAACAGGCTGTTGAATCCCGAGTCTCTGGTCTAAAGAGAGTATCTATCGATAAGGTAACCATAGGGCAAGTACTCATTGTCATCAGTTTTAATGAACTAGCAGAAACCAACAGATATTTTTAAATTAGTATCTAATGTTTATAATTACACAGATTTTCATTTTAGATTTTGTAAAATACATGACAGGGAGTAAAATATTATGGTCTCAGCACATCATGGGAGGCCTGCAAACATGAGAAAATCGGCTTCTGTGTTTCTGCTTCCTCTCGTACTTACACTTTTCAAAGGGCCAGAGAAAGTTTCTGAAATTTTGTTTGTTAGGAGATGCTTCCCTTACCAAAAGGGAGAGGTCACTATCTTCTCCAAATCACTAATGACCACTGATTGATAAAGGGGATTATATGTCAGCTCAGTGACTTCTTGGTGATTAGAGACAGTTTATACCAAGTTCAACAACTAATTTCTTAAAAATGGCAATGCCTGTAACCATTCTTGGAAACAGGTCTGCCAGCTATAACAAGCTTTCTTGTATTACATTAGATCTCTGCAAAGCAGGTGTTCTCTGCCCTGAGTGCCTTCCTTCCCCAGGTTTTTGGTTTTGTTTGGTTTGTTTTGAGAGAGAGAGAGAGAGAGAGAGCACAGGCAAACAGGGCAGAGAGAGAGGGAGAGAGAGAATCCCAAGCAGGCTGTGTGCGAGCGTTGAGCATGACACAAGGCTCGATCTCATGGCAGTAAGATTATGACCTGAGCCAAAATCAAGATTTGGATGCTTAGCTGACTGAGCCACCCAGGTGCCCCTTCTCCGGGTTTAAACAGTTCTGAACAGCCACCCTCCAGTTCCCCATCCATCACCTGCAGGCTACACACAAGTAGAATTGTTTTTTATTTTCTCTCTTTCCTTGTTCTTAAAAAAAAAAAAAAAAAAAAAGTTCTCTCTCTTTTTCTCCCTCTTCAACTATTTCTAAGCTGGCAGTACATGTCTTTTAAATTTTTTTTTTTTTTAACGTTTATTTATTTTTGGGACAGAGAGAGACAGAGCATGAACTGGGGAGGGGCAGAGAGAAAGGGAGACACAGAATCGGAAACAGGCTCCAGGCTCTGAGCCATCAGCCCAGAGCCTATGCGGGGCTTGAACTCACAGACCGCGAGATCGTGACCTGAGCTGAAGTCGGATGCTTAACCGACTGAGCCACCCAGGCGCCCCAATACATGTCTTTTAAAGGCAATTTAGCAGGGGGTGCCTGGGAGGCTCCGTAGGTTGAGTGATCAACTCTTCATTTTGGCTTAGGTCACGATCCCAGGGTCGCGGGATCGAGCCCTGTGTCCAGCTCCATGCTCAGCATGATTCTTCAGATTCTCACTCCCTCTGCCCCTCTCCCCTACTCACTCTCTTTCTCTCTTTCTCCCAAATAAAATACAAAAATAGAAAAAGGAAAGGCAATTTAGTAAAGCGGTTAATATAAAGGCTTGGTGCTAACCAGCCTTGGGTTTGGATCTCGGGTCTGACACTTACTAACTGTGCCCCTTCGGGCCAGTTATTAGACTTCACACCAAGCTTCAGATTTGTCATCTGAAAAATGGGAATATCGGTAACTACCTTCAGGATTATTTTCGAGACGAGTCAACATAGTGTCACTAAAAGGCTGAACAGTGTCCAGCATGTTAAGACTTCAAGTTATTATTACTGGAAAAAAAAAAAAAAAACCCTGACACATTGACTTGTAGAAAACATAGGAAACGTGAATTCCTTCACAGAAATAATATTTGCGAGGACCTAATGGACCCGCTAACACACTGCAAAATTTGCTCAAGCTGACATTAATAGGAATAAAATGCAGACCTTTGTCACCCAACTCCAGGCAAGTCTCATTTAGTACAGACACAAAGAAAAGACTGAGAGAGAAAAAAACACAGAAAGCCTCTAACTTGACACTTAAAATTGTATATCTCTGCTCTTCTCTCAGTCCAAGAAAGCACATTAGAAAGTGTATTTGGCCTAACAAGCTGACAATGTGTGGTATGGGTCAATTAAGGTTATAAAATAACACAAAGAACAGGCCCTCGTCAGACTTTGGTGCTTTGCAATAGATGAAAAAGCAAGAAGAGATTTAATCAGCTTCCACGGGCTTGGGTTCCTCTTCCTCACTCTGAGAAGAAGGAGTCTTGCTTTATTCTGGTTATTTCCTGAGGAGAGCCCTCCTCCCTCCCCCAAGTATTCAGGCTAATTACAACTGGTGAGGTAGTTTCCAGGCTGAATAAGAAATCAAAAGGGAAGGGAAGGGGAGGCGGTGTGGATTTCAGAGAAAAAATAACTTAAGAAAAAGTATGTTCTCAGAGGGGGAAAAATTAGAGAATCAGGTCACTGAGCTGGAGCCAGGAAAAATCCACATGAGTGGAAACTGGAGCATTGAAAGTATTTCATATGAACACATCCAAAGGCTGAATGTGCCTGGCCCAGAGGATGTTCCTCCCCCTCCTGGAAAGTGGCTGGGGGCTGGAAGACCTCTAGGCTTTTCTATGTCATATTCATTCACTAATCAGCGCTATTCAGCCAATTGCACATGTGGTCTTATATCGGTGCCCTGGAAAACACGGGGACCACATAGCAACGATTATAATCAACATCACTGGAGACTCCTATACCGGCTTCTGAAATATGAAGCTTCAAATCAGACACGGCACCAATGAAAACCAGCAGTTTCTTCCTTCCTTCCTTCCTTCTTCTCTAGTTGGTTCTGCTAAGTCTACAGTTTTAGATTCAAGTACCTGACAATTATATATCAATAGAGACAGAATGCATTTTGCCTGAAGCAAAGATAGAAATGGTTTAAAGGGCAAGCAAAGTGTCATGTATCAGTAGACATTAGTTGAGGTTAAACTCTGCCGATGTGACTAGAATGCGGACATCTTTGTTAGCGTCAATGTCTCGAAATTGGCGGTGTGGCCTGGCATACATATTTCCTTAATGACTTTCCAGGGCAAGAGGAAAATATCTAACAGCACTCTGTACGTCCAAGGGTCTTAAACTTATTTCTCTCTTGTTTTCACTCAAAATTGTCAAGCCTTTTTATTAGCCAAATTTTAACTGAAAACTGGACATGAAACACACAATACAATCCGGAAAATCTCGGCCAAAAAAAAAAAAATCAATATTTTCTTTTGATTGTATGGCTAATTATGCCTCCACTGAGGTATTACTGGGCCTGAATGTGGGGGTGAGGCCCTAATGGGCCCAAGAACGCACTGCAAGATCTGCTGAAGGTGACATGAATAAGAATGAAAAGCAGACCTTTGTCACCCAACTCCAGGCAAGTTTCGTTTAGTGCAAACACACAGAAAAAGCTAAGAGAGAGAAAACAGGAAGAAAAAAAAAAAAAAAAAGAAACAAAAACAAAACAAACAAAAAAACCTTACACTGCTCAGGAAAAATACCAGAGGAGTATTTTTTTTTTTTCTTTGTCAGCTTAGTCATACATCTCTGGTGGCTGTCTTCTTCCTTATGTGTCCCTCTGCAACTTACCGGACTTCATGTGTCATATCAGAGATGACTAGGGAGGAGTTTTTGTTTTGTTTTATCGGGCTAATCCCAGATTTTAATGACTTGTTGAAGTCTTCTCCCCGCGTTTCAGCTCAGTGTAACTTTCTAACTTAGTATATAGTACTTAGGATCCCAGCTGGTCCAGCGGTTCTGAACTAGTGAGTTCCGTGCGAGAGCCTCTAAAGGAGAGCTCTTGAAACATACCAATCCCAGACCAATTGAATTGGATTACCCAGAATTGGGGTCTGGGAGCTAACCAGTTCCCTTTAAATTATCTCAATAAATTTAAATTAATCTGCTGTGTAACAAACCGTCCAATACCTAATGCCTTAAGACAACAAATTGCTGTTTGTGATGATTCTGTGGGTCCAGAATTAGGGCAGGACTCAACTGGATGGCCCTTCAGCTCCACATTATGTCACCTGGAGTCATTCAGCTGCATTCAGTGGGCCCAATGGTCCGATAGGCTTCATTCACGTGACTGCCACCTCAGTGATCTTCTGCAAGACGCCTCTCTCTCCAGATGGCCAGCATGGGCTTCTTTATAGTGTGGTGATCATGTTAGACTTCTTGAATGTCACCTGGCTTTAAAAGAGAGGAATCAGAAAGTGCCAGCCTCTCTCAAGGTGTAGCTTCAGAAGTCCCAAATCACTTCTTCCAAGTTCTGTTTGTCAAAGGCCAGCCCATATTTAGAGGGAAGGGAAATGAGCTCTCATTCCTGATATGAGGAGCAGCATATACGTACAGAGGCTGAGAAATTGCCTGGTGGCCATATTTTGAGAGTATAGATTATATACGAGCAGTTCCTGGTCCCAAAGTCATGGCAGACATTTCTAGCCCATCATTATGGCCTCTGCCACTGTTACTGGACATAGTACCAGAGTTGTTCTCAATGCTGCACCTCAGAGGTTAGAGGTCAGTAGATTATACCTATTGTGCAGGATAAAATGTATTGACAAACCTGCTCTATTGGGAAGAGAGGAAGTTCTCAAGTATCTCTGCTGTGCAACAGGAAGCAGAGTTATTGGCGTTCTCCGGGAAGATTAGGAAAGGGCCAACGTCTTCGTGGCCCTGCCTTGGGCGGGGGGGGGGTGGGGGGGGGGTATGGCTCATGAGCTCTCGCAATAATCTTGTGAAGTAGAAACTGCAGGTTTTGTTTTTCTTCCCTAGTTTGTAAATGGGAAAACTGGGGCTGACCAAACACAAGCCACCATTTCAGGTGCTACAGAAGGAATAAAACGTACTTGGACATTGTTGCAAAGGAAAGGTATTTAAACAACTATTTCTAATACCCAACAGAATGAAATGAAGGTTATCAGAGAAGTAGGAACAACACAGTCCTGGGAGTCAGAGGCAGGAAAGATGAGCTCAGAAGAAAATGGTTTGCACATCAGAGAATTAAGAAAAATATCAAGTCATAAAATATTTTTGTAAAAACATCCTCTTTAAGATCATACTATAGACAAAAAGAGGCCATTTAATGACATCATCCATTTTGGTCGCAAAACTGACACCAAAACAAACCCATACTGGTTTGTTCCTTGTTAATTCTAAGAATTCCTGTATAAATATACATCCATAATATAAAACTTTTAAATGTGTCTTTAATGAAGTTAGTTTCATAGTTTTAGTTTTCTTTTTCAAAATGGAGATCCAATCAAACCAATTTTTTTCACCACTTACTATGAAATGTAAGACCTATTTTTGGTTGACTTATTGTAAGTGGCATTTTTTTCTGATACCCATTATTTTGGGGTTATAAAGTTAATGCATAAAAAGTACTTACCATATAATGAGTGCTTCATAGATGTTAGTCATTTATTACTATTTTTAGTAAGTTTTTAATTTTATGACAGTTTTAGATTTACAGAAAAGTTGTGAACATAGTATGCATTTCCTATATGCTCCACATTCAGTCTCTCCTATCAGCATCTTGCATTTGTATGGTACATTTCATGGTACGTTTGTTAAAACTAATGAACCAATGTTGACACATTATTATGATCTAAGATCCATACTTTCCTCAGGTTTTCATAGTTTTTACCAAATGACCTTTTCTATTCCTAGATCCCACTCAGGATACCACATTAAATTTACTAGTCATGTCTCCTTCGGCTATTCTTGGCTGTGACAGTTTCTCAGACTTGCCTAAATTTTAATGACCTTAACAGTCTGGGGGAGTACTGATCAGATATTTTTTGTAGGAGGCCTCTCACCTGTGACATGCCTGATGTTTTTCTCGTGATTATATTAGGATTATGTGTTTTGTGGAGGAAGACCACAGAGGTGAATTTCCATTTTCACCACATCAAGACAATATGTTATCAACATGACTTATCACTGTTGATGTTAACCTTGGTTACTTAGCTAAGGTAGCATTTGTTAGTTTTTTTCCATTATAATCCAAACTGTACTCATTGGAAAGAAGTCATTATGCACAGCCTGCACTTAAGGAGGGTGTGGGGGCGGGGGGGTGGTGCGGGTGCTGTGCTCAACTTCCTGAGGATGACTATCTACATAAATTATTGGGAAATAGGCATGGGAGTTTTGTCTGTTTCCTTCCCCCTCCCCCCTTTATTTATTTATAAATATTTATTTATTTATTCTGGGTTTTTTTAATCAATATGGACTCGTGGATATTTATTTTATATTTTGGGTTATAATCCAATACTACATTATTTTATTGCTCAAATTATTTCAGCTCTGGTCATTGGAAGCTCTTTCAATTGACTCTTGGGTCCCTTTAAAATATTCCCATTGAGCAATCCCTATCAAAATAACACTAGCATTCTTCACAGACCCAGAACAAACAATCCTAAAATTTGTCTGGAACCAGAAAAGATCCCGAATAGCCAAAGCAATCTTGAAAAACAAAACCAAAGCTGGAGGCATCACAATCCCAGACTTCAAGCTGTATTACAAAGCTGTAATCATCAAGACAGTATGGTACCGGCACAAAAACAGACACTTGGATCAATGGAACAGAATAGAGAACCTAGAAATGGACCCAGAAACATATGGCCAACCAATCTTTGACAAAGCAGAAAAGAATATCCAATGGAATAAAGAGTCTCTTTAGCAAATGTTGTTGGGAAAACTGGACAGCAACATGCAGAAGAATGAACCTGGACCACACTCTTAAACCATACACAAAAATAAACCCAAAATGGATGAAAGACCTAAACATAAAATAGGAAGCCATCAAAATCCTAAAGGAGAAAGCAGGCAAAAACCTCTTTGACCTTGGCAGCAGCAACTTTTTACTCAACATGTCTCCAGGCACAAGGGAAAAAAAAGCAAAAGTGAACTATTGGGACCTCATGAAAATAAAAAGCTTCTCTGCACAGCAAAGGGAACAATCAGCAAAACTAAAAGGCAGCCTATGGAATGGGAGAAGATATTTGCAAACAACATATCATATAAAGGTTTAGTATCCAAAATCTATAAGGAACTTATCAAACTCAACACCCAAAAAACGAATAATCCAGTGAAGAAATAGGCAAAAGATTCGAATAGATGCTTCTCCAAAGAAGACATCCAGATGGCCAACCGACACATGAGAAAATGCTCGACATCACTCATCATCAGGGAATACAAATCAAAACCACAATGAGATATTACCTCACGCCTGTCAGAATGGCTAACATTAACAACTCAGGCAATACCAGATGTTGGTGAGGATGCGGAGAAAGAGGATCTCTTCTGCACTTTCGATGGGAATGCAAACTGGTGCAGCCCTCTGGAAAACAATATGGAGGTTCTTCAAAAATTTAAAAACAGAACTACCCTATGACCCAGCAATTGCACTACTAGGTATTTATCCAAAGGATACAGGTGTGCTGTTTCAAAGGGGCACATGCACCCCAATGTTTATAGGAGCGCTATCAACAATAGTCAAAGTATGGAAAGAGCCCAAATGTCCATCAATGGATGAATGGATAAAGAAGATGTGGTATATATATACGATGGAGTATTACTTGGCAATCCAAAAGAATGAAATCTTGCCATTTGCAACTACGTGGATGGAATTTGAAGGTATTATGCTAAGCGAAATTAGTCAGTCAGAGAAAGACAAATATCACATGACTTCACTCATATGAGGACTTTAAGATACAAAACACATGAACATAAGGGAAGGGAAGCAAAAATAATATAAAAAGAGGGAAAGGGACAAAACATAAGAGACTCTTAAATACGGAGAACAGAGGGTTACTGGAAGGGTTGTGAGAGGAGGGGATGGGCTAAATGGGTAAGGGGTATTAAGGAATCTACTCCTGAAATCATGGTTGCACCATATGCTAATTGGATGTAAATTAAAAATAAATGAATAAATAAATACATTAATTAAGTAAGTAAAAATTAAAAAATAAATTAAATACTCTCATTGATGTGAACTTGTTTTTGTTGTGGGAGTGTTTTTTATTTTGTTTGCTTTTCTGAGTGGTTCCTTACTTCCTGGCACGACAAGACAATCCCATTTCAGCTTGTGTATTTCTTGTCTCAGTCCTAGAATTAGCCATTTCTCCCAGGAATTCTGGTTCCTTTTATGAGAGAATGAATGGGATTAGAAACCAAGATCTGGAGCACTTGGCTGGCTCAGTCTTTAAGCATCTGACTTCAGCTCAGGTCATGATCTCACAGTTGGTGAGTTTGAGTCCCACATTGGGTGAGCACGAGCCCCATTTCAGGTAAAACCACAAGCCCCAGGTGAGCTTGACTGTCTCTCTCTCTCTCTCTCTTTCTCTCTCCCCCCCCCCTTGCTAAAAGAAAAGAAAGAAACCAAGATCTGGGTGCTAGGTGTGTTCACTGCTACCGAGTGTTATTGCTTCTTGGGGCTCTCAACTGACAGAGTAAGAAAATGTACATGTGTATACCAGCTTATGTATGTGCACATATCTATAAATATTTTGTACATAACTTCGTATATGTTAGGCTTACCATTAGTTCACGCTGATGCCTCCAACTCTAGTCCATGACCACACCCTCTCTTTGCTCCCACTTTGTGACCTCATGCTCAAAGGGGTGAGCAGGCAGCATCCCACACCTGCCCTCCATTTATTTAATTGTTCCATTCCTTTGCACATATATGGTGTTATCAGAGATTCTAGTCAATATTTATCATCTATGGTATAGAGCTTATGTGCAGTTGATTTCACCTTTGGTCTCCTAGACTCCACTCATTTCCAAAGTTACTTAGGTTGGCATCTTTCCCTCCACTGTCTTCAGTGAGCTCGTTTCATACATTTGTCATATAGCTGGATGGTTTCCTCATATTCTGCTTTCTCCCCAACCTCCCGAGTGATCTTTTACGAATCTGCATACATCAAGGTTCACTCTTTGTGCTATAAATTTCCATGGGTTTCAACAAATGCATCATGTCATGTATCTAACTATGCCATTATTATTTTTGTTTAACGAAGGTTTATATGGGTTTTTTTTTTCTATGTAATAGACACTAACTTATTTAATCCTTTCGGTACCCCTATTAGACAGATACCATTAGCACGTCATCTCTGGTATGGGCAAGAGTGGCAGAGAAGTTAATTTCCTTAATCACACAGATAAAATGGCTAAATCTGGATTGCGAAACTAAAATATCTATGTTCCTAACTGCTGCACTATCCTCCCTGGTGTCATAAATATTTCTTCTACTTTGCCTTTATGGTTTTCTTCTATTCTTTCTCTTCATCCTAGACAATTATCTTCTTTTTTAATTAAAAAAAAGTTTTTTAATAATTTATTTTTTTAAATTTACATCCAAGTTAGCATATAGAGCAACGATGATTTCAGGAGTAGATTCCTTGATCCCCCTTACCCATTTAGCCCATCTCCCTTCCCACAACCCCTCCAGCATCCCTGTTCTCTGTATTTAAGAGTCGCTTATGATAAAACAATTTCCTTTTAACCACACACCGAATTTACTTACCTGCTACACCACTTTGCCAGCCCTTTCAAATGTTTTTTTCATGTCAGTATGTTTTCCATATAAAATCCAATTGTCATTCTAATAAAAGTTTTTTTTAAAGAAACCCATTAAAATATAACTTATTGTATTAAGTCGAATAGAGGCCAGAGAACAATAGAAGGTAGAAGGAAAAAATATATTATGAGGTTTTTTTTTCAAGGTATAATCGACAGAGAACATCACATTAATCTCAGCGGTACAACATAAAGTTTGATGTTTGTTTGCATTGTGAAATGATCACCACCGTGAGTCCAAATCGCGTCTAATCAAGCGTTATTGATTTCAGAAGTTTGAGGTGTGCAGACAGAGATGAGCATCACGCGGAAGTCATTGCACAAGAGTGGACACATGCTCTGACAGTTACTGTGACAGTTACTCCGACAGTCACTCCGAAAGTTACGCAGACAGTTACGTGACTCTGACAGAACTAAGTTGCTGTCCATGTGAGTTACAGCAGCTGACCCATCCTTTCAGCTTTGGAATCAAAGGTGCTTAAGTATTACACTTGAGATTTTAAAGGAGAGGGCAGCTGAAAAGTTAATAGAACCTTCCAGTCACCTGTAAATGGTCTGTCATTCCCTGTCATTCTCCAAAAACTACAAAAAGCAGCCTTTCTGTAACTTTTAGAAATTCTAGGAGCTGCTGATAAAGAAATGGGTAATATCTGGGGAGAAGTGGATTCCAATCACCTCTATGTGTCTTCTTTGGGAAAAGAGGACAGATGTCTTAGAGATATTCATACCACTTTTAAGGAGACACAACACCTGCATCAAGGTGCTTTCGCTCTTCCCAATGGATTTAGTAAAAGTGTCAGTGGAAAGAGTGGGCAAATTTATTCAAGCAAATATCAATCACATGGGTGTTAAAAAAGGTCATCCAATTAACTAATTACTTCCTATATATCCTCAGTGTAACAGTCAAACATCAGTTGCTATCAGAGATAGCTGAGCTCAGAGAGAGCAGTCGGTTTGATAATCACGTGGCTTTTAAAATCTCAACAGACAATGTCTCTTGAAATTCTAAGACACTATTTTTCATTGTGCTACAAGCAGAACCAAAATTCAGGCCAGTGGCGGTGAAAATTATGCCAGCAATCCCTGTATCTTAAAGTTCTCTAGGGGCACCTGCCTGGCTCAGCTGGTAGGGCATGTGACTCTTGACCTCAGGGTTGTGAGTTCAAGCCCCACATTGGGTGGAGGATGCAGCGTTTACTTGAAAAACTTTTTTAAGTATTAAAAAAATTAGAAGTTTTCCAGTGGACAGCAAGGGGAAGGTAATTAATGTCTGTTGAGTGCCTCCAAGGTACCAGACATTTTTAATATATGTTTTACTGAAACCTCACAACCACCCCATTTGACTCTTAGAGATCAAGTAAGGAATTTGATGTTGTTTTCCATGCAAAGGAAGCTCTTGAATGTGAAAAAAAACAGAGGCTGTGGGAGATGTTCAGACTCTTTCTCACACAAGCAAGTTGTGGAGGTAGGACCATGACTCAAGGCCTGCGTCTCTAAGCCCCACGTTCCTGTTGCACAACAGGAACATCTGTCATTAGCTTCTGAGGGCCTGAGCTGGACGACGGGCTGGCGCATATGGGTGTGAGCATCGAGACGACAGCCAGGCAGAGGAACGGTTGGGGAAAGAGGAGAGAGGGTATGAGGTGTTGAAGTGTAAGCAGGGCCTGGCCGGCCAGGGAAGACTTGAAGAAAATCCCTGCCTGGATGGGTTGGCTTACAGTCCCAGGTGTGACCCGTTCTCTTCACCTGTTAGATCCAGCTCATGGGCACTTTCCAGCAGCCCAGGAGGTACCTCCCTTCCATTGGTGGCACAGTGCTCAGCAGAAAGCTGAAGCGTTGCAGGCCTTCGGCATCACCGTATTTCCTGTCATGAGCCTAATTTTCCTCAGGGCCTTGCTCCCGAGAGGTCTTGGGTCCTCAGCCAAAAGGACCTGGGATCGTCAGTCGGTAATTCTCCAATGTATTGCCCTGTTCCTGACCCGTGAACATTTGCAGACATAGGGACCAGCTTTCCACAGCCCAGCATAAGCGGCTTTAATTTTGTCATTGTCCCATAATTTCATGGAAATGGCTGCGAGGGAGCCAACAAATGACTAATAAAATCCCGCTGCCCACTCATTTTTAATGTCATTCTGGAGCTCCAGAACAGGGACCATCTGCTCACAGTGCTTACTTTAATATAAAAGAGTGCCTGAGTTGAGAACCCTATTTCTGAGAGACGGCCGGAGCACGTCTTCTGTCTGTGAAGCCAAAGCACGGCAAAACAGGGGTAGCCTTTCGCCCCCCGGCGGTGATGACTCCCGGCTGGGTGCTGGACGCTCAGCTCTGCCCGTGCACGGTTTGCATTGTTGCACACACGGGCTACACAGAGATCAACCCGTGCTACTAATAACCATCACATCTACTGAGCGCTACCCCGTGTGTCAGCGGCCTTGCACAAAGCACCTGGGTAATTTTGTCAAAGGTGAGGATTATTCGCGGACTCACTTGATACGGGAGCTAAACAGAGACTTACAGAAGTCACGTCAACCCGATCTAAGTCACACAGCTCGTAAATAGCGGAGCCAGGCCTGAAACCGAAATCCGTCCGCTTGCACCTATGTGCCCTGAGCAGCTGAGTTATTTGCAGTGAGGATGTTTGGAAGAAAAGCCATCGTACGCCATGACTAATCTTCCAACTAGGTAAATTGTAGAACCGGGAAGCTAGGCGGAGATTTTGTTTTTATTTTAGCCACTTTGTTTCGGAATACATTTAGATTTTATAGAGAAGTTGCAAAGATAGTACAGAGAGTTCCCACATACCCTTCATCCCGCTTCTTCGCTTCTTCTAATGTTAACGTCTTACATAACCATGCTACATTTGTCACAACTAAGAAACTGTCTTTGGTACAGCACTATTTACTAAACTACAGACTTTATTCAGATGGTGGTACAATTTTTCCTTGCAAGCTTTTCTTGTTTCTTCCAATTTGATCGTTCTTTTTAGGACTTTTCTTTCTTTCTTTCTTTCTTTCTTTCTTTCTTTCTTTCTTTCTTTCTTTCTAAGTGAATGACTTAAAAATTATTAAGTTTTGGTTTTTTAAAGCAGTTTTAGGTTCATAGCAAAATTGAGAGGAAAGTACAGAGATTTTCCATACACCCTCTGCCTCCCCACCTGGACGGCTTTCCCCCATGAGCAACATCCCCCAGGAGTAGTTCCTTGGTTACAACTGATGAATCTACATGGACACATCATTAT
The DNA here is from genome assembly GCF_016509475.1 of Prionailurus bengalensis. NCBI lineage: Eukaryota > Metazoa > Chordata > Mammalia > Carnivora > Felidae > Prionailurus > Prionailurus bengalensis. The sequence continues at coordinate 113,987,384 of NC_057358.1, forward strand.
CGCCCAAATTCCATAATTTTCATTAGGGTTCACTCTTAATGATGTACACTCTATGGGTTTAGACAAATGTATAGCGACATGCATCCAACATTACAGTATCATATAGAATAGTTTCACTCTCCTAAAACTCCTCTGTGCTCCCCATGCTCAGTCCCTCACCCTCTCTTCCAATCCCAAGCAACCACTGGCTTTTTTTTTTCTTTTTTCTGCCCATAATTTTGTGTTTTCCAGAATGTCATATAGCTGGAATCACACAGTATATAGCTTTTTCAGATCTGCTTCTTTCACTTTTAAGAAAAGTAAATATGCACGTAAGCTTCCTCTACGTCTTTTTACGGCTTGATAGCTCGTTTCTTTGTAGCTCTGAATAATATTCCATTGTCTGGATGTACAGCGGTTTCTTTACCCATTCTCCTGCCGAGGGTCATCTTGGATGCTTCCCAACTTTGGCAATTATGATGAAAGCTGCCGTCAACATCCATGCGCAGGTTTTTGTGCGAATGTGAAGTTTTCCACACCTTTGGGGAAACACCACGGAGCTCAATTGCTGGTATCCAAGAGTATGTTTACTTTTGTAAGGAACTTCCAAACTGTCTTCCAAAGTAGCTGGGCCGTTTTACATTCCTATCAAGCATGGATGAGAGTGTCCGTTGCCAGTATTTGGTGGTGTCACTATTCTGGCTTTTTGGCTATTCGAATAGATGTGTGAGGGTGGATCTGTTGTTTTATGCCACAGGGAGTTGAGTGTGGGTTTCCCTTGTAAGGCATATACTTAACCAGCTCTGCCTTTGCCTGACATGAGGGGCTCCAAATATTGCTGGGTTTGGGGTGAGTATGCCCTTCCTGGTTGATCACAAACTGATAAGACCCAGACACTCTCCCTTCTAATGTTCTCCATCTTCAACGGCACCTGGCTTCTGTATGTGAATCTCAACCATGTGACTTGACTTAGTCTTTCTGGCTCTGCTCTTGATGTTTTCGTAACTTGCAAGTTCCTGACCTCAATTTCCATGTGCCCTGTCGATTTTCCTTTGGGATCCATCTTTTTTTTTTTTTTTTTAACGTTTTATTTATTTTTGAGACAGGGAGAGACAGAGCATGAACAGGGGAGGGTCAGAGAGAGAGGGAGACACAGAATCTGAAACAGGCTCCAGGCTCTGAGCTGTCAGCACAGAGCCTGATGCGGGGCTCGAACTCATGGACTGCGAGATCACGACCTGAGCCGAAGTCGGGAGCTTAACCGACTGAGCCACCCAGGCGCCCCGGGATCCATCTTATGATTGGAATTTAATTTCAATTGTCTCTCTAGCTTGACATTGAGGTTTTGTGTTCTTGTCATTGGACTGTGCCCCGACTCTGCTATCTCAGTAACCACAGTCCGTAAGGAAGGACCCAGGGTCTGTGCACTGACAATTAATTTGTTTCATTTTATGGAGGTATCTTGAACCTAAAGACATCGGTTCAGAATTACATAGCATGTGACTGGAAAGTTAAAAAACACAGGGAAGAAGAGGGAACTTCCTAAGTGTTCTTAGTTGTTAGGACAAGTGGAGCTTAAAGAAAAATTAAACAGAGATCAAACATCACAGAAAGGTATATTTGGGAAAAGAACTTAAAAGTCTTTCCCCTGCCAAGTGGCAGAAACATTTTAATCCAGTTTTGGAAAGGAACGCTGTTGTAAGTCACAATGTTTAAACTTGGGTTTTAACCAGGCAAAACAAGTATTAAAATCAGACTTAACCTGTCTGAAACACATTCATCATTTTTTTTTTTTTTTTTTCTTCTGAAGTCAGTCTCTCCTCTTGCCTTTCCTGGTTTTACTCCTGGGTCTGCATGTTCCCAGACACCAGGCTAGAGAGGTCAGTGTCATCTTGTATTCTGTTCACCCTGACATGCAGTCCATTGCCAGTTCTAACCAATTTTGCCTCTGTCATTCTCATGTTTGCCCCTGTCCCCTGTCCTGCCATTTTTACTGTCCCTATTCCCTTGCTTAGGTTATTTTACAAACCTCTTGATCTATGTGCCTCAAGTACATGTGCGGGCAGACTAATCTCTAATGTATAGTCACTGCAGGCCATCAGTATGCTTAAAAACTTCAATGACATTCCCATCCCTGCTGGCTTTAGTATAGATTCCTCACTCTAGCATTTCAGTCCCTCCATCTTCTTGCCCCACTTTTCCAAATGTATCTACTATTGCTCCCTGGATTTGCACGTCATAAAGCAGCCTTGCTGGCGTCTGTTTTCCCTTGACTATATACTGCCACAGGACATTTGCACATGCTGTTTCTTGTGCTTGGAAGGCCTTCTCTATTACTGTTCTTTTTTTTTTTAATTTAAAAAAAATGTTTATTTTGGAGAGAGAGAGAGAGAGAGAGAGCATGAGCAGGGGAGGGGCAGAGAGAGAGGGAGACAGAGAATCTGAAGCAGGCTCTACACTGTCAAGAGCAAAGCCTGATGTGAAGCTCAAGCCCACGGACCATGAGATCATGACCTGAACCAAAGTCACATGCTCAACCGACTGAGCCACCAGGCACCCCTCTATTCCCATCCTTAATATCAATTTGTTGGCATACACTACATTAAGAGTTGGCAGACTACAGCCTGAGGGCCAAATTCGGCCCACCAGCCTGTTTTTTGGAGATGAATTTTTATCGGAACCCCAGTCACACCCCTTCATTTCAGTCCATTTTCTATGACTGCCTTTGCACTGAAACACCAGTGGTGAGTGGCAACGAGACCCTATGGCCCGAAGAGCCTAAAATATTTAATTTCTGGTCCTTTCCAGAAAATGTTTGCTGAGTCCTGCAAGGCATCCTTAGTCATTACTAATTCCCCTGACTGAATGTCCAATTCAATGCGTTTTAGCAAAAACTCACTGAGGCCCTACAGTGTGCTAAATATACAAACACAGAACCGATATGGACCATCCCGCCAGGAGCTTAGTGCCTAAAAGTTATGGCAAAACTGGAAATGAATTATTTCTCCACAACATGATATGTGAAATAATAGCACAAATAGGTGATAGCCGGCAGCATGGAATAGGAAGTTATTCATCTTCTGTGCGGGGGAGGAAAGTGGAAGGAATAGGAGCTTAGTGGCAGAGGGGCTTGTAATGATGTATAGGAGTTTATCATGGAGACGTGGGGTCAAAGTCGTTCCTGCATATACGAAGCTGGAACAGCATATACGAAGCTGGAACAGCATATACGAAGCTGGAGGAACATAGCAACATGGTCTGGCCCTTATGAAAGCAAAATGGAAATAGAATGGACGTTGGAGTCAGATTAGCCCATTCTCTGACCCTGGCAGTATTCACATGGATTAACTACTGTGGCATACGTGAGCATTCCTGTGCCAAAAACAAAACAAAACAAAACCAAAAAAGTAGGTCTTATTACAAAGAATAAAAAAGTTCACATCAGTTAGCATGGGATAGGAGGAGTATAGAAAGACCTTCATCGGCTCAAAATACATGATCTCAGTCGCTAGTCTTCCGATAGCTGTTTTCTTCCCCGTGTTATACGTATACGACGGGGATCGCTTCTCGGCCTTTTGGCTAAGATCAAGTGTGGTATACGTATATGACAGGTGTGTTGATCTTTTCCCCAAATTGTGAACTCCTTGAGGGCAGGGATCTTTCCTTCTTCATTTTGTGTTCCCCCAAATGCCTCGATCTGTGTCACAGGTAGAACAGGACTCTGCTGAATCTTTGTTGAATTTCTGAACCTTAGGCTGTGAAGGTATTTTCACAATAATCAAGCCACTGGGGTGCCAAATCCACTGGGGTGCATCCGACCTCGGCCCAGGCCACGATGATCTCATGGTTTGTGTGCTCGAGCCCCGCGTCAGGCTCTGTGCTGTGAGAATGGAGCCCACTTCAAATCCTCTGTCCCTCTCTCTCTCTGCCCCTCCCCTGCTCATTATCTCCCTCTCCCTCTCTCTCTCAAAAATAAATAAACATTTTGAAAAAGCCACAATAATCAACCCATGATTTTAGGTGAAACTGAGACCGGTGGGTTGTAAGATGTTTGACTTGCCGAAGCTTGCTCAGTCAGAGGATCCCAAGTCTAACTTGTACCTTCCAAGATGGCGGAATTTGCCTCTGTTCTTCCTCCTCCCCTTCCCCCACATTCTCATTCTGGTGTACTTTTTCCTTTTAGAAACATGCCTCACCCCGCCCTCCAGGTATCCACTGCTCTTGCAGATACGGCCTGTATGTGTTGTTACCTTCCCACTGAAATGCCCCCGATTTGTATCATACCTTTTCCAGGTGGGCCTATGAAAAGGAAAACTAGAATAATCAGGAGTGGATTGCTGGAGGTGTTTTAGGCATCTGAATAAAATTAGTAGGTCTTCAAATCCTTTCACAAAAGCAAACCCTAGTCTGCCATATATAAAGGCAGTCCTACGAGTCCTGGAAATAACAGGATCTTTAATTATAGCGGTCTTAACAGCTGTCATATACCGAGAGCCTGCCAAGTGGTAGATACATTACATGAGGGGTGTCTATCCCTCTCAACACCCGATCATCTTATTATTCCACTTTCACAGATAGGCAAACTGAGGCTCAGAAAGGTTAGGCAACTTTTGCAAGGCCACACAGCTGAGGAGAAGAGCCCAGATCTGCCTACTTCATCAGAGGTCCTGACGACGCCCCTCAGTTGCCCTGTGACTGTGAAGGAGGTTGGATAATCTTTCAGGCTGAAGACTGAAAACTGCAGAACTTCGGCACTAAAGCTCTCTGCTGTGCATTCCTCCCTTCCAGCATTTTCCAAGAAGATGGTCCTTGGACTACTTGCCCGAGAGCAAGACTAGGTATTTAATATGCAGCGTTCAGGGCAAAATAAAAACGCACAGCTCCCTGTTGAAAAAGCAGAAGTGAAAGGTGGGGGGGGGGGGAATGCCACCAAAGGTATTAAAAGATAAACTTTTTCCTCTGTTTTGTGGTTTCTCTCTTGACTTGTCATAGCGTGTTTTGTTTTATTACCGAATGCCGTTCTAAAGAGACAAAAATTAAAATATTCAATTGTTGGCACAAATTTTACTGTTCATTTTTACACTGTACCATGTCAGCTTTCAATGCAAATGCACGAGCACATGTGGAATGACCAAAATGGCACAAATCGTAGTCAGTATGCAGCTCCTACATGCATATGTATTTTGTTCTTGACAGCAAAGTGGAAATATTTTAAAATGTTATTTTCCTTCTTGACAAACACACATTGTACCAACACTCCCCGTCTTCGGCTTACTGATGAGCGGGGAAGAACGGGAAAGAGAAGGAACTTTGGGGCAGCCTCTCTCTCCCTTTCCTACTATGGCCTCATTTCCAGCGAATGTGTTCGGCAATACAGGGGAACAACGTAGGTAAAAAAAAACGATAGGATTCCTAAACGTGACGTTTCTCAAGATGCTGTTGCCTTGTTACACTGCTCAAAGCACATTCTGGTTGAGATTGAAAGTGGAGACGCTTGGGGCCGTCAGCACCCCCGGGTTACTCGGGTTTAAATGTTACCTCGTTCTCAACTTGCTGAACTTTCACACATCATGGGTCCACCAGAATTCTGTGCTTCTGGGGCGTCCCAAACACTGTGAGTGGGGACACAAGAAATGACAGATGTGCAGATGGTGCATACCTTCTCCGCTCGCGTGCGTGCTCCACGGCCCCATGGAGCCTCACATGCAAAACACAAGTTCTCAAATGAAATTCTTAAGAACTTCAAGATGGCAAAGACAGAGCATTAAACCAACTGTGGAGTCCCTCTGGCTACACGGGTCGTATGCCCACGAATCTGGCCCCGCCAGGGGGATGGGCATAGGTGTGCCCAAGAAGGGAGGTGCTGCAGGCCAAACTGTTCATGAAACTTTCCTCTAATCTCTTGGTGCCCTCAACCACTTACCGACCTTCTTTGGCCTAGTGTTTAAATCCTACTCGAGTGTCTTCACCTCCACCAGTCCTTAAGAAGCTGAGGAAGAGAAGCCTGAAGCCATAATCCTAGCAGTTCAGAATCCAATCAGTTTCTTTCGGGTCTCAACAGCTGTACTTGTCTTACCAGTGGCCAAGCTCACACCCTGCAGTCCAGTTTCAGGCCCTGGTCTTGTCCCTACTTACCTCGCATACCCTGAGTCTATACTTTCTGTGTAGGACTGTGCTTAGTGTTGCACTCAAGAGAAATACTTTAATGATGGAAAGAATCCCAGTTACTTAAAACTCTCTATTCTTGCTTTGTGTGCGTTTTCCTTTTGTTTTGACTCAACATTCAACAAACATCGACCTAGTAGCTTCTGCCATGAGCCAGAGCTCTGTTAGCAGTGGGAGGGTCGAAGGTACGCAGGCCATGCTTTCTGTCCTCAAGACGGTCATGCTCTAGTGCCTTCTGAGCCTGGAATATTGTCACTAAGTGTGTCATTCAGATTAAAAAAACGTCTTAGGCCACCTGCCTCTTTTGGCTCCTTTCTACCCAGAAGTGTGGTTTATGGAGATAAATGTAAGGGCCGGTGCCCTGTGGTCGGTTTTCCAGATCAGTCCTCCATACTCTAAGGGGTGATGTTTCTAGCACAAACTGCACCTTATATTCAAGTAAATAAGGTACTCCCCTTAATCCTGAATGCTTGGCCAAAATTTTCAAAGCTCTCTAACTCTAGTTTTCTAACTGATTTCCAGATTTAACCTCAAAGAATTATACGAAGTTTCTGGTGTCTGTGGTTTCTCCAATCTCCCTCCATTCTTAGTCAACCACTTGACTGCACTGAACTTCTCTCATCTTGCATTTCTGACTTCTTCTCTTAAGAGCATTCTTGATCTCAATGCCAAGGGTACAGAGTGCTTCCAGTTCTAAATCTGAATGAGCAAAAGAGCTGGCATGAATGGTTATAGAGCTGTGGACATACTTTAATATCATTACTGAGGTGACAGTCCAGTTTTGAAGAAGGTGGATTGGAGAATTGCAGTTCAAAGGACACTTTGGGGCACCTGGGTGGCTCATTCGGTTGAGCGTCCGGCTTCGGCTCAAGTCATGATCTCACATTTGTGGGTTCGAGCCCCGCGTGGGGCTCTGTGCTGATGGCTCGGAGCCTGGAGCCTGCTTCGGACTCTGTGTCCCCCCTCTCTCTCTGCCCCTCCCCCACTCACGTCTGTCTCTCTCTCAAAAATAAATAAACATTAAAAAAAAAGGATGCTTCTCTGCAGTGGTGGTAGCACAGGCAAAGACCCTTTATTTAAAATCACTTTCTTTTGTGATTTGAGAGATTGGATTATCATCAACAATTCTGCTTCATCAGGGCCAAAGTCCTGTGTTAAACGAATTAGTCATTCAATTATTCAGCAGTTTCTTACAGGTTTGCCACAAATGAGTTAAGGTGTTAGGTTCTGAGAATACAATGGATAACAAGACACGTCCCCTGCCCTCCGGGCAGTAATCACCACCTAAGGGTAATGTGATGAAAAAAAGACCACGGGAAAAGCTAACAGATCTGGTTCTGAGGCCAATCAGGGAACGCTTTCTGAAACAGGACATAGTTAAGCATCTCGACCAGTGGTTTGCAAATTTTAAAGAGCCCTCAGATTCTGTAGTTCTGAGGCTAGCCAATAATTTCCATTTTAAACAAGCACCACAGGTGATTCTAATACAGAGGTCTGCAGAGTACTGTTTTAAAAATATTTATCTAAGCTGCATTATATTTCCATTTCCATTTACTTTCCTCTTGGAAAAAAAAAAATGCAGTAGTAACTGTATTTCCCAAAAAGAGGCACAATTTGACAACATGCTGAAGAAAAGGCCATCACTTTCATTTTCCTCTCCCACAAAGTGTTCTGTGGTTTTTTTATGATATCCAATAGTCATTTGTTAAAAGAGACTGATAGCTATCATAGGATTTGCCTCAAGGCCCGCCATTTTGTGAAGATTCGAACCATGCTAATGGTCAACAAATATTTTTGTAGAATAGAATCCTGGTTGTTTTTTTTTTTGAGAATTTGGAAATTAAATGCAAATGAGAATGTACATAAACATAAGAAGACCACTTTCGCTTTAATAAAATATTTCACTCAATTTCCTTAGTTAAGTAATTATTTTTAAGATGTGTTTTGTAATATTTTAAAGACATACTGTTAAAAACATCCATACTGACATTTTTGAATTAGCATTTTATTAGAACACAATCTCATTCATAAATCCAGACCATGAAAGACTCTGTTGATAATCATAGTCGTGAAGGGCCTTCCAATCCACCTTAATAGTGTTGTATCAACCAACCAACCAGAGGCCACACTTCAATTTTTAAACAGCATATTAAATAATTAAACAGCATATCAAATTATGTTTTGGATAACTGTCATAGCCTAATTTTTTAAGCACTCTTGAAAAAACCACAAACGGTTCATTAAAGATAGTTTTGAAGCCAAAAATGCTAATGCAAATCACGTGGAAATCCTAAAAGGAACTTGGCTTAAGATAAGGAATGAACTTGCTGCTGAAAATAGCACATTACACAAAAACCCAATCAATGTGGCTACAACTGAAACGTATATACGTAGATGCAGTACATTTTAATGGTATTATGCTGATGACCTAACTTTGTCTCTTTACATCAATCTTACATGCTTTCATAAATGCCCTTGTTTAACCAATTTCACGATTGATCCCACTATCCCTTGTAATGGCCACAAATGACAAGGGTAATTCATGACTTTTAAAAACACCAGGCTGGGAGCTACAGAAAAAAAATATCAATCTTTACATATGATTTCCTTTTTTTTTTTTTTTTGGACACAAATCCCTTTGTCCTATGACTGAAAGAAAGCTGTTGGATATTTGCTGATGATTTCCAGTGCCTGTTAAATGCTGCATTTTCCCCTGAGATGTGCTTGAGAAATTTTAAGGTGGTGCTGGTTATTTCCTTCATGGATTCTATTATTCTGTATTCCAAATAACATTAAGCACTAGTCAAAACCCGGCATTTATGTGATGTAGATGTTATCCCATCTCTGTGTTCGTTGTTCTTTCTTGGTGTTTTAAAAATAGTTTTTCTATTTACATGACTTCAATTTCAGTTCTACGTAATAAAATCATCTTTGGCTGAGAGGATATAAAGGCCAAATTCCTATAATCACACAAGGCTATACGTTTTACAATGGCATACCTAATTGCATTTCTTAAGGAATAAAATGTCCTAGAGCTCTTTATTTTGAGGGTGAGCCAGATGAGAGCATGGCCCACGGAATCCAGAAAGAATTGAATCTGAAATGCCTAATCGGCTTTAGATCTGTTCCTCATAGCTGTAGCAACATTGTTCATTCACTGTAGCGCTGGAGCTCAACTGAAAAATAAATCCGAGTGGCCAGAACTTGAATTTATTACACCAGTTCAATCAAAACATCTGCTCAATTCAGTGACCATCTCCCTTAACCCATTTATCTGACGGGGCATGGAAGGCAGAGTGTGAAGCAAAAAGGTACTGATATGCCCACCTTCTAGTTCTGGTTGTCCCTACTGGTTATGTGGCCTTGGGAAAAGAACATCACCTCTCTGTGCCTTCATTTCCATAAGATGATGGAAATGGCTTTTGATAATCCCTAAAATCTCTCTTGGCTGGAAAATTCAATAAGTCGTTGAAAGAGCTCATTCTACCAGCGTCATTAAAAGGCAACTCAGAAAAGAGGGGAATTGATGAAGGATGTCAAAGAACTTGGCCGGCTGACATGCACCTACTCTTGCTGGTACAAAATGACCAACTCATCCCAGACCCCCCAGTTTACTCATTCGGGGTTGACATCTCCACAACATCTTTGGGTAGGGAGGGAGATGAGACCCCTCTAGCCTTTCCTAACCAATTATACAATAACCCAAAGGCAGCTGGCTCAAAACATCAGCAATGATGAATTCAGAACTGGAAATGTGCCCGAACGGCAGCCTCTTCTTCCTCCCTGTGAGTTCCGGACAGATCAACAAACTCGAAGCAAGATAAATAGAAGATCCTGGAGGTGGGAGCCTTGAGTGGAGGTGGAGGATAAAGGTCTAATTACCGTCTGCAAATGTGCATGTATCTGCAGGTGCCAGGGTCTGTGAATTCAGAATCTCCATAACCAATCAGCCAAAAGGAGAACATTTTCACACATAACATGTGAACACTATATTACATTTACATTTCTTAGCCTGTCTGAAGATATATACATATGGATTTAACAAAACAAGCCTCAATCTTCAGAATGTGATGGAGTATGGCTGCTTCAATAAATGTTAAACATAGCGATTCTAGGGCCAGGCTGGGTTTAAATTTCAGCCTTAATTCCATCCCGGAGGTTATTGATATTAATATTTTCTGTAATGTATTAGCATGGAGTCGACTTCTAAAGCAGTTCCTTGTATGAAATGAATATTTTAAAGATCCAACCCATTCAATGCATCCATTATTTCTTTTATAACTGATGTTCCTCTAGACTGTATATAGCTCTTGGATCCTTAGAAATATCACAAGGTTTTTCACAGCTCAGAGATTCCATATTCAACTTATATTAGACTTAAATCAAAGTTGGATTGTAAAATGTAACGTTTTGAAACCAGAAGCAAATAAAAACACCATATATTATTTGCAAAAGTATTTCTCAGGAGGCCATGTGGTTAAGAGCAGAGGTCCCGGGATTTTGTTTTACTTGACTCAGCCTAGATTTTACTCTCAGTTCTACCACAAACTCCGTACAGTTGGGAAATTAACTAAAATGTCAGAGAGCTCAGTTCTTGCATCTGTAAAATGGGTCTGACGGTATTTTCCTCGCCTGCTTACAAAGGCAGTGTTGAGATCAAAGGCACAAACTGATGTGGAATATGATGGCAAATTTATTATATAGGATGAAACTTCATGAAAACAACACTTTGCTAAAATGTGGTGTCCACTGACCTTGGACTCCCCATCCTAAAACTGTTGTTAAAATTGTCAGTTGGGGGTTCAGTTATTCTGAGTGTCATTAACAACTAAAGGATTTTTTTTTTTTTTAATGAAAGAAGTAATTGAGAATGAATGAATGTACTACAGGATGAGAACGAGAAACAATTCACTGTTAAGTTAGTTCTGTAACAAATAATAAGTGTGGGCCTGGCGTTAACATCCGGTTCCCCTTCATTGAAGAGTTGGTAATTTCTCTGCCTTTTGTGATCTGAAACCCCTTATCTGTCCGTCTCCTGATTTTTCACTCTCAGTGTAATGATCCAGACTGGTTGGAACGGTTGGTTCCCCCTATCTGCTCATTTGCAATTTAACCACAGATCATTTCTATATATTCCATGGAATTTACATTGCTGTCCTTTGGGAGACCTGAAATGCTGGCCATTTCCCGCAGGAAGTAGTGTTTCTGCTAAATGTGCTTCCGGTTCGGTGTGTTTCTGTTTATTGAGTGTCTACTGTGTGCGAAAGTTTGTTTGATACCCACTGGATGCAAATATGCATCTCCTGTAAGGTATTACCTGTGAGTACCACATGGTCCACCTCTCCATCCTTTCCTGTCCGGGACTGCATTTTTCTGAGCTGGCTTGTGAGGACAGGAGCAGCTGGATATGCCTGAGTTCTGGGCAAGATGAGAGAATCATCTGTGATGAATGATTTGAAGATGATCCCTCTGTTGTGCAGAATTCAAAGGTACTTCCTGGATCTCCTTGTTCTCCTCCTCCTCGTTATGATTATAACTGTCATTTATTGAGCACCTACTATGTGCCAAGTACTTTATATGCGTACTCTCACATAATCCTTATAAAGATCCTTTAAAGTATTTTGTTTTACAGATGTGAACCCGTGCATGTAAAGAGACAACATTAACTCCTTCCCAACGTCACGCAGAGCTAGTTGGCCTCAGTGTCATATTCTAATCCTAGTTCTGACACCAAAGCTCTTGATTTAATCACGCCCCTCCATCACGCCCCTCGCCCACCCCAACTGGGCAAATATTTTTCATAGGTAAAAATTTTCATTAAAAATAAGGTCTCACTAAGTTTGATTTCCAAAAGGTACACCTAGCCATACAGTGATGGAGTCTTTATTTCAGTCCCTTGAAAAGTGTTATCAGCGTGTGTTCTTAGTGTTGCACATTTTCAGAGTGAGACGTGGCACTAAAGGGCATTTAGCTAATGCTTGCATTTCCTCTACGGCATTTTCACTAAGGAGCTTCACCTCTGTTTGAACAGCATGTTCCCACCGTCTGCCCAGGCATCCCATCCCCAACTTGGACAACTGAGGCTGTGAGACTGAATGTCTGGTCACTGACCCAAAAGGTTGGTATTAAACTGGGGAGGAGCTGGCCCAGGAAAGTCATAGGTAATGAACATCTGCACACGGGATGTACCTGAGTCACTGGGATTGGTGTTGAGAAAGTTCTGTCTTGCCCTCGCTTGTTGAGATTACTAACCACTAAAATATAGGAATAGGAACTTGCATAAGTATTTACTATTCCACCCTTTGCATTCTTCCCCTAAGGGGCAAGTCTACCTTGGACCCGTAGGATTCGGAGCGACTCTACTTTATAACTGCAACATATCGATGGGTCTTATTGATAATTAGCGATGATGGTGAGCTAACATTCTTTTATGCATTGCCAGGCATTGTGTTAAGCATTTAAGGCATCCTTTTATTTAACCCCATGAAAGAGAAATACCACCTATGGATGTGATGAGGACTAAGTGAGATAAGACAGAAAAAGCACTTAAAACCGTGCCTGTCTGGAGCTCTGTAAGCCCCAGTGAACATAGCTCTGATTGTGATCAGTTACTTCCTTATTCTTAAAGGGGAGGCTGGAAAAGGCTGGCGATGGGTAATTGCCCTCAATAGCAACTCACATTTTTTCCCTGATACCACTTTCAACTTGCTGCGAAACTCTATCCAGAACCTAAAGTGACCCCGTACTGACAATTGCTTGGCAATTGCAGAAGTAGTCTACCTTTCACCGCGGATGAAGTCTGTTTTGAGCAGATGCTGATCTGAAGTCTCAGCACTGTGAAAGAGAACCCACTGCCAATGATAGAGGGAGCCTGGTCGGTCACGATCAGAGACTTGACCTCCAAGCGTCGACACAACAGCTGGATGATTTGAACACCGCGAATGAGCAAGTCGCAACAGCTCCTTCTGGCCTTGGGACTAATGTACAGACAATGACGTGCATTTCAGTAATAAAGCCTGGGCAATGTATTGCAGGCAAGCGTGAAGCCAGCCTACAACACTCAGCATTCTTGACTTGTTTACCCAGAAACTAAAGGAAGGAGAAGTCAGTGATGCAAGGAAAAATGTTTCATTAGTAGACTTAATCTGGGGCGTAACTTCCTTTATTGAATCCCAGAATTTCCACCTACCAGTGATCTTGGTTTATAATAAATGCTTTTATAACGCTCATCTCCAGCATGGGAAACCGGAAGAGGGTGGTCCCGGCTTTCCTTTACCATGGTGAGGCTAGTTGGGAGACGCGGGTCATCTTTGAAACTAATTGTAGTGTAGTGATATTGGAAATGGTATATAAGAATATAAAGAAGCTTGTTACTTTTCCACATTCCAATCAACTGTGCTTGTAAAAATGCTTTGAGTTAGCACAATTTTGAACGGTAAAGGGATTGAAACTGAACTAACAGAAAACCCCCTCATCACAGTTTAGCAATTCCAGGATCATCTAGGTCAGTCTGCATGGCCTCGAGATTGTAGGGAATTAGTCATTTCTTACGCCAAATTTGTCAGAAAATTGGAGGAAAGGAGGAAAGGAAAAGGAGGAAATCAGAATATAAATAGAGGCTTGTGAAAATTGGGAATGACAGGGAAAGGAAAACGCGGCTTCTTACACTGTATATCAGGCACTTCATTTAAAAAATGAATGTACAGGGGCGCCTGGGTGGCGCAGTCGGTTAAGCGTCCGACTTCAGCCAGGTCACGATCTCGCGGTCCGTGAGTTCGAGCCCCGCGTCAGGCTCTGGGCTGATGGCTCGGAGCCTGGAGCCTGTTTCCGATTCTGTGTCTCCCTCTCTCTCTGCCCCTCCCCCCGTTCATGCTCTGTCTCTCTCTGTCCCAAAGATAAATAAACGTTGAAAAAAAAAAAAAAAAAGAAAAAAAATGAACGTATTCATGCTTGAAAAGCCAACACGTGTTCCAAATTTTAAAACTCAGATATGATAATATAAACTTTGAATGCCAACTTTTCTCCCTTCGTCCCAAGCGCATTTCTAGTGTCGACCAGCTTATCAGGTTCTTCTGCGATTTTCTTCCATATTTACACCTGATACATTTATGGTGCCGCCTCTTGAAGATTCTAAAAACTCTTAGACATTGCCGACCGTAATGACAGCTTCCTCTAGAGAAAATGAGGATTAACTCTCTTCTCTCGACGCTTTCCCCCACAGGACTAATGTGATTATATCCAGATTTCTAGTTAAATCAGTAGAACTAGGACAGGCCACCAAGGCCACCAAGGCTGATCCACACTGAAAAATAGAAGAGAGTGGTGTGTTTTTGTTTTTTTTTTTAACTTGGCTCACTGTCTTTATATGAAATGATTATCAGAGCAGCAACAAGCAACATCATGTGTCCATCATAGCATCAAGCTCCAATTACAGGGACAACTGGGTTTCCCACCTCTCTTTGTCCCTCTCTGAGATGTGGCCGAAGCTCAGGGTCTCAGCCATCCACGTTTGGTCCAGACTCTTCCAGGTAGGACAGAGCGGGACTGTGAGGTCACGACTGTTGAGCTTGTCTTTGGTGATGGTGCTGGCCCTGGGTTATGCTAGCACTCACTCCAGACCCACCCTATTATTACATATCGGTTGGTCTATAAAATAATTCTACTCAAAAAATATTTTTAAAATTTTGCCTAGGAGCACCTGGGTGGCTCGATCAGTCGAATGTCCAACTCTTGACTGCGGCTCAGGTTATGATCTCATGGTTCATGGGTTCAGCCCCGCATCTGGCTCTGTGCTGACAGCTTGGAGCCTGCTTGGGATTCTCTCTCTGCCTCTCTCTCTCTCTCTCTCTCTCTCTCAAAATAAATAAACACACTTAAAAATATTTTGTTTAAAAGTTCAAAATAATACTATTCATGGATAGTAAAGCAAAAATTCCTTATGTATCATTATCTAACTATTAAAAATAATATGAGAATAATTGCTTCTGGGTACTTATTTATATAAGTTAGTCATTTAAAACTATACCTGAATCTAATATCGTGATGCTGGAAATTTTCTGAAAAATGTATTTTTAATGATCTTATTATTTTAACTTTCCCCACAGAATTACCAGTCTTTCTAAAAGTTGCATTCGTTAGTGGTTAATAAATTTGACATTTTGATAACCTTAACTGAATTTTCTCTGTTGACCATAGTTTTTTTACTGAGGAAAAACTCTAAAGCTGCTGAGTTATTTTGTAATTGAGGATTTAATACTGCTCAATGAAGGACATTATTGTGAAAGTTCACCAAATTATATAAATATTTTATTCTAACTATTTTAAAGATACAGTCTTATATTCTTCTTTTTTTTTTTTCCAAATATTTTTAGGAGAAAAAAAGACATCAAATAGGCTCTCTGTATTTTTGCAATTACTTTAATCTTTTGTCAAATGGTCTTCTTAATTTTATTCCATTCTAGTATATAACATAAATGATCCATTTGAAAAGGGGGAAGCTGTGAAAAAATTTCTCTCAAAAGCTGAGATGTTTCAAAACACAGTAATAGAATTGCAAAATTACATTTCCTGTCTGGGTAGTAAAATCTTGATCTCCAGTATCCTGAAATCATATCAGGGAAGGAGGTTAGAGTTTTTTTTTACTCTTCAGTATGCCAACAATTACATAATGCTCTATTTTTAGTACAAGTTCTGTCAAGCCCACCCTCTGATCTCCCAGACTCCAGAGTATCTCTTAAGGAGGCTGGTTTCTTCAGGCTCTGAGGGGAGAGTTTGTTGATTTGCCTTTTTCAGCTTTTAGAGACCACCTGTATTCCTTGGCCTATGGCCCCTTCCTCCATCTTTAGAGTGCATCCTTGAACCTCTGCCTCCATCTTGACATTGTCTTCTCCTCTGACTCTTCCTGCATCATCCTTCTCCTAAGGACCCACATGATTATTCTGGGCCCATCAGAAACCCAGGAGAATCTCCCAGTCTCAAGATTCTTAATCACAACCGCAATGTCCTTTTTGCCATATGAGGTAACATTTACAGCTTCTGAGCATTAGGACATAGACATAGCTAAGGGCCATTATTGAGCCTACCACACTCGGTTAAACTTGAATTTCAGGTAACAAATATGCATCGGATATATTTACACTAAAAAAAAAAAAATATGCTCCGTATTCCTGAAATTCACATTTACCTGATGTGATGTATTTTATCTCACAGCCCTAGGCTCCAAACACATTTATGAAGTAGTTGATATTTATAGTTAAGAAGTGACAAAATTGATGTTCAAGTGATTAAATACCATGCCCAAGGTCACACATATTTTAGCGACAGAACCAAGTTTCAAGGCTAAATCTGTTTGGCCTGAAAGTCCATGTTCATTCCAGTTGTTTTTTGTTTCTTCCTGTATTTCTCCCCCGTTTCTTCCTTCTTCCCTCCTTCCCTTCCTTCTCTCCTTATTTCATTTTTTTATTATACGGATACTTAAATATAGTCTCCCTAAAAGATACAAACAGTTGTCTGTTTTCCTTTGGCCACACAAGTTTGAACCTGAAACTGACACTTCAGATCCCATTTAAGTTTCCATTAATTGATGAAACTTTAATGAAGTAAGAATTCCGTATGGCTGAAAATATATATTGTTTGGCATACAGAGAATGAAGCACTCTGCTTAACAAAATGCTATGGTTAATAGATAATCAGATATAAATCCCAAAGGAGAACTCATTTCCAAATATCTAGACAAAACCCAACACATTTAATAGACTTTTATGGGGGGAATAATTTAATCTTTTCTTGGTGATCCAAGAAATATTTGAGGATCATGGAGGATCTCTGCAGTTTCATTCTAAATATAAATATATTATAGGTGTAGCAATATCATAATAATAGTTAATAGAACAATATACTGAACTCTACCGTATAGAACTTCCTATCGTAAAGTTCTTAGGATCTCACACACTCCGACGATTTCTATCATCTATATCAGGGTCAGCAAATGTGTTCTGTAAAGGGCTAGATAGTGAATAGTAAATAGTCTTGTTGAAACTGTTCAGCTCTGCATTTATAGTGCAAAGCAGCTATAGATAATACGGAAACAAATGAGAACAGGTGAATTCCAATCAAACACCTTACAAAACAGGTGGGAGGCCTGATCTGGCCTGAGGGCCATAGTTGGCTGATCCCAGACCTATACGCTGATAATTCCCAAATTGCGACTGCATTTTTAAACACTTCTCTCTAATTTGACAATTCTACTTCTAACACAATCACCTTCAACTCCAAAGGCCTCGAATAAAACTCAGAATGTCTGTCTAAATCGGATGGCTGTACACCCAACCTGTTTCTCCCCCCATTTCTCTCCAGTTTTTTGCTCTCCGCAATGCATTTCTCTTCCTCACCTTCCAACTCTTCCCACCAGTTCTCATTTCTCTCGTTTCTACCTTCACGAGGCACACTTCACATCTGTCTTCGTTCCAACATCTCCTTTGTCGCTGTCTTTCCTGAACTCGTCTGGACTCTCCCTGTGGTCCCCTCGTGCCCCTCTACTTCTCTTTATCTTATCTTTTCTGGTTCTACCCATCTTTTCTGGTTCTTATCCTTATCTTTTCTGGTTCGACCCATCCACCACTGCCCGTTGCATCTACCCACAGCAGAGCGCTGGCCTTGCCACTTGTTAGCTTGGGAACCGTCATCAGCCCAAAGTAAAAATCTTCCATGAACCAGACCCAGTCAACTTTACTGAACATTATTTCTCCTTTCACTGCCTTATGAGCTCGATTCCACCAGAGGTAGACAACTTGCTTTATCTTTCATGCAAACCCCATGCTTTCCATTCGTCTCATCCTACGCATTTGCTTATGCCATTTGCGTTGTTATTTCTCTAGAACTGCGGTGGCCAAAATGGTAGACATTAGCCATATGGTTGTTGAATTAGCCACATTTCAAGGGCTTCATACTCACTCATGGCCAGTATCTACCATGTTACACAGGAAGATAGAGAGCATTTTCATCATTGCAGAAAGTTCTGTCTGTCAGCGCTGGCCAAAAAGGTCTTGTTCACATTGCCTCACATTTGGTCCCATAGGATCCATACTGCCTAGCTCAAGTAACATCTTCCCTATCGACCCACTCTTCTTTGCAGTAGTGTTTTACCTGTGTTGGTGTTATAGCACTCACCACTTTCCATCTTGGAATATAGTGACTCAAAAATGTGTAATGGTCTGGGGCACCTGGTGGTGGCTCAGTCGGTTAAGCATCCGACTTCAGCTCAGGTCGTGATTTCACACTCCATGAGTTCGAGCCCTGCGTCGGGCTCCGTGCTGACAGCTCAGAGCCTGGAGCCTGATTCGGATTCTGTGTCTCCCTCTCTCTCTGCCCCTCCCCCACTTATGCTCTGTCTCTGTCTCAAAAATAAATAAAAAAACATTTAAAAAATTTTTAAAAATATGTAATGATCTAGACTACTATTTCCATTTGTTTCATTCTTTTATTTCCTTGTTAACAACTAAGCCCATGCCATGTGCATAGTAGGTGTTCAGAAAGGATTCGTTGACAGGTCCCACAAAAACATTCTCTATAGTTTCGTAAATAGGTAATATTTTCATAACGAACAATGATAACTCTGCCTCATAAATTTACCAGATAAAATTAGCATAAAATTTGGGACATGGAAACTGTATTTGTAGAAATGATATATTTTAGAAAGCCTAATGATACGTCAACATGATTTCCATAAATTGTGATTGATTTTATCGGCTTGGGGAAGCTGCATAGTGTAATGAAAAGAAAATTGATGTCAGTACCAGATTGCCCTATATTAGAATCCTGCTTCCATCAATTACTGGCTAGGCTTGGCCAAGTTGCTTAATTTCTCAGAGCCTCAGAGAGATCGCAACAGCTACCTGCATTAGTTGAAACTCCTTGATAGCAAATGCCAGAAATAGAAATCAAACTAGCTTTTTAAGAAAAAGGTATTAATGGACTCATGTAACTAAGAAAGTCCAGGGTCTTTAACATGACTGGATCTGTGTTCTCAAATAATGGTATAGTTCCATTTTCAGACAAGCTCTTGATACATAGCAGTGAGATGGCCACTAGCAGCTTGAAGGCTCACGTGTTCCTTACAATCAGGATCCAAGAGGAAGAAGAGATCTTTCCCTTTCGCTCCAGGAAATGTCCCAGGGGTACTCTCATTGGTCTGAGTTTGGTTAAGAACGTCCTTAAGTTAACTGTGGATATGGGACGGAGAGCTGGATAGACAGAGCCTGGGTCAAATGGCCAAAGTGAGGCAAGGAAAACAGGCCCGTTGAACCACATGGATGGTGCAAGATTGTGATGGAATGGAGGCTGGTTCTGCAAAGAAAGGAGCTTTGGTAAATAAAGCAGGTTCTCGCCTCTAATTTAGGGGTGCTGCATTGTGTGGCTACAGAGACACTCCCCACATTGTATTCTACACAAATGGTGCTTATTGGAATCAGGCAACATTTGGATCGCCCTCCCTTATAGGTTTGGAGCAGTGATGGCATGGTATAATACGGATAAAATGACTAGCAATTCGTAGATATTTTCTTCACTCTTTATTCTTTTTGCACCCGTGTTTTCCCACTTAACCTGAAAAAAAAAAAGCGTATTATTTAATAGTGGTTAAGGTCTGGATTAGAGCACTCTGGATTTACTAGCATTTGCTCTGAAGTAACAGATAAAGAAATTATACCTCCCTCCAATATTTTTGCCTTAAGGGCATTCTACAGTCAATATGGAGGGGCATGACTCTAACAAGATTAAATGATTTAGAGATGGCCCTTTATTTCATCACTGGTGCCTCCAGAAATGCTATATTAACCCAAAGTTGCTTGATAAACATCTTATAATTCAAATATTATGGTGGGTAAAACTCTCTCCATTTACCTGTACTTCAACCAGAGAAGTGTCCTATTTGTCAGTTTAACATTCAATAGGTTAACACTTAACAGTTTAACATTAAATGGCCCTTTTTCTGTGAACGTAGAAACCTTTAAATAGGTAACATTAAAAAATCAATAACATAGAGAGATTTTTCTATGTCCCATAAACAAGTCCACAAGTAGGCAGTTCGGGGATTGGTCTGGTAGTTCCCTGATATCATTAGATACCTAAGTTCCTACGGCTTTCTGTTCCTACTTTTTAAGAGTATGGCCCCATCTTCTTGTTCTCAAGAAGGCTGCCAGAGCCCCAGCCATTACGCCCACAGCTCAAGCAGGCTAGAGGGAAAGGGAAAGAACATAAAGGTACGTGCCAGATGATTTAGCCCTCTTTCATGGCTTTTCTTGGACACCTCTATTACATGTTCTTTTAGCTAGACCTATGTCATTTGACAACCTTTAGATAAAAGAAAAGCTGGGAAATCTGGGCTTTATTATTTTAAGCTGGGTATATTGATTGCTGCCCCAAATAAGAGTTGGGGCTTCCTCAACAAGAAGAAACGGGAGGTGCACCTGAGTGGCTCAGTCGGTTAAGCATCTGACTCTTGGTTTTAGTTCAGTCATGATCTCACATTTCAGTTTGTGAGTTCAAGCCCACATTGGGCTCTGCACTGACAGTGCAGAGCCTGCTTGGGATTCTCTCTCTCCCTTCTCCTTCTGTCCCTCCCCCTCTTGTGCTCTCTCTCTCTCTCTCTCTCTCACAATAAAGTTAAAAAAGGAACAAACAAACAAAGAAGGGAAGACTGTATATTGAGTTGATAACTAGCAGGCGGTGTCTCACACAAATCAGCATTTTCTCTAAGATTTTGTCTGAATAAAAAGGTTTCAATCCTTAAAGAAAATCTAAAAGCCATTGATGCAATTAAGCTCTAAGAAGTGAACAGCCATGTATGTTGAATTTAATGGGATGATGCTCAAAGAAGCCAGGGTGGTTGTGACATTCACACGTTCAAAACATTAATCCCAACTCTATTCATGGTGGACATTTTGAATAATAAGTAAAGCTGGTGGACGCTTTTCACCACTTCCTTAAGAGGCCTTTGAAAACGGAGGTTGTAGCCTTAGGCGTGTGTTACCATTCGCCATTTCCTTCTCCCGGTGTCCCTGAACTCAAATGGACCAAGAGGGTGGTTGAAAGGCAGTCAAATGGGAAACGGGTGATGTGCACAGCTCCACACCTTGGAATTGTCCCTGAAGCCCAAACTGCCGTCTGGGGGCTCCTTGACTGGTGCTCTGGTTGCTCCCCAGCTACGGAACAGTGATTGTGTCGGCAGGGCAAATGGCTCAGAATGTGGTGGGGAACCGAAGAGAACATTTGGAAAACCCGCGTATTTGAATAGACTAAAATGGGTTTTCTGCTCAAGCTGCCAAGCTGGTTTGCCTCTAACATCAGCTTGCTTAGAAGAGAAGAGGAAATCATTCCTACGAGGACTTATTCAGATTGGAAAAAAAAACAAAACAAAACTATGCTTTGCTTCGATTTTCACAGTCTCTCCAGCGAAGGGTTTATTGCGCAATCTTCTTTCTTCAGCGCCTGTTTGAATTCTCCATGTTCTTGAAGAGCCAACTCTCATCTTGAGGCAGTCTACCAGATGGCTGAAGTCCTCGGCAGCCTCTCCTCCTAAAATGTGGCCCCTTTCATGACGGCGCAGATCACGTATTTGACATTCATCACACCCTGCTTTGTTGTGTTTGTCGTCTTTTCCTGTTGGTGCCTCCTGTCTCCCTAACGGAATTTGAGGTCTCCCAGGTCTAGGGGACCAGATCATTTATTATCTAAATTGGGACACTTTGGGGAGTGAAAAGAAATATTGTTAATAATTACACCAGGAAACCTGCCACAGACCTGAAGTGTCCAAGCGAATTATGATGTGTGGTCCTCTGTTAAGGTCAAAAGCCACTATTTACTGCTTCTCTTCACCCACAGGGCCCAGTGTAATTCATATACAAATGGACGTTAAAGTCTTAAAAACAAATACCTTAGCAAGGCAGCAGTTTCTCCCACAACAGCTGAGAAATAGGTGAAGGAGACGGGGCCTTACCGGCGGAAGATTTAATAGTTCGATATAGGAAGTACCCGCAAATAATTGGGTAAAGACGTTCGCAATAGAACCCGGCCTAGAATTTATATTCTTACCACTGAAAGCTGCGAGGTTCAAGTGGGCACTCTCACGACGAGAATAGTGAGGGAAAAGTGTTTTTAATGGGCATTTTTGTGGAGTGCGTTCTCGTTTCAGAAGCGTTACGCTTCCTACCCATCACACTGACGTCAGCATCAGTCTGAGCAGGAGGAGATAGGAACAGAATTAGACAGAAGTGTAGATTCAAAGCCAAGACATTATGAATTCTCTGCAGTTAGTGCCCTGACTGACGTCAAAGTTTCGGATTTGTCTGGTGTGGCTCTGCCGAAGGACCCAGAACAAAACAGATCTTCCTCCATGGAGAATGACACCTGAACCACGGCTCTCAGTACCAGCACAGGCTTTGCTTCGATTCCGACATCTTTGATAACGCATCGTTGCTGTGGAACACGACATAAGGTGATGTCTTCCTCCCTCGTGAACCCCAGCTAAATACGTATTTCTAAACTCCCAAAGCATTTGCTCGCTGTTGTTTTTTTTTTTTTTAATTTTTTTTCAACGTTTTTATTTATTTTTGGGACAGAGAGAGACAGAGCATGAACGAGGGAGGGGCAGAGAGAGAGGGAGACACAGAATCGGAAACAGGCTCCAGGCTCTGAGCCATCAGCCCAGAGCCCGACGCGGGGCTCGAACTCACCAACCGTGAGATCGTGACCTGGCTGAAGTCGGACGCTCAACCGACTGCGCCACCCAGGCGCCCCACTCGCTGTTGTTTTAAAACAGCATTCGGAACATCCTGCTTTACTTTATATGTAGGAATCCTCTTCTTCTGTCTCCATCGTATTACAATCTCGAGGACGCTGAGTTTTTCTTGATTTTGTCTCTATTCCAACCAGGTTGACTGTGTAATTGTTGAAAGGGAAGGGGTCAGTGGCTTTGAGCGGACAGGACACTCCTGGCATAAGTCAGGACTATTCTGGGCAAGACAGGATACATGTCCCCCACCCCCCCCCGCCCCCCGCAACTTAACACCTACACTATGTCCTGCACATTCTAGGGACTATGTGGATATTGGTTGATGTGACCTTACATCACATCCTCCTGAAAGTATTTTGGCTTAACTTAAAGCCCCAACTCCATAGCTTTGTCTACCACAACTGGTTGTCCTTAGTGACTCAGTGTAAGATAAATTCCAGGTCGAGTCCAGAACTAAAGGCATTGCTTCCTTCTACCCTTAACAAAGAAAAACCCAAGGCTACTAATAAACGCCATGCTGTTTCTCTGGTCCCGAATAGTTCCCTATTGACATCCGACACACATGAGGTTCCTTTCAGAGAACTCCAGGCTTAGAATCTGACTTATGCACGTGATAGCTTGCGAGAGCTAAGCAACGTTGGCGTTTTGGTGTCAACAATCAGACTGAAAACATGATTCCGACGAAGATTTATCCTAGCGCATGCTAGATTTTAGAAATGTGAAGTGGGAAAATACCAGGAATTAGAAGCAGAATACCTGTGCTTAAATCCTACCCCTATCACTTCTGAAATAGTATTTCATCCGAAAATCAAGGATAATAATACTACCTCTATCTGCGGGAGCCTTGGGATAATTAAGTGATATACTGTATGCAGAAGTTTTATAAAATTTAATGGGAAAAAGTCTGCAAGGATGCACATTCTTCTTTTCGTTGCCTGCTTAAATCCACTCTATCAACTCTGTGCCTCCCGGGTAGCCTAAGGCTGGGGTCACCAGAACACAAACGTGCTGTTACAAGGTTTTAAAAAAATCAGCAAAACAACTGGTTGTTACATGATCTCTGACAACAGTTGGATGGACTTTTCCCCCAATTAAATGAAGTGTTTTGGCAGCCTGTAAGTAGAGCCAAAAGTGTAGCTAGAAAAGGGAATCATTTTCCTTAGGGAGAGTATAATTTTAACAGAAGTTCAACTTCCACATTTTAAGATCTGTACTTTGGATGTCTCCGTTAAGTGCAAAATGAATATAATTAGTGATGAGACACCTTGCCGTCGGCTATAGTATGCATTAAGCTACAGCAGAATATCACAACCTATCATGCTCGGTGGTGTATTTCGGGACTTCCTGCGCTGTCGTCTCTTAAAGCAAATACTGTCTGTAAAATTTCAGAACCTAACAGTTGCTCCTTCGGAAGGGTTAGGAGCGGGAGCAACACATCTGTGGCCTTCAAACGGTCAAGCCAGACATATAAATCTCTTCGGGACGGGATCCATATCTTTTCACGCATGGGTCCCTCACGTGTAAACGAAACCCGGCCCAATGAAGGAAATGGGTGTAGAATAAATAGGAGAAGAGATAGAATCTCTGATGAAATATTCCAGTGATATAGTACACAGAAAATGACCATTTTGAAGTGTCTGAGAGCCCCAAGTTACCTAGAACCTCCATTTCTCCCCCATTTATTCGGCACAAGGATGTGTGGTGGCCCAGCTGTGATTAGTGAACGACTATGGGGACAGTTGTAAAAGGACATGCCCTCCAGGTACCTCCTAATTTTGTAACTATCATCCCAGCGTGTAAAGCATAAAGGCCCCAAAGGGTCACTGGAGAAAGAGTGAGCATGTGGCCCAGAGCCTGCGTCAATGGGGAGCGGTTTCTTAATAATTCATGCTATCAAATACGTTTACACACTGGACACACACACACACACACACACAAAGTTGAGCTTCCTCTTAATGTGGTTTTCCTGAGTCCTGCAACCTAAAGAGCTAATGTAAAGAAAAGTGAAGGGCAGAGGATGTGCGATGTTTTCTGTTCGTGAAGCCCTAACTCAGGAAGTGATGCTATGTCTGTCTCTAGGAAATGGTTAGACTTGCACAACTTGATAATTATTTAGATACGAGCCCAGAACGCAACTAGCCTGGGAGCTACCCGAAGGTAGAGATGCGCTTCCCTGCCTTCTGTATAACACTACTTTGCAATTCCTCCAAGGCACGTCTTGGACACAATGAGTGCTCAAGAAATGTTGAACAGTTAAGTAGTTTTAAAAGCTTAAGAAAAAAAAAAATGACACTTTTCACTTGTGACTTCATGCCCGGTTAAATAATAGTTTTTAAAAAGGAGAATCGGAGTTAAATATACTTCACTGAGTAAAAACCGTGTATCAGGGACCCCTGGGTGGCTCAGTCGGTTAAGCGTCCGGCTCTTGATTTCAGCTAAGGCCGTGATCTCATGGTTCATGAGTTCGAGCCCCGCATTGGGCCCCGCACTGACAGCACGGAGCCTGCTTGGGATTCCCTGTCTCCCTCTCTCTCTCTGCCCCCCTCGTCTCTCTCTCCCTCTCTCATAAATAAATAAATAAACACTTAAAAACAACAACAACAACATATATCAAGTACTATACCCCTGAAAGGGGTATGAAATTTCTGAGCAAGTTACAGCTCCCGTCTCCAAGAAACCAAAGCTATCTGGATAACTGGAACAAAGCAAAACTCAAACAAAAGAACGTGTCACTTGACACCCTTTATACAAATATATTGTGTTCATTACTGCTGGACGTTACACAACCATGTCTTGTTATGATGGTGCACACCCTGTTTGATAATATAGGTCTAAAATGAACCTGTTTGGTATCTTATACATGTGACAGCAATTAACTTCTAGTAATTGACTTCTCAAATTATCTCTACCTAAATAGTCCCAGAAAAACGATCTTATTTCCCTTGTTTCAGTTCAGTAGATTAGGAGGTGATGGACTTGTTGGTCTTCAGCTTATCGGGGTGGCTTGTGGATGTAGCCCATAAAATCCCAACTATATTTTTTTTTTAATTTTTTTTCAACGTTTTTTATTTTATTTTTGGGACAGAGAGAGACAGAGCATGAACGGGGGAGGGGCAGAGAGAGAGGGAGACACAGAATCGGAAACAGGCTCCAGGCTCTGAGCCATCAGCCCAGAGCCTGACGCGGGACTCGAACTCACGGACCGCGAGATCGTGACCTGGCTGAAGTCGGACGCTTAACCGACTGCGCCACCCAGGCGCCCCCCAACTATATATTTTTTAACAGTACCGAGTGATTACAGAAGTACACACACATACACGAATATATACGTGTATATAATTCATATGCATAGGTGCACACGCATGTCTGAAACTGCCAACATCTTTGTTCTCTCATTGCAACACTGAGCACAGATCTGTTGGTGACGCTTTTCGCCCAGACTACAATAGCCAGCTGTCTTTAGAAGAGTGTTACTGAGTCTCTGCCACGCAGACAAGAAAAGGAATATTGGAACGCGTAATGCCTGTGCCAATGCTCAGATATTCATTGCACATCGTGATGATTGCATCTGAGAATCTGTTCCTGCGTTATTCTGCTTTTTCTTAAGAAATAGTCTTATCTTTTGGAATGTGTGGAAGCAAAATGACTAGTTTATAACAGATGGTATTAAAAACTGTGAGTACAATGCAGAAATGCAACAGTAAAATTGCAAACTGAGAAGAGGAATCCAACGAGGGCAAAAAAAAAGCATAAGATTTGAGAATAAATTATGCACCGGACAAACTGGTAATCATTTTGAGAAGAAGAGAGGTGGGCTTGAGCAGTCAGATAATATAGAAATAACTGTTTGGTAGAGGCTGGCTAGCATAGCGTTGAACAGCACAGACCGCCCTCTGCTCCCGGAATGGAGTTTGAATGCTGAATCTCCACTTACCAGGTTGTACGACTTTGTACCGGGAGGTCAGCTCTGGACATCTCTTTCTCCCTTGCACTCTGCAAAGAGGGAGAGGTGTGCACACTTAGTGGAAATAATGGCTCATGGCAACACGTAACTTTTCACAAGTGCTTACTATGTGCCAAGCACGATAGTAAGCATATTACATACATATGTTCATTAACTCTCACTATAATCCAATGAGGCAAGTGCTACTACTATTATTATTACTAATATATGAGGCTAGACTAGATTGGGTGAGTTGTCCAAAGGGATAAAGCTGGCAGAATGATTCTAAAGTCTGTGGCTTAAGAACCATGCCATCACATTGCCATATCAAGTGTTTATCCCAGCTTGGCACAGAGGAAGACTTCAACATATAATAAAGAGTCAACCACACAAGATCCATTAAAAACTCACCAAGAAGGAAAACCAAACCACCTTCCAGGTGGAAACAGAGTTGGCCCTCTCTTCCAAATTTATCGTGTGATGTGACGGATGGAGATGTGAGATGATGCCAAGATGGCTGATAGAGTCCAACCGGGAGTCACATGACGAGCTTACTCCCATTCAGATGAACCCACACGGTCCGCCACAGTCTCAGGTTCAGTTAGCTGATGCATCCTGTCCCTAGCATACGAACACCCACCCCCTTCCACTGCGTATATTCCCTTGCCTTCCGTAGATCCTAGTGCATATTTCAAAGGTAGAGAATTGAGCCTAATGAAGTTAGGACAGGCTTGGGTGTTAACAGCCTCGCAGCTGATTCATAGTTGTTTTCATCTTGTTAGCAGGCTGTGAATGTGAACGCCGAGTTAGAAGTTGAACTTGAATCCAATTCAAAGAGCAGATTCTGTTAGAGTATCTGACACCCTAAAAATGTTCAAGGGGAGGTGGAAGAGAAGAGGGACGGGTAGGGGGTGCTGGAGGCTTTATTCAACCGCCACGGCCCCCTCTGCCAGGATGAAAGATGGCGTGGCTTAAGCTTTTTGCCCATCTCGGTCTCTCAGAAATATTCACACTACACCAATCAAGGAATGGACCACTGCTGCCACCTTGTCATCCCTCTTCCTCCCCTGAAATGGTGCTCATCCCTCACAGTTGCCCTGATCGCCAGGAAACCTGTTACCCCAAATAACTGTCACATTCTCATGCGCTCAGTCACAGGGAAGAATTTCGGCTTCTCTCTTCCCTACCATTGGAGAGGAGGCAGAGGTCACACGACTGAAAGGATCCCGTCTTGTCTCCCAACAAGAGGGGTCTGTGCAGCCGCTGTGCCCGCAGCAGACAGAAGGCACGCGGCAGCTGAGGCTGTTCAGAAGGCCCTTTCCACCCACTTCCTGTATCTGGCTTTGATTTCTTAGAGGGCAGATGCATCTATTCCAGAGTCCCTCCCTGATTCAGCTGGAAAACAAAACCAAAACCAAAACCAAAACAATCAGAAGTCTAAAGCAATCCTTTCCTTTTCTGAAGTTTCTTCACTTTGTCTCAGATCCTCTTTTCTGGCTTCTCTGCTACCAACTCTCCGTCTCTCCGTTTAAAGCAGCACGGGGCTGAGTTTTGCTGAGTGTTTAGTCATCGCCGATCTTAATTGCAAACGGCCCTAGCTGAGAGGGATGGTTTTACCAGGAAAGCCAAGCCCAGGAAGCAAGATGGGTAGTAGTAAAATGGAACCCAAACTAATTTCCCAATAGAGAACAGAAAGAAAAGAAACAAAAAAGTGGAACCAAGATTCAATTCATTCCCCAAGTCGTGGAGCTCTGTGAACTGACTCCTGGCCCGTCTACTGCTCCGGTTCAGTCTTCCTTTACTTTTCCTTTCAAACTTGATGCTTCAGCAACAGGGCTGTTTTTACCTTAATAAACAGAGCTTTTTCATGCTTCTGAGCCTTTGTGGAATCTTTTCTCTGCTTGAAATGCCTTCTCACTCTATCTTCCTGGAAAGATCTTATTTGACTTTTAAAACCCGACACAGACATCACTTCATCTCCCCCCGGTGATTCTGATTTAATTGGTCTGGGTTGTGGCCTGAGCTTTGGGGAGTTTTAAGCACTCCCCAGGTGAAACTATTGTGCACCCGAGTTTGAGAATGACTGCTCTAGGCTAGTGGTTTTTGAACTCGAGAGCAAGCGCCAGGATCAGCTGGAGGGCTTGTTAAAGCACGGATTGCAGGGTTCACCCCCTGAGTTTAGAATTCAGTAGTGCTGGGGCCTGAGAATTTGCATTTCTAATAAGTTCCCAGGTGATGCTGTTTCTACTGGTTCTGGCACTGTATTTTGAGAATCGCTGCTCTATTCCAACTTGCTAACTTGCACAGACTCCCTACGTTGCCTGGATACTTGCACTATGTAAACTGAGCTCATAGCACGGTTACCGCACTGCAATGTTGCCGGAGTATTCACGAGTCTATTCCACCATTAGAAGGTAAGGGCAATAGCTTTTTCGTCTCCCCACCCAGCACTGCACCTGGTGTATCGTAGATGCTCCATAAAGGATTACTGAATGAGTAAATATTCAACGTCTGGTTATCACAGAGAAACAAAGCCACGTGCCAGATTTCTGCCCGTCTTTTTGGAGTGTTGGATCGAACAACTCTTCAAACATCAGAATTTAAATCTAGAAGGCAGTTTTCTTGGTTTCTATGAATGACATCTTGGATTTTGGTGATAGGATTAGGTTGGCAAAGTCCTCCTAATACACTGGGATAAAAGGGCTTATGCAAAAGGGGATTATATTACATTACATCAACAACACCTCTTTTTAAACTGACACTTAATGAGTATCTCTATCAATAAAGGCCTTTTGAGAGCTCCCCGTAAAATGTTGTGAAAATGAGAACATTTTAAATACAGGCAAACAATAAGCCCCATTCATACAACTTCTTCACCTTATTTCTCTAGTATCATGAATCTCAAACAGGCTCACTCACCCTCCTCCAGTGAAGTTGGCACATGTTAGCCATATTGATTGTCTGATTACAAATATACACTGTGGCAGTGAGGAACCCATTTGTCCCTGGGGCTCATATGTAGATCTCAGACTTAACACACACTCAGTTACAAGGCAATGGAACCAGATAGTAAAATGTTACTCCCAAGGAGATCAGACTCTGATACGGAACAATGATTTCATTGTTTCATACAACCTTATAAAGTAAACCCAAAGAGATGTCTGAAAAAGCGTTTCCTAATCCTTGCTAATTTCTTAAATACCTACTCTCAGAAGAATAAGTTGGCTGTTATTCACTGATCTGTAGAACATAAAAAAAAAAACACAAAGTGTGTTGACACAGCCCTTTCTAAACCCCAAACCCAGAGCTGATGATGTGGTATTTGTGTGTGTGTGTGTGTGTGTGTGTGTGTGTGTCTTGCGTATTGCACATTTTAACTGCCTTTTACCTTGATGACCATCTGACTGTTCTGGAAAGGCAGTGCTATCCTTAGTGTGGAAAGTAATGCCATTTGACATTTGAATAGCATCTAGGTAACATTTTTCAATGAATCGGTGAGGGACTCCAGATGGGAAATTTGTTCTTCTGAGTCTCTGGTCAGTCTCTCTTAATTGCAGTTCTCTGTCCCTGGTCACCTTTAATCACTATCTATGATTCTAAGCATGTCAAAGTACCTGGATATTGACTTTCTGAATTAAGTATTTCACCATTGAATTCCACTTCATTAGGTGGCCAACGGGTTGAACATGATCAGATCAGGAATGAAAGATTCTGTAGGCTGTTCCTGCCTTTCTTTTCAAAACCATAACATTTTAAAAAGGGCAAATTTGTCTAAAATTATGCGCGATGCATTCAGAGTTCAGAGCAACTAGGTTTAGGATGTAAAGGCCCTGGTGTGAGCAAGCAGGTGTGGCTGCTTTCTGTTGGTATCTGTTCTTTCTTTGGTTGGTTGATTGGTTGGTTGGTTGATCCCTTGGTTTCCAAGTTGGCATGACTGCCTTCATTCTTCCTGTTTCTGTCTTATTAACCTCGAATGAGAGGACTATACACCCCAGCAGGTGTATATGTACCCGACCTTGTTCCCATTTGAGGAGTACAGATGGAAGCCTACCTACCATATGTCTAAACATTTAAAAGTGACAAACATATAAAAGTTATAAGTATACAGACTTCTGAATAAAATACATTTTCCCTCACCTTACCAAGTATATCTTCCTAATGGTAAAAAAAAAAAAAAAAAAAATTTAAGTATGTAAAGCTATTATCACATACAATTGAAAGTCTCTACAATAACAAGGATGACTGAACTTAATATTGCACATGGCTGGATATTCATTTGATGGGTTGCAAGAGTTTGGGTGGGTGAGTAAGTAAAAGCATGCTTAATTTACAAATCATTATGTATTTATTTCATAAAATTCATTTTTACCTTCCTTTTGAGTAAAATTACTAATTAAATTATTTTTTATCAAGCTTTTCACTGAGTTTGAGTCTATTGATAATAATGATCTAAGGTATTAACAATGGAAATGTAATCATGTCCAAAGTACACAAAATTTGTATTTTAATCAAAAATATCAAATAAAGCAAATCTAAAATATAAGAAATTATTTTTCATGTGCTTTCAAAAGTGTTTTTTTGATCAAATATCCAAGTTACTTAGCAAAATGAAGAGAAAAATACAACTTACAATTAAGAACTATCAACAACATAAATGAAAATTATTAAATAAACCTTACATTATTTATTTCCTAAAAAGGTAATTAAATATCATTCAAAGCTTTTATAAAACGTACACCATCCACAATTCCACCTTCGGTTGCCAACGTAAAGAACCAATATTTTGCTTCACACGTACTTCATTCAGGAAGAATTTGAGAAGTTAAATACTTCGTTTTTATATTACCTAAATATGGCCGCCACTCCAATGCTTCCTTCCTTCCTAAGCTGTTTCTGACCTCCATGCCAGCAGCAGCATAGCCCACAAAGCTTCGTGGCTTGTGGAGGTAGTTATCTTTTCTTGTGAAGACTTAAGACAACTGAGTTGGGGAACTCTTTTCCTGGGGCCTTGATGGATGTTAGTAGCCATGGGCACGCGTGTTCTAGGGTTCCTGCCATGCTGTGCCAGCCCTCAGGTCAAGATTCCAAATCACAGAGGCCCCCATATGTTCTCTAATAAATGTAGTTTTTTTTCTGTCTCTCTGACATGGAAGCTGCTCTAAAGCCCAAAAGCGATGCGTTTTGTTGTTGTTTTTGTTGTTTTACCCTCGCATGCCTCTTCTTGGTTCCAGCCTTTAGAGATTCTCCCCGAGATTATTGTAGTAGCCTGCCTGCAGATAGCTTTCCTTCTGCATTCAAATTTTTCTTTGTGGCCATAAAACTACCGACATAGATGAGCAAGAATGCTGACTGGTCACTTTTCCCCTATTTTAAACCTGAATTCTGAGGTCACTTGTGAATAGATGAGATAAAGCAAGTAAATAAAAGCACACTCCACTGTAGGTGTGGCTAATGAGCCGCTCCTATTCCTTTACCCCAAATCCATCATGAAAAAGCGTGAACTGCCGAACTTGGCAGAAACAGTAGTGAACTGGTTCCGGCTACTGACAGGAGAGCAGTTGTCAAGACAGAAGTATCGCTTCATGATTAGTGCTTACCATTATTGTGTAACTGGGCTCAGCAACAAAGCAGCAAAGAATTGTCAATATTAACTGAGCATTCATTATGCGCCAGGTACGTTGCTAAGAGATTTATATGTATTCTTTCATGTGATTCCCCCCCATTGCCTTGGAGCTAGGTAATCCTATGAAGCTCCTTTTCAAGACAGAGG
The DNA here is from genome assembly GCF_016509475.1 of Prionailurus bengalensis. Lineage (NCBI taxonomy): Eukaryota > Metazoa > Chordata > Mammalia > Carnivora > Felidae > Prionailurus > Prionailurus bengalensis. The sequence continues at coordinate 114,020,030 of NC_057358.1, forward strand.
ATCTCAGGCGTCAGAGGAGTTAAGTGGCTCACCTAAGGTCATGCGGTGTGGAAGCAATGGCAATGGAATTTAAACTCAGCCTGTGCAACTCCAAAGCCTGCATACTGAAAAACGATTACCTTAAGTTGCCCATGTCTTACGGGCATTGGGCAGAGGGATGGGAAGTTCTGGGACTAGGTGAGGCCAAGACAGGGAAAAACGAGCCAACTACCAAAGTGTCCCCCAAGGGAAGCAACCACCAATCCAGCATAACAAGTCCAAAGGAATAAAATCACCATGTGTTTGTCTGGGCTGCTGTCACTTTTAAGGAGTGATGGAAGTGAACTCAGGTGGAACTCAAGTAATCACGTAAGGGAGCTGGTAGGTGCACATTGCAGTAAAGTGTAGATTCTAGTTAATTCTACCCACTGAGACCAGTGAGTCCACCCACTGGTGGGGCTACTAGCTCGGTACATGCAACCTGGGTCAAGATTGACTCACCATTTGGGCTGCATTTGAGTTTCAGAACAAGGACCTCGGTGATGGGGCAGTTAGGGACCATACATACTGAATTCTGTTCTATTGACAGGGACCGTACTGGGACACTTAACCTACTTGTCCTTCCAAAAGTGAGATCATTATGGTTCTTTCCTCCAACTTGGAAAATCCTCGAAGCCCTCGAAACCACGCCCCATGAGACCTCTGCATGATCCGACCTTGCTGAAGTACTCAGGACTCAGAAGGTCCTTGGAGAAGATAAGGGCCCTGCATTGTCAAAACTGTACTTCCTGGGAGGAAAGAGCAAATGGGGCGATTTCAAAGATACAATGCAAAGTGATGCATTTATTTATGGAACTGAAAAGAATTTGGACCGTCATTTCTAAATTGACCTCTTAAATGAATTCTACAAATATTTATTGAACACGTACTAGGAGCGAGGCCATGCTAGGTAGCTGGTGCTATGAAGAAAGGAGCAAGAGGAAACACATTCAAATACAAATCCACTTGCACACAGCGGGCTACACACACTATTGTAGGAGTGTGAGAGTGTGAGTCCAATAAGAAAAGGAGTTAATTTTTCTGGGAGGGCAGGAGGATGTTCTTCTAGGTCTTTGCGAGCCTTCAAGAGGTTTATAATCTCTGCCTCTCCACCAACACTGAATAATAGCTAGTGATTTTGCTGAGTGTGTGTTGAACGCTTGCTATGTGCAAGGCGTGTCAATCACTTTACTTGAATCAGCTCCTTTCATCCTCACAACGACCAAAGAAGATGGGTGCTATTATTATCTGTGCCTCCTGGGTGAGAATTCGGAGCCCCGGGGATGTGACAGGACCCTGCTACTGTCCCACAGCCAGTAACTGGCAGGGCTGGAGTTGAAACTTAAATCTCTTTGACCAAAGACTCCAGGTCTCGGTCTCCACATTTGAGAAAGTGAAGCTTGATAGGGAGCAGAACAGAAGAGGAAAATGAGAACTACCCACTCAACGAACAGTGAGTAGGCGTCAGGCCCGTGTGTGGCCAGGAGACACCATGTCTCATTTAGAAGTGCATCTCAGAAGACAGATAGATGCTGGAGCCCAAGGTGGCCTCCAGTATTGAGGAGACCATACATCCTGACCTGCCCAAGGCAGTTGGGGTATGCCTGCTATCCTGGGAATAGGATCCTTGACTTGGTCAGTAAGCTCTGTGGTCACTCGGGCAATATTACCATGGAGCTCTGTAGCACTTGTGTCCGTCCGGGTGGGAAAAACCATCCTGAGAGTGAAAAAAAAAAAAAAAAAAAAAAGAATCAGGGATTTAGTTATTTAGCCTTTTTTTTTGTCTGTCTCCATCTCTCCATTCAATTTCTGTTCGCTGAACAATGCATCCTCCTGTGTTTTTCGTCACTTTGTCATTGTCCTCAACTGTTCTAGAATTTGTGTATCCCCAGCCTTGGTGTCAGCACCGTGGAGACGCAGAGCCAATCCGAGTTCACTACAAAGCAGCACAGAGAGTTACCCAGAGAGTCTCCGTGGCTTCTGGGAATCACTACAATGCTGGCTGTTGCTGTTGGGAGTGACTCTCCCTTCAAACCAACCAGCAGCCACAGCAGTGACAAGGGAGTGTGAGACAACAGGATTTAAAATTACCAACACTTCAAAGAAGCAACCTAAATGTCTGTGGATGGATGAGTTGATAAAGAAACATTTTATATGGGGAGAAAGACAAATACTGTATGATCTCACTATTTAAGTGTGAATCTTAAGAAAAAAAAATGTCAAACTCATAGAAACATCCAGTAGAATGTTGGTGCTTGCCAAGGGCTGGCAAGTGGGGGAAATGGAGAGATGTTAGTCAAAAGGCACAAACTTCTGGTTCTAAGATGAGTAAGTTCTTAGTATCTAATGTACACGTGATTACAGTTAATAATACTGTATTGTATAGTGGAACATTGGTAAGAGAATAGATCTTAAGCATTCTCCCTGAAAACAAAAACGTGGGTGAGGTGATGAATATGTTAATTAACTTTATTATGGTAATATTTTCACAATGTATACTTACAGCAAATCATCATGTTGTACACTTTAAATATCCACAGTTTTATTTGTCAATTATATCTCAATAAAGCTAGGGAAAATAAGTTAAATTAAATAAGGTAAAAATAATCAACACTTCAAACATTCAAGAGTTTTAACAGCAGATAATCTTTAAGAGAATGAACACTCCCCGAAGCGTAGGATTGTGCTGGAAGGGGATCTTGCCTGAAAAACTCTGACGCTTGGCAAGAGAGGAAGAGAGGGAGGGTGTGGCTCCTTGTCCCATCCTGTGGGGTCTCTGGAGAGCCCCTCACAGCGACTCTTCTCCCCTCTAAAATGTGGAAGTTGGGCAGAGACACAAGACAGGCAGGTTGGAAAAGCTACCGTGAGCTCCACGGCATTTCTTTTCCAGGGAGTTTCAGAGGATCAAGAAAGTTTCCCTAAGGACTTCACTTCAAGCTAACAATGGGCAGGAAGAAAGAAAGAAAGAAAGAAAGAAAGAAAGAAAGAAAGAAAGAAAGAAAGAAAGAATTTAGGAGGAGAGCAGAAATCCAGCAAAGACTACACACAAAAGCAACAATCCTCAGAGATCTAGCCCTCCACACTTTCCTAAACATTCCAAAATGGGAGCCTGCATGTGAACCTGAGCCAAAGGAGCAAAGATGGTGGTGTCCCTGGATTTGGATTTTAGCCCTGGCTTTTCCACTCACCGTGTGGCCAAACCCTTCAAGCGTCAGTTTCCAATGTCTCTACCACAGGGATTTGTTGTGGGCAGAGTGAGGTAATGCACGTAAAGTACCTACAACATGGTATGCGCTTGAAGAACAGTACCTCTCCCATAGTTCATAAACTTCATCCATGGAAGTTTATGGTAGAGATGTTTGTTGAAGGACTAGCTCCATTTTGCAGATGAGGACACTGAGACTCAGAGAGGTCAAGTGTGACCCAAGGTCATAAACTTCATCCATGGAAGTTTATGGTAGAGATGTTTGTTGAAGGACTAGCTCCATTTTGCAGATGAGAACACTGAGACTCAGAGAGGTCAAGTGTGACCCAAGGTCATAAACTTCATCCATGGAAGTTTATGGTAGAGATGTTTGTTGAAGGACTAGCTCCATTTTGCAGATGAGAGCACTGAGACTCAGAGAGGTCAAGTGTGACCCAAGGTCACAGCTAGAAAGAGGATAGTTTGCTAGCTCCAAATCCTGAGCTCCACGCGATATTTTTCTAGGCAACCTTTGGGGCTGGAGTTGTATTTCTATGCAAGTCAGACACTGAATAAGGAAAGGTATTCAGAGGGGTCCTTTCTTTGAAATCAGCCTGTGATCTCAACAAAAATTGCCATACTATTTTCAAATAGAGGACTTCGCAAAACGCTTTTTCCTTGGAAGCTTTGGTTCAAGCCTCATACTCCTATAAAATAGTTGCTTTATGCCTTGAGACTGTTGATTTGTGTGAATTCAGACATTCGGTAAGTAGGTGATGTTTCTGAAGTTACTATCAGTCACCGTGTCTTCCACAGCTGGATGAAAGTGTCGTATCACAGCCCTGTGGCTTTTCTAAAATGCACCATGTCTTATCTCTGACAGCAGCAGAGCACGTCAGGCAGGAGGGCACTGGCAGAACACTCCTGAATTCCTTCACCTATGCTAAAAACAGATGAAGATACGGTTGAAAAAATCTGGCCCAAGCACCTGAGAATCATTACCACATCAACTACTGTCACACGGAGAAGCTGAATTGGGTGATATTTACGGTCACTTTTAGCTTGAAAATACTATACCATTGTAGCCTACCCTTCCTCTGCCCCATGCCAGTTTTATTATCGACCTCTTAAACATTTGGCTGGATCTGGGCATCCTACCTCAGTGCTTCCCCTTGGAAAAGTAAAACTGAGGTGAACCCAGATTTAGTCTGTCTAAAATATGTAGCCCCAAGTGTCCTGCTCCTTGTATAAGAGGACAGTATTGCTACCCTGGGGACAGGGTTTTGTTTGTGTGTAAAGCTTAAAATCTAAAATTCACTGGCACCACTTTTTAAATTTTTTTTTTTTCAACGTTTTTTTTATTTATTTTTGGGACAGAGAGAGACAGAGCATGAACGGGGGAGGGGCAGAGAGAGAGGGAGACACAGAATCGGAAACAGGCTCCAGGCTCTGAGCCATCAGCCCAGAGCCCGACGCGGGGCTCGAACTCACGGACCGTGAGATCGTGACCTGGCTGAAGTCGGACGCTTAACCGACTGCGCCACCCAGGCGCCCCTGGCACCACTTTTTAAAGACCGAAGCCAACAAAGTCATTCATCTTGCCATCCATCTGTCCCTCCATGTGACCCATCTATTCATTTATTTACTCTTCCAATACTTATTGGCTACCTCTTATGTTCCAGGCACAATGCTAGATGCAGGAACTACAGCTGAGATTTAGACCTTGACCCTATGGAAGTTAATCGTATGAAAGATGGACAAAAAACAAATAGTTTCGCAAATAATGATGAGGATAAGTGTTTCCAGGAGAAGGATGCCAGGAGTGAGCACATAGGGTTTCCTAAGAGAGACTGTTTGTTTAGCTGAGTGGTTGAGAAAATCATGGGCTCTGGAATCCAAGAAGGAGGCTCACATCTTGTTCACCAGCCCTGCGAGAGCGGGCCAGGTGTTTATTCACTCATGCCTCAGTTTCCCCAGCGATGCCCTGGAACTATAGCAATAACTCCCCTCCAAAGGTTGTTGTAGGAATTAATGAGATAGTACATGCACCGCATTTACAACAGTGTCTGGAAATAGCAAGTGTTCAGCCAGGGGTCGGTGGCGGGGGTTGGGGAGACACACATGGCCTGTGCTGTTGGGGGGACCTATCTAAGAAAAATATAAGCAAAGGCAGGAAAAATAAATAAGAAAGGGTGAAAAGAGGTTAGAGAGGAGAGGGAATGAGAGGAGGGGATGAGCAAAGAAATACAATGAAAAAGTGAAGATCCTGAAACAGAAAGAGCCTGGTCGTAGTTCCCTGGAAATGACACAGAAGGCCAAGCGTGGAAGAGCCTGGAAAGCTAGACAGCAGTGCTGGACAAGGCTGAGAGGCCAGAGAACCAGACCCTGTATATCATGTTTTAGGCCAATTAGGTAAGGATTTTGGAATCTATCCCAAGAGCATCAAGTCACTTGACCAATCATCTGTTCAACTAGAAATCCCTAAACAGAAACCCAAACATTCCATTTCTTATCTTTAGAGGAAAATATGCTAATTGATAAGGAGTCAGCTGGGAAACCAGTAGTAAAATATCTTGGATTTCTCTGTAAATGATGTCCCTTCACACGTTTCTCTATCTGGATTTTTTTTTCTCTGTCCCTGGAGGCCATCGTTGCTGTCCTTGAATATCAAAGTAGACTTGAAGAATTCCATTTCATTGTCAAATGATCACATCCAGATAATTACACTATGGCTTTTAGGGACACATGATCAATTTTTATAATACATCAAGAAGAATCTTGAAGAAACTAACATTTAATCCTTGTTCAGTTCTATTTTTCTCTGCTCTATCTTTTGCTTAGGGCTATAAAATATGCTGTATTCATGATTTATATTTTTAAAGTTTTTTACTTTCTTTCCATTAGCTTTAAAATTAACTTTTAATAACCTACAAAAGACATTACTGTTTTTCAACAATGATTTTTCTTTTTTAATATCAGAAATAAACTACTAAAACGAACTGACTCTGGATCTTGGGGTCTTTCAGTCCTGGGTTTGAATTCTGATTCTACTGTGTTACCCTGGGCAAGTTATTTTATATATCTGAGACTCAGTTTCCCAAATTATATATAAAAAAAAACTATAGTAATACTTATATTTCATTGTTGTAAGGTCTATATAAAATGGTTATGAATACATATAAGTCTAGTGGCTAATAAGGAAGGAAGGAAGGAAGGAAGGAAGGAGGGAAGGAGGCAAGGAAGGAAGGAAGGAGGGAAGGAGAGAAGGAAGGAAGGAAAGAAAGAAAGAAAAGACCTTGTAGAGAGGAATTAACTACATGGGCAACAAAAGATGCAAATAGCACCATGAGTGAAGTGATGTGTTCAAAGATCATTCAGATTCTGAAATTATATTTAGAAGTTATTTGGGGATGCCTGGGTGGCCCAGTCAGTTAAGCACAGACTCTTGGTTTTGGCTCAGGTCATGATCTCACAATCTGTGAGTTTGAGGCCCGAGTTGGGATTCTCTCTCTCTCTCTCTCTCTCTCTCTCTCTCCTTCTCTCTGCCCCTCTCTTGCTTGCCCTCTCTCTCTAAAAATAAATAAATAAGCATTTTTTAAAGTTATTTGGTGTTAAAATTTCTTTAAATGTACTTTGATATTCTTCTAGGATGGGCACTGTAAACCTATCAACCCTTACTTTTCTGAAAGATTGAAAACTTCAATTCTTCTTTTGATGGACAAGAAGTAACTTGAAGAAATCATCTTTTGGGAGTCATTTGAAACCTCTCTGATGTGTTTTTGTGACACCAGCAGCCAAGTTTCTTCTTTTCATCTGTTGTCTTCTAGAACTAAAATCAGATTGTGGTGCTGGATGCATAATATGTGATGTCAAAGGAAGTGATTATGCAGAGTACTGAGTGGAAGAGGGAAATTGACATCAGTTTAGATGTCAGTCATTAGTTCATTCATTCATTCATTCATTCATCCATTCATTCACCAAACATTTACTGGGAATAATCCTAGAAAAACAATTTTATTTTATTTTATTTTATTTTATTTTATTTTATTTTATTAGTTTATATTTTTTTTTAAAGAGAGAGAGAGAGCTCAAGCAGGGGAGGGGCAGAGAGGGAGGGGGGACAGAAGATCTGAAGTGGGCTCTGTGCTCACAGCAGAGAGCCTGATGCGGGACTCGAACTCACCAACTGTGAGATCATGACCTGAGCCAAAGTTGAACACTTAAATGACTGAGCCACCCTGGTGCTCCCAGAAAAATCATTCCTCAAGGACTGCTTTGCTCGTGATCAGAGACTGTAACGCTGATTAGATTAGAAGGTTATGTTTGCAGCCCTGGTAACCCAATAAATTATTCTAAAGTGTAGGTTTAAATGCTGTATTTTCAGGACTTTGACGTGCAAAGGTAATGACTTCAGTTGACTAAGGTTGTTCTTTGGAAATGATGGCACTGACTTCTAGGTTTCTGACTTGCCTGCTTAAAGTTCATAAACACTATCGGTTGAACTCAAGAAAGTTCATGTAAGATAAATGAAGGCCACTAGCTCCTCTGTAGCCAAAGAAATAAAAATGTTAAGATAAGGTGTTACCTGACAGAAACAAGAGACAAGCAGTCACTTCCATGGTTGTGGCCAGGGGTCTGATCTTCCAGAATTTCAACAGTGGTTCCCTCCCAAGCCGGAAGCACATGGTCCCAAACTCAGCATGTAGGAGTCTCAGGACCTCCTACATTTCTCCTTTTTTCTCCACTGGTAGGACAACATGGGGTTGATAAAAGCGTATGGTCCCATTAAAACTTCTACCCTCCATTCAATGATCTGGAACAGCAAAGAATGGGTGTGTTTGAATGGCTTCTTTTGCTTGGTGCTTTCCTACTTTCCGGGACGCTGATGGAGCAAGATTTAACAGGGTTTTAATACAGTTAATAAAGAGAATCTTTCCTGATCCTTCCATATGGGTAGAACACCAAAATAACAACAACCTCATGCATTTGGGAATAAAAATACAAATAAATCTCAGTCTCTTCTCTTAAGGACACTAGTGGGGGAAAACAGACAACATAGCATATATGATTAAGTGTAAAAAATATTGTGTATAGGAGGGTAGAGGAGTAAGTACAGGCACCAGGTGATCTGAAGGAAGGAGCCACCGATTCTACCTGAGAAAGGGACAGGGGGTCAGAAAGAAATAAAGTATCTGTTGTGGACTCCCCATAAAATAAAAGGGTTGTAGGGGCGCCTGGGTGGCTCAGTCGGTTAAGCGCCCGACTTTGGCTCAGGTCATGATCTCATGGTTCGTGGGTGCGAGCCCCGCATCGGGCTCTGTGCTGACTGCTCAGAGCCTCGAGCCTGTTTCAAATTCTGCGTCTCCCTCTCTCTCTGCCCCTCCCCTGTTCATGCTCTGTCTCTCTCTGTCTCAAAAATAAATAAACGTTAAAAAAATAAAAAATAAAATAAAAGGGTTGTATAAAACCTTCAGTCTCCTCACTCTAGGTTAGGGGAGAGAGGGCAGTTGCAAAGTATAGTAAGAATGCCCAGGGCGTTTTTAGACATCTTGCCACAGGCAAAAGTGAGTGGCCTTTTATGTATCCCACCAAGGGAATTGTTCCCACACTGCGCATGTCTATGAACTCAATGCCCCTCTGGAGAAGATTCTCATTTCAGAGCTGACCGTAGAGCAAAGAGAACAAGAAGGCAGACACCTGATTTGAGGGACCCGCCCAAAGACCTTTCAGTCTCTAGGTCAGTGTTTATTGACATCACTTCCCACCGCCTTAGAATTATACTTCCTTTCCGTTTCAAAACCTTTATTCTCTCCTTCTGGCCCTGCAATAGCTGGGTCATCTTTTAATAAACCTACATTTTTTTGAAGCTATCAATATTTCAGATACTATTTGGCTGAAAGAGCAGCGAAAGAGCTGTAGTTAGAGACAGAGAATCAAGAGAACCTACACGCCTCTCTGTACTCATTGAGTAGAATGGAGATGTGTTTGATGTGGCTCGTTCCGGAGCAAAGCCTATCCATCAATCACATGCGGGAGACGCTGTCCCGCAGCCAGAGGAGAAGGAACAACGCTGAAGTTGTCAACGCCATTTTTAGACCCCAAATGGAATTAGCATAAGAGCGAGTGCACTTTAAGTTCACTTAGAGGGAATTTTGGAGGCACCACTCAAAAGTACATGAGGAGCCAGCAGGACTTTTTTTTTTTTTTTTTGAAATGGTCCATAAATTGAATTTTGGAAGAAAGACCAGGGATGAATATGGATGCCTGAAACCCCTTTCCAATAATGTCAGAATTTCTAAAAGGTCCTGAATTAAACCATGGGTGCCAATCAAAGTATGGATGTCTGCAATCACTGGTATTAGTATTTAATATGTATGACCCTCATCTATTTTTATTTAACCTCACCGGTCTGAAGTGTGGGAATATTTGTGCTTCCCATTTAAAATCGAGAGGATTACGTTGCCTATCTCAGGGGTTTTTTATTTTTATTTTATTTTTTGGGGGGGGGTAGTCTTAGTGAAAAGGATCGTGTCTGTGCACGTATGCTCTATCAATGCTAACACCAACTGCTACTAAGTGCTAACAACATGCCCTCTGTAACATCCAAATCAACGCACCAAGACAAAATCGCTTGGTTCTAATCTTTTCAGACTATATGCTTCGTCGTCTTTTCTGTATTCTGAAACTCTCGCTTCAAACTCAACCAAGGAAATGATGAAAAATTATTTCCTCAATCACAAGATAACTTTAAAAATGTCTTTTCTATATACAGTTCCATCCCTTCTTCATCATGCAACATTCAATTCAGCCTCTGCAGGCCTGGGACGTCCTTAGACATTTATTGGAAAGCCACCTGCAGAGAGAGACATAAAGGAAGATTTTTAACCTTGATCTGCTGACAGTGAAGTCGTTACCAGCTTCACCGAAAAGAAATCTTTGTGTCCCTTTTTCCCCTTTATTCATTCTCTAGGGTCTCCTTTTATTTATTTTCTATACTCTTCCATTCTTCCACTGATCACCCGTTTGGGAGACTTAGCTTTGATGGGAGAAAATAAAACAACTCTGAACATGTTTATTGAGCATTTACTATGTGCTAGGCATTGTGCTAAGGGCTAGGGACATGGAAATAAACAAGTCCTAATTCTTCCTTTTTTTCATCCCACCTTCTACAACCATCTAATCCCTTAGGGAGTCCTGTTCCATGAACTCCAAAATATTTCAATTCTATTTGTTTCGCTCTATTTTTTTTTTTCTGCTGCCATGTGACTACAAACCAAAATCAGCTTTTGCGGGGAGAATGACAACAATTCTATAACTGTTTCTCTGTTTTTGTTTTGGGCCCACTACAACTCATTTTCCCCACAGAACTCTGAGTGATTCTGATTTATATAAGTCACACTTGTGCCTTAACTTCTTCCAATGGCCCACTATCAATTTTGGAATCAAATCCAGAAACGTGGCCCCTGCAGTTTCTTGTAAGATGTCACCCTTGGTCCCTCTTAAACCTTCCCGTTAGCTTCGCTGCCCCATTTACCTCACTGCAGCTGCAATCTTTCCGTTCAGCTTCCATTTCACCCCATAGGCAAATCCCTCTTTCTAGAACATTCTTCCCCTCAGGGTTTTGGCACACAGGTCTCTTGGTCATCCTTTGTTCTTAGTTAAAATATCTCTCTTCAGAGACGCCTTCTCAAGCTGACTATCTGAAGTTGCTGTTCCCTTGTTTGTTTGTTTGTTTTTGTTTTTGTCTCTCATCTTCTAAATAAAATGAAACCAATTTGAAAGAAACATTATATTGTTGTTTGTTTATTGTTGGTCTCCACTACGAGAATAGAAGTTCCATGAGAGCAGGGATTCTCACTTTCTTATTTATCTCTGTGATACACCCAGTGCTTAGAAGATTATTAATTATATAATAGGTGCTCAAAAACTATTTGTTGAAGAAGTAAATAGAGACACCCCCAGTGCTCTGAAGATACTGCATCTCTCATACAACTGCTAGGCTAGAGATAAGTCTAGAAGGTTGAAAAGCATGCCATAGGAGAATACAGCCAGCTTCCGTTGCTCAAAATGTTCTTATTAAATGAAGAAAGTACTCCATTTTAATATATTTTTATAGAGTTTTAGGATTTTTAAATAGTTACTCAAACACAATTATCTTTTTTATCCATATAATAATCACAATATTTTGTGGTTTTTGTTGCTCTACGTCATATTGCTGAATGATGACCCACCTTATGGATGATGGCTAAGGCATCATCACCTTAGAATGTGAATCACCAGGAAATGCTGAGACTATGGTCCAAATTCCAGCGACACTAGAATCTTCTGGAGCTAAAACTTACAGTTGCCCTAACAGTCTAAACAGAGACAAAGGTGGGCAGAGAACTCTAGAGTCAAGAGACTAAATCCAGATTACAGTTCCAGACTATGCTGTGAGTCAGTCCATATATGGTAAGAAGCGAGCTGGGCTGCTGCCAGTTTAAATATAGCTCAGGCCACATAAAAAAAAGAGAAAGAGGAACTTGCTGGAGAAAGGAAAATGGTTTCATAAACAATAAAAACGACACAACTCCTCAAAGCAACGTTCTTCCTTCATCATCTGTGCATTAAGACAATGAGTCTGAACGAGTCTGAATCATTTGTTGGTTAGCTGATCTATCACCTGACTTACGAATCTGTTATAAAGTCTTGTCTGCAAACTCAGAAGTAATTCATTTACATAAAGCAAACTGAGGCTCAGAGACGTTTAGGAAATGCTCTCAAGGCTCCTAGTAACTGGAAGATCTTGAACTCAAAAAGTTCTTTCAACCCCAAACCTGGTGCTATTGTTGCTGGTTAGACAGTGGGGCTTAAATTTCCTCCAATGCACGCATTCATCTTGACAATGCCCTCAAGCACCTGGTGATGCAATTTTCATACAACCTTTAACAGATCAGCAGTGTGTTTAGAACATCTCAATAGGATATGTTGATTTCTGTAGATACAAGGTGCTTTCTGAGTGCATTGTGTTGCCTTAAACCACGAATGCACTGGGCTGGAAATGGGAAAAGAATAATTTTAGGCATTTTCCTCATTTTGTTTAAACAGACTGAAGACTGAGGAGTCTTTTTGGCAGGAGGCCTATGTTTAACCAGGGTTACTGAATATAGAATAATCATGGGTGGGGAGTATGTTTTCCTTAATGGAGTATGTTTTCTTGAGATAAATGTGGATCTCAGGCTCCTTACTAGTCAAAGCAAAAGTCTCCAAGTTGTCTGAGGTGGTGAAAGCCTAGGAGGCAAGCCTCGGCATCCACGCAGAGGCAAGAAACACCAAGCCAAAGTGCCTCCAAGAAGGTGAAAATAGCACGGACGGATGGGGCCACTTCCATTCTGTTTACTAACCGCATCCTCCTTCGCCTCCCGAGCTTCTCTCGTCACCTTCCATCAGATCACATCCAAGAGCATAATCCCCAGGAGGCTTCATTCAGTGCTTCTTCCTCCCCTGGATCACCTTTGCTACCTGCCTCCCCATAGAGCTAGCCCCACGGAGGGGTTTGTGTCTGGGCAATTTGGCCAGATGTAAAAGCTGAGCAACTCGTTGAACTCTCTTTTAGGAGCATTCGGTTGTCTTTACTCCAGTGGGATTAATCCTTGAACCAAAGAGGAATAGATTGCCTCTTGTCTTCTCCCCTGTCACTATTTACCTAAGAGTGCAGAGAAAGCCAGGATGCCCACCTTGGCAGTCTCCCCACATATACACCTAACTTCTCCATCACCAGCTCAGCTGCCAGAGATTGAAAGGCAGAGGGCCTTTGAACATTGAGCTCTAGGAGCTCATTTGGCAACTGGGCCGACCTTTTTCCTTCTTAGGGTATTAGTTTCCTAGGGCCGATGTAACAAATGACCACAGACAGGATAGTTTAAACAGCAGAAATTTATTCTCTCTCATTTCAAAAGAAGTCCAAAATCCAAATGTCTGCAGAATGTGACTCCTTTTGGGGTCTCAGAGGGAAGATCCATTCCAAGACCCTCGCCTAGCTTCTGACGGTAGCTGGCAATCCCTGGTGTCCTTTGGCTGGTGGAAATATAACTTCAGGCCCTGCCTCCATAGTCACACAGCATCCTCCCTGTGTATTTTATTCTGCACTCTTCTCCGTGTCTGTCCCTCTGCGTCTCCGTGTGGCACTTCTTATAAAGACACCAATGATTGGATTGGGGTCCACTCTAATTCAATATAACCTCATTGTAACTAGTTACATCTGCAAAGACCCTATTTCCAAATAAGATTCTGAGTGGACATGAATTTTGAAGAACATTATGTATTGATTTATTTTTACTATTTTTAAAAAACGTTTATTTTTTTTGAGAAAGAGAAAGAGACAGAGCACGAGCAGGGGAGGGGCAGAGAGAAAGGGAGACACAGGCTCTGTCAGCACAGAGCCTGACGTAGGGCTGGAACCCACAAGCCGGGAGACCATGACCTCAGCCGAAGTCGGACACTTAACTGACTGAGCCACCCAGGTGCCCCTGGAGAGCATTATTTAACATGCTATTTCCATATTTGATGGGGGAAGAAATGGCCTGTATTCAGTATTTGGTTTTTTTTTTTAAGTTTGTTTGTTTGTTTGTTTATTTTGAGAGAGAGAGAGAGAGAGAGAGAGAGAGAATGAGTGGGGGAGGGGCAGAGAGAGAGGGGGAGAGAGGGATAATCTCAAGCAGGCTCCACACTCCACTCTGAGCCCAACTCAGGACTCAAGCTCATGACTGGGAGATCATGACCTGAGCTGAAATCAAGAATCTGACGCTCAACCAAGGAGCCACCTAGGTGTCCCTTATCACTTGTTTTAGCCAACCAGCCGTTGACTGGCTTGACATTGTAAATGCCTGTCTAGTAATTTCCAGGCTGACAACAAAGTATCTTTCCTCCTGCTTATATCACCTTAAAATATTAAGCCTCACATTCTATCCATGAACCAAACTCCTTTAAATATAAAGTTTCTCCTCGACTGAGACACACACGGGTCTCTTGTCACCAAAACCTTAGTTTGAGTTAATGTAATTAATTTTAAATGTTGCATATGAAGAAATGCAGCCATGTGAGGAATCTCTCTGGCAACTGGATTCTATAACTGGATCAGGATCTGATTGCTTGCAGGTTATAGACTGTTAGTATCCCACTGAAGAAAGCAATCTTCAAGTTCCATTCCACACCCCCCCCCCCCGCCCACAAAAAGAATTAAAAAAGGTTGGTCAATTTGGACAGCTACTTACCTAGCTTCTTATTCCCCATTCTATAGACCCACAGCATTAGGGCCTGTTAGAAATGCAGAATCTCCTAGGGATACACTCAAGCCTATTGAATCAGGATCTGCTTTCTGATCTCCAGGGACCATCGTATGCACATCGGAGTTGGAAGGTGGCACACTAGCAAAACCCTTATATAACTGAACTGGGGGAAGCCATGGAAAGGCTTTCGTTGGGCCATGCTTCGAGCATAGGCTATTGCTTATCATCTTGAGACCAGGCGAGATTGCAAAGAAGGAATCAGGATACCAGAAAGGCTTGGGATAGAATAGGGAAAGAGAGGAGAATTCGTAACAGTGACTACCAGGGGCAGGACAATAATCTAGGCGTTTTGTTTTGCAGAAAGTTCTAATGTCTCTTTTAATGTTACAACAACCCAGCGAGTTGAGTGCTAGTAGTTTCATGATTACTATTTTTTTTTATTTGTTTTAATGTTTATTTATTTTTGAGAGAGACAGAGACAGAATGCGAGTGGGTTGGGACAGAGAGAGAGGGAGACGAATCCGAAACAGGCTCCAGGCTCTGAGCTGTCAGCACAGAGCCCGACGCGGGGCTCGAACTCACGAGCTGAGAGATCATGACCTGAGCCGAAGTCGGACGCTCAACCGACTGAGCCACCCAGGCGCCCCATCGTGATTACTATTTTTTAGATGAGGATACTGAGGCAGAGAGACTCAGAAACTTACTGTCTGACTCCAGAATTTCTTAACACCCATGATCCCCTGCCTACCAGAGAGTAGGTATAGAAGACACTGGCAGACTGATCAGCACGTAATTCTTAGTTCATAGCCTTGTTAGAACTTGTGTTTCGGCCCACATTATTTTGAAGACATGAAGAGCCCTGGCTTTAATCCATTTTCTTTGTTTAATCAAGTAGATCAGTTGTGCACAGAACTTGCCTCACATCCCAGACCATACGTGGGGCTCTCACACCTAGTACTTCTCCCATATCCCGCCAGCACATGAACAGTGGGAACCAATCCTAAACTGGATGTCTTCCCTCTCACAAGTCTGCCTTCATGACACATGCTTGGGGAAATGTGACTAATGCTGTGTTTTTCCAATTTTGCCCTCTCCTGGATCACTGGAATGATTTATTCTTGCTCAGCGAACCCGTAATTGTATGTTACATGTAAGTGGTAAGATTTTTAGGCAGATGCCTGATGTGGTCCTCAAATGGCCCCAATATTTTGCACAATTGTTTTCAATTTAGTACGGTTCGTATTGTATTTGGGATAAGAGATGTGGTTTTTTTAGCTTCTTTTGTGCTTTGGGGGGAAAAAAATCACCATGATTTTTTTGTTTGCTTGATTCATTTACACTCAGTACCGAAAAATATTGCCCTCAGGATAGCTGTTTGTTTGCCATGTCAAGAGTGTTTTATTTGGTTTCTTTTTAGAGAAAATCCACATACAGCCAATTTTCAGCTGCCTAGAGTGCCCCAAACATGTTTGCAGATTTTAAAACTCTATTTTTCCCCAAAACACCTTCAACACATATGTGGGGCTCTATAGAGGGGTACGAAAGATGAAATGGGGAGCCTCATGAGAATGTGCAGAAATCAGAAAAAGAAAACGAAACAGAGAAATGCATGATTTCTACTAAAATACTCATACTTTCAGACGATTGACTTTCAAGTTGCATCTGAATGACCTTTAATTTCAGTGATCTTTTTTATTCCCACCATATTATGAACGTCCACACTTATAAACTTACAGACATTAATAACTTTGCATTGGTATAAGTTTATTTACCACTTTATTTGATCCTGGCTTTGGGGCTGAAATAGGTCCACTATTATTATCCTCTTTCACAGCCGGAAAAACTGAGTCCCAGAAAAGATATGTGACTTCCTCTTGATTATCCACCAAATGCATGGCAAAATCAGAACCAGAAGGTAAATGTCCTTCGTTCTCAGGAACTCTATTTCCCACGACACCCACACATTGGCAGGCAGGTTGGGCAAAGAGACTGGGGAAAAACTGGAACATATTAAGATTTGTCAAGATAGAGTTATCACTACAAATATTCAGCATTAATTAACTGACTCATTACCACAGTAGACTATAAAACTTCCATAGAGATCTTGACGACTGTAACAAAGCCCACGGGATTCTGTAATCTCTAAAATATCAGCTGAAGTGTCTTTCATGGGAGGTGAGAACTGCAGATAAATAATTGCTTGCAGCAAGATGACAACTGTCGAGTTCATAGAGGGCAGAGCTTGCAAGAAGGTGATTTTCCCTTCCGGACATCCTAAAACCGCGTGTCTGCTTCTCTCCGCCCTTTGTTTCCTTTCTAAGCAGAGAACCTAGAACATTCTGCTATGCGAGCCGAAACTCCCTCCGGTCAAGTGACTACCTTCATTACGGATTTCCCCCAGTTTAGGTAAATAAGCATTCAGTGTGAGGTTCTGTTCATCTGACTAGGAGTTAGGCTGTGTTTACTCTTTGCTGTCGCAAGGGTGTCAGCGGCTAAAATCTCCTTTCACCTCCTGGTTTTTGTCTCCCTGGTGGTCTTTGGGTTTTCCTAGAGATTCCTCCATTAGAGTGTGCGGGGCCGTTCTTTTCGCTGTAATCCGCTGTGATTATCAGGGCCCTGATGGACGTGCTGACCAGGTGTGGGGTTTGGGATAGCATTCTGAAGTCTTATGATCAGGTCTCAGTCTCTTATTCAACCTGAGTTGGGTATTTCCCTTCTCTAGGTTGTCTAGGCCCTCGGTAAAACCCCTGGTAAAAATAGTTTCCCTTGAGGGCAGGTCTTGTTAAAGAGAATGAGGGGCTCAAAATGCCTACTTTTCCACTCTCCACGCGAGAAGCAGGGAAGGATCTCTCCACCTCCATCCTGGGAACCTGACCGGGCTCCTGGCCATAAAACTCACAAAAATGCCCCCCCCGCCCCCCCTTCCCCCAGAGACCGGGACTCCTAGAAGTTTTTCATTTTTAAACATATCCACACAGAGCCTCTAGCGACTTGGCAATCACGGTCTTGGTTTTCTGCCTCTGGTACCAGTTTCTGCAAAGGCTTCTGCTCCTGGTAAGCTGAAAGTCTCTCTATTCATCTGTCTGTCTGTCCAGTTTGTGGGGACACTGGTTTGCCCAGTGACCTCAGTCCTCTGAAGGATCTAAGAAGAGTCGCTGGTGTTCGGTTTGTTCAATTCCGTTCTTGTTGTAGAGATGGGCTTCCAGGCATCAGACTGGAAACCAGAAGTGCCCTCCAACAATTTATGTGTCCAGTGTTTCTTCCCACCCCCCCCCCCCCAGCTTCCCCTAAACCTAGAATCTTTCCACAGGGGAGCTGTGGTCCCAACTCTGACGATCAATAAAATCAACGGGAATGAGGAGTCTGAATTAAACAAATTGGGTAAACCACAAGGCAGGGCCTGAACTTGAAAGCTGCCTCTGTCTTCTTAAGGTGCTCCGTTTCCAAATGGCCCCACTGAGGGTGGCACAGCCCTTTCAAACCCCCCTGCCTAACATGGGCGATGCTAACGCAGAACATTCTATTATGCACAGGTCAGTCGCTTTTACAAATGGCCTGGTTGTTTGCGGCTGCCTCCCGGGAAGGCAATTGAGTTGTTCCATTTTGTAGATCCGTGTGTACAAAATGCATTTGCTCCACATTCTCGAGTGTGACATTCACAGATCAGTGAATGCCAGTGCAGAGCAAGAAGAGTGTGACGCACGGAAGTTACAGAAAGAGGATGTTGGGTCTTCGACAAAGCAATAAAAAGGAAGCATCACTCGAGTCCCTGAGGTCACCAACAGCCACCTGGGCCTCTACAGAAAGAGAAAGGAGACAGACAGCAGAAAGCAGTTTTTCAGTCTTTTTTTTTTTTTCCTTTTTTAAAAGTTCAAGCTTTAGTTAGTTAACATACAGTGCAATGTTGGTGTCAGCAGTAGAAATGAGTGATTCATCACTTGCACACAACACCCAGTGTTCATCACAACAAGTGCCCTCCGATGCCCGTCACCCATCTAGCCCGTCCCTCGCCCACCTCCCTGCTGCAACCCTCAGTTCGTTCTGTCTCGTTAAGAGTCTCTTGTGGTTTGTTTCCTTCTCTCCTCTTCCCCCCTTTCTTCCCATATGTTCTTCTGTTTGGTTTCTTAAATTCTACATATGAGTGAAATCATATGGTATTTGTCTTTCTCCGATTGACTTATTTCACTTCGCGTCATCCACGCTGCTGCGAATGGCTAGTCCCCGTCAGTCTTATTCTGGGATCTAAAAGAAGGAAAATGAGAGAAGAGTGGATGTACTTCGCTAAGGCAGTTCTTGTCAGACTTGAACCTGCCTCCAAATGGCATGGTGAATCTTGATAAGATACAGATTCTGATTTAATGGGTCTGGCACAGCGTCCAAGGCTCTGCGTTTTTAACATGCCCCCGGATGGTGGCGATGGCACCAGTGCGAGCAAGGGTCTCGTGGACCTTCCAAAGGGAGACTTCTCAGCTCCCCTCCTAAGCGCACTTCCGGAAACAACAGCAACTACCAACGGCACCCACCTCATTCCCTCAATACAGCACGTATATTCTTAGCTCAGGATGATCCCCTTTCTTGGACAGCTGCGGGCCTCTTCTCCATGTTTCTAAGTCATCAGGTTCCTTCCCAGGCTCACTCCAATCTCTGTCCTTCACTGGGACCCTGTCATCAACGGCTCCTGGAGCTCCTATAGCTTTGCTGGTACTGCTTAGCCTCTTGGCAAGCATCGGTTGGTCTCGACTTTTTAAATCTGTTTGTCTCCTAGCTAAATTGTAAACCTCCTGAGGACAGGACGGTATGCTGTCTCCCTCTTTAACTCCTCAGGCCCAAAACAGAGCTCTGCTTTGAGGAGACTGTGCACTGTAGTGAAAACAACCCAGGGAGACCTGGGTCGTTCAAACACGAGCTGCACCCGCCCCCCCCCCAACAGCTGTTGGAACTGAGACAAAGCACTGCCGCTTGAGTTTCCGTGGTGGTGGTGGTGCACGTAGAATGTTTTTACCTTGCAGAATGAGAGACGGTTGAAGGAAACAAAGCCAATGTCAAGCTACATGGCTGGCACGGTCAGGATTTAATAAATTTACGTCCTCTTGTCTCCAGCCCCCTTTCCCCTTCCTTGATGTGGATTATGATTCCTCTCCCTGACACTCTCCTCTTTAAAAATACCACATCACAGGGGCACCTGGGTGGCTCAGTTGGTTGAGCATCCGACTTCGGCTCAGGTCGTGATTTCACAGTTCATGAGTTTGAGCCCCGCGTCAGGCTCTGTGCTGACAGCTCGGAGTCTGGAGCCTGCTTCAGATTCTGTGTCTCCCTCTCTCTGCCCCTTCCCTGTTCATGCTCTCTCTCTCTCTCTCTCTCTCTCAAAAATAACAAAACATTAAAAATAAATCAATAAATAAAAATATCACATTCAACAATTTAGGGGTCCCAATTCAACAAATCAGGGATCGTTCATCTCAGTTGAACATCCATGACTAGTTGGGGAGAGAGTCTCCTACTTCATTAAAAGAAAAAAAAAAGCTCCTGAAACTCACAATTCAAAATAGCAACTTGCATGAGAGCATTTTCCGATCTGATCAGAGATGAAAAACAGAGATTTTTGTGTGTGTGTGTGTGTGTGTGTGTGTTTATTTATTTATTTTGAGAGAGACAGAGCCTGCACATGTCAGGGAGGGGTAGAGACAGAGGGAGAGAGAGAATCCAAACAGGCTTTGTGCTGCCAGCACGGAGCCCGACGCCGGGCTCAAACTCATGAAACCAGAAGATGATCTCAGCTGAAACCACGAGTCAGACACAGCCGACTGAGCCACCCAGGGACCCCACAAGCAGAGATATTTTAAACCAATATCATCAAATCACATGAAAGCTATCTTTGTCAATTTCCCATATTCTCCCCAAGGACCCCCTGCGTTTTGGAAGTGTGCATTACAGCACTTCACTTGTGCGAAAGACCTACATTTTACTACCTGTTTTCTGTAACTGAAAGAAATTTGAATAGAAATTTTGCTTTTACAAAAAAAGGTGGGAAGTAAAAATAATGTTCAGCGTTTGTTTTGCGGTGAGGCTTACAGAAGCGTGAGCACCCCGAGCAGAGATCGGAAAGAGCCAAGCTCTTTCCCCCTCCGGGAACCACACTCTGCATCTCCGCATCCAGCCGCCAGAATTTTGAGCTGTGTCTGTGAGCATCTGTGCTTCATCTCGATTAATTTTGTGCATCCGTTAGACGATAAGTCCTAAGGTATTTTCCAGAAAATCTAAGAGAGGTTATTTTTGGGGTCTGGGAGTGCTTAAAATTTTTTTCCATATAGATTAATAGTAAATAAAAAGCAATTAATTAATTGCAACCTCTTCTTGGCTTCATGCCATTTCGCCTTACAAAAGGTTTCATAGGAGCGCTCTGCTTTCAGATAGCAGGGGAAATACTTGTTTGCTTGTTTCAATGAAGAGTGCTTTGATGTGGATGGTGACAGTATACCCAGTGAGCTGTGAGGCTGGCACTTATACCTCGGGGATGATCCGTCTTCTGTCAGGTGGTGAGAAACATAAATGCATAGCAACAGTTTCTGGGGGTGGGGGTCGGGTGGTGGGGAGTGATCTGTGAAAGCGAATGCGCATGCTTGGGAAGGCGCTCACCAGTGAGGTACAGGAAACTCCATATGGGACAAGCTGTACCGATAGCCCGAGCAGGTTAGAAAGGAGAACCTGGATCCATCTCCTGACAGAACAGAGGTAAAGTGCTCACGAGATGGTAGGACAAGCCAGCATATCCGGTTTCAAATGCAATGAATGATTGCTCACAAATTGAATCGAATTCTGTCAAACCCTTGGTTCCAGCAGATTCGAATGCCAGCTTCTCGCTTGTTAGCTCTGTGATCCTGAGCAAGTTTCTCAATGTCTCGATCTTAATCTATACAAATGAGAATAACATTGCCTGCACCATAAGTTTGAGAGTTAAATGGAACTGTGCATCTAAGGCAGTCAAGTGCAAAAGAATTCAGTAAAGGTGGGTTCCCCTCTCATTCTTCAGGGGAGGATGACCCTTGGGGATATTGCTGGGGCAGGCAGTTAAAAGGGTATTGCTGTTTTATGTCCTTTTGACTTGGTGAGTATCAAAGTGGGACAGCATCTGAGATTGGGTGGCTGGGAGACAGGGGGAGGGGATGACTAACAGGCCCCACCTGTTGATTCCTTAGCAGGTGGTGACATCGTCATTATCATCATTGTCTTCTCCTTCTCCCTCCCCCTCTACCTCCTTGCCTTCATCCTGTTCTCCCTTCTCCTCACCCCCCCCCCCTCCTCCTCTAAATTTGCTTTAAGGGCAAAATAGATCACTCTTAACTGAAACAAATGGCTTGTCCATAGTAAACAATGATTGCTCACAAATTGAATTTTACCAAACCCTTGGTTCCTCTGCAATATAGTTGTTCTACATGGTCTTTATGAACAAGCTCGCAGATAATGGACTTTATTCAGAATTCGAAGATCTCTTTTGGTATCATTTAAATTCAACCCTCAACCTTTGGCTGTTACAAAATGAAGAGGAATGTATACGTAGTCGTGTCTACCTAGAAGCAAGAGTAGGGAAATTGTAGAGAATAAATTTGGCTACCCAACTCCTTTCGTACAAGGTACATGAAGGCTGCATGTAACCACTCAAAAGGGGCTTAGCAGAGGTTAGGGGAATAATGATTTTTAATGTTGTTTTCTTATATTAAATATTGTTCAGGAGCCACCCATTTAGACTCTCCAGACATATGAAACATAAAAATCATTACTGGTTTTTCATCATTAAAAATTACCAAAAAAATGCCACCCATATACTCCATTAGTGTTTCTTTGTGTATTTCTTCTGCCGATATAAACTGTTCTTGGGCACGCCCAGGGAGTTTTCTTTAGATAACCATTCGCTTCGCTCAAAACTATGCTATATCCACCATCAAGCAAAGTATTCTCAGACCGAGGGTCCCGTAGCTGTCACAGATGGAAGGAATGTTATCACAGTGGACGCCATGCCCTTATTCAGAAGTAATCCACTGCATGGCATTTGCGTCTCTAACTGAGGCCAAGGGGTAGAGACCTGAGGAGCTGTGATCAGATGGTATCCGAGCGTTATAGGCAGGCTAAAGATCCTCTAGCAGAGTCAAAAGCCATTCTTGCGTGTATCCCTCTCAAGGTCTTGGGGATCAGCCTCCAATGTGTTTCTACAAAAGGAAAATGTTAAGAAACAAAATAAAGTGGGGAAGGGTTGGGATTAAAGGGGATTTCATTCCATTTTAAGCCCTAGGAAAACATCACATGGGCAAGTGAATTTGAAAAAGTCCAGCAGACTCTTGGATAAGAAGAAGTCAGCGTAGGTGGAGGTGGCTGGACAAATGGAGGCATCCGAGGCTGCTGGGGGAGATGGTGCCTGATTAAGTGGAATCGGCCGCACATCCACTCATCTCTCTGCAAATCGGCAGCTGTTGGTTGACACCTTCCTCACACAGGCTCTCGCGCAAGTGATAAGAAGTGAAAAGAGCTCGAGGCAGGACTATTTTGGGTTCCAGGGGATACGTGTTGCTACGAGATCTGAGATTAGTGGCTGGTGCCGGATGTCTTCCAGTAGCTCGTCGTGAAACCTCTACGAGTTAAAGTCACTTCTCGGAAATCAGCTGTGCATGTGGGCTACAGACTGGATTGTTCTGTGTCTTGGGGTTCCCCCACCCTCGGCCCAGTTCAGCTAAAGGGATTAGTGGCCTTGACTCTGTAAGGAATTGCTTTTTTAAGCCATCCTGTTAAAGTGCTGCAGGATCTCTCGTGTTCCTTGAAGGGCCACTAATTCAAGTGTTGCCCGGCGCTCCATGCTGATCATTTTGAAATTACATCAAAGCACCACGTTAGCTTCTTCCCAAACGCTAGGTTAATACACAATATGTGGCAGCACGATACGTCCGAGTCAGGCGACTTAGTGAGAAGTGTCCACAGAAGGTGATGGGTTACATGGGATCTGAGACTTTACCCAGCCCGTTCAGCAGGGAGGCCTGCAGCCTCTGGGGGTGGCCAGCCACAGGGCCTTTGCTCATTGGCGAATGGTGGTTTGCACTCTCCACTTCCAGCACCTATTTAACCGGCTCTGCCGCTCTGGGTCCTTGGGCAAATTACTTAACATTTCTAAGTCTCGGTTTCCTTTTCCATATCATGTGGTTGATAGGACCACCCGGTATGTTCCTGACACACAGTATGTTCTCGATCAGTATTAGCTATTAGTATTGCTGTCGTCGTTGTTGCTAGTATTACAGAGAAAGCCAGTGCCTCAAACCATTCATCAAAGATGGACTTTAGTAGAGAAGACCAGAGATCTTGGTGACTTAGGCTCCACAGGGTCAGGCTTTCATAGTGAACAGGATTGGTGATCACAGATGAACTATTAAGCAGGAAGAATGTCATTTCGGATCTGAAGGGAGAGGACTTAGAACAGGTATTTCAAAATTTAGAATGCTCCCATTTGCCAGGTTGGCACACTGAGACCTCTGGAGCTGGAATCCACTCATGTTTGACACGGAGTCTTAGAATCACAGGTTTGCAAGGAGCCTACAGGCTCATCTAGTTCAACCACTGTTGGGTCCGACCCCTGCCTGAAGTGGCATCTGTGGTATCCACCTGGTTTTTCCATCGCGTCTTTTGTCTTCCTTCTTGTCCTCCCCCAAACCCACATGATATGGCAACACACACACCCACACACATACACACCCTTCACAGAAACCCCTGCCCACAAAGAAGAAAAGGTCAAAGATAATCAGGTTGAGACAGTGCTGTGAGTCTCCATGCCAAGGCAGGATGTGCTGGTGTTTTGTCTTTTCTTTTTTTTCAACTTTTCAAAGATAGAAAGAAAAAAAAACAAAAACAACCAAAAAACCCTAAACAGCAGCTTAGTAAATATCACTGGTGTTTCTTTCTTGTGCACCCTGGGCCAAAAGAAATTTACACTAACGGATGAGTCTTAATCACTCTCCTGTGCGTGCAGTAAACTCTATTAACCACCCCCAAGGAGCAGGAGAGCCCCAAGGGTGTAGTAACTTTCCCTTTTAGATTGAAAATACAAGATCAAATAGAACATACTAAAAATCTGTAGACAGAAGAGGCTTCTTTTGAAACAAACAAACAAAAAAATTCTAGAGCAGTGAGACTTGGTTCAGCAATTACATTTATATGAAAACTTTTTTATGTAGAAAAATTAAAATTTGAGTAGAAAATAAGATCAATATCTGTCGACTGGGTGAAGTGGTGCCTGAAAAAGCTAATGTGATGTTCGGCTACTTAGATACATGCATTCAACAGCTAAAAATGATGAAGTTACAGTTTTGCTACTCTCTGCCTTGGTCGGAACATACTAGAATCTTATATTCTGGTAAGAGGGCCCTATTCTTCAAAGGGCAATGGACACACAGGACTACAATCTGAGGAGACTGAACATGATGGAGAAGTAATGCTAAATGAGGTCGTGTGAGGAACAGCTGAAAAATGCTGAAAGAGACCCAGAAGAGGGGCAGAGATACCTTCAAATGTCCAAGGACAAGGATGTGTCTCTGTGAGGACAGGGGCAGAACACAGACCAGTCTCCTGCATAGGAACAACTACTGAGAAGTGATTACATGTCAAGCACAAGCCAGGCAATACACGGATTGACTGATGAGGAAACAGGCCCAAAGTTCATGGTTGGGTTAAAACTCAAGCGGTCCAGAACCCATATTCTTAATTAATGTGCTATCTTACCACGACTGCAAAAAATATTCCACCTCAATGAGAGGCGAACCCTCTAAACTGTCCAGGATGCTTAAAGATTACATATGCTCTCTTACTAATAAAACTAGTGAGTCCCCATCACTAGAAGAATTGCAGGGAGGCCATATAACCACTTGGAGGCTAAGGCAGAGAGCACCTCGTCTTGTACTTCGAACGCACGTGCACTCCTCTGCAGCTACGTGCGGGCCGGTGGCCGAGCTCCGGCTGATGAAAGTGAGTGAAAGTGGTCCGGGCTACATCCAGGCTGTGCCTGAACCTTCACCCCTACCCCACAATGTGTGACCCTCACACTCTTGCCCCATCTGCTGGCTGAACGGGGAAACCTTGGTTATCGAAAGAACAGAGCCACAAGACGGAAGGAGCCTGGGGCCCCGAATGACACGCCCCCCTCTCCTGATAATCTGCATTTGACTAAGACTCGAGGGAGAAATGAACTTCACCGTGATGAGGCCATGCAATTTCGAAGCTGTTTGTTAAAGCAGTCACTCTGCTTTGACTAATACAGAGAGTGCACTGTGAGGAGAACATAAGTACTCAACGAATGGTCGAAATACTTTTAAAGTCTCCTCAAATTTGACGTTCTCTGATTTTTAAATAAAAAAGCAAAGTGGATTTTGAGAATGTCCCAGTAAAGGAACACATAACCCAATGATCAATGTATTCCCGAACAAACAAAACAAAATAAAACAAAAGCCAGAACTTGGAAATAAGTAGATTCTTGACTTACAGGTGTCTGACCAGCTAGGCTCAAGACTGGCAAATCAAAAAGTAAAATGTATGAATGAGAATAAATGATAAGGTTGATTTTTTTAAATTTTTTTAATGTTTATTCATTTTTGAGAGACAGAGTATGAGCAGGGAAGGGGCCGAGAAAGGGGGAGACACAGAATCCAAAGCAGGCTCCAGGCTCTGAGCTGTCAGCACAGAGCCCGACATGGGGCTCGAACTCACCAACTTCGAGATCATGACCTGAGCCAAAGTCGGACACCCAACCGACTGAGCCACCCAGGCACCCAGATAGGTTTGATCTGCTAAGTGACTCGAAGCAGTGAGTTTGGAAACTCATTTCTTCAATGAATTGTAACGAATCACATGTCAATACCTCCGTGCCACGCAATTTTTAGGGATTAGAAACAAACTTACGGGAAACACCACACTCTGTCTTTGAAGAGTCATAATATAAGTCCGTGGTCTTCAAAGTTTTGAGAATATAAAACTTATCTGCAAATTTGTTAAAAATGAGGATTTCTAAGCCCACTTCCAGAGACACTAATTCAGAAGGTATGACAAGGGACTGCTACCCAGTAGCTAATATAATGCTCATCACGTAGTATATACCCAGTAAACAGCTTTGATAAATGAATGACTGAATTTAATAAACATGCCCAGTTCTAATGCAGAAAGTCCATGAACCACCTTCTCAGGAGATGTTGACCATCTGGGGAGAAAAAAAAAAAAAAAACTGAATCAGAGATTAATTAAACAAGATGCTTTTGCTCTGTAGTTCAAAATATTCTGGAAAAAAAAAAATCAACACCACTTCTTTATGAAGTTGACACTTGTTTCCTTTTAAAGAAGCTGAATTCAGTCTAAAAGTAAGTAAGAAAAAGTCTGGAACCAGAAGGGAAGTAGAGACATATCCAGGAATTTTAAGCAGAATGAGGTCATAGGAAGCTGTTCTTTTCCTGCATCTTTTTTTTTTTTTCTTTTCTTTAAGCAGGAAAATTCCACCCAAGAAGCAGACCAGTTGATCTTGCACCTGTGCTCCTGTGTCTGGCACTTATC
This sequence comes from Prionailurus bengalensis, assembly GCF_016509475.1. Lineage (NCBI taxonomy): Eukaryota > Metazoa > Chordata > Mammalia > Carnivora > Felidae > Prionailurus > Prionailurus bengalensis. The sequence goes on from NC_057358.1 coordinate 114,047,069, forward strand.
TGGGTCAAGTCTGAGAAAGCAGCCCCCAGGCCCTGGAAATAGACAACCCACCCTGTCACTGGGACACACTGCACGTACAGCCGTTCTTATCACCAGACGTTCTCGTCCAGCATCCGTCTGGGAGCCAATTCCATGCCATTGGGGCAGCATACCAGAAAGACAAAATTACACACGGCCATCTGACCAAAATGCTCTTCCCTTCGTACAGCCACCTCTCTATCCCAGATCCATGGGGCACTTCCCTTGGTGTCCATGTCAATGTGTCTACTGTGTTTTGCTCTCAGGAGAATCTAACAAAGCAGTCTATGGATTCAGACTGCCCAGGCTCAGCTCTTACTGATAGTTTCCTAGGCATGTGCCTTGGGACCAATAACATAACTTCTCTGTGCCTCAGTTAACTCATCTGTAATTTGCAGACACTAGCAACACCTACCTCCTGGGGTCCTTGGGGGGAGTAAATGAAATAATGCATATAAAGAGCAGTGGCTGGGGGCGCCTGGGTGGCGCAGTCGGTTAAGCGTCCGACTTCAGCCAGGTCACGATCTCGCGGTCCGTGAGTTCGAGCCTCGCGTCAGGCTCTGGGCTGATGGCTCAGAGCCTGGAGCCTGTTTCCAATTCTGTGTCTCCCTCTCTCTCTGCCCCTCCCCCATCCATGCTCTGTCTCTCTCTGTCCCAAAAATAAATAAACGTTAAAAAAATAAATAAATAAATAAAAAGAGCAGTGGCTGGCCCACAGGAAGGTTGGAGAAACAGGCGAACTGTGGCTAGATGTCATCTATTGGGAATTCTAACCTGTTCTCTAGCCAGCCCACTATTCCAGGACAGTCCTGACTTCAGAGCTGCATGTCCCACTCTGAGGCTGTCTCAGGGAAGATTCCGTACCACTGCTGCCCAGTGTGGGTCCTGTGCTTTCCACTAAGCATTCCCGCATGGGGCACACGGAGGGTATTTGCAGCCCCCAGCCTGCTTCATTGTGCACCTGTGCTCTAGGGTTATGGATTAATTATGGCCATTTTTGATAGAGGAAGGTGCTAATGTTAGACGCCTTGATGACAGACACACATAGAAAAGCACAATTTTTTCAGGGTTAACTCACGGATTAATTCTTTTTCTTTTTTAATATTTATTTATTTATTTTTAGTTTTTTAAATTTTTTTTTAACGTTTATTTATTTTTGAGACAGAGAGAGACAGAGCATGAATGGGGGAGGGTCAGAGAGAGGGAGACACAGAATCCAAAACAGGCTCCAGGCTCTGAGCTGTCAGCACAGAGCCCGACGCGGGGCTCGAACTCACGGACCGTGAGATCATGACCTGAGCCGAAGTCGGACACTTAACCGACTGAGCCACCCAGGCGCCCCATATTTATTTATTTATTTGAGAGAGAGAAAGAGAGAGCATGAGCGGGGACAGAGAGAGAGAGGGAGAGAGAATCCCAAGCAGGCTCCACGCTGTGAGCATGGAGCCCAACGTGAGGCTCAAATTCACAAACCATGAGATCATGACAAGAGTCAGCCAGGCACCCTCATGGCTTAATTCTTAACCTTTCTCTTGACCTCTGAGCCTTGCATTGTAAATTTTAATGCTCTTTGTTCTATAATGTCCATGTCAGTCTCTTCCTGTGAAATATGGGGCAACTGAGGTGTGAATGACATCATTCCAAAAGCACCTGCAATTCTTTTCTTTGCCAAGCACTTATAGATTATTCTCATTACTTCCAAAAACCCATTGACATACTGCTACGTGTATTTTGCAAATGAGGAAATTAATATTCAAATGCATTCAGTATCTTGTCCAAGGTCTCACAGCCAGAAAGCAGAGAAATGGGATTTGAACCAAAGCTCTCTTACTGCACAGCTTATGCTCTTTTCAAGACACTGGGGAATGAATGCATGAAAAACCCTGCTTCCATATGTTCAAATGTTTATTGAAGGTCTATTGGCTGCTAGGATCTCGAACTCACACAGTAAGATTACCTGAGGCCCACTGATCACCATCACCCCTTCTGTGGGGCTTTACTCCCCTTTGGCAAAGTTTTCTTGTTATTAAATGCAATTATTTGACTATAAATGGATAAATCCTACAGATCATGTCCACTGACATGGCTAATGTCAGTATGCAATATCTGACAATTACGCAAAAAGCCTTCATGTCAAACAGAAGCAATGGGCAAATTAACTAGGAAAGGCACCGTTACAAATTGAATAGCCACATTTCAAACGGCTACTTCTGACAGTTGAAATTTATATCGACTATCAGGTAGCTTCTCCAGGTAGTATTTGGGATCTCCCTGTGGGCAGATGGTTATTACCACCCAACTTGTTGCCATTACTTGAAATCAACCCTCTTCACTTTTCATATACGAACTGTGAGTACAGTTTTGACTAAATTCAGCGAGTTATATTTTTTTAATTCTTTGGTAGAGTTAACAATATTCTTTAATACTTTGCCTTCCACAAGTGAATTGTAATTGCTAGTTCTTTTTTCTCCCTTATCCTATCAGAGAAGTTACGGGTGAAAATCAGCATGGCTGGGCAAGAAGAATGAAGGAAATAGATTTGACTGGGAAAGTGGGCGTGGGGGATGGGGGGGTGGGAATTCAATGTGACTCAAAATACTGTATACTTATGGGTCACTAGTTATGTCCTCTGTTGGAAATTAAAAAATAATATATGTTGTCTTTCTGGGTCTCAAGCATTTAGGATCTAGTTGAGAGGACTGGATTCATACATAAAATAGAAGCAAACAACATTGAGTTAGAATCTCCATGAGCCAAACAAAGCCTTTGGCATAGACACTTGGTAATATGAGAAGTCAGGAAACGGAGAATTTCTGTGGGCTGGTGTGGGTTGAGAACATGAGATGGGGAGCTGATGTGCGCCTGGAGAAAGGGTGAGACTCCGAGACATGAACGAGAGAGAGAAGCGAGGAAAACCACGTGGCCAGGCGGAAAAAGAGAAGCAGGTAGTTGGTGGGTTTTGCTCTAGGGAAGGCGCCGTAATGAGAGGTGGCAATTCTTAACGGGCCATGTTAAACACGATGCACTCTGTCCTCACCAATACGTTCAGAAATTCAGGTTTGGGAGTTCAGGCTTGTAGGATGGTAAATACAGGTCTGCGGGAAAAAATAGCCAGTACACATTTACTTCAGGTTTGTTTGTTTTTTTTTTTTCTAAAGAGAAATATATTCCACACTATGAAATATTTGTAAAACCCTAGTTTCAAAATACTTGCTCTACTTCTCCAAGCCGCATGAAGGAACATTTTTTTTTTTCTGCCAAAACCCTCTAACCCTACAGTAACCAGTTTCTCCACTGCATCTACTCTTTTTTTTTTTAAAGACTGCATTTTTTTTAAATTTTTTTTTAACGTTTATTTATTTTTGAGACAGAGAGAGACAGAGCATGAGCAGGGGAGGGTCAGAGAGAGGGAGACACAGAATCCGAAATAGGCTCCAGGCTCTGAGCTGTCAGCACAGAGCCCGACGTGGGGCTCGAACTCACGGACTGCGAGATCATGACCCGAGCCGAAGTCGGCCGCCCAACCGACTGAGCCACCCAGGCGCCCCTCCACTGCATCAACTCTTAAGCTCTCTTTAGTGCCATGTGTTCTTCATCTTTAAATAACCCCCCTGGATGATATTCTTACAAAGATATTCATGCAATTTGGTGTCCACTTGTACATCACCTTTACCAGGAATGGCATTTTCAGGCATTTCCATGAATCAAAATGGTCTCTCTCTCTCTCTCTCTCTCTCATACATATATTTAGACAAAATACTTTGCTTCCTTAATGGTCACTAAAATTTGCAAGGTACTTGTATTAGTACAGGGAGATTTAACTTGCTTCCCAGACACATTCAAATTTTATGTGAGTTCTATTACCATAGGTTTCCTTTCATGTTCAGAAACTGTTCTACACCACAGACTAATTTGGGGAATCAGTGCATTGGCTCTGGCTAAAAGTAAGTGGAACTGCCTCATTCTGGAAGGTCACTAAGAGAGTAATGATGCCATGAATGATACTAACAGCCTGTTCATTATTAGATGCGCGTTTCATTGTGATGGCATAAAAATTAGCTGGGGCCTTGTTAAAAATGAGGATTTCCAGGCCCACCTTCAGAGACTCTAAATTATCTTATATGTGTATCTTATATGTGCCACCTAGACTTTAAGATGTCAATGTGAGGGGATTATACCTCTTAGGATTGTCGGATGACAAGTAAAATTCTACATGGAAAGAAACTAGTAAGCTTTACATCCTTCACACAGAAACCAATGAGCTTCAGTTATCAAGATTCTTATGATTCAAATATTTGAGTGCTCAGCTCAGCTAAGAAACGCCAACCATAGTAGACCATTTTGACAGGTCAGAAGCTTCTGGCTGGTCCCCCATGTAATGCTGAATGTGCCTATAGTAATTTTCCACTTTTGGATGACTTCCATTCAATGGTAATTGTGTTCCCAAACATTGGATGCATTTTTAACTGAGTTTCCTACCACTTTTTTTTTTGTCAACTTTTGTTTTAACCGTGATTCAGCTTAAAACAAAACAAAACAAAAAATGATGCGTTTTATCTTCATTATGAATCAAGTTAGTGGAAAGTTGACTTTATGAACAAAATCCTAATTTACGAATATTCGAATTTTACTTGCTAAGGACATTAGAACTTGACTATCTCGGAGCAAAGAATTAGAATAGTATGAAATTTTAGTACAAACATCTTTAAGTAATAGAATGTATTTGATTTCGCCTCGTGGCCTTTTTTAGTGAGTTATTTAATTTCATTTTAATTCTTTTTAAAAAACATTCTACAGTTATGGATTCTATAAATGATTTTATGGTGTTGCCACAGATTCTCACCAACACATAGGATTACAACCATGGCTTAATACCTTTCCATAAACTATAAATTAAAGAAAGACCTGTCCAGACAGAGGCAAGCACATGTAAGTGCTATGCTTTTTACAATATTCAAGATCTCCCGTGAGAAAATCAGTAACTGCTTATTTCTTAGGACCAAGGACCTGCCGTTCCCAAAGTCACCACCACACTTTACTCCATGTGGAAATAGGTGGAAATTTGATGTTGCATTCTAGTGAGAATGACACCTCTGAAATCTCTCAGCTTCACAGCCCCTATCAGAGCCCTCAGAGACTCTCCCCACATAACACCAAGCAATAACTTTAGGACGTGACGTTCCTAGAATGAACTGATTTCAAAAATCAGAAAGAAAAACAGTTACGGCGAGTGTGGAAGGGTGAGGTCATGTTCTACAGGAGGGAGAGGGTAATGCTCCCCAAAACCAAAAAAACAGTAAAACCTACAAAGATGGTCCAGAAACTCAGGAAAATGCAGGAAGAAATAAATGATTGACGTTTGTACCACGCTCTTTGACCTAGCCTACATAATAATGACTGACTTTCATGCAGACTTCCTAGCAAAATTATTTGTGACTAAGATGGTGATATTCCCAACATTGAGGGTCTCAGATAGGAAGACCAACCATCCCTGTGTGCCCCGGGCTGAGGTGACTCTGGGGATGTGGGATATTCAGCGGTAACACCAGGAAAGTCTCAGGCACACCCAGATGCATTGGTCTCCTACATGAGCCTCCCCAAGTAGGCTGATAAGAGCTTTCCCAAGCTTTCCAACACGTCACTCCATTGCTCACCCAAACTTCCCTACTCAGGTTGGGCAAAAGGTAAATTGCAACAAAAGTGAATGCTTCATTGTGTCTTCAGTTCCCTTCTTTGGCTTCTGCTCCTTCTTTTCAGTACCCCTAGCTATTGAGGGACCCAGCGTTGTTTTCCTTCTCTAGATCTGTGCAAGGTGACCTCTTTTCAAGCTCATTCCCAAACCACTTCTATTACGTCAAAGCAAAACAGTCCTGTGTCACAATTGCTCATGGCCTTGTTTCCTGCCTTATGAAGATAGGGATCAGCTGCTGTTTCTGACGTTGGGCTAGATGAGAAGCACCCTCTCCTGGGTAATATAATACCACATGGGAAAACGTTACCTTTAAGGTAATCCTCAAGAAGGAAACATTTTGGTAGTATGACAGAGGTAGAGGGAACTGGGAAGAATATTTGGTAAAGTAGGACTTTCACCACCCCGGAAAAAAATGTCTACCTCTTACCTACAGACCTTCCAGAGTGTAACACCATCAGAGGTGCACAGCGGGCGGATGTGAGACAAATGCCAAACTTCACAATGGCTAGCTTCATAAAAAAGCCTTGCATCCAACTTTGTGAGAGTCTCCAGCTTTCTTCCATCCAAATATGTGTCTGTTATAAATGGATCTCGAAAGCATAATTGCCAAGGAAGTCTACGTCCATGAATATTTCAATGTCTCTCGTGAAATATGTTCCCATCATTACCCACACCGTGGTATGGACAGTATTCTGCACAAACGAGGCACTCGATAATTATTGATTGGCCAATGAAGGCTCATTATCTAATGCACCATGATCATTTATGCAAGGGGCCCACAGGAATCAGCATGATCCCATAGGCGTCTATTTTTTTTTTTTTTTAACTTTGAGAAAGGAAAAGATAGTGGTTTATCTTGAGCTCCTTGTGGGGAAAGAATATAAAAAGAAGTACAATAATAGCATAAGTAAGGGGTCACAAGACAGGAAAGAATAAGAAAAAAGAAAACATAAGATCAGAGGCAACCGAATCAAACCTATTAAAAACTGATTTTTTTTTCACAAAAATGCACATTAATCTAAAGGAAAGAATTCTAAACAGCAAGGCTTCTCTGTTCTTGACAGCAAAAAATTCACCACCATAAGCAAACTGCCTCAGGAAATGACCTATAGAGTCAAACCTAAAGCACCTGAAATTTAAAACAAAAGCCAATTTACATTTCACGTAAGGGAAGCCAACAGAGGGGCCAAATAATAATTTCAAAATCTAGTTTACAATGAGAAAAAGAAATCTGGAAGACAGAGTCAAATAAGTTGGAAATAAAAACCAAAGCAATGAGAAGAAATAAACATGTACAGAGGCTTATGACTACCTCTTTTGGTGGATATAATTCCGGGACTTCTCTTTCTCCCCAGCTGCTCCTCATGCCAGAGGCACGGGCAGGCGGAACACTTCGAGGATTGTCACTTCCCCAGATGGCACCAAGTTCATATATCACAAACTCCAGGGGGACTCAGAATTCTTAGTCAAGGCCAAAGTTTTCCTTTGTCTCCAATATGGATCTTAAAGCAGACCCAAAACGTTTGCTTTAGAGTATCTTTGCATCTATTAGTCTGAATCACGTGGAATGGCAGCTTTCACAGGTAAAACATAAACGCAGGTTGATAATTTCAAAAGCTTGAACCTAATACATTCTGATTTTGATTATAGAAATATTAAGATCCCAAACGTACGCAGCTAAATATAAAATGAGGTACATACCTACTTCTACACTTAAACCACAGATAGTAACCCTTTGGTCACTAATTCTTCTAACACAAGGTGTGGACTCAAGTTCAGGAGCTCAAAGGGTCTAGGTCTGGGCTATTTCTCCACCTCTCACCTGTTCCACTGTCTTGGTCAATCATCGTGTTCTGAGTTGTCACATGAAACGTCTGTGTGGCTCCATTTTCTCTTGTTGAGATGGCTTTCCTTCTTTGGGCCTCATTGGCTTTATTCATCTATTTCATATGCTTGTTCTAGCTTCCAAATTAGTATTATTGTTGTCATGAGTATTGCTGCTTTCTCTCCTGCTTTCTCACCTGGACATACCTTCCACTTCCTTCCGTGCTGCCATTGTGCTGTGGGAACTACCTGAGCGTGTCGCTCTTTCTTCTCCTTGGGCACATTTCCACCGCCTGCCCTTATGTACACAGAGGTGGCCTCTTGCTTTCCCCCAGAAATCTCATAGTTTGGGAGGCAAACTGTTTAGCAAGACCACGGAGAAGAGAATTCCCCCATAAAAGAAACACGATCACTATCAATCTCACTTCCTAGTTTTTAGGAAGGAGACCCAAAGAGCTCATTTCCTCAGTACTTTTAGCTCAAGTTCAAGTTCAGGGTGAGCTGGGATGACCAAACTGAACTTCTGAGTGCTGATTACAACCTTTGGGTAGCTATAAAATTAAGCAGACCATCTACAAGCCTTCACTATCGATTACATAAAGAATTAAGGAGGGGCACCTGGGTGGCTCAGCCGGTTAAGCGGCCGACTTTGGCTCAGGTCATGATCTCACGGCCCGTGAGTTCGAGCCCCGAGTCGGGCTCTGTGCTGACAGCTCAGAGCCTGGAGCCCGTTTCAGATTCTGTGTCTCCCTCTCTCTCTGCCCCTCCCCTGTTCATGCTCTGTCTCTCTCTGTCTCAAAAATAAATAAATGTTGGGGCGCCTGGGTGGCGCAGTCGGTTAAGCGTCCGACTTCAGCCAGGTCACGATCTCGCAGTCCGTGAGTTCGAGCCCCGCGTCAGGCTCTGGGCTGATGGCTCAGAGCCTGGAGCCTGTTTCCAATTCTGTGTCTCCCTCTCTCTCTGCCCCTCCCCCATTCATGCTCTGTCTCTCTCTGTCCCAAAAATAAATAAACGTTAAAAAAAAATAATAATAAATAAATAAATAAATAAATGTTTAAAAAAAAAAAAGAATTAAGGAGTCACTAATCAGCCTGTATGTTATATATTCCTAACAACTCTAGTTCAAAATTCAAGTTTTGATTAAACAAAAATGGAGCTGGGGGATGGGCATGTGAATGGGGGTAATGTCTTGCTTGTGGGGGATGGGGCATCATTTGGGATGAATTCAGGTTATTGGCCTGTGGTTATCAAGGGTTCCATAAGAGTATTTAAAAAAAATTTTTTTAATGTTCATTTATGTTTGAAAGAGACAGAGAGACCGAGCACAAGCAGAGGAGGGGCAGAGACAGAGACACAGAATCTGAAGCAGGCTCCAGGCAAAAAGCTGTCAGCACAGAGCTGGATGAGGGGCTCGAAATCACGAACCGCGAGATCATGACTGGAGCCAAAGTCTGACACTTAAGTGACTGAGCCACCCAGGCACCTTTGTATAAGACTATTTTATCACAAAGCACTCTCAGGATCCCTCAGAAGTTATGAAAAAAATTTTTTTCCAATACCCATTTCTTTATTACAGATGATATTTGATGAATAAAATTGAAGTAAGCAGGATTACTTAAATACTTTTGAACACTGACCCTCATGTCTTCTAGGCACCGGAGCTTCAAGTTCAGAGCCACGGGAAGCTCTGGTCTAGGCAATAGGAGACCACACTGTAGAGAATCTGAAACGATTAATAATTCAGTCTGCTATCATTATTGCTTTGTTCACGATTCTAAACAGTAGCAATAGTAAAATATTTCCCCCCCGAAAAAAATCTTTCCTTGCTCTGCATTTTAAATAAATGTTGTGGTTACTAATGGGTTGTAGAATGTATGGATAAGCTTCCAATTAGCATATTTTCATTACTTCCCTTTTAATGAACAATTGAATCTAACACGAAAATTATTTTGGAAGAAGTTCAGGTATATAGTCAGTCTCTAGCTCACATAGACTCGGGAACAGGCTTGGGGCAAGTTCATGACCCTCGTCTGTGTGACACTGTGGTACCATGCATTCCTGCTTTCAAACCCCAGATTCAAAATCATCGAGAACAATACAGTAATTATAAAGACAAAGAAACTGAACTAGAGTTGCTTCAATTCTGTCAATCTACGAGACAGCTTGGAATTTTTTGTGTTTAAAATTTCAAACAGTGAAACAGGGTATGAACTGCAAGCTGTAATATCTTTGGTCTTTAAGCATGAAATTTTAACACACGAACTATTCTTCAAAGCTTTACTAGTCTCACTAAAAGCATGGTTTTTCGGGGCGCCCGGGGGTCTCAGTCAGCAGAGAGTCTGACTCTTGATTCCGGCTCAGGTCATGATCTCGGCAGTTCGTGGGACCGAGCCCCACGTTGGGCTTCCTGCTCAGCAGGGAACCTGCTTGGGAGTCTCTGTCTCTTTTCCCCTCCCCCACTCTCTCTCTCTCTCTCAGAAAAAAAAGTATGACTTTTCTTCTTTTTAAACATGGCATTTTCTTTAAAACTAAAAAACAAATCCAGAAAAGGATCATTATTAGTGGTTATGACAGAATTATTACTGGAAATATATTTTGGCCAGTGGAGGAGGGAGCTGAAAATGCTCCGGTCTGGGTGTCACATCACACGTGGCACCCAACTGCTTCTGCAAAATGGCTTCTGAGGGAGCCGGGACCTCACTGTCATTTTTGCCCTTCTCAGATGCTCTGTGACAGGTGGCTGGGCACGGGCCACAGGAGACCCGGGAGAGGACCCCCACTCTAAGCAGAGACCGAGGCAGGTAGACCTCAGATTTTTCAAAAAATATTACATCAATTTATGTTATTCAAGTATATACAAAATAATTTTAAAATGTATTCTTAAAAATACAGTATCTTTGGGGTGCCTGGGTGGCTCAGTCGGTTGAGCGTCCGACTTCAGCTCAGGTCATGATCTCGCAGTCTGTGAGTTCGAGCCCCGCGTCAGGCTCTGTGCTGACAGCTCAGAGCCTGGAGCCTGCTTCCGAGTCTGTGTCTCCCTCTCTCTCTGCCCCTCCCCTGTTCATGCTCTGTCTCTCTCTGTCTCAAAAATAAATAAAAACGCTAAAAAAATAAAAAAAAAATACGTTATCTTTGGAGATTAAAGCCCCCAGACTTTAAATGATGCAGGGGAAAATGAGGCTGGCCGTTCCCACGTAGACATTTGGAAGACAAAGATGCGACAGAGCGCCGGGCGAAGAGCAAAGGTCCTGCCTTCTGCTCGGTTTCATCGGGAAGGCCCACTCTGGGAGGGGCCTGAGTCTGTTCTCCGTCCCCAGATCACTCCTGCCTCACAGGGTTGATGGGCAGATGTAGTGAGTTAAGGTGAATGAAGAGCAATACTTTGCTCGCAGTAACACTGTGACACCGCCAGCTGTATACACAGCAAAAAAAAAAAAAAAAAAAGACAGAAGCCATCTGGAATGCTCTCATTCTAAAGATGATTGAAGGCAGAAGGTAGGTGTGGAAAATCCAGGGAGGAAAGAACCAGGAGCCCTGACTGAGGAAAATGTGTCCATAGGTCCTTATCTGTCTGGAAAAGCCCTAATTGAGGCTGGCTAAGCCTTCGCCATTATCATGGTTCTGAATACCGCCCCCGCCCCCCTCCTTTATTCTCAGAAGTGTCCCCATTTAGATAACACTAGAACTATTGTGAGGATTAAGTCCTAGAACTTTCCTCCGTTTCATCAAGAAGGAAGATGAACTCAGAAAGCATGAAACGCCTTATTGATGATCACATACAGTAAGAGGCAGAAACCCCATCTTATCCTGAAATCTTTTTATGTATCCTATAGCAGATGGGGATGACAAGAATCTCCTAGTAATCCTAACATATCTTATTTTGCTCCAGCCAGGACTAGAATATGTGTATCTTGTTAGCTTTTCTCTCCAGCTACACTTGTGTTCTAGAAGGACATCTGTAATCTCAGAGCCACCAACTTTCTGCCTTATGAATAAGAGGCCGGACGGCAAGCAGCCTCAATGCCAGGGTCAGGATTAGGTTGGTGTTTTTGTTCCCGGCATGATCATCTCCAAATTCACAGCCACGTGATTCCCAAACCATTGGTTACCAAGATCCTTCTGTTCCATTCTGCTTTGACTGATTTCTTGACTACTCTCCTGTCATCTTCCCTCAGTGTCTCCTGAGGAGTCTTTCAGCTGCAAGTGGCATAAACACAGATCAAATCACAAGGAATTATGAGCTCAGAGAACTGAGAAGTCCAAGAGTGAAACCGGCTTCAGAACTAGTTGGATCGAAGAATGCCGGGCAACGTTACAGAACGTGGTTCTTCCTTCTCTACTTCTTTTACATGCTTCCCATTCTACTGGAATCCTTTTCAGACAGGCTCTCGCGGATCATAATGCAAAATAGAGACTGGCAGCCCCAGACTGATATTGCCTCTCCCCATGGTCCGGCCCAGAGACGGCATTATGTCTCACTGGACTGACCTGGGTCAGGTGCCCATCCCAGAAGAAAGCACAGCCACCCAGGTCACGAGGGCTAAAGAAACAGGGCCTGGGTGGAAGATCAAGTTTGGGACTCTTCGGCCAGTTTTACAAATGACCAGTTTTTCGGTGAGTGTTTATAAAAACAGGCCAAAGAGTATTTGTATCATTAATTCTGAAGTCAAACTAATTTTACTTGTATTGAACAGCAAAACATGTCAATGCATCCTCTTCCTGAAAAACGTGAAAGAAAAACCCTATCTCCTCGCAGAGAATGGATTATGAACAAATACTTGGAAAAGCAAAAATATCAAATGTTGCATCAACATACGTTAGAATTCTAATAATATTTGTCGAATGAAAAGGAATTGACAAATAATTGGTTGAATTGTGTTTTTTTTTCCCAGATGTGGAAAATAACCACACACACACACACACACACACACACACACACACTGGCCAAGCTTTCACAAAGCAATGATTAACTTACACTCTGAATGGAGTTTTCAAAGAACAACATGGGGGAAGGACTAAGGAATAAAAATGAGATGCCCAAGGGCGCCTGGGTGGCTCAGTCGGTTGAAGTGTCTGGCTTCAGCTCAGGTCATGATCTCACAGTTCGTGGGTTCGAGCCCCACATCGAGCTCTGTGCTGAGAGCTCAGAGCCTGGAGCCTACTTAGGATTCTGTGTCTCCCTCTCTCTCCACCCCTCTCCTGCTCACACCCTGTCTCTCTCTCTGTCTCAAAAATAAATAAACATTAAAATAACAATAATAATAAAATAAAAATGAGATGCCCATATTTAAGTCTTAAAATTGTACTGAACAAGCCCTCCTACACCTCACATTAAGTGCCCCAGCACTCTTTTATAGTGAGTCTGTGACCTCCCCAGAGAAGACACTCAAATGTCACCGATTCACTGATTACTGGATCTCTGTCCCTTTACCAAGCTTTATTTTTTTCTACATTGGATTTACGACTTCCTGATGTTATATTACATATTTATTTTTAAATTTTTTTTCAATCATCTATTTTCCTCGCTGGAATAGAATCTCTAAGAGCCGGGTGCCTGTTTACCACCATCTACTTGGGCCCTCGATAGAGCGTGGCATGGAGCAGGTGTTAACAGCCATCTGTTGAAAGGATTAATTGTAGAATGGACATCTGGAAACAGTATTGATAACCACATTTAATAATTAAAAAGGATAACACCTGTAATCATTTGTTATTACTTTAAGTTTAAATTTAAAACATAAAGGCTGGTGGAAATTTCTACCAGTTTCTCGACTTACAAAACTCTGACTTCATGCTCCCTAATGTGACCCTGAACGCAAATGTTTTGGTAAAAAAAAAAACAGCTGTTGGTGTCTATTTTCCCCAATGGTTATCTCATGGTTGGCCCATTCTTTAGATATTTTAAAAGAAAAACAAAAACAAACCAAAAAAAAAAAAAATCCAAACTTTCCAACTTTTAGGCACCACGAGAAAACCTAATTTCATTTTGAATAGATGAAAAATTATATCTTCGGAGAAACCTTTCAACAGTTCAACAACTAGGTCAGTCATTCTCTGTTGCTTTATAATCTCACATAAAATAGTAGCTAACTGGAATTTTAATTCATTTTTCCATTCACTTTAGTATTCTTTTGTAGATACCACATAATAATATGCAACAGAATGGAAAGATTAAGAAATCAGACCTTCTGGGTTATAAATCTGCAACCACTGTTTGTTTGATAGCTGTGTGAGTTTCAGCAAGTTACCTTTCCTCTAAAATTCTATTTCCTCATCTGGAAAATGGAAAACAGAGAAAATAACAAAAATTATAGCACCTAAGCCATGGGAGCAAATAAAATAATGTAAAACTAAAAAATAAACAGCAACAAAAATCTCCTTTAAGAATCTTTTAAAATAAGACCTGGCCTTGAGTAGGTACTTGCTAAATGTTTTTTATTACTATTACCTCTTTCTTTGTTTTAAGGTGTTTTTTTTTTTCCCTAAGAGTTTAAAATTTCAATCTTCTTTGGTGTCGGTAACTTGAAACAAATTCAACACAGTTCTCCTGCTTAAAAATCCCAGCCCCTGTACTTAAAACATAAACCTTGAACCAACTAGGCTACATGAAAACCAAATTTACATGAGATATTGTAGACTAAAATAAAATAAAACAGTCTTCACCACAAGAAAATGAAATGCATTTCAAAAATTCTGTGTGTGTGTGTGTGTGTGTGTGTGTGTGTGTGTGAAAGAGAGAGGCAAGAGAGATACCCTTTGGTTGTCTCCGTAAACTGGTTGCTATGATTAAGACTAAGTTTTCTAAAGAAGATGAGATAATAACAAAAGGCCTCTTTATGCTTAACTTTTATCAGGGGCAAAAAAGAAAGAGACAAAACAGCATGAAACGATGAGACCAAGTGATGAAAATTCATTCACAATGATTACTTTCAAGAGTAATTTCTCTAGGGTAATTCAGCGGCCTGTTACTATGGCTCTCCAGAGTGATAGCTAATGTAAATGAGACTACTAAAAGTGGATTATCATGGTAAGAATATACTCAACCAATAATGCAACAGAAATCCATCCAAAGCATTCGGGGAAAATTCAAAAGAAATGTCCTCCTTTTTTAATTTTTTTTTTATTTAACTTAATAGCCTAAGACACACTTCTTCCCTGACTAATAACCAGCAGGCACTTAAAAGTATCCAGCCAGGAAAAAGAAAAACAAACTCGTTTGGATGAAATAGGAACCCACCTGGGTTGTCAGTATCTATGTTTGGTCCCAAGACTCAGATTCTAAGCCAGGTTCTTTGAAAGACTATGGTAAATGTCTCAAATTATTTTTACCAACTATTCTTTATCTCAGAAAAAGTAATGTTTCATGGGTGGGTTTCAGGAAATCCACAATGTATGAATTTCAAAAGCTTTTCTTGCAGATGTGTATGGCTCTCTCGAAATTGGGTTAAAAATAAAATTAAGTACCATGTAGTGTGAAAAAACTTTTCTCTTTCACAAGCTCAGGCAAAGAGTCTTTGGAATGCTTGTCTTGAGTAGCTATTGTTTTTGCTTTGTAGATTCTTATACACTGGCTATTACAACTAGATGGGTTTTAAAACAGCCAGGACCACTCTGCATGGAAATATTCGTGGAGTTAACTGGTTTACCAGTTTAAGTAATGGCTCTATGGGCAGGACCAAAGGAGGGGCACCAGGAAGGAGAGCAGCTGCCAGTTGTGTTCAGAAGAATACCCAGGGATTGTCATGCAAAAGAAGACAAAGTTTAAGGGAGGCTTTGCATGAACAGAAGAGGCAGGCAAGTCTGTGTAGGACAGAGTCTCTTGTTTAGAATGACAGAAGCAAAAGAGGGGATTTGAGAGGAAATATACTTTCCATAGACCAAATCTGCAGGTAGGAGAACTGGTTAAAAGAAAGGAAGTCATCTTAGCTGAGGCTCATTGGCGAACTCTGCAACCAGTAAGTTAGTAAACTAGTAAAGAAAACTGACCAGATTAACCTCATTAAGGACAGAAAGAGGAGTCGTGAGCGATTGTCTAGACGTCACTGGGGTTTGATGTTAAAATTATTTTGAGATTGTTCCATTTGAAAGGAGATGGCACATGACATACTTTAAATTCCTTTCAAGCAAAGGATTAAACCAACCTATGAGTTGACTCAGAGAAACTTTAAAAGCATTACAACCCTATTCAAACTTTTATCTCATTCTTCTTACTTCTCATTCCATCATGGAACATCATGGAACATTCCATCATGTCAGAGCAAAGGACTGAACAATTGCTTGGGCTCTTGTGGAAGGCAGCCTTCAAGCTGGCCCCACGTGAGTGAGCTTTTTCATGTTCCCAACTTCCTCATCCTCTACCTTATCCCCTTTGCCATTCTCAGTGATGACAGTGTCTCTCAGCTCAGCCCTATAAGGTCCTGTCCCATTTATTAAAGCCTACTTCTGGGAAAATGTTGAAAACTTGTCCAGTAATATCTGATCGGTTTCCTCTCCTAGAGAATGAAGCTAAACTTGCACTAGAAGAAGGAAGCTAAACTTGGGAATTTGGGCATCAGTGAGCCAGAAAGTTATGAATTAATGGCAAGATTTATCACTTATTGATTGCCTAGCGTGTGCAGGCACCACCCTTTATATGTGCAGTGGGAGTGGTAGGACTAGTGGGACACATACCTTTTAAGGAAGTGCTGTCTCATCCTATATAACCATGAAATTCAAGAGTCAGACATGATCTTGGTTGTACTCAGTAGATTAGAGTACACAGTGGAAGATCCCAAGGGTCAGACAGAAATGTGCTCAACTTGGTAAGGAATACCCATACCAGGAAAAAATGGAACCAAGTCAGCAATATAAGCTAGCAAAATATTGACAGCATAGCCTAGTAGTTAGGAACCTAGACTCCAAACCCGACTGCTGGGTTCACTTCCTGCTAATGAGCTGTGCGGTCTTGGGGCACTCCTTAACCTCTTTGTGCCTTAATTTCTTCATCTGAAGAAGAAGGATGATGATGATGATGATGCTATTTACCTTACAGGCTTATTAAGAGCATCAAGTGAGTTCATAGTCATGAAGTGCTTAAAACTCTGCTCCAGAAGAGGTTGTTAATAAGTAAACATCTCAAAGACTGATTCACTCTCATCTAAACTACAGCTTTTGGTCACTGGAAGTGTTCAAGTGCAGGGCTTCGGATATAAGCAGACTCCATGAAGGCAAAGATGTTTGTCTATTTTGTTCTGCCCTTTGCCTAGATCAATACCTGGCATAGATCATACTAAAAAAAAAATAGTGTCGAGTGAATTAAATGAACCTACCTCAGTAGTTACTCAGAAGAGTTTTTCATGTATCCAAATCTGGACAAAGTATCTCTCAGGAACTTTCCATCTTTAGGTTCTATGATTTCTTTAATGAAAATGCACTGAAATGGTACAATACTAAAAATGTGTCCAAATGATTTTAGACAAAATTATGTCTTCTTTTTCTCTTCTCTCCTCTCCTCTCTTCTCTTCTCTTCTCGTCTCATCTCGTCTCTTCTCCTCTCCTCTCCTCACCTCTTCCTTTCTTCCTTCCTTCCTTCCTTCCTCCTTCCTCCTTCCTCTTTTCTTTTTTTTCTAGCAGACCATTTCTATCCAATGAGTGCATTTTTCTAGTTAAAAGGTTAAAAAGGAACATAAAGTATACTCTCAATGGCCTCTAGTCATCTCCACATGTGTCTACTCAGTAACTTCTTTTACAGTTTCGTATCTCCAGGCCTTTCAGTTGGGTCAGGTTGGCATTTCACTGCCCTTTATGTGTGTGACAAGTGCAAACAAGGAAAGAGAAGAAACTCCAGTGAAGAAAACCAGAAATCGCACAGGAGTCTGAAGTGCTGTTCAGTGGGTCCCCACTCAACCTGCCTCATCAAGCCCCAGGGTCATCCCTTCGCTCACTTTATAGCCCATACCTGTGACAAGCTCACAATTCCTTTGTCAGGAAGAGCCCCGCCCGCACTTCCAGTCATCATTCCCAGGTAGACAGATGAGCAATCAATACATGCAAAGATGACTTGCTTCACCTGGGAGCTGAGGTGAGCTGTGAGTCCACTGCTTTCACACTGGGGACCCCTCTCCCAGCAACGAAACCAGAAGAAAGTAGATGCCTCCCAAAATAGGTTGTCATGCTTCCCCCAAGAAGTCAGAATGGGACTACTCCCCTCTGCAAGGAACTGAGACAGACAATTCAGCTACTTAGGTCAATTTGAAAAATCCCGACCCCCACAGTATTAAATCATTGTAGCTGCAATGACGAAATACCTAATTTGCTGACAGTTGCTTGGACTGTCTGTAGACATAAGAAAATGATACTTTTTATCGGGTCAAATCACTCTGCCTTTGGGGTTCTAAACCTACTCATATTCTCAAAGAAAAATATTCAGTTATAGCATGGAAAAATATGATTATTCTTTTAATGTAATAGGCAGTCAAGAGTTCTTTCCTCCAATTTTGACATTTAATGTATCAGAAATGGGTTTTGGAAAACTGTTTCCTGGGACGCCATCTCTGCCTGTAGGATTTTTCTTGAAAAATCTGGACTACAGAAGGAAATTCACAACCTGAAATTTGACAGGCCATGGCATCCCACCTGTGTCTCACACCTAACAGAAGATGTTGCTACTGTTTCCTCCTCATGTGCCCTACCTGTTATGAATATTTGTTAAAATAAAAATATTAGGCAGCTTTTATTTTCTTTGCCCCTAATTGTATGATCCCCTAAATTTGGCTCTAATTTAAAAATATCGGCAAAACGTTTAACAAATTAATAATGTTTTGTTTATGGGTTGGTACCTTAGCATTTTTCAGTTAAGACAGAGGTCTTACCATTCTCTCAAAGTTTTGTAAAACCGAAGATTCAGAGAACGTAAGAGATGATCCCAAGATCACACATAAGTAACAGCGGTGGGCTTTAGTTCATACCTGTCATAATTCCTATGACATATTATGACTTTGGTGAGAAAGAGATCTTCAGTGACCTAAGTCAGGAGTCAGCAAATATTTTTTGTACAGGATGAGACAGTAGCATTTTATGCTGTGTGGGCCATATGGTCTCTGTCACAAATACTCGACTCCGCTGTGTAGTGCAAAAGCAACCATGGCACAATACAAATGAATAAGTGTTTCTGTGTTTTTTAAAAAGACCAAAAAAGGATTTAAAATTTTATTTACAATGGCAGGTGGCGGGGGTCTTGGTTCATTTGCATTTGGGACTCTTCATTTGGCCTGGGCTTTCTCATAGTAAGGTTGGGGTTGTAAGGACAAACGTTCTAAGAGGGAACCAGGATGAAGCTTTAAGACCTGGGCTTAAAGTTAATGTAGCATCATCTCCATTCTATTTTTTAGAAATGAGCTAAGTCCAGTCCGTATTCAAGGGGACTGGAATTGGACTCTCTCTTTTGACAAGAGGAATGTCAAAAAAAATTGCACATATGGTTTAAAATTCCAAAGTGAACTTCATAGCCACAAATTATTTACATTTCTCCCACATGCAAAATACATCTGTGAATTCATTCCTTCCAGGACTCCCCAGTGTCTCATTAGGCTTAGGTTCAAGGTTCAGAATCTTTTCACCTAAATCAGATCTAGGTACAAATGAAGTCCCTTGGGTGAGTTTTCACCACTTTCTCAATTTGATACTTCTATGTGGTCTTTCCAAGTGGTGGACGCATGATAAACGAAATCTCTTACAGGAGACAAAACTTTCAGAGTGACTGCCTCAGGAGACACTGGCAGAGGGTGCATGGACTTTTCCTAGCTAGCCTCAGAGGTCACCGAGGATTTTCTTTCTAGCATTCTATTGTCAAGGCAGTCACAAAAACCTAACGGGTTTAAAGGGGGATGGGGCATGAGCTCTCCCTCTGATACAGAATTTACAGACATGTTACTACCACTTGAGAAATGCTTTAAGGGCTATTAATTCCAGCAGGAAAGTCAATCCAAAATTCTAATGATGGAACTGATTTGTGCCATTGTTAGAAGCATCCCGCGTGTGAGGCAGTTGATCTGTGTGGGCAGTCAGGAGAAAGAGATGGCACCCTTTTTTAAAGAGTTGATGACATCTCCACTTGAAGATGTGATCAGGAGAGAAAAGTGGAGGAGATCTAGAGAAAGTGAAGATATCAAGTTCTTAACACATACATAGATCCATCTTTTTAGGGAAGTCAGACAAAGTTATTTAGAACAAGGAAGGTTGAAAGCGATACTCTCCTTTCAGATTTAGGGACACTCCATGGTGTAACACTATGTTCCAAGAATATCAGCTTTGCAGAATGTGCTTTATTGGAGGCAGGCAGGATATTCCCTACTGCACAGTGATCCATATCTTCCTGCCCCGACCTACAAATGCAAATAGGGAGCTTGCTCTGAATTCTTGTTGCTGTTCAGAAAGTTACAGGGCGTAATTCTTTATGTCTTCTTTAGTTCTATTCTTGATGGAAGCCAACCAAGGATTCAGTTATATCATAATTTAACGTTTATTTTTCTTTCTTCTGAAAATCCCATAACTTGTGTACAGGAGCAACCAAGTTAAGGGTCATAACAAAGATTAGGGAGGCAATATAGAGTCAAGACACCTGAAGTTTGCTACTCTATTCTTGGGCTACTTTAATTGGTGTTGCTGAGCTCCATTTTCTTCTTATGTGTATAAGGGCTAGTGGATATTTACTTTGACTAGATTTATTTCTGTAAACAATGCGTATGGGACTTGGATTAAGAAGCAAATAGAAAACAGAAAATACCTTTGAACTGATTCTTCTAAGCCTTCTCATGGTGTTACCTTTGTGGGATTAGGTAGGTGAAATTATTATTTTTTTTCCTTTCCTCTCCATCTTTCAAGTGGTCTAGTTTTTGTCTCTTGTTTCTGTTTTTGTTTTGTTTAATGTCTAAACCATCATTAGATTTAGCCTAACCTCAGAAAACAATGCTATCTGGAACATTCCACCTTTAAGGGGGTTTTCATTTCTCTGAGGGTAAGTATTGGGTCTGTGACTCTGAGAGCAGCCCTCTAGCATCAGCTGTTGCTTCGTATCTTTACACTCTTGACCTCCGCCTTTTTTTGCACTTAGTGTGGACCATTTTGCATTGCCGTTTATGTTTACAATGGCTTTGTCTTTCTTCTCCATCTATGTACCACATGCCCTGCAATCCCTGGTATACGTGTAGGTACTCAATAAATATTTGAAAAATGAATGTATTCATTTTTCCAGCCCCTTCCCAAATGCCTGTACGTATTAGGTCTGGGTTAGAGGTTGAAGATGGTGATGTTTCTAAACTGAGTACAAACACAGAAGCTCTTGTTTCTGCCATTTCGAGAAAGTCATGTGAGTGCTGGCAATCAGATGAGATGGGGCTGGCGGATGCTTCAAGGCCAGTCTATTCTACAGGACCCCAGGGAGCGCACTGGGCTGCCCTTCATCCCACACAGCTGCAACATGAGTGGCCAGGGTTGTTTACCAAGCCTGATTCATTTCCCATCTCTGACCCACTGACTCTCTAATCCACTGATATCAGGTCACTACATATTTTAATCTCACTCAGTTTCCAGGAAAAGACCCGCTGTCATAATCAGTTCTCAGCTAAGGAGTGAAAGCCTTGATATGAAAGTCCAGCATTCTGTGACAAACAAACTTGGATCAGGCCAGGATTGCTTAAATGTCATTGTGAAATCCACGGGCAGCATTTACATACATTTCCTTAATGATGACCTGTTAGATTTGGCTTCTTTAAGCTACAATCAACAGAGAACATTCCATTGTTGGGAATCTTTTATCTGCTAATCAATCTAGCTTGGCAGATCTTGTTATTCCTTATTATATTTAAAACTATTCAAGTAAACAATAAGTGATCTTTCAGGGAAATGCTGTAAGGGAGGCTGCTTTTGGAGAAGGCCTCTTTATAGTTCTATTTCTGATATCTAATCAGTTCTGTTCCCTCTAAACAATTAGCAAGATTGTTCTATTGCTCAAATGACCTCATTTGGGACAGGGATTTTCCCCTTTGGCTTCTTCCTCTTTAATTTCTATTTTTAATAAATGTAAGTACAATAAGGACTTACAGCCCTGATCTTCCCTATAGTTGTTACTGTCCCTATAGCTGTAGAGGTGTTGTGGGCATTCTGTGTTCACAGTCGGGATTCTTACCAGTTCTTGACGTTACCTTGCGGAAGCACAGACCGAGGGCAGAGAGAGAACAAGACATCTGAGTCTCACTCTTCCCCGAAGTACAAAGGCCTTATGGAGTGGTCAGTAGCAGCAATTTGCTTTAGACTCAGATAGACCTGAGTTCCAATCCCCCCAAGTCACGCCACTTGGGTAAGTGACATCTCTTTAGGATTCTCAATGCAGGCGTCTTTCTAGGAGGGTGATTCCCATCTTCTGGGGCATTGTCTAGCTAGATGAGATAGTGCTGGTGAGGTATTTAGCACAGACCCAGGAGCATAATGAGTTCTATCAACAGAATCCATTATTATTACATCCCAATTAATGTGTGTCTTCTGTGATTCTACCGGGGAAAAGGATTCAACACCCTCTTGACATAAGAGATTTGACATCAGATATTTCAGGAATTATTTCCAGGTTCATGAGGTCCCTTTTTGAGGCTTTGCAACTACAGACTACGCCATTTTGGCAGGCTGGCTTCAGCGGTGTGGGTCATTTTTGGGTTTCTCCACATCCCAGAACCGTCCTCTGTCTACCCACTATAGACACATTTAGGAGTTCCTGTCAGAGGCCGTGCTAATGAAATGAAATAACACAGGCTTTGTTAGCCAAAGGTCTAGGCGGCCGTGGGGAATTTAGCAACATCTCTGAGCCTCTATGCTCTCAGTTGTAAAAGAAGTTTTAAGCCTTGCTCTGAAGGGAGGTCATGAGTGTAAAAGAGAAGAAATGAGATCATTATGTAAAAATTTTAGTTAACACTGAGCAATGTATGAGAAGCACAATAAAGGGAATCTAGTATGTCTCATTTATTCCCACTTGTGAATGTTACTTCCCTTCTCCCCCATCTTCATGGCACAGGTCACTAGTGTTTGGAGCGCTTAAACGGTAGTTGGTAATTCTCCCTTAGGGGAAGACAATAATGATGCTGAGTTGGTCTCAGCCACAGTAAACCTTTGCCCAGAGAGAAAAATAAAGTCTGCTAGCAAAAAGCTGGCACCCTCCCTTACCAGCCTTCAGCAAAGACCTGATTCCCATGGGCAAAATG
This sequence comes from Prionailurus bengalensis, assembly GCF_016509475.1. Taxonomy (NCBI): domain Eukaryota; kingdom Metazoa; phylum Chordata; class Mammalia; order Carnivora; family Felidae; genus Prionailurus; species Prionailurus bengalensis. The sequence goes on from NC_057358.1 coordinate 114,069,830, forward strand.
AGTAATTGCTACAGGAAAATAGGCCATGTGCATTTATATAGTGAGAGGTGTTTTATGGGATTAGGTGGGTGATGAAAAAGTAATCACTATAATAATTTTATAACCTAGACATAAAAGAGAAAGAGTTGAGAAAGACCAGTTCTCTTGTTAAATATTTGCCATTTAATGTCTTTTTATCTTTGGGCAAGTCAATATATGTTCTTATAAATCAGCAAGAAGTAGACTCAGATATTTGAGAGGAGGAATGGATTTTAGAGGCCATGTGGCACAATCTGCCTTTCACAGAGAGGAATCAACCCAAGACCAGGGAGGACGAGTGAACGTGTCCAAGGTCAGGCACCGCCATTTGTTTTGACTACCTCTAGAGAGACCTCTTGACACACACTGCCTCTCTCTGGCAAGTGAGGTAAGAGTTGCCCAACTGAATTCTGATGCAAGGTCAGCTATAAATGCCGGTGGCAGTCACCTTCTCTTTTATTATTGAGAAAATATTCATCTGAACTTATTATCAGAACACAGAGGCTGAGAGTGAAGGAAAATATATTTTTTCGCATGTCAGAAAGCCGGGGCTAAGAGAACATCCACATTTTGGAGAAAGATGGGATAATACATTGCCACGAAATACAGACTTCTCATGAGTTGTCTGTGAAATCCTGGCTTCTTGAAAACAAACCAGAGCAGCAGAGAATAAAATCCATAACCGTGTGCTTCTTGTGTGGGTGTGTTGGCCTGAACATAGATATGATTGCATCACAGAAATGATCCACTGGAAAGAAGAGTGCCCTGTTTCTCAACAAAGGGAGACAAGGAAAGAAACCAACATTTGTTGAGCTCTCCTTGTCCCCGGAAACATTTGCAAATGGCAGCGTGAGGATTTGAACCAAGATTCAACTAAGTTTTAAACCCGGGTTCTTTCCCAATAAGTCAAAGCAATGTCCCAACTCCAACCTACTCCTGGGATCCTGCCAAGCAAGCTTCTCTTCCAGCAGGGTGATTATAGTTTCCACGGAATTGTGGACAGGGTTGGGGGAAAGGCCAGTAGTTCCAACGTGCTTGGCATGAGGGCTGTGTCTACAGGAACTAATCCAGACACAGTAGTCATCACAGTTGATTGATCAGGGAAGTTGATTTTAGTAAACACAAATCTGCAGGCATCCTCATCACACAATAATGTAGAAAGACTAAGCTGATCGGTGAGACTAATAGCTAAGGTCAAACCTTGTTTTGGAACCTCAGTGTTTATTAAGATAAGAGAGAGGAGAAGCTTGGCCGAACACGACTGCCAACAGTTAAGAGGGAGATTCATAGGGAGGGAATTCCCCTTAAAACGACAAACCAAATATTTCAAGACTAAAATTTTGATGACACAATATATGGAGGATAGCCAATTCCCATATTATGAAAGGAATACATTAATAACTCATTCTTTAAAAACAAAACACAGCCCAAACTTTATACCCGAGCCTTCTCCCGCCTTGTAGAATCATTGAATTCTAAGTATTCCTGTCCATCTTCCTTCCTCTGAGAAAGAGCATGTGCCTCCGAAAACTACATTCCCTAGGAGTCCAGAAGTGGAGAGTTTTGGGTGCTCACTGTTCAAGGCCACTTAGTTGTCCTGAGCCTTAACAAGTTGGAGCTTGTTAATATTCACTGACCATTTACAAGGTGACATTCACCGTTTATAGTACAGGAGACTTGAGACTCTTACTCAACTCCCCTAACCCTCAGCATTTTCTTCTGTGAAACTGGCAATGATAAAGCCTACTTCATAAGCTTAAGCCTGCATATTAGAAGGGATGACATATATAAAGCACTTAGCACATACTCTGACCCACAAAATACAGATTCGTAGGACAATGGTTAGAGTATAGCAGAGCCTAGTGATGCTGAAGGTTGACTCCCATCCTACTGATTCTCTCTCAGGCTTCTAGGACACCTTGACTGAGGCCTTAGACCCTGGATCTTAAGGGAAAGCTAAGTCTCTTCTGGAAAGACTTGATGTACCTTGCATTTTTATTCTGTGTAGGTAGAAATTAATCTCTTCCCCCTGTCTTACATTGTGAGCTGGCTGTTCCCATCTCCTGATCTCTAGCCCCCAGATCTCTTGAGTTAGTTTCCCTCTCATAGTTCCTGCCCAGGTCATATTTCACAGTTCTGCTTTTTTCACAGCTGCTCTTAATTAATTCAAAATTTCCCAGTTTTCTTTCAGGCCTTATTTTGTCTTCTCCAACACTTCGCTTAAACTGTAAGCTTTGTCCCCAAACACTTGGGCTCCACGTTGATTCTTCTATTTTCCACACTTCTTACCCTAAACAATTACATGAGCATAAGTGAGCTTCTAAACATAGGTGGGTGGAAAGTTGGATGGAAAGTTGGGATATGTATGTGTTATTCATTCATTCATTCATTCATTCCTCATATACTACTTATTGAACACTGTCAGTACTTGGTATTTTTTTAAATTTCAGAGGATATGTATATCAATAAAAAATACTTCCAGTCCTCAAGAAACTTAATCTGAAGGAAGTTACACAAACATTTTAGTAAAATATATCATAAGGTTTATAATAAATCAGTGGTTCTCAACATTGGCTGCGCATCAGAATTACCTGGATTCATTAAACAGAGAAGCCTGATCCCAGCCCGGACAGGTGTAATCAAGCTCCCTGAGGAGGGCCTGGGAATTGGTGTATTTGATAGCTTTTCTGGTGACTCCATTGCTCAGCCAGGTTTGAGAATCTCTTGGACAGAGAGAAGCATGGGATGTTTTGGGAACACAAGGAAGAAGCTCTTATCCTACCTGATGAGCTACCAAAGGCTTCCAAGGGGAGACAGCACAGTTCCATCTTAGCAGGGGGGCTGTCCAGCTGAATATACGAGAAAGATCATTTCCAAGCACAAAGGAACAAGGTGAGTTCACAGAACTGCAAATCTGAATAGAGCGTAGAGAGTGCTAAAGTATTTGGACTCTATGTGGCAATGAAAGGGGAGCCATTGAAGCACCATAGCAGGGAAATTGTATGATTAGTCTCAGGCACATCTGAAAGGCCAAGACATCAACTGGGGAGGGAATTTTACTTTCGTCGTAACTTTACTCCCGCAAGAACTATCTCCCCTTTAATAAAACCTTCAAAACTGTTGGCACCTCCCTTGGTTTCAGACATTACAAACAGGAAACTCTACCCATGAGCTAACCTTTGCCCCATCCTTTCCTGAAACAAAGAACAGCTGTTCTCCCACTTGGATATGCCTGGAGTAAAGGAGGGCCCCTTGGTATTCTCAGCTGACTGCAAATAAATGACTGGGCTTCACACAGATTAGTCACCGGTACATGCAGATGAGTGCAGAGTCAAATGCATAAAAACATTTTAGTTTTTAAAAGTGTTTTGTCTCTGATAGGGTGCTGTCACCAATGGTGGGGGGGGGGGCAGGGATCATAGATGCTAGAGAGGAAATACAATTCATTCCCTGGAAGAAGAGGGTCTGAACTTTATTTAAAAAAATGGAGGAGTAATGATACTTTGAGCGCTCTTCCCTTATTTTCAGTACATCAGCCCATTCCCTCATCACCCAAGCCTTTGGAATTGCTTTAGCTTTGTGTGTGGTTGTGGATGTTACGTTGTTTTTCGTTTGGGCTTGATTTTTTGCTTTAAATCTAAGATACACTATCAGTTTAATGACAATATTTCAGGGCAGAAGAAGAGGAAGAGAAAGGAGAAGGGGAGAGGAAAGAGGAAGAGGATGAAGAAGAAGAAGAGGAAGAGGGGAAAAAAGGAGGGGGGGAAGAGAAGGAAAGATTAAATTTGCGGTGTTTTGACTGTACAATACTTTGATTCTAAAAAGGTTGAGATATACGTGTGGGGGCAGGGATGGGGAAAGGGTTGCCCTGTAATAAAAATGCCCAGGAGGAAAACCAAAGATTGTTAAAGGAACTAGGAATTGTACTGTCAATGGCTTCCAAAGCTTTGGAAGACAGAGAAATCTGAGGCCCAGAAAGACTGGGAGATTTGCTTCAGGTTGTAGAAGGCGTTCCTTGATAACGAAGTCAGAACCAGAAACCTTAATCTCTCAACCTCAACTTTGGTTTGCTTTCCATGGAATACTCCAAAAAATTTCTGAGAAGACAAAAATAGTGGCATGATTTCTCCTCATATTTATAGCTGAGGAAAGTAGTCAGAGATAAAGAATGCAAAGAGGGAAAATATATCATAACTAAGTATAGGCTCGCAAAGCAACAAGCGAAAGACCGTGGCCCTCCATTCTCAAAGAGCCCTTTTGTTAATTTACTGAATGGCTGTTATCTTGAATCTGTGACACTCGCATATCAAATTGCCTTTGGTGTGTCAAAATGACTGGTTTTACTCGTTCTTTGGTTCCTAAGGCTAATTATTATATTTAACACCTTTTGATATGCTAAGTGAGGCTAATAAGAGCTGGATTCCTCATGGGTTTATTAGTCATCACCATCATCTCACATATGTAAATTTTTTGCTACTTTCAAAGTGTCAATAAATGATTATATTTGAGCCTTATAAGAACATTATAATGCAGCTTTTGCCTTAGTATAAATCTATACTTAATTGGCAGAATGCTGGTGAAACATACGGTATCGGACCACATCGTTTCAAGTCCTTCCTGTGTCACTCGCCGGCTATGTAGCCTTGAGTAAGCTCCTCAGCCCATTCTGTGCCTCAGTGCCTCATCTGCAATATGTAGCCATAGGAAGAGCTGTCACATGCACCTGCTTTGAAAACTGCATAGGGTACGGGCCACTGGGTGGCTCAGTCGGTTGAACCTCTTGACTTCAGCGTAGGTCATTATTTCATGGTCTGTGAGTTCGAGCTCTGCGTCACTGCTGTCAGCGTGGAGCCCGCTTTGGATACTTTGTCCCCCCCTCTCTCTGCCCCTCCCCTCCTGCTCATGCTCTCTTTCTCAAATATGAATATATATATATATATATATATATGAATGGCATGCAGTAATCCACACAAAGTAAGTCACCTGCTATATTCTAACTATCCTATATTGTTAGCTACACTATCCATTCATAAATGATATATGGGGGGCCTCTAGCAACTCACAATTAACGAATGCTTATGTATCAAATATCCTTCTAACAATTTCGTAAGTGGTAACTCATTTAATGTTCATAATGACTGTTTGAGGTAGGAACAATTATTACTATATCCGTTTTACAAATGAGAAAATTGAGACACAGAAAAAAGTCACTTGTCCAAGGTCTCACAGCCGACAGATTGTAAAGCCCACACTCCAGCTCAGTCTGGTTCTAAGCTCTGCTTTGCTGCCTTCTGGGACGGGCTGTGTGAGGCACAGAGGCAGTGAAAAACACACAGTCCTGCCCTCAGGGAGCTTACTGAAAACCAATGCAGTGTGATGAGCCCTGAGAAAGGCAAGCCCTCTGCACAGTGGTGGCACAGAAGAGAGAGTTCTGAACTCTTCCTGGGAGCTTGGAGAAGTATCCTCTAATTCCAGCCCTCCTATTATTCAGACACCAAGCCAAGAATCCCAGTGTTACCAAACCTCACGGTCCTTCCCATGACCCTTGGTACCCTCTGCTGAAAACTCACACCCAGATTCCAGGTCCCTGATCATCTTTATACACCAGCTCAGTCATTTTCATGATAACCTTTCTAACGTCCTAAATTTCCTCTCTGTGGGTTGCCAAGCAAATACATTCTTGGCACTCAGCGAGAACTCCTGTTCAAAATGCCACACATTACAAAGTCGATGATTCAACACACATTTCTTGAGCGCACCCAACCCGTAAGTTGCAGTGCTAGAAATGAATTCACACTCCTTTTGTGCTACCATGCCATCTTTCCCGAGAGTGAGACCTGTGTTTCTTCCGTGCCTACTTTCTCATACGTATATTATGATTTCTGCTATTGCAAAACAGGACGTTGTTTAACCAAGTTCTTATGGGAGGAAGCACGGCCCAGCAAGCAGAACAATGATTTGAAAGTCCTGGGTTCTATTTTCAGCTCCAGTGTTGACTGGCTGTGCATTCAGCCCTAGGAAGGTCAAAAGCAGAGTGGCCTTGTGTCGATGACTTTTTCTGTATGTACAGCTCTGGATGGAAAACAAATCAGGCATCTGGCTCTCAGCCTTGAAGAGCTATGGTCTTTGGAGAATAGATGTGTAGTCACACTTTGTTTTCCTTTTTAAAGCAAAAGAACAGAACAAACTCTCTGGGGGGAGAATGCGCTGGCAGAGACTAGAAGAGAGAAACCAAATAACGTTTGAAACAATCTGGGGGTTAAGGGACTGTCTCAACCATTCAGATCAAAGAAGGCTCTTCAGGGTAAGTTGGAGTTGTCTGCCTTTGAAAATGGAAGGGGCTAAGGTGTGAAAGATTTCTCCAAACTTGGACAACAGTAGGAGTCCAGAACGCCGTCTGTAGGGGCAGCAAGAATGCCAGTGGGTAAGTCTTGTGGGCAAACTGGGAAGCACAGGCTTGCTCGAGAGCGGTCTGCTGCTCCCCAGCACCAGCTGCTTGTCATGTGGAGTACTTGTAGGCCATTGTTGCCTGAATAGCTGAGCCTTTAAGAGAAATTAAACAGAAACTTGTCATTAAAGCTCTTGGTTTTTAAATGATGGAACCTAGTCAACTTTTAAAGAGGCACTGAGTAGCCAAAGCCAAGCATATCGTATGTGGGCAATGTGCTTTCCATGTCTCTTCCACCTGCAGAGGGGATGCCTGGACGTGAGGCAGAGAGTTGACATTCAGTATGAACTGCCTTTTCTTTTTATAACTGAGACTCCTAACTCCAGTATCATTTCTCATGGTTTAATGTGTTTGGGCTCATTTGGAGCCAGTGCTGACAATGGAAGATGGCTGAGCAAACAAAGGTATTGTTGTAAACGTCAAACACAATCAAAGCCAAAGGACGAGAACAAGCCCTAGCATGGTAAGTATTTATAGGGGAAATTAATTTGTTGTCTGATGGCCATGAACTGGGCAGTAGAGCAAAGTGAGCCTTTTACAAGCGATATTCCATCTCCGTCCGCATTCTAATGGTTGTAAAACTCACCATATGAAGCTAATAATTGGTGCATAAAACTAATACTTTCCATTTTTTTTCTCTTATTTTGTAGGCTTTACGCATTATAAAAAACATGATTAAGTCCTGGCGGTTATACTCCTGGCTGGTTCTTATTTCAGCTTTGGTTCCTCTTGCTCATTCCTCATAAAAATTATTAGTGTGGATTGTGTACATTAAGTCATCTTCAATGGGAAATTAAATGGGGCAATTTCTCTCGTCTAAGTGTTTCAGAAGAGGCCCGATATAGGTGGTGCCAACGAGCCTCACACAGCTAGGTGGTGGCTTACCTATTGAAGGGGAGACTCCTGAGAGGTTATGGAGGCATTCCACCCACGTTACCACACTGGCAATCTCTAACCCATCAAGCAAGACTTTAAGGAAGCTGGCACTGAGGATCACTTGGAAGTCGTAATCAATTTAGTAAGTGCCCTCATCCTCATTCTCCAATGCCAATTAGATGTGTTTCTTCCTTAACACAAACCAAAAGAGAGATGTGTCAGTGAAACCACTGGGAGAGTTTGATATATGTCTTCTGGACTTTATGAGACATAGGAACTGATGTCTGACTCATACTTGAAAACACAGGGGACTGTGGCCTGAACTACTTTTTTCTGGGGTCTACGACCAAGATATATGAGGAGTAATTAGCGCTTCCAGAATTTGGTGGGGCAAATGAAGACCCTACTTAAGAAAGGTGGATTGGGTCATCATGGGAAAGATTGCCTGGGAGGGTGACATGACCCCATGAGTGGGGATGTGCCACTAGAAGCCAAGAGAATGAAGAAGACATAACTGGCTAGTCTGAGAAGGCTTAACTACAGTCAGCAGAGCAATTACTGCACGACATCCTATAATGTAGACAAAGGGAGGTATCTTAAAAAAAAAACAACAAAAAAAACCCCACCTCACCATATGTCCCACGAGAGCAAAGTCAAACTACATTCAGAGTCCACTACATTCAAAGGATCACAACAGATTTATAATAACACAAGTCGGGGCACCTGGGTGGCTGAGTCAGTTAAGCGATCGACTTCAGCTCAGGTCACGATCTCACAGTTCGTGATTTCGAGCCCTGCATTGGGCTCTGCGCTGACAGCTCCCAGCCTGGAGCCTGCTTTGGATTCTGTGTCTCCCTCTCTCTCTGCCCATCCCCTCCTCCTTTCTCTCTCCCTCTCTCTGTCTCAAAAATAAACATAAAAATTTATAATAACAGGGGCACCTGGGTGGCTGAGTCGGTTAAGCGACCGACTTCGACTCAGGTCATGATCTCAAGGTTATGGGTTCGAGCCCCACGTCAGGCTCCATGCTGACAGCTCAGAGCCTGGAACCTGCTTCAGTTTCTGTGTCTCCCTCTTTCTCTGCCCCTCTCCTGCTCACGCTCTGTCTCTCTCTCTCTCAAAAATAAATAAAACATTTTTTAAAAAATTATAACATGAGTCAAGTTTACTCCACTTTTCCATCTTCCCCTTGCTTGCCCAACTTTCCCTGTCTCTGGAGAGAACAGAAACCACAGCCATGGAAGGGGGCAACAATACAAAGAGAAGGAAGTGAGGAAATCAGCCTGGCCCCTTCTCCTAGTCCCAGATTTCCAACACGAGTGATAACAGAGCTGTGAGAGGAGACGGCTAAGGTTTATATGGATTAGACTTTCTACTGCACCAGACTTTTCACTACCTTAAAAAAAAGTAGGGCTTGGGGATTTGTTTTGTTTTAATTTATCACCTGTTGGTAACTAGAAAGCCAATGGAGAACTTCCCAGAGATTCACTGGTTAGTGGAACCTGGGGGTGGAAGGTGAATATCAGTTTTGGAGGGGCAGAAGCAAAATAAAAGTTGCTTTCTACTTGTTACCTACCAAGTCCAACTCAGACAATAAACAGGTTTAACTTGAATATTTTTTGGATTCAATGTAACAAGGGTGTGATGTGAACTCACAGTCATCTCTTCAAATTCTTGTCTTTACCATCAGCTTTGCCTCCTCAAAAATATGTGGGGTTACAGCAGAATTTCTGCAGGAGGCTGACACGTATCCGCTGAAAAACAGTTCAAAGATATTGGTGAAAATCCAGTTGACTCAAAAAAAATAAAGTTTTCTTGCTGTAGGTCTTTTAGGAATCTTTAACAGGCTAATGTGTGTTGTGAATTTACAAAAAAAAAAAAAAAAAGGACTTTGGATATAGAATTTCCAAACTCATTTATCCACAGAATGTTTTATTTCACAAACCTCAGGCTTTTAGTCAATAAATATTTGCTGAACACCTAGCATGTACGGGCATGAGGGATAGGTGTTGGAGATTAACTGAATACATCAGACATGGTCCCTCCTCCAAAGTCCCTGAAAGATCTTATATTCTAATGGGTTGCTTATTTTAGCCCTCATTCTTTAGAATTTTCCTTAAAAAGATTTGTTCTATGCCATTTTTCCACATTTCTGCCACTGAAAAGCTATTTGTAAACACAAATATACAAATCACCTGGGCACAAATTTGCCTTGTAAGAGAAATTTGTTTATATAAAACATTTAAAAAATGTGCATTCACAACCAAGCACGACAAAAATGCTCTGGTCACCTTTTCTTCCCGTCGTTGGTCAGTTTTAGCTAAGAATGGAAACCCTTGATAAAGCACAAAGCCATCTGCCTCTTTTCTCTTTTCTCCCTTGATTTGATTCCTTCCCCTGTATCAGACATCAAATCCCCACATTTTATTTTTCCTCTGCTCACTCAGGAAAGATCTGACATCAGCTATTTGAATTTGTTTGGTCTTCCCGTGAGGCACTTCCACAGAAGTTAAAGTTATGTATTATCTTGTTATCCCAAGAGATCGTCTCATCCGGGTATTTCTTAGGCTATGGCTCTTCTCTATTCCCAACTGATTACATCAGTTAATCATGGCACCTGAATCTTGATGAATTACATGAAAGAAAACATGGAGGATGTAAATACACTTTTCCTGGATCCTAGGTAAAATTTGATGATGCCTAGCTTTCTGTGTAAGGATTAGTAGGAACTTTGTGCCTGAGTAGCTGTGAACATGTCAGATGTCAAAGGACATGTGCCACTGGGCCTAGACACAAAAGGGACTTCCTCTTCCCTTCTGGTCACTACAAATTTCATGGGAATTTCCATTACGGGGAGAGACCCAAATATCCTAGCCACTATACCCTGAAACGCAATCTTTTGCTCCACATCCTCTGTGACTTGCTAACTCTTTCCTTCCAAATTTGTCACAAACTACCAGATTCTCAGCCCAGTGAGCATGGATCTTGGATCTGGGGATCTTATCCATGAATCCTTGTGAGCAAGATCCAAGAATACGTGCTGAGTCACAGTAGTTGATTTCACAGTTCTTTGGATTATCAAAGTAAATCTAGAAAAAGTAGTTTATCAATTGTTTTAGGACCTTGTCCTGTTCAACATATTTCTCAAATATAGCACAACGCCTTCCACCTAGAGCCATCACATATATCACCTTTTGTGTCTAGGCCATCATCATCTAAGACCGCAATAATAGGTCTCAACTGGTCTTCCCAATTTTACTTTTGTCCTCTCCAATTTTTCACACAGAAGAATAAATGACCCTAAAAATAAATCAAAGTTCCCTCTTCTGGCCAAAACAGAGCAACAGGAACAACTTGAAACAATTAGACTATTGAAGCATGTGTGTGTGTGTGCGTGTGTGTGTGTGTATTTATATATCTCACAATTTTCAGATATTGATGCAAATGTAGTACAAGACTGTGATCCCCCAAATAAGGAAAGTCAACTGTTAAGCATATTTTATTATCTTCAAGTCTGATGTCTCTCTATTGTATATATACATTATAATATATATGATATAGTCTAATATATACTATATCATATATATGTACATATGTATACATTGTATATGTATTACATAAATTACATATGAGATATACACACACACACACATATGTATACACACACATAGACAAATTCTTTATTAATCTAAAATCAGAATTCTCCATTGTCCTAGTATGTTGGAGAACAGTTTGGAGATCAGCCTTTGCTCTTGTCATCTCTGAAAATTGTTCTATCAATGAAATGATCCACCATGAAGGACATCTGTGGAAACACAGTCTGTGACTATAGCCCATGAATAATTTCCACTTGCTCCTGCCAGTCTTTCAAGCTACGTGTCCTTGAGTCACAGAGACATGGATGGGCAGCTGAGGGTATCACAGCATATTCCACGGCTACCATAACTCACCCCAGTGTTAATATCTGCTCACCCAAATACATCCAGCCTCCCCAAAACATTATGCAATAACACTCGCATTCTTTCCTTGAGACGCCAAATGCGACTCTCTCCAAGCACTAAGTAGTGAAGAGCACTGAATGCCTGACTCCTATTCTAGGAGAGCGACACAAGTACTCTGTTATCTTGGGCAAGTCACTTTTGGATCCTGTTTTCCCACTCTGGATCTTCATTTTTTTTCCAGCTGTTAAATGGAAGGGAGGAAGCGCCCCCGATTTCCTTCTCTCCCACACAATTGACAACTTTGAGTGCCTTATCAGTGTGACGCCTCCATTTTCAGCTCCCAGTCTCCGTGAAGGTAAAAGCCAGATCACAGTATTTATCCACTCCAAATCCTCTAATGGCTCCCCATTTCACTAGAATGAAACCTTAAGTCCTTACAATGACCTATAAGGCCCCACAACATAATTTTCCCTCACACCCTCTGCTCAAACTCCTGTTATTTTGCTGACTATATCTACGACTCTTCCCCTCTATATTAATTTGCTAGGGTTGGCATAACAGGATACCACAGAATGGGTGACTAAAACAACAGACATTTATTTTCTCACAGATCTGGAGGCTGGAAATCCAAGCAAGATCAGAGTGTCACCGGGTTTGGTTTCTTCCGAGCTGTCTCTCCTTGGCTTGCAAATGACTACCTTTTCGCAATACTCCTCACGTGGTTTTCCCTCTGGTGTCTTGTTGTGTGCCCAAATTTTCTCTTCTTATAAGGATGCCAGTTGAATAGGATTAGAGCCCACGCTAATGGCCTCATTTTAACCAAATCATCTCTTAAAAGGCCCTACCTTCAAATGCAGTCACATTCTGATGTACTAAAGGTTAGGGCTTCAATATATGAAATGTGTGGGGACACATGTCAGCCCATAACACCCTCCCTCACTCTGCTCCAGCCAAACAGGCCTTCTGTATGTTCTCGAAACACACTCTTGTCTTTGCACTATTACTCGTCTCTCGCACGCTGCAAAATACATGGTGTCTGATAACTTTGAGGTTGCTCTCCGTAACCGAATTGACATGTCAGCCCTTGGCTAGAACACTTTTTTTGTAGGATTCGTCCTGAACTTCTCTTGATCTCCTTGCTTCCCATTCTTTTTCCATTTGTTCCCTTTTGCCTCCTTAAGTTTTCACTTCAATGCCTTCACAGGAAACGCCTTTACACTTTGGCTTCCCTTGTTTCATTCAACCCATCAGGGTACGACTTTTATCTTCTCTTCTGGCATGGCCGCCGTATTAGAAGTGCTGATTCATTCATGCAAAAAAAGCTGAATTACTGAATACCAGGTGATGTGTCTATCACTGTTAGAATCTAGGGATACCCAGGAAAACATCAAGATTGGAATTAATTAGGATTAGTACAGTATCCACTTCTAGAATACAGTAACAAGTACACAGGGCACTCTCAGAGCCCAGAGAAGCGACACTAAAATGAATAGGCCTCAGGAAGCCTTCCAGAAAGAAACAGTGATAGGGCTGAAGTTTGAAGAATAGACAATTGTTTATTCTGGCTTACAACGGGGAAAGGCATTTTCTAGACGGTGTTCACATCACGTGTGAAAGTGTAGAAGTATGAAACAGCATGACATAGACAGAACAAAGGACATGCTGCCGGATATGGATAATGAGGCTCGATTGGGGATAGACATGGGGGGCAGAAAACAAAATCATATCTGCAAAGATGCTGTCACTTGGAAGCCCTGGGGAGCATTACCAAATTTTGAACAGGGGGAAAATTTGGTCAGATCTCCAATTTAGGAAGTTAGTCTGCCATCACAGAAGAGGATGATTTATAAGAGCTGATTGTAGACCAAAAAAAAAAAAAAAAAGAGGCCATTTAGAAATTTACTGTAGCAATTTGGCCATGAGAAAATAAGGGTCAGAATCAAGGCAGAGGCACCACAGTAGAACGGAATGTATGGTTGTACACTAAATTAAGGAAATTGAATCTACAGGATTGGTGTTGGGTATAGATGTGGGACTTGACCAAGAAGAAAAATCTGAACTGACTCCCAGGTTTCTGGGTTTGGCAATGAAAGAGATGATGATATTATTTGAAGGAAGAGAAACAAATTTGGTTGCAGACACACTGAGTGTCTGGGAGACATCCAAAAGAGATGTCCAATAGGCAACTGTATTTATAATTTTTGTAACCACCAAGTGAGAGTATAAGAGAGTTTGGACTGGTTGAAGCCTACCCAGCTGTTTTGTTTTCCTTGTAAGAGTTCTAGTCTCCTAATCACACCTTAGAATCTTATGCAAAAGGAAGAATGCTACAGGTTTTTTTCTTTTTTTATTTTTATGAAACCAAGTATAACTAAAAAGGTAAAGTACATACACAACCCCTCTCCCGCAATGTGTCATCTCCTAAGGCGCAGATGTCTCTCGGATCCACAAAGTGTGACAAGGCACAAACACATTGAAGTGACCATATAGTAATTAATCTCTTGATTCCTACTATAAAACAAACTATAATGATTAATGCAAAAGTATAGTGCTTCACAGATAACCAAATGTTTTCTTTTGACTGAGAAACTCTAGTGAAGTAGGCAAAAGAGAATATAGTCTAGCTCTTATTTTACTGATTAGGAAACTGACAAAGAGATTTAAGTGACTTGTCCAAGGTCACACTTAATCTGCGGTGAGCAGATTAAGTCTTCTGACTCTTAATCTTGCTCTTTCCAAGACATAACGCATGTTCCTCCAAAGAGCATGCTTACAAAGGATATATAATCTACTCCCCATAACAGCCTAGCAATAATAGCAATTTAATCTTCTAAGTAATCAATCCAGGCTTTTCCATTTACCAGTGAAATTGCAGGTGGAAACTATAGAACTTGAAACTCTACCTTTGCCACTTCTGTATTGATCTTATTCGATGGTGAGCGATATTAACGGGATACCTACCAGCATGCCCTTTCACAACCAAGCCCTTCAAAGCAGAATAGCCCACAACGCAGAAGGTGCCAAGTTCCCTTCTTGGCTCTAAAGGGTCGTTAATCCTGACCTTTCTCTTCTGTCCAGCTGCTTAGGGATAACTGGCTTTCATTCTAATAATTATCATCATCTTTATTTTATCACTTTATTAAGAATCCTCTAAATTTCCATGTGGTCTGCAATATCAGCTGCGATCATATCCTTATATGGATTAAGTGACAGCGTCATAAATTATCACCTGCAAAACACTACCATCTCAAAAGTTGTCATTCCCTGTCAAGTTCCCTATTGTAGCATCATAAATTGCCGCACTGTGTGGCTTTGCAAAAAAGTTAAAGATAAACATATATTGATGAGTCCCGCATTAATTACTCTCTTTTGAGTCTCATGGTTTCTCGGGGATGCGATCTGTAAGGTTTACATAAATGTTTTTATGTAGCATGATAAGTTAAGACATGCATCTTTTGTAGAAAGGAGAAAGGAAAGTAATTTGATTCTCTGCAGAGATGGCGATGTATCAGAGACAGCTTGAAATGTTTTATCTTTATCTACTAAAAATTCCAGGCTGAAAAGAGTGAAATTACCTCTTCTCTCTAAATGCTTTCACCCTAGTGGCATTATATAATTATCTACAAAAGGGTGTGTCATATTATACAATCGCTACCTTTCCCGTAGCTGGAGATTTCAAAGATAAATAGATGAGAAATAATGTGGCGCGAAAGACACATCAAAAGTTCATCCAGACGAGCTTTCTCATAATGGTCTCTATTTGAGTAAAAACACAACATTTTCATTTAAAAAATATAAAACCTTAACCTGTGCTTCTCTCTTGTCATAGCACTCTGCAACGTCACCTTCTTTCTTCTTTCTCCAAGCACACGGTCATCTTTTGGGTTCACTGAATACCAAGCCCATTCATGTCTCAGGGTCTTTGCATGTCCAGCTATTTCCTCCTGTCTACCTTCCGCAACCACCATGGTCCAGCTGAGATGGTTTTTACCACGTTTGTCGCTATCACTTCACATTATTCATTTTCTTTATAGTGCTTATCAAAATTTGAAAAAAGAAATTTAACTGTTACTTCTTATCTGTCTTCTCCAGCTCCATCAGGATTGCTAACATGTCTAGGTTGGACGTTGTGTATAACCAGGGGCTAGTACATCATTGGTGTCCAACATATTTTTGCTGAATGAATGAATGATGGGAATTTCTACTCAAATTTTTAGCTGTTGCCTTAATATACTTAAAAATTAATACTATAGCTTTATATTCTAAACGCAAATATATTTCTATAGGTAGGGAAATCTTCACCCACGGACACAGTTCACAAAGATTGTAAGTAGGGGAGTGAAAACTGAGTTTTTTGGAACTTTGAATCCATTCTGCTAATGTTCACTTTCTAATAAGTTTCAGATGTTTTATGGAAGCGGAGGACAAAGTTTGAAACCGTCAATGCAATTTGATTAACAAATATAATATGGAACTTTTTTGATTGAAAGCATCCTGTCTGTTTTGTAGAATGAGATGTAGAACCCGTATCACTTTCCTACCTCTCTCAAATTATGTGTTCCTTAAATTACAGAAAAGAAATTCTACAAATGACAATTTAAACTCAAAGGAAATAATTAATTTATTTAACTTAAGTAACATCCAATTTAACACTATTTCTTTTCTTTGGTGTTCATTCATGATGGAGAATACCCCAACTTTTTCTTAAAAAAAAAAAAAGTTCCTGAATTTTGCAAACCATTAAGTGTTAAATCATTTGTAGGCCATCAGTAGCTTGACTTTTCAATCCCATCTTTAAAAAGATCCCTCCTATTGGGGCACCTGGATGGCTCAGTTGGTTAGGCGACCGACTTTGGCTCAGGTCATGATCTCACAGTTTGTGAGTTTGAGCCCCGCGCCGGGCTCTGTGCTGACAGCTCAGAGCCTGAAGCCTACTTTAGATTCTGTGTCTTCCCCTCTCTCTACCTCTCCCCTGCTCATGCTCTGTGTCTCTCTGTCTCTCAATAATAAATAAACATTAAAGAAAAAAAATTTTTAAACGCCTCCTATTAAATACAGGCATGTTTTACAATGTACAAGACATGCTAAAAAAATTTGGATGCAAACCAAAATGTGTCAGCAGACTGAGCAGGGACAGGGTGGTAGCAGAGAGAGCACTTACTGTGCCCCAAACAACCTTACCAGTCCTGATTTCACGCGGGCGCATCAGTGAGGCCTCATCCTTGCCTTCTTCAAATACACATACCTGAACTGCTATCTGAGGTGGTTCCATGTTATGAGAAGGTAACAGAAAATATGGTTATTATATCAGACCAAGGATCGACGAAGTTTTCCAGGAAAGGGCCAGACAGTGAAGATTTCATACTTTGAGTCGCATAGTCTCTGTCACAACTGCATGGACAATACACACACGGACACGAGTAGGCGTGTTATAATAAAACTTTATACACAAGAACAGGCGGTGGGCCACATTTGGCCTCTGGCTGTAGTGTGCCAACCCCTGTATTAACGGATTTTACATAGCTGGCTTGTGAAGGGAAGTCAGCCATAGAGTAAATTCAGACTCAGCCAACATCTATTAAAAACCCGCTGAACATCCAGGTTTTCAGATAGTGTCATAACCAAGCTTCACAACTTATCCATAATTGGTGGGTGCGAAAACCAAACAGCTTGACCATCAACTTGTATAGACAGACCGTGAATCCATTCTCCTCCTCCAGGACTTAACGACTCTGGAGTCAAACAACCTGGGTTGGAACCTTTCCTGGGCCATTTACCAAGAGTGCGCTTCACGCAAAATGACTCAACTTTTGTCTCAGGGTCTCATCTACCTCATGCAGCGGTTATGAGAATTAAGAATTAAGCACAGGGGCGCCTGGGTGGCTCAGTCGGTTAAGTGTCCGACTTCAGCTCAGGTCATGATCTCACAGTCCGTGAGTTCGAGTCCTGTGTCGGGCTCTGTGCTGACAGCTCAGAGCCTGGAGCCTGTTTCGGATTCTGCGTCTCCCTCTCTCTCTGACCTTCCCCCGTTCATGCTCTGTCTCTCTCTGTCTCAAAAATAAATAAAACGTTAAAAAAATTAAAAAAAAAAAAAAGAATTAAGCACAAATAGTGCTTAGGGCAGTATCCTGTGCTCAATGCGTGTGGCCGGCTTCAAACACGATTCTGTAGACACTTAGGGTTCCAGAGAGTTCTTTCAAAGATTCCACAAATATTTGATCCAAACAATGCTGTTAGAGTATTTTTTTTTATCATTTAAAACACTGTAATAGCAAAAAATAAATATAAATAAATAAATACATAAATACATAAATAAACAAACACTTTCATAACACAAAACTTATACTCCTTCAGTGTGCACCAAATTTAACCTATTTTCTGCCTCAACGTGTTAACATGTGGGGTCTGTTAACTTTCATTGTGCTCAGACATTGAAGCAAAGCTTTCCTGTTCTGTTTATTTAAAGATATTGCAGAGAATTCACGGTGGGCAGATAAAATTAATTATTGCCATTTTTAGCTACTGACATGTGTGAATCAGAATGGTCTTGGATACCGTGCAACCGAAGTAAAAAATATATATAAAACTGGAGGCTGAAGTGGATATGATTTCTGTTTCTAATTTCCGGTTAATCAGAAAAACTTCATTACCTCTATTGTTTGTTTTTATAACAAGTACATGTTATTACCTAACACTTCACTGGAAAAGAGTTGTTTCTTTAGATCAAGGCTTTTTTTAGATCAAGGCCTGAAATTCCTAGCATGAGAATGATTCTTTTTTTTTTTTTTTGATTTTTTTTCAACGTTTATTTATTTTTGGGACAGAGAGAGACAGAGCATGAACGGGGGAGGGGCAGAGAGAGAGAGAGACACAGAATCGGAAACAGGCTCCAGGCTCTGAGCCATCAGCCCAGAGCCTGACGCGGGGCTCGAACTCACGGACCGCGAGATCGTGACCTGGCTGAAGTCGGACGCTTAACCGACTGCGCCACCCAGGCGCCCCGAGAATGATTCTTAAGTATCCTTTTTTAAAAAATCATACCCTTAAAACCAGAACAGGGCGAACAGTTACCGAGTGGACCCCACCATCATCGCAGTGCCCTACTGGTCTTAACACGTACCTTCTCCTTGGATCCTCCTGACAATTCTCTGAGTTTGCCAGGAAGGTACCATTAGTCTCATTTTATAAACGAGGAAGCTGAATGAGATTTCGAAAGTATAAACGACTTCTCAAGATCATACTCTTAAGCAACTAACAGAGTCAAGACGCAACTCAGGAGACTTGTGAGTACTGGCCCAGGGCTTTTTCCCACCAGTTTTGATATCGAAAAGATGGCTGGGATGTGGAGTGGGGTTTTGGCGGTCCAGAGGTCAACCTTCAGCCATTGCCAAGGCCGAGGGAGACACAGGCTCACCAAGCATGTCTCACTCCTTGGTTGTTTTCCTACATGATGACCGGGCTCTCTAAGGATAAAAGGACAGCCTGAACACTTGTGAAGTCTTTTAATTAATTTCTCTGGCCTCTGTCTTACTTTCTGCAAGAGTCATTTGACATAACGCTTTGCTAAAAAACTCCACATACGGGACTCAACCTCAGTCTTGATTAAGGTCTCCTAGAGTTTGTGCCCCATGAGGGGAGAGGGAGTATTGGGTATTTGTATCTACAGCACATAGAGGTACCCAGTGCGTATCTATGAACAAATGTAGACTGGAGTCAAGCATCATGCCATATACTTCTTTCTCTTTAGATCTCTTTTCTTTTTGCTACCACGATTTTCGGGCCACTTCTGCAGGAACGTTGTAGTAAGTTTCCGAACGATTTTTGAAATTTTGATCCTTCCCTCGCTCAGATATTTTTCTGTATATCACCGTCAGCATATCTTCTCAGAGCCTCCAGCAAGGTTTCTCAAGTGCCTCTTAGAACAAGACAACATGGGCATGCCTTATTAGTATGTGTCGTATGTCCTCCCTGCTCTGATCCTATCACCCTCCTCAAAGTCCTTCACATACAGGGCATGTGTATGTTCACATACAATGTGCTGCTGCCTTATGGCTTTGTGATTGCTTGTCTGTCTGCCAGGTTTCTTTTCTCTCCACAAATCCAAATCCTAACCCATAATTTCAGACCCAATCGAAACTTTGTTTTCCATCACCCCTTCTCCAGTAATTTAGCCCTTTATAATTTTCATAACACAAACGTTATACTTGATGACATTTCAGTTATTTTACTTATGTTATTATGCTTATATTATTGTGTTAGTCCAATCTCCATGGAAACTGTACCCAACCATACAAATTGTACCCCGAGTTTCCTACCTCCTCCACTGTTTAGTTACATTCATAGATTTAACTAAGTTGAAATCATCCCAAAGCACAGAGACAAAAAACATACATATTTCTGAGACATGTGGTCCATGCTTATCTCAAGATAATTTTCCACTGTATATTTAATTAAAAACTACATTATAATTTTCTAGTCTGTTTTTCCTCCTTGAGCATTGCCATTGTTATCGATATTTATTAAATAAAATCTGCCACTGAAGCACAAATAATCACCTAAGAATGAAACAGCCAATATTTAACAACTGACTGCTTTCTAATTGGTGAAACAAAATGAGTGACACGTTAGTTAGTCAAACTCCTTTCACCTGGGAAGATCTCTATTGACTTCCTTTAGTGTTATCTAGAAGATTTGGGAAATTCTAATGGCGTTTCAAAAGACTTCAATGAGTAGGACATGATTGGGCCTTTCACATCTACTGACTTAAAAAAACAAAAACAAAAACAAACACTAGGGGCGTCCGGGTGGCCCAGTCAGTTAGGCGTCCAGCTTCAGCTCAGGCCATGATCTTGCAGTTCACGAGTTTGAGCCCCGCGTCGGGCTCTGTGCTGACAGCTCAGAGCCTGGAGCCTGTTTCAGATTCTGTGTCTCCCTCTTTCTCTGCCCCTCCCCTGCTCATGCTCGGTCTCTCTCTCAAAAATAAATAAATAAATAAATATACATTAAAAAAATTTTTTTTTAATTTTTTTAATAAATACTTAACCTAAATACAAAAGAGATTCTTTTTTTTTAATTTTTTGTTTATGTTTATTTTTGAGAGAGACAGAGAGACGAAGTATGAGCAGGGGAGGGGTAGAGAGAGAGGAAGACACAGAATCTGAAGCAGGTTCCAGGCTCTGAGCGGTCAGCGCAGAGCCCGACGCGGGGCTTGAACTCACAAACTGTGAGATCATGACCTGAGTCGAAGTTGGTTGCTTAACCGACTGAGCCACCTAGGTCCCCCACAAAGGAGATTCTTTTGAGTGAGAGTCTCTCTATGATTCCTCAACCCTTATGTATTTTTTAAAATATGGTATGAATGAAAGACAAATTTTATTTGTATTTAGAAAATGAGGAGAGAAGTTGTAGGTCATTAATATCAGGGGACATTTGGGGCACCTGGGTGGCTCAGTTAGGCAACTGACTCTTGGTTTTGACTCAGGTCATGATCTCACGGTTCATGAGGTCGAGCCCCACATGGGGCTCCACACTGGCAGTGTGGAGCCTACTTGGGATTCTCTCTCTCCCTCACTCTCTCTCTCTGCCCCTCCTCCACTTGCTCTCTCTGTCTCTCTCTCAAAATAAATAAATAAACATACAAAAAGTTTTAAAAAATATCACAGGATATCGTATACCTGTTCTAGAAGATGGAGACGCATTTTTGTCTTGGAGCCAGTCCGTAAATCACGCTCTTTCAGAACAGGCAGAGGCCAGCCTGGGTCTGGCTGCAGCCCATGCGGAGGAGGAAAGGGTGAGGGGTGGACCAAGGCCACAAAGTTTTATCCATTCTGATGGATCAATATTCCTTTCTACCTCAAGTTGATGTCAGAGCGATTGGAAAACAGGCAGTTGGTCGAGCAGAAGGGATCTGTTGTATTCTGTTCTTTGAACCCAGAGATAATCCAAGACTGTTATTTCATCTCGTGGTTGACCGAACGTTTGAGTGGAAAGTGAACTGAGGATGTGAGATAACTGGATGGTTTGAGCATATTAAAAAAAATCCTCATGCCTGTTGAAATTGGTCAGACTTAGCTGATACTTTTTGTTCTTTTTCCTGGTAACTTGGATTTTTTTTTTTTTTCCTGTATTCCAGACTCCTCTGTTGCTGTGGGATTTAGTCTAGCAGATAAGAGTAAATTACTTAATCATTAATCATATTTGCAAAAGGCCCAGAAAGATGTTAAGGCTGTACACAACATAGAATTATACCCCAGAGTAGGAATTGAGTAGGCAAATTGGGACAGAACTCTATGAAAATTTAGATATTTTCCTTGAATTCCCAATAGGAAAATGCCACTAATAGTGTTGCTGTTCATTAGTCATTGAAGCCTTAGTCATGTAGATTCTATTAAGACTACCCCACTCTTGGGGCATGGAAGAAAATGATGCGTGCACACACTTGTTAGGAAAAGAGCACAGGACTGGATGGAGGCTGAAAGAGCCGGGCTCCAGTCTGAGCACATCCCTGTATGACCTTGGACAAACATCTCTCCGGTCTATCATCTAAGGTATGCACGAGAGTTTGAACGAGGATAGAATTCCAAATGGTGCTCAGTTAGTGGGGGTGGTGGGTGAAAGCAAAGCCTGCCTCAGAATGCCCACACTCTCTTTTCTATTCCCCGGAATGTTCCCCAACCCCAGCTCCACCCAGATCCCGCCACACCCCCAGACCTGCACATGGCTCATTTCTTCCCATCACTTACTTCTCTACTATACTGTACTCCTTATAAAAGCCCATTCCAGACAGTTCGGTCTAATACCTCCTTTCTCCGTTGTTCCCTATCCCTTTCCCTGCCTTACTTTTCTTCTTGGCATTGTTTTACTACTTACAAATACATACATTTTTATGCATTTCCTTTTTTGTTAGCTGTCTCCTTCCCCGGAGCATACGCATTATGAGAGCAGGGATCTTGTCCATTGTATGTACCCTGAAAATAGTACCTGGTGTGTAGCAAGGATTTAATAAACACTTATTAAGTGGATGAACGATGGATGAAGCCCCGCCTGGCAAAGGGAGCAATACGCTGGCAGGGAGTAGCGGCCGGCCCCTCCCGGCTCGGCCAGCTTGCCACGGTCCCCACCACACTCCCACTGTGTTCCCACGGCTGAGTTCATTTGTTACTAAAGTTGTTTTTCTCATAGCCCACTCTTTTTAGTGATGGCCCTGCTTGTTCTGTGTAGGTATTTCCATTTGTGACATGATACTCCTGGTCTAAGATGTGATCAGGACAAAAAAAAAAAAAAAGTCTGCTGCTAAAAATAATTTGAAAACTCCTAGACAAGAGGACCTTTCAAATCCCTTCCAGCACTAACAACCAGTGAATTCATGCTTCACAGCCATTCAGATCTGTAAGTATGAAATACAAGACGTGCGTATTCAACTTTCCTTCATCGCCTCCTTTAAATGCTTGCTTTTTTTTTTCTTTTTTGAGTCAATCCCCGCAGGAGCGCACCACGTGAGCCCATTAAGAGAACAGTTCATTCCCACCTGCCACCTCCAGCCAGGCCCAGCCGACAATCTGGGCTTCACCGCTCCCTTCTTGATCATGTACAGCCGTCCCAATGCCGGGTGGCAGCATTTGCAGAGACAGCTGTTGGGCTCCGCAAACGTTCGGAGGAGGGCAAAACGTGAGGTAGGTGGCTGCATTCTTCTCCTTTTTACGGAAAGAAACAGCTGCAACCTCCCGGAGTAAGAAGGAGTAAACAAAAGCTGACGGTGCCCCCCTCCCCCGCCCCCGCCCGCCCCCCATTCAGCAGCAAGCATTCAAATGGATTTTGCCCCCAGCGAGGTCGCCATCCCAGTCCTCTAGGCTCAGTGTCCCACTGCCCAGCACGGAGGGGAAGCGAGGTCTTTGCTTGCCCTGCTCAGTTGACCAAACACTGTCCCAGAGGTGCCGTTCAACCCGAATCGCACGAGTGTGGTTCGAGTCCCCTGCCTCGGCCAGCGGTCCATTGCTGGTTACCCCACAGGGCATCGTCAAGGTTCAGCAACCTCTGTGCGCACCGGGCAAAAAAGGCAGTGTTTCCCTCTGAGAGGCAACATTCTTAGGTTCAGCGGCGTGAATGTCCCCGCGTCTGTGCAGCACTGGCTAAGGGAAAAGTAGGTCTCCCTGTGTAGGAAACTTCAAGGTATGTTTAGGGGTCCTCTCTGATTCAGCTGCGGCTGGCTCATTCCTTTTGTTTCCCCTTCCCTTTTATTTGCTTATACAGAAAACAGTGTGTTCATTTATTCCTTGTCCCACCCCCCACCCCTCTTCACTGCCAGGGCCATCTGTCCTTCTCAAACCATCTCTGGTTGCACAGTTTTGAATCCAGGTGACAATCAAAATGAAGAAGTGATTGTCCCTTAATGTTTCCTCTGAAGGGATTAAAATTTAAAAAACAACAACAACAACAACAAAGCAACAACAACAACAAAAAACCCTTTGTGTTTGTGGCACATTCTCCAGTTGAAATACTGTACTCACTGAACTGCCAGGAGTAAAGCCTGGGAGCAGCCTCTTTGCTGCTGGGACGTAAATGTGTGAAGCTGGGGCACTGTTTCTTAAATATGCTGGAATTGAGCGCGTTCTTCAAAAAAAAAAAAAATGGTTGGCACTTTTGATGCTTCACATAGTTGTATTTTCAAGGTCTTCTGCTCAGTTTAAAACGAAGCTTCTTTGTCTCCATATGTGTCATTTAAGACACAACTTGGTTCGCAAGTAAATGCACTGAAAAATGAAAAGGGCATATCTTGGGGCGCCTGGGTGGCTCAGTCGGTTAAGTGTCTGACTTGGGCTCAGGTCATGGCCTCCCGGTCTGTGAGTTCAAGCCCCGCGTCGAGCTCTGTGCTGACAGCTAGAAGCCTGGAGCCTGCTTCGGATTCTGTGTCTCCCTCTTTCTCTGCCCCTCCCCCGCTCATGCTCTCGCGCTCTCTCTCTCTCTCTCTCTCTCAAAAAATAAACATTAAAAAAAGAAGAAGAAGAAAAGAAGAAAAGAACAAATCTCTTGTGCCCTGACCTTCATGAATTCAGTAACTTAATATATCCATACACCTATGAGTTTGAGAAAGATATCCACTGATACAGTAAGAGATTATGAAGGAATTTGTCTACATGATTCTTTTATTGCATGGTTCTTCGTGTCACCCACTTGTGTTGCTGTTTTTTATAAAGCCATTGCCCCTCCAAGAAGTATTGATTTCGTCTGGTTAAACATGTCAAGTGAAAGGAAATGATCAATGAGTCACTTCTTCAAAACATTTAGCCCAGCAATGGAATCTGCTGAGTTTTATAATCTCAAAGAGAAGACGTTAAAATTTGACATGTTTCCTTCATCTTTTTTTTTTTTTTTTTTACGTCCCTTCATTATCATCACTTTTTGTCGTTGCTATCGTGGATGGCCTAAAGGAGCTTGAGATGGCCTTCCTTGGAGATCTGGGTTTTAAATGCAATTTGTATCTCCTAAGTGAATTGGCTTAGGCCAGTAATGACTCATTGCCCTGTGGTCTGTGGAAACGTTATCAGCAAAGGCATCCACCTCAGGAGAAAACAAGCTCAGACATCTCCTGTGGGCCCATCTTTCCAACCACCTCCTGGACTCTAGTAGCCTTTCCTGAGCCAAAGATCTCTTTAAAATCACTCACCATCAGACCATTTGGTGACATTTAGGAATGGCTGAAGTCCTTACCAATCTCAGATAGATTGGGAGGAAGATCACTTTGAATCAATGATTTCCATGATCTCTAAAATTCACAAAAAGCTGTATTTTTTTAAATTAATGGAGGGGCGCCTGGGTGCCTCAGTCGGTTAAGCGTCCGACTTCAGCTCAGGTCACGATCTCGCGGTCCGTGAGTTTGAGCCCCGCGTCAGGCTCTGGGCTGATGGCTCAGAGCCTGGAGCCTGTTTCCGATTCTGTGTCTCCCACTCTCTCTGCCCCTCCCCCGTTCATGCTCTGTCTCTCTCTGTCCCAAAAATAAATAAACATTAAAAAAAATTTTATTTTTAAATTAATGTAAGTCGTCCTATGACAGGTCCGGCAGGAGATCAACTCAAGGGGAATTTATGGATAAAGTTCCCAGGGCACTCACTGTAAGACAGTTTCACTCAAGGGATTCCCCCAGTTGGTTTCTGCAGTAGAATTGCTCTGAGGCCTCCGGAGTCTACAAGGCCCGGCCCCAGGCCATTGCTTCTAACTGTCTTTTAATTAGAAGAATGGTCAGCCAGCCATTTGATAAGTGTACCCTCAGTGCCAGAAACTATGCTTATACATGGTGTCTTTCATACCCATAAGTATTCCAGTAGGAAATCGGTGCATTTTCGTTATTGTTGTTTTTCAGATTAGGTACCTGTGCCACAAGAGTGGACGGTGGCCTGCCTTAGGCCACACGATTTGATAGGTATTGTTTTTTCAGAAAAATGGCCTAGATGATATAAAAGCACCACCTTTCCCAAGAAGCCGTGTAGACTCAGAGTGCCGATTTCTTCCATAGTTTAATGAATTCCTGATAATGAGGGATTTTGGAGAGCTAAATTAATTCCTTGCCATGTCCTAGGATACTATTTATGAGTTCTTTTGAGGGTCATTCATTTTATATACTGAATCCTTATTTGAAAGGATCATTGCCTTATTCATGTGCTAATCTGTAAGGAGAAGTTTATGTATTTGGGGAATTTAATTCATTCTGCATTTTATCCAGGAAATGAGAGCCAGATGTTTGGGGGCATTTGTTATTTGCTTTAAATAAAAGCTTGGGTTAAGATAAGAGAGATATATTGATTGGCTATCGCATCTTCCTCTGAAGAAAGTGCAAATTTTCATATCCTACATCTTATCATCCCTTAAAACTTCAGGACCGACTCCGATAAAAAGAAAACATTTAAAATTTCCTTTTATTTGTAGATGGCAGGGGTGGGAAGGTGCACTCAACTAGATTAACAGAGCTCTCAATTAATCTAAATTCAAAGCAAGGGGCCTCCAGAGTGTCAGGGACCTTGAGCAAAAGCACTTTCTAGGAGAGTTCACTGCCAGGTTCACAGAGAGGTCACAGTCGTCCGGCATCTCGAGGCCAGATCCTCGGATTCCGTTTCAGGCAGGGACACTCCAATAGTAAGAAGAGCTCACTGAGCCCTGTCCACGTGTGTCTGCTGGCCCGCCGGCCTGTCTGGCATCTCTGCCTCTCCTCTTCCGCCCTCCCCTGCACGACCTCCCAAACCGAAAGAGCTGTCCTTCCAAATACCACCCTAACTCATGCAACAGCTGGAGGCAAGAGCGAAATAGACTGAGCTCGTGCAAAGGGTATTGGCATGGAGTTCTTCTCTTTCTTCTCTTTCTTTGTATCACTGAAGGATGTTTGGAAAATCCATCTAAAAAACTTTTTAAAAAATTTCATTCATAACGATTGCTGAAGAATTTCTCAGACTGTTTCAGTTCGGCAGATCTTTTGGAAAGGAGGCGTGTCTGGTTTATTTCTTCTCCTTCTCCCTGTTTCCACGCTTGGGGAGGATTAGAGAGTCTGGCAAAAAGAGAAGGCTCCCACCTAGCTACCCCACTTTTCCTTAGAGATTCTGACAATGCTCTGTGAGGTTCCCTGGAAGAACAAATAGCCACCAAATTTGCAAGAGTATCGGTCCACGTTCTCAAGACACAGGCTTTCTCCCTTTACTTGCCCTTGAAACCGGCTTCGCTCTGATCTGTGAGTCAAAGAAGTAATCTGTTGTACGTTTAGGGAAGCACCTCAAAATCTGTTTGGCTCTGTACAAATAAGGGACATTCCCTACCCTCTTCACATACTTTGATTATGACTTAGGGGACTTGGAACCAGCTAGTGAAATGGCTGACTCATAGTGACTTCATGCGTAACAACTTATTTCACACTAATGTCATTTTCTCCTCCCCCCCCCGCCCCTTTTTTTGGTAGCAAGATCAGGGGAGTCCCAAATGCATAGTGTGTCATGTTTTCAGCAAGGTACATGACAAACTCTGGTCCTGACAGAGAGTTGTTTAATGAATTAAAGTCAATTTGGGTAGAAGTGGCGAATGTGTGCTTTTGAATTGGTCCTCTGTCCGGCACCTGAGTGGAGATCACAAGACTGAGAAGGACAGGTAACACGTTAGATGAAAGGATCAGGATTCAGTAATGTCTTAGGAGCTTGGCATGTGGGCCAAACCCAATATGTTAAAATTTGGCAGTATTAATTATGACATTCCATATTCAAATTTAAAAAACTTAATATCATCTTTGGGGTTGGATTGGCCAAATTTAAAAGTGGTTAAAAATATTTTGGAGATTTTTATTGTCCATCCTTAATTATGATATCAGCTCCAAAACATCCCAAATGATCTTAATCCAAGTTAATAAAAACAACATCGATCGTTTATTGAGTACCTAATATGTACTAAGATAATAAGCTTATAATAAGATACTATTCTTTAGAGTGTCTAAAGAAAGATGACCAGGATATGAAAAAGTCTGGAAGCCATGCAATAAAAGAGAGGGATGGTAAATATTTAACATGGAAAAGTAAAGATTTGGAAGACTATGGGAGAGATTTTCAGATCCTGAAGACCTAGGATCAAAAGCAAACAGATTTTAGCCCCAAATAAATTTCCCAACAATAAAAGTTTCGTTACGTACAAAGGAAGAGAAAACTCCAAGATGGATTTAACTCATTCATTCACCAGAAATACTCGAGCAGATGTGGGGAGCCATCCACTAAGAATGTTCCTGAGTGAAATTCTGCCTTTGGAGACATTTGGCCTACCTGAGGGAGTCTGAATTTGAGATCCATGGGTGAATTTCATGAAGTCTTTGAGTGCCTGGAAATTAGATGCAAAATTGTGTGTGTGTATGTGTGTGTGTATATATACACTATACACACACATATACATATATATCCCCCCAACCCAGGGAGATGGTATGTGTATTTCTTCAGATCCTCAAAGCGATTTTATGCAATCTGTGAACCAGTAAATGGAATCCCTTACAATTCTGCAATTCTGTAATCCTCTTTTATAAAACTAGTCTTACCCTTTACAGAGGTGCACCCAACAGAGTTGTGTGATTGATTTAACGTTAGAGACAAAGGAGAATGAACAATTGAGGACAAGTCCAGCGTTTTGACCGTAGTAACTGAGAAGCTGTTGATACCATGGAGAGATAAAGAAAATGAAGGAGAAGCAAGAAGTCCATTACCAGTGAAAGATAATTAAATAGAAATAAATGGACAAACTAAAGCCTGTCTAAGATTCCAGCACTGAGTGTTCTGAGTGTGTAATCCAAATATTCTTTTACATCATGGCAGAAAAATGCTGAAATCTAGGATGTATAAATAGAGAAAAAGCCGCTTGAAATTTAGAACCATGAAATGTTGTAACTCTAACTGGTCTACAGATCACTTACTTCAACCCCCTAATGTTACAATTGAAGAAACCACATCTCAGAAAAACCAAGAGACACTGCTCTCTACCCTGGTGTTCTGGTTGCCAACCCAAGTTTCTGTCTACAAATTTAAGTGGAAAAAGTCCAGATTTCTAAAACATTCACATTTGGAAGAAAGCTCTTGCTTAAATTTTCCGGGAGAAAAACAACAACTAGTCTTAAGTATATATAATACACAAAGATCTACTTTGTTACGGTATAAGGCAAGACCACAACACGGCTCCTTAAGAGTTTTGAGTATGAATTCCACTCTCCAGCAGGTTTTGGGGTATTTTCACAGTATTTTTACCTTGGTCTTCATAGTCTGATTTACCTCAGGAAAATTACACGGATTCTTAAACTGTAAAGAACAAAGTACAGGACTGTGTTATTTAGTATTGGTGAATTAGCCCCACAAATCTGGGGGTTTCCTTTGACATGTTGTCTTGCCAAGTCCTAAGACTAGAGCGAGACTGGTCCTGGAAGTGCTTATGCATCGGATATCTTTCATACCGCCTCTGTTCCTTCGACGGAAAGATTCTTTCTACGTGAGGATCTCCCAGGTCTGGTTCTGAGTCAGCAGGTCTTTAGTAGATGTATAAACTTTTCCATGGCTTCTTCTTTTTTTTGTTTCCTCTCTCTCTCTCCTCTGACAAGGTCAAGGTAGGGTCAAAACGAGAAAAATTTGGAACTAGTCCCATTGGAGACTTATTTCCTGAGAAAACAAACTCTTTTTCATAATCTGAAAGTTTATGAAATTTTGACATGCAAGTTATACGTGTGTGTGTGTGTGTGTGTGTGTGTGTGTTCATGTTTTGAGGAACTCACATTAAATAAAATTTTGGTTGGGGAGTTGCTGGAATGACTCGGGTGTCAGCTGATATAAGTTCAACTTTAAATATTAAACCCAAACACAGGCTCCATGTTCCAATTCATACTGAAGCTTTATAATATATGGCCTTGGAGTAGAGGTATAATGATCTCTTGGGAGAGGCAAGATCCAATTAAAATTCAGTTTGCTGTCTTTAGGAAAGACATAAGCGGTTATATATCCTTCGAGAGGGTCTTAGGAAATACACACCTGAGCTTTAAATGGCTACTCATTTGACTGTGAAGTTGAATTTCAATCCATCTGGGACTCAGAGCATAAGAAAGAATTCAAATAACAACACTCTGATATTTCCTGGTGTGTTACCAGGGAGAAAAGAGCTCCTGGAAAATGAATGCCTTACACATTTGCAGATATTACTAACCACTTATAAAAACAAGACTATTGTTATGCGTAAAAGTCATTCCTTTTAGGGGAAACCTAAGAGTGAATTGAAATGTGGTTGACATTTCTACCACAAGATAAAATGCTTTTTTTTTTTTCTATATCATATTTAAGTTCTCTTAGTTAAAAAAAGACAAAGGAAAGAAAAAAAATCTATAACCCAGTATTCATAAGCAATTTCAGACACTTCACCCATAAAATAACTCACAGGAAGACATTACACATCTAAACACAAAAGCTATTAGCAGGCTTTTCTAATTGTTTTTTTTTTTCTTTTCTTTTTTTTTTTTTTTTTTTTTTAGTTCAGTAAGGGGATTCTTGGCTATATTTCAGAATCCCCAATATATTTTTTTAAAAAACACACAAATACACAATAGATTGAACAGAAAACATACAAATGATCTCTATTTCATTCATTTCAAGCAGTGTGCCAGAGCTTCCCCACCCCCACTTTTGCTTCCTTCTTACTTTACAACAAGCGTCTGATGTTTAAAAAACATAAGAGAGAAAAGCCACCATACTGCCTCAGAGCTACCCCATCTCACTGCCCCACTTCAAATTCGGATTGACTATAATTGCTTCTATCTGAGACCACAGATTGATGAAATAAGATTGATGGGTTTATCATATATCCATATGAAGTACCAAATGGCATCGTACTAGGGGTATTTCGTCAACCAATTTGTCAAACAGAAGTATTAGTTAAAGCAATGCACATTGATGTAATAAATAAGCCCCCAAATTTCAGTGGCCGAGTTCTAATACCATCAAGGTTTCATTTTCATTGACAGAAACAATGCGACGGGAGTGATTCATAATGACTTAGGGAGTCAGAATCCCCCTACCCTGCCTCCCCACCATCTTCTCGGAGCCTCGGAGCACCCCGCACTTATCCAACGTAAGGAAAAAGAAGCTTGAGAGACTCCTCCTTTTTAACCCACTTCTGCTCACATGTTATTGGAATGACCAAATCACAAAGCCACACCTAGGTGCAAGATGATTGAGAAATGAATTTCACAGTGAGGCAGCCACCTTCCAGTGACAACTTCACACTCGAAGAGGTTAGCCACAACACCTCTAATAAGATACAGTGCTGGGCATTGTGGGATGTTTGGAACTAAACCAGACTGGCATCTTTTCTTCCAGTAGCCTGTACTTGAGCAAATTTTTCCGAGTATCCTATTTCCTTACCCATAATAGTTAATACATATTAAAAGCTTGATGTATGTCAAGTTCATTGTGGATCCAGATGTGTAGATGGTAGGTATTTCAGGACTCAAACCCTGCTGTGTAAATGTCCACATCTGTCTTCCTACCTCCTGACTTCCGCATTCTTCTAATCAAGGACTGCCACAAGACAGAGCCCCCACCAGACAATGAAATAATGTGCACTGTACTAAACAGAACCCCAGCGCTGACTGCTGGGGTAGCTACTTGTCATAAATGAGGGCCCAATTCCAACTCACTAGAAGCTGTATTCCAAAACATGATCACCTATAAAAGAAAGATTTCGTAAAATATGAGGTGCAATACTAAAATATTGATCGATCATTTCAAAAGAAAGGCTGAGCCAATTGAAATGGATATGCTGATTTATTTGAGTAGGTGGGTATATGAGCATTAGTGGGGAAAAGCCTACTTTAAAAAACACTCCAAAGAGACAGCAAGATGCCCAAGGTAGGGCAACACAGCACTTTAACCAGGATGCTTTACCATATTCTCCTCATGCGGCCACCTCTAATTTGCAAAGCTATCTGGATTCATATGACCCATTTCCAATTTGATAGCTTTTCCTCCCCCCAAAAATGAAGAAAAGATTTCTCTAATTTTTGTTTCCTATCGTAATTCTTCCATGTTTTAGGGGCAAGGTTTTAAAAGAAGGAATCCCAGATATAGAACAGTCCTTGACTTGGAGCAGAAAAGGGGTGTATTCTAGCAAAGGATATAGTTCCTGTGCATAAATAACTTGTATACGAGGTAAAACTAGGGATAAATAACCTCTAAGATGTGTAGATGACATTCTATCAGGGAAGAGAGATGATGTGCAGTTTTGCAAAGGAAGTGAACTTTAGCTAGAACTTTTAGCGACATATGAAATTAATTGAATTGACCAAGTATAGAAAAACGGGGAAATTGCCATTTGGAAGCATATGATCTACTCAGTCACCCACCAAATACGTTGAGTGCCTTTCTGCAAGGTAGGGTATAAAGTACAGAGGAAAGAGGGGGGACTGTAAAATATTCATGGCGGTGTCTATCCTCATTGAGGTCAGCAGCTAAGAGCAAGAACAGAAGAGAAAGAGCACCCGCGGGTGCCTGGCAACGTGCTGAGTGCATCAGCTCTACTTACTCATTTGGCATTAATGAACGTAAAACACTGTGCCTGGCACAGAAAGAGTGTGCAATAGTGGTTCTCTGTGATTTAAATGCCAACTTTATATGGAGATTACTATTATCTCCGCTCTCAAAATAAGGAAAGTAAGGCATGGTGGGGGTAGGGGATATATTCAAAGCCCCTTAGCTGGAGAAATCAGACACTCACAGATAGAAAGTTCAGTGACAATGAGTGTATTCTTGGAAAATGGTGGCCTGGGCACCCCCCCTGCCTCCCCTTCTCCTACTCCCCCCCCTGCCATAATTCTACTCAACTGCCAACTTAAGCAGACCATCTTTGGGGCAGGGCGCTACATGGGGCATGAAGGATGCATGCAAGGACTCCCATCTCTGGAGGTCCAGCTGGAGAAAGCTTGTGATGAGATGATTTGCATGCACCAGTAATGATGAACTGCAGAAAAGAGTCAGACTTCCAAGCTTCCTGGAGAGAGTGTAGCCGGGGAGAGAAGGATCTGTGAACCTTTAAAGGGCAGAGTGCCAGCTTGGGGGCATCCGCTGGTCTCTTCAGCTTTGGAGGAGTTGGGATGGAGCTCGACAGGTGGGACCTGGTCCTCTCTACTTTTGAGGCTGGCCTGCCACCTTGCAACATTGAGGGGAAATGGCTTCCTCTCAACAATTTGCCAGTTAGAGACCCAGACGGATGGATTTCCCTCCGTGTCTGCAACTCAGGATTCCTCAATGCTAATCCAGCCAATTACAACCAGGGGTCAACAATGAAAATAATGAACACCCCAAGGGGACCCAGGAGTCAGATTGAGGAACGAAAGCCACACACCAAGAAGAATATTCTTCTGCTAAAATAGAATGGCCAGAGGAGACAGATAACTACTTTAACAAAGAATAAAAAGCACACTTACAGAGGGGTGCCTGGGTGGTGCAGTTGGTTAAGTGTCCAACTTCAGCCAGGTCACGATCTCGCAGTCCATGAGTTCGAGCCCCGCGTCAGGCTCTGGGCTGATGGCTCAGAGCCTGGAGCCTGTTTCCGATTCTGTGTCTCCCTCTCTCTCTGCCCCTCCCCTGTTCATGCTCTGTCTCTCTCTGTCCCAAAAATAAATAAACGTTGGAAAAAAAAATTTTTTTAAAAGCACACTTACAGAGAGGAAAAATAGCATTTAAATAACTTTCTGTAGTTTTTATATTTAAAAAATGTAATTCAGTGGGGTGCCTGGGTGCCATTAAGCCTCCGACTCTTGTTATCAGCTCAGGTCATGATCTCATGGTTTGTGAGATCAAGTCCGGCATGATGCTCCGTGCTTGGGGTTCTCTCTCTCTGTCCCTCCCTTGCTCGCATGCTCTCTCTCAAAATAAACATATTTTTAATTAAAAAAAATGTAATTCAGTGAAGGCAAGGGTGGTCCCAGATAAGGAAGTCTCACAAACAGTTTGGGCAGTACATGACGAATGGCAAATGAGTAGTTTTGATTCTAACAATTCGCTGATCATTAGACTCTCCTGAGATGCCTGTGAAAGATACAGATTTTTCAACTTCCTCAGCCCCAAGTGTGAAACTCTAGAAGCAGAACCAAAGAAGCTGCATTTCTGTTTGAAGTGGGCCATGATGGGTCCCGGTTACAGGAAACTGCTGAGGGGAGAGGCAGATGTTGAGGGTGGAGGCAGATGTTAAATGTTGCAGGGGCTGTGAAGGGTGGACCGCATTTAGAAATGATGGCTTACAAATATGAAACAAAGATGGATGAACGCTTTGTTTGCATGATACCAACTTTTCACAGGCACTAGTCACAAACTTGTCATCATTGTAGATCTTATATCAAGTCTAAAACTTCCAGATGTTTAAATCTAGCCTTTAAAGACAGTAAACCAGATCAGATAAATAAAAAGTTGAAATACTGCACTTTTGCAAAGTTTAAAAAACCTGGGTTCATCTACGTCATGCTTCCCTCCCTCTGTGTGGGGGTGTGTGTTTAAGAACTGAAATACACAAATTAAATTCTGCAGTCTTACCTTTTTAACCATTGACGATGACAATGGCCCATTTGTCTCCCGATGTTCCATTTTGAGAAAGATGGATCAGGGTTTTGGCAAGGTAAGAAGAAACAACAATAGGAATAAATGGGGTGCTTGGAAGACAAATGTGCAGTGCTTTGTCCTATTTGATAGAATCACCCTTGCATATTTTTTCGCCTACTTCCCCGAACTACTCCCACTAAGAGAGACAACCAGGAAGCCAAGTACTTCTTGGCCTTTTTTCCTTTCAAAAGGCAGCTTCCAGAGTCACTGCTGGAAAGTAACAGGAGTCAAAGGAATAGTGGATCAAGAAAACTGGTTCCTGATAACTTCCAGTAGGTTGTTCCCGTGGAGCTGATTTTTTCCAGGAGGTGTGATGGATTGGAACGAATGTATTCAAAAACTTTCACCACCTCTCATTTACTGAAAGCAGCCAAGCTCCACAAGGCTGACCTTGCTGCCGGTGTGAGACTCACAGCATGACCACTTCTTCAAGGAAAACAAGCCCAACACTTCCCTCCATCAGAATCACAGAACACCAGTCTCAAGAAATACTCTGCAACCAATAAAAAGCATTCTGTCATCACGTTTGGGACAAGAGGCACTCACAGGCTGTC
Source organism: Prionailurus bengalensis (assembly GCF_016509475.1). Classification (NCBI taxonomy): domain Eukaryota; kingdom Metazoa; phylum Chordata; class Mammalia; order Carnivora; family Felidae; genus Prionailurus; species Prionailurus bengalensis. Next base: position 114,104,799 of record NC_057358.1, read on the forward strand.
CCCTCTCAGGGAGCCATAGGACACATAAGCATCGCTGAGCTTCTGAGGGCCCCACAGTAGAAAAAAAAAATCACTTAATTCTCTTTAACTCGGAATTTCCAAACTTATTTAACTGCTTCTAGTAGTTTGCTATGGCTGCCTTTGGAAAGTACCACATACTATGTGGTTGAAGCGACAGAAATTTATTATCTCATAGTTCTGGAGGCCAGAAGTCCAAGAAGGAGGTGTTATTTCATTTCCTCTCAAGCTTGTGAGGGAAGGTTCTGTTCCAACCTTGTAGATTGTCGTCTTCAAGCTTCTGTCTCCTCGGCTTGTAGATTGCCGTCTTCATGTTCACGAGGTGTTCTCCCTGTATATCTCTATCCAAATGTCCCCTTTCCAAAAGGACCCTAGTTGTATCAGATTACAGTCCATTCTAACTCGATTACTTCTGTAAAGACCCCATCTCCACATTAAGGTCACATTCTGAGGTGCTGGGAGTTAGGACTCATATATGAATTTGAGAAGGGTGTGGACACTATTCAACCCATTGTACCACTGAATCCCTTTGCAAATGTCATCTATGATGAAGGCCTGCAGCACAGGAAATGTTTTGGGAAACGTAACCATGACCTCACTGGTACCGTGCTTGCCTTCAGTAGTTCCCAAGTGCCCTTTGCAGAATAAACACAGAATCGCTGGGCAGGGGGCTTTTAAAAATTCTAGATTATTGGGTCTTCCCTCCAGAGACTGAAATCCACTAGATCTAAAGAGGAACTCAGGCCCTTGGAATTGTGAAACCTGCCCAGAATCAGACATATAACCGGATTGGAGTTCTACAGCCCTTTAGCGTTCTCATTTTTAGCCTTGATTTGGGCAGAAATCTCAGAGTAGCTGCATAATAACTGATAATAACTGTGTTTTCTCTTTAAAAAGTATGAATAGAGGATTGTTTCCTTATCTGTTTTTATCACATCTTGTATCTGCCTCCATCGTGATACAAACAACATAACGTGCGTAGACACCCTGCCTCTTCCGCCTTTTTATTCTCAGTGTCTACCAGAGAACTGACACATACTGAACACTCCATAAATGTCTATTGAATGAAGAAGTACCTGAAGCCATGCACACGAATAGGTACAATTGTTTTATTGTTTAAAAAAAAACACACAAAAAAACCTCTTGATGTTGATATATCCTTATTCTTGGGAGATTTCATCTACTCAAGATTGCTTGACTCAAGATTCATCTACTACTAAGATCTTAGACTTCATCTAAGATTTTAAAACATAACCCATGCATACTTCCCTCACTTCCCCCTTTTTTCTTCAGCCCGAATGCACTGGAATCTTTTGGTTTCAGGACGCTTCAGTCTTTGTAGCCTCAGGGATTTTTGTACATGCTATGTTGGGATTCCTCTCTCATCTTTCTTCCTCCACCCCACCCCCAACTGCCACAACTATTTCCAAACTAATGTTTGCCTCCCCTTTTCAAATTTGGAGTGTGGCCCTGTCAAACATTCCCATACAATGCTTTGGTTTTCCTTGGGGACGTGGATCATACTTGTAAAAATTAGCTCAGAAGCCACTCTCCTTGCCAGACTCGAAGCTACGTGAGGGTAGGCTTCAGATTCTTTGGGTCCGTTTTTGGAGCTACAGAAACTTGCACAAAGTAGTTCAAATATTGACTGAGGGATTATGTACTTAATGGTAGTAACATGCTTTTTTTCTGTACCATGAAACTGGGAGTTTCTGTAGAACAGGGACTAAGTTTAATTCATTTTTTCTATTTTTGGTACCTGGCACAGTGCCTGGAAGACAGAATGTTTTCATTAAATTTCCTTAAAATTGTTAAGGCTCTTGTTTACTTGTGTCTTTGTTTACTTTTGCCTAGATGAAAGCCTGGGATAGAAATTTAGGGCCAGGGTAGATGTTGATGAAAATATAAAAATAGATTTGTTCTTTCTGGTCATTAAAGCTCAAACTTAAAATATCTTTAAAATAAAAATAAAACAGAATAACAGGGACTATTTACTGGAGTCAAGACACCCCAGACAGCCAATATGCTTCTAAAAAAAAACAAAAGGTAAGGGTAAATGAAATAACGGTTTAAAAGTCAGTCTTAAGATTGCCAAGATCATTCCAAATATAGCTCCTGGCAGTCATCTTCTTATGGAGAAACTGGAGTATTTGTCAGCTGGTGATTCCACCAGGTCGTTATATCTAAAGGCAGAGGAGACCCGCACAGCCCCTGCACCCTGGGACCGTGGCAGTGACCAGGCTTCAAGTGAACTAAGCGATCAGAACTCTGCGCGGTGTATACCCCTCTTCCTGAAGATGAATTCTTGTAATGTTTTGATTTTGCAGTGACAACCCACAGTGGTCAAGTTCTTTCTTCCCATAATACTGAAAATTGGCTTCCTGGTAACCCACTGTCTCTCTTTCTAGGCAACTATGGAAAATAAGGGGAATGGGCACCCATTTCCTAGGGAAGGTGGAAAGGTGTCTTCCCCGCCCCCCCCCCCCCTTTTGATAGCTCCAGGGTAGGGACTTGGTCACAAGGGAGTGGAGGACCAAACAGTCTGCTTAGAAGGAAAGAGATAGTGATTCCATTCATTTTCCTTGAAGATGAAATGGACTTTCAACATCCGTAATGGATTGGGGTGATAGTGACTGAGGTCTCGTGGCAGTAAGAGGAATTTTAAAAAGGGGCTCCCTGTTAGGGAAGTGGTTTCTGGACTCGTGATGAAGTCTGATCTTCAGCGCTGGAGGGTTCTGATGCAGAGGGGCTAAGAACTGCAACATCTCCTGGTATAAATATGGCAGCGTTAGGAAAACGTCATGGCCTTTTGAGAGTCCGAGATCAGCCTTACCTGAATTAACCACCAAGGCAGGCCCGGGCCGGCAAGACCACCACCACAGCAATGGATACATGTTCGCAGATTTTCCACTGAGATACTGTGAAACCCACAGCACATTCCTGGTGGGTCGGAGTCCCCTGCTCTCTGCCACCTGGTGTCTCTAGGTAGCACTGGCTTACCCCTTTGTTCTAGATTGGTTCCTGGCATTCTGGACCAACACAGAGAGAAGAGGAAAGCCCCAAGGGAAAGAAAAGTGAAAGTTTTAGTGATGAGTTTAAATATTTTTTTTAATGTTAGCTTTTTTTTTTTAATACTCCAGGCTGATGAATGGACTATTTTGACCACAGTGCCAAAGAATGAATTATTGGCATTGTAATCCTTTCTTATTACTGCCTGAACAAATGACCACAAACATAGTGGCTGAAAACAACATAGATTCATTATTCTATAGTTCTGGAGGTCAGAAGTCTAAAATGAATCTTACTGGGCTAAAATTAAGGTGTTGTTTGGGGATGCATTGTTTCTGGAGGCTCTAAGGGAGAATCCATTTTGTTGCTTTTTTAACCTCTTAGAAACTGTCTACATTCTTTGCCTGGTGGCTCTTCCTCCATTTTCAAAACCAGCAGGGTAGCATCTTCAAAATTTCCCTCTTCTGGCACCTGGGTGGCTCAGCCTGTTAAGCTCCAGACTTCAGTTCAGGTCATGATCTCACGGTCCATGAGTTCGAGCCCCATGTTGGGTTGTCAGCACAGAACCTGCTTCGGATCTCCCCATCCCCTTCTCTCTCTGCCCCTCCCTTGCTCGTTCTCTCTGTCTCTGAAAAATAAATAAACATTTAAAAAAGTTTAAAAATATATCCCTCTTCCCACCTCTGTTTCCAGAGTCCCATTTTCTTCTTCTTTTTTTTAATCTGAGCCTACCAAGGCACCTGGGTGGCTCAGTTGGTTAAGCATCCGACTTTGGCTCAGGTCATGATCTCACCATTCGTGAGTTTGAGACCTGCATCAGACTCTGTGCTGACAGCTCAGAGCCTGGGGCCTGCTTCGGATTCTCTCTCTCTCTCTCTCTGCTGCTCCTCTGCTCATGCTCTGGCTCGCTCTCTCTCTCTTCTCCCAAAATAAATAAACATTTAAAAAAATTTAATAAAAAAGCACAGATATACTCTGAAGCCATTGACACAAGTTTCAAGGTCCACTTGCACACTCCTTGAGTTCTGGGAGTCACTGGAAACTGCAGAGTGCTCTAAGTGGAAACCAGGTGGCAAATAGGAAGCATTTCTGAGAAAATGCCTCCACAGGCCGCAAAAGCGAGGGACCTGCATCTCTATGGCTTTCTAATTTTTTTGTGGCTTCTATTTTCACTCTAGATATTCACTTTTGACACTGACTTTGAATTCATAATTTTATATTCTCTAAAAGGGCCCTCCAGATTCTGTAATCTTTAAGCTTTACAAAACCTATCTATTCTGTCTAAACGGATTTATAAAAGCATCGAAGATGGTCCTCCCCCACGAGGACTTTTCATACAGGACTCCTACATGATATTTTTGCATGTAATTATGTATAATTAATTTTCCCGCACCTGTACCATGTTGGCCAAAGTCGTCTGTGTCCAATTCATTTTTGTGTCCCTAGTGCTCAGAAAGTGACCAGGTGTTCAGTCAGAACGTTATAAAAATGTATCGATGTATTAGGTGAAGGGTGGATGCAAATTAATTCTTACACATGATTTGGTCCAGTGGATAAATTAAGGACTGGTGTCAGCATTAGTTGTGTAGTTGCATTCACCATAATGTTCACAGAAGAAATGGTATTCAAGGCGCGTTGCCAAGGTTGAAAAACAAGACGTCTCAGCAAACCCACACCCATCCGTCCTCCACACTGCGAGACACTTGGGGAAGGTTCTCAGTATTTGGTTGCCTGGCTGCTTTGCCAGTGACCAGAAGGGGCAACTTAAGGTGGAAGCTTCTTTCTGATCACAGTTCAAGCCAGGAGCTCTAGTCCAGCTTTATCACTAAATATCAAGATTTGCCAATAGCCAAAATTTTGAACTCCCATCTGCCTTCTGTTTCCACTTGTCTATGTTGCATAGCCTGTAGTGGAGGGGGCACCTTCAGTTTCCATCCTTCAACCAAAACGATTCCTTCTGAAACATGGGATGCCATGTTCTGGTGTTTGCTTTGCTAGGTCAGGAAATTCCTGCTCTGAGAGTTCTAGAGAAAGATTTGTCCAGATTTAAACAGATGTCAGTGGGGATGGGAACCTCCAAGGTTAAGAGGTCGTTTCTGACTAGTGGTGGAATGAACAGGAAGGAAAAAAAAAAAGCCTCCAAAATTCAGGCCAAAGGAAAGGAAGAAATGGATGGAGGAGAAGCCCAGAGGAGGATCAGGCAATGGAAGCCTGCAGAAAAATTAGTGGGAGGACAGAACAGAACTGAGGACTTGGAAGATCATGGGGGGGAAGAATGAAAAAAAGCAGATCCAAAATTTTAGCACCAGAGGAATGGCCAGGCCCCTGAGGGTAAGAAGGGAGAGAGAAAGGACAGGGTCAGGCAAACTGAATCCAAGAAAAGGGTAGAAAAACAAGGAGGAGGATTTGAAGGGTTGTGCTTCATGGGGGATGGGAGACACACATTTATCCGTCGTGTTAATGTTTTCCGTTCACGTTTTTCACCTAGTTCCTTTAAAATTTTGGGGGCGCCTGGGTGGCGCAGTCGGTTAAGCGTCCGACTTCAGCCAGGTCACGATCTCGCGGTCCGTGAGTTCGAGCCCCGCGTCAGGCTCTGGGCTGATGGCTCAGAGCCTGGAGCCTGTTTCCGATTCTGTGTCTCCCTCTCTCTCTGCCCCTCCCCCGTTCATGCTCTGTCTCTCTCTGTCCCAAAAATAAATAAATAAATAAATAAATAAAAAATAAATAAATAAAATTTTGGTCAGGACTTCTTTAAATAGCTCTAGAAGAGGATCATTAGCTGGGAGTTATTACAAATCAAACATAAAACCATTGCAAACATGGGAGTGGGAGTGCTCATACCCCTAATCAGAAAGGCCTGCCTTGTGTTTCCAAATCCTGTCCCTAGGGACCATGAGAAGTGTTTAATGACAGTGTTTCCATAAAAGCCTGATTTAATACAATCACCACTCAGATCAAATGTGGGGGAAATTTTTTAAAAAAATAAAAAAGCTGTTTTCAAATCCAAGTCCCTCTTTTAAATTTAAAATCATATTCTAAGTAGATGGTTCCTACAAATTTTAAAGCAATGGAATGAACTAAATGAAGCAGCACATAACAGATTTAAAAAGAAACAGAATAGAAAAAAAGACAAGCCAGAGTTTGGTTACATCCTCTCATAAAACACATCAGATCTCATAAGCATATCAGATCTGCGCCCAGTGGTTATGAGCTTTGGAGACTCACTTTAAACAAACTACCTAGGAGGGGCGCCTGGGTAGCTCAGTCCGTTGGGCGTCGGACTTCAGCTCAGGTCATGATCTCACGGTTTGTGGGTTCAAGCCCCACATCGGGCTCCGTGTTGACAGCTCAGAGCCTGGAGCCTGCTTCGGATTCTGTGTCTCCCTCTCTCTCTGCCCTTCCCCGGCTCACACTCTGTCTCTCTCTCTCTCTCAAAAATAAATAAACATTAAAAAGATATATTTAAACAAACTACCTAGGAAAGTGACATACTCAATTAAGTGTTCAGGACCATTGTAGACACCCCTCCCCCGAGTTTAGCCATGTGTCGGAAGTTTCCAAACTCTACCGTCAGTGGTCATCAAAATGGTTTAAGTCCCTTAGAACCCATTGCCATTCACAATGGCCAGTGGCTTTGCTGGCTTATGTGATGACATTCACTTCAAGAGAAGAGCCTTCCTTTGTTTGATATGTGTTTGAAATTCTGCAGTTGGGAGATGTTTATGTTCACATGAAAATAAATGTAAGCAAGCCATCTTATGGTAAATATCCCTCCAGAAAAAACAAATTCCCTCTTTTCACATAGAGAAAAGCAATGGCAAGATGAAGTTAATACCCTTGGCTGGTTACATTGTAAAATTATCTGGAAGTTCTTTGACGCTGCCTTAAGAAATCATTTAATCTGGATTATTTCAGGGTATATTGTTCTTACAAAACTGGTTTGGGCAGTTGCATCTTTAATGAGGCTGAGAAGATAAGAGGAGCAAATCCTCTCTAGATTGAAAGCTGTCTCAACAAATGTGGGACACCATATTAATTTAATTAACCAATAGATTTACCCATATCCTGCCTTCTTCCAGAAAGGATTTAAGGCAGCTTAGCTAGTGTGAAGGGCTGAAGGTATAGGCACTCATGAAAGTCTCAGATTAATATCTAGAGCATATAACGTGTCCAGATAGTTTTCAATTATCAATGTGTTCATCTGAGCTTGGAAAGAGCTTATAAACTGCAGTGAAACATCAACCAGCTTCGAACTTGCATTTTTAGTAAGCTATTTTGTCATTTGGAAGCCTGCACAATGACCCTATTATTCCTTTAAAAAAAGAAAAGAAAGAAAAGAAAGAGAGAAAGAAAAGTACCCTTCTGGTGTTGCTTTTGTCCATCTTATCATCTTATCATTCAGCAGCCTATTCAGGATCATATGTGGGAAAGCATGTGTGTAAGATTGAGCCCTATACTCACTGTAGGAACTTCTTGGAAAAAACATCCTTCTTAAATATAAAAAAACAAAAGAGAAGTTCTACTTCTATGATGAAGTTGGCTTTTTATTCATTATGTTTCAAATCTCCTGTTTAAAATTAAGTAAATTCAAAGCGGACCATCTATGTAGATGTGTTCATACCCCATTTTTATGACAAATGCCTGCTTAACTTAGATTATTAGTGAATTCTTACAGGAAGAGGGATAGAGTACTATATTTAAAATGATCTGCTATGCCTCAATATCCCTTTGTTTTTGAGATGAATTTAAAGGGTGACAAAGACATCGATTTTGTGCCGATTTATGCCAATATTACATGAACGTTATTGGGGATAAGAATATTCCGTTGAATATATAAATATGCATGAGGGTCCAAGACAGAAATGAAAACAAATCTTTAGTGGGTTCTAATCTCAAAACTGAAGCAGACTTATTCTGAAATCCTGTTAACTTGTATAACCCTAGTGTATACCCAGATTCCATCTACGAGATGCAGTGGGGCCAACCATCTCACGATTGCAGAATATTCATTACACAATAGTTCTGTTGACAGAAGTGAGTGTAAGAGCACTTACCGATGTGACAAACAATTGGTCAGATGCTACTGCCCATTTAGAAGCCTCCTTGGAGTTTTCATTAAATTTGGTGACCGCTGATTAACTAAGAGCCCATTCTACTATGACCAAATTATTCATTTTCCCTTGAATAATTTTCACTTCAATGAAAAAAAAAAAAACCAACAAATAAGTATGATCTCAAAAGTATGGGAATAGCTGTTGCAAACACAGTAATTTCTACAGAGTTTATTCCTACTCTATACCATTCAGCTTAACCGTGACCCAGGGTTCTGTTACTAAGGAATAACATGGGGTTGGGGGAAATGGCTATTGGAAAGCCAGTAGTGAACTCCATCCCCTAAGATCCTCAAACACGTTAATGTACTCATCCCATGCATGGAACAAACTACATTCATTTACTGTATCCAGCTCAAAGCCAGTGTCTCTGCGTGCTTTTCTCTCTATCAGAGTCAGATGTGGCAACTATAAGACTAAAAGACAAGTTACTACTCCTATTAAACCAAATATAAAATGGTAATGAAGGGGATAGGATAACTGCAATTTAAAAAAAAAGCTGCTTTGGGAGGGAGGAAAAGGAAATACAGAGCTGTCACAGCTCCCCAGCAATGATCAAAATCTGCAGCGCAGAAACAGCACAGCCATGACAGGACCATGGCAATGGTGAGGTTAATTGTTGACCCAGCTGACAGCCCATGGTCCTAATCCCTGGGAGTGTTTCTTTTGTCTATTGTCTCCTGTAGCCCTGACACCGGTTACTCCAGGAAGTTCTTATTTGTGTGTCATCTTTCACAACCAGAACTGAGGTAGACATTGCAGAGTATTCCTTTCCTTGGGGTCCTAGCTTGAGGTGCCATAACAAAATACCAGGGACTGGGTGGTTTGAACAACAGACATTTGCTTCTCACGTTTCTGGAGGCTGGGAAGTCCAAGTTTGAGGTTCCCAAATGGTCAGATTCTGGTAAGGACACTTTATAGCTTATAGAGAGCTCCATTTTAGCTGTGTTCTCACATAGTGGGATTGGCGGTAGAGGGAGGTAAGGGGATGGGGAGAGAGAGGGAGCTCTGGTCTTTTCCTCTTCTTATAAGGACACTAATCCTTCCTGGGGGCTCTGCTTCATGACCTCATCTAAATCTAATCACCTCCCAAAGGCCCCACCATCAATCACACTGGATGTTAGGGCTTCAACATAGGAATTTTGAGGGGACTCAAACATTCAATCCATAAGACTTGGGGTCACTGAGCTTCAGCACCCACTTCTAGGCGGTACAGGTTTAGGGGCCTGGGAATTTACTCAGGGATTTTTATAGAACAAGGTATTTTTCAGATAGGCTTGGGGTTTCTTTGACTGTACATTTCTCTCAAGAACAGTAGGTTTTCCACTATTTGCTGACAGTGAGTTTCTGTGCCGCTAACCACAATCGGATATTGTATCTAAAAATAGTTTGTAAATCTGAAGACTTTCTTTCACCTACTAGATTCTGTGTGCTGTCATTCCCAAGTCCTGCAAAGATGGGCAGGTACCTTGAATCCATCTGAAACAAAGGTGAGAAGAGAGCAACCTAAATCCCACCTTGGTAGTCGCTCACCACCTGTGTAGTGTGACCATCCCCTGCTAAGGGGTCTACTATCTAAACTGCTTTAGACTTGGGGTGGGGGTGGGGGGGTAAAAATAGTTAACTTCCAACTCAACAAAACTGCAAAGTGCTGGACCCTGGAAGACTTAAATCACAGACTTCAGGCAAAGAACACCTACCCAAGCAGAGCAGCATTTCGTTGTAACTCTTCTGCAGATTGGTTAACTCCAGCACGAGGTCATCGTCTCACTTACAGAGCAGGTGACATCCACTGGTATGTTGAATTTGGCCCGTTATCAGTCCTTATCAGGTCTATGCCACCTGAAAGAAGACCCTTTCTTCTTCAGTGGAAGACCACATGCGTCACTTGCAGTTCTGTCCAATGGGTTTCCCTTTCCCATTTTCCTTCAGGACAACCCCTGTGGCTACAGCAGGCCCATTTTCAGCCGCCATCAATGAATAGTGTATAGAGTCACCTGGAAACCAGACTCAGTATTTTCTTCTTCTCCTCCAGCCAACTTGTCATGGAGAGTGTCTGATGCATCCTGGGGAGTGTGTTCTCACATAGTGGGATTGGGGGTAGAGAGAGGTAAGGGGATGGGGAGAGAGATGAATCCTGAGGAGTGTGGAGAGCTGGTGGAAAAGGGAGAATAGGAGCCCTGGGAGTGTGAGTCACCCGTCCCTTCACTTACCCAAGGAGGGAAGCCTTTGAGCTCTCCTTAAACCAATTATCAAATCAACTCACTGACGGGATACTAATTGGCCTATTCAGCTTTATGGCCCAATATGGCGGTCACTCTCCATATGTGACTACTGAGCATCCGAATGTGGTTTGTCTGAATTGAACTGTGGTAGAAGTGTGATATGCACACCATGCTTTGAAAAGTTAGTATGAAAATGTAAAATATTGTAATATTTTTTATTGATTACTTTTACTTGAGAATTTGATGAAACCGTGAATTCGGCAACCCACAGGATCAGCCTCTGCCCCTGATATTTGGCTGCTAGAAATAAGCAATTGTTTGAAGGCAATCATTGAAATGCTATGATGTATTAACCATGACTTGAATAGAGAGCTTTGCACCTGACATTTTCTTTTTTTAAAGCAATTTGGTTCAACTACAAGAAGTCAGCACACCAGCTTTCTATTCTTGGTTATAAAATATCCACAAATAGAATAAGTGCTAAAGTCTTATCACTTAGAGGCTCTGCTGGCAACAACATTAGCTTTATGGAAACAGAAAAACATTGAAATGATAGTGAGAAACAAATACTTCATGCAGATCCTTGATCAGCTCTAAAGCAACATTCCTCTGAGGGATGCCATTCCCATTAAGTGCCAGAGTTTAGAAGCTTTCAGTTATCTGGGATGATATCCTTTTCTTCTTTTTTTCCCTCCCTACATAAATATCTATGCACAGTCAAATGTAACTTTGAAAATGTAAGTCATTACCAGAGGACCTGGGATTATAATGGTATCATTCTTCTTTATTCAGAAAGGATGGCATTGTTTTGGGCTTTGGTTTTACATAAACGTATGTCTTATACGTATATACTACATACACACACACACACACACACACATACACACACGTACTATAGCTGATATCACAGTTGCTATGTATATTATATATCAGCACATCTCAATCTGGTTGCATCGTCTGCCTTGCAAAGGCTATCAGGTCATTTTGTGCATTTCCTGGAACCATAGGTGTGCCTTAGGGGAGGAAATGGAGGAAAAACAAAACTATTCCTCCTATTTGACTCCCATGCAAAAGAACTGGGACTGGAATAAGTTTGTCTGAAGACCATGCCTATATTCTTTTTTTTTTTTTTTTTTAATTTTTTTTTTCAACGTTTATTTATTTTTGGGACAAAGAGAGACAGAGCATGAACGGGGGAGGGGCAGAGAGAGAGGGAGACACAGAATCGGAAGCAGGCTCCAGGCTCTGAGCCATCAGCTCAGAGCCTGACGCGGGGCTCGAACTCACGGACCGCGAGATCGTGACCCGGCTGAAGTCGGACGCTTAACCGACTGCGCCACCCAGGCGCCCCGTCCATGCCTATATTCTTATCAAGCTGAGTGAGCCAAGTGAAATGTAAATCACACACACTCAATACACACATTTTTTTCTTCATTCCTCATATAGGAAGAGAGGCATAATTAAAAATAGGGTATCAGTTGGACTACCGCCACCGTAATTCTTGGAGAAGATATCATCAGAAAAGCAGAGCCAAGAAAAGGTCAATTTTCCATCTTATTCGTCATCAGAAAAGTCACTTTTGTGGAACAGAAAAGTCACTGGTTCTAAAATTTTACCTGACGTCCTGTCACCTGGGGCCTGTGGGCCTTCCTCAGATGGAGGAAACTTGTTAAAACACAATTTGCTGAGCTTCTGATTTAACAAGTCTGAGGTGGGACCCAAGAATGCACATTTCTAATAGGTCTGCATGTAATGCTGCTACTTTTGGCCTAGGGAACCGTACTTTGAGAACCACATCCTTAAGGTCTCATTGGAAAGGAAAATGTGATTTGAGATCACAAAAGGAAATTTTAATTTGAGATCCAGACTCCTAATCCATCCACCTCCTAGGTTACCTCCTCTAGAGGTCCTGGCAATGTTGAGGTATAGCAGATACTGTTACAAACAATTTTAAATAAGTGCAATTTATTCATCGCTCCTTTAGAGAAAATAGGCTTGAAATAAGATTACCCTCATCAATCTTCACTGATAAAGAGCCAGTAAACCCTACATGATTTTAATGCCTGTATTGACAAGAATCTTAATTTCTCTTTCCAATAGTGGAATCTAAGAATAACCAGCAGAAACACTTCAAAGAGTGATTCAGGTGATGGCACAGATTAGACTGAGTCATGGTGCTAAAGTGAAGTCAAGCCCGACAATTTCTTGCCCAGAGAAAAGGAATCTCTGAGTCACAAAAATATGACAGTGATTCAGTTGTAGCTTCTGAGTGCTTATTACCATGCTCCCCACAAATAATAGTACTCCAACACATCCGGACAGGGACTTATATGTATCAGGGCCTTAGTAAACACTGAATGAATTAATGAATGAGTGAATGTCACAGAGGTGCCTGGGTGGCTCAGTCGGTTAAGCATACAACTTGGGCTCAGGTCATGATCTCACAGTTCGTGGGCTTGGGCACCATGTCGGGCTCTGTGCTGAAAGCCCAGAGCCCGCAGCCTGCCTCAGATTCTGTATCTCCCTCTCTCTCTCTCTCTCCCCTGCCCCTGCTTGTGTTTTGTCTGTCTCTGTCTCTCAAAATAAATAAATGTTTAAAAAAAATTTTTAAAGAATTAGTGTCACAATGTTTGCTATATGATTCACGCAAGTCCAATGATCTTGATGAGTTAAAGTCTATGCTTTAGCAGTATTTGCCTCAACTTCTGTGCTTCACATCAGCATCAAAACTTGTGGAAGAGGTGCAAATTGTGTCACCTGCCCAGCTTACAGAAATTCTTCCAGTGGCCATTTCTGATTCATTTGGTGAGTTTCAGTCTTCTTGGTCACAGAGTAGGCAAGACTAATCGGTACATCCCATTTTTCAGGCCATGGTGATAGGTCTAAGCAGGTGGTCAGATGACCCAACCAGGACCAGTAAGAATCTTCCCTGGAATATTTGAGACTGAAATTCCAAAAGAGAAACTTCTTTTCCTTTCTGGCCACACTACTTGTGGGATGTTATCTAGGCTGATGCCAACTAGGTAAGTAGATAAGTAAGTCAGGAATCAAAAAAAGAGAGAAACGCTGGGATAAGAGGTAGAAAGGTAAAAATTTACGAGTGCAATTAGAGAGTCATCCCCAAATTTACCTGTTTTTCTTGCTGGGTTCACATCTGGACTAAAATATTCAACTACCTTCACAATTTAATCTAACCATACAACCGAATTCTAGCCGGTACATAGGATGCCATGGCAGGCCTAACCCATAAAAATCTCTTGTGCCCGATCATTCACGCTCTTCCTGGCTTGTTACAAACAAATATGACAACTTGGAAGCTCTCAGTTGAAGACAGTAGAATTACAACAAGGAAGGAGCCTAAATCTCCACTTTGAAGAGTGTTGTCAACTGATCAACAACATCCAGCTTGGACTTTTTGTCAGTTACAAATAAGTGTCTATGATGCTAAATCAGAACATATTTCTGGGGGCGCCTGGGTGGCGCAGTCGGTTAAGCGTCTGACTTCAGCCAGGTCACGATGTCGCGGTCTGTGAGTTCGAGCCCCGAGTCAGTCTCTGGGCTGATGGCTCAGATTCTGCTTCCGATTCTGTGTCTCCCTCTCTCTCTGCCCCTCCCCCGTTCATGCTCTCTCTCTCTCTCTCTGTCCCAAAAATAAATAAAAGTTGAAAAAAAATTAAAAAAAAAAAGAACATATTTCTGAAGCTGTTATAATGGCCAGTAGTATCTTAGCTAACAAAGGAATTAGTTAAAGCATAAATGTCATTTAAAATATGAGGTTATAACATATTCCTAGGGAGTGGATTTAGATAGAGAATAGAAGTAATTTGGTGAAGACTAATCCCTGAGGTCCTTCAACATATAAAAATCAAGAAAAAGTAGGGGTGCCTGTGTGACTCAGTGGGTTGAGCATCCAACTCTTGATTTCAGCTCAGGTCACGATCCCAGGGTTGTGGGATCGAGCCCCACATCGGGCTCTGCGCTGAGGGTGAGCCTGCTTAAGCTTCTCTCTCTCTCTCCCTCTGCCCCTCTTTCCTGCTCATGCTCTCTCTTTCTCTCTAAAAACAAAAATAAATTTCAAATCAGGAAAAAGGAAAATTAACAAAGAAGTCTGAGAAGGATCATCTAGGTGAGTAGGAGAAAAGTCAAGGGGGCTGTGATTTTCTAGAACTAACAGGAAGAAAATGTTGAGGAAGAAATCATCCATGTACTATATGCAATCTCTGGGACCCTCTGTTTCTCAATCACTTTTTTCAAGTCTATGAGATACATCAGTATTCTTCCAAGAAATGTGTTATTTTTAAAGGTAATTTGAATTCACTCCCTGTCAACCAAGAGTCCTTGATTATGGTAGGCACTCTCCAAGAAGGCCCCTGATGATTCCTGTTTACTGGTATTCATGCCCTGTATAATCTCCTGTCTTCTAGTATGGACTGGATTTACTGGTTCACTTCTAATGAATAGGTTATAAAAAAAATGTGATTTTCACCTTGAGATGTCCTCTCTCATGCTCTCACTTGGGTCAATGACCCTGGAGAACAGCATTGCTATGTTATGAGGCAGCCCTGTGTAGAGTCTCATGTGATGAGTGATCTAGACCTGTCAACACCACATGAGTGAGCTTGGAAGTAGATCCGCCCATCCCAGTTGAGCCTTTGGATGAGACCTCAGTCCCACCCAACAACTTGAGTGAAACCTTGAGCCCCGATCACCAGCTAAGCCACCTCCAGACCCTTGACCTATAGAAACTATAAGATAAATAGTATTTCAGCCATTAGGTTTTTGTGGTAATTTGTTATGCAGCAATAGATAATTACACACTGACCAATACACTTGATAAGTACAGAGATAATCATTCCTATTTAATATGCCTAAGGGACAAACAGTGTAAGAATATTTTTATTCTTATTTTTGGCTCTCTTAAAAATTATTTTATAGATAACAAGTCTGAGCCTCCTAAAGGCAAGGTAATGTGTCCAAAATACTTGCTGCTAGTTTGTGAAATCAAACCAACTTCATACCTAAGTATGAGATGTGTTTGGAGAGACTCTAAGTGGAACTTCATGAGTGGTTAAGGGTTCATATGTAGAAGTAATAGAAGAAATATCTGAAAAGGTAGGTTGGAATCGGATTAAGGAAGATCACTTTGACTATTAGGCTAAGGAGTTTTTGTTAAATCTTAGATAATAGGAATAAACACTTTTTAGCAAAGGGATGATATGACGAAGTGTTGTTTTGGAAGATTTGTTTGAAGTCTGCTCAAATGTGAAGACACTGAAAGACGAGGGACCTGTTAAGAGCTGGTTTAGACAAGTGGAAAGAAAGAAAGGGATGAGGACAATCCCTCTAAAGAAGAATCAACAAGACCTAGAGACTAATTTAACATAACCTGGGGGAAAGCAAGTAATGAAAGAGAAGCCTACATGGTAAGGAAAATGGTCCTGCCGTAAACAAAACCAGTGAAGTCAAAAGGACTGAGTCTGGGGGAAGTGGGTAAGAGGAAAGGGAAGATAAATTTATCTGCATGGTTGGATTAGAGGTAACACCATTGAATGTGAATGTGTAGCTAGGAATCAGGAGGAGTCTTGGCCAATTCGCAGAAAGGCAGTTAAAACCTTTAGGGTGCACGAGTTTCCAAGGAGAGGTGAAGACAAGCAGTGTAGCACTGTTGGCTTTCAACTTCTGTTCCCCACCTTGACCTTCTAAATCAAATTTTCATTTAGTTTAGTTATTACCCTACCTCCTCTCAGCCTCGAGCTTCACTCAAAGTTGTTCTCAAGTCCAGAAGGTGGATCCTGATTAGTCTAAGCCAATAATGGTCATTCCCGTTATTGTCTGTTAGGGAGGTCCACAGGACACAAATCTAAGCAACGGGATTTAAGCAGCTCACTGGGAAGCTCCTAAGGAGGCCTGAGAGAAGATGGTGTCTCCTCTGTTTTCTTCTGGAAGTTGTTCTATCTCGGTCTTGATGTGAAATCCGGAGCAGTTCTGCCATCTTGGGCCCCTGGAGTGTCAGGCTCCCTTGGATACAGGCATCCTGTGATATGACCAGAAACCAAACCTTGGGAAATTATTCAGACTCAGACAACTAGAGGGGGAAACAAAACCAGTGAAACACAGAGCGAGATTAGTCAGATGCTAGGAAGACAAAGAAAACCAAATTAGGTTCTGATGTCAAGGTATAGGGGAATTGAAAGGAAACCAAGGATTTTGACAGGGTTCATGCTGGACCGAGGTGAAACTTCCCAGTGGGAAGACAGAGCGAGCTAGACCTGAGAGGAACACAGGGAGACAATCCTCCTTCCAGAACAACATATTCAAAGAGCTGCCCTTGACAGAATTCCTGAGGTGATTCTGGGGTCAGCAAAAGGTTGCTCCTGAGCTATTAAACATGTTCTTTTTTTCTTTTTTGAAAAAGTAACATTCGTATCTGCTGGGCAAGTTACTCAAGCACCAGCCTCAACCCAGCGAGTATTCAGATTCGCCCTGTCAGGGTGAAAATATGGGTCCGAAGTGGACTTTGCTGCTTGGAATTAAGTGTGATCACACTTAGCATCGGGGAAGCTCTGCAATTCGGACCTCAATTAGGAGAGGCTCCGCGGCCCGGGGAGCTGGGAATCGCACTCAGAGAAAGAGAAGGGCTTCTTTCTCTGGGAGTTTCCCGGCCGGCCGGTAGCCCGACTCCCACATGAATGTTCTTTCTCCTCCACGATTCTCGTTTCCTGCTTTCAGCATATTCTTCTCACTTCTTCCTTGCAGGGAGTAGTCTGGACCCTCGGGGGAGAGTCGCCTGTGACTTCGCGAAGCGGTTGGAATTAACTACAACTTACTCGTTCCCAGTTAAGTCTCCCCGGAGCCGCCACACAGCAGCTGTGAATTCCCAGCGTGGGACGTGGCCGAGGCCCTGAGAAAAGCTGGCGGCCGTGCTTCATCCCCAGGCCCAAAGAATCAGCAGACACGGACGGAGAAAGCGGGGTAGCTCTTCTCAGTGCAACTCTTGAGCCAATCCGCCCTGAAAATCTGCCACTCGGCCTTCCCAGAAGTCTGGGCCGGGTTTGCTTCGCAAAAAGGTGAAGCCACCGAAGCACAGAGTTCAGGAAACGGGACGGAACGCAAACCTCGCTGGCGATTAGGCAAGACGCAAGACTTCGGGAAACGCAACTAAGATCACCGAGGGTTGTTGGGGTTCAGAAGGGAAAGTGGCATGTGGTCGTAAAGTGCGGACGCGGCCATTCTTTTCCCATCTAACACGTTTGGGGGCGCTCACCTCTTTTTGCAGCTTTTTCTTGGGGTTGGGGGTGGTGGAGGATGGGAGGGGTCCAGGGAGTTGACGGCGAGTGCAGAAAGCATTCCCCGGCTAAAGATGCCAAAATTGTGTTTGTTTGTTAAAAATACACTTCACTGTGTTGTGGCAAAGCTAAATCCCTCCTCAGCCCCCACGGAGACAGGGTGATTGGGTTTCAGGGTGAGGTGCCAGCGAGTGCTCTGGGGGGCCTTAATGTGCCAGCTGCTCCCACAGCATTCATTTTATTCCCAGTCCCTCGGCTGGTGTTACACTTTGTTTTTGTGTAAGGGAATCAGGATTAGTGGGTCTTTTGTTAGTAAGGGGGGAGAGGGAGAGAAGCAATTCCTTTGAGCTTCACACACATGGGCAGCCTGGCAAAGCTCAAAGCTTTGATTTACTTCTCACTCGCTGACTTTAAAAAAAAAAAAAAAAATCCCCCGCATCAGGCCTGCTCTGTTGCAAGCTTGTATGGCGATGGGTTGGGGTGACTGGCGTTCTCCAGAATTCGGTTGGCAGCCAGGAGGCCAGGGTTTCATTTGAGCTCCATAAAGATAAAATGTTCCCAACCTGGTAGGAAGAGTGGGGAACGTTCTTTCTTCTACGTTGAAAGAAATGCCTCGTTATCACATGGCCAGAGCCTTTATTGGGTTGGTCCTTGTCTGAGAGCTGAACAGAGCATATGGATTCCTGTTCGAGTCTTTGAAAGAATTAACATTATTTTTACCCACTAATGCTGAACTGCTACCAATGGCCAAAGTCCCCCTCCCTGGCCAGCTTGTCCAGGTGGAGTGACCTGCTGGAAGGACACCAGGGAGTCTCCTCCACTGAGCAAATCACCCAGCCTCCGAAAGAGTGGTCTTTTTTATGGATCAGCACTCTCTTCAAATGGAAGTGCTAAACACACACATGCACACACGCACGCACGCACACACACGTCACATACCATTTTTTTTTTTTGGTTGTTTTTTAAGACTGGGAACTAAATTACTAAGCAGAATTTCCCAATGAGCACTTCTCCCTTTTATTTTTAAGGACAGAGAAAGACAAAGTGAAAAAGGAGCCTCCCTTATCCTTCTTCCCTTCCCCCTCCCAGCCCAGAATCAAAACACTATTCTGAGGATGGCGCAGAGGTGGAAAAGGTCAAGAAAATTAGGCCTCGTCTATTTACTGGCTCCGTGAGGAACTATTGTTGTTCAGCAGCTGTTCGGGGCTCAACTTCTGAAGCTGGGCCTCTGCAGGCAGACCCGGGGATGGAGCGTGGCACCGGCTCACGGGGGAGAGGAGAGTAACATCTAATATTTTTTGCACCTCCACAATGATGGGGCTTCGTTTCCCAGAAAGAGCGGAGGTCCTGTTTCTGGATAGCTGTTATCAGAAACCGATTTTAACCAAACACAGTTGGACAGTGTGTGTGAGTGTGTGTGTGTGTGTGTGTGTATGTGCAGTGGAAGGGGGAAGAAGAGAAAGAGAGGATAAAGTCAAATCCATTCAACCTTTCAATCTGTATGTTTTTAATGTAGAAAAAAACTGAAAAACTTTCAGCCAAATGAAAAGCAGTAAAGTGGTTGAGAAAGACTTTATGACTAAGAGAAAGATTGCAATGGAAAATATGTAAAAAGAGAAGCTAAACCAGCTGGCTTATTTAATTTTGGCTTTCCCTCCTTTTTGCTTTTTTTTTTTTCTTCAGCTTAAACTGGGGAAAAATGTACTGTGTAAATATTCAGTGTTTTTCCTAGTATTTAGCCCTACCAAAATTCCTCACAGGACTTAGTTTAGTGGATCTCTGGGGATTGGGCGTGAACGTGACATTTCACCCCGGGGTCAGAGGCCACTTCCTGCTCCAATGTATAAGTAAAAGTTCTCCTATCCCATGGGTCTCCTGTGCCCAGGAGGGGAGATGGGAGTGGGGGCTGGGAGGATCAGGAGTGGGGGTTGGGAGGGAAACTTAATGACAATTATTCCTGACATTATTTTATTGTAAGAACACTTATCTTCCCATTCCGGTATCCTATCCAGGAACTAGATTTCAAAACTATTCCAAGGTACACATTAATTAGCATATTTCCAGTTTATTAATTTATTCATGCATTCAGTAAACATCCTTTAAACACTGCCTGTGCTCTGAGCATTGTGTTAAGTGCTGGGGAATTAAAGATCACTGAAATATATTCCCTGCCTTGTAGTCCTCAAATGAACAGGAGAGACAGGTATCCAGACCAATAATCACAATTGCAGAGAGCTCTAGGATACAACACAACAGGAGAAAAGTAACGCTGCCTAGGGAGGGCACGGAAAGCTCTTGGGAAGTGGTGATATTGGAACTGAGCGGTGTGAACTAAGTAGGAACGTACTTAGTACCACGAGACCAAGGAAGAGGAAGAGCATTCCAGGCAAAGGGATGAGCCGTGGAAAAGCCCCTTGTTTTCCCCTTGGGTAACTGGGCAAATCTGCGATGCCTTATTCTGATTGGGGTTCTCAGTACCCAGGATGAAAAATTGAATGGGATGGATAGAATTGGCTCATGGGGTTCAGAGTTTGAAACCAAGGAGCCCCCAAAGGCAGCATTCAGGTCTAAAGGTAGGATTAAACCCTGTAGAAAAATAATACCCACACAACGTCCTAAAGGGACTGAGCAGAAAGGCAAAACCCAGCGGGGGAGAAGCAGGAGCTGGAGGCAGCACAGGGTTGGGGCTGTGAGTAGGAGGGAGAAGCTGGAAGAAGCCTTGAAGCAGAGCTGAGGGGATTTTTAGAGGCCAGCTATGGGCCTGTCTGGAGTGGGGGAGGGCAGCCTTAAAGGCACAGACCCGGTTCTGGAGCTCATGGAAACAAAAAGTAGGACTTGTCAGGAAATTAAGGTCAGTCATCGATGCCCAGACAATTGAAAACGATAGTAGAAAAGGGAGAGAAGCAGGGGCTCTACAATGAGGAGCCTTAAAAAGTATGCTCAGTGGACTGAACCATCCTCCCAGCTGGGATTGCCCCCCGGGTGACAATGACACGACTGGCAATTGCCACCGCTGTGTTGTTATCTGGCACACAAACAGTGTTTTAAAGATTTTTAGTACCTCTGTGTTTATTTTTATACAAATTAGAGAAAATGTGTAATTAGCATTTTTTTTCCTTCCAATTTTGTATTTAAATTCTAGTTAGTTAACATATAGTGTGATATTGGTTTCAGGAGTACAATTTAGGGATTCATCACTTACATACAACACCCAGTGCTCATGAGGACAAGTGCCCTCCTTAATACCCATCTCCCTTCTAGCCCACCCCCCACCCACCTCTCTCCATCAACTCTCAGTTTGTTCTCTATGTTAAGAGTCTCTTATGGTATGCTTCCTTCTCTCTCTTTTTATTCCCCTGTAATTAGCACTTTAAATCCGAAATTACACAGATACAAAAACTGCTGAAGATGAGGCTAACATAGTACCACAGTGAGTTGATCTGTAGAAAAGAGTTAAGAAAACAGAGAAAAAAAGTGCTATATAGATAGAAAAAGAATGCTATATAGCAAAAGTTGAGAAGGTGATCTATAAAGGATTGAAGTTGGAAAATGTTGGCAATAAACAATGGAGGAACCCTGATAAATTTAGGCAAAGATTATATTCTAGAATGCTGTTCTTGGGCAAGATGGGGGGTGGTTTTTGGATGGGAACTTGAGGTATTTGTTAAGGGGGAATTGCATTTACCTTCCAGAACCAATATAAACTCAATATAAACAATATAAACTTCATGTTTTCAATATAAACTCTAATTTAACCCTGAAGTAGCCACACAACTCAAGGACTTCCCGTTAGTAATTTGAAATATCCATGACTTTAGTTTGATCTTGAGCAACTTGACATATATACTTAAATGAATAATTTTGGTAAAAATGTTCGGTGGTCGAAATGATGTCCACGGGGCACCTGGGTGGCTCAGTCTGACTGAGGCTTAGTCAGACTAAGCATCTGACTTCAGGTCACGATCTCACGGTTTGTGGGTTCGAACCTCATGTCGGGCTCTGTGCTGACAGCTCAGAGTCTGGAGCCTGCTTCAGACCCTCTGTCTCTCTCTCTCTCTATCCCTCCCCTGCTTATGCTCTCTCTCTCTCAAAAATAAATAAACATTAAAAAAAATTTTTTAATGACTTCCATGGTGTAATGAGTCACTAATTATGTCTATTAAATGTTCCTAAATCTGTGTCCTCATAATGATTTAGTTAATTTAATTTTACCTAGAGAGACCCCGGTGACTCATTTTTTTAAGATATGTCTGGTACATTATGTATTAATCTTTTTAAAAAATTTTTTATTTTTATTTTGAGAGACACAGAGAGAGAGAGAGAGCATGAACGGGGGAGAGGCAGAGAAAGAAAGAGAATGACAAGCAGGCTAGCCCAAGTGGGGCTTGATCCCATGAACCGTGAGATCGTGACCTGAGCCAAAATCAAGGGTTGGACACGTAACCAACTGAGCCATCCAAACACCCCAATTTTTTTTATCTCCTATATTTTGACATCCAGGGTCCTTGTGGACTGAGGAGGACCTGTTCCTCCCAGGATTTGCTAATTCCTGGAGATGATAAACAATTTGCCTGCAAGCACAGCTTTCATGTGCAAAGCAACCCCTCAGGAGTCTGTACTCTCCCCCACCTCCTTTTATCAGGCACTGTCGTCAGGGACACTATCCTCTGCCCTTGGTGGCCCCTATAGCCTGTCAAAATGATTCAAACTCTTTAATCCCAAACCTGCTCAGGAGCTTACCCTGCCTCGCCCATGTCTTCCCATGAAAACCAAAACAAATGCTGTTCCCTTCACTCCTGCCTCCTGACCAACCCTGGTGCTTCTCCACGTGGTTCGCGTGGCTTAGCGTGTCTCACCTTCTTGTGAACTGTAAACAAAAAACTCTTTTCAAAAACAGCTATCTGAAGATAACTTTGAAAAGTTATCTTTTCAAAAACCAGTTAACATACCTGGTTAAAAAAAAACCCTCAGGTACATTTTAAAACACATGAAAGAAACTCAATAAACAAATATTTGCTAAATGAATATGGCTACCCGCTAAAAACATGTGTCTCTTGTATTAAAATTTTTCTTGTGTGACTAAAAGCCATTTACATTAGCTATCTATGGTAATTGTACTCACACGCACCCAAGACCTGGATTCCGAGAAATCTGAACTCAGAGTAACTTACACATTGCGAAATGACACGAAGAAACTATGGCCTGCAAGACGGTGCTGTCTCTTTGTTCCAGGAAGAAATCCAAAGAGGACTTTTTCCAGCCAACACATCCATATTACTGTATCTTCCTGTGTGAGATGTTATTTTTTGTATGCCAGGGTAGATTAACTGCTGCAACAAATAACCCTAAATCTCAATTGCATGAGATAATAAAAATTTATTTCCTAATCACTAAAATCCGATGCAGGTGTTCGTAGTTGGACGGCTCTCTTGGCTGCCGCCATGACTCAGAAATCCAGGATTCTTCCATCTTGTGATGTTGTCAGTTTCAAAACATGACCTCCAAGGTCACTAGAGACGGTGGAAGAATTGTGTGGGAAAGGCTATCAGATACATACCCAACTGCACACCGAGTGTCAAGTAAAATGTCTACATGCATTCTATTGGTCAGAGGTAGTCATGTGACCCCACAGCCCCCTTACAGATGCAAGGGAATGGGGAAATACAGTCTCTGGCTGGTCAGCCACTTCTCAGCAACCCCTCTGCACGAGGAAAGAGGAGCTCAAACCTTTGTCAGTCCACTAACCTTTTCCACCAGTTCAAGACATATTATCTAGGACTGCATTGTGGTGATAGAGTAACTATGTGTTGGTCAAGTGGTAAGAGAAATCAGTTATTTCTTAGTCATTTTGGGGTCAGGAATCTGATGAAATATAGATAGACCTTCTCCCTAGAAAAATATACAAACATAAGCACACATAATTTTCATGGAATTTCAGAATCTGCATGGATTCCCTGAAGCCCATCCGCTGAAATCACTAGAGGGTCATAGACCTACACTTGTGGTGTAGTTGAGATTATTTAGCTGAGAGGTGCATTTTGAATAGTGTTGTAAATCGTGAGCCATGAACTAGTTAAATTAGATTTGTGCTAAACTGGGCTCTAAGTTTTTTAATGTTTATTTACTTATTTTGAGAGACAGAGAGAAAGAGAGAGAAAGAGAGGGAATGAGTGAGGGAGGGCAAAGAGAGGGAGACAAAGGATTTGAAGTACACTCCACACTGTCACCAGTAAGCCCAAGACAGGGCTCCAACCCATGAACTTGAGATCATGACCTGAGCCGGAGTTGGATGCTTAACCAACTGAGCCACCCAGGTGCCCTCGGGTCTAAGGTTTTAAAAATTCATTGTTAGAGGAGCGCCTGGGTGGCTTAGTCGGTTAAACATCCAACTTTAACTCAGGTCATGACCTCACGGTTTGTGGGTTTGAGCCCCACATCAGGCTCTGTATTGACAGCTCAGAGCCTGGAGCCTGCTTCAGATTCTATATCTCCCTCTCTCTCTGCCCTTCCCCTACTTGTGCTCTCTGTCTCTCTGTCTCTCTGTCTCTCAAGAATAAATAAACATTAAAAAAAATTTTAAGAACAATTTTAAAAGATCAATTGTTAGAACTAAGAATCCAGATGATCAGTAGTGTGCTATCCACCTTTTAGGGGCTAGTTTTGCACTGCGTGAAAATTTCTAATCTCCATTACTGCAAAAGATTTTATGTTGACATCTTGCCATCCATTTACCACTCTCCAATCCACTTCACATGCCAACCAGGGTGACACTTAAGAGCTCAAGTTTTGGCATGTCCCTTCTCAATACCTTTGAGTGAATAAAGACCTAAACTTTTAAAATGGCATAGAAGGCCTTGAGTAAACTGGCCCCACCTGTGCTTCACACTGTTTGCTGCCTTGCTTGTTGTAGTCCCTCACAACTGCCTTTTCTTCCCTTCCTCCCACTTTAGGGTCTGTGCACATGCCTCTGCATCTTCTTTGAATTGTTTTGTCTTCGTTCTTTATATAGACAACTGCCACTTTTCCTTCAGATCTCAGCCCAACTGTCATTTCCTCAGAGAAGACTTTGCAGAGACACCAAATAAGTCAGTCTTCTCTATGTTCTTAAAATATGCTTTAAGTTTTTCTCCTAATGTTTATCACAGTTTATAACTACGCCTGTGTGGTTATTTGATCTGTCTGGGTCACTCCCACTCAAAGGTAAAATTAACAAGGGCAGAAACTGTGAGCCTCTGGTACCATAACCCAATACCTGACTTAGTGCGTGGACTATAATGGGCTTTCGGTATTTGTTGGATGGATGGATGGATGGATGGTGCCTATGTTTTGTTCTATATCTTTAAAAAGAAAAAACTAAGTGATAAGAGGTCTTGAAACCGAATAATTTTCTCTTTCTGAGAAATGAACAGAAAAACCAAGTCAGAATTGTCTATGATTTTAAGGAACTTTACAGGTAAACAGTGACTTTCACTCTGCTGTGTAGTAACCTCTGCTCTTAGATCACTTCTAATCCAATAGAATCAAGTAGCAAATCATGGGTTCATCATTATTTTATATTGCCACGAAGAGAATGGCTCATTGATGGGATAAGAGCAGTGGAAGGGGACTCTTATTTTAAAAAACCGGTGAGTAGGAGACTGGGGCTAATTCAGGAAAGGCTCCTGGGCACCAGTCTTTTGGTTATAGTTTAAAGATCTCTTATGACACTTCTTTTTTGAAAGACATTTGGTACCTCGAGTGCCAACAAAAGATTTTCCCCACAAGTCTTGCTCCTCAGCTCTGCTGTTTTGTTTTCATATAGATAAAGCTATAAATTACAAGAAAGGCTGAGAAGGCAAGGATCAGGTTGTCATTTGAGAACTCCAGCAAAGAACAGGACTTAAAACAGTTTTGCCTCACAGTCTTTCCGATAGGTTTTGGTATTTTTCAAAATATTCACTGTGTCCGCACGCAAGATGATTTTACATTCCTATCAGACTTGGCCGTGTGATTTCCTCTGGCAGGTGCAATGGCAGTGGAAGTGACATGTGCAGAAGCTTTGAGAGCCATTGTGAGCTTCCACCTCTGACATAAGGCTCATCATGTTCTCAGATGGGAATCTTCTATCAACATGGATCCCAAAGTGAAGAGGATGAGGGACCGAACCATAGTTGACTTCAGCCAACATGGAACATGAGCAAAATACTAGCTTTCATTCTTGTAAGGAACTGAAATTTGAGCGTCATTTATTATTGCAGCATAACCCAACAAAAGGTGACTGATATGCTTTCCTTCACAAAAATTAGATACCACTCAACCCAAATTTAGAACTCAACACCTAATGAGAAAATGGTCATTCCCGTTTGAGTGAGTCATCCATCAGTGTGATCCAAGGGGACAGCTGCAGGAAGGCACAAATACAGTCATGGGGAAGTGGAATTCTCAACCACTGAAGCAAGTGGACCAACTTCTGTATTCATTTACCTCAAAGATATGAAAGCGGGCTTGCCTTATAACTGCTGGAGGCACCGAGGGGTCCCATCTTAGATATGGAGGAAAATTTGTAACAAGACACTCCTAACACCAGACGGGAAAGGAAATGGGGGAAAAAAGAGATTTATCTGCTGATTTATACTGAGACAAGAATAGTCAAGATCTCGTCGTAATATCATTTTTAATAGTAACGTCTCATAGAGAAGTATAAAAGAAACTCATTCAAGACAGAAAGTTTGTACAAATTGTCTAATTTCTTGCTTCAAGTTCCTTCCCCTTCCTCTTCCTCCATTCCTGTTCCATTTCCCTTCTCCATCTTTCTTCTTTGTCTTTACCTCAAATCCACACATAGCCACCTTTGGAAGATGCGAGGGTAATACATAAAGTAGATATAGAGATATAGGTGTGTTCCTTATTGAAAGCAAAAAATAAATGAAATGTTTTATTTATTTTTGAGAGAGACAGAGAGAACTCGAGTGGGGGAAGGGCAAGAGAGAGGGGGACAGAGAATCCAAAGCAGGCTCTACTAAAAGCAGACAGACCATCGCAGGGCTTGAACTCACCAGGTCATGAGATCATGACCTGAGCGGAAGTCAGACACAACTGACTGAGCTGCCCAGGCGCCCCGCAAAACATGAATTAAATAGACTTTTATTTCTAGGAGTTTAGCCCATAACTCTAAAATATTAAAAGAATTTGCTTTACCCTAAACTTCTACAGTTTGAAAAATCCTCCAAAAACCACTTGATATTTGAGGGGTTTTGACACTTTCTTATAAGTATGCCAAAGTGTATTCGCATTTCCCCAGGCTTTCCCGGCCATGAACAGCTTTAGTCCAAGATTTCCCTGAGTACCTGCTAAGACCATAAATCCTGTCTTCATGTAGAATTTGCACTTTAAAAGTGTGGATTATTTTACTGAAGAGCCTTTTTGCCATGAGCTTTTTATCCCAAGGTCAGTTCCCCCAAACATCCACATGCACCTACCAATATTCCTGAATTTCAACTGTGATGCCCATTACCAATTATTACTCCCTATTACCAAGCAATATTGCCCTTCCCCTATGTTTGCTGTTTTTAAAATAGTCAATAAAAGGTGTATCTGCAAAGCTGAACGTACCGTTCAATCACTCATGTCAATCACTTTCTGGAAGCTTCTCACTGATATGCAGTTCAGACACCTGCGTGTTCAGTTCCTGAAACACGTTTTAAACCAGGAGTAGGAGCAGTTCGATTTATGTGCCATGGTGTCTGAATTTGCAAAGGTTTTCTGGTAATCTGGGGAGTTATCCTGAGATACTTTCGGCAAATATTTTGCTTTATTTTTGTAGCTTTGTTATATAGTGAAGAGAGCCCTGTTTGCCGAGTTAGGAACTTAGGGACTTCTAGAAGGGTTTTATATACAATGTTTTTGTTAACCTAACAAAAAACGTAAATGGTTTACAATTGCATGACCATGAGTATGATGAACTGCTCTTTGTTCTGAAATGCTCCAGTTCAATGTAGAATAGTTATAATCAGATTGATCTGCATGAGAATTCAATGCTAATTATGTATACATGCAGAAGAGAGTTGATTTTCCATAATGGCTCTCTGGTTTAAAACCATCAAAAGAAAGGGAGTATTGCAAAATTCACCACTCCAAAAATACTACAGTCCATCAATTAAGCAATACATGAAGCATGTAATGATGATAATTTCTGGGTATGTCAACCAAGAAACAGGCAAGCTAGTTGTTAAGTTGCCTCACCATAAGAATGATGATTGTGTCAGTGCTTGGGTAGGTCATTCCCTACCCCAGCTCACACTCTGAGGGAAGACAAAATGGGTTTGCTGAGCTGGCTCTTTCCTTTAACGCCAGATGCCAAGTAAGCCAGTATCTTAGGGTATCTGTGTTATCAACACCACAAAATACCCAATTCGTGACTTGAGAGGAACACCGAGTCACTGAAGGTTAGAACCTAAAGAGAAACTTTGAGACATCTTGTTCGTTCTATTCATTTTAACGATGTGATCCCTAAGACCGAGGGAGGCAGGGCTAACTTGTCCAACATAAGCACAGATCTAGTAACAACAAACACAGAGAAAGGACTTTGCCCAAATCTGTTAACTCCTAACCCAGGGCTTTCGTCTCTGCCGTGTCACTGGGGAACCAACACTAGCTGTCAAAGCTGAACCTGAGAGTAAGGAGTGTGAAATGCGAAGCTTTCCGTAAGGAGTTCCATCAGGATTCAGAACTCAAGACTATCCCTTTGAAATTTTAAATCTAGTAGCAGTAATAAAAATGAAGTCCTACTAAAGAAGTTTCAAGTATGTTCATTTCCTCCCCTGGGCTATAAAAAAAATAAAAGACTTGCTAGTCATCTCTCAAGCTGCCAAGAGAAATCCATACATTTTCTGCTCTACTTTCTGGCATTATCTTACCCATTCTGAATATTCCTTCAAGCTGAAGAATTACATAGGAGGTACAAGAGAGAAAGACATGGCTTCATCGTAAAATTATCTCTAACCAGATATGCTGACCTAATTTGACTTTTCTTCCTGTCAGACATTGCTAAAACCTTAATTTTTTCTACTATTAAACCTATACTATACTGGAATTGTTACTCAAATACATACATCATGTGACCATAAAAGATGAAACTGAATCTTGTGAACATCCTCAAGTGAATTCATACTTACACAAGACGACTGTCAGATCAAGGAGACACCTGTTACTTATCAAGACACCACAAACTCAATGCTGCCACACATCTGCACAATTTTTGTTGTTGTTGTAGTATTTGCTTTTTTTGGAAATCACCTTCACAGCAATAACTTCACACAATTAAATTTAATCTTATTATTACAGTCACACCCTGTGTTTCACCATAGCCATATCACTTTTTTTTTTTATCACCCACATTTTCTTCAGACTCAGTTCCTGGTTATTTCCTCCTACTAAAAAATAAATAGGGCTAAATGGTTAAGGGGCATTAAGGAATCTACTCCTGAAATCATTGTTGCACTATATGCTAACTAATTTGAATGTAAATTAAAAAAAAAATTAAATTAAAAAACATGTACTAAATTCCAAATAAATAAATAAAATTTGTCTTCAAAGGGCAATGATTTGTTACCAATCAATGCCATTTGGAAATAATATCAATCATTTTTTTTTTTAATGTTTAAAGAAAATTGGATTAGCCATGGCAAGAACATCGGAATAAGCCCATGGCCTTCCAATTTCTACTCCAGGAAAAGACTGCTTTTGTCAGTGTGAACACATTCTGGCACACGTCTGGAAAACTGGTCTTTTTGCCTTGAATGACCAACATCATACAGCTTACGCTTCTACAAGTATATCTCTAAAATGTTTCTATAAAGTGACTTGAAGCCAAAGCTGAAAGCATTCCCGCTACACATCTTAGACTATCATCTCTCTTATTCCTTGTGCAAAAAGGGCAGAAATATCTAAGCTGTAATGATTTTCATCTGTTCAATGAAGCCACAATGCCAACAAATCTCAATTTATTGATACTTGAAATACAAAGTTTCAAACGCGTATGGTGTGTGTGTGTTGTGTGTGTATGTGTGAACACGTGTATCTGGGGATAGTGGAGGGGGAGACGTTCTTTGTGTCTACTTATTCTCAGTAAAAAACTTTTTTCTGCATGCTCCAAGACACCCATTGCAGCTAATCTATGCTGGAGCCCTTAGGGCATTTGGAGAGAGCAGAAGGCCCTTCATTTCCATTTTCTCATTAGCCTAGAGCTTCCTTACCTCTTCCAAATACCCTGATTCCCACAGGGGCTGCAGAGGTTAGAACTTTCTCAGTGAGTAGGTTGCCTTTTCCACCTGGAGCTAGGGCTGCTGCCTGAACAGGAGAGAAAAGCTGTAGGTATCATGTGAGAAGGGTCGATTCCCTCTTTCTCTTAGAACTACACCCTGAAAAATCAGGAGAAAGAAAAAGGGCATAGGAAAGTGAACCCATATGCCAGGCTGGTGGGCAATAGAATGTAGGAAAGGTTATCAGGTGGGGATCTGGAGTCAGGCCAGCTGGGATTGAAGTCTGGCTCTAAGCTTACTTTGTGGACTTAGACAAGATCCATAAATTCTCTATGCCTCAGTTTCCTCATCTACAAAGCGGGAATCATATTCCTTACATTTTAGAGTCATTGGAACATTGTTTGACACATGATGGGCATTCAATCAATATTAACTAAAATTATTACTAATGACTATCACCTGTGGAGAGCTTGCTGCGTTTCTAAGACCCCAGTTAGCGTAGCTCACACTTCGCTTAGAATTCTTCCCATGAATTTCTACTTTCCAAAGTGAAATAAAATCTCAACTAGCTATTTAATAGTGATGTTTCCTTTCTTTGGTTAGCATAATCATTAGTTTATAGTACACCTACATCTGTCATTCTAATTTCTTGTAATGGTAAATTTTACATTCTTCTATGCGCACGCAAATTCCTTGCATATACAAAATGAAAATTTGCCAATCATGAAAACAAATTTATAGCCTCCGCTCACCCCTACTACATCTGCATTCTATTCATTCTTCAGTGTCAACCAAGATAACTCACATCCTAGGAGAAAAGACAGAACAGAAGCCGGTCACGACAATCCATTCGACCCGACTTCTAAGCATGGTTACCGAGCCAAACATATCCATGCTCTATGGCAGTGAGAAGGCTCACACATCCTGCCAAGGGGGCCACAGTCATGACAGCAGGGGTGAAATGCTGGCAACCTTCCTGGAGACCACGAGGGAGAGCAGTCGGAGGTACTTCCAGACCTGTCAGGGAGAAAATGGAGGGCCTATTTAAAGAACTGCGGCTTCAGTGGAAATGCCTCATCGTTGTGTAAATGAAAGGGTGAGGTTTTCTTCCAACCTCCTCGGTGGCTTTCTTCAAGCTGTCTCAGCTCAAGGGCCTGAATCTAATTCCAGACAGTTTTCATTTGTGCCATAAACCACTATAGGGACAACAGAAATTCAGGCCCAGGGACTACTGCTAAATTGTGGCATCTCCAGATCATCCACTGCCCCGGAAAGCCCACTTTGACACCAGATTTTTAAAGGAAGTATGGTTTTGGAAGGGACCCACCATCCTTTTTTTTTTTTTTTTTTTTTTTTTTTTTGCATCACCAGGAAGACAGCTTCTCTGTAATCCTTACTTAAAATAATAATTGTAAGTCTCATGGGTTAATCTCCCTTAGGCAAGTACCATTACTGGTATTTCAACTCCATGAGCAATTCAACCGAACTAAATAAACTAAAATGATGATGATAATATGATAATGACCACACACCACTGCATTATCAATGTCTTTCTTTCATGCGGTACTTTCTAAAGTGCTTTCTTACAGGAGGAGCTCTGCCTTGCCATTCCTACCACTCTTTCCCACCAACTCTGATAAGGAAGCGTTCTCCATAATACTGAGAAATGTCTAGTGGGATTATTTGGAAAGACATAATTGCAGCTACTGAGAAAGAGACTCAACGTAATTAAGATTAAATTAGGATAAAGTTGTTTTCAGAGATTGATAATTGTACCCTGGGCTTTAAAATAACCTGGTGCCTGTAACCTCACTCAGCCCAAGGACAGGTACATTCCCATACACCTGCCACAGTGTTCTAGTGTATCTTGGAGTGTGGCCAATCATAGTTTGCGGAAGGTTTTTCCTATATTGACACACGATTATATTTATCTGCGATCGTTGATGTATTTGCAAACGATAGCACTTACAAGCTCTACAAGCTTCTATTGAGAAAATTAACTTGGATACCATCACTGAAAATGCTGTCTCCTCCCTCTGGGAAGTGTCATCTTGACTGCTT
Organism: Prionailurus bengalensis; assembly: GCF_016509475.1. Lineage (NCBI taxonomy): Eukaryota > Metazoa > Chordata > Mammalia > Carnivora > Felidae > Prionailurus > Prionailurus bengalensis. Next base: position 114,136,748 of record NC_057358.1, read on the forward strand.
TCTCATCTAAACTGCCGTATCCCCTCACTGCCTTCTTTTAGTGCAACCCAAACTAGACATCTAGTGCTCACCCACAGCAATCATCCCCTCTTCTTTCCAGGCACAGAGCTAGAACACAATTTTCCACATCCATTTTCCACCGTAGGGCAGTGCCTGTGACTGAGATCTTGGCGACAGAACAAGCAAAAGTGATGGGTGCCATTAAGACGTTCCACTCATGCTCCTCGCTTTCTTTCCCTGGCTGAATGGAGAAGACTTTGAGGCCCTACAGTAGATTGGTGGGGCCGTCAGGTGGAAGGACTGGGGTTCCCGAATGACTGTGTGGAACAGAGTCTGTTCCGTCTGACCCTGCCATTCCGCAATGAACTATGATGTAAGCAAGAAATACATTTTTGTCGGGTCAAGACATTGAGGTTTGGCGGGGCGGCAGTTGGGGGAGGGTATCTGTTACAGAGACTAGCATTATTCATCAAATACTGTTATTTCCTCACTTGCTTCTCTCTTTCCATTTTCACAGTCATCTCACATTTTCTTCCTTTCTTTCATTTATTCTGCAAAGAATGATTGTGTGCCCAACAGATGTGCTAGGAAAGGAGTCCATTGCACAGCAACCGTGTTCAAAGTAGCCCAAATGAATAACTAACCACCTTATAATTTGGTAAGCATAATTATTTAGGTCTACTGATTATTGAAGAGAGGTGTCAGGAAACTACAACCTGTCTTGGTAAATTAGGTTTTGAGGGAACATAGCCATGCTCATCCTTTGCATCTTATTTGTGTAGTGACCTTAGAACCTGCAAGACGGCAAGAATGACCATCAGAGGCTTGTAACCTGCAGCTTTCATGCTACACTGGCTGGGTTGAGTATTAATGACAGAGACCAGCCCACAAAACTTAAATTATTTTCTGGTTCTTTACAGAAAAAATATACTGACTTCTGCTCTAAAGGATTCTGTACAGGATTCTCAGAGGAGATGACACACAGCCAGGTGTTATTCAACAATGAAACCTGGCAAGGAGGATAAGAATCTGATAGAGCCCTGACTAAAAAAAAATAAATCACTCTGCCGGACAGTGCTCTCCTTGTCCCAACTTCCAAATTATAGTGAGAAAGAGACAGTGCAGGAGAGGCTGACAAAAAGAACATAATGACATAGTCTCTCGCATTCTCATGATGCTCGAAATCCAGGGATCCTTCCGATTTTGAAACTACTAACCTTGTCCAGCCTAAATACTGGAAAGGTCAAAAATCTATGAAGGAAGTTGGGAATGTGGTTAGTCACAGTTGAATTCAATCTAGTAAAAGCTGCAATTTAACACCAACTCAACACCCCATTAGGAGAGAGCTGAATTATTATTTCCTCACCCTAACTTACATTCTCTGGGATAATAAAGAAAACAACAAATAATATACCTCCATCTCCACTGTTCTTTTATACACAATATCCAGAGAACAATTTTAAAATTATGAGACTTGCAAAGAAACAGGAAAATGTGACCATATTTAAGAGAAAATATAATCTAAAGAATCAGGCCAGCAGACGATCAAACTGTTGGAATTAGCAGACAAAGATTTGAAAATAACCGTTATAAACATATGAAAGCATTTACTGGAAAAGATAGATGTTAAGGATGAAGAGAGGGGGTTTTCTAGGATAGAAATAGAAATACTAAAAAATACCAAATTAAATACTAAAGAGAAATACTAAAGAGAAATACTAAAAACACCAAATGAAAAAAAAAAATGATAGAACTAAAAACACAATATCTAAGATTATTTTTAAAATATTAAATGGGATTAACAGCAATAGATTAATCATAGATGTCTAGTGCTCAGATTTCCTGCTATGGGGAGAAAAATTGACTAATAGCCCAGCTACTGTTTCTCTGGACCTATCATGACATCACACCAAAACCATGCTTCCTATAGGCGGCCCCCAGCCAATGGCGTGACAAGGGTATTAATGTAGGCCCACTCCTCTAAGTTATTGGGCTTCTCCAAATGGGTGACTTTCGATTGAGAAATTCTCATCAGCCTGGGAAAACTTGTTTACTTCTGTGCAAAAGTCTAAATTTCCTATATAATCTTTTGTTCCTTTCCCTTTTCCTCTCTTTCACAGGCATCAAACTTTAGTGTGGTCTGAAGTTTCTCTCTACCTGCTCCTACTCCCTCATCTTTTATTATTTACAGACATTTTCCCAATACGCTTTCGGAAGTCTAAGCCCATCTTTGCATCCACTTCTTAGTGGACCCAAACTAACACAAGAAGATTGTACACTTCTGAAGAAAGCATTAGTAAAATTAAAGACAAATCAGTAAAGGGGCACTTGGGTGGGTCAGTCAGTTAAGCGTCCAACTTCGGCTCAGGTCATGATCTCATGGTTTGTGATTTCCTGCCCCACATTGGGCTCTGTGCTGATAGCTCAGAGCCTGGAACCTGCTTCAGATTCTGTGTCTCCCTCTTTCTGCCCCTCCCCCTGTCACTCTCTGTCTCCCCAAAATAAATGAAAAATGTTAAAAAAAATTTTTTTAAGACAGATCAGTAGAGATTTTCCAATCTGAGTCTCAGAGAGGAAAAAGATTGAGAGTTAAAAATAACAAAGTATCCTAAGAGATCAAGTCAAAAGGTCCACTAGACATGCAATTGAAGTCTCGGAGGGAGAGAAAAGAGAGAAAATGTTTAAAAAGCTAATGGCTGAGCAACTTTCAAATTTGATTAGAAATATCCACTCCAGGATCCCAAAAACTCAATGAATCTAAGCCAGAAAAAAACAAGAACCAAACGATACTGGGTACATCATGGTCAAATTGCTGAAAACCAAGGATAAAGAGAAAATCTTATATGCAACAAGAGGAGACATTGCATATAGAGAAACACTGATGGAGATAATTGCTGACTTTCCATCAAAAGCCAAGCAGGCCAGATGACAATGGAACAGCATCCTTTAGGTGTTGAGAAAGAGCGATTTTAGCCTGGAGTTTGATAACCGGCACCAATGTCCTTTAATTGTGGGGAGGAGACAGAGATGTTTTTAGATTGTCAAAATTGAGAGGGGTGATTGCCAGCAGATTCACACTACAAAGAATGCCAGAGGAGATTCTTTAGGTTGAGGGAGGACCTTTCCTCGAGGACAGCGGCCCTGATCTACAAGAAACACTAAAGTGCACCATAAATGTGGAAGGGTTTTTTATTTTCCTGGTTTTCAATTTATTTGGTGGAAATCTGACCATTTAAAGCAAAAATTATGGCAGTATGTTATACGTTTATAACACGTGTAGAAGTAAAAATACATGAGGATCATGGCATCCAAGGCCAGAGAGGGTAGACACAGGTATATTGCTATAAGAGGTATCTTGATGTAGGTACATCACATGTAGGCAACATATATAGTGTTGTTTTGTGTATAAAGTGCTGTCATGTTGTTTCAAACGAGACAGTCGTGAGGTGGGGATCTATCCCGTGGTCCTACAGAAAGCACTAGAAAATTAAAACAAAGGGATAAAATCAAAAACAACAAAAACAGTAACCTGTAATGACGATGAGCTTTTTGACCGTGATCTGCAGTAAGAAATACTATATTTCTACCACCACCAGTACGCAAGTTCATAATACTCTCACACACACAAACATATATATAACAGAAAAAAAACAATATTCAAAGGAATGCTTACGATTACTAAGTGCAGTTATTTTTTTTTTACTCATTTTCATTTTTTAACATCAATCATTAATTACTTATTGAATCAATTTCGCTCCTGGGGCGCCTGGGTGGCGCGGTCGGTTAAGCGTCCGACTTCAGCCAGGTCACGATCTCGCGGTCCGTGAGTTCGAGCCCCGCGTGGGGCTCTGGGCTGATGGCTCAGAGCCTGGAGCCTGTTTCCGATTCTGTGTTTCCCTCTCTCTCTGCCCCTCCCCCGTTCATGCTCTGTCTCTCTCTGTCCCAAAAATAAATAAAACGTTGAAAAAAAAAATCAAAAAAAAAAAATTTCGCTCCCACATTCTTACAGTGGATCACAGCTAGAAATGGAAAAAACACTGTTCTGTAGCATCTGCTATACAGCAAACTACTTAATTTTTTTTCTTTTTTTGTTAATTAATGTTCATCCAAAAAAAAGCATGAAGAAAATAGGTTATTCCTATTTTAGAAACAAGGAAACAGGAGTGGAGAAATGAACTACCATTCTTAAGGTTGTGAGGTTGGTAAGTGAAGAAAGGAAGGATTTCAATGTAGATATAAATATAATAAGTCTAACTGCTGTGCTTTTGACCACTGTATCACATTGCCTCCACCTTGGCCACTACATCTGGGGACCTGGGGACCATGGATAGGTGCATGTAACCATATTCATTTCTTTTGAATAAAAGACTAGTTTTTCTCTGAAAACTAAAAAATCCCTTAAGTATCCAAGTACTACCCAGTACTTGGTAGTTTTTTCATATTAGGTTTGTTTTTTCATACCAGCTAACTAAGATCTGTTCACATTATTTGACCAGATGATTTAAAAGGCTCCAGTCACTCAACCATGATAAAACTCTAACCTTCAAGGCTTCACATCCTATACTTTTCTTTGTATATGTTATTGGTGAGTGGGTGGCAACAGAAATCTACAAAACATGTAAATGAGAAACTTTAATCTACTGAGGCTATTTTTCAGTTCTAAGATTCTATAAACCTATAATTCTAATCAAGGACCCAGCCACCTGCCATTCTATAACTAAGCCACAAGATAGGCAGTTGTCTAAATTGCTCAGAAAGTTATACAAAGACAGAGGTTCCTTTGTTTCTTTGTTAGTCTGCCCTGAAGTTTTGTAAGGCTTAATGTTAATTAAAGTCTTTTGATGCAATTTAGCCATATTCCTCTGAGTTTATTGCCTATCGTATAGATAGAATAACCTAGGTTTCCTCAGGATAATCATTTTTTTCAAATACTTATATAATTGAAAATAACTATTCACTATTTAGCATTTTCCTCTCTAGACTAAATAAATACAATCCCCTTAATCTTCCCCAGTCGGTTTGATTTTCTCTGTAATCATTTTGGTAGTGCCTCTTAGTTTCTCCACATGCATTTTAAAGGGTGGAACCCCACATTGATTGCATTACCCTAATAAGGGCCTGACCAATGCCAAGTATGGCTGGAGGATCTGCCCTTCTTGCCTGCTGTGCTCTTGCTAAAGGAGAATTAAGAATTATATTAGCATTTCTGAAAGCATTGTTGCCAGTTTTCTTGGATCTTCATCAGCTGAGATTGAATCTCCCTCATACAAACTGCCCAGAGCCAACTGAACCAATGACTCGCATTCCTGTTTTGAAATATCTGCTCATCTGCTTTTATGACATCTGGATTCCTTCTTTCATGACTTGAATTTCCTTCCTCCTGGTGTTTTTAATGTTTTTCTCTATCGTGATACTATTGTTTTTATCGATTTCAATAATTTATATTAAGGATTTCTTCAACTCTCGTGTTTGTCTTTGTATTTTTTTTTAGGTTTGTATGTAATCTAATACATAGCCAGTTTTTCCTTTGTTCTTCCATTGTTTTTATGGGAAGTTCTTTTCCAAGATCAACCAATATTTGTTTTAACTGCTTTAAGATTTCACACTTTCTGACAACCAAGTTTTTATTCATACGGCATTAATTCTGGTTATCTATCCTAGTGTGAGATATGGTAAAAATCTCATAGGTGGGTGTGAGTTTGCCAACTTTTCCCATTCATTCCTTTTCCATTGGTTTGTGGTACTTTCTTTACAATATATGAAATTCTTGTATAGTGATGTATGTTTCATTGTTATCTGTTTATATATTACAAAGCATGAATACATTTACATATGAAATTCTTTTTAAATTTTTAAAAATTTATTTATTATTTTGAGGTGGATGGAGGGACAGAGAAGGAGAGAGAGAAAGAAGTCCGAGCAGGCTCCACACTGTCAGTGCAGAGCCTGAAGTGGGGTTCAATCTCACGAAACCATGAGATCATGACCTGAGCTGAAATCAAGAGTCGAATGCTTAACCAACTGAGCCACCCAGACGCCCCACATATAAAATGCTCTTAAGAAATAAACCACCGGGGTGTCAGGGTGGCTCAGTTGGTTAAGCGGCTGACTTGGCCTCAGGTCATGATGCCGTGGTTCAAGAGTTTGAGCCCTGCATCGGGCTCCGTGCTGACAGCTCAGAGCCTGGAGCCTACTTCAGATTCTGTGTCTACGGCTCTGTCTGCCCTCCCCTACTCACACTCTGCCTCTCTCTCTCTCTTTCGAAAATAAATAATAAAAATATTTTTGAAAGAAAGAAAGAAAGAAAGAAAGAAAGAAAGAAGAAAGAAAGAAAGAAAAGAAAAGATATAAACTACCTATAGAAATATGGACAAAGACCATTCATGAAAAGAGAAATCAAATTCATTATAAACATATGAAAAACATTCATCTTTATAGCTAAAGTAAAACTAAAATTATATACAACTTCTATTGAATCAGAAAAGATTTTTTATTATTATAATGTTATGGTTGTTGAGATTGTCTTATTATTTTTTTATTATTTTTTGAGTTTTTTTTTAAATGAATGCTTTCAAACACTGCTGCTGGGGTTCTTTTTCCTAATATATTCTTTTGATAATTTTCAAATTTTCAGAAAATTTAAATATATAGTAGAATAAATATCCATCTACCCTTCAACTATATTCACTAATTGTTAACATTTGCCACATTTATTTTTCTCTCTTTCTCCCTCCATATATGAATATGTACATCTGTGCATTTATATCTATACATACATGTGTGTGCATAAACATGTATAATATATACAATATATACAATTTTTTGCTGAACTCTTTCAAAGCTAGTTGCAAACATCATGATACGTCAATTTCAAAGATTTTAATTTGCAGCAGGAGGTGTTTCAAGCATGAGCAAAATCTTACAAAATCAATTTGGAAAGACACATCAGAGCCTTCAAGACATAAAATCAGCATGATAACTTCACATCGAAGCATTTGTTCAAAAAACACGTTATTCTATTCTTCAATCTGAGCCTTTTTTTATTACATCCATTAGAACATTAGTTCTTATTTATGATTCGATAGAAAACTATTCAAATTACTACAAGGAGGTATATAAAATTAATTCTAGCTTCTGACATTAATGAAATACATGTATGTGATAGCGTTTTTCCAGAAATGTGTTCTTTCATATATTCACTTATCCCATTAATATGTACTAAGTACGTTACTATACCAAAATAGATAGGATGTGGACTTACTCCCAAAGAGTTTATTTTCAGGCCGTGCTTACACATTAGACTTTGCTTTAAAGGGGAGAATATTGAAGGATTTTAGACATAGGTCAAATCTGATTGGCATTTCAGAATAATCCTAATGACAATTTTAATGTGAAACTGGAAGGGAAAAATATTTGTTAAGGAAAGCAGTCGGGAGGCTGTTGCGGTACCCCAGGTAGTTGAAATGAGAACAGAGAAGTGGACAGATTCAAGAGCAATTAACTGGAAAGGTGGGACAGGAGACGAAGGTTTGTTGAACGTTTGAGTTATGTGAAAAGGAGGACTGAAGCTTCCCTGCCAGTCTTCTTGACTTGGGCTACTTGTTAATGGTGGAGCCATCCAAGGCTAAGGAGGCAGGAATGTAAAGTCGGGAGAGGATAGAAAGCACAATCATGAGTTCAGTTTGGTGCATGCGAGACGCTCAGTAGGCTGGAGAGCACATGAGGCTTGCTCTGGACATATGGTAAGAGTTATGGAATTCAGTAAAAATACGGATTTAGAAGACATCAGTGTATTGTCGAGAGTTAATGCTATGAGAGTACATGAGATCATCTGGGAACAGTGTAGAAATGTAAGAAGAAAATTAAAACTGGATTTCCAGAAAACATTTTAAAAGTAAACAAGAAAACAAAAAGAGAATGTTGACAACAATTTGAATAATCGAGGGAAGGAAGTTCTTCCTAAAAGCAAAATAAGACCCTTGGGAATCATAAAGGAAAAGACAACTGTACTTAAGCCCATGAATTTTAATGTTTTAATGACAAATTACACCACTGAACAAAGTTAAAAGGTAAACAACTGAAAGGTAGCATGGTATGCCACCCCAAAATATGCCAATCCTTTGGCATAAGGATTATTTGGAGCTGGAGGCAACTGAGATAAAGCAGATGCAAGAAAAGCTCTCTGTTCTCCCCCGATTTGCATAAAAGCAAGACATAAATTTGTAAAGCTGTTCCACCCCCTCCTCCACCAGGAAAGACAGAAATTAATTACTAGAGATACTCCAGACCCTCATCAGCCCAGATTAAAAGTCAGAGAAATCTATGTAACAAACTTTACTGACTAGCCTGTATCTTCCATTAGTTCCCACATGTATTTATCTTCCCAAGTCGGTCCCCCTAGAAACTGAAAGTCTTTTTCCTTTGCCTTGTCACTTCTGCAAGAATTTGTTGTTCTTTTGTTAAGGTGCTACGTAAGGCCAACTTCTTACCACCTGTTTGAGTTACTCATCCCTGTGTACTCCCATGTGATGCGCAATGCACATGTTAATACACATCTATTTGTCTTTCTCTTATTAAACTATCTTTCGTAGGTTTAATTTGCAGGGCCTCAGGCAATGAACCTAAGATGAGTAGAGGGAAACAATTTTTCTTCCGCTTTACCACAGACCATATGCATATGATAAAAAAAAATTCCTACAAAAACATAAGCAGAGAGCTAGAGCCCCACAGGAAAAATGGACAGACGTGTATATATATATATACCAATATATATATATATACAAATATATACAAATATATACAAATATATATACCAGAAAGAGAAATTCAAGAGACAATAAACTAATGAAAATATACACAACCTAACAATAGCTGGAGAAATGCCAATTAAAATAATGGTGAAAGGGGCACCTGGGTAGCTCACTCAGTTGAGCGTCTGACTCTTGATTTCAGTTCAGGTCATGATCCCAGGGACATAAAATGGAGCCTCACATCAGGCTCTGAGCTGAGCATGGACCCTGCTTGAGATTCTCTCTCTCTCACTCTGCCCCTCTCCTCACTCACGCGCTCTCTGTCTCTAAAATAAAATAATAAATAAAATCTCAAAATAATGATGAGATTCCATTTTTCACCCATCAAACTGGCAAAAATTAAGGTGTGCTCAATTTCAGTGAAGAGATAAGGAAACAAATGTGCCCACTTTGTATGTGGCTGATGGGGTTGTAAGTTACCATCTTATTTTGGGAAACATAGCAACAGATGTTAAAATGTAAAACACATGATGAAGCAATGTCAATTTCATATTTGAGAGAAAACTACCAACATTGTTTTATGTATGTGCAAATATGTATGTTTGTAATTACATATGTATTTAAAATATGGATATATAAGAGTATTTATTGTAGCATTTTTAAGTTATTGTAAAAATAAGTTGATTGTTCAAAAAATAGAGAACTAGCTGAGTTAACTATGAATCATTTATACTACAGAATATTATGCTCCTAGAAATGTAATTGGTGGGGTCTGTATTAGTTGACCAGAAGAGATGTCCTGATGAATTGATAAGTAAAAAACAGCAGGTGTCAAATTTATGTGTATAGGGTGATTCTATCAACACACACAGCCTTCCCATATAAGAGGACACACATTTAGGTTTTACTTGTCTAAGTAAACAGAAAAAGAAATGTGAGGAGAGACGTACATCAAATGGAGTAAAAATGGATTGGATGGCATAGGGAAGAATATCAACTTTTCCTTTGCAAATCTTTGGATGGTTTCAAACCTTCCTTACCTTATACTTCTTAAATTAAATTCAAACATATTAGAACAAAATACAAAATTGTAAGTTGAGAACCGTCAAGAAGTTAACAGGTAGCAGTGATTTTTCATTTTTCTGTACTTTACATTAAAATGTAAGTATAAAATATAAGAACAGTGTTCAAGTAAAAGCACATATCTCATCTCACTACTTAACAAAAAGATCATTTTCATATCAGTGGTCCTAATTTGCGCCTAAGTAGTTCTTGCCAGCGTAGGATTCAGACATGCTGGGGCATGCCCAGAGTCACAGCCACTGGGGGTAGATTTCCATGAGGAACTTTGAGAACTCCTAAGAAAATCTTACTTATGGGACACCTGGGTGGCTCAGTCGGTGAAGCATCTGACTTTAGTCCAGGGCACGGTCTCAGGGCTTGTGAGTACAAGCCTGCATCAGGCTCCCTGTTGTAACACATCGGTCTCTTTGCTGTCAGTGCAGAGCCTGCTTTGGATCCTCTGTCTCCCTCTCTCTCTCTGCCCCTCCCGTGTGGATGCACGCTCTTTTTCTTCCTCTCTCAAAATAAACAAATGAACAAACAAATAAGCGAACAAACAAATAAATAAGCAAACAAGCAAGCACTTTTTTAAAAAAGATCTCACTTGCAGTCGGACACACGGTGCAGGGAGGAGCTCGATGATTTGGCCTGCGGGGTTCGTGAACATAATATCAGTCATTTTCTCAGAATAAATTTCCAAGGGCCCACAAATGGGTTCCAAAGACTTGAACATCTGCATAGATATAATGATACATCGCCTTCTTGTTTTCCCAAAATAATGAACTAGTTTCACATACCATCGGCAGTGTTTGAGTTCTTAAGCTTTTGTCTCAAATGGGACAGTTAGGCATTGTGTTTTACATTTAATAAATATTTATTGAGTATCTACTATATGAACAAAACCCAAAATTCCTGCAGGGTACTTAGATTTTGTGGAAGGAGGCTGGTTTACCAGATATAAAGTCATTTGAGGTTTTTTTAAATTTTTTTAAGTTTATTTATTAATTCTGAGAAAGAGAGCAAGCAGGGAAGGGGCAGAGAGAGGGGGAAGAGAGAGAATCCCAAGCAGGCTCCGCACTGTCAGCGCAAAGCTGGACGCAGGGCTCGAACTCAAAACTGTGAGATCAGGACCTGAGCTGAAATCAAGAGTTGGACGCTCAACCAACTGAGCCACCCAGGCGCCCTGACATAAAATCTTTTTCAGTGTTGCATCAGCCCCTCATTCTTGGTGGCATGTGAAGGCGATCACCACTCCGTGCTTCTTGGCTGATGGTCACTGCAGTCTTGCATACTACTCATTTGTGTCATTTTTTCCATGTGTCACGTGAGTTCTTAATGTGAAGCCTCATCAGATGTATCGCAGCTTCTATTTCCCTCCAACTTCCCACGTGGCCTCCTGAGTCTTGGGTTGATTAACCTTAGCAATCACTGCCCTGTCACCACCCCATAAAAAATATACTGACGGCTAAGAAAATCCCACCTGCCGCAGGATCCTGTTTTACCTGCTTGCAGACCCTCCACCCTCCAAACGGCTTTGAGCGACACAATTCCCGTCTTTCTCTTTGTCTGGGGAACTAATTTCTGTCCTTAATCACTGAGGTCATTTTCCAGGACTCCCAGTTCTTTGCACATGCAGTGCTGTATCCTCTATTTTCCCTTCTTTTCTCCCCACTGACTTCAGGATACTCCCAGGAGACAAGATGCCTGGGTGACCACATCCTGCCCTACCCTCAGACCATTCCGGTTCCCCGGAGCCTTGCTAGACTGAGGCAGGCATCAGGTCAGCCCCCTGTCCCTGTGGATGTGCCACGTGCCATGGGGAGTTCCCAGCTGGATCCCCGCGACACCAGCCCCACTTCCTCCCGCTGGAAGCTGGTGCTCCTGAACCCCCACAGCCCTGCACATGGAGAAAAACCAGTCTACTGCTTTCACTTCTCCTTTGAGGTTTTTCACCACAGACGATGGCTCTGGTTGTCATGTTTGATGTGATCCTCTCCCATCTGCTGACCTTATTTTTCTCTTGTTGCTGGACATGTGTTTACAATTCTTTATGTAGCCAAATCTGTCAATCTTCTCCTTTGTGATTTCCTCTGTCACTTCAAAGGAAAAAATAAATAAAAAAATAAAATAATGGCTTCTCCAGACACCTGACAGGCAATAACTTATATTTACTCCCATGTTTTCTATTATCTATATCATGTTAGCCATTTCAAATGTATTTTGGGGCACTTGGGTGGCTCAGTCGGTTAAGCGTCCGACTTCGGCTCAGGTCATGATCTCACAGTTGGCGGGTTCAAGCCCTACATTGGGCTCTGTGCTGACAGCTCAGAGCCTGGAGCCTGCTTTGGGTTCTGTGTCTCCCTCTCTCTCTGCCCCTCCTCTGTTTGCACTCTGTCTCTCTCCCTCTCTCAAAAATAAACATTTTAAAAATTTTTAATAAAAAATAAATAAAACGTATTTTGATGATGAGGTATAAAATTGGGGTATTGAATTGACTTTTTTTTTCAAAAAAGTGTTAGTTAAGTGCCCTAAATAATGAGTATTAAATAATTCTTCATTGTTCTTTTGAGATCTGTCTTGTTATGCATTATATCCTTACCCACAGTGTGCTTCTTTCTGAACTATGCTGTTCCATTTATCTGTTTATTTATTTATGCTGTTCCATTTATCCATTTCATTTTCATGAAAATGAACACATGCATTTTCAGGAAAGACCTAGCTCTACTTTAATGTTTCATTTTGCAAAATACTAGTTAATGTTCTTAGTTGAGCATGGTGGTGAGAAGTGCATGGTCACTGGAGACAGGCAGGCTAGATTTGAACCAGCAATTTGTTAGTCATCATGTGAACCTGGGCAAGTTACTTAAACTCTGTAGGTCTCAGTTTCCCTATTTGTAAAATGGGGATAATAAAAACAGGCCTCTGTTTTCTGTGACAATTATATGAGGTATTTCCTGTATGTGAAGCCTTTGGAATAGTGCCTGCCATAAAGTAAGTGCTGAATAAATAGTATCTGTTTGTGCACATACAAATTATACTCATTAGGGGCGCCTGGGTGGCTCAGTCGGTTGGCCCACCGACTTCGGCTCAGGTCGTGATCTCACGGTCTGTGAGTTCGAGCCCCGCGTTAGGCTCTGCGCTGACAGCTCGGAGCCTGGAGCCTGCTTTGGATTCTGTGTCTCCCTCTCTCTCTGCTCCTCCCCTGCTCATGCTCTTTGTCTCAAAAATAAATAAAAATATTTTTAAAAATTAAAAAAAAAATTATACTCATTAAAGTCAAAAGTCCTATTGAGATTTTTTTTGAGATGGGTTATGCTCAACATGTAAACTGATTGAAAGAATAGAAGTCTTTCTGATTCATCATTATGTTCAAGGACAATAGTATACCTCTCTATACATCATATTTAATATTCAGTAAAGTTTTATGCTTATGATTATATTAAATAAGACATGCAACTTTCTTATTCTTAAATCATGTAGATATCATGTCATTATTCTGACATGGGATAAAGAGCTCCTAGTGATCAATATATTGTATTTGTTTTGCATTCATCTTTTTGCTTTATTGACACCTATAGTTTTTTTAGACTATTCTTTTTAGTTAAAAGAATACAATCACAATATCTAAAAGTGGCATTTTCATTTTGTTTGCAAATATTAATTCTTCTAGTTTTTTGACATCTTCCTGCAGTGACCAGAACTTCCAAAACAATATTGAACACATATGAGAACGGTCGTTTTTATTTCTTTCTTTTTTAAGTTTATTTACTTATTTTGAGAGAAAGACAGTGTGAGTGGGAGAGGGGGAGAGAGGGAGGGGGAGAAAAAGAATCCCAAGCAGGCTCCACACTGCCAGCACAGAGCCTGACATGAGGCTCAATCTCACAAACCGTAAGATCATGACCTGAACCGAAACCAAGAGTCGGATGCTTAAGTGACTGACTCCCCAGGCGCCCCTGGTCATTTTTATTTCTTACAGATTTAAAAGTGAAAGTTTCTAACAGGAGAAAGGACATTGAAACAAGATTTGACATTTACTTGGAATTGATGGTGTCTCTTACTAGCTGGAAACCCAGAACAGATCCCTCAATTTCTCTGCACCCCAGTTTCTTCATCAATAACACATGGATATGAACACTTACCTCTCAAGGTCATAGGAATATCTGAGACATCAGATGTAAAGTACCTGGCATGCACGAGATTTACTACATTTTACTTCCATCCAGAGTGCATTATTTATCTATTAAGAGAATCTATCTTTCTTTTCCTAAATTGGTAATGTTTCTATTATAAGTGGGTATTCAAATGGATAGTTCTTAAATGTACTGACTTTGTGATTAAAATCCGACTTGAAAACCACTAGAGTGTTATGGCTCCTGGCATTTATGACTTATTTCTAACCCTTGAAAATACACTTGTTTCATAATTATGCAATAAATGTTTGCTGAATATTGTATTGAATGAAAGAGCTCAGTTAATTTAAAAAAAAACAAACTAAAATTATTTGTAGGTAATGCACGAGCAACAGTTCACAGCCAAATACCACTTTCTTTGTCAAGTCTGGCAAAAGGAACTTGAAAACCTAGTAAATACACAAATACATACGTATATACTTACATGTCCGCATTATACATATATATGTTACTCAGGGGCAAAGTTTTTCAAAGAGGAAGAAAAGTTTTGCTTACTAAGGAAAAAATAAGGAGACTTAAAAAAATGTTTTACTTGTATTAACATACTTGAAAAAATTAGTGAATTTGGTTAATCAGTACAACTAACGGAGAGCGAATTAAATCAGTCCTTACGGTTATATTTAATTTACATTACTTTTGCTCACCACTAGCATTTATTAACCTAGGATTTCACCATATCACATCTTGCCTAAAATATCTACTGTTCTAGTTACTTTTCTTTTGATGACCTGTATATAATATTGACAACCGTGCTAAGACCCAGTGGGGAAAAGTGAAAGACCATAAGAAGGGAAAGTAAAAAGCAAAAGGAGAAATACTATGGATTACAAAACTTAGAATCTGTATATTTCCCTAGTAATGATAAGACACCGTACAGCATTTCAAACAGTTAGTTTTCCCTTTGACTGTCTTGCATTGAGTGCCACCCACATACCAAAGAGTTTTCCTGCACTTATTCCTTTAATTCTTATCACCACCAGGAGATACAGGTACTACCTGCTTCTTCTCCATTTTAATGATGAGAAAACTGAAGTTCAAAGAGGTTGAGTTACTTGCCTGAGGTCACATCGGGGCTTCATGCCAATGGAGGTGAGGGTTGAAGCTAGATCTACCAGACTTTAGTTCCACACTCCTACCCCTGTGCTATGCAGCCTCTCCAGGAGGGACCTCATTTGTGGGTCAGTGGTGTCCTTGTCTGGAAACAAACACAGTCACAAATCTATCGGCAGCAGCAAAGTGAGTTCTGGACACTAAGCTTCGTCTCTGTTTCCCTCATCTCGTACAGATGGACAGATTTGAAATGTCCACACTCTTATCTAGTAAATACAGATTCCTAGGTAGGGACTACCTCTGGGAGAAGAGGCCGGAGGGGGTGGTTAGATGGTTAGAGCCACGGGAGGAACACACAGGGAGATACAAGTGATGGATACTATTCTGGTCCTTAGGTTGCATGGTGATTTCGTGGGTCATCATTATATTAGTATATTCTAGCATGTGTCAAATTTTATATAAAAACGTAATTTTAAACTATTAAACAAAGCAAAAAAAAAATCCTCAAAGGTACAGAACGTGAGGCAGTCAATTAATACTTTCTATTCTCTCTCCCCTGCCTCATTCTACAGTGACCAGAGGTACATAAGCCAGGCCAGGCTCTTGATTCTTTCCTCCTGACGGCTATAGCCTCCTGAGAAGAAGCCCCAGGAGTTTCCAGACCAGATTGTTTTGGAAATTATTCATGCTAGAAAAGAATACAAAATGTTTTTCTTTAAGAACGAATCTTCCTTTACTCAAAGTGTCACGAGGTGAAAGACAAAAGGAATTCGAGAAACAGCCTGTCTCACTGTCACTGGTTCATAAAGACTTCACTGATGGGCTGGGACCGTGCTTTATTCCTCTTACATCACCCCCAAGCACCCAGGGCAAGGCCTTGCACTTAGTAGGTGGCCAACTGCTATTTGTGAGTCCGTGTCTAAATGCATGAGTCAAGTTTCACCATTTCCATGGAAATTTTTAAATGTCACTCTTCTCAAAATTTGACCATGCTGCTCAACCTACTAAAAATTTCATACAGAACCACCCCCACACACAATCTTGTATGAATATCCCCTGTGTTCCCCCAAATCCTTTGTGACCTAACAACTGGTATTTTTAATGCCCCAGCATTTCCTGAAGTCGAGCCCTCAGGAAATGGTTTTTGCAATAATGACCTCACTCTCCCCATGTTCCCCTTACTCGACCACAGAATCCCAGAATAGCTGAACAGGTGTCCAAATACCTAGAATTACCCAAGAAGCTTGACAACCTGTCTTCTGTTTCCTATCGAAGTCACGAGGATAACCTCTTAGCCTTTGGAGTTTGAAAGGAATGTGCCCATGAGCAGGACATACCCTCAGTGGTGCTTTATTTATATACAGATACAGTTTATCCCTAAGCCTGGCAAGTGTCTCCACACACCAGAACTAAATCATTAGAACATAGTGGTGAAGGGTATGGGACCAGGGTCCAACAGCCCTGGAGATCAAATTTTGACTCTGACAGTAACTATGCGGTTTCAGGCAACTCACTTAGCCTTTCAGAGCCTCCATATTCTCATCTGTTAAATGAGAATAATAGAAGAAACACTTTCCTGGGACGCCTGGGTGGCTTAGTCAGTTGAGCATCCGACTTCGGCTCAGGTCATGATCTCATGGTTTGTGAGTTCAGATCCCGCATCGGGCTCGGTGCTGTCAACGTGGAGTCCACTTTGGATCCTCTGTCCCTCTCTCTCTCTCTGCCCCTCTCCCACTCACGCTCTCCCCCCTTCTCAAAAATAAATAAATATTTAAAACAAAGAAGAAGAAACAATTTCTTGGAATGTTGTGAGCATCAGTAACATGATGCTTATAAACTGCTCCTCTGTGGTCTGACAAACCATAAATGCTCAATATTTGCTAACGGTTATTACTGTGTCAAATTTTCCCAGACCTTAGGCCTGGTCAGTCTCTCTCAGACATCATGTACTGCTCTGTGGTCACTGTGACCACTCAGTCACAGTCTTCCGGTGTCCAGACACCTTCAGAAATTACCTGGCCCAACCCATTCTCAAGCGCACTGCCTGAGACTCAGAAACCCAGGGAGACCAAAGGGTGAGAAGAGAGGTGATAAAACCACCTGGCCTCACCCAGCCAGGTTCAAAGCAAACAGAGAAGTTGCCACATGAGAGTGGGAAGGAGGTATTTACACAGGGAGGCTCCTTTGAACCGTCACGATAAAAGTCCACACTTCTTTGGGAAAGAGTATGTTTGTCTTACAATTTTTCTTGAAAGAGAAACCCAGCAGCAAAGACGATGATGAAAATGGCAACTTGACTATGGGAAACAGACTCCTGCTATTTTCATCAGACCATCTGATAAGCTTCCCAAGGGACTTTTCTAGGCTGTGCAAACAGCACAGGACAGGGTAAGCCTCAAGAGGACCCCCGGGGCAGCGGCCAAGCTGCAACTGCCCTGGAAGTCAGATCGGAAGAGCTCAGACACGAGGGGAGAGAGGGCTGGATGCACACAACCCCCAGCCACCAACAGGGCGGCCCCACAGAGGGACACATACAACGCTGCCCTGGAAGAATTGCCCCAGGGGTGCACGTGTGAAGAAAAAGACCCCACTGGCGCCGCTGGGAAACACAGTGGCAGTGAGCGCACGCTGGCCCTGGCAACCAGCAGCGGACTGGCTCAGGCCGAGCAAAAGCTTTCTGCACACATGGCATGAAAGCAGACCCCTCAGTGGCTCAGGCTCCGGGAAGGTTAAGGATCAACAACAAAAAGACATTAACCCCTCTTCTAAATGGTATGTCATAGCCATCAAACTGCGATGACAGGCCTATCAAAGGAGCAGCCCATATCCGTAGGCTGGTGGGAGGCGCTCTCGGCAATTGAGACACATTGGCAGGCCCAGGGAGGGGAACACAGCCCCTGGGGTCTCTGGGGGCAGCATTTTGCATAACAAAAGTTCCATGTGTAATCTTTACTTGGCATACTTCTTTCTGGACCCGAGAACAAGAGTTATTCTCTGTCCTGAGGTCCTAATTACTGGGAAGATAAAGTGGCTAAAACCTCTATCAATCAGCAAATAGAATTAATATGATGGACAAGGAGCCCTCCAATTTACATCAGGAGATCTGCTCCGTGTGAGTTTGAGCTTGTTATGTCCGCCATCTGCACTTCGGTTTCCTCATATATAAACCTTTTCTTTAAGGGGACATCTTGTGAGTTCTTTGGAATACTCCTACCCTAATTTATTTATTTTTCCCTTTTAAAATTTTTAGTTGAGGCTCAGCACACATTCAATAAGGCATACATACAAAGAGATACATTACTCTTACTTAGAATTTTATACCTTTCAGAGAGTGGAAAGATGGTGATAGGGAGATATTGATTCTCTCCTTGTATCAGCATCAAAGGCCATTTCATAGATGGACAGGCTAGGTCATCAAAGGCACAGAGAATGCATCAGTTATATCACTCAGATTAGAATTCTCAAGTCCTTTCATCAAGATAAATTCTGCACAGTAAAGGAAACCACGAACAAAACTAAAAGGCAGCCTTCAGAATGGGAGAAGATATTTGCAAATGACATATCTGATAAAGAATTAGTATCCAAAATATATAAAGAACTTATAAAACTCAACACCAAAAAAACAAATAATCTAGTAAAGAAATGGGCAGAAGACAACAGACATTTTTGCAGAAAAAACATACAGATGTCCATAGACACATGAAAAGATGCTCAACATCACTCATCATCGGGGAAATACAAGTCAAAACTACAATGACATATCACCTCACACCTGTCAAAATGGCTAAAATAACACAGGAAACAAGAGATGTTGGCTAGGATACAGAGAAAGGGAAACCCTCTTGCACTGCTGGTGGGAATGCAAACTGGTACGGCCAATTGGAAAACAGTATGGAGGTTACTCAAAAAGCTAAAAATAGAACTACCCTCCATTCCAGTAATTGCACTACTAGGTATTTACCCAAAGGATACAAAAATACGGATTCTAAGGGAATCATCCTGATATTTATAGCAGCGTTATCAACAATGGCCAAATTACGGAAAGAACTTAAATGCCCTTTGACTGTTGAATAGATAAAGCAATTGTGGTATATATATGATGTGTGTGTGTGTGTGTGCGTGTGTGTGTGTGTGTGTGTGTGTGTGTGTGTGTGGAGAGAGAGAGAGAGAGAGAGAGAGAGAGAGAGAGAATTGAATATTGCTTGCCCATAAAAAAGAATAAAATCTTGCCATTTGCAATGACTTGAATGGAGTTATAAAGTATTATGCTAAGCAAAACAAGTCAGTCAGAGAAAGACAATGCTGTAAGATTTCACTCATATATGGAATTTAAGAAACAAAACAGATGAACATGGGGGTGGGGAGAGAGAGAGAAAGAGATACAGAGAGAGAGAGGCAAACCAAGACAGACTCTTAACTACAGAGAACACACTGAGGGTTGATAAAGGGAGGGGATGGGCTACATGGGTGATGGGTACTAAGGAGGGCACTCATTATGATGAACACTGGGTGTTATATGTAAGTGACGAATCACTATATCCTCCTGAAACTAATATTACACTGTATGGAATTTAAATAAAAACTTGGAAGAAAACCATATTTTGAAAGCTTGGTATCCCACCTAAAATTGGAAATTTACATTATTAAGAAATTAATAAAAGGAAATTATTCAGAGAAGAAATTATTTCTTAGTGGCTACTTGATAAACAGTTTAGTATTAAAACATAACCATGCCAATAAATACATACTTGTAATATCATTTTGACTAACAAAAAATATTTGTATCATGTATTTAATCAATTAAATTAATTTTAATTTTTATAAATTAATATCACTTGAATTTAATTTCTCTTCTATTATCTTCATAAAAGAAGGACAAGAGCTAGTCTATATATTCAGCCTAATAATTGCTCATATATATTTATGTATCATGAATGAGGTCCTCTGAAATCAAATTCTCGGTGGTAAGCAATGATTATTCTTTAAGTCTCATGGATTCTCTTCTGAGTTCCTTTCTGTTTAAAATCCTTTTAACTTTTTTCATTAAAATATTAGGTCAAAAAAAACAATGAAGAAGAACTCCTAAGTCCTGGTTCATAATGGCCAGTCTAATGTTTAGTCTCAGAGCATCTTGCCGTGATCTCACAGAGCAGCTTTCCATGATGGAGACACCCTTACTTAAATTAGGGTTAAGAGTGAAAAGAAGTAAGTGATTTTTAGGTCCCAAGCAAATGCCTTAAAAAGATAAATATGAGTCTGGGAAATTATGACTCCCTTTGACCTTCAAGATCTGCCATAATTTATAGCTATTATTATTGGCTGCTTATTGTATGTTAAGCATGCACAGAGTTTAACATGGATTATCTCATTTAGTCCTCAAAATAACCGATGAAATGGATACTCATAGTATCCAATTTTACAGACGAGGAAACTGAAAGAGTAAGCTACTTTCCCCAAGTCATGAGAGTGGCAGAGCTGGGGTTTGAATCCAAGCCCACAGATGTTCCTGTGACATGATTTGGTTTTCCACAAGCCACTTCCCCCTTCTCTACAACCAAGGCAACTCCATGCCCCAGGAAAATGCACTACCCAAGCCAGATTGCTTGCTTCACTTCTGTCTCTGTTGATTTAGCCTCTAGGTTGGCACGTCTTACCCTCCAAATCTATCTTTCAAGACTGAATCAAACACTACCCTCTCTCAGCCATATTCTCCTCTGAATCCATTTAAAACTGGTCTGTTCTATTCATCTGAGATCTTTGTCATTTTTTTAAATGCGTATGCTACGCATTCGTTCAGTTACCCACACATTTATTGTTCTTTCTCCTCAAATAATTGTCAGCTAGTGAGGACAGGAATCATGTTGTCTTTTCTTTTCTTTTCCTTTTTTTTTTTCTATCTCCCAAGTTACGGATGGTGGTACAAACATTTTAACTCAAATAATGTGCTTCTATACAATGGATACAAAAATTCTATGACTTTAGAGCCATACTTTGTATGTGTTGGCTAAATTTTCCTCATTTATTTCCGAAGCATTCAACTCCCTCTTCCCCAGAATAAATCATCTTTAACATTTTTTTCCCTTGTTGGGCGCCTGGGTGGCTCAGTCAGTTGGGCTCAGTTCAGGTCGTGATCTCGCCATTTGTGAGTTCAAGCCCCATGTTGGACTCTGCTGACAGCTCGGAGCCTGAAGCCTGCTTCGGATTCTGTGTCCCCCTCTGTCTGTTCCTCCCCCACTCATTCTCTCTCTCTCTCTCTCTCAAAAATAAATAAAGCTTAAAAAAAATTAAAAAAAATTTTTTTGTCCCTTGCAAGGCCATAACATCTTTTCCACACTAAGACATTATGTGTGTGAAAAACATGTTTTGATAAGGCAAGAGACACGGGATAACAGCATGTTGCACTTTACAAGCAGGATGGCATTGTTTGCAGGCGAACCAGAAAACCTGCCTGGTAAATGAGCAACTTTCTCAGGCTGCTGCTCAGCCTGGTGTGTGGACAACTTAGGGAGAGAAGGCTTTAATTGCTTTCATAAAGTAATACCCACCCCCTATTCCCTTTGGATTGCTTGCTTATAGTCTGAAATTGCTGAACAGGTTCTGCAGGTTTTTCCTGCCCATTTGCTGAGCTTGTATCAAGAAAGGAGAGTCCCAGGTTCACCCAACTGTAAACAGTCTCTTCCAAGGTCAAACTGGAGAGCCTGCACAACAATGGGGGGGGGGGGAGGGGGGAGGGGGTGCAGAGAGAAAGGTTTCTGGATGTAACATAGGAGAGAAACGTATTGTATATGTCCTACATGCCTGGACTGAGGAAAAAGTGAACAGGAAACAATTTTGGAGAGAATGATGGTCAAATTGATTTCTGGGGTGCCTGGGTGGCTCAGTCGGTTGGGCGTCCAACTTCGGCTCAGGTCATGATCTCACAGTTCATGAGTTCGAGTCCCATGTCGGGCTCTGTGCTGACACCTCAGACCCTAGAGCCTGCTTCGGATTTTGTGTCTTCCTCTCTCTCTGCCCCTCCCCAGCTTGCTCTCTCTCTCTCTCTCTCTCTCAAAAATAAATTTTAAAAAATTGATTTCTTACAGTTTTTTGGCAAAACATGAAGGTCAACTTTTTCAAAATAATTAGACTTCTGACCTTTGCTTTATCTACTGCCACAGCCCCAAAACGTTTTCTGTCATTATGTAAACATTATTTGAAGTTACAAAGAGCACAAGCACAGCCTAGTAAGCTAGATATTAACATAAGATAGTTAAGGAAGTCAATGAGCCAGCCGGGGTTAGGTTGCCTTGAAATAAACACCTGAGACAGAGCTCCAAATTCACGGCTCTGATACACTCAGTTCACTTACATGGACTGGGCACTACTTTGCCCAGGGCCCCAGGGACATCACTGGACAAGTTCCGCCTCTAGTCTCTAGGTGCCTGCATTCTGGGTACAGTGATAAACATGGACGCAGCCACCAGGACACAAGCCAGTCAGACACAGAGGACAAGGAGGAGAAAAACTTTTTTTAAATGCTTTAATTTAAAAAAATACTATTCGCTGATTATGGGTCTTTGTTTGGGTTTGTTTTGGTTTTTTTAAGTCCAAACACCTAAACTTCAGGCCCACTTTTGCCTTTTGCTAGCCATGAGATCTAAGCCCACACATCACCAACTGGAGCTCGGTTTCCTCATCTGTAAAATTAGAACATTGGGTAGACCAGGGGTTAGTAAATAACACCCTGAGGGCCAAATCCAGCTCCAACCTGTTTGGTAAATAACGTTCATTAGAACACACCCATACCCATTCATTTACATATTCCCTATGGCTGCTTTCATTCCATAGCTGCAGAGTAGTTTTGACATAAGGTTCATAAAGCCTAAAATATTTGCTATCTAGCCCTTTGTAGAAATGTTAGCTGACCTCTGGCATAGACCACCTCTAAGGTCTCTTCCAGGGGTTCACAACATTTTAGGTAGACAGATGAAAGCACTTTGAAAGCTGAAAATAACCACACAAATGTAAGGAATTATCAAAAGCCGCATGCTGGTTCCAGGAAGAAACTAATTTCGCAAGTTTATTCTCATGAACAGCAAATGTTTATTCCAATGGGTCTCAACTCTGGATTCATATTAGAATCAATTGGAGAATTTTATATATATATATATATATAATATATATAATTATATATATTATATATATAATATATATAATTTGGTGGGGGTTTTTTGGTTATATCAATGCTCAGGAGTCATTGTGTAGAATTTCTGATTTAGTTGGTATGGAGTGAGGTCCTAGTATCAGCATTTTTTAAAAGCTCTCCAAAAAATTCTAATAGGCACTCAAGGTTTTAAAAACACTGATTTATCAAAGGTTTGCACACAAAACTGTGATTTGTTTTGAGAATATAAGAAGCAGTCCTTCAAGTAATTTTCAATCAAGCTGTATGTATAAGCTTGACACATAAAACAATTAATACATTGCCATGTATGAAGCAAGCAGTGTCGGTGAGTGGTCCCCAGACTCAGATCTGCAGACTTTTGCAGAGCTGACCTGCATAAGAATTGTCTTCAAGAACTCGTTAAATATATAGGTCTGGGGACCTTAGTCCCAGAGATTCAGATTTGATATATCTGGGGAAAGATCTAGGCATCAGTATTTTAGAAGCTACAGTGGTGATTTCAATGAGTAGCCGGGTTTGGGAATCATACTCTATACAAACTGTCCTGTAGGGATTCAGAATAAGACACAGAAATCCTAAATCTAGGCCCCACATCTTTTTCTCTTTGACTCCCTGAGGCTCCCCCAGCCCCTAGAATTTAGTGAGTATTTAGTAAATGTTTAGTAAATAGAAACTAATTCAGGGAGTGACCAGTGAGCATTTTGGTGGAAACACCAGACAGACTTTGGGATTTAAGCGTGACCTTGAAAGAGATGAGACTCATGTTCTCCATATTTAACAACCATCAACTACAACCTTCCCCACCTCTCCCACATTCCTATTTCACTACCAACCTGACCAAAAGATCATTACTTTGGAATCACCAGGCCACTGAAGCTCCCTTATTCAGACTGAAGTCCACATGATTGCTTAAACCTTTTTTGCTGGGAATAGATCTTTTATGCCAACTGGGCAGTGTTACTGCCCCATAAACCTACCTTCTGTCACTAGCTTTGACTGTCAGCACTGGCAACGATTAGACAGGGTGGCAAAGGGTATTTTTACAGTCTGTAGGGAGACGTATAGAACGTAAATAAACACTGCATCTCATTACAAAGTCCTGAATGTGCAAAACATTGGTCCACATGTCATGATTAGATAAGCGCCTGCCACACCCATTAACTTCAAAGGGAAATTGAAGCCAAATTTGGGCCCATATGCTCCTTTTCTGGACATTTAAGCAAGTCAGATGGCCTCTATTTTCACATTAAGTTAATTTCTGAAACAGCCTACATGATTGTTATTGCTCAAGACTATTAATAATTCCCCCCGGTGGCCTTCCCCAAACATGCTGTGAAATACTCTCCACCTACAATTTCTAGGGTTTCAGATGAGCCTTTGGCCACACCCTGAACATGTTCTTTTTAAATTTTTTTTTTTCAACGTTTATTTATTTTTTGGGACAGAGAGAGACAGAGCATGAACGGGGGAGGGGCAGAGAGAGAGGGAGACACAGAATCGGAAACAGGCTCCAGGCTCTGAGCCATCAGCCCAGAGCCCGACGCGGGGCTCGAACTCCCGGACCGCGAGATCGTGACCTGGCTGAAGTCGGACGCTTAACCGACTGCGCCACCCAGGCGCCCCTGAACATGTTCTTTTTAAATGAGTGAATGACAGCCTCACCCTCTCCCACAGAAGAGAATAAGGTGTGATGTTGATGCACAAAGACGCCTGTGTTTTGTGTGAGGGCAAATGATTACTAATGTGGCCAGAATAAAAACTAAGGTTGACACTGGAGGACTGAGGTAATGGGCAAGGAATCTCTAAAGAAGAGGGCTCTGAAAGCCTCTTTGTCTCAATCCGTGATATTCCATTGGCAAACTGCCCTACACACTACATCACATGCAGTTCTATACATCAGTTGTTCAAGGCGGGAGGCTGTTTGTAGCCTGAGAAAGAGCCACATTCAGAAACTTTGTTGTGCCAACATGAGGCTACTAGGACACAGCAGATTCCAAAGTAACGATCCATTCAATGAGATGCCCCCCTCTGGCCAGGGCACAACTTAGGCATAGGCACGGGGAATGACTCACTACGTGGAATGGGGTCAAGGGCCTAGGAAGACCCCTTCTGCTCAAATATGTCCTACTGCTTAAGTGTTAAAGGCCCTGGAATCCCATTATGAGAGCTCAGTTCTTTATGTCCTTGCTGTCACAGAGGTATGTGCCACAGAGGGGACATTAGGCTGGAGGGCTGACATGGGCAAAGGGACATTTGGATGAAGGAGGCCCCAAGGGGGGGCCAGAAGTTCTCTCCAGCAAGCCATCGTTCAGATGGTAAAGAAAGTGAAAGTAAGTGACTTCTTGTCTGAAAGGAACTGATTTCTCCCTCTCTTCCCTGCAGCGTCTGAATCTGTGGACATTGAGCCATGAGTGGAGGGAGATGCATTGATTACAAGATGCATTGACTACAAGGAAGGAGGCTATGCATTGATTACAAGGTCCATCAATTCTTTCAAAAAAATTTTTTAATGTTTATTTATTATTAAGAGACAGAGTATGAGCGAGGAGGGGCAGAGAGGGAGGGAGACACAGAATCCAAAGCAGGCTCCAGGTTCTGCGCTGTCAGCACAGAGCCCGACGCGGGGCTCGAACTCATGAACCGTGAGATCATGACCTGAGCCAAAGTCAGACGCCCAACCAACTGAGCCACACAGGCACCACAAGGCCCATCGATTCTTAAAAGCAACAACTGCAGCCAAGGCAGCACGAGCCCCCTCCCCCCCCCCCCCCCCCCCAGAGAAGCATGGGTGGAACAGAGGCAGAAATTCCACTGGGAAGGATTAGACATGTTTTGTTTGTTTCTTTATTTTCCGTCTTCCAAGACTGAGCATACCCTGTGACGCCGTGTGGGACCATGGAGAGAACTACCACCAGCCTGCTCACCAGAGGGCCAGGACAGCAGCAAGTTGTGAAGCCTGAACCACAAAAACCCACCCCAGGTAACCAGGTAGGTGAGTGGTTATTCAGAAGCACAGGTAGAAGAAGAACTGTGAGTGTCTATCCAACTCTGGTATCTATATAATTAAAGATCTCCCGTTTCTGGAAGTTCTTTTTTTTTTTTTTTTTTAATTTTTTTTTTCAACGTTTTATTTATTTTTGGGACAGAGAGAGACAGAGCATGAACAGGGGAGGGGGAGAGAGAGAGGGAGACACAGAATCGGAAACAGGCTCCAGGCTCTGAGCCATCAGCCCAGAGCCAGACGCGGGGCTCGAACTCCCGGACTGCGAGATCGTGACCTGGCTGAAGTCGGACGCCTAACCGACTGCGCCACCCAGGCGCCCCTCTGGAAGTTCTTAATAACGTTCTGTGGTAGGAAAGTTCCTCCCATGGTTCAGATATACCCAGGAGAGCTGTTGCTCAGCAAGAGGCTATGAAATTCATTACCTAGAGCAACACGAGAAACATCGCATAGATGATGTTGTATCATCTAGGTTAAACATTGACCTCTCAGGAGATCTTTTTTTCCTGTCAGATATTCATGAGGTAGGTAATACTTCAAAATCGTCAGCATTTAGCATCAAGGAGATTCTTTCTAGTGACAGACTGGGCCCAGGATTGAGGTTACATGTTTTAGTAGAAGTGACACGGGATATACCAATAAAGGAAAAGTAAGGGAGAAGGGCAGCTTTGGCTATCTAAGCCCAGTCTGACACAAAGTAGAGCTTTTAAGCACTTGCCATGAAACTCTACAGATATTTACTGTGCACTAACAATGAGACAATGGACCAGGCACCTAGGAGGATATAAAGATGTATAAAGGTACCGATGCCACCCTCAACTAGCTCAAAATACAGGGGGAGAAACAGCACAGGTAACACTTTTAGGACACAATTAGAAAGTGTCACCAATAGGCACAAGGACCCTCAGCATCAGCAGAGTCTCGGGCCCCACCAAGAACTTCCAGACCCATATGCGTTTCACCAAAATTCCCGTAGGCACATTTGAGAAATGATGCTTTAAACCGAAACGTCTAGGACTTCAGAGAAAGGGTCTATCACTCATTTCAGAAACCAACGGCATGTCCGTGGGGGGCTCCTGTCACCCTGCAAGGGAGCTCCAGACGTGGCTGAGCTCTCACTATGGGCCGTGTGAGGGCAGAGGAAAAGGAAAAGCAGCAGCCAAAGTTCAGAAGAGAAAGACTCCACAGTTTTGCTCAAATATGCTTGGGGGATGGCAGATAGACAAGTTTTGAAAGCATTTAAGGTACTAGTACGATGGTCACAGAAAAAAATTCTGGAAACGTGGGTGTGGGCTGACTGCAGAGTTCCATAATCACCCTAATCTCTGATTTCATAATGACACAAAGGGGTGCAAGCAGAGCGATGTGGGAAAGATTAAAATGGCAGGAAAGATGATCTTTAACTTCTCCTCAGTAGGGTAGCTGGAACCTCGGTGCCCCCATCCCTTCTTCCCGTGGCAAAATCTGTGGGAGGCCCATGTGTGATCCTTTACACGCATGGGCTTGACTAAGGAGGAGACCTAGGCAGCCAGCGGGACTAGGGGTCCGGGAAGGGCCCAACCCTGGTGAAGAACAATGGAAGCTTATCATGTGAGCAGAGAACTCACAGGAAGGTCGGTGGGAACCTCAGCCGGGAGCACATGCATATGTTCTGGGCCTTACCCAGTGCTGCAGACCAGAAACTCAGGGTGTGAGGCACTCTTTTTGGTTCTGATGCATGGAGCCCAGGTACCTGTCCCACGGGCACCATACCTGGAGGCCCTGTGCTTATGACTGGACTCTCGTCCATGGCTAAAAGCTGACTTATGAGCACTTACGATGTGCTGGGCACAGATCTAAGTGCCTGATGCACTAAGTCCTTAACATCTACCAACACCCTATGGTTTAAGCACAATGGCTGTCACCTGTTCACAGCTACGAAAACTGACCGACAGAGAGATGTAGTGGCTTGACTAAGGTCACCCTGTTAGTCAGAGGCGACTCTGGCATTTGCCTCTATGCAGTTGACTCCAGAGGCCACACTTGTAAGCAGTTGCTTCTCCGGGAGTCTTCCCTATCAGCTTACTCTGAGGCTGAGAGAAATAGTTCCAGAAAACCGCCGTCCGACTCATGAGTAGTGCCCATTCTCTGCTACCTGACCTACCTGCTCGCAGTATGTCTCATGCTCACCGTTATGGCCACTAGGGCTCAGTCTGCTTCCCAGCTTGCACATCGTGACTGCAGTTTTCAGGGCTACCTCTAGATCAGGTTACCTCTGCAGCCCTCATTATGTCTCATGCTTGTGTTTGTCGGGAAACTGGAGAGTGTATTCTTGCAAGTATTTGAAATTACAAGAAATGTCTGCATCTAGAGTAATAGATGTGTTAGTGAAAGGAAGGCTCTCGAAAGGAAGAACAGAACTGGACGGTACGCTTTCATAGGACAGCCCAGGGGACCAGAGGGGCCTGACAGAGGAAGGGATCCCGAGGCTGATGGAACTGACAGTGGGAAGATTACCCTGGGACCTCTGATGTGGAGATTGGTCCTTTTGCCACCGTCAGTCAGGGGTAAGGATACAAAGTGGCAAGAAGAAGTGGGAGGGGAAAGGGGTGATACAAAGTCAATCCATTCATTTGTCCATTCTTTCATTCTACACATATTTTTGTGTTAAATGCTGGATCTCTGGCCTCAGGAAACTTACAGGCTAGTTGGGGACCCAGAAAATGAGCAAAGCAACAGGTCTTTTCCTGGGGTGGCTGGGTGGTTCAGTCGGTTCAGCATCTGACTCTTGATCTCAGCTCAGGTCAGGATCTCATGGTTCGTGAGTTTGAGCCCCGCATCAGGCTCTGTGCTGATGGTGCCGAGCCTACTTGGGATCCTCCCTCCTCTCTCTCTCTCTCTCTCTCTCTCTCCCCCTCACTCGCTGGTGTTCTTTCTCTCAAAATAAATAAACATTTTTTTTTTTAAAGCCAACAGATCTCTTCCTTCTTTTTTTAATGTTACAGCAGTGGAAGAGGGGAATTCTATAAGAACACAGTATAGGAAAGAACCATCTGTTAGAGTTTCAGGAAAGCCGTCTCTGAGCTGATGACTTTTAAAAGGAGACCTGCAAAATGGGAAGGAACCTGTCGTGCAAAAGGTAGGGGGAGAAGGAGAGGGAGAGCATTTCAAGGAGAAAGAGGATATTGCTTCTCTGGGGATGGCAGTAAGAATGAGAAGTGAGAAGGGGCAGCATTTACTCCGGTTGCCCGGGCGACCTCTGATTGAGCAGCGCCTGTTGTCTGGAGAGGACGAGAAGGGGCGAATCTGCGGTAGGAAGTGGGGTTGGTGGGTGCAGCAGTCTGTGTTAGCGGCAGCAGGGCGGGATGAGCTTGGGTTTGCTATTTCAGGCCATCCGCATAGGCGACTTTCAGTTTCCGTCCAAGCCCGCCTGGGCAGGTGCATTCCAAAAGCACCAAAATCACGCCGGCGGACTGATTCAACCCCAGTTGGCTCCCTACCAAATTCCCCGCAGTAACTATTTGACACCATTTACTTAAGCCTCTGCCTCCCATCCCCCGCCCTCCTTGCCAGATGACTTTTTCTTCTTCTTGTCCCACATTGCGGCCGCTGGGTAAAGGGCCCCTCACCTTCTCTCTGTTCCATCTCACTATTTTTCTACATCTTCACCTTCCTTGTTTGGGAGAGGAATGTCTTCATTCCAAAAGTGACTCCAACCTAACCACGTGATCCGTCTCCTTTTCTCTCTTCCGTAAACATGTCCCATCGGTCACGCTCTCTCTTACTTATTTAATTTCTTTCTCACTTCTGCCGTGTATCCCTAAATCAACAGTTTCCTCGAGACTCCCCTCTCCTGAAGGCTTCTCAC
Source organism: Prionailurus bengalensis (assembly GCF_016509475.1). NCBI lineage: Eukaryota > Metazoa > Chordata > Mammalia > Carnivora > Felidae > Prionailurus > Prionailurus bengalensis. The sequence goes on from NC_057358.1 coordinate 114,166,815, forward strand.
TCAGTCTTGCTTATCTTTCTCGCCAACCTCCCGCTTTCTGGAACTTTACAGGGGGACCTGCCGGCTGGATCACTGATCTCTCCTCCTAGTGACCCCCTCCTCCCACAGCCCTTGTTACCTGGCTGCCCCACCTGACTGTGTGTGTGCCTTTGTCCTGCTGCATACATGCCCCTGTCAGTTCCCAGACAGGTGCCTCCCTCCCCCTGACCCTCACTTGAAGGGCCCCCCGTGTCAATCAATAGAAGCGCCTTGAATCCGGCAGGGGAGACATAAAGGTAACTCAGCCGGCCCTCTGAGATGTAGCACTAGCTAATCCTTGCCACTGCTCCAGGCTTCGGGACTCAAGTACATCTCCACGCAAGACCATCTTGAATCTCCTAACGTGAACCCAGCTTTGCCTCCAGCGCCGGTTTCATTTTCGTGCATCGGATCCATTGAGCATGTATTATGTGCCAGGCTCTTTGGTACACAGCCCACCACACGTGATCTCACACTCCTCACAGCACCCCTGGGGATCCCTGCACAGCCCGTAGACCGTGTTGCAGAGGTTTTGGGAAATTTGCCCAAGTTCACACAGCCGATAGATGATGGAACCAGGAGTCAAATCCAGGCCTTCTGACTCCAGAGGCTGTGCTCGATAAATAGTTCTACTTTCAGTCGAAGAGACACTGGGGGGCTGTGTGTGTGTGTGTGTGTGTGTAGGGGGGTGGGACGGGGAGGGGAGGGGTGATGGTGTGAGAAAGCTTCCTGAGATCCTGCTACCCAGGCCAGATTCTCGGGTCCTGATCAGCTGCTGCCTGGCGGCCAGAAGCTGCTATTATCACTCACTCCTGTGCCCCCGTCACTAGGCCTGTGGGGACTTGCTCTTCCTTCCTGCTCTCAGCCTTCTGAGGCTGACAGCTGTACTGGAAAATCACATGTTAGCTGCCGCCATGCTCATGAGACACAGAGCATACGTGCTACTCTGGACTTCCTGCCCACTCTGGCCCACGCCTGCCCCTACGCAGGGGGCTGGCTTACTTCCAGGCCGGGTCTCTTCTCGGCCTGTTTTACCTCCGAGCGTATAACTGAGCACTCTCTATGCCGCCACGTCAGCACGGCGTCTCTCTCTGGTTCTCCACCACGGAGCTCATCCTTCATACCCTTTAACTCTTGACTTAAATCCGTTCCTTTAACTCTTGACTCAAATTCCCCTCCTGGGCTCTTTTCTCAGCCTGCGTTAGGTTAAGATCATGTCTCACTTGTCTTGTTGACCTCTTCTGATATGTAATTTCCTTTTATTTTTCAAATTAGACCTTTGCATTGAACGAAGTCATTTGAACACGCTCCTTCCAAACAAGGGTGGTATGGGGAAACTGAAATGAGTAAATTTGTTGGGGAAAATGAATCCCTAGAGAGAGAAATCTGTGAAGACGATTTATTTTTTTTTTCAACATTTTTAATTTATTTTTGGGACAGAGAGAGACAGAGCATGAACGGGGGAGGGGCAGAGAGAGAGGGAGACACAGAATCGGAAACAGGCTCCAGGCTCTGAGCCATCAGCCCAGAGCCCGACGCGGGGCTCGAACTCCCAGACCGCGAGATCGTGACCTGGCTGAAGTCGGACGCTTAACCGACTGCGCCACCCAGGCGCCCCTGTGAAGACGATTTAAAACAAACCAACGATTATCCGCATAATAATGGCCAATAACTAATGCTTTCAAAGTGTTTTGTGACTTTCAAACACCATAGTCATTGGGTCCTCGGTATTCCAAAACATGAGTTCTGTGACTCGCCGAAAGCAAATATAATGTGTGACAGGACTCAGCTCTCGGGCTCTGACTTCAAATCCTATCATCTTCTTAAAATGCTCTTTAAAGACAAGCATTCTGTCTCGTCAGCTAGCTCATCTGGATCATTTGAAAACCTCAAGCAGAAATTTCCCAGGTCAGCGTTATGTGCTCGCCAAGAGCGAGCATCTTCAAACAGAAACCAAAAACAATGAAAATCAAGCACACCAATGACTGCTGGTTTCTCTTCAGTGGTGGTGAGTCTTAATTCTTTGTCCTTTTTCCATGTGAAAAAAACTAAAACCCTCAAGGGGAGTTGTGGGCTTTCCAAGGGCAGAGCAAAGAGACACGAGCTTAGGAAATGAAACTTTGAGGAATGGCATTCTCCTTCCTCCCCTGTAACAATGCTTAGTGCGCATTCAGGTTCTTACATCTTTTTTTCATTATTGTATTCATTTATTTTGAGAGAGAGAGGGAGAGAGAGAGAGAAACTGAGCATGAGCAGGGAAGGGGCAGAGAAAGAATCCCAAGCAGGCTCCACACTGTCAGCACAGAGTCGGATGCAGGGTTCGGCCTCACGAACCCTAAGATCATGACCTGAGTGGAGATCAAGAGTCAGATGCTTAACTGACTGAGCCACCCAGGCTCCTCCATTTTTTTACATCTTGTATCACTGAATTTAAAGTCAACAAGACCATCGCTTCTCGGCCTTTTGGCTAAGATCAAGTGTAAAGTCAACAAGACCATAAAAGGTCAGTTTCGTATTTAGTCCCCTTTATCCTCCTCCTGCTGCTATAGCAAAACTAAATATGCAGTGCACCAACTCTTTATAAATCTTGTTTCCTACAGAAGAATGGAGTGTGCACTTTTTGAGGACATCAGTTCATTAAAAATGATGAGACAACTTTAGGGGGAAAATTAATGTAATTCTTCTTAATATAAGAAGTCTGTAGGCCAAATGAACTTCCCTTTCTGGTCTAATGTCATATTTGTAGAAAGAGTGTGGTGTAGATAGCAAAGTATTGAAGTGAGAAATTGTCTGCCGAATGAACCAGACTCCCAGCCAACTGACTGACTCGCTGCCCCTCCTGACCGCCGCCCCCCTTGTATGGCTGGTACTTTCCCATCTTTCAGGTCTCCCTCAAATATCACTTCCCAGGAGACACCTCCTAAAATTGCTCTTCCTCCATCACTTAACCTTCTTCCCCTTTATTTTATGTATCTATAGTATTTATCACTTTCTGACATTATATTTTGATCTGTTTACTTCTTCCCTGTCTTTCTCCTCTTACTAGAAGATATGACCTTTATGTGAATCTGTCTTAGTTATTGCTATTTTCCCAGAAACCAGCATGCTGAATTCAATTCCCTGAATAAACATTCAGGATGCCGCTTGCAAAACAGTTCTGTTATGTTTTTCTCTCATATGTTGGAGAAACTAAGATTTGGATAACATTACGATACATAGGAGACCAAAGTTTTCTCATTGGTAAGGATTTTTCACTTCAGACACTACAGAGAGGGTCTCCCCACTCAGAACTTTTCTATTTTCTCCACCTTGCAAGCACAAGCACAATATCTGGGTGAGAAAGAAAAGTCCAGTAAGTCTGCGTCTTACCTTAGAGGTCAAAGAAAGTAGAACAAAGACACAATTGTTCCACATTTGTTGGTGGGATTCTAATAAACTCAGTGCCTCACACCCACTCTGTGGATTCTTCTAATGGTTCAATGTGGTCCTTAAACCTTTTTTCTTTTCAGAGCTTAGAAAGAAGGAAAGATACACTCACTAATTCAGCAAAAAGCTCCAATGTCACATTTCTGAGGTTTCCCTTGTCATCATGCCTAAAGGAATCCCTTCACCTTTCTATCACTTTCCAGTTCGTTACAGCCCATTAACTTCTCTGTAGTATTTATCTCTATCCAAAATTGTATTTTTGTTAATGTCTTCCACGTTCACTGTCTCATTCTTCATGGTAGAATATCACCCCATGGGAGCAAGAAGACCACTGAGACCAGAACCTGAGTTCTCGACCCATGGAAAAGCCTCAACAAGCGTCTGTGGAATAAATGAAGGACTAAAGTTGCACTGGCTCTCCAAAGTCTTCCCTGATAAACCTTCCCTTCCTGACTTTGACATTCTCACCTTCGTGAGTATTCTTTGCACTTATCAGCGTTCCCCCATCACCAGGACTTTGTTCGCTAAGGCTCTCTTCCCTAACGGTCGTATAGTACCACTGAGTCTTTCGCTGCTTTATTATAGCAAGCTGACATTAACAACACAAGCTTGTTTGTGATTATTTCATGCACTTGTGTCTTGTGTCACCAACCAAGAGAATAAGTTTCCCACAGGGAAGGCCTATGTCGTAGGCCAAGGGATAGAGAAGGAAGAGAAGGTTTGCAAAAGAATGATAATGAAGTGCATTTCTAAGATATTAAGCTTTATCTGCTCATAGTAGATGCAGGTAGAAATGTCTATTGGGCAGTTTATGTATATGGATCTGACATCAGAAGAGAAATCTAAACTGAAATTGCCTACTTGTGATTCGTCAACATATGTTCAGGATGAGTCGGAAACTGAGTGCACAAGCTCACTTGGGTTGACTAGAGATGGAGAAGATAAGCAGTGAAGGGCACAGCCATGGTGCTGCCACCAGCTGAGGGCAGGTAGAAGGAGACTGAGAAGGAACCATGTCAGTGGTAGGAGAGGAACCTAAAGAGTTCGTCTCTGTGCGTGCCAAGAAAGTTGACTTTTTCAAGATGATAGACAATGGTCAATGGTGGCAAATGTCACAAAGAATCCAAAGAAAAGACCAGAAAATATCCACTGGATTTGGCAGATGAACATTGCCACGGCGATTTTAGTTGGGGAATGAGGATGGAAGCAGGACTGGGAGGGACAAAGAATGGACTTTACTGGAAGATGAGTAATTAAGGAAAGTGAGTTCAAACAGTGCCCTTGACAAGCTTAGCTTTTTTTTTTTTTTTTAAATTTTTTTTTTCAACGTTTATTTATTTTTGGGACAGAGAGAGACAGAGCATGAATGGGGGAGGGGCAGAGAGAGAGGGAGACACAGAATCGGAAACAGACTCCAGGCTCTGAGCCATCAGCCCAGAGCCCGACGCGGGGCTCGAACTCACGGACCGCGAGATCATGACCTGGCTGAAGTCGGACGCTTAACCGACTGCGCCACCCAGGCGCCCCCTGACAAGTTTAGCTTTGAAGACAAGGAGAAAGATAGGTTGGTACCTAAATCAGGGCTTCTGTGGAAAATGAGTTGAGGTTTATTATTCAAAAGTAGGTTTTCAATTATGCGTTCAAAATGTGTACAGTTTATTATATACCAATTGTAACTCAGTAAAGTGGTATGTTTAAAAAGCATGTTTTAGAATTTTTTTCTTTTTTTTTTTTTTTTTAATTTTTTTTTCAATGTTTATTTATTTTTGGGACAGAGAGAGACAGAGCATGAACGGGGGAGGGGCAGAAAGAGAGGGAGACACAGAATTGGAAACAGGCTCCAGGCTCTGAGCCATCAGCCCAGAGCCTGACGCGGGGCTCGAACTCACGGACCGCGAGATCGTGACCTGGCTGAAGTCGGACGCTTAACCGACTGCGCCACCCAGGCGCCCCTAGAATTTTTTTCAAAATATCAGTCTCTTCTGAATTGAGAACCAAATTTCAAATTCGTGATAACATATTAAGGTATTTCCTGATATATAAGTGAGAAAAGACAAGATAAGGAAAGCCCAGATATATGTAAATATTTCTGGTAAGCAAAGAAGAAGAAGAAAATCAATAGTTACAGAAGAATTTTTTTTTCTTATGGTAGAAAGAATGAAGGCATTATGAGCTGGAATATGGACCACCATAGAGAAAGACTAGAATCATGATTATAGTTTGTAGATTATTGTAGACTTATATAAGAGGCTAGACATTGGGCTACATTCTGACCCAAGTTAAGACAAATCGAAGGCAAATTGGGACCTCCAGAAAAAGCTTCAAGAGTCTCCTGAGCACAGATGAGGAAGATTTAATGTCATCAAAAGTTTATTCAGTATCATAATTAGAAAAAAAATGTATAGGGATACATTGAGTAGAGAAGGTAGAATAACATCTAAATTAAATATCTGTCCTTTTCCAAAGATTCAGCAATTGTCCTACCAGTGTAGGACAAAGATTGAAGGGAATAAAATGCCAACGTTTAAACAATCACTCAATAGTCAGTAAACTCAAAGATGAGGCAAGTAGACAAAACTAAAGAGAAATACGAACTCAGTGGATACTGTTTATTTAGAATGCAGCCATTTAGAATTTCTTCTATAGTATTTTCGCATGGGATAGGAAGATAAAAGACAAACAGAAAGCCAATGGACTAACTCCTAATGTACACAGTGCTTTACATTTTCTCTAAGCATACTTTTCCTTATTGGATCCTTAAAATAATTCAGTGTTAGGCACTGTGCCAGAGTCTCCCCCACATTAGCCCCCAAGTGATATTTATCTTTGTATTTTCACACAAACAGACCCTGAGAGGCAATAAGTTTTTCCTTTGACCTGTCTTGTTTTCCACAACATTATCCAGAGAAGCAGATTTATCAGTGACTGAAAATGCAATAGAGTACACAGGGGAAATTGGAGAAGAGGCATTTTATATCCACTGAAACGTGTATAGTCACCTTATTAATTACCAAAAAAAAAAAAAAAACTAAGCACTAAAAATAAGTGACATGGTTACCAACTTACTAATTAGAGAACTCGACAGGAGGCTAAGTGATGTGACCATCTCATTCCAGATTGCAATTCATGATTAGAAAAGCAACTTCCAGGACCTGCCACAGAATTAGTGGAGAGTCATTATAAGCTGTTCTACAGCCCTGTGACCTCCAGGCATACGGTGGGAAGGGACGGTCATAAAAGCATGATGATTCACAAGACCTGACAAGATATTCAGCATCAATTTGGTATCCAATGCACTAGCCTCTTCAGTTATCCGTCACTCTTCCCATTTCCCCAACCCAATCTTGTTTATTCCCCGAAAATAGGAGCTAGTATTTATAGAAGCCTCATGATGTACTAACCATTGTTCTCAGCACTTTTCATGTACTAGTCATTTAATTATCACAACAGCCCTATGAGTAGGTGCTATTTTTTGCATATTCATTTACAGATGAAATGGCCACGACACAAATAGGTTAGGTAATTTACCCAGCTGGCACACGGCTGGTGAGTGTGAGAGCTGACATTCAAGCCCAAGCAACGTGGGGTTTGTTCTCTGTTCTCTAAAACTGCTAGGCGAGACTGTCTCCATTTTTCTTTCACATCGGAATCATTTCTTTTCCGCGATACTACAACAGCTTCTTAACTGGTCTCCATTAAATGCCTCTTTTCACATTATTTTTTTATTATAAAAATAATATACAAATGCACTCTATAGGTAAATAAAATAGCAAAATACCATGAATAAGACAAAATCCCATTTGACCACCAGCTGCACTCCCAAGGTTCTCCCCAAGTTCCGATGTGTCTCCTCCTAGATGTTTTTCTGCATATGTATGTGTCTTTAAAAATATGCAGTATGGTTTGATAGATTTTTTTTAAATGAATGTGCAAATTGTATCAAATTGTATTTTTCTATTTACCCATATGTCTTCAAGAGCGTTCTAAATCAAAACAGTGTGACCTTTGAAAGAAGAGCCCATTCCCTTTCTTGAAAAACTACCCCCACCCCCCAAAAAAGATATCATAACTCTGTTGAAGGGTTTTAGTATCGTTTTAGTATCAGTGGAATTAAGGAAAGTCCCCCAAAGGAAAAGACTAGAAAAAAAAAATTTAAAGGAGTAACAAGTTGAGTGGTATCTCCACAGAAGGACGAGGAGGACCGTTTTAAAGCAGCTAATACAGAGGTAAAACAATCCATAGGTTTTCCCATGCAGTTAGGGCCAGATTCAATTTTTGATAAAGTCTGTGTAGACAACCAGAACATTCTGTTTCCTTGTGCATCTCATTCCTGTAGCAACCTGGCACACTAGAATAACATTATCTGATCTAATGTTTTCATGGCTTGAATGTGTTTGCCTCTTAACTTGTGGACTATTTCTAGAATGTAAGCTCATGAAGACCAGAGTTACCTCTCTCTTATTTCCTGTTGCAGCAGCATGACCTAGCCCTGTACGTGGCATGCGGTTGGAACTCAACAAATATTTATTTGAATGAGTGAATGGAGCCCAAGGTGTATGGCTAATTCTGATTACCAAGGCTTCATGAATTCTATGCCTGCATTTTTTTTCAAGCCCTAGACAACAGGATGATTTGATCACCCACGGCCACGGCACACTGATCTAAGCAGTTATAGATCTACAACAGACATGAATAATACCCTCCGGTGGCAGACTAGGACGAGCTTCAGTTTTAGAGCCAGTTAGCTGAGTTAACAAACATCTCCGCCATTTGCTTGCTGTGTGACCTTGGGCAATTTTCTTAACCTCTCTTCAGTTTCCTTATCAGTAATAACCAAGACAATAAACCTTTCAGGATTTAGCGAGGGCTAGATGAAAAACAAAATGTGCTAAAGCATCTAATAACATGTGAGACATTGAGTAAGTACTTGGTAAATGTCAGTTCTCCACCTATTTCTCCTTCCACCCACTCACTGCCCCCTTACTAATAATAAGACTTGGAGTTTATTTACCCCGATTAGTATTCCTCTTCTCTTGTTTCCATTTGTGGCAATGGGGGAACAATTTTTTTTTTTTTCTTTTCCAGGGCTGACCTACTGTTCTGTTGGAATCAGTCCCAGGGTTTGGGCTCTAGAGATTGCTTTGGACTGTGAAGCATTATGAGTCAATTCCAAGTACTATAGCACGTAACGGCACTGGGTATTGAAAAAAATTCCAAATTGTTGTAGCTATTTTATGGAGTGAAATGTATATCCAGAAGTCTATAATAGAGTTACCAAATATGGTGTTCAAAAACCCAAAAACCATCCAAAAATGATTCATCTCCTCAGAGAAATAAATTGCTATGTTGAATATTAAAACAGACACCTTGTTCTTGAGTCTAAAGTTTTCTCCAAAGGTCTCACAATTATAATTTCAAAACTGAATGTGATTCAAAGAGGGAAAGATAGAATCTGTTACTTCCACCAGATTTAGACTTTCGCCCTGTGATACTCTTTACCCAAACCCCGCCATTTCTGCTACTCCAAATTCTTTTGAATCTACCTAAAAGCCCCTTATTTACAGAGTCTTGGAGCCTCAGCAACAATTGCATTTCTTCTGTCAGGTACACACCCTAACAAGTCATTCCAGGGCTTTGAGAAGAATTTAAGGAGACTCAGCTGAGCACCAACTTTCCCTTATTAAAAATCTCCCTCTTCCCCAGCATGAAGAATGTCTTCCCACAAATCACTGGGGCAGAACCTTTGAGCTGCTACCTGCATGAATGATCTCTCAGCAATTAGACATGTCTTTAAAGCATGATATACATTACTTCTCAACTTCATCCTGCATTACAACCTTAAGCAATGCCCTGCTTGATGAAAGCGATGTTTCTACTATCCTGGTTAGGTTCCAACCACAATGTTGGAGTGGAGATCAGTCTGAGTAGCCTATAAATCTTGTTTAAAGGCGTGAATCGAGTCCTTGCTTTGAGACATGGGGAGTTGGAGTATTTTCTTCATGTGCTCTTCGCCTGAAGATTACATCTTTTCCTCGAAGATTTAACAAGAGCCACCCAGTTAGAATTATATGCAGTAGGATTAGCTAAACACACTAGACCCTAAAGACAAGTACCAGCTGGATTACTACGCCAGCTCACCTATTCATGAGAGCTGATCTCAGAGTTCTTTATTCACATAAAGCTCAAAACCCTGAGAAATTCCCATATCACTCATGCATCATCACAAAAGAAATCCGAAGTGGAAATTAACAGCTAGATGGGTCTAAATAGACCTAGAAAGAACTGTATTCTCTCAATTCTCGATTCCAAGATTTTTTTTTTTTTTTGCTCTAAATATGCAGCTAAGACATGCATCCAGGTCATGCACAGTTTGCTGTGAGCTTTTGTCATGTTCAGTCCATTTCATGGAGAAGCCAACGGAGAGAATCAAACCAGTTTAAGGAAACTAGTTGCACATAAATATCCATGGGAAAGTGGGGTGGATGAGAAATGGGAAATAAATATACCGTATAAGCTAACTAAGTATTAGCCCTGCAGGCCAAGTATTTTCTGGGAAGAGGAGTTGGGTATCCAATCAGGAGAGTCACTTCAGTACCTAGATCTTTCCATTGCCCTGATCATTCTTTGCGTGCCGTATGTCTTTCCAAGACTTGGTGTCTGACTGAAAAATTCCCCAAAATCTTAAAGTACAGTGCATTGTATAATATTGTTAGTTCCTTAAAGCAGCTTGTTCAAGCACCTTAATTCTTTAAAGATGGAAAAGAGACAAACAGAAATGCAGGCTATAAAATCCATCCTTGGAATAGTTTATCAGCTTACTGGTTAACTATAATATTCCATTAGCAATAAGATACAGCAAAGATGAACACATTACCTAAATACAGACACATTTCAAACTGACCAGAATCACAGCCCAGTTAAGATTATAAATTAAAATTTAGATTTCTTCTCTCTCTCTCTCTTTTTTCTTCTTAACTGTTTTCCTTTTATTTTTCCTCTTTTTTTCTCTTTCTTTTAAAAGGAAAATGTACCCCAACCTCAATACAAGTTAAACCACTAACCCACTTAAATTATAGTGGTAAAATCAAAGTTTTGCTCTGGAAATTGGGAGCTGAGATCTATTTTGTTACATATCTTGTAAAGTCATCCACCCTTCCAAGGAAATCCAGGGATACCATTGTTTCTTCTTTGACCATACAACAAATTTTAAACTGTCAGTCATTTCTTTGCTGCCTTTCTCTTGGTGGTGAGGAGTGGGTTTGGGCGGAGCAGGGCGGAGGTTGGGAAATTGGTCAGCGGAGCATTTTTTCATGCTTCAATTAAACTGGCTCACTAGGGTACAAGAAATTCCTTAGATGCTACAAAATTTTGTCAAATCCTTAAAACAAACTTCTAAGTTTTGAGGGGAGGTCACACCCATTTAATTTTTTACTTTTGAAGTTTTTTTATTTATTTTGAAAGGGAGAGAGAGAGAGAGAGTGCCTGCATGAGCAGGGGAGGGGCAGACAGAGAGAGAGAATCCAAGCAGGCTCCCACTGTGGAACCCAACACAGGGCTTGATCTCAGGAACCCTGAGATCATGACCTGAGCCAAAATCAAGAGTTCAACACTTAACCGACTGGGTCACCCAGGCACCCCTTTAAATGGGGTTCTCCAGATATGCCATTTGGTAATGCTGAAACCAAAATAGCTCAAGGGGAAACAAAAAAGCAAAAAACAGAAAACACTGACAGCTCGAACATACCAGCAATTTTTCAAGGGCAAAGACTAAGACAAACACACGGTGAACAAAAATCTTCTTCTCATATAAAAGTCAGCATAAAACACTTTGAGGTGAGTTAGAATGATCTGCTTATGGTATCGACTCTAGAAATGTGCCTGTCAGTGTCCTGCTTGGTAATACTTCATTCACCAGTCCCTTACAACCAACAAGATCCAATTCAGCAGCTACCCCAAATGGCCCAAAATGCCCTATGGGAAATTATGCAAATTTCTCTTCCTAAGAAGCGCGAAAGAAAGAAAGAAAAGAAGAAAAAGGAAAGGGAAACAACACCTCTGACCAGAAGAATTGGGTCACAGGATGAGAGAGACACCATTCTCTTGAATGTCATTAATTCTTGATTTTTAAGGAAACATGGTTCCCATTAGGCCTAAGAGAGTTTCTTAAATGTGACCTACATTCAAGCATAATTATCTTTCTTTCCCAATTGGCAAACATATACTGCATAACCTCCTTATAAAATCCCATAATTAATGCAGTTTTGAATGTTATGAGCCAGATTATCTGACCTAAAATGTAGTAAGATCTATAATAGTTGAAGACAATTGGAATAGTCGGCCTCTATCTTAGCCCCGCCCCCAATGCTGGGAAACAACAGCTTTTCCTTCATGCAACATGACATATTTTGTCAGTGCAAGGTTTCAGGAAGCTCACTGAGAGGAGAAGTTAGGAATGCTACATTCTGATCGCATTTTCAGGAATAATTTTAAACGACAGTTAAAAAGTACAGCCAGGGCGAAAACTAAGCATTTCACGTGAAGCTTTATGGAAGCAGAAAATTATTCTGTAGACAGACTAAGTTATTTTATTTGTGCTGTTGGATTTATTGGGTTTTATCAAGTACATAGGGGACAAGGCATGGCTCAAGAGGAAAAGCACTGGAAGGTTCCCATCCAAGCACCAGGTCAGCCCTCAGCAGTTCTATGCTCTTCAGCCTGTCACTCTGCTCTCTCAGAAACTCCATTTCTTATCTGGAAAATGAAACAGCAATACCTATTTCACAGTGTTATTTTAAAGACCAAATGTAAGCATTTGAAGTCATTTATGTCTCAAAAGCATTAAGCAAATGTTTGACTCGTTATCACGCCTTCAAATGTTAAGAAAATAGCCAAAGAGAGGACACATATTAAAAGGCATATTAAAGATGTCCACTGAAAATGCAGTCTTACAAATGATGTGGACTATAAATAAATACTGAATATGCATCAGAAATTTCAGGTCGTACAAATGTGCCTTCAAAACTTAACATGAACTTCCAGATAAAGATAGCAGATCGTGCACATTATATTTATTTTCTCTTCCATCCAGAAGCCCAGTAAAATGTCACTAAAGGAATGCAAATGAGTAAAAACTCACAAGATAAAATAAGAATAAGAGGTGGTTATTAGCCGATAAAAAAAAATTTCAACAAATTTTTAGAAGATGACAAGTGAATGGAGACAGGCTAACAGATGAAAGGCATCTGAAGAGGTTAGCTTAGAGTAAAATAAAGGAAGGTCAGGTGGTGTAGTAACAGAGATGGAGATAAGCTGTCTAGAAGAACCACTGAGATGCTCAGAATTCTGAAACTCAGACACAGTAGGGGTGGGAGTGACACATAAAACTGAAAAATCGGGGAAGTCAATCAAAATTCTGTTTACGGGACAGTTGATTTAGCCAGTATATAAATCATAACCCCAGTCATGATGTTTGCCTCCATCTAAAATGTGAACAGAAAACCAACAATTCCCATACATTTGAGAAAGTCTCGAATATGGGAGATTCTGACCAAGATAAACAAATGGGAAATACTGATAAAAGAGAGAGCGAGAGAAAGAATATGAAGACAAGATATTTTTACACGAATTCTAATATCCTTGGAAAGATCCAAGAATACATTGCATCCATTGAACAAACAAAGATATACCATCAAAAAAGAACAAACAGAATAAGAAGGAAACTTGACTTAAAAAAAAATGATTGCCAAAAGGAAAAAGAAAAATTTTAGAATATAAAATTAAGAAAATCTCTCAGAGTGTAAAATAAAAATAGACAAAAGGATCAAATGAGGAGGACCAATAGATAATTAGTAGGAATTATGAAAAATAAGTAGCCAAACTGGAGGGGAGGAAGCCATTAATCTGAATGACACAGGAGAATTTTGGATAACTGAAAGACTTAATAGCTGAGATTGGACTAGCCTATCGGTGGCTGTAAAAAGACCTCCATCTGGATCATTGCTGGAAGAAAAAAGCAGAAAGAAAAATCAGATGGGGTAACTACACTTACTGTGGTGAGCACTGAGTAATGTATAGAATTGTTGAGTCAATATGTTGTACCCGTGAAACCAAAATAACATTGGATGTCAGTTACTTCAATAATAAATTTTAAAAAAAATAAAAATCAGATTATCAAAGAGTAAGAACCAAGCTGGCATTAAATCTCACATCAGCAGTACTGAGTGGTCAAGAAAAAGGAACAATGCCTTTAAAATTCTGGGGAAAGTTGTTTTTAAACTACATTTTCTACACCTAAGTAGATTACCATTCACATGTGAACATAGATCACACTTGTGTGTGCTGATTTTCCTACATTCAAAGAATCAGAACAGTGACATCTCACAATTTCTTAAGAATTCTGCTGAATATGTACTGCAGCAAAAAGGAAGTAAACAAAGAGCAAACGACTTGAGTTCCAGAAATGAGGAAATATACCAAAAAAGGTAACACTAAGATGATCGCTGTGTAGCAGGCCTGTAGAACAAGTACAGACAAGAATAGCTAGATGAAGAGGCTCAGAAGAAAGAAGTTTCTGGATGAACAACAACAACAGCAAAACGAGAACACACGAAAGGCAAGTAGGATACGGGGAAAAAAATGCAATTAGAAACTCTAGGAAAATTAAAAGCTGTACAAGAAGTATAATAACAATACACTATGTAACGCTGCAATAAACCGTATAGAGCCCAAAGGTAAACACCATTTATTGCTTTACAATTTTAGGATCAACCTATAGACAAGATGTCAGAACTGGATTATAGAGCAGAAGGCAAACATTAATGCCCTTGAAATTGTAGAAGTACAGGTTACAATAATTGGGATAGAGAAGTGAGAGAGAAGTACTAAAAAGATGGGGACTTAAATTGTCTATTATTAGAGGAATAAGTATATTATCTAAAGTTGCATAGGTAACTAAGAAATCTCTAAAGCAAAGATATGACTAACAGAAGGTATTGAGTGACCTAATTGAGTTACAGTCTCATCTATCAGCATAAGAAGACAATGTACAATAACTAAAACTAATAACCCAAGAATGAGTAGTACAAGAGTACTGTTTAGAGATGCAGAGGGAAGTAACAAAAAGAAATGCTATATAAGTTCTAAGTCACATGTGAGAAGATACTAAAGACAAGGATGGGCAGGGAACTATTGCTTTTCAGTGTAAACGCTTCTAACATTTGTTGCCCTGTGCAGTTTTGCTTTGGGAAACCTTTTTTAATTATTAATATAAAAATCCAAGTCTATAAATTTTATTTCAAAATGTAGAATCCACCCTTATACACAAACTGATCAAATTTCTGTAAAAATTAAGTGACAAAGTATTCTTCCCCAATACATTTAATTATATCTAAAACTAACCATAGTATCAGAATGGGGAGATGCTCACTTTATTTTGGTAAACAGTCACTAACGAACTCTCACGTGTTCCAAACCCAAGATGTAATGTATCTTCAAATTTCCCCTCCATTTGGAGACATCTGCGCTCATCGATTTACAATGTGCACGGGCTGCCTGATTATTTTATTATGTCATTTGCTACTGCAGGAATTATTCATGATCATTCACCAGCAAGCTGAGAACACATGGGGCTGATATCTTGATTCAGAACCCTAACCTAAAGTGGATATAAGTACTTGGTAAATTTAGAAGTGAATTGCACTTCACTACCACAACCTTTCCTCATCTACCTTCATATACATTTATCACCAGGAGCCACAGGTGCATTTTGCGTGGAATGTCCTTTGTGAGCAGCAGAGAACAAAGGGAATTTCCTGCAAAATGATGCTGAAACATGATCACTGATGTATATTATCTTGCCAGCACCTTGCCTATTGAGTATCATCTCTGGCTATTATTCAGATATTGTTCTCTTTGGATGGGGTAGGACAAGGATGAGAAGTCCACTTAAGTGCTCAAACAGTACCCTCTGCTGGTCGATTTTGCGCTGAAGATCTGATTTGTAGCAGGGCTTAGTCCCACTGACAATACATGGAAAGGAGAGAATAGAAAGCAAGGTGAAAACTCTAGACCAGGAGGTAAAAGGCAAACACAAATAAAAACCGACTAATTTTAGTTATGTGAAAGGAAATGGACATTTTAGGCATCATGCCACATAGCTGATGCGTAGATATGTAATTAACTCTTAACAAAATACATTCTTCTTACAAAAAGGATATATTAATGAGGGATCGTGCATATTGCATTCAAATTCTCTGCTTTGCAAAATGGTCCATCACATGGTCCCCCAGTGAGTTTCTCTTGTGTCCTTAACATGCGATGTGACTTTTGCTCTGTCTTTCAGGAACGAATTAACTGTGTAAAACAAAGTGGTTACTTGCATCACAGCCCAGGGTCCTTACACCATACCGGGGGTGTCTGTATTACTTGACATGTTTATAAATGTTTAGAAAAAACTCAAAATTAATTTTTTGCTGTCTTGCTAACATGTAAGGAGCAGTGGTTTGGAGATAGCAAGATTACTTTATCTGGCCAAGGAAGGAATGGGTAAAGATGTCTCCGGAGCAGGGCTATCTTATGATCTACTTTGCTTAGTGTAGTCGAACTGCTTCATAAATTGAAGGGCAGTTAAAAACTGGTGCAGAACTACATTTAGAAACATAGAACCAGCATTTTTTATACATTTCATTAAAAATTAATCAAATCTTCAGCTCTCCCTGCCTATCGTGGTAGAATTTGTAACGTATAAAGTACATCCCATTCTCACTGGGTATTTGCAGCCCTGTATGTTGAGAAAAAAGTCAACATATTTTAAGCCACTAAATAGCAGTATGTGTGACTGATCTTTATTTCGTCTCCTCCAAAGTAGGAGCGGGGGGAATTCAAACGCCCATGGGCACCATGAAATGGTACATGAGTGGCACACTCTGAGTTTCAGGAAAGGCACAGGGTTTTCTTGGTGTGCCTTTCATCTGTGATCAAGACCAGGATAGAGAGAAAACTCCACTATAAGAAAAGCAGCAGGTCAAACATGATGAGTGGTGACTGAAGTGCTGGGAAGACAATAAGGAGAAGGAACGCTGAGGAACTGGGGAGCGTATGTGCCGCCCAAGCTGATCAGACACCTGGAATTTGTCATTGTTGCGAGAAGCCCTGAGGACCAAGGGGTGCCAGATCTTACGCTTTTTCAAGAAGAGTCTGAAGTCAGAATATTTATACATTTCCTCTTTGAGGCTCGAATTTTTCCAGAGGAACCTGTGAGCCAAAACAAATATCCACAAACTAAATTTGTCCCCGGCCAGCAGTCTAATGACCACAGACGAAAAAACTCTTTCCTCCTGCTTCAGGGCCTTTGCACATGTCTTTCATTCTGCCGATAATCCTCTTTCCCATTCCCCTTCCCTTCCTCCTAGTCCACCACATCCCTCTGGTATCTACGCAATTGCCATTGCTTCCAAAAAAGTCTTCCCTGGCCTGGGAGATTAGATTAGGTCCCCTTGTGACCTGCTCTCCCACCTTTTGGTGCCTTTCCATTGTAGCACACAGCATGCTTTATAATTATGTGTGTAATTGTGTGCTTATTTGATTTATTTTCTCCTTAGCCATGTAGGCAGAGGTCATCTCTCTTTTGTTCAGGAGGATATTGCTCATCATAAAATAGGCATTGTTGAATAAAAGGGTAATGGTTTGAGTTTTTTAATTTTGTTTAACGTTTTTTTTGAGAGAGAGCGTGTGCACGAGTTGGGGAGGGGCAGAGAGAGCAGGAGACACAGAATCTGAACCAGGCTCCAGTCTCTGAGCTGTCAGCACAGAGCCTGACGCGGAGCTCAAACTAACCAGAGCCGAACGCTTCACCACTGAGTCACCCAAGTACCCCAAGGCTCTTAAGTCGCTCTTTACACGGGCACCTGGGTGGTTCAGTCAGTGAAGTGCCTGACTCTCAATTTTGGTTCAGCTCATGATCATGTGGTTCATGAGTTGGTGCCCTGTGTTGGGTTCTGTACTGTCAGTGTAGAGCCTATTTGGGATTCTCTCTCTCCCTCTCTCTCTGCCCCTCCCTCATTCTCCTCTCTCTCTCTCTCTCTCAAAAATAAATAAATAAGCTTAAAGAAAAAATGTTTTTTAAAAAGTAACTCTTCATAGGTGTACCTGAGCCGCTTATCTATGGTAATATCACAGGAACCCTGAGATTTTGCCTTTAGAGGCAGAAAGCTCTTGGTCTGATAGCCCATCAGCTGTGATGTTACCTAGTTGCTGAACCTCTGGGAGTCTGTTTCCTCATTTAAAAAGTGGGACTTCACAGGTTTGTGCAGAGAACTAAAGATGATGCATTGCAGTGCTAACGCATAGTGAGCGGTCAACAGTATTACTTATTATCATTACCACTCCTATTAACAGTTTTCTCCCACTAGCTTGTCCTCTTGTCCTCCTGGAGCATTGGGGGAGGGGGGGTGGCAAATCCGAGCTAACAGTCCCACTGTCGTGCCTCTGACCTCAGGACAGTATTCTTCCAACTATCAGCAGCATTCTCCAAGCTAATCAGTATTCAGGGAAGTCAGACCTGAAAGAGGTTTTATAATCCAGTGTCCTAATCTTAGAATTTTTTTTAAGTCAGAAAGACTTATGCACCACTAATCTTTCTTGATTATGTCATTGATCTTAATCAATCCCTTAAGAACCCTTGATATGTATTTTAGGCACACCTGCCAGGAATGAGTTACAAACTTCAGATGGATCGATGGACATATTATCCCTAGGGCAGGATGCATGATTTCTGGATTTACAATATCTGGGAAGGAGACACTGTGGTATGTGTCATGGAAAGCAGGTCAAGTTGGATCCAGGCTTACCTGGGTTCAGATTTTTTGTCACCAACCAGCTCTGTGGTCTTGGCCAAATCATTAGCCCCCCCCCCCCCCTGTAAAACTAACCCC
Organism: Prionailurus bengalensis; assembly: GCF_016509475.1. Classification (NCBI taxonomy): domain Eukaryota; kingdom Metazoa; phylum Chordata; class Mammalia; order Carnivora; family Felidae; genus Prionailurus; species Prionailurus bengalensis. The sequence continues at coordinate 114,185,189 of NC_057358.1, forward strand.
GGAAGACCTCACGGAGGATTGAAGATTACAGATAACACGTGGAAACATCCTGTCACGGAAGAGATGCTCAATGAATGACAGTGACATAGTAAAAGGGAAATTGAGCGTTGAACTCCCCTCCTCCCTAAACTACCCCACCTCCCTAAAATGAAATTCCATTTAATTTATACAAGATAGCACACACCATAGCAGGCTGATTGTCTACTGTGAATCATAAGCTTTCAAACTTACAGTGGAAGAAATAAAGCAATCTCTGGAAAGTTTAGGATCTTTGCTAGCCTGGGCCAAAAGTTTGACTGTTATGTACACAGCTTTTAGTCCTCTGTTTTCTCAGGAAAGCAAAGAGGAACCTGAGCCCAGGAAGCCAGCACCTGCAGCCCTCTCCCACTATAGACTCTGCTTGCAGCATCCACTCCTAAAATCAGGCTGGTCTGTTACGTGACTCATTTCTATACCTCATCATACCAAGATGTCCATGAGTTTCTCTCTCCGACTTATTTTTCAATGCCTCACACTAGCTTCCCTGGTTCTTTGCCTCCCCTACCACTTGACCGCAATAGGGGTCATCATTATTGTTTTCCATTCCAGGCTTCCTCAGTTCTTGGCTCTATCCACATGGCATCACTCCCTGAGTCTGGCTGGGGTACCTGTTTGTCACCCAGACTGAGAACACAGGATCTTTGTCTGATGTATGTTTGTTTTCCCAACAGCTGGTACATAGGAGGTGTTCATATCTGCCCACAAAAGAAACTAATAGTGGCTGGTTTAAGCAAGACAAGAATTTATCTTAAAAATGTTGAGTAGGGGACGCCTGGGTGGCTCAGTCGGTTGAGCGTTCGGCTTCAGCTCAGGTAGTGATCTCACGGTTCATGTGTTCGAGGCCCGCATCAGGCTCTGTGCTGACAGCTTGGAGCCTGGAGGCTGCTTCAGATTCTCTCTCTCTCTCTCTCTCTCTCTCTCTCTCTCTCTGCACCTCCCCTGTTCATACTCTGTCTCTCTGTCTCTCAAAAATAAACATTAAAAATTTTTTTTAATAAAATCAAAAAATGTTGGATAGTTCCCAGAATCTCCCTAAAGCCGGAAGTTCCAGACTCTAAGTCTGTGCGGCTAGGAACAACGCCTCAAAGAACACCGGATGGACAGCATTCATCTGGCAAAAAGACACTTCTGCCCTCTCCCTCCACAGTTTGGGACAATTTGGGAGCGAGTTACCCCCAAAAACTCCGGGACGGCTCCCCAGGCCTGTCTGCAAGGGAGGAGGGAAGGTTGATATCTAGCACTTTCAGCTTCTCACATGAGAGATGGCCTCGTGCCCAGAAAGACTTAAAACGTAAAGAACTCCTCCATAGGATAAGGTTCAAATGCTGGGCAGCCAAGATTAAAATACAGCAAAAGTCATTGCTGCACCTACTGCTTCACATTGACTGGAAGCCAAGTTCTCTTGTGTCTTTGGTCCGCTTAGCACTCACCACGGCACCAGAAAATTCTAGTGCTCACTACCTGTTTGTCAGAATAACTACACGAATGATGGCTATAAGGCCACATCGTTTCTTACTTCCTGGGCTCCCTTCACATCCATTCTGACTCCTCCTTTTGTCCTGAACGTTTACAGCAGCCCTGACTGTGGCCCCCACAGTGGACGCTGAGAACAACACGCTGTGAGCCCAGCGGCCACACTTGCTCCCCGTCCTTCTGCACGGCTGGCACCAGCCCCAGAGCTGCCCCGCCGTCTCTGCTCTGGCTTTGTCTTCTCTTTCCCGTCATTCCCTTGCCCTTTGGGCTTGATGACTGCATTTGGCTCACTGGCTTTTTGACCCCAGACACTTCGCAGTGTTTCTCAACAGGGGCCCTGTGAGCCTTCGGTGCAGAACAATTCTTTGTCGAGCAGAACTGCCCCTGAGGTGGCAGACGCTTTAACATCCCTGGCAGTGCTCATTTAAGGTCAGGACCCTTCTACGGTCTAGGTGAAGAGCAGAAAAACGGATACATACACCTTTCCAAACTGAGCCTAGTTTGAGGTGGGGAGAGGGGAGAGCACGGCCCGCTGCGGGGAAGCACCGCTTTTGTAAAGCCTCTGCTCACACACAGCACCTGCCCAGCTCCCTGGTTAGATCACAGCCTCCCAGCTCGGCAGCTCGGGGCTTGCCCCCAGCTAGCTGCCCACGGGGACATGCAAATTTCCATGTCCCCTGGAGGCGGAAGTTGGCTGTTCAAAATTGACGTTTGGAAAAATTACGAAACGATAATTGAACGGAGTCATATGGAACTGGACTTCATATTCCTGTGTGATTTGGGCAAAGCACTTCATCACTCCGAGCTCAAATTTCTTCAGTTGTAAAACAGGAGGTGTTTTACGTCAGGTTCCCTAGGAGTAGAGCTTGAGTTGGAGACTTTTATTCAAGCCGTTTATTGGGAAAGAGTATTTCCCAGAGAAGGGGAGGAGGGGAAGCAGGATGGAGCAGGGGAAAAAAAAAAAAAAAAAAACCAAACAAGGAAACTCTGAAGCATAAATGACATCGGTTTGTCTGGCCTTGAGATAAGGGAACTGGCCTTTTGTACCCCTGGGTCAGTCAGGCGTGGGCCGAAGTCTGGGTGGGGAGGCTGTTCCCATTGGCCAAGGGAAGCCTGCCGCTCCCCATCCCCAAGGAAGTGGTGGTAAATTGTTAATCAGCCATTTCTCACAGCAGCCAAGGGATGGATGAGTGGCAGTAAAGGGGAGCTGGGCAGGGTGCCAACAGCATTTGTCACGGGAAATGATGATACAATACGTACCTCAAGAAATATGGCTAGCACCTTGTCTGGTACACGGGGAGTACTCAGCAAATGGTTTTATTGAGTGGCGCGAATGGAGAGCCTGCAGCCGGTGCTCTCCGGCAGGTGCGGTGGGGGCGCTGCAGGCAAGGAGTCCATCAAGTTCTCATTCCCTCTCAGGAGCCCAGAGCATCCCCAGCCTAACCTTCACTGGGACTGACCCCCACCCCCACCCCCAGCCTCTGTGCCCTGCGAAATGTCTATTATCTACCACTTTCATAATGCACAGAATGCACAAGTCTTACAATACCAAAAGTATAAATAAGGAATCATTGAAGGAAGATGGTTGTCCAATCTTTAGAGCTTTCCAGAGATACAGGGTGTGTGGATATGCATAAAGAGGGATATTTTTGCTTCTATTGGAAGGGGGAGAAGAGAGGGAAGGAAGGAAGGAAGGAAGGAAGGAAGGAAGGAAGGAAGGAAGGAAGAGGGAGGAAGGGAGGGAGGGAGGGAGGGAGGGAAGGAAGGAAGGAAGGAAGGAAGGAAGGAAGGAAGGGAGAGAGGGAGGAAGGGAGGGAGGGAAGGAAGGAAGGAAGGAAGGAAGGAAGAAGGAAGGGAGGAAGGAAGGAAGGAAGGAAGGAAGGAGAAAGGGAGGGTGGAAGGGAGGAAAATACCAAGAAACATTTGTGGGACATTGGGGGGAAAAAAAGTCATGCATTTGATGACACTGTGGCAAAGAGAGAGGAAATTAGAACTAAGAATAAAGAGAGAGGAAAGCAGGACACAGGGACTGACTAAATCCACCAGATTGAGGGCCAAGACTTTGTCCAAAAAAGGAGCAAATAAATTTTCAGGAAAGTCACAGGCTCTGACTGGTGAGCAGAGAGAAAGATAAGCAGAACTCACTGAAGGTGATTTGCAAAATCACCCACAACTTTCAAAGATTTGAAAAGCTTTCTTGGAAATGGAACACTTTATTTCTTGGATATAGATACAATGTAAAATACAGAGGGACCAGACTGTTTCTGTCACTGCTGTCACACAATAGGTCATGGTACTTTGCCCTTTCAGTTTATCATAATCCCTGAGGGCTCCCACAGGTGCCTTCACTCTGTTTATTTGTCCCTCTTCCTAAAATGCCTTCCCCCACTTTATATATATATAGATGAAATCATTCAGCAAGCACTTACTGGGGTCTATGACAGGCTCAACATTGTGTTTACAGTGAGGATAAAGTAGTGGGAAAAAATTAAGCCACAAATACTTTCTTCAAGAATCTGACAATCTGGGGTAGGGTGAGGTAGTTAGAAATTTTAAAAATAATTACATTAATAGTTTCATAAATATGTATTATAATCGGTGCTCTAAAAACCAATCATGTAGTGCTTTGAGTGTTTTATTATGTATTATGGGGTCTCTCCTTGTTAAGCTAAAGGGAGTCAAAGCCCCAAAAAGCCTGTCAGTTTCCAAACTGTAGTGTTTATTGATGAAATGATCAACACACACACACACACACATATACACACACACACGTACACACACACACACACACACACACACACACACGGGAATGATTACCAAATTATCTCAGAACAGGGGCTATCTTGTTCCTTGGAAAGGAACACTCGGCAAGCTTCTGAGATGCTGGCCATGTTCTATTCCTTGTCCCAAGTGGTACTCATATGAGCATTCACTTTATAATTCATTAACATATACATTTTTTGGTATACTTTTCTGTATGTGTGTCCTATGTCCCCATGACGAAGTTTTAAAACAAAAGTCTGGCCATTTCTTTTCACAAAATACAGCCTGCTATAGACTATAGAGTCAGGCGGTCCCTGTAAGAGAAACTTGTGCTGAGCTACTTTTCAGCAAGATCCAAAGGGACAGAGACTTGAGAAGGTGGCATAGGAGTGACTAAGTCATCTTCTCCCTAGGCCCCAAGGATGCTCACTTTAGCTGATCTGTGCAGGAGCCCGAAATGCAAGAGCAAGATATACAGGGCCAGGTGATGTTTCCAAACAGAGGTCATGAAGGGAACGGGGCTTTACCGTAAGGGATTATCCTTCTGGAAATTTACCAAGAATAGGCAAAGGACACCAGGCAAAAGTATAGTCTGCAAGCAGCTGCTTGTACAAGTAACATCATGACATTCCCTAGTCTGTTGCTCTGCCAAGCCATTGCTCGGGGGGCTGGCATGCAGCAATCTCCATTACTCTATCCATGCAAGACAGCAGAGGCTGGGGGGCCAAGAGTATGGAAGGGCCACAACTCGACAAGAAGAGCCCATGGGAGAACAGACGGTCCGGAACTGAGTATGACCCACCCAAGAAAATCGGAGAACCATCGCTCACATATAATGCTCTGCCTTGCCATTGAGTCTCCATTTTCTATTTTTTCCCTTATATTTTTGGCTTCTTATTTTAGGTGCAGTGGATCTATTCTGGTTTTCCCACAGCAATATTTTAACTATAGAGCATCTGTCACCTTGAGAGTCTGAGTGGAAGTGCCCTTCATCACTTTGTGACTGAATTCTAAGACATCATACACTGACTCTATCAGTAAGTCCCCAAAATGTGCAGTGTACCACATTCAGAAGACTCTAGTCCCCAACACCACACATGGGCGCACGCACACACATCCTGCTTACCTGTGCTGCATGACAAGCTCTATGGCATTTGTGTCCCAAAAGGATACCCATCAACTGTCTTATTTTATTTCTTTTTGCAGTTATTTTTCTTTTTTTCCACATAATTCATTTCTGTCATTACTGACAATGTATTCACCTCAGAGACAGCATTGTAAGTATTTGTTTGGAAACAGCATTGATATTGTATTTTGCTACTCTCTCGACTATCTTAAAAGTCGAGTAGATTATTGGCTGTGTATAAATAATGCAGAGAGCTGTCACTGGAAAACCATGAGAGCTGGGCAAGTGATTTAACCTCTTTGAGCCTGAGTTTCCTCATCTATAACGAGGCACAATAGTGCATGGCTCACAGGACTGCGAAATAACTAAATGAGATAACATACTAAAGCAGATAGCACAGTGCATGGCAAACAGAAGGTGGTTAATAAATGGTGGTTAATAAACAGAAGGTGGTAAGGTCTTTCCCCTCAACTTACTGAGGTCTCTAGAGAATACCACAAATAAACACAAATGACATGGTGCATCCTGTGGATTAAAAATGTGATGTTTAAAGGCATAGGGTGTTTCTCTAAAACAACCTTTGTACATCCAAGAATAGCTCTGTTTATGACTGTGTGTTTTTATCCATCTGGGTTCACTCAACCCTCAACGTATCAGTTGGTCTTTCACATTCGGTTTAAATTTCGTTTCTCTTGAGGAAGCCTTCCCCAGACATTTCCACTCACAATGATCTCCCCTTTCTGAATTCCCTCCCCACCACAATGCAATAAACAATACTTTATGTGTGTGTGTGTGTAATTTGTGTTTGTGTGTGTGTGTGTATGTAGATAGATAGATAAATGATTGATGGATAGATAGATAGATAGATGATATGTGTGTATGTATGTGCATAATTTTTCGGAATCAAATTGTAGACCTCTAAAGCAGGGATTTAACCTATGCCTTTTTATGTTTCCAGAAGCCAACACAGTTTCCTGCATTCGAGGGCTACTGTGTATATGGTTATTGGTTGGTTGGTGGTTGGTTGGTTGGTTGGTTGGTTGATAGACAAGGACTTAACTCTTCTGTTGTAACTGTGTAACAGACCCATAAAAATCTAGAGCTCGTACAGGGGAGCAACACATCCTCAAGGAATCCAACCACCAACTCCCCAACAGCCTCCCAAATGGCACCACTTAGAAGAGTTGAGGAGGGATCACCCAGGATCTGTGATCTGAGCCAGTTTGAGATCTACTCTAAAGCCAACAGCTTAATCCACTGCTCCCCTTGCTAAGCAATGAGCAGTGTTCCTTCTCCTCCCAAAACAAAAACATGCGTCTGGCTTAGCAAATGTCAGCACAGCAGCATGAGGACAAAAACGAGTGCCATTTCCATGAAGCAAAGTTACTGGGCCAACAGCAGATGCATCCGTTGGCATCAGGCAAGGTCCATTATGTAAGCAGCGGTAACACCAGAGATCAAGAGCACACAAAGCCCAAGCTTTCAGGCCTGGTCAAAAGGCCCATCTATTGTCTCTGGCAGACAGTGCCAGAGATAAAGTATCCTGGAGACACAATGTAAGGCAGGCTGAAAATGCATGTGCCAAGCCAAAACGAAAGCGAGGCTACACAATGGTAACTACTGAAGGAGCAGCTGGTCCTGGTGGCACCAGACTGTGTCTTTCAGCCCATGTCATCAACACTTGTCCATATAGTAAACATTTTCTGAAGAGGTGCCTGTCAGTTTCCATTTATTTATAAATAAGTGAATGAATAGCATCCAACTTACACATTTTTCATGGTCTTTTTTTTTCTCCCCCTTTAAATTCCGAAACCAGATGAAAAAGGACACCACATAGCAGAGCGATAACACAAGGAGAATGCAGCTCTGTCCTGGAAGGACAGTTGATGAATGACAGATGATGCACGTTGAGACAATAGAATGAGGCAGTTGTGGGCTATTGTTGGAACAAAAGGAGGTCAAATCTTATTCTTTTCTCCTGCCAGGTCACAAAGAGTTGGTCACAACTTCTCTTTAAAAGGAAAAGGAAGAATGCATTCCTAAATCAAGGCTTCCCAGGGCAGTGGGAACAAACCCAGCACTCCTTAGCTACACTATCTTGGTTGGTGGACGAATATTTCTGACCTTTTATATTGAACTCTAAGAAAGTCCTTTTAAATGCAAATTAACCATACTCATCTCCTTACCCCTCCTCTTAGAACTATCAAAATGACTGTTGAAAAATAAAACTATATGCATCCATCATGGTCCATCAGGAAGGTTTGAGTCCAGTGGTCACTGAATTAAGTTTTCAATCAGTAAAAATGGCCTTGGAGTTCTTCTCTCCTAACTCGTTCTCTCTTTACAAAACAAAAGATAAAATTTTAAAAATAGAGTCTAATTCATCTTGGGTCAGAGGGTGAATTGGAAACATGCAAAGAATTAAATAAATGCACCTTGTCTGAAACCAGTAATGACATTTTCTAGGCCCAATTCAGATAACAAGGGACTTCCTTTTGCAAAGCATCATGGTGCACAACAAATAGCCTGCCAGGCTTTGGGTTCAAGCCTCAGGTGACACCTACTGGCCAACTCGGTAGATTGATGACATTAATTCAATTCTGTGTCCAGGTCTGACTGTCGTCCCAACCATACGACTTTCTTTGGCCAACAGGTTTTTATCAGACACGTAGCAAGCAGAGGTTGAACAAGTGCTTGCATATTTCAGTTTGTGATCTTGTACTCAGCCATTGCCATGAGCACCCACCCGGCCCAGCCTACTAGATAATGTAAGATGAGGGGAGCATATGGAGATATCCTAGCCATCCCAGCCAAAGCAATCCCAATCTGCTGGCAGTCAGCTGATGTCCAGGCATGTTAAGTGAGCCCAGCTCAGACCGGAAGAACTGCCCAGCTGAGTTCAGCCTAAATCATCAACCTACAGACTGGGGAACCAAATAAACACTATTTTAAAGCACTGGGTTTTGTTTGTGGGTTTTGTAATGCAGCATTATTGTGGCCAAACATAACCGATATCCTACGTGATACTGGGCAAATCACTTTACCATGCAAGCTTTAGTTTCCTTCAATTTTCGCATCTGCAAAACAGATGCACGATGACTTCTTCACAAGGTGGCTGCTATGACTAAATTTATAAAATTAGATAAGGTATATGAAATTATTTAGCACTGTCCTAGCATGTAAGTGACATGTAATCTGTGAGAGTTCCTCCTGTGCCTCCTGTTCTGCGTCTAGATCTCTCCCACCAGAAGAAATGCCTTCTTAATGTTCTCACTATTGATCTCCATACTCTGTGGAGTTACTTACATGAGCCATAGTTGTACCCAGTGTTACACACTTCAGTGGAGTCCACAAGATAGATTGCCAAAGATTTTTTTAAAAGTCTCCTGTGACATAGAAATTTCCTGCAACGTGCCTGGAATTTCTCAGATCACTTCAAAGACTTATTTCATGTGAGACGACAAATCTAGGATGAAGCCTAGAAAAATACCATTGACCTCCCACTGCCTATGGCTGTATCTGAGGTTGGAGCCCACTCTTACTACAAACAGGCAGTCCAGAAGAGCCATCCCTCAAGTAACAATAGAATTTTGAATCAACACATAAGCTCCAGCACCATTAGATGGGATAATTCTGGGACGAATGGTCTATACTACCTTCCAGAGATCCCTAGAGGGATTGACTCTCAATTGCCCACCGCACTAATCTCATCTCTAGTACATTCTTTATTGGATGTTTTCTGTCTGTCACTGTTTTACTTCTCCACTGCCTTAACAACCCTTCCTAGGGTCACTTCCCCAATAAGTAGCTTACATTCAAATCCTTTCTGAGGTCTGCAACTGGAAAGTCCAAATGTAAATAATCGTGGAAACCCATCTTTGACTGAACTCATCTGAAAACCTAGATCCCAAAAGCCAGACCCTGCAAAGTATGAGAACAGAATCATTCCCTCATTTTGACAATATTCAATGCAAGTAAGACATCAAGATCTCAATGCCCAAGTTTCCGAGCAGACCTTTGGCACCTCCCTTCTGGGATTTTGTAGTAATTATCTAAATGGCCTCCCTTTTCCCAGACTTGTCCCATCCCTCTGCCGCTGGCCATTTCCCACACAACTTCCTTGTAACTCCTCTGCTTCAAGTTATTCAGTGTTTCCCCACTATCTGCATGATGAGTCCAATCTCCCTAGATTAACATACAAGATCCTTCCTGACCTGGTCATCCCTACCTCCTTCTTCTGCCTCATTCCGTACCATTTTCCTGTACCTTCCACCTTGGCCATACTAAATACCTTGCAATTCCTGATTCAGTATGCTGTGTTCTATTTCCGTGCAGTTGCATAAATTATTTCCTCAATCTGAAATCCCTTCTTCCTACATACCTATATGCTGAATCCCCGTTCCTCCTCGAAAGCCCTGATAGGGGATGGAATGAAGGGGGCAGCCATATCTACTATGTTGCTGGCTATCCCTCTAAAACGTCTCTCTCACCCATCCATTTCCCTCCAGGTCCACTCCACCATGACAGTCAGACTCCTCTATCTTACCCTCTCACAGCACCATGTACCTTCCTGCAGTACCTTCACCCAAGTTTAAATTTCATACCATATGTGAGGTTAATTGATTAATGTCTGTCTCCTGCAGATGGTAAATTCCTTATGAGAATAGGGTCAGTTCTACTCTTAACCACTAGGGGGTTCGTGGTACAAGACATGCCATAAAATAAGCATTCAATAAATATTCATCACAGTAATTTGTGAATCACTCCCTACTATTTGCAAAATTTTACCTTCAAATCACTTATATTATTTCACATCTAACATTCTATATCAATCAGGGTTCTCCAGAGAAACAGAGAAACTGAACCAATGAAATATATAGAGATGGCCATAAGAGGTGATTTAGTGCAGAAATTGGCTCATATTTATAAAGACCTAGGAGTCCCATGGTCTACTGTCTGCCAGCTGGAGATTCAGGAAAGCTGGTGGTGTAATTCAGTCTGAGTCCAAAGACCTGAGAATTAGGGAACTAATGGTTTAAATCTTGGTCTGAGTCCAAAAGCCCAAGAACCAGGAACACTGATGTGAAGAAAGCAGAAGATGGATAGGTCAGCTGAAGCAGAGTTAAATTGTCCCTTCCACTGCCTTGATATTCTATTCAACTCCTAAGTGGGTTGAGTGGTGGATGTCCACTTGTATTGGTGAAGTTGATCTTCTTTATTCAGTCTACCATTCAAATGTTCATCTCTTCCAAAGATACCCTCACAACACACGCAGAAATGATGTTTTACAAGCTATGTGAGCTTCCCTTAGCCCAGTCATACTGACACAGAAAATTAACCATCACACACTCTGTAGTAACATTTTCCTCACTTGTCAGTTTCCATCACATAATTGTCATCTTGAGAGTCCCAGGGCCTTCAAATAGTACCCTGTAAGAACTCACCTTTATTGAGTGCTGAAAGTATAAGATGATAATGCACAGAGAAGAAGGTTCATCCGGGAAGCTTTGGAGGTTGGATAATATTTCATTTGGCAGAGATGATGGCTTGAAAGAAAAGGCTTGAAAAAAAGGAGATACACAAATAAAAGCAAGTTGTGTGGGAAATAGCAAGTTGTCCCTATGACTGGAAAGTGATTGGAGTGTGAGTAATGGAACAATTCAGCTGACGTGTGTTGAGGGTTTATTATATGCCAGGCACTATGATAAACATCTCACACATATTAACACTTTTTTAAAATCATGAAAGGTAAAACTCGACCAATAAATAAGGGTCAAAGTACAGAAGGCTTTGAATGTCATCTAAGAAATTATTCTTTATCTGATGACTGATAGAGGTTCATTAAAGGTTTCTGAGCAAACGTATGATGTATCTGACATCTCAAAGATGTGCTGTAGGAATATTAAGCTGGTGATAGCAGCAACAAATCTAGAAGAGGGAAAAGATGAGGGTATGGAGATTGCATTGGCCATCTGTAGAGATATCTATGAGGGTTTTCAAAGAAAGACCCACAAGACATGTCCTTTGATTACATGGCATGATAAGCAAGAAAGAATAAAGACTTAGTCCACAGACTAGATCATGAATGGCTACCCAAATGGGTAGGAAGCATTAGTGTCAAAGGGGTGAGGAATGGCTAAATAAGTTACTTGATAAGTAATATGTCTATTCCGTGTCCAAGTCAATTGGGGGGGAAAAAAGGCAAATAAGCAAGAAAGATTAGACACCAAAATATCACCTTTGTTATTGATGAAGTTGATAGTGGACAAAGTGGCTTATATCTGAATAAGAAAAACAAATGGACATTCTCATACTAATGCTCATCATGCAGTACTGGTCCAGGGGGTGCCTCCTCCTGGTACACTCCCTATAGGCAGCTGGTTCCCAACTAGGAAGAAAAGAGGAAAGGACAGACCGACTTTCTCCTCTAAGCTCACCAATCATATCAAGTCGCTCTACCTCCTTTGGGGAAGTTAGTGAGGGAGTGAAGAAGGTAGGTACTTAAGTTAATGGCACTCACTCCACACAAGATGTGAAGAATGAATAATCCTCCCTAATGACGTATGTAGGGGGATTGGCAAACTGTAGCCCATGGGCCAAATCTTGCCCACTGCCTGTTTTTATGCAGCTCCAAGCTAAGAACGGTGTCCATATTTTTAAATGGCAAAAAAAAAAAAAAAAAATCAGAAGAATGCTATTTCATGACCCATGAAAATTATGACATCCAAATTTTAGGATAAATTAAGTTTTATTAGAATACAGGCATATCCATTCACTTATGTATTGTGTATAGCTACTTTCATGATACACGACACAGTTGAGTAATTAGGACAGAGCCTATAGGGACCACAAGTGAAAAATATGTTTTCTCTGATCCCTTAAGAAAAAGTTTGCCCACCCCTAATTGAAACTACTGAATTCCATGCAGCCATCAAAAACAAAGAGGTAGGCTACATATACTGACCTGGAAGGCGACCCATCCTATTCCATGGTGAGAAAAAAGTAGGTTGAAAAGCAGCAGATAGAGTACAAGTCCATTTTATTACAGATGCATATGCCGCTAAATAGAAGGGTATTTACATATCTCCCTAACAACTCAAGCTGCCAGCAGGAATGACACGGCATGGGAAGGAATGGGCAAGAAGTAGGAAGGAATGGGTAAGAAGTAGGAGGGCTTAGACATTTGTGCATTCTGTGTTGCTTAACATCCTTGTAACGACCATTATTATTATTTTTTTTTAATTTTTTTTTCAACGTTTTATTTTATTTTTTGGGGGACAGAGAGAGACAGAGCATGAACAGGGGAGGGTCAGAGAGAGAGGGAGACACAGAATCGGAAACAGGCTCCAGGCTCTGAGCCATCAGCCCAGAGCCCGACGCGGGGCTCGAACTCACGGACTGTGAGATCGTGACCTGGCTGAAGTCGGACGCTTAACCGACTGCGCCACCCAGGCGCCCCGACCATTATTATTTTTGTATATAGATAAAACAAGAAGAGCACAGTGATGGCTTATGCTGCAAACAGGTCAAATGAGAGGATATTTGGAAATGACTGCACGATAATCACAAAACTTCAGGATTTGGAAACCGACATCCAGTCTAAGAGCTCATTTGGTGCCCAAATCGATTCTACTACAATTTAAGCTGAATGTGAAAACCTCCAGAAGCAGGAACCTGCTGCTACCCACCAGCAGCCCATTTCATCTCTGGATAAGTTCAGTGGTAATAAAATACATCCTGACATTGTATTGAGAATTCGCCTCTCTGTAGGTTTTATTTGTTAATTCAAATTCTCTGTTGCAGGCTGGTAAGAAAAGTAATCTCTCCCATTGGAGAGTCCTTTATATATCTGAACACAGATTGCACGGAAAAATTGAGCCTTCACTTCTCCAAACTAAACACCCCTCTGTCCTTCAACCATTCTACATGTGGTGCTAAAGGAATGAAAAGAGCTAGAGTCAATGAGTCATGGAAGAGGATGGATACCTATAAAATACATGCTTTTGGAAAACCTCAGCAGTAAAGGGTAGTGATGAATTGAGATGGTAGCCGGAACAACAAAGCTGAAATTTCAAGAGGAAACCTATTTTAAGTGGAAGGAAAGAAGCAAGCATACTCTCTAGAAGGAATGATATCGGTGAAAATGGAGATGGGACCAGCAGTGGAGTATGACTGAGCACCCTGACCGAGGAAGAGAAGACACAGGTGAGAAAACAGAAGAATTTGAAAGGGAGATACATAAGATAAGTAGCAACAAATCTTCCCAGGAAAACAAGTGAGCAGGTCATGTGCTATGAGAGAAGGAGGCCAGTAATTTGTGATGAACAGGGTGGAAGGAGGGGTGGGAAAAAGTGGGAAGGAGTATGTTGTTGGAGTTGAAAACCCGCATTGAAGGTATTACAGTGGCCGCTGAGGAAACACAAGACAGAGTCAACAGGGGTTAAATATAAGAAGAGCTTAGCTTTGGTGAGGGCTGGATGTGGGAGAGAGTGGACAGGTCTCAAGGTTTAGTGGGTTTTTCCAAAAGCATTTAACTACTCAGATTTTCCCACCTCAGTCCGTCCTCCGCTCGCCTCTCCAATGCGGGGCCCAGAGTGATTGTACTATTGATTGCTGGCAGGAGATTGACAGCCCATTGCAGGAAGACGGCAGTGGCTCTTTGTCCCCAGTTACACTGATGTGTGCCTTTGTGTGTGTAGACCCATGAGTATACACCCTCATAGAAACATTATACTCTATGGGTTTATTAAAGAATCATAATGCTTTCCAAAATTTCTCAAGCCATAATAAAAGGCCAGTATTCAACAGTGTTTACTGCTTGACCTATTCAGTCAGAAATAATAGGAAATATATTAAAAGTGCTACCTTTTCCACACTCTTAACATAATGCTTTGAATTTCCCACGGCATCCCAGCGGATTACTATGAATTACTTTGCAGGCACAAATTCTGTTTGTTTTCTCTCCCACTCTAGACGATAATCTTTGAAAATGTATTTATCAAGAGCTGAAGTGGCTTGTTTCTCTACCAGCCTTCTCTAGAGGTGCATATAACAGCATGTGGAAAGAGCTAGGACATTTGAAGGGCTCTTTCCATGTGTAACTCAGAGATCATCTTGTTCCCTTCTGGTTGACTCCTTGGTCACAATTCCCATGGCTCCTCTTCTAAAATTCACCCAAGTTCCCGCCTTACTCTCCACACACTTACCCTCTCAGCTGGTATCTTCCTATTACCTGTGCTGGAAGCACCCTCCCCCCCAACCCATCCCCTCATCCCTGAACCCTTTTCAATAGTTATGACCTTCTGGAGTGCTGGGTCTCTCTTAAGAGAAGACAGGGAGTGGTCACACTTAAGACTCATTGACTGGATATGATGGTGCCCAGAGCTCCCGAAGCACTCTGATATTAGCATCATCTGCCCAGCTAGCAGAATAGACAGTCTCATCAAGGTTTATATATCTCATAATTGTGGCCTCCTTTAAATGTTTTCTTGAGTGATCTCCCAGCTTTTCCTCTCTAGGAACTTGGCATTATGTGACATTCACCTCAACATCTTGCAACTGGGGTCCAGAAACAATGAACCAAAAACAACAAATAAAGGAAACATGCATTCTTTGTTTTTTCCCCATCCAAGCTCATATTCACTTGGAGAATTACCTGGTGCCAAGCAAAAGAAAGCTCCAGCTGGGGAGGAAGGAACCACAGAGAAACCATGATGGAGTTAGAGTGAATAAGAGTGAACCGTATGGAGAGAATGTCAAATTCTTGTTTTGAATGTGGAGAAGAGCAAAGATAACAATTTCAAAGGTGCTCTGCCCTCCAGCTGGGTAATCAGCACATTTCACTCCAATTTTATCTGAACATAGCCTTTTAAGTCCAGGAAGCCCCTTCTTCTATTTTACTGAGAAAATCAAGGCCATCTGATAAAAGCATACCAAAATTCCCTCTTCTTTCTTGGCATCATATGGTAGATTAGGGACAAGTTCTCTGGGCACAGGCAGGCTAAAGCTTTCTCTGACACTTACTAGCTCCTGGGCGAGTTCTTTGATCTTTCCATGTTTGCAAAAAGTTTCCTCATTATAAAAAAGGTAAAAATAATGTTGTTTTGCAGGATTGTTCTGAAGTTTTATTTAGATCAGACCCCAAAAGCCCTGGGTCTTTCTTTTAGGATGAGACAAAACTCCTGGTTCTTGGTCTGTATTTAATCATGTGGGCCAAATTATGTGTTTAATACATTATAATATAATTAGATCTGACAAGAGATTAGCCCACCTTTGAAGCCCATGAAGTTATCAAGAAGATGATTTGGAATCTGGATTTTTTTTAATTTTTTTTTAATGTTCATTCAGTTTTGAGAGACAGAGTGCCAGTGGGGAAGAGGCAGAGAGACAGAGGGAAACACAGAATCTGAAGCAGGTTCCAGGCGCTGAGCCTGATGCGGGGCTCTAGCCCATGAACCGTGAGACCATGACCTGAGTTGAAGTCCACTGCTTAACTGACTGAGCCACTCAGGTGTCCCTGGAATTTGGATTTTTATGCACCCTCCTTGACAATGAACATCACTCTAAGTTTATATCAAAATATTGGCTATAATTTTAGCGAGACCCTTAAAAATGAAGCCATCAGAGAAGTAATGGTATGGATTTTAGTGAGATAAAGATTAAAAATTAATTTTAAATCTTTTAAATACAGTTTATTTTATCTGTATTCTGTGCTTTTTAATGTCTACTTTTATATTTTACACTATATAAATCTATACATGCTAATACAAGCATGGATGTATATAATTTACAAATAAGCGGATATGTGTATATTAGCACGACACGCTCAAACAGTTTTCATTGATGAGATGCACTATCAAAGGTTGGGAGAACATGATCTACACTGACCTCAAGTGTTTGCCTCACTCTTCGGGTTATATTAAAGCTCTGTGTAAAGATCTATTGTTCATGGCTCTCTATTTCCAAATGAATATGATCTGAGCTCTTTCAATGCATACAAGGCCTTTCCCAACTTGTCCCAGCCCTCTTGTATCTTCCCAGATTGCAGTAGGAAACAGATCAGCATAGGTACATTGAAAGAAGATTAATAGAGGGACTACCTACAAAGTGGTAGGTAGACTACAGAGAAACCACAAGGGTAGCGACATGGAAAGATAAGAGGAGGTGTCACTCCCCTTAAAGTGAGGAAGGGCGAAGGCATTTACCCTTCCCTAGAAACAGAGAGGCTGTGTGAGGAGATCCCCTACAGACACCAACAGAGGAGAGGTGTAGAATGCTCAAGGCATCAATCCCTTCTCTCTCTTAGCTGCCCCCTTGTGGCTGAATCCAACCCAAAGGGTGAATATTAATGTGGTTCACACAGTTCCCTTCCATGACACAGAATTTGATGAAGGATGGAGATTGAACCTGGAGAAACAAATGGCAGATATCCAGACCAATTTTTTTTTTCCAATTTTTTTTATCCATTCATCCATTCATTCATTGATGTTTTCCTTTCCTCATTCAACAAATTTCTGTCAAGCAGAGCATTAAAGACCGATCTGGGCACTAGGGAGACAACAGGAGCAAGACAGTCTGTGTGCCTACTCCCAGGTCTCATGCTACATTCCTGAGTGGCAGGTAGGCACAGGTCACAATGCCTCCTATGTGACATGTGCTGTCATAGGGAATACTAGGGGACTTGCTTCAAGGAAAATGGCCCTGAGGATGACCTCCCGGAGAAGGTAAGACCTGAAGATTAAGATCAGCCATGCAAACAGATAGGAGGAAATGTTCCCAAGAAAAGAAGCAGTAAGTGCAGCAGATCTGAAGTAGAATCACGCTAATGATGACCCAAAGACAAAAAGGAGCCCATGTGGCTGGTGGTTGTGAAGCAAGAGACGGGGTTGCGCAGGTGGGCAGGGACCGTCTCATGCCAGGCTTCGCCAGCTAAAGAACTTGGGCAATGATGTCTCGTTGAAGCAGGGCAGTGCCATACTCTTTCTGAATTGCTCACACAGTCCTAATGTTGCCAACTTTTGAGTGTTGTGCCTCCGTGCCTTTGCACATGCAGTTTCCCTGCCTTAAAACCCACCTTCTCCCTTCCAACAGGCAAACAGTTAGTCATCTTTGACCCACTTTATGTGCCATTTCCTGCCTGAAAGTTCCCTGGGTCCCGTCAGGCTATCTTAGTCACTTCCTTTCTGTGCTTCCCTCAGCACTTCGCACCTCTCTCCCTGCTGTGTCACCATTTGTTTACTGACCTTATCTGTCTCAAGACAGTGAGCTCTTTGAAGGCAAGGACCACTCAACGTTCTTTGAATCCCCACCTCTCCCCCTCCCTCCTGATGCCCTCTGAGAGTGGACACCATGTCTTAATCAGGTTTCTGTCCTCACCCTGCCCTTCCTCCACCCGTAGTCACCTGGCCTGAGGTGTGCCCTATTAACAACACTCAAGAATGCACACCGAATGAATAAAGTCACAGAAAACAGACTTCCCCTATCTCTGGCTTTAAATAACAAGAAAAGCCTGCCCAGAAGAGGCCATCAGTGATTGGGTGATTCCTTAGAGCTTCCTAAACATCCAAAGTAAGACCACAGCTGAAATCCATTTCAATGTCTAGACGGGGTTTTCATTTGTTTTTTTTAATAGAGCAAAGACATTTAATCATATATTTAATAAACTACCTAAATTAAACACTTATAACAAGTCATAGTTTAAAGTAAGTTTGTGACGTTTCATGAATACGTTTGCCACACATTTTGCAAGCTTGCCTTTCCCCAGAAGGCAAAGACAGTGTCTTTTTTAAAAGTGACTTTTGTGTCCACACTGCCCAGCACACAGTAAATGCTTATTGAGTATGTGAAAGAACAAGAATTAGATATCAGACCTGCTCTGTCTCAATAATATCCGTATCAGGTGGTGACTGTTAACCATGGTTAGTGTGTATTTTGGTTAGCCATAGCTACATAACAAATTATCTCAAAATACAGCTGCTCCAAACAACAAATGTAGCAAATATTTATTATTTCATATTTATTTTAAACAATTAGAAGTTTGATGTTTACCTAGAGTTTAGCAGATGCCTTTAATTCATATGAAGGTAATAATAAATAATATTTATTAAGTGCTTACTACCTGCCACACTGTTCTAATAGCTGTATGTATCTACTCATTTAATCTTCAGAAACATTTTGAGATGTTTATTCTGATTAACCTATTCTGTGATACAAACCTTCGGGCCCAGCAAGGTTAACTAACTCAACAATGGTCACACAGCCAGTAATAGGCAGGCCCAGGATTCAGACTCAGATCACCCAGCTCCTGCACAAACTTTTCATCTCTAACAGATTGGCTCCAAAGATAGAGAGATAGCAACAATTTTCTCTTCAAGGATGAAGCTAATACCGTGAAGAAACATCCCTCTCATCATTGTCATATATAAGTCACTTCATCTCTCCAAGAGAGATGATCGACTTGTATAGATCCATATGGCCCACATGGGCCGGATGGTGCCCATATTTGATGGTGACATCAGTAGCCGTGGGTCTGAACTTCACAAATTAGCTCAAAGGAATTGCACTCCAGAGTTCTGACAGCATTAGAACTATTGGATCAAATTGTATCTTGTTCAAGGTTAAAAATAAAGGGTGGCCGTCATTAAACTAAAGATTATAGCCAGTACCCTTGACTATACCTAAACTCCCAGGGTAAGACAGTGACTGCCCTCGTGGACAAAAAAAAAAAAAAAAAAAAAAATAGCAAAGGGGCTGGCAAACGATGCTTTTAGGGTGCCCATCTCTTGCCAAAAAAAAAAAAAAAAAAAAAAAACTAAGAGCCCAGCTCTTCAAGAGTTTTCATTGTCTGCCCTTCTCCATCAAGAAAATAGGAAAATCTCCCTCCCTCATACAGATATTTTGCACTAAAGGACACACAATGCATATTTTTTCAGTCCAATCAAACCAATCAAAGAGTGGAATGAACAATGGGTGTTGAGCAAGGAGGGCTGGGTTCACACCTCAAACCAACTGATTCACCTGATTCATCATAGGCACAGCTCTTCACTGCTCTGGGCGTCAACTTCCTCGTTATGTGAGGAAAAAAAATGGATGAGAAACTCTCTATGATCACATGTATCTCTAAAAATCATTGATCCTTAGAAGTAGAAGTCCATATAAAATTAACACTTCTTTTACTCAGGTGACAGATGCTATTATGCTTTGTAACAGTCTGTGTATTAACTACACGCGATTAAAAATCTCACAAAACAGGCTATGAAAATTAATCATTCACCAAAGGCCAAACACAATGTCAGTTCTGAGAGAGGCAGCATTCAAACAACCTGGGACCTGCAGAAAATTCCCATGACTCTCTTCTGTCACGTGGCAAGGCAACACAATAGAAGACAAGACAGATTCCCCTCCTCCCCACCTCCCACCCAGCTGTGGTCATGGCCTGGAACCCTCCTTCACAGGGCATGTTCAGGAGCAGCAATCACTGTGAGCCTTGGCTGAGGAAGGCATATCCACGGCTCCCTGCTCCACTTTCATGGGTATGTGGAGTCAGATATATTTTTCTGTAAGCTGTCAGGAGAATTGCGGTAATGGGATGAAGTCCATCGATTAACATGGGAAGAAGAAGATAATAAATGTAATCCTGTTGATATGAGGAGTAGGACAAGTTAGAGGGGGCTCAGGACGTAGGAGGACTGTCATTAACGCTCCAAGTATGACGTAGTAGAAACATCGCTGTACAGGGATCTGGTCTCCCAAGTAACTGTTGGGATTCTGGGTAGGTCACTTTATCTCCTGTTACAAACCAGGCAAGTTGCATTAGATAAGTGGTTTTCACACTAAGTCCTTAGACCAGAGGCGTCTCATGGAAAAATCAGTGGGTGAGAGGGACACAGAACCAGATGGGTCATGCTTGTGACTTTCCTCTCCATCTCCCGCACGGTCATCTTTGCTTTTACCTGTTTTGTATTAAAATTGAACAAAAGTTAGGGTGCCTGGGTGGCTCAGTCGGTTAAGCATCTCCAGCTCATGTCACGTTCGCACAGTTTGTGAGTTTGAGCCCCACGTCAGGCTCTGTGCTGACAGCTCAGAGCCTGAAGCCTGCTTCAGATTCTGTGTCTCCCTCTCTCTCTCTGTACCTCCCCCACCACACTCTGTGTCTCTCAAAAACAAACATTAAACAAATAAATAAATAAAATCTTTCCAGTTGAACAAAAGAGGGGGACCTGGGTGGCTCAGTCGGTTGAGCGTCCAACTTCGGCTCAGGTCACGATCTTGGGGTTCATGAGTTCGAGCCCCGCGTCAGGATCTGTGCTGACAGCTTGGAGCCTGGAGCTTGTTTCCGATTCTGTGTCTCCCTCTCTCTCTGCCCCTCCCCTGCTCGCACTTTGTCTCTCTCTCCCTCAAAATTAAAATAAACATTAGAAAAAAAGTTGAACAAAAGGAGTTTTTATTTTAACTTGTGCTATGATAAAGAATAAAAAGTTTGAAACCACCTAAACTGAATGACTTCACACATCTCCAACTCTATGAGTCCACGTGAATGTTAACAAACAGGCACATGCTTGCGATCTGAATTCATTTTCACACCCACAGCAAACATCTCAGGGTGAATTAAAAGTAATTCTTTTGAATTTGGCCTCTTTTTTCCTCTTGTCCAACAGTGAATTCTGGAACTCCTTGACAAAATATCTAAATTACAAAATTCACCAGTGTCTTCTCCTCACTGAAAAATGAGGTTGTTCGTGGTTTTTGACCATACAACTTATGCGACTTGTTCTATCAACTTCCTCGAATCATTATTCCCCTTCTGCTTCACCATGATAATAATTATCATGGAGTTTTGGCAGAGTCCTTGGATAATCATCTCTAATGTCATGCATCAGCCTTCCTGTCTCCGCAACCTGAGCAGAGGTTGGCAGCAGTCTTCCCGATGTTCCACCAAAATGCTGCCCCTCTCTGACGAGCCAGATGAGTCTTCAGTTCCCTTGGCAACCCCAAATACTTCATGTGGTCCCCTAAATCTTCTTTAGGTTAGAAAGCAAAAGGCCTCCATTTGCTGGGAAGGATTCAGAGGTAGTAGGAGGGATGACAAAGCCAAATTAAATTCCAATGAGTAAACACAAAGCAATACAGTTTTGTCTATAGAATAAAGTTGGAGAAGCTGAGAATGGTCCACCGTATCCCCAGGTGCAGCCATATGATTGGACCCCATGGCAATTAGCCCAGCCAGACCTGTGGGATTTGCCCAGTCTTCATCAGGCTGTCTTTCTATCCGTAATAGATCCCAGAGCAAAACTGCATTGACGTTCCAGACGGCATTTTAGGTACCAACCAGCTTTGACTCAAATAGATTGGTGGAAGGAAAGAACAGTAATGACATTGTTTTCCAGCTCTTGGAACCCGTTCCAAGTTTTAATCACATAGACAGTTCCCTTCAAAGTTTAGTGCCCGTTCCATTTTGCAATATTTGAAGGGATATAGCCAGTGCCACATGTTGAGGCATTTATCCAATTCGTTTTCTGTACCTGAAAAATGCAGGGAGTCAGCAAATACTAGGCCCACCTGCTGCCACAGATCCTCCTGTAACCAATGTCCACACTGAGCATCGATGACTGTGCTTTTTTCACGCACTCCAGATGCAGCCTCAAAAGAATTCTCCGAGCGTCCGTCAAAAAGCACTCAGGGTTGACAGTTAGGATGAAACTGACTCCTCATCCTGGACATGCCCTTGCTGTTCATGGATTGAAGATTTATAATTTTAGCCATTCAGAAGCACCCCTCAAGAACATGATAGCTGCATAACTTGGCTTAGTCACATAGTTGAATCACTTATGATGAAAAGATCCCTCAACTGATGAGTGAGCCTAACGCCTCCCGGTATCTGTATCTCAACACAACTTTTGATCTTTCTCTCTCCTGCTTTCAAAAAAAAAAGTGTTTATGGGAAAAAATATGGGCTGTGGTAGTATTTATTAATTTGGAGATTTCATAAAGGATCTTGTTATTTAAAAGTCCACGATTATAACTACTACATTAGCAGCCATGCATACCACCTCCCCAATTCTAAACTCATTCATCCTCTACTGCTATTATCTCAGTCAGGGACATACATATTCAAACACTTGTTCAGAACAGAAACCTGGAAGCCAAGTTTGAATTGCCCTGTTAGCACCTCATACCCCAATCCATGAGAACATCCTATAGATTCTACCCCTGAATATATCATGATCTGTTCGCTAATCTTCCACTTCCGTTGCCGCCATCTTGGTTCGGGTCATCATCATCTATCTCTTTGCTAGAATGCTGGTCCTGACCGTTCTCTTCTGCCTCTTCTACCCCACTCTCTGTTCTGTAGCCACAGATGTCTATGTGAAAAGTGAATCCGATCATGCGTTAACACCCCCCACCACCACCACCAACTCCCTCACCACCAAATGCACATTCACAGGCACTTGAAATCTTTTAATATATGCCCACTGTATGCTCAAAGTGTTGGTCTGCAACAAGGTAAGGAATTTACATCAGAACATAAATATAAACCAGCACACTCCTTTTTTTATTGAGCAAGTCTTGCTAAACTTGTGTCTGCAGGTGTGCATTTGTATAAGCTCGGTACAGTGTTCTAGGTGACATAACTGATTTACATCCACACAAGCTCTTTTTCTTATCACAGATGGGTAGCAGTTTGCCCACTAGCAACCCATGTTCAGACCTCAAGCTGAGTAGCACAGGCTTCCCAACCCCAAATAATGTGACTCCTGCCTGTCTCTCAAACTTGATTTTGAGCCCTTCTTCTTTTTATTCCTCTGCTGCAACCACAATGCACTGCTTTTGGCTTCTAGACATAACCATGTTGTCTTAGAGACATAACCATCGTAACCATCGCCTCTCCTAGAGACTTTGAACTTGTTTTCCCTCATCTGAGAATACCTTTTCCCTGACCTTTTATTCAAATGACACTTCCTCAGGCTCTCCTTCCCTGGCCACGTAGGTAGAACTTCCTCTCTATTCCCTATGACCATTTGGTCTCCAATTTGACACCAGTTTTTTCCATCTGCAGGTCCATATTTATATGTGCTGGGCTGCTAATTGTTTGTCTTCATGAATAGACTGGAGGTTCCATGAAGGTAGAGCCCTTATTGGTTTCTCTGGTTTCACTGCCCAGAGAATCACTGCTTTAGGCATGGCATATCCCTCAAGTGTGTTATGGCAGATGGAAGCTTAGAGAACACACGGCCAGCCACAGTGACCCTTCAAGATGTTAATTTATTTCTTCAAGTCTTCCAAGGATCATTTGCAAAATCTGAATAAGAACTAGATTCTTGGGGCGCCTGGGTGGCGCAGTTGGTTAAGCGTCTGACTTCAGCCAGGTCACGATCTTGCGGTCCGTGAGTTCGAGCCCTGCGTCAGGCTCTGGGCTGATGGCTCAGAGCCTGGAGCCTGTTTCCGATTCTGTGTCTCCCTCTCTCTCTGCCCCTCCCCCGTTCATGCTCTGTCTCTCTATGTCCCAAAAATAAATAAACGTTGAAAAAAAATTTTTTTAAAAGAACTAGATTCTTGCACCCAGGTTGCCCAATCTACAAATGCCCAATCTCTCACTTTATAATTGCAACAAGTCTCAGCCAGTTGAAGGTTAGGCAACCTATAAAGGAGAAACAGAATTACTTCATGTGAGTAAACAATTCATTATCCTCACTTGGGATTTTCTCACCCTGAATCACTGCAATGTTGTCATGTGCATTTATGTCATTGTTATTCTCCTTAGAGACCCCATCTTACAACAGCTAAAATTTATTAAACAGCCAAAAATTTAGATGCCAAACACTGAAGCCTCCTCAGGGAACAAGACCACTCGGACTCACCTTCATGGAGCTCATGGTTCAGTGAGAAAAACCCACCGTAAACAAGTAATGAACTTGCAGAGAGCGGTGGGTGGGGAGAACAGGGTGCTGCAGGAGGTACACACTGAGGGACACTAACAGTTTTTAGGGGTTAGAGAGGATGGCACCCAAGGATGGATAGAAGGCAAGGAAGGGGGGCAGAGGAGTGATTCAGGCAGCAGTGGGGCTGGAAAAGGCCAGGGTAAAAGAGCAGGCTTGGTAAGTTCAAGTCCAGTGGGGCTGGACTGCCAAGTAACGGGAAGGAGAAGACAAGGAATGAGGCTGGTGGGCAACCTGGGGCCAGATCTTCTGTGGCGCAGCAGGGAACTTGGACTTTATCCTTTTCTGCAGGGACATGACATGCAACACCTCCTGTCTCCAAACCTCCTGCCTAGAAATTACTTACAGTGATGTTGTGCATGAAGCACCTGCTAAATACATGTTAGCGACTATTAGAGGTTCATTAAAGAATATGAAAGGATGAGCAAAAAAAAAAAACTGAGACAATGTTAGCATCGTAGGAAGACAAATTGTAATAGAAAGGACATGTAATCCATATACTATGTGACTCAACTATGAAGAATATTTGTCTGTGTGTGTGTGTATGTGTGTGGTGCTAAAAAGTATTTTACCAAATATGTGATAAGACTGTATTTGAAACGTTTGTAGGCAGTCAATAGCCGATACCTGAAACTGGAAAATCAAGAAATATCTGTAGAAACAGACATTAATTATTAGTCATTATTTAGAAATAGGAAAGTCAATACCAGAATGAAGAGTTGAAAGATTTGTAAGCAGTCATTTCTGAGGTAAAGAACTAGAAAAGGGAGATAAGTTGGGCTAAGGTAGGGCCGGGCACTGTTCTTATTTTATTACAATCCTTGTATATGCTTTACTTTGTTATTTTTGTGATTATAAGCTCTGTATATGTGTGGCTTTTTGACAGAGGTATAAAAAAACAGACACACACACGCGCGCGCACACACACACACACACACACACACATCCCTAGAGAATAGTAATTAAAGAGAAAAAAGAGAAAAGAATAGAGGGCAGTCAAGATGCCCCCTACTGACCTTTTGCAGATGGTTCTATTGATGAGTCATTCCCCTATCTGACTTGCCTGGGTTCCTAAACCAATCGCGTCAGCAGCAGGAACGCAGCAGCCCCTTTTGCCGGACGTGTCATGGTTGGACTGCCAGACAACTTTTGGATTTGTAGTGCTGGGGACAAGCATGGTTACCTGCTGAGATTCCCAGTCGGCTCCATTGAAGGAGGCCCTGAGTACAGATCAGGGCCCCAGGGAGGCAAATCTTTCAGGAGTTCCAGAGCTCTCGGGGTCTTCAGAGGAAGCCAGGCCAGGAGGGAAGTGTGAGCCCCACGTGAAGGGAAACAAGATCCAGAGATGGAACTCGTTTTGATTTGGCCGACTCGTTCACTTATGGGAAGTCAGTGGACCCACCAGACGCTGAAGTGTTACATCTCACTACTTCATACCCCACTTGCTGGAGATGTGCGATACTTAACAAGGACAAGACTCAAACAATCTTCTACTACCGATGAAGGAAAAAAATAGTGAGGGGAAGATCATACTTGAAACAATCTGTTGAAGCAGGGAAGCTGTTTTTAAGTATTTTCAAGGACTTCAGAAGGACTCCTTTTACTGACAGCGTTAATTAAAAACTGTTCTTATTTATTAAAGCAATTCCCCTAATTTTCTCTACCAGACAAAATTTTATTAGTCTACTTTCAGTGACTGGATATACTTGAAAGAAAAAAAAAAGTGCTAACATGTTTTGTAGATGAAGATTTTTACTTCTTCAGAATAAGTTTTACATGTAGTGTTATAAGTTAAGTGTTACGTTTCCTAATGCAATTTCTCCACACTTAATGTCAATGAGGATATTTATCTCTTCTGAGTACAGGGTGGTTTTTTTTTTTTACTAAAAACAGAATATTTTCCCAAAACAAATGCCAACTATTTCCTCATTATATCTTAAAAGGATAACTTCCATGTAAGTGAATGTTCATGTCAAATGTTATTAAGCACAAACAGCACAATAACTAAAAATAGCTCAAATATTGTCAAAAAATAGCCACATCTTGTCAACGAGCTTGTTCTAGCCAAGTTCCCCATTACTTGCACAATCTATATTTTGGGAAAGACAGAACCTAATTGTTTCCAAACAAAATTTCAAGCCTGTATAGGGTTTTCTTCCTCTGATTGGTTTCAGTTTAATGAATTAATCTTTTAAAAGGGAGAATGAAGAAAGAGGGGCTCCTCCAAAAACTCACTTAACATGTGCATTTTATCAAGGGCTTTAATTATAAAGTTTAATGGATAATTTTTGTTACAATCACCTTTGGAGAGATTTCAATTTTTTTAGGGCATTACTTTCATCTTTTGCCTTACATTTTTTATGGACAGATAGAAAACAGCAAATGCCAACTTGGAGAAAAGACATTTAATGCTATTTGGGCCTGAAAGCAGAGTGAAAAAATTTTTTTCTAATGCAATTCAAGCAATACTGTATTTAAAAAAAAGTTATCAGCTCATTCAATCACCTCTTTTAAAGTAAAAAAGACAAGTTACTCATTTAGGACACCCAGTAAACTTTTCCTGAGGTCATGAATGTTACTCAATAGATTTGTTTAGTACCCTTTTAAAAAGCACCAAAATTTTAAAATTCAAAGCATAGTTTGTGGGCACATGGGGAATATGAAGAAGTCGAAGACACAGTTCTTATTCCCAGTCTGATTAAATTGGGAGAAATCATCTTACTGTGGGCATTTTGTCTCAACTGAATTAGACTTCTCTATTAATAAGTCACTTACAATTCAGACAAATTTCAACACTGGTCATGCAAGCGAACAATTAAAGTCCTCGAGGTGGCAGAGAGAGAAGAGTAGCAATGGAAACAGATCCACACTAGATCTTGGCATTTTACTGGTGGAACACCCTCAAAATGGGATCCTTAAAAGCATCCTACACAGTGACTTCTACAATTAAGGGTGCTATACTTTATTTATTTTTTTTTAATTTTTTTTTTTTTTAGCGTTTATTTATTTTTGAGACAGAGAGAGACAGAGCATGAACAGCAGAGGGGCAGAGAGAGAGGGAGACACAGAATCTGGAACAGGCTGCAGGCTCTGAGCAGTCAGCACAGAGCCCGACCTGGGGCTCGAACTCACGGGCTGTGAGATCATGACCTGAGCCGAAGTCGGACGCTTAACCGACCAAGCCACCCAGGCACCCCAAGGGTGCTATACTTTATATAAAATCTTATTTAATCCTCACAACACTTTGAGGAAGATCCTATAGATATTCTCCTTTTACAGATAAGAAGACCAACACATAATGGAGGTCGACAGTTTGCCCAAGATCACATGGTTTATTGAGTGGCAAAGTCGGGAATTAAATCAAGGCAATTTGATTCCAGTACATGTGCCTTTAACAAACATTTACAGAGTGTTTATACCACTTTGGTTTAAACGTGATTATGCATTGCAGAGACATATATCTTCATGGGGAAAAAAGTGGGTGTGTGTGTGTGTGTGTGCACGCGCACATCCATGCGGCACACATGTGTAAGTATTGATGTCATTACAGATGTCTTCTGGATGGCAAGACTGAGTGATTCTTTCCTTCTTACTTATGTGAACTTACAATTTGTTATTACCATGGGTGTGTGATGCTCATGTAATAAAATAAATACAAAATGCCACTTCAAAAGCAAAATTAAACAGAAACAACTCAAGTTGATTTAATGACTAAGTGAAGACAGTGGATTCTATTCTCTCACTATTATTATTAATAATAATAATAGCTGTTTAAAAATAAACATTTTAAAAGATGCACAGAGCTGTTTGCAGGCATTTTTCAGGAAGAACAAGCCCTGTACCCATATTATCTCCTTTAACCCACACAATTTTTCTTACAACATAGATGTTATTTATCATCCTCCCTTTACAGATGGTGATGGTGAGATACAGAGAGTTTGTTCTCGGTCCCGTAACTAAAAGTGGCAAATCTATAATCTGAAGCCAATCTCCAGAGCGTAAACTCCTAACCATCATGGCAGCGGCCTCTCCCATGAGCGGGGGTGCTGGCTGGGAAGACAAGGCACTTCCAAGCCTGGAAGCTCTCAATTCGGAGACTGAGAGATGTGGAAGGACTGGTGCCGATCTAAAGTCAAAGCTAGACAGCTGGAGTCTTTCTCTCAATTCGTGTCTTAAGTAGAAAACATGTAAAGCCATTTTAAAGGTCTCTTGATGCAGGAAGAGGATTCTTCTTAATCTTTAGTATTTTGTAAACATAAAACACTTAGACAGCCAAAATACTTGTCAGTATGTTATGGCCAATTTTGTTTAGTTTTCATGAAATCAAATACAGAGCCCAAGGTTCTAAAAAATACTTCCATAATTTAAATTTGTTTTAAATCCCAAATTATAAACGTTTGCATTCCATCCCGAAACAGAATTTAATATACGTTTAGGCTAAAAATTCTATTTGAAGCATTATATAATCACCTACGCATCCACTAAGAGGACATAAGATTCTAAATAACCAAAGGGATGAGTTTGAGGGGCAAATTTTTATTATCATCCTGGAAGAGATAATTATGGAAATTTAGATGTGCAATGGCATATGGATTTTTAAATAAATTATTGTGAGACACTAATTAATCTTGAAATTTAAGAAATTACTCATGAGACCTGTTCACATATTTTGACAATACGTAGAAAGTTTGGCTGTTTTCAATCCACCTGATGCTAACAGATTCTCAGATTCTACAGATAATATTCTTCCAGGATGTTGTTGGAAGTGTTCCTTCAACTGCAGGAGCAATGGTATACATGGTTATGGAGTGATTATTCACCTATTTTGTTATTTCGTTTTTTCGCTCACAGTGATGTTTAAGCAAATATCTCCTGAGGCTAACTGTTAAGAGGTCGCAAAAATCTCTGCCATGCTTACCATCTACTTCTTAAGACAGGATGCAAATGTAGCTTAAGACAATTCTTTCCAAGGGAGTGTTTTGTGAATAACTGAATACATTTCCTCCTAAGAGCAACTTAAAATATTTCAAAGCTGGCTTATGAAGAAAGAGTCTCACTTTCTCTTGCAGAGCCTTAATTTTCATTAAACTCTTCATGTTTTTATCCCCAGTGGGTTACTTAGACTGGTTTCCTTCCCCGTACACGGGGAGAATTGTCTATCTATGCTTCTTTAGTACTGGACAGCACTGTGATACATTTCAAGCCCTAACTACATGCATGTTAAAAATAATTATATACTGCCTATCACCCCCTAATGGCACTGTCTAGTGGACCCATTAAATTGTTACTAGGTCTTCCTGTGGCACAGAATCTATCAAGCTCTTTGCTTCCTGCTGGAAGGGTCTGAAAAGCCAAGAGGCATTTTCCTCTCTTTTTCCTCTCCCCACTCTCAATCATCGCTCTTACATTTAACTGAGTTCCTAATTCCTTTTGCTTCTTCAGGAGAAAAAGCACAACGGCTGTCACATGCAAAAATGTTCTTTCTCGCCCTTTCATCTCCAGGCAGATGAATCAATAAAATATGAAGACAAAAGTGCTCCATGTTCTGGCCAAGGATGAGTGTTCCCCAACAGATATTCCTGATTGTAAAGGGAAGCATTTCATCTCAGGGCCCAGATCCCAGAGACAATTATTGATGAATCCTGCAATACCATCAAGAATAAAACACTCTTCTCCCAGTCTCAGACTTGAAAGAATTTTCTTCCACTCTTCTTTTTTTCCTTCATTCACACCTACCAACCCAAGTCGGCCAACAGTGCAGACTTTGGCTTTGCATCAGACAAAGCTGTCCCCTCTCTGCCTCCTCATGTCCCAGGACAGGTCACTTAACCTTTTGAATCTTCAGTCCCCACATCTGGGACATAACTATCAGTGGTTTCTACCTTCTAAGTGATCGTGAGTACTAAATAAAATAAGATTTCTAAAATATTGGGCCCCATATCACACACAGGGAAGGCACTCAATAGATGTGAGTTGCTCTGATTATAATTATTGCTGCGATGTTTTTGCTCTTTTCCATTTCCATTCAATTCAATACAAATTTTTCAATCCTTCCTATGGTCAAGATGCTAAGCACAGCAGTACAATTTTTTTAATGTTAATTTTTGAGAGAGAGAGAGAGAGAGCAAGAATGAGTGGGGAAGGGGCAGAGAGAGGGAGACACAATCTGAGGCAGGCTCCTGCTTCTGAGCTGTCAGCACAGAGCCCGATGCAGGGCTCGTACCCAGGAACTGAGAGATCATGAACTGAGCTGAAGTCAGACACTTAACCCACTGAGCCACCCAGGCGTCCCACCGGCACAATTTTTAAACATAACCTCTGCTTCAACAAAGTAATAGTCTACTGGTAGTGACAAAGAAGAACTTAAATAACTTGAATATAAGGCAAGATATGGTAGATGACAAAAAGAGGCACCGAATGCTCCAAGACAGTGCTTCTCAAACTGTAATGTGTGTATCAACCGTGGGACAATCTTGTTAAAATGCAGATTTTGATTCAGTAAGTCTTGGGTAGGGCCTGAGATTCTGCATTTCTGATAAGCACACAGGCGCCGCTGATGCTGCTGGTCTGAGGTCTATCCTAATTTAAGCAGCCAAGTTCTGGGATGTTTGCGTATGATACAAACAGGGTTTGTACTTAGCTAGTATACGTCAGTGTATCTGTACTGGTTTCTTAAATGCTAAATACACTCTGATTGGCCATGATCCATAACCTATTGTTAAACCTATGGTTGAGTATCACTCTGGCTATAACCACTACACTACTCTGGTAGACCTCTGGCATAGAGGTCACGTTTGGTTTTAAAACAGGAGGCATGGCGTTCAGGGAAGGCCTTGAAAGATTAGCAAAACGTTACTCATTTCTACTTGCTTGTCTAGTATACCCACTCTACCCTTCTCAAACACCACGGTTACTGTTCGTTTGGAATATAAAGCACCTTCCGATGATTCCCTCGAAAACAGTGCTCCTCTGAACCTTCAAGAATAGATGACTTCTTATAAGAATTATGTCCCAATGGGTCTTCCCATGTTCTTATGGTTTCGTGGCTGCTGTTTTTGATTTTGAAATGAAATTAAACAATAAAAACATGCAGTGGCATCCTCTACATTACAGACAAATATCCCAGCCCCGCTCAAGTTGAGGCCAACCGTTCTTGTGTTCTGGTGGCCAGATACCCACTGTTGACTGGGATACCAGTTTTTCACTGGGGGCTTTCACATAAAAATCCAGATACCCAGCTTGGAAAATTGGAAATCCACCTGCCAGGAGCCTACATTCACACCTGGAAGCAATCAGCTGGGACAGCACAGCGGACTGCATTGGGGGTTAGGGGTTGGGTGGGGGTGGGGTGGGGGTTGGGGGGAGGGGGAGCTATGCTTCAAAGTCTCCATACTCCAGGCAAATCTCATTATCTCTCACATCTGATCGGCTTTACTCTCTCCTACAACCATGTAGGTATTTGAGTTTGTGATTTCATCCTCAAAAGCCCAGGAATCATCTTGATTTAGACAAAAGTATACGGTATGTCATTAATGACACACAACCACTGACACATGGTGATTTTCAGAATACAAGGACAGCTAGCTTTTTTCTAGGACAATAAATCTTAATATAATAATCCGACCAACTTTAAAGCTTTAGCTTTCTTGATTTGCAGACTTTGTTTTTATCCATCATTTCAGTATTTAGTTCCAGTAGTTTGTTTCTTTCCTTCCCTCTTGTGGACATGAAAGGGAATCTGAGTAAGGAGAAAAAAGGTAAACCAAGGAATCAATACCCCATTTCATGAGCAAAACATTTCTAAAGGTTATGCCAGCAACTTTGTGAACCACTAGAGAATTCACATAAAGTAAAGAAACCAGAAAAAAGAATGTGTGACTTTTCCCAGCCTGGGTTCTCTACTCTCAGGATTTTATTAGCAACTCGGTAAAACCTGGGTAAATCACTTTGGCTTCTTATGCCTCATTTATGCCTTGTGAGAGTTCAGAAAATCTAGAGAAGTAATAACAAGAAAATAAGTTTTGACTCATTTTAAAAGCTTTTCAGATTGATGATGTATTTACTCACTTAAAATATTTTGAGATTTTTTTTCCCTTCCATATTTAAAGGTAGTCAAAACTACAAAACGACACCCATACCAAGAAAAAAGAGGCACTAACTGACTTCTTTCAGACACGAAACATTTTATATGTTTTTAAATTTTCAAAATAGATGACCATCCTCTAGCATAAGTGTTGCACAATTGGAAAAACAGAGGGGCTTCTAAGGAAGAGAGGATCGCTGCAGGTTTAAGGATTTCTTTTCACATAGCTTAAACTATATCACTGTTTCTCCATTTGGCTGGATGGCAAATGTGCTGGAAGAACCTGGCTTGTTTTAAAGTTACAAAGTGACATGAGGGGAGGGAAGTGGGAGACTCCCACGCACAAAGTGACATGATACCGGGGCTGATATCTGACCCCATTTAAAATCCATAGATTCATGAATATGGTGTCTGTGGCATCAGCACAGGAGCTCGGAGTCCACAGCGCCCTTGGATGCATGGGACTCTGCTCGGCTCACGGGCAAGGACCGCACCCCCTCACCTGAACTCAAGGCCAGAGCTAGTGAATGCTACCTCCCAAGGTTGTTGGCAATAATCGAGTCAAGAGATTGGAAAGAGCTATACTGCTGAGAAGCACGACTCAAAAGCAAGACATGATTCAATGAGTAAAACGCTTAGAATACTGCCTGGTACCTACGTCTTCTTGGTTTAAAAAAAAAAAAAAGTTCCTAAGATCTGTGGTACTACACGCTATTATGAATCTCTTGGTAGGTAGTTACACAGAATATTTCCGTTGTTGGCCTTCTCTTCATTCACTACTTATCCCACTCTAACACCTCCGCAAATAACTGTAATACAAAACAGATTTGGTCTTGCTAACACTCTTACCAAAAGGTCATCGAAACAGACGCTTAATTCATGGGAAATAGCATTTAATATTAAAAGGTATATAGGATAACCAACGCACTAAGTTAAAAGGATACCATATAGAAGCCGAAATCCAGGGTGCTATTCAAAATCCCAGCCATTAGGAATGGCTCACAAAGCAGCAGGGAAAGGAGGGACCCTTTCCTAGGTGAGCATCACCAACGATTCCTGGTGTGGAACCTCTGAGGCAGCAACCCGTCTCCTGGCTTCCTCCACTTTTTTTATCCTTCTCATCACAGCTTCTGCTGTACGCCTGTCTCCTTGGATTTCTCCGACCTCCACCACTGACACACCTCCAGCCTCAGAAGATGGATTCCTGCCTCCCTCATCACTTCTCGCTCTCCAGTCAATTGGCAAGATGCTATTTCCCCATTTCTTGACATAACTCAGATCATACGACACCTGCATGTATTGGTGGTGTTATGGATAAACTGTCACTTCTTGTGTATTACCAGTCTCAGGAGCACTGCACATCGATCAGCTGCCTATTGTGTATAAGGCACTGGTGAGTAGAAAGCTAAATAATTTCCTGTCTATAAGCAGTTTATAACATCTAAGGCATCAATGTCGTTTTCTCGTATATAAAAAGGTATATAATTTTTTAAAGTATGATTGTATTCTGTAGGAGTACAAAGGAAGGCAATCGTCTCCTTGCTGGTCTTTCCATCACCTTCTAGCCCTTTACCCTCCTTTATCTTACTTTATTACTTACCTCCTGTAGCTCCCTTACATGATACATATCTACCTTTTTGGTTATT
Source organism: Prionailurus bengalensis (assembly GCF_016509475.1). Lineage (NCBI taxonomy): Eukaryota > Metazoa > Chordata > Mammalia > Carnivora > Felidae > Prionailurus > Prionailurus bengalensis. The sequence continues at coordinate 114,219,254 of NC_057358.1, forward strand.
TATCAGTAGCTATTCCCAACTGCCAGAATGTAAACTCCATGTGAGCAGAGACTTTGTCCTTGCTCACTGCTATGCCCCAGCCCTTAGAGCACTACTTAGCAAAGGGAAGGCCTTCAATAAATATTTGTTGAAAAGCAGGTCTTCCAAAAGAAGTGGCATTTGAGTTGGGCTTTGGCCAATAAGAAAGGCCTCAATAAGTGAGACGTGGAGAAAAGAGTGTTCTGGAAGGAGGTTTCAGAAAGAGCACAGAGGTTTCGAAGTACAATTTAAATGAGGTAACAAAGTGCTTTTAATACAGAGAAATGAAAGGCTATGGTGGAATTTAACTATTTAATTTTAAGAAAGAAAACAGTGTTTGCACCAGCAGTGTTCTATTTTAGACACTTCAGTGACATTTACGGGCCAACCTTTAAGTAGTCTTAAAGTAATCCAGGTCCCAAGTGGATAAACTGCAAAGTAAATATACACTTATTAACAATATGGAGGACAGATTGAATCCAGAAAGTAGGGGAGCTACGGAAGAGAAGGAGAAAAGAAAGAACGAGGAAGGTGGGGGAAAAAAAAGAAAGCCAGAGCTCTCACCACAGCTTGCAGAGTATCCTTTTATTTTATTTTATATGTCATCTCTAAGAAACCTGTGTTTCCATTCCTGCCTACCCTGCTTTAGCGGCCCCATCTGTGGGTGACCGCCATCCTGGATTTTGACTCTTGGTGATGGTACCGCCATTAGGGAAAACAGATGGGAGTTTGGGGGAGAGGCGTTTTAGTTTCTGCTAACTTCTCTTAACAAAGCCAGCAAGTTTCCATCATCTATAGAAATCTCTTGCAATTCAAGAAAAATCCAATACCATTGCCAACGTGAGTCACTAATGGGTGTGAGGAAGAACAAACATTGAACTCTGTCTCTCTATTTCCATACGCCTCTTCCACAATGTGGCAACCTGATGGTGGTTTTTTTTTTAAGGAACAATGTTTATAGCTTTTAAAATAGTATTTGTTTAATGGATTTATGTCCAAATCATTCCTGTGGAAATTCCTGGGCTTGCAGGGGATGTTTGTCTGCCACACTGTTCCTACCTGCCCTGAATAGGCTGTGACCTCACGCCTGTGTCTTGCTTCAAGTCAGAGGTAAGTCTCTCCTCAGCATTACAGATGCCTTACTGAATCAGCTCCTGGGCTGTAGCCCAGGTAAGGTAGGCTATAGATGTAAGATTCCCCAACCTTTGTTTTGGTCCAGCTTTCGACCATGTCATCCCAGCCCATTTTCTGGTAGGAAATTTAAAACTCGCCATGTTTCTCAGTTCCCTTTAGGTGGAGGCTTCCATTGTCCTCACCGGGGAGAGGGAGCAGATGATGAGTTACATCACATCTGCCTCAGGAAGGGAACTGTACTGAGGAACAATTTATTCAAACTCATCAGGTCTTAATTATTGAGAGCACACAGCAAAGAATTTGAAATTCAGAGCCAACTAGAAATGCTCATTTGGCCTCTAAAACTCTAAAACAATAAAAGTCCTTAGGGAAGACTGCATTGCTCCTTAGTTGCCTTAGAAAACAGACGAACCCAACAATTCCAGGAATTTGGATATTGAGCTTACCAACCAGCCACCCCTAGGGGATGCCAACCCACAACACTGCCTGCAACCAACTGGGTGATGTGGGTTAGACCAACTCTGGGAACATTTTCGATGCTTAAAAAGAGCCCAAGGGGGACCAAACAGAGAATGTGGTAAAAGTGTCCATTGACTTTTTTTTTTTCCTGTTCATCATCGTCTTGAAATAAAAACGGATTTTTTTTTTTAATGCAAGCTAGAGAATAAGCACTTCCATTCTTGCAATCCAGCCAGGTCTGGGATGAAAGCAACTCCTTCAGAAAAACAGGATGAAACAGCAGCACACAAACCATGTAGGGGAGAAAGGATTGGAAGATGAAAACTCTCTTAGCGTCCTCAAAACAAAAACTTGATCAAAGCACGCACCTCCCAGTCTTGAAACGCGGTGTAAAGACTTTAGTGTGGGGAACAAAAGACTCAGGGAGGAAGAATGAAAACAAAGGAATGGCCAAAAGAGAGAGATGGGGTGAAGCATCGCCACTCTTCCAAGACCAGGAACGAAATTCGTCCCAGAAATAAAGGGCATAAAAGAAAGACAACTGCAACACAGCAATAGAAAGTGCGTGTGACACGTTGGGCCAGGAAGCCGGTATGACAATATTTTCTCATAGAACGATATTCTATTTCATCACCATATGCTTTAGGAAAATCCAATATGTTCCAGCCAGACTTCTAACATTTTTTCCCAAGATGGTAAAAGCTTTAGGGAACGTGTCAAAGATACTTAGCACCCACTGCATTTTTGACTATTACACATCAGTAATTCTCTGGCTCATGAATTTTAATAATTCCATCACAACCTAGTTTGCCAATCACTGTCCCCAGCACTAGCTGATGAGAACACATGCAGCAGCAGATCCTGTTTGGGTTTTGTTCCCGGGCGCTGTTGAATCTGCAAATGGAAATTAGATAGGTCTACAACTCGTTTAAAGAAAATGTATGCCAAGATGGGATGCAAGCGTGATTTGAAGAATTATTTCAAAACACGGTCGATGCTACTTCAAAGTACAGCTCACGAGGTACCCGGGGAAGGAGTGAACGTTAAAGGTTTAATCACTCAATCACAGACAGACTACTGCAGACTAAGTAACTCAAATGGGAATTCCACAGGACACGAACCATGAGTCGCATGTGCCATTGGCTCCTCCCACCCCTTGGTGGGGAGCACTTTCTCAGCTGCGCGCATCCACAGCCTTCTCCCCGCACCCGTCTGCATTTGCGTATTTCCAACCAAATTTCTGGTGACTGTTCCAGCTTCGTCACCCATGACGTACCACACTTGGACGGGCGGCCAGTAAACCATAAAGTGGTATATAAAAACCGAATTCGGTGCTACACCATGCATCGGGACGTGTGAGTATCAAATTGAAGTCATCTGTTTTTATCTGTCTCCCTTTTCTTCGATTTTCTTTCTGTCAAAGGCTAACTTTATCCCTCCGGTCACCTGAGCTGCAAATGTGAGCGTCTTTCACGCTCCTCCTTCATTGTGCTCTCCAGTTACCAAACTCTGTTAGTTCTCTAGTAACTCCTAACGCAGCCTTTGAACCGTTGTCCCCTTTCTAGTCCAATTTCCCCAAGCCAGACCCTCTGCGTCTCAGACCTACACTCTGCTAAAAATCACTCCAGAGCTTCCTGCTCCCAGCTTGAGTCCTGTCCAATTCAGCCCTTTTGTTCACACCTGGGAGATCTTACTAAAAATGCTACTTTAATCTTGTGGCTCCTCTGCTCAAAAGCACTATTTACCGGATAAAGAACAAAGCCCCCGTTTCATAGCCCACGGCCAAGGTAGGTACCCGACTCTTTGAAGCTGCACCTTCCACGGCTTCTCAAAACAAGCCCTTTGAGGCAGGTGCATTGTTCCAGCCCCAGAAGCTGAGCAATTGCCAGTGGCTGCTTGCCCTGCCCGAGGCACCTTCCTCCTCTTCCCACCTATGAATCCTAGTTCCCATGAGGCCCCAACAGCTTCCCGAGCCACCTCTGCCCACTGGCTCTGTCTGCCTGGACACTCACTCGGGTGCTCGTTCAAGGTCTGCGCCTCCTCACAGGGCTGCTGGCCTGCCGTGCTGCTGTTGAATCTGCAGAGGGGGCTTTTGTTTTCCCTGAATAGATGCAAGCTTTGGGAGGACCACCACCTTCAACTAACATTCATTAAGCACCTGCTGTGTGCAGAGTCCTTCTTGAGGTGCCACAAAGATAGAGCAATATCTCAGGGCTGCTATGACAAACTCCCACAGACTGAGTGGTTTATAAACAACACAAATGTATTTGTCACAGCGTTAGAGTCTGGATGTCAGAGATCGGGGTGAGAGCATGATCAGGTTCTGATGAAGAGACCTCCTTTCCAAGTTGCAGAGGACAGACTCCTCACTGTGTGGAAGGAGGCAAGGGATGTCTCTCAGAGCCTCTTTTATAAGGACAGTAGTCCCATTCGCCTCATAACTGCTTCCCAAAGCTCCCACCTCCAGATACCGTCACCATTGGGGTTGGGATTTTAGCCTATGAATTTGGGGGGTCACAAACATTCAGACCGTCACGGGAGCGTTATACTTCTTTGGCTTTCCATGACAACAAATAGGGCACTGTGCATATCACAGCTGTCCCATGTGTATTCTGAGTGAACTGATTTCCATTAAGTTTGATATTGTAAAATTATGATTTCACAATCAAACTGTCAAAATTAAATCCCATAAACGCCTTCCTCATTTCATAGTAGAGAAACTATGGTAAAGAAAGATGGAAGATCTTATTAACCCGATATATTGGTAACAAAATTAATATCTGAACACACATATTTGTCTTCTATTTTCGTGCTCTAACTGGCAAACCTTTCTATGTCACTTCAAGAAAGATGTGCCCTAGATTCAACTTTTCTTTCCACTGGTAATTAATGAATTGTTCATCTGCCCGAGGCACTTTCTGGCTTCCGTCCCCTGTCCAACAAAGCACGGAGTCTTGCGTTCTGATCTCTCATTTTTTCATATGGTTCTCCTAATTTAGACTCAATCATGAGAAGCTCGAATCCTGTGGAACTGTAGCCAAAGTCAAACAAATGAAAATAGATGTTTCTTACACTCACATTCCCATTGCCCCAATTTATAGCTACACAGATAATTCCTGAGTTTCCTTGATAATTATGGGAATTTTCAAAAAAAAAAAAAACGTGTTTGGTCACATGCCTAGTTAGTTTCCGTTAGATAAAAACACATGTGAATCCAGGAGTATCTTATATTTATCATAAAGAGACTTTGGTGCAAGAAGGATTGATAAAGCACATGCGTTGTCTTCACATTATGTTAATTGGGAGGATGAGAACATTCCAGGTGGTAAGTCTTCACATTCGTTTAGTACAAACAGGTGATTCAACACTGAAAATCAAACAGCCCAAACAAAACATAATTTATAAACACATACATGGGGCGCCTGGGTGGCGCAGTCGGTTAAGCGTCCGACTTCAGCCAGGTCACGATCTCGCGGTCCAGGAGTTCGAGCCCCGCGTCAGGCTCTGGGCTGATAGCTCAGAGCCTGGAGCCTGTTTCCGATTCTGTGTCTCCCTCTCTCTCTGCCCCTCCCCCGTTCATGCTCTGTCTCTCTCTGTCCCAAAAATAAATAAATGTTGAAAAAAAATTTAAAAAAAAATAAACACATACATTATCAAAAGTACATAAAATGAAACAGACGCACAGAAAAAAAAAAAAAGCCCTAACACTAAGATATTAACAAAGGTTTTTTTCCCCCACCTGAGTAGATTCATTCATTCATTTATTCATTCATTCACTAAGCGCATACTCTTGGAGAATTTATAGTGTCAGACACTATGTTAGGCATTGAGTTGTAAGATTTTTTTCATTTCTCCAAAGTTCCATAACAACATGTATTAATTTTATGGTGAAAAATGAGCTTTTTAAATTATAATTCGTTGTGATGGTTAATTTTATGTGTTAACTTGGCCACAAAGTGCCCAAATATTTGGGAGAACATTCTTCTGCGTGTGTCATAAGGGTGTTGTAAGTATGAATATACATATGTATATAATATGTAATGTATGTAGCTGGGTAGACCTATCTACTTACCTGGCTGTTGACCTGTTTTTCCATCATTAAACATAAAGCTTAAAGAAACTGATAATTAGGGCTTCATTAAAATTAAGAAAATGTGTTTCTTTGAAGACTCTACTGACAGAGTGAAATGCACCAAGCCTGGAAGAAGATACTTGTAATGTATGTACCTGACAAAGTACTTGTATCCAGAGTATCCAGAGTATGCCTAGAAATCCGTATGAAAAACACAGACGACCCGTTAAAAATTGGCAAAGGATTTGAATACGCACTGTACAAGTGAAATATTCAAATATAATTAAACATATGAAAAGTACTAAACGTCATTAGTCATCAGGAAAATGCAAATTAAAATTACAACAACTTACCCCAGTGCACACCAGAATGGCTTGAAATTTATATAACCTAGGGGCACGTTGGGTGGCTCAGTCAGTTGAGCGTCCAACTCTTGATTTCAGCTCAGGTCATGACCCCAGGGTCGTGGGATAGAGCCCCATGTCAGGCTCCGTGCTAAGCATGGAGACTGCTTGGAATTCTCTCTCTCTCTCCCTCTGCCCCTTTGCCCCTCTCCCCCACTTGCACTCTCTCTCTCTGTCTAAAAAATAAATAAATAAATAAATAAATAATCTAACCCGACAATTCCAAGTGTTGACAAGAATGTGAAGGAACTGGCATTCTCATGCACCCTAGTGGTAGTTTAATGCTGGTTGGTAAACGCCATTTTGGAAAACTGGGAGTACCTACAAAAGCAGAGCATTTATATCACCTATGACCTAGCAATTCCATTCTTTAGCAAATGCCCCATAGAAATGCATGTGTACCAAAAGACACACACAGGAATGCTTGTAGCAGTAGACATATGACAGCCAAGGGGCGCCTGGGTGGCGCAGTTGGTTAAGCGTCCGACTTCAGCCAGGTCACGATCTCGCGGTCCGGGAGTTCGAGCCCCGTGTCAGGCTCTGGGCTGACGGCTCAGAGCCTGGAGCCTGTTTCCGATTCTGTGTCTCCCTCTCTCTCTGCCCCTCCCCCGTTCATGCTCTGTCTCTCTCTGTCCCAAAAAAATAAATAAACGTTGAAAAAAAAATTTTAATAAGAAATATGACAGCCAAAACTTGAAAACGACTCAAATGTTCGTCAATAGTAGATTGGAGCAAGAAATTATAGTATTTCCAGAAAGGCAAAGTAACAGACCACTGCTACTGGCAACAGTGTATGTGAACTTCAAAACAATGACTGAAAAAAGCTAGCTACATAGGAGTGTATATTGTCTGGTTCTATTTACATGAAGTTCAAGTCAAGCATAACTAATCTCTGCAGGTAGAAGTCACGGTAGCAGCTGCTTCTGTGTTTAGGGGATGGAGTAACGAGGTTTCTGGGGGTGCTGGCAGTTTTTTGATCGAAGTGGTTGGTTACACAGGTATTTTCAGGGGATAAGATTTCATTTAACTATACACTTACAATTGGTGTGTTTTTCAGTGTGTATGAAAAATAGTTGAAGATAGTTTAAGATAAAGTTTAGCATATGGCACCACATGGCCTGCTGAACAGTTCTCACAAAGCACTGAAGTTCCTTTAGAGATGAGGGTCTGATAAAAATGTTGTTCCTTCTCATTCATCTCCAAAAGTAGTCAGTGATCTCTTCTCTTAGTGTTTTCAGTAATGAGAACCTTTTGACCTGGATTGTGTTCTTCATCCATCTCTTCCTGTCAAAAATCCTTTCTTCCCCTTTAAGACTGAGTGAGCAGTTCCATCTTCTTGGTGAAGACTTCCTTGACTTCCTTAGGAAGCATTTTGATCAAGCTTTACTGCTTCATCGTCCACCGGTCACGTTCACTGCATCTGCCTAAATCCCAGTGTCCCTGGGGGCACTTTTTATTTTCCTTTAACTGTTTATGGCATTCTTCCCTCCTATTTATTTCTTTTTTTTTTTTCAACTTTTTTTTTTTTTTGGGGGGGGGACAGAGAGAGACAGAGCATGAACGGGGGAGGGGCAGAGAGAGAGGGAGACACAGAATCGGAAACAGGCTCCAGGCTCTGAGCCATCAGCCCAGAGCCCGACGCGGGGCTCGAACTCATGGACCGCAAGATCGTGACCTGGCTGAAGTCGGACGCTTAACCGACTGCGCCACCCAGGCGCCCCCCTCCTATTTATTTCTATTTTTGTGTTTTCACTGCTTAAAGGGAAAGGTTACTTCTTCACCATTGTTTAAAAATATTATCCTATTCTATAGACAGCGCCTTGGACCTGAGTCTACTACTTATCCTCTCACAATTTCCAAATTTACGTCTCCTGCCAGCCCTGTCCCTGGAACGAGTCCTGTGTATCCACCTGCCAACTCCTTATCCCCACTGGGATTCTAACAGGCACCTTAAACTTCACATGGCCAAACCCTGACTCAACCCCCTCAAACCTGCATCTTCCATTCTCTGCATAAATGGCGACTCTGTCAGTTGCTCAGGTCAAAAACCTTGGAGTCACCCTGCACTCGTCTCTCTCTTTCTCTCAACACCCTATATCTGATGCATTGGTAAAGCCTCTCAACGGTGCCCTCAAGATATAACCTGAGGCTGACTGACCCCTTCTAGACACCTCTGCCACGAGCACCTTCTTCAAGTCACCATAGCCTCTCCCCTGAAATATCCCAACAGCCACCTGTCTTTGAACTTCGCTCTTTGGTCTGTTCGCACACTGGCTAGCATATCCTTTTAAAAATCTATGACAGGTCACACCAGCCCTCCGCTGACAGCACCGAAATGGCAAAAGCCCTTCTCTACCCAATCTCCTCCACTTCCTCCTCCTCCTCCTCCCCCCCCCCCCCCCCCCCCCCCCCGCCGCCCCACACCTACCCCCTGCTGAAACCCTGCTGGCCTCCGTGGGATTGCTCCACTGCCCAGGCATTGTCCCTACTCTGAGGTCCCTTCCACCAGGAGCGCTCTTCCTTCTAGGAACCAAGGTGCTCACTCCCTCACCTCCTTCAAGACCCTGCTCACACATTACCTTCGCAGTGGCCAACCTACATTAGATTGTATTCCCACTCTCCTCACTCCCCTCCAGCTCCGTCCTTCCCTTTCTTTCCCCCACAGCACTTAACACTGTCCATATTCTTTTTTTTTTTTTTTAACGCTTATTTATTTTTGAGACAGAGAGAGACAGAGCATGAACGGGGGAGGGTCAGAGAGAGAGGGAGACAGAATCTGAAACAGGCTCCAGGCTTTGAGCAGTCAGCACAGAGCCCGACGCAGGGCTCCAACTCACGGACCGCGAGATCTGACCTGAGCAGAAGTCGGACGCTTAACCGACGGAGCCACCCAGGCGCCCCAACACTGTCCATATTCTTTACAGACCCTCTATATATTATTTAGCTTTGTGCTGTCTGTCTCCTCCAACTAAAATGTAAATAGCACAAGGATAGATATTGGTATCTATTGTATTCATCAGATTCATGAATTCAAAAATTCATCAAATTTTTGCTGGATTCATGAATAAACAGTAGGTCCCTAATATATCACCTAGAATGAATGGATAAATGAACAAACAAAATAACCCATAGAATTTAGTTTTCCAGAGACACCATGTGCCAATTTCTATCCTCCTAATTTATTTTACCACATTGGATAGAAATTTTTCCACATTTCACATTAATCTGCCTTCTTAAATAGATGGTATAGACACCATTTAACTCTGTCTTTGTGACTCTGGGTCATTGACAGGAACCTATGTTGCTGTACTGAGATACCGTCAAAGGTTATCGAAACTTGTACAGTTGGCTTTGCCTCCAGTAAGTTCCCTGTCTGCTGTTATCGTTTCTCTCTACCTTCCCACGTTGCTTTCTGCGAATCTATTTTGGTCAAGGCTTCCTCTAATTTGCATTTTCAAAGTCAGGCTTACTAAGCTAGCTAGAAATGTGTCTGTTGGCCCTGAGTGACAACTAAGGGCTTCTCCAAGGAGCCAAATTCTAATACTTCAGTCCTCATGCGGAACTGACCATCCCTTTTACTCCTCAGAAGTCAGTCTGCTTCTTTCCCAGTTTTACTGTGCTAGCAATCGAAATGACAAGGGAAATGACTTCTGAACACTTGAGAAAATGAGCTACTAATGAAATGTTGGGTAATATTTATATGAATATACATTCCTTGGTATGTATATGTGCAAACGTATGCATTGTGAGATAGTTCACAAGTCTTCTTCAACACTAGCCTTCTTCAACACACAAGGCAATGTAAAAAGCTGGATTATACTATTGCTAAGTTACTTTTTTAAGGAAAATTATGTACTAAAAATTCTCCAAATTTGTTTCAGTTACATAACACATTCGTGCTTATCACACTCACTATTTGCCTTTTCTCAGGTTCGAATTTAACAAAAAAAAATTTGTGAATTGCTTTCCAAAGGTCGGAATTATTTTAATTGCTGTTTAGAATATGATGATCCTAGTTCAGTCACATAGTATTAGTTCCACCTCTCTGTGCAACCCATTTAATAGTCCTTTTCGCCTGTGGACGCAGGAAGTAGTTCAGAAGTATTGAAGATGTGTGACCAGAACCCCTTTAAGCCCCAGGATGACCTGATTAGGTTAATAGAAGCTCCCTGAACAACTTAGCCATTCTGCAGGGAAGCATCCATTGTATGAGGACCCAAAGCAGTAATCTGTCCTGGTCTGTTCTATAAACTTTGTCCTGGGGTCAGTTGCTTAAAGCCACAAGATTCTTTTTTTTTTTTTTTGGTTAGTGTTTTGTTTTGTTTTGTTTTTACTCTGTCAACAATGGAAAAGCAAAACATTGCTTCAGAGAAAGACACTTTTAACTTCCCAAGGCTGATTTCTGTTTCCGGTGCTCTGAGCCACGCCTTCCCACACTGATCTCCCAATTAGGCGTGTCTTCTATGCTGTCTTCATTCTGCCTTACTTCCTCAATAGAAGTTCTTCCCTTCCCCCCACTACCCTCCAAAAATGAGTTGAAAGTCACTAACTTCAGTATATGTCATAGTGTTGTGGGCTGAATTGTGTCCTCCCAAAATTCATCTGGCGTAGTCCTAACCCCTCAGCACCTCTGACTGTGACCGTAAGGTCATGTGGGCGGGCCTTAATCCAATATGACTGGCATCCCCCTAGGAAGGGGAGGGCTTGACACGGATGTGTGAGCACACGTGGAAGATGACAAGACGATCCGAGGAGAAGGTGGCATCTGTAAGCCAAAGAGAGAGAGGGCTCAGAAAAAAACAACCTGCCAACATCTCAGCCGTGGACATTCAGCATCCACAACTCTGACGGGGCAGAAAAAATCTGTTGTTTAGCCCACCCCGTCTGTGGTCTTTCGTTATCGCTTACTTATTGTAGCGAGGACTCTTCCTAGTTTTAAGAGTTGTTTGAAGAAATAAGCAAAACATATGATGTTCCTAATTTTATTATATATGACATTACAGAAAGTTTTCAGATTTGAAAAACTGAACAGCATTATTACATATCATATCATTGGGCCTCCATGTTCAGTGTGCTATTAAAAATATAAAGTTCTTAATTACATCCCATTTGAAACATAATCTTTGACCATGGATTTGCACATGTCCTATAATTTTGTTCTGTCCTTTGACAATTGAACTACAGTTGACTGGCTTAAGACCAATAAATGTCTAATTAAGGATAAATTGTCTCAGTTTTTGGCATCCATATAATTTCCATCTTTTCCTAAATTGAATTAAGTTTATGAGATCAAATTGCTCATCATTAAAACCAGCACTCTCACACTTTCCTTTTTCCATTCCATGCATTTTTATAAAATATGTGCAAAAGTGCAATAAAATTCACATTACTGCATAAAGCACTGCTATAAAGAGTAAAATGGAAGATGCCCCCAGAACTGAACTATGAGCTGAGAGGCAGCTCTCCCAGGCTAAAATCATCAATTTGTCTTTCCACATCCAAACGTCCAGATTTGGCCTGGAGAAAGCAATTAAAGGATCAAATGTACAATGCTCCAAATGTGGTTTATATGCAGGTAATCACTCTCTGCTGGCTGGGTGCCGTGTTCTCAATAAGCAATAGCTATTATTACTGTTGTTGTTGTCATTTTGATTATAATTTTTGGTGTCATTGCATAAATATACTGTGTTTTGTGTTGCCTAGCGGGATTGCAAGGGCCCACAGTCTTCTAGCAAACATTTGTGGAGCCCTGACGGTGCCAGGGGTGGGACTGGGTGGTGTGGTGAGAAGGACTGTGCCCTTTGGTGGCTTCCACTCCAGCAACAAGTTATATAAATGAGCAGATCAGCCCCAGGGCAGCATGGCAAATGAAGCACCCACGTGTGTGGGGGACGCTCAACTATCCCCCAGCTATCTGTCTCTTGTACAGAAGGGTCACGAGAGAACAATCCGGGGAGGTCTGAGAAGGCTCTGAAAACCTGAACAGGGGAACAGAAATTATTTAAAACTTATCTTCTGTCACAGCGTTGGCTGCATAATTTGTGTTTCAGTGTTTCTGTAACTATTTGCCAGGCTTGCTTTCTTCAGACGCCTCTCTCCTTGGCTGACAGAGGACCAGCTTCTTGCTGTGACCTCACATGGTCTTCCTCTCTATGCGCTCATATGTCTGTGTCACACTCTCCCCTTCTTCTAAGGACAACAGACATTGGATTAGGGCAGGCCTATGTAACTTACCTTACGACCTTTTTAAAGGCCCCATCTCTAAATACAATCCTACTTTTCTGAAGCACTACGGGTTAGGACTTCACCAGGTGAATTTTGGGAAGACATGATTCAGCCCATAACACTGTGATGTGATCTAAAGTTAATGAGTCTAAATTCAAGTTTTACTCTTCTTTTGGTCACTGCTTAGCAATATTCTTTTAATAATTCTACCAATCATCATGCCCTTGTATGTACAAAGGTTTCATATACACTTTTTTTTAGTCCCAAGACATTGAGTATGGAATAGACACTGTTATGCTTCAGGTGAGAAAACTAAAACTCAGAATTGCAACGTGGTCTGATAAAGCTTAAGTAGTTAGTAAGTGCTACAACAAGTTGTCTTGGTCAGTTCAGCTGCTGTAACAAAATACCATAAACTGGGTGGCTTATAGACAACAGAATTTTATTTCTTACAGTTCTGGAGGCTGGGAAGTCCAAGATCAAAGGTTCAGCATCTGGTGAGAGACTGCTTCCTGGTTCATAGATGGTTGTCTTTTTACTGTAATTTCACATGGCCAAACAGAGGGAGCTCTCTGAAGCCTTTTCATAAGGGTACTAATTCCATTCACAAAGATTCCACCTTCATGACCTAATCGTCTTCCAAAGGCCCCGTCTCCTAATACCATCCCTTTGGGGGTTAGGTTTCAACATGTGACTTTTGGAGCACACCAACATTGAGTCTATAGCATAGGTGACTGCTTAGACCTTCTGACCTCCTTCCAGAAGACCATCAGATGTCTAGTCCAGGGTACTTTCTACCATACCATCATGCCCTGTGTTATTGGGAAGCAACTCTCTTTTATAAAATGTAGAGCTATGATGTGGAACGTAACAGCCGATGCTTTCCCCAATTATCCAGACTGTCCAAACAATTCACATTAATCACAGACTCATAAATAAGAAGATAAGGGGAATTCTAAAAACCAGCTAGTTCAACTCTCCACATTTCACTGATAAGGAAACCAAGGCCAAAGAATGAATAACACGTCCAAGGTCACATAAGAAATAAGCTGGAGACTAGGACTAGAAACCAGTCTTCATCCTTCTATCCTGCTGATAATTCAGTAACTTATTAACCAGACATTCATGGAGCAACACATGTAGCAATTTAGACAAACAAATCCACAGCCAAAGTCTCCTGGACTGGAACGTGTTTTCCATGATCTACACCAGCTGTCACTTAAACTCCTAGAACCTGTTTCTCTTCTGAAAAATAGGAATAATAATACCAAGTCAGAGTTAAATGAGATAATACAGGTAAAGGACCTTGAGTTGCAACAAATGTAGTAAGTACTCGATGAGGGGAACGTGCCATGTTCATCTTTATTACGTGTTACATGGGTACTATGTAGTACTGTAATAAATAACATGTTAGTTTCTCAGAGCTGGAAATGTTTTGCCAGTCCCAATGCAGGATTGTGGAATAGAGTTTCACAGACCACAAAGGACTGCCTTCAGTGGCTGCCTTTGGGGTTACTACTCCAAGTTTAGAAAATTTAAAGATAGAAAATTGCTGAACCCAGTGAAATGCCAGATGTTTCAAACAGAGGAGTAGGTCTCCCAGTCAAGTCAGTATCACATCTGGATACATACTGGTCATTAACATCTCTCTCAGTAATATCCATACAGTACTAAATCTAAATATTCTTTTTTAATTTTTTTTAACGTTTATTTATTTTTGAGACAGAGAGAGACAGAGCAGGAACGGGGGGGGAGGGGGTCAGAGAGAGAGGGAGACACAGAATCTGAAACAGGTTCCAGGCTCTGAGCCATCAGCACAGAGCCCAACGCGGGACTGGAACTCACGGACCGTGAGATCATGACCTGAGCCGAAGTCAGACGCTCAACCGACTGAGCCACCCAGGCGCCCCTAAATCTAAATATTCTTAACAGAGAAGAATATCCTGGATTTCTGTGTATAACTTCGCTCAGCCTTTACCAATTATAATGCTCAATGCCAGATACATTTTTGCTAGTGGGTTACAACCACACAATTAGCACCCTTTTTCTCCCCGTGAAAGAGTCTACATTTCTGACACTGCCAGAGGAAACAAAGCAATTTTATTTTTAAACTACCATTGTTTTTAGTTCCTTTGTCCACAAAACCATAATGAGACACACACAGGGTATCCAATTTTAGATTTGGTGTGCTACCAGGATATTTTCTTTCAGGAGAAAAAAATTAGAGGAAATTACTGTACAAATAATCATGTCCCTCTGGTGACTATGCTGGTAACCACTGGGCAAAATAGTTTGTCACTCCTGAGACTTTGTCATGGAAACCATCATATCTGAAGTGGCCCCTAAAGAAACTACACGTTCCTCATGACCTTCCCAAATGGAAAAAATCTGGTTTGAATAAGTTAGAAAGGCAAGAAGAATTTGCCCAGGAGTCATAGACTTTATAATCTAGGTTGAGTTATTACTTTTCTTAATGCAGAAATTTGGCAAAAAAAAAAAAAAAATCAAATAAACATTCTGAGAATTTTATAGAAAGAGAAATCTCTGGCAATGATTAAGTTCAGCTAAGCTGGAGCCTGATGTTTCAGCTAAAAGGCAGCAAAGGTGGGGAACCCCAATTCAAACTCAACTGTTAAGTCATCCCTGACACTTGACTGTGATACAGCTGGTCCCACAACTTCCTGTTTTGTTTTGACTTGCATATATCACTGAGTAATTTGCAGAAATAGGGATTTTTTTAAAAATTACATACACATAGGGGCGCCTGGGTGGTGCAGTCGGTTAAGCGTCCGACTTCAGTCAGGTCACGATCCCGCGGTCCGTGGGTTCGGGCCCCGCGTCGGGCTCTGGGCTGATGGCTCAGAGCCTGGAGCCTGTTTCCGATTCTGTGTCTCCCTCTCTCTCTGCCCCTCCCCCGTTCATGCTCTGTCTCTCTCTGTCCCAAAAATAAATAAACGTTGAAAAAAAAATAAAAAAAAAATTACATACACATATAAATTGCATTTGTATATAAATTACAGCAAAAAGATTAGAGGCTACAAGTCTATTTCTTGTTTTTTTGCTTTGGGTAAAAAATAAATGAAAATATACAAAAAATATTCAGGGGAGGAGATCATTATGAAACAGAAATACATGCAATTCTTTCCTCCCCTTCTGTTTGTTAAGCTGGGAGAATGAGCCTCTCCTCTCTGCTCTTTGGGCCTCTAGAATATACCCATGCTCACACATATCAAGAATTGTATTTCCATTGGTCCTTATGCCAGTTCTGAGAGGGAGGAAGAAATGCCTGAGAAACATGGGCTCTGCTGGGCACAGCTCCAGGCGTTCTGTCATTCATGGTGCCAGCTGCCCTTCAAGGAGACTTCAGCAGCCCCAAGTAGACACAAAAAGTAAGCCTCGGGGAAATTAAGTGACTCCATCCAGGTGAGGGCAGAGTGAGAGGTGGGACAGCATCTGTCTGTCGGAGGGCTGTTACAGACATCACTTGATTAGGGCCTGCCAGATATAGATACCCTCTCACCCCCCTGCCACCCCAGCTATGGGAAAGGCCACGCTTGATGTTTGTTTTTTAATTGCAACGAGATAGAAATTTCAGACGAGAAAAGAGGGGAAATTGGGAGGGGAGGGAAGAGAAGAGGACATTGAGGAGAGGAGAATCTGGGAACAGCACCCTTGACCTTCTAATGCTGTGGGTTTAGAAGGCTAGGCTGCCAAGCTGCTCAAGGACCCATGAAGAAAATAAGTTCTCTCCCTTCAAAGAAATGTCTTCAGGAAAAAAAATTGCCATGAACAGCTTTCTTTTCCCAGAAACTAGAGTGTTTTCCCCTTAGGTCAATGACCATTAGATAACTGACCCTATTTTCATTTTTGTTTTGGCCCCAAAAACTTAGAATGACATTTACAGCTCAATTTTATTAGCTCTGTAGTTAACTCTCTAGTCCGTCTAAACATTTATTCCATCTTTCTACCTGGCCTTGTCTGTTTATAGTTATGTATTCTCAGGTACCATTTTCAACTATTGCATGTTAGCTAGTAAATTATATATGCTTGTAGACAAACGCCATTCTTATGTGACCAATAAATAAAATAAATAATGATTTCATGCATCTGATCAATTACCTGATATAGTTATTAGCATGTATTAATTTTCATTGACTATTTAATATGCTTACTTTGCATTATGGATTCTACTGCTTGTATTCAAGTTACTTTTCCCTTAGTTCAGTCAGCAAATATTTATCAAGTGTTCACTGTATGCCAGACACTGAACCGTGTGTTGGGTTCCCAATGAAAGCAACACACACACAGCCTCTGTTTTCAGGAAGATGTTGCAATTGTCACATGAAAAGTACAAGGAAGAAGAAGTACAGGGTGGTAAGTGAAAAGTACAAGGAAGGAGAAGAAGGGGGTAGACTAGAACCACCCTCGGACCTAGAACAGGTGAACTTGAGCTAATCCCAGGGTTTCAGGACTGCCCCAGGCAGGTCACATTTGACTTGATATCTATAGGGCCTTAATGAAGATAAAAGGCTGGTGGGGCAAGGGTGGAGTTGGGGAGCATTTCAAGCAGAGAAAACAACACGTGCAAGGCTCTAGGGTACAAAGAGCTTTGACGGCAAGGGAAGGAGGTGATCTTGAGGTAGGAAGATTGTGTCAACATGTAGAGAGACACGTTAACCTAGAGAGAGAGTCATACTGAAGATTCTTTGTCCCAAAAATGTTGATGAGGCTATAAAATGACGTGCTCAAAGTCATCCAGCCAGTGAATAAGGATGTGTATAAGAAATATCAACATAGCAAAACTGAATCAGCTTGTAGCTAATAATACATGCTAAGGGGAAAACTGAAATGATCTTGAAAATTATTTCTTTAGTGTTTTCACATATAGGGCATTATCAGAATTGCTGTTAAATCAAAAAAATTCAACACAGATGTTGTTAAATAGTTATTATTAAATTTACTCTTACATACCCCAGTTTACATAGGACAAAACTGATGTTCAGAGGAGTTAAGTGCTTTGTTTGAGATTACTCCAAAACAGTAGCAAAACTGGGAGTAGGACTCAGGACTACTGAATCCACATCTTGTGTTCTGTCCATGAAGCATGTCCCACGTGGTGCTTATCTGATTCTTTAAATTCATGTTCAAGACTGGGTCCCAGGGAACAAGCCAGAGGATGAAAACTTTTCTGTAAAACTGCCCTTGAGCTGTTATTGAGGCATATAAATGACAGCGAAGGAGAAGATGTGAGGTAGATTTTATAAATTATTCTAATAAATGGCAAGTCATTAGATTATTCATGCAAATGCATGATCAATCTTGAATTTTTACAAAGGAAAGAAAACAAAACATCTTTCACCACTGAAAGGTAATTTGAAATTTGTTACACTTAAGATGTTAAAAAATCGAGGCAAACCTTAGCTGTGCATGCTTTGATTTTAAAAAGCTTTCACTCTTGGGTGGAAAATTAAACGTTCTTATTCCTATCCCTCATGAGAGGAAAAGAAAAACTTGAAGGAATATAGAGGAATTGTTTTCTTTTTTCACATAAACAATGTTCTGCTGTTGAGTTGTTCTTGTAAAAAAAAAAAGTAGCTTTAAGCAACGTCAAGAAATGCAAATGGGGTTTCATCAGAATGGTATTCTTGACAATAAAGGAGAAGGAAATCTCATGAGAAAAAAGGAGCCATAGAAGAGAGACGAGAGTCCCCTCAAAGTCATTTGGCTCCAGAGGCTGAAGGATCACATCAGTTGTGCCACAGCAAGAGTTACTGGATGGCCTCAGCTCTGCTTCCATTAGCAGGACCCACCTTCCCTCTCGAGTGCTGTCTTCCTTCTCTACACAACCCATGGTGGCTGTTGAGATCTCCTGGGCCTCAAGGAATGCGGTTGTGACCCTGGACATGGTCTCTGCCTCCCTGGACATTAGAGCTCATTGAAACTCCCTGCCACATCATAATCACTATCAATTTTGTCCTCTGCTCTGCATCTTTTCCCTACCTTATACCTCTGCTTCCTCATACTTTTAGATGACCATTGCTTTGGTTTGTTTACAGCCCCACTAGGCCTCTGTGGCCCTAAGGCCTCAGTCTACCTGAGTTCTGTCCATGGGAGTTTTTGGCGTCAGCCCCTGCCTTCTATATTTCCATTCTATATTCCTCAATTCGCACCATGAGCGAAAACCTGATTGGCCTGGTGAATGGGCCCCATTCTGATTTTGACACAGCTGTATCTAACAGGTCCTGCCACTGACTGCTGTTGGGCTATGGATTCACCACCCTTGGCTCAGGCAGTCACCACTCCCCCAGCAAGCTATAGCCAAGGGTAACATCATGGAGAGTAACATGGCATACGACATGAAGACAAGCTCTGATCTGAAGTCCGTGTTAAAATGCCAGCTCTGTCAGCCATGGGACTTTGGGCAAATCCCTAAAGGCTTCTTCTATAAAAGGAGGGGGATTGTAACGTCTGTCTCACTGGGTTGTCGTGAGCACTAAATGAAGTAACACATGGAAAACCTTACCACTGTGTTTAGTACCCAGTAAGGGCTCCATTGGTATCAGCTGCTATTACTGTGGGTTTCTACTGACAGTCCTCAGCAAGTGGCCACGAGCAGGCCAACTGCCCTTGGCTGGGGACTGTGGATCCAGAGAAAGTCATCAAGGACCCTGCTCAATCACAAGTATACAATGTCTTCAACCTCGGCTCTACCTGTCGAAGCTCACTCACAGATCTTTTTAAGTGGGGAAGATGCTGAGAGGGCTTTGGATTTTTTTTCTACACGAACACTTTTCACATGACCAATTTAATCCACAAAATCAATATACACAAATGTGGGTAACTGCGGGAATAGGCTGTCAAAAGTGCCCTTTTTCAGTTGAGCCTTCTGTGACATACTCCTGGTTGTTTAGCCAGGTTTTTATGGTTGTTTAGGTATTTGTGTGTGTGTGTGTGTATGTACAGGTGTGTTTTAACAAGAACCCCCTCATTATTATGTGACCTGTTGAGATCTACAGGAATTATCTGGTAACCTGGGAAATTAGTTTATTTAAATCTGGTTCAATCAGGCCTGTTAAGTCACCTAAGTAGAACTAACTAAGTATTTTCATTTGAATTAACAATTGTAACTGTTATATAACAATACAGAAATGGGTTTGGTCCAAGGCAGGGTGGTTAGTCTCTGACCCCATCTGAACTGGGTTAGACATGAAATGGCCTGTGACACCAGCTGACTCTTGAGATGACATGAAATCACTGCATTCCATTGTCTGACTCCAGGGAAGCACCTTTCACACTATGTTCTAGTATATACCATGACAAAAAACAGCGACTTCTGAAGTCTAGATGATGCAGAAAAATCTCACTAGGGAAGGGAGGGGGGCAGCGTTTGTCAGAGGTTGAAGTATAGCTCTCCCACACAAAAACCTGAAAATTATAAATTGGATTATGATAATTCCCATTTTCAATGCTTCCAATAGCACAGACATGAGTTCTTTACCGTGTGAGAGTGCTGCTGCCTCTCTTTCTCTAACTCGTGGTTCAATACACGTAAGCTGCTCTGCTTCCAACCTGTGCCCAGCACATACCAAGGTCTTTCCCAGCTCAGGGGCCCAGTCCCCTGTGAGTCCTCTCCCTCACCACCCACCTGAGATTCCTCCAGCACAGCCAACTCATTATTTCCTATCTCGATAAGCACCCTAATGTGTTTCTTACATAGCACCTGTCATGATTTATAATTATTTTATTTATAAGCTCACTTGAATTCTGAGATCTTTGTTCCTAGACTCAAGGCTTTCTGAAAGCAGAGACCATCTCTGTTTTATTTACTGTTAGACCTCCAACATTTCGCCCAATGCCTAGCCCACAGGAGGTACTCAATAAATATTTGTTGAATAAATTAAAGACAAGAGGGAAATCGAAGGGCAATTCACATGCTATAGGGAAATAAATAGATGTCTTGTTCTTTAAATGGGTGAATCGTATGGTGTAAATTGTATGTTATGTGAACTATGTATCAAAAGAACTGTTCTCAGAAGAACAAAAACTTACAAATGGAATCTGTGCTCAGAACTTTGAGGCTCCTTATAGGATTGTGGCATGCAACTTCATTTCGTGCACAAGTAACGTGGAGAATTGTGTTAATAACAAAGAAACAGTGAACTGCTGCACCATTCGTTGGTTATGAAAGGGCACACCAGTCCTTAACAGAAACTAGAGATCAACAAACCGCAATTAGAGGGTGGCTGATAATACGTGTGCCTAGACAGGGAGTCCCGTGATGCCTACTCACCCTTTGGAAGACCAGAGACTGGACGAGGTAAAGAGGAAAGTGAACTTTGTTTCTGCTGCAGTGGGATCCAAGAGGTTGGTTGGGAGTGGAGGGCAGGGGAGGATTAATATCTTCTCCCCATCAGCTGTGTTCACTGCTTGATCTCCTAAAGCATTCAAATGTTAAAATCTGATTACAGAAAAGCTTTTATTTCGTTTTTGCCACTCGTGTATCTATACCACTTGAATATGGGCAAAGCAATCTGTAGTTATTATTTTTTGCCCTTATTCAAAGTACTTTTATGCTGAACAGGTAGGTTGATGTTTCAAACTCAGCTATATCTGGGCCCTTTGTATGATGAGAATAACAGAATGTCCCAATCAACTTAAAATAACTCACTTGGGGGCTATCTTCTTAGGAGATGCCTGTCCTATCTGTAGATAAAGCTACTTATGGGATTTTGTAAGCTGTTTTATGGACCCTTAGAGCTCTCTAAAATTTTTTCTGGATCAAGGTGAGCATTTACAAAATAAACCATCAGTAACCATTGGTAAGATAAATAGGGTGTAAGTAGCTCCTTGTTCCATCCTATAATAGCAGAGAGTCCCTTGGCTTAAAGGAATCAGGTCTTTGGTGGAATGTCCTTGGCTCTTTCTTTACAGAAAATGGTAGAAAGTAAAATTCCCCTTACAGAATTAACCATCTCTTAAAGGTTAAGATACCGCTTGGATTCAACACCTCCACAGATCCTAGAAACTGACTAATAACAGGTGCTAAATTAAAACTAACTTGGGTCTGATCCTAACTCAACCACTCCGTGAGATTATATATGACATAGACAAGTTATTTAGCCTCTTTAAGACTATCTTCCCATCCGTATGATGGAAATAGGAATATTTACTACCTTCTCTCGGAATAAGAATACTACTACTTCACGGATGAAGTAAAACAGAACACAGCAATCACAGTGCCTGGCTCACAGAAGGCACCGCAATAGTAGGCCTTAGTTGTTATTGTTATTCCAGGAGAAAGTTCTGTCAAAATCATACGGTGTTTCCCCACACACCAAAATACTGTATGATGAAAGCGAAACCCCTCCAAACCTCAGTTTCCCCATTTTTAAATAAAAATAAAACAAAGAGCAAAAGTAAGAATTAAAGAAGAAAATACATATGACAGCCATCTGTAAATTATACAGCTGCATTAGCCTTATTTAATATATTGGTTTTATCATTGGTGCTATCGGTACTATAATACTGGAAGCAATCATAACTCCTGTCATATACCACAAAAATCCACAACCAGTTCAGCCTCAGGATTAAAGATAATGAAGAGACACTATTTTGTTTCCTGAAGGGAGGAAAAAAAAAACACAAAAGAAAAGAATCATTATGGAATGCAACAGCACATATCAGTGTTAATTTTTTAAAAGGGCAAAATCTGTTAACGTTTTCAGCCTTACAGTTTGCACCAATGAGGAGGGAAATAAGTTAAATATTTGTATGCACATGCAGGGAGAGTAAGACAGGATTTGGTCGTAAGAAGGATTCCAAATCCTATTGGTTTCCCTGGGGCAAAAATGCAGGGATAATATGACAAAATATAGATGGCCGTCAAAAACGATATCATGAATCTGATCTCAAAATTTGGTCCTTGGCAACAAGTGCAAAAGCATCTCCATGGCACAGAGGTGACCTATTTTTGAGGCTAGAGGAAGGAATTCTCAACTTTGAGCAAGCATCAGAATCATGCAGAAGGCTTGTTAAAACACAAATCGTGGGGCCCTACCATGTCATCTGAATGAGCAGGTTGTGGTGCAGGCCAAGAATTTGTGACGCCGACACTGGTTTCTACTTTGAAGACACCGGATCGATAATGTAGGTATTTCTGTAGTAATGCTCAACTCCATGAGGATGGTTGGAAGGAAAACATGATAGTATTTTGTTTTGTTTTTTAATTTTATTAAGGAATAATTAGCATAATTATTATATGCTATTATATACACAATAAATATAATTGTGTGTATTTAAGGTGTATGACATGATGATTTGACATATATATATGTTGTAAGATTATTACCAAGATCAACATAATTAAATACATCCATCACCTAACATGCTTATGCTGTACTCCTTTTTTCATTGTGTGTGCGCGTGTGTGTGTGTGTGTGTGTGTGTGTGTGTGTGTGTGGTTAAGAATGCTTGTGATCTACTCTCAGCAACTTTCAAGTACCTAATACCATATTATTAACTACAGTCAAGATGCTGTACTTTAGATCCTCAGAATCCATTCTTCTTATAACTGAAAATGTGTACCCTTTGACCTGTATCACCCCATTTCCCTTCCCCCAGCTCCTGTCAACCACCACTCTGCTGCCTGTTTTTATGAATGCATCTTATTTTATATTCCACATATAAGTGATATCATACAGTATTTGTGTTTCTCTGTTTGGCTTATTTCACTTAGCATAATGTCCTCTGGTTTCATCCATGTTATTGCAAATGGCAGGATTTCCTGCTTTTTTATGTCTGGATCCTATTCCATTGTGTGTGTGTGTGTGTGTGTGTGTGTGTGTGTGTGTGTGACTATGTGTATACCACATTTCCCTTATCCACTCATCCATCAAAGGACATTTCAGTTGTTTGCAAATCTTGGCTATTGTGAGTAATGCTTCAATGAAAGGGGAGTGCAGATATCTCTTCAAGATACCAATTTCAATTCCTTCATATATATATACCCAGGGATGGGATTGCTGAACCATATGGTAGTTCGCTTTAAAATTTCTGAGGAACTACCATATTGTTTTCTATAATGACTGTACCAATTTACCTTTCCACCAACAGTGTATAAGGGCTCCCTTTTCTCCACACCCTTGCTAACATTTCTTATCTCTTGTCTTTTTGGTAAGAGCGATCCTAAGTGGTGAGAGATGATACCTCATTGTGATTTTATTTGCATTTCCTTGATTATCAGTGATATTAAGCACTTTTCATATACCTATCGGTATGCCATTTGTATGTCTTTGGAAGAATGTCTATTCAGGTCATTTGCTCATGTTTTATTGTATTATTTGCTTTTTTGCTATTGAGTTATATGAGGTGTTTTTTTTTTAAATATATTTTGGACATGGACCCCTTATCAGATATATGGCTTGCAAGCACTTTCTCCTCATCTACAACTTATATTTTCAATTTACTGATTGTTTTCTTTCCTATGCAGAAGCTCGTTAGTTTGATGTGGCCTCACTTGTTTATTTTCATTTTTGTTGCCTTTGCTTTTGGTGTCTAAGAATCATTGTGAAGGCCAATGTCAAAGATCCTTTTACCTATGTTTTCTTCTAGGAGTTTTATGGTTTCACGTCTTACATTTAAGTCTCTGATCTATTTGTGAGTCGTGTAAGACAGGGGTCCAGTTTCATGCTTTCACATGTAGATATCCAGGGGTGCCTGGGAGGTTCAGTCAGTAAAGCCTCTGACTTCAGCTCAGGTCGTGATCTCGAGGTTCTTGGGTTCGAGCCCGCATCAGGCTCTGTGCTAACAGCTCAGAACCAGAGCTTGTTTTGAGTTCTGTGTCTCCCTCTCTCTCTCTCTCTGCCCCTCTCCCACTCTCAAAAATAAACAAACATTAAAAAAAGTTTTTAAAAAAAGATGACATGTAGATATCCAGTTTTCCCAGCAGCATTTATTGAAGAGACTACCCTTGCTATCCTTTCCACATTTTTCATTCTTGGAGCCATTGTCAAAAACTGGTTGACCCTATACATGTGAGTTTATGCATGGGCTCTCTATTCTGTTCCTCTTTTATACCCCTACCACACTGTTTTGATTACTATTGCTTTGTAATATAGCTTGAAATCAGGAAGTATGATGCTTTCAGCTTTGTTCTTCTTTGTCAGGATTGCTTTGGCTATTCAGAGTCCTTTGTGGTTCCATAAAAAATTTTAGGATAGTCTTTTCCTATTTCTGTGAAAAATGCCATTGATATTTTGATAAGGATTGCATTGAATCTATAGATCATTTGGGGCGGTATTGACATTTTCACAATATTAATACTTCCCATCCAAGAAAATGAGAGATCTTTCTATTTATTTGTCTTCTTCAGTTTTTTCTTCAATGTCTTATAGTCTTCAGTGTACAGGTTTTTCACTTCCTTGGTTAAATTTATTCCAAAGTATCTTATTGTTTTGATGTTATTGTAAATGAAATTGTTTTCTTAATTTCTCTGTCGTATAGTATGCTTTTAGTGTCTAGAAATGTAACTGATTTTTCTATGCTGATTTTGTATCCTATAACTGTAGTGAATTCATTTATTCTAATAGTTCTTTAGAATGTTCTATATATAAGATCATATCATCTGCAGAGATAATTTTATTTTTTTCTTTTCTAATTTGGATGATTTTTAGTTCTTTTTCTTGCCTAATGGCTATGGCTAGGACTTCCAGTACTATGTTGAACAGAAATGGTGAGAGTAGGCATGCTTGTCTTTTTCCTAATCTTATTGGAAAGGTTTTTATCTTGTCACCATTATGCTGTTAGCTGTGGGCCTGTCAAATATGGCCTTTATTATGTTGAGAAGTATTTCTTCTATAATTAATTTGTTAAAAGTTTTTATCATGAAAAGACGTTAAATTGTGTCAAGTCCTTTTTCTGCACTTCTTGAAATGATATGATACTTATCCTTCATTCTATTAATGTGGTATGTCAGATTCATTGATTTGCATATGTTGACTCACCCTTGTATCCCAGCTTGAATCCCACTTGATTATGGCAAACGACCCCTTTAATGTGCTCTTGAATTCAGTTTGCTAGTATTTTATCGAGAATTTTTGCATCTATGTTTATCGGGGATATTGGCCCATAATTTTCTTAGAGTGTCCTTGCCTTGATATCAGCGTAATACTGGCCTCATAAAATGAATTTGGAAGAGTTCCTTCATCTTCAATTTTTTTGAAAGAGTTTGAGAAGGATTGGAATTAATTCTTCTTTAAGTGTTTGGTATGATTCACCCATGAAGCCATATGGTCGTGGGCTTTTATCTGTTAGGAAATTTTTCATTACAGAATATAAGGGTGTTTGATTTAATTTTTTTATTTTTTTATTTTTTTTAACGTTTATTTATTTTTGGGACAGAGAGAGACAGAGCATGAACGGGGGAGGGGCAGAGAGAGAGGGAGACACAGAATCGGGAACAGGCTCCAGGCTCTGAGCCATCAGCCCAGAGCCTGACGCGGGGCTCGAACTCGTGGACCGCGAGATCGTGACCTGGCTGAAGTCAGACGCTTAACCGACTGCACCACCCAGGCGCCCCAAGGGTGTTTGATTTTAAATGGAAGTATCGCCATAAAAGATGGGGAATGGGAGGTAAAAAAATTGAAATTATGATCAAGATGCTGTTATTTGTGGAATATCTTTTCTGTGAATCAGTGGAAACCAGGGATTCCTCTGACCCTACTGGCTTGGTGAAGTCTCAAAGTATTGGCAGGCTCCCAAATGATCCCCCAAAATGCAACTTAAGTGCAAACGAAAGTCAGTTTGGCCTGATGAAGACACCACAATCCTGGGCACTGTTGAAAGGATGTGAAAGGATGGGAGAAAGTCATTCAGCAGAGACCTGAATGTTGTTCTGTCTCTTTATTATTCAAGTTGAGCAATTTCCTCTGGTATTACCAGATTCCCAGCTGTGACTGAATTCCAGGCCCACAAAAAGCACTTTCGCTATTGCAACTGGGCAAAATTAGGGATCATAATGGCCAGTACCTGTCTGGGGCTCACTATGCACTGGGCACTTTACATGCAGTATCCTATATAATCCTTATATCAGTCTGTAAAGTAAGAACTACTATAATTCCGCACGCCTCCCCCCGCCCCCCATTGTTTAAGGGAGCAAACCGAGTCTAAGCAAGTGGCTCTGAGTCACAAAGCCAGTAAATAACAGAGCTGTATTTGAAAACAGAGCTCACTCACTCCTGAGCCTGGTCTACATCCAGACAGAACTTGGCACACATGAAGGATGATCTGTGAGGTACATATCAGGAAGACTTCACCGGCGCCTAAGAGCCTTTAGAAATCAAACACATTTCTCTAAGTGTATCTTCCCACTCCTCCTGAAACACATGATTATTTCTTGTTGCCATTATACAACAAACTACACAGAGAGAAACAAACGGAATTCCCTTTGTTCCATCAGCCTCATAAATATTTTTTATGCTATTACAACAGCAGGAATTCTCTTTGTCCATAGACTGTACGTTGATTTCTACCGAGGCTGGGAGGTCCTCTTCCCTTCTTTTATAGGAATCTTGGTCTTTCTCTTAGTCGCCATATGTCCCTAAGCTAAGGAAACAAACATCTGAAGAAAGCACATGGTTTCCATAATTCAGCACCTAAAAATACTTCATGGGTTTGCCTTCTTTAATATTCCCAACAATCTGCAAAGCAGACACTGTCCCCCCCGTGTCATGCATGAAGAAATGAGTGCAGGAGTATTGGGTAGCGTGGTTAATATCATGGAGCCAGCTGAGATGCTCTCTGTGTCCAGGTCCTTTGACAATAAAGCCTCTTTTTCTTTCTGCCTATTCTCCTTGCTCTTTCCACTGCTTCTGCACTTTTCAAGCATCAATTCCATAAAGCCTACATAGGAAGGGGGAGTGCAACGTCAAGAGGAAAAAGAAATTTTGTAAATAAAAATAAAGTCCTGGTTTTTCAAGGTCTTGGTAGAGCACTTACCCCTGAAACCCCACAGCATTGGGACCACTATTGTTATTCACCTGAGGTCTCTGATGATTCTTTTCCCTTGGATTACCCAGAGAGGAATGAATTCCACGTGTTTGCTTGCATGACAGGATAAACTGCCAAGGCCAGTCTTACTAGCAAGGGTTTCTCTGTCTGACATTTCCGCCTGACCTGGTGAAAAGCAGTCGGGAAGGTACAGACCTTGTCCCCCATGTTTGAACTGTGTAATGTTATACTGCCACCTTGTGGTCCCTTCGTTGCGAGCTCAAAAACAAAGCCAGAGCTTGACAAAACCAGCAGTGGTGGAAACCAGTTTTGCAACTCGGGCTGAAGAAGTCGAAGTTTGGGAGAGAATATAGGAGAGATGTCCTAATTTGTCAGGAAAAACGTTAAGTCATATATGTCATAAAATAATTTCCTGGTCAAGGGTACAGGACCTGGAGTCAGATGACCACAGTTTAAACTTACCCACTAAATAACTCCTTCTTTGGGCATTTTTCTTGTCTATATCATGGGAATAGTAATAATGTCTCAGGACTGCTATAAGAATTAAATGAGATCATGCCTGCAAAGTGTGTGGCCTTAAGCCTGGCACATAAGTTTCGCTGTTACTGTGGAGCCCAGACAAGAAAGCACGCTGTCCTCTCCAAAGCTCAAAAAGGTCCTCTCTTCCCTGTCACTTCCTGGGACCTAACCCTAACCCTCTCCCTTCCCACTCTGCTGTTCTTTGGTTTGAGGCTTAAACATTTCATCTTTCCCTACCCCTGAAGCGTGACTTTGGGGGAGTCAAGCAGAACACATTTCAAATTTCATCTTAATCCTCTAGCAGGTTTATGACTTTTGCCAAGTCATGTAAACTTCCTGAGCCCAAATTTCCTCCTCTGTAAAATAGGGTGAATAATACCCATGTCTCCAGATTATAGAAAGAACTGGAAATAACATATACAAAGCATCTGGCTCAGTGTATTTCTCATAGTTGTGGATTTTTTTTTGTTTTTTTTGTTAGTTTTTTTAAGTTTGTTTGTTTGTTTGTTTGTTTTACTTATGTATTTTGAGGGAGAGAGAGTGAAGGAGGGACAGAGAAAGGGAGAGAGAGAGAATCCCAAGCAGGCTCCACACCGTCAGCACAGAGCCCTATGCAAGGCCTGAACTCATGAACCATGAGATCATGACCTGAGCCAAAATCAAGAGTCAGATGCTCAACTTACAGAACCACCCAGGCGTCCCATCACATAGTTGTTTTATTCTTCATGGTGACATTATTATTGTCATTATTACCTGTATGTATCCTTCCCCAATCCTTCCCTTGTCCTTCAAGAAACAATAAAACCTTTAAGCTCATCTTACCCATCAAAGGTCCACCAAGTAATTGGAAAAGAAAGAACCAGTCCTTCCGGTGTCTCATTATGCAGCTCCAATAAAACATTATTTTCCCATGATTTCATAACATATTTATTTTCTCAAGGCTAAAATTGTTCAAGGCAATTTGCTCACATTTTGATGTTTCTAATATGGAAGTATATTTTATAATCAATAGGTACTTCTATATTTGTTTCTTCTCTCCAACCCCTAACTCCCTCAAAAAAAAAAAAAGATATAAAGGTACTACTAAATCAAGGTTAATCTTATATTTAATGACAACTTAGGACTCAAGAATATAAGTGGATTCTGCTTTCATCCACCCTAACATCCCAAAGTCTGGATCTATGGTGACATCTTAAATGTTCTTAGCCATATGAATAGGAATTTCAAAGGTACAATGCTCTTGTATGTGAAGCAGTAATGCTAAGGAGACTGGGGTGAGGGGGTGGGGGGACCCAACAGCCCCACCCACTCAGCAATATGACGATCCTCTTCCCTTGCAGCACAGAATGAGATTGGAACTCTTGTTTTTCCCACTTCTCCATGTCCCAGAAACAAATGACAAGCCCTGAGCCCTCTAAACTCAGGTGGGAAAGATTTGCACTTTCTTCTGCATATGCAGACAGCTAATCACCCCCAGGACACCCGAGCTGGCAGGGCAGATGCCGAACACTGAAACTGCACGACCTTGAGCCAAGTAGGAACCGGTACATTCGGTCACTAAGGTACAGCCGGGATCACTGCCTGGGTTTCTAATGAATGAGGACTTGTTGCCTAATTGAAAACAAGCCTAACATGCTTCATTCATTAGTGTTAGAAGAAAGAAAAAGAGAGAGAGAGAGATCCTGATGCCAACTTTTCAAAATTCCCCCTGGTCAGTTTTCCTGTATAAAAACCAGCCCATCATCCCCAGTCAGTGCGAGACTTGGCAGCAACTTTTTGGGTCCACCCCTTCGCACTGAAGATAAATGACCTTTGTAGTTGCTTCTTTGGAAAGGTAACTTCAGTGCAGTGGAATAACTAATAGGGAAGAAGGAATAAGTAAACATTTCACTCTGGCCTCGACAGGCTGTTTCAGCCACAGAGTGCGGCCGGTAGGTCAGCCAACCAATACCTTTTGCTAATTCTTCCAAAGAAAAACAAAGTGAACTTGGACACCCCCGGGGCCCTAGAGAATGTTGCTGGCAGCCAAGCTCAGCTACCGCCAGTAACTGCAATATCTTAAGCGCTAACGGCTTACTCTTTCTTTTCTCTTCTCCATGCACCTCTCCTGAGGTTCCTTCTCACTGTCAGTTGTCCAGGGCACCTGAGAGGGAGAGACACCCACTAAGACACAGGTGGAAGTCGTCAAACAGATTGCCTTTAGCTGCCATCTTCACCTGAGCTAAGTGGACACTGTGACCCCAATGCACAGATTTTGTGCACAAGTTCCTTCTCAAGATAAGCCATTAAAGGCAATTAAAATGAGTGATCACAGCTGAGTTATTATGTCAGGGTGGCGCCCCCGCTGCCGGGAGCAAAGCAAAAGCTAAAGAGGGCTTGGTTTCAACTGAATAAAGATTTTTCTGAGAGAAGTCGCTGCTGGGTTGCCTTCAACCCAACTGTGGGCCTGTGGGAAGGCTCCAACTCCTGTGTCTCCATAGCCAAAGTCAATCTCCACAGAAATAAAGAAAGCTCATCAAAGAGCTGGTCTAGAAAATGGCCTGCATTCTGGGCTACTCAATGACAGCACGAGCAGAAAGATCTTAATCCCGAACAAGTGAAAACTCTCCAGCTGAGGAGTACCAGACGGGAAAGGGATAACAGGAGGATCATGGGAGGCTTGCAACGATAAAAATAGTAAATCATTTATCTTCAAGGAACTAAACCTCTCTTGCTGGAGAGAGACTCTTACAAGATGAATTAACCGCACTCCTCACATCTTTTAACTCCGTGTCACTTCCTAAAAGCATCAAGGAGTTAAGCCAACTTATGACACAGTTTATTTCATTTATTCCACAAATATTACTTGAGGTCCTACCACACGCCAAGCATTCTACAACGGCAAAGACGCTAAACCAATCTCAGTCTGCACAGAATATACAGTCCCTTGGAGCTGACTGCCCCTGCAGTGAGGTCATGCACTCTGGTCAGAGTCCAGGCAAGTGAGGTCAAGTTTAGGCTCTGCCATTGACCTTATGTATGACCATGAGCCAATCGTATAGGTCTCCCCAGCCCTTAGTAAAATGAGGGCTATTTTTGAGCTGCCACACTGTTTAAGCTCAGGGCATCTTGAAGGCAAGATGAAACTTGTGGGAGCAGGCTGGCCACAGATCTTCTGCCCTCAACTTTGACCTCAGTTCTTCTGCTTGCTTCTGGTTTAATACACTGGAGGTCAGGGGCACCAGGGTGGCCCAGTCGGGTAAGCATCCTACTTTGGCTCAGGTCACGGTCTCACAGTTGTGAGTTCAAGCCCAGCATCGGGCTCTGTGCTGATGGCTCAGAGCCTGGAGCCTGCTTCACATTCTGTGTCTCCCTCCCCCCCCACTCATGCTCTGTCTGTCTGTCTCTCTCTCAAAAACAAACATTAAAAAAATAATACGTTGGAGTTCATAGTATTGTTTTTAATATTTTTTAAGTTTGTTTATTCATTTTGAGAGCGAGAGGGAGCACAGGAGGGTCAGAGATAGAGGCAGAAAGAGAATCCCAGGCACTATCAGTGCAGAGCCCAGCGTGGGGCTTGAACTCACGAATCGCGAAATTATGACCTGATTAGAAATCAAGAGTCAGATGCGTAACCAACTGAGTCACCCAGGCATCCCTTGGAGTTCAGAGTATTTGAAGGAAAAAAATTCAACAGCTAAAATGAGTTTTGAAAACTATTGCCCTATGATTTTAATATATTTTTTAATGTCTATTTATTTATTTTGAGAGAGAGAGCGCAAGCAGGGGAGAGGCAGAGAGAGAGGGAGAGAGAGAATCCCAAGCAGGCTCCGTGGTGTCAACACAGAGCCCGATACAGGGCTCAAACTCACTAACTTCGAGATCATGACCTCAGCCAGAATAAAGAGTCGTATGCTTAACTGACTGAGTCACCCAGACACCCCTGCCTTAAATGATATTAAAGTCCATTCCCATTCTGTGGTTTGTTTTCCCAGATTTCATGGAGTTTTTCATCTCTGGCAGATAAATCACCCAGGGAAATCTCTCTGAAAATAGTTCCTCTCCTTGGAACACAGACTTCTCTCATGAATATTATCCTACCACAACCTTGCATGGCTTGTCCATCTCTCCTCTGAACCCAGATTTCCTCTTTTCCTCCATCAAATATAAGTTCACCAATATATGGTCATCGCTGGTATGATCAGCTCATTTCCTCTCTAAATTACCATACTTGACATCTTTTTCCTAACATAAACCACGGTGTTTCCTATTTTTGCCAACATTATAGGCAGCTTGTCCTTCCTGGGGAAGATTTTGGGTTTTGTTTCTTCACTGTCTTATATTCCAACTTATTCTCAGAAAGGATCTGCAGGAATGCATAACATACAAGTGCACGACATCTTTAATCGATATCAAAGTAATTTATATATACACATTTAAAAAAATAGTCTGAAGAGAATTTTAAAAATAGTCCCACTTCCCAAAGCCAACTACTTTAAATCATGTAGCTGTTTTTTGACAAATCCTGGCCATTGCTTTCCTATCTCTTAATAATATGCTGATATTGCTATTTGTTGATTTTTACACTTTTTTTTTTGCCAGATCCATTGATTTCTGCTATTATGAATGAGGAGTTAACACTCACCTTCCCCATTTTCCCTAGATAAGTGTGCCACTATTTTACGTAAATCAATATACATTTTTCTACTGTGATGATTATGTATATGTCGTTTCTGGAAAGGCCAAGCAGGTTGCTAAGCATGCAGCTTAAATGGGAATCTAAAAGTGGAGAAATAAAGGCGAGGAAATAAAAGAGAGCTGGCAATAATTTAAGATTTAAATGCATACTCGACAATATATGAGTATTTCTCTGCTTCCATGAATAAACCACCACTGAGATCAGTCTCGGACTTAGAACGTGCATAAAAATCACATGGGATCTTGTTAAAATGCAGATTCTGATGCAGTAGGTCTGGGTGGGACTTGAGATTCTTGCATGTCTGACAAGCTCCCAGGTGATGTCGATGCTGCCCGCCTATGAACTACGTTTGCAGTAGCAAGACTGCCTCTGATGATTTCCAACTCTTCTCCACAGAGAGCCCTGGCTCTTCTCAATAATCCCAGTCTGTTCCGTTTTCTATTCCAGAGTGAGCGGCAACATGGCATTCACCATAAGTACTTGCATGTGGGGAGGAACAGGTGTCCCATCTCTGTCTTGCAGATGGGAAACGCTTTGGCAGGTAAGGGACTCATGCGGAGCTAAATGACAAAATTCTCTAATATAGAAAGAGTGCTTCAATTTCTACCTTCCTTGCTAACAGTCTCAGATGACGTTTAAACACTTGGAAACAAGCTACAGAGCATGTCTACCTTGCATCTGATGGAGGTGCAAGTCCCTAGGGTAAGCAGAGGATCAGCCATACTTCCTGTTTCTTTTTAATTATCTCCATTTCTTTGCATTTCTCCAGGGTGCCCTCTCTTTGCTCATATCCACCTGGGCTGCCAGAAATCTAGAGACACAGGTTGATGGAAAAGATACCAAAGGAAGCCCTGCTCTCCTCTATTATGGCTGTCCTCCATCACGAAAGAAACTTCCTCCGAATAGTCTTAGAAAGTGGTACCTGTCATTTGTTACAGATATAAAGGCCAGTGGGTGCTATAAATGTTTAACCACTAACTGGCAAAAAAATGAGGCCCTGATTTGTAGCATTGCCAAATGCCATGGTGTAAATATTCCCACTCTGGCCAATTTCAAGCAACCAATGTGACTTTTCTGAACATGGAATTAGAAGGGGACGAGTACAGTCGGCTCTCACGAGCTGGTCCAAGCTGGCTCCAGCACATTGCAAGAAAAGCCTATCAGTTTAAAGCCAGACAATTAAAGCTGTTTATTCAGTAAAGATTTACAGCTGTTTTATCAACCTTTTCATCACCTCCCTTTACTACCAGAAGAAGCTGACCTGGCAAGGTCTTTAACAGTTGATAATTTTTCTTTATTACAAAGTATTTGGCAGAAATGTTCCCACCACATAAATTAGGCCCTTGGTCTGTAGATAAATAGCTTTCTTTGTCTCCTATTGAATATTGCTTTGGACCAGAGAAATAGAATTCCCTTCCTGATGGTTCCCATGCATTTGGCAACCCTCTGGAAAGAGGAGGGGGAAAAAATTTGCTACTCGTATGCTAAAATTAAAATTAAAAACATTCTATTATGTGCTTGTTGTATATCTCAAGTTTATTTCTGATATTATAAAGGTGTGTTTTAAATAAACACATTCATGGGGCACTTGGGTGGCTCAGTCGGTTGAGCATCCAACTCTCAATTTTGGCGTGGGTCAAGATCTCGCGGTTCATGTGTTCGAGCCCCACATCAGGCTCTGCGCTGACAGTGTGTAGCCTGCTTGGTATTCTCTCTCTCCCCCTTCCCTCTGCCCCTCCCCCACTCATGCCCTTGCATGTTCTTGCTCTCTCTCTCTCTCTCTTAAAATAAATAAATAACCTTTTAAAAAACACATTCATAAACTGAATTTGCTGTCTGAAGGAAACTTGAGAAAAAATTTGTATACAGAAACAGAAAGATCTTATGCCTTTTGATCCACTGGATCTTAAAACTTTATGAGTGATCAATCTCTAGTAGTTTAAGAATTGTTAGTTTAAGCTGAAAATAGAAACTTCAGGAAATATATATACTTGACAGCTAGTCGGGGTTACGGAAGTTCAAACATATTTGCCTGAGAATAAATGGAAGGTGAAGCTAAGTGGATTGCTAAACGACCACAAATTATGTCCCTCCTTGTATAGCCGCGTCCTTTGCTATATGACTTCGCAACTCCTCCCATTAATAGGTGAGGTTTACTTCTAGCTCTTGAATGTGAGCTGGCCTTGTGACTTCTTTGGCCAATTAGAACATGACAAAGGGCACGTGTGGTGCACGACTAGGCTTCAGGAGGACTTGCAGGAGTTCCCACTTGCTCCTTTGGGGAACCTGGCATCATGGGAACCAACCCTCCCGGGAGACAAGAGACTTCTGACCCAGCACCTAATCACACCCGCACCCAGCCCTACTTGCCAAGCTATGGAATCTCATGCTAAATGAAAGAGTGTTTAAGTGTTTATGTACTTAGTTTTATGGGGATTGCACAGCAAAAAGTGCTACAATCACTTCTAGATTAGAGAAATCTCAAAAGACACACACCACAAAATGTGATATGTGGATCTTTTATTTTCTGGACACTGATTGAAATCAACTGTAAAAAAACATTACTAAGATAAATGGGAGAAATTAAAATGAAATGAGTATTGAGGAATTATTGCCAATGTTGTGAGATGTAATAATGGCACTGTGCTTAGGTTCATAAAAAGTCCTTGTCTCTTAGGGATATATATATATATAATATTAATTATTATTTATTAAATTGTATAAATATATAATTATAAATATAATTATATCATGTGATATAATTATATTAATTAAAATATTCATATATTATTAATTAATAATAACTAATATAAATTAATTTATATATAATAAATATAAATATATATATATTAAACATGTACCTACACACACACATATACACATACATACACATAGAAATATTTAAGAGCCAGAGCACCTGGATGGCTCAATCAGTTGTGCATCTGACTTTGGCTCAGGTCATGATCTCCAGGTTCGGTTTGTGAGTTCAAGACCCACATCGGGTTCCCTGCTGTCAGCGCAGAGCCTGCTTCAGATCCTCTGTTCCTCTCTCTTCTGCCCCTCCCCCACTTGCACTCTCTCAAAAATAAATTTAAAAAACATTAAAAAAAAAAAAAGAAAAGAAATGTGTAGGGGTAAAACAGCATTATGCTTGGAATTTGCTTTAACATTCTCCAGTAAAGCAAAGAAGGGGGGTGGGCAGTGAATAAGAGATAAAACAGGCAAATGTTACAGTGATAATGTTTGGTGGTTGATAATGGCCACGTGGCAGTTTGTTATACTATTCTCTCTTTTGCATATGTTTGAAAACTTCCAAAGTAGTTTCTGAAAATATTTCACCTGGGAAGAGGTTCTTAAGGTTATTTCTGGGATTTTTCCAAGTACCTGGAAAGAAAGCAATCACTGAATAGAAAGTCCATGTAATACAATCACTGGCCTGATTGTCTGCTCAAATAAATAGCAATAAATTTCACAATGCCACTGTGGAAGCAGAAGAAATCAAGTAATGGAGGTGGCGATTAGATTAGCTGGAAAGCCATGGTAAAAGTCAAACCCCAGAAAGTAAATCAGTTTACAACTGTAAACCCAACATGCACTGAATGGAAATTACAAAGTGGATAGGGCAAGGACAGGGAACGTGGCTATTCTGATTTTAAGGCCAGTATTTTTCCACCGCAACATGGCCGCGGCTTCACTTCATGACATTGGAACGGCCAAGAGTTGCAAGCAGGGCTCTTGTGGTGGTGAGTGAAAAATGCAAACTAAGTTAGCCTAAGCAGTGAAAGGTTAACTACTAGATTTGTTAGTTAAGGTGTTCATCAGTAGCTGCTTAAAAAGTTAAATCCCCAGATCTCGGTGTCTTCACCCAATGAACGTTTATTTTATGCTGACGCAACTGTTCAAGGGCGGTATCCTAGACAGATGGCTGCAGGAGCCGCCCTTCCCCAGAGCCCTGGTCTCTCACCCAAAGGATAGGGACATGAAATGAAAGATCCCTTATGGGATGTGTCTGCAGGCTAAGCCTGGAAAGAGGCTATATGTGCTTTGGCCACATTTGGTGAAAACTCTAGGCCATATCCAACTGCAAAGAGGGCTGGGAACTGTAGGCTAGCTGTGTGAACTAGAGGAAGAAGTGGGTCTTGGTGAATATATTGCCCTTTCTGCACAACTGGACTTCACTCCTGGCGAGACAGAAGTGATACATTCCGCACAACTGGGTCCAGGCTCCCACCATGATGAGAGGTCTCTCTCACACTCTCTTTTCCTACCTTGTTTCTATCATGTTCCATCTCGCCTCTGCCTTATTCTGTCTGCTGTCTGTTTTTTCATTGCTTGATTTGTCATCTGCAGGATGCTCAGGCATCGTATTGCTTATAAATGTAGCCAGCAGGCAGGACGTAGACACTGACTTTCCTTCTACATCACAAAATTCAGTTTCAGCCATTCATCGAAACATCCTTGTTTCCAGTGGAGTCCCATCTAACAGAAATCGCAAAGGTGGTATGCGAAGCGTGAACATTTAGGAAAAGCTGAAATAACATGATCCCTCCCTCTTCATGTTTTGTGGGCAGGAGGACATACAAGTAACAGAGAAGACAGACAAGATGGTGTGTGTTATGCAAGAATTATAAACAAAGTGCTCTAAGAATCCAGAGAAGAGTGCACGCATGGCCCAGAGTTGGAAGAACTTCCCAGAAGGGTATGGTCACATTCCTCTACAGAAGGAGGGCCATTCAGAAAGAGGAATCAGTGTCCAGAAAAGTATAGAACTGAGACCGTACGTGCATTTGAAGGAGAAAATTAATGCATTTGGACCACAAAGGCCACAGGGTAAGTGAACAACAACAAAGATATAAAGAAGTCTAAATACACAAGGTCTTTTCTACCAAGCTCAAGAGTTTGATTTTGTTTTCACTTAGACTCTCTCCTTGACCAGACTCTAGCCAGGCTCCACTGAGGACTCTTCTGAACTAGGCTTCAATGTGGCCGAGGAAAATCTGAACAAATAACTAACATGATCTCTAACAGCTCAAGGCTGTGCCCCTAGGATGACCCTCGTCCCTCCTAAGGTGCCTGCCCAAGGAAATTCAAGGCTGCCAAGAGAATTTATTATTTGTTCCAGCCAACACCTGAAGGTAGAGCCACTTCCTGTCCCCTCACCTCCAGGGACGCGGAGGAGCCTAACTTGAATAAGTGCCAACTAGCAAAACCGGATGGGTTTCACACAGACCCAACCCCCTTTCCACTTTTATAATTTGTCACTGCCCTGACCCTAGTGAGCCCACCAATCCTTCCCTGTTCCTCATTCTCCCCTTAAAACACCCAGTCACCCCTGTACAAACCAAAATTGTGTTCAGTTCACGCTGGACTCTTTTCCCCAGGGTGGCAATAGATTAGTGACTAGAATCTGCTCTCACCACTTCCCCTAGTATCCAGCTTTGTTTATCTTCCACCGTTACCATATATATAGGGAATGGAGGCTTTTGATTCAGAAAATAACCCAATGTGGGGCTCACGTGGGGCTCTTTGTTTCAGTTTTGTTGCTGTTCCTCTTGTTGTTTTAGGTCTAAGAAGATGTAATCTGATGGAGTGTAGCAGGTGACTTGGAGCAAGATGACACCAGACACCTGAGGTCCAGAGAGGAAGATGATAGAAATAATGCAGGCAAAGGAAGGTGAAGCCTGAGCTAAGTCTCTGTCTGTCTGAAAAAGAAAAGAGAGAGAGAGAGAGCAATTTCTCAATTAGAATTTGCAAGATTTGGCTACTGAGTGGATGAGGTCAATGAGACACAGAGGAGCTGGAAAAGTACCTGAAGTTTCCAGATGGAGACACGGATGGAGGACCCCACTGAGTTGTTGTTTCAAAAAGAAACATAATTCATGTGAGCCATATTTCCACATGCTTAAGTTGTAAGAAGAACATCACCAAAGAAAATTCACTGCGAAGAGATTTGTGTATCAGAGGCTTCCAAAGCGATTATAGAGCACAAGACAAATTAAAATAGCAGGGATTACATCATGCGAAGTTTGATTGCTAAATAGTACGTACGGTGTTTCCAAATGAAAACCAAGGTCAGAAATCGAAGCCCACAACTCTTATCTCACTAAATATTCTAAGTTTGAAGAGCTGAACCCCCCCCCCCACACACACACACAGAATGTTATACTTTAAAAAAAAAATTCATTCCTTTTTTGCATGAAATCCAGATTAAAAATTAAGGGAATCCAGAAATTTATGCTGGCTGCTACCTGCAGTAATTTTAGTTTAGAAATGTTTAACAGGAAACAAATCACAAGACTAAACATTTCAGTGGAGAATTTCTACATGGCATT
The DNA here is from genome assembly GCF_016509475.1 of Prionailurus bengalensis. Lineage (NCBI taxonomy): Eukaryota > Metazoa > Chordata > Mammalia > Carnivora > Felidae > Prionailurus > Prionailurus bengalensis. The sequence goes on from NC_057358.1 coordinate 114,258,101, forward strand.
ACCTGGAATGCTGCACAAGAATGGACTAGTGATGTTTTATAAGAAACTCACAGCAAAGGTTTTAGAAAAATAAGAGCCATATTTTTTTTTAAATATTTACCACAAATATTGGAAACTAAAATTGAGAAAAGTGTCTAAAGGACTTTAATCCTTAAAGTCCTTTTGAAAAAGGATATAAAATGCCTCATGTTTCCCCTGAGCCAACTAAATGTGGCAGAATTGAGCCCAGGGAAGAGACTTGGAAACCAGAATACTTCTTTAAGATTATTCAGAAAAAGTAATTATGCCCTCATTTGTTCTAAAAACATTTTATATAGTTTTAATAAAAACAAGATACTTGCACCATTCATTGATTTTGCCTAATTATCTATTGCAAATGTTGGAAATGTAACAAAATCCCCACCGTGGGGAGCTCCCCATTCCCACAGTGCCTCCTTTGCAGAAGATGAAGGGAAAAAGCAAACACTCTTCCTCCTGGCTTTGAAAAAGCATCCTACACCATAGGCAAAGCCCAAGCACAGTTGCTCTGAGGGGCTGCAGAGCAGTGGTGGAAGGCAGGGAGGCCCCGAGAAAGCACTGAATCTGCCCTCCCAAGACACGAGTGGACAGTCTTTCCTCTATACCAACTATCCATGGGACTCGGAGCAAGTCAATGAAACCCTCTGCAGCCCTAAATGGTGAACGATTAAAGCTTGTCTTTATTAGATCTTTGCTTCTGAGTGCATGTGTAAGGACAAAGTCACATAATTCATGCTAGTTTGGGCCATCATGTCAGTTTCCTCTTCGAATGTGGTAGATTCATAATGGTTTTCTTGTCGTGTTGACCAATGTGTATCTTTTGTATACAGTTTAAGTATATGACACAAGAGAATGGAGTGAGAATAAGCAAAATATCGCTCAGGAAGCCCTAAAAAATAGCACACTGGATAAATCTTAATCATCCAGCTCTGTTAAGAGGGAAAAATCAACAAAAGAACCTGCACAACTTTCTTGAGAATGATCTAGGAGATCAACAGATTTGATGACTCCCAAAACATAAGTAATCACTATCATTTTATTAATAGGAGTGTAGTATCTATGAAGTGTAACATTCAATTCCCTCCCCTTCCATCTAAATTTGCATTCGTTATATCCCCACATAAATTAAGGGATTTTAATAATTTTCTCACAGTTATCACCTTTATAGTTGCAAAAAACAAATGCTTGTTCATTTGCTGTTCATTAAAGAACATGAAAAGGGCATATGGGAAATGGAGTCAACATCGATCTGTTACACCAAACAATACGCTTTGTCTCAGTTCTAGCTAGGAGACATCATTATTGGGACAATATAGGCCTTTGCAAAACCTCTTTCATGTCTATGGAGTCAGGCACTTGCAAACGTGCTCACAGACCGCAGCAAGTAGAGGCAGAGCAACTAGATTTGTGGGTCTTGAATAATGCTGTTTACTTGGGATTTCAGTGCTCAAACAAGTGATTCTGAAGACTTTTATTGCTCTTTAACAACCCATCAAATATGGCCAAAATAACAACTGAGGGATAATAATAATTTTAGAAACATGATTTTCCTTCCCACCTTGCCTATGAGCCTCTCAGATCACTGCCTCCCCCTCTCCTCCTGTCCAGTTCCCCCTCACAGAGGACGACTTCATGTGCATGCCCAGGCTCTTTTTTTTTTCTCCTATTAAAGCTGTATCTTCAATCCTCTACCCCCTCCCCCAACTTCCATCCCTAGTTCTCTATCTTCTCTCCCCACAAAAAAAAAAAAAAAAAAAAAAAAAAAAAAAATGTCAACCATGAAACCGTCTGCTTGCCAGAACCCCCCAGCCTGGTCAATTTTGCTATCTGTGGTTACGCATCATTTTGTGTCATGGCCCTCCTAGTTGGGTGAGGATCACTGTCTTTTCATGGCCATCCATTGCCAAGCTGACCCTCTGTTCACATGTGACCCAGAGGCAGGGACGTGACTGTGGTGACAAGACTGGAAGGAAGGGTTGCTGTAGAGCAAAAGATTGCTCAATTTGATCACTTTCTCCAAACTGATGCCTTTTCAAAAATTTTAAGCCAATATGTTGACATAATGATTAAGATGTACTAAACATCATCACAAAAAGGAATGTAAGGTGAAAGTTGTAGTTAGATGGTAGTTAACCTTCCTTCCGAAAGCGGACCCCGTTTGGTGCTTGCTTTTCTGTCAATCAGTGGACATCGGCACAGGCCCCTCCCACTCTCCCATCCTCCCCCTCCTAGGCCCACCCTCAAGGCTGAGAGACCTGTGTTATCTGTGCACTTCCTCCGCTGCTATGAGAACAAGGTTCTGCTGGTATTTGATATTGGAATGAACTTTTAAATTTTAAAAAACTTGTCAAGGTAAGACAAGAAAGGACAACAATAATTTAATGTGCTTATATGTGGTTTGTTAATACTTGCCAAATTCCTTTTTATCCTTTAATATCTTGTGTAGTGGGTATATGTCTCCTTATATTGATGAGAAAACTGAGGTTCATGGTAGTGAAGTCAGTGACCTAAAATCACACCATCATTAGGATCCAATCCCTGGACTTCAACTCCACGTCACTGGCAAATATAATAAGTTGGTTCCCAACCTATGTTGGGATTAACATAAGTTAATAGATCTTAAATTATGAAAGATATTAAAAGAGTCTAAAAGAAACCAGACTAAAGGCAAGTGAATATTTTAGTACTTTTCTATTATTATTTTCATTATTATTAATGACCCCCTGGTGGGATATTTTAGGATATTGATGAGCCTTGACCTTGGATGCCACACCATCATGCAATTATTAAGTGTCAGAAGAATTGATAGCTTTTAGAAAGTAACAGCAAGGCTGAAATTAACTCCCAGCCAGTATGCAGTTGACAGCCGCTGATGGATGAGGGTGAGTTCAAGAAAGATGTGGTTGCAAAGGAAATCACATGTTCCTGCCCCCTGAATCAACCAAATCAACTCAACTTGGCTCAGATTAGCATCTGTGTTTTCCCCACTCTCACTTGAACTCTGGTAATGGAAGGAAGTGAAGGCCTTCCCTGTTTCTTCCATTGACCACTGAGCTGAAGGACATTCATCTGTGGGTTCCCTTGTTCAATGTAAAGAACTGTTAACCATGGAAGAGATTTTACAGCCAGTTGGAGCTCAGAAGGCTCTGTTGTCTTCTGGTTTTGTCAACGTGATCTGAATGTAAGTTAGAAACAAGCAGTCCAAATAAAAACTTGGAAAGGGAAAATAGATGTCAGGAAAAAGATGCCCTTTAACACATAGGGACTTTTTTTTTTTTTTTTAACTCCAGAAGACAAACAATTCCTGGAAGAGTGGAGTTTTTTATATCAAAGTTAGCTTTGACCTTTGGCTTGACTGGCATATTCCTTCTGATGGCTCCTAAATAGAACCTCTCCCACTGTGGGGTGATTCTGAGCCCCGTTCCTTGGATAAAAATCAGAGACTCTAGTCTCCAGCTCTTGGTGTTTGGGCTGGCACTCCATTCCCATCCCTCTTGCCAGTTCTCTGCCGGATCTAACATCTTTTGCAAAAGAGGAGGAAAAAAACCCCAGGGAGACTTTGGGAAAGCTTGCAACATCAGTCTTGCAAAGGGCACCATGACACTGTAAGCACTGGTCAGGACACAAGCGGAACCTGAAGACATTTAGCCAGAAAACCTCAACCACATAATCACGAAGATGATTATGACCTTCTCAGAAGGCCACACTTTTCTTCTTCTTTGGGCAGATGTTGGAAAACTGTGGAGGAGGAGAAGTGTACAGATACATGAGGTCTAACTCAGGACTGTGAGGAGGGAGGGAGAGACTGGGAGAGGAAGAGCAGGACCAGTCTGCATACTGGCGACTCTGTAAGAAAACCATCTTGCTGTTCGGTGATGTGGCTTCTTGCTGAAGCATTGGATGTGACTGCCAGTCCTTAAAGGAGAAAGCCGTGCCCCGAGCAAGACACAAAATAAGAAACCAAAGATTGAAAACAATGCCCTTCCAGTGCTGCGGCTCCAAGCCCATGGACCCCTGTTTCCCCGGGGGTATGCCGCCCCAACTCTCAATGTCTCCTCTTGGTGACTGCCATCTGAATCATGGAGCGAGATGAGCCTCGAGTCCTAAGTAGGAAAGCGGGCTTCTGGCAAGTGAGCGTTCCGGAGCCCGGGTTGGGGGACTGTGACAGAGAAACCGGGAGCAGTTCCAAAGCTAGGGAGAAAAACTGATCGTGGGAGGGGTGGTAACAGGAACTTTCGAACTTCCTCCACCCTCCACCCCTCACGGGTCCCGGCTCGAAGAGCTTCCCCACATCCTATTCTCAGCTGTCTTGCTTTCTACCACACTTTCAGCAACCTCAGAAGACCCTCTTCTTCCCCCTCCCGTTTCTTACCCATCTCTTCCCTCCCATTTGAGTGGTTGGGGGGTTGCCGCTCATTGTTTTAAGCCACCCCAAGCCCACTTTTCTAAGTAGTAGGAGTAAATAACTAAACACTCACATGAGTAAGTAAACAAGGTCAGCCTTAATCTCAACCAGCCTCCAGGCTTTAACTCTCCCCGTGAACAGGATCCCCGAACCTGAGTGTTCAGGCCCAAAGCTTTGTCCCACAGTCAGGTCTGCTGGCTCGGCTCTCTGCTCAACATCTCTACCCGGTGCCCGATGAGCAAATGGCACGCAGAGCCCAGAGCCCCAGAGAGCCCTCCTCCCCGCATCCGTCCCAAACTTGCACTGTCCCTGCACTCCTGACTTAGAGCATGATGATCACTGTCCACCCTTCAGCCACACCAACACTCCAAGCCACCTGTGATTCCTCTCAAATGGGACATCTCGATGGACTAATGACTAATCAGCCATGATCACACATGGGCTAAATATCTGCGTAGTTGTGAAATACCCTCATCCTTGAATCCACCTCCTCTCTCTCTCTCTCTCTCCCTCTCTCTCTCTCTCTCTCTCTCTCTGCAAGCCCTTTCACAGTCCCAGAACTCTGTACCCTTCCCTATGGTATTGCAACAACTTCTTTCCCAGCCTGCCTCTTTCCTACCACTGACCCCGCCTGCATAGGGTGCACATTCAGTTCATCATCCAGACCAGGACTCTTCTGAGTGGAAGGGGCTCTATACGTGATCACCCCGGGACAACAGGCGTAACCCAGGTCTATTCTGGATGTATGGGTACGTTGATCCTATAGCCTTCTGGGCAGCCTGATCTTCCTAAGGCTGAACTCTGATCTTGCACAGCCTGAATGAAAACCTGCGCTAATTCATTGGCACATATCAAATAGATGTCTTAACACAGCGTTCAAGAACATAGCATTCAAAGCTCTGCCCCAGCCCTCCATCCCATGATTTCTCGCTACCTTTCTTCCTTCCCTGCCACTTCCACCAAGCTCAGGAGTCTATGCCCTCCTATCCCCAGTGTTTGACATTTGCCTTTATCTTTAATATCCTCCCCTCCCCCCAACCACCACCCATCTCCCAATATCCAAACCTTATCTAGTTTCCAAGGTCCATGGTAAAGGCCACCTCCTCCAGGAAGCCATGCCTATGGTCAACATGGCAGACTCTGGAATCAAGCTCAAGCTGCCTCAGTTAAGACGGCAGCCCATCCATTTACAAGTAGGCCATTTGACAGCTTACTTCTGTGTTGTTCTCCTCCTCTGTGAAAGCTCACAGAGATGCTCTGGGGATTAACTAAGTATAGGCTGAAAGGTGTTTAGAGCAGTGTCTGACCCACAGAGAGTACCTGACAAACGTGGGCTATCATGGTTACCTCCAGATGTATCTTTCCTACATATGTGCAGAGCCCTGCTTTCTATATAGCTCCCATAGACCCTCACCACATTCTACTCTGTACTTCAGTGTTTCCCAAGATGAAATATTAAGACTCTTAATCACAGTAAACAACACAAAAACAACAGAGACGCTACTTCATGGGTCCACCCCACCTGATATGCAGATCCTCCAGGTAGTCCGTATTATTCCCAAAGGTAGTCAGAATTTTGGAGGAAGGGCTCCCTCATGGATCTTATGGTATTGGGGGATGGGGCCACAGTGAACACAGCCGCCATAAGTGCTGTGCAGGACCAGCACTGTGGCGACTGGAAGCCTGAGAAAGTGACAACAGAGCAGAAGGAAGGTGAAGAGGGTAACAGGCGAATATGGGAGGGGACGAAGGAATTCTCCACAGGGAGGGAAGCTTGTCTAAAGATCCTGTGGCAGAAAGGACCACGTCACGTTCAGGCGGCCAGGGAGTGACAGCACAGAGAGCAAAGGACAGTGTGAAGTGAGGTGGCAGCCAGAACACCCCATGGGCTGTGTTGAAGAGATTTCACCTCATCCTGAGAGCAATGGGGAGTCACTGAAGGGCGCTGAGTGGAGACCGGGCAGGTTATTTGTCTTTTGAAGCAGTCCCTCTAGGGTGGAGAATGCAGGGTCTATGCTAATCCAGAAAGCAAAGGGAAGTTGAGCAAAGGGAATCCACCTTCCTTTCTTATGAGACTTCTCCAAGTCTGTAAGATCGAACATGCACGGGGATCTCTAGGGAGATGGGGCAGTTAAGATGCAGATTTTCACACATTTGACCGTGGAACTCTAATTGTTCCTCTTCAAGCCATCTATGATCATCTCTTAAAACATTGTTCCTTGGAACACCAGTTTGGGAAACACTGGCTAGGCTTAAACTAGAGTCCAGGCTACTCAGGTGTTTATGTGTGTGAACCACACATAAAGTCTCCAGGGCAGACCTATTCACTGAATTTTCCCACAGTTCCTAGCAGGCAGCTTTCCTTGCAATGTGTGTAAATGATGGTCCTATTGACAGTATTATTATTGCCATTATTGCTATTATGACCATTAGTTAGTATTTATTGAGAACTTGCTGTATAGGTGGTTGACACTAAGTGCTTCACATATCTTATCTCATTTTTTCCTCATAAAGTCCCTCTTAACTTAGTGGATGGTTAGCAGATGAAAATAAATTTCCATGCGGTTTTAGCAAAGACATCATGAAGCCATCCAACGATAATCTCAAATTCTTAGCAATTAATTTCACTGATTTTATTTTCCTTTCCTGTTTTACTTTTTTTTCTTTTCGAAGAGGGGAGGGGTGGTGGCATTTTAAACCCATCAGCGAAAGCTCTCTGTAGCATTCTCTGCCCCTGTCAGGTGTGGCTTTTTGGTAATGCTGCAATTATAATTATGACAAACTTGAACAGCTAATTTTAGAAAATGTTTTTCCACAAAGCAGGAGTGAAATGACAGCTTGCTCGCAGATGAGGAGATGATTCAATATGCAAAGGACTTTTATATGAGAACCGGGAGCTAGAAGATTTAATGATCAGGTACTAAAATCCTTTTTGGCCACCCGCCCAGCAGTCTCCTCCCGGAGCTCAGCTCAGCCACCATCAGGCAGCCACCCTCCCGCACTGGCTGCTCCCCCTCTGGCCTGGGAGGAGGGGAGCGCTGCGTGGGAAGTCCCCCGGTCCCCAGGGCTTGCAGTAACACCATCAGCCTTCAGGAGTCACACCAGCTCTATTCACTCGAAAGCGAACCGGAGAAAAGCACCACGGATCACTTAATCCCCAAATGCGGCCTGAATCGCCCCCACAAAGGTGCAAGATGTCTCCTGAGAAACAGAAGGTTGAGTTGGTTCCAGAGAAATGCATGTTTTCGTGTTCGTTTTGACCTTCACAAATACCTGGGCCAGTTTGCGCCCCTGACTGACCAATAACAACGATGATGGTGGGGGGTGGTGAGGGGAGCGCAGAAGGGACGCTTTTTCTCTCTGTGCGGAATTATTCGGAACGTGCAGATAGATAAAGATCAGAGTAGCAGTTTTATTACTGACAGCTGGACGGGAGAATGTGACATTAGGGCTACCTGAGAATCCCCCTCTCCGAAGAATTTACCCCCCCCCCCCCAAAAGCAGTAAGGATCCCCATTGACAGGACAGAATGTACCTAGATAAACTTTCAGTACAGTAAGGAGCAAGTGAAAAGGTGCTCCCAATGCACAGGGAGGTGAGCAGGCTCGGTTTTTCTCCGCAATCTCTAGTCAGAGAAGCCATTCCTCCCCTTGTAGGAAGGAGGGAGAAGAGGCACAGAGAGGAGGTGGAGGTCTTCTTCCTGATCTTTTTTAATTCTGGGGATTGGGGTAAAAATCCCAGTCCTTCTACTAAACCAAGAGGTACGGAACTTTCCCACAGACGTAATCAGCACTGGAACCACAGCCATGCAGGCTAACCTTTACCTATCACCAGGGATGCCAGAGCTCACGTCAACCCCAGGAGGGCAGTGCTAATTCCAGTCCCCATTTTACAGGTGAGAAAAGCCGGACTTTGTGAGGTTAATTGACTTATTATCTACAGAGTTAGTAGGTCAGCACTCACATTCAGGGTCAGGGTCTGACCCTGAAGGCCATTTTCAACCACTTTTCTTTGCTGCCTTAAAATGGGGCCACTAAGTAAACCCAAAGGTCTGATCTCCATAAGAATTAGTGCTAAAAGAAAGACTTTGGGTCTGTGATTATAAACTAGAAGATGAAGTTATCTACAAGTAAGTGCTTCTGACTCCCAGGGGCCAAGAAAGTCTTTCAGTGGCTTCGGCCTATGTGGGGAGACTTTTCAAAGCTGTGTGGCTGGTTTCCCAGCTGCTACCAGTGACAGTGCAAGGCACCAGTGCCTGACAACCTGCTGTGCCCGCTGCCCCCAACCACCAAGGGCGTGGCCTTCAGAGTTGGACGAAGAGCCAAGGGCTGGAGACGTTACTCACAGTAGCTGGATCTAAATCCCATGTTTGCTTCAGGTGGAATGTCTCAGAGGCCAATATAAGGAGGAGCCCACAAAGCAGGAGCTCATCTGGACTCTGTTCCCTCGAGCTCCCCTGAGATGTGATTTGGGGGGAACAGATTGCCCACTTCATAAGCAAGCGGTCCATCCCTAGGTGTAAGTAGGCACCCTCTGAGATGGCCCTGATGTGGGAAACAAAGGCAGAAGGAAATGGCAGATAAAATTAAATTTCTCTATAACCTGAAGCCCATTGACAAATACTTGAAGCAGGCAAACTGGAAGTTTCTCTAGGCACTCCCTACTGTCTTAAGGCTGATGCTTTGCTAGAGGGAAAAAGCTTAGCTTGACAATTGCTAGGCTTCAGTATCCTGTGAGTCTTCTGTAGCATATGAAAATCTCATTGGAAACTTCCCCTGGACTTTACCTCCCTCGACCCCATAGTATATAACCAGTCTCTCCATCCATCGCGGACAGCTCTTTCTGCCCACAGGTCCTGTCCCCATGCTTTAATAAAATGACCTTTTGGCAACAAAGATGTCTTCAAAAATTCCCTCTTGGTCGTCGGCTCTGGACCACCCCACCATCTCCCCAAATACCTCATCAGCCCCCAGTGAACCTAACCCCCTAGCACTCGTCTTGAGTGTGTGTGTGGCCTGGACCTAGCAACTCACTTCTTGCCACCTCCAAAATTAGATTACAAAAAGACCATGACCTCTGTCTTGAACACTCAGCCCATCCTGGGACACCCGCTCTGAGGGAAGCCAGCTGCTATGTTGTGAGCCGCCCTAGGGAGAGGCCCACTTAGCAAGAAGTGATTTCTGTAGCCAACAGTCAGGAAGGAGTTGAGACTGCCAAGTGACCCTCTTCCACTGGAGCCTCAAGGTGATCACAGCCCTGGCCAACCCTTTGCTTGCAGCCTCTTGAGAGGCCTGAGTCAGAGGCTCCCCGCTAGGCTGCCCCTGTGGGGTTTTGACCCACAGAAACTGTGAGATAGTAAACATTTCTTGGTTTGTTTTTGTTTGTTTTTTGTTTTAATTTTTTAATGTTTATTTATTTTTGAGAGAGACAGAGACAGAATGCAAGTGGGTTAGGGGCAGAGACAGAGGGGGAGACACAGAGCTCTGAGCTGTCAGCACAGAGCCCGACGCAGGGCTCGAACTCACGAGCCGTGAGATCATGACCTGAGCCAAAGTCGGATGCTCAACCGACTGAGCCACCCAGGCGCCCCAATATTTCTTGTTTCAAAGTCACTAAGTTGTGGGATAATTTGATCTATAATGAGGAGACAAATCCATGGTTGAACGCGAAATGGTGACCCCTAATGCTTCTAACAGATTCACCTGTTAATACTCTTCTCCCTATGATTATCTGTGGGGGAGCAGAATTTCTTTGGGTCCCTGACATGGTAGCAAATAGGGCTTGGTGAGTTTGTACTTGAAATTTCAAATATAAAAAGCTCTGCTTTCCTGTCCTTATCTGCCCCTGTCTAGCCCAGCACCTGCCTCTTCTAGAAGAGCAAATCATGTCTGTGTCATCAGCTTCCTTTCTGAGGACCTCTCCTAAATTATTAAGTGTCTTTTTTTGTATGTTTCTGTTCTTCTTTAAGTCTCTCTATACATAAGCATGTATATGACATATTTTCCTTATATATTGATACAAACTGTCAGCTCAATTATATGAATGAATGAATAGGATTGCATTAAATGTGCTGTACATTTAATAAAGATGTGCCTTTATCCACAGGGAAACTGCAGAGTCATTGTGCTAACTGGTAAGTGCTGTAGCAAAAAAGGAATGGAAAACTGCCTTTGCTTTACTAAGGAGCAATGGAGCAGATTTGCACCACATAGAACAATTTACCTCCTAACCGAATATGAAAACAGAAATCGTTAAGTGTCATTTCATCACCAAATAGTTCATCAGTAAGAGTTCTTTTTCAGCATCTCTCACTTTCCCATTATAGCTGCCTCTCCATGAGTTTTATTTTCCTCATATAAAGAAATAATTTTTGCAGACAAACACTCTCTCCCATTTGTTCAAACTCAACTCTCAAACTCTGAAAAGCTCATGACCCCATTTGGCTCTGGAAAAGAGAGAATGAGGATCCTCTACAAATGAACCCTACTATAGAAAGACAACTAATTGGTCTTCCATGGTGGGTCAGAAGGATGAACACCACTGTGAATACAGAATAAGATATCCTTGCTCTTGTGAGGCATATGCACACACTCTCAATCTCTTCCCCCAAAGTAGCTATACTTTTCCCAATTAAAATCTGAACAGTGATAAGGATTTAAACCTCAGTGCGTAATTGGTTACTATGTGATGCTTAAGATCTCCCGAAATACAAGAGAGTTTCCAAAGCCGGATAGGCTCTGTAATGCCACACATTAACTTTCCCAGAGGAGAAAGCAGGTAAAATATCCTGCCTCATAAGCAAACGAGGCACTGACTTTCATGCTTTAGGGATCACATTTGCACATTCTGGAAGCAAACATTGTGTACAAAACTGTCACCAGATTGACCCTTTCCTCACAATGCTTCCGCCTGATGCAATTTCCGTCTCATTAGAGCCATCTATGCAAATAAGATGGAAAAACAGGCAGCCAGGTTACCATTAACAATGAGGCGATGCAGTGTGGATGTGTGTTGTGCTTGCACGCACACACAGCTGTTAAAGGTGGGGCTGGGACCAGGCGATGTACGGTTTTGTCAGCCCGGCAATTCTCTGCACGTAGAAGGCACTCAGTAAATACTTGTTGAGCGAACATTCTCACAACAAGTTATGAATTAGAGCTGGTGTTCTTCCATTTTACAGATGGGAAATCAGAGATTCACAGGAAAAAAGTGTCTAAACTTACATAACAAAGAATTAGAAAATCTGGAAATCAAATCTGATCTTTCCACTTTTGAGTTCGTGCCTCTCTCTATCATTAAGTAAAAGCACTCAGTAGACGGAATCTACTGTGTTTACAAAGTGTCTATAACAGTGCAATGCTATGACTGTTTTCATTACTTTGTTATTATTGCTAATATTGCATCTTAAGATCTTTTAGATGAACAAAATGTACATGAGCATTGCCTTGCAGGAGTATATCATTTGGGAAATAGAATAAGACAAGTACATAAATAAGTATTTGTGGGGCAGGCACCTGGGTGGCTCAGTCGGTTAAGCCTCCGACTTTGGTTGAGGTCATGATCTCGCAGTTCATGGGTTCAAGCCCCGCATTGAGCTCACTGCTGTCAGCCCGTTTGAGATCCTCCGTTCCCCTCTCTCTCTGTCCCTTCCTTGCTCTCTAAATAAATAAATAAATAAATAAATAAATAAATAACTATTTGCTGTTGCTGCAACCTGGACAAGCTTGGCTTGAACCACTTTCCAAGATTCAACAGGGGCCCCAAGCTTTCCGCCGGGTCCAGTGGGAGTGGGCACATCCAAGCTCTTTCTTTGCTGCCTGCGCCGGCTCACTTTGGGACCACGCTGCAACAGACAGACATGTGCACACGGCCACACACCGAAAAGATTTCCGGTTATGGTAGAATTTACTGAAGGTTTACAATAGCAAGGTTAACATCTAGTGGTGCATTCCACTTCAAATTCAACCGCCGGTTCAGGTTAGACAGTAGGTCTCTCCGTTCTTAAGATGCCTTTTAGCCAACCAAGCATCCAGGAAGTTTGGCCACTTCACCCCTGAGGAAACCCAGCCACAGTGCTTGTCTGGATGTCTTCTTACTACCTGCACACACACACACCCCTCTTGCTCCTCTGTCCTTTATCTCCTTCCATTTATCTTTCCTAAAGCATAAGACCTTCATCTGATTGTCCCCTTTATAGGAGTATAACCACACCTTTGTTCTCTTGGCTCCTGCTGAACGCCAGCACCATCTTGGCCTGCAAGAACCTTATCAGCGTATCAGTGTTTTTTCCTCTTGAAGAGTTAGTCCAGCTGTTCAAATAATCCAGCTGTTAAAATAATCCACTAAATACCTTGTTACAACTGTATTATTCCAAGGTTGATTGAGAAGCTTAAGAAGATAAAACAAAATTTGTAGATAGAAAGAAAAGGAAGACTTCCAGTTATAGATATTGAAATCCAAAGTGAGGAGGTTAGAAGGCAGAAGGGAATCCCAGGCAATGGGGACCCCATAAGCAGAAAAGGGGCGCAGTTCTACCTGGGAAAGATGTTTGTTCCAGGACCCAGGATTACAGAGATAGAAATGGGGGAAAGGATGGGGAAAGCACTCTGAAGTCAGAGTGTGGAGGGGTTCGAAGAGAACTTCATTTCAGTGTATAGGAAGTGGGAAGCTATTTTTGAGCAGGAAATGATTTTACAGTCTCAGGGTAGGGATGAGAAATAGAGAAGATCATTTATCAGCACAGAAATAGCTTTCCACAATAGCAAAGAAATGTGCACGAAGGATGAAGGAAGACCAGAGTTCAGGTTCAAGAGTTCTCCAGACCATTTCCTTGGCTCCTTAGGGAGCTCCTTAACTGTGCTGACCACAAGGTAAGCAATCGCTCGTGTCTGCCACTGTTGTCCGTCAACAGTTGTGATCATCCACTGATTACGATTTTACCGCTGGTAGTTTTCCTCCAGCTTGGAATAGAACAAGGATCTCACCCTGCCTGTGATACTCCTCCTAACTATGAAGAGACTTTGGCCAGGAGGTGCCAGTTGCGAAGGTGTCTGAAGGCATAATACATAGGAGAGGGTGGAATCTGACTATTGATACACGAACAATTTGTACATAGACTTTAGAGTGGGACAGATTTGAGATTAAACCTAGTTCTGTATTTACCAGCCATGCGACCACAAGCAGGTCAATTAACTTCTTTCTGAGGACCAGATACAATTGTAGCCTAGATTAAATGAGTGAACCTCCGTCAAACAAAGAGACAACGTATGCAAATATGAAATGCTCACTAAATAAAAGCTATCTTCATCATTATCGTCACCTTACTCTTCCTACACCAAGGTGCTAGGGAATTGAGCAGAAATGCCATGTGTAGGTCTCTCCTACTGTACTTTCCTGGGCATCAGGATCCCTACATAAATCACGTTAGGGTGCTGCTCATCCTGGCCTTGCCAGTGATAAAAGATGGCTGACCCCAGGTCTGTTCAACTTTCCTGTCAGCACACCCTTCTGCCCTGTCACCACCTCGTGCCCACCTCCTTCCCCAGCACATCCTGTTCATACTCAACTCCAGGTTTTATTGGAAAGCCCTTCTACTTCTCTGTGCTTAGCCAAATCCCAATGCTACTGCAGACAGGAACTGGGCCAGGTGCTGGGACAAACACCAAGATAAACGAGGCCTAGCCATGCCCTCAAGGAGCCTGCAAATTAGCAGCAACTGTGTCTTATTCATCATTCTGCCTCTGAATCTTGGCACAAAGAACTCTTCGTTGCTGTTGCCACTATTGTTGTTATTGCTTTTGTTAATATTTAAATGCTTGCTATCCTGAAGTAGTAAATTAGTCTTCACTTCCAATGTGGAACTTTTTTCTTGCACTGGAACACTTACTGGTGTATATTTGATCAGGAAGTACCGTGGCTCATGAACCAAATGTTAGAATCAGAACAATCTATAGTAAGCTTCTTGGAGCCAACTCTCAGAGATAATGACAGAAGCAGGGGAGCAAGAAAGGATCAGAGAAATCTATAAAATAAATAATAATAAATACTACTAATAAAAATCTAATACCTAGATCCATAAAATAGAGATACTCTATGACCACATAGTCATTTTGCTTCTCCCAAATCAAAAGCCATTGTTTCTCACTATTTCTTGGGCGCAACAGGTGCTGTGAACTCACACAAGACTACGCCCTGAGATGGTTCTTCAGTTCTGATAAGAATGACCCCTCCTTTGTTGCTCAGACCTCCACAGGATAGAAAATTCTTAAAACATGGCCAAAGACAAAGCTGCCAGAATAAGTGTTGCCGTTAAGTTCTTTGGTGTCACAGATAGTGGTTATAAGGCCTGTGGATGTCTTGGCTTACCTGAAAAAGGTAAAAATGAGGATTCTTGAGATGCTAATTGATGAAGGAAAAGTCATAAAATATACATGGTGGTATCATCGTCCTCAACATTTACTATGAGTGGCTTTACAACAAAGGCTTGGCCAGTGACAGGCTTTGGAGAGAGCACTGAACACGGAACCAGAAGTCAGGATTCCCAGGTTTCGATGCCAGCAGCACACTGGAAGCTGAGTCATCCATTTAATATCACTGGGCTTTCTTTCCATGATTGAAAAATGAAGGTGTTTTGACTGGTGACTCTGTACCTTCCTCCGAGGAAGTTCTCTTGAGAAGGCTGTGCCAGGAGGAGAAGCCATTGTCACCATCCATATTTTCGGTGACTTTCTTTTTGTTTTCAGCCAAATGGAAATTTTTGAGACTGATTTTGCTGCCGGCAGAAACCACGGGAAAGGAAGGAAGCATGTAGGAGTTTTGACCAAAGGTATCTAGAAGCTAAGAAATAAAAACATGAGAAAAAAAATAGATATAATGAGCCAGGATAACTCAGTCATGGACCTTCTCAAGGTTTATTTATTTTTGGGACAGAGAGAGACAAAGCATGAACGGGGGTGGGGCAGAGAGAGAGGGAGACACAGAATCGGAAACAGGCTCCAGGCTCTGAGCCATCAGCCCAGAGCCTGATGCGGGGCTCGAACTCACGGACCGCGAGATCGTGACCTGGCTGAAGTCGGACGCTTAACCGACTGCGCCACCCAGGCGCCCCAGTCATGGACCTTCTAATGAGACAACTGTGTCTGCAAAACAGTGAAGTAAAACCACGTTCAGAACCAAGGAAAACATGTTGGAACAATGAGTGAAGGATGCTTCCATTTCCCTAATCTCTGGACAATGCTAATATCAGGAGAGAATAATTAGAGCCAAAATTTAGCAAAGTTAGCCTTAGTTTATGGATCCATTGAATTAGAAATGCTTAAATAGGGGTACCTGGGTGGCTCAGTCGGTTAAACGTCCGACTTGTCATGATCTCACGGTTTGTGGGTTAGAGCCCCACATCAGGCTCTGTGCTGACAGCTTGCTCAGAGTCTGGAGCCTGCTCCGGATTCTGTCTCCCTTTCTCTCTGCCCCTCCCCCCACTCACACTCTCTCTCTGTCTCTCTCAAAAATAAAGAAACATTTAAAAAAATTAGAATTGCTTGTATATCCTTCAACAACAACAACAAAAAAAAACAGGGTTCTGCTGATGAGAAAATGTCACAGACATCAAAGTGGTGCCTTAAACATTTTGAAATCCAGTCATTTGGGAGTAGAACAAGAATTCACTTGAAATAATCCCAGATGGGGCGCCTGGGTGGCGCAGTCGGTTAAGCGTCCGACTTCAGCCAGGTCACGATCTCGCGGTCTGTGAGTTCGAGCCCCGCGTCAGGCTCTGGGCTGATGGCTCGGAGCCTGGAGCCTGTTTCCGATTCTGTGTCTCCCTCTCTCTCTGCCCCTCCCCCGTTCATGCTCTGTCTCTCTCTGTCCCAAAAATAAATAAAAAACGTTGAAAAAAAATTAAAAAAAAAAAGAAAGAATCCCAGAAATAAATAATATGAAGGATCTGTCCTGATAAATGTCAAGACTCTATTCCTGTGGTCTTCCCAGGACAGTTTTAAGTGAGAAATATATATGGCAGTGAACGGCCATTGGAGTACATCTGCTTGTAGTGTGAATAGGTTCGTTCCATATAACAAAGGTGCCATTATTATGCCTTGTGACTTATAAGTTCCAACGTCCTTCTCCTGACAAATGTTACTAGTCCAATGACTGAGAGAAGCAGAAGTCAGATAGATCTGGTTTGAGTTACAGCTCTGCCATTCATTAGCTAAGAGCTGAGTGACAATTTGGACAATGTACTTTACTTCTCGGAACTTCAACTTCTACATCTATAAAACAAGGATATGATAGTGCCTTCCTCCTGTGGATTTTGAGCATGGGTTTAGAAGACTACCTAAAATATAATACAGGGACAATAGATTGCTTTTATCTTGTTGTTGTTGTTGTTGTTGTTGTTGTTGTTGTTGTTGTTATAACCCGCATGGGCATGGTCCTGGAAGACTTTTTTTTTAAATACCAAAAAGCTATGTGTATATCCATTTGTTTGTGAGTTCCCAGTGACTTAGAAGGGTTGAAATATATGGGCCTTATATGAATTCAGGGTGGAGGTGGTTGGGGGAAGCTGCTATGAATTACTGGGTCCAAGATATTTCTTTCATCTAGTAGTGGCAGTAGCAGCAGAAGTAGCTAACAGTACTAGTAACGAGGCATCATTTCAGCTGAAATACTAGAAAAAACGAAAAGACCTTTCTATGTAAACTGAGACTGTTAGCTATGTTCCTCCCTGGAGACATACGCTAAATCTTGCATGAGTTGAAGACTGGCTTGACAAAAGCAGAGGGACACAGCTAGAAGCTGAGAAAAAAAACAACCCAGTTTTTGATAGTTACATGAGCTGGCATTACAGATGAAATCCAGAAAGCCCTAAATGCATGGCCATTTTTCCCTAAGGCATTTATGCAGTTTCCCACAGTCTCACGATGCCTAGGTGATGAAATTTCACAGAAAGGAGTGCTCTGTGACAAGCATGCCATAGACCTCATCCTTGAGACATCTAACAGAGGTGGACTAAAGTTAACTAAATTCAGTGTTTACATATGTGATACCAAGTCAAAAAACTACAAGACATGTCAACAGTCATGAAAAACAGGCTAGTAATCAAGAGCAAGAAAAAAGCAATACAATTAGGTCCACATATGACCCATACATTGGAGTCAGCAGACAAAAACTTTAAAATAGCTATAATAAATATAATAAATGTGCCCCCCAAATGGTAGAAAGCTGAGAAAAATAAAAAGGAAGGTAACACAGAATCGTATCTATTAAATAAAATAAGAATGGAAGTTCTAGAACTGAATGAATAAAATATCTGAAATTAAGAATTCATGGGTGGGTTTGACAGTAGACTAAAAGTGGAAGACAGAATTAGTAAAATCAAAAATAGGTCAATAAAAAATTTGCAGACTGAAGCCCTGAATTTTAAAAAAGGGGGGGTGGGAAGAGAATGTTAAAACAATGTTCCAATGTTAAAACAATTTTGTATTCTTAGAATAAGAATATTCTTTGAATATTCTTTGAATTCTTAGAATAAGCCACCCCCACTGCAGTCGAGCAGCGCCTCTCCAACTTATGTCAGTCCAGCTCTTTCCCCTCTTAGAAGGTCAAAACATTACAGCTGACATCCCTTGGCTTGCCCCAAGCTAGAGCCTGAGCTTCCCTCATCCCATTATCACCACCCTTAAAGACCTGAGGACCAGGAGCTGGGCCACAGCCACAGGTATCCTTGGTTAGCATAGAAGTTTCTTGCTACCATATTACTGCTCTAGGATGTAGCCTTCTGAACACTTATGAAGCAGATCTTCATTCTGACACAGCCCTAAGTGTTACAAGTTTTTATTTATTTAGAGCCAAAATCTGCCTCTCTCTAAATTACAACCTAATTCTGGTATGAAGCTATCCAGAATAAGACTATTACCACACAAAAGTTGTTTAAACGCATATACTCCCAGCTGTCTCATATAAGCTAAACATCTCCATTTCTGTTGACTAAACCTTACCTCTCTGTTAATTGCGACTCTTTTAGATATCTGTGATAGAAACCTAGCTAACCTCGGCTTTAAAAGGGAGAATTTATGTCACAGCTGGGAAATGTAAGGGATTAGAACTGGCTTCATGCATCCATATGCTTTATTTTCCTTGAGTTGACGTCACTTTGGAGAAGGTGTTCCCAAATGGTAGCAGGTATGGCCACGAGCAAAGCCCAGTTGATGCCATCTTCACAGCATGTGATTGACGATCAAGCAGTACCTGCTTCTTGGAACCCTAGCAAAAGTCTTGATTGAGCTGGATGGTAATTCTTGTCAACTACCAACCAATGACATTGGTGATAAACTGTTCTGACTGACCAGCCCTGGTTCTGTGTTGAGTGGAAGAGGGAAGGAAAATCAGCCCCATTCCAACCAAAAGAAAAGGGATACAATTACCAGAAGGGGCTGAAGAAAACCACTCTCATCTAGCAATGTCCTGCTACAGATTACAGTGATATCAACAGTCTTGATTACATTTTTTAAAGTCTGCACAATGGTGTTGGAACTTGTGAAATAATAAGAAATATATATTTTGGTTTCTGCCCCTGGGTCCTGACACAGAACTCCTAAAACCCTTGTCATCCCCTAAGCAGTAGGGGTTCTTAGAGCATCTTTTGTTCTAACATTTGGTCTTTGACCTGAGTTCCTGACACAAAACTCCTAAATCCCTTGGAATTTCCTGGGTGATAGCAATGTCTTTTGTTCTAATGAGATGACTCTGGGTGGGCTCCAGAATAGCTCTCGGATGGGGCTGGTTATGAGAAAGACCAGTCATAATCAGCAGCCTGGAATGTTCAACCCCATCCTCTATCCTCTGAGGAGGGGAGAAAGACCAGATATGGAGTAATAATCTAGGCAGTAGTAATGAAGCTTCAATAAAAATCTCTAAAGTAGAAGTTTGGAGAGCTGCCAGGTTGGTGAATATATGTATGTGGCAGGAAAGTGGCATACCCCAAATCCATGGGGACAGAGTCATTCTTGTATTCCTTATCATAGCCTTTATTACATAATAAACCAGTACATGTAAGTATCTCCCTGGGTTCTGTGAGCTGTTCTAGCAAATTATTGAACCCAAGGAGAGGGTTGTGCGACCTCAATTTACAGCCAATTGATCAGCAACACAGGGTACAACCTAGGATTTGTAATTGGCGTCTGAAGCGGGCACAGTCTTGTGGGCTGAGCCCCTGACTCGTGGAATCTGCCGAATTCCAGGCAGATCGTGTCAGACCTGCACTGAGTTGTAGGACACCAACTTGGTGTCAGAGAATTGGTCAGCATGTAAAAAACCCACATATCTGGGTACAGAGTGTTGGTGTGAGTAGGACTAGTGGAAGCAGAGGGAGAAAACAGTACCAGTCCCATCCATAAGGGTCATGACCTAATCGCTTCCCTGAGTCCTCACCTAATACCATCATATTTGAGGGTTAGGTTCCAACATATGGATTTGGGGAGGACATGTGCAGACTATAACGGGACCTAACTTCACCTATATATTTTTCACAGAGCAATGTGGGGAATAAGTTTAGGAGTTCCCTGAGCTTGCACCAATGGGTTAACAAGGCTTCGGACGAAAGCGTATAGAACGGGCAAACAGGTAAACAGGGTGATAGACCACCACAGCAGCGTGAAATTGCCTGGAGATAATTAACAAAAGAAAGGTACCTTGTTAAGCCTGAGGTAGCATGTGCTGTCCATCTTATCCCCTCGAAAAGTTAAGATCAACAGACACGCCACCCGGTGCCTGCCATAGACAGCCATCTGCTCAGCACCAGGATTTTGTTTTGTATTGACCCAAACCCCTAACACCACATATCTTCAAACCCCCCTTTCTCTCATACACATGAGTTAATAATCACTGTTTCTCTGTCTCTTTCTGCATGTCCATCACGTTTGTAAGCCTTCTGATCCTAATAGATATGGAGCAAGGACCCTTGCTCGGGGTGGGGGGGGGGGGGTCTTGTCTCCTCCTAGACATTAGCCTCTCTCGTATTCAATTCTGCATCTGCTGTCTGGCTGACAAGAGAGAACTCCAGACTCAAAGTCTGTCACAGGGCAACACGTTTCTGTATTGCTTATATACATCCACAATATATAAATATAAATACATGTATGAGCATGTACACACACATACACGCTCATATTCTTTTTAAAAATCTATAAAGCATGCTGAAATGCTACAGTTAGGAAGTGAGTACATGAGAAACTTATTTTCTTTTTTGTATGATTTAAAAAAAATTTTTTTTAATATTTATCTTGAAGGAGAGAGAGAGCGTGAGCAGGGGAGGGGCAGACAGAGAGGGAGGCGGAGACAGAGAATCTGAAGCAGGCTCCAGGCTCTGAGCTGTCAGCACAGAGCCTGACACGGGGCTCGAACTCATGAGTGGTGAGATCATGACTGAGCTGAAGTTGGACGTTCAGCCAACTGAGCCACCCAGGAGCCCCTGTATGATTTTTAAACACTTCTTTAAAAACTTATTTTTGAGAGAGAGAGAGCAAGGGAGGGGCAGAGAGAGAGGGGAACAGAGGATCTGAAATGGGCTCTGTGCTGTCAGCCATCAGCCTGATGCAGGGCTCAAACCCATGAACTGTGAGATCATGACCTGAGCCGAAGTCAGACCTTTAACTCACTGAGCCACCCAGGCACCCCAATTTTGATACATTTTTAGTATCTAAAAATAAAATGTAATAAAGAAAAATTTTAATCTCTTTCATTGTGTATCCTAGTCATACACCATTTTCTTGGATTTCTGTCCTACTTCAATCAGTGAGGGGGGTTGTCTTGTGTAATTTTGATCATCTGTCCATTTCATCAGCCACACCATCTCTCAGGGGCATCCACAAATCTGATAAACAGGACTTCTAATCCATCATACAAACATTTATAAAAATGTTGATTGACACAGAAACTTGTGACCCCTCTGTATAGCCTGCTGTCCAACTTACCTTCATGGGTTTTTTCAGGGTACAATTGGTCCCCATTATCCTACCTGAACTCCAATTTAGCCCACATTTGCCCTGAAAGATAGCTGGAAAATCTTTGTTAATTTCCACGTTAAAATTAAAGTATACCTCATACACATACAAAATTCTCCTTACATATGAAAAGCAGAAAATAAGAATATAAAGCATTGGTTTTTCAGACAGTGACATATAGATCCCTGGAATCTTTCCTGAGTTGATTGACCCTGTGAGCTGAGTTTCTAACCATGTACAAAGAGCACTCCTAGGCTAAAACAAATTGGATAGCCACCAAATACAGCTATCTCTGGCTGCTAAAAGAAACAAGAAATGAAACTAAGTAATTCCAAGTGATTATTTAACTTTCTAATGTATTATCAGCCTTGTACACTGATAATTCCCCAACAAATGCACTTGCCATGCTAATCAGTTTCTGATTATAATAATCTCCGGAACAACAACCTGAGAAATATTCCTGCATGCAAAGAAATAAAAAATATTATCAGGTAAGGTGCTTTTAGTCATAAAAGTTTAAAGATGACTTTATTTTTATATAATAACTGTAGGTTGTACAACAAATAGTATATACCTATTACATTTTGAAAACTAGTTCCATCTATATACAACAAGACAGAAATATGACCTATCTCACAAAGTCCCTTTGCTTGAGAAGGACTCATAATTGTCATTTGAGAAAATGGATCCACCTTCTTTCCATTTAGAAATGATTCTAGTTTGGGACACCTGAGTGGCTCAGTCATTAAGCATCTGGCTTCAGCTCAGGTCATGAACTCACCATTCGTGAGTTTGGGTCCCACTTTGGGTGAGCTAGAGCCCCACTTTAGTAAAACACAAGCCCTTCATGAGCCCCACTTCTCTCTCTCTCTCTCTCTCTCTCTCTCTCTCTCTCTCTCTCTGCCCCTCGCTCACTTGCACTCTCTCTGTCAAAACAAACAAACAAACAAACAAAAGAAATGATTCTAGTTTATGTAACAAACCATGTTTTCTCTCTCCACCCCCCACTTCCTTTGCTGTCCTCAGGAACATTTTCAGAAGAGCAGAAGGTTTATGCCTCTCCGTTTCTAGAGCTCCCGCTGCTTCTGCTTATTCACCTCCTGAAGTCTTAATTCTCTGTTTATAACACCACAGTTGGCTACTGTGGAGATAATTTTGACATAATCACACTAGAATTATGACTTGGGGACAGAGAACATAGTGAGGTGGGGGAAGTCTTACAATGGTTCCTAAACCACAACGAAAAACCAAAACCAGGATAATTTTCAGCCAAATTATCTGTTCTAGCTTTACTACATTTACAAATAAAATTCACAGACTCATTTTCCCCCCTATTGGGCTTTTAAGACTCATTTCTAGGGTTATTATTGCAGTCATTAACTTCTTCACAGCCAGAATTCTGACAAGGGAGGCAAACTCAGTCACTTTTAAAATGTCATTACAAAAAATTGGTTGAGTCAAGCTGGATGAAATGTGCTGGGTAAGCCAGCAGCAGCTCAGGACTTCAGCACCAGACAGAAATGAATTTCACACGTAAATCTCATCTCCACTCTTTCCAAAGTAGGCGATTTGCTGCTGGTTTAAGCAACATCAGTAGAAATTCATTCACGGAAGTCTAAGTGTTACTGTAAGCCCCTGTTGAACGTCAAAGCAAAATTCAAAGCAGCCCACACTACAATTAAACGAAAGAAATAGACCCCACGGTGCCTCCGTTGGGTGTAGGCAAACACAGATGGGCTGGTACAGAGCCAGGGCCAGCCTAAGGAATTGTGAAATCGTAACTGTGCCTACTTCGTGGGTTTCTGTGATGTGTGGTTGCTTGGTTTATTTCCACTTCTCCAACTGGCTTCTATCCCTCAGAAACACTAAAATCATACTTCAGGCCAATCTGATGTCAAAGAGTAAAAGAAAGATATGGCTCAAGAGGTTGGGGATGTCTCTGGCATAGCTACATACCAATTCAAAAACGTTTTTTTTAAATACTTTAAAATTTAAATTTTAAATTTTAAAATAATTTTCAAAAGTTAAATTACTATCGAAAAGACTGTAGTTGGCACCACCTATTGGGCCCCCCTCCCCAAGTCACACTCTTGAGTAATCCCTTCCCTAAGAAAGTGGGTAGGACCTATGATTTGCTTCTAATCTATAGAATATGACAAAGGTGATGGAATGTCACCCCTGTGCTTATGTTACAATAAATCTACAAGACTCTATCTTACCAGACTGGAGGGAAAAACTGCCCCCTGGCCTTGAAGAAGCAGGCTGTAGTATGATCTGCCTATGGAGAGGAGAGTATGGCAGGGAATTATGGGTGGCTTCTAGGACTGGAGATCCTCAGATCTACCATTACAAGGAACTGAATTCTTCTGACAACCACATGAGAATTCCATATCCAGGATTCCTAGATGATGGCAAAATGAAGACAATTTCAGATATGAAACTGTTTGGAATATGTACTGCCTAGAAACCTTTTGTTTTTTTTTTTAATGTGTTTTATTTATTTTTTGAGAGAGAGAGAGAGAAAAAGAGTGCTAGCAGGGGAGGGGCAGAGAGAAAGAGGGACAGAGGATCTGAAGCAGGCTTTGTGCTGACAGCAGAGAGCCCAACATGGGGCTCAAACTCATGAACCATGAGATCATGACCTGAGCCAAAGTCAGATGCTTAAACAACTGAGCCACCCAGGTGCCCCAGCCTAGAAAACTTTCTTAAATAAGTACCTCAAAGAGGTTGAGATATATTTAGAGGCATGGAGACTAATAATTTTAAACCTGGTTTCATTGAGTTGTATAACCCTAAAACCTACAAGAAAACTCAAATAAAAATCCTACCTCTTTCAAACACTAGGGAAAAATTTTTTTTAGAAATTGGCCAATTCAAAGATATGTATTAGCCAGCAAGTCATATAAACAAGTAAGCAAACCAGGATATAATCTGTCAGCCCAGACATACTTTTTTAAGGACACTATTTACTCAAGCAGAGCATACATAAACAAAAA
This sequence comes from Prionailurus bengalensis, assembly GCF_016509475.1. NCBI lineage: Eukaryota > Metazoa > Chordata > Mammalia > Carnivora > Felidae > Prionailurus > Prionailurus bengalensis. The sequence goes on from NC_057358.1 coordinate 114,282,517, forward strand.
AGTGCTCCTAGCATGAGCATACCAGAGAATGCATTTCCACAAAGACAATATGCCCAGGTACCAGCACACAGATCAGAAAATTGAACATATAAGCATCCCAGAAGCCACGCTCCTGCCTCCCCCCAAAGATAAAAACCATCATCCTAACTTGTAAGACTATTGATGAACTCTGCCCATTCTTGTTCATGTGAATGGAATCACAGAGTCTGGCTTCTTTCATTGAACATCATGTTTGAGGCTAGAGCAATTGTTCCTTTACTTTCATAGGTGAGTATATCAGTGTATCTGTCAGTTGGCGATGGACATGATATTGAAATTAGCACTGGGGTTTTTCCAGTTTGGGGCTATTATTTGTAGTGTTGTCAGAAGAAATAAGACCACATACACAATGACAAATAGGACGCAACACTAGCCTCAGGAATATTGTAGGAACTGGCAGAGAACGTGATGAAATGGATGCTGTTTGTCCCATCTGAAACATAAAGCCTGTCCTCAGGTCTACTCCTTTTATATAGATATGGAAGTATTGGAATATGGACATCGCGTTGTCAGATTAGTTAATACAATTCACATTTTCTTTTTTTAATTAGTTAATTTTTAAATTTACATCCAAGTTAGCATATAATGCAAAAATTATTTCAGGAGTAGACTCCTTAATGCCCCTTACCCATTTAGCCCATCCCCCCTCCCACAACCCCTCCAGAAACCCTGTCTTTGTTCTCTGTATTTGAGTCTCTTACGTTTTGTCCCCCGCCCTGTTTTTATATTATTTTTGTTTCCCTTCCCTTATGTTCATGTTTTGTCTCTTAAAGACCTCATATGAGTGAAGTCATAGGATTTTTGTCTTTCTCTGACTAATTTCACTTAGCATAATACCCTCCAGTTCTATCCACAGAGTTGCAAATGGCAAGACTGCATTCTTTTTGATTGCCAAGTAGTACTCCATTGTATATGTATACCACACCTTCTTTATCCATTCATCCATCGATGGACATTTGGGCTCTTTCCATACTTTGGCTATTATTGATAGTGCTACTATAAACATGGGGGTGCATGTGCCCCTTCAAAACAGCACACCCGTATTCCTTGGATAAATACCTAGTAGTGCAGTTGCTGGGTCATAGTGTAGTTCTATTTTTAATTTTTTGAGGAAACTCCCTACTGTTTTCCAGAGTGGCTGCACCAGTTTGCATCCCCACCAGCAGTGCAAAAGAGATCCTCTTTCTCCGCATCCTCACCAACATCTGTTGTTTCCTGAGTGATTAATTTTAGTCATTCTGACAGGCGTGAGGTATCTCGTTGTGGTTTTGATTTGTATTTCCCTGATGATGAGTGATGTTGAGCATTTTTTCATGTGTCGTTTGGCCATCTGGATGTCTTCTTTGGAGAAGTGTCTATTCATGTCTTTTGCCCATTTCTTCACTGGATTATTTGTTTGTTGGGGTGTTGAGTTTGATAAGTTCTTTATAGATTTTGGATACTAACCCTTTTTCTGATACGTCATTTGCAAATATCTTCTCCCATTCTGTCGGTTGCCTTTCAGTTTTGCTGATTGTTTCCTTCACTGTGTAGAAGCTTTTTATTTTGATGAGCTCCCAACAGTTCATTTTTGCTTTTGTTTCCCTTGCCTCTGGAGACGTGTTGAGTAAGAAGTTGCTGTGGCCAAGGTCAAAGAGGTTTTTGCATGCTTTCTCCTCAAGGATTTTGATGACTTCCTGTCTTACGTTTAGGTTTCTCATCCATTTTGAGTTTATTTTTGTGTATGGTGTAAGAAAGTGGTCCAGGTTCATTTTTCTGCAGGTCGCTGTCCAGTTCTCCCAGCACCATTTGCTAAAGAGACTGTCTTTATTCCACTGGATATTCTTTCCTGCTTTGTCAAAGATTAGTTGGCCATACATTTGTATGTCCATTTCTGGGTTCATTCTCTATTCTGTTCCATTGATCTGAGTGTCTGTTTTTGTACCAGTACCATACTGTCTTGATGATTACAGCTTTGTAGTATAGCTTGAAGTCCGGGATTGTGATGCCTCCTGCTTTGGTTCTTTTTCAAGACTGCTTTGGCGATTCAGGGTCTTTTCTGGTTCCATACAAGTTTTAGGATTGTTTGTTCTAGCTCTGTGAAGAATGCTGGTGTTATTTTGAAAAGGAATGCAAAAATAAACATTTTCTTTAAAAAGCTTGCAATCCAAATTTTTCTGTAAAATCTCTTAATTTTTAACGTTGGGTTAATTTTTTTTAAGCTAAAGGACCAATCAGAACTCCAGAGCTTTATGTCTCAGATGCAGATATTGATGAAAGAAAAATAGCTTGTGGACTTTAGACTGCATGGGACACATCCCGGGTGGCTTTCTCCACAACCAAGATTTATCCTGATCCAATAACCTAGACCAGAGACAAAAGCATGCAGAGAGCTCCCCCTCTACAGTATAGGAGAGAATCTTCACGTGTCACACTGAGACCTAAAGGGCCACCTTCATTTTCAAGGCAGTTGCCCCAGGGTCTTGAAGGAAAAGCTGACCTAAGGATTGCCTGGTCAGCCAGGGCTCCCCCTCCCCATCCAAAATTCCTCCCAACTGCCCTTCTCCTTAGAAGTTGCGCTATTTTCTTTCTTGGTAATACCTTTGTGACCTTTCTGTAGACTCTTAATTTTCCTATTTAAGTTACAACCAGAGGTTGGAAGTTTCTGGATGGGGATCAAATATTCCATTATCATGTCCCCCGGGAGAGACAGTTTTATAATCATGCATGCATGAGGAGACTAGGAGATAAAGGACAACCTTCCTTCTACAAACCAAAAGCTGAAACATTCTATTCATTTTTCTTTCTTCCTAAAGTGAAACAATTCATTTCTAGCCTTGGCAGGAACTCAGACTCTTTTTTGTACTGGCTTCATGCTGGTAAAATAGAGAAATGCCCTTGATGCCTCATTTTTGGTACGGTGGTGGGGAGAGTGGTAATGGTTGAAAAGGGAGGAGTTCAAGTCATTTTCCACAGTTCTAAGTGAGTGATGTTCTAATAAGGCCAAAAGGGGAACATTAAAGACTAATGCAAAGTTTATCGCAAAGCCAAGATGGATAAAATTAGACCCGGTTTTCCCTATGGCAACAGTTCTCAAATTTCTAACAAATGTGAAAATCCCCCCAGGAGGACTTGTTAAAACACAGACAGGCAGCCCCACCCCAGCATTTCCAGTGCAGGAGGTGGGGGAAGGTGAAAGTTTGCCTTCCAAAGGAGTTATCAAGAGATGCTCATGCTGCTGACCCAGGCACCCCACTCTGAGAACCACTGACAGCAGAAACCTTCACAAGAAGTACATGTAATGATTCTAAGCAATGAACACATCAGTAAGTTAGGCTTAATTCAAGTTTGTTTGAATTTGCTTTTATAAAGATTCCGCAGATATTCTGTAGCATTGCATACATTCTTGGGTCCTGCTTAAATGGGAATGCTGTACCTGCACATATTTTTCCATTCCCATTTTAATTATTTGAAGATTAACATTCACAGATTTGTTCCCAAGTACGATGATCATTTCCTCTATTATTCAGTGCTTATCAAAACAGCCCACGAATTAAATAGAGCCACACAAAATGTTTTCAGATGCAAGCAAAGTCAAGTTGAAAGGAATGATTCTCACAACTTTAGAGAAAATAAAGAGAAGAGAACCACCTCGCCGAACAATCAGTGATTATTACTGAACACCTGGAGGTAAGGAAAAAGCCACATTTGCATCATTTCTGAATCGGATCATCCATTGTTCAACAAAAACAAATCACCAGACTTTGTCTTAGCCGGTCTTAGTCTTAGATTCTGAACTTTCTTTCCTTTGGGCTTTTTCATAAACAAATAACTAGAAAAGTCTCTAAGGAGGAGAAAGGCCAGTTCCTCATTCAAACTCGCCTCAAGTTCACCTGCACTCGGCCTGGAGAGTCCATAGTTACAGGTGTGGAACCTGTTCTTCCGAGCCTTTGCCTGGCCATTCACTCTGGATCTGCTAACTCCCCTGTCAGGCCACACTGGGACAACGTCACCTTCGGAGGTAGACCATCCCAATGGTGGTAAAGCCAACATTCTGGGGCTGTTTCCCTCTCAGACTTTCCATTTGTTTAGATCCTGTTGCTACCAGTTTCTCTTGGTTCTGGCTGGCTGGTCTCTTCAGGTCTGAGTAGAACCGGTGAATCATTAATCTGTGTGGTTTAAATTTGAGGACACGGAGATTCCTTCCCCGACTGTGTGGGTGGTGTTTCCTAGGTTCTTACAACGCTTGGGAGGTCAAAGCCTGGTAAATCTTTTTAATGATCATGTGTTGTGTTTGTCTTTCAGAGAATATAAAGGAGAAGAGTTAGCCTTACTTTTCTGATACCTTTTGACTCCTTACCAGATCCATGGGGGTAATCATTTGGGGAGGGCCTCCCAGGAGCCCATGCATTATATCCACTAATCCCTGCAGCCATCCAGGGAGGGAGGTACTCTGACGCCCTTTCATAAATGTGGCCTGGAGGCTGACAGAGGGGGTCACAGGCTAGCTGGCAGTGAGGTGGGGATAGCCAGCAGGTGGTAGACTCCAGAGGCTGGGCTCTCTGCTCTCCGCAAACTGCCATCCAGAGACCTGCTATATTTAAAGTTTCTCCAGTTCTGCGGTGAATCATGTCAGCCATCGCTACTGCTTTAGTTCCAATAGTTCAGACACCGACCAATAAATAGTATTTAATGATCCTTACATTATATGGGACATAATGACTTCCTACTGGCCACAACAACTGGAAACAAAATCCAAAGCAGGGTCCTAAACCCTCAGAGGAGGAGAAAGAAGTCACAAAGACCAAGGGGAAACCCAAGGACTAAGAATTCTGATAAAGCTCTTCTGCAAGTGCCTATGGAAACGTACTGAATCCTTTAGTGGTGTTGCTGCCTAGAACTTGGACGTGGCTATAAAGGAGAAAATAATACAATTTCCTGGGTGTGTATGTATGTAAAAGTACCTGTACCTCAACTTGGCCATTTGTTCCTTGAGAGAATGAGGAACAGGCCGCTCCAATTCAGGAGCTGAAAAGAAACCTAGTATCATCAATGGTGACCATAGACCTCTCATTCTTCTCCATCAAAGCTGGTAGCAGCCTTTCAAGCAGCAGCCAGAAATTATTAATCTTAGAACAAAATCAGTTCAACCGCATTGTAGCTAAAATGTAGGTTTCTGGGGCGCCTGGGTGGCGCAGTCGGTTAAGCGTCCGACTTCAGCCAGGTCACGATCTCGCGGTCCGTGAGTTCGAGCCCCGCGTCGGGCTCTGGGCTGATGGCTCAGAGCCTGGAGCCTGTTTCCGATTCTGTGTCTGCCTCTCTCTCTGCCCCTCCCCCATTCATGCTCTGTCTCTCTCTGTCCCAAAAATAAATAAACGTTGAAAAAAAAATTTTTTTTTTTTAAAATAAAAAATAAAAAATAAAATGTAAGTTTCTTCGCTGGTATCACCCTCTTCCATCGTCCCCAAAATAAGGTACGTCACACATTTTTGTCCTACATGTGAAGTTTTGTAACTCCACTGAAAATATTAAAGCAAATATTTTTTTAATTTAATATTTATTTTTGAGAGAGAGAGAGAGAGAGAGAGAGATCGAGAGAGAGGGCGCAAGTGGAGAAGGGGCAGAGAGAGAGAGGAAGACACAGAATCTGAAACAGGCTCCAGGCTCTGAGCTGTCAGCACAGAGCCCGAGGCAGGGCTTGAACCCACGAACTGTGAGATCATGACCTGAGCCGAAGTCAGATGCTGAATCAACTGAGCTACCCAGGCGCCCCTCAGCAACTCAGTATTAAGAATTGCAGATTTCTTTTGTAGGTAAGAATTGAATTGACTTTAATTTGTATCTAAGAAGTTCCTTGAACAACTCTCCAGTCTAAAATCTAGTATCTGTTAGTTTCATTTGGCCTTAAACCAGATGAGAACCAGACAGTAAACATAAGAGAACATGGAGTCCCCCAAGTCAATGTCACAGTATTTTCATGACAACATCATAACATTGGACTCCTATTCTTTATTGATGTAAGAACCTATGAATCCTCTCTACATAGGGTCATTGGACTTCTATGCCTGAAACAGACTGGAAGAAACAAAGGGGAGAGAGGCTGCTTTAGGCAAGTACCCCAACTGTAATGAGAAATAATGAATAAAAATTTGAGAATATATCGGTGTGAAGCCATTTAGTCATATGCTATAAAAATCTGTAACAATTATTGTATTCTTCATAAAGCTATGGTAAACATAGTAACAACCATTGCATGTCAACTAGTACTATGAGTGATAATCAACATAAAGAGGCTAGGTCATCAAGAAAAGATATACAGCTGTTCAGTGTTCTCTATTATCAAGTTGAGGAGGTAAATAATACACTGTAGAAAAAGATCTACTAAAAAGTGTTGTCAGTGCAATTAAAATCATGGAGTACTAAAGAAAATTATTAGTTATCCTTAAAATTTGGCCATTCAAATGTGTTCATTCCCAATGCATTCCAGATGGCTGAGTTTTGCTTTAGAATTACAGACTTGCTAAAATTGTTACTGGAGATCTCATAATATGTGATCAATTACTGATACGTCATCTATAAACAAGCCATGCACAGTCTGAAACCGCTTCCCACATTGTCCATTGCAAAGGAAGATAGTATCTTATCCACAGCCCCACACCAGGCCTGTAAGTAATTGAGAGGTGACTCTTACACAATCTTTAGCAGGATGAGCAAGGATCAATGCTTTCCCACACAAAGCTACTTTCTTCATACGGTAAACTACAAAATAACAGAGCTGTAGTAAGTCGTTTCCATGTTGTCATGGATCAAGTTGTCAAATGGTAAAATCAGTTTACCTTGAGGATGAGAAAAATATAATTGAGAGATCATTCTGCATTAGTGAGTCCTATAAAGCACCTCTAATCACAAGAAGGGCATTTGGGTGACATATGGGTTTTTCTTTTCAGATTTACAAGTTATTTTTCCAAAATACAAGGATAGACAAAAACCTAGAATGCCTTTTGCAAAATTCTTTACAGCGATGACTGAAACCATGCTTCATCCTGTAATTTAAATCTTGAGGGAAAGGGTTTTGTTGTCGTTGTTGTTTTTTTCTTAATACATATATATTTTTAAACTTTTATTTATTTATTTTTAAAAGAGAGAGACAGGGAGCATGAGCCGGGGAGGGGCAGAGAGAGAGGGGGAATAGAAGATCCAAAGGTGGCTCTCCATGGACAGCAGAGAGCCTGATGCAGGGTTCGAACTCAAGAACTGCGAGATCATGACCTGAGCCAAAAGCAGACACTTAACCAACTGAGCCACACAGGCTCCCTGTTCTCCTTGTTCTTATAGCCTTATATCCCTGAAATACACCAAAGCATAAGATAGATAGATGATAGATTAGATTAGATAGATAGATAGATAGATAGAGAATGTAAGAAATGTTAATGTATATTTAATTGTCTTAAAATGGAATAATCAAAAGGTGTTGAGCTTTGTGGCTTTGGAAAGTCTCGTAGGTCACTAAGGTTCTTAAAACATTCTTTGTTTCAACCTGGAAGGCATAAGTAAACAGTATACAAATTTCAACATACAAACTATTCAGATGGGAAGGTTGGAATCGTTTATGTTATTTATCCTCAAAACTTAAAGGATGCTAATAACTGGTCTCTACCGATGTCCCATGACAAATTAGAGGTTTTCACCTGAAATTTCAGATACCTTTTTTTCTCATGTTGCTCTCCCTCATTTGCAAAAGACTGCACACTCTGGTCTTCCTCACTAAAAAATGCAACAACCTGCATGTAAATTTTTCCTCTGGAAAAGGGCAGACATACCAGAGGAAGAGTGGCACTTGAATTCAGAAACTGAACAACCCCAGTGTGGTCCCAGGAACAGCAAGTCCAACAATGTCCCCTGGAAGCTTCCAGCAATAGGGTCTCTTAGCTGCATAGGAAAGATGGAGCCACCCTGCCCAGAGGTGCAGATAAGAGGCTGTGGGGTGTCTCCTCGGTTCTCTGTGAGGAGTCGGTCAAAGAAGCACTGCGAGAACCAGGACAATCTTCTCCACTCTGACCAGCAAGCCCCAGACCGCATCTCTACGTCTCCCACTTACAGGAGATTAAGGGGCAATGTCTGTGGAGCATCACACTGCTGCCTCAGCAAGAGACCTAGGAAGTGCTCACCCGGAAGGAGCCTGGAAGCCAGCAGGAGCCTGCAGGCTCTCCATGTTACCTCTCCAAGAGTCCGCCTGGAAGCCCAAAGAATTCTTCACATTCTCTATCGCCCTTGAGACTCCAACCAAGATTCCCTCCAGATCCCCAAAGGTCCTCAACACAACTGGCTCATTTGAACCCCTTCTCCTATCTACGGCCATACCACCCTGAACACATCCAATCTTATCTGAACCCCTTCCCCTGCTTCAGCCCATCAGTAGGGGGTCTTTTTCCCAGGCCTCTCTTCCAGAGAGAGGAAGCCACTCACCACCCAGCCCTGCCACAAGGCCTCCTGGTTCTCGGGTAATACGGTGTCGGACCTCCCATGCTCGATCAGAGCACTACAAGGCAAGATGGGTCTCTGGGTTGCCATATTACCCCAAATGCCACGAGGTCCTATGATGGGAGACAGCACAGGAAGTCACACACTTTTCAGGACATGTTGGCTCCAAGTAGTTTAGAGAAGAGGGAGAACAGAGGTCTAGTTCACTTTCTTCTTCTAGAGTAGAAGGTCAGGTTAGCGATGGTCTGCCGGCCATTAGGTATAGTAAAGGCAGCCCTCTTGCGATCCAGGCCATTGAAGACAACCTGGTAGGGCTAGTTTAAAAGCAGAGAAAGAACAAATTGTTCAAATATCTAATCTTCTCCCCCTCCTCACTAAAAAGAAAATATCCAGAACATTTTAGCTAGGAAAGTTCATTGCCTCTCTTTTCCAGATGTCTGCTTTCGAATTTGGGGTGGATTTAAGCAAAACTGAAACATACATTTGAAAAACTTATTTCAGAGAGAATTGCACCCAGCCAGCTGGGCACGTCTTTATTTTCTCTAATGCTGTGAAAACTGTCCACTGCTGACTTTTCTCTCTCTGTGGCTGTTCTGACATAGCAAACCTGATGGCACATTAATCAGGGCACTTTGCTTTACAGCCCCCGAGTCGCTTAACATTTATGGGTGACAGAGTCTTAATTTCAAGAATCTCCTTGAAGGCAGAGCATTTTGCTGTGGCTTTTTGGGGCAAGGTATGACGGCCACATGCGGTCATGGTTTTCATTTTGAATTGCCAATGACTTGGCCCTGTGGCTTAATTAACATCCACTTAGTAATTGGTTTTGTCAGGCTGAGAAAATATAAAGGCCAGAAACATTCAACAGCTCTTCAAAGAGAAACTCAGAGGACAAGGATAAAAACAGCAAGATGCTCTGTTTGAAGCTAGGACGACCTTTCAAAGGTCTCTTCTGACAGATCGTGTCTGTATTTGAGAAGCAGGTAGGCTGTGTCAGAAACCAGCTCTGGATTTTCAGCATGGTCCCCAGGGATGCGCCGGGGGGCTTGCCATTCTTCGCGGGGATGAAGAGCCTCTATGACAGCAAGGGAAAGATCCATGCTCAGTTTCACCCACCCCGTTTGCAAGCTGGGCAGGAAAGCCCTTATTTCACTTGGAAAGTCACAGAGAAATTGTCAGGAAGTGGCCATTGTTTTATTACAGGACCTCGATCCTCAAGCAAAATATTACTGTTTTCAGTCGGAGGAATGAGATCCGTGTATGCCATCTTTGTTGATCCTAACCCTCTTAACCCCAGCTGACCTAAACATATCGACTAAGGCTGAGGACATTTACAAAGCCACACGGGAAAATGCGGATTATTGCGTTAGTGTTTCCATTAGCTATTCCTATATGACCAACCACCCCGAACCTCAGGGGCTTAAAACAACAACCAGCTATTTTTTCTTATGTATCTGTGCATCTATCAGGTGTGAGTTGAAGTAGGCTGGTCTCAGCTGGGTAGATCCATTCTGCATGTTCCTCATCCTTTTCATGGAACGAAAGGGTATATTCTTCTTATGGTGAAAGGAGAGGTTCGGGAAGACACTTGCAGCATGGGCTCGGTGTCTGTCCTAATTCTACTGGCCAAAGCAAGTCACATGACTGAACTCAGTGGGGGTGGGGTAGGAAATTATGTGTCACCTACATGGGAGAGCACGGAAGTGTTACTTGGTAAAGGGTGTGGATACAAAAGTTGGTGAAGAATGGAATTATTGATACAAATCTTCTACAGACACAAATGAGAATAAAGCTCTAAAATAATACCTGATTCAGGTGTGTCAGAGGAAGGGAAAGAGAGAGCAGTCTCAGAGGAAGATGATGATGTTAGAGTCGATCATGCAGAGTCTAATAGGGTGTTTGGGATTTTGTTCCTTACCCTAAGAGCAGTCTGAAACCACTGACTGGACGGACACGGCCAGATGGATAAAGGGTAGACATGACATTTAGGTGAGAGAGGACTCCAGCAGAACAATTAGAATGTTCAGATATGAGAAGTTAGTAGGCTAGGCTCTGATGAACGCACTGGAATTAAAAAGAAGTATTTCAGTTGAGGAGGTATTAGGAGGTAGAATCATCTAGACTTTGGGAATAGTAGACCATCAGGGTGAGAGGAAGGAAGTTGTCAAGAATGATCTCCAAGCTTCTGGCTCGCATCTCTGGGTGGCAGATAGTTCCATTGACCAATCTAGGTAACCATGTGCGGACGGGTGAGGGAGGAGAAGAATTGGGGAGGGCGGGTTATAGGTCTTGATGTCAAGTTTGGGCATCTGACCTCGGCTCAGGTCATGATGCTGTTCACAAGTTTGAGCCCTATGTTGGGCTCTGTGCTGACAGCTCAGAGCCTGGAGCCTACTTCGGATTTTGTCTCCCTCTCTCTCTGCCCCTCCCCCTCTCGTTCTCTCCGTCTCTCTCTCTCTCTCCTCTTTCTCAAAAATAAAACATTAAAATAAATTAAAATTTTAAAAAAGAATGCTTCCCAGAGCAGGTAAAATCTGTGTGTAGCTCTGATTATAAGATAAGTTAGCAGACATATAGTTTAAGTGATAGGACACAAACAACCAGCCAGTTGCAAAAGATAGCAGGCAGGTAATTTTTACTGACATGCAGAATCTTTGTAAGATGATAACAAAACTAGTTTTGGTAAATTCAAAGGAACAACTTGGCAGGGAACCTGGGTGACTTAGTCAGTTACTTGTCCGATTCTTGATTTTGGCTCAAGTCATGATCTCACGGTGGTGACATTGAGCCCCGCATCAGGCTCCACACTGAGCATGAGCCTACTTAAAGTTCTCTTTCCCTCTGCCCCTCTCCCCTGCTCTGTTTTTTTCTCTCTCAAAAAAGTGTTTTTAATAAAATAAATGAATGAATGACTAAATAATATGTCTATTAAATGATATAAAGCATGAGCTAGCAAACTACGGCCTCTAGGCCAAATTCAGTCCTCCATCTGTTTTCGTAAATACTTTCGCTGGAACACAGCCACACCCTCTGATTTGAAAACTGGTCTTGGCCGCTCTTACAAGCCAATGGCAGAGTTGCACTACAGTCATTACACAGACCATAGTGCCCATCAAAGCGTAAAATGTTAACAACCTGGCAGTTTATTAAAAAAGTTTGCTGACCCCTAGGATATTCAATGAAGAAGTGCTTGCCTATATGTGTATCAGTCAGTCACAACATTTTTTGCCTTATAGAATAGACATGAACCCTTTTGTAAAAATACTGATTCTTCTTTTATTATGGGGTTTTAACATGTGGCCTGACAATTGAGCAGGCTCATCTCAGTTCTGAAATCAGCTCAGGGTTATGACCTTGATTCCAGGTTTTCGTGAACTTTTTTTTTCTTGCTGCCATTCCCTCTCTCCCTCTGTACTATTCCTTTGAACTCACACTCACTCCAAACCTTCTCCTATCACCAAAATACACCTTCTGGAAAAAAAATCTTTATAGTTCATTCTTACTAAAGTGTGAAGGACTTTAGGCTTAAGGGATATCTGTGCCCATCTTTCCAAATAGAGCAGTGTATCCTTTCCTTTTGGGGGAGGAATTCCTCCCTAAACCTATGTCTAAGACACTGATGCATTTCTTTTCCATTTGTCCGCTTCCAGAGTCAAGACCTTCCTGAGGGCAGAGACCTCTTATTTACCTTTAATCTTTGTAAGACGATGCCTAGGTCACGTAGTCGGTTGGCAGGCAGGCTGGCAGGTGGCTTGACTTACAGTGTCACTTATCAATCCCTGATTTGTGTTTTGACAGAGGACATGACTTGAGGCCAAATGATGAAGGTGTGTTGGTGGGATTTCAAACATCAGGAAGCAAACAGGGAGATTTTATGGGCAGGGAGATCTTTCTAGCCCCCTTAAAATTTGTAACAGAAAGCCGTCTGCCTCACTTAATTTTTCAGTCTTCCCTGAAGCTGAAAACGGAAATGGACAAACCACCTCTAGGAACCATGCTGGGCGTGTCTGACCACAGCAAACCCCTCAGGCATAGGCTCCTCTTAAGAATGTAACAGACCCCACCTACTCTCTCTGAGGTTTCCCTTAGGAATTTGACAAAAGACCTAAGTATGGCCCCAGACCACCCCTCATACAATGGAAATGAGCCAATCAGGAATGGACAACCCAGCACCTAGAGCTCTTGGGGTAGAACCTGAGAAGGAACAAGGGGGAAGGGAGGGGGTGGTGACCGGAACCTTATAAACAAGGACCCTCCCCTATACTCCTGGGGCATCACTTTGGAATGTCCCCTCTCTGTAAAAAGAGCTGTCCTACTATTCTCCTTTTCTAATCTTATATTCTAATAAATTTTTGCCTGCTGCTCATTTCGTGTCCACCTCTTCTTTCTTTGAAGCGGTGAGACAATGAATCCTGAGTATTGTGGTAAAAAGCCCTACAACAGTAACATCGGCACAAAACCCAAATAGCAAGATACGCAAAAATCTCTCGAGGAAGAAACCAGACAAAAACATTGAATGCCAGTAAGACATCCCCCACCCCCCCCCCCCACCCCCAAGTCAGATCTGAAGTAGCACAACATAGTGTTAGGGAGCTTTTAGAATCAAACTCCCTGAGTTTGAACCCTGTTTCTCTCTGGCAGTGTGGTCTCAGGCATGGTTTAACTCAAAACCTCAAAATCTTCAGCTGTGAAATGGGGATGCAAATAGTACTCATCTAATAGGCTTTGGATGTGGTAAATAGAGCAACACAAATATTAGTGTTTTGTTTTTTTTTAAACCATGTACTCATTCATTCATCAAGCACTTCCTGTATGCAAGTTACGGACCTATTCTTTCTAAGATATTCTGATCTCAGAGTAAAATGGTCTATCACCCGAAGTTCACCTGAGGTGTCTGAACATTAGATTCAATACAATGTTATATCCTCCACAGACTTTTATTTAAAACCTGACATACACGTAGCACTGTCTCTAAAGCTTGGGTGGCACCCAAGAGGGAGAACACCCTGTCCTGGCTCTTGCAGAGCCTAGAAGCTTGTTAGAAATGTATTAACTAGAGACTAATAGATTGTATATTGATCGTTGGGTTGTTTAGGGTTTTTTTTAGCTGTTTTGAAAGATTTTACACTCCACAGCATCATATTTTACTGGATTGCACTTTCTCTTTTTCTCTCCATGTTATTGCGATATAATTGACATACAACATAGTGTAAGTTTAAGGTGTATATTACAACGATTTGATATATGTATATATTGCAAACTGATCACCACCATAAGTTTAGTTAACATCCATCACCTCATATAGTTGCAACTTTTTTGCCCTTTGTGGTAAGATAGACGGCATGTTGTTACTTAGTCAGAAGGGGAGACTGGGGTCTCAGGGAGGCTGAGCTGGGCGTGGCTGGAGGGCAAGGCTGCCGGCCAGCTTCCTTTCACAGCAGGAACCGTGTGTTACTCTTCCACTGGCATCGGCTCCTCTAGAACGGACGCTCCATGTACGCAGGGATCATGTCTGTTTTGTTCATTCCTATATCCTTAGTGCCTAGAACACAGCCTGGCGCATAGTGCATGTTTATTTAAGAAAAAAGGAAGTTAGTCGGTGAGTTAGTTAAGTTAGGACAAGCCTGGTAGGGGAAATTGTATGATCCCTTTTGTGTTTTGTATATTTTCTCCTCCGGATACTTTTCTCCCTCCAGCATCTTGTAACCTTCCCCATCTTCCCAGTCTGAATTGTGTTTCTCTCTTAAGTGTACCTGGAGTTGCTGGGCATTTGCACAACTATTGCCTCTTCCCCCTGGGCTGTGTTGCAACTTCCATTCCACAAGGACAGTAGCCTGAAAAGCTGGTGAGAGCGGGCAGCTACCAGTACCAGCAGCTGCCCTGGGGCCTGGCCCACACATGTGTTTGGTAACTACTGCGGGGTGAGCCCTGGAGGTCACAGCTTTGGGAGTTCTCCACACTGATGAGACTTCACAGGCTGGCTCTGTTCTGTGTTGAAACTGGCTTGTCAGGGATGAGTCTTCTGTATGTTCACTCTACATTCATGAAGGGGCCACTATGTATCAGGCCCTGGACAAGAGCCACAGGCTCACTGTCCTTTCTGAAGTCTCAGTTGGATTCTAGAAAATGGAATCTTTTGGTAGAAAGTTGAGCTGGAAATTATAGTCAAACAGGAAAAGGAACGTTCCCAATTATCTTCTGAGACTCGTAACGGAAAAATATATCCCAGATTTCACCGACTGGCAATCTATTTGTCATTTCTCTGTTGATTATTTTAAAAGGGGATATTTGGGGCGCCTGGGTGGCTCAGTCAGTTGAGAGTCCAACTCTTGGTTTTGTCTCAAGTCATGATCCCAGGGTCGTGGGATCAAACCCATGTGAGGCTCCGGGCTGAGTGTGGCACTTGCTTAAGATTCTCTCTCTCCCTCTGCCCCTCTCCACCGCTCATGTGCTCTCTCTCTCTCTCTTTCTCTCTCTCTCTCCCTTTGGCCCTCTCTCCCCTGCCTATTCTCTCTCTTTAAAAATAAAATTAGGGGCAACTGGGTGGCTCAGTCCATTAAGTGTCCAGCTTCGGCTCAGGTCATGATCTCACGGTTTGTGGATTCAAGCCCCACGTCAGGCTTTGTGTTGACAGCTCAGAGCTTGGAGCCTGCTTCGGATTCTGTCTCTCTTTCATTCTGCCCCTCCCCCTCTCATTCTCTCTCTCTCTCTCTCTCTCTCTCTCTCTCTCTCTCGAATAAACATTAAAAATAATAAAAAAATTAAAATTAAAAAATAAGAAAAAATAAAAGGAGATAGATATTTTTTAAGATTGTTGCTGATTCTTAATTTGCTCGTCTTGTATAATCAACCCATAGTTCTAAGCAAGCATTCCAAATTGCACTGTCTCTCTTGCATAGAGTAAAACACCATGGTTCTTAAAATAGAATACCTACCTTGTCTAGTCACACAATTACTGGAAAACCACCTGCTGGAAAAGGTGTATTTACCATGAATTTTACTATCAGGCAAGGATATCACATCCGAGGAATGCAGCCTGATGAGCTTGCCTGGTAAGAAAGAAACCACTGGGCAACATTCATAACAGGAGGAAGAGTTAGATTATGCCTTATCCAAAATATAGTACCTTCAATAAGATTTTTATGTCATTAAGACACACATATCACCATAGGGCAGCAAGTAACCCCCGTAATCTCTAGTATTTTTCATTATTTTCCTTTAAAATTTGCACCCAGGAATTAGAAGCCAACAGTTCTTGGTTTAAGCCCATTGCAAAAAAATGCAAATGATGCACTAGTCATATTTCTAAAGGAGGAGCTTTAATTATTCATCTTCAAACATTTCTGCCAAGATAAAGGTCACCGTATAATTACTGCTCCCACCCACTGGCCACTGGCATGGAAACTGAGAGCAGTGCTCCTAAATCCTTGATTCACCAGAGACAGAAAGGGTCTCACTACGGGTGTTTTCCACATAAGGAAGCTGAGGCCCAGGAAGACCCCATGCCAAGGTCAAACGTAATGAAGGTCAGAGTTGGGAATCAAGTTGGCCAGTGCCCTTGCCACTCACTCGCACTACCCCCTTTATTAGTCTTCTGTGGCCTCTATAATAAATTACCACTAACCAGGAGACTTAAACAAAGAGAAATTTACGCTTTCACAGTTCTGGAAGTCAGAAATCCAAAATCAAGGAACTGGCAGAGCTGGGCTCCTTCCGAAGGTTCTAGGGAAGGACCTTTCCTTGCTTCTTCATCCGGGTGTTCCTTGGCTGGGGCTGCACCACTTTAATCTCTGCCTCTATCTTCAGATAACCTTCTTTCCTCTCTATGTCTATTCTCACCCTGTCTCTTATTAGTACACGTGTAGATGGATTTAGGGCCCACCCAGATAATCCAGAACAATCTCATCTCTAGTTCTTTCATTTAATTACACCTGCAAAGACTTTAGCCAAATAAGATCCCAGGTACGGGTTCCAGAGTTTAAGACATGGACCTATCTTTCGAGGAGCTTCCATTCAACCCACTCCGTTTCTTCTTCTACCCAATGTAACCATCATTATATCAATTAAAAAATAAATAAATAAATGTAGTGCTCTAACATGGTTTGTAGTATCTTTCTCTTCCCCCTATTTACAAGTCCAACTTGCATATTTAAACTTTGAATTCTGGCTCTGTGTTCACTAGCAAGGCAACCTTAAGTAAGTTGTTTATCTTTCCCTATAAGCTTCAGCTTTCTTGGCTCTAGAATGAGAACAGTAAATTCTACTTTGCAGGGTGCTTGGGAAAATCTACATGATAATGATGTTAAAATACTTAAGTGGCCAATAAGTGCCAGCTGATTTTAAATTAGAATAAAATATTTACCAAGACCAATCTGTTCTTTACCATGTGTATGCATTCGAGGTCCACGGTATGGGGGTTGGGGACACATCTCCACCTGCCAGAAACTTTTCTGGCACTAACGTGTAAGAGTAGGCTCATTGTTGACTGTTGATGCATGGGTGTGTGGCCTGCTCAGCAGTGGGAGGAGAATTCTCTGGATTCTCTAAATTGTTGCTGTCCCAGCCCACACCACGGACCTTTGAATCTTCAGTGGAAGATAGAATAAGGAGACGTTCTGGTACCAGAAAGGAGACAAGATTATTCCAGCAACTATGGGACTAGTCCCTTGGTATACGACTCCCCTGGGGCAACGCAACTCAGGATTAGAGTGGTTGTGTTTGGGTTTCTGGATGCTGTGTGGGGTGGAGAGGGAGGGGAGGGGGGATAGGCCGACCAGCCCAAGAGGGCTGCAAAGTCTGGGTCAGGTACCTGGTTACACAACCTCCTGGGTCCAGAATTTCATCCTGAAGCAAATAACCAGAATAGCCAAGCATCGAACGAGCAAACAAAAAAGAAAAATGCGTTTCTCAAGGATGTTTGTTTAGTTGTGCGCTTCCAAACAAATAAAGGCAGCATAAGTTATACTGTATTTACACAGAGACAACAGACTGCCAGCCACACCCCAAACCCCAAACATGTTTGTATTTATTGTTAGTCCATCTCCTAGTCTGACCTCTCTGTGAGGAAATTAGGTTTCAAAACCTTCCTTCCACCCCCTTCCACACAGTATGCCACTACCCTATGCACACACCATTTTGTTTGGGAGAGGGAAATAAAAAATTCTGAATTTGTTCCAGTAATTGTTTCTAGTGAATAATCAGTCCAGAACTAGACACAAGGATCCTGCACGCATGCCATTTTTCCATAGAAAGCAATTCTATTTGTAAGAACAAAACGAAGATAACCAGTTTGGAATCACCAACACCCCTCTTACCATGAGACCTAAATTCAAAGTCATTCTGAATTCTCTGCAACCATTTGCATTAACGTCATTAATCCAATGATCCTAACAGGCCTGGCTGCCACAGACATGGGGTTCTTGAGAGAGTACCCAGAAATCTAATCCACTGTCAGGCATGGGTGATGCAGGGGCAGGTTTTCTATACCAATTCGTGTCTCTTCATGTTACTATATGCAGATGTTCTTTCTTATTGTTTTCCTAGGTCTTCATATAATTACCCTGTGGTTCTTGATATTTTTATTAACCCATGGCTGCTTCTTATGAACATAAAAGGGCCATGTCCACACAGATTCTGTTTTCCCCTTCCAGGGCATGCCCACCTTTCCAGAATGAGCATCATTGGGTTTTGAACACCAAGGCAACAAAGCCGAGGTCAGGGCTCAAGGGCTGTGCCAGCCAGTTGTCTTCCCCCTGCTCCATATGTGCAAACTGAACTCCCAAACCTGGTCTGTGTGCTCCTAAATGGATGCTTTATGTCAGAAGGTATCCTGGATAAGGTAGAAATGGATAGAGTAATTTAACTACCTCTAATGAGGGGGGGGGGGGAGGGGGGAGGAGGATTCATACTGCACTTTGTTGTTGTGAATGCATATGATTATTTATTTATGACTTAGAATGGGAAAGCACATTCATTAGAGGACTGTCTGTGTATCTTTCTATAGATCAACGTGTCTATTCCTTTAAGAAGCTTATTTGAATACCTGCTCTATGTCAAGTGCTATGCGAGGTACTTGGGTTCTGTAATATATAAGACACAGCATGAGCCTTCCTGAAATCATTATAGAGTAAAAAGACAAGGTGAGGGTAGAAGAGGGAGGGAGAGAGAGGGATGGCTCTTCCTGAGAGGATCAGAACAGACTTTTGGAGGAAGAGAGTCAAAGCTGGAATTTAGACATGTATGTGGGTTTGTTTGCCAGGCAAAATGGAGATCGGAAGGCAGATGGGAGCTACCTGAGCCAAGGTGCGGAGACGTGAAGGGCAGGGTACATTTAAAGAACAGCGAGCAGCTTGCTATCACTGGATTACACATTCTGCAAGAGTTCATATCAGGAAACGACAAATGACGATTCTGGGCATGTGAGAACCCTCACATGAAATGCTTACGTTTCATTTATTCAAGAAATGTTTGTTGAGCTCATACTAAACAGAAGGATTTAGAACAGGAGCTAGGAGCTTAGGGTAAGGGAGGAGATAAGACATAAATCTGCAAACCACCTTATAAAGTAAGACACTTTCCACGAGGGAGGCAACATCAGAGAGGTATTTCATTCGTGTGCCTCAATAACGATGGATTGAATACTAAATGGATACTCACTACATTAAGAAATAAGACATGTTTGGCAAGGAGCTGGCAATCTAGTAGAATAAATAGAACATCATATCACAGTTTATTCAATAAGCAATGTAATAGCGTTTATTGACAGCTTACTAAGTTCCAGACACCGATCTAAGTGCTTTATGTTGATTAACTTCAATCGTCCTCACCCAATAGGTAAATATCATTATTGTCTACATTTCACAAATGGCAACATCAGGCCCAGAGAGGTTATTAACTCCCTCAATCACAGCTAAGATTAAAATCCAGACAATTTGTCTCTACATTCTTACCCATCACTCCAGAGAACTATGAAAGCAGGGGAGAGAAACACAAGCCAGCCTAGACATGGCTGGGGAAGACTCGTCCTTTTATTCCACGAGTAGTTATAGGATTATAGTTATCGCTTATAGAATCTTAGGAAACTACCAAACTTCTGATACTCACCAGATTATGAAACATCTAGAGTTCAAGTTCAAGGGTAAACCTTTTCCCCAAAATCCAACTAGGTTACATTTCTCACTCACATGATTAAAATTTTTCCATGCCCCATCCAATCCAGGTTCATCTATCCCCTCAAACACCAACTCTAATCATATGCTTCTAGGATCTTTATCAAGAGAAGTATAAATTTAATGGGGAAACTGCTAATATTTCTTTTCAGGGATCCCCTTACAGGCTCCCAGCATTTTATGTTATCTAATGGCTTTGGAATGGCACTGTGAAAATTCCTGGCCGGATGTGCAAACTGTTCATTTATTATGTATCAGTTGAATTATCTTACATCCAATGAAATTAGAATATATTTCTCATTCAAATCACTGTAACTTTTCCATCTCCGAATTCAGCCCCCTCTATCCTCATAACCACTATAGGCATTGGGTTGGCAAATAGCAAGAAGGGGAGAATTGTAAGAAGTTAATGATTTTCGAATCATCTCTAATGATCTTATTATGAAACCTCATCATATATAGATGGTAAAAGAGTCACAAGAGGTCCAAATGCCAAAAGATGACCTTGTTCTTAGAGAAGGAAGTCCAGGATGGAGAGATCTGTGTAAGTTAGGATAGCATTTGCCTGCAGGTAACAGAATCCAACTAGAATGACCTAGACAAATAAAGAGTGTTTCTCCTGTAATATGACCAGAGCCCAGGCCAGGTGTCAGCAACCTGCCAGGCTCCTTCTGTTTTTCTGTTCTGCTGTTATCTTTGCAAGACCACTGGTATGCTTTCAGATACCAAGCCATATTCCAGACCACAAGAAGAGCAAAGATCAGGGATGCCTGGGTGGCTTCGTTGGTTGAGTGTCATGACTTGGGTCATGATCTCACAGTTCATGAGTTCGAGCCTCACCTCAAGCCCCATGTCAGGCTCTGTGCTGATAGCTCAGATTCTGTGTCTCCCTCTCTCTGTACCTCCCCTGTTTGTTCTCTGATTCTCTCTTTCAAAAATAAATAAACATACCATATATATATATAAATATTATATATATTTTTTATATATATATTATGGCTATATGTATATATAAAAGACAGAAGCTACCAACTCTGTCCCCTTTGAGAAAGTTTTTCCAGAAGCCGCATCCTGCAACTCCTGCTTAAACCTCATTGCCATATTTGAGTCACATGGCCTCAGAGCAAGTCAGCATGTTAATTCTGCACCTGCCGCCAAGCAAAGCAGGGTTTTTGTAGCAAGAAAAATGGAGAGCACACATGTTGGGTTAGTGCCTAGCAGTACCTGCACCATTATCTTAAAATTTTCCAATGAAGATAATAGAGAGGGAGAAGACCAGAGAAAGATCAAGTCAAAACAGATTTTAAAACTCAAGGGCACACAGCTAATTAAACACCAGCCTAATGTGAAGTATTTTCCCTTTTAAGTTACTTAACAGATAATCCCTGGCCCTAAATCTCACAAGATGACTAGGAGTCGGGCTTGGGGAGGGCAGGAAGAGGGCAAACACCGCCAGTGTGGGCCGCTCTGTGTGGAAATTACAATCCATTCCCTGTTTCCAGAAAACAAATTGCAAACTAAGGAATATCAAGAAGGTAAATGGGCCACATCATGAGAGGCTCATGTGTGTGCTTAAAAACATGTCTTTCTGGTACAAGACAAAGAGCCAGTGAAGTGTCTGAAGCCAAGAAGGACTCAGTCACGCATACATTTTAGATAACTTGGATTCCAAGGGGGGTGCTGGTGGCCACATCCATGGATCCTACTCACCTGGGAGGCAGTGTGCATCTTTTGCACATGATTTACTTCTGCCTTTGAGGGCTTTCTCCTGGTATCCTTCTGAGTCAGAACATTTCAGTCAGGTATGTTTGCATTGACATTTCCAGGTGAGCTCTCCCGTTTGCGGGTCAATCAAAATCGTGAATGGTCAATAAGCCTCCCAAAGGTGTTGAGTACATGCGAGTGAGTGAGTGAGTGAGTGTGTGTGTGTGTGTGTGTGTGTGTAAGAGAGAGAGAGAGAGAGAGAGATCACAGCCTTCCTGTGCTTGGAATGTGTAGTGGCCTCCAAGTCCTTCTGAGAAAGCGGCCATTAACCAGGCGGCTGGCAGTCATTTCCAGATGCCCAAAGGAGGCCCAAGGGAGGACCCTCTCTGTGTGCCAGCTCTAAGCTCTCCTTTCATCTCTCAAGCACAGGTTCTATGAGCATGGGCAGGGTTTTGCGGTGCTCAACTTCCCTGGACTTGAGGTGTTCCCATGGGAACATTCTGGTGTCAGATGTAGCTGCAGATTACCTGTGCCACCCCCTTCTGCTACCGAATTCAGGTCCCATTTGCTCCTTCTCCTTTCACTGCAGACATGTCATGGGGACAGCTATTGTGACGAGTAGGGAAGGGGGTCTTCAAAATATTTCATAACTAATAGAACGTGTGCAGCAACCAGTTAGAATGCATGTGTCACCAATCAGGACAGGCATCGGCCATGAATTATTGGAACCAGCTGAATACCAGTCTTGGTATTAGGCGTTAACTTACAGAGATGTATAAGGTATGGGTCTTCTCTCAAAATCTCCTCTTGTCAAATAATTTACCCCAGGTCTAGGACCTAGAATAGGTTCACCAGTGACAGTCACCATCGGGGAGCAGAATGCTCTCTCTGTGCTGGGGGGCACCTTCCCATCATTGTTGTATTGGTGACCCCACCTCCCTCCTGGCCTTCAGACTGGCACTGATTTTCCATCCAGGGTGGTGGCATGTGGAGGCAGAGGTCTTGGTGACAACAGATTACTGTTAGAGCAGATTAGAGAGGGGCAGGTTTAGGGCTAAATTGTCTGCATCTTCAACTTGGTTGTGAAAGAAAAGAACAATCGTGCTGTTCTGGGGACATCCTCCATGAGTCTGAACGTGAACTTTGAAAGCTGAAGGTTATCCTTCCTGGTAGTCTTTAAATGGGTTTTGTTTTTAGCGGTGCCCTCTTTACAAAAGCATTCTTATTTGGAAATCCAATCCAGGTGGAATTGCATTGCTGGAAGCTGGGGAAAGTCCCACAGGCTCACCTTCAAGGCATCCCCAGAAGCCCTGGACCCCTGACAACACCAGGCTCATTCCTCATTCACAAAAGGGGGAAAGCGAGACTCGGAAGTGATCTAGGCCTGGTGTCGGACGGCTTGAGTCAGACAAATGGCACCTAGGCTTTTAACTGCTAACCATACCCTTCCTCCCCCTCCGTCCCCTTTCCCCCCTTCCCCCTCCAGCCAGCTTGCTTCGGCCACTCAGCATGGGCAGCGGCAGGTTCTGTGTGTGGAACCAGGAAGCCACTAGTGAATAAATCATAGCTAATATTTGTTTGCTCCTCACTCTTTAGGGATCCCTTTCACCTCTTCTGTCTTATATGACACAACAATCTGAAAGGGCGGACCTATGCCACCGACCATGCCTCCTCCCCTTGAGTAACCTCCCACTCACCTGTTCAAACTTCCGGATCAAAACACACCCGGCGACCTGCATAACAGGACTCCGACCCTTCCCCAGCCAATTGGCTGAGGCCACAGCCATTACCTCACCAACTGCCCCTAGACCCCAATAAAACCTTTGTGCTTTTGAAACTCGCTCTCTCTCCCTGGTATCTCACCGCTGCGTCGATGCAGGTAGGGGATTGAGCTCGAGCTAGCTCGAATAAAGGCTCTTTTGCTTTTGCATCAGACTCGGCTCCCTGGTGGTCTTTGGGGATCACGAATTCTGGGCATAACAAATCCACATGAACATGTACTGTCTTGTAGGACATAATAACCCAAATGAAACAATCAAGTGGGGTTAAGCAATCTACTCAAGGACAGATCCCTAGAAATTAGAACTCATTCTAAACACAGCAGACGCTTAGCACAAGTTAGTACACTTTGAGAGCAAATGCTCTGCATGGATTAACACCCAGAGCGGTGTTTCCCAAAGACTGGTGGCCCCAGAGCAGAGCTTCCATATTAACTTGAGAAACTGTCAGAAATGCAGATTCCGGGGCCCATGCCAGACCTTTTAAATTAGAAACTTCAGGGGTGGAGCCCCAAACACAGCAACCTATTTTTTTTAACAAGACCTCCAGTTGATTCTGATGCCAGCTAAAAAGTTTGGGAACCTCCACACTAAGGAACACAGTCATATTTCGATCTCCCATGCAGCCCTTACTGGGGGGCCCTCTGAAGAGCAAATGGGAGATGTCCCTTCCCCTGGGACCTCAGACCTCAGCGGTAACTGGCCCTGCCTGCATTTATGTCAGGAAGGAGCCCAGGAAAGTCTGCACCATTCATGGTGCTTCTAAATCATACTAATTGTTCTCTCTTGTGTGCCTACCATCATGGGAAATACCACATAGTATAAGATATGCAACATCTTCCACGGTACCCCACCGCATCTCCTTTTCAAGGAGTTTCGAACAGAGTCTCCAAGTCCCAAAATCATGGTACGTGCAGTGCTTCCCAAGCTTTGATGTGCAAATGTGTCATTTAAAGATATTGTTGAAATAGAGATTCTGTTTCAGCAAAACTCAGTACTTGATACAGATAATAAGATTGTGGATTCAATAAAGACTTTCAAGCTTCTCCTGAACACTTGTGTCTCTTCCCCAAGGCCCTAAAATTATCCCCAAAGTTAGAAAAGCAGAGAGAAATTTGCTAAGACCAGAGACCCCAATTATTGCCGTTCAAATTGGACATAATAATTTACCACTGGGCATTCGAGGGCTAAGAGTTGCGAAGCTGATTCGTCCCTACCGAGATTCCACCATCTCTCCTTTAAAAAGATCAATAAGGTGGTCAGAATGAGCGAGATAATCAGCTAGACAGTTGCCTTTCAGGGTTCCAGTAGGAAAAGTCCCTCAAGCGCATCCTTTGTAGTAAGTGCTGCTTGGGTAATTGCTTCTATTTGATTGAAGTATTCTGCAGAGTCTCCTGATGAATTTAATAGATAGGAGACAGACCCACAAGACATTCATTTTGTAGACTGAGTCATCAGAGCATTTCGTCTAAACCTAAGAGACAGTTCCCAGCTTTTTCTGAGTAGCATTGCAAGTTGATGCAAATGACATAAAAATCGAGAGGCCAGAATCTAATCCCCACTTCCTGATAATCCCCAAAATGACTTTCTTCTCAATTGAAAGAAACTCCCAAGGATTATTTGGATGGTGGTCAAGGACAATAGGGCTCCTATTTCAGGAGTCCTCCTAACCACACCTGGGGATTATCAGGTCCATGCAATCTCCATGTATCAAGTCTGGCCAGGCTACTGAAGTTGCAGGTGCTGGCCTGGTGTAGGGTAGAACGGTAGAAACAGGACTTTCTGACTTCAAGAAATTACTGGACATCTTTAACGCAGTTCATAAGTTTCTCCTCAAGTGATGGGGGAAGAAAGCTAAACAATACTACAAGAGTAAAGAAGCAGGGCAATGTCACCTTAAGGTAGCCAGAGGACACCGACCTTTAAGTTGTGACATTGCTTTATTTGCTCATCTGCATAAATATAAATATTCATTCTGTGATTCTCAAGAGGAGAATCAAAGCAGGATAAATTCTGTTGGGCTCATTTGAAAGGGCAGGTTTAGTAAACCGCTGTAATGATCTGTCACCAGTTACTTGAATTACTAATATATGTTCTTTCATTTCACCTGGCAGAATCCCAAAAGCCAAGATGGTGTTTCTCCCAGAGAGGCACGGAGAGTGTTGCACATAGTCATTTTTGTTTCCATTAAGCCTCTGGTAGCTAAGAAAGTAAGAGATGGCCAAAGAGCCCCCTTCATCCCACTTTATCTTTGCGTGATAGCAGATGGCACGTGGAGTTTAACTGATATCATCGCATCCGTGACAGTGGCCGCAGAAGGTGCCAAATGATGCCATTTTGTGCAGCGAAACATGCTAATTGCCAGTGGCTAATGAGCTCTGCAAAAACAAACAAACAAACAAACAAGGAATCCTAATATTGTGATGCTTCACAACCCCAGATTTACAACTTGATACAGCTTAGGAAACAGCCCGCTCGTTGAAGTAAACTTGCACAAGCGTATGCCCCAGCTTGCAATCAGCGCCATGCACATTGGGAACGCTGAAAAATTAATGAGCTATTACAGAAACACATTCCACACGTACACATCTACTTCTGGGAAAGCCAGCTGGATTAATCCTAATAGGTTTTTAAAATTCATTCTTGATTCCATCAATTATTGAAGAGTTATAAGTCAAGATCAATGATCCCTGGTTCTTTACTACCTCAGACAAGGACTGGCCATAATCCAGCCTTTCCTTCAGGCCTGCTTCATTGACGTATAGACACGCCTACAGCCAGCAGAGCGGTAGGCCTTATGGGTAGTGGCTGTACCTCGTTCTAATAAAAAATCTACCCACGTGGCCTCCAATCAGTTTGTCATCCGTGGACACACACACACACTGATATTTTTTTTATAAGTCCTATAGTGAAATCAAAAGCCCTCTGAGGTTCCAATCTATGCTGTTCTGACTACTGCTCTGTGACCTTGGCCAAATGAATTACCCTCTCTCAGCTTCAGGTCTTTCCCTGTAAGGAAGGGATGGTAATAGTGCCTGTCTCATAAGGTGGTCATGATGAGTAAATCAGATAATGTTTGTAGGAGCTTACCACAGAGCTGGGCATGTGGTAGACACTCAGTCAGTACTGGCCACATTATTGGCAGTATTATTTTAATTGGAATTTGTAAAACTACTTGTTCTCCTAACTGAATATATGAATGACTTTCACATAATTTTTTCAAGCATAAGAAATCTATATGAGTGTCTTCGTCAGCTTGGACTGCTACCACAGACTGGCTGGCCAAAACAGCAAACACTTATTTCTCACATTCTGAAGGCTAGGAAGTCCAAGATCAAGGTGCCAGCATGGTTGAGTTATGGTGAGGGCTCTCTTCCTGGTTTGTAGGTGGCCACCTTCTCCCTGCAGCCTCACATGGCTGAGAGAGAGCACACTGGTATCTCTTCCTCTTTTTATAAGCGCCCAGGTCCTATCACAGGGGCCCCAACCTCATGACCTCATCTAAACCTAATTACCTCCCAAAGGCCCCGTCTCCAAATGTACCAATGCATTTGGCAGTTAGGGCTTTGACATACAAGTTTGGGAAAGACACATTCAGTTTGTAGGGACACAGTCTAAACATCACAAGCTTCAAATCATAAACTACTGGTTCAGTTCTGACACTGTTTGCACCAGGGTTGTTGCTCATTGTTCATTCTCATTTAACCCTTCTTTAGGGACATGATTGGGCTGTTTTCCTGGCAGATCTGAGACTGCCTGCAGTGCAGCCTTTCCTGGGCTCCTTCCTCATAAAAATGGAGGCAGGGCCCATTACTAGTCGGGTGTGAGGTGCCAGGAGAAGGGGAATCTCCCACCAGCTCTTCTCCAGAACAGGGAAGTTCTAAGAACTGCCAGGGAGATAGAACGTGCTATCAGACGAGAGAGACTTACCTAAGGAAGGGATGCTCCTACAAGTCTACTCCTAGAAGATGTCCAATCTATTTTTAAATCCGACAGGTCTAGTTTTCCCCCTAAAGGAGCAACATGTTCCACATGTGCTGGGTGACTGTATGTGCCAAGCACTGGGCTAGATATCTAAGACACCAAGATGCCCTCTCCTAACTCACAATTAAGAAGGTTGGACTGACATGAAAATGAGAAAAAAAAGAACGTGCTAAATGGCTTGCACAATGTTGGAGGTGAGTAGGCAGTGGTGGAGATCCACAAAGAGAATAATTAGGGGAATGACAAAACGTTCAGCAAATGTTCTCAGTAGTGAAGGGAAATTCATTTCTTGAAGCCTCATTTTCAAAAGGATGCAATATTTTCTCCTCTTCAAATTGACTTGTCTACTCGCTCCTTCATCTTTGGAGCCTTATTTATCAAGTAATTCATATCTCCATAAATGATAATCCACAAGAACATAACAAACGCACTGCTATGTTGTAACAGATTCCCCCAATCTATTACAGATTTTTCCTTTCTTGCCATCCTTCCTTCTCTCCTTCATTTCTTCCCAACGATCAACAGCAATATTAGTGGGGTGCTTGGGTGGCTCAGTTGGTTAAGCATCTGACTCTTGGTTTCAGCTCAAGTCATGATCTCATAGTTTGTGAGACCCAGCCCCTCATCGGGCTCCACACTGATGGCGAAGAGCCTTCTTGGGATTCTTTCTCTGCCCCTTCTCTCTCTCTCTCTCTCTCTCTCTCTCTCTGTCTGTCTCTCTCTCTCTCAAAAATAAATATATAAACTTCAAAAAAACAATATTAGCAATAAAAGCAAACACATATATCATGTTTCCAGCTACCAGGCACTGATTCTGTTATACGTGTTCCTGTTTATATATGTCACAGTTTACACATGTTGATTCATTAATTCTCACAACAATCCAACAAGGTAGGTCACATGACTATCCCCTTTTGCAAATGGGTAAGTCAAGGTTTGGAGAGGCTCAATAGCTTGCTTGAGTCACACCGCTCTTAAATGGTAGGGTGGGGTCTTGTCCCCTCCCCAGCAGTCCCAGACAATCTGGCTCTGAGTCTGTTTCGGTCCTGACATTGCCCTGCTTCTCCAAACGTGGGGCTTCACGACCAGACCTGAACAGTCTTCATTCGTTTCTCTTATCAGAGCTCTCAAAAACCTTGCCTGTTCCTACCGATTCAATGTCATTTTTGTCAACCACTCCAAAATGTATATATCCACATATGTCCATTTTACTCTAGCTCCAAGATACCAGTGGCTACTGCAAACTTCCATTCCATCCACCTTTTAATTATTAAGTTTGAGACCCCAAAATTAACCTTGGCTTATTCCTTTTCTTTACCCTCTATATCCTTTCAAATATGCTTCAAATGCTTTTCATTGCCTCTCCTAACCAATACCACCAAAGCAGAAGCAACAAGGTTTCCAACAATGGGTCTGTTACCCTAAAGAGCTAATATGACCTCTCAAATGACTGTCCCCTCCCTCCTCACTGGTATGTCCACCAAGCATTTTGGTCAAGAGGTTGGTCAGACCCATGGAAAGTAACAGTGAGTGCCCCTGAAGATAGAGGGCTGGTGCCCACTTTCCCATAGCTCCAACACTGCTTCTATTGTCTCAGTTTCTTTATTTTCCCACTGCCTGCTGATTTTTTAATTTCCACAACATGCAGTCACTATGGTTTCAGACAGCAACAAAAGGCATATGTCCTAAATCCTGTAGGAGGTCTCCAGCTGGCTGCAAGATTCCTTTGCTACTGTGGAAGCTAATGAGCCTCTAATAGATTTCTTTCTCCAGTGCCATAACCCTACCAGAAAAACCAGCCACAGCCCGTGAGCACATTCTAGAACTATTACAGTTCTCCTTTCACATATATACAGGGAGCCATCTGCCCACAGCAGCAGATAACTCATGCCTTCTCTTGCTCCTTAACGTAAAGTTGAGTAACTTCACCAAACTGCTTAGATCCACCATTATGCACCATACATCATGCACCCTGAGGCAACAGAACAAGTTAAAAAATTATCTGTGATAAACGTTCTTTTGAAATGCAGCCAAGTAGACTTCAGAAAGCCCTCCACATTGTTATGAGCGTTTCTTCCCGGTTTCGTTGGTAAAATGAACTGTTTAAGTGGATAATTCATGATGTTGCAACAGACTACTGAATGAGTCAAATAAAAATATAAAAAGATCGCAACATATTAAGTTTAAAAACCAAGTTGCAAAAGGATGGGTAAATATGACACCATTAAATATGAATCATAAATACCATCAGAAAAAGGTTTTCAGGAGTTATCTAGACATAGGGATTATGGGTTACTTTGATTTTGTGTGTCTCTCAAATTTTCTGTCATAACCATGATTATCTTTGTAATCAGATTTTTTAAACTAACATTATTTTTAAAAAATTGTAACAATAGCAACAATGACAACAAAAAATGTGGGTGGTTCCATTCTAAGGAAACTAGAGTTTCTAGAATATTCTGATATTCTTTAGCACAGAATTATCATGTTGGACAGTCCTTTAACACTGGGCTTTATTTAGTCATCTGCTAAATGATGAGTTGAAATAAGACATCAGAGGCACCTTCTGTTAAAGTTCTATGATCCAGTATTTGGAGAAGTTAGGATTGAGAAGGACGTTCTGTCTCCCACAAGGCAAGAGAGAAACTAAAGTTTATCTGTCTGCTGAGTCTGCTATATATGATTGTCCTGAGTCTTGGATTTTTTTCCTTTTTATAAGTAAAACAAGATACTTAGACTAGACATCCTCAGCGGTCAATGTCCTCTGGATCTAAAATTCTGTGGTTCTATGGGTCAGACTATGACTCAGAAATGGCTTTTTTTTTAACTTTTTTATGTTTATTTATTTTTTGAGAGAGAGAGAGAGAGAGAGGCAGAGAGAGAGGGAAAGAGAAATCCCAAGAAGGCTCCATGCTGTCAGCACAGAGCCCAATGCAGGACTCAAACTCACTAACTGTGAGATCATGACCTGAGCCCCAGAAATGGCTTTTCAAGTGTTAGTGGCTTACAGACAAAATGTGCAATCTTTTCTCATGCATATTAGAGAATGGAAGATGCTGTGGCTACTAAAGTTGTGTCCTTAAAGAATTTGTGTTTGCAAATCCTATTTCTAATGTTCTTTAAGCAGGGCAAAGACAAATACAGGCACATACCTGACCTGGAGAACTGCCTGTCCTCAGTGAAAATTACAGACTTCAGGGACTGTGAGTTCCACTGCCATAACGTAACTCAACTTGTTTGCTGTAAGGCTGGGTTTTTTTTTTTTTTTCTTGTAGTCATTATTTTAAGTTGTCAGATTATTCCCTTGTTCATAATACCAGCAGAAAGCAGGAGACAAGCTGAGGCTGAGCAGAACATGGTCTGCTCTCTCTAATGCACACTGAAATCTGGGAGAAGCTATTTTATCTTAACAAAGGTAATGGCTATAACAGCACTTTGTAGACCAGAAATCCCTGTACAAATGTGGAAAGTTATTATTATTCACATCTCTGGGCCTTTTTTAAAAATGTTTATTTAGTTTTTGACACAGAGAGAGAGAGAGAGACAGACAGAGCATGAGTGGGGGAGGGGCAGAGAGAGAGGGAGACACAGAATCTGAAACAGGCTCCAGGCTCTGTCAGCACAGAGCCCAACACGGGGCTTGAACTCACGGACAGCGAGATCATGACCTGAGCCGAAGTCGGACGCTCAACTGACTGAGCCACCCAGGGGCCCCTCTAAGCCTTTTTTGATAAGATAACTTTTTTCTTAAACTCAAGTTGGTTAACATACAATGTAGTCTTGGCTTCAGGGGTAGAATCCAGTGACTCCTCTCTTATGTATAACACGCAGTGCTTATCCTGGAAAGTACCTTCCTTAATGACAGTCACCCATTTAGCTCATTCCCAACCATCCCCCTCCAGCAACCCTGTTTGTTCTCTGTATTTAAGTCTTTTATGGTTTGCCTTCTTCTCTGTTTTTACCTTAGTTTTCCTTCCCTTCCCCTAGTTGATCTGTTGAGTTTCTCAAATTCCACATATGAGTGAAATCACATATCTTTCTGTCTCTGACTGACTTATTTCATTTACTATAATACCCTCTAGTTTCATCCATGTTGTTGTAAATGGCAAGATTTCCATTTACATATAAATGGAAATATAAATTTTACATAAATATAAAATATTCCATTTTATGTATCTCTTTACCCATTCATCAGTCAATGGACATTTGGGCTCTTTCCACCTTTTGGCTATTGTCGATAGCACTGCTATAAACATTGGGGTGCATGTACCCCTTCAAATCAGCATTTTTGTCTCCTTTGGATAAATACCTAGTAGTACAATTGCTGGGTCATGGGGTAGTTCATTTTTAATTTTTTGAGGAACCTCCATACTGTTTTCCAGAGAGGCTGCACCAGTTTACATTCCCACCAATAGTGTAAGAGGGTTCCCCTTCCTCCGCATCCTTTCCAACATCTGTTGCTTCCTGAGTTGTTAATGTTAGCCATTCTGACAGGTTTGAAGTGGTGTCTCATTGTGGTTTTGATTTGTATTTCCCTGATGATGGGTGATGTTGAATGTCTTTTCATGTGTCTGTTGGCCATCTGAATGTCTTCTTTGAAAAAGTGTCTAAGGGATGCCTGGGTGGCTCAGTTGGTTGAGCGTCTGACTTCGGCTCAGGTCATGATCTCGCCGTCCATGAGTTCAAGCCCCGCGTTGGGCTCCGTGCAGACAGCTTGGAGACTGGAGCCTGCTTCGGATTCTGTGTCTCCCTCTGTCTCTGCCCCTCCCCTGCTCATGCTCTGTCTCTCTCACTCTCAAAAATGAATAAATGTTAAAAAAAATTTTTTTAATTAAAAAAAAAAAGAAAAAGTGTCTATTCATGTCTTTTGCCCATTTCTTCACTAGACTGCTTGTTTTTTTTTGGTGTTGATAAGACAAATTCTCAAGGTCTCTTTAAACGTTAAAACTATTATTTCATGATGCTTCAGTAGTTAATTTCAACAAGCATTGCCAGTGGAACCTGGATCAGACTTCCCAATTCTGAGGTTGGGGTTCTTTGAGGGTTTGGGGCAATAAACTGGAGAGGGCTCATTAAATTCTGAAGCATAATTCAAAACAACATCAATTTAGATTTCTTCTCATTATGGATACTATGCTTCCCATGCTTTGCATCAGGAGGAATTGGCACCCCAAAGTCCCTCAGAGAGAGGAAACTTCTTTCTAACTGATATGTAAGTTCTACAGTCTGAGTAGCTTGCAGAACCACTAGCAAGAGGAATGCCCGGGGCCTGCAGTGGGAAACATGGTTTTGGAAATCACCTGTTCCTGCTGCTTTGCAAGTCAACTCACCGAGGTGGAAATGTTTTGTTCTCCCTTTTCTCCCATGTCCTGGATAAAACCTGGAATGAAATCATGGAAACATATCAAAAACTTCCTACCAATTAATTAGACTTGAGAAAGCAGCAAGTGGCCGTGTTGGAAGTCTTCACGGGTGAATGCATTGATTCCTTGGACCATTTTATCAGTTCCTAAGATGGTAATGTGGCTTTCAGTTTCATAGTAGATGGAAAATATTAATTTGATTCTTTGGGGACTCATTTCTCCCTGCCATGCTAAAAAAAGGAAGTTGAGGGGAAGGTCCCTTCTTTCAGGGAATCTGAAGAAAATTGCATTTATGGTGTATTTTTGTTTATCTGCTGCTTGGTGTCTCTTTGTTCCTTTTTTTAAACATGGCCTGTTTGGTTTGTGTGAGATCTTCTGAGTAAACTAGTCCAGCTCCCCATCTGATGTCTGAATCTCTTCTGCCTTCTCACCTCATGTTCACACACTTCTAGAGTGGGGGAGCTCACCGCCATCCTCAAAGTACCTGTCCCACCTTCAGTCAGTTCCCTCTTTTGGAGCTCTTGTTCCCTCTGAACAATGCCAAGCAAATCTTCTTATCAGCCACAGGTCACAGATTTCTGGGGCAACCATCACACGTGATGCAGTGGGGTCAGATTCCACAGTATATTCGTGGTATCTGTGGGAGAAATGGTGCCCCCGACGTTGTGTGCTGCTGCAGCCGTGATTGAGTGCAGTTATGAGCAGAGAATTTCATGGCAAAGGATTCCTTTCCAGGGCAAAGGATGGGCAGGGAGTAGCTCCCTTCCAAGATGACAGGGGAGGAAGAGCCACATTGCTGCCAAGGTTGCCTCTGCCCATAAGGCTTTGGCACTCAGGCTACTCTGTTACACAGGAAAAAATGCTGTGCTTGGAGACTTGGGTTCAAGTTCTGGATCTGCCTC
Source organism: Prionailurus bengalensis (assembly GCF_016509475.1). Lineage (NCBI taxonomy): Eukaryota > Metazoa > Chordata > Mammalia > Carnivora > Felidae > Prionailurus > Prionailurus bengalensis. The sequence goes on from NC_057358.1 coordinate 114,315,915, forward strand.
TGGCTTTGACCTTAAGAAAGTCTAGTCCACCATTTCCTAAATCCGGGGTTGGCAACATTTTCATAAAGGTCCAGACAGTAAATATGTTAGGCTTTGCAGGTCACGTGGTCTTTATTGCAACTACTCAACTTTTTTGTTGCAGTGCCAAAGAAGCTATAGATAATTTGTAGGAAAGAAAGAAAGAAAGAAAGAAAGAAAGAAAGAAAGAAAGAAAGACAGACTGAGGGAGGGAGAGAGGAAGGAAGGAAGGAAGGAAGGAAGGAAGGAAGGAAGGAAGGAAGAAAAAAGAAAAATAATGTGCATAGCTGTATTACAATAAAACATTATTTGAGTAGCAGGCCTGGCTGATCCCACAAGTTGTCATTTACCAATCCCTCCCCTAAGATATAAAAGAGGGATGACGATACCATCTCTGGCTATCTCATAACATCTAATCATTGCCATGATCAGATTAGCTTTCTTTGACATCTATCAGGTGCTATATAAATGTCGGTTAAAATGTAAATAATATTGATTGGGTAGGTCACAATGTTATGTACTTTACTGGCAAAATTTAAACCACAAAGACACTCAGAAAATTAAGACTTAGAGATGATATCTGTTAGGGTACAGAAAACTAGCTTAAGTAATGTAGGATTTTATTGGCCCATGTGGCTGTAAATGTCACAGGTGGGAGAGAGTTCAAGGTTGGTTTGATCAAGGAATTCAAAACCAAGGAAAAATTTCTTTCCATCTCTTATCCCTGCTTTCCATAGCATCAGTCTCATCTTATGACAGGCTTCTGTTATAGTCACAGTTGGCTGCTGTCCTTGAGGCCATAGAGAGAGAGAGAGGGACAGAGGAGATCTCTTCTCAGCATTCATAGCCAAAGTCTTCATTTTCATTCTGATTGGACTGGCTTAAGTCACATGCCCTCTCCTGAACCAACCACTCTGATGAGGAAGGAAAGTGCTAATTGGCTTAAAACAATGAAGACCCATCTCTAAGAGTAAGGTCATTGTGATACATGGCACATCCGAGGCATAGGGACGAGTAGATCCTGAGGTGAATACCAGAAGATGTTAGGGAAGGGGAGTTTTGGGTGGTAACCAATAGATGTTCACTATGGAGCACTAACCCCCTGAGCTATGCTACCGCCCTTGCCCTAATAAACAGCATAAGAATTATTTAATCCCACTGTAAGCTACAGAAGCTTTTCAAACTAGCATTTTCTGGGGGTTTTTTAAGGTCAATTTGAGTTTATTTATTTTCAAATGTCCCAGTGTATTTAGAGGATACATATCTTCCTTTACACAATCAATACAAGTTTCCCAAAGTTATTTGTTGTAAGTCAAGTGGTAAAATAAATCTACCAGAGGACTCACTATTTTTTTAAGTGGCAAAATTTTGTATAAGGTTAAGAATCTTATAGCAGAAATACTATTTCTTCTAAATTTTCTCAAAGATTCTGTAGCAATGACTTCTGTCTCTTACAATTATGGTTTTTAAATACTTGGATGTTTCCAGATTTCCAGACAACAATACTCAAGGCATACCTCAGAGATATTGTGGGTTTGGTTCCTGCCCACCATGATAAATGAATATGGCAATAAAGCAAGTCAAATGAATCTTTGGGTTTCCCAGTGCATATGAAAGTTATATTTACACTATATTGTAGTCTATCAAGTATGCAATAGCAGTATGTCTAAAAAACAGTGGTTTACCTTAATTTAAAAATACTTTATTGCTAAAAAATGCTAACCACCATCTGTCTGAGCTTTCAGCATGTCATAACCCTCATGCTGGTAGAGTGTGTCGCTTCAGTGTTGATGGCTGCTGACTGCCTAGGGTGGTGGTTGCTGATGGCTGAGGAGGCTGGGACAATTTCTCAAAGCAACAATGAAGTTTGTCACATCAATTGACTCTTCCTTTCACTTGAACACTTAGAGACCACTGTAAGACTATTAATTGCCTACTTTCAATATTGTTGTGTCTCAAGGAATAGGGAGGCCAGAGGAGAGGGAGAGAGATGGGGGGAATGACTGATTTGGGGGGAACAGTCAGAACACACACAACATTGATCGATTTTAACTTCACCCTTTTATATGGATGTAGTTCGTGGCACCCTAAAACAATCACAATAGTAACATCAAAGATCATGGATCACAGATCACCATACAAAATATAATAATAATGAAAAAGTTTGAAACATGAGATTTATGAAAATGTGACACAAGGATAGAAAGTGAGTAAATGCTATTGGAAAATGGCACCAATAGACTTGATCAACACAGGATTGCCACAGACCATCAATTTGTAAAGAATGATATATCTGTGAAGTGCAAGAAAATGAGGTTTGCCTGTACATGAACTTTGGGAAGCTCTAAGTCAGTGGTTCTCATAGTGGGGGTCCCTACACTGGCAACATCAGAATCACTTGGGAACTTACTAGAAATATATATTCTCAGACCCCATCAGAGACCTACCGAATCAGATACTTGGGGGTTGACACTAATGTCTGATTTAACAAGGCCTCTAGGTGATTCTGATGCAAGTTCTAGAACCATTCACTGCATTAATTAATTTTTTTTAACCTTTATTTATTTTTGAGACAGAGAGAGACAAAGCATGAATGGGGGCGGGGCAGAGAGAGAGGGAGACACAGAATCTGAAACAGGCTCCGGGCCCTGAGATGTCAGCACAGAGCCCGACACAGGGCTCGAACTCACGGACCGCGAGATCATGACCTGAGCCGAAGCCGGACGCTCCACCGGCTGAGCCACCCAGGCGCCTCCACTGCATTAATTAATATGAAAATGGAAACTGGAGAAGACTGGTGGTCTAAAGTCTAGTTTTTTCACACCTAAGCTCTTTGAAATAATTGGCCCCTTTGAATGTTTCATCATATTTTTACAAAGTAGTCCTGTTTCAATAAATTGATCTCTAGTGTATAGAATGAGGGCAAGTTATCTGGAGAAGTATAGTTCCTTCTTGATTTGCTGTTGCTTTCCTATTGTATGAAAGCATCTGATCAAGTAATAATAACATAAAGACTCCCTTAATGTCTCATTAATATTTATGCCTTTCTCCAAATCTAAACATCTTCCCTGTTATCAGATATTAACTCATTAATTGTTTATTTTTAGTTTCCTGAATGTACAGGATATTTGGGTCTTTTGCAGAGGAAGGAACAAATGAAAATTTAGTATGAATGTTGTTTTGGTCTCAAGTTAGTGCCATGGCAGGAAGAGAACCTTTGAGACTTTTCTGGCCCCCAGAAGCAGAGAAGGCCCATTTGAACAGATTATGTTCAGCAGGACTGTTGAGGGGGCTCATGCAAGCAACAGCGACTTCGTACAGAACAGCACCTTTCCCATATGTGTTCTATGGAGCTTAAATGTCATCATTTGTATTTAGTAAAATTCTTAAACCTTGAAAATACTGGTTGCTACCTTGTTTTGTAAAGTTATACTCAAGTTTATGTTCAATGTTCTCCCAAAGGGCAAGTTTCAAAATTGAAAAATATAAAGTAATGTGCATTGCATTTTCTAAAAAGATCTTCATGAATACACTAAAATATCTACAAACTCATGAATATCTTCTGGATGTAGATTTATAGAGACTTTTTGCAAACCTAGAAGAGTTAAGTCAGGTGAGTCAAAGCAGGAAGGTTCCAGTAGCCATGTTTTAAAATTAACCAGAAGGGGGCATCTGGGTGGCTCAGTCAGTTAAGCTTCTGACTTCAGCTCAGGTCATGATCTCGAGGTTCATGAGTTTGAACCCCATGTCGGGCTGGGTGCTGACAGCTCAGGGCCTGGAGCCTGCTTCAGATTCTGTATCTCCCTATCTCTCTCTTCCTCCCCTGCTCATGCTCTGTCTCTGTCTCTCAAAAATAAATAAATGTTAAAAAATTTTTTAAAATTGTTTATTCCTTACCCTTGGAAGTATGTGTACTCTTGTCTTCTTTCTCTCTGACCCTAGACAAGCTTCGATTTTGTAAACAGTGTTTTTGGCATCATCAAGGACTATGCTGAGCCTTCTGAGACCTCACTACTGGTAGATTTCATCTCCATGCTCACAAAGGCAAAATCCTTCTGGGACATCCCAGTTTCATGCAGTAAATTCACCCACCTCCCAGGATAGCTGTTTACATCCCCTTGATGTGTGCGTGTGTGTTATTGTGCTTGAGAAAGTTCCATCAGCACCCTCCCACAAAGGAACCATCATCTGATGCTCTGTCAGTTGACATTTTCAAAAATAACTGGCAGATTTCTGTTTGCCATTGTCACCTCTCCTGTGTGGGTTTTATTAACAGAAAATTCTGCATTCATGGAAAAACCATTTCCAAGTCTGTTTTTTTAAATTGCTTCAACTTACAGCAATATTCATGGCAATAGTTAGTGTAGGCTAATTACATGGTTCAGTTCTTCTTCTAACGAGGTTCCTGGCTCTCAGAAAGGAACAAAATAAACCTTCACATTTATCAACACCCTTAATAAGACTTCTGTATGGAAGGAGAAGAAAAGAGGAAAGTCTGTACCTTTGGTATGATAAATGCTATTTACTTCCTGAGTAGATATTTGGACTTTCTCCCCCACTTTTCCACTTTGACCTTTTTAATCCATATCCTCATTCAGCAAAATTTAAATTTTTACAATCCATTTAAAAAAATGTAGGAAAAAATTTAAAAATAAAGTAAAATAAACATAGATTGAGATTTATTGAGCGCTTACTAAGTGCTTAGGTGTGGAGCTGAGACCCTATACATGGTAATGTGCAAAATTAGATACACTCCCTGGTCCCGGGGAGTTTTCAGTCTAGTGGGGGAGAAATTAATCCAATAATGATGCTAATGATACAATCAAATTGAGATAAATGCTGGGGGGCAGGAAAGGAACATAGATATTATGAAAGAAAGCTTCTAGGTTGGGGCAGATGGTGAAGTAGTTACAGATAAAAGATTCTTTGGAAGGCAGTGACACTCGAGGTGAGATATGGAGGAAGTACTTACTAAGGTGAAACAAGCATGAAATTAGGTGATAGTAAGGAGATCTTTAGTAAATTTTGAAAACAGATTTGAATAAGAAATGCTTTGAAAAACAAGAGGAAGAATGTAGCATTGGGAATTAGGTAAAATCTCAATCCTTCAGAGTCGGAACGTATTTACATGTAGTTTTTAGTAAATAGTCTGGAGAAATAGCAACTTCTCATCAAAACACATAAGTTGTATTCATCTGCTCCAGCTGCTATAACAAAATATCACAAGAGTGGGCAGCTTTGAAACAACAGAAATTTATTGCTCATAGTTCCGGAAGGTGGAAGACTGAGATGAGGGTGCCAGCGTGGTCAGGTGAGGGTCCCTTCTGGTCCCATTGTATCCTCACAGGGCAGAAGGAGGTAGAGATCTCTCTGGAGCATCTTTTATAAAGGCACTAATCCCATTCACAAGGTGTCTACCCTCATGACCTATTCTCCTAAGGGCCCACTTCCTAATACTGTCACATTAGGGGTTAGTATTTAACATATGAGTTTGAGGGGACACCAATATTCAGACCACAGCATGAGAGCACTTTACAGACTACTAAAGCATGGTGCATCAATAGACTGTTTGCCAAAGTCTATAATATAACCCACACGTGAATGCTTCACATAATGTTACAAGTGTGCAAAGATGGATTATAAAAGCTTTTCCTGAATTTAAAAAGTCCTCTATCGGTCAGGTTAAATTCATTTTTGTACCACAATAACAGTCCCCAAATCTCAGTGGCTTGGCTCATATCTCACTTATGCTCTGTTTCCATTTTTTTGTCACTGACCTCGCTCTGGGACCCATGCTGAGGGAGCAGCCACCACCTGGAATGTTACCAGTCTTCATGGCAAAGACATAAGAGATCAGCGCAAAGCACTCACTGACTCTTCAAGTTTCTGCCTGAAGCAACGCACGGCATGTCTGTTGATACTTCAAAGGTCAAAGACAGGCACGTGGCCAAGCTCACCCTCAGTGGAGTGGGTACGTGCAATCCTCCCCAGGAAGGGGAAGCAGACGAAGGGTAATACCACAGTGCCTCACAAGAAGCTCACCAGAGCAAGACTGGGACATTTGTTATTCACACGGGAGCCATTTAGTGCGTCACCATGAAGGAAAATGGGGGTTGCAGAGGTTAGATAATTTGGCCAAGGTCACAGAGCTAGTAGGTTGTGGACCTGGATATCTAAGCCTGAGTCTGCGTGGTCTTAATGATAGCCTCTGGGCAATGGCAGTTCTCCAGCATCTCAGTGCCTCCTGAGAAGACCTGCTCTCTATTTCCCCACCCAGGCATCAAAGCCCGCTACTCGAAAATAAACTCACATCATTGTCTTTCAAATTACTTCTTGTTGAAGCCAAACTGTGACCTTTCTCCCCATAGCATTTTGTCTGCCGAGGTCCTATAACAAAAATATTTTCTGGGTTTTTGTTATCTCTGTCTTTACTGCTGTCACTTCCTTTAGTGGCTTTTTACACTGGGTCCGCTGTCTCTACTCCCTAGAGTGGTAACATTATCAGAAGCACATCTGTCTTCCTTCTCTCGCTCCATCACATTGTCACACTGTTGGAAAACTCTTAATGGGACACATTACTCATTATTTTAATAAATAGGTCTATCAAGGAGCACGTAGGTTTAGCAACATGGTAGGCACTATGGAATCCTGAAGAAGAGTGTCTGAAGCATTGGCAACAAGAAAAGAGTGACTGTCATCCCAAAGACACACTTTGCTAGGCTGGTGGCACTTTGTATGATGTGTTCTGTTTGACCCTTAGATATATGAACATATACATATGAATTGGCCATCTGCCTTATGCTAAAATAAATTTGAGATGGCTTACAAATGTGAAGTCTTTTTTTTAATGTTTATTTTTGAGAGAGAGCACAAGCAGGGGAGGGGCAGAGAGATACGGGGACAGAGGGTCTGAGGCAAGCTCTGTGCGGAGAGCAGAGAGCCTAATGCAGGGCTCGAACTAACGGACCGTGAGATCACGACCTGAGTCTGACGCTTAGCCAACAGAGCCACCCAGACACCCCCCAAATGTGAAGTCTTTAGAGCAGGTTTCAGACATTAAACAAGAACAATGAAGACAAGGGAAGAGAAGTGCTAAGCCCAGTACATTTAATAGATGCCCCCCCCCCCAAATTTAATGCTATATTTTTAGAAGCCAGCAGGAAAATTAACTTTATGGATATTTTTGAGGACTATTGGATGAAGTGTAAAATGTTGCTACTTTAATCACTTACTACTAACACCAGCTTAACTAATCAACCAACATGAGCACTGAAATCAAAGGTGATATTTGTATCAGAAACCATGCGGGATATGTAGGTCTCAACAAAGCCAACCAGAGGTAAATGGTGAATTAAATTAAGATATCCAAAGGAGGGGTACCTTGGCGGCTTAGTCGGTTAAGCTTCAGACTTCAGTTCAGGTCATGATCTCATGGCTCATTAGTTCAAGCCCCACCTCAGGCTCACTGCTGTCAGCACAGAGCCCTCTTCAGATCTTCTGTCCCTTCTCTCTCTGCTCCTCCCCTACTCATTCTCTCTCTCTCTCTCAAAAATAAACATTAAAAAAAAAAAAAAAGATGTCTTAAGTAGAATTTTCTTTAAGCATGTGGGAGATGGGGGGAGTTGGTTTCTTGAGGAGTGAACTGTTTATTATGGGAATACCATTTCGGTTTTTAAAATGTTTATAATGAAGACGACCTGTTTCTATCCACGTAGTCACAGCTCCTGCTTGATAACGGTGACTTTCCAGTTTTCCCTGTTGTGATTAACGGTACAGGTGAAGAGAAAGTCCATGCTTTCCTTGACTATGAGTCTCCTTCTGCTTCTCTTCCTGCGGTGTTTCTGAGGCAGCCTCTGTCAGAGCCACCAGACCTACTGCCTGAATTACTTAGTCACTGTCTTTTATCTTGAAAGCCTGAGGCAAAGAGATGACTTTGGAATTTATTTAAAAGGAAAGTACCATTTTCTTTTATATTTTTCCTAAGACTCTTTGGACATAACAGGTACTGGGAATTATTACACCCCAATTAAATGGGAAAGAAGATGAATGCTCAACAATACATTTTAACTACAAATCTGCTTTCCCCATAAATACATGGTCCACTGCACACTTTGGAATTTTAAATGGTGCACATCTGGAAACATTACATCATCTTCCTTTCCTGAAATTTGGGTAGGGCTTAAAAATGTTTTCTTTGTTCATTGGTTTGTTTGTGGAAGAAATTGGTACAGTGTAAGGAGAAAATAGAACAAAAAACGAGGCTTTGTTTGTGACCAGAAGTTTGGCTATTGTGCGATTTGGTTACAGGAAAATCCTAGTGCGCAAAAGCCTGAAGGACCCTTTACGTTGTAGTCTATGTGAATGGCGGCCCCTTGGACACCTCATGGAGCACAATGGAAATGTTGGCCCTGACCTTGTACAACATGGCAGCAGTGGCTTCCAAAGTGCCAGAACAAGGAATTTCTGCTGGGGAACTTAAACATTTGTTAATAAGCAAATCTTGAAGGAATTTTCCTTGACTTCTCTAGCTCCTTTGACCAACCCCCTTCCTTTGATATTTCTTTAGTCTGACCTGTACCTTTTCAGTAGCATGCCAGAGCCCTTCTGTGTGATCCAGAGAAAATGGTCCAAGCTTTTCCAGAAAACCAGCTCTTCCCTGCAGCTGCAAGTAGCCCCGCCAGAGCATCAGCTCAGAGGCAAAGCAAAGGAGGAAAGGCTGCCATTTTCCCCAAAAACTTCGCTGTGGATCAGTGCACCTTTGCCATGGCCCAGATGTGCCAGAAAGCCTGGATGTGGAATGACCCAAGAAAAGAAAAATGATCTTTGGGAAGAGACTTGGCTCCATTTTTGTAGCTTCAGCCTTTCAGTATTTAATTTGCTACTCAAACTGAAGCTCATTAGATTTCCAAATATATGAATAACCCTACTGCAAAAGTTTTCCCTGGAAGCTGATGGATTAGACTCTTAGCCAGGGACCCAAACTGGGAAGAATCCAGGTCCATTTCTCTCCCTTCCAAGCTAGGACAGAGATTAATTTAACAAAGCTCAGCCACTGCTTCCAAACGACTGTGGAAAAATCTCATATCAACTGGTTTACATTTACACGTGAAATATATATAGCAGCCAAAGATAGTTAGGGAAAAGAAATAGGGGGTGAAATGTTGTAATGGTAACATACCATACCCTTACAATGCATAATACTTTACCAGGCACTTTGTCAAGCATTTCTTTTAATCCTTAGCACAAAACTATGAAGTTGATTACATGTTCCCCATAAGTCCCTGAGGCTAAGAAAGATTATGTGACTTTATAAGGTCACATGGCCAGTAGGTGGCAAAAAAGAACCTGGATAAAAGTCTTCAGGCAAAAAAAAAAAAAAAAAAAAAAAATCCAATGGTCTTTCCACCAGAACTATTTCCAGCTCCTCAGGTAAATTTCCCATTGCTGGGGAGCTGTTAGCCTCATGAAACAAAACTGAGGAGTCAGGTAGAGGCTTTGGAAGAATGAAAGGTGCATCTGCCTTCCTCAGTCCCATGGTACGAAGCAAAAGCATCACCACAGGTAGTTAATCATAATATTACAATACATATAAGATATACAATACATATAAGAATACATATAAGAATCATAATGCTTATAACATGTAATAATTATAAAATAATAATAATAATAATGTAATAGTAAGTAAAAATAATAAAGGTGACTCATTCTTGAGCCCTTGTTATGGCCAGGCACTGTGCTGCGTACTAGACATCTATGATCTCTTTGTCGATACAGTGCCCCTGTGAGATCTGATATTATCCTCATTTTTCAGGAGGTTAGATAAATTAGGCAACTTGCTGGAAGATACAGTCGTTCAAGGAAGAGGCCGGCAGGATTCCAGTTCAGTCCTATCTGAAGCTGACATTCGTTCTCCTACTATGCTCTGATGTAAGCGTGGTTGGCACACCTGCGTGGCTCATCAGTTAAGGGTCTGACTTCAGTTCAGGTCATGATCTGAATCGTGGGTTGTGAGCTCGAGCCCCACATCAGGTAAGGTCGAGCCCCACTTCAGGTAAAACACGAGCCCTGCTTCTCTCTCTCTCTCTCTCTCTCTCTCTCTCTCTTCTCTGCCCCTCACTCACTTGCACCCTCTCTCTCAAACAAACAAACAGACAACAAACAGCGTGGTTGGAGAACTGAAATCTGTGTCATGCTATGGGTTGCCTGGAATTGGGCTCTGAATGCACTGGGATGAATTTACCCCCGTACCACATGGGCCTGGGCTCTATGAGTGTCTGTACGTTGTGTTGGCAAACACTGATGGGAATAGAATGCTCCCTGCTCTTTCCTAAACAGTCAGGACAAGACAGAGAAAGAGACAAAACTTTATACTAGGTCTCTTTGTGCGATTCAACTAAACAATGGCTAAGACCTCTCTCTACCTACCATAGACCGAGTGTTTGAGAAATACCAGACACTGTTCTGGGCACTTTGCGTAGATTAGCTCATCAAAACCCCTCACCAACCTGATGAAATCATCATTCTCATTATCCATTTCACAGATGAGGTTTAGGGAGCTTAAGCATATTTCCCAAGATCCCACAAACGCTGGCTGCCCAGCACCATGCTGTGTCCCACCAAGACAGATTTATGAGAAGAATGTTTGATTTGGGGCCCTGAATTCCTTTCACTGATCCCCTAAACACATTGGATACTTAGTATAAAACAAAAGCAGATCCTATTGATCTAGACCTATCCATTGAAAGGCCTTTTATGTCCACTCTTTCTTGATAGAGATGTTCTTTTCTTCCCTAATGCACCTGAAAAATAAAGCCAAAAGGGGAGATAAAAGAAAAACTCATAGCTACTTTTAGAATCATCAAATAGCTTTATTCTCTCTTCTGAGGACTTTCAAAACTCTAAAAGCTTCCAATTACCTGCCTGGATCTTTGTCTAAATTATTTACCACTGATACTTCTTGCCTGATATTGTTATGTGGGGGGAGATTGCGTGTTGCTACGTTTACCTGCACTAAAAGTGGGTGCTGGCCACCAGAGCTGTCCCCCGAGGCGTGGAAATATGGGGCCATGGCCTGGGTCTGTGTGTTTTGAGGAAATCCATTACTGGAGCTCCCAGCCACCCTGGCTGGAATGCAGCTGCCAGTGAGTCAGCATAGAAATCAGCCACTAAGCCCACAAATGAAGGCCCTCTACCCCCACTCCTCTTCTCACAGTTGCCACCCCCAGCCTCTCCACACCTGCAGTTCCAGCGTCCTTCCTCATCCTTCCCAACCTTGATGAGAATCGCAGCCATTTTGACCAGATGAGAACTTGGAGGTGGTCTAGAGACTTCTGCAGTTTTCCAAAACAGGAATCTGGGGTGCATAGAAGGGAAGGGGATCCTCAGAAAACCTTGAAGCCTTGCTCCTAGAGTTCCATTCATCATGCACCCAAGTACTCACTTTCATGACCTGCCATTGGTATATGGGGAAGTGGAAAAGACTGTGTCTGGCAGAATTCCTGTGAGGAATGAGCCCTGAATGTTTTCAGAAGAAATACTTTGATAAAGCTGCTAGCCTGGCCAGATGAGAAGCCTGTCCGTGGTGGACAAGGTCAAACTGTGAAAGACAAGCATAAATTGCTAAGCAAGAGGCTGAGAGAGAAAGGGGGCAAAGTTCAGGGGTAAGGAAGACAAAGAGCTCTCTTTTCAGAGAAGAGAATGGCACCAGAAAAATGGCGGAGGGCTGTGGGCCGTGTATTTGACCCCTCCCCACAACCCAAAATCTTCAGTAAAATAAATAACGTAATTCATAAAGTGTTTGGCAGGAGGGGGTTAACAGTGGAAACCAACATAGGAAACCAACCAATGGACCTGGCTTGGCATTTGTCCCATGCTGTTCAAAAAAGAAGTATGTGTGCAAACAGGAGTCCAGGGGCCAGAGAAAGCCATTGGAATCTCCGTGTCTCTCAGTGAGTTTCTAAATATCTACATAAGGGCTTTGGACTTCCCTGGGCCATTGAGTCAGCTGTACCCAGATCTCCAAAATGCAAGGGCTGACATGTGGGCATAAAGATGGATGCAGCTGTCTTTGGGGAAGCCAAGAGAATCTCTATAGTGTGCCTTAGCCCACTTGAGGCTGGTCCTGGAGTGCCTTGGTCACAAGACAAAGGATTTAACCTGGGCCTGGACTGAGCATAAAAGTGGAAAAGGGGCAATAGCCTGCAGCACAAAAAAATGTTTTAAAAATTTTTTAATGTTTATTTATTTATTTGGGAAGAGAGAGCACAAGCATGGGGGGCGAAGAGAGAGAAAAAATATCAAGAATCCCAAGCAGGTTCTGCGCCATCAGCTCAGAGCCCGATGTGGGGCTCGATCTCACGAACCATAAGATCATGACCTGAGCTGAAATCGAGTCAGATGCTCAACTGTATGAGCCACCCACGTGCCCCAAGAAAAACATTTAGTTAAGGGTAGGACCCTTTTACAGCTCAACTCAGGTGGGAGAAGAGAAGAGGGAGAGAACACACTAACAGTACTAATAGTACTCTTTGATGCACCTGTGTGCATAGCAGCCAAACACTGGGTTCCACTCGTCATGTGTCATCAAAAGCCAGGGCCCCTCCGTTCAAGACCATGTCGCATTCCAAAAAACAGTCCAGCAGATGAAAGAAATGGAAGAGCCGTTAGCACCTTCACTTGTGTCTCTCAAATGCCTTTGATGGAAATTCAGTGTATAACCCATAGCAGTACTTACTAAAATCTTCCCGGTGCTTGCACACCTTGCAACTGCCTTTTGGCCCAACCTCTCCCTATTGAAAATTGTCTTTATCCCTCCTCGTTCCTGTCTCTGCTCTATATCATGTAGATCGACTTAGCCTCTTGACTTCTGTTTTCACTTTCTCTTCATTGCCCTGAATCTCAGTGACAAAGGAGACTTGAAGAACTGCCCCAAGGAACAAAATTCCTTCCTTTCCCTTTTACCCCCATGTGCATCCTCAGTTCTCCTAACTGTGCATCACAGTGAGGATGGGAGCAGAGCTGGTGAAACCAGAAATCTCCACCAAGGGCCAGGGAGAAGGGAGAAACCAATGGGTGAAACTAAACTCTTAAGTGAGAAGGGCAGACAAAGCTGGAACATGTATATTAATATATCTTATCACTGCCATGGGTAGACCATGCATTCTCTGGGAGATTTAACAAATTTCACACTTTTCCAGCACATCAAAATCATGATGAATTTCCAAACTATTTAGGAGGATTGGGTGGTGTTACATGGAGGGCTGAGGACGGCTGCCTTCATCACCATTACTGGGGAGACAAGACATCTGAACAAGGAGTCTTTTGTTTCTTTAACTGGAAAGTAACAAGTCAGTAATATTCAATAATACTTCTTTTTTTAAATTTTGTTAATGTTTATTTATGAGAGAGAGAGAGAGAGAGAGAGAGCAAGCAGGGAAGGGGCAGAGAGAGGGAGACAGAGAATCAGAATCAAGGTCCAGGCTCCAAGCTGTCAGCACAGAGCCCGACGTAGGGCTCGAACCCACGAACCCTGAGATCATGACCTGAGCTGAAGTCAGACACTTAACCAACTGAGCCACCCAGGCGCCCCTCAACAGTACTTCTTAACCATATTTAACGACCCCATTTCCAACCCTGATTTTGGCACTGGTGGGTAGATACTTGCTAAAGACAGTTTAATATGGAATTTTCAAAACCAAAGTCTAGTCCGCGGCTTATAAACTTTCCTAGCAAGCTCACAGGTATGTCATAGAATTACTGAATAAAGTCTCTAAGAGTTTCCCGTGTCCAGGCTTCTCAGTGCCTTAATAGGAGAAGTGATATTCTGAAAGTCTGCTTTTGACTTCTGCAGTGGTGTGAGCAAAATGAACAGTGAGGACAGCTCCACCTGCCTGAGCTGCTGGTGGCCACTGGACAGGTGGGGTGACTCGGCACCTTGTTGCTGAAGAATGTCTGGAAATGGAGTAGAGACTCTATGGAGAAAATCATGATCTACAGCATCAAGGAAAAGATGGAAAGGTCAATCAGTAAGCCCCTGAGATAGGTGACCCAGAGCTCCAGTCTAAGTTTACTCAAAGCGATGGAGGGCCCCGTGGCTGCTGGGAACCATTTGGACTTCCACACTAGAAGGCAATTCCATTGACTTGAGGTCATGGCTCTCGGAAACATGGATTCGAGTGGGAGCGCATTGTAAATCAAACACACAAAACAATGGACTCCAGTCACATCCTGGCAGACCCGATGAGAACTCCCACGCCAAGTTTGTGCAGGACGTGGCTCTGTCTCCAAGACGTTCAGAAGTGAGTTCAGGCAGGAAAGACCTACTTCCCAGATGATTGAAAGCACTTTGTGTTTCACATCCATGCTGAACCCACACACAAAGCAAATGGGGGTAAACACCATGGGGAGCCTTTCCGGAGGCTAAATTATCATTCATCTTTTTTTTTTTTTTTTTAGGTCACTGAAATCCAGAGCTCATCTAAAATTATGCCAGCTGCAATCTCGAGAACTGAAATTTGGGAATAGGAACTAAGCAAGTCCTCTGATGCCTTAAGTTTATTTGTGGAGCTTTCTATGACTAAATTCAAATAAAGAAATCTTTGATATATGCCCATAAACCAAGATTTTCTGGGAAGCATCCAAAGGGAGCAACTCAAATTGACGATTATCAGCTGTACAGAAATAATACTTTTTGCAAGTTTCAAAGTAAAATGGCCATTCAGTTGGGAGTTTCTTCCCTCTTTCTAAATTTTTTGTTCAAATTCTAAAATGACCCTAGGAACTTGAATTGAGCTTATTAAGTGAACAAGACAAAAACTCAAAGCAAGACTTTTTAAAACTTTGCAGATTATTACTCATTTTGATAGGTTTGTGAGATGGGGAACAGCATCTCTTCTGGAGATTTCTCAATAAAAAAAAATAGATCCTTATCATTGAGGAAGAGACTCCTGTGGTTTCCTATAAGTCTATGAGCTTAAAGATGAATTCTCAAGAATCCCACCCACCATGTGATTCTGTGGGTCTATGACTTGCCCTCCATACTTCCAAAAATTATTTCAAAAGCTCATTAGTAATATGTTATTTTAATGTGGGAAAATTAATATAAACCTTCAGAAGAGAAAATGAGTTCTTGTCAAAAAGCAATAATCATCCTTATGAAGTTAATGTAGGTTTTACGATTAGTACAAAAGATACGTTTGTCCTTGTTTGTCTGATTTTCCCACCTCTAATTAAAGACTATATGGTGTAGGGACGAAGAGAAACCTACAAAGGCTTTATTAATATTATTGAAATAAAAATGCACAATACATTTCCAACTTACTGAATTAAATTAATTAAGCTTCATTTTTCTCTTCAAGAGGCTGATTTCAAATTAGTGCATTTTTCTAAGACATTTAAACAACAAGCAATATGTTAAATGAACCTAAGATATGGTTTGGCTCCAGGGATAGTCAGTGTTTCTAAATGATTTCTGTGGATCTTGGTTAACTTTTATGCTGCAATGTCACATGCATTTAAAAATATATTGATTGTGTCTTGTTTTTCAGGGATCCTTGAAGGAAAAGTGAAGTGGCTTGACAATTGCCAAAAATGTAGACATCTACGGAAGATTATTGTGTGGCCTCTACTATGGGATAGAAACAAAAAGCTTCATTCCAGAGGTACACAAATGTTCAATTAGGACTTATGTCCCTCCCCAGAAGTTTGGTATGTAGATGGAAATTGTTAAACTAGTCTTACAAAGTCCCCAGCTGTCCACTTGAATAATAAATCTAATTTTATGAACCAGAAGTAAAGCCTTCATCCACATGGCATTGTATGTGGGAGGCTGACATCATCAGACATTCGTGGGGTGGCCCTTCTGAGCAGTTTTCCATTCTTTCCCATTCTCAGGTCCACTTTCCAGCATTTCCTAATGTTGCAAACCTTCTAGGTAAAATGTGCTGCCCCGGTTCCTGGAATATGTTCTCTTTTAATCACTAACAGTATCTCTGTGATTTTCTCTCCTTGTTTTGCCTGAAACATATTTTTAAAGAACACATGGCAGAAAACATCTTGTCACCAACCACCAGACACATTTTCTATGAAGGAAAATTAACTCTTGCAGGCAAATAGCTGCTTCCTTTAAAAATTCAACATCTAGGGGCGCCTGGGTGGCGCAGTCGGTTGAGCGTCCGACTTCAGCCAGGTCACGATCTCGCGGTCCGGGAGTTCGAGCCCCGCGTCGGGCTCTGGGCTGATGGCTCAGAGCCTGGAGCCTGTTTCCAATTCTGTGTCTCCCTCTCTCTCTGCCCCTCCCCCGTTCATGCTCTGTCTCTCTCTGTCCCAAAAATAAAATAAAAAACGCTGAAAAAAAATTTAAAAAAAAATTCAACATCTTTGGGGGCACCTGGGTGGCTCAGTCAGTTAAGCATTCAACTTGGGTCATGATCTCATGGTTTGTGGGTTGGAGCCCCATGTCGGGCTCTGTGCTGACAGCTTGGAGCCTGGAGACTGCTTCAGATTCTGTATCTCTTTCTCTCTCTGCCCCTCTCCCACTTGTGCTCTGTCTCTCTCTCAAAAATAAATAAACATTAAAACAAAATTTTTTTTGATTCAACATCTATGCTATCTTGTAACTTGTCCAATCATTACTAATTGAAGTGTGGGAGGAATCGCATTTGCTCTGTATGGCTGAGGCAATGGAAAATGTGGATCAGAGCATCCTAGGGACTCATGCAGACTCTGGCTTGATCAAAGACTTCACAGCATAACTAGCTCCAGGCCCTCCATTTTCTCCCTATGAAATGGGATGACCATAAGGCCGTTGTTAAAATGAAGTAATATACATGAAGAGCTTCGCTCATGGTCTGAAATACAGTAAACACTCGACATCACCTGTTATCATCATCATTTTACTCCCCCAGTGACTGGGGCGGCCACCCTGTCAATTGGGACCCTATTATGTAATACACGCTGTGCTAGGTAGATACCATTGGAGAATATAAAGTAATTGTTCTGTATAATCCTTTCCCTCTGGCTGAGAAGCTCTGCCATAATGAGCAGACCTGCAGCGTAAGTTCAGAAAAGCTAAGAGTCTGTGAAGCTGGCGTACTGGGGTGGTCCATGGGGCTGGAGGTGGGTTTGGGGGTATAGAAAGGATAGAGGTCCCTGGAAGGACAGGAGGGATTACATCCCAGATGAGAAGCATAGCAGGAAGAAAGGCTTGGAGGCAGAAGCCACCCGGCAGGTGGAGACTCTAGCAACATGGTTTGAGGTCCAGAGGGCGAGCCCCCCAGGCTGACTGCCAGGCTCGCTTCCTGGCTCAGCCTGTTGTGCCTGTGTGACCTCGGGCCCCTACAGCAATCCTGCCACACTTCAGTTTCCTCTCTTTGTTGTGTGGATTCAATGAGCTGATGGATAGGCACTCGAAAGAATGGCTGGCACCCAGCCGGTGCTCAGTAAATACTATCATGATCAGAAAGGGCTGCCAGACTGAAATAAGATTTGCATTCACTCATTTATTCATGTCTGCATAGACTCTTGATTAGTCACCTGCTGTGTGTGAAGCCCTGCCGGAAGTGGGGTTGCCTATTTATGGTCATGTGATCCAGGGGGCGGAGCTGGGCGCTAATTCCTTACTGAATACACCTCGTTGTATTCAGGGAGAGAGCTAGATGGCAGTTCAGGACACAATGCCCACCTGGCAACTGCCGTTTAGGAAAGATAGACATGCCCAGCAATGGACCTCAAGGGGCCGTTTCATGCATTTTCTCCTTCCAGTGAGTTATGCAGAGAAGTTACACTTAATCCCATGTTATAGGTAAGGAATCTGAGGCTTAGGGAGGTTCTAGAATCGTCCTCAAGGCCACCTGGCTGATTAAATGGCAGAGATCAGACCTGCACCAGGCCACCTTAGCATAGCAGGCTTCCAGAATCACAGCAACTACCTTGGAAACCAAGCAGAGGGACCCAGCCAGAAAACTACTGGCAACAAGAAGTCATTGAGCTCTTGGATAGGAGCATGATAGGTTTAAAGGGCTGTTGAAGAAAGAGTTATCAGAAGCAAAGCACAAAACGGCACGGAGCTGCAGGAGGGTACCAGAGCACAGAGACCCGCTGCAAATTCCTCAGTGAAGCAGGGTGGGGAGCCGGGCCTGGGCTTCTCAACTGTTCTTGACCTGCAGGCCACGCCCCTCCCACTTCCTTTCGAAAAGATGACAATTTTAATTTTCTTTGATGTTATCACCACTTTAAAAATAATTTTGCATTGTGACAAAACCAAACCAAAGTAATGAAGCAAAACACAGCTCTGTGCTCAAACCTGACTCTCCCTCCAAAATCGGCCTCCACCTGGAATTATCAGAGATTTTTATGGACCCCTGCCTTCTATCTACCAAATTCCCAACACTGTAAGGGGCACTGACCTATCCTAAAATGTTAGAAATGGACACAAATAGAAAAAGATAAATGGGAGAGATGTTTCAAAGGCAAAAGCAGGAGGACCTTTTGATGGACAAAGTGGGTGAAGAGGGAACAAGTCGAGGCGGTCCCCGGGTGTCCTAACCTATGTGCTGAAAGGCTGGTTGAGCAACACTGAGACTGGCGGAGAGAGTGGGTCAGAGAGTCAGTTTTGAGGCTCGGGTTTGGGCATCATGAGAAGTCAGGTGGAAGCTGGAGGGCATGCCCATGACCATCTCTCGGTGAAGAGCCACGTGAAGATGTGCATTCATGTGGGAGCGAGGTGTTTGTCGTGGAAACCTGGATGGGATGCTGGCTCTGCCATCCCTGGGAAATCGCTTTTTCTGTGTGGTCCAAAACGAGTCACCGGCATGTCTCCATTCTAGCCGGGGAGAAGTGGAAAGGGGGACAGGAGATCAGAGCCTTGCTGTTTAAGGACATGGCCCAGAAGCTGCACACTTTTGTTCATATTCATTGGTCAGATTTAGTCGCTTGGTCATATTTAACTACAGGGGAGCTTGGAGATGTAGTATTTATTGGAAATGGACATGTACCCACTAAAACTCAGAAATGCTGCTACTACAAAGGAGGGGTGAAAAGTTTTTGAGGGACAACCAGCAAGCAGTCTTTGCCACAACCTCATTTGCAAAAAGTAAGTTTCGTAGTGATGAAATAAAATTTGTAAAAAATATTCAAGGACAGGGGTACCTGGGTGGCTCAGTTTGTTAAGCGTGCAACTTCAGCTTGGGTCATGATCTCATGGTTCATGGGTTTGGGCCCCACACCTGGCTCTGTGCTGACAGCGCAAAGCCTAGAGCCTGCTTCAGATTCCGTATCACCCTGTCTCTCTGCCCCTCCCCCATTCGTGCTCCCTGTCTCCCAAAAATGAATAAATGTTAAAAAAAATTTTTTTAATTTCTTTTTAATGTTTATTTATTTTTGAGAGAGAGACAGAGCATGAAGGGGGAGCGGCAGAGAGAGAGGGAGACACAGAATCTGAAGCAGGCTCTGAGCTGTCAGCACAGAGCCCAATGCAGGGCTTGAACCTGCAAACTGCGAGATCATGACCTGAGCTGAAGTCAAACGCTTAACCAACTGAGCCACCCAGGCGCCCCAAATTTTTTTTTAAAAAATTCAAGGATAGGGGCACCTGCATGGCTCAGTTGGTTAAGCATCTGACTCTTGATTTCAGCTTAGGTCATGATCTCATCGTTAGTGAGACTGAGCCCCACATTGGGCTCTGTGCTGAGTGGGGAGCCTGCTTGGGATTCTCTCTCTCCCTCTCTCTCTCTCTCTGCACTGCCCTCACTCATGCTCTCTGTCTGTCTCAAAATAAATAAACATTTAAAAAATATATTCAAGGACAATTCCAGATTGAATAAAATATCTGATATGCAAATATAGAATCTTTCCTCTAAACTTAAAGGAGAGGAGAAAATAGAATTGAATTCTAAATATTTTATCTACCAACTTAACCTTAGGCCACATAGTTTCCTGGGGTTACAGCACCTGAGAAAGAACTCCTAGACTAATATTAATTAACTTTTTAATTAATTTACTTATTTTTTTATATTTATTTTAAACATATGTTACATCTGCCTCTGAATGGACTGCTTTTTCCTCTGAAATCATTTATATTTAACCATTTATTTTTCTAATTTCTAAGGGATAGAGTAGAATAGGGAGGCGCAATTCCTCATTTTATTATTTTTTTAAGTTTATTTGTTTAGTTTGAGAGAGACAGAGTGGGGGTGGGGCAGAGGGAGAGAGACAGAATCCCAAGCAGATTGCAAGTTGTCAGCGCAGGGCCCAACGCGAGGCTCGAACTCATGAACCGTGAGATCATGACCTGAGCGGAAACCAAGAGTCAGACGCTTAACCGACTGAGCTACCCAGGCGCCCCTCCCCATTCTATTTGATTTCTCTTCTACTACTATCCCTTTCTTAGGGAAAAATATAAAAGGCCATTTGCTTTCAGTAACTATGAAAAGTGATACCAGAAAAGTTTATAAATATAAAGCTACATGAAGAACGTTTAAACATGGATGGACACACTGCAAAACTCGAGGGGCAGGTCGCTTTACCGACTGTCTTAATCAGCTAACGCTGTCATAACAAAATACCACAGACGGGGCCACTGTAAGGACAGCAATTTATTTCTCCCAGTTCTGGAGGCTGGGAGTGCTTGATCAAGTTCCCAGCCAATTCAGTGACTGATGAGGGCTCTCTTCTCAGCTTGCAGATGGCCTCACTCTCAGTGCCCACGCGTGGCAGAGAGAATCGGCTGGCTTGTACATCCTCTTGCGACGGCACTAATCCTAATGGACCAGGGTTCCACCCTTAAGCCCTCACTTCATTTTACTTACCCCTCGTAAATCCACATTGGAGGTTAGGGCTACAACATATGAGTTGGGGGAGTGGGCGGGGGACACAATTCAGCTCACAACAATAATAAAATGCCTTTTTTTCTGGTCAAGTATGCCTTGGCCAATGACCACCCGGATGGGTCGAGAGGCGAAAATATTGCAAATTCCATTAGTGGATAGATGTGTCCTAGGCTTAGCTGAAACCATTGCAGATACCAACTGAGTTACCTTGGATCCACATGAAATACATCACAAATACAATGTCTTTAAAGGCGGAAGCATGGGCTCACATCAAGTCTCTGCTTGAGGGGGAAATCGGTTTAACAGTAATGCAATTTTCTGATCCACATGATTGGAGTTTCCCAAGCTGCGAGCCTCCTGTGCCCTGACACTGCCCTGTCTTGTTTTCTAAGGGATTCTTTGATTCAAAAAACACCACCTTCTGCATACTATTTCCAGCCCCAATTACACCTTTTTCTCCTCAGAAAGCACAAGATTCCTAGGTGTTTATCTGTTTCTCTTTGATGATTTCCTCTTAGTTGTGAAAACTAATTGCAACAAAAAGGTAAAATGCTGCTATTTCTAAATAAGTCTGCTAAATAAGCTTAGAAATATTTC
This sequence comes from Prionailurus bengalensis, assembly GCF_016509475.1. NCBI lineage: Eukaryota > Metazoa > Chordata > Mammalia > Carnivora > Felidae > Prionailurus > Prionailurus bengalensis. Next base: position 114,337,358 of record NC_057358.1, read on the forward strand.
TAAATAAGTTGTGTTAAAAAATATAGAAGATTGTTATACATAAGATTGGATTTCATCCTCTAAAAAATGGAGGCATGATGAAACGGAGGCATCCTCTAAAAAATGGAGGCTTTTTTAGTCTTGCAGCTCTGAACTGAAAAACAATACCAAAAGCAAATTACATTTCTTAAAGACGTCAAAGAATGCACACATTTTTAGAACGACTTCGTCTGTGTACTAGTGAGGTAAGTCCCAGAAGCCTGGACTTTTGGCCTCACCTGCCTAAGCAAATGAAACAAACGAAAACAAACCACTTTCATCCATGGTGGCCTTTGTCCACCACGGCGGCCTTGCTGGGATAGCAATGCGCATCAGTGCCTCCCCAGGTTGTCCGCCACAGCAAAAGCAGCTGCTGTCCTGTGCTGAGGGGATCTCCATCCCTCATTCTGATTTGAAAGCTCACGGGGGTTCTGAGAAATGACGATTTGGGAGCCAGGGGTGGGAGAGAGTCCCGAGCTCTCAGTGCCTACTTGTATATAAGAGCTGCAGAAGCCAATTCATGGCTGGCTGGCGTCACAAAAGTGTGTGTGTGTGTGTGTGTGTGTGTGTGTGTGTGTGTGTGTGTGTGTGGCTAATGCCACAAAATCTCTTCTGAGAACAGGGATTTTTCCCATCACTTAAGTGTTGATGGTTACCACGACGGTTGTTGTTACCGCACGTTAAGCAACAGCCTTGGGGTCTACTAAAGGCTTTCTGATCTCCCACTTCCTAGTGTGCTCCAAGTGGTAGCGGGAGGGGGGCCTCCTCAAAGGCTCTCAGACACCTGCCCTTAGAGTGGGGAGGAGGAGCTACGGTCTGTCTTAGGTCCTTGGAGATGTCCAATGTTGTTTCATTCTGCCTCTTTACCAAATGACTAGCTTTGCACAGATATAAGATCGCGAACTAGATAGTTCACATCTTTTAATAACCTAAGCTTCTAGGCAGCATGGTGGTAAGCTGCGCTAAATAATTTAAGGCTCTTTAAGCAATAAAATAGATACCCATTAATCAATCTATGAATAGCTGATCGGTGTTTGGGAAGGGAACGGTGCCACCAAATATGAAGAGTCACAGTTTGGAAGGTCAGATGGCCTCCTATTTTAAGCTACCCAGACCATCCTATCTGAATAAGTCAAGCCCTAAAAAATCTCTATCCCCTTCACAAACCTTGATGCGAACACAGCTTGCTTTCACTTCAAATAGTGGCAGAAATGAGAACAAGTGAACGAATGGCAGCCCGTATTAACCACAAGCTAATATGCTGGTTTCATGCTTCACAACCGGATTCCAAAACAAAGAATGGCATGTTTTAAATTCCTCTCTCTATTTTTTCCTCTTTGCTATTTGATGCACAATATATGTCGTGCAAATCACAATCTTTGACATTCTTTTTAAAAAACTCAGCATCTTATATTCAGCGTCTTAAATAATTCAATTATTTACAAATAATAGGCATGGAATCTATTTATCAGTGTTAGATTCCACGGATGGATGGAGTTGGCCAAAATGGGGCTCCCCTTTCTGATTCATCTAGCATAGTACTAGAGAGACTGGAACTGAAAATCTTCCCACTCATGTGATGGAAATTTAAATGTTTCCCAGTCATGGACCTCACCCATTATTTATACAGACAATTAAACTTGGGGACCTGGAACACTATGTACTTTACGGCTTTAAATCACTATGTATTGGGGCGCCTGGGTGGCGCAGTCGGTTAGGCGTCCGACTTCAGCCAGGTCACGATCTCGCGGTCCGTGAGTTCGAGCCCCGCGTCAGGCTCTGGGCTGATGGCTCAGAGCCGGGAGCCTGTTTCCGATTCTGTGTCTCCCTCTCTCTCTGGCCCTCCCCCGTTCATGCTCTGTCTCTCTCTGTCCCAAAAATAAATAAACGTTGAAAAAAAAAATATTAAAAAAAAAAAATCACTATGTATTGATGGAAGGCTTTTGTGTGTCTCGCGTCCATGAAATACAGCCAGACCAACACTAAACCATCCTACACACCTAGAAAACTGATTGGAGAATTAACACAACAATCTGCACAACCTGAACCACAGAATTCAGCAGGTACGCAGCGCGGAGAAGTGAACTTGGGGAGCGAGAAGGTGCAGGAAGGGTGGTACTTTTGCGAGTGGAGAGAGGATGGAAACTGGGTGGGGTAGGGGGGTGGAAAATACGGGAAAGGCACCCCTCCCCAAAAGCAGCTGGAGAGAAAGTAGAAAATTGGAAACAGCCGCAGGGACTAAACTAAAAAGGGAGAAAGAAGGAAGGAGAGGGTTTAAATTCAATTAAGACTGTAAACAAGGGGAGCGCAAAGGCTGCAACTCCACAGCTCCATACCTGGAGGCGCTCTGGTGGGAAGGGCAAATCCCCAGGAACAGAGTGGGGTCCGGGAGGTTCTCGGGCCACACAGGGAACAGCAGTTCCACTGCTGGAAGGACATTTGGTAGAGACTGTTGAAGCCACCTGGTCCCAGCAGACCCCAGAAAACGGCCACATTCGCTGGTGCTGGAACAAGGTCCTTAAGGGTGAAGCCTGGTGCCCGATGTGTGTTGTGATTTTCCATAATCCCTGATGCGCTGCGGCAACACTATCTCGCGAACTTTTTCTGAGGCGGGCTGGCACCTGGCTGTAGTCCTGGGGCACCAGCAGCAGCAGGGTCCAGCTGGCATTCCTGGGTGCAACCGGCATTCGGCCATTGCTCATTCAGCCATTGCTCAGTGAGACCCTCCTGCAGAGAGGTGGAATGGGTCAAAGCCGTAGTCCTTCAGAAGTAAGGAGCCGGAGAAAACAGCCCCATCTGAGACAAAATTTGGGAGAGAGGTACTGCCTGGGGCCTGGTCACAGAGAGTGAAAAAGCGGGGAGTGGATGAAAGCTGAAGACAGAGGACGGGTCCGCGATTGCTGATCCTGGAGAACAGACTAACTGAGTGGCGCCATTTTTCACCACCCCTGCGCAAGCGCACCCGCACCTATGAGCGCCGCAACAATCCACCCCAGTAGGCTAGCAGCGCCATCTAGTGGAAAGAGGCGCCGTTACACTGAGCCCCACCCAACCGGGCCAACTTCGATCTTCAAGGACACAAGTCTCATTGCCGGCTTAGTTTATCAACTATAAAGCACGGACTTTAAACTACAAAACACTGACTATGAAACACTGACTTCTAGGGGAAAACGAAGTAATTTTAGTCCTACTTCAGTCTGTTAATAGGTCCATCTATTCAATTTTCTTTTTTTTCTCTTAAACTTATTTTTCTTGAATACAGAAAGAGAAAAAATTCATTTTTATTTTCAATTTTTACTAAAAATATTTTTCTTTAATTTTTATCACAATATTTTTTACTTTTGTGTAAATTTTTTCAAATTCTATTTCACTTCCATTATTTTATTTTAGTCTACTTCAGTGTATTCACCTTTTCAAATTTTCAAGTGATCTCCTTTTTTTCTTTTCTTTTTTCTTTTTCTTTTTTCTTTCCTCATTTCTTTTTTTTTCTTGAATGCAGAAAGAGAAAAACCTCATTTTTACCTTCAATTTCTATTAAAAATATTTTTCTTTACTTTTTTTACTATATTTTTTGCTTTTATGTAAATTCTTTCAAATTCTGTTTTACTTCCATCATTTTATTTTAGTCTACTACAGTGTATTCACTTTTACAAATTTTCAAATGATTTGCTTTTTTCCTTTTTTTCTTTTTTTCTTTTTTCTCTTTCTCATTTCTTTTCTTTTTCTTGAATATAGAAAAAGAAAAAATTCATTTTTATTTTTAATTTTTAATAAAAATATTTTTCTTTAATTTTTTTCTACTACATTCTTTACTTCTGTGTATATTTTTTCAAATTCTATTTTACCTCCATCATCTCATTTTAGTCTACTTCAGTGTATTCATTTTTTCAAATTCTCAAACAATTTCCTTTTTTTTTCTCCCCCCCCCCAATTTTTTTTCTCTGTCAAAGCACTTTCAACACCCAGACCAAAACACACCTAGGATCTAGCATCATTTATTCGATTTGTGTGTGTGTGTGTGTAATTTTTTTTATTTTAATTTTTCTACCTCATTAATTCCTTTACTCCCTTCAAAATGACAAAACGAAGGAATTCACCCCAAAAGAAAGAGCATGAAGAAATGACAGCCAGGGATTTAACCAACACAGATACAAACAAGATGTCTGAACCAGAATTTAGAATCACAATAATAAGAATACTAGCTGGAGTTGAAAATAGATTAGAATCCCTTCCTACAGAGATAAAAGAAGTAAAAAATAGCCAGAATGAAATTAAAAATCCTATAACTGAGCTGCAATCACGGATAGATGCAGCGGCGGCAAGGATGGATGAGGCAGAACAGAGAATCAGCAATATAGAGGACAAGTTTATAGAGAACAGTGAAGCAGAAAAAAAGAGGGAGATTAAGGCAAAAGAGAATGATTTAAGAATTAGAGAAATCAGTGACTCATTAAAAAGGAATAACATCAGAATCCTAGGGGTCCCAGAAGAGGAAGAGGAAAACTTCCAAACTCTTTCTATGAAGCCAGCATTACCTTGATTCCAAAACCAGACAAAGACCCCACTAAAAAGGAGAACTATAGACCAATTTCCCTGATGAACATGGATACAAAAATCCTCAATGAGATATTAGCCAACCGGATCCAACAATACATTAAAAAAATTATTCACCATGACCAAATGGGATTTATACCTGGGATGCAGGGCTGGTTCCATATCCACCAAACAATGTGATTCATCACATCGATGAAAGAAAGGACAAGAACCATATGATCCTCTCAATAGATGCAGAGAAAGCATTTGACAAAATACAGCATCCTTTCTTGATAAAAACCCCCAAGAAAGTAGGGAGAGAAGGAGCATACCTCGAGATCATAAAAGCCATATATGAACGACCCAATGCTAATATCATTCTCAATGGGGAAAAACTGAGAGCTTTCCCCCTAAGGTCAGGAACAAGACAGAGATGTCCACTCTTGTCACTGCTATTCAACATAGTGTTGGAAGTCTTAGCCTCTGCAATCAGATAACACAAAGAAATAAAAGGCATCCAAATCGGCCAGGAGGAAGTCATACTTTCTTCTGCGCAGACGGCATGATACTTTATATGGAAAACCCAAAAGATTCCACCAAAAAACTGCTAGAATTGGTTCATGAATTCAGCAAAGTTGTAGGATATAAAATCAATGCACAGAAATCGGTTTCATTCCTCTGCTTCAACAATGAAGCGACAGAAAGAGAAATCAAGGAATCGATCTCATTTACAGTTGCACCAAAAACCATAAAATACCTAGGAATAAGTCTAACCAAAGAGGTGAAAAATCTATACACTGAAAACTATAGAAAGCTTATGAAAGAAATTGAAGAGACACACACAAAAAATGGAAAAAAGATTCCATGCTCCTGGATAGGAAGAACAAATATTGTTACAATATTGATACTACCCAAAGCAATCTGCATATTCAATGCAATCCCTATCAAATAACACCAGCATTCTTCAGAGAGCTAGCACAAATAATCCTAAAATTTTTATGGAACCAGAAAAGACCCCGAATAGCCAAAGCGATCTTGAAAAAGAAAACCAAAGCAGGAGGCATCACAATCCCAGACTTCAAGCTATACTACAAAGCTGTAATCATCAAGACAGTATGGTATTGGCACAAGAACAGACACTCAGATCAGTGGAACAGAATAGAGAACCCAGAAACAGACCCACAAACGTGTGGCCAACTAATCTTTGACAAAGCAGGAAAGAATATCCAATGGAATAAAGACAGTCTCTTCAGCAAGTAGTGCTGGGAAAACTGGACAGCAACATGCAGAAGAATGAACCTGGACCACTTTCTTACACCATATACAAAAAAAAAAAACCCTCAAAATGGATGAAAGACCTAAATGTAAGACAGGAAGCCATCAAAATCCTCGAGGAGAAAGCAGGCAAAAACCTCTTTGATCTTGGCCACAGCAACTTCTTACTCAACACGTCTCCAGAGGCAAGGGAAACAAAAACAAAAATGAACTACTGGGACGTCATCAAGATAAAAATCTTCTGCACAATGAAGGAAACAATCAGCAAAACTAAAAGGCAACCAACAGAATGGGAGAAGATATTTGCAAATGACATATCGGATAAAGGGTTAGTATCCAAAACCTATAAATAACTTATCCAACTCAACACCCAACAAACAAATAATCCAATGAAGAAATGGGCAAAAGACATGAATAGACACTTCTCCAAAGAAGACATCCAGATGGCCATCATCAGGGAAATACAAATCAAAACCACAATGAGATACCACCTCACACCTGTCAGAATAGCTAATATTAACAACTCGGGCAATGACAGATGTTGGCGAGGATGCAGAGAAAGAGTAGCTCTTTTGCATTGTTAGTGGCAATGCAAGCTGGTGTAGCCACTCTGGAAAACAGTATGGAGGTTCCTCAAAAAACTAAAAATAGAACTACCCTACGACCCAGCAATTGCACCTCTAGGCATTTATCCATGGGATACAGGTGTGCTGTTTTGAAGGGACACAAGCACCCCCATGTTTATAGCAGCACTATCCACAATAGCCAAAGTGTGGAAAGAGCCCAAATGTCCATCAATGGATGAATGGGTAAAGAAAATGTGGTATATATATACAACGGAGTATTACTCGGCAATCAAAAAGAATGAAATCTTGCCATTTGCAACTACATGGATGGAACTGGAGGGTATTATGCTAAGTGAAATTAGTCAGAGAAAGACAAAAATCCTATGACTTCACTCATATGAGGACTTTAAGAGACAAAACAGATGAACATAAGGGAAGGGAAACAAAAATAATATAAAAACAGGGAGGGGACAAAACATAAGAGACTCTTAAATATGGAGAACAGAGGGTTACTGGAGGGGTTGTGGGAAGGGGGATGGGCTAAATGGGTAAGGGGCACTAAGGAATCTACTCCTGAAATCATTGTTGCACTATATGCTAAGTAATTTGGATGTAAATTTTAAAAAATAAAATAAAATTTAAAAAAAATACGTGGTATTAAATAAATAAATAAATAAATAAATACACTATGTATTGGAGGGAAGTGCTTTTCAAGATCCAGAAAGAATCGTTAGCTGGAGTTTAAGCAATTGTTTCTAAAAATTGATTTGGTTAAGGACGCACCTTAGGTATGTGCATCAGTGTCGATTTCCTATTTATTGCATTATTTTCTTCTTTGCTTTGGGAAACTTGGAGGTTCAGGCACTGGTTTAATGTGTCCTTCGCTTACTGCTGAGCCGTGAACAGTAATAAAAGAGGGTGGTTCTTGTATGGTACTTGATCAGCCCATTCCACTAGACCGATTGGTGGTCAAAAGTATCGATCCACTCCACGTGTCTGGCATGTGTCTATTTTCATCAGTCAGCTTAGCTGTTTGCCGTCATGGAGTTTTATATTGGCCTTGTTTTGGTAATAAGACATGAATCCAATTTAAATCTTCGTAAGATACGCCTGGTTCCCATGTGACTAGCACTCACTCTATGAATTAATTCTGAAAAAACTGTTGGACTTGGTTTCCAGTGCTTGGATAACTCAACTCTACCACTCACTAACTGTGGCTTTTTTTTTTTTTTAATGTTTATTATTTTTGAGAGAGAGAGAGAGAGAGAGAGAGCAGGAAAGGGGCAGCAAGGGAGACCCAGAATCCGGAAGCAGGCTCCAGGCTCTGAGCTGTCAGCACAGAGCCCAACGTGGGGTTCGAACCCACAAACTGTGAGATCATGAACTGAGCCGAAGTTGGAGGCTTAGCCAGACTGAGCCACCCAGGTGCCCCAACTGTGGGGTTTTTTTAGTCCCATAGCTCTGAACTGAAAAACAATACCAAAAGCAAATTCCATTTCTTAAGGATGTCAAGAAATGCGAGGCATTTGAATCTTCTCAGCCACAGATTTCTCCTGGTGAAACAGGAATATCTACCTCTGTGGTCAGGAGAGTGAGATGGAATAACGCCTGTAAAGCACTCAATACACTATTATCAGTATTTTGATATCACTATTAGTGCAATTGGTATTGTTAAAGCACTGGTAAACAATGATATGCCTGCCTTACAAGTCTAAGATGTTGTAATAGCTCTGTGGAAAGAAATATGTCAGAAATGAAGATATATATATATAGAGAGAGAGATGGAGAGAGAGAGAGAGATGCGCATGTGCACATAAAAATGTAGGTGTATATGTCAAAAATACATATCATCTTATTCATTTGCTCAAGCATTCCCTGAGTGTCTCCTGAGAACCAGGCACTCTGTGGGCACCCTGGAGTTAGAAAGACAAATAAGAAACAGCCCTTGTTTTGGGGGGAGTCCTCAGAATAATCAAAGATCAATAGTAAACCCTGATGTGGAAGCCCTGGGACTCAGTTTCCTCAGTGCTGGGGGAATGGCCTGTGTTCAGAAGGAAGCAGAAGGGGGTTCTGCCGCATGTACAGGCTCCTAGGAGACCTGCTGAAGCCAGGCTGGCGGGGGTGAGGGGATCACCTTTCTGTCCTAAGGGAGGAGCAGGAAAAAACAGGAGCACTACCCATGGTTCTCAACTCCCAAACCAGCAGCCAAGCCCAGAGCTTTACTGACAAGCGTAGGGTGACCTTAAACACGGCAGAGAAACACTACACAGTGAATGAATGAAAACACACCTGAATAATAATAATGGCAAACATTGACATCGTTGTGTTATGTAACTAAGTTATATATGTCAATGCTTTGCATGTTAACTCATGAGTGGAAGCAAACTTTCCCCAAGAGCAGATGGGCTCCACGAAGAGGCAACATCTAGAACCCGAGCCTTCTGCCCTCTTGTCTGTTCTTTCCACTTCTGCTGGGATTTGCTGAAACGTGACCTGCGCAGGCTGAAAGGCCTCGTATTTGAATCGACTGTGACCCCTTGGGGTCTGTGTAAGCTGAAGTCTGCCTAAGGCCAGAAGACATTTCTAGAGGAAATGTCCCCTTAAAAGGGGAGCAAAGCCTTTGTCCGTGAGTGTGCTCCCCAGCCTCATCCCTGCCACTGCCCCCGGGGAGCCCCCCTCCCTGGTCAGCGATGGCAGAGGGGGTGTTGATAGGCAGAGAGTCAGCACGGGGGGCCCAGAAGTACTTCTGTCTGCTTGCTTAGTTTACTTTTTCATGGGGAAAAATGCCATCACCAGAGGCCATCCTAGGGCAGGAAATTTTTGTCACTCCAGCGGCCACAGTCAGAAGGTGGTAAACGGACTTGAGGGCAGGAGGCTGTCAGAACCCCAGGGCAGGAGTGGAAGCGGCTTACTTAGGCTGGGGGCTCAGGTTAGTGTTGGCCCTGCCGGCTCTAGGAACTCGACTTTCTGGGAAATCTCACATCCCTGGATTACCTTGGGAGATGCAGGTTTTTTCTTCTCTATTCCTTTTTTTTTTTTTTTTAATAAAAACTATCTTTTTTTAAAGCTGTGTTTCCACCATTTTTTTGTTATTTTCTAATTTGTTACTACCATCTCGTCCTCTATACATTCATGTATTTTTTTCCTCATTCCTCTCATCTATTATTTTGACTGTCCAGATAGTACATGAACCAAAATAGCTGTAGGATGGGAGAGAATAAAGGGCTAAAAAAGAAGAGATGGGGCTTTGGAGTGATTGACAACCTAGTTTCAAATCCCGGCTGTATCATTTGCAAGCTGTGTGACCTGGGGAAAATGAAATCTGCTTCCTTATTCGTAAGTAGGAACGAGATGACTTAGTTGCTGTGTGGTTTAAATGATACAAAAAGGAGGGGGAAAAATATACAGTGCCCAGGAATAAGGATTTAATAAATGGTGTCAGTTGTATCAATTATTGTTAATTGCTATATTAGAATGTCAGGCAAGAAAAAGGGCGATTCTTGACCACATATTTTCTCTCCTCGTTTTATTTTACCAGCCTCGCTGGACCAGTTCCCCTGCTTATAATGTTCCCTGTACCCATGTTACAAATCAAGCAGATGACGGATACCTTGAATAATTGAGAACTACAGTTACAATTTTTGAGGATAACGGATTCCAAAATCCAGCCAAGAACAACCACCTCATCTGAAAAGCCTCACTCCCTACAGAATATTTATAAGGAGAAAAATCAAGGGGTAAAACAAATTCACTCAGATCTTTTTTCCCCAGAAAGTTATTTTAATAGTCCTCCCATCTCAGAGAAGCTGACAGAATGTCATGCCCTTAACAGACTTTGTTGTGGTAGAATTCAGGAATTAGGAACTTTAGACTGCTATGAGTATTACCTGTGATACTAGAATAGTTCTTGCAGTTAAGAAAATGAAAGTCTTGGGGCATCTGGGTGGCTCAGTCAGTGGAGCGTCCGACTTTGGCTCAGGTCATGATCTCGCCGTTCACAAGTTCGAGCCCCACGCCAGGCTCTGTGCTGACAGCTCAGAGCCTGGAGCCTGTTTCAGATTCTGTGTCTCCCTCTCTCTGACCCTCCCCCTCCCTCTGTCTCTCTGTCTCAAAAATAAATAAACGTTAAAAAAATAAGAAAAAAATAAAAGAAAGAAAGAAAGTCTTGCATTTGCTCTGATTTTGAAATGAGGCCCAACCTCTTCCGGTGAGTCTGAGTTAAACCCACACATTTCATCAAATACAAATAATGACAGGGGACATGCATCAGCTTATGATCCGCCAGGAATAAAAAGTCAGTGCTCTCCTCCTTCTCTCTGAAGTACTCCTTGGTATGACCAGAAAGAAGACAAGCCTGGTTTGGTTTTTGTTTGTTCCCACACATAAATTAACTGCATGGACTGCAGAATTTTACTCCCTGTGTTGTATTAATAATTCAAGGAAGACGTTTTTATTTTAAAACCACCTGCCACATCAAAAAAAAAAAAAAAACCAAACAATAAAACAAAATAAAAACACGAGAATTACTCTCTCAGTATCTCCTGTCATTTCTCCAAGAGACCAGCTAGGTAATGACAGAACAGACTTTCTTTTACAAGCACAGAAACCACACCAACACTTGTTTTTGTTTGTTTCACATCTCACATAATTTGTAGATGCTGAATTTTGAGTCAATTTTTTGGCCTGTTAATGAAGCACTCAGGAGACTTGGTATTTTTGGTACATCTTACTTTGTCTATAGCCCTTGCTTCGATGGGATTTCACTTTAAATACAACAGTAACATTTTAAACAGGAGTGGTGGATGAAAGAGACAACAGTTACGTTGTTTTCCATCTTTTTATTATCTGTATTTTACATACACACTATCCACCTAGCATGCTAAATTTCTTCTAGAAGGTGCCCATTTTCCATCACATAAGCCATAACTGCATTTCATCAAGCTGCAGAAGTTGTTAGCTAAGGAAGAAAGGGTTCTCATATTTAAGTGGGCTCTCTTTGGGCATGGTAGTGAAGTCTTGCTCTCGGAATCAATTCTTTTTGTTTGTTATCTACATAAACTTTCCATATTCATTGAGAATATTCAAAAACTCTAGGTTCTTGTCCTGAGAAACTGGATTTAATATTAAACGATTTCTTTTGCCTATGTAACCTTTTTCTAGCGTTTGGGCTGAGAAATGCTTTCCTTGTACAACATGAAAACAGATATCGACGGTGTGTACAGCAATGTTCTTATTCCAAACCCAAAGAGAAAATATCAAAGTATGTATCTCAGTTGTGCAGGTTTTGATTCTTCAGACCTGACATAAGGAAGAATCTCCCCCCACCCCCCACCCCACCCCCCAAGCTTCTTAAGTAATGGGAAATGGGAAAGTTTGTGTATTTCCTTCGCCGGCTTTGGGAAGGGCAGAGGTTAAGAGGGGGAAGGATGTGGACATCTAGTCCCTATCATGCTCAGAAATCTCAAGAACTGACCACCTCTTCACACTCACAGAGCCGACACAGCTCCTTCATTTTCGCCTGGAGCAGAACCTCAAGCAGCCTTGGAGTTGCACAGCTTACGTGAAACAATGGGAAAGAACTGCTTTGGATTGCATGATTGACTTTTAAGGTGTTCCGACTGTGAACGTCCTGGTATGCAAATTATGTGACGTCAGCTCAAATGAGGGGCCACCGCAATAACGAACCACCTTTGAAGATACGCCAGCGTTCAGAAAAGAGGCCAGTGTTGACTCAGCTATGGCACTGAGAAGCAGCCGCCTGACTGGTTTCTCCATCTTAGAAGTTTTCTTTCCCCAGGAAGGTTTTCATCACGGCAACAACGTAGCCAATTAACGCGGTGTTGCTTTAGCCCTAATAACTCAATTTCCAGGGTCACCTCCGTCAGTCGGCTTTGCAAATTATGCCACTTGTTAAGAACTATTCCCATACAAAATGGAAATTCAAGGAATTCAATTTTCAAACTATTTATATTCTCAGTGCTCGTTTTTCTAGACATCACGGACTATTATGATTCCTTGATTATTCATAACTCTTTTCCCAACTTCCATACCATTCTCATTTAATCCACTTCCATTTTCAGATGATTAGAGGTATTTATGACATATTAAAGAAAACGGGAAACATGCAAGTGTTTCGTTAGTCTTCAGTTTTAAAGAGCAAGTCAATAAATACAAAGGAAAATATTAGTCCAAATATGTGAATAATTGTCAACATTCTCTCCCTATATATTATATATATAGTATATATGTATTATATATTATTTTTAACAGAAAACATGGATGACAAAAATAACAGCAGCAATATCTTGCTTCACCAAGAACCAGGAAACCAAGAAGATATCTTTATTTACGTCGCCTGCAGAATCCTCTGAAATGTAAGAACCTAAAACAAATGGTGCATTTTTTAGACATTAGGATTAAGGTATTCTTTCATTCAAACTTTTCTAACACTTATTTAATGATGAGCTAGAAAGAAATGTGCATTTTATTTTTTTTTCAACGTTTATTTATTTTTGGGACAGAGAGAGACAGAGCATGAACGGGGGAGGGTCAGAGAGAGAGAGGGAGACAAAATCGGAAACAGGCTCCAGGCTCTGAGCCATCAGCCCAGAGCCCGACGCGGGGCTCGAACTCACGGACCCCGCGAGATCGTGACCTGGCTGAAGTCAGACGCTTAACCGACTGCGCCACCCAGGCACCCCAAAATGTGCATTTTAAAGGAGTTCCAGAATCTGAGGATTTGAGCTAGGAAAATCCTCATTACAGAGGAATAATGACCGCAACAAATTTGAACTCTGAGCAATTTTTTGGCAGGTATATAACTGATACCTTATCATGTTTCAGTAGGGCTCGCAAGAGGTTTGAGTGAAGTATGGTGCTATTAGAATTTGTAAAGGGTGAAAGATCAGATGAATGGAGGGTCAGAAGGAAAGCAATGTCCACTGCTTGTGCTCAGTGTGAATTCTAGCATCTCACTTTTGTGTATGTCAATAATGAAACCATATTTCCTACATGGCTCATAAACCAGTCTTAACTGCTTTACAGTCCTACCTCACATGCAATGATAATTCTTTTTTTTAACTTTTTTAAATGTTTATTTTTGAGACACAGAGAGAGAGAGAAATGAGCAGGGAGGGGCAGAGAGGGAGACACAGAATCTGAAGCAGGCTCCAGGCTCTGAGCTGTCAGCACACAGCCCAACGCGGGGCTTGAACTTCCGAACCGTGAGATCATGACCTGAGCTAAAGTTGGATGCTCAACCCACTGAGCCATCCAGGCACCCCTAAAGCGCATTGATAATTCTGATACAACTTTGGTTGCTTTTTTAACAGATTAAGCAATCAATAAGGTCTATATTTAACAGTTTTTAAATTCCTATTTGCCAACAGTTTACTTACCTCAGGTATACTTGGTAATACCCTAAATTGAAAGTAGAAAATCCCAGAGATTAAATGCCCTTATTTTAAGGGGGAAAAAAGCAAGTGTCTGTTCCAGTTTCACCAGTTAACACTTTTATATGGAAGATTTTCATTGAAATAGTTAAGGTAGCTTTCTCTGAACCTCATTTTTTGAGGAATGAACGATGAAGTTTGTCATAAAACCACTTTCTGGTTTGAGTGTTGTGTGTGCTGGCATAGAACAGCCAAGTTTATTTGGCAGAGAGCACTTGAAATGTCATTAGAATCTTTATCAAGTAAAAGTAGCTTGAATTATATTGTCATGGTGGAATATACTATTAACTTCATTTAAAAAAATGGGTTCTTATAGTCAGATCATATCAAAAGGAAATCCACAAATTTCAATTTCAGGAATGGTAACTTCTGCAATTTCCAAAACGGACGTATTGCACTTTTCAATTTGGGCTGGAAGGTAAGTGATACGTTAACTGATCTCCTTAAGTTGGAGGATGAGACAGAGAGGATGGGGCTTGAGGAAGTCATGACGTGCAGTTAATTCTTTGAGGAAAACACGGATTTCGCCGCACTGCAGCATAAAGGCTCTTGTGCAAGGGCCAAGCACTATTGGAAGGGAGGGGCAGTCTCTATATAATTTCAGATATTTATTAAGAATAAGTTGAATTAAAAGGAGAATCTCGAAAGCAATTAACTACTGTTAATGTCTAAGAATAAATGAGAAAAAAAAAAAGGGAGGGCCAAGAATGGGGACTAGACTGCAGATGAGTTCCTAGAGAGGGGACCTGGATGGGATTGAAAGCAATTACATCCAGAAGACAATACAGATATGTGCAAGAGAAGATTTAGGAAGAAATATCTGACCAAAAAATAATATATATTTTTTAGAAAAAAAAAATCAACAATCATCTTGTAGAAACTTTTAAATATTTAAAACCAACCTAAGAGGAAGGACACGGACCGGGACTAAGTGATCTCTCAAGATTCCTTTTAAAATCTTCTAAGTCCAGGGGCACCTGGGTGGCTCAATCTGTTAAGTGTCTAACTTCAGCTCAGGTCATGATCTCACAGCTTATGAGTTCGAGCCCCGAGCTGGGCTCTGTGCTGACACCTCAAAGCCTGCAGCCTGCTTCAGATTCTATGTCTCCCCCTCTCTCTGCCCCACCCCTGCTCACACTCTGTCTCTCCTTCAAAAATAAATAAACATTAAAATTTTTTTTAAAAATCCTGTGAGTCCAATAGGTAATTGTATGTATAAAGAACTCATTTACCCTTAAATCTCATTAAAGGGAAAGACTGAGTAAATTAACATCAAGATGGAAAACAGCTGAAGAAGAATACACTAGACGCAAAGAACTATTAGTATTCCCATGTTCATCACAGCACTATTCACAATAGCCAAGAAGTGGAAAAACCCTTAATGTCCACCAACAGATGAACGGGTAAAGAAAATATGGCATATACATACAATGGAATACTATTCAGCCTTTGAGAAGAAGAAAATTCTGCAATTTGCAACAACAGAGATGAACCTCGGACATCACGCTAAAAGAAGTCAATCAGTCACAGAGAGACAAATACTGTATGACTCCACTGACGTGAGGTATCGAAAGTAGTCAGACGCATAGAATCAGAGTAGAATAGAGGTTGCCAAGGGAGGGAGAAATGGGAAGTCACCAGTCAACAGCATAACGTTTCAGTGAAGTGAGATGAGGAAGCTCTACAGGTCTGCTCTACTAGAATTTAAAAGCTGTCAAAGAGGGTAGATCTGTTAAATGTGATCACAATAAAATAAAATTTAAAAAAGAATATGCTACATATTTAAACTGAAATTCTATAGCACTCACAAAAGAACATGTCTAATATATAATCTAGGAAGTTCTTGAGGATATACACATTGAACTCTTCAGAGGGAAGCACATTAGAGTCAAATAAAAAAAAAACAAAAAACACTTCTGGAATTTTGGTTCCCAGGGAAAACACAGTAATAAGCGACTGGTATACTGAGTCCTCAGAAAAGTGTCTTTAAATGGTCACCTGGGTACTAAACTTAGATGAACAATGAAAGAAGGAATGACTTTAATATTGTTTAGTATTTCTTTGTAGTTTTGTTAATTCTTCACAATAATGAATGGAATAAGAAGGGAATGTCTTAAGCAAAATGGCTTTAGAAATTTCTCTTGCAATTATGAACTTCATTCCTAATTCCTAAATTGAACATCAAAGCATACCCACGGTCTACATCCATGTGGAAAGTTCTAGCAATCTGTAAATAAGTACAAAATGGTTAATATTTTGTATTCTTTTTCATTTATTTTTATTTGAGAGAGAGAGAGGGTGTGCACGAGCCAGAGAGAGGGGTGGGGGGAGAGAGAGAATCTCAAGCAGGCTTCACACTCGGTGAGGAGTCCGGTGCAGGGCTTGACCCCATGACCCTGGGATCATGACCTGAGCCAAAATCAAGAGTCGGACGCTCAACCAACTGAGCCACCCCGGCGCCCCATGTACTTTTTTTTTTTAATAGAAAAAAATAATTTACAGTCACAGAATACATCTACTAGAAAGAAATGGTTTTTTAATATCATCTTTAACAAATTAAAAAAAAACAAAATCAACAATTCAATAAGGATCCTTCCATTTTTCTTTATACAGATTTAAATGCTGTTGTGTAATTTATCAGTTACATTTATAATCGATAACCTTCCACTCACTGAGTTTAGAAATTACAGTATTTACTGAGCTAAACTCTCTCACAAAATAAGGCACAACTACATGATCACAAGTAGTAAACACAATACAAACAACGAATCCAAAACCTAAATGAGAAAATATTCATGCAAAAGTTTCTATAGAAACTATGAATATATGATCCAGTTCAAGGAAGTACAGAATGTCATATACATAACTGCATCATGTTACAATAAATTCATTACTTCTACACAGAAAGAACTTAGCTATTTCCAATTCTATTTTATACAATTTTACATAAATTTAGTAAGTTTATGCACAATATTCACATCTGCAACAATAACAAATTGATCATTAAAATTCAGGCAAAGGGCAATTAAGACACGATAATGTGTGGCACATTATAATTACAGAATGCCATTCATCAAGCTCATGTCTAGGAATACTAAATTGATGGCACATTTAACTCTTATGGATCAAATCATCCATGGTTTTATAGCCAAAGTGCATTAAAAAAAATTGCTATAGTCAAATAGGTCATGAATATCAAAATATATGATCATAATTTGCTCTCCACTTAGAAGCTAAACATTTTTATGCAAATGCAAAGTTAAAAAAAGTGGCTTCAAAGTTCTCAAAACTATAAAATAATCCAAAGCCTTTCTAAGAGAGATGGGAAACTAACAAATTTGGCAGTTACTATTTAACATTACTGTGAGGAAACTATCAAACTAGCTAAATCCACATTAAGAGGTAGTTGAACAAAATGTTATTTGTACACTGCATTGAGGTCTTTGTGTTTCCCTCTTTTTTCTTCAAAATGAACTAATCCTATACCAGCAGCTTTGTCTTCTTCCTATTAAAAAAAAAAAAATCTGTAGGTATACTTTATTGTACTCTAACCCAGCAAAACTTGATTTTAATTCACATTTCTATGCTGGGGTTTGGAATTTACTAACATGTGATGCCAACAGGCTTCGCATTAGAGCCAAGAGCTGGGATATGCCACCCCTAACTCACTGACAAATAGTACCAGCAAACATCTAAAATGTAGAGCCAGTAAGAACTCAGAAGATGACTTTTTAGTTAAAAGAAAAAGAAAACCCTTTTTGTTTTCTTTAAAAACACGTTAAATTAGTGAGAGTTAATAAGCACACACACAAAAAAGGTTCATTTCTGATAGCATTAGTGTAGTAGCCTATGGTAAATTATTCAGGACCTATAAAATGAGATTTAGCTAGATGAAAACTAGTGATTACTCAAACACATACCTCCCGACATTTTTTTTTGTGAGTATGTGGGTGGGTGGATAAGATGGGAAAAGGCCTTCAGCACACCCAGTTAGGAGATGAAGTGAACAAACATTCTAACCTAGAATCCTCATGAAGTTTTACTATCTTAAAAAAAAAAAAAAAAAAAAAAAAAGGTACTGTGAATATCTATTTTTGCAACATAGAAAATTTCTAAGTTTCATATTAACTTCCTTATATTTAAAGTGTAGAATTAAGACTCTTTGAAAGGATTTATAAGCATATGAAAATGCATAAATAATTTTAGCTCAATTTATATCATCCAGCTGTTGTTTTTAATAAAGAGTCATTGTATTTCTTCTTTATGTATGCTCAAGGATGTATGTCTATCCTAGTCTAGGGACACCATCAGGGTCCTTAATAGCTACTGACAGCAGGATTTACTTAACTGAGTTTTGTAAAATAATTAAATGAATATGACAATCTCTTCATTTATCAATGTTACAGGTAAAGCATAAACACGATAACTTTATTTTGGCATGATATTTGAAAGCAAGTGTATATTATAGACTATTGCAAACGAAATATTAACTCCCATTCTTCCTTATTATTACCAGATGATTACACTGCACAAATGTATAACTTTATATTTTTTCTCTAGAAAGAATAAACCAATATTAATGACCTCTCTACAGATGTTTCCCAAATTAAGAAGACTATGATAAATTAAAGTTCAATTCCATTGTTCAGCATACCAATAAGCTAACTTTTAATTACCCTTAATTAGCCATTCTGTTTCAGTTCTGATTATAACTTTGGGATTCCGAAATATATTTGTTTTTGGTGATACTCTATTCTCCAGCTGTTACTTTAAAGCAATTTCATAGCAGTATTTTTGCAAAGTGAAAAGATTTACCAGTTAATATGGAACCCCAAATTCATAACCATTTTAAATTTAAGTCAACTTCACAACTTTCAAAAATGTTTCCCTATTAGGTAAGAAGATGTAAAGTCGAATATTTAATGTCTCCTTCCCACGTGTATTTGTTTTCACAGATAAGACTACAGCAATATCAGTTACTGGCTTTAAGATGCAAAATTATAAAACTATTACAGTGAAGCTGAGCTATGGTTCGAAAGGTTAAACCAAATAAAGGGAAAAATAGATCCATTAAAAAAGCAAACTCAGATTCCCAAAATGCTGGAGAGACAATCCGAGGTTATAACATAAAGGCTAATCTCCAAAACCTTCCTACTTACAAGAAACTGACAATAGAACCATTATACAATTTTTACGATTCATCCTCCAGCTGGGGGGTGAGGGTGGGTAGTTTTATAGAATTCTTAACAGTATGTGAGAGTTTAAACATGAGATAGAAAAAGACAAAGAAAAATTAACCCTAATCTTTAAAATACAACCCCAGGATAACCATAAAGTAAGCAAACTGATTTTACAGAGGTTTTCATAAAATCTACCCAAGAGAATTTAATCAATATCGTTAAAACAAAAACCATGTTCAAATTCATGGTTAGTACATATTTCAACATAAACTGTACTTAGAACACATGAGTAGTAAATTTATAACATAACAATGCAACTGAGCTATGGACCTATATATAAGAAAAAAAGAAAGTTTTATAGTTCTGTGCATGACTTCACCAAGAGAGTATCTAATATAATAATAATATAATGTGCTATTGTGCAACATATATGATGTGATAACATCACCCATGTACATTTTTGTATACTAAATTTGGGAGAAAAAAGTAAGCTATGGAAGCATATATTCATGTCATTTGTGAACAATGAAATCATATTTAAAAAAATACATTGCTATTTTCTGTCCAAAGTTTATTTACATTTCATTGGCTAATCCTAAACTTGGCATGAAAGCTGTTCCAGGGGTTAAATGGAAAAAAGTAATGAAAGATGAGCCCAAGTCTCACAAAAATAGAAGAGTTTTACTTGATATTGATAACATTCCAAAATATATGAATTCTAATTTGGTCTAATATTGCAACCACTGTCCAAATCAAATAGTAGTCCAAGACCTCTATTAAGTGCATTTATTAAAAATCTAATGTTAGTGTAATACTATTCTGAAGTTGTGATAACCCATTATCCTTGCAAGTCATTGAAACATGCATCACAGACACGAACAGGCTTCTTAGAAGATGGAGTTAAGGCATTTTTGGCCGAACACTCAGCACAGAAGATATTTCCACATTGTCTGCAGTGATGCTGTAAATGACAAAAATTAAACAATTTCAAGCATAAAAACTACACCAAAAGCATGATGAGATATAAGAATACTGCAAACTGCACTGTGAAGGTATATTAACTTTCAAGGGATTAGTGTATTATTTAGTAATATTTCAACATGTCAATTTAATCTCTTAATTTGAATGCTTTCTATTTCTCAGATACTGTGCCAAACATCTGATATAAAATTCATCAAGAATTCTCAAAAGAACCTTCAGAGGCATTTAAAAAGTGATAATAAAGCACCTCGACCAGCTGAAAACCATTTCTATTTGCCAAGTGTTTCAGGCATAATTTCTTCAATAGGAATATAAACTTCACATGGTATTATTCAGAATAAATATTTTTTTCATCTCTGCTTTTTCTTTAAAATAACCCAATGATGACTAAAACATATGAGTTAAACACATAATGACTAAACATATGGCCCAGTGGTTCAGAAAATGACTATTCCAGAGAGTAACTGAGTAGGAAGGCAAGAACTATACTTAAAACTAAAATTGAAATACATATGCTGACCAGAAACTAGACTGCATAAAATTTAATTATTCTATGTAGTTGTAAAGTTAACCAATAAATAGAAAAAAATTTTTAATCTGTCAAATACAAGATTTTGATGGTTAAAACATTAATTGATACTGAGAAATAAAATCCAGAACCACAGCAATATGAACAAAATCATTTACCCGTCTCACTGTTACTGAAAAGCCTTTCCCACAGGCCATGCAGTTTTGTACTTCATTGTCTTCCGCCCACTTCCTATTTAATGCTTGCGTGTGTTTGATCTATCAAAAAAAAAAAAAGGGGGGGGCGTCCATACATTATAATACTCAACATTGTAAAGAATGATGGATAATTTCTAATTGGTGCCCAAGTTTCTCAAAATTTAGACTTATAGGCACCATGGGATAAAATTTTAAAAATCAGAAATACTTTGGTTGGCTTCCATTGTCAAAAGCTGCTACACTCTTAAGTCTGAATGACAAATTAAGTCAAATTTTTACCCTCAAAGGCACCGGCAATTTCTAATCTTTGGTGATTTCCCATCCCTTCTAACCCTAATGATCAATCCTTCCTAAGTACCCTGAGCACATATTCAGATCACTTCTTTAACACATAGCAGCTCGTCTATTCCTTGATGTTCCTCAATTTTCCCAGAGCTGCCAATTCGTGAATGACAAGGCTTTCTAACTGATCCCTGGGGTCTCTCAGATTAATTCTTTATCACTTTTATTCAACTATCCATAACACCTACAATACTGCTATACAGATAGTAACCATTCAAAAGTTATTTATTAAATACAGGAGATTTTTTTTAAAGATTGAAAATACGCTGGGGTGCCTGGGTGGCTCAGGTGGTTAAACATCTGACACTTGGTTTTGGCTCAGGTCATGTTCTTGCCATCTGTGAGATCAACCCCATGTCGGGCTCTGCGCTGATGGCGTGGAGCCTGCTTGGGATCCTGTCTCCCCCCTCTCTCTCTGCCCCTCCCTTACTCAGGTTCTCTCTCTCTCAAAACAAAAAATAAAAAAGATTGCAAATATGCTTTTTACTAAGAGTTAACTCTAGACTGAAAAACAGCCTCACATTACCAGATGACTTACTTGAAGGGATTGATTTTCTCTGCCCAGCTCCTGCACCGCTGCAGTCGTATTATCCAGCTTTCTTTGCAATTCTAGTACTTTGGTTTGAAGCTTTTCTATTTCACCTTCTCCTTTAAGACATCTAGAACAGATTGCAAAGCAATCATTAATTTTTTTAAAAAATTATCAAAGATCCTTCTAGAACAGAGATAAGAAACTACTTCGTAACCTCAAATATAATACTTTAATTTCAACTATCTGATTGTTTTAAGAGTTAGTTTTTAAATGGCTGCTTAAATACCTGTGGGACCAATGTACTCTTCTCAAGACTCTTCTATTTAAAAAAATGTGAAAAAAGACAATCTTCTTGTCACTTAGAATGGAAACACACTAATTTTACTAGACATCAATCACCTTTCTAGTAGTGCTCTCCTTTCATCCTGATTATTCTGAACTGTGGCTTCTAATACTGCAATTTCACCCCGTAAGTCGTCCGTCTGTTTCTCGAGCTCGCTGACTCTACGTTGACTAGACTGCCACTCCTTCTTTACGGTGCCCAAGTTTTCATTTAATGCTGTAATCTGCATGGTAAGTTTAGCTTCATTTTCTTCATGCTTCTTCATTCCTATTTCTTTTTCTTTTATTTCGGAATGCTGAGAAAAGGAAGAACAGTGAGGAAAAAACCTATTCCTAAAGTAATGCAAAATAAATTTAAGTTAGCTATTGAACTTAAAATACTGGCAACATAAGTAATACTACTTCTTCAGGAAAGAAGGCAGGAGAATGTATTCATCTCATACTAATAAAATTGATTCCACAAACATCTGTGTAATCTGAACTGGCTCAAAGGCCATAATGCTGAAATGAGAGTCAGCAAGCCTCTAAGAAGAACCACTAACATACAGCAATTTGAGGTTTTCGTTTTCCTCACTAGAACAGGGGAATAACACAGTTAGGGATAGCAAGGTGCCCTGGACACAAAGCTGGCATTTTCAGTCTCAAAATCCACATGTACCTTTTCTTCTATCAACCTGCCAAAAAACCAATTCCAAGCCATTCAACTCACTGTGTGAACTTGAAATCGCAAATCTTCAACTAAAACATTCAGCCCTCAAGTTATGTGGGGATATTTGGACTTAATTCAACAGAGGAAAGCCAGATGCTTCCCATTTTGGCATGCACAATTTAGGGAAGGAAAAGTAGACTTTGGTCATCAAAATTCCACACTGAAGTTTCCGTTCTCCCTTATCAACACTCACTTCGACCAAACAAATGAGTTTAACATCATCAGCATTCACGCCATTTACCTCAATCTACATAGCTGTGGATTTGTTTTTCTGGCACTAAAAGTGTGTTTATTTTATGAATTATGTTTCATTGAATTTTCACTTCTCTAAACCAAAATATAATTACAGACTAAAATATTTCCAATCACATATCAGCTATTTAACAAATCAGATCTCCTTTCTCAATCAAAAAGTAAAATGCTAGGTAAGAGCACTTAACTCCTAACTTCCAAGTAGAAAAATCCTCTCTTACTGGATTGACTTACAAAATCAATTACAAAACACACTCCCCACCATTAACTTACTGACCAGTTTAGCCTCCTTCTCAGTAAACTCTTTCTTTAGTTCATCTTCTTCCTTTTTCACCTGCTCTTTTAGCATTTGCTGGTTTCTCTTCTCCTGGTCAAGGGTTGCCTTCAGGGAATCTACTTTCCCTTGAAGCTCGAGTTTCTGCTGAATCAAAAGCTGTTTGGCATCCTTGAGATTTGTTACCTCCTATTGAAAAAGGCCGGAACGAAATCATCCTTTACAGTGAATATTTCAAAATGTAGCTGAAATTTATACAACTTATCCTAACAATATAAAAGAGTTTTAGCCTCTTCTCTTATGAGATTCTTAAAGTTCAGTATTTCAAACAACTGGTTAAAAAGACGCAAGATTATTTACTTCCTGCTCAACAATCATTTAAACTCAAGTGACACTTTACATGCACGTTTTGATGAAATTATGTGAAGAACCTCTACCCCTTATTTTCCCTTTTCTCACTTAGCAACATTTATTTATTGGTCACCACTGAGGCATCACACACTGTGTTAGGTTTTAAGGATGCAGATAAAGATTATATACATTACCTGCTTTAAGGAAGTCACAGTGTGTAAGAATATAATAACATAAAGAGGTAATAAATTATAAAGCAAAATGGGAAGTATACTGATAGACATAAAAGGTGTTATTGAGAGCATTCAAGAGAGAATCTAACCTTTGAGAAAATGAATAACATTTTTACAAAGCAAATGATAGACAATTAGTTTCTTCAGCTGGCACCCTAGGTACACTTATGACAGGAAAAATGTTCCAAACAGAGTATTAAAAGATTTTAGGAAGAAAAACAACTGAAACAACAGAATCCCCTAAAAATCTTAATTCTAAACATAGGCATAATTTTCTTTAATTTTTTTTAACATTTATTTTTGGAGAGACAGAGAGAGACAGAGCACGAGTGGGGTAGGGGCAGAGAGAGGCAGGGACACAGAATCCAAAGTAGGCTCCAGGCTCTGAGCTGTCAGCACAGAGCCCAAGGCGGGGCTCAAACCCATGAACCCTGAGATCAAGACCTGAGCCGAAGTCGGACACTTAACCGACTGAGCCACCCAGGCGCCCCAACATAGGCACAATTTTCTAAATCAACAGCTCTGTTGATTATCATCTCAACAAATCTAAACTTTTAGACTTACTTTGCTTTATTCACTAATCTGCAAACCAAAGGAACATAGTTTCAACACATGTATATGGATAACACACAACACAGGGATGAGAGCAAGAGTATTTGTCAAAACAACAAAACTGCGTCTAGCACATAGTAGATTCTCAGTAAGATATATATACATATTTTTTATTTAAATGACAATAATACAGGATAGAAGGAGGGACAATGATTATCTTAACATACCTTTATGCTTTCTTGCTTGTGGGACTTGAGTTCTTCACTCAATTTAGCAATTTCTTTTTCCTGTCTACACTTAATTTCCTCTATCTCTGCCAATTTAGACTTTTCATTTACCAGTTCTTTTTCTTTCAGTGACTGTAGAAAAATAATTTAAAAATAATTTTAAGTAAATACTTAGCTTAAAACTAATGTCATGAGAATAACTGCTACTAGGCATGATATGGTCTCTGCCCCTTTCTACCTAAGTTAACGTGAGCAAACTACTTACCTTCACTTGCCTCTGTGTCCTTATTTACACAATGTGAACAACTAATAAGATCTTCATAAGCATTAGTTACTGTTAATACTGTGAAATAAATAGTGTCTAAGCAAGGAAAGAACACTATAAAATTTAGCCTATCGTTCTTATTCTTAATGCTATTATCATTATTACTATTATTACTATCAATGCCTTTATTTAAGGCGCCTAGCTAGTAGTGTGACATATTACCTAATTTAATATCAATACTAAATATAAATAGCTCTTTTTAATCCTCATGTGATAAGGAACAAAGGTTTAGAGAATAAAGGTTTGGAGAGGTGAAATAAGCTATTAGAGATATAGTCAAAATTACAACAGTTCTGACTGAGCTAAAGCCCTTGTAACAAAGGCCTATGAAACTATAGTTCTCTCAGAATTTTCTAAACCCAAGACACAAATCATGAATATCATACCAGCTTCAATACCTCTACCTCCCCACAAAAACATCCCTTAATTTTTTTAACTAAAAAGACTTTCAGGAATTGCACAATTAAGATACACCACAAACTTCTGGAATTGTATACTTCAGAATAATATCTTATCAGCTAGTGGAAATATATTTCAACCATGAAACCAAAAATAAAGTGCTTCCTAGAATCTTAATTTCTCTTTCATATAGCATCTTAACTTTTAAACATAGTGGTCTTATAATACAAGGCTTTAACTTTATTTTTTTTAAGTTTACTTTTATTTATTTTGAGAGAGAAAGAGAGAGAGAGAGAGAGAGAGAGAATGAGAATGGGGAAAGGGCAGAGAGAGAGGGGAGAGACAGAATCCCAGGCAGGCTCTGCACTGTTAGCATCATGGGGCTCAAGCTCACAAACAGGGAGATCATGTCCTGAGCCAAAATCAAGAGTCAGACGCTTAACCAACTGAGTGACCCAGGTCCCAAGGCTTTCAACCGTATAACTCAGCATCATTTATGTAAAATACACTCCCATTTCCCTAAGAAAAAGCTGGCTCTAAATTTTAAGAATTGTAAGAATAAGAGGAGCCTGGCTGGCTCAGTTGGAACAGCATGAGACTTTCGATATGGGGGTTGTGAGTTTAAGCCCCATGTTGGGTGTAGAAATTGCTGACCAAAAAAAAAAAAAAGAAAGTAATAATAATAATAATAATTTTAAAAAAGAATTATAAGCATAAGAAGTATTTCTAGATCTTTTAATCTCATTCACACATCTAAAGAATGTTATATAATAGTGGTGGAGCTACAATACCTGTTTTTAAATAACCAGGGGTCTACAATGTGAAAAAGATTTGTTTATAAAACTAAAAAGAGCAGTAAGAAAAATGAGTAGAAATGACAAGGGGGCTGTTAAGAAGTACTTCCCGGCATTAACATTCCAATTACCACGGTGTTGTATCAGAAACTAGAAGTCCATCTAAGGAGAGCTATTGAAGTAAAGTGATGCCCATATCGGAGAAGAGTTTTGACTAGATGATTTCTAAAGATACGGCAACTCTCAGATTCTAGATTCAGTCAGAAAATGAAATACCTTTTCTTTTTTAATATCTTGTAGCGTTTTACACTGCTCCTTCAACTGTTGCTCTTTCTTTGCTAAATCCTGCTCCAACGTAGCCGTGGAACTCTTCAGTTCTTGAATTAATTTATTTTGGTTTCCAATTTGATTTCTGTTTGAAATCAAGTCCTCCTGTGCTAGAGAAAGCTTCTCTTCTACAGACTTACAAAAAACAAACAAACAAACAAAAAACCAATTTCCCCAAATTATTGTATGTCTTTTTTTGTTGTTTTTAGCAAATTTCAACAGAAACATAACAGCGTAAGTATAGTAGAAAGCAATATACTATAAAAGGATAGCTTGTTATGCCCTTTAGTAATATGTAAAAGAGAAAGGACACTAGACCATTAACTCTCTTGCCTACGAAAAACATTTTAGTGTAAAATATTTAATAAAACTGAAGCAATTCCAAAACCTCTAGAATAGTAAGTATTACTAGCTAAGTGATATTAGGGAATATCAAATAAAAAGGGATCATATCGAACACACTTGTAATATATGAAAATATATACATATATGTCCCTTGACATGCTGAAATCCCCAATAAATAGTTTTTGTCTTGGGAAAAAAACAAAAAACAAAAACCAACAACTGTATTTCACATCTGCAAACCTGATCAAGTGAACCAACAGAAGCAAGTCAACCAGATACATGGGGTTCTGTTTCTGAGAAGGCCATCACCCCATCCTCTTTACTTCCCATCGATGTGGCAGCAACAGTGTTGTCAGTTAACAATGCCCACAGTTACTGACTGTTCTAAAGCCCAGATATTTTGAGAAGCCAAAGCTTATGAAAAGGGCAAGCTTTGTGGCCCCTTAGATTTCAGACTGGGGTAGATATGGTAACAGGTGAGTAGTGGAAACTGGCAGGGACCTTGCCACTCTCAGCTGCAACTGCAAAGAATCAGAAGGGAAGGCAATGAACTCCACGATGCTCTTCTACCATTTGGAAGAAGTTAATCTTTCTTATTCTGGAGATACAGTTCCTTTGAAAAGGAGGGAGAAGATCTAATTTGGGAAGGATCCCTGTTGGCTAGGCTTGACTATAGTAAGCATCCATTGGAAAATAAATAAATAAATACTTTTTAAATGAAGACTGTATTTAAAGGGTTTCTCAAGGTTCCCTAAAGAGACAGTTTATTCCTTACAAATAAACCCAGTTCTGAAGTCTTTCTGATATCAATGAAGTTTGATTTCCAGTGGCTTCCAGAGAACACTAAAAATCCCAAGGCTTCTTTTTAAAGAATCCTAAAGTCATCTAGTCCTTTACTAATCAAGCTGTTAGCCATTAACTGAGTATACTGGTAAGGTAAAAGACAGTCCTTAACTTAAAGAAGCTGGCTATGTAGCCCGAAAAACAGAACCACCACATAAAATGGAAGCTGTACGTAGCAGAAGAGCACTTGCTATAATGCCAAACGCACAGAAAAAGTGAGTGCGAGAACTTTCCCTGAAATGTGTTTATGTAAGGCTTCATGGTACATGTGGGAACTGACATAAGCATCACAAAGGGTGAGAATGATTTCAAATAAAGATAATAAAATTTGACAAAGCCTAGCCCATACGGTCTATAGCAATTATTATCAGGTAACAGAGGTCGTGATCTAATACTAAAGAATACCAAGGCTTGCTAGAGCCTGAAATTAACAGCTCCCCCAATCTCTGACCACAAGAATTCCAAACTGCCCACGGTTTAAATAATACTCAATAAAATTTTAAACTCCCAAGACCCAATGACTAAATCTTTAAAGTCAAGCTCAAAATCTGGGCTATGCTGACATACTGCTCTTGTCTCTGAATATTTGTTAATGCCATTCAGTGATACACTGCCATGTATTTTAAATATTCCTTTTATCTTTCTTGTTATAGGCCATTTTATTTTCACCTACTCAGCATATCTTCCTTTGGGGAACTCCCGTCTCCCATTCAACAGTTTTGTGGGCCTATCTTTAACCCACTGACTCCCACTGGAACAAGCAAATCCCTGAGTAGATCAACTACCAATCTTGACCCTGAATACCACAATCAAATTACAGCAGTGTAGCTAAAAAAGAAATTTCTGCAGTGTTTTCTGGTAGCTATTGTTTTTTGTCTGCTCCACAATTTTACTCTTCTTTCAAAATAAACTTTTAAAATGTTTATTATTTTCTTGATGTCTGATTAAATGATATAAGGAATAGTATAAAGATTTATATTTAATTCTAAACTTGTTATCCTAGAATTTTCACTTTACTCAGGGTGCAAAATGTACAGTTACATTCCACTTCTACCTTTCTTCGACAGCAAAGAATAGCACACAGCACAGCCGTTTTGAAATATACAGTCAACATAAGTATTTCATAAATAATCCAGCAGATGGGGCTAAAAGCATGGATCAGGCCAGCCTGTTTTCCATTCTACTGGTATCTAGATGTACAATGTCAGCCCACAGATGGCAGCCTTGACTTAGGTAGGTGTCATGCTACAAAGTTCTCAACCTCTCCCCTTCTCTCTCACATGCAACAAGATCATTCATCACTGAAGCAAAAGAAAAATAATGGCTGATAACCATCTCTTATTCTGGTCCATAAATATCATTTCAAGTTCTCAAGGAGTTTACTTCTTCTTCTTCTTCTTCTTCTTCTTTTTTTTTTTTTTTTTTTTAGCTTCCTAAGTAGTTCAGATACTTCTCATTTTGGAAACATTAATAATAGAATTTAGCAATATTCTATTTCATATTTAAAAATCCTAGTCATGATAAAAGAGTAAAGGGCTGTGAATCACAAGAACTGAGGTCTAATCATGGTTCTGTTATTGTGCAATTCTGGGTCTGTCACAAACCATGCCAGGCCTCATTCAGTCTTGTCTGCAAAAGGAGGCTTTGGAATAGAGGACCTAGCCATGCCTCTTAACAACTGGAAAACTCCTCAGCAGGCTTGACTCTCTGCCCTTCTCTTTTTTCTCCATGCCTTTGATTTGTTTTCATGTATAAAATTATTAGTATACAACATAGCTTTTGAGCATAATAAAAACCACTGTTGGCTTAATGAAAGAATACTGATCAAAGATCTAAGTCCTGTCACCATGTAATGCCCTTGGGTAAATAATATATCTGTACGAAAAAAAAGTGTGATTTCTATAGGACTTGTACAATCCATCATTAAGTTTCATCTCTTTGATCAGCTAAACACCCTTCTAATCCATCCATATTCCCCATCCTTACTGTTACTGCCCACACCGCCATCGTGTGCACCTGGACCAAGTGCCGTCTCCTCTCTGGTCTCTACACTCAGCCCTATTGCTCCATGATCCACTCCTTACTCTCAGCCAGTCACTGGCCCAACCTACAGATCTGAGCAAATCTTTTCTGTGGTTCCCTACTGCTTTTACAATAAAGCCCAAACTCTTCCACAGACCTTCCATGACTTTTAATAGTGTTCTAAAGGAAAAAAAAAAAAAAAGAAAGAAAGAAAGAAAAAAAGAAAAAGAATTTAAAGCTACTAAGGGAGCATAGCAAATAAGACATTTTCTAAATGTCAGGTGGTATTTTTTTTCTTATAACAACTGGGCACCATGAAAATTTTTTGACCCAAGTTTCCTATTTCTTTGTCAAATCATTAGTCACTCCTAGTTCCCTCAGTGCCCTTGCAGCCTGTCTGCATCCAGCCCTCCTGTTTCATCCTGTCTCTCTCATTAATCTCTTCTGCTCCATCCTCTTGAACTTTAAGCCCAGTTCTAGTCAATTCACACCTTGATTAATGGAATTTGTGGAGGAAGGGAGACAGCCTCTTCACTAATCTTCCTACGTCTTGTTTCCCCGGGTCCAATCCAAGCTATCTATAAACCTCTTCCTGGTTAAGTTGTCCAAAGTACTGTCT
Source organism: Prionailurus bengalensis (assembly GCF_016509475.1). Classification (NCBI taxonomy): domain Eukaryota; kingdom Metazoa; phylum Chordata; class Mammalia; order Carnivora; family Felidae; genus Prionailurus; species Prionailurus bengalensis. The sequence continues at coordinate 114,367,576 of NC_057358.1, forward strand.
TCTTCATTTTATTCCTCTGCTTAGACTCTTCACTCCCTCTCCACCCCCAAATATAAACTCTAATCATCTTTGCTCCGCATCTAAGAAACCTCACAATTTGTTCCCAATCTTTCCAAATTTATCCTCCAAACACAAACCAGCATGCTAGCAACTGGTAACTGTCTCCTGCCTTTGTTCATTCCCTGCAGTACCTTTTCTCAAATGTGCCCCTGAGTGAAATGACCTTCCTCAGGACTCTCTATATATTCAAATTCTATATATCCTTGAGCACCTGTTCAAGTCCCACCTCCTTCAGAAAGCCTTCCTTATAACAGCCTATGATAAAATATAGACACAGTATATTTATGTTGTCTAAAAATATCCTGTGATTTTCAACAAAATTCTTCAATAATGTACTTTAACAAATTAAAAGAAACCAGAAAGGAAAGAAACAAAAAGCATAACATTTCATGATGACAAAAAAATAAAAAAAAGAAAGAAAGAAAAGAAAAAAAAAAAAGAACTAGCTGAATCTTGTGGGAAAGAACACAAACGTTCCATTTATCTTAGGGAACTCATACTTTAATAACACTGCATAAAAATTATTTATCTTTTTTCCATATTCTTCATTTTAATAAACATGATACATTAATCAAATAGATTTGTCAAGAACAAACAATATATGTTTAGATAATTATTATTTTTTTAATATATGAAATTTATTGTCAAATTGGTTTCCATACAACACCCAGTGCTCATCCCAAAAGTGTTTAGATAATTAGATTAAGGTTAAGTTTACTTTGAGCTATAATCTCCTAATTTTAATCATTAAACATTCTGGTAGTCTTGGGAAGCTGACCAACATAAAAACTAAAGTCAAAGTTATCTTTTTACATTTATAAGAAGACAGCTTTAGATAAGCTAATAATGTAGCAATTAGTATATTTCCAAATAATTTTACTGTTATGGATGTTATTTTTAAATGCCCATATTTAACATATATCATATTTTGTTATAATATAAAACAATTTCGTTATTAAAAAGCATATTACTCCAAAAATAATAATTTAATAGAAAACAAGCATGATATTCCACAAATACTAACATTACCTTGTCTATCTGGTCTCAAATCAACCATTTAATGAATGCCTATAAACAACTTCCTAATATTTTTATGATATATTTTACTATACCTTAAGATCTTGCCTTGTGGCAAGAAGTTCAGATTCCTTCCCATAGAAATCAGATTGAAGCTGTTTTAGATTTTCCTGACTTTTTTCATAGGTAATTTGTAACACTGACATTTTCTCTTTCTCTGCTGCAAGTTCCTGGGCTGCTTGTGTTGACTGCTGCTGTAATTTATTCTCAAGCTCTGTCTGGAACACACAATAGTTATTTAGAACAGTATGCGTATCACAAACCAGTCACAAATACAAAATGAAATCCACACAAGAAGATCCCTGAGAACAAATTAAACTGTATTTATGCCCTAAAAAACTTAAGAGATTTACAAAATACAAAATCCAACAAGTCCCAATTTAAAAACCAAAAAATGAAAAAGCATTACATACAGAAAAAAGCATTTCACTGGATAGTCCCAAGTATCAATGTCTCAGGAGACTGAGAGTAACAACCACATTCTGATGGAAGATACAGTGCTAGATGCTTTAAAGATGATATAATTTAAGGTTGAACTAAGGGAAATTTCTATAGGAAAGAAAAAAGTCATTACTGCGTTCATCATTTCTACTCCCTGAAATTCTAGAATAACTTAGGACATTTCTACAAGATTGTGTTTATTAACAACAAGACAGAAAAAATAAATCTTGCAAAGATCTAACTCCTCTAAACGCTAAACTTGTCTTTAGTCTTTACGAAGACTCAGAAGATATACACAAATTATGACATAATTAAAATATATGTGTGCAGAGTATGAAAATAAGCACTGGCTTTTAAAATAAATACACTACCCCAATGCAACGTCTATTTAAATGACCAGTGACCCCCTTGTTCCAAAACCCACTATTCATGTCCTTGTCCACAGCTGACTTCACCTCCCAGCAGTACTTGAAACAGTTGATGATGTTCCCTCCTAGAAACATTCTTCAACCTGGTTTCCAGGGCACTTATCTCATTGGTCATTCCGTCTTAAATTTTTTTACCAGCTCCTCTTCTTCTGTTTAACTTCTCAATATTGTAGGATGCCAGGGTTCTGACCTTCTTTTATTCCATATACAGTCTCTCTCTCTCTAGAAGATCTCAACTATACTCAACTATGGCTTTAAATATCATTTATTGACAACTGACTCCAGAATTTGTGTCTCTAGCCCTGATCTCTCTGCCTGAACTCTGGGCTCATTATAACTGAGTACTTCCCTGACCTCTCCATCTCAGTAACTGACAGAGATCTATCTCAAGCAGAACTCTTGATTCCTGACAGCAAGGCTGCTCATCAAAAAGCTTCTTTCCTCCAATAAATATGGTCATCTATCCACTTGCACAAGCCACAAATGTAGAGTTTTTTTTTTTTTTTAAGGTTGATTTATTTTTGAGAGAGAGAAAAGAGAGACAGAGTGTGAGTGGGGGAGGGGCAGAGAGAGAGGGAAACACAGAATCCGAAGCAGGCTCCAGGCTCTGAGCTGTCAGCACAGAGCCCGATGCAGGCTCGAACCTACAGGCTGCGAGATCATGACCTGGGACAAAGTCGGCCGCCCAACCGACTGAGCCACCCAGATGCCCCTGCAGAGTTATTCTTGATTCCTCTTTCCATCACCTCTCATCATCTAATCTATCAGCAAGTCCTGATGACCCAAACTTCCAAAATAGATTTTCAAATCATCCACTTCTAACACTTTAATTCATTCTATCATCATGTACTGTCTGGAGTATTGCAACCATTTTTCAATGTCTTCTCTGCTTTCTCCTTTATCTCTCTGTAGTTAGACTGCACCATTTTCTGCTCAAAATTCTCCAATCGATTCTAATTATCCTTAGAACAAAGTATATTATTCTCTGTTACCTTCTAATCTATAAATTTTCATGCATATGCTTTGGCCCTTATTTACTTCTCTGAGCTCATTTCATATTACTCTTCCTCTCTTCCACCACACTTAACCTACATTGGTCTTCTGTTTTTAGAAAATACCCAGTTTGTCATAGCTTGAGGTCTTTGCACTAGTTGTCCCCTTGGACCTTTGTATGGACAGCTCTTGTCTTTCAAGCTCAAATCTCTTCAGGGAAGCTTCTTTGGTCACCCAACATTTAGCAGGACTCAGTCCCATCACTGTCTTTCCCATCACCCTGTTTAGTTTCTTTCCCAGGAAAGTGTAAGCTCCACGAGAACAGGTTCCTTATCTGTTCATGACTAGATCTCCAGAACCCGAAACTGTGCCATGGCATAACACAGGTGCCTAGTAATATTTCTTAAGGGAATGAATGGCAAATAGATTGGAGGTGGAAAAGCATGGAATGACTCTTAAGAGGCTGTTATAATAGCCTGGTTAAGAGAACAAAATGGCCTGGACTAAGACTGTGACCGTGGGAAATGAGAAAAGGGAATGGATTCAAGAGAGTTAGGAGGTAGGTTGACAGGAGGTGTGCTAACTGCCGATGGAGGAAAGGGGGTTTGATCTCCCTGTATGTTATCTCAGAACACCCCATGTCACCTCCTTTTCATTCCCTCCAATTTAGATTCTTCATGATGAAGAATTCCTGTACGTCTTTCTTCATCTTGAAGACTATACTGCACTTATATATTTTCTTTTATAGAATACTATTTTTTTTCTTTTTTTTTCCTCCCCACAAATCTAGTTTTCTTTCCCTTTAGTCACCTTCATGGCTCTCAACCAAGCCCTGTGCAAAGTCTCAGTAATGACCATAAAAGCCCTTTGGGTTCATACTTGGGCCTTCATTATCTTTACTCTGACAGGCTGACTCATTCATTTAAAAAAATTATCAATGGCTTGTCAAAACACACAGTTCTCTGACTTTGAGAAACTCAAATCTATTAGTGGAGAAGTCAATTTAAAACAAAAACAAAAACAAAACCAGACCAATGCAGCAGTTTGATAATTGCTTTAACAGATATACATCCAAACTTCCAAAGAAGGATACAGGAGGGTCAGTCATTTACAATTCATCCTTCACAAACCGACCAGTTTTTGCTGTAAAACAGGTCTGATCACACTCCTCCCTTCTTAAAAATCTTTAATATTCCAATATTAAAATTGTAAAATGGAAACAACTATACAACATCTACTGTGATCTGACTTCACCTGATTCTTATTCTCCCTTATTCGCCCTATTCTCCCCTTGCTTCTTCACTTATCATGTACTCCAACAGCTAACCTTCTATAATAACATTTTCTAAGCCTTGCAAACTTTGCTAATATTGTTTTATCTCCTTGAAATATCTAAATTCCTCTTGTTTAACCTTTCACAATTATAATCATCTTCAAAGGCCCAGTGCAAATGCTAGTTCCTTAGAAAGCCAGTCAAAATTTCCATTGAGTTATAATTTTTCTATTTCTGTTTAAGTTCTGGTTTCATTCTCCTTTATACATTAGGGTTTTTTTTTTTTTTTCTCTTTACATATCTACTTCCTCATTAAATTACAAACTGATTGAGAGTTGGGGGCCATATCTTATTCATTCTGAATTCCCATAACAGATTCCAAATAAAGTTGGTGCAGGGGCCAATGACTTATAACCTACTTGCCGAATTCTTGATCTTTGGCTCTCAAACAATCATTTCCAAAGTGTGTGTGTGTGTAGCCACGCATTATGTAAGTGTACACACACACATATTTATACCCATTTAAACATTATCTTTGTTTTTCCTATTTCACTGTGGGCCAGTGATTAACTGTCACAGACCATCGCTGCATAGTCGACCATGCACACTGACACACTTAGATCATAGTTTGCTATATTTCCACTTAATAGCCAAGAACCACTTTGCTTCCGTACTGCACTGGGCACAGTAGTAGGCATTTTAAATACATTTTCTCAATCTTTACAACAACTCTATGATTCTATTTCATTTATCTCGGAAAGATAACCACTTCCCTGTGACCATAACCCTAAGGTGTGTCACATGAAACTTAAACTCAGATCTGACTAGCTACAACATGTCCTTCTTTCCATACTACACTGCTTCTCAATAAAACCAAACCATACTTGCCTTTCAGTGATTCTCCAGTTAGTCTAAATTTATTTTTTTAAGTTTTATTTATTTTGAGAGAGAGAAAGAACAAGCAGTGGAGGGGTAGAGAGAAAGGAAAGAGAATCCCAAGCACTGCACTGAAAGTGCAGAGCCCAACATGGGGCTCGATCTCATGAATCGTGAGATCATGACGAGCTGAAATCAAGAGTCAGATGTTCAACTGACTAAGCCACCCAGGGGCACCTAGTTACTCTAAATTTAAAGTCTTAATTTATAGCGACTGGCTAGCCATTCAAAATTCCCCCCAATTTAAAAAGTGTGCTCCTTATTTTAGCATCCATACACTAACATAAATTAACTATATCCATGGCTGAATGCTTGTGTCTCTCCAAAAGTTCATGTTGAAGCCTAGATCCACAATGTGATAATATTTGGAAATAGGACCTTTTTTTAAAAAAATATTTTAAAGTTTACTTATTTCTTTTGAGAGACAGAGAGAGAGCATGCACATGCGAGTGCACACACATGCAGATGGGGGAGGGACAGACAAAGGGAGAGAGAATCCCAAGCAAGCTCCACACCGTCAGTGCAGAGCCAGAAGTGGTGCTCAGACTTATGAACCATGAGATCATGGTTTCCTGAGCTGAAATCAAGAGGCGGATGCTTAAGTGACTGAGCCCCCAGGTGCTCCTGGAGGTCATTTAGCCCTCATACATGGGATTAGTATCCTTAAAAGAAGAAACACAAGAGAAATAATCTCTCTTTCAGCCTTATGAGGCTACAGCAAAAAGCATCTACCTACAAGCCAGGAAATGGGTCTTCATATCACTGGATATGCCAGTGTCTTTATATTGGACTGCCCAGCCTACAGAACTGTGAGAAATAAACATTTACTGTTTAAGCCACCTAGTCTATGGTATTTTTGTTATAGCAACCCAAACTAAGACAACTATCAATAAAAACATTTCCTTTAAATCTCATAATTCTTATGGTGTCAACTAGTAAAGTCATACAAAGTATGGGCACATACATTAATCATAAACCTAAAAGAAATCATATTGTAATGAATAATTCAAGAGAAAATGTGTTCAAAATAGTTGGGCTTTTTTTTTTTTAATTCATGAAGTTATGATGCTATAAAAATGAAGATTTGGGGAATACCTGAATATGAGGCTAATAGATTTGGGAGAAAAGAATGACCTCAAGACATCAAATCATACAACAAAATATGTACTGTGATAATTACATCCTGACTTAGAATTATATGTAACACCAAAAATGCACAGGCAAATTTGTCTACTCTTGTTTATTAGAAAATTACTCTTTTGTAAAGTGGCATTAATAATGGTTATAAAAACAGTGGTCAACATAAATTACCTATTTGCAAGGTTAATTTTATTTTCTCTAGTAATATGATAGCCAACTCTTAATGATATGACATACTTTGTTCTACATAATAGAGATTTCACTTTTCTCTTTTCCATGGACCAACTGATATGCACATACCAACAGTAGGGAAAAGCTTTTTGTTCAAATATTAAGTATAATACAACTCTGTCAACTCTTGGTGTGGACAAGTATTAAAACATACTTAAGAATAAAAAAATAGATACTTAATAAAATATTAGAATAGTTTAGAAATGGAAACCATTAAAGATGTAACTTAAAATATCAAATAGTTATAACTCTATGAAACCTACATTCCTTAATTTTTTAAATGCATACCATTTTGTGGTTTTTGTTCTTATCTTCCCTTGGTAAGGATAATTTATTTTTAAATTCCTTTAAAATTTTCTAATACACTAGAGAGGTTATATAAATTACTCCCATCTCATTAAATGTTGTTATTTATGTCTATCAAATCATTAGTACTAGAATTTTAAATAAACATTATCTAAAAACATGGTTATAGTGAATGGAAATCCAGATTTATATTATTTAATTACATATTTAAGTGCTTTTATACATTAGAAAATACTTTAAAAAATTGTGAGCACATGTAAATTTTTCCCTGTTGCAACTCATCTGTGTTATATTATCTTAACTGCAAAGACTGTCTTCCCATAGAAAGTAAACACATATCATATTACTACCTTCTGTGAAACAGCAATTTTAATTTCTCCTTGGAGTGCTTCAATTTGCTTTTTCTTCTGTTCAGTCAATTGCTTCAGCTCATTTATGTTCCCCTGAAGTTGCTGTTCTTCTTTTTCCTTTTGTTTTAAAGTATTCTGGGCCTGTGCCACTTGTCCCTGCATTGAACTGAGTTCCAAATTCAACTGATGAGAAGTCTAAAGAAAATAAAATCTGTTTAGCATTCATTCCATGAAGACACATTTAGTACCTACTACACACCAAGCACTACTCAGGTAGAAACCACCACTCCCCTGATGGCCATAGGAGATCAACAGTAACCAAAAAAAAAAAAAAAAAAAACACCTGCCTTCATGGAGCTTTCATAACTGACACTATTTGCTATTAGATGACATGCTGGATTAATCGTCAATATTTGTTTAATCTTACCTTCCTTTCTAACTTGTAAATATATATTTGGATAGAGCTTATAAATGAACGAAACTGCTATTACCTTGTATCATAGGAAATAGGAATATCAACATCAATCTTTAGACTGCTGGAATGTCTACTGACTTTCAAGAATATTCTCAAAATGCTAACTTAGTCTGATGGCCATGGTTAACCAAAAAGAACAGCTCCATATGAACTATGATAAAACTAAAATCATTTTTCGCAAGTATGTTTAGTATCTGTCTGATGACACTAAACTATACCATTCAATAGTTTCCTTATTTAGAGATCTGGGACATATTGTGCTATTACTTTGTTTTTACAGTCTACTAGGATCTATTTCTGTTCAAAATTAGGTATCATAAAAAGTCACACTGAGGTTCCTCTGTGGTCAGCGTGAACCACTATGATCTCCCATCCTTCCAGCCAAAGTCATGTTTTCATGTTTTATACATATTATGAACCTAATTTGAGCATTTGACTATATTCAAAGTTAATTTTGAAAAGTTTCACTGCTACATATGGTTGCTTCAGCTCACCTCCAACACAAAGGGAAGTATTTTTGTGCAAAACAGAAGACGGGTAGTGTAACAATAATGATGATTATAATATGATAACCAATGAGAAACTGACAGCTAACATTTGAGCTTTTATTTGCTTATTTTGTTAAGTGTTCTACGGACTTGGAAATATATTAACCCATTTATCTCTTATAATAATCCTCTGGCACAGATTCTCTTATTCGCCCCATTTTACTGCTGAGGAAACAGGAACACAGAGAAATTAATGTGCCTAAAGCAAGGCAAGTCAGCATAACGAGCAAATGGCACAGGCAGGATATAAATCTGGACAATCTGAACTCAGAGCTCGGGTAGTAAGTCACCATAATTTTTCCACTTAAAGGCTGGCATCTAAAACACAGGTGTCAGGGGCGCCTGGGTGGCGCAGTCGGTTAAGCGTCCGACTTCAGCCAGGTCACGATCTCGCGGTCCGTGAGTTCGAGCCCCGCGTCAGGCTCTGGGCTGATGGCTCAGAGCCTGGAGCCTGTTTCCGATTCTGTGTCTCCCTCTCTCTCTGCCCCTCCCCCATTCATGCTCTGTCTCTCTCTGTCCCAAAAATAAACGTTGAAAAAAAAAATAATAATAAAATAAAACACAGGTGTCTTCTCTCCATCAACAACCAGACTACAATCACATTAAAGATTTCTCAGGACTAGGTTTTGCTGCTTTTATCAAATCATAGCTCTAGAAAAACTATATACCTGGGTTCTAACCGCAAGAGGTAGGTCTTCAGAGAATAACAGCTGTATATTATACCCATTTATTTACTCATTTGCTGGTTTGTTTTTTATGGACAGCAATAAAAGCATTAACCATAAAAGAATCTGTTGTTATATAACCATTAACATACCATTAAATATAAGTGTCCATGAAATAAAGAGCCCTTAAAATGTTATTTCTATTAAAAGCCTATCTAGATATTTTTTCAATCATAATAATGTACCCAAATCTAAGTTATCTAATTATAACTCTATAGTAAGTTGATTCAATTAACTTTATTAATTATAATCCTTTATTTTGGGTCTTTTATTATGAACTAGCTTAAATCTTTTTAGTAGTAGGTAGAACGCAAATGACAATTTTATACTATCTTTTTGTGATCCATTATGTTTCAGAGAAATAAACCTCCTTTGATTTAAGTATCAGTGTGAAAATATTTTGTAAATATAGAACTTATTATTCTTTACATATTTTATGTTGCAGAAAAAGAAAATCTTACTTGCTTCTCTTTTTCAAGTGACTTTTTCAGTTCATTCTGTTCCTTAAGTGCATTTTCTGTCTGTACTTGAAGCTGATGCTTTAATTCTTTGCAAATTTTTTCCTAAAACAAACAAACAAAAAACTACATTATGCAGAAGATACTTGTAGTAGGTTTAAGAACTCTGATTTATACACTTAGTAAGATCCACACATAGAAATAAACCAGAATCACTGATGGTTTAGAATGGGATAGAATCATCCATTTCAGTTACAAAACTGGCAAATATTACAGCAATAAAGGTAGAGGGACGGGAAAAGGTTAAGAACTTCTATCATCAACCAACAGCAGAATACTCTGGAATTCTCTGGAATCCACATTTTATATCACATAATTAATTATAATTAACTTGTCATGCTATTTTAAAAGCATAACAATCCTTAAGAAAATGGAAAAAAGGAAATTTTTGTGAAAGAAAGCATTAAAAGAATAAATAAGGAATAATCACATATAACTTAAGAGGGACGATGTACATGTAGGAGATGATTTCTCCAAACAGAAAGAAACATAAAAGTAACATACTAATACCATATATCTTTTGTGCTACTAAACACTTTCACTGATCTTCACATTGAGAACAAAAGAATTTTACCTTTGCTGCTACTCTGTTATTCTGGGTTAAAGTATTTCTGAGAATACATTCCCCGTTAAGAATTTCCTGCGACTGTGTGACTTTTTTTCCATATAGTTTAAATGTGTTTTATGGTATCTCCAAGGCATGGTATTATCTAGAGTTTTAGAATATTCAGTCGAGAAGTAGAAAGTTTATAGTGCCAGAATTAAAAGTCACGATCTTTCTGATCCTTTTCTGGTTTTTAGGCAAGTGAATAATGTCTGAACCAGCAGCTATATTCTCTGTGAAAATCTCTCTGAGGACAAACAGGAGGCAGTCTCCCAAATCTAGCATCATACCAGCAATAAAGAAAAACTGTTTATTCAACTGAAAGTTTCCTGGGCCTCTGGAAAATTATACTTACAAACACCAATATCTTTTTCTCAGGTTAAGCAATCCCAGTTCATTTCCTCGCAAGAATGAAAATCATTTAAATGTAGGATAAAAAGTCATCAGTGAATTAAGCAGAAACAAAAGTACATTTTAAATAAAAATCATTTCTACCTAACCAAGTAAACATAAACAACTAACCAAATCTAATATAGCAGCTTTTCCTTTCTGGTTTTCCTTTTCAAATTCACTTTTGGAGTTCTTCAAAGAATCAGAAACTTTTGATAAATTCTCTTTGGCTGCAGAAAGCTCTGTCATTAGAGTTTCTTTCTCCATCTTCGATTTTTGCAGTTCTGCTGCTGCTGTTTGAATTTTGTTATTCAATTCCTTGTGCTGCATCTTTGCATCTTGACTTAAATTTTCAATTTCTTGTTCAAGGATTTTTTTTTCTTCCTCTTGCTTGGTAAGCATTTGCTTAATATTTTCAAGAGCTTCAGATTTTTTCTGTAGTTCCAACTTTGTACTGGATACTCTAGATATTTAAGAAACAACTTTTTAAATGATGCATAATTTACCACGAAAAATTAATAATTATTGAGTTTTGAAACTTCCTTGTGTAGCTCAGAATAAAAATAAATTAATGTCATAAAACCACACAACTGAAAAAACCTTAAATGTGATCTGATCATTTAACAGAGATGATTTTCTTTGAGTCAAATAAGTTAGTGGTAAAGCTAAGACTACCTAACAATTCTCCTGACTTAATCCAGTCTTATCTATTGCAATAGATGCCCCCCCCCCAAACTGTACATATAGCAGACCTTCTAACATATAGCACACTCTCTAATCTACAATAGCCAGAAAAGTTTTTCGTGTACCTTAAAGAACCTACTCACTGTTAGCCCCCAAGCATATAGAGAATTTTGCCTCATTCCTTGAAAACATACAACACATTATGCTGTCTTTTAGGTATTAAACTTCAAACATGATTAACCCAGAAAAAAATAAGGCAAATTTCATCTCAAGCACAGAGAAAAAAGGTTTACTTTAATCCTAGAGCCTAACAGATTATTCAAGAAACTTGTTATCATTTGTCCCTTAACATAAATTTGCTACACCTGAATGAAAAAGCTGTAAGAATAAGGAAATGAAAATATAGCTTCAAGAAAGTTAAAAACTTCTATTGTTTTGACAAAATTATGAACAAAATTATGAACCAAATTCAGTGAAATTATGCACTAAAAGAAAAACACATTAAAGATAAACAATTCTAAAAGTGAAAATGAAACTGGATGCAAAGTAATATTTCTTGAATACATACTATTTCTGATGCTTTATAATCAGCATAAATTCAATAATATGCTAAAGAGAGGTTGTTAAAAGATGTACTAAACACATATTTGTGGAGTTAGGTATTCATACAATACCAGAATATTTACACTTTGAAAATTTTCAACTTTTAGTCCCAGAAACTTACTTTTACTTTCTAAGTGGCTAGAAAAGATGGGAGTTGGGTGCATTCATAGGATACTGCACCTCACCGATTTTCAAAGGTATAAACAGAAGTCATTACACTGGGGCACCTGGGTGGCTCAGTCGATTAAGTGACAGACTGTTGATTTCAGCTCAGGTCATGATCTCATGGTTGGTCATGAGATCGTGCCCACATCAGGCTCCGTGCTGGGCATGGAGCCTCCTTAAGATTCTTTTTCTCCCTCTCCCTTTATCCCACTCCTGTTCACACTCTCTAAATAAATAAAATAAATTAATTACACAAATAAATAAATAAATTAATTAATTAATTTAAAAACAATCAGAAAAGTCATTACATTAATATTATTTTACCTTTTTAATACAGTTATAATTCCTATCAAGCAACCGTAAATTAGGACTTGATATATATTACTATGCTACTTAACTTCCCCATAAATAATTATTATAAAATCATAAGATTATGTAAACCAAAGAAGGCAAAACAGAAATAAAGGCTTTCATGGTCACTATAAAACTTTATTTTTAAAAAGGGTACTAAAGTAATAAATCCACAATCATAGTTGGAAACTTTAACACCCCTTCTCAGAAACTGACAGAACAACCAGAGGGAAAAAAATGGCAAAGATACAGAAGGTTAAACAACTTTACTTGGAATGAATAAGTCAAGGGAACAAAATGTACAGTATAGGGAACACAGCCAATGGTACTATAATAATGTTGTCTGGTGACAGATGGTAGCTACCATTTTGGTGAACACAGCATAACATACAGAGATGTTAAATCACTACGCTGTGCACCCTAATGTAACATTGTCTGTCAACTATACTCAAACAAAAAGAATTTTTTTAAACATTATCAACCACCTTGATTTAATTGATAGTTATAAAACACTTTATCTAACACAGAATACACATATGTGCACATGGAAAATTAACCAAGATAAGCCATACACTGGGTCATAAATAAGATAGTTTGAAAAGCTGAATTTTATAGAGTATGTTCTCTGTTCGCAATGGAATTAAATTAGAAGTCAATAAGTGTAAGCTATCTAGAAAATCTCCAAGTATTTGGAAAGTAAGCAATATACTTTTAACTAACCCAATATACTTCTAAATAACCCCATGCATCAAAAAAAAAAAAATCTCAAAGGAGATTAGAAAAAATATTAACTGTACAGTAATGAAAATACATCATAAGATGAGAGATGGAAAGAGAATTAGATACATAGGTGTAGGTGGGCCTTGGGAAAGGGAAAACTTTACCCTGTTCTTTGGGTTGAGCCCTGGGATCAGAGATAAGGTTCAGTCAAATCCCAGATGTGTTTCCTGGGCCCTTTTTTTCCTATGTAGTACAGTAGAAATGCAAGACTCCACATAAAAAACATTTCCATAAAGTATATAGGCAAAAAAAAAAAAAAACCCTTTAATATTAAAAGGTTTCCCTACCTCAAAATGATATAGAAGTCTCTGAGTGAGTTCTGAACCATACATTATTAGAACATAGACTAGAAATGGGCACATTTACACTGAACCCATTAGAAATAGAAAGAAACACTGGGCCCATAGGGACCTCGGGAAGGAGAATAAGAACTAACTCAGAGGTGATCTTCATGGACTGATGACTGGGTTCCAGAGAAGACAAACTACTCAATGGGTGATATGAAGGATCAGATGTGCTCCCCAAATACCTGTGCACTGGTGTGAGAAGGAATGCCATTTAAGGTATCTAATGTACCTCTACATCCTCAAATTCAAAGCATCAGGATCCACTCCACTAGATGTGAAAACAAGAAATCTTTCATCATGACTTCCAAAGACAAAACCATGAAGGTGTCAAACAACTTAATTATCATCAGTCTGATGGGTTTTATTTCATTTTCCTGAAGGGTACCTTTCCCAGGCTCTCAGCTTCCATCTGTAGGACTGAGAGTCAAAACTCTTCATACCCTTGTTACAGATCAAGTCTGTCAACTCACAGTGGCCTACTTAACATTTAAAGGCAAAGTCGACTGTAATGTGACTGGTCACAAGCCCTCCCATAAGACATCCAGATGAATGGGGTGGAACTGGTTTTTACCCATCATAATTCTAGTGAGTTTTGTGTCCATTGTAGATCTTGTAGCAAGACCCAATCCAAGCATCAACATCAAGAACAAGCTAAGAGATTAATTCTATCTTCGTAGTGAACAAAAGATAGCTCATCTTTGCAGCTTTAATCACTATTTAGGTTATGTCTGGAAGCACATACCCTCTCGGCCACCAAGGACATCTGAAATTTCATGCATAAATTACTATTTTAGATTCTAATATCTTCTAAACTAATTCATCCTTATACTCAGAGCTTTCATAAGCCCATTAAGCACTTAGTGCAAAATAGAAAAAAGACAATCTTCCTCAAGGTAATTTACTCCATCTGTTAAAAAACTGTCTACTATACTGATTTCACTAGACTAAGACATGTAACTACCATCTGCAGAAGCCTGACATCTGGCATTGACAAAATACAAAGAGGGTGAGGAACTGAAAAAATGAAACAGATACTACAAAAGGTAAACATTCACAGGGAAGGTTTCACATTAAAAAACTATAAAGAGAAGAGCAAACTAAACCCAAAATCTAAGGAAGAAACTACTAAAGAGAAGATGAGATATAAATTAAACACAAAAGTGACAAAATCAAATTATAAGATTCTTTTAGAAAATTGACAAACCCCAAATTAGACTGACCAAGAAAAAGAGAACACCAATTACTGCTATTAAGAATAAGACATCACTATAGACCTTACAGACCTTAAAAAGTATAATGATACTATGAACATTATACCAATAAATTTGAAGTTTAGATGAAATGGATGTATTCCTTCAAAAACACAAATTACCAAAACTGACTCAACTAAAATGTTAGAAAACAATAATAGCCCTGTATCTATTAAATAAATTGAACTCCAAATTAAGAAGCAACCCAGAGAGAACTTCAGGCCAGTTGGTTCATTGGTGAATTCAATAAAACATTTAACAAATAAATAATACTCATCACATACAAACTCTTTAAGAAAGGAGGGGAAGAGGGAATACTATCAATTTATTTTTAAGACCAACATAACCATGATTCCAAAGAACACTGCAAACCAATAGTCCTCATGAATGCAAAGAAAATTTTAAACAAAGTATTATCAAGTCAAATAGAGTAATATATAAAAAGAATAATACAGGATGATCAAGTGGGATTTATCCCAGGAAAGCAAAGTTATTTAATATTTAAAAAGCAATCAATAAAATTCACCATATTAACAGAATACAGGAGAAAAAAACATATGATCATGACAATAGATGCAGAAAAAAGTTAATAAAAAAATTTAAGAAAACTAGCATATACAGAAATGTGCTCAATCTGATAAAGGAATCCACAAAAAACCTACAGCTAATTTCAAAATTAACAATGAAGTATTTCATGTTTCCTGCTCAAGGCTGGAAAGGAATCTACTTTCCTATCAAGGATATCTACTATCTTTTTACATTCAAATGTTCACTGGAGGTGTTGGCTAGCAGTTAAGTCAAGAAAAAAGAAAAAACATCAGAGACCTACATACTGAAGAAAAAAAAAAAGGATAACTGTTGCTAATTCACATATATCAAGACTGTCCACTTGGAAAATTCTAAAAACTCTAGAAAACAAAAATGCAAACTTAACAAGGCTAGTCAACAGATAAGACTCAATTGTATGTTTATGCTAGCCACAAGTGATCACAAATTTATATTTAAAAAACAATTCCACTTGCAATAAAATTGAAAACCAAAGTTTCTAGGATTAAATTTAGCAACAGATATTCAAGATCCCTATTTTAAAAACAACAAAATGTTGACCAGAGATATTAAAGAAGACATAATTATTAGAAATATACTATGTTCACAGATTAGAAGACTCAGCATTGTTAAAACATTAATTCTCTCCCAAAGTGAACTAGAGATTCACTGAAATTCCAATCAAAACCCAATAATTTTATTTGTAGAAATGGACAAGTTAATACTAAAATTTATATGTAAAAAGCAATGAACTTAACCAAGACAACCTTGAAAAAGAATTAAGTTGCAGGGCCGATACAGCCTGATATCAATACCTATACCAAGAAGATACAAAAATCAAAATAGGACGGTATTGATGTCAGGATATCATATAGACACATAGACCAATAAAACAGAATAAAGCCCACAAATAAACTCACACATATTAGGTAAACTGCTTTTGACAAAGGCACCAAAGGCCACTCACTGGAAGAAAAAGTTTTATCCACAAATGGTACCAAAACAACTTAATGATGTACAGGAAAAAAAGGTGATTGATCCTGGACTCCATCTCAGACCTCTCACAAAAATAAGTTCAACATAGATCCTAGACCTAAGTGTAAAAACTAAAAGTGTAAAACTTCCAGAAGAAAACATAAGAGAATTCTTCATAAACCCTGGGGATAGGCAGAGGTTTTTTCGAAATGACACAAAACATTAAACATAAAATAAAAATAAATGGCAAATTGAATTCAAGCAAAATTTAAAACTTTTCACTTAAAGATATCACCAAAAAACAAAAAACAAAACAAAACAAAAAAAAGCTGTTAGGAAAAGTCTTGATAATCTATTTGGTTAACTCACTGGCTATCTGGCAAAGAATCAGAACTTTGCATATATAAAGAACTCCTACAAATCAGTAATAAAAAGACCCAATGGGGAAAAATTTTGTAATAGGTGAAATAATTTAACAGACACTCCACAGTGAAGAAACGCAAATTAAACCCACAATAAGACCCCATTTCATATTCAATAAATAGCTAAAATTAAAGGACCAACAACACCAAATACTAGCAAGGATATGAAGCAATGAAACATTCCCAGTAGAAGTATAAAATGGTACAGCCATTTTGGGAAAAGGTTTCGTAATTTCTCATACAGTTAAACATACATCTACTCCACCACGGCCCTGTACTTTCACAAAAATACTTGTATAAGAACGGATAGCATCTTTATTCATAACACCTAAAAACTGCAAACCTAAAAATACTCACCAACAGAAAACAGATAAACAAACTGTAATGCATTCAGTGGAATAATATTCAACTATACAGACAAAACTAAAAATAGTGCATTGAGAAAAAAAAAAAAGCCAGTCATAAAAAAAAGAACATACTTGTATGATTTCATTTCAAAAACACACAACATTAATCTATGAAGGCTGAAAACAGAACTGTGGTTTTCTACAAGGTATTGACTAGAAGGGCACCCGAGGAAACTCCATGGGTATGAAAATGTTGTGGGTGGGAGGGCATATTATTACACAGAGTATACACTTACTAAAACTCAAAATTTTATATGTAAGATCTGTGCATTTAACAGTATGTAAATTTTACTTCAATAATTGTTAAAAGGTACACTGATTCTGGTGTTTCCCTTGTGTTCATAAATACGATCTGTCAAGATGTACCACAAAGCTAAAATAAGTCATTTCTTGTAAGAAAGTATACATTCCCTACTTGGTATAGTCCCTCAACGCAGAAGCCTGATTGCTCTTGGGTGATATATATAAATACTCCTCTATTTGTTAATTTCAGAGTAATTTATTCAAATCAGTGAACAACTCAAAACAATTGCTTTAACCCAGATAAATGAATACCCTATTACTGTTGAAAAGAGACTAGATGACCCAAATTTTCAGTCCTTTCTAGTGAAAGTAAATTTAACCGTACTATGATGGTTTTATTTTTCATTCAATATTAACATCAGATTATAGAACCAATAGGAAAAAACATTTAATAAATCTTTAAGCACTGTGATAGCAAAACTGAAATCCCAAGAGTTTTTTAAAATGATTGAGAGGGAAAGAGAAAATGGGAACGCGCGTGCACACACACATACACATACACACACACACACACACACACACACACACACACACACACACAACACGGGGGTGGTGGGCAGAGAGAGAATCCCAAGCAGGTTCTGTCAACGCAGAGCCTCACACAGGGCTTGATCCCACAAACCATGACATCATGACCTGAGCTGAAATCAAGAGTGGCACGCTTAACTGACTGAGCCTCCCAGGCACACCTGAAATCAGAAGATTTTAACACTTAGTTTATAATCCTCTCCCTTAAGTAGTTTAGCTTACATTTCTTTCTCCATTTCAAGTTGTTTACTCAATTCTGTGGCTCTAAGCTCTAAATCTGTATTCAGCTGTCTTTGCAGTTGTAGATCCTGCAAAGCTTGCTCCTTGTTTCCTTTAATTTCAAGAGTATCAGCTTCTAGTTTCTATGAAAGAAACAGAATACAGTAACCATTTTCATGTCAATAATTATCCATTTATTATTAAATATAACATTTTTGTTTATACTCAAATTGGTGTTGACATAACACAGAGTAATAACCATAAAATGTTTATGTTATAACAAAAAATACATTTTCCATTCTGAAGCCACTGCTAAGTAAAGGAACTATTTATTTTGGAATCTTTCAGAGGACCTACCAGCAGGCTTTGTACATGACAGGCAGTCACCAAGTTTCTGTTTTTTAAAATTAACTCCAAATAACAGAATAAACTTAAAATAATTGTGTCTATTGCTAGGGTAAAAGTTATTAAGTCAAGTACGAAAAAACTAGGTAACAGGTTCATACATAGGCTCATTAACATATATTATCCTTTATATCCAGTAAACGACACTGATGTAATTGTAAATATTCAAAACTAAAATGGAGTTGTCATATCATCCTTCTCCTTAGTACCTATTGCCGCTAAATATAAAGACAGCTGAATTCCTGATATTGCACCTTTAAATTCTCAGTTTAGAGACTGTTGTTCCTCACAGTGTAGTTTCTGTCTCATACATATACATATAACTGTGTGCATTTTTGCAAATTTGCAAAATCAAACTGTTAAATATAAAGTTTGAATATATAGGAGTAATGCATTTTCTTGCATAGTTGTAATAATTTTGCACCCTAAATATTTTATAAACCAACCTAGGTATCTATAGCTCTTATGCAACTCTTACAATAGATTTTGATGCAACTGTAAAATTTTGTAACAAATAATTACAAAAAAACATATGGAATACTCCCTAAAATAATTACCAAATGTTAAAGATCTGATTATCACAAGAGACACTCTCGGTTCTAAACAATTATTTGTAAAAGATACCCAAAAAGAATTCTCATTGGATACTTTTCAGTAAAATCGTTTTTCTGTTCTTTTCAAATTATTACAAAAAGTAATGTGTCATTACTATCATCACTGGCCATAAAGAAAAAGAAACTCATAAATAGAATTAAAAATGTAATTCTTTTTCCATGTTATATTGGTGTGGATATACACATATACATGTCTACAGAAGTGTTCTGTTTGTGAAGGTATAATTTACATATATATAGTAATTTGAGAAATCTTTGTTTAATCAATAGTAGATCCCATTTCAAGGACAAAAGACTCAGGTCAAACCCTTGTCTGATAGGTCTACTCATTTAATCTCTTTAGTACATCAACAATTTCACTTGGAATTGAAGTTAAGAAGCAGTTTACCACAGCATAAACTTATTATTAAACTAAAGACAAAATCCAAAAGATATAAATGTAAAATTTAAAAAGTGAAGAGGTCTGTCATATGTGAAATATATTCTGAAATAAGGAGGGAAGGAGATAGGAATGATGGAACAGAAGAGGCTTCATAACAACAACGACGACAACAAAATGGTAAGTTCCTTGTAATTACAGAGTAAATCCCTGGTTGGTTGTTTTTTGTGAAACATTACAAAGGAACCAGTATAACTGTCATTTGTAAAAGCCACTCATTAATAAAGAAATTAAAATTAAGAATGGAATTCAAAATTAAGACCAGAAAAATTCCAGGTAATTTAAAATTCTATAACACAACTTCACCTTTGTTTGCAAATTTAAAACCTTTGATTCCTTCTAGGTCATCAGTTTCCATTACTACAGTAGCAGAAAATATAAGTAATACACTCAATATCTTTTATACAAACCTTAATTTGACCTTCTAATTCTTCAGTTTTTTGTTCTAAAGAAAGGTGTTTCTCTTTATATTCTTTAAGATGACTTTCCAACTGACTGCAATGTTCTTGCTTATCCTGTAACTTTGCAGTGACTTGATCCAACTGAGTAGTGATCTTATTTAACTCCTATAGAAAAGTACAATTGAAAACTTTGGTAAGGTTTTCTTTCTTGTATTCCCAAATGTTTGATCAAAGTACTACTGAAAACTCTAATTCTATTTAAGAAACTATTTGAAGGTTAAGAAACTATCAGAGGTTATTTCACTAGTACAAAGGACCTGAACTGAAATTGTACATAGCATGAGATATTAAGTTTATATGCATCACCACTTAACTTTTTCTAGGAAGAGTTATTTTAGGACTCAAAAGATACAATAGAACCTTAAATATACTAATAATAAAATAACACTTTTATATTATAATTAAATGTTTTCAATGTTCAAGATGCTATTTTTATGTTGGGATGAGCACTGGGTGTTGTATGGAAATCAATTTGACAATAAATTTCATACTTAAAAAAAGATGCTATTTTTAAAAATAACATTTAAAAACTATTACGGTGACTACATCTATGAAACTTGTTCATTTGTAATATCTAGAGGCACTGAAAGAATTAAAATCACTAGTAAACCCACCACACACAGATAATCACTATTAATGTTTTGATAACTTTCCTTTCAGTCTTTTCTGTATGTTTCCATTTTTTAATTTACACTTTTGTTTTTACTTGATTTACTATTGGTATTATTTCTTTTTTTTTAATATGAACTTTATTGCCAAATTGGTTTCCATACACCCAGTGCTCATCCCAACAGGTGCCCTCCTCAATGCCCATCACCCCTTTCCCCTCCCTCCCACCATCAACCCTCAGTTTATTCTCAGTATTTAAGAGTCTCTTATGGTTTGCCTCCTTCCTTCTCTGTAACTTTCCCCACCCCTTCTCCTCCCCCCACCCCCACGCGCCCCGGTCTTCTATTGAGTTTTTCAGGATCCACATATGAGTGAAAACATATGGTATGTGTCTTTCTCTGCCTGACTTATTTCACTTAGCATAAACTCTCCAGTTCCATCTACGTTGCTACAAAAGACCAGATTTCATTCTTTCTCATTGCCAAGCTGCTAGGAATTTAGCCAAGGGATATGGGAGTGCTGATGCATAGGGGCACTGGTATCCCAATGTTTATAGCAGCACTTTCAACAATAGCCAAATTATGGAAAGAGCCTACATGTCCATCAACTGACAAATGGATAAAGAAGTTGTGGTTTATATTTACATTTTTAAAATAGAAGTAGAACCTCACTTTATATACTACAGGTTTGTAAGCCATACAAAGGTTTTATTATAACCTTTGTTTTTACATAACAATGCATCATGAAATTGTGTCGTTATTTTCTAAAATATTGTATTTGACTGCATAAATTCCCATTTTATTGATTCAGACCTTTTATTAGCCAAATGTCCTATTTTAGATTCTTAGATTGCTACTAAACTTTCCGTATTTTATTAACAGAAATGTAAATAGCATCCTAAAAGCTATGATTATTCCCTTAGCATAAACAACTAAAAGTGAGCTAAGGAATATGAAAAACCCTAAAGTTCTTGAAATACATTGGCAAACAGCTCTCCCTATCACCATTAAAAGGTTGAACTTACCTACCACCAGCAACGTATGAAAGTGACTTACTCTTCCTCTTCTACACCATCTCCAATCCTTCCAGTATTAAACAAACACATTTCACCTCAACAAGGGCATACTGTCTTAATTTACAATTGATTGTCTTAATTTACAATTGATTCTTAATCTGAACATTCACTAATATATTTTTGATCATTTACTCTTCTGTAGCTTCATGCAATTCCTATCTGTTTTAAATATCGAAGATATTAATCCTTCATTGGACATATTTCAGAAAGTGTATTATTCTTTTGCTATGTGCTTTCTAATTTTGTTAGTAATATTTTTGCCAAAAAATTTTTAAACTTTTATGTGATTATTCTTATCAATAATCTTTTCATTACAGTTTCTAGCACTGATCTTGTGATTAGATCATTATTTTCCAGATGTATGCAGCAATGAGTCAAAAGTTGCAAAACATGCATACACAGTAATTCTACGTGCATGAAAGAAAATATTAGTGTGTGTGTGTTATATATGAACATACACACACATATTTGCCCAATGCTTATAGATCTCTGTACAGGTACATACCAAATTTAAGAGCAAACATTCCCTCTAAGAAGGAAAATAGGACTGAAGTTTAGGGTAAATATAGAAAACAAAGCTTTTATTTTGTTAACTTGATATATTACTAAATTGATTAAAAAAAAATTGGGCCAACAACCAGTGTTACCACTCAGATAAAAAGTAAATTTAAAAAATGTCATTTGCTAAAAGGGAAGAAAAATCTATCAGCATTTTGACCTTGGCCCTTAAGTGGGAAGCCTTTATTCTATTAGAAGTATTGAGAAAAGTAACTTATGTATTCCCTGCAGCCTTACTTATTCTTATCCCCAAAATAAAAGAGGAACTCTTACTGCATTGGAATACATGGTGCTCTTTTCCTGCTTCCAAGAGGTAAGTAAATCTAGGTCATGGCCCAGATTACCTACTAAGAACAGGTGTGAGAGTCTGTCTCCCTTTACCAATCATTGGCACTTGATGCAATGAAGCAACAATTCAACAATTAGGAACAGATATTTCAGCTGCACACCTCAGTCAACACTAAGGACTAATACAAAATTAAGAAGCCCAACCATGCTTACAAACCAGTTGCGCTTTATCAAAAACAAAAATGATATTTTTATCTTCATCTGTCTGACTCCTGCATCTAGAACTGGTTCTGAACTCAGGCAGAAATTAAGGGGAATAAGCAAGTAGATCACAATATTAATAAAATTGAGTATCACTTTCATACATGTTTGCAATTAATTTATCTACCAAAACATTAGGTTATGGGATGAGACTGTATCACGTT
Source organism: Prionailurus bengalensis (assembly GCF_016509475.1). Taxonomy (NCBI): domain Eukaryota; kingdom Metazoa; phylum Chordata; class Mammalia; order Carnivora; family Felidae; genus Prionailurus; species Prionailurus bengalensis. The sequence goes on from NC_057358.1 coordinate 114,390,525, forward strand.
CACCTACCTGCTGTTTATCTTGTAATGCATTTTGGGCTGTGTCCAAATGATTCTGAAGATCTGCTCTTTGAGCAGTTTTTGCTGCTTCTGCTGATAGCAATAATTCAGTTTTGGCTTTAATCTGTAACAAAATTTGCCAGTCATTTAATGTGTACTTATTTCTTGATTTTCTCTTGCTTCAACATGCATTGCTTTTGTCAAATTATTTTAAAAATTAAGCCCTTTGTCAAAAAAAAACATAAGGATTTAGACACTGAAAAATAAGTATGTAATAATCCCAAAACAGGAATGAATATCCTAACAATGTTTGGACAAATGATGAGATTTATTATGATATATATGATGATATATAGGTCCCTATATGACACCAAAACACTTCTCCCTCTTTCAAACTGGACTTCCAAATATTGGGTTATCATGTAACCCACCTAACAAATATTTATATTTTAATTAGAAAGAAATGTGTATCCTCTTCCTCCAAGTTAATATGTATGCCTGTTATTTTATATTTCTTACTTTCAATAGAATTGTCTTCCTAAAATAAAGAAAATCAAGGCTTAGATATGTTTCTATAACTTTCTCTACTATAGTATAGAATAGGAAACCAATGATGACAATGGAAAAACACGTTTTAATTCCCACCCCGTCACTGATGCATTGAACGTGAATTCTGTACTGGCCTCTGAAAGAAGGTTATTAAAAATATATAATGGTAGCATATAAAAGTATTTTTTAAATCTAACCTTTAAAGTAAAATTTAAAAATCAAAGTCAAAAAGTATTTAACATAGAAATCTAATGGTGTAATATCAAATGACTGAATTTCAAAAACAATAATAAGGACTTCATGGAAAAAAAAAAGAAAAGCAAAAGGCTCTGGTGGTTTCAGAAGGTGTAGTTTGCCAGAAGAGATAAAGAGGGAAAAAGGCAAACAGGAAAGCTAAACAAACTGTCTAGATAGCACCTTTATTTAATTCTTGTTCCCAAGGTTTTTCCACTACTAAGTAAAGCAGAGAGTGAGAGAGAGGTCAGAGATTAGGGGGAGAGAGACAAAGAGACAGGGAGACAGAAAGAGAGACGGAAAGAGAGACACAGGGAGAAACAGAATTTAAAACATTTGATGGCCTCAGGGAAATACAAATCAAAACCACAATGAGATACCACCTCACACCTGTCAGAATGCCTAACACTAACAACTCAGGCAACAACAGATGTTGGTGAGGATGCGGAGAAAGAGGAACCCTTTTGCACTGCTGGCGGGAATGCAAACTGGTGCAGCCACTCTGGAAAACAATATGGAAGTCCCTCAAAAAATGAAAAACAGAACTACCCAATGAGCCAGCAATTACACTACTAGGTACTTATACAAAGGATATAGGAGTGCTGATGCAAAGAGGCAAATGCACCCCAATGCTTACAGTAGCACTATCGACAAGAGCCAAAGTATGGAAAGAGCCCAGATGTCCATCGATGGATGAATGGATAAAGAAGATGTGGGATATATATATAAATATCTATCTATATATATGTAGATATCTATAATGGAATATTACTCGGCAATCTAACAAAATGAAATCTTGCCATTTGCAACAATGTGGATGGAACTAGAGTATACTATGTTAAGCGAAATTAAGTCAGAGAAAAACAAATATATGATTTCACTTATACGTGGAATTTAAGAAACAAAACAGGAACACAAGAGAAGGGAAGGAAACATAAGATAAAAACAGAGGGAGATAGGGGCGCCTGGGTGGCTCAGTCAGTTGAGCATCCAACTTTGGCTCAGGTCATGATCTCAACTCAACATTCCGGAGTTCGAGTCCCACATCAGGCTCTGTGCTGACAGCTCAGAGCCTGGAGCCTGTTTCAGATTCTGTGTCTCCCTCTCTGTCTCTGCTCCTCCCCTGCTTGTGCTCTCTTTGTCTCAAAAATAAATAAGTATTAAAATTAAAAAAAATAAAAAAAATAAAAAAAAACGGAGACAAACTTTATATAAGAGAATCTTAAATACAGAGAACTGAGGGTTGATGACGGGGTGTTGGGTGGAGGGATGGGCTAAATGGGTGATGGGCATTAAGGAGGGCACTTATTGGTATGAACACTGGGTGTTATATGTAAGTGATGAATCACTAAATTCTATTCCTGAAATCATTATTACACTATATGTTAACTAACTTGGATTTGAATTAAAAAAAATCTACAGTCTTAAATTTTTGATGGCCTACAATTGGTGTTTTATTCAGAAAAACTCACATTAAATTGAATAATTCAAAATTACCTGTATGTCAAGCTGGGAGACCTTCTCCTTGCTCTCATTTAATTGACTATTTAATTCATTGACACTAGTTTCTAAGGAAAGGACACGGTCTTGTGCAGCTCTAAGATGTGCCTTCTGCTCTTGCACTTGGTCATGCAAATTCTCCTGGGCTTGTTTATGGCTTTCTGACTGATTCTTCAGCTTCTCTGTTAGTTGAGTTACCTATTGTACAAGGAAGACTAATTATGAAGGTCACACATGATATAAGAAGAATTAAAAAAAAAAAAACAAATTTAAGGACCATGAGAGTATTAAAGTGCTCTATAAGTTATCTCATATTTTTAAGAAAATTTATTCATCTTTCCACAAATAAGTAAATAATCTTTCAAAATCATAAGAAAACAACATCAATTCAGAGATTCCTGTTATTTTTAAAACCATCTCTACTGAGCTAGAATTTACATGAAATAAAATTCACCTAGTTTAATTGCACAGCTTGAGGAGATTTGACAAATATATACACTCACTTAACCATTGCCACAATCAGATAGAGAACATTTCGATTACCCCAAAAGGTTTACTCATGCCCCTTTGCAGTCAGTACTCTCCACTCATCTCTAGCCCCAGACAATCATGGATATAATTAATAAGAGTTCCTTATATATTCTGAGTATTTCTGAATTGTCAGATATGTGTATTTCAAGTATTTTCTCCCACTCTGTCTTGACTTTTATTTTTGTAACAGTATCTTATGAAGGGTAAACAATTCTAATTTAGATGAAATCCAATTCATCTAATGTCTCTTTGGTGCACCTTGCTTGGAATTCAATGAGTTTCTTGAATCTGTGCGTTCATATTTTTAATCACATTTAAATTTTTTTCAGCCATTATTTCAATAAATATTTTTCCCCTCCCCACTTTTCTGTCACACCAATTATATGTATGTTAGATTACATGACCTTGTCCCACAGGTCACTAAAGCATAGTTTTTTTTTGGTTTTTAGCCCAGTCTTTTTTCTCTCTGTGCTTCCTTTTGGACAGTTTCAATTGCCTTGTCTTAATGTTCACTTTTGTTTTCTATTTGGTTGATTAAGCACATCCAATGAAATTTTAATTCCATATATAGAGAGAAAAGTTTTTTTTTTAATCATTCCCACTTCTATTTCCATTATAGTTTTTCCTTTACAACCATAAGCATATTTTAAGAGCCATACATGTTTTCTTCTTTGAATGTCTAGAAAGTTTTGATATTTATGGAAACAAATCTTGACTTTGTTGCCTTCTTTCAAAAATGCTTAATTTTGTCCCAGCAGGCAGTTAACCCACATATGGCTCAGCTGGATCCTCTGAGGCTTGTTTTCATGCTTTGTTAAGTCAGGTGTACACCAGCTTTTACCCTAGGGGCTGGTTTATCTTTATCCCAAGGTGTGACATTTCCGGGGTTTCTACTAAATGGCCCCAAAGTGCTCAATCACGTCTTTGTGCTCTTGCATAAACATCTCCAAGCTCTGATAATTTTTCTGTTTGCAACTCCTAACAATTGTTCATTGCCTGGCCACATGAAATCCCACATAAGAATGCAAAGTTTAGCAGTCAGCTGAAGGCTTAAGTTGATCCCAATGCAGATTTTTAGAGCTTCTTCTCTCCACTGTTCCCTCCTCTCTGATATTCTGCCCCACAATTTGAGGTTCCTCAACCTTCCTAAACTTTAATCTCTTAGTACTCTGTTCAATGAGACCACCGTGCTTTCCTTGGATTCCCCCAACCTATACCAGTCTGGAAAATGCCTCTGGGTTACCAGAAGTTGGAATGGTCAAAAGGTTCACTTCCCTTGCTTCTCTTCTCTCAGGAATCAAACCCCTGCATTGCTTGTTGTACAGTATCTGAAAATAGTGATTTGATACTTTTTTTTTCCTTTTCTAGTTGTTTATGGTGAGAGGACAAAATAGGTGTCAGTTACTTCAACATGGCCAGAAGCACAAATAACATAGATTTATTTTTATTTATTATTTTAAAAAGAATTAGAGGAGTGCCTGGGTGGCTCAGTTGGTTAAGTGTCCAACTCTTGGTTTCACTCAGGTCATGATCTCATGGTTTCTGGGTTCAAGCCTCTCATGAGGCTCTGCACTGACAGTGTGGAGCCTGCTTGAGATTCTCATTCTCTCCCTCTCTCTGCCTCTCCCCAGCTTGTGCTCTCTCTCAAAATAAATAAACTCTAAAAATAAAATAAATAAATAAATAAAATTTAAAAAGTGGTTGTTACTTACTGATATTTTGTTTTACTATTTTCTCATTTAGATAATTATAACTCTCTTACTGGGCAATTCTTCCAAAAAAGCAACTATAAATTCTTTCAGTTTGAAAATGGATTAAGCCAAATTTTGTTAAGTTTCTCTTAAACTACATATAAGCAACTTATCAAAATTATTATTAGCTATGTGTTCCAAAGACATAACTACCAAAATATAAGTAACTAGTAAGCCTACATATTAACCAATACATAATAATAACTAGCAGTTGATTAGTGCTTTTAGTTTATAAATATAATTTATTATTCTTTTTCTTTTCAAAACATCACAAAATGCCATGAGGCAAGTATGTATTATTAGCACCATCTCTATTTTTCTAATGAGCCAACAAGATGAAAGTACTTGCTTGTGGTCACACAGGTAGTAGGTTATATACTGGGACATGAACTGAGGTCTTTGTCAAATCATGCTAACTTACTTTTACTACAATAGCAACCCATCTCTAAGGTAAATTGGATGGTATTTGTAAAAAAAAAACATAATATTTAAAAAGTACTAATAATAACCAGAATGAAGAGGCATTTAAATAAAGTACTCAGCAATATTTAGAAAGATAAAAGTGAGTTTTAGAAACAGAACACATTTGGGGCACCTGGGTGGCTCAGTTGGTTAAGTGTCCAAGTCTTGATTTCAGCTCAGGTCATGATTTACTGGTTCATGAGTTTGAGCCCCACATCAGACTCTATGCTGATGGCGCAGAGCCTGCTTGAGATTCTCTCTCTCCCTCTCTCTCTGCACCTCCTGTGCTCATGCACACTCTCTCTCTCAAAATAAATAAATTTAAAAAGAAAAACAAACAAAAATAGAAATAGAACACATTCGACAGGCTTACTTGTTCCTGTAAGGTATGGTTTTTTTCTTGTAACTGGTTGAGAACAGCAGTCTCTCCTTCACCAGCCTGAATTTTTGCATAAAGATCTTCTCTTTCTTTTTCTAGTAAGGAAATATTTTCTTTACTCTTCTGTAACAAGGCCTCAAGGTTCTGGATCTTCTGGTCCTTATCGCCAATTTGACGTAGTACTTGTTCTAAATCATTCTGTAAAGAAGTAAAAACTACTACCTTAACGATAGAGAACTTAAAAAGTTATTCCTCAAACAGAAAATGACTGATAATACATTGTACAACTCAAATTCTGAGTCTTACGTCTTTTTCTACTCGTTACATTTTAACACAGCAAACTTAAGTAATTAGAACTATGTGTTTAATAATATAAATCTACATTATCAATAGTAAACTAGAATTTAACCCCCCCAAACCTTCAATTAACCACATTCTTACTCTAACACTCTGACCTCATTGCCCAGTACCCTCTTGTTTAATCCATTTCAGACACATGGGACTCTCCTTATTCCTTCATCACACCAGGAACACTCCCACCTCAGGGCCTCTGAACTCACTGTTTCTTCTGTCTAGAATACCTCTCCCACAAGGTCACATGGCTTATTCCCTCTCCTTCAAATGTTTGTTCAAGAGATGCCTGGGTGGCTCAGTTGGTTAAGCATCCAGTTCTTGATCTTGGCTCAGGTCATGATCTCATGATCCATTGGATCAAGTCCCATTGACAGCGCAGAGCCTGCTTGGGATCCTCTCTCTCCCTCTCTCTCTCAGCCCCTCCCTGACTAGTGCACATTCTCTATCAAAAAATAAATAAATAAATAAACTTACAAATAAAAAAATGTTTGTTCAAATGTCACCTACTCAATCAGGCCTATCCTGACCACTACATTTAAAATTGCAGCCTTTCCCAATATTCCTTCTCCTGAATATTTTATTTCTTTCCATTGCACTTATCTTTTGACACAATAAATAATTTATTTACTTTTCATGTTTATCTGCTTCCCTCCACCTCACTAGAATATATGCTCCACAAAGATTAGGATTTTTGTCTGTTTTATTCGTTGATGTATCCAAGACACAAATGTTCTACGATATCTGTTGAATGAACAGAAAAATAAAGGGTTGCACTCTAACACACACATACTCATGAAGGCTCACTTCAATACCCCAAGAGGAATCTTCTATCGATACATCAAGGGATCCCTCTTCTTTTACTTTACCGAGGGTCTTAGTGTTTACTTTTTACTAAGTGTTTACTTAGTCTTTACTTCTTTTACTTTACCGAGGGTCTTAGTGTTACACAGAGCACGGTGTATTAGCCCACATCCAGAACAATGTCCATTAATATTCTGGAGCTATCCGACCCACATTCTTTGGCTCTGCCTCACTTCTCCCCAGAACCAGGTCCTAACAAGCCCTTCCACAAACCTTATACCCCATACCACCTTGCTCGGACAGAGTCAGCAACCACCTGGTACTGGTACTCTCCAAAATTTGCACCAATATTACACTATTTGAGATCACTTTCAAACATGTTTCTCATCTAAGTTTCAATCACAAAATGATGAAAGGCAACCTACCTCTCTGCTCTCATTCTCTACTCCTGCCACTAATGACCCTCTTCTCCACATCCCACTCATCTTCTGGAACCACAGTTCCAGGCCTAAGTTTTGTTTCCAGAACAGTCAGAACTGAAATTTTTAGTTCACCCTTTATAGATGCTGATTCCCCTTCAACACTCTCAGATACGTAAGGACCATTCTGCTGGGCAAGCAGGGGAGGTTGACTTCTTCCTGGTTTTTCACCACCATAACTCTCCCCCTCATGTAAAAGCTTCATGCTGCTTTGGGAAGTATGTCGTTCATTTATTCTAGCTTCTATTCTGTGTTGCTATTATCTATAAATCCCTACCTCATTCACTGAAGACTTGAGACCTGATTTAGTCTTTCTCTCAATCCCAATTTCTGCCAATTTCCTGGGAAATACAAAATACACAAAGAATTAAGAGCACAGCCTCAACAGTCATATCATCTTAATTCCTGGACCTCATTCTATTCACTCACTCCCATGTACGATCTTGTAATCACTTGAAATTGTTCCAGATGAAAAATTTCAACTGTCCTACTCTGTGACCACAACTTCCTGACCATCTTCCAATTTCATGACCTCATTTCTGTTCTTCAATGCAATGCCAAAGAGACACTGACCTCAATTTTCTTCTGACTTATATAGCACATGCCTCATTTCTCTTCCTGAACCTCATACATGGATATGAACTAACTTAACTATCCTCTCAACTATTCAACATTCTCCATTTCCTTTCACCTACAAATTCCCCACACAGCCACCCTAAAAAAGCCCAATCCTAGATCAGTGTTGCAATCTTCTTACTCCACAACTTCATTTCTAAGACCTGTTAGAGCAAAATCATAAACCTTCAGAGATTGGTGCCACTACAAAGTTCTAGATCGCAACCTCCATTATATACTTAAAATCATCTTGTCAATCCTTTCACTTGAGTAAGATTCTTACCCACAAACATTCCCCTCAATAACTATTTAAAAGCTTCAAGGGGCACCTGGGTGGCTCAGTCAGTTAAGCATTCGACTTCAGCTCATGTCATGATCTTGCAGATCGTGAGTTTGAGCCCTGCACTAGACTCTGCACTGGTGGTGTTGAGCCTGCTTGGGATTATCTCTCTCTTTCTCTCTCGTCCCCTTCACCACTTTCACTCTCCTTTTCAAAATAAATAAATAAAATAAAAAATAAAAAAAAAAAAAATAAAATCTTCAATATTCTCTCTAGATTTTTAAATCTCTGCCTGCCTTCCATTCAACTATCTCCAACTTTATCCATTAAAAAAAAAGGGAGGGAGAGGGTATCTTCAGGGATGATGCACCTTGATTTTTCACTCTCTTATCTATAAAGATAGACAACAGACAGATAAATCCATATTTAGTTCCTTTCCTCAAGCTTCAAAGAATATCCTTCAGAGAATAAGTTCAAATTTACCACCACCCACTGTATCAATGACCTCACAGCTTATCAATACCCTATTCCTTCAGTCACCTCTCCTTCAATATCCTCAAATGACTCCTTCTCTCCCAGACTATCCCAGACTATAAACATGTTCAGGTATCTCTTGTTTTCAAAACACTTCGCAGACCAAGCCCCACCCACTACTGTGCAGTCTTTACACAATTCATATTTAAATTTCAAAAGGAATTCAAATTTACTTTTGCAAATCTCTCATTTACTCATCAAAAATCAGCCTTTCATCTCTATCACTTTATTGCAATTATGTTTAGCAAGAATATGTAAGAATATTATATAAGAATCCTTCATGTATATAAGAATATACATTTATAATAAATAATTATAGCTTAATATCATGGACATTTTTCACTTATCATACTTGGCATCCCTATTACACATGCACATTTGAAGCTGCTGATTAATCTGAAATTTTGACTCTCCCCATTCCTTTGGCTTCCACTTGGCAGGTTCTCCTTAATTACGCTGATCATGCTCTTCCTTTGGGGTGCGCTTCCTCCAATCCTCCATCCTGTTAGGTGCTAATGTTTCCCAGAAGTCTTGTGTTACCAGTTGTCTATTCTCCTCATTACACTCCCTCCCTGGCTGATCACATCTATTCTAATAATTCCATTTACCCCATATATACTGTGATGTTTCTCACAGCTTTAAATGAATATATACTATAGGTACCTCAACAACGTCCAATATTGAACTCACAACACTGCCCAATGAAATGGCCATTTGTCTCAGATGCACTTACAAAGTTGATGACACCTCCATTTACCATGTACTCAGTGTTATCACTCTGGAAGTCATTTACTTTCTTTCTCATTCCCTGCAACTATTAAGTCCTACTTTTTTTTTTTTTTACTGCCCAGGTATTATTCATATTTGCCCTATAACATCTTTAACAGTTGTTTGAACTAAGGCCATTATTATTTTTCATCCAAACTACTGCATATATTAGTCTTTTAACTGATCTCCTGCTTCAGAATATTCACTCTGAAATCCACCTTTCACACAACCACAGGAATAACTTATTTAAAAATCAAATCTGGGGGGTGCCTGAGTGGCTCAGTCAGTTAAGTGTCTGACTCTTGTTTTCGGCTCAGGTCATGATCTCACGGTTTGTAAATTTGATCCCCACATAGGGTTCAGTGCTGATGGTGCGGAGCCTGCTTGGGATTCTCTCCCTCTCTTTCTGCCCCTTCCCTACACTCTGTCTCTCTCTTTCTAAATACTTAAAAAACAATAATCAAATCTGGCTATGGCACTTCTCTCATGACGTTGAATACTTTTCTATCTTCAAGGACAAATGTCACACAAGACCTTCTATAAACTCACCCATGTCTAATGCTCTGGTCTCTTCTCCAATCTCAGTTTAGTTCATATCAGCTTCACTATCCTTGCCCTTTTAACTCCTTGATTCGGAGTATAATTTTTACTATCACCATCTTCACAACCCAGGAACATCTGCACATGCTCTGCAACTCAAATTGTCATTTTTAAGAAGTTTCCAATGACTGCTCTTTTCCAGACTGAGTTAGAGAACTGTCCTCTGTGCTACCATAATAATTTTACACACATATATACACCTAGAACGACACTGATTCTACCTCTTTAATTAGTTTTTAGGACTTCTGAAATTTCCATAATGAGACACTTTGCCTGGTCTCTTTGTCATCCTTTTCTTATTCTTCTTCCCCAGGGAATGGGGAATTCAATTTAACCAACTGAAAGTCTGGAATAAGAAACTAAGCATGTTTTGCAGAAGAATGAACCTGGACCACTTTCTTACCCATACACAGAAATAAACGCAAAGTGGATGAAAGACCTAAACGTAAGACAGGAAGCCATCAAAATCCTTGACGAGAAAGCAGGCAAAAACCCCTTTGATCTTGGCCACAGCAACTTCTTACCCAACACATCTCCGGAGGCAAGGGAAACAAAAGGAACAATGAACTACTGGGACCTCATCAAAATAAAAAAGCTTCTGCACAGCAAAGGAAACAATCAGCAAAACTAAAAGGCAAGCGATGGAATGGGAGAAGAAATTTGCAAATGACATATCAGATAAAGGTTAGTATCCAAAATCTATGAAGAACTTATCAAACTCAACACCCAACAAACAAATAATCCAGTGAAGAAATGGGCAAAAGACACAAATAGACACTTCTCCAAAGAAGACATCCAGATGGCCAAGCGACACATGAAAAAATGCTCAACATTACTCACCATCAGGGATATACAAATCAAAACTACAAGGAGATACCACCTTACACCTGTCAGAATGGCTAACATTAACAACTCGGGCAACAACAGATGTTGGCGAGGATATGGAGAAAGAGGATCTCTTTTGCATTGTTGGTGGCAATGCAAGCTGGTGCAGCCACTCTGGAAAACAGTATGGAGGTTCCTCAAAAAACTAAAAATACAACTACCCTACGACTCAGCAATTGCACTACTAGGCATTTATCCACGGGACACAGTTGTGCTGTTTCGAAGGGACACATGCACCCGCATGTTTATAGCACATTATCCACAATAGCCAAAGTATGGAAAGAGCCCAAATGTCCATCGATGGATGAATGGATAAAGAAGAGGTGGTAAATATATATACAATGGAGTACGACTTGGCAATCAAAAAGAATGCAATCTTGCCATTTGCAACTACATGGATGGAACTGGAGGGTATTATGCTAAGTGAAATTAGTCAGAGAAAAACAAAAATCCTATGACTTCAGTCATATGAGGACTTTAAGGGACAAAACATGAACATAAGGGAAGGGAAACAAAAATAATATAAAAACAGGGAGGGGGACAAAACAGAAGAGACTCATAAATATGGAGAACAAACTGAGGGTTACTGGAGGGGTTGTGGGGGGGGGGCGGGCTAAATGGGTAAGGGGCACTAAGGAATCTACTCCTGAAATCATTGTTGCACTATATGCTAATTTGGATGTAAATTTTTAAAAATAAAAAATTAAATAAATAAATAAATGGAAAGAAAGAAAGAAAGAAAGAAAGAAAGAAAGAAAGAAAGAAGCTAAGCATGTTTAATTCAGCCCCTTCCTCTCCCCTCAGTCTAAGAGACAACCTGCCTATAAGAAGTTGAAAACCTGTCATTTCCAGCTTTGTCTGTCATTGGATGAATAAATTTAATTCTGGGGCACACTATAAAAAAGCACACTTGGGGGGCGCCTGGGTGTCCAGGTCGATTAAGCTTCCGACTTCGGCTCAGGTCACGATCTCGCGGTCCGTGAGTTCGAGCCCCGCGTCAGGCTCTGGGCTGATGGCTCGGAGCCTGGAGCCTGTTTCCGATTCTGTGTCTCCCTCTCTCTCTGCCCCTCCCCCGTTCATGCTCTGTCTCTCTCTGTCCCAAAAATAAATAAACATTAAAAAAAAAATTTTTTTTTTTTAATTTTTTTTTTTTAAAAAGAGAGGGAGACACAGAATCGGAAACAGGCTCCAGGCTCCGAGCCATCAGCCCAGAGCCTGACGCGGGGCTCGAACTCACGGACCGCGAGATCGTGACCTGAGCCGAAGTCGGAAGCTTAATCGACCTGGACACCCAGGCGCCCCAAAATTTTTTTTTAAAAAAGCACACTTGGGGCTCCTGGGTGGCTCAGTCAGTTAAGCGTCCAATTTCAGCTCATGATAATCACAGTTCGTGAGTTCAAGCTCCACAACAGGCTCCATGTTGACAGTGCAAAGTCTGCTTGAGATTCTCTCTTTTTCCCTCTCTCTCTGCCCCACCCCCACTTGTGTGCACCTCTCTACCCCTCAAAATAAATGAATAAACTTAAAAAAAAAAAGCCCACGGCTGCAGACCTATGCCAAATTCTCTACCTCAGTCTTACTACTCTATTTCTTTGCTACTCTTTATAGTAAAACTCCTACAGTTATCTACATTCATTGTATCAAACTTCTCTTGCCCCATTTTCTCTTGAACCCCTTACATCAGGCTTCCATTCCTACTTCTCTATCCAAGTTGCTCTTATCAATGTAATCAATGACCTCCATGTTGCCAAATCCAATAGATTCTCAGTCTTCATCTTGCTTGACCTCCATCCTCCTCATTAACCAGGCCAAACTTCTTGAAATCATCCTTGACTTCTCTCTATACATATCCCACATCAATCTATTAGTAAATGTGTCAGCTTCACTTTTAAAATATATGTAGAATCTGACCATTTCCCATTACTTGCACTATTTCTACTCTGATCCAAGCCATATGATCTCTATCTGGATTGCTGTAGTTGTTTCATAGCTAATTTCTTTGCTTATAATCACATGTCCCTACAGTCTACTCTCAATACAGCAGCCAGAGTAATCCCGTGAAATTATAAGTCAGATCATGTTACTCCTTTGCTCAGAACCCTGCAATGATTTCTCATGTCACTCACAGTAAAATCCTCAGAATTATCTATGAGGCTTGACATGTTACTCCTCTGTGATCTCCAGGACTCTGTGACCCTCTAACCCTCTCATGTCTCACACCACTCCAGTCACCAGCTTCCCAATAGTCCTTAGACATGTTCCTGCTTCAAGGCTTTTTAATGTATGGATGTTGTTCTCTCTGAAATTCCACATGCCTCACACTTTCTATTCCTTTGGCTCTTTAATCTTCTCAGAGAGGTCTTCCCTGGCAATCCTATCTCACACTGCAGTCCCACCTACAGCTCCCCAGATAATTTCTAATCTCCGTTCCTTTGTCATCTCCATAGCACTGACTGCCATCTAACACACCACACATTTTGCCTATTTACCTTGGCTATTGTTGGTCCCCCTCACTAAACTCCATGAGAACAGACAGCTTTGTCTATTTCATTTGCTGTCACGTCCATAAAATCACTTCCTTGGCTAAGAGTAGATATTAATACATATTTGTTTACTGAATAAATGAAAGAACAAGTACATGAATACAATAGTTTTATCTCTATCCATCTGACTCCCATCCCACTCTCCAAACTCAGAAGGGAAAGAGACATCTTACTTATAGCCTCCTTTAAATAACTCCAACATTGTTTCTGTTTACACATCATTAGACTACCATTTTCTAGAAGGCAAGCACTTTGTCTTACCCATCTCTATTTTCAGTGCTTACCACAGTGCCTGACATGTAGTACTCAACAACATTCAATGAATTAATGAAAGACTGAAGGAATAAACAAATGTCAAAAGAGGGCACCCTCTTCCCCTCGCTGTAACAAAACGAAAATTTAACTTCTTTCAATCTTCTAAGCTATGCTATAGATTCTGTATAAATTTAACCTAATCACTTATATTTTCTATGCCTACAATTCCAATGTTCCTATGATGGTTCTAAAGCAGGAAAGACATGATCAACAAATACTAAGTTCTACTGTAGAATATACAAAATGTTCTTTTTTACTGGGCTAACTAAATCAGGAAATTTGTACTTGTTTTAATTTTTCAAATAAGGTACTTTTAAAAATAATAAATAATAAGCAGTAATATATTTCATCTACATAATAAAGAAATTTAATAAAATTTAAATATTTTATATAAATAAGTACACTTACAATAGCAAATCTAGTTATAATAATTTTAAAATAGAAAATTTCAACATAGCAACCAAAAGAAAAAGATTTTCTGCTCATCTAGATACTGAAAATTATCAAAACCCTTCAGAGTCAAGTTTTTTGCATTATCCAGTTTTAGTACAACAAAAGAATAATGACCTGGTTAATTCCTGTTTAAAAGGCTAATAATTCAAATAATATTCACCTGAGCTTCTCGAAGTTTTGCTGTAGTGCTTTGCTGAAGGGCTTGTTGTTCTTGATGTTGTTGCTTCGTTTTATCTAATTGATGCTGCAATTCTGTGGAATTTGTTACTTTTTCCTTCAACTTAAAAAAAATGTAGATTGTTAGTTAACAACTTAAAAGCATAATGCTATCATTAGTAAATATCTGGCATTACTTCAATTCTCAAAATTCTCGAGTCTGAGTAAAAACCTAAATTCAAGGGGGCGCTTGGGTGGCTCAGTCAGTTAAACATCCGACTTCGGCTCACACGGTTCATGGGTTCGAGCGCTGCATTGGGCTATGCTGACAGCTCGGAGTCTGGAGCCTACTTCAGATTCTGTGTCTCCCTCTCTCTCTGCTCCTCCCCACTCACACTCTCTCTCTCTCTCTCAAAAAATAAACATTAAAAAAAAAGAAAAAAACCCCTAAATTCAGACAATGTATAAAATCAACTTTAAAAGCAATATCTCATTACTTATAGAATCCTAATCTCATGATTATGAAACTATTCCCTAGGTATTCCTAGGGACTCATCCTAAGAACACAATTCTTTCTCTAGGTTGGCATTTAGTTTATTATTGCTTTTTTCTATACTAATATGATCAAGGAATTAATTACATACAATTTTTTTGTAACAACAATCTAAATCACAGTACCAATATTTGTTTTATTTTTTTCCAAAACAATCATAATTATCGCTTATTGGGAAAAAACAGAATCATCTACCATGTCCAAGATTCTGGGTCTAGAAGAAGATCCTTGCTTGATGAAGCTAGATGTAGTTTGATGCAGCTACAGATTTTAACTCTCATTGTTTGTTCAATTTTAGTATAAAAGACATAATTTAATGATAACTTTAACCAAATAATACTTACCATTTTTAGCAACCACACCTTTAATTAGAATAGCATTCAATCTTATGCTTTAATTGAAAGTGAAAATCCATAAGTGCAAACTCAAGGTTTATATGCACCAAATATGTGTCATTAATGATCCTCACCAACTGTGTTCATTTTTCACTGTTCTATTGGGATGCTGTCCTTCCTGGGTAGGGAGACTCTTCCCTCCCAGCAGCCTATGAAAGGTTCACTCCCAGAATCTTTCTTGCCTAAAGCTAAAAGAATAGTCTTCTTAAACACATTTTAGTTGAGAACTTTAGAGGATATAGTCACAACAAAATGACCCATATATAGTGAATAGGAAGTAGGATGTTTCTAGTGGGGAGAAATAAATGTCACAATTTAAAGTTAAAAAAAATGTCCAATTAAAGCTCCCGACAATAAAAAAATTGAACCATCATGAATATTTAACATGCCTCAAATCTATCAATAAACTTACTAACATAAACTCACTTGAAATGTTAGCTTACCTGTTCTTCTAAACGAGAAAGTTTGAGTTGTAGATCAGCCACCTGTTGTTCTTTATCCATCAACTTTTCACTTGAAAGCTGTCTCTGTTCCTTCAGCCTACCGTGAGCTTCACCTAGTTGGCGCTCTGTCTCCAGAAGTTTGCTATGTAACTTTAAAAAAGAAAAAAAAAAAAAAAGGTTGTATACTACCTATGTACAAACACACACTCATCACTACTGTCTAAACAATGTGTTTTTTTTAAATCTTAATTTTCATATACTTTGGGGGAACCTAAGATCCAGCTGAATTTTAATCGCATAAATTATGATGGATCACATAAAACTGTGATTAAGCATCACAGTTTTGGGGGTTTTTGTTCTCTTAAAAATGTAGTGAACCAAAGGCTCTTTTTTGGACTTAAGTATTACAATCACCTGAGGAACTTAAAATAATAAAATGAAATGTAAAAATCAAGACACTCAGGGGCGCCTGGGGTGACACAGGCGGTTAAGCGTCCAACTTCGGCTCAGGTCATGATCTTGTGGTTTGTGAGTTCAAGCTCTATGTTGGGCTCTGTCATCTCAGAGCCTGGATGGAGACTGCTTCAGATTCTGTGTCTCCCTCTCTGCCCTCCCCAGCTCATGCTCTGTCTGCCATTCAAAAATAAACATTAAAAAAAAATTTTTTTTTTTTTTAAATCAAGACAGTCAAGGCACATACAATACTATTCCACAGTATTTTTTTTTTTTTAATTTCATACTGGTTCTTATTTTATCACAGTTATGAACCACCACAATTAACTTCTTACATTTGGGTATTGAATAGAGCACAAAGCACTCCCAAATCCTCAAATTGGCACATAATTTCTTTTTTTTTTTTAATTTTTATTTTTGAGAGAAAGAGAGAGGGCATGAGTGAAGGAGGGGCAGAAAGAGAAGGGGACAGAGGATCCAAAGCAGGCTCTGCCCTGACAGCAGAGATTGGCAAATAATTTTCTAAATAAAAGAGAATAAAGAATATATATTTTTTTAATATTAGGTGGCCCTCATTCATTAACTTTAAAATTACCACCCAGTTAAAACTAATTGAAAGATTTGCCCAGGAGCTAAGAACCATCACTTTCTCAAATTCTTTATTTTCTCTAATACTACCAGAAATAGCAGTCGGTTTCTCTTAGGAGAGGGGGAGTTCTATCAAAAAAAGAAAAAAAGTTTGTATTAATTTCAGAAGAATTACTGCATAAGTGCTGGAAATATAAAACAAAAATGAGCTGTATGATATTTGAAAAAGTTGCAAGACATTTGGCAAGGCTTATACACTATGAGTGCTCCTCCACACCAGCCTCGTAACACATGCATGTGCCTCACTAAAATTAGAAATTAATAAAAAGCATTCTGTACAACTGTTCTCAATCAAAGCTATTCAGGTTAATGGTGAGAATATTAAGAATCCCTAGCCTTTGTGTCATATTTCTATATATATGCTCTATACTTGCATATTTCTCCATAAAAATTCATAGTTGGCCAGGAAAAAACAGAAAAGTTTTATCAGAAAAGTGGACACCCACTATTTTCTTATGCTGTGAAACACCCTGAGGCTATTAGAATATATTCTATCCTTAATAAGGAAAACCAAAGTCAATTTTTAAAGTAAAACATGTTTCCATCTAACTAAAACAAGAATCAGTACTAGTTAAAGAGAATGCATTTATTTTATCTTTGTCCTTAGCCAGCACCCTGACGTCTCTCTTTTGATTCTTCTTGTTAAAATGCAGTGAATTAGCTCTATAAGGTAAGTACCCAAACTTCCTTCTTATTACAAGAATTAGGCAAAATCCTGATATGTAAAAGGGAGGCCTTCAAAGTAAACTCACATTTCAAGCATCTAATGTGTGTGATCTCTTACAAACAGGCATCACCCATATCTAGTTCTTAAAACTTGTTGAATAGGAATCTCCTGCTGATTAAGAGGTATAAACTTCAGTTATAAAATAAGTCAGAGATGAAAAGTACAGCACAGCAAATAGAGTTAATATTAATATTATAATAACATGGTAGGGTGACAGATGGTGACCACACTCCCCATGGTGAGCATTCAGTAATGTATAAAACTGTCAAATCGCTATGCTATACATGCACCAAAAAAATAATATAAAAGGGTCTCCTGATATCATTGTTAATACACAGATAATCAGACTCTTCCCATATAAATTTAGATTTAGTACATTTGAGCTAAAGCCCAGAAATCCATGTTTTCATCACAAGAATCAGATTATACTGAGTTTCAGGAAACTCTTTAGAAAGGACTTACCAAAAAGTAACACTTCAAAAAGCAGCAGTGTTCAATCTCAACTGCATAGTACAATTACAGGGGAAATGTTTAAATATGACAATGCCTAGGACTATGCCAGCGATCAGAAATTAATAGGACCAGGGGTAAGGCCTTGATAATGGTAATTTTTTAAATCTCCCCAGGTGATTCTAATGTGCAGACAGAATTGAGAACCAACCGAATTAAAGAGAACTATTGCTTTAAAGATTTACTAAAGGGGTGAGATAATACTATAAATAACTTTTTCATTCATTATGGCACAATTCCTGGTAAGTCCCTGATCTTGTATTTAAAAAGAATCTCAGGGGCGCCTGGGTGGCGCAGTCGGTTAAGCGTCCGACTTCAGCCAGGTCACGATCTCGCGGTCCGTGAGTTCGAGCCCCGCGTCGGGCTCTGGGCTGATGGCTCAGAGCCTGGAGCTTGTTTCTGATTCTGTGTCTCCCTCTCTCTCTGCCCCTCCCCCGTTCATGCTCTGTCTCTCTCTGTCCCAAAAATAAATAAACGTTGAAAAAAAAAAAAAAATTTAAAAAGAATCTCAAATCAAGGCTGTCCAATGGTGGGAGTAGGCCAAAATCACTTAAACAATGATGTCTATACTATTTGTATAAACATATTAAAAAAGAAGAGGCTAAATCAAGAGTAAAAATCATATACACTGGAATTATTAATAGAATGGTCTGTTCTAAAGTACATTTTAAGATATATATACAATCTATAATAAATTCACTTTGTAAACCTATAGATAATATATAATTCTTTATTCATTTTACTCCTAACATTTACTATGTGCCAACATTTACTATTCTAAATGTAAATATTAACTAATTTAATCCTTATATATATACAGCCTTATGAAGAAGATTCCACTATTACTTATTAGAGATGAGGAAACTGGGTACAAATTAAATAATGTGCCTGGATCACATGGCTTACAAGCCTTAGAAATGGAACCCAGGCAGCTGGTTTCTAAATCCACTATGCTATTCAAGATGTATGTTAGATAATTTTTTTAAATTAAAATGATGACACCTAAGCTTTCAATTATATAACATCATTATTTGCACATTTGTGGCTACTTAAGAAGTGGTCATAAACCCAAATATGAAGAATACAGGCTGCTGTGTTTTCAGGTCCTTTCATGACAATCACCAGCTATCTATCTTTGTCACCACTGAAATGGGTGCTGAGGATACAATGGAGAGCAAGACAAACCCGATTCATGCCTACACTCTTTAAGGATATGAAAAAAGGTTTAAGGTAAGATTCATGTCCATTCTTCCAATAAATATTTGCTGAAAGCCCTAAGTATAGAGGCCGACAGTATAAAATAAAACAAATTCCTCACATTAAGGAATGTGGGAATTGCATCCAATGGGAATGCCAGACAATATGCAAGTAAAACTAATTATATAATGTAAAGTGTTCTAAAGAAGAATATAGGGGTGCCTGGGTGGCTTAGTCAGTTGAGCGTCCAACTCTTGATTTTGGCTCAGGTCATGATCTCATGGGTTCACAAGATAAAGCCCCATGGTGGGCTTTGCACTGACAGCCCATAGCCTGCTTGGGCTTCTCACTCTCCTCCTGTCTCTGCCCTTCTCCCGCTCACACTCTCTTTCTCAAAATAAATATATAAACTTAAAAAAAAAGGGGGGGACGGAGAAGGAGGAGGAGGAAGAAGAGGAGGAGAATAGATTATGGAGATCACTAGAAGGGAAACTTTAAGAAGGCTAATACAGTGGCCTAGGTGAGTAATGATGGTGGCTTAAATTAAGAGCGGTAGCAGTACAGGGGCACCTGAGTGGCTCAGTCGGTTCAGTGTCTGACTTTAGCTCAGGTCATGATCTCGTGGTTCGTGGGTTTGGACCCTGAGCTGGGCTCTGCACTGACAGTGCAGAGCCTGCTTGGGATGGATTCTGTCTTCCCCTCTCTGCCCCTCCCTCGCTTATGCCCACTCTCTCCCTCTCTCTCCTTCTCTCTCTCAAAATAAATAAACATAAAAAAAAAAAAGAGAGTGGTAGCAGTATAGATGAAGAGAAGAGACAGATTTGAGACATATTTTGAAGGTAGAATGCAAACGGCAGGCTAAAAGAAGATAAATGGTGTCACCTCAAGGTCTTCAGTATGACCTCTTTATTTATTACAGAATTGTGACTAAACCAACTAATCACATGCTCAAGTCTTTGTATAAAAATATGTTTGAGTAGGTTCTCAAATTCCTGATACCCCTCCTCCCACTGACAACCAAATAAAGCCCAAATTCCTCAGCTTGCTATTCAACACCCTACACAATAAGGTTCCAAATGCTCTTTCTAATCACAATAGTCCATTCCTATTACACACACCCTATCTTAAGAGGAAATCAGTGTCCCTTCCTGGTTCTTATAATACTTTGCTGACACTAGTTTCTTCTCACTAATCCTTCTGCCTGGAAGATTCTCCTACCTTCAAACTGCCACTTGTCAATACCTACCCAAAATCATAATTTCATGCACCACCTCTATCTCTCACACAAAGCTTTTCCTGATCACATACTGGATAAAATAATTACACAAATGAAGTGCTATAGGAGAAGAAAACAGAAGAGGAACTCTGCAAAATTCCCATCATATATAGGATCATTTTATTATAATCCTCACATTCTTTGGTACAGGATAGTACTTGCCTTGTCCTCAATAAGATTTACATAATGATTTAAGGTAACTACTGTTTCTTTTTTCAGTTCTCTATCTCCCAACAACTAAAACATAATGTATTTTAGAAACCATAAGTACCCAATTTCTTTATCTGAAATGAACATCAAATATCTAAGTTATCCACTAAAATATTTGCTCATTAACATGCAATGTGCCAGGTAGTGAAGGTAAAAAATGAGTAAGACGTGGTCTGTGCATCCAAAGAGTACAGAGTCCAGTGAAGAAAGACACATAAACTATGATAATATACTGTACTGTGGTAAGTAATGCTTAAGCCATCTCTGGGGGATCAGGGTGGGAGAAGTGGCAATGTACAGGAAAGGATTTCTATAGAAGAGCGACAACTGAAGTAAGCCATGTGGTCATCAAGGAGAAGAGGAACAGGAAAAATATCTCAGGCCAAGAAAGAAGGACTGATGCCATGAAAACAAGTATCACTGCAATATTTAAGTGAAAATAGGTGAATATTATCAAAAAAGTGGCTGAGGACTTTAATGTCTCCCAAATATCCATTCTTCAACTGATTTTTAATGTTATCTATAAGCAATAATAAGAATACAGAACTTAATTTAAGTTAATGGCAAAGTCAAACTTTCATTAATCAAATTACTGATTAATCTGATAGACAATTATTTACTTCTAAAAAGTTATTAGGGCTAATTTGTTTTTTCTTTTAATATATCTAATTTTGAGGCACCTGGGTGGCTCAACTGGTTAAGTGTCCTGCTCTTGGTTTTGGCTCAAGTCATGATCTCACAGTTCGTGGGATCAAGCCCTGAGTCAGGCTCTGTGCTGTTAACACAGCGCCTGCGTGGGATTCTCCTCTC
This sequence comes from Prionailurus bengalensis, assembly GCF_016509475.1. Lineage (NCBI taxonomy): Eukaryota > Metazoa > Chordata > Mammalia > Carnivora > Felidae > Prionailurus > Prionailurus bengalensis. The sequence goes on from NC_057358.1 coordinate 114,411,933, forward strand.
TCTACCACTCCCCCTTCACGTGTGCACACACGTGATAAATAAATATTTATCTCTCAAATAAACTTTAAAATAACTAAAATATCTAATGTTTAAATTATTGATTTAACCATAATTATATTTTAAAAATTTAGTAACAAAACATAAGAATTTTTAAATTAAAGAACAGTCAACGATGTGAATTAATTATAGTAACTAATACATGCGGAGTACCCTGTGCCGGGTACCATCTTAAGCAATTTATAGGTATTAATTCATAAATACTTCACAGCAATACTATATGATGGGTGCTAACATTTTTTTCTCATTAAGGAAAACTGAAATGAAAGGAAATGAGATCTGATTCAGTACTACCGGTTATCAAAATTAAGAGTTAATTTTTCAAATGACTGTTTTTTTTAATGAACAATATTATGATCAAATAACTACCAAGCACACAAGAAACCACAGGAGGAATTCCAATAAATTAAAGTAACATCTCTTACTTGATTAATTTCACTTTGGAGTTGTAACCCGTGCTGCTCTTTCTCTTCTCTCTGTTGTTGTAGCTGTTTAAATTCAGCCTTAAGATGCTGGTACTTGGCCTCTACTTCTGATAATTCTTCCTTGAGCTTCTGCGTAGCTTCCCCCTTTTCACCTAGTTCTGCCTGTATTCTCTGCAGGGAGGTTTCAGATGCAGATAATCTTGACTGAAGCTGCTGACAATCTAGGTCTTTTTGATGAAGGCTTGCTTGTATATTCTTTTTACTCACACATTCTTCGTTATGTTTCTCCTCTAACTGAGTACACTCCAGTTCTTTCTTTCGAAGCTTTTCAGTCAAGTTCTGAAATATCGATGAAACAATTTCCTTTCTTAATATTTCTAATTATTCTAATTATTCAAACTCTCTCTACAACAATACCACTAAAATTAGCCACACTGCAATATAAAAACATTTGGCTGAATATATTCTGGCCAAAATAGGACTAAATTATTACATACTAACTTATTTTATTATTGGCCCACTTGACTAAGCTCTACTAATACAAGGATTACCAACTGAATTTTGACATAAAATGAAACACTAAAATCTACTAGATTCTTTAGGGTATACAACATATTTACACTCTCCCATTTGAGTTAAATAATAAAACTACCTTCTATCACTGAGGTGCCTGGGTAGCTTACTCAGTTAAGTGTCTAACTCTTGACTTTGGCTCAGGTCATGATCTCACAGTTCGTGGGCTTGAGCCCTACAGCAGGCTCTGCACCATCAGCTCAGAGCCTGCTTAGGATTCTCTTTCCCTTTCTTTCTCTGACCCTCCCCTGTTCATGCGTTTATTCTCTCTCTCTCTCTCTCTCTCTCTCTCTGTCCCTCAAAATAAATAAACATTAAAAAAAACCTACCTTCTATCATCAAAAATTACTCTGAATAACAATATACAGCAATTGATTTGAGGTGTTGTAATTTCTTTTTTTTAATTTTTTTTTTAACGTTTATTTATTTTTGAGACAGAGAGAGACAGAGCATGAACGGGGGAGGGGCAGAGAGAGAAAGGGAGACACAGAATCCGAAGCAGGCTCCAGGCTCTGAGCCATCAGCCCAGAGCCTGATGCGGGGCTCAAACTCACGGACCACGAGATCGTGACCTGAGCTGAAGTCGGACACTTACCTGACTGAGCCACCCAGGCGCCCTGAGGTGTTGTAATTTCATAGCTGATAAGAGCTTTAGCATAACAATACCACTTGCTGCTTTAGTATGTAGATCCTACTGATTCTTTATTTTTACTCTTCTTGATAAAGACCATTTATAAGAGTCACAAGTTTAAGATTAACTCAAATTTCTTTCTAGGTGTATAAAAATAGTGATCTAAACATAATTTACTTGCCTTATGTTTTATTATTTTAATCAGTACTATCAAGTACAAAATACAAAAAAATGACACCTCCAATTAAAGATCTGGATCAACTAGCCTATTCAAATGTTGACATCTAGTCTCAGTGGAGTTGTTACAATTAATATAGAACATTTTAAGTCAACACACATATATAAGACCTGAATCAGAACTCTGACTCAATGCTAAAAGAACGATAGCTAGGATAAAAAGCTACTATAAGCATCTGAGAAGTCAAGCTGTGGATGTTGATTATACTCACTTTTTATATGCAGTGTGCTAGAAGGGACTAAATATAGAAATAGTAGAGGACAATCAAAGCCTCTGGTCTCTAAATAATCTAAATGAAATACACACATTAAAGAAAAAAAAACTTTTCCAAGAAAGTTAAAACATAACTCTCTCAAACAAAAATGAATTAATACAGGGGCACCTAGGTGGCTCAGTCGGTTAAGCATCAGACTCTTGGTTTTGGCTCAGGTCATGATTTCATGGTTCATGAGTCTGAGCCCTACATGGGGCTCTGTGCTGACAGTGTGGGGCCTGCTTGGGATTCTCTCTCTCTCTCTCTCTCTCTCTCTCTCTCTCTCTCCCTCTCCCTCTCGCCCTGCCCCTCCCACGCTCCTTTTCTCTCTCTCAAAAAATAAATAAATAAGCTTTTTAAAAAAATGAATACAAAACGTGTGTCAGAAGTGAATAATTTTTCTTTTTTGATAAAATAAGCAAAGTCAGATGGGGCTAACTAGTAATTATAATCACTTGAAAATAAAGTTTGAGCTTAGTAAAGTGGTGATAGGAGTTAAATAATACGTATGCATGACTCACACCATGTCATTGAAACAGACACAAAAATTTACATAAAAAGACACAAGGGAACAAGAGACAAGCAACATACATGTGGGGAAAGAGCAAACACTGTTACCTCAAGGGGAGTAATAAATCTAGGTACCAATGTAGCAAAGTTAGCAGTAAAGATTCTTGAACACCATCTGAGAAAAGGTACATTAATGTAGATAGATTACCAGGCAGGAATATACTACAGAAAAAGCAGTGTCCAGAAGATGCTATAGGTATATGTAAAAAAGACAAGATGTGAGACAAACTTAAAGGTAAGAAGAGCACACAGAAGAGATGTGTGCCTTGGCCAACCAACAGAAACAAAGAAAGAGTAAGAGTCGAAAGACTAGAGGGAAAAAAACAACTTTTGAGTTAAACTATCTGTTAAGAAAATGTTTTTATAAACATTTCTTTGTTACTGGCTAGTAACTCCAGATCTTTCTGGATGTAATTTTACATTTTTTTCTTTTAAGAAAATTACATTTATTTTGGACTTTGTATGTTAAACTAAGGCTATTCATTGATGTATAACTGTATTGCATCTTTTTACATTTTCCCCCCGACCCTGACATCCCCCCTCCCCCACTCAAAGCTGTGCTGCATCTTTTTAAAGAAAATTCTAAGTCACTGAATTTCATGAAGGCCGCCATGTTCACATATACTAAGAATGTGGGCAGGATATAATTTTAAAACATGCTGCAAAAATTGAAGGCTAGTAATGAGCTAGCAAGGCTTCTCCACAGGCTTATTTCTGGTGTGACCAAATATTCCCACCAATTTATACACAGATGACCCCTCAGACAGCTTCAACCTTTAAGAAGTAAAGGCACATAACAACCGTAGACTTTAAAATTCACTTGTCCTAAAAAATTAACTGGAAGCTACCGGGCTTTATAGCACAGATGAGAGATAATTAAATTTTCCTTAAAAGAACCTCAACCACTTTCTTTTAAAAGACCTAATCCAGGGGCACCTGAGTGGCTCAGTCAGTTAAGTGACCAATTCTTGATCTTAGCTCATGATCTCACAGTTCATGGGATCGAGCCCTGAGTTGGACTCTGTGCTGACAGCACAGAGCCTGCTTGAGATTCTCAATCTCTCTCTCTCTTTGCCCCTCCCCCACTAATGCATGCACACGCGCACACACACACACTCTCTCAAAATGAATAAATTAAAAAATATATTCTAAAAAAAAAGACTTAATCCACTCACACTGCATAATTTTTACATGCAGAAGGCTAACTATATTTAGTACTACAAATTTTCATTCTTACTACAGTCTTCCCATGAAATCTGAAGCAAAATATTATAGCAAATACATGGTTTTTGAAAACTGATTTAAGTATAGTGAGAGTCATTAAAGAACATAGTAATTGTACTTTCACATGTCCATATTAATTCTTAAAACAAAACATGAGATACATTATTATCTCCATTTTCTGAATGAGGAAGTGAAAACTGAAAGAACCTCTATGACCTGGCCAAGTGGCAGAGTCATATATTATGATTCCAAGTCCAGTAAATTGTCACAACACAATTTAGACACGCAGTGAGTCAATTCATGCTTCCCCCAAAACACTCTATTCAAGTTTAAATTCCAAAATGATTGTTAAGCCTAACTCATAACATAATTATCGTTTGGGTAAGCAAAACTCCTTCCTTCCAAATGTTGTCCCGTCCTCTTGATTTCCTCACCAACTGCTCTCAACAGATTTTCTTACAGAGATAATTTCCTTATATTAGACTCCAGTTTTCACTTATTACTTGCCCAAGTAATGAGAATGAATGCAAAAAGATGGCATTTTTTTAGCTTACAAAGTAGTTTCAGGCATCTCATTTGTTCTTCAAAACAGCTTGGTGAGAAAAAACAAATTGAACTACTATAGCTCTCCAACATCTCATATTCTCTTGTGCTCTTACATGTTCCCATGCCTTCTGCATATCTAACTCTCAAAATAAATGCCATCAACCCCTCTGCCATGTGAAACGTTCCTTAACATCCTTGAAGACTAAGCTAAAAAGTTGTCTTCTACAAAAGCATTTGCTGATTTACTAGGCAGTAAGTTAGGAAAACTTCCACCTTGGTCTTGACCCAACACTGCACCAACACTTACCAAATAAAAACAAAAACAACAAACATTGACTGGGATGTTTACTAAAAGCCAGACACTGGTCTAAGCACTTAAACATCTATTAATTTATTTAAGACCCATGCCACTCCTAAGAGGCAAATGGGTAGGAAAGGAAACAAACTTGGAGAGGCTGTCACAGTCAGTCAGTGGCAAAGCTGGGATTTAAACATGCCTTCCACCACTGTACTACATACACCATTCCTCAGTGCACCACTCTGCAATAAATATAGTGGTAATACACAACAACAGAACTACTTGTCACATCTGGCTCTTGCTTTGGACTATGAGCACCTTAATACTAGGACTACCGGAAAGGGAAAGCAATGAAAGGATGGAAAAAGGATGAGAGGTAAAACCCAAAAAATAACTCAGTCTCTTACAATGACCTATCTAGTAGCTTTAACTAAGCATATTATTTTGTTCAGAATTTACATAAAAATAACTGAGTTGCAGAACTGTGTTCAAATGTTAGTGTACAAATGAATGAATGAATGAATATCAGACTATGATTCTTATTTTAAACTAAGAAGAAAGTTTTTTCAATATTCCCTTTTATTTTTAAGTTTTCAAAAGCAGTAATTACAAAACACTGGTCTAATACTGAGGATACCTTGATATTAGTGCAAAAGCAATTATTGTTTCCATTCATTATGTATTAAAATATTGTCTATCCACCTTGATGCTGCTATATAACCTATAATAAATGCCCAAGGCATTTCATGTAATGGTCTTCCTAAGACCAAATACAAAGATTTCCAAATTCAAAACACGTGGATATCACCACTGTCAGCAATCATAGTTTGCCAAGGACATGGGATGAGGAGAGGTGGGAGAGGCAGATAGCAAGGATAATAAGAAAAGGATGCATTTCTGCACTTAACTTTAACCGGTGAGCAAATCCTAAACAGGAAAACATTTTGGAAAAAAAATTGTTAAGTCTTACACTGATGTAAGGATTATTAAGATGAGTAGAAGATGCTATATTATTCCCTAATCAATCATATTCCAGTCTTACCACACTAAATCATCTTGATTCTATATACTATTTATCAAATTCTCATAGTACTTCTTTTAATAATACGTGTGTGTGTATACATACAATCTGTGCTTCATTATCTGACCATACATTTCAGTCTATCAATGTCAAATCATGTCCTTTATTAATAGTTTAATGCTTCAAAATTATATAATAAATGACACTGATCATAAACATCCACTTTATGTACACATCTTGGTCAATTTCCAAAAAGTAGAACGTCAATTTTTAAGAAATTAAAAATCAAACTGAGAGAGAAAGATAAAACTAAATTGTATATAGAAGTTTTCCATATATAGCTTGACAGGAGACAAAAGGGGGAGGGGGATGGACAGGTTTTCATAAAGCCAGAGAAAAAGATCAAGTCAGCATCAAGAGTTGACAGAGAAATGGGCAACGGTAAACTGATAGAATTACTTCAGAAAATTGAGGTCATGTACTAAACTTGAACGTGTGTAGCCTGCACCCCAGCCATTTCACTTGGGAGACATAACAAAGAAATTTTTGCACAAATGCATGAGATTTATATGTGAATGTTCACAGCTGCAATATTTGTAATAGCAAGGAAAAATAAAATCTATGTGAAAAAGTAGAAGTATGCATAGATCACTTCTGCTGCATACCAAACAATAGAAGAATTGTCACATGGAAAAGCATTTATGGTCTTAAATTACAAGCTGAGCTAGTTGCTGTTTTTCATAAAACACCATTTTTACTGGCAAGAATAACAAACTATGATTATTCATACTTGGTAGGAAAAGAACCTATCACGTAAGAAAACAGAATTGATACTATTTGTTTCCAATAATAAAATTCAAGCTTTCAAAGAAGGGCAGAATTTTGGAAAACTAGTATCCATCACCATGAGCTTGACACTTCCTCATACTTAAAGCCTATTCAGCGACTGATGGAGATATTGACAAATGATACTGTTTTTATATTGCACAAGGTAATGTGTTAATAAGATAATATGAAGGGTTAATAAGAAGATATGCATAACCAATATTTTACACCAATATTTTACATGATGTTATAAAACCCACTCAAAAGGCAAAAAAAAAAAAAAAAACTAATAAATTTAATGTTACAAATATATAAACAGCATTGATATGGTTTCAGATTCTAGACTGTATCTAGCTAATGAGAAACTATGCCTTATCTAGTTTTGGTATAGTATCAAATAAAAATAGCTATAATTATCCAAAAAAAAAAAAAAAAAAAAAAAAGCTATTCAGAGATTCCTCTTCTTCCCAACTACATACCTATGTGAGATTGAATTTTCTTCATACCCTTCAACCATATCACAACAGATGAAATGTAAAAGCAGATGTGAGAATCCATCTGTCCTAATATTAAGCTAGACATTAAAGAGGTTTGCAAAAATATAAAACACCACCACTATTTTTTGTTTTAGAAAATAGTCATCTTTCATAAGAAATAGTATTGTTAATATTTATTAATTAATGTTTTAAAAACACATATTTTTTAAATTTATGTTTTAATTTCTAATATACTAAATATCCATAGATATAACCCCAAAAATAAAAGCTCTTTGGAGTCTATAACAATTTTGAAAATATACAGCTTTCCTGAGATCAAGAGGTTTGAGGTTGGCCAAGGGCACAAGCAACAAATTACCCTAAAACTTAGCAGGTTAAAATTGTGTCTATTATCTCACACAGTTTCTGAGGGTCAGGAATCCAGAAGCAGCTCAGCTGACGGTTATACCTCAGGGTCTCTCATGAGACTGTTGTAGTAAGCTGTGGGCCAGAGCAGAGCTACAGTCTCTGACGATTTGAAAAGAACTGGAGGATGAGGATCTGCTTCTAAGCCCATTCGCCTGGCTGTTGGCAGGAGGCCTCATATTTCCAACCAATTATACTTACTTCTTTTTCCCCTCTACCATGTTCTTTTCTTTGGTTCTTCCCTTGCTATATTTCATCAAAATATCAGGTTCAACTTATTAAAAAGCAAGCCAACAAATTCACCATACCATTGAATATAAGGGTTTAGTGACTCTACTCCCCCACGACCAAAAAAGTAAAGACACAGAAAAAAAGTACTAACCAATACTTGCCCTGCCCCCAAACTTAATATTATCTGTTGCTCATCTATAAAGAAACAACGTGGGAAATAACAACATTTCAAAATAAAGAACAAGGCTGAAGGTCTCACATTCCCTGATTTAAAACTTACTGAAGGCTATAGTAGTCAGAGACACGGGGGTGGCTCAGGAGGTTAAGCGTCTGACTTGGGCTCAACTCATGATCTCGCGGACTGTGGGTTCAAACCCCGTGTAGGGCTCTGTGCTGGCAGCTCAGAGACGGCAGCCTGCTTTGGATTCTGTGTATGTCTCTCTCTCTCTCTCTGTCCCTCCCCACTCATGCTCTGCCTCTCTCTTTCTTTCTTAAAAATAAGTAAACATTAAAAACAAAGATTTTTTTTCAAAGTTACAGTAGTCAAAACAGTAGAGTACTAGCATGAAGACAGACATATCAACTAATGGTATAAAAATACAAAGCCCATAAGTAAACATTCACATACATGGTCAAATGATTTTTAACAAGGGTGCCAAGACCACAGTAAAGGACAGTCTTTTCAACAAATGGTGCAGGAGAAACTGTTTATCTATATGCAAAAGAATGAAACTAAACCCTTAAGCTTTCACTATTAAAAAAAATTAACTCAAAAATGAATCAAAGACCTAAACATAAGACCTAAAAGTATAAAACCATTAAAAGAAAACAGGGGAAAAGCTGCCTGACATTGGATTTGGCAATGATCTCTTAAATATGCCACCAAAAGCACTGGCAACAAAAGTAAAAACAGACACTAGATTACATCAAATCAAAAACTCTGTGCATCAAAGGTGTGATAGTAACATATAAAAAGAAATATACATTTGGTGTTCATCTCCATTTCTGGAACAGAACTCCAAAAACCCTTGCAATTTCCTAAGTGAAAAGAGTAGCAAAGATGTCTTTTGTTAGTCATAACAACTCCCTTTCAACCACCAATGAGTTTATGTTAATGAAGTGGTTTTTTTTTTTAGAAAGCTCCTAAGGATGGGGGCTGGTTGCCATGGTAACCAACCAAAATGAAAGGGTTGGAATTTTCAACCCCACCCCCTACCTCAGAAAGGGGACAGGAGCTGGAGGTCAAATTAATCAGCAATGGCCAATAAATTAATCAATCATGCCTCTGTAAGGAGGCCTCAATAAAAACCCACAAGGACGGGGTTTAGGGAGATTCTAAGTTGGCGAACACATAGAAAGCACCCAAAGAGAGCATGGGAGCTCCATGACCTCTCCCATACATCTTACTCTACCGATCTCTTTCATCTAGCTATTCTTGAGTTCTAATCTTTTATTTTTAATGTTTATTTATTTATTTATTTTGAGAGAGAGAGAGAGAGCACGAGCGGGGTAGGGACAGAGAGAGAGGAAGAGAGAGAATCCCAAGCGGGCTCCACTGTCAGCACAGAGTCTGACATGGAGCTCCATCTTATGATCTGTGAAATCACAAGCCAAATCAAAATCAAGAGTCGGAAGCTTAAGCAACCCAGACACCCCCTGAATTATAATCTTTTAAAATAAATCATTAATCTAGTAAGTAAAATGTTTTTCTGAGTTCTGTGAGTCATTCTAGCAAATTAATCCAATCTAAGGCAAGGGTTGTGGGAACCTCCCATTTACAGCCACAGTCATTTGGTAAGAAGTACAGGTAACAAGTTGGACTTTGAACTGGTATTTGTGGGGGGAGGGGGCAGCTAAACCCCTGTGGGATCTGACACTATTTCCCACTATCTCCAAGTCAATGGTGGTAGAACTGAGTTACACTGTAGGTCATCCACTGGTGTCACAGAACTGCTGATATGTGGAACACTCATATGTCTGGTGTCAGAAGTAAAGGTGTAGTAAAGTACTGAGAGTAGAGGAGACACACAGGAGCGTTTTTCCTCTACAAAAGGTGGTGGTGAATGGGGTGTTGTTCAGAGTACAGAATTTTAGTTCTGGAAGATGGAAAGAGTTCTGAAGATCGGTTCTGTAACAATGTGAATGTACTTAACACTTAAAAAAAAAAACAACAGAGTAATAAGTCACACTGTACTCATGCCAATATATAAATAACATACACAAGATTAAAATTTAAGATACATAAAACCAATTTACCACTCTATGTAGTTTTTAAATACTCACCTGATTTTTTTGTGTTAATTCATTAAGTGAACTTTTAAGTTTTTGTAGTTCCTGCACATATACAGCAACTTCCTGGGGGCCTTTGGCAAGTTCACTCCTTAGCTGGCTTATTGTGGCCTTAAGAAAAAAAGAAAAAAAAAAAGAAAAAAAAAATTAGAGGGAACTAAAATGGAAAAGAGAATGGAAGTATCCAAAGGTTTTAAAGTTACACAGAATTTTGTCACTGTTGTTGTTAAATTGATATAATACTTCGAAGTTTCGATTTAGTTCTTTTTCCTACCACCCTACTGCCACCCCACATCATTTTTGACTGAAAATTAATTTTTAAAATTTATCCAAAATGTTTAACCTCATTTATTTAATAATGAATGGAATGAATAGTTGGCATCCTACTTTATGTATCTGAGTCAGCATCAAACTACCAACCTGAATTTACTGGCTTTGAAACTCTGTACTTTAATCCTTCTGAATTTAAAGAACATATGCAAGTTACTGCCTACCTTTTATCCCAACTTCTACAGGATAGCCTTTCGTTTTACTTTAAAAACATGTTAAATAAACACAAACACACAATACAGAATCACCTTGGAAAGGTAGCGAATCATCTTTTTGACTGTATGGAAAGTATCTGTCCAAAGAAGTTATACAGAGTTTTATTAGATATAATTTTATTAAGCTGGGTCATTCCATGACTAGGTATAATAGCTGGACACAAATTTGCTTTAATGCATCTTAACGAAATTAAGACAAAGGTTTGATCATTTAAAAGTAAGAGAAAATTAAGCAAAGTCTCATAAATAGAAACTTCCTATACATGAAAATTTCAGTGACCAGAGAGAGAGACTAAGTACTGCTTTTTAAGTATGGTTTCTTGCAAGTGACATTAACAAAAGAACTTTCTATTTCTAATATTTAGCTTATTGACTTCACTTTTTACATTCTTAAAGCTACATTTTCATTGTCTATATTCTTTATTAGTAAATAAATTTTATTATGGAAAACATTTTAAAAAAATTTTTAATAAACACAAGAGTAGTTATCTACATCAAATATTACAAATACATCTTCAAGGGAGAAACCTTAGAAGGCTACTGATTTATTTTGACAGTAACGCCAAGAGATCTGCTACTCTTCTCTTAAAAACCCTTCCAGTATGTGTGGCACTTTTTTTTTTTTTTTTTTTTTTTTAAAGGATTCTCTTTGGTGGTATATCTTCATCTATTACAGTGCTTTGGTTTTAAGTTTTGGAAAACCATCTAGTAAAGAAGGTAAGTGATTGAACTGAACGATTAAACACTTGGGCTTCTATTATTTTAATAACCATAAGTTGATGAAACTAGTTTTTTGAGTGTTTTCCAAACTGGTTTAAAGTCAACTAAAAGAGGTTTCAAAAAAGTTTTTACAAATAGCAGCATGTCTAAGATATCTTCCTGGCCTAACCTTTTAAGGAAAACATTCATGTAAATAAACCAATTCTGATATACTGACAGGCAATCTGTCATATTGCTTTACAGTTACAGCTTCTACACAGGGTGTTTCAACATATAACAACATATATATATGTACACACACACACACACATATATATATAATATATGCCATATATATCCTATGCTTCAAAGAAGGAAATGTTTAAATATTCATTATTTTTAACTATATTCAAGTTAAAGGCATATCCTAATAATTTCTTTCTTAAACTGATCATGTAATCTTTTCATTGATACTGGGAGTTTATTTCAAACTGCTATCCCTAATAACTTTGAATCTCAGGATCATTTTCTGTTAGTAACATTATGGATGTTCAGAGAAATATTAGGAACAGTTTGGCTATTTTAAGTTACCCTATTTTAATCATTAGCATAGATGCCAACTTATCACAAAAGAAGATATATTATTGTATTTAAATCTTGACTTGTAAATATCTTATCAAAGGATTTAGCAGAGTGACACATAATAAAAAGAAATAATAGTGCATATTAAGATGCAAATTAGGAGTATATTTCATTAAAAAACCATGATTCCACATTAAAGTTTATAAGATATAGTAAGCCAAGAGTAACATCTGTCTTGCTGATTAACTCCAACATGTAGAAAAAACTAAACAAGCAAAATGTAAAGCAAATATATTCAACAATATCTTGTTATATTTTAGTTTTAAAATATGTTCTTATAAATAACTATATTATAATACCTAAAGAATTAAACATTAGGTATATCATTTATCCTTTGTACAAATATGTATATTTTTAACTATAATTTTTTTTAAAAGCAACATTTGAAATTTTTTAGTTTACTCAAGGGTGGAAAAAAGAAAGATGTGGGAAGAGTTTACACCAAAAGGTATACTTTAGTCATGGAGAGGGGAAGGAGGGGAATGAACTACAGATAAGGTTCATTTTCTCTGTTGTACATCATGAATCATTTCAATGTTTTACAATGATCATGCATTATGTTTGTATTGGGGGAATATACAAATTGAAAAGTCAAAATGTGCAAGAAAATATATTCCCTGTTCAAATATGACTATGGGTCAAATTCAAACAAAAATGGCTCTCCACTCCAGCCACAAAGACATTCCTCACTGTTTAACAGGCCAAACTCATCTGCGCTTTGAGACTTTACAGTTGGACTCCCTCTTCCTGAGAATGCTTACTCCCAATTCTTCACCCTCTTGCTTACTTCTCACACATTCCTCCTTGAGAAGACCTTCCCTGATCATTCTATCTAAAACTGTCATACATTATTGCCAGCTCCACTACTGCCCATACATACCCTGCTTTATTTTTCTTTATAGCATTTATTATTACCTGATTTTCCATCATGATTTGATTTATTCATGTATTATCTGGCTTCCACAAAAGACTATAAGCTTTATGAGAGCAGGCACTCTGTCTTATTCACTGTTGTATTCCCCACACCTAAAACAGCTACTGACCCTAGGCATTCAAAAACTACTCTCTAAAGGAATGAGTGATTCGTCTCCAAGGAGTTAATAGATATTTGTTCCCAGTATCTGAGACCCGATAAAATAGCCTCCATTTCCTTGAAACCATGTTACTGAATTCAAGTTAGACTTTTACGAAAAAATTTTAAATTAAAAAATAATTAGAGATATTTTGAGCAAATATCCTGCTAGTGTTTTAGAATTATAATTATTGTCCTAATAATATTCTACTACAATTTGTATGTAATTATTTAAAGATGATTGAAAATTCACTTGATTAACAAAAATAAGCATATCTTTGAAGTTCTGAGATTGCCTTACAACACAAAATTTCCATTTGACAATAGAAGGAGCTATATTAAAGGTATTACTAACATTAAAAAGCCTTCCCAAAACACATTACCTCAAGTTTAAGCATCTCCATTAGAAAGCAGAAAAAAAAAATAATAAAATGATGGATGAAAGGTGGAAGACTGACAAAAGTACACACTGAACACATAATAAAAATGTCCAAACATACTGCTAAAACTGATCTCTAATATTAGTACACTTATAAAAGATATTTAAGTACTCTTTAATAACTATGCATGAGTATAACCATTTTTATTCCATATCTTTGTAAATATTTTAGCTTTTAAAATGAGTTTATTTGGAATTCAAATAAAATTCTTAAAAAACCATTTACATTAAAGACCACACCAAATGTAAGTTGATTATAGCTTTGATATTTTCGGTAATGTAAATTTTTAAAAATAATACTTATTTTAACCCTTAAATCCTCAATTTCTGATGATAACTATAAAGTACTTTCAAATGCTTTAGAATGAATTATTTTTCTATATGCCTTCTAAAATATCTAAACCAAAAACACAACAAAACAAAACCAAACCTGTCAATGAATTCATAGGCATATCTAAATGAATGTAACAGAACATAAGGACACACTTAACAATGTATATTACATCATATGTCTTTAGCTTCAATTAGAAATACCAAACAAATCATTACATTTTTAGCTCCTTTAACTCCTGTTCGTGTATTTTGTTTCAGATACCAGTATTTAGGTTCAGTAAAGTAGTAATAAATACATAAAGTAAGTTTTTCATTAAGTGCTATAATTCACCAACAAATTTAAGAATAGGATTTAATTTTAATAAATTAATAAAATACATGCCACATATTTAAAAAGTAAGCACAAGCTAAAAACAAATGGTTTATAACATTGTTATAAACAAATGAGATGGAATATCTAGACATTAATTGTTTTAATATAAAAATGGTGTGAAACAACTCAAAAGTATTTTAAGTTGTACTCAATATAAATATTACATCATATAATATGGCAAAATATAAAAAGTAATAACAGTAAGTATTAGGTCAAAATTAAGAGCACAAATTTACTTATAAGGCAATTATCAGACCACCCTAAATGAGAGAGAACATGATTCAGAAAAGACTTGAGGCTTTGGAGGAGACCTGGGATCCAATCCTAGCTTCCTTTATATGAGGTACATGAACTTACACAAGTTATTTCACTTCACTGAGCTTCAGATTCCTTACACATAAAACAAACTTAATACTTAATTTACAGAGTTAAAAGAAACAAGAGACCATATATTTAAAGTACCTGGCATATTATCCAAAACTTGGTGGTGCTCAAAACCTAAGAGCTTGTTTCCAATAATAATATTACTCTGACTCATGCTACCACTTCCTAAACTTGTTCAACATAATCTGAAGTCTCAATCATTACACACCTATTAGTTAACTACTAGAAAGTAAATATTACCCTTGTTTTACTAAAATGATGATGAAATGTTAAGTGCTATTCAGCAAATCTCTTTATTTTAACATTTATTTCAAAACATTTAAAAAGATAAACCTTTATGAAAATGTAAAAGTTAAGATGTGAAGAATGAATTTCTATGCCATTTTTCTTCTTTTCCAGAAACATCTTTTTGAGAGAGAAAAAAAAATTGTTTCCCACAATTACTCTTGTTGATAGGAGGACAGTACCTGGAAGTCACTAAATCCTTTTCCCCCAAATCTTATAACTCTAGTTATACTTTTTCATCTTAAATGACTTCTTCCCATAACATAGAAGATAATCCAATCTACATGAATAAAAATACAAATTTACAAAAATCCTCCATATTAAAGTAATTCTTAAATATTACTCAGAAATATTTTCCCACATATATTTTTCCCAAAATGCAAGCAAATATATAAATTTCTTCTCCCTGTTCAAATTCTATTTGTATAACAAGTATATGTATAACTCCACAATTCTCAGCAGGAAACAGTCAGAAAGGATTATACTTTAAAAGAGATATATTCTAAAAGTGCCATTGCTGTAATTCAATTTTAGTCAACCTGTTACATTTGATTTGAAACCTCATATAATATTAAAGGAATTTTTAACCAAAAGAGAGTACAATTTTTTAAAAATTTGAGAAATACCAGTGGGCAGGCAGATTTAATCAAAAGTAATTCTTATTAAAACACAGAAATAAATGACTTGATTCACTCAGATTCAAGCATTTCTACTTTCACATTATCTGAATGGGACTTTTCCTCATGAGCCTTCTTTGATTCAGCATCTCCTTGACTGCACATTAAAAGCTTTTAACTGCCTTCAATAAATTTATGAACTCCCTAAAATTGTCTGAAAAATTGTGGGGTCAAGTGTCATTGGGCTAAAAAGATCACTTTTGGGAAGTCTGCACCTGAAGTTCATAAACTTTAAAGTCTAAAGTGTTAAGTAAGCATCATAAAGCTTCACATGCCTATGCATGTTGTACCTACAAAGGTTCACCATTCCCCCTTTACAAAGATACAGGAAGAAGTAAAATAAAGGGTGACATGGTTATCTATAATATTTATACTCCATAGCTCATTATGTTACTAATTATGAATAGAATGGCTTTTAAGATCACCAGCTTAAAAACTCTAAGAAAAGCAAACTGCAACGTTACTATAACAACCTCTTAAACTGAAAATATGAAAAATAGAGGTCCATGTCACATAAGGCAGCTTAAGAACTACAAATATCTATTAATATTTTGTTAACTGTTAACAAAATATCCTCTATAATACTTTAGTAAAAAAGACAAAGGCTACATTTTTAAGCAAATATATTTACTAAAAATCCTAGAGCTTGCCATATACTAACATAATTATATCAAGGATTTACAGGTCAAAATCAAGTCATGTGACAAATGGTGGAAGGAACTGAATATGTTTATCCTGAAAAAGAAAGAACTCAGAGTAAATATGAACAGTCTCCAAATATCTCATGTGGAAAAAAGGAACAATTTATTCTGTGTAATTCCTAAGGAGAACTGGAATCAGTGCATGGAAATTCTAGGGAAACAAATGTCAATTCAATGGAACGGCTGACTTATGAAGAAATAAGCATCCCTACACCACCTAGCAAGAGTTGGGGATCACTTATCAGAGAGACTACAAAGGAGGGTCCTGGGTGAAGTGTTAGTCTAACAGATTTTTAAGATTTCTTTCAACAACATAATTCAATAATCGATAAGTGAAAAACAAGCCTACTAGAAAATAAGTTTTCCTAAATATTTTTCCTAAACAACACTGATAATACAATTGTAAAAAAATGAAATCATGCTTCCTTTACTCCTACACCAAACTGAGATAAACTCAATTACCACTTATTGACTAGCCTGGATCAAATTTAACTTTAAATAATCATTTCTCCACAATATGTACATTTATTAAATGGACAATACTCTTTTATACATTCTTCTCTAAATGTCTAGCTTTATAAAGCAAAATTAAATATTGTCTCTCAGACTATACTGACTATACACAAATATCACTCAGGGCAAATGAAAGTCAAGTATTGTTTTGATAGATCGCTTGGAAAAATTTCAACTGCTGGCTTCACTCAACAGTATACACTAAACAAGTTAACAACAATCACATTTAGGCACACTGAACTTATTTACCTCTGAGTTAGCATATTCTGCTTGTAACTTTTTACACTCATCTTTGAGTTTTTCAGATTCTTTTTCACGCTCCAATGTCATGTTGTCCATTAGTGTTTGAACTTGGACCAGTTCTTTCTTTAGCACAGCAACATCTTCTATACCAGGCCTCTGAAGCTGTGAAGCATGTTCATTAAAAATTATAGTGAAAAACGAAAATATGGTTTTACTACAAAGAAATCAAAATGAAAATAATCTTTAGTATCAATTGTTAGACTGCAAATGTTGACCACTGATACCTTTTTCCCAAAAAGCCTTTCCTCTTCCCAATCTTTGTCATATTTAATAGTATCACCACAATGTGAAAGAGAGCAAATTCACAATTATCCTTAGTGCTTTATTTGCTTTCTTTTCCTTCACAAACTGCACTCCATGGTTATAACAATCACTTAATAAATGCCACATTTTGAAGCATAAATGCCCCATTTTCTATCCTAGGAAACTGATAATAAAAATAAAGGAGCAGATGTAAGCATAATTAGGGTCTGTTGCTAATGGATATGGATATGCATATGGTTGATTTTATTCATATATTTATTGAGTGCTAAATAAAGGGCAGAGAGGCACCTGGGTGGCTCAGTCGGTTGAGTGTCCGACTCTTGGTTTCAGGTCAGGTCATGATCTCATGGTTCATCAGATCGTGCCCTATTTCGGGCTCCTCGCTGACAGCACAGAGCCTGCCTAGGATTCTCTCTCTCCATTTCTCTCTCTGCCCCTCCCCTGCTCACGCTCTCTCACTCTCTCTCTCAAAATAAATAAACATACATACATACATACATACAGGACAGAAAGGAGACAAGGACAGATCCAAAGTTGTACACCTTGGGAGAGCACTGAAGACATATAGTACCAATGACAGAAATAGTTGGGGAGGAAATACGATGACCTGATGCTACACTTGTTGAATCCGAAATGAAGCTAGAAATGCAATCAGAAGTTTTCTAAAAGTAGGTGGATTTATAAAACTAAAGGGCAGGGAAAGGTCAGGATCAGAGACGCAGATAAGGAAACTAGTAAAAAGACACATGATATTAAGATAGAAACAACAAAAATGTTAAGGTAATAAATTTTGTATCACACATTCCATTTTTATTTAAAAAATCACATTGGTATATGTGTAAAGGATAGAACTAGAGGGAATTTTCCTTTCCTTCATTTTACTGAAGCAATACTTTTAACATTTTTTCAGAGTATATATTTTTCATTTAGAAAATTATAAAAGTACATTTCAATAAGGTTTCTGAATTACCAGTTCAGTCTTCAGATCTTGAATTATAATTGTTTCTTTGTTTAATTCCTCTGTCAGATATGTCGCTTTTTGTTCAGCAGCTTCTCGAAGACTCCTTTCTTCATCATATTTTGACTTTATATCTAATTAAAGATAGTTATATAAATATTAGTTTTATGACATTAACTCTAGGAAAGGGTAGTTTTATAAATTCTTATCTATTACATTGCATATCTACATATTATTAATATGTATTAATGACATGTTATGTATGCATAACTACATATTACTAATATGTACATATTATTAATATTAATTCAAATTCACATTCCTTAGATAACCCTAAATATACAATAAACTTTTACTTCTGATTAAATGATAAACTTAAAATAATCAGATGTTTTTGTCTAAATTCCATACAGCACTGTCACTAATTATCATCTTAATGTATACTTAATCACATATAATAGTTTAACCTAAAAGCATGTAGTTAAAGAAAAAGTAATTGATTGCATAACCAAATGTTAAATCTAACTGTATTATTTAATTTCTTCAAAATGTTACTTGTTAATCTTTAAGCATGCCCCAAAGAAAATTCACCTTTTCTAAATTAGAAGAAAAATTCTACAGAGAAAATCGATCCTTTGAAAGGAAGAGGTGAGAGGACAAACAAAATAATTTATACAGCAACTCTATTATTAAATTCCAATAATCACTACCATAGTCTATAACAAATGTTTTACCACACCAAAATACAATACACTAAAATACAATGCCTTATTTCCAAGATATACAATGGCAAAAAGGTAACGAGACTCATCATTGGCTAAAAAGATCTGATTCAATTTACCTGCAATTTCAGTGGCAAGTTGGGCTGCTTTCTGTTCAAATAAGTCTTTCATTTGCTTAATATTAAAATTTTCTGTTTGGGCTTCTTCTAATTGTTGTTCCAAAGACTGTAGTTCTACAAAAATGTATCATAGCTATTTAAATACATAATTAATGCTAATTACATTTCCTAAACTGTTATTACTTATATCCTAATCATTGTTGTAGTTAAAGACAATCAACATGAAAAGAAAAAACAAAAAAAGAGAATCAACATGAGTCTATCATCCAGTTATAATTGGAGAATCTTCATATTTCAAGAATTAAGCATATCTGATTCATTTAAACACAAGTCATAATTTATAAATATATAAAACAAATTAAAGGAATATTTAGCATCATACTCAAATAATCTATAAATATTTGCTTCAAAAGTATTTTGCTTTTACATTTCAGTTATTTTCCTATAACCATCAACTGTCCAAAAAGGAACATATTCTGGCTTTCTAAATAAAATTGATTATATTGAGAAACAAAATTAGAAATGGTTTAAGAACAGGGAGCCTGGGTTAAGCATCAGTTAAGCATCCGACTTTGGCCCAGGTCATGATCTCACAGTTTGTGAGTTCGAGCCCAGAGTAGGCTCTGTGCTGACAGTTCAGAGCCTGGAGCCTGTTTCAGATTCTGTGCCTCCCTCTCCCCCTCCCCCACTCTCTTCCCCTCTCCTCCCCTCCCCCACTCACACTGTATCTCTCTGTCAAAAATAAACATTAAAAAAAGAAAGAAATGGTTTAAGAACAATCCAAGTCTTAAATAAAATAATTAAAATATGCAGTCAACTCCTAATACTCCATTCTCCTAAAGAGATTTCAAAAAAAAAGGGCGAGACAGATTTCAGAGGGAAAGTAAATACAACAGCTAACCTCAAAATACAAATCTGATTATTCATTGAGCACTCCTCCAAAGTCAATTACAAAGATGCTAGCTTCATCATTTTATTTCAAGAGAAAAAGAGGACATCATTCTTCAAACTAGATTTAACTTTTCACTAAAATGTACTAATGTGATATTTCAGAAGTTTATAACTTCAGAATATACAGAACAAAGAAAACACTAAGATTTTTATCAACTGATTAAACTATAAAGTTCACAAATAATATTCTAAACCTAAAATATGACTATTAGCTTCACTGTTTTAAAGCCAGAAAGTACAATCACAATACAAATTCATGTAGCAGGGATCAGAGAAAAAGAAAGTAAAAAGTAAAAAAGAAGAATGAGAGGGGTGCCTGGGTGGCTCAGACAGTTAAGCTTCTAACTCTTGATTTGGGCTCAGGTCATGATCTCACCGGTTCCTGAGTTTGAGCCTCTAGCTCTGCTCTGCACTGACCATGTGAAGCCTGCTTGGGATTCTCTGTCTCCCTCTCTCTCTGCCCCTCCCCTGCTTGAGCTCTCTCTCTCAAAAATAAGTAAATAAACACTTGAAGAAGAAAAAAAAGAAAAATGAAGAAATATCTGCTTTAAGCAAAGTTCAAAGTTACCTGCTGATGAATCAGCCACCAATCCATCAGGTTTAGACTCCTCAATGGAAACAAGACATAAACAAACGCATTAAAAGAAAAAGACAATACTATTATAATTGCCAATGTGAAAAAAGTCTCTACAAGCCACATTCTATCAGGTAAGTAGCAAGATTCTGATTAAATTTTGGTCTGTTCACAATCTTCCAGATTTCTAAAGTACCATTAGGCAGACTGGCATAATGATCTAGCTGCAGTCACTGGTTCTAAGAATTTTTTTTATGTTAACATATATTTAAATTATTGTGAATCTTATAATAGGTACCATCTTAAGTTCTATAAATTCAGTAAAGATTTTAAAATAATATAAATTATAATTATAAATATAGATTCTAAAGCCAATACTGAAGTCAGCAAATAAGAGTCAATACTATAATATATAAAAATCTGCAGAAGTGAAAACATGCCACGAACTATCACTACTATAAAGTTTGGCATTAAAAGCACAAATTTTTAATTCATGATTATAAATCATCTTTTAAAAAAGCAGAAATAAAGAATATATTCCATAAGGTTTAATTTATTATGTGCATTAGGAATAAAATACTATACTGCCAAGTCATTATTTCCACATTCTAAAGAATTACACATATCTTCAAGAGTTTAATAAAGCAACTCCTAGTGTATCTGACTTATTTTCCTATACATTAGATTTAGACATATTGGTTGCTAAGAACCATCAATATTTTAAATACATTTTCCCCAAGGTAAATTTCCTACCAAGGCAATTTCTCCTTGCACTGTGGAGAATTTAATTTATTAAATGTGAAATAGTCATCTCAAATGTGGTAAACAATTTCCTCTGTTTTCAAGTACAAAAAAATAATACAGCACATGTTTGATTATTTGTTAATGGCATTTATGTAAAACAGAGTAAATGAACTTTAAGTACTTTAGATTACTAAAAACCTCTTTCACAGCCTCAAATAGAGAAGCTGAGTAGTAATAAGACGAATAATATCTTGTTATCCATTTATTAGGGATTTTTTTTTCTAGTCCAAATGACAATTTTTGGTGAAAAAACAAAAAGGCAAAAAGATAGACTGAGAGTCACAATGTACTAAGATAACAGGCAACAGGATCACTAATTTATAAAAATATTAGAACTATTATTGAAGGTTATCCACTTTATTCTTACAAATGAAAACTACATTTAGTAAAATTTATTACTCTATGATCCTTCATGTAATTGTAGTGCAAAAGCCAATATAATTGTAATATAAAAATCATAGTTGGTTAAGACATTTAGAAAATACATTAAATTATGTATCAACAGAATCTTACTCCAAAGTAACCACTTTTGTTACCCATGATTTTCGTTTTTTCTACATATTATTTTTATATAAAGCTGTGTGTGTTTGTATGTATACATACACATATACATAAATACCTTTATTCTGTTTTTAAAAACCCAATACTGTTTAAAAAAATAACTAAAATTGTTAATACAACCATTTCCCCACATTTTCAAACAATCTTCAGTAATATTAACAGGGGTGCCTGGGTGGCTCAATCGGTTGAGCAACTGACTCTTGATTTCGGCTCAGGTCGTGATCTCACTATTGGCGAGATCAAGCTCATGTCGGGCTCCATGCTGAGAGTGCAGAGCCTGCTTGGGATTCTCTCTCTCTCTTTTTATCTCTCTCCCCCTCCTTCCCTCCCTCAAAAATAAGTAAACTTTAAAAATTTTTTTTAAAAAGAATATAAACAGTAAACAGTTAATAATAGTTCTTTCCCTACTAGTAGACAATTTAGTGATCTCCCATTTGTCACAACACAAATGCTCTGAAGAATCTCACTATTGTCTGAACCTGTATTTTTTAACCATTTAGGGATATTTCAGAAAATAAGAATAATGCAGCCTGGTATTAAGAAAAAAAAAAAAAAAACCACAGGTAACTGATTCTTAATGGAGCACCTTTAAGAAATAACACCTGAGCTTCCAAAATATTTGTCTGCATTCATTAGAATTACAAAGGCTATACACTGTAGGCTATTAAATACAGATAAATTCATTAGGAAGTTATTTATATCAGGCCACCTGCTTACAAAATGCTTATTTTTAACAATGAAAATAAACATCTAATAAACACACTTCAAGTATTTAAAAGCATTTACTTGCTGTTGCAGCCCTTGAAATTTTTCTAATTCTTTCTTTAATTCTTCTGAGTACCATTTTTCTTCCTAAGGAAAAAGAAAAAGATTTTTAATTAAATTTCAAAAGATTTATTATCTGAAACACTGAAAATACACAAATGTAATCATTTCTACTCTTACCTTAAGTGAAGCCTGAAGGTCTTGGACCTCTTGTCTAAGTAGTGTTAAATCATCTCTAAACATATATTGGAGAAAAAAGGAATTAATAATTAATGTTCTCTAACAACCTGGTCTCTTAATAAATCATGGCTAGTGACTGCACATTAATTTCTAGTTTTCGCAATTCTTAAAAAAAAAAGCTGCTTAGAATTTTATGTATACTGGCATATATATATAACCCTTAGAAAAATAATTTTATTCTGAAAGCTCCTCATTCATAAATGGAAAAACACTTTATCACAGAAATGATATAATCATTAACTGCCTTAGGCCAGAAACAAAATATCTCCCATTAAATTACTAACCATAAGGATCAATACCTTCCTATTGTAGTTAGCATAAAATCTAAACTCATTAACAAGGACTATACAATCTATACAATCTAGTCCCTGTCTTAACACTCTCCTGCTCATTCACTCAGCTCAAGCAACACTGGCTTCTTTCTGTTCCTTGAGTCTTGTCAAACTTCTTACATTCTGTTCTCCTCACCTAAGAGTCAGTCTGACAAGGAATGGTGAGCACACTCTCAAGGCCCTAACACAGGAAAGAGGTAAGATCACGTGCATTCACAATAGCATTACACTTCAAACCAATTGTACTGTACCGCTTCAGAGCAAGAGCCTCTCCTCCATGACTTGAATCATTACCAGCATCATGAACTACCTCATAGTGTTTGAAAAGTTCATCAGCAGACCCAAGTGATTTCATACACTGGGGACATATGAAACCCTATAGAAAGAGGGAGAAAAAGGTT
The DNA here is from genome assembly GCF_016509475.1 of Prionailurus bengalensis. Classification (NCBI taxonomy): domain Eukaryota; kingdom Metazoa; phylum Chordata; class Mammalia; order Carnivora; family Felidae; genus Prionailurus; species Prionailurus bengalensis. Next base: position 114,435,673 of record NC_057358.1, read on the forward strand.
ACAAAACTGTGTTGAATACTGTAAAATAGCAATTTGTATGTTATGAAATACGGTCTAATGTCTTACACCAATGGTGCCATTAGTAAATTGTAACTTACGATGTTAAGCCCAAATTCAGGTATTGTGCAAAAGTACATCACCATCTATTCTGATTGAAGTTTACAAAATATAAAAAAAAAAAAAAAAAAAAAAAAAAAAACCCTTACAACTATCTTTTAGGTTGAGTAAATTGATGGCTAGAGTACAGAATTCTAATTTGAGAAGTTCTAACCTAGGAGACTAGTTGAGAAGTCTGCCATCATATTCCCACTCCTCTCTCTAGATATCCCCTTAGTAAAATAACAGCTGTTCCAATCTACTTCCTAGTAATGATAACCAAAAAATTAAGAATATAAAGCATTCTGATCACTGAGGGAAAAGGTACTGTATTAAATAACTCATAATTACCACAGAGTATCCACAATGCTTGAGTAGTATTCTAATCAGTAAATTCTTTGCTAACCTAAGATGAACACTATAAAAGCCTAAAATTAATAGACCCATAAAATATTAAACACTTATAAATATTCTCAGAATTATATGGTTATGGCATACAAGGTCCTACATGAATATTTCCTCAATGAGCTAATAATCACTCTGATGCTGGGGCACCTCTCACTCTCCACAACTATACTGACACTTTCAACTATTCAGATTTACCTACGTTCTCCAAACCCACCACGGTATCCCACATTTCCGGGCCTTTGCATATACTGATTTTCCCTCCAGCACTACCCTTAGTAGCTTGTCAAGTTTCTACATTCCCTATAATACACAACACACTGGAGCTTTTCATCCATGTTTCCCTAATGGCTACCGTAGTATTTTTGAACACACTCTATATTTTCTATGTTATATATTTATTTTTAAAATATGAATAAAATAAATTAACGACTGGCTGGCTCAGTTGTTAGAGCATGAGACTCTTGATCTCAGGGTGGTGAGTTAAAACCTCACATTGGGCATGGAGCCTACTTAAAAAATAGATAAAAATAAAAAAACAAAAATATGAATGAACCTGGCAGGGCAGAATTTGGCAAAAAGACAGAAGAGCTTTAACATCTTGCAGGTTATAAAACTTTCCAAGGAATAGAGTGAAGTAATAAGTACTCCGAACAAGTAAAAACTTAAAAATAAAGAAACTTCTCCTTAATTGGGTGCTATACAAATAGCATATATTCATTTATTTATGTACATTATGTAGCAGAATGAAGGCTCACTGAGTACTAGGGAATACTGATATGTAGACAAACATTACCAGACAGTGGTATAACATAAGTAAATATAAGGAACTATAGGAACACAGGAAAAAAAGAATCCAACTCTGTCTGTTGCAGGAGTTAGTGTTTTACAAAAACTACACAGAAACTCATTTATGTTATATGTATGTGTATATACACTGGACACTGGAATTGGGTACTGAAGAACGAGTAGGAGTCACTTGTCAGAAATAAAAGAGAGGCATTCTAACAAAGGTGTGGAAAGAGGTTTGAAACACAGACGTGCTGCATTTGGAAAACAGAGGTATGTTCTGATCATAGAAGTAGAGCGAAGGGCAAGGGCACAACAGGTTAGTGAACGCAATGATCACCTATGAAACTCTGCAATAAGCAAAGGTAGTAGTACTAAGTACTCAGGATGTACCTTTGCACATCTGAATGACGCCATTAGGCTCCAGAGATATTTGATGCGCAGCACTGTCTTTTGAATGAATGAATGTCCCCAGCCTATGTGTTAACCTAGCTCATGTTATGCTCTTTCTTCAAAATCATCTATTATCTACCATTATGTTTTAGGACGGCTCCACTTTATACCTAATTTGCCATTCTTATAACTTCTACTCAGTAACTGTTGCACCACAATAGTTAACATGCTTTTAGTGCAACAGCTATACTATTTAGCCGGTCATTTCTCTTTTGCATGTCAGCTTCTACTAGTATCTAGAAGGCAAATTTCAGAATGTTCGCCAGAGAAGCCACAGACCAATTACACTATTTAATCTTTACAACTTTGGCTTTTTGACTATTGTCTCTACTTCCAGATTTTGGGTCTAGATATCTAAAGATACCAAGAAAGCTCACGATCACATTAAGGTATGCCATACCTTCTTAAAGCTTCTAAATATTACCAGGTTAATACTCCAGAAAGAACTGATTCATCCCTAAAGAGAAATTTTAGAAATTCAGTAATATATATTTAATCATAGAAATATTTCACCTAAGTGAATTTTCCATATGATTCACCTAAATGAATTTTCCATGTTTAAATAACACTTTAATTTTGGGACATTTCTAATAAAAATAAATCTTTCTAAAATACATATACTTTCTCACCTTCTTAAATAGAAGATACTAAACTGTTGTTTGGTGTTTCAGATGCATAAATATTTATCACTGAACGGGTGACTTTTACTCTATTAATTCTGGCCTCTTTAATGTCTGGACCCACAGTTTATAGTTTTTTCTTACACCCTGTTTTGTCTTTCCACAATCATTTCTTAAAATTATTCACATAGTGGGGCGCCTGGGTGACTCAGTCGGTTAAGCACACAACTCTTGGTCTCGGCTCAGGTCATGATCTCGCGGTTGGTGAGTTTGAGCCCCGTGTTGGGCTCCACACTGATGGTGCAGAGCCCGCTTGGAATTCTCTCTCTCTCCCTCTCTCTGTCCCTCCCCCACTTGCAGACTCTGTCTCTCAGAATAAATAAACGCAGACAAAAATGTTTTAAAAATATTATTCAAGTGCTATTTCTAGTAATGCTAGCCTGACATAGATGGGAAGGATAAAGAAAAAAGCCTATCAAGACCACATCACTCATTTATAATAAAAGTAACATAAGCTCAGAGTGAATATCTGAGGGATGCCCCCTGAATACAGTGCATGATCTTTCATTCATGGGCTTTGTAATACTAATAGTGGATATTAAGAGACTGCTTCTCTATTTCTTCGCAACCACCTTCAAGGGTAGATCGATAACTTCCACAAAAATGCTGTTAGTAAACAGTAAAACGCTAAAAACAGCCAGCTACATTTTTCCCTTAATTATTCCAAATTTCTCACCAACTTCCAAACATGCACACACCCAGACATACACACACACTCTACTTAAGATTAAGCGATCTCTAATCCTTTCTCAGATACACTAAAGAACTTACCTTAACTTGATATTTATGGTATCCTTCTTATACCAAGTGCCCTTTCAGTTAAAAATAAAGTTCTTATTTAAATGACAAGTAGGTGATATTGTCACTTTTGATTTTGGCTAACCCATAAAGAAGAAAAGTTGGCACAAGAGGTATGAAAGACAAGTGGTAAAATGCTAAGGAGAGCTCCAAGAATCTTTTAGGTCTCTCTTTTTGCTTGCACCAGTTAGCTAGTTTAACCAGTTGTGTCTTCCTATATTGCACCCATTTTCCGTATCACCCTAGAAAATGTCTGGTTTAACTGTTCCCCAGTAAAGCTTTTCTGGGGTTCTCCTCAGGTTGAATCACCACTGCACTCTTTTTACAAATAATATTTATCACAGAAATTGCCTGGGATAGAGATCATATCTTTTTTTATATTCTTTACTTACCAAAATATATGATGCATAAGAAGTACACTACAAATATGCCAAATAAGTGAATGTTTGGTGAAATCCTTTCTTATATATATAATTGCCAGACAGAAAAACACATGTCTTTTTTTTTTTCTTTTGTCTTTCTGGGTACAAGGAGTTTCATTCTTTTGTGAGACTTGCAAAAGAATCAGAAAAGCTATGTTTCTCTTTGTTTTTAGATTATTGCAGTGATTTTCAAAAGAAAGAGATCAAGATCATCTAAGAAACTTTTTCCAGCCTGCAAAAGGGCAATACTTGCCCTCACTGGCTTCCACCCTCAGCCTTAGATATGGGCCGTCCCACACACTACAGAGAGACATTTGGATGATACACTGTTAATGATGAGTATGTGCCATTTGTCACCTTCCTCAAGTCTAGGGAGTCAAAACAAAGACTGAAACAATGGTACATCCAGGCTCTAATGCTGGATACTTTCTCAAATAAAAACAGCAACAATTAATATGCAAAGTCCTCTTTCTATATACGAGTATAAAGCATTTTAACCCAAAGCATTTTTAAATATGCTTTAATAAAACATTAACTAAATGATAAAGATACAACTTACAAATGGTGAAATCAGGCATCATTCACTTTATATTTTGAATTTCATGGCAAAATTTATGCAAAGATATTAACTTAAACTTTTATATTTGTTTACAGATTCACAAAAAAGACAGCTGCAAACAGTAAGAGCAATGAACCCAACTTCCCAAGAGCCTGCTTTCCTTATTGAACCTTCTTTTAAGCATGCATGATTAAAGCAATCCATATTCCCTTTGTAGCAGAAAAAGTTAAGCAACACCAAGGCAAGGAAAAACAAAGCTATTCTGCAACCCATAACCAAGCTGCTAAAGCAAAATATACAGGACCCACAGTAACACTGGAGTCATTAAGAAGTTCCTGTCCTCTTGTTTCATTTTCAGCGTGCACTTGCTGGTAATGCTCCGACAAATCACTAGCAGTTATACATCTTTTCATACATAATGGACAGATGAAACCCTGTGAAATAACAACTTTTAGGAGGATATACATAAAAAGTTATTTATAAAACAAAATACAGACAATGAAAACAGACATAACAGGAAAATAATTAGTATATCTCTTTTTAGTATACATAAGGGAAATTTTCAAGTAGTAACTATATACAAAAACTGAAAGATCTATCCAAAGTAGGACGTCTAAAAGTAGCTCCCATCCTTATGCTGGAAATTCCCATTGGTTCAATTTTTTTACAATTGCCAGTTGCTTTAGTTGGAATATTATTATTCTTTTTGTTTATGACAGTCTGTCCTTACTTATCTAAGAGCCATTATTGGCAAGTTAGCTTTTATTTTCGATCGAGAAATGACAGGCAGTTATAACAAATAGCTTTATGCGACATCATGTTCTCAACAAAAAAAGTCCTTACAATGAAAGCAATTTTTAGTCTTTACCATAATCCACTAGCCTAAGACCCCATATTTGCCCATAGCCGTAATTCCCAGTAGGGGACTCTTCCTTCTAAATTTATGAACCAAATAAAACCATTTTATGTCAATCTCCCCAATTCCCTATTCCTAACAGTATCTGTATTTTCAAATGTGGGCCATTACACTGATCTATGGTTTAATGTTTTGTCAGACAGGAAAGTAGAGGGATAAGAGAACAGAGGAACTGAGAGTATCGGAAAGTGAATAAAATGGAGAGTGTAGTGAAGGACAATAGGTTATAAATGCCATGGGTTTTTGTGTCAAAAATAATGTGGATTTGAGACTCAACCAATGCTAACTATATGACTTAAGGAAGTTACTTTACTTTGCTAGACGTCAACTTCCTCATCTATAAAATGGGGTTAATGTTAGTACCTATTCCTCTAGAGTTATCATGAAGTACATAAAATTCTTAGTCTAGTCATAAGGCATTGTTCAATAAATATTCTGTCATTAGATGTATGGTTAGAGAGGAAAGGAAATGAAGCCAGGAAAGGTTGAAAGACCAGAAGATAGGAATTAAAAACCTGAAATATTCAGCAAGGCCAAAGAAGTAGTAAGAACATGAGAAAGTTTTTGAGAAGACAGGTAGTTGGAAAGATACAGTTTTGACATCTCAGGTGAACTATTCTACTGCATAAGATGGAAGGTACTGCCATGAACTTGAGTAGCCAGAAAAAATTAATAAAGATCACTGGCATTGAAAACATTAAAAACTGGGAGACTTGGATGTTCCTTGAGTCACTAATGTCACTAAGGATATAACAAAGGAGAGGATGACTGTAAATAAGGACCCAAAGTGGGAGGGCAGGGCAGTAGTTAAGAGCTAGGCTTTGAATCCTGGATTCACACCACTCTTAGTAGATTATATGACCTTCAATTTCCTCATCTGTGAAATGGGGTAACAGTAACACCTACTTCATGGGGGGGGGGGGGTCTCATGAAAATTAAATGAGATAGTACATGCAAAGTGCTTATCATAGCATCTGATACAAAGAAAACATTCAATAAATGTTAGCAATGATTAATATCATTAATTCCTTTTGTTAACAACCCTTAATAAAGGAGATTAGCCAGAGGATGAAAGTGAGGAACGTGAATTCTTTCTTTGTGGTTTTCTCTTTTTACTGATGAAAGAGTTGTCTTCTAGGCAACCACAGTCCAAAGTGCTGGAACCACAGAATAGTAATTCCTTAAAGGAATGCATCATTTGCATATTTTTTGTGTCATGATAGCTTTGTTCTGCCTTTGACTTTACTAGTTTCTTCACTGTAAGTTTCCACATACAATATTCAATCATTCACTCAAAATGTGTGTACCGAGTGTGATTACTGTGTTCCAGCCATTATTCTACGGTGCTGAGAACAAAATGATAAAATAAGGCACAAAGTCCCATCCTCAGGAAGCTTACAGGCTTCTTGAAAAAGTTATGAAAGAAAGTAATTACATTTTAGAGCACACTAATCAGAAAATGCCAGTAGAGGGGCGCCTGGGTGGCTCAGTCGGTTAAGCGTCCGACTTCAGCCAGGTCACGATCTCGCAGTCCGTGAGTTCGAGCCCCGCGTCAGACTCTGGGCTGATGGCTCGGAGCCTGGAGCCTGTTTCCGATTCTGTGTCTCCCTCTCTCTCTGCCCCTCCCCCGTTCATGCTCTGTCTCTCTCTGTCCCAAAAATAAATAAAACAAAACAAAACAAAACAAAAAAAACCAAAGTCTGTACAAAGGTCTGAAAGGCCCTGCATAAGGTGGACCTGATTAGCTCACAGACCCAAACTCTCTTCACTCACTGTGCTGGAGCCACACTAGCCTCCCTGCTGGTTTTTCAACATGCCAAGCATGCTCCTACCTCAGAGACTTTCCACTTGTTCCACGTGAATGAAACATGGTTGTTCCAGAAACCCACATGACTCATTTCCTCACTTCTTTCAGTTCTTCCTGAGCTATGCCCTTCTCAGAGAAGTCTTCCCTGACAATCCTATTTGAAATTGCAACCACCCAAAACACTTCTTATGCCTCCTTCCCTGCTTTATTTTTCTCAATAACACCAGTTGTTTCTCTCTGTCCGTTTTCGTATGTTTGGGGGGTTTTTGCCTATTTCCACCTACAAGAATATAAGCTTTACCAGGATAAAGATTTTTTTTTAATGTTTATTTATTTTTGAGAGAGGAAGAGAGAGAGAAACAGAGCACAACCAGGGGAGGGGCAGAGAGAGGGAGACACAGAATCCAAAGCAGGCTCCAGGCTCTGAGCTGTCAGCACAGAGCCAGATGCAGGGCCCAACTCACGTACGGCAAGATCATGACCTGAGTGGAAGTCGGACGCTTAACCGACTGAGCCACCCAGGTGCCCCTACCAGGATAAAGACTGTTGACTATTTTACTCACTGTCATATCTCCAGCATCCAGAACAGTGTCTGACAACAATAGATATTTGATAAATAAGCGTATCTCAGAATAATCATTATCAAAAGGATAGGAAATACAATTCCCCAGAAGCACATGGAATAAGCATCTATCCTACATGTGAGTCAAGTGAAGTTTACTGAAAAAGTAATTATCTGTAATGAGACCTGAAGGATAATAAGGTATTAACCAGGCAGAAAAGTAAAAGAACAGGTAAGACATGGGGATCAGCATACAGATGTCCAGAGATAAGAAAAAACTTGGCACACCTTAAAAGCGGGAAATCTGTATGCCTGGATCAAAGAGCATAAAGAAACAGAACCATACATATAAGGTCAATTGATTTCCCACAAAAGCAAAAATTTAATTCAATAGGAAAAGGTAACATTTCAACAAATAGTACTGAAACAACTATATAAAAAGCTGTGGTTTCCATATCCATGTGGAAAAAATGAACCTCAACCACTATCCCATACCATACACAATATTTTAAAAGAAACCACAGACTTAAATATACACATTAAAATGAATTTTTTTAAGTACCATTGGTACACATAGGAGAAAGCCTCTATGACACTGAGCTAGGCAAAAAAAATTCATAGAACGACCCAAAAAGCACTATCCATAAGAGAAAAGGCTGACAAACTGGACTTCACCAAAATTAAAAACTTCTCTTTGAAAGACACCATGAACAAAATGAAAAGCAAACCACAGACTAAGAAAAAAACATAACATCACATATATCTGATTGTGGTGTAAAGTCGAAAATTGAGACCCAGTATTATGCACTCCTTTGTCAACAGGTGAGGGGAGAGCTTCACGTGGCCTAACTACAAGTTCCCTCCCCACTCTGCTCCCACAGATAGGGGCCTGCAGTCAAACACCCCTCCTCTTCACAGAGCCTGCGTATGCCTAAACAGCAGGTTTCAGTTCCCTGTCAGCCCACAGAATTATTCTAACAAGCCAATCATATGCTCCAGGAACCAAGGGGCACCTCATCCTCTTGATACTATAAACCTTGCCTCTCTCAGCCCGCGGTTGTTCATTTCGTTCCCGAGTCCAATCCTCATATGGCTCTTCATGGCATACAGTGTCCTCCTGGGCCATGAGTCTTTTGAATAATAAACTGCTGTTGACTTCATCTGTCCAGTGTCAGGTTAGTTTATGTTCAGCCATCCCTGTGAGCCCAGAACAGGAATCCTTCCCTAGCCAACAGGGCAAATAGGAGGCAATCAAACTATCGACAAGACTTGCACCCAGAGTAGATAAATAACTCTTACAATTCAATAATAAAAAGAGAAATAATCCAACTTTTAAAGTGGTGAGATTTCCAGTTGCAGACAGAAAGGAATAGATACACTTTTCCCTGTTCTTCCTGTTGAGCACACCTAACATCCCTAGACATTATATATAAAACAAACATAAGAAAACTCTGAAAGGTGAAGAGAAGGAAGACCAGCTAAGGATCTTGGGATCCAAGCACTGATACAATGATGAATACTCTGGGTTTTCTTTTGCATCATATATTCCAGACTGGGTGCTGGAGAAGCTGGCAACCTGGAAACTTCAGTGAGCGCTTACAAAAAAACCTGCCCTCTCTAGCCAAAGGAGCAGGAAAATGTGGGTCATCAATGAGTAGTTCAGTGGGTACTAAGGATGGAAGCCAGACTAGAAAGGGATAAAGAGTGAACAAAGACATCTCCTTCTGGCGATTCATTATACTAAATACTCTGAACAACCATCCTGGTGATAACTAAAGGATATAAAAAATCACTTATTACATTACATATTATACACATTACATGTCTGATATAAACTGAATGTGTATCCTCATATTGGAATTATGCTGAAGTTATATTGAAATCCTAACTCCCAATGTGATGGTATTAGGAGATGGGGTTTTAGGGAGGTGATTAGGTCAGAAGGGTGGAACCCTCAGGAATGTGATTAGTGCCCTTGTAAAAGATCTCAGACAGCTCTCTTGCCACTTCAGCAATATGAGGATGGCCACCTATAAACCAGGAAGCAGGCCCTCACCAGACACAGAATCTGCCTTGATCTTGAATTTCCCAACCTCCAGAACTCTTGAGAAGTAAATGTTTGTTGTTTAAGCCACCGAGTCTATAGCACTTTTGTTATAACAGCCCATACGAAGACAATATTACACATTATCTTAAATAATAAAATATGACATAAATATCATATGAATAAAGCAAGGTATTGCTTTATTTCTATTTCTTTTTTAAGTTTTTTATTTTGAGGAGGGGAGGGGCAGAGAGAAAGGGAGAAACAATCCCAAGCAGCTTCTTCACTGTCAGTACCAAGCCTGACATGGGTTCAGTCTCACAAACTGTGAGATCATGACCTGGACCAAAATCAAGAGTAGGACGCTTAATGGACTGAGCTACCCAGGTGCCCTTCTGACTATTTCTTTAAAGTCCCAGAGACATTTCAAATTCCATATAGATGGCTGCTAAGGGCACAGAGTTAAAACCTAGGGTTTGTACAAAGTGGGATGCCAAGGTAAAAGGGAAACAAACTGAAAGAGAGACTGATAGAAAGAGACAGAGAGAGAGAGACAGAGAGAGAGATAGAGATCACCCAAGACCTTGACAAATATGTACCCAAGCACTGGGCATATGAACCTCTAGAGCAGTATTATATGCCAATAGGAATAATTCATGACATGGGTAAAAACTAGTGGCAGGAGGGACAGAAAATAAAATGAGAATGTGAGAGAATGGAATCCAGAGCACAAGAGAACGGATTGAAATTTGATAAGAAAAGGAACTGTTTTCTGTGTACTAAAAAAAGAGAGAACAAAGGTGCCAAGTATAGCTTTGGACATTCAGCCAATACTTCCTATGATATAGAAGGTGACTGAGGGAAGATGGGAGAGGGTAGCACACACGAGAGATGTGAGGATATAGAAGGCAGTAAAACTATCTCAAAGAGTAGGAAAATGACCCTAAGAAAATACAGCAGGATCACCAGGCACTGCTCACTACGCACTAGAGACTCTTTTTTTTTTTTTTTTTTTTTTGATCCAACTGAGGTCAACAATTAAACTTGCTCTTAATAAAGTTCAACTGATACTTTTATTCTCACTCTCATGGTCTTTTAGATCTTCTCAAGGTTAATACCCATATACATGAAATCAGATGGCCAGAAAGAGGCAAAACAGGGAGATGAATGCATAGAGACAAAACCAGAAATACACAAGACAGAAAACAGACTCACCAGCAAACAGGTGTGGAAAGGGGAGCACAGAAAAGGGGAACTAGGTAGGCAGTACAACTGGCCCAGAAAGGGGCAAGTGACAAAAACTGTCAGAGCAGAATGTGAGTGCATCCATATCTTAAGGACATTATTGGTGGTTTTTATGTTCTTCTCTTCCCTTTTCTCATTTTTCTATAATGAGCAAACAATGTTTGTTAAAAATAATTAATCATAATAAAGCAAATACTAAGGCTAACTTCTCAAAAATATTGAGTTCTTTCTTACTTTCCCCATTACTTTTTAATAAACTATGAAAGATAAAAGTTCTTGCAAAGTTGTAAAGACAGCAAATAATGTATAAACTTTATAGATAAGTTAATCTAATTTTTCATTAACTCAGTAGTTCATGCCAGTACAAACACTAATTAATTGGTAATTTTTATAAACAGATGTCAAAATCTTCCTTAAGTTCAGATGACATTAGCAATGAAGACAAATTAACAATATTAATTTTCAATTTTAATATACACTTTCTTAGTCTTAGAACTAAACACCGTATTTTTCTAGAAGTGTGACTCAAAAGTCATTTCAGTTTGTAAGAAGGATGAGACCTTTCCTACGAAAGTTTAAATTACTGACCACTACTTCAAGCCTCTGCTCGTTTTCCTTTAATAATACCAAATTTTATTGCCAAATTATTATTTCCATACCTCTGAAGAGCTTTCATTATTGACATCCACTGTGTTTATAGGAGCAGCTGATGAATCTAAATCAGAACCTTGAGAGCCAACTCTCCCAGGAGTCTGAAACAGAGAAGAGAGAAAAAAAATTCAAAGTAGGTATTAATAATATATTCATAAACTACTTAATAATCTAAACAGTAAACAGGGCTAGCCTTACACATAAAAGGAGAAGACAAATACCACTAGCAGCTATCCTTCATTGCAGAGTGTGCCCAATACTGTATCAAGGTCTCTGTATGCATTCTCTCATTTTTAGTCTTTTTAAATTAATAAAAAGCTTACATTTGTATATAGTGCCTTAAGTCTTCAACTCACTTTAGTCATAATGACATCTCTGAGAGAGGAAGGGTAAATGTTATCTCTAGAGATGAGAAAACAGATTCAAAGTGGCTAAAAGACTTCTCAAGATTGTACTGTTAACAAAAATCAGAAAGAAGACCTTAGAGAAAAACTGAGAGCTTTCCCCTAAGATCAGGAACACAACAGGGATGTCCATTCTCACCACTTTTGTTCAACATGGTGTTAGAAGTCCTAGCCTCAGCAGGCAGACAACACAAAGAAATAAAAGGCATCCAAGTTGGCAAAGAAATCAAACTTCCACTCTTTGCAGATGACATGATACTCTACATGGAAAACCTGACAGACTCCACCAAAAAACTGCTAGAGCTGATACATGAATTCAGCAAAGTTGCAGGATATAAAAAATCAATGTACAGAAACCGGTTGCATTTCTATACACCAATAATGAAGCAAAATAGAAAGAGGTATCAAGGAATCGATCCTATTTACAATAGCACCAAAAACCATAAAATACCTAAGAATACACCTAACCAAAGAGGTAAAAGATCTGTACACTAAAAACTAGAAAGCTTATGAAAGAAACTGAAGAAGACACAAAGAAATGGAAAAATATTCCATGCTCATGGATTGGAAGGACAAATATTGTTAAAATGTCAATATTACCCAAAGCAATTCTACTTATTCAATGCAATCCCCGTCAAAATTCTTCACAGAGCTAGAACAAACAATCCTAAAGTTTGTATGGAACCAGAAAAGATACCGAATAGCCAAGGTAATGTTGAAAAAGAAAACCAAAGCTAGAGGCATCACAATCCCAGACTTTAACCTATATTACAAAGCTGTAATCATGAAGATGGTTTGGTACTGGCACAAAAACAGACACGGAGACCAACGGAACAGAACAGAGAACCCAGAAATGGACCCACAAATGTATGGTCAACTAATCTTCAGCAAAGCAGAAAAGAGCATCCAATGGAAAAAAGGCAGTCTCTTTAGCAAATGGTGCTGGGAGAACTGGACAGCAACAACATGCACAAGAATGAAACTGGACCACTTTCTTATACCACACACAAAAATAAATTCTAAATGGATGAAAGACCTAAATGTGAGACAGGAAACCATCAAAATCCTATAGAAGAAAACAGGAAGCAACATCTTTGACCTCAGCCACATCAACTTCTTACTTGACACATCTCCAGAGGCAATGGAAACAAAAGCAAAAATGAACTATTGGGACCTCATCAAGATAAAAAGCTTCTCTGCACAGCGAAGGAAACAATTAGCAGAACTAAAAGGCAGACTATGGAATGGGAGAAGATATTTGCAAATGATATATATCAGATAAAGGGTTAGTATCCAAAATCTATAAAAAACTTACAAAACTCAACACACACCAAAAATAAATAATCCAGAGAAGAAATGGGCAGAAAACATGAATAGACACTTTTCCAAAGAAGACATCCGGATGGCAAACAGACACATGAAAAGACGCTCAACATCACTCATCATCAGGGAAATACAAATCAAAACCACAATGAGATAATACCTCACACCTGTCAGAATGGCTAAAATTAACACCTCAGGCAACAACAGATGTTGGCAAGAATGTGGAGAAAGGAGAACCCTTTTGCACTGTTGATGGGAATGCAAATTGGTGCAGCCACTCTGGAAAACAGTATGCAGGTTCCTCAAAAAATTAAAAACAGAACTACCCTATGACCCAGCAATTGCACTACTAGATATTTATCCAAAGGATACAGGAGCACTGCATCGAAGGGGCACATACACCCAAGTGTTTATAGCAGTGCTATTGACAATAGCCAAAGTGTGGAAAGGGCCCAAATGTCCATCAATGGATGAAAGGATAAAGAAGATGTGGTGTATATATATACAATTGAATATTACTCAGCAATCAAAATGAATGAAATCTTGCTATTTGCAACAACGTGGATGGAACTAGAGTGTATTATGCTAAGCAAAATAAGTCAGTCAGAGAAAGACAAATACTGTATGATTGCACTCATCAATGGAATATAAAAAACAAACAGATGAACTAGGGGAAAGGAAGGAAAACTAAGATAAAAACAGAGAGAGGCAAACTGTAAGAGACTCTTAAATACAGAGAACAAGCTGAGAGTTGCTGGAAGGGGGTGGGGGGATTTTAAATGGGTGACGGGCATTAAGGAGCACACTTTTCAGATGAGCACCAGGTATCATATGTAAGAGATGAATCACTGGGTTCGACTCCTGAAGCCAAGACTACACTGTATGTTAACTAACTTGAATATAAATTAAAAAAAAAAAAATCTAAAATGCTAATCTTCTGATTCCTCTTGCATTGCTCTCTCTACTACACCAACTAAACTACAATCATTTGAGGGTTGCTAAAAAGATCAACACAGCCCATCCATCTGCCATTCATGCCAACCATTACCAATCTGTCTCTAATACTTGATATTCCATCCCAATGATGGAATCTGGAGGATTCCATACAATCTGGAGGATTAAAGGTCTTCTTTTTCTCCTATAACATCATCATTCATTACTATCTAGATGTTACCTTAAAGGAACTGAAAATCTAGTAAAACAATGGGCAAGATTCAGAGCACAACAACTAACTTAATAATCCTCAGCAAAAAAACATTAATGGTACATACTATCATTATTTCCATTTCACACGAGAGAAATGAGGTGTGGAAATAAGTAATTTGCCCAAAGTCACATGGCTAATTAATGCAAGAAAGGATTTTAACTTGAGCAAACCAGCTCATCATCACTAAACCATACTGCTTCTCTGCTGGACATCTCCACTGAGATGCACCGTAAGCACCCAAGACTGAGAGCAATTCACTACACATTTGTCTCAACAAGCAAACATCCTATTCATAACTATTAAATACTTAACATAAAATGCCAAGTAAGGAAAAAGTGATACTACTTTCAAATTCATCCATTAAAATGATTATAAAAGCTGCACAGAAAAAAAAGAAAACATACACACTGTAATTATAATTGTGTACAAAAACTATTTATATGAGAGATTCAAAGGATATATATCCCAAAATATAAATAATGATTTCTGTAGCAAAACAGTTATGGATATTTTGGTTTTTAGTTTTTCTGGTTTTGGTGTTGCTAATTTTTTTTTTTTTTCGGAATTTTAGATCCATAGTCAAATTACTTTTACAGTGAAACTTTTCTTGATATTAAAAAGAAAAAAAAAAAAAGAAGCAAACCTCAATAGATGATCCACATTCCTGTCACATTTTCCCAAAATGTAACCTTCTAAAATGTTCTAAACTTATCCAGAGTCTGTCTTTATTGTGTTCATTTAAAATCCATAAGATTCTCATGTGTTAACGATTCTACCATCTATTATCTACCCTACTCTAAAAAACATAGTAAGATTCTTTCCCAAAATGGTATGCTTGAGACATGAATTTATAAATAAAAGTCAGGTATCTGGATCTGATGACAACTCCTGCATCTGAGAAAAAAAGAAAGGAGCTGAATGGTGAAAAAGTTAAAGAGCCTTTAAATTACATACTTAATATAAAGAACTGTATAAAACTAGCAATTCATTTTTGACCCATCAACATTTCAACAGTTTCATCCCACAAGAGGTTTAAAAACTAGTGACCCCATCCTCAAAAGCACTGGAAACAAAAGCTGTACCTCCCAAGAACTACATTTTCCCCATTTCTGTATCCTTTATTTTTCCAGAGTAGAGGTGGCTTTTCTTCTGGGATTTACCTTCCCAGAAAAGTAAGCAAGTCAAAGATATAACTACATAATCCTACTACCACCAGCAAAAAAATCTTTTATCAAGTTTGCCAAAAATAGTCCTAGTAAACAGACCTAAGTAAGCCCAAGAAGCCTAGGGAGTAAAAGGAAAGAACAGGGGACTAGCCATATTTTGCTAATCCATAGAATATAATGCAGTTATTAAAAACAAACAAATAATAAAAGAAGTAGTTCTGAAAGTGCTGGTACTTAAAGATCTCCAAACTATATTAAGTGAAAAAAATTCAAAGCCAATATGAAGACTATGATCATATCTGTATAATATTAATGGATATATGCGTCAGAAAATTGTGGAAAAATACAAAGACACTATTACCAGTGTTCCCTAGGGAGGGGACCTTCTACTTTTCATTTCACACCTCCTGTATTCCTAATTCTAACTCCGGGCTGTCAGCCTCAAACTTCACATAAAACTTGTCTCTTAAGTCCTTCTTACTTGCTCTAAGTCTTCAACCTTGAAAATGGTCACTAATACTCTTTATTCTCACCTCCATTATAATTCTAACACCTTTAAACTTGTTTCATAATTCATTTTTGCTAATTACTTTTTTTTTTTTGTCCTGAAACTTCCTTCTTATTTCTCTGCCTTCTTAAAACAGAATATATCCTGAAGGAAGAAAGCTTACTCAGACTTTTGCAATAATATGACCTAGAAAACTTATGGTACCAATGACTTCACGGAAGCTTCTCTATCCATCATACAACCACATAAAATAATAGTAAGCTTCTCAGGACATCTGGCTGGCTCAATCGGTAGAGCGTGTGACTCTTGATCTCGGGGTCATGAGTTCCAGCCCCATGCTGGGTGGAGAGGTTACTTAAGATAAATTAATAAATAATTTTTAAAAATGGCAAGCTTCTTTGCCAACATACCACATTTAACTAACTCATTTTCATCAGCTTTCAACTGAGAACAATTCCTATTTTCTGAAATGTGAGCAATTCCACCTAACCTGGAACCATCCTACAACTTTAATGAGTAAGCAAATACAATCACTCATGTTGTTAAATTATTAATGCTAAATTGAGTGCAATTCCTATTCAATTTGTCTTTCAAAGGGGCTTCTAAGAGGCTATCCCCCGGTTGTATCTAATTTCAACCCTCTCCAAAATTTCCTAAGTACTAACACACAATATACTTCTGAATCCTAAGTCTTTCCTGGCTAACATACTGACACGCAATACTACCCTATGCCAGAGACGGGTGTCAGAAGCATATATTTACCTAATGCAACTGGCTCCTATTTTCAGCAGCGCCTATTAAGTGTTCCAAAAGCAAAAGTCCACCTAAATCTAGGAATAGTGATTCAGAATACAGAAGCCGGAGTCTCACAGATCTGCATTCATTCCAGTTACCCACTAAGAAGCTTTGTAGATTTATTTAACTTCTCTAAGCCCCAAATTCCCATTTGTAAAGTGGAACTAATAATGTCAGCCTCACAGAACTGTTGTAAGAATTACATGAAATAATACACTTAAAATGTTTAAAACACTGCCTAGCATTTGGTAGATATACTGTACATAGTAGTCATTCATATCATTAAGACAAGAAACAAAGTTTAAAAGTTGGAAAACATCTCAGAAATTATATTCCAATTGTATCACTTCATAGATGATGAAACTAGCCCTAGAAACTAAGCTTACTTGATTGACATCACTCTGGTAATGGTAAAGTTGCAATTAAAACAGGTTTCCCAGGTCCCAATTCAATATTCTCTCTACTAACCAAAATATTTCTTGGTCATCTGTCTGATCCCCATCAAGACAATTTCTCTAATCTCAACTTCTTCAAGGAAGAATTACAGGGACAGGACAAGATCACGGGTCCTTCCAGCTCTAAAATTCTCATTCCATGATTCATTTGAGTCCTAAACTGGCTAACTTAAAAGCACGTCCAGGGGCGCCTGGGTGTTCGGTCAGTTAAGCTTCCAGCTCCTTTTTGGCTCAGGTCATGATCTCACGGCCCATGAGATCAATTCCCATGTGGGGCTCTGTGCTGATAGCAAGGAGCCTGCTTGGCATTCTCTCTCTTTTTCTCTCTGCTCCTCCCCTGTGCTCCCTCACTCTCTCTCAAAATAAACAGGAAGAAAAACACAGAAACAATCAACCATATTTCCAATCTCTATGTACACTTTACTTTCTTATGGACATTTTCAAAACTCTAAAACTTTTACCAGTTATTAATGGTTATGTGAAACTAACATCTCTCAAAAGCAGCCAATCAAAAAGAAAAAAAAAGAAAAAGAAAAAGGCAGTCAAATCAGTAAGAGACTGAGACTATTAAAACTAATTACAGATAAGTTATTAGTAACTAAATTGGGCTTACAGACATCATACAATTAAGTCAATATTAAGTAAAGGAGTAAAGGTATTTAATATCCAACATTTTTTAAATATCTAACATATAATCACAATTGAGCTATACATTTGAAGCAAATTTAGAGTATCAGGTGTTTTGATTCAAAAAATACAGATAGGCAGACACAAAAATATACCAAAATAGGGTTCAAAATCTAGTTTTAAGAAGAGGCCACTTTTCAAGGCACCTGGGTGGTTCAGTTGGATAGCGTCCAACTTCAGCTCAGGTCATGATCTCACAGTTCGTGAGCTCGGGCCCCACATCAGGCTCTATCCTGACAGCTCGGAGCCTGAAGCGTGCTTCAGATTCTGTGTCTCCCTCTCTCTCTGCCCTTACCCCACTCACACTGGTCTCTTTCTCTCAAAAATAAATAAACATTACAAAAATAAAAAGAAGAAGCCACTTTTCATTCTTTAAGTCTTAAAATCTGTTGAGGGAACTGGGAATGGTGCTGATAATAAAACCTCCCGAACAGAGCATCAGTGTGCTCCACTCAAAATCCCAGCAAATGGTCTTGCATGGTACTTTAGAATCTAACAAATTCTAATCTACTGACTACAGATTCCTTTTCTAAGAGATCTATAGAGGATCCGTTTAAAGAAGTAGAACACAAAGATAATAAAATTAAAATCCATCCTGAATATAATCATGTTTTATGACACAAAAATCTCTAAGACACACTATCCAAATAGCAGATGATTCATAATCTGGGCTCCCAAGGAAACAGACTCTGAGGCCCTGAAAACTACAAGCAGTTTTACTGGGCAGTGCTCCCAAGAACACCTGTACGGGCACAGGGGCAATATGACAGGGCAGAGAAAGCAGACGAAAGTACTAATCAGTAGCACAGTTGTAACAGTGGCCTTAGTTAATCCCACCAAGAGTCCTAAAGCTGGATGGCCCTTCACAGAAGTCCCTAACCAAGGCAAGAGGAGGATTCTTTGTATTCTCCACATCAACCAGTAATGAAGTACAGGCTGTTTCCAGGAAAGGGACATAATCTTGGATCAGGCAGCTTCTTTCTGTTAGGGCAACTCCCAGAGAAGGATGCAGCCAAGAGCCATCGGCAGCCATGACTCCAGGCAGCTAGGGGAATGTGACTCCATCTTAAAGGAAGATCTAGGTGCTGCATCAAAGCATCTACTGCAATGAATGTCCCTTACTTGCATCTGAGATACTTATAAAGGGCTACACGCTGGGGGCAAGGAAGATCTCAGTAGAGAAGGGGACCTACTATCTTCTGGAAACTACTACATGGCAGTGCTGTGACAGTAACCTTACACGAGTTATCAAAATTTATCACTGAATTCTTGCTCTAAAGACAGGTTTTTTTTTTTTCCTTAGCAAAGATGCTAGAAAATAGGTTAAAAGTTATTTTGATTTGTTATATAACACTTAAAATGCTACCTCAGGGCTGCAAATGATCTGCAGACTCAAAATCTTGGTACTCTTTTGGTTTTCAAGTAACAGGCTTACCCTGAAAAGCACTTTAGAAATTGCCTAGGTGATGATGCCCTCAGTGGACAGATAAGGAAAGTGAAGTCAAGAGAAACTCCATGATTTGCCTAAGATCACACTGACTGCAGAGATAGAGAACATGAACTCAAGTCTTCTGATTCAAATTCAGGGATTTCTCTACTTGCCCAGGTGCTTTTATACTCAAAAATTTAACAAAATCAAAATAACCCATGAATCTTATTGTAAAGCTCAGAGTATCCACTTCTAGATTATTTGCATTTTTAAAATGATACAAGTAAGAAACTTGAATTTTATACTACAAAAATGTCAATCGGTCGTCTGCTAAATGAAATATTCTATCTTTCTGTTAACAACAGTAACATATAACCTCTATGACAGGCATAATGCCAACCAAGCACTTTGTCTACACTATATCATTTAATGCTTTTAGCAATCCTTGAATAAAGTCAAAGGGATTGTTCCCATTTAGCCAAGGGGGGAAATACAGTTAAAAAAAGTTAAATAAATTGTCAGCTAAGCTTACAAATATAATAACACACTGGGGCGCTGGGTGGCTCAGTCAGTTAAGTGTCCAACTTCAGCACAGGTCATGATCTCGCAGTTCGCAAGTATGAGTCCCACATTGGGCTCTGTGTTGACACCTCAGAATCCGGAGCCTGCTTCGGATTCTCTGTCTCCCTCTCTCTCTGCCCCCTGCCTGTTTACACTGTCCCTCTCTCTCTCTCCCTCAAAAATACACATTAAAAAATGTATTTTTTAATGTAATAATGCATAAAGCTGGGATTCCATCTGACTTCAAAGCTTGTGCTCTTAATGTTAAACCATCCACAATGCTATAGCCCTGTTGCTTCTCACTTTTCCTTTTATGATATATTCAAACTTCTATGATATACATGGTTTATTTTCATAACCAGAAACATATTTTATTATTTTTAAATATTTTTATTTCAAAACTAGATCATTGCTTCAAATATTTAAAAGGTACAAGCAGGGGCGCCTGGGTGGCGCAGTCGGTTAAGCGTCTGACTTCAGCCAGGTCACGATCTCACGGTCCGTGAGTTCGAGCCCCGTGTCAGGCTCTGGGCTGATGGCTCAGAGGCTGGAGCCTGTTTCCGATTCTGTGTCTCCCTCTCTCTCTGCCCCTCCCCCATTCATGCTCTGTCTCTCTCTGTCCCAAAGATAAATAAACGTTGAAAAAAAAAATTAAAAAAAAAAAAAAAAGGTACAAGCAGATATGAGGTTAAATTAAAAAAAATGTCTCACAGGACAAAACAAATGCATACTTCCTTATCAGAGATCTGACTCAATATGATTTACCATTTAATCCATCTCACAAGACAATGTATTCTGACATAGCACTGTATAAAGACAGAAATTCTTAATACATTTTCCAAATATTATTTAGCCAATAAAGTCCAAATAAAGTATCAATGAAACTCTAAAAACTTTTATATTAGCATATTTATGTAAAACTTAGCCATAGTCTGATATTAGAAACTGAAATGATGGGGGAAAGGGTGGTTTTAAATTTCAACTACTGCTACAGTCCATGCAACACTTAAACAGATGTCAGTGCAACTAAATTATTCATGTTATTGTATTAAATATGTCAATCAATCATAGTACAGGCAATGGCCACGGTTCCATCCTAAAGTAAACTATCCTACCATAGTCCAGGTTGAGAATACAGTCCAAGACAGCCAGGTTATATGACCCCATGTCTACTGCCATGACAAAAGATGTGATCACCTGGACCAAACAGCAAATATTCACAAGCTAGCTAGCAGCCAATAACATGGCCGCGTGGCAAAAAAAAAAAAAAGAAAAAGAAAAAGAAAAAAAGAAAAAAAAAAAGCACCCCAATACCAAGAATGAACTACTGCTGAGTTCCATGCTTATTAGGCCTTTGAACTGCAAACCATGAAGAAAAGTGATCAATTAGCCACATAAACTGGCACTAAGTAGATAAACAGTGTAATCAGGAGATAAAGTAAAAGTACATGAAAGACTTCAGCAAATCAAAGCTATAAACCAGCTAAGGTTTCAAAAGACCATAGACTCTGAGTATGTAGAAGCCATGAAGAAAAAAAAAAAAAAAAAAACACTAGAATAGAGGGTAAGAAAATTAGCTGAGAGCAAAATCAAAAGTAGATAGATATAGGGGACACAAATATATGAAGAGTTACTGAGTCCTTTAATAGCTCAACTCTAGAGTGATAATCTATAAAGCCCTGTCATGAAGTTCCGAATAGCACTGCCTTAGAGCCTTCAAAGCCTTCCAGTAAAAATGTCTGAGAGGCTCAGCACCATATTAAATGTTTGGTTTTGAAATTCTACGAAATTCCATCTTATTGCCAAGTGCATCCTTATAACCACTACTATGCTATTTTTGAGCTAAGCTGATGGATCCTTTATTCCTAGAACCAAATGAACTTAATCATAACTATTATCACTATTTCAGAGCCATGGTAAAGCTTATTTCTAGAAGAATGATATGTAAAATGTGTGTTTCATGATACCACTCTTAGAAGGAACAGTCCTAAGTATCATATGACCAACTCCACTTCCAGCCTCAGTTGACTAAACCATCAATGAACACCTTTGGCCAGCCAGAGACCTATGCACAACCCAACAAGAAAAGATGCTGAGGACATTTTAGTCTTCTCTTGGATTTTGGGAATTGAGACACTGAGTCAGTTGGCTACACAAAACTAAGGTGAAAAGTAAGTAGAACTGTGTGGTCAGATGACCATTTGGGGTCTTGAGCATACTGAGTAGGCAGCAATGAGGAGGATGCACACAGAGACACAATGATGCCAGTGGTCCATGAAAGAGTGAGGCAAAGAGAAAAACTCCCTCTGTCCCTGACACCATTCTCTTCAGACCCAACTGTATAGCAATTCTTATTCATGGATCACTTTGAAATTTTACAATAAATCCCCCTTTCAACTTAAACTGATTTGAGGAAGTTTATAATTCTTGAAAATAAAAATCATTAGGGGTACCTGGGTGGGTCAGTTGGTTAAGCAACTGAATTTGGCTTGGGTCATGATCTCACAGTTCATGGATTCAAGCCACACATCGGGCTCCACGCTGGCAGTGTGTGTGGAGCCTGCTTCGGATTCTCTTGCTCTTCCTCTCTCTCTGCCCCTTCCCCCACTTGTGCTTTCTCTTTCTCTCTCTCTCTCTCTCTCTCTCTCAAAAAAAAAACAGGGGTCCCTGGGTGGCTCAGTCTGTTAAGCGTCCGACTTCAGCCAGATCACAATCTCGCGGTCCGTGAGTTCGAGCCCCGCGTCGGGCTCTGGGCTGATGGCTCGGAGCCTGGAGCCTGTTTCAGATTCTGTGTCTCCCTCTCTCTCTGCCCCTCCCCTGTTCATGCTCTGTCTCTCTCTGTCTCAAAAATAAACATTAAAAAAAATTTTTTAAACCTTTAAAATAAGATAAAATCATTTATTAGAATGTGGTCTAAGGATGACAAATTTCATTCATGCATTTAATATTAAGTTAGTTTCTGCTTCCTCTACTCTATATTCCTCAGGAAGTAATCTGTGCTCCCTGCTTCTACTTCCTTACTTCCCAATTTATCCCTATGACTCTCCTGAAACTGAACTAGGTATGACTCAACTGTTCCATTCAGTGGACACTTCTCTGTACTTATTTGACTTGACTTCTCTACAACATCTATACGTATCTAATACTTGCCTCCACTTGTCTCCTGTGTGTTGGACCTATATTTCCACTTGCCTCGTGAACATCTCCACTGGGATGGCCACACCTCTAGTTCACATTCATCTTCCTCCCCAAACTGCTCTTCTTCCTCCTCTACTCTTTACCTTAGTCCATTCCATCATCCTCTCAGTTACCCAAACTACTCACAAGTCCAAAAACCCTATCAATTTTACACCTTAATTTTCTTGAAAATCATTCTATTCTTTCTCTATCCCCAAAGCCATTGTCTAAATTCAAGCTTTAACCATCTCCTAAACTGAAAACTAGAGATCCAGAAATTCTGTTTCAATGGAAGAATTTGGATAAGAATTCCAAATGATTCTAATGTGCAGCAATTTTAGGAATAAAAGGGTATTATTCTCTAGCCAGTCTCTCCCCTAATGTAGCCATCCTCTCTACACAGCCACCAAGTAGTCAGAGTATGTTAGTGAAAAACCACCAAGCATCAAACACTAACTTAGAGCCTACCCACTAAAAAAGAAAACAAAATCCCCACCATAAGAGAGCTCAAGTCTAGTAGACAAAGAGTCAAGTAAACAAATTACAAAAACAACATAAAAATTTTTCTAGAGACCTGAAGTATAATAGCTCTTAAATACTAAATGTGTACCGAATGCTAGATACTGTGGTGAGTGCTTCATGAACATTATTTCATTTAATCCTTCCACAACACTTGAGGTATATAAAATCCCCCATTTACAGATAAAGCAACTGGGTCTCAGAGAGCCTGAAATTTTGTGCAAGATCTCACCCTCATGAGTGGAGGAGCCCAGACCTTAAATGATAGTCTAATACCAAAAGCCTGTTCTCCTAATTGGTATGGGATGTTTTGGGAGAAGAGGAGGGAAAAAAAAAAAAAAAGCAGGCAAGTAAGTCCCAGTGTCATCTGAACTGAGCAATGCCTACAAGTGATGGTAGGACACTGTGAGCAGAACGAAGCACTTCTACAGAGGTATGAAGGGATGAGAGAACAGGGTAAACACAACTGGTGGGAAACACAACTGGTGAGAAAGGCAGGGGCAGAGCATGTGCAGTAGATGGAGATGAGCCTGGAATCCTATAAAGGGATCAGAGCATTATGGGCCTTGTGTGCCAAAGTAAAAAGTTTGGACATCTCCTGTGGGCAGTGATTAGTCACCAACAGATTTTAGACAAAAGAGTGGTTTACCCAATTTACTTTTTATAAAGATTACCTGGAAAAAATATTTTTGGAGGGTTTTCCTTATTACAGATTTCATCATTTAAAAAATTCCAAGGCTCCTTATCGCCTGTGGTATGTATATAGACCAAAACTTTCCAGTCTCATCTCTTATAACTACCCCCATCCACATACAGAAATGTTCACAATTCCCCTAATGCTGTGCTCGGCTATTTCATGCTCTTGCATTTGCTTGGCCCCCGTCTCTAAAGATGGCTTCTCTCCCTTGCTCCTCTTGGCCTGTCACTGCCAGTGTCAGTAAGGCCTTCAACAGTCTCCACCCACCCCTCCCCTCACAGAATTCCTCTTTCTTTTGTGCTCACAAACTCTTCCTCTGTGTATCTATTAACACTTAGCACATTACATTGTGGGTTTTTTTAGTTTTTATTTATTTATTTTGAAAGAGGGAGAGCACACATAAGCAGGGAAGGTCAGGGAGAGAGAGAGAGAGAGAGAGGAAGAGAGAGACAGAGAGACAGAGAGAGACAGAGAGAGACAGAGAGAGACAGAGAGAGACAGAGACAGAGAGAGAGAGAGAGAGAATCCCAAGGAGGCTCTGCACTGTCAGCCCAGAGCCTGATGTGGGGCTCGAACTCACAAACTGTGAGATCATGACCTGAGCCTAAACTGAGAGTTGGAGGCTTAACCAACTGAGCCACCCAGGTGCCCCAACATCTTCTAAATTACTTTGTAATTATTTAAGTATCTGTCTCCCTCATTAAAACTCCGCAAGAATTTTTATCCCCAAGCCCAGCAATTTGCACAGAATAAATGCCCAATAGTATGATGAATGACTGTACACACATGTATACACACACATACACAAGGAGATTGATAAGAAAAGTGTTCCTTGAAGGAACCTGGAGTATATAGTAACAAAATACCAACATCAGCAATAGCTAACATTTAAAGAGAGGTAGTTACTCTGTGCCAGATACTGTCAGAGACGTTTACGTGTATTAATTCAGTCCCCCCTCACAACAACCCTATGAGACAGGTACTATTATTATTAAGGAAACAGAGAAATCAAGTAACTTGCCCAAAGCTACTCAGCTAGTAACTAGGAAACAATATCAGCCTAGACAGTCTGGCTCGAGAGTTCAGACTGTTAACCACTAATTATATTGTCTCTTTAGCTCAAGCAAAAGACCACCAGGATAAGAAGAGAAAACTTAGTTCAAGCCCTGGTTCTTTTGTATCTCAATCGCTATTCTTAGCACACTAAAAATAAATCTCCACAGAGAGAAAATAATACCACTTTTTAAAATGTGTTTCATAAATTAGTAGTAACTGCATCAAACTTAAATGTGTAACCAATCTAGGAAGCCTTCCCTAACATCTTAGTTTAGATCAGGTCCCTCTTGCTGTATGCTCTTGGGGGTCCCTGTGCTTTTCCTTCCTAGGACTCACCCACATGACCATATAGCTATGGGATTTTTGAACAGTTTCTCTTACACCAAGCTCCACGGGGGTTTATGTCTTTTACTCATCAGTGTGTCCACAACACACAGTGGGCCCACACCAGACATGTGAGGAAGAGATATGTTCAAAAGGTCTTCCTTATACATTACCTTTTTCTGCACACACTGTCGTCATTCTAATGTAAATTATAATTTCTGAGCGCCTAAATATCAAAATCTCTCCTATCTCATCTCTACCTATACTCTCCTATGGTTTTAATCCATCACATGCAACACTGACAAATTGCTCTTCCTTAAAACATTCCTCTCATACTCATTCCACAAACTTTTTAACTCCCAACTCTGTGCCTGAAGAAAGCCAGAATGTCATTCCAAAATATGCCAGGTTAGCATATTGATTATCTTTAATTAAAGGCACTAAAACAGCAGGTATAAGAACACTCTGACCCTCTTTTTTCTTTTTGAAAGCAAGAGATAAAACTCTCATGTGAAAGGCACCCTCGCTGTACCGGGAGGAAAAAAGATTTTCTCATCAGTAGACACAGAGAATTTGGAACTGAGAAATCTGCATAAACAAACCTCTTCAACTAAGCTTTATCTTCTTGGCTACTTCTTCACCATTTACTACCCTTAACCCAAACCCACTGTCTTGTCAATTCTTCACAAACGTATTGTTTCTTTGTCTACAAGGTATAAACACCTGGTCTGGTCACTTCTTTGGGTCCTCATACTCTTGTGAAGCTTCTCATATACATGCAAAAATTTAATAAAACTTGCATGCTTTTCTCCTGTTAGTCTGCCTTATGTCAGTTAAATTCTTAGGCCCAGCCAGACACACCCGAAGAAGGTAGAGGAAAATTTTGCCTGTCTTGCATACCAGATATATTTCACTGCTTAATAAAACCTTTTTTTTTTTTTTTTAGATTTTATTTTTGTAATCTCTACACCCAACATGGGCTCGAACTCACAACCCCAAGACCAAGTATTGCATGCTCTTACAACTGAGCCAGCCAGGCACCCCTGCTTAATAAAATCTTACTGATTTCATAATGCCTACAGAATAAAGTTCAAAATGTCAGATTTGTCTGCTGAAATAAACAAGAAGAAAAGTTACCCCAGATCTGGATCCCCACTAAAAGACACAGGGCTCCTCAGAGAATTGGCTATTTTCTAGGAAAGAGTAATGGATGAGCTTAGAATACACTGTTATACCAAAAAGTAGCGAAGAGGTTAAAAAAAAATTATTGGAGAATGTCAAAAGGACACAGGGCCACCCTAATGGGCTCCCACTGTTCAAATCTGACACAATTAGAGCACCAAAATAATTAAGAACAGTGATGAGTTATAAACCATTTTTAAAAACTGAAATTAGTGAAGAAAAAAGGAAGCTGACAGAAAGGAAATGGAGAGGGAGGGAGCGAGGGAAGGAGGAACGGGAAACCCAATGACCAATTGGTGAAGGAGAAGGGAATGCTGGAGTGGGAAAATCGTCATTTTGCAGTCATTATGGTGAAGACTAGATAGGCAATGAACAACAAAGAATGAACAATGGATGCTAAATTTAAGGGAAATTTTTGATAAGGAGCAAGATATTTGCAGGGTCTTATAAGTAGATGCCTACTAATGGCAAAAGAAAGAATAGTATTATACAGTCAAAAATGGGCTACACCTTGACCTTTGACAAGGTAATCAAATCTAACAGCACCTACGGAGGACAGAAAGACACCCTGGGTCTCCAGATGTGAGGCAACATCTTCTAGGCAACATCCTGGCCAAGAATGCATAATCTCAATCTAATCACAAGAAAATATCACATAAACATAACATGAAGAACAGTGTAGGGGGAAAAAAAGCAGGAGGGGATCTGTACTCTTCATAAATACAAACAAATGCTGTGGAAATGTTCCAGATAAAAAGAGACTATAGCAATATGACAACTAAATATACTACCTAATCCTAACTGGACCCTAAACTGGTGAGGGCAAAATGTTACAAAGGACATACCAGATCAACTGACAAAACTGGAATTATAGATAGTAACTGAACCAAAGTATATTTATGAAGTTGGCAACTATACAGTGGCTAGGTAAATAAATATCCCTATTCTTCCTTGAAGTATTCAGAGGTAAAAGACCATAACTGATCCTCAAATGAGTCAGAGAAGAAAAAAAAAAAAAAAGACAGAAAAAGAAGAGAGAAGAAAGTGAGAAAAATGTTCCTTGTAGTGGCACCTAGGTGCTCAGTAGGTTAAGCATCTGACTCTTAATCTCAGCCCAGGTCATGATCTCACAGTTTGTGAGTTCAAGCCCCACATCTGAAAGTCTGCTTGGGATTCACTCTCCCTCTCTCTCTGCCCCTCCTCTGTCCTTTCTCTCTCTCTGTCTCAAAATAAATAAATAAACTTGAAAAAAAAATTTAAAAAGCTGTTCCTTGTTCCTATTATTTTATTCTTGCAACTTTTTGTAAGTTTGAAACTAGTTCCAAATAAAAAGTTTAAAGTTAAATATGTATTCAACTAAAACGGCACCACCCAATACATAGGGCTATAGAATAATTGAAATATGATTAGTACAAATTGAGCTTTGCTGTTAGTACAAAATACACACCAGATTTCAGATACCTAGTTAAAAAAGAGAGAGAGGGAGAATGTAAGATATATCATAATTTTTATATTGAATATTTTAGATACATGGTCAAAATAAATATGTTTTAAAAATTAATTTCACCTGTTTTTACTTTATCTTTTTTCACCTCTTCTTACTTTAAATGTGGCTACTAGAAACTTCAAATTACATATGAAATTCACATTTGCATTGAACAGGGATGAGCTAGAAAAGCAAGCATCTCCACAATGGGGTGTCACACTATCTTTGTAAATTTCTCTCTCAATTTCTCCGTGCTGTAAACAGATCTCTTCTCTCTAAAAGTCACTTGGTGTAAGCTACTTGAGTGTAAGGACTGTATCTTATTCATTGCTGTATCCCCAGTTTCTAGCACATAGCCAAGTGTTACAAATATCTGCTTACTGAAAAGTAATATGTAAAGGAAGGAGGAAGAATGAACTCATTCCCATCTCTGCATCTTTACTTATACTGTAACTCCTTCCTAAAAAGAAACCTTCCTAAGACCTCTCCTACACACACACATTCTCCAAAACCCCACCTCATGCTCATTTTCTCCAAGGAGACTACCCACTCACACAGGATCATTCCGATCTTTCCTCTTCTGTACCACTACAGCCTTCATTGTCTGTACCAATTTCTCTGGCACTTAATCATATCCTTGAGGAAGAAGTTAAGTCTCATATTTTCCCAATATCTTCCACTGTGATTAGCAGAGTGCTAACCATATCAATTGAGGAGTAGTGGAAAGGGCAACAAGGTACCAGAAAAAGAGAAATGGATTGAGTTGGGAAAATCTGGCTCTTGGCTCAGTTTTGACATCTACTAACCGTGTTGCCCTTAGATAAATCACTTAATCTGTTTATACTTCCTCATTTTTAAAATCAAATAAAAAAAAATAAATAAAAATAAAATCAAATAGACCTGCTGACCATAAAAGAAGCCTTTTATTTCTACAATTCTAGAATACTTAAGTCCATTTTTTTCTTTAGCAATGTTATTGGCATATACCAGCAAAAGGAAATCTAATACTCCAAACCACTGTAAATTCCTTAAGAAAGAAATAGCAACGAAGTTTACATACTGCCTAAAGTACTAAATGCTGATCATCTACCTGTCTGGTCATCAAGCACTTTATTATTTTTTTTTAAGATTTTATTTTTAAGGAATCTCTATACCCAACGTGGAGCTCAAACCTACAACCCCAAGATCAAGAATTGCATATTCCACCAATTAAACCAGCCAGACACCCCATGGTCATCAAGCACTTTAAATTCGTAATTCTCTTCAAAGGACCATTAAGCGAAATAGTCAATACATACATGTTGAAGCAACCATAAAAAGATTTTTTTTTCTAAATCAGACCCTTTCAAGCCTCAGAAAGACAACTTATAGTAAGCTAATGGAAACAAAAAAGAAAAAGGAAGAAGAAAACAGAAACATTTTCTGTAAAGTACCCTGGGACCTTATTGGTGATGTTCAGTGACTCAGAGTTACAACTGACTGCAAGCACATTGTCTGTTTCTTCTTTAAAAATGCTTTTTAAAGGACACTATTCAGAAGAAAATAACAGCAGTTAAAATGAAAAGGTCATCTAAAAAGAGAACGCTAAAGCATGGAGACCATTTCAAACAAATCCCTAAATTAGCAACTTTCATCTTAATATCTTATCACCTCCGCTGAGAAATAAGATTATCAGGGTGGGGTAAAATAAAATGGTTGCCATGTTACATAATTTAAAGATTCTAGTTATACTTGTTAGTGAATACCACCTGTGGAGTCAATAAAGTATATACTGTAGGAATATGCCCTCCGACCAGAAGTTTTCCTGATGGTCCCAACACCCTGACCCAGAGTGGCACCCCGGGGAACTCTGTAATTACTTTTAAATGGTCGACATCCTCTATCTGGCTGTGAGTTTTAAAGGGAGGACCCATTTATCAAGTGTATCCCAGCCCCTTGCATATGTCTGACTTTTACTGACACTCAATAAATACACAGGGAACAAAAAGTAACTGAGAAACAATTCAAATTTTATACGTATAAAAGAGTATACATATTTAACACAGTGGCTCTCAATCAAGGGCAATTTTGTCCGTAGGGGAATATGGTAAAGTACGGAGATATTTTTGGTTGTCACGAGGGGAAAGGGAATGGGGGAAGGGTGCTACTGGTCTGAAGTGAGGAGAAGCCAGGGATCCTCCTAAACATCTTAGAATTCAAAGGACAGCCCCCCACAACAAAGAATTATCCAGTCACAAATGTCAATAATGCCTTGGTTAAGAAAGTCAGTCTTCAACTGACTTAGTCATATGTGATGATTCTATACCACATCTCAGTAATAACCAGAACAAATTCCAATTTTGCAGTTTTAATTAAAACTTCGGTCACAGTTGATGTGTATGTATCAACACGTGGTCTTTATATAAAAATAGTCCTAATATGATGGTAATGCTTAACAACATTAAACCAAGAGTACTGGAAAGTATTCCATATTTCTGAAAACGAATCTATAAATGCCAGAATACTTTTTTTTTTATTAATCTTTTTTTTTTTTTTTAAGTAATCTTTACACCCAACATGGGGCTCGAACTCACAACTTGAACCCAAGCTCAAGAGTCGCATGCTCCCCAGACTGAGCCAGCCAGGCAACCCTAGCAGAAGCTGCTGCTAAGTCAGTAAACACTTTGTTTTATTTATAAACTGTAAAGCAGACCATAGGCAAACTAATTTTCAGATGTGGAACTACGACAGAAACACAATCTGAAGCATGAGCTAATCCGTTCCTCCAGGTCCCATAAAAGAAAAATCTCCAAGGACTACAAGCAAATCACGCACAGATGTCCTTACTATCGAACACAGGAACTGAGGGCAAGGGTAAAGGGCATGCCCTTGCTACTGCCAAAATCATCAGCTTATCAAGATTTTAAAAGACTCTGACAAAACCACTGCAGAAAATCATCAAATGTCAATACAGGGTGGTAGATTCAAAAGTTAACTATTTCTCCCCCAGACGGATGACCAAGTTTCACATGACTTGAACATTTCACAAAGCTATGCAGGAGCCAAGAATACTCCCTTTCCATATAGTGGATGACTCAACTGTCTTTGGCACATTCCTTGGCTGAATACTACAAACGCACTAATTTCTTTTGTCCTTTGAACTAGTGAGGCTACTTCCCCAGCAACCATCTAATGAGTTTGGCCCCAACTTTTCAATCATTTACATTTTGTTGCACCGCTCCCCCATCACTTTCAAAAAAAAAAAAAAAAAAAAAAAAAGCTATCCAAAACAAAAACTTGAGTACAGTAACTCTTGTAGGAAAATATGCCCTATTATTATTCCAGGAACTGATTTCTAAACAACACACCTACAGCTTTCCAATGTTCTTATTTTTTATATCTTAAGGGGTTTTTGTTGTTGTTCCCCCTCCCCCCCCCCCCCCCCCCCCCCCAGATTTCCAATAGGGATAGTAGCACTGGCAGAAAGTGAAGGAGTATGCGTATATCATTGGATAAGGCTTACTGCGAATTTATTCTTGGAGAGCTCAAAAAGGGTCCTGGGCTGAGAGGGGGAAACGCATTTTCAATTGGGGGTTGGGGGGCGGGGGTTCCAAGAGTGAGTAATATCTTCTTCCTCAGCTGACTTTGCCAGTAAGTGTCGGTACCACGATTGGGCCCGAGCTAGGCCGGGTTTAACCACATTACCCTGCAATACTGTCCAGCCGAGTGTGGCAGGTGCGTGCAAAGTTGGGGGGCGCGGTGGGCGCGAAGGATGCAGAGGCTGAGCAAGCCTCCCGCGATCTCCCACGGGGCGCTCTCCACCCGTCTGGACGCACTAACTCCCTTTGCGTTGCCATTCCCGGAGCTGGAAGGAACGCGCCGGCACCACACCCTCCCACCCCGCCGCCCGTCGCACTGACAGCCCCGCGCGGGAGCGCGGCGCCGGGCCTGGGCGCGCGGGGCCGCCGGGGACTCGGCGCCGGCCCGGGCTCCGGCCTGCCGCCCCGCCGCCGCCGCCCCACCCGCCCTCCCTGCCCTCGCGGCCCGCCCCCGGAGAGGACGGCCGAGGCCTAACCGCCTCCCGGGGCTGCGGGGCCTACAGAAGGAAGGAGCCCGCGCTGAGGAGGGGCGTCCACGCCGCCTCCTGGGCTCCTCAGCTCGGCGGCGGCGCCCGCAGCCCCGGACTCGGGCTCTCCCGCTCACGTGCTGCCGGAAAGACGGTTTCACTCTCTTACCCTCTGCAAAATCCTCCTAAACATGGTTTAAACACCACCCGGGCCGCCGCGGTGACTCTCCGGACCTTACGCGGGACCACTCACTACTCGGGGGTGCGCGGGCGGGAGAGACTGAGCCGGGAAGGGACCGGGGAGGAGGTCGGGGCGAGGCGGTGGCGGCAGCCGCTCGGGCGGCCCCGACTTCCCCACAGGCGGCGAGAGGGAGCGCGCGCGAGCGAGAGACGAGGTAGCCAGCGAGCGCCCGCCCGCCGGCCGGGCCGCCCCCGTAACTGACAGCTGGGCGGACCCGCCCGTCGCGCCACGCCCTCCCGGCCTGTCCATCCGCGGGGGGCGGGGCCCTAAGGGGCCCGGCCCGGCCTGCGACCAATCCGAAGCGACGGCGGCGTGGGCGGCTGCGTGACGGACAGGCGGCAGGACGCTGGCGCCGCCGCTCCTTCCGGCGGGCAAGGGGACGCCGCGGCCGCCGAGCGCACGCCCGCGCTCCGTCAGAGGCCGTGCCCGCGCGCCGACCGCGTGCCCGCCGGGGAGGTGGATGGGGAGACCTGGGCCGCGGCCTGGGGTGGTCCCAGACCTCGGCGGGTGAAGAGGTTACGGGGTGCGCACCTGCGACCAAAACTCAGGCTGCTTCGTCAAATTTGTCAACGTGACCCTGGTCTCGACCGAGCCTGGACTGCATCTTCATTTCTGCTGGAAGAGCTTAGCCCCTGGGTGAAAGCAGAGAATCGCAGACAGGATTAACCTATCTGTTGGGCTTTCCTCCTCCTCTTCAACCCCTGCTTTCCTTTCTCTACTCCCTTTTTGCTTCCAATTTCAGCCAAAGAGAAAGTATAGAATCAGAAGAAAGGATAGGAAGAAACTGGACTTTGAGTTGGCAAGAGAAGTTTAGGGTTCTCCTTTCTGGACCATAACAACATTTAATGGACTGATGTCGCTAACATGATACACTTTGTCTTTCTAAAGCACATGTGTGGCCCATTCTCCTAAGGAATTTTAAGTCCTATTCGAATAATAGGTATATGAGTTGAGTCAACATTAATGCGTATGTTTCATAAAGAAAAAATAAGAAGGTCACAGATAAACAGTGTGCCAAAACAAGGACGTGGACTTCAAATTGACTTCCAGGCACCATGTCATCATTTAAACTCAACAATCACAGCTCCAGAGTCCTACCATTCTGCTAATATTCACAAGCTAAGAGGTTCAGAAGTTTTACCCTGAGAAGAAGAGAAAACTTTAATATTATTTAAATAGGAAAAGAAGGAGTAATGCAATTGACCTTGTCTACCCAAGCAATGAATGGAGTGGTTTTTGGAAAGTACTTCCAGATTGTTTGAAAAGATGCAGCAAATACTATTTTCAAATGAGTTAATGTAAAAGTGTTTTTTTCTAAAGTGTAAAGCATATGATATAATATGTTTCTATTCCAAACATGTTCTGTGTTTTAGTGTGTGTGTCTATAGTGCAACAAAATAGTCACACCTAAAACTAATACATTATTAATCACTATTGATTATTGCACTTAAATATTTCCAGACAAACATAGCAAAGCACACACTTTTCCATCTTTCCAGACACAGGGTGCTTTATTTTCAGACAACATGGGAAATACTTTGACCAACATAGGGTGATAAAACTATGTGGCATAATAAATACATACTTGGTCTCTGTACCAAGATCCTGACACAGACTTTGTAAGACCCTTGTAATTTCCTGACTGACAGGATGCTAGAAGCATCTTTTGTTCTAATATTTAATCTTTGACCCTAATTCCTGACACCAAAGCTTCTAAGACCCTTGAAAGAGAGCAAGAGCCAGCAGGGAAGAGGTGCAGAGGGAGAGAGAGAGAATGAATGAATGAATCAGCATGGAACACTGAGTCTGCTCACCTCAGAGCCCAACACAGGGCCCAATCCCAGGACCATGGAATCATGACCTGAGCTGAATTAAGAATTGAATGCTCAAGGGTCTGAGCCACCCAGGTGCCCCTTGAGTGTCTTTTTGTGTGCTAATGGGATGACTGGTGGTTGGGGTCCCTAGATAGCTTTCTCATAGGAGCTAATCTCCAGAAAGGTCAAGGCATGATTAGAAGGTTGCAATTTTTGAGGCCCCCCATCCCCCCACCTCCTGTAGGAAAGAGGGACTGAAAGAGTTAATCACTAATGGTCATTGATTTAATCAACCATAGCTATGTAATAGAACCTCTATAAAGATCCTAAACCCAGGAGAGCTTCCAGGTTAGCCAACACAAGAAGGTACTAGAAGAATGATATGCCCAAAGAGGGAACCCCTCCCCCTTCCCCCATAGCTTGCCCTACGAATCCCTTCCATTTGGCTGTTCCTGAGTTGCATCTTTTATAATAAATCAGTAATGGTAAGTAAAGAGTTTCCCTGAGATCTGTGAGCTGTTATAGCAAATTATCAAACCTGAGGAGGGTGTTGTGGGAACCTCCAATTTATAGCCAACTGGTCCAAAGTAAAGGTGACAACCTGAGCCTTGTGAATGGTGTCTGAAGTGGGGGCAATCTTGTGGACTGAGCCCTGAACCTGGAGGGTCTGCACGGGCTCCAGGTAGTTTGTATCAGAATCGAATTAAATTGTAGGACATGTTACAGAACCAAGCCGGAACGCTGGTGGAAAAACCAAGCGGCACTTGGAGATCTTGGTGGATCGGAGATTTATTTAGCACCAACGGGCTCAGAGGAGACCGTTTCTCCAAGATCTGAGCCCCGAATGAAGGGGGGAAGGGTAATTTATAGTTGTCAGCTTCCATATCTGTGATGGGTTTTCACTTGCGCGGCAAACGGCAAAAAGAACCCGGAAGAGGGGTCTCTAAACTAGAGACCAGAGCTTGTTTTAGTCCCATCAGCCATCTTGTGGTGTAAAATTTTATTCATTTTCCCAACAGACACCCAGCTGCTATCCAGAAAACTGGCAAATTACCTGGTGTGGAATAAAACCCCGCACATTGGGTGTTGGAAGTGTTAGAAGTAGGGGTTCCTGACTGATACATTCAGTAGAGTGTGTGACTCTTGATCTCAGGGTTGTGGGTTCAAGCCCCATGCTGGGTGTTGAGATTGCTTAAAAATAAAAATAAAAAAATCTTAAAAAAATAAAAGGGTTGTAAGTAGAGAAAGGAAACAAGTGTTTTTTGTAGTTGTGAAATCAACATATATATTTTTTTGTTTTTTCTTATTTAACCCTTTTTCTTTTTTTTTTTAATTTTCTTTTTTCTTTTTTAAAATTTACATGCAAATTACTTAGCATACAATGCAACAATGATTTCAGGAGTAGATTCCTTAGTGCCCCTTACCCATCCCCCTCCCACAACCCCTTCAGTTACCCTCAGTTTGTTCTCCATATTTATGAGTCTCTTCTGTTTTGTCCCCCTCCCTGTTTTTATATTATTTTTGTTTCCCTTCCCTTATGTTGATCTGTTTTTTCTCTTAAAGTCCTCATATGAGTGGAGTCATAGGATTTTTGTCTTTCTCTGACTGACTAATTTCACTTAGCATAATACCCTCCAGTTCCATCCACATAGTTGCAAATGGCAACTTTGCAATCATTCTTTTTGATTGCCGAGTAAGAGGCCATTGTGTGTGTGTGTGTGTGTGTGTGTGTGTGTGTACACATACACCACATCTTCTTTATCCATTCATCCATCGATGGACATTTGGGCTCTTTCCATACTTTAGCTATTGTTCGTAGTGCTGCTATAAACATGGGGGTGTATGTGTCCCTTCAAAACAGCACACCTGTATCCCATGGATAAATGCCAAGTAGTGCAATTGTTGGGTCATAGGGTAGTTGTATTTTTAGTTTTTTGAGGAACCTCCATACTGTTTTCCAGAGTGGCTGCACCAGCTTGCATTCCCAACAAGTTTCTTTTTTTTAAGTGACATTTGTTTCTCTTTTTTGTTTATTTTCCAAAAGTTTATTTAGTTTAAAGCTGTTTGTTAATGTCACATGCTAAGGCCTTCTACACTGGAATTCTGCAGAATCTTTTTTTTTTTTTTTTTTTTTTTTAGTAATCTCTATACCTAACGTGGCGCTTGAACTCACAGCTCAGAGATCAAGAGTCTTACACTATTCTGACTGAACCAGACAGGTGCCCCTCCTGTGGAATATAATAATATTATAATATGTAGTTAATATAATAATAACATATAATTAATATAATAATAATATAATTATTATGTAATTAATATAACAATAATATAAGAGACTCATCTGCTCAGCTAGGTGGATTTTTCAAAAGTTTGTGTGCTCCCCTGCAGCTTATGATCTGACTGGAATAATACACTAGAGAACGTAATTGCTCAAAAGTAAATAAACACTGGGTGAGACATAATAATGTAAGAATAATCTTCACTAATTTAGCATCTTCCCACACATAACTGCTTACTCTCTCTGGCCACTAATCCCTATCTATTCACCTCTCTTACATTAATATTCCATTAATTCTTTGACTCCGTCAAGATCTTCACTCCATTGGCTCCTCTCACTTTCTAACTATCAATCATTTCCCTAGCATCCTCATTTCCACCAAAACCTAACTTAAAGCCACGATCCAGCTTCATAGCCACCCCCACCCCCTTATGAATATACTTAACACCTTCACCTCCCTCTACTTCCTCCACTGTTTTCATCTAGCAGAACCCAAACCCAACTACCCATCTACTATGTGCTGCACAGGAGGAGCTGAATGTTGTTAGAGGTGCACACAAATGTACCACAGGGGCTATTGTGCTCATTTTACATTAATAGCCACAGAGCTCGGGGGCACCTGGGTGGCTCAGTCAGTTGAGCATCCAACTGTCCATTTGGGCTCAGGTCATGATCTCACAGTTCCTGAGTCCAGCCCCAAGTCCTGCTCTGGGCTCTGTGCTTACAGCTGGGAGCCTGCTTGGGATTCTCTCTCTCTCTGCCCCTCTCTGTGCTCCCCCTCTCTCAAAATAAATAAATGAACTGAAAAAAAAATACCACAGAGCTCAGAGAGTCACTGAACATGATCTGGCAGCAGTCTTGCTACCCTTTCCCTACCTTCCTTCTCTTCTCTGGTCTTTGTCCACAATGGCTATCACACCGATAGTGGTTTCACTGTCTTACCTTGCATTTTCTTCCTAACTCACTCCAATCAAGCCTCCTTCTCACCTACTCCAATGAGACTACTCATGTTAATGCTAATGACCTACCTGTTGCCAAATCCACAGACAAGTTTATTGCTTTGACTTTGTTACTGACACTGAGAACAATTGACTACTCTCTCCTCAAATCATTTTATTCTCTTGGCTTCCTTGACAATCCACTTTCTGGCTTTTCTCCTTGAGGGCCGTTCCTTCCAGACTCCTTTGACTTCTCTACTGCATAACTTAATGTTACAGTGTCCCTGCTCTGTTCTAGGGTCCCTCCTTTTATCTGTCCCACAGAGCCTAGAAGTGATCTCAACCAGTCTCCTGGCTTTAAATTTCATCTGTCTGCCCAAAGATCCCCCAATCTATATCTCCTGCGCTGACCTCTCCCCAGATTTCCAGACCTCCACAACAAACCATCTGCATAGTTCTCCTTGGATGTCTAATGAGCATCTCAAACTTAACATGGCCCAAACAAAACGGCTTCATTTTTATTATCAAAATGTTTCTCTGCCAGTTTTCTTGTCTCTCTATATACTTCCACTAGGAACTTGGGTGGATCAAACCCAAAATCTTGGAGTTTGAGTTCTCTCTTTATCTTATCACTTCCCCTTCCACCAGTCAATCCATCTGAAGGAAAATCCCAACAGGTCTACCTTCAAAGCTAATCCTAAATCTGCCACTTCTTTCCATTATCACCCTAGTCTGTAGCACCTTCATCTCCTGTCCAGACCACTGTAAGAATTTCCTGGTCAGTCTCCCTGTTTTCACTTTGACTTCCCTATCATCCATAAACTACAGAGCAACTAGGAACAACTTTTTAAAATGCAAATCAAATAATGTCACTGTCCTCCTTCATTGAAGCTTCCAATTACAATCACAATAAAATCCAAAGACTTTATCCTGGCTCACGCACCCTGTCCATCTGGCCCTGCCCGCTTCTCTGTCTTCCATTTATAACAGTCTCTCCTTGGTTTACTATGCCCCAGACTTTGAACTTTTATTCTTCCATTGCGCAGAGGTCATTCCTGCCTTTGTGCCAACCTGTTCCGATTTAGGAAATGTTGTTCCCTGAGATCTTATGGCTAACTTTACGGCATTCATGTTGCACCTTATAAGTCACTTCTTCAGGGGCATCTGGCAGGCACAGTCAGAAGAGCATGTGACTCTTGATCTCAGGTTCTAAGTTCAAACCCCATGCTGGGTGTAGATATTACTAAAAAAAAAAAAAAAAAAAAAAAAATTGAAAGCTTTAAAAAAAAAAGTCACCTCCTCAGAAATATCTTCAAGGATCACCTCTTCTAATGGGTCTCCAGTCCATCACATCACCCATTTTACTTCTCTGCATAGCAAAAAAAAACTATCATTTCTGACTTTTCTTGTTTGTCTATTTATGTCTCCCCAAAGAATGTAAGTTCCCTGAGTATAAGGACCTTGACTCTTGTTCAATGCTGAATCCTCAATAATTTAAACAGTGCTCAATAAATATTTGTTGAGGAAGGAGGGAAGGAAGGGAAGAAAGATGGAAAGGAGGAAAGATTGAAAGAAGGGAAGGAGGAAGGGAAGAGAGAAGGAAGGAAGGGAGGAAGGAAGGAAAGGGAGATAGAGGAAAGGAGGGAGGAAAGAAAAAAGGAAGGAAAGGGGCTATGGTTTGAATGTTTGTGCCCCCACCCAAAATTCACATGTATCCTAACCCCCAAAGGTGATACTAGTAGGTAGGGCCTTTGAGAGGTAATTAGGTCATGAGGGTGGAAGCTTCATGAATGAGAGTAGTGTTCTTATAAAAGAAATCATAGAGTTCTCTAGGCCCTTCCTCCATGTGAAGATCCAAGAAGTCTGCAGTCCAAAAGATGGCCCTCAGCCAACCATGCTGGCACCCTCATCTCAGACTTCCAGCCTCCAGAACGGTGAGTGATACATTTCTGACACCTGCTCGGTAGAGTTTTGTTACAGCAGTGCAAACTAAGATAGAAGGGTATACAATTATTCTTATAACGGCTGCCTTACAAGGTACCTCAAACTAGTATCTTCCTTCTTGTGAAGATATGGTCCAAATCCAACAATCTTGAGAGCAGTTCAATAATCTTTCGATCCTATTTGGTCATCGTTTTTCTTTTCCTTTAGTATGTATGTATGTTGCTTGACTCTTGAAAATTTCCCAGCGTTTCTGGGAAACAAACTATTCCTGACCCTCTGTAAATTAAAACATTTTTCTTCTTGTCAATTTAACATGTGACAACCAAATAATTCATTTGCAATTAGAAGCAAAGCAAACCCATGAAAATTCACAACACAATAAGCAAAATGCAGATGATGGCTTTGTATATGTAAGACAAAAATAGTTTAGAGATCCTAAGGTATATACACAGGACTACCAGACAGCTATTTGTCATCAAGTAGATTTTAGATTTTTTTTTTAACTTAACTGAATTGTTCACTTTGAACAAATTATATTAGCAGCACTGAACCAATTGAAGCCTACTCTCAAGTTGTGCTTCTTTTAGCCTTTGAGGGGATCATGAGGAGGGAGGCAAAGGCAAGGACTTCCAAAGCGTGGGAGATACGTGAATTCTCCAGAAGTCTCTGTTGGTTTTTTCCATATTCTAGTTGACTTGATTAACCTCAAAAAAAGTATCAGGTCACCACTGAATTTCTTTGGAGGCAGGTTTAGGGAAGATCCAAAATAACAGTTATATTTTAAGATGTAATAAAAATGACGCCCTTAATATATACGTGATAGGCCATGGCCAATTGCATTTAAACCACACGTTCA
The DNA here is from genome assembly GCF_016509475.1 of Prionailurus bengalensis. Classification (NCBI taxonomy): domain Eukaryota; kingdom Metazoa; phylum Chordata; class Mammalia; order Carnivora; family Felidae; genus Prionailurus; species Prionailurus bengalensis. Next base: position 114,476,192 of record NC_057358.1, read on the forward strand.
TGGACAATGAAACAAACCAGGGGATCACGTAGAGGTGGCACAACAAAAATTCCCATTTATGATAACAGGGCAGAACTCTTGAGTGCTGAGATGGTTCATCCAATCCAAAGTTTACGGTTGGGATTTCTGACCTGGTAGACTTCTCGTTCTGCATGGGTTTTCCAAAACCACACATTCTGGGAACTAAGCAAACAGTGGCAAGCTAGGATAACTTATTTTTTTTTTTTTTATCTTGTGAATATTCTCTACATTGTGTATTTGAAGAAAAAATTCAATAGTAAATCAAAGTGAGATTGATGTTAGGCCAAATCCAAATAATCACTTTTAAAAAAATGTATTTGTATATTTTTGAGAGAGAGAGAGAAAGCAGGGGAGGGGCAGAGAGAGACGAAGAGAGAAAATCCCAAGCAGGCTCAGCTCTGTCCACGCAGAGAGGCTGACACCACAGAGCTGGGACTCACAAACCGTGAGATCGTGACCTGAGCCAAAATCAAGAGTCAGAGACCACCAACTGAGCCACCGAGATACCCCCAAATCATCATTCTTATCAGCCTTTAGACTGAGAAACCAACCTGTAGACCCCCTCGCTGAAACAGCTAACCAAATGTAATAAGTAAGGCACATGGACTACTATAAGAGACAGTGCGGATGCCTTGTAGAAATGGAACCAGGATCTAAAGTTGTGCTCTCACATGTTTCCCAAGGGTGTGTGTGTGAGGTCAGGTGAATTTATTTCATGAGTTTGGTAGAGACACGCCATCCAAACATGGGTCAGGGCTGGCATTTCCTTGGATTTTCTCAGTCCAGTGTTTTCCTAAGTGTGTCCCTCCAAACCCTAAGTTCTCAGAAGTCACCTCAGTCGATGGGGAGAAGCAAGCAGTTGAGGCCCTGTATTATTCACCCTTGCATCAGCTGATGCAGCTTCATTTTTATCTTTTTTGCACAATAGAATTCTGAGTAAGATTTGTTACAAAAAAAAAAAAAAAACAAAAAAACAAAAAAACAAAGGAACATATCAATCAGGGGCCCAGAAAGAAAAAGTGTAATTGAAAACATTTTGGAGGCACCTGGGTGGCTCAGTCGGTTGGGCTTCCGACTTCAGCTCAGGTCATGATCTCACAGTTCACGAGTTGAAGGCCTGCGTCGGGCTCTGTGCTGACAGCTCAAAGCCTGGAGCCTGCTTCAGATTCTGTGTCTTCCTCTCTGCCCCTCCTCAGCTCACGCTCTGTCTCACTCTCTCTCATGCAGAAATAAATAAACATTAAAAAAAAATTAGAAAATATTTTGAAGGAGGGAACTGTTTAAATGGGTATGGTCAGAGGTTGAGAAAACCAGTAAGAAATGGGAAAGCACACCTTTGTTAGCAACAGAAGGAGTTCCCGCAGATCTAGTTGGACTAGTGCCTAAAGGGGCAAGAGGAGGAAGCCGTTACCAGAACTCAAGGAGAACTATGCGACAGACTGGCGGCAGCAGGACAGGAGCTGTGACCTTCAGTAAAGGAATATTTAGAGAACACTTAGACATGAAAGGGAGGATACCAAGGAAGTATACGTCCTGTCCTCTCTCCCTTCCACCTTCAGGATTTCCCGCAGGTGCTTCCCACTGGTCCAGCCAAACAAGGAGCCAAAGAGCAAGGGAGCCAGTGGACGTAGCGAGCAGATCAAGTTCAGTCTCCGGAAGCCGGGCAGTTAAGATCTCACGTTAAATAGGAGTCGAGCTATCTTCCTTCTGGAGAACTGTTGGAAAATAAACTAGATTTGGAGCGCCCGGGGGGCTCAGTTGGTTAAGCATCAGATTTCAGCTCGATTCAGCTCAGATCATGATTTCACAGTTTATGAGATCGAGCCCCATGTCTGGCTCTGTGATGACAGCATGGAGCCTGCTTGGATTCTCTCTCTGTCTCTCTCTGTCTCTCTCTCTCCTCTCTTTGCCCCTCTCCCTCTTTCTGCTCTCTCTCTCTCTCTCAAAATAAAAAATTTAAAAAAACCTTAAAAAAAAGAAAATAAACTAGATTCTATATGTTCATATACACTAGATCTAAATAAACTATTAAAAGCAAAGAGCCTGGCCTAGTTCTAGACACCTCATTTATGCTGTCTACAACTCTATCTAAGTATCATAGGTGAATTCACTGAGGATCAGAAGTTGGAAACTTGTCCATGCCTACCAAGCTCTGATTCTTCCCATATACCACATTGAAGGTAATGATAAAAATAATGGTCAGGGTGCCTGGGTGACTCAGTCGGTGAAGCATCCCACTCTTGCTTTCAGCTCAGGTCATGATCTCACAGTTGTGGGATCCAGCTCCTTGTCGGCCTCTGCACCGGGCATGGAGCCTGCTTTGGATTCTCTCTCTCCCTCTCTCTTTGCCCTCCACCCACTTATGCTCTCTGCTTTCTCTCTCTCTCTCTCAAAATAATAATAATAATAATAATAATAATAAGGGTCAACATTTTAAAACTCTTTTCAATTAAAAAGTTCTGGAAATAGGGGCGCCTGGGTGGCTCAGTCGGTGGGGCGGCCGACTTTGGCTCAGGTCACGATCTCGCGGTCCGTGAGTTCGAGCTCCGCCTCCGGCTCTGGGCTGATGGCTCAGAGCCTGGAGCCTTCTTCCGATTCTGTGTCTCCCTCTTTCTCTGCCCCTCCCCCGTTCATGCTCTGTCTCTCTCTGTCTCAAAAATAAATAAATGTTAAAAAAAAAAATTAAAAAAAAAAGTTCTGGAAATAGATGGTAGGAATGGTTATCCAATGATGTGTATGTATTGTATGCCACTTAAAAATAATTAAAATGCTAAATTTGACGTTAGGGACATTTTACCACAATTAAAAAAATCAGAGAGATTTGAGACACAGGGGGAAGTGGAATGTGTGACAACGGAAATAAGGGGTTGCAACTGATGCCAGCAGGCCGGGTCCAAGGACTCAGAGGGGGGGGGCGTCCCACAGGACCAGCCAAGGGGGGTCCTTGGCTGCATGCAGGATCGAAATCAAATGTAAGCCAGCAGGAAGCGAGAGCAGAGTTTTTTGAAGACCTAAAGAGAGAGAGCAGATACAGAGGGAACGAATGTCTGGGAGACTCAGAAAAGAAAGAATGAATGTCGTCTTTGCTTGGGGTCTAGGGCTTTTATGGAGGATGATGATCTGGGGCACATGTCCTCACAGGCATCCGGGAACTTAGCGAACGAGCCCTTGCTCAGGTGTCCTCTATATGCCACTTATGCTCTGGAGCCAGGGGTCTTAGAAAACGTACATGATGACCTCAACTGATCACTCTGTAAGTATTCTGTCTGTTGGGCTGGAAGGGTCCAAAGAAATCCTTAACTTCTTGACCTTCATAAAGAGGAAAGAAAGAAAGAAAGAAAGAAAGAAAGAAAGAAAGAAAGAAAAAATTAAAAAATAGTAAAATAAAAGGAGGACATACATTAAGGTATGTGGAAGGCAGGGGTGCAAGTCTTAGGTAGAATAGAAGCAAGAAAAGGAAAGGAAAAAAAAAACAGCTTGTTTTTCGCAGATTCCCTTCAGTTTCCTTGTCTTGGAATGATGTGAGGAAGGGGTCATGAGCCAAGGAGTACAGCCAGGCTCCAGAAGCTGGAAAAGGCAGAGAAACATTCTCTCTTTGAGTCTCCAGAGGGAATCAACCCCTGAAGACACCTTTGACTTAAGTCTAGTGAACTGTAGATGTCTTGCCTCCAGAACCATAAGATAATAAATTTGCATTGTTTAAAAAAATTTTTTTAAAGAAAGATATGTGCTTTCAATTTGGAATTTTTTTATTGTGACAAGATGGTAGCCAATCTCTGTAAATAAGTTTTGAAGGAAGGAAGGAAGGAAGGAAGGAAGGAAGGATTAAATTTCAGGCTACTTATTCATAGTAAACTTACTGGGTAAAGCCTCCAAAACATGTAGCCTATGTTTTCTCTGACTGTAATGATTTTAAACTATATCTGCAGATTATTTGACACTCCTCCCACCAAAAGGTAGGCTCTCATTCTTCCCTTGAAGGTGGGCGGGACTTAGTGACTTGCTCCAAATGAGTAGTTGTTGTGTGACTTCTGAAGCTACTTTAAGGCTGTTTAACAAACACAAGTGAAATGTTTTTGTTTTATGTGATTGTTAGCTCAATAAGTCTTCCAAGAGGTTGCCTTGTTTGAAAACAAATCTTGTCATGAACCTGGACTCAAAGCCTCTAGTCATGTACTAGAACTACTCAACTCTGGAAGGAGGTTGCCAGAAGGCACCCAGAAGAGTGATTGGTATTATTATTATTACCTACCTCCTATATCTTCTCAATGGGTCACCACACATTCTTATGGTTTCTATTACATACTATTTATTTGCTGGTGATCCCCAAATCTGCAGTCTGGCTTTCTCCTCTAAATATGAAGCTTAAATATTTAATAGCCTGCTAGACAAATCCACTTCAATCTACAGAATCCTCAAGCTCAATTCAATATGTCTAAACTCTAAACTGACTCATCATCTGCCTCTTCTGCTCACAATTTCATCTAATTTCCTGTGACCTCCAGGGTTCCTGTATCAGTGCTGGCATGCTCAAGCCAGAAATTGTCTTCTTTGTTCCCTTTTTATTTTGTCCATATTCAATTAATCACCCACTCCTGCAAATTCTTTTTTTTTTTTTAACGTTTATTTATTTTGAGAGAAAGAGAGAGAGTGTGAGTGGGGGAAGGCAAAGACAGAGGAAGAGTGAAAATCCCACACAGGCTCCATGCTGCCAGCACAGAGCCCCACGCAGGGGCTCTCATGAACCAGGAAATCATGACCCGAGCCGAAATCAAGAGCCAGGCGCTTTAACCAACTGAGCCACCCATGTGCCCCCCAGTCCTGCAGATTCTATCCCGCATCATCCCATTTTTTGAGTCATTCCATTGTAACCTGAGATTCCAGCTCATCTCTGTTTTTGGTCTGCATTCTTCTAATTCATTCTCTACAGTGCTGCTGGAATGATCTTTCTAAAGCACAAATCTGATCATCATTATTCCCTTGCTTAAAATTTTTCATGAGTTCTCCATGATTTTGAGGATACAGATTCAAATCCCTTACTGTGGCTTACAAGGCCATCACATGCTCTTGCTCCAGCTACCTCTGAGTTCTTACCTCTTGACATTATTTTCCTTGCACTATACAATTCAGGCATGCTGAACTATTGCAGTTTCCTGATTCATCAGTCTTTCCCCTACTCTTGGTCATTACATATGCTTGAAATGTTCCCTACGTTCATCCTCCCTTTGTCCAATTCCCACTCATGCCCAACTCTTATCCCCACCACATACCCCCAACTAAGCTACACAACCTATGTGCACCCCAATTTTGTACTCAATCCTATTCTGGGGGAAAAGAGACCCTGGCGGTCTCAAAACACTCTAGGCTACAGGGCAAGTCTGTCCCTAAGGTACATCAACCTTCAACTGCCTCCTCTTGTTTGAATACAGACCCCCTCCCCACCCCTGCCAATTTTTCAATTATAATTGGCTTGCCAGGCAGTGTTGTCTGTAAAGAGTAAATGCCCCAGTCCTGTTGATGCAAGCGTAACAATCTGCATGAATATTTTATTGCCCACTGTAAATTAATAAAATGACATTTCAGTCTCGGTGAGCTTGGATAATATGAGTTTGCCAAGAGAAAACTTTACTTTCAATGTGCTGACAAAAGTTCAAGTTCTGAGCCTGCAAAGCAAAGATTCAGAGCTTGTACCACAGCAAATTTACCAATGTAAATGAACTTCCCGAGGTCTCTTGACAGCCAGTTGCCTTCCCTGGGCTGCATAATTCGAATGATAAGTTGTATAGAATTTAGACCTACCTCACTTCCATCTCTCCTTATGAGTTGATAGAAACTCAGTGCTAGAAGATTCCAGAGGCCATCTATTTCAAACACTACATTGCTTAAGAGCATGAATTGCTTTAGAATTGTCTGAAAATCTAAAGTAGAACATTATTGTCAGGACTCAAATAAATGATCCTTTATAATATACTAATCTGAAAATGCCTTGCCACAGAAAAGGTGGGATGAATAAGAAATGAGAGATGATAAAGTACTTTACTTAATATTATTATTATTAATAGTTAAATTATTATTATGTAGAAAATATTCTGGGTGGAAGAGGAGCTCTTTCTCACACACTTTCTCTCCTTCCTCTAAATCTACCTGTACTTCAAAAAAGAAAATAGAAAAAGAAAAACCTCTTTTCTTTTTACAGGAGAAAAAAAAATCAACCTTATAATTTAGGGCAATCACCTCATTCATGCTGTCACTTCTACATATATTTAATATCAGCACTTGCAAGATTACATAAAAAATACAAGGTACACCTTTAAAAAATGCTTTAAGGACAATGCTTTTTACAGGTTAGTTGACTAAAAAATGAGATCCAAAAATGCATTTCATTTGGCAGATTTCAGTCAATATATAAAATGGACAAGCAAACAAAGTAATCTGGTGAGAAAATTAAAGGCAACTTTGGGGAAATACCATCTCCTCTCCTTTTTACCTTGTAGAAGAAGAAAAACTTTCCCTTTCCCTTCTCTCTCTTTTTTTAAATGTATATTTATTTATTTTCAAAGAGAGACAGAGAGAGAAAGCAGGGAACAGGGGGGAGGGGCAGAGAAGGAGAGGGAGAGAGAGAATCCCAAGCAGGCTCCACACCGTCAGCACAGAGCCCAACACAGGGCTCGATCTCACCAACCGTGAGATAATGACCTGAGCGAAATGAAGAGTCAAAAGCTTAACCAACTGAGCCACCCATGCACCCTTTCTTCTTGTCTTTTTTAATGTTTATTTATTTTGAGAAAACGTTTCCTCTACTTTCTCATCTTAAGTACTACCTGAGGATGTGCAAAGTAAAGTAACAAAAGATTAACAGAAGAACCAGACCATTTCTATTGATACTCATTTATATGTGCATAAGGTCTTCATGAAGGAAAAAAGACAAGAAGGAGGAGGAAGAGGACGAGGAAGAGGAAGAAGAAGAGGGAGAGAAAAACCCAAAGAAGCGGTTGGATTTTCAGGCTTATGTATCATTTTAATATAGGGTGACTTTGAGAAGTGACTATGCAAAGGGAAAAGAGTTTTGGTTTCTTGGGCAGATAAATGGTGGGGAAAGGGCAGGCTGCCCCTAGACAGGCCACTTCAGCATGTGGATTATTTTGAGCTAAAGGCAATCAAGACCCCAAGGGCTCAAGGAAACTTTTACCCCTCCTTAAATCACCTAGAAGAATCTAAATTGGAGGTCTTTTCCAGAATAAGAACCATTAGTAGAGACGAATGTTATCTGAGTGGCCCTTCAGGAGCCCAGGGCAAATATTTGTTTACCACATGTTTACTCTTTTTCATCTTCCTGTGAATTGCATTCCTTCCCTTTGAAGTCCCAGGCCCCTACCCCTCCTCAAACACACCTCATTTGCCTGTCTTTGGAATTTCCAAGTCTATGTGGATTTCCCATATATAACACTTTTAAGTTTGGTTTTCTCATGTTAATCTGTCTCATGCCAATTTGATTCTTAGTTCAGCTAGCAGGCTCTTGAAGGGGACAGGAATTCTTGCTCCCCAAGAATAGGAAACATAAGTCTTGCCCTTGGCTAGGTGGGTAGAATGCTAACCACTTCTGATTTGGAACTGCCCAACGCTAATAAACTTTGCTCAACTAAACTCTTAAAATTTTTAATAAGCCTCAGTTTATCTTTTAACAAGTAGTAACGAGAGCTTTCCTTAGCTGGTACCGGGAGGAAAGTTTATAACCTGCTTTTAGGCAGAAAAAGATGCTAAAAAGATGATTGAAGGGGTGCCTGGCTGACTCAGTGGAGTGTGCAACTCTTGATCTTGTGTTGTGAGTTCAAGATTGTGTAGAGATTGCTTTAAGAACATTAAAAATCTTGAAAAAAAAAAGATGATTCAAGAAGACAATTTAAGCTGGGACACCTGGGTGGCTAAGTCGGTTAAGTGTTCAACTCTTGATTTCAGCTCAGGTCATTATCTCAAAGTTCATGAGTTGGAGCCCCAGGTCCGTCTCTGTGCTGACAGCATGAAAAGTCTGCTTAAGATTCTCTCCTTCTCTCTCTGCCCCTCCCCTGCTCATGCTTTCTCTCTCTCCCTCGAAATAAATAAATAACCTTAAAAATAAAATAAATTGGACAATTCAGGTTATATGAATGAACTTTATTTAACATTTCATTAAGTGGACAGTGTTTCAGAGAATGGCAAAATGGAGCAAAAGGCGAGAGGCTTTTACAGGATAAAGAACAAAGAACAAGGAAGAGACAAGTAGAAAACATCTGGGGACCTGGGTGGCTCTTCCAACTTCCAACTTCGGTGGAACTTCCAACTTCGGCTCAGGTCATGATCTCACGGTTCATTGAGTTCGAGCCCCATGTCAGGCTCTGTGCTGACAGCTCAGAGCCTGGAGCCTGTTTGGGATTCTGTGTCTCCTTCTTTCTCTGCCCCTCCCTCACTCATGCTCTGTCTCTCTCTCAAAAATAAATAAACATTAAAAAAATAAAAATTTAAAAAATTTAGAAAATTCATTTATTAAAAAAAAAAAAAAGAAAATATCTGATTGGTGGGGGCCACGTCATCAATTTCAGTGAGAAGGCCCATGGTTGCCTTGGCATTAAGGGACTAGTTAACTGGGTATGCTATGTTTCTGGTCGGGCTCCCACTGGAAAGGTTATCTGAGCTTTGATTTGCTTACATGGTAGTCCCCACCCCTCCCTGGTCCCTACAGAAGCAGCTCCATCTTGGGCCCAGAAATTTATTTCAACGTCTCTGGCTCTTTCTGCTATTTCTCAGTTGCCTTTAGCTCAAAATAATTAATACACTCAAGCGGCATATTCCAATCCCCTTCAACCTCATACATCTTGCTCAAGGTGTGGAGCATGGTGGGGCCTTCAAAAACAATGGTTAATTTGCCCCATTCAACTTGAAATCCAGATGAGAACTTTGTTCTCATAGATAGCAGGATTTGTCACCCCAAAATATACCTCTTTGGCAGAAGGATTATTTAGAACTGATTATTTTGAGAAGTGGCTGATGCAGGAACACCTGAGTGGCTCAGTTGGTTAAGCTCTTGGTTTCAGCTTAGGTCATGAACTTACAATTTGTGAGTTCAAGCCCCGCATCGGGCTCCGTGCTGGCAGTGTGGAGCCTGCTTGGGATTCTGTGTCTCGCTCCCTCTCTGCCCCTCCCTCACACTGTCTCTGTCTCTCTCAAAAATAAATAAACTTAAAAAAAAAAAAGTGGCCGATGGAGATGCTGTGTAAAAAGGGTATAAGTTATCATTTTGTAAGGAAGTCTCTATTTGTAAGAGTGTCCTCTCTCAGTACCAGGAAGAGGGAATATGGCTTTTCCTGGTTACCTCCCAGAACTGGCTTCCCTCCCCCACCCAGTGAGAAATAAGCCCACCGACCCAGTCCAAGGATGGACACAGAGACTTAGAGCACAGTGAAGCAAGGCTTTAATCAACATTCTTACAAGAGCAAGTGTCTGAGGGACAGGCACACTTGGGGCAGTTACAGCAGACAATTTATCTCCTAGCATGCAAGCCCCTCCCCCCCATTCCTCATTGGCTGAGTACTAGAGATTACAGCATTAATCCAGTCAACACCTGTGCCCACGTAAGGCAAAAAGTAGTCTGATTGGAGCAAATGTACATTCCTTGAGGTGATGCAGAGACTTTAATTCCCTCCTCCCTTTGTTTTTTTGGTGCATGCTCATTGTAAAGCCCACAAAAATAAGTCCTCAAAAAGGAGAGGGGAAGAATCAGGAAGTAAAGTGTCTAAGGGTTTGGGACTCCACTGTGGGGAGGAGGGGGTTCATCAATATTTCCAATAGGTTGTCAACCTGCTGTTAACTAGACAGCACAGCTTTTATTTGGTATTTCTGAAGATGAATCATCTCCCTTAAGTCTCACAACCTACCAGCAACCAACACATCTGTCTGCCTTTCTTTCATCTTTAGCTGAAGATGGGTTTTGTTTTGTTTTGCTTTCTTTTGTTTTGTCATTTTGAGACATTTTGAGAGAGAGAGAGAGAGAGAGAGAGAGAGAGAGAGAGAGAGAGAAAGTGGGTGACCAGGGGAGGGCAGAGGGAGAGGGAGAGAGAATCTGAAGCAGCCCCACTCAGGGCATGGAGATCTCACAACCGTGGTGTTGCAGGATATTTTACCTCAGTACCCAGGGTTCATTGTCTTACCACTTCAAAGAATGAAGAGGTGGACACAAAATAAAGTGAGCTGCAGGCAAAAGCTTATTAGAGTATAAGATTAGAAAGAAAGAATTAGTAGGAAAGCTCTCTTAACAGAAAGGGGACATTTGAAGGTGAATGTCCCAGGACTCTAAGCAAGGGTTCTTGTTTTATAAGGTTCTGGTCACCGCCCCCTTCCTTCCCCCTTGTTCCTTCTCAGGTCCCACCCTTACTGGCTTGACAACTCTAGGTGCTGGGTTGTCCATTCCTGATTGGCTCCACTCCATTGTGTGAGGAGTCAGACTGGTCCTACTATCCCTCATGTAACATAAGTTTTATGGTTTAGGTATTTTGATTGTCAAATTCCTGAGGGGAACCTGAGGGGGAGTAGGTGGTGTCTGTTATGTTCTTAACAGGGATAAGGTCTCAAACTGCTCAGGCAGTTTGCTGTAGTCAGACATTCCCAGCATAGTTCCAAAATGTATGTCTTCCCCCACCCAGGGACCTCAGGTGCCAATCCTTTCTCCCTCTGCCTAGTCTATCCTATTTTCCCCTATCATAGTGAGATCACGACCTGGGCCGAAATCAAGAGTTGGATGCTTAACTGACTGAGCCACCCAGGAGCCCCTGAAGATGGTTTTTGAACTGGCAGCTTAGGCCTCCTTGGGAAGCTGCTCATTTCTCCCTGGCATCTCTCTCTCATGTGTACATGTTAATACAGTTCTATTTGTTTTTCTCTTCATCTGCCTTTTATTACAGGGTGTCTCAGCCAACAACTCAGAGGGTGAAGGGAAAGTTATTTTTCCTCCCCTACAGTTCACTCAAGAAACTACTACATATAACACAATTGGATTATAACATCCTAAGATGAAATTTGTTTTTAAAAAAATTCAGCTAAGTTGAATTTTAAAGATCTAATTGGCTTTATGCAATGACTTCAGAAGCAGGCAGCACCCCACATAGCAAAGAGAGGGGAGCTCTCCACAAGTTGTAGAAAATGGAAGTTTTTATGGGCAGAAGGAGGGTGGGACAAGGAAGTTAAAAGTGGATTGCTTCAAGCAGGGTTACCTTCCCCCAGAGGAAGGCAGGGATGCATCAGACAGATTACCTCATTGGTGCTAACCAGGAAATTCCAGACTGATTGGATTAAAATTCCACCCCTGGGAGAGGCTGGAACTGCCATTAGGTTAGGTATTAAGTCTTGGCAGGGCTTAGCAAAAGTGACTATTTGGGGCCCATTGTTTCTTTTTAACAAATTGAAAGCTAATAATAAATACTTTCATCCTGTGATGAGAAATAATCGACAAAAACCATCTTTAAATCCTTTTATATATGGAAGAAAAGTTTTAAGGTAATGTGTCACCAACTTAGTGGAGCAATTTTAAAATGGAAAGTTAAAGGAATTGTTAGTACATCAAGATTTCTGTCCCTCGATTTTGACAATCTGGGTGTCAAATACCAGGAGGTAGAATAGAATCAAGGGATCTGTTGTATCTTCTGCTGTGACCTGGAAAGTTGAAGACACTTGAAAAGACCAAGTTACTTTTCCAGCCTGCATAGTATTTGCTGAACCCAATTAGTACGTTGGCTTGAATCATTATGTCAACCGTCTAAAGGGAGCTGTATCTATTTTTGTTTTGTTTCATTTTATTGTATTTAATTTGGGGCATGTATTTTATTCTGTTTGGGAAATTATTAACTGCTAACATTTTGCAGAAGTGGGTTCACTCATAAACACTCCAAAGAAATGTTTGCCTCATCTTTCGTTTGTATTGCCAACTGCTTACTCAAGTAACAGTTAGTTTAGGAGGTTTCTTTTTCATGCCAAAAAAGTACTATTTCTTGAGACATAGATTTGACTAGAAAACAACATTTAATTGTGGTTGTAAAATGTTCTGTTATTCTATAAAATAAAAATAAAATAGAGGACTATTTGGATGGATGAGAATCCATATTGATTTGAAAGATTTGATTTGGTAACTAGAATTTTTCAATATTGAGAAATGTCATTCTGTTAAACATTGCAAACATTGTGTATTGTTTTTATTTTATTTTATTTTATTTTATTTTATTTTATTTTATTTTATTTTTTATTTGAGAGACAGAGTGTGTGAGTGGGGGACACAGAAGGAGAGACAGAGAGAGAGAGAATCTAAAGAAGGTTCCATGCTCAGTCAGAAGCCCAGTATGGGACTCAGTCCCACAACCTGAGCCAAAATCAAGAGTCCAACACTCAAGGGACTGAGCCACCTGGGTGTCTCTGTGTATTGTTTTTAAATAAAGTTGCAATGGTTACTTACTTGTTCTACATTGCTTTGTGTATCATAACTTTTCAAGGACAGAGTAACCCAACAGACAGCTTACAGGTAACATGAATTGAGCACTTACTAGCACTGCTCAGAACTCCTTACATTACTTCATTTATTCCTCATGATAATCCTACGAGACTGAGAGAGATTAAATAACTCTTCCAGGGGTTCATGGATGGCTCAGTTGATTAACAGTTCCTGTCATGGTCTTGAGGTTCGTGGGATGGAGCCCCAAATCAGGCTCCATGCTGACAGCACAGAGTCTGCTCAGGATTCTCCCTCCCTCTTCCTCTGCCCCTCCCCTGATCGCTCCATATGGGCACAGGCACACTCTTTCTTTCTCTCAAAATACATAAACATTTTTATAAATAAATAAATAAATAAATAAATAAACTTTTCCGAACCAAGAAGTGATTGAGCAGTGGTTGAAGGTGGGCAGTCTTTTTTATTTATTTATTTATTTGTTTATTTATGTTATTATTATTATTTATTTTAGAGAGAGAGCATGCATGCGTGAGCTGGGGAGAGGGTCAGAGGGAGAGGGGGGTGGGGAATTCTAAGCAGGCTCCGTGCTCAGTGTGAAGCCCTACAGGGGGCTCCATCCCACAACCCTGGGATCATGACCTGAGCCAAAATCAAGAGTCAGGCGCTCAACCGACTGAGCTGCCCACGCACTCCAGATGCAGACAGTCTAACTCCAGAGCCTGTACTACTAATGATTTCAAATACTTCAATATCTAGTGGATTGGTATAAGATACCAGTGAAGTAGCCGATATTATTCTAGGGTTCAAATGTTTTATTTATTTGCCTAAATTACTTAAACAAAGAGGTCATTGATGAGGTGACTTTAACACCTCAGCAGCCTACCCAAGCAAACCAAAGCCTATACCTGAAATGCTTCAAGATTAAGAAATCAAAACCTAAGGACATCTAATCACAAACAGCCAAAGAGACTTTTCCAAGTAAGGCAAATGCTTACGCTGTAGCCAATCAAATAATTCCCTTGCTTTCCTCCTGCACTTGCACCCGATCTATGTAAGTTTCCCCCTACTCCTGTTGGTAGAGCACTGCTAACCACTTCTCATTTGACATTGCCAGATTCAAATGGATTTTTGCTCAAATAAACTTAAAAAGTTTAATATGCCTCCATGTATCTCTTAACACTACATATTTTTGAAACATTCTCAGAACCTTTCATCCCTTATAACTCCATGGTCTTCAGGATTTCCATTTTTAATGCCTAATATTCCATCAACATGAGAATATTAAAAGTCAACCCATAAGGTTTTTTTATTTCTAGTTTTATTTTTTTAACATACATATTTTTAGCATATATATTTTAGTTATTTGTTTGCTCATTAAAGATGGTTGGTCAGGGCATCTGGGTGGCTCAGTTGGTTAAGCGTCCAACTTCAGCTCAGGTCATGATCTTATGGTTTGTGGGTTCGAGCCCCATCTCGGGCTCTGTACTGACAGCTCAGAGCCTGGAGCCTGCTGAGGATTCTGTGTGCCTCTCTCTCTCTCTGCCCCTCCCCCGTTCATGCTCTGTCTTTCTCTGTCTCAAAAATAAATAAAGCATGAAAAAAAAACTTAAAAAAAATTTTTTTTTAATGTTTATTTATTTTTGAGACAGAGAGAGACAGAGCATGAACGGGGGAGGGTCAGAGAGAGAGGGAGACACAGAATCGCAAGCAGGCTCCAGGCTCTGAGCCATCAGCCCAGAGCCTGACGCGGGGCTCGAACTCATGAACCGCGAGATCGTGACCTGAGCTGAAGTCGGACGCTCAACGGACTGAGCCACCCAGGCGCCCCAAAAAACTTTTTTTAAAGATGGTTGGCAAATCAGAGCTATATAAATCACTTCTATATCTTAATATAGAATTTTCAGAAAGTTAAGCCCATGATGCTCAGAGGGCACATATAGAGTCAAAGAGCTGTTTACCTCATTAATGAGAGTCATAAAGATGACACCCCAGGTTCAAAAAGGAGTAAGACATACAAAGTATTTCTAGTCACTGGGGTGGGGGGAATGCTGGAATAAGATTACTAAATGACATAAAAATTGGCTAACACCCCACTGGGCAATAAATCTAATCTTTGGGTTGTAGTATTCTACCTGACACAAATCATTTGAATCTCTAGGGGACAAAGGTTATTTGCATATCCCTAAACTTAGGGATTATTTGCATCAATCACTGTCTCGTTTTCTACGATTTACCATCTACTCTTACAGTCATTGTTACCATTTGTCACTATTACAGTACATGTTTTACGTATTTATTTTGTTTATCGTCTACTCCCTCCATTAAAATATAAAGGTAGTGTATCTTCCCCCTTTTGTACATTATAGTATCCCTAATCCCTAAAACAGTACCTGGCACATAACAGGCATTCAAACATATGCCTTGAATGAATAAATGAGTAAAATCAAAGAAGGCTGTGGTTCACTTTGGCCTTAAGAACACAAACCATTTTAAGAGAAAAACTGAAAAAATGTACCTAGGCCCAAGGTAAATTAAAAAGTAAACTAAGCTGGATGCCTGAAGGATACTCAAGCCCTTAATAGCAGTGCTTGAATAGAGGAGATTCCCCACCCAACTTTCTACGCAAAGATTAATAGAAACGACATATGATGAAGTAGAAAAATAAGCGGCATCTGGGGAAAATCTGTTCGCCTCTCATTTCCAAAGTGGAGAAGAAATGTCTGTGCTCTCTGAAGAGGGCTGGGGTGGGGGGGAGGGGAGCAGATCCAGATTGTAAAACTCACCAAGATAAATCCTGCCTCAGGAAGCCACTTGTAGTTGAAGAGGACCAGAACATGCCACCCCAAAATATGCTACTTTGGCAAAATGACTATTCTGAATTGAAGGCAATTAAGGAACTGCAGTCTTGGGGGAAATCTCTCTGCCCTCCTCTCATCTAGCTAAAAGCAGGACAAATATTGCCATTCGTAGAGGTGGAAGAGAAAAACAACTGTTAATCCCTGGGACTCTGAATCACTGGAGACAGCTCCAGACCAGAGACTGCTACCTGACGAGTCTGCATGACACAGTTTGCAAAATCCCCTTACTTCCTTCTTCCTAGAAGCGCAAATCCCTTTTCCTTTGTCTTGTCAATTCTCCGCAAATATATTGTTCTTTGTTAAAAGAATATATAAGCCTTTGGGTCTGATCTTCTCTTTGGGGCTTTCACTTCATTTCTGTGAGGACTCTCATACATATATAAAATAAACATTTTTCTATTTATCTGTCTTTGGTCATTGCAGTTTGCAGGGCTCTAGGCACAGAACTTAAGAGAGTAGAGGAAAAACAATTTTCGTCCCCTACATTTTCCAGCCACTAATCTCCCTTGCTGGCATTGTCTCTGAAAATGGGGTAATATTTTTGGCATAATATTTTTTAGGCTATTACCTAAATAATCTTAAATCACTTTATCAATAATATATTAACTCACTTCAGTGCAAAACATTTGATAATTATATGAAAGGAAGCAATTTATCAAGATAAATCCAAGTTGACCATCTTTTTATGTATAAACATTTTGCTGTCTCAGTTGTAGACTTATTTCATATCATAATAGAAAATGTGGCTCTTAAACAGCTCCTTAAACCCTCAAAAAAACCCATACACATACAACATTTCATCCAGTCTTTAGCATAAAGACTGATTTGTAAAATCAAATCTCTAGTCTCTAGGCATCTTTTTAAAATTTTTTAAATGTTTATTCATTTTTGAGAAACAGACACAGAGCATGAGCTGGGAGGGACAGAGAGAGAGAGACATAGAATCTGAAGCAGTTTCCAGACTCTGAGGTGTCAGCAGAACCTGATGTGGGGCTCAAACCCATGAACTGTAAGATCATGACCTGAGCCCAAGCCGGACGCTTAACCGACCAAGCCACCCAGGAGCCCCTATAGGCATCTGTCAAAGTAAGGCAGTAATTCTCATAACTTTTTAAATGCTAATATATTTGTGATATGATTTTATTTGTAAGTGTAACATTTATGAGCTTTATAGCAAGGATTGGAGAAATTTCTTTGTCAAGAGCCGGAGAGTAAATATTTTAGGCCTTGCAGGTCATATCATCTCTGGGTCAACTACGCAACTCTGCTGTTGCAATGTGAAACAGCCATAGAAAATACCTATAGAAACAGGCATGCCTGTGTTCTAAAAAACTTCATTCGTGGACACTACACTTAGATTTCATAGAGTTTTCATGTGCGATACATTTTTTTTTTCAACTAGTTAAGAATGTAAAAACAATTCTTAGTTTGTAGCTGTATAAAAACAGGGAGCAGGCAAGATTTAACCCATGGGCTATAGTTTGCCAACATAATAGTATATAAGACAAAGTAAAGGCTCACAGAAGTCGACAGTCGGGCACAGGGGTGGTGATGCCTCATACCACTTTTCCCAAAGTAACCTGGCAATTTTCGTCATAACTGACCCTGTGGTAAGCCGTGACACCCGCATGACCATGGCCTCCCAGTGATTCCAGTGCTTGCGATGTGATGATGGCTCACAGGACCCCAAGGGTTGGAATCTTCCTAATCTAGGTAGTATATCTAGAGCCAGGCCAAAGGAGAATCAGTATGGTGTTAGTCTGCATTTTGTTTACATCTTAAAGTTTATTTATTTGAGAGAGAGATAAGTTAGTTGATTGAGTGATTGATTGATTGATTTGAGAGATAGAGAGAGCACGGAGGGGCACAGAAAGAGGGGGACACATAGAATCTGAAGCAGGGCTCCAGACTCTGGAGCTGTCAGCACAAAGCCCCACGTGGGGCTTGAACTCAGGAACTGTGAGATCATGACTTGAGCTGAAGTTGGATGCTTAACCAACTGAGCCACCCACGTGCCTCTAGTATGCATTTTTTTAGGGAGATTGAGCACTTTTTCTTTTTTTTTTCTTTTCTTTCCTTTTTTTGACATTTGAGTGTCTTCTGTGAAATTCCTATTGATGTCTCTTGTTCTTTTCCATATTCTGAATGTTAGTATTTTTGTTGGTCATGCGTGTTATAAATATCTTCTTCTCTTAGATTGTGGCTTGTCTCTTCACTCTCTAGTTTATTTTTATTTTTATTTATTTATTTTTTTAACGTTTATTTATTTTTGAGACAGAGAGAGACAGAGCATGAACAGGGGAGGAACAGAGAGAGAAGGAGACACAGAATCCGAAACAGGCTCCAGGCTCTGAGCTGTCAGCACAGAACCCAACGCAGGGCTCAAACTCACGGACCGCGAGATCATGACCTGAGCCGAAGTCGGTCGCTCAACTGACCGAGCCACCCAGGCGCCCCTCTCTAGTTTATTTTTAAACAAATAAACATCTTAATTTTAATAAATTTAAATTTATTAATATTTCTCCTTATGTGTTTGAGAAATCCTTTTCTATGGTGATGTCATAAAGATATTAGACTACCTTCTTAGTTTGTAGAGCTTTGTTTTTCACATTGAACTCCTTTGTCAGTCTGAAACTGATTTTATGACCTAAACTAGAAAACCAATTTTCAAAATTTTTTTCCATGTGGATAACCAGTTGTGCCTGTACCATTCATTGAATAGTTTCTGCTTTCTCCCATTGCTGCACATTTTCAGCACTGTCAGACATCAGGTTTTTACGTAAACATCTATGTAATTTGGGAAGGTGGTTTTCTATATTGTTATATTGATCTATTTACTGTCTCTTGCCAGTTTCACATTATTATGATTACTACAACTTTGTAATAAGTCTTGATATCAGCTTGATCTTGTTTTAGTCTCACTTTGCTAGTATTGGCCTTTTGCTCTTCATATAAATTTTAGAATCATTTCGACAAATTCTACCAAAAAAATTCTGTTGAGATTTTAATCGAAATTGATTTCAATCAACTTAATCAATTCTGGGAGAACTAAATATCAAAATTATTATTATGGATCCTCAATCCATAAACATGTTTTATCTCTCCATTTATTTGGATCTACTTTAATACCATTCAGTAAAATCAACACTTTCCTACAAAAGGGTCTTCTATATCTTTGGTTAAAATTATTCTTAAATATATTTTTGTTGCGTTTTCTGATTCTAGTTGCTGTATCAAAATGTAACTATCCTTTTGTGTTTTGAACTTAAATCTAAAGACCCCCATATTATATCCAATAATAAATCAACACATACGTTTGTGTTTTCTTTTTTTTTTTTTTTTAATTTTTTTTTTCAACATTTATTTATTTTTGGGACAGAGAGAGACAGAGCATGAACGGGGGAGGGGCAGAGAGAGAGGGAGACACAGAATCGGAAACAGGCTCCAGGCTCTGAGCCATCAGCCCAGAGCCTGACGCGGGGCTCGAACTCACGGACCGCGAGATCGTGACCTGGCTGAAGTCAGACGCTTAACCGACTGCGCCATCCAGGCGCCCCACGTTTGTGTTTTCTTTATAGGGTGTCCTTTCCTTTGTGAATAATGACAGTTTTTAAAAATGAATTCCAGTCATTATTTCTTCATCTTGTGGATTGCTTTGACCTCCACTGTAATGTTACATAGAAGCATCAATGACAAGCATCCTGGTCTTATTCTTGATTTTAAAAGTATGACTTTAAGATTTTACTATTAAAATATGTTGTTTGCTCTATGCCTTTTTTATTTAAGGTACTTATTATCAGGTTAAGATCGCTTTTTAAACCATGAATTGTTACTGAACTTTATTGAATGTTTTTTCTTTATCTATTGAAATAATCATATTTCCTTTAATCTCTTGATGTGGCAAATCACACGAGTTGATTGTCTAATGTTGAACCAACCAACATTCTTATAATTAACTTAGCAAAGTCATATGGTTTGATTATCTATGTCTATGGTATTCAGTTTGCTAATATTTTCTTGTAGGATTCTGGCATCACTGTACATAAGTGCAAGGGCTTATAAATTGCATTTCTTACACTGAACTTGTCTATATTTTTGAATGTTTATTTTTGAGAAAGGGAGCATAAGCGAGGGAGGGACAGAGAAAAAGGGGGACAGAGGATCTGAACAAAGAAGGCTCTGCCGTGACAGCAACAAGCCCGACCTGGGGTTCAAACTCACTAACCCTGAAATCAAGACCTGAGCCAAAGTCTGACATTCAACTGACTGAGCCACCCAGGCGCCCCTGAACTTGTCTATTTTTGATACCACTATTATACTTACCTATAGAAAATGAGTCAGGGACTGTTTCTCCTCATTTTCTATCCCTTGAAAGTGTGTTAGAACTCATGGATAAAATTGTCTGGGCTTGGTGGGTTTCCTTTCATGCGTGGGAAGATTTTAAAATGCCGATTCAAATTTTTATTATTTTAATCATTTTTCCTAAATTTGTTCATTTGTGCATTCTTTCCTTTTAATTTATCATTTTTATTTCCATTTTCCCCATTATCTTTGGTTTTATTCTTTTGATTTCTCTTCCAGTCTCATAGATTTGAGATTACTGCAGCTCATTAACCTTTTGGTACATTTTTCTTTCTAATGTAAGCATGGAGCATTATGCATTTTCCTCTAAGAATTCCTTTCCAGCATGTTCGATATATATTTTTATTACCATCCAAGTTTAAGTATTTTTAAATTGCCACTACAATTTCTTCTCTGAAACATGTGTTTCTTTAATAATTATGTTTATAACATTTCTAAACATGTAAGATTTTTAAAAATCTCTTCACATGCATTCCTAACTCAATCACATTGTATTTAGAGAATAGAGTCTGCATATGCCAGTTCTTAAAAATGTTATTCAAACTTGTTTTTTGGCTTGGTAAGTTTTCACATAAATGTTGTATGGGTACCTGGCAGGAATTTATGGAATTCAGTTGTTGGGTATGGGGTCTATATATGTTTATTAGATCAAGCTTATTAGTTATATTTTTCAAATCTTCTATATTTCTATTGATATCTTTTGTGACTGACCTATTAACTATTTTTTAAGTTTATTTTTATTTATTTTGAGAGAGAGATAGAGAGCAAGCAGGGCAGGGGCAGAGAAAGAGGGAAAGAGAATCCCAAGCATGCTCTGCACTGTCAGCACAGAGCCTGACGTGGGGCTCAAACTCAACAACTATGAGATCATGACCTGAGCCAAAATCAAGAGTCAGACACTTAACCAACTGAGCCACCCAGGTGTCCCCCTTTGTTTTAAAGTTTATTTTTATAACTATTGATATAGATATATCAAAGTCTCCCATTATGGTTGTGGATTTGTTGAATTTCTTTGCAGTCCTGGCAACTTTCACTTTATGTATGTTAAAGCTGTGCTATGTCTGGGCACCTGGGTGGCTCCGTCGGTTAAGTGTTTGACTTCAGCTCGGGTCATGGTCTCACAGTTCATTAGTTCAAACCCCATGTTGGCCTCTCTGCTGACAGCTCAGACCCTGGAGACTGCTTTGGATTCTGTGTCTCCCTCTCTCTCTGCCCCTGCCCTGTACATGCTCTTTCTCTCTTTCCCAAAAATAAATAAACATTAAAAATTTTTTTTAATTAAAAAAATAAAGCTATGCTATGAAGCCCATAGCTATTGAATTATTAATATCAATGAAGTTAATCTTCCATCAATATGTTTATCCTTATCACTGTAGTGCTTTTTGCTTTAAAATCTATTTTGTCTGATATGAATATAGTCATACTATCTTTGTATTGGTTAGTATTTACTTAGTATATATTTTTTTTACATCTTTTGACTTTTAGTCTTTCTTTTTTTTTAATGGTTTAGGCAGTGGTGTGCTGGCAGATACTTAACAATTAGCTCTCTGGGGAGGGGGAGTGGGGTCTGATTTGTAGAGTTTGCTTCTGTTGTGTCAGTGTTCCTACCTGGGTTACAAGGTAAAACACAGAACACCCAGTTAAATCTGAACTTCAGATAAACAAGGAATAATTTTTGATATAAATATGTCCCAAATATTGCATGGAACATGCTTATATTTAAAAAGTATTTGCTATTTATCCAAAATTCAAATTTAACTGGTTGTCCTGTATTTTTACTCCCTAAATCTGGCAACCTTACTCCCACCAACATGTCATTGAATGAAAAGTTGGGAAGAAATGTTCACAATCAGCTTGTTCTAAAATAACTCTTATTAAGATGTAATTCGCACATTATACAATTCACCCATTTACATGGACAATTCGTCAGTTTTAATATATTCAGACTTGTGCAACTGCCACCACCATAATTTTAAAACATTTTCATCTCCCCAAAACTAAACCTTGTACTTACTAACACTCACTAACCTCCAAGCATCCTCCGGTCCCAGTCCTAAATAACTACTAATTTATTTTCTGTCTTTATAAATTTGCCTCTCCTGAACATGTCATATAAATGGAATCATACAATATGGTGTGTGTGTGTGTGTGTGTGTGTGTGTGTGTGTGAGACTGTCTTCTTTTACTTAGCACATGTCCTATATGTTGTAGCATAAATCAATACTTCATTTCTCTTCATTACTGAATAATATTTCTTTGTTTGGATAGATAACATTTATTCATCCATTTATCAGTTGATGAACATTGATTGTTTCCACTTTGGGGAGATTATGAATAATGCTGCTGTAACAATCCGCTCTTGTGAGGTGGTAGGAGCCAGTACGAGGCATATGGCCCTATATTATAATTGCCTACTTAACTCTCTCTAGTTCCCTCTAGCTGATCAGCTACACAAAGAGAAGGATTTTGTTCACCACTGTATTTACATTTCCTAATGGAGCGTCTAATACTTGATGTTTAATTAATATTGTATGCATGAATGAAGTACAGCGTGGTAGTTAAGAGTGAAGAGTTGTTAAGTACTTTAAATCTCAGATATGCTACCTATGTAAATGTGGAAAAGCTAGCAGGTTACTTAATTTTTCTAAGACGGTTTTTTTCCTGGTAAGATGTGAAGGACATTAGCACCTCCTTTAATAGAATTTTGTGAGCATTTAGCATTTGAATGGCACATCTTCAATACTCCATAACACATGGTTGCTGTTACTTGTATTAGACATTGATAATCCACCTGATATCGTGATCTCCTGATTCCTCAGCCTCTGTCATCCCATTCACAAAGTGTGACCTACTGCGGGGACAACCTTGGACTTCTCACGGGAAGTTACTTCACTGTAGACAAACCAAACTCCCAAATCCCACTTTCTGATAATCTTACTCAAGCAAATTGCATAACCAACATTGATATTGTTCCTTAAAAAAAAAAAAAAGCCAATTTAGGAGGAAAATACTATCTAGTTGTCATATGAATTTCTGTTCTGATTAACAAGGTAGAATGTTCTCAGTTTATTGGAAATGTGTATTTCTTTTGACTTTTCTGTATGTGTTTTTTAAGCTTATTTATTTATTTTGAGAGAGAGAGAGTTGGGGAGGGCAGAGAGAGAGGGAGAGAGAGAGAGAGAATGAATCCCAAGCAGGTCCACCTGTCAGCAGAGAGCCCAACGTGGAGCTCCAACTCATTAACCATGAGATCATGACCTGAGCGGAAATCAATAGTCAGACGCTTAACTGACTGAGCCACCCAGGCACCCCTCTTTTGTGACTTTTCATGTTTTTTGCTCATTTTCTACTAGTATGTTAATCTCTGTCCTTTGGATTTGTAGGAGCACTTTATATATTAGGAATATTAATCCTTTGTCCAGAATATATTTTACAACTGATTTTCTCAAGTTTGCATTCCTCTTCTAGCTTTTCATGGCACAGAATTTTTCTTATTTCTAGGAAGTCAAAAAATATTAATCTTTCCTATTAAGAGTATAGGATTTAGAATGTGAAATTCCCACATATTTTTATACTCTGCCTACCCTGTGAAAACCACTGGTAATACCATGGCATATTCTCAAAACACATGTATGTATATTCGCCACGTATCACCAACTGTCTACTCTTCCATTCTTAATGTGGCCAACTGGTCTAGGCCACCATTATCTCTTGCCTCTCTTCATCTCCTTCCTCTCTAAGTCATTGTTCATATCACCATCCGAATGGTCATATTTAAACATAAATGACTCTTTTGTAAACATACACTAGCATACAGGTCATTAACCGGTGGATACATACTATTCAGCTCCCTGCTCTATTCTCACTTAACAATTTATATTGAGCTTCTCTGTCTTCAAGTGTTGGATGGGACATACTTAGGTTTTTAAAAAAGGATTCCTTGTTTATCTGAAATTCAAATTTAATGGGGCCTCCGGTATTTCTATTTAATACATCTCACAGCCCTCCTCCTGTCTTTGGCCCACAGTGGCTGTTCCAGTTCTCGCTTTCTTTCAGCCACACGGGAAGGAGGAGCACATGTCCAATTCTGTAAAGGGCAGAACGTGGACATACCACATACTTTCACTTTCATCCCATAGGCCAGAACTTAGTCACGTGGCCTCCTGGAGCTTTTGGGGTCGGCTAGGAAGTGAAGTGTTGAGCAGGTAGCCAGCCAGCTAAAGCCAGAGAAGCCCTATTTCAGAAGAATGGTTATTACAAAACAGCTAGTAGTCTGACACAGATAACAATCCTTCCATCACCAAATGCAGTTGCTAGTGGTAGCCAGTCCACTTCCCCATTCCAACCAATGGGTGGGTATGTGACCCAAACCATTCCACTCAGCCCCTCTGTCTCTGAACCAAAATCTTGAGCAAAGTGATACAGAGACTTCAAATAACTCAAGTTCATTCATCCCAGTTGTAGTGACCTGAGAAATTTAGACATTATGGCTTTATGTTACTCCGATCTCTAGAGTTTCTGGTCCTGAGCTTCCCCCCAGTCTGCCCTCCCACATCCAGATTGTCCTTGGATCCTGTATCTTTTGTTCCCCCTGAAGTCTTCAGAATTGGTTTGCAATCAATAGAACTCCAAATGATCAAAGGTCAAGTCTGGATGTATTCCAAGGTGAAGAGATAGAAAACCAGTTCTCTACCTCTGAGGATTTCTTCCTAAGCACATTTTCACTTCAGCACTGCAGTTTTAAGACTTAAAAGTAACAGGATGACTATAGGTCCAGAGATAGCAGCTTAAAAGGGAAACAGAGAGAGAAGTGAAAATTAAATCTTATTAAGCTAATATTTGCACTTACTCTGTGCCTCCTTGCAGAGATTACTAATTTCTCTAATACTTGCAGAAACCCTGTACTTTGTTAAGTTTTATGTGTATTATCTCATTAAACCCTTGCAGCAATAATAATAGGCATTATTATTCTCCTCATTTTCCAGATGGGGAAAATGGGGCTTAGAAAGTTAAGTGGCTTGCCTAAGGTCACATAACAGCTGTAGCTAGCATTCAAAACCAAGTTGAACTTCTGCATTTAAACTTTTTACATTCTACTACACCACAGACCTTTAAAAAAATTGATATCTAAACAGATTTTTAATTTAATTTTTATCTTTTCATCATGGAGAATTTTCCATGTACTAAAATAGAATGGTATAATGAAGCATTCGTGTACCCATCACTTAGCTTCAATAACTATTCCCATTCTACCATTATTTTTTCATCAATCCTCTCCTCAAATTCACTTTATTTTCTCTTATTCTGGTATTTTCTTTATTTAAAAAAATTTTTTAAGTTTGTTTAGTTATTTTGAAAGAGTGAGAGAGCATGCACAAGGAGGGGAGGGACAGAGAGAGAGAGGGAGAGAGAGAATCCTAAGCAGGTTCCACGCTGGCAGCAGAGGGGCTCTGTGCTGTCAGTATAAGGCTCAATCCCATGAACCATGAGATCATGACCCGAGCCAAAACCAAGAGTCAACGCTTGACTGACTGAGCCACCCTGGTACCCCTATCCTAGAGTATTTAAAACTGAATCTCAGACATCATATCTCATCTCCTATAAATACCTTAGAATGTTTCTCTAGTACATGAGAACTTCAAAGAAAAAAAAACATAATAGCCTTATCATGCCTTCTCAAATTCACAAAAATTCCTTCATATATTTAATTTCCGATCCAAGTTCAACTTTCCCTGTTTGTCTCACAAATATCTTTTTACGGTTGTCAAATAAAAATTCAAACACAGTGTGTACACTACATATTTAGACATTCTCTTAGGTCTCTTTTACCTTATGACAATCCCCCTTCTCTTTTTTTCTTTTACACTGTGTGTTTGTTGAAGAAGGGGATTTTTTTTTTCTTTTCACATCAGATGGATAAGGTGCCAATTAAAAAAAATTTTTTTAATGTTTTATTTATTTTTGAGAGAGCACAAGCAGGGGAGGGGCTGAGATAGAGGGAGATTGAGGGTCCAAAGTGGGCTCTGTGCTGATGAGCAAGTCCGATGTGGGCTCTAACTCACGAACCTGAGATCATGACCTGAGCCAAACTCCAATGCTCAACCGACTGGGCCACCCAGGTGCCCCCGATGGGTAAGGTACCAACTATGTTATGACAAAGTTTGAAGGAAGCACATCCCACACAGTGGCTGAACACCCAATCATCACACTTGTGAAATACAAAAGGTTCTGTCTTGTGGTATTTCTAATTGCAGTTGGCTGATGGCATCCTCCCGGTGTCATTAGCCCATTCTTCCATCTCCCATCTTTACCATAATCTGGTGGTTGGTTCAAGACGTTTGATTAAACTCAGGTTCAAAATTTTTGTTTGTTTGTTTTGGCAAGATTACTCCATAGGTGGTGTTAACAGTCTCCTTTTAAAATAAATTGTGTACTGCTCCATTAAATGTGCTGAGTCAGTGATTATAATCAGTAAACAGCTTTTCTACTCCCCCCTCTGCCTTAATTTTATTTTTTTTAGTTAAAGAAAATTTTTTTAAGTAATCTCTACACCTAATGTGAGGCTCGAACTTACAACCCCAAGATCAAGGGTCGCACGCTCTACTGTCTGAGCCAGCCCAGTGCCCCCACCCACCGCTATCTTTAAATAAGATCTCCCTTCTCTGCCCCCAATGACATTTCAGGCAGATCCCTTACCTTTGGGGTCACTTTCAGATGTGAAAAGAGTCTCATTTTCAGCTGTAGAAAATTCCAGTCTGGCCTAAATTAACTTTAATTTTTTATCTAATTCAAATCTCCCCATTTCTCTCCCTGCCCTTTTATCTTATTTGGTAGACAGTCTCCACCTTGTCTCCTAGGTCCATGAGAAACATTGCATATTTTTATCCAGCTGAATGTCCTCATCCAGCCACTAGGGGCAGTTCCAGCCAGCCTCCAGTCTACTGTCTCTCTATTCTCCTCAAACTCCAGGGGAGCCTCAGTACCTTCCCCCAAAACTCACTTGTCTTCCACTCCTGTAACAGCACAGGGCAGGTGTACACATTCCTTAAGCCTGGCAAGCATCTGGCCAAGGAGTGAGAATCCAGCATTTTTGTCTGGCTAGCACTCACAATTCGCTACATGGCTCCCTCACTGCCTCCGTCTCTTGGCTCTGGTTGGAAGAGCAATGTCCCATGCATGTAGGGAAGAAATGCTATTGTGCTCTCTCTTGTTGGGAAGTTTCTCTAAAGATGCATCTTCCCAACTGAATCTTTCGCTTTCTCTGCTAATGGCTGTGGAGGGATGGTTGCTAGACTCATAATAAGGCCTGTGTATATGTATAGAGAACCCTTCTTTAAAATATGGGAGGTGGGGTACCTGGGTGGCTCAGTCAGTTGAGCATCCAACCCTTGATTTCGGCTCAGGTCATGATTCCAGCATTGTGGGAACGAGCTCCAAGTCAGGCTCTGTGCTGAGTGTGGAGCCTTGCCTAAGATCTCTCTCTCTTCCCCCCGCCCCCCATGCCTTTCTCCTCCACTTCCATGCTCTCTCTCTCTCTAATAAACAAAATTTTTAAAAATTAAAATATGGGGCTGCTTCTCACTCATCTCCTACACCTCTGAGGCTGTATTTTAAATTACTATCAACAGAAAAATTTCCATCTACATCCAATCTATTAACATTTACCCTCAACTTGGCTTTATAAAGTAATTCTGCTAAACCTACAGAATTTCCTACTTTATTTTAAAATAAATGATTGAGATAAACTCAAACTTAAATAATCCTCTCCAGGATACTTTTGCATGTGTCAGTGGGATGTTGGTGAACATTAAGCACAGTGCTAACAAATGTTTGTCTTTGGTCCTTACTCAAGAAGATCCCGGTGGTCTACTAAATAAATATCAAAAACAATTAAGCAAGGAAAGGAAAACATTTCTAAAAACAGCAGAGGACAAGGAAGCAGGTCTCCAGTGATTCAGTTGAATTAAATACACCCAGTCTTGTTTAATATGTCATACACAGAACTTTGTACTTGTTAGATTCCCATTTTTTATTAGATACAACCTATAACCATTCTAATTAACATGTTAAGGTTTACATGTATTTTCTTTAAATTAGTGGGTTTAATTAGAATTGCTGGGTGGAGAACTGCTTATTCCAGCCTTAACTAGGAAATGAAAAGGAGGCTTACTGACTCACTCAAGAGTCAGCTGAGTACATTTTTATTCAGCTCTCAGCCAAAGGAGGAGTGAGGAGTGAACAATAAACTAACCAAGAACTGCATGGTGATGAGTCATTATCCACGGATGAGTGTGTGTGTGTGTGTGTGTGTGTGTGTGTGCGTGTGTGTGTGTGTAGGGGCAACTCTGTTACATCAGACTAGACTCCAATAAGAAGTTTAAACATGAAGGAGAGGTTTCTGGAGGGGTACTGTAATGGATCAATTGAATCATGTTAAATCATGTTCATCATGGACAAAACTGTTAAATATGCCTGAATCCAAGTATTAGATATTCAAAATGTGTGCACTTAGTAGAGCTCCAGCCTCATATTAGAATTTAATAAATGTTTGTGGAAGAAGAGAGGAAAGGAGGAAGTGAGGGAAAGATGGAGGGAGGAGAGGGAAAATGGTTTTTATTCATTTTAACAACTGAGTAAGCATCAATTGGTTAATGGTCTTTCGATAGTGTGTTTAACGTGGTATTTAGAACTGATTGTACAAGTGAAAGAAAATTAAGAAGTTAATAAAAATCATGTTATGGTAACAACGGAAAGGCTGACAGCATATGAGTTGGAAAAAGAAATCTTAAGCATTTGGGTTTTATGTTTTTGTTTTTAACACTGGCATCACAAATTAGCTTTGTAACGTATTCAACAGTCCAGAATATCAAGCCATTGATCTGTTCTGTTAGAAACATCATTTTCCAAGTCATTTGAAGTAAGTTACAGATATATTTAAACACAAAGACACTACTCATTAATAGAAAGCAAATGTTCCATTAAGGAATGTAAGATCTCCATTTTATTCACTTTCTTTCTGATACCCTCAGTTTCTCTGTTCTCTTATCCCTCTACTTTCCTGTCTGACAAAACATTAAACCATAGATCAGTGTAATGGCCCACATTTTAAAATACAGATATTGTTAGGAATAGGGAATTGGGGAGATTGATTTAAAATGATTTTATTTGGTTCATAAATTTAGAAGCAAGAGTCCCTTACTGGGAATTACGGCTATGGGCAAATATGGGGTCTTAGGCTAGTGGATTATGGTAAAGACTAAAAATTGCTTTCATTGTAAGGACTTTTTTTGTTGAGAACATGATGTCGCATAAAGCTATTTGTTATAACTGCCTGTCATTTTTTTTAACTTGTTTTATTTTTTATTTTTTTAAATTTACATCCAAATTAGTTAGCATATAGTGCAACAATGATTTCAGGAGTGGATTCCTTAGTGCCCCTTACCCATTTAGCCCATTCCCCCCTCCCACAACCCCTCCAGTAACCCTCAGTTTGTTCTCCATACAACTCCACAGAGTTTCTTCTGTTTTGTCCCCCTCCTTGTTTTTATATTATTTTTGTTTCCCTTCCCTTATGTTCATCTGTTTTGTCCCTTAAAGTCCTCATATGAGTGAAGTCATAGGATTTTTGTCTTTCTCTGACTGATTAATTTCACTTAGCATAATACCCTCCAGTTCCATCCACATAGTTGCAAATGGCAAGATTTCATTCTTTTTGATTGCTGAGTAACACTCCATTGTATATATACCACATTTTCTTTATCCATTCATCCATCGATGAACATTTAGGCTATTTCCATACTTTGGCTATTG
The DNA here is from genome assembly GCF_016509475.1 of Prionailurus bengalensis. NCBI lineage: Eukaryota > Metazoa > Chordata > Mammalia > Carnivora > Felidae > Prionailurus > Prionailurus bengalensis. Next base: position 114,505,709 of record NC_057358.1, read on the forward strand.
TGGATAGTGCTGCTATAAACATGGGGGTGCATGTGTCCCTTCGAAACAGCACACCTGTGTCCCATGGATAAATGCCTAGTAGTGCAATTGCTAAGTTGTAGGGTAGTTCTATTTTTAGTTTTTTGAGGAACCTCCATACTGTTTTCCAGAGTGGCTGCACCAGCTTGCATTGCCACCAACAATGCAAAAGAGATCCTCTTTCTCCACATCCTTGCCAACATCTGTTGTTGCCCAAGTTGTTAATGTTAGCCATTCTGACAGGTGTAAGGTGGTATCTCCTTGTGGTTTTGATTTGTAGTTCCCTGATGATGAGTGATGTTGAGCATTTTTTCATGTGTCGGTTGGCCATCTGGATGTCTTCTTTGGAGAAGTGTCTATTCATGTCTTTTGCCCATTTCTTCAGTGGATTATTTGTTTTTGGGGTGTTGAGTTTGGTAAGTTCCTTATAGATTTTGGATACTAACCCTTTATCTGATAAGTCATTTGCAAATATCTTCTCTTGTTCTGTCGGTTGCTTTTTAGTTTTGCTGATTATTTGTAGACTGCATTTTTAAGGCAAACCTGATAAAACAATTTTGGGACAAGATAGCATATTAATAATTCTTTCCAATTCTGTGTCATGTGCAGAGTTCATAATTATTCTTTTTTTTTTTTTTAGGTTTATTTATTTTGAGAGAGAGTACCCACATGCATGTGAGCAGGGAGGAGCAGAGATAAGAAGAGAGAAATTCCCAAGTAGGCTCGGCGCTGACAGGGTTCTGCGTAGGGCTCAATCTCACAACAGCGAGATCATGAGCTGAGTTGAAATTAAGACTCAGACATTTAACCGACTGTTTTCATCCTTTCTGTTTTCATCCAAGTCTTGGATACCGACTGCAGAGTGGGCAACAGCCACAATCCCGTGGCTCCCTGCTGAAGGCCACACCTGTCAGACTTCCTTCTCCTTCCTCCCCGCCTCTGTGCCTCTGCCACCCGGTGTTCTCTATCTCCCACTTCACCCTCTCGGAGAACTCTTCAAGGACCAGAAGAGAGACCTCGTGGAATTGCCTCATGGCCAAAGTAACCCTCTCTCAGGGTGCTCCTTTGGTACTTTTTCTACAACCCTCTAGTGGACATCATAATGTTCATCCCTAGAACACAGACTCCATGTAAATAGAGTCCGTACCCACTTCTGAACCCTCATTGAACAGTATTTGCTGTGTGCCAACACTGCTTTGACGCTGGTCTGTGATCGATATTATATTTAGAGCCGAACAGACTAGGTGATGGTCTTTGGATTTTGGAGATATGCCATCTTCTGAGGAAGAGAGTCTTACATGGAAAAACAGGAGAATGCAATTTGTGTTATGAGCAAAGAATCCAGGGCTCCAAGGGGCCAGAACAACAGGAGAGACAGAATCAGACTGAGGGTTTAGCAAAGCTTCTCTGAGGAACCAGTGTTTAACTTGAGGCCCAAGTTACTCAGGAGTTACTCAGGTTATTCAGGCCTGAGTGAAAAGAGTGCCCGCCAGACACAACAGTGTGTGGGACGCGCGGCCCACGGGTGGTGGGGGCACAGGTTGGAATGGCCGGGCCAAGCAGACAGGGATGAAGACAGTCGGGGATCTAGATGTTCTGGAGCCTTTGAGGCCACATTAGGGATTTTGTATTTTATCCTAAGTGTAAACCATTGAAGGTTTTAAGCAGGAGATTAATGTGATTTGTGTGCTTAAGTGCCTTGTGTTTCCTAGTTAGTATTGAATATTTACAAGTAAATGAATAAATTAAACATACACAATGAATCAATGATACAGTTCTATGCCATTTCAGAGTTTTACCAACCCCAGGCAATTAGGTTAATTCAATATAGCTTGTTCTTAGGAAACATGAAGCAGGAATTTGTTGCTTTTCAGCCACTCACTATTCATTTTTCTCTTTCTACCAACAGTTCATTTTATGTTAGGTAATGCATCTTCCCACTTGTGTATCCTTGGTGGCCAGCTCTCCCATGGCCAAGAGGCAGATTCCAACCGGACTCCCTCTCCTGGGACTTTAGCATGTTTAGCAGAGTAACTGATGGGAAGAAATATTTGAAGAAATTCATTTCAGCCATGGCCAAGTTTAAAAGATAGCATGTACTTCAGGCTCTGGTGCCCTCGGCATCCCTAATTCCTGTCCTGATTTCAAGCCTGAGTCTCTAGTTTCTCATTTTTCTTCCCAGTAAAAGTCCCACTAGTTCATCCACTTTTTTTTTTTTCTTAAAATGGTCACTGTTGGTTTCTGTTGCTTGAAATAGAAAAATCACAATGGGATAAAAATCTATTTTAGTCTTAAGTGGAGATGGTATTTTGGCCTCAAGTTTTTAAAACTTTTCTTTGGATATGTGACTTGGTTATTTCCAACCTAATAGAAACTTTAACCTTTTCTTTTACTCCTCACAACTGATTTTAGCAGTTGGAATGTATCTGTGGGGACTGAAAGATTTGAAATCTTTGAAAACAGTCAAGTTCTCTTTTTCTGTCTCTCAAAGTTTCCTCAAAGACAAAAGTAGTTTCCTAATGTAGTTTTGTCTTTGCAGTGTTTATTCTACAAGTTTTGGTTAGAAACCATTCTCTTTGCCTTAAAGACTGTTTTCCAAAGTATGTTCCACAAAACACTAGTGTCCATTATTACATAAATCTGAATGGCGGTGAAGACTCTATCCCTCCCTTAGGGCTTCAAAGAATGTTGTAGCACCTTAAGGCACTCAAAAAATCCTGCAGTAAAGAAATCTGAGTATTTTCCCAATGTTTCCCAAATGTATCTGCTCATGCAACTCTTCTTCCTGCAAAATCAAAGAGCTAGCATCTTGTGGAACCCACTTTGAGAAGTGCTGCTTTGGAAAATCAAAGGAAAAGTGGGTTTTTTCCATTTTCTCTGGTACCATCTGTTCATGTTCCCTTGGCAGTAGGTTTATTCCTTTTCTTGTTTTTCCTGCTTTAAATACTCGTTGAACATTCTTTTTGTTATTGTCCTTTTTAGAATTTTTAAAGGCCTCCATCCCTCCTAGCACACGCTATACTTTGGATTTATTCTAGAGACGTCCCTGAAATGCCTCTTAAAGTGAAGGCCCACCAAAGTGCTCTGAGGGTAGCCACAGTGTTTATGTTTCATTTATTTTTCTGTGTGTGACTTTTCTGAGTGTACCTAAAATTAGAAGTGATACAGTAGAGGGAAAATTCAACATCCAGCCCATGCATTTGGCCTGTATTTTATGCACATGCACATGAGAACCCATAAACAAACACAAATACGTATCATAGAAACAGCACAGTCTATTTGCAAGGTTCTCTTAAAGGTATCCAGACTATCCAAGCTGAGATGAAAAATGTGGATGAAGAGTGAGCAATGGGGACAGATCATTGCTCTCCCAACTTGTCCTAACTGGTCCAGTAAGAGCATGGGAAGGGAAAGTCAGGGGCTCCAGGAAAAGGCCAGGTTGGACAGGACGAGGAGCAGGAACCAAAGATTAGCAATGATGGTTTTGACCTTGGTCCAAGAGATGACAGCTGAGCAACTTGTGTCTTTTTTTTTTTTTTTTTTTTGTAATGTGTATTTCTTTTTCAGAGACAGAGAAAGAGACAGTCCGAGCAGGGGAGGGGCAGAGCGAGAGAGAGAGAGAGAGAGAGAGAATCCAAAGCAGGCTCCAGGCTCTGAGCTGTCAGCACAGAGCCAGACCCGGCTGGAACTCAAGAACCCTGAGATCATGACCTGAGCCTAAGTCGGATGCTTAACCTACTGAGCCACCCAGGTGCCCTGCAACTTGTGTCTTTAACTCTTCATTCATTTACTAATTCATTCCCCACTAACATTATTCAGTATCCATTCTGTAAAGGCATTCTGCTTGGTTCCTGTCTTCAAAAAACTTACTGTTGCAAATGGCAAGATTTTATTTCTTTATGGCTGAGTGGTATTCTATTGTGTGTGTGTGTGTGTGTGTGTGTGTGTCTCACAATTTCTCTATCCATTCATCCATTAATGGACAGTTAGGTTGTTTCCATATGTTGCTATTGTAAATAATGCTGCAATGGACATAACAGCACAGGTATCATTTTGAATTAGTATTTTCATTTTCTTCAGATAAATACCTAGAAGTGAAATTGGTGGATCATATGGTAGTTCTATTTTTAATTTTTAAATTAAAAACCACTTTTTCTGAGAGACAGAGAGCGTGCACTTGGCGCGTGCACACACACGCACACGAGCAGGGGAGGGGCAGAGGGAGAGAGAGAAAATCGTAAGCAGGCTCTATGACCCTGGGATAATGACCCGAGCTGAAACCAACTGACTGGGCCACCCAGGTGCCCCTATTTTTAACTTTTTGAGGAACCTCCACTCTATTTTCCATAGTGGCTGCACCAATTTACATTCCCACCAAACACTGCATTTCTCTACATCCTTGCTAACACTCGTTACTTCTTGTGCTTTTGATAGTAGCCATTCTGACAGGTGTGAGGTGATATCTCACGGGGGTTTTAATTTGCATTTCCCTGATGATGAGTGATGTTGAGCATCTTTTCATGTGCCCGTTAGCCATCTGGATGTCTTCTTTGAAAAAATGTCTACTCAGAGCCTCTGCCCATTTTTTAAACAGATTGGGGTTTTTTTTGTTTTGTTATTGAGTTGTTTCAGTTCTTTATGTATTTTGGATATTAACCCCTTATTGGATATGTCGCTTGCAAATATCTTGCCATTTGCAACACCATAGATGGATGGACCTTGCAACAGCATGGTGTGCTAAGTGAACTAAGTCAGAGAAAGGCAAATACCATATGACTTCAATTATATGGGGAATCTGAAAAACAAAACAAAGAAACAAAACAACAAAATACAGAACAGATTGGTGGCTGTTCACAGATACAGAGAACAGATTGGTGGCTGCTACAGGGGAGGGGGATGACTAAATAGGTGAAAGGGATCAAGAGGTACAAATATACTATTATAAAATAAATAAGTCATGGGGATGTTATGTACTGCATGGTGACTATAGTCAATAATATTGGACTGCATATTGGAAAGTTGCTAAGAGAGTAATAGGCATTAAGGAGGGCACTTGCCATGAGGACCACTGGGTGTTATATGCAAGTGATGAATCACTAAATTCACACTCCTGAAACCAATATTTCACTATATGTTAACTAACTAGAATTGAAATGAAAACTTGACATAAAACAAAAGAAAGTTGCTAAGAAAGTAGATATTGAAAGTTCTCATCAGAAGACAAATATTTTTATGTAACTCCCCATGGTGATGGATGGTAAATAATAGACTTAGTGCTGTGATCATTTCACAATGTATACAAATATCAAGTCATTATGCTGTACACCTGAAACGAATATAATGCTTTTTGTCAATTATACTTTAATAAAATCCTTGCTGTCATATTGGGTGACTGGGTGCCTAAATGAAAGTGTGCAATAGAATCTGGCAAGTGTTACGTTAGAAGTAAGAATACAGTGCTTTTCGGAATTAACTTGAGTATTTAGATACACTCTATAACTTAAGCTTGTGTTGCTCTAGAAATATATGACTTGTTTCACAAGTGTGCTTTCAATTTTCTCCAGTAGTTCATGTTCATTCATGTTCACCGCTTTATAGCATTTTTATAGCATTGTATTGCAAACTAGAATACAAAGTTTCAGTTACCATAAATATTTATTGCTGAGTCAAATACCCAACCTACTGATGAATGTTTAGGTAATTCTCATTTTTTTTGCGACGCCGCAGTGATGCTCTCATGTACCTGATGGGTTTGAAATGCTCCTAATAGTGGTTTTAACTCATTTCCCTGATTGCCAATAAGGTTGAGCATCTTTCATTTGCTTATTGGCCTTTTGGGATTCTAGAAATTCTTTTATACTTTCTTTCCATAAAATACAGTACAGGGCTATCCCCTCAGCACACTTTCAATGAGTACTTGCGATGGCAAAGTACCTTTGTTATGTCACACTAACATCAGTTCCTACATTCTAACTCAGACTCATTTTTGCAGGTGGATGGGTTCTGGAAATCGTTGTTTTTCTGTAGACCCAACGTCTGTGATGCATTTGATGGGTCCACCCACGGAGTTATAACATTTCCCTAAATCTCACTGTGGGAGTTGAATTTGCCTTGATTTCAACCCCAGCTCTACTCTGCTAGAGCACTGCCAAGCCTCGCTGTTCCTCTTCCTGAGGGTCTGGAGACTCTCCACTGATTCCCAAGGTGCAAGTGGGTGTTTTACTCTAAAAGCATCTGCAAGTATGATATTAATTCCCTGCTAACTTGAAGCATCCCCTGTGTGTGGAGCCCTTTGCTGAAATGCTCCACCTGTCAACTAGACCCCCTTGGGTACCAGCATTGGATGCAATTACATTTTTTTATTCCTCCCCTTTGAACATTAACTTGGACCACCAGCCAGCATCTGTGGGGGTCAGAGCCACAGCCAAATGGTGTTCCTGAGCCTGGTTGAGCCTTCACTTGCTCCCCACCAGCCAGACACTGAGGTCCTGCATGCCCTGAGGCTGACCGGCTAGAGTGTGGCAAGCTGTCTTTTTTCCTTAGTTATTAATGTCCCAATTAAATGTAATTGTTATTGATTTGTACTTTCCAGCAAATAGGACTCCTTTTGCTTCTGTAAAGTTCCTTCTTAGAGGGCAGAAGATAGGGATGAGGGAGTCACAAATCTTTCTTAAGAGAGAAAGCGTTACCCTAATCCCTCCTCTCCAGCCTCTTCTCATGACTTATTTTTTTCCTGTCTGGAACTCAAACATTTCAATCCAAGCTAGATACTCATTTAAAATCATTTCGGGATTGCTAGGCAAGTGTCGCTATCAGAACCTCAGCAAGAAAATAATCAAGTGTGCTATCTCAATAGATTTTCATATTTTAGGTCAGCATATTTCCTCTCATTTGGATGTGTGGAACTACTGTGGCATTTAGTGTACAAAATAGGCCATTCACTAAGACAGTAATGTAGACAGAAAGTCCTGTGCGACAACAGCTCGAGGAAGCAAGTGACTTTCTGCCAAGCTCACTGCAGGCACCCAAGCGTGGCCCAGTTCTGCACTGGAGGAGAAATCACAATTCTCTAACCCTGTGCCTCCTTCTTTTGTTATTATGCACGAAACTGCACCCCCAACTGTTGCCCTGCACCTCCTCTTCCCCCACCCCTGCATTTCCAGGGCACGACCATGCTGTTTGATCTCCCTTGTCTAAAAATACATCAGGCATATTCCAAAATTCTGAGAAGGGAAAAACACTATTCCGTTAGGACACGTTATTTTCTGTTGTCACTTGGAACGAATCATTTACAGGTTCAAAGTGTTTTTTGTCATAGATCTTAGAGAGAGAGAAAAAATGCAGTTGCTTGTTAGGAAGCATTTCAGAGAGAATTTTATCCCCACAAATCACTAGTCATGTTTTATTGCTGTGACAGAACAAATGAATAAGAAGGATTCATTCCCACAAGCACACAACCCCTATTGCAAGAATGTTGAAATTTGACTTGATTCTTAGCGGAGGGTCTCAGCCCTAAAGTAGAAGGATTAGGTATATCTTTGAATTCTAGAAGTTTGGACAGTGTGCTCAAAGGCATTAAGAGGTGAATGTTTCTGTTTTTGTTTTTGTTCTTTTAAAGCAAGCTTTGGAAAACTGAAAAGACTTGAGTTATTTTACAATTTGCTGGGTCACCCTTTATTGCTATGTAGCCTTTGGGGGGTTATAGTACTGACTAGTGTTCCAATTCACAGTTCCCACAGAAAGGTGAGGATTCTTTCGTTTTCTGTTTTAAAGCTGATTTTTTTTTTAAGTAGGGAGAGCAACTCACTTTGCTGAGCCTTCATACATACATAAAAATACATATCCTTAGTTGGAGGGGGGAAATCTATTTTATGTATTGATCAAAATCTGGTAACACCCCATAAAAACTCATGGGACACCACTGCTCCATGCACCCAGGTACAGAATAACTGCCTTGGGTCTGGCTTAAAAACACAGCTTTCCAGGGCGCCTGGGTGGTTCAGTCAGTTAAGTGTGGGACTTCAGCTCAGGTCATGATCTCGGTGTTTGTGAGTCCGAGCCTGATTGGGGCTCTGTGCTAATAGCTCAGAGCCTGGAGCCCGCTTCAGATTCTGTGTCTCCCTCTCTCTCTGCCCCTTTCCTGCTCTCTCTCTCTTTCTCAAAATAAATAAACATCAAAAACCGAAACAAAAAAGTGCACAGCTTTCCTTGGCTGAGGAGCACTGAGCTGTATTTGTGGGTGAGGGTCTTAGCTGACTCACGCAGGGTGTCACAAGCAAGAGGTGAATGTTAGTAGTGTATGGATGCAGCAGTAACTAAAATGGAATCACGTGATTCCTTTTTCAGTTCTCTTTAATCCTGATGACATCAAAGAGAAAATTCCAGTTTGGTACCAGTAAAGTTTCACCACCTCTCAGGAGTGCCGCAGAGAGGAGCAGGGAGTCTTAGCCTCAGAGCTTTGGGTGGGCAATCTCTCCAGTCTTGTTAGGATGAACATAATTGTTCTGTTTTCCTTGTGATTGTTTTTACGATTGCCTTCTATTTCTGACAAATGGCACTGGCTGTGTCGCACGGTGCTGAAGCAGGTGCATCGGCTTCCCCTAAAGCAGGGGGAGAGGGAGAGAGGATGGAGGGAGACAGAAGCCAGTCTGTTTATCACCTAATCTCTGCCATATTTTCTGTTTGTTAGAAGCAAATCACTGAATCCAGGCAACACTCAGGAGAGGGGATTATACAAGGGCATTTAGCAGGAGGCAGGGATTATCTGGGCGATCTCACAGGTGCCTAGCACAGGGACATATTGCAGTTGCCTCTTTTTCTTCTTTTCCCTAATGGATGAAATGCTCCATGGGGGCAGAGAGAGTATCTTATTTATTGTGGTATTCCTAGCACAGGGTACGGTGCCTGAAACTTGAAAACATTCAGTGTTTCTCTTAAGGAAATAGGGAAGGAAGGGAGAGGAAAGAAGGAAGAAAGGAAGAAGAGAGGGAGGGAGAACCAAAGTGAGAGGATCAGAGTGTTCTGCTAATCCCTAGAGAGCAGGAGGGAAGGAAAACTCAACTAAAGGGACTCTGGGAATGGAGTCTGTACTTCCACCTCTTCCCTGGTCCTGAGCAGAAATAAGCCTCAAGGGAAATGGAGCATAGCTTCTGTGGATGGGGAACAGCTAAGCTATAAAATAGACTGAGTTCCCCGTGGAAGGCCAGCCCTAATTGGAGTCCTAATAGCACACATACAGGCTCTGCTGAAGGGGCTGTGATCACTGGAGGGTAGACAGGAAGAACTCTGAGGTACTTTTTCCCACTTGCAGAGAGCAGTGAGAAGTTACACTGAATGTATATAGGCTGCTCAGTCATTTCACCTTAGAAAATAGAGATACTGCTTAGTTACAGATGCTTGGTAAGCGTAACGTACGGTACAGCTGTAACTAAGCTCTTCAGCCATGACAGTGGCATTTATGGGTTGTTGCATTTATGGGTTGTTCCCATTTGTCCACTGTTACACACAAAGCTGTAATGAAGGTTTTTGTAAATCTGTCTTTTCCACAATTGTGACTATCTCTAGGTCAAATTCCTAGTGGGAATTGTAGGTAACGTATATGTACACTCTGTGTGTGTGTGTGTGTGTGTGTGTGTACCGTCAAATTTCCCTCAGAAATGGTACACAAACTTTCATTCATGATGTATGAGAGCACCGGCTACCACATGCTTGCTGAGACCAGGTTTTATTTATTTTTATAAAGTTACCAATCTGACAGCCGACAAATAATGGTTCATTACTGTTTTGGCTACCTGTTGTAGTTGTTAATGCTGCACACCAAATACTTCTGACTTCCCACCCCCTGATCACATAGTAGGATTGAATTGCATGGCCTTTGAGGTTAGGTGACCTGTTCTGGTCACTGAGCTGTGACTAGACATGATATATATCATTCTGGACCGAGTATTTCATTGCCAGCGCAAGACCCTACAGAGCCCTCTTTCGATTGGGCTATTGGTTACCAGCAGTAACATCCCAGAAACTGGCCTCCTTCGAATAACTGATTAATATGGACAGGCCAATGTAATCAATTGCATGGAACAAAGGCTCCAGCTAAACCATGAAAAATATGAGCAAAAAATAAACCTCTGTTGTTTTAAGCCACTGTGATTTGGGGTTGACAAGCATTACCTAGGCCATCATGACTGATGCGTTAAACATCTTTATCTTACTGAAATGAAACACATTTTCCTAGGCTTCTTGACCACTGTGCTTCCTTTTTTGTGAATTCTCTGTTCGTGTCTCAGCGTGTTAACTTTTTAAGCTTAGGAAACTCAACCAGACATCTGTCAAGGGTGAACATGATCCCCACTGAGAATGAAGGGAGAAAAATGAAGTCTGAAATACAACATAAAGTACAGGTCTACCACAACAGCCTTTTTAAAGTGTTTTCAGTGATGTGCTTTCCTTTCAATGATAATGTCAAAAAATTAATACAAACATACTCTGGATCATTTGAATGGCCGCTTTATAACTGAGGGATGCCATTTACTTTGATGATCCAAATGGTTTCGTATGGTGTCAATAGACTAATCAATGAAGAACAAATGTGCACTCAAAACATAAATGATGTGTTTGCGCCAAGTGAGGAATAAGTGATGTCCCAATACATTGTCCACTTAAGAGCAGAGGTGTCATAGCAGAATACGTGGAGAAAACAGAATATGTGGACGCACTGAGTCATTCATTACACAGCCTGCATCAACACAAGCAGGATCACTTCAAGAGAATCTGGCACAGCACCCAGTACCATTTTTATGTTGTCATTTGACAACATAACATTATGATCCTTTGCTTGCAAACAGCAGAAACAGATGCTGGCTAACTCGAGCAATAAAGAACTGATTGGAGTAATACAGGAAAATGCAGACTTGAAAAAGAAAACCAGTCTCAGAAAGAAACAAACCGGGACAGCCCCAAGGATCGCAGTACCAGGAATTCCTGGAATAGGGACATTGTGGAGGCTGCCAGCAAAATGACTCAGCCCCGGGCACCTTCCAACTGTGTGTCTTTGTGTCCTGGATTCAAATTCCCCGGGTTCATTTGGGTCACATGCTCATCATTTTCTGGGGTCAGGGAAGGGAAGTCGTATGGGACTCGGGTGCCTGATGAAAATGAAAGGTTGTATACTCTCAAACTAAATGTGAGATGTCAAGGGCCCTTCCTAGAGGGCTTGAGGGATTTAATCCTCCCTGGGCAGGGGAGGACATGAGGCCTCTTCCTTATAAAGGCTTTTCCTTGTAAAGGAAAGGAAACAAATGAATATCCAGAGAGGCATTCAGGAAGAACATAAATTACAAAGGACAAAAGAACGATCTGTAGACCTGAGGAGAATGGAAAAGAAGGAAAAGTGCTGGTTGGTAAAATGGATGAAGGAGAGGAGGGTGGCCTATTTCTGGCCGTACTGGGCCTCGTGAGGTCCTGTCTCAGAGTCACATTCAGTGAAACAGCCGGTTTCAGAAAAATAAAGTCAAACGAAATTTAAATCTTTGCTTAGTCTTTTGATAAAGTATTGAAGTTAGGGTATACTTTTAACATACATCAAAACTCTTTGAAATACACTTCAGAGACCTTTTTAATCACCAAATTCTCTTATGTGCTCTACAGAGGCTTCCCCCAGATTCATGTTCTCCATTGTCTCTATTTCAGAAAATTCCGCTTGATAAAAAAATAAAATGAAATAAATAAGATAAATTAAAAAAAACCAGAACTCTACTTGACACTTTCCTTCGTTTGTGCCTCAGTTTACTATCGTGGCTATCAACCAAGCGTTTTTGGAATTTTTTTTTAGGGTTTTGTTGTTGTTGCTTGTTTTTTGGTTTTTTTTTTTTTACTTTACCCTATTTCTTAGATTCTCTACCACAAAGAAGCACCTAGGCAGTGACCTAGAAACCAACAGAGAGGTGGGGTGGTGGTGGTGGTGGTGTGTGTGTGTGTGTGTGTGTATGTGTGTGCGCGTGTGGCCAGAAAATGGGTGGGATGTATAATTTAATCATTCCCCTATACCACTAACTGTATGTCACTAACATTTTTCATTTTCATTTAACTCAAAATATTTTGTAATTTCCCTTATCACTTCCTTTTTCAGGCTTATTATTGCAGTTATTTAGAAGTGTGTTGTTTAACCTGGCACTAATATAACACTATGTTAATTATACTGAAATTAAAATCCAAAAAATAGAGAAACACGCGATTTTTTTTAATTTAAAAAGCTTTTTTTTTTTTTAAAGCAGCGTGTTGTTTAATTTCCAAATATTTGTAAAGGATCTTTCTGTTATTAATGTCTGGTTTATTTCTGTTATGGCTGAAAGGTATTCTCTTTTAAAATTTTTTTTTTTTTCAACGTTTATTTATTTTGGGGACAGAGAGAGACAGAGCATGAACGGGGGAGGGGCAGAGAGAGAGGCAGACACAGAATCGGAAACAGGCTCCAGGCTCTGAGCCATCAGCCCAGAGCCTGACGCGGGGCTCGAACTCGCGGACCGCGAGATCGTGACCTGGCTGAAGTCGGACGCTTAACCGACTGCGCCACCCAGGCGCCCCGAAAGGTATTCTCTTTTGAAAGTGTTTTACAAAGTCATTTAGGTCAATTTGGTTGATCTTTAATTAACTGCACTCTAACTTCAAATAACATTATGTCCTATAACAATGCACTCTCGATTCACGCCTCCCACCTTCTGTGCTACGATCGTGCTTCATATTACTTTACATGTGCTGTATACAATTGTATGGTGATACTAATTTTTCTTCGGTAAACCGCTACAATTTTTGAGAAAATAGAACTTAAATTTTCATATTCACTTCATTTCTAGCACTATTTCTCTGTGCAGATCCAAGTTCCTGGCTGATATAATATCACTTCTATCCGAAGAACTTCCTTTAAGATTTCTTAGGAGCATAGGACTGCTTATAACTCATTCTCTTGGTTTTTTGTTTGTCGGAAAAAAGCCTTCATCTTTCATTTTTGAAAGATATTTTTGACAGTTTCGTTCTCTCGGCACATTAAAGATGTCGCTGGGCCGTGTTCTGGCTTGTATAGCTTCTGACAAGAAGACCGTTGTAATTCTTATCTTTGATCCCCTGTAAAATGTCTCCTTTCTCTGGCTGCCTTGGAGATTTCGCTTTATCCTTGGTTTTCGGTCGTTTGGGAGAATGTGTCTAGATGCTGGTATTGTTTTGTTTATGGGACAGCTATGTCTTCCGGCAACACTTTTCAAATGTTGGTGTGCATATGAATCTCCCAGGGATCTTGTTAAAATACAGACTCGATTCCATAGGTCTGCTGCATTTCTAACAAGCTACCAGGTGAAGGCAATGTAGGCAAGGCATTAGAAGGCGAGCAGGGTAAGAGAGGAGAGGAATTTACGCAGCAGCGATTTCTGATTTTTTGCCTCTCACTGGTGGTCAAAATCTTCCAGTGGGCTATTAATACTTCCCCATATTTCCCAGTGGTTATTACTGCCCTTTCAGGCAGCCACTGAGGAAGCCTTGCCCATCTCAAACCTGGGTGTGAAAGATGCTCCCACAGCTAGGGAGGCAGCAGAGAAAAGGCTTGATGTGGCCATCGGTGTTAGCAAAAGAGAAAAGGGTGACGAGAGCCACCACAGGAGTGAAACGCAGCCAAGGCAAGCAAACAGCAAGGTCAGAGTCCTCATCGCTCTCTGAAAGAAGCATCTCTTTTCAAAGTCAATCTTACTCATCTCATTATTGGAATGTAAGCTTCATGAAAGCAGGGATCTTTCTGTGCTAGAGCCTTTAAGGGTGGTGAGCACCCAGTAGACAGTAAAAATATTGCCGAGTGAATATACTGTAATGGGACTTGGAGACCATGAGCTTCTCAAAATAAATTGGGGGCAGGACAGACAAAAAGAGGGGTGGAGAAAGAGACTATCTCTTTATTTAACCTCATCTTTCTTCCCCGATTGAAGTGTCGCTGCTTCAGGTAAAGGGCAGCAGCCACCAGACTGAAAGAGAGGCAAAATAACCAGGTTTTTTTTGGCCTTTATACCGGCTGATAATTTCAGGGATTTTCACGGATAATTTTGACAAAGGCATTTTTTTTTTTTTGCTTTAGGCACCGGCAGTAGAAACAGAACACTCCATTGTCAGATGTGGTTTCTCATGCTTATGAAAAGACTGGCCTATAGAGGGTGCCAGTTCACTTCAAAAAACCAAAGTTAGTGCCTAAACTTTCATTGGGTCCTAGAAAGAGTTTACAAAGCAAGCAGAGAGGCAGCTCAGCCAGAGCTAATGAAACACCTAAATTTGCAACATTTTGCTCCATAACCAAAGTTTAAGAAAAGAAGGAAAGCAAATCTGTGAAAATGCCGGACGCATTCAAAAACCTCCCCTGGGAAAAAGAAGTGGCATCATTTTCCAAAAGCAAAGAAGAGAAGCCAGGCCAGGAGAAGCATCTAGAAGAGAATCTCATATGTATTGTGAAAGAGAAACCCAAGGCTGGAAGAAGCTGCAAGTCCGGGAGGCCAGGTGGGCAGGCCTCTGCCAAATCCCACCCTGCACTTCGGGCCAAGAAATGGGGCCTTGAAGGCCTGGTGTGAGGTGTCTGTAGACTCTGAATGGTGGGCAGGGGGGTGTTCTTCTGACGGCTGTTTAACTAAGTGCATCATTCTTGAAACTGACGCTGGTGTCAGTGCTCCGCAAGCATTAGGGGGAGGAAGAACCACTTGAGAATTTTGAAATACGCAGTTGGTCACAGTAGGCTTAGTAGGAAGCACAAGCGAGCCCGGTAGGGGAGAGAAGTCTCTTCAAGGTTTGGATCTGCAAAGAAATCTCCAGGGAAGGAAATGGAACCTGCAAGTGAGTTCTTGTAAAAACTTGTCAGCCCTCTAGATGAACAGCATCAATTGAGGCAGCTTTGATGGCCCAGAGCTAAAGTCAAGATAGGGATGTTAGCCTTCATATTCCAGTGAACAGATGCAAATTTTCAAGGAAAAGTTGGACTCAAAACTCCGTGAGAGTGAGAGCTGTGACGCGTCTTATTATGCATGGTCCTTTCAACTGGTGACTGTCTTTGCTTTTGTCAGTTCAAGGTGGATTAGTCGCTTTACTGTAATGTTCGATGGCTAAAATTTAAGCCAAATCAATAAAGGACAAGGAATGAGTTTGCAAAAATAATCAGCCACCTCCCTCAATTTAATTGTAAAATCAATCAAATCAGATATTTGGCACAGTGTAGGGAAAACATCTATTCTACCAATGAACAATCTCATGGATTCAATGATTCATTTGGAAGATATAACTACAGTCCAAGATTTAAATCTTAAAAAAAAAAGTTTCAAACAAATTTTCAAGATTCTGAAGTTAGCTTCTTTTCTCCTAAGGATTTGCTTCCTCTCAGATGCGCTTCTAACCTCTTTTGTGGTTATCTGTAACCATTAGCCATGTATTCAAAGTAGAAAATCTGTTTAAATGCTGAAAAGTCAATGTAAGCCCACAAGCCTAAATACCAGCAAGTAAAGATGGAGAGGCACCAGTTACCGAGGCCTTACTGGGAGACACGTTATGTTCTATCTTATTTTGACCTCCAAACAACTAAATGAGAGTAGTACCGTTTGCTCCATGCCATGACGAGGGTTAACAATTCAAGGCCACAGACCAGGCTGGCAATGTAAATGAGTGAAGAAGCAGGTGGGTTAAGAAGACTTGTTGCCCTTTGGACAGATGCAAACGTTTCCAGCTCCTATTTTTCAAGAGAAGCTAGAAGATTTATATGAGTCTCCTGATTTTCAAAAAATGGTGGTAACTAATTAAAAGAGATATTTCCAATGCTACATGGAGCACATAAAGGAAATCTGAGGCTAAATCTCGCCCAGGGACTACCATTTGGTTATGTCTGGTATTGGGGTGAAAATAAGGCTTGGGAAGGTGATGTCGCCATGCTGCACAGCTGTGGCAGGTGACAGGCAAGTTTCCCAGAGCCCAGGATTTCCTGACTGCACCATTCTTAGCTACAGACACATGCTGCTGATGAGTTACATCTATGAAGTCCTTTTAATGTATGCAAATGTAGCAAAATCCTTGTTTTTTAGTCACAATACATTGATCCAACTTAATAGGAGGTAAACAAAGGCAAGTAACCACTGGTTTCTGAAGGGAGTCAGCGTCAGGGCTGGGCCTCCTCTGTGGTATATTCTTCCTCCACCTGTAAAAACTGGCAAACAAAAAACAAATTCGGGTTTGGGAAGGAGAGGCTTCATTCAAAAGGATTGTTGCAAAGGAGCATGCAGGGACTATTGCAACAGGGAGAAAGCTCTGACCATAAGATCTGCAAGTGTCTCAAGAGTTAGTCCAGGGGCGCCTGGGTGGCGCAGTCGGTTAAGCGTCCGACTTCAGCCAGGTCACGATCTCGCGGTCCGGGAGTTCGAGCCCCGCGTCAGGCTCTGGGCTGATGGCTCAGAGCCTGGAGCCTGTTTCCGATTCTGTGTCTCCCTCTCTCTCTGCCCCTCCCCGTTCATGCTCTGTCTCTCTCTGTCCCAAAAATAAATAAACGTTGAAAAAAAAAATTAAAAAAAAAAAAAAAGAGTCCAAAAGTGTTTCTCTCTTACTGGGAGAAGGGTAAACAATAGCTGGGTGTGGGGAAGTGAAGGGTAAGGGAAGGATAGCGGGTCAGAGAATGTCCCACCCTGAGGCCAGCCTAGTTTAAGGAGGGGCCCTCAAGGAAGGGCTGCAGGATGGGCCACGATTCAGGGACCTGAGACTGGGAGGGAAGCTTAACCAAAGTTTGGTTGACAAACACTTTGTCCTGATTGATCAGTGGGAATAAGCTCAACTAATCATTTCTGAGGCAAAGAGTCAGAATTTGGGGGCTCTATGTCTGGCCTTGTGATAGGGAAGCAAGGGGGAGCTTCAGAAGTCTCATGCAAGTCACATGGGGAGGGGTGTTTCTTGCGAAAACCATTTCCTGACACAAAAGGGTGAGGGTCTTTCTTAACCTCCAGGTAAAACTCAACATTGTCAAAACATAAGCATAAGATGGACAAAGACTCATGGTAGGATCAGGTCTGTTGCCCAGGCTCAAGCTAGTTAAGTCCAAGGTCAGTGTTCCCCGCAGGAAAGAGGGAAGGAAAGAAACCAGGAAGGTTTTAGTTTCTTGTGCAGAGGGGTGAGCTGTGGTAGGCTCAAGACTGCGGACCCCGGGGAACACAGAAGCTGTTAAGGTTTGCTGAGGGCAGAGCTATGGCAGGTGACATCAGCTCCACCAATGTCCTATGAGCAGGTGCAGAACTGGAGGTCACAGGTCATTGGTCTCTGGTCCCCAAAATCCCTAGAAATGATTGGGAGCCATTTCAGAATCAAGGAGCCAAGAGAAAATGTGGGACAAAAAGACTCCTTGGGTTTCATTCACAGCCATCTCCATGGCCATCTTGAGCCATCGAGAAAGACTCCCCCAAATTCCAGGAATTGGTGACAATGGGGGCCTGTGCAAAATAATAGTTTTCTTTTCATTACCGTTATCTTATGCCCTCACTGTGTCTCAGGTTGATGTGATCTGGGACATTATGTTTGCTGTGTTATGTTTGTATAAATGGTCACATTCCTTGTATGAAAGTTGGCCACTCAGGAATAGCCCTTAAATCAACTTTTATTTCATCAGATTCTCCTCCTGTTTAACTTAATTTCATCCCTACCATTCAACTCAGGATTTACTGTCCTTGTCTGATGTTCTAAAGAATGGACGGCTGTCTTTGAAGTGGACATGGGAAGTGTCACCCCAAATAGACTACCTATATATCATTGAAAGTTTAAAACAACAAACACAACAAAAATGCTCTCCGCTGTTCTAAACATCCTAGGAGGTCTTCCCATTGTTTAAGTGAGTATAAATTGTTGTCATTCTAGTAAATAAGTTAACATCTGCTGTCTGTCTGGCAATAAAGGCCACTCTCTTAAAATCCAAGTACACCCTAAACTTGACGTCCAGGACAGCACTGTCTCATAGTAACATGATGCAAAACCCATGTCATTTAAAATGTTGTAGTAGTAACCACATTACAAAAAAAAATAGAAACAGATGAAATTAAATTATTAATTTAATGATACATTTCATTTAGCCAAGTGTATAAAAAATACTATCATTTCAGCAGGTCATTGATATAAAAATTATTAGTGAGATATCTTACATTCTCTTTTTCTTCAGGCTAAGTCTCTGGTAGTATTTTACATTTATGGTACATCTGGATTCAGATTTGCTACTGAAGGGAATCAGGATATGCTATCCCCAAATATGCCACTTTGGTATAACGATTATTTGAACTAAAGGCTCTTGGGAATCAACAGATGCAGGAAGAGTTCTCTGTTCTCCTTTATCTGCCTAAAAGCAAGGGTATACATTTCCTTTTGTAAAGATGGGCACCTCCCTGTGCCAGGAAGGGAAGAGCCACTGTTATCACTGGAGATACAGAGATGAATTCACAACAACAGGCCTTACAAAGATAACCCTTATCTTCCATTAGTTCCCCCATATATTTCCTAGCCGTTTCTCCGTGACTTATGGTCCCTCAAGTCCAAACTCCCTTTCCTTTGTTAAAATGGTATATGAGCTCCCAAGTCTAACCCCTTCTTTGAATTTCACTTCCTTTATGGGAACTCTTGTGCACATAAACCATAATACAAATTCTGTTGCTTTTTATCCTAACTTGTCTTTAGTTAATTTATTCTGCAGGTCCCCAGTCACTGAACCTAAGGGGGTGGAGAAGATTTTTCCTTCTCAACACTACATTTCAAGCACTCAATAGCCACATATAGCTGGTGCCTACAGTTTCAGACAGAGCAGGTCAAGGAGAATGATATATAGCATTGTTCTAATCTATACCCCATTTCCAATATATACTTTTTTTTTCTTATGTAAAACCTATTCTTGTCAGGACTTCCCATGTTTGCAGAAATTCAACATAAACAGTATTACAGTTTAGCAACTGTTAACAATTAGCTTAATTGAGACTATAACATCTCACTTTTACATTTTTAAAGGTTCTAGAGAAGGAGAAAAAGGTCAGTCCTTTCTTAGATTCCTTCATATTTTGGTTCTGAAAAAGCTGTTCCTAATAGCTTTCCAAAATGGAAAAAAAAAAAGTTAGTCTTAATTTAAGAATTATATGTGGTTTTAATTTAAAGACAAACAAAACAAGACTAAATCAAAGTCAGGATCAGATTCGTACCTTGCTGGGATTTTCTATTATGTAATCATATGTCAAGCAACTGTGGTTTCTAGCAGTGCTTTGTTCTGCATCCAAGGTAGGCAAACTCTTCAGAGCCCAAATAAAATAAGCACATGTTCTAAAGTTAATTTAAAGTATAAATCATTACGTTATAAATAGTAGGATATCCCATTCAATGGCTTTAATTATTTCAGGTCTTTGAAGCAACAAATGGATTTGATTCAAGTATAATTTGCTTTATTAAAATTGAATTGAGGGCATATGTCTTGGCACTTCTATTATGTTTCCCCAAATGAAAGATGTGCCCTTTTCTGCTTGTATATTTTTTGGTTTCATTTTAAAATGTATACAAGCCTTCAATATCTAAAATCTAAGCTTAGGATCAGGTATAAAATCACTATGTCCTTGTCATTTTATTCTTCCCACCACAACGCACGTCAGACATAAAAATTAATTGCCAGACCTTTCATCTTACTTTTCTCCCTTGCTCTGCTCTGCTCCAGAACATGTTTCCTCCTCTGCATGAAGACTCACGCTGTGGCAGTGAAATGAAAATAATACTCCTTTTTCTTTAACTAATCTTCACCCCAAAGGATATCTTTTTTCATTGTACATTTCCTGGCAAAGGAGAAGATGAAAATTCACCAGGAATGGGCCTGGTTGGGTTTATGGTGGTATCAATTGAATATTTGTAAATGAATGACCACATGAGTGAGCAGATGCATGAATGTGTCCATAACCCAGGATGTAACAAATGGCCAGGAAACTGGTGTCAGAATCAATACCCAGTTCTGGGAAGGCTCTGAGTGTCATCCACTGCCCTTGCCGAGCCTTTCAGGAATACTTCGTGATGACTATACTCTAGAAGCTTCGTACAAAAGTAAATCTGCAAAAGGTTATGCGTGGTTTTGGCTGTTAGCACAATTTCTCAAAGGGCCTAAAGGCCTGATAAGATCTTGCACACCTCTGCACTCCTTAGACTCCACCACACCACAAACACAAAATCCCTGGCAAGCTGCTACTCAGTTTAGCTGTCACCTGAACTGCTTGCCTACAAAACTGGAACTGTCAAGAAAATGAGCATTTCCCTTGAGTGACTCTTTTGAAAGTCAAGTCAACCACACTGTGATGTTTCCGGCCTTTTTTTTTTTTTTCCTCCCCTATTCTGGCTCTATCTCAAGAGTTTTCACCTATAGACCACAGACTCCTACTCAAACCATGGCTTTGAAATCATGGCTGTGAACTTCTGGAAGTAATGTGCCTCTTTTCTTTTTTTCATTTTTTTCTGGAAAGAGTTTCTAGTGGATTCTTGAAAGAATCCCTGCCCCAAGCAGATACTCATAAACTGGGGATAGAGGAGAAGCACTGTCACAATCAATCAACAGAGAAGAACCCATGGATGCCTGACTTGCAAGCACCTTGCTCAGATGCTTTGCGCCAAGAACACAGACAATCCTGGCCTGGTGTGTTACACATCAGGGGACCTCAGTCCACTCCATATGTAACTATAAAGCACACTGGGCTTTATTAATCAGAAATTTTAGCTACAAAGATCTTGCGGGAGCAATATATAAAATGGCTGTGCCTGGGACTTTTGTGCACCTACACAGTGTTGGTCATTGAAGTTATGGGCATCATCTTTTGATACAAAGAGTGAAGGAGGAACTTGACCACAAGGTAACCACTCTGTCACATGGTGGAATTAGCTGCATGCGAGGGATGGGTGAGGACATTCAACCATAGATTAAATGCAAAGTTTATCCAGGTTATGAAAGCAAACCATGGAGGAAAAAAAAAGCAACAATTGTATTCATTCTTTTATTCCAAATGTTTACTGACTTCACAAACAAGAGCAATTTATCTCCATGAGAAGTTTTATGTGTCTGTCTTGGCCCATGTTCTTTTGATTAAAGAGGCAGAGAATGAGAACATACTTTTTCAGCAAAATTCAGTTCCGTTGCACTTTTACTCCTATAATTTAATTAATATGAAAAGCTACATGCTTTATTCTACATGACCTAATAAAAGAGAGAGTGTTGAAGGGTGAATTATAACTGTGTATGATTTATTCCAGGAATGTAAGGATGGTTCTAAGACAGAAATAGCAATGTGACTCATGTTAATGGACCAAAGGACAAAAATCACATGCTTTTCTCTTATACATGCAGAAAACAATATTTAAATCAATTGTGAAATTTTGAAAAAGGTTGTCCAGAAAACTAGGAATAGAGAAAAGTTCCATCACCTGATAAGTCTATCCAGTAAAACTCAGCAATGATTTTAATATTTATTGAAGAAATATTAGAAGCATTTCCTTTAGGGTTGAGAATAAAACTAGGGTGCCTTTTCTCACCCTTACTTTACATGTGATATTACAAGTCTTGGCCAATAAAATAAATCAAGAGAAAGGAAAAGGAATAAAGATATAAAGGTCAGACAGTCAAGAGATTTAGTTGTCCTTATTTACAGATGATATAAATATTCACAGAAAACCAAAAAGAGATTAGATAGAAAAACTACTGAAAATCGTTAATAGAACTCAGCAAAAGGTCTTGCTATCTTTCTGATGGTATTAACCTAGGAACTAACCCAACAAATATGCACAAAATTTTGGAGAAATCTTTAAAAAGTACTTTCTACAAAAGTACTATTTTAAAAACATTTTTTAAGAAGTTTATTTTGAGAGAGAGAGAGAGAGAGAGAGAGCATGAGCAGGGAAGGGGCAGAGAGATAGGGACAGAGAATCCCAAGCAGGCTCCATGCTGTCAGCACAGAGCACAAGGTGGGGCTTCAACTCACTAACCGTGGGATCATGACCGGAGCTGAAACCAAGAATCAGTCACTTAACTGACTGAGCCACCCAGGCGTTCCTGAAAGTATTATTTTTAACACTTTAATGTACATGCAAATCACCTGGGGATCTTGTTTAAAAAGCAGATCCTGATTCTCTAGTTTGGGGGCAGGGCCTAAGAGCTGACATTTCAGAACCTCACAGGTGAGAGGCTCAAGCAGCTGGGCCATGGACCACACACTGAGTAGCACAGTACTGTAACAGTTAAAGGATAAAGGGAAATAGAAGGTATGCTCATGTGGGGAAACCTAACCATTACAAAGATTCTAATTCTCTCCAAACCAGTCTATGATTTTAATATCATTCCCACCAAAAATCCCAATAAAATTTGGGGTTAGAGGGTATTTGCTCAATTTACATGAGAAAAAAATCAAGATTTTTTTTTCCCAGAAAAAAAGAGCAGAGTGGGGGGGAAGGGAAATTCCCCTACCATATATTAAAATATATTATAAAACCAAGGTAATTAACATGCAATTTAGTAATGGCACAGGAACAGATAATAAAACAATGGGACAGAATAGAGTCCAGAAACAGATCCCAGGATCTTGATCTATGAAAGAGGAGGTATCAACACTTAATAGGGAGAAGATAAATTGGTTGGTAAATGATGTGGAGAAAACTGGCTCACCATATGGAGAGGATAAAAATTTAAACTCTGCCACACACACACACACACACACACACACACACACACAGAGCAAAACCCTGCAATGGTCTATGTTTCTGGTTGGAATTGATCTGGGGCTTCTGATCCAGAGCCAGAAGCAGAAGCAAGACAACCCCTTTCAGGCAACTTGGGTCCCCACACGAGCACATGATATTTACACCTCCCTCCTTCATTTACTTTGTTTTGGCCTCACAACTCACGGAAATTCCTCTGGGTACTCACATTGAGTCCGTCCTTGTATATATGGTCCCACTACACTATATTGTGACTTTTCAAATTTTCTTTTGTCTTCATAAGTATTTTATTATGAAGTTGAAAAAAGCCACATTAGGAGCTACTAAACCAGATGCAGGTTTAACTACTACACTCAACTTTTTGATTATTGAGTCCAATATATTAGTACTTTTCCTCAACTTTGTATTGTCCACAAATTTGATTTTCATATCTTCTTTGTTTTCATTCAAGTTCATGATAAAAACATTTGAATAGATCAGGGTCATGGCGAAAGTTCTCAGACAAATAGTTACGAGATTTCACACAAAGCCAATATGAATCCATTGATTAACCAACAATGTTTGGGGAAAGCAACTTCCTGTTTCCTTCCCCTTGTATCTTTACTCTCTCTATAGCTGAGGCTTATCGACTTATTTCACTTCTATATGTGGGCTTGGCCTCCCCATATGTGTAGGAACAATCCTAGGAAGGTCTCCAGACCAAAACTCTGGAACTCAGCATGGGTCATGTTTTCTCCTAGTACTAGCCCTCACCCAAGGTGTAACAAGTAGGCTTCTGCCATGTGGCCTATTCTTAAAGTACTGCCTTGCTAAGCTGCTTTTTAATTCCTATTATCCTATGAGTGGAGACCTGTTTAAAAAAAAAAAAAAGTTAAACTTGCGATCTTTTCATCTACTTGCCCCTAAATCCCCATACAAAGATATACCCCTCCACCCTGTCTCAAGCTCCAACACAAAAATGGGAACCCTGTAACCTGTCAATTTTTCAGTGGTGCCGGCTCTTGCCTACTTAGGTTTCCAATTGTCACTTGTACCTGATTCCCACACACTGCCCATCTTTTAGTATGCCCTGCCATTTGTATTAGACACTTGACACTTGTCAATCTCCTCCATGCTGATTGCCTGTATCATCACCTATTTGTTATCTATCACAGTACCTTTACTTTTTTTAAGTTTATTATTTTTTTAAGGAATCTCTACACCCAACGTGGGCCTCAAACTCATGACCCTGAGATCTAGAGTCACATGTTCTTCCTACTGAGCCAGCCAGGTGCCCTCTCACCATACCCTTAAAATGCCATGACCTGCTGACCAGTCTTGTCTTCCTTCAGCATCTTGTCTTTCTTCAACATCTGTGTCTTCCCCCAATATTTTCCCAACTTGTTGATCAAAATATTATAAGCAATTTTATCTACTGTTTGCTGATATCAAGTATTTGATGTCCATGACTTTCTCTGATATGTAATCTACTAATTCTATCCAAAAAAAAAAAAAAAAAAAGACTTTAGTTTGGCACACTCAGTCTTGGGAAGTCCAAAGTAGGTCCTACTGTTCACCATTCCTTTTTCTGAATGTTTCATATAAATGTTGTTCCATACTCTGGAACGATTTTATATGAACATGGAGATTTGAATGTCAGACTTCAACAAAATTCTGGACACCAAAAACACCAATTTATAGTCATCAATGTAAACAATAGGAAAATATACTATCTCATATACCAAGAAATCTGGGTAGTTTAGCTGCAAGCTGAGTGATTCAGTGGCTCAGTAATATTATCAAAGATACAGATTCTTCCCAGATCTCTCTTCTCCCATCATCACTGTATGGATTTGTCTTTGGCTGGGTCCCCTCATGGATGCAAGGGAGCTTCTGCAGCTCAAGTATCATGCCCAGCCAGAAATAAGGACTACTTTTCCTATAAGTTTCCTTCCAGGAGCAAGGAAACCTTACCCAGAAACTCCCTCTAACTGACATCTCATTGCATTTTATTGCATAGAACTGGGTCACTGGCCCTTTACAAACCAATCACTGGCAAGCTCAGACTGACCAGAATTTAATCCTGACAAGTAGGGAAGAGATAGAGACAAGCCCCTCAAACTGGTTCTTAACAAGACAGGAGAGATCAGGCAAAGGCTCTTGGTGAGGCAACCATACTGTCTTCTCCAGACAGAAGGAATTACTCCCTACTTTGAAGGACAGGGATATTTGAAGGCATTTAGTGATGAAGACCTATTAAAATAGAGTGGACTTTTATCTATTCAAAAGAGTTGAAAACAGGATCGTGTCCAAAACAAAGGGGGAGATTAAGTTATCTCTAAAATTTCCTGCCAACAGTTTAGTGCTGTGATTCTGTTTTCATTGTTTCCACTGGGAAACTGCTTGCAATTTGGAATTGTGCACATCAGCAATGTTTGTGCTGCCAACAAAAGTACACAGTTGCTGATCTGTGAGCATTTCCCCTAACAGAACATTTGTGGAAAACTGAATCATGGAGATTCTAGACACTGTGAATCCATTGCCTGAACAATTTTCTGAATGCCTTACATCTTAGATACCAGCAGCTTCCCTCTATGTACATAAACTATAAGGAAACAATTGACTTGCAATGAGGAGTTGGGCAAAGCAGGTTCCACTGACTGGTTTTTACTGGCAATGTGCCTTTTCATTTATTTGGAGCTGAAAGCAGATTGTGTTATATAAGGCAACAAATTAAATGTGGATGTCAGTGCTGAGATGGAAGAAAACTTGCAGAAAAGTTCACCTGACTCATTCACTCATGTGCAGAGTCATTACTGTGCTACATGGTGAGCTATTCATGTGAAACGCAATCTGTATGACTTCCACTGGGGCAATCTGAGCTCTAATTAGAGGAAGGGAGGGGAAAAATAGATGGGGAAGAAAGTTATTTCTGTGGCAGTCAAGGTATGATTACTTGTAGATCCATAAATTATCAGCCAAGGTTCTCTCTTCTCTGGCAATACGAATTAAGAGGAGTAGCTGAATGCAAGTGATACCGTATGGGGGGAGTGATCAGAACTCTACAACTGCCTGGATTTGGGGAACAAGAAAGAAGAGTTGAAGATAATGTCGAGCTCTCTCATTGGGAGATTTTAGCAATATCGTTGACTGATTGCTGCATGAGGGGTACTATGCTAAGTGTCAAATATGATTATTACGTCTCTTCTCCCAATAGTTCCATTAAATTAGTACTATTGTCATTCCCATTTTACAACTAAGGAGACTGAGGCTTCAGGGGGTTAACTTCATAAACGGCAGAGGTGAGATTAAAGTCAAGATCCTAATTCATCACTACCCTCTGCCTTTCTGAGTGAGGAGGAGGAAAATGAAAAATTTCCATACAGGCATACTGAGTTTTAAGCATTGGCACATTCAGTTGAAGATGTCCAGCAGGACATGTGAAACTAAGTTTAGAAAAGGGTTTAGGATGGATGCTACATCTGCCAGCCATTTGCTGAGAGGTACAAACTACAGGCATGAGCTTGCCCTTGGAGACCCTGAGGCTTACTAACTCAGTTTTGTTGTGCGGGTATCTTTATGCACATCAAACATCAGGCATTAAAAAAAAACAACTGATTGACCCATAAGCTTCACTTATTGCTATGACTGGCCCACTGACTGTCTGTGTGACTTTGGTTAAGTTGCTTGA
Organism: Prionailurus bengalensis; assembly: GCF_016509475.1. Lineage (NCBI taxonomy): Eukaryota > Metazoa > Chordata > Mammalia > Carnivora > Felidae > Prionailurus > Prionailurus bengalensis. The sequence continues at coordinate 114,532,146 of NC_057358.1, forward strand.
CCATTCTGAGCCTCTGTAAAATGAGGTCTCTTCCAGGACAAATGTGTGAGAGAAAAAGATGAATATATGTTACGATAAAGACAATTAATTGGATGCCAAAATGTGAGAGCAAAGGAGAGATAGTCTAGAGTTTAGGACAATTAGCACCATTAACCAAGGCAGGAAGGGAGACAGATTTTTGGAGAGATGATAATACCCTTTGTTTGGGATATGAAAAATTTGAGGGGTTGTCCACATGGCATTTCTTTGGGTGTTCATAAGAGAACTGCTGGGCTAGAAATATTTATTATATATACACTGAACACAGATTTGGAGTAAGAGGATGGAGTCAGGCGACTTATTAAATAAGCTTTCAGATCTCTTCCATCTCTCTGCCTCTCCAACCATAGTCTCCATAGCAACGTGACTCGCTGCCCATGCTGGATTACCTCACCGTGGATCAGCTGGTTTCTGTGTTGTTTGACAAAGGACAAAGCACCTTCAATATTTATGAACGAGTGGCAATTTTCCCGTACCCTAGTTTATTACATCTTCCTATTGTCTTTATACCCCTTTCTAATAAGCCTTGCCTTTAACTTTTCTAATCATTATCTGCCTTCCCTTAATTTTTCACTTCCCCTCCCCCCACCTCAGGTGCTTGCTTCTTTCATGGGTAGCTCTTCACTTTTTTGTGCATCTTTTTTCTCCGTTGCCTCCAGTTTCATTCATGCCCTTTCTCAAGCCCCAGGAAAAGCCTCCTGCCTCCTTAATTACCAACCAAAGTTATATTACCCTTCAGCCTCTCACATCCTCATCCTTAGCTTGCATCCTTATCATCATCTTTAGTAGCTAATATGTCCCAGGCCTTGAATTCGTGTTCTGCATGCCTTAGCTCATTTAATTGTTATAATAATTCTATGTGGTAGGTACTCCATCCTGTTGTACAAGAAAAGGAACTGAGTTTCCTTTCACATTACTTGCCGAAGACCCACATGAATGGGGGAGCAAGAATGGACCCAGATGGCTTAATGCCAAAGCCCAGCGGTGACCACCATGTGTCCCACCCTTCTCCAGCCAAGCTCATGTTTTTTTCTTTCTTACTTTTTCATTCCACTTTTCTTAAGTGTTTTTAGTATTTCCATTAAGGTAATTAATACAAAAATTATTTAAGCAACTACTCCTTAAATGTGGTTCTGTAAAAATCGTTTACGGTTTACTGTTCCCAAACCAACCAAACCTACACATCATATTCTCAGAAACATGTACACATGAGGCATTCACATGCTTTTATGAAATTTCTTTTCCTGCTTACCTCATTCTGATGAGGTTAACAAGAAGATTTTACCTAGTAGGGGAGGGAAGTGTTACAACAGATGAGATCCAATTTTGTTACCAAAACAAAGCAAAACAAAACAAAACAAACAACAACAATTTGTATGAGATAGAAGATGTACACACATAGAACAATTAAATAAAAGTAAATAAAAGTGAATGATTAAGTGTTCCAGTGAGAAATAAAAGCAGTAAACACTGCAGGAATCCATGGAAGAAGACCTTAAAGATGAGTGGGATTTTGTGTTTGGAGGGCAGGAACCAGAATGAAGACAGAAATTGGCATCTTCACCACTGATAACTATTTATCAAGCACCTCCATGGATTGAACATTAAAATTATCAGGATAAAGAGACTTATAAGTCTCCCAAATATTTGGTTTTTGAAGAAGGCCTAACAGATAGTGAAATAAACAGACAACCAAGAGGCACATAATACACGGAACAAGAGCTGAAACAATTCTGAAAATGAAGGGAAACTTACATCCATGAAAATGATAAGTCCAGGACTGAGGGTAAACTGGTTTGCGTGGAGCAAAGGGTTCACTCATTATGAGAGCCTTCTCTAAGCCAGGCACTGAACACAATGGATGCTAAGAGCTCAGAGCCAAAAGGAGGAACCGGGAACTCTAATGTGACACATGAGGGCATGCTATGAGGGGAGAGGAGGCATCAGAGAAGGCTTCTTGGTGGACAGAAGTGGCAGTGGGGGTCAGTGGGGCCAGAATGGGCAAGCTGGGTGGGAAGATGACACTTAGGAGCAAAAGTTCAGGTTAGAAGATGTACTCAGTGTGTAGAAATAAAAAACAGAAGCTACAGGTCATTCAGTGGTGCTGAAGTACAAGTGAGAGCATGGAGTACAAGGCCAGGAGGGGTGAGATGACATGGGAGCCACGGGCAGAGGCTGGATTGGAAGGGCCTGGTGGTGAGTTTGTTATGATCACTCTTCCTGCAGGTTAGAAAATAACGGGGCATTGGATATTCCAAGAAGAGAGCCCAATTTGAAGCAGAGCTGCAGAATTATCAGCACTGAAGAGCAAAGGATGCTGTTAATGGATGACTCAGTATTTAAAAAAAAATTTTTTTTAATGTTTATTTATTTTTGAGAGAGACAGAGACAGCGCTCGCATGGGGGAAGGGCAGAGAGAGAGGGAGACACAGAATCTGAAGCAGGATCCAGGCTCTGAGCTGTCAGCACAGAGCCCGATACGGGGCTCAAACCCACAGACAGTGAGATCATGACCTAAGCCGAAGTCGGACGCCCAACCGACTGGGCCACCCGGGCAACCCATGGATGACTCAGTATTTTAAAGAGCTGTTAAAAAGATAATATGGCTCTGAAGTCCAATTTCAAAGCCTAGACTGTCTCTCCATCTGTATCTCCCACTTACCACTAATTGTGAATAGGTCTAGAGAATTCTTCAGTTCCTCCTCTTCTCCCACTTTTTCTTCTCTATCATCAACCTTTTAGCTCCCCTTGGGTCTTTGTCCTTGGTCCCTCCTGATGTATCATGACTATTGGGTCATAATATGGAGAATGCAGAGTTGAAATCCATTACTACCCATTGTGTGCCTGCTGTGTCCCACGCATTGTTCGGGGCACTTTAAAGTATTATCTCATTTAATCCTCATAACAGCCGTAAAAGGTGAGGGCCATTGTAGAGATGAAGAACAAAGGGCACAGATAGGATAAATAATTTGTCCAAATTCACACAAGTAGTAATGGACAGAGGTAGGAGTCAAATTCATGTATGAATTTGAACACACCCTTCTGTTTCAAATACTGGGTTTGAAATGATTTCCCAATGCTGTTAGGATTCAACACAAAGTCTTTGACATAATTTCCAAAGATTTGCATGGTGATTCCTCTCTCGTCTTACAACCAAAGTCTGGCAGCTGGCAGCCAGGATCTGAGGTCCTGACCACTCAGGTACCTATCTCTGGGTGCCGAAGCAGTCCATTTAAGTTCCTTTATATACTACAAGTTACAAATCATACTCTGGGAGCTTCTGATTTAAGTTCTTTCTTACCAAGGAGATGTTCAACAAACAGAAAAGAGCCTTTCAAAGAATGATTCAGTCTGATCTGGGTTCCCCACCCAGGTGTATTGGAGTTCTTCATTGTGTCTCTCCCTCCTCTGAGGCTATCCTGGTCTATGGCAGAAAGCTGCCTCCCCAAATGGGGGCTCTAACTTCCCATTTGCAGAAAGCTTATGGTCTTTCTCTCTGCTGAATTTCACTTTAGCATTAAGTGGCTCTGAGCTCTTCACATGGTCTAGTGTTCTTAGCCTCCGCTTCCTCATGTGTGCCCAACACCGCAATCAGACTGTCACTTTCAAAGTGTTGCCCACTTGAAAAGCTTCGACTTTCATGCAAATAGTAGAAAAGAGAATTCTCAAGTGCATTAACTAGGACCCTACTTGTGCTATTGCCCAGTATAATTTCTTAAACTTTCTCTCTCTATGACGTTTATCATTACTTCTTGTAAATGATGACTGATGTGAAGGTCACAAGTTATTTGGTGCCTTTAGATCTCATCCAAAGGTACTTTCCAGCTGAAAAATTCCATGATTCCACTGTGTATCAGTTTCATGTCAGGCAGGATCAGAGGCTTGGTCAATATTATTTTTTCCACACTGAAACTGGGTAAGGCAGGACATCTTACTTAAGTTAACAAATGTGTATCCTTCAAGTGGAAGAACAAATAAAACTATAATTTATGAATCTGCTAAAGGTTCCTTCCTGCTAGAAAATATTAACCTTTTCTCTTCTTTAGCAAGAACTTGATTCATATACATAGTTTAAGATCAACATGTTTGGGGGGTGCCTGGGTGGCTCAGTCAGTTAAGTGTCCGACTTCAGCTCTAGTCATGATTTCATGGCCCGTGGTTTTGAGCCCCATGTCGGGCTCTGTGCTGACAGTTCAGGCCCTGGAGCCTGCTTCAAATTCTGTGTCTCCTTCTCTCTCTGCCCCTCTCCTGCTGGCGCTCTGTCCCTCTCTCTCAAAAATAAATAAACATTAAAAAAAAATGTCTGGGAATGTTGGTGTCTTACAGTGATTTTCTACAAGCGCATTTCCCATCTCCAAACTCAATATTCCTTCTCCAAATGTTCTTAAGGCAATATTTGCATGTATTCATCATCATGGAGATCTCAGCTTCCTTTCTGCTCTTCTCTGACCTCACCAGTATTTCTGTATTTCCTAAGTCATTATTTTCTACAGAGAAATCTCCACCAGATACGTCAGTATTTGAAAGTAGCTGACACCAATAGAGAATTTGCTTTCTGTTTACTTGATAAAAGGATCTACCCCAAAGTAAGACCTGACATATTTTTATCTCCTTACTTGCGGGGGGGGGGGGGGGGGGGGGGGGGGGGGGGGGGGGGGGGGGAGGGGGGAGGGGGGAATCGAATTGTAATTAAGTTGTGATAACTGTAGCATATTGTATCTCATATGTTGCCGTAATCAAATTGTTTCTAAACATTAACAGGAAAAACTATAGTACAAGTAACTTTTGAAATACCCAAGTAATCCAAAGAGGAATGACTTCTCAAAAAATATAGGGCGCAACACCGCACATTTCAGTCTTCAGTCTGGGCAGGGAAACATTCACAAATTACCCCTTCCAATTTCGCTATTAACACAGATTGATATAAAACTACCTGCTGTGGGTGAAACACTCAGCCTCAGCAAATGGTCTCATTTTGAAACTATAGGTGTCATGGAAATTGTGCTTTCCTTCTACAGCTCATTGAAATGGAGATGGGATGGAATGGAGCGCAGGGATCTGCTTTCTAATGAGGCAAAATGAGATGCATCTGAATTGGGGCATGGACTGAAATGAAGGGAAAATTCAATCAGTGCCTCATTTTTATATCCTTCGAAAGGCTTTGAGCAGCTGGGCAGAGCAAAAAGACACCCATGCTCAAAATGTCCCAAGTAGGATACAAAATTCATGAGGAAATTATTTTCAACTTTCACGCAATGGCTCTATTGCATATATTATCAGTGTAAAGGAGAAAAACGTCTAACCTCAGAGGCACATTTTCATATTTTTCATCAACTTAGTTTCTTTGATACAAACGTAAGAAATCACTCCAATCATCCTAGAGTCCATTTGCAATCTCTACTATCCATAAGATTTATCTGACAGAAGCAAAAATATCAGAGCAAACACACACACACACACCAAATGAAAACAACTACAACAACAAAACCTTTATAATAATCAATGAAAAATATGTATTCTAAAGAATTGTGATATTTGATACTATGCAGCTAGACTATATTCCCATTTCTACCATTGGTGTTTATAAATTAACCTACTATTGCAGTAGAAGGAAGTGAAATTTTACACAATGGATTATGTGAAACACAAACTAATGAAACCAGCCAAATGTTGAGTCTTTTTTTTTTTTTTGAGAGAGAGAGAGAGAGAGAGAGATGGAGAGGGTGCAGGTGAGTGAAGGCCAGAGAGAGACAGAGAGAGAGAGAGAGGGAGAGAGGGAGAGGCCAATGTGGGACTCACGAACTATCAGATCATGACCTGAGCTGAAGTCAGATGCTTAAGGGACTGAGCCACCCAGAGGCCCCTGAGTCCTTAATTTACGTAGAATTCCTCTTAATTTTGTCTATTTCATCATCTTAAATTTCAGAATGATAGCATTCTTAGGTTAGTGGTTCATAGACTTAAGTTTTTTTAGGACAGTAAAACTCCCAAAGCAATGGAGAGAGCTAACGAACAGTTGACTTGCCAAATTGTTCATTTTGCCAACATCAACAATAACAAAAAGCTACCATTTCCAACATTTCAGAAAGGAAAGGATATTTCAACACCGAAAGTGTAGGAAGTTCATAATTTCAGAACAAAAGAGAGCTCTTCCCAAGAAACACTATTTGTTAACCAGAGATAATTTTAAAGGATACATTTATGATTTTCTGTAAATACAGAAATATTTACAACATTAAATTTTATTTTATAATACCATGTATGTTGTGTTTCCCTGGTGCAAGTTTTCCTTTAATCAGGTAGCACTGTCTGTATGTATTTGATACATTTGTGTGCGATTGTATTATGAGGACGGGCTATATCATGCAGCTTGTTTTGGTGTTTCATTTTTATACCAGTCACTGTCAAAAAATTCCCTTCTATATTGAGCACTAGTGAAAATATCAGTCTGAATACTGTTGTGATTAATTTGAAATAGTCTAGGCAAACCCTGATGCTAAGGAACAAGAGCCCCCATGTTCCCAAGCCCTTTTTTCTTCCACTTTGCCCACTGTAGACAGGTAGGAAAGCTGCTGAGTGGCTGGGGCCCAAAGGAAGCAAGCTGAGGGTGCTCTCCACTCACTGCTCCTCATTTTAGGATAGAACCATTTTGGCCCTCCCTGCCATTATGGAGGGAAGATGGACATTTCTTCAATCTGGGTTCTAAGGAGTATAAACTGGGTTCTAAGGAGTATAAACAAAGTATAAACTTTGTCCCTGCCAGGTGTTGGGAACCCCTGCTGTGGGTGGGTAGTCTTGGAATCTGTCAGTGTCACATGGTCTGAAACACCCCAAGGGTCAGTGTGGTTGTAGGTTGAGTTCACATCCATCAGAAAGCATCTTTGCATTTGCAAATTAAGCACAATGGAAACTGGTGGTGGGAATGCCAATGTGCTTAATTTGCAAATGCAAAGGTGCTTTCTGAGGGATGTGAACTCAATCTACAACCACACTGACCCTTGGGCTGTTTCAGACCATGTGACATTGACAGATTCAGAGACTACCCACTCTGGAAAACAGTGTGGAGGTTCCTCAAAAAATTAAAAATAGATCTACCCCATGACCCAGCAATAGCACCACTAGGAATTTACCCAAGGGATACAGGAGTGCTGATGCGTAGGGGCCCTTGTACCCCAGTGTTTATAGCAGCACTTTCAACAATAGCCAAACTATGGAAAGAGCCTAAAAGTCCATCAACTGATGAATGGATAAAGATGTGGTTTATATATACAATGGAATACTAGTTGGCAATGAGAAAGAATGAAATCTGGCCATTTGCAGCAACGTGGATGGAACTGGAGGGTATTATGCTAAGTGAAATAAGCCAGGCAGAGAAAGACCAATACCATATGTTTTTACTGATATGTGGATCCTGAGAAACTTAACAGAAGACCATGGGGGAGGGGAAGAAGAAAAAAAAAGTTACAGAGAGGGAGGGAGGCAAACCATAAGAGACTCTTGAATGCTGAGAAGCAACTGAGGGTTGATGGGGGCGGGGGGGGGGGGGGGGGGAGAGGGGAAAGTGGGTGATGGGCATTGAGGAGGGCACCTGCTGGGATGAGCACTGGGTGTTGTATGGAAACCAACCTGACAATAAATTATATTTAATGTAAAAAATAAATAAATATCGGGTAGAAAAAAATTAAATTACAAAAAATTTTTAAGCACAGTGGGAAAAGTGCTGGCTTTAGGGACAGAAATGTTGCCTTCCAGTCTCTATTCAACATTTACTTGATTTCTTGATGTTTTTTGATGTTTTTCTCATGCCTGAGCCTGGGGGTGTGGAGTTTTGGTAGGAAGAGCACAGCAGCATAGGGCTATTTTCATCACATCCTATCAAGGATACATACTATCAACACAACTTTATCACTGTTGATATTGACCTTGATCACCTGGCTGAAGTTGTGTTTGTTAGATTTCTCCTTTGTAAAGTTATTCTTTTTCCTCCTTTTCCATATTGTGCTCTCTGGAAGAAGTCACCCTGTGTAGCCCACACTTACGTGAAGACATATGCACCCAGAGGGTGGAGTACCAAATATAAATTATTTGGAATTCTGTGTGAAAGATTTGCCTATTCCCCTCCATTTATTAACTGATTCATCCATTTATTTATGTCAGTATGTTGTCACTCTTTTAATTTTAACTGTTCTAACTGTTCTAATACGTATACAGTGATAGTCTTAAGTTGCATTTCCCTTAATGACTAATGATACTGATCATGTTTTCAAGTGCTTATTAGCCATCCACAAATTCTCTCTGGTGAAGTCTCTGCATGTTTTTTGGCAGTTTTCCAGTTATAACTTTCTTTTTTGAGATTAGAGATTTCTTTATATATTGTAGATACTAGTCCTTTGTCGGATATGTGATTTGCAAATATTTCTCCAGTATTTTGCTTGTCTTTTCATAACAGTGTCTTTTGCAGAGCAAAACTTTTAAAGTGTGAGGAAGTCCCACTTTTCAGGTTTTTTTCTTTTGTGGATCTCACTTTTGGTGTCATATCTAAAAACACATCACCAAGACCTATGTCCTGAAGACTTTCTCCTATGTCATCTTTTGAAAGTTTTATAGTTTTACATTTAAATCTATAAGCCATTTTGAATTAATTTTTTTATAAGATGTGAGATTTAGGTGAACATTTATTTTTTACTATCAATATCCATGGAGCCAAGAATGTTTTTAAGGAAGTGATATCAATGGATATGGACTCTAAGCTAGACAAGGAAGAAAATTAAGATGAGAGGAGGTTTGTAGATCATTCTTTTTAAAAGGCAGAATTTAGGGGTGCCCAGGTGGCTCAGTCAGTTGAACATCTGACTCTTAATTTCGGCTCAGGTCATGATCTCACAGTTTGTGGGATCAAGTCCTGCATTGGGCTCTGTGCTGACAGTACTGAGCCTGCTTGGGATTCTCTCTCTCCCTTTTTCTCTGTCCCTGCTCTGCTCATGTATGCTCTCTTTCCCTCCCTCAAAGTAAATAAATAAACATTAAAAAAGAAAAAGCAAAACAAAAAAACATCCTACCCTTCAAGAAGCTGTGGGGAAAGAAACATCCTCTGGAGATCTCTGGGTTTCTGTTAAGGTTACAGAAAATATTGCATTAGCTGATCACCAAGTGAGGGGCAGGGGGCAGCTTCAGAGTCCCAGAGGTGCTGGCAGCGGGGAGCAGGCTTTGTGTCCGATTGCAGTGACTTGAGTGTCATAAAATGTGGGGGGACACAGTTGTTGAACAAGTTCTGGAAGTCAAGGGAGGCAGTTTGGTGGGGGTGGGGGGTGGTCCTGAGAGAAGAGGGTGAGCAAGTGTTCAGGCCACTCAGTGAGTCAACTCTGTGAAAGCACTTTGTAAAATTATATCTTATGAAGCTGGAAATTACCAGCCATAGTTAGGTGGTGAAAGACGCTGTACAAAGCAAGTTAATATGTTTGATTCTCGTTGTCTAGAAATTACTTATGATTACATTTACATGCACGACAGTATTTTAGAATATTCATTGGCCTAGACATGATGATCCTACAGTTAGTCATAGAAGATAAATATATGAACACATACACAGACACAAACACAATTTAGCCAAAAACAGTAAGTTCCACAGCTATAAAATGAACAATCAGATATTTCACAGATTGTGTTTTAAGGCCCTGGTTGGATCAGCCCATCTTCTCACTGGTTCCTGCCTCTTCCTCCTTTGTTCCGTTTCCATTTTCCATCATGTTTTGACAGGTGAGGTTGTTCGTGCAAAGGGATCCAACAAAAATACAGGAATGCCACCTTGGCCTCCTTATCCAGGATGGAGCAACCCTCCCTTTCCTCCTTGCAACAAAGCAGGCTAAACACACACTCTGTCAGCACCCCTCAACTAAGCGCGATGACGAAAGACGGTGGCACAATTGTTTTGCTTGCGGGGAGGGGATTTGTTTGCAGTCAATAGGTCACCCACCCTCTCTGCTCAGGATCAGCTCTCCGCCCAAACCCCTGTGCCCTTCAGTCTTAGAATGCTTCAGGCTTCAGCCAGCACAAACATGTCACAGCAAGAGGAACAGGGATTGTATTTGCACATGCAGTTGGTTTAAGCACAGGCTTTCTTTGATCCTTCTCTATATAAAAAAAGCTTTATTATCATATTATAGCCAAAGGAATTTAGCCTTTAACCTGTAGTTTCCCTACACTTAGTAATAGAAAGCCTTCTTTTCTGACAACAGCTGAGGTCTGGAATAATTTTCTTCTTTCCCCTCTTCCTGGGGGTGAGGGAATTAACAACTGTTTTATATCAATGAACATAATAGAAAAGGGTCTTTGGTAACATGGAGGGAAGAAAGAGAATCTTCTGGCAGAGCAATGCAGAGAAATACACAATACAAGTGACGAATATCTGTAAAAGGAAGATGTTTATCTTGTAGATGCTTTACCCTGAGACCATACCAGGTGCGCCATTTTCCTTTTCGGCCCTCCAGAGGGCAGAGAGGCTCAAGAGGAGCCCTCCCTCCACAGCCCATCTTCACTGAGGGCTTGGGAGCTAGGACTCCAGAGACCACTGAGAGGCAGAGGGCCAACTGGAGAATAGGGGGAGGCAGAACAGAAAGTTGTACCCCATTCCTACCCCTGCTGCCCCATTACTCACTGAGGAGGAGGTTCTTATGAACTAATTTCCACCAATGGAAAAAGCCTGAAAATGGCTTTGCACATCCTCTGGACCCTATGTACATGTCTGCCTAATCATCCAATAGTAGGGTTTGGTTTTGTTTTCTCCAAGCAATGATTTCTGTATTAGTTTTCTATGATGTGTATCAAATGACCACAAGCTTTGTGACTTAAAACAACACATATTATCTCATAGTTCCTATGGGTTAGGGTCTCACAAAGTTGCTGTCAAGGTGTTGGCCAGAGCTGGGGTCTCATTAGAGGCTTGAATGGAGAAAGATCTGTCTCCAAACTCCCTCAAGCTGTTGAGTTTACTCCCTTGCCACTGTAGGAACTGTGGTAAATTGCTTCTTCAAAGTTAGCAACGAATATAGAGACTCTAGTGTGAGTCTACTGGCAAGATGGTATCTTACATAACCTAACATAATCACGGAGTGACACTCTGTGGCCTTTGCCACATTCCATCGGTTAGCTGCACGTCACAGGTCCTGCCTACACTCAAGGGGAAGGGATTATACGAGGGTGTGAACCCCACGAGGCAGAGTTCATGGGGGCCACCTTAAAGCTTGTCTGTCTCAGTCTGTGTCCCCCAGCCTCAGAAATGTAAGGGTGTGGCTAGGGAGTAATGGAAGCAACATGTGTAGGGGAACCAAGGAATGAGGAAAGATATTTTATACTTACACACATATACTCACGCATCCTCACCTAAAAACAAAATGAACTTAGGAAATTTTCTTGGTGGTTGATGGCGTGAGACTTTGCCACCATACAGCCATGGATTCGAACCCCTGATCTATGGCTTAGTAGTTGGCAAACCCTCGTAAGCCTCAGTTCCCATCTTTAAAAATGGGAATAGTGGTACTTGCCTTTGGGTTATTCTGAGAATTAAGTTAGACAAAGTAGATAAAACACTTAGCACAAGAGAAGGGCTCAGAAAATGCTCACTACCGTATCCAGGTAAGAGCCTTGGGTACCTTAAACAAGGTAGAGTTTTCACAACATGCTCTAAACATGGAGAACTTAATCCTCCAAGTGGGGGCGTCCTTCTGAGGCTTGAAAGGATTTGGCACCAGCTGGCTTTCAGGCTTCCCACAAAGCTGTGGGTGTCCCACAGCTGTGCCTGCTGTCCTTACCCCTTCTCCTGCATCTTCATCAGTGGAACGAGTAAAGTTTTGCAGAGCTGGACACGAGGTCCCTGCAGACCTCCAGACTTCACAACTGAAATGCCTCAGTAGGGGCCGGCCTCACTCCAGATGCCTCCATCCACACTGTCCCTGGGCAGAAACTCTGGTCATAGTCTACCGTTCTATCACAAGCTTCCCAGCTGCTATCACAAGCTTCCCAGTGCTAGTCCCACTTAGTCCTCGCAACCTGGCTCCCAAGATGGGTTTACTTAATTACTCACTCATTGAGCACTTACTCAATACCTACCACATGCCAGGCACGGGGCTAGTTTGGGGGAGGGGTAGCAGTGAGTACCAAACCCTTGGCCCATCAGCCAATGCAGAGGCAAGCCAACAAACTAAAGCTGACTCTTGACTTTGGACAGGAATATACCTGATGCCTTACATCAGTCCCTCGGTCTACAAATATAGGATGTTCAAACTGGCCCCTCACTTCCTCTACATTGCAGATTCACCCAGACTTGCACTTCTGGAATATGGTCTCACACCCCTTTTGTGTTTCCAAGTTCCGCTGCAATTTCATGTTTCATCTGATCAGCAATTTTCATGCTAGCTGGAGTACTTTCTCAAACAGTTTCACAAACCATGTTTTCCATGGAACATGAATGGGGGACTCACTCACTTCACCAGTCTTGGGCACCGCCCAGCTTAAAGTTCCGCTTTTCATTTATCCCACTTGACTGATCATTTTCCAGCTAAGAACCATCACTTTCTCAGAGCTCATTACTTTTATCTGCATCACGGGCACCTGCTGATATCCTTTTTAAAACTTTGTTTTCACAAAGAAATGAACTATTTACTATTTCACAAGAGTTGCACTGCATACATCAGTGAATAGAGAAAACAGAGCATGTTGAGGTACGCACCAGCCTCCTACACACCAGGTTTCTCACAGCCCAACAGGTGTGCAGCCAACAGCCCAACAGGTGCGCAGTCAAGCCTTGTCAGTCATTTACACCTTACCCATGCTCATACTCATACTAATACTCACAAATACCAACACCAATACTAATACTAATAAAGTTAAAATCTATCAAGAGATTACCATGTGCCAGGTATGTGTTATGCTACTTAACCTTACAATCACCTCTTGAGAAAGAGACTGGTACCAGCACTTATGTCATCAGGACACTGATGTTTAGAGTTTTTAGGCCATCTGCTCAAGGTCACACAGCTAGTTAGTGTAGTGTGAGATTAAATCCCTAGAAGTCTAATGCAGTGCTGTCACCCAAGAGTGAAGAGAGATGTGTGGGCCTGAGAACAAAGTTAACTTACTTAGTAACTTTGTCCAAGGTCATCCCTGGCTTCAAGCCCAAGGAGAGGAAGCATGATCAGTAGTCACAAAGACCAATGGTTAGCCAGTCACCTGTACTTTAGGGTATCTGTCGCAGCCCAGCTCTGGATATGAGCAAAGAAAGGACAGCAATGGATGTCTGTGCTAATGGGAGCCAATGTGGAATAATCAAGAACAGAAGAGGGGTGTCTGGGTGGCTCAGTAGGTTAAGCATCCGACTCTTGGTTTCCCTGCTTGGGATTCTCTCTCACCCTCTCTCTCTCTGCCCCTCCCTCGCTCACTCTCTCTCTCCCTCTCTTTCTCTCTCAAAATAAATAAATAAACTAAAAACAAAACACACACACAAACAAAAAAGAACAGAAGAGAGGCAAAAGATGTAGGGTGACTTAGCTAGGAAGGACTAGGAAGCAGACACAACTTTCAGATAACTCTTTGGATTGAGGAATAAATGCCTTTCTCTGAGCAAAGCTTATAATTCTGTGTGTCTAGGGTCCCCAACAATGACAGGGACGGATGGGTGTGAAGGGCACTAATCAAAGGCATAGTAGACTTGTGTTTACACTGAGAAGGACGGCAGACCTGGAATAGGCCTTTGAAGCCACCCTTGCTCACGCAGATCATAACGCACTGTGAAGAAACGTCTTCAAAGAAAAGGGGGGAAATTGAAATACACATGTCTAGCCAGTTATTTCACTAAGGCACTTCAAAGAAACATTTCCTTTGATCATTTTGACTTCTCATTAATAATGAATGTGAATATATGACTCATAGAAATTACTCAGGGACCTTGGGCTAATGGAGGCTTTGGTTTGACCCACCACCGGTGCATGGGGGAGGATAAAGTAGAAAATGGCACGCGGGCTATAAATCTTCTGCGGGAAGTGACACATATCCCCCTACTCATACTTCACTGGCCAGAGCAAGTCACACAGCCCACTTAACTTCAGGGGGGACAAGGAAATACAACCTTGCCTATGTCGGTAAGGGAGGGCGGGACACCGACAATATCTGGTGAACAGTGCTGATGACTAACACAAAGGCCAAGTGATAAGTAGGTATTTTTAGGAGGTCAAATGAAGAAGTATGTTCAAGAGAATAAGGCACTTATGAGTCTTGTTACATTTCCGTAATAATTTCTCAGATAGAATATCCCCATAACAGCCTTCAGCATGAACTCCACAATTGTTTGTGGAAACAAGGTGTCCTGATCTGACAAAATCACCAAGGAAAAATAATACCCCCCAAAATGTGAAATTTATATAACTGGGACAAGAGCAATTTTCTCACGTGTAAGAGGAGGATGAAACTATCCATCTGCCATCCTCGATCACTGGTGGGACTGCTAAGAAATATCATTGTAGGACTCTGCAAAGGTGAACTACCAAAATTTGGATGGCACCATTAACCTTCTCTCCCTTGAACATGCTTATTGTCTTGCTATTTCTCCAAGGCATTTCAAAGTAAACTTCAAAGAATTTTATTGTATACCATCATATCTGGAGCTTCAAACAACGTGATACCGACGATTTTGTCTCATAATGAAGACTTATTACTTCATTCAACAAACATTTGTTTTGAGGGCCTACTACAGGCAGTATACTTCCCTAGACCCTAGGGATGCAAAGATAAAACATACTGCTTACCTTCAGGGCACTCACTAAAAAATCTAATGTGGGAGAAAGAGCAGGGATTAGAAAATTATAGGATATTGTGTAAGTATGGTTATAGAACTATGCACCAGATACAGTGGGAGAGCTGTTAGTATTGATATTTATGGTGACCATCACCTGCCTTGGAAGGGGACAGTGAGCCTGTGTGAGCCATCCAAAACACAGGGCCACCTCTTACGAGTTGTGTAAGATGTTTGTTGCAAAACTCCAGGCTGCATTTTTTGCAGGCTTCTTAGATTTGTATGGATGTCGGTGTGGTGTCTCGAGCCAGAGGCTCCTCTGTTTCCCTCCAAGGTCATCGTTTGAACTAGCCACAGAACTGCCAGCATCTAACCAACATTAAGTACTCTGCAGTATTTTCATTTTATGTTTACTCTTATTTTTACTAATATTGATGTAATGGTAATCCTTAACTCATTGACTATTTTTTTCCTGAATAATCATCGATTATACAGCTAGACTGACTAAGACTCTTCTAGCCACATTGGGAGTCCCAGATGAATACAAGCCACTATCCTTGACCTCAGAAATCTTTTAAACTAACTGAAGAAGGACAAAAGCACATAAATCAATTAGAGGTTAATAATTTCTAATCTGTGTAACATGGAGTCTAAAAACAATCTCAGGTGTGAGAACCAAGAGATCAGCCTTGGATGGGATTTCACCTGGAGCTGGAAGGAGGTTGAATATTTGGATAGACTAGGAAAAAAAGACTAGAAAAAAAGACTGATGAGAGTGTATAATTCTATCAGTCTTTGTCCATTCTACTCCAAACTCATTCCTTGCTGTACAGATTGGAAGCTGCCCCTGTGTTATAGCAAAGAGGGCAGCACAGCTGAGAAAGTTAGTGAACTCTGCTCATCTCCCACCCCCCACCCTCACACACCTGCTGTAGCTCCTTTCAGTGCATCTGTTTACCTTGTGCCATTCCCCCAGGCTCCTCTTGGACAGAGCAAGTCACAGGCTACTCAAAGTGTGGTGCCCAACGGCCACATGAGCATCATCTGGGAACTTGTTAGAAACACAAATCCCTGGGCCCTACCCCAGACCTAATGAATCAGAAACTCTGACAGAGCCCTGCAATCCGGGGTTCAGAAAGCTCCCCAGGTAATTCAGATGCACACTGATGTTTGAGGAACACTGTGCTCGTCAGGCATCCTGGTTTCAAACTCTAGTACTGTTGGTACTTGCCAGCTCCACAGCTTAGGTAGATGGTTCATTTTGCTAAATTAGACAAGGGTAAAATAGCATTACCCACCCCCTTGGGGTCATTGTAAAGAATAAATGAGTTATTGTGCATAAAGCCCTTAATGTAATCCTTGGCAATTAGGAAGCACTCAGTAACATAGTACATTATCACCTGGCAGATCTTCTCTTTACTTTTAAGTGATAGTTTACTTTTTCTTTCTTTCTTTTTTTTAATTAAAAATTTTTTTAGAGAGAGAGAGGGCTCAAGAGGGGAGAGGGGCAGAGAGAGAGAGAGAGAGTGAGAGAGAGAGAGAGAGACGCTTAAGCAGGTGCCATGTTCAGGGCAGAGCCTGACACAGAGCTTGATCCCATGGCTCTGGGATCATGCCCTGAGCAGAAATCAAGAATCAGTCACTTAATCGACTGAGCCACCCAGGCACCCCAGTGACAATTTACTTTTAAATAATATTCGTACCACAATATGGAAAATCTTAGAGCTGTGTTTCTTCACTCCTCATCCCCTTCACCGCCCTCACCATTCTCTCTCTCTATGTATATATACATTTTAATAGCATAAAACTTACCATTTTAACAATTTTAAGCATATAATTCAGTGGCATTCAGTACACTTACATTTTTAAGTGCAATTTACATTTTTCTGCTATCACCACATCCTCCAATTCCAGAACCTTTCTTCATCCTCCGGAACTGAAACCCCAAGCCAATCAAACACTAACTGCCCACTCCCTCTCCCCGCCAGCTCCGGGCAACCCCAGCGCTACTTTCTGTCTCTATGAATTCGACTACTCTAACTACGTCACATGAGTGGAACCATGCACAATGTGTCCTTTTGTGACTGGCCGTTTCCTTAGCACAGTGCCCTCAGGTTTCATCCATGTTGTTGCATGAGTCGGAATTTCCTTCCTTTTTAAGACTGAATAATACTCTAGTCTATGTATATGCCATATTTTACTTATCCACTCATCTGTCAGCATACACTTCCACTGTCCCCATGTTTCAGCATTGCAGACAGTGCTGCTGTAAACTTGGGTGTACAAATATTTCCTCAAGTTTCTGCTTAGAATTCTTGTGGTGTAAACCCAGGAGTGGGATTGCTAGTGATCTACTAATGTTGGCAGTTTCCCATCTAATAAAGATGAGCCTTACTTTCTCTCTGTTTCGTCTGTCAAGCTGGTGTGGCCATGGTTACCAGACAGCAGCACACTATCCACCTTCTGTATCCAGAAAGATGTTATAGGATTGCCTTATAGTCTTTCAAAAGTGGAAACTAGTGAATAAACCACTGGGTCCTTCTCTAAAACATGTCTCCTTCTATCCTAGACTCCATTTCATCATAGCGAAGGGTTTTCCACCCTACCTACAAAGTACCTAAAGAGAAAACTTTATTTTCTTCGAACCCCACTGGTAACAAGGATCAGAGAATAAAGAGGGATTACAGGGTGGACTGTCTCCAATGATAACTTAGTCTTCCTCCGGTTGTTTCCAGCCAAGCACACAGTGTCATTAACTTTGACTGTGGTCATCACTTTGGCTTCAGGTTTAATTTATTTTGACTAGGAATATTGTCCTGGGAAACACTACAATTTCCTGAAGAGACTGCAAATCAGCAGTCTTGACTAAAATCATACATGGCCATTATCTTTCCTCTGCTTGAGAGATGTACGAAGACAGTATGTTATTGTGAGGTGGGAGGTTTTCTTTATTTAGGTCTGCCTTTTGGCTGAGCTATAAGGTAAGGCAATTAGATACCCAACACTTATAACAGATATGTTTAACTTCCTTGATATGTCCTGCAGAGGTTAAGCGAACACAAAGATAATAAGCTTTAACTGGCAGTTAGGTGGTTCAGACTTCAAACATTTTAGACTGTATAAACTATAATGGCGAGACAATAAACAATGTGCTCATTGAGCTCAAAACCACCTTGAGCCAAAATATTTCATGTAGAATCATTCCTACCTGTGAGGTCCACAAGAAATGGGTACTAAACATCTTTTTATGCAAGGCTTTTAGTTTCTTTTGTTTTGTTTTTTGTCAAGACTAAGCTAAACCAATGTGACCCCTCTAGGAGGCAGTATTGGGTAGTGGAGAGGTGGTCTGGATTCAGTTTGGTTAGGTTTCTTGTAGCCTCTTTTACTAGCTACGTGACCTTGAGCAAATTACTTAAATTCTTCATATCTCAGTTTCTCCACCTGAAAGGTATAGATACTAATAGCATCTACAGGGTATTGTCATTCAAGTGTAACTGACATCTAGAAAAGGTCACTTAAAATGAATACACCAAAATGTCATGGAAAAAATAGGTGTTTTGGAGCATTTTCTTGGAAAATGAACTAAAAACTACATAAATTATAAAACTGTCTTACATTTAATGGACTCCAAGGTTTTAACTGTATAGTTAGTTTCAGGAAAAACAAAAACCTTGCAAATAAGTTACTTAGGAGGTTTTTGTTAAATGTTTTCAAACAAAACTGTATGAAGGCACCACACGATATTGTTCATTTCATATTTGACCTCAAAGGAACATTATCAGGATATACACTTTGTAAAAATATTCTGGGTGTAATCGGTTTGCAATGGCCTCTCCTGCTCCCTTGATGTGGAATGATTCCTTCGGAAGTACTTGTTGTTTTCCAGTCATTGTTTTCTTCAACCATCAGCAGGTTACATTATGCCAAATCTACATTTGCCAATGGCTTTGCAAGTAATTCTAGTATCTCCTGTATCACTTTCCTCAACTCCACAAAAGTCTAAATATTTAGCAAATTGTGTTTTTTCCTTTTGTGATTCATCTGCTTTATAGTTTAATTGTACGGTTTCATTGTAAATCTCTAACTATCAATGCAGTTATGAGCGACAAAGGGGACTGACCCATGGCCAGATGTATCGCAGAGTAAAACAGGAAGGGATAGTTGAATGGAGACTGATTTTAATAAATGGCAGCTCATTACAACAATTTTTGCCCGCCTGACATCTTTTAACTACAGAGATTTGGAAAATGAATACTAAGGTAGGAAAGACCCCAGGTTTCTCATTAAATTGCTACACTCACACCATGCGCTCAGCATAGTCCCTGGTGAACAGCATGTGCTTAAGAGGATCTCCATGTTCACAAAGGTGTTAAAGGCATTTAAACCATGTTAATACTATAGGCTAAGAAGGTTATCTCCCTTAACTCAATTCCCCCTTTCCATCAATAAGTAGCACACTTAGAGAATAAAAGAATCCTTCACTCCCCAACCTACCTGCATTGCTTGCAACCCTTCCCCCTTATTTCATTTTATCTTCTCTCAGTAATACTTATTCCCATTTGACGTGCTATATATTTACATCTCTGTGTTTTGTCCATCTCCTGCCACTAGAATCTAAACTCCAGTGGCCAACGACTTGGTTTGTTCCTTGGTGTACCCCCAGCACACAGCAGGCACTATTGGCACATAGTAGGTGTTCAGTAACTATTTGTTAACTGGATGATGAATGGAAGATTCCTCTCATCCTCATCAATCCAGGGCCCCAGTGGCCAGGGGCCATCACAATGATCCCACAATAAGGGAGCCTAGTACACAATGGCCTGAAAGAGCCCCTGATGTGAATAAGAAGGGATACTGTGCAAATCCTAGGAAGAAAGGACAGTGCAGAGATCCCAAGAAGCACACAGTAGAAGGAAAGGTTATGGATAGTCACTGTAAATGCAGGCCTTCTCTGTCCCTAGACAAAGATACATTCTAGTTCAATTTGGAGGGAAGACAAGAGAGTTCTCCTGACAGGCAAAGCAAGGAACTTGGATTTCTCCCTTTTACAAAGGAAAAGATTTGTTGTTGAGTCACGGTGTAGTAAAAGAACTATCCCATGAGGGTCAGGAAACCTGTGTGCTGGTCTCACCTTTGACACTAATAGGGTCTGTAACTCGAGAAAGTCGCCTCAGACCCTCAGGCCTTTACAGTTTTATCTGTGCTGAGGGAGTGTAGCTACATCAGCATTTCCTAAACTGTTCCTCAGAACATTTGACCCTCTTCTGTGCTGATATGGCAGCCACTAGCCTCATGTGACTGTTGAGGACTTGAAGTGTAGCCAGAGCCACATTTTAAAATGTGAAAACTGGGGCGCCTGGGTGGCTCAGTCGGTTAAGTGTCCGACTTTGGCTCAGGTCATGATCTCACAGTTCGTGAGTTCGAGCCCCGCGTCAGGCTCTGAGCTATCAGCTTCAGATTCTGTGTCTCCCTCTCTCTCTGCCCCTCCCCAACTTGCACTCTGTCTCTCTCTCTCAAAAATAAACATTAAACATTTTTTTAATGTAAAAACTAAAGCAGTATACACAGAAACACTAAGAGTGGCAGGAGAGCTACAGAAGTTCCACGGTTGAGAGGACACGTTTTGTGTCAGTGAGTCAAACCCAGATCAGGAAGGCTGGGCTGCCCCACACTTGCCAACCTCTCCCCTGCAGGCCTCCGGGGAGTGGCTGAGGAGAAACCCTTAAGGGCCTATCTAGCTAGATAAAGCAGAGAAGCCACAGCCTGTAGACTCTGACAGAGATTGCTGGGAGGGTGATAAGAAACCTATTTCTGGTGCCTGACATTTCTGCCTGTGCTTCCAGACAGTGTCCCAAGTTGTGCGCTATATTGCCTAGGATTGCTGGGGTTCCATTACAAATACAAGTTTTTCCTGGGTGAACCTCAAAAATTCTCCTTTTGCTTACCAGCTTCTCCCTTGTCCTCTGTAACTGCCAAAATATTGCCTTATAAAATGTGCTGCTTTTTATAAGCTCTGAGCATTTATTCTGAATTAACTGTTTTTACAGCTTTAGATATAATTTATGTATACTAAATTTCACCAATTTTAACTGTAAATGAATTTTAGTAAATGTATAGCCATGCAACCACCACAATTACGTTTTAGAATACTTCCATGACCCCCAAATTTTCTTTGTGCCCCTCTGCACTCAATTCCCCTCTCTACCCCTGGCCCCAAGAAACCACTGGTGTGCTTGTTGTTACTATAGTTTTGCTTTTTCTAGAATTGCATGTAAATAGAATCATATAGCACAGTACATGTGATATTTTGTTTTTGGCTTCTTTCATTTAGAATGATGCTTTTGAGATTCATCCATGTTATTGTATCAGTACTTGGTTCCTTACAGTTGTCAATATTCCATTGTATATGACCATTTTCTTTTTTCTTTGTTTTTCTTTTTCTTTCTTTCTTTCTTTCTTTCTTCTTTTCTTTCTTTCTTTCTTTCTTTCTTTCTTTCTTTCTTTCTTTCTTTCTTTCTTTCTTTCTTTAATATTTATCCTTGAGGGAGAGAGAGAGAGAGAGAGAGAGAGAGAGGAGGGGAGGGGCAGAGAGAGAGGGAGACATAGAATCTGAAGCAGGCTCCAGGCTCTGAGCCATCAGCACAGAGCCTGATGCAGGGCTTGAACTCTCGAACCACCAGATTATGACATGAGCCCAAGTCAGATGCTTAACTGAATGAGCCACCCAGGTGCCCCTGTTTTTCTTTTTAAATGGGTATTTGGATTGTTTCCAGCTTGGGACTATTATGAAATAATAATCCTATGAACATTCCTGTGTAAGTCTTTCCATGGATCTATGTTTTTATTTTTCTGAGGTAAATATCTAGAGTGGAATTACTGGGTCATATGGTAAGTGTATTTTAACATTTTAAGAAACTTCATTTTTCAAAATGGCTCTATCATTGTGCATTCCCATCAGCTGTGTATAAGATTTCCAGTTGCTCCATATCCTCACCAGCACTTGTTATTGTCAGTCTTTTGAACCTTTGCTATTCTAGTAGGGGTGTAGTGGTATCTCACTGTGGTTTTAAGTTGCAGTGCTCTAATTACCAATGATGTTGAGAGCCTTTTTGTGTGCTTTTTGACCACCCATATATTTACTCAAATGTTCAAATATTTTCCCCATTTTACTATTGGATTGTTTTGTTATTATTGAGTTGTAAGAGAACTTTATGTTATCCAGATACAAGTTCTTTTTCAAATATACACCTTACAGGTATTTTCTTTTAATTAATGCCTTTCCTTGTCATTTCCTTATATGTTTTGACAAGATAATGTTTTTAGTCTTTTTGAAGTCCAATTTACTAATTTTTCTTTATGGTTCAAGCTCTTTGCAGTCTACATAAGAAACTGTACCTAATCCAAGGTCACAGAGATTTTCTCCTACATTTTCTTCTAGAAAGTATATGGTGTTAGCTCTTAGATTTAGGTCTATGATCTGGTTTTTGTTTGTTTGTTTATTTATTTGTTTTAGAGAGAGAGAGAGAGCACAAATGGTAGAGAGACAGAGAGAGAGAGAGAAAGGGAGAGAGAGCGAGAGAGAGAGAGAGAGAGAGAGAGAGAGAGAGAGAGAGAGAATCTTAAGCAGGCTCCATGCCTGGCGCTAAGCCTGAGGCAGGGCTTGATCTCACAACTGTGAGATCGTGACCTGAGCTGAAATCAAGAGTTGGACACTTAACCAACTGAGCCGTCCAGGAGCTCCTGGAAAGATTTTTTTAAAAGAATTTTTTTTTTATACAGTTGAGCCTATAACCTGCAGCTTCCAGCCACTAAACATATACAAATTTATTCTTTCTTTGAGACACTTTTTAACATGCAGAGAAGTACCCAGATGATTCATAGATCCAAAACCACAGCCTAAGCAGGACACAACAACAACATTTCCTTCCTGAGCATGGTGCTAAGAAAACAGAGAACAGACCAACAAAGCCAGAATGGATCCCTGGAGTCAGCAGCAGACAGACCCCAGCTAGACCATCCTGGACTGACAGTCCTAATTTGGAAAGATCCTCAGGGAGCAATATTTGGCAGGGTCCCCTCCCTCCACCCAAATTTAATTCAGAACGGACTTCCATATACTTTTCAAAAAGGCTTTAAACTGTAGTTTTTGTTTTTAATCTTGGAAAACCAGGTGTAACAAAAAAAGTAACAACATGGTGTTAATCTGAGAAGTAAAGTACCTGGAGAACAGGATGAGGACGGGACAGATATCGGAACATGGAGGTGGCTCCAGCTCTACAGCCTCTAATTCACGTGGCATGTAATCTTCTTAAACAATGATTACAGATACTAAATGTGCATTTGCGGCGACTGGAACTGTCATTAATTACTCTGCAATATCCCGTTGACCAAACTCTCTCCTCAAGTAAATACATGTAGCTTCCACTGAAATTAGTGGGCGTCACTTACAGGTAACTGAAAGGAGAATTTGGTTCTGTGACCTTACAAGGCACTGTGAAGACTGGGATTTACAAACGATGACTAAGGGAGATTTCTACCAGAAGCAGTCAGCAATAAGGAAGGAATTAAATATCTTTATTTCGATGGAGTTAAAAAACAAAACAAAACAAAAACCACCTTCTGTCTAGACTTTGTTTGGAGCAAGAGGCTAGGTACTGCCGGGGGAATCCAAGCTAAGACACAGACGCCCTGCCTTGACCTGCTCCCACAGCTGCAGGGGAGAGACCTGACCGACATCTCTTGCATCTAGATCATTCCCTCAGTCCTCAGCCTAAATGTCACTTTCTCCAGATGAGATTAGGTCTTGCTGGCAAGATGCATCATGTTTGCGATTACTTGTTTAATGCCTGTTTCCTCCTCCAGTTCCAAGAAGCGAGGGATCACATTTATCTTATCATAGGGTCTGTGAACATCCTGGTAAGAACACAGGAGTCAGAGCCAGCAGCCTGTGTTCAAACCTTTGCTCTGTCACTCACTCTGTGTGTGACTTTGGGCAGAAGATGACTACTTTAGGTCTATAAGATATCAGAAATAGAAATAAAAATATTCTAAGGCATATGAACCAATGACCTAGATTCTAGACAGAACTATTACTTTCTTTAGAACATAATTTTGAAGCTCCTTAAGAGAGATTGGAAAGTTGAGAGACTACTCAAATCTTTCTTTCTCTCTCCTCCCAAGAAATAGCCAGGTTCAAATGTTATTTTTCCTACCACCACATCACTTTCCACCTGTCCTCCAGGTAGTCAGCTTTAACTGTAGCACACTCGTACCTCAGGGCCTTTCCACTTGCTGTTCCCTCCACCTAGAACACTCTTTTCCCAGGGAGCTGTATGGCTCACTCCTCCACCTCCTCAAGGCTTATGCTAACTTATCACCTCCCTATAGGACCTTCTCCAATTACCTTAGCTAAAATAGCCCCTTCCCATCTCATCACTGCCTTTTTTTAATGATACGCATCCCTACCTGTCATCTGTACATTAACTCATTTTTACCTATTCCCCCCACTAGAATGTAAGCACTCTGAGGGTGGTGTTGCTGCTGTGGTCACTGCCATATCTCCAGCCTGTAGAACACTCTGGTATATAGTAAGTCCTCAGTGAATAGTCAGTATAGAATAAACAAATCTCAGTCTTCTTTTCTCATTGTGAGACACTTGACAATGTTGTTCTCATGCAGGACACATTCCCATGCTGGGTATGCAGATCATGGAAAATCTTAAAATTAATTTTTTGTCAGGTAAAATAAGTTGGCGCCATTTTGCTTTAGATAGGAAGGGGGCATGGAATTCAGAAGCATTTGACGGATGTATGAGTGATGAAATCACACGCTTAAAGATCCCTAAGCTTTTATAAGGGACAGTATATCTGCATCTTACCAGAACACAGAGCAAATAAAATATAAAATTAAAAAAATTTTTTAATGTTTATTCATTTTTGAAAGAAAGAGGGAGACAGAGCATGAGCAGGGGAGGGGCAGAGAGACAGGGAGACACAGAATCTGAAACAGGCTCCAAGCTTCAAGTTGTCAGCCCAGAGCCCGAGGCAGGGCTTGAACTCATGAACTTTGAGATTGTGACCTGAGCCAAAGTTGTATACTTAACCGACTGAGCCACCTGGGCACCCCCAAATTTAAAATTTTTAAATGTTATTTTGTAAAAAGAACCTTGATTTTTTTTCTAGACTTCTACTCTATAGGTAATATCATAAGTCAATATGCTTTTCCTTCTTTACATCTTGACTTAGATAAAACTTCCTTCTTAAAAACTTCTCCATGACTCCCTCCATTGAGCATTATGTGCTCCCCCCATATGTCCCCATGGAACCCCAAGCTTACCCTACTGAGGCTCTTAACACCATGTATTATAATACATGTAAATATTGCCTGCTTACTTATTTATGTCATTTACTCACCCCCACCCAACACTATTGCCTCCTCACCTCCAACCTGCAGGTCACAAGCTTTAGGACAGACAAGCCCAAGTTACCTCACTGAGCATTTTACACACAGCACATACTGTGTGAATAAAATTTGTTAAATCAACTAATAATGTAAGTTCTTTTTAAGACTAGGCACACACAAATCATTGTTTAAAATAGAAAATCTATCATGTATGGGGCACATGGGTGGCTCAGTCAGTTGAGCATCAGACTCTCGATTTTTGGCTCAGGTCATGGTCTCACAGTTCATGAGTTCGAGCCCTGCATTGGGGCTTGGGATTCCCTCTCTCCCTCTCTCTCTGCCCCTCCCCTGCTCACACACTCTCTCTCAAAATAAATAAATAAACTTAAAAAATCCTAAAAAAAGATTTATAATGTACAGATTTTGATAAATAGTAAAAACTGGTGGTGTGACTTTTCAGGCACAACTTTATTCTGGGTGCCTGTAGTTTGGAATCATGAGTATTCAATTCTAGAATACCATCCTAGTTTTCTTTTCCTTCCTCTGCATTACAAATTTGCCCACAGATAAAACTGAAAAGAAAATGGAGTGCTATATCAGCAAGCACACACGCCAAAACAAAATTTACAATGTAGGTAAGGGAGAGGGGAACATTCTGGAAGCCCAATAAGTCATCTCATACTCAGGGAGAAAGAATTTTTTTTACAAAACTGAAAAAAATCATGAGGTCACAGCTTATAAGCACTGCAATAATTGGTTATTGCCACTCCTGTGAGCATTAGCAAGTCACTTGCTGAAGGGTGTGACTTTGACAAGGACGCTTCAGGTTGGCTACAATTTCCAGCTGTATAACTCTCTCCCACTCAAGAGACCGTATCAAAGGCAGTAAGCAAGAACAGCATTATTGCAGGAGTAACCCTGAGTCCTTGGCCACTTCTCCAGAAATATAAATCATTTCGCACTCGGTACCTCACAGCTTATCATGGCAATCATGGCATGAGAAACTCGGGTCTAGAGCTGTAGCTCTCCCAGTATCTTGACTGGGGACAGCTTAGGCAGGACAAAAGTTTCTGTGGTCCATGTATTCCACTCCTTTCTACTTTCCAATCAGGAAAAAAATAAAACAAAACAAAACTCAGTAATGACAAAGACTACAAATGCAAAAATTCAAAAAAACTAGTTAAATCAAGGACAGTAGCAATTGAAAAGCATGATTGACTCAAGGCAGAATCTGTTGTTCACTGATAACAAAGACCCTTCATAAACGCAGTGGGAAGTCCAGCTCTCTCTCTGCATATGTGCACATGCATTGGGAGTTTTGCAACACTGGCAAGTATTACCTGTGAGCAAAGCTATCTCAGTGGAATAGTCAACAAACTCAACAAAAATAGGAATACCTATAAACTCACTTATTTACTAGTACGTAGGCTGTAGTATATCATAATCAACATCCAGGAACTCCCGCATTGTCTGATTAGTTCATTCAATGCCCATCAAATGGATCTTTTCAGGCCTTACATGGACCATGGAGTATACCTTGAGAAACATTTCAGTGAGACAATTACACAATCAACTATTAAGTTTAGCTTCCAATATGTGCCTAATACAGCTTACTGCTTGTGACGAGGATAAAAAATATGAACAGGTCTGAGGAGCTTGTAGGTACTCAATAAATACTTACAAAAATCATGTATTAGAGAGCAAAGGAACACATATGACTAGTATTGCTGGAAAGAATGAAAACGTTTTCATTATGTACAGTATTTCATGTGCAGTAATTGAGAGTAAATGCAATCCTTTCAACACTCTGGTCTCAAGATTTGTTATACTGTATCTAAAACCCATTGACCTGCATCAGCAAGTCATCCATAATACGTGCAAGATAAATTGCAAAGGGAATACCATCTCGGAGACCAGCTAGGAGTCTGGGGTAATAAAACAGGCCCAAAGTCTGGGTTTCCAGTTAATTTGGCAACAAGTGTGGATAAGCGTGAACCATAATTCTATAATATGCTCGAGGCTTAGGAATACATGTATGAGTTAATAAGTAGAAGTAGCTGTGAAACACGGTGAGATTTGATTCAGCCTTTGAAATCTCGTACACCTGCTATGAAAATATCTGCAGTGAAAGAAAATCAGATACAGTAAATAATTCACAACACAAATTCTCTCGTGTGGGTGGGAAGTGAGTGTGTTTGCCTTTGTCTCATTTTATATCATTTGTGTCAGAAAATCCACAGCTACAACGTAGACTGCTTTCTAAAATGGCAAACTAAAGATTCTAAGCTAACAATAGGCAACTGCAGAGCTGATATGAATTTGCTGGTTGCCTGTAGTACTATCAAAAGGTACAGTGGGCTGCAGAAATTCTTTTCTTGGTCATTGCCTTTCTTTTTCTTCTCTCTGTGCAGGCTGTAAATAGATTGTAAATTGTGTGATACTGTTGAACCTGAAAAATAATGCAAGGCTACTTTTAGCATAATCTACCAGAGCATAAAAATTTTGCTTTTGTACCAAAAACTACCTAACCAGTGTACTTGACCTTGATGCCTGTGACTTCATCTATTTTTTTTTTTTCAGAGAAGCTTGAAGGTCAGAGGACCAGGGAATGAGAGTAGGATCCCAATAAATGTATTAATCGTATTTTTAAAATTTTCTGTATCTTATGATGTTTTGACATTTGGAGAACATTACAGACCCAGGAGAGAGGGCCCCTCCCAGGGCTAGCTAATTCCTAAAGATGACATCGGACCATTGATCACGACTTTCATGTGCAAACCAGTCCATCCTGAATCCATATCCCTTAAGCATCTCCTTTATCTAACCCTCGTACACCAAGCCAATAATTTGTCTTCCCTAATGCATCTCATGGTCAGGTACCAGGCAACTACCTCTTTTACAATCCAAAGGCCACGAGAATTATTCCAACTAGCCAATCTTAGCTGTTGACTCTACTTTACCTTGCCTTTTCTGCAGAAACCCCAATAAAGGCTTTGGCCTATGCTTTCCTCTCCCTCCTTTCTGCCTCCTGACTGGAACTGGGGGACCTCTTGTGGCCCTGCATGACATGGCATGCCCCCTCTTAGGATACATAAGTGATAAATTCTTCTTTCAATGGTATTGGCTTTTCCATGTTGTCACTCAGTCATCCATAATCAGAGTCCCATGGGTACAAACAAGGCCACGGGCTTTTGTGGTCATTTTTCGGAACATGCTTTCTTGGCCTCAAATCTGGCTCAGAGATGACCTAATTTCAAAAAGATAACACAAAGTACTATAACCCCCATCCCAGGATGGGAGCCAGGCCCTTTCCTCATCTCTGCCTATTTCCAGTGTGGCACAGTGATGTATGGGGAAGCACACTCTCTTACTGACTTTCTGTCATGGCACCAAAGTCCAGAAAACTTGTGTGACCTACCGAAAAAAGTAGGAATGTAGATCTGTACAGGAAGTGAAAAAGTAGAGCCCCGCACTCCTGATTCCTCAATGTCGAGCCACTGGAATAACACCACTGATTATGATGACAGCTGTGAACATTCGTTTACTGAGTGGCTCTGTGCCCAATGTTTTACACGCATCATCTCATTGAACCCTTACAATGAGGCTATGAGGTAAGTGCTATCATTATCCCATTCTGGAGATGAGAATTTAGGCATGAAGGTCATTAGTCCAAGGTCATGTATCTAGTGACTGGTGACCTGGGACAAGACAAACCAAGTCTAAACCACAGCCCAGGCTCTAAGCCCTTACCCTATACTACATCTGCCAAAGCTGAACAAGGCTCCATTTCCCTCATGACACAGAATTTAAGAACATAATTCCTTTCGTGAATGAAACATCGATAGTCTGAAAACCTCAACCCCTAGTTGGCATCTCTAACTGACTGGTAGATGATGCCATATTGCCTTCCAAACCAAACATACTTTTGATAGATATTCACAAGCAGGGGCAGGGCCAGGCAACATTGTGAAATAGGCAACCTCCTGATTTCTGGTGATTGCTTTTCCTAGAATTCAGGGATCTCACTACTTTTGCAGGTGAACCAAATGACTCCACTCCCCACATTGTCCTCTGTGATCTGTGCCTTAGGCTCCAAAGTATTTCTGTGGATCTCTAAACCTGTCCGAATTCTCATTCTCTCTTGAATTCTCTAGAATCCATTAAGGGTTCTAGATTCAAATGGACCTGGCTTCTAATTCTAGCGACCTCTAATTCTATACAACTTTTAGCTGTGTGACCTTGATCTCCACTGTCATCTATAAAACTGCCATTGTAGCATGGACTTCCTCAGTTTTTTTTATAAAGATAAAAATGATACATCACGTGTGCTGTGCCAAGATCAATTCTTATCATGTAATTGATATTCTATAGTGATAGTTCAGTCATGAGGAATAGTTCCCCAATTTTCATATGTACTATTTCAATATAAAGTAATAACATTGGTTTCTAAGAGCCACAAAAGCATCAGTCTCTTTACAGTATAGACATACTTCACAAAGATGGCTTAATAAGCCAGCCATGAAATTAAGCACTGACCTAGCATATCTGATAGGAATTTGAAAGAAATACAGGAAGTTCTGATAAATATAGACAGTAGAATAAATGAAATTTAAGCCATGGGTCTAAGAAGAGAATGCAGTCTACTTTACAACGTTGCCAAATGTCTGCAGTTCTTATGTCATAAAATTCTAGGAAGAATGTAATACATTCAGCAGAACTAATAAAAGGAAAAAGCAGGAAGGCAAACATCATAAGTCAGAAGTCTTCATCTCTGTTCTGCCACTCGTTGGCCATGTGACCTTGGCTATATCTCTACGGATGTCAATTTCCTTCTCTGTACAATGACAGTGTTGGGCCAGACAGTCCTGGAGATTACTTTCAGTTGTACCATTCTACGAGGTGATGAGTCCGACTCTACCATTGTCCTCTCCCCTTGTTCTCTGGAGATATTGTTACCACAATAGTTACTGTTGCCTCCCAAGTAACATCACGTAGCAAAGTCTAGTCACGCACAGGAATTCTAGGCACTGTGACCGTGAATCCTAATCCCTCTTTGGTCACACCGTCATTGAATGACCTTGCGTGGGGCACGTAACTCCAGCTAACTGCCTCAGATGCCTCACCAGACAAAAACCTCCAGGGATTTACAGGATAAATTTCCAACTCATTGCACTCTACAAGCTGCCCTCCAAATGCCTTTACAATGTTTACCCTGGGACCACTCATGACAAATCATGAAATTAGGCTGGTTTCCTGAATAATTTTCTTTTTTCTTTCTTTTTCTTTCTTTCTTTCTTTCTTTCTTTCTTTCTTTCTTTCTTTCTTTCTTTCTTTCCTTCCTTCCTCCCTCCCTCTCTCCCTCCCTCCTTTCTTTCTCTTTCTTTCTTTCTTTCTTTCCTTCCTTCCTTCCTTCCTTCCTTCCTTCCTCCCTCCCTCCCTCTTTCTTTCTTTCTTTCTTTCTTTCTTTCTTTCTTTCTTTCTTTCTTTCCTCCCTCTCTCCCTCCCTCCTTTCTTTCTTTCTTTCTTTCTTTTCTTTCTTTCTTCCTTTCTTCCTTTCTTCCTTTCAGTAGGCTTCACACCCAGTGCAGGGCCCAACATGGGACTCGAGCTCCCAATCCTGAGATCAAGACCTGAGGTGACATAAAGAGTCAGATGCTTAACCGACTGAGCTACCCCAGGGACCCCTCCCTGAATAATTTTCAATCATGGTGTGTCTCCACCTCCAACATAGAAACCTGTTTCTCCCTATTCAAACCATAACCATCTTTCAAGGGAGGCTAAATTTAAATGAAAATTTAAAAGGCTGAAAAACTGGTCAAATTTGTGGCAAACTCAAGGCTAGGGAGGAGGGCTGATATACACTGTACAATAGAACCACCAGTATTTCAATAGGCTGAAATAGAGAGTGGAAACCAAGGAGAATTAATGCCAACTTTCAGCAAATATTTTTGAGCAGATGTGTCTTATAATGGAATTGGTGCATAATCCCCTCCCAAAATTTAGTGGATAGGAAGTTCAATATTTCTATAACAATAATAAAATAATGATAGCCATTTATTGTGCAAATTTTATGTTTTAGGCATTATGCCAAAGGCATCTCATACCACGTCCATTAGAATGCTTTCAGCTGCAATTTGGAGTACCCAACAAAAATTGGCAGAGTAGTAAGGATTTTCTATCTTACAGCCATAGGTAGTGAAGGGGCTGGTTCCAGGGTTAGTTGCTTATGCAGCATAACAACACCATGGAAACTCATCCTCCAACTCTGCCATTCTTGCAGAGTCAGCAACATCTCTCCTTGTGGTTGCACAATGGCTGAAATGATTCCAGGGGCCATATCTCAACATATAGAAAAGTACACCTCTGACATGTCTCTTTTTACTATTTAGGAAAACCCTGCACACAGCGTCCCTACAATTTCCCTCACATCTTATTGTCTGGAATCAAATCACTTACCACACCTAAATCTGTCAATGCCAAGGGAAATGGACTGCCAATACCATCTTAGACCTGTCATGATTCACCCCTCACTCACCTTCCTTGAACACATGGGATGGTGTCCACCTTCCCAAACAAACCTCTCCACAGGCAAAGAAGAGAAGGATTGGGCTGGGAAGTAGCAAATGGGTAGACAGTCAACAGTATTTACTACACATACATTATCATTTTAATAAATCATCTTCAAATGAGTTATGTTCATTTTATAGATTTAAAACACTGAGGCTCAGAGAAGTCAAGTAACTTGCCCATAGTCACACAGATAGAAGTGGGAAATCCTACATTCTTAATCATCATACTGATGGTTCTGAAATGTCAATGTATGTAGGAAACATCAAGAGTTAGTGAAAATGTGGGATGCCTGGATGGCTCAGTCGGTTAAGCGTCAGACTCTTGGTCTGGGCTCAGATCATGATCTCACAGTTCATGAGTTCGAGCCCATGTCGGGCTCTGCACTGACAGTGCAGAATCTGCTTGGGATTCTCTCTCTCCCTCTCTCTGCCCCTCCTCCACTTTCTCTCTCTCTCTGCTTCTCTCTCAAAATAAATAAACTTTAAAAAAAAATTTAAAAGATTAAAAAAAAGAGTTAGTGAAAAATGAGGATTTCTGGACTCCACACTCAGAGATTCTGAGGGTAGAAGCCCTCATTTTTCATTTTTAACAATTTCAGTTAATTTGGATGCAGGGTATCTACGAACCACATTCTGAGAGAGAGAGAGAGAGAGAGAGAGAGAGAGAGAGAGAGAGGGAGAGAGAGAGAATGGGATTAGCTATCACTTGGGCAGAAATCCGAGTTTTTTTTTAAAAAGCCCCAATCTTCTGGAAGCTTCAGACCCACCATCGAGCAAAAGCTATTGTTTGCACAGGTCAGGCCCTATATGGTGTCCATGTCTGGCTCACTAATTTAAGAAGGATGTAGATAAAATGTGAGGGGAACAAGGTTCAAGAGGGACCTCTAAAAGTTGGGTCTTCTAAGTAATCATTGAAGAATTTGGGAAAGTTTAGAGTGGAGGATAGTCAACTTTTTGGCTTAGGGGAGAGAGGAAGCCATCATAAACCTTCAAATATCAGCTAGGTTGTCACATGTAAAGGATGTTCAGAGGTAGAATCAATGATCAGAAATCAGGAAGAGGCTCATTTTGTTTTATTATAAGAAAGAATAGCCTAACAATTAACATTGTGCAATAATGCAAAGGAGTCTGCCTCATTCAAGCAGAGGCTGGCTGACCCATGACCAGAGCTACAGACACGGTAGAAGGGATTCCTCAGTTGAAAGGAAGGCAAAGCAGATGGCTCCTAAGATAGACTGTGGTCTTCCAATCTCCTTCTCTGCAAACTGACTTATGTTAGAGTGCAGAGGAGAGGGGCAGAGGGAGAGAGAGAGAATCCCAAGCAGGCTCCAAGCTCAGTGCAGAGCTCAATGTGGGGCTTGATCCCACAACCCTGGATCATGACCTGAGCTGAAATCAAGAGTCAGACACTCAACCAACTGAGCCACTATGGTCATTTCTGCTGAACACCTTGGAGTGCAAGTTAGCTTCTATTTTAATTTTGTTAATATTAGTTTTATTAGCATAATTAATATAAAATTATTTTAATACAACATATTAATAGTAATGTTAATTCATAAATATATTAATATAACTTCTATTCCAGGTTACATTTCTATTTTAATGTCTATATGTGTAATTCATTTAAAAAATGAAATTATTATTTAAAATGAAAAAAAATTAATTTATAAATATCCTGTTTGCCCTAGTTGATAGGACATGTCTGACTTTTCTTTGTGTCCTTGTGGCATCGAACTTATAGATACCTAATACATAGTTGGCAAATGAAAAAGGATGGCCTAGAATGGTGGGTAAGCACATCCAGATTATAACACTGCACAACATGAGTAGTGAGTAACTTTTAATATTTCTGCCCTTCTTACTACCATTCTTCCCCCTTTGGGCACTGAGCATTGTGGTTATATTTGCAATATGTACCTTCCTCTCTAACCATCATTGATTGGGCCAGAAGTTAACACATGCTGATAATTTCTTAAAAGGTGGCTATACTTATATGCAGACTCAGAGCACGGTCTACTGAAAAAGAATGAAGTCAATGAAAGACAAAGAGTGAGTTCTCTGGCTTCTCCACCCCTGGATCCCAAGGTCTTCCTGAGGGCCAAGTGTAAATGTGCCCTTGGTCTCTGTGAGAAACCTCTGTGTCTTTATAAAATTCCTTCCTTCCTTTCTTCCTTCCTTCTCTCTCTTCCTTCCTTTATTCTTTTAAACTTTATGGAAGTTTAAACGGTTTTAGTTCATTTCAGCCAGAATCTTGAATCCAAATGAATTTGTCTCTAGGCTTGCTATTGAGGTGACTGATGACAATATCCCATGTCCTGACAGCTCCAGGAAAGCTGAGAATTTAAAGAGCTCAGATGATGAGAAAGCACCTGTATGATGCCAAATATTTTGGAGAGTTTGAGATCAGAACTACTTCAGGCTGATTTCTTTACCACTCCAGCCTTGAATCTGCAGGGACATCAAAGCCCCTATGAAGACTCCACTGCAGACCACAAATATCCTTTTAACAAAAATTCCCCCCACAGGAATGATGAGAAAGGAAACAACCTCTAGGACAATGAGGCCAGACCAGCTCAAATGAGAGATGGGAATATCCGGGGGTATCTACAGCCCCCTTGTGCCACAAAGAGCTTCTCCATGCAACATTTTGGGTCTGCATAAGGCAATCCATCTGTAAGGTACAAGTAGCCTTTCACAATCACATTTATCAGTGAGTAGTCACACGAACTTTGTATTTCAGTTTTGTGGCAAAATCGTTTCACAATATGCACATGTTTTCCTCATTTTGTACCCCATGGCTATCAGGCAGAACATGTTGATGTCACATTGATATACTCACTGAAAAACAGTGCCTGAACAAATCCAGGTGACACTCTTCCAAAACCCCCAGTTTCAGTGTAAATGGCAAAGCAGCACTGGCTGTAAATGAGGGGCAGCGGGAGATGTGCGGTAGCAGAGTAGGCAGGGACATTGTTGAGAATTTTTTCTCTCCTGCGATGAAGATCTCTCTTGTGTTGGTCAAAGTGGGCAAATCATTAACACAGGAGTGCTGAGGAAGAAATGCTGCTTCTTGGCTTTCCTATTCCTTAATTTTTTTTCCATATTTCTTTATTTTTGAGAAAGAGAGAGAGAGCAGGGAAGGGGCAGAGAGACAGGGAGGAAGAGAATCCCAAGTAGGCTCCACGCTGTCAGAGCAGAGCCCCACGCAGGGTTCGATCTCACAACCCACGAGACTATGACCTGAGCTGAAATCAAGATTGGATGCTTAACCAACTGAGCCACCCAGGTGCCTCTGGCTTCCCTATTCCTTAGTCTTACTTAAAGTCCAAGGCATTTGTAGACCCTCTTCCTTGGGTCCTTTTCATCCTCCTTACTGCTTTTTGATTCTTTTGTTTGTTCCCAGGGGTAGGAAAGGAATCAAAGCACGATGATTTTCACATTGAAGACTGGTTTAAGGAACAAAATTTGCAGTGTGTCTTGAAATGACTGCCCCTATTTCTGTAAAATTATTCCTCTTACTGTCTTGTGGATGCTGAACTGGTTGCAGGTCTGAGAATATGCTTTAACCACGCAACACTTCTGTTCAAATTTAGCCTAAGAAGTTGAGTTGGTTTCCCTTGATCTACTTTCTCCCCCTTTGATCTATTTTTTTAGTTAATAGAATTCAGGTTTTATTCCTGAAATGATATTTATAAAATATATTTTTTTTTAATCCAGAATCCTGGGGCACCTGGCAGGCTCAGTCAGTAGAACGTGCAACTCTTGATCTCGGGGTTGTGCGTCTGAGCCCTATGTTGGGTATACAGATTACTTTTAAAAAATCTTTTTAAAAACATAAAAATAAAATAAAATCCAGAATCCTGTCAAGGTAAATGCCCTACAGTGGCATCATGTTTGAAAATGTTCTGTTTCCACTCTTCTTTCCACACTTACCAGTTGGCATTCATTTGTATTCTTTTCCCCCACTACCATCATTATTCTTTTAGATGCTCCAATTGAACCACATTTGTCCAAAGGAAGCCAATATAATCTGGTTTCTGTATCATTTTGACATTGGCTCTTCGATTCTCGAGCACTTACTTTCTAGCAAAAGTGAGTCTAGGCTCACTTTGTACTTTTTCTGTCTCAGACCTAGAATCAGTTATTTTTCCAAGGAGTCTTGTTCTTTTCAATAAATAATGATATTTAGAAACCAAGATCTAGCTTCTATGTGTGCTCATTGCTAATGGGATGTAACTGTATACAGATTCTTTCAGTATGCAGAACTAAGGAATGTATTTTTTCAAGAAATCATGGGTTCTTACTGATATCTCCAATTCTCATCCAATATCATAGAAATCTTCCTCTCTTTCTCCTAGTTTATATTTTTATCTTCCCTCACATTGAGAACCTTATTTCAAAAAATTTAAAGATATTTTCTCATTTGCTGTATGCTTCAATCCATTCAAAATAATCTCAGTATTGCTTACCAATACCACCACAAATAAATCCAAGTTAAAGGAAATATTGTTTAAAGTTCTTTCTGTTCAAAGAATACATCATAGAAAAGTGTATTAACACTGGGCCTGAATCAATTCCATTTTTTTCTAGGTCTGCCTGGATGGCTTAGTCGGTTGAGCGCCCAATTCTTGATTTCAGCTCAGGTGTGACCTCACAGTTCATGGGATTGAGCCCAGTGTTGGGCTCTGCACTGACAGGGCAGAGCCTGCGTGGGATTCTCTCTCTTTTCTCTCTATCTGCCCCTTCCCCACTCTCTCTCTCTGTCTCCAAATAGATAAGTAAACATTTTTTGAATTCCGTTTTTTTCTATATACTTGATGTACAATTTGATATGCAGTTAAGATCATTTTTTCTGTTTATATTCTTTTTTTTAATTTTTAAATGTTTTTATTTCTTTTAGAGAGAGAGAGATTATGAGCAGGGAAGGGGCAGAGAGAGAGGGAGACACAGAATCCGAAGCAGGCTCCAGGCTCTGTGCTATCAACTCAGAGCCTGACTCAGGGCTCAAACTCGTGAACCAGGAGATCAGGACCTGAGCTGAAGTCAGACGCTTAACCAACTGAGCCACCAGGGTGCCCCTGTTTATATTCAGTTTTAATGTTTGCCCTTTTTATTCTTTGTATTTAATTTTGTTTTTTATTTATTTTAATTTTATTTTTAAAATATGTATAATTTTTACACGGTTCAAAAATCAAAACTGTATAAAAACATAAACTCAGAGAAATCTTAGTCCCATTGCTATCCTTTCCACCCTAATTGCTTCCAACCCTCTTAGGTAGCTATTTTTATGAGTTTATAGAGTCTTAATATTTTTATTTTTGCAAATCTTTTTATTATTTTTTTATTTTGATATTTAAAAAGTTTTCTATTTTTACTATAGTGGTTACCTTTATACTAACTAATACTTTGTAATTTTTAATGGCCATGATCCCCCTTTTCCTTACATGGACTTCTAAAATTGGTTTAGATCTTTTTATTTTTTTTATTTATTTTTTTTTTTTAATTTTTTTTTTCAACGTTTATTTATTTTTGGGGGGACAGAGAGAGACAGAGCATGAACGGGGGAGGGGCAGAGAGAGAGGGAGACACAGAATCGGAAACAGGCTCCAGGCTCTGAGCCATCAGCCCAGAGCCTGACGCGGGGCTCGAACTCACGGACCGCGAGATCGTGACCTGGCTGAAGTCGGACGCTTAACCGACTGCGCCACCCAGGCGCCCCTAAAATTGGTTTAGATCTTTAAGTAGTATCTTTTGACTCCCACTTATGACCTAAATGCCAGTCAGTGGTTTTATTTTACTTCTCCTCTTCCCTTTCTTTTTCTTTTCTTTCTTTCTTTTTTTTTTTTTACATTTATTTTTGAGAGACAGAGTGAGACAGAGTGCGAGCTGGGGAGGGGCAGAGAGAGAGAGAAGGAGAGACACAGAATCTGAAGCAGACTCCAGGCTCTGAGAAAGAGTTCAGCACACAGCCCAACACGGGGCTCGAACCCACAAACCATGAGATCATGACCTGAGCTGAAGTCGGATGCTCAACCCCTGAACCACCTAGGCCTCCCTCCTCTTCCCTTTCTCTTCTCCAATATTGTCAGCTGTGCTATTTCTAATGTAGAAGAATGTGCAGTATTTACAGGCTATTCTTCCAACTTTGTTCACAGTCTTAGATCTCAAGTTAAATACAGTTGGTGCTCATCGGCAGCATTTTTGCTGCTTTTTCCTCAGTCATCTTCTAGTGGGATACAGTTCATCATCTAGCAGATTTCTCAGGATGAGATTATGATTACATATACTCTGATTTCTTGCATGTTTAAAACTAGTTGCCTATAGTCATATTTAAAGGACAGCTGGGCTAGATAGATAACACAACCTTGTTTTAAAAGTGGGAATGGAAACAATTCAAGTAATCAACAATCAAAGATGTTTAGTTAAATAATGAACCCTGGTCCACACATCTATCACACATGCTACAACTGCTGTAGAAAAACAGGAAATGATATATAAACGTGGAATGGCCAAATTTGTGTTTTTAAAGTATAAGGATGCTATAAGTATGTGTATGGGTGTGTAGCAAAAAGCAGGTCAGAGGTACCTTAAAAAATTAGCAGTTATTTTCTTTGATTAATAGAATTATTGGTGATTCTTAGATTCTCCTTCGTGCTTTTCTCCCCCCAGTTTTTCAAATT
Source organism: Prionailurus bengalensis (assembly GCF_016509475.1). Classification (NCBI taxonomy): domain Eukaryota; kingdom Metazoa; phylum Chordata; class Mammalia; order Carnivora; family Felidae; genus Prionailurus; species Prionailurus bengalensis. Next base: position 114,570,617 of record NC_057358.1, read on the forward strand.
GTTCAACTTGTGGGATGGGAGAGAACGTGGTATTTTTTTTTTAAAGCAAGACAAAGATCTAAAGTTTTCAAGGCTTATTTTTAATGTGTTGGTTTTCATCAATCCCACAAGACACAGTGTACCAAAGAAAGAGCAGCATGATCTAATTAGGAAGCTCAGGACAGTCTAGGCTGGTCTCGGTGCTCTGCCTGTCCTAGGTACTCGATCAGTGTTGGCTGGTGATTAAGAAAACTACAATTAGTCAGCTCTGAGCAGAGTCATTTTAGGCAGTAGTGTTAGTGTTTCTGAGTCAAGCGTCTGCCCTCCCAGGACTGTGGTGAGGACAGAATCAAGTAGTGTGTAAGTAAAACTGTTAGTGTTGTGTCTGAACATAGTTCTCATTTCATCTAGGAGGGAAATATATATTGTTACCCTCTTTTTCTCAATAACTAATGGGGATGTATTCGCATTTACTTATTCTGAAGGATGTAAAAACAAAATGGACAGATAGCCAGTTAAAAAAAAAAAAAAAAGCCTGAGGCAGCCTACGAGAGTGTTCTAGAGAAACAGAGAGGAAGAGACAGCTCAGAGAGCACACAGAGAGCAAAAAAGCAAGACAGAAACTTTAGAGATCATTAGAAATTACAGTAGTTAGGCCTTCTAAGTAGGAGTGGCTTGTGGGCTTATAAGTAAGAGTGGAGGAAACCTGTGTCCCTAAATCATAACTTTATTGTTATAATAAAAATAAGCAAGTGGAATATCCACGTGCTTTGCTAAGTAATGATCACAGGATAGTAAACTCATCACAGCTCTTCCATCGGCTTCCCCCAGTGGATCTGACCAAGAACAGACAGCACCCCAGAGCGACTGAATCAGAATCTGAATGTGAAATGCCAGGCCTAAAAGTTTTTTCTGAACACCTCTTCCAAGGGATTATGATGACTAACTAGGTTTGGGAGTCACTGGCCTATATATACATGTGCCCACCATCCATCCCATCCAGCAGGACAGTCCCAGAATAAATATTACAAGAGCCCCTCCTGGTACTCCTGGTCTTTCTCTCAAGACATACACATTACGTGCTCTCCTACCTGGACCTCAGCCTCCCAAAGGCACTTTTGTGAAGGCGGCCTCACCTCTATAGGGACGGCCTTGAACCATTATTTCCACTCCATGATGGAAGACAAGACGTAGAGAAAAATCACCCCTTGAACTTAAATTCACATTAAAATGTCAACCAATAACCATATTCTACCTGAGAGTGGAAACTGATGAGTGGAGAAGACAAAAACATACATTTTAGCGGGGAAGGAGAACGGGACTCCTGAGCACCTCAAGAAACAGTTGCTTCTGCTACTTCACCATTTGGTCCAAGTCAATCAAGAAGGTCAGAAATAAATATGGATTTGACTTTATCTGCTGGTTATTTAAGAGCCTTTGCTCATTTCTTCTTTACCTATTTTTGGTCCCCAGTTTCTAGAAAAGTCAAAATTAACCAAATCGGTGGACAGTGATGTCATATTGTATTTCGACTGCTGAAAAACCAATCAACACTCCTCGTCGTGTTAATGTGTCATCCAATTTTGAGTGTTGTTACCTTGTTCTGGTTTAATCTTGATCTGCTGCTTGTAAAATAAGGATAGGCAAAGATAAACATAAAAACCCGAGTGTTCCTAAAAGTATTCATGTTATAAAAATGTAGGAGAAAATATTTTAGGTCCCCTGGTGCACTGAGTATACTCAGTGCCCTCCATATTCCCCCTTATATCTGCCATCATGTCCCTGCACTGCCCACCTTCCCCAGCCCCACACAGCTCACCTGGCCCATACACTGCGGGTGTTTTCATCCTTCCTGTCTTGGCTTATCATATTTCTAACTGGGGCCTTTTCCATAGAAAGGATTTTTAGTTACTGGACTCCTCAGTTAATATTCAAGTTACCAAAGTTACCAATTTAAAAGCCTGGGTTGCACTGCTTTCAGTTCGAATGACAACGCTGGTTATAAGACTAGTAATGGAAGAAAAGTATTTTCAAGTTTTTTTCTAATTCTCCAGAAATTGCAGCGGACAGACTGACCTGCTCAAACAATCAGTTCCGTCTGCAAATTTCATCAATTAAATAGTCTTAATTTTAAACTGCATTAACAAAAGTAAGACACTGAAATTTATTTCTAAGTGCTTCCAATGTCTTACAGGACAAATTTACAGCTATAACAAGCAAAAACTTCCCTTGCTACACTGTGGTGAACAGAGCTGTTGATTCACTATGTTTTACATTTGAAACTAATGTAACATTGTTGTGTCAACTCTATTCAAATTAAAAAATTAAAATCAGGGGCTCCTGGGTGGCTCAGTTGGTTAAGTGTCCAACTCTTGATTTTGGCTCAGGTCATGATCTCATAGTTCATGAGATCGAGCCTCAAATCAGGCTCTGCATTGTAGCATGGAGCCTGCTTGGGATTCTCTCTCTCCCTCTCTCTCTGCCCCTCCTCTGCTCTAGCACATGCACTCTCTCTCTCTCTCTCTTTTTCCCCCTCTCCCTCAAAATCAATAAATAAACTTAAAAAAAAAAGTCCCTAGCATTTAAGCTCTCTTATTGCAACTATAATCAAATAAACTTTAAAAAAATCATAAATTGAGTTCCCTTAAGCATTCCAGTTCTGGTTATAAACTTAATCACCATCTCTTAAACCTTTCAAGAACCTTAAAATCTCAAGATTAGAATGTTACCCATTTTATATTGAAACCACAAAGACAATCCTTTAGGGTCAGAATATGTTACATTCTCTTGAAATAGCAAACATACTGGTCCTTTTTAGAGAAGCTTAATTTGGGTAGATGGAATTCAGCAACCCCCTGGCCTAGGCTGGATTCAACTAATCTCTTTGCTGCCTGATTGAACTCTGTATTCTTTTCATGTTCTTTTTGTCCAGCTCTGTCCCTACAAGCCCCCATCTGTCTAAAAACCATCAGCCTTTCTTTATGTTGTCCAAAAGTTGACAGAATCAATTACTCCTTAAGGTTGATGTGCTAAATACTCCTTAAGGTTGATGTGCTAAAGCTAAAAATTCCTTTGAAATGCACACATACTCACTTAGATGGAAATCACATCACTGTTTTCACCTTACAATGCCGCCATCACCACACACACGTTGGTTTAGATTACTCGAGAAGGGGCACAATGAGGTAACAGGCTTTTGTGCAATGAGTTTCAGTTGTCTCCTAAAAACATTTTTTGTGGTATTTGTTTTGAATGCCCTGTGGAAAGAACACAGGCCTCTTGCTTGGTAAGCAGTTTTTGAAAGGCTCGTCTCCAAGGCAGTTACAAACTCAAGACATTGCTAGGAGAAATTCTGTTGTATGAAGAAGGTTGGAGCTGGAAGGGGTCTGATGGTCATTTGGTCCAACGCCATGCTGTACAAAAAAGAAAACTAAGCTCTAAAGAGAGGGGACAAAGGAGGGAGAAATGCCTTTACTGAATGCCTCCTGTGTTCCAGGCACCGTGCAAGTTAACCTTCAATTAAGATGCATAGAGTGGTGCTTAATAATCCTTTCCAACTGGCTTTCCCCCTCAGATACACTGCAGTGCTACCACACTCCTCAAGTTCACCCATCTTCTGGCCCTGTGTCCTTAGCACACAGCTTGACCTTCCCTTCCACGGAGTCAGTGGAAGCAATCCACCATTGGCTATTTCAAATTTCAAACCCAGCCTCACATGTACCCAAATACCTTGTGAACAGAAGCCCAATTTTAATGGCCTGAGAGGTAAAAAGGAGGTGAATAACCAGAAAGTCTTCCCAGAAGTTTAGAGAAGCAGAAGGAGTAAGTAAGACTAGACAGAGCTGAAATATGGGTGCAGGGTCAAGGGAAGACTGGAGACTGGAGGCAGCAAAGCATATTCACAGAGAGATGGGAAGAGGGTGCACATGCAGGTCATATGGGAAATGATGAACAGAGCAGGAGCCCAGAGAAGGGGGATGTGGACGCAGGTTGAATTATTAAATTGGAAGGAAGGAGAGATGCTTCATTCTCCAAAGCATGGGGAAAGGGGGGGGGGGTGGGCATAAATACTGCTTATAATGGCCCTAGGGTAAGGGGGAAGTGGGGATGGAGGAGAAGCCAGGCCGGGGATACAGACTGGGTGCACATGGGAGAGTCTAAGTTCTGGACATCTCCATGAACTAACTAATGGGAGTAAGGGCATGAATGCGCTGGAAGGACATGGAGTTTGAGATTTGGGGATGGGGTAGTCCTGAGTGACGACACAGCACGGTAGAACTCCTGAAAGACCATGCCCTAGTAGATGCCAAGTAAAAAACACTGGGCTTGAAGCCAAGATCAGAGGAGCCGTGGCTCAGAGGGGTCATCCTCCTGGACACTGGAGTGATGAAGGCTGACAGGTGGCAGAATTTGGGGGAGAGAAAGGTCATGAGTTTGTTGCCAAAAACCTTTTGTGAGTACAGAGACAGGTAAGCAGGTGGACACGATGGAGGTGACACAGGGATGAGACACGAGCCTCAAAGCCAAAGGGAATTTTGTATGGGAGGTGTGGAATGGTAGCCAGGCAACAGTTTTGGGGAGCAAGGGTGACACTGACTCCCAACTCCCAGCCTGAGGGCAGAGCAGAGGGCAGGTGCCGTCCAGCAAGATAAAAGGGAAACAGGGAGCTCAGAAGAGACTAAGGCTCATTTGGCGGCAAAAAACCAGAAAAACATTTAGTACAAATGTTAAGGATGTAGGGATTCTGTTTACAACGGGATGGAGTTTCAGATGGCACAATAGAAAGGTGAAGGGAGGGAGGCAGGGGAGAAAAAAAAGAAAGCATTCTGGCATGATCTAAATAACAGGATAAAGACTAAGGAGGTGTGTGTCTGAGGCAGCAACTAAGGATGAGAGGAACAGGAGGCAGAGGACCTCTGTCCTCAACTTTACTAGCCTTGTGACCTTAGGTGTGACTTACTTGCTGTCTCTATGCCTCAGTTGCATCATTGTAAATGGGGAAAATGCTAGCGTAGACCTCATAAGGCTGTTCCTGTGAGAATTAAATATACTAATACATGTAAAATGCATAGAAAATCGATCAGCATACAGTTACAAAAGAAGCACTAACTTTAAAAGGAAAAAGATTCCTACTCCACACTTTTCCCTCAAGCGATGGTCATCCTGTTACATTAAACCCTCAATAACACATCTTTGCTTCCTATCACTTACATGAAGCAAAAAACCAGCAGGCAAAAAAAAAAAAAAATCTGTCAGAGTCACTGATAAGATTCAATTTCTTGCAAACATATAAACATATCCTGTGGCAGTTAACCATTATCCATCTCTTGAAAGGAAGGAAAGATGAAAAAGCTGTTTGAGGACACTAAGAATCTAGTTATAAATGTCTAAGATGGACAGTCAGTAGTCACCTAGTATATAACTCAGCAACAAAAATAAGAACCTCGTTAAGAAATGGGCAAAGGACTTGGACATTTTTCCACAGATGATATACAAATGGTCAATAAGCAAATGAAAAGATGCTCCACATTACGAATCATCAGAGAAAGGCAAATCACAACCACAATGGGTTACCACCTCACACCCACCAAGATAGCTACTAGCAAAACAAAACAGAATATAACAAGTGTTAGTGAAAGACAGAGAAGTTGGAACTCTTGGCCACTGCCGGTGGGAATGTCAAACGGAACAGCGGCCATGGGGAAAGCTATGATGGTTCCTCAAAAAATTAAGAGTAGGATTACCATATGATCCAGCAATCTTACTTTTGGGTATATATTCAAAGGAATTGAAAGCACTCAAACAGACACTTGCACACCTATGTCCACAGTAGCATTACTCAAGAGGTGGAAACAGCCCAAATATCTGCTGACATATGAATAAACAAAATGGTATATACATACAAAGACATATCACTCAGCCTTTAAAAGAAAGGGAATTCTTGGAGTGCCTGGGCGGCTCAGTCGGTTAAGCATCAGACTTTGGCTCAGGTCATGATTTCGCAGTTAGTGGGTTCGAGCCCCGTGCTGGGGTAATAAATAATCGTTGGTTGTTGTTGGTAATAAATACTTAAAAAAATAAAGGGAATTCTGACACGCTACAACATAAATGAACGTTGAAGGCACTGTGTTAAGTGAAATAGCCAGTCACAAAAAGACAAATGCTTATATGATGTATCTACAGTACCCAAAATCATAGAAACAGAAAACAGAGAGGTGGTTACCAGGGACTGGGAGGAAGGCGGAAAGGGGAGTTGTTTAATGGGTATGGTTTCAGTTATACAAGATGAAAAAGTTCTGGAAATCTGTTTCACAACGATGTAAATATACTTAACACTAAATTATACACTAAAAAATGGTTATGATGGCAAATTTTATGTGTTTTTTTGGGGGTTTTTTTTGGCCACAGTAAATAAAAAGGAAAGAAAAGAGAGCCATCTAGTATCTCCCCCCTCCCCGCTCCACTTTACTGATGAATAAAATGAAGCCCAGAGAAGAGAACTGACTCATCTAAGGTCACACAGCTCACAGAGGCAGAGTGAGGACCAGAACCCAGGACTCTGATCCCGGCTGCAGGGTTCTTGCTGTTCCACTGAGCTCTCGACACGAGGTGCTGAGGTAGTGGAAAGATGACAAACTTGATTTATTAGTGGTGACAGTGACATTCCACTGAACCTGAAAAGGATAAAGATTCTACTCAGTGCTTACAAAGGCTCATGTGCCTGTGCCTTTTCTCCAGATCCCATCGGGATTATTCAAACCAGCAGGTCTGAGAGGCCACACTGGAAATCTTAGGATATTCACAGCTTCTCTCCCTAGTCTGCGGCAGGCCCCAGAGCAGACGAGAGCAGCTTTTCTGTGCCCAGGCTGTCCCCCTGTAATTTAGAAGTCCAGACAGTTACACCGGAAAACAGGAAGAAAAGCTCGGGGGCCCGCTTGAAAACAAGCTCAGTGTGGGGTCTCCAACGTCATGGAGTGAAGCTACTAGTTAAAACGTGCTGCTTTGAAATGGGTTCACTCACTCCTGTCTGGACTCAGGGAGGAGGAAGTCTTTCTCCCATTTAGGGAGATTTCCTTTCGCTCTTTATTCCAAATTCCACACAAGAGACAACAGGAAAAGCTGGCCCCAGCTCAAGAAGCAGAGATAAAAACCAGACCTTCATTTTTGGTAAGGGTGATGTCAATAGGTTGCCTTCTATTTAACATCAGAAATTTCTTTTATTTCCATGGAAATGACGAGTATGGCTGAGAATCCCCATAGCACCTGGCGTGGTGATTCCAGAAATCTCCACAGGTTTATGCAGCTTCAGAGCTGAAGCCCAAGACCTCCCTGGTCCTGGTCCCTGTGCTCCTCTGGTCCTCAGGACACACAAACATCTCATGCATACAACACCCCTCTCAGCTCTGAAGGTGTTAGGCAAATCCTTCTTGCATTAATACACCCAGTGATGAAGAACTAAATAAAACATTTTGGCAAGGACATTTCTAAAGATCTTTCCACTCCAGAAATATTTTTTTTTTGTTTTCAGCAACCCTACCGAGGCTGAACCAGGATGCCTATAAAAAGTCTTCTGTGCTCCTCTAAGCACTCTTAATGAATCGTCAGGAAGGATGGAATAAGAGGGGGGTCAGAGAGCTGGAGCCCGAGCCAGATGCGGAGGCTGCCAGCTTGGCTCGGTGCTCTGGTGGCAGCGCTGAATGCCCATTCCCCCCACTCCTCGAATTGCTGTGGTCTCTGCCCATACTCCTTAAGGCAATTGGCTGTGCTCCTGGCTCGTCTCGCCTGTGTGTCTGCTAGTTATCGAACAAAGGGTGGAATTGCTCCCATGCCCAGTTTCCCAGATGCTCACAAGCACGGAGCCAAGGATCAGCTGAAACAGAAGGGAGAACTGAGCCGAGAAGCACTGTTGACAAGACTCGGCCACACCTGAGCTGTGGTTCCTGCCACAAGAACTCACCTGTCGTGTAAAAGCCAATGAGCCATTCAGGAAACATCATGCGCCTCCTGTTTAGAGTTGACCCTGGGAAACAAGAACTGTCTTGAGATGGCACTAAGCATGAAAGTGAGGGAGAAAAGCCACAAGGCCCTGGGTCCTCTGCAGCACCTCCCCCTCCTGCAGACAGAAGTCAGGAGGTAAGAGGTTTTGCTGGGTCTAAGCGTCCCCCCTCTGACCTTCCTTTCCTCCACTATGTGTATTTTCCCCCAAATCCAAGGACCATCTTCACAGCCTGAAACTCCAGAAGAGCTGGCCTTTTGATAAGACCTTCTCCCCACAGTGAATGCTGGCAAAATGCTTTCTCTAAGCTGAATGATGTCCACCTCTCAGCTCATGGCTAGCTTTGGCAAACCAAAAGGACCTGCAGAGTGGGTGTGCATACAGCCCCTGGAAACAGGAACACAAGTCTCTTATGACTATCTGTATCACCCAAATGTCCAGGGGCCATGAGACTATCTGAGACACCTCCGGCAGTTTTGTCTTCAGGAGCTAATTCCAGAAGAATTTAAAATACAATTCCTTATCACCATGTTCAAGGAAACCAGGATACAATATCTAAAGAAGACTGTAGAAATGGGGACCCCAAAGGACAACTAGATCTGATGTGAGGGTGTTGAATTTTTTTATTGACTGCTCCTTTGGAAGGCAGGAAAAAGGAATTGCATCCATAATTACTTCATCTTCTTTATAAAGAACATCTTTATAAAGATGAGGTTGAAAAAACAAACTTGGTCACTGAATCAAGGCATTTCTTTTTTATAAAGCTGTATAAAGGCTTTATAAAGGTAAGGAGAACCCGTGTAGTGTTTTAATCAGTACTGACTTGGGAGTCTTCTCCTCTACGCAGTATTTACAGGCCAAATCTGGGAGTCAGGGGTATGGAGTGGGGAGGGAACTGCCACTCACAGAGGATCTGCTCTTCTCTAGGTACCAGGCTGGGGGCTTTATATTCAGGACCTTTGAACTCCAGACCCTTATACGTAGCCACCTCCCCCAAATCCCCACTTGAATGGCTAAAAGCATTTCAAACTCATCCCAAACTGGGTTTCCGATCTTCCCCCAAACTCCTGTTCCACCCACAGTCTTCCCCAATCCAGTTGATGGCAGTTCTGTTCTTCCAAAGGCCAAGCCCAAAACTTTGGAGTCACACTTGACTCAAGCATGACTCTTCTATTGTCCTCTTACCCCATTCCCAATCTGTCAAGAAATTCTGTTGGTGCTGCCTTCCAAATGTAACCCAGAATCTCTCTCTCTCTTCCCACCTCTACTGTCACCAGCCTGATGCAGGTCACAACATCATGTCTCACTCAGATTAGTGCAATGGTCTCCTAGCTTCTACTCCTGCACCTTTATAATCTATTTTCACTATAAAAGGCAGATGGACTTTTTTTTAAAACATGTGAATCAAATCATGTCACCTCACCACCCAAAATCGATGAACAGCTTCCTACTCTACTCAGAGTAGAGTAGAGCCAAGGTATGGGGAAGTATATTGCTCCTATGATAGGTATAGAACAACGGTGTGAAGTATAGTGTTATCACAAGGCATGAGGAATTGGGACCAAGATTTCAATCTGCCACCCACGATTATATTAGTTAAAACATTACAATATTGCCATCTCTTATGCAGAAAATGGTCAAAAACTGACCATCTCATATGGCTCAATATGACACCATCTATAGAACTAAGATGTACACAAGGCTTTTGTCCAACTAGCTACTAGAACTCCCTGGAAAGCAGCACAAACAGGCGATACCCCACAAAGTGCAGATTTGCTAAGCACATAGGAAATGAGAAACATCTGTGACTGTCTGTCTCTGAAATAGCAGTTTGGTTCCCCTTGAGTAGAGTCATGATCCATTGGAATCAAGCCATTCAATAGAAGTTAAGAATTATGTGAAAGTAAACCTTCAAATCTGAGTCCCAGTCATATTTTTCCCTGGAGAGTCAGAGGTATCGTGGTCCCACAGGATGACTATTTTAAGTAGAGAGTTAATTACATTTGAGACTTTGTTATAATTGTCCCTGTGGAGTAAACCTCTCCTGCAGAATCACACCAATAGCACATCCTAATCAAAATTTCCTAGTTTGTTATCCTCTCTTCCCCTTTTCAGCAACTACACATATCTGCCCATGACTTGCTTCTTCTGCTTCAACCTTTGTTCATGCCCATCTCCTTGGAATGCACGTCATCTAGCTGATCTTTCCCACCCTTACTCCCTTCCCCATGCAGACTGGCTTAGATGTCTTGCACTGCTTCACCATAGCTATGTGGACATGCCTATAATGTTGTTACAAAAACGTGTAGGCATACATCTATTCCCCCCCCCCCCCGCCAGACTGTGAGCTCTTTGAGTGAAGGGACTGTGTTTTATTTATCTTTGCATCCCTAATACCCAGCATTGCACTCAACAAATAGTAGGGGTTCCAAGACATTTAACAAAGGAAAGGGAGAGTATTAGAGTAGGCTAAATGCAAGTCCAGTAATAAAGCCCAGTTTATGCAAAGGCTCATGTGGGCTGCAGCATATGTGCCTGGCTGCACAGCTCTCCTCCAGAAGGTAAATCAGGGATCCAGCCTTCTTCCAGCCTGTGACACTGCCATCTCCAACGTGTGGTCTCTAAGGGCATTGCAAACAGGAAACAGGGCATGGGGAAGGTACAGTAGATACTAGGTTGGCCCAAAGTGACACCAATGACTTCCTTCCCCATTCCATTGGCTAAAGCTAGTCACATGGCACCACCTAGTCACAAGGAAGGGGTGGTCAGGCAAAAACTCACACAATGGGAAGAGAGTACAGCCTTTTGGTAGTCTGTCTCTGCCACATGGAGAAGGAAAGATGTGAAGGGGCAGGTAAGGAGGGAAGAACTTACTCAATGCCTAAATACACAAGCACTACCTTTTAAGCCCTGTTAAGAATTCTTTTCAAATTTCCTATCAATTGGACCTTTAAAACCAGATATAGAAAGCAGTCGAACAATACGCTTAGACAGAACACACTAAAAATAAAAAATCAAAATAAGAATACACCCATGACAGTTTCACGCTTAAGCATAGTTAAGAGGACGATAAGTTTCAGGAGTAGAGGACGAGGTTGTGTGTGTGTCTGTGTGAGTTCTGTGTCTCAACTGAAAGAAGGAGGGAGAAGAGGTGTTGGGAAGGCTTACGGGGCCCATGGAGAAGCATGACCGTGGGATTGCACCTACTCTGAAAAAGACTCAGTCTTCAGTGTGCAAAGTAAACCAAGAAATTCATCAGACATGAATACGTAGTGAGAGAATCATATTCATCAGGATTTGAGAGTGAGTGATGAGGAGGAGGCCACTACCTATGGGTAAAGCAACCACTTTCCAGGAGGCTGTACATAAGAGAAGGTCTGGTGTCAGAAGCCAGGGGGGGTGACAAGGAGGGGTAAGAACATTCATGGTGGAGACCAATAGCCGTTCACCAAAATCCCTTTCCTCTCCTTCTGGCACAAAGTCTTCCTTGCAACCTGGCACTGCCACATCCACGGAGTATGAACAGAAATGACATGTGCTACTGTCAGACGTGGTCTACAAAGTCCTTCCTTCTATGATTTTTTGTCTTCCAGCCGGACACAGATGGCAATGATGTTTTGGTGAAGCCATAGATGTTTGTCATCATTCTGGCCTACCTTAACGAGCACAGCATAGAGGTGGAACATTTTTCTGCCCCATGGCTGTGCTAGGATGGCCAGCAGACATGTTCCTTGCTACGTAGGAAAGCCATTTGCCATCTACAGTAGGAGGGAATTAGACCACACACAAGGAGCAGAGACAGACAGAAGGGAGAGAGAAAATTCCAGCTGGTTTGAGTTTCTCTCCAGGTTTTGAAACAGTGATTCCTAAAGCTTTCCTTTGAGCTGCTCTAGTAAGTTTCCCCAACTACAGGAATCAGTTAACTTCCTTTTCCTTTCTCTTTTTATGTCTGCATTCACAGAGAAAGGTCAAGAGAAGCCCGCTCCTGACTCTGCACCCCCCACCAACCATAGGAGACAATGAGGAAGAACCCAGTGGCTGAGTGTGGGATACGCCATAGTAGTTTGTCACTGCTTCGAAATTGAGTTAGCTCTTCAGAGCAAAACAGTGAGAATGCTCCCCTGTACTCTCAGGAGAAAGCCTACCCTCCACCCAACCTGGGTCAGGCTAGGATAGAATGGAATGTCAGCAAAGACCACCGAGTGCACAGTCCATACATTAGTACTTTTTTATTGGGATGCTTTTTACTACATCTTCTGTGCCTGCCACGTCTCTACTGACAAACATTTCAAGGCTGAGAGATTCTCTGTATTTGCTGCTCATTTCACGCCGGAGTGACTGAATACCAACTCTGGTAAGTGATGACATACACCATCTCAATTACTGTTTCAAACTTCCCTGTGAGGAAGGCGTCATTATTCTGTACTGTGGTAACATAGATGTAACGTAAGATTCCCTACATTAACGCTTTTTGAGTGCACGATTCAGTGACATCAGTATCTTCACTTTGTTGTGTGACTGTCACCACCATTCATCACTGGAAGTGTTCCATCATCCCAAACTGAAACTCTGTACCCATTAAACAAGAACTGCCCATTTTCATCTCCCCCCAGGTGCTGGCAACCACCATTCTACTTTCAGTCTCCATGAATTTGCCACTTCTAGGTACCTCATGGAGTGAAATCACACAATGTTTGTGTTGCTTCCACCTTTTGGCTACTGTAAGGGATGCTGCTACAAATATTGGTGTGCGAGTATCTGTTTGAGCCCTGGCTTTCAATTCTTTGCAGTATATACTGAGAAAAGGAATTGCTGGATCACATGGTAATTTTATTTTAAGGTTTTTGAAAAATTACCACTGTCTTCCGCAGCAGCTATTCCCACCGTCAACGTACAAGTGTTCTAGTTTCTCTACATCCTCGGAAGGTATTGTATTTTATCTCCGTATTACAGTCAAGGAAACTGAGGCCCAGAGAAGTGGTAACTTCCTCACAATTACACAGCTACTAAGTAGTAGATCGGTACATGGGAAGCTGAGATTCTTCAAGTTGTTCTGCTTCTCCGGCCCCATGGCTGCCCTCAGACACAGAACAGCAAAACAGCAAAAATACAAGTCAATTGAAACCTTAAAGCAAGAAGACCCATCTCTGGGAAAGGATTTGTTTCTGGGAGTTACCAACTCAGTTGTCCTTTTAATAAAATGACAGCCCCATGGACGCAGCTGGGACTTCTTGGAATAGAAACATGTGTGTGTGTTTCATTGAAAAAAAAAAAACCCAATCCTATTAACTTATTAGCAAGCTTTCACTCTTTCACTCAGCTGTTATACATTCTTTCATTCAAGTCTTTCTTAGGTCCAAATTCGGTGCCAAGTGCATTTTTAATGGCTGTAAACAGCTGTGCCTTGGTTCTTGCTCTCATAGAACTCAAATTCTAGAGAAGGAGACAGGCAGTATACAGAAAAATATATAAACTGGACCATTTCAGTGTTGTAAGTGCACTAAAGGATATCAACAGGGGGGCGCGATAGAGTAACAAGCCGGGGGTGGGGTGGGCGGGGACAGGGGAGGTGACTTCGGATAGCATGAGGCCTCTCTGGAAAAGATGACACATAAGCTGAAACCTAAAAGTGAGAAGGTACCAGCCACATGAAATCTGGTGCAAGAACATGTGGGCCTGCGGAACAGCAAACACAAAGGACTTGAGGTAGAAAAAAAAAATTGGCTGCTCTAAGTAAATCAGGATTTTAATCTGATGGGATCATGGCGATGAAGGTTGGAGAGTAGACGGGAATATAGTCAGACATCAGGTCTCTTGGTGCAGGAGACCAGCACCAGATCCGATGGCTCTTATAGTAATCATAGCTCATGTTTATTGAGCACTTAACTAGATTTCAGATTCTATTCAAGCTATTTTTGTGTATTAGTCACTTAACTATCATGACAATTCTATAACTAAATACTATTATTCTCACTTTTGCAGATGAGGAAACTGGCCCAGAGAGGTTATGCAACATTCTCAAGGAGATCCAGCTGGTAAGGGGTAGAGCTTAGATTTAAATCCAGGCAGCCCAGCTCTAGGGTCTGTGATGTCATAACCACTCTGCTATATGGCCATGTTGAGATCAGTGGTTTGGATGGTATTCTAAGACCAAGGTATCACTGAAGGGCTTTAAGCACAGAGATGTCAGGACCAGTTTTATATTTTGAGGTGCTCATACTGGTGGCTGCATGGAGCAAAATGAGAGGCAGAGAGACTAGTTGGAGGCCATTATGAGGGTCTAGATAAGAGATAATGATGGTGTGAATGAAAGAGGCAGCGATGAGGAAGGACAAAAATAGGTATCTTTGGGAGACTTTTCAAAGCAGAGCTGTAGTAGTTGGTAATGATTTGGATGTTGAGATGAAAGGAGGGGAGAAATTTGGGCTCACGTCCAGGTGTCTGACTTGAGTAACTTGTTGGATGGAGACAGGCTTACTGAGTTGGGGAGGAACAGGGTGTCGAGAGGATGTGTGTTGGGTATTTGAATGTCTAGCATTCATTTTCTTAACTACACCCCCATTTCTTGTTAGGGAACACCTCTTTCATATAGGTGACAGTCAAGCCAAGAAGTAATCCAATTAGATATTCCACCTCTAGGATATGAATCTTGAGGAGAAGGACACAATTCAGTTCCTGCACAGGCGGCTCCTAACAAAGTTTTCCTCTGGAAGGCAGTTGTTGGGCTTCCTACTTCCCAAGCCCAGGACTCCAGCATCTTATCAATACATTGGATCCTAAAGCCTTCTCTGCCTAAGTTAGCCAGTGCCAGTTCTTATTGCTTGTAACCAAAAGGAGTACAGGGTAGAGACAGGGTGAGGGCAGGGTGCTCTGAACTGAGAGACACATTTTGGATAGGTAAAGTTTGAGTCTACAGCCATACCATCCTGAACGCGCCCGATCTCATCTGATCTCAGAAGCTAAGCAGGGTCGGGCCTGGTTAGTACTTGGATGGATAGGTCAAGTTTGAGAGGCTGATGAGATGTGTCAAGGAGGCTATTGGGTATATGCACCTGGAGTTTAGGATTGAAGTTTGGGATGGGGAGAAACAAATTTGGGAGTTATCAACATGTAGATGGCATGGTGCTTTCTAGCATAAAAGCATCTTGATTTTCTTTGGGGGAAATATTTCTCCTTCTTGGCTAGTAATCTTGATGTGGCTATTAATCAAAATCCCAAACACTCTTCTGGTCAAGTAGCCAGCAGGGATCTCATGCCTGGACAGTCAGCATATGCCATCCATATGGCCACAGTGATTCTTAAGATGCTCAAAGGAATTAGGTCAATGCAATAAGAATTAGCTAAAGAACTTTTGATGGAGCAATCAGGAGCAAAGAGATCTCTTTCTGGCATGATTGCTAAGCTGGTGCAATGTAAGCTTAGAGCTGTCAGAACCTTTTGTTTGTTTTTACACCACCTTGGGGCCATAGCCTGAGTGAGCTGAATGACAGCAGAAAACAGAGTCAAGTGACAAGGGAGAGAGGCCACACTCTGATGCGGCATTGAAGACCTTGACTCTGTCATTCCTGAAACTAACTTCACAATAATGTGAATTAATAAATTCTCATTTTGCTTCAGATAGTTAAGTTGAGTTTGTTACTCACAACCAAGCAATTTCTCACAACAAATGGCACTTAAAGCCCTGTTACCTGGATGAGATTACACAGAAAAAGAGCACAGATAGCAAGGACTGACCTTCAACACACTGTAATATTAACTGTCAAACAGAAGAAGGAAGAGCCAGCATTTTGGTCAGATTGTCTCTTGTCCTTGTTGACAAAAGGGACCAGAAAGGTAATACAATTCTTTATATTGCACAAAGAAAATCTGTTGATAGAAATTGATTTTTCCCCCACTGGGTGACAGGCACATAGGGGGCCTTATAGTTAAAAATTCCCAAATTAAAAAATTCATGTGGCGCCTGGGTGGCTCAGTCAGTTAAGCATCCGACTTTGGCTCAGGTCATGGCTCATGGGGTCGAGCCCTGCGTCGGGCTCTGTGCTGACAGCTCAGACCTGCAGCCTGCTTTGGATTCTGTATCTCCCTCTCTCTGTGCCCTTGCCCTGCTTATGCTCTTTCTCTCTCTGCCTCTCAAAAATAAATGTTTAAAAATTCTTAAAAATTAAAAAATTCACTTATGATTTGGTATTGCCGCGTCATTCCTGCATTCAAAGGATAGCATCTCTTTGCTGGAGAGCTCTGTAGCCGCTGAGTCATGCCATCCAAGATAGCTGTGGCTACCTGCCTTTTCTTGGCACCCAACATTCTGAGATGTGGAAATTCAGGGAGTTTGGCCAGGAAAACACAGGCCATATGCGGTCTTTTTGTAAATATGCATGAGTTCTCTGTGGTTTTACTGCTTGAGGGCAGGGAGGAGCTTGGACCCAGGCTCTGTTGGACCCTGAATTCACTTTGGATGAGACAGATTGGTGCCTGCCAACCAGGCTCCCCTGTTCCTAACAGTAGCCAGGCTGGCATCTTTGGCTTCAAAGGGGATTGTCCCAGTTCCTATGTCAACAGCAGGCTCTCCACCCAGCTGATAATTTGAGCAAACTGAACAGAATCATGAGTAGTGGGAGGATGAATTCCACCCAACAGGACACTGAGACAACCACACGGAGGCTCTGGAGTGGGAAACCAGTCTCAGGGAAGGCAGCAGAGAAATCATAGAAATTCACAAATGGTAGGGACTCTAGAAACAGTCAGGTAAAAGTCTGCAATCAGGAGGAAAAGTCTGCCCTTTTAATGAGACACGGAAGATAAAGGGAAGCTCACACTTTTGCAACACAGGAGAGAGAATGTGAATTTCAAGTCATTTCCCTCTGCGTGGGTAGAATCAGAGAATCAGAGACATCCAACTGTCCCATGACTTAAATACTTATCACTGACTTTGAAACTAGAAGACCCATTGATGAACAGCCCACTGAAGCACTTAAGTACTCAGGCTCTGAAGCCAGACTGCTTGCCTTCATATCCTGGGCTCATGACTTGCTTTCTTCATGATTCTGTACCTCAGTTTCCTCACCTATAAAATGAAGATGGAAGTTTGAACCTGGAAAACATCACGCTAAGTGAAAAAACCCAGACGCAAAAGGACCAATATTATATGATTCCCATTATATGAGGCGACTAGAATAAGAAAATTCATAGAGACAGAAAGTAGATGGGGGCTTAGCAGGGGCTAGAGGGAGGAGAGAATAGGGAGTTTTTGTTTAACGTGCAGAGAGTTTTTGTCGGGGATGATGAAAAAGTCACGGAGATGGTTACCGGTGATGGTTGCACAACATTGTGAATGTACTCAATGTCGCTGAATTGTACATTTAAAAATAGTTCAAATGAAAAAAGAAAATGGCTACTCCGTGAGGCGGTGGATATGTTAATTAGCTTGACTGTAGTAACTATTTCACAATGTATATGTAATCAAAATATCAAGTTGTAACCTTAAATATATACAACCTTTGTCAAGTACACCTCAATAAAGCTAAAAAATGGTTAAAGTCATGATTTTTGTTATGTATATTTTACCACAAATTTTTTAAAAAAAGAACGCTGTTGCTGCACACATAGCATTGGGCGAAGAAGTCATACAAGAGAATCAGTGCGGCATGTTGTCAATATGTAAAATTCAAAAACAGGCAAAAATCATCAGTGGATTGTGGTCACCACCGAGGGTGGTGGGGACTGAAAAGGGACTTCTAGAGGGACTGGTCGTGTTCTGTCTCCTTATGTGGGGATTGGTGACCTGAGTGGTTGCTTTTGTGACAATTATTGAGCTGTCCCTTATATCTGCACTTTTCTGTGTGTGTTAGGCTTCAGTAAAAAGGACCTCCACCCCCACTCCCCTCAAAATAAGGGTGATAATAATATCCACCTCAGAGGCCTATTTTGGTATGCAATAAGTGAAAGCAGACAATGTGTTTAGAATAGTGCCTGCCATGTTGGGGTCTCTCCATCTTCAGTGGCAGTATATGCAATCCAAAATACTCCTACCACTAGAAAGCTTTCCGGATGTCCCCCTGCATTTGAGATGCCAATCATTCCCTCCTTGTCCACGCTTCCCAGGTTTCGAGATACTTTGCATTTGTTCTTCCGGATCCCCACCTGGCCTTTTCTCTGCTTCTAGATCCTGACCCACAGCAAGGTGCTCCCCCTTGCCCTCTAGCTTCCTTCCAATCACGTTGCACTATAGGGGCAGGGAGAACCAGCAGGAAATTGGAGGAAAGAGAGTAATGTCTTTGTTCCCTTGGTGTTCTCCCTGTGGAGTCACTGTGGCCTGGCTGTGTCCCTCAACCAAAGGCCACACTGCTGTGGAGCAGGCCTCTCTACCCAGCTCTCTTCCCCCAAGTTCTGGTCATTGTTCTCTCCTGCTGGCCCTTTGGGGCTAGGAGTGGCAATGGCGCTTCGTGATTTCTAACCCAAGGATACTGCGCTACTCACCCTGGTAGTTTCTCATGGTGTTCTTATATCCTGCCTAGACCTTTATGAATCACCTTTTTATTAACACCTTCAATTTCCCCAGTCTCAGTGTGTTATCTACTTTTGCTGGGACCCTGACTACTATCTACATTCTTAGAGACCTACGGAAGGGCCCCCAGCATTTCACATGATCCCACATAATCAGGTCCCTGCTGACACATAAGACATGAACAGCCACCCAAGTTGAACCAACCAGAGTCTCTCCTCTGAGAATTTGGCATAGAGCCATGTGATTAAACCAGAGGAGAGCTTGAGCATTATAAGATCATTAGAGGTAGCAAGAGTCAGGGCTGTGGCCACCCAAAGACACGAGCAAGCTAAAGCTACCCCATGGCTGTTGAAAAATCGGCCTAAGGAGGAAAAGGAACAGATGTAGCGGTTTGTTCATGTTTTAAAGGCTTTTATATATTCAGACACAAAAGATGTTTTAACAATACACAAGAAATGTAAAATCATCTCATGTAGTTTTCCCAACTATTGAGCTGTGTCTTTAAAGTCCCCAGAAGTATTGTTCCTACCCAAGTCATATGAATGAGACTGTGTCTAAATATTTACTGTTCAAAATGTAGGAATGCTACTTGTTATGAACTCTTGTTAATATGTGCTGGGGTGGATGTGGCGAGGAGCAAGTAATGCTATTCAAGAAACTGGTTATCCATTAGTGTGTGAGATTTGAATTTAGATCACTAACGAAATACAATGGGATAGAAAATATGAGAATGCTTCATGGTCCTAGGAGCAAATATTGCTTTCTGAAACTTATTTCGGTGATACATATAATGGATTACAACGTAAAATGTATTTCCACAGGGCCCGAAAAGTATGAAAAATTCTGGTTGACTAAACTCTGTAGTTCAGAAATTACTCCGGTATGGTATCAATGTGGGGGTAAATAAGGGAAGAAAATACAGTAGTGCTTTCACAAATAATTTTGCTAGCATCTATAGGAATCATGTATTTTGAGCTTTTTTTTTAATAATTTTTTTTAACGTTTATTTTTGAGACAGAGAGACACAGAGGGAGACAGAGAGAGACAGAGCATGAACGGGGGAGGGGCAGAGACAGAGGGAGACACAGAATCCGAAGCAGGCTCCAGGCTCTGAGCCATCAGCCCAGAGCCCGACGTGGGGCTCGAACTCACGGACCGTGGGATCGTGACCTGAGTCGAAGTCAGACACTCAACCGACTAAGCCACCCAGGTGCCCCTATTTTGAGCCTTAATATGCCCTTTCATTGATGATTTGAAGGTGGGGTCGGCCACCAAGTTACTATCCCACCATCCTCCTTCTCCCTTTCCCTGTTTTTCAGACTGGAGAAGGTAAGAGCCAGACCTTTATCATTCAGGTCCCTCCCCAGTGCCTGGAACATCAAAGGCTCTAAATAAGCATGTGATACATCTCTGAAGTCTGATCTGCTCATAAAGCTATTGTATCTACATCAATCAATGTTATGAATAAGGTTTTACAAATTCTATATATGCATCCTATCATCAAACATCATATCATCACCGCAATCCCCCATAGTGCTTTAATGTAGATTTTTTAAAAGACAGCATCTTTTTAAAATGAGCTATTTTTACATTATTGTTTACATTATTTTTTAAATGTTTATTTATTTTGAGAGAGAGAGAGAGAGAGAGAGAGAGAGAGAGAGAGAGAGAGAATATGAGCATTGTAGGGATAATGGGTTGAATTGTGGTCCCTGAAAGATATGTCCACTTGGAACCTCTGAATGTGACCTTATTTGGAAAATGGGTCTTGGCAGATATTATTAAGGGTCTCTAGATGAGATCATTCTGGATTTGGGTGGGACTTACATTTAATGAGAAGTGTCCTTATAAGAGACAGAAAAGGAGAAGACACACAGACATAGAGGGAAAGTTGTGTGAAAAAGAGGGCAGAGATTGGGGTTACAAAGCCCCAGACAAGGAATGCCAAGGGTTGCCAGGAGGCACCACCAGCTAGAAAACAGGCATGGAGCAGATTCTCCCTCAGAATCTGCAGGGGGAGCATGGCCCTACGGACACCTTGATTTTGGGCTTGCAGCCTTCAGATCTGTGAGAGAAGACATTTCTATTGCTTTAAGCCACCAACTTTGTGGTGATTTGTTATGGGAACCCTAGGAATCAAATAGACCAGCTGAATAATTTACCAACAGTTTATAAGTCACACCGATTATATATCTGGCTCTCTTGGCTCTTGTTTGAGTGACATCCTTCTCTTAGAGGATTTTGGTGGGCCACATTTGCTGCAGTTTGTTTTGAAATACATTGTTAAATTTCTATGGCTGATTAAACGTATAAGGTCACACAGTAACTACCTTTCACAGGACTATAGACCATCGCTTGAATTTTTCTTTTCTTTTTTTAATGTTTATTTATTTTGGGGAGAGACGGAGACACAGAGTGTGGGAGGGGAGGGGCAATGAGGGAGGGGGACACAGAATCTGAAACAGGCTCCAGGCTCTGTGCTGTCAGCCCAGAACCTCACGTGGGGCTCAAACTCAGAACTGCAAGATTATGACCTGAGCTGAAGTTGGATGTTTGCTTCACCGACTGAGCCACCCAGGCGCCCTGGCTTGAATTTTTCTAAATCTTATAAAGTAAAATAGGTTCAGAAGTAAAACTGAAAAAAAAAACAAAAACTGAATTTTTACTTCAACTGAAAGGCAGAGTAACAGCAATCAGGAACAAGGGACGGGGTCAAATAGTCTTGGATAGGAACCCTTTAAATGGATAAACTAGGACAGATGACTGAAATTCTCCAGGCTTCTCCTGTTCATTTGTAAAATAAGAATCAGTGAACTCCCCAAAATATTATCGGATAATTGAATGCAGGAGACATCACCTTGACAAAGCCTTAGCATCTCAGGAAAGGGAGGTTGGGAGAGGATATTTATAGAGTTTGGGGGTCTGAATTCAAGCGACTTCAGGTGAGTCTTTCAAGGAGGGAATTGC
Organism: Prionailurus bengalensis; assembly: GCF_016509475.1. Lineage (NCBI taxonomy): Eukaryota > Metazoa > Chordata > Mammalia > Carnivora > Felidae > Prionailurus > Prionailurus bengalensis. The sequence goes on from NC_057358.1 coordinate 114,592,063, forward strand.
CTACAATTGGGCTAAGACCCTGACATTATAGGTTAGGCTTCATGACTACAGCTAGGTGAGGGTCTTAAAGCGCAAGTCTTGATGGGTAACTGTGCTTTAAGGAGAACAAGAAATTTGCTCAGGGTGAGCAGACTGTTATCACAGATAAGTTGATCTGCAGGAATTTCCCAAAGCAAACAGAGAAGTTATTTATTGGTTTATACTCTTACCTTCCCCTGGCAAATATTTCACAGAGTGAATAACTAAGTCATATTGGCATGGGGGGGGAGGGGTCTCAGGGTTTTTTTGTTTTTTAGTGTTTATTCATTTTTGAGAGAGAGAGTGCGAGCAGGGAGGGGCAGAGAGAGGTGGGGGGACAGAAGATCCAAAGTGGGCTCTGCACTGACAGTGAGCCTGATGTGCAGCTCAAACTCACGAACCCTGAGATCATGACAGGAGCTGAAGTCAGATGCTGAACCGACTGAGCCGCCCAGGCGCGGGGGAGGGGGGACCTCAGTTTTAAGTTCAAATAGCTATGTCATGTTGATCGCCATGGTTGTACTTGACAAGGTAGTGACATCCAATGCCTGTTGCGGTAAGGACTAAGTGAAATCATGGGTCTATAATGCCTGCCACATCCCAAGGACTAAATAAGCAATAACTTCTTCTTATTATTACCCATTTTTATTTACTTGGGAGAAGACAAATGTGGCTGGAATATGTTGACACCCCTCAAATTGTTTACTGCTTCTTATAAGTAAGAAGCAAAACAAATGGCTTTTAGTTTTCCTGTAATTCAGGAACCACCACTAAACCACTGAGGTTGTTGGCAGAATTTGCATTTATGGAAATAAGGAGACAAGAAGGAATAAAAAGTGAGGGTGCCTTTTCTCGTAATTCTAGCTGGCTTTCTATCTGCATTCCCCCAAGGATTCTAGAGTAATATCAACTCTCCACAAGAGCTTACTCTTGCACATGCAGAGAGGGGTCCTGGGTGGTGCCTCATGTGGAAATGCAGCGCTTAGGAGCCTCAGGGGACTGTGTTCCTCCACTGTGCTGAATGTCAGCTGATGAGTACAATTTTCTCACAAGGGGAAGCTACACCTCTTCTGCCCCTGAACATGCAAAGCCCAGAGGAATTCCTGAGTGTTTGTGCTGGCTATAGAATCCACAGACAGTGGCTGAGATCTGATCCGTCCTAAGGAACAGAAGATAACATGGCCGGATGCCTGTCTGACTCTAAAGACAGTGCTCACTAGTGCTTCCCTCTGCTCTCTCCACTGAACCCTGGAGTAGTGTTCTAAAGATAGGAGGGACTACTCAGGTTCAGACTAATAACAGAAATGCTGATCTGAATGAACAAAAATGCAATGCATCGACTATTTAAAGAAATGAAGTGGCATATAATTTCCAAACCTGCTGTGAGTTTAAGAACCAAGTAGTAGATGTACTCAGCAAGTGACTAGATAAAATGATATATAATTAACATTTTTTGTATGCTTAATTGTTCTGAACGTTTGCCCTATACTGCTTTTGCATTATTAATTTACTCAGTTTGTTAAAAGGGTTTCCTAAGCTGTGACTTCATTTCAGTTTTGAAATCCAAATATTGGTATATAACTGAGTGCCCACAGGTCAGGTTCCAGGGCCTTACCGGAATCCGGGATCTGCATCCTAGCCTGTCATTTTCTAGTTGTGTGTCCCTGGCCACACTACTTAACCCCTCTGTACCTCAGTTTTCCCAATGATGAAATGAAAATAACCACAGTGACCTCGGAGGGTATTTGGGAGAATTTAAAGGAGTTGATTCATGTCAAGTAATTAAAGAGTTCAGTGCATAGTGTGTCATACATTTTAGTTCTAGTTTATTTTCCTTGAAATTACCTATAGGAATTTTACCACGTGACATTTCCAGCAACATTATCCTATGGGGTCAATACCATGAGAAAAAAATCTGCAACTCTTTTAGTTTGAACCTGTGACCCTAGCAGCATTGTGTTATTAAAAGAAAACTGGGTAACAAGAAATTTGAGTTTGAGGTCTATTTCTCCTTCTTTGTGCAAATATCTCTGCAGATGTAACCTAAGAAAAAACTTGCCTCTGTCTTGGGATTCCTCGATATTTTAAGGGGGCTTTTTTTGTTTTAAGTGAAGAGGATGAAGGGAGATTATCCTCATTTACATATAGCCCCTGCACGTGCGTGTGCGTGCACACACAGGCACAGACACAGACACCTGTGACCCTAGCGGCATTGCGTTATGAAAAGAAAACTGGGCAAGAAATTAAGAAATTCGAGTTTGAGGTCCAGCAGGGCCATCAACCATGTGATTCCTAAATGCATCACTTCAACTCTTTGGGCCTGTTTCCCCCAAAATTAATAAATAAGTAAACAAACAAATAAGAGGAGTGGACTGACTGTATCCTCTTAATGCACGTGCTAGAAAGAACTCTGGAGCAAGAGCCTTTGGACTCTTTAAGTTCCAATTCTAGTACCCGTCAGGTGTAAAATCTACAGCAAGTCACATAACCTCTTGGAACCTCGATTTCTGTTGGAAATAAGCCCACCAACCCAATCAGAGGAGGGACCCAGAGATTCGGAGCACAGTGCAGTAAAGTGAGGCTTTAACCAATGTTCTTGCAAGAGCAGGTGTCTGCTGGACAGGCCTACTCAGCAGTTACCACCCGCAGGTTCTCGCCTAGCGTGAAGTCCCGCCCCTGATTCCTCATTGGCTGAGTACTACAGAGGTTACAGCTTACCCGGAAGTCGCCTGTGCCCACGTAAGGCCAAAAGTAGTCTGATTGGAGCAAATGTATATTCCTCGCTGTGACGCAGACTTCAGCTCTTTGGCGCATGCTCATTGCAAAGCCCGCAAAAAAATAAGCCCCTGAAATGGAGCGGGGAGAGGAGGGAGAAGAGCCAGGAAGTCAAGTGTCTAAGGGTTTGGGACTCCATGGGGGGGGGGGGCGGGGTTCGAAAAGCTGTTCATACTAGACAGCACAGCTTTTAATTTGGTATTTCTGAAAATGAATCATCTCATTTACTTCTCACAGTTTCCACATCTGGAAAATGAACAGAGTAATATCAGAAATGCTCCTCTTCCGGTTAGTGGTGAGCCTAAAATCAGGTAGTTAAGAAAGTACTATGTAAAGTATAAAGCACTAAGTAAGTGTAAGGTAATATTATTAATTAAATTCTATTTAGTCTAATTTTTATGCTAAATCTTACTGTTTTCCTATGGTCTTTTACAAGTGTTTGTGCTCCTACAGGTAGAATTCTGCCAGTTAGAACCAGAGACTAGAAAGATGTATTTTTCAGCACTCAGGCTATCTACTATAAACGGTATCATCCCATACTTAAGGTAGCAGCTATAAATTTTCAATTTGCCCCTGAGTCATTATTCAAGCATGACTCTATGAGTCAAGAAATCTAAAAATTTCTATTTCTCCTTCTTGGTGCAAATATCTCTGCAGATGTAACCTAAGAAAAAACTTGCTTCTGTATTGGGGTTTCTCAATATTTTAAGGGGGCTGTTTTTGTTTTAAGTGAAGAGGATGACGGGAGGTTATCCTCATTTACATATAGCCCCTGCGCGTGTACGCGTGCATGCACAGACACAGACACAAACATCAACACAAACTTTATGCTCCAACCAGAAAAGCATTTTCCTGTTACCAGGCCCTTATTCATGCAGTCCCCTCCACCTAGAATTTCTTTTCCTCTTTTTTCTGCCTGTCCAGTCCTACCGAGAATTCAGGGCTTCGTTAAAATCTCAGATTTTCAATGAGATGTATTGAGTGTTCTTTACCCTATCAATAATCTTTCAGATAGCTCCTCCCCTTTTAAAGATGATGAAACTGACAGATGAGAGATTAAATTCTTTGTTCAAGGTCACCTTTGTGGAATTTGCAGAAAAATTTAACTCACATCTTTCTCCTCTATACCCCAGGTAGGTCTTCTCAAATCATTGTAGTCTGAACCAATTTACATCCTGCTCACAAGTCCAATTCTCTTATAACACATATTATAACACATACATAATATCATAGCCTGCCTTGCATTATAGAGTTCCTTGTGAATAGAGACCAGCTTCCCCAGAGAGTTGTTCCCATAGAACAGTAACCATTCTAGGGGGCGCCAGGGTGGCTCAGTCAGTTAAGTGTTGGCTTTGACTCAGGTCATGATCTCGCAGTTCCTCCCACGTCAGGCTCTGTGCTGACAGCTCAGATCCTGGAGCCTGCTTCACATTCTGTGTATCCCTTTCTCTCTGCCTCTTCCTCTCTCTCTCTCTCTCTCTCTCTCTCTCTCTCTCTCTCTCATAAAATGAATAAACATTAAAAAAAAAAAGTAACCATTCTATTCTCCAAATCCCTCATAGCTTTAGCGCTGCTTTATGCATCCAGCTATAATAAAATTTGTATTTGTTGAACTGGAGTGGAATACCTCGACATTTCCTACTACCTTTCCATGAATGAACTCCATTTTGTATGTTTCCATGTTGATTCCCCCCTAAGGGAGATCTTCTGGAAGTATCAAAAACATCATAGTGTGGATGCAAGAGAAGGTGAAGATCCAAGGTCCACCTCTGCCTTCTGCTGGATCTGTAATTCTCAAATGCAAAGCTCTCCTTGGAAACAATAGGGAATAATGGGCAATCCCTTCCAGACAGCTTTCGGGAGTAAACTGTCCTTGACATATCCTGAGTTACTGTGGTCTGAAGGCCCAAGGCCATTTGCAGCAGGATTTTAATGACTATCATTACTTCTGCCATTACCACCACCCAATAAAACCATGACTGACTTGATGTGATTACCCTCTGTTGTGCCGTGCCACCAAACTTCAGCATGTGACAGAGCATATGGTCTTTGCCAACAGCATTATTTATCAAAGGAGGATAAAAATCACAGTGGCGCCCTGCTTTTCACAGGAGGTAATGGCTTTGGGCAAGACACAGCTTCAGCTCAGCTTGGGTCCTTCAAAGACACAGCCCCCATTTTCCCACGAAGCACTTCATAAAAGTGAAAATGGAACACATGCTGAATGGGATTTGCAGAATAATGAAAACCCTATAATTAGGAAGCAGTAGTTAGAATTATATTACCCCATAAGAGCAAAGCTTAGTAACAAGTTAATGCAATTACTAATTCAGCTTTTCTAGAGATAGAAGCAAACAGTGCAATTAAATCCTCAGTCTTTATTTTTTTCAGGGGCCTAATGAAAGGGAAATAAATGAGCCGGATCCCCTTCTTCCTACCTCTGTCTCAGCTGTGCCATCCGGGGATAGGTTTCCCACCTCCTCTCTCCAATCTTGTCTGAAAAATAAAACAGGCCACCAGCTGTGAAATGGATTGTGCCCTCCAACTTTGTACCTGGAATAGAAGCCCTCATTTTTGACAAAGGTTGCCAAGAATTTTGCATCATTGGCAGCTTCCTATTCCCTCATTAGCCTGCTTATTCTGCTTAACAAAAGATGCTCTGTGTGCTGATTTGTATGTGAATGTCAGTGTGCCCTGTGTGCATTGATTTTGACCTGTCCCCATCTGTCCCCATACACAGTTGTAGTCTAACCCACCATCTTTACCTGTACTGTAACTCTTCTCCCACACAAACCCAATTCACTCCAAGTGATGGTCCCAAATCTCCCAAACGCAGTGTTCACTTTCTGATGACCTTTATGCATACCATTCGCTGTGCTTGATGAGCCATTTCGGAGAGGGTACCAAATGCAGGTGATTTCTCTCAGCTGCCTATGTTGGAGGAGGCCACTGGTCTGATGTAGTGACTAGCAATTCACTGCCACGAAGAAGACAGATGAGAGGGTGGCTTCATTCTTTGATGCTAAGAAAAAAGCCCTTAAACTCACCTATCTACATGTAATTATAACCTTCAGGATCCAATAGTACCAAGCCAAAACAGTCCCTGTTTGGACACGCATCATGGTAAATGAACAACCGAATTTAGTAAATGGTTGGCCAATTAAGAACACAGAATAGTGACTTCTGGGTGATCATTTTGATCAATCTAACTCACACATTTTATGTTCAACAGAAGTGCTCAGTGAAAAGACTGAACTGTGTGTAAATGGAACCCAAATTTACAAACAGTGAATTTAGATGAATTAACCGGTCCTTCACTGAATATAAGGTACCACTGATCATAAGACACACCATTATTTAATGAGTCATGGAGGGAAAAAAAAACACCAACAAAGCTCAACGCCATGTTTACTTATTAGAGAGCTTCATCTTCTGTTATGTTACGTTTATTTGATACAAATATGTATTTGTTAAGCCACGCAGGGCCATGATATGAATATCTATGCCAAGTTTCCACATGTTCCACCACAACCATCATCATGTCTGTCGCTGACCAATAGTGACTTTGATACCATCGACTGTATGATGCATCCTGATCTCAAAGTTGTTGAATTGTAAGAAAATGGGTACTTCAGCATCGATGAAATATGGTATCTGTATCCTTCAGATGAGGATCTCGTGCAATCGACAGCCTCTCCTCACTTGACATCGGCCCCTGCCCCAAGTGACAAATGGATCTTGTCTGTGTACTAGGAGTCCTCCTCTCCTTCTGTCTCCCCCTTCTTATGATCCATGATGGTCCTCTCAGGGCTATGCCTCACACCGGCCTACACTTTGCACTTTGGCCACTTATTAAAAGTTTAAGCTTTTCTCCTTTTTTTTTTTTTTCCTTTCCCAAACTCCTTAATGCTTGCCATTGTCACCTTATTTCTGCCATTGTTGCTCTCTGTTTATTTTTCTTAAGCTTTTTTTTTTCTTTTTTAACATCAAGAAAAAAATTCCTTTGGTTAAAAGTCTGTAACCATCCCCGTTCTCTCCCAGGAGGCTTTTAAGAGGTCTTCAAAGATTGGGGGTAGAAAAGTTCAATGATCTATGTGCTAGTTCAAAGACTGCCCCTCCTCCACTTCTGGGAACCGCCTAGATACACCCTCTCTATTAACCTACCTTTCCCATTTTTAAAATTTCAATTTCTTTTTTCTCTTACAGTTATACAGCAAGATCAAAGGAACACCTTGTCCCTGGGCCTTCAGCACGGAAAGGCCTTTAGCTCCTCACAGGCCATCACCCTAGTTACTCAATCGTCTTATGACCTCTCAGCCACAGTGAGCAAGATTGTTCTATGTACCTCACACTCACACACCCATACGCATGCCCCTAGGCTTCCTGTTACTTTTTAAATTTACTTTGTTCCACCTTCACAGAGGCTTTTAATATTCATGTTAACCTGATTTCACCTGTATGGAAGCGTTAAGGGACATGTGGGCATTCTGTGATGTGTCCTCGTTCTAAATGTCCCCAAGGGTGGTCCCGGCCCACTAAAAATAAGTTTGCTTCAAAGCCAACTTAAAATGTTTACCTCCCTGGCTCCCTAACCTCAGTTACCCTTCAGTGACTAATGATAGTATTACTCTTCCTATTCAATGTTTACATACAGTGCTGGGCAGGAAGATGTTCGCAACTGGCTGGGGGTAGAGGGAGGGAGTGTGGTTTTGTCCATTTCGGTGGAGTAAATACTCCCACCATGGCTGATTTCGAGCCATCAACGGGATGTCACTAAACGCAGTTGTAATAGGTGCACAGTGGTACAGATATAGTGGACATAACTTCAAGAGTAAATAGTAAAGTGTGGTAAAATGATTAGGAAGTGAGGAGTTTTACTATTAACTGCCTTTGTTTTTAAGATAGTTTCTTTTATTAGAAAAGTTCCTGTAAGTTTCTATAAGCTTATTAGAAGTTTATATAAGTTAATTTTTAATAATGCCTATGTTTAGTAACCAGCTGAACAGAATTTTGGAAAATGTAGCAATTGGCTCTTGAAAGCTCCAACAAACATATTTAATTATATTGTAATAAAAGTATATACTACCTAGTATTATTACTATTATTTTCATATTTTCTGTACCCAACTAGATTATATACTCTGGAATATGAAGTATTTGTCTTATGCTTCATTTTATTTACTATGCTGCTAAACACAGAAGATAATTAATCTCTAACATTAATAATAATGTTTACTCATCAAAAATGTTTTTGAGGGGAGCCTAGGTGGTTCAGTTGGTTAAGCGTCTGACTTTGGCTCATGTCATGATCTCAGAGTTTGTGGGTTTGAGCCCCGCGTCGGGCTCTGTACTGACAGCTAGGAGCCTGGAGCCTGCTTCAGATTCTGTGTTTCTCTCTCTCTCTGTCCTTCCCCCACTAGAGCGAGCACATGTGTGCACGCTCTCTCTCTTTCTCAAAAATAAATGAACATTTAAAAATTAAAAATAAATAAACATGCTTCTGAGGGGCTATGAAAATTTACTAATAACAAAATTTTGGCTTTGCCCCAAACCTGACTCTTCCTGCAATCACATCTTTAACCCCAAAAACTTTATGAACTAAAAATATGCTATCAAAAAAGATACAATATCAGTGTAACTGAATCATCTTTGACACCAGCTATAGGATCATCTACTATTAAGAGTGGTGGTGACCAGCTTTGTTATCAAAAGCTGTTGAGAACACTGATCACCTTTCAATCACCAACAAGCAAGCCAGCTAACCTCTATTAATGTTGAAGTTAGAGCTCTATGGGAGAAAGTATTCTTGGGGTGGGAGTCCCCTGGTGGGGTAACCAAACTGACAAACTTAATTAACCAAACTCCCAAGAGCAATCACTCCCTCTTCCATTTACACTTAAAATGAACTGGCATATAATCTCAAATGCAAACTTATTATCGAAGAGATACTATTGTTGTCCTCACTGGAGAAATAGCTTTCCCACAACAATAATGTTGGTTTCTATTAACCAGGATCCTTCCTTTGCCAGAAGCAAAAAATCAGATTAGCAACAAGGAGGACATTTGTTGAGTATCAAACCAGGAGATAGGAAATATAAAAGTCTTGAAAGATGCATACTCCAGGATATGAACAATACAAATAAATCATCTCTGTTCTGCAGTGGAGTATATCTGTCTAAGCTCAAGACTATTAACATCTACCAAAGTGTGTCCGTCATAGTTAAAAAGTATTGGTAAAGACTGAAAATTCTCTACATATGTCACCAAAACCACTATTATCTCATGCCAGAAGTGTTACAATTGAATGAGTTTTAGCTTTATATGCTATAGTTATATCACAGACAGCTGTCTGAGCATCTGCCCTAGTCCAGGACTGGCAAATCCGTAGCTCATATGCTGCCTCCCACTCCTTCTCACACCATTGGCAGACATCATTAGTTGATCGCTGCACTCTTTCTCCATTGAGCGCCACCATTCTTCCCAACACAGTCTATACAAAGCACTCCTAATCCTGGCTCTGTGCTCTGAATGAAGAATTAGGAGACAAGGCATGTACAGGTCTCTTGCAGGGAGGGTAAGGGCTACACGTGACTCATGTATTATTTCAGGTTCCTTTCGATGGTGTTGCTATCATAGAGCTAACCTTTTGAAAATCTTGTTGCCAACTGATCCTCACTGTAAACTCCAGAGTGTAAAGTCAAGAGCTTTATGTTGGCTTTGGCTTTTCTCTGCTCCAGCATTGCAATGTGGTGGTGGTGGCTGGGGCGGGGGGGGGGGGGGGGGGGGGGGGGAGGTGTCCTATGTCTTACTTAACCAGACCAAATTGTTCACCATCACTTCTGTCAGCGAAATGTACATGTTAGAAGTCAATTATTTAAGCTTTCCTGGCTTTTTGTCATTACCACTTGTGGGCGCCCCTGAACTAAAGGGAAGCTGGTTTTCTTTCCAGTACCTTCATATACTGACACTCTGCTTAACCTTACCATCCAGATCAGGAGCTCCTGACCTAACCTGCACCACCATCTTGGATGCACCAAACAGCTAGTCACTTTCTACACAAACAGAATCATCTCTTTTTACCTCCCTGTACCTGCCCGTTTCCTCAGATCCCAATCACCTTACATCCACCTCAGTCTTTGTTCCTGTTTACTTGTCTTTCTCCTCCCATTAGATTGTGATTCCTTGAGGGCAAGGCCAGTCTTTGTGTCCCCACACCATTATGATTCCTAGCACACAGTCTGTCCTCTATAAGCATTTGTGCTACATTAGAGACGTACTGTGCTGAAAGTCACAGGCCTCTCATTCAGGGTGACAGAAAAGAAAACCATACCACCTCATTAAGTTGTAGCAAATTTTCTACATGTATTTAGGCATGTGCTTAGGGCCTGCTTTTCAATTCTTTACACCATGAAACAGCTCCCATATGGGTACTAGTCTTCTGCTCCTTCTCAGGGTAGAATTCAGCTTCTTAACTCTGCATTCTAAAAGGTCCGATAGAGAAACAATCTGGATGTCTTTCCCCCTGATGCTGTAGTGGTTCCATTGATGGTCTTACAAGAAAGCTGGGGGAATGCAGGGGGGAGGGGAGAGCAGTCAAGTTTCTAATAAAAATTACTTCTGGTTACCTCCCTTCTCCCACTCTGAAATTCTTAGAGTCACCGCCCCCGCCAGCCTCCAATTGTTGACTTTAATTGTGTTCTCCCAATAGCATTTTGAAATTGAGCAAGCTTCTGGGAGCATTTTGAAAGGCCCTGTGAGCTTCCTGGTCAGCATTTTCAATCTCTAATTATAACTTTGCATGATGGCTTCACTTAATACTTGTCAGGTGGGCCTGGGAGTAACTGATGGCTTGAAACTAAATCTTCAGTAGCCACCATCAATGTATTGAGGCTTAATTCCTCTTCTGTTCTTAGAGAAGCTGCTGAAAGCAAAGAGGAAATATATGCTATCCTCAATCCTAGGAAAACACAGGGACTTTATTAGAATGTGGTGGCATATTTATAGGAACTTTACAGCTTGTGGGGCTCAGGGCCTGAATTCACCTACACCTTCATCTGCTTCCAGGGCAATCTATTGTGGGATGGTCTGGATATGACCCTTTGGAAATCCTGCTTTTAATGAACTGATGAGGAAAGGTGAGTACTTTTCTCTGGAAAGAACATTTTTCTCGCCCACTGACTTCACAAAAAGATAAAAATGTGCTAAAATATAGTATAGAAATGATGGGACTATTTTGAAACAGAGACAAAAGCATTTTGACTGGAAAAAGGAATGTCGGTGATGTTAGAGAATTTCTTTAATACAAAGAATAGACTTAACTTTTTGTGTAGAAGGGAACTTTGTCTCTCAGTCTTGAGTTGTGAGTTTCTGTTTTACCTAACTCTTATGCTTATGTTGGCTTCACTGTCTTCTCACCTTCCCTTAATCCTTCCATGTGGCTTTGTTGGTATTTATTGTCCTTCTAGCAAGCCATCTCCTTCCTTTCCATGCTGCTGCTTCCATCAAATGTAAACTATGGTACCTTCCTTAGCCCATTCCAGATGCTTCATCCGTCCATTCCCTCATTCATAAGGCATGTATTGTGGGTCAGACATTGGCTAGATGGGGCAGACACACACCCGCCAGGCAGTCCCCACTCTCAAGGGACTTTCAGTTTATTGAGACCATTTGGGAACCATCTGGCAACATTACAAACTGTATTAAAATTTTAAACTATGTTAAAATTCTCAGAGACCATCATCAATCCTCCAAGCTTGAGGGTTCTGATTAGCTGACACATTTGTAACACTAACCTAGTGGACAAGATGTAACTGTGATTCCTTGACCTGAATTGAGAAGCCCTCAGTGTGCCAACAGTGCTTGGAAAGAAAGCTGAGGGAGACTGGGAGAAGTCTGGAACCTCAGCAAAGAACACACATCAATTCATAAAAAGAGAGTTCCACATTCCTCTAGTTCAGCAGCTGTAGGTAAGATACCGTGTTCCTGGGGACGAGGCTCTTCCCACAGCAGAGCTGTCTTACTCCATTATAAGCTAACCTAGGATGACTCACATTCCCTCTCTTAACATCCTCCCTGGCCAAACTAGCCAGATCTGGCACTCACCTCAGAGCCCACAGTGGGATTCTGACATCCAGCTGCAGCACTGGCACACTAGCCCAATAAGAAACCACTGTTTTTATGAAGTAAATGATCCTTAATGCCAAAAGCACGCTAAGATGTCAATTGAAACAGAGGTCTACCTCCAAAGTAAAGAGCTTCAAAGAGCATTCCAGATTTCACCCCTAAGCCCATACTTGAAGTCAGTATCTATGTGCTGCTAATGATTGTTAAATTAAAAGGCAGTCATTTAATGGAGCACTTTCAGTATCCAGTTGCCTTCTGCCATATGGCTTTGGGCATGAAGTGATTAAACTATAATGTCCAGCGCCTCTGCTGCTGGGCTATTTAATGGTGCTATGCATCATGAGCCCTGAGATGACGGGAAATCTGTTTTCAGTTTACGTCCCCAGTGAAAAGTGACTCCTTTTGGCCTACAGGGGTTTAAGCCCTCCTCCAATCACTATGGCTTGCACACTCACACTAACCCTGCATACAGCCACTAGATGAGACAGGCCTGACTCTCAGAATACAGGCAGGAACCTTCATCATGCAGCCATTCCCAGGGTTCAAAGACAAAGAGAAGAACAATTTGTGGTGACTCATAAAGCAAGAAGCAAGAGCAGAAGACCCTGAGATAAGGATAGTTAGAGGCACACGGAATGGGCTGCAGCCTGGAGCAGCGCAAAAGTTCTGGCTTTTGGCTAATGGGGATGGCTACCAGGCCTTGGTCATGCTTTATGTGCCAGGCACTCCACGGAGTACTTTATAAAGTATATTTTTAACATTTATTTATTTTTGAGACAGAGAGAGACAGAGCATGAACAGGGGAGGGGCAGAGAGAGAGGGAGACACAGAATCTGAAACAGGCTCCAGGCTGAGTGGTCAGCACAGAGCCCGACGCGGGGCTCAAACTCACAGACTGTGAGATCATGACCTGAGCCGAAGTCGGATGCTTAACCGACCGAGCCACCCAGGCGCCCCATCCACGGAGTACTTTAACATAGATCACCTCATCTAATCATCCCAACAGCCCCTATCAAGGACGTATTATTATCATCCCCATTTGCTGAGGGCAAAACAGTCTTAGAAGAATTAAGTAAGTTGATCAAGGTCACAGCTAATTAGTGGTGGACCTAAGATTCAAACTCAAGCCTTCTTGACTCTAGAGCCCAACTTTTTAAACCACGATGGTGGTTGAACATGTCTGCCAGTTTCTTACTTAAGGGGTGAACACCACTATAGGTATTTTTTAGTTCCTTGCTTCTAAATATGATTAGTAAACTATATGTGATCTTCACTTCAATGGGCAGACTTAGTCATTTTTAACATATCCTTTTGTTGGTTTCATGAAAGCCAAGTCTAAGGAACCATTTTAAGTGCTACATATAGACACATATAGACACCTGATCCAGCAAACCATACCTGACTATTATCAATAAGACTCTGGAACTCAGAAAGGGAAAAACTGGATAACTATCACCTCTTCAGAGTTCTGCTCGATATGGCTTTTGCTTTCTCAATGTGATATTCATTACATTAGTATAGGCATTTTTAGGAATATAACACAGTTCCTGTTCCCAAGGATCTTACAATCCTACTGGGGAGCCTGGAGACAGAGAGTTCAGTAATACTCAAGAACATAAACAATTCAAGCCTTTAATGGCCCAGACAGTACTAGAGACATGCAGAGAATCAAAAGACCTCAGAAGAAAGCCCTTATTACTTTACTATGTGAGTGAGCAACTCATAGACTCATCCTACCAGACTGAAATCAGAAAAGGAACTTTTGGTCATATACTTTACTCACCATGGATAAATCACTTAAAATCATAATCAGTCTGAAACGTTGGGTGCCCATGGTTGAAAGTCTTGTGTAGCTTTAATAAGACTTTAGGCACTATGCCAATCAATTCCTTTGGAAATTTCTACCATAGTTCTGAGAGAAAATTCTTGCAAAAGACAGAGGCACTGTCTCACCCTCAGTAAATGGGTTCTCTTACCTGATGGGCCTTGCTTCATTAACTTTTAACTGGTGCTTTTAATATTCAGTTTGTACTTTTAGACTTTTAAAGCCTTTATCAGATGTTCTTTGAAACCAAATGCATACCACCAAAATACACATGTTTCCAACGTGATCAGATTTCTTTTCAACTTATTCACAAAGACCTTGAGAGGACAAAGAATGTATTTAATGATAGGAACTAACATGGCGCCAGTAATGAATGGTTCGGTTCTGCCAATAATACCCAAAACTAAAGCAGTAATTTTTTAAAGCCTTGTTTTGCTTTAGCAATTTAAAATAAAGTATTTTCATATGTATTATCTTATTTAGTCCCTCTGACAGCCACAGAGCCAAGCAGAGTGAGGTTTACTATCCCCATTTTAAAATAAATATGGTTCAGAGCCCTCAAATAATGGAGCCAAGCTTATGCAACCAGTAAGTGGCAGAGTTGGGCACCAGAACTCTGGCCTCCTGGCCCCCAGCCCATTGCCATGTCGATTCAGCTATTTATATCAAACAATATAACTTCTATTCCTACGTGATCTCCACAGGCACAGGTTGCAAGTCTTACTTGTCTCTAGATTCCTGGTACCTGACTTGGGACATGTAAGAGTTTATGTCGGCCCAGAAATAAAGACACTTTGTGCTAGTGTCTGTGCTTTTCGGAATCACAATTACCAGTTAGTTGAGTTGAGCTAAGACTAATAAGGCCAAAGTTTCAGGTTCTAAATAGGCAAGTAACAGTTCTACATATGACCAGTTATCTGACTAACCTGTCCTGAGAGGGATCTGGCAAGTTAGTGGATAGCTTAGTCCAATTTATTTTCCTAAATCCATCCATCCATACTCGAGAGTGGGGACTGTCCCATCTGTATGTAACTTCTCAGGAAACATCCTCACCTACAGTCTCTCCCAGGAGGATTCGTAAACAAGAGCAGCGGCCAGGATCTGTTTCCAGTGACACTTCCCCTCAATCTGGCATAACTGATTAGAGCTAGATTGGTGCTTGACCCAAAAGCAGTCAACGGGCAGCCAAACAGCTTTGAGGTGTCCTGGCAAGAAGGCTCTGCCCCCACCAGAAACAATGGGAATTCACAGGTCTGATCAAATGCCCCTTATCAGAAATTCAAAGTGAAGATATAAGGAAAGAGTAACTTAGGAGCAAGAAGAGAGAGACTCGGAGCTGGAGACACATTGATGGTGGAGCACCAGAGTGGGGAACATGTTTGAAGTGCTACCTGGGCTCCAGGCAGGTTTACAGTCTTCTGAATGGCTGTCTTTTGAAGCCAGGGCTGAGTTTTCTTCCCTTCCAGGCCAGATGCTCCTTAACTTTTTGGAATCTTGATTCTTTTGATAATCTGATGGAAGATTTGGGTTGTTGTCTCAGAAAAATTTACATACAAAAATTTAGACTAATGATTGCATTTAATTTCAAGGGATTTCTTGATCCCCTAAAGTCTAACCTCAGACCCACTGAAAATCTATGCACCACAGGTCAAGGAAACTGTTAGTTCATCTAAGATGGCTATGGGATCACATGATCTCTGAAGTTCAGCATGTAGTATAGGACTTGGAACATAGTATTACATACATCTTGGTTGAATGAGTGAATAAATGAACAATTGAATGAATACGTAAATAAATAAAAAAAAAATACAACTTGGGAGTTCATGCCCTGTTGACAGCACATTAGGAACATCCTTTTCCTATCTTATGAAACACTTTGTTAACATAAGCTGGAAGCATGGCTGGAATGAATGCCTGTTACTTGTATAAACCCAGATGATGTTTAATATACTCATCAACACAACTGATGGGCACACTATCACCTTGCACATACAGAACTACAAGGGCATTGTGCCTACCAGTATACAAATGAGAACTTGGAATGTCATAGCCTACAAGAGGCATCCTACTTTTCCAGGAGATAAAGAAATGAAAATTTACTAGATTTTCTACTTGAAATGCATATAATCATTTAGAATTTAAGCTACTTTTTCTTAATGTACAACCTTAAAAATAATAATGATTAACACCTTTATTTCTTTTTCTGACTTTTGGTAGAAAAAACTTGTTATTTTCTTTTTGGTTTTAATTTTTTTAATGTTTATTTATTTCTGAGACAGAGAGAGACAGAGCATGAGTGAGGGAGGGGCAGAGAGAGAGGGAGACACAGAATCAGAAGCAGGCTCCAGGCTCTGAGCTGTCGGCACAAAGCCCGATGCAGGGCTCGAACTTACAAACCATGAGATCATGACCTGAGCCGAAGTCGGTCTCTCAACCAACTGAGCCACCCAGGTGCCCCCCAAAACTTGTTATTTTCAATAATCTAGGATTCTATTTTAGGTTGAACATTAGCTGGCTTCTCATTTAGACAGAGAGAGAGAATAGCCTACTTCCCTTTGGTTATTCTGGCAGGGTTTTGGAGGGGATCGGGGAGGCTGCTATTACCCATCTGAAGATTGACCAGAGTGTAAATTCTTTGAGGGCAAGACTAGCCACATAGCTTAGTATCTGCCTCTCTTGACCACTGCCAATCTTAGTGTAGTACAAATAGAGGGATTTTAATTAAATTTAACTGTGGTCCACAAAGTGGGGAGGACAGATCTGCTTTTTGATTTGGCGAGGGAACAAAAGAGAAATGTAGTCAAATGCAATGATCTCAATTTTTTAAAAAAGTATTGCAGTCATCATTTCAAACTGATTACATTTAAAAGGAAAAATCTGTCCTGTGGTTAATTATTTTTTTTATTTCTTAATCCTTTATCATAAAACTCCTATGTAAAAAGCTGTACTTCACTTTCAGTTATCAGTAACTAAAATTGCAGGGTATGACACGCAGTCATATGTTTTCACATAAAGAGTCCCCCGCTTCCCACTTTGGGATCAAATACCCTAGTAGTGTAAGAAGAATGAGAGTTCCATTCATTCGCAACACACAGCCTATGAAGACACCAGTGGCACAAATATTGTACTGTCCTTCCATCCAAGGAGCATAAATATTCTCTCATTAATGTATTTCAAGCCTATTTAACAGGAAATCTATACTTGGTTTGTCGCATGGCTACTAACATCAAACACCTAATTTTTGCTAGCTCTTGAGCCACTTAGCTTACAAAGCATAATATTTATTCTTTTGATGTGATCTTCAAAATATAACTACTGGATTCAACATGTGTGTGGGCTGAGGAGGAGTGAAGAAACCAATATTTCCTGAATATTCTTTATGTAACAGGGACTTTGTAAAGATGATGTCATCCTAAGGAATTCTTTTACCCATTTTACAGACCCTGGGAATTGAGCTACAGAGAGATTAAGCTACTTGCTCAAGGTAACACAGCCAGAAAACAACAGAGTCTGGACTTGAATCAGTACACCCTGCCCTCAAAGTTTAGGTCCTAGCCTCTTGCTGCCTCCCTAGCAGGGTCCCATGAGAGGGGACGGTTGTCTGAATCACCTCCATTATTGCAAATCATGCATTAAAGAGCAGTTCTGCTTGATAGGATTCAAAGACAAAGACTTCAACTCCCTGCTCTCACAGTTTAGAGCAATCACTTCATTTGAGTATGATCCACGTGTTGGTATGAGGTCCCACCCTTTCCTATTGGAGGTCAGGACCAGGAAGTATGGTAACTCTCTTCAGTCTAAGGAAACACCAACAGGTTAGAACAAGGAGTTGCTCTGACCCAGCAGCAGGAGGCCAAGTTAAAGAATAGAAAGGCGTAACCTAAACCCAGAACTTGGCTCTCAGGTTTAAATGCCTCACCATGTAACTTCGGCCACAGCACGCTGCAATAGCAATGAGATCTAGATCCCAAGTGGAGGCTCAGATTCCATGTCTGCCTCCAGTAAGACTTTGCAGGGTGACCTTGGGCTAGATCCTTGACTTCAGCATTCTCATCTTTGAAGGGAGGGTTAGCATGTCTTCCTAGCATCCCCCTTGTAAGCTGGTTTTTAAGTAGAAGTGACACAGCCTTGGAGCAGGCACTAGCATAGAGGGTAGCTCTCCCCATACACACAGAAGCACTTGTACAGAAGACCAGACCATCAGGCTCTATCCTTTGGGCAAGACCTTTGGGCAATCTCTACCTCCAAAGACCCCAAGCCTTTATCAACAATCCCCCATTCTCCCATCAGTGTTCTTTGGTAATTACAGATATTGTAGCACCACTGCTGTCCAGGATCAGAACTTCAGAAGTTCAAAGGCTCCAGGAATATGTGGTGTCTTGTCTCCACATCCAGTAAAAAGCGGCATTGCTTTCTGACAGGTGACAACAGACACTCACGGGGCAGCAGTGAAGGAGCTGTGTTTACATGACACTTAATATCCAGGAAGGCATTTCGTATATGGGGGTGCCCATATCCAAGTAATCCAACCCCATGGACTTGGACCAGTGGTGAGCTCAAGATGATCTCCACCATTTGCTTGGCTGTCACCACCTCCGCAACCTGCGGGAATCGGCTGATGGCTCCAGAGAATGACTCCAGCCTTTCAAATAGAAAAAGGTGGTGTGTTACATGTTACCCAGACAGTAGAAGAGAAAGGGGACCTTTAAGAAAATGTTTTGGAAGGAAAACTAGGGCAGCTTTGAAATTATTTTCATAGTCTTTAAACTCAAAAAATAAATCACCAGGGCTAATAGTTATAGACAGCAGAACAGGCAGCCATACTAAGCTCTGTACTTCCTTGATTCTAACACCTGTTGGGGGGCATCTCGTGGGCCCATACTCCATAAGGCACTTAATATGTGTTGTCTGAATTAATCCTCATGACCATCTATCATCCTCTGGCGTGAACCAGCAACATGACCTTGAGCCAGCATTGATATCTCTGGGCCTGGTCCTCTTCTAATGCCAGGGTAAGAATTATCAACATGTATGTCAAAATCCCCAAGGCTTATGCCAAGAAATAGAATAGAGAGGAAGACAATAAGCCATAATGAGGGCATAGATAACATTGATACAGAGGGGGAGGAGGAGAAGCAATGTAAATAATGGGAAAATATCTAGAGAGAGATGGAAAGAAAAATTCAATAAGCACTTTCAAAGTATGGGCCTCAAAATAAGTGTCTTTCTTCCTTGGAATATTACTGTTTTGTGCCAGCTTAAGAAGCCTGACTACCTCCTGTCTGCTTCAGAAAATAGACAGGATAACAGGAAACAGTTTCAGATTCCACAGTGATTATAGCTACTTAAGTTTGACTTACCAAATACTGTCTCAAACAGATGGTATGTAACATTTGATTAAGGGCTTATCCTGCAAGCCCAACAGGGAACATTTCTTCCCCTCTTAATATAGAAAAGATGCAGAGAAGAAAGGAAGTAAAATGACATCTTTGCTCATATTCCATGTGTATCAGTTTTTCTCAATGTTTGTGCCTTTCCTGAAATGAATATGTGTTTATTTTGCAACTCAAGACCAAACTACAAAACACTGACACCGTAGAATCTTGGTGAAGAAGGATATGGAAGATCATCTCATCAACCTCCTTATTTTACTTAAGGTAATAGAGACTGAGAAAAGTTAGCCGATTTTCCCAACATGGCACTGTGGCAAATCTGGGACCAGGTCTTCTAACTCAGGCTCTGGCATTCACCCTAGGCTTTCTGTGTGCATATGTTCAATGTGGGGAAAACATACAAATCGGTCAGCACCATTATTACTAAATTAGCACCAATCTGTGATGAGCAATTATCAGAACTTGAAGCTGATGGGTAATGCCATTCAAGTCCAGTTAATGAGCCAAAAGCTTGGTTCTTCAAAACACTTAACATTAATCAGCATTTGGCTTTGGTTTGTGACAAGTATTTTCAAAACATCACAATTACAATATTCTTAGCTTTGCTCAGTGTAAATAAAAAATGAAAGAAAGTCAGAATTTCATAAATGACAGTCTCCAGAATGGAAATAATGAGTCCCACAGAGAAGGTACAATGTGTTCATCTTTCTAGAGGCCAAATGTAATTTGGGAACTATTGAGGTCACTGAGAGATTACAAAGTGTGAGCCTTCTGCTTGGTGAGGATGAGAAGGTGAACAGAATCAGCCCCATAATGCAGTGAGAAAGGAATTACCCCAGGCTTTACACCCATGTCCTACTCCCAGACATACCACTTAGCCCCACTGTCACCAACAGTGCCTTGGAGGAGAGGGTTCCCCACCATCTAGTGGGGAGGAAGCAGCATGTTGAGAGGAATTGGAAACTCAACACATAGTGGCCTGGCTGGGAAAGTAGCAGAGGAGAGGAAGCCAGGGGGCAAAAAAAAAGTGGTTGGTAGGAGACAATGCCTTAGCTCCAGGCTCCAGGGTTCCAAGAAGGGTTCTTATGGAATTTTATTCTTCAGGTTTCCTGGAGGAGTTCATCTATGATCTACCTGTCTATCTATCTTCTTTCTATCTATCTATCTATCTATCTATCTATCTATCTATCAGGACAGGCTAAAAAACTGTGGTTAATGTTAGGTTTTCTGAAAGAGAATTGCTTCTTCACTGGGCTTAGACAATAGCTAACATTAATTGAGAAGTCACTATGCTCCAGAAACAGCGCTAAATGCTTTCTCAGTAATATCTCATTTACTACTCACTCTCACCCTTTAACATGGTAATAGCAGTTATAATCACATTCAGGAATTTATTCAACACATATATTAAGCACCTGAGGATGTGATACGTGATGCACTGTTCTAGGCACTGGGGATGTAGCAGTGAATGAAGCAGGCAAAGTTCCCCTTCTGTGTTAGGTAACGTATAGCAGTTAGCTATTGCTGCCTAACAAATTTCCACAAAATTTACTGCCTTAAGTGTATGGGCTTCCTGATCTTGGCTAGACTCAGTCATGTATCTGTAGCCATCAGGCCAATGGGCTGGTCTAGAAGAACCTCCACTGGGAAGATTCCTCTCTATTCCACAAGGTTGCCATTCTCCAGCAGCTCTCCTGGGGGTGTTCTTTATGGCAAAGGCAGGGGTCCCAAAAGAGAGAGTGAAAATATGCCAGGCTTCTTCATGCCTAGACTGAGAATTAGCACACTATCTTCTGCCACATTCTGTTGGCCAAAGAATGTCATAAGTGCAGCCCAGATTCAAGGGTGGAGAAGTGGAGTCCACTCCATTGTGGGAGGAGTCACATTGGAAAACACATGCATACAGGGAGGTCACGAATGCCCTTCCTCTGGGACATATGGAACAATGACTAAAATGCTGCTAAGGAATTCATGAAAATATTTCATTTGAGTCCCACAATAACCCTGTGAGGCAAGTTCAATATCAATCTTTGTTTCCTAGATAAGGAAATTGAGCCCTAGAGGGGTTGAAAATTTTGCTTGACATCTACAGATATTCCATGATGGAGTCAAGATTCAAACCCAAGACTGTGGTGCCTGAACACTGAACCATGGTGTGATTCTCTCCAGTCTGGGAACTTTGAGACAGAGAATGTTTAGAACATGGTCAGTACCTGCAAAGCCCTTATAGTTCTTTGGGCACCCACAGTATAAATCTATGAAGAATCAATAACCATACGTGCCACTAAGCTATATTTGATTGACAACCAAGAGCAAGGATAAAGGTGGCCAAGAAAAGAGAAATAAGCTTCCATGAATGGTGGGGGTGACACTAACTGAGCTTTAAAGGTCATGGACTGTGGACAGCAAATGGCACCCCCCTAACTTCTATGTAAAGAGATGTCTGCATCTTCCTTGCTTACAGAATAAACTTCAGTTTCTCTAGAGTGGTATTCAGTATTTCTAACATATGGATTTATATATGCTAACATTTTATTCAGCTGCAGGCAATAGACAATCTGACTAACAGTGATTTTTTACTCAAATAGAGATTTTTTCCCCCATGCACAAGGCATGTGAGGGAAAGCAATCCAGGGCTTCCCAAGAGCCAGATGATGTCATCGATGTCTTTCTGTCTTTCTCCTCTGCCATCCTCCAAACGTATCTTCATTCTTGGGGGAGGGGTCTCATGGTGCCAGTATGGCTGCTGTACCCACAATTAATTGTGTGTATCCCTAGGTATGACGGAGAAAGGTGAGGAGGCCCAAGGTGAGCATGCCAGCACATCTGGTCCACTTTTTAAATGCTGTCCCATGACTTCCACCAGATTACACTCTTTTACTCTCTTGCTCCAGAGGCTGGTAATGCATAACTGCAAGGAAAGCTGGGGAACCTGGCATTTCCGTTTTCTAACTCCATAATATGGAAAAACCAGGCAAAATGGAGCTGTCACTGGCGCTTGCATATGCCAGCGAACAGAACTTGCCATTCTGAGAGCACTTTAGTCCATCGTTCTCCTAGCCCTTCTCCCTTCATAGATTGTAGAAATTCTTCTGTGACTCCTCTGATCCCCAATAGGAGACATGCCTTCTGCCAGGCTCCTTTAGTCCTTTCTTGCTGCTGCTGTTTTGACATTTAGCACTTTCTGCCTTGGGTTGTTCCTCTAGTAGAATGACTGGCTCATGGTGTTGCCATCGGTAGTAACAGGACACTGCTGAGCTCTGTTTCAGACTTGCTGAGTATGAGTTGATCACTGAACCCACAAATAGAAAGTTAATACAGGTATCTGGTTTTAGGAGAAAGGCCAGGATTTGAGTTATAGGTTTGAAACTCATTGTCAAAAGGGAAGATTCAAAGTGGAAAGGGCTGAGGATTCCATCCACAGTCAGAGAAGACCATGGGGAAAGAGGAAGGAATGAGCTCTAAAGAACAAGCAAATGTCAAGAGCAGTGCTGGACAGTGACAAAGATCTGATATCACCAAGGACAGGGAGCGCTGGCTATGTGTTTGCCTCATAGTCAGTGTGTCCTCATGAAGAGGAAAGGAGGCCAGACTTGAGCAAGTGTTTTCAGTTCAAACTCTAAATTTCAAGGTAACTAGGGATGGAGGCAACAGACATGTGCTTCTGTGAAGCAATGAATAAACAAAACATATTAGTCCGCTTTCCTTATATGGTAAATGACAGAACCCTGACTGAAATTGGCTTGAAACTGGCTTACGTAAAAGAGATCTTATTTGCTCCTGAAAGAGCGGAGATGGCTTTTGCTTCAGATATGATTAGATTCAGGGCCCAAGTAATGTCTTTAGGAACTATGTCCCATCTCTCTTCATTACCGATTCTTTTAATGTTGGACTTACTCTCTTACTGCAGATGACTTTCCCCATGCATCAGGAGAAGTTGGCAGAAAGCAACTCAAGTCTACAACATCTCTGCGGCTTGTGATCCCAAGACTGACAAAGAGCTCTGCTCCCTCCTTAGGCTCCTAAATATCAAATCTCAAGGAAGAATCTGATGGGCCCTTCTAGGTTTCCTGCCTATCCCCAAACCAAGGGAGTGGAGCATTCTGATTGACTGGGCTGAGATAACACACTCACTTCTCTGAGAAGTTGAGGAAGGGAGCTCTCCATTAAAATGTAGTTCTGTTGGCAGAAGAGAAGAGGTGCTGACGGACAAAAACAATAGAAGTCTTCTAAGGCCTGTTGAAATAGGCTTTCACCAGTTGGGCCCTGCTTTCTTGTTCCGATTCAGACACACAGAGCCTATTGATAATTCAACAGTGAAGACCTGCTTGGCTGACTGCCCTGGCTGCCCACTTGCCTGTTTAGCTAGTAAACAGCCTCTTTGCCTCCCTCTGGGCTTTTAGACACATCCCAGGAAGAGGAGCTAAGTGGAACCTTAGGCCAATCAGTCTCAAGGCTTGCTATTTTCAGTAACTGAATTCAGCCCCAGTTGCCTTATAATTACATCCATTTGGGATCCTATTTGGCTCCTCTCCATGCCTTCCTGAGCTACATCTCAGATTCCTACTCTATATATTATTTCCTCTGGGCCTGGAATATTACTTTATTCTCTCCTGGTATAATCCCCTTACTAAGTCTCATGTCTAGTCTCCACTCTTTCATTAAATAGCTACCTGCACTAGAGCTGTCTGCAGCTGGATACTGAACTCTGCTCACTTGTCAAGTCTTCTTCCTATTGCCCACTGGTTGGACCACCTCTGTGCTATCTCTGGAGGCTGGTTTAGACCCTGAAAGCTACTAACATCCCTGAAAAAAACTTCCTCAGTCTCTAACTCTATGGGGTAATCAGGCCACATGGAACAGCATTCTTGGAAGCACCCAAATCGTGTTAATTGCATTATAAACATTTGATCTTCCCTGAGGAACCATGCAGAAGTGGGAAGAATGCCCAAATCCGCTACTTCATTATCACACTCTGTCACCAGGACTTTTAAAGAATTTGTAATACTGGGTATCAAGGCATCGAATCCCCCCTAAATCAGACCCTGCCATTTAGACTGAGCCTTTTTGCCCACAGAGTTCAGACACTGTCATGGGATAGCTACCACCTAGTTCCTTCCATCTTTCTCACATCTCTTTCAAGGGTCTTATACATAAAAATGCCTTCCTTTTCTTCAGGAAAAGAGCAAAAACTCATGCATATTGATGCATCGAAATAGGCTCAATCAGATCTGCTTCATTAATTTTCCAAACATGCCTGGACATGAACTCCAGTAGAGAAGAATAAGCCTGGGTTTAGGTTGAATTCTCTTCAATAAGAAGAGGCATATTACTAGAAAACTCTTTCCCAATCTAAGTTTACATTATCAAAACATTCTTGGTATGTGTACTGGATACCCATCACACATCACTTCACAACCTCTCAGCCCCATCTCCCACTGCAGCCACTGCTGTGGCACCAAGTTCCATACGGTTGGTCTTTGTCCATGGGTATAATCTGATAGTGTCTTACCTGGGCCCCCGTCACGTGCTTTTTGCAACCCCTCCCAGGTCTTCTCTTGTGCAAGGTGCATTACACCCTAGGGGAACCTGCTTAGTACTAACACATTACAACCCAGAAGTAAGACGGGAGTTAATGCCATGGGACCACCCTTGACCAATAGATAACAGAAGCTAAT
The DNA here is from genome assembly GCF_016509475.1 of Prionailurus bengalensis. NCBI lineage: Eukaryota > Metazoa > Chordata > Mammalia > Carnivora > Felidae > Prionailurus > Prionailurus bengalensis. The sequence goes on from NC_057358.1 coordinate 114,616,874, forward strand.
GAATACATACTTCCCTCTTTTGTCTTCCAGGCAGCCATTTTTGAGACACAATTCATAAGTCTCCTGAGAAGATTCCAGTAATATATAATGCAGTTGTCTGCAACAGTGGCCAAATCAATAACTCATCCTTGAATTGATTTTCCCTCTTTCCTTGTCTCACATCCCTTGTTACCTTCTCCTCTCTGGGATCACTTTTCAAATAAAATATCTCAGGTTCAGCTTTTAGGGAAACTCAAGTTAAGAGAGCATATCATGGTTTCTTGGTAACTGTCTAAAAGAAAGAGTAAACCTTTGGTACCAAAGATCTAGTTTCAAAATCTGTCTAACTGTAAGACCATAACAAATGACTTAGCCATTCTCAGGCCCAATTTCCTCATCCTTAAAATGAGGATAACATGACTGACCCCATTGTATGTGTCTAAGTATTTAACTGGATAGTCTGTGTGAGGAACCAAGCAAGGATTCCTGCCACAAGACAGCATTCAATCAATATTCATTCTTTTCTCTTTATTCTCATCCTTTGCTCCTCATGGCTTTTTTTTTTTTAATCAGAGAGTTGAAGAGTAGAAATGAAAATAAAATAGACATACGAAAGGGATAGCTGTGTGAACAAAAAAAAATACTTCAAATGTATATACTTAATAGTACATGGATGGACACATATGTAGAATTCCATTAAGCTGAACACTTAAAATTTGTGTATTTTATGTAAGTTATATTGTAATCAAAAAAGAAATTTTAAGCACTAGAAAATTTATGGATATATTATATAGTCTCTAAAAGGAAGGGATACATCATTGTTCTGGAACATACATTTAAAACAGGGACACGTGACACCTGGGTGGCTCCGTTGGTTAAGCGTCTGACTCTTGGGTTCGGCTCAGGTCATGATCTCACAGCTTGGTGGGTTTAAGCCCCACATCAGGTTCTGCACTGGCAATACAGAGCCTGCTTGGGATTCTCTCTCTCTCCCCCTCTCTCTCCGCCCCCCCTCAGTTGTGCTGTCTCTGTCTCTTTCTGAATAAATAAACTTAAAAAAAAAAAGAATTTCTATTTCTTAAAAAAAAAAAAAAAAAAAAAAACAGGGGCGCCTGGGTGGCGTAGTCGGTTAAGCGTCCGACTTCAGCCAGGTCACGATCTCGCGGTCCGTGAGTTCGAGCCCCGCATCAGGCTCTGGGCTGATGGCTCAGAGCCTGGAGCCTGTTTCCAATTCTGTGTCTCCCTCTCTCTCTGCCCCTCCCCCGTTCATGCTCTGTCTCTCTCTGTCCCAAAAATAAATTAAAAAAAAAGTTGAAAAAAAAATTAAAAAACAAAAAAACAAAAAACAGAGACACAATGAGATGGACAACTAGATTCTTCCTTCACAGCAGGAGCTCTTTCCTTTACCAAGTTTTAAGTGAAAATGACCTTATTAATATATAAATATTTATATTAAATATATATGTGTTACATATAAATATAACATAAAAATATATTATATGTAATATGTAGTCAATAAGAACATTTTTGTTTAACAAGTGTTAAACAATTCCTTCTCTGATGGAAGTATAAGTAATGACATGTGTTCTATATAATATATGTTATATAAATAATAAATAATATAGAAAAATAATATAGAAAAAATAAATAATATAGAAAATAATATATATAAACAAAGTAGTTACTATACCAACTACCTGGTTTTTATTTATTATTTAAAAAAATTTTTTTAATGTTTATTTATTTTTGAGAGAGACAGAGACAGAATGCGAGAGGGTTAGGGGCAGAGAGAGAGGGAGACACAGAATCCAAAGCAGGCTCCAGGCTCCGAGCTGTCAGCACAGAGCACGACATGGGGCTCGAACTCATGAGCTGTGAGATCATGACCTGGGCTGCAGTTGGATGCTTAACGGACTAAGCCACCCAGGCGCCCCTACCTGGTTTTTAATAAAGGACTTTGAATCTGAACTAGTGAAAAGACAAGTAAATCATGGGATTAAATCAAGAAGACGATGTAGCCCCTCATACCAATATTTAATTATACAGTGTCTCAGGCAGGAGTAGACACCCAAGGGAGCTCTAGGCATCTAAAGGGCGAAAATTGCTTTCTTGGAACACAATTCAAATACCAATGAAATTATTCACAAGCATAGAGACAAGTCTCTAGATGCTGGAGAAATAGCCATAGTCTAACAGGCACAGCAGGGAGGGTAACAGCTATAGTGGGAGCTGAGGGCCTAGAGGAAGTCCCTCCAGGCCTAGGTCTGCCAGGTCACTGGTCTGCACAGTCAGGAGCCTCCCAAGGGCCTCCAAAATCCCACAGTGTGCCACCAGCCCTTGGGCTCCTACCACACAGGGGCCCCAATATGCCAGTAGTGTTCGCCCGAGACACATACTGACAGTGGGGTGTGGGTGGGCAGTTCAGAGGTGCCAGGCCCTTCCCTCCTCACTCTGGGCCCCACACATTGGAGAAGCTTGAGCCCAGGAAAGGCTCGAGGGAGAAGAGAAGCTGTGGAAGAGAATAAGAGTCATTTATCCAGACCCAGCTTTTTAAAACTGCAAATTTCTACAATTTGCCCTAGATGTTTTTAAGGGATAGGAAAAGGGATTAGGCTTAGTACCACTGAAAGTATTGATTGAGAGGGGAACCTGGGTGGCTCAGTTGGTGAAGCACCTGACCGGCTCATAATCTCACGGTTTGTGGGATCGAGCCCCACATTGGGCTCTGTGCTGACAGCTTGGAGCCCGGAACCTGCTTTGGATTCTGTGTCTTCCTCTCTCTGTACTCCTCCCCCACTTGTACTCTGTCTCTCTCTCTCTCTCAAAAAAGAAATAAACATTAAAAAAAAATTTTTTTAAGGTACTGACTGGGAGGGGCGCCTGGGTGGCTCAGTCAGTTAAGCGTCCGACTTCGGCTCAGGTCGTGATCTCGCGGTCCATGGGTTCGAGCCCCACGTCAGGCTCTGTGCTGACAGCTCAGAGCCTGGAGCCTGTTTCATATTCTGTGTCTCCCTCTTTCTCTGACCCTCCCCTGTTCATGCTCTCTGTCTCTGTCTCAAAAATAAATAAATGTTAAAAAAATTTTTTTTAAATAAAAAATAAAAAAATAAAGTACTGACTGGGAAAAAAAGAGAATCGTTACATGTTTGTGCCCCAATATGTTGAGATCCCTCAAATAACCACTTACTAAGAGATCAGCGATGGCACAGCAAGGGTAAATGGGAGATGAGACACAGGCATACATACATAATACAATAGGAAAGATTCAAATAGTTTTTGAGTAGGATACAAATAGCTACGTTTCCAGGGGGATCTTCCAGGCTCTGCATTGAACCAGCTGTGCCCATTAATCCATTTCATCCTCGCAAAAATAGCATATTATCCCCATTTCTCAGATAGGGAAATGGAGACTTTAAGAGGTTGAAGTGACTACAATGAGATCATACAGCATTTAAGTGGCTTGTAAGTGTCTGTGTCTTTTAATCTCCTCTCACTGCATATCCTAAACCTGGAGTAATTAAATCAACCTAGTCCTGCTTCCTACCATCTCATTTTCTAAACGTTTAAATTTTTTTTTTTAATGTTTATTTATTTTTGAGACACAGAAAGACAGAGCATGAACAGGGGAAGGGCAGAGAGAGAGGGAGACACAGAATCGGAAGCAGGCTCCAGGCTCTGAGCCATCAGCCCAGAGCCTGACGCGGGGCTCGAACTCATGGGCTGTGAGATCGTGACCTGAGCCGAAGTTGGACGCTTAGCCAACTGAGCCACCCAGGCGCCCCTCTAAACGTTTAAACTTAGCCCCAGAAAAATGAAAGAACTTGGCCAAAGTTGTTATTATTTGGTAGCAGAGAAAAGAGTCTAATTTTTACCACGGGGCTTATAATAAGGCTATTAAAAGGGGGAAAATAACAAATACGCCCATTAAAGTGTTATCTGCACTTCTGAACAGCAATTGTCGTTATCTTAAGACATCTTAAGATGTCTTTCCCTTAAGAGAGTACAAGGACGGTGGTTACTCTGGCTGTGCTACTGTTGTGAGCAGGGACTAGAGGGACCTTATAAAATTCTAAACTATTTGTGAAGTTCGAAGACATCATTAACCTTTCTGCTATCAGTGCTGTAATGTTGGGTGCATTCCCAGCACCTAGCGCAGTACCTGCACATAGTAGGTCCTCCATAAATGTTTGCTGAAAGGATTCGATAGAAATATAATTAGTGTGCCCTAGACAAAAGAAATGTTCTTTTTCTTTTAACATTCTGAAGTCAATACTATGAGATTCATGTTCTGTTTTCACGGCTCACACAAGTCTGACTTGTATTTGCATCTGTAGTAGAGGGGTACAAGCGGGCTCCTCTGTCATTTCTTCTGAGTCAGGTCATCATGACATTATGGCCTGTCACCAGACACCAAGGCCAGATCTTCCAGGTCAAGCTCTCTCCACTTATGTATTACTTGTTCACTTGTTCCTTTGTATAAACCATATATATACATAGTAACATAATTCACACTCCGGGGATGATCCCCAGACTTTCTTTACCCCCAGTGATAGATGATGGGCAAGACTGCGTTCATGCCTCTTGCTGATAGATGTTGCTGAGCAGCCTATGCCGAAACTGAGAAACTGAAATGGGAGTTTTCATCCGCTCCCTTCTGTTAAATTCTAACTCACCTCCTCTCTCTCACACCACAAGTCTAGCTGTCTGCCCCAGGCAGTCTCTGCCAGCCAGGCCAGGCCTGATCTTGTTCTCTGAATGTCTGAAGCCGGGGATGCCTTAAAGGAAATATTGTACTCATTCCAAAGTTGCTTCATCTTCATGGGGATTTTTTTTTTTCAGAGAAAGGTAAATGCAGCCAATCTGAGAAATCTTAGTTGATTATTTACTATTTATTACTTAACCTTCGAAAGATTCCACTGCAAAAGGGAGAGCAGGTATTTACACAGTTCACAGCCCAGGGAACTTCTTTTTCTCTGGGCGATCCCCTGAGCTAAGCCAGTTTGCTTAAGTTTACATTCAAAGAGGCCAATTTTGTGACCCCCTCCATTTTCCAAAATGCCTAACAGTGGACACTTAAAGCAGGTGAATTGCTAACAAGATTGAAGGTGTTCAGTTTTTACATCATTCCTGAATTGTTGATGGAGATTTACAAATTATCTTTACCTGTGCACATGATGATCCCTAGCTAATCTGCATAGCACATAAGGAAAGCTGTCAATAAAGGGCTAATGAAGACTGAATATAAAAGAAAACCTTCTCAACGTAGAACTATGAAAACTGAAATGTGACTTTTACTGTTTTGGAATATGGCTGTGCAGTTTTAGAGCATCATTTCATGGGACTTGACTTTTAAGGCCCAGTCTTTGTGCAAATAAGAACTGTTATGCTTTATAAGAGACTCTTAAAAACTGAGAACAAACTGAGGGCTGATGGGGGGTGGGAGGGAGAGGGGGGTGGGTAATGGGTATTGAGGAGGGCACCTTTTGGGATGAGCACTGGGTGTTGTATGGAAACCAATTTGACAATAAATTTCAAAAAAACTTATGCTTTAGAAATATTATTATTACTATTATTATTATTATTTATCTAAGGCAATGACTCAAAATACCTAAGTGCTATTTGAAAAAAGCCAGGCAATAACACAGTGTAAAAACTCATACTAACAACTATTATTTCAAAGGGTATAGGGAACACCATCTGTTCTTCTTAGAGTCCTTAAAAAATACAGTAAGTAAAGGTGGAGGACTTTATGTTACATAAAAGGCAAAGGCAAAGAGGACACATGGTAAGCAGACTTAACTAAATACCCCAAATAATAGTGCGGTTTAAAAACAAAATTTTTTTTTAATGTTTTTTTTTATTTACTTTTGAGAGAGAGACAGAGAGAGACAGAGAGAGCACGAATGGGAGAGGGGCAGAGAGAGAGGGAGACACGGAATCTGAAGCAGGCTCCAGGCTCCTGGCTGTCAGCACAGAGGTCGACATAGGGCTTGAACTCGTGAACCACAAGATCATGACCCGAGCTGAAGTCGGACGCTTAACCAACTGAGCCACCCAGGCGCCCCAATAGTGCACTTTTTATTTTGGCTCTATTAGTTAGGAATAGCAATTGGATGCAAATGATAGGTACTAGAAGTGGCTAAAGAAAATCAGTGGTTTATTCTCACTTATGAAGAAAGTCTGAAGGTATGTGGTCCTCAGAGTCTCTTTGCCATCCTTAACCTCATGATCCAACGTGGGAGCTGAAATCCCAGCCATCCCACCTGTGTCCCAGGAAAGAGGAAAAAGGAAAGCAAAAGACAAAAGGAGTGTTCTATTCTGCTTTCCAGAAGCCCCACCCATACAGTTGCCAGATTTGGCCAATACAAATGTTATACGTTATATGGACATACTTAGGTGAAGAATTATTCTTTGTTTACCTGGAATTCAAATTTAACCTGGGCATTCTGTGTTTTATCTGACAACCCTGCCCCACTAACGGCATCTCCCTAGATCTCATTGGCCACCTCTACTGCAAGACAAGCTGGGAAATGCAGTCTTTTTGCCAGGCACATTGCCACATTGGAGTTGTTTTATTAAGGAAGAAATAAAAATTAAGTACTGGGTAGGGAGCTAACAGTCTTTACAGGAATGAAGGGGAATCTGAGGAAAGGCCAGGGCTTCATCCGTGCCCGCCACCCTCTAAGAAGCATTTCTTTTTTTTTTTTTTTTTTTAATTTTTTTTTCAACATTTATTTATTTTTGGGACAGAGAGAGACAGAGCATGAACGGGGCAGGGGCAGAGAGAGAGGGAGACACAGAATCGGAAACAGGCTCCAGGCTCTGAGCCATCAGCCCAGAGCCTGATGCGGGGCTCGAACTCACGGACCGCGAGATCGTGACCTGGCTGAAGTCGGACGCTTAACCGACTGCGCCACCCAGGCGCCCCTAAGAAGCATTTCTTGACTGCATCAGTCCCTCGTGGTCGCTCTGGCCTCTGAAAACATATGGCCCTTTGTCTCGGCTTTGGACACAAGGTATGATTTTTTAAAAATCTTTATTTATTTTCAGAGAGAGGCAGTGTGAGTGGGGGAGAGGCAGAGAGAGAAGGAGAGAGAGAATCCCAAGCAGGCTCTGTGCTGTAAGCACAGTGTCTGATGCGGGGGCTCGATCCCACACACTGTGAGCTCACAACCTGAGCCAAGATCAAGAATCAGGCACTTAACTAAGGCCACCCAGGTGTGCCACAAAGTATGATTTTTAATAAACATATAAGAATTGATATAGTCAGGGAGTTGTTGTCTTCTTCAAAGAGGTCAGATGCTAACAATATGCCACCCTTCAAAATACTTTTGCAATTTAGATCCTGATGGAGAAGAAATCTTTCCTTACAAGGGATACAGGAAGCTTTAGTGGCAGAAAGGACCATGGATGCCTTTGAAATTTGTTGTCTTTGAGCAACAATGTTCAACAAACTCCATTCTACATCAAACTTATACCACTCCTTCCCAGAGCTTCCTCCCACCATCGTAAGAACACAAGATTATCTTTTTAAAAATCTAATCAATTTTTTAAGTTAATTTATTTTGAGAGTGAGCAAGCGTGTGCATGTGAATGAGGGAGGGGCAGAGAGAGAGAGAATCTCAAGCAGGCTGGCTCCACACTGTCAGCACAGAGCCTGATGTAGGGCTTGATCCCACAAACCATGAGACCATGACCTGAGCCAAAATCAAGAGTTGGACACTGGTGAGTGAGCCACTGGGGCGCCCCCCAGAACACAAGATTATCTTAGAGAATGTCAACAGCTCTAGCCAGTGGGGACCAGGTGTAACAAAGCAGCTGGTTTAGGAAACTGGCTTTGGAAAGCTCAATGGCCTCTCCTAACTCAATCATCTGTGGCCTGATCAATCTCTTAAAAAAAATTGTTTTTTAATGTTTATTTATTTTTGAGAGAGGGAGAGACAGAGCACAAGCAGGGAAGGTGCAGAGAAAGAGGGAGACACAGAATCTGAAGCAGGCTCCAGGCTCTGAGCTGTCAGCACAGAGCCCAATGTGGGGCTCACAAACCGTGAGATCATGACCTGAGCTGAAGTTACCTGACTGAGCCACCCAGGCACCCCTGATCAATCTCTTTAAAACATGGTTTACATTGTGTTGCATCCTAAAACAAAGATAGGGAACAATGAAAGGAAACAGACCTGAATAAAATTCACTCCATGTTTCCCTTGAAAGACTTTAATTTGGGGGTTCCTTTTACCTGACGATGACTCTTTACAGTTCCTCCCCACTATAAACCATGCTTCCCAGCTTTTCCCTGGCTCTTACCTGGACAAATTTAGGGTGTTTTATAAAGATCGGTTCTACTGGCAAATGGCACGTAAGCACATCCAACCTATCTACAGATCCCTTTCCAGGGTTAACTGTGTGGTCAGCAAGTTCTCAAAAGTAAGGATAAAATGATTTTTCTAAGATTGAATCTTAATAACCATTTCTATGGTTCAATGCCTTCCCTGGGTGGCTGCTGGGCAAACATCTCCATGGGTGCTGATAACAGTAAACACGTTCCACGTACACATTCAGCCTGGGGTTTAGCCACGTTCAACTCTGGGTTTGTCATATGCTCCTTCGTTATTTATACTGCTTTCAGTCAGCTACTTGATACTTAATAAAATTTGCCTCCAAGCTGTCCTGCAGGGAAAACGACCTATCCGAGGGGAATGCTGTTCCAACTTTATAACCTCTGATGATTGCCTAATAGCCCTCTGAAAAGGTTGCAGGACTGGAGCAAGCGAAAGTCTGGGCTGCTTCCTGGCATTTAAGGGCACCGAGTGCCTTAGTGTAAATAGAATTACACCCCCTGCTTTTGGGGGGCCTTTCCAGCCAACCTCTCCCCCACAGGAGCAAGTGTAGACAACATGAGTTATGTGGAAATTTGGCCTCTGCTCAAGGTCAGAACAAGCAGGGTTCGTCAGTGATGATTTTACCAATCTTTCAGTTATTTCAGAAAGCAGGAAGAGAACATAAGAGTGGCAAGAATGGATCTATGGGATGGAAATAATGAGCCATTTATAACCCAAAATGAGACTGCCAGGAAAAACAAACAAAAAAAAGTACATTTTATCAGAGGCCTATGCTGCCCAAGGCTAGTGGGGTACAAGGTACTGAGTGTTCAGCTTCGTGGGCCAAGAGCTACAGTAAGTCATGCCCCCCTGGGCCGCTTCTCTCCTGTCAGCCGGATCAAGCAGCCTTAACCACCTGGTGGAGAAGAGCTTTAGTGTTTTCTAAGTGTGTGCTGGGTGGATGCTTCACATTTTTGATAAAGATGTGGAGTCATGTTGCAACACTTAACAAGTGTGCCTCTGCGTAAGAGTTGCGCAATTCCCAGAGGCACGGGGCTCCGTGCATCAGCGGGGCCCTGCGAACACACGGCTTATGTAATGCAGGATGAGGCCCTCCAGGTTTCTCCTCCTTGTAGCCTCGGGAAGAATTTTCAGGCTCTGAACGTGGTCCTGGTTTCCGGCAGTTCTTTGCCCCAAAGGTGCATACGGTGCCTCACCTGCCAGAGAGGTGGAGAAGGCTGCCGCTTCTGGCGCCAGCACCAAGGAGGCTGGCTCTGGTCCCCAGGTGGCCTTGGCCTACCACACAGCACCCTATAGGGAGGGAGAGTGAGGGCTTTTCATCTAGGGAGTCTAGGCCAGAAGACTGAACTGGAGCTGCTCCGGTAGGTGACGAAAATGAAACGGATTTCCCCAAAGCAAGGTTGTCCTAGTTAGATCAGGAGCACTGTTAATGGTTTGCTCACAGCTCCTTTGTCTGCTGGTTGGAAATCTGGCGCTGTGCTCTCCTCCTCCGCTCACCTGGAGTGGTTCTAAAGTAGGTCGGCTGCGTGTCTGATGCCCTCTCACCTCCAATCACTGTACCCGTGCCTGCCTCCCTGTTTGGCTTCTGTTTCCATCCAGGCTTCCATTACTCGACAAAGCTTTGGAGCACCTGCCATGTGCCAGGGGCTGTGCCAGGCGCTGGACACCAGACAGGGCTTTCACAACACCTGGTGGCCCCCTGGGGCACACTGGGCTAGTCCTACATGGGCCTCTCCTCCTGTGTGACTTCCAGTCTCACCATGTCCCCAAATTATCTATCCTTCCCTTCACTCACCTCCCGTGACTCCTTCTCTCCTCCTTTTGGGGGTAGAACTATTTCTTTACAATTGTTCCATTGGTAATCTAACAAATTAATCTTATAAAAATGTTGCCTTTGGGGGCGCCTGGGTGGCTCAGTTGGTTAACCGTCCGACTTCGGCTAGGGTCATTACCTCGCGGTTCGTGGGTTCCAGCCCCACACTGGGCTCTGTGCTGATGCTCAGAGCCTGGAGCCCGCTTCAGATTCTGTGTCTCCCTCTCTCTCTGCCCCTCCCCTGCTCACACTCTGTCTCTCTCTCTCTGAAAAATAAATAAATATTTTTTTAAAAGTGTTAATTTTGGTAATCACTGATTGCTCTCATGGGTTTTTTGCATTAAAAAGCGATGCTTTGAAGCAAGGATGCCTTCCATGAAATGAACAAAAGGCAAGCTGAGGAATTTGAATCTAGAGGGCACAGGGGGGGAGCTACTGCCTGAGCAGATTCTTTCCAATTTTACCAGGAGATGGTTGCCTCTTGCACCCCTTCCCTTATTACTGGTGAGCTATGTGTGCAGTGTTCAAGGGAACAAATTCTGCAGTTGTACTTTCTGGGTTCAAATCCCAGCTCTGCATGTTCAAATCTTAGGAAGGTTATTTGATCTTTGTTCCTTAATTTCCTCATGAAAAGAGGGATGGTAGAAATAGCTAAGTACATCTCACGGGGTGGTTTGGGGATTAATCTAAGTTAGTATGCATGAAATTTTTATAATACTGGCATGCATAGAAAACATTCTATAAATATTAACTTGATTTTTCTTGAGGCCAATTCTCTCTCTCTCTCTCCACACACACACACACACACACACACACACACACACACACACACACACGTATATACATAAAGTAGAAAGGATAGAATTGGCCTCATGTATATACATATATGTGTGTTATGTGTGTGTGTGTGTGTGTGTGTGTGTGTATAATTTATTGTCAAGTTAGCTAACATATAGTATATACAGTGTAGTCTTGGCTTTGGGGGTAGATTCCCACGATTCATCACTTACATACAAGACCCAGTGCTCATCCCAACAAGTACCCTCCTCAATGCCCATCATCCATTTTCCCTGCCCCACCCCACCCCTCCACCCCCATCAACCCTCAGTTTGTTCTCTGTATTTGAAAGTTTCTTATGGTTTGCCTCTTGAGGCCAATTCTATCCTTTCTACTTTATAGTCAGATTCTCATATGAGTCTGTGCACCCTCAAGAGAGGACTGGTTATTTGGGGCTACAGTTTCCTCATCTGCAAAACAGGAAGTAGTCATTGAATGAGGATGTGGGGACAGAGGACCAGTCAGGTGACCAGGTTCTGGTCTGTGTTCCCCATTGGCTTCCTGACCTTGGACAACTCATGTAACCTCACTGCATCCCAGAGATTGGACTTGGTCTGCCTTTTCCCAACTCAGATCTTTCAGATAACACCAGTGGAATTATTACCATGTGCCTGAACCACATCTTCATACTTAGTTGATATTTTCCTTCAGATACTCTTTAAATCAACTCACTATCATATGTAACTGTGCAGTAAGTGGTAATACCCATATACTCAAGGGTTTAATACGCTAGGTATAGATTTTTCTAATGCATGTTAAAGTAAATACTTCATGGCATTTTAAAATGTTTGTATAATATCCAAACCATTTTCATGCTATCAATGATATACACATGCCATTATAGGGAAATCTGGATTAAATTTTCACTATGGATCCAGCCAGCTCTAAAGCCTGTTACTCTTAATGTAATTTTCAGGTGGTTAATTAACTTTGGATGTGTTTCTTTATATCATTTACCTCCCTGAGGGCACGGACTATGGCTTATACCTCTTGAGGCACCTAGCACCTAGAAGAGTGCTTGGTAAATATTTACTTTTAAATTATGCATGCATATGTATACATGCATACATACATACAAACAGATCTGTCTTCTACTAACCACCAGGCTGATACCAAAAAATGCACATTTCTTTTTCTCCACATCAGTATCATTATTCCTTGGGTGGGTGTTCATTAACTGAAGTAAAGCGTGTGGACTTCCAGGCCATGAGGGATCCTCAGGAAACATTAGTTTCCCTAACTGCCTTCTCTCTTCCCCATGCCCTTTGCTAGTGAATAGGGTTATCTGTGTGAAAAGTAGAAAGTGAGGCCACTTCCTAAGGGGTTTATAACCGTGGCTATTGTTGGGCCAGAAAAACTGTCCTCAACATCATCCCTAAAAGAGTCCATTCCCAGGACTAGGAACATCTGATCTAAGAAAGAAATTTCATTTCTAAATGCTATTATTGAAGATGTCTCAAGAAACTGTCTGAAGATTTACTGACAGTTCCTCAGAAAAATGTAAGGCACACCCACAGTGTCACAGCACAGTTCTGGGTTCATAGCTGGAGCAGTTTCTCAACCCACCGGCATTTATTAAGCACCTTCTTGAGCCCCTTCTGTGTCAGTGATCTTGAGAGACACAAATCTGAATGAGACCATCAGATTGTGAAGAGAAGAGCAGGCTGTCAGTGCCTTGAAGGCAAGGAAGAGGTCTCATGCATCCCTGCACCCCTGGGTCTCAGCACAGCATCCACTTGTGACAGCTACATATTAAGTATTTGCTCCATCGATGAACAAATGAATGATTGAAGACGGCAGTCTAACACCCAAAGAGCCTACGATCTGTTTGAGACAAGAGAAGACACAGACAGTTAAAGTGTTAATTGACAATAAACCTAACATTACAAGAGAAAACACAGGCTAGTAAAGGTCAAATAAGAACGTCCTGTCAGAAACCTGCCCCCCAAGCAGCGAGCGTTGAATCAGCAGCAGGTCTCACAGAAAAGTGTGTGTTGGCCAGTCTTCCCTGCTTCCCACTTTTCTGCCCAGGAGCCCAACATAAGAGAGAAGTTGCTAGGTTGCTGTCATGTGACTGGTTTCTAAAGGCCACAGAGTTTATCAGCAGGGTATTTTTTAATGCAAAAAAAACCAGGAAGTATTTATCTGCCGAAGCACTCTTCATTCATCCACAGGCAAAGAAATGGCAATGATGACTCTTTGAGAGATATGGAATTAGCATGTACGAGGGGTTAGGAGGCTTTAATTATACAGGCTGGAAATCAGGGCGACCTCGCAACATGAGGCCTTTGCCATGACTTCCTGAGAAGAGGCCCCGGACTTCCTATGTAGCTCTTTCTAGGATTCCAAGCTGTCAGCATAAAAGTCGCAGCCTGAACCAGTGTTCTTTTGTCCATTAGTTACTGAAATACTCTTCCAAAATATACACATAACTGAAAGATGCCTTCTTCTGTAGAGTTTTAAGCCATTTTTCGTCTGCAAATCAGACCATAGATTTTAGTCCGTTTCATTGGGCACTGATCCCACCAGCAGCAAAACCTTAATTAATTGGTAAAAATGACATTTTCATTCAAATTCTTTTTGAAAAATGATTTGTATACATGGCCAATAAAAATTTCATGGTGCAAAACAGCTTGGAGGCAGAAAGTAAATTTTCATCCACCTCTGCAACCTAGTCTATGCCACAGAGGCACCCACTATTATATTTCCTGGGTATCCTTCCAGAAATAGTCTATATATGCACAAGCCTATATGTCTATATGCACACCTCCTTTTCTTGCACATCCTTCTCTGTTCCTTTAGTGAAGCTTAACAAGATATTGCAGTTACTTGTAAATCCATAGTTAGATTTACCACTTTCATTTGAACAGCTGGACTATGTTTCATTGTATGGCTGTCCCAAAATTTACCCAGCCCCCTACTGATAGACAAATAGGTGGTTTCCCATTTTTTTGCTCCCACAAACATCTTTTTGCACATATATATGAACAGAACTATGAATCAATGCCTTAAAGTAGAATTGCAGAGACGAAGCCTATGTAAATTTCAATTCTGCTGGATAGTCTCAAATAGTGACACTTAGCTCCGGATGGGAATTGCTAAAAGTAAGATACTTGTTCATGCCAGAAACAAGAGTGAAGACAGTATTTTATTTTAAATTTTAGTACCTTAGGCAAGCAGCACATTTATTTATGAAACTCATTTATCAATGTCTTACCCACCTAAGCACATACACGCAAAGACATTACTGTGAGTCTACTCAAAATACACTGTGACAACAACTGACTAAATGAGGAACTTGCTAGAAGTTTTTTACCACCAAATAGTGTGCGTGTTGCAATGGGGTTAGTTCACTAATACCGCACATTCTCCACTTTGCTTTTGCTATGTTTACTACCCTTTGTGGTCCTGGTCATTTAGCAACACTAAATGCCTTATTTTTCTTTTGTAACCAAAGATGAGTTTATAACCTTGACTCCTTCCTTCCTCCTCTGAAACACTGGCACATCATTTCTTCTCACCATGGTTTCCCCACAGAGGTAATCGGTCTTAAAATGTCAGGTAAGGCAAATAGATTATAGACGCATCCACGAAAAGGACTCTGTCACAATGGAACTTTGATTTATTTAATTTTCTATTACCTACGGGGTGAGTTGGTGAACAACAATCCTGTATTCTGTTCAGTTGCCACTTCCTTCACTGGCTTCTCATATTTAAAAGAAGGTAAAGAGACCCAGAACATTCTCCAGTTTCTTTAGTGTTTACCCAATTTACACTCTGTGCTACAATCCCCAGTTGGGGCTCCTTTCCTATTTGCTCTTGTAACATGAGAAACCATGTGGAGGTTTTGTGTTTGTTTTGTAACAAGCTGTTGCCATTTTCTTTTCCCTGTCCCTGACCACAAACACATGACCTTCCTGGTAACCACTGAAAATCTGCATCTGACCAGGTTGAAACCAAATGAAGTCATTTTGTTTCTATTGGTGACAAGCAATTAAATTAATGTTCTGCTTACATTTAGAACGGGTTGTAAATTTTTGGAAAGAAAAAAAAAGGGTTTAAAAGCCTTACTTCAAATATTTCTGGGCTTCGTGGATCCATGAAATGATTTCTGTAATATGAGTAACCAAGTAGCTTCATTTTTACATATACCTCAGAATCACTCTCAAAGAGCCAGAGATTGTGGGTGAAAAAAAATAAAAATAAAAAGAACATTTAGATTGCAAGAGGCAATTTTAATATCCTCATGCTATGAGCCGTTTAAGCTCCTTAGTCCAGATAGACCTGCTGTCTTAGAAAGCAATGAAAACAACTGATCTTCTGTATAAAAATAAGAAAAAGAGATACTTTTAGTAGTAGAACTTCCGATTCGCCTGAGTTTGGTCACCTGTCCACATGGGAGTTTGGAATCTGGTGCCGCTACTCTTCGTCTTGCCATATGGTGTCACCAGAAAGTGGGACCCCGGGGACTTAGGAAAGGAAATAAGGACAGACAAAAAGTGGGAGCCACCACACTATTCCAGACCAAGCTACAGAAACCTTGAAGGAAAAGCCCCAAACGCAAGCAGCTGACCAAATGCTTGATACAATGGAGCAGTTTCAAAATCAGTAAAGAAAATTGCCCTATTTGGGGCACTTAAACCAAAACCACAAATAATACCTTTGGCAATGGACTTCTTCCTTTGTGCTCTATCCCCTTTTACTCAACAAGCATTGATTAGGCATGCTTTAGGTGCCAGGCTTTCTGGTAGATGCTGTACAAAGAGTCAAAAGTCAACTCTATCAGTCAGTGAGCAGTCATTAAATATTATGGAATGAATGAACTAATAAATGCATGAATGAAGGAATAAAATTTCAATAAATCAGGTTAAGGGAGAAAAAACAGATAAGCAAATGGTATGTATAGAATACAGAGAAGCGAGTAACCAGTTCTAGCCAGGGTAGTAGAGAAAGGCTTCAGGCTTGAGGTGACCATCAAATGGATAATGGCCAAATGAATGGGGGAAGAAGAGGTCTTTCAAACAGGCAAGTGAATAAGCATAGCATGAACAAAGGCTTAAAGCAGAGATCAACAAACAACAGCCCATGGATCAAATCTGTGGCATCACCTGTTTTTTGCAAATAAAGTTTTATTTGGACACAGCCATACCTAGTCATTTACATTTTGTCTATGGCTATTTTCACATTACAACAGCAGCATCAACTAGTTGCAACAGAGACCACAAGACCCCAAAAAACTAAAATATTTACTATATATCAGGGGCTTGTAGGGAAGTCTCAGCTGCTGGAGCTCAGGAGTCCTAAAAGGGGCTCAATGAGAGATGAGACAGAAGGCACCAGACCCTGAAGGTTATTCTATGCCATACCAAGAAGTTTGGTCTTGATCTTCAAGAAATGGGTAACAAGAGCTATTTTGCGTTTAGAAATGTTTCTTGAGTGTCAGGATAGAGAAGAGATATGCAAGACTGCAGTTGGAGACCAATTTCTCCAAACCTTACATATCTGACAAATTCTTTGATTCATCAAACATCAGAGAGCTTAACGTTTGCCATGCATCTTGCTATATGATTGGGAAACAGAGCCACTCAATCAACGTTTATTGATTAAAGGAATTAAGGAAGGAAAAATGACAACATTTTAATAGCATCGTTATTTAAAGGTTTCCTGAACAGGCTGCTTCTGCTATGAAGCCACTAGCTGAGATTCCTGCCAGTCTCCAGTTTCTACACCAGTAGACATTGAGATCCAGACGTGAGGAGGTTAATAGTGAAACACAAGCCAGAGAGAAATTCCTTCCTTCATCTCTGTGCCAACATCATCAAATACCAGTCACTGGCCAAACCGGTGTTTATTATGTGCCCTGTGGCCTAATGAGAGGGGATGAGACAAGAAGCAGCTCAACTAACAACTGTCATAAAAATAATATCTTTGGGTTCCATGTGCCATTTTTCGTTGGAAGGTCTTGAATCATTTTTTTTATCTTGTGTAACTATTATTTCCATTTTATTTCCACTAAAGGAAAAGCCAAAGCACAGGGAGAGGTTGTGACTCGCCTAAGGTCACTGAGCAAATCAGAAAAGCAGTTTTTAAATGCTGGGAAGAGTTTCAGGATATGGGAAATCCAGTTTCCTTCTCCATCTAGAATGGGCCAGGTTCATGACTCAGTAAGGAACACAGCATTATCCAAGCTAAATGTCTCCTAAAAAGGAGTCATGCTAGGGGTGCCTCGGTGGCTCAGTTGGTTTAAGCGTCCATTTTTAGCTCAGCTCATGATCTCAAGGTTTGTGGGTTAGAGCCCCTTATTGGGCTCTCTGCTGTCAGTGTAGAGCCCACTTTGGATTCTCTGGCCCCCTGACACTTGTGCTCATGCTCTCTCTCTCAAAACTAAACATAAAAAAAAAAAAAAGGAGTCATGCTAGAGGAGATTCAGGGAACAAAGGTCTATGGCAGGTTCATGTTTCCACTAGTCACTCATTGTCCCTGCCCATCGAATTTTAATACCTATTACCAAAGTCCATTACAGGTGCAGAAGAGCCTCTTCAAAGGTCCAGCCTAAGGAAGTGGAGGACTCTGGTTTGGGGGTGTCTTTCCTTTTTGGCCATCTCCCTGCCACCATTGCCCATGAAGTCTAAGCCTCCCTCCCCATTCCTTTACTCATTAGAAACCTGTGCCAAGGCTAGCCAGAGGTTCCATTTGCTCTGCAATAACCCTGTATTCACCTTCTGTCCCAACATAAGTACTCATAAATACCCCTTTCACTCTAACAAATGTCCCAGTTTGGACCATAAGTTAATTGTGTAGTCCTTCTAGCTCTGACAAATCAGGATGCTTCTACATTCCATCTGAAAGCCTTCAGACACTTCCTCTAAACAGGATTATTCTATCTTAGATACTTTGTTTTCTAGACCCAGGATTTTTTAAAAACCTGTAATTCCCATACGGTTAACATAGTGTTATATTGGTTTCAGGTATATAATATAATGATTCAACAATTCTATGTGTTACTCAGCGCTCATCATGATAAGTGTACTCTTAATCCGCTTCACCTATTTCACCCATCCCCCACCCACCTCCCCTCTGGTAACCATCAGTTTGTTCTCTATAGTTAAGAGTCTGTTTTTTGGTTTGTCTCTTTTTTTCTTTGTTTGTTTATTTTGCTTCTTGAATTCCACATATGAGTGAAAAATCATATGGTATCTGTCATTCTCTGACTGACTTATTTCACTTAGCAGATTATAACCTCTAGATCCATCCATGTTGTTGCAAATGGCAAGATATCATTCTTTTTATTGCTGAGTAATATTCCATAGTATATATACACCACTTCCTCTTTATCCATTCATCTATCAATGGATATTTGGGTTGCTTCTATAATTTGGCTATTGTCAATAATGCTGCAGTAAACATATGGGTGCATATATCCCTTTGAATTAGTGTTTTTGTATTCTTTGGGTAAAAACCTGGTAATGGAATTACTAGGTCTTATGGTAATTCTATTTTAAATTTTTTGAGGAATCTCCATACTATTTTCCCCAGTGGGTGCACAAGTTTGTATTCCCACTGACAGTGCATTAAGATCCTGTTTCTCCAAATACTCAACAACACTTTCTTGTATTTTTTATTTTAGCCATCTGACAGGTATGAGGTGATACCTCATTGTGGTTTTGATTTGCATTTCCCTGATGATGAGTGATGTTGAGCATCTTTTCATGTGTCTATTGCCATCTGTATGTCTTCTTTGGAGAAATGTCTGTTCATATCTTCTGCCCATTTTTCTTTTAAATTTTTTTTCAACGTTTATTTTTATTTTTGGGACAGAAAGAGACAGAGCATGAACGGGGGAGGGGCAGAGAGAGAGGGAGACACAGAATCGGAAACAGGCTCCAGGCTCTGAGCCATCAGCCCAGAGCCCGACGCGGGGCTCGAACTCACAGACCGCGAGATCGTGACCTGGCTGAAGTCAGACGCTTAACCGACTGCGCCACCCAGGCGCCCCTCTTCTGCCCATTTTTAATTGGATTATTTGGGTTTTTTTTTTTTTTTTGGTGTTGAGTTGTATAAGTTCTTCATATATTTGGGATACTAACCCTTTATCAGATATGTCATTTACAAATATCTTCTCCCATTTAGTAGGTTGTCTTTTAGCTTTGTTGATGGTTTCCTTTGCTCTGAAGAAGCTTTTTTATTTTGATGTAGTCCCAGTAGTTTCTTTTTGCTTTTGTTTCCCTTGCCTTGGGAAACATATCTAGAAAAATGTTGCTATGGCCAATGTCAGAAATATTACTGCCTCTGCTCTCTTCTAGGATGTTTATAGTTTCAGATCTCACATTGAGGTATTTAGTCCATTTTTAGTTAATTTTTGTGTATGGTATATGTATCTGTAGATTGATTTGGGTAGTGTAGACATTTTAACAATATTTGTTCTCCCAATCCATGAGCATGGAATATCTTTCCATTTGTTTGCATCATGTTCAATTTCTTTCATTAGTGTTTTATAGTTTTCAGAGTATAAGTCTTTTACTTTCTCAGTTAAGTTTATTCCTAGATATTCTTTTTGGTGCAATTGTAAATGGGATTATTTTCTTAATTTCTCTTTCTGCTATTTCATTATTGTTGTACAGAAATGCAACAGATTTCTGTATATTGATTTTGTACCCTGTGACTTTGCTGAATTAGTTTATCAATTCTAGCAGCTTTTTGGTGGAGTCTTTAGGGTTTCCTTTTTTTAATGTTTATTTTTGAGAGACAGAGAGAGAGAGAGAGAGAGAGAGAGAGAGAGAGAGAGAGAATGACAAACAGAGCATGAGTGGGAGAGGTGCAGAGACAGAGAGGGAGACACAGAAGCCAAAGCAGGCTCCAGCCTCTGAGCTGTCACCACAGAGCCCAACACAGGGTTCAAACTCATGGACTATGAGATCATGACATGAGCTGAAGTTGGACACTTAACCAACTGAGCCAGCCAGGCACCCGGGTTTCCTTTTTTTTGAGAGAGACAGTGCGCATGTAGGTGTCAGTGAGAGAAGGGCAGAGGGAGAGAGAATCTTAAGCAGGTTCCATGCCCAGTGTGGAGCCCAACATGGCGCTGGCTCCATCTCAGGACTGTGAGATGATGACCTGAGCCGAAATAGAGTCAGATGCTTAAGCAACTGAGCCACCCAGGCACCCCTAGGGTTTTCTATATATAGTATCACGTCATCTGCAAATAGTGAACATTTTACTTCTTCCTTATCAATTTGGATGCCTTTTCTTTCTTTTTTCTTGTCTGATTGCTGTGTCTAGGACTTCCAGTACTATGTTGAATAAAAATGGTAAGAGAGGACATCCTTGTCGTATTCCCGATCTTAGGGGAAAGGCTTTCAGTTTTTCACCATTGAGTATGATGTTAACTGTCAGGTTTTCCATACATAGCCTTTATTATGTTGATGTATGTTGCATCTAAACCTACTTTGTTGAGGGTTTTCATCATGAATGGATGTTGTACTTTGTTAAATGCTTTTCAGCAGCTTTTGAAATGATCATATGGTTTTTATCCTTTCCCCTGTTGATGTGATGTATCACATTGATCGATTTGTGTATACCAAACCACCCTTGCATCCTGGGAATAAATCCCACTTGAATGTGGTGACTGATTTTTTTAATGTACTGTGGGGTTCAGTTTGCAAATATTTTGTTGAGGACTTCTGCATCTATGTTCATCAGAGATATTGGCCTGTAGCTCTTTTTTTTGTAGCGTCTTTATCCGGTTAAGTGTCAGGGTAATGCTGTCCTCATCAAATGAATTTGGAAGCTTTTCATCCTCTCAATTTTTTGGAATAGTTTGAGAAGAATAAATATTAACTCTTATTTAAATTTTTGGTAGAATTCACCTATGAAGCCATCTGGTCCTGGATTTTTGTTGTTGGGAGTTGCTTTTTTTAACACTTTTTTTTAAAAGTTTATTTATTTTGAGAGAGAGAAAGTGTACACACTAATGGGGAGGGGCAAAGAGAGAGGGAGAGAGAGAATCCCAAGTAGGCCCTGCATGGTCAGCACAGAGCCCAATGTGAGGCTTGATCTCATAAAACGTGAGATCATGACCTGAGCCGAGATCAAGAGTCAAACAGTTAACCAACTGAGCCATCCAGGTGCCCCAGGAGTTTTTTGATTACTGATTCCATTTCACTGCTGGTAATCAGTCTGTTTCAACTTTCTATTTCTTTGTGATTCAGTTTTGGGAGGTTATTTATTTCTAGGAATTTATCCATTTCTTCTAGGTTGTCCAATTTGTTGGCATATATTTTTCATAACATTCTCTTATAATCCTTATAATCCTGAGGTTAGACCCAGCATTTTGAACTCATGATAGACCCAAACTACCAATCAGTTCAGGGATCTCCTTTTATGGGTGACCTAATCTCTATACAAATGTCTGATAATAGTTTGCTGTGCAGTCCACATAACAATTAATTACTAATTGTTATAAATAACTTCCTTGCCTTGTGCTTTTCCATATCTTTCATATGTCACTCCTTGCACCATTCTCAAGAAGCTGACAAATCAACAGTCCTCTCTGTCCCCTAAAAGGGCAACTTACAGTCCTCTATTCTCCAGCCCAAGCACTCCCAAGCATCAGAAACAAATTCTAGTAGAGCTTTTAGGAATGTGGTTTCAGAGTCAGACATACCTAGATTCAGGTCTGGGTCCTGTCACTCCCTAGCTGGGTGACCTCTGGCAAACACTTAACTTCTTTAATTTTCCTTGTCTATAAATTTCCAACAAATATGAACTACATGAACTAGACACTGCTAGTTACTTAGCCAATAGCCATGCCTCTTTCCTTCCTTCCTCAGGAAGGACACATTCTTGATTACCAGACTCCCTCACTGCTAGATGTGGGCATGCAAAGCAGTTCTGGACAGTGAGGTGCCCCGAGAGGCACCAGCTGGAGTTTCTGAGAAAGCTTCTTGGAGGGAGCAGATTCAGCTTGTATTCACCCTTTTGGTTTTGCCACTTAGACTTTGCCCTTCTTCCTTCTTTCTGCCTAACAACCGGTTGTGATGCAAAATGCTGAACAGGCATGTTGCAAACATGAGGAAGAAAGCCTCAGAGAAGGAGCTTGGGTTCTTGATGGCACCAAGAGGCCTTCATACTCATCCTGAAGTACCTGCTGCTACACTTCTTATTCCGTGAGAAACATAAATCCCTCATTTGGTTGAATGGAAGTTAGATTTCTGCTACTTGCAGTTAAGCCAGTCCTAAATAATACAGACTTCAGAGGGTTGTGGTGAACATTAAATGAGCTTATTACATAGCCTAGCACATAGAAAATACACAGTGAATAGTTGGTGATGATCACTATCATGATAATGATCATTATTAGTCATTACCATGGACCTTAAAGACAGGAACAAGAACAGGTAGCAATGGCAGTCTTGCTGACCTTGCTGTACTAGTGCTAATAGCACTAGTACAAAAATGCCTGTGATCTCTCAAGCACACAAAACAGTCACCTGCAGATGCATGGACAAGAGATGTCTCCGTCAGCAGCTAATGAAGCCAGTTCTTCAAAGCGTTTGTCAGATCCCAGAAGCACAGAGAAATGAAATTCCACTTGGGAACGAGCTCTTTCTGTCTTGGAGGCCCCGCCTGGTTTCCTTCCTGGATAGGGAAACCCTCCATAGTGTGTAATGTGTCTCCTGGAATGGTGGGCTTCTCTGAATGACAAGCAAAGCACAACACTTTCAAGGATGTCATTATTTCATGGGAACACAGTATCTGCTAAGAAATCAAAGCCACGCCTAAAACCAGCTGACCATAGGGACACATGTTCAGATACAGCTCTGGGAAATGTAACTAGCTTTCCATCACCTAATTGAACTGCCTGCCAAGATCAGACACGGATGAGACCTACCTGGAGTCCTCCTGGAGTCCTACAAGCCATAGTCCCATCCCACCCCGACCCAACACCACTCCAAGTCTGTAGATACAGAGTGTGAGCCGTTGAAAAAACAAAACCAAAACCAAAACAATTGTCTGTGGGTCTTTGAGTTAAGCAAACTAGGGTTCAAATCTCAGTGGGTTACCTACCAGCCAGGTAACTTTGGGCAATTTTCCCTCTCTGAGCAGCACTTTTCACATGTGTAAAACAAGGAGAAGAATGTTCATTTCATAGGTTTACCAAGACTTGAAGGCAAAGCTGTGGGTCATAGTGCTCGGCACAGAGTTGTCACTAATTTCCTTTCTTTCCCTAACAGTAGGATGGCCCTGGCCGACTGACTTGCATTATCCATCCCCCAAGCTCAAGCAGTGGAACCAGCTCGGGTCAATGCCACTGAGTGCAGCATACTGCTTTCTGCCCTGTGCGTCATCATCCGTGTTTTCAGGCCACACTTGGGAAGCCAAAGCCTTCCCTGAAGCTGAGGTCATAAAGCAGAAAAAGACAAAGCTCTGCTTTCAGAGAGCAAGGCTGGCGGTGAGCAAAGCCATCTCTTAGTGGCCAACCTGCCCCCTGGGTATGGCAGTCCCCAGGAAACCCAGCAGGAAAGAGCTGGCCCACTTGGCCCTTCCACCCACCAGTCATACGTGACCCCTGGACAGAGCTAAGGAGTGGGGAGCTACTCCACCTAGTCTCTTCGTCCTCTGGACACAGCACTCTTGTGCCCCAGCTTCGGACAGGATGGAATATGACAGTCACAAGATTCACACTTCAAGCCACGAAGCATACTCTTCTTGCTACATCACCTGGCAGGTGTCCTTGGCAGCTGGTTCCAAAGCTACAGCAGTGTACACAGGGTTTTGCTCACCTACGTGTCATGGGAACGGCTACTAATGTTTTCCCCGCTTTTCTTTTAACCACTGGCTTATCTGGGGACACATTTCAAACAGGATTTGTGGTTATCGAGACGGGCTAAATACTTGCACGTTCATTTCTCTGTAATTCCATAAGCTGGCAATATAAAACCATGCAGAAACTGGAGGTTCAGGGGCCATATATCATGGCTTAACACAAAATGGGGTTTGTCAAGGGTGTAAGAACAGATGAACTGGTCCTAACAAACAGTAAGTATTAGTTGTATGCCAGGATCTGTGCTAAGTACTTTACTATTATTATTACAGAAGCAATATTTAAAACATGGGAATACTGAGGCTTCTTAGTATATTCTAGATATTAATCCCTTGTAAATTTCTGATATTATAAATCTTTTCTCATTCTGTCATCTTTTTTGCTAACTTTGCTTATTGTGTCGGTCCTTTAACAGATATTCTTAATTTTTAAAATGTAGTCAAATCTATTACATTTTCAACTTATGGTTTGCAGTTTGAGAATCTTTAACACCTCTAGTGTCTTCTTCTGTTAGCTTTATAATTTTTAAAAATTTTTAAGTGTTTTTATTTATTTTTGAGAGAGAGAGAGAGAGACAGAGAGACAGAGCACCAGCACGGGAGGGGCAGAGAGAGAGGAAGACACAGAATCCGAAGCAAGCTCCAGGCTCTGAGCTGTCAGCACAGAGCCCAACACAGGGCTTGAACCCACAAACCGTGAGATCATGACCTGAGCCCAAGTCAGACGTTTAACTCACTGAGCCACCCACGTGCCCCAATTAGTAATTTTTATTTAATTTACATTATAAATTATAAATAAATTTGTAATTTTACTTTCACACTGGCTTTCTCCTTTGTACATGCTTGAGATAGGCACCAATCTACTTTGTCTTTATACAATGAGCTATTTGCCCACTACCAATTAGTGTTTCAGGCAATCTGTCCTTTCCCCACTGATTTATGGTGCCATGTTTATTCTATAACAGGTTCCCATTTAGAACTGTAGAGTTGGGTCCATTTTTGATTCTCTGTTCTTCTCCATAGATTTATTTGGCTGCTCCTACACCATTTCCACACTGATTTTATGTGGGAGACTGAGTCCTCCTTTCTACTCTTCCTTTTCAAGACTGACTTAGGCATCATGAACTTTTATTCCTTTGTATAAGTTTAGAGTAAGTATGTTGAGGTCCTCAAAAAAAAACTTGCCATAATTCTGACATTGAATTTATAGGTTAATTTTAAGGGAAACTAACATACTTATACATCAAGGACATGGCATATCTTTCCATTTATTCAGCTCTTCTCTTATTTTTTTTAAAAATTATTTAATTAATCAATTAATTAATTTTTGAGAGAGAGAGAGTGCAAGTGGGGGAGAGAGGCAGAGCGAGAGAGAGAGAATCTCAAGTAGGCTTCATGCTCAGCACAGAGCCTGACATGGGGCTCAGTCCCACAACCTTGGGATCATGACCTAAGCCAAAATCAAGAGTCAGATGCTCAACCAACTGAGCCACTCAGGCACCCCTCACCTCTTCTTTTAAAATGTGTAATTAAGTTTTAAATTCTCTCATAAAAGTATTTGCTAGGTTATTTCCTGCATACTTTATAGTTTGAGAATTGTATTTTATGTTCTATTATATTTTCTAGATGGCTTTGCAAAATTTGATAAAGACTAATAATTTTTTTTTCAGACTGACCAGGTGTTCACCATCCTTGCTGATCTTTCATTCTACTTTGTTGATTAAATCTGTTTGTCCAATCTTTACATCTCCTTTTCCTTTTTCCTTCTCTTCCTGTTATGGCCAGAAATGGCAATATGTTAACCAATTTAACAGTTAACTGTTGTTAAACAGTATCAGTGAAAGCAGAAAATGTCTCAGTTTTCTTTTAAAATCACATGGCTGGTTCTTTACAGTTTTCAATAGCATCTATGACTGTTACACCTCAAGGTGGTAGGGAGAACAAGTATTGGCCCATTTGACAGATAAGACTCAGTATTGTTGGGTTTTGGGGGATCACATGACTAGAAAGGAACAGAATTCATATTTAGGTCTCTGAAGCTTCAAGTTTTATACTACAGCAGACTAACTTACATCTAGTCAAAATGTATAAAATTGCATGATTTAATCCAGCAATACACAAAGCAAATTTTTATTTAGTTCTTTTAGCATCCTGAAAAAGATGATCTAATATGATCCTATCATTTTTAAAGAGAACTATACCAGGTGATTATTAAAGATTCTAAACTTCTTCAAAGTTTAAGACCCATATGTCCCTATCAGTTGGGGCTGTAATTCTATTAGGAATTTGAGTCTATACAATGGCAAAGCAGTCACTTAAATTAATCAATCTTTTATACTGTTTACCAATTGTTTAACACTGGGCCTCATTCCAGAAAGGATTTTAAAGTGTTTTATAAGGTCTATCATATTTAAGCTGAAATGAAATTTCTAATAAAGGATTGGGAAAATATGGACTAAAAGGCAAAGCTGCTAAACTTGAGGAAAGAAATCCTCATAATTAACTAGAAATGTGTCTACTAACTCTACTAACTCTAATACTGTATTATTTTATAACAATGGAGAGCATATGTACCCTTTATACTCATTTTAAACCATCATTAGTATAAAAAAAGAATTTGGGTCTTGTACAACGGCAAAACAGTCCGTTAATTTGGTGACTTTAGGTAAACAAGTCAGCTCTGTGGGACAGAGGCAGAATGGGAGAGAGGTATTAATCAGGTGGATTTTGCTAATATTGCAATGCACCTACCACTGTCACTTGGTTGGACTTACTTCAACACTGAAGAGCTGTCATAAAAACAATACGGCTATTTCCATTTTCAGAAGGAAAAAATCAAGAAAATCAGTTTCTTAGTTTTGCAAAAGTGACAGATCTCTGGACAGGACTCATGAATTAAGCCCAGGTCTACTCGGCTAGCTCTCTGAAATCAAGCCCCATGATTCGCCCTTGGAAATCAATGCCTCTTAAATGCATGGAATGACATCTCCACAGACACACAAGCAGATGCTTCCCACAACCGCTTTATAAAACTAACCATCAGGAAGTAATAAGGGACTGCATTTGTTCCTGACAATCAGGGTATTTTTCCCCCCATTCCTGCATTTCCACTTAGGGAATGTGTGAGAGAATGTCATATCTCATGCCAGTACTTGGAATGTGCACATTTATGCTGCCTTTTGAAGGGGAGCCAGGCTGAAAGAGCAAGAAAACACACATAAGGATGAAAAGGGGCTCAAGGAAGAAGTATCAAAGTGTATCACAAAAGGAAGCCAGAAAACCCTAGTCTCTCTTAAATGCTGCTTTGTAAACGGAGTAGTGAAATACAAAATGTAGCCAAGCAGAAGGCTTACATAACTGTGAACAAGATGAGGGGAAAGGACTTGTTCCAAATCCATCATATTTATTAGAACCACTGATTTCCCTTGAAATGGCACCTGTTTTACAGTGAAATTTACATATGAGCTAGCTAAAAAAATTTGTGTTTTTATGGGAAATAAGTATTGTCAGAAAGAATAATAGATTCCATTTTAAATCCTTAGGATTATAAAATTGAGCTTTTAACAAATGAAGTGAAAATTTTCGCTCCCGAACAGTATCATCATAAAGGCAGTGATTTCTGTTTAGTCTCTTCTTATCAGCAAGAGGGAAAATAAAATAACATCAACTGAAACTAATACAAATTTCCATGGCAGAATATACCACTACAGCTAGTAATGCAGTGGCAGTCTGTGTTGAATGAATTTTCTATTTTAAAAAAGCCTATGCTTCTTAAACACATGAACTGTATGAGTTTATATCTGGCCAACTCTTGTCCCCACACCTGTTCATTCAGGCATTAGACTTAAGCGCTTTTAAAGCAAGTGAATGTATCTGTACAGCAACAGATAAAAATAAACTCAACTATTCTTGTAACATTATCAAAACGATCTGACCACATGGAAGATCATGTTTCATGGGATAAAGTGGTTAAATTAGATGTTTCCTCACGTTTTATGACTGGTTTGTCTTATTCACTGCGTATAAAATAGCTGACCTCCATTCCAGGAGCATGAGTAGCAACCAAATTTAATGCTATTTGCTCAGAGGCTCGAACACTGCTTTCATTGTCTCTGAGGCATAGCTTCTAAATGTGCTACTATCACACAGAGACCCAATATTTGGTACATAATAGAAGAGGAACATTTAATTCAGCCAACACTACATTAGCTCTGTGGGGTAACCATTTATACTTCAATGTTGGTCAACTCTTGGGAAATAAAGTTCAGGAAGAAGGTGGATAAGTCATTATCTTTTAGAGTAAGTTTATATACTTATGTGTATGTTTATATTTATATATGGAATCTCTGTAATAAGAAGTTCCCAAGCACAGCCAATGACAAGAGCAGACAGTAGTATCCTTCCCCAGCTCACTCATAATACGTTTGCCATATTGGCAATGGGTTCCTGAAAAATCCAGGTATGGTGGATTGAATCATTGGTCACAATTTTCTTCACATCCTTCCCATATTAAATTATTCATGCACATTCAGTATCATGTGACTCTGAAGAGCAAGCTACTGCGGGTAAAATATTTTCCTCATCCTATTTATTTTGGGCGTGGCCATACAGCTTGCTTTAGCCAGTGCAATGTTCCTGAACATGAAATGAGGTGTAAATTTGCTTATGTGTGTGTGAAAAGAGCACACTCCAGGAGGCCATTGGTCAAAAAAGGAGGAGCACCATGGGAGAGAGACCTGAACCCTGGAGTCCGGCCAAGTCCAGCGAAGTCATAACCGATGCACAGACTCATATGGAAGAAATAAATGCTTATGGTTTCAAGCCAGTTGTGGATGATTGTGCCAGATTGTTGTAGCAAAATGCCATCTCAGGACTTAGCACATACTGTTCCCGCTACCAGCAATTATCATGATAATTACCGTGACTACTTAGTACATACCGTTCCTGCACATACTGTTCCTGCTACTGTTCCAGTTACTCTTCCATGTCCACTCTTCGTCCAGTTAACTTCTACTCATGCTTCATATCTTGGTTTAAATGTCTTCTATATGGGACAGATGTTGCAGACCACATTAACTCCTCTCCTACATCTTGTATTTCTCCTTTTGTAAGATTCATTACATTTATAATTATTTGGTCCATGTCATCCAATTAGACTATAAACTTATTTGACGGATGGGGCCACAGTTCACTGGTATATTCCCAGCACACAACACACAATGGCTATCAGAGTGGATTTAATAAATAATTAGTTACGTATTTTTTTTAAGGCATGTGATTTTGCTACTTATGGTTGGGTAAGAATCTTAACTTTGTGGATTTCAGCCACTGTAAAATGAACACAGTAATACTTATCTCTTAAGGTGGTTATGATTAAATAAATTAACCAATCAATTCAACATTCCAAGTATCTGACACATAGGCACATAGATAACTTGGTAACTTGGCACTTGATAACTTACATGGTTTTTGTTGTTGGTGGTGGTTTTTAAATGTTTATTTATTTTTGAGAGGGAGGTAGGGGCAGAGAGAGACAGGATCTGAAGCCGGCTCTGTGCTGACAGCAGAGTCCAATGTGGGGCTTGAACTCATGAACCGTGAGATAATGACCTGAGCCAAAGTCAGACACTTAACTGACTGAGCCACCCAGGAACCCTGTAATTTACTGTTTTTAATATGATAGTAAAGATAAAGACATCTCCTCTTTGTGTTAAAAAGAGATGTGTTTTAAAGTGATGTTTTGGCAGAAAAGGAAAATATTACATTGTATCACTACCAGTGATTGTTTGATTTAGATATTTTAAAATATCATGCTTAATTACCATGATGTGAGTCTGTTTTAAAAACAATTTAAGGCAGAATTCAGCTGAGAAGAAACAGGTTTGCAGTTGATACCTGGTTTGTTTTAAAGAGTCATTAAGTGATTCCATCCTTTTAAAAAAGAATGAAATTCATCCTTTCTATTTTTGAAAAACGTTCATCTTTAATTCATTATTCAGAGTTGGCATTTATGTTTTTCAAAATATTGTTATTCATTCCCATAGGTATCTTTTACATCAGTGGGACTTTATTTAATTTAAATCACTTTTTTCTTTTGCCAATAGCAACATATGTCCATCATAGAGAGTTAGAAAACACAGGTAAGAATAAAGAAGGAAAACTTATTTCTGTAATCCTACCATCCCAGAGATAGCCACCGTATATCATTCCAAATATTTTTATTCAAATACATTTAAAAAAATAATGATGAGGTTGTTTTTATATTAGTCATTTGGGTTTGTTTTTTCATTTAATTACCATGACTATCCTTCTATGCCAATAAATATTCATCGACAGTATCTTTTTATTAATGGCTTTCCATTGTACAGAAATACCATCATTTACTTGAGCAATCCCTTATTGTTGGAAATTTTCTTTCTTTCTTTCTTTCTTTCTTTCTTTCTTTCTTTCTTTCTTTCTTTCTTTCTTTTTTTAACTATTACCAGAAATGCTTGTGTGAATGAGTGAAGAGATACAATGTCACTCAAAGCCATTAGAAAATGGCAGCCATTGGGGTACCTGGATGGCTCAGTTGGTTAAGCATCTGAATGTTGGTTTCAGCTTAGGTCAAGATCTCACAGTTCATGAGTTGGAGCCCTGTGTCAGGCTCCATGCTGCCAGTGCAGAGCCTGCTTGGAATTCTCTCTCTCTCTCTCTCTCTCTCTCTCTCTCCCTCACTCTTTGCCCCTCCCCTGGTTGTGTACTCAAAATAAATAAATACACTTAAAAAAAGAAAAGAAAATGGCAGCCACTTATTGGTATCTTGTAGTTCAGAGTACAATAGATCATTATCCTGACCATAGTCTGTTTCTTTCCTTACATTTCTTACAAAGAGTCCGGGACCATCAATGGAAGATGATAAAGGTGAGTAGGTAGGTAAGATTGGGATAACATATGAGTAAGGACTTCTACTTCTGGTCTCAATAATGAATGTGCAAACCAGAACCTATAAATTAATACATGATCAAAAATAGTGTAACAAAATGTGGGCCCACATTTTGAAACAGGAATGTTTCCCTTTCTGCAGCTACCACATCCATATTTGTTTTCACAAACATTTTTTCCCCCAATCTGGTTGGTTGGTTTGACAAGTCCTGTGAGCTTCATTTTACAGATACAGGAGCTGAGGCACAGAAAGGCTGACTAAAGTGTCCAAGGTCCCACAGATTAGTGGCATAGCCAGGGTCTGAGCCCACGTGTCCTGGCCCACAGACAAGTGCTCTTTCAATGCTCTCTTAGTTCCCTGGGACTGTGAATACTGGGAATTACTAAGAATAGAGATGAGGACACAGTGTGGCAGGGAGATTAGTGGAAATACAATGCTTCTGAGAGACAGCACGGAGACATCTGTTAGCTACTTAGCATGGGTCTAACATCCTCAGTCAGAGGATAGTAAATATCTCTGTTCATCTCTCTAAGGTGACATGACCATTATTGCTTAATTAGAAATTTGTCCCTTAAAGAGCTTCAATATTCACAAAGGAAAGGTGCTGCTGAAAAAAGAAAATATTTTCTTTGCTTCTGTGCAAATGATGGAAGGGAGATTTGGCTCAGGTTAAGGAATTAGTGGAGATACGAAAATTATCTAATGATAAGACTATACTCCTGAGTCCTTTGAATGGAAGGATCATGAGTCTCCATTGCACTTAACACACAATTTACAATACAGTGAAAATCTCATACAGCGCAATCAGAATTGCTAATTAATGGGCTAATCAGAAATGTTAGGGAGAAAAAAAGGATACGTTTATGTTGTAATGTTATATTTTAACTTAAATAAATGTAAATGTATTCACCGATCTGGTGGAAGGTCTTGGTCCTTTCCCTTACTATGAGTTTGCTGGAAAGGTTCCAAAGCTACATGTTTTTTTCTTTTTTACCTATACCACACCCATAAGATCTTGTTTTTCATTTCCAATTTTTCTTTCCTTGTAGTGAGTGAGAACTTACAGACAGTCGTGAACAAAATACAGTAGATTTTATGATTTTTCCCAATCTTTCCTCATTAACTAATTGGTCATTACTGAGTCTTTTCAAAGCATTATTCCATTTATATTACATTTCATTTTAATAATCCTCTCTCCAGACTCGTGTTTCATTAGTTATTGTAATACTGAAGTAAATTGTGTAATTTGAATAATGAATAAAACTGGCACAAACATGTTCAGGAACAAACAATTCTGACTCTAAGAAGTCAAGAAGAGTCAGCTCTTGGGGGAAGAGATGGGCCAGCACCAGTGGACTTGGGTTTGGCCTATGGAGTTGTCTCTTTACCAAGGAAACAAGAGCATGGGTTTCTCCTATAGTCACTTAAGTGGAACTTGGCTAAAGGAACACCCACCATAGTTTTCACTAGTTAACTGTTAATATTAAGCAGTGTCTTTGTAAACAATGCCTATTATCAGTCCCCGGAAAAAATTTAAATTATATCTGTCACACTTATACTTAGAGTTTTAAAGTCCCATCCTCCTTACCCCAACAAACCCAGAGTCTGTCAATTTGCCTTATTCAAGCACTAAGTTTGGGTTCATATCATCCCTCTTCTAAGTCCCTAAAAGACCCAATTTCTCACCAGGGTTGCCTCTCGAAATGGGAAGGAAGGGCTGGATAAATACATAGAAACTCAACGTTTGTTTTCTTCTGGGCACTTAAAAACATCAGAAGCTTTCCTATTTTTTCTTTCTTTTTTTTTTTTTTTTGTTTCCCATGATTTGAAGGTACATTCTGTGAGAGATGGGACCTCATCTGTTTCATCCACCCTTGGATTCATGGCACACCTAGCATAGCACCTGGCACAGAGGAGCGACACAATAAATGTGAAATGAGTGACTGATTTCATCTGGCTGCCCTGAGTATACACACACTGATTTGATCTCACTTAATTACTTTTTTTTTCCTTTTTAAGTTAAATTTCTCCATTGTTAAAAGTTTTCCAATTGGAAAAAATGCAGTCTACAGAAGGTTAGATTCCAATCTTATATACACATCAGGTCAGAAAATTTCTTTGCTCCAGAAAATAAAAAGCACATCCACTAGAGCCGTGAATTAGTTACACTCATGGGTTGTACCAAGGGGTTTCATATGGCCATTCAGACCTAGCCTTAATAAACAATCTTGTATATCCACATATGACAGCAGCCAGTCACTCACAAGGTAACATTGTCCCAGCAAGCACACTTCCTGTCACTTCTCATCCCACCTACAATTCCAAGGCTGTCATCAGACCATCCATTATGGGCCATGACCAAACTGCCAAAAAATGAAGAAATAAAGAATCTTTGCTTTAAAACTTTGTTTTGTTTTGTTTAAGTAAATGTTTTGTTCAGGCACACTTAGATTTGTAACCGAAAAGAGGAAGGCATGATGAAAGAAATTTTTGTTATAACAGATTAATGAAAAAACCAATTATATTATAGATGAAATGAACAACTCATTTCAAGAGACAAAATGGGTAATAGAGAGCTTCCTCAGATGAAAGAAAAATGAAAGGAAGGAAGGAAAAGAGAAAGAAAGTAACAAAGAACTATATTTGCTTTGTCAATTAAAAATAGAGTCAAGATTTCACACTGGCCCAACAGGGTGAACATGGCCCCCACTGGGTCAACATGGATCCCACAGGGTGAATATGGATCCCACAGGGTGAACATGGACCCCCACAGGGTGAGCATGGCTCCCACAAGGTGAACATGACCCCACAGTGTCAACATGGCCTCTCACAGGGTGAACATGTCCCTCCACAGGGTGAACATGGCTCCCATAAGGTGAACATGGACCCCACAGGGTCAACATGGACCCCACA
Source organism: Prionailurus bengalensis (assembly GCF_016509475.1). Lineage (NCBI taxonomy): Eukaryota > Metazoa > Chordata > Mammalia > Carnivora > Felidae > Prionailurus > Prionailurus bengalensis. The sequence continues at coordinate 114,650,502 of NC_057358.1, forward strand.
GGGTGAGAATAGCCCCCACAGGGTGATCATGGCCCCCACAGAGTGAAACATGGACCCCAAAGGGTGAACATAAACCCCACAGGGTGAGCATGGACCCCACAGGGTGAACATGACTGTCATCTCCCTTTAAGCACAACCTTTCACACAGCCTCCCAAATGACAACAATAGAATTTGTCTCAGATCTTCCCTCATCTGCACATTCAGCCATTAAAACCATCAAGAACTACCTTTAAAATGTCCTGCAAATTTAGCCCTTCTCCATCCCATTGATATTGGTTCAGGCTTTGGTGTCCATAGCTATGGGCTGTTACAACAGCTCCAAATGGTATGCCTAAGAGTGGTCCCTGTGCTAATCCATCTCCATGCTGCCACCAGACGTCCCTCTCACCCAAGATTCTTGGCATCCACTTCTACTTCCAGATGGTTCAACTCATCTCTGAAGTCTCATCTCTTGTCTTCTTACAACCACACTTTTATGCTTCATGCACAATCAGGAAATAGTGGGCTGCAAGAGTCTGAAGCTCAGTGAAGTTCTACAAATGTATAGATTTATAAATATAGTACTTACTTATTCTTAGTAGTTCTATAGTGAATACTGTGGTGCACCATCCAGTTTCTCCCCACTCCCTGCCCTTTCAAGACCATGATGCCCATTCCTCCACTTGTTCGCAGCTGAACTCCTGTCCAAAGGAGTTGCCTCACACAACCTTATGTTCCCTCCCGGTCAGCAGCGCACGTGACTGAAGGAGGACACAAAAGCGCAGACCCCTTGCCTTGATGGGGAAATAACTCTGAAGGGTTATCTCAGGTCCGAAGCTTCCCGTGGAATAGGCTGAGCCTTCTGTTGTGACTATATGATAGTTCAACTACTTTCTCTGCCCAAACCCACATCCCTCACTTCCAGGGAGCATTTCCCAATGAACTTCTTACATGGAAATTTCAGTCTCAGAGTCTGTTTCCAGGAAACACATGAAAAGAGAGTTTACCTCTTTAAACTTAAAAATACATATATATTGTTTCATAATTAGTGACTTTAATTTTAATTAATGTCCATTATTGACTATTAAGCATCTTCAAGGTTCTGTTTTTATTCAGAATGTTTAAAAGAAAAGAAAGGACATCTATATCTTAAAAAAAAAAACTATTAATTATCCAAAATCTATAAAGAGCTTATCAAACTCAACATCCAAAAAACAATCCACTTAAGAAATGGCAAAAGACATGAATAAACATTTTTCCAAGGAAGACATCCAGATGTCCAAAGGACACATGAAAAGATGCTCAACATCACTCATCATCAGGGAAATACAAATCAAAACCACAAGGAGATACCACCTTAGACCTGTCAGAATGTCTAATATTAACAACTCGGGCAACAACAGATGTTGGCCAGGATATGAAAAAAGAGGAACCCTCTTGCACTGCTGGTGGGAATGCAAACTGGTGCAGCCACTCTGGAGAACAGTACGGAGGCTCCTCAAATAATAGGAATACCTATGACCCAGCAATTGCACTACTAGGTATTTATCCAAGGGATACAGGTATGCTGTTTCGAAGGGACACATGCACCCCAATGTTTATAGCAGCACTACCCACAACAGCCAAAGTATGGAAAGAGCTCAAATGTCCATTGACTGAAGAATGGATAAAGAAGATGTGGTATAGATAGATAGATAGATAGATATATTAGATATAGATAGATATAGATAGATATAGATAGATATACACATACATATTATATACATACAATGGAATATTACTCAGCAAATCTTACCATTTGCAATGATGTGGATGGAGCTAGAGTGTTTATTATGCTAAGTGAAATAAGTCAATCAGAAAAAGACAAATATATGATTTCACTCATATGTGGAGTTTTAAGAAACAAAACAGATGAACATAGGGAAACGGACAGAAAAATAAGATAAAAACAGAGAGGGAGACAAACCATAAGAGACTCTTAAATATGGAGAACAAACTGAGGGTTGCTGGTGGGGTGCTGGGTGGGGGGATGGGCTAAATGGGCAATGGGTATTAAGGAAGGCACTTGTTGGGATGAGCACTGGGTGGTTGTAAGTAAGTGATGAATCACTAAATTCTATTATTCCTGAAACCATTATTACACTATATGTTAACTAACTTGGATTTAAATTTAAAAAAATAATAAAAGTTTAAAAAGTTGTTTAAAAATTAAAAAAAAACTATTAATTAAAGAAATGGGGGTGCCTGGGTGGCTCAGTCATTTAAGCATCTGACTCTTGATTTCTGGTCAGATCATGATCTTACATGTTGTGAGTTTGAGCCCTGTGTGGAGGCACTGTGCTGATAGCTGGTTGGGATTCTCTCTCTCCCTCTCTCTTTGCCCCTCCCTCTTTCTTTCTCTCAAAAATAAATAAATAAACATTTTTTAAAAACCTATTAATCCTCATCCATCTCCACTATCAGATATTGCTTAAAATGTTGGAGGCAGAACTCTCAAACTTGACTTTCTCATTTCCCAGCTTTGTAACATTAGTAGGTTACATATCCCCTCTGTATCTCAGTTTCTTCATCTGTAAATTGGGGATAATAATTAACAAATTGTTACTCAATGGATTGTCTTGGAAATTAAATGAGCTAACATATCTCAAGTATTAAGAATGGTGCCTAGCCAAAATTGAGTGTTTAAATTCGTTGGGGTAATATTAACTGCTATAATAAATAAAGCTAAAATTGTCCACTGATCCAAACACAACAGATATTTATTCCTCGTTTATGTAACATTCCAAAGCGTTCTTTGTCAACTGGGGCAACTTTTCTCTACATGGCTTTACCAGGTTCTACATTAAAGGATTCCCATTTATCTCCAATACATGGCTTCTCCATCCCTATTAGCCAGAAAAAGGAAAGAACAGAGAGGAATGTACATGGGAAATTTCTATGGGTCACACTTGGAATTAGAGTTCATTATTTCTGCTCACATTCTACTGTATAGAACATAATCACATGGCCACACCTAACTGCAAAGGAGCCTGGGAAATGGAATTTAGTGACTGCATAAAACTTTGCTAAAGTAATCATCATTATTATTGCTCTCATTTATTACCAACTTTCTAGCTTGGGCTCTCATCTTCATGCACCTGGAAAGTCATAATAGCTTCCTCACTAGACTTCCTGCCACCAGACTGTCCCCCCTCCCTATACCCTTTCTCCACACCAAACCCAGAGTTATTATTATCGAAAATCCAAACCTGATCATCTCACTCACCATTCCCCAACTGCCCGCTTATGTCCTTCTGTGACTTCTCACTGCCTCAGAATCCAGTCAGAGTCCTTGCAGTTCCTCCAGGATCCAGCCAATATATATCCCTTTGGTCTCACCTCCAGGACCTTTTTATCTTACAGCTGGCATCTGTGACTGGACACTGTGGATACTCTAGTGGATAAGGTAGACAGGACCCTGCCTTATGGACTTTACATTTTAGTGAGGTAAGCAAAACCAGTAAACAAATAAATATACAATATTAAGTAGTAAAGACTATAGTGAAGAAAAATAAAGGGTAAGGACATTAAGGACATTAAGAGTGATGAGCTAAATAAATAGATAAATAAATAACATATTAAATTTTACTGGCAGGTGAAAGCTATTTCACAGAGAGATATGTTGTGGACTCGATCTTCACTACAGTTACCTTTGTGACTGCATATTACAAAAGAGTTCTTATCGCTGACCTATATTTGTGTTTCTTTGAACTTCTTTTATGACAGTTATTCAGGGAAACAATATAGATTGCCTAATGTGCTATTTGTGTGGGATATTGACAGAATAACATAATTTATTATTGCCCACTGGGGAGTTAGAGTACAAAGGGCTCATGTTTCCCCCTACAATCTTCTTTGCAGAAAAACTCAACATAAAAATATTTAATAAAATCAGGTTTTACTCAAGTATATAAAACTTTCATTTTTTTAAATTGCCTAGACAATGTTATTGTCACTTTGGGTAATTTTTAAAATGTTACATTCGTGATGTTCCTGCCACCTTACTGGATTTAGATTTTCAAATTCGGGAGATGTGAAGTTAAAGATTTTCCTGTAGATGCTGTTCATTTAATCAAGGTAAACAGACTTAGATCTTTAATGGTCAAATATGAGCATGTGCTATGATGTGACATACATATAAAGCTATGAATTCCTCTCAGAATCCTCTATTTAAAAATTGGAACTTTTTTTAAATGTTTATTTATTTTTGAGAGAGAAAGAGAGCACGAGGCGGTAGGGAAGGTGGCGGAGGGGGGGTGGTGCGGAACAGAAGATCCAAAGCGAGCTCTGTGCTGACAGCAGAGAGCCTGATGTGGGGCTCGAACTCACAAGCTGCGAGATCATGACCTGAGCCAAAGAAGCTTAACCACCTGAGCCATGCAGTCACTCTAAAATCTGGAACTTTTAATTTATGATAGCAAAAAAAAGTTGCAAACAATTTAATTGTCAAATAGTTGGAGAATCTTTAAATAACAATTGGAGTACTATACTGTCATCAAAACTCAAGCTTTTGTAAAATACTTAAGAGCACGGAAAAATAGGTGGGCTATATAACCAGGTGAAGAGAATCTAAGAGTGTAAAGAATGTAATTGTATGAATCTGGTTTAGAAAACTGAAAATAACCTAAAAGAAGTCAACAGACTGGCAGTCCAGAACGGGTATGGTTAGCATTACAAAATTATCAGAGACCCAGAGCCTTCAACATTGCTACTCTCCTTTCCTTAGCAGGTGACTTCCAAACCATGGCTCAAGGTGGTTGCTTGAACTCCATCTGTTATACCCACATCCCAGTCATCAAAAGGAAACAGGTAAAAAAGGGGCATGCCTCTCATGGCAGACAGAATAATGGCCTGCTAAAGATGCCATGTCCCAACTCCTGAAACTGATAAATATGTTATCTTACACAGAAAAAGGGACTTGGAAGATATGATTAAGTTAAAGATCTTGACGGGAGTTTATCCTAGATTATCAAGTGGCCCCGATGTAATCACAAGGATCCTTATGAAGGGCAGCAGAAGGCTGAGAGTAAGAGGAGATGTGACAATGGAAGCCGAGGTCAGAGTGATGTGAGAAAGGGACCCAGAGCCAAGAAATGAATGTAGCCTTTAGAAGCTGGAAAAGGGAAAGAAAGTCTATCCTACAGCCTCCAGAAGGGACATAGCCCTGTCAACTCATTTTAGACTTCTGACCTCCAGAACTATAAGACAAGAAATTTGTGTTGTGCTAATCTCCTAATTTTGCAGCAATTTCTTACAGCAGCAGTAGGAAACTAATACATCCTCCCTTAACTTCCCAAGGAAGAAGGTAAAAATAGATAATCGGACACAGTTAACATATTCTGCCACATTTCCTTTAAAAAAATATATTCCAAAGGAAATAGGTTATGTTTTTCTAGAAGTCTTGGGATTCAAAATGGAACCCCAAACTCAATTCTAAATTACATAAGGTTAAGCAAGGGGAGGAGAGGTTATTTACAATATAGTTGAATCCCACCCCATTAAGGAAGAAGTATAGGATAAATTGTATATCCATAGGGCTTGTAACCAAGGACTTGTCCAACGTCAGCCCACCCCCCCCTTCTCTCTCTCTCTCTCTCTCTCTCTCTCTCTCTCTCTCTCTCATTCTCTTTCTTTCACTTCCCTCTGCTTTTCTCTGTTTCAGTTCACTCTCATCTACTGAAAATGGACCTTGCTCATATGTTGAGAACCAAGGGAGTGGGCATCCAACTTAAAGACCTTCATCTCATCATTCATTCATTTGCCACGTGTTTGTTGAGTCCCTACCATGTTCTAGGCCAGTGAACAAGACAGACAAGTCTTGGCCTCATTCTGGTAGTGGATACGGATAATAAACAAATACATAAATCAAGATCCTTAGAAACTAGGATCTTGTTTTTCATTGTTTATTAGGTATGATGATGGAAATGTGCAGAGAGATGAAATACAGAGTAACTGGGGAGACCTCAATTTATAGTGGGTGGTCAGGGAAGGCTTCTCTGAAAAGCTGACATCTAAGACCCCATAGATAAATAAAGCAGACATGAGCATGATCCAGGGGGCCTCAAAGACCCCACGATAGCTTCTTGAAGCAACAGAAGGGAGACCAGCATACCCAGTGCCAAGTGAGCATATGGGGATGGTAAAAGATGAGGCTAGGTGCTACATCCAACAGAACTTCATGGATACATCTTGGTTTTTCTAGAAGAGTCCTCATTATACCTGTGTCCCCACCATAAATATTAAGAGCCATCCCAGGTTGGAAGCTAAATTTTTCAGTCACCTTGCATATGCAGCTACGGGAGCCAGGATTTTTTTTTTCCTGAGAGAAACAACAGAAAGGCATTGACAAGTTTTGAGCAGGGCAATACCAAGATCTGATTTATATTTAATATCTCTGGAAACCAGAGAATGAGTTAATAAATACAGCAAGTTAAATATGTCTACATTTGGAGTACTGATGTTTTTAAATAGAAATCAATATCGAGGTAAAATAAAAAGAGGTGTAATTTATGACGCAGCATAAGGCATAGGTATACCCTCACCAACCTCATGAACACATAGGCCTTAAAACCACCACTCTGCTTGTGGTGCTTCCTCCTTCTCTTAAACTCAGAAGCACTTTCTGAGGCAGAACATAGCTCCAGCTTTCTGGGTTTCATAGCAACTTGGCAGTGCAATGCTTCTAGGCTGAAATCCCGACTTCCATGGATTCATGCTGTTTCAGCCACAAATATTTACCTTACCTGGCTCCTGGGGCTAATTAAAGGGGCAGGGCTCCATTCCACTTGGCTTTCCCCTAAATTGCTTTCAGAGTCAGAAGCAGCTGCCGGATGAGAATGACAGCTCTATAATTCATCTCTACATCCACACAGTGACTCGCTCACAAACGTCCTTTTCAAATTAGGAAATACCCTGCCCTTGCCACTTTCCTACTGGATTTGAAACTGCATCTCCTTAAAATGATTTCTCCTAGCTTGCAGCTGCCTCTAGAGCTACTAAGAGCTTATTGTACCATTTAGAACGCTGTTTCGTTGCAAATATTTATTCTTATTGTAAAAGTTATACATGTTTACTGTAAAAGATTCGAGAAGGTGAGAAGTGAAAAGTGAATTTTTCCCTCTCTGCTCCCTCAGCCCCTGTCACAGACCCAATGAATGAATGCCTTTCTCCTGGTAACCTCTGTTAATCAGTTTTGGCCATTTTCTATGCATATACATGAAAACAGAGAAACCTTTATTGGCATTTAAATAGGTTGTCCCACAGGCTTTAAAGCGATTTCATGATAACAAGCAAGTCCAGATTTGGTAAACCATGAAATGGTATCACGGTTCGTTGGCAGAAACTGAAGACTCCATTCTTCTCACAAAGCAGAATAGCAGAGTTAATCCTGGTTACACTTCGGAACAGGGTCAAGGTACCAAATTCAAATCATCAGGCCCAGGAAGAAACCAGACAGGAAGTAAGTTTGCAACTCTGAAGACAGACTCAGAGCTCTAGTGGGGGATGACCATAGATAGAGAAGCTGGAAATCGAGTCTGAGCAGGGGCTCAGAGGTCAGGGTCTTGTCCAGAGGGGTGGAGAAGCACCGTGGACTCTACTGTGGCCACTGGGGTAATGGAAGGTAGCAGAATCAGAGAAGCCAGGAAGGCAAGTTGGGTTTTCCTTAGTGGGAAAGTGGAGATACTGCTGGGAAAAGAGAACACATCCACAGAGCGAGAGGACAGAGGAGGGCATCCCTCTGGGGGGTTGGGAGGCTGAGAATCATCATGAGAGAGAGAGATGGAATCTCCCTCTGAGGGACTTTGGATAAGTTCTAATAATATTATATGTTGCCTTTCAAGTATTTCTCTTTTGTATTGTTTATGTTGGTAAAGTACATATAACACCACTTTAACCATTTTTTAATGTACAGTTCAGTGGCTTTAAGTACCTTCACACTGTTGTGCAGCCACCAGCACATCTCCAGATCTCTTTTCATCTTGCAAAAACTGAATCTCTGTCCCCCTGAAACATGGACTCCCCGTTCCCCACTCCTCCCGCTCCTGGCAACCACCATTCTACTTTCTGACTACTCTAGGGGCCTCCTATGGGTTGAATCATACAATATTTGGCCTTTGGTGACTGGCTTACTTCACTTAGCATAATGTCTTCAAGGTTCATCCATGTTGTAGAATGTGTCAGAATCCCTTCCTTTTTAAAACCGAATAATATTCCATTGTATGTATCTGTCACTTTCTTTATTTACTCATCCATTTATTCATGGATACTTAGGGTTACTTTTCCACCATCTGGATATTGTGAATAATGATGTTATGAATATGCGTATGCTTTCAAGTATTTTTCTGAATGAAATATTTCAAGTCACGGAAGACGAACAGGGTTTTTTGTTTGTTCTGTTTTTGTGTGTTTTCCTTTAAGGAGAGAAGGGCATTCCCAGGTGAGGGAGAAGCATAGATGAAATTGTGGAATGGAGAGGCATAGCTTGACCAATGAAGGGCAGGAGGCTCCATGGGGCAGCAGCATGGAAGGGGATAGAGTGAAAGGTGAGGTAAGAAACATGGGCAGGGCAGGTGAAAGTACAGAAAATAATAGAATATGTTTACCACCCAGTTGTGTCATATGTTAATATCCTGCCATATTTTCTCGATTTTTAAAAGAAATACAGTATTTTGGATACAACTGATGCTCCCTGCACAACCCCCCATCCGAATTTCCACTCCCCTTTGCAAGGGTACCCATTTTCCTGAATTCCAAGTTTTATGTGTTCCATGCTTTATGATTGTACTACATGTGTAAATCATGTGTTTTCATGCTTTTAAAAATGCTTTTAAACTTTATTATACGAATGGTATCATACTTTGTATACATCCTTTTCCACCTTTTTCCCCATTAACATTATGTTTTGAGGATTTGTCTAGATTATTTCATATTCGAATTCCATTGCATGAATATTTCACACTGTATTTTTCCGCCTTTACAAGCAACACGACAATGAACATTCTTGTACATTTTCCTTGTGAGACTTTAGGCTGTGGACCTAGATGTGGAATTGCTGGGTTCAAGGGTAACGTGCATCTTCAACTTTATTTGTAAAGTAAAATTGCTCTCCAACTAAGCGGTTGTATCAATTTACACTTCCATAAGCAGTATACAGTTGTTTCCATTTTGCCCCACTCTCTGCCAACAATGAATATTGTCAGATTTTTTTTTAAGTTGCCAAAATAGCACAGTTGGTTAAGAGCCCAGTTTTTGAGCATCACTCTTGGTATCCAAATCCTGGCTTTATCACTTACTAGTTGTATGAGCTTGGGTCCTATTTTCCCTCTCTGGAAGAGGAAAGAGTTGGTAGTACCAACCTCATGCATTTATTGCAACATTTCAGTGTGTTAACACATGGAAAGCATCTAGAACCATATATGGTTAGTGCTCAAAAATGTCAGCAATATGCATCAGAATTTTTGAATTGGCCATTCAAGTCTTGTCTTCTGTAAACTTCTTATTCTTTCCCTTACCCTTTTCATATTGATTTGTAGGTATTCTTTAAATCTCCTGAGTAATAATCATTTGTATTTATATGTTCCAAATATCTTCTTTTGGCCCGTGTCTCATCATTTTAGTTTTTATGACATATTTTGTCATTAAGTTTTTTTTAATTAAAAAAAATGTTTTTAATGTTTTTATTTTTCAGAGAAAGAGACAGAGCGTGAGCAAGGGAGGGACAGAGAGAGAGGGAGACACAGAATCCAAACTAGACTCCAGGCTCTGAGCTATCAGCATAGAGCCCGAAGTGGGGCTGGAACCTGTGAACCACGAGATCATGACCTGAGCCGAAGTTGGACACTCAACCGACTGAGCCACCCAGGTGCCCCTGTCATGAAGCTTTTAATCAGAATGTAGCCAAATGTATCATCACTTATTTTTTTTTCTTGTTCAATTTTTTCCTCACTGTGGTCATAAAAATATTCCCAAATATTTTCTTTTATGAAAGTTGCTTTTAAAAGATTTATTTTTAGAGAGAGAGGGAGCATGAGTGGGGTAGAGGGGCAGAAGAAGAGAGAAAGAAAAAGAGAGAGAAAATCTTTCTTTAAAATGTTTATTTACTTATTTTTTTTTAATTTTTTTAATGTTTATTTATTTTGGAGAGAGAGAGAGAGAGAGAGGAGGGGCAGAGAGAGAGAGAGGGAGGTGTAGAATTTGAAGAGGCCCCAGGCTCTGAGCTGTCAGCACAGAGCCCGACACGGGGCTCGAACTCACAAACTGCGAGATCATGACCTGAGCCGAAGTCGGACGCCCAACCGACTGAGCCACTCAGGCGCCCCTAATTTACTTATTTTTCAGAGAGAGAGAAAGAGCGTGTGCCAGCAGGGGGAGGACAGAGAGAGAGGGAGACAGAGAATCCCAAGCAGACTCCGTGCCGTCAGCACAGAGCTCCTCATGGGCCTTGAAACCCACGAACCAGGAAACCATGACCTGAGCCAAAATTAAGAGTTAGATGCTCAATGAATGAGCCATCCAGGCACCACAGAGAGAATCTTTTTTTTTTAAATGTTTTTACTTATTTTTGAGAGAGAGAGAGAGACAGAGAGAGCACACACAGGCAAGTGGGGGAGGGGCAAAAAGGGAGGGAGGCGGAGGGTCTGAAGCAGGCTCTTTGCTGACAGCAAAGAGCCCAATGTGGGGCTCTAACTCACAAACCTAACTGCTAGATCATGACATGAAACAAAGTCGGACACATAACTAACAGAGCCACCCAGGTGTCCCGAGAGAGAGACAGAGAGACAGAGACAGAGACAGAGAATCTTAAGTAGGCTCCATGCTCAGCACAGAGCCAGACACGGGGCTTGATCCCATGAGCTTTCCCATTTTGGTCTTCTTCAAACTTGTTTTTCCTTTGCTCTTCCATATGACTTTTTGGATCATCTTGTCAAGTATACAAAAAAAAAATCATTTGGGATTTTGATTGGGATTGTTTTGAATTTATTAACTAATTTGGAGAGAACTGGAATTTTTTATAATATTTAATTTTTTAATTATTTATTGATATTGTGCAGGAATATAAATTCTTTTTATACTAATCTTGTATCTAGTAACATGCTGATATCTTATACTCACTCCAATAGCTTGTTTGTATTTTTTCTTAGATTCTATAAATGCAGTAATATTCCTATCAGTAGTGATACTTTTGTTTTTGTTTTCTTTTCCAATCCTCAAGGCTTTTCTTTTCTTCTCTTTAGTGCTCTGGTTGGGATCTTCAAATAGTGACTGGATGGAAACAGTGATAATGGGCAGCTTTTTTATTCCTGATATTAGAAGGGATAATTCCAAACTTTCACCAGTAAATATAATGTTTGCTACAAGTTTCTGACAGATATATTTATTCAATTAAGATAATTCTCCCTAGAGGTGCCTGGGTGGCTCATTTGGTTTGGCATCCAACTCTTGGTTTTGGCTCAGGTCATGCTCTTGCAGTCATGGGATCAAGACCAACATAGATTCTCCATAGAGCATGGATTCTCTCCCTCACTCTTCTCTCTCTCTCCCTCTCTCTGCCCCTCTCCTGCCCATGCATACTCTCTCTCTCTCTGTGTCTGTCTCTTAAAATAAATAAATAAACATTAAAAAAAGAAATACCCCTACTCAATACCAAAACAATAAAATCCCCAATAACCCAATTAAAAAATGGGCAAAGATTTGAATAGATATTTCTCCAAAGAAGAAATACAAACAGCTAGCAGGTATATGAAAAGGTGTTCAACATCACCAATCATCAGGGAAATACAAATAAAAACCATAAGGAGATATCATCTCACACCTATTAGGATAGCTGTTATTAAAGAATCAAAGGTAACAAGTGTTGGCAAGGATGTTGAGAAATTGGAACCCACCATACACTGTTGGTGGAAATATGAAGATGCAACCACATGGAAAACCCTATGGAAGTGCCCCAGTTACTCAAAAACTTAGAAGTGGAACTACCACACGATCCAGCAATACCACTCCTGGGAGCATCCAGAAGAAATGAAATCAGGATCTCAAAGAGATCCATGTACTCCCACATTCATTCTAGCATTATTCACAACAGCCAACATATGGAACAACCCAAATGTCTATTGACAGAAGAATGGATAAATAAAATGTGGTATATACATACAGAGGCACATTATCCAGCCTTAAAAAAGAAGTAGATCCTACAATTTGCAGCAACATAAATGGACCTGGAAGATATTATACTAAGTGAATAAGTCAGTCACAGCAGGACAAATAGTCCCATGATTCTACTCATATAGAAAACAGAAAGGCACCTGGGTGGCTCAGTCAGTTGAGCGTCCAACTTCAGCTCTGGCCATGATCTTGCAGGCCGTGGGTTTGAGCCCCGCGTCTGGCTCTGTTCCGACAGCTCGGAACCTGGAGCCTACTTCACATTCTGTGTCTCCCTCTCTCTCTGCCCCTCCCCTGTTCACGCTCTGTCTCTCTCAAAATAATAAACATTAAAAAAAAATTTTTTTTAAGAAAATAGAATGGTGGTTTCCAGGAGATGGAGGAAAAGGGAAATGAGATGTTCAATGAGCATAATATTACACTTATGTGAAATGCTGAAGTTCTGGAGATCTGTTTACAACATAGTTTTTATAGTTAACAGTATGGTCTCGTGCACTTAAAAACTTGCTAAGAGGGAAGATCTCATGTTGCGTTTTTACCACACACACAGAAAAACAGCAAAGGGACTCAAGGAAACTTTTGGAGGTGATGGATATGTATATTACCATGATTGTGGTGCTATCAGAAGTGAACGTTTATGTCCAAACTCATAAAATTATATAAATATGTGCAGCTTTTTGGTATATTTATTACATATACTTCAATAAAGCTGTAAAACTAATTTTTTTTAAATGTCAGGCTCAAGTAACAGTGAAAGGGTATGTTCTTGCCTTTACCAAGGAGAATCTGGGATGAGATTTCCATTCCAAAATTGTTCCCTGAAATGGAAAATCTACATTTGCTAGATCAAATAGTGCCCAATATTCAGAATAATTTCCAGTTTTGTGACATAAATATATACAAAATAAAATTCCTTACTATTTGTATTTCCTGTTTTTTTTAATATGAAAGAGAATCCTATTTTAACAAAAGATTTTTCTGCCTCTATTAAGATAATTATGTGCTTTTTCCTTTGCTCTTTCCCTTTTCAATTTGTTAATCTGGTAAATTATAGTAATAGATTTTCCTAACATTAAACAATCCTTGCTTTCCTGGGATAAACCCAATAGCGTATTATTTTCATTAAGTCACTGATTTTGCTGAATTTTATCAGAATTTATACCTTTATATTTAGAAGTAAGGTTGGCAGGAAGCAAAAGCAAAAATGAACTACTGGGACTCGATCAAGATAAAAAGCTTCTGCACAGCAAAGAAACAATCAAGAAAACTAAAAGCAGCCTATGGAATGGAAGAAGATATTTGCAAATGACATATCAGATTAAGGGTTAGTATCCAAAACTGATAAAGAACTTTTCGAACTCAACACCCAAAAAACAAACAATACACTTAAGAAATTGGCAAGAGACATGAATAAACATTTTTCTAAAGAAGACATCCAGATGTCCAAAGGATACATGAAAAGATGCTCAACATCACTCATCATCAGGGAAATAAAAATCCAAGCCACAATGAGATACGACCTCACACCAGTCAGAATGGCTAACATTAACAACTCAGGCAACAACAGATGTTGGCCAGGATATGAAAAAAGAGGAACCCTCTTGCACTGCTGGTGGGAATGCAAACTGGTGCAGCCACTCTGGAAAACAGTACAGAGGCTCCTCAAATAATAGGAATACCTATGACCCAGCAATTGCACTACTAGGTATTTACCCAAAGGATACAGAAATGCTGATTCAAAGGGGCACATGCACACCAATGTTTATAGCAGCACTATCAACAATAGCCAAAGTATGGAAAGAGCTCAGGTGTCCATCGACTGAAGAATGGATAAAGAAGATGTGGTGTATACATTCAGTGGAATATTACTCAGCCATCAAAAAGGATGAAATCTTGTCTTTTGCAATGATGTGGATAGAGCTAGAGTGTATTATGCTAACTGAAATAAGTCAGTCGGAGAAAGACACATACCATATGATTTTACTCATATGTAGAATTTAAGAAACAAAACAGATGAATAGAGGGGAAGGGGGAAATAAAAAGAGACAGAAGCAAACCATAAGAGACTCTTAACTATAAAGAACAAACTGAGGGTTGATGGAGGGGAGGTGGGCAGGGGGATGGGCTAAATGGGCAATGGGTATTAATAAGGGTACTTGTGATGAGCACTGGATATTATATGTAAGTGATGAATCATTCAATTCTACTTCTGAAACTGATATTACACTATATATTAACTAACTAGAGTTTAAATAAAAATTTTAAACAACAACAACAACAACAAAAGAAATAGAAGTAAGGTTGGCTTACAATTTTCCCTATTATCCTTGTCTTATTTTGGATTCAGGTTTGTTCCAGTCTAATAAAATGAGTTTTAAGGTACTGTTTATTTTCATGCTCTATTTATATTCTCTGGACTGTTCATAGAAGATTGGGATTATATGTTCTTATAAATTTGGTAAAATTTGCCTGTAAGAAACTATATCTTAATTCATAATGTAAGTAGATTTAGTCACTGATTTAATGTCTTTCAAGGTCATAGGAATTTTTTTTAATTTTAATGTTTATTTATTTACTTTTGAGAGAGAGAGAGCACAATGGTGGAAGGACCAGAGGGAGAGAGGGAGACACAGAATCCAAAGCAGGATCCAGGCTCTGAGCTGTCAGCACAGAGCCCAATGCTGGGCTCAAACCCATGAACCACAAGATCATACATGACCTGAGCTGAAGTCACTGACTCAGTCAATCGACAGAGCCACCCAGACACCCCAAGGTCATTGGACTTAGGTCATTTATTTCCTCTTGAGTCAGTTTTAATTAATTATAGTTTTCTAGAAAATTGACCATTTTGCATATTTCAAATTAATTGACCTAAAGCTGTATGTGATTGTCCCTTGTTACCTGTTTTAATTTCCATTATATCTGTGGTTATGTTGCTTTTCAATTCCTAATTTCAATATTGTTTTGAGTATCTTTTGAATGTAATACCATGCTGAGACTGGCCACCAGGAAGCCCAGTTTTAAATGAGTTGTAATGGCCCATTTCTACAATAGCCCAGAGTTTGAAGTAGGAATAGAAATAGAAAGACCACTAGAACTATTCCCCAACAACTTTTGTCTACTGTCCCTAATTCCTTCCTGTGAAACCACATAACCTCAAATGCATGCTTATATATACTCCTTAGAAATTTGTACTGTTGCATAAATGCAAAGTGGTGGTGATCTATTTCCTCTAATTGCTCAGTCCATTCAAAGAACAGAAGACAATAACATATCTCTCCTGAAATATATCTTCTGCAGCTTAAGTATCCTCAGTCTTTCTAATAGTTACTCACATATCTTGGATCACAAGCCCTTTGTTATCCTCCCCCCACCCCTTCTAGTGATCCATCCCAGTGTACCAACCTGCTAAACTGAATCCTTTACCCCAGGTATGGTCTGACCTACACAAGTAGGATGGGTCCTTACTGTGCTTCCTAAAATACACTGATGTTCTGCTCACTCCATCACACCACTGACTCGTGTTAATTTTGCAGTCAACCAAACATTTGGGGTTTTTTCACACAGGCTGTTGAGGAATCTTTATTCCCAAGTAATATAGGAGCAAAACTCCATTATGTAACTCCTTAGCCGACTGACTTACAAAGAGAATTTAAAGCTGTCTGGGCTATGAGCAAGCATCCTTGTAAGTGAGGATGGAAGGGCTAGCAGACGGTCCTGTCCTCCTGTCCTCAGCCATCTAGGGGAAGAGCCCTTCCTTTATAAAGGAAGGCATGTCACCTGGGTCATACTGTAGTACAATTGCCAAGAGCAGGGAGGGAAAAAGAATTGTCATTTGTTGAGGACCTACTGGGGGCCAAATCTACGTTAGGGGCTTTACATCTGTTATCTAAACTTTAGTCCTCATAACAACACCGAGTCAAGGTGTAAAGGGGTAAATAAATGAATGCCAGATAAAAATGTCCCCAGTTTATTTATGAGGGACCAAGACTCAGAGTATGACTTGCCCCAAAGGATAAAGCTAAAAAGCAACGGAGCCTTATTTGACTCTAGAATTTAATTTCTTCTCCACTGCCAGGCAGGACTGGATAAATGTGGGTGGAGATATCAAGCAGCAGGCATCAAGGGCACTTGCGTGATGTTTTATAGTTTAGTGAAGGACTTTCACCTACATTAATGCTTTTAAGTTGATCTTCATAACATCCTCATGTGGGAGGCAAAGCAGATGATACAATCTTTATTTTACAAGTAAAGATATTAGCTCTCAGAGAATCAAGTGACCTACAGAAGGTCACCCAGCTAACCAATGAGGTTGCAGGGCAGATCTTAACCCGAGCCTCTCTGTTAGCAAGCGCCTGGGAAGCACCCCTCCTGGCGCCTGGAATAGGGCAAGGAGGCCATGGGGGGGCTGGGGCACATGCTCATGACAGATGTGGATGTGGGAAAGGGAACAGCTCGAAACCCTAACCTTACCAAGAAAATGTAATGCTCTGTTATTATTTTGAGGCTTCAGGAGTCACAGGAGAAGGAAATCCTGGACTAATGGCCAAGAAGCAGAGCAGCCTAGGACAGATAACATCGCTGTTTCTTCCACAGCAAAGGCAAGGTCGCCTTTTACTACCAACAGCATTGGTGTGTTAGCTCCTTGTGGAGAACAGGACCATGAGCTGGTGAAACTACTGACCTTCATTTAATTTCTTCAGCAAAGCTAGAATCTTAATAATCTTATTATTATTATAATGAAAAACAAAACAAAACCTCAAAATGAATCCAATGTGTTCATTTCACAATCCACTGAAGACATGTAGATTTAACATCAATCAAGTATCCACAGAACATTTGGTTTAACCAGTTACTTAAACTCCACTTAAGTTAAGCACTGTCTTATTCAAGCACTCAAAACGGAGGCTTTGCCAGTTCATTGGCAATTTGCCTGCTGGTAACTGGTTTCCACATGATCCCGACTGAAACCAAATTCCCCCCAGCTGGGAGATTCTCGTTTTCTCTAGGCCACCAATTCACGTCTATTGTCCTTTCTCAAGCCTGGCTGAGAAACTGTGCTCCTGGAGCCCCTAAATTACTCAGGAGAGTCTACCCGCCCTGAACATGCAAGCTGGCACTCTTTACCTGTCTACAGATGGTGGACAATCGAAAGTTCCTGAGAGTTTTGTTTCTCAAGCCAAAACGTTCAAAAATTGAGGAGAGGACACTGAGCATTTTTTTTCTAGTCCTTTCCAAGCCTCACTGTGGCTCAAGTTCACCCAAGAATATACAGATACCTGGACTACTGTCAGAAAGGACTCTTCTACGGAGAAATGTGTTAAGCTATATTGTGAGGACGTCATATCCACACAACAGCAAAATACAAGCTGTAGAAAAATGAGATGAAGGGAGAGCTTATAGATTCCAAGAGACTTAAGAGGTATGACAACCAATGTGACGTTAGAACTCAGTTGATTCCCATTTCAAACAAACACGAGGTGAAAACAACAAACAAAAAAACAGAAGAAAATTTGGAACACTTGGAAGACAACTGAAAATTTGAACATCAGTTGGGTGTATGACAACATCAAGGACTTACTGCTATTTCTGTTTGAATGTAATAATGGTATTGTGGTTTTAAAAAAAAACAGTTTACATCTGGTAGAGAAATGTACTGAAATATTTTGATAATATTTGAGAATAATGTGATGATAAAATGATATGATGTTTAGAATTTGCTTCAAAAAGGAGGCGTAAATAGAAACAGAGAGGAAGCAAGGCTGGCCTTTAGTTGATAATTATTGCATCTGGGTGTTAGGTTCATGGGGGTAAGTGGGGTTCATTATGCCGTTTTGGTCTACTTTCAGAACATTTGTGAAAATTTCCATAAGAAAATTTAAATCTCCCTAGGTTCGCAAACTGTTGTATTTCTCCCCCCACCAACCTTAACACACTCATGTGCATACTCATACATATCAACCACCTGTTCCAGTGTGAACTCAAGGTTTATTCCCCAGAGAAGAAGAAAAAGAAAGTGGGAGTAGAACACTTTTGTACTGTGTACAAATACAAACAAGTTTCAGAGTTTCTCATGAGTTGTACTAGTTCTAGACTGAGGCATGTAGAAGAACTGTTACTAACATCAAATCAGTCTAGTTACTTTTAGTAAAAGACTAAAAGACTAGTTCCCTAACCTTTTAAATTAAAGCAATTTGTTTCTTTCTTCATAAATTTCCCCTGCCTGCAGTTCATGAGGTTTATGTGTTTGTGTATGTGTGCAAAGGGCCACCATGTACATTCGTGCAGGTTGTGCATAGCACAAGGGCTTCACATCTAAGGGGGCACCCTTCAAGTTGTCAACACTGTACATTTGCATTTTTATGATGATAACTGTCTTGCAAGTGGAAATAAAATGTCTTGTTCTAACAAGACGAGTGTTTAATTAACTTTCCAACAGACGGAAGCAAATGTGGTCTGAAGATACAGGCTCCTTTTCTAATTATGGACTTAACCATCTGGAGTAGCAGTGGACCTGATCTGCCTAACTACCTGAGTTTGAATTCCCTCCCCCAAAACCACTCACTGACTTTATTATAATCTTCATAAGTTACTTAATAGCCCAGAGCTCAAGTTTCTTCATCTGTAAAATGGGATTGTAAAATTGAGAGCATTGGTCAAAGCCCTAAATGTATACAAAACAGTTGCCTGGCAAATCATAAGCCTTCAACCAGTGTTAGAGATTAGCTATTATCATAGCTACTCGTACACATCTAATTTGGGGGGGGGGGGGGAGCGTGCATGTGTGTGTTGTGTCGTTTATAAATTCATTGAATAAATTATTGCAATGGACTTCAAAAAGACTATATCCACTAATTCAGACTATTTTAAAAACAGGACATCTTTTCGTAACCAAGTTTTGAAGGATGTGGCAAAGCTCAAGGTCCAGGTAAGCAGCAGGGGTGTATCAGCCTTCCTGCACACAGGAGCTATGTGCATATGCTGATCAAGAGCTCTGTGACCAAATATTCTGGGGTTTTTCCATCCTAACTACTTGGCCAGGAAGTCTGTAATGGGAAAAGATCCAGTGGGAGTTGCCAGCCACAAAGGGGTATTACCCCACAGGCAGAATAGAGTCAAAACGTTTCAAGAGGTTAAAAGTCTATTTTTAAAAGGAAAGAACACAGAGTATGCCTTTAACTTGGTGTTAAAAATAAACTCAGCTGCCTCCTTTACACTTCCCACCCCCTCCCCCTGTCCTCCCATACCCTGCGCTGCCCATAGGGAAGAAAGACTGCTAGTGTTTCATTTTGTTTCTTCGCATGAGTTTTTCTTTTTCTTTTCTTTTTTTTTTCATCTTTGGCCAAACATGAGCTACTTGGTGTTCAGTTCACAAAACAAGTTGCATTCTCTCTCAAAATTTCCTCAGGGATCCCCAGGAAGTAGGTTGGATTATAATTTAGAATTAACCCATGTCAGGGACTAAGGAAAAAATCCACACTGAGATAAACAAAATGGATCCCTGCCAGCTTTCTCCCATGCCTGCGAAGTGTCTGCAGGGGAGGTCATTCAGGCAAGACGGCCTTTCACAGAATGCTATTTAATATCGGGGTTTAAGCACAGGCTTTTCCTGAGGCGTGGTTACCCATAGAAACACGGCTTTGCTGAGTTGCTTTCAATAAATTCCATTAAACAACCACAAAAATCCTATAGATCAGATGTGCCAGTCTTTGTTCACACACACAAAAAAAAGCTAATCTGTAGAGCCGAGAAGCTGCTGTCTGGAGTGAATAATCTTGATTTCTTAATGTATGTAGATGGTAGCGGGATTTCAAGACCCCCCAGTGGGAGGCAAAGATGTTGAAGAATAAAGAGGCACAGGTCTGTGCACAGTCCTGCTACTTCACTGGGGTGGGGGAGAGATGAAGGGTCACTGGGAACTTGTTTACTTAAAAAGAGCTTTTTTAAATGTCTATTTATTTATTTTGAGAGAGAAAAAGGATGTGTGCATGCGGGGGAGGGGCAGAGAGAGGGAGACACAGAATCCAAAGCAGGCTCCAGATTCTGAGCTGTCACCACAGAGCCCAATGCAGGGCTCGAACCCACAAACCGTGGGATCATGACCTGAGCCTAAGTCGGACACTTAACCAACTGAGCCACCCAAGCGGCCCAAAAGATTTTTTAAAAAAGAGACAGCCCTTAGTTAACATAAGATAAGGGAGAAAGCAACAGAATTCATTTTAAGAAATAAAGTTCTAGTCTCAGGTCAGCCTCTGACTTGAAATGTGACCTCAGTCAAGCCATTCATTTTCCTACAGTTTCCTTTCAGAACTATTCTTTAATAGGAATATATAATTGTTAAATTATATGCAATTGATAAAAACGAAATATTGCATCAAAGCACTTAAACAAGTTTAAAATCTCGTTCAGATTTAATGAAGTGATTTTTAATGAAGTGCATGTCTAGAAAGGTAGAAGGGAAATTTCTTCAATAAAGGTTGAGGTCTAGCCAATTGTCCATTTTTCATGAAAAGAAAACACTCTAGTATATATTGGAGACACTAGCACCTAACCGAATATGCCTTGAAAATGGAATAAAGGCAAAATGATGGGTTCCTAGCTGGCAAGGATCAGCTTCTGGGGCACTCTGAAGTTGTGGCAAGTTCCATATGTATATGCAACTATTTTTCAAATGTATATAGATTGGTTGTGATTAAAAAGATATAATTGATAAATTATAAATTCCTTAATTTTATTTCTGTATATGTGTTAATAAAAACTCATTTTAAAACATTAGCAAAATCAAGTAAATTTTCAGCATGTGTTTTTTCATTGTTTTTCAGCACTGACCATTGTGGATTTATTTGTATTAATCTGTACTAATTAATTTGTATTAAATTGTATTTATTTGTATTAATCTACTTGCTCAAATGATTTCCTTTCCTTGATCTATACTGTATACCGTGTTTAAATTTTACAAAATCAAATGCCAAAACACAATAAGTGTAATGGATAGGAATATGCATAGCAAGCCAGTACTAAAACATTAGGACTGCCTCATCTCTGGTCCTTACCATTTCAGCAAACACTCCTTCCTGGTCACTCGCTATCATTTCTGATGACTCAATTATTGTTGAAATGTGTATCTGATTTTTTTGGGGGGGTCATTTGTGTATTTTTTATTGAGATATAATTGACATATAACATTGTATTAGTTTTAGGAGTACAACATAATGAGATTTGATGCTTGTATATCCTATGAAATGATCACCACAATAAGTTTAGTTAACATCCATCACCTCACATAATTACACATTTTTTTCTTATGATGAGAACTTTTAAGATCTACTTCCTTGGCAACTTACAAATATATAGTCCACTATCATTAACCCTCGTTGCCATGCTGCACATTACAGTCCCAGAACTTAATTTCTCTTATAACTGGAAGTTTGTGCCTTGCGACCACCTTCATCCATTTCACCTGCCCCCCACTCCCTGCCTCCAGCAACCACTCAATGTATATTTCTTGATCAATCAATCCTAAATTACAACTTCTCTCAGCTAGGAATCCTGGAACTTAATATTTAAGTTTTTGCCTTAAAAAGGCCTCTGCTACAGGAGTTCATTAAGAAAGCAATGGGACAATGATGCTTGTCAGTAACTCAAAGAACTGCACTAAAACAAGGGGAAGAATCAAGTCTACAATAAAAAACGTTTGAGTCAGTATCTATTTATTTGTGTTGTTCCAGGAAGGACTGAGGGTGGCTTATGAAGAGGCATACAATTAAGCAAGATGCAATCTACTACAATATAAATGAGGAGGGAAAAAGACCAAGAAAATAGGATAGAAAGCACATGGCAGTGGTGAAGTGAGGACATAAAAGGCGTGCCTTGAAATTCTAGGTGCTTCTAAGCACTGAGCAGTTTGACTCTCCCTTTGTACACAGCGAAAGGGAAAAGGGAACCATTATCAGACACCTAATTCATACTGCTTCTTAAACAAATACACACTGGCTTCTCACAAGAAGACTGACTCTTTCAGCTGGCAAGATGAGAGAAAATTCAGGAAGGACAGCATCCCCAAAGCATACTGTTGCAAAGGATCAAACGCCGAGTTTAGCCAAAACTCGAGTCAGTAATTAATCCAGTACGGCTCTTCCAACATTTGGCGTAAATTACTTTGCCTTCCTAAACAGGCAGAAAAGAGTGATTTGCTTCCATTTCATACACCAAGTCAATCACACAGATAAAAATAGAAATAACGTGTCCTAGCAAGTGTAATTCTCTGTCCCATCTTACGTCCAGATGTGCTTCCAAATTAGGATCTTTCAGTGCTCTCTAGAACTCTCCCATGGTGACCTTTTACCCCATTTTATTTTCTCTTACATTGTCCTGTGGCAATTTCCCCCATTGTAACTGTTAGCCTTGGCACCCCTGGAGCCCTCAGCGAGGTAGAAAAACAGATGGCCTGTAGGAGCAGGCAGTCAGGAGAAGACAGCACAGAACTAGATGAAATGGCCAAGCTGGGACTCTCGGGGATACATTGTGGAGACAGTGTCCAATCAGTTTCTGAAGAGAGGCTGTGCCTGCAGCCCATGACTGGACTGGTCAGCTCACTGCTGACTGAGAAGTCCAGAAACAAGTCTGGGAACATCCCCTCTCCCTGGACCCCAGCAAACTCATGAAGCAGGTGAGTACCTTCTAGGCACCGGGCACTGAGCTAGAGCTAGGGAAAGACAGGCGCAAGGTACAGACTGAGCCACCGCCTTGAGGTTAGCTCGTCTATTATACAGGAATTTCAATATGGTAGTTACACACACCTGCTCTGGATCGAGGTCCTGAATCCTACTTCCATTTTTGCTGTGTCACCCAGGACAAGTCAAATTCCTGGGGCTTCAGTTTTAGCATCTGTGGAATGGAGACAGCAACTACATTATAGTGAAAACGCTTGGAACAGTAGTGAGCATAGCTTCCACCCCCAGACCACTGCCTCCTCCTGAGATCCCTGTCTCTGCAAGAGCGACCAAAATTGACTGTGTATGTGTTATTCCAGGCACTGTTCAAAGTATGTGACATATTTGAATTCATTTAATCTTTTTCATAGCCTTATACAGAGGGTACTATTATCCACATTTTATACATCGGAGGCAGAGGGATTCAGTGCCTTGCCTAAGGTTCTCAGAGAGGCAAGACATACTAGTCATTAAGGGTGCACACTCTGGGAACAAACTACCTGGGCTCTAGCTAGAAGTCGTGCGACCTTGGGCTAATTACTTCACTTCTCTGGGTCTGCCTCCTGCCTGTTTGCTCTCAACCCAGTCCCCATCTTCCCTGTGACTTCTGAGAACGACATTTCTGCCATCGAGTGTCGGGTTAGCTAGGCCAACGGGATGTAGTGGTAGAGCTTAACACGTAAAGAGGAGAGAAATGTCAAGGCGTTTCGTCCCCTCTCTGGGGTGGCCGCTCTGGAAGTGGCCGCATCTCCTCCTGGGCTCCAATTCCTGTTGGGCAGCCCCAGAACCTCAGCTCTGGTGACATCCCCTCCACACCAGCCACCCCACCCCCACCCCTGTAACTTGCAAAAGCAGCTTCCTACTGTTGCTCATTCCCAGGTTGCCTTGCCGCCCGTCCTCTGCCTTTTGTGCAATTGCCATACCCTCGTAGTAGAGCCCTGTATCAAGTTTCCTCTGGTGAGCTACGAGAGTAGCATCATTTTCCTGGTGGACTATGACAGACACATTTTGTACTTCCACTTCTTCATCTGCTAAATGCTAATTGTACCTACCTCACAGGGTTGCTGTGAAATTTAACAAGTGAATATATTTGAAGTACTCAGAACAGAACCAGCACAAAGCAAGTAGCAGCTATTCTGGAACACGCAGCCAAGGCACCAAATTCCCTTTAGGCTCTTAGGGAGGCGATCCTGAAGCGTAAAGGATGAGAAGCAGCAAACGAGGTAAAGCAAAAGGTGAAAGTGTTTCAGGCAAAGGGATTGGACAACCCGTGGCCAAGGAGTAACAGGGAGCAGGTGCCCTTCTAAGAATCAGGAAAGGAAAGAGATTCAGAAAGACTGGAGCATGTGGACAGCACAAGGTGAGAGGAGAGTCTGGAAAGAATGATGCTGGAAAGGAGAACGGGGCCAAATCGTGCCTTTTTCGTAATGTTAAGGGTGTTAAATTAGTTTTAAAAAGGAGGCCTTTAGACAGAAGTGGCTCTAAATGCCAGGGTGACTGACATAAGCAAACCAAAATCTAAGCCTGTAAACGCCTCCAAGTTAAGAAAGCGAAACTTAAGGGTAACCAATTACAAACAAGCTTATAACTAGGCTTAAAGTTACAGCCAATCAAATAATTTCCTTTCTTGGCTTCTACATCCACTCTATGTAAGTCTTTCCCCTGGCTCCTGTCAAGGAAGCGCTCCTAACCACTTCCAGTTTGGGATTCTATTCCAATTAGAACAGATTTTTGCTCAAATAAACTTGAAAAACTTTTAATATGCCTCAGTTTATTTCTTAACAACTTGGACCCGAGGACAACAGGAAACCATTGGAGCATTTTAATTATCAGAGTGAATTTACACAGTGAATTTACAATTTAGAGAGATTTCTTTGGTTGTAATGTCAGCAGTATATGGGGTGGGAAGCAGAAAAGAGATGAAGGCAGGAAGAGCTGTTGGGAGCCCATTGTGTGTATCCAGTTAGGGGGCAATCGCTTGGACTCAGTGGTGACAGTGAAGTTATTCAGGAGGTAAGAGTGATGGGATGGGCATTGGATTGGAAGAGGCAGCCCAGGGAGAAGAGGGATCAAAAATGATGACCGGGTTTCTGACCTGGGTGAATGCAAACAGCAAGTAGCACAGCAGAGTTGTTCAAAAGATGGGCTCTGGCTTACACAGCTTGCAGCCAAACCCTAGCTCTACCTACAGCTAGCTGTTGAACCTGTGGCAAGGCACCGTATCACTCTGTGCTTCAGATGTGTGGAATGGGGAAAATATCTGTACCCTCTGTACCAGGTTTTCGAAAAGGTGAAATGAGGTAAAGCATGTCAGATGCTTGGAACAGAGCCGGTAATATCATGAGCACCATGAATCCCCATCACTATTAGAGATGAGGATCTCAGGAGAAGGCACAATCTCAGGGGTGGGAGCATCATGAATTCAGATCACTCAGTACTGACTATGAGACATCTATGGAACCAGAGAAAGAGCTCTGGTCTGCACATAAAGTGAGCACAGATAGGTTTATAGGGCACACCCCGGGGAATGTCAACATTTAAGTGACAGTTTCAGGAAGTGGTTTATAATAAGAAATATATATTTGGCCATTGTCCCGTTCCTGACAGACCTCCTAAAACCCTTCAAATTTCCTGTGATGAGAGCCATCAAGGTGTCTTTTGTGATGTTAATAGTGACAGTTGGAAAGCACCTAAGGGTGGGGGCTGGTTTCCAGTGGAACCAACAGTATAATTTGAAGGTTAGAACTTTCATTCCTACCTCTCCCCAATCCTGACCTCTTGGGGGGGGGGGGTGTGGTGTGCGGGCTGAATGTGAATCAGTCACCAGCGATCAATGATTTAATCAATCATGCCTGGGTAATGAAGCCTCCATAAAAGCCCAAAAGGACAGGGTTTGAGAGAACTGAACCCTTTCCTATAGGGTCTGGCACTGTCTGCAAGTACATGATGTCAGAATTGAATTGAATTGTAGGACATCTAGTTGGGGTCAGAGAACTGCTTGGAAGCATGGGGGCAAAAAATCCACCCACTGGAATTGGAATCAAGAGTCATAGAGGCCCAGGAGGAAAGCAAAGAAAAGCCGGCAGAGAAATAGGAGGGGAGCCAGCAGTGGCTGCAGTCCAGTTGTGAGCAGAAAACAAAGACCTCATAAAAATAGCAGGAGCCGGGCCTGAGAATTACTGGTGTAACTTGGGGTCTGCACTTATCATCCTCTCCAACCAGGGGTCATAGGACATGGTAGCAAGAAGTGTGTCTCAGCTGACCTGTGAATGAGCAAACACCAGACGTCCACCCATGTCTGATCTTCTGTGCTGACCTTGGTGACTGGAAATGACACAACCCAATTTTTCTGGCGACTCCACTGAACCCCTGATCTTTTCCTTCATGTGACAAATCACACAGCAGATATTTCTTCTGAGTACAGATAGCTGCTCTGATTGAGAACAAGCATGAATTTGGTTATCTGCCGTCTCCTGTACATAAGGCCATTTATAGGTTCCTCATCTCCCTTCCAAGGTCCAAATAAACCTTCGAGTAATTGTAGCCTCAGACTTTTGTCTTGTTTTGTTAAAGACTCTGATTCCAGAAGGTTGTTCATCTGCTATGTTTATTAAAATCCCAAGACCTGGTCCAAGGCCTCGCTCCCAGGATTCTGATGACAATGCCAGCATTCTGTTCACCCAGAAGAGGTCTTTGCCAGAGGGCACCAGGAGGATTACTCTGATTCCATGCAGAAAGCTTGTGAAATGGCTTTCTATTCTGTCCAGCACAAGCAAGGGGAGTTGTTATTTTTATAAATGTCAGCAGAGCTTTCCACTATATAGTTTTGGGAGATGGTGATAAAACAAAGAGTACTTTTCTCTTGAATTCTGCTACCCCCAAACTTTCATTAACACTCAATTGATTTTAGGAAAGTTCAGCATTAAGCTTTCCACAGCACTTTGGCACAGTAGTACCTGTACATTTGGGATAACACAATAATTTCTTACTTTAGAAAAAAAAGAATTACTCTGGCAAAATGAACCTTTTAGCTGAGGATGGACTGGTTCCATTTTTCATTCTTCCATTCTCAAGGTTAATTGGGCTGCTGAGCTCTCCCAAGCTGCAAAGGAGGTACTAACCAGCATCCAAACCAGCTTGGAAGGGACATGGAGAGAAACCAGAACTAAGGCTGGCCAGTCTGAAAACTAGTAAATGTTATCAAGTTAACAACTTCCCATTCATCAATAGGTACCCAATAAAAAGGGAATATGCATGAGTTTTTTTAAAAGCTTCACAAAAAATAAGGTGTATTAGCATAATTGACTTTACTATGCAGCAGTAATATAAATGGCAATCCACTCTTGTGGAATATTTGTGTTGAAATTAGGACATGGTAGCACATTCAAACACAAGAGCTAATGGAAGCTCTAAATATAGATTATATTCCATCTGGCTGACAAGAGCCTGCCTCAACACATTAACCAGAGGACCAAACCAGAGAAGGGAAATAGCTCTCAAAAATGCAAAAGAGAAAAGAGATTCACTTGGAATTTTATCTGGTAAAATATCAAGTCACAGAATCAAGTCATCTGTTTCATGGACTATTTTTATAACTCAGATGTTAATTTTGATGCTGTCTTTAGATGCATAAAAAGAGATTCTTCTCCCTTTAAACTTGAAAGAGTTTTGTTGAAGTAGGTACCTCACAGCTCATAAATGGCATTCAGTTGTTGAAAATAATTATGACGATTCGGCTTTGACATTCCTTACATTTGCACAAGAAACAGAGCTGCTGTTTCTTTTCTTCCAAAGCCATTTTAAACGTTCGCCCATGGGGACCATGTCCCCTTAGCATTTTGCAAGAGTTATGCTTTGCGCTAACCAAACAACAAACTTTTGTTTACATAACAAAATTATTTTTTCCAGTTTCAGCTCTGCTTATTAACAAATTAAAGTAGGTATCCTCAAGCCAACATTTCCTCTTTGTTTATGGTTGGAGATCTTGACCCATATGACAAAACAAAATCCACTGAGGAGCACAGAAAAGTACCAGCACACAGAAATGTGTCTTTATAACAATCCCACGGCACACAAGCCATCGTGATAGCCAATGTACTCATAGAAAGTCAACAATGGCTATTTGCAGTTGATCCAGTCCCTCTATTTAGGAGGTTTTTGTGCCATAAATAGATCAGAGAGTCTTGCAAAATGTGTATTTATGGTTAAGCTTTTATGCATTTCAGAATTTGTTTGGAATATTGAGGCATACTATCCTGAGTGTGTTGTTTTCTTTTTGTGCAAACTCTGCTGAAAAACAAGAACAGTGAACAGGATGAAGAAAATGTAATCCAGGCCCTGGGTTGATAGAGAAGATCACCTCTGGGCTTGAGGCCAGTGGGGTTTTAGTTCCCCTTGCTGGGATCTCCAGAGAAACTAACTCCCAAATATTAATCAGACACTGCCCCCTCCCCGCTTTAAAGCTTCCAATGGTTCCTAATCACTCTGAAATAAAACTTCTGACTCTGGCCAACAAACCCCTACACAATCTAGCCACTTCTCAGACTTTACCAGCCCTGCTATGAGCTGAATTGTGTCCCCCCAAATTTATATATTGAAGTCCTAACCCCCAGTACCTCAGAAATTGTGATTGGTTTGGAGATAGGGTATTTAAAGAAGTAATTAAGGTAAAATGGGGTGATATGAGTGGGCCTTGATCCAGTGTGACTGGTGTCCTTACAAGGAGAAGAGATTAGACACGGGCAGGGATAGAGGAAAGACCATGTGAAGACAGAGGGAGAAGGCAGCCATCTACAAGGAAGTGAGAGAGGCCCGAGAAGAAATAAAACCTGCTGACACCTTGATCTTGCACTTCTAGCCTTCAGAACCTTGGGAATATAAATTTCTGTTACTTAAGCCACTCAGGCTGTGGTCGTTACAGCTGCCCTAACAAACAAATACAAGCCCATTCCCTCTCCACTCCTCCTCTGAGGATTTGCCTCCTTTCTGTTTCTTTCCATATGCCTGACTCGTTCCCACCACAGGTCCTCTGCACTAGCTGTGTGGTCCATCCAATATCTGCATGGCTCTTTCTTGTTTTTCAGGTCTCAAATATCACATCTTCAAAGACTAGATAATGTAGAGTGGTTCCCCTGACCTGACTTTCTTATCTTCTGTACCCCCCAATTAGCTCCCTGAGGACAGACATTATGTCTCTCTTGTTCACGACATTATCCCCCAGTCTTAGAACAGAGCTCGTCACTTGGTAGGAAACTCAGGAAATACTTTTTTAATAAGTGAATTAACAACCAAACTTTTTGTTAAGTCACTAAAATCAATTAATTGACATGAAAGGCCTGCCACAAGGTAAAGATAACAGAATTGGTTGGGGCAAATTGAACTGAACTGAATGGAATTGAATCAGGTAAATGAATACCAACCAATCTATAGAATTTGATCTTTAAAATTCCATCTTAACTCTCTGTGATCTAGTCTTGACAATGAAGTCTCTGTCTCTCAAAAATAAAGCAAAGAGGGATCTATTAAGAGAGAAGACTATCTGAAGATAGTTCCCTCTGGAGAGGACAATTAGAAGAAAGGGTGTCCAAGGAAGATAACTATCCACTGTGTTCCCTCTTGATCTGTTCAAAACTTTAGCCAGTGCATATATAACCTTTAGAAAGAAGCTTTACAAAAGACAAAACTAAGGGTCACTGAAGCTCAGTCAGTTAGGTGACACGCTCTTGGTTTGGGCTCAGGTCATGATCCCATGGTTGGTGAGCTTGAGCCCTGGGCTGGACTCTGCAGCTGTCAGCACAGAGCCTGCTTGGGATTCTCTCTCTCCCCCTTTCTGTCTGTCCCTACCCCATGTGCTCTGTCTCTCTCTCAAAATTAATAAATAAACTAAAAAAAAAAAAGATAAAGTTAAGAGTTGAGTAATTACTTGCCTTAAGGATGTCAATGAAATGCTGGCCATTTCCCCATCTGTCCCAAGCACACCATCATTCCTAGTTTCTCCCCTTTGTTCCTGTTGATAAGGCTGGGACGACCCTCCCACCCCCCAATGTCTTCCACAAGCTCTCCTGTCAACTGTACATTCCTGTAGTAGGTAGATCACTTTGAATTATGATTGTTTGCTTAACATATTTGTCTTAGCCTGACCTTCGTGAAGGTGGAGACTGGTCTTACTCATGTTAGTAATCACACAAGATCCAGCCCATCAAAGGGCTCTGGGGACACTTGTCGACGGAGTAAATGGAGAGTACTGCTCTTCCCCAAAGACTGCAGCTGACCCATCCAGCTCTCATCTGTGTTCTCCTGCACACCTCTGGATTCTTAGTATCTGCTCCTCCAGCTCCATAGAGCATATCAAGAAGGGCAAAAGAGAGCCCTCAGCCTAATAAACACTTCACCAGAGGCCCAAGTTGAGATGCATTCTACTTACCTGTCTTAATCCAAAAGGAAAAAAATAAAGTGGCAGAGCCCTGTTAAGGCTTTAAAAAAAAAAAGAGATATAATTCACATACCATAAAATTCATTATTTTAAGGTTGTAATTCAGGAGTATTTAGTATAGTCTTATTGTGCGGCCATCATCACTATATAATTCCAGAATATTTCCATCACCCCAAAATGGAGCCCATAGCCATTAGCAGTTCCTCCCCATTTCTCCTCTCCCATTAGGCCCTGGCAACTACTACTCTACTTTTTATCTCCATGGATTCGCCTATTCTGGACATTTCATATAAATATAGTCATACAGTGTGCAGCCCTTTGTCTCTGACTTCTTTTATTTCGCATAATGCTTTCAAGGCCCATTTGTGTCATAGCATGTGTCAATACATCACTCCTTTTTATGGTTGAATAATATTCCATTGTGTGGGTACATTTGTTTTTCTTTTCCTCAGTTGATGAACATTTGGGTTGTTACCACTTTTTGTCTATCATAATGTTGCTATGAACACCCATGTACAAGTTTTTGTATGAACATATGTTTTAAATTATCTTAGACTATATATCTGGGAGTGGAATATTCTGGGTTATAAACACGCATAATAACTTTGTTTTTAACTTATTGAGGAATCGCCAAAGTGTTTCCACGGCAGCTGCACCATTTGACGCTCCCGCCAGCAATATAGGAGGGCAAGGCATTTTCTCTTAGAGATTAGATAATCCCAAAGGAAGGACATTGTCCTTTATAGACTGCCCAAGGTCAAAAGAGAGAGACAAGAGATGTTTTATTAGGGAGGAAGGTGTTTTATTAGGGGAATGAATGGCT
Organism: Prionailurus bengalensis; assembly: GCF_016509475.1. Classification (NCBI taxonomy): domain Eukaryota; kingdom Metazoa; phylum Chordata; class Mammalia; order Carnivora; family Felidae; genus Prionailurus; species Prionailurus bengalensis. Next base: position 114,681,647 of record NC_057358.1, read on the forward strand.
CACAAAGTCCTGCTGACTCATTTTCAGGCAACTTTACCATGGCCTTATAGTTCACATTGAAACTATCTGCTCAATCTTAACACGAAGTGCCTGGGTGTCTACAGCACCTTTGTTCCAAGCAGCATAGCACCTTGGAGACATCATTTAATATGTGCAGTTTTGTTTCCTATTCAGCAGGGAGAGACAGGTCTTCCTTTGCCCACTTAGCTTTATTTCTGGGAATAAGCTTTTCAAGACGTAGGAAGTTCAGCCTTGCTTTAAGCCATCAAGCTGCTTGAATGGATATCATCCATTATTTCGGAATTTTTATTCAAACTTTAGGTTAAGGCAAATTTTATATGTCTAATGGCTTTGGGAAGTTAAAAAGACCTAAGAGGTTCTGTGTGTGTGTGTGTGTGTGTGTGTGTGTGTGCATGTGTGTATGCATATGTGTGCCTGTGTGTGTGGGCACCACAGAATGAGGGGTACATGCTGTCCATCAGTAACTATCAACTAACAGAAGCCACAACCTACCCTGTGTATGGCAGCCAGAACCTACCGTTACACGGCAGATACTAAGTTTCTGTGCCTCCTTGAAAGAAAGCAACACTGACTGTGAATAAAAAAAGATTTTAGGGGTGCCTGGGTGGCTCAGTCGGTTGAGCGTCCGGCTTCGGCTCAGGTCATGATCTCGTGGTTTGTGGGTTCAAGCCCCGCATCGGGCTGTGTGCTGACAGCTCGGAGCCCGGAGCCTGTTTCAGATTCTGTGTTTCCCTCTCTCTCTCTGACCCTCCCCCGTTCATGCTCTGTCTCTCTCTGTCTCTCAAAAATAAATACATGTAAAAAAATTTTTTTTTAAAAAAGAATCTGAATCTAAGGTTTATATGCATGCAACTTATGGATGGAGTAACAACAAATGGAAGAAATATATTTACAAATGAAAGTGAACCTACATTTACTTCGCTAAAATTGATTTTTTTTTCCTCTCATCACAGTTTTCTCTATCACACTACTCAACTTCCCTGGAAGAATCAGCACAAAGGTAAAAACACAACAAAACTCCCTCCCTGTTCATAAAACTCCTGTCCTGACTCCCAGTCCACACCCTAAATAAACAGGCAAGACTGCCCATGTCCTAAGTGGATATCTCCCAAAGGCCTTGAACCTAAAGAGAACCTGCTTCCAAGGAGAGGCCATTCCATCCACCCAACTTCCTCGGGCCCCACAGCTCCTCTCTAACGACAGGCAGCCACAGTGGCTCAGCTGATCTCGGCAGGTGCAACAGCAGAGAGAGGGGAACAGAGGTTAAGAGGGGAGCCAGGAGGGCGAGGTAGCAGATGAGGCCAGCTGTCAATCAGCTGTCACTCAACAGCCTGCCCAGCGCTGCTCTCCTGCCTGAGGCTGTGGGGAAGTGTTCTGAGTGGTGTTCCAGGATAGCTCCCTTCCGGCGTGCCAGCAGAGGCAGAGGCATCCTGTGAGATAAGCTCTGAAACGCAGAGGAGAAAGAAAAACTACAGGAGCAGAGTAGGCTGGACCCTCCCCATCACATCTCTAAGCCTCCACTTCTCCAGCCCTAAAGCAGAGGTGGGTCAACATGACATCTGAGAGAATACATGTAAGAGCGTTGCTACTAAATGAATGAAAAACTCACTAACTCAAAGTTAGAGGTTTGAAGGCTTGAGGTTCTGTCAGCACCACCTGGAGCACCTGTCGGAACGCAGACCACAGGCTTCACCCCCAGAGGTTCCATTCATTAGGGTAAGGCCTGCAAATTTGCATTTCTACCTTCCCAGGCAGGGGATGTTGCTGCAGCTGGTCAGAGACCACACCGTGAGAACCATATAAAAGCATAGTGCTGGGGCACCTGGGTGGCGCAGTCGGTTAAGCGTCCGACTTCAGCCAGGTCACCATCTCGTGGTCCGTGAGTTCGAGCCCCGCGTCGGGCTCTGGGCTGATGGCTCAGAGCCTGGAGCCTGTTTCCGATTCCGTGTCTCCCTCTCTCTCTGCCCCTCCCCCGTTCATGCTCTGTCTCTCTCTGTCCCAAAAATAAATAAAAATTGAAAAAAAAAATTAAAAAAAAAAAAAAGCATAGTGCTAAATGTCAGCTAGTGTTATAACGGTGATCACACGGTATGTCCATACTGAGTGGTAAGAAGGAAACAAAGTCACTGTCCAGAAAAAGGAAGAAAATAATAAAACATATATAAATACAAAACATATAGTGCTACGTTGACAGTACTCAAGTACTGCAGTTTAGTCTTTCAAGCCAGAAAGACTAGGAATTAATCAGACAGACATTTTTGACCAACCCCCCTCCTCCAACTTAACAGAAGCAGACCAAGCCCCCCAGTCTGGGCTTGGAGCCCCACTCTCCTACCAAAGGGAGAGGAATCTGAGGGAAATGCTTCTCTCCAAGTCTCAGTCCGGGGGCCGCAACCTTGAACTCAACCACCCTCTTCCCTTCCAGATGTCAGAGGGAGAAGCCTCTCAAGGCAGAGGGTACCCTGGTACCCATTTCCTCCTCTTCCATGTTCTTTGCCTTCTTGCCTGGGGAGCTAAGAAGCTGGGCTGAGTGCAAAGTGACTTTCACTGCAAAGCTCACCAGACCCTGATAACAAGGTCATGAAAACCTACACAAACTACTTAATGCATGTGGGACTTGTGCATGTGGTACAGCACATCCCGTGTTGGAAGCGATACTTTTCTGTTGCTGGTAATCCCTCTTTTGACCTTGGAGCTCACCGAACAGCTCAAATCAGGTGGTATTTATATGTGGAACATGTGACACATTATGCCCTTTGGCTTAGTGACCCACACAGGAACCAAATGGAAGCCAGACTAGACATCAACGTTGTTCACACAAAGCAAATTGTTCAAATAAATTCCACTTAAAGAATGGTGATTTGGGGGAAGTGAAAGGATTCTCCCTAGATTTGTTTACTGTGAAGTATAAGGGAAGAGCTTCTTTACTGGTTTGAAATGACATCTGATAAAATTACATGGAAGGTGATGAAACATCATCCTCTGAGCAATGAATGGTTCTGATCCAGTTCAGTACCTCCTCCTCTCTCTTGCCACCTTCCCATTTTACCCACTAAAGAGCTTCTCATATGAAAGGCTAAGAAAACCAACCGATATAAAGTACAGTTGAAACTGAGTGCTAAAAACTTATCCATAATTAAGCTAGGCAATTGCCTCCTGAAAATTAATTGGGACCAACTCTGAGCATACAAGTTGTAAAATCTATAAAGTTATAAAGTTAAAAATCTATGAAGTTATAAAATGTCCAATATCTCATTTTTCTATGTCCCTCCATCCAATTTCCTCTCAAACATCTGCCTCCCTCTCTCTCTCTCTCCCTCCCTCTCCTTCTCTCTGAGTCTCCTGCCTTCTCTCTCACTATATGTATTTCATAAACCTGTTTGCAAGAAAGGAAAGAATCCTGGGTTAGTCATTCACACTTTAGTGTGAATTAAGTCAGTGAGTCAACTCTCACAGGAATGAGGTTTCAAGCCATAGCTCTAATTGTGGAATGACTGTTTTGAACCCCTTTAAGGATATTTCATGGAACAGCTAAATTTGGGGAAGAGGAGAGGAACTGCTCAAATCTGCCTGTGCATAAAGGCAGCCCTGAGTCCAGTTTTGAGAAATGAGAGCCTTTAGCTCACTCCAAACTGAAAGTGAATTCAGATTAATTCACAGACATTGAGTGATAGTTACCATTTGTCCTTTGGGGATTTATTGGTTTCAAACCCTTCTCTTCTCTAGGCTTCAGAAACATCATTTCTTTTGTTTTTTTTTAAGTTTATTTATTTTTATTTTGAGAGAAAGAGAGAGAGAAAGAAAAAGAGAAAGGAGGGGCAGAGAGAGAAGGAGAGAGAAAGAATCCCAAGCAGGCTCCATGCCATCAGAGATGAGCCTGATGCGAGGCTTGAACTTACAAACTGTGAGATCATGACTGGAGCTGAAACCAAGTCTGACGCTTAACTGACTGAGCCACCCAGGTGCCCCGAAACATCATTTCTGATGGCCCGTGTCAGCCTGGTAGGATCTATTCTCACTCGACACCTGGTCTCTCTACTCCAGAAGCCCTTTCCACCAGCAAGTTTTTTTTTTAAAAGACCCAACATGAGCTGCTTGGGCCAAATGTGGCTGCGAATCCTTCAACAAATGTTCTGCTCTGGTGAGCATGACCCTCAGAGTAGAAAGTTGATAGTGCTCTGACATATGGCTGGTCCCCTGGAGTTTCTCACTCTTCCCTCAGCCGGAAGAACTTCAAAACTCTGAGCCAGTGGAAAGTTCAGTTTGTTCCAAGCAGGAGAGACAAGTGTGCTCCCAAAATGAGTACTGGCATTTGGAAATACCCGAGGGTATTATAAATATAATCTTTCTGAGGTGTGAGTGTGTGTCAGAGAGAAAGAGATAGAGAGTGTGTGTGTGTGTGTGTGTGTGTGTGTGTGTGTGTGTGCATGTGATGACAGAAAGGGGTGCGAGCACAGGCCCAAGGCCAACAAGTATCAGTGTCAAGAACATGAGGTCAGGCATAGAGAAGAATGTCCACTATGTGCTCAACACTAAATTCAGAATTTTCTACTGCTTCTTCCCTGTAGAAGTGGGGGAAAGGGAATGAGGGAGGAGGAGAAAAAATGAGGGAAGGAAATAGAGAGAGAAGCAGAGACAAGATGGAGAAAGAGACATGAGTAGGGATGAGGAGAGAGAGGAATAGGAAGTATGGAGTCTTGCCTGACGTAGAACAAAAGGCCTGGACTGAGAGGGGCACTGGGTGGCTCAGTCGGTTGAGCGTCCGACCCTTGATTTTGGCTCAGGTCATGATCTCACAGTTTGTGAGTTTGAGCCCCACATGGGGCTCCTCTCTGACAGTGCAGAGCCTGCTTAGGATTCTCTCCCCCTCTCTCTGCTCCTCCCCTGCTCTCTCTCAAAATAAATAATTTTTTTTAAAAAAGGCCTAGACTAAGAGAGAGAGAGTCAGAATGAAGGACTGCTGATCAATCACAGGTCCCGCCACCAGTTACAAGTGAGTCATTCTGCCTTTATTGCTTTGCCAACTATCAGCTTTCATATCCAAATGGTCCGCCTCTCCCATAATGCTATGCCAAAGCTAATCCACCATCCACAAGGCATTCTATTTCCTGCCAGAGACGGGCTTGTTCGGGTGGGTCTTAGTCCCTTCTGTGTCTCTGGAAATGCTGCCAGTCTCTGGAGCTGAGGCATAGAGTGAAGGGAGGTGAAGTGATCTTGACCTTACAAGAGAGCCCCTATGACCTTCACTGCTCTTTAACGAACTGAGCTGACCAGCACAGGGGCACTTAATCCTTTATGTGCCATGGCTCCCAGTGGCAAGCTGGTAAAGCCTATAGACAACTTCTCAGAATAATGTTTTAAATACATAAAATTACAAAAGAAAACAATTATACTCTTATGGTCATCAAATATTTAAGTAATGTACCAGAGTAATATGTGTACTCCTTTAGCAATGCTTTATTTCTAAAAAAAAAAAAAAATTTTTAAGGTTTATTCTTGAGGCAGAGAGTATGAGCAGGAGAGGGCCAGAGAGAGAGGGAGACAGAGAATTCAAAGTAGGCTTGGCACTGACAGCAGAGAGCCCCACGTGGGGCTCAAACTCACGAACCGTGAGATTATGACCCGAGCCCAAGTTGGATACTCAGCTGTCCGAGCCACCCAGGCACCCCAATCAATGCTTTACATACTAAGACCTGATGAAGGGTCAAAAAGCTACTGTCATTTCAAACAGTGATGGGATGGGGCGCCCGGGTGGCTCAGTCGGTTAAGCGTCCAACTTCGGCTCAGGTCATGATCTCATGGTTTGTGAGTTTGAGCCCCACATCGGGCTCTGTGCTGACAGCTCGGAGCCTGGAGCCTGCTTTGGATTCTGTGTTTCTTCCTCTCTGCCTCTCCCCCGCTCATGCTCTGTCTCTCTCTGTCTCTCAATAATAAATAAAAACAGTAAAAAAAAAAAATTAAAAACAAGAAAAAAACAGAGTGATGGGAGATGTTTTGAGATGTCTGCAATAACTATCAGGTTATGTGAAAAGATCTGTGATTTCAATGGCGACAAAGTCACAGTGCTAATACCACTGCAGTCAAGTTGCCTGCACTCTTACCAGAAGGAAAAGCTAGATTTCAAAGAAAGGTTAAATAAAATAGAGATATGATTTCTTCCCGTTCAAATTCATGAACCAGAATAAAGGAAATAAAGGAGTGTCTGATGATAATAGTAACAGGAACTATACTAACAAAGCACCATCTCCTACAAGAACAACAGCAGACACGGCTGCCATGTATGGAGACTCTTCTCTTTACTAGGCTCTGGGATAAGTGCTTTCTGCATTTCATTTCCCTTCATTCTCACTCTGAGGAAGGCATCATTTTGCCCACTTAACAGATGAGGAAACTGAGGCTTAGGGATTTTAGGGAACTTGTCCAGGATCACAAGTGATAAGCAGCCAAGAATGGGAGTCAGGCTGTGGCTGTCTGTCAGCCAAGCCCACATTCACCAAGAGTCCTTGAGAAAAAGGGGTGTGGAGGTGGGGAAAGAGAGAGAGATGAATGCCCAGAAGCACTGCTTCCTTTTTCTCATCCATACATAGTTCCTGTTGGTGTGTAATGGGGAGATAGGTGCCAGAGAGGATAGGAGCCTGTCGATCACGGACACCATCAAAAATCTTCTCAAAAACACTAAAAAGGAAGGGCTACGAAGGAGGACCAGCTCTATAAAGTCTCTATAAATAATACAGCATGGTAATGGCACATGAATAGACAGACAGATCACCTGAACCTGGGTGGGCCCTACTCTCCATGCAGCCACCAACGTGATTCACAAGCAGGTGCTACCCCTGACTGAATCACACACACTGGTGTCTCCATAAGAAGACTCTGCCAGGTTTGAGGGAGGAAGGAGAACTAATTTTTCAAAATGCTGTTCAAACAGGATCTGTTTCTGTTTAGGTCATCAGGTAAGACTTGCACATCAATCAGTAAGTCACAAGACCAGACTAAGCTTAATTTAATGCAACCCAGGATTGTATTGGCTTTCTTCATGGTCACATTACATAGGTGACTCAAACTGGATTGATTTTCAAGTATAATCTCTCCACCTTTGTTGTACATATTACGGCTAAGCCAAGTCACATCCTGACAGTGTGCCATTGGTGTTTTGGACGCAAATACAGTATCTTTCATTTATCCCCATTAAATTTAACTCTATGGCCATGTCATATCATGCAAACCCTTGGCTGTCCATTTTTGCTTTTTGGTTTTTTGATTTTGTTATTAATGAGTATATCCTGGTGAACACTGCTTCTTCTCCTTCACTAGTATTTCAAAAATCTCTTTTATTTATTTATTTATTTATTTATTTTAATGTTTATTTATTTTTGAGAGAAACAGACACAGAGTGTGAGTGGGGCAGGGGCAGAGAGAAAGAGAGACGGAATCTGGAGCAGGTCAGCACAGAGCCTGACGTGGGCCTCGAACTCACAAACTGCGAGATCATGACCTGAGACGAAGTCAGTCGCCCAACCAACTGAGCCACCCAGGCGCTCCTCAACAATCTGTTCTAGAACCTGATGTGAGATAACCAGGAAACTACACAGCTTGCAGAATTTGCTTTCTTTCTTCTTAAAAAACCAGATGGGCATTTGCCTATCTTTCATCTTCTCTCCCACATCCACAATTTGTCATAATTCTCTCAACTCTGGAATGTCATTTCTTTAGGCCAACAAAATGGATAGGTTTGAACACCTGCACTTTCACTCATCTTAAATGTCTGTTACCTTTTTATCAGTGCTTGTTCGATCCTTTCCAGTTCAAGGATCATTCTACTTTGTGTATTCAATGTATGTGGGATACTGACTATGTTCTAGGCACTGAAAATTCAAAGAAAAATATGTTCCCTGACTTTTGGGAAGCTTTCAGCTTATTGGAGAAAACGAAAGTACAAATTGATAAACAATAATATGTGGTAATTAGAAGTCAAAACAGGTTATATTATAAAGAGAATCTATTGACTCCTGGAACTGTAAAGTCTTGTCATGTAACAGGACATGCTTCAGGCATGGTTTGATTAGGGCTCCACTAGTGGTTTGCTGGAAAGTGTGTACAATAACTAATTGACTCTCTGGAGAACAAAGCCTTGACTTACAGTGCTTGCCGATTTCCATGTTGTAAATACCCCCACCATGGCCTATTTCAAGCTAAGAGTATAAAATCACGAAACACAGAATTGGAAAGAGAGGTGCACAATCCCCTGTGGCCTGATGATTGATGTAGCTCCAGTCCACTATTACCACCCTCATTTCTCTACAAGTTTCTCCATTCTTCCATGGTCTATATGCTGGTTTTGTCCTGATGATGCAACCAGCAGCTGAGCTATACACTTTATTCTGGCATCTAATGGAGAACATGCTTCTCTACCCTTAAGTACCAAAAAATTCCTGAGATACCTGAAATAATCACTGTACCCAAAGAACACTCCCAACTGGGCTGGCCTTGAGCAATGTGTTTAAAAAAGTAATAGTAACTGCTTTGCAAGGCTCTCCATTTCACCTACCAAGTGCTCCTTGTTGGATAGAATTGGCACCAAAATCATGTCTTCTAGAAGGTGAAATTATCAGTAGGACGAGAAAATAGCTTATTCACATTTGTCCATTTTAGTGGCTACACCAACCAGATTTTCCTTTCAGGACTGAAACTCCCATCCTCCATCGCTGGGATGAGTGATTGTTGATGGTTCATAAGTGAGTTCCTCTACAGGCATTGCTCTAGCCAATAGGAGCTGCCTGCCCCTTTTGGGAAGAAACTGCTGGTCAATGGGCAGGTACAAAAGCCTCGCCCTGCCTCAATTCAGACCTCTCTGAAGGGATATCCCAGCTCCAGAGCTCCCCTGGAGGATCAGATGAGGCCTTTACTGCAACCGCACAGCAGGTCAACTTTCCCTACTGCTCCATTGGATTTCCCTCTCTGTTAACGTCCTTCCCGTGAGCCTTCCCCACTAACTCTCTTGCATGCAAATCTCTGTGTCTATTTCCAGGCAACATCATTGCAATGCCCATCCCTGAACCAGTCACTGGGTTGTTTTAGACAAATCAAGTCTCATCACTGAAGCTGGAGGTGGGGTCAGTCCCACTGACATTCCATGCTTGCCCCACTGTCGGGGGGGGGGGGGGGAGGATTTGGATGGACAGCACTATCTGTGTCACAATACAACATGCTGAGTGATGTAAAAGACACACAAACAATATCAAAGTCCAATAACTGTTGTACTGTAGGTGCTAAGAAAAAGGAAAGCAGCCCCTGACACCCACAAATAATCACAGTTAGACCCCAATAGAATTACAAGCTGGTCTGACACTCATAGCCAGGCCATCTTGTTCTCCGGTTGGACATAAATAATCTCATAGTACACCAACCTCAGATAAACTTACTCTGAACCATGATAAAGAACAACAAAACAAGTTCACAGTAAATTTGTAATTTGTAAATTTTTACAAATTTGTAATTTATAATTTTGTCTATGCCAACACAAAAACAAGGTCACTGTGCCACCCATAAAACACCAAAGCATAGAACTGCCCTTTGCTCTTTGGTGGTTCCCAATCTAGAGAAGATTTTTGAGTTAATAGACCCTCCCCAAATCACCCAACCAAAGCCCAAATCTTAAAAGTTCTCTGTGACACTCTGTTATGCCCCATGGAGTATGTTTTCCCTCCATCAATGAGTAATAAACCTACCTTGTCTCATTGTTGGTGTGTTCCTGGTGGTCTTTGGCTGAAGGGCACTGACAGTATTCAATCAGCATGTGGGGATGAGTAACTCCTATTTCAGGGGAGCCTTCACAGAGGAGGTGAACTTTGAGCTGGTTCTTGAAGGATGATTGGGCTTTTCCAGGCAAGCAGGGTCAGAAAGAAGCCTTTCCCAGGCAAAGGTTGGCAGTACAAAAATGAGGATGAGGAGTCCACGTGGGTGGGATATGGGGTGAACTGGGAGGGTACTGGGACCAAATGTGCAGATCCTTGTAGGTCCACTTAATCCTGTCAACAAAGAGGACAGAAGTTGGAGGTAAAGAGCTCTAAATTTGAAATCTGGTTGAAAGAATAATTACCTGAGTAACCATAATTTTTTTTTTCCTAGCCCTTTTTCCTTTTTTTTTTTTTTTTTAATATGGAGTGGGGTAGGAAGAGAGGGAAAGACACTTGATTTTATTAAATCAAAATTGCATATTTTGAGTTTCTCCAGTTTTCTTAATCTTAAATTTAAGGCATATGTCTGGCAACACCAAGCCCTTTACTCCCTAGTTATCATGAATTCTGAGAAGATCTAAAAAATTGGGGCCAGTGGTGTAAGTCCTGGTATGAATCCAAAAGCCAAGAACCAGGAGCACAAATGTCTGAGGGCAGGAGAAGGTGGACGTCTCAGCTCAACAGAAGAGCAAATTTGCCCTTGCTTTTCGCTCTATGAGGGCACTCAATGGATTGGATGATGCCCATTTGCATTGGGTAAAGTGATCTTATTCAGTCTCCTGATTCAAATGCTAATCTCTTCCAGAGACACTTTCACAGATACAACCAAAAAATAATGTTTTACCAGCTATCTAGACACCTTTTAGCCCAGTCAAGTTGGCATATAAAATTAATCATCACCCCTTGGTAACTGGTTGTAAGAGTACAGTTCTATATAAATGTTTGTTAATTACAGGTCTTTAGAAAATGACAGGTTTCTGATAAACTGAAGCAGACTGAAATGCCCCCAGTTTTATAAGTCCTCCCTGGTGCTACCCTGGATCACAATTATAGAGAATTTTGTGTATATTTGGGAAATCCATGTTTTCATATTTTTACTACATGTGTATTGATAAATCATTTAAGTATTATTTTGTGCTTTTAGACATAAGTAGTATCACAATGTGTATCATTTTGTGATGTCTTTTTTTAACTCAGTATTATGTTTTGGGGCCCAGACTTTTTGTTAATATATGCAGAACTCTTAGTGCCAGTAAACATGTGAGTATTAACCATTATTTTCATAATTATTAATATGAGGCTTTATGTCATTCCTTGTAATCACTTTATAGTAATGAGCACTTTATTATACTACATTTTATTTATTCATTCTTCTATTGGTGAATATTTAGGTTATTTCCAATTTTCTGCAATTATAAACAAACAATACCCCATAGAATATCCTTAAGCAAGTCATGTTCATGTGTTCAAGAGTTTGTACTTACTTAAAATGGGTTGTAAAGAGAATGTATTTTAAGTTTTGTTAGCTATTGTCAAAGTGCTCCCCAAAATGTCTGTAACCATTGGTTTTCATAATCAATGTATGAGAATCCCTACTTTTCTAGATCTTTGCCAAACACTGTGTCAGCTTTTTCAATCTGTTCACTAATTTTTTTAGTTCCTGTTCACTAATAAGTGAGACGGAACTTTTTTTCCCTACGTTTATTGACCATTTAGACCCTTAACCTTTTCCAGGGTCACAGAACTCCTTGAGAATCTCCCTTAGAAAAACACACCTGTGAGGCACCTGGGTGGCTCAGTTGGTTGAGCGGCTGACTTCGGGTCAGGTCATGATCTCACGGTTATGAGTTCAAGCCCCGCATCAGGCTCTGTGCTGACAGCTCAGAGCCAGGTGCCTGTTTTGGATTCTGTCTCCCTCTCTCTCTGACCCCACCCCACTCTGACAGTGACAGAGTCTCACTGTCTCTGAAAAATGAATAAACTTAAAAAAAATTTTTTTAAAGAAAAAGAAAACCACACCTGTGCACCTGCACCATACTTTGTATACATATTGAGGGGCTTCATAAAGCCCTTAAAGACCATCCATGAACTCCTCAGAGCAGAGACTCTCCAACTGTTAATGGATATAAGAACCATCTGGGAAGTTTGTTGAAAAGAAGATTCCCATGACCCATCTTCAGGGATCCTGACTCAGGGTGTCTGGGTAGAGCCCAAAGGGTAGTTGCAGGTGATAATTATAAGAAAGACAGCTTTAAGGGTTCCTGGACTCCAAGTAAGAAATCCTATTTCCGCTTTCCAAAATTTTCCTTTTCCCATAGCTATGAAACAAAGGATAAAGTCACTAAGCTTAATATTCAAACTCTAACTTGCCTTCACACTGACGTTGTTTCTACTTTTAAATCCAGAGTTACTACTGAAGGCACACTTTGTGCCTTTCATCAAGTTGGCTAGGAGGGTGCGTGAAAGGATGAAGAAACAGGATTACATGTGATGCAAAGAAAGACACAAGGAAGGGGAAAAAATTAAGAAATTCTAAGCTATGCCAACAATGCTACATAAAAAGCATCTCCCTACTAAATATGAACAGCTTGTGTTTGGAATGGCTTGTGTACTAATTTTAATACATGAGCAAGCTCATTTTTTCTCTGTTAGATACTTTCTTTTAAATTTATTCTTGTTGCTGTTGTTGTTGTTGTTGTTGTTGTTAGATACTTTAAAGATCCTCTTGTGAAAAGAAGGAAATAGTTTCCTCCCAGATCTAAATTCACGTATGTGACTATTGTAAGAGGAAGAAAATTGATCTCCTCAACTGCAAATAAGACATATTCTGTTTAAAAACCTAGTACTTAGGAAGCCATGAACCAAAGAGCTTGCAGTGCATTTTCAGAGCAGTTAAGCATCTTTTTGGTATGAAGATGATTTTACATTGATACATTTCTCCCCTTTCTTTTTCAGGCCAGCAGTTTTCAATAGAGAGTTAATCCTTGTTTTTAACTAAGTCACACGCAAATGCATTCCTCACTGAGCTGTTCAAAGGCCAGCATCCTCTTGAACCTTCGGTGTAATTCAGTTTGGCAAATGATTCCAGGAACAAGAATTAGGATCCGGTTCTAGGACTTTAGAATGACTCACTAGTTAACTTTGGTCTAGTAACAATAGAAAAATGACCGTTGCTCTATCTATGAAACTGGGACAGTGATGCCAGCTGCTTGTCTCACACAAAGGGATGAAGGAGGGCCAGGCTTGTGAGATAACAGGCATCATGTGGGTGGGAAAGAGGAGGGTGCCAAGAAAGAGCCAGAAGACCACAAAGGAGGCAACCTGACACAGAACTGAAGGAAAGCTATGAGTAAGGTGTTCTGTAAACAATGGGGAAAGCTAAATGAAGTCAAATCCCATCCCTTGTCCTTCTGGAGACTAGCTTTCTACTTTCATTGGTAATTCATTGGGTTCAGAGTAAAAATGATGGCCCAGGCTTTCTGAAACTTTCTGAGCTCATTATCTTATTCATTTGGCAATATATTACTTCTCATATTATATAGATTTTCCAGTCTAGACTGCATGCTTATTAAACATGATAATTGTGATTGATATATAAGTGTACATATGTGTGTGTGTGTGTGTGTGCACGCACGCACATGCACACATTCAAAGTAAAATGCCTGGAACTCTCAATATAAATACTGTGTATGTTCAGTGAATGAATTCTTACATACAGAGTAAAACAATACACACACACACACATCAGCATTTCCCCCCCAGGATTCAAGCCAGCAAAAAAAGAGCAATGGTGAGGGGGAGGTGTTGAGGAGACACTTCTACTTCCATATTCATTCCTGCCTGTATTATTTATGATCTAGATACAACTGCAGTTAATGGAGACTGAGTAGTCATGACTTAAACAAAATAGAATTATATTTCTCTCTAATATAATGTGGCTGCCCCATAGTGTCCAAACTCAAGTTCCTTCCACCTTTCTTAGGGTGTTATTCTCATCTGCATGGTCCAGGTAGCTCACCACAACATCCACATCCTGGCTCAGTTGGAAAAGAAAGGAGAGCACATCTTTCCTTGTAAGAACACATCTCTTCACAGCCCTTTGGCTAGAACTTAGTCACATGATCACATGCCTAGCTGCAAGGGAGTTTGGGAAATGTAGTCCATATTCTGGGTAGCCAAAAGTCCAACTAACAATCAGTGTCCTCTAACGAAAAAGAAGGGAGAAATGAATATTGAGACAATCAGCCATCTCTGTCACACTGTCCAGCATTAAAAAAACAAAAGTAATAAAGATGTGGATTTCCCAAAGTTGCTAGAAAAAAAGCTCCAATGGACTCAGAAGTAGCCGGCACTTGCTGGTATCATGAGTGTACTAATCTACATACAGTCATTCCAGATGTTCATTCAGGGAAAAGATCATTCTCAACTTTGCATATTTGCCTTTGAAAAGCCTGATCCTTCTTGTATTAATTTCTGCTACTTTCCAACTTCCTTTCCTATGTCAGCTTTGGGTTTTTATACTACAGATAAAATTTTATGGTTTTTGACCTCTAGGACAGTAAAAGCCCACTTTGATTACTGTGCATACAAGACTAGAAGTGAATGCATTTGGTGTGAAATCAGGGACCTGACTACATTCAACTTGAAAAATAAGGACAAAAAGCCAGTGAGCATGTTCAGAGTGGGGATGATCAGACAATCGACTAGTCATAAAAATTAAAGCAACCATATAATAGTTAAAATCTAAGGAGCTCCCCTCTTTTTGCTAGATGGGATGCTGCCTGATTCCTGGATTGCTTAATAAAAAAAATTAGATTTTCAAATAAAAAAAATGTTTAAAATCTATTGAAGACTTACTTTCTGCCAAGTGCTTTATCTGCATTATCTTATTTAGGATGCTAAAAGAAAAAAAAAAAGAGTTGGGGAGGGTGGTTCTACGACTATCTTCATTTTCAGCTGAGGAAACTGAGCTTGAGTGAGTAATTTGCCCATACTACCCAGCTACCAAGTGGCAGAGCCTGGACTTGAACTCAAGAAGTTAGCACTAGTATTGGTACCTTTAACCACTGGCTATATGCTGCCATGCTGGTGGCATGGAGGACTGTGAGCATTGTCCCAGCAGCCTTCCTGCCGACAGTCACATGCATAGCTATTGACCCCATCAATCACTCTATCTGCAAGCATGATGGTGGGGGACATAAACAAGAGAACAAAAATCCCAACCTTCAGGATTTAAAGTTGTCTTAGAAAATTAAAGCCTCAGGGCACCAGGGTGGCTCAGTCGTTAAGCATCTGACTTTGCCTCAGGTCATGATCTCACAGTTTGTGAGTTTGAGTCCCACATCGGGTGAGCTTGAGCCCTGCACTGGGTGAGCTTGAGCCCAGCTTTGGGTGAGCTCGAGCCCTGCTTTGAGTAAACATGAGCTGGGCTTTGGGTGAGCCTGCTTTTCTCTCTCTCTCTCTCCTTTTCCTCTCTGCCCCTCACTAACTTGCGCCCTCTCTCTCTCAAAAAGAAGAAGAAGAAGAAGAAGGAGGAGAAGAAGAAGAAGAAGAAAAGAAAATTAAAGTCTTTTTACGATGAAAAAATTTCAGAAAAACTTTAAATATATTAGAAATAGTTCTACAGGGGCACTTGGGTGGCTCAGTCCCTTAAGCAACCGACTTCGGCTAGGGTCATGATCTCGCGGTTCATGAGTTTGAGCCCCACATTGGGTTCTGTGCTGACAGCTCAGAGCCTGGAGCCTGCTTCGGATACTGTCTATCCCTCTCTCTCTGCTCTTCCCCACTCACACACACACACACACACACTCTCTCTCTCTCTCAAATAAATTAACATTAAAAAATAGTTCTACATTTGATAATTTTCTTCTGTGATGATTAGCATTCATAAAATCTAAGCTATTCCAGATGACAGATCTACAAACTACTCTTTTGTAGCCTTTGTTACTATTGTAAACTCATCACATATTAAATCTACCTCATTGGTGGAGCGTGGACTCCAGGAAGACGTGTCCCTGGCTTTATTCCCAAATGCAGAACAGAAAGTGTGTCCAATAATTATTTATTGAGTGAATCAATGTTTTCCTTCAATATAGCCCTTTAGTATTATTTGCAACCTATTAGAAATAGTTAATATAGGGGTGCCTAGGTGGCTCAGTCAATTAAGCAACCGACTCTTGATTTCGGCTGATATCATGATCTCATGATTCATGGGTTCAAGCTCCATGTCTGGCTTTGTGCTGACAGCACAGAGCCTGCCTGGGATTCTTTCTCTCCCTCTCTCTCTGCCCCTCCCCTGCTCACTCTCTCTCTCAAAAGTAAATAAACATTAAAAAAAGAAATAGTTAATATATTATAATTATATTATTAGATGTTGCTGTGCTTCAAAATTTGATACTAAGAACTTGCACTATAAAAAGTTTTGCTTAATCCATGTTAACTTATCACAGGAATTTAATATCCCACTGACTTGTGTGTGCCTGTGTTCCCTGTGGAATTTCATTTCTATTAATAAGTTTGTTTACTGGACTACTTTTTGTCCCCAACATTTTGTGTGGTTGGTTTTAAATTTGACACCAGTGGATAGGAAGGAGTCAAGTCATTAAGATCTCAAACTGCTTCAGAACATGGTAATTAAGCTCTAAGAAGAATGACCCCAGGACCCATCTGTCCTTAATGAATCCATTCTTGAAAGGAAATTCTTTCTCCTAGTTCTATCAATTTCTCCCAGAAATTCCAGGTATAAATTCCTCAATTATTTTTACCCTGGAATTCTTATTCTTCATCACCTAGGCAGACAAGATTCCTACTAAATTTACACAGATGCTTAACGGGCCATATGCCTGCTGAAAACTGAAAGGACTTTACCTCCTAGGATCTTTTTAATGGTTGCCCCCTCAAATGCATGTTTGTTTTACTACTTCCTTTTCTGAACAAGCCTTCTCTCCACATCCATCTCCTACTCCAGATTTTCAGCTGCAGGACTGTAAAGAACGGAGGCTTTCCCAGGTGAGAATTGGCCAATGGTTCAAATCTATGATGTGAGCCCTTAGTCCCTGAAAGGATAAAAGCCCCAGTGTCTGTAAGGCTGGATAGAGGGCTCCTCAATGAGCATTCCCGGGAAGTAACTATGCAGATGGGCTAGCTGGTTTTCTCCCACAAACTTTTCTCCCCCAACTTTTTATTTTGAAAATTGTCAAACCTTTAGAAAAGTTGAAGGAACAGTTCATGGATACTTATGAACCTTTCATATAGGTTAAATAGTTAGTATTTTCCATGTTCCAAATAATATTTTCTTTCTCTTTATACATTTACCTATGGATATAGATGTACACTTTTACATCCTATTTGGTGGAACCATTTGAAATTGCAGAAATTGGGTGCCTGAGTGGCTCAGTCGGTTGAGCATCTGACCTCGGCTCAGGTCGTGATCCTACAGTTTGTGGGTTCAAGCTCTGCACTGGGCTCCGTGCTGATGTGTCCTCTCCCTCTCTCTCTGCCCCTCCCCTGTTTGCGCTGTCTCTCTAAAATTAATAAACATTAAACAATTTTTAAGAAATTTCAGAAACTATAATATTTTACCCCTAAATATTTATATGTGTATTACCTGAAAAAAACAAGTATGTTCTCCTACATAGCCACACTACCATTGTCATACCCAAGAAACTTATCATAAAGTGAATAACATTTTATAATATATAGTCCATAGTCAAATTTCTCCAGTTGTCCCATAATATGTTTTACAGTTGGGTTTCTTTCTTTCTTTCTTTCTTTCCTTTTCTTGTCTTTCTTTTTCTTTCCTTTCTTTCTTTTCTTTATTTCTCTTTCTTTCTTTTTCTTTTCTTTTCTATCCTTCCTTCTTTCTTCCTTTCTTTCCTCTTTCTTTTTTTCTTTCCTTTCTTTTTCTTTTCTTTCTTTTTTTCCTTCTTTCTTCATTCCTTCCTTTCCTTTTTCTTTTTTCTTTTCTTTCTTTCTCTCTTCCTTCCTTCCTTCCTTTCCTTCTTTACTTCTTTCTTTTCTTTTCTTTCTTTCTTTCTTTCTTTCTTTCTTTCTTTCTTTCTTTCGTTCTTTCCTTATTCCTTTCCTTCTCTCTTTCAGGTGGAGGGCTCTCTATACTCATTCAAGGTGCAGGCATTGCATCTGGTTATATATTTATTAGTCTCTTTTAATCTAACTTTACATACTTCCAATCCTGACCTTTTGGTTTCACTTTGTTTTTCAAGTTTTTTGCAGAGTCCAGGGTAGTTAGATGTCTTGTAGAATGTGCCATATTCTGAATTAATCTGATTGTTTCCTTGTGATTCAATTCCACTTAAGCAATTTTGACAAGAATAATACTTTGTGATGCTATTCCCATGAACTTTGAACAAACTCCAGAACAAGGATTTTATCAAGGCCTGAGTGATCAGATTCAAAAGAGTAAGAAAAAAAAAAGAGATTTAATATATACTGCTTTTAGCAGAAGGGTGAGATGTCCAAAGCAAAATGAAAGAATGGGTATCCAAGATTCATGTCCAAGATTATTATTAACTTCTATATATTTGAAAGGAGCCCTTGTCATGTCAAATCTAACAACCTTTGTGAAATAATCAGAATTGAGATTTGTGCAGGGTCAACCTCTGCCCTAGCAAAGTGGGTAATTACTAATTTGGTGCAATTTCAGGAATGCAGGAGGCCACTCTGTCTCACTCAACTACACTGCCTCTATTGTGTGAGTAATGATTACCATCTACTATTATTAATCATCAAAGCTCTTTAATGAATAGCTACTAAATGTCAGGCCTTATGCTTAGTGTTTTATTGATCTGTATCTTACAACAACCCAGTGGCAGAAATTATTATTCCCATGTTATAGATGGGAAACTGAGGCCTAGAGATGCAACTTCATCAAGGGTCCAAGCAGCACACTTGAGATGTTAATCAAAATCTTCCTCACAAACTCAAGTTCCATAATTCTGTTTTACCTGGTACTCTTCTATTCACCAGTCTCACCTCATTCACCAAATAGCTTTGTCTTCTTTCTCTAGATCATACACTGCACTGAGCATCCAATAATAGCATTTTATGCCAATAGGTCCTCCTAGAAATGAAACTATTTTTTTTTAATTTTTAAAATTTTATTTGAGAGAGAGAGCATGTGAACAGGGGAAAGGGACGAAGGGAGAGAGAGAGAATCTTAAGTAGGCTCCGTGCTCCATGCTCGGCTCCCCTCCCATGACTCTGGGATCATGACCTGAACTGAAATCAAGAGTTAGAGGCTCAGCCAACTGAGCCACCCAGGTGCTCCTGGAAATTAAACTATTATCATTTGTGCCATGCCTACTTTGTGCTAGGCTTCTCGCTGAAGGCTCCTCACATGTTTCCCCTCCCCAAGAACCACATAAAGAAGGTATATTTTAAGACTGTCCCACGGTCACCAAGCGTGTAAATGGTAGAGTGGAGACCTAACCCATATCTGACTACAAGCCGGAGCTCCCAAACAAGGCATTTTTCTGCCTGGCTATAGGAATAACCTGGCAACCCTGAAAACACAATGACACACAGACTTGCAAGTAGTAGGAAAGGCCAAAACGCTGAATCACCGAACTCTAAACTCCTCTATCCCCATGCTGCAACCCCAAAGGAGGTTCCCCAGGACATTCCCTGAAATGGGCCACTGGCTCTTGTGAGCAAATCACCACACAAGACTCCTCCCCTACAGAAAAAAGGTTGGTCCTCCTGTATTCAGCAAGAACAGGAGCCAAAATACCACTAATGGGAAGAACACACACACACACACACTCTCTCTCTCTCTCTCTCTCTCTCTCTCTCTCTCTCTCTCATCTCTATTTGTAATTCCTCCTACACAAATTCTTTGAGATGATTGGGTCTAATAAAAGAAAATATTTCCCTGCAGCTATAGAGAGCAAATGTCCCAAACTAAAACTCAGAATACAGTCTGACTACGATTGCTATACCTATAACAAAGATCTCCCAAGAAACAAACGAACAAATAAACAAAAAATCAGCCAAATGCATCCAACCTATTCTCCAGCCCTTTTATTGGGCAGGAAGTCCAGAAGACCAGGTTGGAGTTATCTCCTGGGGTGCCTGCCTTACTATGTCCTCATCTTTTGACAGCTGTGCCTCATCCATGACCAACCTACCTACCACAGCTGATGGGACCAGTTGTCCCTGTTAGGGAACATTCCCAGAGACTAGAATTCAGGAACTCCTGTGCCTTCCCTTGAGGTTCTAGAACTGATAAGAAATGAAAAGTCAACCTTGGCAGGGAAGAGTGGGAACAAGAAAGCAGGCTCACTGAAAGAGACTGGCACCACCCAAAGGGACTTGTCCCAGCCACAACTCTCAATTTGCCCTTAACACTGCCAAGTGATCCTACCACACATCCCTGGCCTATTTGCCTCTCCATTCCCAAAATGCACATTCTCCCCTCTTCAAACATTAGTCCTCCCATGCCCGCCTACTTCTCATTTGAGCCCTTAAATACATTCGCTATGATGGTCTCACAGACTTCACTTTCACAATTATGCTGCCCCCCCCTTATTCCCATGAACCTATAGTAATTATTGCCCTTCTTTAAAAAATGAAAATCCTTCCTCTTCCACAATCCTTTTCCAGCCACCACATCGGTTCCCCTTCAAAGCAAAGGATGTCTCTATTTACTGTCTACACTTTTGAAAAATTTTTAATCTTCTATTCTCTTTTCAGTCCATTGTAGTCATGTTTCCTTCTCAATCATCCCATGAAAGCTGAGAAAGGTCTCAACAGGTTTACTAATGAGTGACCTCTGATTTTGCCAAATCTAAGGATCACCCTCCTAGTTTTCTCTTGAGCTGTCTGCAGCATTCAACAAAGATGAGCGTTACCTCCTTTGCAAGATTTACATGGCCCTCCTTTCTCCTAGATTTCCTTCTACTTTGCTGCCTCCTTTTCCATCTGCTTTACTGAATCTACCTTCTTTTGTTCTGCAAATGTCAAGGAAAGAAGAGTGAGGGAGGAAAGGAAGGAAAGCAAATACAATGGTACATTACAGAGCTGGCTTCTGCTTGGGATCAAGCATGACTGATTGCTCTAACTCCCTGGACCATCTTCCAAGAGGCCACATGAGTGAATGCATCTCAGGACTGGCTCCAAAGAGAGAAAGAGGGAATAATTTATCCACTGGCTCCCATTCCCCCTTGACCAAAGCTTGACTCCATGAGGCGTTAATTCTTCCTCACTTCCCAGTTGCTTTTATACAGTCACTAAGCAGGCTGGCTTCAATACGGAATCCCCTGGGAAACAGGGCTTTTACTTTGTCAGGTGGCACCTACAAAAAGCCAGTGGGAGCCCACACAGAACCAGCAACAGAGATAGAACAAATAAGCAAAGGCTTTTGGGTCAGGTGAGTCTGAGAGTGGCTGAAGTAGCTCTTAAGACGTGTCTTATACAATATGTCCATCCTTTTGGCATGATTCCACACTTGCCCACTGGACATTTCCATGTGAATGTCTAATGTTAAGCTTAACATGCTCAAAAGAGAACTTTTCCTCCCTTCCCACTCAAACATGCTCCTCCTATGCCTTCACTTTTTTGGCCAATAGCATCTTAATCCAACCAGTCGCTAAGCTAAAAATCAAAGAGTTACCATTGGATCTTCTCATTTCCTCACCACCCCCCTACCAGTAGGTCCTGTTGGCTCTAGCTACAAAATATATCCCCAATCCACTCACTTCTCTGTGTCCACACTACAGCCAACCTGCCACAGCCAGAGTGGGCCTTTTTTTTCTTTTTTACATTTCATTATTTAAAAAAAAAAAAAAACTTCAAACATATACAAAAGTAGAAATAATAGTAAATCAAACCCCAATTCAACAAGCATCCAATCATGGCCAATCCTGTTTCATCTTTAATTTTTTTTTATGTTTGTTTATTTATTTTTGAAAGAGAGAGAGCAGGGAAAGGGCAGAGAGAGAGGGAGAGAGAGAATCCCAAGCAGGCTTCATGCTGCCAGCGCAGAGCCCAATGTGGGGCTTGAACTGACAACTAACTGCAAGATCATGACCTGAGCTGAAATGAAAAGCCAGCAGCTTAACCAACTGAGCCACCCAGGAACCCCTATCTCTAATTTTAAAGAAAATCTCAGATGTCATATCATTTGATATACAATGATATGGTTTTACATAAGTTTGCATCTCTTCAAAATAGGAACCTTAAAAGAAATAACTACAGAGGCACCTGGGTGGCTCAGTTGGTGGTTCGTGAGTTCGAGAGCCACATGGGGCTCTGTGCTGTCAGCTTCAGATCCTCTGTCTCCCTCTCTCTCTGCCCCTCCCCCACTTGTGTGTGTGTGTGTGTGTGTGTGTGTGTGTGTGTGTGTTCTCTCTCAAAAATAAACATTCTTAAAATATCTTTTAAAAAAAATAAAGAAAAGAAAAAAAATAACTACATCAAAGAAAGATCAATAAAAATGCCAACAATTTTTTTAAAACTCTAACTATATAACATTACAGGATGCTCTTTAGAAAGGTAAAGCAGTTGTGTCACTTCCTTGCTGAAAACCTTTCAGCGGCTTCCCATCATGCTTTGTATAAACAAAGCCAAACTCTTTACTAATGCCCAGAAGGTTTGACCTCACATGACCCCTGCCAATGTCTCTGGTCCCCTTTCCAGCCAGGTTCTCTCCGTCCACTGCATGCTAACCACACTGGCCTTCTTTGTGTTCTGCAAATGCTCCATGCCTGTTCCTCCCTGAGAGCCCTTAGTTGATCTCTCTGCCTAGAAGGCTCATCCCTGTCATCTTCCTACACTTGGCTCCTTCTTGTCATTCAGGTCTCAGCTTACATAGAACTCCTCTTGTCACCAGTCTCAAGTAGCCACGCAGTCATTACAACATAACCCTCTTCTAATTCTCTCCATAGTCCTTTGCCCATGACATTTCTGGTGTGCCTTGGACAGGTTTACACTTATTGTCAACTGAGACTATTAATAGTACCCCGTTGGATCTCAGATGTGGGCAAGCAATTTATGGTCACTGGAATTATAAGAATCTTTTACAGTAAAACCTTGGATTGTTAGTAACTTGTTCTGTGAGTGTTCTGCAAGACAAGCAAACATTTCTAACAAATTTTAACTTGATAAATGAGCGATGTCTTGCAATACGAGTAGTACGTGACAACAAATGTCATATGATCACAAGCTAAGCCAAAGGTTCTTCCCCCCCCATCCCTCCCTGTGGGATTTTGGGTGATTGTCTCCCATGCTTGGATGCTCTGTCTCAGGCCATGGTGTTTGGCAGATATCAGTGATTTTTCAGCCAAGTTGGAAGGTGCCCACAACTGAAACTAGGGTATTTTTTCTCGCTTCAAAGCACCTATGGACAGTCCTTTGTTTTTCCATACAAGAGTAAGCTTAGGAATGCCTTGCTTCATTCTAGGTCAGGCTGCCTGCAGATATAGACCCTTTCCTCTGCTGCCTTATTGCCAGTTACATTAAATACAGTATATGACAACAGCTTACTACACTTATTGTCAAGTATACTATAGTCAACATCCGTGCGAGTGTATACAATGGCCCCCATGCAGAAAAAGTCTGAAAAGAAAGGCGGTAAGAAGGAGATGATTATGGTGGAAGTTAAGAAAGAAATCATTGGGAAGTAAGAAAGAGGTATGCGAGTGGCTCAAATTGGAAGATTTTATAAGAAGTCTATGTCTACATCTAGTCTACAGAGGAGGAAGAGAAAAAGGCAGAGGAATCCCTCACTTCAAATGAGCTTAGGGGGATGTGTAAAATGTGAGAAACAGTGCAAAATTTTGTAGAAAAGCACCACACGAATAAGGCTGTAGCAGTGTGAGCAATGAATCTGTTTCATGACAATGCAGTATCACATTTCTGCAAAATCCTAAAAAGGAGGCAAAAACAAGTGTCATTAGATAGGCTCCTTGTTAAAGTTGCACGAAAAGAAAAAGATTCCATTGAGCCAACAGAGAGCAGTGATTTCGTTAGTGATAGTGACGCTGTCCTACACAATAATCCTACTCTCTCTTGTCTCCCTTACACCAGCCACGAAGGTTTTCAAAGGTAAGTGCAAGTTAATTTATTTTTCTTTATATTTTGTATTTTATTTATTTTTTTTATTATATTACAGTATTGTAATCATTTTTATATGAATAATTTTTGGTTGTGAAATGAATCATCTGAATTTCCATTATTTCTTATGGGGAACTTTGCTTTGACATACAAGTGCTTTGGATTACAAGCATGTTTCTGGAATGAATTATGCTCGCAAACCAAGGTTTTACTGTAATTGTTTGACTTTGGCTTATTGTCTATCTCCTCCTACAAGAATATATGCTCCTTAGCATATATTGTCCGTGCCTCTAAGCTCTCATCTAACTATTTCTCCACTGTATCCACAGTGCTTGGCACTTGGGAGGTCTGAAGAAGGCAAGAAAGCAGGCAGGCAGGAAGGCAGGGAGGGAGGGAACATGGGAGGGAGGGAAGAAGGAAGGAAGGAAGGGAAGAAGGGTGGGAAGGAGATCTCAGGCTCTCCAGCTGAGCTTGAGATCTTTCCAGCTCCTGGTTCAAATAATTCTTTGTATTCTCTGTCCTAGACTTCTATAATCTTCTATAAATGTTCCTATTTTAGTTAACATAGATAGAATGGGTTCCTGTGACTTATAACCAAGCAATTCCTGAGAGCTGCTAATTTCTTTTAAGAAATTGTTCATTTTTCCCTTGATAGTATACTTTCTTCCCATCAATTATTCTGTTTAATATATTAAAAAAAAACAACTATTATAAGAGCCACAGTTATGGATTGAATGATTATATCCCTCCAAAGTTCCTACGGTGAAATCCTAATCCCCAAAGCAATAGTATTAGGAGGTGAGGGCTTCAGGAGATGAGTAGTTTATGAGGGTGGAGCCCTCACGAATGGGATTAGTGCCTGTATAAAAGGGACCTAGTGAGCTCTCCTGTCCCTCCTGCCATGTGAAAACACAACAAGAAGACAGTGGTCTATGAACCAAGAAGAGGGCTCTCACCAGAAACCTAATCTGCCAGCACTGTGATCTTGGACCTCCCAGCCTCCAGAACTGTGAGAAATACATATTTGTTGTTATAAGCTACCCAGTCTATGGTATTCTGTTATGGCAGACAGAGCTGACTAAGATAGCCATCCTTCTAAAACAGGGAAGGTCCACAGAAAGTATTTTCCTTAATCATAAGCCATTGAGAAGTTTGGAATTGCAAACAAGCAGTCTAAATAAAAGTAATCATTTCTACTCCACAGACTACCATAAATGTTAGTAGCATTGGCAATAAAACTTCAGGTCCGGATTATGCATGGGCCCATTTTTACAAAAACATTTCAGTGGAAGATAGCACATTGTCAAAACAGCAATAAATCATTGAAATAAGACCCAGATTTTTTTTCACTCAAGTATGTAAGAAGCCTGTGTATGCCCATTGCTTTCAAGTTACTCCATTTCAGGAAATTCATGCTTTAAATAATCATTGTAAAATTAAACCTATTCTGTAAGGGAAAGAATGGTACGAGTCTTCTTTCAGACAGAACAATATAAAAAAACAAGCCTTGGTCTTGGTTGTTTTTTGTTGTTGTTGTTGTTGTTTTTTCCTTTTAATGGGAATGGTGAGGGCTAGGGATTGCCTTGAACTTCAGATGATAGCTAATGATGGGAATGTGGATTCATTGCATACAATATTGAGAAAAATTTAACAAGCTCCCTTCCCAAGTAATAGCAGCTGTCTCTGCATAAAGAATGAGATAACCAACCACTGGAGGAGATGACAAAGTTCTACTGGAGAAATGTACCCCGGTCCACCTCTCCTTCAACCTCAGATCCACTTTCTTCCCCTGACAAAAAAGGAAAAGTGAGTTTTAGCACTCAAAAAAAAAAGAGAGGGCATCAGTACAGGCACATACTACACCTTCCTTTAGTAAGCCCACTCTCAGGAGAGGTAAATGCCTTTTCTGTATGAAGTTTATATTTTTCCTCATTTCGTGAATATTTATTGCCCTGATCTGTCATTTGGATATGCAATGGTGAGTAAAACAGGCAGACGCCCTGTCTTGTGGAACTAATATTGTCCAAATACCAGCCTATGTCATTTTTCTATTGAGGCAGCATTGCATAGGCATTATGGTCAGTCAAAGAGCCTGAGTCCAAATCCTGGCTTCACAACTTAGTAGTTCTGTGATCTCAGGCAAGTTACTTAAATTCCCCGTGCCTCAGTTTCCTCTTCTGTAACCTCATAGCTTTGTTAGGAGGTTTAAATGATTAAAGCAATTACTACAGCAATGAACAGTGTAAAGCAATTAGATTAGTACATGACACAGAGTAAGCTATAGATGAGAGTTTACCATTTCTATTATTATTATGGCAAAGGGTGGGATTGATTTGAAACACTTAATCAATGAATTGTTATGCACCCAAACATGCCTGACCAGTTTCCTGGTAGTCAGGCCCTTTTTCCTCCAGACAGGAATTATGAAGTTTCTTATCTGGAAAAACTGAATGGCTCCAGAGAAAAGACCTCCATAGAATGGCATCTGGAAGTTTCCCAGCATTTGAGCTAACTCCCTGCCAATCACCCTAAAACAACTACCATCAGGCAGTGAGCCCCACCCAGGTCAGAAGCATTCCCCATTCTAATAATAGACAGACCTTTAACAATAGAGAGATGCCAAGAAAAACAGATAATGGCATCTTGGGGTAAATAAAGAAAAGACAGGGAACTGAAAAGAACTATAATCTGCTGAAAGATTAAGGAAGATAATTGCATCTATAAAACAGCATCAAAATGCTATGAAAAAAAAATAACAGACAACAAGAAAGAGTTCTTGTAAAATTAAAAATAGAATTGCTAAAATTGAAAATTCAATAAAACTTTTATATATAATACATATTTTTTACTTTATTTTCCAACTGTTCTCAATCCTCTCTCCCTCCCCCCAACAGCGGCAGCATAGATTCTAACTTTCCTAACCCATTTTTGTTCCATGTCCCCTGCCCTGGGCTACCCTGGAGGTCTCCTGACCACTAAAGACATCTGTAATCTTAAATCCCATGGCACATGAGGCTGGCAAATATCCAATGTGTGAAGTAAAGATTGAGTGATTGATGGCAGCAGTGAAGCTCCCTCCAGTGTCATACCTTTGCCAGCCCCCTTGGCTCAGTTTATGCTGCCCCTTCCTGAATATTCTCTCTCCCTTCTGCATGGAAGAGATTCCTGGCAAAGTTTATGAGTACATGAACATTGGCCTCGGAATTACACAGACCAGGTTTTATATCCAGTCTGTAGTATGAAGTTTCCAGAGAATCATGTGTGTCAGAACACCTGTTGGCTTGTGGTCTTATTGCCACCATCAGCCAAAATGGTGACATCAGTTGTTTTTTTTTTAATGGTCTTTGTCAATGCTAGTCTGAGAAAATGCTATGTAAAGTGATAATTAGTATTAAATTAATGATAATAATCAAAGGCATACACACACACTAAAATGTAAAAACAAAAGATAAAGATGTATAGTATGAGAGAAAAGATAAAATATATAAAAGATCAATCCAGATCACATATCTGATAGGGGTTTGAGGAAAAAAAAGCAGATGGCATAAAATTATCAAAAAAAAAAGAACTCAAGAAATTTTCCTAGAGCTTGAAGAACATGAATTTTCAGAGTGACAGAATTTAGCATGAAAGAAAAAAGCTAGACCAAAAACAGCATCATGAAATTCCAGAACACCAGACACAAAGAGAAGAAATGTAATCCTTACCTCACACCATACACCAAAATTGATGCCAGGTGGATTATAGATTTAAGTATGTAAGTTAAAACGTAAAATCCTTTAGGAAAGAATACAGCATAATGTCTTTATATCCTTATGATAGAGAAGTATTTTTTAAATAAGTCACCAAGTGTACAACTTATTTAAAAAATGACACATTTGACTACTTTAAATATATAATTTCTGTCTCATCAGAGGAGACTGTATCAAAGGCTGCCTAGTTGTTCACTCGTCCTTTTGTGTTTACTTCTTGTACACATAGTCAGACTGCATTTCTCAGCCTTGTCAGCAACAAGATGTAGCCATGTGACTGCATACTGGTCAATGAAATGCATTCAATCAGGACAAGATACCCTCCATCACTTTGAATATAACTGGTTTATGATATTTTCAGTATTTCTGAGGGCTTTAGGCTCAGCATGGAGATAGAAGCAGCAGAGAGGCAATACTGCTTTGTGGTTAAGGACACCACTCTACAGTCTCTCTGTTCTGCCAGCTACTGGCTGTATGATCTTGGGCAAGTTACCTCAGTTTTCTGTGGCTCATTTCCCTCATTATAAAATGTGGGGCATGACAAGGACAGGGCCTGCCACATGTAGGCATTGTAAAGTTTCAATAATACATAGTAAGTGTTCAGATATCTTCTACTACATTTTTTAAAGAAGATTTAATCCACAATGTGAGTGCCAAAATGGTAGGGAAATAGTTATCAAAGCACTTAGATGACTTTTTCTCTGTCCAGTGAGGTACCTGACACATAATGGGTGCTCAACAAACATTTTTTAATGAACAAGTAAATGAATCTGAGAGTAAGTAACAGTGAGAAATTTACTTACACAGGATAAGCACGAGCCCCTCAGCACTATTCAGCAATATTTGCAGTGTTTCTCAATTCCAGTTCACATTAGAATCACTTGGGAGCTTTATTTTTATTTTTTCTTTTTTTTTTTACCTTCTATAATTTATTTATTTTTTAGAATTTACATCCAAGTGTAGCACATGGTGTAACAATGATTCCAGGAGTCGATTCCTTAAGCCCCTTACCCATTTAGCCCATCCCTCCCTCCCACAACCCCTCCAGCAACTCTCTGTTTGTTCTCTATATTTAAGAGTCTCTTGTGTTTTTGTCCCCCTCCCTGTTTTTATATTATTTTTGCTTCCCTTCCCTTAGGTTCACCTGTTTTGTATCTTAAAGTTCTCATATGAGTGAAGTCATATGATATTTGTCTTTCTCTGACTGACTTATTTAGCTTAGCATAATATAATCTAATTCCATCCACATAGTTGCAAATGGCAAGATTTCATTCTTTTGATTGCCAAGTAATACTGCATTGTATGTGTGTGTGTGTGTGTGTGTGTGTGTGTGTGTGTGTGTGTGTATATATATATATACCACATCTTCTTTATCCATTCATCCATCGATGGACATTTGGACTCTTTCCATACTTGGACTATTGTCAATAGTGCTTCTATAAACATTGGGGTGCATGTGTCCCTTCAAAACAGCATACCTGTATCCCTTGGATAAATACCTAGTAGTGAAATTGCTGGGTCATAGGATAGTTCTATTATTTAATTTTTTAATTATTTGAGGAGCCTCCATACTGTTTTCCAGAGTGGCTGCACCAGTTTGCATTCCCACCAGCAATGCAAAAGAGATCCTCTTTCTCACTTGGGAGCTTTCTTAAACCATTAGTGACTGAACCCCGTCCACAATCTCAACTGAATTGGCAACTCTAGGATAGGAAACAAGCATTGGTATTTTTTTTAATCAGGTGATTCTATGGTGCACTAGGTTCAGAATGACTGCTATTACTAATTGTGAGCTGACTCCTTTCCTGTTCCCCAAGGTAACTGTTCCAAAACTCCCTTATTTCTTTAGGCTCCCAATTCTACCCCTGATCTTCTTATTCTTGGCAAATGGATATTCTTCATTTTCTCTTCTACCTCATCTTTTACTCTATTCTTCCTTGTTCTTCCTATTTCAGTAGAATATGTGTATCCTTAGACTCATTCACTGCCTCCATTTTGCAGTGATATGTGACATAGAGTGGACCATGCATCCGTCCACTATCCAACTAGACAGTGACCTTCCCAAAGGCAGGGTTCATTCATTTTTGTACTCTCATTGTGAAGAAAGGTGGTGGCATACTCCCTCAGGGGTCAGGGAAGAAAAGCTGATGCCCAGCATATAGCAGGCACTTCATAAACATCACTGAATGGGGAGGTGGGGCCTTTACCTGGGACTTGAAGGATCAGTAGGAATCAAAAAAGAAAAGGGGAAATTTTATAAGGGCATAGAAAATAAAAACTAAGATAAGGAATTCAGAAGAGCAGCATTTAACTCTTCCTAGAACTTTCTAGAAACTATCATCATTACACTTCAACCACACATACAAATAACTACTACTTCACACCAAAATTCCTCTGGTTGCAAATAAAATATGGCTTTTGAAAGTACTCTATCAAGTATAAAAGACAATACAAATGAAAGAATGCTATTAAAAGAAAAAGGACACACTGGAAAGAGAAATCTGCAAAAAACATCATTTTGTTTCAACAAGGAGATGCAAATGCAACTCCCTCTCTTGCTCCTCTATGTCTATATCTGTAAAATGGAGACAATAATAATCCCTCCCTTCATAGGATTGATGAGATGTTTAAATGGGTTAATAAATATGAAGAACATAGAATAGTGTCTAGCATATCATAAGCACAATAAATTGTTAGTTTTTAAATAATGTTGTAGACAAAATTCCATTATAATATGCTAAAGATCATTACAGCTATTCACTTCTAAATAGCAGAATCCAACTGTAATCAAACTGTCAAGGAGGCTTGGAAACTCATGGCTCTCAAGTTACCCTTACAGCCCCTGTTGCTAGGGAAACTATCAACTTTTCCTCATAGATGTTATCTTCCCTTCACTCATTGTCCCTTTCCTCCACAGTCCTGAACCTCAAGGGACAAAAGAGGCTGCCTTGGATGGACCTGTTATTCCACATGTCCTGCCTTCTCTCCCTGGTCCTTTTGGCAACCCTGAGTAATATCACCAGGGGTTTGTCTAATTTTGTTAGTTTTCTTAAAGAAGTAAGTTGCCATGATTGATCACTTTTATCTTTGTCTTCTATCTTCTCGATGGCTATTTCTTTTTTTAAATTACTGAAGTGTAATTTACATATGGTAAAGTTTGCCCTTCTCAGTGCAGTCCTATGAGTTTTAGGAAATATGTACAATCGTGTAACCACCACCATGAAGATATACAGCATTGCAATGATCTCAAAACGTCCCCTTATGTCCCTTTGTTGTCTCCATTTTCTGTTTTCTGCCTTTTCCAGAAAGTCATATAAATGGCATCAGATGGTATGATTTTGAGCTTTTTGAATCTCATTTCTTTTACTCAGAATAACAATTGGAGATTCATCCATATTGTTGCATGTATCAGAAGTTAGTTCCTTTTTATTGCTTAGTGGTTTCATTGTTTGGATGAACTATAGTTTGTTTATCCATTAACCAGATGAAGGACATCAGGGTTATTTACAGTTTTTGGTGCTTAAGAATAAAGTTGCTATAAACATTTGCATGTAGGTTTTTGAATGAATATGTTTTCAATACACTTAGGTAAGTACCTAAAAGTAGGATTACTGGGTCATACAATAAGTGTATATTAACTGTGAAACTGTTTTCTAAAGTGGCTATACATTTTGCATTCCCACCAACAATGGATGAGAGTTCCAATTGCTCTGTACCCTCATCAGCATATGACAATTGTTATATTTTATTTTACTTTATTTTATTTTATTTTTATTTTTATTTTCAGCCACTCTTTTATGTGGATAGCATCTCACTATGGTTTTAATTTGCATTTCTCCAATGACGCTGAGCATCTTTTCATGTGCTTATTGGGCATTTGTAGATTTTTAAAGTTTTTTTTTCAAGTCATTTGTCCATTTTTTAAATTCTGGGGTTTTTTTTCCTTATTTTTGAGCTTTGGGAGTTCTTTATATATTCTAGATACAAGGCCTAAGTCACATATGGACTTCCTGCTTAGTTTTTTATCCTCTCAAGGGGCTACATCTGATATTTTTGAGATGCTAATTGAGATGGTCCTTAGCCCATAGCCACTAGTCACAGGGGAGGCAGATGTTTATAGAAGAAGACAGGGAAGGCTTGATTGTATAGTAACCCAGAGATTTTCACTCTGTTCATTCTGTTCCATACAAGTTAGAACAATACCGAGGGTCTTTGGTAAGAGGGAAGAAAGACACAAAATAACACAAACATTTTCTAAAAGTGGGCCAAAGCCAATAAGGGAAGAGTTAACTTGGTAGCTATTTCACTTTAAGATTGAATCAGGAGGTACCATTTTCATTTTGCCCTTACTCTTTAGAGTAAGGACACCCCCACCCTACTTCCCTTCTCTCCAGCTCCAATAGGACCCATCTGACTGGCTGAGCATCTGAGCCAGAAATCAGAAAGGAGAAAGAGGTTGGTCCTGAGAGAAGGAGAGCATGGAAAAAGGAGAAGAGTTCCTTGATGCCCATTAGGGAGACTCAGTGTGTACTGAGCAATGGCTTTCCATATTGCAATATCATTTGGACTCCCAGTGTATGTTTGATAGAAAGGTTTTTATGTAGGAAAGGTTTAGAGGTGGTAATCTCTTTGGGATTGCTGGAGGATCAGCATGGAGCAGGAGTATTGCAGGATTGTAGGAGGATTGCTGGAACATGAAGCTATGTTTTCAAAGTTCTTCACAAAGCATAGTAGATATAAATTCTCCACATTAAAGAAGAGAGCAAAAGTTAAGCTTTCTTCTAACACACTGCAACATCCCACC
Source organism: Prionailurus bengalensis (assembly GCF_016509475.1). Taxonomy (NCBI): domain Eukaryota; kingdom Metazoa; phylum Chordata; class Mammalia; order Carnivora; family Felidae; genus Prionailurus; species Prionailurus bengalensis. Next base: position 114,714,031 of record NC_057358.1, read on the forward strand.
TTCTAGCCATTAAGGAAGAGTTAGGAAGACTATGAGCCCAACTCCATATTTGTGTTTCTACTATTCATTTTACACAAAGGAAAGATAGACAGATGATAGGTAGGTAGGTAGGTAGGTAGACAGATAATAGATAGGGAACTACAGGCTTTCAACTCTTAATCATATAATCCTAGGATTTCTGACTCTGTATTAAATATTTGACCTGAGAATATGTTATGATTCTGAAGCACTCATAGCATCTAAGAAATGAAAAAAGACAACTTCAAATTGCCTGACTTTTCTATGGCAAATGTAAGTAGTCAATCTACTTTGATTTCCTTTCTCTTATGTCAAAACAATTAAACCCTAAAACCAGAAGTGTAAATTCCTGTTGGCACAAATGATACCAAATGTGCCCCAGTAAGTCACTAAATATCTTGACCTCTACAGCTCTTCTGTTGATCTCTATACTTTGGATTGAGTATTTCCCTAATTATCTGTATTTATGTAGGTCTGTTCCACATCATGGCACCCTGTGTAAGATGAGTGGTTCTGAAAATATATCACCATGGATCATCGGTTATAATGAGAAGTAGATTAACCCAGGGGCGTGCCATTGAATGATCTGCCAAAGGCACAGTTGACAAAGTCCTCATCAGTCAGTAGCGATATAAATACCATCCTCCTCAGTGGATCATTTGCAATGTGTCTCTCAGAGCTAAATCAGCGCTCTAATTGCAACATCAGTTATGGGCCCTGCTCAGTGATGAGAGGGGCAAAGATATGAGGATGTTCTCAGCCGAGGCTATTTATACATGCCACGTAGTCCTTAATTATCTAGTAGGGTGGGGATGGGAAGAGGCAGAAAGTTGACATATTCTAAAAATTGAATCTACCCACCCCCTCTATATACCATTCCCACAAGAGAGAAAATTCTAGGTACTTCCTTTCTAAGGAAAAAAAAAAAAATAAGGTAAGAAATTCAAATCCTATGAGGATGCATGTAGTCTACCCAGTTGTCAACTGGCATTTCACTGCTGATATTCTTTTTAATTAAATGAGTTCAAGTTTTATAAGCCCAAAATCAAATGATCAGTCTTGGTAGAATATTCCTTTCACCCTTCAAAGTGAAAGAAAGTTGTAGAATAAAACATTTATTTGGTTATTTTAGAACTTTGGTCAACAAAAAATCCAGACTTCATTATGAAAACTTCCTGGAACATAACATAGCAATCATTAATTACATATTCATAAATTAATATATTAAATGCCAGAGATTCAAAAATACAGTACAGGCAAAAATATAGCACAGGAAGAATATCAAATATAAGGTAAATATGGGAAGATATAGCTATAATAATGACTACATTTATTTAATGTTTTACCTATATTATCTCAGTAAATTCTTCCTACAACTCAATAACAGACATATTATTATCCTCATGTTACTGATAAGGAAACTATGGCTCAGAAGGTTAATTGATGCAAGTCACATACAATAAAGTGGGGTATCAAGATTCAAATTTTCATCTCCGGTCTTTACCCTGAAACCTAACTCTTTATTCTACGTATTTATATCAACCTGATAGCCTTTCTTACACATCCTGCTTCCCAATAATGTTAACTGACCTATTTTTGACTTTTCAAGGCAATTACTCTCCCTCATGGCTCTCCTTCATGCATCTTTAAGCCGTGAATTCACTGTGAACAGTTGAACGTTCTACTTATACCTCAACTCAAATCCAATAATGAGATCATGATTGATCCAGCTTCTCTGCATGAGCGAAGATTTTGCACCATGCCCCCTCAAAACAGAGTAATTGCCCATGGTCAGTACCTGGTCTTGCTCCAGTGAGCTGGTGGCTGGGAGGGCAGGAGCAGCAGAAGGGAGCCCCAACCTGTTAGTAGAGGCTGTCAGCCGGCATGTTCCCCTCCACAGAGGCTGCAGAAACTTGGATTGACCTGGGTAATACAAATATGGTGAAAGGATTCAGAAAATACCACTGTGAAGAGTTTTCTTTTCTGAACTTCCCCCCATCTGCCTAAAAGCAGAGCCTCACCCAAAGAATTAAGCTGTCCTAAGTGCCCTTCTATCACTGGAGATCAGCACCAGGATAAGAAATCACCTAAATAGACATTGTTGCTAAGCTGTTACATCTATCTATTCTTCTAAGGGCCCATTTATCTTCCCTAAAAGTCTTTTATTTTCCCCTACATGCCCTTTTCCCCCTCTTCTGACCCTATGATGATGGTATATAAGCCCCAAATTCTAACCACTTCCTTGATTCACATTTTTCTGTGAATTCCCATGCACATAGATAAATAAAAAAAATCTGTTTTTTCCTCTTATTAATCTGTCTCTTGTCAGTTTAATTCATAGACACCAAACCCTGAACCAAAGACAGTAGAGGAAAAGTTTTGCCACCACAATGCAATAGTTTGAAACCGTCAAAAAATACTGTAAAAGAATATTTAATGACATGGAAAAAATCCACTATTTTCTAAGTTAAAAAGTTTGGGTTACCAAAGTCAAATGTAGCATCGGATCTCATTTATATAAATATGTATGTTTGCATACATGCACTGAAAGTCTAAAAGAATGTTCACTAAATTGTTAACACAATTACCTTGAGGAAAAAGAGAAATTTTAACTCTTCTTGCTATTCTATTTTGTACTATTCAAGCCTGTAATAATAATAAATTTATATTACTTTTAATATTGAAAATATGCAGGGGTGCCCGGGTGGCTCAGTTGGTTATGCATCAGACTTCAGCTCAGGTCATGATCTTGCAGTTCATGTGTTTGAGACCCATGTCAGGCTCTATGCTGACCGCTCAGAGCCTGGAGTCTGCTTCAGATTCTGTGTCTCCCTCTCTCTCTGCCCCTCCCCAGTTTCTGCTCTCTCTCTCTCAAAAATAAAAATAATAAAAACATTTTTAAAAATATTGACAATATGCAAATATATTTTAAAAATATGCAAATATGAAAAAATAAGAATTGATGCATACATTTGCAAAAGCCATATTATTTTTAAGATTCATCCTAAAAAATCAAGATGAACTTAAAAATTAACCTATGAAAAAAATATTCATTGTTGTATTCACAAAATAAAATTGCAAAGACAAAGTCCCATAATACAACATTAAACAAATAAAGTGGTATCCATAAAACTGATATTTTACTTTTTAAATTTTTTTAACAATTTTTAAAATTTAAATCCAAATTAGTTAGCATATAGTATAAGAATGATTTCAGGAATAGAATTTAGTAATTCATCACTTACATATAACACCTAGTGCTCATCCCAACAAGGGCCCTCCTTAATGTCCATCGCCCCACCCAACACCCACCAGCAACCCTCAGTTTGTTCTCTATATTTAAGAGTCTCTTATGGCTTGTCTCCCTCTCTGTTTTTACCTTATTTTTGTTTCCCTTTCCCTATGTACCTCTGTTTTGTTCCTTAAATTCCACATATGAGTGAAATCATATGATATGTCTTTTTCTGACTGACCTATTTTGCATAGCATATACACTCTAGTTCCATCCATGTTGTTGCAAATGGCAAGATTTCACTCTTTTTGATTGCCACAGAATATTCCATTGTATATATATATATATACCACATCTTCTTTATCCATTCATCAGTCGAAGGACATTTGGGCTCTTTCCATACTTTGGCTATTGTTGATAGTGCTGCTATAAACATTGGGGTACACATGTCCCTCAGATCAGCACTCCTGTATCCTTTGGATAGATTCCTAGTAGTGCAATTTCTGGTTCACAGGGTAGTTCTATTTTTAATTATTTGAGGAACCTCCATACTATTTTCCAGAGTGGTTGCACCAGTTTGCATTCCCACCAGCAGTGCAAAAGGGTTCCTCTTTCTCCTCATCCTCGCAAACATCTGTTGTTGCCTGAGTTGTTAATGTTAGCCATTCTGACAGGTGTGAGGCAGTATCTCATTTTGATTTTGATTTGTATTTCCTTGATGATGAGTGATGTTGAGCATCTTTTCATGTGTCCTTTGGACATTTGGATGTCTTCTTTGGAAAAATGTTTATTCACGTCTTCTGCCCATCTCTTTTGTTTTTCACGTGTTGAGTTTGAAAAGTTCTAGATTTTGGATACTAACCCTTTATCAGATATGTCATTTGCAAATATCTTCTCCCATTCCATAGGCTGACTTTTATTTTTGTTGATTGTTTCCTTTGCTGTGCAGAAGCTTTTTATCTTGATCAAGTCCCAATAGTTCGTTTTCGCTTTTGTTTCCCTTACCTCTGGAGACATGTCAAGTAAGAAGTTGCTGCAGCCAAGGTCAAAAAGGTTGTTGCCTGTTCTCTCCTCTAGGATTTTGATGGCTTCCTGCCTTATGTTAGGTTTTTCATCCATTTTGAGTTTATTTTTGTGTGTGGTGTAAGAAAGTGGTCCAGGTTTGTTCTTCTGCATGTCGCTGTCCATCTTTCCCAATACCATTTGCTGAAGAGACTGTCTTTTTTCCATCGGATATTCTTTCCTGCTTTGTCGAAGATTAGTTGGCCATACATTTGTGGGTCCATTTCTGGGTTCTCTGTTCTCTTCCATTGATCTATGTGTCTGTTTTTGTGCCAATACCATACTGTCTTGATGATTACAGCTTTGTAATACAGCTTGAAGTCTGGAGTTGTGATGCCTCCAGTTTTGGTTTTCTTTTTCAACATTACTTTGGCTATTTGGGGTCTTTTGTGGTTCCATACAAATTTTAGAATTGTTTTTTCTAGCTCTGTGAAGAATGCTGGTGATATTTTGATATGGATTGCACTGAACATGTAAATTGCTTTGGGTAGTGTTGACATTTTAACAATAATTATTTTTCCAATCCATGAACATGGAATATTTTTCCATTTTTTGTGTGTTCTTCAATTTCTTTCATAATGACCTTTCTATACTTTTCAGTATATAGATTTTTCACCTCTTTGGTTAGGTTTATTCCTAGGTATTTTACAATTTTTGATGCATTTGCAAATGGGATTGATTCCTTGATTTCTTTTTCTGCTGCTTCATTATTGATGTACAGAAACACAACCAATTTCTGTACACTTATTTTATGACCTGAGACTTTGCTGAATTCATGTATCAGTTCTAGCAATTTTTGGGTGGAGCTTTTTGGGTTTTCTACATAGAGTATCATGTCATCTGTGAAGAATGAAAGTTTGACTTTCTCCTTGCCAATTTGGATGCCTTTTATTTCTTTTTGTTGTTTGATTGCTGAGTCTAGGGCTTCCAACACTATGTTGAATAACAGTGGTGAGAGTGGACATCCATGGTGGTGGTGTATTCCACCATGATGTATTCCTAACCTTAGGAGGAAAGTTCTGTTTTCTTTCATTGAGGATGATTTTTCATATATGTCCTTTATGATCTTGAGGTATGTTCCTTCTATCCTTACTTTCTTGAGGGTTTTTATTAAGAAAGGATGCTGTATTTTGTCAAATGTTTTTTTTCTACAAAAACTGATGTTTTTCTATCATAAATTTTATTTCATGAGAAAAGATATGGTATATAAATGTGTATGTAACATACAAATTGGGGGAAAAGTCACAAAATAATAAATTATAGCATGACTTGTTTGATAAATTAAAATGTACACAAAATACATTTATGTCCAGAAAAATAATCGGGAAGAATTTAACAAAAAGTGGATGGGAACAGATGGTTTCCATTTCTATATTTTTATGTCTATTTTTTTTATTATCCTACAATGAACCTACATTGATACGTACCTCTTAGAAATAGAAGTTAGGGTTCTTGGTTTTATTTGGGGTTTCTATTTTGTTTCATGTAATATTGATGGCTTTGACTGGAATTTAGGACTTTTCTTCATTCCTTGCCATCTCACTTGAGGCTGCTTAGAGCCCATGGAGAAGAGCATAAGTTTTTAAGGTTGTATAGTCATGACACAAAACAGACTAGATTAATAAGCATATATTTCAACACAGAAAGCAGAGGCAATTTCTTGATCTCCATATGAAGTTTTCTTATTGGGTATTATTCATTCATCATTCAGTGGCAGGTTGTCCCCAGAGGTTGGTACTACTCTGACACTGCCCCTACAAAGTCCTATGCTCCTCAGAACCACAATAACAAAATTTCTTTGAGAATTTTTTGCGAAATGGCAGCATACTGGAGAGTAATGGAGATGCAGATGAACATTCTAATGCAGTCCATTATTTCACAGTAGCTGTAATCTGAAAATCATCCTTATAAATATCATTGTCTTCCTCAAAATATTAAAAATAGATTTACCATGTAATCTAGCAATTCCACTTCTGGGTATATACCCAAACAACTGAAAGCAGAGACTTGGACAGATATTTGTACATCCACATCCATAGTGGCATTTTTCACAATAGCCAAAAGGTAGAAGCAACTCAAGTGTCCACCCACAGATTAATGTACATGCATGTATGTGTGATGAAAAAGTATTCCATACTGTGGGTCTTGGGCAAAATTGTTTGAAAGCCTCTGCATTAAATCATATGTCCAGATATGGGAATTTGAAAAAACAGAATAAATTATAAATTAGTCCGTTAATTTTTATTAACATATATCTAATAGTAATCAGCAAAATCAGCAAAACATGGTGGCATGCAAGCCCTTAGAGTTCCTACTTTACTACTTCCCTTTTCTGAAGCATATTTCTTTCTGAATTCACTTCAACACCTTCACAGTCTCCACAGGATTTCCAACTCTCTAGTCCCTTTGTGATAATTACGTTTAGACATATACTTGAAATCTAAGTAGTAAAGGATATGTTTAGTCAATAAATAGTAAATTTCTCAGGGCACCTGGGTGGCTCAGTAGGTTGAGGGTTGGACCCTTGATAGCAGCTCAGGTCATGATCTCTCATGGTTGGTGAGATCAAGCCCTCTGCATCAGGCGCCATGATGACAGCTCAGAGCCTGCTTGGGATTCTCTCTCTCTCCCTCTCTCTCAAAGAGCCTGCTTGGGAGTCTCTCTCTCCCTCCCCTCTCCCCACTCGAAATAAATAAATACACTTAAAAAAATTTTTTAGGGGCGCCTGGGTGACTCAGTCGGCTGAGCGACTGACTTCGGCTCAGGTCATGATCTCACGGTCTGTGGGTTCGAGCCCCGCGTCGGGCTCTGTGCTGACACCTCAGAGCCTGGAGCCTGCTTCGGATTCTGTGCCTCCCTCTCTCTCTGCCCCTCCCCCGCTCATGCTCTGTCTCTCTCTGTGTCAGAAATAAACATTTAAAAAATTTTTTTAAATTTTTTTTAAAGATTTAAAACATAAATAAATAAATAGTAGATTTCCTGAATATTTTATTCTACTTAAGTAAAAAAAGATTTTCCTTACCCCACCAGCACTTCAAATTTTCAAGTTTCGTTGCTGAAAAATCTTATCTTTTCCATTTCTTGACCCTCGACAAAGGTCAAGAAGAAGCCCAGTGTGGACAATGGAAGTGGACAGCCAACTGACACCGAGTAGAATGATGAACAATCATGTTAAAACCTGATTTTCTAAGAGAAGCCAAAAATTTCTATTTTTACATGAAATGTCCTGTTTTTAAACGTTTGCAACCAATTCAAAATAATTTTAGGCACTTTAAAGGACAAATAAGGAGCACCTGGGTAGCTCAGTCAGTTAAGCCTCTTATTCTTGATTTCTACTTGGGTCATGATCTCACGATTCATGAGATTGAACCCTGCATCTGGCTCTGCACTGAGCATGGAGCCTGCCTAACATTCTCTCCCTCTTCCTTTGCCCCTCCCCTGCTCACTCTCACTCTTGCCCTCTCTCTCAAATAATAATAATAATAATAATAATAATAATAATAATGATAATAATAATGGACAAATAAAATGTCTCTGCAAGCAGCCCAGTTTATGACCACTTGTTTCAGAAGTCCACTAGATAAGGGTTAACAATTACTCTTCAGAGCCTCCCTAACTTCACCCCATCCTCACTTCCACCCATCCCTTACCCTGGAATTAACTGTTCTTTGATCTGATTTATTAGAGCAATTTGTACATATCTTTATAGTGCTCACTACATTTGGTGATAGTTTCATTGTTGTTGTTTTTACCCACCCATCTGCCTTGCTAAAGATAACTATCATTTAATGTTGAACCCTGAGATTTGTGCTCAGTCAGAATTTGAGGAAATCCATTTGAGGCCCACTCTGACAAAACACAACTTTGGTTGAATCACTTGAACTCTTTAGGCACAGTTTTCACATCTAAAATGTGAGTTAATAATAATCATGTATAAAATGGGGCTGTATTACTAGCTATGGCAATGAAGATACAGTGAGGTATCAGCAGTCCAACCTTTCCAGAAGCCTTGAGTGTAGAGGGATTTTTTTAAATAATTATGATAATAGGTGGAATATTGAGTGCTTACATGTGCCAGGCACTTCCTAGATGCTTTATATGGTCTCCAAATCTTCACGACAATTCTAAGTTGCTTATCATTATTTGCATGTTAGCTGTAAAGAAAATAAGGCTCAAGGTAGCTGAATAGCACTTCTACTAAGGGGCAGATCTGGAACTGATTTGCTCTACTTCAAAGCTACTATCCTGAGCATGCCCATAACTTGCAACAGTGTAAAGTCTCGGAATGGGGTCATTCCTTTAATTTCTTTGGTTCCTAAGGCAATAAGATGGACTTACACTCTCGTGTCTTTTATATTCTCTTTGCAGAGATGCATGTTTGCATTTGTTTATGAAAAAACATATCCAGAGGCAGTGGCTAGACTGGATAGATGGTTGACTGTGAGGACACAGAAAGGGGTTGGCCAGAGATTGATTTTAAACAGATTTCTCTAAGGAGACCGAGTTTGAAAAGTTTTCAACAAGGACAGGAGAGGGCTGAGCATATGTGGAACAGGGGTTGCTTGTGCCTCCTGGACCCCCATCCCCACCTATCCCAGCTGTGGACAGTAGGACTACAGATGCTGTGTCACCAGCCAGGCAAGAACTGAAGCCAAGGTGACAACTGTCCAGGAAAAGGTGGAGACTGCTCAAACTTCTGGCAAGTCCTTTATCTTGGTGATGGCAAGTCTTGCCTTTCATCGTGGAAAGGTAAATACAGGAACCTAATAGACGGTTCTCAGCTAATGAGGGTTTGCTTTAACTAACGAAGTTCTTACTCTGTTCTTATTTAAAGAGTAAGCTGGTGAGTAGTTGGTGTTTCTGTTGTACATTTTAAAAGGCCTTACCAGTATTATTCCCAAAGGAGGGGGTGGCACCATTCTGAACATAGTTTTTATCACATTGCCATTGTAAGTCCCTACCATTTATTTCTAAGTAACTGTATACAAGAAAAGGAAATAAAACACTCCCAGAGACCTTTACAAATTCAGATAAACTTGTCTGGGGCTTTTGGTGATTTAGTTGGTGAAAAGCTGTTTTCACAATCCAGAGCAATGATATATGAATACAATGGTATGCCCACAATAACCTGGGAAGGCTTTAGGCAGATGACCTAGCTGAGGAAAAGCCAGCTCTTGTATCCAAGTTTCTATTTTCTAAAGATAGAAATAGTTGAGGAGGGAGGGTCCTGCAGGGACATTTTGAGCAATGTTAAGGAGATAAAAATGACAAGAGCCAGATTAAACCAGATTAAACCAGATGAGAATAGCAGGTGGGACTTCAAAGGGTGCCAGGGTGAAGAAGAAAGAATGTCCTCAGTCATAGGGCATGAGGTCAGAGGGACACCATGGGGTGGCCTGTTGGCCAGCCTTTGGTGTTCCGCAGAAAAAGCATGGGTTATTCCAAGCCAGTAAGCAGATCTGCCTCCCCTAGGGAGCAAATACTTGCCCAGTAGTCCATAGAGTGACCCGCATTGTTTTTTTCATTTTTCCAGAAGGAGTGAACATATCAGTGCACTAACAACTTGAAACCCAGCCTAGCTGACTGGCATCATGGGAGTTGACCAGCCTGTTTTGTGGAGGACATCCAACTCTGAACTCAGATTTCCTTGCTTCCCACTGCGTCAGTCCAATGTGATGCCTATCCCTTGCATCTCCCATGGGTAAAAAATAAAAAAATAAAGTAATTTAAAAATCTGTTTCTGAACATAAGTGTGGCAGCAATTAGGAGAGACCCTGATGGCTTGGCTTACTTTATCCTCAAGACAATCCTATGAGGGACATACTATTCCTTTTACTTATAAATAAGAAAACCAAGGCACAAAAGGGTTAAGTAATCTGCCACAACAAATCAATGTTTTAAAAAAAATCCTATGTAGCTCTAGAATCCAGATGCTTAAACACTAAGCTGTACTCTCTTTCATGATACATGGAAAGTACTTTGACAGTGCTTGCCACATAGAAAGAGTTCAATAAATATTGGCTACTATTATTATTCTCCTTTTATGTACAGACATTTATATTTCAGCTAAATAATACCAGTTAAGGCTATCAGTTAACTAAAATCTATTTAAAATCACTGTTTATTAAAGTATATTTCTTGGGAACTTCTACTAGGGTTAGGTAATATCTATGGTAGCCAGTGTCCAAGATGGCTCCCAATGGTCCCTGCCTTACACCCTTGCATAGTCTTCTCCCATATTATATCAGAGTTGATCTGTATGATCAACAGAATAAGGAGGAAGTGAAGAATGTCACTCCTGAGGCTAGGTTATAAAAGACATTGTAGCTTTTGGCTTTCACTCACTTAGATCCCTCACTCTGGAATAGGTTAGAGACAATGTCATGAGTAGCCCTGTGAAGACACCCCTGTGGCAGAGAACTAAAGCCTCCTGCCAATAGCCATTCTGAAAATGGATTCTCCCCAGTCAAACCTTCAGATGACAGCAGCTCTGCCCAACATCATGATGACAACTTTACAAGAGACGCTGAGCCAGAACCATGAGCTAAGCCTCTCCAGGTTTCTCAACTATCAGAAACTATATGAGATGGTACAATTATATTGTTTAAAGGTATTACATTTGGCATAATTGTTATACAGCAATACGTAACTAATACATTATCTCCTGTAGAAACCTTTCACTGACTCCCAGCATTTTGTGCCTTCTCTACCATAGCACCTGCTATATTCTGACTCACATGTTTTTATCTCAGCTTTCCCTTCTACACAATGAGCTCAAGGCCAGGGACTGATACTGACCCTGGGTTACCAGATTCCCAGGATCTAGCATATTGCTGTAATTGGTATGGACTTTAATAAGCATATATTATTGGACTGAACTATCTTCACTTACTATATGTCCTTTAAAAAAAATAAGATGATCTATGGGGCGCCTGGGTGGTGCAATCGGTTAAGTGTCCGACTTCAGCCAGGTCACGATCTCGCGGTCCGGGAGTTCGAGCCCCGCGTCAGGCTCTGGGCTGATGGCTCAGAGCCTGGAGCCTGTTTCCGATTCTGTGTCTCCCTCTCTCTCTGCCCCTCCCCCGTTCATGCTCTGTCTCTCTCTGTCCCAAAAATAAATAAACATTGAAAAAAAAATTTGTAAAAAAAAATTAAAAAAATAAGATGATCTGTATTTCAGGTTTTTCATGAATTCAGGTAGTTCTTGCCATCTAAACTAGGCCTACGTTTATTCAACTAGTATTTGTCTATTAAAGTTAATACTAAATCTTTACTATCCAAGACCTTAGACATGTCTTTTTTGTTTATGCAGTAGAATTATATCAACTTTTTAAAAATAATTTTTTATTATTTTATTTATTTTAACTAGGCTCCAGGCCCAATATGGGGTTTGAACTCAAGACCCCGAGATTAAGAGTCACATGCTCTACCAATTGAGCCAGCCAAAAGCCCCAAATTATATCAACTTTTAACAGAGGAGATTAAGTAGCATGTAAGGTAGCAACATTCCTGTGCTTTCAAAGCCACTGTGCCATTAGCCCCAAATATTCCTTTTTTCAAAATAATATCAAATACCAGGAAATAAAAACAGCTTACCAATGGAAAAGGTAAAATAATTTCCTACAAAGTATTGCCTGAGTTGTAAATTAAATTGAGATTTGGGGTTGAATTGGAGGTTGAATTTTTTTAACTCATATTTAATTCATAGAATATAACTTCATTGTTATTAAAGATATCAATTCAATCTATGCTTAGTCTGCCCTCTGACCCTATGGAGAGCAAATTCATCATTTTTTCTTAAAATGTAATATAAACCTTGAGAGATCATAACACCTCTTATTTTCTATTTGTAAAATAAGAGATGTCTTAAAGACATGTGAATTTCCTAAGTAAATGGAAAGCAGTCCATGTCAATGCATCCTCCATCATGGTCATTATCAAGAATTCAGCACTTCTAGGAGGTTCTATCCTCAGAAAACTAACAAAGGCCTACCTCATCATTTCAAAGTTGTCCTCTATCCTTGCTCTAAAATATGCTAAAATCCAACAAAGGAATGGATGCCATTCCTGTCAAATATGTCTCCAGATGTGACCATCCTGAAGAGAAGTTTCTCAGCTCTGAGTGATCTAAGGTTCATCTCTGTGCATTGACACAATACACATTCAAAAGTGTGTTGGGGAGGGAGGAGGCAGAAGGTGGGAATCTTGGCACACAATAGCAACTCAACAATGATGAAGTTATAGAATCCCACACAAATAATATCCCCAGGTTTATATCCTGTTGCAGTCTGGCCTGGAGGAAATATATAAAATAAAATAGGTAAGTATTCAAGATCAATGTAATAAGTTCAGGAAGGAAGAGTGAGAGTGGAAACCATCTATCTCATGTACACAGCTTAGAAACTGAGGACTGAGGACTGGAACTATCTAACCCTCCTCCTCCCCCAAATACACCACACACATAAACACACACTTTCTACAATACATTAACAGGATTTTACTACTCCATTGTCTTCATTATGATATCTTTTCTAATCCAGGTGATTTTGTCCAGGCAAATAACTTGCTTGTTCATTATAGGAACTTCCCCAAAAGACCCTTCACTTCTTCAATAAGAAGCATCAACAGACAGTTAACACCCTAAAGATCTTCAAATCCCTCAACTCAAAAATCTTTGTCTTGCTGTTTCTAATCCTAAACTATTGTACCATTATCCTTACCCAATCAAGGTCCCTCATTAGAAGATGACTTTAAACCAAAAATCCAATTTGCAATAACATCTAACCTTGCCCTTTCCCCTGGGAGACATTGCCCAGACTCTGTCTAGGTGGCCATCTGCCTTACCACAATAAACAATAAACACAGCTTTGTCACGTCAACAGATTGCGTTGGTGATATTTGGAGAGCCAGCACTTGACAAGGGCTTAGTACGGGTCTAGCAATAAACTAAAAGGGTAGAAGTCTAACATATGGCCTTTAACCTATTTTCCCAAGGGATCAGTAGCCCTCAATGTTTAAACAGTTTCACATCTAGACACTTAAATTTCTCCCTATTCCACAATTTAATTAATTAATTAATTAGTTTATAATGTATATTTTATATTTTATAATTTATAATTTAATTTATTCCACATTTTAAGAGATGTTAAGAAATATTACTTGTTTAAAAGAAAAACGTTTCCATGGACAAACAATTTGAGAACTGCTAAGAATGAAACTCATTATTTTTTTACTGCAGGACTTCTCAAGGCCTTTAGTATACTATTTGGAATCAAAAACATCCAAAAGGGAGTTATTAATGTGCAGCCAAAACATATTTGAATGTTTTATCCTAAAGCAGCTCACTAAATTCTCACTGGATACAATAGGGATGGCGGACAATTTTATCTAACCTTCCACCCTGCCCTTTATCCATGGACCACTACAAGACAATATGGACGGAAAGTAAAATAAAAGGCTACAACCGTCTTAGAGCTCGGCAGTTAGCTCCAGAATGATTGCAGCGTTGCCTTGAGCTGTATAATGAAGACAAAGAAGTAAATGGATCAGGCTGAGTACCACCAGCCTGAAGTCTCTGTGTTCTGAGCCACACTTAGGTGGTTCCAGCCCTCAGAGGGAAATGGAATGCTAGCCATCCACCACCTTGCTGGGAGTTCCTCGAGCTTGCCCACACTTATGAGTGCCAGACATCAACTGGCTCCATCTCCCAAGCTGCTGATCTTTGTTCAAAGGAAGGTTCTACCGGCATAGACACCTTGAAATGAGGAGGCATCTGGCACATTCTGCTTCGCTAACAGCTAAAATCCTCATGCTGGTATCTTTTTTTTTTGGCCACGCCTCCTACTGAGATCTCCACTTAGAGGACATTCTTTCAGTCAGCGCTTCCAGCTCTGACTTCCCTGTTTCGGTGTGAGGAGAGGAAATCGATTGACATTTACTGTGCATTTCCTATATGCCTGACATGACATTTGGCACCTCATATTCTGCATCTCCTGTAAGTCACACAACTACAAAAAGTGACAAGAGTGCATATTTTTATCACATTTACCATGTGCTAGTCACCGCTGTGACTCTTTTGACTTATTTTCACAAAGCTCACAGCAATTCTAGGTGGTCAACAGCTATGACCCTCACTTTCAGGGTGAACAAACTGAGGGATTCAAAGGTGAAGCAGTCTGTCTAAGGTCACACCAGTGGTCAGTGGCAGGTCCAGAGTTGAACACAGTCCATATATCTAACCACACTAGCATTATCCTCCATTATTTGCCCTACTAGATGAAAAGAAACAAAGCCTAAAGAAGTGTCTACTCAAAGGCACACAGAAAGTGGCAGAACTGGGACCAGAATCCCTGTCTGCCTACAAGTCCCTGTTTTTTCTCTAGACCAACCATTCTTAAAGCATGGTCCCCGGACCAGTGCATCAGTATCAGCTGAGAATCTGCAGAAATGTTAAGTTCTGGAGCCATACCCCAGACCCACGGAATCTGAAACTGTGTTGTGGGGCCCAACAATCTCTGTTTAGGAAGCCCCCCAGACAACTGTGATGCAGGCTAAGTAAGATTTGAGAAGCCCTGCTTTACACCATGCTACCTTCTGTAAAGCATTGAAACTTGAGATCATCTTCAAGGGCTGGAAGGACTGTGCTATCTAGTGCTTAGAGGCTCTGAGAAGTTAAGAGAACCAGCAGGCACCCACTAACTGCCTTGCTAAGAAAGAACATGGGTTAAACCCAGCATATTTCATTGGCTTGTCAGTAGCCAGGCCAGTGGTTGTTCTTTTTCCCCTTAACTACTCATGGAGCAGGAAAAGAATAGCTTTGCTCCAGTCCATGGTCAAAAGGAAGACAAGTCCTCTCCTAGGCCATCTTCGACCCTGCTGTTTGCTTCTCAGATACAAAGATTCTCAGTGCATTTCAGGTCAATGGTTTGTCACTTTTGCCTGCCAGCTCTTTCTGTTCCTGCCTATAACACTTCTTGTCTTCCAGCTCCTTCCTCTTCGGCAGCAAATCCGTCTGTGTTGTTCACAGCTGTGAACCGCCCAGCTGATGTGCCACTCAGCTGGTTGGTACACGGTACAATGAAAAAAATTCTTACAATTCTTAATTAAGACCCTCCCTTCTGAATGGAAAAGGTGGGAGCCCCCCACCACCCTGCTGAGCCCAGGGCAGGTGCTGGTGAGATGCAGGCAGAGGGAGGGGCAGTTGTCTGAGGGAGGGAAACATTAGAAAAAAAAAAAAAAGAAGTAATTCTTATAATTCTGAAACCAAACTTTTTTTTTTCTTTTTTGCTCCAAGGGTCAATTCAGTGGCTATACTAATGCTTCCATCACTCTCTGAAATATTTAAGATCCCAGCTTTCCCCTGAATCAAGCTATACAAGAGATAGAACAATAAATTGATGTTTATAGAGGATAAAAGGAAATTAAGGAATCTTTGATGGTTCAGGATGAGTGCTTGAAAGGTCTTTGACACAAGACAAAGAATTTGTGGCCCATAGCTATACCAGAGGGGAAAGGGAAGGAGCCACAGATAAGACAGGAAGAGGTTAAGCTGGATTCAAGGTGCTTATTTGCAGTCAGGGATCAAAAGCATACTACCTTTAAAAAGCATTGTCCTTCTTTAGCACAAATGAATTTAAGACCATTGAGTTTCTTCAGGCCATACATTCCAATGTGGGCCATCGTGGAGTGTTCTATTTTCGTTTCCAGGCTGAGGGTGGGGGCTGCTGTGGGAGAATGTGCTGTATACTGACTACAGTTACAAGGAGGAGGGCTGTGCAAGAGCTACCCAAATCTCATTTATCTCTGTTCTTGCCTCTTGGTTGTTTCCAGGGATCTATCAGTTGGTTGGTTTGTTTTGTGTTTGATTTAGAATCCTGGTTTTTATTGGCCCACACTGGAACCAGTTAGTACTAGAAAGGGCACCACATTAAGAATCAGCAGGCCTGACCTCGTTAATCAAAAAAGAGTATGTGCAGTGTTGAGCATGGACATCAGACTCAGAGAGAGCATTCCCCAGCTTGTGAGTCTCTAGATCCTGGTGGGTTGTCTTGAGGGTTAAATGAGAAAACGCATGTAACTGTGGCCTGTTAGTGATGACTGCTCAATTCACACTCACTGAGAGTTTAGTGCGTGCTTGCTCCTGTGCTGGCAATAGAGGGGCTCTCGATGGGGGCAGGCCTGGTTTGCACCATCACCAGCCCCACCCTCCAACTTGGCCCAGTGAATCTGGACAGTCTCTGTGAGCCCCTAAACATCCATATCTTCTCATCTAAAGAAATACATATCTTCCAGGGTGGTCATGGGGAACAGGTAAAGGAGATCACCTAAAAGTTTCAAACTACTATGCCAGGCTAACAAAAGATAGCATCAAAAGCTTTAAACCTCTGATAGGAATATTGGTTGAATTTTACTGCTCTGGTATATAGAAAGAACCCCCGAATTAGGCATTAGAAGACCCGAATTTAGGTCCTGTTTTGCAATTCGGTCACTTATTAGCCATGCAACTTTGGGTTAGTCACTTAACTTCCCTGGGCTAGTCACTTACTTATCTAAGAACTAGGCTAACATCATCTACCCCACATGTTTTTGTATAAAAACATAAAATGTTGAGGGGGGGGGAGGATAAAGTCTGTTATAAACTACAAATGGTTCCTGAATGGGATTGCTAGTAATAGAGATCAGAGGCACCTACTCCAGAATGGCTTCTGCCTCTGCTTCTCGAATCGCTGCACCCTTCTTGCCATCTAGAAACCACAATCTGGATTCCTCTCACCACCTTAAGGTTACTGCCCAGAAGTGTCAAGTATGGTTTGGACATAGGCAGGAATAATAATTACAATAAAATTCATCATTTATCTGACACTTAATGCATGTTAAGCACTTTACATATATCATAGCAAATAGTCCTTACAACTCTGCAAAGTGGAAATTACCCTTACCAGCTTGTAGAGAGGTAATTGTGTGGGAGTCGCATAGCTAACAACCTGAGGTTTTGACCGACACCTGAGTTGACACACTTAATCACTATTATTATCACTGTTCTTTTCTTTTGCGTGCTCCTTGCATGAAGAATGAAATCTATTTGGACTGAAGATCCCAGAGCCTGACTCCTAAAACTTCATATTAAACCACATGGAAAGTGTCTACCCACACAATTTACATTATGATCTGCTTTCCCATCCCCAGTCTTCCAAAATAACTGCCGTTAGAAAAAATGTGATGTAATCTCAACCTTAAAAGTTATAAAAAGTCTCCATTATAAATGACAGATAATGTTTCTAGAATAAAATCTATTTTGGTTAGTTCTAAGGTTTTTGAAAATATTTGACATATAATATGTAACACACACAGAGTCCTTAAATCTTTTTTTTTTTTTTCTGCAAAAGCCACAGAGAAAAATTTTCCCAGGACCCGAGCTCAGGATATTCCTGATACCAGATGCCTCTACAAACTGGGCTGCTGTCAGTGGGACAGAGAAACTGCCAAGAAGCCAGGCCACTTCCACTCCACATTTGGTCTGAGGCCAGAGTGTTGTCTTTCAGCTTTTAGAAAGACCTCCCAGGGTGAGGTGGACCTAGCAATGACCATATGTGACCATCATGGCCTGTAGGGCATAGAAAAAAGGTAAAAGCCTTTTCAATGACCAAGATCTTATCTACAAAGGCTGGAAAATTCTTTTTCCAATGCAAAAACAGAACCAGTCCAAACTAATCTTTACTTGGGTAGGTAGGGAGTCCTACTTAATTCAGTGGTCCAAGTCATGCTAATCAGTTTCTGAGGAGTCCTCTGTCCTAATGCTGTGGGCCTCAAACAGCGAGCTCAGCCCTACAAAGTTGGTCATAGTATGCTTATCTTGCATTATTCCCAAGTGAATGCCAAGGAATATTATGATAAGCTTAGTAAAAGCTCCATGTCAGGGAGACACACGCATGTGCATGCAGAACATGTATCAACTGTGTTGATATAGAACATTGAAAAAGGAATACGTTGAAAGAATAAGAAAGGAGAGGCTATTTAGTGTCTTTTGCTTTGCTCTACTATTTTACATTAATATGCTTCCATAGATGGATAATGATGTATATCTTTGGCCCCTCTAGTATGAGATGGGGGTGGAGGCAGTAGAAAGGGCCTAAAGTCATTGAAAGTCCCAAGTCCATTCATTCAACAACTATTTAGGGTGGGCCCACCATGTACCAGGTAAGGTGCCATGTGCTACAGATACAAATTTCCAAGAACAGGCATCGCTCAAATCCTCTTGAAATTTGGTATCTAGTGGAGGAGACTGTCAACAATCAAATAACCACATAAGTACATGAAAAACTGAGGCTGTGACAAGTGCTAAGAAGGAGTGGTCACGGTGCTTTGATAAGTTAGGAAAAATCTGATTTAGAGAAGTCAGCGAGAGCTTCCCTGAGAAAGCAATGCTTCCACTGAGATCTAAAGGATGACTGAACGTTAGCTAGACAAAGCAATAGGGGTGAGAGGCAAAGTCTTGGCCAAAGGAACGGCAGATGCAAAGAGTTTGTGTTGAGAGGGAGCCATCTTGGTGGGAAGATAGAAGAGATCTGACCTAAGTGTCACCAGGAAGGTGGACCAACCTCTAACTACCTCTGCCTCTGATGTCTAAGTCCCACCATTATTCAGGCATGCTTTGGGTTAAGATTGTTTGCCCCTTAAAGTGTTTTATGCCCAGAAGAATAACCCTATTACAGCAAGTGAATGATTTTATCTGATCAATTTTCCTTCTAATAGCACAGGTCATGGCCACAAGTCCTTGAGATTTGTTCAGGGGTTTGAATAGGTGGTATAGATATATAAAAATATAATGACACTTTGCTGGATGGTGCTAGTAATCAGGCATTTAATGAGGGGAGTTTCTAGGAAACTAAAGGAAAAACAAAGTTTGTTAGAAACCCAGTTTCTGAGTCCAGAGGGCAATCAGTTCAGATTTTAGGCTTGAGCTTGAAGCATCTCTAGAAGGTAGAGTAAGGATGGCAGTGGCCATCTGATCAATATTCCTGATTTGCCGTTTGAATGCCTTTGGTGATGGCATCAGGTGTCCCAGTGAACTTTGTGAACGGTCCACACAACAGAAGGCATGGAGGCTGCCCATACATAATCTGTTGTGGCCATTTTTTTTTTAAGTCTGTATCAAGTCATCCAGCTTTAGCTTGAAGGACTTCTGGAAAACGGCGTTCTTTTTCTTCTCCCCCCGCCCCCCTCCTCCTCCTCTTCCTGCATTTTAGTTTTTATTTTAATTCCAGAAAAGGGCAGTCTTAACTCCAAATCAGAAAGGAGAATAATTAGAAACTAATTTGGAGAGTTGTAATCACATATTGGAGCAAAATGAAAGAATTCAGGACTTAGTT
The DNA here is from genome assembly GCF_016509475.1 of Prionailurus bengalensis. Taxonomy (NCBI): domain Eukaryota; kingdom Metazoa; phylum Chordata; class Mammalia; order Carnivora; family Felidae; genus Prionailurus; species Prionailurus bengalensis. Next base: position 114,733,711 of record NC_057358.1, read on the forward strand.
AAGATCTGGCAAAACATGCAAGACAGAGCCCACAAGGGTACACTACAGTTCTCCACCGAAATAAAAAATAAATTCTTTCTATAATCACCCCATTTCTTGATTTCAAAGGTAATCAAAGCAAGACTAATTTGTTTGTGAAGTAAGTCTGGTCTGTGTAAGTAATCTTGGCCTGATTATTTACACCAGTGAAGCAAGAGCCCACTTTTTGGTTTGCTTTGCTGGAACTTTTCACTGGAAATTATAGATTGGACTTTGAAAAGCCTCTCAAGGCTAGGAAGCCAAGTTACGACTTCACTACCATATTTTGCTTGCAATATCTACTGATTTGGGGGGATTCCTCTCTTCTCAGTATCTCCCAAATATCCTAAGATTCCTGGATCTGCCAAGAAGTGACCTTCCTTACTCATCTGTAAGGTGGGGAATGATGTAAGCCAGATACAGTCCAGATTTTCTAAGGGGGAGCCTTATAAGCATTGGCTCCTTAGAGTCAACCTTATTTCCTTAAAGCTGTTGGGTCACACCTGATCTGATGCACATCATTCTCAAATATAACATTCCAGTCAAAGCCTTGCTAATATAACCAATGTTTCTAATTGTGTCTTATTACAAGAACAGATTCTTATTGAACTTATGCAAATAACTATATTGTCATGAAAATAAGAATGCTAAGAGTTTCCACATTCTGAAGGGATCAAGTACAAAGAAAAGATAAATGTTTCAATTCTGTTTACAAAGGTGTAATTTACCAAACTTCTGCAAGTTTACTTTAAAAGAAAAAGGGGGAAAGGCTTTTCTAAATCTGGAAAATATTAAAGAGCCAGCAGTGAATGCTTCAAACAAAAATTCATAGAAAACTTATAATCATCCTCATGAGTTGATATAATCCCATGAATTAATTCTTGTTCTGTTTGATCTTAGGTCAGCATTTTATGAATCCATCAACTTTTTTTCATTAGATCTGTAAATTCTCAGTACAGTGGCATACTCTCAAAACTATTCAAGTGATGCCATCATTCAGCATTCCGACATACAGTTAATAGGTCAATAGCTACAGCTATAACTATAGCTATAGTTATAAATCCCTTCAAAGAATCAGAGTAAGACAGTAACTATCTATGAATAGTAAGACATAAAACAGCCATGGTTAAAGTTCTGATGAGAGTTCATTTGATAAGGAAAAATAGTTATTTCTATGGCATACAACATTTTAACATAATAACTGGACAATGAGAGTATTGCAAATTTCTAAGACCTTCACACAATTTAGTAACATATATCCATACACATATAACCTATGAAGATTCATATGGAATCACTTCCAATTTGACAATGCTTCCCACATAATTTAACATACCAAATAATCCTAATTAGTTTAACATCTCTCTTTTACAAAGTAAGAGACAAATCCTTTGAGACTTTCCAGGAGTGCTCTAGGAAATCTCAAGGTTAGTTTGAAGTAACAAAGATTCCATTTAGCATTTGATTTTGGGAAATCGTCAAAAATGTCAAAAGGTTTGAACACATGACCACTCAGGATCACAAGTCACATGGAAACAATACTTAGTTACTCATTCAACCAAAGTGACAATTAAAAGATTTCAAAGGCAAATACAGAAAGTTACATAGTTATTTTTAAAAATCATACCTCTTTCTGGAGCACCTGGGTGGCTCAGTCAGTTGAGCGACAGACTTTGGCTCAGGTCATGATCTCAGGGCTTGTGAGTTCGAGCCCTTGTGTCAGGCTCTGTGCTGACAGCTCAGAGCCTGAAGTCTTCTTCGGATTCTGTGTCTCCCTCTCTCTCTGCCCCTCCCCCACTCATGCTCTGTCTCAGAAATAAATAAAACATAAAAAAAAATAAAAAATCATACCTCTTTTAATATTGAGAATACCTGGCTTTCTTAAGTAATCAAAGACCTGATAAAGACAACATGAAGCACGGGAAATTATTTTAAGACACAAAATCCTGATTTCCCAGGCAGATGACTTAACAAGTAAGGAAAAAAAATTTTTTACAGTATCTTATTAAGAGCAGACCAGTAATCTAAGAAAATTTTGTTGTTTTAACAGAGAGAGAAAAACAAGTTCTAATTTTGTATTATTCTACTAGTTAGTAATGTTAAGCCTAATTAAAAAATATATATATAAATAAATCCAACCAATCTTGGCAAGTACTGATCACCCAAGAAAAAAACTCTTTTTCCAAGATTCCTTTTCCATAAACCTTCTTTAAAAATTTATTTTAATATTCATTCAGTTTTTGTCCTACTCTTTCCTATTTTAAGTCTGGAACAGTTAGTCATTCTACTTTAGAACAAAATTTCTCTCTTTTTCCTTTAACAAAAACACATACTTCATATTTTCACTTATCAAAAATACATCTTTCTTTGCACACAGAGTTTCTTTTTTCTTAACTTTTATTATTTCTAGTAGATTCATTTACACAGTATGGATTAGAATTTTCAACCATCAGTAACCCTAGTTTTCAGTGAAAACCAGGAATCAGACTGTTGTGAGCTGTCTGCCACATACTATCATTCTGTAGCAAATTTATGAATAAATTATTTCATAATTCTCTAGAGGCGTATCTTTCTCCCAGTACAATTTTTCAGGTTTATTGACAGACTCAAATATTTCTAGCTTTTGTATTCTGTATAAAAACAAGATGCCAAAAGTAGATAAACCTAGGTTTGGCAATTAACTGTTTTAATATTGTATCTTACTTGGAAGTGATCTAGATATTCAATGAATGTCTATAATTTAACTAAACTTAGTATAGTGTTAAGGTTTCAAGTTATCAAAAAGATTTTTGCAACTATTTTTTTGTTTTGGTGGGGGGGGCGGGGGGAGGAAAAGAGAGAGACAGAGTATGAGCAGGGAAGGGGCAGAGAGAGAGGGAGACACAGAATCGGAAGCAGCCTCCGGGCTCTAAACTGTCACCACAGAGCCCAACACAAGGCTTGAACTGACACCGAGACTGAGATCATGATGAGCCAAAGTTGGCCGCTTAAACAACTGAGCCACCCAGGCACCCCACAACTATGTTTTTTTAATTCCAGTATAGGAATCAAATTAGGGTTATATTAGTTTCAGGTGTACAATATAGTGATTCAACACTCGCATACCTGGTGCTCATCACAAGTGTACTCCCTAATCCCCATCACCTATTTAACCTCCCCCTCTCCCTGCCATAACCACCAGTTTTTTCTCTATAGTTAAGAGTCTGTTTCTTGGTTTGTCTCTCTCACTTTTTTTTCCATTACTCGTTTGTTTTGTTTCTTATATTCCACATATGAGTGAAATCATATGGTATTTGTTTTTCTCTGACAGACTTATTTCACTTAGCATTATACTGTCTGGCTCCATCTATGTCATTGCAAATATCAAGATTTCATTCTTTTTTATTGTGGAATAATATACCATTATATATGCACATCTCATCTTCTTTATCCATTCATCTATCTATGGACACTTGGGCTGCTTTCATAATGTGGTTATTGTAAATAATGTTGCTATAAACATAGGGATGCATGTATCCCTTTAAATTCATGTTTTTGTGATTGGGGGAGGGGGGGAATACCCAGTAGTGCAATTACTGGATCATAAGATAGTTCTATTTCTAAATTTTTGAGGAACCTCCATTCTGTTTTCCACAGTGGCTACACCAGTTTGCATTCCCACCAACAGTGCAAGAGGGTTCCTTTTTCTCCATCCTCACCAACACTTCCTTCTTAGTTTAGCCATTCTGACAGGTGTGAGGTGATATCTCATTGTGGGTTTGATTTGCATTTCCCTGATGATGAGTAATGTTGAACATCTTTTCATGTGCTAGCCATCTGGATGTCTTTTTTGGAGAAATGTCTGTCTATGTCTTCTGCCCATTTCTTAATTGGATTATTTGTTTTGGGGTTGTTGAGTTGTATAATTTCTTTATACATTTTAGATACTAACCCTTTATTAGATATGTCATTTGCATATATCTTCTCTATTCAGTAGGTTGCCTTTTAGTTCTGCTGATTGTTTCTTTTGCTGTGCAGAAACTTTTTATTTTGATATAGTACCAAAAGTTTATTTTTGCTTTTGTTTCCCTTGCCTCAGAAGACATATATAGAAAAATGTTGCTATGGCTGATGTCAGAGACATAACTACCTGTGCTCTCTTCTAGGATTTCTATGGTTTCAGATCTCACATTTAGGCCTTTAATCCATTTTGAGTTTATTTTTGTGTATGGTGTAAAAAAACAGTCCAGTTTCATTTTTTGCATGTGGCTGACCAGTTTTCCCAAAACCATTTGCGGAAGAGACTGTCTTTTTCCCATTGGATATTGTTTTCTGCTTTGTCAAAGATTAACTGACCACATAATTGTGGGTTTATTTCTGAGTTTTCTATTCCATTGGTCTATGTGTCTGTGTTTGTGTCAGTACCATACTGTTTTGATTACTATAGCTTTGCAATATAACTTGAAGTCTCAGACTGTGATACCTCCAGTTTTATTCTTTTTCAAGATTGCTTTGGCTATTTGGGGTCTTTTGTGGGTCCATACAATTTTAGGATTGTTTGTTCTAATTCTGTGAAAAATGCTGTTGGTATTTTGGTAGGGATTGAATTAGATCTGTAGATTGTTTTGGGTAGTACAGACATTCTACCAATATTTGTTCTCCCAATCCATGAGCATGGAAGGTCTTTCCATTTCTTTGTGCCATGTTCAACTTCTCTCATCAGTGTTTTAGAGTTTTGAGTGTATAGGTCTTCCACCTCTTTGGTTAGGATGTCTTATTATTTTTGGTGCAATTATAAATGGGATTGTTTTCTTAATTTCTCTTTCTGATGCTTCATGTTTAGTGTATAGAAATGCAACAGACTTCTGCACATTGATTTTGCATCCTGCAACTTTATTCATTTATCCATTCTAGTAGTTTGTTGGAGTCTTTCAGGTTTTCTATATATAGTATCATGTCATCCGCAAATAGCGAAACTACTACTTCTTTCTTACCAATTTGGATGCCTTTTATTTCTTTTAGTTGTCTGATTGCTGTGGCTAGGACTTCCAGTACTATGTTGAGTAAAAGTAGTAAGAGAGGACATCTTTGTCTTGTTCCTGATCTTAGGGGAAAAGCTTTCAGTTTCTCACCATTGAAGATGATGTTAAATGTGGGTTTTTCATGCAGGGACTTTATTATGTTGAGGTATGTTCCCTCTGAACCTACTTTGTTGAGGGTTTTTATCATACATGGATGCTGTACTTTGTCAAATAATTTTTCAGCACCTACTGAAATGATAATACGGTTTTTAATCCTTTATTCTATTAATGTGATGTATCACCTCGATTGATTTGCAAATAATGAGCCACCCTTGCAACCCAGGAATAAATCCCACTTGAGTGTGGTAAATGATTTTTTTAATGTATTGTTGGATTCAGTTTGCTAGTATTTTGTTGATGATTTCTGCATTTATGTTCATCAGAGATATTGTCCTGTAGTTCTCTTTGTGTGTGTGTGTGTGATGTCTTTATCTGGTTTTGGTATCAGGGTGATATTGGCCTCATAGAATGAATTTGGAAATTTCTTTCTTCTATTTTTTGGAATAGTTTGAGAAGAGTAGGTATTAACTCTTATTTAAATATTTGGTAGAATTCACCCATGAAGCTGTCTGGTCCTGGACTTTTGTCTGTTGGGAATTTTTTTATTACTGATTCAATCTCTCCTAGTAATTGGTCTGCTCAGATTTTCTACTTCTTGCTTCAGTTTTGGTAGGTTATATGTTACTAGGAATGTATCTATCTTGTCTAGGTTGTCTAATTTGTTGGCATATCGTTTTTCATAATATTCTCTTACAATTGTTTGTATTTCTGTGGTATTGGTTGCTATTTTTCCTCTTTCATTTGTGATTTTGTTTGAGTCCTCTCTCTCTCTCTCTCTCTCTCTCTCTCTCTCTCTCTCTCTCTCTCTCTCTCGTGAGTCTGGCTAGAGGTTTATCAACTTTGTTGATCTTTTCAAGAACCAGCTCCTGATTTCATTGATCTGTTCTACTGATTTTTTAGTTTCTATATCATTTATTTCTGCTCTAATCTTTATTTCTGCTCTATTTCCTTCTTTCTGTTGGTTTGGGGTTTTGTTTGTTATTCTTTTTCTAGCTCCTTTTGGTGTAAGGTTTATTTGAGATTTTCCTGGCTTCTTAAAGTATGTCTGTATTGCTATAAACTTCCCTCATAGAACAGCTTTTGCTGCATCCTAAAGGTTCTGGACCACGGCATTTTCATTTTCATTTATTTCCATGTACTTTTTTATTTCTTCTTTGATTTCTTGGTGACCCATTCATTTTTTAGTAGCGTGTCATTTAATCTCCATGTATTTGTAGTCTTTCCAGATTTTTCCTTGTGGTTGATTTCTAGTTTCACAGCATTGTGGGCAGAAAAGATGCATGCCACGACTTTGATCTTTTTGAATTTGTTGAGGCTTGTTTTATGGCCTAATATGTGATCTATTCTGGTCAATGTTTCATGTGCACTTGAAAAGAATATGCAGTTTGCTGTTTTAGGTTACAATGCTCTGAATATATTTGTTAAATCTATCTGGCTCAGTGTGTCATTCAAAGACACTGTTTTCTTGTTGATTTTCTTTAATTTTTTAAAATATTTATTTTTGAGAGAGAGAGAAACAGAGCACAAGTGGGGGAGGGGCAGAGAGAGAGGGAGACTCAGAATCTGAAACAAGCTCTGAACTGTCAGCACAGGGCCCAACGCAGGGTTTGAACTCAGGAACCATGAGATTATGATCTGAGCAGAAATTGGACATTTAACTGACTGAGGCACCCAGGCACCCCTCTTATTAATTTTCTGTTTGGGTGATTTGTCCATCAACATAAGTGGGGTGTTAAAGTCTCCTACGATTATTTTATTACTATCAATTAATTTCTTTATGTTTGTTATTAGCTGTTTTATGTACTTGGGTGTTTTCATGTTGGGTGCATAAATATTTATAATTGTTATATTTTCTTGGATTCTCCCCTTTATTATTATACAGTGTCCTTCTTTGTCTCTTTCTACAGTCTTTGTTTTAGAGTCTATCTTGTTCAATATAAATATTGATACTCTGGCTTTCTTTTGACATCCATTTGCATGATAAATGCTCTCCATCCCCTCAGTTTCAATTTGCAGGTGTCGTTATTTCTAAAATGAGTATCTTATAGGCGATCTATAAATGGATCTTGTTTTTTTTTTATCTACTCTGTCTGCCTATGTCTTTTGATTGAGTGTTTAGTCTATTTACATTCAAATTAAGTGTTGATAGACATGAATTTATCATCATTTGTTACTTGTTTTGTGGCTGTTTTTGTAGTTTTTCTCTGATCCTTTCTTCTCTTGCTCTCTTTCATGGTTTGCTGGGTTTTTTTAGTGATATACTTGGATTCCTTTCTCTTTATTATTTGCATATCTACTAGTGGTTTTTGATTTATGGTTACCATTAGGTTCATATATAAAATCTTAGATTTTTGCATCTATTTTTAAGTAGACATATTATAAAGCATAATTATTATTGAAGAGTTCATTAATAAACTTGTATCCCACTTACATCGTTTTAATTCACCTGTTCTTATAATTATGCTTGAGTTGCTCGTGAAAATTTCATGAGACATTAAACAAAGCTAGCCATCATTGTAAGTTATTTTTCTTGTTGGAAAATCAGGCAACTTTCAAACAAATCACAGAAGCAAAGAATCTAAAAGTTAAACATTTGGTTCTTCCCCCCTTTTTTCTTTTTTTTCTTTTTTTTTTTTTTTTTACTGCCATGTTGACATGCATCGAGCAATTTATTTTTATTGTACATTTTATTCTTAGGGTAAGTTTATACTTTTATAATTTTAAACATATAGTAGAGGTAATATAAGCTTGTTTGACTGGTAAATCTAGGTAGGAAAAATTGTATATCCACATTATAATTAATCTTCAGAATTCTGAGGGCACACCTATTTAATTTTACCAACCATTTTTTAAGTAGCTTTATTTACCAAAGAATATCCCTGATCATGTGAACCTAAAACACACACACACACACACACACACATTGGTTAGTATCTTTATATCTGAGAGTTTTAAGACAATTAATTTATGTAAGTACCCACTTGCCTCTAAACCAATTTGAGTAGAACTCATCTGGGGGATTTTATAAATTAATTTAGTAATACCAGCTGGAGATGGAAAAATATCACTTGTAAATAACATACAGACATACATACACATGTACATAAACATATATTCAAATAGAGATTTTTTTTTAGCTTTCATTCTAAAATTTTAGTCTTAAAGTTAATAAAACATAGTAATACAAACTCACTGGTTTATCTCCACTTTATGTTTTTATCTGTATTGTAGTTCCAGCAAATGGACAAGTTAAGGTTACCTGTATGTCAATATTTGTGGAGAAGACTTAACATTTTCTTTTGCTCTGAATGTAAACTAAACTTTAGGCTGGTGACTACAGAGACATCTAGCAGCTGTCTGGATATCTCCAGTGTACATATGAGTGGACAAAACAGCTATCTCTGGTTCCAGCTTTTTTTTTTCTCTCTTTTCAGTCTCAGGTGGTTGCTTTTAGAGGTCCCAAAGTCTCCTGAGAGCCCCCGAGGGAGGATAGGTGGCCTAAAATTCAAGTGGCTGTAGGGAGTTGAGAGGATAAGGTGAGAAGGGAGAAGTCTGGCAAGGTTGGACAGAGGAATAAAGGAAGAAGGGGTGTGAGGGGGAACATATAAAAGGATTCAAGGATTCAGTGTTTTCTCTCCAGAAGATAGTAAGAGGAGGAAGGAGGAGAGACACAATGGAGAAGGAGAGGCCTTAGAGGAACCAGTCTGGGGAGATCTCAGGTTTTCCAAAGAGGCCAGTGGAGCTCTACATTGTCCTCAGCAAAATCATGCTAACAAGAAAAGAAGCAGATGAGTTGGCAGAGCTCATAATTAATAGAGGTACAAGAAGGGGGTTTCAGTCAACTGAGACGTTCCCATGGGAGAAGCAGAATCCAATGAGGACAACAGAGAGGCCTCACAGAGAGCCAAGAAGAAAGACTTCCAGCCCAGAGAGGTAGGAAATAATCCCCTCTCAGGAAAGAGATCCAGAAAGAAGAGACTTCCAGCTCAGCAGGTACCTTTCAAGGAAGCCTGGGACTCCAGCTCATCTTCTTACAAATAGAGAAATGTAGGACTATACCGCAGCATCTGTTTGTCTGGGACTCTAAATCAGCTTGTAGAGTATACTCAGAATCTTACAAGTCAAAATCTGTCCTTACCAGCTTTAACAACGTCTGTCTGTAGCACCGGTTCCAGAGTCAGACTCTCCATAGGATCCCCAACCTATCAGGCAGAAGGGAAGATAAAGACTTCAACATTGCATTCTTAAGGTCCTAAGTGGCCTTAAGATCACCCAGGGGCCCAGATGATGAATCTGATCCTATCTGAGTCACAGCACCATAACTGTTAAAGAAAAAAAATACTCGGGGCACCTGGGTGGCGCAGTCGGTTAAGCATCCGACTTCAGCCAGGTCATGATCTTGCGGTCCGTGAGTTCGAGCCCCGCGTCGGGCTCTGGGCTGATGGCTCGGAGCCTGGAGCCTGTTTCTGATTCTGTGTCTCCCTCTCTCTCTGCCCCTCCCCCGTTCATGCTCTGTCTCTCTCTGTCCCAAAAATAAATAAATAAATAAATAAATAAAAAGAAAAAAATACTCAATGAGGCTTGCTAAAGAAGGGAAGGCAGACTTTATTCAGGACCATCATGATAGATACAGGGAATACCACAATGGGATTCTACAGTGGGGAAGAGAGACTGGGCTTGACTCCAAGTAGAGCATGGACAAGTGGGAATTTAAAGCCAAGGAGATAGTGGGGGGTAGTGGATGAAAACTTACTAAGGTATAAGAGGGGTTCTGGCTAAACCCACCTAATGGGATTCTTGTTGACAACAGGCCAGGATGATCAGACATCACCTGGGGGATGAAGAACCTGATCAGATAGCGAAGGTGATCAGATATCAAGAGTGAGTGGCTCTAGTTAAACTGACTTATCAAGGTTCTCACTAAAACTAGATTTTATAAGGACACACAAAGATGGGCCCAGAGGAAGGTCCTAGGGCCTGATTAACGTTTGCTCAAAGTACTTTTGTTAATGGGTTTATTTTAAAGAGGAAAAGAATAACAAAAATTGGAGATGGCATCCCAGATATAAAACTTTAGATTTTTCTAAATTTAACTCAAGGCCATCCCTGCTAGAATTCATTAAAAGTCTGGCACCCTGAAAATCATGTAACCTTTTGTCTCCAGAGAGTTTAACAAGGCACCAGGATAGTCTCAGCCTTTGAGAGAAGTCCCAGAAAGGAAACAATCCAATAGAAAGAGGGAAGCATCACATTATAAGAATGTCAATAACCCATCATAATTTTCCTAATCCTAGTCCTCCACCCTAAATCACTTCTAGCAACTCAAGTGTCCTTAAAGTTGCATAAGTGACAAAATATACAGATTTGGCTGTTCTTTTCCTAGAATCTCATAAAAGAAGTTTCAGCCCTATGACACATGATCAGGGAAGTCAATTATACTGGCTTTTCAGTCAGTGAAGCCTGGGTTCAAATCCTGACTCTTTAACTTAGCAGTGATCGTGCACAGGTTTTCTAACTGTCCTTACATTGTTTTCTCAACTGTAAGCCTGGAGTCATTATTTTACCTAACCCACAGAGCTGCTTTGAAGGTGGGATAAAAATAATGCACCAAAGTGCTTAGCGAATTGCCTGTCATAGAGTCAGCACTTAGTAAATTGAAGATATGTGAGAAGAAGGGGTAGGTGAGGGGAACTGGGAAAGTCTAGAAAGAGTGTATAGCTCCTAAGAGATACAAGTGCCATGGGTTCCAAGGGATGAGTTAACTAGGCAAAGTAGCACACTTGCCAAGTCTCAAAAGAAATTAAGAAGCCTGGGGCACCTGGGTGGCTCAGTTGGTTAAGCCCTTAACCAACTGTGTGTCCATGATCACAGTGATCTCACAGTTTGTGAGATCAAGCCCCAAGTTGGACTCTGCACTGATAGCACAGAGCCTGCTTGGGCTTCTCTCTCTCTCTCTCTCTCTCTCTCTCTCTCTCTCTCTTTCTCTCTCTCTCCCCCTCCCCCACTCATGCTTGCGTTCTCTCTCTTTCAAGAGAAATAAATCAATATTTAAAAAAAAAAAAAAAAAGAGGGCACCTGGGTAGCTCAGTCAGTTAAGTATCAGACTTTGGCTCAGGTCATGATCTGAGTTTGTGAGTTTGAGCCCCACGTTGGGCTTTCTGCTGTCAGCTCAGAGCCTGCTTCAGATCCTCGGTTCCCGAACTCTCTCTTTGCCCCTCCCCTGCTTGCTCTCTCTCTCTCTCTCTCTCTCTCTCTCTCTCTCTCTCAAAATAAATAAATATTAAAAAGAAGAAGAAGAAGAAGAAGAAGAAGAAGAAGAAGAAGAAGAAGAAGCCTGAGAAAAGCCAGCCTGGGATTTACAGACAGAGTGGAAAGTGGCCCTATCCCCTTTGTGTTTTCTCTCCAGACATATGAGACAAGTTCACCAAGACAGAAGAAAGAAACATAGTGAGGGCCCCCTTGGCATTGCAGTGGGGGTTCTGCCTGAAGAGGCTGAGGGTGCTGAAACAATTCGAGATTGAGACTTTTGACTTGGGCAGGACATCTGCTCGTGAAACTTTCGGGCAGAGTGAAGCTTAGAAAACTGGTAAGAGGTTAAATAAGTGGGAATAAATCAAAAAGTGGGACAGACAGACCAAAGGACACTTCACTGCCTTCCTGCCAGTTGTGAGCTACAGCCCATGAGACTGGCCTTGTTACAGATAGGATCATTTCTCACCGGAAAGTTCCCTGGCCTTGTTGAGCTTGGCCTCGGGTACTCAACATTCTCAGGCTTGGCATGGTTTTCTCCAGTAATATTTTCTCTTTCTGAAAAAAAAAAAAAAATAGCAATACAGTAAAAAAAAAAAAAGGGGGGGGGATTATGTAGTGAGAATGCCAAAAAACGTCTGAGAATATGAATCACCAGAGAGAGAATTCCTGAATTTATTTTTCCTAACATTATTCTTATTAAGGAGAAAGAGATTTCCTTTTTGAGCCCCTGTATCTGTAATTCCTTAAAAACACTTTATTATGAAATTCTTGCTTGGGTTTCATTTTTTAATGTGTAGACATTTTGAATACCTGTTTCTGTCTCTGTGTGTTCTTTTCTCTCATGTGGCTGGGGGAAGAATTTCAATAGGCCCAGCCGGCGGAGATAGTAACAGCAACAAGTTATGCCCTTATACATTTTGGAGGCTGAGGTGTGAGGACTGCAGATCGTAAATACGATGCAGAAATTGGCCCATGTGTACTATCTTGCAGCTTATGTAGTTGTAGCGACACATCTACCGAGGGCCCTGCTTTCCTGCCTCCACGAGGTGACCAAGAAGGAAAGAACAGAGAGCATCTGTAACATGCTCTATACATCTCCAGAGAGGGTAGTGCTGGCCTCAAGCATCCCAAAGGCCCACTAAGGAAACGTGGTCAAATCTCCCACTCAGTGTTACAGGAAACAGACCTAGAAAAGGGAGATGGGTATAAGTTTGCCAAGAAAGTAAATCATGCACATGAGATGTCAGGACCACTTAATGCACAGCAGATTTTCAGACCATTTCATTCACAGAATAAAATACACGGACTAACAATAGTATAGGAAAATGTTATATGTTTCAGTGGAAAACTATGCATGCCCTTCTACAGACTAATCTTTCAGGTTATGAGATTCTAGCTCTGTTCATTGTATTTTAATTATTTCGTAAAGCTTTGTAAGCTGTAGGTAATGGATAGATGTATAATTTTTATCCTGTCTGGTAGTGATTTAACTGACCAGCCCACCATCACCCCAACTGTCCTTAAAACTGGACAGAACAGTTTCGTCTCCATTTGCAATTCATCTCAACATTCCTTTACTTGTATCAATCCGTGTTTTGGTTTTTCCTTTGAAACAGTTGTTACAGGGTGAATAATGTCCCCCCTTCAAAAAAATGTTAAAGTCCTCACCCCCAGAATGTGTGAATGTGACCTTATTTGAAAATAAGGTCTTTACAGGGCACCTGGGTAGCTCAATCATGTTAAGTGTCTGACTCCTGATCTCAGCTCAGGTCTTGATCTCAAGGTCATGAGTTCAAGTCCTGCGTTGGGTGTAAAGCCTACTGAAAAACAAAAAGAAAGAAAGAAAATAGGGTCTTTGCAAATGACTGAGTTAAGATGAGGTTATTAAAGTGGGCCTTAAACCAATATAACCGTGTCCCCTTATAAAAAGGGGAAATTTGGACAAAGACACAGACAGGCACATAAAATGGATGCCATATGAAAATGAGGGCAGATATGGGGATAATGCAACTCCCAAACTGGGGAAAAAGCACATCTTTTTTTGTTTTGTTTTGTTTTGTTTTGTTTTAGTCTACATGTGATGCCTGGAACAACGGCAGCCATCTTGTGTTCATGGGAGCAGCTATTGTGACTAAAGACAAAATTTGCCACTCCAAACATGGAAGAGTAGAAAGAAGGTCAATTCCTGGGTTCTTGATAATATCCAAGGTAACCTACCCAGAGTCACACATAAGACAAAATCTGTACCAATTCAAACTCTAGACCTACTTTCTCTCCCATACCACTTACCTCCTCTGTGTTTATTAGTCAGTAAATGAAGGTTAATTTCTCCTACTTCTTACTGATGTTTGTTTTTATCCTTTAAAATGTCTTAGCTATAGAGCCTAGTGGTTAAGAGCAAACTTTGGTGTCAGGTGGACCTGGGTTTAAATTCTGCCTCTGTGTGGCCTCAAGCAAGTCATTTAACCCCTTTATGTCTCAGTTTCCTGGAATACAGAATGGGGATAGATAGCAATTACTATGTTATATGGTTGTGATAGGACTAAGTGAAACTACACATTTAAAGTACTTATCACAGGTCCTGGCACATTATATTTGCACAGAAAAAATTGATGGTGTTTATGATTATTACTGTTATTGTGCCATGCATTATTACCCTACCTCTTCAATAGGCAGCCAGCATTTTCAATGTGAGGAAAGCACCTTGTTCCCCATACACAGAGTGGTTTCATCAATTCACACTCATTAGAGCCTCCCCTCTCCATGCTACAACTGGGAGCTCCTCCTTCTTCCTGCCCAGAGAGCCACCATCAAATGAGCCCAGCTCCCTGGGAGCATCTGTCATTCCTTGGTGGAGCCCAGCTTGGGTTTGTATAGACTCACATTACCCTCACACCCCACACCCCAGGGCCCTGACAGCTTTGATGCTCATGTGGCTGCCTGGCAGGAACAGAAAGATAAAACCCTACTTGTTTCCTCTCTCCACAATAAGACCTTTGGCAATTTAGAGGGACACAGATATAAAAGACTTGACTTTTTTTTTCTTTCTTTTCATTTTCCCCCCCAAAACAAATGGTGGTTTGTCCTTACCAGCAGCTCCTTCAGAGCCACATCAGCATCAAAGAGCATGAAATCAGCAGAAAGCCAAGGCAGGGTAGTTCTACCCTACCCACTAGGGAATTTGCTTGCTTACAGGACAAACAAAAAGGGAGGGGAAAGGGGAGCTTTGCGCAAAGAGCATCTCACTGGGGTGACCTAAGCTCACAGCCCCCACCCCATTTCCAAAAGCTTGTTTTTCTTAACATTTACTTTTTGCCACTTGAAGCTTGGCACACAGACCAGACAAGGACAATGAGGGACACAGAGAAAGGAAAGCTCAACTTGTCTCATGGATAAATCTTGAGTTGACTTGACATCTCATACTCCAGAGGGCTTACTGTGCCAACAATGGGTAGGCCTCTGTGCGTGGAGCATTCAGTTGGAACTGGCAAGTCTTGTGTCAAGCTCTGCTCTAAGTCCACATGACCATGTACGAATGGAGGAGGAATGAGAACAGTCTCCAGGGCCTATTGTTTCTGGAGTATGTCCTATGCGTTGGGTCTGTACCAAGTACCTAATATGTGGCAACCGTGGGGTAGGTAGGACTACTTTCCTCATTTACAGATGTGGACACCGAAGTGCAGAGAGATCAAGTCAGTTGTCCAAGGTCACATCCTAAGAGGCAGAGGCAGGACTCAAACTCAGATCCGCACCAAAGTATGTGTTCTTATCCAGATGTTGTAAAGCTGCTTTCCACAGGGATTGTGAGCAGACTGATAAATGCCAAGCAATATTCAGTTTTAGGGCATCTGTTATCTATTGAATTATGCCTCCAAAAAATGTTATGTTAAAGTCCTAACCCCTAGTACCTGGAAAGTACTATTTGTAAATAGGGTTTTTCAGATGTAAGCAAGTGAAAATGAGGACATACTGGATTAGGGGTAGGCCCTAATCCAGTGGCTGGAGTCCTTGTAAGGAAGAGAGATTTGGATGCAGATACTCATACAGGGAAGAGGCCATGTGAAGACGGAGGCAGAAATTGAAGAGATGCTACCACAAACCCAGGAACTTCAAGGATTGCTGGAAACCACCAGAAGCAAGGAAGGACCCTCCCCTAGAGCCTCTGAGAGAATGTGGTCTGGCCAACATCTTGATTTTGGACATCTGGTCCCCAGAACTGTGAGAATAAATCTCTGCTGTTTGAAGCCACTAGGTCTGGGACACCTTGTGAAGGCAGCCTTAGGAAATGAATATAGCATCAGTCTTTGTGAGTTTACAGAGAAAGAGGGGGAGGGTGACAGGAATTGTGGGGAGGGGAGAAAAAGGCAAGACAACTTTCAGACAAATTACATAAAGACTATATCTGGCATAGTGGCCTGGGGAACAGGGTGAGGATGCCAGCCACAAAAGGGAGACAGACAGAAGTGGGTGATGAAGGTATGGAAATGAGGGGTTTAAGGGAAGTGAAGGGGTGAAAAGGGGAGACAGAACCACAGCAAACTTGGTGGGTCAGCTCCTTGAAAGGGAGAAGGGTCTGGCGATCTGGCATTCCCTGCCAGTAAGGGAAAGGATTGAGAAAGAACAGAATGCTGCCACACTGTCTGCCCCGTGACAATGACCTTGCCCCATGCCACTGCCCCAGCCTTCTCACACCTCAGTAGGGCTCTTACGTCAGACTGCTCTTCAATTACTGCACTCAGGGAACATGTAGTTAGCACTCACTAAGTGACTGGCGCTGAAGAGGGTGTGGGCATGAAGACCAGAGAGCAGCACAAAGGAACAAGAAACTACGAGCCACATGATTTCTTCAACCTGGATTCCTCTTTGCCCCACTGTCAGCCTAGAAAGAATATACTTAGAACTCCTGCCCATCCCAACTTGGATGGGGGCATTAGCCCACCTCACTGGGCCCAAAACAACTTCCACACCCCTACAGTATAATGCTTAGACATTATACTGTATTTCTTTCTTTGTGTGTGTGTGTGTGTGTGTGTGTGTGTGTGTGTGTGTGTGTGTGTACACACACAGAAATATAGATAGATAGGGAGATAGATATAGACACATAGATATCTACCTATAGGTATAAATATAAAGATAGATGTAGAGATAGATAGATAGATAGATAGATAGATAGATAGATAATTATAGATATAACGGCTGCTCCATTAGAATGTGAACTTCTGGAAGGCAATGCCCTATTCAACTCTATCGAGTCAGTGCACAACAGTTGGTCAGTAAATATTTGATCAATGAATGCCCAAGGTATTCTAGAACTCAAACAACAAAAAGTCTTAAGTAATAGGAAAACAGGCAAAGGACATAAACACACAATTTACAAAATAAAAGAAATACGAGTGGTTCTCAAGCACATGAAAAGATGCTTAAATATGGTCATAATAAGAGGCATACAAGTTACAGCTATACTGAGGAAACATATTTCACCTCTTAGACCAGCAACAGTGTGACAAGATACTGGGTGGGAAGTTGTGGGGACACAAGCAGGCTCATACCTGCTCATAGAAATGACATAACCCATAAGAAGGTCCTAAGGCAATATCTACCCTCTGACTAGCAAGCATACTTCCAGTGGGTTCCTGTGGGATATCTCTCAGATAGACCTGCAAACTCAAAGCTGGAGTACAGACAAGCATTTTTGCAACAGCAAGAGATCTGAAGTAATTCAAGGGCCCTTCTCTAGAGAATTGGAAAAATAAACTGTGGTGCTTGAACAAGAATGAGAAAAATAAAAACTATATTTGTATTTGCCTAATTTGCATTAAGAAACACTGGCTGGAGAAACTAATGCCTGTGGCTACCTAAGTGGGAACAGGGGGCAAGGTCAATAGCTGGAGAGAGAGCAAGATTTTGCAAGCCATGGCTTTCACATCATGCTGATTCTTGAATTAGGCAAATGTATTAGATGATCAAAAAATAACAATAAATTAAATTTAAAGAGAGTATATGATATTAATAAACAACATGTAATAGAATATAAAATGTAATATGTGGAAGGCAGAGTTAGGAAGTTTCATGGCAGTACAGGAAATTTCATGGAAAAGAAACAAAAATGACTCAAAATTCAGAATAGATTAACATTTCAAAATAGCATAAAATTTACCTATTACCAACTTCCCGGAAGACTAAAGAGGAGATCTATTTTCCGTAAGAACCAAAAACTGGGGTAAATAATACCAGTCAAAAACTCTTAAGCTACCTGAAGGAAAAGTCCACTGGTCACTGTGGGGAATTTCATATGCTCAGGACACAAGCTGCCTAACCACTCAATTCTCTCATTTTCCCTCTGACAATCTCATTGGAATTCCATTTATTTGCTAATTTCAGCCTCTCTCCCAAACCCAATATCCTCACATGTCTTGAACTTTTCTAGACTTTTCCATATCATCCATCAAAACCTTCCAAGATCTCTATCTCGATATACCTTTCACATTTTATTTAAAATCCAGATTGACTATCATAAGGATGTAATGCTCTGCCCAACCTAGGATACTATTACTCATTAAACCCCATAACAATCTCACAAGATAAAGACCATCATAATCCATTTTACTAGCATTTTACAGATGAGAAAAGGGAGCCTAGAGAGGTGGGGTGCTTTGTCCAAGGTTATCTGGTATGGAAAGGTGGGGCCAGAATAGAAACCCTAGTAGTCTGACTTCAGAGCCTACTCACCAGTACTGCATCCCTAGATGCTCCCACAATAATTTGTGACCTATAGACCTTTTCTTCTGCTTCATATCCATCCATCCATGCATTCACATGTCCCTCAGACATCCATGGCCACTTATAGTGTACAAGGCACTATGCTAGGCTAAGGGGACACAGAGATTCCAGAGATGGTGGTCCTTGACTTTGAGAAGTTTATGGTCCAGAGAGAACACACACAGGTAAAAACACAACTCCATATACAGGAGGTTCTGCAATGTGAGCCTAGGAGAGGCCCCCACTCCCCACCCCGAATCCACTTCTATACCTCTTTTGTTTTACCTCCCCTGCTCAGGAAGTCTTCGTTTAGGGCCCTGTAACTATCACAACTGGAAAATCAAAACCATCAGGATTCTTCCAGGTAAAGTAAAGGGGTCCAAACAGACTTACATGCTAACAACTATAAGATTTGGTCTTGAGGTCTGCTTTCCTGTAGCCTACAGTTTTATGGATGTCATTTCATGTTGGAACAAGAATAAGAGAATTGTGTGTTGTTGCTTATAGCCACAAGAATCAGATTGAAAACAAAACAGAAAGAAGATTTAATCTGATAATATTTCTCACAGTGTAATTCAGAGGACTGAGAAGTAAAGAAGAGCCCAGAAGTCTTACCTGTTGCCTTTAAATGTCTTCTTCCTTATCAGAGTCCAAAGGACTCATGTTCCTAAAATCATCATGCTAAGTTGAGAAAGGATAGCCTAATTACTAAACTTGCAGTTTTCCCTGTGATCTGCTCAGGCTCCACAGGGCAAGAGTGACTGCTCAAGTTCCATCCCCCAAACAAAACACCAAAACTAGTCACACAGACCTGGGTTCAAAGCCAGACTCTGCCACTTACCAAGAAATCATCAGCATCAACTTCCTCATCTGGAGAATGGGATTAATAATGAAGATTTGGTAAGATAATACATACAAAGGTTCTAGCCTTAGGCATGACACAAATTCAAAGCCTTCCTGGGACAGTCTCTTAACCAGAGTCACTGCCAACTTCCACATGCGAACCTCTCGAGGTCAGGTTGTGAGCATTAGCCCTGGCCCCATCTGCCCAAGGGACCTGTACTTATTTGGCAGCCATAGCTTGGCCTCCAGAGCTGCAGAGACAAGGAGAACAGGTTCTAGGGCCTAAGAAGAGAAGGGCTCGAAAGAGACAGGGACTATCCAAGCTTACAGTCACACAGGCTAGGGTTGGGGTTACATTCTAGACTGGGGATGCAGAGAGAGTACAGAAAAACCTGGGTAAAGGAAAGTGGTGCAGGTTGGAGGCAACCTAGTGTCCTGAGACTAAGCAAGTCCATAGTTCAACACCAGCAAAGCAGTAGCATTGAAAACATTACTTTGGAAAGAAATCAGTATTTCTCAAAAAGTCTGAGGGGAAAAAAAGTCTGAATTTTATTGAACTGACCTACACTTTTGTATGGCTTGATATCATTTTCAGTTTTAAATAGTTAGAGGCAGAGTGAGGGTAGGGAATAGAAGATAGGCACCAGGGGCACTTGGGTGGCTCAGTCAGTTAAGTGTCTGACTTCGGCTCAGATCATGATCTCACAGTTTGTGAGTTTGAGCCCCACATCAGGCTCTTACTCTCAGTGCAGAATCTGCTTCGTATCCTTTGTCTCCCTCTCTTTCTGGCTCTCTCTCTCTCTCTCTCTCAAAAATAAAATAAACGTTAAAGAAGAAGAAGAAGAAGAAGAAAGGCACCATATTCTTTCCCATGCTACTCTGACCTGGCCCATTAAATACCAAAAAGGCTTCATCTTATGTCTGTATTTTAAGGGTCAGTAACCCAAATACCTATAGAGGTCAAGCAGATCAGAGATATGAGTACCTGTACCACGTAAGGAAACTGGAACACAAATGCCCTAGTCAACTATTGCCAGAGAGAAGCAGAGTCAGTGTTACTAGACTGATTTTTTAAAAATAGAGAGAGAGATTTATTTTAAGGATTGGCTCATAATTATGGTGGCTGGCAGTCCAAAATCTATAGGGAAGGCCAAAAATTCAGGTAATAGTTGATGTTCCCATCTGGAGTCTGAATTCAGCAGGGCAGGAATTACCTGTTGACAATTATGATGTGAACACACTGCTAATGTTGCTCAATCACCTATAGACATATACAATAATGACAGGAGATTTCCTTTTCCTGCAGGTGGGACTGGATTTACCTTCCTCCTCTATGTTTTCATTATTGCTCATTCATGAGGTCATATAAGTATGTATGTCTTCCTTCACTAATAGACTAGGATATTTTTCAAAGTGTAGCTCACATATCAAAGACATCAAAATATTCTGGAGTTCCTGTTAAGTAGATTCCTGACATGCCTCATCCACTAACTCAGGAAATCTATGCTAAATTTTAACAAGCACTCTTGGGGTGCCTGGTGGGGTTCAGTTGGTTAAGCATCTGACTCTTGATTTCGACTCAGGTCATGATCTCATGGTGGTGAGATCCAGCCCCACATCAGGCTCTTCCCTGGACGTGAAGCCTGCATAAGATTCCCTCTCTCCCTCTTCCTCTGCCTCTCCCCAGCTTTCACGTGCGCTCTCAAAAACAAAACAAAAAAAAAGCATTTTTTTTTTCTTGTGTATGCTAACATTTAAAACCCACTGGACAGAACTGTTTTCTCATTTTGTCCTTCAGTGACCAACAAAGTCCCTAACACCTAGTGGGAGCTTAACAAATGTTGTTGAACAAATTAATAAGTAGTGTCACTGGTTTGTCCCTAGGTTCTCCTGTGATGTGTGTAAAAATCATAATGCTAAACTTGTAATCTTGATCTCTTTGTTTTAGGTGATGACCAACTCTTGTATAACCCATCTATGTATGTGTCCGTTAACCCCACAGGAAAATTTCTTTGCATTTTTGCCATTCTTGTATTCACAGAGCCTAGCCCAGTTACTGGAATAAGTTAGGTGCTCAGTAAATATTTTTTGAATGAATAGGTTGATGGATGAAAGGACAGATAAATAACCTACCTTAACTTACACCACCCACTGTCTTACTAGGTTGTGAAAATGTTTTACTTGCTGGCCCCTGAGTTTCTCATCCTATCTTTCAGTAATTCATAATTGCAACAGGTTTTAAGAATGCACCTATAACTTTCACTTGTCATAGATTAAAGCATAGTTAAGAGTCTATCACATGTAATTTCTGTAACATTAACTGTATCTCTTTTATCGCTTTCAGAAAAAATATGTATCATGATACCCATAATTCAGAGGTATGCTATTTTGGAGATGACCTTGAATCCTCTTCAAAGTATAAACAAAACTATTCATAAGCTTGATTGCCTAAACTATTACTATTACTGCTTTTTAACAAATTTATCATGATACTTCAAAACCAATCCAGACCCAATACAGTGTCAAGACATTCAGGTTAAGTATAACTGCTATAAAGCATTTGATCTAAATTCCTGTATCTAGAATGACTAAAATTAGAAAGACTGACAATAACAAGTGTGGATGAAGATGTGGAGCAACCTCAAGTGTCATAAGTTGCTGGTGGGAAACTGGTATTTACCCAAGAGAAATGAAAATAACAAAACGACTTGTACCAGAATGTTTATAGCAGATCTACTCTTAATAGACCCAAACTGGAAGTGACGGACCCAAATGTCCATCAGCAAGAGAAGGGAAAAAGTATAATATCTTCACACAATGGGATAATACTTAGCAACACAAAAGAGCAAACTGATAAACTGTCCAACAACATGGACACATCTCAAAGTCATGATCTTAAATGAAACAAGAGTATATTCTATAGAATGTTTAGAAAAGGCAGAACTAATCTGTAGTGACAGAAATCAGAAGCATGATTACCTCTGCAAAGAGCAGGTATTGACTGGAAAGGGACAGAAAGGAACTTTCCAGGTGAGAAAAATGTTCTATATCTTGATTTGGCAATGGTTACATTTGTCAAAACCCACTGAATTATTTATTTAAGATCTGTACATTTTTCTGTATGTAAAATATATGTCATTTGAAAAATTTATACTTCTACATTGGCCAGAAATACCAAAGCATAATTGATCTTTTACACATCATGGATTCATTGTTGGGGCCATTTTTTAGAAATATAAGACTTTAAATAGTCTATGATTCCAGGAGAGGTGTTACCCTCATCTTAACATAACACCGTGTTTCATTCTACAAAGGTATTACAGGACAATCCAACACCATTTCAATATATAATTTCTATGAGGGCCTGGCACCATTGTGGCTTTTTATATTCATTAGTTGATTTAAATCTCACTTTTTAAAAATGTGCAATGTGAATATTTAACAGACTAGAATCAAGGTCCAGATAGGTCAAGTTTCTTGCCCAAGTTCACACAGCTAATGAGTGATGTCACCAGGACTCAACCCAGATCCTAGGCCCACACTCTTTCCTCTCCAGTAAACAGCATACACACACACACACACACACACACACACACACACACACATCTATGAATCACAATTCATAGATCTTTCCATTCTTTTATCATGAATCTGTGATAACAGTTCTTCCGGTGAAATTTTAAAATAAATAAATGAAGCCTTTATAAAGCACTCTAGAGCCCATGGGTGGAAAATTTTAAATCATTGCCTGATTCGTCCCGCCTGGCTCTCATTCTCAAATCTGTGTTTGCTTTGGAATCTAGGGACTGGAATAATCTACTGAGACTAAATGAAAGAAGCCACAGAGCATTTGTTGGCCAAAGGGCAAAGGGGGTGTTTCCTTCACTTTGTTTAAGTGTTAAAACAAAATTGTCCATTATTCTACACACTGAATTATTGTTAGCATCTTTAGAAGGGAAGCAGACACATTGATTGCATTTCAAATAAAAAATTGAAAGCAATTAGCAGAGGGAAGAGAGAAATGAGCTCTACTGTCTACAACCACTGTCTGCTCTTTCAAGCCATGGTCTTTAGGATATGACTTTTTTATTGAATTTTTCACTCTCATTAGTGGTTTTTAACAGTAGATTTCTAAATACCCAAGTCTAAACCAAAGCCAACATTATTTAATTCTGAACTGTTAGAAACCTCTAAGAACCCATCCAAAATGCCAGAAAAAGCTCACATAACCCTCATGTATATAGTGAGATTAATATCCCACAGAAATACCTCATTAAACTAATGTCAAAGTAATTCACTTAAAACTTTTCCTGGCAAAACCTAAAACTTCTATGACAGAGAATAATACTGCAGAGATACCAAGACTAAAACAAGCTGAAGAGCTTCGAATCAGATGACCAACTGATTAACTGATGAAGAAAAAAGAAAATATTATCACTGTTGGAAAAGCAGGTTTTTAGTCCAATATACTTCCAATGATACTGAAAACCATTTTGTATCATTCATAGGAAGCCTTCACATATTCGGTCAACAAAATTGGAAACTGGTTTCCAACCTGGTTTTAAGTCCTAATCCTATTTTCCATGAAAAATAGTTTGTACTTTAAAGAGCTCAGGATGATAATTCCTTTGGAAAAGATTTAATTCTGTGGCTGGCTTGTTATTGTAGATACAAACATCTTAGCTGTCAGCTACAGGCTGAAAAAATCTTATTTCTCTCTGGCTTATGGAGCAAGGAAACAATAACAAAAGCATCTCCCCTGATCTTAAAACCTTCTGACTTCCAACTAGAATATGATACCTAGCACCGTAAATAGTCTTATAAATCTTGCCTTTCCTAACAGACTTAACCTTTCCATTTTCTTAGATATTAGCAATAAAAGTACCATGTGAAAATGTTCTTAAGATTTGGGCAAGACTGGGGTACCTGGGTGGCTCAGTCAGTTGAGCATCCAACTCTTGATCTCAGCTCAGGTCTTGATCTCAGGGTTGTGAGTTTGAGTCCCATGTTGGGCTCTGCAATGAGCGTGATGCTTTAAAAAAAAAAAAATTGGGGCAAGTTTGTCACAAGATTCAAAATACTTAGTCCCTATGGATAGTTGGCTTTTCATATGGTTAAAGGTAGTGAAACAATTTTGGGAGTACACAGGGAATAAAGAGGAAAAAGTCAGAATAATAGGGGAAAGACAGAATCAAAAAAATATGTTAGGTTTTAAAATATGTGATTTTTGTTATGCAGACAGTTTCAAATGGAGTAATTCAAGCTGAAGTGTTTTTTGACTTTGGTTTTCCTTAGGGAAACATGCACAGCAGCAAAGAATAATGGAAAAGGCTGGCGTGGACTCTGATACAGAAGGTTTCAATCCCAGTTCCATTTTTCCTAGCCCAGAAACTTGGGCAATAAAAAGAAATTGATAATAATAACGGCTAACAGTTATTGAAGCTTAAAGTGAGCCAGACACTGGTCAAAGTTTTATGTGTATTAGCTCATTTAATTCTATGAGGTAGTAAAGTGTTTAAAACTCTCCCATTTACTAGCTACATAATCCTGGACAAATTCCTCTTCTGCAGAATCATCACGCAGTCGCATCTATCTCCTAGACTGCTTATGAGAATTAATGAGCTAATACTAAAGTTAAGCACATAAAACACTGTTTGTTTGGCACAAGGCAGACACTCAACCAACGTTTGCTATTGTTACTCCCATTTTACATCTAGGAAACTGAGACAGAGAAAGTCTATTTGCTAAAGAAATGGTAATTAACATCTAACTGATGAACCTATAATATTTGGCCTTTGTAAATATTCATACATGGTAGCTATTTTTCATCCTATAATAAACAGATCACTGTGAAAACAACTCTCTGTTATTCAAAATGGTGCTTTGCCTAAACTGAACACAAAGAGTTCCAAGTGTAGATTTCTAATACAAAATGTTTAGCTGTCAATTATTATTTGATCCTTCCTCTTACATTACTGATTATATCCAAAGCACATCAATAAATTACGCAGATTGAATGGAGACCTACATTCTGCAATAACTATTATACTAAGGCACCTTTCCAATAAGAATCAATGTACTGATCTGTAAAATGGGCAACCCAAACTGACACCGCCCCCCCCAACAGCAGGGCACTTTCAGGGTGAATTCTCCAGTCTCCAGGTCCTGGTCTACTGGCTAGGCAGCCTCAGGAGCTTGCCCCTGAGAAGAACGCAGCCATCTCTTTTGGACAAATTCCCCCTAACCAAGCTTATCAGCAAAACCCATGTACAAAACCAGAATGCCAAATGATTAATTACAAGGACATATAACACATCAAACAGATCTGAGACTAGATTAGTTGATGGCCGTATTCACTGCCTGTGAACCAATCTGCATGGGAAACTGGATTATAATTAGAAGGCTACTTGGTGAATGTAGAACCAGTAAGAAGGTACATCGAGTCATCTCCAGGGTAATCAGAACTGAAGAGTTCATACTGGGGCTTGATAGGTCCAATCCTTTGCTCTGCAGATAATCCCTCACAGACAATTTAATTTAGTTTATCTTCGAATCTCTGAGGCTATTAATCCCCTCAGAACTCATTCTTTCTTCATCTCTGAGAATAACTTCAAGCTTGTTGCAGTCAAGGCCATGGAGCCTGGAAACTATTCCATCCTTTCAGGTAATCCACCTCTATAATCGGACTCCTTTTACACTTCTTTCACAATTTACCTTTCTTAGAAGACAATCTCGTTTCCAAAGCTCAAAGCACAACGGTAGGTACATCTCCATTTCTCCCAAATACCAATAGTAAGATAATTACCTGATCTAGCACAAAATAAATCCTTCCCAAATGTAATGACTTTCTTAATGCCTCCTTTCCAGAGGTCAGCAACAGTTTACCCCGCTGTGGCAGGTACAAGTGTTCATGGAGGATACTGGCAGATCTAAGGGTCAGTTCTTTCATTCACTCCTTTAACTTCTATTTACTTGGTGTCTGTTATGTGCCAAGCACTGAGCAGTACAGTGAGTCAGCAGGAGACCCTGACTGCCCAGATCTCTGAGCACTGTGAAACAGATACTAATCATTTGCTGCAATGCCACCAGAGAAGGGAAAACTACAAACAGAGAAAGTATCCTGGAGGGAGAAAAGAATTACAATTCTTTGAGAAAACTAATGAGTTGACCCAACCAGAAGGGTTAAAAAGCTTTCCCTGAAGAAACCAGATTTGAGTGGAAGTTGAAAGGAGAGTAGTAGGCACTAATGGGGGGGATCAGAGAGCTGCCAGGAGGGGTTGAAGAAAGAAAAACAATTTCAGATGAAGGAAACTGCACTGCAGAAGCCTTGAGGCTTTTGTGAGCAGCAAGCAGCATGGGCGAAAGAGGAATCTAAAGAAGGTCAAAGATCCCCAGAGGGCAATGAGCATTGGGCAAAGCATTCACAAGAACAGTGGGGCAGGTAGGAAGGGGCTGGGCCATGCAGGACCTTGCCAGCCAAAATACAGATTTTGATCTTTATCCTGGGTTGAAGAATTTTAGAGGCAGTTGATGATTCTTGATCAGATTTGCCTCTCAAAAGATCACTCTCCTACAGAGTGGAGAATCAGCTGAAGACGCTATGGAGGAGGCTGGGGCATCAGCTGAAGAGGCAATCACGGTAGTCCAGGCAAGAGATGCTGGTTCCTTAGTGATTAGCACAGATGAAGAGAAACAGACAGGACTGAGATACTGCAAAAGTAAATGTCCATTAACAGGCAAGGGGTAAGAAAAAACTCATTCCACTCTGTGGACAGACTACTCAGCAATGAAAAGGAACAGACCATTCAGAGGACAGAAATTCAGAGGTTCAGCAAAAGGGAACTGATCAGAAATGCACAGAAGGGAACTTCTAGAGATGAAATCTAAATTGTGTTGGTAATTACACAAGCATACAAATTGGTCAAAATTCATCAAAATAGGTGTTTTAATGGCTAAATTTTATTGTATGTAAAGTATATCTCAAAAAGGTTAATTTTTTTAGAAATCAGTACATCTTAATTATTAATAACATAGATTTTGGAATCGTACATACATGAATTTAAATCCTAGCTCTACCACTGGTAACTGTGTCACTCTAGAAAAGTCAATAAAATGGGGAGAGAGGATGGCTGTTTTAAGGATCAAATCACCCAGTTTAGCACACTGCCAAATACAAAGGCAGGAGGGTCTACCATTCAAGTTTCATTGACTCAGTAACAGGAGTAGGTAAAGCAATGAACATTATTTGAGTGTGTAGGGGTTAGAACAAATCACCCCAAGATGTGCTACTTTGGCATGGGGATTATTTTGAGCTGAAAACAAGCAAGGCCCAAAAGATGCAAGAAGAAACTGTGATCTTTCTCTAACTGCCTAAAAGAATTTAGAGGATCTGCTTCAGGAAGAGAGTTATTACCATAGATAACTATAGAATAATACAAACTAGGTATGGTAGACAGGGAGAACCTAGCAAAGCCTATTTGATCAAAGTCCTCTCTGTTCCATTGCTTCCGTATGGCCCAGCAAACATTTGTTTACCAAATATTTAGTCTTTTTTACCTTCCTATGAATTGCTGTCCTTCCCATTTAAGTCTCAGACTCCCACCCCTTTCCCTTTAGTTCAGGATGACATAAATACCTCATTTTGCCTCTCTTTAGAATCTCATGTTTATATGGATTCCCCATATGTATGTAATTAAATTTGATTTTCTCTTATTAATCTGTCTCTTGTCAATTTCATTCTTAGACCAGCCAGAAGAATCTTAAAAGGTGAAAGAAAAGCTTTCCTTCCCAACAAATGCTTCCTGTTCCTATGTGGTAGGCCCTACAGATGTTTCTCATTTGATCCTAATAAAAATTCTAAGAGGTGGCCATTGTTTCTATAGCTCTGAAACATAGAAATCTCCCAGGAGACAGTAACTTGCCCAAAGTCATTCAAAGAGTGAACATGGAGCCCAAGGTCCTTGCAGGTGGTGAGAGAATGCCACCTTAGCCCCCACTTCAGTGTTCTAGGAGGAAACTTATGGGTCTTCACAGGAAATTTTCCAAAAGGCAATACTAAAACACAGGTAGTCTAAGAAATTCTTTTAAATGCATACAGTTGGACACTTATTTTTTGCTTTTATTGTATTTGTTTTTAAGGTTACTATCTTGGTCTGTCCAGGCTACTATAACAACATATCACAGACTGGGTAACTTACAAACAACATAAATTTATTTCTCACAGTATTGGAGGCTGGAAGTCTGAGATCAGGGTGTCCCCATGGTCAAGCAAGGGCCCTTATTCATGTTGCAAACTTCTCCATATATCCCGACAAGGTGATAGTGGACAAGAGAGCTCTCTTTAGCATTAATCTCATTCATGACAGCTCTACCCTCACAATCTAACCACTTCCCAAAGACTCCACCTCCTAATACCATCACACTGGGCTTTAGAACAGTGATAGTGGTTTTCTATTTACGGTGATGAATTAAATTTCCTTTCTAAGATAAGTTTAAGTTTTTTAAGTAAATCAAATTAAAACCATGAAGGAATTGACAGTATGGGCACTACTTAGATATCTCAAAGTTGTGAAGAGGATTTGGAAATGACTGAAGTTGAGAAAGGCTGGATCAGCTCAAGTAGACAAGTACAGGGCCCCAAGATGCCAGGAAGGTGGGCCAGCGAGGCAGAGAGGATGCACGCTGGTGCTAAGCAACCTTAGGACAGCCTGAGAAGAGAGTTTATACTCATGTCACTACTGCCTCCCATTTGAGTGGTGTCATGACATTTAGGACAAAACCTGGGCCTTGGAGAAGGAATAAAAATAGGGAAAGGAGAATGGCAAGAGGGGGAAGAATGGGGGGAAGATAGGAAGGGAGCTGGAGCAATGATACAGGTAGGGTATCTGTCAATACCAGTCCAGGTACAGTGCTATTATTTTTCCACTCCAGCTAGACAGCCTTTTGGGGAAAGCCAAACAGCTCAAAGCTTTTCTTAGAATCTTTTCTCCTCTATGAACTAAGGAGAATCCATGTGTAAAATGATCATTTTCAGAAACAAAAGAATTAAAATAATGAATCCTCTTATACTTTTGACTTCACTCTGTCGCTGCCACAGGTAGCTTTTGAAAATGAGGCAAGAGACAATAATTATTCCTAGAAAAAAACAATGATGCTCTGCAAATTGAAATCCACTGCCTCTTACATTGTATTTCTTAAGCAAAGCCTTTGCAGAGCAGCTGGATGACACAAATGATATATTCTTCTTAAAAGTCAGGCCTGGTTGGTTGGTTTTCCTAGTCTGATATCCAAACTAATCTATATGGGATTTTAAAAATGCTTATGGAATGTATTCTATGCCATGTTTTCTCTCCTGTTTCTCTCAGTGATCCTAGCATGTTCTAACTTAAGATTTGGTCAAATTAACTTCTAAGCAAAACCCCTAATTTCTACTCTGATATCTATACCACCATCATCCCCCAAACACACACTGTCTGTGCCCAGGTTCTCAGTAGACATGTCCTAGAAAGTCACCTTTGGAGTGAAAGTTCCTATATTCTTATAGAAATTCTCATATTACTATATTCACCTATGGAAGAAATAAGACGAAGTGAAATTAAAAAGACTTTTTAGACCTGCAAATCAGTCTGAAGGCTAGAAAGGCAGGAGAATAGAGATAAAACAACGAGAGGTGGCCAAACTTCATGGTCAGACAAGGACAGAACCCGGGAGAAAGAAGCAAACAACCCACACCTGATGGGTGAAATCACTTGGGGAAGAAAGAAGAGTTTATAAAGCAGGGAACTATAGCATCACATGAGGTAATTCTAGAGAATGCTTGATTCAAAATGGACACTGAATGAAGGTTTGCTGATTGAATCAGTAAACATGAATGATTGCCTAAGCTAGAGGGGCCATGGCAGGCTCAAGAGAGAGAAAATAGGGAGTTGACCACCCAGAAGCTTATCTTTATGCTTCTCCAGCCTCAGTCAAATGTGTGTTGAAGGACAGAGGATATATCAGATATCTTAGCCCCATTGTCCAGACCCATGTATTAGATCAATATGAGACACAGCACGTCTCCTCCTACATTGTACAATAAAGACCATGCCAAAGTGCCTTCTAAGATTAAAGAATCTGAAACTCACTAAGAGTAAGAGAGTCGTGAGAACGTGATATATGATAACTTCCAAAAGAACTCTTAGGGTAAAAATACCCTAAGAATTGGTCTGGTTATTACAAAAAACTGGGGGGGGGGGGGGCGGGGAAGAGCCAGGAAATATGAATCTGAACCCTGGCTCAGATACTCAGTGACTTTGGGAAAGGGCATTCCAAATGGAAAATAACTTGTGAGCCAACCCAGAGAGATAAGAAACAGCATGAGTTCAAGAAATTACAAGAAGCATGGTGTTCAGCAAAAGTGTCAGTCAGGGATGGCAACACCTTAGGCTAATATATAGTAAGTGCTCAGTAAATATTTGTTGAATGCATGAAGGAGAAATAGGTAGAAACAGATCACAGAGGACCTTATATTCATTCTATGCTAAAAACTTAGGTTTCTCTTGTAGGCAGTGGAGAATCACCAACGGGACAGAACTTTACTCAGATTTAAGTTGTAGCTAGGTGCTATGCTGTATGGAAAATTAATGTAGGGGGAATGAGAAATAAGATGGAAAGACTAGCTTATAGGCAATGGTCCTAGAAAGGGAGAAGAGCAAATGACTTAGAGAAATCAGAGCTAAAAGAGATAGCATTATACCTTGGGGTCAAACACTGGTTCCTGATCTTTTGTACTTAAACCCATTTCATAGTAGTATTTAATTTCATGAACCCTCTTAGGAATTTTTAAAAAATCATTGTATTATTTTTGCAAAGTAATTAGAAAGTAAAGAAGTAATTTTATTTTTTTTTTTCAATGTTTATTTATTTTGGGGACAGAGAGAGACAGAGCATGAACAGGGGAGGGGCAGAGAGAGAGGGAGACACAGAATCGGAAACAGGCTCCAGGCTCTGAGCCATCAGCCCAGAGCCTGACGCGGGGCTCGAACTCACAGACCACGAGATCGTGACCTGGCTGAAGTCGGACGCTCAACCGACTGCGCCACCCAGGCGCCCCTTGAGTTCAAGCCCTGCATCGTGCTGTCTGCTATCAGCACAGAGCCACTTTCTTTTTTTTTTTTTTTTTTTAATTTACATCCAAGTTAGTTAGCATATAGTGCAGTAATGATTTCAGGAGTAAAATCCAGTGATTCATTCCCTACATATAACACCCAGTGCTCATTCCAACAAGTGTCCTCCTTAATGCCCATTGCCCATTTAGCCCACAACCCCTCCAGCAACCCTCAGTTTGTTCTCTATATTTAAAAGTCTCTTATATTTTGTCCCCCCTCCCTGTTTTTATATTATTTTTGCTTCCCTTCCCTCATGTTCATCTGTTTTGTATCTTAAATTCCACATGAGTGAAGTCATATGATACTTGTCTTTTGCACAGAGCCCACTTTTGATCCCGCCCCCCCTTTCCTCTCTCCTGCTCACGCTCTCTCTCAAAAATAAATAAACATTTTTTTAAAAGGGCAAAGTAAACACAAAGAAAGCATAAAGAAGTAAATAATAACTGACAAACCTCTAGCGGTGCTGACAAAGAACAGAAAGAGAAAAAAACACAAATTACCAATATCAGGAACAAAATGGGATATTGCTATAGGCACTGTATACATCAAAATGACAGAATGTTACAAACAACTCTACACACATAAATTTGAGGACCTGGATAAGATGGACCAATCCTACAAAAAGTGCACACTACCACAACTCGTCCAATATGAAACCAATCATTTGATTAGCCCTGTAACTGTTAAAGAAATTGTATTTATAGATTTAAAACTAATGAAAAGAAGGACAGCTGGGTGGCTCAGTCGGTTTAGCAGTTAAACTCTTGATAACAGCTCAGGTCATGATCTTATGGTTCATGAGGTAGAGCCCCATATGGGACTCTGTGCTGGCAGTGTGGAGCCTGTTTAGGATTCTCTCTCTCCCTCTCTCTCTGTCCCTCCCCCACTCTTGTTCTCTCTGTGTCTCTCAAAATAGGTAGATAGATAGATAGATAGATAGATAGATAGATAGATAGATAGATAAACTTAAAAAAAAACTGCTGAAAAGAAATCTCCAGGCTCAGAATTTTCACTGGAGAATTTTATCCAATATTTAAAGAAAAATAAACACCAATTCTACACAATCTCTTCCAAAAAATAGTAGATGAGGGAATAAATGGCTTATTCATTCATTTAATGTGTACCTCTTTGCTCCACTGCAGCTGCCTTCTTTCAGTTCTGAAACTTATAAGGCACCTTGTCCGCTCAAAAGAATGAACACATGCTGTTGCCTTTGCCCGGGATGCTTCCCCTCACACTTCCTTTCATGCTCCCAGATTCATGCCCACACACCCCTCACATCTCAGCTTATACAGTTCATGCGTTATTTCCTCAGGGAAGCCCAAAGTGGGGGAGGGCCCTGCCTTGTGCACATACAGACCCTGCTATGTTTTCTCTGTGGCACTTACTGCAATTTTAGTTCATTATTTGCAATTAAATATGTAAGGTCTCTAAGGCTTCTCCAACTAGCCCAGGCTGTAAACTTAAACTATATGAGGACAAGATACCAGACTGCTTCATTCACTCTCTACCTCTGACTTGGAGTCAATTGCCTGGGATCCAGACATCACTAGATCAATATTTATTGAGTGAATATATACTCAGGGTCCTGCAGAGAAACATAACAGAACTTAGGATGTGTGTGTGTGTGTGTGTGTGTGTGTGTGTGTATACACACACATATATACATATACATATCTATCTATCTAGAGAGAGATTGATAAGGAATTGGCACAGATAATCATGAAGACTGATAAATCCCAAGATCTTCAGAGTGAGTCAACAAGATAGAGACCCAGAAAAGACAATGGTAAAGTTCCAGTGCCAGTCCAAAGGCCAGCAGAATCAACCCAGAAAGAGTTGATGTTTCAGTTCAAGTCTAAAGTCAGGAAAAAGCCAATGTCCCAGTCCAAAGGCAGCC
The DNA here is from genome assembly GCF_016509475.1 of Prionailurus bengalensis. NCBI lineage: Eukaryota > Metazoa > Chordata > Mammalia > Carnivora > Felidae > Prionailurus > Prionailurus bengalensis. Next base: position 114,766,752 of record NC_057358.1, read on the forward strand.
AGGCAGAAAGAATTCTTTCTTACTCAGGTCAGCCTTTTTGTTCTATTCAGGCCTTCAGCTGACTGGATGAAGCCCACCTAAATTAAGAAGGGCAAACTTACTGGTCTACCAATTTAAATGTTAATCTCATCCCAAAACACTTGCACAGGAACACCCAGAATAATGTTTGACCAAGTATCTGGACACCCTGTCACCCAGTCAAGTTGACACACAATTAACTATCAATTGAGTTAATAATAAGTGAATATTGAAAAAAAGATTTGTCTGTGCAATTAATTTACCAAGTGTCACAGCCTGTGGTCAAAGTTTACTTTTTTCTTTTGGCTGAAAAGTATATAGCAGCTAACTCATCAATGAACTCATAGTCATTAGCTAGGCTTTGGTCCTGAATGATAGATAACAACCATCATCAAGTATTTTTCTTTGTGTCTATTATCTCTAACCCTTCCAACAACTCCATCAGGCTCAGAGAGGCTTTATAACACATCCTAGACCACACAACCAGATACTGGCAAAGACATAACAGAAACCCAAATTTGTCTTCTTAGCTCAAGACTTTACCTACTTATAAGTGCTTCCCATTAAGAAAATACAGCCAATAGAATTTCCCAAAATTGATAAACAATGTGTAGCTTAGCCATTTTTGAGCAAGTTATTTAACCTCAAGCTCCAATTTTCTCATTTGTTAAAAAAGAGTAAAAGTACCCTCCTTAAGGAGTTGCTGGAGGATTAGTGGAGCTAATGACTGTAGAATTTAGCATGGCACTTGCACATAGTAGATGCTCAGTAAATATTAACTTGTAACAAATGTTGTTCAAATTCCATTGGCTCTTACTGGTATCTGCTCTTGTAGGCTTCCCAATTCCTGTCAAATCTTCCTTGAGTATTTCAGCTCACATGTGTTCACAATTCAGTCCACTAGCCACAACTGCCTCATGGCACCCACAGTGCTCTTCCTCTCCATTGTTGCTGGCTCCCAACACAACCCACACACGTACATACATACACATTTCCCACCCCTTATGTTCCAGGAATCCCCAGGACCTAGCCAGGGGTCATTATCTGACACTGGCACCAGGCCATCCTTTTTCCTTTCTTCCTCCTCTGAGCAGACCCTTTCAATCCAAGCAAATCAGTTCATGCTAATAAATGCTTGCAGGTTACCAGGCCCACCAGCTCATCAGAAATGCCCAAAGCATCTGAATCCAGACTAAAACCCAACTTAGACACAAGAGTAGGCACAATAGAATTTGTCATCAATTAAATTCCAGCTAAGTGCTGCTCTGGAACATGTGTTTATTTCAAATGTCAACATCTCCCTGTCCTATCATTTTCCATTTCGATTTTAGTAACTTCTATTTTATTTTTTCTGTGGATACTTATTTTTAAACAGTAATTTATTAAAACACTATTAAAATGCTCATAAAATTCTTTCTAATGAGTCTAATTCCACCCCTCTAATAGGATTATTTTTGCTTTAGGAAAATAATCCTCCCAAACTTTGTCAGTGTTCATACGTTAGACAGAAAGATATAAAACATACATACATACAATAATGAAATATATACAAATTCTCATTACTTTCCAATACTTACATTGAATTTTCACTAATTCTGACTATTCCTCCCTCTCTGCCCACTCATTTTCAAAAACATCAAAGTTCTCAATAATTTTGCAATCATCAGCTCACAAAACCTAACAAAATATTTAAGCCAAAGACATTTTTAATGCTAGTTTCTATTTCCGCCTTACTCATTGCTCCTCCTTATTGGTAAACAACCTCAGCCCCTTCTCTGTGACAACTATCAGTTCATTGTCTGTATTTATAGATCTGATTTTGCTTGTTTATTCATTCGTTTTGTTTTTTAGGTTCCACATGCGTGAAATAATATGGTATTTGCCTCTCTCAGACTGACTTGTTTCACTTACCTTTAATGTCCTTTAGATTTACCCATGCTGTTGCAAATGGCAAGATCTCATCCTTTTTTAAGGCTCTGTAATATTCCATTTATATATACTACATCTTATTTATCCATTGGTCTATCAGTGGATACTTAGGCTGTTTCCATATCTTGGTTATTACAAATAAAAGTGCAATAAACATAGTCTTTTCAAATTAGTCTTGTGGGTTTTTTCCACAAGTAGTGGAATACCCAGTAGTGGAACTACTGGATCACACATTATTTCTATTTTTAATTTTTTAAGAAACCTCTAATTGCTATACCAATTTATATTACCACCAATAGTGCACGAGATTTCCTTTTTTCCACATCTTCACCAATACTTGTTATTTCTTGTCCTTTTTATTTTAGCCATTCTGACATGTGTCAGGTGATATCTCATTGTGGTTTTGATTTGCATTTCCCTGATGATGAGTGATGTTTAGCAACTTTTCATGTCTGTTAGCCACCTGTAGGTCTTCTTTGGAAAAATGTCTCATTTTTTAATCAGATTGTTTTGTTGTTGTTGAGTTGTAGAAATTCTTTATACGTTTTGGATACTAACCCCTTTTTTGATCTATTATTTGCAAATATCTCCTCCTACTCAGTAGGTTGCTTTTTGTTTTGTTGATGGTTTCCTTTGATGTGCAAAGCTTTTTTTTTTTTTTTGGTTTATTTATTTATCTTGAGAGAGGGAGAGAGAGCATGCAAGTGGGGAGGGGGCAGAGGGAGAGAGGGCAAGAAAGAGAATCCCAAGCAGGCTCCACACCACCAGTGCACAGCACGATGTGGCACTTGAACTCATGGACTGCAAGATCATGACCTGAGCTGAAGTTGGACACTTAACCAACTGAGCCACCCAGGCACTCCAAAAGCTTTTTTTTTTAATTTTTATTTATTTTTATTTATTTTTCTGTTTTTTTATTTTTGAGAAAGAGAGAGAGGGAGCACGCATGAGCAAGTGAGCAGGGGAGGGGAAGAGAGAGAGGGAGACAGAATCTGAAGCAGGCTCCAGGTTCTGAGCTGTCAGCAGAGAGCCCAAAACAGGGCTTGAATTCACGAACCGTGAGATCATGACCTGAGCCAAGGTCAGACGCCTAACCGACTGCGCCACCCAGGAGCCCCTCAAAAGCTTTTTATTTTGATGTAGTCCCAGTAGTTTATTTTTGCTTTTGTTTCCTTTACCTTAAGAGACATATCTAGAAAAATGCTGCTACAGCCAAAGTCAAAGAAATTACCACCTATATTCTCTTCTAGGATGTTTTATGGTTTCAGCTCTCACATTTAGGTCTTTAATCCATTTTTAGTTTATTTTTGTGTATGGTGTTAGAAAGTGGTCCAGTTTCATTCTTTTGCAGGTGACTGCCCAATTTCCAAAAACCATTTATAAGAGACTATCTTTTCCCCATTGTATATTCTTGCCTCCTTTGTCCTAGATTAATTGACCATATAAGCATGGGTTTATTTCTGGGCTCTCTATTCTGTTCCATTGATCTATGCGTTTATTTTTGTGTCAAAATTGTGTTTATTTTAAATTTGAAAAAAACAAATTGTGGAAACCTACTCTCTTATCTTTTGGGGGAAAATTCCAAACTGGCTTCTCCTGGGTTGATCTTGATAAATGTTCTGCTTTCCATACATGGGAGGGCAGGTGCTGGGAATTGTTTTTCCAGCCACAGTGACAGATTTGCAGTGGTTATTCACATCCTATCACCTGTTCCAAGGTCAGGTCAAGAGAACAGTTTTACTATGACTGGCCAGGTTAGAGTACAGCTTGAGGCCAGGAAACCATGGAAAACAGACCAATCAATAAGGAGAGTGAACTTTTGATCTTTCTCAACAGGACCCCTGGTCTTAGACTTGCACCTCTGCCATATGGCCACACTCTGTGGTTGGCAGTCAATTCAAACATGATGACCAAAACTTCAGGCCTAACCAACTGAGCTTCCTCACTGCTATTTTGTTCAAATGGATTTCAAAGTGTTTTCAATTCTTACATGCCCTTTGCATACACAGAAAAAAAAAATGTCCATACAAATAAAGTCTCTGAAAAGCACTACATATCAATTCCTGAAATTAAAATGTGAATTTATCTCTTAACAGTTATCCATATGAGAAATAAAACAATAGCCATTTAAGGGAAACTATTGCTGGCAGGTTGAGCTCCCTGGGAAACAGAATCAGAGATGGAGAACTGCATGCAAGAGGTTTATTGGGGAAGGATCTGGGCATCAACACCTGTGTGGAAACAAAAGCTGCCAGTTCAGGCAAAAGCAGAAAATAAGCTGCAATACAATTACAGCAAAGACCTCAGTTAATCTCATGGGGAGCTCTGGAGCTGGGATGGCTCTACAGCTCTACAGAAATGTCCCAAAATAAGGCAATGAGGCTAAAACTTTCTACCCCCACATCAGCCAGTCATGGGATTCTAGCTGCTCCTAGGAAAAGGTCATGATCTTGAAATACATGGCTCCTCTTCACCAGGGTTGGGGGAGCATGAGAACATGGGTGTGAGCTGTTAGCCAGTCCCAACTCCAGCTGCAGTCCTGACGTGGGCCATCTGGGCAGCACACTAGAGTGACACACTCTAGTGCCTACCATAAGTGTGAACTACATATTCTTTCATTCTCACCAGGAAAATGTCTACGTAGACCCAGGAAGTAAAGGCTACTTCCTAAACAAAGAGCAGACTAGTAAAAAAAAGAAAGAAAACAAATCATGGGCCATGGAACTTTTTACCAGAGGTAAGATTTCATGACACTGACAAGACAATGCAGCATCTTATATTCAGCACAAGACTGATCCCAGGTTTTCCTCTGCCCCAAATTGAAAACAGCCCAGCATTGAACCTCATGCAAGTTACACACTCTTCTCAGCCCCTTACCCAGCATTTGACAATACCTTCACAAATGCCAATGGCTGCAAAATGAACTGCATTTCATATAAAAGAGCCTACTACACTTACTCCATGGGACTCCTGCAATTAGTTTTTATATGAATGCCAACAGACAGAATGAACAGAGGAAGAAAAATCTTATATGGAAATCTTTATGACAGACAAATGGTCTATTATTGGGTATGTCCTTTCCGCAGAGCTCAAAGGTCAAATTGTTGTTTTGATCATGCAATCTTCACGCTTTTTGTATGCCACAGACTCCCCAGAAGGATTATCCAATGGGAGAAAGAAATGATTAGGACCTGGAAGAACTTCTGCATCTCATACTGAATGCTTAAAAAAACAAAACAAAACAAAACAAAACAAAACAAAACAAAAACATGTGTCTCTTCATTTAAAACGAGTAAAGTCAATCTTCTACTCAGTTATGGTATATTCATTTTAAATGATGTTTTAAAAAACACACAGTATAAATTTGGAGGGTGAGGGTGGGGAAAAAGGAGCAGGCCTCGCTTCTCATAAGCAGTTTCCAAAAGTAGACAGATAAAATGTTGACCTGTCTAATGTCCACCCCAGGATAATGGCTTCAGAGGAAGCCCTGGGGAAAGCAAGTTCTGTATGTATATCTATCTGTCTTTCTGTTGTGACATCAATGGTTAAACCCTAGAAAGGGGGCTAGACAGCAGAAACTATTTGAGGTGTTTTCTCAAATTCTATGACTCACTTATCCATCCAGCCCCCAGTTAATCTGGCCACACTTCTAAGTCTAAATCTCCAGGGAAATTTTTTAAAAACAAACAAATAAAATGCAGATGAAACTCAAAGGTAGGGGCGGTCAACCCATTCAGCAAATAATCAAGGTACCATCAGGGCCCTGCATTTCTTTTTTCCTTAGGTGCAAGTGTAAATATTCTTGTCCCTTGCTCTGTGGGCTGAAAACGGCCAGGCTCTTCTGGCCTTCCAACCAATTTCTTCCAGAGGCTCCATGTGATCCCTTGCCTGTAGTCCCAGGTGTCTGGCTTCCTGAGGTAAACACATTCCTAAAAGGTTATATGTGAATGCGGTGTTTGTAGAACAAATAATACTTTTCCACTGACTTTCATTCTGATCTGAAAAACACTGATCCATAGTGTTTTTATCATCGCTTCTAATCTCTCGTGACAAGTGAGTCACTTGTAAAGTGGAGAATTCTTTTTAAAGTGAGCGATCACCCCACCTATTTTGTTTTCATCAAAAGAGGCATCTCAGAATGGCTTTCACCTTGCTGTCTCAAAGGAGTCCAAACCCAAACTCACTTCCTTGCCTGTAACTGCCAGCCCCGATTATGCAAACCTCATTCTCTACTTTGCTTAGGGCCCCACTGTGGCCCTATCAGTTTGCTAGGACTGCCAGAATAATGCAGACTGTGTGGCTTAAACAACAAAAATGTATTATCTCACAATTCTGGAAGCTAGACATCCAAGATCAAGGTGTAGGCAGGACCGGAGTCTTTGGAAGCCTCTCTCTGTCACTTATAGATGGTCATCTTCCCCCATGTCTTCACATGGTCTTCCTTCTATGCCTCTCTATATCTAAATTTCTTACAAGGACACCAGTCAAATTGGATTAGGGCCCACCCACATGACCTCATTTTACCTTAATCACCTCTTTAAATACAGTCACATCCTAAGGTTAGGCATTCAACATATGAATTCTGGTGGAACACAGTTTAGCCCATAACATTGGCTAAATAAAAAATATTTTTGAATATCCTTCTGCGTAAGAAGGGAGATGGGAAAGATCATTTACCAATATCTTCCAAAGTTAAGAATTACTCAGTAAAAAGTTAGTTTTTTTGTGGGCATCTCATCCCTTCCCTTCTCTGGATAACCATAATGCAGGGGTTCCCAAACTGAAGGGTACAGCAGAATCACCTGGAGTGCCAGGTAAATACAGATCACCTGCCCCACCCCCAGAGTTTCTGGTCTACAGGGCCTGAGGTGACCCCGAGAATTTGCATTTCTAAGAGGGGGTGCTGTGGTCCACATGTAGAGAACCACCATAGGACGGCCATGTAATTACAGATATTATCTTACATCTCCCCTCCCCATGTAGCCTTGCATTGTCTCTTGTGCACCTTCAAGGACACTGGTAGTCTACTATGTGGAAGCCTGACCGTTGTCCTTATTTCAGAGAGGAGGCAACTCTGGCTCAACGTGGTTCCAGGCTTGCTCAATGTTGCACCGTTAATTAATGGCAGAGCCATCTGTTGGTCTTGTTCTCTCCACCAGCCCGCAACCATCAGGATCAGGGAGGAAACAGATAATGGATTTTACCCAGTATGTAAAAATATCACCACTAAGAATGATAATGGCTATCCTCTGCTACGTGTTCATTATTTTCCAGTCGCTGTTGTGTTTCACTTGTATTATATAATTTAATTCACTCAACCACAAGAAGTAGGTACTATTATTAATGCCCACTTTACAGATAAGGAAACTGAGGCTCGAGGAGGTTAAGAAATATATCTAAACTCACATAACAAATAAGCAGTGGAGCCAGATGAGTCTGATTGTGGAGCCTATGTCCTTAAACACTACTCTTGAAGAAGGGGAATCAACAGCCTTTTCTAAATTTTTTTTTTTAATGTTCATTTACTTTTTAGAGAGAGAGAAACAGAGCATGAGTGGGGAGGGGCAGAGAGAGAGGGAGACACAGAATCCAAAGCAGCCTCCCCGCTCTGAACTGTTAGCTTAGAGACTGACAGGGGCTGGAACTCACAAACCACAAGATCATGACCTGAGCCAAAGTCGGATGCTTAACAGACTGAGCCACCCAGGCACCCCTCAACAGCCTTTTCTAAACTCTCATTGCCCTTTGGTTCCTGATAATCTGGGCTTTGGTCATGAGCTTTGTGATGAGAATGGGGATTTGCAGAGAGTGAGCAGCTAACCCAGTGTCAAAGCTAGTGGTGGAGGAAGGCACCTGGGCTGCCCAGGTAAATGATGGATGGGAGCCAGGGGACACAGAAGGTCTGGAAACTTCCTTGTCTCACACAGCACTAACCAGGTGGGTAAGTTTTGTTCCAATTTTAACAAATCAAGTTTCCCTTGCTTCCGAATACTTGCTTCATATTAGCCCCTTCTTCCGTGTGTGTGTCTAGTATGCCTTTTTCCATAAGCTGTTTTCCTTTACCAACTACTCCCAGTTCTTTTAAAGTTTCTGAGGGATGAGGGTGTTGAGAGCTACAAGGGCTACAGGCACAGTTCACCTGTAGTGGGTTTTCTTCATTTCTCTCCTTCCCTCCCCACAAGAGACACCCAAGAGCTCTTTGTGTTCGGCTAATAGATAACCCCAGGCTTTGTGGGTGGCCTCCAAGGTAAACACTTCTATTTGGTTCCCATGACATATCCCTTTTAGGTCATCTACCAACTTCAGATTCTATGCGTCTGTGACTCACGTGCACATGGCATTCCCATATCTGCTCTCTTGGCTGCCCACATCCTACCGAAAGCTTCATTTGGCACAGATAAAGGGCAATTTAATAAGAGGAAACATTTTCTGGTGCCCCCTCTGAGCTAGGAGTTGTACTAGTGATTTATACATGCTGTTCCACCCCTCCCTCCCAGCACATCCATGAGACTGGTATCATCCCACTTTACAGAAGAGCAAGGACAGGGGTTACCTGACCTGCCCAGGCTGCAGAGCCTCTCCAGGGCAGCAACAAGATGCACACCTGGGGCTTCATCACTCTGACACCCATCTCTTTCCTCTATTTACCTTAAAGAGAAGTGGCTTCACCAGACACTGCAAAGGTGACTCTGACCCCCACCCCTATTCCTCTTGGGCACTTTGGCAGTTTCAGTATATTCTGCGGTCCCTCTTCTGGGCGGAAAGGAAAGCCCAAATCTTCAAGGACTTTACAATACCAGGCATCATTCAACTCCTTCCACTTCGACAAGTGCTTACTATCTATCCACTCAGTGCCTCGCTTTGCACTGGTATCAATAGCACTAGGGACCACGGTCCCCCAAATTTCATATATCGAAGCCCTAACCAAAATGAAGATATCTGAAGAGCAGGCCTTTGGGAATACAGGTGTAGATGAAGTCATGAGGGTGGGCCATCATTACGTCATTAGTGGGCTTATAAGAAGAGGAGCTCTCTCTCTTCTTGAACACATAGGAGCACACAGGAGGAGGGCACATCTGTGAGAAGGCAGACGTCTGCAAGCCAGAGGGGAGCCCTTGTCAAGAAATGAATCTGCGGGCAGCCTGATCTGGAGCTTCCTAAACTCCAGAACCATGAGAAATAAATGTTTTGTTTAAGCCACCCAGTCTATGGTATTTTGTTATAACAGCCCTTGGCTAAAACAAAGGGAGAGTGGAAATGTCGGTTCCCGGGCTGGGTCGTTGCGGAAGATATGAGAGCGACAGGTGAAGGCAAGTGTGCTACCTCTGGTAAAGGCCACTCAATTAAAGTAGCCAATTGTGTCACTTTCTCTGGGGAAGTCACACTTCTCCCAGCTTTTTGCTATTAAAGAGGAAGTTCACAGAAGGGAAATAGTTGCTGACTACTCAGGAAAGCTCTCTCAGAGGGGTTGCAAGACCTTCTGAAATCTCTGTGATGTGTTTGTTTAACAACTAACATAGTGTTTTCTATGTTAATTATAGATTAGAAAGTGAAAGACTGCATCAAAATAAGGAATCAGTTGTTAAGTGTGATGTGTAAGATATCAGAGCCCGTCTCCTGGGTTCAAATCCTACCATTTACCAGCTGTGTCCTTGGGTAGCCTGCCCAATCTCTCTGTGTCAAAGTGTCCTTATCCCTAAAACAGGGATCATAAAAGTATCTACCCTCATGGGTTATCATGAGGATTAAATGAGTTAATACACATAAAGCTTGTAAAATAATGCCTGAGGGCACCTGAGTGGTGGAGTCAGTTGACTATTTCGGCTCAGGCCATGATCCCAGGGTCATGGGATAGAGCCCCAAGTCAGGCTCCACATTCAGTGTGGAGCCTGCTTAAGGTTCTCTCCTCTCTCTCTCTCTCTTTCTCTCTCTGTCTCCCCGCCCCCCCCTACTCTCTCCCCTACTTGTGCTCTCTCTCAAATTTAAATACATGCATACACACAATGCCTGATACAAAGGTAAATCTCAATAAATAATATATAACATATAAATATATATATATGCATACAAAGATATGTGCAAAGAATCTTCACAGTTACAGAAACCAAATGAGACAATGTTGTCCTTCTTGTACCTATAGTCCCTTGACCCTATTTTCTATGTAATGTGACATAGTTCCCATGTTTGACAATTTGAGTGAGGTGATGTTAGATTAACACCCTTCAGGTGTTATTAACTCCTTGTGTCATGAAATAATCTTTGAAATGAAGGACCTAAAAGGCAGAAAAGCAAGTTTGGGAAATGAGGACATGTTCCTCTTGTTTCTTTTTGCCCGTTCCCTACTGGAGTTGGGCACAAAGAAAGATAATTCAGTTTCTTGCCAAGTTCCTGCTTCCTTTCAGTGCCCCAGTCAGTGTGGTGGGCCTTGACTATTAGGGATGCATCAAGCCAGACTCTGGCCCCAAGGAGCTCCTGACCTGGCAGGTGGCAACACGGTACCCAGCAACTGTAAGCTGTCTGGACTGGTCCTAGGTGACCTGGGAACAGATGCATCCCCACGAGGAAAGATCAAAGTGGAGGATCAGGCAAAATCATATTTATATCCCTCTATATCCTTTTTTGACAGAGTACATATTTTCAAGCACATGTCTAACCCATATTCACCCATATTAACTCACTTTAGCTGACAAGAAACCTATGAGAAGATGTCAGTGTTCATCACTAAGTACAATGTAAAATGTAAACTACAAAATGTGATGAAAATATTTAGGTTTAAGTTATAGTTAAAAGACAGAGGAACTGAATTCAGGCACAATACTCTCATCCAAGCTCAGAATTATGAGGGAAAAAAAACAAGTCAGAATCTCACAAAAATGCCTCAAAGTCTCACTCCACTTTGGAAGCAGATCATGGAAGCCATGAAAGCCAGGACCGTTAAAAATAACAATAATAGGATTAACAGACAGAATTTCTTGAATATCTACTGTGTTCTAAATTTGCATGTGTTTAATATTTATGCATAGCCTAGTGCTTAGGAAAAGACTTGACTTCTACTGCTTTAGTATCTCAGGTCTGCATTTAGTAGCTTTGGAACATTGGGAAAATGACTTAACCTCTCCATGTCTCAGTTTCCTCATCTGTAAAATGGGGATGCTAATTGTACCTACCTCATAGTGTTGTAGGACTCATTAAGTTAATATATGTAAAACACTCAAAACAGTGCCTAACACTTAGGAAGAGCAATAGCAGTGCTTGTTGTTAATAAAATCTCACAACAGCCTTATTCTTACTACATAATTTTATACATGAGGAAATAGAGCTTAGATGGCTAAGGGTTAAGTCAATTTGCGCCAGGTGACCCACCCAGAACTTGGTGTGGTAGGGATTCAAACCTAGGTGTGTCAAATTCCAGAGCCTGGGCTCAGAATGAGCCCACAGTGACCTTTACCCCCAATTGTAGCAGAGGAAAGTCAAACACAGGCTGACAAAGGCTGTTGTCTCCTGGTGCACAGTAAGCCCAAACAAGGCCACTGCCCCGGGCATGCAACTCTCCGACCCTGACCTTTGCCCACTTAAAGAGCCAATCCCAAGGCAGCCCAGAGTAAAGGGGCAAGACAAAGGCCTTTTGGTTGTGAGAGCAATGGAAAGGGGTTAAAGCAACTTACCTGGTGGGGGGGGGGGGGGGTTGTTTATCACTAAGAATCAATGCTAAAGGCTACTACAGTCAAGAACCAGAGCCCCCCTGGGGCACCTGGGTGGCTCAGTTGGTTGAGTGCCTGACTTCAGCTCAGGTCATGATGTCACCCTTGCTGGGTTCTAGCCCTGTGTTGGGCTCTGTGCTGCTGACAGCTTAGAGCCTGGAGCCTGCTTCTGATTCTGTGTCTCCCTCTCTCTCTCCTGTCCCCTGCTCACACTTGGTCTCTCTCTCTCTCTCAAAAATAAACATTTTTTTAAAACTTTGGCGGGGGGGGGGGGGGGGACACCTGGGTGGCTCAGTCAGTTAAGTGTCCGACTTCAGCTTAGGTCATGACGTTGTAGTTTGTGAGTTTGAGCCCTGCAATGGGCTCTGTGCTGCTGACAGCTCAGAGCCTGGAGCCTACTTTGGGTTCTGTGTCTCCCTCTCTCTCTGTCCCTGCCCCACATGCTCTGTCTCTCTCTCTTTCTCTCTCTCAAAAATAATAAACGTTAGAAAAATAATGAAAAAAAAAAAAAAAAGAACCAGAGTCCCCCAGCCTTTATAATCAAACAACCTTGGTCACTGCTGGGATCAGAGTTCACTGCAGGTTGGTCAGATGTCCTAGCAACAAACTTCCACAGGCCATAAACATCCCCTTTAGGCTGAAGGAAAGATAAGCCTGGATACCTACGACACAGTCTCCTTAGGAAGTGAACAAACACAGGAAGATAGATTTAGCACCTGACATTTCCCTCTCTTTGATGTTTGTATTCCATCGCCTCTTAGAAGAGTTAGTAATGTCTTATGAACTCCAAGTACCATCTTCCAAACAACCTTGGATTCTAGCCAAACACCAAAATGGAAGAGACTCTCACATGACACCAATTAAAATATATACACTAGTAGGCGAGAGCTTCATTGGTACATTTCCTAGGTGTACAACTTCTGGTCTCATGATGACTTTAAAACAGAACATGGGGCGCCTGGGTGGCGCAGTCGGTTAAGCGTCCGACTTCAGCCAGGTCACGATCTCGCGGTCCGGGAGTTCGAGCCCCGCGTCAGGCTCTGGGCTGATGGCTCAGAGCCTGGAGCCTGTTTCCGATTCTGTGTCTCCCTCTCTCTCTGCCCCTCCCCCGTTCATGCTCTGTTTCTCTCTGTCCCAAAAATAAATAAACGTTGAAAAAAAAAAAAAAAAAAAACAGAACAAAAGTCATTAGGCATATCTTTATCCTTAAATATATCTGGTACCTTTGTTGAAAAAACTCATTCTGCGATTTCGTATGCATTTAAAAGTATGTTATTGTAACTTTAACAAATAATAAATTTTAGGTTAAAAAAAAAAAAAACAACTCCCCTGGAAAGCAGTGGGTAGGGAGTAGGAGAGAGGTGCAGCAAACAGAAATAAAACAATTGGTACGATTCACGCTTTCATTAATCCCAAGGAATAGCACTTGGGTGGCCTTGGGCCCACTCAGAGGGACCTCTGTCCATTGTCTGTGACCTTGGATGGGTTCCATAAGCCACCAGATCTTATCTACAAAATGAAGATAACAATATTCAGTTCTGAGAGTTTTTTGAGGAATAGATGAGATAGTGTATGACAAGTGCCTAATTTTAAGTATAGCCCAGTCTTGGCTTAAAAATGTTACTTTTCTTCCTCCTATACCCCCCTCTTAAATATCCTTCCCCAGGGCTGCGTTAGTTTCCCATCCTTTTATTGTATCCACAGTTGATTTGTTCCTCTTAATTTTTAGCCCTGGAATTTGGAGCAGCCATCAGGTGCTTGGTAAACACTTGTTCATATAGACTTGGTTATGGTATAACTTATATGCTTGCCTTGAGCTCCTGGGGACAGGAACCATATCAGCTAGCATCAGGCATGGTTGTATTACTAAGTGTTGCCTCTCCCATTTTAGAAGGTATACCAACACATCAGTCTTCAGCAGCCAGGCAAGTAACACCAATCAGCTGAATTAAGGTAACAAGAGTAGTAAAGTCTGTGACAAACAGAGTTATCCTCTTGCAGACACTCTGATACAAATAAATAAAACACACTTTTCTAGCCAAACAAAACCATCTGCCCACAGGATCTACCCCCTCTGGCCATAAATTTGCCACCATAAACAGAGCTTCACATTCACAAGTATTTTCTTATACATTATCTCATTTGATATATCAACAACCCTCTGAAGTAAGCATTGTTGCGTTCACCTTGCAGGCATCTGACAGAAAGAGAAACTGAGGCTCAAATACAGTGATCTGTCCACATCAAACATAGCTAGTTAGTGGCTGACCAGGGATTTGAATCCATTTTCTGACATCAAACTACAACCCCTACTTCTCTCTACATCCACATACTGTTTGTGATATGCTGCTGTTTTTATGCCCCCATAGTCTTTCTGAAACAAAACCCAAATCCCATCAAAAGGTTAAACCTGTGTCAGATTTACACTCCAATGACCACCATGAGTCATAGTCTACCTAGAACGGAGACAGGTGTCCTTGGAAATGGTACCTTCTTTACAAAAACAGGGACATATTTTACCCAGGCTGTTCATACTGGGAGTTATGGTTAGGGGTGCCAGGCAGAAAGGTGCCAGGAAGAACGGTGAGCAGGCTGATATGAGGAACCGTGCACCCGAACAGCAACAAGGAACCAGGCTCCTTGAATCAATGTGAAGAATCCCCTTTAAAGGAACTTGAATTTGTCAAGAGAGCAAGAAAAACAAGGTAGAATCTTAGCAACCAAAGTAAACAAGCATCTGATGTCTCCAGGCTAGTGTTGTCCAAGGGAAATAAAATGTGATCCACATATACAACTTTATATTTTCGAAGTAGTCACATTAAAAAAGTGGAAAGAAACAAGAGAAAATAATTTGAATATATATTTTGTTTAACTCAATATACCCAAAGTATTATTATTTTAGCATGTAACCAGTATAAAATTATTAAGGAGCTATTTTACATTCTTTTTTTCCATAATTTTTGGATATCCAATATATATTTTACATTTGCAGCTTGCCTCAGTTGCACTGGCCGTATTTCAAGTGCTCAATAGCCATGTGGCTAGTGGCTGCCATATTGGACAGCACATATCTAGACCAAAGAAACTCCTAAAAGTCTCTATTTCTTTCTTTTTTTTTTTTTTTTTTTACTTTTTCATTTGTTTATTTTTTATTCTAGAGAGAGAGCATGCAGTGGGGGAAAGGGACAGAGAGAGAGAGAATCTTTTTTTTTTTTTTTTTTTTTACTGTTTATTTAGAGGGAGAGAGAGAGACAGAGTATGAGCAGGGGAGGGGCAGAGAACCAGGGAGACACAAAATCCGAAGCAGACTCCAGGCTCTGAGTTGTCAGCACAGAGCCCAACGCAGGGCTCAGACTCACGGACCATGCGATCATGACCTGAGCCAAAGTCAGATGCTTAACCGACTGAGCCACCCAGGTGCCCCGAGAGAGAGAGAATCTTAAGCAGATTCCACACTCAGCGTGGACCCCGACATGGAGCTCAGTCCCATGACAGTGAGATCATGACCTGAGCCAAAACCAAGAGTTGGACACTCAACAGACTGAGCGACCCAGGTGCCCCAAAAGTCCCTGTTGCTAGTGTAGTGGAAGCAAGTAATGTAGTTGAGGACAAGATCTTACAGCATTCTTCAAAGACGCAGACAGCCCTCATTTCTAACCTTGCTAGTTCAATTTTAAAATAAGTCTCTCAGAGCCACCTTCAAACTTTGCCACTATATGGGGGACAGCTGTGTCAGTTTCCAGCTAGTTGCTCTGTAAAGCCAATCAGAGGTCATTGTGTTTGGCAACCTGTTTTTGCCTTGCAACAGTGCAATCCTCAGCATGTCCCTCTTCAAATACCTATTATTCTGGCTCTTTCTTCAGTATTGCCATGACTGGCAGTGATTAGGGTGACATTTTTTATGTGCCTGAGTTCACAGAGCAATTACATAGTGTGAGCAGCATGGTGATTCAGAGGCTGTATGTAAAGACTAGAATTGCTACATTTGCATGTCTCTGAATAATGAGATTCCTATCTCCATTATATGGCAATGAGGTAGAAATTGATAGCATTATTAACTGTTTACACAGTAAGCACAATTTTCTATTCTCTCTCTCTTTCCCTCCAGCTGGTTTCAAAGATGCTAAAAGCTAGAAGAGGTAACCAGAGGCCATAAAGTCGCCTGCATTGAGTCCCTCAGCAGTTCTACCAAATAGAAGTTTTCCGTAGCAAGAGATTTCCACACCTTGTCAATAAATCTTCTGGTTGCCTCCCAGAAGGGAGTCCACACACAATCCAATCCAACCTCGTGGCTTCATAGAGGAAGATATGGCTGCATAGAGAGGTGAGGTTTGTCCAAGGTCACACAGACAACAGAGAAAGAAGGCTAGAAGACAGAGGACTCCGAAGACAGCCATTCTTCCTCCGATTCTCATCCTCTGGTGCCTGACTGTAGCTTTGGAATAACAGAGTCCCATCTTCCAGTCTAATTACATATTGCACATTCTGGTCACACACCCATTTTTCTGTTGAAGTGATGGAGAAACTGGCTAAAATTATAACTTGATTCCCCAAACACAAAGACCTTTTCAGTCGACTAGAAATGAGCCCTAACTAGGCACTGAATCAACAAACATCAATTTTTGCAGCAATGAAATAAATATATGGGGAGATAGTTATGGTTATGGTGGGTTATAAAACAGAGAAAGGGAGAGCTGTGATTGAGTGTTTATGTGGCTCTGCTCCCAGCAATGAAACACTTTTCTATCAACCATGTGGCAGTGACATTTTTGATATCAAGGGCAAAATCAAGGTAATATCCAAAGGGACGCTTTAATAAAATAGATCATCAGAGTAACAACCCACAAATGCGTACCAGACAGTCCTTCACTGCAATGTTGTGGTGTGTAAGGGAGAAAAACTCTCTTCAGTTAAATCCTAACACAACAGTGCTGTTGTAGTGGAATAAACAATCGCAGACAGCATGAAGGTTAACTGCCTCTGCATACGAGGAGACACATGAAGGAAGATCTGTCAAGTGTGTGGTGGCATCAGCTTAATTCTTGTGATACTTAAATGAATTAATAAACAGCTGAAACACTGAATTCCACTAATAAACATTATAGTGAAATGGGTGGCTCAGTCGGTTAAGGGTCTGACTTCGGCTCAGGTCATGATCTCGCTGTCTCCGAGTTTGAGCCCTGCATGGGCTCTGTGCTGACAGCTCAAAGCCTGGAAACACAGCTTTGGATTCTGTGTCTCCCTCTCTCTCTGCCCTTCCCCCACTCATGCTCTGGCTCTCTCTCTCAAAAAAAATAAATAAACATTAAAAAGTACTGAGTGTCTTAAAATAGCTTGAAGGGTCCATTATATGGAACTTACCCCATCAATAATCAAAGGTCTTGTCCTAGGAGTCAAAGCTGAAGGAGCTTCTGGGTAGCAGAAAGCACAAGAAAATTGGGACATACTGAATAGTGTGTAAAAGAGGTTGTGAAGACCTTTGCATCTCCACTTAAACTTCACCGCGTTCAGGAGCCTTTCTCTGAACCCAGGGTCTCAGTGAATTCCCCCTGTTATAAGTTACCATACTTCTATATGCACTGTTTTGTAAGGTATATTCATTACAAGTATATACTTAAAGCCCATCTTCTCCATGAAGAAGGTAGGTGCCTAGTTGCCTAACACAGCTGATTCATTAATTCAAAAGGTACCCACAGAACACCTACCAGGAGCTAGGCACCATGCTAAGTGCACAGGTTACACAGGGAACAAAACAATACTGCCCTCCTGTAGCTTACATCCAAATAGGAAAAAATAGACCATAAACAACTAAACAAACAAGCTGATTTTTTATAAAAATATGTGCTCTACACAAAGAAAAGGATAATGAGATTGAGAGCAGATGCATGGGAGGCTAGTCTCTTTGAGGATGTGAGATTAAGGAAACCTGAGTATTGGAAAGTTCTGGAGGAGGGCACTCCGGGCAGCCAGAAGACAGGTGGAAAGGCCTTGAGATGGGAATGAGTCTCTATGATTGCAACTGAGTGAGGGGAAGAGGGAGTCAGGATGTAGTTTGGGCAGGATCACATACTTGGCTCTTAGTAAATACTCAATAAACATTTGTTGAATGAATGAATGAATGAATAGGTAAATGTCAGTTATAAGGGCAGGTAATTCCTATTGCCTTATGCAAAAGTGCGGCTAACCAATGCTCATATATTGGAAGAACAAATATTGTTAAAATGTCAATACCACCCAAAGCAATATACACATTCAATGCAATCTCTATCAAATAAAACCAGCATTTTTCACAGAGTAAGAACAAACGATTCTAAACTTTGTATGGAAGCAAAAAAGACCCCAAATAGCCAAAGTAATGTTGAAAAGCAAAGCAAGGCAGGAGGCATCACAATTCTGGACTTCAAGCTGTATTACAAAGCTGTATTCATTGAGACAGTATGGTACTGGCACAAAAACAGACACACAGATCAATGGAACAGAATAGAGAACCCAGAAATGGACCCACAATTATTTCATCAACCCATCTTCAACAAAGCAAGAAAGAATAGCCAATGGGAAAAATACAGTCTCTTCAAAAAATGGTGCTGGGAAAACTGGACAGTGACATGCAGAAGAATGAAACTGGACCACTTTCTTACACCATTCACAAAAATTAATTCAAAACGGATGAATGACCTAAATGTGAGACAGAAAACCATCGAAATCCTAGAAGAGAACACAGGCAGTAACTTCCTTGACCTCGGCCCTAGCACCTTCTTACTAGACACGTCTCCAGAGGCAAGGGAAACAAAAGCAAAAATGAACTACTGGGACTTCATCAAGATAAAAAGCTTCTGCACAGTGAAGGAACTAATCAAAACTAAAAGGCAACCTACAGAATGGGAGAAGATACTTGCAGATGACCTATCACATAAAGGGCTAGTATCCAAAATCTCTAAAGAACTTATCAAATTCAACACCAAAAAAATAAATAATCCAGTTAAGAAATGGGCAGAAGAGGGGCACCTTGGGTGGCTCAGTTGGTTAACTCTTCATTTTGGCTCAGGTCATGATCTCGTGGGTCATGGGATCAAGTCCCACATGGGGCTCAGTGCTGATAGCACGGAGCCTGCTAGGAATTCTCTCTCTCCCTCTCTCTGCCCCTTCCCACCTCTCAAAATAATAAATATTAAAAAAAAAAAAAAGGAAATGGGCAGAAGACACGAACAAACATTCCTTCAAAGAAGACATACAAATGGCTAAGAGATATGTGAAAAAATGCTCAACATCACTCATCATCAGGGAAATACAAATCAAAAACACAATGAGATACCACCCCACTCCTGTCAGAATGGCTAAAATTAACAACTCAGGAAACAACAGCTGTTGTCAGGATGTAGGAGGGAATACAAACTGGTGCAATCACTCTGGAAAACAGTATGGAGGTTCCTCAAAGAGTTAAAAATAGAACTACCTTAGGATCCAGCAATTGCACTACTAGGTTTTTATCCAAAGGACACAAAATTAGTGATTTAAAGGGACACATGCACCCCAATGTTGATAGTAGCACTATCAACAATAGCCAAACTGGAAAAAGCCCAAATATGTCTACTGATTGATCAATGGATAAAGAAGAGGTGAGATATTACTCAGCAGTCAAAAAGTATAAAATCTTGCCATTTGCAACAACATGGATGGAACTAGAGTGTATTATGCTAAGCAAAATAAGTCAGCCAGAGAAAGACAAATACTATATGATTTCACTCATATGAAATATAAGTGGAATTTAAGAGACAAAACAGGTGAACATAGGGGAAAGGAAGGAAAAATAAAATAAGATAAAAACAGAGAGGGAAGCAAACTGTAAGAGACTCTTAACTATAGAGAACAAACTGAGGGTTACTGAAGGGGAGGTCGTGGGGATGGGATGGGCTAAATGGGTGATGGACATTAAGGAGGGCACTTGTTGTGATGAGCACTGGGTGTTGTATGCACGTGATGAATCACTAAATTCTATTCCTGAAACCAATACTACACGGCATGTTAACTAACGTGAATTTAAATAAAAACTTGGGAGGAAAAAAAAAGTGCAGATTAATCAGTATACAAAGGTAGGGACTAGAAATTTGAAACTTCAAGAAAAACACAGAGGGTAAATAAGATGAGGGCTGTGGACTCACAGAATAGATAAATGAGATGTTCGTGGCAATGTATAATAAACTCCGAAGTGCTGCAAAGGAATATGGGGACAAGCAAGTTAATTGCAGGCTGACATCATTTGGGGTAGGTTCCTGAAAGCAGGAAGTAAACTGGGGTTAGAATCATACACATTAGGTGGAATGAACAGGGAAGGGAGGGCAACACAGGAAAATCAGTCTTATCGTGTTATCCCAAAGGAACAACCACATTTTTTTTTTCTAGGACATGGTGTCAGTTCATACTATGCTTTGTTACACAGGCAGTGGGGACAATTACATACATGGAATAGACAAGCTGGCATCACTTCATTACTTTAGGCTCAGGTTGCCCCCTTGGAATTCACAGGCTTCAGCTTGAGTGGGAAATTAACTATCTTCAATGTAGAGTGAAGCTGATAAGAGCTGTGGATCTATAACGTATGTTTTAATTCTCTCATTTTCCAGAACCTCACTAGCCTGCTATTCTTGTTGTTGTGGCTTAGTTCCTTTTAGCACTTTGTTAATTAAACCCTTTTGGAAGTTGTCCAGGATAATCCAATATCATAAAATCTGTAATGGATGAGTCACAGTGCCACCACCCAACCAATAGGACTAAGCCAGAAGCTAGGTGCCATCCTTTACTCCACCCTTGCTGCCATTACCCCCACCTTGTATCTAATCCACGAGGTCCCATAAATACCCCTCTCAACTCTCAAAGCTATTCTCCTGCCCCTTCCTCACCACCACTACCTTATGCAGCCCTTTGTCATCTCTTGCCTGAACCCCACCTGCTTCCAACTCTTTCTAAACATTCCTCTCCACTCCCCACCACCTCTGAGTGACTGCTCACATATTCACCATTATACATATACACACCCTTCATGATTTGCCTTCTTTCCCCTTCCCATCTCCCTCCATGCCTCCCAAACATCCTGAGTTTAAGAAAACCAAGTTGTTTACAGTTTTCCCAAAGCCCCGTGCTGTTGGAAGTCTCTACGCCTTTGTGCTTACAGGTCTCTCTGCCTAGAATGCCCCCACCCAACCCTGTATAGATGACTCTGATTCATCCTTTAAGACTTAGCTCAAATATCACCTATTCTGTGAAGCTTTCTCTGATCCCTTTGTATTATTCAGGGTTCTCCAGAGAAACAGAAGCAATGGGATGTGAATATAGGGGTAAAGAGATTAATTTTAAGGAATGAGTTCATGCAATTGTGGAAGCTGGCAAACTCAAAACATGTAGGATTGGCTGGCAGGCTACAGATCTAGGGAAGGGCAGGTGCCATACTTCAAGTCCAAAGGCTGTCAGGCTGGAGACCCGGGAAGAGCCAATGTTACAATTTGGGATGAAGGTCATCTGCTGCAAAATTCCTTTTTGCTTGGAAAAAGTCAGCCAGTCTTTTGTTCTATTGATGCCTTCAACTGATTGGATGAGGCCCACCCACATTATGGAGAGCAATCTGCTTTACTCAAAAGTCCACTAATCTCATCTAATTTAATGATTTAAATGCTAATCTCATCTAAAATCCCCTCACTGAAACCCCCAGAATAATATTTGACCATGTATCTGGGCACCATGGCAGAGGCAAATGGACACATAAAATTAACCATCACAACCATGAACAAGATTAGAATTTTTCCTTCTCTGATCCTGTAGCATCTCAAACAGAACTCTATGCTAGCATTTACTGTTTTGCTTCAATTATTAGTAAACACAACCATCTCACCCCTCATGGGTAGGAACCATGTACTAGTAATATTTATATCCCATTCTTATTACAGCATCAGTAAATACTTGTGAAAGTAATTGACTGAGTTCATTAACTGCTTTTATATTGTTAGGACAATACTATACAAGCCTAGTTCTTACAGCAATCACCAGATCAGGGAATTATTGTTAGCTTTCCATGAAAGAAAATAAGAAGTACAAACAAGTCATTAACCCAACTTCCCACCGAGAAACCACAAATTCCAAGGTTCACTTGAAACCTTTGTCCCTTTATT
Source organism: Prionailurus bengalensis (assembly GCF_016509475.1). Taxonomy (NCBI): domain Eukaryota; kingdom Metazoa; phylum Chordata; class Mammalia; order Carnivora; family Felidae; genus Prionailurus; species Prionailurus bengalensis. Next base: position 114,788,560 of record NC_057358.1, read on the forward strand.
AACAAGGCACAAAGGATGCCCTCGCTTCCTTCAGCTTTCTTGAGTAGTGGACATTTGGCCATGAGGATGACTCTATCCAGACAATCCCAGCTCTCACAGCCACTGACCAACAGGAAGTTCCCTACAGCAGTCTGGACTTGTATACTACTCCATGACTCACCTGCTCATAAATGTCCTAAGTTCTTGGCTCAGAGCATTTGTGGCATAATAACAGTCAAGAGACCATAATGCTAAGCATGTGTCATAAAGCAATTAGAACAAATTCTTACCATTATTTTGAAACCCAGGATGCAAGGTATGAAAGACAAGAAATCTTCAACAGCCAAAAACAATGTCATTTTATCCTAGAACAAAGAGGTCCTAGGATTTGGTGAGATGGGCTTCACAATAAGGATTTTGTTAATAGCTACACTTTTGTGAGGATGTATTATGTTGTAGGCATTCCTCCAGAGCAGTTTATATGCATAATCGTATTTCATACTCACAAAATCCCTCTGAGGTAGGTACTATTTTAGCTGCATTTTACAGATGAGGGAGGGCACTGAAACACAGAGATTAGGTAATGAGGTTAAGAAGCTCTAAGGCCCACAGTCACAATACAGCCTCCTTGGAGAACTTCAGAATCGTAGAAGCAGACCAAGAGTAAATAAGGAGCTCTCGGAATATGCTCCTTTTTCTATCATATCTCAAGAGGTCTTTAGGACCTGCACCCCCACACCCCACCCATCATCCCCACCCCACCTACTCTTGCAGCCTCCCCTATGTTCCCTCCTTATCTGCATGCTACACTTCAGCCAAAGTGAATGTGTTTTGGTCCCATCAACATCTCTTGCCTGCAAGCCATATACGTGGTATTTCCTTCACCAGGACACCCCACCCCCATCCCCACCCCCATCCATCTTCTCCTGAATCCTATTTATTTTCAGGTCTCAGCCTTGCCCTCATGCCTCTTTGGAAAGCTCTCCTGATCACTCTGCCTGACTTGGGTGCCCTTCTCCCTGTAGGCTCCTATGATCCACTCTGACGTTCTCTATTACAGACCTTATCAGACTGTATGGTAATCACTTGTTTAATGGCCTGTCTCCTAACTGTGGCCTCCATGTGATCATTATTAAATCACCTAGCACACGCTTGACATATGGTAGACACTTAATAAACATTTGGTGGAAGGAGGAATATAAAAGTGAATGAATTAAATTAATAATAATCATTTATAATTTGCTTCTAAACAGGACACTTTTAAGACACTGTCAAAAGAATCTGTAAGATTTCATCAAAATTGATGCCCTCATGACATCTTCTCCCCGGCAATTTAAGAAGCCCCTAAATTTCTCTAGCTAAGAAAAGAGGCTCCAAAAACCAAGCACTAATGACCTCTGAACAGGCCCAAATACCTGTTATCAGAGAGCTGAAGCCTCTAAGAGAGACTCTTTTTTTTTTTTAATTTTTTTTAATATTTTATTTATTTTTGAAACAGAGTATGACAGAGCATGAATGGAGGGGCAGAGAGAGAGGGAGACATAGAATCCTTAGAAATCTCCAGGCTCTGTCAGCTGGCAGAGCCCGATGTGGGGCTCAAACCCACAAACTGTGAGATCATGACCTGAGCTAAAGTTGGACGCTTAACCAACTGAGCCACCCAGGCAACCCAGGTGAGAATCTTGATGCTAATCTAAGGTGAACTTAATCCTGAAGCACTTTTTAAAACTATGTATGGGTGTGGTCTAGCTTTGGGGTTATAAAGATGTTGCCTGTTGTTCATTATTTTTTCATAAGTAATGTTCCATCATTGCTAAACTATGCAAACAAGATTTTCATGATTCCCAAAGAGCACTCCTTTAGTTACAGAACAGGATGTCATTTATGACAACAAATATTGAAGGATATTGTTTCCTCTTGAATATAGACTCTTCTTCTGTCCTGGGACAGAAAGCTGAAAGTCAGAGACATGTGCTTTGTGTAATGTTGCATCCATTCCTCTTTCTGATAGAAAGATGACATCTGAGGTTTCCAATTCTTAACTCTCAAGGAGTCTTTGAAGTCATAAAGTGCGTATATGCACTATTACCAAATAAATGTTATGAGCTGAAGTGTGCACCCCACAAATTCATATGTTGAAGTCCTAACCTCCAGTACCTCAGAACGTGACTTTTTTTGGTGATAGGGCCTTTAAAGAAGTGATTAAGTTAAAATAAGGCTGTTAGGGTGTGCCCTAATCCAATGTGACTGGTGTTCTTATAAGAAGAGGAAATTTGGACACATAAATGCATATGAACAGAGGAAACACCATGTGAGGACACAGGAAGAAGGCGGCTATCTGCAACCTAAGGAGAGAGGTCCCAGAAGAAGCCAATTCTGCCCATACCTTGATCTTGGACTTCCAGGCTCCGGAACTGTGAGAAAAGCAATATCTGTTGTTTAAGCCATCCAGTCTGTGGTATTTTGTTATGGCGACCCTAGCAAACAAATACACCAAATTTTATAGCAATATTAGAATCCCAATGCACAATGTGTTTTATCTGCCATTTTTTTTTAATATTTATTTAGTTTTGAGAGAGAGAGAGAGAGTGAGCAGCAGAGGGGCAAAAGAGATGGAGAGAGAGAATCCCAAGCAGGCTCCACACTGTTAGTGCACACCCCAACGTGGGGGCTCAAACTAAGGGACAATGAGATCATATCAAGAGCCAGACACTTAACTGTGTGGGCCACCCACGTGCCCCATGTCTGCCATTTTGACTCAGGATATTTTGATTCTGCATTTGTAATACAAATATTATAATTGAGTAGTACTAATATTTATTCATTTTGGTTAAGAAATAATTTGGGGGGTGAATGCCATTAAATCCAGTTTATTTCTTAGTCCATCCTCCATGGAAATGGGCTAAACCACTTCCAGGGTTTTTTGTTTTTGTTTTTTTGTTTTGTTTTAATTTTGTTCAGCTCAAGTCATTTTCATTGAATCAATTTTTATCAATAGTAGATAAAAATGTGTTGAACCACATCTCATCAACAAAGATTTATCAATCAATGTTTTATTTAAATAAAATGTTATCAATTATAGCCTTTTATAAAGTTTTTGCTATGGCTATTACTTTTACTGAGGTCAATTTTTTCCAGGTCAAATGTTGTTGATAAAATTTGATTCTTTTTGTTAAGTTTTGGAAAAATAACAACCTTATGATGAGCAATGTATAGAATTGTTGAACCACTGTATTATATATCTGAAACTAATATAATACTGTATATAAATTTTAAAAATTAAAAAATGAAGTTTTTCAGTAAAAAAATACCTCCATGTTTAATTTTTAAAAATTAGCTTTATTTATATATAATTCATGTACATAAAATTTATAAAGTATATAATTCATTGGGTTTTAGTGTATTTACTGGGTATACTCATCATTACTATCAAATTCCAGAACATTTTCATCATCTCAAAAATACACTCCCCATTCCCGTCTCCATGCCCCTAGCCTCTCGCAACCAGTACCTACTTTCCGTCTCCAAGGATTTGCCTTTTCTGGACATTTTGCATAAATGGAAATCATGCAATACATGACCTTTTGTATCTGGTTTCTTTCACTTAATATTTTCAAGGTTCATCCATCCTAAAGTATGTATTGTTACTCCATTCCTTTTTGTGGCCAAACAATATCTCATTATATGGATATACCATATTTTGTTTATTCATCATTTAATGGCATTTGGGTAATTTCTACTTTTGGGCTATTATGAATAATGCTACTCTGAACCTTCATATACAAGTATTTGACTCTCTTGTGTATGTACCTATGAGTGAAATTATTAATCATATGGTAACTCTGGGCTTAACTTTGTGAGGCACTGCCAGACTGTATTCCAAATTGGCTGCATCATCTTACATTCCCATTAGCAATCCATGAGGGTTCTAACCTTCTCTTAATTTTTATTATCATTTACAACGTGCGGTTTTGGCTTTTTAAGCTGTTTTGTGTTTACAGATAGATATTACCAGGAATAGTCATTAGAAAGTACAACAATATAATAGCTTGCATTTATTCCTTAGCAAAATCAAGGAAATTAGATATTCTAGGATATTTCTGTTGTCCAGAATTGGCTTATTGCAAGGATGAGAAAACTATAACCCATAGGCCAAGTCCAGCCTGCTGACTGTTTTTGTGTGACCCACACGCTAAGAATGTCTTTTACACTTACAATAATCAAAAAAAAGAATAATATTTTGTGGTACATAAAAATTATATAGAATCCATATAGCATTGACTATAAATAAAGCTTTATTGGAACATAGCCACACTCATGTATTTACATATCATCCATGACTCCTGGAAAGCTAGATAGTAGAGGTGAGTGAATGAGACAGAGATTGGCCCATGGAGCCTAAAATATTTACTATCTGGCCCTTTAGAGAAAAAAGTCTACTGTATTGCCAATCCATCTTTATTTTTCAGATCACATGGTGTTATGGGCAGCAACTGTCCAGATAGTTGTCAAAGATAGAGCATATGGCAGCTATCCCAAATGTGGGCCTTAGCCTGTTGCCAGTTGGTGAGCTATCATGATCCATAATAAGATAAGCAGAGGATTGAGAGTAAGCCTTAGACATTTATAGAAAACTGACAAAGTAAATTTATATCTATGGGATCTAATACTGTAAAAACGGGCTGCATTTTATATGTCTTTGGGGTTTTTTAATTTCATTTGTCTAGTCATTGCTTTTTTTTTTGGACTTCATTAAAGTCTGTTCAAAAGTTGAAATTTTAAAAAAAGAAAACTGGTCCTTTAACACATAGCTTGGAACACAGTCAAACAGAGAATCAATGTCTTTAGAATCAAAGGAGTAGACATATTGGGACATAAGCATCCTGAGGGCAGGGTTTCATCTGCTTTGTGTACTTCTCCGTGTCCCAGCACATTCCCAGTGTCTCACACAATGCAGTAAGTGCTCAATAAATACTGGAAAGCATACAAATCCAACACAACCCACTCCAATATCACAACATTTACCATTTTCTTAATTTGTTCTTTTTTCACTTTTCAGAGGCATTATATACAGCACAGAATCTGGAGCCAGGCCTGGGTTGAGATCCCAGCCTCACATTTACTAGCCAGGCTACCTTGGGCAAGTTATCCAACCTCCCTGTAATTCTTCCTCTGTAAAATGGGGATAATAATAGTGTCAAAAGAGTTATCAGGATAGTCATCTGAGTTAATATATGCAAATTATTTAGAAGGATACCTAGCACCTAGTAAGAACTACACAAATGTTAGCTATTATTATTACTGTACATATATGTAAAGTGTATATGCCTGAAGTGGTCACAAAACTTTCTTCTATTAGCTGCCCAAAATGGCACATAGCACACTTTATCTTTTTCAAAGTAAATGCATTTTATATTCTTGCCAAATTACTAGGTTAAGGTCACCAGATACTTCTGGAATCACTTACTATAATCCACAAGTATATTAAGTGTAGCCCATGAAACGGTGCAAATACTATGCAGAAGTTTCAATTCTGTCATCTCGCACATGACAACTACCCATCCACAATCATAAATACACTTTACAAAATACAAAATTTTTTCAGCGTGAATCTTAGGCCTGTGGCAGCCTCTTCTCAGCAGGTCTCCAGGCACTGCGGTAAGAGAGGCTACCCCTAGGAATGACTCTCTCTATAATTATATCTCAGTACAATATTTAGGCTTACTGGAAGAAATACAGCCCAACCAGCTCCACAGAAAGTCTTGCTCTCCACAAACATTCTTACCATTCCATACTTCCTGCCTCTGGCTCTGTTCCACCTTCAGCCTGCAATAAATCTCTCAGCCTCTGCCTACTAAGAACATAGACATCCTCTAAGACCAGATACTAATACCACTTCTGTGGCAACTTCCCAGATTCCTTGCAGTCAAAACAAATAAAAAATACAAAACTCTATGTTACCATTCTTGTTCAATGCCTGTCTTGTCCACTAAACTGACTCCAGAGCATCTACTAAAGTGCCTTGTACATAGTGAGTGGAAAAAGGAAACCAAATAATTTCCTCTAGGAAATTATTGATCAGACATCAGCAAGCTATTATTTAGTTGTCTGTCTTTCCCCACTATCGAAATTGCACAAGGGCAGGAATCTTAACTGTCTTGCTTATTAGCCAGGGACTGGCACAAGTAGATGCTGAACAAATATTGGTAGAATAAATGGATGAATGAACAAGTGAGGGACAAAGGCAGGGATAATCTTCCTAAAGTAGAACCGTCTGATATTTTATTTGAGCTGATCTTATTTTTCTCCACATAAAGGGATGGGGGCAACTTCCAAAATTACTTTACTCCAGACTTCCAATAATAAAGTTGTTTTTTCCCAGGATCAAAAATAGAGTTGCATATCATGGTGTCACACACTACATACACAGCATACTGATATTGAACTAGGAGGGCTGTTTAAGGAACAGATCTATTTTTTCTTTGCTTCCTTCAGACATTTTTAAATCATCTTCTTTTTCTAGAAGCAAATATTCCAGTTGTCTAGGTTATTTCTCTCATCATTTTCTCATGCCATTAGGGGCATCCATTTTGTAATATTTAAGGATTTCGTCTATCTTGGTGACAACAGTCTCCCCTGGATCAAGGTATCAGCAAGCCACAGCACCCTGAGTCACACTAGAGGCTTAGACTTGGAGCAGAAACCCCCACCAGGGACTGGGGTTATCCAAAGGTCAAGGAGCAACTAAACAAATGTTACTAGCTAAATGTTTTTACTGCACATTATGGGCATGGGTGTTAACCTTCCCAAGGACCTGAGAGAAGAGATGCCAAGAAGGTAACTTGAATGGCACTTTGCCTGCATTTTCACTCACCGCGTTTACTTACAGAGTGTTCCTAATGACTAAGATTCTAGAATCATACATATTAGTGCTAGAAAGGACCATAGAGATAGTTTAGTCCACGGGTGACAAATCCAAAGGCCTCTAGTGGCCAGATTACTTAATTGAAAGAAGACAGCATGTGGGGGCCTAAGGAGAGTAGCAAAGAGGTGCATCTGAAGAGCAGAGCACCATGTCAGCTCAAGCTGGCTGTTGCCAGTTGGTATCTAAGGCCCAAGGTGCCTAATCTTCTGTTATTTCTTTCACCAAAAAAAGATGACTATTCAGATTTTCATGAGTCATCTCTCAATTTTTTTAATTATGGTAAAATACACATACTATAAAATGTATTACCTTAAGCATTTTTAAATATTCAAGTTGTAGTACATTCGTGTTGTGCAACCAGTGTGCAAAAGTTTTTTCATCTTGTAAAGCTGAAACTCTGTACTCATGAAACAATTCACCATTCCCCCACTTCCCTTAGCCCCTGGCATCCACCAGTCCACTTTCTGTATCTATGAATTTGACAGCTCTAGGTATCTCATATACGTGGAATCATACAATATTTTCATTTTGCAACTGGTTTATTTCACCTAACATGATATCCTCTAGGCTCATCCATAGTGTAGTGTGTGTCAGAATTTCCTTCTTTTTTAAAGTTGAATGATATTCCATGTATGTATATACCACAATTCTTTATCCATTCATCTACCAGTGGACCCTTGGATTGCTTTCTCCTTTTAACTAGAGTGAATAACATTGCCATGAACATGGGTGTACAAATACCTCATCAAGACTTTGCTTTTAATTCTTTTGGGTTTACACCCAGAAACGGAGTTACTGGATCATATGCTAGTTCTAGTTTGGGTTTTTTGAGGAATACCATCCTGTTTTCCATAGTGGCTACACCAGTTTACACTCCCACCAACAGTGTGCAAGGGTTCCAAATTCTCTACATCCTTATCAACACCTGTTATTTTCTTTTCTTTAGACAGTGGCCACCTTAAATGAGTATGAGGTGGTATCTCGCAGTGGGTTTGATTTGCATTTCTCTAATGATTTCTTCTTTAGAGAAACATCTATTCAAGTCTTTTGCTCATTTTTAAAATCAGATCGTTTTATGGTTGCTTAGGCAAATTTTAAATGGCTGAAATGAATTCAAATTTTGTAAAACAAACAAAAAAACAAAAACACTATACAACAAAATACATACTTTCAAGAAGTATATGACCCAGAGAACACCTTCATCTTGCAGATGAGGAAACTAAAACCTGTATCATAAAGTCAACATGCCCACGATTGCAAATGGCTATGTGGTGCCTGAGAAAGAAGTAGTATAACATACAGAACTGGAGGATATGGTCCTATAATGCAGATTGTTAAAATATTTCTTAGAACACTCATCAGAGCCAAAAACTGATCTGTAAGCAGTTCCAACTTGCTAAAAATTCCTGACTGGTCTTGGTGACTTGTGGAGGAAAGGGGAAAAGGCAATAACCCAAAATGTTCCTACAGATAAAGAATAAAAAAGAAAGACAAGATAAATATGTGAGGCTATAGATGTGTTAATTAACTAAATAAGAGGAATCCCAGGGCGCCTGGATGGCTCATCCAGTTGAGCATCCGACTTCAGCTCAGGACATGATCTTGCCATTAGTGAGTTTGAGCCCCATGAAGGGCTGTCAGCACAGAGCCTGCTTCGGATCCTCTGTTCCCCTCTCTCTCTGCCCCTCCTCTGCTGGTTCTCTCTCTCTCTCTCTCAAAATAAATATATAAACTGAAAAAAACAATTAAGCTTAAAAAAATAAGAATTCTTTCATAAGGCATACATATGTCAAATCTTCACAATGAACACTTTATCTTATATTTAATTTGTCACTTATACCTCAAAAAGCTGGAGGAAAAAAGGCAATAACTCAAAGGCAGAGTCAAACTGAAAGAAATTTTCTCTGCCCACTGCCTCCTTCTTTCTCCAGAGGTAGAAGAAATAGGAGGTTGGAGGTCTATTCATTATCAGTTAACAATGGACAAAGAGAAGCCTGTCTGTTGCATTAGTCATTGCTTAGAGGTCCCCAACTTCTAGTTACACTCCTGCTCTCTACCCCCAACTCTTTGATGCTATTTCTGAAAAGGAATGTGACCCTCCAGCTGGGGAGGGTTGAGGGCATGTAGAGAGCATGAATAGGATATTAGAGCTGTAATTCCACTTGGGTCTGATGTGTGGATTCTCAAGAATAAGTATGGCAATGAGAATTTGGAAAGGGTTGTTATCTGGGGAGGAAAAATGAGGCACATTCTTTTTTTCTTTTTTAAATATTTTTAATGTTTATTTATTCTTGAGAGACAGAGTGCAAGTGGGGGACGGGCAGAGAGAAAGGGAGACACAGAATCTGGAGCAGGCTCCAGACTCTGAGCTGTCAGCATAGAGCCCCACATGGGGCTCGAACCCATGGACCACGGGGCAAGGACCTGAGCTGAAGTTAGATGCTCAACTGACTGAGCCACCCATTCACCCCAAAATAAGGCACATTCTTCTTTTTTTTTAATTTTTTCATCTACTTTTGAGAAAAAAAGAGCACAAGCAGGGGAGGGGCATAGAGAGAGGGAGACACAGAATCTGAAACAGGTTCCAGGCTCTGAGCTGTCAGCACAGAGCCCGATGCAGGGCTTGAACCCATGAACCATAAGATCATGAAGTGGGCCAAAGTCAGACGCTTAATGACAGAGCCAACCAGGCACCCCAAAACGAGGCACATTCTTAAGAAGAAATAGCAAAGATGTGAAGATGTCCAAATTAGAAAAGGGAATGGCCTTTCTCTTTCTGAGACAGACATGCAATCTGACTTGCTTATTCAAAGAGAGTAGCACTTCTGCCCCTAACTTGCTGTATGCCCTGAGACAAAGTCCATACCTCCCTCCACCCCAGATTGTCTTTTCATAATATTGGAGAGGTTTCCTGTCTTGCTGATTGTAGCACTTAGACATAGTAAATTGACATCAATCTCACATCCATGCCTCTTACCTTGCCTGGTGTCCCCTGTTCTACTAGCTTCTCTACCAACGTCAGCTGCCTTCGATGGTTCAGGAATCTAGGGTTTGAGTAGACTTAGAGCAGAGGCAGTTGAGGGACCTCATTCAAACTTTTGTTCCTAGAGACCAGCTTGAAATTGCTGGTTACCTGGAGCAAACCACCAGCCAACAACTCCAAACCTGGATAGTATTTGATATTGTTATGAGAGTTACTACTTGCCACATCTCTGCTGGTTAGAGGTGGGGGTAGTGCAGAGAAAAGTTCCAAAGGGTAGTCAATATTTGAAAAAGCACTTGTGAGATCCTCAGATGAAACTGCTTGCTATCCCCAATGGCCTGCTGGCCAGCTGTATTATCCACACTCTGTGGTTGAGCACTGATGGTTTCCTGACACAACCATGATTCAAGTCAGTCCGAGTGAGGTCTTTTTAATACCACGGCTGGAGCTGGCCTTGATCAATCTCCTGCTCCCTAACCATCTACTGTCCTCCATGGAATAAGCTCAAGAGAGTATGTTTGACAAGAATTTGCCCTAACCAGTAAATGGTCCAGTGTGAAGCACCATTTATTAGAAAGGCATGCCTATGTTTGCAGATGGTTTCATTTATACTGCCTAGCATGTTATCAGGATTCAGCCAGAAATGAGACTTTATTATAATCTCCTACATCAGGGAAAAGGCTGAATCTCACTCATCTTTGCATTCCCAGGATCTCATACAGGGCCTGGCCCCTGGTTACTCCTTGTCATCCTGTAGTTCATTCACTCATTATAAAGCTGATTGGGCTCACAATGTGAACAAGGCACTGTCCCGGGAAGGGGCGGGGCAGCAAAAGCAAAGCACCAGACAATTCAGGCCCTGCCCTCAGGGCACTTCCAGCCTAGCAGAGCCTCACCTCTTGCAGGAAGCTTCCCTTTCCCCACCACCTCTCACTGATGCTCACTGAAGACCCAGTGCCCATCCAAAAGACCGCACTCACTACATTCTATCATAATTACTTGTATGGATTTCTCAAGTATAGGATTGGAAATTACTCATCTTTGTAACCCTGCTACCTAAAGAAGCATTTGGTACTCTGCAAGTGCCCTACAGATGCTTGTTAATCATCGAACCCACGCTTCTGCTGACTTCCACTAAAATGCACAGGAGAAGACTTGCAGTATGGAATGTGGGATGTTGCCCTCTTGGCTTGTTTATCCCTTGTGCTAACCAGCTGCTTGGTAATTGCCCATTTACTAACCTGGTTACCCTACCAGACTATAAGTTCCCCAAGAGCAAGGAGCAGACCTTAAGCAAGGACCATACTTTGTCCCAACATACAGGAAAAAACCACGTCATAAATGTAAGATTGTTGAACACATAAGTTGAATTAGGAATAGAATGAGAGATGTTTAGATATAAAAGTAATGCCCAATTATATATAATGATAGCATCCTGAAGAGTGATTACCATCGTCCTAACATCTGTAATCCATTGTTGGAGTGATGGTAGTGGTGCTCCTAATTTACAGCAAAACCTCACCGGAGAGATGTAGAAATCTGTCAACAGTTGAACCACTATGGTTCCCATTATCACCTTATGCAGTGAAACACTTCAACCCATCTTTACTTAACCGACTTGTCAGATTAAAACAGGTTGTAGTTTCCTCTCTAAAATACACTGATGTTTCACCATAGACCCACTGAAGGAGTACAGTTGGAAGGACCTCCATTTGTCTGAATGCTTCTACTCCTTTGAGCTCAGCTGTGTGCTTTCCAAGACTTAGTTGACCTTGTTCTTGCTCCCGTTTATGTCCAATGTATTTACTATTATAATTTTGTATTTTAACTAAATATTGCTGATAAAAATAGGAATGCAAAATGAGTTATTTTCATAAAAATTATGTTGAATGTATTGGGAAAAGGTGATAAAATCCATCGTTAAAAACATTCTCAGATTAGATGTGAGTTGGTAAACTCTAAAAGTTTGGGGAGAGAAAAACCTACTAAGATTCCACCCTCAAAATTAGGAACTATAAATAATGCCTTATGGAAACAGTTTGTCCAAAAAGGATGAAGTAAAACTTGAATCAGATGACCCATACTGAGAGAAATCCTTAGTTTTGAGGTCTACAAAACTAGACAAATGAATGTACATTCTATATTGTGAATTACATAAAAAAATATTTAAGGTTTGAAGGCATTTTTTTAATGTTTATTTATTTTTGAGAGAGAGAGAGATAGACAGAGTGCAAGTGGGGGAGGGGCAGGGAGAAAGGGAGACATAGAATCCAAAGCAGGCTCCAGGCTCTGAGCCATCAGCACAGAGCCCGACACAGGGCTCAAACTCATGGACCACAAGATCATGACCTGAGCTGAAGTCGGATGCTGAACCAACTGAGCCACCCAGGCACCCCTATAGTCATATTTTTGATGATCATAAACTTTGACGGAGATTTTTCAGTTTACTGATTCCTGGGCTATGGACATGGCAGAGATTTTTCTACTGCATGTTGGATTATTCAAAGGCTTCATCTGAAAATAGAAACCGACCAGGAAGGTCTCTGTAATCCCATCCTCTGGGCCTCCTAGCCTAATGATTAGAGTACTGGAGGATGGTTCTAGCCACATTTCAAGCTTCTCACTTTCTCTAAGCCCCGAATAAGGCAGTGAATGTAACCAACTAGAAGGTATTTAGATATCTATTACCATATCTTTCTAAAAGGTTTTTTACTCTGACATAGTGAAAACAAGAAACTAGTTTCTTTTTGTTTCTGGGTTTTTTTTTTTTTAATGTTTATTTATTTTTGGGAGAGAGAATGACAGAGCATAAGGGAGAGGCAGAAAGACACAGAATTCAAAGCAGACTCCAGGCTCCGAGCTGTCAGCACAGAGTCCAAGGTGGGGCTTGAACTCACTAACCGTGAGACCATGACCTGAGTTGAAATCAGACGTTTAACCAACTGAGCCCCCCAGGCACCCCAAGAAACTAGTTTCTTAAACAGAAGCTGTCTCTGGATTTTTTCAGGAAGGGAAAATGGGGAACTGATTTTGTTAAGTACCTTCTGAGAGCAGTTGGCTTTTCATACCTAATCTCATGTAATCATCACAAATACCCTGTGAGTTTGAGCTCACTGGCCTCATTTTACAGATGAGGAAACTGAGGACCCGAGAGGTGAAGCAAGGTCACACAATCAGTACTAGAGAAGTGGTATGTTACCCACTGTGAATCAATATACTTCCCAAGCCACCAAATTACCCCTGATGATTTGCCCCAGATCTGACATCCAATTTTTTTTTTTTTTTCAAACATAAAGCACTATTGTGGCTATGTAATGTTTCTTTCCAAGAAGTTCCAGCCACTTCAAGGGGATTTTTTCAGTTTCATTGTTGGTATGTGTCCAAGCTAAGCAGCTCCCCTGCTCTCCTCCAATGCTGGCTGAAGCTGCCTAGGGCTTATAAAAAGCCTAATGCTATGCTATATTCTAGCTACTCTAGAAATTCTCCAGGCTACCCTCCACTCCTCCACTTTTCCCTTTCTCATTCTCTCTCTGTTGTGGGTTTGAATTCTGTGCCCCCAAAAGATACCCAACTCCTATGAATGTGACCTTATTTAGAAAATAGGATCTTTAGGGAACCTGGATGGCTCAGTCAGTTAAGCATCTGACTCTTGGTGTCGGCTTAGGTCATGATCTAATGGTTCTCAGGATCAAGCCCCACATCAGGTTCTGTGCCGACAGAACGGAGCCTGCTTGGGATTCTCTCTCTCTGCTCCTCCCTGCCTTTCTTTCTTTCTCTCTCTCTCTCAAAATAAATAAATAAACTTAAAAAAAAAAAAGAAAGAAAGAAAGAAAGAAAATAGGATCCTTGCAGATAATCAAGTCAAAATGAGGTCATTAGAATGGGCCCTGATCCACTGGTATCCTTATAAAAATGGAAAATTTGGACACAGAGATAGACACAGAGGTAAGTCAGTATGAAGATTCCAGGATGATGCCATCTACAAGCCAAGGAACACCTGAGGGTAGCAGAAGCTAAAAAAGGCATGGAACTGATTCTCAGTGACATCCCTCAAATGGAACTACCCCTGATGACACATTGACCTCAGACTTCTAAACTCTAGAACCATGAGATACTACATTTCTGTTGTTTAAGCCATCCAGTCTGTGGTGCCTTGGGACAGCAGCTCTAGGCCTCCCCTCAAGCCTCTGTCTCTGCCTCTGGCCCAGTTTCCATGGATTACAATTCACCCCACCTTGAAGCACAATGCTGCCGCACCTCCCCCCTTTCCCACTCTAGGACACTTGCTCTTTCCCACCAATAAACCAAGCTCCAGCACACCAAGGTCCAACTCAGGCCTCCAGTTCAGAAGGGGTACACCAGGGGAGGTGATATTGGCAGTATTAGAACGGTCATTTGTTTTTTGTTTTTGAACAGAATTATAATGCATGGCAGACACTACTGTATAGAATGTTCTTTTTTCACACAAGTTGACTAGTATCGTGGCTATTCCTTGCTGACCAAATCTCTTCTATTTTGTGTCCTCTATTTTTATCACATGATCAGGCTCCAACAAGCCTTTCCCTGAAATTTCAAGGAGAATCACAAAATTAATCAAAAACTGCAAAGTAGTCAAGTTTCTATTACAAAATTCTTTGGTGTCATCTTGACCGAATCCCTCAGACATTCTAACTGAAGTCAGGAGTGAGGCATAAATCATTGTCTCCACATTGTACCATACTGGGTTTTTGAATTTAATCACTTATCATTTGAAAGATGCCTGAAGGGGGGGTGGTGGTTAATGCATCTTTTTAAACACATCAGAAATTCACATCCTTATTTGTTTTAAATGGGACCATACATAATTCCAGCTTAGTCAGTTATCAAATATTAATCAAGTATCTACAAAATGACAGGCGCTTTTTTAGGCACAATGGCAAAAAAGATAAAGCTCCTGTCCTCCTAGAGTTTATTATAGTTTCCTATCAGAGGTAGATGATAAATATATATGTATATATAATTGAATCTCAGGTCATTATAAATATTATGGAGAAAAATAAAACTATAATTATTTGTTCAACTGTCTTCCTTTTAGGTTATGATGACAATGGCCATGTCTGTCTCAGTGCTAGCTCATAATAGGCATTTAAGAATACTTGTTAGGTGGATGGATGGATGGATGGATGGATGGATGGATGGATGGGGAGGGGAGGGAGTTAGGATGGTGGTGCAAGAAAAGAGTCCCAAGGGAACTGAAACTTGAACTAAATCTTGAAGAGACTGTCAGTCAGGTCCAGACAAGGGATTCCAGGCACAGTGACCAGTATGGGCAGAGCATGAAGATAGGAAAGTTGAAGGACAGCAAGACAATCATTTGGTCGGACAGAAACAAAGGAATGGCCTCTGAGGCTGGAAAGTAAGGCAGGAGCCAAATGTTGATCTGTCTCATCTGCATATGTCAGCTCTTTCATTGCGGAAATCTGATGAGCTTATCAGACAGGTTCTAAAGGTCAGCAATGCTGAATGATTAGGGACATTGAAGTAGATAAATGAGTTGTTGCCTAGAAACCTCATTTGGCACAAAAGCATCTTTTTTCTCCCATGCACTGCTTTGTTTCCACCCTGGAGGGTGTCAGATTCTGTGTCCTCCTATGACTGAGAACCACAGACTGTTTCCCAGGCAGGCATAGGTGAGGCCACTCAAGTGGCCCATTTGTCCAATTGCAAGCGTGCTAATCCCAGATTCAAATCTGCTTGCCTGCGCTGCGCCTCACTGCCACAAACCTGCTCCACTGGTTTATGCTAGTTTCTTCCAGAAAGGAGAAACATTTAGTCACTCATTGGGGGTAAGAGGGAGTGCTCTGCTGGTCTTTAATGAACTGCTTGCAGAGAAATGCTACCTATGGCATGCTGCTTTATACCTTACAATTCAAAAGAGGAAAACACGTCTTAATGAATTTTATTCGTTACTTCATAACTTTACAAAGTTAATTGTGCCCCAGGATTTAAAAGAAAAAAAATTTTTAATAGTCATTTATTTTTGAGAGAGACAGAGAGAGCACAAGTGGGGGAGGGGCAGAGAGAGGGAGACACTGAATCTGGAACAGGTTCCAGGCTCTGAGCTGTCAGTGCAAAGCCCAAGAAGGAGCTCAAACTCTTGAACTGTGAGATCATGACCTGAGCCAAAGTCGTAAGCTTAACCATTGGAAATTAGAGGAAAGACAGAGAATAAAGTTAAAATTACAGTAAAACAATTACTTAGAACACTTGTTAATATTTGGGAGTACTTCTTTCTAGTCTTTTTTCCATGAACACACACATACATACATATACACATAGAAATTTATCTCTCAGCACCTGCCACAGTGTCTGAAACATCTATGTGCTAATAAATGTTTGGTAAATAAATATTTTATTTTTACACATTTAGAACAATACTTATATGCAGTATGGAATTTTGCTTCTTAGAATTTTGCTCAGTGGGGCGCCTGGGTGGCTCAGTTAGTTAAGCGTCCAACTGTGGTTCAGGTCATGATCTCACGGTTCATGAGTTCAAGCCCTGTATCGAGCTCCTCGCTAACAGTGTGGAGCCTTCCTGGGATTTTCTCTCCCTCTCTCTCTTTTCCTTCCCCACTTGGGCACACACTCTCTCTCTCCTCTCTCTCAAAATAAATATATACAAATACATACATACATACATACATTTAAACATAAAATAAAATTTTGCTCAATATGGTGGGTGTATTTTTCTATGCCACTTTTAAAACATCTTTTATGAATGCACAAATACTATTGTGTGGATAATGCTGACCTGAACATCCAGCACATAACCCTACATTTGCATCTCTGAAGACTTCCTTAGGCTAGATTCCTAGCTATGAAATTAACAGGTGAAAGAGAATAAATTTTTTAAGGTTGCTGCTGTCAGTCAGTGTTGAGCATTCCAAATTTGAAGTGATGCTTCATATGAAAATGCAACCGGACCTCTGAAAGTGCTCTGGCGGTCTGCAAGTAGCTGCTTCTGCCTGCTAAAGGAATAACCTTCTCTGATGGTCTTTGGTCCCATAAATCCTCTCACACCCCAGATAACCTCCCTCTTCCAGCCCCCCAGGCCCATCCTGGGCTGGACCCTACTGGATTCAGCTCCAGCCCAGCTGCTCTGGTCCTCCACAAGGGTTCAAGGGACAAATCTAATATTTGGTATTGCATACCATTTAATTTTCACTTAAGGGTTGTCTTTACTATTTTCCTACTTTGTTCACTGTATCTATTCTGAACAAACTCTGCGTCGCAAAGCCACTTCTGTCTTTCTTTTTCCTGTATTGTATCTAGTTTCAGTGGGGGGAATGAAATGGGTGGCTTTATCCTCCCTTAGTACAACATAACTTTGTACTTAAAAATATCATTTTAATTGTATTCTGGGTCTTTAGTGAAACCATGATATATGCCATTCCAACTATGCTGTGACCTGGAAAGGATTTTATTTAAAAAAATTTTTTTAATGTTTATTTTATTTTTGAGGGAAAGAGAGAGACAGAGCGTGAGTGGGGGAAGTGCAGGGAGAGAGGGAGACACAGAATCTGAAGCAGGCTCCAGGCTCTGAGCTGTCAGCACAGAACCCGGCGCGGGCTCAAACTCACAGACCTCATGACCTGAGCCGAAGTCGGACGCTCAACTGACTGAGCCACCCAGGTGCCCCAGGATTTTATTTTTTAATGATTAAATGTGTGCCTTACAGAACTCAGATCCACCATTATGATGTCTTGGCCCAACTGTTATTCCCCTGGGAGCCTTTCTTTACTATTCTATTTACACCTACACTCTCCTTCGTCCTCTACTTAATTCTTTTCAAAGTAGTTGTCACCATCTCACCAACTATACATCTTATTTGTCTTAACTGTATGTCTCATCCACTAGAAGCACAACCAGGACAAAGCAGTCCATTAACTAATTAATGAATTAATAATAAAAAATTCAGTATTTACAAAACACTTCTAGGTGTCTAGAATTGTGATAAGCATGGGGTTGGGGACAACAAAAACATCTAAGACTGCTTTCTAGGAGTTACAACTGAATTAGAAATACCAACCAGTTAAGCAAAGATCTAAAGCAAGTTGTAATCTTAAAACATTAAAATAAATGAGGCAGGACAAAGTAGGTGTGCTCTAGAAAAAGTGGAAAGAACAGGCTGTGAAGTGAGGGTAAAAGCCAGTTAAGAGAAGATGAGGTTCAAAGGCAGGTTGGAGCTTGATGAGGAATTTACTGTAGAAACATTTGGCTCATCCTGTAAGCGGTGCAGGTTTTTGAGTGAGACAGTAGCATGATGAGATAGTTTATAAAAATGATCAGTGTACAGAGAGTGAAAATGAAAACGATGGTGACTGGCCAGACGAGGGGACACTGTTTGGAGAGATCAGTGGGGCCGAGGTGGGGAGGGACAAGAGGAAGGTGGTAAATGAGGAAGGATGAAAGGGTGGAGGGCAGCACCACAGAGGCACAGCTGAAGTACTCTGGCCTCCAGTCAGGCAGTTCTCAGAATGTCGAGATCACCAGCCATTCAAGAGGACCTCGTTCCTGGTGGCAGGAGACTGAGGCTGGCTGCCTAAAAGGGGAGGTGGAAGTGGAAGACAGCATACAGCACAGGACAGAGACAGCTGGGGTATTCTATGCAAAGTTAAACTGACTTACAGAGCCCAGATAAAGAGAATAAAAATGAGAAGAGGGAAAAAAATAAGAATCTCTATTTTAGATAAATCCCATATGGGTTATGCTCTTAATTTACTTAGAGCAGATGGCTGGACCTGGGACTGCCTAATTTATTACTGTCCTGCCATTCAGAGCCAGAGCTTTCCTTAGGTTCCTAAGCAACTCTGATGGAAATGTCAGATTGCATGAAATTTTCTGATTAGACCATGTGACCTAAGCACATTCCACAGAAAATGATTCGAATACTCAAATTCGCTTATCCTAGACCACAGCTGCCAGGTCTATTCCCTCCCAACTCACAGCAGATGGGGGGGGTGGGCCTTCCCCTATGTGCAGACAGTATGGTGGGAGTTCTAGGAATAAAAAAGACCAAAATAGAGGGTGGGAGAGGATTTGGAAGGAAGCTTAAGAATCTGGTATTTCAGATTCTCTCCTGTTATCCTATTGCTTTCCAAAATTTTCTGTAAGGAAAGGAAAGTAGCAAAGCACTTAAAAAGAAGCATTCAAATTTCTCAGGCAATTAAGCAGCCTCTGAGTCAGCAAACTCATCAACGAAACTGAGTAACATTTGAGACAGCATGAAGAGAATTAAAAAAGTATGAACAGAATCAGGAGCTAGGTTGGTTTACAACCTGAAGAGGAAAGCACAATGATTTTAAAAAGCTATAATTAACATTTTTGGAGGAAGAGTCACCATGTGCCAGGTTCTGTAGGAATTATTATTGCAGAGGAGAAAACTGAGGATTTAAGTTCAGTCCTACAACCAGGAAGGGTACTGTTTCAGGTCAGTCCTATGGATCTGTCAGAACGTAAGAAAGGAGTTGGCTAGAAGAGTGAAGGGCAGAAAGCCGCAAATGCCAGAACTAAAGAATGCAAGGTGTTCCTCTGTGACATTTCTTTGGAGAAGAGCACACAGTTCAGGCTAACAGAAGTGACTGCTTAGGGCAGAAGAGAGCATTTGCCAAATGCAACGGGGTACCCGGTATTGGATCCTGCAACAGAGAAAAGACATTAGAGAAATACGAAAAAAAGTCTGGGGTTTAATTAAGAGCGATGTACCAGTATTGGGTTCTTAGCAGTGATAAAGTTACCATAGTGATGGGAGATACAGGTAAGGGATATAGAGGAACTCTCTGTACCATCTTGTAACTTTTCTGTAAATCTGACATAATTCTAAAATAAAATTAAAAGATAATATAAATATTTTTAGGGGGAAAAAAGAGTATTTGTGACATGTTTACATTTTTCAGAACAGTACCATTTTTTTTCTTAAAGATTTTACTTTTAAGTAATCTCTACACCCAGCGTAGGGCTCAAACTTAACAACCCTGAGATCAAGAGTTGCATGCTCCACTGACTGAGCCAACTAGGTGCCCCCAGAACAGTGCCATTTACATGCAAGTGGCAACGGCAGCGTTTTTTGTGGCTGTTCATATTTCTTGGCAGACAAGATTATTACTAATGACAATCAGAATGACTAACATTTTGGAGCACTTATAATATCCAGCCTTTGTCCAGCAGACATTACACACATTCCCACATGTCATCTTCAAGACAATGCTTATAAACTAAGTAGGTGCTATTATCATCCTAACTTACAGATTAGAAAAGCCCTTAGAATAGTGCCTAGAATCTGGTAGTCAAAAATCAGGGATATCTATCTATCTATCCATCTATTTTTATTACAGAAGCTAAGAAACTGGCCAGCCTGAGAACAACACAGTAACAATTCAAACCAAACTCTAAAAGGCTTCCAAACCTGGCACAAAAACAGACACTCAGATCAATGGAACAGAATAGAGAACCCAGAAATGGACCCACAAACATATGGCCAACTAATCTTTGACAAAGCAGGAAAGAATATCCAATGGAATAGAGACAGTCTCTTCAGCAAATGGTGATGGGAAAACTGGACAGCGACATGCAGAAAAATGAACCTGGACCACTTTCTTACACCATACACAAAAATAAACTCAAAATGGATGAAAGACCTCAATGTAAGACAGGAAGCCATCAAAATCCTCGAGGAGAAAGCAGGCAAAAACCTCTTTGATCTTGGCCACAGCAACTTCTTACTCAACACGTCTCCAGAGGCAAGGGAAATAAAGCAAAAATGAACCATTGGGACCTCATCAAAATAAAAAGCTTCCACACAGCGAAGGAAACAATCAGCAAAACTAAAAGGCAACCGACAGAATGGGAGAAGATATTTGCAAACAACATATCAGATAAAGGATTAGTATCCAAAATCTATAAAGAACTTACCAAACTCAACACCCAAAAAACAAATAATCCACTGAAGAAATGGGCAAAAGACATGAATAGACACTTCTCCAAAGAAGACATCCAGATGGCCAACCGACACATGAAAAAATGCTCAACATCACTCATCATCAGGGAAATACAAATCAAAACCACAAGGAGATACCACCTTAGACCTGTCAGAATGGCTAACATTAACAACTCAAGCAACAACAGATGTTGGCGAGGATGCAGAGAAAGAGGATCTCTTTTGCACTGCTGGTGGGAATGCAAGCTGGTGCAGCCACTCTGGAAAACCGTATGGAGGTTCCTCAAATAATTAAAAATAGAACTACCCTATGACCCAGCAATTGCACTACTAGGTATTTATCCAAGGGATACAGGTATGCTGTTTGAAAGGGACACATGCACCCCAATGTTTATAGCAGCACTATCCACAATAGCCAAAGTATGAAAAGAGCCCAAATGTCCATCAATGGATGAATGGATAAAGAAGATGTGGTGTATACACACACACACACACACACACACACACACACACACACACACACACGAGTATTACTTGGCAATCAAAAATAATGAAATCTTCCCATTTGCAACTATGTGGATGGAACTAGAGGGTATTATGCTAAGTGAAAGTACTCAGTCAGAGAAAGACAAATATCATATGACTTCACTAATATGGACTTTAAGACACAGAACACATGAACATAAGGAAAGCAAAAATAATATAAAAACAGGGAGGGGGACAAAACATAAGAGACTCTTAAATAT
The DNA here is from genome assembly GCF_016509475.1 of Prionailurus bengalensis. NCBI lineage: Eukaryota > Metazoa > Chordata > Mammalia > Carnivora > Felidae > Prionailurus > Prionailurus bengalensis. The sequence goes on from NC_057358.1 coordinate 114,810,168, forward strand.
GGAGAACAAACAGAGGGTTACTGGAGGGGTTGTGGGAGGGGGGATGGGCTAAATGGGAAAGGGGCATTAAGGAATCTACTCTTGAAATCATTGTTGCACTATATGCTAACTAATTTGGATGTAAATTAAAAAAATAAAATAAAAAAAAATTTTAAAAGCTTCCAATCCCAACCTTGCCATTTACTAATGCTATGGTTTGGGCAAGTTTGTAAACAAAAGAAAGCTAATATCAGGGAGTGGATTTAAAAGTTTTTTGAGAAATAACAAGTGTTGGTGAGGATGTGGATAAAAGGGAATGCTTCTGCACTGTTGGTGAGAATGTAAACTGGTGCATCCACTCTGGTAAACAATATGGAGGTTCCTCAAAAAATTAAAAATACAACTACCATATGATCTAGTAATTGCACTCCTGGACGTTTATCCAAAAAGAACAAAAACACTAATTGAAAAGATTTATACACTCCTACATTCATTGCAGCATTATTAACAATAGTTTAGATAAGGAAGTAACCCACTGATAGATGAATGAATAAAGAAGATACCATATATATATATACATACATATATATGTATATATACACACACACACACACACACCACACACACACACACACAAACACACCACACACACACACACACACACACACACACACACACACACACGAATATTATACAGCCATAAAAAAGGATGAACTGTTGCCATTTGTGACAATATGAACAGACCTAGATGGTATTGCACTAAGTGAAATAAGTCAGAGAAAGACAAATACCATAAGATTTCACTTATATGTAGAATGTGAAAAACAAATGAACAAACAAATAGAAACAAACTCATAAATATAGAGAACAAACTAGTGGTTGCCAGAGGGGAGGTGAGTAGGGGAATAGGCAAAATAGGTAAAGGGGACTGAGAGGAACAAACTTCCAGTTATAAAATAAGTCATGGGAATGAAAAGTATAGCATAGGGAATATTGTCAATAAAATTGTAATAACTTTGGGGGCACCTGGGTGGCTCAGTCGGTTAAGCGTCCAACTCAAGTTTTTTGGCTCAGGTAATGACCTCATGGTTCGTGCAATTGAGCCCCATGTGGGGCTCTGCACTGATAGCACAGAGCCTGCTTGAGATTCTCTCTCTCTCTCCCTGTCTCTCTCTCTGCCCCTCCCCTGTTTGTGCACTATCTCTCTCAAAATAAATAAATAAACTTAAAAAAATAATGAAGACAATTGTTTATTATATATTTTTAATTTTTTTATTAAACTTACTTGAATAATATGAAAACACCCAGGCTACCATAGTGTTGTCCTGGGGGGGTCAATAAAAAAATTCCATATATACCTTTCTTAAGAATCCTTGGCTACACCTCCAAATACAAGAACAAAATAAGAGCAAGCAGAGACAGTAAGGGAAACTGTTAGCTCCCAGTAAGCACAGAAGCCACTAGGAAAAGAATGCTTGCAAATTTCTTTAGGGGTCAAATGACTACAGTTCATTGGACCAGGCAGATTCCCATAACGACAAGCATTTCCTTAGGAGGGGAAAGTGGAAGAGGCAAATTATGAAGACAGTCTTGTGATGGCTGGGGTGGAAATGTCAGCAGGCAGAGGGGGAAGATTGGTTGGTGGTCAGCAGCCTTTGTTCATCTACATTTAATTCAACCCAACTGCTCTTTATTCAATATTTTCTTAGTGTCAGGATGATGTTAAACTCTGAGAAAGACACAAAGGTGAAAAAAGTAAAACAATGCCTAACTTCAGCAAGTTTACATCTAGTGGTATATTTCACCAGAAGAAAATAAGCAAACATGTGGCACAGGGGAATACCTTGAGTCTGAATCTTCTCTCCACCTCTCACTCCACACCTGGCCCAAGTTGTAGACTCTCTTCAGACCTCAGTAAGAATAATGTAATTAATATTTGCCTCGGAAGATGGTGAATACTGAAAAGGAGGAAAATGTCTATAATGTCTGACACAGAAAGAAGAGTTCCATCATAAATCAGTATTTTTTTTTACCCAACAAAAAGAGACAAATCTCTTATACCCCCAGTCATCCAACTCTTCATTTCAAACTAGACCTTGTCTCAAATGACTAGAAAGGGAGGTCACAGCAGAGTTTTAAGAGAAGAATTTTTGGTTTCAGAGATTGTAGGAGCCCAGGTTCAAACAGTATAAAGACTACTGAGTGGGGACAGTAGTTCAAGAACGGACTTTGGGGGGCAGCTGGGTGGCTCAGCCAGTTGGGCGTCCAACGTAAGCTCAGGTCATGATCTCATGGTTTGTGTGTTCGAGCCCCACATCGGGCTCTGTGCTGACAGCTCAGAGCCTGGAGCCTGCTTCGGATTCTGTGTCTCCTTCTCTCTCTGCCCCTCCTCCACTTGTGCTCTGTCTCTGTGTCTCAAAAATAAATAAATGTAAAAAAAAATTTTTTTTTAATGGACTTTGGAACCTTTCCACATTATTATGTTATCCATCTGCTCCCAACCTATCCCCAAAGATGGAGGTGCTGAGATCCAAACTATACATTGCTGACACAAAGCTGCTTACAACCTTAAAAAGTGCAAGCCCTTTCTAATCTATCTGCATAGACCTTCCCCACTCCCTTACCTGCCTAAAATGTGATACCTAGCACTTCTGGGCCCAAAACAGGTTGAGAAAACAACAAAACCCTAAGCCTGGAGGCATATAATTTATTCATTGATTCAACAAATATTTATTCAGCCCCTACTGTGTGCTCTGGAACATTTTCTTCTCCCTGCATTCCTGGGGCTGCCTCTCTCTATTCTACCCTTGCTGACCCTGCAAACCTCTAGTTTATAATCTATTTACTGTTCCTTAGCCAATATCTCACCTCCTGACATGCGGGTCTACCATCCCTTTCTTCCACAATAGAATATTGTTCTGTTACACTCCTGTCCCCCAGGCTTTACTTCTTTCTTCCTGGCTTAATTCAAAGCTCTTAATCCCTTCATTATTCAGCTCCTCTTGGTTCTCTGCCTGCTCTCAACTCACCCATACCACAGCCCCTGAAAAGAGCAAATGGGGCTGTAATTCATTTGCTTGTGATGAGTCAACTCGTGAGCAATCTAACTCAACAAATTCTGTAAAAGTGATAATAGTAACAATAATAGCCAGCACTTAAGACTGAGATTAGGGACAGGTTACAGTCATTAGTAATGACTAAGTCCAAGAACTAACTGTGGGAGTGAGTACATGAGGTAGGGTAGGGGCAAGGTCATTGGACAAGGGGAATCTAAAGAAAACCAAGATAATGAAAAAATAACTTATGAGGATAAAACAATCATCAAGACGTATGGCAGAAGTAGTGCAGGACAGAGGGATCTGGAGCTAAAATTTTAAGGAACGAGGGTGTGTGTTAGAAGAAGGAGGTAATAGAAGACTACAGGTAGGGTATAGCCTGATGACTTGAGAGTCAGAATTGGTTAGGAGCTCTGAGGGGTAAGGGGAATGTTCTGGAAGCAGTAATAAGGATAACCCCCTGTCTTAGTCCATTCACTCTGCTGTAACAAACTACCATTGACGTGGTGGCTTATAAACATTTATTTCTCATTGGAAATCCAAGATCAAGGCACTAGCAGATTCTGTGTCTGGTGAGAACTAGTTTCCTGGTCCATGGATGGCTATCTTCTCCTTTGTCCTTATGAGGCAGAAGGGGCAAGGGAGCTCTCCAGAATCTCTTTAATAAGGGCACTAATCTCATTCATAAGGGCTTCGCCCTTATGACCTAAGCACCTACCAAGGGCCCTACCTCCTAAGAACATCACATTGGGGGCTAGGTTTCAACATTTGAATTTGGAGAGAGACAAAAACATTCAGTCTGCAGCACCCACCCTGCTTGTGGGCCCATGATATGAGGAGTGTGAGAGAAAAAAAAGCCATCAGGAAAGGAACCAGTGTTTTCAAGAGAGCCAGGTCACCACTGTAGCAAGAAGCTGAAGAGAGTATCCAAGAAGTGAGGTAGAGGGAGGATGCCATGAAGTTACTGTGGAAGGGTTTCAGAAGTTGGGGAGCAGTGAGACATGGCATCAGAAAAGGGGCATAGGAGGCCACGTGGAGATCAGAGTCCAAAGAATGAGAGATGACCTGGGGGACCAAGGCTGACATTAAGGGGAGAGAGGCATGATGGGATTAGCACAGGCCCCCAGGGCCAATAGCAGTGGCAAAGCTGTACATATTAGGGGCCAAGAGTGAGGGTTTGCCAGGAACACTCAGAGTTCTTGCCCAGTGCAAATTCATAATCTGTTAGGGGAGACCCATACATACTGACAGAAAAATGCACCCCAGATTACTTCTGGGATTCAAAGACTATGGAAGCCCATCAGAAGGCCACTCAACTCAGAGAAGGCCAAGGAAAATGAGATGGGGGTGGGGGGTGGGGTGGAGAATGGAAAGACAATTCCATAAAACTACCACCACCACAAGAAAATAATTGAGATGCTCCTCCTATGGCAATGAGTGTACTGCACTTGATCTTAGCCAAAAGGCCAAGAAGTGGTACAATGAGACTTTGTATAAATGGACCACAAGTTTAATTTTTTTTTTTTTTACATTTTATTTATTTTTGAGAGAGAGAGAGAGACAGAGCACAAGTGGGGGAGGGGCCAAGAGAGAGGGAGACACAGAATCTGAAGCAGGCTCCAGGCTCCGAGCTGTCAGCACAGAGCCCGATGCGGGGCTTGAACCCACGAACCGTGAGATCATGACCTGAGCCGAAGTCAGTTGCTTAACTGACTGAGCCACCCAGGCGCCCCACAAGTTTAAAATGTAGTGCAATATTTTAGATTCACACTATTTGAATAGTCTTTGATCTTGCAGATTGAAATTTATTGCTTTTGGCTAGAGAACTCTGCAAGATTACACAGCAAAGGGTGAATATAATATTATCTTTAATGTAAGTTGTAAAATTCTACATAGATGGAAGTTAGAGATTTTCTGAGGATAAAAAGTAGGAAACATTTTAAAATTAAAAGTCTAATATATTCATTCCTATCTTTTTATTACTTAAGATGTCTGAAATTACCTCCAGTATTTGGGGTGATGGGAACAGGGGAAAAATTAAATTGATGGAACATTCCCTGACTCCCACATCTAAACTAGCCATACTCCTTTTATGTCAACATTTGTTGAATGCTCAGATGTATCTTATGTAACCCTCATAACCCAAAGATGATAATTTCCATTTTACTGACAAAAAATCTAATGCTTAGAAAGATAAAAACACTTGCCAGCGTCCCACAGTGAAGAGCTAAAGGAAATTCACAATTCTGTTAAAACAACTGTACTTACCTTACACCATGATACAGTCACATTTTTAAGTTTTTAAGCTATTTGTGTTGTCGATACAAGTCACTGATTCACTTACCTCTTTCAGTAGTTTCAAGGAAGAACTCCAGTTGATTAGACCAGAAAAGCTTTTTACATAAAGCTGGATAAAATATAATGGGAAGAATCTTTCAGGAATTCTGCTGATTACAGGCTAGTTTAGCAAAGCGAAGTACAATTGTGTTCAGTAGAAGAAAAATACTGGAGACAGGCTGACAAGTTTGGCCAGCCAGAAAACCCTAATGGGAACACGTGTTATCACACCATGACTAGAGAGCTCATGTTGAAAATTGGCTTAGTCTGCATAGCATCCTCATTTAAAAAACAAACAAATAAAAAAGACATCAGTCGACCCATAGAGATGGCCTACTATTCAAATGTAGAGCACTGGGACACCTGGATGGCTCAGTCCATTGAGTGTCTTGACTTCAGCTCCTGGGATCAAGCCCTCAGTCTGGCTCCATACTGAGTGTGATGCCTGCTTAAGATTCTTTCTCAATTTGTCTCCCTCTCCCCGCCCTTCTCCCCTGCTCGTGTGTGCATTCTCTCTCTCTCTCTCTCTCTCTCTCTCTCTCTCTCTCTCTGAAAAAAAATGTAGAGTATTTACTCATGTTAGATCTATGAGAACATGTTTTACAAACACAAAAAAGTTCAATCAGGAGTGATGAGACAACCATATATCAATCTCCATCAACATTTATGGAATTCAGATTAAAAAATCTGCAGAGCCCTAATGCAGGGCAGATGAACCCCAGGATTTTGTGAGACACACTTTAAACACCTAAATCAATTAAAAACTATTAGTATTCCTTTGCATGGCTATCCTATGTATTATTTAAATAATCCCCTACATGTGGGGAGTTTGGTTAGTTCTATTTTTCCCCAATGAAAATAACACTGTAATTAATACCCTTGTACATATATTTTGGCATAATTCGTTGTTTCCTTAGAAAAAATTCCTAGAAATGCTGGGTCAAAGCACAGATGTATTTTTGAACTTTTTGGTAGACATTGCCAAAATGCCCTCCACATATTCAAATACTGGGTTGAGATTTCTAGCTCAGTGAAAGGAATAAAAGGAAGAGATTAGCTTAGGGATCCTGGGTTTTAACCCTAGCTTCACCACTTGTTAGCTGTGTAGCCTTGGGCAAGTTACTTAACCATTCTGTGTCTCTGTTTCCTTACCTATAAATTGGGTATAATCAGTTCTCACCTCATAAAGTTGCTGTTAAGAATTAAATAAACTAGGGGCGCCTGAGTGGCTCAGTCAGTTAAGCGTTCGACTTCGGCTCAGGTCATGATCTCACGGTCCGTGAGTTCGAGCCCCGCGTCGGGCTCTGTGCTGACAGCTCAGAGCCTGGAGCCTGCTTCGGATTCTGTGTCTCCCTCTCTCTCTGACCCTCCCCCATTCATGCTCTGTCTCTCTCTGTCTCAAAAATAAATAAAACATTAAAAAAAAGAATTAAATAAACTAATGTGTATAAAGCTCTTAAAACAGAGACTGACTTATGGTATGCCTTACATAAGTGTTCACTATCATAATTATTCCTGGTTCTTAGACATTGGGATTTCAAAAGCCAATTTAAAAAAAAAAAGAATTTAAGGCAATCAATATGAGTTTGACTTTTTTTACTTTACCAAAATAAAAACATTTTTTAAAAACCCAGTACATAAGCAATATTTCATAGAAAAAATATATCTTAATAACACTAAAAATTTAGGGAGAATACAGTATCAAAATAAATGACTTTTATTAATATATTTAGCTTTAACAAAGATTTTGTACATTATATTTATTTTTCTCATTTCTCTATGGAGCAGTGAACATGGTATTTGTTTACTGTTTGAGAACAAATGGACAGTCATATTTTCTAGAACTCTTACATTTCTATTTTTCACTCATTAAAAGTTAAAAGTTTTTAATTTTTAGGAAAAAATAATCATAGAATTATTGACAGTAGCTTTTGTGAATTATGTGAACAAAAGATAATAGGATTCTAAGGTCAGCTTACTGGCTTTACAAGATGCAAATAACAGAGGAAAAGGAAACATTCTTTTAGATGGCTCTGAAAGAAAATAAAAGTGAAGCTTTTGGCCAAGAAACTTGACATCCCTACTTTTATTCTGATAGAGAAGTGCCTATAAAGCTGTTGAAGTGGAAATAAAATTCCTGAGTCCCTAAGGGCCACATCATTTATGGGGGAGCCAGGATTGGAATTAATTCCCAGCAAGACCCAAAAGGAACACAAAAACCATGTGAACTGCACTAATGGCAAAGAAATTGATCAATGTGCAATTGTCTCCATCTTAAAAACCATTTGTTTGGGATGAATAATGAATGCTATTGCATTATTTGTTGACCAGTTTTCTAAGTCATTTGTTAATTGTCAGGCACACATTGAACAAATATCTAATTATAATCACTAGCATTTGATGAGAATTCACCAGGTGCCTTGCACTGTGTGTTGCATTCCCTCATTTCATCGTGACAGCCATTCTCTAAGGGAGTATTGCTCTAACTTCCTTTTTGAAGGTGACAAACTGACATAAAGAAGCTAAATCAAAGCCTTGCTCTAAAGTTACACAGATGGAACCAGAACAAAAACCTAGTCTAGCTGACACCAGAGGTCTCACTCTTTTTTTTTTTTTTAATTTTTTTTTTTCAACGTTTATTTATTTTTGGGACAGAGAGAGACAGAGCTTGAACGGGGGAGGGGCAGAGAGAGAGGGAGACACAGAATCGGAAACAGGCTCCAGGCTCTGAGCCATCAGCCCAGAGCCTGACGCGGGGCTCGAACTCACGGGCCGCGAGATCGTGACCTGGCTGAAGTCGGACGCTCAACCGACTGCGCCACCCAGGCGCCCCCAGAGGTCTCACTCTTAACCAGGGTGTCACATTACCATTCCAGACCTATTTTATCTTTTTGATTTGCTTTTATTTTAATCTGGTATTTTATCATTTTTAAATGTTAAGGAGAAAATACGGTGTTTCTACCTAACAAGAAAAGAAAACACAGACTATCATCATTAGTAAGTATCCTGGATTAGACCTGAACTAAAAGGAATCTTCCATCCCAGGCTAGGTTCCCTACTTACTCTGTTGACCTTAGTAGATTCCAGCTTTAGCTTTCTAGTCTCTTTTTTTGAAGTGAGTGATATCTAAAGTTCTGTCAGCCAAGGAATTTTTAGGGGTAAAGATTCAATTGATTTCTTCTTTCCTTAAATTGAAAATTGGCTCTTGGGGTGCCTGGGTGGCTCAGTCGGTTGAGTGTCCGACTTCAGCTCAGGTCATGATCTCATGGTCTGTGAGTTTGAGCTCCGCGTCGGGCTCTGTGCTGACGGCTCAGAGCCTGGAGCCTGTTTCGGATTCTGTGTCTCCCTCTCTCTCTGCCCCTTCCCCGCTCAATGCTCTGTCTCTCTCTGTCAAAAATAAATAAACATTAAAAAAGATTTTCAATTGAAAATTGGCTCTAGTTAACAATTTAGGTGGGGCATATGGTGGGAAAGGAAGACAACACTAAGAATCTTAAGAATTATTTTGGAAGATTACTTAGTATTTAGTATTTTTAAAAGCTTCCTTTTTTTTTTTAAGTTTATTTATTTATTTTGAGGGAGACTGACAGCCCAAAAGCGGGAGAGGGACAGAGAGAGTCCCAAGCAGATTCCATGCTGTCGGCACAGAGCCTGACTTGGGGCTTAAATCACGAACCATGAGATCATGACCTGAGCTGAAATCAAGAGTTGAACGCTTAACTGATTAAGCCACCCAGGTGCCCCTAGTATTTAGTATTACTTAGAAGATCATTTCTTTTATTAGTTATACATCTAGGAAGGTCTTAACAATTACAGGCACACATAAAGAAGAAATTTGTCTATGAACTATGGTACTGAAAACTCTCAAGGACTATGAAGGTTCTGAGATTGTATCTTACTTGTAAATTAACCAGTAAGCCTACCACAGTTTTATGCATGCTGGTAAAAGACATGAGACTCCTGAGTCAGACACAAAGTATATTATTACTCATATCAATGCCAGTAGCCAGAGTATCAGCACTCTCTTACACTGGTTCCCAGAGTCTCAATCCCCACAAGGTGACATGAAAGGGCCCAGATAACATCTGCACATGCACTGGTTTGCATTACAGGAGAGGAACGCTGAATCTTTTATAATAGGCAGCAAATAAGCCTGTTCCTTTTCTCCAGAAGGAGACAGGACCTCTATTTTCCAAGACCATTCACTATACAAACATCCTTGAAAGGATAGTCTAGAACAAATACAGTCAGTGCATCTGCTCACAAGATAGGCAGAAATTTGAGAGGCCCGTGGAAAAAATCTCCCAACACTGACCATTCTGCTTGTTAGAAGAATACATGTTTGGGGCGCCTGGGTGGCTCAGTCGGTTGGGCGGCCGACTTTGGCTCAGGTCACGATCTCGCAGTCCGTGAGTTCGAGCCCCGCGTCGGGCTCTGGGCTGATGGCTCGGAGCCTGGAGCCTGCTTCCAATTCTGTGTCTCCCTTTCTCTCTGCCCCTCCCCCGTTCATGCTCTGTCTCTGTCTGTCTCAAAAATGAATAAAACGTTAAAAAAAATTTTTTTTTAAAAAAATAAATAAATATAAATAAATAAATAAATAAATAAATAAATAAATAAAGAAGAATACATGTTTGAAGACTGTATCTTACTTAGAGCCACAGATTTTTATAAATGTTATAGTGGCGACAAATTATTCACCAGGATCTTGGATTATTCCTTTTCAAAAAAGTCAGTTGTGCCACTATGCCTGTCATATTTTCTACATATCCTAATGAGTCAATACAGATTTTTTTAAGTTTATTTATTGCTTTTGAGAGAGAGAGGGACCACATGTGCATGGGGGAGGGGCAGAGAGAGAATCCCAAGCAGACTCCACGCTGTCAGCACAGAGTCTGACATGGGGTTCAATCCCACAAACCCCAAGAGCATAACCTGAGCCAAGACCAAGAGTTGGACACCTAACCGACTGAGCCATCCAGGTGCCCCCAATACAGATTTTAATAATAAAATTTTCACACAATATAAAATGTGGTGTGGAAACTCACACAGAGCATCCCAAAGTCAACATGCTGTAAATACACAACATGAGCATTTACACTAAGACTGCTGATTATAATATTCTAGAGCAAAATCATTTCAGTAAACAGCTATGAGGTGTTTTTTAAAGTCTGAATCTTAAAGCCTCGATCGGATGATACCGAATCCCCATTTACTCATTCTCTCTTGTGAGAGATAAATTGAAAGGAGGAGAGTTCTCTCTTAGGGACAGTTTTCTTATAAGAATACAAAATTTTGAGCTACTTTCCTTCTGATCCATCAATACTGTCCTCACTCCTAAAATTGCACTAGTTCCTTCTTCCCAATGGCTCACAGGATTCTGAGTCTCACAGAACCACCTTTTAATAATTAAAAGCTAATATAATGAGATTCAGAGATCTGTGTTCAGAAAATGCCTTGTTAAGTATGCACTGTTAAGTATTTAACAGTAATGCACTGTTAAGTATTTAACAGTGATGCTGAGTAGCAGCAAGTTACAAAAATTAAACTTAAAAGCAAACCATTCTGTTCCTCATATCCATGAGTTTATAGTTATAGTTTATCCATGCAAGCCATTTTCATTGCCTTTCCCCTATTTCCTTGAATGTTACTCTATTTATGTCTCACAGTTTCCCCATTTACTCCCACAAGCCAGTTCCATGCACCATTCATAAAACGAAACAGTAGCAAAGATCTGCTGCTTCAAAATGAGGACATATATCCTTTTCCCCAAATTTATTTCACCCAAGTATAAACACCCACTGACAAAAAGATGTGGAAAATATGGTGTGATTGAGAACTGCATCTCATATATTGGGTTTTTTTTAAATAATATTTGTGTAGCAGAGTGTTATATATCTGTGTTTCTGTGGCTTTGGAAACACAACACTAGCAAATGTAAAATATAATTTTGTCTCCTAATTTCAATAAAGCTTGCTTTGGCAAATGTCTAGAAATAAACTCAAAATGTGATTGAAAGCCAATTTTTGTTGTTTTTAAAAAAATGTAACATTCAACCAAATCAGAGGTTGGTTTCAAAAGAAATGTCACTCTCCTTCTTTGAATGGCATAACACACACACACACACACACACACACACACACACACACACACAAATACACACGCCCTGGAGAATACTTAACAAGAGCTCAGCTCTAAAATTAAAGAATCTATAGAAAATACAATGATGCACCTGAAAATTATTTTCATTCTCTCCTTTGTGTGAAATTCAATCACATAGAAAGCAAACAAATGGAGCAAACAATGAAAATGGCACATGGGATTTTTTTCAATTACTATAAACTGACTCTCTAACACAAAAAGACCACTTATGCAGCAATTGCATCTAATGGTGTACATTGTTCTCCTGTCAGGCTATTTCTGATTTTAAAAATGCTGTTTCCTGGGACCTCATAACACTAAATCCAGTATTAACTCCTTTATAATAAGAAACTAACTCTTCCCAGAAACGCAAACTTAATATTGCTTTTATCATGATGTGTCAAAAAAAAAAAAAAGCCCACAAAAAAAGAAACCTTGAAACTTTGACAATACGAAGAAAGACACAATATGGTATTTATATCTTTCTAGAAATATTTCATTGAGTCTACTGTGACCATTCTAAGGCAGCAAAAATGAAAAGTATGAAATTTCATTGTTTAACTTAGTTCTAACATATTGCTTTAGAATTAAAAAAAAAAAACAAGCTAATATATAAATGCAGCCCTTATAAAAATACCAAAACATACATTTAACAGATTAATCTTCTAGAAAATTAAAATACACAAAATTCTTCTTTGTACTCCCTTCAAAAGCAATCTCTTATATTTATAAGATGACTCAAGAACAATTAAAATTTTCCTCCAAAAAACAAACAAAAAAACTAATTTAACACATCTCCTCTAACACCTATCCAGGAGAATGATACCAAGGGGCTGTCTTAATTAAAAAATATTTTTATTGATATTAATATATAATTATCTCTCTAGAACCACATTATGTGAAAGAATATATGTTTATTAATGTTAATTAGTATACATTTCTCTCTATATATAACTACACCATGGGAAAGGACTGCAACCTCAAATTGAACTGGAGGATATTATATGAGGAATCTCATGCACATGCCCTCAGAAGAACAGAACTTAAGAACTGAGACACTGATTTCCCACAAACAGCTGATTTACAGAAGATGGGGCTTATCTCCTCATCAGTGAACATCCAACAAGAATCTCTCCCCATCCTCCAGCCAATCAACTTACCGCCTGGACTCTGGCTAGACTTTCCCATCTTTGCATTCCTTGTTCACAAGTCCACCCCAAACCCTTATAGCTCGCTACAGCATGAATTTCCCAAATTGCAATTCCTCCACTATTCCCAAATAAACTCAATTTCTGGTCCTTTGAGCTTGCCTCAGTTTACCTCTTTCTTTAGGCTGACATATGTGTCACATATACGTCACTTTCCAAACCTATGTCATTTGGGCTTGAATTGATAAGACATACAAGATGTAAATGACTTACTGCAGATGCCTTCCTCCTCCCAGATAGATTCAATTGCTTTAATGGGGAACAATCCCTTGAGCCAGAAGAAATTTAAACATCCATGACAGCTGTGGTGACATTTCAAGCTCTTCTGCCACATTCAAAACAGACTCTACCACCCACCTGCTCTCATGCCTCAAAACGGTGATACCTATTGGTGAAAGCCTTGGAGTTCTACTCACACACACCTGAGACGATGGGACAACCAGGTGACAGATCTCACCACCTGCCAGTCCTCTTTCTGGAGACAATGTAGTATGGTGGAAAGAGCACTGGGCTTTGGAGTCAGACAAACCTGGAATCCAAACCATTTGCCCCCCATATTGAGCCTTGGGCTAGTGGCTTTATAACTCTGAGTTTCAGGTGTCCTCAACCAGCCTTCAGGGTTGTAGTGAAGATTAGATAACATATGTAGAGCTTCAGGAAGAATGCATGACAGTGATAGGTAGGCATGAGGGAGCCCTCCTGGTGGGGGAAGTAGGACAGGTTCCAAAATTTTGAAGGAGTTAAAGTATTTGTGAGATGTCTGAAAACTTGGTCTTGGGCAAATCCTGAACATCACTATCAAGGATGGGAATTGTTTTGTTCATGCATTCCTTTATCCACTGCATACACATTTATTGAGCTTCTTATCTAGGCTAGTAAGGGAGACAGACTCATGCATTACTCATTATTAAGGCACAGGTGCTATGACATAGGTTAGCTGAAGGAAGGGTTGGAAATGGCAGTCAGTAAGGTCCTCAAAACAAAAGGGGACCTTCCAGGTCAAGTCACATATAGTCAGAGAGGATTTAGTAGAAGAACATTGCAGGGGAGTTTCAGGGCCACCGACGGTTCATACCTGTCTCTCTAGGAGTCTGTAGTGGGGAGCAATTGCACACCTTCTAGTGACCTGCAGGGTGGTTTCTCCGTCGCCACTGTGGCAGGGACTCACAAGGGGAGAGGTTATGAGTACATTCAGGCCACAAGGAGTTCCAGGCTTCCTTCCAGATCACTGGACCTTCACAAAGTGAATGGACTTCACTACCACCAATTTGAGAGAGCGGTTTAGTTACAAAGGAGAACCTGTGAGGCACAGAGAAGGTTTTCAGCTATTATATCCTTCCAGATGGGATGAGGGGATCAGATGCATTGTATACTTGATAATACAAATAACCAATCAAAAGTTTCAAATATAAATTAGAGTGGATTGATGAATAATGAAGGGACAGCTGCTTCTGCTTCTCTGATTCTATACATTCCTGATTGTGTTGATGATGACAATGATGATGATTATAAAAATAATAACAGCAGCTACCATATTCTGCATGTTTCTTATGTATCAGGCAATGATTTGAGATAGACAATTGTTACGCCCATTTACAAATGAGCAAACTGAGAAACTGAGAGATTAAGTTAATTAGCTAAAGGCTACACAAATAGTAAGTGATGGAGCTGGATTTCAGACCCAAAACTGCCTACAACTCCAGAATCTGCATTCTACCCTACTGCCTACATGCTTATTGAATCTCTAAATGACTCTTTGGACATTCTCAAAATAAGAACTTATCAAAATGCTATTTATTAATCTCTATTATCATAAAAAATCTTACTTACATTTACTATAACAATGATACATTTCTCTATCTTAAGAGTTTTAGGTCCCAAAGAGACCTATGGGGTAAATTTAACCAATCCTCTCAATTCTACAAATAAGGAACTGAGCTATCCCAGGTTCAACTGAGCTACACTAAAACACCAATGGTTCTCTTAAAAATTTTAAAAAGGAACCTCTTTGCCTATACCTATTGATGATGCTGATAGTCAAAGTTTGAAATAAAATTATGATATACTAAAAAGATGGTATCGACCTACCTGGGATTTGACACAAAAGGTTGGAATGTTTTCAAACCTCACTTACTAACTTTGTTGCTGGATAACTTGGAAAAAATCAAATGGCTTCCTAAACACTGGCTATTTTGCTCTCCCTTAATAATTCTTAAAATATCTAAGGTATGTCCTGGTTTAAAGGTATCCTTAGTGGATTAATTTTATTTAAAAAACTAGTCATTCAAAACTGAAATTTAATTTTTTTGCAAGCAGAAGTAAAACCTTTCTAAAAGTAACTGAAAACAAAAACACTGCCCGAAAAGCAAAAATTAGGCAAAATCAATTCTAGAATAAGGCTAATATCAATCATTGGCTAAAAGTAACAGACAGAAAATTTGGCTTCTGGTTGTGTTCATTGGTTTACTTTTATCCTCCATCTTCAATAAGATTATTTTTTTCCATAATCAGCTAATGATCATTTGGATACGTTTATTTATTTATTTTGAGAGAGAGAGAGAAAGGGAGAGAGAGAATCCCAAGCAGGCTCCACACTGTGAGTGAGGAGTGCTTGAACTCCTCAACACAGTGCTTGAACCCATTAACTGTAAGATCATGACCTGAACCAAAATCAAGACTTGGACACTTAACCAACTGAGCCACCCAGGAGCCCCTGGAAAATTAATTTTTTTTAAAAAAGACCAATTATTTCTACTGTAAAATGACAAATGGAAATGAAATCTTACTCAGAAGAAAAAGTCTTCAATCTCATTAAGAATAGTAAAAGAAATGCAGATTCACATGAAGTATCAGGTTTATATTATGAAACTGAATAAGATCAAAGATTTTCCCCCCAATTCTCAATGCTGGTGGGGGTTTGAGAAAACAAGTTTACATGATGTTTTGACAATACTAAGAAATAAACTAAGGCAGTCTTTTGGGAGATCATTTGACAATATCTCTTTAAATATGCATTGTTTTTAAAGACGCGTTTATTTGACACAGCAACTTCACTTCCAGGAATGTAACCTCACATTGCCTCACATGCAAAGGCTTGCCTATAATGATATTGATATGAGGGATGTTTATAATAACAAGGAAGGAAGGAAGGAAGGAAGGAAGGAAGGAAGGAAGGAAGGAAGGAAGGAAGAGGGGAAAAGAGGAAATTAAAGAAATCAAAATGTCCACTGATAGGAACTGGTTAAATAAATACGATGCACTGCATTCATAAAAAGCAGTATTATTTTTCCATTAAAAGTGATGCTGTGGATAAATACTACTGAGGTGGAAATCATTCACATGTGTTACTAGATTAAAAAAAAAACAGTACAGAACTGTTTGCAATTGTATGTTTCCATTTATATGAGGTTTGAGAACAGGCAAAACCATCTGTAGCAACAGACATCAGAACAGAGGTTGCCTGGGAGGGTGGAGAGCAGGTGAAGAGAGTAGAGACTGATTTGAAAAGAGGTAAGGGAAATTTCTAGAGTGATGGAAATGTTCTGATCTTGGAATATGGCTTGAGGGAGAGGTTAGGGACAGAGTGGGTATACATTTGCCAAAATTCATCAAAATGTACACTTAACATCTATACATTCCATTCTACGTAAAGTATATATTAATTTATAAGGAACAAAACCCCTAAATGTATAACATAATTTATCATTAATAAAAATAATGTTTTGTACATGTACCTGCAGGAAAGGATTTGGGGGTTTTTTAATTTATTAATTTAATTTTTTGAGAGAGAGAGTGCATATACACATGCACATGAGTGGGGAGGGGCAGAGGGAAAGAGAGAATCCAAGCTGGGCATGGAGCCTGATGCAGGGCTCAATCTCATGACTGTAAAATCACCACCTGAGCCGAAATCAAGAGTTGCATGCTTAACCAACTAAGCCACCCAAGCACCCCTTTGGGTGGTGAAATTGCAGAATTTTCTTTTCACTTTCTTTTTTTTAAAAACTTGTCAATGAGCATAACAGTTAAAATACACAAATGTATCCAACTGTGTTTCAATGAACCTCTCTTACCTTTAATCTGGATATTCCCTCCCCCTTTCCCAAGGTAGTATGTGAATTACCCAAAGCATCATGGAGCCACACCAGGGTTCAGAGTGGTCTACATTCCCATGGAGGGATACCACTGCAGTCTCACCTTTTGTAAAGGTCCTTTGCAGGACTTCCTGGCCATACTCACTGGTCATTTGCCTCATTCTGCAGACAACTTCAAATGCCAAAACTACACAAGAATTTAGTCATTTGGAGGCATGAGTTGGGTAGATTTTATTTCTAGAACCCAGATTCCTCTCAGGTCCAGAGGAGAAAGCTTTAAATTACTAAGGACAACGCAAACACTTTGTTCCTTTGCATGTGTCCTGCCAAGCTTCTAAGAATGGTTTTGCCATTAGTTCCAGCCCATAAGCAGCCCAGCCTGAGCCCCACCCCTGCAGGAGGCCTATTACAGATAAGTCAGTGTTCATGGGACAGGAAAGCCTTCTGTGCCAGGTGTGCTCCCCGGAAAGGCTGGGCGTCTGCCACCTCTTAATGGTAGTAGCTCATGTTCACATGCAGCCCACAAATGCTCTGCTGGGTGGTTAACCATGCAGGCACAATTACCTACTAACAATAACAGTACAAACAACCACGGGGCAGTTCCCTGATGGGTGGAAGAGAGAGGAAATAGTCACAAGAAGGTGAAACATAATTACATTCCTCTTCCTTAAAACCCCTGCAGGATGGATACAACCTGAGAATTTAGGTAAATGGGAACAAATGAGAACAGAAATCAGGCTTTTCCTTGGGATACAGTCAAAGAAGGTGGAAAACAAATGGTGCTAAGAAGAGCTCAACAACCCAACAACCAACCTGGTTCTAGACCATGGGGAAAGCCAAGTACCCACAGCATCTCTAGCCTGCTGAACAGTTTGCCAAAAATGCCCCACAGGACCATCAGACATACCTGCTCTCAAACTGAACGTCCTTTCATTGCTCCCACCTGTTACTTCGGTTGCAAAGCTCCCATCTCAGTGAATCACACTCCAATATGCCCCTTTACCAGAGCCAGAACTTAGAAGCCATTTAAACCTGCTCCGTCTTCATCTGCCACATACAATTAATTATCAGGTCCTGTAGATTTTACCCTTCTAAATATCTTTCTGATCAGCCTTTCCCTCCAGTTCATGCCAACTGTCACAAAACCTATTCTCCAATTTACTGCCTGAATGACCTTCCTAAATTGCAAATCTGATCATGTCATTGATTTATTCCAGTCCTTCTATGACTCTCCATTGCCTACCCAGATGTTTCTTGAGACAGTGTCAAGTGCCTTCACTACTAAGTATTTAAATACATGAAATCATGGGGTTTAATACAGCAAAGTAGGAGGCAGTATGGACCTGGAAAAGACCTGTCCCACTTAAAGGCACTCATTTTTATTTTTGAGAGAGAGAAAGGGAGCAAGGGAGGGTCAGAGAGGGAGAATTTTTTTAAGTTTATTTCTTTATTTGTTTGTTTATTTTGAGAGAGAATGCAAACACAAGCAACAGTGGGGTAGAGAGAGAATCCCAAGCACGTTTCACACCCTACAGTGGGCCCAAAGCAGGGCTCAATCTCACCACAGTGGTATCACAACCTGAGCCAAAATCAAAAGTCCAATGCTTAACTGACTGAGCCACCCAGGCACGGGGAAAGGGAAGAGGGGAGAGAAGGAGGGGGGGAGAAAAAAGGGAGAGAGAGAGAGAGAGACAGAGGGAGAGACGGGGGGGGGGGAGGGGCGGGAGAGAGAGAAAGAGAGAGAGAGAGAGAGAGAGAGAGAGAGAATCTTAACAAGTTTCCCACCCAAAGCGAAACCAACGTGGAGCTCAATCTCACAACCACAAGATCATACCCTGAGCCAAAATCAAGAGTCAGATGCTTAACCAACTGAGCCACCCAGGTGCCCCAACCTGAAATGGTTTTAAAATAGCTGTGCCAACCTAGTAAAACTCTTACTGAGATCACTTTGATACTCCCGGTCCTTACAGTAGACTTCAAACTCCCCAGCCTGTGATATGGCTGATGCCTGCTTCTTTGGCTTCATCTACAACTATTCTCAGCAAGTAGCTTTCCTTTTCCTGAGGATTCTCTTTCACACAGCAGTGCCTTTAAACTTGACCTTCCCTTAGCCTGGGCCCCTCTTCTTTCTCTGCTTTGACTGAAAACTCTCATTTCATGACCTCTGCTGCCAGCCTTCCTGGAGCCCTGGGGAGAGTTGTACCCTGGACATACATCTCTTATAGTTCTTCTTTCTCAGCTTGTAAATATTTATTTTTTTCCCTGCGCTAGTTAGTACTTAGGGGACTTGTCCTATAATTGCACAAATTATATGTTACAAAAGGAACAGCAAGATTTCCTCCCCAACATTTTAAAAAGGACTGAGAAAATATTGTTTGCATCACAGAATACATTTTTATGCTATTGGTTTTGTTTGTTTGTTTGTTTGAGAGGGATAGTGAGAGAGACAGAGAGCGAGCGAGCACATGAGTAGGGGAGGAGCAGAGAGAGAGAGAGCGAATCTTAAGCAGTCTCCACTCTCAGTGAGGAGCCCGACATAAGACTTGATCTGGCAACCGTGAAATCATGAACTGAGCTAAAATCAAGAGTCAGACCTTTAACTGACTGAGCCACCCAGGTGCCCCTCACAGAATACATTTTTTAAAAAACTTTTGGGGCGCCTGGGTGGCTCAGTCAGTTAAGCGTCTGACTTCAGCTCCAGTCACGATCTCATGGTTCATGAGTTCGAGCCCTGAGTAGGGCTCTGTGCTGATAGCTCGGAGCTTGGAGCCTGCTCAGATTCTGTGTCTCCCTCTCTCTCTGCCCCTCCCCTGCTCACACTCTGTCTCTCTCTCAAAAATAAATAAACATTAAAATTTTTTAATATTTTTGCGTGTCCTTGGAGAGCTAATGGAGATTTTTACAGGACCTCCAAATATGTACCATGCTCTGTCTTTATGCAGTCTCTGCCTGATAAAACTTTATTGAATATGATATTACAACACTCTTATGCCAGAAAAGCTGCTTTAGGTCTTAATCAATTTCACAAAATGTTAATGGGGTAATAATGATCATTACCATGAATTTTTAGTGTTAAAAAGAAATAAAGGGAAAAAGACACTACTACATGCTCCAGTGCCTTTTAAAAAGTCACTCTAAGAAATAAAAGGGAACTCAACTGCACTCCCACAATTGGGTCACAAGCTCCATTGGCTGAAGTAGTTGAGTGCTCAGTTACATGAAATAGTTCTGTTTCTCAGAACTTGTCCAAAGGGATCTCCCCTGCCTGCAGAGATAGAAGTAAGGAAAAAAGAATCTTTCCTATACCTTTAAGTTTGACCTGCCCCATTTTCCCCTCCCTTCCTGTCCCTTGATTTAAGCCATTGGGGAGGTATGGAAATAAAATGGGAAGCTGGCAAGGGACGAGATTTTGAAGGATGAAGGGGAGGGCAGTGGTGGGGACTTACGAGGTATGTATGTCTGTTGTGGCCAAGGTTACATGAAGTCAACCGCAAAGCTCCAGTAATCTCACCACTTCCTACTTTACACGGTAACAGGCTGAGCTCAGGCTGGACTTAAAACTGAGTGGTCTGTAGTGAACTCACCTGTTATACACCAGTTTCTCCCAGAATATTATATATATTTTTATCATTATTGTTGAGATTTTAAGTGCGTTTATTCTTATTAACCAATGTGAAAGCAATTTACTTAGTACTGGGCTGAAAAAAAAAAACACAAACAGACTCCATTCTAATATAAAAATGAACATGCTCATGATAGAAAATTGGAAAAATACAGCTAAATGTAAAGAAAAAAAATTCACCTATATTCACAGATCTTTATATAATTGGGACTCTATTAGATTTACTTTTAACACTTAAACTAACTTTGTAACAAGCTCTTGCCTTGTTTTTAGAAGCTACTTAAGCATTGTTTTTTATAGCTACACAGTACTCTTGGAAGTGGATATATTGTAGTTTATATAACCATGTCTCTACTACTAGGCAATAAGCTTGTATCAAATTTATTTTGGATTAATAATATGGATTTAAACCTTACCAGCAATGAATAAATGAGAACTCTCCAAACAAGGTGGAGGCAGCAGGAGGGGAACAGATCAGGAAGCATTCTAGTCACTGGTTTCCTTTAGTCAAAAAAAAAAAAAAAAAAAAAACCAAAAACAAAAACAGGTACAATATCACTGAATTATAAACAAAAGCAGGAAATAACTCTGAAATTTCCTCAAGAATAAAGTATTTCATAAGCTTCTATTGACTTGAAGGTGGGACCAGTTCTAGGAAGGCTTTGGGGGAAGAGAGGAGTGTTGGATAAGGAGCACAAATACACGAAAGATGGTATAAAGACATGAAGTTGGGAAAAAGAACACTAGTTCTTAACAGGACACTGTTAACTCTTAGCAGACTTTTCCACCCATTATGGCTTTTAATGGGGACTAGACTCTGAGAAGCTTGCCGCAAGTCTTTAAATCTTGGAAGAACACTGGGGCACCTGAGTGGCTCAGTGGGTTAAGTTTCTGACTCTTGATGTCAGCTCAGGTTATGATCTCATGGTTCATGGGATCAAGCCTTACATTAGGCTCCAAGCTGACAGCACGGAGCCTGCTTGAGATTCTCTCTCTCCCCTTCTCTCTTCCTCTCCCCCCACCAAAATAAATAAATAAACTTAAAAAGAAAAAAATTTTTAAATCTTGGACACTTTCTTTAACACAAATTTTAACAGCCATTTGTTAACAGTGATCCCCTACCTACCCTACATGTCTTTTCACCATATCATTCACCTTTTCCATGCCCTCCAGACTTTACCAGAAACAGAGTGGATAGCCAGAGGTTCCTTCACAGATTCAACAAGGCGCTGGAATCACCACTGTGGAATGAATGCTTTTAAAGTGAAATAGAATTTAAAGTCTTCCTAAATCCCAATTTCCCCAGACCTTTGTGTCAATCTAGGGAAAATGAAATGCTATGTATCATTATATTTTTATTTAATTTTCACTTAAATCAATTTTTTCTTAAAAAGTTATCTTAAAATTTTGAATTCACTCTACATGCTTTGCCCAAAATGTTTCCAATTATTTATTGTCACACTCTGTCTTCACAAAACCCTGAGAGATGGACAGGGCAGGTATTATTACCTATATTTCAGAAATAAGAAAACAGATGAAGACAGTAAAGATGCTGCCACCAGAACCCAGATGTGTTGTCTTTTGGCCCAGGGTGTCTTTTCCTACAGAATATACTGTCACAGTGGCTTTGGCAGATAACATTGTTGGAGAGTCTGTGGAGACATGATTTGTGTTTCTGTGATCAGGTATCTCAAAGCAGTTTTGTTCTTGTTTCAAACCTGACATAAAAACCCTGAGTTTTTCCTGAGGCATATATAGATGTATTCTGTTTTAAAATATCTCCAAGCTTCTTCAAATCTGGATTTTAAAAAATTTTTACCTAATTAAGCCACATAGAGGTAGGAACCAAAGATAATTTTAGCATTCAGTTTTCCAAATAGTTAACAGGGATAAAGATAAATCTTTACATAAGTAACATACTTGAAAGGCTATGTTGAGGGGCACCTGGGTGGCTTAGTCAGTTGAGCGTCTGACTCTTGATTTCAGCTCAGGTCATGGCCTCGCGGTTTGTAAGATTGAGCCCCGCATCGGGCTCTGCGGTGACAGCCTGCTCTCTCCCTCTGCCCCTCTCCCCACTGGTGCTCTCCTTCTCTCTCTAAAACAACAACAACAACAAAAACTATTTTGAGATTTAAAATGACAAAACTAGGAAATGCAAATGTGTCTCTTAAAAGCAAAAAAATCTACACTATATGTGGTATAAATTAAATAAGTGAATATTTATCTTAATGTTACCAAGTTCTGTTAAATAAGGGAGAACAGTTCTTTTCTTCCTTTCTTTCTTCCTTTCTCTTTCCTTTTATTCTCTTTTCTTTCTTTCTCGTTCTTTTTTTTTAAACAACCAGTTTTATAAAGGCTCAGCCTAAAAAATTCATCAATAGGAAATGCATCTATATGCATGTGTAAGGCTGCTTGCCTTTTAAAATAATGACTTTTTTATAAAGCTGTAATGTTAAAAGAGTCTTGAAGAACACACAACTGAAATAGAACATATTTTCTATATATCATACTTTAATGTATCACTGATTTTCTTTTTAAAAATGAAAGGAAAAGTGATATTGCAAGCTTCTTTCATTAGGGATGAGGATGTCTGTGTGTGTGTACGTATGTATACACATGTGCATGTCTGTTGTTGAAGAGCAGTTTCCAAGACACCTCAACTCTCCTCTGAATGTGGTTACATTTAGCACTTGACCACATTGAATTTAACTCTTTACTCCAGACTGGACTTGTATTGTTCATGTTTCCTGAAAAACCTGTAATATCTTAAGGTTAAGAAGCCTGTCTTCTATTTCTTTTGTATCCTCCACAGTGCCTGCCACAATGTTTGTATTAGGTTTAAAGATGGGGCATCTGGGGGTGCCTGTGTGGCTCAGTCAGTTAAGCGTCCGACTTCAGCTCAGATCATGATCTCACGGTCTGTGAGTTTGAGCTCCGTGTCGGGCTCTGGGCTGACAGCTCAGAGCCTGGAGCCTGCTTTGGATTCTGTGTCTCCCTCTCTCTCTGTCCTTCCCCTGCTCATGCTCTGTCTCTCTCTGTCTGAAAAATAAAAACATTAAAAAATTATTTTTTAAAAGATGGGGCGTCTGCCTGGCTCAGTTGGTGGAGCTCGCAACTCTTGATATCAGGGTTGTGAGTTCAAGCCCCACATTGGGTATGGAGATTGCTTAAATATCAAATCTTTTTTAGGGCACATGGATGCCTCAGTCAGTTGAGTGTTCGACTCTTGATTTCGGTTCAGGTCATCATCTCATGGTTAATGGGATCAAGCTCCACATCAGTCTCTGCACTGATGGCATGGAGCCTACTTGGGATTCTCTCTCTCCCTCTTTCTCTGCCCCTCCTCCGACTTGCTCTCTCTCTCAAAATAAATAAACTTAAAAAAATCGTTTTTTTTTTTTGAAAGAAAGAAATGCACCCAATGTTCCATGAGAACCAGTCCTATTAACCATCCAATCTTTGAAATAAATTGTTTTCATTATCTAACTATAAAACTAAATGTTAATATTATTTTATGGAACATCTTGACACCATAATAATCTGCATTTATATGATATGGTTGCAAATATTATTATTATTGTGAAAAATACTATTTTTGTGCTTGCTCTCTGGATATTTTAAGGTCTCAGACATAATTTTATAAATGTAGTAAACAGGAGTAAGTAAGTAATAGCATAGAGTCCACCATCCCTGAATCTCTAGTAGATTGCATTTAAGGGTATGGAGAGACCCCCTAGGAGGGAGAGTTGCAGACATCATAGAGTCATCTGGGAACTCAGACACTTTAACTCATACCAGAATATAGCACTGCTACAGAGAAACCTCTTGTCTTAGCCAAGTCTAAAATCAATTCCTTTTGGGGCGCCTGGGTGGCTCAGTCGGTTAAGCATCCGACTTCGGCTCAGGTCACGATCTCGCGGTCCGTGAGTTCGAGCCACGCGTCGGGCTCTGGGCTGACTGCTCAGAGCCTGGAGCCTGTTTCAGATTCTGTGTCTCCCTCTCTCTCTGACCCTCCCCCGTTCATGCTCTGTCTCTCTCTGTCTCAAAAATAAATAAACGTTAAAAAAAAATTTATAAAAAAAAAATCAATTCCTTTTGAAGCAACAGGTATTTACTAAGACTACTTTTGTTGTATTCTTTCTTTCCCTCTTTCCTAGTTCCAGGCAGTTTCCGCCCCTACATCTGGATTCTGATTTACAACCTTATGACCAGCTCATGACTGGTAATAATCTTATTCTTGAGCCCTGCACCTGGATTATTGACCAGGCCACCTGATTCCAACTTTGCCTCTAACTTCCTAACAGCAGATCCAGATGCCGATTGCCCTTGTCTGGGATTTACAGGTGGGTCCATTTCATGTAGCAGTTCTTAATATTTTTGAGGGGTTCCTTGAGAATGTATGAAAACTATGAACTCATCCACTCCAAAAAAAAATGTACATTTATACATACACAAAGATTTGCATACAATTTCAAGAGGTTCATGATCCTACAGAAGCCACTTTCAAGGGGCTTCTGTTGGTAGTAACCTGTAGTGTAAAAAAATAATAATAATAACCTATAAAACAATGCAATCTGTATAATAAAGGATCAACTTTTATGCCCACCAATGAATAACTTCCTTTCAACTTTTAGTTAGAAGGGAGAAGGAGATAAATACAGCTATCCAGAACGAAATTAATAAACTTATATGGTTCTTTCTAACCCTGATAAACTAAGTTTCTAAACAGCCACAAAAATTCAAAGCCCTCCTCTGTTTCAGTCACCATAAACAGATGGAATTAATTCTGGGTGGAGTTTGAGAAAAGCTAGCACTTGTCTTTATTACTTCCAAGATTTTTCTTCTAAAAAATCACCAAAGTAATATATGTACATTGAAGAAACGTTGGAGAGTGAGGAAGAGCATCAATAAGAGTTTTAAATCACCCACAATCCTAGCACTAAAGATACCTAATTGTCAATATTTTAATGTACAAATTTCCAGTCTTTTTTTTATTCATATTTGTTAGACTTCCAGGACACCTTTCCTTCAAGTTCTCCTTCCAGTTCAAGTTCTCCTTTTATAGAAGGACCTGTTGTGCTCTGGGCTGATGGCTCGGAGCCTGGAGCCTGTTTCCGATTCTGTGTCTCCCTCTCTCTCTGCCCCTCCCCCGTTCATGCTCTGTCTCTCTCTGTCCCAAAAATAAAATAAAAAACGTTGAAAAAAATTAAAAAAAAAAGAAGGACCTGTTGTGTGTTCAAAGATTTAGTTCAGGGGCGCCTGGGTGGCGCAGTCGGTTAAGCGTCCGACTTCAGCCAGGTCACGATCTCGCGGTCCGTGAGTTCGAGCCCCGCGTTGGGCTCTGGGCTGATGGCTCAGAGCCTGGAGCCTGTTTCCGTTTCTGTGTCTCCCTCTCTCTCTGCCCCTCGCCCGTTCATGCTCTGTCTCTCTCTGTCCCAAAAATAAATAAACATTGAAAAAAAAATTTAAAAAAAAAAAAAAAAAGATTTAGTTCAATCTTTAGGGATGTGAGACACTTCTAGACTACCTAAGACTTGCCCTAGGCCTATACGTGTCTGCACTCTGACTACAGATTCACCTGCCAGTCTCTTCATTTATACACAGTGTGGACTCTAGCTGAAGGCAAGGATCTATCAGAGATTGATATCGTGTCTTATGATTATTAGGTCTGCCATCAATGTTTGTCATTGTGATGATAATTAGTTTTGAAATTCTATTGACTGAGTTGAACATTTGGCTCCACTGCCACCTTCTAGTCTTGTGAACTGGGCAAGTTATATAATTCATCTGTGCCTCAATATTCTCATCTGTAAAATGGGCACATTGGTGGAGAATAAATGAGTTCATACCTATAAAGAATGATGACACAGGGTGTCACCTAGGAAGCACTCAGGAGATACTGTCATTTCTATTCTTTCTATATTGTTGTTATCACTATCATGAGGTTTTCTGGTTTGTTAGTTCTGCTCTGTCACTGTTGGTCCAGTCATCTAGTCTACTCTACCCTAGCAAACTCTCCCTAGACCTCAATGATTTTGCCTCAGAGTTTTTCAAGCACATTCCTTTATTCAGTTGATACTTTTTGAGAATGACTATGTGCAGGCCCTACAATTGGCCTTGGATACACCAAAGACCTGTCCTTGGAGTCTCTTAGGAGCAACAGATAAGTAACATAACATAACATAACATAACATAACATAACATAACATAACAATAACATAACAAAAATAACATAACATAAAACAAAACAAAGTAGATGGGTGGGGGAGAGGGGAAAGTAAGGAGGAGGGCACTTGTTGGGATGAGCACTGGATGTTGTATGGAAACCAATTGACAATAAATTGTATTTTTAAAAATTAAAGTAAAATAAAACAAAACAAAGTAAAATAAAATTAAATTAAGTAAGTATTTTAATTCCAAGTGATGAGTGTGACCACGGAAGAAGTACAGGGGACCTAAATAAGGATGGCAACCAGACTTTGCAGGAGGAGGGAGGTAATGCCTAATCCCTCTCTAAATTGAGTCCTGAAGCAGGAGTTAGCCAAAGAGGTGACAGCCAGAGAGAGAGGTTATGGTTGGAAAATAAGAGATTGGACTATGAGCTCTAAGATCACTTCCAGTTCAAAACTGTAGGACTCTGCTGTCTACCCCGTGTGGAAACCCACTTGACCCTTCCTGCTACTTGCCTAAGCCCCTGCCAAATGTGATTTTAGCTTCAGGCAGCAAAAGGGATATTTGGGGAAAGCATGAGCTGCCATTAATGCTCATTAAAGCAGCCACGCTTTTTTTCTTTTATATGTGCAACTGATATATTCTCAGCATTATGTTAAATGCTACAAAAACTGTGCTTCTAAAAAGTCCCCTTCCAACCGAACCACCAGCCCTAAGTCCCACCTAAAAAGAAATTCCACAGTGATGTCTCTGGTACTTTGTGGTCCTTGAAACATTTCACTCACAGAGTCCCCCTTAGAATCTCTTGTAGGGCTGGTTTTTTTGTTTTTTTTTTTTAATTTTTTTTTCAACGTTTATTCATTTTTGGGACAGAGAGAGAGACAGAGCATGAACGGGTGAGGGGCAGAGAGAGAGGGAGACACAGAATCGGAAATAGGCTCCAGGCTCCGAGCCATCAGCCCAGAGCCCGACGCGGGGCTCGAACTTATGGACCGCGAGATCGTGACCTGGCTGAAGTCGGACGCTTAACCGACTGCGCCACCCAGGCGCCCCTCTTGTAGGGCTGGTTTAATGGTGATGAATTCCTTCAGTTTTTGTTTGTTTGGGAAAACCTTTATCTCTCCTTCTATTCTGAATGATAGACTTGCTGCTTGGCTGCATATTTTTTCTGTTCATCACATTGAAGATTTCCTGCCATTCTTTTCTGGCCTGCCAATTTTCAGTAGATAGGTCTGCTACTAGCCTTATGTGTCTACCTTTGTATGTTAGGGCCTGTTTATCCCTAGCTGCTCTCAGAATTCTCTCTTTATCCTTGTATTTTGCCAGTTCCACTGTGATATGTAGTGCAGAAGATCGATACGAGTCACGTCTGAATGGAGTTCCCTGTGCCTCTTGGATTTCAATGCCTGTTTCCTTCCCAAGATCAGGGAAGTTCAAAGGCATCAAAATTAGCAAAGATGAGGTCAAGCTTTCACTTTTTGCAGATGACATGATATTATACATGGAAAACCCGACAGACTCCACCAAAAGTCTGCTAGAACTGATACACAAATTCAGCAAAGTCACAGGATAAAAAATTAAAGTACAGAAACCAGTTGCATTCTTATACACTAATAATGAAGCAACAGAAAGACAAATAGAGAAACTGATCCCATTCACAACTGCACCAAGAATCATAAAATACCTAGGAATAAACCTAACCAAAGACGTAAAAGATCTGTATGCTGAAAACTATAGAAAGCTTATGAAGGAAATTGAAGAAGATACAAAGAAATGGAAAAACATTCCATGCTCATGGATTGGAAAAATAAATACTGTTAAAATGTCAATACTACCCAAAGCTATCTACACATTCAATGCAGTCACAATAAAAATTGCACCAGCATTCTTCTTGAAGCTAGAACAAGCAATCCAGAAATTTGTATGGAACCACAGAAGACCCCGAATAGACAAAGTGATATTGAAGAAGACACCAAAGTGGGAGGCATCACAATCCCAGACTTTAGCCTCTACTACAAACCTGTAATCATCAAGACAGCATGGTATTGGCACAAAAACAGACACATAGACCAATGGAATAGAATAGAGACTCCAGAATTGGACCCACAAAAGTACGGCCAAATAATCTTTGACAAAAAGCAGGAAAGAATACCCAATGGAAAAAAGACAGTCTCTTTAACAAATGGTGCTGGGAGAACTGGACAGCAACATGCAGAAGAATAAAACTAGACCACTTTCTTACACCATTCACAAAAATAAACTCAAAATGGATGAAGGACCTGAATGTGAGACAGGAAACCATCAAAACCCTAGAGGAGAAAGCAGGAAAAAACCTTTCTGACCTCAGCCACAGCAATTTCTTACTTGACACATCCCCAAAGGCAAGGGAATTAAAAGTAAAAATGAACTACTGGGACCTCAGATAAAAAGCTTCTGCACTGCAAAGGAAACAATCAACAAAACTAAAAGGCAACCTACAGAATGGGAAAAGATATTTGCAAATGACATATCAGACAAAGGGCTAGTATCCAAAATCTATAAAGAACTCACCAAACTCCACACCCGAAAAACAATCTAATCCAGTGAAGAAATGGGCAGAAAATATGAATAGACACTTCTCTAAAGAAGACATCCAGATGGCCAACATGCACATGAAAAGATGCTCAACGTCCCTCCTCATCAGGGAAATACAAACCAAAACCACACTGAGATATCACCTGATGCCAGGTGGCTAAAAAAAACAAATCAGGAGACTATAGGTGCTGGAGAGGATGTGGAGAAACAGGAACCCTCTTGCACTGTTAGTGGGAATGCAAACTGGTGCAGCCACTCTGGAAAATAGGGTGGAGGTTCCTCAAAAAATTAAAAATAGATCTACCCTATGACCCAGCAATAGCACTGCTAGGAATTTACCCAAGGGATACAGGAGTGCTGATGCACAGGGGCACTTGTATCCCAATGTTTATAGCAGCATTTTCAACAATAGCCAAATTATGGAAAGAGCCTAAATGTTCATCAACTGATGAATGGATAAAGAAATTGTGGTTTATGTGTACAATGGAATACTACTTGGCAATGAGAAAGAATGAAATATGGCCTTTTGTAGCAACGTGGATGGAACTGGAGAGTGTTATCCTAAGTGAAATAAGTCATACAAAGACAGATACCATATGTTTTCACTCTTATGTGGATCCTGAGAAACTTAACAGAAGACCATGGGGGAGGGGAAGGGGGAAAAAAAAAAGTTAGAGAGGGAGGAAGGCAAACCATAAGAGACTCTTGAAAACTGAGAATAAACTGAGGGTTGATGGGGGTGGGAGGGAAGGGAAAGTGGGTGATGGGCATTGAGGAGGGCACCTGTTGGGATGAGGACTGGGTGTTGTATGGAAACCAATCTGACAATAAATTTCATATTAAAAAACATTTTTTAAGCGAAAAAAAAGAAAATAAATTCCACAGTCCTTTGTGTAGCTACCTGCTATAGACTGAATGTTTGTGTCACTCTAAAATTCATGTTAAAATCCTAACTCCCAATGTTGATAGTATTAAAAAATGTGCCTTTATGAGAAAGAATGAAATATGGCCCTTTGTAGCAATGTGGACAGAACTGGAGAGTGTTATGGTAAGTGAAATAAGCCATACAGAGAAAGACAGATACCATATGTTTTCACACTTATGTGGATCCTGAGAAACTTAACAGAAACCCATGGGGGAGGGGAAGGAAAAAAAAAAAAAGAGGTTAGAGTGGGAGAGAGCCAAAGCATAAGAGACTCTTAAAAAATGAGAACAGGGGCACCTGGGTGGCTCAGTCGGTTAAGCGTCCAACTTCGGTTCAGGTAATGATCTCACGGCTGGTGAGTTCAAGCCCTGCGTCAGGCTCTGTGCTGACAGCTCAGAGCCTGGAGACTGCTTCGGATTCTGTGTCTCCCTCTCTCTCTGACCCTCCCCTGTTCATGCTCTGTCTCTCTGTCTCAAAAATAAATAAACATTAAAAAAAAATTTTTTTTTTTTAAATAAGAACAAACTGAGGGCTGATGGGGGGTGGGAGGGAGGGGAGGATGGGTGATAGGTATTGAAGAGGGCATCTTTTGGGATGAGCACTGGGTGTTGTATGGAAACCAATCTGACAATAAATTTCATATATTTAAATAAATAAATAAATAAATAAATAAATAAATAAATAAATAAATAAAGTGTGCCTTTAAGGGGCACCTGGGTGGCTCAGTCAGTTAAGCCTCTGACTTTGGTTTCAGCTCAGGTCATGATCTCACAGTTCTTGAGATTAAGCCTTGCACTGGGCTCTGTGCTGGCAATGTGGAGCCTTCTTGGGATTCTCTCTCTCCCTGTCTCTGCCTCTCTCCACTCATGCTGTCTCTCTCTCAAAATAAATAAATATAAATTTTTAAAAACCATTAAAAAAAAAGTGTGCCTTTAAGAGATGATTAAGTCACAAGGGTAGAGCCCGCATTAATGGGATTAGCGCCCTTAAGAGACTAAGGGGTGCTCCTCTGCCCTTTCCACCTTGTGAGGACACAAGGAACCAGGAAGCATCTATGAATGAGGAAGTGAGTTCTCACCAGACACTGAATCTGCCAGCACCTTGATCTTGGACTTTCCAGTCTCCAGAACTGTGAGAAATAAATGTCTGCAATTTACATGCCACCTGGTTTACAGTATTCTGTTACAGCCGCCCAAATAGACTAAGACAGCCACGTTTCATCATTGATCCTTGAGAGGCCCCAATTATTTATGTCCCTTTGTCCTCATAGCTCACTCCAAACCCCCTCCTCACAAACAGCAGCTATACTTCTGGGTAAATGTATAGATCCTTTGTTCTTACCTACTACTACAAACTATGTCTTGTTTCATACAGATTTATTTTTAACTTATGTAAATGATAATATACCTTATTCTCCTTCTTAGGTTTCTCAAAAGGATTCTGTCCTTAAGATCTACCCATGTTGTAGGGGCGCCTGGGTGGCGCAGTCGGTTAAGCGTCCGACTTCAGCCAGGTCACGATCTCGCGGTCCGGGAGTTTGAGCCCCGTGTCAGACTCTGGGCTGATGGCTCAGAGCCTGGAGCCTGTTTCCGATTCTGTGTCTCCCTGTCTCTCTGCCCCTCACCCGTTTATGCTCTGTCTCTCTCTGTCCCAAAAATAAATAAATATTGGAAAAAAAAAAAAAAAGATCTACCCATGTTGCTTTTTTTTTTTAAACCCGTGTTGCTTTATGTACTTCTAATTGGTCCTTATGTTACCTGAACCTTAGCAGTGAGTACCTACCCATTTGACTTCTGAACACAGAAGTCAAAATCCTCGTAAGCCACATCAACACACACAAAACAAAAGGCTGATGCAAGTCCTTAAGTCCTTTCTCTAACTCCAAACAAGTGGCAGTTTGAGTAATGCTTTACTGCTATTGCAAAGAAGGCAGGATTCTTGTAATATTTTAATGGGAAAGTTAAGTAATACTCCCTCTTTATTTGGACATGTGTTGCTTTTTCTCTTCTGTTTGGGAATCCTTCACTGAGGAAGGAGAAAGCCAACCTCATTAGCTAGAAAACAGAATCTACAGGAAATAACTAAACACATTTTAGTCACTGGGTGACAAAACTAAGATATGTGATTTGCATAAATTAAAAATACATCTACATAAAACAATATATGATTTACAATAATATACAAGAGCAAAAATATATATATATATATATATATATATATATATATATATTTACTCTGAGGAATATGATCAATTCAATCCTCAGAAGCTGAAGTCCCCAAACCAAAACAATAAACAAAAATCAAGGACAGATTTAAAAATCAGCATAAATAGCCAGAGAGAGAGAGACAGATTATCTGCATTTTCTATAGCGGAATATGATACATGATATAGTTACTATGCCAACAAGTCCATCTATGGATTGCCTCACAGCCTGTAACTCATTTGTAACACAAAGGTATCACTGGATCACCTGGGTTTCTGCACTCCTAGGACTTGTGATCTAGTTATAAGAATGAAATCTTGCTTCACAAGTCAGGGTGAATGCTGATAACCAAATCAGTCACCATTAAATTTTCACATAGATATGACCATTATAAGTTTTTCAATTCATGGAATAATATTGGCTAAAATTTTTTTGCATAGTGAGTAATTTTTGTCATATCTTCTTATTTTATAAACACATTGCATATTTTACAAACTGCATTTTTAAAAAAATGTTTATTTATTTTTGAGAGAGATAGAACATGAGGGAGGGGCAGACGGAGAGGGAGACACAGAATCCGAAGCAGGCTCCAGGTTCTGAGCTGGCAGCACAGAGCCCAATGTGGGGTCAAACTCACAGATCGCGAGATCATGACCTGAGCCAAGTCAGACACTTAACTGAGCCACCCAGGCGCCCTGCAAAATGCACTTTTGGTTATTCTAATCATTCTAGACTCTAATATTTGTATCGTGAATGTATACAACTTCTTTCTAACAACGTAGATTTATTTCCACACCCCATGAAATATAAAACATTTCTCTTCTCCTTTCTCTTTCCTTCCTCTCCTCCATTTTCCTAATGGCTTACAAATTCAACAACAATCAGCTCAGGGCCTATCTAGTTTCCTCCACACTCCCAATCCATCTTCCCTGCTCCAACAGCCCAGATTATTTTGAAGGCAATCTCAGAAAGCATATAATTTCAGTTCTGAATACCTGTAAGAGGTAAGGAGTTCCCTTTTTAAACATCATCATACCCCCCCATAACAATAGTTGCTTAATATCATAAAATGTTCATTGTCCACATTCCCTAGTTGTCCTAAAAATGTCTTTTTTCTCGTTTATTTTTAGTTTGTTTTAATCTATGTCAAAACAAGGTGCATACGTTATAATTAACATGTCTCTTATATCAAACATTCTTTTTTTAGCCTTTTTCCTCAAACAAAAATGCAGTATTTTTATGTAGCAAAAATAAGCAATTCTGAATGAGGCAGAAGTTTAAAATGCTGTCCTGAAGAAGGTGGTGAAAATGTCAAGTCATTGCCTTTGCAGAGGAGATAAACACTTGGCATATACCTTTCCCTGAATGATAAAGAAGGAGAAAGGGGAGCTGTGCTTCCGGGAAACATTTTTATCAGCCCCCCAAAACAGCACATACAGGTGATGCCTGTACAGTTAAATAGGAATTGAGGAAATAGGAGCTGTAAGTCTGAAAATCATTTCTCTACTTCAGTGAAGGGAAGCTTATAAACAGCCAAACCAGTCTCTTAAAGTTTTGCAAATGCTAGTTGCATTCAACCTTTTTAGGATTTTAATCCTAAAGCTTTAGTTTAATTTAATTTAAGCCTTTTGAATTTTCAACTATTGCTTATTCCATTCTAATCTGTTCCTTTTGTAAAAGAAAGAAAATCATTTTAGATGACATGAAATTGTAATCAAGACTTCCATTTTGCACTGTAAGAGTTTCTGTTACCATCCCACCTTAAACAAAGCTCCTTTTTAATTTTAAAATGGAAAAAAATCCCAGTGTCAGAACACAACAAATACAAAATAAATGCCAGGGCATAGAAGAGGCAAGACAAGCTTACTGTGAGTTAAGCAGGAGTTAAGAATATGGGCTACAAAGACAGAAGGCTGCCCCTGTTTCTTTGCCTGTAAAATGGGGGCGATAAATACGGCTGCTGCTGGGATTATTCAAATGTGATCATGAAAAGCACCCAGCACTGAGTGATGTTCGGTAATGACTAGTTATGATTATCACTGGAAAGACATAGGAAGGGATCATTTGTCATGATCAGTTTTACCTTGAGAGACAGAACTTACTTTATGATAATACTGTGAGTCAGCTATAAGGGAAGTCAGCAAGCTCCCTGTACCACACCCCTATTCCACTGCCTCCCATGAAAAGACTGAGGGAAAAGAAATACCCTGCAGAGGGAGAGTTGGTTCCCCTCTCTGATGGCTCCAAATATTTGAAAACAGTACAAGAAATAGCTCGTGTACTATTAGTTCTAGGTAAGACAAGACTGTGCTCAGTGAACTAAACAGATTAACCTGAAATTGGACTCTGATCCCCAAGGAAACAGGCTGGTATAGCCCAGTCCTTACTGGCTCTGCAGAGGAAAAACACCATGTGTCTATCTCAACTGTGATCTGGTTGGATATGATCTAAGCTCTGAACAGTGCCTAAGCGCATTTCAGAGGCATAATACCTGTTAGACAATACTAAGCAGGGAGCTTTAGGGAGGGGGGAGGCTGCACCCTAATACCGAGGAAATACTGAGGAACTGCCACCAGAAATGAAGATCCAGCATTGTAATTCTGCCTTCCTCTATTCCATCATTTTAGTCAGACAAATTTCCTTTTCTCTTAGCTGTTTCTCAAATAATTACAAAAACTCAATAAATTAACAAAAAAGTAAGGGGTGGTTATTTATACGATAGAATTCT
Source organism: Prionailurus bengalensis (assembly GCF_016509475.1). Classification (NCBI taxonomy): domain Eukaryota; kingdom Metazoa; phylum Chordata; class Mammalia; order Carnivora; family Felidae; genus Prionailurus; species Prionailurus bengalensis. The sequence goes on from NC_057358.1 coordinate 114,845,204, forward strand.
TCCATTCAAATCATGTGTTGCAAAATTCCTTTTAAAACAAAACCCTTCCCTCACAGTGTGAAAATTCACAGCCCTTCCCAAGCACCCGGCCCTCTCCATTACTCCTCTAACTACTTGAGGAAAAGAGCAGGAAAGGAGCAGGAGGGCAGACCTCCAATGAAAACTTCCTTGTTAATAATATTCCATGTTTGTTTAAGTGCTTTATAGTTTTAATGCACTCTCAGATCCACTGTGGTCTTTTATGAAATGGTATAAACGACACTATACCTATTTGACAGATGAGAAAAGTGACATATACTGATCGGTGCAGTAAGACCTGAACCCAAGATCTTTTCAACCAAATGCAATGGTCTGGGACCTGACACGAGTGGTCCCAGGTTCATGCTCACCAGTTTTCTGTGCAGTTTTTTCCTCCCTTCAGTGAGTCAGTTCCAGGCATCCTCCTCCTTCCTCCTCAGTTAATTCTGATTCATGCCTCACCTCATGTAATTACTAAATGGGAAAGATTTGAGTAAACCAACATCCAATCAACTAATATTCACTGAACACAAACTAGAAGCCAGACCTTTGAATTTTTAAGCAAAGGGAAACTTAATCTTCTCTATCATTCAGAAAGACTATGGTGAGATTAATCACTTTATCAATTTTTAGAACCAATTATCTAAAAATAATATTTGCATATTGGTCAAAATGGAGTCCCTAGCTACATGTGTTCAGTCCCTCTTTATAAATCTGGAAACACACTTCAAGTGGCTTCTGTAAGAAAGTAAGGCTTGGACAATGTCTCTGCATAGACTTGATAAGATTTCCAAGTGTGCCATGGTAAAAATCTCATTTCTTAAATCACTCATTCAACATTAGCTTACTGTACAAACTTGCTTGTGCTTGGTTCCGGAGGTAAGAAAGTGATAAAGTTAGATGCAGCAGTCATGAACCTGAAGGAGGTTAGAATCTAGAACAGGAAGACCAGTGCCCTACTCTGGACTCACCAAGGGTCCCCAGGTTCTGAATGGTCAGGCCTCACAACCCTCTGGGCCAAAGGTGGAACCCAGCTACCCGCACCCCGTCTGCAGCCACATGGGCCTTCTCTCATTTCTATGAACTCTCCTGGCTCCTTCTCCCACTGGACTCTATATTAAAGTCCCAGTTTCCTCAGCTTTGAAGTTCACCAGGCTCTTGGTGGCCTTAGCTCCACTTCCTCCTTCAGCCGTGAGCTGCTGACCTGCTGCCCTCAGGAAGCCTTTTCTGACTTGCAGGTCTGGTCATATCTGCCTATGAAACCCTCTACCACCTTCAACCTAATCACATTTGTAGTTTTACATGCACTTGTCTGATTGTTTGATATTTGACTGTCTGCTCTCAGGTGCTTAAAATCCTGACAGGGCTGGGATTGGTTTTAGATGCCAGTGCCTGGCACACAGTAGGCCCTCAGGAATGAAAACAGAACAGTCAAGTATGTGTGGAACTAAGTAGCCTGGGCTCTGTGGAGGGGTCAGGGTGGACTGGGTTAGCTTCTTTAACACTGGGCCTCCCAGTTCCTATCTTAACCCTTGAATGACACTCTGAAATGGAAAGATTGTTTGTCCCAAGTCCCCAGAAGACTTTAAACTCCTGGACAGCAGAAATCCCATTATACTTAGTGCTGTGGCCCCAGTACCTAGCTGCCTGTCACTGAGCATGAAATACACGTGCAAAACACTTCATAAATATTAGTCATTGCCAGTATTAATGAATACATTCCGGAGGGTGGGTCAAAGTGGAAGATGTTATCCACAGCTTCAAAGAAATATTTAAGACTGAATGGACTCTCACAAGACTACAAACGGGGTGGGGGGGTGGGGGGGCATCTGCGTGGTTCAGTTGGTTGAGCTTCCGGCTCAGGTCATGAGCTTGCGGTTGGTGAATTCGAGCAGGCCCTTCACTGGCAGCGTACAGTCGGCTTGGGGTTCTCTCTCTCTCTCTCTCTCTCTCTCTCTCTCTCTCTCTCTTTCTCTCTGCCCCTCTCCAGCTCTCTAAGTAAATAAATAAACTTAACAAAAAAAATACAAACGACCCCCTAACCAAAGTGTTGTGTTTTTTTTTAAGGAAAAAAAAAAATTTGCCTGCCCTCTTTCCTCTGGACAGCAAACAAAACCCCCAAAGCAACACCCCCCTCCAAACAAAAACCTCTCAACCAATGTCTTCCCCTTTCCGGGCCTTCACCTTCGTGTCTCCCCGCACTTCATGAGCGAACTCTGGGCGTCAGTCACTGCGGAGACTGCAATCGGTGCGGTGCAGCCAGGCATTTCCTGACCTGGGTGCAACTTTGTGAGGATGTACGTAGTTGGACCTCCTCTCCTGGAGATGGCATTTATGGGAGATGGGAAAGTGGTGGTGTTTATAAACAGGCAGGGAGGGGTCTTTGCCTCTTAGCTGACATTTTAGCCGGCCACCTCCATCCCGCGTTTGGAGGCGGCAGCCCCAGCCGGCAGGTACCGCGGACCACTGGACGCCACGCGGCCGAGGCCCCTCCCCCGCCGCAACGGTCCTGGCACGCAGGCGCGGTGGCGCGCGCGGGGCGGGACGCGCAGGGGCGGGGCTGCGCGGGCTCACTTAAATACAGAGCCGGTGGGGGCGGTGCGAAGCTGCCGCGGCGCTGCTGCCCGGTTGCCGCGAGTCCTCGCAACTGCCTCCTTGTGGCGTGAGCTTCCAGCCTCGCTCTTCCCCCGGCGGCGGCGGCGGTGGCGGCAGCAGGAGGAGGAGGGAGCGGAGGCGAGCGGGCGGCGGGCTCCATGGAGAGCGGCGGACGCTCGGGCAGAGGCGGCTCTTCCTCTCCGACACCCGGGCAGCAGTGACCGGCGCTTGCGCCTTCCTCCGCGTCGAAGCGGCCGCCGGCTCCGGGACTGACCGGCCTCGCTGTCACTCCCCGCGCCGCCGCCTCGCCTCCCGGCGCCCCTGCGCCCCGACTCGCCCGCGCCCCAACTCCCCGGCGGGGTGGCGGCAGCCGGGCCCCCGCGGCGGCGGCCGGAGCAGCAGCGGCAGCAAGAGCCCGCCTCTATGATGAAGTTCAAGCCCAACCAGACGCGGACCTATGACCGCGAGGGCTTCAAGAAGCGGGCGGCGTGCCTGTGCTTCCGGAGTGAGCAGGAGGACGAGGTGAGGGCGACCAGCACGCTCTGCGCCTCCCGCGGCGGCGCCGGGGCAGGCTGGGGGTGGGGGCCAGGGCCGGTCGGGGTGGGGGTCTTAGCCCTTCACCTTACTCACCCGACCCTTCGTCTGACCACCAGGCTAGGAGGGATTAGCCCCCTCCTTCTTTCCCTCCCGCCCTTCCTCCCTCCTTCCTTCCTTTCTCTGGGTTGATAGAGGAGACAAAGGGGCTCGCCCAGCCCAGTGTTCTGCCGGGCTATGGTGAGGACCTGAGGCCGAGACGCCTCCTGGCCGGCGGGAAGGTCCCGGGCCGTATAGGTCGCTTCGGGCGGGAGTCACCATTTTAACTAGCGAATTGAGTAAAGCCAGATAAACCTTGAGTGCTAACGGAGGCGGCAGAAATGGCGTGAGTGTTGCAGCCCAAGCCCTTCTGCCTCTGTTACATTTCCCTTCCATGTTATGGCAATTTGCGGTTTCGGATTAAATCTAGGGATGTTTGTGGAATAGCCAGGCAATCCCCGTGCTTTAAAATAAAACCCCATTCGGTCTAGTTTTCTCAATCCCACTCTTAAGTGGACCTTTTAACTCGCAAGCACTTGGCATAATTTATTTATATATGTATATATATATGTATATATATATATATATATACATACACACACACATATATACACACACACACACACACACACATATATATATATATATATATTTAAAGGCCTCTTTTTAAAGTTTTCTGACTGTAGAAAGATGGCTAGTGAAAAATGTGGAATAATGCCTGAGGAAGAAGATGGACTAGAGGTGGGCAGAGTTGCCATTTTCAGACCATAACCTCTAGCTCTGAGCATATTTATCAAGGCTTCTTAACTTTGCTGTATTTGGCTTGACATCTGGAGACGAGCAGCCTTTCTTTTTCTGAGAGTAAGCAGCCAGTCTTTAATTTACCTTTCTTCATTGGGTTGATAGTGAGGCTCTCAAGGTTTTCCTGGAGAACAGTTTTTCCTTGTTTCAGTTCCATTTAATTTAAAATGGTTCACTGTTTTAAATTTACTTAAAGCAAGGTGGCCAAGAAAATATTTTATAAAGCATTGCCACTCCTCTCAATCGGATAAGCATCTGACTTCGACTCACGGTTGGTGGGTTTGAGCCCCACATTTGGCTCTGTGCTGACAGCTCAGAGCCTGGAGCCTGCTTCGGATTCTGTGTCTCCCTCTCTCTCTGCCCATCCCCTGCTCATGCTCTGCCCCTCCCCCCCCCCATAAACATTAAATTTGTTTTAGGGGTGTCTGGGTGGCTTAGTTAAGTGTCAGAGTCTTGGTTTCGGCTCAGGTCATGACCCAACAGTTTATGGGTTCAAGCCCCACATTGGGGTCTGTGATGGCAGTGTGGAGCCTGCTTGGGATTCTCTCTCTCTCTCTCTCTCTCTCTCTCTCTCTCTGCCCCTCCCCTGCCTCTGTCTCAAAAATAAATGGATAAACTTAAAAAAAAATTTTTTTTCATTTTTTAAAGCATTGCCACTCCTAAAATGATTAGACCGGGAAAAAATTAATCTGAATTCTGCTTCCATAACCAACTGTGTCCAATAAAATACCAGGCTAAAACTGGAGACAGGAATTTAATGGCTTCCTTATTGCTAATCGCTGCAGTTAGGATGAATATGACGTAGTGTACACTCAGTGGGGTAGTCGTTCTTACTCTATGACCTGAGGCCACTTAGGAGAGCTAGAAACTAGAAGGAGATAGGTTTTTGTGGGGTTGTTTTGTTTTGTTTTTAACATTTACAGAGTAACAGTCAATAAGCATTAAGTGCATCGAGGCCCCGTTAGGAAAAAACAAACTTTGAATATAGAAGCATATAATAGCCCAGAGTGATCAAGATAGGTCAAGGATCTTGTCTAATTTGCTCACTATTGTGTAATCACATTCTTAGTTGAGTGTTTTTACTGTGTGGGACTTGCCTGAAGACCTTTTAAGTTTGCTGCATTTAATCCTCTTTGTGCTGGTCTGTAGGTGAGGAGAGGGTTGCAGGGCCTAAGTACTTTGCCCAAATGACATAATTAGGAAGTGGTAGAGTCGGAATTCAGGATCCAGTCCCTGTTTCTGATGCTGGGCTCTTGGCACAGGGCTCCATGGCAATTGGGTGCACACTGTTTGCTGAATGAGAGATTTTGTGAGGCTGAGCTTGGAAGCCTTTCTGGAAGTGATGACTTTGAAGTCTTGCCATAACCTGAACTTGGAATTCAGGCTTTAAAAACGGTTCCCAGGGGAAGATATAGGAAATAGGAAATTGAAATGATCTGCATTGTGTGAATGGTAAAGCAAAGCCTGAAGAACACTTCAGAAATTCCTGTAGCAGATAAAGGAGTTATTTCTGTGCTTGGAAATTGTTCCTACTGTAATAAATGCTAAACTCCTAGCCTCGAGTTGAGTCCACAGACTAGTGCCATTAGATAAAATGAAGTAAGGAGCAAGCTCTGGAGCATTTGTTAGAGAAATCTGTTATGTAAATAAATCTGATACCGTGCAGGTTGAGAAACCAAGTCAGTTGGTTAGAGAATACGCTGTGAGGGAAGGCTCTGGAATTCTCTAAGTAAAATGCACAGCCAACTTTAATGTGTGGTGTAGGATCTTCATTTTTGTAGTTGTATATAGTTGAGGCTCCTTCTATTATATAATAGTGACAAAGATGAACCTGTTAGCTTTCCTGAACATCTTGCTATTTTGCTGTGAATTTGATTTCACTCTTTTGAAATTACGTTGGTAGCCTTCCAAGGATAAGATACAAAACAGCCTGAATCCACCTCTTTAGCTAATAGATGAGACTTTTTCCCCCTCCTGGGTTAATAACACCTAGATCCCTGTTGGGAGATTTAAATGTATGCTTTATTTAAGGGCGAAATGTTTATAAAGTACAAATTGAAATAAAATAAGAATTGCTGTTTGACCACAAAAAGTTATGCAGTGCTCCAGGATGGCTCTCCTTGTACTGAAGGATTTCTCAGTAGCCCTTAGTTGAGAACAGATTGTTTTAGGGAAGAAACAGCAGTCTATGTTCTCTTGGGGGTGGTTTTATTATTTGCCCATTTTATCTTCCCCGCGAGGTAAATAAGCATTAGGATTTGTATAGTAAGAAATTAGGCAGCAGAGTTAACTTGTCCCAAGATCATGGAAGCTGGCAGATCTTTTTGAGCCCAGGTCCTTTATTTCTAAATCTCCTGTTCATTTGATCCTCTCTCTGGTTCTGTAGGGAGCCACCCTTAGTTTTGGTGGTTGGGCTTCCACACAAGCCCACAAACAAGCATCCCATAGAGTAGCTGGGATACTGTGTTTGTACAGTGAAAGAGGACAGTACATTCACAAAAGGTAGCCAGAAATGGATTCTGTTCAACACATTTGCATATAACTGAACAGGGATGCAGAGATGAAAAGTATCAGCTCCTAAGAAACGTAGGAGTAAACATAGGAGAAACATTCTGTAGTGTTTGGACCGACAGAAGCTGACATAAAGGGAAATCAAGTAGGGGAAGAGTACCATCAGGTACTGACAGCAGGGTTAAGATCACTGGAGCTGGATTTCAGTGAGTGAGAGAGGAAGGACCAAGCATCACAAACAGAGCAAGACTTGGGGCTGTGGACTAGTTGAACTGCAACTTGGGATGGCATTGAACAAATAATGGTTGAAAAAGAGCACCTTAATATATAAGGCTAAGGAGTTGCTAGGCAAGACAGGAACATTTACATTTTAAATGTATTCAAGCTTGAGGATGATCTAGCAGCAATATAAGATAGAGTGCTGAAAAGAGAAACAGAAGTGACTTTGATTCTGGGTGGAATCCAGGCACAGTTGTGAGAAACACTAACAAAACTGTCTTAAGAACTGCCTATTACTCTTCCACTTGGACTTACTGCCCTAATTAGCTTTTAAGCCCCTTGAGCCAGGGACTGCATTCTACCACCTGCCAAATGCCAAATGTGTATTAACTAAAATGTCTGAATTCTACAAAATCATGCACTAAGACTTGGTTGGGAAAAGCAGTCTTAAAACCTGTGGGACTCTAAAACCAGAGCTCTAATAAAAACAATCTTAATAAGAAATGCTAGTACAGTATTTGTACATATGTGTATATGTACTAACATTTGTATGCTTGGGGTCAACAGGCAGTCTGCCTTTTCAGATAAACACTCTGGGGCTCATACTTCTGCAGAAGTCCTTTTAGATTTAAGGCTCTGAAGATACTTGCTTCAAGTGGAGACCACTTTCTAATGAAAATTAAATAACTATCTGAAGGCAATCTTTTCTAAACGGAGGGAAATAACATCTATGCCTGCAGCTCTCCTAGACATAAAGGGCTTCTTGGGCCACTTAAGCAACCACTTCCTTCAAGGGAAGGCCTTTTTGTACAATTTGCATCTGTTTTAGGCTCTTGGTATATATCACGAAGGCTTTCTCCAGTGTGTGTAAAAGCTAAGCCCATCATTTCAAAACATTGATGTGCTACAAGAAAATGTCATGATCAGTGCAATTTAGCATTCTTCTATCTACCAATCCCATAAGGATGGTCCCTGATTTACAACGATTCAACTTGCGATTTTTCAACTTTATGATGGTATAAAAGCAATACGCATTCAAGAGAAACTACTCGAATTTGGAATTTTCATCTTTTCTTGTCTAGCAATAATCTGAGTTAAACACATTTTCCCAAAATGAGCTGTTATTTCTGACCCTCCTATACAACTGTGCCTCAATAGTCCAAAAAGTAGGACTATTAACTTGTTTAATAGTAGCAGTAGGTAGCTGGTTAATGGATACAGTAACCACTGCCGTAACTTAAGATCTTTTAAAATGTCTGTGTGCATACTGGGTGTTCCTAATAATATACTGCTTGCTGGCCTAATTTTGATTAAGAGCCCCTAATACAGTTAACTGTGGTAAAGTAGTTTTAAACCATTCATGCATCCTGGTTCATGATAACATGTGAAGAAAGAACAAAAACCGCAATACAGCTTCTAAATAGCTACAGTTTAAAACTCTTCATTCCTAATTTAGGGATCACTTGAGGGGTTTTCCAGATAGCCTTTTCTTTTTTTTTTTTTCCCCCTGGGAAAGAAATAGTCATTTGTAGTGACTAGTTGTTCCCAGAAGCAAGCTGTGACCAAGAACAGTTATAAGAGTGAAGGCCGAATCACAAATGGCATTTGGGGGCCACTTGGTGTATACAGCCAAGAATTTCATTTACCTCCATGCTCAAATCTTGAACAGCATTTTTTTAGTTTACAAGCTCTTACACACCTCCAGTGAGGAGGACTTACTAGGTGATAGTAGGGTTTTGAATCTATACTGTAGATTATTCCAATTCATAGACAAGCTGTTGTCTAGTAAGACTCAGGGCTGGTTCCAAGTAGACCATTATCACTACACTACTGCTACTTAAAGTGAGAAGTACTTATATAACAAATGCTTAAAACATTAGGAATCAAAGAAAAAGACAAGTGTGGGAAATGGCTTCTTAACAATGACAGGTGAATTTGTTTTATGTTGAATGTTGGATACACATGGAAGGAAGGTTGAGGTCAGATAGTATAGTAGCAGGAATGCTTATATGAAGGTGGGCAACAGCACTGCCTTTGAGGTTGACTGTGATTCAAGTCTAATTCTCCAGCCTGGTGGATTGACTAACCTTTTTATAAATCTTTCCTTTGGACTCAGCTCTGGCCTACCTGGAAAGTTGAATGCCTGCTTTCCTCTCCATCACCTTGTCACTAATGTGGCAGACTGTCATCTTGTTGAATACACAAAATGTAATATACCTACAAAGGTAGTTGAAAAGGAATTTAAAACCTATGAACAACCAGGTCTGGATTTGTCAGCTATTGGTGTATCCCCTTACTAAGATTTTATAACCTAAATAATGTTTTTAGAGCATTACCAAGCATGCTACAGTACAGATCTAGTAGATTGGGGATGTTGTAGAAATGTTTAGATGGCTTCCCCCCCCCTCCCCGAGGATATAGAATAATAATGATTTGTGATACAGTTCTTTACAGTTCTTCTAACATGTAGTAGGGATTTTAATGGTCTTTGCTTATGCTATTCAAATTCATTTCTTCTACCCTGCTAGGTAATCACCACCACTCCCCACTCCATAAACAAACAACAAACATGTGGCCTTGACCTCACTTGAACTTCGAATGAAGTACTCTAGATGAGTAGGCAAATTCATAATGAAACATACTGGTTTTCAAATCTGTTTCATTACCAAAGGCTCATTATCAAATGTTTTAAACTAGTAGTTTAGATGCTGATCATTCTATACCACAGGTATTAATTACTCATTTATTTTGGAAAGATACATTTGAAGTTAATGGTTTGATCAAATTTAATCATTTTGGAATGTCAGGGGATTCTTGCACGATAAGGTCTCAGTTTCTGCTAAATCGTTTGTCCAAAACCATACAGATCTGTTTTCATGAGGCTTTAGAAAAAGTAATTTATGAAGGGAACTGTGGAAGCATGTAGGTATTTCCTGTCACTGACTTTTGGAAGACAGGTTCAGTCATATGTGAATTATGTCCTGTAGACTGCAGATTAAAGATTTGATTTCAATTAGAAGCGTAAGTGTTCAGAAAAGCAGGCACAGACTATACTAATGGGTATTCAACATTATTAACCTTATATAATTTATCTCTTAAATACTATCTTGGGACAGATGGGAATTATCATTGACCTAGATATATGACACTGAATTTCATTTTTTCAGGACTCCAACATTATGAATATTGATGGTTTTGAAATTCCTTGTTTACTAAATAAATAAGAATGTAGTTTTCCAGTTAGCAAGCCCCTGCAGTGTCGTGTCCCATTATGAAGGTAATCAAGGAAGTTGGAATTGGGTAGTTAAGAATTTCATCCAACCTACTCGGCAATGAAAAAGAATGAAATCTTGCCATTTGCAACAACATGGATGGAACTATGCTAAGTGAAATAAGTCAGAGAAAAACAGATACATGTTCTCATATGTGGAATTTGAGAAACTTAACAGAGGGAAGAAAAGGAAAGGAAAAAAAATTACAAACTGAGGGAGTCAAACCATAAGAAACTCTTAAATACAGAGAGCAAACAGGGTTGATGGGGGGATGGGGAGAGGGAGAATGGGTGAGGGGCATTGAGGAGGGCACTTGTTGGGATGAGCACTGGTTGTTGTATGTAAGTAATGAATCATGGGAATCTACTCTCGAAGTCAAGAGCACACTATATACACTGTATGTTAGCTAACTTGACAAGAAATTATATTTAAAAAAAATAATAATAAGAATTTCACCCAGGCAATAAAAACTAGATTGTCCGTAACCCACACCTAGTGACCAGGAAAAGAAGCCTCCAACTCTGCAGTCAGAAACAGTAGTTACAGTTTACTTTTCCCTTGATGCAAGACATATGCTTTTATACCTTAAGCATTTTTTATTTTAACTTAAAAACTTAACACTTGCCAATCTCAATATATAGGCCAAAGCCTTGGAATACCATAGATATTTGGTAAGCTTCCTTTTTGAGTAAAACAAAAGATGAAATCTGATTCGCAGTCTCACTTTGTTTAAAGAATTTTAATTGAACTTTGAAGACTTGCAGGCTCTTTCTGGATTTTTAAATTTCCTTTTTACAGTAGTCTCATCCATATTTAATTTGGTAGCAGTTTTTAATAATAACCTACCTTTAATCTTTGCAAAGTCTTTTTTGATAATTCCTTTTTGCCCTCATTTCATCACTAATTCTCAATAATTATAAAACTAATGCAACTGGCAAAATTTGGGGGGAAAGCCTTGTTCTTGGTAAGCTGATGCAATTCAATTAGTAGGAAAGCAGAAGAGGTTGTAATGGCCAACATCGAGTGCTTAGGCCAGGATATAAGGTATTTAAGTGTCATAAACACTCAGTAATTCTACAAGGATAGGTGCTTGGAGGAAACTGGGGTACTGAATGGTAGATTATCAGCCCATCATTGGGTGCATCAAGGAATGAAATACATCTTGGGTATGATCTGTACAGTTGCAAAACATCTTTGAGTTTAAACCAGTATTTTCTAATTCTTGTTAGATTTGTTTATTCTGGCTCTTTAGTTTCTAATTTTGATATGTAAGCCCTGTTTGCTAATACTTTAAATTTAAAGCTGTTTTATGTTTCATTTGACCAAAATTGCTATATTTGGACTTGGTGATACCCTCACAGCCATTCATATTTTAGCTAAGGCTTTATCAGCTGTTGTTAATTTACAGTGCTTTCTCTGGATTTGCATTGTTTTGCCAGTTATTTTTTGAAGGAATGAAGCTGGCAGAAGCAATGGAGTCCTATTCAGGTAAAGGATGAGAGAAACAACACTCAGACCCCTTGAGCATTAATTGATCACTGCTCTACGATGATGGTGTGTCCATAGGCAAAAGTGTGCTGCTTTGTTTTCAGATTGAGGGGATAGGGGCCTGAATAGACGTTCCCTTATCTTCCAACTCAGTGTGTTCAAGGCTGGGGGAAAGGTGGGAGTTGCTGAACTCCGGGAGTTACTGTCATCCTGGAACTTTTCCGTTGGGGAAGGCTGAGTTTCTGGCAGCCTCCTCAGGTGGGAGGTGAATCCTTGTGCTGGCTATGCACTCTCAAGTGCCAGCAGTTCCTGCGGCAGTAGAGTGGGAGCTGGGCAGATAGGACCACCGGCGTGTCAGAAGACCAGTACACATCAGGGATCATACTTTGCTCTGAATTGATTGATTTATCTGGAAAGAATGTTCTGTGTTTACTTAGAGATAATATACTAAGGGAATTTTGTAACCAGTTTTTGTTCAAGTTGGTTAAGACACCTGTTACTTCATATAAACATCCTTTGCTTATTTATCATAGTAGCCAAGCCTTTGTTGCTGTTTTAAGTTGGGTGCATTTCAACCTAACCTAGCCCACAAATTTTCATGTAGAAGATGGGTATATAATACTTGTTTCAGGTACTGTTTAAGTAGTGAACCTCTAGGATACTCTGTGGTAATGTTTGTTTTTTAAAAAGCATTTGCAAATTTAAAGGTTAATGCTATTCTCGATTGGGGTCTGCAGACTTTTCTTATAAAGGGCCAGATAGTATTTTAGGCTTTGTGGACCATGCAGCCTCTGTCACAGCTACCTAACTCTGCTGTTACAGCATCAAAGCAGCCATAGGCAACATGTGAAAAATGAATGAGTGTGGCTGGATTCTCATAAAATTTTATCTATGAACAGTGGAATTTGAATTTCATATAATTAAAAATAAAAACCATTTTTAGCTCACAGACTGTACAAAACAAGCAATGCACTCAACTGTAGCTTGCCGTCTCTAGATCATAAATTATAGCTGCCTGATATCAAAAGAAGTGACTCTTACCCATTTATAGAAGTTTGGAATATGAAGGGTACTTCTTCCCACCTAATCATAAGTGTAAAAATAACAAGAACTCTCTATCTACCAAGCATTGACTTAATGAATTCCCCTATTCCTTTTTCACAGTATCTGTTATCTTTTAAGTATCCTTACTCTATAGGTAAGAACAGGGTGACCTGCCTAGGGTCACATATCCTTAAATTTGGAGTGGAAGAATAAGATTCTGTAACTCACGAATAGCAGATATGACCACAAACCTAGGTGCACGCAGTTCTGGGGCTAGTAAACCCAAGTATCCACTTTTATCTTTCATTGGTATCCATGATTTAGGGAATTTTACTAACTGAATCTGGTAGTTGAAGTGATTTCATTAGGTTCAGAATGATTTCGTGGTGTGATTACATTACTGTTGAATTCGGAATTCCAAGAGTGTTTACAAAGGCTGTCAACTGCGCTTTCTTGTGGTATAATGTGTACACCTACTAATTTTAATGAAATTACAAATGGGCTAATCAGGAAGGGCTTTCCAGCCTTGTAAAGGGTTGAGAATGTTACGTCCGTAGTGCTTCGCAGGCTGTGGGGCCTACACTCGCGGTTGGTCTTGCAGGTGCTGTTGGTGAGCAGCAGTCGGTACCCAGACCAATGGATTGTCCCGGGAGGAGGAATGGAGCCAGAGGAGGAACCTGGTGGTGCTGCCGTCAGGGAAGTTTACGAAGAGGTGAGACGAGTAGTAGCAGCTTATTTGCTCTCCTTTCACACACACCGTATTTTGAGATTTTACGGTGTGTTCCCTGTGGCACTTTGGCTACGTGCACTGAGAAGAAGGCAAGGCAGGTCACATGAGTGCTCTTTTTGTTGTCTGACTGAAGATTTTTAAGCGGGTGACCATAGCTAGCATTTTGTTAAGCAGGTATTTGTTAAGCCTGGTAAAAGAGAGCTAAAAATGAATGTAGAAGTCCCCCAGAATTGTGTAACATGCAATTGTGTAACAGGCAATAAGCCTGATCAGTGATCAATGTAAGAACAGGATGGCCCTGTCTCAGAGCAAGTTTAATAAATATTACACTGCAATGCACTGCAAGAATGCTCAGAGACATTAATGGTGTGCTGTAATTTTTTCAAATGAGTAAGAAGTAAATTGCTTTTATTCTAGTCGTTTTGTCTTAAAGTTCAGTAAAAAGTGGTGCGCACGCACATGCACGAAAGCGCACACGGCCTGCTTGTCTTCTTACAGTTGATGATAGAACTTGCTTTCTACTCAGAGACAAAACAGCATATTAAGTGCCATAAGAGTTACTGAACAGCAGTGAGGGTGTATATGGGAAGCACATGCTAATGCTCCCGTTGGGTCTTGGTGTGTAGCTGGAGAGGTTTCAGAGAGATGGGTCTCGAAGGATGAGCAGCTTTCTGAGGGAAGAGCGCGTCCCTAGATAGAGGCGGCAGCGGGCACTGATGCAGTGTGGATCGGCATGGGCTCACACTGCAGTTCCCGTCAGTCTGTTACCTGTCCCAGTCCCGGTAAAGGGACTGCAGTAGGAGAGTAACCTATAGGAAGAATTGTACCTCCTAAGCCATGTGAAAAAAGCAAGCAAGAAAGACAGTCCTTTAAGTAAGAAGGGGATGATCAGTTGGTTCAGAAAAAAAGTCTGTTTTCATTCGTGAAGCTTGTCCCAGATTGGTAGAAAGTCTAATTTTTGGTCAATCCCTGTCATTTCTTACAAAATAAATGACAACAAATTTGATCAGTCTGAACTTGTATATGGAATAAATTAAACCATGTTGTATAGCAAACCATAGGTCATGAATCTTGGCATAGCCAAAAAACCTTCACAGATGCAGGGTTGGTATGGAAGGGCCTATTGTGTTTATATCCTTGAGTTGAAATAGCTAGAAAATAATGTTCGTGTAACCTTTCTTATGAAAGCTAACAGTTTTACATTGCATCTTTTTTATAATAGGCTGGAGTTAAAGGAAAATTAGGCAGACTCCTGGGCATATTTGAGGTGAGTTACAAAAGTAATCCTTGCTGATAACAGAATTAATGATTCTTTCCTAACTGACCAGATAATCTGGCAGCAGCCCAAGTTAGACATTCCTTTTATCAGTAAGCAAGTAAGTTATAAGGATTAGGGGGAAGGGAAGTAAAAGTTACCTAACTTTCATGTGCCATCAGTTTTATGCAGCATTACAATTACTTTTATATATGACAATACAGTGGAGCTGATAGAGAAAGACAGATCTCTTGGTTCACTGTATATTGTTTAGGTATAAACTTTTAGGAGGTACAGTGTCCTCAGTATCACCAAAGGACTTAGGTCTCTTGTGGATACTGTCTGGAAATGTACCCTGTGCCTTTAGTGCATAACATGTAGATGATACACAAATAATGACTTAATCCTTAGAGGACTGTATGAAGGTAAAAAACTCAAGATACAAAGAATAGACGCTAACAGCATAGAATTCTCCTGTATAATCTATTATTACTGAAGGCAGAATGGAATTTGTGGACGGAATTTGGAATTGGCAGGTATTCTGTGGAAGGTAAGGAGAAATGTAGTCAGGTCATGAGACCCAAACTATTCTCAAATGTGTTTTCTTCCAAGAGTCAGACATAGATACATGGTATACCTGTATACCTGACACATCGTGACATATTTTTTCAAGATAATATTTAAGGGTTCGTTCAGTCCTTCTGGTAGAACCATATAAATTTGATTTTTAAGGCTTTTTACAGAATTCATAAATTCAGATTGTGGAGCACTTGGTAGAATTGATGACTCCCAGAATACAATGTTAGTAGTGAAGTTCTTAATATTCAGACTTTCCCAGAATTCAGCACTTGCCTTACCCAATTGAACAGCACCATCTCCTGGTTGAAGTGAAAAATAC
The DNA here is from genome assembly GCF_016509475.1 of Prionailurus bengalensis. Lineage (NCBI taxonomy): Eukaryota > Metazoa > Chordata > Mammalia > Carnivora > Felidae > Prionailurus > Prionailurus bengalensis. The sequence goes on from NC_057358.1 coordinate 114,860,608, forward strand.
ATTGAAGGTTTTCTGTAATTCAGAATAGCCATGGTACAAATAGCACATTGTCAATATGCTGGTAAGATTTTTGAAGAAAACGTCTCACGTTATAAATAAAGCTTATATAACATAGAAAGATAATAGTATTAACTGCTTTACAAGTGCTATTTACATTTCATAGAATCTGAACAGAAAATAGTAACCAACGTACCTTTCTCCTTAGAAGATATAAGGGAAAATTAGAATTGTCCTGCCTATTCACTCTGGTGATTTCAGTGAATTTTTGAACATAGAATAATAAATGTATTTACTTTCCAGATACAGAGATAAGACAATCGGTTCTTAATAATAATGACTATTAATTTTTTGTTAACGTTTTTCTTTATTTTTGACAGAGAGAAACAGAGCATGAATGGGGGAGGGTCAGAGAGAGAGGGAGACACAGAATCTGAAACAGGCTCCAGGCTCTGAGCTGTCAGCACAGAGCCCGACACGGGGCTCAAATTCACGGACCAAGAGATCACGACCTGAGCCAAAGTCGGACGCTTAACCGACTGAGCCACACGGGCGCCCCGACTAGTAATGTTTTATGTGAGAGATGCCTCTCATTTTTTGCTGTTCCTATTCCTTCCCAAAGACCTAATACGCTATTTGAATTGAGTGTATTACTCAGGTTGTCTGTGGTGGAAAAAATCGGGGCAATTATCAGGCAACCTGGCTGCCTGTCAGTAGAGCACATGACTCTTGATCTCAGGGCCATGAGTTCAAGCCCCACGTAGGATGTAGAAAGTTTACTTTAAAAAAAGGCGGTGGGGGGGGGGTACCTGTGTGGTTCAGTTGGTTAAGGTCTGACTCTTGATTTGAGCTCAGGTCATGATCTTGCAGCTTGTAAGATGGAGCACGCGTCAGCCTCTGCACTGACAGCCAGGAGCCTGCTTGGGATTCTCTCTCCCTCTATCTCTGCCCCTCCTGGCTCTCCCCCCTCAAAATAAATAAACATTAAAAAAGGAAATTAAAAACCTCAGGCAACAATCTGAAGTCCTAGACTATAGTAAACAAGGATAACTTAAATCGAGATGAAAGTAGTGAGCCCCTTCATTTTAAGACCAACTCATGTTTAATTTTCACAAGGTGGCAGTTTTAATATGGGTAAAAAATTGAGTTTCAGCATATAGGACTAAAACATTCCAGAAATGACTAGCCCATTCTCAACCCTGGTTGTGCATAGTTCACCTGGCAGCTTTTAAACTGCCAATACTTAATTGAATTAGTCTCTTAAAAAACACATACATTGAAATGAAAGGTGCTAAATGTTTCCTTCCTGTGGGGAGCTAATTTCAGCATTTTAAATGTTTTGTGTTACAGAAAACTCCCTTCTGTACTGGGTTAGACAACCGTGTATGCTTGACTATGTGCTAGTCAGCAGTATGCCACAACTGAATTTTTCTCCTTGGAAATGTGTAATGGCTAGTTCCTGTAGATTAAAATGCTTTTCTTTTTATATTCAAGCAGAACCAAGACCGAAAGCACAGAACGTATGTGTATGTTCTTACTGTCACTGAAATATTAGAAGATTGGGAAGATTCTGTTAATATAGGTAAGTTCCCTTTCCTTTTGCCATCCAGAGTCTTAATTCTGCTACTACACTCTTGTAGAGTTTCGTCTTAAATTATTTTGGATTACCTTTTTTAAATAAGATCAGTATGTCCACATTTGAATTACATCAAAATTCTTCCCCCAACATATTATTTATTGTCTAAGCCATTCCAAAAAACAATAAAGCTGTTATTTGTAGGAGGGGAGTGAGGGGCATTGTCAAAGGATGTGGCTTATTAGTTTTTTTAAGTGATTTTACTATATACCGACCAATGTCATACTGTTTTCTAGGAAGGAAGAGAGAATGGTTCAAAGTAGAAGATGCCATCAAAGTTCTCCAGTGTCATAAGCCTGTACATGCAGAGTATCTGGAAAAACTAAAGGGTTGTTCTCCAACCAATGGAAATTCCACGGTCCCTTCCCTTCCAGATAACAACACCTTGTTTGTGACTGCTGCACAGACCTCTGGGTTGCCATCCAGTGTAAGATAGAATGGGGAGGGCCTCCCATGTGCAGTCTCACGGGGAGAGGTCTGTATTTTCCTTGGCAAACATCTGAATGACGCCTGCAAACTGTCTGGATTTGCCATGCAGGATTTTCAAACAATTTGCATGTTTTTCAGATGTTTTCAAATCTTCTTTTAAAAAAAAAAAAGTGTAAAATATTTTAATAAGCCAAAGCCATGTGTAATTTTTTTTAGATGCCTTAACTATGCCCCCGGCCCCACCCCACCCCCCATTTTAGTTGTCATTTTTTCACAGCATTTTGTTCAGTTTTTTTGTCCATTTGATGTCAGTCTGTGGTTTTTGCCAGATCACCTTACTTGTGGGTATATTTTCCCTCTAAGTTATTTTCTCATTCACAGCATTAAGGTATTCAACAAATTCTGTTGTGGAGATTTATGGATATTAAATGAATCTACTGGTCCGTAAACTTGTTTCATAGGATCACAGTTTTAATTCATAAATTCCAGACTTGGACTTTATGGTTCAATAACTGTTTTGACAAAGGACTTAATTTACTATTTTCAGAAATTTAACTCATTTGTTTTCACAACTGGTATTATGTCACTAGCTACCCGATATGGCCAATTCCTGCCCCCCCCCCGCCCCGCCCCATAACTCAATAGTCCTTTAACACAAAGTTTAACTATATAGAGTGGTTTTTAGAGAGGTGTTGTAAGAAAAATGCACGCAGTAAATACATCTTATCATGAAACACTGTGTTCATGGAACTTGAGTTAGCATGCTAGGTTGCCAGTTCCTTTTATCTATAATCTCTTTACACAGAATACTTGATTGAGAACCAGAATACCCTTGATGTAAATTCCTTTTAAAGATATATTTCCAGTTTTTGAACTTACTGACCCCTCTTCAGTTAAACTTGCTGGTACTACTAACCACAGGATTAGAGTCTAACCTCAAATGCTGATCAGTGGTGACTGCATCACAATTGAGTAAAATGGCCTTCTTACTGTTCAGCTGTTACACACTTAGATATTAGGACACCTCAGAATGTCTCATCTTTTATAGATTGCCAATAAGTACTGTTTATCCTGTAACTAACTTTTGGGGCACTGGAACATACCTGAGCTAAGAATTTCGTCTTAACACTTGTCTTTATACTCACTTACCATCAAGAATCCCATTGAAAAACACATAAGGTACCCTGTCTGAAACTCCTGTACTCGCCGACCGCCAAGTCACAAATGAGATGGGAGGAAAACAAACTTTGAATAAGACATGGGGTTCGGGAGCGAGTGAAAGATCTTTCTCTATGTAGACATTAGCCTTGTAAATATTGTAACTGGTGAGTATAGAGTAGAAAGTAAGTATGGTTGTACATTTGTTCCACAAATTGTTAACCTTTATAATTGCTGCTAAATAGTGCTGTTACACTCAAGAAAAATCAGTGCCATTGTTCCGAAAAAGATCTTGTGCCATAAATGCAGCTGAACTAAATATAAGCATTAGTTCACAAATTAATGCTGTCAGAGGAATGAGCAAAGTAGAAAAACTTTTAACCAATGACATTTCATTTGAAATTATGTAGTGTGATCAAACATGATCATCCAGAGTTTTTATATTTTTCTTTGTACAGAGGTTATCCATTCTGGGTGTTTTTAAAAGAAGCATTTTAAATCCACAGATTGACACTTTCTATCACTCTTCAATGGACTAGGATTTTTTTTCAGTAATCTGAAATTTCTTTAAATTACATACCTTAACACAGCAGAGAAACTGGATTTTGTATATAAAACTGTCCACCTGAAATGCTGTCACAAGTACTGGGGGAGGGAGGTTTCTTGTACATGATATTCTTAGAGGTAATAATGCATGAATTTATTTTATAAACTCTTGGACTATGTATTTGACATGTAAAATATGTACAGTATTAATGTCTGCCACCTCTTAAAAGTGAGCCTATAAATATTGTTGTATAATTTTCTTTGGTCAAAAGCATTTGGACTCAGTAGTGCCACTCGGGTCAGGATTTTCTTCAGTGCCATTTAGCAAACCAACTGTCTTTAGTCTATGCAACTAGCAAAAATTGGTATGACACAACAGCATACAGTTGTTACACTTCGAATTTCACATGAGGGATTCTTTACTATTCTTCTGGAACCCAGTCTAGCAAAACTAGAGGAAAGGCCCTAAGATTTCTGTTAAGAGAAAAAGCCTACATTTTCAGGCTCAACAGTTGAATCTACTACACATAACAAATAGTGTCTACTATCTCAACCCTCCAAAGTTTACACTGTTGGGAATCATTTGTGCTTTCTCTGGGGTAGTTGGATAAAATTGGCAGCTAAATTTTTCAGTCCCATGTGCCTCCTAAATAAAAGAAATAACTAGGTTACAAGTTGACTTGCAGACACAAAGTAGCAACTATCCTGAATAATTGTTGTTGGGGAGTTTTGTGTGTGTGGCTTTTTTTTTTTTTTTTTTAATGAACAGGTGAAATGTTCCAAACAGGCACATGCCATTCAATTTTCTGTCAATCACAGTTGTATAAAGTAGCAAAACTGAAGGGGTGGGGGGCGTGGAGATGACTGTTGTATACACTCTAAATTGCCTTGCATGGTCTCATTTGAGTTAATTGGTGTAAGAATCTTGACTTTTTTTATATTTGGAAACCAAATAAAAATGGAAATAAATTATCTTTTTTTTTTTTTAACATAACTGAACATCGTCCAAGTGGAAAACTTGTTTGTCATTCCATTGTAAAAATTTTACTGTTCTCTCGTTGATGGGTCGGGAAGGTCATCTCTCAGTTTATATTTTATACACTTCCCACTTCCTAACTGGGTTTAAAGGAACTTCCTGCCAGTCAGGTGTTACCTGCCATTACTCTCCCAAATGGATATTTGTCTTACTAGATACCATTCTCATGGTGTCATGCTATGGTTGTCTTATTTATTGCCACTTCTGTTCCTCTGTAGATTTTAATAATTTTCAAGTTCTTCTAGACTTTATTCCGTTAAGTACTCTGCTATAACATGCTGCAGATAACTTTATATACTACCATCACTTAGCTGTTTTAGAAAGGTAAATGGCTAGTCACCTTGTCCGCCATTGTATTTCCCCAAAATACTGTTTGCCCAAGACCAACTTAAGAATCCTCATGTAAAAGTTCCATTCAAACCTCATTTGGCTTTTGACTAGGACTATTGCGGGGGGGGGGGGGGGGGGGGGGGAGCCTGGCATCTTCCAATACTGTCTTCACACTGGGATACAAGAATTCTCTGCAGGTACCTCTAAGCTGAACTTCGTAGACAAACCCTAAACCCTAGTCGAGTTTATTACTCTCCACAAAGTGGTTGAAAGCAGGAATGCCCTACAGTGGATTCTGTCTCAAATGAAGTTTCCAGCTAACACTTTGTCTAAGTTCTTGGTGTTTATCAGAAGCTGTGCAATAATCAGCATCTGCTTTATTCCCAGCATTGTTACTTATATAGCACAGAGTAAGTTTGCCCTCAAGAAGCTTATAGTCCAGTGGAGTAGAGATAAGTGACTTATCTAGGTGTTTACATAAGTTCCTAAAACGTCTTTCAAGGTGTTACTTAAGCAACATTTTATTTAATAATGCAACCCCCCCCCAGTACTTAGCAACATTTTATGTGGAGCTATAAAATAAAAAAATACAAAAAAACTGGTTGAAAATGATCTCCCTGGTGCTACCTTCCCCCCTGACTTTTAATACCTTCCTGACTAGTGCCATTGGCTAAACAGCAGTAAGGTGAGAAGGCCCCTAAGGCCTGTCTTATTGCATTATACAAAGACCCAAATTTATTCAAAGGCTCAATTGTCTTTTTGCCAGATGCCAGTCTTAATTTCTCTACTTCGCTATGATTCCAACTAATTATGAGCCCCAAAGCTACTCTTACCAGTATATGGAATACTAACTACCCCCTGGAGATACTTCCTGGTTATTAAAACACCAATGCCAGTATTGTAAACCTGGTGTTCTCAAAAATTTTCTTAATGTTTGAGACAGGAGAGCAGGGAAAAGGGCAGAGAAGGGAGGAAGAGAATCCCAAGCAGAATCCAGAGACCATGACCTGAGCTGAAATCAAGAGTCAGGCACTTAACTGAGTCACCCAGGTGCGTTTTTCTCAATTTTTAATAAAACTCATTCCTTTAAAGAATTAAAATGAAGTTAAAAGAATACTTCGACCATTAATGTGTATCAAGAACCTTAAAAACGTATCTCCTGATCAAATTATTACACTAGGAATCCAACTTCTGTCCAAAAATGTCGACAAAGATTTCTGTACCAAGATTAGGCAACTAAAGTGAGACATGGAAATAACATACTCATGCCTAAAGGGGCAATGGTTAACTAATAAGTAATATGTCTATGTAATGAAATATTATGCAGACATAAATGACAATGCGGGTCAGGTAAGGATCTGTGCATGTAAATCAGTATAGCCTTCTGGAGAACAGCTGAGTAGTACCTATCAAAATTTTAAATGCATATGAACCTTTCACCCAACAGCTCCACTTCTGGGAATCTAGTCAACAGAAATAGACAAGATGCACAAAACATGATTAAAGATGCATATTGCAGACTTTGTAAAACTGACATCAATTTAAATGTGCAAATGGGGGGGCTCCTAGGTGGTTCAGTTAAATGTCCAACTTCAGCTCAGGTCATGATCTCATGGTCTGAGTTCGAGCCCTACGTCGGACTCTGGGCTGACAAGCTCAGAGCTTGGAGCCTTCTTTGGATTCTTTCTCTTTCTCTCTCTCTCTCTGCCCCTCCCCCACTCATTCTCCCTCTCCCTCAAAAATAACCATTAAAAAAATTTTAATGTGCAAATGGGATTAAATTAGGATCAACAGATACTATACGGATACCAAGGAAATACAATGCCACAGTGTAAACATTCAAGAACACATTTCAAAAAGCACAACTATGCAGCATTACCTGCTAAAGGTCACTGTTTTAAAAACCCAGATTTATTTCAAAACCAGTAGAATTTTAATTTTAAAATTAGCATTCCAAGAAATTTTAAATGTGAAAATGTTCAATAATCTTGCATGAAAAAACTAGGTTTGATAAATGCTCAATCTGTATATAAATTTTATCAAAATATGTACATATTAACAGCAAAAGGGGAAAAAGAAACCTGTACCATCTTTGTTACTGGAACAACAGTAATGTATCACTTTTTAGAGGAGGAGGGGGTTGGAGAGACACAACATTTGGTTCTAATACAAGAGCAGTGAATAATCAGTCACTGCCTAGTGTGAGGCGGGAGTAACTCGGCCTACAGGCCAAACCTAGCCCCCACCTATTTTGGTACAGCTTGCAAACTCGGTTTTTTTGTTGTTTCCCACAATTTCAGTAGTTGAAAATATTTTGTGACATGTGAAAATTAACGTTATATCACAGCATATAGCATGTCCAATCATTTAAAATGGTCTATGGATGCTTTCTCACAACAATGGCAGAGGTGAGTAATTTGGTTGGACAGACCTATAGCCACAAAGCCCCCAATATTTTCTTGTAGAAGGAAAAAACGGATTGTAAGACTCTGGCCCTTCTTCATTCCCTTGGTTACTCACAGTCCTAATGCTTTCTGCCAAAACAAGGAAAACAGCACCAAGTTCAAATCTAGTGCAACCAATCTACCATGTCTAAACTGCTTTTCTCAGGTCTTGAGTAGTCTACTCTTGAATTCAAGCCAGAATACTTTGTTTACTTATGGGGGTGGGGGTGGGGGCACAAAAAAGGGAAGGGGGAGAGAGAGAAAATCCCAAGCAGGCTCTGGGCTGTCAGTGCAGAGCCTGACGTGGGGCTCAGTCTCAGAATCCGTGCAACCATGACCTGAACCAAAACCAAGAGTTGGACATTTGATTGACTGAGCTCCCCAGGTGCCCCAATCATGGAACCATTTCATGGAATATGGCGGGTGAGAATGGATCAGAGTATGCAAAAAGGAAACCTGCTAGTTACTCTACATGGCAGGAAGATGAGGTGAGGTTATCAATCTTTTCTGATTTCTAAGACCTGTTTTACCCCATAGATACAAATGATTAGCAAGGGAGAAGTGTTAAAAGCTCCTTAATGAACACGATGAAATGAACTTTTAAATGAAAATGAGACTCAGTTGCTGCTCTGCTACAAGAGACAATAAGCAAGGTCTAAATATTCAAGCAATTAGTCTACTACAACCTATCAGACCCTTGAAACAATTACATCAAATCAGGAGAGGCTTGGCAGTGTAGCAAGTCTACATTCAGACAACTGAAACACCACACCCAAAGGCACAGATGAAATAAGACCAGCTGAAGGAGGCCAAAGTTGTAACTGGGAAGGAAGACCTGAACTCTTCACGCTGAGCTCTACACTTAACAGGAAAACTGTAGCCCAACTTCTAGTTTTGCAGCCAGGGAAATCTACCCAATTTGTAGTAAGCTGTAGCAAAGCTAACCCTTGGAACAAATCCTCCCAATTTCCAACATCAATGAGAAATGGAATTAACACATGGGAGTATGGCCAAAGTATCAAACAAAGTATCATCAGTCTGGGTGGAAGATTACAGGTTTTTATTCTTTATATTTTTTTCAAGTTATTACATTCAACAAGTTTTGCTTTTGTGATCATCAAATCATTTAAAAAATAAACCCCCGATATAATTCCTTAAAGTAAGCAGCATGCTAAATAGCTAAATGTTATTACCCCCAGCCCAAAAATACATTATTCCAATGAAATATTACATTTTCCTTAAATAGGCTGATGAATTAGCTGCCCTATAATCATGGCATTTCAATTGTTTTTTGGCCAGCTTTGCGAGATAAGGCTACTTTTCTAAACCTTTGCTGCTGCAACTAACAAAAATCGATATGGCTAGCATAGCCAAGAGATTCCTGAATCATCAAATAGAAAAATAATGCCGATTCCTAGGACACCAATAGTTCCATTTCGCTAAAATTGTTTATGATGTCTTGCAGAATACCAGATTTCCTCCCCTATTCTCCTTGAACAGTGCTAAACTATACAGCACCTGTAGCTATCCTGGCTTGTATTTAAGCTTATTTTAAATTACTTCTGTAGGGGGCAGGGCAGGGAATAAAATAAAATGCTTCTGCAATTTTGTATTGCAGTATGTTCTTGGTCTAGAGCAGGGTTTAAGTTCTATACACTTCAGATCTAAGATCTTATCAGGCAGGACCAAGAATAACCAGTGTGGAAACAACAAAGCAGTACAACAAAACAAAAAATCAAATGAAAAAACATAAAAGCTCTTATGAATGCCTCAGGATTTCAGAAAAGCTCCTCCTAACAGGCAGAATCGATTTTTAAGAAGCCACTTACATATTCAGATTCTTTTCTTCTCCCCCAGGACTTTGCACATGCTGTTCCTCCTGCCTGGAGGTGTTCATCTGGCTTGAATCCAGAAGAGCATACCTTCCCCAGTACTTCCTTTCCCTTCTCCAGGCAAAGTTGGAACTGCTGTTTGTCCGTGCCCCTGCCCCATCAGAAGGTCCAAAAGGGAAAGCCCCTTGCCTATCTCATTCACCTAATCATCCCCAAGTAGTACAGTGTTGGATGCATATTAAGCTTCTGTCAAATTAACGGTTTCCTTAAGCTTAGGAGTCACAAAATGAAAGGCTTACAAGGGAAGAGGAAGAAGACTACATGAAGGGGCAAGCGGGCTGGAAGGGGACTCTAACCAACTGGAGAGTCACTGGATGAGAAAAGAATGACAAGCTCTTTGTTAGGGCGGCTGCTGCTCAGCTCCTCCCAGACGGTGCTGTGCACAAAGGCTGGTCATGTCTGCAGTAGCCAGATGTTCAGATCATTCAGGTCACCAAAACTCTGGGTTTTCACGTGCATCTCCTGACTTTAAAAGTTTTTAAAAAACGTTAGCACTGAATTCAAAATATTTTAACCAAACACATTGTGTGGGCCAAGGAAAACAGGCCCAAAAGCCAGATGTAGGTGCTGGTTTTTGAAATCTACCCTGGCCTTCCCAAGCCTTTTTAATCCTAAGCAAGTTCAATCAACAAACTGTCTCCTTTCATCTCACTGCTTAAGTCTTATCAAAACAATGGGGACTCTTAGCAAAATTACAAAGGGAAAAACATGATGCCATGAAATCAGGAATTCATATGTTAGAAACAAAAACAGAATTATTCCATTTCAGTGCTTCTATAACTCTAATTCAGCAGACATCAGAGTCCTATTCTAGACATATTTTTATGGTACAATGGCTTTAAATTTGGAATTTTATGACATACAAATCACTATGTGATACTAGCTATCATCACGAGCAGGGTCACCTGCATTAAAATAAAGCTGCTCTCTACTGAACTGCCTGAGTGTTGGTTTCGGCCCCAGAATGAGATTCAGTTTCCTAGTTGCAAGACACCCTCTGTACAAGCACAAGAATTGTGATAAATGATAACTGCTCCTAAGAGCTTTAAATTTATAACATTAAGGTTACGAACAATTTTATTCTGAATTAAACTAACATTTGTTTCCAAGCAATGCATTTTATTTGGAAGGATACCAGTTACCAGTCATCAAAACCTTTTGTTATGTTGAAAATGTAATTTTAATAGATAATTCTTCATCTTACATAGGAGCACAATAAAATACACCACATTCTGAAGAAACTCCAGAAGTTATGAGAATAAAGAGTAGGGGAAATTCAGATGGGCTACAATATCCATTACCTTAAATTGCAAGAGACAAAGGTTCCAACCCGCAGGTTAACATTTACATACTTAGGACTGGCTACACTGATGACTTAAAAATAACAAGGATCAGAAATTAGATATGGAAACGGGTGGGAAAGAACAGTTTTTCTGAGGGGAGGAACTCTGTCAATGCAGAAAAAATTACTTAATATCAAACAATAGCTCCCAGAGCAAATACTGAAGGATGAAAGTAAGAATCATAACTGAGGATTTGATGCTCACAAAGGAAGAAACCTTTCGGATGACACTTATGCAAGCTGTTGCTTGAGATCTGCTCGTCAGGTCTACAAGGAAGACTCATAAATGCCTCAGCAAACCCCAAATGATTATCAGATTGGTGCTTCCTAATAGTATCATACACCAGTGGTTACACATGAAGTTTTCAGACAAAAACTAAGAAAAAGGTCATAACCGAAATGCCAGACAAACAAATGTGGCACATGTGAGTCCTACACAAAGCCAGTCACAACGGCTGCTTTGCTGTGACTCTCCTGTACAATAATTTTCAAACATCATGGCAAGACACCAATGATCATCTAACTAATCAGACAACACAAACACATTTATTTCAAATTTCTAGGAGGTAAAAAAAATATCAGATACCAATGCTTTATGCATGCTCAGGGCCAGCTTATAAATACTCCATTCAGTGATATCTTAACACAAGTTTGTATTAGTGAAAAGAAACTGGCAAAATCCACCTCTTGTCATTCGACTTGTCAGATGGTGAAGACCAAAACAGAATGTTCCATCAGTTTTAATTTTTAAATACGATTGTCACATTGGGAAAATGAAACACAGTAAAATAAACTGTACAAAGGCAAAGTAGAATAACAAAAAATATTTTACTAAAACATAAGATTTACAGAAGTTTCCAGACAAGCCATACAAAATGGTCACAAGCTTTTTTTGAAGGAAGGATTCTACACTTGACAGCAAAGTCACAATGTTATTAGTGAGGGCTGTGATGTCTGTTTAATGTTCCCATTTTGGTTCAAACAATCAAGCTTGTCCATCTACAGCGTCTAAATAAAGTTAGACTTGGCTAGAGAGCATATTCTAAAGAACTGGTTAGCTGCTTTTACCCAATGCAATTAGATCACCATAAAAAGGGGGAAAGGAGCCCATAAAATTAAAACTACCTCTCACCCCCTCAAAAAAAATAATAAAGAGAAAACACCCACACCCCTGCAGCTAACCCTGACAACTACCTTCATTCACAGTGCTTTATACTTTAACCATCATTGGGGAAATGAATAAAAGCAGAGAGGGGCCACTGCTTTTAAACGTTTCACAACAATCCAGATGGTACTTCTAGCCTCTGCTCATGCTTTACAACAGTGAATCAGGACAAGACATAGATTTGCTAATGTGCATTTAATCACCAAAGGACTGAAGATGTCTGGGCTTTTATTCTGTAATGTTTCTAAGACTGTGTCCATTAAATGCAAACAAAAAAGGAAGAAGTCTTGGCAGAACAGGAGAAGTGATGCACACTTGATGATCAGATCGATTTTAAATATTATTCATGGCATATAGCCTAGTCCATGCTCTAGCTGTAGACAAAAACAAACATGCAATTATTATTTTACTTAGCTTCATGTTACTTTCCAAACTCTATAAAAATTAATTAGTATTAAGTTAAATTCATGCCATTTTTCTGTCATCTGGATCAGACAGAAAGCCTATATATGTCTAATTACAAAACACTACAATGGAATCCAGAAGTTCTACAGAATTCAACAGAATGAAAAGACTTGTCTCCTTTTGTCTCCTTCATTTCTAGATATATAATGCTCTCCACTAATTGTGTTAAAATCTGTAGCAGGAAGAAGCTCACTGATTTCAAACTCCCTAGCTCTAAAGTGACACACAGTTTTATTAATCAGATGAAATACAAAAGCAGCTCAAGGAGTTATAAAAAGCTTTCCGTTTTCTCTATGTACTGCTAGATAAACAGCACACACACGGTATTTGATACACCAGGTATAGGTTATACAAGAGTTGAAGAGCTCCCCCAATTACAGGCTATCTTTAATTTGGGGGTCATGAAGCAGGCTGGAAGTTGGAGCTTAAACATCCGTTAAGAGGTGCTCATATACTAGAAGCGGGATCTGACTTACTCCTCTCGATACGTATTTTTTTTCTTTTTGCTAAGACTCTAAAAGAAGTTTTTTAAAAGGTAGTGTGTATTTGTTTTAAAAAGTGGAAGTGGTGTGAAGGAGAATGGATATTAAATACCTGTTTCTATGGCTTGGGCTTCGTTGGTCTTCCACTGCTCCGCTACATCATTTGCTAATGGATCATCTGGATTGGGAGCACTTAACAATGCCTGGATCGATAGCAGAACTGTGCGGATCTGCAGTGCTGGGGACCACTTATCTATGAAGGCAACAGGCCCAGAATGATCAAGCATGAAACAACAGCCACAGAACTACTGCATTTCATTCCCACAGACCTTTGTGGTCTTTATATAATAGGCAAGATTACAATGTTCAGATTCTCAACATGGAATGCTTAAGATAAAAAGGAGAAATCTTACTTAATAGCATATATTAATAAAGGTAACACTTACCTTTCAAAATATCTAAACATATTCTTCCCAACTTGTCTACATTAGGATGATAAATTTTGGTCATGAAACGTACTTTAGGGGCTGCCATCGGGTATTCTTCTGGAAGGAATAGTTCAAGTTTAAAAGTCCCTCCCTCAAAGGGGGAATCCTGGGGGCCAGCAATGACCACATGAAAATAACGGGCGTTGCTCTCATCTGGTTCTGCTTTAATGCCAGGAACTGGTTCCGCCAGCAAACGCTGGGTTTCCTACAATAGAAAGACAATGCATTCGTCAAACAAATGTCACTTTGCTGAACACCAAATTAAAAATTAAGAAGTTCACCTCTTGGAATTGGACTTAACAGAACCTCTCCAATCTCCTGATGGGTTTTTATTCATTTTATAAGACTATTTAAATCATCCCAATCAGCTGAATGCAAAAGCAAATGAATACTGATGACACATATACTCTGTAGCTACAAATATCTGAAAATATGTTGATAATAAAAATTAGGCTAATGAAACTGATTTTATATTAAGTTGAGAAGTGAGGAGAGGGGAGAGGGAGGAGAAAGAAGAAAATAACACTGGAATTATCACATAGTAAAGGCAACTTGCTCTCTTTAAACTCCACTAAAACCAAGCTGTTTAAAAAGTAAAATTTGGGGCGCCTGGCTGGCTCAGTCAATGGAACAAGCAAACTCTTGATCTCGAGGTTGTAAGTTCAAGCCCCACACTGGGTGTGGCGATGACTCAAAAATAAAATCTTTTTAATAAATAAATAAAAAGTAAAATTAGTACTAAAAGTCACTAAAAATCTTTCCCCTGAAAAACAGAAGGGAATGTAGTAGGGACAAGTGCCTAGGCACCTCAACAGGGCTAGAGAAATATGTACAACCCTGACGACGAACCCTTACACTGCTCCCCAACAATCAATCTTTAGTTCTCTTTTCCATCTTTCTCCCTCTCTCCTAAAGTACTCGAACGTTCTCTCTCTTCAAGCCTCCAGCATCTTCATTCTCACCCTCACTTTTGGCTGAGAACTCTGCTTTCTATTTCACAAAAAAAGACACCTCCTTAAGTTCCCACTGTAGCATCTGTATACCCACCTTCAACTGCGTGCCCACGTGTTCTGCCTGTCCTCTTGTCACTGTCGATAAAATGGCCATCACTCTTGGCTAAGACTAACCTCTCCTCTAAAGAAAGCACTAGATCTTATCTCCTTTTTGCCTATTCAAGGACATTGCTCTAGCATCTCTTTCCTCTCCTGAATCATCTTCCCTTCTTTATTGGATTTTTCCCAAACTGTACAAACTTGCTATAATTTTGCCCAATAAGAGGGGCAAATGACCTTGACCTCACTCTCCCCAGACCAGCTAATGCCCCACTGCTCAGCTGCTTGTTAAAAGTTATCTATGCTTGCTTGTCTCCAATTTCTCTCCTCCCCTCCTATCTTGAACACAACTCTCCAATCAGGGTCTAGCCACTAACCTGCTTGTTGAGGTCAGCAGTGATTCCCGCACAGTTAAATCAAATGGACAATGCTTAATCTTCATCTTACTTGACCTAAATGGAACATCTTTTCTAGCTGGTCTGCCCTCCTCCTTGTTCCCTGCTCCTCACCCAGCTGCCATTAGCCATGTTCTCCTGTCTTCCTATTAGTCTGGCAGCAACCTCCATGTTGGTTCTTATCTCCCCAACATTGAAGTGCCCCAGGGCCCTGTCTTAGGGCTTCTCTACTACACACTTCCATAGTGACCCCATGTAGTCCAATAAATCTAAATACTAAATACACTCTGTATGATGCTTTGCCAAATTCATATCCGGCACAGATCTCTCCCCTGGATCACACTTCCTCCATCCATAAAGACCTGTTCAACAGCTCCTCTTGAATATCTGATTAGCACCAAACTTAGCATTCCCCACCCTCAACCTGCTCCTCCCTCAATGCCTTCTTTTTATCAGTTAACCATAAATCCATCCTTCCAACAGGATCAAACATTGTCCTTCATAACCCACCACATCTAACCTGATTGGCAGATTTTGTTGGCTTAAACATCAAAATATATCCATGACTGGACTACTTCTTACCACCCCACGGCCACACTTCTGATCCAAGCCACCATCAAGCTCTCACCTAGCATACTGCAATAGCCTAACTTTGTACTTCCTGCTTCTGACCGTGCTCCCCACTCCCTCCTGGGTCTGTATTTCACAGACTTTTCAAATTCCTTATAATGGCCCCCCAAGAAGAGGTTTTACGTGATCCCCTCACTCAGCCTACTCTTAACTCATCTTCAGTTATGTTTCCCCCAACCTGCTTCCACCCTGGCACTTTGTTTCACCCAGATTAGCTTCTTTGTAGCTCTCCAACCTGCCATACTCCCCCCTCAAACAGCTCTGCACTTGCTCTTTTCCCCCAAATTTCTATCTGGTTTGTCTCTCAGCTCTGAAGATCTTCATGCAAATGTGTTTTCTCAGTGAAGCCTCCATAACTGAAACTGCAAAACCCCATTCCACCCTAACCTCTACCCTCCCTCTATCCCTGTTCCCCTATTTTATCTCCACAGCACTACTAACATATTATATATCTAACTTATTTTGTTCAGACTGGAAGTGCCATAAAAGGAGATTTGTGCCTGTTTTATTTACTGCTACATCCTCAACATCTGGAACAGTGCCTGACACCACAGATGTTCAATAAATACTTGCTGAATTATGAATCTATTTGATGTCACAAAGAACAGGGAGATAAACTATCAGAATTTCATCTTTAACATTAAAGCAGGGTTATTCAAAGCAGGATGTGCACATCAACTATCAGAATTTCATCTTTAACATTAAAGCAGGGTTATTCAAAGCAGGATGTGCACATCAGAGGAGGAAAACAAAAGGATCCATTCAGGCATAGGAAGAAATAATCTAACTTCTATTTATAAACAACTTACAAACAGCCAAAAAATGTTAACATGCAATAACGGAAATGGACAATACTGAGTACAATTTCATATATTAGTAATATATTTTCAACATTTTGAATAAGCATGTGCAATCAGAAGTTTCAGAACACTGCCATATCAACAGTTTTAGATATAAAAAATGAGAATACTGTATTTATGCTGCCTTCACTTCAGAAAACCCATACACCTTAATACCATTTCACTCTAGGCCTACAGTGCACATACTAAAAAAGATTTACCTTTCATAATCATAAGATCCAGATAAAAAATTAAACCCTTTCCCAAATTGTGTTAATAAACTCATAGCCATTTAAAGTAATGCCTTAACCCAAAAACACCCTAGTCTCTAATTAGAGACTAGGTTTTTGGTTTGTTTTTTTGTTTTTTGCTTTGTTTTAATCATGGCAATGCAAGGGCAAATGGGAAGCTGAAATGCTGTAAACTAAGGTTCAAAGTAAAACATGTTTAGAGCATTAAAAACATCTCAAGATACAATAATGAAGCCTCCCACTGTGGGAAGTCCTCCAACATGGAATCAGAACAAGAGGCCAGTCTTCATTTTTTGCAAAAAAGTGAAGATACTAAGGATGAAGAGTAAGAGTAAATAAAAGAATGAGAAAAAAAAAAAAAAAACGGATGGTAAAATTCCCTGAATTCTGGCCTCTCCTCCCCTCCCTCCTCCTTTCGTTTTGTCCCAGGTCTTCGTATTTTTAGAAACCCATTAAGAGAGAGATTGGTAAAAAAAAGAGAAGGCTGGGGTCCAAGAGCCCCAAACCCCACTCCCTGGTTACACAAAGTAGTAGCAGCTCTATTCAAGACTATAAAAAGCTCCCGAAGGGCCTCCAAGATCATATCCCAAAATAGCCTCAAAATCACTCTTAGAACACACTGTCAGAGACTGCATTCCTTCCTCATCTTCAGTTCCTCCGCAAAATCAGAGGCTTTCTAAAGAATGTACATGTAAACATATCACACGGCCTGGTCAATTACAAGACTTCATCAGGGCACAATCTAGAATAAGCTTTTAGGTGTGGAAGACTTTTTCAAATAGTTTTTATATGCTCTCAAGTTCTCATAGATTTTGATACAATGAACAGATGCGTAATTATTTGACTGTATGGCACTGATTTCCCAAACCCACAGCATAAATTATAGGAGGAAAAACAAATAAAATCCAAACCAAATGGAACAAGTCTCACCCACAGAAGTTGGAGTCCATTGTTTTCCCCAAAAAAGGCAAAATTGGGTAAGAAATAAAATCCTTCATGTTACTTACTATTCACACATGGTAAACTATAAAACACCTCCTAGTTTTATATTATTTTTTTGGTAGAAAGAGTGAAGTACACTGTGATTTCTTCAAGTCTGTAAGTAATGGGTTCAAATTCCTACCACACTGCTTACTTAACTACGATTTCTAAGCAAATAATTTACACTGCTCTGAGCCTCAGCTGCCTTATCTATATAATTAAGATTACCTCTCATGCAGAGTTGCTATGAAGATCAAAAAATATAATACTGCAGAAAGACTTAAACGAGATCCCATAAGGCGGCCATAGCCCTATACAACCAACTCAAAAAGAATGTTAAGAGCAAAGCACAATAACAAATCTTAAGATTTATTAAATAAGTTTGTTTCTAAAGAAAATAGAATAACCATTAGTTGCACTGTGACCTACTTGTTTAAAAGCAATCCTAGGACCCAATCCTAGGTAGCAACTGAGTTTAGGTCATACAGAACAAAAAGTACCCTAGACTATTTAGGGAATTAGTTACTAAAAAGTAGAAAAGGAAGTACATAAAAGTAGAGTATGAATTTAAGTGACAGTATGATTAAGTCTCAAGGAAACTCATTTTACAGAGGAAGTATAATAATTCATGCTGTAAATATTTTTTTCACCAATAAATACTTTAAGAAGGAATTAAGTAACATCAAATTGATCTGATCATCATAGATCTACTGGGACTTGAAGAGCAAATCCCAGAATTATACACCACAGTAAACTGTAACACTTGACAGTCTGTCAACTAAATCCACGAACTAGGTTTTTTCCGCCCTTTAAAGTTCAGTAACGCTTGTGCTCACTATAGCAATGGAAGGTCTTCTACGTTTTTTAAGGCAATGATTGAATAATATACAGTAAAATTCTAGATAATAAACAGAGTTCTTAGAAAAAGAGTGGTAATGTGCATATGAGAAAAGTTAACTTTCTCTATACACTTCCAACATACATCTACAGCACTCAGGTTTTCCCCTATTTAGAATATTCTCTGAAACACAAAATGCAATGTATTACTCATAATGCCAATTGTAGACATTTTAGATCATCTCACCCAAGAACCATCTGACTATTCTGGACAATATTATCAATTTTGTTATCACAATTAGTCTTAGAAAAACTGACAGATGCCTCAGTGATACCTACTGTCTATTCCAACCTCTGTTAACTACATCTTTAAGCAATTCTAAAGTATTAACAAACAAGGGCTCCTTTTTTGGGATTACTGATAAAGCAAACGCCAACTTATCATTATATACACAATTGTAAACTACTTAAAGGTATTTACAACATCACCCCCTACAAGTGGGCATTTAAAAAAACGTTACCAACATTTTTGAATGTCATGCCCCTAACATTTTATACATGAGCCAGGTGGTTTTTACTGACAATTTTGGTTAACACAATGAATTTTAGGAATGCAAACTATCTCCTTATAGTAGAATTGACTGTGTTTATTCTGGCGGGGATTATAAACAGAGCCAAAGTTGTGCTCAATTTCCCTACTACACTTCCCTACAAATCCTAAAGTCAGCTAGAGGTATGTACAGCATGAAAAGAATGGTCGATGAATATTTTCCCTACAGCAGTGCTGCCCAACAGAAATATGAGCTGCAAATATAATACTAAATTAAATTCTCCACTAGTCACTTTAAAAAGTAAAAAGAAACAGGTAAAATTAATATTGTAGTTAACAATATATCCAAATAGCATTATTTCAACACATAATCAACATAAAAATAATTGGGGCGCCTGGGTGGCTCAGTCTGGTTAAGCGTGACTCTTGGTTTTGGCTCAGGTCACAATCTCATGGTTCATGGGTTTGACCCCCACATTGGGCTTTGCACTGAAGGTGCAGAGCCTGCCTGGGGCTCTGCCCCTCCACCGTGCGCGCACTCTCTGTCTCTCTCTAAATAAATAAACTTTAAGATATATATATAATTAATATTTTACAATCTTTTTCATACAATGTCTTCAAAATCCAGTAATTTAGATTTGTAATACATATCAATTCAAACTAGCCACAGTTCAACTGCTCAATAGTCACATGGGGCTACTGAACAGGAAACTGAAAACACAAGACAGTCCTGTTAGAATGATGTTACTTACAGGTTATTAAACTAATTTTATTTCATACAGTAAAATCTGGTAGAGAAAAGCATCACTTTTTCCCCTCCAAAAATTCTACACAAAAAGTAATGTCAGACCATTGGAATCACTAATAACAAGAATGTGGGTGTTAGTTTGTTACAGTCACAAGATTGTGCTTGAAAATAATGATTTGCAGCAATTTCGAAAAAACCTAAATGCATAAAAATTAATTCAAACAAGGTAACTGCATGAGGAAATTAAGGGTCAATCCCTGAGAAATAATTTTAATTTTTACAGTCCACACTACCCCCTAGTGGATGAAAGACCTCACTTACCTATTCCAACACCTTTTCCTTCACAAATGGCTCATAAATTTTTTTATTGTAATTCACTAAGTTTTTAAAAAATGCTTATCCTAAAGTCAGATGAGAATAAAGATTCTCAAGGCATACCCTCCACCTTCCTCTTTTTCTCCCTCTACTCCCACACACATCAACCTCACAATTTCCTTCTCTGAAAAGAAGGAAAAACTGGTAGAAGCTGTTTCGAAGGCTCTAGGTATCAAGGACTACATCTTAAAGTTCAGACCAAGGTACCCCTTTAGTGAAAAGTTTTTTTTCCAGTTGGACTGGTAAGTACCAGAAAGTGCAGTTAACCCATGAACAACACAGGAGTTAGGGGCATCAGCCCCCAGCATGGTTGAAAATCCACATTTAACTTGTGACTCCCCCAAAACTTAACTACTAACAGCCTGCTGTTGACCAGAAGCCTTACCTGTAACAGTAAATTAACACAAATTTTACATATTATATGCTGCATTCTTACATTAAATCAAGCTAGAGAAAAGAAAATGTTAAGAAAATCATAAGGAAGAGAGAGTACATTTACAGTACTGTACTGAATTTATCAAAACAAAAAGACCCACGTATGAGTGGACTCACGTGTCAGTGGACCAGCACAGTTCAAACCTTTGTTAAGGGTCAAGTGTACTCTGTATTCAACTTGGAGTAATAACCAAAAGATGGGACGGAATGACCTGGGCTAGAAGCTCTAGTTTTTTCTCCCCAAGACTATATCAATAATTTGACTTTATCAAAATTCTGTTAAATTCAGCAAAAAGGAACAGAGATGTGGAAGCCAGAGAAGGATTTCTGAAAAACTAAGTACAGACAACCAACTTGTTTCTCTGGTTTGAATTAGTCTGGAAGCCTCTTCCCTGTACTTCAGTTTCCTGGGCATTTATACCATTCGTCTTACTATAGCTAGGACAATAACTGTTAGCTGACTAGTCAGGCCCTAAATTGTCTGAAGATAGGAACTCCAGCTACCAAATGGTGGTGAATGAAGTGATAAGCGAATGCTTGTTCAGTGAATACATACTTGCATGATTAGGTACCACATGGAGCTGAGAATTACTATACTTACTGTGTTAGTTGGTAACTTCCACCCCAGGAACGGCATTTAAAATTATTCCAATCATTGACAACAGACAAAAATCTGAAAATCCTACTAACAGAGTGTGCCTACAATAAGGAAAACCACTAGCCTGAATTCCTTGTCCAGCACCTCCCAATTCTTTTGTCCCACTAATAAGTACACCAGGTTATACTATAGTCTGTTTCTTTTCCTCCCCCCACTAGTCTGTAAATTCCTCAAGGGCAGGAACTCTATGCAATTATCAAGCACTATGCCCAGATAGGCAGAGAATCAATAAAAGATCAAGTAACAATAAAAACTAACTGTGGCAAATAGTGACTTAAGTGCTCTACATGTATTATTAACATTTAATCTTCATACCCATTTTACAAACGAGGGAAATGAGAAACTAAGAGTGACCACTTACATTATAACCAAAGCTAGCAAGTGGCAGAGCCAAGATTAAAATCCAGATTACTGGGTTTACTCAGTCTGGCTTCAGAGCCTGACTGCTTAATCTCAATGGTATACAGAAAGACAATTAACAATATACAGTAAATGTCAAGTGTTTGGCAGGATAGTAAATAACACAGAAGTCAAGGGCTATTTTCAGTAGTTCATAATCATGAAGAAATGCTTCATGAAAGAGGTAAATTAATTTAAGCCATAATGTCATTTTTTTTTTCCTTTGGGACTGGCAATTGAAGAAGTATAGTCTTATTAACATAAATGAAATAGAATAAATCTGCTTTATTTTGATGGAAAATTTGGATGTATGCCATTTTGACCTGGAATTATCTATTACATAAGCCACTTTGCCTATCTCTTATATTACATGAAACCACTATGCTCTGAAATGTTATGACTTTGAAATATGGATTTACTAACAAATGTTTATTGTTTACTTTGTACATGACATTACGGTATCAACTAATTCAAAGGAAGAATAAAACAAAGACCTTGCCCCTCAAGAAGTTATTTCATGTTGAGTATGAAGTACACATAAAAGTCAATTTTCAATTTTTTTTAAGTTTATTTATTTTGAGAGAGCACACGAGCGGGGGAGGGGCAGAGAGAAAGGGAGGGGTCCACGGAGGGGGAGGGGGAGGAGGAGAGGTAGAGGAGGGGAAGAGGCAGAGGGAGAAGCAGGGGAGAGGGATGGGGAGGGACAGAGAGACACGGAGAGGGAGACAGAATGAGAATGAATTCCAAAGCAGGCTCCTCGATGACAGCGTGGAGCCTGATGCAAGGCTTGAACCCACAACCAAAAGATTGTGTCCTGAGCTGAAACCAAGAGTTGGATGCTCAACCAACTGGGCCACGCAGGTTCCCCTAGTCAATTTTTGAAAGATGCATTTTAGAGTAGGGTATGTCAAGGTCTTAGAGAAGGTGGTACAGATGTGATTAGGAATACTAACAACACGAAAAACAGCACTACACTAGAAGCACATTATGTCCCTGCCTGTTTCTAAAGACATTTTAGAAGTTTTCTGGGGGCGCCTGGGTGGCTCAGTCAGTTAAGCGTCCAACTTCAACTCAGGTCACAATCTCACGGTTCGTGGGTTCAAGCCCCGCGTCGGGCTCTGTGCTGACAGCTTGGAGCCTGCTTCAGATTCTCAGTCTCTGTCTCTGTCTCTCTCTCTCCGTCCCCCCATGCTCATGTTCTGTCTCTCTCTCTGTCTCTCAACAATAAACATTAAAAATAAATATAAATATAAATAAATAAATAAATAAATAAATAAATAAATAAATAAATAAATGTTTTCTGGAAAGATAACTTTACATCTCCATCTTTCTTTTTTTTCTGTTTTTGAAAGATTTCTAAATATCAGCATCACAGTTAAAGACATGCCAACTACTCCTTCATAAAACACTCATGAAATTCTTAATGGTAAAACTGTCCTTTGGATACCCAGCACTGTAATTAGACTCATGAAAGTTAACATCTCCATTTTTTTCTTGATTTCTGATTTGATGGATAATATAAACACTTCATTGCCTGGACTTTCTTTAGCACCAGCTCAAAAACTGTAAATATGTCTTTAATGATCTGAATAATGTAACTGTCCTTCTGTCTTAATGAATTCTGTGTCTTAGGAATGATGTCTTAGAACTCTGAACAGAGGATCTGGCTTAGTAACACTTCACTGAGATTGGGGCTGTTGAACAAGGTCCCTAAGGCACCATTAACAAACCCATCAAAAGCATCTTTAAAATATTTGCATACTTTAGGTTTGGGAAAGATGTATGTAACTTAGTAGGCAGAGGAGGAAAGGTCTTCTGTATTCATCCTGAATGAAAATAGGAAAATTTTTCAATGCCTGTTTCTATATAGTGAAAACCAAAATTATGAGTGATGTATTAGCAAAAACCAGTGAACATGTACTTTTTAAAAAATTCAGCATTTAGGGGCGCCTGGGTGGCGCAGTCGGTTAAGCGTCCGACTTCAGCCAGGTCACGATCTCGCGGTCCGTGAGTTCGAGCCCTGCGTTGGGCTCTGGGCTGATGGCTCAGAGCCTGGAGCCTGTTTCTGATTCTGTGTCTCCCTCTCTCTCTGCCCCTCCCCTGTTCATGCTCTGTCTCTCTCTGTCCCAAAAATAAATAAACGTTGAAAAAAAAATTAAAAAAAAAAATTTAAAAATTCAGCATTTAAGTTAGAAATTACCTCAATTGTGGGTTTCTTTCTTAAACTTTTAACTGGTTACTTGAAGTTGATAATTCATTTTAAGGCCTTTATGTGTAATTGTAGCCATTTGTCTACAAACTCATCTATTAAGCAATAGTAAAATCCCCCCATTCATTCATATCTTCCCTCCCCTTCCTGAGTGTAATGCTGAAACTGGGAGCTTAAGAATGTGGAAGTTTGAAAATAGAAAAACTTATCTATAGTCACGTATAAGGAATGCCTGGCAGCATGAGGCAAAATGAGGTTCATAATGGACCTTCATCATTCCTTTAACAACCTGACAAGAGCCTTGTTGTGAAATAAATAATCCCCTAGCCTTTATGGATTCCCAGATCCCTCAACAGCAGCTTTAGTCTCATAAGATTTCCTAGCTGTCTGCCCAGCATCTAAGACCTAGGCTCAGTCAAAACCTGTGTATCAAAGCTAAAATACACAAGAAAGACCCACTGTGGAGTAGTTACCTTCAGACAGCAACGGAAGGGGTTCTAGAGTAGCATGCTGTACTTGGCATCTGCAATCAAACTGCAGAGTGTGATGCATACAATGCTGGCAGTGAAGTCTCCACCATGATGGGATTCTGAGCCTTGTTTCCTGAATGCCTCATTGGCACCTTTGAAGATCATGTGAGGTACCCAATAACTCAATAAATACTATTTCCATTCAACCTAGCCAAAGTTGACCTCCACTGCTTGCTAAAAATACAAAGTCTAAGCTAGACAGAGAAGAAAGTGAAGAGAAGGTAAGAATTAATAGACTAGGGGGTGGGGTGTGGATGAAGAGGTTAAGAAGTGAAATATCTCTTTGGGATTAAATGAGATCAAAGGAGAGCACCCAAGTCGGCTAATCTCTTTATCAAAGAACTTCTACCTAGTATAACAGCCATTAAAGAGGGAGCTAATTTCACATTAAGAGAGCCAACTTCAACTAGACAGTCTGGTACATCTACTGGGGAAAAAACTTGGGAGCTAGGACACCTAAATTAAATCCCAATTCTAACTGTACCAATTTGTTACCCAACCATACAAACTCACTTACCTCCCTAGCCTTCTAAAAATGTAGTCCCTTGAACATTTCAAAGGTTCTCTCTAGCACTAAAATTGATTGGAAATTTTATTACTGGAACGGGTTAAATCTTACTGCTATATACCTCCTTCCAGTAGAAGGTCCCTTTTATAATACTCTTTAACCTTACAATTACTGTTCAATATTTTGACCTCCCTGTTGAGGGAAGAGGTATTATGGACTGTATCCCCAACATCTACACCAATGCCCAATATCTAACTAAATAAAGAAGAAGTTTGTTGCTAATGAGACCTGCTTTTTTCCAAATTATTTTTCACCTGCTTACTAAAGAAAAATACAGTATCAACTTAATAGGCCACACTCCTAATAGCCAAAATCTAATTAACATTTTAGTATGTTTATATTTTATCCTGATAAAAATAAAAGCCCTTAAAAACAGTTTAATATTTTTACACTTTTTCGTTTACTGTGTCACTGCATCCTGTTTTCTTTTTTTTTTTTTTAATTTTTTTTTTAATTTTTTTTTCAACGTTTATTTATTTTTGGGACAGAGAGAGACACAGCATGAACGGGGGAGGGGCAGAGAGACAGGGAGACACAGAATCGGAAACAGGCTCCAGGCTCTGAGCCATCAGCCCAGAGCCCGACGCGGGGCTCGAACTCACGGACCACGAGATCGTGACCTGGCTGAAGTCGGACGCTTAATCGACTGCGCCACCCAGGCGCCCCAATGTTTTCCTGGTTGCTTTACAGGTAAATTAAACAATAAACTTTGCCAACTGTATGGCATAAATAGGCACTTTTACTAGCCTAGAAGCTAGTGGCTACACTTGTACAGCTACCATATATTACTTACCTAATCCCTGATCACTAGTTACATCAGGTTTCAAATGTGGTAATCACAACAAAATTTAACTGCTAAATGCCTTAGGTCTCCACTAAAAGTCCTACACTTACATTAACAGACAAGAAGATGGACAGAAGCAAAAGCAGTTTGAATTTTCAATGAGGCAAACAAAAACAAGTTACAGTTGGTCCAGATTTGCATTCTTAATTCAATTGTGCTGACATAATTTTGTCCAAAATCCAAACCACAGGAAGAAAAAATTATTTTTTTCACATACTGCATACTAATTCTGAGATAAATTAGGAAGCGATCAGATATTAGATTTCTGTCTCCCCCAAAAACAAGCATCCCTTAAGAAGCCTGCCACACTGCACAACTCCAAGAGAGGACCATTCCCATCACAATCTGTATGAATAGCACCCCCTGAAGCTGTGCAGGGTAAGATCCTAAATACTTTGGATTAAAGAATAAAACCAGTTTAGCAGCTGTACAAATCAGCTTTATTATTATCTAACTCAGGGAAAATTGATTATACTAAAATCAAAACAATTCTAATAAAATCACAATGTATTATTTACCTCAAATATACCATTTCCCTACCCACTGTTGACAAATGGGCATTGACTGTGCTTTATAAAGATCTTTGTCCCATTTCAGGGGATTATGTTTAAGGTCATCTATTTTATGGAACTAATACATAAATAATGAAGTTTACCCACACTGAGGAGATACTCATTCTTTCCCAATTCACAGTGAAGCAGCATCTTTGCAAATCAGAAAGCAGTAATAACACTATAATGCTCAGCATTACGATAGGCTCTCCTCTGCACTCTAACCCTCTCAACCACCCTAGAGCTAGACTAATGTATTAAAGAGATAAAGAAGTAGAAGTAGGCTGTACAAGCTAGTACTTGGCACAGCTGTAAGTCAAGCCCAGAAAGCCCAACCCCCCATCCTGTGCTCCTACCACATATATCCTACACATCTAGTTCCACATACCCAAAATCCTTCTGCTATGGAGAATTAGCAAATAGATCTAAGACATTTAAGACACTAACCATTATTTTGCCCACAAAGAAGCATTTCTACCATTTTGAAAATCAATTGTCACTTAAGAGGTAAGCAAATAACCAGATGCTAATTAAAAAAGCAAGAGTATTATTGGGCAGTAGGAGTGCACTTTCTGCAAAAAGCTATCCCCCATGCACTTGCCCCCATCTGACTCCCCAGCTACACTAGTCCCTATAGGTCAAGGCCAAGGTGTAGCATTTGCATCCCTAATAATGAGCACCACACAGTGTCTCACGTTCCATACTGGCTGAATGAACATATCTACTACTGAAGTAAGCCCTAGAGAGGAAAAATATACATATATTGACAGGTAAAGGGGGATTCAAGAACTTCCAAAAATGGTAGGCCCAAGGCTTTAAGGAGCCAGACAGTGGCCATAAATGGCCAGGAGTATGCAGAAAAAAGGACTTTTTAAGGCTTTAAACCCAATCTTTATGAACTAATTCATACTTTTGCTTAAAAGCCTTGGCCTGGAGGAGCACTTGGGTGGCTCGGTGGGTTGAACGTCAGACTTCAGCTCAGGTCATGATCTCATGGTTCATAAGTTCAAGCCCCACATCAGACTCGCTGCTGTCAATGCAAAGCCCACTTCAGATCCTCCGTCCTCCTCACTCTCTGCCCCTCCCCCGCTCACGCTCTTCCTCTCAAAAATAAACATTAAAAACAAAAAAAGAAATAAAAAAATCATGGCCTTGATATCTTCCTTACAAATTGTGCACTTAAAGGACCAAACACTAAGCACCAGAGTATCAGGCTTAAGTTTCTTTTGCCCCATTAGCAGCTTTGATGATCTAATAATCATTTTTGTCGAGTTTAATAATGATCATTTGCTCAATACCAACTGGCTGATGTATTAAAGATTCAGTTTTCTACCTCAAGGTTTTTGGAACAATTTGAAATGAAACTTCTCAAGAAACCAAGGTTAGAAATTTTAATGTTTCACACATTATCAATCTGGTTTGAAAGTTAAATAATCTCAAAAGATCCAGCTGGAGTATATAACTCAGTAGACATTTTATTCTTCTGTGATTTCAGATGATTATTTTGTCCTGTGCTACTGAGCCAGAGAAGGAAATCACCCAGACAACTCAGATTTTAATGTAACTGAAATAACCACAAATTTACATACCGAGGCAGACATATTATATATGACAAAGTATCTGTGTATAATACTGGGTCAGATTCACCCACTTCATGTGGACAGCTAGTCTCTGCAATAATGCAATATGAATGCTGGACTTAGGGTTTGCCAGCATGTAAAACTGCACCTAAACAACAACAAAATTTCAAACAAAAATAACAAAAGCTTACAAAATTACAAAATAATTGATTTCTGTGGTCCAATAGTGGTTTCCTTGAGGAAAGTAATTAGATGACTGAGACACAGAGGTGGGGGACACTTCAGTGAGTATCCTTTTGATTTTGTAACACATGCAAGTGCTACTTACCAAAAACAGCAAGAAAAAATGTTTTTAAAATAAAATCACCCAAGGAAATTGAATAAGCATTTTAAGTAACCCTATTCTGAAAGTGGCAATGTCTCATTATCAAGAAAACCCTTAAAACTCAGAATAGACAAACTTTTTAAGTTATTTAGTGTTGTGGAGAAAACTGGCTCTCACATACATCACTTGTGGGATGGATTACAAGCTAACCCAATCTTTAAAATTTCACAACTTGGAATTTATCATAAGGAAACCTGTGGATGTGTTCAAAAGTACACCTCCAGAAATGACCACACCAAAACCTATGAGAAAAAGATGTTGTTAAAGGTAATGTGTAACACCAAAGAAATATACCCCCTATATAAAGTGAAACCACACTTCAAAACAGTATAATCTTTTAATTAAGTGTTGTGCTGGGGTGGAATATTCCAAATCTTAATGAGATGTTGGTTTTACAGCTGTTGTCAAAACTTAAATTTGTACACTTAAAATGGATGCATCACTTGTATGTAAATTCTACCTCAATAAAGTTTATATAAAAGGAAAAAGAAAGTGTAGTATGTGTCTTGAGCATATTGAGGGCAGCAAGTGGGTCTTAATTTGGGTAGACAGGGCTCTTTATTCACCTATTTGTTGAGACTTAGAGGCAGGAGTTACACTGATCAAGCAGTTATGAATTTGAGCAGCGGAGCAACACAGGAAGAAAGAAACTAGAGGAAAAACACCAAGAGCCAAGGACATGGCTTATGACCATTGGCTGCTTAAACTCCTAACTCTCCAATAAAAATCACTCAACTTGCAAAATGCTTGCAATCACACAGTGGATTCTTTTATGGAAATTGTTGAAAGGGCTGAGCCGTGTGTCTGAGTTAACAGCAGGCAAAAGGAAACCTCAAGACCTTCAACTACTTGATAAATGGCCAAACCTTAGGAAGGATACTAGCTTTTCAGAAGCTAATGAATTAGGAAGCTAGATAAATTTAGTTAGAACTCCAAGGTGTAGGGATTGACACAAGAATTAATCCTTAAAACTGACCTGGTTGTTCACACATGTTGTTTCATTTAAGCCCCAGAACCACCTCTGGAAATGTACACAAGTGACAGAACATGGATAGAAGCCCACTTCCGGTCAAGGGCTCTCTTTACACTCAACAGTTAGAACTTCGAATCCTCAGCATCCAGGAGTGCTTCACTCACATCCACACACTCATGTTAGATGAACGACAGAGTCAGAACTATAAGGTGTATCAGAGCTAAAAATACAAAATGTTTCTTCATTTGTTCTCATAATATATGAAATGTCCTTAGAGCTGATGCAGAGAGTCACCAAGGATAAACTGCGGAAGTACCATTTGCTTTGGCATTTTTCTCTCTCTAACCCTGCTTTCTTCTCTAACATCCTAGCTTGAAGACACGCAGTTCTGGTCTTTCCTGAGATTTGAAAGTTGGTCCAACAGGGGAAAAGATTCAACTGATTTGGAACAAAGGCACTTCTCTATAGTATATGTTGCTTACTTTTTTAAGGTTATTTATTTATTTTGAGAGAGAGAGCACGTGTGCACGTGCAAGGGACAGGCAGAGAGAGGGAGAGAAAAAAACCCAGGCAGGCTCTGGGCTCTGTGCTGTTAGCGTGGTGCCCAATGCAGGGCTCAACCTCACGAACAATGAGATCATGACCTGAGCCGAAATCAAGAATCAGACGCTTAACCGACTGAGCCACCCAGGCACCCCTATATGTTGCTTTTTAAAAATCCTGACTGTCAAATGGTGTGTATGTTGGGGGACGGGAGTTGCAGCAGGGGTCCCCTTACCCTAAGTGTAATTGTCCTATCTCCCTTCAGATGTCTACATCCCAGCTGGGGCCCCTCAACCCAAGTTTCTAAATTTTAACAATTTCAATCTTTTCTCTGTTTTCTTCCCAGATTTGTGAGTGGTACCTGCTTCCTATTCTACCACCACAATACCTTAAAGCTGTCTTTTCACCCTTTCAGTCAAGTAACACTTTTTAATTATTATTTTTGATAGAGCACACACGTGCACGCACAGGGAAGGGACAGAGAAGGAGAGGGGGGAGAGGATCCAAAGCAGGCTCTGCACTAACAGCAGAGAGCCCAACTCCAGGCTTGAACTCACAAACCATGAGCTCATGACCTGAGCTGAAGTCTGACACTTGACCAACTGAACCACCCAGGTGCCCCCTGGTAACACATTTTATCTGTGATAGTTCCCACATGTTCACAGAACTGCCAGAGTAAGGATTAGTCCAGCTGCCTGCACACCACTTAGTACCACCCCAACCTCCCACTCCTGCCCTCCACTCTGCAAAGGATAAAAGGACAGCTGGGAAGTAGAAGGGCAATTATGCCAGTTAAGGAAATGCCAATCCTAGAGGGTGCCCATCCAAGTACTTCAGGCCCCTACATGTTTGGGAGCCCTTCCACTGGACATGGGTAGAAGCCACAATACCATATCTAACAACTAGAATCAAATAATCAAATTCAGTATTCAAAGGGTGGTTTACTCAAAAACACTTATTTGAAAATATATGCATCCCTGTTTATTGCAGCATTATATACAATAGCCAAAATATGAAAGGAGCCCCAGTGTCCATCAACAGATGAATGGATATAGAACATGGGGGGGGGGAGGGTGATGGAATATTACTCAGCTATAAAAAAGGGAATGAGATCTTGCCATTTGAGACAATCATGGATGGACCTAGAGAGTATAATGTAAGTGAAATAAATCAGATACAGACAAATACCATAATTTCACTCATATTTGGAATTAAAAAAACACAACAAACAAAAGGCACTAACAGACAAATACAGAGAATAAACTGATGGTTGCCAGAGGGGAGGAAGGTGCGGGGATTGAGCAAAATGGGTGAAGGGGAGTGAGAGACACAGGCTTCCAATAATGGAATAAGTCATGGGAATAAAAGGTACAGCACAGGGAATATAGTCAATGGTAATGTAATAGCTTTCCATGGTTAGACTCTAGTTACACTTGTGGTGAGCACAGCATAAGGTATAAACTTGTCCTAGTCACTATGTGGTAACACCTTAAACTAATGGTACATTGTGTGTCAAATGCAACTCAACATTTTTTAATTTTTTTTTTTAATATTTTTTTTCAACATTTATTTATTTTTTGGGGGACAGAGAGAGACAGAGCATGAACGGGGGAGGGTCAGAGAGAGGGAGACACAGAATCGGAAACAGGCTCCAGGCTCTGAGCCATCAGCCCAGAGCCCGACGTGGGGCTCGAACTCACGGACCGCGAGATCGTGACCTGGCTGAAGTCGGACGCTTAACCGACTGCGCCACCCAGGCGCCCCTTTAATTTTTTTTTTTAACGTTTATTTATTTTTGAGACAGAGACAGAGCATGAATGGGGGAGGGTCAGAGAGAGAGGGAGACAGAATCTGAAACAGGGTCCAGGCTCTGAGCAGTCAGCACAGAGCCGGACGCGGGGCTTGAACTCACGGACCGCGAGATCGTGACCTGAGCTGAACGCTTAACCGACTGAGCCACCCAGGCACTCCGCAATTCAACATTTTAAAAATGTGGTTTACTGGTAACAATGTATAGGTTTCACAGAGGTCAAGACCAACACTATACCAACTAAGATCCACCATTCCTCACTTTTTAAAGCAGCAGACCACAGCTAGATGCCCTTCAGAGAACAATCTGATGATACGAGCTCAATGCAAGCCATACCCAAATGTGAACAACCCACTTTCATAATCTGACAAGATTTCTGAGATTCCCAACCCCTATACGACCAACTTCTCCCCAGTCACACTTCTCCAATACCCCTGACAGAAGATTTAGAGTCCAGCAATACTCTGAGGCAACACCTTCACACATCTATGGGAGTCAAATGAATCTACAGAAAAAGGTAAACTGCAGATAACAAGATTAAGAGAACAATCCTTGGGATCTCCCTGCCAGAGGATATAAATAAATATCCCTTCTCAGTCTTTCTCAGTTCCATTATAAAGCTTTTTCATTACAGATAAAAACAAGACTCTTAATACTGAGTGAAATGGGCAACATTTCTGTACTTTGCAATTAATCACATTTTTTCAAGATACTTGTTTTCCAACCAAGGTTGTGGGATTGATTCTACGCTATAAGAGGCAGCATGATAATGTGAAACATGCACAATTTTATAGTTTTTTTTAATGTTTATTTATTTGAGAATCTGGGGGCAGGGGCAGAGAAAAGGAGAGAATTCCAAGCAAGCTCTGCACTGCAAGGTCTCTTGGTTAGTGAGATCATGACCTGAGCAGAAATCAAGAATCAGATGCCTAACCAACTGAAATACCAAGGTACCCCACCAAGATACCTCATAATTTTATCATTTTAAAGTGAATCTTTGGACTTGGAATACAACCTGTTTGGGGTCTTAGAAAAAAAATAACCTTCTTTCTTCCCCTTTTTCTTAAATTTATTGTGTTTCTACCCGCCCCCGCTCCAGCCATACATTTGCTTTCATTTTAGTAAAATCAAATATTAAATTATTCTCTGACTACATATGCCAGCTATTGGCAAAATGAAGTGGCTGACATATACCAAGCAGAAAGAATTAAATATTTTCAGTGCCATAAACAGAGAAAACTAACTATAATCAGTACAAAGAACAAACATACTCAGCATAATAATACTTGTAATGTTTAAAAAACTAACATACATAAATCATAACCATAACTGGCCTGATGATTCAACTCAAGGATAAAGGACTACTTTGGAGTAAAGAAGTATGTGTGTGCACGCTAAGAATATTAAAATTGCTATAACTTGATTACTCATAAGATGGAACGTATGCTAGTTTTACTTTCTTTTTTCACTGACAGTAGACTAAAAGAGCTGCATTTTTTAAATACATACCTGTAGGACACAGGGAACGAAAGCCTGCTCACTGACTAGGACTTGGTTCTTGGCAGTCAGGGTCCCACTGCATTCTAATACAGGAAAACCTGCTAAGGTAATCCCTACAATGAGGGGCTAGCATCAGAATTCTCCAACACCTTTGTTTATTGTCCTGTTATGACTAATCAATTATTATCAATTAAACAGCAGAAAACAAAAAGGCTAGTATGTATGTGTGTGAACCATCAGAGCAAGGATCTATATAGGCTTTTTAAAAAGTATATATGGTGCTTAAAACTTTGACCCAGGGAGTGCCAAATATTTTATTTTTCCAACGGCTACAAAGAGCAAATTAAAATATTTTTTCATCAGCTTTAAAAAAATAAGTAAATCCTGCCATTTGCAACAATAAAATTATGCTAAGTAAGCCAAAAGACAAATATGCATGATCTCACTTATGTGTGGAATCTTTAAAAAGAAAAGAAACAAACAAACCCTAAGTAGAATAGAAGTTACCACAGAGGCTAGAAGGTGGAGGAAAAGGGAAGATGGTATGAATCAAAGAATAAAATTTTTCAAAATAAGAAAAAAACAAAAAGTAAAAATTTTCAGTTATAAGATGAATAAATTCTGGAGACCTAATTTATCACATGTAACAATAGTACCGTATTGCACACTTGGAATTTGCTGAGAATAGATCTCAAGTGTTCTGACCACAACAAAAAAAATAACTATGGGAAGACCTACGTTTACATGTTTGTAGTAATCATTTCAAAAGGTATACATACACATATCAAAACACCATGCTGTACACCTTCAGTGTATACAATTTGTAAAAAAAAATTTTTTTAACATATTTTTTCACTGTAATTAATGACTCAACAACAGGACCAACAATGGGTTTCCCAGAGTGCCTCAACAGGATCCCAGAAAACAAAGCAAAGAACTTAAATTTGATCCCTGATTTTCTTTTCATGGAACTTATAGAAATAACAGAAAATAGTATTTCTAGTTCTAAACCACAATCTATTTGTTATTAAGAACATTCCCAGGAGAGCAGAGGAACAAACCCAAACAACACAGAATGCTGGGCAGTCACATTTGATGAGGGATGCTTCCTTGCAAACATGGCATAATCCAGAAGCCAGAAAATACATCATTTTGGCTGGTAAACAACATCACTATCGGAGGTTGTATAAGAAAGAGGAGACAGGAAGGAGATGCCAATGAAATAAGATGAAAAGGCCAGCTGGTCAAAAAGTCGTATATGCCAAGTTGAAAAGTTTGAACTCCATCCTATATACAGTGGACAGCCATATTACATCAATGATTTTAGAATGATGGTGTGGAAAATGGGGAGAGAGGGTTGGCAGTGAGTGAAGACAGAGAGAAGAGTTCTGAGATTGCAAAAACAATCAGGAAAGGATGAGTAAGGGCCCACAAACAAAGACAACTGGAAAGAGAGAAGACAGGAATGGGTTAACAGATGCCAGATACATTTGTCAGGCTGAATCAATCTGCATGTGGAAGAGAAACAAGGGGAGGAAAGAGAAGGAGTAAATCTCAGGCAACTGGGTTAATGGTGACATAATAAAGAGAAGAAACACTAGAAATGCTGACTCACATGAGGGGAGACAGCAATATGAATACATTTCATTGTAAAAAAAAAAAAAAAAAAGTGATTTTAAAATGTCTGCAACATTATCAACAACAGCCAATAGCCAAACTATGGAAGAGCCCAAATGCCCACTGACTGATGAATGGATAAAGAAGATGTGGTATAGGGACGCCTGGGTGGCTCAAACAGTTAGGCGTCCGACTTCGGCTCAGGTCATGATCTCGCAGTTCATGAGTTCGAGCCCCACATCAGGCTGTGTGCTGACAGCTCAGAGCCTGGAGCCTACTTCGGATTCTGTGTCCCCCTCTCTCTCTGCCCCACCCCTGCTTGTGCTCTGTGTCTGTCTTTCAAAAAATGAATAAACATAAAAAAAAAAAAGATGTGGTATATATATACAGAATATTACTCAGCCATCAAAAAGAATGAAATCTTGCCATTGGCAACAATGTGGATGGAGCTAGAATGTATCATGCTAAGCAAGATAAGTCAGAGAAAGACAAATATCAAATGATTTCATTCATATGTAAAATTTAAGAAAAACAGATGAACATACGGAAAGGAGGAAGAAAAGAAAAAGGAGAGGGAAACAAACCACAAGAGATAATAAGAGAACTCTGAGGGCTGATGGAGGGACATGGGTGGGGGATGGGCTAGATGGGTGATGGGTATTAAGGAGGGCACTTGCTGTGATGAGCACTTCAATGCAAGTGATCACTGAATTATACTCCTTAAACGAATACTGCACTGTATGTTATTTAACTAAAATTTAAAAAAAAAAAAAGGGAAAAAAAAAATGTCTGCAAGACATCTAAGTGGAGATAAAAAGTAGGCAGTTGGAAAGACCTGAAACTCTGCACTAGATTTTGGAATAATTGATCGATGTGGACTGAAACCAAGTTAAGCAAATAAATGTGTTCAAAGGAATATATAATGAGAAAAGGTCCAAGGAGACCCCAAGAGAACATAAACATTTAAAGAGGCTTTAAAACTTTCAAAGCTGATAGGATACAGGCCTGCACATTAGTTATACTGGAAAACTATACATTTATTTCAGAATACTGCTTACTACTCAGCATTTTAACATGGGGCGGGGGGAGGGATTGCCTAAGATCCAGTTTAAAAGCCAAAAGGGAAAATCAGTTCCAGGACTATGCGATCATGGCCTTTTCTCACTGTTTCAAATTCTGCCCAAAGGGATCAAATAATCACCAAGTTTTAAAACAGGAATTTGAGGGGCGCCTGAGTGACTAGTCAGTTGAGCATCCAAGTCTTGATTTCGGCTCAGTTCA
This sequence comes from Prionailurus bengalensis, assembly GCF_016509475.1. Lineage (NCBI taxonomy): Eukaryota > Metazoa > Chordata > Mammalia > Carnivora > Felidae > Prionailurus > Prionailurus bengalensis. The sequence goes on from NC_057358.1 coordinate 114,896,559, forward strand.
TGATCCCAGGGTTATGGAATCGATCCCCTCATTGGGCATGGAGCCTGCTTAAAATTCTCTCTCTCCCTCTCCCTCTCCCTCTCCCTCTCCCTCTCCCTCTCCCTCTCTCCCTCCCTCCCTTTGCCCCTCCCATGCTTGTTTTCTCAGGGAAAGTAAGTGACTTGGCCAAGGTCACAAAGTTTCTTAATCCTTGAGATAAGAATAAAAGTCAGTGCTGATCCCTAACCATTGTTCACCAGCATTGGCTTAATTTTCTCAATGTCCAGCAATCAAATCTAATCTTTAAAGATAAAGATTTACTACCTTTGACAATTTAAAAAAACAATAATGGCTTAGAAGGCTCAAGAATATTTCTTAAATGTTCTAAAGCAATGCAGGTTTCAAATGTGACTAGTTTGGGGGAATAAATACAGATTACCTACCTGCTGAAAGTACTGCTTTGTTTCATTCAGCACTGTCATTTCTTAAAAGTTATTAACTTAGGAAACTTCAGCTAAAAATTTTGAAAGGGAATAAAGTACTGACATACACTGCAATATGAACTTTGAAAACATGCTAAGTGAAAGAAGCCAGACACAAAATGCCATGTATTATGATTCCATTTATATGAAATGTCCAGAAACAGATGAAACCAGAGAGACAGAAAGTAGATAAACAGTTCTCGGAGGTTGAAGGAGAAGGGGTGAATGTTAACTGCTAATGGGTGCAGGGTTTCTTTTCGGGGTGATGAAAATGTTCTGGAATTAGTGGTTATGGCTGCACAACTTTGTCAATTATTAAAATCACTGAAGTGTACATTTCAAATGGATGAATTTTATGGAACACAAGTTATATCTCAAAAAAATAAATGGAGCATTTAGGTTTTTCCTTCCATATTCAGTAAGATTTTAGTCATTCAACCTATGAACTAAAGACTAAAATAGCAAAAGAAAATGAGGAGGAAATAATTCTGTATTATTTTATTATAGAACATACTTAGTATATTAATTGAATGTTTATAATGAATATACATTCATAAACTAGACTTCTGGAGAAAAAATTTTTTCAAATTAAGACTGCATTTAAAATGTCTGTGGTCCAAGCAAAGAAGTGCTGACTCACATTACAGCTTTAGCACTGCTCAAGTATCTTCCTGGAGATTTTGAGATGCCTAACCTGAAATGACATTCTAGTCTACACACACACACACACACACACCCACCTCACTTTTCTACTTAGCCTTCAAATGTGAACTCAAATGTCATTCTAAAAACTGTTTCCCTAGACCAGTCTTGAAGGTTTCCCCACCCCCAAACTGTCATGTCTTTGGCGTTTCCATTGATGCCGTGCTTTCTACAAATGAGAAGGTCCTGGCTATGTGACTTTACTTATATCCTGTATCCCCCACATTCTACCCATCTTTACATTGAAGTGGAGCACACACAAGGCCATTGTTCCTGCAAATGCCCATAAAAACCATCTGGAGATCTTAAAGCATAACAACAACAACAACAAACCATGCTAGGCTGACATGTATATGTCAAATTTATGAATGCCCCGGATAATTCTGATGTACAACCATGAACTCAGATCATAAACAAGTGTTCACAGAAAATATCTTCTAGTTTCTACACCCATACACCAGCAGCCTTCCCAATGAAACTGGGAGAAGATTCTGACAGGAAACAGGCGAGGTTTGGCCAAGTATTCACTGATCGCCAATCGTATCAGTGGTAGGAACCTGAATGGAGCTTGCAGCACTTTCAGCTTAACCCTTTCCTGAAGGGCACCAATAAAGACAGGGTGGACAGAGTGCTTTATCTGAAAAAATGTAAAGGCAAGAAACTGCAAGCTTTACAGCTGTAAATCACTGTGCCTCCAACTGTAAAAAATGACTTTTCTAAAAAGCCAAAACAAGAATTCTAGTATATGCAGGTGTGTAGGGAAAATTCTACTGGAACAGCACTTTTCCCTACTCTCTCCAAATGAGAGTGAGGAAAACAGTCAGACACAAATATCCACCGTGGGTTGAAAACACAAAATTCAATTTAATGTATAAATGAGTATAATAATTCTAATCTATTTTTAGGCTTAATGAGTGAAAAAAAAAAAATTTTTTTTTAAGTAGGCTCCACTTCCAGCATGGAGCCCAACGCAGAGCTTGAACTCATGACCCCGAGATGAGCTGAGATCAGGAGTTGCATATTTAACCAACTAAGCCACCCAGGTGCCCCTGGGTGAAAATATTGTTTAAAATTAACATTAGAGACGCTATGCTCTGATGCAGTGATACCTCAAATGTATTTTGCTAGTAAGAAATAGCAAGAAAAAAGGGAATAGCTGCTCTTTAGTTCCTTCTCACCAGAACCCCAAACTTCCCCAAATGCAAGGATTCAGAAGGGCAGGAGAGGAATATACCGCCCCAGACCAGAGGCATTCCATCCTATGTGAAACTATTACTAAACAGGGACTCACTTGTGCAAAAGCCTCTAATTAAACTGCAGTAAGGAGACTTCTGATGAAAAAGAAGAAAGCTAAGCACTCAGACTCTGCACATGAACATGTTTTTCCACTTCATCTGTCCAAATGATAAAATATACAAATACATACAGTGCCAGTTATTATCGAGGGGCAGATAAGCTCTGGCGCCTTCCATCTACAGCACCTGCAGTCTATAGATTTACACTGCAGAGGTTCGTATCACAGCTCCACCAACCATTTAACACCTCTGTGCAGGCTTCTATATCTGTAATGCAGGACTAATACTAACATCCATATCATAGGATTGCTGTTGGAATTAAATAAATTAATGCATGTAACATGCTTAGAACAATGCATCATACATAGTAAGTGCTCAATAAAAGATGTCTTCCTTACATAATAAAAACCATATGACCAATCTCACTTCAAGAACAGTTGTCACACGGCATTCTGGTGAATGATTCATACCCTAAGTCTGAATTTAACAATTCAAAACTTAACAATGCTTTCTTTGCCCAACAGTTCTTGATGTCTCTCTACACGTAGTATTCGGACACTAATAGTTCTTGTGGGAACTTGATAATTATATATAAGACCCTATCCATCACACATACTGGATTTCTGGAATATGCTATACTTTTATGCACTTTCTCCCTCTCCCTTTCTCCTTCCAGCTTTCCTACCTGCTAGTCCATCTACCCAAACTCACTCCCTCCTTCTCTTCAACTTTAATAACATTCTCTCATCCTTACTTTCCTTGACCCTCAAACTAGGGTAAATCTCATGTATATCTTCTCTCACAACTCACCTCACCTAATTTCTTGTTTCATGACGTGTTTCTTAGACAGGGATTGTCTTTAGACAGGGATGTCTTTCTTGTTCACCTAGCTTAGAGCTAAATATGCATTATGCATTTCAATAAATGCCCATTTAATTGAACTGAAACATGCCTTAAGAATGGATTTTTTTAAAAGGATAATAAAAAGGCAGACAAATTGCAATGTTATGGAAAAATGAAATTCGGCATTGGGCTCTTAAATAGCTTACTAAAGTCACTTTTGTCCCTGCCCTATTTTAAGGGGTGAAGTGGATGGTAATGTCCTTAAGGGTCATAAAAACACAGACTTTATGGGGACATTTTCCTTAGAATAAATTAAAACATCTTTAAAAGTTGTGAAGAAATAAAGGCACCCGTAATCTCAAAACATAAAAATAACATGTTATGCTTCCTTCTAGTATTTTCCTGATATTGTACAATGCCTTCAGTTACTAGATTGTAAAGACTTTGAAAATAAAAAACAGATTTGCCCAAAACAGACCAAATTACTGAGAGACACATACTGAAAACTAAGAGTTTAAAATCTCAACAGGAAATAGCCAAAAAGCAAAATATGTCAACATTAGATTCTGAAACCAATGTCTAAAAGCACTTTAGAGACACTTGGCTGGCTCAGTCAACAGAGCATGTGACTCTTGATCTCAAGGTCATGAGTTCGAGTCTGAAGTTGGGCACAGAGATTACACTAATTTATTTATAATAAATAACATAGGAGGACTTTTATAGCTGAATCCTAATAATTTAGAAACATCTGAGTTGTAGGCCAAGTCAGAATTATAAAAATTTTGATCTCTAAGTATCCTCAGGGGATTTTAGAATAGCTACAACCAGGACTTTAGCAAATATACAATACCCTGAATAGTGTGGTACAGCTCTGAAAGACAAAGAAGTCTTTCTGTTGATTCTCTGAGGGCTCATCCAATCACATAATAGTTTCTGCCACCAGAGATGCTAGGACCAGTTCTCAGACTATGGTGATGTTACATCATATCTAATCCACAGATTAAAGAGAACTATTTAACATTAAAAAAAAAAAAAGTTCACTTAGGAAGCATTTTTAGAAATTGCTAAGACTTCAGGTGAAGTTAACTGATTCCCTATTATTCCACCTCTTAATTTATATATTCATGCTGATGTCCTTCATACCCTAAATTTGCAAAGAAAATTTTAACTATATAATAAGATACAAGTCCAACTCATCTTTCATACAGGAGTATTCTTGATATAAAATTACTACATATGCCTTTCAGATCTATTTTGTTTTTGGAAAATGAAATTATATAGTAATTAGGCACCTGCATCAAAACTGTGATTACTACAACTGTAATGCCCAAAGCCCTGGTGGATGCTATCCTCATCTCCTTGTTTCTGTATTTCTCTAGTGCATACGTATCTGTAACTCATGATAACAGATTTAAATGTTATGTTCACAATCCATACTACCTGAATCTGTAGCATAACTTATTTTCTTCTTAAAACCACTTACACACAAGTAAACCATCCTATAAGGTATAGAGGGGAAAAGCAAAGATATCAACTTGTAAGCAGAATCCTAGTTATCCAACTTCTTTGCCTACAGACTCATCAGAGAATGAAAACAATCGGCATTCTAACGTGTAAAACTCTATGCCTGTGAAGTGGTCACAAGTGTGGAAAAAATTATGAACTTCTGCTAACCAAATGCATATTTCTGATGCCATAATTAGTCAGCATGGTGGATACTCAGGCAATGCTTGATAATCTGACAAAACTCAGTTTCTATTGTGGGAGAGCTGATCAACCTGGACTGAAGAAAGTGCTTGACAGAGAGAAGCTTAAATAACACCACAGAGGCACCTGGATGGCTCAGTCAGTTAAGCATTAGGCTCTAGATTTTGGCTCAGGTCATGATCTTACAGTTTCATAGGTTTGAGCCTGCATCGGGCTCTGCACGGACAGCACAGAGCCCACTTCAGATTCTCCCTCTCTCTGTCCTTCCCCTGCTCATGCTCTCTCAAAATAAACTTAAAAAATAAATAACTATTTTTAATTTACTTTCAATTATGTCCACATTTCATAATCAAAACATTAGGCAGTATATTAAACAATATCCTTATAACCTGAAAGTTTAATCACTACCAAAAGTAGTCCAGGGATTCTTAACCTGGAATCCATGGAGACCAAGATGATTTACAAATAAGCTTGTCAAGAATCTGAATCCCAACGCACCTGGGTGGCTCAGCTGGTTTAACGTCCTGACTCGATTTTGGCATACTCTACGGGGCAGAGCCTGCTTGGGATTCTTTGTCTCTGCCCCTCTCCAGCACTAGAATGTGCACACCCTCTAAAAATAAACGAACTTAAAAAAAAAAAAAAATCTGAATCCCCAGAAGTCACCCGCAAAAGTAAGGCTTATAGGATGGTCAGAAAATTCTTAAATTGGGACAACAACCAAAAGAGCCAAGAATCACACTATTTCTGGTCAAATATTTACTATAAAAGTTTATCAGTTTCCTAAGGATGTTTTAATTACATATAACAAGTCCATCCTCATCACATAAGATTTCATGGCTTTTTTTCAATGGGAAAAAAACATTATTGAACTTTCAAGGCTTAAAAAAAGGGCCAGTTTCCTAAATAATTTTTCTTAGTAAAAACTACCTTATATACTAGAATAGATATCCAATGATCAAATGAGTGGCTTTTAAATAGTGCTGGGGGAGGGGCGTCCTGGGTGGCTCAGTTGGTTAAGCACCATACTCTTGATTTCAGCTCAGGCTGAGCTAGGCATGGAGCCTGCTTAAGATTCTCTCTCTCCTTCGGGGTGCCTGGGTGGCTCAGTCGGTTAAGCGTCCGACTTCAGCCAGGTCACGATCTCGTGGTCCGTGAGTTCGAGCCCCGCATCAGGCTCTGGGCTGATGGCTCGGAGCCTGGAGCCTGTTTCCGATTCTGTGTCTCCCTCTCTCTCTGCCCCTCCCCCATTCAAGCTCTGTCTCTCTCTGTCCCAAAATAAATAATAAAACGTTGAAAAAAAAAATTTTTTTAAAGATTCTCTCTCTCCTTCTTCCTCTGCCCCTCCCCTGCTCACACACACACACACACACACAAGCACGTGTTCTGTCTGTCCCCCCCTCTCTCTCCTCTCTCAAAAAATAAATAAGGAAAACAGTGATAGGGAAAAAGTGACATCTGTATTTTTAAAAATCAAAATTATTAAAGTAAAAAGTATACACAACTCAAGCCTAAATGCAGAGTCAGATCACATCAGGTTTTTAAAAATCTGGAACCAAACCTCACCAACAGAAGAATAAAAATCTAATCTAAGCAGGTTGGTTTGCCAGGTTTTAATCAAATAAGTCAACTCCTTGAGTAAGTTAACTACTGTTAACTTACTGTTTCTTAAGGCTATATTTTAGTTTTCATGATTTATTTTGAGAAAACAAAAGAGCATCACTCTATTTTTTTTATTTTTTTATTTTTGAGAGTGAGAAAGAGAGACAAAGACAGGGCATGAGTGGAGGATGAGCAGAGAAAGAGAGAGACACAGAATCTGAAGCAGGCTCCAGGCTCTGAGCTGTCAGCACAGTGCCCGACACAGGGCTCAAACCCACAAGCCACAAGATCACGACCTGAGCCGAAGTTAGACACTCAACCAACGGAGCCACCCAGGCACCCCAAAAGAACATCACTCTTAACGTAATATGTAAATCTGAAATAAATTTTTGACCAAGGCCACAACGACAGATCTCATTTATCTGCCCCCCAAGTAACTGTAATTCTTTATGACGAGTAGGTTAGGGAGGACCTTTTATTTTAGGTGTCTTTTAATGTGATTTCAAGCTTTAATTGCTCAGTCACTTTGAGAGACTAAAAAAGCTCTGGCCCAGGAAAAGAGAAAAAAGCAAATTCTAAAAATTCTAGCAAAACATGAAACTGCCAAGATTCACTGTAACTCACATGTGTACAAAATACCTCTAACTATGAGACTATTACAGCACTGTTTGCATGCAAATTTGGAGGACAATCTAAAAGTCAGCAATAAGGTCTAACCATATGGTTCCACAAAGAACCCCTTTAAAAAAGGAGTCACCCGGGGGTGCCTGGGTGGCTCAGTCGGTTAGGCATCGGACTTCAGCTCGGGTCACGATCTCATGGTTTGTGGGTTCGAGCACAGCATCAGGTTCTGTGCTGACCGCTCAGAGCGTGGAGGCTGTTTCGGATTCCGTGTCTCCCTCTCTCTCTGCCCCTCCCCTGCTCGCTCTCTGTCTCAAAAATAAACATTAAAAAAAAAATGGGTCACCTCAAAGATGTATTGGTTTGGAGGGAATAGACTAAGCAAGGTATTAGCAACAGGAGGAGGGGAACAAACCTACTATATACATACTAAGTCTCTCTGTCTTTCTGGAAGAACACAATAAAAATAATGGTTGTCTGGGCAGGAGAACTTCAATGCTGAAGGACAAAGGAGAGTATTAATTTTCTCCATATACCCTTTAGAACCTTTCAAGTGCTGTGCTCTATGTATGTATTCCCTATTAGAATAAAAAATTGACTTACTTTTCAATGAAGTAGAGATTGACTTTTGGCTCAGACACTGGTTTAGATAGAATCTACTAAGCAATAACAATGTCAAGTTATGATATAGCATAACTCTCCTAAAACGTCTTCCAGAAATTAAAGCACACTCATTCATTCAACCAACAGTTCAATGCCTACCACATCCTTTAGATATTAGAGCAATGCCCAAGTCTTCTAAGAATCCCTGTCTTCATGGAGATTTAGTAGGAACAGAGATAAATGGTATAAAATATAACTTCAAATAGTGATAACTGCTACACAGAGAGGGAAATAAAGGGAATAAAGAGGAACTACAGAGGAGGGGGAGAGGAAAGCTGTGTTTTGAGATGACACATGAGTCAAGAACTGAACAATAAGCCAAAACAAGCAACGCAGTAAACAGAAGGAAAGCCCTGTGACTGGAACAAACTTAGTCTCTTATTGTTCAGTGTACAGCAAAGCAACAGTGTGGATGCAGTGGAGTGACCCAAGGAGAGACACGCAGGAGATGACCTCCGAGGTAGGAAGATGTAAGGCAGACCTTGAAACTAAGCGGGGGTGGGGGGAGTCAAGATTTTATTCTAAATGTGATGGCGAACCTTTGTAGAGTTCTGAGAAGGGGAGTGACATGATCTGTATTTTAAAAGGTAACACTAGCTGCTGCTTAGGAGGCTAATACAGTAGACTAGGCAGCAAATGATAGAACTGAAAAGTGGTTTCAGAGAGAAGAGTAAATGTGTCTGATAAAATATGTCTGGGTGGATCAGTAGGTTAAGCGTCTGTCTGTCTGACTCCTGATTTCAGCTCAGGTCTTGATCTAAAAGTCAGCTTAGATTTGTGAGTTTGAGCCCCATTATCTGGCTCTGCACTGATAGTGCAAAGCCTGCTCGGGATTCTCTCTCTCCCCTTCCCATGTGTGTTCACGCAGGGCGTGCATGCACATTCTCTCTCTCAAAATAAAATTTAGGGGCGCCTGGGTGGCTCAGTGGGTTAAACCCCTGACTTCAGCTCAGGTCATGATCTCTTGGTTTGAGCCAAGCCCGGCGTTGGGCTCTGTGCTGACAGCTCAGAGCCTGGAGACTGCTTCAGATTCTGTGTCTCCCTCTCTGCCCCTCACCTGCTCACGCTGTCACTCTCTCTCTCAAAAATAAAATAAACATAAGAAAAAAATTTTTAATAAACAAACTTAAAAAAAAAAGAATATATTTTGAAGGTTAAGGGGCACCTGGGTGGCTCAGTCGGTTAAGCGGCCGACTTCGGCTCAGGTCATAATCTCGTGGTCCGTGAGTTCGAGCCCTGTGTCGGGCTCTGTGCTGACCGCTCAGAGCCCGGAGCCTGTTTCGGATTCTGTGTCTCCTTCTCTCTGACCCTCCCCCCTTCATGCTCTGCCTCTCTCTGTCTCAAAAATAAATAAACGTTAAAAAAAAAGTAAAAAAAAAAAAAAAAAAGTTAAGTGCCTAGAGAATTTGCTAGTGGATTGTATAGGGGAATCTGAGTGGGACAGTAAATGTGTGAAGAGTAATTCAAAAAATCACCTTATATTTGTATAGTTATTTACAGTTGTCAAGGTATGTTTACATACATTATGTAATTTCATTATAATAAGAGGCAAGGGAAGGTCACACCAGGTGAAAATCCAAGTTCTGCCTCTTGCCAGTTTTAAGGCCCCAGGAAAGTCATTTGAATGATTTCTAGACTATAAAAGGTAGTCTACTTCACAAGATCAAGATCTGCAAGTATCAAAAGGTTCAAGAATTTTGCAAATGTAGGGGTGCCTGGCTGGCTCAGTTAGTGGACATGCAACTCTTGATCTCAGGGTCGTGGGTTCAAGCCCCACACTGGGTGTAGAGATTACTTAATAAAAAAAGAATTTTGCAAATGTAAACAATGACCAGTTGGAGGTAAACAGCATCCTATTATTAGCTGTCCACCACCACCACCACCATCACATTCTATATGGAACCTTGTATTGTGGTTGACAGAGGAGGCAAACTTAAAAAAAAATTTTAATTAAAAAACAAACATTTTTGCACTGGCTGTTATATGTAGGGGATGAATCACTGGATTCTACTCCTGAAATCATTACTGCACTATATGCTAACTGACTTGTGAGTAAATTTTAGAAAATTAAAAAATAAATTCATTAAAAACACTTTTACTGAGTAAAGGAAAACATACATAACATAACAACAACAGGCACTAGGAAAAACATTACAGGCTTGTAATCTTTCCTAGGGATTGGAGAAAACAGTTCTTTTAAGATAAGCTATAAAAGGCATTGAAGTTAAACCACTTAACTTTTACAAGATAAAACTCAAATCAAGCCCCTTAATAGAGATGTGCTATCCACAAGATACTGTAAAATTATGATCATGAGTTATCACTGTCTTAGTTAAATAGTAAAATGAAAATACCTAGTGTAAACTAAATTATTGTGTGCCAAATGAACTAAATTATGAGGCCTTCAATTCACTGTCATAAGTCATTTCTGTAACTTCATTAAACAAAGTTTCACAGAATTTATTTTTCCATCCAAGGCTTTTGTATTACTGCAGAATATGTCCAGAGTCAAGCAAACTGGAAAAGAAAAAAGTTAAATTTTTAATTCATTACGTGTTCTGCAGAATTATCTTGAATATCAATTTGTATTATGTAGTTGATGACCCGAATACAGAAAACAAAAATTTAAATGAGGGATCCTCTATCCCTCATTTTCAACTGGGCCTCAATAAACATCATGGGGCCACGTGAGCAAAACTACATCGTTAAGAACCATCCAGTGCACACAGCAATTAAACTGCCTTGTGCAGAATCTGAGACAAATCCATAATACAACAGATTTCTCACTATGAAGGTTCACTTTATTAAACTCCAGCATACCATGACAATCTATGCTACTTCCCTGATTTCTAAGAATTTCTACCACATAAAACATCTTATTTCTCCAAATCAAACACCTTTTAGGTTAGAGATATCCTCGCCATCTCAGATATATTTAAGTGCAATTGCACGAAGCACTACACAATACATCATCCTTCAAAAGATCCTGGGCTTGCTATGAATCTCCCCGCAAACTTTGGAAGAACAAACCAGGCTATGCCAAGGAAACGATGCTGCAAGTTAGTCACTTTAACTCGCATACAGAGGTTCTGAGGTTCTGAGCAATAGAGGTTCAACGAAAATTTTGATTAAAAATGACAAGAAAGTTCAAGGTTTTGTTTTTGTGCACTGCAAGAAATATTGCACATCTGAGGACCTGATATTACGTAAAGAATTTACAAAACAAATATGTCGATTTCCATGCTTCCATATGCATTTGTCAAAGTGTAGTATTTATAAAGAGCCGAAGAATGGTTTAAAATTAAAAGTGCATAAAATCAAGAGGCAAAGGATTTCAGTCTCCCATACCTGCGCTGCCCCTCCCCTCCCCCAATGCTGTGTTAAACTATTCCCTCTGAGCAAAAACAGCTCTCAGAGTTTGCCAACCAGAGTAAAATCACTTCACAGAGATAACGGGCGGAAACGTATTTAAAAGGGAGGAGATCACGAAAGCGAGGGGAGCGGGACGCGGAGCCCCACGTCCCCGGACCCCAGCAGCCAGCGGCGGACATGTGCCTTACTGCTGCAGGACGCGCGGCCCTCCCGGAGCCGCCTCCCGGGGCATAGGGCCCCGCCCGGCCTCATTCTCCTGGTTCATTCATTCTGAATCCGGGGCTTCCGCACCCCCGCGCTCCCGCCCGGCCCAAAAGAAGGCTCCAGGGCTGAGGAGCTGTGTCGGGCCACAGCTCCCGCCCGAAGTCCGGGCCCCGCCGCGATTCCCGCGCGCCCGCGGCCTCCTCCCAGGTGGTCTGAGAGACTGCAGAGGCCCGCACCGGCCCGCACCCGAGACCAGAGCCCCGCAACCCAGCGGCCCCACCCTCCGCCAATGTGCAGGCCGGGCCTTCCCAGCCTGCGGGGCGGCCACCTGGAAGCCCCCGGTCTCCGCCGCCCGGCTGCCCCACCGCGGCCGGAAGTCTCCCCGGAGCCCCCTCCCCAGCGCCTGACTTCCCTCGCCGCCGCGGCCAGACCCTCTCCGCGCTGGCCTCGGGCCTCCCAGCGCCGGCCGCGGGCCGAAGGAAGCGAGGAGCCGCGCCGCCGGGTCCGCCGAGCGGGCAAGAGCGGAGCACAGAGCCGGGGGTTGGCCTGGGCGGTTACCTTGATAATCCTGCGGGGCAGCCCGGCCATCTTGTCAGATCCCGAGTTCGGCCTCTGGTCTCGACTCTGGCTCCGCTCGCCTCACGCACGAGTGGAAGTCCAGGGCTCCACTTCCGGGGGACGTTGCCGCGCCCGCCGCCGCCGCCGCCGCCGCCGAGGCCCCTCGGGAAATGTAGTCCCTGCTCGCGCGCGGGCGGGCTTCCCTCGGACCTGGCCCCCTCCCCCGCGTTCCCCGCCCCAACCCCGGCCTGGGGATGGCGGAAGTGACGAGTCCCGGTGGGGCAGGGAGTTGGGGGAGGCGGCGCCGGGCGGCGCGGAGCTCCGGCGCTCGTGGCGGAGCTCGCCGCGCGGTGGTGGGACTGTGGGCCCGGCGCCCCGCCCGCACCAGTGGGCGACGTAACAGAGGCCCGGGCGCGGACGCAGCCCATTCATTCATCCGCTAGTTTTTTGGTTCATTCAACGTTCCTGCATTGCGCGCGGCCGCAGTTGGCGCTGCGGTGAACGACTGCGGTGAAGCTGAGCTGCGGGCCCCTTCCTTTAAGGGAGGTGGAAGATGGGAACTCAGTAGCCAAACTCGTAAATGCGGGCTTCGGAAGTTATCCGCGAAAACCCTAGCCAGAGAATTTTGATATTTAAATTTCACATAAATCGGTCCCCTTAAAACCCAGAGAAAGCTGAAAGAAAGCGTTTGGAGAGAGTTGGGGGCAAGGAAGTGGCTTCTGAACGCCCGGACCTCGTGGTTGAGACGCAGTGTTGCTAGCTGGAAGAATGACCAAGGACAGGATTAGGGAGCCCAGAGTAATCCCTAAAAGAGGGATTACCCATGGAGCGCAAGGCTCTAAAGGAAGATTAGAGTGGCGGTACCTGAAAATGGGATTGTTCGGGAAGCATTTTTGTGACATCCTGGTGATTGCTTGCTTGCTATAGTTTTTTCACGGGTTTTATTTTAATTCATCTTCACAGCAATCTTAAGATGTTGTCTCCACTTTACAATGTGCACTTTACAAATGTGGTCCAGAAACGTTAACTTTTTCCAAGGTTATGCAGGAGAAAATGGAGCTGTTTTGATCCGAGGCGTGTCTCCCAAAACATGGACCCCTAAACTGCTTAACCACAGTTTTTCCTAGCACAGCACAGACAGTAGATGGTGAATAAAGAATGCCAGGTGCTGTGTTGGGGGTTGAGAATATAAAGACCCTAACTGCCTGCCAGTAACTTAGAGTCCAATAGAGTAGAGAGACAAGTAAACAATTAATTACAACCCAGTGTGTTAAGGGGTATAATAGAGGTTCCTCCGAGGCGCTGTTTGAGCCCACAGGGGCATTAATTGATTGACAAGTCAGAAAAGGTTTCCCGAAGAAGTGAAGTACTTCAAGGATAAATGAGAGTCTAACTGACCTGGTAGGGAAGAGCATGTCAGGCATAGTAAATAGCCTGTGAAATGGCACTGGACTACAAGAAAATAATTGTATATCTATGTCTGTATCTACATCTATTTATATGTAGAGAAAGAGAGAGAGCATCAAAGAAGTGGAGACTATGAGTGCAAGAAACCTAGTGAAAATGATAAGAAAACATGTGTGGGGCACAATGCAAAATGATTACATGGATTACCTCATCTAACTATAAAGTTCATAAGGTAGGTTCTCTTATTACCAGTGCTTTTTAGATGAGAAACCAAGCCTCAGAGGTAATAATGAGAACTTCACATAACCAGAAGCCTGAAATGAGTGGTTCTGTGATTAGAAGAATCTGGGATAGTAAATGACATCGGACAAGGATACTTTCAGAATATTTTAGAGAAGGCCCAGGAGAATTCACCCTGATAGGAAGAAAAGCAGCATGACTATTAGGTTAGAAGTGTGTTCTTCCAGTTATCTTGTTGCCTAACAAACCAGCTCAACCTTACTGTTTAAAACGACAACAATCATTTACTTAGCTCTTGAATCTGCAATTCGGGCAGGGCTTGGCATGGAAGGCACATCTCTGCCCCATGCTGTGCTGTGTCAGCCTGGGCAGCCTGAATGGGCCCAGATCCACTTCCAAGATGGCTCACATAGCTGGCAAGTTCATGGGACTATTAGTTTCTCTCCAAGTGGGCCTCTCCCTGGGGCAGCTTTGCCTTTCTCAGTACATGGTGGCTAGATTCCATGGGTGACTATTCCAGCTAGCAAAAACAGAGGCTGAATCGTCTTTTTTTGACCTAGCCCTGGGAGTCACATTGCATCTCCCATGATAATTTATTGGTTGACTAATCACAAAAACCCACGCAGTTTCCAAGGTATGTGGCATGGACTCCACCTCTTGAAAAGGGAGTGGAGAGATTCTAGAAACTAGCACAGTATGTGTGTGATGGCAGATATGGTTGTGGCCAACTTTGGAAAACACGAACTATCACAGGTACATTTGTTAGTATGCTTACAGCCACCTGCCTTAGTGTCACCTGCCTGTGATTCCAAGTGCTGGTTAGAATAAGCATGTCCAGGGGCGCCTGGGTGGTGCAGTCGGTTAAGCGTCCGACTTCAGCCAGGTCACGATCTCGCGGTCCGGGAGTTCGAGCCCCGCGTCAGGCTCTGGGTTGATGGCTCAGAGCCTGGAGCCAGTTTCCGATTCTGTGTCTCCCTCTCTCTCTGCCCCTCCCCCGTTCATGCTCTGTCTCTCTCTGTCCCAAAAATAAATAAACGTTGAAAAAAAAATTAAAAAAAAAAAAAATAGAATAAGCATGTCCAGAGCCCTTCCCTCAGAGATTCTAATTCTCTAAGTCAGTGGTGAGGCCTGGGAATCTGCATTTAAATATGAGTGATTTTGATGGATCCTAAAATTTGAGAATAAAAGATTTTGAATAAACATCAACAAGAATGGATGAACCCAAAATGTTGCCATGTGCCTTTTTTGGCTATTCTCTATTAGGATAGATAATGAGTATCATGCAAAGTAAGAGTGAGGGTTCTGGAGCCCTGATCTAGGTTTGAAAACTTAATATTTGCTTAGCTTGTCTAGCTTTCATTTTCTTCATGTATAAAATGTACCCACGTGTGACTGTTGTGAAGTTTAAATGAACACTACATAGCTCTTAACAAGGCCTATTATTTTTATAATCTTAATAGAACTAGGTATAGTTTTCCTTAGGAAACAAGATTTTTAAAACTTGACAGTATAACTTTGTTTGGCAGAGGCTGTTTGATGGCATAAAACACTCTTAAGAGTATTAATACTAAAATATATTTTTTCATGCCTCTTCTAGTTGTTTTTCCCGTTCTTTTCCCCCTTGAGAACAGCTCACCCTATACTCATCTGAAAAATAAAATCTGAACTTCTGATTCATGTCAGTCCTGTAGAACAGGATACAGTCTAGAAGGACAGGTTGCCACAGGACCAAGATGAGGTCTATTCTCAAGTTAGAAATCTAGTCAAGAATCCTCCTTGTTATATCCACAAAATATAGATAAAACAAGGATATCGACCAAACTGAATCGATTCCTTCAGAACAGCAGTGTTGGGTATTAGAAAACAGAAGTAAAAGGAAGACATTTCACTTACACTCTTGTACCTTTTAGATTTTGGACTGTGTGAATGTAAAACCTACTTAAAACATTAAATAATCCAATTCACGAATTTCAACAGCCTTAAGAGATATTCAAAGTTCTTTCAGTGCTGATCAAGGATTATACCATACACTCAAAACTCATCGAAGGATGCTGGTCCATGGTACTGAATAAATTATATTGACCAGATAGCTCCACTAAGCTGAATAGCACTAGGCAAAATTCTTAGCTAATTAATCTTCTTTGGCTTTTTGTCAGGCCTCACTCTCAACTGTGTTTTGTTTTGTTTCGTTTTGTTTTGTTTTCCAGTCTCTGTTCCCTCTAGGACTCCAACCACAAGTGCCTTTGCATTATGATACAGGGAGGGACCAAGCAAGAATGCTGTGCTGGAGGAATTAGAGCGGTTCTATTCCACGCACTCTTACTCCCAGAACTATTTTATTGCATTCTGTGCCTTTCCCACCCTCACCCCCAAATATTCCATGTTTGCTACTTTGGTCCTATAATACCAGATACATAAGTACTATTTACCTTGCAGGCAATATCTTGGGACATTTTTATCTGAGCTCTTCAGTGTTGTGGATCTCTTCCATTCTGGTCACTAGTGGAGTCCTGGGGCCTAGCTCAGGGCCTACTACATGATAGTTCTCAAGAAATATTTGTCAAGGGAATGAACCAATAACTGGAGGGAGAAAATAAACACCCCTTTGAGAATAGGTCACATCGATTCATGATCAGTAAGTGAGTGCTTACAGACAGCACAGGATGTTTATGTTCACCCCTAAACTTTTCAACTTCCTGAAGGGCAACAGTTGTTTTTTTCGATTGTTTGTTTGGTTGGTTTTTGTTTTTTTTTTTTTTTTTTTCCCACAACCATCTTGTGCTTTACAGAGACAAAATAGAAGGTGAGTTTGGAATATGGTAGATCAGTCACCTCTAATAGAGGCCCTGTTTCAATCCAAGAGCAGTAGTCATCCAGCAGAAATATTTGTTTGCAAATATTTGTTCCTTATGCTGCAAGAAACAAATTTATTGTTTCTTGCAGCATAAGAAAACCATTTAGTGGGCGGTCAAGACAGGAGTATCTGTGAGAAGAGAGTTCATGAGCAGTGACTCAGGGAGGAAGTGGGGGGGGGAGGAAGAAAAGGCTGCACACTGATTTTAACAAAGAAAAAAATGCCTGCTGCCTCATATTCGAGACTTCAATGTAAATAGCTGAGCCAATGTAAATAGCTGAGCACTTACAAACTGTTAACTGACACAATGCCAGCCTGTAAGGAGCTGAGTGTCCTAAGAACACTCATGGTGGAAGGCATCAGGAAAGATAAGACCCAGGGGAATCAGAGTAATAAGGTTTACCTTTGTTTACTGCTTTATGCTTTAGAAAGCATTTTTGAATGTTATCTCATCCACAGAGAGCCATCGTTGGCTCCACCATGTGTCTATAAAGGTAGATGAGGAGGGTAGGCCTTTCTCTGGGCCAGTTCCCAGTAGAAACAGGATCCCAGGGGATTGTGACTCAAGACATTTGGCCAGAAGCCTGGCTGGAACAGGAACTCTGGAAGCAAGGTTCTTTTCCCTGTAAATGTGTGCCACCCTTTCAGGTTCCCAAGGAACTGTTTGCATTCCATGACCTTGGGCTTCAAGTCACTGCATAACTTGGCCTGTGATTGCATGTTCAGCCTACCAGCTAAACTGCTCCTGCATTTCTCTCCTTCTGGTGTGCCTTGACCTTTCTTCTTCCCCAGCCAGCACCCCTCTCCTTCAATCCTATGATTTTCTCATACACTTCTGTTGTGTTGCTGGCTTTCTGCAGAAACTGCCCACCTGGTTCCAGCATGATATGAAATGTTTTGAAAAGTGTTTTTGCCCTTGATAACAATGACTGGGGATCGTTAAACTCTGGAGGTTTCCAAACTTTGGGGGGTTAAACACCTCAGAGGCTGGTTAAACACACAGGTGCAGGGCCCCACCCAAGGTCTTCTGTGTGCAAGTCATGGGCCCCATGCGTCTGTGTTTTTAACAAACTCCCCAGGCACTACTGAAGGGCCCAAAGCTTGAGAGAAACTGTCTTGTATTTTCTGATCTACTCAAGAAAACAGAACAGTTGCAACAGGAATCTTGACTTATACTGTTCTTGTTCCTGTTTTTCTACATCCTCTTTGACCCCCAAACCCGTATCTTTCCTCCTGTTTGTTCTAATTTTCTGGTCCAAATGTTATATATTTCAGATTATTTGTATTTAAGTTGGCCCAAGTGCTCAGAATTCCAGATTGTTGGGTTTTGAGGAGGCCAATAAATAAAACCCCCTTTCCCCTCCTGAAACCACAACCAATTGAAAGAGATGGAGATCAGACCACTGCTTTCATTACTAATAAAGCTTATTGAAGAACACAGCTCTGAGTCTGCAGTAATTTGGGTTTACTAATATTCCCCCGACCCGTTCCCTAGTTGCAGGCATAGCCACTCACACTTAGCACAGCCAGACAACTACAACGCCCCTTAACCCAAGACAGAGCAGCGCTGGGAATGCTGGAGAGCAGAAGACAGGCTACTGAAGAAGAAGAAAGAGAAGGAGGAGGAGGAGAAGGTGGGGGGGGAGGAGAGAAAGGAGGAAGTGAAAGAGAGAAGGAGAAAGGAAAAGAGGAAAAAGGAAGGGAGAGAAAGAAGAGAGAAGAGAAAGAGACAAGGCTGAGCAGACTCAGCTCATTATTCACCAATCACATTGGGGTGCCTGGGTGGCTCAGTTGGTTAATCTTCTGACTTCTGCTCAGGTCATGATCTCTCCGGCTCCGTGCTGACAGCTGAGAGCTGGAGCCTGCTTGGGATTCTGTGTCTCCCTCCCTCTCTGCTCCTCCCCCACTCACGCTGTCTCTCTCTCTCAAAAATAAAATAAACATTAAAAATTTTTTTTAGGGGCGCCTGGGTGGCGCAGTCGGTTAAGCGTCCAGCTTCAGCCAGGTCACGATCTCGCGGTTGGCGAGTTCGAGCCCCGCGTCGGGCTCTGGGCTGATGGCTCAGAGCCTGGAGCCTATTTCCGATTCTGTGTCTCCCTCTCTCTCTGCCCCTCCCCCATTCATGCTCTGTCTCTCTCTGTCCCAAAAATAAATAAACGTTGAAAAAAAAAATTTTTAAAAAAAATTTTTTTTAAATAAAATAAATTAACCAATCACAAAACTTATTCCTCTTACCTTCAATTTACAGAATTACTTGACATCTTCTTAACCTACTGCTCACTTTCAGTCTCAACTCCCCAGAGGCAACCTCAGCCCACAGTCTGGACAATTTCATTGCAGCTTTGGCTATCCTGTGATCCATCATACCTACACTCTCTCTAACACCGTAATTTTCACATCTGGGTGCCTTTTCACTCCCGGTTCCCCACTCCATCTGCCAACTGGTCTTACCTTCCTTTCCAAAACGTCTTGCACAGTATGTTCTACCAAATGCTCACTCTGATAATCCGTTTACCTATCTCCCTCACCACACTGTGCACCCTTGTTAGGTCAGGGAGCACCATATTCTTCTTTGCTATGTTCAACAGTAACACGATGACTTGACACATATTCCCTCCTTCCTGCCTTCCTTCATTCTCTACCTATTTGTCCAAGCTCCTCCCTAGGAATCAGTTTTTTAAAATGAACTGGGTAGGAGTGCCTGGGTAGCTCAGTCAGTAAAGCGTCCGACTTCGGCTCAGGTGATGATCTCCCGATTCCTGAGTTCGAGCCCTGCATCGGGCTCTGTGCTGACAGCTAAGCCTGGAGCCTGCTTCAGATTCTGTGTCTCCCTCTCTCTCTGCCCCTCCCCTGCTTGTGCTCTCTCTCTCAAAAATAGTAAACACCGAAAAAAATAAAATAAAATAAAATGAACTGGGTATTGAGGCACCTGGGTGGCTCAGTCGGTTAAGCATCTGACTCTTGGTCTCTGCTCAGGACATGATCTCACAGTTTGTGAGTTCCAGCTCCAAGTTGGGCTCCGAACTGACAGTGTGGAGTCTGCTTGGGATTATCTCTGTCTCCCTCTTTCTCTGCTGCTCCCCTGCTGGTTCTCTCTCAAATAAATAAATAAATACTTTAAAAAATAAAATAAAATGAACCAAGTAGGACCTCCAGTCTTGAAGTTAATTACTTTTTTTCAACGTTTTTTTTTTTTTTTTTTTTTATTTTGGGGACAGAGAGAGACAGAGTATGAACGGGGGAGGGGCAGAGAGAGAGGGAGACACAGAATCGGAAACAGGCTCCAGGCTCTGAGCCATCATCAGCCCAGAGCCCGACGTGGGGCTCGAACTCCCGGACCGCGAGATCGTGACCTGGCTGAAGCCGGACGCTAAACCGACTGCGCCACCCAGGCGCCCCTTGAAGTTAATTTCTAACATGGGAAATATCTTTAAACAAATTAATATATTTGATGTGATAAGTTCCATAATTGAGATAGAAGATACAGTGAAGAGTATATATAAGATACAGGGAAGGCTTCATTCACTCAATTATTTAATAAACATTTAGTGAGTGCCTACTAAGTACCAGGCACAATACTAGTTTCCACAGGTAAATGATGAGCCAAATCAAACTTGGAATTACCCTCATGGAGAATGGATGCAGACATAAATGAATGAAATTAACACAAGATAAGTGTGAAATGTTATTTTAATCAAAGTTCCTTGTTGCAGGCATAGAAACTGACTCAGACTAACAGAAAAGGAATTCATTGGGAGGACATAGGGTGGTTCATCTGTTCACAGGGAAGGCCTCAGACCAGGCTCAAAAACACAGAGGGTGCTGGCATTCTGGAGCTGGGCAAGGAAGGGAGCCAGAGGACTCACCTTGTGAGTTTTCTGTTGGACACTTCTCCCCCACCCTCCTCCAGGTATGCTGTTCTTGGGTGCAGAGCCTCTTGGATTCTGATTGCCATTTCTGACTAGGGTGGACTGATGGGCATGGGAGTCTGGGGTCTGACTGCACTTTATATGGACTTTCAACCATTCCATCAGTTTTCAGTCCCCTCCTCACTCCCTTTTCCTAAATGCTTGGTGCCACCAACTATATGAGCCTTGGTACGACCTGTAGTCTTAACTTTGCTAAGTCAGGTGCCATTCCTGCATTGGCTGGCTTTCACCCTTGTTCTCATCAGTGTGTGGGTATGATTCTTGAGGTAAGAGGGTAAAAACTCATTTTATGCTGAAATGAGTATTTTTGTGTCTTTGAGGCAACATATCCTGCAAAAGGAGATTATTCACAGATTAGTTTTTAGTTAACAATTTATTGAAGTAACAGTAAAATCTAGTTTTTCCGTAAGCTTTCAAGTTCAACTACAAATCTTATTATTCCATTTGTAAGACTAACAAAATATTTTTAAAAATTAGAATCACAGGGGCACCTGGGTGGCTCAGTTGGTAAAGCGTCTGACTTTGGCTCAGGTCATGATCTTGTGGTCTGTGGGTTCGAGCCCCATGTTGGGGTCTGTGCTTCAGCTCAGAGCCTAGGGCCTGTTTCTGATTCTGTGTCTCCTTCTCTCTCTGCCCCTCCCCTGCTCATGCTTTGTCTCTCTCTCTCTCTCTCTCAAAAATAAACATTTAAAAATTTTTTAATTAGATTAATTTAATTCTACTATAATAGCTAATCTAACAGACCACAAATGAAATCTAATACAAATTATCTTATATATTCTAAATATTTAAATATAAACATGGTATACACATGTTTGTAAATGTTATATTTTCAAATCTAACTAGAAGTTAGATGGGTTTGATTTACTTAGTCATTTCTACAATTAATTCTAAATCTTTTTTTTTTTGAGAGAGAGAGAGAGAGAGACAGAAAGAGAGAGAGAGAGCATGAGAGCACAAGTGTGAGCCAAGGAGGGGGCAGAGGAAGAGAGAGAACCTTAAGCAGCCTCCACACCCAACACAGAGCCTGATGCGGGGCCTGATCTCACAACCATGAGAGAAATCAAGAGTCAGATGCTTAACCAACTGAGCCACCCAGGCGCCCCTAGTTCTAAATCTTTGAAGAACTGAAGTCACTTACATCCAAGGAAACAATTAAGGAACCTCCAGGTAATCTGGTATTATCTATACCAACAATTTGGGGTGCCTTCTAGATTGGTTATGAGGGTGAAGATTGGAAGGGCAGTCTTCCAGGATCATCTTCTGAGTGACCTGGAGGGAGAAGCAGAATCCTATTTTATGGTTGCTATGTCAATAGAAATTCCAAGTCCATGCCCACCAATAGGGTTGTCTCACTGCCTGTGTCACTTGAATTCAGGTTATCCATATACTTAAATCTTAGTGTGATTTGAGTCCCTAATCTCTTACCTAGGCTGTTTCACTATTTGATTTACCAATACATTCAATAAAGCTCCCATTGCTTGAAACTATTCAGAATTCCTTTCACATTCTATCCATATGGGAGAGTCACATGCTTATGTTTAAGTGAAATCCAATTGGATTCTGCACCAATCTCTGGCTTTCCATTTACAACACTAAACGCATGCTGATGACACTCTTTCTGATATGGTGCCAATTATCTTCCTTGTGCTCCTCTAGATCCACCCTTTACCTTGTCCACCCTGCTCTCTGCCCAGGAAGTTGATCTGAATGTACTACCCTGCATGGAGGGGGTTCATTGCCCTTTGGTTTGGAGAAGGATGGGCAGGTGAGAGTAATTATTAACCTAGGTTAGTCCTGGCAAGATCACCTTAGGCTGGCTATGCCCTTTGACAGAACATTACTGCTCTTGTCAAGGTAGCCAACTATAGGATTCTCTCCCTTCTGGGATGGAAGGAATAGCCAGTGCTACGAAACCTGGGTTACACTATTACTATCACTTCTTGTGATTCCACTCACACCTCTGTAAAGAATCTTTCTGTAAATAAGCCCTTCCGGAATTACATACTTTGACTATGTCATCTGTTTTCTGCTCTGACCTTAAGTGATATACCAACTTAAAGATAGAAATTATTGGGGGACCTTGGTGGCTCAGTTGGTTAAGCGTCTGACTTCAGCTCAGGTCATGATCTCACAGCTCATGAGTTTGAA
The DNA here is from genome assembly GCF_016509475.1 of Prionailurus bengalensis. NCBI lineage: Eukaryota > Metazoa > Chordata > Mammalia > Carnivora > Felidae > Prionailurus > Prionailurus bengalensis. Next base: position 114,919,168 of record NC_057358.1, read on the forward strand.
CCCTGTGTTGGGCTCTGTGCTGACAGCTCAGAGCCTGGAGCCTGCTTCAGATTCTGTGTCTCCCTCTCTCTCTGCCCCTCCTCCTCTCTCTCTCTCTCTCTCTCTCTCTCTCTCTCTCAAAAATAAAGAAACATCAAAAAAAATTTTTTTAAGCTAGAAATTATTATTGTTTATTTTAGACCAAAATATTTTTTCGTTTTTAATTACATTCATTAGATTATTCCTGACAGTCAAAAGGGAAGGATTGTATCTTAGTGCCTAAGAAATAAGTAATCTTCTTGGGCAAGGTATTCACAAATATTTACTAAACACCTGCAAAGTATAAATGTTACTCACATTGATTGAGTGCTTATTACATGCCAGGTACTTTGCTAAGCATTTTACTTACCTTCTTTTATTTAATCCGCTCAACAATTCTATAAAGTAGATCATTATTATCCCCCTGTTATAGAAAATAAACTAAGACTCAAAAATATTTTTAAAAATATTTATTTTTGGGACAGAGAGAGACAGAGCATGAACGGGGGAGGGGCAGAGAGACAGGGAGACACAGAATCGGAAACAGGCTCCAGGCTCTGAGCCATCAGCCCAGAGTCTGACGCGGGGCTCGAACTCACGGACCGCGAGATCGTGACCTGGCTGAAGTCGGACGCTTAACCGACTGCGCCACCCAGGCGCCCCAAGACTCAAAAATATTAAGAAAATAAATTTTCCCAAATAACAAAATTAGGAAATAAGAAAATCAAGATTCAAATTTAGGCAGAGAGATTCTCAGAATCCACTTATTAATCTCCACACTCTACTGTTTCCTTAACATTAAACTATACATATGAGATACACAGATGAGAAGTAAGTTGAGCCTATATGCAGGAAGCCCAAGATCTTATAGGTAGAGAACACATGAATGTAAAAATCACTTGGAGCATTCGCAAAAGAGCTTTTGAAGGAAAAGCAGTTTATAACTCATGGTCTATATTGTATTTAATATTATGTATTATGATGTGTGTATTAGTATCATGAAGGCCCTTACTGTTTAATCAGTACAATTTTTGTATATATTTTTCTCGAATCATTTATGATTTATTTCATTATGTCATTTCAGTGAGGATTTGGCTCCACTAATAGTAAAAAAGGCTTAAAGTAACACTGGCTTAAACGAGATAAAAGTTTACTTCCCTCTTTTATAAAAACCTGTAAGTAGGAAGCACAAGAACTGGGAAATCTGGTCCACAAAATTATCAAAATCCCAGACTCCTTCCAGCTGACTGCTCCATCATTCCAAAGTCAAGGCCCTTCTCTTAGTCTTTTAAGATAGTGACCATAACATCCACACTGCAGGAGAAAGGATGGAGTAAGGGGCAGAGAGAACCTATCAGATGTCTTTAAGGAAGAGACTCCAAGCTGCTACAAGACCCATTTGCTTACACCTCATTGGCCAGATTTTAGTCACACGACCATACCTATATTTGCGAGATATGCTGGGAAATGTGGAGTTTTAAATTATGAGTAGGCAGGGGCACCTGGGTGGCTCAGTTGGTTAAGCGTCCAACTTTGGCTCAGGTCATGAGCTCAGCCACATGTTGGGCTCTATGCTGACAGCTCAGAGCCTGGAGTCTGGAGCCTGCTTTGGATTCTGAGTCTCCCTCTCTCTCTTTCTGTCCCTCCCCTGCACATGCTCTGGTTCTCTCTGTCTCTCAAAAATAAATAAACATTAAAAAATAAATTAAAAATAAATGAATTCTGAGGAGGCATATACCCAGTCAAAGATTATGGGTTCAATTAATATGGAAGAAAGGGAGAAATATCTATTGGAGAAAATCTCTAGCAATTTCTGTTATAAATTTCTCAAAGTTTCTGGTGGGATCATTTATCAGTGTGATTAAAGGTATACACTTTTTCTCAACAAGGCAAAGTGGGGGTTCATGGGTGGCTCAGTTAGGTATTCAGCTCTTGATTTCAGCTCAGGTCATTGTCTCCCAGTTGTGAGATTAAGCCCTGAGTTTGGCTCTGTGCTAGACATGGACTCGTTCTCTCTCCCTTTTTCTCTCTCTCTTAAAAAAAATGAATGATTAAAAAAAAATAGAGGCACTCGGGTGGCTCAGTTGGTTGAGCGTTCAACTCTTGGTTTCAGCTCCATAATCTCACAGTTCGTGGGGTGTGGCTCTGCACCGGGATTCTCTCTCTCTTTCCTCTCTCTCTGCCCCTCCCTCACTTCCATGCACTCTCTCTCAAAAACTAAATAAACATCAAAATAAAGAAACAAACAAACAAACAAAATAAAAACTAAATGAATCATCAAGAAGGCAAAGCAAATACTCCTTCAGAAGAACACCAAATGCTTACTAGGAAAACAGGGTCTTATGTTTTGGTTAAGTACAGTTCAAATAGATGTAGTCTGTAAATCTAGAAAGCTCCTTTTAAGTGTTACCTGTTGAGTGTGAAGTATTTCTGAGAAATATAAAACAGATCTGCCTTTGTCACTAGCTTCATTGTTTTTGTTGCACTCTATATTCTAGTCATATGGAGCTTATTTTTTGTTTCTTGAGAGACCCATACTGCTTCCTATTTTAGGACTCTCACACAAGCTGTTCTTTTTGCCCTCTTCATCTTCCTCACCTCTACCCTTCCTTCAGATTTCTACTTACATTCATATCTGTAGGGGTGTCTTTCCCAACCTCATAGACATTTCCCAACCTCATGGCATTCTTTTCCTCTGAGACACTCAGCACAATAGTAATAAAATGAATAATTACATAATTATACATTTAATATTTGTCACCCCCACTTGATGTGTACTTCATGAAGACAGAAACTGTTGCTTTGGCGTCTGGTACATTAATAGGCACTTGGGACATATGTGTTGAATGAATGAGTGAAGTAGAATAAATTTAAAATTTAGGAGTTGCATGAAATCACCTAATAATGAAATAATTTTATTTTATTTTTTTATTATTATTTTTTAAATAATGAAATAATTTTAAAATTAAAACTATATTGTAAGGATTTTTAATAATGTAAATAAGTCCTAACGATGGAGGCTTGCAGTTTAAAATTGACACTATTTGGGGCGCCTGGGTGGCTCAGTCAGTTGAGCTGCTGACTTCGGCTCAGGACATGATCTCACTCGAGAGTTCGAGCCCTCTGTGTTGACAGCTCAGAGGCTGGAGCCTGTTTCAGTTTCTGTGTCTCCCTCTCTCTCTGCCCCTAACCCACTGGCATTCTGTCTCTGTCTCTCTCAAAAATAAATAAACATTAAAAAAAAATTTTTTTAAATAAAATTGACACTATTTTTGGGCACCTGTGTGGCTCAATTGGCTGAGTGTCTGACCCTTGATTTTGGTTCAGGTCATGATTCCAGGACCCTGCTGAGCACGGAATCTGTTTGAGATTCTCTCTTTCCCTCTGCCCCTCCCCTATCTCTTGCACACGCATAAGTGCTCTCTCCTTTCTCTCTCTCTAAAATAAAAGATAAAATAAAATAAATAAAATAATAAAAAACAAAATAAAATAAGAATAAGATAAAAAACTAAAAATAAAGTAAAAATAAAAAGAAATAAAATAAACAAAAATAAATATAAGTAAAATAAAATACTAAAATAAAATTAAAATATAAAAATAAAATAAATAATAAAATAAATAAATAGAATAAAAATAGTATAAAAAATAAAATAAATAAAAATAAAAATAAATAAAATAAAATAAAACACTAAAATAAAAAATAAGCAAAATAAAACATTAAAATAAAAAATTAAAATAAAATAAAATGAAAAATAAACACTAAAAGAAAAGAAAAATAAAATAAATTAAAAAAATAAACAAATAAAATAAAAAATAAAACAAAATAAAAAATAAAAAAGCACTATTTAGGCTATTCATAGGAAAGATGTTCATGATACATTAAGTTATTTGTTTATTATGCACATATCTATGGTTTTATAAAAAGAAAATCTAAATGTGCAAGTATATGTGGATTTATACATGGATATTAATAGGAATAAAAGAAAACCTAAACATAATGTGTTTGTGTAAAAGAGAGGGAGATTGAAGGAGAACCAGGCTATCTGGTTCATATCTCAGCTCTGCCATTTATAGACATAGGATTTGAAAACAGTACACATAATGTGTCCAATAAATGTTAGCTATTATAACATAGATATAAGAAGTGATTAAAAGTGACAGATTATACACCAGGGTGTTAGCAGTGATTATCTCTTGGGTTTTGTTGTTTAAATCTGTATTAGCATTTTTAAAAAATATTTATTTATTTTTGAGAGAGAGAGACAGAGCGCAAGTGGGGGAGGGCCAGAGAGAGGGGGGCGGGACATAGAATCTGAAGCAGGCTCCAGGCTCTGAGCCGTCAGCACAGAGCCCAAAACAGGGCTCAAACCCACAAACCAGGAGATCATACCCTGAGCTGAAGTTGGACATTTAACCAACTAAGCCACCCAGGTGCCTCTGTATTAGTATTTTTTTTTAATGTACCTTTTCTATTTGGAAATGAGCACTTCACAAGTTCACACAGTGGTCAAGCTCATGGGTGCTGTATCAGTAGTTCTCAGCTTAAATCACAGTTCTGCCATTTGTACCTTGCATGACTTTGAACAAGTTATTTCACTCTCTGTGTTTCTGCAACTTCATTTGAACAACAACAGTCATAATAATTATACCCATCTCCTAGGACTATCAGAAGGAAGAGTAGAAAAAAAATATGTAAAGTGCTTGAAGAATAAGGTCTGTCACATACTTAGTGCTCAAAACTGTAGCCAATTTTGTATAATAAAATAAATAAAAGGTTTTAGAAAGATTGTCCCTAATAGTTTGGCAGTTAGATTGCTTTGGAGTCTTTGATCTCTGATTTATATAAAAAGTGACTTTATTTTATGAAGTTAGAGGAAAATTAAGGCAATCCCATTTCAGCTGAAGCCATTTGTAGCCAACTCCAAAGTTGTCCAATGTTGTCTGTTCGTCATTTTACTAAAATGAATTTAAACTGCTTTTATGTAGGCTGATGTAAGTTATTCGCTGGTGTTTCAAGTTTGTATTTGGGGGAATTATAGTTTTAAATTTGCTGGCACCAAACTCTAAAGTTAATGAAAACACTTCATGACATGCCTTGCTTCACTACTCACACACCACGGTCTCTTGGTTTTCATACTGCCTCTCTCCTTGCCACTTCTGAGAGGCCCTTGCTGTCTGTCCTCCTCCACATAACCTCTAAATGTTGGAATTCCCTGGGCCAGGTTCCAGGGCCTTTTTCTTTTTTTTCTACACTCTCTCCCTGTATGCACTCAACATTCCCGTGGCTTCAAATCTGCATCTAGCCTAACCTCTATTCTTCGGACACATCTGTCCAACCACCTGCCTCATTTTACGTCTCTATTATATCTCTATTTCTATCTCAGAGATATCTCAAATCCAACAAGTCCCAGATGGAATTATTCACTTCTACCCTCATCAGACTCCAAAACCTGCTCCTCTTCGAGTCTCCCCTACCTCACGAACCACACCACCTTCAAGCTAGTGGTCAAAGAATCTCCTGAGGTGTCTTTCCTCTCCCTCAACTCCCACATTAATCAATCCATCAGCAGGTTCGGTCATCATTTCTACTTCCAGTATATATCTGGACTCTTTGCCCTTCTCTCCATCTCATCTTTGCCACCCTCCATCACGCCATTGCTCCTCACAACACAGCCAGAATAATCTTTTAAAAACTTATATTGTAGGGGCACCTGGGTGGCTCAGTCAGTTAGGCGTCTGACTTCAGCTCAGGCCATGATCTCATGGTTGTTGAGTTCAAGCCCCACATTGGGCTCTGTGCTGACAGCTCAGAGCCTGCAGCCTGCTTTGGATTCCGTGTCTCCCTCTCTCTCTCTGCCCCTCTCCCCCTCATGCTCTCTCTCTCTCAAAAATAGGTACATATAAAAAAAAATTTAAACATATATTGTATCATGTCTCTTCTTTTGCATTAGAACCCTTCAGTGACCGCCTACTGCATTTAGAATAACATCTGTGCCTATGGCCTCCATCCCAATCCCATGTTATCACTACCAACACCTACAAAGCCCAACGTGATCTGGCTCTTATTCACCTCATCTCCCGCCACTCTCCTCCACACCATACTCCAGCGCATGGCAAGCTATTTCTATACCCTTTAGAGTTTTAAGTTGTTCCCTTCTAGAAATGTCTCTACTCTCTTTCCCATGCACGTAGTTGGTGTCTTTTTCTGGTCTCAGCTTTGTCAATTTTTCCTGGCCCCAATATGTGAGTCTTCTTGTTAGTCAGTGGTCCCCACTCAACTCACTGTCATCAAGATGTGTCCTCTGGGGTCACCTTTGATCCATCCCTCTTCTGCTTTGCTTAGCAAACGTTTAACAAGTCCATTTGATTGTTCATTCAAATCTGTTTTCCTTTCTGTCTCTTCCTACAGCAGAGTCCAGAAACACATTACAGGGCAGCTTTGAAGGATGGACAAGATTAGAAAGGACAGAGTCGTGTTCTCAGTGTGGGCTCTACAGGAACAAAGATTAGTAGCAGAATGAGCTTGGCATTCTGTGAAAAATACGGAGATACCAAAGCAGCTCACATTTATTTTTCTTTACTGTGAACTTACATTCACTTATTTTCCATATTAATCACTCAGGACTATGGCCCTTACCTTTTTGAGGAGTTTATTGCCCCCCTTGAATACATGATAGAAGTTATGAACTCTTTTCAGAAAAATGTACATAAATACGAAATTTTGCAAATCATTTGGGAAAGGAATTAGTCATCTACTGTTTTGGATACCCACAGTGTTATTTGTTTCATTTATTCAACAAATGTTGGAGACCTACAATGGGGCCGAGAGCAGTTCTAGATGTTGGGTTTGTATACAGTGTAGAACACGATAGATACTTGTTTCTGCCTTCATGGAGCTTGCATTCTAGCGTAAGAGACAGACAAACAAGGAAAAAATGATAATAGAATGTTAAATAATGATAAATGTTATAAAGAAAAATAAAGGAGGGCAATGGGATAAGGGTAGATGAGGCTCTTTTAATGATGTGGTCCTCTCCGAGATGCCATGTGAACTGGACCTGTATAAAGTAAGGCAGTGGTCATGAGAAGTGGTGAGAGAAAAGCCTTACTGGCAGGGAGAGCAGAAAGTGCAAAGGCCCAGGGGCTTCTCTCTGCACTAAATATAAGGCAAGGTCCAGGATTCTGCACATTTTCTTCTTCCGTAATGAATACTCAGCACAATTCTCAGGACACAGTGCTGGGGTTTCGGGTGGAAGGGCCTCCCCACTTCCCCATTTCAAACGCCAGATCCAAGCCACCGGCCGTCAGAGCTTCTCTGAAATACCTCTTCCTCCAGGAAACCTTAACTCATCCACCTAGGAGCGATCTTGAGCTCATCTATTAATTTGTATGAACTTTATTTTTTTTTTAATTTTTTTTTCAACGTTTATTTATTTTTGGAACAGAGAGAGACAGAGCATGAACGGGGAGGGGCAGAGAGAGAGAGGGAGACACAGAATCGGAAACAGGCTCCAGGCTCTGAGCCATCAGCCCAGAGCCTGACGCGGGGCTCGAACTCGCAGACTGCGAGATCGTGACCTGGCTGAAGTCGGACGCTTAACCGACTGCGCCACCCAGGCGCCCCTGTATGAACTTTAAAAAAAGGTAGCGCTTGTTTCTTTCTAAGGATGTGTGCGTAAGGCACTGATTTTGTTTTTTGGGGGTGTAACACCGCTGAAGTTTAGCCGAACGGCTAAAACTAAACGCGAGAGCCCGTTCGGTGGACCCGCGCTCTGCCCTCGGAGACTACATTTCCCATACTGCCCCGCGGGCCAGGGAGGTGCGTGAAGCAGTGTCTCCTAAGACCCGGATTGAGGTAAGATGGTGGGCTCGCGGTGAGCGTCTGTCAGGTAACTGCTGCCTTCTCCTCCTCTGGTCAGGGAGTTCCTAGAAGCTAGACAGGCTCAGAAGCTTTATGGAGAGATGTTGAGGTCCCCTACCTGTCGTTCGCGGTAGGATAAAGCTGGTATCACCAGTCGCGGTCCATCCTGCAGAAGGGTTGGCATAATGGCCGTGCGCTTGTGGGGCTTTCCTCGTGCCTGGGTGGGTCACTTGGGGACCCCTCCAGTCCAAGTCTTTTGGATCTGTCCCTGGGTCCTAGTCCCGGTGCGCGTGGTAGCCTGTTTCTCAGACCGCGGGTCCTCCGAGGCTCCCCGCAGCTTTTGTTTCGGGGTTGAAGTATGGGCCAAGGAATTGACTACCTGAATTTCTCGCCCTGGAGTGAGTAATCTGGCTTCCGCTGGGGGTGCTTGTCCCGGATTGAGGGGACCTGATGTTCCTCCAGATATTTTGTTCCTTGGTTTGTGGTCAGAAAACATGGCATTGCTTTCCATCCATGCCACCTATAAAGCAGGGGTAGAAGTGGACAAGTAAATCGTTTGACCTCCCTGAGCCTCGGTTCTCAGTGTGTAAAATGGAGATGCCTACTTCACAGACTTGTGATAGAACATATATTGTATAGAGAAACGTGAACTGCAAAAACCACAGTGTATGAACCCAGGGAAAGTAGACACATGTACTAACCGTGCAAGGAATCGCCCTGCATAGGTTAGTCCAGCGTATAAAACTGTGCGACCTATGTCCCCCATTCCATTTTATCACTGTTGGGGGAAGGGAACCAACAGTTATCGAGGCCATTTAAAGACAAGGGATGTAGCAATGGTCAGAAGTCATTTACTTACAAAAGCCATGGAGGTTGTGGTGGTTTTCCCCATTTTACCATCGAAGAAACAAAGGGCCCAAAGTCCCCCAGTTTATGAGTGACTGATAATAAAGTTCTTGTAAGTAAATCATTTAAATTGTGTACTATAGTTTCCTCATGAATGGAAATAAAGATACCTGTCGTGATTAATAGAATAAAATGGCAGTGAAAGCACATTGTTAAATTAAAAACCTTGTACATGTATGAGAGGGTGAAATTTTACTTGGGACTTCAGAGAGTTTATATGTGTTCCCCTAAATCAGTATTTACTAGGCCAAGGATAGGACTTGTTTAAATTTAATCAGAAACAATCCTACTTCAAATGATGTAGTAAGATCTTGCGTATGGCACCTGAGAGGCTGTACACAGACACATTAATATTATGAGGGAGGATGTTTTGTGTAGCACGTGTGAGTGTTTCTTTTTTTTTTTTTTTTGAGACAAAACTTTCTATTATTACTGTTTTTTTTTTTTTTTTTTTGTAATTTACATCCAAGTTAGCACATGGTACGCCAATGACTTCAGGAGTAGATTCCTTAATGTCCCTTACCCATTCAGCCCATCCCCTCTCCCACAACCCTTCCAGTGACCCTCTGTTCTCCATATTTAAGAGTCTCTTATGTTTTGTCCCCCTCCCTGTTTTTATATTATTTTTGCTTCCCTTCTTTTAGGTTCATCTGTTTTGTCTCTTAAAGTCCTCGTATGAGTGAAGTCATATGATACTTGTCTTTCTCTGACTAATTTTGCTTAGCGTAATACCCCCTAGTTTCATCCACATTGTTGCAAATGGCAAGATTTCATTCTTTGTGATTGCCGAGTAATACTCCATTGTATATATATACCACATCTTTATCCATTCATCCATCGATGGACATTTGGGCTCTTTCCATACATTGGCTATTGTTGATAGTGCTGCTATAAACATGGGGGTGCATGTGCCCCTTCAAAATAGCATACCTGCATTCCTTGGATAAATACCTAGTAGTGCAGTTGCTGGGTCATAGCATAGTTCTATTTTTAATTTTTTGAGGAAGCCCCATACTGTTTTCGAGTGGCTGCACCAGTTTGCATTCCCACCAGCAGTGCAAAAGAGATCCTCTTTCTCCGCATCCTCACCAACATCTGTTGTTTCCTGAGTGATTAATTTTAGTCATTCTGACAGGTGTGAGGTATCTCCTTGTGGTTTTGATTTGTATTTCCCTGATGATGAGTGATGTTGAGCATTTTTTCATGTGTCGGTTGGCCATCTGGATGTCTTCTTTGGAGAAGTGTCTATTCATGTCTTTTGCCCATTTCTTCACTGGATTATTAGTTTTTTGGGTGTTGAGTTTGGTAAGTTCTCTATAGATTTTGGACACTAACCCTTTATCTGATACGTCGTTTGCATATATCTTTTCCCATTCCATCTATTGCCTTTTAGTTTTGCTGATTGTTTCCTTCGCTGTGCAGAAGCTTTTTATTTTAATGAGGTCCCAATAGTTCATTTTTGCTTTGGTTTCCTTTGCCTCCAGAGATGTGTTGAGTAAGAAGTTGCTGTGGCCGAGGTCAAAGAGGTTTTTGCCTGCTTTCTCCTCTAGGATTTTGATGGCTTCCTGTCTTACGTTTAAGTCTTTCATCCATTTTGAATTTATTTTTGTGTATGATGTAAGAAAGTGGTCCAGGTTCATTTTTCTGCATGTCGCCGTCCGGTTTTCCCAGCACCATTTGCTGAAGAGACTGTCTTTATTCCATTGGATATTCTTTCCTGCTTTGTCAAAGATTAGTTGATCATACGTTTCTGGGTCTATTTCTGGGTTCTGTATTCTGTTTCATTGATCTGAGTGTCTGTTTTTGTGCCAGTGAGTGACTGTTTCTAAGAGGAGTTATGCATTTGCTGAATGCTCACTAAATGGAAAGAACTATAGTAAGTGTCAAGAAGTTTGCATTTAAGAAAAATAGTAATGGACATAGTTCTAAGGCTTTAGGTCTTATATTTTGGTATTGATCTTTGTCCTATATCACAGGGAAATTTAAAGTTGTTTAAAAGTTTTTCTTGTGACTGTAGTTCTAGGTAGTGCTTCCTATCTTGTTCTTATAGTGTTCAATATATTGTACCACTTTAATTTACCATAGGTAGCACTAATTTTTCTTTATCTCTTACGCAGGGATGAAAATAGGTATGCCTGGAAGCAGATTTTAAAAGCAGTTTCTCCAGGTCATCTTTCACACCACCGGATAAGCATCTTGAGTCACCATGGTATTAGCAGCAGTAAAACGGGTGATATCAAACAGAACTATCTGGAAACATTTATTTCCGATTCAAAGTGAGATTTTTTTTTTTAATGTTTAAAAAGAGTTTTAAAATTTTTCAAATATTATAGAAATCCTTGTTCACTGTAGAAAATTTAGTGTCTAGTTATTAATAAAAAATGTTTATTGTATATGCTCTTAATAGCAGGAATGTTTGCAATAATGGAAAAGGGGAGAAAGTCTAAATGTCTGTCAAAAGGGGAATGGATAAATTATGGCATATCTTTACTATGAATATCATACAGCTGTTACCAACATGAAAAGATCTCTAAATAGCAGGGGGTAAAAGTAGGTCACAGAACGGTATCTATTGTATGATCCCATTTGTGCATTTTAAAGAAGATCTACCATATATGTGTGTGTGTGTATGTATAAATACAGAGTAAAAGATGTGGACCAAAGAGATTATCTGTGTAGACCACTACTGGGATTTAGCTGAGGGCAAGTGAGGGATTGACAAAGAGGAACTTTCTCTGGTCTGAATCACTTACGTTTACTATGTTTTCACACATTACTTTTTTACTAGTTCTTAAAATGAACAAATAAAGGGCAAATTTACAATTCCATCTTATAAAAATCATTGCTAATATTTTGGATTTCAGTTTGTGTTTTCTATGTACTAAGCCATTTAAAAAATATATTTACGTATAATATAAAAATGTTTTATGTATTATAATACATAAAATATTTATAATTTATAGGAGCACCTTTCTGACTCATTGGGTAGAACTTGTGACTCTCAGTCTTGGGGTCATGAGTTCAGGCCTCATGTTGGGCATGGAGCTTAGTTTTACAATTTTATAATTTATATAATATATAATTTGTACCTTTTTTTCCTAAAGACATGTGGGTAGTCTAATATTTTCTTCAGAGCCTATTAATACATGTTTGATAGTCAAAATATTGACCCATATAAATAAGTAGACTATTAAAATCTTATTTCCCAACTGGTCTTGCTTTCGCTCTCCCTTCCTTCTGTCTGTGAACTCTCTTCTTCCATTTCTAGAACAAACATGGTTATAGTGTTATAATAGGTTTGCATTTTCATCTTTAGCTATGCTAGCCAAATTTTTTTTACACATCTCTGGCTGACCTTAATCTCTTCCTTCATATTTCCTATTGATTGCAATTTGTAATTGAACAGTGGTTTATTGAGTTAGGGGGAAAGAGTTGAAGACTAGGGTAAAAACTGAGTAAGAGTATAATTAACCAAGTAAATGAAGGAGGAGATTGCTAAGAGACTTTAGATATAAACTAAAATCAGAATGAGAACAAAACTATAGTTTGCTCTTGATTACTTAGGAGCATTTTAGTTGTTGAGAATTGGGAGAGACCTCTGCTGTTTACCCTCCCCTTTGCCTTGACCAGAACCCAGCCTGAAGGCTGATGGGAAATCAGACCTAATCCATTTTTCCCTGGTCTATGTGCTGAAAGAGAACCCTCACTGAGGTTAGTGTGAAAACCAGTTAATATGCCCCTCGATAAGTGAAAATTTTCCATACATACTTTATCCACTGGATTATAAATTTGTAATATCTAATTTATTTTGGTTTCCTCGGTACCTCTCATACATGGTAGATGATAAGTGGTTGAACTGATTTGAATGGATTGGAGTTGTCAAAATGTGTAGTTAACTAAGAATTAATTTGCATTACCCCAGTAAATGAATCCATTTCACTCAGTCATCCTAGTATTTAGTGAATACCTCACTTCTTGCATTCTGAAGCCTCTTATTCTGCACAAGTTCTATTATTACTATTATTGAAGGTAAAGTATTACTATTATTGATATTTTATATGAAAAGGAAGAACATTAAGATTAGAGGCAAAGCAAAACCATGATTAAGGGAGAAAGTTCAGTGAATAGAAATAAAAAGGCCTCCCCATATGCCAGAAGGAACTTTTAAAACCTTTAAAAATATGTAGTCAAAATGGGAATGTAGAATATTTTAGTTTTGTTAAGTGTACTAAGTCATTTGATCCTTACAACTTTGAATTTTACAACTTTGAATAATGTTAGGTATTTAATAAAGGTGAAGGAAGTTGAGTTCTCTGACCTCTCTGAAACCTAATCAAGTTTGTATATCTGATAGATGAGAGCCGTAATCAAAACTTAGGTCTTCCCATCTTGTTTAGCCTGATACACTTTCTCCTGTACCTTCTTTCCTGTACTAACTTAAAATATTGAGTATTTGAAAGTTAGGCAAGACTATTAGTTCTTATAGATCTTAGCAGAAAGCAATTGAACATATGTATACATAACAAGAATAGCTTGTAAGTTATGGAGAGCTGACTCTCTGAAATTCTTTTTAGTGCATTGAGTTGATTGATGTTAACTTTGGCATTTAATTCTAGTTACATGTTAAAAACCTCTGATATTTACCATATCTAGAGTTTTTCTCTTGACAAAGTGTCAAATTAGTTTTTTAAATTATGTACTAATTAAGAAGTTAACATTTAGAGGCAGTTTGGGGATCACTTTTTTATTAGTAGTCACTATAGGGGACAGAGTAATGATCAAAATTTGGTTCCTGGCCTTAAGGAACTTATTTATGCTTGTAGGTGAAATAGACATCTATGAAAATAAGAAATACCTGGAATATGAGGTAGAAGGCAATGTATGTCATGAGGGCACAAACAAATGTCTGCACAAGTGTAGGGTAGAAATTTAACAAGAGTTTCTAGTTCACCTGAAATACCATTGTCTTGAGTTTCCCCTTTGCCTATTTTTTTTTTTTAATTTTTAAATGTTTATTCTTGAGAGAGAGAGTGTGTGAGCAGGGGAGGGGCAGAGAAGGAGACAGAATCGGAAGCGGGCTCCGGGCTGTCAGCCCAGAGCCCGATGCGGGGCTCAAACGCAGGGCTCGAACGCCCAGCTTGAACGTGGGGCTCGAACTCACAAGCCGAGAGATCATGACCTGAGCTGAAGTCGGATGCTTAACTGACTGAGCCACCCAGGCGCCTCGTCCCTTCCTGCCTGTTTTAAAAACACTTAAGTCTGTGTGTCCTGCCCCTGCCACCCAACCCTATTTGTTTCACTGAACGTATATATCACCTAGCTCGTTTATATTAAGAGAAGACAGACTTCTTTTAAAATTAATTCATATATGATTAGGAAGACCCCCAACAGTGTCAGAGAAGAAAATAGTGTAAGTGGTTTTTATGTTGTCCTCTGATTTGTCTTTTTGAATGCTTCTCTATATTAGCACAGATAATTGAAAATCAAATCTTTTTTATTTTTTTTATTTTTTAAAAAAAAAAATTTTTTTTTCAACGTTTATTTATTTTTGGGACAGAGAGAGACAGAGCATGAACGGGGGAGGGGCAGAGAGAGAGGGAGACACAGAATTGGAAACAGGCTCCAGGCTCTGAGCCATCAGCCCAGAGCCTTACACGGGGCTCCAACTCACGGACCGCGAGATCGTGACCTGGCTGAAGTCGGACGCTTAACCGACTGAGCCACCCAGGCGCCCCGAAAATCAAATCTTTTGAGAGATGAGGTTAAATTTCTAATTCTTTGTATTTTATTATTTTACATCAATAGAATTTTGGCATTGACATTTTGCTGAGCAGTCTTTTATGATAAAAGAGTTTTGCTAAGGTAATTTTTATGCTTGGAGTAAGAATTTATATTTAGATCTATAAGTATATGCAGTCTTCGGGGAAAGAAGTATACAAAGATGGAAAATACACCTTTTTTTACACATCTTTTGTACATATAAATAACTGACGCAGAAAAAAACAAGAAGGACCTCGCAGAAGTTATAGTAATGTCATATGAAACGTAGGTTGTGGGACATGCAAAATAGACCACTCTTTTCTCTGTGTTGGGGGTTGTGGGGCAGGGAGAGGAAAAAAGATTTCATGAAAGAGTAACATTTGACTTTGAAGGATGAGTGGTATTTTAACAAAGTGGGGATTTCACTCGATACTGAAGATCCAGAGGCGGGGTTGAAAGAAGTTGATCTTGGCTTTAACCAAGATACACAGTAGTTCCCCCTTATCCCCGAAAGATACATTCCAAGTGTCCCAGGGTTGCTTGACACTGTGGATAGTACTGAACACTACGTTTTTGCCTATACATACGTGCCTGTGATAAAGTTAAACTTCCTAGTTAGGCACAGTAAGAGAGATTAATAACCATAATTAATAATAGAATAATTTTAATAATATACTGTAATAAAAATTATGTGAATGTGATCTCTCAAAATAGCTTATTGTATTGTACTCACCTTTCTTTTTGTGATGATGTGAGATAAAATGTGTATGTGCTAAGATGAAGCAAGGTGGATGACATTAGCATTGTCCTGTAGCTTTAGGCTACTGTTGACCTGACACTATGTCAGAAGGAGGATCATCTGCTTCTGGACCGAGGTTGACCTTGGGTAACTGAAACTCCAGAAAGCAAAAACACGGATAAGGTGGAGGTGGCGGGAGGGAGGACCACTGTGTTCAGAACTGTTTTTAAGTTTACTGAGCTACATTTACATTTTTTCTTTATATTTAAAAACATCATTTCTCTGAACATACTTAACAAACTTAAAGTAGTTATGGCTTTTGAATTTGTAGGCTTTCTAAAAAAGGGAAAATATTCTATGAAATGTGAGCATTTTGATTAAGAAAAGTTAATTATGAACAATTTATTTTATATTTCATCGCTAACACTCCCCCTTTGTGAACTGTGCACTTGGTCTCACAAAAGCTTTTATTTATTTATTTATTTTACAGACGTTTTTTAGACTACCTAAATACTTCATGTTCTTTCTTACCTCTGTCCTTAGTACTTATAACTCTCTGCAAAGATTATTGTACTCAACCCCTACCAACTCCTGCTTATTCCTCCATCCTTTAGAGCACTGTAGACATCATCTCTACTGGAAGGGCATTCTTAAACCTGCACAGTCCTATTTTGTAACCTGTCTGGGTGCCCCTCTCGTGGTGCTTACCCATCCTAACAGGCTTATAGTTTATATTGGAATTGTTTGTTTATATTGGAATTATCTCTCACCAGACTTGTACCCTTTTTGAAAGCAGGGACTAGATCTTGTTGTTGAATCCTTGGTCTCTAGTACAGCCCTGTTTCCTGTAAATGCAGTAAGTGTTGGCTGAATGAGTGAAACTAGCTTTACATTTATGTGAGAAGGTATGCTGAAATTAACTAAATCCATTTTTTTGCAGACGGAGCTTTATATTGTGTTTGTCATAAATCTACGTATTCGCCTCTTCCAGATGACTATAATTGGTATGTATTTAAATTCAATTGAAAAAATAAGTCTGTTTGTTGTGTCTGAAATGATTTAATTTTATTTCTCCTTTTGGTATTTTCTGCTTTCTTTTCTGATTATTCTTTCTTTAATTTTGTATTTAAAAGTTATTTCAGTGGTCTTATTTACCCAGTATCTGGGCTCATAAATATTTTAAATAGAAATCATTATCATTGTGTTTCAGTGAATACTTAATTTGTTGTAAGACATGTTGTTAGAAATGCTGTCTTTTATCCCAAAGCCTTCCTTAGCTTTATAGAAAAGTTAATTAGTTTTTATAGTTTTTTTTCTCTTGGGGTTCATAGCTGTTAGCTTAAGCAATTATTTATCTTTTGTTTGATGAAGAATAATCCTAAATTACAAATAATTTAATGCAGTCACAATTTATTTGGTATTTATTTAATTCTTGTCACTATGTTAAGAACTAGGAATAACGTGAATAAGATGTTGGCTTTTTTTCTCTGTAGGAGAGTCTGATATACAGAAACGGCAACGTATCTTCTTAAGCTATGTTTTTATTGCAGATTTTGGTAAAAATGTATTTTCTGCCCTCTTGACACTAGTTTTAGTTTTAAGTGTATATTTAGTAAGTGCTAAGATAGTGATGAGATTAGAGTAGGTAATAGGTAATACTTTCTGAACCTGAAAAGATTCAGACTTACAGGTGTTTTGTATTATGTAAAACTCCATTCTTCATCCAAAATCATTGGATAGATGCAATGTTCGTTATAGCTGTGTTACGTTATTCCATCTTAAAATCGTGGTGAAACAACTTGATACCCTATGCTGTGTTAGCTAAAAGACGTTGTAGTGTCTAATTGCCACTCTGGTTCAAATCTGCTTGGTATTGAAGTCCTAATTTATAGATGTGTAGAAAACATATAAGATTAATGAAAGCTGAAAGTTGTTCTCTTTAGAATGTATATGGATATAAGTATAATAGTAGTTGCTGTGGTCTTTGACAAACCAGCGTGGTCAGTTGGTACCTGAATGAGATCCAGCCACAGCACTCCTGGAAAAAATATTTGGAGGAGTATTGCCCAAAATGTGTTTTTCTAGGAATATTAATGGAGGGAAGTGATACTATTCAGTAATTATGAAATTTATTTGACCTCAGAACCCTTTATGGGAGGCTTCTTACAGTTGCACTCTTCCACCAAAGGCACTTAGAGAAATGCTAATCTAGAAAAAGTGCTCAGCTATAGACTTTATGATTGGAAATTCAGGTGCTCCTTTGCCTGGAAGATTATTTACTTTGTTGATCTTTAATAATTCAACCAAGTAATGTACTTCTTATAGCTTTTTGAAGGTAGTTTTTAGATAAGGGGAAAAAGTTCTAATAATAGTGATGAGTAAACATGAAAATCTCTTCCAAAGATTTGGATATTCTACAAATAAATAATCTGAAGAATAATTTAGATACGATAGTGGGTAACACATTAAGGGTTTGTTGTGGTAGTTAAGCTGACATATTTCGTGGGATGGTCAAGTTGCCCTCTATGATTTGGGTACCAGGTGCCATAGCATCATTCTTCAGGGGTTTAGGATTAATTACTTTTATCTCTAAGAAAATCATTCTGCCTTGAATACAGTATAACTCTTTCTAAAACATTTTTTTTTTTTTTTAGCAAAGTAGAGCTTGCTTTGACATCTGATGGCAGGACAATAGTATGCTACCACCCTTCTGTGGACATTCCATATGAACATACAAAAGTATGTATGAGAAAATCTCTTGTAATTTTTAATTTGCTGTTAGAAGTATTCACACTTCCTTACAGTATCCAAAGAGAATAAAACTGTTTGATTTCCTTTATATGGTATAGATCTTTTTGTTTTTTTAATTTTACCATTTCAATTTTTCTCATTTCTTTTCCATCTTCTTTCTTTAAAAGCTTTTTTCTGTACACAAAGTGAACCATTTAAATGCAATCATGGCATCAATTTTCTGGTCTAAAATCTGGTAGATTTTTGTATAGTATAAATTTACAAAACACATTGTCCCATACCACTTTATATTGTCGTAAGTCATGAAGCACTATATTTTAGAATGCTGTTTTATACCTTTTATATTGAATAGGATCTGATAATCCTTTTAATGTTTGGTGAATTTCCTTTTTTTTTTTTTCCAGTTAGCTTTTTCTAATGGGACAACATGGACATGTATTTCAAGGACTAGTTTT
Organism: Prionailurus bengalensis; assembly: GCF_016509475.1. Lineage (NCBI taxonomy): Eukaryota > Metazoa > Chordata > Mammalia > Carnivora > Felidae > Prionailurus > Prionailurus bengalensis. The sequence goes on from NC_057358.1 coordinate 114,937,658, forward strand.
TTTTCCATATTTCTTCAAAAGCCACACACTAGGTAGAGGAGGTTTTTTGTTTTCAATACAATTTATTAAAAAAAATTGTTTTTAATGTTTATTTTTTTGTGAGAGAGAGATCGAGCGTGAGCAGGGGAGGGGCAGAGAAAGAGAGAGACAGAATCTGGAGCAAGTTCCAGGCTCTGAGCTGTTAGCACAGAGCCAGATGCGAGGCTCCAACTTCCCAACAGCAAGGTCATGACTTGAGCTAAAGTCGGACGTTTAACTGACTGAGCCACCCTGGCGCCCCTCAATACAATTTATTTTAGCTTGACCCAAGTCTTTTTGTTAATTTATCTTTATTTGAAATGCTTTCTCCTATGTCTCTAAGCCTTCTTTTACCATATTTGATAATGTTTGGTGTACTTTTTGAGGAGAAAATAACTAGATAATTCAAATCATGATGTGATGCATCTAGTTGTGCCTGTTTTTAAAAATCATCATTAGGGCTAGAATACTGGTTGATTTGACAAAATGGATTGTTATTTTGCTAGTTTTTATTCCCTTTTTAACCTCACCATTTTGTCTGCCTGCTTTATACTGCTTTGTATTCTAGCCAGATATCATAGGCGATAATCCAGTACCTCTTTTGTTTCATTTCTTGGGACAATGTGTAGAAGATAGGTGTAAGTCACTGACTTTTATCTTGTAAACGCTCCAGCACATGCTATTTTGTGCCCTCTCTCATTATTATTTTGAATTATATTTCTGGTTATGTGCTTTATCTCTGTTTTAGCAGTTCTACCAAGACCATGACTGCAAAGTCATTTCTCAACCTCAGACTCTCATCCATATATGGCTTTTTACATCCCTGAATCTGACACTTTTCCTTTCTTTCCTAACTCTCAAAACTTTGCACTGTACTTTTAGAACTTACCATCATCATTAAAATCTCTCATGATGTTAACTTCATCCAGAATTTTGCCTTCACCTCTGGCTCTACCAGAGACCTGGCTGTACCTGGGGTCATTGCTTTGCCAACAGTTTTTTTTTTTTTTTTTTCTTTTTTTTTTTCAGTGATTGATGTTTTCTTCCCTATTCCCTTTTACTACTGGACCTCCAGGGGAAGTAGAAGTCCCTGTAGCTCCTTATTGTCATATCCAGACCATTTTCCCTCCTTTCTAACAATTTCTAGCTTTGTAGTTTGTGTCATTAAACTGTAGCATCTACTCCCTTTTTTTGTTGCTGTTATCTCCTGTCTTTCAGTTCACTTCTCTTCCCCCCATCCCTTCGCTCTTCCTTGAAGATTTTAGATATACTGTCACACCCTCCAATACTGTTTCTGTTCTAATTCTTTGTTATTTCAGTATCTATATAGATAATCTAATATCCTGGCCTCTGTCTTGTCTTTTTCCCAACATCATCAGCCCCACTCCCATGGCTGCACTCTAGAGATGTTCTAATCACAAATGCCTCCTCCTCCTTCTTGCCAATTTAGATTTCAAGAATTCCCCCAGCTCCCAGCTCCAAGAATTCTTCATCCCCTCATTGAGACCTACATCCGTTGATTGAACCCTTTTATCACAGCTGCCACACACCTCACACATCCTCACTTCTCTTACCTGGTGTAGATTCTGTGGTCCATCCTTGCATTCACTCCTGGCATACATGTCCAGCTCCCCGGCTCCTTTTTTTCTGTTGCAGTCTCTGTGTGGTAGCAGTTGTTTCCCCTCCTGCATCCTCAATATTCCTCTCTCATCTAGAAGATCACTCCTGTCAGTTTACATGTAATCACTTCACTGCTAACCACACTGCTCCCCTGCTGTTATTCAAGTATATTAGGCTCCTACCTCTGGGCCATTGTAGTTCCTGCTTCCTCTACCTGGAATGCTTCCCCGCCAGAAACCTCATAGTGTATTCCCTTTCCTTGTTTGTTAACTAGTGAGTAACTTTTGCATTTAAAGTAGTACCCCTGTCCCTGGACTCCTATTGTCTTTTCTCAATAGCTTTTATCATTTTTGGCACAATAGATATTTTCTTGTTTGTCTCCCACCACCAAAATGTAAGCTCCATGAGGATAGGGCTCTGTGTGTTTTGTTCTCTGCTATACCCTTAGCATCTGGAATAGCACTCATATTTGGTAGGTGTATAATATTTGTTGATTAAATGAATACATTTGTTTCTCCCTCTTCATGCTTATGGGTTTCTTGTTTTAAGGCTAAGAGACATTCATATAGGGAAACATGGAATTTTTTTGTTTCTCAAGTGATAAATTTTAGATTGGGCTGCAGAGTAAGAAACATTCTTGAAAACGTGTTACTGTTAGAATACAGTGTGTTCTTTTTGAATCTAGATTTACAAATCTTATGCAGGTACTACATGATAGTAAATAAATATCTTCAAACATGACTTCAATTTTAGTATTGATTTTTTTTCTTTTCTCAAGGAGGTAGGGCTGCAACTCCAGCAGGCCCTTTGGTTCTTTAGGCCCTGGAAAGCATACTGCATGCAAAGATCCTAGTCATGTGTAGATATGCCTACTGAGACTGGCTTTAAGAAAGTTAAGTTGATTTGCATCTTTGGTGTTCTGGTAATTTATTTGAATCCAAAACATGTTGATTGTTTTCCATAGATCTAAGTAAAAAGATCCTTTTTTCTTCTTTTGCTGAGTATATACTTTATTAAAAGTACTAATATTCTAAAAATGTTTTTCTAGAATTTAGGATTGGTTTCTAAATTTCTAAAGTTTAGGAAAATAAAGATATAATTCCAACGGTAAAAAAAATAAAGACTTGGAAAAATAAAGTAAAATGTAAGTACTAGACGGTTCTTTTTAGTGGCTGATTTAGTGGCAAATTTCAAAAGTCAAATTTTGAAAATCCTTAAGAGAAACAAGGGAAATTCAGGATGATAGTTCTGAATAGTTTTCAAAGTTGACATTCAGTTTTATTTTAGTTTTTCTTTTTTACTGAAACATTCACATATCCTTTCTTTGGTTAAGGAGATCAGATACTACCTAAAAATCAATTCTGAGTCAGCCAGAGGCTCTTGGTATAGACTCGAAGAATCCATTAATTCCAATGTCTTTTATCTATGTGCCTGGTAAAGAAGTGTTTTTAATCATACAAAGCAGAGAGAATTTGTGATATGTTAGAATTGAGCCTGCTTGGGAATAGGAAGAAAGACCGTGAACATTCATTAACACTTGAAAACAACTTAACTTTTGATAATACTAAAAACATTTAATCTTTAGCATCAAGTATAGTAACCTAAAAGAGAGAAAATTATTATAGGCTCTAATCCTGTGTTTGCTAGATCCCTGAGGGTCTGATAGTAGCTTGCAAAGATACTAATATTTTACTTTACATACAGGTGATGATCTTTTAAAATTACTTTAAATGTCTAAGGAGAGCTTTTTCTTTAAATTATAAATTAAAATTTTTCTGTTTGAGGCCTTAAATCTTAGTAGCTACCTACCATTATTGAACTCTTAAGAGTACAAGGGACAGGGCCGTCTGGGTGGCTCAGTTGGTTGAGCGTCTGACTTCGGCTCAGGTCATGATCTCATGGTTCATGAGTTTGAGCCCTGCCTTGGGCTCTCTGCTGTTAGTGTAGAGCCCACTTAGGATCCACTGTCCCCCTCTCTCTCTGCCCCTCCCCTGCTCATGTGTGTGCTCTCTCTCGTTCACTCTCAAAAATAAATAAACATTAAAAAAAAAGAGGACGAGGGACAGCTAAGCATACTATATATGATTATTTCATTTAATCCTCATTAAGCCCTTATTGGGTAGGTATTATTTCTCTGGTTTTACATAAATAGAAATTAAGACCTTAAGTAACTTGTTTAAGGTCAGGAGCTAGTAAATGGCAGAATTAGAGACCAAAGCTTAAGTCCTTAACTTCTTTTATTATTCTACTTCCTTATTTTCTCCTACACTATGTAAGTGGTTCCTTATTTCTGCTTACCTCAAATTGTTACTGGTAAATCTAATTTGAAGACCTTTCATAATCTGGTTTCTCAAGATCCATTTTTTTTTTTTTTAATTTTTTTTTCAACGTTTTTTATTTATTTTTGGGACAGAGAGAGACAGAGCATGAACGGGGGAGGGGCAGAGAGAGAGGGACACACAGAATCGGAAACAGGCTCCAGGCTCTGAGCCATCAGCCCAGAGCCTGACACGGGGCTCGAACTCACGGGCCGCGAGATCGTGACCTGGCTGAAGTGGGACGCTTAACCGACTGCGCCACCCAGGCGCCCCTCTCAAGATCCATTTTTAAAGCTTATCCGTATTGTATGTTCTTACCTACTTTCCTTTACTCATAATATTTGTTATACCTTGTAGAATATATTCTGCACTCTGACAAAGTTCTGACTTTGGCTCCTATTCTACTTCTCACTAATATCTTTGTTACTTTGCATTTCTGTAGTACTAAGTCAATTGTGTCACCTTCATGCCCGTACATACTGCTTTTTAAAGAAGTCTTATTTTGTCATGTGCATATACCAAATAAATATAAGTATATGCTGTAACATTTAATACAATGGTAGAATGTTGTAGCTGACGTTAATAGTGTATGAATGTGAGGGCTCTTACGTTTGAATTGTTCCCTTTCTGGTTGTGAATTCAGATTTTCATTGTATTGTAATATATATGGTATCTGTAAAGCAAGGCAATGTTCCCACCCTCTGTTACATACAGTGTCATTTAATATTTAAAATATACATGACTTCACTTTCCAAAACAGTGACTTTTTTTTTTTTTTTTTTTGAGAGAGAGAGAGTACACTTACAGGTTGGGGAGCGCAGAGGGAGAGGGACAGAGAATCCCAAGCAGGCTGCACACCTAGCACAGAGCCTGATGCGATTCAGGGCTCAATCTCACAACCGCGAGATCATGATGTGAGCTGAAGTCAAGAGTTGGACACTTAACTGACTGAGTCATCCAGGTGCCCCCAAGACAGTGATTCTTTAAGGCTTTAATGAGCTAGTGTTACTGATGGGAATATGTCATATCACTCATAATGTGTTGTAGAGGAGATGAGATTTTAGTAATTGATGTCTTTGGGCAAAAAATTTCTCAAGTTACCATAAAGCATCATTTGATGACATTTCAGTCACGTAAATGAAAACATTAAAATTTTTAAAATTTCCTTTGGATATAAGAAATACCACTTCAATGAAATGTTTTTTACCGTGGGGCACCTGGGTGGCTCAGTCAGTTAAGTGTACAACTTCAGCTCAGGTCATGATCTCGCAGTTTATGAGTTTGAGCCCTGTGTCAGGCTCTGCTGATAGCTCAGAGCCCGGAGCCTGCTTCAGATTCTGTGTCTCCCTCTCTCTCTGACCCTCCCCTGCTCGCACTCTGTCTCTCTATCTCTATCAAAAATAAATGAACATTAAAAAATTTTTTAAAATGTTTTTCATTGCATTTCACTTTAATGATAAGCAAGGTTAGAGACTATAAACTTTTTTTTTTTTTTTTTTGGGACAGAGAGAGACAGAGCATGAACGGGGAGGGGCAGAGAGAGAGAGGGAGACACAGAATCGGAAACAGGCTCCAGGCTCTGAGCCATCAGCCCAGAGCCCGACGCGGGGCTCGAACTCACGGACCGCGAGATCGTGACCTGGCTGAAGTCGGACGCTTAACCGACTGCGCCACCCAGGCGCCCCTAAACTTTTTTTTTTAATGTTTATATTTGAGAGAGACAGAGCATGAGTAGGGGAGGGGCAGAGTGAGAGACACATAGAAACTGAAGCAGGCTCTGAGGTGTCAGCACAGATCTCAACGTGGGGCTCAAACTTACATACAGTGACATCATGACCTGAGCTGAAGCCAGATGCTTAACCGACTAAGCCACCCAGGTGCCCGAGACTGTAAACTTTTAAGTTAAAAAATAATGGGTACAATTTATAGTTTTAGGAATAGAAATTAAAATAATAAGTACTTTATTACTGGGGGAAAATAACATTAAATAAAGAAATTTATTATTGGAAAAGAAACCCAAAACTTGATAGGAGAGGAAAAGTATTTCTGATTCTTTAGTGGATAATGCAACTAAAGCAAAATTCTGTTCTGAAAACTTACCTACCTTGAGGTACTGTAATAGATTCCTGAATATGGGTATTGTTGTATTGTGAACTCAATCTACTGCTGGCTAACATTCCTACCTTTTGATGTTCTTCGTTACTTATTATTTTGTAGCCTATCCCACGGCCAGATCCTGTGTGTAATAATGAAGAAACACATGATCAAGTGCTGAAAACCAGATTAGAAGAAAAAAATGAACCCTTGGAGCAAGGACCTATGATAGAACAACTTAGCAAAATGTTCTTTACTACTAAGCACCGTTGGTATCCTCGTGGACAGTGAGTTCTATTTTCTTTTCTTAACTCCCACTCGACAACTAAAAGAATACATAACTTTTCTTGCATTAACAAACTTCTGAGGTTATATTCTGTGTGGTGAAATTAACACCCAGTATGATCACCTAGTAAATTGTAGTTTTAGATGTACATATAGTGTAGCTAAAATGAAATAATACTTCTTTTTTCTTTTATTTGAGTGGGGGAATTTAACCAAACTTTCAGTGAATTTTGTAAGAATTCTTGAAACTTTTTCTGTTCTGTGATACAGTCATTTGCTGTGTTGTTTTTATTCATCCTCCTGCCAAATAATTAATTTTGTCCTTGGCCCTTTATCCATTTATTTAACAGATTTCGAGTTATCGTTTAAAAAATTGGGGTACAGCAAATGATTGGGCAGTGTATATGGTTCTCAGTTCCTTTAGAAACTAGTTGTCCCTCTGTTTGCTAGTACTCATATTTTATTACATAGATTTTTTTTTAACCTCCTAATTGACTCTGGCTTTAGTTTTTTTTCTTTTGATTCTTCTTTCTTTTATATCTATCTTACTCCCTATCAAAACTGAGAGGTGATTGTTTTTAATCGTTTATGTTTGAGCAAATTTTGTTCTTACTGTCACCAGTCACCCATCACCCAGTAACTAAGCACATTTTATGACAGGACATGCTTATGGAATTAATGAATATACATTCATCTACCTGCTCTACTAAGTAAGTGCTGGGAGATCACAAACACAATCCTTGTTTGCAAGTTATTTATAGTCAAGGAGAGAGGGTAAACAAAATCAAGTGATTGAGCCTTGAAGAGTGGTTAGGAGTTAGCCATGAGGAATTCTGAAAAGGTTCTGTAGGCAGAGAGAACAGGATGTCATAGAGTATGCTGGGGAAATTGCAAGTAGTTCAGCATGGAGGGGACCCAGAATATGAGGGAATGTAGGAAGGGTCTTATGAAGGATTTTGTATTGTGCTGAGGAGTTTAGGTTTTATTTTCATTGCCATATTTTAAGAAGAAAGGTTTATGCATTAAAAAATCAAGGCGGGGTGTGGCGCCTGTGTGTCAGTCAGTGAAACATTCAACTTCAGCTCAGGTCATGATCTCACAGTGTGTGTTAGAGCCCTGTGTCGGGCTGTGTGCTGCCAGTGTGGAGCCTGGAGCCTGCTTTGGATTCTGTGTCTGCCTCTCTCTCTGCCCTTCCCCTCCTTGTGCTCTGTCTCTCAAAAATAAATAAGCATTAAAAAAAATTCATTAAGTGGGTTCTGTATTGTGATAAGGTGATCTATGGAAAGTTTGGAGTCAGGGGGGCCTGTTTGGAAACTATTATAATAGTCTAGGTGAAATTTGTTGAAGGCCTAAATGAAAGGACCAGCAATGGGAATAGAAAGGGGGAACATAAAAGAAAGAACTATAATAAAAGGAGGAAATAAAAGGAGGAAGGAGGAAAATAAAAGAATTTTAATTAGCAGCTCTAGGTCACTGATTAGGCATGGGAAGAGACAGGTGGCCTCTCAAGTTACAGACAGAGGTGTTTGGGTGGATCGTGGTGCCATTCATACACATGGGGAAACAGGTTTGACAGTGAGGAAGATGAACCCATTGTTGGTCATACTGAGTCTGAAGGGTCAGTGGATCCATTTGGTAGGGAGCAAGTCTGAAAGCAAATGAATGTATGGATCTGGGGCTTGGTTTACTTTTTTAGTTTCTCTTTAGAAGATCCTCCCTTTTTCTTAGTTAAAATAGAGATTCCTTGAGGCTTTGTCTCATACTCCATGTCTTGCTGAAAATCATTGCAAGAGCTTTAATTATATTCATTATACAGATGACATGCAACTTGCTCCATTATACATTCTTTTATTTCCTTGATCTTATTCCCAGTATTTGTCCTTAGAAATTTCAAACTAAGTATCTTGTCCAAAGTTTTAAATGCATTATAACAAAAACACAGCTCTTCTTTTTCTGTCTTAAAAAAGCTCCTCTTTTAATAATCATTCTATAATAAAAGTGATCTTTCTGTATCAGTTTCTCAAGAAGAAATTTGCAATATTTTGGCCACCAAGCTGTCTTTCAATTCCTGCTTCTGTTCTTTCTTTCTTTCTTTCTTTCTTTCTTTCTTTCTTTCTTTTTTGTTGAAGTTTTGGGGTGCCTGGGTGGCTCAGTCAGTTAAGCATCTGACTTCAGCCCAGGTCATGGTCTCACGGTTTGTGAGTTCGAGCCCTGCATTGGGCTGTATGCTGACAGCTCAGAGCCTGGAGCCTGCTTTGGATTCTGTCTCCTTCTCTCTTTGCCCCTCTCTGGCTCATGCTCTGTCTCTTTCTCTCTCTCAAAAATAAATAAACATTAAAAAAAATTAAAGTTTATTTATTTTGAGAGAGAGAGACGGCACGAGGGAGGGGGGAAAGAGAATCCCAAGCCCATGTGGGACTCCATCCTACAACAGTGATATCATGACCGGAGCTAAAATCAAGAGTTAGACACTTAACCAACTGAGCCACCCAGGCATCCCAACCTACTTCTGTTTTTTTATCCTCTTCTTTGGTTTTTCTTTTCTTATTTAGTACCTACTTTGTTTATACATTCTCTCTGGGTTTTTTCATGTCTTTGTAATTGTAATTTAGGGTATGTGGAAACAAATTAGCAAACCATTTCTTAGCCCCATATGTATGTCGTTACTGTATTCTAAGATTTCTTTCCATGATTCGTAATGTCGCTCATGTTTATCTTTTATTTTGTCTCATTATCCAGATATTTTAGTTCAGGCCCTATCTTGAAATTCTTCTGTAATGGCTTTCACTACCTGTTTTCTCCCGGTATGTTCCATACTGCTGTAATCTTTTGGCATCTTTTGTTTAAAACCAAATTACTGTAGTTAATGAAAATCTTGTAAAGGGGACTTGAAGGGGACAAAATTGAAGGTAAGAAGACCAGTACAGAATCTTAAAACCATGCATGTTATCCTCATACTTTTATGTCTAGTATCCCACCTATATTTAATCTTATTTACTTTTTTAATCATTACTGCTAATTAGCTTTTGACTGCTAATTAATTTAATCTCCTGGTATGTCTTGTCCCATCAGGATTACTAGGTTCTGCAGTTGTAAGCAGACTTCAATTAGATGCAGTTGATTATCCCAATATCTCTCCTGATAGTTTACTTTTTTTTTTTTTAATGTTTATTCTTGAGAGAGACAGAGCATGAGTAGGGGAGGGGCAGAGAGAGAGGAAGACACAGAATCCAAAGCAGGCTCCAGGCTCCAAGCTGTCAGCACAGAGCCCGACATGGAGCTCGAACCCACAAGCTGTGAGATCATGACCTGAGCTGACATTGGACACTTAACCAATTGAGCCACCCAGGTGCCCCTCTCCTAATAGTTTAGCAGAAAAACTTCAGATACTAGCTTATGTGTATAAAGAAAATTTTTACTTGTAGGCATTGTCCTTGTGTGATGCATCATCTTTCAGAATTTTAAATAAGCTGAGGTGTGATCACTAATCATCCAACAAGTATTTATTTGCTGTCTAAATATTTATTTTGGATTAACATAAGCCATTTTTCAAGTGTTGATTTCTAGATGTCATTGAGCTCTTCTTTAAATATTAGGCATGTATAGAAGGATATTTTACTAAATATTTCACAATTTTTAGGTTATGGCAATCAAAATACTAGGACACATTATGAATTTAATAATTGGGGGTATATAATATCTTTTTAAATAAGTGTGTGTTAACAGATATAAAATGTTTGTTTAAAGTATTTTTAAACAATGCATTATTTTAAAGTATAAGGTAGAAATTTTCTTTATACTTATTCATGTCCTGTGCCCCATAGGTAAGCACTGTTAAACCCTTCTTATATGAATAGACCTATCTCATACTCAATGTTGTGCTTTTTAAACTCTAGTAGAGTAAAACTCTTTTCTGAGTGTATGGCTTTGTTTTAAAGGGGTCTGGGCTTACTCAAATCATCTTCCCTCTGCTAGTTACTAGCTCTTTATTTAATCTTGTTATTTATTAAAGAAGATAGAAATAATGCCTAATTTGCCTGGTGGTTTTTAAAAGTTAATTAATTTAATTCCAGTATAATTAATGCATTGTTATATTAGTTTCAGGTGTACAATATAGTGATTCAACAATTCTGTACATTACTCAGTGCTCATCATGATAAATACACTTTTAATCCCCTTTATTTCATCTGTTCCCCCATCCCCCTCCTGCCCCTCACTCTACCTCCCCTCTGGTAACCATCAGTTCTCTGTTTAAGAGTCTGTTTTTTGGTTCGTCTCTTTTTTCTTTTTACGTTTGTTTTGTTTCTTAAATTCCACATAATGAGTGAAATTATATGGTATTTCTTTCTCTGATTTATTTCACTTAGCAGTGTATATCCTGTAGATCCATCCATGTTGTTGCTATGGTTGAGTAATAGTCCATCGAAAATATATATACTACATCTTTATCTACTCGTCTGTATATACATAGATGTTTGGGTTGCTTCTATAACTTGGATATGTAAGTAATGTTACAGTAAACATAGGGGTACATATATCTTTGCAAGTTAGTGTTTTTTATATTCTTTGGGTACATACTGCATGGTGGTTTTGAGATAAAATATCATATAAATTAAACACCTGGCATATAATATATGCTTAGTGATAATATGGTAATGACAATTATTAATATTGTCTCCTACTCATAGTTTTCCTCTTAACTCTTTTTAAAGCATTTTATCTTAGATAAACTCTTCTGAGGTATAATTTACGTACAGAAAAATTCACTGGTTTTAAGTATACACTGTGATGAGTTTTGACAAATTTATGTACAGTTGTATGATTACTACCATGAGCATAATAAAGACTGTTACATCACCCCCAAAAAGTTCTCATGCTCTTTTGCAGTCAGTGTCTTCCCTTTAATCTCCACCCTGGCAGTCACTGATCTCCTTCCTATCATTTTTTAAAATTTCCTGAATTTGTAGAATTTCATGTTTGCCCTTTCTACAATTTCATATAAATGGAATTATACAGTCTGGAGCCTTTTGTAAAGTCTGGCTTTTTTCACTCATTATAATGCTTGTGAGATTCATCTTTGTTGTTATGTTACCAATAGTTTATCCCTTTTTATTTTTGAATAACATTCTCGTATGGAGAAACCACAATTTTTTTTATCTATTCACCAGTTAATGGACATTTTGGATTCTTTCCATTGGGGCTGCTTTGAATAAAGCTGCATAAATGTTCAAGTACAAGTCATTGTATTGACATATTTTCATTTCTCTTGGGTAAATACCTAGGGTTAGGATTAGTTGGTCATAGGATAAGGACATGTTTAAATTCATAAGACACTGTCAAAGTAGCTGAACCATCTTTCATTCCCACTGACAGTTCTAGTGTTCCACATCCTCCCCAACACTTGGTATTACTAGTCTTTTTAACTTTAATCATTCTGTTGGATAAGTAGTAGCATTTCACTGTGTTTTAAATTTATGTTTCCCTAACTGCTAATGATTTTTAGCATCTTTTCATGTGTTTATGGGTCATATGTACATTTGGCAGGGTTTTTTTTTTTTGTTTAGGGGGTGAGGGTTTATTTGTTTTTGGTGAAGTATCTGTAAACAGCTTTTGGCTATTTTTAAAAAGCAGATTAATTGTCTTACTATGGTATAAAACTTGTGGATCAAAAGTCCTTTGTGAGATATATGTCTTGCAAATATTTTTGTCTGTGGATTGCTTTTTTATTTCTTTAATAGTGTTTTTTGAAGATCAAGTTTTTAAAATTGTGATGAAATCCAGTTTACAAATTTTTCCATTTAATTCAGGCTTTTTACATACTACTTAAAAAATCTTTGCTTGACCCAAGATCACTAATACTTTCTCCTGTGTTTTCTTCTAGAAGTTTTATAATTAGTTCTAATATTTAGATGTATTATCCATTTACAGTTAATTTTTATATATGGTGTAAGGTATAACTTGAGGTTCATATTTTTGGCGCGCACGCGCGCGGCGCGCGTGTGTGTGTGTGTTGCTCCAATACCATTAGTTAAATATACTGTTTTTCACCACTGAATTGCCCTAGCAACTTTGTTGAAACTCAGTTGACAATGTATGTGGGTCTTGGCCTCTCATATTTTGGTCTGTTGTTTGTCTTTCCAATACCACTCTGTTTTGGCTAAATAGCTTTAAGGAAGTCTTGAAATCAGGTAAAGTCCTCTAATTTTGTTCTTTTTTTCAAAGTTGTCTCAACAATCTTAGGTCTCTTAGATTTCCATATAAATTTTAGAATCAGCTTATCAGTTTTGATAAAAAGCCTGCTGGGATTTGAAGGAGATTGTATTCTGTCTCTAGATCAATTTCAGGAGAATTGATGTCATAATGGTATCGTATCTTTTTATCCGTTAAAATAGTGTATTTCTCCATTTATTTAGGTCTTTAAAATTTTTTCACTTAATAGTGTTTTATATAATTTGCAGTGTACGAATATTCTACATTTTTGTTAAATTTATTTCAAATATTTCATAGTTTTAATGCCATTATAAATAGTATTGGGTTTTTAATTTCAATTTCCAAGGTTTTTTGTTTGTAATACAGTTTTATTTGTTGTAGAAATGTGGTTGATTTTTGTTTACTGATGTTGTCTTTTGTGATCTTGAGAAGTTCTAGTAGCTTTTTAAATATATTCCTTAGGAGTTTCTATTTAGATGATCATGTATCATTGAATAAAGACAATTTTACTTTTCCTTTTACAATCTTTATGCTTTTTATTTCTTTTTCTTGCCTTAGTGTGCTGCTTAGGATCTTATATACAATGTTGCAATAGAAGTGTTGAGAATGGACATCATTGCCTTTTTCCAGTTTTAGTGAAGGAAAACACTGAGCCTTTAAACATTAAGTGTGATGTTCAGTATGGGTCTTTATAGATGCCCTTTATCGGGTTGAGAAAAATCCTTCTTTTCCTCGTATGGAGAGATTCTATCGCTAATTCTATCGCTAATGGGTGTTGAATTTTGTTAGATGCTGTTTTCTGTACTTACTAAGATGATCATTTGGTTTTCCTTTTTTAGTCATATAATGAATTATATTGAATGACTTTATTTTTTTTATTTTTTTTATTTTTTTCAACATTTATTTATTTTTGGGACAGAGAGAGACAGAGCATGAACGGGGGAGGGGCAGAGAGAGAGGGAGACACAGAATCGGAAACAAGCTCCAGGCTCTGAGCCATCAGCCCAGAGCCCGACGCGGGGCTCGAACTCACGGACCGCGAGATCGTGACCTGGCTGAAGTCGGACGCTTAACCGACTGCGCCACCCAGGCGCCCCTGAATGACTTTAAATGTTGTACCAATCTTTCATTCCTGGGCTAAACTTCACTTGGTTATGGTTACTTTATCTATGTATCTATTTATTGTTTATTTATTTTGAGAGAAAGACAGACAGACATAGAGCATGAGCAGGGGAAAGGCAGAGAGAGAGAGGGAGACACAGAACTCAAAGCGGGCTCAGGCTCTGCGCTGTCAGCACAGAGCTCAATGCTGGGCTTGAACTCACAAATGGCGAGATCATGACCTGAGCCGAAGTTGGACGCTTAATCGACTGAGCCACTTAGGCGCCCCATGATATATTATTTTTTTTTAATGTATTGTTTGGATTTGATTTGCTAAAATTTTGTTGTGGATTTTTTACATCTTTGTTTATTAGGGATACTGGCCTATAGATTTATAATATCTTTGTCTGGTTTTGGTTTCAGAGTAATGCCTGCAACAGAGTGGGTTTGGTAGTATTCCCTCCTCTTCAGTTTTTGGGAAGAATACCTTAGAATAGGTATTATTTCTTTTCTTTTTTTTTTAACTTGTTTTATTTTTTATTTTTTAAAATTTACATCCAAATTAGCATATAGCGCAACAATGATTTCAGGAGTAGATTCCTTGATGCCCCTTACCCATTTAGCCCATCCCCCCCCTCCCACATCCCCTCCAGTAACCCTCAGTTTGTTCTCCATATTTATGAGTCTCTTCTGTTTTGTCCCCCTCCCTGTTTTTATATTATGTTTGTTTCCCTTCCCTTAGGTTCATCTATTTTGTCTCTTAAAGTCCTCATATGAGTGAAGTCATATGATTTTTGTCTGACTAATTTCACTTAGCATAATACCCTCCAGTGCCATCCACATAGTTGCAAATGGCAAGATTTCATTCTTTTTGATTGCTGAGTAATAGTCCATTGTGTGTGTGTGTGTGTGTGTGTGTGTGTGTGTGTGTGTGTGTACATACACCACATCTTCTTTATCCATTCATCCATCAATGGAAATTTGGGCTCTTTCCATGCTTTGGCTATTGATAGTGCTGCTATAAACATTGGGGTATATGTGTCCCTTCAAACAGCACACCTATATCCCATGGATAAATGCCAAGTAGTGCAATTGCTGGGTCATAGGGTAGTCTATTTTTAGTTTTTGAGGAACCTCCATGCTGTTTTCCAGAGTGGCTGCACCAGCTTGCATTCCCAGAATAGGTATTATTTCTTAATGTTAGAATTTACTAGTGAAATCATCTAGATATGGGATTTTCTTTGTGAAAAGATTTCTCACTGCATTCAATTTCTGTGCTTGATAGATAGGGCTGTTTAATTTCTCTCTTTTTGAGTAAGCTTTGGTAGTTTGTATCTTTCAAGGGATTTGCCCATTTCACCTAAATTATTGAATTTATTTGCACATAGTTTGTAATATTCCTTTGTTATACACACTGCTACACTAGTGTGTGGTGATGCCACTTCTCTCATTCCTGGTATTATTATTTTGTTGAGGTTTTTGAGAATCAGCTTTTGGTTTAATTGATTCTGTTGTCTTTCTGTTTTCTATTTTTGACCCTTGTTATTTCCTTCCTTCTGCTTACCCTGGATGTAATTAGTTTCTAGTTTCTAAAGGATGTAATTAGTTTCTAGTTTCTAAAGGCTTGTTGTTTAGAAACCTGTCTTCTTTTTTATAAATTTTTTTAAATGTTTATTTATTTTTGAGACAGAGACAGAGCATGAACGGGGGAGGGGCAGAGAGACAGGGAGACACAGAATCCGAAGCAAGCTCCAGGCTCTGAGCTGTCAGCACAGATCCTGACGCGGGGCTCAAACTCACAGACCCGTGAGATCATGACCTGAGCTGAAGTCGGACGCTGAACCAACTGAGCCACCCAGGCACCCCACCTGTCTTCTTTTTTAATTTAATCTTTTAATGCTATAAATTTCCTGTTAAGCACTGCGTTAGCTGCATCCCACAAATTTTGATATGTTTTCACTTTCATTTAGTTCAAAATGTTTTCTAATTTCTCTTATGATTTCTTCTTTGAACCATGGGTTACTTTTCTGTTAGTGGTTTCTAGTTTAATTCTGTTGTGATCACAAAACATACTTTATATGATTTCAGTCTCTAAATTGATTAAGATTTGTTTTATGGCCCAGATTATAGTCTGTCTTGGTGAATGTTTCACATACATTTGAAAAGTAGGTGTATATTCTGCCATTGCCGCTGATAGTATTCTAAAAATATCAGTTAGGTCTATTTGGCTGGGAGTGTGGTTCAAGTTTTCTATACCCTTACTAATTTTCTATTTAATCAGTTATTATTAGAATGATATGGAAATCTACAGCTATATTTGTGGATTCTTCTATTTCTTCTCCCAATTCTATTTGTCTTCATATATTCTGAAATTGTGTTATTAATTGTATATACATTTGTTATTATAGGTTCTTGATGAATTGATACCTTTATCTTTATGAAGTCTTTTTTTTTTTTTTTTTTTTAATGTTTACTTATTTTTGAGAGAAAGAGGGAGAGCAGAGGAGGGGCAGAGAGAGAGGGAGACAGAGAATCCCAAGCAGGCTCCGTACTATCAGCGCCGAGTCTTATGTGGGGCTTGAACCCATGAACAGTGAGATCATGACCTGAGCTGAAAGCAAGAGTCGGACACTTAACTGACTGAGCCAACCAGGCACCCCTGAAGTCTTCTTATTTATTGCTGGTAATATTTCTTATTCTGAAGGATAATTTGTCTAGTATTAATATAGCCTATCCAGACTTATTTTGATTATCATTTACATGATCTGTTTCTGTTCTTTTACTTTTAAGTTTATTTATTTATTTTGAGAGAGAGAGAGAACAGGAGAGACAGAGAGAGAGAATCTCAAGGAGGCTTTGCACTGTCGGCAGAGTCCAATGTGAGGCTCCAGCTTATGAACCATGAGATTATGACCTGAGCCAAAACCAAGAGTTGGATGCTTAACTGACTGAGCCACCCAGGTGCCCCTCTTTTCTTTGACTTTTAACCTATCTGTGCCTTTATATTTCAAGTGGGTTTCTTAGAAGTAGAATTTTACTTTTGGATTTTACTTTTTTGTCCAATCTGACTTTTCATTTCAGTCAAGCCATCTTAAATGCTGTTTCCTTTGATTTTTGGTACTTTCATTTTTCTACCATTTGCTCTTACTTAGCTTACTTTTTCCATGAAATTTAATTTGATTATAGTCATTTTGACTATAGCACATAGTTATACACACACACACACACACACACACACACACACACACACACACACACATAGCTAATAGTTTCCCTGTTAGCACAACTATATATAACCATAGATGGCTGGATATATGTTAATGTTATATTTGTATTTGTGGGTAATTTTTTGTCTACATCTCCTGCTCTAGACTATTTTCTCTTCATCAGGAATACATCTTTTGTAGTTTTCCACATGATCTCTAATACAGTATTCTTAATACAGTGTATGGGTACTCAGTTGCTGTCTGATGAAATATATCTTACTAATTATGTCCACAGCTTCTTGAAGGTGTTCAGTTTTTCTTTGAATGGTACTTTATTTATGGTAGTTTTGGGGATGGTCCACTGGTGAATTTCTCAGTGATTCTTAGAAGTTTTATTCCCAGAGTTTAGCTATCAAGTTATGTGAATTTATTCAATTTTCATCTTATTTGATAGGGTCACAGGTAGAGTAAGTTGTTTCTTATTATCAAATTCTTAATCAAGGTCAGCAGTGGCTTTATGATCCCAGGGTGTTGCCTCACTTCATTCAGTCCTGAACCTACATACATTTAATTAATGGCCTCCCCCAAAGTGGGTGGGTTGGAAGTGTAGGTAGTGTGACTGTATGCAATCGATGCCAAAATAGCCCAGTGGCCAAAAACATTGGTGATTAGATTATCTCAAGTCTGGAAATCTAAAGTTAATATTGTTACTGCGAAATTTGTGAATTGCTTTTTGCCTTTTCCTAATCCTGGTGATCCTACTTACTTTGGGAAGGCAATTCAAAGATTCTTCCTAGGTTTGAGCTTAATGCTGAGATTGGGTGCCAGAACTATTTAAATTTTTAGTATGGGAGATAGATAATGAGGAAACCCAGGACACTGGGTTTGCAGTTAAATCGAACTTTTAGTTCCTTATGTTTTGCCTTTGCCTGAATGACTATTTTTATATTCATTTGTGCCGAGGTTGATTTTAATAGATAACCATGTGGTTCCTGCTACTTCCTGTTTGATAATATTACAGGTATGAAAACAGATTAAACTAGCTTAGCTATTACATCATATTCACCTGAAGTCATGGGGCTTTGAACATGTTCTTTGAAGGATACCCATTATGCAAATCCATTTTTTTTTTCCGTATTCTCAACAGCAGTTTGCATTAGATATTTCCTTCGTAAATAGTTGTTGAGGACCTGATTCTGAGTGGCTTTGCCCTGCACAGCAGCCCCTGCAGTATCTCCTGTTGGCCTTTAGGGTTGCTAGTACTCAGGAAGCAAGTATGTCATCTGTGCCCTTATGTATAGCATTTGTGTACAGGATGTTTTCCCTTTCAGTCTTCCTCAGTTGGCATGAAAAACATCAGAAGTGTTGGAACATTCTTTCTGTTATAACTCTTTCCAAAACACATCATTTTAGCAGTGTTACAGAGTCCCTAATAGTTGTATTTGGGTTATCTGTTATTTTTCTCAATAATTCAACCTTAATAGCTTCATTGAAACTATTTATATATATATCTAAAGTTCATATACTAGCCTAATCTCTCCTACTGATTCCTTTTCATATCTTTTATCAATAAATTTTGGAGTGCCCAAAGGTCAGTCCTTGGTTCTCTCTTCTTTTTTGTCCCATTTTCCAAGATAGTGATCTTATCCAGTCTCATGGCTTTAAATATCTTCTGTATGCTGATGGCTCCCAACTCTCTTTTTTGTTGTTGTTGTTGTTTAACTTTTATTTCATTATCATAATCTTCACTCTGCAATCCAGCTAGACTTGGAGGGGAGTAAGGAAAACATGGAACCTGTGAAACTGCTGCAAGAACACAAAGATTATAGGAGATTTTGACCGATGGGGGTGGAGGGGTGCTTTCCCAAGCTACAGAAGGAATGGTCTAGTAGTTAAGGTAAAACACAAGTCAAATTTTTTAGATTTGTCCACAGTCAGCAGTGGTGATCTTCTTGCTGGTCTTGCCATTCCTGGACCCAAAATGCCTCATGGCTTCCACAATGTTCATGCCCTCCTTCAACTTGCCAGACACCATGTGCTTGCCATCCAACCACTCAGTCTTAGCAGTGCACGTGAAAAACTCAGAACCGTTTGTGTTGGGTCCAGCATTTGCCGTGGACAAGATGCCAGGACCTGTGTGCTTCAGGATGAAACTCTCATCATCAAATTTCTCCCCACAGATGGACCTGCCGCCAGTGCCATCATGGCATGTGAAGTCACCACCCTGGCACATAAATCCCAGAATAATCCTGTGAAAGCAGGAACCTTTATAACCACGTCCTTTCTCCCCAATGCTTAGAGCATGGAAGTTCTCTGCCATTTTTGGAACTTTGTCTGCAAACAGCTTGAAGGAGATGGAGCCCAAGGGCTCACCATCCATGGAGATGTTGAACATGGTGGGGTTGACCATGGCTGGGCAGCATGGGTGGCTCCAGGGTGGTGGCGTCTGCAAAGCCCCAATTCTTTTTTTTTTTTTTTTTAACTTTATTTATTTATTTTGAGAGAGAGCTAGAGAGAGCACCAGCACCTGTGTGGGGGAGGAGCAGAGAGAGGGAGAGAGAGAATCCCAAGCAGGCTCCATGCTGTCAGTGCAGAGCCCGATGAAGGGCTCAATCTCACAAACTCAGACCTGAGACTCATGACCTGAGTTGAAATCAAGAGTCTGACCTTAACTGACTGAGCGACCTAGGCATCCCTGATAGCTCCCAGTTTAATCTCTGGCCAAGCCCTGTTCCTTGATCTCCAGAACTGTATATCCAGCTCCAACTGTATATCCACATGTCTAATAGGCAACCCTAACTTAATATGTCTCTAACTGAGCTTCTAATGGTCCGCCACAAGCCAGCTTCTCCTACAGCCTTCTCTATCTCAGTTAATGCTAGCTCCATTCTTCTCATTGCTTGGGCCAGAAACCTTGGTGCCATTCTTGATTCTTCTCTTTGTCTCACACCCAACGTATGGTCTCTCAGCAAATCCTGTTAGCTCTGTCTCCCAAAATGTGTCCACATTTGACCATTTATCACCATTCCTTCTGCCACCATCCTGCTCCATGTGACCACCCTTTGCCTGGTTTTTTGAAGTCACTTCTTAACTAGTCTCCCTGCTTCTGCTTTGCTTCCCTACTGTCTGTTGTTAGCACATTGCCAGAGTAACCCTGTTAAAATTTCACTTAGTTCTTATAACTTTTCTGTTGAAAACCTTCCAACAGTTTCCCATCTTACCCAGAAAAAAAGCTAAAGGCCTTAACTATTACGTATAAGAACGTGTGTGATCTGATCCTCCATTACATCTCCATTCTCATTTTCTTTTGTTCTCTTCCTTGTTCACTCTGTTCCAGCCACGTGGCCTTTTTGCTGTTCCTTGAACATGCCTTTCCTTCAAAGCCCTTATACTTGCTGTTCAGTCTCTGTAGAATTCTCTTGCTGGTATCAGCAAAGCTAGCTTTCTCACTCTGGGTTTTTTCTTTCTGAAACCTTCCCTGGCTAACTTACTTGTTTTCCTGTCTCCTGCACTGGAATGTCAGCTTTATGAGGGTGGAGATTTTGTCTTGTTTTGTGTACTACAGAATTCTGAGCACCTAGAAGTAGTGCCCGGCACATAGTAGATGTCCACATATTTAAAAATAAATGAATGAATAAATGATACTCATTCTCATAATACCTCTTAAAAAAGAAGATAGTAAGCTAACAGCACTACTAGATGTCGAATTATGTTGAAAGAAAGAAGGATGGAAGGATTGAAAGGAGGCTGGAGGGAAAGTAAGGATTTGGAAAATAATTTGAAATTTCTCAAAATATAGGGCAATCCTATAAATGTATGAATAGTAGTACTACTTTATTTAAATAACTATTTTAATATTTTTCCATGGAGCCCACAAAAATTAGTTACTACCATCAGTAGGAAACAGATTTGAACATCCAACTGTGGTGTGAACCAGGAGATAAAGTTCTGCTCTCGATTAAGAACTGTGGACAAGTATTTCAGATGTCACTGAATCATTGTGTAGTTGAAGAAGGGTAACAATATGTCTTGGTTATCCAGGAGGAGTCTTGGTTTCATTGTTTTGTTAATTATTAATAGGGTGAGTTTTTAATTCTCTCAAGAGTCCAGGTCTGAATGGTAAGTTATAAGGGCACCCTATAATCAAGGTGCTTGCTTCTGGCTAGTGATTGTAGCAGAAATTGAAATTCATGCATCCTAAGAAATTGTGACTTCCCAAACCCCTATTCTGGTGACTAGTTGCTTTGAGAGACCCCACCTTTCAGGGTGGCACTAGTAAAACCTTGATTATCTGGCATATAACTGGAGAGCTTAAGAAAATGGTGTTTTTTTTCTGTGCCAGTATAAGTACATGTAGAAAATATATGTATATTACACTATATGTATATTATTCTACAACTTAATGTTCTGTGTTATTGTAGATAGATGTACTTCATTTTATCAACTTAATTTCTGTGTTTTGTCAGTTTTCAAAAAATCATTATAAAAAAAACAATGTATAGGAAACTTGCCCATATGAAACCATAAGATAAGCAAAAAGAATGCTTTTGATATCTTAATCACAGCTAAAGAGCGCAAGATACATGGCTTACTATTTATGGTATAGAAATCCTTACATTGGGTTTCCACATTAGCAAAAAAGTAAATAACTCAGGCCAGCTTGCCAAAATCTGGCCTAAAGGGAATTTTTGAAGAGAACTCATCACCATAAACACATGTACTCTATGCAGAAATTCTCTTAGGAAAGAAAATAAGGAAATGCAAAGAAGCAAAAAGAAAAATTCTTCATGGTAAAATGACTCAATCACTGGTAACAATGCATTTCATATTTCTCTTTTAATAAGTTTTGTTAGTTTGCCTATTTTTATATGGTCTTAATCCTACTGTATATGTAAATGTGCATCCTGTATCTCCCCCTCCCTGATTAATATTTAATATTTAAATATTTAATATATTTTAGTATTAAAATAGTTAATATTTTAACTATTTTTCTATGTGTTTTAGAATAGATTTCCAGAAGAGGAATTACTAGATTAAAAGTAAAGACTATTTTAAAAAGTTTTTTGATATATATATTGCCGCACTGCTTTTCCTGAGTATTTTACCAATTAATACTTTAACCAATCATGTCTGGTGGTGCTTATTTCATCACACCTGTGCTTGGGTTGGGAATTATGATTTTTTAAAATATTTGTGATTGCAAAAACAAGTAAAAGTTTCCTCACTTTGAATTTGCATTTCTTTCATTTTTTTGTGACCTTGTATATTTTTCTGTAAACATATTACTGATTGTATCCTATTGTATATTAAAATATAATTTTGTAGCTTAAGAGGGCTCCATGTAGGGGAAGACATTCCCTTTTGAATAAAACTTTAATAGAGCATGCTCAGCACGTTCATGATGTGCTGTTTCTTTACGATAAAGACAATTATTCATTTTTAATTAAGGATTAATTACCCAGGTTACCATATTGAAATTAACCTCAACAGCTGCAAAATCCTTTCCAAAATGCTTAATTAGTAGAAAACAATTCCCACAGTGGGGAAATGTGGCTTCCTATTAAGAAATATTTATCTAGCTAAGTATGTATAAACTATATCTAACAGCATATATATATATATATATATATATATATATATATATGTATTAGGTTTTGTTGATTTCATTGAGTGCTAATGAACAGCAAGCTAATCATAGAAATTTTATATTTTTATCAGGAACAGTTAACATTTACTAAAATAATATCTTAAATATTTTCTTCTTTTCAAGGTATCATAGACGTCGTAGGAAACTGGATCCTCCAAAAGACAGATGATATTGAGCTTTTCAGGAATCAAAGAGATGTTATCTTGTGTCTTATTTGCCATTTGAGAAAATGCAATTGAGTGTATTCACTGTTATGTAGCAAAACAATAATAAAATGTCTTTTTATGTCTTAGAAGGTCTTAGAATGTCAATTTCTTTATATATCTTAGGTAATTGTGGATTTGACATTCTTATATCTGGAAACCTACTTCATCTTATCTTGCCTTTGAGATATTAAGGTATACCATTTATTTTTATGTATCTAGTTGTGATTAAGTATTTTTACATTATCAGCCAAATATTGTTAGTAGTATAAATATGATTCATAAAAAAAAATGTGCATGGTTTTCCTTCACAGGGAGATTTTTTAATTGTCTTTGAAAAGAAACTCATGGGGTCCACCCAGAAAATAAATGTTATGATGTTTTCTTTCTTTTGGCTTCTAGGAAATAAATTCTAGTTGACCCTTGAACCACATGAGTTTGAACTGGTCTGCTTATACACAGAATTTTTTTTGATAAATATAGTACAGTACTGTAAATGTATTTTCTCTTAAGATTTTCTTAGTAACATTTTCTTTTCCCCAGCATTATTATAACAATATAATAATATAAAATACACATAACATGCAAAATACATGTTAATCAATTATGTTAATCGGTGAGGCTACCAGTCATCATAGGCTATTAGTAATTAAAGTTTTGGGGAGTCAAAAGTTAGACATGGATTTTTGACTGCAATGGGAATTGGTACCCCTAACCCCTTTGTTCAGGGGTTAACTGTAGTTACATTTTAATTAGTTTCTACTGCTTGCTAGGTCCTTTACATATATATACATTATTATTAAATTCTCACAATAATCCTTTGAAGAAAGATCATCATTCCTACTTTATAGGTAAGGCCAAGTGACTTTGAACTCCACTTACCTAACAAGTGGAGTGGGAGAGCCAGGACCCAAATGGTCTGGTTCCAGAGCCTTTCTACTGTGCGTTACAGTGACAAAGGGTTATTTTCTTTTACCCAAGAATGTACTTTCCTAGAAAGGATATTATAGAATTTGTTTTAATTTTTTTTTTTTCTGGCTGCTTTAGAAATTATGCTAGCTTCAGAACACATGCAACTCTGTGGTTAAAATGTTAATATCACTAGTGTGATGAGAATGTTAATTGATTATTTTGCTGTTGGTTGTCACTACCACCTTATATGTGATCCTTAATGGCATTGCTGCCCCTGTGATTTCTGTTTAGGACGTGAGGAATCTTTTAAGAAGGTGGAAAGGTGCTTTATTGAAACTTGTAAAATATTTGTGATATTTTAAAATCTGATGTGGAAAATGATTTCATTGAAGTAAAATTGAAATGAAATTCATTGAAATGAAAACTTCATTTAAAGTCTGTTGTTTTGGGATGCCTGGGTGGCTTGGTCGGTTAAGTGTCTGACTCTGCATTTTGGCTCAAGTCATAATCCCAAATCTCAGTTTATGAGTTTGAGCCCCACATCAGGCTCTGCCCTGACAGCATGAAGCTGCTTGAGATTTTCTGTCTCCCTCTCTCTCTGCCCCTCCCCAACATGTGCACACGTGCTCGCTCTCTCTCAAAATAAATAAAAACTTTTAAAAAATAAAATAAAAAGTCTATTCTTTAATCTAGTTCTTTTAATAGAGGAACTCTCTCTGAAGTTTGAAGTATTCAGTAAAAATGTAAGGAATAATAAATAGGAAAGGATTAAGGAAGTAATAATGGCCACCCTCTGTTACCAAAAGGAAATGTTTTTAAGTGGCTTCCTTTTATCATTAATATATTAATGTGGGGGAAAGAGCAAAGAAAAACAGGTTGATAGAACTTACAAATCAGAAATTTTAAATATTTACCAGCCATGTTCAGTGACATATTTTTGAAAAATGATTAGATTTTTTTCCAGTTGATTTATATCCAAATTTTTACAAAGATTGAGATATGCCACATTATAAAAGGAAGAATAAAGAATAATTAAATTAATTAAAAACTTTTTTTCTAAGTACAAAGATGTACTAAATAGAGATTGTTTGATTGTAAGATGCCCAAACCACACATCCACATGTCAATGCTTTGGAGAATTAACTTTGATTGTATTGTACTGGAACTACAGGTTAATACTGTAGATGCTAGAATTTTGGCTTTCATGGATTGCTGTTATTTAGTTTGCTAAGTAAGTACATATTCCATCACCACCATCACCTCCTTCCTCTCTGCTCCTTCCATTCTCTACCCCAGGGGTAGTAACTTATCCACCATCACAAACATTTTAGCAAAGGTCCACTTACTTGTCTCCTTTTTTCTAGAAATTTAAAAACTGCGTAAGGTGGGATGGTCCTTTAAAGGGAATTCATTCAGTCGTGAAAAATTTTCCAGTTCCCATGTTTCCATTGATGAGGTGGATTAACACACCTCAAGCTGATATAAAAGCATTGTCAGTGAGCCACCAGAGGGCACTCTTAGAGTTCAATTCAAACACTGCTTACCCAAAGGCAGTAACAATGTGCTTAATTACCAGAGACTATTTGGATGTTCTTTAGGTAAGACTGTCTAGTAGAATAAATGGGAGTAGTGAAATTGTGTGTTGAGATATTCTGAGGCCATTATTCATTCTGTTGATGTAGTCGTCAAGGATTTACCAAACCCCTAATACATTTGAAGAGGCATTATACTTTTTGCTAGGCCAACAGCAAAAAATGGTCCCTTCTTAAGGATGATAATATCTACTTAACTAGTATCTACTGAGCCACTTAATTTTTATAATGATGTTTATAACTTTTTAAAAATGTTTAATGTTTATTTTTGACAGAGAGAGAATGAGTGGGGGAAGGGCAGAGAGAGAGGGAGACACAGAATCCAAAGCAGGCCCCAGGCTCTCAGCTGTCAGCACAGAGCCTGGCATGGGGCTTGAACTTGTGAACTGTGAGATCATGACCTGAGCCGAAGTTGGACACTTAACTGACTGAGCCACCCAGGCACCCTTATAATGTTTATAAACCATAAACATAATGCATTATTATTTTTTAATTATAAATAGAAAATAAAAATTTCCCATAATTGTCCCTTGTAAAGATAACACTTCAATTTTTGCTTCACTTCTTCCCACTTATTTCACTGCATAAATATATCTCAAAGAGTAAAAACAGTATTAATTATGCATGCTGTTTTATAACTTGCTTTTTTCATTTAATAGAATTTTTTTGCCATATCATTAAATACTCTCATTTAATGAATGCATATTATTCTATAATCTGGATGTCATAATTAACTTCCTCACTGCTTTTAGACATAATCATTGTTTCTCTTTGTTCCCTATTATAAATAATGCTGTTGGAGTGCCTGGTTGACTCAGTTGATTAAGCATCTGACTTTGGCTCAGGTTATGATCTTACTGCTCATGAGTTTGAGCCCCACGTTGGGCTCTGTGCTGACAGCTCAGAGCCTGGAGCCTGCTTCAGATTCTGTTTCTGTCTCTCTGCCCCTTCTCTGCTTGCATTCTCTCTCTCTCTCTCAAATATAAAATAAAACATAAATAATGCTGTTATTAACATTCTAGTGGATATTTTTCCTTTTTTAAAAAGACTTCATTTTTTAGAACAGTTTTAGGTTCACAGCAAAATTGAAAGGGAGGTACAGGTATTTTCCATGTCCCCACACATGCATAGCTTCCCTTGTTATCACCATCACCCACCAGGATGATGCATTTGTTACAATTGATGTACCTACATTGACACATCATCACCCAGAGTTCATAGTTTACATTAGGGTTTACTCTTGGTATTGTACATTCTGTGGATTTTGACAAATGTAGAATGGCATATTTCTACCATTATATTATCTACAGCATAGTTTTATTGCCCTAAAATTATTGTCTGCCTATTTATCCTCTTTTCCTTCCTAACCCCTGGTAACCACTGATCTTTCTTGTCTCCATAGTTTCGCATTTTCCATAATGTTATATGTTAGAATCATACAGAATGTTGCATTTTCAGGTTGGCTTCTTTCACTTAGTAGTATGTCTTTCCATAGCTTGGTAGCTAATCTCTTTTTAGTGCTGAAAAACAGTCCACTGTCTGGACATACCATGCTTTATCCACTCACCTACTGAAAGGTATGTTGGTCACTCCCAAATTTGGGAATGATAAATAAAGCTGCTATGAACATCTGTGCACAAGTGTGGACATAAGTTTGCATCTCCTTTGAGTAAATACCAAGGGGCATGATTACTGGATTGAAAGGTAAGAGTAAGTTTAGTTTTGTCGGAAACTGCCACGTTTGTTTCTAAAGTGGCTGGACCATTCTGCGTTCAGACCAACAGTGAATAAGTTTCTGTTGCTGCACATCCTCACCAGCATTTGGTGATGTGAGTGTTTTTGGATTTTGACCACTCTAATAGGTGTGTAGTTGTATCTGATTGTTTTAATTTGCATTTCTTTGATGCATGACTGTGGAGCATCTTATACTTATTTGCCATCTGTGTATCTTCTTTATTGAAGTGTCTGTTAAGGTCTTTGGCCCATTTTTTAATCAGGTTATTTGTTTTAATCGGGTTATTTGTTTAATCAGGTTATTTAATTGGGTTATTGTTGAGTTTTAAGAGTTCTTTTTTTTTTTTTCAACGTTTATTTATTTTTGGGACAGAGAGAGACAGAGCATGAACGGGGGAGGGGCAGAGAGAGGGGGAGACACAGAATCGGAAACAGGCTCCAGGCTCTGAGCCATCAGCCCAGAGCCCGACGCGGGGCTCAAACTCACGGACCGCGAGATCGTGACCTGACTGAAGTCGGACGCCTAACCGACTGCGCCACCCAGGTGCCCCAAGAGTTCTTTTTATATTTTGTATATTAATCTATTATCAGGTAGGCCTCTTACATATATTTTCTCCCAATCTGTGGCTCGCCTTTTCATTCTCTTCACACTGTCGTTTCACGGAGCAGAAATTTTTAATTTTCATGAACTCTAGCTGATTAATTTTTTCTTTCATGGATCGTGCCTTTGATGCTGTATCTGAAAAGTTATCATCAAACCCAAGATCATCTAAACTTCCTCCCATGTTATTTTCTAAGAGTTTGATAGTTTTGCATTTTACCTTTAAGTCTGTGACCCTTTGTGTGTGTGTGTGTGTGTGTGTGTGTGTGTGTGTGTGTATGATCCATTTTAAGTAAATTTTTATGAAGGATGTAAAGTCATTGTCTAGATTATTATTATTATTATTATTATTATTATTATTATTTGCATGTGTAGTTGTTCCAGCTCCATTTGTTGAAAAGACTCTTTGCTTCATTGTATTGCATTTACTCCTTTGTCAACAATCAGTCGATTGTATTTATGTGGTTCTGTTTTTAGGCTCTCCCGTTCTGTTCTGTTGAAATATTTTGTCTGCTTGTTCACTAGTACTGCACTCCCTTGACTGTAGCTTTGTAGTAAGTCTTGAAATCAGACAGTGTCAGTCCTCTCACTTGGTTCTTTTTCAATACTAGTATATTGCATTAATTGATTTTTTAAAGTTGAACTAGCCTTAGACACCTGGCATAAGTTCCATTTGATCATGGTGCATAATTCTCTTTTACACCTTTTTTTTTTTTTTTTTTTTTTTTTTTTTAGATTTGATTTGCTAGTATTTTGTTGAGGATTTTTGCATCTATATTCATTTTAGATACTAGCTAGTGGTTTTCTAGTAATGTCTTTGTCTGGTTTTGGTCTCAGGGTAATGTTGGCCTCATAGAATGAGTTAGGAAGTATTCCCTCTGCTCTATTCTATGAAAAAGATTGTAGAGAATAGGTATTATTTCTCTCTTAAATGTTTGGTAGAATTCATAGTGAACCCATCTGGGCCTGGTGCTTTATATTCTGGAAGGTTATTATTGATTCAATTTCTTTAATAGATACAGGCTTATTCAAGTAGTCTGTTTCTTGTGTGAATTTTGCCAGGTTGTGTCTTTCAAAGAATTGGTGCCCTTTATCTAAGTTATCTGAGGGTATAGAGTTAGTTGTCCATGGGAATTGTAATAATGTCCCTTGTTTCATTTCTGATATTAGCAATTTGTGCCTTCTCTTTTTTTCTTAGTTAGCCTGGTTAGTGGCTTATTAATTTTTTTTATCTTTATAAAGAACGAGCTTTTGATCTTATCAATTTTTCTATTGATGTCCTGCTTTCAATTTTATTGATTTCCACTCTAATTCTTATCATTTCCTTTCTTCTGCATACTTTAGATTTAATTTGCTCTTCTTTTTCTAGTTTCCTAAGGTGGGAGCTTAGATGGTTGGTTTTAGATATTTTTTTTTCTAACATGTATATTCAATGCTAAATTTCCCTTTAAGCATTTGTGGCTTACACTGCATCCCACAAATTTGGTAAGTTGTGTTTCATTTTCATTTAGTGCAAAGTACTATTTAATTTCTCTTGATATTTCTTTTTTGACCCACGTGTTATGTAGCAGTGTATTGTTTAATCTTCAAGTATTTTGGGATTGTCCAGCTGGCTTCCCATTAATGATTTCAAGTTTAATCCCACTGTAATCTGAGAGCAGACATTGCATGATTCTGTTTTTTTTAGTTAATTAATTAATTTTTAATTTATATTCAAGTTAGTTAGCATATAATGCAATAATGTTTTTAGGTTCCAGTGATTCATCTGCTATGTATAACACCCAGTGCTCATTGCAACAAGTGTCCTCTTTAATGCCCCTTGCCCATTTAGCCCATCCCCCCACCCACAGCCCCTCCAGCAGCCTTCAGTTTGTTCTCCATATTTAAGAGTCTCTTATGTTTTGTCCCCCTCCGTTTTTATATTATTTTTGCTTCCCTTCCCTTATGTTCATCTGTTTTGTATCTTAAATTCCACCTATGAGTGAAGTCATATGATATTTTTCTTTTACTGACTTATTTCACTTAGCATAATACCCTCTAGTTCTATCCATGTTGTTGCAAATGGCAGGGTTTAATTCTTTTTGATTGCTGAGTAATACTCCATTGTAAATATAAACATCTTTATCCATTCATCCCTCAATGGACATTTGGGCTCTTTCCATACTTTGGCTATAGACATTGTATGATTTCTATTTTAAATTTGTTAAGTTGTGTTATATGACCCAGAATGTGGTCTATATTAGTGAATGTTTCATGTGAACTTGAAAAGAATATGTATTCTGCTGTTGTTGGTTGAAGTAGTCTATAGATGTCCATTTTATCTATTTGATTGATGGTGTTGTTGAGTTCAGGTATGTCTTTACTGATTTCCTGCCTGCTGGATCTGTCCATTTCTGATAGAGGGGGTTAAAGTCTACAATTATAATAATGGATTCATCTATTTTCTTTGCAGTCTCATCAGTTTTTGCCTCACATATTTTGGCATTCTGTTGTTAGGTGCATATTCGTTAACAGTTGTTATGTCTTCTTGGAGAATTGATCATTTTATCATTATGTAATGTCCTTCTTTTCCCTGATAGCATTCTTTGCTCTGAAGTGTGCTACGTCTGAAATTAATATAGCTGCTCCTTTTTTTTTTGAATAGTGTTACTATAGTATATCTTTCTTTCTTTATTTTTAATCTGTATGTGTTTTTATATTTAAATGGGTTTCTTGCAGACAACATAGAGTTAGGTCTTGTTTTTTTATCTAATCTGACAATCTCTGTCTTTTAATTGGTGCCTGTAGACCACTGACATTCAAAATGATTGTTGAGATAGTTGGATTATTTTCCACTATATTTGCTACTGTTTCCTATTTGTTGCCCTTGTTCTTTGTTTCTATTCTATTTTTGTTTTTTACTTTTTCTGCCTTTTATGGTTTTGATTTATGTGACTCTGTTTTCTCTCCTTTCTTAGCACATCTGTTACACCTTTTTTCCCTTAAGGCCTTCCTACTTGCCAGACCCTGTTGTAATATACTTCTTTTTTAAAAATCCTTTTTAGTGGTTGCCCTAGAGTGGTTGCATATATACATTTGCAAATAAGCCGAGTCCACTTTCAAGCAACACTATACTGCTTCATGGGCAGTGCAAGTATTTTATAAAAACGAGATAATTCTAATTCCTCCCTCCTGTCTCTTGTATCATTGTGGTCATTCATTTCTCATGCATAAGCGTATATACATATAATCAGATACACTGTTGTTATTTTTTTAAACAAACTGTTATGTTAGATCAGTAAAGAGTAAGAAAAAGTTTGGGTTTTGTCTTTACTTACCCTTCACCACTGCTCTTTATGTAGATCTGAGTTTCTGACCTATCTTGTTTTCCTTCTCTCTAAAGAACTTCTTTTAATAGTTTTTACAAGACAGGTCTATTGGCAACAGATTCTTTACATTTTTGTTTGTTTGACAAAGTCTTTATTTCTCCTTCACTTTTGAAGGATAGTATTACAGGGTACAAAATTCTAGGTTGGTGGGTTTTTCTGCTCTCAATGCTTTAAATATTTCCCTCTATTCTCTTCTTGCTTACATGGTATCTGAAGGAAGTTGGATGTAATTCTTACTCTGTAGCACTTGATCAAAGTTTTTAATTAAGCATTTGTGTGTGTGTGTGTGTGTGTGTGTGTGTGTGTGTGTGTGATTATTTGATAAATATCCATCTTTCCTACTAAACTCAGCTCTATAATTTGCAAGGTCCCTGACTGGCTTTGTTTACCACTGTGTCCTTAGTGCCTAATATGGCCTGGTACATTCATATAACCACAAACATGATGTTGTAAAAGATTTGCTGTAGTGCAGAGCACTTTAACCTAAGAATTTTACAAATGGGATTTGGGGACAGGTGATATCTATGTGTAGAATTTTGAGAATATATATCTGTGTGTTTTCCTGGGGATAGAATCTGTTGTTTTTCAATTCATTAAAGGCTGTAGCACATAATGCCCTAGTTCTTACTTGCCTGCAGCTAAGTACATAATAACATTAGTACTGGAGTGCTGTTAATATGCAAGATAGAAAGTTTGGTTTCCACATATTCTAAGAAAGCAACCTTAGTTAGATTCCAAGCATTTTTAAGAACAGAAGAAAACAAGACAGCATGTACCTCCATTTTGGAAAGCTCTAGCAATGTATGCAAACCCTTACTTACGGAATATTTTTCAGTTGTGTATTTATGATTTCCAGAAAGGAATCAGCTGAAGTATCAGCACATAAGCCCAAGAGGTTAGCAAATTATTTTATTTGCTGAAGGCATAAATAAATGTCTTCATTGCTTACAGGAAAAGGGAATGATTTCTTAGATTTTTTTTTTCTCAGAAGTTCAAAATGACTTGCTAATATTCTTAGCAAAATAATTTGCAAATACTGTCCCAATTACAATTTGGCCATTAGCCCCCTACTAGTTTTTAATATGCTGTTTAACCTTCTGAAAGAAAAGATATTTTAACATGCTGGGAAAAAATGCCCAGGTAGAATATGTGTGTAATGTGCTTTCTAGTTTGGCACAAAGGCATCTACTTTGATTTAGTCACATCATCTTCATATTTATATAGCATCTTCCTATAGGATTCCTGACATGCTTCAGTTATGATTGCCTGAATTCTTTTTTTTTTTTTTAATTTTTTTTTTTTTTAACGTTTATTTATTTTTGGGACAGAGAGAGACAGAGCATGAACGGGGGAGGGGCAGAGAGAGAGGGACACACAGAATCGGAAACAGGCTCCAGGCTCCGAGCCATCAGCCCAGAGCCCGACGCGGGGCCCGAACTCACG
Organism: Prionailurus bengalensis; assembly: GCF_016509475.1. Lineage (NCBI taxonomy): Eukaryota > Metazoa > Chordata > Mammalia > Carnivora > Felidae > Prionailurus > Prionailurus bengalensis. The sequence goes on from NC_057358.1 coordinate 114,970,010, forward strand.
GACCGCGAGATCGTGACCTGGCTGAAGTCGGACGCTTAACCGACTGCGCCACCCAGGCGCCCCTGCCTGAATTCTTATAATGTTGCTTATAAACATTTTTAGATGGAGAAGCTGAGGCAGAGTTCCACAATTACATATGGAAATTACAAGTAGAATCCTGAGTCAGTCTTTAATTCAACAAGATTGTATTTTCTTTCCAATTTTCTCTCCAGGTATATAATTACTTCAGCACATTTTATTAAGCGCTTGTAGAGTTCAAGCCACTGTATATTCAAAGATGAGACCTTACTCCTGATTGACAAAATATCTTGCCCAGACCTTTCCTAATCCCCTCTAGTCAGAATTCACCTCTTCCTTCTCCATAGTCCAAAGCACATTGAATTACTAATGTATTGCCCTCTTTAATTTACCTTGAATTAGAGCAAAAATTGTGGTTGGTAACATGGTCAGTGTGCCAATTTTAATTAATCCTGTTGGTCTTTTTCATCATTGCCACCCAGGTAGAACTACCATCAGTAGGATCATAGAATATAGAAATAGTAGACCCGAAAATCACCTTAAAGATGATTTTGAGGCACATACTTTGATTTTATAGATAGGGGAACTGAGATTCAGTATGACTAATTGACTTGCCCAAGATCACAGCATGGCAGAACGAACCAGTGTCTTTAAATATTAAGGATATTTTTATATATGTATTTACGCACACACATACTGATGAAATTTGTCTGCAACAACAGATGTGTTCATTGATACACTGTGAACTCTGGCTCTGCCTGGTGATGTTTGCCAATTTCCATGGTGCACATATTCTCATCATGGCTGATTTAATCTACCAAAAGTTTAACAACTGGCTCACAAAATTTCTGAAAATTTAATAATTGTATATCAGGTTGCTGTGAACCAGCTCTAGCATTCCACTGGATGTGCCCCTGAAATCATGTATTTACAATTAAAACATTCGACCATTTTCTTATTCTTTCTAGTTATCCATTCAGAGACACTTTACCTTATTTTCTGATTAATATTTCCGTGAGGAAATAAATTATTCCTCACATGTCAGCTTTATTTATTTATTTTTTTTAAGTTTTTTTTTTTTTTAATGTTTATTTTTCAGACAGAGAGAAACAGAGCTTGAACGGGGGGAGGGTCAGAGAGAGGGAGACACAGAATCCAAAACAGACTCCAGGCTCTGAGCGGTCAGCACAGAGCCTGACGCTGGGCTCGAACTCGCAACCACAAGATCATGACCTGAGCCAAAGTCGGACGCCCAACCAACTGAGCCACCCAGGTGCCCCTGCACATGTCAGCTTTTTTTTTTTTTTTTAATTTTTTTTTTTCAACGTTTATTTATTTTTGGGACAGAGAGAGACAGAGCATGAACGGGGGAGGGGCAGAGAGAGAGGGAGACACAGAATCGGAAACAGGCTCCAGGCTCTGAGCCATCAGCCCAGAGCCCGACGCGGGGCTCAAACTCACGGACCGCGAGATCGGGACCTGGCTGAAGTCGGACGCTTAACCAACTGCGCCACCCAGGCGCCCCATTTTTTTTTTTTTTAATTTTTTTTTTTCAACGTTTATTTATTTTTGGGACAGAGAGAGACAGAGCATGAACGGAGGAGGGGACATGTCAGCTTTAATCTTCACTTTAAGGTGTTTTTGTTTTGTTTGTTTTGTTTTTAGGATTTAATAACTTGTTAATACGTGTTTAAAACTACTTGAGGGTCTGTCTATTAAGAGAACTTTGGATGAATCCCTGAGTATCAGTTATCTATTGTTAGGTTACAAATCTCCCCAAATACTTATTAGCTTAAAACAACAACCCGGGGGGCGCCTGGGTGGTGCAGTCGGTTAACCGTCCGACTTCAGCCAGGTCACGATCTCGCGGTCTGTGAGTTTGAGCCCCGCGTCAGGCTCTGGGCTGATGGCTCGGAGCCTGGAGCCTGTTTCTGATTCTGTGTCTCCCTCTCTCTCTGCCCCTCCCTCGTTCATGCTCTGTCTCTCTCTGTCCCAAAATAAATAAAAAACGTTGAAAAAAAATTTAAAAAAAAACAAAAAAAACAACAACCCGGCGCGCCTAGGCAGCTCGGTTGGTTGAGTGTCCAACTTCGGCTCAGGTCATGATCTTATGGTTTGTGAGTTCAAGCCCCATGTCAGGCTTTGCAGTGATAATGTAGAGCCTGCTTCCAATTCTGTCTTCCTCTCTCTCTGCCCCTCCTCCTCTCACACAAGCACGCTCTCTCAAATAAGTAAACATTAAAAAAAAATTTTTTAAAGAAATTAAAAAAAAAAACCCTATAGTTTACGGTTCTGGCTAAATCTTGTCTAGGTTCGACTCACCTGATCCTGACGGGGTTTGTCCGTGCATCTCAGGTTGTTAATGCAACCCATTAATAGGGTTGATGAGGCTGGCTGGTCTTAGCTGTTGTCACCCATATGTCCAGTGATAGAGTGGCTGTTGGCTGAAGCCATAAGGGGAACTTTGTGTTTCTCACTAACCAGTGAGTCAGACCTGGCCTGTTCACATGGCTTCAGGGTTTCAAGGGTACAGAGTGAAAACTACAAGGTCTCTTAAGGCCTAGTCTCCAAACTGGTACATTACTTCCACAAGTCCATCCCAGTTCAGGGAGTGGGGAAATAGACTCTACCTTTCGAAGGGAGAAACACCAAATAGTGTGGCCATTCCATTCCTGATTTGTTTTAAGGTTTAGATCGTTACGTCCATGGGACAGAGGTGAGTGTACATGGCATGGTTGGCCTTCAGTCAGAAATTGATTAGGGAGGCCAGGGTGGCTCAGTCGGTTAAGCATCTGACTTCGGCTCAGGTTAAGCGTCTGATTTCAGCTTAGGTCATGATCTCACAGTTCGTGGGTTCAAGTCCCACACTGGGCTCTGTGCTGACAGCTCAGAGGCTGGAACCTGCTTCGGATTCTGTGTCTCCTCCCCTCTCTCTCTCTGCCCCTCTCCCACTTGCACTCTGTCTCTGTCTCTCTCTCAAAAATAAACATTAAAAAAAATTTATAATAACAATTTTAAAAAAGAAATTGATTAGAGTTTTCTTTTCCAGTGTTTAAAAGAAATTAATAACCTTTACTTATAAACCATCTCTACTTGAATGATCACTCATTGATACACTCAACAACTAATAATTTCCTTATCAGTTTAATTCATATATTTTAACACTCTCTTCTGCACACACTAGGTAGCTAAGGGTTGGGAGGGGGGCAGAACTAAACAATAAGGCAGTATTGTCTGCCTAACAATTGGAGACCAATATAAGACATTAAGTAATCAATTGATAAATTTTATACCATCATTCAGGTTCAGGAAAAGAAACAGTCACTGGAGAAGAGATTAGTTGGGGAAGATTGCTTCATAGAGAACCACTTTTTATTTATTTATTTTTTAAAATTTAAATCCAAGTTGGTTAACATATATTGTAATAATGATTTCAGGAATAGAATTTAGTGATTGATTACTTACATATAACACCCAGTGCTCATCCCAACAAGTACCTTCCTTAATACCCGTCACCCATTTAGCCCATCCCTCCACCCAACACCCCATCAGCAACCCTCAGTTCTCTGTATTAAAAGTGTCTAATGGTTTGCTTCCCTCTCTGTTTTCATTTTACTTTTCCTTCTCTTCTCCTATGTTCATCTGTTTTGTTTCTTAAGTTCCACATGAGTGAAATCATATGATGCCTTTCTCTGACTGACTTATTTCGCTTAGATAATACATTCTAGTTCTATCCATGTTGCTGCAAATGGCAAGATTTTTTCTTTTTCATCATCAAATAGTATTCCATTGTGTGTAAATACCACATCTTCTTTATCCATTTGTCAGTTGATGAATATTTGGGTTCTTTCTATACTTTTGCTATTGTCAATAGTGTTGCTGTAAACATTGGGGTACATGTGCCCCTTCGAATCAGCACTCCTGTATCCTTTGGATAAATACCTAGTAGTGCAATTGGGTACTTTTATCTTTAATTTTTTGAGGAACCTCCGTACTGTTTTCCAGAGAGGCTGCACCAGTTTGCATTCTCACCAGCAGTGCAAAAGGGTTCCTCTTTCTCTGTGTCCTCACCAACATCTGTTGTTTCCTGAGTCATTAATTTTAGCCATTCTGACAGGTGTGAGGTGGTATCTCGTTGTGGTTTTGATTTGTATTTCCCTGATGATGAGTGATGTTGAGCATCTTTTCGTGGGTCTGTTACCATCTGAATGTCTTCTTTGGAAAAGTGTGTATTCATATATTTTGCCCATTTCTTCAGTGGATTATTTGCTTTTTGGGTGTTGTTTGATAAGTTCTTTATAGATTTTTGGATACTAACCCTTTATCTGATATGTCATCTTCTCCTATTCCCTTGGTTGCCTTTTAGTTTTGCTTATTGTTTCCTTCGCTGTGCAGATTTTATCTTGATGCTTTTATTTCCCTCGCCTCTGGAGCCATGTTAAGTAAGTAGTTGCTGTGGCCGAGGTCAAAAAGGTTGTTACCTGTTTTCTCCTCTAGGATTTTGATGGCTTCCTGTCTTATGTTTAGGTCTTTCATCCATTTTGAGTTTAGTTTTGTGTATGGTGTAAGAAAGTGGTCCAGGTTCATTCTTCTGCATGTCGCTGTCCAGTTTTCTCAGCACCATCTACTGAAGAGACTGTCTTTATTCCGTTGGATATTCTTTCCTATTTTGTCAAAGATTAGTTGGCCATACGTTTGTGGGTCCATTTCCAGGTTCTCTGTTCTCTTCCATTGATCTGAGTGTCTGTTTTTGTGCCAGTACCATACTGTCTTGATGATTACAGCTTTGTAGTACAGCTTGAAGCCCGGCATTGTGATGCCTCCAGCTTTGGTTTTCTTTTTCAAGATTGCTTTGGCTATTTGGGGTCTTTCTTGGTTCCATACAAATTTTAGGATTGTTTGTTCTAGTTCTGTGAAGAATGCTGGTGTTATTTTGATACAGATTGCATTGAATATGTAGATTGCTTTGGGTAGTATCGACATTTTAACATAGTTCTTTTTCTAAACCATGACCATGGAATATTTTTCCTTTTTTAATGTGTGTCTTCTTCAGTTTCTCTCATAAGCTTTCTATAGTTTTCAGCATATAGATTTTTCACCTCTTTGGTCAAGTTTATTCTTAGGTATTTTATGGTTTTGGTGCAATTGTAAATGGGATCGATTCCTTGATTTCTCTTTCTGCTGCTTCATTATTGGTGTATAGAAATACAACCAATTTCTGTACATTGATTTTATAACCTGAGACTTTGCTGAATTCATGTATCAGTTCTAGCAGTTTTTTGGTGGAGCCTTTTGGGTTTTCCACATAGAGTATAATGTCGTCTGTAAAGAGTGAAAGTTTGACTTCCTCCTTGCTGGTTTGGATGCCTTTTATTTCTTTTTGTTGTCTGATTGCTGAGGCTAGGACTTCCAACACTATGTTGAATAACAGTGGTAAAGTGGAACAATGAGCAAGTTTTTATTAATCACTCTTTTTCCCTTTTATCTTTGTTCTAATTCTAGTTGCTGAAATGTAATGTTCATTGAATCAGATAATAAAAAAAATAAAGCTTGGACTTTTAATTTTTTTCATTTCTACTTATTTCATTTTATTGTAATTTATAAAAGTATTAGACCACAAGAGATGAAGGAACTGTCCCTTCAGCAGAAGATTTGACAATTCCTGTTTTATAGTATACTTTCCAGACAACTATTCAGCTTTGGCTTGAACCCTTCTAGTAACTAGGAGCTCATTACCTTTCTAGGAAGCTAATTCATTATTGGACTGTTCTGATTATTAGAAAATGTTTTCTTAGACTGAGTAGAAATCAACCTTCCTATGATTTGTAATCCTAAGACTTGATCCTGCCCCTGGAACTATACAACATAAATTTACTCTCTTTTAATGTATGACAGATCTTTGGATATTCAAAAACACTTGTCATATCCCTCTTTAGTTTTCTTTAAGCCTCACTTTTTCTGATTATCCATATGACAGTTTCCAGAACCTCCTTGTCCTGATTGCCCTTTTCTGGACATACTCTTTTAATAATGTCTTTCTTAAAATGTATTACCCAGAACTAAATGGATCATAAATTTCTTGTTCTGGACAATAAATATACTTCTCCTAATGGTGCCAATAATGCAGTAAGTTTTTTTTAGCACTCCTGTCACTCTGTTGATTCACAATGAGTCATAATTTCTTAAGAGGGAATCAGAACTTCAAAATAGTCTCCATATTCAGCTGATTCCTTGTGTAAATACACTTGTCTGCCTTTTTTGATTCCTTTTAGGGAGGAAAGAAAAAAGTTAATTTTCATTTCTAACCTCACTGATTTTTAATTTTTCCATTTGTATATTAGCAACATGGCTGGTAATGTAACAGCAGATTTTAAGCAGGGGTGCTATATTTAGAAACATCATTGTGGGTAAAGGGTGGAGGGTAGCAGATGAACTGGAACAGGAGGGAGATGAAATGGTGGACGAACTGTTCAGTGACTGATATAGAAACTCAGATGACAAATGACAATGGCCTTAGTTAGAGAAGAAACAAAGAAGATGTAGAGAAGGGAACAGAACCCAGAGATATGTGAGTAATAAAAATTAATAGGACTTGGTAACTAATTTATATGGAAATGACAGAGAGTAATGAGTGAGGAAGGGGGAAATGGCGGCTCCTGACATTTAGAAGCTGACCTGGCATTTACAGGTAAGCCATGTTATTTCCTGTCGGGCGTAAGAACTTCACAGAATACTATCCGATGGGATTATTCTGAGGCCATAATAACATGAGACAAAACAGGTCCACTCCATGCTTTTGTCTAAGTGTAGACAAAAGCAGTCACTGTGCCATCTACAAAATTCCAAACACCCGCTTCTTTTGACTGAAATGAGTGATGGTACTTTTTACCAATTATAGCATCGTCCTTCCTCTGGGCTCTCCTTCCTGTACAGAAGATGTGTTGAGATCACTATCATAAAATTTCCCCTTTCTGCCAGCATTCAATCTAGAATAGACCACTGCTTCCTTAGACTCTTTCTCAAATTACTCAAGCAAATAGCAAATCCTATAATGGGTTCTTTTTGATACTCTCATACTGAGTTCTATGGTTCCCTATGCTGTGCATTCGTTACTGCAAATGAGCCATAAACTCACCTCATTCAACTAGAGATGGGTTCCTGGTTGTCTCCAGCTGAAGGGCGTTAAGAATAATTCCAGAGTTTCTTGCTTGGACAATAGGTATAGAAATAAAGTATACTTTATTTAGTATAGAAGTAAAGAATACTAGGTGAGAGGAAGGTAATGTCTTCAATTTTTAACAGCTTATCTTTGAAATAATAGGGGTTTAATCTCAGTGGGGATATCTAGGAGGATTTTGGTAGGATATATGGCTCTGGGGCTTAAGAAAGATGTCTTTTAAAAAAATATATTTTTCTTTTTTTTTTTTAAGTTTACCTATTTATTTTGAGGGGGTAGGTGAGAGTGGGGAAGGGGAAGAGAGATTGGAGAGAGAGAATCCCAAGCAGGCTCCACACTATCAGCGCAGACCCCGACTCAGGGCTCAGTCTCACAAACTGTGAGATCATGACCTGAGCCGAAATCAACAATTGGATGCTTAACTGACTGAGTGAGCCACCCAGGCTCATCTTAAAGGTTTTATTAATTATTATTATTATTTTAATGTTTATTCACTTTTGAGAGAGAGAGAGAGAGAGAGAGAGAGCGAGCACAAGCGGGGGAGGGGCATAGAGAGAGGGAGACATAGAATCTGAAGCAGGCTCCAGGCTCTGACCTGTCAGCACAGAGCCCAACGTGGGGCTTGAACTCACAAATCGTGAGATCATGACCTGAGCTGAAGTCAAGATGCTTAACCAACTAAGCCACTTAGGCACCCCAAGATTTTATTTTTAAATAATCTCTACACCCAGTGTGGGGCTTGAACTTACAACACTGAGATCAAGAGTCGCATGCTCTACTGACTGAGCCAGCCAGGTGCCCCTAAGTGAGATGTCTGTGCTGAATGTATCTATTTCTCATCTCTACCCATACATAAGTATACTCAGAAATATATATTTGAGAGCCATTGTTTATATAACAATTGAAGCTGTGGGGTTAGCCAAGGTCAGCAGGGAGGGAGAAAATGAAAAGAGAAAAGCCTGAGGACTGAACCCTGAGGAACACCTATATTTATGAGGTGAGCAGAAAATGAGATGCCCAGAAAGACTCTTGGGGGAAGCTGCTATTAAGAAGAGAATCAGAAGTAGAAAAAGACCAGAAGTTAGAGAAGGAGAGAGTTTTAAGAAGAACAATGATATTAGTTCTATATGCTGCTAAGAAGACAAGTGAAATAAGGAGCCCTTCAAGCCATCTGACATGTTCCATTATTTTTTTTGAGCACCTCTTTACTTTCTGGCACAATAAGATGTCTCACGTTCCTCTTATTCTTCCCTACCCTAACCCTAGCATCAACCATTTGTCTAAGAACTCCTGTTTCCTTTGAGTGGAAAATGGTATTTAGAAACCATGATCTGGGATATTATTCCTTTTAAGAAGCTTGTCTGTGAAGGCCAATGGCTATATGGTGGTCACATGGGGGAATGGAAGGATGGAGAGAGGGGGAAACTTGGCTTAAGTAAAGATGAGCAAACCAGAGATCTGATTATCAGACCTGAAGCTTAAGGTCAGAAGCAAGATAAGGATGATTTGACCTTGAGTCCCGGAGTGGCATATAGAACTCCAAAGGTTAGGATTCATTTTAGGAATCTGCGTGGAGCTCTGCCTTTCAACATGCATTAAGAGAGGCCATCTGCCAGGGTTGCACACCAAAACAAAGCTTGAAGTCACCTGTGAAATATTTGGGTTATCTCCTGTGCCAACCATTTTTCCTGGCATGTGGGCTTTAGTGGTGCAATTGTAACTCTCTAATTATTAAGGTGATAATTATGTTTATTGACTTTAAATATTCTTTATCATTAAGAAAAGAATTGGACGTTGGTATAAACATCTCTGGTTTTGTTGACCAAGTATTCCACCTCTCTTTCTTCCAGAAAATATCCATTTTCTTACCACAAACATAGGGAATCCCAACTCCTGGCTGAAGTTATTGGACTAAAGATGAGTAACCACATCAAGTAGGGCTGATCAAAATACTGTGTTTTGGTCCTGAGTGAGCAGGTGACCTGAACAGGTCAATGAGAGTCCTTTCTTGGGAGTTGAAAAACTGATGCTGGGAAAGAGGCTTACTCCCGACAGAGAGGTGGAGCATCAATTTGTCTGTGGTAAAATTCCCAGGAAGAAGCCAGTGTAAGAGAAACAGAGATGCGAGATGCCACTCCGAGTGGCATTTGAACCTCTCTGATCCCTTGTCTGTGAGGCCCAGGTGCACTCTTGCCATCTCAGAACTGGAGGAGCCTGCTAGCACAGATTCCTTTTTGCCTAAGCTAGTTTTGACTCGAGTTTCAGTCACTTTTCACCAAAAGAGAGAGACCTCACTCATACAACGACTTCAAATAAGTCTCATTTGAATTTGTATTGTCAGAAGCTTATGACTTCATTGGTACTGTCAAGAGTTAACTTCATTCCCCCCCCCCTTTTTTTAAACTGAAGTATATTAACATACCATGTTATATTAGTGTCAGGTGTACAATATAATGATTCAACAATTCTGTACATTTCTTAGTACTCATCAAAAGTAAGTGTACTCTTGATCTCCTTTATCTATTTTACTCCTCCCCCCACCCACCTCCCCTCTAGCAACCACCAGTTTGTTCTCTGAATTTAAGAGTATGTTTTTAGTTTGTCTTTTTTAAATTTGTTTTGTCTCTTACATTCCACATATGAGAGAAATCATATGGTATGTTTCTTTTTCTGTATGACTTATTTCACTTAGCAGTATACCTTCTAGGTCCATCTTTGTTGTTACAAATGGCAAGAGCTCATTCTTTTTTATGGCTGAGTAATATTCAACTATAATATATATGTGTGTGTGTATCTATATCTATATCTATCTATATCTATACTTATATCTATCTTTATCCATTCATCTTTTTCCACATCTTTATTCACTTATCTATCGATGGATACTTGGGTTGCTTCCATATCTTGCCATATCCTGGCTATTGTAAATAATGCTGCAGTAAACATAGGGGTGCATATATCTTTTCAAATTAGTGTTTTTGTTTTCCTTGAATAAATACCCAGTAGTAGAATTACTGGATCATAGGGTAGTTCTATTTTTAACTTTTTGAGGAAACTCCATACTGTTTCCCACAGTGGCTGCACCAATTTGTATTCCCATCAAAGTGCATGAGGGTTCCTTTTTCTCTACATCCTTGTCAACACTTGTTGTTTCTTCTATTTTTGATTTTAGCCACGCTGACATGTGTGAGGTGATATCTCATTGTGGTTTTGATTTGCATTTTCCTGATGATGAGTGATGTTGAGCATCTTTTCAAGCATCTGTTGGCCATCTGTAGGTCTTCTTTGGAAAAATGTCTGTTCAGGTCCTCTGCCCATTTTTAAATTGTATCTTTTTTTTTTTTTTTTTGGTGTTCAGTTGTATAACTTCTTTATATATTTTGGATATTAACCTATTAATGGATATGTCATTTGTAAATACCTTCTTTATTCAGTAGGTTTTCTTTTTGTTTTGTTGATGGTTTCCTTTGCTGTGCAAAAGCCTTTTGTTTTGGTGTAGTCCAAATAACTTAGTTTTACTTTTGTTTCCCTTGCCTGAGGAGACTTATCTAGAAAAATGTTTCTATGGCTGATATCAAAGAAATTATTGCTTATGTTTTCTTCTGGGATTTTTATGATTTCAGGTCTCACATTTAGGTCTTTAATCCTTTATCCTTTATCGTTTAAAATGAAGTTAACTTCATTTTGACAAGGATTTCAAACAACCCACTCAAATAGTAAGAAATAAAGTAACCACAAATGGCTATTGTGTTTTTCCTAATAAAAGCAGCAGTTGGGGGGCATCTGGGTGGCTCAGTCCATTAAGCATCCAACTTTGACTTTGGCTCAGGTCATGAGCTCACAACAGGGAGTTTGAGCCCTGCTGAGAGTGCAGAGCCTGCTTGGGATTCTTTCTCTTTCCGTCTCTCTCTGCCCCTCCCGTACTTGTGCATCCCAGAAGGTGTTCAAAATGATTTTTTTTTCCTACTTATGCCTAATAGTAGAACCTCTATCCCAGGTGGTCTCCCAAGGATCTTTTTCTTATTAACAACCTTAATTTAAGTTGTATTTTCTATTCTTCACTTTCTGCACTTTATTGCACTGATTGTATATTATCTTGTTACTTTGTTAAATCTCCCATTAAAAAAAATTTTTTTTAACATTTATTATTGAGAGAGACACACAGAGCATGAGCAGGGGAGGGGCCAAGAGATGGAGAGACATAGAATCTGAAGCAGGCTCCAGGTTCTGAGCTGTCAGCACAGAGCCCGACGCTGGGCTCGAACCCACAAACTGCGAGATGATGACCTGAGCCGAAGTTGGACGCTTAATCGACTGAGCCACTCAGGTGCCCCTAAATCTCCCATTTCTAAAGCAACAAGAAATAAATGATTTGTAAGAGAAAGTATGTATACTTTCTTATCTTTCACCCCTTTAGTTACAACCTACCAAGTGCTTACTCAAACTTACACTTTCCATAACTGAAGAGTTATTTTGACAGGTTTTACTATCTACTCTTTAGCTTTTCTAGTCCGTAAGGATAAGTAGAAGCCTTAATCCTTATGTTTACCCAGGCATTTGCAGAATTCAAGGACAGCTATCCAAGTTGGCTAATGGCTTTGTACTTTAAAAAGAATCTGGTTAGGGTTCAGTGCTTATAATCACTCAATGCATTCAATGCATTGTTAGTCATTGCATTCCATAGTTTTTCTTTGCCAGCCCCTCCTTACAGAATTATCCTCTAGTTTTCTTCTGGGGATTGACCTTTCCCCCACTTTGAGTCTATGAGATCTCAGTGCACTATGATCCCTGTATCAGAGCCCAAGATCAAGATCCTTGAGCCATGACCCAGGCCCAAGACAATCTGCACATGTGTTCCGGAGGTAAGTACTTCACCTAACCCAGTACAGTCCGAGCACGTTTCGGGATATTTGTTAATGCTACCAGCAGATATATTTTTCTTCTCCCTTGAATATGAACTTAAGGGTCTGTGAGGCTGGGATTTCTGCAACCATCTCATAAGCATGAAGGGATTCTCTGTCTGAGGACGGAGCCAGCCTGAAAGACACGGAGCTGAAAGAGAAAGCGGAACCCACGCCTAATTACTTGAACCAGAAATTAACTTTGTGCTCAAGCCCATTTGAATGAATCTTTCTGTTACTTATAACCAAAAGAATCTTTTTTTAAAAAAAAAGCTTATTTATTTATCTTGACAGAGAGAGAGAACGAGTGGAGGACAGGCAGAGAGAGAGGGAGAGAGAGAGACAGAGAGAGAGAGAGAGAGGAATCCCAAGGGGGCTTCTGATCATCACAGGGCTCAGTCTCACAAACTGTGAGATCATGGGCTGAGCTGAAATCAGGAGTCAGACACTTAATCCTACAGGAGAAAACAGGCAGCAACCTCTTTGACCTTGGCCACAGCAACTTCTTGCTTGACATACCTGTGGAGGCAAGGGAAATAAAAGCAAAAATGAACTATTGGGACCTCATCAAGATAAAAAGCTTCTCAAAAATAATATAAAAACAGGGAGGGGGACAAAACATAAGAGACTCTTAAATATGGAGAACAAAAAGAGGGTTACTGGAAAGGTTGTGGGGGGGGTGGGCTAAGTGGGTAAGGGGCATTAAGGAATCTACTCCTGAAATCATTGTTGTACCATATGCTAACTAACTAGGATGTAAATTAAAAAAATAAATTAGGGGCGCCTGGGTGGCGCAGTCGGTTAAGCGTCTGACTTCAGCCAGGTCACGATCTCGTGGTTCGCGAGTTCGAGCCCCGCGTCGGGCTCTGGGCTGATGGCTCAGAGCCTGGAGCCTGTTTCCGATCCTGTGTCTCCCTCTCTCTCTGCCCCTTCCCCGTTCATGCTCTGTCTCTCTCTGTCCCAAAAATAAATAAACGTTGAAAAAAAAAATTTTTTAAAAAAAAAATAAAAAAATAAATTAAAAAATGGTTAAAAAAAAGAAACACAAAAAAAAGATAAAAAGCTTCTGAACAGCAAAGGAAACATTCAACAAAGCTAAAAGGCACCTGATGGAATGGGAGAAGATATTTGCAAATGACATATTGGTTGGTATCCAAAATCTGTAGAGAACTTACCAAACTAAACACCCAAACAACAAATAACGTACTGAAGAAATGGGCAAAAGACATGAATACACACTTTTCCAAAGACATCCAGATGGTAACAGACCCATGAAAAGATGCTCAACATCACTCATCATCAGGGAAATACAAATCAAAACCACAATGAGATATCACCTCACACCTGTCAGAATGGCTAAAATTAACAACTCAGGAAACAACAGATGTTTGTGAGGATACAGAGAAAGAGGAGCCCTTTTTAACTGCTGTTGGGAATGCAAACTGGTGTAACCTCTCTGGAAAACAGTATGGAGGTTCCTCAAAAAACTTAAAAAATTACCCTATGACCCAGCAATTGCACTACTAGGTAATTATCCACAGGATACAAAAATGCTGATTCAAAGGGGCACATGTACCCCAATGTTTATAGCAATGTCATCAACAAGAGCCAAATTATGGGAAGTCTGGGCGGCTGGCCGGGCCATCCGAGTGTCCATGGGGCTCCAAGTCCCCGGCCCCACCCGCCCTCAGTTGTGGTCAGACTCCTCCTCCTCTGCTTCATGAAGCCACTTGAAGAAGGCTGTGACAGATTTAAGGCTACGCCCTTGCCCTGTTGCTCAGCGGGGTCCTTGCTACTCTCCCAGCTATAGAAGGCCTCCTCTTCCACCATGTCCTCGTCATACAGCGCATCAAAGAACATCCGAAGCAAGCTGGCGGGCTGTTCTAAGGTCACTACAAGGGCCTGGAGGGCGTAGAGCGCCTGCAACTCCTTCTGTTCATCACATAAGTATTTCTGTAGCAGTTTCGCTCAAGCTTTCAGCACCGCCACATCCACTCGGAGGGGCGTCTCAAAGAGAATTGCAGAAGAGCAGACAGCTGTCATGAGGGCAAGAACCAGTGTGTTGGATGCTACCTGCTGCTGACTCCGGTTGGCCTCTAATCCAGTCAAACACCCGCTGGTTACTGCTGCCCTCCTTCAGCAGCTTCTCCAGCTGTCTGCTCAGCTTCTCAGAGGAGAGCATCCTCTGGCCAGGGGCTTCAGACTCCTCGCCCAAGGTGTACTCCACCTTCTGTTCAGCGACGAATGCCCTGACGTCCTGGCCTTCAGGTAGAAATTCTTTCCAGCTGAGTCCAGCTTCTCGCCCCAGCATCCCCACCTTTTTGGGACCCATGCTTTTACACAGAAGCCCCAGGATGTCCAGCAACAGAGAAGCAGCTTTGCCCAGGGGTCTCAGAGGTTTTGTAATCTCCCTGAACAGCTCCCCCATAGGTCCTCCACCTTCCTGCAGAATGGGCGTCACGAGTTCTGCTCGGTAGAGCCACACATGGGGGGGGAGGGTGGTGGTCAATTTCCATGTCTTCAGCCAATTCGAGGATTTCATACAAACCTTGGTAGTACTGAGCAGTGGAGAGGTGCCCAGCAAAGAGCAGCTGGTGCAGCAGCCGCCCCATATGCCCACGAGCGATGGTGCTGAGCTCCAGTGTCGACTGGATGCCATGCGGCACAAAGGTGAAGAGCAGGGAGGGTGAGGCCAGCTCCTGTACGCACTGCGCTGCCTCCTTCATGTCATTGAGATGGAGATATTCTTCAATAATGGCCTTGGATTTCTTTTTCCAGCTCTTCCTCAGAGAGCACAGCCTTTGGGGGGCTCGCCGGGGGCAGGGTGGCTTCTTGCTTCACAGCATCCCGCCCACAGTCCCCATCCTCCGTGAGGCTAGCTGCCTTGCGTGGTCCCTCAGGCTGGGAGGGCCGCTCTCTACTCCGCTCTTCCTCTTCCTGGCTGAAGCTCCGCTTGGTGGCAGGTGTCCGAGAGCGATCGAGCCGGTCTCCACGCTCACTTCCCCATTCACTCCGCTCTAGGCGGTCTCCCCGGTCTTCAGCTTTCTTACCTCTTTCCCGGCTCAAGCTACTCCTCTGTACCACACGTCTGCTATCTGTGTTTTCTGTAGGTACTGCTTGTTGAAGGGCTGAGAAGCCGTTCAAGGTACTAGTAGCTGGACGAGCAGCTGCTGGTGCTGCGTCAGAGGGCTTGGCCCCTGAGCCTCCACTGCTGCCCTTGCCGCAGCTCGATCGCCCGCCAGGTGCAAAGAGCTGGTTGTGAGAATCAATGGAGCCAGGCTTCGTGATCTTGGTGAGCCGTGAGGTGTCAGTAGGTGTCAGCAAGGCTGCCCTTGCCGATGGGGACTGTGTTCCAGCCACCATCATCCACAAGTGGGAGGCCTCGGCTAATGGGTGGGCCTGGAGGGCCACCCCCATGCTTGTCGCTGCCCTTGACCATTAGCTGCTGCGCTTTTACATGCTCCCAGTGCTCCTCCATCTCAGCCTCCTTGTGGATCTGGTCTTGCAGCATGGTCTTGGGACCCTGGTCCCCGCGGTGTGGCACCCAATTGCTCCATCGCAGATCCAGCACATCTTGCAGCATAAAGTGGATTCGGGATGAAGTCTTCTTTTCCTTAATGATTGTTTCCGTCTGGTTGAAATACTGATCCATTCGGGGCTTGGCTTTTTCAAAGTCCAGATCTTTGCCAATGGTAGTGAGCAGACAACAAAGGCATTCAAGAGACTCTTCATCATGGTTCTTAAGTAGTTGAACCACACAGCCATGCGTTATTGCCTCCGTTAACATCTTCAGCTTAAACGACTCCCCAATAAACTTGATATTCCCTAACGAGCGCCGCCAGGCTATGTCTCGAGCCTCTTCCAACTCTTCCTTCAGGCGTCCTCGTTCTTCTGCCGTAGCAGCTTCATCCATTTCTTTTTGCTTCTTCTCAAAAACCTCATCATCATCTTTGTCTTTCTCAAACTCCTTCTGACATGGATTCAACAATAGTTTTCGGAAGTTCACAGTCACTGTTGGCTTTTCTGTAGTGGGCACTTTCAGCACCATGAGGCAGCGGCACATGTTGGCAAAGGCCACAGAGAAGCTGGGCTCTGAAGTGGCCTTGTCGAAGATGAGGTCAATGAACCCTTTGAGGCGTTCCTCAGTGTCGATGGCCCGCTGTGTCACCTGCTTCATCAGCTGCTGGAACATCTGGGGTGTCAGCTTATTCAGTATGGAACGCACCCTGCGGAACAGGTCCTGGGTTTTGCTTCCATCAGCATCTTCTTCCCCTCGATCCTTATCAGTAGCCATCCGCTTGCTGCTGGGTTTTCAAAAGTTTTTATTTATTTGAGAGAGAGAGATAGAGAGAGAGATTGAGAGAGAGAGAGCGCAAGCGGGGGAGGGGTGAGAAAAGGGGGACAGAGGATCTGAAGCAGGCACTGCACAGAGAGCAGAAAGCCTGATGTGGGGCTCAAACTCATGAACCATGAGATCGTGACCCGAGCTGAAGACAGATGCTTAACTGACTGAGCCACCCAGGCGTCCCTTTTTAAAGATTTTTTAAATGTTTTTTATTTATTTTGAGAGAGAGAGCGAGTGTAAGCGACCATGAGTGGGGAAGGGGCAGAGAGGGGAGAATATCTCAATCTGGCTCTGTGATGACAGCACAAACTGTGAGATCATGACCTGAGCTGAAATCAGGACTAGGATGCTTAACCGACTGAGCCACCCAAGCACCACACTCCTATTACAATCTAACTTGGATCAGTGAATGGGGAAAAAATCTCTGCTCCACAGAGTCATTCACAGAACCCAGGCTCCTGCCAAGCTGTGGCTTCACCATCCTCTGGGGCCTCAAATCCTCTACTGGATCCTGTGTATCTAATGGCAGGCCAAGGAGAAGAGTGAGTGTGGAGAAGAAAGGCTTATGTGCCAGGTTTTAGTCAGCCCCCAAAGAGGGGGCTTCTGCCACATTCCATTGGCCACAACTCAGTTCTCTGCTAGCCCATCCTACCAACTGCAAGAGAGCAGAGATCTGTGATCTAGTGGCGTGTCCTGGAAGAGGAGAAACTTGAACATCGATAAGAACTAGCTTTCTCGGGGCGCCTGGGTGGCGCAGTCGGTTAAGCGTCCGACTTCAGCCAGGTCACGATCTCGCGGTCCGTGAGTTCGAGCCCCGCATCAGGCTCTGGGCTGACGGCTTGGAGCCTGGAGCCTGTTTCCGATTCTGTGTCTCCCTCTCTCTCTGCCCCTCCCCCGTTCATGCTCTGTCTCTCTCTGTCCCAAAAATAAATAAACGTTGAAAAAAAAAAAAAGAACTAGCTTTCTCTGTGCCACCCTCTGAGCCCCAAGTTTTCTTCTGAACAGAAAAATTAGTAATTGTTATTTGCCAGCACTTTATGAGGATTGAATGAGGTGACAGGTGTGGACATACTTGGTGAAGTGCTAATCAAATGCTAGTTATGAATACTCCTGGGTAATTTTGTCCCTTTACCTCTGCATTTCATCTGTGAAATGTGTAGATTGATATGCTTTCTAAGAATCCTTCCCAACCCCGAGACGCTTAGATTCTGTAGTTCTTTTAAACTTTCATCAAGCAAATGCCTCTCTGACTTTGCACTGGTGCCTTAGGATTCTACACATGATTCTACAACCCAGTCCCCCCGCCCCCAAACCCTCCTTCACTGCTGTAATATTGCCCATGTTCTTTCGGAGTCATAACCTCATTCTCATCCCATGTTAATTCTGTTCGTTCTAACTGGATAAAAGATCATTTTTTGCCTTCCTGTTACATCAGCCAGTTCCAGCCTGCTAGATTTCTTAATTTAGGAAGAAACTTGTAGATGTGGGGAAGGGAACCTAAGAAAGCATTCACCAGATTTGAAATATTCAAAACACACATGATTACTTTAATCCCGTCTTGAAAGATCCTATGTAATAGTCATTTGGTTCAATCTAATTCCTTTGTCTGCGGTTGCCTTAGTTCTCTTAGCCCAGTGTCCCAGCTTTTTTGCTCCGGCTAAATTCCCTTTGCACAATTCCTGGGGGATGTCAGCGAGGGGAGGTCTGAATTCTCCTTTTTTAAAGGCTGATGAGGGGCTGATATGCCCCTCAGGAGTATTCTGGCTTCTAGGTCAGTCACATAAAGCAGAGGTAACTGGTCTACCTACTTCCATTCTAGGCCTTTCTTACCCTTCTCCAGACCACAGCCAGAGGGCTCCTTTCACATTTCAAATCTCCTATTACTCCTGTGGTTAAAACACTTTGCTGTATGTATTATACTTTAAAAAAAATAGTAAGTTTGATGTATATTATACAAATAACACAATGCACAGATGTTCAGTACAGTTTGAGGAGTTTTGATAACTGAATATGCCTGTGTGAAATCACCACCCCAAATAAGATATAAACATTTCTTTCTTTCTCTTTTTTCATTTCTTTTTGCCTCAGAAAGTTCTCTTGCCCCCTTTTTTCCAGTCATTGGCCCCCTGCCTAGCCTCCACTCCCAGAGGCAACCACTTTCTGATTTTCATCACCACAGATTAGTTTTGCCTGGTTTTGGATTTGATACAAATACAATCACACGGTATGGACTTTTGTGCCTATTTTTACTCAATGTAAGTTTTTTGAGAGTGTCCCATGTTGTTGTGTGTTCATTCCTTTAAGTATGAGTATATTCCACAGTTTATCCATTCTCTTGTTGATGGACATTTGGGTTGTTTTCAGTTTTAGGCTATTTTAAGGCTTCTATGAATATCTAAGTCCTCTGAGGATGTGAGTTTTCGTTTCTCTTGGGTAAATACCTAAGAGTGGAATTGTCACCAAGTAACATGGGGTTCAGCAATCTAAAGATCCATTTAGGATGAAGACCCAAACCCTGCGTGGCCCTGATCACCTCTCTGCATGCACCCCCTTCTGCGTGCACCCCCTTCTCACTGAGCTTTGGTCCCTCTGTCCATGCTCTTCCCTCTGCCAGAAACACACTTCCTTCCCACAGCTGCCTACCTTCCAATCGGGTCATTCTTGTCATAGGCATTCACAGCTCTGTGTCTGTGATGCCCCAGAACTTACCAAGCCTGAAGTTTTATGTTTCTGAGCACAATCATTTGTTTACCGTTTGCCTCTCACTCAGCAGCAAGCTCCATGAGGGCAAGTTATCTGCCCATTTTACTCACACAATGCCCCGCCTGGTTTCTAGCCTGTACTAGCCTGTACTGAGCATCCAGTACTCATTGGTGGGTGAATGAATCATGGCCATTCTGTACCCACCACAGATTCTGTTCTCCACTTTGGTAAAAAGCCCTTTTGGTCAGCCAGAGAAGGAACTGTGCCCTCATCAGGGATTTTCCAACAGTCTGGACTCAGTGAGAGGGGGAAACACCCAGGCAATCAGTTGTGTTCAGGCTGCCTGACTCCCAGGAAAGAGAAAAGCTTGAATTTCAATCTTACTAGCTGTTTTCCTAAGCAGACCATTATCAAAACAAAATTCCTGCTTAAAGGGGCTTCTGATCCAAATAAGATAACCAGGCAACACAGGTAGCAAATACGCTGCCTCGAACTAGACCAAAGGGGACTTGCTCCTGGTTTTGTTTCCCCTAGATTTTCTTTTTGAGCACCATGTCCTGGGGGCATTCTCAAGATGGCACTGGTTTTCTTGGAAGGCAGAAGTTTTTCTTGGTAGACAGGAAAATGAAGTTATTCCAGAAAATATTAGAGGACAAAGAACTAGGCGATGAAATTTACTTCTACAATGAAAAGCACCCCTGTGAGGTATTTTTACCGTTTGACTTGCCAGAGCAGAGATGCTGATAGCTAGGAAGGCTCATTTCCCCAATGTGGGCTGCGATTGTGAGCAAGGCCATTCAGGGGTGTGTTTAGGATACATTGTCACTCCCTCTTCCTCAGAGGCCCCAATATGAACGGTAATGATTACTATAACCTTACATTCCTTTGTATGATTCCGTATTTCTCGTGGGTGATTTCCTCCCCAGGTTGACTTCTCATCTGCCTAGAGTGATAATAACGAGCCGAGTAAATGGATACTCTTTCTTCTGTGAGTGTTTTGGCTTTGCAAAAAGAGTGCAGAAATGTGATCCTAGACAATGGGTATGGTACAGAAAGGACTAGAGGTATTCAAGAAAACAACCTGATTACTTTTATTGCCATTATTTTAGGAATCAGCAAACCTCTACAGAAGGAATTGAATACGCTCTCCTGTCTTTAAATGGGGGTGGGTGATTCTTCAGTTGAAGAGGATTTGAGGAACTCAAAAGTGATAATATGCATTAGAAAGTCTGCCAGAAATATTTGTCAAGAAACTCAAGTGTTCATACCCTCCAATCTAGTAATTCCACTCGTAGACGTCTGTCCTGTAGAATTAATCATAGATATGGACAAGTGTCTATTACAAGGAGGATCATTGCTGCCTTACTTATAATAGGGAGAAATTGGAAATGGTCTAAATGTTTAACAAAACTAGAATGGCTAAATAAATTCTCAGGTCTGCTTATTATAAAATATTATGATACTAAATCATGTTTGCAAAGAGGTTTAATAACATGGGAAGATTCTCTGGCCAACTAATCTTTCACAAAGTAGGAAAGAATATCCAATGGAATAAAGACAGTCTCTTCAGCAAGTGGTGCTGGGAAAACTGGACAGCGATATGCAGAAGAATGAACCTGGACCAGTTTCTTACACCATACACAAAAATACACTCAAAATGGATGGAAGACCTAAATGTAAGACAGGAAGCCATCAAAATTCTCGAGGAGAAAGCAGGCAAAAACCTCTTTGATCTTGGCCGCAGCAACTTCTTACTCAACCAACACGTCTCTGGAGGCAAGGGAAACAAAAGCAACAATGAACTCCTGGGACCTCATCAAAATAAAATCTTCTGTACAGCGAAGGAAACAATCAGCAAAACTAAAAGGCAACAGACCAAACGGGAAAAGATATATGCAAACGACATATCAGATAAAGGGTTAGTATCCAAAATCTATAAAGAACTTACCAAACTCAACACCCAAAAAACAAATAATCCAGTGAAGAAATGGGCAAAAGACATGAATAGACACTTCTCCAAAGAAGACATCCAGATGGCCAACCGACACATGAAAAATGCTCAACATCACTCATCATCAGGGAAATACAAATCAAAACCACAAGGAGATACCACCTTACACCTGTCAGAATGGCTAACATTAACAACTCAGGCAACAACAGATGTTGGTGAGGATGCGGAGAAAGAGGATCTCTTTTGCACTGCTGGTGGGAATGCAAGCTGGTGCAGCCACTCTGGAAAACAGTATGGAGGTTCCTCAAAAAACTAAAAATAGAACTACCCTATGACCCAGAAATTGCACTACTTGGCATTTATCCACAGGATACAGGTGTGCTGTTTTGAAGGGACACATGCACCCCCATGTTTATAGCAGCACTATCAGCAATAGCCAAAGTATGGAAAGAGCCCAAATGTCCATTGATGGATGAATGGATAAAGAAGACGTGGTATATATGTATACACACACACACACACACACACACACAATGGAGTATTACTCGGCAATCAAAAAGAATGCAATCTTGCCATTTGCAACTATGTGGATGGGACTGGAGGGTATTATGCTAAGTGAAATTAGTCAGTCAGAGAAAGACAAAAATTGTATGACTTCACTCATATGAGGACCTTAAGAGACAAAACAGATGAACATAAGGGAAGGGAAACAAAAATAATATAAAAACAGGGAGGGGGATAAAACAGAAGAGACTCATAAATATGGAGAACAAACTGAGAGTTATTGGAGGGGTTGTGGGAGGGGGGATGGGCTAAATGGGTAAGGGGCACTAAGGAATCTACTCCTGAAATCATTGTTGCACTATATGCTAACTAATTTGGATGCAAATTTTTAAAAATAAAAAATAAAATTTAAAAAAATAACATAGGAAAATTCTCCTAGTGAAAGAAGTACCTAGAACAAGGCCTGAAATATTGTAGGCACTCAGTAAATATTTGTTTCATCAATACATGACTGGATTACTGCCAGAGAAATGAAGATTAACATTTAAAAATTTTTTTTAATGTTATTTATTTTTGAGAAAGAGAGAGAAGAGGCGGGGGAGGGAGAGAGAGACAGATGGAGAGCAAGCAGGGGAGGGGCAGAGAAAGACAGAAACAGAATCTGAAGCAGGCTCCAGGCTCTGAGCTGTCAGCACAGAACCTGATGTGGGCCTTGAACACACAAACTGTGAGATCATGACCTAAGCTGAAGCCAGACACTTAACCGACTGAGCCACCCAGGTGCCCCTGAAGGTTAACACTTTTAAAAACTATAGGTAGGGTTAACACTCCTGGAAAGGCATTTTAGAGGGGGAAAAGAAGATAAAAAAATAGATCCCCCCTCCCCCACAAAGAAAGACCACCAACAAAAAACTTGATCTTGAATCTAAGTCAATGGAAAATCCTCTCTTCTGAGACATTGTAGTGTGTTTCACTAAAATGAGATTCTGTTAACCTACTAGTTCTTGGGCAACTATTCGTGTGTGTGTGTGTGTGTGCACTAAAAATTTTTCTGAGATGTTAGTTTGAGGGACTTTTCGAATTTAAAAGAATTTAATACTTTTACCGTTTTGTTAGGTGAAGAGTTGGAAATATTTTTATCTCATTAAACAGCTTCAATTCCAAACACCCAGACAGAGCACCTGCCACATAAGCCTGTTTCCTACTCTTGTCCTCTAAGGTTAAGACTGGCAGCTGTGGGCGTTCTTGAAAGTGTGTGCCTTGTAGATTTTAGCTCATTTTGAAAAACTGGCTCATTGCCATTCTGCACTCCAGCTTGTGATACTTAAATAGGAGATTGAACTGAGCCAGATATAAAAGGGAGAGAGAGGGAGAGAGAGAAAGAGTGCGTGTGTAAGGTGACAGTGGGGAGAGGCCCCAGAAAGAAAACTAACAAAGATATATGAGTTGGAAGCCATACTCTGAGCCAAGGGCTGCACTTGTTGAGTGGAAATTGGGGGTCCACCTACAACATGAATGTTTCAAAACTGAGATCAGGACAGAAGCATCATCAATACCCAAGGACATCTTGAGGAATATGTAAGTTCTTTTTTTTTTTTTAAGTTGATTTATTTTGAGAGAGAGAGAGAGAGAGAATCCCAAGCTGGCTCTGCATTGTCAGCACAGAGCCCCACGCAGGGCTTGAACTCACAAACTGTGAGATCAGGAGCTGGGCTGAAGTAGAACGCTTAACCGGCTGAGCCACCTAGGTGCCCCTGAAGTGAAAAGCCCTGTGCTTCATGGCGTGGGAAGACTCGGCTTTATGAAGTGAAAGAAAGCATTATAATTTTAGAAACATTCTTTGAGAAAATAATACAATTTTAGGATAGAATACTGCAACAAGGAGACACAACAGTGCTTAAGAAACATTTAAATATATCCACTAAACCCTACAACATGTATCCCCAAGCTAACTTTCCTTCAGCTAGATCCCATAATGTCTAAGGCCATTTCAAAGCTCTCTGACAGGAGGGAGATTGTGATGGAAGGAAAGTCGGAGAGCAAAGACAGAGGTCTTAACTGATCGTGGTTAAAATACCATAAATTTGCAAATGTAACAAAAACATGTGCCCTTGTGAACACGTTGTTGGGGCTCCTTCTCAGGCCTTGCCAAGTTAGGGGCCTTGAAACTCAAGCTTCCTTAACTTTGAGAGAAATCCTCCTCTGACCAGCCCCACCCCTCCTAGCATTTTTCTGCAGATTAAATCCGACTAAACTTAAAGACAGCCAGTGGGATGAGTAGAAGGCAGAAATTATAGAAAGATCACAGTGGGGACTCATATTCCTCTTGCAAATATCAAGCCCTCAGACTGGGAGAGGATGAAGGACACGTTAGGTCTTCGGGAAGATACATAAAGGAATCTTTGGGCTGACAGGCCTCCAGAGGTAAGCATTAGCACAGACTGGAAAGTAAGGCTGTTTCAACCCAGTGGAGAAGAGAAAATGACCTAGGAGGGCAGGGGGTTATTTGGAGGTAAGAGAGCAAGGAGACAGTGTCTTGCCCAGATGCCTTAGTTTGGGATCTACAAGGAATACTCTCACTGGGCACTCAGTGCTGGCCTTGCAATTCCCTCCAGGCTGGCCAATGGAAAACTTGCACCAAGTTTCTCTGGAGAAGGCTACACGTAGGAAACAAAACAAAACAAAACAAAAACCAAGGTTGACTTTTCGGTGAACCTTAAATACTGGGCCGAGCCAGGCGTTGGGGGTGAGTCGTGGATGGAGGGTTGATGAAGGACGCACCTGCAACTCCAGGAATCCCGTGGCAGCCACAGCAGAAACAGGGAGAGCGTTGAGTATCTGGTGTTGGGTGGGTGGAAGTGTGGCGGGCCGGGGGAGGGAGGCAGGGAAGACCCTTGAATGAAAGATAAAATCAGACCCTTTAGGTAAATTAAAAGTACAATGCATGTGGGAACACTCAGAAACGGAAGGAGGCAAATTAGATACATCAGAGGGGCTGCCTATGGGAAAGGGTTAGGAGTAAGAATCAGGGTTAAAAGAGAACACATTGCTCACTCAGTCACTCACTCAGTCCACAATAAACAAGAGAGGACCATGAAAACAACCAAACAAAACACTCCAACAGCAGTGAGAGAATGTCAGGGTTTTTTTGTTTTTGTTTTTGTTTTTGTTTTTTTTCAAAATGAGGAGAGTCCCAATAATAATGCTTGGTAGGGTGTGCGTGGAGTAGTTTCCGACTCTTGGTGGTTCCAAGATTGTGGGGCTTTAGGAAACAGGGGCTCCCTCTCATGCAGGAGAATCGAAGGGATATTTTTATTTTATTTTTATTTTTTATTTTATTTTATTTATCTGAGAGAGACAGAGAGAGAGAGAGTGCACGAGCAGGGGAGGGGCAGAGGGAGAGGGAGAGAGAGAATCTTAAGCAGGCTTCAGGCCCAGTGTGGAGCCTGATACAAGGCTTGATCTGAGGACCATGAGATCATGACCTGAATGGAAATCAAGAGTTGGACGCTTCACCAACGGAGCCACCCAGGCGACCCTAGAAGGGATATTTTTAAAAACTACTTTGTAGTTTTTGGGAAAACAATGATAATGCTTTTGTTTTTTAAAAAGATGCAAATAATACAGATTATTAAATGAGTTGAATCCGCAGAAAGTACTTAAAAAGAATACCTGACACATAATAAGCCCTCAATAACTACTACAAAAATAACCTGAAATTCCACCACCCAGAGAGAACCACGATTATGATTTTGGTAAATGTCTTTTCTAGGAAATGTATCAATTAACTTACTTGTACATAAATGAGATCAAAGATCATTTCATGTCTAGGAATATAGACTATCCTTATGCTTTCTAAAGTCTAGTATGTATTCCATTGTACAGATGTTCTATAATTTACGTAACCTGCTCATAATCTGTGACACTGAAGATGCTTCCAATTTTTTATCACGATATGTAACATTGCTGGACCATGTACATATACCCGCCTCTTTGTACTTGTTTGAATATTCTCTTAGAGTAAGCTCCTAGAAGTGGAATAGTGGGGTCAAAGAATATGCACATTTGACATTTTAATACTGCCAAACTGCAGTACAGAAAAATTTGTTGGTGTCTGTGCCCCCAGCAGTGGTGTGTGAGTATTCTGTTATCTCTCAACAAAGGGTGCAATTCTTTTCAATCTCTGGATACCTGCTGAGTGAAAAATACCTTATTGTCAATTATATTTGCTTTTTTGTTATGAATGTGATGGTTAATTTTATGTGTCAGTGTGGCTAGGCTTTGGTGCCCAGTTTTTTTGTCAAGCCCTAGTCTAGATGCTGCTGTGAAAGCATATTTTAGAGGAGATTAACATTGAAATCAATAGCTCTTGAGTAAAGCAGACTACCCTCTGTAATGTGGTGGGCCTCATCCAATCAGTTGAAGGACTTCAGAGGAAAAACTTGGGTCAGTTTTTCCCTAGGTCTCCAGCCTGCTGTCCTGCCCTGCATGTTTTGGACTTGCCTGTCCCCACAATGGCATGAGCCACTTCCTTAAAATAAAGTTCAGTTTCTAAATATACACATATCTTGTTGGTTTTGTTTTTCTGGAGAACCCTAACTAATACAATCAGTGAAGTTGCCCACGTCAACTGTTTATTAGCCATCTATATTTCTTTTCTCTTTTCTTCCTTCTTTCCTCCTTTTCCTTCTTTCTTTTTCTCTTCCTTCCTCCTTCCTTCCCTTTCTTTCTTTCTTTCTTTCTTTCTTTCTTTCTTTCTTCTTTTCCTTCTTTCTTTCTCTTCCTTTTCTTTCCTTTCTTTCTCTTCCTTCTTTTCTTTCTTTTTTTCTTTCTCCTTCTTCCTCCCTCCTTCCTTCCCTCCCTCTCTCTTTTTCTTTCTTTCCTTCCTTCTTCCTTTCTTTCTCTTTCTTTCTTTCTTTCTTTCTTTTTTCTTTCTTTCTTTCTTTCTCTTCCTTCCTCCTTCCTTCCTTCCCTCTCTTTCTTTTCCTCTTTCTTTCTCTTCCTTTTTCTTTTCTTTCCTTCTTCTCTTCCTTCTTTTCTTTCTTTCTCTTTCTTTTTCTTTCTCTTTCTTCCTCCCTCCTTCCTTCCCTCCCTCTCTTTCTCTCTTACTCTTTCTCTTTCTTTCTTTCTTTCTTTCTTTCTTTCTTTCTTTCTTTCTTAAAATTATCTCCTCACCCTGTGTTGGGATCTTTTTCAGCCCCTCTGCTCATGCCTGACATGGGGCAATATGACCTAGGACCCTACCAAAGTGATGGCTTCTGCAGTATCCTCCCTGATTTTTTTGACAAAGGACTTCTACTACAAATGATTTAATGTAAATAAATAGATTGAATAAATAAAGCCAAGTAATGGAGGATGCCACTTCATTAAGGGAACTTACTTAAAAACCAGTTCCTCCTTCACCTATCAGTTAACAGCTGAACACAGAATTTCCTGTTGTTTTTCTTCTTTCCCCCTCATAGAGGTTGATGTCATCACAGCCACAAAGAAGAATGATTTCCTACAGCAATAGTGGATCTGTGACGGCATCGGGATTACAAAAGCTGGTAAGGAAATTTGCTATCAGTACTTATTATCAGAAATTACAAAGAAAATTAATTTTAAACTTTCTGGGAAAGGAGCTGTTCAGTGAAACTGGAAACTTCTGAATTTATTATATAAAGAAAGCCGATCTCCCATCTACCAGAGAAAGAATTTCCTACAACCTCAAAGGACCAAATATACAGGACTGGCGTAAGAAACAGATGGTCCTACTTTGGTAGGTTACTAATCTGTGCCAAAATGGTAACTACCTTCATCTTGGATAGGCTGGTGCCTGGACTATTTTTCAAGCACCAGACCTGCCCTGAGGAAGCTTTGAAATTTCCTGTTTTCGATGTCTTAGGTCAAATCTCCTAAGCAGTATTCCCCCCTCCACCA
Source organism: Prionailurus bengalensis (assembly GCF_016509475.1). Taxonomy (NCBI): domain Eukaryota; kingdom Metazoa; phylum Chordata; class Mammalia; order Carnivora; family Felidae; genus Prionailurus; species Prionailurus bengalensis. Next base: position 114,997,528 of record NC_057358.1, read on the forward strand.
CCCCCATTAGAATGGAAGCAGGATCGAGGCTCCTGGGTGGCTCAGTCGGTTGAGCGTCCAACTCTTGACTCCAGCTCAGGTCATGATCTCACGGTTTGTGGGTTCGAGCCCCGCATCAGGATTCACACTGATGGTGTGGAGCCTGCCTGGGATTCTCCCTCTCCCTCTCTCTGCCCCTCCCCCACTGTCTGTCTCTCACAATAAGTAAACTTAAAAAGAATGGAAGCAGGATGTATTAGTTTCCTATGGCTGCTATAACAAATTATCACAAGCTCGGGTGGGGGGGAGGAGGTTTAAAACAACAGAATTTATTTTCTCACAGTTCTGGAGGCCACAGGTCCCAAATCAAGGTGTCAGGAAATCACACCTGAACTATGCAAACTGGGCGGGGCAGCTGCTGCCAAGAAGAGCGATACTGTCATCAGAAGGAGGTGGACCCACGCGGCTGAGCAGGCTCATGGTGCAGAGGAAGGTGGGAAGTTCCATCTGGACATGCCGAGTTGTGACACAGCAGGTGAGACACCTGAGAGTGATGTCCCCTGTCCGTTAAATGTGGCAGTAGGTGTATCATTTTTAATTTTAGCAAGAATACTTTCAGTGGAGCGTGGAGCAAGGGGACTGCTGAAGGGAGCTGACGAATGGATGGGAACTGAGCAAAGTCGAAGCGGGGCTGGTCAGAAGCCAGAGAACTAGGGTCTCACCATGACGACAGTGTTGCTGAGGCAGCCTTTCAGGAGGCAATGCCCTAAAGCAGTAGTTCTCAAAGGCTGTAACCCAGATCAGTAGCATCAGGCAGCTGGGAATTTACTAGAAAAGCAAATTTTGAGGACCCATCCAAGACCTACTGAATCAAAACCTCTAGGGTGGAGACCTAAAATCTGTGTTTAACAAGCCCGCAGGTGACCCTGATGTGGGTACTCCGGCCTCCGGAGCCTGGAGGAACCAACTTTGACAGAACTACTGGTGCCGTGTGCTCAGGGAGGCACACGTGTGTGGTAGTAACATGTTTACTCCAGCTGGGCTTGCTTGGAAGCAGGGAGTCTGGTTTGGGGTGGGGGTACATGGGGGTACGGGGCCTAAGGGCATGAATTTTTGGAAAGCAAGGCAGTGAGGAAAAGGACGGGTTCCTTCCCAGGGCAAGGTCCCTGCAGCTGGAGTGTGAAATACACCTGTTCTGATCTTTCAAGCAGATCAGCATCTTGACATCCTCCCACTCCAGAGCCAGCAGCTTTCTTGAAGGATGGGGCTAGTGTTTGGCTGAAGCTGTCACAGAGTGGCATTTCTCACAATATTTGAAGAGCCCCTGGGAAATGTTAACCAGAAACTCGGTTGGCTCTTTGACTTCAGTCTTTATGGTTGAAAACCTTTCTAAAATGGATCTGTCTTTTTGCCACTTTAGAGACTAGAATAACATCTAAAGTAGCAGAGTTGTGAAAGATTTATTATCTTTTACAATGCAGAGTGGGTTTAAGATGAGTGCTCTGATATTATCACTCTCACCCTCTTGCATTTCTGATTTGTTTCTGAGAGATTGGGGTGGATGGAGTTCCTGGTGACTGCTGGGATTTGCATGTGCCCCCCACCCGACAGTGCCTATGACACACTCTGCTATATGTGTCTGCCTCTGATGTCCCCTGAACAGCTGTGCATGAAAGTCATCTGTCCAGTGGGCAGATAACAGGAAGTATGGCACAGTGTGAATGCCACGAGGGCAGGGCTGGTTAGTTCATGGTTTGACCTTTAAATCCTGGAATTATAACAGTACCCAATAAGCATGTTGAATGCATGAAAGAACATGGTTATTGTAATTGGATTGGGGATCATTTTGGAATCTATAGGTCTTAGGGTTGCCATTCTGAGCATTAGTCCTCACTATCTGGGACCATAAATATAACATGTATAGACAGGACTGGCTACATAATTTGTGGGGACCAGTGCAAAATGAAAATTTAGAGCCCCTTATTCAAAAATTATTAAGAACCTCAAGACAGGGACAGCAGAACATTAAAGCAAATATGGGGTCCTTCTGAATGTGGGCCCCCATGCTCCTGCCTGAGTCCCATGAAGTCAGACCTAAAGGTAGGAGATGGAATGAAATTTTACTAATCCTGGTAACTTCTGGAAATAGCTTTCAGAAAATTTTTGCAGAAATCCTTGAAATGACATTTTTATGTGGTTTTCTCTTTTTTTTCATGAAAGAAGAGGGCAATTTAAAGATGGAGGGTGTCTGGGGGTGCCTGGGTGGCTCAGTCGGTTAATTGTCTGACTTCAGCTCAGGTCATGATCTCGTGGTTTGCGGGTTCGAGCCCCACATTGGGCTCTGTGCTGACAGCTCAGAGCCTGGAGCCTGCTTCAGATTCTGTCTCCCTCTCTCTCTGCCCCTCCTCCCCTCAGTAAATGAACATTAAAAAAAAAATTTTTTTTTAATGGAGGGTGTCTGTGATAGGACTGGATTATTCTAATTCTTCTCTTCCCCCTTGGAATGTGTCCAGTCTTTGCCATGATACTCTCTCTACCTTGCCCCTCCACCCCTCACCCCCCTACTGGAAAGACCAGAGTATATTTTCCCATCCACTGATGTTGGACTTGGCATATGGCTTATTTTGGCCAATGGAATATATTAGCGGACATGATATGAGCAGAGACTTTAAACATGCTCCTGTAGTTTGGCTTGACCTCTTGTCCTTCTGTCCTCTACCATGAGAACTGTCCCTGGGGTGCCTGGGTGGCTCAGTCAGTTAAGCGTCTGACTTCGGCTTAGGTCATGATCTCACCATTCATGAGTTCAAGCCCCGTGTCGGGCTCTGTGCTGACAGCTCAGAGCCTGGAGCCTATTTCCGATTCTGTGTCTCCCTCTCTCTCTGCCCCTCCCAGGCTTGTGCTCTGTCTCTCTCTCTATCTCTCAAAAATAATAAATAAAAACGTTAAAAAAGAAGAAAGAAAGAAAGAAAGAAAGAAAGAAAGAAAGAAAGAAAGAAAGAAACTGCCCTTGGGTACCTTCTGGTCCAAGGACAGTGAGAGAAATGGGAGTGGACCCAATCTCCATCTGCGGCCCGAGGCAGAGCTGCCCCAGCAGCCCCACAGACCTGTGAGGAAGAAAAAGAAATGCTTCTGGTGTGCCACAGAGACTTGTGTCATTTCTTACACAGCATTCACAGCGCAGAAGCCCCACTAATAACGTGTGCTTCGGGTGGATCCTAGCAAAAAGATATTTTATTGCAGTTTTTTAAGCTTCGGGGATGCCAAGAATGACAAAGGAGAGGCTGGAGAAGCAGTCAACATGCTGAACACTGGTGTGCATCCTGACGCAAAGCAAGCTGGCGAGTACCAAACGAAGTACTAAACAGTGCTAAGCTGGGTTGCATTAAAGAGATCTTATTTGAGTTGTCTTTGTTTTTTAGAGATTGTTAAGTGCCACATAGTAGCTCCCCGAAGGAGCAGCAGGAGGAAGGGGCCTCATTTTTAGGGACCCTTGTCCCATGTTTCCATAAAGTTGGGCACAGCAGCTACCGGCTCATCACCCCCAGCAGCAGGGAGGACTGTCACCGTATTTAACAGCCAGTGCAAAAGGCTCCAACCACTGAGGGAGAGGGCCCACTCTTGAGCTATGATCAGCTCTTTGGGGGATGAGGAGGGCCTCCCTTTTCCAAGAATTCCAGTAAGGTCCCAGACCCATCCTGTGAGGCAGGGTTATTGAGCTGGACTAATGCAGAATATATGGTCCGAGAGTGAAAGAGGGAGGTCTCCTGGGGCAGGTAGAATGAGGCTCCCAGAGACACATATCTCCTAACGCTGAGGAGCCGTGAACAGGCACAGAGGAATTAAGGTGGCTGGTCAGCTCCTTCACCCAGGGAGGTTGTCCAGGTAGACCCGATACAGTCAACAGGATCGTTAAGTCAACGAACCAGTGCGAGAAGAGGACTTGGCCTGACAGGTTGCTGGCTTTGAAGGTGGAGGAATCCAGCCATGAGCCTAGGAATGTGAGCGTCTCTAGAAACTGGAAAAGACAAAGGAACAGATTGTTTCTGAGGGCCTCCTAGAGAAATTCAGCCCTGATGATACCTTGCCTTTTAGCTCAGCGCGACCTGTTTTGGACAACTGACCTCCGGAACTGTAAGGTAATAAATTTGCATGGTTTTCAGCCACTAAGTTAACGGTCACTTGTTATGGCAATGACAGAAAACCAATATATTCCCCAATAGAAAACCAGAATGCTCTTAGCAAAATGAGACGAAAATGCTAGCAGGCAAACAAAGAGGCCAGAGAAGATGTATAGTGGAGACTGGGTCTCCAGTATGTCTTGTTCTGTGGCTCTCTGGATCTTTCCCAGGGGAGACGGCAGAAACCATACTTTACAAAGTGGTATCTGTAGTGTCGTGCACCTGTTCCACAAAGCCGAAGCTCACAGCACCTGCGAGCAAGAGCGCACCCTAAGAGCACAGCCTAAGAGTATTACCTACAAAGGCACTCTGCAAAGACTTGAAACCTAGTTCCTTCACTTACCAGCTGGGTAACCCAAGGCAAGTTGCTTAACCTCTCTGTGCCTCATAAAAAGAGGATGATAAATATCAATCTGATCGAGTCTTTATGAGGATTGATGTCAATACATATAACTAAGCATCATCGTTGGCATACAACTGAGACTCGAACGTTGTTGGCTGCTGTTACAACTAACGCTATGAGGCAGTATGTGTAATGATTTGTAAATCCTTGGGTCTGGAGCCAGGATTTGTAGGGTCAAAGTTGGCTCTGTCAGTTAGAATTTCTATGCTTGGGCAAGTCCTTTAACATCTATCAGGCCCAGTTTTCTCATGTGCAAAATGATGATATTAAAGTTACCTACCGGGTTGCCTGGCTTGCTCAGTGGGTAGCATGTGTGACCCTTGATCTGGGGTTGTGAGTTTGAGCCCCATGTTGGGTGTAGAGATTACTTAAAAATAAAATCTTTAGGGATGACTGGGTGGCTCAGTCGGTTAGGCATCCGACTTTAGCTCAGGTCATGATAAATCAGTTGGTGAGTCCGAGCCCCGAGTTGGGCTCTGTGCTGACAGCTCAGAGCCTGGAACCTGCATCAGATTCTGTGTCTCCCTCTCTCTCTGCTCCTCCCCTGCTCATGCTCATGCTCTGTCTCTCTCTCTCTCAAAAATAAACATTAAAAACTAAAAAACAAAAACAAAAACAAAATAAAATAAAAAATCTTTTAAAGAATATTATAAAGTGACTGGGGGAATATAAACACTGAGAAATATATAATAAAGAATATTATAAAGTGACTGGGGGAATATAAACACTGAGAAAATATCTCAGTGGATATTTGATGATATTAATGGTGAGATAATGGTAAGATGGTTATGTTTTTTAAAAAGCTCTTAGGTGTATAAAAATATATCAGATGGAATTAAAAAAATTTTGTTTAATATTGATTTTTGAGAGAGAGAGAAAGATAGAGTGTGAGCAGGGGAGGGGCAGAGAGAGAGGGAGACAGAATCTGAAGCAGCTCCAGGCTCTGAGCTGTTGGCACAGAACCCGGCACAGGGCTCGAACTCACAAACCACGAGATCATGACCTGAGCTGCAGTCAGATGCTTAACCGACTGAGCCTCCCAGGCGTCCCTGGAATTTTTTTTTTTTAAACAAGAAAACAGGGGCACCTGGGTGACTCAGTCGGTTAAGTGTCCGACTCTTGATTTCGGCTCAGGTCATGATCTCACAGTTGTGGGATGGAGCCCCATGTCAGGCTTTGCTCTGACAGCAGCGAGTCTGCTTGGGATTCTCTGTCTCCCCATCTCTCTCTGCCACCTCTCTCTCTCTCAAAATAAATAAGCATTAAAAAATGAAAATAAAATTGCCTCGCTCATAGAGCTGTGTTGGGGCATTAATCAATGAATACATTTGAAGTCCTAGAACAATGCCTGACAGATCCAATCAGTGTTATCTATCCTAATTACTGTTACCAGTAGTACAGGGTCACATAACTCTGGATGCTTAATAACTAAGCAATCACCACCACAAAGTCAGTGGCTCCTCACGGGATCACGGAGACCTTCTAGGTTGGAAGAGCTGTGGTCCCCACACTGTGGAAGTTATTGGAGCAACAACACCTCTCTTTTTAGGAGGTCAAAACGTCATGGCAGTGCCTGGGTGAGATGCACATATAATATATAAAAAGAAAGGAAAGTGGAAAAGTTACTTTTCAGAAACACACCGCACAAAAAGACTTGTAAACAGGATACGAAGGGAGCCCACCTGCTTTCCTTTCTTCTCTCCTCTGCAATTATACAGGTTGTACTTGTCTGTTGCTTTTGATTCGGTGTTTTTACACTTTGTCACATAGTAAGAACATTAGGTTAAGGAACCTTGTCATTTTCCTATTCAAAGCAGTTCACTCAATAATACCAAGCATTCCCACTTTGGTAGATAATGGCAAGAAGTAAGACAGCCCGTTAGTAAACAAGCAAATCATTTCATGGCAACAGCTGATTTGATGAAAACATTCTGGTTCTCCCTCGTCTGAACCCACGCAAGGAATGAACCAATCCAACTGGAAAAAAATATTTGTTTTATCTTTGCCACATGTATTTACTCTTAGGGACTATTTAACTTGATCGGGCAGAGAAGTTGGAAGGAACAAAAATACTCGAGGCACTGAACAGCCTTGGTGGGCTATCTCCGGCACCAGGCAGAAAGGGCCTGGAGGTATCGCCATGGGGGTCTGTTCTTGAGCAGTTTCTTGAAATCCTTTGCCCTCATCTTCACAGGGGAGACCTGAGCTGTTGTTCACATGCTAAGTTTTGGGGGTGGGGTGCAGAATGGGAATTAAAATGACTTCAAAATATGAAAGAAGTCATTCCACAAAATTCTCTGACAATTGGATATGTGTAAGGCATTGTGAAGATGTTACAGGAAGGCAAAGGTAAACTAGATATGGGTTAGATCTCAAGGGATGCCCAGTCAAAAAAGTCACATAAACGACACACATATATCTGTGAGGAGTAGAAACCCACAGGTGCAGGGCCGTGTGTGTGCGTGCTTTATTGACAAAGGGCTCAAGGGTGAAACCTTTGAGGATGCGAGTGAAGCAGGACAAGGCAGGGGAGAAGCTAGGCAGAGGTGGGTACCGCCTCGGCTGGATCCCACAAGGTGCCCGTGACATAATAAAAAGTATATATCTGACACAGAACTCTAAAACCCTTAGAAATGATTCTCTTTTGTTTGCTAATGAGGTGAGTTCTGGGGGCGGGGGGGGGGGGGAGGCTAGATAGCTTCAGGATGGGAGCTGCTCCACAGAAAAAAATAGCCACATGATTAGAAGGTTAGAACTTTCAGCCCTGCGTCCCCACCTCCGGGAGGGCATAGGGACGGGAGATTGAGGACAATCACCAATGGCTAGTGATTGAATCAGTTGTGCCCACAGAATAAAACCTCCACAAAACCTCTAAGCCGTGAGGTTCGGGGAGCTTTTGGGGGTGGTGAACACGTCTACATGCTGGAAGGGTGGCACACCCTTAACCTAAGAAGCTCCCGCTCTTGGAAGCCTTTCAGATCTCCCCCTATGTACGTCTTCACCTGGCTGTTCATTTTTATCCTTTATAATAAACTGTAATAGTAAGTAGAGCGCTTTCTGAATTTCTATGATGAATTGTTCTAGCAAATTATCAAAACTGGGTGGGGGGCCTCGTGGGAAGCCCTGAATCTGTAGTCCGTTAGACAGAAGTGCTGGCCACTTGGGGACCCCATTTGTGGTTGGCATCTGAAGTGGGGTCTGTCTTGTGGGACTGAGCCCTTTAACTTGTAGGATCGCATGCTAACTCCAGATAGATAGCGTTAGAACTGAACTAAATTGCTGGACACCCAATAGGTGTTGGAGAATTGCTTGGTGTCAGGAAAAACCACGTTTGGTGTCAGAAAACACCACACAGTACCACAAAGTTGTTGCAGCTTGAGGTAAGGCGGTTGAACTTCCATGCCCTGCATCAGCTAGCCATTGGCTATGGGCTGCCCCGAGGGTAGAATACTCTCCCGAATGTTGCTGGGCAAGTTGGCTCCCAGGGGTCAAGGGCGACTCTGCAAGGGAAGGGTGCAGCTGTAAGCCTGTGGCAGCCGTTACTTGCAGTAGCCATGGGCCGGTACACCTGCCGGTGAAGGGAATCTGGACAGCACACAACAGCGCTGATTACAAAGTTGCATTTGGAGGAAGATAGGAAAGTGTTGGTGGAAGTTGCCAGGAGATGTGAGTTGATCCACTGAAATCAGTAGGAGGCTGTCGTTCAAATGGTAGCTCTTCCCCCACAAAAGTAAAAGAGATTGCTTGGAAAAATCATCAGGAAGCTCCTGCCTGAATATTCCAATAAGATATAAGGTGATTATATTACCCAGGGTTCACCTGACAAATAATATCAATAGGAGATGCTAATACGCACACACACACACACACACACACACACGCACACGTATATATTGATATAATAATGGAGGCTGAGAAGTTCCACTATCTCTTGCCTATAAGCTGGAGAACTAGGAAAGCCAGTGGTATATTTCAGTTCAAGGCCAACGGCCTGAGGAAGGGGGTTGGGGTATGTGATGGTCTAAGTCCCAGCCTGAGCTGAGAACCAGGAGCATGACATCTGAGGGCAGGAGTAGATGGATGTCCCAGCTCAGGCAGAGAACAAATTCTCCCTTCCTCTGCTTTTCTGTTCTTATTCAGGCCCTTGACAGATTGGACAATGCCCACCCACATGGGGGAGGGCGATCTTCTTCACTCACTCTACCCATACTAATCCTTTCCAGAAACACTCTCACAGACATACCAGGAAATGTTTTAGCAGGTATCTGGGCGTTTCTCTGCCCAGTCATGTCAACATATGAGATCAGCCGTCATAGTGACGCAATGGAAAAGTGTTTAGGGCAGAATTGACATGCTGGGCGTTTAAATATAACACCTAGGAGTGTCTGAGGAAGGACACTTGGAGGGCTCCTAGAACTAAAAATAGAGCCAAAAATGAAGTTTAAAATGAAGTCCTGGTTTAGGGGGTGAGACTATCATCCTGCTGCTTTTTAGAAAGCTAAGACAAAAACAAACACATAACTATTTATTGATCACATACTATTTGTCAGATGCTGTGACTATTTGGCTCCAGCTTTACAATTTATAAAGAAAGCACTTTCACTTATACAGTCTTGTTTACCTCCCACAACAGTCTTATGAGGGAGAATGATCTCCATTTTAGAAATGAGGAAACTGAGACGCAGAGAAGTTAAATAACTTGCTTATGGTCCTTGGTCCTTGAGTGGGGCTTGGGCTCTGGGAGTTATTCAGAGAAGGACAGATAGATACAGCCCTGGGAATGGAGTTCCAGTTCTCCATGCCACCGTCTCCTGTTCCTTCAGGACTTAGTGGAGACCTGCCACTTTCCTTTTATCTAGATCAGGTTCTGACTTCCAGAAGCATAAGACTGCAGCATGGGGGCGCCCAGAAAAGACGCTTCCATGCGAAGTGAACAACCTCACCAGGGGCCCCTCCGTTATTCAGAGTGGTGTGTCCTCGCCTCAGGAGCTGTCCCGGAAAGTCACATAAGATGCACACAAGAGAGGGCCACTAGAAGCAGGGGTGAGATGGGGTGTGGAGTCATTTTACGGGGAAGTGGAAGGTCACAGGTCACAGGTCGGCACACGGCGAGATACATCAGTAAGGGGAATTCTAGGGTTGTGTCTAGACATTGGCTCCTGGAAATAAAGTGAATCATAAATAAGAATCTTTCTGGAGCTGTTCTGAGAGGCAGGAACCCCTCCTTCATGGCCTTAAAGCAGCTTTTGCTGGAGCGTGTTTTTACCGCCGTGTCCCTGCCCCTAAGCCCAGTGTAGGTAGGCAATGTTTATGAGAGTTTACCTGGTCCGCCCTCTCTTCTCTGCCAGATATGAGCTGCCAGCTCAAGCACAACCTCCTCACCTCAATCAATTCTGCAAACATTTATGGAACATCTTTTCTCTGGTGGGCACCTTGTTAGGACTTATGGGAAATGCTGAGGTGAAATGCCCAGATCAACACGGACAAGCGTCACAGGGGAACACTTGCTCGTCCCAAGCATGACCTCTGGCCCTGCTTTCCCGGTCCTTTTGGTGTAACATCCCCCACCAAGTCAGGAACTTTAGTGTGACCCCCCCCCCCGCCAAAGTCACTTTCTCTGGCACCCCTCACACTCAACCAATGTCCAAGGCTCATTGGGGTGCTGCCCCTAATTCCGTTGTCTCCAAGTATCCCAAGTGAGGGGTCTGTTCATCTGTCAAGGGATGATTTCAACAACCACGTCCGTCCATCTCGCTTTGCCCTCATCAAATTCAGCTTTCCCACCATGACCATCAGAGTGACCCCCGCAACATGTAAATCCAGGTGCATGTCCCCCTGGGTGGAAACCAGTCTCCACAGCATCTTGCTCTATCTGCATGCCACTCGCAGAACTATCAGGAGCTAAGAACAAATGTGTGTAAACCACTTCAGCCTATCTGGGAGAATGTAAGAGTGCTATTTTTGTTTTTTGATGTATTTTTATCTTTTAAGATCGAGATATAATTGGGGCACCTGGGTGGCTCAGTCGGCCGCGTGTCTGACTTCGCCCCAGGTCACGATCCCGCGCTTTGTGGGTTCGAGTCCTGTGTCGGGCTCTGTGCTGACAGCTCAGAGCCTAGAGCCTGCTTCCGATTCTGTGTCTCCCTCTCTCTCTGCCTGCCCCCACTCTGTCTATCTCCCCAAAATAAATAAACGTTAAAAAATTATTTAAAATCGAGACATAATTAACATCTAACATTGTGTAAGTTTAGGATATATAACATGTTGATTTGATACGTTTATAGATGACAACATGATTATCACCCCATCCCATGACATTCTTTCTTTCTTATGATTATAACGCTTAAGATCTAGTGAGAGTGCTAATTTTTAAAAATGTTTATTTATTTATTTTGAGAAAGAGAGAGCACAAGCAGGGGAGGGGCAGAGAGAGGGGGAGAGAGAATCCCAAGCAGGCTTTACACCATCAGTGCAGAGCCTGACCCGGGACTCCCATCTCGTGAACCAGGAGATCATGACCCGAGCCAAAATCAAAAGCTGCAAGCTTAAGTGACTGAGCCACCCAGGCACCCCAAGAGTGCTATTTTTAAACCTGTTTTTGTACTGAAGGTAAGTCAGTATCTTTTCTTACCTGTAATTTCACTGACCCTGAACTATTTTCCTTCTTGAATAATCTGAATTAAGGTGGAGGGTGAGCATGTGCCTAGACCTTTAAGTTGTGGGAATTAAAAAAAAAAAATCACCCTTACCTCTCTTATTTGTCTTTCTAGGGTGAGGACTGTACAAATGCCAAAATGTGGGTTAGAGGGAAGGAAGGTTATTCAGTGATGGAATCTTCCACGTACACTAACTTCTTAGACTGCACGATACAAGATTTCAGCTTTTCCCCTTTCTTTGTTCTTCTCCAAGTTAGTTATTTTTTAGTTTTACCTTTCTAAGAGTCAGATTTACTGGGGAATAATTTACGGAAAATAAAATTTACCCCTTTAAGAGTATATCGTTCAGTGAGTTCTGTCCATTGTATACAGTCGCGTAATTGCTGCCTGAATCAAAACGTAAAACCTTTCTACCAACTCCAAAAGCCTCCTCGTGCTCCTCCACAGTCAGTCTCCTCACCCACCCCCATTTCCTGGCAACATCTAATCTGTTTTCCAGAAAGGCACGTCAATGGACTTCTATAATATGTAGCCTTTTGTGTCTAGCTTCTTATACTTCACATACTGCTTCCGGACGAATTCATAGTGTTGTATGTGTCTGCAGTTTGCTTTTTTTTTTTTTTTTAATTGTTGACTATTATTGTTCTATGGTCTGGATATAGTATGATTTTTTAATCTATTTACCGGCTGGTGAACATTTGGGCTGCTTCCAGTCTTTAGCTAGTATGAAGACGTTGTTACAAACATTCATGTACAGGCCTTTGTGCGGACATACGAAATCATTTCTCTTGCATAAATACCTGGGGTGGTAGTACCAACCACAGGAAGTGCATGTTTGATTTTATAAGAAACCACTAAGCTATTTTATTTTTATTTTTAAAGGTTATTTATTTTGAGAGAGAGAGAGACAGAGACAGAGACACACAGAGAGAACAAGTGGGAGAAAGGCAGAGATCGAGAGAGAGAGAGAGAGAGAGAGAGAGAGAGAGAATCCCAAGCAGGCTCCATGCTGCCAGCGCACAGCCCCACTCGGGGCTCGATCTCATGAACCATGAGATCATGACCTGAGCTGAAATCAAGAGGCAGATGCTTAACTGACGGAGCCACCCAGGCACCCCACCACTCAACTGTTTTCAAGTGGTTTTACCATGTTCCGTTCTCACCAGCAATGTGAGAGTTGCAGTTGCTTCATATGCCTGCCAGAGTTTGATAATGCCAATCTTTAAAATTTTCGGCATGCTAGTGGGTGTGCAGTGGTATTTTATCATGTTTTCACTTAGATTTCTCTAAATTCAAATTAGCATCTTTTAATGAATTGTTTGGTCATTTATATACACTCTGTGATGAAAAGTGTCTGTTTAAATATTTTGACGACTTTTTAGTTGGACTTTTATAGTCTAACCAAGCTGTGAAGGTTTTTTATAAGTATTCTAGATACAAGTTCCTTATCAGATATAGAATTTTCTAATAATTTTCCAAGTCTGTGGCTTTTAAGATTTTTGTCAACATTATCTTTTTTTTTTGTAACAGCTTTATTGAGATATATTCACATAACATTATCTTTCGAAGAGCAGAAAGTTTTCATTTTGATGTCAAGTCCAATGTATCAATATTTTCTTATGGTTTGTGATGTGTGTGTCCTGTGTAAGAAACAGCACTATCAACAATAGCCAAAGGATGGAGAGAGCCCAAATTTGTTATTCTTTTTCTAGAATAATCTAGAATAATTTCTAGGCCATTTGCATTTCCAAATACATTTTATTTATTTTTTGTCAAAATTCATTTCTATTAATAAAAAATAAACACTTATTCCAGTGTCAGTTGTTATACTTGAAGTGCTAATAAAAAAAAAAAAGAATTTAAAATAATCACTCCATCATCCTGTTTTGACTAAGACAATGAAGCTGTGGCTTAGGAAAAAAGTATTCAGCACCATTTGCTCATAGGCCTTTCAGAATTTATTCTTAAAGTTTCTGGAACTTTCCTGTCTGTAAAGAACAGGAATTACTGAGCTACAAGAGGCAGCCTCTCTGGGACAACCAAAGAGAAGTTAAGCAATCATCGTAAAAGGAATCCGTGTACATTTAGCACAGTAAACTTGGACAGTACAACGATCCCCTTCCCTCTAGCTCAGGAGGGATGTGCTTCTAAGCACTGAAGTATGAAGAGGCAGACTGTTATTTGCTGTCAGAATTAGTTAATAACAGTAAATCTCTGGCACAGATGCTACTGGTCCTTAACATCCTGTGATTTTAGGAAATTCTGTAAATAGTTTGGATTTGATTCAGTTTATTCAGAAAATAAACCTGTTGAATAAGGTTCACTACTCTGCCAAAGCATCACTGGTTTAGTATCCTTATAAAATATATATAATATGTGCAGGTAAATCATAGTCTTAAAGCATATTTAGGAGTGCCTGGTGGCTCAGTTGGTTAAGTGGGTAAGCGTCTGATTTCAGCTCAAGTCATGATCTCACAGCTCGTGAGTTCAAGCCCTGGGTCAGGCTCTGCACTGACAGCTGAGAGCCTGGAGCTTGCTTCAGATTCTGTCTCTCTCTCTCTCTCTCTCTCTCTCTGCCTCTCCCCTGCTTGTGATTTCTCTCTCTCTCTCTCTCAAAAAAATAAACATTAAAAGAATAAAGTATACATATTCAAACCAAAATCTATGTCAACAAACTGCCTATAATTAAAAGCACCTGATGGAACGAAATACAAAGTTATGACAAGGGAGACTTACTCTCACTAAGCTGTGTTGCTTAGAGAAGTTACAAAAGGATGTGCCCTTAAAGCCATTCGAGGACGTGTAAGGAGACACCCTCTCCTCATTCTTTACCATAGGATTCCAACCGAGGATGGGCCAGAAATTAGCATTTTTAAATATTTCAGAAAAGTCCACAGAAGTGTTAAGACTTTTAAGAATGTCTCCCTATCTTTCTGTATCTGTGAGCAGTAGTGCTCATCAGAACTTCCTAACAGTGCAAAGGCAAAGGCAAGTGCATACATTCGCTCAGATGTTAGAAGAATGGGAGGTGAACTGTTAGGGCCATCCTTAGCTGGAGCTTCTGTGGGTTTTTTACTAGATGCTGATCACCAGTGAGTCAGGTGAACTTTTGTGAGAGAATAGTGTTTGGTGGCCAAGACTTCTTTTGGGCATTTCTTTCTAAGTGGAATACACAGCAGGTAAGGGAGTAGGGGAGGTAATACAGGGAATCTACTCTTTGCAGCTCAGAAGGAGTTGAGGAAGCCCATACAGGCAGTCAGGAAGCCCAGGGGATCCTCTAGCTGTGGATAGTGGCTAACGTGGTCATCCAGAATTGACACTGTGGTGTTTTCCTGTACAGCTCCAAAAACTCTGGATAGGGGATTTATGGGATCCAATGGTCCATAGATAAAATGAATGGAGACAGTTAGAGAAGCCAGAGCTCCCATCCAGCATCTTCTAAACGTCTTCCTCAGGTTGATGTACTGTAAAAGACTGTCGATAACTAAGCTTCCATCATTGTGGCAGATCCCTGCCCACATGTCCCATGGCTCACTCTTAGAGAGGCGGGGGGTGTACAGCCTAAAGACTGGGATGAGACCTCAAGAGAATACAAAGAAGTTCATCAATCGTGTGAGGATGAGTGACATCATGCCTCCATCTTTGAGAAACTTTTGGAGAAGGAGAGGACGGTAAGTCTCAGGAAATATACCTTCCATTTGACAGATAGAGACTCCTTATGGTAAGGCTACCAGATTGATTCTGCCTGAACCTACAAAGCAGCTCCTGAGCAACGATATCTCCATAATCATGAGACAAAAGGTTGATCCTGTGGTTCTGGAACCTCAGGTACCACAAAAGTGCCTCCACAATGCTGGCCTGCTCAAACATGGAATAGTAATGTGGTCTCAATTTGTTACTGAAGCCAAAGCCCACGAAATCAAGGGCAATCACTTGATGAAACCTTAGGGTTTCCCAAATCCTGTACTAATCATAGCTGCAATGTTAGAAGGCCATGTAAAAGCACAAGTATCTCAGGACTTCCAACCACACCAGAAGAGTCTTGGTAGAAGATGCGCAATCCCTTGTAGGTGAAAAATTTGCCTGACAACTTCTAGGAGTAAAGAGCAGGAGAAAGCTGGGGGTGGGGGTAGGGGGCGGGGGAGGGGTGGGATATGCAGACAGGCTGCGAGCAAGGGCACAGCCAATAGCCCAACCTGAACCCACCACTCCCTCATCCTCATCAGGTGAGACCGGGACTACAAGGCTCCATGTTTGGGGGAAACAGTTGCGCATGTGTTCCAAATACATTTTAGAATCAGTTTGTTGATTTTTACAACACAAGGAGAAAGGCTGTTGAGATTTTGTTTAACAATATTGACCTTCCCATCCATGAGCATGGTCTGTCTCTTCATTTAATTTTCCTTAACTTTTCTCAGCACTCAAAAATTTTCTTTTACATGTACGGCTCTTGCACATATTTGATTAACTTTATTACTATTTCATGTTTTTAAATCTATTGTAGGTGGTATTACTAACATTTTCAGTTTCCAGTAGTTTGTTACTGGTAATTAGTAAAACTTATTTTTTGTATTGATCTTGTATCCCGAAACCTAGCTAAACTCACATATTTGTTGTAGTAACTGTTTTTGTTTTTGATTCCTTACAATTTTCTATGTAGAGATTATGCTGTTTGTAACTAAAGACATTTTTATTTCTTCCTTTACGATCTATATACTTTTATTTATTTTTTTGTCTTAAGGCACAGGCCAGTACTTCCAATACAATGGTGAAAAGAAGTTGTAAAAATGGACATTC
The DNA here is from genome assembly GCF_016509475.1 of Prionailurus bengalensis. NCBI lineage: Eukaryota > Metazoa > Chordata > Mammalia > Carnivora > Felidae > Prionailurus > Prionailurus bengalensis. The sequence continues at coordinate 115,013,544 of NC_057358.1, forward strand.
TTGCTTTCTTCCCAATCTTAGTGGGGGAGGCTTCAATCTTTCACCATTACAATGATGTTGGCTGTGGTTATTGTTGTTGTTGTTGTTGTTTTGTAGGTAAGGTTTGTCAGATTGAGGAAGTTCCCTTCTATTCCTAGTTTGCTGAAATTTTTTTTATGATGGATGAATGTTGAATTTTATAAATGATTTTTTTACATGTATTAAGACATGATTTTACTCTTTTAGTCTGTTGAGATTGTGAATTACCGACTGACTGTGAATGTTGAACCAACCTCACCTTCCTGGAATATATCCAAGTGGGTCATTCATATATCGTCCTCTTTATGTATTTCTGGATTCAATTTGCCATTATTTTGTGATTGTGCTTTTGAGAAATATTGGTCTATAGTTTTCTTTTCTGTATTATCTGTTTTTTTGTTTTGTTTTGTTTTGTTTTTATATCTAGAACATTCTGGCCTCCTAGAATGAGTTGTGAAATATTCCCACTTTTATTTTGGGGGGAAAATTTAACAAAGAATAGGTGTTATTTCTTAAGTGTTTGGTAAAATTCACCAGTGAAGCTTTCTGAATCTGGAATCTATTTCTTTATAACAATAGGGCTATACAGATTACCCATTTCTTTTGGGTAGGGTTTGGTGTTTGGTGTTTTATTCTTTTGTAGTGGTCATCTTTACATGAGACGTTGTCATATTATAACTGTTTTCTGATTTCCCAGTTGCTATTAGTGATATTTATTTATTCATACCATCTTTATTTACTATGCTATCTTTATTTTTGTCCATTTAATGGCTGGAATCAACAGATTACAATATAATTAATCTGGTAGAGAATGAGCATGTGGTGGGGTTGGGGGGGAAACTAGGTGATAGTGGCAAACAGAAGGCGTGATAGACTTTGGACTAAAAATTCTATGTGGTGAAAGATAAGGATTTGCCTGATGACTTTGCCAGGCAAATTTGTCTCTTTTAAGTATTGGTGTTAAAAATGGGAAGGGTGGGGCGCCTCGGTGGCTCAGTGGGTTAAGCGCCCAACTCTTGATTTCAGTTCAGGTCATGAATTCAAGCCCCGCGTCGGGCTCTGCACTGAGAGCATGGAGTCTGCTTGGGACTCTCTCTCTCTCTCTCTCTCTCTCTCCTCTCTCTGCCCCTCCTGTGCATGCCCTCTCTTTCTCCCTTGAAATAAATAAATAAGCATTTAAAAAAATAAAAGAGGGAAGGAATAAAAGGGGGGGGGGAAGGGAAGAACTTGAAATAAAATCTCTGCAACACTGGAAAAGCCAAAGGGAAAAATGGCAGGACTTACCAGCATGATGCCCACAGAGTTATTTCTAAATAGATTTTTTTCAATGTATTTTATAAGAAATAAGACTTTCCTTTTATGTTTATTTTAGAATTGTTGGCACATACTGAAATGTAACAATTTCTTGATTGGGAATATTTTAAAACAAAACAAAGGAACCTAACCTTTCCCTTCAACTTCTATCCTTTGCTTTTGTTCAAATGTTGTAAATAACATTTGAAAATATTACAGCCACATTTGTTGGGATAGGTGCTTTTAGTGACTTGAATGACCTATTTAAAAAGCAACTTACCTGAGGCCCCTGGGTGACTCAGTTAGTTGAGCAGCCAACTCTTGATTTCAGCTCAGGTCATGATCCCAGGGTTGTGGGATTGAGCCCCGCTTCAGATTCTGTGCTGGGTGTAGAGCCTGCTTGATATTCTCTCTTTCTCTTTCTCTCTCTGCCCCTCTTCCCTGATCGTGTTCTGTTTCTCTCTCTAAAATTAAAAAAGAAAAAAAAAAAGCAACTTACCCTCCAAGCTACTTTTCCACTTAAAACTGTTTTCTTTTTTCATATTAAACTCTATACTGTTTTCCCAAGGACAATTTGTTTACAAGTACAGAATAACCTACTTAATCGACTTCGGCTTAATTTATTTACACATAAACTAGGCATTTTTTCCTACTATTGTCAACGTGTTATGTGAATAAGATTAAGTATATGTTATAATACATTGGTGAAGAGAGATTTAAGCCATTATATACAGGCAAACTGGTGATATTATATTGCTTTCCATTAGGTCAGGGCACGACCATTATAATTTTAACATGCTACGTTAGCAGAAAAGGCCTGTATATGTGACCAGCGTGCCTTCCAATGTGTAATGTGTATGGAGGTTGTCCCATGGCTCAAGGAGATGGCAATTGTGCTATTCAGAGCTTGCCTTTTGTAGCCTTGCCACATGCCTTAGGTTAAAGTTAGTCTCACCCATGACTGCCAATCTCTAGCCTGGTTCACTGGGTACTGCTGCTTCTCAGAATTCCATGAGTAAGCCAGGAGTGCTGTTTGTTATTTACTAATAGGTATTTCTTCTGACTGCTCTGCTTACCACATCATCACACCAGGCCTTGACCTTTGTGAACTTCTCTGGAAAATCAAACATACCTAGAAGCTGCCCAGGCTTATGTATAAAAACATCATCAGTTGCTCTTTGGGAGGTTGTGGAGTGGGGCTTGGAAGGTGATTTGAGTGAGAAGGAAACACAACTGCTCATCAAATCCAAGTTTTTTTTTGTTTTGAGAAAACATGAATCCCGAGAAGTTAAGGGGCTTGATCAAGGTCCCCTCTCCTGTGAAGCTTTTCTGGACTTCCCAAGGTGGTTGTAGGGGTGCTCCCCAGCTGTTTGCAAAACCAGTCTGCATTTCTCTATTACTTTTAACCCTTTGTTAGCATCATCAGTGATGTCCCTCTCACTTAACTGAGACCCTCTTAAGAGTGGGCTGGATTATATTTGTCTACAAGGCCTAGAGCATTTAAATACTCATGAACATTTATTGGGTGGGTGAGTCTCTCACATGCTGTCTACTAGGTACCATAGTTGTGAGGTCAGGCTCCAGAGATTAAGAAGAAATTCTAAAACAGCCAACTTCTTCTTGGTAACAGACCAGAGTCGGAAGGCTAAGCCATAGATTAAGGTGAGCATCTGGGGAAGATGAAAAGTCAAGGGATCCAGGGCAGAAAAGTGGTAAACACATTTGTTTCCTTACTTGTGGATGCATTCAATTCATTCATTCATTCATTCATTCATTCATTCATTAACTTTATACTGGGTATCTACTATGGGCCAGGAGCTTCTTTAGGCATTGGGGATAGAGTAGTGATTATAACATACAAAATCTCTGCTTATGTTTCAATGGGAGAAAGACATTAAACAAATGACAAATAAAAGCCATTATAATGTCAGGTAGTAGTAGCTGCTGAGATGAAAAATAAAGCAGGAGAAAGAAATCGTCATTGATAAGAAACGGGAGGCCTCTCTGAGCAAAGACCCGAACAAAGTGAGGGAGTGATGCCATGAAAATATGGGGCAAAGAGCAAGTGCAAAGGCCTTGAGGCAGGCTTGTGTGTTTGAGAAATGAGGCAAGAGGATTAGAACATCGTGAGGGAGAAGAAAGAGGACAAGGAAAATTATTCTGCACCAGTGAAACGATGTCCTTTCTAGCACCAAAGTCTTATGATTGGTGATCCTCTGACTATACAACCAATTCAATACAGAAAGACCCATACAGAACTATCTTCTGTATGATGAGCATCTCTTACTTCTCCCCTGGTGCTGTGCAATACCAATTCCCTTTTACAAGGTCCTGCTTGCTCCACCCCATGATGGAGCCTACTCCTTGGTGTCCTGGCCGGCTTCAGTGCTCTGGGTCAGGGATTCCAGGAGGGAGAAGCTGGGCAGATGGCTTTTATCTCTAGTACTCTTATCTCTAGAGAAGCACTTCCTTGGAGGTTCTCCACCTCAGGACAGGGTTCTTGCCTCAGGTCCAGAGGCCCCTCAGGATTCATAGTTGGGCTTCAGGTTGTCAACTGATCCCCCAAATCTGTGCTTCCAGAAGATATTTCTGCAGAGGCTGTCTTAGATGGAGGCTGTCCACACATGCCTGGGCCGTGTAGGAACATAGAAGAATGAAACAGGTCAGGTATGAGAATCCAGCCACACTTTGTTTGCTTATTATACACAGAGGAATATGTTTCACTTTTATAGAGAAAGAAGTTCTCTCCCAGTTGTCTGGAAATATCTGGTCTTTTCGATCTTTTATTTCCCTGCTTCTGGTAGAGACTGGGGTCCAGAGAAATATCTCACCACCGTAAGAAAAACACTGCAGGTGTGATGACAAATGGCAAGTCACGTTCAGAGTTGGGGAGGCCGGGGGATGGTGAGGACTGTGGTGAATGTGCCTTCCACAGAGGCAGCCACCACTCTGCTTCAGCTGATCTCTGCCTTGAGGGAATGGGATCCAGTGTTGACAGAGTTTCAGGCTGGTTAAGAGAAAGCAGAATTCTGGATCACTTTGGGGTGAAATCTCTAGAATTTTAATTTGATTCACATGGTTTTAGAGAGAATCTTGGCACACCAACCGTGACACTCCGAGGGATCAAATATGGCCCACAGGCAGGTGGTTTGTGAACTCCAGTCTATAGATTTTACCAGAATTTCTGAGAGATCTGTGATTTTAGATTAACAACTACCATCCTAGAATATGACTCCCCTCAGCTTCTGTGACTAGAAAGACCAAGGGCATGTCCATCTGGAATGCTCCTGGGGCCCAGAAGTCTAGGGGAAAGCCATCTGCCCAGCTTCTCCCTCCTGGAATCCCTGACCCAGAGCACTGAAGCCGGCCAGGGCACCAAGGAGTAGGCTCCATCATGGGGTGGAGCAAGCAGGACCTTGTAAAAGGGAATTGGTATTGAGTAGCGCCAGGGGAGAAGTAAGAGATGCTCATCATACAGAAGATAGTTCTGTCCTGTATCTTTTCAATTCTCTATTCCACTCCCTCCCATGGAGTCTTTCCTACCCAACTCCCTAACCCCATGAGAGTGTCTCTGATGACAAGTTACAGGACCCAAGTCAAACTAAGGAGGAAAAATTAACGTGTTGGCTCCTGTATCTGAGCCCAAGGGTGGTGTGGCCTCAGGCGAACTGGATTCAAGCGCTCAGAGACCTCTTCGTCCCACTCTAGCCTGAGCCCTGCATTCTCTGTTGCTTCCCTTCTTTGAAGGGCTCCTTCTAGGTGGTAGAAAATTTGGCTCACATGGTCATCACTGCTCATCATCTCAGAAGCGGGGGCCGGCGGGGGGATCGTGTCTGCAAATAGGCAAAACAACAACAACAGCAACAACAACTTAGTGTGGAGCACTTGTCAACTCCAGTATTAGAACATCTGCATCGCAAATCAAGAGCATCCAGTTTGACTTTGGCACAGAGAGATTTTCAGGCCTTGGCGATTCCTCAATGCAGGCCACAGAAGAAACTTCTCCCTTCCCCCGTCAAGTAGAATGACAGTTCAGCATCGCAGCCATGCACCTGCCCCGCTGAACAGAACAGATACGAGATACAGCGTTAGAGAGATACAGGGATATAGATATGAGATATGATGATCTCATTTAGTTCTCCCCACCGCTCTCTAAGGTAAGTTCCAGTATTATCTCTGTAAGAGGATAAATAATTTGCCAGAGATCACTCATGTAGCAAGTGGTGGCAGAGTGAGGATTCATGCCTGGGAAGTTTAACCTTAAAGCCACACTGCTAACGGACCACCCATCCATCCACTGACTCATTCAACACGTACAGGGAATGCCGGCTACATGCAGGGGACTACCGGAGGTGCTGAGATGTAGCTGTGAAGAATGCAAACACGAGTACATGGCCTCATGGAACTTACATTCTAGTGAAGGAGAAATACGGGAAACCAGACCAATAAATAAAATATAACTAGGTTAGACAGTGATCAGTGTTAAGGAGAAAACCAGAGCAGGGAAGAGAGAGAACTGCGTGTGGAGGTGGGTTGAATCTGAATACGGTCTCACTGAGCCGGTGGCACTGAATAAAGGTCCGTGGAAGTAAGGGAACAAACCATGCAGATATCTGAAGGAGGAGCCTGGTGGGTCGAGGAGAAGGTGCTGAGGAAGGAGTAAGGGCAGTAGGTGTTGGAAAAGGCAGGGAGTCCGATGTGCCTTGAGCTGAATGATCAAGGGACAGAGCAGGAGGGGATGAGATCAGGGAGATAAATAGAACCGAGAAGCTACTGGGATTTTGTCTTTCACTCTTGTGTGATGCAGCCATTTGGACTGGAGCAGATCCTTAAACAGGGTCACTGTCGTTGCTCTGTCAGGAAGAGTCTGTCGGAGGGACAAAGGTACCAGGTAGAGGCTGCAGCAGTAGGCCAGGCAGAGACTGGGAAGCCTGGCTTGGACTGGTGTGTGGTGAAAATGTGGCAAGGGCTTTACTTCTGGGTTTGTTGTGAAATCAGAGTCAAAGGATTGGCCAACACGTGGGATGTGGGGCGTGTGACAGAGAGCAGGCAAGGATGATTTTAAGGCTTTTAGCCAGAGCAACGGAAGATTAGAAATGGCATTTCTCAGAGATGGGGAGAAATGAAGGAGGAACTGCTTTTGTTTTTGTCTCAAACAGGGTTGTTTTAAGAAATTATCGGGGGGCGCCTGGGTGGCTCAGTCGGTTGAGCGTCCGACTTCAGCTCAGGTCACGATCACACGGTCCGTGAGCTCGAGCCCCGCGTCAGGCTCTGGGCTGATGGCTCAGAGCCTGGAGCCTGCTTCCGATTCTGTGTCTCCCTCTCTCTCTGCCCCTCCCCCATTCATGCTCTGTCTCTCTCTGTCTCAAAAATAAAGAAACATTAAAAAAAAGAAATTATCGGGTCTCGGTTTGGGGCATGCTACACTGGGGGTACCCATTAGACATCTGAAAGGCAGTGCTGAGTGACCCGCCTGGGAGTTCAGGAGAGAGGTCCGTCAGGACTAGAGTCATAAGCTCTACGGATTACACTCTACCCTCTTAGAGTCACTGAAGACACTCACATGCAACTTTGGAAAACAATGACTGTATCCAAAATACTGGAACAGTATTAAAGAAAGTCAAGTTAAAAAATTTACCCATATCCTGCCACCCGAAAAAAAGCTGCTTTCATTTCTCTACATTTCCTTCTGTTTTTGCCCACAGGCATATACATAATGTTATAATGTTGTAACCATAGCATAGATACAATTTCACATTCTACTTTTTTCTCACTTAACACCATCCCATAAATATTTTCCTAAGAGGCCCTCCCATATGTGTTTCTTGGGGATTAAAAAAGCCAACAAAATGCTGGGATCTCTGGGAAACAGTTCAGAAACAAAAGTCGAAAATCTTTCTTTGCTACAAAATTTGGTGCCCCTGCAGTTGGCATTGTGCTTACTGTAATTTTCATGAACAATGACTGTCTGTGGAGGTGACTTTGAGCTGGGAGCTGAATGATGAGAGCTGGCCACACACCCATTCTGGCCAAGGGCACCCCAGGAAGAGGGAACAGCATGTGCTAGGAGGCAACAGGAAAGTACATGCATGTAGGTTGCATGAAGGTTGCTGGCAGATTCATTTCAACTGGCAATTAAATAGAAATTTATCTTTGTAAAAACCTTAAAATCTTTTAAACTGCAGAACAGGGGGTACATCCTTGGTCTGGGATTCTCCGCAGAGGAATAAGAAGCCAAATGGAATAACCTAGAACATAGTGAACCCTAGTAGATACAGTGGTTCTTAAAGGTTCTCTGGGCCTCAGACTACACACAAACTCTACATGAATCTGATTTGTTCATTCATCCCAGTCCCTGAGCCAGGACTGGAGTCCAGTTCCTTCATTTTATAGAAAAGGCCGAGGGCCCAAAGATGGTAAATGATTTGGCCAAATTATTCAGCCGCTTTAGAGAGTTTTAACTAGGGTTGAATTAGCTCTGCCCTCTACTTGTTAGACTCTAAAAAACAAAACACGATTCCATCCACACCACTCTATTGTTGACAAAGTCATTTGTTAGCTTGGGAATGCCTCCCTCCCCCCGCCCCTACTTCCTGGCTCACCTGCCTATCATTTGCATAGTTACTTACTCAAAAGCAGGAAAATTATTGAGAGAATCATTCCTGCCTGACTCCTGCCTGCCCGGGAAGGCAGGAAGCTGGTGTACGTTTCCTCCTAGGGCCAGCAGGGGGGACACCAGGCAAGGTTTGTGAGCCGGCCTCCCCCACGCCTCCTCCCCCTTCCTCGCCCAACTTCCCCTTAGCCCCTGCTTCAACTGAAAGTGGCCATTGACCTTTCAAGCTTTTGAGCAGTGATGCAATAGAATAGTATTTCAAAGAAAAATGGTTATCGAAATTTGGGATCCGGTTTTCCCGTGAGTGCTAATGGTTTTTTAAAAGTAGGTCACACTTTGGAGGCGGGCATGCAGGCGAGGAGCTGAGTTCCAACGGAGTCCAGGTGGCCTCCAATCGGGTGGGAGGAGGTGAGGGTCTCCGGGCAGGGGAGTGACTAGATCTTTCCGAATTTCCAGTCCCTGGGCGCTAGCCCTGCGGGAGAAATCGCCAAGACGAGAGCTCTCGGGACTGCAAGGCACCGAGGCCGGCGGTCCAGCACGACCCGGGAGCGTAGGTAAGGGCGCCCCTTCAGCAGTCAGAGCAGGTGAGCGGGGTCTGCCAGCGGAAGGAGACAGTGGGGCCGTGTAGACAACGAAGAGAGGGAGGAGGGGAAGGGGGAGGAGGGGAGGAGGAGCCCGGCTGGGCTGCTGCCGGAGACTTGAGAGCAGGAGCGCCTGGGGGAGGAGACTGAGAGCAGCTAGCGCCGCTTAAGGAGGCACCGCTCTCAGCTCGCTGGCCGCCTTCTAGGACCTGGGCGAGGGCACAGCCTTCGGTCCGCTCCCTCCGGCTCTCGGTGGGGAGCGCGGGGGCCTGGATCGGGGCCTCTCCCACCCCCATTAATGTGCCGTAGAGCGAGAGGGGCCGTTTTCGGGGACCCGCAGCCTCTCCCGCATCCCTTTCAAAAATGTGCAGTTGGGAGGGTCACGTCGAGAAGGCGCGGAGCGGGTGGGAAAGACAGAGCCCCGCGGCTGGGCGAGGATATCGCTTGGTCATCAGACGCCCGCGCACAGCTGACACGGTGGGGGTCAGGCTCCGGCCGCCGAAGCGGGGACGGCGGTGGCGGTGGGGCTTGTGCGCGCCTCGGAGCACTGCGGTCAGAGGCGGGCGGACTCCTAGGCAGCCGCGCCGCCCGGCACCGCAACGAGCGCTATGAAGCCGCCTCCCCTGAAGCCTGCGCATTAGCGCCGGAGCCTCTTTAAAGCAGGAGCGGGGGCCGCGGTCACGTGAGACGGATTCCTGGAAAGTTCCTGGAAAGCGGCCTCCGCAGCAGCCGGGAGGGGCGCACTGAGAGCGCGGACAGGGGAGGGAGGCGGGGAGCTAGGGAGGCGCGCGGGGCTGGGAAGTCGCGCGCACACCCGACTCCGGGGACAGACGTTTAACTCTTGCCATGTCTGGCCGCCGCCACCGCGGCTCACGGGCCTTGGGCTTCCCTTGAAGCATGAACCTCCTCGCCCGCCGCAACCGGCGCTGCGCGGGCCGCGGACAGTGCGCCCCCGGGCCCGGTGCGCACAGCCTCAGGATCCCCTGCGCCCGCAGCCCGGGCGCCGGAGGAGCTCGGCCGGGGGTTGGCGGCAGGTACTGGTCCCGGGAGCCCGAAGGCTCCTCCCCATGGAGGGTCGCCGGGGAGGGCACGGGGCGCGGCTGCGAGCGCCGGGCGGCCTTGGCTTCCGCAGTTCAGAGCGGCCAGGGAGAGAGTCCGAGCTTCGGCTCTGCCCCGCGGCCGGGCGCTACTGCCTGCTTTCTTCGGCTCCTTCTAGGCGTCGGGAAGTCTCCGGAGTTTACTCCCCCGCCCCAAACAGCCATCCAAATTAATAATCCTCCTAATAACCTGATCTGCCGCTCCTCCCCACCCGCCTGCCTCCCGCCCTAGTTCCTTCCTCCTCCCTCTCTTCTTCCCACCTCCTTGGTCGCAGCCGGAGGGAAAGCCAGCAGCTGCCCAGGGTGGGGGATTTCAGAGCCCGGGGGTTCTAGGCGAAGATCCCCCGGGCTTTTGTTTGCCCTCTGCGCAGAGAACTCTGGCTAGTGCGGAGCGCATCCCCAGGCATCTCGTTCCCAAATTAAAAGTCAACTGGGGAAACTCGGGCAGAAACCCCTCCTCTCCCTGGCCCCTCCCGACTCCCCCGCCCCATGTCCGCTGGGGAGGCTGCCTGGTGTGGACGCTGCGGCCGAGGCCGAGGTAAGGGCTCGGCGTTCGTTGTCTTGCACGTCCAGCGGCGCTCGCAGCCGCCTGTTCTGCCCCGGCCCGAGTCCCGGCTCCGGGCTCCGAGCCCCCGCGAGGGCTGCGCGCTTGGGCCGATTCCTCGACAGCGCCCGCGGCGGCTGCAGCAGCCGCCGCCGCCCGGCCACTAGAGGGGCAGCCACGGAGCCCGGGGAGCCCCCCAACTCTGCCCCAAGCGGGCGCTGGGGAGCGGGCAGAGAGGAGCCAGGCAGCCTCCCGGCGGGGGTGCGGCAGCTCGCGCACCTTGGCGCCCCGGGCTGGCGGCTCAGGGTGCTTCGTCCCGGGGCCCCCGGGCTGTGCGGGGTGTGAGATAGAGGGGTGCCAATTTGGGGATATCTCCTGTTCTTTCCTTTGCGATTTTTCTGCTTGTCCTTGACTAGGGCCTATTTACCACCATACCCGCAGGTGACTGGTCTTTGCTAGTCTGCGATTTCAGCTAGTAGCCCTGGGCGGGAAGACACCCTGTTCCCCACCCTCATCCTGTCCCTCCCCCTCCCCCTCTGCAACTCCGGCGTCTTGGATCGCTGCTCTCTCTTTTATCCTCCTTTCTCTACAGCTGGGCCGGGGCAGTCACTGGATGCTTGGGGTTAAATGGTGCGGGAGGATAGACGCGGAGGAGTCCCCGGGATTTTCCACGTCTGCCTTCCCACCCACAATCCCGGACGCAGGGGTCCAATTTGGACCGACCCAAGCCCATACTTTCTTTTTTGCAGGCAAACTGTGGGTGACCGCGCCTGCGGGGGACTTTGCCATCCGTCCACTGGGACCTGGGGAGGAGAAGCCAGAAGCCTCCCATCCCCTCCCCCTCCACCAATTCGGATACCCCGCAGAGACTTGCTTTGGGGTTCTCACTGATTTCCAAGAAGGACGCGTGCCCCTCTCTGATCCCAGCGCGGGCGGCCACCTGTCTTTGCCGCGGTGACCCCTCTCCCATGACCCTGCGGTGCCTCGAGTCCTCCGGGAATGGCGCGGAAGGGACGCAGAGCCAGTGGGGGACCGCGGGGTCCGCGGAAGAGCCGTCCCCGGAGGCGGCGCGTCTGGCGAAGGCCCTACGGGAGCTCAGTCAAACAGGTAGGGAGCCGACCAGCCGCGACGCGCGCGAGAAGGGTCGCTTCCCCAAAGACGCGGTTGGGGGGTTTGCTGACGCGGAGCGCGGCTAGGAAGCGGGGCCGCGGTGCGGAGCGAAGAATGGGATTGAACTGCAGCCCCTCGCCTCCCGTCCCCGCCTCAGGGCGGGGGCCCGCGGAGAGGATGTCCGCACGGCCCTGGATCCTTGGGAATGCGAAAGAAAAGTGGTTCTCGGGGGACCCAGAGGCCTAGGGGTGGGCAGAACGCGAGAAGGGCTGCTTGGAAATAGCCTCTAAGGGAGCTGGAGCCTTCAGCTGTTTGCCGCAGCTGCTTAGGGGTCGGTACACGGGCTTGAACCCTAGCGGGAGAAAGAGCCAGGCGCCTCCCTTTCCGCGGGGAACGAGGGCGGCCAGTGGGCGCTGCGCTGCCCGCAGTTTCAGCCGCATCCGGCTTCCGAGCCGAGCCGCCGCTGCAGCCCGGGACCTTGGCGGCCAAGTTCCAAGGACTGATTGCCGCGCGGGCGGCTGCAGCAGGGCCGGGAGGAAGGCGGCCAGCGAAGCCCCTTGCAGAGCGCGGCCTTGAGGGGCTGCGCGTCCAGGGTTATTGCTTGGTTCAAGCGCAGTCCTGCGCTTTGCGTGGCCCGCCGTCGTCTCTCGGCGTCTGAAAGAAGAGAAGATTGAAAAAAAAAAAAAAATCTGGCAAACCACGCAAGCTTTCAAAATCTGAATCCCAAAAGCTTACGTTTGGGGCAAAATTGAAGTTTTGGTAGCACTAGAGAGAGGGAAAAGTCATTTGCGGTTCGGTCTTTGAGTGTGGACCACCGACTTTCCCTCAGCGGGGCGGACCAGGCTGATTGCAGGTATCCGAGCAATTTGGGGGGTGGGGGATGGGGGGTGGGGTGGAAGAGCGCATTGTTCAGACTTCTTATGCAGAATGGCTCGAAGTGATTTTTGAAAACGAGATGGGCCCCGGGATGGTGCAGGCAGATGAAATGGAGAATGCTGGGGAGACGGAAGGTTGTGATGGGATTTGGATTAGGGCAAAGTCCAAAGGAGGTGCGGATTGTAAACTTGAATTACTTCTTATCAGTTGGGGTTTCCCTCATTTCTCAGTGGCTGATATGGTAGTTGTAACCAAAGCAACAAACAGAAGCTGTTGTAGTAGAACCGCGCTTCAAAAACAAGGAAATAGCAGTACTTTCCAAGGTCTCTGAACAGAGTTTCTGCCATGAACGGATTTGGGGAGGGAGGGAGAGGGTGGTCGCGAGTCTTCCAAGAAGTTTTGGGATTACAAAACTGCTGGGATTACGGGAGTTGGGGTTTCCACCTTTGTAAGGGCACGCCTTTTATTTCTAACTTCCGAGTTACTTCTAATTTACTTTGATTTCACTTGAACGGTGCTAGAAGCATCATGCTTTCTCAGCCAGTGTGTCCTATGGCAAAAATCTGTGTCCTTCGGAGAAAATCTCAAGAGAGTTTAAAGGGCTACCGAACGTTACTTTTCAAAGAAGAAAACTGGCTCACAGTTTGTGTTCATAAAACGGACCCACATTTTCATTAGATGTCTACCTAAGATATTTATGGTAGTCTCTGGTAAACTGTCACACACTTCTCTTTAGAGCTAGAAAAATTGTTGCCAAGTATTTGCCCTATTTAAGAAATTCTGTATAATAACTCTTTTACCCTCTCTTCTTTTTCTTCTTGAACGGAAACCCCAGGTTGGTACTGGGGAAGTATGACTGTTAATGAAGCCAAAGAGAAATTAAAAGAGGCACCAGAAGGAACTTTCTTGATTAGAGATAGCTCGCACTCAGACTACCTACTAACAATATCTGTTAAAACATCAGCTGGACCAACTAATCTGCGAATCGAATACCAAGATGGGAAATTCAGGTTGGACTCGATCATATGTGTCAAATCCAAGCTTAAACAGTTTGACAGTGTGGTTCATCTGATCGACTACTACGTTCAGATGTGCAAGGATAAGCGGACAGGCCCAGAAGCGCCCCGGAACGGCACCGTTCACCTTTATCTGACCAAACCGCTCTACACATCAGCCCCGCCTCTGCAGCATCTCTGTAGACTCACCATTAACAAATGCACCGGCACCATCTGGGGACTGCCTTTACCAACAAGACTAAAAGATTACTTGGAAGAATATAAATTCCAGGTATAAGTGTTTCTCTTTTTCTAAACATGCCTCCCATAGAGTATCTCCGAATGCAGCTATGTATTTAAAAAAAAAAAAAAAAAAAAGAAAAAAAAGGAACCAAAACTTGAGTCACTACTCTGGATCACTACTCGGAATTCTAAAAACAGCTGAAGTCCATCTAACTTAAACGTGTGACGAGGTAGCTAGGTATTTAAAGTTTCCCCCAAATGTTTTCACCTGAGTAATGCTTCCTTTCCTAAGGCTGACCAAGACCAGCTGATCCTTTTAAGTTAAAAATAAAATGTCCTGAGTAGAGGCTGAAGGAACATTTTATCAGAATGCCTTGCCTTCCCAGGGTTCCTGTTTGTTAGGTAGAAGGCCCAGACCCTGGCGGTAGAGCGAGAACTCCGTGCAGGAGCACTGAAGAAGTCGAAGGAAAAAACTGACGCAGGCTTAGCTTTAATTTTACGTGCCTGGTGATCAGAGTCTACTTTAGGACGTTTTCTGTTTTTGCGTTCTTGATGTACCTAGGAGTTTTGTTAAACAGATCCTGCTTGTGAGTATTTATCCTCCTTTTTATGCAATTAACCAAATCAACCAAAAAAGTGACCATGAAATCCTGTATTTGACTTTTTACTACATGTATGAACTCTCTCATGTGAATGAGTACTGTAGTAATCCATTTTAAGGGAGCCTTATTTCAGAAATATTTCAAACTGGTGCAAACGGAAAAGACTTTGTCTTTTCCTTTAAGGCTAAAGAATGTCGTGCTATACAGGTGCAACTCAATCCCTGTTAATAAAACCATGTAGATACAGACATTTTATCCTTTGAAGTAGCTGTATCCCAACCTGTTGCCATTGACTTTTGGGAAACAGCTTTAGAAATTTCCAAGTTGTCCTTGAATTGTCTGACCACGGACATCAGCACTTGGTCTCCCTTCTACCATGTAGAATACTTCGACTTAATTTTCTTCCAGAGATAGGGGGATACTTGCCTGTTTTTCAAAGTGTTTATTTACTGCTGTTACTATTTGATTAGAATGTATTAAATAAAAATACTTGACTTTTACAAGTTGCACTTGTTACTTTGAATTGTAGGGAACATACACGTTCCTGGTACTAGCCAGTTGTCGTAAAAACGTCTGTCATGTGACATCAACCAACCACTCAGCAAGAGGTAGCACGTGACTTACCCTTCCCTAAAGTTATGGGCCGCATTTGCCCTTTGCATTTGGCAGGCGTGGCTTAGAAAGTACAAGTGCCTTCGAGCAGCCTGGTTTTTTACCGATTGAATAAGCTAACACTAACGCCCTGTGTGTTTCCCCAAAAAATGGTTTAGAAACTACAAAAACTGTGACGTATCCTGGTCTTTTATGGGTTGATAGGCATAACACACAATAAAAATTCAAAGTTTTATGGCTATTTACTTTTTGCCACCACCTCATGACCGTTGCAGATGTAGAGCCCAGACAGTATTCATTTGGCCGTCTCTAAAAAGAAAAAAAAAAAATGCCCTGCTTGGTTACGTTCTTTGGCGGGTCACTGGCAAAGTGAGTGTCGTATGTCTTGTGTGCCCCAAGTGAATTATAAAACTCAGTTATAAATTATAGTAAAACCCGCATATCCCTTGTCATGGAAATATTTGTATTTTCACGAAGCTCTTGAAAAACGGTTTTGGGCCTAGAAGGAAAACAGAACCATGCACAGCAAACAGCAAAGATGGCTAGGTGTGCCTTATGAAGAATTTACTTGTAGCCTAAAATTTAGAGAAGAGCTCTACTTTTAGGGGCTGGCCTAGATGTGGACTTTTTCATTAGGATGTTTAGATTCTGTGCCTTATTTCCCACCCCCCCCCCCCACCCCCACACACACACTAAACGGTTAGTGTGGGGTATTTGACTTTTCTGGCAAAACTTCCACATGATCAATGTCCGGGGCTTTGGACTTTCTATAAGGTCTTTTGCATTTCTTTTTTTTTTTTATTTAAAAAAAAATTTTTTTTTTCAACGTTTATTTATTTTTGCGACAGAGAGAGACAGAGCATGAACGGGGGAGGGGCAGAGAGAGAGGGAGACACAGAATCGGAAACAGGCTCCAGGCTCCGAGCCATCAGCCCAAGAGCCCGACGCGGGGCTCGAACTCACGGACCGCGAGATCGTGACCTGGCTGAAGTCGGACGCTTAACCGACTGCGCCACCCAGGCACCCCTGCATTTCTGTTCCCATTGGTTCAAACTCTCTGATGCCTCTTGATGTTGAGAGTTGGACGGGACTGCTGGGGTATGAACGAGCACACGGAATTGTGGAAAGTTCTTGGCGTTACTACTAGCAGGTGACTGACTATGAGAACACCAGAGGCTAGCCAAGATCTCTAGAGTGTGCCGTGGAACGATTACCTTACGTTTCAGTCTCCCCTATTCCAAGTAAGTTGATAAGCATCAGGAGATAGTCCTTTTTTTAGTGGGGGCAGGTGTGTGTGTGTGTGGTGGTTCGCTGTGGGTTTTTTTTTTTTAAACATCATTTGTTTAGTTCTTGCTCAGCTCTTTGCATGCATTATCTCATTTAATCTTGACACCGACCGTATGAGCAAAGTTCAGTGATTTGCAGGAGGTCCGACTTACAATTTGTGAGTGAGGAGGCATTCCAGGAATATCCTAGCGCTTTTTATTCCTGGAGAGGAATTATGAAGAGCAAAGTGCTGCTATTTCTACATTGATCCAGACAAACAAGTTACAACAGGCTATAAAAGGAACCCTCAGCCTTTTCACTGCTGCCCCAACTGGAAAAGTACAGGTACCTTAATTAATGTCCTCTGTGGGATTTGAATCACCTTGGCCCAGTAGTTTTTTCCTGGTGTAGGGGTGAGGAAGGGGTTAACTTAAAAAAAAAATTTTTTTAAGTGTTTGTTTATTTTTGAGAGACACAGAGAGAGCATGAGCAGGTGAGGGGCAGAGAAAGAGTAAGACACAAGACCCGAAGCAGGCTCGACGCTCTGAGCTGTCAGCACAGAGCCCCACTCAGGGCTCGAACCCACAGACCGTGAGGTCGTGACCTGAGCTGAAGTCGGACACTTAACCGACTGAGCCACCCAGGTGCCCCTTAGATTTTTTTTAAGTTTTATTTATTTTGCGAGAGAGCGAGAGCATGAAGGGGAGAGAATCCCAAGCAGACTGCGTGCTGTCAGCATGAAGCCCGACTTGGGGCTAGAACTCACAAACCAAACCTTGAGATCATGACCTGAGTGGAAATCAAGAGTTGGATGCTTAATTGACTGAGCTACCCAGGTGCCCCGAGGGTTAACTATTTTGCTTGGTTGTGGGCAAATGATGCCAGTTACCAATTATTGGTAGCCCCATTTTATAGATGGGCAAACGGAAAAGGTGAAGGTACACTTGACTAAGTTATCCTCAATGGAGCCAGGAAGAAAGCCGGTATTCTCTCCCTATGGAGGCACTTTGGGCCTTTAGTGAGGGTCTGTACTATTGTTTTTACTGTTGAAGAACAGAGTACACGAACTTCTAAATCTCCATGGACTGAGCAGATTTGAGGCAGAGGGGTTTTTATTCCATTGTAGTGGGCACTAGGGACTGCTTCTTAGGGACTTGGGTTTTAGTTTTTAGAGCTTTGCGCGGTGGAGAAAAAGTTCAACTTAGGAGCTGAGAGTTCTTTTTTGGCATGTCAGTAAGAAAGTCTTGACTTTATAGTAATTATGTAATCCAAATAGGTAACAGAATGGGACAGTTGTTTGGAGTGTTTATTTTCTTGGGAAGGATTTTTTTTTTTTTTCTGCTTTTAGAAAATTGTACCCTGGTAGGCGGGTAGGAGACAGAGACGTCATGAAGTAATCCAAGGGATGGAATGTCCTGAGACCAGGCCGTGCCCTTCTCGGTTGTCGGTTTTAGGCACAGGATAGTGGGGGTTGAGTGGCTGTGGTTCCATGTAACAGCTGGGCTGAGGCCTGTCTTGCCTCTGTGGTCATGGTCTCAGTTCTGTGTTTTGGAGCAAAAAAGGGTTATCGTTCATCCTAGACCTTTCATTTACTAAGAGGCCTGTAACGTCTCCCGATGGTTTATTTCCTAGAATTTTGAAACGTGAAATCACCGTTCAGATCACAGAGTTTAGTTCCAGCGTTTCACTGAAGAGAATTTTCAGACCCAGGGAGGTCAACAGATCTGAGCGTACCTGTGCGTGCGTGGGCACACACGCAGTTCAGCAAATCGACGGTGGACTTGGTATTTGTGCCTGGATAGTCTGGCCTTGGGCTCAGTGTTCATAAAAGCTGTACCTTTCCACCCTGCGTGTGCAAGCCCTACAGTGCTTTTAACATCACGTTCTTCTTCCTCTGAAAATTTGGAGAGCAGGCCTTTGGAATGCCATGCGGTGTAATAACTAGTTCTCGGCTCTGTCCACCCCACCCTGGGGCATCCACCCTTGCTGGTTTTCGTGACGTCTCAATCCACGTTAGAGTTGTGTGTTAACTTTAACTCCTCAATGCTTCTAATCTATTTGCTGTTTGAAGATCGAAAACCTGCCATCCATGTTGTTTTATGATCTCATTTCTGCCTCTGCCAGATGTGACTCACACACAGTCGTGGGTGCCCGGGTCACTGCCCACCCTCTTGTCCTCACCAGTGGAGCCCATTCTTTCCTTTGTCCGCTCATGGGCATAATGGCACAGTTAATTCCTGCCTTACTTTCTGCCCTCTGTGCCATAAATTTGCCCTTTTAGCTCATTTGACACAGCCCTGCCCAGCCTTATTTACTCCAGTGAAAGAGGGTAATTATATTCTCCTTGAGTTGGGTAATTTCGAATACCTGGAGATTAAATCTGTCTCCAGCCTCTCTCTGATTCCTTTCAGGTTGTGAAACAGGTAGCCAGCCCTAAATGCACACTTGTTACGTGCATGTGTTTGTTATTACTTTCTTAATGTCAAATCCTGGAGGCTCCTTTACTGTTAAATTGCACTTCATTTGAACAGAGTGGGAGTGCCTTCCATCCCTCCCTTCTCGTCTCCTTGAGAATGAGTCTGTGAGAGTTGTGTTTCTTTCCTCCTGCGGAGGCATATTTTTTCTTGTATTCTCACTCACCTTCACATAGTTTTGATTTTTCTAATGTTTCCTCTGTGTGGCTTGAGTTCAGGGTGCTTAACTTTAGTACTGAAGTAAAGCAACAGCTGTTGCCACCGTAGCCTCTAAAAGCCCCGGAATCCCGAATGCCTAGACAGTAAGTAAGCTGAAATCACGGAGCAGGGCTAGGGTGTTCCTTCAGGAGCTCGGGATCAGACGAAGTGTGGTTACAGAGAATGGGGTTCACATCAAAAGACATTTGCTGAGCCATAAAAAGAAAACCGCTTTTATAGACAAGCCTTACTCGGAACTGCACCCTCTACTTCCCCTGGAGGTCAGGAGCACATTTTGTGACGTGTTATTCAGGGGGGTGCCGCCTCCCTTACAAACACTGGGAGGGGGAAGGCAATGTGGCCAGTGCCTTCCTCTTCTGTCAAAGCATAAATACCACCCAGAGAACACCTTTCCTACAGCTGAGAGAGTGGGACTTCATCACAGAACTTCATAAAACTTTTCCATGTCGCCCCGGTTTCTCACCATGTTAAGATAAAAATGTATGTTTTGCTGAACAGTTTTCCCTTATTAGTTTGGTATGTTTTTTCCTGTTGAGATTTGGGTCCAGAAAGCTGCTGTGATCTGTAACTTTCAGAAAAATATTTTCCCTGCTGTTTCTACCCAGAGAAGTCCCATTTTCGTATCCCCTCTGCCATCTCGATGAACGCGACCTTTCTTAGGTTTCCAGCATAGCTGCTTTCTCCCCATTTCTGTTTCCAGGTTGCGGCCGTCAAGTCGATATTCGGTCAGAAAGTGTGTTTGTGTTTTGCGCATTTGATTAGGGTACCTGTCTTCGCTCATCTGCAGGAATCCGGGGCAGAGAGAAGGGGGGTAGTAGAAACCTATGAACATATCGTAGCTAATAGTTTTGACCTTCCACCCCATTCAATCTCCTTTGCTAGAACCACTGACAGAAAAATTAGTTGCCTCTCTGATCTATTTTCCTTGTCCATCAGGCAGTGAGGATGCTAATAAACAACAGAGTAACTAAAACGATGGCAGGAATGAGAAAACTAAGAGGGATGGAGAATCCGTGGCTGGCTGAGGGCTCCTGAGAGCCAGTTGTTAAACACAGCCGTGACTTCTTACCCACCGTCTAGTTGCTGGCTTCCAGCTGGGTCAGTTACCGCTGACCAATCAAGGTTCCCAAGGCAGATGACTCTCATTCTGATGTAGGGTCAGAAGATAGATAGTAGCCAGACGAGATGTCACAATCCCTCTGTCACTCACTTTGCTTCATCCCCTCATGTGGGCATTTTATCATCTCCCATCATCACAAGAAGGGTGAGTACAGTAAGATATTTTGAGAGAGACTACATTCACATAAACTTATTACAGTATATTGTTGTAATTGTTCTATGTTATTGCTTATCTCTTACTGTGCCTAGTGTATAAATTAAACTTGATCATAGGAATGTATGGATAAGAAAAACCTGGTATATATATGGGGTTTGGTATTACCCGTGTTTCAGGCATCCACTGGCCATCTTGGAATACATCCCCTGTGGATAAAGGTGGGTGGGGGCGAACCACTATACATAGGGGTTTTTTTGTGAGCTCAATAATTATGAGTAAATCATTGGTAGATGGAACTCAGCCACGGTGGGAATAGTTACACCACAGCAATTGGCAGACACAACAAATTAGGCTTTCCCTGCCCCCCCTCCCTGGATGATTGGTTTAACAACACCACTGATCCGGGTATTATGTCCTCTATAACTGAGACCTCTTGACGGTAAGATCAGTTTATTTGTATCCTCCTTTGTGACAAGTCCAGTGTTTTAGAGCAGAGTAGGAATGAACAAATTGAGGAATACATTAAACTCTGTATGCCAATCCTATATTGAACTACACTGCTTTCTGGTGGATGGGCCAGTCTCTTGATGATCTTTTCCTAGTGTCTGCAGATATCTTTTTTTTTTTTTTTTCCAACGTTTATTTATTTTGGGGACAGAGAGAGATAGAGCATGAACGGGGGAGGGGCAGAGAGAGAGGTAGACACAGAATCGGAAACAGGCTCCAGGCTCTGAGCCATCAGCCCAGAGCCCGATGCGGGGCTCGAACTCACGGAGCGCGAGATCGTGACCTGGCTGAAGTCGGACGCTTAACCGACTGCGCCACCCAGGCGCCCCATTGTCAGAGTTTCCTAGTAGGGAGCAATAGGACATTCTCAAAGTCCTATGACTAATATTTAAAAATACCTCTTTTAGCTCTAACAGATCAGGTTGTCTTTTTTTGCTCCTAGCTTCATTCATTCATTTCAGTACTTAATTTCTTTCCCTCCCTCCCTTCTCACTTGCTTTTCTCCCTCTCCCCTTTATTCTGCCAACATTTAATGCATGTCTACTGTATTATTCATGAGGAATACAAAAGAGTAAAAAAAAAAAAACAAAAAACAGAAAACAAAAAACCTGTTCTTGCATTACTGAACTCTTATAGCCCAGGGGAAGAGATAACTTAGTCAACACTCTTGTACCTTCTATGCCTTGCCTTGTCATTCCATTTAATCCCTGCAACAAACCGGTAAGGTGTGGATTTCCCCATTTACTGAAAATGAAACTGAGGCTTGGAGAAAGAAAACAGCTTTCCAGTAACATGGTTTAAACCTAGGGTTTTGGGGGGGGGGGGCTCTGAAGCTCAGTTCTGTGTCTTAGGATCCCATATAGAGCTTGAATTCTGTGAACAATGTATTGTAAAATGCTGTGATAAAGGCAATAATAGTTACCTGTGGACAAGGTGCCATCAACTTGCCTTGAGGGGTTGGAGAAGGACCTCAGAGGAAGGTGCCTTGTGTCTGCTTATTAAAGGGCAGGAAGGAGTCTTTAGACTCCTCGGTGACAGAGGCGTTTCTTTGAGGGATTGGAGAGGAGGGTAGGGGTGAGTTGGGGGTAGATCTTGTAGATCTTAATAGCTTAGGATTTATCTGGAGGGCAAGTGGATAAAAGCTTTTTAAATGGGGGCGTAGCTAAACTAGGTTTGTGTTTTATATCATCCCTCTGGAGCCCCTTTGGAAAATGCCCTGGACAAAGCGAGAGTGGAGAGTTAAGGAGACTAGGCAGGTGTGAGCTGCTAGGCGTGGGGAGAGGAGGAGGCAAGATTGGCAGAAGATGTAGAAGGGGGCAGCCGTTGACCCCCTTCCTCCTCTGCAGGCTCTCAGTTGCCCTGGAGTCTGGGGCTTTAGGTCCTGCAGGCACATGCTTCCCTTGGAAGGTGGGCTTCCACACCGGCCAGGCGGGGTACGTACTTGGCAGATTCCATCCTCAGGAAAGGAGGAGGTGGTGATGCAGCAGCAGAAACTTGAACTACGACCGTATCCAGTGTGCACGGGTGCAGGAACACCAGCTCGGAGTGGGGGTGGGGGTCCCCGTCCCACACACACCAGGTTTGGCCACTCGCTGCTGACAAAACCCAAAGGCAGAATGAGGAACTTATTTCGATGAGGTCAAGACAGCAGACTAGTGTCTCAAAGACTGACTCCAACGTGCCGAAAATATTTCCAGGTTTGTGTAAGGAAACTAGGGGGAGAAGGTCGGTGAGTACAAGCAGGTGGGCAATAAAGGTCAGGCTGATCCTCATCTTGGGGTCAGTCACGCGGGGTCTTGTTGGCATCAGGGCGGTCCTTGCTGCCTGAGGGGGTAGTGGCCGTTCCCATCATGGGCTGCTTTGCCTGAGTCGAGAGATAGTCGGAAAGAATTTAATCAATTGCAAAGTATGGAACGAAGTCAAAATGCAGTCTCTTTCAGGACTGGGTAAACTTGGGGTCCACTTCTGGTTGTCTGACCTGGGGCCAAACGCTGAATCTCTCAGGGCCTCGGTTATCTCATCTGTACAATGAGAAGCTTGGCGTCTTCATGCTTTTCGATCCCGTCTGATAAAGTACCCCACGTGCACAGATGTGAGCGCCGTCTCTCTCCCACTGGGGTGGGAGCGGCCCTAGGAGAGGCAGGCTCCGCATTTTTGTGGCGTCTCAGCTTCCACTTAAATTATAGTGTAGATTGTTACCTCTATGCCATAATATATTTTCATTTATTTTGAAAAAAATAGTAACTTCCTTTTAACTGTGGACTTTTTCACAGCTGGAGCCAATTGATTCCACTTTTATCCCGGTTAGAAGAATTTTGTGTTTTCACCTGACTGTGGATCTTTGAGGGCCTCCCTGTAACCAAGGAGTTTGAATGTGGGGTTGTAGATCTTGGTTGTGCTGGAGAAACAGGAACCCGACATGTGTCCTCTATTATCACAATAACTCTGCATGAATTTTCATTATCAAGGACCTGGAGGGCTGGCTTTGCTCCCTGACCAGTGTCATAGATGTGCCCCTAGGAAATTGCGGGCAACAGAGGTGTTTCCACAAGTCCTTTTTCCCACCTACATAGATTATTCTCATTTCTGATTGCTCCTTCATGGACAAGGGAACCACTGGGCTTTGTTTTTCCTTTTCTTTGTCAAGCAAGTCATTTAAAAAAAAAAAAAAGGAAGGAAGAAGAAGAAATGAAAAAAACCTGCAAAATACTATTGGAATTCTTGGATTCTTTGGTAAAATGAGAAGAATCTTGGAACAAGATGGATACTGCCCCAATCTATCCATCTTGCATCTTTGGATTTTCCTGCATCTGTTTTATTTTTATTTATTTATTTAAAAAAAATTTTTTTTTCAACTTTTTTTTTTTTTTTTTTTTTTTTGGGGGGGACAGAGAGAAACAGAGCATGAACGGGGGAGGGGCAGAGAGGGAGGGAGACACAGCATCGGAAACAGGCTCCAGGCTCCGAGCCATCAGCCCAGAGCCCGACGCGGGGCTCAAACTCACAGACCGCGAGATGGTGACCTGGCTGAAGTCGGACGCTTAACCGACTGCGCCACCCAGGCGCCCCCCCTGCATCTGTTTTAAAGTGGGGCGCACCTTTGATCTTGATAGCCTAGGAGGATGGGGGTGTGCAGCTGTCATAGGCAGAGGCACGTCACCGAGCTTAGTAATGGTTGAGAGCTCCCACGAGATCCAGCTGGAAACTACACTTCGTAGGCCATGGGATTTGTTATGTTCAGGACATGACAATGAGGTGACCTTTCTACAACAAACCAACTCTTGGGCTTCCAGAAGACTCAAAAAAGCTAGAATATTTAGTAATGCCAAACACTGCTTTTGCCACTTAACAAATATGACCTCATCCAGTGCTCCCAGCAAACCTTTGAAGTCGATTCTGTTTTTATCTCCTTTAGACAAAAGGAGATTTAGTGACTTAAGAGGGAGAGCTAAGATTTGAACTCAGGCCAGTGTGACTCCCAAATCCATGCTTTTATTCACTCTTGCGCCATTTTTCTCAAGCTTACAAATGCTGTTAAGCTCTGAGGACTCCACCTAACATGTACCTCAGTGACGAATGCAAGGCTGTGTACCTTCTAGTTGCACAGTTAATTGCAAGAAGGCTAGGACCCTGTCTTCCCAATTTGTAATTATGGTATTATTGGGTCTTTAATTTCCAAGTTAAACAAGATCTCCCCAAACCCTGAGCACCAGCTGGGGAAGATCGCTTCCATCTGATTGACACCTCTTCTCCCTTCTTCTGTTCTCCTTTAGATGTCTAACCAGGGCAGCCATAACCGGTTGTCTCTTCCCTGCTAGCCTTTCTCATTTCTCTGGAGGTAAAGTGTAAGAACAATGTGTCAGTCATAATAAGCTAGGTGATGCCGCAAAACAAGTATCTCCATACTCTCAGTGACTTAAAACAACAACGGTTTGTATCTTAACAGATTTCCCTGTCTATACGTGTCTGTCATGTGTCACAAGGGGGGCTCTTCTTTAAGTCATTTCAGAACCCAGGCATCCAAAGGAGTCACCTCTTAAAACGTGGCTGAGGTGCTGAGCCAGTGGGAAAGGAGAAACCCAAGGATCTCTCCTTGGCATTTAATTGTCTTGTCACTTCTACTCTCCACTCATTGGCCGGCACTCTGCAAAGGGGTGCCACTCAGACACAAGGAGGCCGGGTGGTCCAGCCCTCCCCTGTGTCCAGGATGGGGAGAAAACCAGAAATACTTAGCAGCAGTAACAACCCCCTACTTATACCATGCCATATAAAGCTTGCTTCTTTTTTTTCTATTTTGGCTAATTCGACCTCAGGTAACCTTTAATAGGACACACAGAACCTCTCGGATTCCATTCCTCCTTCCCCTTTGTCTTCCAAAACGTTTTCAAGTACTGCAAAATAGCTTTTCTCTTTCCTTCCCTTGAGCCAAAAGGAACCGTCTTCAGTCTTGAAGTGAAATTATACATATTAAACGGCCAAGGCTTCTTCCCTCAAAAGCTTCTGAAATAACCAGAAGTTCCTTCTGATCTTCGTCAATATCTCTCCTGGCTTCCTCAGCCTGCTAAAATTAAACCTGTCTTTTCTCCAATGTCAATATTCAGGATAAATAATGTTCCCATTCGCTTCTTGCTGCTTTGTCCAATTGGCTATATTACAATAGTATTGAACAGTATTACTTCTACTGGTTTTCAGTTAAACACGGAGACATTCAGGCACACTACAAATCAAATGGACTTGTGAGATACATTGGGCACCTTCTTACTAATTTCAATTTGCTTCTGAGGGAAACTGTTCTAAACTCCAGACGACCGGTTTGCAAACCTTGTTTCAGAATGCAACCTGTTTCTAGTTTGGATCTTTTTCTGTGGCACATGTATGTATAATAAGAATACTAGAATAAATGGTGTGTTTGAGGGGATAATTATGCTCTGCTGTGTTCATGAGTTAATATCTTGGAAAAAATTAGAATCTGTACATGTACTTAATTTAAAACTTTATGAGCACAATTTTTCCTTCATTCTCTCTCTCTCTAGCTCTCTCTCTCTCTTTTTTTCCCCTACATTGATCCAGATCAGAAACTGTAGCATTATCTGGGCACCTGGGTGGCTTAGTCAGTTAAGCAAGACTCTTGATTTCTGCTCAAGTCATGACCTCACAGTTTGTGGGTTTGAGCATCCTCCCTCCAGACCCTCCCCGTCACCCCTCCACCACCACCAACCCCCTCCGCCCCCATTGAGCCCAGCTTCAAGCCCCTCATCAGGTTCCATGCTGATAGTGCAGAACCCTCTTGGGAATCCCTCTTTTTGTCTCTGCCCCTTCCCCATTCTTGCTCTCTCTCTCTCTTTCTCTCTCTCTCTCTCTCTCAAACATAAATAAACAACCTGTAGCTTTATCTTTGACTTCTCCCTCTGTATATTTATCTCTTTCATTTATTTAGTCCTTCATTCACTCAATCCTTCATCAGAGATTTACTGAGCGTCTCTTTGTGCTAGGCATGAGGCAAGGTCCCGCACAAAGTTAAAAAGCAGTTTCTGCCTCAAGGGGATTGCCGGTGGTGGAAAGACAACACACATGGCGGCAACCATAGCACAGTGAAATAATCCCTGTGATGAGGTTTGTGCAATGAGCAGTGGAGACGGAAAAGACACGCCTGGGTCTGCTTGAAGACATCAGGGAAGGCATCCGGGAGGAGGCGGCTTTTGACCTGGCACTGAAAGAATGGGTTGGCCTGAGCTACAGGCAGGGCGCCGGGGTTGCAAGAGTTGGGGGATAAGCCCCAGATGGTGAGCAGAGAACAGAGCACCGAGGGTTTTGCTTGCCTTTCAAAAAAGTTTGCATTTGCCCCAGGAAGTGAGGGAGCTGTGGAAGACTTTTGCGCTGAAGAACGATAACATCAGATTTACTGGCAATGTGGATGCTGGTCAGGAGGAGCAGATCTCTAGATCAGGACTTCTTAATCCAAGATTAAGATGCAAGAAATCCCTGGACAGAATGCTTGGGATCTGCAAATTCAGACGTGAAAAATTGTTTTTGTCATTAACCTCTATGTGAAATCAAGCATCTCCTTCAAATATAAATGTAGGCGACGAATCACAATAGAATTAGCAGAAGAGGCGCGCCTGGGCGGCTCAGTCGTTTAAGCATCCAACTCTTGACTTCAGCTCAGGTCATGATCTCAGGATTCCTGAGTTTGAGCCCCACATTGGGCTCCGTGCTGACAGTGCGGAGCCTGCTTGGGATTCTCTGCCCCTCCCCCACCCTTTCTCTCAAAATAAATAAATAAACTTAAAAAAAATGGAAAAAGAGAAGACGTGAGTTTATCACCAATAGAAATCAGAAATTTTTGTTACGTATTATATAGATACCATAGTACGGTTGTTGCTGCTGTCTCAAAATACCCTTTACATTTTTCACTAAACTGAAAATCCTGTAGCCGGTAGACCCACAGCTACATCTTGTCGTTGAACGAATTGATAAAATCTATCTTGTTACATCACCAATAAAACATTTTGGTGTGTGCATTTTAATAGAATTCATCTTTTGTGATCTGCATATTCCATTTTTTTTTTTATTTCAAAACAGTATTCCAAGCAGGGGGTCCATGGTCTTTGCTGGACTGTCAAAAGAGGTCAGAACTCAAATACCAGAGGAAGGGGATTGTGAGCAGGGCGGCCAGGCTGAAGCAGTGGTGGGGAAGAGGGTGAGGAGGAAGAATCTGGGGGAGATTCTAGAGACAGCGGGAACTTGCTGATAGATCGGGGACATAGGCAGAAGGAGAGATCTGTGTGTACCCTGCTCCCCCATCAAGTTTCTGGCTAGAGCAGAATTCTTCCTGTTCCTTGCCACATCTGTCCTTTCCTTTCCATCACTGATGTTCGACTCTTAAACCTTTATTAATGTCAGACATGTAGCAAGGTTTTGAAAAAATAAAGCAGTATGGAGAGACATAATCAAAGATCACTATCCCTTGGTTCCCACCCCCCACCCCCACCTGTCAATCCTACATTGTTCTGAACTCTTGTAGTGTTATCTTGTCTAGCTAGATGGCAAATTCTGTTCAGGAAAGTGCCTTGTAATCCCCACTATGGTTTTCATTTTAGGTGTTGAATAAATGACTGATAGATCCCAAAGGCACTTCCTCTCTTGAGGTCACCGTGTACATCAATTATGCCATACTCCAGTTACGGACGTTTTACCAACCGTGACATTCTAGGAAATTGGTCTTTTACTTAAATTCCCATGTTTTCTGTCATTTGTCTTCATATAAAATAACACCGAATGTGCAAATAAAAATTCCATTACTTGGACTTTATGCTTGTTTTTTGTGAAAGTGAGTCTAGTGTGATGCCGAGTTGAATAACCCTGTGTAATCTCACACCAGAAATTGAGAAGGTGGATTTGAAATTTCCACCCATCCCTCTGCGGGAGGGGGGAGGGGGGCGTGTTACTTGGCTTGGTAGCAGAGGTTAATTTCGGTATTGTTGCCCATGTTGTAGACTGCAGAGTTGCAGCTGAACACTTGGTTGGCTGGAGGAAATTTTTTGCCGTGCGTCTTGTGAGGTCCGGGAATGTATAGTTTTGTGGTCTGATGTATTTTGATGGTTGCCAGATAAAATTGATGTCTGGCACTTTTTCTAGGAAAAACACATTTAGACGTTTCCAAGTTGATTTGTAGGAACTTAGTGTTATTAGAATTTTGTGGCAGAACTTTTTCTCAAGTGGCAGAAGAAATAAAGGAACTTTAGTTTTGAGGGCTGTTAACAGCACCTTCCATTAGCGCCAAAGCTGAGAAGGTTGACAAAGTAGTGGATTGTTAATATGGATTTATGGCACAAATAAGCAAGTATCTGGACTTGTGAAAGTTACTGATGCAGTAAAATACAGTTTTAGCTACTGACATTAGATTAGCCCCCAAATTTTTAGAAAAAAAGCACATTCCCCCCTGCCCCCCTTATTTTCTATGTAACATTTCTCAACTCAGTAACTAAAGAGATTACTTTGGGGTTAACCTTGAGATTTGTTTGCTGTTTACTGCTGCTGTTTTTTTGGAGGGAGGGAGAGAGAGCAGGGTTTGGGAGAAACACGCTGTGGAAAAGTTAGCTTCCCAATTTATACATGAAAATCACAGTCTCCCCCCCCCCCCCCATTTGCATTATAAATATCTGAAGAGCAAGTTAAAGATTGTTAGTGAAGACGTGAGAGGTATTGCCCGAGAATACGATGAGTTAACTTTTCTTTAAACTTACTGGCTTCTCCCTTAACACTGAAGATAACAAGTTTTTACTTGTTGGCATTGCTATTAAGCCTCAAAATACTCTGGGAGCAAAGGGACTTTTTTTTTTTTTTTAATGCATTATTGAAATATAATTATAGTGGAGGAAAGTTTTATATTTGGAAGACATTTAAGCTACAGACCTTCAAACCCAATTTTTTGAAGTCATTTAATAAGCAGGTTAAGGCAGCACCAGAAGAGAGAAACGGTATGGTGAATAAAGGGGGTTAAAACCAAGGCTTCCTACGACAGACTGGAAACGAATTGATTTTGATTTATGCATACTAGACCAGAAACGAAATAGCCCGGTAGATATTTCTAGGAACCAGTAGAGAGGAGCGTGAAAAAGACGGGGAGCAAGGAGAAGAAAGTGTGTGTGTGTGTCTGCGGGAAGAGGAGGAATCTCACTTGGGATAGTTTCCCTTCCTTCTACTCGAGAGCTTTCGAGTTTTCGAACGGAGCTGCCGCAGGGACTGGCTCTAATGTCTGCGACACGTGCACACAGGCTGTGGCCGGGGAAGGGATACTGGCGCCGCTGGGTGATACAGAAACAGTCCTTTGTGCGAGGCCGCGGCCCGCCAGCTCCCCCCCGGACGCGGCTGCGGCTGCCCGGGGCTCCTGCCCGTCCTGCACTGCAGCGTCGGGAGACAGGAGACCTTTAGAAACCGACCGATGTCAACGCGTTTCATGTTGGAAACACGCCAGCGGAGCGGGGAACCCAGAGTCAACGGCTGTGTTTCGCATTTTGCTCTCTGTCCAACGGGTTAACATCTGCTCGCGCAGCCCTAGCGATCCTGACATACAGAAGAATGTAGCTTCCCTGGATTGTCTCCTCGAGGAGCATCCGCGCGGATTTTGCTCATGTGGGTTTAATGTCAGCGTGTATTATTAGCTCGTTCTGAATTATTCTAAAAGTAATAACAGGGCTGTTATTGCCACGATTAGAAGTCTAATCAGTTCAGAAGCCTATGAAGGGGAAAATAAAATTGCCAGCCTCCTCTCCAGAGGTCACTATTGTTAAAAGTTTCTCTTTTGTTCTTTCAGAATTTTAAAATGCACGATAAGCGTATGTTTAAATCATTTTTTTAAAAAAAGCCCAAATAGGATGTTATGCATTTGGCTATTTAATTTCTTATTTCAGTATCTGGGATCTCTTCATATCTGTACAGCTTTGTATATCCTTATGAGAACAAAAAGGTCCACCACATTCTTTTCAACATCTGCACAGCGCCCGTCCTACGAACGCACCATCACTGATTGCATGGATCTCCTTCTCATGGGTGAAATTTGGGTCGTTTCCAGTTTTCTGCTATTACAGTGATGCAGGAAAAAACCTCTGTGCCAACATCACTATGTGCTTAGGGGGATATATATGAGCGCACTTCTAGCAGTGGAATATTAGGGTGAAAGCATATGTGCATTAACATTTTAATAGATATTTCCAAATCATATTCCAAAAAGGTTGCACCAATTAGATTAATATTTCAGGCTTAAATGAATTACTGCCCTCTAAGTTGTAAGCATAGTTGAGGGTTTTCCTTTAAATGCTGTTAATTTTTAAACAGCATATGTAGTATTGAGACCAAATGAGCTTGTTCATTTGCTAATTAAATGACCTGGAAGTTAAATTTCCATTCTAGAAATGATTGTCTCTGGAATGTTAAGTGCTCTGCCCTGGGGCCTTTCGAACCAGCCAGAGGCCTGGCCCAGTACCCAGTCTGAGAACCTCAGACCCAGCCTGACCAGAGACACCCAGGACTAGGGAGCAGGCACATGGCTCATGCTCTGACTGTGGCTCCAGTTAAAACGGCAGACTGTCTTTAGAAATCTTAAGTCAGAGTCAGAAAAACATTTCTTTTCTCGGTGTTATCATAATATCAACTTCAATGAGTTCCGTTCAAAAGGCACCAGTTGAGCACAGCTACGGCACCAAGTTCCTCCTGAAACCAGCCTGTCTGTCGTCCCTACTTTCTATCCCCTTATCTCCGGTTTCTCTCTTGTTGCTTTCTCTTTCTGTATTTGTTTCTTTTCATACCAACCACTTATCCTCCGGCACCCTCTTGTGTAATACCAGAGGGGTGGCCAGTTCTGTGGACGACACGCTGATTTCCTGCAGCCGATAGGTGGTTCTGGAGAGAGAGATGATTTTGTGTGTGCTTCTTACCACAGTGATTTGACTCTGTGTCTAGAATCTGTGCCCCATGGGATCTGCTTATGACTTCAAATGCTTCAAGAGGACCACCTCTACAGAAACACTTCATTTCTTATTTTTATTTAAGCTTTTTATAGTTAAAACCTGTTACAGATGAAACCAAGATGTAACCAGATACCAAGATACAAGTCACGTTTCAGAAAACTTGTGGTTCCAGTTGCTATGAAGTTGCTGTTTAAACCACCACAGTCGCACCCCTAGATACCTTTGAGATGATAGCCAGCTCTTGGGGAATTACAGAACTTCGACAATTTTTTTAATGTCACAAACTACCTGCTCCTTTAGAAAACGCAGCCCTTTAAAACGCAGCTCCCTCATACCCTGAAAAACCATCTTAAACAAAGACACAGTCACATCAGAATAGGATCTAGGTGTCAGCAAAAAGGAAAAACAAACATGCTGGACTAAATTAAAATAACTTTCCCATTTCAGGTCTGACCCTCTGTGGCTTTGTAAGGAGCTGCACTCAACCATACAGAGGCTTCTACCTTAAAATAAAGGAAATAAACCAACAGGCAGAGAAAGCCTGCCTAATTAAAACTCCTAATTCCAAACTCTTAATTTCCAACACACTGGAAGCCAGCAGGAAGAGAGAGGAGGTGAAATGTGTTGTTCCAATGTTGTCCCTAAATAGAATGTTCTTTACAACTGGCAGGAAGCACCTGGGAGATTATTTGCTTTGGACATTTGGAAATAAATTGTTTTTGAAATAAGAAGGGAAAAATAAATTGGTTTCTAAGGTCAGATGCTTTTCACATTTTCACATATATACATTTTTATGATATGAATTCTGAGGGTAATGGATTCAAGTTAATAATGTATTTAAATTTAAGAAAAGATGTAGAAACTGTCTAGAGAGGAAAATTGAGATAGGGAGTTTTAGCTAAACCCTGAATCTCCCTCTCATTTTGACTAAAATTGACCTTCAATTTTATAGTACTTTCATTTTTACAGCACTTTACATATTCTGTAAAAAAGCCTAAAAGTGAAACAAAGATATTTCTTAACTACTACGATTTCTACCGTCCAGCTCTTGTAAATTTTTAAGTCCATTAAGACTTTGGAAGATATTCTTTACCAAATCTATCCTTTAATTAACAGTGAACTAATGGGAGTTGATATGATTTTCCCATTTTTTATTTTCCAGAAGAGGAAATACTCTGGTTCCTTTCATTATTCTTATCTTCTTTCTTTAGGTGTACTTCCATTTTTATTTTGTAGTTAACATGAAATTAATTCATTGTAGAGAATTCTGTTGCTCTGATGGCTGATACTGTGACTACGTATTTGCTCACATTGCTAGAAAGAATGTTACATAAGGGAGTTAGTGGAGGAATATGAGCTGTCGAACACTGGGAGTTAAGGGAAAAATTAGTACTTGTAGGTCATTCATCTTTGCGTTTTAAATAAAAATGAGAAAAGAATCTCACCATTATACAACCAGCACTTTAAGCAAATTTTGCTACATTCTGCTAATACGTCAAATTGGATGAGCCAGCCAGAAACACAGGGTACCGATTCTTCTTGCCAGCAATACTTTAAATGGAGAGATTTACTGAGATTTCATTTATTACCTGGACTTCATTCCTTTTGCAAAATATTTGATGGGTATTAAACTTAGATTTACTAGTGTACTTACAATCTTGTCAAAAGGAAACAAGCACTTTTTGTCGTAGGAATTACTGATTTAAAAGCATTTGCGAGGGGATGGCTATGCTTTGGGGACCTTCCCCCTTACTGAAAACAAAATATGCTCAACCTTTTCTTTCTACAATAGACTCATGTTTTCCTGGTTCCCAGTAACTTTAGGAAAACCTCACATATTTTTATTAATTTTTGTGATTTAGTCCTAAAAATGAGTTGCACTTCCGATCGGTTCCTTTTTTTAGCCACCTGATTTATGTATTTCTGCCGACATGGCACAGACCCTGTCACCCTGTCAGCATATTTTCGGCTGAAAGGCCAATTCTTTCTCCCAATTCTTTGTTGTTCTGATTTCAGAATTTCAAGTGCGTTTGTTGTCAGCTTTAATGTACCTTTTGAGAACAAATCGAGTGTCCAGTTTCTCTCATGTGTGTGTGTGTGTGTGTGTGTGTGTGCTTCTGGGGCTGGAATGCTCTTCCTCGGCCAACTGAAAGCAAAGCCCGGATCCTTCTCCTCTTAGAGACTCAGTCTTGTTTCAGTGGTTTTAAAGTTAGGGAGTTCGTGACCAAAAGGAAAGAAGTATCTCATTTTTCTTTTTTAATTTCAAACGACCACCGTCTACAGTCTTGCTGTAGTCTTTGGGAACTTGAAGCGTATCGCGTTCGGTTGGCTTTATGTCTGGTCGATCCAACAGAGTCGATATTCTCTCGGCATTGAATGTGTGATTGCATTGTATTGTCGTCTGTGGGGTTACACAAACAAAATAAGCCGTTTGATTTTATACTCTTTTCTTTTCTTTTTCTGGTTGGGTCTCCCCGCTACTTTCTAATAACAGACAGAGGGCGTAGGCAATTAAGGTCATTTGCCTCTCTCCTGACTTCACCCTCCGCCTCCACTTGTCCACAGTTTGCCACGTCCCCACCTTTCCACTTTCACTTCACCCAACACAAAAACCATTTGTGTGGTTGGACAGTATCTTGCGTAGGAGGGTCCTTGGGACAAATGGTAAACGTATTTGGATTTCTTTCACAGGTAATAGGCTGTGTTTCTTGACTCTTGCTTGTGCCCTGACTCTGCTGTGTGCCAAGTTTTATGCCAAGCCCTTTGCGTGCATTCTTTGATTTTAACAGCATATGTGGTGCATCATCACACAGTCCCTGTTTGGCAGATGAGGAAACCGAGGTTCCGAGTGCTTGAAGTAAAGGGCCATCCCTCTGCTAAGTGGTAGAGTTGGAATTTGGAGCAAGTTTCTCCAATTCGAAGGCATGGGGTCTGCAGCTCTGCTGTGCAGACCGAGTTACTCACTGGGAAGTCAGGGTCATGGCAGAGTCCTGAGGAAGGGCCCCTGGGGGATCTAGACCCATGCGTTTGTTGACTTGGTTGTTCAAAGAAAACCGCAGGTTCTGGGGGCCCCCCTGCCCTGCCCACATTCCACCTGCCAAACATCACTTTTCTTCTTCAGGGCCTCACTCGTCTCATCTGTCAAACAGAAATAATATTATGTTAGGTGGACTGCATAGCTCTCTTCTTATAAAAAGAAAAAAAAATCACTCTGGACTCACAGGAAACTGTGAAGACGGTACCGAGAGGGACAGAGAGGACCCGTGTCCCCTTCACCCGGTTTCCCCCAGTGATTACATCTTATGTAACTGTAGCACGTGCAGACCAGAAAATTGATGTCTGTATAAATCTGTGCCATTTTATTACCTGTGGGTTAGTGTGACTGTCCCCAAAAGCAGGATGTAGAACTTTTCAGTCACCGCCAAGAGCTCCCACTTAGAGTCACCGCCCCCCACACCCCCTTCCTAAGCCCTGACCACTGCTAATTTATTCTCTATGTCTGTAATTTTGTCATTTCAAGTCTCTTTGAAACCCACAATTGTGTTTTCATTATGAAATATCTCAATCAGAAAAGCTCAATACTTACATGACCGCTGCTCAGATTTGACAATATGCAGATTTGATAAATGTCATTGTATTTCTTTCACCACTTACAAAAATATCAGATTGATTTTAAAGCTTTGTCCCACTCTCCAATCCTATTGGCCCCTTACCCTTCCCAGAAATAAACTCTACCCCCGTTACTGTCCACGGTTTTCTCTTTTTGTATGTAACTAGGTGCCTATAACATCATATAGCGTAGTTTTGTGTGTTTTAAAAATTTACCTAAACAAATCAACACATATTTATTGAGTGCCTACTGTGTGCTTGGCATTGCTCTAGACCCTGGGAATATGATGGTGAATAAGGCAAAAACCCTTGTCCTAAATATATAAACATATGAACAAATGGGATGCTTGTAGGTATCTGTAAATTCGAAAATGATGACATAGGATATCGTGGTTCAGACTGGCAGAGGGTAGGGGAATGAGGGGGTTGGTAGGGCACCGAGGAAAGGCCTTGCTGAAGATACTGCATTTAAAATCAAAACCTAAACAGGGGCGCCTGGGTAGCTCAGTTGGTTAAGTGTCTTGCTCTTGACTTCAGCTTAGGTCATGATCTCATGGTTCGTGGGTTTGAGCCCCACATTAGGCTCTGCACTGATGGTGAGGAGCCTGCTTAGGATTCTCTCTGTCTTTCTCTCTCTCTCTCTCTCTCTCTCTCTCTCTCTCTCCCTCTCCCTCTCTCTCTGCCCCTCCCCTGCTCAGGCACTCTGTCTCTCCCTCTCTCAATACAAAAACAAAAACAGAATACTTAAAATCAAAACCTAAACGATAAGAAACAACAAGTCAAACAGAAGGAACAGCAAGCAAGTGCCGATTCCCTCACATGGGAATGAGTTTGGTGTGTACATCCAAGAGCAAGACTTCGCACAGAGGCTGGATGTGAACACTGGGCAGCATGAAGGAAAGAGGGGGGGAGGACTGGAGGGTAAGAAGTGGGAAGGAGGCGGAGAGGATTAGGAAAGGCCGAGGAGACCTCGGTAAGGAATTTGGATTTTATGAAGGCTGCTGTGGGAAGCTGTTGAGGTGGAAGTAGCATGGTTGCCATGGGTGCCATGGTTGTCTTGTGGAAGATGGCAGAAGGAAGGACACCAATGGGAAGCACTTAGGCTGTTGCAATTTTTCAGGGAAGCGATAAGTCAGAGGGATGGTGACACCTTCCAATAAAATGAAAAGGCTTGATATCACTTTCTCCTGCCATTTGCCTTTCAGATTCAACATTGTGTTTCAAAATTTACTTATGTTGATACTTTTAGGTGAAGTGAATTCATTTTAACCGCTATGTACGTTCTGTTGTATGAGTGTACCAAATTTTCTGTTTATTCTCTTTTTTTTTTTTTTTTTTAATTTTTTTTTTTCAACGTTTATGTATTTTTGGGACAGAGAGAGACAGAGCATGAACAGGGGAGGGGCAGAGAAAGAGGGAGACACAGAATCGGAAACAGGCTCCAGGCTCTGAGCCATCAGCCCAGAGCCTGACGCGGGGCTCCAACTCACGGACCGCGAGATCGTGACCTGGCTGAAGTCGGACGCTTAACTGACTGCGCCACCCAGGCGCCCCTTTTTTTTTTTTTTTTTTTTAATTTTTTTTTTCAACGTTTATTTATTTTTGGGACAGAGAGAGACAGAGCATGAACAGGGGAGGGGCAGAGAGAGAGGGTGTTTATTTTCTTATTAAGAGTCTTTAAAGATATTTCTGTGTCTCCTATACACAGTTCTGCCCAAAGCATCCTCATATATGGGTTCTTACGGATAGGATACCAGACCTCCTCTGGGATATACACCTGGCAATAGAATTGCTGGGCTCTGTAGGTATGCCCGTTGTCAACTTTGTACAAAATTGTTCTCCAAAGAGGTTGGACCAATTTTGTAACTAGCTGTGTTTGAGAATTTCCATCTCCCCACATCCTCAACATTTGGTGTTGTGCTTTTAACCATTGCCACTCTGATGGATATGAAATGGAGGGTCGTTGTTGTCATAATTTGCATTTCCTGCTTACTAGCTACTATGTTTCTTGGTCCTTTGGGTTTCTTTTCTGGGAATTCCTCGTTCCTATCCTATGCCCACTTTCCCATTGGGCTGTTTGTCTGTTTCTTATTGATGTGTAGGAGTTCTTTATATATTCCAGATAATAGTCCCTTGTTGGGTTTTATTTTATTATTTTATTTTAATTTTTTAAATGTTTATTCAGGTTTTTTAAAGTTTTTTTTTTTTAATGTTTATTTGTTTTTGAGAGAGAGACAGAGACAGAGAGCGAATGGGGGAGGGACAGAGAAAGAGGGTGACACACAATCGGAAGCAGGCTCCAGGCTCCGAGCTGCCAGCACAGAGCCTGACCCAGGGCTCGAACCCATGAACCGTGAGATCATGACCTGACCAGAAGTCGGACACTTAACCGACTGAGCCACCCAGGTGCCCAAAATGTTTATTCAGTTTTGAGACACAGAGAGAAACAGAGTGTGAGCAGGAGAGGAGCAGAGAAAGAGGGAGACACAGAATCCAAAGCAGGCTCCAGGCTCTGAGCTGACAGCACAGAGCCCGATGCAGGGCTCAAACTCACAAACTCTGAGATCATGCCCTGAGCCGAAGTTGGATGCTTAACTAACGGAGCCCCCCAGGTGGCCCCTACCTTGTTGGATTTTATATATTGAAATATGCATTGAAAACACCTTTCTGGGGTTTATGCATTAAAAATTCTTTTCCGATATTAGCTTATCTTTTTTACTTTTGTAAAT
This sequence comes from Prionailurus bengalensis, assembly GCF_016509475.1. NCBI lineage: Eukaryota > Metazoa > Chordata > Mammalia > Carnivora > Felidae > Prionailurus > Prionailurus bengalensis. Next base: position 115,050,677 of record NC_057358.1, read on the forward strand.
AATGGTTTACATTTGAAATTTTACCACAGTCAGATTTACCAATCTTGTTCTTTGTGTTTTATGTTTTCCAACCCTGAGGTCATAAAAATATTAAAGTTTAGCTTTCTACTTTAATTACAGAATTGACGTGGAGATTAAGTTTGTGAATGACGGGAAGTGTGGATTTCTAAAAAAATCTTTTTTCCAAACGTCAAATGACTTGATCCAACACCATTTATTGAATAGTCTTCTTTCCCTGCTGATTTGTAATGTTACCTCTGTCATGTATCAAGTTTCCCCATTAGCATGGGTCTCTTTGTGGGCTGTCTATTCTGTTTGCTTGTTCTATTTGTCCATACACCAATGCCATTCTTTTGACATCACTGTGGCTAAACCATAAGGCTTGCTAACTAGTGTGGTGAGCTGCTTTTCTTTGCACTTCTAAGTTATCTTGGGCGTTTTTGGTTCTTTGCTCTGATACTAACTTGTAGATCAACTTGTCAAATGCCACAGGGGGAAAACCTATGGTTTTAATGTAATTGCCGTGAATTTGCAGACTGATCTGGAGAGAACTGACATCTTTATCTTCCCATCCCATACAGGAACATGGTTTCAGTTATTCAGGTCTTTCGTGTGCTTCAATCAAGCTTTACTCCGTAATGACCTTGTATTTCCTTTGTTAGATTTGTTTATAAGTTCCCCAAGTTTTTGTTACTGTTGTCAATGGAATCTTGTTTTTATTTTTTATTTATGCCTTTTGTTAGTTTCTGTTGGGATATGGTGTTACTATTGATTTTTTTTTCACTATTGATTTTTTAATATTCATTTGTATCCAGCAGCATTTGTAATTCTAGTAGTTTGTCTGAAGAGTCTTTTAGATTTTTTTGTATACAGTCTTATTGTCCGTAAATAGCTGTTTTAGTGTCTCAGTTAGCCAACGTTTTACATAATTTCCTTAAGCCCCTTCTAAACCGTAGATTTATGATTCCATTCAGTGCTTTTGTATCTATGTGTGGGGGAAAATAAGACATGGGTACTCATTCCTGATGCATTATGTAATATCTTGATATGTCGTACAACAAGTTTCCTTTAGGGGCCCCCGGGTGGCTCAGTGGGTTGAGCATCAGACTCTTGATTTCGGCTCAGGTCACGATCTCACAGTTTTGTGAGTTCGAGCTCCGTGTCTGGCTCTGTTCAGGTAGCACGTAGCCTGCTTCAGATTCTCTCCCTTTTCCTCTCCCTCTGCTCCTCCCCTGTTTGTGCTGTCCCTGTCTCTCTCGAAATAAATAAATAAACTTAAAAAAAAAAAATGAAAAAACTGGGGCGCCTGGATGGCTCAGTCGGTTAAGCGTCCAACTTCGGCTCAGGTCATGATCTCACGGTCCGTGGGTTCGAGCCCCGCGTTGGGCTCTGTGCTGGCAGCTCAGAGCCTGGAGCCTGTTTCAGATTCTGTGTCTCCCTCTTTCTCTGACCCTCCCCTGTTCATGCTCTCTCTCTGTCTCAAAAATAAATAAATGTTAAAAAAAAATGAAAAAAAAAATGAAAAAACAAAAAAAATTTTTTTCCTTTATTTTTACCTCCTATTCTCTTTTCCACTTAATTTATTAGGAAATGTTCACTGAAACTTTGATAATAAAAATAAAATATAATTTAAAAAACCTTTAAGAGATTAGACACCATTCATCACTTGCTGGTAACCGTGATACCACCATAGACTCAGACAAATGCTACATATGTTACGGATTGCAAGACGTGGGTCAGGAAGAAATGAGAAAGGGGCACCTGGGTGGTTCAGTTGGCTAAGTGTCTGACTCTTGGTTTCAGCTCAGGTCATGATCTCACAATTTGTGGATTCGAGCCCTGTGTCGAGCTCCATGCCGACAGTGCAGAGCCTGCTTGGGATTCTCTCTCTCTCCCTGTCTCTGTTCCTCTCCAGCTAACACGCACACACACACACACACTCTCTCTCCCTCAAAATAAATAAATAAGCAAAAAAATATTAAGAAAACATGAGAAAAAGAAAACTTTGTCAATTGTTGGTATTTGTAGAACACACATACACATGCATACCGTGTGTGTGTGTGTGTGTGTGTGTGTGTGTGTGTGTCTAAAGTCATGTGAGCTGCACAACATATTGGAATAAGAACGTCTTTTCTACTGTTGGAAACATCCAATCCAGGAAATGGATCCAGTTTCCAATTAAGATTCAAAGGTTGTATGATAGGCTTTTAAGAGATTTGGGAGGTGTTATTTCCCTAATCTCTGATGCGTCCCTTGGACCAGGAGAGGTTCAAGTTTGGATGGTTTTCAACTCTTAGGATTCTAGTCAGGATAGTCCGCAGGGCGGGTTGTAGCAAAACTCCCCTTCCCTGCTCAGCTCCTCGGAAAAGATGGCGGCTCTTTTCTGCCTCGGAGCTCTGGATTCTGTAAGTCACTAAGTCACTGCCCTAGCGTTATGTGGTGTGGTGGTGGTGGGATAAGGCACACAGAAATTCAGTGAACTCACTGAATTTGTCGTCACCTGGGTCTTCTGCCGTGTTTGCGGTTTCCTGCGTGAAACAAGAAGGGCACCGGGTCCGCTCTCTTGGAAAGCCTCCTGAAGGGGCTGGCCTATAGAAATTTGCTGGGCCTGCTTTTCTGGGTTGTCCAGAGCTCCCTGGAGGGAAGTCCAGTCAGGATGTGGTCTGAACGGAGAGGCAGTTACCAGTCTGCTTACGCTACCACCGAATCTACTTGGTCAGAGACCAAGTCGTAGCTGTTCCCCGAAGCTATGAGAGTAAACACTGACTCCTATTTTTAGTAGTTCACTGCTTGCAAAAATAGCTTGAAATCCAGACCTTTGAGTCTCAACAGCCTTCAGCTTAACAGGCCATCCCGTGGTAACAACCACCCCAACAATAATACCCGGCACCAGTAACATTTTTCTGGAGTCACTCTGCACAGGTATGAGGTTAAGTTCCCTACGGGCATGATCTTGCTTCATCCTCGCACGGAGTAGTCACTGTTATTTATCCTTATTTTTCAGGTGAGAAAACCAAGATTCAGAGAAGTTAGGCACCTGTCCAAAGTCCAAAAGCCTTTGACATGTAAGGCCCAGTCCTGAACCCACGTCAGTCCAGCCAGAGGCCACAACCTGTGTTTTTGACCACTTCTTATTCCTGCTTTCCCACATTCCACAACAGCATCTGTGGTGGGATGTTTATTACATGAGATCTGGTCCAGGTTCTCCAAGGAACTTTAGTTGATCACTGGAGTCAAGTTCAATAATCAAGAAATTGTGTCCATCTATATGGGAGATATTAAATGCCAGTTCTCTTATTGTTTCACTATTTTTTTTTTAATTTTTTTTTCAACGTTTATTTATTTTTGGGACAGAGAGAGACAGAGCATGAACGGGGGAAGGGCAGAGAGAGAGGGAGACACAGAATCGGAAACAGGCTCCAGGCTCTGAGCCATCAGCCCAGAGCCTGACGCGGGGCTTGAACTCCCAGACTGCGAGATCGTGACCTGGCTGAAGTCGGCTGCTTAACCGACTGCGCCACCCAGGCGCCCCTTGTTTCACTATTTTTAAAAAGCTATCGGATTTACAAAGTTACCCTATTCTCATCATGTTATCTTTTTACAGAGAACCCCCAAGGTGTTTTTCCAACACACTGTTATTTGGGGTAATTGCTTGACAGTTTGAAGGGCACCCAGTAGCTGTGTGGAATGTAGTCTTAAAACGGCCAGTGAAGCGGTGCCTGGGTGGCTCAGTCAGTTAAGCCTCCGACTTCGGCTCAGGTCACGATCTCACAGTTCGTGGGTGCGGGCCCCGCATCGGGCTCTGTGCTGACAGCTCGGAGCCTGGAGCCTGCTTCGGATTCCGTGTTTCCCTCTCTCTCTCTGCTCCTCTCCTGCTCACACACTCTCTCTCTCAAAAATAAACATCAAAACATTTTTTTAAAAAATGGCCAGTGAAACCATCAGAGGATGAGCAAGCTCTGAGGGTGGAGCCAGAAGTGTGGCTGCCTGTTCCTTGTCAACTGCTTTACCAGAAACATCAGGTTCAGGGGCTTGTATTTACGGAGATGATTGGCCTGCATTATCAGAGCAGCTGCCCCTGGAAAATTTCTGAATTAAATGTATCGATCTTACGTAAGTGGCGTATGGAAAGCAAGGTGTTGGTTCCGTTACCTACTTAAAACAAGTTCAGGGAACACCCACATGGAGACAGTATCCTTGTTTCTAATTTGACAGCTCTCAGAGGGAAAACACCGTGGGGCTGGCCACTTCCTGGTGAGTCCTCGCAGGGTGCGTGCGTGTATGAGATCTCCGCTAATTATGTGGTGAGGTCAGGTTGCAGGTGGTGGCCTCACAGAATGCCTGCTCGCCGAGGCGGGGAGGGGGGGGGGCGGTGTAAGAGTCAAGCCTCTTTCGCTTACAAGTAACAGAAATCTACTTCAAACTGGCTTAAGCAAAGATAAAATAATAATAATACGTATACATGATGTGTATACATTACGTATGTGTACATCACACGTATGTATACATGTATCCAACCATACATGAGATCACAGAAATAGGACAGGCGTGCCACTCTGGGGATACAAGCTTACCTCGTGGACTCCAAGGATCGAGTGTTGGGGGCTTCAGGAAAGACCAGAACGCTTTTGGTCCGAGGCAGCTGTCCCGTCAGGCACCTCCTCTCTTGGACCCGGGGCTCCTTGTCCCTGCTTCCCTGCCTTCTCTTTTCTCTTCTCCTTCTCTGTGGGTCACCTTCGTCTCCTGCTCTGTGCACGATTGCCTCACAACTCACCATGTCATCTGCCCTCAGCTTCTGTAACCAGAAGACCTTGCCTCCGTCCTTCAAGTCCAAATTCAGGGTCAGAGAATGTAACTGACCCAGACCACGTCAGGTCAGCTCTGGCCTGGGAGGGGGAGGAATTGGGCTCAAACACGATGTTAGGGGGCTATGCCTGTGTGAGAAGGGCCAGTTTCCAAATACATCCTTTTCCTTCTATTCTTCTGAACACACAGGCTCTAAAAAATAAAAATAAAAATAAAAGTCGATGTTTTGGGTCACTGTTAATCCTCTAAAAGTGTGAGTAGTAGAGGCTGTCCTTGCACAAATAGGCCATATATCAGTACAATATGGGGAAGGCCTATTTTAAAGAACTGATACCCCCCAAAATCTGCATTTATATTCTTCAGACCAAGAAGAAATGATTCATTTTTTCCTGATCCAATATTTTTACGTTTAAAAGAGTTTTATTGATCACCTATCAAAATTAACTATAATAACTATAATAGAGAAGGAATTTTGTCAGACATATTATTTTTTTTAATTAAAAATTTTTTTTAATGTTTATTTATTTTTGAGACAGAGAGAGACACAGCATGAGCAGGGAAGGAGCAGAGAGAGAGCAAGACACAGAATCGGAAGCAGGCTCCAGGCTCTGAGCTGTCAGCACTAGAGCCCGACGCGGGGCTCGAACTCACAAACTGTGAGATCATGACCTGAGCCAAAGTAGGACGCTCAACCGACTGAGCCACCCAGGCGCCCCTGTCAGACATATTATTTTATAGGTAGTTATGCCTATCAAATATACCCGAATTCAGTGTTTTAAGGAAAACTTACTGTTGGTTTTTTTTTTTTAAGGAAATGGTTATCTTATTTATTTTATTTTATTTTATTTTATTTTATTTTGAGAGAGTACAAGAGGGACGGGGGTGGGGGTGGGGGGAGAGACAAAATCCCAAGCAGGCTCCACGCCGTCAGCACAGAACCTTCGATGGGGGGCTCAAACTCACAAACCATGAGATCATGACCTTAGCTGAAGTCTGACATTTAACTTACTGAGTCACCCAGGTACCCCGAAATACTTCTTTTTTGTTGTTGTTTGTTTTGAGAGAGCAAGGGAGGTACAGAGTGGATTCACAGAGAGCATCTTTTGTTTTTAATGTTTATTTTAGAGAGAGAGAGCACAGGAAGGGGAGGAGCAGAGAAAGAAGGGTACAGAGGATCTGAAGTAGATTCTATGCTGACAGCAGAGGAACCCAATGTGGGGCTTGAACTCATGAACCATAAGATCATGATGTGAGCCAAAGTCAGGTGCTTAATCGACTCAGCCATCCAGTGCTCCGAGAGAGGGAGAGAGAGAGAGAGAGAGAGAGAGAGAGAGAGAGAGAGAGAGAATCTTAAGCAGGCTCCACACTCAGCATGGAGTTTGATGCTGGGCTCCATCTCATGACCCTGAGATCATAACCTGAGTTGAAATCCAGGCGCTTCTATTCATGGGTATTTTAGAAGGTTAGACCTACATTTGTAAAGTGATTAGTCACCTATTAACATAACTATCATCCGGGTAAGTTCAGAATACAGTAAAACTTTGGAGTGTGAGTAAGTTTTTCTGAGAGCGTTCCACAGACGAGCAAACATTTCTTTTTCTTTTTTTTAATGTTTATTTCTTTCTGAGACAGAGAGAGACAGAGCATGAGTGGGGGAGGGGCAGAGAGAGAGGGAGACACAGAATCCGAAGCAGGCTCCAGGTTCTGAGCTGTGAGCACAGAGCCTGACGCGGGGCTCAGACTCACAAACCGTGAGATCGTGACCTGAGCCGAAGTCGGGCGCTCAAACAACTGAGCCACCCAGGCGCCCCACGAGCAAACATTTCTAATACATTTTAACTTGATAAACAAGTGATGTCTTGCAATAAGAGTAGTCTGTGATGCCAGACGTCAGATGATTACAATTGAGTCAATGGTTCTTGAAATTTGCTTTGATATACCAGTGCTTTGGGTTACAAACGTATTTCTGAAAGAATTAAGCTCGCAAACCAAGGTTTTACTGTATTTGCATTTTTTTTAAAAGTTGATTGCTCACACATGTAGGGTAAAATGTTTGGAAAATGACCAACTGTCTCCCTCACCCCACACACATAACACCTGGCCCAACCCGAATGGTCTTGGTGATGTGCATGTTACTATAACTTCTGAGTACTTATTTTAAATTCTCTTACTTTTTATTTAAAATTATGTTTATAATATATTTTAGACATGCAAAAAAGATAGATAATAATGATACTAATGCCTCCCCCACATTTAACAAGGATGATTGTTGTCTAATAGTCTACCAAATGAGAAAATTGCCAAGTGTTAATGTAGTGTATAAATAATATATAAGATTAGAAATTATCTAAAGCTACACTATGTCTTTCTTATGATACATATACTTATTAAGATACAACTATACAGTGAGGAGGGTACTCAACTACTTCTGAAGGGTCATTACCTATTGGAAATTGCATGGGTGAAGTCAGAGGCTTCAACCATATCTGTGATGCTTTATTTTTAAAAATCGTCTACAGCAAATATGGAAAATGTTAACAAATGTTGATTCTTGGAGGTTTTCAGGATACGGCATTTGACAATTTGACTTTTTTTTTTTTAATTTTTTTTTCTTCGTTTTTCTTTATTTATTTTTGGGACAGAGAGAGACAGAGCATGAACGGGGGAGGGGCAGAGAGAGAGGGAGACACAGAATCGGAAACAGGCTCCAGGCTCCGAGCCATCAGCCCAGAGCCTGACGTGGGGCTCGAACTCACGGACCGCGAGATCGTGACCTGGCTGAAGTCGGACGCTTAACCGACTGCGCCACCCAGGCGCCCCGACAATTTGACTTTTTAAGTAGAAGCTGTTTTTCCTTAGGAATGTTTTTCCTTCCCCTCAGGCACATTTGTAATCAATAAAGGGAAATTACATGAAATGATCATGGGTAGATGTCCTTTGTAAATGTGTCTACTGTATGACTGTCACTGGAGTCAGAGAACTGAGGAAAGGGAAGAAAGGGCAATGGGCTTCACATTGGGTCCCTCAGGATTTTATTTGAATTGTCCGATGCTCTTCTGAAGGGTGATAGAGGTAGAATTCATCTCCACTGCTGTCATCACCATAGCTGGCATTTATTGCAAGCCTTACGATGTGTTTGTCACTTGCCGAATACTGTACATGGGATATTAGTGAGGATACAATTTTGTTCACCGTATCAGAGACCTGAAGTAACAGTAGCTTAAAGAAGATATCATTTTATTTGTGACTCACATAATGGTCTGGACATACACAATCCATGGCTGATAGGATGGCTCCATGAAGGTCAAGTACCCAAGCTCCCTTCTGTCTTGTTGCTTTGCTAGTCCTACAATATTGCCTTTATACTCATAGTCTATGATGGTTCTTGGCTCTCTCTCACTAGTTCTTGCTCATTTTCCCTGGTCAGAATTCAACCACGTGAGCACATCTGGCTACAAAGGAAGCTGGGAAATGTAGTCTTTATTCTGCATGGCCATGTAAGGCAGCTGTAAATATTGGGGCTTCTATTCCTATAGAATAAGAGGAGATGCACATTGGGGAAGCCATAAGAAATCTGTGCCCCAGTGAAGAGTTTCTATTTAACCTTACAACAACACTAGGAGTCAAGCCCAAATTGACTCACTGAACACTTGAGAAGAAGAGAGATTAGATTTCTTGCTGAAGGTCACACTGCTAGTATGTGGTAGGGCTGGGTGCGGCTGTATTTTTGTTTCTTCATATGTTTGCATCTAGTTTGCCGAGAAGTTCTAATACTAGGAACTGAGCGGGGAATTTCAGCTTCCTTGGGACTGCCACACCTTGTCAGTGTTTGCTTGATTTCATCACATCATTCAAAACAATCATCCAGGAAGAAGTGTGTGCCCTGTACCTCAGAGTTGAAAGCAAGCACCCATTTAATTTTGTCCAAGGAATTTTGTGACATTTATTGAGCAATGGGTAATACATTTGGATGTTGCCCAATCAAAACCAGGAACATATACCAGGGAAATGTTATTCTTTAATTTGGTTCAGGTCATACCTGGCTTCTGGTTAGGCTAGCAAATGCACCTCTATTATCTTTTTAATAAGAAGGAAATGCTTTAATAGAATATATGTTCTAACATCTTTTTTCTGTGCCTATGTTAAGACTATGGACTATCTCCTCAATATTAAATAAAAAGTAGCAAATTTTCCAGAAATGATTTTATTTTAGGAGCAACAAGTAGCATTGAAACCATATGTTGCTTTTTTACAACATCATCCAACCAGCAGCTTCTTCCGTGCAACAACATTTGGCAGGTGACCCCGTTCTTTCACCCTGATCACAATTTCCAAGAGTTGGCCTGTGCCAAAACCAAAATTTCAAATGGGAAGCCTGGTTCCTGAAAGTTCACATCTGCCATTATTCAAGTTCATGCTGGAACAGAAGGGAATACCCTAGATAAGGCATGCAGTCACCTGTTGTAGATCTCTGCCTTTGGAAATGTTAAAAAGGTGAAATCTTTGTGTGGTTCAGGACCAGCATCAGGATTAGGGTGAGACAAGCGTGGCATTCACTTCCGGCAGCAAAACTCACTTCTGGCAAGTGTCAAAAAACTTAGTAATCAAGACAAATAATATTTTAATGGAAGTTTTAAATGTAAAAACAAATGAAAAAAATCATGTTGAACACATATCAAAATTTTAAATGAAGATAGGCTGTTGTTTGGGTTACCATGGTGCGTTGTTGTGGGATGGGAACAGTCATTTCCAATTAGCCCCACATTCCTGGCCCCAAAGTCCTCAGGTGCCACCAGGAGGGTTTATGAGGGTTGACAATGTGTGAGAACAGGTTGGGCAATGAATGCGGGGCTTTATACATGGTCATAATTTTTTATTATAGAGCTTTTACTAATTTTTCTCACTAGGCTCAAAATATTTTGGGGATATTTTGATGAGTGTATATAGGAGTGTACATTTTCCCTTTGTCTCAGGTTCCAATATGGCTCCACAGTGCGGTGTTCGGGATTTCTGGGAACCCAACTTTTCATGCTAAGTGAGCTGTTGCTACAGGAGCTCTAAACTCTTGAGAGACCTAACTGGTTCTTTCTCTGAGACCATTTGGCTAAACACACGACTGCTGTCCCTTTAATCATCATGCCACTTAGCCTTTTACACTTACACTGGATGGAAGTCTCTGCTTTGTTTGTCTGTCTAAATATGCGTTAATATCATCTAACCTATGCTGGAAATCCCCCGATCCCTATCTCCTCAATTTTTCCCTTGATAAATTAGGTTCCTCTTTTTTTCTCTCCTGTTTTAATCCTGATTCCCATTTATAAGTGTGTGTGTGTGTGTGTGTGTGTGTGTGTGTGTGTGTGTGTCTGTTTATTTCACATCTATCTCTCCTGCTACATTGCAGGCTCCTTGAGGGCAGGGAGCATATCTATTTGGCTAATTACTCAGCCCTCAGGACCTAGCATAGTGTGTACGTATTGTAGGGATTCATACAGAGTTTTTAAAAAATGTTTATTTATTTATTTATTTTTGAGAGAGAGAGAGAGAGAGAGAGAGAGAGAGAGGGAGAGAGAGAGAGCTGGGAAGGGGCAGAGAGAAAGGGAGAGAGAGAATCCCAAGAAGGCTCTGTACTGTCAGTGCAGAGCCCGAGGCAGGGCTTGAACTCACGAACTGTGAGATCATGACCTGAACCCAAATCAAGAGTCAGACGCTTAATTGATTGAGCCACCCAGGCCCCCCTCATACAGACTTCTTAATAGATAAAAATTGTAAGTAAAGCTTCAGGTGCTTAATAAATGTTATCGGTAATCATGCTACAGGATTATTTTTTTAACTTGGAAAAATTTTTTATTTTTCAAAGTTTATTTATCTTGAGAGAGAGAGTGAGTGAGAGAGGGAGAGAGAAAGAACATAAGTGGGGGAGGGACAGAGAGAGAGGGAGAGAGAGAAGACGCCAAGCAGGCTCCACTCTGTCAGTACAGAGTTCAATGTGGGGCTCAAATTCACGAACCATGAGATCATGACAGCAGCTGAAATAGAGAGTGGGATGCTTAACCGACTGAGCCACCCAGGCGCCCCAGATGCTACAGGATTTTTTAAAAAAATCAAGAATGCCTTTAAATGTCAATGAAATAAATCCCTTTTTCCTGTTTTGAGTTAGGTCTTGAATAAGCCGTGTTTCTCCTACCTGACAACTACTCTTACATTTCAAGTGATGTTTCGCAATGTCTGGAAGGGCGGTATTGCAAAGGCAGTTTGACCCTGTGGAAAGAGCATTGGGTCGGGAACCAGGAGGCCCGGTAACTCTAAAAGAGAACGGGATGCCTTTGGTATAATGGGCTGGGTTTCACCCCAAAAAGTCTAGCAGGCCTCATCCTTATTCTCGTGTAGGTCCTTGATCATGAGTATGTTCCTGAAACCCAAAGTTCCCCTGGTTTCTTTAGGTCTGCCCTGCCCACTGCTTAAATCTGACCATGAACCCTTATAGCAAAGACCTCTTCACACCAGAGCCCAGCCCCATCCACTACACCATTGTGCAGCCAGCAAAGCCTCCATGCCCCAGTTCACTGTCTTCTCTGAGTGTCTTCTCTTTGAAGCTTCTGAATAGTATCAGAGGAATCTAGAAGCTACCTCCTTGAGGAGGCCAGTGGTTCAAAATGTTTAGCCAACTCAAGTCATGCTTTTGCAGTAGGCACCAGACCAGGCAAGGAGTCCCTGTCTTCTAGGACTGTCTTCTCAGGTTGGAAGAGGAAGGATAGTGAAGGAAAGAGCCCTGGCATTGGCGTCTGACAGATTGGGCTCTAGTCCCAGAATGACATTCACTAGCCTGGTAGTTTCAGTTTGAAATTGAGAATGTGGAAAGACAATAATAGTAATACTCTGTCGCTCAGAATTCTTGGATACACATGACAGACACCTAACTCAAATGAACTTAAATAGGTGTCAATAACTTAAATGGCCTAAATGGGAACCGACCAGTGGTGCTTATCTGGTTTATTTCTTATAAGCCCCCAAAGGGTGGGGTATAGCTAGATTTTGGCGACAGATGGAACCAGGATCTGCAACATTGTTAGGACACTCTTTTCTGTCTCTGTTCTCTGCTTGTCCCTACGTGCAAAAATTGCAGTTCCTAGGGAGTGGTGGTTCTTCTAGTGGTGGGAAACATGACCTCCTATTTCACAGCTTCTCTCCCAGAGGGAGATTGGTTTTCTTCCCTGCGATCTCACTTGAAAAATCCTGGGAAGGACCTGATTGGCCTAAGTTGGATCACATGCTGACCATTGGAGCAGTCAGCTTTGGCAAGGGTGGGTGGTTTCCTGTGATTGGCAACCTTCTGTAGAAGCACATGTGGGAGTCGGTGGAGGGGTTTTCCTCAAGGAAGGGAGTTCCTTTTCCCAGCAAATGCAGAGATACCAGGCCGACTGAATAATGTCCACCACACAACCTCTTAGGGTTGTTTATGAGGGTTAGAGATAACGCATAGAAAGCATGAGTAGTAGAAATGATGATGATGATGGTGGTGATGACGGTGAGGAGGATGAGAAGAAGTAGTGTCTCAGCATCTCTAGATACTCAGGCTCCACATGGGAGCCATTATATCTCACAGAAGGAAGCACACTTTCTTCTTTGTTATTCTTTTGACCCTCGTACAATCATCATAATAGACTCTTACGAACCCCCTTAGTCACAGGTGAAGAGATAAGACCTAAAAAGGTTATGTCTGCTCAAGGACATAGAGTGAGTGGTACAGCAAGGCCCAGAACCAACCCTCAAGGCTCCCAATCTATTCTACTTTTTGTATACCATGTGGGGATTAAGAGTGCTGGCCCTGAAGCTGGCCTGCCTGGCTTTAAAGCTCAGCCCCTCCTACTGTGTGACATTGAATAAGTTCCTTAACCTACCTCTCGGAGCCTTAGAGAGTCCCCTTTGCAGGGTCATTATGGGGAATTAAGTGCATTAATATGGGCATATTGGCTATGATGATGATTCCATTCTCAGATACTACCACCGGGGTCTCCTGCCCTGGAGCTGGTCACCTCCCCCTAGTGTGTCCGGGGACATGCCAGGCATTGCAGTGGGGCTGCAGTCTGGTTCCAGTGGGCACTGGGATCGGAGGGGGAACAGCCATTCAAACCACCTAAGGCTCTGAATAACAAATGAAGCCATCACCTCTCTCTCTCTCCATCCCAGTGGTTTTCTAAATAAACATTTCCCCAACAGAACAGTGCTTTGTGAACCACTGATGCTGCAAGGCTCTCCCTGATCTCACACGGGATGCTCGGCAAAACACCGAAACTCCCTGTGTCTTTTCCTCCTTTGAAAGAGCGCTGTAGCAGTGCCTGTGATTTCACGAATAGCACAGGCTTTGGAATCAGATAGGCCTGGGTTCGAATCCCTCTGCGGCCACTGGTTAGCTATGGGACTTAGGCAAGGTGCTGGACCCTCTTTCGTGCCTAAAATCAGAACAGTACTAATATCCACCTTGTAGAGCTGTTGAGAGGAGTCTCTGGAGGGCAAGTCAAGTGCTTAATACAGAGTGTGCTTGGTGCATGATGGCTGTCGTCAGAATTAAGTGTCCTATGATGCATACGTGTTTGAGAACGCACCAAATCACTGAGTGAATATAAAGCCTTATTTTTTATAAAATAAAGACGTCTGCAAGTGTTTTCTCATAATTATGCTACCTCTTAGTTCTGCAGAAGCCTTAACTGGATAGAACTTTGGGTAAGAGATTTCCACGTGATTTTAAAAAACAATAACAGGGGTGCCTGGGTGGCGCAGTCGGTTAAGCGTCCAACTTCAGCCAGGTCACGATCTCGCGGTCCTTGAGTTGGAGCCCCGCGTCAGGCTCTGGGCTGATGGCTCAGAGCCTGGAGCCTGTTTCTGATTCTGTGTCTCCCTCTCTCTCGCCCCTCCCCCGTTCATGCTCTGTCTCTCTCTGTCCCCAAAATAAATAAACGTTGAAAAAAAAAAAGTAAAAAACAATAACAAGGAAATGTACTCTCACAAATGGGAGAAACGTCTTCTTCTTCTTCCTATGTGAAAGGCAGCAGGATTAATTCTGGCAACAGAAACAAAAAGAAACCCTCCCAGAGCAGCAAATGATTCCTGACCCTGGTTTCAGAGGAGGATAAGAATTCCCACATTGATCTACCAGAGTCATGCTGAGCGCTTCTATCAACCAGGGACCTGGAGGTGGGCTGGCTCTGGGCGAGGGATGGTTTCTCAGAAATAGAATTGGAAGGATTCTCTCCTTCTGTTTGTGTCCTCCACATCCCTCATCAGCCGCACCCAATCCTGCCAGGGGTCCCATTGCACATGGAGCCACTTGCTGAAGTCCTAGGTCCTACAGTTTCAAGTAATCCCTGTTTGTAAAATCCTCTTGAACATTTAAAAATTTTTTTTTCAACGTTTTTTATTTATTTTTGGGACAGAGAGAGACAGAGCATGAACGGGGGAGGGGCAGAGAGAGAGGGAGACACAGAATCGGAAAGAGGCTCCAGGCTCCGAGCCATCAGCCCAGAGCCTGACGCGGGGCTCGAACCCACGGACCGCGAGATCGTGACCTGGCTGAAGTCGGACGCTTAACCGACTGCACCACCCAGGCGCCCCCCTCTTGAACATTTTAGATAGTTCCTTTATACTCTCAGTAGTGGAAAGTGCTTTCTAAGGTAATGAACAATATGACCAGATGTACTTGTATTGGTCAGGATAGGCTAGGTTAAGGCAAACCAACCCCGGAAATCTCAGGGGAGCACAAAAAAGCTCTTTTTTTTGCCCTCCGGCTCTGGACCCACTGCAGGCCTGATGGATCTCTAGGGTAGCTTCTGTCTGAGTGGGAGCCCAGGGACAGAATCTACTTGCATCGGGTGACCCCAGCATGGAGTTCCCAGGTCACTGGGACAGAGGAAGGATGCATGGGGAATGCACTCTCCCTTGTAAATGCCACACGGCACTTGCATTCATGAGTCAGTGCGGAACCAGGTCTCGTAGACCCACGTAAGTTTAAGGAGAGGGAGATGCGTGGTTCTTCCAAGTACCCAGAAAAGAGAGACAACGGAGTATGAAGGATCAGAAGTCCCTGCTCCTCCTCTATCTTCCTTTTCAAATGCAGAGATCCTAGTCTTGGATCAGGGCTGCTGGCGAGAAAAATCTGAAGGAGCCTTGAAAGTCTAACAAAAGGAAATGTGGAGAGCCTCCCATGAAAAGGGAAAGTATTTTCTTAAGAATGCTGAGTACTTAAATGCACAGAACAAACTGAGTGAGGGTTGCTTGTGGGAAGGCAGCGGGGATGGGCTAGATGGGGGATGGGCGTTAAGGAGGGCACTTGATGGGATGAGCACTGGGTGTTATATGCAAGTGATGAATCACCAAATTCTACTCCTGAAACCGTTATTACACCATATGTTAACTAACTTGGACTAAAAAAAAAAAAAAAAAAAAAAAAAAAAAAAAGAATGCTGGGTACCTCCCTTTCCTTGGTTCAGCTTTCCTTAACATAACAAGGGAATTTAGGGAACCAAAACAGCTTGAGGATTGAGACAGTGGGAGCATGTGTGGAAATGCAGGACCTCCCCAAATTCAGCTACCCCAGTCACCCCCCTTACCGCCCTCTTCCCTCATCCTGGGAACACACTACCACGTTCCACCTTCTTAATTCTCTCAGTGTGATTATTACTGACTTAGGTTTTTTTCTTTCAATAACTTACTTTTCCTAAAGGAAAAGGAACTTTGTATTTCTGTCTTAGTGAAAATCCAGTATCATTCACCATAGATAGAAGATATCCATAAGAACACATACAATGTCAATAAAACAGAGAGTTCTGAACCTGAGGTTTGCTCTCCCAGTTACAAAGGGAGACTAACAAATCCCGGAATGGTGAAAAAGACAAGCCAGCTCTAAACCGGAACTACTTTTCATGGAATCAGACAGATTGAAAGAGGAGTGTCAAGGAGGAGGCAAACAGCTCAGATGTGGACGCTGTGTCCCGATGCCTGTGTTCTAATTCCAGGGCCACATCACTTACTAGCCGTGTGACCTTTGTGCCTCCTTCTCCTCATCTGGAGATCTGAGGATAATAATATTACCTACTTCATACACATGAGACTCCTGTAACAGTGCCTGGCAGATAAGAAGGGCTATAAAATAAGCATTACCAATTTATTTTTTATTTTTTATTATTATTTTTAACGTTTATTTATTTTTGAGACAGAGAGAGACAGAGCATGAATGGGGGAGGGTCAGAAAGAGGAAGACACAGAATCCGAAACAGGCTCCAGGCTCTGAGCTGTCAGCACAGAGCCCGACGCAGGGCTCGAACTCATGGACCGCGAAATCATGACCTGAGCTGAAGTCAGCCGCTTAACCGACTGAGCCACCCAGGCACCCCAGCATTACCAATTTTTAGTATTATTTCTTACAGTGTGATGTCTTGTTTAATTCTGTCTCCTCTACCTGCTAAAATCTCCTGTACCTCATTAAATTATCTCTCATTCCTGGTGAGACGCATCCCAATCCTGGAGAAACATCCATTGAATGGAACCAGCAGAGGCTCTGCAAACTGTCAACTCTGAACCACAAGCCCTTTGGCTTCATTGGTGACCCTGTAGCAGATTACAAACTTCTTTAAATCTAAGTTTCCTAGGTAAGGATAAAAATACCTACCTCCTAGAAGATGCGATAAGGTCAAACAGGTAAAACAGAATCTATCCAAATGTCAGACCTAACAAGGAGATTGACTAAATACTGGTTTACCTTAAACCAGTAATTCCTAACTGTCTCCGAGGGATTTGTGGAACGCTCCGGTAGAATCTTCAAACGTGTTGCCCACTATATTATAGTAATTTGAAAATACACCTACGTACGTTAGAGCACTGGGTCTCAGAATCAAGCAGAACTAAGAATCACATGGAGAGAATCATCTCAGATTGCACCGGACTTTCTGATTTTAGCCCCTCATCCTGAGATGCTCCTCAGTCCTGGGCAAACCTGTATGGTTAGGCACTCTACCTGGAGAATCGTTTAAACTTGGATTCCTGGACTCCAGAGATTCTGATGCAGCAGGCCTGGGTGGGATGGGGCCTGAAGATTTGCACTGCTAACCAAGCTCCCAGGTTTTCTGCTGTGAGTGTAAGGACCACACTTAGAGAAGCTGTGGCTTAGAGCCCTTTATCCTATTAATGCCTATGACTTGGTGTTCTGTTTCTAAAAGTTGAGAGTTGCTCAACTTTTATAGCTTCCCAGATGTCTTCACAGCTCTCTGAGGTTGGTGTTTCTTCCCCATTTAATAGGCAAGAAACCTAAGGCTTAGCAATGGTTTAGCGATTTGCTTGACGTCATATAACTTGGAAGCCACTCAAACTCAGATCTGACACGGAAACAGGTTTTCTCAATCCTACCCCCTTAAGCCGCAGACGTCTGTGCTCAGCTCCCTTACTTTGGAATGAATTCTCTCTACGAGAGTATGCTAGTGCCCTAGAGAAGTGGGTTTCTGGCCAATCGTTACCAGAGTTCTGCAGTGGACACAGCAGGTAAATATGTACACACACACACACACACACACACACACACACACACATACTTTTTTAAAAAGTTTATTTATTTTGAGAGAGAGAGAAAGCACAAGCAGGGGAAGGGTAGAGGCAGAGGGAGGGAGAGAGAGAGAGAGACACACACACAGAGAGAGAGAATCTCAAGCAGGCTCTGCACGGTCGGCACAGAGCCAAATGCGGTGCTTGAACTCATGAGCTCATGATCATGGATCCATGACCCCGTAGGATCTCAGCATATGTTTGTGGCATGAATGCCAATAACATCATTAATAATTTCTGTTTTATGCTCCGCCGCGTCTCCTTTCTTCAAAGGGAACCTAACTTTTCTTGAGTTGCTATCCAGGGATCTCTTTTGCTCCTTCTCCTTCCTCTTCCTTTCTCTTTCCAGTCCCCTTTCCTCCCACCCCTCCCTTCCTAGTGACGCTCTTAGTTGTCACTGAGGAGGGAGGAGAAAACCTTGGGAAAGCAGCTGAGAGATGGTGATGGGAAAGAGCTAAATCAGTTTAGAGGCCAAGTTAGTAACTCCAGCTTTTCTATCAGGAGCCTGTGCGGAGCCTGGAAAGCCTGGGCAGCGAGGCTTTATTTTCCGCCCCCTGGTCTTTGGTTTCGTTTTCTTTTCGGCTTTTTCCACCCCTCCTGGAAAACCACCCAGCCCTGCTGCGGTGGTCGCTGTGCGGTGGCCGTGGCCTGCGTCCCTTGTCTGCAAGGTGGACGTTTGCTAGGGAGCTCACAGAACTGGGCCTTGAGGAGCCCAGGCGAGACAACGGATACGAACGAGATGTGAAGGTGGGACGACTCTAAGGAGCAACCGTCATTGTCACTGTCATTTAAGCTGGAGGGAACAGAGCTTGCGAGTTGAAGCTAGTACCAAGAACGTGCACTTCACAGCCAAATATACAAGTTTTTAAGGAAGTCTGCTCGCCCCGTGGTTGGCCCACGTGATTCCGAATGGACTGGCCTTACGGTGCATTGAGAGCATCATCCTTCTGTGTAAACCGGCACTTTTTTCAGTTATTCGTCATTTCATGACAGAATTGGGAAGCCGCCTGTTCTCTAGACCAGGGTTTTGGGTTGGTCAGGTACATGGTATTTTCACAGATCAGTTAGTACTTTTCCTTATTTCTCTCCTGTCCGGGGAGGCGCTGCTGTTCAGGCGTGTCTTTGCTTTTCCTCCAGATACATATGCTCTGAGGATTTATGCCACCAGGAATAATCTCCTACCCTCAAGCCTAGGCAGGCAGGGACCCATGATTACCTTTGTGTAGAGCAACTTTCTGTAGAAAATTGGACCTTCTCCCTTCGACAGAAGGCAGACCAGCGAGGTTCTTTGAGCAGCCAGCAGAGGGTCCCAGGTCTGCCCCGTAAATGCTGACGGATTATGAAATCCTTATAATATCTGCGGCTTGCAGAGATCTCGAGGTATTCTGCAATCAGATGTGAGATCTGGGGAGTGGAGTGTGGTCAAATTTTCAGCAGAGATTTGTAGATCACCTATGACCATTTTTGGAATGGGAATGGGAATGGGCTTTTTAAGTCTTTGTTTCAGGTGCAGGAATTTTTCTGAAGGGCTTTATGTTCTATGTGGAAAGGTGAAATGTGAATAAACAGACATACACAACATGGAAATTACGAAGCAAGTGGACAGATACTGCACAGGAAGTCCCTTTACCATCGGAATGGCGTGATCATAGACTTCTTAAAAACTGGAATCTGGCCTTCCGTCTCTCTGATCCACATCATGCTGGTAGATCCTTTGTAAATATGATATTGTGTTACATGCAAATATGTACATCATGTGCAAATATGATGTTGTATCCTGCTGACATCTTCAGTGGTTCCCAGGTGCCTCCGTGATAACACTCAGTCTCCTTGGTTTGGTCCTTCATTTCCCTCCCAGTCAGGCCCAGCCTCCCCTCTTGCCATTGCCCGGATTAAACTCCACATGGCAGTCACTGAGAACAAACTGCAGTGCCCCGAGCATGCCTGACTAGGTACATTTGAGGATGCTCTTTCTCTGCTTTTCCCATCACGCCAACTTCTTCTCTCTTTCCAGACCCTGTTCAGGATCCTCATCTTAGGGATGACGTCTCTGACTATCCCCTCATCTTTTAATGCCCTAAACCCTGTCTTCCACTCGTTAGGTGCCCATCTGAGCTGCCTTATCATCCTGCCATAGCCCTTGATGTTCTAGATGATTAATCAGTGGCTTACATGTCTATGCCTAGCTCAAGACTGTTGTCTTAGAGACAGGGGCTGTATCTTGTTCACTGTGCATTCCCAGAGCCTTGTACAGTGCTTGGGGTCTAGGATGCGTGTAATAATTATTGGTCGATTTAATCATTTAATGAGTGGCTAGTTCCGATGCGGTCCCCCTCCCTCTCCAGTGGCACTAGCCTCTTGCTTCCTTCTTTAAGGGTCACTGGGCAGGGATCCTGCAGAGTGGATGGGGAAGACATGCATATATGGTGGGATTTGCCCTTCTTAACAGGCTTATTATATACACAGTTATGTCTTTATTGTTCCCCCTTTTAATTGGATTAAGGGAGTTATTCTCTGAGAGATGAAAACACGATATTGAATTCTTATGAGAAATTAGGTAGAATAATAGAATGTTGAAGTAGAAGGGACCTTAGAGGTTATAGGGATCATCTTTCTCATTTTTCAGGTGAGAAACCAGGCCCAAGGGTAGAAAGATTTGTTAAGCTTTCACGATCAATTAATAGCTAAAGACATCTGTTGCTTTTGCCTAACTCAGTCCCTTTGGGGGAACCAGCCCTTCCCACTCTCAGTCATAGCATTTTGAGTGGTGCTGGGTTTACTCCCAAATCCAGGATGAGCATATGAACTGGGTCTGGCCAATCAGAGCATCAAAACATGTGTTCCCAGGAGGCCAGTCAAAGGTGATGAGACTTGATTCCAGAACATTGGAAAAGAAAAGTTCATATGCCCCATTGGGGTTGCTGAGAAGATAGGACCAACCATTGGCAGCCATCTTGTCACCATGAGTGGAGAGCCAAGGAAAACAGTGCCAAGAGATGAAGAGAGTGAGTCTGTGCTAATGGCATCATTGGAGACCCTGATACAGATGTGTCTGATCCCTGATTCCTGTAGGAACTCATTAATTATTGTGTATGTGTGGCTTTTTTGCTCAAGTTCAATTCTGTCCCTTTCAACCAGTTAATCTAATATAATGTTAGAACTAGAACCAGGCCTCTTTACCCCCAAATGCAGTGCTCTTTCCACTGAACCACACTGGGCATTCCTCCAATTAACCCTATGCCAACCATCATCACATAAGAGAAAGTAGAATTGGGAGGGAATGGGAGACAACAGCGCTACATTTTGATGAGTAGGGGATGTGTCTCCAGTGAGGGACTCTGGGGACTAGTGGGAGGTCACTGGGGTAACAGGAGGCGTTAGAACTGGAGCGAAAAAGAGAGTAGCTAAAAACCAAATTTTGCTTGTTTTCCTGTTTTGACATGCGGTGGAGGTGGGGGGCTACGGGGGGTGGTTAGAGGTGGGGGCATATATGTGACTAGAAGCAGATTCAGCCAGGCTTTTCTTCTAGATTAATGAAAAGACCCTTTGGTCTGGACCTGGGGAAGTTGCTGGGGTGCAGATTGGAAAGGCAAGGACAAAAGTCACGACATCACTATTTTACCCTTAACATCTCATGACTCCCCTAAGTGTGGGAAACTCTGTGCCACAGACTGGCCGCAGCCACGACAAGTGAACCTTCTCTATGTCCCGGCACCACTGATATGACTGTGCTGGGCCATGCCTGTTGTTGCAGGCAAGATATGCTAATGAGATGGCTTCCCACCTTGGTGATAATTTGGTTTCTAGTCTCTGAGGTCAAATCTTCATCACAATGCCCAGGATGCATGAACTAAAATGGAGGGTCTGTCCCTGGTGGCAACCCCACCCATACTGCCCACACACACCAGGACGGAGTTTTTAGAGGTCGGATTCATCCTGCTAATGTAACTCTCTTCTCTGTATTCATATAAAGTTCAAAAATAGGGGGCGCCTGGGTGGCTCAGTCGGTTAAACGTCCGACTTCGGCTCAGGTCATGATTTCACGGTCCATGGGTTCCAGCCCCGAGTCGGGCTCTGTGCCGACAGCTCAGAGCCCGGAGCCCGTTTCAGATTCTGTGTCTCCCTCTCTCTCTGCCCCTCCCCTGTTCATGCTCTGTCTCTCTCTGTCTCAAAAATAAATAAACGTTAAAAAAATTAAAAAAAAAATAAGCAAAAGTAAGTTATGGCATTAGAAAGCAGGATGATGGCTACCTTTGGGAGGTGGGCCGGGAGGGTCTTGGAGAGGGTGCGAGAGAGTTTTCTGGAGCGTTGTGTTCTTCGACTGTGTGCTGTTTACCCGCAAAAGTTCTGTTTGTGAAAATCTCTTGAGCTATGTACTTATGGGTGATATACTTTTCTCTGTGTGTTGTATTTCAATAAAAACATTACAGTGTGTTAAATGCTGGTCATTGTAGTCAGTCAAATGAGGCCACTGAAATTATGTGATGATACTCTTCTCTTGTAAGGTGGGCACACAAATGATCCAGAATATGTTCATATTAATTTGAAAGTATATAATAAAAATGAAAATATAAAAGAAAAAATCTCGTAGCATGCTCACTGTCTTCCAGGGGTCCAGGACGCTGGATGGAAAAAACTGGAATATTAAGATACCTCAGAATCAGTGTAAACAAACCTCAGACCCGGTCACCTCTCTCCACGTTGATTGCCGTCACTCTTTTTTTTTTCTTTTTTAAGTTTATTTATTTATTTTGAGAGAGAGCAAGAGCAGAGAGGGGCAGAGAGAGAGAGAGAATCCCAAGCAGACTCTGCAATGTGAGCACAGAGCCCACTGCGGGACTCAAACTCAAGAACCGTGAGATCATGATCTGAGCCCAAATCCAGAGTCAGACGCTTAACCGACTGAGCCACCCAGGTGCCCCGATTGCCACCACTCTTGTTCAAAGCACCAACAACTCTAGGCTGGACAGTGGCAATAACCTCTCGCTGATGTATAATCCACTGTCCACACAGGAGAAGACTGTAGACTTAAAAAACAGCTCAAATAACTTCCTTACTGGAAGACCTTCAAAGAATTCCTAAAAGTCTTTTTTATTTTCTTCCTGCCTTTGATCAGGTCTTTATTCAAAATTAGCTGTCCGAAATGATTTGATTCTTATGGAATAAACAAATGTAACTTTTTATGCAGCAGCCTTCTTTTCTTCCGAGGTGGGTTTCTCTTGTGCAGGCTTCTTCTCAGTTGCTTGGAAGCTGCAGCCTTCCCCCCTACCCTGCCAAAGTTTCTTCTGCTTTTTCACACCAGCAGGCTTCTTTCCTTTCTTCTCTACCACAGACCTCTTGCCTGGAACCGTCTTCTCTGATTTGGCTTCTAAGGCTGCGGCTGCTCTGTCCATCCAGAGTTTGTGATTCTTGGCCTGGCGATGAACGCTGTTCTGGGGCATAGTCTTGACATACAGGGTTAGCTTCAAACGTGATTCTTCAGGGCTCTGCGACGAGTCTTCTTCCGTGGTGCTCAGAGGGCTCTTTGGATCTCTGGGATTTTCAAGATTCCGCTAAGGTCTGTGTTAAGCATCTTGTGCACGGGAAGCTTATAGTTACTCTTGAGGGAGGCAGCCTTCTGCCAAGTGCCATACAGATCGTCTAACTTGCGGGGAGCACTTTCAGTCCAAATGCAGAAACGTCCACATACCCACCAGAAGCAAGCTGCGAAATGTTCGCTTGGCTTACATTAAGTGAAGTAAATCCAGGGATGTTTCTGGGGACAACGTGGTCCTCATTAGAGATAACGCAGGGTCCCCTGCACTGGATATGGCAACGGTTTCTCATTTTGCCCCTTGCCAGCTCTCATTTGCTGAGAGGCATAGAACTCTTTGATATCATTCCAGGCTTTAAGTCTCTTAGGAAGCAAAACAGCCACCTTGGACTTCTTGTAACCTTCAACTTTATCTTCAACCATCAAAGGAAGTTCAGGAACTTCCTCAATACGATGACCTTTATTTTTATTTACTTAGTTTTTTTAAAGTTTGTTTATTTTGAGGGAGGGAGAGGGAGAGACAGAATCCCAACCAGGCCCTGGCGCTGTCAGTGTGGAGCCCAAGGGGGGCTCGAACTCATGAACCACCGTGAGATCATGACCTGAGCTGAGATCAAGAGTCAGACACTGAACCGACTGAGCCACCCAGGGGCCCAATACGATGACCTTCAGACATGACCGGCACTGGTAAGGCGGAGGCAGCCAGGCAGAGCAGATGACGCACTGCCTCTGTGTCGTGCTCATTCTGCAGTGCTAACGACGCCAGGTTTCGGCTGGTGCGAACATGCGGCCCCCACAACACACGTTTCCAGAGGCACCTGGCCAGAATGGTGAGTCCCATTGCCTTGAACTCTGGGAAGTGGAGCCGCGGCTCTGCCAGCACCCCAAGACTCAGCACTGCTTCGATGACCTGCTAACTCACTGACAACACGGGGCTGTCTGTCGTTCTTGCCGAGTGGGTGTGAACAAAGTTCACAACATCAGGTCGAATTGGAGGCTTGAACACGGCAGGCAAAGTAGCATTTCTGCCAGATGATTCCCCCTTTTCGGAGTATAAGGATATCAATGAATAAATACATGCCATCGTGGGGAGAGCAGACAGCCACCCTCCTCTCATCCCTGTGGCTCCTACAGGAAATGTAAGAATTGCCAATAGTCTTAAAGCCCAGATCCCAGCACGCCCAGCAGTGACTGGTGCCTTCTGTCTCCCTGACCATTGTCCTACCACTCTCTCCCACCTCACCAATTTCCAGCCCCCCTGGCCTCTTGTCATCCTCCCAGCACGCCATGCTTGTTCTAGCCCCAAAACTTTGACATAGACAGGCACGTGTGCCTGAAGAGGGGTCTCCCAGGCCCTGGGGTTGCTGGCTCCCCTTCGGACCTTCTGTCTCAGCTCAGATGTCTCCCCCTCAGGTAGCCTCTCTCGGCCATTCTTCAGTCGCATCACCTTTTATTTTCTTCACGGTACCCGTGGCTATCTCGTTTATGTAGTTGTTACCAGAATGTGCGCGTCAGGAGGGCAAGGACCCATCCACCTTCTTCATCGTTCATATCAGTCAGTGAGTGTCCCGGAGGGCAGCGGATGGCATACTCAAAAGAGTATAACCAAGAAGAATTTAACAAAGGGACCTTGTACAGAAATGTGGCCAGGGCTAAGGGAACCAGCTCCCAGGGAAAGCCACCCCCGCCCCTAGGCCTGAAGGGGCAGGGCGAGGGGGGTCTCTTTTCCTTACTTTCTTTGTCTGTTAAAATATCTCTATGAGGTGCTTGCAAGACGTGGTTACATACGAGGACTGGGTCGGTAAAGCAAGCAGAATAACGCCTGGGCTGTATTAAGTGCTATGTGAGTGTTTGCCATTATTATTACCGATCTTATTTTAAACTCATTTAATTTAGTTCCTACAACTCTCTGAGGTGGAGCAGGGGTTGAAAACTGCCCGCCTATGGGCCGAACTTGGCTTCCAAACGTGTTTTGTTTGGCTTGCACACGTTTCTTTCAAATGAGCCAATATTTAAAAATCTGGACTTTTCTATAAAAATCTGGATTCCTGGCTCTTCTTTAAAAATCCTCATCTGGCAGCAACCAGCAGGGGCTCCATGCTGCCGGCTTCTTCAGAGGAGGCATGCCCTTAGCCCCGCCACCATACAATGGGTTGATTTCAGTGGTGACACAGTTGCTTCAGGCGAGGATTTATAACCTCAGTTAAGCTCGAGGTGGGGGTAGTTCCAAGGTTAATACAGTGGCACAAAAACACTGTTAAGGACTGCTCCTCCCCCAGTGCTGAGGTCTTCT
This sequence comes from Prionailurus bengalensis, assembly GCF_016509475.1. NCBI lineage: Eukaryota > Metazoa > Chordata > Mammalia > Carnivora > Felidae > Prionailurus > Prionailurus bengalensis. The sequence continues at coordinate 115,075,897 of NC_057358.1, forward strand.
GCCTTTCCTCTCTGATATCTTCAAGCATGTCAGCAATGATGTTCCTCCTCGTTTCTTCCAACGCTCCAAAGGCTCATAGGACGCATGCAAAAACACACGTGTCCAGAAGAGGAGAGCATGCCCTTGCATTGGTTTCTTTTTCTTATGCAGGAAAGTCTTAAACAACAACAACAACAACAACAACAAAACAGAACCCTAGCTGACTTCCCCCTGAGCTCACAGTGGCCAGGACTGGATCATATTACCAATTCCGGGGGGGGGGGGGGGGGGGGGGGGGGGGAGGGGGCAAGGGGGCCGGGAAGCATGTCTCACACTTCCTGCTGTTCTAAGTGGGAAGGCAGGATCTGCCTACAGGAAGGAAACAAGGTTGGTGAGTGGGCTCTCAAGAATGCCAGGTACAGCTCACCTGGTAACAGCTCAAGTGCATACATCCAGCTCCCGCTACTTACTTAGCTACCCGGGGGCAGCCGAATTTATGATTCTTGAGGAGAACTGTTTGCCCCATTTTACAGACAAACTGAAGCTCATAGAGAATACAGAATTTGCCCAAAGTGATACAACTAATGCGTGCTTTGAAGACTGCTTGCCACGTGATAAGCATTCAACAAGTAATAGCTACTAATTTTCTGGCTTCTGAGAGGTTTGAGGTATGATTACTTTAAGCAAGTTTTTTTGTTTTGTTTTGTTTTAATAATCACTTTGAGTTCTTTAGGAAGAAGGCCTACAGAGGTTGCAAATGCCACGATGACTTTACTTTTCAGAGTTTGAAATTCAATTAAGATACTTACTCCTGCCTGGATAATCAACAGCACCAAGCCATATTTATTGGATCTCCAGGTACACGAATAAGGTGCCACTGAAGATACTATGGGGGAGTGGGTGGCACCTGGGTGTCTCAGTCAGTTAAGTGTCTGACTTTGGCTCAGGTCATGATCTCTCAGTTCGTGAGCTCAAGCCCTATGTCTCATCTCAGAACCTGGAGCCTGCTTCGGATTCTGTGTCTCCCTCTCTCTCTGCCCCTCCCCAACTCACTTCCATGTCTCTCTCCTTCAAAGATGAATAAACGTTAAAAAATTTTTTAAAGAAAGATACTATACAGGGATGTGTGCCCTCCCAAACAACTTTGCGGGGCATTGTTTTATTATTTTAATGAATGAATTAGTTAATTTATTTATTTATTTTGAGAGAGAAAGAGGCAGATGGAAGAGAGAGAGAATCTTAAGCAGGCTCCATGCCCGGTGTGGAGCTCAATGCAGGACTCGATCTCACAACCCATGAGATCATAACCTAAGCTGAAATCAGGAGTCACACACTTAACCAATTCAGCCACCCATGTGCCCCACAGAGGGTGTTATTTTATAAGAGCAGAGCATGTGAATGTTGCAGGCATTGGAGATTGCCTAGATTGTTAGAATTTCTTAACAGGACTTGCATGCCATTTCATAAACTAAGGGGGAGGGGAAGCTGTAGTTCTGTAGAAGCTACGTAGATAAAGTTGTTTCTGATGCCATGCTAATGATAGAACCCCAAAACAAGACCCGGCAAGATGTTCCTTGGTGGAAAGAATCTTGTTGGGTTAGCAATGAAAGTGACTGATGCAACTTACTGTTCTTTTCCAATTGTATCTTATAAGCTACCATTGAAACAAGCAGATTAGGGCCCAGCCCTTCACTAATCCCTTAAGCTCATCCTTTTAAAATTCTCAGCAGCAAAGGAAGGTCTCACTTCTCCCCACCTCTGATGTTGCTTTCAGATCCCTTCACTGTTGGCATTTGCTCTTACTGGTTATTTGGCATTTGCTCTTACTGGTTATTTCCCATGCTGAATCAGGCACCAGCTTTCCGGCCATCTCCTGGGGGAGCCAAATAGTTTAAAACATCCTCATGTATCCTTACTAGTTCTCTTATTTATTTTTGTTGATGGGTCACACGCACATGCAAAGTAAGACTCTCAAAAAGAGTTTCAGTCATCTAATACCAAATCTCTGCTTTCTCGGTGCACGTCTTCACTGGTATTGTAGTTTTCTGGTTCATACAGATGAAATAAAAATTTGATTATTTAATCTTTAACCAAGTCCCAGCTTTAGCCAAGAGTATTAAATTCAGGATTCGGCTTCAAGAAGCTTAAGAATTCCTTGATGAAAAAGAAGGGCATATCATCATTCTTTTGCCCATTGGATCCCTTGTTTTGCTACCTTCCACTCTTCTGGCATCCAAACCCCGTGTCTGAAATTATTCAGTAATGAGACTAGCAGAGTCAGTGGTGCAATCCTGTTTTATGATTTTCAAAAAGCCCTGAAAATATAGGATGCTCAGTAACTAAGAGAGAAAGGCCTGATGAAAGTGATAAGAGATGTGAGAGGCACCCAGGGTGGACACTACAGCGAATACTTAGCCCCGCTGTTAAACTGTTCTGCCAGACTTGGCTCTTTACAGCTTGAGATCATCGCTTAAGTCTTCCTAGGGAGTATTTAAAGTAAAATGAGCCTCTTTTTGTTTATCCCACAGCTGCCATTTTGTCTTAACAACGTATTCCTTGAAGGCTTCTTAAAGGCTCGGCTGAATGCGGACATACCTTTGCAGACTATGCTGAGTCCTGATTCCTTAGCATGGCCCACCTCTCCAGCTTTATGTTGCTAGACTTTTTTCCAAAGGGGTGACACCGGCTTAGATTCCCACCAGCAATGTACCAGGGTTCCAAATTCTCCACATCCTTACCCACACTTATTATTATTTGCCTTTTTGATTATAACTGTCTTGGCAGGTCTTAAGTGGTATCTCATTGTGGGTTTGATTTGCGTTTCCTCCTTGATGGCTCAGGAAGGAGAATATTTTTTTCATGTGTTTACTGACCATTCATATATCTTCTTTGGAGAAATGCCCATTCAGATCCTTAGCCTATTTGTAACTGGTTTATTTATTTATTTTTATTATCTAGTTGTCAAAATTCTTTATATATTTCAAGTCCAATTTCTTTTTTAGATATAGAAATTGCAAACATTTTCTCCCATTCTGTGAGTTGTCTTTCCGCTTTCCTGATAGTGTCCTTTGAAGCATGAAAGTTTTAAATTTTGAAGCCCAATTTATCTAGTTTTCGTTTTGTTGTTGTGTTTTTGGTGTCATATCTAAGAAATCATTGCTTAATCCAGGATACTGAAGATTTTCACCTATAGTTTCTTCCAGGAGGTTGGTAGTTTTAGCTCTTATATTTAAGAGGTTTTTGATCCATTTTTAGTTAATATTTGTAAATGGTGTGAGATAGAGGTCCTACTTTCTTCATGTGAATATCTATTGTTCCAGTACATCTGTTGAGGAAATTATTCTTCCTCTATCCAATTGCTTGGGCAACTTTGTTGAAAATCAACTGACTGTAGATGTAAGGGTTTATTTCTGGAGGCTCCTGGGTGGCTCAGTTGGTTAAACGCCCTGCTGTTGATATTGGCTCAGGTCCTGATCTTGCCGTGGAGATCAGTTGTGAGATGGAGTTCTGCGTTGGGCTTCTGGTGGAGGGTGGAGCCTGCTTGGGATTCTCTCTTTCCCTCTCTCTCTCTCTCTCTCTGCCCCTCCCCCACCTTCTCTCTCTCTCTTAAAATAAATAAATAAACTTAAAAAAGGATTTATGTCTCATTCTCAATTCTATTCTGTTGATCTATATATATGTCCTAGTGCCAATAACCACACTACCTTGCTTACTGTAGCTTGTACTATTTTGTAATTGATAAGTGTGAATTTTCCAACTTCATTCTACTATTTCAGGATTATTTTGGCTATTCTGGGTCACTTGAATTTTCATATGAATTTTAGGATCAGCTTGTCAATTTTTGCAAATAGGTCAGCTAGAATCTCAAAAGGGGTTGCATTGGATTTGTGGATCAGTTGGATGAGACTTGCCCTATCCAACAATGTTGTCGTTTGATCAATGAACATGAGATGTCTTTCCATTTAATGGGTCTTCTTTAGTTTCTTTCAGCAGTATTTTATAACTTTCAGGGTATATACTTTGAACTTCCTTTGTTCATTTTTATTTCTAAGTATTTTATTCCTTTTGATGCTATTACAAATGGAATAATTTTCTTTTTTTAAAGTTTATTTATTTTTAGAGAGAGAGAGAGAGCATGTGAGCAGGAAAGGGGCAGAGAGAGGGTGAGAGAGAGAGAGAGAGGGGGAGAGAGGGCTCTGCCCTGTCAGCACAAAGCATGACACAGGGCTCAAATTGAGCTGTGAGATCACGACCTGAGCAGAAACCAAAAGTTGGACGCTTAACTGACTGAGCCACCCAGGCGCCCCGATGGAATCATTTTCTTAATTTCATTTTCGGATTGCTCATTGCAAGTGTATAGAAATACAATTGACTTTTATATAGTGATATTCTATCTTATAACCTTGCTGAACTCATTTTTTAGTTTGAATAGTTTTTTGGCGGATTCCTTAGGATTTTCTATGTATAAGATTGTGTCATCTGCAAATACAGTTTTACTTCTTCCTTTCCTATCTGAATGCCTTTATTTCTTTTCTTGTCTATTTGCCTAATTCACTGCAGTACAATGTTTAATACAAGTGGTGAGAATGGACATCGTCTTGTTCCTAGTCTTAGGGAGAAAGCATTCAGTCTTTTACCATTAAGTCTGATGTTAGCTGTGGGTTTTTCATAGATGCCCTTTAACAGCTTGAGAAAGTTTCTATTCTTAGTTTGTGGAGTGTTTTTTAATTAATGAAATGGTGTTGGATTTTGTCAAATGCTTTTCTGTATCTTTGCATCTATATTTCTGTTTTTAATTTTTTTAATTTTGTTTAATGTTTATTTATTTTTGAGAGAGAGACAGACAGACAGAGCATGAGCAGGGGAAGGGCAGAGAAAGAGGGAGACACAGAACCCGAAGCAGGCTCCAGGCTCTGAGTTTTCAGCACAGAGCCCGATGTGGGGCTCAGTCTCACGAACCATGAGATCAGGACCTGAGCCAAAATCAAGAGTAGGAGGCTTAACCGACTGAGCCACCCAGGCACCCCTTGATTCTTCTTTTAATTATCTGTAGAATTCACCAGGGAAGCCATCTGTACCTGAGATTTTTCTGTGGATAGTTTCAAAATTACTAATTGTTTTAAAACAATTATTTTTTATTTTATTATCACTCAAGTGTGGTAAAGCTATTAGATGAGGAGATAATTGCTGTTGAGAAGATAGTTTGTTACTCGAAGTTCCCAAGGTCTTACACACATGAGGAAACAACATCGTCAGTGAGGAGGCAAGGAGATCAAGGGGAAGCAACACATTGGCAAGGACTTTTTTTATGGTTTTCATGGAAAACAGTGTCATCAGGTTTAGGATGGTTAATTTAATGGTTTCAGCAGGCTCTAGGGCATAGTGATTTTTCCTGGTTGCCTGGCACTTGGAGCTGGGATGATTAGGGCAGTGGAATAGTGGCCCAGAGTATAAGAGCCCATTAACAGAGATGGTGGGGGCTGGGGTGGAGGGTGGGCTTTGGATGTGTTAGTTTACATATGAAAGGTATACTCACAGGTGAGTAGGTTACTATCTATGGGAATTGGCTAATCTGGAAGGGGCAGTCTCTCAGGTTCCACAAGACTTCAGATATCAACGCATCAGAAATACAGAAAATAAAAATGCATGATTAATACACAAATTCAATCTCTTTATTCATTATAGGACTCTTTAGATTTTCCATTTCCCGTTGAGTCACTTTGGGTAGTTTTTGTTTGTAGAAATGTGTTTGTTTCATCTGTGTTATTTAATTTGTTGGCATTCAGTTGTGCATAGTATTTTCTTACAGTCCTTTTTGTTTCTCTAATGTTGGTAACAATGTCCCTTTTCTCACTTCTAATTTTAGTAATTCAAGCCTTCTCTCTTTTTCCCGTGGTTAGTCTAGCTAAATATTGGTCAATGTGGTTTATCTTTTCAAAGAATCAACTTTTGGTTTTGTTGACTTTTCTCTGCTGTTTTTCTATTCTCTATCTCATTAATTTCCACTATAATTGTAATTATTTCCCTCCTTCTACTTGGTTTGGGTTCAGTTTGCTTTTCTTTTTCCAATGTCTTAAGGTGTAAGTTTGGGTTACAGCTTTGAGATGTTTTCTCCCCTTTCCAGTATGGGTGTTTATAGCTATAAATTCCCTTGAAAACACTGCTTTAGCTGCATCCCATAAATGTTGGCATGTAAGACTTTCATCTTCATTCTTCTGAAAATATTTTTAAATTTCCCTTGTGATTTCTTCTTTGTTATTTAGAAATATGTTGTTCAATTTCCACATATTTGTGAATTTTCCTAAAATTCTGTTATTCTTTCTGTTATGGATTTCTATTTTTATTCCACTGTGGTCAGAGAACATATTTTGTATGATTCCAATCCTCTTTACATTTATTTAGACTAATATATACCCTGGAGAATGTTTCATAGTGCACTTGAAAAGAATGTGTGTTCTACTGTTGTTGAATGGAGTGTTCTATAGATGTTAGGTATAGTCGGTTTACAGTCCTGTTCAAGTCTTCCATTTCCTTGTTGATCCTCTGCCTAGTTCTATCAATTATTGAAAGAAGGGTATTGACGTCTCCAGCCATTAGTATTGAATTGTCTATTTCTTCCTTCAATTCTGTCAGTTTTTGTCTCGTGTGTTTTGGGGCTCTGTTGTTAAGCGTACAGATATATTTATAATTATTGTATTTTCCTGCTGAACTGACTTTATAATCATTATAATACATCCATCTTTATCTCTAGTAATACTTATTTTGGTTTTAAAATTGATTTTGTCTGATATTAGTATAGCCACTCCAGCTTTTTTATGGTTGCCTTTTGCCTGATGCAACTTTTTTTATCCTTTTACTTTCAGCCTATTTGTATCCTTGAATCTAAATTGTGTCTCTTATATACAGCATGTATTTGGTTCTTATTTTTTTGATTCTGTCTGACAATCTCTTCCTTTTGATTGGATTGTTTGATCTATTCACATTTACCATTATTATTGATATAGTTGGATTTATGTCTGCCATTTTCCTTCCCCCCACCCCAACTCATGTCTTTTTTGTTCCTTTAGTCTCCTTTGCTGTTTCTTTTGCATTGAGTGGTTATTTTTTAGTATAACATTTTAATTCCTCAAATGATTTCTCTCACCACATTTTTTGCGTTATTTTCTTAGTTGTTGCTCTAGGTCTTACCATATCCACTTTAGCTTATTGGAATCGACTTAAGATTTATACAAATTTAATTACAATGACATATAGAAAATTTTCTCCTACATAGTTTTATTCCCTCTTCCCCCTTCCTGTGCTGTTATATATATCCTTTCTTCTCTCAATTTCTTTAAAAGACATAAAATTATATAAAATAATAGTAATAATGACGGATTGTTGGGTATATACCATATATAGGTTATATATGTATAATATATGCATATACATATTATGTAGTATACATTTATACTACAAGTATGTATTAGTTTGTTTATATTTGTTTGTTATATTAGCCTTCTTATTTATTCTGTCTAGTTCTCTCCATTGTTACTGTGTATGTGCATTACCATCTAGTGTCATTTCCTTACTCCAGTACAGCTTTGTTCCTTCTATGTGCTGTTACTCTCAAATATATTATGTTCCTATATGTTGTGGGCCCAAGGATTATATATAAACTGTTTTATATAATTGCTATTAAAATAAGTTAAGAAAAGAAATATACATTTTATGCATTTAGCCTTTCTCTTATAATTACCTACATAATTACCTTCCCGGGTTTTCTATGTGTTTTGTGTCTGGAGTCAAACTACTCTCCAGACTTACTTGCTTTCAGCTTGAACAACTTTCTTTGGTGTTTCCTGAAAGGTGAGTCTGTATCTTTTGCATTGAATCTTTGTTGTTGTTGCTGCTGTTGTTTTCACTTGATAATGTACCATGACATTTCCTGTCAACTCTTCCTCAGAAAACATGACTTATTATGCCTACATGATATTTCATGGCTAACATGTATCTAACTATTCTTCTAAGGGGTTTATTTTCAACTTTTCACTGTTACAAATCATGCTATCATTAACATCTTTGCATGTATGTTAATGTATGTATGTATGCATATATGTGTCCTAAAGGACACCTTCATTTTTAAAGTAGGCAATTCATCTGAGAATATGCTTATACCTGAAACCATTCAGTAACACAAAGTCCCCTTCATAGGGCATCCACATCTCCTTCTAGACATAAGCACTCTTATCAGCTTAGTGTGTACACTTTTTAATGTATTTGTCTATGCATTTTCACACACACACTCAGACACACACACGCACACACACACACACACACACATGTTTTTTGTTTATTTTGATGCTGGTTTTAGTTTTACATCGGGGGGATCATCCTGTATGTCCTATTGTTCATCTTGTTTTCTTTACCATGTAACATATGTCTAAGGGATATTTCCATTTAATAATTTGAATTCATTCTTTTTTTTTTTTTTAACTGTCACATAGAATTTCAGAGTCATTTAACAAACATTTGTTGAGTCCCTGCTGTGTGGCAGGCCCTGGGGATTCAGAGACTATGTTCTCATGGAGCTTCACTGTGACAGTATGAATGTACCAAAATTAGTATTCCATTTTGATGAATGTGTAGATATTCTCCTAAAGACAGATGCTTAGAAGAGGAATTACTTAGTCAAAATATATGAAAATTTAAAAGTCTCTTGACATGCAGTGTGAAATTGCTTTCCAGGAAGTGGGACCAGTTTATATTCTCAAGGGGAGTGTATGAGCATAGTAGCTTGCTTATTTAGTAGATGGAAAATTTCTGTTTTAATTTGCATTTTTTATATTGCTACTGAGATAGAATATTTTTCATGTTTATTAACCAATTGTATATTCTTTGTGGATTAAGAATTTTTTTGCCCAACTCTTAGTAAGGCTTATTTTCCTGTTTATATAACCATTTAATACACTGTGGATATTTTTCTTTTGTACTTTTTGTTGCAAATATTCTTTCCCACTTGTTTTTGGTATCTAATTTTTCTTTTCTTTTTCTTTTTCTTATTTATTTTGAGAGAGAGATAGAGAACAAGCAGGGGAAGGGCAGAGAAGGAGGGAGGCAGAATCCCAAGCATGCTCCGCATCATCAGCACACAGCCCAGTGTGGGGCTGGAACCCATGAACTGCGAGATCGTGACCTGATTGGAACTCAGGAGGTGGACGCTTAACTGACTGAGCCACCCAGGCGCCCCAGTACCTAATTTTTCTAATGTCTCTTTGTTGGACAAAATGATTTTATTTTTTAAAGGTTTTATTTTAATGAAGTCAACGCATTCATTTTTTCCTCTTTTGATATTTCTTTTACTGCATTGATACTTACCGTAAATTAAAGATAAGATAGATAGGATAAATGAAGGTAAATAATCAGACATTTATTTAGCTATTTGGTTTCGTTTTTAACATTAAACTTTTTAATCCACCTGAAGAACGTACTGTAGGGAGTGAAGAAGGATTTAACTTTATTATTTTTCCCCCCAATTATTCTCCTACAAGTTACCAAATGGCTTTCTTTGCTCATCGTATCCAATGTCACAGAACTCTGTTCGCATTCATCCATGTGAGACCCATCTCTTGATTTATGTTTTTACTTCCATCACCGATCCTACTCTCATTTCTTATGCATCGACATTCACCTTAGTATGGTTGATGTAGGTCTTCAAATAACATACGCACCCTTATAAGATATGTATTGTTTGTTGTGTGTGCTTAAAATGCACACTCAGTGTAAAATCCCACAGATCGTTCTGCCTATTTTGTTCATCTTTTCAAGTAATCTGTTGTTGGTTATTAGTCTTCTCTATTTTCTTTCTATCCTTACCTTCATCACTTCTTTCCCTCTTATTTCACTGAGCTTATTCATTTTTTTTTCTAAATTCACAGATTAAGAAGAGTTTAGCTCATTTTCTTTCAATTTCTCATTTTCTAATAAATGTATGCAAAGCTCTAAATTCTCTTCTTGGTACTTTCTTGATATTTCTTTCCTGTAGCATTTCTGATGTTTTCAATTCTAAGCATTTTTTAAATTAATTTTTTAAATATTTTAGTTAGTTAACATATAGTACAATATTGGTTTCAGAAGTAGAATTCAGTGATTCATCACTCACATACAAGGCCCAGTGCTCATCACAAGTGCCCTCCTTAATACACATCACCCATATAGCCCATCCCCCAACCACCTCCCCTCCATCAGCCCTCAGTTTGTTCTCTGTCATTAAGAGTCTCTTGTGGCCTATTTCCCTTTCTTCTCTTTTTTGTCCCCCCTTCCCATATGTTCATCTATTTTGTTTCTTAAATTCCACGTATGTGAAATCATATATTTGACTTTCTCTGATTGACTTATTGTTGCTTAGCATAATGCATTCTGTCTCCATCCACATTGTTGCTAATGACAAGATTTCATTCTTTTTGATGGCTGAGTAATATTCCATTATATATACATACAACATCTTCTTCATCCATTCATCAGTTGATGGATATTTGGGCTCTCTCCATAGTTTGGCTGTTGTTGATAATGTTGCTATAAACATTGGGGTACATGTATCCCTTTGAATCTGTAATTTTGTATCTTTTGGGTAAATGCCTAATTGTGCAGTTGCTGGATTGCAAGGTAGTTCTATTTTTAGTTTTTGAGGACACTCCATTCTGTTTTCCAGAGTGGCTGCATCAGTTTGCATTCCCACCAACAGCGCAAGAGGGTTTCCCTTTCTCTGCATCCTCACCAACATCTGTTGTTGCCTGAGTTGTTAATTTTAGCCATTCTGACAGGTGTGAAGTGGTATCTCAGTGTGGTTTTGATTTGTACTTCCCAGATGATGAGTGATGTGGAACATCTTTTCATATGTCTGTTAGCCATCTGGATGTCTTCTTTGGAAAAGTGTCTATTCATATCTTCTGCCCTTTTCTTAACTGAGCTGTTTGTTTTTTTGGGTGTTGAGTTTGATAAGTTCTTTATAGATTTTGGATACTAACCCTTTATCTGATATGTCATTTGCAGATATCTTCTCCCATTCCGTAGGCTGCCTTTCAGTTTTGTTGATTGTTTCCTTCACTGTGCAAAACCTTTTTATCTTGATGAGGTCCTAATAGTTCATGTTTGCTTTTGTTTCCCTTGTCTTGTGTCTAGATGTGTCTAGAAAGAAGTTGCTCTGGCCAAGGTCAAAGAAGTTGCTACTTGTTTTCTCCTCTAGGATTTTGATGGCTTCCTGTCTTACATTTAGGTCTTTCATCCATTTTGTATTTATTTTTGTGTACGGTGTAAGAAAGTGGTCCAGGTTCATTCTTCTGCATGTCACTGTCCAGTTTTCCCAGCACCATTTGTTGAAGAAACTGTCTTTTTTCCATTGGGTATTCTTTCCTTCTTTTTCAAGGATGGGTTGACCATATGGTTGTGGGTCCATTTCTCAGTTTTCTATTCTGTTCCCTTGATCTATTTTTTGTGTCTGTTTTTGTGCCAGCACCATACTGTCTTGATGACTACAGCTTTGTAATATAGCTTGAAATCCAGAATCGTGATGCCTCAAGCTTGGTTTTTCTTTTTCAGGATTGCTTTGGCTATTCAGGTCTTTTGAGGTTCAATACAGAGAGAGAGGTAGAGAGAGAAAATCCCAAGCAGGCTCCATGCTGTGCAGAGCCCAGTGCAGGACTCAAACCCATGAACAATTAGATCATGACTTGAGCCAAAATCAAGAGTTGGATACTTAACCAACTGAGCCACACAGGTGACCCTAAGCATTTTTAAATGCTCCTTACAATTTCTGCTTTACCTAAGAATTAGTTTAGTAGAATATATTTTAGTTTTCAGACATAAAGAATAACTTTAAATATCCTTTTGTTATTATTTATTAGAACATGATTGGTAAGACATCAACTGTACTTTATTAAGGTGGCCTTTGTGATTACTTTTTGTGAGTGTTCTGTCTTCTTGGAAAGAATGTATATTCTCTGCTCGGTGCATGTTTGTTTATTAGTTGGTTTTTCAAACAATCCATATATTTGTGTATGTGTGTGCCTGTTGGGTTTTGTGGAGGGAGGTGGTGTTTGCTTGATCACAGAGCTTCTGACAAGCATATATTAAATATACCAACAACATTCATAGCTCTGTTTCTCCCCATAGTTCTGCCAGCTGTTGTTTTATTTAGTGAAGACAGGTCCACAGTCATCTTGTTGTTGTTCTTTTAACTTTTTTGGGGGGGGGGGATGGGGAATGATTGTTTAAAAGATTTTTGGTTTTTAAGTAATCTTTACACCCAGTGGGGGGCTCAAACTCACAACCCCAAGATCAAGAGTTGCATGCTCTACTGACTGAGCCATCCAGTTGCCCCCTTAGCCATTATCTTGTATTGAACTCTGTTCCCTCTCTCATGCATAATGTCCCTCTTTATCCCTTGTGCTTTTGGTCTTGAACTCCATCTTGTTTGGCAATGAATATTTCTAAGTTATTTATTTTCCTTTATCATGGTAGCAGCCTTCTGTATTTCTCTTTCAAGAGTTGTTTTTTGTTTTTGTTTTTGTTTTTGTTTTTGTTTTTCAAAAAGAGCCACAGGATGGTAAACTTTCTGGGTCTTTTTTTCTTTTTTATTGTATGCTCACATAGAAAAGATACTTTAGCTGGGTTATAAGTTTCAGCATAATACATCCAGGTGTTGTCTTTCCCTTAATTTTGTTTGGCTTTCTGTAAGGTCTTTTGATCTAAAACAGCTTTCCTCTCTCTGGTAAATTCTGTTACGCTTTCAAACACTTCCTCCCCTCTGTTTGTTTTTTCTCCTTCTGGGATTCCCATTATAACACATGTTGACATTTCTATGTCTATTCTCCTATCTCTTTTTTTTTTTTTTTAAATTTTTTTTTTCAACGTTTATTTATTTTTGGGACAGAGAGAGAGCATGAACGGGGGAGGGGCAGAGAGAGAGGGAGACACAGAATCGGAAACAGGCTCCAGGCTCTGAGCCATCAGCCCAGAGCCCGACGCGGGGCTCGAACTCACGGACCGCGAGATCGTGACCTGGCTGAAGTCGGACGCTTAACCGACTGTGCCACCCAGGCGCCCCTATTCTCCTATCTCTTAATTTTTCTTATACATTTTTCATCATCCTATCCCTTCTGTGTATCTATATGGTAGAGTTCCTCCAACTTGGTCTCCCAGCTCAGCAACTTGTTCTTTGGGTGTAGTTCTCAAGTTATTAATCTCATTTATTGAGTTATTTCAACAAAGCAAATTAGGTATTCAACCTGGTGCTTTATTCTGTTAGTTCTGATGTCATGTTACCAATATTGTCTCTTATGTGTTTGAAAATTTTGATGCTCATTTAGCATTATTTAACTACTCCATTAATTGTTTCTTCTCTTTTTGTTGTCTTTTTTTTTTTTAATAGTAATGTTCCTCTCTTTGGGTTTCTGTTCCCCTGGGAAATCAGCTTCAGTATTTGACAATATGCACTTGTACCGGGGAACTGTCAGGTCTTGGGGTGTGGTGGGGTCAGGTCCTGGGAGGCAGAGGGTCTCCTGCCCCAGGATGGAGAGTTCCTTGCCTCCCACTCTCAGCCCCATAGTATGGGCTTGAGCCATCTTTTCTGTCTCCTGTTCATCACACATAGGGCAAGTCACCTGTCCCTTAGGGAACCTCCATCACTTCTGCCCTACATATGAGCTTTTTCCAAGAGTTTTTCTCTCTTAAGGGTGGGCATGAGAGCAGGATGAAGTACCTTGTGCTGGCCAGTCCACCTGCACCTGTTGTTTTCTTCTCACCCACCCAGCTCCAGGGCCGCCTGCCAATGTGTTACCCTGCCTACGCTGGCACTGTGGGGCTGGTGCCACTGTTTTTCTGCTTCTCTAGAGGCAGGTGAAAATCAACCCCACAGTATTGTGAGAGAGGAAGAAAGAACACAGCTCCCAAAGAATCCTCTCTTCTTCCAACTGTCCTCATTCCCCAAAAGTTTCTCACAGGGTTCACACAGGTCTCATAGAGCTGCATGCTCTCCTCGTGTTCTGGGTGTTCCAAACTCATCTCCTGCTGCTCACCAGACCCTGTTCCCCAGGCCCTTCTGGTTCCTTGAGGCCTCAGACACACTCCCTCCAAGAGTCTTTGTGCTTTTGCATTTTGCTCCTCTGCTTGGAGGAGTCATCTGCCTTCAGGGCTTTCTTCCTTGCCTCCTTCATTCTCTGCTCGGTGAGAGCATCTCTGGGCATGCCCCACGAACACTGTTCTGGTAGTTTGCCATCTTGCTAGGATCCAGTTAGCTCCAGACAACACAAAGTGTCAACTTGTTAAATTGTCCCCTCCACTAATCCCACTGAGATTTTGATTAGGATGGAGGGACTTAGGTATTGTTTGGAGTTGCAGCAAACATGAATTTGAACAGAATTAGCCATTTTACATTAGACAAGACTCTCACTGATGCAATGTGCTAAGTGTGTTAGTTTTCCAGGGCTGCTGAACCCAAGTACTGCAAGTAGGATGACTTAAAACAACAGAATCTTATTCTCTCACAGTTCTGGAGGCCAGACATCTGCAATCAAAGTACTGGCAGGGCCATGGTCCCTCTAAAAGGCTCGAGGGAAGATTGTCTCTTTCCAGCTTCTAGTGGTTGCCTATAATCCTTGGTGTTCCTTGGCTTGTAGCTGTTTTACTCCAAACTCTGTCTCCATCACAGCCATCTTCCCTCTGTATGTGTTTGTGTTTAAATTTCCTTCTTATAATGACCACAGGCATTGGATCAAGGCCCACCTAATCAGGTATGATCTCATTTTATCAAAGACTTATCTTCAAATAAGGTTACATTTACAGGTTTCTGGTGGGCATGCATTTGGGAGTATAGACTAGAGGCACTGTTCAACCCAGCATAACAAGTCTTTCAGTTTTCATGTCTTTGTGCCTGCTGGGAACAGGATACCTGCATATATTTTTTTAGCCATTGTAGTTTTGGACTGGCAATTACTACAAAAGGAATGCTTTTTGGATAGTGGAAGTAGAAAACCCCACCAGATTTCTGCTGAGCAATCCTGTTAGTGGACTTGAAATTCCTCCCAGTGGAATCTGTAATCGGTTGCTAATAAAGACAGGTCCAGTATCTCTACCCTGTAGGGGATTTGTTCTTTTGTCCTCCTCTGTTAGATTATTTGTATTATCTGACCAGGTAAATGCTCTTCTAACTTGGTGCACCAAAGTGATTTTCTGTGCTTACCAGAAAGGAAAAGTAAATTAACTTTGATGTGAGCTAATAAGAGGGTTCAGCATTAGGTGGGGCAGACACTGGAGTGTGAAACTGACGCTGTGGAGGACAAAGGGGGCAACAGTAGGAGGAGGGATTCTGAGAGAAGGGGTCGTCTTCATCTCAGTTGCCATAGCCATTCGTCCTGCCCCCATGCAGAGAGAGTAGCTGGATGTGGACAGTAGTGGCAAAAACACGTGCTTGACTCTGACACTTAGCTATTGACCGCTGGGCAAGCATCTCATTGTCACTGAGCCTCAGAGTTCTTGTCTGAAAAGTGGGGCCATGATACCTCAGAATGTTGTTGTTAGAAGTTGATGAGAAAACATACATAAAGAGGGTTTCAAGCACCATGCCTGGTCCATAATAGGTGTTTAATAAATGTTAGTTCCTTCTCCAAAACCCTTCTTGATCACTTCTGTTTCCATTGGAAAGTTAAAAACACGGGACAAGGGAATGATTGTTATAATTTTCAGGGAACGTGAATGTCTTGACATTCCATTTACAATTCTTTTCCTACTTATAAAGCACTCAACATTTCTTTAAGTTATTGCAAGCTAGGAACACAACCTTGAATTAAGCTGAGGCATGGGTATCCGAAATTCATGGAAAACCAGTCAAGGAAAAGATACCTTACTCTTTTACCCTGCTCCTCTGCACTGCACCCCAAGCCTTTGCCTTTCCCAACCTGTCTCATTTTGTCACATGCCCTGGTCCTATAATGCAAGCAGGGGGCAGGTAGAGGTAGTCCCCTTCATGTAGAAACAGTTGTAGCTTCTATTCCAAGCATTTTCCTCTTGTTCTTTTACCTGTGTTTTGCACGTTTGTAAAACAGCTGCTGTTGTCAGTGCTTCCCAGTCTCCTTGTGAACACTGGGGACTATTTTGCTATCAAAGTCTTTGCAGCTGGCTCCTTGGTAGTATTTTGTAATTCATTCTGCAAAATGGAATAGCCTCTGGTTTTTCATGTGCATAACATTTCTTGTCTTAGAGATAATTATGAGTAATAGTTGAGACTGGTTGGGCCATCTAAACCCTTTTTCACATGTCTTGAAGGGGCACCCAGAATTCTGAAATTTTTTTAAGTTTACTTATTTATTTGGGAGGGAGAAAGGGAGAGAGAGGGAGAGAGAAAGAGAGAATCTCAAGCAGATTCCATGCTGTCAGGGTGGAGCCCAACGTGGAGCTTGATGTCACGACCGTGAGATCATGACCTGAGCCAAAATCGAGAGTGGGACACTTAAGTGACTGAGCCACCGAGGCACCCCCAGAATTCTGATTTTTGAGGCTGATAGAAGCTGACTATTTAATTCATTTCTGTTTGGAGTTTTGACTTTTCTCAAAGGTCTATTATTTATCCTACTTATAAGCACTGATGTACCCTTGAAGTTTATGTGATTTAACCTTCTGATTCGTAAGGGTGTTTGCCAAGTTTTCTCCTTTTTACAATTTCTTTGTGAATAATGCCTAAAGAGTTTTGGACTTTTGAATGGGTACCAGACTTATCAATTTCATGGACCAACAAAAGAGAAAAAAGTTGAGAACTGAAATCCTCTGCCAACATTTTATTTTGCCGGGAGTACGCCTTTTTAAAAATACCATTTTCTATTATTATCACTTCATAAAAGGACATTTTAACATCAGAGCAAGCAAGGGAGTAATCTTGCAATAAAGGACGGTCCTTTAAATGGAATGCATTTAAAAAGAAATACTTGCTACATTGTCCTTTTCCTCTTTTTGCCTGGGACCAGTGAAAATCTCTACAAAGACACATGAGAACGGCTACCTTAAGAGCCCTATCCATTCCCTCTTACCAATTTGCTTTGAGCACTTTCTGTTATCCTTATTTTGTCAAGGTTGTTCCCACCTGGCACTTTCCCCTCTCACTCAGCGGCAGTTCAAACGCCTTTCCCCCTGGCAGAGGCTTCGCTGCCACACCGGAGAGCCTTGATCATCAATTCTGTTAGGCTGGATGTCAAAGGAGCTGGTGGCGGAGAAAGCCCAGCAGAGGCGGCAGCTGTTAGCCCGGAGGAAACCAGGCAGCTGTTCGCTGCCGTTCCAGAGCTATCTCATCATTCATTGTGCACCAAGACGGATTTATAGCTCTCCCGCATCCTTGTTCTTCTCACCCAGGCTGGGGGAACGGATGCCTTTCATCTTGGTGCCACGACTCAAGGACTTTGCATTTGTCTTGCTTTCCTTCAGGGCTTTCTTTAAGTGTTTCTTCAGGGTCATGGTCTGGACTATGTTCCGGCACCGAACGCAAAATGTGGGTCTCCATACGGCAACGGCTCCTACCCTTTTGGCTCTGATCAGATTTTCTTTCTGAATTCCCAGCACAGCCTCTGCAAAATTGGAAAGAAAGTGGAGTGCCTGCTCTTCCTGGACGTTCTACAGGAAAGTCCTTCTGTTTCATCCTTATCTACCCTTCCCCCTGAGATCTGGTGGCTTTGTACCATCTTTCACTCTCCCTCCGGAGTTCTTGTCAGCGTTCTCACTAGTCTCATAAAAACCACTCACAGTAAGGAGTCAGGAGTGTAATTCCCATCCTCCCAGAGGTTCTTCCTCACAATGAAGTGAAGAGAGAGCTCGGCTTTGGAGTCTGAAGGCCTTAATTCCAGTCCTGACGGGACATGTTGGTATGGGACTTGGGCAATTGACACAATTTCTCTGAGACTCTGTTTCTTCGTCAAGAAAATGAGAATGGTAATAATATTTATCCCACAGGCTTGATGTGAGATTTAATTGAGATTGTGAGTGGTTGAACTGCTTTATGATCTGAAAAGTGTTTTGATTATTCGTTAGTGTTTTCCTTGGGTTGTAAATAGTAGAAGTCAACTGAGTGAGCATCAGTAAGATGCTGGATTTGACTAATGAAGCCTCGTATATGAGGCAAGATTGAGGGGCTACGGGAAACCAAGAGGTTCTCTTTCTCTCCATATGCAGCAGATCCTTCCAGTGCTGACCAATATCTGGTTCCGCTCTCGTTCATAGACACAAAGTGAAGTTCTATTTCCTTGCCCTCCTCGTGTCTAGATGGAGCTACACGACTGAGTTCTGGCCAATAGATTGTGGGAAGAAGTGATATATGCCTCTTCGAGACCTGCTTACAAAATATCCCGTGTGATTTTTCATGTTCTCTCTCTTCAGTACTGGATGGGAGGGGATGATGCTGGGGGGATCTTGAAACCACCAGATTGTGGAGATGGAATGAAAGAGCCTGAGTCCCTGAATCACCTCTTGGAGAGAGCTGCACCAGAGAACTGCCCAGCCAACAACATTAACATTGGACTTTGTGTGAGCAAGAAATAAACTTGCATTGTGTTAAGCCACGGAGACTTGGGGTTGTTTCTTATAGTGGTCTACCCAAATGCACCATACCTTGAGTCTGCTTTTGCCTGCCCCCTTCATCGTCTGTCTGTCTGCTGCATACCAGCTTCCTCTGCCTTCTTATTCAGCATGAGGGAAAGTGGCCACCAACCATAGCAACCAAGGTGACCTCTCTTCCATTCAAGAGAACAGCTTGATTGCAACTAAAAACATTTATTTCAGGGGTGCCTGTGTGGCTCAGTTGGTTAGGCATCCGACTTCAGCTCAGGTCATGCGTGATCTTGCACTTCATGAATTCAAGCCCCGCGTCAGGCTCTGTGCCGACAGCTCAGAGCCTGGAGCCTGCTTCGGATTCTGTGTCTCCCTCTCTCTCTGCCCCTCCCCTGCTTGCGTGCTCTCGCTCTCAAAAATAAATAAAAACATTTAAAAAAATTAAAAAAAATTGTATTTCGTATTTCACATTCCTTTGAGAGAACTGGGTTAATTCCAGCTCATAATAGGTGTCAGTCTCTGAACCATCACTCTATGACATCTGTGGGATAAGGAAGAGGGGGACATTCCAGAAAGGTGGTGCTTGGCCGCCAGCTCAGAACATATTTACCTGGTACCCCATACTCGCTGCTGACGTTTTTTGAAAAGGAACGTGGGCAGAGTGCAGACACGCTTTTCTTTCTTCTATACCTCTGGAGAATGAATCTCTAAGGATGGCTTTGGCTTCTTAGTCATCAGGTAATTATTTACTTCTTGGGTTTGGGTAGCCTTTCCCAACTGCCCTTAAACGGCACGATGCAACAATACTGCCCTTCCAGGGTTGTGAGGCACTGGTGTAGGAGTTGCAGGTTCTGGCCTGTGGGCCACGCTGGACATGGTGATCACACCGACGTCTGCAATAGGTGATGGGTGGGGATTATTATCTTGTGCGTCGGACTTCAAGTGTGATGCAGGAAAGTCCAGAAAGGGACCTCAGAATGGTGCTGCATCGGATGGTAGATAGATAGGAGTTTGACTCCCCCAAAAGCACGGAGGAAATATCACAAAACAAAAAAGTGGCCACGCAAATGTCTGCTTTTCCACGTAAGTAATTTTCTGTGTCTTTGTCACATCCCACTGCCTGAAAGATAAGTTAAGATTCAGAGCATGTTTTGCAAGGGCCTTTGTGAGAGCCACTCCCCAGTGTGATCTGCCACGAGGTCCTATCACACACTCTATCTACCAGCCTCTAACCAGGTTAAAGCCCTTTCCCTGAAAGGGCTATGTTCCCCAAAGGCTCAGTTTTCAAGGTGTACTTTCCCCCCTGCCTGAAATATCCCTTCCTCCTTATGAGCAAATAATCCTGGCTAATTTCAAAACTCAGCTCCAGCACACTTACAGTTAGGGTTAGGCCGTGTCTCCTTTATGCTCTGTCACAACACCTACCCATGATGCTTTGGTTTTGTAAACAGCATTTTTCCCCTCTAATTGCAGTAACCAAAAAATGTGAATGCTACAAACTTTGGAAGTCCAAATAGGCACAAAAAAGAAAATGGGGGCGCCTGGGTGGCTCAGTCGGTTAAGCGTCCTACTCTTGATTTTGGCTCAGGTCATGATCTCATCATTGTGAGATTGAGCCCTACAGTGGGTTCTGTGCTGAGTGTGGAGCCTGCTTAAGATTCTCTCTCCCTCCCTCTTGCTCTGCCCTCCTCTGCTCCTACTCTCTCTCTCTCTGTCTCAAAACAAACAAACAAAAGAAGAGAGAAAATAAAAATCTCCCATCATCGCACCCTCCAGGAGGTATATATGTACCACATGTATACACACACACATCATGTACATATACAGATAATTTCCCAAAAATTTTCATTTTGTACTTATTCTCTTGACAATATGTCACAAGGAATTTCTTATACATCTACAATACAATTAAAAAATTTTTAATGTTTTATTATTTTTGAAAGAGAGAGAGAGAGAGAGAGAGACAGAGTATGAGCGGGGAGGGGCAGAAAGAGAGAGAGAGACACAGAATCCAAATCAGGCTCCAGGCTCTGAGCTGTCATCACAGAGCCCGAGGCAGGGCTCTAACTTGTGAACTGAGAGATCATGACCTGAACCGAGGTTGGACGCTTAACCAACGGAGCCACCCAGGCACCCCTATCTATAATACAATTTTAATGTTTATTTTATTTTTGAGAGAGACAGAGACGGAATGCAAGTGGGTTAGGGGCAGAGAGAGAGGGAGACAAATAATTGGAAGCAGGCTCCAGGCTCTGAGCTGTCAGCACAGAGCCCGATGCAGGGCTCGAACTCACGAGCCATGAGGTCATGACCTGAGCCGAAGTCAGATGCTCAACTGACTGAGCCACCCAGGCGCCCCTATAATACAATTAAAAAAAAATATGTAATACCTTATGGATGGGCGTCCCATACTTTATTTAACAAAATGGATTGTCAGATGTTTATGACTATTTCTTCTCCACCCCCACCCCCCAATTTTAAACATTCTTTATTCAGAGCAATGTAATATTAGCAGTTCTTTCCCAACCAATTGACCCTCAATGGGGTAATCCTTGGAGAAAATAGAGCACCATGTATATTATGCCAGTTTTCTACTGTTTATGACCGTTTCTAATTCTCATTGTAGTAAATAATTCTGGGATGAGTGGCCTTGGATGTCAATCATTGCATACTTCTGATTGTTTCTTTTTTTTTTTTTTAATTTTTTTTTCAACATTTATTTATTTTTGGGACAGAGAGAGACAGAGCATGAACGGGGGAGGGGCAGAGAGAGAGGGAGACACAGAATCGGAAACAGGCTCCAGGCTCTGAGCCATCAGCCCAGAGCCCGACGCGGGGCTCGAACTCCCAGACCGCAAGATCGTGACCTGGCTGAAGTCGGACGCTTAACCGACTGCGCCACCCAGGCGCCCCTCTGATTGTTTCTTAAGGATGAAGACCTAGAAATACAGTTGCTGAGTTCAGGGGTGTGCAAACAAGATCCAAAGGAAAGAAAGCAACAAATGTTACTGTCTTGGGTCCCTTTCACAGAAAGAGGAAAACCTTGGGGCGCCTGGATGGCTTAGTCAGTTTAGTGACCAACTCTTGGTTTCAGCTCAGGTCATGATCCCACAGTTCCTGGGATCAAGCCCAGAGTCAGGCTCTGTGCTGATAGCATGGAACCTGCTTGGGATTCTCTCTCTCCCTCTCTCTCTGCCCCACGCCCTGCTCATACTTGCTCTTTCTCTCTCTCTCTCAAACTAAATGAATAAACTTAAAAAAAAAAAAAAAGAAAGAAAGAAAGGGGAAGAGGAAAACCTTCCCAGGAACCTCCTCTTCCCAGAAAATTTCCCCTTAGGTCTGACAGACAGAATTACATCATATGCAGATGCAGAAACCAGGTGCTTGTAAGGGCAGCAAGACTCTGTGATTGGCTTAGATGTATCCTATCACATCCAATACCTAAAAAAAAAAATGTTTTTTTGTTATTAAGGAAGATTTGAGAATAACTGTTTTATAGGAGCCAAGTTCCTTCCCTACTTGGTACAGGAAATTAAAATGTTTAAAAGCCTTTTCTAATTTGATAGGTGACAAATAGTTCCCTATTGTCATGTAATATTCTTTGATTACCAGTGGGAGTGAACATTTTTTCAAGTATTTATTGGTCATTGTATTTCTATTGTGATTTGCTGAATCACATTATTTCGTACACTGCACATAAGTACATCCTTCCGAGCGAACTGTGTTTTATTTTCTGAATGCTGGAGAGCCTGAGGCTGTGTCTGCATATAGTTGGCCCAAAATAAAGGCTTGTCAGATGAATGAATGCCCACATATACACGCGCCTACGCACAGTTTGGTGTGTGTATTGTAGTAATAAGTAAGAATAGGTGGGAGAATAGTTCTCAGTGCACTTGACCTCCAGAGACTGGAAAGTTATGGGTTAGAGACCTAAGGCAGCCTGGGAACAGAATAAGAGACTTCCCCAGGATAAGTCAGGCAGTCATGTCTGAAGCTCAGCTTACTTCCTGTTAGTTCAGTGTATTTTCCATTGGCTAGCTTTTGAGCCAATTTTACAATGACCATTACAATGTCATCATTACTTCAGCTGAAAGTACTTTGATGGGCTATGGAGAAAAAATTTCATCACCTGGAGAAAAAAAGCAACCCACATATTAATTATAGAACTGCTCACCTCGATAGTGATTCTTATAATGACTCCTCATAGAATTCTCATCCAGTTTTATGAGAATGAATTTGCAGTTGGGAGAGATTATCATGGTCTCTTAAGGCTAGACGTGCAGAACTCAGGAGAGCAATAACAAGAAATCGCAGTCTATTGCTGAGAAACTAATATGGTGAGTCATTGGTTTGAATTCTAGGTTTATAGGAAATGAATAAGAGGGGGTGGGGGATCTCCTGGAACCTCGTTTTGGCAAAGGGAGGCTTGGAAGTTTATCTTTCAAACCCAGGAGCTTCAAGTTCTAAACAAGGAAAGTGCACAGTTTTTTATTTCGTGATTAAAAATAAAGAAAAGAACCTTTTTAATTTTGTGACAAAAATTAACACTTGACTTTTATGGAGCCTTAGATAAATGAACCAGATTTCCTTTTCTGATGCGGTTAATGTTGCCCATCAGCAGAGTGATGAATCAGCATTATCTCCAAGACAATGAATAATTACGCACCCTTTTGTCCATCAATAAACAACTACCTGGTTATGTTAACATAACCAACCTTCATGTAGAAACCGTTCTTTAGATTTGTAATTATTGATAATTCTATTAAATTGATTTTTACAATAATTTATCTAAATCTAATGCTAACAATTTATGCTTATGGTAGGTCTTTTTTTTAAACCACAGGAAATGGATGCATCAAATCATTTTTTCTTTGCTTTCCTTGGATTTTTCAACAATTTAACATTGAGATGACTTTTGCATGAAGGAGATGTGGACCATTCAAGGGCTGTGTAATTGATTATGAAATTCTATAATTGAATGCAAAATTCTATAATCCTCCATCATCTAGACATGAAGGCAATCAATGACAAGCTGATGAGCATTACGAAGCCAATTACGAAGTGTTAAGTGTTAAAATTCATTGGCACTCAGGTGTGGAAGAGATTTTAGAAATGTGTGACCGGGAGAAAAGCCATACAATTCTGCCACCATTGTCCTCTCCCTGCCTCACACAGACATGAGACTCTGAGCATGGGTAGTAGCCCCCAGTACCCACACCCTGCCTGCTAACTTTGTGATAATGTTCACAGGTGGAGTGTTACATCTGGATGGATGTTATGGACTGAATGTTTGTATCCACCCCCCACCCCCTGCTTATCCCCAGATTTGTATGTTGAAGCCCTAAACTTCATTGTGATGGTATTTGGAGACGCAGGCTTAAGGAGATTATTGGAATGTAAATTCCATAAGTAATTATGTCTTGAATGTTGGCCTTCATGATGGGATTAGTGCTGCTACGGGCAGAACAAGAGACACAAGAACTCTGTCTCTGTCATATGAGGACACAGTGAAAAGGTGGCCAGGAAGAGGGCTCTTACCAGGAATCAAATTGGCCAGCACCTTGACCTTGGACTTCTCAATCTCCAGAAAGGTGAGAAATAAATGTCTGTTGTTCAAGGCACCCAGTGTATGGTACTTTGTTATGGTAGCCTGAGCTAAGACAGAGATTTAGGCTTCTGAGGATTTGATGAATAAATTGGATTTCTCAGGTGTATTGTCTCATGACTATACCTTTTTTTTTGTATTAACTTCTTTCCTCATTTTTGTAAGCAGCCACATCATACTTCATCAGCAATTACGGAATATGTAATTTAACCTCATTATTTTATTGTATGTTTATTAAAAATATGCTAACATAGCCAATTTGGCCTTAAGCTTTGGATAGGATACAAAGGTGAAGAAGTGCCAGTCACTGAAAATGAGAATCTAACAGTTTACCCTTGAGTTTTAAAAAAAATAAGGAACTGACCATAGGGGACTAAAATAGATGCTGTGAGAGTCCAGAAAGAGAAACTTCCAGAGGATTCTGAGGAGGCTTTCAAGAGGGGTGCTTATGAGTTTTACTGAGTAATGAAAATGCATGTGAAAATTAATATTAACACTCTAATGTTATAGGCTGTAAACTATGAAGCATATTACACATACACAAAACACAGAAAATACTGTAGCAGACTTCTGCATACCCATGACCCAAGTGTAATACAGTGAGCTTCGTTTTAGATATCTCTCCTAACATTTGTTTTAATTTTAGGAAATAAAATGCAATAGTTACAGCATAAGTTGTATCCTTCATCCGTTGATTTTTTCCTTATCCAGAAGTACTATATAGCATGAGATTGCTGGGTATCACCATACAAATGTTGCAATGCTTCCTGCATAGGTAAGTAAGTATGTATACATAGAATTATTCCATGTATTTTCAAAGTGCACATCACAGTATTCTTCTAAAATTTGCCATCTTCAGGTAAGCATATACAGTTAAGATTTATTCACACCTAGATAGGTTGATCTGCCACTTTTTCAGGAGGGGCAGTATCAGTAATAGAATAAACTTTCATATACATATCTCATGTGCACTAAAGAGTATCCTCTAGATGCCTAGAAATGGAGCTGAGACTACAGTATGGTCATTTCAAGAAAGTGTTGCTCTAACCTAGGAAATTGTTTCACTATTTGAACACAAATTGCTATATGAACCTTGCCAGTAACAACATAAAATAACAGTCGTTATTTACTGGGACTTGCTGTGTGTCAGGCACTGTAGTGTGTGGTTTACGTGAATTACTTCTTTAAGCATATTTAGTTTCACCTGTTCTATTTGCCTTTTTTTTTTTTGGTCTTTCCAACTTTATTTGTATAACAAAATCTTCGTCCCTACAGGATTTTTAATTTTAATAAAGTCTAAGGTCCAGTTTGCTTTCATGGATGTTTTTAAAAATGACTATTGTAAAAAATGTATAACATAAAATTGACTATCGTAACCATCTTTAATTGTACAGCACAGCGGTGTTAACTATATTCACCATGTGGTACAACAGATCTCTGGAACTTTTCATCTTGCAAAACTGAAATTCTAGGCGTGTTGAACAACTCCCCATTTCCTCTCTTGGTAACCACATTCTACTTTCTATTTCTATGCATTTGGCTACTTTACACCTCACGTGAGTGGAGTCATACAGAGATCCTATTCCCAATTCTTCTGGATAATCCCAGAAGTGGGATTGCTGGATCATATAGTAATTGTATTTTTAATTTTTTTTTTCAACGTTTATTTATTTATTTTTGGGACAGAGACAGAGCATGAACGGGGGAGGGACAGAGAGAGAGGGAGACACAGAATCGGAAACAGGCTCCAGGCCCTGAGCCATCAGCCCAGAGCCCGACGCGGGGCTCGAACCCACGGACCGCGAGATCATGACCTGGCTGAAGTCGGACGCTTAACCGACTGCGCCACCCAGGCGCCCCATATTTTTAATTTTTAAAAGAACTTCTAAGGGCACCTGGGTGGCTCAGCTGGTTAAACCTCTGACTCTTAGATCATACCATGCATATTTTCAGATCACACAACACTATGAAACTTGAACTCAACCACAAGAAAACATTTGGAGAGCCCCCAAATACATGGAGGTTAAAGAACATCCTATTAAAGAATGAATGAGTCAACCAGGAAATTAAAGAAGAAGTTTAAAAATATATGGAAGCAGGGGCGCCTGGGTGGCACAGTCGGTTAAGCGTCCGACTTCAGCCAGGTCACGATCTCGCGGTCCGTGGGTTCGAGCCCCACGTCGGGCTCTGGGCTGATGGTTCAGAGCTTGGAGCCTGTTTCCGATTCTGTGTCTCCCTCTCTGTCCCTCCCCCGTTCATGCTCTGTCTCTCTCTGTCCCAAAAATAAATAAACGTTGAAAAAAAATAAAAATATATGGAAGTAAATGAAAACACGACAGTCCAAACCCTTTGGGATGCAGCAAATGTAGTCCTAAGAGGAAAATACATTGCAATCCAGGCCTATCTCAAGAAGCAAGAAAAATCCCAAACACAGAACCTGACTTCACACCTAAAGGAACTAGAAAGATAGCAACAAAGAAAGCCCAAAACCAGCAGAAGAGAAATAATAAAGATTAGAGCAGAAATAAACAATATAGAATAAAAAAAAAAAAACCCAGTAGAACAGATCAATGAATCTAAGAGTTAGTTTTTTGGAAGAAAAACAAAATTGATAAACCCCTATCCAGACTTCTCATGAAGAAAAAAGAGAGAGCCCAAATAGATAAAGTCACAAATGAAAGAGGAGAGCTCACAACCAACACAACAGAAATACAACAATTATTAATAGTATAAAAAATTGTATGTCAACAAACTGGACAATTGGAAGAGATGGACAAATTCTCAGACACCCACACACTACCAAATTCATAACTATTGGGGCCTCATCAAGATAAAAAGCTTCTACGCAGAGAAGGAGACAATCAGCAAAACTAAAAGGCAGCTGAGGGAATGGGAGAAGATATTTGCAAATGACATATCAGATAAAGGGTTAGTATCCCAAATCTGGAAAGAACTTATCAAATTCAACACCCAGAAAACAAATAATTCACTGAAGAAATGGGCAAAAGACATGAATACACACTTTTCCAAAGAAGATATCCAGATGGTAACAGACCCATGAAAAAATGCTCAACATCACTCATCATCAGGGAAATACAAATCAAAACCACAATGAGATACCACCTCACACCTGTGAGAATAGCAAACATTAACAACTCAGGAAACAACAGATGTTGGTGAGGATATGGAGATAAGGGGAAACCTCTTGCAGTGTTGGTGAGAATGCAAACTGGTGCAGCCACTCTGGAAAACAGTGTGGAGATTCCTCAGAAAAGGAAAAGTAGAATTACCTTATGACCCAGCAATAATACTACCAGGAATCTATCCAATGGATACAGGAGTGCTGATTTGTAGGGGCACACGTACCCCAGTGTTTATAACAGCCCTATTGACTGTAGCCAAAGTATGGAAAGGGCCCAAATGTCCATCGACTAATGAATGGATAAAGAAGATGTGGTATAGATATACAATGGAATGCTATTTGGTGATGAAAAAGAGCGAAATCTTGCCATTTGCAACAATGTGGATAAAACTGGAGGGTATTATGCTAAGTGAAATAAGTCAGAGAAAGACAGATATCATATGATTTCACTCATATATAGAATTTGAGAGGCTTAATAGAAGACTATAGGGTAAGGGACTGAAAAATAAGATACAAACAGAGAGGGAGGCAAACCATAAGGGAATCTAGAATACAGAGAGCAAATTGAGGGTTGATGGGGGTGGGAGATGGGGGTGGAGAAAATGGGTGATGGGCATTGAGAAAGGCACTTGTTAGGATGAGCACTGGGTGTTGTATGTAAGTGATGAATCACAGGAATCTACTACTGAAGCCAAGACTATGCTGTATGTTAGCTAACTACAATAAATTAAAAAAAAAAAAGTGTCCGACTCTTGATTTTGGCTCAGGGCATGATTTTGCAGTTCGTGAGATCAAGCCCCACATTGGGGCTGTCAGCACAGAGCCTGCTTGGGATTCTCTCTCTGCCTCACTCTCTGCCCCTTCCCCATGTGCACGTGTGAATTCTCTTCTCTCTCAAAATAAATAAATAAACCTTAAAAAATTACCTCTCTACTGTTTTCTAAGCAGCTGAACTATTTTACATTTTCACTAATAGTGCACAATGGTTCCAATTTCTCCACATCCTTAGTAGTACTAGTTATTTTCTTTCTCTTTCTTTCTTTCTTTCTCCTTTCCTTTCCTTTCCTTTCCTTTTATTACCTTTTCTTTTCTGATGTTTGCTATCCTAATGAGTGTGAGGTTTGATATCTCATTTGGTTTTGATTTGCATTTTCCTCATCATTAGTGACCTTGAGCATTTTTTTGTATGCTTGTTGGCCATTTGTATATATCCTCTTTGGAGAAATGTCTGTTCAAGTCTCTTGCCCATTTTTAAATCGAACTGTTTGTTTATTTTGTTCTTGAGTTTTAGGGGTTCTTTATCTATTCTGGATATTAACTCTTTGTAAAATATATGGCTTGTGAATATTTTCTCCCATTCCATAGGCTGTCTTTTCACCCTGTTGATTGTTTCCTTGTCCATAGAAGAAACTCTTTGGATTATGAGAGTTCTCATTTCTTTGTATCCTAGACAGGGTTGAGTAGTGTCAGATTTTTTTCATTCTTGTCCTTCACGCTTTATAAACTCTGGAAGTCTCAGAACTTGGGCAAAAATAGTTCTGGAACTCAGGATTCTTTATTCTCAACCCAGGGCTCAGTAGTGGTTTAAGTATTAACCATTTATGCCCTTGTATCTCTACTTTCTACAAATTTTAAGATAATTGACATAGTTGTGGGCCTGGAATTTGGATTTGCCTTATAACTCCCCTCAACCTGTCTAGCAGTAGGGAAATGCATCCATCCTTACCTTTCATTTCAAAAGCCTCATGGAAAACATGACCACTTACCTTGCTGTGTTTTTCTAAGTGTACATGGGAAATAGGGGCAGAGCATTGGGGATGGTATGATATGCCATCATTTGGAGAGTTGGGGCCCTTTTAAGACACAGCTAGAGATAAAATTCAAGGAATAGTTGAATTGAAAAAGTTCATCAGGATAGGTCTAGGTTATTGTTAATGCAATAAAAAAGAAAGGTCGTTTGGACAGAGATGTCGAACAGTTCAAATCTGGAAGGCTGTTGTAATTCTGCTGTTACAAAAATATGGGGCAGGCATTTATAGGTCAACGTACTTAATTCCATGCAAATCACACATTACTTTATAGAACTCATTGTTCAAAGATAATATAGAAAGAAATCCTTCTTCCTTTACCTTTGTCCCAGAAGACCTTCTATTGGCTGAAAGGTATTCACAGTGGTTTATAGGTATGAATTAGAGCATAGGTCTTTTCCCTGAGGAAGTAGGAATTAGGCCCTGCATTTATGAATAATACAGAGTGATGCCAGGGAAAACGGCAGTATGATGGGTGAGTCTCTCTCTGTCTAGATACATTCCACCAAGCTCTCCTTTACTTAACCCAGACCTGGGTTTGTTTACTTGCAAGCTAATTAACCTTAGTGTCCTCATCTGAAAATGAGGATAATAATAATTCTGACTTCGCAGGACTGCTGTGACCATTAAAAGAGATAATGCATTTGAAGTGCCTAGCATATAGGAAGCACTGGATAAATGCTAGCTCGTTTATACCCTTTCTGAATCCTTAAAAGGCTTTTGGTGGAGTGCCTCATAATTTAGTAGCTAATTGCGTACTGTCTTATATAGTTTGCTCTATTTCTTCGAAGTTAATCATATCTTTCCTATGCATCATAAATTTCATGAAGGAGACACTGTCTTAATAGTATCTAGACCGGCTCCCTTACATTGTACAGAACGTGTCCACAGGTATTCTTTTGCACATCTTTTGAACCTTGCACTTGCTCAGCTCACAGCTGAACATGGACAAGGCACTCTACAACATATATGAACTGATTGATGGCTCTTTGTCAGAAAGATGAATCCCTCCAGAAGTTACTTCAGTGATTGTGAATCATAAAGCTTCACTTTGAAGAAAGAGCAAAGTGTATTTAAACATCCTAAAAGAAAGCTTCTCAACTTGAGAATTTTTAGTCTGCTAGATTAAATACAAAATGATTATTAATCCTTTTTCATGGGAGCACTCTGGTAAAGTTAAAAAGTTCCTGTGGCACACTGTCCCTTTGTGAAGAGGAAAACACAATACTGTAGCGGTACGTGAAGCCAATTGCTAAGCAACAGAACCAGGTCTGGACTGCCCAGGACTGAAAATTCTTCTTTGTTCAGGATGATGAAGAATTATTAAATGGAAAGTGCTTAATAGAATCTTACCTGCAACAGTAACACCCGTTATTTTTCAGAGCACTAATCAGCAGTTGATAACTAATTTTCACAGGAGACTCTTTGACAGTAGCTTACATTTTCTGTTCTCTGAGTGAAGGAGTTCAACCAGGTTTTGGACATTCATTTTTTGTGGAAGGTATGGATCTGCGGCCTAGGTTTAATCCAGGACTATAAGAATCCATCTCAAGTAATTTCAATTCCAGTTAATCCTGATGCAAAAGTGTTTGTTGGCATAATTTAACAATGGTCTCCAGACAGCATCATGTTGGGAACTCGTTAGAAATGCAAATTCCCCCGCCCCATTCTGGGCCCTCTGAATCAGAAACCCTGGGGTTTCAGCACCCCATTTTCAGTAGCCCACCTGGTGATTCTAATGACCCTTAAAGTTTGATACCAGGGACATAGAGAGTTAGGATTACTGTGTGAGACATGTCAAAGTAGATAGCAAAGGGCTAAGTTCAGTTTCGTACTAGTGGATCATCTTGAATAACTGTGGAACTGTTGAACCATGTTGAACTGGGGAAGAAATTAATTCAGGAAATAACCATAGAGGGAGACAAGCGTATGTAATGAAAGAGATTTTTCAACGCAGACCACACTTATGCCCTGCTGTAATTGGAGCCGTTTGTAAACACCTTTCACCAGGTACATCTACAGGCAGTCAGTTACCGAAGAGATCATTTACTGAGAATATATAGCAATTTCTTTGTTTTCTCTCCCCAGAGACATTAAGGTGAAACGATGTCCATTGCTTATAACAATGGAGCTTGGCAACCTGAAAGGTTTTGAATGAAACAAAATAGAAGTCTAGAAAAAAAAATATGTGCACATCAATATCATGAAACTCGGCATCATTTTGAAAGTTTGAAATAATGGGTACTAACTCAGGCAGCATGACTGAAAAGGTCATTGCTCAGCTACATATGGAGAATTAAATTTGGTAAATGGTGTAATTTCATTCCATCAGCTACTAGCTCTGCGAAAAGTCACTTCACCTCTCCTGTGCCTCCTGTACTACTTTTGTAACATAAGGGGCCATTTCTCAATTCCTTTCCGTGTCCAGAATTCTGTGAGTGGATGATACTGCACATTCTGTGAAAGATCTCATTTCTTTTCAGAGAGATATCGTGTGTACTAGCTCACTTGACTTTTATGAGAACACAATCCTTCTGTACTGGAGACCTGAATCTTAGAAAGCATGTAATAATCATTGTATAAGGTTCAGCAGAAGGTTCACACATTTAATAATCAACTGACTCTGGACATGCTGTTTTGGGTAATGTCTTGCTGAGCTTGCAGGATGTGGATCATAAGAAGCATATTTTTGGGTGGCCATGCCTTGATTTCTATGTGTTCTCAAAGTGAACCACGACATTCCAGGAAAGATGCGTGAGCTCTAAATTGAGGCTAAGCTGCCATGACCATACTCTCTGGGGCTCATATTTCCAGAGAACTTGATTGGTTTTGAAGGGAATAGGGTATCAGGAGGGCAGTAATTAGGATTTAGGATTTTGGGATAAGACTGACTTATATTTGAATCCTAGCTTTGCCACTTAGCTAGTGGTACCTACTTCCTAAGGCTGTACAAGGACTGAAAAAAGTTAAACGACATGATATGTGTAAAGAATGCCCACAGTTCCTGGGAGGAAGTAAGTGTTCAATAATTATTAGCTTAAAAAATTAAGGTTAGAATTGTTGAGGGATATTGGATCATCCAAAGCGGGTCTCAGTAAATATGTTATTTTACATACAAACCTGTGTTGTTTTGCATTCTGCTTATTCTCCATATACAGTTGTGTCTTAGGTTTACTCACTAATTGACTATTTATTTATTTATTTATTTAGTGTGTGAGAGAGAGAGCAGGGGAGGGGCAGAGGAGGAGGAGGAGGAGGAGGAGGAGAGAGAGAGAGAGAGTCCCAAGCAGGTTTTGCACCATCAGCACAGAGCCTGACGTGGGACTTGATCTCATGAACCATGAGATTATGACCTGAGCTGAAATCAATAGTCAGACGCTTAATCAACTGAGCCACCCAGATGCCCTGATTCATTGACTTCTTAAGTCAAGAACCATTTAGGGGTGCCTGGCTGGCTCAGTTGGTAAAGCATGTGACTCTTGATCTTAGGGCTTGTGAGTTTGAGCCCCACATTGGGTGTGGAGCCTACTTAAAAAAAAAGAAAAAGAGGGGACACTGGGTGGTTCAGTCAGTTGACTTGACTTCTTGACTTTGGCTCAGGTCAGGATCTTGTGGTTCTTGGGGTTCATGAGTTCAAGCCCCACATTGGGCTCTGCGCTAACAGCATGGAGCCTGCTTGGGATTCTGTCTCCCTCTCTCTCTGCTCCTCCCACACTTGCTCTCTCTCTCTCTCTCTCTCTCAAAATGAATAGAAATAAACCTGAAAATTTTTTAAAAATACGATAAAGGAAGAAAATGAACTATTTATTGAGCACCTATTATGTGTCAGACTTTCTTGTAGACATTGGAAACACAGCAGCAAACAAGATAGCAAAGGTCCTTGCTCTTATGGACCCACATGTTAATGGGGAGAGACAGAAAGAAAGAAACAAATAAGTAAGAATAAACAAGCAACAAACAAGAAAATTAACTGATAGTGATAAATGCTGAGAAAAAAATGAAACAAGGTGATGTGATAGAGTCTGGGGAGCAGTTTTAGATCAGGTGTTCAGGGAAGGCCTCTTTGAAGAGGTGACATTTAAAATGTCATGTGAATGACAAGATGGAGCAAAGTTCTAAAGTCTGAGAAAGATAAGATAGCGGTAGTAGTGGTGAGGGTGGAGAGAGACATGACCAAGTTAGGAGATGTGACGATAGAATCAACAGGATTTATTGATGGGTTGGATGGAAGGTGTGAGGGCAAGAGAGGAATCAGAGATGACTCATGGTCTCTGGCTTGATGAGTTAGTGGTACATCTATAGAAGCGAGCAGGTTGGGGAGGAATAGGCTGGGGTAAGAAGAATCAGAAGTCTGGATTTGGAAAGATTGAGTTGCCTGTTGAACTCTGAGTGGAGTTTTCAAGTGGACAACTGGGTACATGAGACCAGAATTAAATGTTTGGGAGTTCTTTTTTTTTTTTTCTTTTCGCCTTTAGATAATACTTAATGGACTGGGCTGGATGAGAGTACTTAGGGAAATGAGTACAGTTAGAAAAGAGAAGAGGTTGTAGGAGTATTCTTAAAATCTCAGGTACTTATGACTCATAACAAAACTTCAGAGTAATAACACTCTTGTAGAATTAAAATGAATTGAAAGGAATTTTTGACTTTCTTACATTCTTTGATATATTTTGGGGGCCAAAAAGAAGTCTGGTTTTAATACACCTGTCTTATATTTGCATTCATTTGACCCATGTTTTTGAGTGCCTACTGCCAGGTGCCTTGTTAGGGACTATGTACAAAAGGAGATCAAAAGAAACCAATCATGTTATTGGTGAAACATATTTGCTGAACACATGCCGTGTGCATTGTACTAGATGATTTGGGTATAGACCACAAAAATGAAAAATCAATTCTCTGTTCCCAGGAGAAGACAGTCTACCACGGCCACTCAAGAGGAGAACAAACCCCTCAAAAGTCGCAAGGAAAGGGTGTTTCTTTTTTCTTCTACATATGGATGGCCTTTGGTCATTGGCCATTAGGAGGTCTATGTGGGCCAAATGAACTTGGTTAAGTAGGCCACAGTCTAAAACCCATTTTGGTTTCCATGCAACACCCAGTGTTCATCCCAACAGGTGCCCTTTGACAATAAATTTCATATTAGAAATACATAAATAAATAAGTCAATAAATAAATAATAAAATAAACAAACCCCATTTTGTTTTTTCCCCTCCTTTCGACTTCTTGTCTGTGGGAGGGCTTCCATGAGTGGAAAGAAGCTTATTTCAGCCCATCTCATACTTGTGGTTGACTCGTGCTCCAAGCACCCCAGTATTCACATCCTTATTATCTGGGGACAAGAGACATAGAGAATCCATCAGCACTTTTAATGGCTGATTTCTTTTCCCCATTAAATCAAGCACAGTCTCTCTGAAGAACAGTTCTAATGCTTTCAATATTGATATCCACTGTTTGTTCAGAATTCTATACTTCCTCCATTGCTAGTGGATGGATTGGATCTGTGCCCACTTATCAGTGAAAATGGAAAGGAAAGGAAGCACCTCTTCTGGGCTAATGGTTGTATTTGCTTTCTGAAGATGCAGCTGAATGTTTTGGTGGATTGTTGTCAGAAAGAACAGCCTAGCATCAATTATGCGGAAACAAAAATCATTATATTTAGTAGTCATTGTCTAATTTTTAAATGGACTTTATTAAATAAACCCAGATAAAAGCTTAGTTCATTCAAATACCTGGTACATTTTCTGATAAATCATCCTGGCAGACCCATTGTGATGATGAAGTTCTGCTTGGAAAGAAAGACTCAGTGAGTTCCATGTGAAGTTTTTTGTGGTCAGTGTGGTCAATTGGTAATGGAAATACTTACATTTTTGGGGGGAGATAGGGTCAAAATAATTTTTTGGTGCCTTATGATGTCAGATTTTGTCATCTCAGCCAAATGCTTGGCCATACGCTTAAACAATTTCAAATTTGTGTTGTTGCTATTCATTGAGAAACGTCTTAACCCTTGTCCCCTGATATCCATATAGTTTGCTTCTTTGTCACTTTCCTTGAACAAGAATAGAAGGTTAGTTGCTAAGTTGTTCATCACAAACGTTAATTCCGTTAATTCCTTATGTCTGCTATTGGAAGTGTATGGATTTCTCCTCAAATAATGATACATGATCTGAGCCCAGTAGATATTCAGCAGAGAATTTAGCTATTAAATTTTGCCATTCAGAAGACTTCGGTTTGGTTGTTAGCTAGTACTTGAGAATCTAAATGACACTCATTTACTACTTTTTTTTCAGTCACTGCATTTAGTTATATCACCAGAAAGTCATTCTGATATCGTATTATTTTGTGCTTTAAGTTGGGTTAATACCGGGAAGGTACATTTGAAGAACATTTTGGTATCTTATACAAAATAACACAGAGAAATCATAGTATTAATTTATCTAGTGTTCCTTACATAAAGAATCACAGGAAAAATTCCTGCTTGAAACCAGCATCAGAGAAATGTTGGTCTTTTTAGATGACTCAGTGTATTTTCTGAGATGGGAACCACAGTACAAATGGTTTTCTCTTTCTATCATGAATGCCAGGAAACTAAGAACTTATTTTAGCATGTCCTAATATCTTTAGGTATCCTAATATCTTAAACTTCTAACTGGCTTCTTATCCATCTTTTAAATGTGTGTAGTACAGGTTTATAATAATTGCAAGTTTTTTGAAGAAAAATAGGAGGCTTTCCCCTCCCCTGGCCCCCTGACCGGGTTTTCTTATCAAAGCACTCTTCCTTCATTGAACTTGTAATATTTTGTAAATATTAATTATTATTTGTCCTTGTTTATGTTTGTCTCCTTCTCTAGACTCTAAGCTCCATAAGACAGAGACCATATCTCTCTTTCAGTATGTTAGCCCTACCTGATCCTAGCACGTAGTAAATGCTCAATAAAAACTTGTAGTCAAATTATGAATGAATTGTAGTAATCCTAGTACTATCAATCACTTAGACTATCAAGTCTTAACATACTTTGAACATCTAGAAATGTTGTTGGGATATTACATAAGTACATGATAATTTGCATGATAATGTGTTCAGCTCTTTTAAAAGGTTTGCAATTTAGGTTTTTATAAACTGTCCCAGAATTTTTACAATAAGCAATAATTGACCTAAGATCAAAACAAAATATTAGAGAATTTAAGGAATCATTAGAATCCATAACTTAGTAAAAGAGGTATCAATTAGTACACACGATTCATGTAATATCTACAGCATTTTACCAAGAGTTATACAGAAAAGGGGAGAGCATGGCTGCAGATTCCAAGTATAGTTTTAAGATTTACAGTTAGAGAGATAGATGCTTATATTTCCTTTGACAAATTCTGTTTTTAAATCTTTTTGGGGGGGATGGGAGGGTATGGGGAAGAGTAGCTACATGAGATTCCTGTTGCATGTTCAGAAAATAGCAAACATGAAATGAGAAATAAGAATTCAGGTTCAGAAGTCTTCATACTTACCTGATGATGGGAAAACCTTTCACCATCTTCCTTTTCTACTTCTTTCCTCTTCTCTTCTGTACTTTGTTCTTCTCTTTCTTTAGTTGTCCTATCTCCTTAGTCTTCTCTGATCTGTGACAGTTTCATGACTGTGACACTCTGACTAGTGATTGTCAGATGTTTTGTGGAAGGTCTCTCAGTCTGGGTTTGCCTGATGTTTCCTCATGAAAAGACTGAGATTTTGAACTTTTGGGAAGGACCGCAGAGGTGGTATGTCCTTCTTGTCACATCATGTTGGGACACGTGATGTCAATGTGATTGGTTTCTCGTGAGGTTTAACCTTGATCATTGGGTTCATGTGGTGCCTGCCAGGTTTCTCTGCTATGAAGTTTTTTTTTTTTCTATATTGGTTAGAAGTGCTGTTGTACCCAGATTTACTGAGATATAATTGACAAATAAAAATTGTTTACATTTATGGAGCACATGTGATAGTTTGATATATGTATACGTTGTAGTTGTTTACCACAATCAAGCTTATCGATACATCCATCATGTCACATAGTTATTTTTTTTAATGTATGGTGAAAACATTTAAGATCTACTCTGATAGCAAATTTCAAGTATGCAATATAGTACTAATGATAGCTAATAAACTCTACGTTAGATCCCCAGAACTTACTCATCCTTCATTATTCAAACTTTGTAGCATTTGACCAACATCTCCTCATTTTCCCCTCTCCCAACCCCTGGCAACCACCATCATACTCTCTGTATGTATGAGTTTGACTTTTTCAGATTTTGCATGTAAGTGAGATCATGCAGCATTTGTCTATGTCTGGCTTATTTCACTTAGCATAATATCCTCCATGTTCATCATGTTGTAGTATCAACAAGATTTCCTTCTCTCTCTCTCTCTCTCTCTCTCTCTTTCTCTCTCTCTCTCTCTCTCTCTCTCTCTTTCTTTCTGTTAAGGATATTTTTTAGATCAGTTTAAGATTCACAGCAGAACTGAGGAAAAGGTATAGAGATTTGCCATATACCCTGTACCCCATGCATATAGAGACTTCACCATTACCAACATCTTCTTGCAGACTGGTATATTTGTAACAAGTGATGACCCTACATTGACACATCATCATCACCCAAAGTTTATAATTTACCTTTGGGCTCACTGTTTATTTTTTTTAATGTTTTTTTTTTTGAGAGAGAGACAGAGACACACAGAGACAGAGAGAGAAGGAGATACAGAATCCAAAGCAGGCTCCAGGCTCTGAGCAGTCAGCACAGAGCCCAATGTGGGACTTGAACCCACAAACTGTGAGATAATGACCTGAGCTGAAGTCAGATGCTTAACTGACCGAGCCACCCAGGTGCCCCACTCTTGGTGTTGTACATTCTATGGGTTTGGACAAATGTATAATGACATGGATCCATCATTATGGCATTGCATAGAGTATTTTTGCTGCCCTAAAAATCCTCTATGATTGCCCTATTCATATTCCCCTCTCAATCTCCTGGCAACCAGTGATCTTTTTACTGTCTCCATAGTGTTGTCTTTCCTAGAATGTCATAGAGTTGGGACGTACAGTAGGTAGCCATTTCTGATTGGCTTCTTTCACTTAGTGATATGCATTTAAGGTTCCTCCATGTCTTTTCGTACTTGATAGCTCATTTCTTTTTTTAGGGATGAATCATATTCCACTGTCCAGAAGTATGATGGTATAATCAGCCATTTACCTGTTGAAGGACATCTTGGTTGCCTCCAAATCTGGCAATTATGAATAAAGTTCCTATAAACATTTGTGTCAGGTTTTTGTGGGAACGTGTTTTCAACTCCTCTGAGTAAACACCAGGGAGGACAATTGCTGGACCATATGATAAGAGTATATTTGGTTTTGTAAAAAACAGCCAAACTGTCTCCCAAAGTAGCTCTACCATTGGGCATTCCCACTAGCCATGAATGAGAGTTCCTGTTGATCAAAATCTTCAGCATTCGGTATTGTCAGCGTTCTGGATTTTGGTCATTCTAACAGGTGTGATTTTCTTCTGCTTTAAGGCCAAATATGTGCATATTTAGAATTATACGTACACACACATACACATAATCTCACATTTTCCGTATCCAGTCATCTGCCAATGGACACTTAAGTTGATTCCGTGATGTGGTTATCGTGTATGATGCTGCAATGAACACGGATCTATACTCAGAAGCAGGATTGCTGGATCATATGATAGTTCTACTTTTGATCTTTTTAAGGAATCTCCATACTGTTTTCCATCTTGATGTACTAACAGACTTTTTTTTTTAAATCAGGAGTTTAAGAGTTATTTTATTTAGTTTCTAAGCTTATGGGATCGATGGAAGCTATCTTGTTGTTAAAATTTCTAATTTTATTGTAAAATGGTAGAGTACATAGTAAGCTATTGATTTTTTTTGGAATTTATTAAAGTTTCTTTGTGACTTAATTCATGATCTATTTTTGTGACTGTTTCAAGTGTGCTTGAAGAGAATCTATTTTTCTCCATGACTTGATTTCCACATCCATTAAACAGTAAGAAGCAAAAGTGTCCAACTCCTTTGATTTTTGTTTTGAAAGTTGCAGAACCAAAGACCAAATTGAAAGACAGAAAAATAATACATTTGTTCTTTTTGACTCTTTGGTTTGCAAACTAACAATGGGTTTGACACAAGTAAACATGGTAGGAGAAAGAGAAAAAAGAAAATATCTGTCCTTCCTGAAAATAGATTTGTTACCACTGACTAACAGGTGCTTAATCCTCTGTGGGGGCACATTTCCAGCCTACGGAGAGGGAATAAACAGAGTGGAGGAGGAATCATCCGTGATAGAGATTCTGGTCTGTTTGATTTTTTCGGGTCTGCTGGTCTTAGATATTTATATGAGTGAAACTGAATCTTTGGCGTGCTGCTCAGAAGTATCACTGTATGCTGATGTGGGGTGGTGATCCGTCAATAGGCTAACTGATGGCAGTTGGCTAGTAATCAGAAAGCCAGCCTAGTTGCTTAGGGGGCAGCATGAATGCTCATCTAAATTTGCCATAGGAAGAGGAATTTAATGGTCAAGGGCTTCACCTTCAGGATTTAAGTCAAATTCTTAATAGCCAACCTCTTACATTGTTCACCATCTGGACTCCACAGCCCTCAGCTCCTGCACTAACTCATCTCATGCTGTCTCTTACTCTCTTCTCTTCTGTGAACTCTTCATGGAACTCACTATTGGCTCCCCACCTCCCCTGGACATCATCATCACTGTCTCCTTCTAGATCCCAGAAGATCTCAAGTCTTTCCAAGTAGACCAAGTCATTAGGAAGTGTTTTAAACTAGGTAGTTTTATGTGGGTGTGCTTTGTGCCATGTGTTTCAACTTTACTACATGTTCGAAAATGATCAAAGTTTATAGTTGGAAAAACTACACCCAAAAGTCTGTAACCTCAGCTATTGCTAGTATCACGAGAGGTCTGCACTTTATCTGGCTGAAGGCAGAGGATGTTTCGAATACTTGTCCACATACAAAAGATAAATCTTGCCCAAGAAAGGAAAGCAATTCCAGAGGGGAAAAAAAGGAAAAAAAGAGGAAGAGAGTGAAGAGAGTACTAGGAACTCAGGACTATCAAGAGTAAGAGGTGGCACCAGAATGATCCGCCAAAGTTTTGGCTGTCATTAGAATAACAGACTCTTCACCACGCATACTGTGGACTGAAAGGGCATGAAGTTGGAAGGACCTGGTTAGAATTCAGGTTTTTCTACATATAGCTGTGAAATTTTGGCGAGGACATTCGGGCGTTTTGATTCTACAGTAGTCACATATGTAAAATGCTAGTAATAATACTTGTCACCTATGTAAAAAAAATTGTCACTGCTGGTATAATAAAATGGTATATTAGTATAATAACACTTTAAACTGGTTACAAAAATTAGAAGGTTTTGAGGTGGGAGGTTTAGAATTGCTTTCCGCTGACTTGCTTACAAAGATATTTTCATCTTCATCTTGGTTGAGAAAACCTTTATAGAAATAGTGATATTTGAGGTTTTTTTCCTGTTACTATCAACGAATTTTTAGCAGGCATATGACTTTCTGCATATATCACCCAACTGATTTAAACGTGAATCAATGAATGTATTTATTGATTGCCTCATTTCATAAAAGAATTCAGGAAGGACCCTGATATTGATATTCTGCCATCTTTCTATATTTGGATCATGCATTTGTCTTGCCTTCCAAGTGAAAAATGTGGTGAACTCAGAAGATCACCCCCCCAGTATCAGCTGCTGTCTTTTTAGAATGTCTTTGCGTTTCAGAAGTTGGAAAACTCCAAACTTCATGCCCCAGACACCTTTGCTGCTAATGTTCT
Organism: Prionailurus bengalensis; assembly: GCF_016509475.1. Classification (NCBI taxonomy): domain Eukaryota; kingdom Metazoa; phylum Chordata; class Mammalia; order Carnivora; family Felidae; genus Prionailurus; species Prionailurus bengalensis. The sequence continues at coordinate 115,116,844 of NC_057358.1, forward strand.
GCATGCAAAGTAGGTTTTACCAATTGCATGCATCAGAATAAGATTTGCAGGTGCTGTTTTAAATTTTTTTTTTTTTTCAACGTTTATTTATTTTTGGGACAGAGAGAGACAGAGCATGAATGGGGGAGGGGCAGAGAGAGAGGGAGACACAGAATCGGAAACAGGCTCCAGGCTCTGAGCCATCAGCCCAGAGCCCGACGCGGGGCTCGAACTCACGGACCGCGAGATCGTGACCTGGCTGAAGTCGGACGCTTAACCGACTGCGCCACCCAGGCGCCCCTGCAGGTGCTGTTTTGATGCTGTTGGCAATTACGGCTGTGGAGACCTTGGTTTTTCTGCAGCAGTGTTTCAATGTCCAGTTACTTGCTCTGTCAGTGATGAGAAGAGGTGGGGACCGTGGAGTGGTGGCTTCCTGATGACACCTTCCAAATTGTGGCCATGAGTCAGTTAGGCAATGTTGTTGAGGGAGTCATTTTTGGACGGCCAGGACTTTTCCAGCCTTTCTTGTGAATGTCCCCAATTTTCTGTGGCAAATTCCTTACTGTCTAGAGTAGCAGATTGCTACAACTGAATCATGACTGACTGACTTGTAATCTCTTTGCAGGCAGGAACTCTGATATAAAATGATATAAACAGTCCTACATTTTTAGAGGAGGGAAAAAGATGACAATTAAGTGAAAGTTTTAATAAGATAGTAATACGTGCTACAGATAAAAACAAAGTTGGAATAGAGATGGGGAGTGCAGGAGATGAATGTTGCAATTTTAAATGTTTGTTTATTTTGAGAGAAAAGAATGTGAGCCCGGTAGGGGCAGAGAGAGAGGAAGAGAGAATTCCAAGCAGGCTTCGTGCTGTTAATGCAGGCACCCATGAGGGGCTGGATCCTACCAACCCTGAGATCTTGATCTGAGCTCAAATCAACAGTCTGCTGCTTAACCACTAAACCACCCGGGGGGCCCCAATGTTGCAATTTAAAATAGAATGGTCATGGAAGCCTTCGCTGACAAGGTACGCGAATTGTGTACAAGGCCCTGGTGGAGTTCTAGGACTAAAATGCAATTATCCAATTACTCCTTTCCTTAGATAACCCGCTAAATGATGCTACTATTTTTCCATCTCAAGAGGCTATGTTGTTTACCCACAGTAAACATGGCGAAAAAGGCTTCACTCTGACGCTTGGGTCCCCCAATAAAAATGCTCACAGCGCTTCCTGTGTTTGCCCTCAACAAAGATGGCGATACCACTTCCTGTTCAGGGCTTTCGCCTGCAACAAAGATGGTGCTTATGGTACAGGTTCCCTAACAGTCTGGATTCCGGTTGCGTTTTTTTTTTTTTTTTTTTTCTTTCAATATACGTGTTTGCAGACGTAAGTAACAGGAAACCAGAAACCCGTATCCATTTTTTTCTCGAAGGCCCCGCACTGTGGTGTCTGCGGCCTGGGCACTGCTTGGCTCCCCCGCCCACGTAACTTGTTGGCGGCGTTTCCGAGCCCGACCGGGTTGGGGTGGCGGTGGGGGGTGCCGGGGCCGCTCCCGCTTCTGTCCGCTGTGAAGTTCATTCCCAGCACCCTCGTTTTAGCTTGTCAGGTTGCCCCGAGAATCTCTCATAGTTCTTCCCGTTCGTAATACAACAGCATTTCAGCTGGCGAGGCAGGGAATAAAAGTTCCAAATAGGCTCTGGCAGCCAAAAGTGCACACCCTCCCCCTCACCTGCCACCTCTCAGACTTCACCGAGGGCTACTCGACGGGGTGGGGTCGGGTCCCCGGGCCGGTGGTACTTTCTGTGGGTGCCTGGAAGCCCCATGTGCCGCGTCCTCCCCTTCCCCATCCCCGCCGCTTCTTTACATCCACGGCTTCCGCACCGGCGCCCTGGAGTTCACGGGCAGTGGCCTTTAAATCGTGCATGGCTACTGACCAGGAGTGGCGTGTGGACATTTTTTTCTTGCAGAGAAAAAGAAGATCCCCATTAAATGTCCCATGCGTGTGTGGTCCTGGCAGTGTAATCATAGGGAGTCGGAATTCTTAGAGGGAAGGGGTGGAGTCTGTGACCATATGTAAGGTTTATCATAGACTGGGCATACACAATATTTTTCTTGAAGGTGATGGTGTATAGGGCTTTTTTTTTTTTTTTTTTTTTTAGGGGAAAAGAACCTTAGACTCACTGGTACCTACTGGGCTCTGGTGCTCACTCCCATTGTGGTACAAGTTCAGCAAATGCCCATGGTCAGAAGGGCACCTTGCATGCGTATTGGCAGTTAACTCTGGTATTGGGCATCTCTGATGAAGGCAGTGTTAAAATAAAGCCACTGTTTCTTTTTAAGTATGTTAAAATGAAATGCTGCTCTGTAATTCTCCGATCAAAGTTGCTTTTTTTTTTTTTTTTTAAAGCAGGGTCTCTGACCCACGTTTTTCCAAATCTCTTTATCAAGCAAGGAATCGAGCTAGGACCCCACTGTGAGGAAAGTAGAAACAGAAAAGATGATTCATGTTCAGGGTTGTTCGTTATGTTCGGAAACGTTCAAGATTAATTTGCCTTGACTTAACAGCCAGGGACTATACACCGTGGTCTGGCACTCAGCTAAGATTCAAAGAGGTACCTGACCTTAAGGAGTTTGCCTTGCATGCAGGACACTGTCTTTAGGGGTTGGTCAGCGGTCTTGTTTGTAATCTGAGCTGTTATTCTGTCTTTTCCCAGGGAGAGATGGAGGCTAGAGACAAGCAGGTGCTTCGCTCCCTTCGCCTGGAGCTGGGTGCCGAGGTACTGGTGGAGGGACTGGTTCTTCAATATCTTTACCAGGAAGGAGTCTTGACGGAAAACCATGTTCAGGAAATCAAAGCTCAAGCCACAGGCCTCCGGAAAACAATGCTGCTGCTGGATATCCTACCTTCCAGAGGTCCTAAAGCATTTGATGCATTCCTAGAGTCCCTGCAGGAATTTCCCTGGGTTAGGGAGAAGCTGGAGAAGGCAAGGGAAGAAGCCATAACTGAGCTGCCTGCAGGTAGGCCTCAAAAAGATCATTTGATTTCAGTTGCAAAATTGTTGAAACTGCCCTTTGGATGTGAAGTTGGGGTTTTAGGCTGGGAGTGGGTAAGGAGTTTGGACTGAAAGCACATGGTATTGGAGGCACAGGATGAGGAAGTGGAATTAGGAAGTGCAGGGAAGGAAGGAAGAATGAACCATGATTGCGAGGGTGGGAAGGGAGGTCAGAGAATACATTTAGAAATGCTTCCAGGGAAGCTTGGCAAGTCACTTGGGAGGCATGTTCTCATCTGAGAGCCAGGTCATATCTCAGCCCTTGGCATTGGGAGCCATTTGGAAAGTGCAGATGGGAAAGCAGGCATTAGGCCCACTGATAACTGATTCGTGGGGTGCCAGAGCTGCTGGCTGGAAAAGGTCAGCTTCGGGAAGGAGGAGACAGCCTCTAGGAAGGCACGCCTTGCACCTGTTCCCTAAGCTGTCCTACATGGCCAAAGGGGATTATTTGGAAAGCTGGTTAAGTAAGTTTTTAAAGGTTACGATTTAAAGTCGTTCTTTTTTGTTTGGCTTTGTTCAGACACCCGGAGTATTTAATGTTAGAGGGTCAGTAGTTTGGAGAGGGTCTCATTTCGATTTTAAGGTAAGTTGGAAGCTATGGAGAAGAGAAACAGTCCTGGTGCTATTAGCATGGCTTGTAGCAGGAAGATGTGCTATGAAACACTTTCCCTCTAACACTTCCATGACGTTTACTGTTTTACAAAGAAGGAGGAGCAGAGAATTGAACTGGCAAAAAAATAAAAATAAAAAATAAAAATAAAAATAAATCTATACATAAATAAAATAAAAACAAATCAATTAAAAAAGAAAGAAAATAAATAAAAAGTTTCAAGTTGACTTGCAAATTTTTAACAGGAAGTCAACCTTCTCTTTAGTTTTTAAAAGCAGTGATAGAACTCCTCTGAGACGGTAGTCCTCAGACTTTGTTGTTGCAGTTTTAAACATACCAACCTAACTGGTTAAAAAACAAATAAGGAATAGAAGACCGATCTTATTATTTTTGCCCCATGGACCTCATATTTTATTTTTGTTTTTTGTTCATGGACCTCATATTTTGAATGATTTTTCAGACCACACATACTAAGTAATCATGATTAACTCTTCTATTTTTATTAATGGCATATGTCTGAATATCTGCTCTGCATGAGATAACCGCTTAATGTAAGAGGGCTTGGTTAAATCCTAGTGGAAACAGCAAACATATTTTCATTTTCTAGCATGACCAAATTATAGGTAAATGTATGTTTTAGGCATTCTGAAATACTGAAAATAGCTGTCCTTTGAGGACCACAGGAATTCTCAAATTCGACTGTCCTTACAAAATTAAATACTCCAGGTATGTGAACAAATTGAAGCTAAAGTGTCAAAGACGTATCTACCACCTTACTGAAAACAGAATAAATAACATAGAACTGGGGACACGTGAAGAAAAATAGGGTATCCAGTATCTTTTCCTGGTATTTGACATTGAGATTCCTCTTTGCACTAAACAGTTGGAAACCACAAAACAGGCAAACTGAGAGCCTGTTGCTACCAAAATATTTAATTTAATTTTATAATCATTTGAGGTGATGTAAGTGATGTGAGGTGATGTAAATTGTCCTGTTGTATGTTGTTCATAGAGGTGTGACCCTATTTTCATTTCTTCAGATTTATTCAGAGAACAAGAGAAAAAACTATGATTTATTTTTACCAAATGGTGAAAGTTACACAGAAGCCGAGAGCAAGATAGTTTTTTTTTTTAAAGTAAGCAGAATGAAACAGTTTAACGTGAGAAAAAATTGAATGTGTCTGTGTGAAAAATAATATCGATATGTTAATTCTGTGGAAGTGTTCAAATGAATGATAGGTTGGCTACTGTAGACATTGAATACTCTTAACTGTCCTACTTTTTGTTGAGCAACATAGCTATTGAAAAATGTTTTGAAGGGAGAGCTTGATTTACATGTATTTCTCTATATCTTCTACAATGATAATCACATAAGCTCACTTTTAAAATAACTTTTGTTAATTATTGAGTATTTTAAGCAAGATTATAAAATATAAGTAAGGTGTAGAGAAAAACGGCACAGAGAACACCTGCTCAGTTTTTTAAAAAAATATCAGAAGGGTGCCCGGGTGGCTCAGTTAAGCGTCCGACTTTGGCTCAGGTCGTGATCTTGCGGTTAGTGAGTTCGAGCCTGTGCGTTGGGCTCTGTGCCGACAGCTTGGAGCCTGGAGCCTGGAGCCTGCTTGGGATTCTGTGTTTCCCGCTCTCTCTGCCCCTCCCCCACTCACGCTGTCTCTCTCTCTCTCTCTCTCTCAAAAATAAATAAACATTAAAAAAAAAATAAAAAAAAAATCACCATTGCCTTTGAGGACCCTGGATGCTCCTCCTAGTCCTAGCTCGGCCCCAAAGCCCACTTACTGATAAATCCTAGATTTGGAATTTATCACTCCCTTCTTTACTTTGTAGTTTTCCCTCTCATAAAAATCACTTTTAATATCCACACGTTATGGAAAGTCCACTATACCAAAAGTTTTAGCAAGATATATAAAGACATAAATTTAAAAAATATATAAAATGTGTGTGGGAGGGTAAAAGATGGAAGAGATGATATATTTTAAAGGAGCTGTTAGTTAATAGCCTTCTCTTATTTGGGAGCTTAAACTTTCAGTGTTTAATTAAGTTGATGGCAATATTTTAATTCTATAGTTAATTGGGACTTAATTAATTGAAAACCTATACACACACACACACACACACACACATATATATATATATATATATATATATATATATATGTGTGTATGTATTTTAAATCCTGGAAAGAGTATCAGAGTTGAGATGCCTTCAATTTCATGTTCCTGCAAAAACGCAGATGGACCCAGAGGTCTATTTCCCCCAGACCCTGTGCTTTTCCAGTGTTGTAAGAGAGTAGTTTTAATAAACTTTTAAAGAGTCCATTTCAATCTTGTAAAGGCATTTTTTGAATTTTGAGGGATTAAACTGTCGGAAAATGTGGAGCTTATATATTCTGTGCATACATTAACCTCGTCTGATCATTTACTCACTTTGTTGTTAGTAATTGATTTGTGTAGGTTTGGTGGTCTCCTCTTAGGAGGCCTGAGAACAAATGGGCTGAAATACCTATTTCTCTTTGGCCAAGAGCCTGCAACTTCTCCAAGAAAGAACTGATTTCATTTGATTAAAAAGCATTTTTGTTTTGGTCTTCTCCAGGAATCCTGGTTTTCCCTTTGCTTGTTTAATTTCTGTGTTTCGCTGTAAATTCTGAGCTGCCTCAGAAGGCCTTATTTGGTGATTGATCCTAGTTAGTTGGTTTTTATTTATATTCTGGGTGTAATTTTTTAGAGAAAAATCGAGTTGTATCTTAACCCCCTCTGGTCTCTTAAATCCCACCCTTATCAAATCCAGAAACATGAAGAAATGCCTTAAAGCTTTGATTCCTTCAGTCTGCCTAGATGACAGGTTTTCCTATCTCTGTTAAAAAAAAAAAAAGTCGAAGATGTTAATGGATAATTGATTTTGTGTTTTTCTCACCTTGTAAGGACTCTTAATATTTTAAAAAAGGATTTCTGGCCATAAAATTACTTAATCCAGCTTGGCACCGTGGAAGGGACACTTCATAGTATGTCCCTTGCTAGCCAAGGTCACACAGTAGACAGTAGATCAGCTGGCAGTCCTCCCTGGGCTCCTGTCTGGTCTTTTAGGAGATGAGAACAGGGCTGAATCTGGATGTAGACAGCATGTGCCCGCCTGCCTGGCTTCCTACTGCTCATGGGCCCTGTCTGCTGACAAGCTGTCTCTAGTGCTTGAGCTAATCTGGATCTGGAAAGGAGGTTTATGGGCAGCCCCAGTCTCACCAGCTGGTAGGACTTAGCCTAAGTCACGGTGGGAGGGACTCCTGGGCCCCGGGACTCTCTGTTCCAAGGTGTTGGCCCTGTTTGTGGGACTAGGTCTCTGCTGTGATTCTCACTTAACAGTCAGCCTGGCAACTTTGCCTTTAACTCCAGTCTTCTGTTAGACTTGGGAGTGTTTTTCTCCCCCCTTGTCCGGAGGCTAGATTCCTGCTTTATGTCCTCTTAGCCACTGGCAAGGATGAAGAACAGCAGTCTTGGAACACAGCTCGGTGCCTCATATGTTAGCATCAGCTGCTTCAACTCTCTAGCCTCCTGAGGCTATTTGCTTCAGCTTTGCTTGAGTTTGAGCCGGTCCTCGCCACTGACCCTATGCCCTGACACCGTGGCCGCCCTCACGCCCTGCCCTGCAGGACGCAGGACGGGCCTGTTTCTTCGCTACCCACGGGCTCCAGGGCTCTGTCTGTCCCTTTTGGAATATGACCGTGCAGAGGCACATTGGCTGCCCTCTCAAGATACACTCTGGCTCTCAGATGTATGCTTGGATGCATCTGAAGTTACTGAGCAATAATGGCAAAAATCTCAGGGATTGTAGTAGGTTTGTTGGAACAATTTCTAGCCTGGGATTCTCCGGTCGTTACCATGAATGAGCCCTACTCTACATATGTAAGTTCAGCGTTGATCTCAGTTTTTCCAGCTTGTGGTCTATCCAGGCACTTGTGTGGCTGAGTAGAGTTCACTTTATGGCATCCTGTGTGCTCGAGAGGGAGTGGTGGGTCAGCATCCACGGTAAGACCCTTCGCTGTGGTGAGGGCGGAGTCTACAGAGAGCCCCTTCCTGACCATCGTGTCCTTCCTGAGGGCCAACTAGATACCAGGCGCTAGGAAATAAAGTCACGTGAAGGGCCTCCAGATCAACTGAGGGGATTCACTGTTCATTCAACAAATATTGAGCGTTGACATTAGGTGCTAGGATATTATGGGAAACAAAGCCCGTGTGCTTCTGGAGCTCACTGTATTCTGTATTCTGACGCAGATAGGCAACAAGCAGATGGGGGGATGCTGTGTGTGTGTGTGTGTGTGTGTGTGTGTGTGTGTGTGTTGGTGAGGGAGGGCTTTGCAGACCGCGCAGGGTGGTCAGAGACAGTCTCTCCGCTGTGATGACACAGAGCAGAGACCTGAATTCTGCCACAGAGTGGGTACCGAGAGGAAGAACGTTTCAGATAAAGGGGCCCACAAAGGCGCAGGAGCTCCAGTGGGAGCCCTCAGTGACAGTGTGGCTAGAGCCCAAGCCTGTCTGGGATAATAACCTCCCTCACGGAGAGATGAGTCAGGCTGTGTGTCAGCAAAGGCCCAGTCTTGGTCATTTGTTGTTGTGCTTCCCCAAATGTGAGATGCGTGCACAGCCATGATGTTGGGTAGTTCTTAAAATGATTTTAGGTGATGTGCAGATATGGGAGTGAATCTCATGGCGAGAGAGTCATTTCCTTTTTCTCTCTGTTTCAATCCTGAGGATATCCAAATGAAAGCCTCCCTTTGCTGTAATATATCTCTTGACACTTGCCAGTTTTTCTTTTTAACAAAGAGAAAGAGGTCCTTATGCCTAAAGCCTTCTGTGGACAACAGTATTTAGCTAGATTTGAGTTGTGTTGCCTTTTTTCCCTTATATTAATCTCATGGTCTCCTTCCATTTATGGCAAGTAAAACTGTTTTCTATCTATGAACTTACTTTTATTTTTTTTTTACATTTTATTTATTTATTTTTTTTGAGAGAGAGACAGAGCACAGGTGGGGGAGAGGCAGAGGGAGAGGGAGACACAGAATCCGAAGCAGGCTCCAGGCTCCAAGCTGTCAGCACAGAACCCGAGGCGGGACCCGAACTCACAAACCGTGAGATCATGATCTGACCTGAAGTCAGAGGCTTAACTGACTGAGCCACCCTGGCGTCCCCTTACTTTTATTTTTTTTAATGTTTATTTATTTATTTTGAGACAAGAGCGAGTGAAAGGAGGAGGGGCAGAGAGAGAGGGAGAGAGAGAACCCCAAGCAGGCTGTGCACTGTCAGTGCAGAGCCCAACATGGGGCTCGAACCCACAAACCGTGAGATCATGACCTGAGCCGAAATCAAGAGTTGGACGTTTAATTGACGAAGCCACCCAGGCGTCCCGTGAAGTTACTTTAAAAAATACATAGCTTTTATTTAGGTAAAAATGAGTCACTTGAAGAAAAATACTATGAAATAATGGTTTGAAGATGTGGCAAAAGATTGTAAAGATTCTTCCCACACATTTTCTTATTTAAAAAGACAGGATTTGGGGGCAGAAACCATCCCCTGGTCGTGTAGTTGGGGAAGGAAGGCTCCAGCTATGGTTCATATAGAAGATAGTACCATATTCAAGGCACTTTATTGTTTTTCTCATTCAGATTATGCAGAGTGGCTGGGAATTGGTTAAATTTATTAGTAGAATTGCCAGAATGACTGAATTTTAATTTTTCTAAGTTCTAAACATGTTCATTTGCTAGTGTACCAGAGTCAGCAAGATGGAGACATATTCTGGTATTCCAGAATTTTAGGCTGGGAGGGACTCATAGATCATCTAATTTTTCTCTGAGAAAGCTGAGGCCTACCTAGGGAGATTAAGTCAGCTTGCCCATGATTACATAGCTAGTTAATGTAATTTATTGTCGAACTAGAATCCAGGCCTCCCAACTCTTGATTTAGGATTTTTTTTGCTATTCTTGGCTCCCCACTGGGTTTCAAGTGGAATCGTATTATGCTGTTGTGTTAATAATTGAAATAAGCTTTTAAAAAATTATAGTAATGCTTTTTGTTTTAAGAGGAAAAATTTCAAGGGCTTTTAGAGGTGTACTGGGATAAGATTTTGCTAAAATATTTTATTTTTATTAATGCTAATTTTAATCATTTAAAAGGAAATTTTGATAGTTTAGTACTGCATTTTATCAGAAGATTTCTCCCCCTGCTTCTGCAAGGCTGACATAAAGGGAGAGTGGAAGACTTTTATCGAGTATTTATGGGACTGATGAAATAATGCATCTGTTGGCAGCTAATTGTAGCTCTTTCTAGGAATAGCAAACCATGTGACAGGCCTCTCCCCAGCAGGATGCTTCCATTTCACTTTAAAAAATGGATTTTATGTTCTTTTCTCTTAGAAATTCTCACCGTGACTTTTTTCTCCCTCCTGTGGATGTATGGGCCACTCAGCTACATCAATCACCCTATTGACCGTCGTGGTTGATTTAGCTTGTTGTTTCTCGGCCCTGGCTTTAAAACATTACTGATCCCTAGACTGTGACGCAAGCCAATTCGTGCCAAAATCTGTGGAGGTGTGATCTGGGCAGTGGTAGTAAGACACACACACACACACGCGCACACGCATTTGCACACCCATGCATGTGTGCACAAGCAAGCACAGGGACGTGCGCATCTGCCTCAGTGAGGTCATTGTAGAATGCAGCCAGGGTTGAGAACCTTGAAATCAGACCAGCTGATTAGGCGCGTGGCTCCTTTGTCACTTGTTGTTCCCAAAGTATGAACTTCCCAAAGTTGTGTACTTGCTTGAAGAGTTGTTGTTTTCTGGTGAGGTGAGGTGGAAAGGTGGTAGGAATGGAGATGTAGAAGGATACGTAGTTTTGTTTTGATTAAAACCAAGTGTTTTTAATTCTTTGAATTTCTTGAACTGTGGTGCTCAAGAATGTTCCAGAACCTTAGACCCTACACAGGTGTGACTCTGCTGCCAACATATAAATCCATTAGAAGAACCCTGGGGGGATATACAGGCTTGATGTACCGGGAATGGCTTAGCCAGTGAAATAACTACCATAATATTTATTGGCACCTTTACTTTGTGCCAGGAACTGGTCCAGGTCCTTTGCATTTATTAATTCATTTAATTCTGTCAGTAACGTGGTGAGACAGGTGGTGGTATTATTACTGTTATTGCACGGAGATGTTTAGTCATGTGCTCAGGGTCATACAACCCAGTAGGGCCAAATTTGGAATCCAGGCACTTTAAAGCCTGCTAATTCATGGCCTATAAAAACACATTTTCAAGGTATGCTTTTCTCTCCCCCCTAATTCTGACAACGGTGGCTGCTCTAGAGCCCATCATTTGCCAGCCCCCAGTGTTCTTCCCTCCCCTACTCCAGTCACTCCCAGGCGTGCAGCCCGAGGGACTTCTCTGTCTTTCTCTTTACTGCCTATTGTCAGAAGACTAAATTCTGGCTGGTATGTCTCTCTCCCCCGTCTCTTATTTTATTCTTTTTTGGGGGGTGAGGTCTAATGTGAGGCCACATGGGGTCAAGGAACAGAGCCCCTGGGTTGCTCCTGTCCCAGCTTGCTACCTTGAGAGTAAAAAAAGACTAAATCTTCTTGGCTGTGATTAGGAGACGGTGTATTGGCTCTCCTGATACTGGAATCAGGTTCCACTTTTGCAGCTCTTAAATCTTGCTATCAAAAGGCGAAAGCCATCAGTTCTAATAACCAGCTTTTCCGATGGCACAACCTCAGAGTTTAACCGTATGCTTAGCAAGGTAGCTTTCTATTTTTACGGGTGTCGTTCAAACTTGTAGGCCGTTGTTGTAGCTAGCTGCAGGAATGTTTGCCTTTGCTTAATTTTAATAGGCAGCTGTGTTTATACTTGTTGCTCAGTTTGAACAGTAAGGAGTATATGTATATGCTTCTTTGGAGGACTTTTCCCCCAGAGGGGGGAAAAAGGGTACATTGTACTTTTCCAAACAGTAAATTTTAATTGAGAAGGAAATGTGACCTCTAAAAGAAGTTTAGTCCTAGGCTTTATTTTTGTTAATGTTATAAAAGAAATCTTAACTCCTTGTAAGAAGTGCCAAGTTGACAATTCCTGGAAATGTTCATGTTCTATTTATGCTCAGAGAGGGTGGTGACGCTGTTACCAAAATAATACTGCTGAGATGTAGTAAGTGGCAAAGGAGAGCTTTGTGGTTTCATAACCTAAATATAAGACTTTTAAAGCACCTCTCAGTTCCACCATTTGTATATAAGGTGTAAGGTGCTGAGTGATAATGACCAAGTTGTTAGGAGACTTGCAGAGGCAGTAGAGCACGTCTGCTGGAACTTGCCCCATTGTTCGAACTACTGTGGAAGGTTAGCGCCGGAAGGGACCTCAGAGACCCCCACTGTACAGATGAGGAAACTCAAAGATGTAAGTCAGTCTGACAGCATGTATGTGAACTCTTTGGTTCAAGCAGTAGCCCTCTTGCTAACGTAAGCAAAAATAGGAATTTCTCTGACGTATACTGGATTATTCACAACTTTGAAAGAATTGCTAAAATTTCAGGGCCCAGTAAGGTGGGAATGGGGCACCTCTGGGGATCTCTGGCCATTGGTGTTCCTCCTCTGAGTCCCTCCACCTTGCCGTCTCTCAAGATTCAGGGTCTGACTGGCCTAGGTTGAGTCATGAACCCTTCGTTTAGGACACCAGAGTCACCTGGAGTGGGAAAGGGACAGATCCAAAAGGAAGAGGTGAAAGCTGGTGAAGACATGTCCACCATACTATATCATTCCCATTGTTTTTATATTGAACCCATTCTATAGTTGTGGACCTGGAAAAAAAATGAAAGCCCTTTAAAGGAAGGAGAATGTTCTACATCTTAGTCTTAGTATAGCAAGGCTGAGGTTGAAGGCCAGAGGTAGTAGGAAAAGTAGAGGAGAACAATTTTGAGAGCAAGGTAGGTCTTCTGAAACCTTTCCAAAATGAGAAGATGTTCGGAAAAAACAGATTTGAGAATGTTGAAGTGGAGAGGTGGTAGAAAGAGAATTTGGATTGGGCTCTGGCCTCAGGGCTTTACGTACATAAACTCACTTTATCCTTTGAGGTCAGCACTATTATTGTTACTTGTATTTTACAAATGAAAGTATTAGATGAATTGCCCAAGGTCACATAACTTGGTAGTAGCAGAGCTGAGATTTGAACACCGATAGTCTGGCCCTCCTGTCCATGCTGTTAATTGCTAGGCTATTTTGTCCCCAATACCAGTTCTTGGTTCTGGTCCATGTCACGTGTCTCAGAGTACCTTACCTGGGCTTGCGACAGCCTCTTTATTTTCTGACCCTTTCTTCCCTTGAGTCTCACATGTAGCCAACATTTTCATTGTGTTTTTAAAAATAGCTTATCAAATGAGAAGTTAAAAAAATACCAAAGAAGATAAAAAATATTTTCTAAGAAATGTGATTAGACAAAAATAAAGATTTTGAATGAGATTGACACGGCAGTTTTTGTTCCTTGAGTCTTTATCTTTTCCCTTTCAATTTCTTTTTATTCTCAGTCAGCCCTTTGATGGGGCTGTGGGCAGTTGTCCTTTTTCAGGCCTCCTCGTATTTGAGCCCTTTTATTCCTTTTTGTGCCAGTCTGGATCTATTCAGGAAACAAAACCACACAGTAATTTGAACAAGGAAAATTTAATATAAAGAATAATTAACTAGTAAAAGGTTAACTATGGTTAACTACTGAAGGGGTAAAAGAGGTGTCTAAGGAATATAGGAATAGCAGATGGAAGGAGCTATTATTTCCAGGGCTGAAGGAGAGCACAGGATGAAGGCACCAAGAGCTCACAAGAGACCCCTCGCCACCCCCAAGGCTGAGTTTCAGTCCCCTTTGGAGATGAGTGACTGCCACTTGAATATGAGGCCTACTGGTGGCCAGTGAACTGGCTGGACCGGTCTGTAAGCCCACTTGGCCGAGAATCTTGGGAGAGCATGTGGGTGGGCCAGAGTTGATCCTTAGCAGTCTGCTGAGTGGCAGAGAAATTCCCTGGAGAGTAAGCACCTTTGCGTTTCCCAAATGCCTCTGGCAGTACACTTTGGGGGTGGGAGGGAATAAAGCATCCCAAACCCGAATGAAAAGCCCCTGCCTCTGCCATGGGCTTTCAGTGTCCCTCCAGTGCCCTCTTTTGATGGAAACGAACACTACACCATCTGGCAAAGGCCAAATGTTCCCAGGGTCCAGCCCCAGGGTCATGAAGCAGGGCAAAGAGGGCGAATTTAAAACTAAGAAGTAATACATTGCTAACTGGTGCATCTCATCTATAAAATGATGAGAGTATATAATTCCCAAAGTAGTTCTAAGAACCTGATTTAGTCATTCGTTTATTTAGCCAACATTTATTGACTGTCTACCATTGCTGGCTATTCAGCAGAGGCTGTGTTATGGCTATCATTGTCTATTTTTGTTTGTCTCTGAAGATACAGACTAATCACATCTAAGGCAGAGACTGTTTTTATCTCTGTACCTGCATAACCTGTCTAGCATAGTGCTGGGTACACATTAGTCCTCACATGTTTATCAAATGAACGAAGGAATGACTACGAAGATGGATGTAAAGATGGAATCATACCCTCAAAGAGTTTAAATTATAACTGGGGAAAGGTAGAGGCAAAATATAATATGGTATTCTAGTTATATTTTATTGTGTAACAAGCTGCTTCAAAACATGATGGCTTAAAATAACACTTGTTTATTTTTTTCCATGATTTTTTTTTTAATTTGAGAGAGAGAGAGAGAGAGAGAGAGAATATCTTAAGTAGGCTCCACATTCAGAGTGGATCCTGACATGGGGCTTGATCCCACGACCCTGGGATCATGAACAGTTATTTATTTTTACATGCATGTGCAATTTGGGCAGGGCTCAGAAGGGGCAGCTCATTTCTGCTGTAGCTGTTGTCAGTTGGAGTGGCTTAACCCGGGGCAGGAGGAGCCATTTTCCAGATGTGTCACTCATATTTCTGGCAAGTTGGTGCTGCTTGTTGGTTCCTCTCCACAGAGGCCTTTCTGCAGGTGGCTGAGGTTTCCTCACAGTATGGTAGTTGAGTTTCAGGAGACAGGAAGTGAAAACTGCCAGTTTCTTAAGGCCTGGGCCCAGATGCTGGCATAGTGTTAACTCTCACTGTATTATTTGGTTCAGCTGTCCTAGAGGCCAGATTCAAAGAGTCAAAATAGAAACCTCACATTTTCTTGGGAGGTATGTCAAATCATTTTGGGGCCTTACTGCACTTACCAGATGTAGTGACTTAAAGTATGTATATTTGTTATCGTAAATGGAAATGTAGCTGCCATACGTGAAAGTGACTTGTAAATTAATAACAAATGTTCTTATTAGTTTCACAAAAAAAATGTTTTAAAAAGTGAAAATAGCTCTTCCCCCCCCCCCCCAAATATAAAGGCAATTTGTTGCTTAAAAAGCAAAGGCTCTAGAAAGATACCAAAAAAATGGAAGTCATCCATAATCTTATTGCCCAGAGATAGTCACCGTATATAACAAATGAGTAGTGAAATGCAGTATTTGGGTTTTTACTCTAGGACATTGTTTTAGAAGCGCTCTCTTTTCTCAACTGCAGTCATTTCCAGAACGTTATTATTTACTTGATACTAACACTTAAATCTGGAATTTCTTGTGATGCCAACTAAAGAATAAAAGTCAGAAGATTATATGTGTGTGTGTGTGTGTAAAAAAATATATATACTTTTTTTTCTCCAGAGAGTAAAACTTTCGGAATCAATTTGACGTAGTCTGTTAAATTATCCTTGAGGCTAGTCACTCGTTGTTTCATTTCAGTTAGCAGAGGGTGGGGGTGGGGGTGGGGTGCGCTGGACTTAAATGACCTTCTCCAGTTACCCTTAAGGAACTATGAAGAATATTCTTCACTCTGTTGTTTCAAGTATTTTTCTGTTTATCTTTCTATGAGTATTCTATTTCAAAGTGTTTCACTAGGATATTATATAACCTGATTTTTTTTCTAGGTCTCCTGTTTGTATGTTTTTAAATATTATGTTTCTAAATCTTTTCTCTTCATTGTTTTTCTCAAGCTGCTCCACTATAGGTGATTAAGTTCTTGCCTGTGGCATTTTTAAGATCTATTTATATCCCTCACATTGACTAGATTTGTAAATATGTGAGTGTTCTGGATGGTAGATGAGATTTTTTTTTCCCCCTTTGCACTTGGAAAGGCATTCCTAATGACTGTTTTCACTAAATCACGGAGTATATTTCAAAGAAACTGTTAAAACCTTTGGCGGAATAATCATATCTCATCCCTCTCCTTATTATCAGAGTAAACACTATAAATCATTGTAGGAGGGGCTGTATAAGTCAGAGGAAAGAGCAGATCTGAGCATCTCCAAAACTTTGCTTCCTGCATTACTTCAGTGAGCATTTGTTGAATTTCTACTGTTGGCTGGGAATACGGAAGGTTAGATACGGAAATTAATAAAGTATAATTCCTGCGCTCGGGTTGCTGCAAATAAATGAGATGATAGGTGTAAACTGCTTAGAATAGAGTCTGGCATCTATTTAACATTCAGTGAATGTTAGTTGTCACTATTACCATTAGTGGTAACTGAAGAGTTGTGACGCAGAGAGGTATGTGCAAGGGACGGGATGGCTCCACCTACCCTGTGGTAAGACCGAACTGGGGAAGGCTTTAGAGAGCGTGTATAGTTGAGTGTTGAAGGGTAAGTAGGAGTTCACAAGAAGGCAGAGGGGAAGGGCATTCTAGGCAGAGGTAACAGAAAGTGCCAAGGCACGGAGGCAATGGCTTTACGTTGTATGCACCTAGTGTCTAGGGATGGGATGGGGTGGTGTGACGGCAGCTAAGGCTGGAGGCTCAGGCCCAGTGCTGCTCGACAGGGGCCTTGAGTGCCATGTAAAGGTTCAATCCGTGATGGAGCACAACTTGATGAAATTTGAGACAGGGATTGACACAAACAGACTTGCATTTAGAAAGCCTACTCTGGTGACATATGGATGGGGAGCTGGGCAAAACAGGGGTAAGAAGCCCAGTTAGGAAGCTGTTGGAACAATCTAGATGAAAAATGGTGAGGGCTAGTTACTGGCATTGAGGATAGAGAAGAAGGGGATGGGCTGAGAGAGATTTAGGAGGGAGGATTATTAGATGTGTTCTGCATGGGGTGGGCGGTGGGGGGGGGGGCGGCGGTGGTCCCAAGGGGATCTTTTCCCAAGGTGAAAATTGGTTAGGGGAATGGTGTAAAAAAAAAAAATCCTCAGATATTCAGATTCAAAAGGGCCACAGTACATAGATAAGCAGTTATCCATGCTGTTAGAATTTCATGGGAGCGACGCTATTAGGGACGTCTTCTTAGAGAGGCAGTGACGACACGAAGGCTGAGAAGCACGGGGTTAGAAGGACTCTTTGCCTGGTTGAACTGTGGGCTGAAGGAGAAAGAGGATTCCGGCGTGATTCCTGGATTTCTGGTTTGGACAGCTCTTCCTGCTCACCGAGAATGGACACGTGCTGTGTAAGCTCTGTGTACACGCTCTGCTCCTTGAATGCAAGCTGACAGTGGCTCACATTTATCGAGCACTGACCGTGAGCCAGCCCCTTAGGTGCCTTACATTTATTAATAGTGTGAGGTACAGGCTATTATCGTTCCCATTTAAAAAAAAATTTTTTTTTAACGTTTATTCATTTTTGAGACAGAGAGAGACAGAGCATGAACAGGGGAGGGGCAGAGAGAGAGGGAGACACAGAATCCGAAACAGGCTCCAGGCCCTGAGCTGTCAGCACAGAGCCCGACGCGGGGCTCGAACCCACAGACCATGAGATCATGACCTGAGCCGAAGTCGGACGC
Source organism: Prionailurus bengalensis (assembly GCF_016509475.1). Classification (NCBI taxonomy): domain Eukaryota; kingdom Metazoa; phylum Chordata; class Mammalia; order Carnivora; family Felidae; genus Prionailurus; species Prionailurus bengalensis. The sequence goes on from NC_057358.1 coordinate 115,134,374, forward strand.
CTAACCGACCAAGCCACCCAGGCGCCCCAGTCGTTCCCATTTTTCATAGGAGGAAGCTGAGACCCAGCCCAGAGCCACGAGCACTTCGTTCTGTGAAAATGCTGGGTGAGCGTTCGGAGATCCTGGGTCTAGGCTCTGGATGAAGTCCTGCTTCTACCTTTATCTGCTCTGTGAGGTCAGGTAGATGATTTTGTTTTTATTTTTTTCCTCTAAATGTTAATTTCTTCATGTGTAGAACAGAGCTGCCGGTATTCTTCCCTGAGAGTAGTTGTTGAGGTTAAATGAGAGGGTATATGAATGGATCTTTCAAAACAAAAAGTGCTGTGTTCATGGAGGTAGCGTTTTTCATGTCAGCGAGTGCCTCACAGGTAGTCAATAAATGCCATTTTTCTCCTTTGCCTCACTTTCCTTTCCACTCTCTTCAAGCAGCCCCCAGAAGACTGGAAGAACAGAACGAGAGTCCCCTCAGCACCCAACCCCCCCCCCCCCCCCCCGCCTCAACCCCCAGCATTATTGTTGCAACTGCCTCTGTGTCGTCCATCTCCTCCTCTCTTACCAGCCCCAGATGACTCAAGCAGCTTTTATTTCCTTCAGTTTTCATGAATGTCCTCTCATCTGAACACAGTGATTCACTTCTCAAGCTATGGCCATTGCACTTCTGCTCCTTGTAGCTGTTTTCACAGAGGTCACCAGGGACTTTTGGTTAAGTCCATCGGCATTTTTCAGGTTGCCACTTGCTGTCTTGGCAACATCTGACATGGGGGCCGCCCTCTCTTTCGTTCTTGGTGTTGCCCCCTTCCTCGGTGTTGTTTTTCCTCCTGCCCCTCTCTTTATTATTTCTCCGCTTCTCCTTGCTCTACATGCCTCTTAAATGCTTCTCTTCTCTGGAGATGTGTTAAATTCTTATCCTCTCACTGGCTGGAGGCTCAGCTTCCTTTCCCAGCAACCTTCTCCTAGGGCAGAGCCCATCTGCACTCCTGGCTTGATGACCACCTCAAAGTGAACTCTTCCAAATCCCTGTCTCCTGGCCGAATAGCCAGCTGCACTTCAGTCCTCCACCTTAACTCCACATGGCCAAAGGAGGACCTCCCATCGCTCACATCACACTTCCTCTTCCTCAGTGATATTTATTTTCTCCACTTCGAAAATATATTCCTATTCAAACAACCAGAAGAAAGTAGTGTTGTTGTTGTTGTCGTTGTTTGGTTTTTTGAAAGCCCTTAGCCCAGACGTTACCTTGTTCTTGAAGCTTTGTGCACCCCTTTCATGGCTGACTGAGAAACCCCTCTTCTGTGTTTCCAAAGTGTCATGGGAATATTTCTGTTATGGCACATCCATACTATGTTAGAAAATTTTGTCCTCAAGTAGACTGTGAGTTCATCGAAGGCAAGAACTCAGTTTTTCACCCTTGTAGACTCAGAACCTAGCACATTGCAGAAATACTTATTGGGACCAATAAATATTGGTTGAGTGTATGAATCTGGTAGCCTTATTTGCTCCCCTCACCTTCCTCTTAATCTCTAGGTGTCATAACTGTTTATATTAGTTTGTGTTGCCATAATAAAGTATCCAGACTAGGTGGTTTAAACAATCCAAATTTATTTTCTAACAGTCCCAGAGGCTGAAAGTCCCAGGTTAAGTTGTCAGCAGGTTTGGTTTCTTCTGAGGCCCCATTGGCTTGCAGATGGTGGCCCTCCTGCTGCCTCTTCAAATGGTCTCCCCTGTGTGTGTGTGTGTGTGTGTGTGTGTGTGTGTGTGTGTCCATGTATCTTAATTTCCTTCTCTTACAAGGATACCACTCATATTGGGTTAGGATCACCCCAGTGGCCTCATTCTAACTTAATTACTTTCTTAAAGACTCCAAATACAGTTGCATTCCCAAGCACTGGGTAAGATTAGGGCTTTAACATACGGCTTTTGGGGAGGCACAGTTCAGCCCATGACACTATTATCGCTTTTTTAACTTTATCTTATTTGTCAGTCTTCCTCAGTAGTCAGTAGATAATAACCCTTTGGTTCTTGATCCTCCATGAAATTGACTCTTTGGCATTTCTTAAAGGTTGCTATTTAATGTTTGCTGGGTGCCAGCCTTTAACCATTCATTTTATAAAACTTAAAGCATTTTGTTCTGGTCTCTGTGCATTGCAGTTTTTAACCTGTCTGGTTATTAGACCATTTTATCAGCTTTATTTTTAACTGTTGTAACAATGAAATCTCACATATGTGTGTGTTTTTTACCTTCTCACTGGTGAAAATTTGTCTCATAGAGGTACAGATTAGGTATAGGAGTGGGTGCAGCAGTTAGAACCCCTGAAGCCCATCTCTTCCCAGGGCCAAATCATTTTAAAGATGAAGGAAATTCTTGGGTGCCTGGGTGGCTCAGTCGGTTGAGTGTCCAACTCTTGATTTTGGCTCAGGTCATGATCCCAGGGTCATGGGATCAAGCCCCATGTTGGGCTCCATGCTGAATGTGGAGCCTGCTTTAAGATTCTCTCTTTCTCTCTCTCTCTCCCTCTGCCCTTCTCCCCCACTCACTCTCTCTCTCTCAAAAAAAAAAAAAAAAAGGATGAGGGAAATTCTAAGACTGAAGACTTGAGGCTTTCACAATTGGCCTTCTTGAACTGATATTCCTAGGAGCAATTGCATAAGATAAGCAAAACGAAAATCACCGTCTCCAACAGACTTGTAAGAATTGTCCTTGCCTGCTAAGAGAATAATTTTGTACACGTAGTAGCCTCAGTTCTTAAATTCTGGGCTGCTCGGTTAATCTGCATTTTTATGATGTTCAGCTTTCTCACAGTTTAATCTACAGCCCCTCCCCTGGGCTACTCATTAGCTGACTTCCCTTTCATCCCTTCATTTCCCACAGATCCCTAGAAACTTGGCCTCCTGCTTCCTTTTTTCTACCCTCCTCCCACAGCCCCAAGCTTTCACCTCTTTTACTTGGGTTTCTCCTCCCTTAGGCTGCAGTTTCCTGGTTTCTCATGGGCATCCCTTCTTCCTTCTCTGTTCACCTTCTGTTCCTCTTCCTTCCCCAACAACCTTCTTTTAGAAGCAAGCTGAAGTTTCCAAGCTAATTTTGACTTTTTGCTGCCACCTTGCCTTTGGTATAAAGCAGGGGTTGGCAAACTATGGCCATGTCCCTGTGGTCCATATCCAGTCCACTACCTGCTTTTGTGTGTCTTGTGAGCTAAGAGTGGTCTTTACCTTTTGAAAGGGTTGAAACAAAAACAAAACAAAAGAAGAATATTTCATGACATATGAAAATTATAGGAGATTCAAATTTTAGCGTCTATAAATAAAGTTTTATTGGAACACAGCCGTTCTTATTTGTCCATATGTTGTCCGTGTCTGCTTTCACACTATACCGGTTGAGTTCTGTAGTTGCAATAGAGAGTTTTTGGCCTAGAAGGTCCAGAAAATATTTACTATTTGGGCCTTTACAGAGAAGGTCTGCCCCACACTTCGTATAAAGAGTTAGAAGGGACAGAAAATAGCTTTGCATGACAGGAATCAGTTTTGTTTAGCTTTCTTTTCTTTGTGCTTACCAGAGTGTTGGATAAAAGCGAATGCTTGGTTCTAAAATTGTTTTGAGAGTCAAAAGGGGAGAGGCCCTTCTTCAGGACAGAGTTTTTCTGTGAAAGTATGTTATTATCTTTGCCATTTCTTTAGAATTAAATTTTGCCAGAAGCGATTCATCATACCAGGGCCATTGAACCTTTTCTTTCATTTCTAAAATTGTACGTAAGAGAAAAAGAATTAGGTAAACCAAACAGATAAAACTCCTTTGTGCTCTGTACATTCACACGAGGATTTAATTTCAGCTTATCCCATATACTTACTCATGGTTTAGTCTCAAAATGAAGTATTGGGGTGATGAGATAATGTTAGCATTTGGGTACTAACCACAAAAAGAGTTAAGCAAGGTTTGCCGTCATGAGGATTTGGCTTTTGTTCTCATCTGTCACGTATTTAGTGTATTTTTTACAACCCCCTATCTTGTCTCTGTTTTCACCTCCTTTGAAGGAAATCATTTACCACTGAAATTCAAACCTCTTGACAAGTAATGCCAAGCAAGGTTAAGAAATTTCTTCCCATTTCCTGAGATAGCCATTGTGCTATTTCTGTCTGTTATTCAGAAGTGTGGCTGTATGAGGTTTCTCAATCCCCTGAGGCATTTGTTAACAATACATTTTGAGTGTTCACAAAGTGCTGTGGGCTCTAAAAGGCGTCAAAGTGATTACATCAGAAATAGAAGGTCCTTCAAGGAGTTTGTAGTCTTTATGGCAATAGAGGGGTGACACGCATGTGAATTTCTGGACATTTAACAGTGGCCTACAGAGAATAGAGTGGCACCAGAGCATGAAGCATGACTGAGCAATCTCAGTGGGAAGAAGGGTAAAGTACAGAATGCTTCTAGGGCAGCTCTGGGTCGGGGGGAAGGTAGTCATGATTACTAGGGGAGAAGCCAGTCCAGAGTAGATGCTGAGTGCTTTCTCCAAGATACCTTCCCAAGATGTTTTGCTGGAACATTAAACCTATCATGTTGCAAATGGAATGACCTTTCCCCAGCTCCTCCTCTTGCCTTTAGTATTGTCAGTGTCATTTCACTTTCTGAATTATATACCTGCCCTTTTTACAAAGTAGGTCCTTGAATGAGTGGATTCTGTGAGGGGAAGGATAACAAATAGATTGTTTGGCTCAAATGAAGAATTGATGTGTTTCGAAAAAGAAAAAGAGAGAGGCAGGTAAGAGAGAGATGAGCTGACGGATAATCTTAATGTTTGGGCTTGGGGGCGGAGGTCGAGCCTTGAATGTGAGGAAACTGGCCTAGGGAGAGAGAACATCACTCCATCTGCCATCTTCTGGGGCTGACTTATCTGCCCCATACCTTCCAGGTTTCCCTAGATTTTAGCAGAGACAGAGATTTTCATTCCGTTTCTCATTTTAACTTAAGTTGGCTTTAGGTCGGTGCTGTTAGGTCTGGTAGCGATAGGCTTTGGGGGAAAACCGAGAATCCCATGTCCCGGGTGGTAACTGACTGTGGCTCTGCTTGGCATGACGCTCAACCTTGCAGTTTCCCTTGTGAGAGGGAAGTATCTCAACCTGGTTTTCAGGGTCACGCTGTGCCACCACCTGGAGACTGTGTCTCCATTTTTTCCATCCTTTCTCTACCCTGTACAAAACGAACAACCAAACCAACCCCTGCAACTTTTTCCAGGAAAATTCACCTTGTAGGTGCTGTGGTGAGCCTGTGAATGGGGGCACAGCTGTTGGTCTTTTGGCACTGTTGATAGCTCTTGAGAGAGCAGTGGCCCTGGAAAAATGGGAGAAAATCACCCACCCGAGGGCACTGGTTTTCCACACTCTGGGCCATTCACGTTTGATAAGCTCCATCCAGATTCGTTTCACCAATGGCTTCCATCGTTTAGGTTATTTTGTTCAGTTCACTTGGGAAATGAAAACAGACACAAAACTGACATTTTAATTGTTTTTAGAATGAGTGTTTCTTTGCACCTACTATAGACCAGCCAAATGTAGATTTTGCCTCCAAGGCTGCTGACTGCATGCTGCCCATGTTCTTGGCAGAAGTGAACACAACCAAAGATTCTTTTTGCCTTCAAAAGGGGCAAAAAGGCAGTTTCTCTTTAGAAAGCAAGAAAACAGATGCCAATCAGGTATTGCTTTTTTTTTTTTTTTAATCTTAAGGCTCTTTTAATTCAAAGAAGTTTAAAAAAAAATTTTTTTTAACGTTTATTTATTATTGAAGGACAGAGAGAGAGCGTGAGCAGGGGAGGGGCAGAGGGAGAGGGGAATAGAATCTGAAGCAGGTTCCAGGCTCTGAGCGGTCAGCACAGTGAGCCCTACGCGGGGCTTGAACTCAAAAACGGCGAGATCATGACCTGAGCTGAAGTTGGTTTGCTCAACCGACTGAGCCACCCAGGTGCCCCTAATTCAAAGAAGTTTTGAATAAAAAATATGGTACACTCAAAAGAACGAGAAATCAGGTGATCTAGACTTAGATATTGGCTGTTTCCCACTGCTTCTGTGTCCTTAGACAAGATTTTTTTTTTTAATGACTTTTTACTTTGAAATAATTTAAGACAAGAGGTTCCAGAAGTAGTGCAGAGAGTTCTCAGGTATCTTTCACTCAGTTCCCACCAACCAAAAATATCTTATATATAACCATAATACATTGTCAAAACCAGGACACTGACATTGGTACTATTAACTTAAATATAGACCGTACTGGGATAGTTTTAACATGTACTTTGTGTGTGTGTGTGTGTGTGTGTGTGTGTGTGTGCATGTTCGTTCTATGAAATTCTATCACATGTTGATTTGTGTATGTTTTTGATTTTTAATGCACACTTACCTTGAAATTATTCTGAGCCTTTGTGTGAATAATTAGTAATAGCAAAATAGAAAAACTGGGTATTATTTAATGTGGAAATCTCAATTTAATACTCTTAATTAAAAGACTTCTGGATTAGGAAGTAGAAGGTCAGGTTCTAATTCCAGCTGTCCAACTGGAGAAGGAATGAGGGACCTAACCCGGACAGAAATATTGATTTCCCATGGTTCCAGCTGAAAACCTGGGAATCATCATCCTTGCTTTCATCTTTTCCCGTACTGACCCTCCTCCCCAACATCTGTTCCATTACCCAACCTTCTAAAATGTTCTTCAGATCTGTCTACTTATCTTCTTCCCTTGCCAGGATAATTACAGTGGCTTCCACATGTACGGGAGTACATCCATTTTCCACACAGCAATGTGCAACTCCTCTGAGCAAACCCTCCTCCGGTGGTTTTCCATTGTACTGAGATGCAGTCCGAACCCGTATGAGAGCCCATGAGGCCCTTGTGGTCGGAAGGCTGCTCCAGTCACATCTGCTCTTGTCCCTCACCGTGCTCCAGCCACACAGGTCAACTAGCAGCTTCTCCTGGTGCCCAGGGCAGTTTCTGCCGAGGCCTTTGTTCTAGCTTGTTCCTTTCTCCGGTGTGCCCTGCTCCTACTTTTCCTGTCATGATTAGCTCCTCTGGTAATTTAGGTGTCGGGCCTCTTCCGCGAGGCCTCCCTGGGCGGTCCAAATTAGAGCCCTCGTCCGTCACCTTCTATCGTGTGATCCTATTTTGTCTCCTCTGTAGCTTTCAACACCATCGGAATCTATCCCTGTACTTGATTGAATTTGTTTTTACTTGACCAGTGAGTTACCCTTCCATAGACTGGAAGCTCCTTGAGAAGTGGGGCTGCTACCCTGTATCCCCAGTGCCCAGGACAGCCCCTGCCCCCTAGGGCAGTGCCTGCCCCATCAGTAATTATTTTTTGAGTAGCCATCATTGGACCATCAGTGGTCCATCAATGGACCAGGTAATCACAGAGATTCATGAAACCAAAAAAATTACTTGATTGAATGAAATAATCTGATGTTTCAAATTATTAAATTTTTCTGTATTTGGGACTCTGAGGAATGCATTATGATTCAATTCCTAGGTACTATACGTTCCCTTTTGTGTACCTGTGTATTAATAACAGGTCTATATCTGAGTTAGGGCCATTTGAGGTGGAAAATGTAAATCCTCTGTACCTTGGTGACAGGCTCTTGTCTGCCTGAACATGTCAGGCCACATTAGTGATTTGAAGAGGTAAATTTGACATATATTCATTTCCCCCATCAGTGGTGCTTTGGCATTAGAGAAGACCATTGAGCAGGTTTTAGCTTTCTTGGTAATAAATAAGGTGCAAGAAACTTAGTATCATGTGGTTTGACATTTAGCCAAACTTGCTTTCATTATTGGCTTAAACGCCTTCCTTTTCTTTTGAATTTCACATATAAGTAATGGCTCCCGAGGCTGGAAGACACAGAGCTGCTAATGTTCTCACTGAAATGAAAAGAGCATGATTTATGTCCTCTGCTACATTTCTTAAATTCCTGTTTAACTTTCATTTTATTGATAGTGAGAGCCACGTAACCAAAACGTCACTGTGTGTGCTTTGATGGTGTTACTAGCTACTTGTGCCTTTTAAGCAGTTTTAGAAATACAATGCAGTGTAGGAATATAAATACATGTGTTTTTAGACATGTGTTTTGCTGACCTAATGATTTACTGCTGCTGAAGGAATGGTTTCTGTGTGAAGGAAATCGTTAGTCTTTCATTAAGTATTTTTATCAGAGGTTAATACATTTTTCTCTAATTAAATTCTGGAGTTCTCTTTTGAAAAATGCATGTACCCACGTAGCTGCTAGTGATATCAATGTCGACATTTGGTTCCTTTTGTTATGATTTTACTGTTGTTATTGATAATGAATTATTTTTCAAGCAAACACACATGCTTATAAATCTGGAAGGTGATGTTTTCTGTTAAAAGCATTTTGCCATTTTCACATTGCTATGCCTCTCGCTTGTGGGGGTTTTCTTGAGAACTTATTTTCTTCTGTTGATTTTTAAAAATGGCATACCAGTGGTGAGTGTGAATTCATATTATGAAAACCGTGGTGGAATATGATTAGACATACTACAAGGTAGTAGTTTATGTGAAAAATTGATGCTCTAAAGCATTTACTACCAAAATTTGTTCTCTTCATCTTACCCCTCCTCCCTGCCCTTGGCACCACATAATGGTTCTGTATTGTGTTGTGTGTGTGTGTTTTGAAGAACCAAACATGACTTGAAGAAGGTAGTGGGGGAAGGAAGAGGAGGAGGCTATAAAATGAGCAGGCTGCTTTCCCAGAAGCCTCTCACGTGCAGGGTCTGAAATGACTATTGTTGGGGAAAAGTGATATTCATACTGATGGGGCTAAAAATGCCTGCCCATTTTGAGGAGCTTTTGTTTTCATAATAGAACTTCTTTGCACAAACAAAAGGATGTTCTAAAAGAGAGGGACCATTTGCAGTTGAGTGTTTTCCATTCTGGTAGCGTCTGAGAATAATTTTCACAAATTCCTAGTATTGCATGTAATCATTGTCTAGCAGTTGGATCTTTTTATTTGCATGATAGAATTGTGCATTTAATTTCTGTTTTAAGTCCCACCCATGTTTTTAAATAGTATAATACAGTTGATCCTTGAACAACATGACGGTTAAGTGGTGCTGACCCTCTGCGCAGTCAAATATCCGCAAATAACTTTTGACTTCTCCAAATTTACCTACAAATAGCCTATCGTCGACCGGAAGCCTTACCAATCACATAAACAGTCAATTAACACATATTTTGTATTTTTATTTACTATACACTGTGTTCTTACAATAAGGTAAGCTAGAGAAAAGAAAGTATTATTAAGAAAATCACAAGGAAGAGAAAATACATTTGCCGTACTGTTCTGTATTTACTGAAAAAAACCCACGTGTAAGTGGATCCACGTAGTTCAAACCCATATTGTTCAAGGGTCAGCTCTAAGTTGTTTTCTTACCTGTTGGGTGACTGAGTGAAAATATGTATAATTTGGTCAATAGCATAATTCTGTGACCTGTATAACCAAATGGATGCTGTGGCTTTTACATTGGATGCATTTCAGGTGACTTTTGTTGGCCTGCAATTTTAGTAGTGAGATTGATTCAGAGTACTCATTCAAAATCACCTCATTTGTCTTCCCTATGTCTATGGGTTAAATCTCTGGGAAGAGCAGTTCATTGGACATAGGACAAATCTTGGACTGTGTGTATCTGTCATTTTTATAAATGATTGGGGGACAGGCACTTTTGTGAGTAGTGATGTTCTATGGTTTTTTTTTTAATTAAAAAAAAAACCAACTATTGTATAACAGACTGCCCTCAAACATGGCAGACTCAAAGAACCATTTTACTGTGTGGGTTAAGAACTTAGAAAAGACTTACCTGTGTGGTTTGTCTCTGATCCATAGGATGTCAGTTGAAGTGGCTGGGGCTGGAGGATCCACTTCTAGGATGGCTTCTTTACTCCTGTGTCTGGGCTGGGGTGGTCGACTGTTGATGCTGGCTCTTGGCAGCAGACTTTGCTGTGGCTGTTGGTTTGAGCACTGACATATTGTCTCTCCATTGTGCTTGAGTTACAGCATGGCAGCTGGCTTTCCAGAGGGAGTATCTCCAAAAGGTGTGGGTGGAAACTTTAAGGCTCAAGGCTTTTTGTGACCTAGCCCCATAAGTTCCAGAACACTAATTCTCCTACATTTTATTGGTCAGATAAGTCGCTAAGACCAACCCAGACTCCAGGTGAGGGGAATTATCCTCCACCTTTCATTAGGAGAAGCAGCAAAGAATTCGAGGCCATCTTTAATGGCAGGTGTTGGGATCACATCAGGATAGCATTTACTTAATAGCAATATATGCCTGTCCTGAGGTTCAAATGGCTTAAAGTACAAATACTAATAAGTAGTTCCACTTAAGAGGATCCCATTCCAAGTGGTACAACCTTCATTTAAATAAAAACTCTGATGTGATTCATCTCAGTCATTTAATGGATGACTGTAATCTCAAAATATCTAGAAAGATGTCAGTCCTCTGAGTCATAGCGCAAACTAGTTTGTCAAAAGAGTTCAAAGGAAACATAGATCTTACAGCTGGAAAGGACTTCAAGGGATTACATCATCATTATCACCTTCCAAAAAGATTTATTGAGCGCCATGTAGGTAGGTGCCAAGCCCTGGAAATGCAGAGGAGAATATGATACAATTCTTGTCCTTGAGACATAGTTGAGGAAATAGAATTGATGCATTAGAGATGAATAGAAGTCCATTGAATATAGATGGAGTGGCAAGTAAAAGGACAGGTGATAAATGCACAGGAAGGAGAAGTGATCAGTAGAGGCTTGTTGGGGCGGGGTTAGGGCTGGGAAAGGGCATCACGAGATAGGCTTCCCATTACACTGAAAACAAAATCCAAAGTGTTGGTCATTACCTATAAGTGCCTCTGTGAACTGGATCCCTGCTTCCTCTATGATCTCCTTTTCCACCTCTCTTTTCCTCACTCACTAGCCTCCTTCCTGGAATATTGCAGACATTTCAGGACCTTTGCATTTTCTCGTTCCTCTGCCTAGAATGCTCTTTCCCCACATGGCCCCATGGCTTGCTTTCTGACTTCGATCACACCTCTGGTCAAATATGCCCTCTTCAAGTTTTCTCTGACCACCTACCGTATCTGCCTCCTATCCTTCATTCCTGTTTATCTTCATGAAGCAGGGCCATTGTCTGCCTTGTTCATTATTGTCTCCTCAGCACCGAGAACAGTGCCTGACAAATAGTTGGTGCCTGATAAAAAACAGTTGAATGAATAACTGGGTAAGCAAATGTAGAACTTGAGACAGGGGAAGGATTTAGCAAAGTGGAGAACAGATGGTGTTGTTGACTGCCTGCAAGGTAGAGTGAAAGAGAATTAGAAATATACACGATAGATTCATAGATAATTTGTTTTAACACCTTGACATCAGGGGTCCTCATTTTATAACTTTGGGTCCTTCAGACCCCTCTCTTCATAGCTTCATGTGGTAAGCACATCACAGGGCTTGCACAGGGAGTGATTCACTTGGACTAGAATAGCTGTGTCATGCTGGGTCTCAGTTGTCAGAGAACTTGCCATTCCTAAAAAATACTCTGTACTACAGTGCTTCTTTGTCTTTGCTCCTGTTCATATTTCCATCTGGAGTATCCTGGTTTTTGCCTTGACCTATTGAGATTCCATGTGAATGACCTCTTTCATCCATTGTACTTATTAGTTATGTGATTTGATTATCAAATAAGCACATTCTGCTTCAATTGGAAATATTTATGTACATGTAGTTCTTCCACTTAAATATAAACTCTTAGAGAGCAGAGCCTGGGTCTAGTTTATCTTTTATTTTCCAGTACAGTACATAAATGATTCTTAACATGTTAAATTTACTTGAGCATGAGAAATTAGAGTACGTTAGCTTCTAATGTAAAACAAATACATATGCCTAGAAGTCAGAAGAGGCAATGCGAATTTCCCCAGGAAACTAAACAATAATAAAGTAACTTCATTCATGGGCTTTTCTGGTTGGTTTGATCTGTTTAACATCCTTGGATGACTTCATGATTTGCACAGGGCCTTGTGAATCAACAACTCACACATTTTTATATCAGTTAACTATAGCCGCATAACATACTGCCCTAAAATACAGTGGCTTAAAACAATAATAGCTTATTCCTCACAATTTTTTAAGTTGGCTAGGCTCAGCTGAGTGGTTCTTTTGCTCCATGTGGTGTCACTTAGTATCACTAATGCAGTAGATGCTTTCAGTTTCAGAGCTTGGCTGGGGCTGGAATGTCCAAGAGAGCTTCACTCACATGTCTTGTGTTGGTTGTAGATGGGACCTCTTTGTTCTTCTCCATTAAGGCCTCATTTCCTCTGGCATCTAGTCCAGTCTCTTTATAGCATGGTCACTGGATTCCAAGTGGGTAAATATGGAAGGTGCTCTTGAGGTCTAGGTCTGGAATTGGCACTACATCACTTCCACCACATTTTATTGGTCAAAGTGAGTCACAAGGCCAGCCCCAGCCCAAATTCGGAGGGAGGGGAAGTAAACTCCACCTCTTGGTGGGTTGGGGAACATGCATGTAATAGGGATGTGAGCAATTATTAGTGGCAATGTTTGCAGACAGTACATGCCAGCATGCTTAGATATTTAGTAGTAGTATCTTTTCAATGCAAAGGGGAGCATTATTAGTGAAGTCACATGTCTTTGAGTATTATTTGAACCCCTTGTTTTTGCATTGTGAATTGTTTATAGAGAGGAGTGCTGTGCGCATTTTGGGCTGAATTGAGCAGCAGCCGAAGATCATTGAGTGTTGCAGACTATGAGTCTGGAGTTCTCTCTTGTCCAGCGAGAGAGTGCATGCAGAATTGAATATGAGAGAGGTAATGTCTGGGAGGAGACAAGAGCCCCAAACAGGGGTTTTGTCTTTGTATTTATTGAGCTCACAAGGTAGTACCCATGTGGTGAACGTGAAGACAACAAGACCTTACACACATGAATGTGGAGAAAACAATCAGACAGCAATCATTAACTTGTATGTGTAAGAAGCAAAGGGTCTCATGGGGCACCTGGGTGGCTCAGTTGGTAAAGTGTCCGACTTCAGCTCAGGTCATGATCTCATGGTTCGTGAGTTCGAGCCCCTCATCAGGCTCTGTGCTGACTGCTCAGAGCCTGGAGTCTGCTTTGGATTCTGTGTCTCCCTCTCTCTCTGTCCCTCCTCCGCTTGTTCTCTCCCTCTGTCTCTCTCTTTCAAAAATAAATAAACATTAAAAAAAAAAGGCAAAAGGTCTGGGGGGCAAGTGGTGTTTGTGATCAGGTACATTGGCACCAGATAGAAAGTAATTTCCTGCAGGTGATATGACAAGTTTCTCATGATCCCATTACAATATCTCGCTAGCTAAACTTGGGCACTTTCACCCTGTGGTGGCGGCTTTCTGCCCTAGCTTTTTTCTAACCCATTTATGTAAGTAGCACCTATTTTTCCATAATTGACTGTGTTGCCCTTGTTTTCTGCTTTACTTGCCATTTATATAGTGTTGTTTGTGTTCCCTTGGTTAGAGTGGAGATTGGAATCAAAAGCCAAAGCATCTGAAAGGTGGTCCTGGGCTCTTCTCTAGTTCTCAGTATAACCTAGAGCGAGTGACTCCGTCTGCAGGGCAGGGAAGCACAGGCCAAGAAGCAAAAGGAAACAACAAGCCTGTTGCCCTGGGCTGATGCTATAATGTTAACAGATGGCAGAGGAAAATGTCAGCTACTCAACTGCTGTTTGGCTTCTGTCTTCCCTGTCCCAACTGGTTTTTCTGATTCCATCCTTGCCTCCTACAGTTCATTTCCCACAGAGCAACCAGAGCGATCTTTTAAAAATGTAAATCAGATCATGTCCTTCCTCAGCGTAAAATATGCCAAAGGGTTTCCGTTGTGTTTGTAATAAAATACCAACTCCTTATCATAAATTGGCTCCTGCTCCACCTCTTACCCTTCCCCTCCTATGACTCTCCCCTCCCTGTTTATATTCCAAACCACTTTTTGTTTCTTTCTGTTTCTGGAGCCCCTCGGATTTATCCTGCCAGGTTCATCCTGTCTTAGGACCTTTTACTTGTTCCTTCTCTCTGGAATACTCTGCTCCCAGATCTCTGTGTGGCTGGTTCTTCGTTCCGGGCCCTGCCCAGATGACCTCGGAGAGACCTGTCCTGACCTCCCAGACCAGAGCAGTGCACCAGGCACTCTTTCTCTCTGTTTCTCTCTTTTGTTCTTTCTAGCACTGAATCTCTGTTTCTCAGTTCTCTCATAGATAAAATCGGGTTGGTGACAACAGAAAATCCTTCAGAGTTGTTATGAGGATTAAATTAGTATTTACATGATGTGCTCCCAAACGTTAACTGTGTTATTCTATCACTCTCTACTACCTGAAATTGTCATACTTATTTATTTGCTTGTTTACTGACTTCTATCCATTATTAGACTGTTGGCTCTTTGCAAGCAGGGACTGCCTTTGCCTGTCTCGTGCATGTCCCATCTCTGGTCCCATTATGTTGGCATATACAGTAGATCTTCAATAAGTACTTACAAAATGAATAAATGAAAGGCAGGAATGGTCATCCTGAACAAGGCAGAAAAATCCTTGGTAACATGAAATTAAGGCTTGAGAGACTTGAATGGATAGGAAGACATTGTTTAATTGCTCAAAATGAGTTTAAGATTTTTGATCCAGAAGAATTCTATTCCAGGACACTGAAAGAACTTCAGGATAATATATTATTATTAAGTATTATTTCCTGGAATTTTGAAGAATGGAAAAATGTCAGAATTATGAAGGTAGGTAAATGCAGTCCTGATTTTCAGTAGTGAGGAATATGGCTCAAAAGCTATAGACTGAGAGGGAGTGTTAAATTCCTTGTGGCAGAGTTCTAGAATGGATTATTAACAGATGGTTTGTGGATGTTTGAACAGTGTTGTTGTTTAGTGGGAGAGTGGGGGCACCCTTAGAGAAAGAGGCCTGGAAAAATAGGTTCCTCCAACCCCAGTCACCATGTAGTTTGGTAGTAGAATCAAATAAAAATAAAGACCTCCTGATTCTTTTCCAACAGTGTTTTCAAACTGGGATCATAGAGCTCCTCAATATTTATACAAAATGGAATCTTTTTTTAAATTAAAAACAATTTTTTTTAATTAAAAACAATTTTTTTTTTTTTTTTTTTTTTTTTTTTTTTTTTTTTTTTTTTTTTTAGGGATGCCTGGGTGGCTCAGTTGGTTAAGCATCTGACTTCAGCTCAGGTCATGATCTCCCAGTTTATGAGTTCCAGCCCTGCATCAGGCTCTGCTGACAGCTCAGAGCCTGGAGCCTGTCTTCGGATTCTGTCTCTCCCCTGCTTGCCCTGTCTCTCTCTCTCTCAAAAAGAAATAAAAGATTAAAAAAAATTAAAAGAAAAATTTTTTAATGTTTTATTTATTTTTGGAGAGAGAGACAGAACATGAGCAGGGGAGGGACAGAGGGAGAGCGAGAGAGGGAGACACAGAATCCGAAGCAGGCTCCAGGCTCTGAGCTGTCGCACAGAGCCCGACGCGGGGCTCCAGCTCACCAAGCGCCAGATCATGACCTGAGTCAGAGTTGGACACTTAACTCACTGAGCCACCCAGGTGCCCCCGAAATAGAATCTTTTCTTTTGTATGTTGTTATTTTGAGGATAAGCTAAAAAAAAAAAAAAAGCCACTTTTGAAAGCCTTTTGAAGACTCAGTTGGGGAACACTGATCCCTGGAAGTTCAAGGACATATTCTTAGAGATCCATGAGTTCTAATTCCCTTTTCCTCTCCTTTAAAAGAGGTTTGTGTGGTATTCTAGGTCAAGAACCTTGGTACTATGATATTTGGCCAGTTTATTTGATTAACCGAACACTATCTATCTTCCGTCTACAGAAAACTGCATATGTTCTTCGAATACACCTGTGCTGTTCAACATGGCAGCCTCTACCCCATATAACACATATGATTGTTGAATAGGGAAAATGTGATAACTCCAAGTTGATGTGTTCTGAAGTGGAAAATGCATAATGGAGTTCAGTATAAAAAAAGTAATGTGAGATATTTAATCATTATTTATTTTGTTTTGAATATCTGTTGAAGTGATAGTATTTTTGATATACAGGGTTACCTAAAATACATTATTAAAATTAATTTCAGCTTGGTTTTCTCTTTAGAAATGTGGCTGCTAAGCCACTTGAAAATTTAAAACTGTGTGGGTGGCTTGCATTATCGTATGTGTGTCATTAGAACTTGTTGCCTCTCTCAGAAGGGAGAGTTGAAGGAATTGGTTTTCCTTGTGGTTGCAAGATGGCTGCCTCCGTAAGGCTGGAAGTTAGCGGGGAAGGGGCCACTCCTGATGCATCTGTCACTTTTATCAGGAAAAGCAGTGGTCTTCCCAGAAATCCCCAGCACATTTCCTGTTTTGTTTCATTGGCTAAAAGTGTCACATGGGCACCCCTTGCTGCGAGAGAGGCTGTAACATGAACGTTTGCTCCTCCAGCCTCTAGAATAGAGATGGTACAGGAGAAAGAGGTTGGCAACGATAGTTACGTTAGCCCAAAGAACGGAGTTTGTCACAGGTAGTCTTAGGTGTGACCGGGGATACTATTTCCAAGTCACATTGGAGTGCTTTGCAGTCAAGAGAGAACATCATCCAATGCCCTTTTTATTGTTAAAAATTCTTTGGAGTGATTTTAGCTGCCACTGATGGGTTGTGCCCTGGGTTGAGTTTTATTAGACAACTCCTATTTAGAGATGAGTTAACTGAGGACCAGAGATGTTCTTGCCTTTGATTCTTACATAAATTACTTGTAGGGTAAAAGTAAGGCTTCTCGTTTTATCTCCTTCTACCTTTCTAACCTCATTAGCAAGAAGAATGTATTCCTGAAAAATGATAAGGCACGTTGGGTATAATTGTCACCATTTTTCATCTTTTTAACATTGGTTTGGACATTTTGTTTTACTACAAAGGAATTTTCAGTAGTCTTATCCGATGAGTAGCAGAGTTACAATTTTTATGTTAACCTCCTTGTTAACTTGTTGTCTTTGCCTATGAGTGTTCTCTGTGCCTCTCTTTTTTCACCACTGGCCCATTACGGGTATCATAATATATGAACAATGTATGTCTAAGAATAAAACAATTTTATTTTATTTATTATTTTTTTAAATTTTTTTTCAACGTTTATTTATTTTTGGGACAGAGAGAGACAGAGCATGAACGGGGGAGGGGCAGAGAGAGAGGGAGACACAGAATCGGAAACAGGCTCCAGGCTCCGAGCCATCAGCCCAGAGCCCGACGCGGGGCTCGAACTCCTGGACCGCGAGATTGTGACCTGGCTGAAGTCGGACACTTAACCGACTGCGCCACCCAGGCGCCCCAAGAATAAAACAATTTTAAACCACCATGATTACTGGCAGTGTTCAGCTGAGTTTCTGATTGTCACCACCTGCTGCACATACTCCTTAGATAATCATTTGCATGTTCTCAAATCGTTCTGCTTTGAAGAAAAAAATGTTGATTGATTAAAAAATACAAATTGAACCAAATGCCAGTACTGCCTTTGAAGACTAAAGGCTCCCACCCCACTGTACCCTGCCCCACTCCTCCCAGCAGAATCCCTTGTGAACTACTATGGGAAATGGTGGTGGTACAATGGTATTTGTAAGGACAGGAAAATGAGAGGTTGGAAATATATAAGAAATTCAAGTTTTGCTGAAGAGAATGGACTTGTGGAGTATTGTAATGCAAAATGAGTTTGGTGTGCTTTAACAGAAAGAAGTCAAAACAGCTGGTCCCTGACTTGATTTTTCAGCTTTTATAATAGTGTGAAAGCTATACACATTCAGCAGAAACTGCACTTCACATTTTGAGTTGTGATCTTTCCCTGGGCTAGCAATACATGGGACAGCACTCTGGTGACACCGGGCAGCGGCAGGAAGCCACGGCTCCCAGTCAGCCACACAAGATCAGGTGTGAACAACCCCTACCCTCACGACCATCTGAACCCATCCATATACCTATTCTGTTCCCCACTTTCAGGAATCAGTAAATCACATAATATATTCAATACTTTCTTATAAAATCGGTCTTGTGTGAGATGACCTTGTCCAGCTGCAGGCAAGCATAAGTGTTTTGGGCACTGTTTTTATTTTTTTTAATTTTTTTTTTTTATTTTTCTAATGTTTATTTATTTTTGAGAGAGAGAGAGAGTGAGCTGGTGAGGGGCAGAGAGAGGGGGAGACACAGAATCCGAAGCAAGCTCCAGGCTCCAAGCTGTCAGCACAGAGCCCGACGTGGGGCTCGAACTCGTGAACCGTGAGATCATGACCTGAGCTGAAGTCGGACACTTAACTAACTGAGCCACCCAGGCACCCCTGGGCACTATTAAGGTAGGCAAGGCTAAGCTATGATGTTCTGTAGGGTAGGTGTATTGAATGCGTTTTCAGTTTATGATGTTTTCAACTTAAAATGGGTTTATCTGAAAGTAACCTAATTGTAAGGCAAGAAAGATCCGTATATTAAATAGTAAGTGTCCATTGTGTGTTGAAAAGCTAGAGACATTTATTTTGACCACTTAGTGGGCTGAGAATTTGAATAGGAAACTAGTGGGGTGAAATGCCTCCTCTGTCTATTCATTGTTGGGCTTTATATATACCTTTCTTCAATCCTCAAAACCTCTCCATATGAAGTAGGTGTTTTTCCCATTTTGCAGAGAAGGAAGCTCAGAGAGATGAATTTTTCCAAGGCCTCAAAGCTACACATCATGGCACTATTATTTAAACTCAGAACTGGTTCCCAAGACCTGTGCTTCTCCAGCTGAGTTAGTCTGAATGCAAAGTCTGCAGCTGTAATTGCTTTCGTAGTTGATGCTCTTGAACTGGCAACAAGTAGTTTATTTAATGACTCTCTCAACTTGATTGGGCTTATTTATTTGAGACCACATATTATTTATTTGGGTCAATAAATGTATTTTTTACATTTAACTGTGCATTTGATTTTTTTCAGATCTTGCTTTTTGTATGAGGGAACCAAAGTTTACTAGTACTCTTCTTGGACAGGAACATCTCTTCTCAGGCAAAAATCTTACTCATATAAATAAATCTATGCATTGATGATTGAAGCACAAAGAACTGCAAGTTATTGCATTTTCCTTATTCTTTTCCACTGTGAATGTTACAAGGTTAAAGTTTCGTTTTCAGTGCAGGAAAGAACAAATGGCAACTTTGTGAATTGTGGCATTTGAGATTTGACTGATAGACAGGACTACTCTAGCACACTAGTTAACAGAAACGAATAGAGCTGCTGCCGAAGACGAAGACGGAAGAGGAAGAAGGTCCGGTGTAAGTGAGAGTGATCTTTGGCATTGGGCCATCTCAGTTTCACGATAACATGAAGAAGCAGGAACCTTGGGATTGTTCTTCCGTATATTCCATTCCTGGCTAATTACCAACTATACCAAGATTTTGAAAGGTCCTTTTATTTTGTGATTGCATCTTTCAGCAGCAGCTCTTATTATCCTATTATGCAATTTGTCTCATTTATGCTGCTCAGGTGGGAAAACTTTCAGCCCCAGCAACTGAAAAGATCACTATGATCTAGCATTTTGTGGTGCTTTCACTTGTTTTGTGTTGAGTAAGCAGGGTTCAAGACAGGAGAATTTTTTCCAGATGTGCTTTGGAATAACTGGACAGATCCCTGGGATCTCTTCAGGAAAAACACAAGTGATTGTGTGTTCTCTCTCCTTCCTCTCTGCACATCTTCCTGCAGTCACACTGCAGAGGGCTCTGTAGTTGTGGGATGATTCCACAGTTCATACTGAACCGAGGAGGAGGGGTAAATAGTTCACTCAAGCAGCCAGTCCCTAGGTCTGGCTTATTTGGTACCCCAAGCAGCTTGCCTAGGTCTGCTTATTTGGTACCAAAACCTGTCACTGTCCAGGAGACACACGGCAATTTCGCTTTCATTTGATTTGTTACCATTATAGGCCTGAAATGGAGCCATTTTCTCCAGAACATAATGTCCCTGCTTAGAAATAAGTACTTTAGGGATTCTAAGGAGTCGAGAGCCAGGCCCATTAGTAACTGAAACTGTAATGACTCAACTTGACACTGATGGCCTTTTCCTGAGGCTGAAGAGAGGGGCTATGGGAAGTGTGGCTCCTTGACCCACAGTGTTCTTACGGTCCAGCTCAATGACAGGCAGCCAGGGTAGCTGAGCCAGTGGGTGAAGCCAGCAAGTTGAAGGGCTTTGCTGCCATGTTTAGACGTGGAAGACAGGACATACTCAGCTCTGCCTTAATGGCACTCATTAGTTCTGGAGAATTTAATAATGCAGCTTCTAGATGTGCCTACTCATTGCCAGGTCTATTTAAGGGGAGAGACAGGGGCCCACCTCGGGGATCAGGGGTCAGTTCTTTGGGAAGTTTTTTCTAATTATACCCTCTACTTGTAGAGGAAGACTGTGTTGATCTCTTGAGCTCTCCTCTAACACAGAGCTTATGCTGCCGTATTATGCTGATCTGTGTTCTTGTGTATCTCACTGTCTAAACTGTGAACCCTTGAGGACAGGGGTAGTTTGGAAACTGAATGCCTAGGACGCACTGTGTATTCAATAAATGTCAAGCAAGTGAAATGGCGATATTCAGCTCCTTTCTTCCATAAGGTCCTCCATCCCTTCCAAGGACAAATATTATACCAGAAATCCTACCGGTTACCCACAACTGGTAGTCAGAATTAGTTCAGAATAGTAGTATCAGTAGGATCAGTAGTAATCAGAATAGCACCATGGACATGAACTTGAAAAATAAAGGTGATCATAAAATACATAGCAATTGTGCAGGACATGTATGAAGAACCCTTCCAAACTTGACTGACCCATATAGAGGAACACTTGAATAAATGGAGCAACATATCATGTTCTTTGGTGGGAAGTGTTAATATAGTAAGTATATCAGTATTGCTTTTGTCCACATTAATCTAAAATTTCAAACAATTCCAAAAAAAATTGCAATAGGATTATTCTATGGAATTTGATAGAATAATTCTAAAGTTTAGAAAAAATATTGTTTGAGACTAGTGAAGAATAAAAATGGAAGATTTTATCCCATCAAATTTGAAAATATTATAAAATATAGTAAATGAAAGTAAAATAGCATATAAACTCAGAACATAGAGGCCAGTATAACCTGGACGCCAAAATGTGACAGAGACATTGTAAGAAAAATTAGACTTCATTAATATAGGTGCAAAAATCCTTAACACAATATTCGCAGGTTAAATACAGTAAAACAGAAAAATGATAATGTCATCACCAAATGATTGGCTTATCCCAGAAATTCAAGATTGGTCTCTCGCTCACTCTCCCTCTCTCTCTCTTCCTCTCGAGAAGCATTTGGAAGTCAATGTACTTCATCATAGTAACAGAAGAATTTAGAATGGCATAGCTATGATGGGACGTCTAAAAGCAGGCTTGAGTATGTATGGAAACCTAGTACAGGTCCACAATCCATTCTTTGAAATGTTTGGGGCCAGCAGTGTTTCAGAATTCAGGGTTTTTAGCAACTTCCCTTAGTCATATATGTGCTTATTTCCATAGCCAAACACATTAATAGTGACATGAAATGGAATAAATAAAGATAGAAATGGCCTCAATGTTGGTTTAGGTCAGACTTTGCTACCAGACAAATTTTGGCACCATTCTTTAAAAAAACAGGTAAAAAGTTCTTTGTTTTCAGAGCTTTATGATTTCAGAATCTCAGATAAGGAATTAGCAACTTTTTGATATCAAGGTAGCATTTCAAATCAGTGATGAAAGGATTTCTGAAATCTTTTCTGAAAGGTGTTGGGATTACAGAGTAGTCATTTAAGAGAGAAAAAAAGATAAAATTAAATCCCTACTTTGTAGCAAGATTACTGATGATTAAATATTTTACTGTTAAAAAATTGAAGTCTATAAAAGCAGTAGAATGAAATATATACCCAATCTTTATTTATAAAGACTTCACTTTCTTGTGATAGTGAAGATCTTCGTAAGCATGACACCAATGGCAGAAACTAGAGAATTAAAAAAAAAAGACTTCATTATGTGAAGATTAACTTCTAGATAACGAAGAACCCCATAAATAAAGTTAAAAACTCATGCCAACATGGGGAAAATATTGGCAACATATATGGCAGCTAAAGAGTCATTATAACTCATAATTTAGAATGAGCTCTTATAGGTTACTAAACAAAAAAATGAATTCTTTAGCCCAAAAATGGACCAAGAACATGAAAAGGCAGTTAGCAAGAGAAAGACATACAAATGGCTGCTAATCCTCTGCTACTACTCTGACGACCATTATGACGACTAAAACTAGCCCTATGATTTACCAAGTGTTTATTGTATGTCGGACACTGAGCTAAGGGACTTAAGAAAATACCGAGACAGGTGCAATTATTCACATTTTGCCATGAAGAGGGTCCAGTTTAAGGAGTTCGGTCAGGTCACACATTTAGCAGGGCTTCTGTAACCCAGGAGTGTTTGTGTCCAATGCTCTTGGTCTTCGGTAGACACTGACTTACCGCCTCTATATATCGATATGCATATGAAAAGAAAATGCAGGTGAAAGCAACGAGAAGTTGCCATTTGTTTTGTCTATCAGATTGGCAATGGTTTAAAAAGAAAACTCATTGGGGCGCCTGGGTGGCTCAGTCGGTTGAGCAGCCGACTTGCTCAGGTCACGATCTCGCGGCCCGTGAGTTTGAGCCCCGCGTCGGGCTCTGGGCTGACAGCTCGGAGCCTGGAGCCTGTTTCAGATTCTGTGTCTCCCTCTCTCTGACCCTCCCCCGTTCATGCTCTGTCTCTCTCTGTCTCAAAAATAAATAAACATTAAAAAAAATTAAAAAAAAAAAAGAAAGAAAACTCATTGCTAGGGAAGGTCAGGGTGTGGAGAAGCCTGTATTCGCTTCTGTAGTTGGTGAGACTGTCAATTGACATGATCTTTCTGGAAGGCAGTTTGTCAATATGTATCAAGAGCCATATCCTTTGACATAGTATTTCGACTTCCAGGAATTTGTCTGAAAGGATTAATTTGACAAGTACTACATGTACAAGAATGTTCAATTCAGTATTGTTTATAAAAGCACAAAGGCTGAAAGAAACTTGTCCATTAATGAAAGACTGGCGAAATCAGTTATAGGAGAGTTGAAGATGTACAGCTATATTTATTTTTGAATATTGTTCCTGATTTACCGTTGGATGGAAAAAGAAAACAGCTGGTTGCAAAACAGTGCGTGTGGCGCAACCCTATCTATGTTTGAGAAAACTCAGTGTTTGTTTGTATACCCATGCACGCCAAGAAAAAAGTGGGACACGGTGTTGACAGTGGGGTAATTATAAGTGATTTATTTTCCTCTTTATGTTTTTCTGTAGTATTTATTGATTTCTTTTTGCTGTACAAATATACTCTGGTTTTTAAAAAGTATTTAAAAATACTTATTATAATTTTCCCATACTCACGGAACATTCCAACGTGAAGATTAAGCACAAATTTGAGGATTTCATCCAGGTCTGTGTATTTACTTTGCTTTTGTTAGGGAGTATTTAGGTACTTCCTGTACTTACATTTTACTCTTTGAGAGTTCACACAGGCATAAGTCCACACATACACATGGTTTCCCACGTTTTTCCAAGAATTGCCAGACTTCTTTTTTACTGATTGTGTTTAAAGTAATGGTTTGCCTGCTGTTTGGTTTATAAATCCAATCAGTGTGAAACTGATGTGAGTAAACTTCTGAATAGATATAAGGGAGTCCTATTCATGTTTGACCAATCAGTAGATCCACAAGGTCAGGTTTCTTTATTGGGCTGACACCGTTTTGTTTTTTTTTTTTTGTTTGTTTCTTTAACCTTTTTTTTGTTCTTTTTTTTTTTTTTTGTATTAATTAATCTCTACTCCCAACGTGGGGCTTGAACTCAAGAGCCTGAGATCAGAAGGCACATGTGCCACACCAACTGAGCCTGCCAGGTGCTCCAGGCTGACCCCTTCTTAATAACATGGAATTTTTAAACTTAGTCCTAAATATAGCTGAAGGAGTCCTCCCCAGGGAACCTGCTGGTTTAGAAAAAAAGTATTATTTCTGGTAGGGAGGTAGCCATGTTGGGAATATCGTAGGAGGCTTGATACATAACCTAGAGTTGATAACGAAACTCTGAAAGTTGATACTCTGTATGGCATGTGGATAATTTGCATAGTGGCTTTGAACATCTTCCTAACCACTCGACATTGTTTAATGATGACAACTGTAGACTGGGGAACTAGTGTACATTTTGGTGGCATCTCTGAAGATTTGGATGCAGAGGAGGGAGTTGCATTCGATTGGACTGGTAGTTTAAGAAAGAGATTTTTAACTTGCTTATCAAATGAAGAAGGAACACACTTGTAGTGAAAATGCTGGTTGTGGATTGTTCCAGAGGCCATCTGGGGCAACAGAACAAGATGACTAAGGAAGTGGTTAGTAGCAGTTAAGAGGGTGCATTTTGGAGTCAGACAGACCTGAGTTAAAATCCAATCTCTACTACGTAGCAGTGTTTTTACCTTTGGAAAGTTACCCCAGTCTTTGAGGCTTTGGCTTCGTCATCTCAAAAGTACCAGCCTTATAGGATTGTTGAGAGGATTAAATGAGAGAATTTTTGTAGAGAGCTTAATAGCATCTGGTACACCGTAAATGCTCAGGTTGCTCTTCCAATATATAGTTCAATCTCTTTTAGAACATTTTCATAGTAATACGTGGTATAATGGAAAGAATGTTTACTGTATTATCTAAAAGACCCAGATTTGAACCCTGCATGTGCCTCTTAATAACCCTGTAATCCTCGGCTAGTCACTTATGCTCTGAACCTTAATTTTCTCTTCTGTGAAATGGGGTCAGTAATGCTTACCTTTTCATATGTTTTGAGGATTAGAAATAGTAGGTTGGGGCGCCTGGGTGGCTCAGTCGGTTGAGCGTCCGACCGGCCTAGGTCATGATCTTGCTGTTCCCGAGCTCGAGCCCTGCATCAGATTCAGAGCTGACAGCTCTGGAGCCTGGAGCCTGTTTTGGATTCTGTGTGTGTGTGTCTCTCTCTCTCTCTCTCTCTCTCTCTCTCCCTCTCTCTCTCTTTCTCTCTCTCTGCCCCTCCCCCACTCGTGCTCTGTCTGTCTCTCAAAAATAAATAAACATTAAAAAAAATTAGAAATAATAGGCTAAGTATCAAACTCTCTGGAATTAAGTAGGTATTCAATGAATGGTTACTATTATCATTGTCATAAAGCTAATAAATATCAAGGAACATCTTATCCCTCCTATCTTTGTTTTTTACCTTTTAGTTATAATTCTTTAAGAAATTGAGTGCACGCGGCCATGACTATGCAAGATAAGAAAAGTTTAAGAAGCTATATAAAAATTCATCATAACACGACATTTGGCAAAGAGAAAGGATAAGAATCTGGAGTGATGGGTTGTATTGGTAGAGAAGACCTGACTTTGGGGTCCCTGTCAGGGACCAGTCTCTCGGGCAGAAGCAGCATGAAGGGCAGTGGTTTCATTTCTCACATCACCTCCGCTTACTACACTGAAGGAGTGGGTGCCACAGGTTTCTGATCCTGTGCGGGCTGGCCTGCTGGCCGGGCCTCTAGGATAGCTGCTGGAAGTGCGTCGGCACCGAGAGGCCTGGCTCGTCCGCAAGCGTCTGTGATGTTGTACTAGCTCGTTCCCCTGTGGAGGCTGCCCTCCTGGGTGGGCTTTGTCCACACGTGGCACCTCTGGCTTCATATGTGTCCAGTTCGGTGCTTGATGGGATCCATTTGTCTGCCTGCTCCCTCCCTCTTCTCCCTCCCTCTCTTCTTCCTTCCTTCCATCCACCCTTTAGGTGCTAGTAATAACAGTGGACAAAACAGATAAGGCCCTTGCCTTAAGGAGCTTCCATTTTAGAGATTTAAAGCATTCTCGAGTGTGTTACCTCATTTGCTTGCTTGCTTTATTTACTTATTTATTCACTTATTTATAATTATTGAAGCATAGTTGCAATACGATGTTATATTAGCTTCAGGTGTGCAACATAGTGATTTGACAATCCTAAGCACTACTCCATGCTCACCACGGTAAGTGTCATCACCATCTGTCATTATACAATGTTTATTACAATACTACTGACTACATTCTCTAGTACTTTTCATCTCCATGACTTAATTCGTTTTGTACCTGGAAGCTTGTGTCTCTTAATTCCCTTCACCTATTTTGCCTATATCCCCAGCCCCCTTCCTTCTGGCAGCCACCAATTCTCTATATTTATGATCTGTTTCTGGTTTTGTTTGTTTCGTTTTTTAGGTTCCACATATAAGCGAAACCATATGGTATTTGTCTTTCTCTGACTGACTTATTTTACCGTAACATTCTCTAGTGCCATCCCTGTCATTGCAAATGGCAAGAACTCATTCTTTTTTATGGCTGAGTAATATCCATATATATACACACATATATATGTGTGTATATATATATATACATATATATATACACATACATATATGGATATATATGGTCTTCTTTATCCATTCATCTATCAGTGGACACTTGGGTTGCTTCCATAATATGACTATTTATTATGAATAATGCATTTGCTTTTTAAAACACATGTGAATTTGGATTTTTTTTTTTTTTTTTTTTTTAGTATTTTGATAGTTGAGGAAATGGAGATATTTTGACATTAAATAACCCACTCAGGGTAATAATGCTATGAATAGAACCCATTATTTTTCATTCTTAGTTTAGCACTCTTTCTTCCCCGACACTCTGCTTTCTATTCTAAATCTGTTTTTTTATCATTAAAAATGCTTTTTCACACTGTTTGGTTTTTCTTAATACATTGATCTCAGGTAGCCAAGGGAATTTGAAAGAACATTAAGTGAGGTCAGTGGACCTGCTTTAACCTTTCAGTGCGTTCCCGTTGCTCTTAGGGTGAGATTTGAAACCCAAAAGGGAGTCTGCCATGCCCTCCATCAACTGCCTGTGCCACCTTCACAGCTCTAACGTGGGACACCTTCCCTCTGTTACCTGTCTTCTGGATACATTGGCCTTTCTTCCTCACCTCAGAAGCATTGTGTTCTTTCCAGATTCAGGCCTTCGCACATGCTGTTCCCTCTGCTTAGAATGCTCTTCTCTGTTCCCCTTCCTGTCCCTCCACCCCTATCTTCATCAAGCTTCACTCAGTTCATGGGTCTCAGCTTTAATGTCACTTCTTTTTTTTTTTTTTTTTTAACATTTATTGATTTTTGAGAGACAGAGAGCATGAGCGGGGAAGGGGCAGAGAGAGGGAGACACAGAATCTGAAACAGGCTACAGGCTCTGAGCTGTCAGGACAGAGCCCAATGTGGGGCTCGAACTCACGGACTGTGAGATCATGATCTGAGCTGAAGTCGGATGCTCAACTGACTGCGCCACCCGGGTGCCCCTTTAATGTCACTTCTAAAGGCAGGCCCTCCTCATTCCCCAGCCAAGGTCAGATCCCTAGCCCTATATGCTTTCTCACAGCACTCTGTGGTTGGCCCCAAACCATGGCCTTTGTTTACTGCTTTCCTCCCCTCTTGGAATGGCTAGAAGATGAGCTCCATGACGGCAGAGACCCCGGTTATCTTAATTCTCACTACTGTCACCTCAGCTAGCCCTGGGCCGTATAGCAGATGCTCTAAAAATATGTGAACAAACGAATGATTACTCAGGCAGCATGGAACTGAGAGTGGCATGAGCAAATTTAAATTGATTATGGTTTGTTCAGTTTTGGCTCCCTCCAGAATGTCATTCTAGCAATGGAGGGAGTTTATGAAATGGTGGTGGAGGTTCCCCATGTTTTACTAATATTTAAATAAAGAATGGGAAAGCAACTCCTAAGATTTGGAAAGTTAGTAAAGTGGCAGTAAAAAGTGACAAAAGGGGGAAAACAAAACCTAATATAGAGCCTGGGGGAAAAGAATAAGCCAAGTCATTTGTTTCGGTGTCTGTTTCCCAATAACTTGAGTAGTTTGAAGTCAAAGACTGGAACTAGTTTGTGTTTATATCCTCAAAAAGAGTAAAGTGCCTGGCTCATAGTAGCTGCTGAATCAATGTTGAATGAATGAATGAATGAATGAATGAATGATATACCTCTTACCTTTGAAGCTGACTTCTTGTATTCTCACTGCTGATATTAGAAACAGGAATAGTACGATTTATGGAAAGAATACTGGATTTAGAACTAGAGACACCTGGGTTTAAGACTGCATTGAGAATGAGAATAAGTATACCTACTAAATGGGCTTGTTGGGAGAATGGTGGATAGATGGTGTATATAAAGTGTTTAGCAAGTACCAGGAAGATATAACAGGTCCTCAAGAGATTTTTAGCTCTCCTGTTCTGCCTCTCTCCCTTTGGTCTAGTGCCAGAAGGTTTTTGAGGAATATGGTATGTACATTGTTAAAATAGAGAAAGAGAATCTGAGAGCATAATAATGGCAACAGAGCTATGACGTGAATCGGTACGTAGCCCTTGTGTCTGTCAAAGCAAGCAAGCCGCTGGGATGCTTAAACAGCAGTGCAGCGCACTGTGTAGGAATTGGGGAATGATGTTCCTATTATTCTTGTCTATGGGCAGCCTATTACTAGAAAAGAGAGACCAAACTGATTTCTAAAGCCCTCACATTCAAAACTTTCTGTTTTGACATTCGTCGTTCTGTTTTTCCCATCTTTTCTTCCAGATACCGCCTCATCCCAGCTCTTCCTTGGATTATTGCTTCTATTTGTTCTCAATGGTAGTTTTATTCTGTTCGCAACCGTAAACTCTCTGTTTTATTTCCATCCATGCCAATTCCAATTGTTATGACGGGTAGCGCGGAGGGTATGTTAAATGTTGATAGATCCACTGGTTTCCTTGAGTTCTACACTGATTTCTTTTAGGATACGACTAGGTATCCAGTTATTCTCCAGTAACCCAGCGCCCCACTGCCCCCCACCAAAGAGCACAGAGAAGTGTGGCCAGGCTTTTTTTCTTTTCCTTTGAGGACAGAGCAAGAACAAATGGTTTCAGACAATAATGTGACAGACTTAAGATCAACCAACATGGTCTCTATGAGCATATGAGGCTCATTATGCTCATTATGGTTAAAAGCTACAAATCACTTTACAGCCACACTAGCTTAGTTCTTTCTCTCTTTTTAATTTTTATTTTATCTTTAAATTTTTCTTAATTTTAATTTTATTTTATTTGGTGCAAAATATGCAAGGCACTAGAGATATAAAAACAATTCGTTCCTTAAGGAATGTGAGTCCAGCAGGGGAGACAGACGTCCTCCCCTGTCCCTCCCCTGGAGGAACAAACGTGCTGCTGTCTGAGAGGGGTAATCTAGGTACCAGTACAAGCAGCAAAGGGGGCCGTGATGACTTAGGTCTGGGACAGGTGAGAGATGGCGACGTGGGCCAGCTGTTGAAGAGTAAATTAGAGTTTGCTATGCAGATAGGGTTGGAGAGGGAATTCTAAGTAGAGGAAACAGTGTATGGAGAGGCAGGGAGACATGGGCTAGCATGGTGTGTGTGCAGGAAACTCCCAAGTAATTAGATTGCTCAACTGTTAAGTATAAAGGCTGTTGTGAAGTCTGGCAATGCAAGGTAGGTCATGGAATTTCTTTTTTTGGAGTCTTTTTTTTTTTTTATTTTTTTTTCAACGTTTATTTTATTTTTGGGACAGAGAGAGACAGAGCATGAACGGGGGAGGGTCAGAGAGAGAGAGAGACACAGAATTGGAAACAGGCTCCAGGCTCTGAGCCATCAGCCCAGAGCCCGACGCGGGGCCTGAACTCACGGACCCTGCGAGATCGTGACCTGGCTGAAGTCGGACACTTAACCGACTGCGCTGCCCAGGCGCCCCAATTTCGGAGTCTTAAAAATCACACGAAAGTATTCACATCAGCTTAGGATGGTTTGGGTATTATTTTTGCCAGAGGTAGAGGCACATGACCGTAAGTGTTAGATATGTCAATGACTATTATGTAAACATTGAAATTATATTAATTAATTTAAAGAATGGCCTCAAAATTTGCACTTTGCTATATTTACCTGTTTTGTATGTACAGTTTTCAAGTCACCTAACTAAGGCAGGCTGTTGTTTGTTTTTTTATTTTTATTTTTTTAAGTTCATTTATTTATTTTGAGAGAGACAGAGACAGCGTGAGTCGGGGAGGGGCGGCGAGAGAGGGAGACAGAATCCCAAGCAGGCTCCGTGCTGCCAGGAAAGAGCCCGACGCGGGGCTTGAACCCACAAAACCGTGAGATCATGACCCCAAGCCTAAACCATGAGTCGGACACTTAACCGACCGAGCCACCCCGGAGCCCCACTAAGGCACTCTGTTGTACAGAACTCTGCTCCCTCTCGGTGAAACAAATGCGTGTTCATAAAAAACAGTTCAAATTTAGTGTCAACCTTTCTCCACTGGGAGGGTGGTTTCTTTTGGAGCAGAGGTAGTTCCCATGGAATCGATGTAAGAGTCAGAAGAAAAATGGAGGGCGGCCCCTCCTTGTCCACTCTTGGCTGCCTAGGAGTGAAAAGGCCCCTTGGATATTATATGTCTTTACATCGGCCATGTTGCCTCTTTCACGGCCTTCCCGGGCCCGAGGAACTGGGGAGTCGCCTCCTAGTTCTGAGCCCTGGAGCAGGACTGCTGTGCTCGCAGTTGCATGCTTTTTATGGAACAGGGAATGTTGTTTAGGGAATTTAGGCAGCTGGAACCTGCCGCATTAGCAATTTGGACTAAGGAAGAGTTTCAGAGTGAGAAAATAAAGCTCATTATATAATTTCATGTGGGTATTTAGGAGGCTGAGAGGGGAGGGGATGACAGTATTATGAAGGCAAGCAGGAGAGTTTCGTAAACAGCTCCCTCTCTATTCATTTTTACTGTAAGAGCTGGATTTAAACAGGGTGATCACGTGGCCCATTTTGCAAAGGGCAGTCATGTTCCTCTGGTGTTTCTTAGCTGTTTTGTCAGTTGGAGCAAAACAACAGCGCTGCTCATTTTTTGCAGGGTTAGAGGAGAAAGGAAGGGCTGGCTGAAGAATGGGGTGGGAAGCTGGAGGAGAGAGGAGAGGCCAAGAGTGTCAGACTGTGGGGATGAGGACCTGAAGGAGGCCTGTTGGCCTCGGGGATGGAGCCTGGAACTCTGCCTTTTTTGAAGCCTGTTGACGATCTCATCCTAACTTAGCCTTTTGTGGAATCTTCCATGAGATGCAGTTGCCAACTTCAGTCTTCCTAGAGAATAGAGCCTGCTCACTCTGTTATGAAGTCTGCCCGGAAGGGCTGGCAAAGCAGGCCCCCTCCTTAGAACGAGGATAACACCAACACGAAGTGAAAATCCTCTCTCTGCTAAGAAAGCACACTCAATTCTTCACACCTACCCCCCACCCCGCCCTGCCAGAAAACCCCACTGACACCCCAGCAGCCCTCAGCAGAAACTGAAGTTGACGTCACTGTAACCTTTGTCTCTGCCTCTTTGTGCGTAAAGCGTTACCCTCCTATTTCATCTTTATAAGCAACGGAAATCTTGCTTCTTTCCAGAAAATCACCTAAGATAACAGGGACCAGATTCAAACAGAATAAAGATCATCAAGTGAGTCTGACTTAAAAAAAGGAAAAAGGGGACCAAAAAAAGGGAAGAAAAGAATGTGCCTACTTGTTGGCCTTCAAATGTGTCTTAAGGGGAAATCATTTAGGTTATGGGTGGTTTCTTGTTCTTTCATACTAACTTATGGTAGTAAAATTTGATTTTGAAAGGATACAGGGAGTTTGGGAATAGAGAGTTTTATGTTCTTTGCTTTTTCCCTTTTTCTCACAGCAGAACAGACAGATAGCTGGCTGTAGAGACACTTACACTGAGGAGTTCTGACTGACTTTGACGATGATCAGGATGTAGTGGGAAGTGTGGTGCTAACGGGGTAGGCAGCTCCCCGCAGGAGAACGAGGCTGGCCGTGCACTCTTTCCGACCTTCTCTTACACCCAACTGGGAAGACCTCGAGCCGCGGTTGACGGAGCCTCTTCTTTAAAAAATGCGTACACTGCCCATTTCTGACAGGTTTGAGGTTGGTGTCACTAATCTTAACAGGACATACATATTGAAAGCATGTATTACTTGAAATCAAATACAATGTCTTATTTAGGTTTTATTAAATTATCCTGTCTTCAGGGTATGCCGACAGGCTAAATTTGCCTGAACTATTGAGATTTTAGATTATCTAACTTTTTCTGGCATTGCAAGATTTTCTTAAGTAAAAGCTATTAAGATTAAGTATCAGTATCCTATAAATCCTTCTAGGAAAATATAACCAGAAGCACCAAGGCTATCTCCTACTGTTGGTGGTTTCTGTTCTCTCGGTTCTCAGAGCTGTGACGATGTCCTTGAATTTCAAGAATTCAGAAGATAAATGAAAATAAAACTTGTAGTTTTAAAATGGAGAAAAGGAAAGATGCTGGCAGTTGTTTTCTGTTTTTAAATTAGTCATTCTCACCTTAAAAATGGAAAAAAAACAAATCTTTTTTTCATATATTAAGAACAAAAATGAGCTTGTCTTTGTGAATTAATGCAAAGACCGGTGTTTTATGGATGAACATTAATAATCATTGTGGAGGCTACTAATTGCAACACTGTTTTTGATTTATTGTAAATATGCCTTCAATTTTCCTCCTCATTACCAACTGCCTTCTTTAATTACAAGAGGGCTTTCATTAAAACACTTGAATCATTTATTTTGAAGCATCTGACTTTAGAAAGAGTTTACTGATTTTTATAGCATAAAATACAAACATTTGTATTTTAGGATACAAAATCATAAACCAAAACTTTATGTGGGGAGTTTGGCCAAAGATACAAAGATATATAGAAGGGAAAGTATATTTAATACTGTGCACATTTGTACAATACAGCATGTGACATTTGGATTCAGAGTTTTAACTATAGCAACCTCATCTGTTTAGTAATGGTTTTTAAAACAGGGGGAAAAAAATCTACCGAAGCTGACCAGGTATTTACTAGATTTTTAACTTGGTTGAGCTGAAATTAGAGAGCAAAGCAGGATAATTAGAATAACTTTTTAGTGAATATCTAAATATGCATTTTTTTAACATTTCACTTAAATGTGAAGAAATCCCCAAAATTAGAGACCCATTAGCTGTGTGAAAGGAATTCTGAGAGTTATAAGCTGTCCACAGTTTTCTATGTCATGAAGATTTTTTTTTTCTAAAAATAATTTTGCAGGGGGATTTTAAAATCTGTTAATTTTCCCAAATGCATTTACCAAAGGTTTTATTTTAAACAATGAAAAAAATTTTTTAAAGAAGCTGAGTCAGTTCATTTTTTAGTGTTGCTGTGATTAATACATGAAAATTAGAATGGAATGGATTTCTGTGAAAGCTATAGTCCTAACATCAGTACCTACCTAGGAAATGCAGGAGGCACATTTGATCACTTGTAATCAGTTTGAAATTTTCTGATCTTTTTTTTTTTTTTTTTTTTTTTTAAAGCCTATATTGGCTAATAGCATTGTGTGGCTAGTTATTTATTCTTGGCACAGCAGTTGAGTGATTTTTGTATACCTATAGCTTTTTCCTAATAGTTAGAAATATGTCTATTTGTGATATAAAAAAAAGGTATGTACATTTGATAATTTTGTTGTGTAGAATACTTAATACCTGTTAAGAGTTGTTTGGATTGACTTTCGGTTTTAAAACTGCTCTGTAGTTTGGTGACTCCTGCAAAGATTTTGGCTTTCTCCGTGACTTGCCAGCTAAATAATTTTTGCAGTATTTTCCTTTGCTTTCTTATAAACATTTAAAAATTTTCCTTGCTTTTCCGTAAGTCCAACCATTAAGCTAGAAAGCACTGAAGTTACTATAAAATTGCCCTTTATTTTTTCATACATCAGGGAGGAAAGATAGATTTTGTGTATCCCCTGTGAGTTGTTAAAACAAAAATACTTCGGGCTGCTCTTCTCGTGGAGCGGTCTACTTGTCTTATTACAGATGAAATGATTTTTGTCTGACTGCCTTGCTTCAAATGAGTTTTGTTGCTTTCCTGCTTAGGCAAAGATATTTAATTTTATATTTGTTGAGAGTTTCCTGTAGTATACTTCTCCCCTATCTCAGGCTCCCAAGTTTGGGATAAGCATAGAATCCTTTTAGGACTACAGGTAACTTTTTACTGAAAAGCAAGACTCATGTAAAATAGTGACTGAGGATTCTGAGTCCTTACTTAAAGGTTATCAAGAAAAAAAGTGAAAATGCCAAAGACAGTGCTGTGACAATAGAAACTTTATTTCCTCCGTCAAACCCTGATACCCCACAGGAGGCCTTGGATCCTGTCCTCAGCTATCACAAATGGTTAAATATGAAAGTAAAGGTGACGTGAAAGTGTAAGACATTCTGTGCCGAAGGCCCACTGTTCTCAAGGTGTGCGGTTATTAATCTTGGTTTGAATTTACAAATTATGTAGTCTGAGATTAATTTGCAGATAGGGTAGATGGAAGTTAGTTCGTGGGGTTTAAAATGAGGAGGCTGGCGAAATAATACTCATGAGCCTTTCTGCTTCTGTTTTTGACTCTCTGGAAATGCTGTTAGATAGTTTTACTGTTTTGTATGCCTTTAGCTGTGGTTGAAGTAAACAGGCTTAGAAATCAAACGTATTACTTCTTTGTAAAATAAGGGGCTGGACTGTGCTCTTTCTAGGCTGTTTCCAGAGACGTGAATCTCCGATTCTGAACTCTTGTTAATCATTCTATGCTTCACCTTTCATGCAAGCCATGATTTTTGTTATCTGATTTGCAAGTCAATGTTATGGCAAGTTCTCTATTGTGATGCAGAAAAATCTCCGCCTCAGGTCCTAGCCGATGTCAACAACCCAAAGGCGATATTTCAAACCACCTCAGAAAGAAAAATCTTTTTAAAAGATGGCAAACTTTGCTTTCATGTTAACCCAAAATGAAGTTCTCAAGCGGCCTCTGGCTCTGCAGGGTAATCCAATCTATTTTAATGCAAAGATTTTCCAAGAAGGCAGGAAACAGTGAAGGGGAAAGCTTTCAGGCATCTGCTGTTTTGTTTCCAGATCCCTTGTGTTAATTTAATGTTTCTAGGGAACCGGGCTCTTTCTTTTTTCTCAGAATGCCTTCTCTAGGAACTGGTGAGTGCGGTGGCGGCGCTGTGCGAACTGCAGATAAGCCGAGAGTTTGGCTCGGGGCGCTCGTCGGTCCAGTGCAGCCTTGACCGGGAGGCGGAGAGTCACCCCGTCGCCCCGAGGGCGCCCTGGGTGTGATCTGCGGGTGACTGGGCAGTTTCTCTTCGTTCTCAGCCTATTACGCAAACGCAGCGCCCGGCGTGACAGAGGTATACTTGAAAGACGTGTTTATTTGCGTTCGTCCAATTTGGCCTTAGTGAAAGGTAAATATGAAGTGACTGGCTTGTCCTCACTCCACCAAAACCAGGGAATCTCAGCCAATCTCAAGGAAACAAACCAAACCTAACGCGGACCTGAGTGAAATGTGAATCTTGTACGAACACTTGCATTTGTGTCTGGGAAAGAGAATACAGGGAAAATTGGCATTCCTTACAGCAGCCTGCTGCTTCAGTAAATTAGCAATCACAGGTTGCCGGGAAACTTCTTGCTTTTGTGTGATGAGCAGGTTCTGCAGATTTTGTTGTGAAGGGACAAACCGTACTAGTAGTCAGGTGTTTGTGTGACCCAGGGACATTAACACGTTGTGTTCTGGGTCCCTTCTTATCAGGGCAGGTTCTCTGGGTCCCTCTCACCTCATCCTCCACTTCAG
This sequence comes from Prionailurus bengalensis, assembly GCF_016509475.1. Lineage (NCBI taxonomy): Eukaryota > Metazoa > Chordata > Mammalia > Carnivora > Felidae > Prionailurus > Prionailurus bengalensis. Next base: position 115,170,211 of record NC_057358.1, read on the forward strand.
AACCAGAAGGAGCGATCCAAACTTCACTTTTGAAAAGGAATTCTACAGAATGAAAAACAAAAGCCTGCCCTCTAAAATAGTTTTGTTTCTGTATACTCATGTATGTTATTCTTATTTAGAAACTTAGAATGGTAAGAATTTATGTTGCTGGGAGAATGACCCTGTGCACCTTAATGTTGGAGTTTAAGTTCATGTGCCTGTCTGTATATAGAATGATAGCACCTTAACCAGGACTCTGAGAATGCCAGAGTTCTTGTAGCAGCCAATATAACTCTGTTACTAAGTGGATGAAATCACAGAATTTGGAGTTGGAGGTGGAGCTCATTCAGGCCTTTTTTTTTTTTTCCCCCTATGGAATTGTAAGCATCCTAGAACATTTCTGACTGACTTTTGAGGTAGTCCATTTTGTGGCTGGAGAGCTCTAATTATTAGAACATTATTCCTTGTATAAAATTGAATTCCCTGTGTAATTAAAATAATTCAGCATAATCTCTTTCAAATCAACTGGTTAGTAACCTTAATTACACAGTGAAGTTCCTTCACAGCACTACCTCACAGGGGATGGGAATATTGGGGGCACATCTTTAGAATTCTGCTTACCACATCCTTCCAGGTACAGCTTTCCTGTGACGGTAATAGTCCTAATCCATCATCTTAAAGAGATTTTAAGCACCTGAAGTCTCAGAATTTTGCAAGGCAAAATTAAAATTTAAAAAGGCCAGGTAACATCAAATATTAAGAATTTTTCGAGGTTTAATAAAACATCACCTCTAAGTTGTTTTTTTTTCAACTTAGACTTTTATGTTGCAAAATCTCCACCAGTCTTCTTGTTTCATTTAGTTTTTTGGCATCATATGGGGTAGCATCAACTAGATTTCAGTTTATAGTACCAATATCATATGTAATACTAATAATTGCACTTTAGAAAGAATAGTTTTCCTCTGCAGCCTGATTTCAGCCTTGGTGAGTTTTCGATCTATTCAAATAGAATTCGGTCAGCATCCAATCTGGGATAAGAAACTGACCTAGCTACCAGTTACTCATACCTAAGATGTGCTTGACTGTGTGACTTCTGTCGTAGGGCACATATAACACCTTTTTCACTTCTTATGGAGCTTCTTACAGTTTGGGCCGGGGGCGGGCAGGCTTACATTATGTACCCTAATTTACTATTTATGGATCTTGACCGCCATTTGTTACTTAAATTCTAATTTTTCCTTTCAGAAATGTTAACTAGATAACTTTTCAGAAGTATGGATTCTATAAGGAAAAATTCGAATGCTTTGGAACCACTCAAAAGAAAAGAAAAGGTTGCTCACCAGATGCAGCCATAGAACAGAAAGCATTTGGCTCTTAGGGGTTTTGTGAATACTCTTTGGGATTTCCCCATCTTTCAGTAACTCCATTGTCTTCCAGTAACTCCAGCAAGTAGGGGGTCTGCTGCAAAGAGTGGGAATTTCATAATTTCAGGCTCAGATGTGGTGCTGTGGGAAATAACTGATGGTCTGGGGATATGGAGTAGAGAGATAGCTTGAATGCCGAGACTTGAAACTCGTGTCTCCCCAGCCTTTGGGGTAAAGTGATGGTCAAATCTCAATCACATAGCTCGGGTGACAATATATATATTTGAAACACGCGACATAGCTAAGATGCTTTTTTGCTTTCCCTAATTTATGATCATATAATGAATGATGGCCAGGGGCATTTTGGTATAGAAGGTTTTAATTATGGCTCAGTATTCCTGCAGTTAATCAAGTAGAATGATTTAGAGTTCTGTTACTACTGAAGTCTTTACAGCTGGGAGTAAATGGATCCATGCCAGTACATTATTAAGTATACAATTACTTATTTGTTTATTTATCCAAAGTCCACCTTATTAAAAAAAGATTTTGAGGAAATTTACACATACAAACACATCCACTGCTTCCCCTACTGCCACCACCGCATAAAACAAATAGATGAAGAAATTGGGCCAAAGGAAAATAGGAGAAAAACAACAAGGCTGGTATAACTTTCCAGTGTAAAATTCTATATAGGAGCTAGAGGAAGGCTATAAATTTGGCTCTGGTTTTTCTACCAAACAAAATGGGAGAAAAATAACCAGCTACAGGATTCATCACATTCGTAAGATGATTGGAAGAAGATTGGAATTTTCCTTTGAACGTATCTTGTGTTGAAAAGGGCATTTGATGCTTTCCTTCTGCTAGAAAGGTAAACTTTGGCAATAAAAGTCTTATAAACATAATTTGGCAGAAATATAAATGAACAGAAGGACAGAATGGAAGCAGTTAACAGAATTTCTAGTATTACCTCTCTTTTCTTTGGTCCATGTTCTAATATTCCAACACTCCTCAGTGTATAGAGAAGTGCAAGAAGATTGGCCTTTTTTTTTGAAGCTGAAGACTTCCTTGAAGATTGTGTGGGAATGGGAAGCAGGGTCGGATCTTTTTTTTTTTTTTTTTTTTTTGCAGGATGGAAACCTTTTATCATGAAGAATTTTTCTTTATTGTATACTTTTATATAGTTTCCAACCCATGAATTAGTGGTGTCCCAAAAGTTCATTTTTAAGTTGTTTGTTTGAAATTAAGAATATATTTTCCTAAAGAAATGATGCTGTCTGTGACCTAATTTCAGACTTGCGATGAACCCAAGGTTCAAAGAGGTTAAATCTGAATAAAGACAGGTTTACAGTTCTGTATTCAAAACCTTTGAGGCCAGATTTTGCTGACTCTAGATTTTTTTTTTTTTTTTGTAAAGGATAATATTGTGTATATACCAGTTATTACATAGCACTGCAGTGTGGTCTGGAGCAGGATCCTATAATCAGACACATTAATACTTCTGCAGTGAAACTGATGAATATTCACACTCAGTGGGATAAATAAAAACTATAAATAACCACATGTCAGTTCAGGTCCGGTTTTGTCGCCAAATGAATTCAGGCCAAATGAGTTCAGGTCAGGTCAGGTTTTGCTGCCAAATGAGTTATGAAAAAACTTATGGTTTTCAGAGCATTTTGGATTTCAGATTAGTGGATCTCTATTATCTTTCTTTCTTTCTTTCTTTCTTTCTTTCTTTCTTTCTTTCTTTTATTCTTTCTTTCTTTCTTCTTCTTCTTCTTCTTCTTCTTCTTCTTCTTCTTCTTCTTCTTCTAATTCTTTTAAATAAAAAGGCTGCTGCTATTATAAACCCTAACCATAATGTAATGTAATTTTATGGAAAAATGTGTTGAATTCCAACTAGGGAAGCTAGTAAGCCATCACACTGTTGTAGCCCTGCAGCAAGAGTGAAGTGTTTCAGTCAGGCCAGAATCAGAGAGGGGAGGCTCTTGTCAGACAGGTGCTGGTGAAAGTGCGAGACCAAAGTGGGGGGTGGGGGGGGGGCTGGTAAGAAGCATCAGGGGAGAGTGGGGAGAGCCGGGGTGGGAGGTTTTCTTTCTTTCTTCTTACTATTCATTACTCTACCTTCTCCCCCCAGATTTCCTTTCCTCCTAATGTTAGGGTGGGGAGCAGGGCAGTGATGTCAGGATGGCATTTCCCCTCCCCTCTACTCCCATCCTTTCCCCACAACTGCCTGTAAAGACATCAGATGGTGCCAGAAATAATGTAGCTTTTAAAAGTAGCTATACCTAAGTCTAGATCCTCCCTCTCCTCCCCTCTAGCAATGTGACCTTAGATGGTTTATTCAGTTTACAAAATGGGAAAAAAAAAATCTGATCTGCTTCCTAGGGTGGTTGAGAAAATTCTAGATTCTGAGGTCAGTGTGATGTTGTTATGTGAAAGTGCCTCACACAGAATGAGTGTTCAATAAATAGTAGTATCTACCAGCATTGTTGTCCCCACACATACCTTCCAGTAATTCTCTCCCGACTTTGGCTGAGGTGCAGGGAACCAGCGCCTGGGTGGAGTTGCAGTGTATCTAGAAACGGGGAGGGAAGACTCTTCTCAACTGATGGAGAAGTGGTCTGCAGAGGCGTGAAGGCCCCACAGTGTGAGCATTTGTATCTGGCCTGACCAGGGTGTCCAGTCTCTCTTTAGAGCCTGATCCTGGCTTGGTAACCCTTCAGACTCGGAAGCTTCTGGAAGAAGGAATAATCTGTGTGCCCTTCTGAGAGTTAGGATGGAACCAAATGTCTCTGGGGCTTATCTGAAGCTGTTTGCAGCCATGAGGGCTGATATTGCTTCATGGGCTGGGGCCTAGTAGGAGTAGCAGGAGGACTTCCAAGAAGCGACAAGAAGTTGCATTACCTATTCTAGGGAATAGAATCTACCTATTCTAGGGCTCTGATGTGGGACCTGTTGGGTGGTAATCTAGTTCTTCATATTGACCACATGCATTCTTTCAATAATATTAAGTGCTTAGGTACTGTTCTGGGGATGTAATGGTTAGTGACGTAGACAAGATCCCTGCTGTTGTGGAAACAAGTGAGCGTACTAAGTTAGGAAATAGTAAGATGCAGGCAGATGGGGGCTCCTTGAGTTGGGGTGGTTAGGAAAGGTCTCTCTGAGGAAGTGGTATTGAAGTTGGGTTCCAAAGGATGGACAGAGTTAGTTAGCCATGTCAGGAGAATCCTAGATAGAGAGCCAGCAAGTTTGAAAGACCTAAGATGGGGAGGAGCTTGGTTCTTCCTAGGGTCTTCAGAGGCCATGTTGGAGCTTTATGACCAAAGGGGAGAGAGGATCAGGGATGGAGGGAAAGACCTTGCTGAGCCTTGTAAGCTCTGAACAAGAATATGGATTTCATTTGAAGAACAAGAAGCTCCCGAAGGTTTTTAAGCAAGGAAGGAATATGGTTTGCATAAGTCCACTTTGCCTCAGTGGGACATCATGTAATATTAAAAATTGGCAGGGTTAGGTTCTTTTGGCAATATTCCAGTATTTCCCTTGTTTTTAACTCAAATGTAAATAATTTGATGTCATTTGCCCCTCTTTTATTTTTTATATTTTCTCTTCAAATCCAATTAACAATTGTCATTGAATTGCTTTTTGGTGAAAGAATGCATGAGCAATTACTTCTGTAATATTGAGCAGTTCTCCTATTACCTGTTGTTGCTGTTGTTTTTATTCCTACTGGGGATTCTGTCTGTTGTCCATTTATCGTCCAGCACACCCATCCTTTGCTGCCAGCATTGACATGTTTTCTCTTTTAATCCTTCCTCTTTTCCTCCCTTGGTTTTATACTTATGATAGATTTTTTTGTGTTTGTCCATTTCTTTTGGGACCTTTGGGGCATTCTCTTTTGGCTATGCTGATTTCTTACACAGAATTTGGTTCAGTGTAAAAAAAAAAAAAATAACAGACCTGGTACCGTTCCTTGTACATAGTAGGTTCTCAGTAAAGTTTTGTTATGTAAATGAAAAAATAGCAAGATCTGGGCTTTTGTGGTGAACGTGAGCAAGAATATGTCCTATTTATGCCCTTAAATGGGCTGTTGTCTAAGTGGGGCCACTTAAGGACTAAATGTCATTGTTTGGCATAGGACCCTGATAATGGGAGGTAAGTACAATGTGGAAAGGAACTTCGGGGTATAAATTTGACACCTGAACCTCAGATCTAGCCTCTGTTCTGGCTTTTTAATTAGGTGGGTTTTCAGGGAAAAAAGTATAGTTGTTATCATAATGGACAACTGAATCAGGAGTTTGTTCAGTTTAAGGAAAATGTTCTGAAACTTGGTAATAAGTTAATAAGACAAAAGTAATAACCTTTTAAAATCATACTAGAGCATTCTACAGTAAGACCTAAGGGTCATCGGAGATTCTCTAGAGAATGTAAATTTGTGGGTCATCTCATTCTCTAGACAATGTAACTTTGTTTTATGTATTAACTGCTATTAATTAGTACCCGGACTCTGTTAAAGTTAGAAGTTAACTTACAGAAAATTGTTGTGATGCAAATGATTTTTGTCAGGTAGAAGAGATAACCTGAGGGTTAAGTTTTATTGACCTATAGAACATTAGCTGGTTTTGTATGTAATTTAGCGATCTTGTTTCAGTTTTTTTTTTAATTCACTATAACTATTTTTTTTCGCTATAACAATTTTTTTTACCACCTTGCTGTTTTCCCCATTAATAAGTTACATAGGTCTTTGACATGTGCTCACTACATATTTATATATCGACTGTATTTTTAGCCTTTTAAAAAATATATTTTTTCAGTAAAGTCCTTAGACCTGAACGTACATGTCATTATCCAAATTACCTAATTATATGTTACCACATAACTTCTGAATAGAAACATTATAGATGTCACAATAAGGGGAATTCTAGTGTGATACATAGTTAAAAATTTTGCTTCCAGAAAAGCTGTACTTTAAGAGGTTCTCTGAGGGCATCTGCCCCTGTTCAAGTTCAATGTAAATAATCTTAATTTTAGCCAGTCTCAGGGAGAGCTCTCATTGAACTGACCCTGGGAATGGGCCTGTATTTACCATACTCTTTCTTATATGGTAGCAAAATAAATAAGTAAGCTTGAGAGTCTTTCCCCAAATATAGTCTTGCTTTTTTTTGCTTAAAAAAAAAAAAAAAGAGCATGAACATAATTATAGGAAAAGTAGATTCTGAATTGTTTACCATAAAGAATTGCTAGACCCAAAGCATAGGAAGTCACTTCCAGTTGCATTTGGAAGTTCAGCATGCTTAGTGTTTATTTCCTCAAGGGTTCTTTACCGACAATGAAGGCAAGCTGTCAGGACCTGATGCTGTTTTCCTGTCCTCTTTGTCGAAACTGGAAGTTCACTTAAAGTCGCTATTAACTGAAACCTACATTAGTATGTGTTCTGCCCCACTAAAAACCTAAGGAAGATTGACTCTTTATTTGAACATATGATACAGTGAGAGAAAAACTAAGGGGATAAAACATTTATTTGGTACCTTTTGGTAAACTCTTAACTTCTCCATCGCTGCTCAAAGGAATCTTAGAACTGATCTCAGTCAAGGCTCTAGCATAATGCTTTATTGACATGCTTGGCTCTAAATTTTTACTTTTGACTGCTCCTCTCAGGATAGCTCTGGAATTTGAATCTCCTTTCCAGAGCTTTATTCTCATCTTCAACAGTTTTTGTTTTATTTCCCACACTGTAGTCACTGAAGGATGTTTACGTACCTGCTTTGTTAGGGACCGTCCTATTTTATGCCAATAACATTCTCAGTAGGGTTCCTTTTCACTCTCAGAGTTGTCCCTGTTTTTATGGCAAACTATATGGTCACCCTCCTTTTCCCTGGTTAGATGTGATTAAGGCTTATTAATCCAAATCTTGTTTGCCTTCTCTGGTCTCTTGGCTCCTTTTTCCCCCTTTCCTATATGTTGCAGAAGCCAAAAAAAGAATCAGCAGCCAAGTGAATGTGTTTTCCCAATTCATCCTACTGTCATTTTTACCCTTTTAAAAAGAATAACTTCATTTACTCGTAATTATAGTAAGTAGCATTTATTGAGCACTTACTACATTCCTGACATAGTTCTTTACTAGTATTACTCACAACAATCTTATGAGATAGGTACTGTTATTATCATCCCCATTTTATAAGACTGGACAGATGAATAACTTGTCTCGGGTCACACAGTGTAGAACATACCTTTGAACCCAATTCGTCTGACTTTTGAGTTCCTGCTGTTGACTACAGGTGTATGTGTATTGTTTATTCAAATGTATGTAGTAGCTGGATCTGGTATGAATTGATAGTTAACATCGAATGGTTCATTTGTCAGCTGGAAACTTCACAGTATAAAGTTTTATATTAGGTATCTGTTGCTGCATAACAAATTACCCCCAAATTTAGCAGCAGCTAACAGTAAGCGTTTATTATCTCACACATTTTCTTTTAGTCAGGGATTTAGAAGGGCCTTAGCTGAAGCTCTGGCTTGGGATCTCTCATGACATCTCAATATGTCAACTGGGACTTGAGTGATGTGAAGGCTGGCATGCTTCTGGAGAATACACTTCCCAGATGGTCCACTCACATAGCGTAAGTGTCCAGCATTAGGCTTTTTTATTGTAATGTAAGTGCCTGGCATTATCTTTTTCATTGCTGAGGCATTTACTTCAAAGACATCCATCTTGAATAAACGTATTTCTAGCTGTGTAACACAGCTACTAGCAAAACAACTAGATAAGGAACCAGGCTGCTCCCATCCATGAAATTCCCCTTTTAGAAAGCCCCTGGTAACCTGGATAGCTGACCACTTGGGTGACTCTGCTTCTCCCTTCTCATGCCTTAATGCTTTAAATTTGCCAATAAGGAGTGAAGCCATGAACTCCTAGGCACCCAGCCCTTAGACCCGATAAAGGCAGAGCCTCAGGCTCTTCTTCCTTCCTCTCTACCTGCCATCTTGGTGTGTGGCCATTGGGTGTGTCGGATATCCTCCAGGGCTTGTGAGTAAAGAATCTTATTCTTCGAAGTTCCCTGATAGTTTGCTGAAGTGTGTATCCTGCAGTCATGAGAACCACGAGGGCTGGTCCAGCCAGAACGTTGGCTTCGATCAGGGTTCACCACAAGTAATTGGGCCCAGGGGATGCCTTTCTTGCCCATGCTATCACTGTCAATGGGCTTACTGACACACAACTCACATGGGGCTGGGTGTTGGCAGGTCTTTCTTTCTTCCCATTTGAGCTCCTTCCTGAGCTGCTTGAGTATCCTCACAGCCTGGAGGCCAGCTCCCCCAGAGCGAATAGTCTCACAGAGCAAGGTGAAAGCCAGAATGTTTTTTTATGACTTACTCTTGGAAGTCACACTCCTCTGTTGTTTCAGGAATATCTTATTGGTTACACAGTTCACCCTGAGTACGGTGGGGTGGGAGGGTTACAAAGGGGTGTAAATATTAGGAGGCAAGAATTATTGGGTCGTTTTGCAGGCTGGCTATCACAAAAAGACTTCTGTGTTTTAAAACAGTTTTTTAAGGCTTGACGTTTTAAATCCTAAAACTGAGATCCTTTTACCCACAAATTAACAAAAAAGCTTGTTTGTTTATTTTTTATAAAGTATACCCATATCTAGTTGCTGTTTTCAGTTTCCACTGATAACAGAATCATTTTGTATATTTGTATGAAAACTATGGTTACTATTAATCTCAGAAGTTCTAGCCAAAGAGGTATAGCAACAAAGCAGGAACTTCTGACTGTCTGACAACAGTAGAGTCCACGTAGGCACCTGACTCTGGAGAAGGTAGTGAAAAAGCAGGAAGTGGAGGATAGTTTTGCCTTCAGAAGGTTGCAGGAGAGGAACAGGCAAGTAACTGCTTGCCCTATGCTGAGGAACTCTTGAAAGCATCTTTACTTGCTAAGTGTGGGCCGTAACTTTTCCTAGGCCCTTATTCCCACTGAACTACAGGGGAGGGTAAGGCAGGGCTTTTGCTGACAGTTTCCAGGTGGCATTCCAAAGTATAGTTAGCATGAAGGACTGGGGATGGCGACTATCTAGTTAAGTCATGATGTAGAGTTCCTTTGGGTTCAAGGTCTTTCTATTTAGACTTGCTAGATAAGGATATCAGCCATGTTGGGACGCCCGGGTGGCTCAGTTGGTTAAGTGGCCGACTTCGGCTCAGGTCATGATCTCATAGCTCATGAGTTTGAGCCCTGCATCAGGCTCTGTGCTGACAACTCAGAGCCTGGAGCCTGCTTCAGATTCTGTGTCTCCCTCTCTCTCTCTGCCCCTCCCCTGCTCGTGCTCTGTCTGTCTGTCTGTCTGTCTCTCTCTCAAAAATAAATAAACATTAAAAAAAAAAAAGGATATCAACCATGTTAACATTAAAGGCAGGGATATTAGATTGTGATAGTGATCACTGAGGAATTTTGATACCTTGTTTTGCCAACTACTAAGACCGTATCTCCTGTTAAGTCTTAAGGAAAAATAGACTGGTCACATTAACTCTGTGAGTTTAGACTGTGAGAGCCAGAGTCCCCTGTGGATTAGTGGGTTAGCAGACATGGAACATTTGGACACAGTCATGTACTAAGGTCTGTAGCTTTTCTTATCTTGGGTAAAAGATGTATGCTAACCAGTCAGGACAAAGACTCTATCTGATGGTAAATGGATACAGCTCCTGAATATGGCCTTATCCCTCACAAGAGAGTGGTGGGCTTAGGAGGCCACATTTCAGAGAAGTCCAGCATTTCCTCTGTGCAGGCTTTTATCTCCTTTTGATTTGGAAGGTCCCTCCTCTGTGTCCTAATTTCATCCCGTACCCTACATGACAATGAAGGCCTAGGACAGAGCTGGCATCAGCTACTCATTGTGGGGCCTTCGTGGTTTACTGCTGTATCCCCAGCATCTAAAACAAGGCCTGATCTGTAATAGGTACTTGATAAATATTTTTTGAATGCAGAACGGCTAAGTCTTCCCAGGTAGGAGGCAGCTTCTGTATACAGGATGGAAGAGGGAGGAAAATCCAAAGAGGAAATGAGTCCAATGGGGAAAAGCTGATGAAAACATGCCAGACAGGCATAGAACCTCAACCTCTTAGCTTGTCAGGTACCTGGGGAGCTTGCAAGCTGTTGAGAACTCATAGCCTCCTGGCGTTCATCTGTACCGGAATGCCCCCTCCTCTAGCACACCGGCAGGGGAGAAGCCTTGAGTGCCCTCTTGAGATAAGCACACCACTGGCAGGGGAACTCAACTTAAACAAGAGTAATTTCTTTGCCAGTCAATATTTTATTGATGTTATTACCATTGTCACAGAAGAGTGAATTTTTCGTCTAAGGGATGAATGAATTATAACCTTTTAAACAGCATCTCTTAAAACCGTTGCAACCATTTTATTGGAAAATTTACTAAAACATATTGTGCATTTCTTCATTTTCCTAAGAAAATATTTGGAATACCATCTAACGTCTTCCTGTTATTTCAGGATCATTTTGGAAATACTGTGCTGTAAATAGTGATACACTTAGGGTTTACTCCAGGTAGAGTTTTTCCATTACACTGAATACCATATATTATCGTTTGGTTTTTTAAATTCTCATGTTTATTTTTCATAGTTTTGTTATCTCCTCTCTGGCAGGCTATTAGTGTTCACTTTCTGATACTGCCGTGTGCCTGCCTCAAGAGCTCCATCCTCAACAATATATTCTCTCTGGTTATATGTAGGAAAAGAGATGCCTGGGGTTATTAGGTTTGTCTAAAATATAAGGGAACTTAAAAAAAATTTTTTTTTACCTTTTATTTTTGAGAGAGAGAGAGAGAGACAGAGACAGAGACAGAGACAGAGCACAAAGCAGGGGAGGGGCAGAGAGAGAGGGAGACACAGAAACCGAAGCAGACTCCAGGCTCTGAGCTGTCACTACAGAGCCCATCGTGGGGCTCCAGCTTAGGAACCGTGAGATCATGACCTGAGCCGAAGTCAGATGCTCAACAGACTGAGCCACCCAGGCACCCAAATATGAGGGAACTTTGATGTGAGGACTTTGTGATATCTCTGAGTCTTCTTTCCCATTTCTATAATTTCTGGTTCTTCTCCAGTAGTGTTTTAGAAAGTTTGGCTCATCGGACATGTGGCTTCTGGGTAAGTGAGGTGTTAATGACTCCAGTAATATCACTACTAAGAATGTGCCAATTTTAGGGGCCAGCTCTCTTAGCCCCATTCTCATCAGAGCCTGAAAAGGAGAAAACAACCATAGGATGTTGTTCACCCAGTCTGTTTCTACGGGAAAAGAAGGATAAGGAGGAAGAAGAAGGGAAGAGAAAATGTGCACGAAGTAGGATTTTTTAAAATGTTTATTTATTTATTTTGAGAGAGTGTGAGAGCATGTGCACATGGACACACATGCAAGCAGGGAAGGGGCAGAGACAGAGAGAGAGAGAGAGAGAGAGAGAGAGAGAGAGAGAGAGAGAGAATCCCAAGCGGGGCCCATGCCCAGCACGGAGCCTGATGTGAGGCTTGATCTCACAACCATGAGATCATGATCTGAAACCAAGAGTCGAACGCATAACCAAGTGAGCCACCCAGGCGCACTGAGTGTCATGTTCTAGTAGATGGTTTTGAAAGGTTCTTCTGGCTTTGGAGTGGAAAAATGGGTTGTTGAGGATCAGGAAGGAGCAAAGAGGCCAGTCAAGAGGCTGTGGCAGTTGTCCAAGTGAGGGAAGATGGTGACTTGGGCAGGTGCAGAAGTGGTACAGGTAGTAAAGGGTGGTTGGACTCAGTATGTAATTGAGGTAGAACAGATTATATGGTCCATCGCTCCTATTATTAGAGTTTAGTAATGTGTGTTCATACCCCACACTGGTGTTTGCTAAGGAGTCAAGTGTATCAGTTAATCCTCATTGCTACCGTTAGGACCATGGTTGGTTTGCTCTGAAAGGTGCATTACCAATAAGGAATGAAGAATGAAGACCAGTCCCTACCCTGTGGGCAAGCAATCCAGGTGTCTGAGATTAGAAATTAGAATTTGGTTCTAAAGAGTTGTCAGAATGTATGTTTAGCAATAAACATGAGATTTTATTGCCCCTTGCGATTCTTGTTATATAATTTACCAAAGGAAGATAATTTGGAGGCTTTTCTAGAAACGCCACAATTTTTCAGGAAGTGAACACAAATCTTCAACTCAATGACTGAAATATCTCTCACAGGATACTAAGAAATATAATTTACAATTTGATTCATTTCTTCTAGTTAAAATTTTTGTGGTTCTTTTATAGTTCATGACATTTCTAAATAAAATAAGATCACCTCAGTGTTTCAGAGTTTTAGATACAGTTGGGGGTTTTACATTTGGCATTACTCAAATTGTTTGATTTGTTTTTAGTTTGATTTACCTGATTTATCATTAATTTTAGATTTGGCAGATTTTGATGTGATACCACTGTATATCAATTTATATTCAAAAGCTTCATTAAGATCCTGGGAGTACACAGTTTAAGTATCCAATCTTATTATACTATTTTATTATAAGAAAGAAAAGTATGGAACCTTTAGGCTGGGACTGTTCACAGCTCACTCTTATGAAATCAGATAAGTTCTCATAATCGTTTTACAGCCATTATTTGTTGTGCTTGTATAGTTGTTTCTTCTGAGCTATCCTTACAGGTTTCTGGGAATGCAAGGGCTAAGAAACATTATACTAAGAACTTGAAATACCAAGGCATTTAATTTTATGGGAGTGCAGAGTGTTTATTACTTTTTAAGTTTTGAGGACTAGCAAAATGCAGAACTGTATTGTGTTACACAACATGCAGTGTTATAAGTATGTTTACTTTTACTGCACATGATGTAACTGGAATGGAAAAAAACCAAAGAAATAATAATTGTTGATATAATCTTGCCTAGGAGTTGGGGGGGGGGCACAGGGAATGGGGAGTATTGCACAAGAAGAGAAAAAAATCTTTTACAGTTAAACAGAATTGCATAGATGAAGGAATAACAATAAAACCTTTACCTAGCTTTTCTGAACACTTACAAACATCTTCCCTATTTCTTTGCTTAGGTACTTGATAAAGGGAAAAATTCCTCTTGGGTTCTTTAGATGAAAAACTAACTCCACTATTTGCTTTCTGAAGCTCTTCATCTTTCATGTTAGTCACCAGAGAATACTGTTTGGCTGTTTTGAAATCATTTCTGTTTCCAGCTTAGCTTGCACTTTGCCCACTGAGAGCCTTTCCTCATCTCGTTCTTCCTTTTCCTCCGCCCCGCTGCTCGCCTCATCACCACCTCTTTTACTATAGCCAAGGAAGGAACTTGTTAACCATGATTTTCTCTTTTATGAACCTACTGAAAAATCCCTTTGGTACGATACATTCACAGGCACCCTCCCTCCGTCTGATCCCAGAAAAACAAACAACAGGAAGCACAGGAAAACACGCAGCTCGACTCCACGCAGATAGAAAGAAGTGGCCAAAGGAAAATGTGAGAACAACGAAGACTGTTCATTTGGTTTCCAGGAATGGAAATTGTTGGTAGTCTACTCTTTTCAAAATAAACTTTGACCTGGAGCAGACTGCCTTGTTAGTTACTCCCCCAGATGCCGGATGCTGGGAGTGGCAGCCACCCTTGTTGGCCTTGCAAAGTCAGTGTGCTGATTGCAGATATAACCGGCTAACGGTCCCCCCCTCGAAAGAAGTGGAGAGTGATAGTCGCTCGTCCATCTAGGCCCCAAGGTGAAAGCAGCACAAGGGTATGGGAGGATGTTCAGTTGAAACGGAAAGAAGGTAGAAAAGAGGCTAGGGAAAAATATAAAAATGTTGGCCAAAAAATTACAGTTAGAAGCAAACCATCACCTTCCTAATCTATGTGTTATATTCGTGTTCCCTATCATCCTTTCCTTCCTTCCTTATCTCTTTCTTATGATTTCTGATTTCCTTCTCTTTCATCCTCTCCTTTGTTTTCTCTCTTCTTCCTCGTTTCCTCTCTCCTGATCTTCCTTTTATCCTTTTTTGAGCTTAATATGGATGGTGCTGTGGTGAAAACAAAGACGATTAAGAACAAATCTAGGGGCGCCTGGGTGGCGCAGTCGGTTAAGCGTCCGACTTCAGCCAGGTCACGATCTCGCAGTCCGGGAGTTCGAGCCCCGCGTCAGGCTCTGGGCTGATGGCTCAGAGCCTGGAGCCTGCTTCCGATTCTGTGTCTCCCTCTCTCTCTGCCCCTCCCCCGTTCATGCTCTGTCTCTCTCTGTCCCAAAAATAAGTAAAAACGTTAAAAAAAAATTTTTTTAAAGAACAAATCTAGCTTGGTTGATAACAAATTCACACACAAATAACTGTACGAGGTACTCAGTGAGAATAATTCTACTCGAGAGATAGAAAACAAAGTTCTGTGGTGGTTCTGAGAAAAATGACTTCATCTACTTGTGGAGGCTAATAATTAGGCATGATTTTTTTTTGCATTCATGGTTCATTCATTCATTCATTGACACCCCTCCCCCACCCCCCATATACCAGGCATCCTGCCTGCCAGGAACTGAGGGAACAGTGTAATAGTGGTGACAATATATGCATGATCACCATCTCCTAGAAGCTTATATGCTACTGGAGAGACAGGAAACAAGCCCGTAAATAGTAAAGAGTTACAGGTTGTACAAAGGGCTGTGAAGGACACAAATACTCTTTGCAGTGACAGACAGCGAAGGGGGGAAGTTGCCTTCCTAGGGAGGACTGGGCAGGCTCCTTGAGGAGGGCTATTTCAGGAGATGTCTGAAGGATGAGAGGAAGCTGGTCTTGGGGAGAGCCAAGAGGAGTGTCCTGGTCAGAGGGAGAAGTAAATACAAAGGGAAAGTGCCCTGAGGGGAACAACGGGCCACTCTGCAGAACTGGCAACAGTCAGGATGGCTGGAGTGAGCAAGGTAGGAGTGTCCAAGATGAGATCCAAGAGGGAGGTGGGCCTGGAGTCATAAGGAGTTGGGGTTGTAGGTACACTGGAGAGCCGCCGAAAGAGAGTGCTTGGTGGGAGTTTGTCTTTTAAAGTCCGATCTGTTTGATGTATAGAGAATATATTTTAGGGGGCCAGAGTGGAAGCATGGAAACCACAATATGATCTATACTACAAGGGACAAAACGGAGTATTGAGGACTTAGGTGATTGAGAAGTATGTTGTGGACATGATATTTTATATGGACTTGTAAGAATGGTTGGAGTTTGGACAAGTGGAGATTTGGAGAGAACGGAATTTCTAGAGCCAGAGGTAGGATGATGAAGGTATGGAGGGTGAGAGGCGTGAGGTGAGTTTGGAAAAGGACCAACTTAGTATGACTGGAGGGGAGAGTGCATGTAAGGGAAGGTCTGCCTTATACTAGAAGGTCTTGGATACCAGGCCACACTTTTAGGAGTTTGGCTAATATATCTAGAAGATTATTTGTTTAGGCATTTTTTATTTGCTGTGAGAAGTCTTCTAGTTCTCACGTTTGTAGAGAAATTAACCTAAGACTAGCAGTTCTTATTGTCTGTTCTTAAAACATGAGATGTCTGAGAGTCTATAGACTTTCCTCTACTCCGTGGTTGCTAGCACTTAATATCTCACCACTCACAGCGGGTCGAACCAGAGCCCAGATGTAGGATGGTGGCTCCTCAGTAGGAACTTACATTTGAGCATCCATGTCTTGGCTGGTTTGTTTGTTTATTCATTAATTCAGCAAGCATCCTCTGAGCACCAGCCCTGTTGCAGGTGCTGTTTATCTGGGGCGAGTGTGAGGGGGCTCCCTACTTTCCACGTGACTTGCTGTTTTCTCCTGGTGTCTTTAGTGAGGATGTGGGGATACCATGCACTGTGATGGGTGGCTTTTGCCAGGGTCGGGAAGCCCCCCCAAGGACAGTTGAGCTGAAAACTAAGTAATGAGCAAGAGGAAGATTGGTCCCAACAGATGGGCCTGCGGTGCAGAGGCCGTAAGGCTGAGCCGGGTGTATGAGAAAGGGAGAGGAGGCTGCTGTGTTTGGGGTTCAGGGAGCGAGGTGAGAAGTGGCGGGAGATGAGATGGGGCAGGTCGGCAGCGTGTTAACCCTGGCTGCCCAGTTGCGGTCCCGCAGCTGGCTCAGAATCTATGTGGTGAGATTCAGCTGTCAGCATTTAAAAAAAAAAACTCCCTGGGCAACTCTAATGTGAGTTTGGATTTATTCCGATTGTCCTGGAGAGTGTGTGGAGGAGAGTGGTATCATCAGGTTGTCATTCTTTAAAAGATCACTTTGGGGTTGTGTGTAGTGTGAAGGGAGGAAAGAGATGAAGGGTGTCATCAGGAAGATGACTTAGGGGGTTCTATCCTGGGCAAGAGATGATGGTGGCTTGAACTAAGGCAGCATGGGAGGTGACTGTGAGAAGTGGTTACTTTCAGGAAGTGGGGTGTGGGGCTATGAGAGAGGTCAAGGGGTCACTCCCAGTTTGGGGCCCGAACAGTTGGGTTGGTGGAGTGGCTGTTAATTGAGTCGGGGCAGTGAAGGAAGGGCAGGTTTGGTGGGGCAGGGAGAGGGAAGTTGGCCTGGATTGTGATCCCCTTCCCTTTGTCCTCTGGCAACTCCATCTGCTCCTGTAGGACATAGCTCGTATGACACGCCTTGACTTGCTACAACTCTTCAGGTTCATGCCTCCATTACCGCACTGTCGGGTTGTACTGCCTAGTGTGGACTTGCATATTTTCAGCAAAATTCACTATGGGACCAAATTGGGCTTAAGAGCACTGGTTCCATTTTGTGACAAATAGGAACAGAGGAAAAATTCTCAGTAATTTCCCCAATTTTAATTCTCTGTTGCTCAGTATGCTTTGGGTCCTGATGTATTTCTTGTTGATTTTCAGAAAAATTATGTCACATTTTCATATAAAGGAGTGGCAGATGAATACTGTGAACTCAAAAAATTACAGTGTCTTTTTGGAGGATGAGCTTTGCTTTCCTTCCATCTTCTGTGCTGTTTCTTCCTAATATTAAAGGAAGCATTACCCTACTGCAATAAAAATCTAGAACAAAGATCCAACTCAGCAGAAAGTAAAAGACCAATAAGCTTAAAATAAATTTGAAAAGGTTAATAACTTGAAGCTTTTTTTTTTTTTTTTTTTGTTAGCTCAAGAAAGGACTCATAGTCTTTGAAGTGATAGTCTGCCTCTTCTGGGTTCCATCATGATATATAACTGAATAAAGAAATTTGAAGATGGTGTGATCAGTTGTAACTACTACTCTCTGGCTTATGTTAGGCAAGCCATTAACAAATATTTATTGCTGTCATTTCTGGGTTAAGGCTGAGAGCAATAAAGAAGAAGTCTTGTTCCTTGCTTTTAAGGGATTTGCAGTCTATTGGAGAACTTTGCCTGCGTACTTGCCTGCCTTCTTTCCTTCCTTCTTTCCTTCCTTCCTTCCTTCCTTCCTTCCTTCCTTCCTTCCTTCCTTCCTTCCCTCCCTCCCTCCCTCCCTCCCACACAGGAGCCAGTCAGGTGAGAGTCTGTGGCTCTCCTGTTTTGGGGTTTGCACTCAGTGATTCCAGAATGATGCATCTGGGCATGGGTCAAGACCTATGCACATTTCCATTCAATTATTTTTTTTTTCATTTTACTTTATTTTATTTCATCATGGTAAGTCTACTCTTTAATCTTCATCACCTATTTCACCCATCTCCCCTCTGGTAACTATCAGTTTGTTCTCTACCCTTAAGAGTCTGTTTCTTGGTTTGTGTTTCGTTTATTTCTTTTGCTCATTTGTTTCGTTTCTTAAATTCCACATATGAGTGAGATCATATGGTATTTGTCTTTCTCTGACTGACTTAATTTCATTTAACATTATACACTCTAGCTCTATCCATGTTGTTGCAAGTGGCAAGATTTTATTCCTTTTTATGGCTGCATAATATTCCATTGTGTGTAGGTGTGTGTGTGTGTGTGTGTGTGTGTGTGTGTGTGTGTGTGTGTATACATACATTCTTTATCCACTCATCTATTAGTGGGCACTTGGGTTGCTTCCATAGTTTGCCTATTGTAAATAATGCTGCAGTAAGCCTAGGGGTACATGTGTCCCTTTTAATTAGTGTTTTTGTATTTTTTTGGTAAATACTCAGTAGTGCGATTATTGGATCATAGGGTAGTTCTAGTTTTAATTTTTTGAGGAATGTCCATGCTGTTTTCCATAATGGCTGCACCAGTGTGCATTCCTACTAACAGTGTGATAGAGCTCCTTTTTCTTCACATCCTCACCAACACCTGTTGTTTCTTGTGTTTTTTATTTTAGCCATTCTGACAGGTATGAGATGATATCTCATGTAGTTTTTATTTGCATATCCCAGATGATGAGTGATGTTGAGCATCTTTTCATGTGTCTGTATGTCTTCTTTGGGGAAATAACTATTTGTGTCTTCTGCCCATTTTTACATTGGATTATTTGGTTTTTTGAGGTATTGAGTTGTATCCATTCTTTATACATTTTGGATACTAACCCTTTATTGGATATGTTGTCTGAAAGTATCTTCTCCCATTCAGTAGGTTGCCTTTCAGTTTTGTTGATTGTTTCCTTTGCTGTTAAGAAACTTTTTATGCTGGTGTAGCTCCACTACTGCATTAATGCTTTTATTTCCCTTGCCTCAGGAGACATGTCTAGAAAAATGTTGCTGTGGCTGATGTCAGAAAGATTACTGCCTATCTCTCTTCAAGGATTTTTATGGTTTTGGGTCTCACACTTAGGTATTGAATCCATTTTGAGTTTTTTTTGTGTGTATGGTGAAAGAAAGTGGTCCAGTTTCATTCTTTTGCATGTACTTGTCCAGTTTTCCCAGCTCCATTTGTTGAAGAGATTGTCTTTTTTCCTTGTGTATTCATTCCTCCTTTGTTAAGGATTAATTGACCATATCATTGTGGGTTTGTTTCTGAGTTTTCTGTTCTATTCTGTTGATCTGTGTGTCTGTTTTTATGCCAGCACCATACTATTTTAATTATTACTGCTTTGTAATATAACTTGAAATTTCGAATTGTGATACCTACCTCCAGTTTTGTTTTGTTCTGTTTGTTTTTTCTTTTTTAATTTTTTTTAACGTTTATTTATTTTTGGGACAGAGAGAGACAGAGCATGAACGGGGGAGGGGCAGAGAGAGAGGGAGACACAGAATCGGAAGCAGGCTCCAGGCTCTGAGCCATCAGCCCAGAGCCCGACGCGGGGCTCGAACTCACAGACTGCGAGATCGTGACCTGAGCTGAAGTCGGACGCCCAACCGACTGAGCCACCCAGGCGCCCCTGTTTTGTTTTTTCAAGATAGCTTTGGCTATTTGTGGCCTTTTGTGCTTCCATATAAATTTTAGGATTGTTTGTTCTAGTTCTGTGAAAAATGCTGTTGGTATTGCGATAGGGGTTGCATTAAATCTGTAGTTTGTTTTGGGTAGTGTAGACATTTTAACAATATTAGCTCTAACTCATGAGCATGGAATGTCTTTCCATTTCTTTGTGTCATCTTGAATTTCTTTTATCAGTGTTTTATAGTTCTCAGAGTACTTAGCCTATTTGGTTAAGTTTATTCCTAGATATTTTGTTGTTTTTGGTGTAATTTTAAATGGGATTATTTTCTTAACTTTACTTTCTGCTCTTTCATTATTAGTGTATATAAATGCAACAGATTTCTGTACGTTGATTTTGTATCCTGTGACCTTACTGAATTCATTTATCAGTTCTAGCATCCACAACCAGGTGGAATCTTTAGGGTTTTTTATGTATAGTATCATGTCATCCGCAAATAGTGAGAGTTTTACTTCTTGCTTACCAATTTGGATGCCTTTTACTTGTCTGATTTTGTGGCTAGGACTTCCAGTACTATGTTGAATAACAGTGAGTGTGGACATCTTTGTCTGGTTCCTGACCTTAGGGGAAAAGTTCTCAGTTTTACACCCTTTAGTATGAATTTATGCCTGACTTTCTTGAACCAGATAATAAGTATATGAGATGTAATTGGGAGCTAAATGATGAAGATGAGAAGAATGGACATTCAGAGAAAGGGGAGGCCAGCAGGAAGAGCCACGAGATCAGTAGAGGCCTTCTAGGTCATAGGCTTGGCTCTCAAATGTTTGGTTGAATGAAGGTGGAAGTTGAGCTGGACCTTAAATGATACATAGGACTTTATTCAGTGTTGATTTAATATCTCACATTTTACTTATTTTGAACTGTCAACAGGTACACAGGTTACAAATGCTGAAGGTCTCCTTTGTATTCTTCCTTTGTGTTCCTAGTTCCTCCTCAGTGCCCTAGCCAGAGGCAGTGATATGAGTCATTTCTCAACAGTTCCTTCCAGATACAACGTAATACTTTCAGCCACATATATATATCATTTCTTATTTGAATTGATTAGTTTAATTTTTTAAATGTATCCCTTTCCCAAGTGCTAAAATAGTAAAGAACATGTGATCTAAAAACCCCCAAACCAAAGCAAACCAAACCAAAAGAAACCCAACAAATGGTTTCCTTGTTGGCAGGTCCCAGCTGTGCCGGTCTCATTCATTGGTGGTGAGCAACATGTGAGTGAGATTTGCTTTCCATGTGATGTTTGCTTCCACACCCACTAGAATATCAGTAGCTCGGGGCACCTGGTGGCTCAGTCGGTTAAGCATCTGACTTCAACTCGGGTGATGATCTCGGAGCCCATGGGTTCAAGCCCCGCGTCGGGCTCTGTGCTGACAGCTCAGAGCCTGGAGCCTGCTTTGGATTCTGTGTCTCCCTCTCTCTCTGCCCACCACCCCCACTCATGCTGTCTGTCTCTCAAAAATAAGTAAACATGAAAAAAAAAAAGAATCTCAGTAACTGGAAAGTAAGCAACTATGAACCCTCAACTGCCTGGAGAATGATGATAATGTTGTCTTGAGTGCTATGCTGTGCTTGAACTTCATGGTTATCTTTTCTAATTTCCACCACAACTCCACCAAGTGGGCCTTTTCCTTCTTTTACAGATTAGGAAGCTGAGACTCAGGCCACACGGCAAATAGGAGGTGCAGTCAAGGTTGGAGCTGACTTGAGCTGGAGTACTGCTGCCATTCTTTCTTCTGAGGCTTAAGTTCTGAGACATTGATGTGAACTTGTGGTGACCCAAGAGAGGGAAAATGAGCAGAAGCTTTGTTCCTCTCTATTAAAAAAAGTCTGCCAGCAGGAAAACGGCAAATTCACAGCTCTGTTACAGGGGTCTGTGAGTCAAAGCAGTGTGTGTGTGTGTGTGTGTGTGTGTGTGTGTGTGTATTTAATGTGGATAAACCGCCTCTCTCATTTTGACTTTTTGAACTTGAGATGAGAATCTCATGAATAACAAGTACCTTCTCCTAATTAGCATTTTGGATTTAAGTTTAGAAATTTTTTCTTTTTTCGTTTTGTCCAGCATCTCCTTTGACAAAATATTGTCAAAAAAATAAAATAGGGAGGACAGTTGTCTTCTTGCTTGTTTTGCACTTTTTTTTTATTAGTGTGCTTATGTGTGACTGGTCGCAGGCTTCGTGCACAACGCCAACACTCTGTGGCAGGAGGTGATGCCAGGCTCGTGTGACTGCCGCGTCTCAGCAGTGATTCATGAGTTAGTGTCAGTGTTCAGAGTGGTGGACTTTATAACCCGAGGCTGGAGAGAGAGCTCCCTCATAGCAGATCCTTGACAGGCTAGTTTTGTTTGTTTGGAGGAGGCTGAGTGGGTCTAGTTAAAGCACAGGGACTCTGAGTTTGAGTCCTAGATCTCCCACTTACTAGTCACGGGACCTTGGACAAATTATACCTGCACAGCGAAGAATAGAATAGAATATCTACCTCAAAGCTTTAAATGAAGTAAATGAGTATAAATAAAACACTTAGAACAGTGTTTAACCCGAAGTAAACATGCTCTTGGCTACTGTTATTATTTTTCTTAGTCCCACCCCATTTTCTAGTTTCTCTTCCTACTTTCCTTGTGCCTAGAATATGAATGTAGTGCCTGTGGCTTCCGTCTGGGACCTTGAAGGAGAGAGAGGCCTAGAGAATAACGGATTCACTGGCTCTGAAAGCATTGAGATGTTCACCTGTCTCTCGCTTGCTTGTGGCCTTGTTAAGTGAGAGAAATAAGCCTTATTTCTTTTAGTTGCTCTGTTATTTCTACAGCCCAGAGGCAGAGAGAAAATATGACCTGTGCAGGGAATTTTAAGGAGTTCAGTAAGGTTAGTAGGTTCAGAGTGTGAGGGACCAGCTAGGGTTGAGAGATGACACTGAAGCCATTTGCATGGCTTAGACTTGGAAGGTTTTGTAAACCACATTATGGATTTAGGAGTTTTTTCCTGCTGAGTTATTCTAATTGAAGGATCAGACATGATCAGGTTTCTGGCTTAAGAAAAATCACTGGCTGCTCTGTGAACAGGGAATTGGAAAGGATGGGACTGGAAACAGGGAGACCTGTTAAGGCGATCACAGTAACCCCAGTGAGTGGCGATCATGGCAGTGTGGATGGAGGGAAGTGGCAGAATTCTAGAAATGTTTAGGGATAGAAAAGAAGGAGAAGAAGGACTCGAGTAGCTTGGGAATTTCTGGTTTGTGTAACGGTATTCTTTGATGACAAAGAGCATATAGAAGGGGTGCTTGGTAGTCTTTCTTTTATCAATGGATTTTAATAAAGTCATCTCAGACTTTTGAATTATCATGTTTCTTCATGCTCGTTCTGTGTCTCTGTCTCCTTTTTTTCTTTCTTTTTAATTTTTTTTGGGAAGAGGGTTTGAGTTTCAGTTGCTCAAGAAATCACCTTCATGCTAGGAAAGAGTCTGTGGTATAGAACAATTTTCTTCCTAATTGTAGACTTCTTTGTGATATTTGGTAATTGTTACTGGGTTTTTTTTTTTTTTTTTTGACTACAGGGATTGGAATGGAGATCATTGGTATATAAAAGTTCATTTTATCTCTTAAGTTTTTGATGTAATTTTATGTGCAAGGAAAGTATCTTCATGGAATTCTTTCTATGAATGAGGAGAAGGGGATAAGTACCTCATATAAATGAAAGGGACTCATCCAGTTTTGAATTATTTGGGAAAGAAACCCCCATGGACAAATAAACATAAGGGATCAGTAAAATTCTCTAATTCAGAATTTCAGATACTGAGATATGACTCAATGGACATTTTAAATCATGAGTGTGGTTATAAATTAGAAATGTAAGATTTAGTCTAGGTCCAATCTAGAGACTGAGAAAGACTGAGCATCTTTGCAAATATTAATGATTAGATTGTGAGCTTGATATGCTTGAAGAGAAACATCATTTTAGTGCTAACTGCCAGCCTATCAGGGAGTAAAGGGCTTTTTGGACAGCTATTCAGAAAGAGGTCGAGAGAATTACTGGTTTTCTGGTTTGTTTTTAATGAAGCTTTAAATTAATAATAATAGTATTAATGATGTCTTATCTTTGTGTAGCCCTTCCCAGTTTACACTGCTCTTTAAAATGCATGGTCCTTTTGGCCTTCTGTGAAGTAGGCAGGACAAATATCCTCTCCACTTTAGAGATGAGGAAACTGAGATCCAAGGTTTACCTCCGGTTATTTGATTCCCAGAGCGGTACTTTTCCCAGTAAACACCAGTATTCTCTGTGCCTTACCATGGTGTCCATAGTGCATCAGTGTGGAGAAGGGGAGCCCCTTTAGGGAGGGTGAGGTAGTGTATGGTCTCCTAGCTGTGCTCTTCGGATTGCTTTAAAAATTTGCAATATAAAACACACAACTCCAATCGCCCACGTGAATGGAAACAAAAAAGATGCTGGACTAAGCGTGATGGGCTGGTCCTTATTTTTTTCCCAATAAAATTTGTTTTCGGTTCCCTTATCTTTCTCTAGGATTCTCTAGGAAGAGCATTAAGTAGTGCCATAAATTTAAGGGAAAAAAATACGTGCAAATTCCTTTACATTGAGAATGTTTTATTTATTGACTTATTTTCTGTGAATTAGTAAAAAACTGCTATGTATGATATTAGCAGAATGAATGAATGTCTTGGTCCCGATTGAGAAACTCTAACCAGTAATCCTTGGGGGCATAGTTTAAGAACCACATAAACACTTTAAAAGTGATTAAAATGGACATGACTTGAAAAGGTAGACATGCCTTCTGAGGAACATTTGTATAGATTTTTAAATCATTCATATTTGAAATAATAGCATTATAAAGAAATATAATTTTTGAGAGACAGTTAGTAAATATCTAATGGAAAACTCTGAATGCCTGCCTGTTGCCCCTGACATCCTTTATCTTTTGACAGCTTAAACTAGCTAAGTTACTAATCTCTGGTTATTTTTGAGACTTACTATAAGCCTTCGTTAGCGAATCTAAAGATTCTAGGGCCAAGCTTAGTGGATAGATTGCACCCATGCTGTGTCTTCCCACCCGCATCCCACCCCCCACCCCCGCCCCGCCCCCTTCCCTTCCCTTCCCTATTACAGTGCCTTTTGCTGCACACAATTTAGCCAAGAATGCAGTCTTTTAATGGGGGTGTAATAAGGCAATGCTCAGTATAATTACAGATACTGCTTTTTCTGATTAAAACAAAAGCTAAAAGACTCCCAATTGTCACCTGTAACAAGATACTTTTATTGGAGTTGTCCATTGGGCTGTATCATCTGATTTGAATGGTCACCTCCCTGTGGCCACTCTGGGACTTTTTTCTGGCTACTGTCCTCCAGTCCCTTTATTGAACTGGCAAGGATCCTAATGCTTTTTTCTAGTTCTCTTCTACCTTTGGCCAAGGTTAAAACTAACTCCAAAATGAAGCTGATCCTGGTGAAGGTGGTCATGTTTCATTCTTTCTTGGGTATTCCCCATTCTCAGAAAATGGATATTTTAAGTGTAAATGCCATCAACTATCCTTTGCTGGGTAGTAGAGAATCAAACCTAGAATATAAGCTCCACGAGGGCAGTGAAGTTGTTTTATCCATCTCTCTTCCAGGGGCCCAGGACAGTGCCTGGAACATTATAGACGAAGACTGGCCAGTTGAAGGAGGGAAACTTTCCTGTGGGGACTCCCTAGAGACAGCTGGCTCAATTGAGAGATGTGTGCATCAGGTCTTGTGATTGCAAGTGAAGGATATAGAATGAGCTTGGTCCATTTCCATGATTCTCTTCCTCTCACTTGTACCCAACCAGAGACAAAGTCCTTGTCCTTTCTGTGGTTCTAGGCAGAAAGCCCATTGCCTTGCTCTCCAAGATACTAAGTCTCACACTCACAAAGAATAAAAAAAATTTCTTCTGATTTATCTATATGTTCCAAGCTTCAAACATATGTAAAGGGTCTCAACAAATTTATTTGTGATTTCTTTATATCCTTCCCCTTCTAGAGATAGGTGAAGTGTTAAACTCTTGGTTTCTATTCTTCACTTCCTTTAAGCCTGAACTGGAGCCCCTTCTTACCTAAGAAGCCTTCCCTCATTAACCTCATCTCCCTTACGTCCCTCATACCTCACCTTGTGTTTCCTCAGCGTGTTGCCAGTAGGTTGTGCTGTGTTGCCTTTCATCTGTTTTGTTACATTATGTATACATTTGTTCTGTTTCTCTCTACCCCCCCACCTTTAATTAAAAAAAAAATCGTTTACTTTATTCTACAACATACATACAATAGTCTTAATGTAACAACACTGATACTACCACCAACAAAATGATTACTAAGAACAATTTGAGATTTTATTTTTTTTTAATCTGTTTTCTTTCCTTTTTCTTTTATGGAAACACTTAAGTTTTACCCTCTTAGCAAATCAAATTTCAATTACACGATACGGTATTATCAACTATAGTCACCATGTTATACGTTAGATCCGCAGATCACATTCGTCTCATAACTGAAAGTTTCTACCCTTTTGCCTCCCTCTCCCCTTTCCCCTCATTCTCCAGCCCTTGGCAACCACCATTCTACTTTTTTACTTGAATTTTACTTTTTTTTCTTAAATTTTGCATGTAAGTGATATCATCCAGTGGTGTCTTTCTCTGACTTATTTCTATAGCATAAGCGTCCTTCAGGTTCATCCATGTTTCACATGGCAGGATTTTCATCTTTTTTAAGGCTGCACAATATTCCCTTTATATATAAATTTACCATTTATTCATTCATGTGTCAACAGACATTTGGGTTGTTTCCATACCTTCACTGTTGTGAATATCACTGCAATGAACATGGGAGTGAGATATCTCTTCAAGATAGTAATTTCATTTTCTTTAGGTATATACCCAGAAGTAGGATTACTGGATCATGTGTTCCTTCTCTTTTCAGTGTCTTGAGGAACTACCATACTGCTTTCCATGTTGTCCAGTTTACCTTTTCCCCAGCAGTGCACAAGTGATCCCTTTCTCCACATCTTCACAGGCATTTGTTATCTCTTGTCTTTTTGATAATAGCCATCCTATCAGGTGTGAAGTGATATCTCATTGTGGTTTTGATTTGCATTTTACTGATGATTAGTGATGCTTGAGCACCTTTTAATGTACCCGTTGGCCATTTGTACGCCTTCTTTGGAAAAGTGTTTACTTTAGGTCTTTTGCCAATTTTTAAAATTGGGTTGTTTAGGTTGTTTTGCTATTGAGTTGAGTTTCTTATATATTTTAGATATTAACTCCTTATTGTATATATGGTTCACAAATACAGTAAAACCTTGGTTTGCAAGCACAATTTGTTCCAGAAACATGCCTGTAATCCAAAGCACTTGAATATCAAAGCGAATTTCCCTATAAGAAATAATGGGAACTCAGATAATTCATTCTACAACAAAAATATTCATATAAAAATGATTATGATACTGTAATATATAAAATAATAAAGAAAATACAAAATATAAAAAAACATAAACAAGTTAACCTGTACTTACTTTTGAAAACCTTTGTGGCCGGTGTGAGGGAGACAAGAGAGAGGAGGGTTATTGTGTAGGACAACTTTCACCATCACTAATGGAATCACGCCTGTCTACTGACTCAATGAAATCGTTTCCTTTTCGTGCAACTTTAACAAGGAACCTATCCAAAGACATTTACTTTTGCCTTCTTTTGAGGATTTTGTGGAAATGGCGACATTACATTGTCCTTAAACAGATTCATCGCTCGCACTGCTACAGTCTTATTCATGTGGTACTTTTCTACAAAATTTTGCACTGTTTCCCGCATTTTACACATCTCCCTATCTCATTTGAAGTGAGGGATTCCTCTGCCTTTTTCTCCCCCTCCTCTGCAGACGAGATCTCCTCCACACCTCTTGCTGTTGCTCACAATGCAGATCCGTCAGTTTGTCGGTGGTCAGCTTCTGGCCATGCTCCTCCACCAGCTCTAGAATGCCCTCCTCATTCACCTCCCGTTCTGTGGTCTTCTCCAAGGACACAATTTCATCAACAATTGGCAGCACCTGTTCATGAGCAAGCCCCTCTAAGTCATGTCCAAGAATGCAATCAGGCTACAGTTTTCTCCAAGCAGAATTGAGGGTTCTCTTGATGATCCCATCCCAGGCTTTGTTGATGTTCATGATGTGGAAATTACTTTTCCAAAATTCTTGGAGGGTAAGGTTTGTTCCTTCAGTCACCTTGAAGCATTGCTGAAATAGTGCTTTGGTGTAAAGCTTTTTAAAGTTCGAAATGACCTGCTGATTCATGGGCTGGAGGATTGGAGTGGTGTTGGGAGGAAGGAACTTGACCTTAATGAACTTGAATTCCTGCAGTAAATCGTCCTCAAAGCCTGGAGGATGAGAAGGAGCATGATCTATAACCAGCAAGGCTTTGAGTGGCAGATTCTTTTCTAAAAGGTATTTCTTCACTGCAGGACGGAAGACCTCTTTGATCCACTCAAAGAACAAGATACAAGTGACCCAAGCCTTGCTATTGGACTTCTACATAATGTTGAACTGGCTGTTCTGCACCTTGTATTTCTTGAAGGCTTGTGGATTCTTGGAATGAGACACGAGCTGGGGCTTCACTTTGAAATCCTCACTTACATTCGCACAAAACAAGAGGGTGAGAGGTCTTTCATGGGCTTGCGATCGGGCATTGCATTCTCTTCTTCTGTAATGTAGGTCCTCTTTGGCATCTTTTTCCAAAAAAGCCCTGTCTTATCGCAGTCAAAAACTTGCTCCAGCAGGTAACACTGAGAAACCGTGAGCTTCTAGAACTTGGTAGCAATTGCTTCAGCTGCCGTAACATCCAAACTCACAGCCTTTCTGTGCCTCAGAATGCTTCTTCTCTTAAAATTATCAAACCATCCCCTGTTTTCCTTGAAGCCTTCTTCATTTTCTGTTGATGTACCTGGCCGTTTGCCTACGAAGTCAGTGTACAAGGTCTTTGCCTTCTCACAGATAAAGTTTTCAGTCACAGTATCACCTGCTAGTTGCTTCTCATTTATCCAAACCAGAAGCAACTTTTCTACACCTTCCAGAACACATGGCCGTTGCTTTGATATTCTCGTGACTCTTTTTGCTGCATCTAGCGCCCTTACTTCTTCTTTTTTCTTTAATATTGTGCAAAAGGTCAACGTAGACTTCTTCTAAAATCTTGCAATTTCAGCCACTCACATATCTTGTTCATACTTCTTGATGGTTTCCTTCTTAGCTTCCACTGTAATCATCTTCTTCTTACCACCTTTCTTTTCAACTTTTTTCTGCACGGGGGCCGCTGTATATGCTCACATGGATTGACTACAGTACAGTATTAATAAACTCTTGTCATGTACTGTATTTAATGTAACTGGTGATAAGGCAGCAGAGGAAGGGTCTATATCTGCAGGCAGCCTAACCTAGAATGAAGCAAAGCATTCCCAAGCGTACCCTTGTATGGAAAAGCAAAGGACCATCCATAGGTGCTTTGAAGTGACAAGAAATACACTAGTGCCAGTTGTGGGCACCTTCCAGCGTTGTGAAACACCACTGATTTCTGCCAAACACCGTAGCCTGAGCATGGGAGATGATCACCCACAATCCTGCAGTGAGAGAGAGAGAGAGAGAACCATTGGCTCAGTTGTGATCATGTGACATTTGGCATCATGTACTACTTACATTGCAAGACATCTCTTGTTTACCAAGTTAAAGTTTATTAGGAATGTTTGCTTGTTTTGCAGAACACTCACAGAACAAGTTGCTGACAGTCCAAGGTTTTAGTGTATTTTCTCCTGTTTGGTAGGTTGCCTTTTTTCATTTTGTTCGTGGTTTCTTTGCTGTGCCTTTTGGTTTGATGGAGTTCACCTATGTATTTTTGCTTTTATTGCCTTCGCTTTTGGTTTCAAATCCAAAAATTTATTCCCAAGACTAACATTAAGGAGCTTACCCATGTTTTCTTCTAGGAGTTTCAGACCTTATGTTCAAGTCTTTAATCCATCTGGAATTGATTTTTGTATATTGTTAAGACAGTAGTCCAGTTTCATTCTTTTGCTGGTGGCTGTCCAGTTTTTCAACCATCGTTTATTGAAGAAACTATTAGCATTTTATATTCTAGGCCCTTGCTCAAAAATAAATTGACCATATATGTATGGATTTGTTTCTGGGTTTTCTGTGTCAATGACCACACTGTTTTGATTATTGTATCTTATAGCTTATTGTAAGATAGTTTGAAATCAGGAAATGTGATGTTTTCACTTTTGTTCTTTCTGAAGATTGCTTTGGTTATTTGGAGTCTTTGTGATTCTATACACTTTTTGGATTTTTTTGGTATTTCTGTGAAAAATGTCATTGGAATTTTAATAGGGATTTCATTGAGTCTGTAGATTACTTTGGGTGGTATTAGCATGTCAACAATATTAATTCTTCCAATCTGTGAACACATAATATCTTTCTATTTGCATCTTCTTCAGTTTCTTTCATCAAAATCTTATAGTTTTCAGTGTATGGGTCTTTCACTTACTTGGTTAAATTTGTTCCTGTGTATGTGTGTGTGTGTGTGTGTGTGTGTGTGTGTGTGTGTGTTTTGTATGCTATTGTAAATGGGATTGTTTTCTTATTTTCTCTTTCTGATAATTTGTTGTTGGCATATAGACATGCAACTGATTTTTGTATATTCATTTTTCATTCTGTACCTTTACTGAATTTATTTATTCTAACAATGTTTTTGGTGGAGGCATTCATGTTTTCTATATATAATATGTCACCTGTAAACACAGGCAGTTTTACTACTTCTTTTTTATTTTGGATGCTTTTTATTTCTTTTCCTTTCTAATTATGCTGGCTAGGACTTCCAGTTCTATGTTGAATAAATGTGGTGAGAGTGGGCATTGTTGCTTGTTTCCCATGATAGAGGAAGAGTTTTCAACTTTTCACCTTTAAGTATGTTATTGGCTGTGGGCTTGTCATATATGGCCTTTATTATGTTGAGGTACATCTCTTCTGTACCCAGTTTGTTGAGAATGTTTATCACAAAACGATGTTGGGTTTTGTCAGATGCTTTTTCTGCATCTATTGAAATGAAAATATAACTTTTATCCTTCATTTTATAGGATAAAATGTGTATATCACATTTATTGATTTGCGTATATTGAACCATCCTTGCATCTCCGGAATAAATCCCACTAGATCATGTTGTATGAGCCTTTAAATGTATTGTTGACTTCAGTTTGTTAATGTTTTGTTGAGTTTTTGTTTGTTTGTTTTGTTGTTGTCTTGTTTTTTTTTTTTGTTTTTTGTTTTTGTTTTTTTTTTTATATATCTGTATTGATCAGGGATATTGGCCTGTAATTGTCTTTTCTTATAGTGTTCTCGTTTGTCTTTGGTATCAGGGTACTACTTGCCTCAGAAAATGAGTTTGGAAGTGTTCCCTCCTTTTCTATTTTTTGGAAGAGTTTGAGAAGGGCTGGAATTAATGTGTTTTGTTTTTTTTTTTCCAATGTTTGGTAGAATACACTAGTGAAACCATCTGCTCCTGGACTTTTCTTTGCTGGGAGATTTTTTGATTACTGATTCAGTCTCCTTGCTAGTAATTGGTCTGTTTAGTTCTCTTTTTTCATGATTCAGTCTTGGTAGGTTGTATGTTTCTAGGAATTTTTTCATTTCTTTTAGGTAATCTAATTTGTTGACACTATAATTGTTCATAGTAGTTTCTTATGATCCTTAGTGCTTTTATGTTATCAGTTGTAATATCTCCTCTCCCATTCTGGTTTTATTCATTTGAGTCATTGTCTTTTTTTTTTCTTAATCTAGCTAAAGGTTTGTCAGTTTTATTTATTTTGTCAAACATCAGCCCTTAGTTTCATTGATTTTTTTCTAATTTCATTGATTTATGCTCTGATCTTTGTTGTTTTTTGACTTCTTCAACCCATTGGATGTTCAGGAGCATGTTGTTTAGTCTTCACATATTCATGAATTTTCTAGTTTTCTTCTTACAATTCATTTCTAATTTTATTCCATTGTGGTCAGAAAAAATGGTTGATATGATTTCAACCTCATTAAATTTATTAAGACTTGTTTGTGACCTAACATACAATCTATCCTGGAGAATGTTCCATGTGCACTTGAGAAGAATGAGTATTCTATCATCTGGAACTTTCTCTATGTCTGTCAGGTCCATCTGGTCTAACATGTAATTTTAAGGTCAGTGTTTCTGCATTGCTTATTTGTTTGTTTGTTTGGGTCTGGAATATTTTATACATTGTTGAAAGTGGGGTACTGAAGACTTCTGCTGTTTTTGTGTTGCTGCCTATTTCTCTTGTCAGGTATGTTAATATTTGCTTTATTTAGGTTCTCCTATGTTAAATGAATAAATATTTACAATTGTCATATTCTATTTTTTTAATTAAAAAAAATTTTAATACTTCTTTTTGAGAGACAGAAAGACAGAGTATGGGCAGGAGAGGGGCAGAGAGAGAGAGAGAGAGAGAGACAGAGACAGAGACAGAGACAGAGACAGAACCCAAGGCAGGTTCCAGGCTCCGAACTGTCCGCAAAGAGCCTGATGTGGGGCCTGAACCCATGAACTGAGAGATCATGACCTGAGCCTAAGTCAGAAGCCAAACTGAGGCACCGAGGCACACCACAACTGTTATATTCTCTTGATGAATTGACCCTTTTATCATTATATGATGGTCGTTTTTGTCTCTTGTTACACATTTGTTTTTTAAAGATTTTTTTTTTTTTTAAGTAACGTCTGCATCTAACATGAGGCTCAAACTTGCAATCTCAAGATCAAGAGGTATGTGCTGTACCTATTGAGCTAGCCAGGCACCCCTCTTGTTACAATTTTTAACTTAAAGTCTATTTTATCTGATATGATTATAGCTACCCCTACTTTCTTTTGGATTTCATTTTAATGGAATATCTTTTCCTATCCTTTCACATTTAGTCTATGTGTGTCCTTAAAGCTAAGGTAGATTTCTTAATAGGCAGCATATGATTGAATCTTGATTTTTAACCCATTCAGCCACTCTGTGTCTTTCGATTGGGCAATTTAGTCATACATTTATTTTTGAGAGAGAGAGCACAAGCAGGGGAGGGGCAGAGAAGGAGACACAGAATCCGAAGCAGACTCCAGGCTCTGAGCTGTCAGCACAGAGCCTGACGTGTGGGTTGAACCCACAAACCACAAGATCATGGCCTGAGCCCAAATCGGACACTTTACTGACTGAGCCACCCAGGTTCCCCTAATTTAGTCATACATTTAAAGGAGTTATTGATAGGTATAGACTTATTATTGCCATTTTGTTTATTGTTTTCTGGCTGTTTTGTAGTTTCTTTCCTTTTCTCTTGGTTTCTTCCCTTGTGATGTGTTGATTTTCTGTAGCAGTATGCTTAGATTCCTTTCTCTTTCTCTTTTGTGTATCTGGAATAGGCTTTTGCTTTTTGGTTTACCATGAGCCTTACATAAAACATATTTATAACAGTCTAATTTAAGTTGATAGCAACTTAACTTTGAATGCATATGGAAGCTCTACAGTTTTACATTCCCTTTCCCCCCACATTATATGTTTTGGATGTCACATTTTACATCTTTTTGTATTGTGTATCCATTAACAAATTATTGTACTTACAATTACTTTTGTCTTTTAACCTTTATACTAGAGCTGTGATTTACCTACCACCGTCACACCATTAGAGTATTCTCAATTTAACTATGTATTTACCTTTACCAAGGAGTTTTGTACTTTTATCTTCCTGTTAATAATTAGCATCCTTTCTTTTCAGAATACTCTTTAACATTTCTCGTAAGGCCATTCTAGTGGTCATGAACTCCTTCCACTTTTGTTTGTTTAAAAAACTCTTTTATCTCCCCTTAAATTCTGAAGGATAACTTTGCTGGATAGAATATTCTTAGTTGGTAGTTTTTTTTCTTTCAGCTCTGAATATATCATTTTATTTATTTGTGGCCTGCAAGAAAAATCTGCTAACAGTTTTATGGGGGCCTCTCTTGTATATAATGAGTTGCTTTTTTCTTGCTGCTTTGAAGTGTCTTTCTCTTTGTCTTTAACTTTTGACAATTTAAATATAATATTTGTGGATCTTTCGATTCATCTTACTTGGTACTTTTTGGGCTTCCTGCCTCTGGATGTCTGTTTCTTTCCCCAGGTTAGGGAAGTTATTAGCCATTATTTTTTTGAATAAGCTTTTTGCCCCTTTCTCTTTCTCTTCTCCTGGGACTCCTATCATGCAAATACTGGCCCACTTGGTGGTGTCCATAAGTCCCTTAAGCTATCTTCATTCTTTTTTCCTTTTGCCCCTCTGGATGAATTCCACTGCCCTGTCAAGTTTGCTGATCCTTTCTTCTGCTTGATTTAGTCTGCTGTTGAACTTTGCTATGGAATTTTTCAGTTCAGTTATTATATTCTTCAGCTCTATGATTTCTTTTTGGTACTTTTTTATATTTTCTATCTGTGTTGAAATCCTCACTTTGTTCTTTCATTGTTTTTTTTGACCCCAATGAGCATCTTAATGACCGTTATTGTGAACTCTCTATCAGATAAATCACTTCCATTTTATTAAGACTAGTTTCTGGAGATTTATCTTGTTCTTTTTTTTTTTTTTTTAACATATTGCCCTGTTTTTTCGTTATCCTTGACTCTTTATGTTGGTGTTTGCACATTAGGTAAAACTACCTCTCCCCTTCTTGACAGACTGGTTTCATGTAGAAGATGAACCTTGTTAATCAGCCTAGCCCGAGCTCCTGGTTGTCTTTCAAACTTTTGTGATCGTCCAAGTTGCCATCTTTGTTCTTAGTGGTTCCCAGTAGCTGAGTATGTGTAAAGACCCATCAGTGTCTTAAAGGGGGGAAGGATTGCAGTCAGCACCTGGATGCAGGCTTATCTCAGGCAGCAGGTGGGAAAGTATATATACTCTGAGTACGTGTACCTTAAGCCCCTTCCAGGGAGATACTGGGAGATGGGTACTTTGGCCTGCTCTCTCTGCACTGATTCTGGGTATAGCTGTGGGGGGTGGGTACTCCTGCTCCTGTTTAAAAACTACTTCTCTATTTACATAGTCTTATAGGACTCGTGAATGCATGTCCCTTTGACTGTCAGAGCTCTGTGATCTGGGGGCTCATTCCTCCAGTCAGCCATAAAATTAGGGCACAAGATAGTGTAGAGAAGCTCCTTCCAGGGAAATACTAGTGACTTAGTTTTATTGTTGGAGTGAGCCAGAGGGAGGAGGAAGAAGTGCCCACTGGCACTTTTGGGCTCCAGGGAGGATCGAAGTCAGCCCCTATAAGCATGCTAATTAGAAGCTGATCCTCAGGCAGTAGCTCATGGAATGTGTACTCAAACCCCTTCCAGTGAAAACTAGGAGATGGGCATTTTTGCCTGTTCTCTCTGTGTTGAGCCCTGGGGGTATAGCTACAGCGAGTGCTCATGGGTGCCTGTTAAGAACTGCTTCTTTGCTTCCTTGTTTGCTATAGTCCTGCGGGACTCAGGAATGTAAGCCCTGAACTGGGCAGTCTGGGGGCTTGTGTCAGGTGGCAGTCCCAGAAGCTGAGTTGCCAGACCTGTATTCAAGCTCCTTCCAGAGAGATGCAGGTGACCTGGTTTTATCACAGTAGTAGGCCAGAGGGGGAAGGTGGGGGAGGTGGCTTCCAGCTAGCTCCCCAGGCTCTAGGCGGATTGCAGCCAGCCCCTGGATGCATTGCAAATTAAAGTTGGACCCTCAGGCAGCAGCTTGTAAAGTATGCACTCAGATCCTTTCTAGGTAAAGACTGAGTGATGGATGTTTTTGCCTGATTTCTCTGCACTGAACCCTTGGGGGATAGCCTTGGTGAGTGCTTCTGTGCCCATTAAGAACTACTTCTTTGTTTGCTATAATATTACTTAGGAGTCTCATGGATACAAGCCCTATTGGCTTCCAGAGCAGAGTGTTTCGGAAGCCTGTCCCTTGGGTGAGAGTCTTAAAAGTTGGGGCACTAGGTGTATAGTCCAAATCCTTCACTGCTTGGGGAGAAGCTGGGAGTTGGAAGTTCCTTCCTGTTCATATGGCACAGATGTTGGGGGTGGGATTATGGCAAAGATGTGTCTCCGCCTTCTCTACCAGTTTTAATGTGGGAATTTTCTCATTTGCTTGATGTTTAGGTGTCACTCAGCTAGTTTCTGGATTTATCTCAAAGGGAATTGCTCTGTATAGCTGTACAGCTGATGTGTCTGGGGAAGGAGGGAAGTTCAGGAGCCTTCTATGTTGCCATCTTGGTCCCTCCCTCCTGGTTTTGTTTTGTAAGGTAACTTTTATTGAGGCTTACTATGTGTGAAGCCCTGTGATTTCACTGTAGGTCTTACACTATCATGTTAATTCCCACAGCAGCTGTTTGCAGTAGGTGGGACGATCCCCATTTTACAGAAAAGAAGTCTGAATCTTAGAGGGGGAGCATGTGCAAGGATGTACAGCTAGCACATGGCAGAACTGGGGTTTCAACTGATCTGTTTGATTCAATGGCCGTAATCATCACATGTCGCACTCGCTTAGAGGAGGGCAGGGTTCATGTCATCTAGTTCCCCCAAACCCCACCAACTTTCTTAAACCGCTCTCATAACAAGCTTCTTATAACTTGGAAAAAATGTATGAATACAAGTTCTGTGAAGAAATACACAAGCAAATTAAACATTACCAGAAACCCTTCCAATGAAGGTAAACCAGTATTAACATTTTGGAATATATACTCTATATTTCTTATGCAAAGACTTAAGTATATATATATAAGAAGCACTCCCCCCCCCCCGCCCCCGAGAGAGGGAGAGAGAGAGAGAGAGAGAGAGAGAGAGCGAGCATGAGCTGGGAAGGGGCAGTGGGAGAGGGGGAGAGAATCTTAAGCAGGCTACACGCCTAGCATGGAGCCTGACACAGGGCTCAATCTCACACCTGTGAGCCCGAGAGATCAAGACCTGAGCTGAAACCAAGAGCCAGATGCTTAACCAACTAAGCCACCCAGGGGCTCCCCCCTTTTTTGGGGGGAGCGAGTGAGAGAGCAAGTGAAGTACTCTCAAGGCTAAGTGCGTTCTGCTAACAAATGTGTCTTTAGTGTACCCAAAATGGTGTGCTTGCTAAGAGCCTTTTGTGCTTTTTCTTAGCCCTGTTCATGCCAGTTGAAGTTACTGTTGCAGTTACGTAATCTAAATATTACATAAACCAATGAAATATGAGTATAAAAATAGAACAGTTTTCTCCACTAAAATTAGGTTGAATGCTTTAGCAAATTGCGATCTCTAAAACAATTGCTCTGGAATTCACAGTGGGTGAAATAGCTATAAAAGATTTGAGAAGAAATGTTAGAAGTCGTGAAGGAGTCCACATTCGTATTGCTTCACAAGTGTATTTACGTTTTTGTTTGATGTTAACAGAACTAAAGCTGAAATGGAGAAGATGGGGTAGGATATGACTTATGCAGGAAAGATGGCGTGGAGTTCTAGTAAGCAAATACTCAGGTCCTTAGTGTTAAGTGAAAATACGAGATGTTGTGGGCAGCAGGTGTTTTTATTTTTATTTTATTTTATTGTTGGTGAATCCTCACTTTCACTACCTTTTGAAATCAAGCGATTAACTTCTGCTCCCAGATGTGTTAGAGAAGCATGCTTCTGTTCTATATATCTCAAAAGGAGAATCATGTAATCTGCCGAGCTACTTTTTTTTTCACTTAATACATCGTAGACACATTTCCAAGCCAATAAATACAGATTAAAATATTTTATGACAGTATAACATATGTTCAGAAAAGTGCACAGATCCTTGAATGATCACAAAGCAGACACATCCGTGGAGCCCCCACCCAGGTCAAGAAACATTGCCAGTCCCCTGGGAGCCCCCCATAGCCTCCACTTCCCAGCCAGAGAAAACTGCTATTGCCACTTCTCACTGTTTTCAAACTTTGTATAAAAGAAGCATCTGTACCTTTTTTTTTTTTTTTTTTTTACTTTTTCACTCCACACTTTTTGTGAGCTTCATCCGTGTTTTTAATGTGTATCATGTATTCATTCATTGTCGCTTTTGAACATTTTTTCATTGAAATGAAATGCCAGAATACGTACTTAGTCTGTTGTTGATAGCCATCGGGGTTGTTTTCAGTTTGGGGCCGTTGGGAAAAATGTTTCTACGATCATTCTTGTAGTACATGGCTTTTGGGATAGCCAGGAAGGTTCTAGTTCTTGTTGTTTGCATATCTAGGAATTGAATTAGTGGGTCACAGGATATGTTTGTGTTCAACTTTAGGGGGTACCGCTCTGGTGGCTGCACCAGTTTATACTCCCACCCATTTATACCCCCTGACACCAACTCATATGTGAGTTTCTATTGCTCCGTATCTTTGGCAACACTTGGTATTGTCAGTTGTGTTGATTTTATCCAATCTGATAGGCGTATGGTAGTATTTTGTGATTTTAATTTGCATTTTCCTGATGTCTAATGAGGTTGAACACTTTTTGACGTGCTTATTCACCATTTGGGTGTCTTTGGTGGGGGAGGAAGAGGTTTGAAGTACTTACTTGAGTGTCTTGCCCATTTTTTCTGTAGGATTGCCAGACATTTTCTGATTTATCAGCACTTCATATATTTTAGATATTAAGTTCCTTTGTTAGTTACATGTGTTAAAAATACCTCAAAGGAAAAAATATCACTTCCCACTCTGTGGTTTGTTTTTCTTATTCTTCTGATAGAGGTTAGTGAAAGTTCCTAATTTTAGTGTAATCCAATTTACGAATTGCCCCTTTGTTATTAGTGTTTTTTGAGTCCTAGTTAAGAAATCTTTGCTTTGTCTCAACCCCAAGGCCCTCAAGATATCCTCCTGGGTTATCTTACATCAGCTCTATTGTTTTACTTTTCGTAGTTAGATCTACAGCTTACCTGGACTTAATTTATGTGTATGATGAGAAGTTAGGCTCAAGTTTCATTTTATAGCACATTGATATCCAGTTGATGAAGCAGCATTTGTCGAAAAGACCATCCATTCTGTGTTGCTGTGCAGTGCAATCTTTTCTGTAAATAAAGTAGGAATCTATGTACAGATCCAGTTTTGGACTTTCTCTTCTCTTTCATTGGTGCATTTCTTTTGCGCTAATGCAAGTTTTGATTGCTGTAGCTTAATAAACTGCAGACAAGTCTTCTTTGTACCAATTCCTGATGATACTCTTTAGTTCTTTCCGTTTCCAAATAAAGCTTAGAACCAGCTTGTCAGTTTCCACAAACATACTCAGAGACATACTAAAACTTCAGGGATTTTGATCAAGATTGCTTTGGATTAAGAAAGGTAATGTAAGAATAAAAAAGACTGCTTTGGACTTGTAGATCCATTGCTTTGACAGTCACATCTATAGGAGAGTTGACACCTTAGCAGTATTGAGCGTCTCAGTTTGTATGCGTGGGATATCTTTTCATTTGGTCTTCTTTACTCAGTGTTTCATATGTTAATTATTTGGTTTTCTAATTCTTTTCAATGGCTTTAGAATTTTGTGGTTAACATCAAAATTTAATCAGTAACTTTATGTTACAACATAGTTTATTTCTATTCTTTTACTGTTATAAACGGTATGAGCATTCATGTATATACATTTAAAAACTTTTTTTTTAAGTTTATTTATTTATTTTGAGAGAAAGAGAGCGAGAACTCACAGGGAAGGGGCAGGAAGAGAGCTGGCTGCCACGCAGCCTCTGTGCTGGACTCTGAGCAGAGTCCAGTGTGGGGCTCGAACTCAGCAAACCACGAGACCATGGCCTGAGCTGAAATCGAGTCAGATGCTTAACTGACTGAGCCACCCAGGTGTCCCCATGTATATCCATTTTCAATACCTTTTTACTTGTAATTAACTCCTGAAACTGGAAAACTGGAAAACTGGAATTTATCTTCCCCTGTGAATTGTATCATTTTAAACTCTCACCCACTGTTATAATAGGTTCCATTCTTGTCAACCTAGGGAATTTGTGATTTTTTTTAAAAAAATAGTTTTTAGTTTGATGGGAAAAAATAATAACTCATTGTTCTTTCAATTTGCATTTTTTAGTACTAATGGAATTGAACAAGCCATTTGTAGTTCTTTTGTGAATAGCCTGTTCATAGCTTTTGCATATTTTCTATTTTTTTTTTATACCTTAGGTAAAAACCCTTTGTCACATGTATTTACAAAATATACATCTGTACAACACATGAGTTAACCAGAATCCTTTTGTTACTAGAATGGGCCTTTGTTGAAGAGCAAAAAGAAAACCCTGTTTCAAATTGTGATGATTCCCCAAATCTTTATGTCCTTCACATATTTAGTAATATCATAGCAATAATGTGCTTGACAGGAGGGACTAGTAGCAACTAGATAGAAGAAAGATAATGTAATAGAGGGGTAAGATCATTGAAATTAGAGTCAGAAGCCTGGGTACTAGACCTGGCCTGACCAATCTCTACCTCTGAGATCTTGGTTAGTCCATAGACTCTCCCTGGGCCTTCATTTATCTGTTTGTTTGTTTTTTTAATTTTTTTTTCAACGTTTATTTATTTTTGGCACAGAGAGAGACAGAGCATGAACGGGGGAGGGGCAGAGAGAGAGGGAGACACAGAATCGGAAACAGGCTCCAGGCTCTGAGCCATCAGCCCAGAGCCTGACGCGGGGCTTGAACTCACGGACCGCGAGATCGTGACCTGGCTGAAGTCGGACGCTTAACTGACTGCGCCACCCAGGCGCCCCGGGCCTTCATTTATCTGTACAGAGCACAATGTATATCATATATCTCGCAGGGCTAAGATGAGATCCATACATTGTAAACAGTAAAAGTTAACACAATACAAATTATAATATGCTAATAAGTATGGTATAATTTTAGCAAGTTGAATGTATGCTTTGTTAAAATTATCTTTTAGGAGCACCTGGCTGGCTTAGTCAGTGAAATGTGTGATTCTTGATCTCGGGGTTGTGGGTTCAAGCCCCACGCTGTGTATACAGATTACTTAAAAATAAAATCTTAAAAAAAATTTACCTTTTGAGGTAATCTAACATAAAATATTCAACCTAACATCTTTCTCAGTCTGTGGTTTGTGGCTATTGTACTTATTTACATGATTCCTCTAAAAAGAAATGTTAAAAAATTGAAGCTGATATTCTTTATGACAATTAAGTGTGTCTGTGGTATATTGGCTTCTAGGGCACTAGGCTTCTCTCTCCAGTATTGACATTCTCTGTGAGCTCATTAGCTACTGTTCTGGTAAAAGTTTTGATCTGTGATAAGGGTACTACATTAAAAGGGCATTGATGTTGGAAATCTGTACTTTGGTCCATTCTTTAAAATGCAGTCCTCACAAAAGAGCAATATGAATTTGCATTGCAAAGGATAACATTTCTTTTTAAAGCTCTTGAAACCAGGTAATTTAATTATGTCTTTGCCATAGCCTTTTATCTTCCTCCCCAAAGGAGCTCGGTCTCCTTTGACACCTCATATTGGAAGCTGGTCTTCTTATCCTCAGAATTAATTAACATGCAAGTGCTTGTCTAGAGAAACACTCTGCTTTTCGATTAGCATTTAAATGTCATTCTTAATGATGTCAAATTGACTCTTTGAAGGGAAAATCAAAATGGTATGGTTATCTCTTGATTATTTCCTAGAGCATGTTACTGGTAATTCTGGTTATCTGGTCTTACTGGATGCTTTAATCTTCTGTTTGTAGGCCAAATTGAGTCAGATACAAGACTTACTTCCATATTTGATTGCAGCAAAGCCAGATTCTGGCCTTCCATTGCCTACAGTTTCTAGATAGGTCTACTTGGCATATTCTGCACTACTTCTCAGTAACAAGTTTATTTGTGTTGGAATAGCACCTGTGAACTATTAGCAACAAGTCTGAGGTACCCAGGAGCAAGGAGGAGGGTACAGAGGGGCTTTGGTAGCAACTGTGTGATACAGAATAAAGAAGATGGGGGCGCCTGGGTGGCTCAGTTGGTTAAGCATCTGACTTCAGCTCAGGTCATTATCTCACTGTTCGTGGGTTCAGGCCCTGCTTGGGCACTCTACTGTCAGCGAGGAGCCAGTTTTGGATCCTCTGCGCACCCCCCCCCCCCGCCCCTCCTCTGCTCTCTCTCTCTCTCTCAAAAATAAGTAAAAAATTAAAAAAAAAAAATAAGAAGGTGAACTTTGGAGTTAGAGATTCATTGGTTCAAATCTTGCCAGTGCCACTCTGAAGCTATGTGACCTTGACATATTACTTCCCTTCTCTGAGAATTTCCTCATCAGTAAAATGTAAATAGTAATATCTACCATTCGGGTTGTTGGGAGGGTTAAAGGTGATCTTGTATGTAAGGTACTACTTAGAGCAGGCTATCTGCTATAACAAAGAACCCCCAAATCTCACTGGTTCATTTCCTGCTGTGGGGAGGGAGGGCCCTGCTCCATGCAGACATTCAGTGACCCAGACTTCTGGCATTCCCCAAGACCTTGGAACCTTCATTGGGTCATCTTTCTCTGGCTGGGAGGTGACGAAGATTGTGAGCATGTGGATCGCACAGGAGGCTTTGTGGGACAGGCTGGGGTTGGTGTATATCACTTTCACTCATTTTGCACTGGCCAGAACTCAATTCCATAGACATACCTACTTTCAAGTTAGCTCTCCAAATGTCTGTCTTAGGAGGAAAACAAAATGGGTTTGTTTGGTGAGCACATAGTCCTCCACTACAAGCATCCAGTAACATTTGTTATGTAAATGAAAGAAAGAAAGAATGGATTCTCTGTTCATTTTCTTTTTCATGGACTCCTAGAGTGTTAGAGCTGATAGAGGGCTTTAGCAGTGATCAAATTTTACTCTCTTTAGATGAAGAGTCTGAAGACCTGGAGAATTTAGTCCAGCTATTAGTGACAGGACTAGAACTTAAACCCACTTTTCCCAAATCCTGCTATTTATTCTGCGTTTAATTATTTAAACATTATTCTTTGTTTTTTGCCATAGGGTTGCCCTTGCCTTTTGGCATATGAAGATGGAGACTTAAAAACATGTTATTCTGATCATTATTGGACTTCAGTTTTCCTTGGAAGGAGGATTTGGTATTTTAGGGTGGTAGGATAGACACTGCAGGGGCTGGAGTCTCCACAGCCAGTGGGTGTTTTATACTGAGGGTGAGAATTAATCTTCACTCACCCACTCCTGTGTTTGAGCAATCTTTCTTTCTTCCCCGTGTATGTGTATTGAAGTATGCGAGGCAGTGTGGATGGAGCAGTGATTAAGACAGGAACATTCACAACCTAAGGAAGGGGTCAAATATTTTACCCCTAATTACTACATAAAATGAGAG
The DNA here is from genome assembly GCF_016509475.1 of Prionailurus bengalensis. Classification (NCBI taxonomy): domain Eukaryota; kingdom Metazoa; phylum Chordata; class Mammalia; order Carnivora; family Felidae; genus Prionailurus; species Prionailurus bengalensis. Next base: position 115,213,210 of record NC_057358.1, read on the forward strand.
TGCCCTGGAGGCAATAAGGTGGAAGTGATCAGCTGCTGGGGTGGGAGGGAGAAGGGAGTAAAGAAAGCTTCCTGGAGGAGGTGGGTACTTGAATTGGATCTTAAAGAATGGGTTCATTTATTGGGAGTTTGATTTGCTCTGAAACAGACACATCTGTATTTCTGTAATCTGTGTGGATAACTTTGGCCGGTGATGACTATACACTGGGAAAAATGGGGAGAAAAATGCAAACAAACAGATCAAAATCCTGATCAAGTCTCCTGTATAAGATGAGCATTGAGCACTTATATTTACCATTCATTTATCATTTTGTCGAGTTTTTACAAGTAAACAATTGCATAAGACAACCTTTGGATACAGATCAATCATCAAAAACAAATACTCTGTTGTGAGCCAACAAGTTCTTGATACCATCCTTCTAGGCCCAATGGGCCTTGCATAATTTTTGGTTAGGTACAGACCCTTAGAAGAGTTTATAGAGGCCAGAAATACCAGAAGACTGAATCAGTGTGAAAGGGGAGCACATGCACCCACTGCAGAGGATGTGCAAACACGTATATAGGTCTGAATTTGGGAGTTGATCTTCAAAAGTTTTCTCTGACAGGTACTATTTGGAGCCTAAATTTGTAGGACTGATGGGAATGCCTGGGAGTTGGCATTACTGTTACATCATAGTGAAAGAGCATGGGTTATTCTGTGGTCTGGCCAAGAGGATTTGGGGGAGGACAGGTGTAGTGAAAGTTCCACTGTTAGTAAGTGGCAGCATATATGGCTTGGGACCCAGTCTTGTCTGATGTCTGTCCTTCTCCCTTAGTGCCATACTGTCTCTCTGGGAATGCAGGTAGGAGTCAGAATCTAAGCGGCTTTCGATGGTTAGATTGAGGGTTACCTGGAATCAGTCAGCAAGCAAGAGATGTCTGTTTTCAGCACCCCGCTCCTCTTTGGTGCGTCTCTTCTCTTTTTGGTGAGCATTTTCTCACACTCTCCCTAACATTCTCATAGTAGAGTATCAGAGGACTCCTGGAAAGAGAATTTGTGTTGTTTTAAAACATACACCTTAAGGGGCGCCTGGGTGGCGCAGTCGGTTAAGCGTCCGGCTTCAGCCAGGTCACGATCTTGCGGTCCGTGAGGTCGAGCCCCGCGTCAGGCTCTGGGCTGATGGCTCAGAGCCTGGAGCCTGTTTCCGATTCTGTGTCTCCCTCTCTCTCTGCCCCTCCCCCATTCATGCTCTGTCTCTCTCTGTCCCAAAAATAAATAAACGTTAAAAAAAAAAATTAAAAAAAAAATAAAACATACACCTTAAATTCTGAAAGCAGTCTTATAGAAAGAATTCAAGTTGTACAAAAAGGATATGAAATGCAAAGTCATTGTCCCTCTTCCCGAAACCTCTGATTCTAATGAAAATAAATGTATCTTTCTAGACATGTGGACAAAGAAGCACACGCAGATGTATCCTTTTTTACATACGTGGACTCATTTAATATATGCATTTTTCTGTAAGTCTCTTAGTTATGTAAGACAGCTTTTCATACTGCCACATAGTTCTATCTTGTTATTATTATTGTTATTATTTTAACCCATGGCATTGTCATCCACTGTAGGACTTTTCCATGACTCTTAATGAACAGTCTTTAAGGTTTTTTTCCTAATCCTTTGCTATTTATTGCACACTCTGCTTCAGAGAACATTTTTGTAGCCATCCACAAACTTCTTATGGAGAGATTTTTTGGTAGGGTACTTGCAGTGGAGTTCCTAGACCAAAGAGTACATGTATTTAAAAATTTGATAGATATTGGTAAACTGTCCTCCAGAAAGGCTGCACTTATTTTCATCCTATCCACAGTGTACGTGGATTCCTTTTTTCCCCCCAATATTTTTCATTTTAAAGAGGATCCTGGACTTTGGGTCAGATAAGAACAGGCAAAGAGGAGAGAGCCTACTAAAAATAAGTGATGACTTAGAGAATTGAAAACGTGTTCACACAAAGACTTGTATGTAGCCACATTATACATAACAGCCAAAAAGTGGAAACAACCCAAATGTTCATTGGCTGTTGAATGGATGACCCAGATGTCGTATGTACACACAATGGAATGTTATTCAGCAGTGAAAGGAATAAGGTACTGATATATGCTATAATGTGGATGAACCTTGAAAGCGTTATGCTGAGTGAAGAAAGCCAGTCACAAACACCATACATGTTTATGTAAAATGTCCAGAATGGGCAAATCAATAGAGGCAGAGTGTATATAAGTGGTTGCTCAGGGCGGGGATGTGGGGGCAGGGGAGATTTGGGAAGTGACTGCTAATAGATACAGGATTTCTTTTTAGGCGGTGATGAAAATATTTTACAGTTAGATTATTGTGGCTCTCACTAACTATTCTACAGTTAGTTAGAACCACTGAATTGCATATTTTAAATGGTGGAATTTTATGGTATGTGAATTATTTGTCAGTGAAGCCGTTGAAAAAAATGAGTGGTGGCGGAATTCATGGAATGGGATGGAAAGGATGAGGAGGTGGCCATTACCATGGGCTTATGGGACAGGCAGGAAGACAATGTTACAGCGGTGTGGCAGGGAATTTGATGGGGAAGGTATTTCTCTATGCAAAGCTGAGCTGTGTTCAGGTGGTTGATGATAGCCAGCTACATACAGAGTTGGTTGGTGGGGTTTCTCCCCTAGCAGAATGGAGACAAGGGGCAGGTAATGCCATGCCCTAGTTAGGGTGAGAATGGGGGTTAGTACACTGAATTACTGACTCCTTGTCCTTGTTCAGTTCTTTGAATACACAGAAGATACTGTTCTCCTGGAAGGCAGTAATACTTTCCTTTGCTGACCTAGAAATGCCTGCTGTGCTCCAGCATTTGGAAAAGGAAGGTCAGGGAGAGGAAGCTGAGCTCAGCTGCTGAGTCAAGGAGAAGGGGAGGAAGGCCTAGGGTCACAAAGGACAGTGAGGCCCTCCTTTGTGAATAAGAGCAACTTGTCCATTTTAAATTCAGCAATTAAGCTTTTTCTACATAGTGGAAGTGACTGTTCTTTTGGAATGTGTTTGCCAGCAACTATCATGATTAGAATGTTTAAAAGGAAGTTATGATTTTAAGTGGCCGCTGAGTTGTACTGATTGATAAAATTTAGCTTAAGGGAAAGAAATTTAAACTTAACAGCAAACACTGAAAGTTGCGGGCAAATCAACATATCTTTCCGTGAAGGCCCAGTTTTCCTTATAATTGGGGCTTTTTTAACACTCTTTACCCTTTCGTGTCCTCATTACCCATCACTGTGGCTCTGTAGCACAGAGTAGGTTAAACTGTAACATCCAAAACTTTCTTGTTATTCTCAGGTCTCAGGTTAGCCTCAGAAAGAGCCTCAGGTAGGTCTCCATGGTTACATTTTGGAGGTTAATCTTTTTTTAGGTGGCTACTCCTTGCTTACCAGCGGTTTGCTTTAGAAGCCCAGGATGGCACATGTGTGGGTCCGTATTGACATAATGGCAAAATTATTTTGTATCAGGCAGAAGTGTGGGGTCTCCCGAATGGGTGGAGGCTGGTGGCATGGGTGGTAAAAGAATTCATTTAAGGCAGAACAAAGGAGGTAGAAATTTACTGAATCCAGCACAAAGGAGCAGCAGACAGGACTGCAAAGCAGAGGCTGTCTGCCAGGAGACGGTGGTGGGGGGCTGTAGTTAAAGGGGGAAGGTGAGGAGCTCTAGGAACATATGGAATTTTCATTTTTTGGCACCTGTATCCGGTGTAAGTAACTCAGTGGTCATCTAGGGCCTATGGATATTTTGAGGCGGGTTGCCAAATGGCCCTGTTTATATTCAGCCAGGGGGGTGGGGGGGGGGGTCACTGTGGGCCCTTCTACCTTCCTCAGGTTTCCATTGTTCAAGTTGGTTGCCTAAAAGCAGCCTCTACAAGAAATCTTTTTCTTCGTCACTGTATTTTATTTACTACCTGGAATACACTTTATTCTCTAAAACTTCATTTAAGAATCTACCATGGATAAGAAACCACAAGCCTTTGTGCTCGATTAGGATGTAAATAGGAACTTTACTCACTTTTAAACCTTTATAAGAAATAAATTTTCTTCTGATTTTATTTTGACTTGCTAAAGAAACTTTAGCAGTGAGAGACACTTTGGTTGGTGATTCAGAGCACGAGGGAAGGGAAGGGAGCTATTCTGGCCCATGCGTACTAGTTGAATAACTGGCAGATATTTTTATATGCATTTCTATTCTTAGTCTCCAGCCTGCAGTTAACTGGGAAGTAACTAAGCTCAGTTACACTTATCAGGCTTGGTGATCTTAATTTGGATATGTCAATATCTAGACCTCTGGGGGAACTTAAGTATGTTTAGCTGATTGTTGAAAGGCAAACCCTCTCTTAGGGAATTCCCTCTCGTTCAATAAATGAAGAATAAAACTTCCGATTAATAAGACAGATTAAGCTGCAAGGTAATTAAAATTGCTCTTTATTTCTGGCTATTAGCTAAATCTTAACCATTAACGTAGCCACACAGAGTTTTTGCTTGGTTTGGGTTTGTTTGATTTGGGGGTTGTTTCTCTTAAATACATTGTAAGGGTGGTCAGTTATGGCCTGTATTAGAATTCCTTCTTGTATTAGGAATCTGGAAGTTGTAATGAATTCATAGAAGAACTCAAAAATGTAAGAAATTATGGGCCAATCATATCTAAATTTAAAAAAATAGCAAAAACACACAAAATGAACAAAGAATGTGAGAGCAAGGTTTCTACCACATACAGAGTTGGGGGTACGAACTTTCATCTGTTTCCAACCCCATTCACATTGTGACCGTGAACTGTCATGACTGAACTTCAAAGCACAGCTTGTTCTCTTGGCAGTGGCACCAAAACATTTTGATTATGCCTGAATAACTATTATAGGTCAGTGTAGACAACTGAGTGAGAGTCTTACTTGGCTGGTTGGTGATACTGCACATGCTTAGATTTAGCAAAATGTCAAAATTGCCACAAGCCAAGATACAGTCATTGATGAGGACTTGAAATTTCTCCATGTCTGATAAATGTTTCAGTCCATGGAGAGCAGAAGTCCTTCTGCCATTTTCTTTTTTTAAACCACAGATCGAGGAAGCAAGGAGATGGAAATATTACTGTGAACTTAGTTCTAACCAACTGTAACTGAAGTAGAAATGACTAAAACCTTGGGAGGGAATGGCTGTGATCATAATGTTTTGCAACTGCCAAAGAAAGGAAAGTTGGACATAACCAAATAGTAATGGTGACTTCAGGAAAATATAGAGAAAGGATAGGTATTTTTCAGTGTCCAGAGACTTGAAAAGAGGGCACTACAAAAAGAGAAAGGGAGGGAGGAAGGAAAGAAGGAAGGAAGGAAGGAAGGAAGGAAGGAAGGAAGGAAGGAGGGAAGGGGAATTCCGAGGGCAAAAATCACAATTTTGGGGGGTGAAGGAGAAAAGGGAGGGAACCACTCTAAGAACAAGGACGTTTTTAGTGAGTTGGGTATTAAGAGAACATGTATCCAAGATTGAAAGCGGAGCACATGCTCAAGGACCAATTCGGAAGAGTGGCATAAAACTCGGAAGAAAATACCTGCAACGCTCAAGTTCAGACCGAGGTGAGGCTGGAGAGAGCGCTAAAGACGGCAGAAAAGGCTCTTGAAAAGCTATGCGCAAAACAAGAACAATTGAGGGCTAAGCTCTTGCTTGGGGCGGATGGACTAATGTTAGCATGACGAAAAGCAGACCCACTCAACTATTTGGCTTCTTTCTTTCTCTATCAAAGAGAGTGATCTTCAAACTGGAATGTAGAACATAAACATGGTTCAGAATAAATTGAAGCACACAAGATTGGTGATGATAATAATAGTCACAACTACAATTTGTTGAGTTTCCACTCAGGACTGAGTACGAGGAAGGAGAATTTAGTTACTTTTTTTTTTCTACTGCTTATGACCACTGTGGGTGGCACGTATTATCATCAACCCTATTTTATAGGCAAGGACACTGAGGCTCAGGAAGATTTAATAACAAGCCTGAAGCTACGCAACCGTTAAGTGATTAGCTAGGATTCAGATCCACGCCTGACGAGGTTCAAAGTCTGGCTCTTTTGACTGGACACCCTGACTCCCATGCCTATCAATACCTAGTGGTTTTAAACAGGATTGTGTTTGCAGCTTAAATTATATTGTAAGACACATAAACAAGCAAACAGTACCCTGTAGATGTTAGCCAAGAGCCACAGTGTGTAATTTCAGGGAAAACAAGGAAAATGGAACATCAAAATGATAAAACACAGACAAGGCCTGCCTTGATTTCTTTTTTAAAGGTTCACTTTGGACTGTCTAGAACAAATTGCTTGATACTGACCCTCAGCACACTTGCGACTGTGCTACGCAAGCAGATGGTTGTGAATGAAAGTAAGGATTCTCAAAAAGTGGCCTAGCTTTGCAAAGCACGCCCAATTAGAATCGTCCCTTCTTCCTTCTCTTTCTTCCTGTCATTCGATAGAGGACTCCGGAAAGCCGGTAAACAAGTTGAATTAATGTAGACTCAGTAGGCAGATTCATATTTAATTGAACCACTTTATACAGATTATTGACTTTAGATAGATGAGCTTTACTGAAATCACAATACCATGTTTGTGGCAGTCCCCCTATCTGTCTGGATAGCGACTCTATCAAAAAAGGAAATGAAGTTTTTTGACTTAAGTTGTTCATGGTAAACCCCTGATGGTTCCTGGTATTTTTTGCCTTCTAAGTGAGTATGAACATTCTGTTTCAGCTTTCCTCAGGCTGTTTTGTGAAGAACTCTAAAGATGCTTTAAAAGTTAATAGAATAGGTGTCATCTCATGAGAGCACTGCTTCAGAAATGCTGATCTGTATAATAATTTGTTGTTAAATTTTGCTAGGGATAGGCATTAAGTTCATTAATCTATGACTTAGGGAATCAGATTCATCCATCCTTTTCAAAATCTGGATAGTTTGCTTTCTCTTTAATTTTTCAGAGTATTCCACATCTTAATACATCTGTCAGTTAATTCAGTATCCTAAATAGAATTCATCTTGGCTTGGTAACTTGGACTCCTTTAAAGGAATTAGGCATATTTTTTCTTGTTTTAGGCTTTAATCTCTATTTATACCTTACTTTTTGAGATTTAAGGAGGAATTAGACATAGTGTGTATAGTGGCCAGTAGCTTAAGGTAGGAGCAGTAAGTTGAAGTTACAAATAAAGAGATTTCATATCAATATAACGAGGTGCTTTCTAATAATTTGGAAGGTTCAATAAGAGACTATATTATATCTGTTAGAGATGTAAAGAGGAGATTCAGACGTTGGATAGATGATGGAGAAGATGACCTTCTGACTCTAATATTCTGTGATTATAGACATTTCTGTCTCGTATGCAATCAAAAATAGGATAGCCTTTGGGTACTGTCAAAATTTTAAAAATCAAAGACTGTTTTGTTGTGGTTCCATTATTATCCAAGAAAAGCATGTGTAGTCTCCAGTTCTGAAAAGTAATTGCTGCCTTGGTTGTTCAAAGGGAATGGGTGGTTGGGCAGTGGATCTATTTTATGGTCCCTTCAGTTTATTCCAGTGAAATGATTGGTTGTCACCACTGCCTGAACTTCCAATAGCACTATTCTACGTCGTTTTTATTGATCTTGAAAGAAGAGAAGTCAAATTTTGGTTAGGAAACTATTTGCGTATAACCTGATTATGCTGAGATTAAAATCTTCGGAAGTTTGAAATAAAATGAACTTTATCTTGCCCTACAGGTAGATTAGAAGCAACGCTTCTGAAATTTTTGCCAGGGCAAAGAGCTGTATGTTCACTTTTTCAAAGCAAGCAGTGGTTCTTTGAAAATAGCTCATTTCTCCACAGTAATGAATAACTTAGTAATGGGATTAACTGTGTTTTATTGTTGAAATGAAACATTGCTGGAAGTTATAGCTGGTATTCGGGACCAGACTTTGAGTGAATTTAGTGGTAACATCAGCGTTTTAAGACTATAACAGTTCCACCCCGCCCCCCAAACAAACAAACAACCATTTTTTTCTTGGTCAAGTGCGTGTAAAATATTTTCCACCCCCCCCCCAAAGAATATAACAGAGAATAGTTTTATGATGTTCAGTGCACACTTGTGCTTAACAATATGAAATGAACAAGGGACTGATAACGTATGAGTGTTGAATAAATTGCATAGAGAGTCATGTTGGAGTAACCATTATATGGTCTTGTCTGACTGTAAGAGTTATGGGACCCTGATATGAAAGTATTGACAGTCATGAAATCTTTTATAAGATTTTGTCACTGTTGCCTCCCCGTTCCAAATTACTTCATAGCAGTGATCATATGAGTGTTGTAAAAATGTATTCGTGTGTCTCTTTCCTAGTAGATCGTAAGTGAATTGGGGGCAATTATAGATTATGTCTTGGTCGTCACTGTGTTGTGCCTGGATCCCTCTGCTGTATGTAGCCACTAGGTGGATGATCACAGAGCTGCAGGGGGACCACTACATCATGATGGTCCTTCTCTCGCATCTCCTCAATTGTGCATTCTTCCTAGCCAAGCTCTGTGGCTATAACAAATGTTGAATGAGCAAAGGGAGGAATAAATGAACAGGCAAACCATTTTTGTTATGTGCTGGCAGACCCTTCTGGAAATAGGACTGGCCAATACAGGCATTGGTATCCTATGTGGCAAGTGTGGCATGCAGGCACTGTTTCATAGGACTTGTGATATGGCTGCAGTCTTGCTTCCCTTTCTGGCTACTTTTGAGGCCTTTCCTGCCAATTTCCCCATTGTAAGATGTAGCAGCTGGTGGGTGGTCTCCCTTTCTTTCCTCCTCCCTCCCCTATCTCTCGCTCTCTCTCTCTTTCTTTCCTTCCTTCCTTCCTTCCTTCCTTCCTTCCTTCCTCCCTCCCTCCCTCCCTCCCTCCCTCCCTCCCTCCCTCTCTTCTTCCCTTCCCTTCCCTTCCCTTCCCTTCCCTCCCCTCCCCTCCCCTCCCCTCCCCTTCCCTTCCCTTCCCTTCCCTTCCAATATTTTTGGAATGCCTCACACATATCAAACACTATGCTAATACTTTTGCATATAGCGTGTATCTAATCCTATATAATGCTCTCAGTTAAAAACAACAACAACAACAACTCCTACTTTGCTGGTACAGAAACAAAGACACAGAGAGCTAACTTACATGCACTCACATAGAAATAAAGAGAAAGTGCCAGGTTTCAACCCAGTCGTCCCTGGGTCCACATCTCCCGTTCCTGCTGTTATACTAGGCAGCCTCCCTGGACTGCACGCATCTTTGCTCTTTCATTTCTCTCTGACATCCCTGCCCTTTCTCACCTGCTGTTCCCTCACCCAAAACACAGACACAGACTGAGGTGGATCCTTGGCATCCCACTTTTCAAAGGATACTGAAACTGTGATCCTCTTACATGATATCCTCAGCGTTCGGCCCGGTTTAACTCTTTGGTCGGTGCTAGGCCATTTCCCACTTTGCCTATCAGACCTTAGTCTTTGTGTCTTCTGTTACTTCCCACAACAGGTCTGAACACCATGGAAGAATTCATCTTTCCACCAGGCTAACTGTGCCATTCTTCTCCAATATATCCTATGGGAACTCTCCCTGTTTTCTTCTAGAGAGGCAGCATTGAGGGGTGGTTGAGATCATGGGCTCTGGAGTCAGAATGCCAGGCCTCAAATCTTGGCTTTGGCTTCTTCCTGGCCGTGTCATGTTGGATAAATTATCCCTGTGTCTCAGTTTCCTCACCTGAAAAGGGCAGATGAGAAAGTACCACCATCACAGGATTGCTGATTATGGATTTCACCCAGATAAAAGTTCTTAAAGTAAAAAGCCCATAGTTAAATCCTCAATAAATGTCAAGTGTTCTTTTGAATAAAGGCCAAGAGCGTCACTCATAGTTTCAGGCTCATCCACAGACTGTTTGGGTTTTCCCGATGTTTTCATTTCTAATCACTCTGGTGTGTGTCCTGCCTGTCCCTCTGGTCTGGGTTGATCTGTGATGCAGGCTTTGTCACCACTGTCCACCGGTAAGTCTGGATCCTCTCCACCCGTATCCCACTGTCTGGGCTGGGCTGATCTTCCCTGTCCGGTTCTGTCAGCTGGTCTCACTTACAGAGCTTTAAGGGCCTTCTGAAGTCCCCTTCCCTTCGTGAAACCTTTCTCACCAAGAGGGAGAAAAGTGAATAATTCCCCTGCTTATACCTTTTCTAAACATAGCACTTCACCTCACCAAAATACAGTACCACTGTGAAGTGTGTTTCTGAAAAGAAAATAATTTGATTTCACTGTTTGCTCTGTACCTGAATGTGTGCTCGGAAGATCAACATTCATATAGAAAAGGATACTTGTTTCTGAGGCCACAGCTCATAGAGAAGAGGGGCTCTGGTTTGACACACCCCTGTCCCAGTAGCACCTCCATCTGTGATAGTAAATTCCTGATTCGGAGAGTACGCCATTTAAAATCAATTATCCACCAAAAACCTAACCCCTAACGTGCGTTCTGAAAATGGATGCTTTACTCGGATCCAACAGTTGAAAAGTCATCTAAAGCTTTCTCGTCTTGCATCAGGGGTGTTTTTTTATTTCTTTGACTCATCAATAGGTGTTAACTAAAGTTTTTTTTTCCCTCAGGGTAGATGTAAAAAACACCAGTGCTTCTTCCCAGCCACCCCCCCTCTTCTTTTGAAAGCTTTCATATTTACCCCTGTACATTGTTTGACCATACCTTGTACTTCAAGCCCTGTACTGGAGGAATGACTTTCACAGTCACATGGTAGGAACTGTTCCGGATCCTTAAGAAAAAACTACTACTGAACAGTGCATAGTCTTCTCCTTTGGAAAGAAGACAAAAATTATAGTGGTTTTGCCTGTCATTTAAAAATAAACAGACTCTGAACCTGTCTGGATTTATTGGCTTCATAGAACCAGACTGAAAGTACACCATGCACCAAATTATGGCAGAACAAATTCTTCTTTAGGACACTGATGGTAGGTTGGGCTTTTCTTTCTTTCTTTGTGTGTCTCATTATTGGCAATGATTTCTGAAGCATCAGGCGTTTTCCACCTTTGTATAAAATTAATCAAAGGCAGACCCGTGGTGGCCTTGAGTTACTTTTCCTCTCCGTGTTGGATCAAGGTTTTGTCATGACTGCCTTGTGGTATCCTAGACAGAGGTGAGTGGGTATTCCTGAAGAGTAGTGTGTCTTGTATAAAGAATGCATTTTGGATGCCAACTGGCTAAGTTATTTTATGTGAACTTTCAAAAATGAATCAAGGAAGGAATGTGGGCATTTAGGGAAAATTATGGGTCTTTAACATTAAATGCTACATAAATAAGTAGGATATTTGTTGAGGGAGAAGATGGGGATATTGCTTGAGCAAAAGCCTTTCCTATTGCTAGATGTTAACATTTTAATTTTACTTTAGTTTTCAAACTGATTTCTCACACATAATTGCATTTGAACTACACGGAAATCCCTTGAAGTTGGTAGGGAAGGTATTTATTATCTCCAGCACATGAAGAATCATTCCTAAAGAACCCAGGGCTGGTCTTGTTGTCTCAGATCTCACGACTGAACCCAGAGGGCAGTCTTTCCATTCTGAGTATAGCAGTTTCCCCACTATATCAGGGAATCTCACACCCGACTGTTCAGAAGGCCTGGAGGTGGGCTTAGAAATTCACATTTTTGTCACATACTCCAGGAGACTGATTGTGATGCAGGTGTATAATGGACTGCACTTTAAAAAACTCTCTGGGGCGCCTGGGTGGCTCAGTTGGTTAAGCGTCCCACTCTTGATTTTCGTCAGGCGTGATGATCTCATGGTTTGTGGGACTGAGCTGCATGCTGCATATCGGGCTCTGCACTGCCAGTGTGGAGCCTGCGTGGGATTCTCTCTCTCTCTCTCTCTCTCTCTCTCTCTTTTTCTCTGCCCCTCCCCCATATGCCTGCACACATCCTCTCTTTCTCAAAATAAAGAAAGAAACATTTAAAAATAAGGAAACAAAAAATAAAAAGCTTTTCTCTCTGCCATATTGTATCTTGGGTTTCAGCCTCTTTTTGTTAAATGTAATGCACTGAAAATACCATTTTTAAGATGGCATGTTTAACTTAAGAGAGGATCGAACAGTTCATTTACATGTTGTGCCCCAAATCTACAATGGTACAGACACAAGTTAATACAATATTGTTTGTAATAGTCCAATATTAGAAACCTTCCAAATATCCATCAATAGAGGAGTGGTTGAAATAACCAAATGGTACGTTCATAAAGAGGCATAATATGCAGTTATAAGAAGGAACCAGGAAAACGTCCACATCTTGCCATGACGTCGTCTTCGGGATCCATTGTTAACTATACAAGTAAAATGGCGAGGTGTTTACAGAGTATGGTCCTTGCGGTATAAGGAAGAAAGGAAGATACGAGTGTTCACACACACGCACACACAGCCAGTACTTCAGGGTGAGTTCTTTTTTCTTGGTTTTCCCAGGGAATTTGGGCAGACCTGGGGACAAGGAGGCTCTGCATCTGAAAAAAAGCGTTGGACCTCTTGGTGGGGAAGTGGGGCTTGTGATGGCACGGTGGGACCCGGTGTGGCAGCCAGAAGTTGATCTCAGAGTCGTGGAACTGCTTGACTGCCTGTTGGCAGCACTTGCTGGCCGCAGTCTCCTCCACCTTCATGATCTGGATGGAGTGGGCCCAGGTGCGGTGCGGGGCGCCCATGCCTCGCTGGCACTGGGTGACAGCACCTGCAGTGGTCAGGTTCCAGTGCTCCCCTGGCGTGGGTGCCCCTGCGAGAGCCATAGCACAGCCAGGTACCAGAGTTCTTCACCCGTAAGGGGGTTTCTCGAATACCTGTCCACAGTAGACGGTTTCCCCTGAAGACGTCATCTTCTTCGGCTGAAACACAAAGTACCAGAAACGGGACTTGGCGACAACATGATTGGGTGCAAAGATTCATGTGCCATAGAGGGGCAGAGTGCAGCATTCGGGGTTGGGCAGGCAGCACCCCACCACCTTGTACGCCTGCGGTGTGCCTGACGCCTCAGGGCACACCCTCCATTTTCATCGCCCCCCCCCCCCACAAAAGGAAGTGCCAGGGCAGGTAAGTTCTTTATAGAGAATGACAGCTAATAAATGCAGAAGGGAGCTAGAAATAGAAAACCACTGTCTTGCAGCATCTAATGAAATAATGGAGCTAGGCAACAGTCATTAATGGCTGCTAAAATCTTAAGTGAAATTGGTGCTTTGTAATTGAGAATCAGCTTGACAACATTTGAACCCACTGATCAGTCTCAGCATCACTAAAAGTAGAATAGCCAAACATCATACTCCTCCTGACGTGATCTGATTGAAAAGAAACAATACCACTTGTGCAGTATTCTGCCCACATCCCTTCGGCACATATTAGAACCAGAATCTTACCAAGTTTCCATATCTACCTGCTAGTTTACAGGAAATACAGGAGACAGAGGGACGTGTTAAATACCGCCACAAGGCTACAGATCAGCCCAGTCCTGAGTGTGGGAAGTTCTACAAAACAAATGACCCAATTTCTTCAGCAAATAAATGTTATGAGAAAAAAGTAGGGTGTAGGAAGGGGGAATGGTTATATGTTACGAAACTTAGAGACCTATAAACGAAATGCCAGGTGTGAACCTTGTTTGGAACTTGATTTGAAGAAAAATAATATAAAAATACCTTTCTTTTTTTTAAACAATAGGAGAAAATGAAACACAACTCTATTATGTGTTATTTAAGAAATTATTGATAGTTTTATTGATCTGATAGTGGTATTGTGACTTTTTTTTTTTTTTAAGTATGCTTCACACCCAGCATGGAGCCCAATGCAGGGCCTGAACTCCCTACCCTGAGATCAAGAACTGAGCTGAGATCAAGAGTCGACTCTTAACCGACCGAGCTGCCCAGGTGCCCCTGTGATTATTTTTTAAAAGTCTTTACCTCCAGGAGCACTTACTGTTGAGTTGATATTATGCCTTGAGATTTTCTTTAAAACTATGCCATCAAAAGAAAACAAAAAAGTGTGTTTAGGGAAGTAGATGAAATCAGAATGGTAGGAAGTAACAGTTGTTGAAGTTTGGTGGTATGTCAAGGGGGTTCTTTACACTTTTCTCTCCCCTTTATTGAATATGGAAAATCTACCTAATAAAGAAAATCAAGTTGTGCTATTTTAGAGGCCAAATCCTGGCAAAAAGCCTGGATTTTTGCCAGTATTTGTGTAATTCGGGGAGTCCTGGCTAACTCCCTTTTCTCCTGCTTCCCTGCCTTTTTCCATTTCTTCCATTCCTTCTGCTTCACTTGTCTTTTACTCAGCCACATTTTGCACCAGGCATCACTCTGGTGCTGCCAGCCTTACAAAACTTAGGCACTACTGTTGTCCCCATACAGGTGAGGAAACTGAAATACAGAGGGGTGAAGTTTCTTGTCCACAAACCCACATCTGTCTGTCACTGAAATCTGAATTCTTAGGCATTATTTTATGCTGCTTCTCAGAAATAGGCCTTTGATTTTATAATTTTTCTATTTTATTTTTAATTTTGTTTATTAATAAATTTTAAACACTGAGTAAATCAAATGGAGTAGCATCTGTGTATGAGAAAGACACAAAGTGTCTTCCTTATTGGAATAATTACAAAGACCTGATCAAAGGCAAAGCAGTGATGAGCCTGAAATGTAGCAACTTTCTTCATACTCATAAAAAAGTAAGACTCTATAAATTGTAACTTTAAGCCCCCAAATAAGGTTAATTTATGCTTGCTCTTCAACAGCAATGTTGAATCATCTTTTTACTAGAAATGGAGGCCAGAGAAAAATGGCTGATTTCCTTTCTCTTGTGTTTGTAAAATACGTTTAGGACTATTGCAATAAGGAAACCCTCAAAAACTAACAAACAAGTAAAATCCTGAACTTCCCCCAAGCCATGGTTTGCTTTACTTTCTTGCAAAAGTATTTTGGCATTTGTAAAACCCAGGCGTGCCCATGGGCACGTGCAGCCATGTCACTGTCATCTGTCACGTGCGACGCTCTGGATGTGAGCAATAGCAGTCATCAGTCAGGGGATGATAGCAAGCCACATCACTGAATTCCTGCTGCAGGGCGTGCGGGAATCATAACCTCTGCTTTGTAAGATTTAGTGTGACTTTCCAAAGCACCTGCAGTGTGGTTCTTCGTGGCTGGTCCCACACGGTGATTTATGCCCTAGAGATGTCTGACTGAGAGCCTAGAAAATTATATTAATGGGTTTGACATTGTTGTTTCCTTCAAGAATCAAGGCACTAAATGTAGTCAGGCTAACTGACAAAATTTTGCTCATATCCAGGGCATGCCTGTGAAGGCACCAAAAATGGATAAATAATAAATATTGAATCTTGCTGTATGCCAGGAACTGTGCTAAGTCCTTTAAATACCTACTAATGTTTAACCCTCTTAGCAGTTTTGTTTTAGAGCTGAGGTGGCTAAAGCGCAGAGAGGTTAAGTGACTTTCCCAAGGTTGCACACTTAGAGAATACAGAATGGCAGAGCTCTGGAGTCAGGCTTTCTGAGTCCCCAGACTTTGCTGTCAACCCCTGTACAGTCTCAGAGCATCAGCAGGAAGTAATCCCACCCAGTAATCCACACTGCCATGGCTTGTCCCTTGGTGGACATAAGGGCACCTTCAAAACCTAGGTTATGTGCCAGAGTGCCATTTTATAGTTCTGCAGACACGTGAAGCCAAACAGAAGGAGATGAAGAGACTGACGAAGCACCTGTAGCAGATCTCTGGTATTTGATGTCAGATACGCAGTTGTTGCTAGAACACAGGGTTCCAGAGTGATTTGCAGTCCAGTGGGAAAGCCAGTTGGCCTGGCTACCTTGCAAGACAGTTAAGGACATAAGAATGGATATTCATTCAAGACGACCAGAAAGAAATCAGGTCGGGAATGAAGACAGATGGCAAAGAAATAGCATTTTGGTAGAAATCTAAAATTTTCTCCTGCTTAGTAAAGTGAGTATCTATTCTCTCTTGATTTATTAGAGAAGCATGGAAACTGCTTACTTTGAAATCCTAAAATCTTTTCGGGCCCAACTCATTATTAATGTGGTGTACCTCCCTCAAGAGTGGTATTTTCACAAATGCTGCTTCTGGCTTCAGTCACATATAGAAACATTGGAATGAGTCCAACGTGACGTTTCGCTTTTAAAAAAAAATAGGAACTATGTTTGCTAATGCATATGCTACAAACACCTCTAAAAATAACTTGCAGTTTGACAAGCTGTCTCTTTAGTATCTTCTCCTGGTCCAGGAGACAAGGTTTTAAAACTTAAATTTGATCAACTCAGTACCTTTGCAAGTAAGGACAAGAAGCTTTGCCAGCTTATATGATTGGAATATGCTTTAGCATTTATATCATAATTGAGAATGACTCAAACTGATTTTCTCTCATAAAGCTGTAAAAACCTCAGAATTAAAACGGTGTCTTCTCCGGAGGGTAGTAGGCTTGAGTTACCCACTGGTATCATCTTCCAGTCCTCGACCTGTGAGTGAGAAGTGAAGGGTGCTCTTTGGAGCTTCCTTCACACCTTCTTTTACCCTGCGATATTCAACCACAAGTGCTGCTGGCAGCTTCTGGCAGAACAGGAAGGGAGGCCAAGGAGCGGATCCGTCAAAGCAGAGCGATTTGTGCATAGGAGCGCTTTGGCGAATAAAAGAAAATAGATGTGAAGTTTTGGCAGTACGAGCTCTGATTATTAGAAACGCAAGCTCATGCTAATAGTATCAAACAGAATTTCGGAGGAATAGTGATACCCCACTTCGCAGGTCATTAACTCAGACATATGTTTGGCTATCAGAGAGGAGCTGGGTAGCAGAGCAGACGAGATTAAGAACATTCAAGATCTAGTCCTATTTCTTGTGACGATGAACTGGTCACTTAACTCTTTGGCCTTCAATTCTGTATGAAAGGCTTGCACTCGACCTCAGTAGTTATGGTCTACTTCATCACAGTGGTATGATTCTAAGTTCCTGTGAGATACCCAGGTAAGATATGGGTGGAATATTAGTTTTGGTTTTTGCCTTGAAAGAAAGTGTTGGGGAGGCAACAGAGAATGGCAGGGGTCACAGACCTAAAGGCATTATCTGCCTGGCCTGTGTAGGCAGATGAGTGAAGTGAGTTTGATATACAAGAAGTACAAATCCATAATTTACGTAAAACCACCTACTTTAATTTTTTTTTAAGTTTATTTATTTTGAGTGTGGGGGGAGGGTCAGAGAGAGAAGGAGAGAGAGGATCCCAAGCAGGCTGTGCATTGCCAGTGCAGAGCCCGACCCAGGGCTTGATCTCACACACCCTGAGATCATGACCTGAGCTGAAACTGAGAGTCGGTTAACCAACTGAGCCACCAAAGTGCCCCGTAAAACCCCTTATTTTTGAACATTGGCAAGTCCTTTCTGTTTGTTTTTTTTTAATACCCAGAAGTGGAATTGTTAGATCATGTGGTTCTATTTTATTTATCTATTTGTTCACTTAGTTAGTTTAGCTTTTTAGTTTTTATTTAAATTCCAGTTAGTTAACGTGCAGTGTAATGTTAGTTGCAGGTGTGCAATATGGTGATTCAGCACTTCCTGCAACACCCAGTGCTCATCACAACTAGTGCCCTTCTTAATCCCCATCCCCTGTTTCACCCATCCCCCCACCCCAACATTGTCAAGTTTTTTCATTTTTATCAAATCACCGTTCTTGGTGACACACAGCTGGCCAATGGGCCTTCTGCTTTAGACTTCTGGGATGGACTTCAAACTTAAGGGGTAAAGGACAAGGTTTTGGATTCTGACAAGCCTGAGTTTGAACCTTATCTCTGCCTTCTAATGTGTTCGCTTGTATATCTGTATTTAACTTCTTAGAGTTTCAAGCTGCTGTATCTGTAGAAGTGAGAATGGCTGTACCTCTTTTGTTGGGTTTCCTGAAGATTACATGTTCCACGGTACTTAACACACCGTAGCCACATTCTAAATGTTAATTCCATTACCTTTGTCATGGTGGAAGGTCTCCTGTAATTTTTTCATTCTTATCTTGATGGTGAGTTGCTCAAAATTTACAAAAGAATGCTGTCGGTGCCAGTGCTTTTTTGTAGATTTTGAAATCTCTTCAACCTACATTTCAGTGGTTTAAAAATAAAAATTTCTTCTTTAAAAGACACCATTTTGGAAGGACACTTTTCCTATTTGCCAGTGGATATAGGAGGCAGTATAGGATGGTCTGTTACTCTTAAAAACTACTTTTGACAATGATGAAATATAACACTGCATTTCCTCCTTAGAAAAAAAATGTCTGGTGGTTGGAGACCCTGCTGTTACTGGTGGTAATTTCATAGTTTGATTATTCCCAAGGGAAATCTATTTTGAAAAGAATTTGCTACATGTCCTACTATGTACAGGGCACTATTCCAAGGGAATAACATAAAGATGGCTAAGACCTAATGCAGTTGTTACATACAAGGCTGTCTTGACTCTTTAGATTCAAGTTTGGACAGAATTGTGTATGAGTTCGCCTCGAGAGGCTACACAGGCCATCCCGTGATGTTGTTCAAGGTATCTTTGAAGTCTCCCTTTGGAATTTGTCTTTAGAGCCCTTGGTGCATTTTGCTGAAGATTTTCATGCTGATGGCATTCATTCTTAGAAGGTGGGTTTGATTTGATTCTGGCCAAGAACACTTCATAACTAAGTCTGCCACACAGGTGGTAATCAAACTGGCTAGAGTCATTTTTGGTTAAAACATGGCCAGGACCGTAAAGCAATATGACAAGTTTTGCTTTTTTTTTAATGTCACTAAACTGATCACAGAGGTAAGGGTAGTTCCAAAAGAGGCATTCTGCAGGCGTGTTGCTCAAAACCAGTATCACTGGAATATATTTATAGCTTCCCAACAGGGCTGCTTTGAAAGAAGCAGGGTTCATCTGTCCCTGTGTGTAGTATGTCTGCTTAAAGATCCTCGTACTTAACCTCGTAGCAGATTGAATTTTGTTTTGTTTTTCCCTTTAAAATCGTATAGCATTCTCTCAAGCTCAGGGGCAGATTTCCTCCAAGAAAATAAAACAAATTAGATCCATTCTCAGAAGACTTTAATAGAAAGAAATACATGTTTATAACAAGTTCTTTAAAGCTGTCTGTTTTGGAAAGGATTGCCTCATTGTTGACCGTGATTATTCTACCATGATTTGGGGACAAATAAATTTCCTGTCAGAATGTTTAACAGTAGAAATAAAGAATTCTGTGGTGTGGCCTGTTGACCTCATTCATTCATTCCACCGATATCTTTTGAGGCTGACTGCATGCCAGGCATTATCAGGCACTTATCATGATGATGGTGATGATAGATACGTTTCACCCCAGGGAAGCCTTATATGTAAGAATGTAAACTTACTTGATAAGTAACCTGAATATAATTAATAGTAGTATTATCAATTGTCCTACTCTTTTCTTAAAGGATAATTTGGAGTTTCATGAAGTGGTGAGCATCTCTGGTACATTTGAAATATTGTTCACCTTAGGACCATTGGAGTATGTCTATACTCTGCCGTGGCACCTGGTCATCACGTGTGTGGTCCCCCAGGTCTAAGGATCGATCTCAGGGCACCTCTTACCCAAATGTGTCATTGAGCCCTTGTTAGAATGATGTTTCTGGTTCTGCGGGGGAGGCTCCGAGGTTGTTGCCATGTTCCATCACCTCTTGAGGATGCTGTCTGGGGAAGGAGAAAGAGCAATGGCCCTGGAATCAGAAGACAACACTTTCCGGTCCCCGCTCTGCTCTCCTCAGGGTCATTTGACCTACCTAAACCTCAATTTCCTCACCTTCCGAGGGAGATCAGTAACCCTGTTTCTTCACAGCACTGTTGTGGGGCACTGCGGGGGCCTGGGTGTGTGAAAGCATTAGGGGGATGTTAGGCCTTGTTGCTGTTATTGTCCTTCTGGTGATGACGACTCAGCGGCACCGAGACAGAGAGACAGACGTAGCTCTCCCTGGGAGCTCCTGAGACTTTGTTTCGCAGCCCTTAGCTCTTATCTCTTCTTCCTCCTGTGGGTTATTTGCCTGTCTTAACTTTAGTAGCCAAGTTTCTCAAGGTCAGAGACTGTGCTGGTGGACGCCCCCAGCCCCGCCCCCATTCCTTCTATTTTCACACATCCTACATTGACAGAATCTCCTGATTTCTCAGAGTGGCCAAAGTTCTTGTCTGAGAGTCTGGGTTCATGTTTCTCTCCAAACAGAGGCTAAGAAGTACCCGGTGCAGTCACTTGTTTTCAGAATGTGGCTATTTTATCTCCAGAAAATTGCCCCGGAAGGTGAAGCCTCCAGGGTGGTCACTCCATCTTTCTCGAGTGAACTCCGCATGCCACCTTGATACAGCCTCCTCTGCGAGAACGAACCGGAAGTCATGGTATTCGACTTCCTATAGTGTATAATTTTAGAGAGAACATAAGGTGATGGGTTGGTCTGGAAGATCCAGGGCATGACTATGGAACACATGCAAAACAATAGTGTTAAGTATAGATTTTAGTTTTTGGTTAAAAAACAGGTGGGTTTTTTTGTTTGTTTTTTTTGTGTGTGTGTGTTTTGCTTTTTTAAATCACGTAGCATTAAAAATTGAAAGCACGTGAGTGGCTAGCTGGGGTGAGGGGTTTAGGCATGGTGGGAGGAAGGGATGGCAAAGGGGCAGGCAAAGACTTCAGGTAAAGATGGATATGTATATTATCTCGGTCGTGGTGATGGTTTTATGTGTGTGTGTGTGTGTGTGTGTGTGTGTGTGTGTGTATCGAATTGTACCAAATTCCATACTTAAAATACGTACAGTTTATTTTATGTCAGGCGTACATGAAAAAAGTGGTTAAAAATTGTATAGCTTTATCATCTGGAAGGAGGGAAATTTTGGAAGAGATGTTTGCTATAGAGAATAGCCTTCTAGAAAGAAAAACCAAACATAGTTTTTCAGGTTCTTCGTGGGGTGGTCGTTGTCTCCTCCTCTTCCTCCTCCTCCTCCTCCTCCTCCTCCCCCCTTCCTCCTACTCCTCCTCTTCTTCCTCCTCCCCCTCTTCCTCCTCTTCCTCCTCCTTTTCCTCCTCCTCCTCCTTCTCTTCCTCCTCCTCCTCCCCCTCTTCCTCCTCCTCCTTTTCCTCCTCCTCCTCCTCTTCTTCTTCCTCCTCCTCCTCCTCTTCTTCCTCCTCCTCCTCCTCCCTTTCCTCCTCCTCCTCCTCCCTTTCTTCCTCCTCCTCCTCCTCCCTTTCTTCCTCCTCCTCCTCCCCCTCTTCCTCCTCCTCCTCCCCCTCTTCCTCCTCCTCCTTTTCCTCCTCCTCCTTCTCTTCCTCCTCCTCCTCCCCCTCTTCCTCCTCCTCTTCCTCCTCCTCCTCTTCCTTCTCCTCCTCTTCCTCCTCCTCCTCCTCTTCCTCCTCCTCCTCCTCCTCTTCCTCCTCTTCCTCATCCTCCCCCTCTTCCTCCTCCTCCCCCTTTTCCTCTTCCTCCCCTTCCTTTCCCCCCTCTTCCTCTTCCTCCTCCTCCTCTTCCTCCTCCTCTTCTTCCTCCTCCTCTTCTTCCTCCTCCTCCTTTTCCTCCTCCTCCTCTTCCTCCTCCTTTTCCTCCTCCTCTCCTTCCTCCCCCTCCCCCTCCCACAAATTCTCTGTTTTGGGCCTTTAATTGGATTTCTTTCAATATGTAAAAGTAGTCTGAACTCTTTAAAGTTCATTTGAATTTGTCATCTAGGTAGCAGATGTGGGTTTAGAAAGTCATGTTCATGTGTTGCTTTTGTAAATTGTAAATTTACAATTTACAAAATTTTGTGTAAATTTTGTAAATTGAATATAAGCCCACCTGGGGAACTTGTGATCTGATGGAATTTTGCAGAAACTCCCAAGCATTGTGGGCCCTGGCCTGAGGTCCTGGAGCCAAGGATCCTGTCCGCTCTGTTACTCAAGGCCACAAAGTCCACTTCAAAAATTTCTTGTGGAGCCCAGCTGCAGGAAGAGCTTTGCTTCTCTGGGTGAAAATAGTATCTATTATCCTTTCTGATAACTGTAGCAGATGCTGTTCCTTTCTTCTCTTTGGCTCCCAAGCAACTCAGAGATAGACCTAAAGCTTAGCCATAACAATCATGGTCTGTGTAACTGTGTTTATATTTTCATGGGTCGTGAATTTCTATTTTATTTATATTCTCCTGACTTAGACACTATAGTTATTGAATATTGATAATTTTATGACCTTGATAGAAATCCCCTAAAATTCTTCTTATAATGAGTCAGGAGATGAAATCTGTGGTTTAATCCAGTAACTTTTCTTTGGGCAAGGGATATTTGTGCTAGAAAAATCAAAGATTATGGTAAATTTGAAATACTAACAGGGTTCTTCAGGTTTAAGCATGCTCAGTCCTCAGGTTTGCCCTGGACTTTAGGAATGGTCTCTCTAGGTCTCAAATTTTGACTAGGTATGAATTCATTATGAATAATAATCATATTTTATCCCCCCCCCCAAGAAAAGGCAGTCATTTAATTAACAGTGGTTATTGAGTATCAGCATCTCCTCCAAAGTAAAATGTTATGCACACACATACTCTCTCTTTCTGGGCATACAGAGCTAATTTCTGCCTCTCCCCTCCTTTTCTTTCCTCCTTTCACTCAAACATTGGGGTCTCTGCTACCACAGGAGCTGTTGTAGAGAAAAGTTAGGTCAAACAAAACTGCATTGTTTCAAAACAGAACAAACTATGAAAATAGTGCTAATGGATTTCTTTTTTTTTCTTAAGGCCATTTTCCAAAATAAGCGCTATGGTGTTCTAGATTGCTTAATTTTTTTTTTTTTACTTAGTTTTCTTACTCTGCCTAAATTTCCAGTAATTAGAACTTTTGATAAAAACTTTCTTTTGAGAATAGAAATACTTCTGAGACTCTTAAGATGTTAATAGCTATATACAAGTAATTGTAAATTGTAAAAGAAATAAAATTGTAAATTTTTTCTTCTTACACATAGCTAGGGGTAGAAGGTCCTAGAGAAAGAATTCATGGGTGACTATCATGGTAAATACTGGTGAGTATTACGGTAAAGGACTTAGGACAAAATAAGGGTACTTGGGGGCTTGGAGAGCACGTAGTTCAGAAGTAGGGGAGGCTTGCAGAAAGATGTGATAGGATGTTGAAGACCCTCCATCTGCTTTCTGCTGTGCTCCAAGGCTGGTCCAGTATTCATGAAGGGAATGATACTAGGACTCTTAGTGAGTAGTTTGGTTATATTGTGGGTGAAATCGGTTTGGTAATAAAACCTGACACTATTTACGCTATTATGTCTATCACTTATATAGATTTCAAGTTAGGTTTTACTGATTTTCAGTGTCCTCTCGTGGAACGCTGGTGTCGTAAACTATAATACTGGTACCACTTGTGGTAGCAGGTGTAGTAGCAAAATATGTATGTTAAAATACAGAACGTAGTGTGTGCCTGGTACTGTTCCAGTTATGGACATCCCACTCATTTAAAGATACAAGTTGTCACTGTCATTACAAGTTACGCTGTTTGAGTACTCTGTTGTACTGTTATGCCCATTTTTCAGATAATGAAACTAAGGAACAGAAAAGTTATGTGACTTAACTTGCCAAGGTCACACAGCTACTAAGTAGCAAAGCCTTGATTTGAACCTAGAGTCTGTGAGTTCTAGTTTGTGATCTTAACTGCTATACGTCTCAACAGGATTAAGGTTTTCCACAACTGAAATAAAATGATCAAGTCCCCCTCGATCCACAGAGGTTAAGAGTATATAGAATTTTCTGTTTTAAGTTCTGCCTCAAATATTTGTAGCCAGTACTGCAGATAACCAATGAATGAACAAGTGGCAAATTAATATCAATGATATAAATATGCATCCCTATATACTGAGGGTTTACCCAAACAACCCACAATACACTAAATTGTTGCTGATGGGGCTAAGTAATTTGTAGCCAAAAAGCAAGAATAGAAGAATTGCAAACAGTAAGCAGCTCAAGACATGCATGGGTGATTAGGGTGAAATTCCTTCAATTTATAGAAATTCCAATCATACGTATATATTCTGCAACAGTACTAGGCATTGTGTGGCAATCAGACTTCTTAGCATAATTTTGAATGAGAGTCATCTGCAAATTCTAGGGATGTCCTAATTTTAGTAATCCTAGACAACTTACTTACTAAGTTATACTACTTATTCATGCACAAAACGAAAACCAAAAATAGAAAAAGCAAACAAAAGACCATGATCCTGGACTTCCTTTTCGACCATTAGAACCGTTGGAAGGGCTTAGGTCTTCCCATCAGTTTGCTGTTCACCCGTAAGCCCCTCATGGCCGCATGGTTGGCTGTGGGCCATAGTTTGAGAATTCTTGCTTTAAAGGAAAAATACAGTTCATACCTTTTATTGAAGTCAGTCTGTTAAAGGAGTAGAGCTGGAATTTTCTCCATGAAACAATTGTTTAATGGGGTTTTCTGTGTTTCAGAACAAAGTCTTCCTCACTTAAACCCAAAACAACCTTTCCTTGAAGTAACGTCTGGGGTTTGCTTCAAAATAACCCTGTGGGTGGAGAGTGGGGAATGAGTGGGGGACCAGGTGAAAGAAGTGTGATGAGGAGTTGAGATCGTGACCCTAGGGCTTCATTCCACTCTCTGCTCTGCATCTTTGACAATAAAGTTAACAACAACAGCAACAGCAAAACACCTTCCCTGACCCCTGTCCTACCTACTTCGTTTCTCTGCCTCTCCTTCACTACAGAGCTTCTAGAAAGAACCCTCTGTATCTCTGCTTCTGTTTCCTCATACTGTGCTCAGGCCACCTCATGAGGCTTCCAGCCCCCTGGCTGTACCTCTGTCAAGGGCACTGCTGACCTCCATCTTGTCATATGTGATGATTTATGACAGTCCGTGCCTTTTTCTCATGTTACTTGACTTTCAGCAACATTTGATATTATAGGTCACTTTTATTATGGAATATTTTCTTTTCTTGGCTGATGTCAACCCACATTTTCTTGTTATTTTCTATACCTCACTGATGTTCCTCCTCCTCCTGGCCTCTATTAGGAAGCTTCTAACGTCCAGTCTTTGGACTTCTTTTTCTCCTTTTCTGGATAATCTCAGTGGGTCCTATTGCTTTATGTATCTTCCGTTTGCCAGCTGACGTCTTTAACCCTGACTGCCAGACTGGAATGTCTGAGAGGCAGTTTGAATTTAATGCACCCAAATTACAACTCTTACTCTCACTCCGCTTTCTCTGTGAGGCCGGCCCGTCCTCGTTAGCCCCGTCTCAACAAGGAACCCCATTATATACACCTAACTGAGCCTCAAACCTGAGCATCATCCTTGCTTGCTTTTTTCCTCTCATCTCCCACATCCAGTCTATCAGTATCATCTGCTGAAAGACCTCCGCGTGTACCCACATCCATCTATCTGTTTCTCTCATCTCTTAAACTACCACTCCGGTCCAAACCTCTGACATCTGCCTCTGGACTTCCAGATTGCCTCCTGACCTGTCGTTCTGCTTCTGTGCTCGCCCCTGCCATCAACCACAGGTAGCAGCCAGAGCAGTCTTTTAAAACATAAATGTCACTCCCCTGATTAAAATCCTCCATTGGCTTCTCATTGCTCTTAGAAGAAAATACAAACTCCCTCATGATGTGGCTCCTGCCTGTACCTGTCCCTTGTCTCCCACCCCTCTCCCATGGCTCACTACTGCAGTCACACTGGCCCCTGTTTTATTCTCCAGATACACCATGTGGGTGACCAACCTCAAGGTCTTTGCAGTTCTCTTCTCTCTTGCTGGTATGTAGATCACTTTAGAAGGCTGGCTTCCTTTCGTGAGTTAGGTCTCAGCTCAGTAAGAGCTGAGAGAGACTTTTCCCTAACTACCCTAGCCAAAGTGCCCACGTGATCCCAGGTTATACTCCTGCCACAGCTTGTTTTCTTTTAATTTATACAAAAGCATGTGTGTGCTTGTGTGTTTGTGTATTTATTGTTTGCTCCTAGCCTGTAAACTCCAGAAAAGCAGATTCCCTGTCTGTCTTGTGTGTGCTGTCTCCCCAATACCTAGAATAATATCTTGGACATATAGGAGGTCAGTACTTCTTGCGTGAAGGAACAAAAGACTTGTGTTTCTGATTCAGGATCAAAGAACTTCGCTCCCAAGGACCAATCTGTGCCGTCTTCCCCCATACTTCTTCCCCATCCTCTGTCCCCTGCTCACTTGGACTCTGTTCTTGCGTACTGGGTAAAAACCGTGTTCGACATTTTCAAACAGGTTAAGGACATATTGTACTTTGGTTTCTTTGTCATTTCCAGCTGTCAGATTCTGTCGGGGGCCCCATCCACAGGGGGCTTGTCTAGTTTCCCGGTTTCTCCGAAAGACAGTAATATTTCATAGTTGCTCGCCACGTCTTCTTCTCCAGTAGTATTTGAGCTTCAGACCATTCATCTGCAGAGCTAGGTCTGAGCAAAGAGCAACAGAGATTCACCAGCTCCATTTGCTCTTTGATCTAAGACACTCTTGTTTCTTATCTTTCTTTGTCTTTAGTTGTCAATTTGCTCCTTCCTTTCTTTCCCCTTTATTTTTCTTTTCATGTAGCAAACAGCTCATAAATTTCTAGTTTAGTGAGATCAACTGCTGGAAAGGTCCTTCCCCAGTTTTATTTATATAACTAAAAACTATGCTCAAGTCTTAATTTTAATATGATAATTGAACAGGCTTGTATAAAATAACCGGGCAAGTGTGTTGTTACCAGTTTGACTGTTAGACTGGGACAGGCCAGGGCTGACCCAGGGATCTGAACAAATTTTAGTCTTCTCTGAGGAGGACGTCAGGAAATTTCTGACAAAAGTGAAATCCGTTGTCATGTCTCAGAGTAGGTTAGCAAGTACTTCAGGAATCTCCTAGACAGGGGATGAGTTGGAATCACCAATTTTTATCTATTTTTCTAATGGGTGTAATAATAGCTATGTGTGTTTATTTGATAGAGAGCATAGGAGGGTACGTTCTGTTTTCAAGGACTTTTGGGTTCTTTCTCAAAGAATTCTATCTTAAGGGAAAACTTGAGGTAAAATTAAGCTGTTGGGATTTTCTCTTCTGCCATAGCTAACAGTTTTGTTATTGACATTCTTTTGCAATATAGATATGTCTGTTCTTTTGCCAAGATCATTCTTTATGAACTCCCATATAAGTCATCTGAATAATACTTATACCTTATAAATATTAAGTATTTACTTGTAGACCAATGAAACCATTTCTGGGGCTATTCCGTGTCAAGGTTACAATTTTTCGTAGGAGTTTTTCCTTGCAGCCCGTTTCCTGAGGTCTTAGGGTTAATGGGTCTCTTTGACGTTAATAATTTTCAGTTTCCGGTTCTTAGCACTTCTGCTCTAACAGGGCTCCAGCCCTTTGCAAATCTCTTTTTCCCCTTCGGCGTGTGTCCCATGCTCATGAGCAGCTTAGGCCTGAGGTCACGTGACATGTCCTGATGCCACCTCCGCTGTCTGCACTGGCCACAGCCGAATCTGCTTGGCACTGTTGCTGCTTCTGCCGGGCTCCACCCCTCCTCTTCCATAGAAATGTTAGGGGGAAATGGATACACTATTATCTGAACATCTGGCATCGGAATTTGTTTTCTGAAGGAAATAATCTTGGGAAAAACTCCTTGATGAATGCTGGAGGAAGAATACGAGGCCCCAAAGGTCTGGATGTCGGCAGAACTACTCTGCACGAAGTCAAGGGAAAGTGTTTGTTGTTCAGAGAGCAAGAGGGACATGTGCAAGAACAGGAGAGGGGAGGGCGGAGGAGGGACGGGGTCCCAGCTAAGTGCAGAAGACTGTGGGGAGGACCCTGAGGGCACTGTTCCGGGTGGCCCCCTGACTTTTCTGTGCAGTGTGCTGAGCTGGTGCACGTCCAGCGCCGAGTGGATCTCGAGATGCAGACGCTCACATCTCAGTCGGTGCGGGGCAGCGGGGAGATGGCATCCATGCCATCGGGGGCCCAGGAAGTAAAGGAGGCCCTGAGAACATAATCTTGCCTCAATGTTGAGAAGGCCTTTCGGTTTCCAGAGGCTGCAGACCTGGTGGAGGGTTGAGCCAATTTTCCCTACATCTTGAAGGACAGTGAGAGCTCCAGCTAACACACGAGCCCAGCTACCTCGGTAGCTTGGCTGCTGATGTTGTATTTTATGTGTGCTCTGTCCGTAATTCTGTTACAAATGTTTTCATTGCACAAAGGATATTACATAACTGTGTACCAGGAACAACCTTAAAAACCAAGACAAAGGGACGCGTTCAGCCAAACGTGTCTAGAATGTGTGGCAGACAGGTGGTCAGGGTGGAGCTGCATGAAGAGAAAGTCCAAGAGGAGGCAACTGCTGTTTTTAAGCAGCTTTCCCGATTGAGCTCACAGTTTCCGCATCCTGTGAATCAGCTGTTTTTGGTTTCTCAGCCCAGTAGCGTCTTCCAGGCTTTGCAGAATTGATTACGGGGAACCAGTGAAGTTTTGTTCAAGACCGGACAGAGTCTCTTTCCACATCTCTGAGCCCTCATTGGGAGCATCACCCCGTGGCCTCTAGCTTTAAGCTTCGCCGAGGCTCCCCCCACCCCACCCCTGTAACCTCTGTTGCTGTCTCCTCCTTGGTCCTACAGCGCTTTGTATGCTTTTCGGTTTTTACACTTGGCACAGTATTTGCAACCGGTCGTATGAATTTTTCTTCGTTTCCCAGGAGATTATACCTTTCTTGAAGGCAGGAAAGTGTGTCTTGTCTGTGTTTGGTGACTTCCCACAGATATTTGCTGAATGAATGCCTTTGGGGCATGAGTAAAGATATACTTTTACTATCTTTGTCTTTTTGCTGGTATGAAGCACAAGTGAAGAGGCAGAGGGAGAAATAATATTGGCGATGCTAATAATAGCTATGTCAGTCACTGTTCTAAGCACTGCAGGGATTAACTCATTGAACCCTTATAACAACCCTGTGAGATAGCAGTTGTTATTATTAGGTCCTCCCCTCAATTGATGGGGGAAGAAACAGAGACCCAGAGAGGTCAAGTGACTTGCTCAACATCACACAGCTAGTAATCTTGACAGCTGGGATTTGAACGCCACAGGCTGGGCTTTTAGCCATTATCCTTCCTCTCTAAGGTTGGAAGACACTGAGAGAGCTCAGATCCTGGACATGTGAGATCTGCGTGGTCACAGATTTACCGTACTATTACTTTCCTGTTGCTGTATTATTGTAATTACTGTCAGTGTGATAGTAATAGTAATTTGGGTACTACTGTAATATTATTAAAGTGCTACGCTGAACGTGTGGCTGACTCCTTTCGCAAGCCCACCCCCTCCAGATGCACCCCTGCTGAGCTCTCAGATAGCTGGGACAGGTGAGCCCTAGAAAGGCTGGGCAAGGAATGCTGAGGAATTTCTCGCTGTGGTCCTGGGAAAACCTGTCCACGTCAGCTGCCAGCTCACGGCAAGTCTGGTAACCTGGCCCTGCAGGCCCGGGGGCCCATCCCTCCTACAGCCTGTGGAAGAGAGAGAGATCCCAGACAGAATTCTGAGCAAACAGAGTGAGGGACAGGGAGAGGTGGCACGTATTCCTACCTGTCTGAGTTTGGTATCCTAACCTTAATATGAGGGACTTGAACTACATTATTCTTTCTCCAAATGGGTCTCAGGACTCAGGGGATCTATGAGTCCCATGAGTACTAGGTAATTTTATTTAAACATTCAAACAAAAATTAATATTGCCTTATTTGGGATCATTTCTCATGGACCCCCTGCCTCTTGATTTCAGTTTCTGAAGTTGTGTCGGTCACCGTGACGTCAGTGAGAACAAGTGTCAGTCATCTGAAGCGTCAGCCTTTTTGAAATTTACATTATGTTATAACCCAGCACACACATCCATGTAAATCTGTGTGCAACCAGACGCTTCCTGGAGTGTCACGTGCTCTTTCTACCCGGGAAGTGCCCTGTCGCTCCCGACCCTCCCCGGCTAGTCACGAACGCGACTTCCGTTAGAGGGTCACAGCACTGAGCAGTGAGCGTGTCCAGGCTGCTAAGTTCTCTTGCAGTGGAAAGTTGCCCCTGAAAGACATGTTTATGGAATACGTCTTCAGTTTCTTCAGTTACTTAATGAATTAGGTCCTTCACTTTGAGATCATGAGAATAAACTAAAGGTATGAAGTAATGACTCTTTTGTTCTGGATCACTGAGAGTACTACCCAGGTGGTTTAGTCTGTGGATTAGAATGACCACACCAAGAAAAGGCCAACTCAGAGTCTCTGTGCCACGGGAACAGAGGTTGTGTGACAGGGCCATAGGCAGCTGCAGCATGATAGCCTCTGCCACGGCCTCCCGGGCCGTTTTGTTTACTTTGCCATCAGGTGTGTATATGGGTCCTCTCTCTGAATATACCAGCTTACAGCAATTCATTAGCAGAAAATGCGGCAACAAGTAGATGGTGCTTTCTTCATTAAACTTAAAGTCTGTATTTTATTTATTTTGGGACACACTGTTAAAGTGGATGTATCATTTAACTTGTACAGTTTCACGCATTGTAGATTCGGGTGATTTTATTCTTGTGGTGGTGTTTGGTGTGTTTTTCCTTCCCCTGTATTTCCCGTAAGCGGAGTAGTTAGATCTAGGGGCTTGATTAAACTCAGGCTAAATATTTCAGGCAAGAATACTTCATAGATGATAGTGTAAGCTCACAAATGTATCACACCAAGAGGTGCAGAAATCTTGGCAGTCCCATTTGTAATGCGTAGGAGCCAGCTCTCCAACCTGTCTGCCCACCCAGTACTGTTTGTGAGCAAGAAAAGAGATATCTGCTGTATTTAAAAGAACTTAACGAATATAGTTTCTCTCTTAAAGCCATTCGACATCCACCTTTTGGCACTAAGCATCTAAAACCATCCAAAAAACTGTAAGTGCCTTGCCTTGCCAATAAGCTGTTAACAAGTCTTAACTCAGGAGATCTGTCTCTCCTGGCGTTCTGAGAAGCAGAGGTCTCAAATTACTTCCAGCTGAAATGGAAAATAAACAAAACAAAAACTCATCTGTGGTTGGCAGAATAATGCCCCCCCCCCCAAAATGTACACATCTTAACCTGCAGGACCTGGGAATGAGTACCTTATGTGGCACAAGGGACTGATTTTGGGATGCAGGTATTATCTTGGATTATCTAGATGGACCCAGTCGAATCACATGAAAGACAGTGGCAAAGGGAGGCAGAAGAGTGGGTTGGAAAGATGCGACCGCAAGGATTTGACCCACTGTTGCAGTCTTTGAAGACGGAGGAAGGGGCCATGAACCCAGGAATGTGGGCCATCTCCAGAAGCTGCAAGAAGCAAAGGAATGGACTTTCTCCCAGAGCCTCCAAAGAGAAACACAGGCTTGCTGATGCCTTGATTTTTAGTTTAGCGAGACTTATGTTGGTCTTCTGACCTACATAACAGTAAGATAATAAACCATAAGATAAATAAATGTTGTTTAAAGTCATTAAGTTTGTGGTCATTGGCTATGGCAGCAATAGAAAACTCATACCAAAAAGCCCTTACATTTTTATCTCTTTCTCTCCCTGTCTAGTGTATCTCTGTACAATAGATACACTTAGAGGTCCTTAATGCCTGGCATTTATCTCTAGAAGCATAGATGCTTAATTAGTGCATTTTGACAGGCATGATGTCAATGAGGATGTTCCTCAGTAGCCGAAATATATTTAGGCTGGGGAAATGATGCCAGATGTTCCAGAGAGAATGTAAACATTTAGTTAGTCAATATGTATGATTCCAAATATGTGGATATTGGAACCGTAGAGCCAGGTGTAGACCAGCTACTGCCGTGGGGATCTTTTTAGTTTTCGTCTGGACATCTGGCAAGCATTGACATATCCAGATTGTGTGAGATCCGGCTGGAACTAATGTCGTTCCCGTGCGGTGGGAGAACAATGAAATGTGGCCCTGGATGTCCGCTGGACTCATGGTGCTTTCATCAGGACAAGCCACTGAGTGTTGTGGTCAGGCCCTTGGGCAAGCGACACCACTGAGCTTTTCTTTCCTTCTAAATTGCCACCCCTCCTGTACTGTTGAAATGTGGCTAGCTGCTTCATCTCTCAGGGTGTCACCCTTCTACGTCACACCAAGCAAGACAGGAGGAAAATAAAACCTCATGGCTGGGCTGAGGGGAGAGGGGAGAGGGAGGAAAGGGAGGAAACACACAACTAGGAACCCAAAGCTAAATGAAAGTCTCATAGATTTGGGTCACGTCTTTGTTTGGCCATGGAGTCCGTTTTGACCTTGCATTGACCTCCTTGACCCTTAACTTCCCGGAACTCTAAAAAGTGATTAATAACGCTTGCCACATAAGGGTGGGGAGACCTAATAAATGGTAGTTAAGGATGGTGAGTCAGCCAACATAACAGCTCCTGCTTTTAAGATTTCTCAGAATATATTCATGTTGCTTTTTTAAGGACTGTGATGAGTTCAAGAAGTCATCTCTGGGGCGCCTGGGTGGCTCAGTTGGGTAAGGTTGGACTCTTGATTTCCGCTCAGGTCATGATCTCACAGTTAGTGAGTTCGAGCCCCACGTGGGGCTCTGTGCTGACAGTGTGGAGCCTGCTTGGGATTCTGTCTCCTTCTCTCTCTGCCCCTCCCCCACTTGCTGTCTGTATCTTTCTCAAAATAAATAAAAATAAACTTAAAAAAATAAAAAGAAGTCACCTCTGAGCTGGGCACTGGTTATCTTTCTGTGGTAAAGATTCTTAAAGCCGCAGGAATTCCCTTGCTAGAGCTGTAAAGCAATTCTGAAGATCAAATCATGCCATCCTCGTGCTTAGGAATTCTGAGGTATGCCTCTCTTGCCATATGTGGAATCCTGCAATACAGGTATCAGCCTTACACTGAAGTTGATTGGGTCCGAAAGAGCTTTCTAAGTCATTCTTTTCTTCACAAATATGTGATATAACTAACAGGAAATGGGAAATTATTAAAGCATAGAAATTCCTTTGGAGGGGTTACATAGGGTCAAAATAATTTATTTTATTAAAAGTTTTAGGGGCGCCTGGGTGGCTCAGTCGGTTAAGTGGCCGACTTCGGCTCAGGTCATGATATCACGGTCTGTGAGTTCGAGCCCGGCGTCGGGCTCTGTGCTGACAGCTCAGAGCCTGGAGCCTGTTTCAGATTCTGTGTCTCCCTCTCTCTGACCCTCCCCCATTCATGCTCTGTCTGTCTCAAAAATAAATAAACGTTAAAAAAAATACAAGTTTTAATAAATTATTTTAATAATTTATATTTATTACAGAGATTTTACATCACTTGATAGTCCATTCCCTCCCCCCCCCTTTTTTCTTTTGAGCTAGTCCTCAGAGCGGAACATGCTTTTCTCCTTTTCTCTTGCCCAGTACATTCGTTCACTGAAAAGGAACAACAACAGTATTTTGTATACATGCAAAAAAAAAAAAAAAGACCAACAGCTAGTTAATATAGGAAAACCCCTCACAAATTCCCTGAAGAAATATATATTAGTAAGATGGCCAGAAACCCACCTTGATTTGTTATGTGAAATTAGGACATTACAGCCATATCTAGCTGCTTACTGCCCATACAGCAGCCTGCTTCTTGGCTCTGGGACAGAGTGTAACAAGTGTCTTTATGATGGTATGCCTGCCAGAGGGAAAGAGGAGAACACGGATCATACTAATGCTGCATAGTACTCGGTTCCTTCAGAAATTACCCAGAAATGCTTGGCTGGGCAAAGTAGCGTACGTCCCTGAAGGATGCTGTGGTTTCTCTGGCCTGATAAAGGAAAGTACACCGTGTGCATGAGTTGCTGTCTTCTTAGACATTGGCAAGGGCGGCATGCTTGGTAATGAGCTGATTGGGTATTTCAGCATATTTTCTTGCCTTGGGAAATTTTCCGGGTACACCTCTGTTTTCTTTCAGCTGCCAAAAATGTCAGTTACCATCAGACAGGTGTAGCTGGCCTTCTTTACAAAAACAAAGGAGGTGGACTGACACACTGTCATTCTTTGTCCTCTGGTGGCTTGAACGCTAACAAAGTGTCTCCTACCCACTGGATGAGCCACTTCTGCCTCTCTTCTGCTCCCCCACTCCACGCCTTGCCTCTCCTTGTTGAGAAGTGCTGTGAAGGCAAAGCGTAGTAGTTGCTTTATCCCAGAGTATGACATGTGATGTTTGTAAAAGATCAAGGTCAGACTTTTGGGCTGCTGACAGTTTTACCATGCAGGCCAGATTAGTTTTTAAATAGTAGTTAGTGCCTGAATATAGTCATCTGACACTCTCTCCTATCCTAAATTATATGTAAAATAAGAAATATTTTGCTGAGTGCTGGAAGTCAGAGGAGGTGCTGTCCGTGTGTCAGAAACTGGAAGGAGTTTCTAATAGGTTCAGTAAGCTGATTCCAGAGAACTCATTTCCAAGTCATCTTCACAAAACGGAAGCATCGCCATGAGAGAAGTAAGTGTAGATCAGTGGTCTTCTAACTTCTTTGCTGGATAGCCCCTACAAAGATTTTTTTTTTTAATGTTCATTTTTGAGAGAGAGCGTGAGCAGGGGAGGGGCAGAGAGAGACGGAGACACAGAATCTAAAGCAGACTCCAGGCCCTGAGCTGTCAGCACAGAGCCCAACGTAGGGCTCAAACTCAGGAGCCGTGACATCATGACCCGAGCCGAAGTCAGATGCTTAACCGAGCCACCCAGGTGTCCTAGGATTTTTTAAAACATCATATTTTCTTGAGTTTTTATCTTGACATCTAAATGTCTTCATCATTTGTAAAAATAGAAGGTAGAAAACATTACACATTTCATTAGTTGAAAGAAGGTAAAGATTGATCATGCATGGAATAAATTATTTCATGACATGATTTGATAAAATAGGTTTTAATGACCTCACCGAATAACATATTAAGTCTGAAAGGAATCAATAAAAAACATATGCAGACTATATCCAGCACATCTGGTGGTTCCAGATTTCTTTTTTTTTTTTTTTAACATTACAGTTACTTTAAAATAATCCACATCACTATTTTGTTACTTTATTCTGAATTCAGAACTTCTCAACACTGGCCAGGCTCATCTCAACAGACCTGTTGAGCACAGAGAGAAACAGAAAAGCCCGAGGTTTTCCCAAACCAATATTTGGAATCATTTAGGGTGGTGCACCATGGTGAGATTTGAGATCTATAAATAGTAGGACTTGTAGGGTGGGAGAAAAAAATGTTGTTACTGCTGAAAAGCTGTCAGGCAGTTTTAGAAAAGGGTACATATGGAAGCTGAGGATATAGGAGCTCATTTCCATAAAACTATCCCTTTGGAAAGTCCATTTGAGGAGTGCTGGAATAAAGGCTGCTGGGATTCACCGTGGACCTGATGAAGGCTGTGTAGTAAGAGGAATATGGAAGAGACAGATAAGACAGACTGAGGGAAAGAATAGGGATGCTCCATTTAGATCAGTTTAGATGCCATGGGTCAGTCCATTTGAAGGTGCACTAAGCTCATTCTGGGCGCAGGCAGTTCTCTCCAACAAAAGGTGACAGAAGAGATGGGAGGGCTTCCCCCAAAGGGGCAGCCTCAGATCACTCATGACCTCAGCCCCCTAAGTTCGTTCAGGCTGCTATGCTAGATGAAGAAACAGGTAACTAGTCCTCCAACTTACGATCTGAGGCATTTGAGTGTCTGCTATGTGCTAAGCATTGTCTTAAGTACCAGAGATACTCTGGTAATGAAGGCGGATAAAGTGGTACCTCTGTGAAGTTGGGGAGCAGGGAGATGGAGAGACAGGGAACACAAATGTGTGAGAACATGTGAGACAGGATAACGCCATGACAAAAATCACCTGTGTGTTATGACTGGCATGGCAACTCTAGCTTGGCTGATCAGAAATGGCTTCTCAGAGGAAGTGGTGTTCATGTTGAGACCTAAAGTCATCTACAGAAAAATCTATCAGTACATCCAGAATCAGCAAATATTTATTAGGTGCCTACTGTGTGCCAGGCACTGTTTAGGTACCTGGTTTATATTGGAAAACAGGCAAAGATCTTTGAGCATCTTACATTCTACCTTGGACAGCAGGGGAGACACATCATAAATAGTAAGTAGTATAAATAAGTACATTATATGGTATATTAGAAGGTGCTGAGTGTTATGCAGAAAGACAAGGTGTATAACAGGCTAGGGAAAATGGGTAGGATGGGAACAA
This sequence comes from Prionailurus bengalensis, assembly GCF_016509475.1. Lineage (NCBI taxonomy): Eukaryota > Metazoa > Chordata > Mammalia > Carnivora > Felidae > Prionailurus > Prionailurus bengalensis. Next base: position 115,249,479 of record NC_057358.1, read on the forward strand.
AATGTAACCATTTTTTTTTCATTTTATTTTTTAAAATTTACATCCAAATTAGCATCTAGTGCAACAATGATTTCAGGAGTAGATTCCTTGATGCCCCTTACCCATTTAGCCCATCCCCCCCCCCAACCCCTCCAGCAACCCTTAGTTTGTTCTCCATATTTGTGAGTCTCTTCTGTTTTGTCCCCCTCTCTGTTTTTATATTATTTTTGCTTCCCTTCCCTTATGTTCATCTGTTTTGTCTCTCAGAGTCCTCATATGAGTGAAATCATCTGATTTTTGTCTTTCCCTGACTAATTTCACTTAGCGTAATACCCTCCAGTTCCATCCATGTAGTTGCAAATGCCAAGATTGCATTCTTTTTGATTGCCAAGTAATACTCCATTGTATATGTATACCACATCTTGTTTATCCATTCATCCATCGATGGACAGTTGGGCTTTTTCCATACTTTGGCTCTTGTTGATACAAAATGTAACTTTCCTTAGGGTAGTTGGGGTAGGCGACACTGAGCCAGTCACCTAGGAGCGAAGAAATTAGCTGTGTGTAAGGGACCACATAAAGGAGAGCTAGAGCAAAGGCCCCAGGTGGAAATCATGGCTGATACGTGTGGAAAACAGCAAGAGGACGGCTAGAGCAGAGTGAATGAAAGACTTAGTGTTCGGACAGGAGATCAGAGGTGTCACCAGAGGCCAGGCCCTCTAGGCTTTATAGGCCCCTGGGAGGAGTCTTTGTGTTCACTCTGAGCAAAATGGAGATGCGTTGCAGAGTTTTGAGCCAACTGAGATCTCGACAGGTCACCGTGGCTGCTGTGTAAAGAGTAGATACTCAGGATTAAGAGGAAGAGGGCCCGGTGCAGTGGGTCGAGTAATCCAGGTATGAGGTGAAGATGGTCTGGAGCAGGTGTGTCAGAGCAGAGGTGGTGGATGTGGCGGGACTAGCTGTGTACTGAAGGGAGAGGCGGCACCATCTCCTTCCGGATTGGACCAGGATGTGGCACGAAGAGAAGACACAGGACGGTTCCGAGGTTGTGGCCTGAGTGAGTGGGAGATGGCATCAGGAAAGCTGTCGTGGAGCAGGTTTGGATCGAAGATTCGAGGAAAGCACAGAGGCAGAAGGAGAATTTTTTATTCTTCCACTTGTACGTTAAAAAACTGTTACTGAATTTTATGCGCTTAAAAATCACCTGGGGCTGAAACTGTATGATTTTTAAAATGAGGGAGTGGCAGAAACGGGGGAAAGAGAGGCCAAGGAGATAGAGGGGGGTGGAAGGTATTCCACAGGTACTGTTTTGTTCAGGGGAGTATGTAAATATACTGTAGCTGTGTGCTAAAAGTTTTAATTTAAATATGTATGTTTAAAATTTATCAGTAGACTGTATACTTTTAAGAGGTGGCAGTGGGAAAAGTAACAAAAACTTAATTAGTTCACTGAAAGTCAGGAAGGACAAGAAAATATGGTCTGTAAAAAACTGAACAAAGTGAGGAACCAAAGAAGTCTTAGTCTGAGAAATGGGTAGGAGGTACTACCATTTGCTGACACGAGGAAGGTTGGGCAGCAGGGTTTGTGTCAAGAACTGGATTTGGGGTAGAGAGGAGAGAGGGAGAAATACATCTGATTAGGTCATGTCAAATTTAAGATTCCTATTTGACATCACAGGGGGAATGTCACATACACAGGTAAATACGCTATAATTAAGTACATAGTTAAATAGTTAAATATCTTCTTGACTCTCTTTGCTATTTTAAGCTTGTTTTAACTTAGGGGTACTAAGTATACTAACTATATTAAATGTTTTAGGGTTTTTGTGTGTTTTCAAGGCTGTTTAGCAATGCATTTGAAAACTGTGGACACTGCATTGTAGTGACCAGATATAAAGGCAGGTGGCAGAAATACTATCTATTATGGAATTTGATTCAGATTTTATAGTAATTTTGTTTGTAGAACTCCAGGAAGAAATGGTAGGAGATGTATCTCTTTATTTCCTAGATTCGATTAAGTACAGTGAAATTCTGTTTTCTTAGCTCTGGCAACATGAGTAGAATTGAAGCTCAAGTTATACCAAGGAATCCTGACCAAACACAGGAAACCATGAGATTAAGGGATGGTGTAACAAGTGGATGCCCTGGAAAGTGCTTTTGCTCTTGGGAGAGTATTTCAACTACTCATAGTGGTCAAGCTTGTTTTTCCCATACAAGTTTGATATATTCCAGGAAGCCAGTAGTTAAAGGAGAGTAGTATTGTTTGTCCTCACTGATTTTAGTGATTTTACTGTTGAGAATTCAGTGTTTAGAATTTTAGAAACTTTAATGTTTCTCCGAAATATTTGTGTGGAAGTCATTAAAGTTGGGTTTTGCAGCTTCACTTTTTCCTATACGACCTTTTGGTATAAACTTGACGCTTCCCATCAATGTGGGAAAATACGATTACTAGCCGTTGGTTAAGACAATAAAAATTATTTAATGAGTATCTTTGGTTTGTGTCAGTATAGAAGAGATGTAATTTCTGAGGCCTGTATTCTACTTTGAGAGAAGCTGGAATATAAGGAGTGTTGGTCGGGTTTTAGATAACCCATCCAGCGCAGCTCGAGAGCCACAGGGTTGAACACAGCCATGGTCTTTTAGAGGGCACAGGGGATCAAGATGGGGAAACCAAGATTATTCAAAAACACTGAGAGCGGAAACACAGAGTTTGGATGTGGTAGAACCTGGAATGGAAGAGGCAAATCCAGAACGAAGGAAAGAAAGGGCAGGCGTGCTCTGAAAACCAGAGTGACTCTTGCTTTTAGTGACTTCCAGGCACACATGTACCAGCTGGTCATCTGCGCTTAATAGTACAGGTGCGTTGTGTAAAAAGTGAGGAATTAAGACATATACACATGAACTGTTTATTCCATTCTATATGAATAGAACATTCTGCCTAGGTAACTTCAGTTTTAATAACAGAATAGGACCCAGAAACTTTTGTAGTATACTATTGTCTTTCAAGAAAATGAAGAGGAAATAAAGTATATATTCACTATCTAAAAATGTTCTCTGAATTTGGTACAATGTAGTGTGGAGTCTTTAGGGTTAAATGTGTCACCCCCTTCAGTATCTAGGTTCTAAACAGGCTATAGCCCCATAATTTGGAAATCAAGTTTTTAAAAACCTTCGAGAAAACTTCTCAAAAGTCATGGTGTTAACCATGACAACTGGCTATTTGCCAAATTCCATCATGGAACTAGGTTGGTTCACAAAACTCAGAAATGAATTTGAAATAATATACTCTGTCTAATATTATATCTAGTGTAGTTAAAGTTATTTTATTTATAAATTTATTGGTTAAAGTCGCCATTTTATTTTTTATTTTTTTTAAATTTTCTTTTTTTGAACGTTTATTTATTTTTGGGACAGAGAGAGACAGAGCATGAACGGGGGAGGGGCAGAGAGAGAGGGAGACACAGAATCGGAAACAGACTCCAGGCTCCGAGCCATCAGCCCAGAGCCTGACGCGGGGCTCGAACTCACGGACCGCGAGATCGTGACCTGGCTGAAGTCGGATGCTTAACCGACTGCGCCACCCAGGCGCCCCTAAAGTCGCCATTTTAAATCAATTATTCATTTATTTCTGTGACACATTCATGAAGGAGGAGTGGAAAAACTAGGAAAGGCAGTAGTCCCTCCTCCACGGGGAATACATTCTAAGACCCCCAGTGGATGCCTAAAACCACAGATAGTCCTGGACCCTATATATACCATGTTTTTTCTTCTGCACATGATAAAGTTTAATTTATAAATTAGCCACAGTAAGAGATTAACAACTAATAGTAAAAAAGAACAATTAGAACGGTATGCTGTAATAAAAATTGTGTGAATGTGGGTCTCTCTCTCAAAATATCTTACTGTACTTCAGTTACCCTTCTTGAGATGTGAGAGGATGAAATGCCTACATGAGGGATAAAGCAAGGCGAGTGACATAGGCATTGTGACCTAGCGTTAGGCGACTCTTGACCCTCTGACAGTGTGTGACCACAGTTGACCAGGGGTAACTGAAACCATGGAATGCAAAACCATGGTTAAGGGGGGGCTACCGTAGCTGATTTAGACAAATTATTCAAGAAGTTTTGTCACAAAGGGAAGGGACAGGGTATCCTGACTGGCCAGTGTAACCATGAAGTTCCGTGGAGGAAATGATGTCATGCCATTTGTAGATTTGTCTGATTTTATTGTATCTTGAAATTATTCTTCTCCCCTTTATTCCAACACTGTTGCTACCCAGTTTCTCAAGGAGGCCGGTGAGACAAGAAGGTTCTGGCAAGTGACAGTATTTCGGACTGCTTTGCAATTGTGTCCTTTTAGTTCAGCTCTTTGTGATTTTAGTTAATACAGGTCCAGTCCCTGTTCATCTCGGAGTGAACCAATGTTATCGAATAGCTAAACACCATGAATGCATACTCTAAAATGGGTTCTCCCAAGTTTCTCTGAAGAACCTCTGCCTCAGACTAGGAGCGTCTGGGAAGGTAGACTGTAGTAGGTCACCTCAAGCACAAAATCTTTGTGAAACCTTTTTATCTTAAACATTTTTTAAAGTTTCTATTCCAGAATATATTCATATTTGTTTTGACATATAAATGTTTATCATTTAATAAAATCGACCCTCCAGGAAAATATGCCATGTTTATCTTGTTGCTTGCCCACTGATTGTACCCCAGGGAATGGTTCTGCCTCAGTTTTAGGAACTGGATGTATGGGAAAGAACACTGGCTGGACTGGGGATGGAAGTATTTGGGTAGCCCCATCTTTGCCATAAATTAGCTGTGTGACCTTGGGAAAATCGTTTGAAGCTATTGGTTTCCATTTCCTTTATATGAATGGGGAGAGTTGAGTGGCCAGACTGGAAAATCATAAATCCCCTTCCTCCTGTCATTCTATAATGACATAGACTCTGGCATGCTGGACCCATGACCTCAGGCCCAGGTGGTTGCACATTATAGACATAAGATCCAATTTGTACAACTTTTTGCCCTTCTTTACTACTTCATGATTACAATTCAGTTTTGATTATTGAATGAATAAAGATGAGTGGGCATCTTGGCATAAGTGGTTTATACATTTTTCTTTCCCTTTCCTACCCAGATGGAAATATGAATTAAGTCCAGAGCCCTTATCTGGCAAATAAAGAAATGGACATACGGTTTTCATGAATTTAGTCTGCTTTCATATTCAACAGTCTCATCCCTTCCCCTCAACCTGTATCCTCCCTGATAGAAACCTAGCCACTAATACAAGTACCAGCCAACGAAATATTCCCCTGTAACCTCTACCAATAGCCAAAACGTTACATAAACTTTTTAAATAAAGACCGCCATCAAAGGGCAGTACTTCTAGGCTCATCCAAATTGCTATGTAAAGCACATTCTCTAAACTAACCAAACTGTACTATCCATGAGAGCAAGCATCCCTCTTCTTAAGCTTCTAAGCTATTTCTCCAGGCTTTACCAAATTGTGCTTTCTCTTAAAGTAGGACATTCTGTGCCCCTTTGCAAGCTGGTGTGACTAACATTGCTAGAATTGCCAAAAAGAGGAGAGAAAGAGAGATAACTGAGGTGCTTTAAGAATAGGGAATTTCGGGGCGCCTGGGTGGCGCAGTCGGTTAAGCGTCCGACTTCAGCCAGGTCACGATCTCGCGGTCCGTGAGTTCGAGCCCCACGTCGGGCTCTGGGCTGATGGCTCAGAGCCTGGATCCTGTTTCCGATTCTGTGTCTCCTTCTCTCTCTGCCCCTCCCCCGTTCATGCTCTGTCTCTCTCTGTCCCAAAAATAAATAAACGTTGAAAAAAAAATTTAAAGAATAGGGAATTTCACCGGGCTCTTTGCAAAATACAGTGTGGCTGATATGTGTATTATTATGTGGAAATACTATCCCCTACTTCTATGTGGTAGAATGGTCTCCACCTCAAGGTCATACTAAGTAAGTGACGGCTAGACCTCAAACCTAACAGTGAACATAGGCTGGCCGTAGCCCCTGCTTCCCTCAACCATCACTGCCTGTCACTCCTTCCCCACACCTACCTGCATGTTATGGTGATCAGTTACCTGATGTACAAGTGTGTCTGGATTTCTGCCCTGCTTGAGAATGAGGAATATCTCAGATCACACTTCAAGAATGCAATGTAAAACTCCCTTGTCTTGAGCTAAAAATATAGAAACATTTTTAAGTGACTAAATCTCTTAGCTTATACGTCTTAATTTTTTTTTTTCTGACAAAACAACTTACAAATGGCAGCCAGTGACATTTTCCCCCAGTCTTGCATCTTAGAATAGCCAGCTGCTGGTTTTCTAGATCTTTGAAAGATGCCTTGAATTCAAAGATGCCAGAAATCTGATGTGGGGAGTGGGGGGTGGTTGGTTAGTATTTGCATTACTGAAAGTACTTTTATGGAGTGATAATGCAAAGGTTAATGATAGCAAACTGTCTTTGTCCACAGCTGGAATTGTGCTCAGGTGTATCTACCTCTAACACTTGCCCTTTGCCCTGTTCACATGGCCTTGTAGCCCCTCTTTGGGGCTGTGGCCAAGGAGGAAAGGGAGAGTGACTCCATGGCTCAGCAGAGGAGGAAAGTTATAAGACTTGTGCAATCAGACAGTTCCCTGATGTTTGGCTTTAGGCTCAGGACAGGGACATTAATATTTCCAGTAGAAACTGGCTACACACACAAGCACCACTGAAGGACCCTGCCCTGGCTGAATGTGAGTTTTGCTTGGAGATGCAGCATAGTTTGGTAGAAGGGTCACCAGCTCGAAAGCCAGACCAACCCAAATGTGAATCCCAACATTAGCCCTTACTCTGCTGTGTGACTTTGGGCAAATTATTTAACTTCTTGGAATCTCCATTTTCTCATCTGAGTAACAGATGTAAAATACATACATTGAAGGATTGCTAAAAGATTAAGTAATGAGAAAGCAAAAGAGGATAGCCACTTTGGGAAGCAGTTCTGCAGTTTGTTAAGAAGCTAAACATAGGGCATCTGGGTGACTTGGTTAAGCATCTGACTCTTGGTTTCAGCTCAGGTCAACTCAGGTTTGTGAGTTTCAGCCCCGCATCAGACTGTGCACGGGCAGTGCAGAGCCTGCTTGGGATTCCTTCGATCTCTCCCCCTCTCTCTCTGTCCTTCCCCTGCTCCCTCTCTCACTCTCTCAAAATAAATAAATAAGCTTTAAACAAAAAAGCTAAACATAGTCTTACCACATGATCCAGAAGCCCTCCTCTTAGGTATTTAGCCAAGGAAGTTGAATGCTTATGTCCATACAAAAAACCTGCACACTAGTGTTTATAACAGCTTTATTCATAATTTGCCAAAAAACTGGAAGCAACCAAGATGCCTTTCAGTAATTGAATAGATAAACTGTGGTACATCCACGTGATGGAATATTTTTCAGCAGTAAAAAGAAACGAGCTATCAAGTCATGAAAAGACATGGAAGAAACATATGCATATAGCTAAGTGAAGAAAGCCAGTCTGGAAAGGCTACATACTGTAGGATTCCAACTGTATGGCATACTGGAAAAGACAAAACTGTAGAGACCTCAGTGGTTTCCAGGGGTTTGGGGTAAAGGGCTAAGCAATGATGAGGTGAAGCACTGAGGATTTTTAGGGCAGTGAAACTATTTTGTATGATACTGTAATGGTAGATCCATGGCATTAAGCACCTATCAAAACCCATAGAACGTACAGTGCCAAGAGTGAACCCTAATGTAAACTGTGGACTTCAATAAACACGCAAAGAAAGTTTCCTCAAAAGATCAAACAAAAGGATGTATCTAAACGACCTAACCTACTAACTAGTATATGCTAGGCTCTAATAAATGATAGATATTGTTATCATTTCTATTCTTATTCTAAGTTCCAATAGTGTCATTTAGACATAGTTTCTGTCTGGGTTAGATGTATCAGTTTTAATTAAAAGTGATAATATTACTTAAAAATCTAGCTGGTTACCAAATGAGAATTAGCTGTCTTTTATAATCATGGATGGGTTCAAAGAAGTGTCTGTTTTCTCCCCCTGCCACCCATCCTCTGCTAAGTTAATAATTTGTTGCCAAACCCAAGCAAAGCAAACTCTGGCTCAGGCACAAGTTTCATTGAGTTTTATTTCAGTCCGTGAATTATGGTTGGTGTAAACTCTGGGTCTGGATTTGCTTAGTTATATAATGCGATTGCAATATAAGGTCTTGAGTTGATTTTGCCATATATCCTGTATTGTTATGTAAAATTCTGCCTTTAATCAAGAACTGCCCCGATACAATATCCTTATTTGTCTTGCATGAAGTTTCTCCTCTTTGTAAGTTTTTTTTGTATGGTTCAAATTAGTGTGGGAAGAATAGGCAGGAAATATAAATTTAAGTGGCACATGTTAAGCATAAAAGAATTATATGACAAAGCATTAAAATGGTGCACATTTTAAATTTGCCGACACCTGAGGGGTTGCATAATTAAATAAGAACTGACACCTATTCTGTGACTGAAAATCGAATGTGTCCGAGTCTCTTTCCTTTTTTCAGCCCATGCTAAGAATCTAGCCATGCAAAAATGTCCAAAGTGGCCAAATCCCACAGAATCCAGTACAACAATGCAGAGAAGTTGTCAAGAACATGCACTAAATAGTCTTTGGGTTTTTACTGAGCGCTGCAACTAAATGTTACATTTATGTCCTTGTCCTCTACCTCTCGCTTGGCAGCTTTTTCTTGGCTCATTTTAGAGAGACCTGGATCTGCAAGCAGTCAGGGGAAGTTGGGACAGAAACTTGCTCTCTTTCTTTTCCTTTTCTTTTTCCTGCACATATGTGTGCCTTTATACCTTCTCTCACATTTACGTTATCCATGCCTGTTGGAAAAGTCTTAATGACCAGTCTAGTTGGTTTCTAATTTTTTTTAATGTTTATTTATTTTTGAGAGAGAGAGTGTGAGTGGAGGAGGAGTAGAGAGCGAGGGAGACACAGAATCCGAAGCAGGCTGCAGGCTCTGAGCTGTCAGCACAGAGCCCCACGCGGGGCTCGAACTCACGGACCGCGAGATCGTGACCTGAGCCGAAGTCGGACGCTTACCGACCGAGCCACCCAGGTGCCCCTAGTTGGTTTCTTTTGTCCCACCTCTGTAACTATTTTAGATTGAGGTCTCTAGCTCATGTACCAGAGTCTGTATAACAGATCATCTCAAAGCCAAAGGGACCTCAGTGGTCCAAGCGTCAGCAACAGGGGCACTTGCCGGCAGAACTGGGGCTTGCCCTGGGTTCTGTGGATATTGGGGAACCACTGGACTGTGGAAGGGTATGGAGCTGAGCAGGGTGGGAGGCAGGGTGAGCTCAGAACTATCCAGGAAAGGGAAAGAGTATGTGTTTGAAGAAGAGGTATTTCTGGGGAATCTGAGAGCAGATTGTAGTTCAGGGCAAGCCAGAACCACCCTCTCCCCCACCTGCTGAGGGGGTCACAGAAAAGAAGCTGACTTGAAGCCACAGAATATTGCCTGCAGATAAATGCTCAAATCAAAGGGTTGGACAGGTAGGGGAAAGCAAAGTCAGTAGTCGGAGCCTGGCGGTCATATGAGGTTTCTCAGCTGCCTGGCGACTCTCTGGTGGGTCAGTGCCAGCCCCCAAGTACAAGCCATACTTTGGTGCTGGCTGTAGACATACTGTTTTCTCATAACTACTGTCATTCAAACAGGATCTAGTTTCCTGGCATGAGCAGATTGTTCCCACTGAGCACACGCACTGTGCTGTGAGCAAGGCAGGGCAAATCCTCAGAGGAACTGGATGGATTTCTCATTCTGAGATAAGGAAGGGGGTGGAGAGGAGCTGACTTCACCTTCTGTTTATGCAGGTTCTGAATAAAATGAGTAGAGCCCACACTCCACCCCCCAGCCCCCAGAATAAATAAGGTTCAAGTGGGATTACCCAGTAGAAATCTAGTGCAAGTGCATTTCGACTTGTTTGAGGGATCTAAATATTTAATCTCCCTTCGTCATGAATCCTAGAGTCATGTGTAAGTGCTAATGACCAAGGCCCTGAAAGCAAACACTGGAACTGGAGTCAGAAGTGTTGCAACTAGTACAACTTCTGCTGTGACGTCCTAGAAACTTTGGAGTATGCCAGAGGAAACAAGCCTGAAAACGTGGAACTGGCAGTCAGGAGGCCTGGGTTCTCCAGCTCAGCCTGAACCCCAGGGCCTCTTCTGTCAAGTAAGGACATGGGCAAAACATCTCAGAGGACAAGTCGTTTTTCTAACTTGCAACATGATAGAACCCGCAGGGGTGCGTGAAATCAGCCACACAAATTGTGAAACCTAAGTTCATGGTTCCGTTCATTCTCTGATAGTGGATCAATGCAACTGTGTCTTCAAAATAGAAAATGAACTAGATGACGATCTGGTATCTGTGACCCCCACATTTGTTCAAGTTATGCCAGTGATCAAAAGTTTGGCTTGTCACGGCTTCCCCACAGAGATTGGAATCACCCCCCTGGGGGCTTTTAGCAATCTGCAGGGGTGTTTTTTAGATGTCACAGTGATTAAGGGCAGGGAGGTGTGGGTGATATTTGATGGGCAGGAGCCCAGCTGTTGAACAGTACTCTGGACAATCCTGCAGAGCAAAGAATTATCCCACAACTTGCACGGCTTTCATATCTGCTGCCAGATATTAAATGTAACTTTATTTTCCATATAGATGTGTATTTTTCACGTTCGAAAATATACACTGAATTTTCCAGGAATATGTACAAGTAGAGGTAAGATTGTACTTTGTTTTCTTCAAAACTTTACCAAGAATTATTCATCATTTCAGAAAAATCAGATCACCAATAGCAAACACTAATGATGTTTGAGTCACCAACACAGCAATAACACAGAATAGTCTGTGTTATCGATGTCACATTCATGGTGATTCCACAGGTGTATGAATCTGAGGCAAAATTGCTTTTTAGAAGAGTCATGCAGAGTATTTATATATTGACATATGTATCATTTTATAGAAGTTATTTTCTTTTCATTGCTCCTTTGTATTATAATTTGCATATTGTTTAAAAATATTGGTAGGTTTTTTATCAGTCAGTAAATATACTATGATAAAAAGTTTTTAACAAGGCATTGTATCTGATTGAATTGAAAACCACTGGGCCAGAGGATCCTAAGCTCCCTTTTAGTTTTAAAATTCTCTCAGCGTATGTGATTATTTAATCTGATGCCTTCATTTTTACTGGTGAGTAAACTGAAGGCCGTTAAGTCTTTCGTGCATTGCATTCGACAGAGATTTACCGATGGTCTCCTAGGGAGATGGGCATGTAGTTGTGTGCTATGCACAAAAAATGTGATCCTTGTCTACAAGGAGCCTTGGGTCTGGTAGCCAAGATGAGATAGATATATGCCAAGAAATAGGAAAAAGAGAGAGAGAGAGAGAGAGAAAAGAAAAGAAAAAAGAAAAGAAAAGAAAAAAGTAAAGAAAAGAAAAGAGAAAGAGGAAGAGAAAGAAAGAAAACCCAGTAACTGGTTAGTAGCTCAGCTGCATCTAGAACCCACCATTGCTGTGAGGGCTGGTTCTCTCTCCCTGCCCGGCCTGAAGGGGGGGCCTGACATGATAAGGCCAGAAATGTTTCTGGCTCTGATCGTTGGGTAGGTAGGCAATATCCCACCAACTAACAGAACGTGATTTTAGTTTACTTTCTTTTTCCGAGTAACAAAGGCCCAGGAGTAGCTATTTAGCTCACCACCCGTACCGCTGCTCATGCATGAGGGTAAGAATTGACATGAGGACGTCAATGGTGAGAGGGGAGGGGGCACAGAAAGCAGGTTCTAGAGCGCCGTCCTCTAGTAGAAATATAATGCAAGCTGCAACATAAGTCACAAACGCGATTTTAGATTTTCTAGTAGCTCCATTTAAAAAAGTAAAAAGAAATGTAAAATTAGTCTGAATAATATAGTTTGTTTCACCAAATATACCCAGCATATTAGCATTTCAACAGGAAAGGAATGGCAAACAAGTATTAATGAGATACTTTACCCTCTATTTCTCACTGGGACTTCAAAATCTTGGTGTATACTTCACACAGCCCTCAATTCGTGCAAGGCTCATTTCACACATGGCTGGTGGCTCCTGTACTGGACAGTGCAGCTCCAGGGAAGTGGCTCTCAGCGCCTCTTCTGCCTCTACCTAGTTCAGCCATGTAGGCACCCCATCCATGATTTCCCATCCCGCGCAGTGACTCCCATCTAGAGGATGCGCTCCCGTGAGATGACAACGGCTGGGGACGGGGGTGCCGCAGTGGCATTTACCACCACCCACCTCCTCCCTGTGCTAGCGTCAAAGGCACTGAAAGTACGGAGGGTTTCTGGAAAGTCTTGCTCACATAGGTCAGTGTGCTAAAGAGCCAGCCCAGGAAGGGAGGGCTGATGACCTGGAAGCCGGGGTTGGGATTTGGAGAAGTGGTTGAGTGCCAGACGCTCAAGGGCTCAGTATACAGAACTTGACTACAGAATGTCACAGGTTTACTACTTTTTAAGTAATTTATTTTTTCTTCTCATCTTCATCTACTCATTTGGTTCATTTATGCAATGCACGTACAAAAGGAATCAGACCAGGTGATCGTCGAAGGCCCTTCCCTGTCCAGGTTACTGCCCCCTCATTTGTAAAGGGGCCCATCAGAGCCTCTGACCTGGTGTTTCAAAGGACTGTTCCTGGCCAGGCCTTGCCTGGCCCTGAGGTATTTGAAATGTGTTTTCATAATTCCTAAGAGTTATGTTCAGGGCTGTGTGTGTATAGGGATGGAGGGGATGGGGGGCAGAGAACGTGGAGCCTGGCTGGGCAAAGTGCTTTACTTACATCGTCCTACTGAATCAATAGAACAGCCACTTGAGGTAGACAGTATAGTTATCCTCATTTTCCACAAAAGGAAGTATGGCCAAAGAGGTTAAGTAACCTCCTCCAGGTCCCAGTAGCTGTCATCTTTGTATTTATGGTTGCCAGGCAGAATTTTCTTTCTTGGCAGTAACCTGCCTGCCTCTGCGTGCTCATCTTTCTTTTCCATGCCACGTTCTTTCCCCACCCCTCACCCTCCACCACAAATGTGCTTCAGGTGGGAGTCCCTCATCGTAAAACATGTTGAGGGCTTCTACTCTACTATATGTGGCCCTCAGACTTCTAAACTGGTTTTCCATTTGATGGCTCAGATTCCTCTTTCAGGAAGCTCAAGCTGGGAATGTGGGACATCCAACTTCTGTCAGGTCACCATTCAGCCAATGGGGGATCCCATTCGCCTGTCATCTCCCAGGGATCCAGACATGAGAGCAGCCTTAGGGATCCATAGGAAGAAAAGCTGCTTCCCAAGACCAGAAGGGGGCTGCCTGGCCACTTAGGCAGGGCCTTGCCGATGAGCAGAGCCTTGCCAGAACTCCCCCCTCCAGGTCTGTTCCTCAGCTTTGCACGTCAAGGGTAATCTCAGACTGAGGGCAGAACAGGCTGGGAGATGGCGTGGGAGAAGCTGATTCATGACACCCAGTCTTAGGAGAGACTAATGTATAAATCAGAACACCTGTTCATTAATGTGCTGGAAGGCACAGATATTTATGTCTGCAGGCAGGCCAGCATATTTTTATTTCCACAGAAAAACCTTGCATTAGGAGCCAGATTTTTATCAGGAAGTTGTGTATCACACCTGGAATCAGAACTAGGAGAGTTATTGTTGAAACATTTAAGTATTTATAGTTGAAGAGGATGTGATACAAAATGGCATTTCGTGAAAAAGGTCAGCCTCTCTTCCAGGCCTTGCCTCTCCGTCCTTAGCGCCTTCCTCAGAGGCAACCCGTATGCCCAATTTCTTCCACAAGTTAGATTGTCTGAGGCTGTATTTCCTGAATAGGGATGTGCCCACTGCACAGACCTTTCTTGCAACGTTGCTTACGTTGCAGGTAACTTGCGTCTTCTGGGTGGTCTCCCTCCCTGGACCAGTTTTTTCTTGACACATCAGAGGGTCGGGAGGTGGGAAGCATGGAGATGATAGAGGCCAGCTGGGGAGAGGGGCACGCAGGGCTTGTGGAGTGGGAAGAGCTCTACTGTCCCGGGGAGGGTGTGGGGGTGAGTGAGAAGAGAGCTATCTGGTGACAGTGCAAAGGAGTGTACCCAGGCCCCTGGCAGGAAGTGGACGGGTGGTGGGTATTTCTCTAACCACTCCCAGCCTCTGGGGAACAGGGCAGGAAAGAAAACCCCAGAGTGGGAGAGACAAAGGGGGGCTCTGCCCCTTCACTGTCTTGAAGGGGGCAGCAACCCTGCCCCAGGAAAACACCCCAAAGGGACAGGGCAGGGACCAAAAACATTGTGAGAGACAACCTGGCCCCAGAGCAGCCAAGTAAGGTGCCTTCCAGCTCCAGCGTCCTGACCTGGAGACAGCACCGGAGAAGGTCTGCAGAAGGAACAATTAGCCAATTCATTATGTTGACATTTCTAGCCACAAGATAAGGCCTTTTCCCTTAATTAGGGCCGTGACAGATAAAAATATATTCCCAGCCAACCCCTGTTATCCACATGGGCAGACCTATCATCCCTACTTGGTCTGGCCCTGTCCTTATTAGAGGGCTTGCTCTGTGTGCCTACACTTGGCAGCTCTGTAAAGGCTTCGGAAGGAATAAACACAGGGCCTGCTTCCTGCCCTTCGTCTAGAAGAGAAGACTCATTCATACACATGGTCCGTGGCAGCAGACTTCGGTGGTTCAAGAACAGGAAAATAAAACTAATGGGGGGGGGGTGTGTGTCTGGAAACCAGCTCATGTGAGGCAAATAAAGCTAGTGAGGGATTCTGGTCGCCAGTTCAGGTGAGGAAGCAGGGAGGGGTATGTAGTGCGGAAGGAGGGGGGGGGCGGTAACTAAAAGAAGCCGTGAACACCATCTCAGATGTTGGAGAGGCAGTGGGACGTAATGTGTGGTAGGTAAAAGCCAACCTCTGAAGGCACTTACCCCCTGTGTGACTTCAGACAAGCCATTTCACCTCCCTGTGCTTCTCTTTCTCCGTTTTAAGAAAGCGAGGACAATATGGTACCTATCTCATTGGGCTGACGGGAGAACTGAGCAGGTTGATAACACAGTAAGCACTTGTGACAGGGTGAGAGAGCACCATTCGAGCATTTGCTGCTATGCCTAAGAAGGCAGGGAGCAGACAGTGGGTTGCACCTGGTACGCAGAGGAGACAAAGTGATGGAAAATCTGCCTCAGTGTATGGATTACCTTATTTTAAATTAGAGTTACCCAACAGGGGACCTTGAAAAATAAAGAGCAAAGAAAACTTGAGAGTTTGAAGGGGTTTCTTCTCTAACCCAGACCCTTTTGAGTTCTGCATATCTATCTAGTCGTCTGTTTGGCGTTTCCACTAGGATGTCCCCCAGGCGTCTTATGCTTAACATGTTCAAAAAGCTGATCTCTGGATCCTGCGTCTACCTGCTTCTCCTGCATCTTTCTCCATTTCGATGCCAGCAGTGGCAATACCAGCACCCCCGGTCTTGTTGTTGATGCCTCTATCTTGGTCCTTATAGTTAATCAGTCAACAACAGATACCCACTCTACTCTTCAATATGGAGTCCATCTACTTTTCTCCATGGTCACTGCCTGGTGACTGGTTTCTCGTTCAAACAATCATCTCTCCCCTGCAGTAACTTTCCAACTGGCCTTATTGTTTTACCTCTGCCTTAAGGCCAGCAAGCCTACAGGGCAGCTTGGGGTAGAAAAAAATATATACTGACCACATAAGAAGGTGCAGCTGGGACCAGGTATTTATAAGCAGACAGAGGCCGGATTTCCCCCATCATGTGCTCGTGTGGCTGGTGTCCTTGTGCCTCACCACCTGCTCAGCCATGTGCACTGGCCCTTCTTTCCAGTTCATTCTTCCAACAGAGTGATTTTATTAAAATGTAAATTGGATCTCACCATACTTCTTTCTAATATCACCCAGACCCCCAGTCTTTCATGGCTTCCTGTTGCCCTTGAGCTCTAAATCAAATCTGGGTTCCATCTACAATGGTACAGTAATTGGCATTAATAGCCACTAATAAGAGATTTTACTGCAAAAACTAGCTCTGGGTAGATCCAGAACTTTAGCTCCAAGATAGAGCTGAGAGGCACTCTGCCTAGTACAGAGGCGATAGGCTGGACACCTAAGGTCTGGAGCCAGCCTGCAGACAGGCTATCACAGCATGTAAAACCAATGTTTAGTTGACCCTAATTAAAATCGAGATTTCACCTAAAACCTGGATTCTTGGCTTCCCAAAGTTTTCAAGATGTGGAGACATTGTCTCCTCCTCCTCCTAGGGCTTTGGTTGGTGCTGAGTGGCACTGTCTCCCTCGCCACCACTGCTCCACGTTTTATACTCACTTGTGACCCCTACTAGGCCCTGGCAGATATTTGAATTTGCATCCCCTAAGCTCATTTGACAGGAGGGAAGCTGAAGCTAGAAAGGTGGCACATCAGTCTCCAGGTCTTGTGCTGGGTCTTGAACCATCTCATGGCTTCTGCTGTCTCTACTGAATCACAGAGGCCTCTCAGTTGAAGACTGAAAGGAGACACAATATGCAACTGGGTTAATTATTCTTTCTGCTGTGATTGCTAACCAACGCGTCCTTTAGTTTTGCTTATATCTGTAGCAACGTGAAAATTAGAACATACAGTCTGGAGGACCAGGATGGTGTTCTATGAATATCACCTACACTGCTTGAGACTCTAGGCCAAATAAGTAAAGTGGAGAGATAGGGAGGACTGAAAAGGACAGGGAAAATAAAATACGGACAGCTTTTGAGACAGGAACGGCCTCTTCCTTGCGGAGTTGTGGAAAGCCAGCTGGGCTCTGCTGCCTTTCCCGGGGTGTGGAGATCGAGGTGTAGACAGCAGTGAGTCTGTTACCCAGACAGGAGTGAGTGGCAGGAAAAGGACCAGAGAGCAGATCTGTGGGTTCAGTGCCCCATGCCATGCTGTCACACCCTGAAAATTACCGTGGACAAATCAATGATTGCAAAAAGGGAAATTTGCAGTTGACTTGGCAAACAATAGCCTTGACCAATCAGGAGGAACTTGGATGAAACATAGCCCCAGGGTCTCGAATCAGATAAAGTCGTCCTGTGTTCTTTAAGGAAAGAGGCCACATCACGCATCGGGAAATTAGCCACGACAGCTACCAGATCCTCCTGGATACTGCATTCTCTTTGTCCCCTAGTGAATCATGGTCAGGAAACTGCCATGAAGCTGTTCTGAGTCCTGAGTGACTCAAGACCTCATCCTCATTGCAACCCTGGGCTCCTTTCTCCTAAGCTAATAAAGAGGCAGGCTGTGTATAAGGGGGAAAATGGAGTGACAGGACCTGTCTCCAAAGGCAAGCCATGGGCGGGGGGCAGGGGGGTACAATGTGACATGCTTTCACCTTCTGGGCTTTGTCTCTCTTGTATTATTCTCTTTTTTGTTTCTCATTAGGGTCTAAAAATGTTTAATGGTACTTAATTATACTTCTTTTATCTGTATTCAAGTGTATCTTGGAACTCATGCATACATTAACACTCTCTCATAATTAAGCCCAGGCAATTAGAATATTTTATCAGTAAGAGAAATATTTTCCTCTAGACCTAGATGTAGAAATCAAATCCTCTCTTTCAGATCTCTGAGCCATTGCTCAACAATGGAAGTCAGATTTATGATTTCATAGTCCTCTCCTTTTGATGGCCGACTAATGGACACAGTGATTTACACAAACAAAATGTGCTCATAGAAGAATAGGCTCACATTGTTGATTTTATTTCTAGAATCCCTGGGGCCTCTGTTTTTCCCCATAGAGACTATACTTAAAAGAGTGAGTAATGGATCAATAAGTAACACTGGGGTGGGGTGGGGGATGGGTGCAATAGGTGATGGATATTAAGAGTACACTTATTTTTTTATTTATTTTTTTTAGAGAGAGAGAGAGAGAGCACACAAGTGGGAGAGAGGCACAGAGGGAGAACGGGAGGGAGAATCTTAAACAGGCTCCTTGCTCACTGCAGAGCCCAACACGGGGCTTGATCCCACAACCCTGGGATCATGACCTGAGCTGAAATCAAGAGTCAGATGCTCAACTGACTGAGCCATCCAGGTGCCCCAAGGGTACACTTAGCTTGATGAGCACTGGGTGATGTGCAGAATTGCTGAATCACTGTATTATACACCTGAAACTAATAAATTAACTATACTGGAATTAAAATTAAACAATAACTAATAGTCTTCCACTCCCTGCTCTTAGACAAAAGTAATTTTCGAAATTCAGACTAAATTACTTCCACTAATGATATATTTCCATTAGTTGCTTGGATCAACAGGAGTAAGAAACTTTTTTCTTTTTCCACGAAGACTTCTCTGCCACCAAGTTCTTTCAGCTTAAGAATGTTTGTTAGTTTGTCACAATACTTCTTCAGTTCAGGAGGCATTGACTTTATTCATTCGAAGTGTAAAATCTGTTGCTATTCTCATCTTTGTCTAAGCTTGTCTTTTTTTTTTTTTAATTTCTATTTTAACGTTTATTTATTTTTGAGACAGAGAGAGACAGAGCATGAACAGGGGAGGGTCAGAGAGAGGGAGACACAGAATCCAAAACAGGCTCCAGGCTCTGAGCTGTCAGCACAGAGCCCGACGCGGGGCTCGAACTCACGGACCGCAAGATCGTGACCTGAGCCGAAGTCGGCCGCTTAACCGACTGAGCCACCCAGGCGCCCCTAAGCTTGTCTTTTTAAAACTGAGGACTTTTTCCTTGCCTGGGGTTCAGGCAGAAGTAGAGAGAAGGATCTAGTTAAGAGGAGGGGTGCAAGGGGGAGAGCATAGAACCAGGTAATTAGCGAGAGTGGGATATGAAGGGGGGATTGTCACAGGAGAAGGAAGCAGGGCTGTTGGAACGGAGTGGTCCAAAGAGACCCTACTTTAAAGGGCTGCCGTCATAAAAACCCAGCTGCACAAATCTGGGAAATTACCAAATAGCAAAGAGTCCGCCATCCAAGCAGTTCGGGGGCAACTGCTCTCGGCAGTAAAAATACCGAGTTGTGGAGAACACAGTGACCCACTCTGACAACATAATGAAATGGATGGCGATTCCCCAGTGGATGGAAATTTGCTTTTTACCATATCCCAAAACACTGGCTCCAGGGGGTGAGTTGTGTTTTTGTTTGTAATGCCCTGCACTGATGGTTCCTGGAAACTCGACTGCTAGTCTCTGCCTTCTGGTGCAGGCTCTGAGGCGGCATCACCCTCACCTCTAGGTCGCTCTTATGACACACCCTGGGTCTCATTTTCAGTGTCTCGGCATACTTTCCAATGCTTCCAGTAATTGATTGTGCAAAACACAAAACCAAAAGCAGATGGGACATATGTAGATAAGCTGTTTTATTTTTCATCCCTATAATTTGCTAGGTTTGATAGCACTTCAATTTTCTAACCATAAAAGCTGCTTCTATGCTCTTTGGAACACACACACACACACACACACACACACACACACACACACACAATGCTGCCAGTAAGTAAGCTAAAAGAATATTACATGTGGTTTTCTGTTGTTGTTTTGGGTTTTTTCTCCTTTCTTTTTTTAAGGAAATACCTTGCTGCTAGGGAAAGAAAGTCAAAAAAATTACTTTGAGTGTATTTCCCAGGGCTCAGGTTACTTCTGGAACTATTGTGTTAACACCCAAGAATACTTCGGAATGTCCTATCATAGCTGAAGTTAAAACCTAGCTTTCTGCTGAGTGGTATTCCTGAAGGCACTCCCTCTGGGAAGTCACTGTATTCATTTATTAAAGTTTTAGATGCTGGTTTTGGCATCTGTGTCTCCTGCATCGGTGAGAGGGCGCTGCTCTGTCCAAGAAACGTGACTGACCAGCGGGAGGTGAAGGCTGCCCCTGACACAAATGGGACATGTTGGTGGGGACACTTTACAGGAAGTTCCTTTGGGCCCATTGTCTACTCGTCAGCTAAATGCTCACATTATCTTCTCAGTCAGATGGACATTGCCAATGTGGATTTATAAGGGGCTTGTTTTAAATCAATCATGTATTATTTATTAAATAAATATGTATTATTATTTGTATTATAGTATCTATTAGGGTACACCTGCCCCTGAAACTCAGGCTGTGAAATGAATAATTTCTTCTCTGTAGGCGACCTCCTCGTTGGCTCCAGGCTCAACCATTTAGTAGGTGTCTCTGGGCATCTGAACAGTTTGGGAACCATATCTGAACCAGCACGAAATTACTGCCCAGTAATCCTCTTTCGCAAGGGATCTGTGGACACACATCTAATCCGACAGAGACAGCAGAGCACAGAGCCTCATCGGAAGAGCAGACTCCAGAGCCAGACAGACCCGGCTTTGAAACCAGACTGTCACTTCTTAGGCTGAGTGCTTTGGAGAGACTTATTCAGCTTCTCGTAATATTAACACCCTCTTTATAAAAAGAGAATGATGATAACACCTATCTCCTGATGGCGGCCTCAAGAGTAAAAGTGTTGCCATTGCCGTCCCTTCTCCTTGTTTTAAAATGATACAAGGGGGAACACACTTATATAGGAGAACTCTCTGAAACCGCCCAGGACCGTGTTCGAAACCGTTTATAAGCTGGGAGCAGGGCATTTGTCATATTAGTCACAGTGGAGAATGAAAGGGCTTCTCTTGCTTCTCCTCTCTGTCATCCACTCAGTAGCTGGAGGGGAGATTTGGGTTAAGGCGAGGATGAACAGCAGCAGGAGGCCACGAGAACCGCTTTGGTGCAGCCCTTTCTCAACCCCTCCCTGGAAAAGAGCCACTACAGCAAGGAGGAGTGGATAAGATGCCAGGTGCATCACTCCCCACCTCTCCGACCCTTCACGGCTCCGGGGCCCTGAACACAGGAGAGGGGGCCTGTCAGTGGCCCCACACCTCCCCTCTCTCCCTCCTCCTCCGGTGTGCCTGATGGTATTGTTTTTCCCATCAGTAAAAGTACAGTGCCTTATAAATGAACAAATAGCGAGGCAAATACATCCCTAGAATCTGACACGTGTTTATAGAGCTGTGTGTTTTTACATTCTGTTCTGCCTACAGAATGCATAAATGGAAGGGCTACATCGTCTTCAGGAAAATCTGAAAGCCAGGAACTTATTAACAGGCTTCACACCTGCCTCTGTGAGGAATTTCTGAAGCCAGAGATATTCTTTGTAACTGAGGTCCATCTGTTGCACAGATTTTTAATTCAGATATTTTTCCTTCTCAAGCCAAGGCTGAGAGAGCAGCCAATTTTGTGGAAAGATCTCTTTAATATGAAACGAATAAAACTATCAATGCTAAATAAAATAGACCACTGTGAAACTTAGGTTAAATCCCATAGGGGAGAGGATGTGCGATTAACTGCATTATATAACAAGACCGCCTGTGATGGCTGGTGCGGTTCTCTTTGTTGTTCCAAGGGAGAAGCAGCCAAGGCTGGGGCCAAAGCACATGATATTATTTTAAAATACTGCAGCCTCTGGAATTTTTCCTCAGAGAGATGTCTGGAATCAGAGTTTTCCTTTGATTTATGGTTGCTTTAAATGTTTAACACTTTTTACATTTTCAAAGCTACATCCTCTGCTTCCAGCACCTAGGGGTGTGTTTCTGTTGCTTTGAAAGATCGTTTTCAAATGGGAAGCTTTAAAATTATGCAAAAAGGAGGTTTCACAGTACAGAGTGTTCGAGTGATTTTAAATGGATAAAAGGGATGAGGATTAAAGGCAGCCCCCCTCCCCCAGGGCCCCTTTTCTCAGCTGCTTGTGATGACCCAACAGAGAGGGGCGGGCTGGAGAGCAAAGGATTTCCAAAGTGGCGGTGCATTCACTTAGCAAACATCCTTGGGCCAGACTGTCCTCGGACCTCAGAGAATTCACCATCAGGTATGGGGGACAGCAAGCACTTAGGTTGAACCGGGTGAAGCTGCCGTTTTTTAGACCAGAAATGGTAGAATATTGGCAGTTTCATATGGCTCAATCCAGTAGTTAGATGATAGCTATCCACAGTGATGAAGATGGCCGTGGGGCCAGCGTGCAGTGTTATGGGGCAGCCGAGGAAGGAGGACCTCACACCATGATGTGGGGCCAGGGGACAAGAAGGGTTGTTGTTTTGTCTTGTTCTGTTGTCTTTTTTTTTTTTTTAAACAAACCACTGTATTGAGGGATAATTGGCATGTAGTAAACTGCACATATTCTTAGTGTACAATCTGATAAGTTTTGACACACGTATACATCCACGAAACCATCGCTACAATCAAATAATGAACATATCACCCCAAAAGCTTCCTCATTCCCCTTTGTAATTCCTTCTTCTTCCTGTCTACCCCATCCCCAGGCAGACATGCTTTCTGGTATTGGTTTCGTTTTGTAGAATTTCATAGAAATGGATTTATACAGTGTTCTTGTTTGCCTGGCTTCTTTCAGCATAATCATTTTTAGATTCATTCATGTTGATGTGCATATCAATATTTCATGACCTTTTATTACAGAATAGTATTTCATTGTATAGATATACCAGAGTTTGTTTTTCCATTCACCTGTTGATGGACACTCGTATCGTTAGCTCTTACAAATAAGGCTGCTGTGAACGTCCACATACACGTCTTTGTATGGACACAGGCTTTCTTTTTTCTTTGGTAAACGCCTAGCAGTGGAATGGCTGGATTATGTGGTAGGTATATGTTTAACTTTTTAAGAGACTGCCATACTATTTTCCAAAGTGGCTGTCCCCACTATACATTCCCACCAGCAGTGCCTATAAGTTTGAGTTCTTCCACATCCTGGCCAACATCGGATATGTCTTCTTAATTTTTATCATTTTAATAGGTATATGATGGCATCACACTGTGGTTTTAATTTGCATATTTCTTTTTTTTTTTTATGAAATTTATTGACAAATTGGTTTCCATACAACCCCCAGTGCTCATCCCAAAAGGTGCCCTCCTCAATACCCATCACCCACCCTCTCCTCCCTCCCACCCCCCATCAACCCTCAGTTTGTTCTCCGTTTTTAACAGTCTCTTATGCTTTGGCTCTCTCCCATTCTAACCTCTTTTTTTTTTTTTTCCTTCCCCTCCCCCATGGGTTCCTGTTAAGTTTCTCAGGATCCACATAAGAGTGAAACCATATGGTATCTGTCTTTCTCTGTATGGCTTATTTCACTTAGCATCACACTCTCCAGTTCCATCCACGTTGCTACAAAAGGCCATATTTCATTTTTTCTCATTGCCACGTAATATTCCATTGTGTATATAAACCACAATTTCTTTATCCATTCATCCGTTGATGGACATTTAGGCTCTTTCCATAATTTGGCTATTGTTGAGAGTGCTGCTATGAACATTGGGGTACAAGTGGCCCTATGCATCAGTACTCCTGTATCCCTTGGATAAATTCCTAGCAGTGCTATTGGTGGGTCATAGGGTAGGTCTATTTTTAATTTTTTGAGGAACCTCCACACTGCTTTCCAGAGCGGCTGCACCAATTTGCATTCCCACCAACAGTGCAAGAGGGTTCCCGTTTCTCCACATCCTCTCCAGCATCTATAGTCTCCTGATTTGTTCATTTTGGCCACTCTGACTGGCGTGAGGTGATACCTGAGTGTGGTTTTGATTTGTATTTCCCTGATAAGGAGCGACGCTGAACATCTTTTCATGTGCCTGTTGGCCATCCGGATGTCTTCTTTAGAGAAGTGTCTATTCATGTTTTCTGCCCATTTCTTCACTGGGTTATTTGTTTTTCGGGTGTGGAGTTTGGTGAGCTCTTTATAGATTTTGGATACTAGCCCTTTGTCCGATATGTCATTTGCGAATATCTTTTCCCATTCCGTTGGTTGCCTTTTAGTTTTGTTGGTTGTTTCCTTTGCTGTGCAGAAGCTTTTTATCTTCATAAGGTCCCAGTAATTCACTTTTGCTTTTAATTCCCTTGCCTTTGGGGATGTGTCGAGTAAGAGATTGCTACGGCTGAGGTCAGAGAGGTCTTTTCCTGCTTTCTCCTCTAAGGTTTTGATGGTTTCCTGTCTCACATTTAGGTCCTTTATCCATTTTGAGTTTATTTTTGTGAATGGTGTGAGAAAGTGGTCTAGTTTCAACCTTCTGCATGTTGCTGTCCAGTTCTCCCAGCACCATTTGTTAAAGAGGCTGTCTTTTTTCCATTGGATGTTCTTTCCTGCTTTGTCAAAGATGAGTTGGCCATACGTTTGTGGGTCTAGTTCTGGGGTTTCTATTCTATTCCATTGGTCTATGTGTCTGTTTTGGTGCCATTAATTTGCATATTTCTAATGACTAATGATGTGTTGTGCATCTTTTCATGTATTCATTTGCCATCTATATATCTTCTTAGCTGAAGAGTCTATTCAAGTCTTTGTCATCTTTAAATTGGGTTGTTTCCTTATTAAGTGTAGAGAATTCTTTGTACTGTAGATAAGGCCTTTATAAGACATATGATTTGTAAACATTTTCTCCCAGTCTGTAGTTTCTCTTCATTCTTCGAGTTGTGTCTTTCAAAGAGAAGTGTTACATTTTGATGACAATCTTCTTCTATTATGGATCATGCTTTTGGTGTCATTTCTAAGAAATCTTTGCCTAAGCTAAAGTTGCAGGTATTTCCCACCTAATGTTTCTTGCAGAAGGTATCTAGTTACGGGTTTTTCATTCGGAACTCTGATCCATTCTGAGTTCAAGTTTGTAATTGGCAGGCTGAAGTCCTCCCCTTTCTGTGTGTGCACACAGATACCCAGGTGTTTCAGCATCATTTGAAAAGACTCTCCTTTCTCTGCCGAATTGCCTATACACCATTGTTGAAAATCCATGGCTCACGTAGCTGTAGATCTATTTCTGGACTTCAGGCTGTTGCGGTGATCTATTTCTCTGTCTTTTCGCGAACATATTCCACTGTCTTCATTTCTTTAGAACGAGTCTTAAAATCAAGCAGTGTAATTCTGCAACTTTGTCCTTTTTCTAAATTATTTTGGTTGTTCGGGGTGCCTGGGTGGCTCAGTCGTTAAGCGTCTGACTTCTGGCTCAGGTCATGATCTCACAGTTTGTGTGTTCGAGTCCCGCATTGGGCTATATGCTGTCAGCTCAGAGCCTGGAGCCTGCTTCGGATTCTGTGCCCCCCTCTCTCTCTGCCCCTCTCTTGCTCACGCTCTGTCTCTCTGTGTCTCTCAAAAATAAATAAACGGTAAAAAAATTTTTTTTTAATTATTTTGGCTGTTCTAGTTCCTTCACATCTCCTTGTAAGTTTTAGAATTACCTTCTCAATTCCTATTTAAAAATATGCTGGGATTTTGATGGAGCATGATTTCAAATGGGAGTTGTTGGACTTTCATGAGGCTGTGTCCATGGGAGGAAGGTATTCAAACATCACTTTTATAATCTGAACAACTGGAATTTTGAGACCAGTACAGCATTTAAAAAATTTTCCACAGCCTCACTTCCAAGTTTATTGAAAACCCACCTGTGCAAAATGGTGTTATTCAGTGCCAAAGGATACAAGGAAAAATAAAATGTTCTAATTCTGGTCCCTATTTCCTATAAATTCACCCTTTTAAAAAATCTCCTCCCAGAGGCAGAGAAGACGACAATTATCTCGGGCAGATTTCCCCCACTGGGAAAAGACCATAGATAATTGGGAGGATCTATGCTTTCTTGGGTGAGAAGGGTCCCTTTTGCTATGCTGTTCTTTCCCCAGATGGCTGCAGGCTCATTCGCCAAGCAGTAGACTGTTGTGGACTATGGCTTAGTATAGGAGTCACAGATTAAACACCTGTAGAGCCTGAGCGATCCAGGACAAGGGAAAGCAGCCCAGGAACTGGACTTTCACGTGCATTGTGGGAGAGAGTGGATGTTGGGGGGTATCCAGCGTGAGGATGACTCTGGTGAGCTGACCAGCAAAGCCACAAATCTGGAATTTTGCTAAAGCTCCCAATTTTCAAATGCTGTCTCTGTATTTTTTGAACAGCATAGGCCAAACGAAACATGTTTGCGGGCCAAATGAAGTCCATTGGCTACCAGTGTGCAGCCTCTGATGGATGGGCTTTTTTATTTGCTTTCGGGGTCAGCCCTTTCATCAGCTCCCTAAAGGACTTATTCCAACAATTGCTTATTGAGTACTCGTCATGTGCCAGGAAGTGCTCAGGTGGCCAGGAAATCGATCAGCGATGGGAGGCACCCTTTCCGTCCCTGTGCTCGAGGGGCTCCCGTTCCAGTGTGGGGCTTAGGCGTGGCCTAGACATTCATTCCAGTGTCACCTCCCATTCTCTCCTGAACCCTGCCCGTTGCCTGTATTCTCACTGTCACTCATTTCAGGCTTCGAAGAAGGGCGTGGTTGGTTATACTTGGAAGAGTCCTGGGAGGCTTCTCTGAGGCGGTGACATACAAGCTAATGATTGAATGTAGAGTTAGAAATTAGCCAGGTGGATATATTGTAGAACAGCGTTCAGCAGATTTCCTGTTGCTACCTGTTTGTGGAACATGAAATCATTTTAATGGTTGAATCAGGACTAAAATAAAATAGGATATCATATAGTAAAAGGTAAGTATTTTTTGTTTTGTTAAACTTTTCACTCAGTTTTACACACACATACATGCACGTGCTTCTAATACATATTTTTTTAAAAGAAATTTTTGGTTAAAGGAGCACCTGGGTGGCTCTGTCAGTTAAGTGGCTGACTCTTGATTTCACCTCAGGTCATGGCATGGCATGGTCTCACGGCTCGTGTGTTCAAGTCCTGCATCGGGCTCTGTGCTCACAGTGTAGATCCTGCTTGGGATTCTCTCTCTCTCTCTCTCTCTCTCTCTCTCTCTCTCTGCCCCTCCCTCCCTCTCTCTCTCTCTCTCCCTCTCTCAAATAAGCTTAACAATTTTTTTAAATACAATAATAAAAAAATTTTTAGGTTAAAAAACAGAAAAGCATAGTCTGGAAAAATATTCTTTTTCTTTTTTTTTTTGAGAAGAACAAGGAGATTAAAAGAATAGTTATTCATGATTACCCCATGTTATTTCTGAGATCCTGTCATAAATTGTTAACTTCAGCTGCTGATTGTGACTGTTAAGTAGACACTGAATACCTGCTAGGAGAGGTATCTGTGGATGGCTCTGACTGAGCTCTGTCACCTATTAATTGTGAGAATGAACAAGTGACTTTAATTCTTCTGATTTTAGTTCCTGCATTATTTTCCTGGTGAGATAAATGAATTCATCCAGATAGGTCGTTTTCACTCCCAAAGTTCCACAGAGGTGTGTTAGGCACACTGCAAACTATTTGCATAAATAGCTAAATTTGCCCCCTGCTGCATTATTAGCACTAAGAGGTGACCAGGAACATTGTAGGCCGCAGCTAATATTTGCTGAATTAACGCATCTATTTTCAGAGTACCGTTCCATCTTATGTGAAATTAGACATATTTGAAATCATCGATAAGTAGTACTTTAGGCACAAAATTTGAAGTCCTGCAAATCCTAGAAAATTCCAATTTTGTGAAGAATCACAAAGTTCTGAAGCCAAATGGAATTCTCTACTGTGCTTAGCTCTTGCTCCATGGCAGTACCCCTGTGCTTACGTTGTGTGAGATGTTTGGAATGCATCCCCTCCATAAAATGCGCTTCCTCCATACTTTTTTTTTTTTTAACTAAAGACTTAAAAGAAATTTTTTGGGAGCTGTTAGTACCAGACATGTGCGAGGTCCTCACTGTGAATAAGACTGATACACAGTTTCTGTCTTGCTAAAACTTGTGGTTCACTGTGGTGGGTGCCGAGTGCTTTCACACTGACTTCCTGTGTGTTTGCAGGTTACTGGCTTTGGGCAGACCCGGTGTTCAAGGTCTGTATAATCTCTGAGATTCAGGGTCCCGCATCTCTGTCCATATAGTGTGCAGCCAGATCATTGACCTTGGAAGTGGTCCGTGTGACTGACTCGTGTTAATTCTGTGAGACTATCGTCTTCTCGTTTCTGATTCCAAACTGAGGTGTTTTGTTGTTTGTATGCGAGAGTGTTGTGCGTGTGCTGGGTTCCTATTCCCTTTGCCAGCAATGAAAACATCAGAACCTTTTCCCTTGAACTGCATTTAAGACAGGCTGAAAACATTCTGTACTTTTGTGATTGATTTTCTAAGCTTGGTAGGATGTCACATTTATCCCAACACAAATTAAATCTTGTTAGTATCATTCCATCGATCTATCCAAGTGATTTTGATTCTTGATTATGTCACTCACTACACGAATAGTCTCTTACAATTGTGGGAAAGCAGCAACTTAAAAACCTGACTTCGTGCCCCTCCTCCAGTTGCTGGTATGAGGACTGAAATTTTCACTTTTAAGGTTATTGTGTCATAACTTTGAAAGATTTCGCTTGGCAAATTTACACGGTCTCCATCCCCTTTTATTTCTTTGGTCTTATCGCCAAGCCGCTCAGCCCCGTGGAACTGTCAAAGGAATGTACTTTTGATGCCTGGAGTCAGCTGCCTGTAAGCACTCATCAGTGATCTTACCTTCTTCCAGGCAGGTTTAGTACTGATAAGGAACACATAGCTACCAGAGTTATTTTATAATTTATAATATGCAGTTGAGGCTTCTTAAACTAACTCCCATTACCCCTTCCTGCCTGGGAATCAGCCACAAAGATAGTATCAAGGGACCATGGGGGCAGCTTGCTTCTTGTAGTTTGGGTATCAGTTTAAACATTGATGTTTCCATCTTGAGGACTAAAATAGAGTTACAAACATTTTTAAACGATTTTGAAAATTTTGAAGAACAATCATCTGTGGAAAATAATGTGATTAAGGAGCTCATTTTGCCTATTTAGAAAAAGGCGACAACCCAAAACTTTATATCCATATAGTGGAACTTCCATATAAAGGAATCTTTAATGTCATTTGCTTATTACCTATGAAAAAGCAGTGTTGTCATTAACATTGAGAATTTGCATTAGTCACTTGCGCACTCTGGGTAATCTACAAGGCACTCTGGAATTTTGTCTCTCAACAATCACACTCTGTTTTTAATTTCCAAAGGTAGTTTTTAAGCATGTTTCAATAAACCAAGTAATTTTTTGCCACCTGCCAATGAACTTGTAACTTAGAGATGTTAGAAGCAGGGCTGCATTATGACTTGAATGGGCTGGAGGCACTCTTGCCTTTGTGGCCCATTCCTCCATAAAAAAATATTAAAAGTTACATTTTATGACTCTTGTTATAAAGATGTATATATTAATATTATACATTCAAACATTTTCTTTGACCTAAAGTTCCTTTTTTCTTCTCATTTTAAAAGAAATTAAAAGGGGCGCCTGGGTGGCGCAGTCGGTTGAGCGTCCGACTTCAGCCAGGTCACGATCTCACGGTCCGTGGGTTCGAGCCCCGCGTCAGGCTCTGGGCTGATGGCTCAGAGCCTGGAGCCTGTTTCCGATTCTGTGTCTCCCTCTCTCTCTGCCCCTCCCCCGTTCATGCTCTGTCTCTCTCTGTCCCACAAATAAATAAACGTTGAAAAAAAAATTAAAAAAAAAATAAAAGAAAAGAAATTAAAACATTTCTATGGGCTTCCAGAAGTATTATGGGCTCTCATGGGCTCTCATCCCCGTCCCCACTGTGTGTAATGGGTAAATAGGCTCTTGTTAGAAGTTATGATTTTCCCTTTTCAGTTTATTAATCGTTCTTTTGTGTTTAATGTCCCTTATTTTTTAAATGGGAAAAACCAACTCCATTTCCAAAGAACATCTCTTTTAAACTCAATAAGCAACTAACTGCATATTTAGTGGGAATGACATGTATCAGCCTTGAATATATATCAACAACTATTCTGAATAAAATATAAAGGGCTTTTCAAGAAATTGATAAAACAGAGAAATGTATGTCCTTTACATAATCGATTCAAACCAGCTACATGGCCTGAAGCTATCAGCATTTACCCATTTTGTAGTTTCAAACGAGATACAATGATCATGAAATACCACATTTTCTGCTCCTATAATCCCCTGTCCTTTCCTACAGCAATGTAAAGCTATGTTCATCTCTTTCTCACTCTCTAGTGGTTTTAAGGCTTAGTGATAGAAGGTCCGGTGTTTCCTCTCATTCATTCATATTCTAATAATGACTCTTGCTATGTTTATAAAAATGGTACATGCTCACTTTATATAAAGAATCCCAGGAATTCAGAAAAGTAAAAAGAAAAGATCACAAATTCTATCACTTAGAAGTAAGCCTCAACAATAAGTGAACATCCTGTTGGACATCTCTTTAAGCATGTTTATAGATGGGAAAATGGATGGATGGATGGGTGGATAAGAGAAAGAGAGGGGAAAGGAAGAAAGAAAGAAAGAAAGAAAGAGGAAGGGAGGAAGGAGAAATACTTTCAGAAAAGTATGGTTATATGATACATGCTGATTTTTAAATTTAAGAACCACTACATTTAATTTTATTTGAATTTAACTAGAGTAAAAGAAATGAAGTGAGAATTAAGAAATTACTGAACTTTGAATAAACATTTTTTTTTCATAGTAAGAAATGTTATTTTTTTTCGTCTGTGGCTAAGAGATGATGAAGAACTTGATGTTTTTGTATTTTCTTTCCCCCCAATTATGTTTCTCGGGAGACATTAATGCTGTTCACCCAGGTCTCTCCCCATCCTGGGACATAGGAGAATTCCTATAGGAATTCCTCAGGGATATAGGAGTACTCCCTCAATCCCTTCAAGTTAGGTATGACCTTGTGACTTGCTTTAGCTACAAAATGTGAGCAGAAGTGAGCAGAAGGTCACTTATGGAGTGATGTATTTAATTGCCAGATCTCCTATCTCTTAGCCTTTCTTTTCCGTCTTGGTGAGCACGGACGCTTCTGTGAATGTGGAGGAGCATAATATCAATGCAGCATAGAGTGCGCACCCAGGTCGTGCAGGTGATGCCCTGAAGAGCCATGTGGGCCTCACTGAGATTCAGGGCTTCTCTCCTACCATAGATAATAGTCTATCCTGACTGCCGTCCTCTCCATTTTAGGAAGTGTTGATTTCCTTCCTACTGTGATAAATGAGATCATCGGTGCTCTCACAGTCTGTCCTTCTTCCCTTCTGGATTTTTGTTAGTGACGTTGTTATCATCACAAAGTCAAGATACAATGTTTATCTTCTGTTCTAGAATCTAGCTTTAATTCTGATCACTTGTATTGTTTTGATATAGTCGGGGTATATAACATTAGATTCTGTTCAGTTATTTAAAATTAGTTTTATATATAAATGAATTCAGTGTTCTGTACTAATCTTTTTACTGTGGCGTTCCTGTTACTGATATCAAGAAATGGGTCAAGGGGATCAGGGCAGACTACCCGGCAGG
This sequence comes from Prionailurus bengalensis, assembly GCF_016509475.1. NCBI lineage: Eukaryota > Metazoa > Chordata > Mammalia > Carnivora > Felidae > Prionailurus > Prionailurus bengalensis. The sequence continues at coordinate 115,280,819 of NC_057358.1, forward strand.
GAAGCATTCCACCCCAGAGAAAAGAGATATTTTGTCATTTGCATTGTTTAGAATTTTTGGCACATGTTGATATGAAAAACAGATTTTTAGTGGTTTTATTATTGTTTTTCAATTCTCTAGAAACAGTGCATCGTTTTTTTGCTTGCATCTGAAGCAGACGGTTCCATGTATTCACCCTTGGTATCGCACTGCTGGTATCTTTATTTTATTCATTATACCAACTAGGTAGATTGCCAAGACTTTTAAAGAAAGGCTCAGAACAAGTTCTTGAATTGTTTCTATGTTCAAGAATAAGATATCTACCGATTTACCTATATATTTGACAATCATCTTAGCTAAGAATAATATAATATAATAATAATAATATAATAATATAATCTAAGTGAGGCTTTGGCAATCATCTGGTTTTACCTTTTGCAAATGAGAAAACATTCTGAGAGAGGCTAAGTGTCTTACCCCATGTTATGTGGCCAGTTGATGGCAGATTCAAATTTAGATAGGACCTACACCTGCTAATTCTTAGCCAGAGCTGTGGCCACCGTCCCTTCCCTCTTTTATTTCAGTGAGAACTTAGTTATTGCTAGCAGTTTTGTTGTTGACCTTCCGGACTATAGTCAAATCAAGTTTTCCATTGCAGTAAGTCTGATTTACTTGTATTTTGCAACACAGCCTTGTTATTGGAGTAGGCGGTCACTTCGTTATCCAGGAATCAGTTTTAGAAAGACCAGTTTATTTCTCCACCTCTCTGTGAGGACCACATTGTTCTCTGTGATTATCTATCGGAACAAGTGGTTCTAATTAGTTTTCTTTTTAAAGTGCTTTTCTTTCATTTCCAGGCAGCCGGCGCCTCAGCCAAAGGGACGTCTCTGCAGAAACGCTATACTCAGGGACCCAGGTTAACGCAGGCCCTGGGAGGTGCCCAGTCAGGTTGGCTTTCTCAGTCTGGCATCCCCAGCCTCTCCATTCCCTTCCCTCCCACGACAAACCATTTTTTTCTGTCTCGGATATGTTCTTTCATTTGTGTGTGTTTTCACCAGTGGTGGTGTTTTACAACATACATTTTAAATATTCCATTGTTACAGGTCTCCTTCTTTTTTCTTATATTTTTGCTTTATCCTAACTGTCCAGCACTCCCTTTGTACTCCCTCATGTTTGCCTCTTCCCCTAGTAGTGAGCTCTGACATTGCTTCGAGCTCCTTTCCTCCCACAGCGTTACCTGATCTAAACAGCCTCGTACATGACTCCTCACGAGTCTGTACGAGAATTTTTCTGGGATCTATAAACCCCCAAACAGGAGAACCGGGTTGGAAGGCATATGTGTACTTGCTAGCACAAATAATGCAACTTTGTATAAACAACCTTGTACATGTCCCTGAGGGGGGGGGGTTCAGAGTTTTTCGTGGGTACACGTGTGTGAGAACGAGATTGTGTACTGTGTTGCCCACCTGCTGCTGGCTTTTAGAATGGCTGGCTGCCCAGTGCCCAGTCAAGTCCCGGCGTCTCCACATCTCGGCCAGAGCTTGGCATTGTCTAGATTTCCAGGCACATAAAGTGATCTGTCATGGTTATTTCTGTTGTTATTTCTTAAATTTCTGTGTTTGAGCATCTCTCTCTCTTTTGAGTTCCCTTTTGTTTGAATCGCCTTGTCCCACCTTCATCCTTTTCCCCGTGGAGGTGCTTGTCTTTCTTCTCTTGGTTTCGGAACTACCGTCTACTGTCCGGGTAGTCTTCCCTCTTGGGGTGTAGACCCATTCTGCTCCGTCATCGTGGATGAGGGTCTCCTTCATTGCACAGAAATCTTTAATTTTGATGTAAAAAAAAATTTATCTTTTGAAAAGGATCTTCCCACTGCCGGTCATAGAGACACTCGCCGTTATTTTTATTAACTTAGCAGTTTTACCTTTTATGTTTGGACCTTTATCCGCAAGGAATCCATCACTGTTTATGGTGTGATACAAAAGTGCAGTTTTATTTTTTTCTGTATAATTAGCTCTCCCCAGTTTGGAGAAAGCCTCTCCTTTCCCCATTATAAAATTTCAATTGTCATTACGAGACTTGTCATGTTTATATGCCTTCCCACCCAGAACACGAATGACTCCCCATTTATTCAGATCTTGCTTTATGTCTTTTAATAAATGCTTAAGATTTACCCCATTGAGGTCTTGTTTGATCTTTGTTAATTGAATCTCTAGATACTTTACAATTTTATTGTTTAATTTTATTGTTTATTATTATATTTTGTGTTTGATTATTGCTAGAATGCAGAAATACTGGTTTGTTGGTTTTTATTTTTGTTTTCTGGCAATTTTACTCAACCCTCTCACTTGTTCTGATGGATTATCTGTTGATCTTGGCCTTTTCTTACATATTAGATCAACTAGCCTGAAAACAGTGATCGTTTTACCTCTTCCCTTCAAATGTTTGTACCTAATTTCTTTTTCTCTATACCAAGTTAAGGAGGTTCCTCACATTCCTAATTAAAGATATCTTTTTAAGGAATCATAATTTTATCAAATTTTATCAAATACTTCTTTGCATCTATTAAGATAATAGTGACTTACCACTTTGGACGATTGCTATGTTGGATTAATTGATAGACCTTGTAATATGGAAATTATTGTAATCCCAGGATAAATTCTACTTGCTCACAATATATTATTTTAATAGATTTTTTTTTTACTCAGTGAATATTTAGGATTTTTACATCTAAAATAATAATTGCAAAGAACCTGTAATCTTTCTTTTCTTGTATTCTCCTTATTCTGTGTGGAACAAAAAATAAAGCAGCCTAATTAAAATAGGCTACATAACTTTTGTTATTTTCCTATTTCCTAGAATCGCTTATAGAAGCTAGGAAGTGAAACGTTTCATGAACATTTGATAGAGCTCACCAGAACACTGTCTGGGCCTAGGGCTCTTTAGCAGGGAAGTGCTTTGATTGCCATTTCAACGTATTTCATTAATACTTTGACCTATTTGAGTTTTCTATTTTTTCCGGCACTAATTTTCGTATTTTATGTATCCCAGTATCAGTTCATCTAGATTTAAAAAAAAATGTATTTGTACACTTGTGGATTTTTTTCATTTTTTTAATTAAAAAAATATTTATTTAAACTCACATTAGTTAACATACAGTGTAGTATTGGCTTCAGGAGTAGAACCCAGCGATTCATCACTTACATACAACACCCAGGGCTCATTCCAGCAACTTCCCTCTTTAATGCCCATCACCATTTAGCCCATCCCCCCACCCTCCTCCTCTCCAGCAACCCTCAGTTTGTTCTCTGTGTTTAAGAGTGTCTTATGGTTTTCCTCCCTCTCTGTTTTTATAGTATTTTGCTTCCTTTCCCCTGTGTTCCTCTGTTTTGTTTCTTAAATTCCACATATGAATGAAACCATATGATATTTGTCCTTCTCTGACTCATTTCGCTTAGCATAATACCTTCTAGTTCATCCACGTTGTTGCAAATGGCAAGATCTCATTCTTCTTGATCACTGAGTAATATTCCATTGTATGTATGTGTGTGTGTATATATATATATATATATATACACGTATATACACACGTATATACACACCACATGTTCTTTATCCATTCATCAGTTGATGGACATTTGGGCTCTTTCCATAATTTGGTTGTTGTTGATAGTGCTGCTATAAACATTGGGTGCATGTGCCCCTTAAAATCAGCATTTTTGTATCCTTTAGAGAAATAACTAGTAGTGCAATTGCTGGGTCAGTGTTTATAGATTATTGCTTGGCAAAATTTTACTCCTCCCACCCTATGACAAGACTTAATTCCCTGTCACACTGGTCCTGGCCACATGCCTTGCGTTGGTCAGTGGAACATCAGTGGACTCAACCTGAGTAGAGGCCTTACATGTCCTTGAGGCAGGGATTAGCCTTTTACTCCAACAGTGGCCACATTAGAAGGGGGAAGTCTCATAGCTCAACTTTTTTTCTGGTCCAGCAAACCCGAAGCATAATGATAGTCGCAGCAGTGATAGCGGCTGACTACAGCAGTGAGTTGGCAAGAGGGATATGTTACCAAGTTCTGCAAAGGAACATACATAGTTTCTAAAACTGCAACCCTATGTCCAGCTGAGTCACTCTTATAAGGGACTCATATGTACTTACATCTCTGGTTATATTACAGAAGTTTATAGTTAAAAGAATTTATCCTTGAAATCCTTTCCGTTATTGTAGATTCCTGAGCATAGATGTGTCTGAGTCTCCCAGCAGCTGCTTACATGTCTTCTGTGACCTTCCATAGTCTTCATTCTCTGAACTGTGCTTTGGAATCCTGTATAGTTCCTCCTTGCAGGTCACCATTAAGGTGGCCGCATATTATAGAATACAGCTCAAAAAAGAGAGGTCTACCAGGGAGGATGGGCTCGTGGCTTTCCTTCACTCAGAGATTACATACTCAGCCAGGATAGATCACAGGGTGTTGCCTGCACAGAGATTTGTTGGAAGAGATGACTTCTTTTTCTGTAACGAATGAAAAAGTCAGAAGCACCCAGCTGGTGTAGATGATGAGTTGGAAACTTGACTTGGAGCAACTTTTTAAGAATGTGATTAGTTATTGTACACTGAGCTCCATTTTCTGCTTAGCAAGGGGCTAAAGATTGGAGAAGGAGGGCAAGAAGTAGAAGACATGATCTCTGCCCATAATGAGCTTGGGAGACAAGTGACCTATAAGAAACAAAAAAGTGAAGTGTGGATCTTTATACTTGACTCTAAATGCAATAAGAATTGGGAAGGAGACTTTTGGTTTGAGGCCAGAACAGCTGTTGATTGGTATGAGTGAGGGAGGAGGAGATAGAGAAAGAGAGGGGAACATTATGCTGTTTTTATTCATGTCATGACCACAAAGATGGGGGGGGTGGAAGGATGGGAGGGGACGGGGGTGGGGGTGGGGAGCAGACCTGGGGAGGGGGGCATTTATCCCTTCAAATGCATGGCTTCATTGTGATAGACCCGTTTGTCAGGGAATGTTGTTTCTTCTGAAACATGGGAGTTTGAACTTCACCAGGAATGGGATTGAAGAGTTGCAGGAAGGATTTAGGATCTGTATAAGAGAGAACATTCTGTCAGTATAGAGGGAGAGAATCCCTGCTTTAGGGTATTTAAAACTAGTGGATACCTATGCCACGGTATCTGGTGGTTCTCAACCAGGAACAGTATTGCCTCAGCCCAGGATATGTGGACTTGTGTGCTCGGGCTAGGGTGTTACTCGCACTTAGTAAGTGCACGCTGAAGGCCTTCTTGTGCACTGGGACAGCCCTGCCGAGCGGATCTCCCTGCCTCAAGTGCCAATAGCACCCTTTGTAGAAACACTCGACGTCCCCCACACTTCTGTCATTGGGGTTCTGCTTGTACAATTTTTGTTGTATCTTTGTACCACAGGTGCCGCTAAGTTCGTCCTTTAATTTAAATTTACTGTTGATTTAAACATTTATTTTTCTTTTTTGATCACTTGCTTTGTCATCCTATATCCACTTTGTAATGTACTTTCATTTACTTGTCTTGCAAGTCATGAGTTTGAAATGGTATTTATACTTTTCTAATTGTATTTAAGTAGGTACCTGACAATTCAAATACAGAATGTTCACCCATGTACCACCTGATATCATCTTGTACACCCCCAGTGGTACGCACAGCAAGCTTTGAGGAGCAGTGTCCAGATGGTCACGGTGGATTCATTTATAGCTTGACCTGATTTTATGCAGTAAATCCTTGGATGTTGACACTCCAGCCTTAGGATTCTCATTTTTAAATAACTTCATATTCAGCAGAACTCACGAGTTGGAAGGGCCTCGTGAGGATTCTTTTCCTGATAGAGGTCAGACAGCACAAACAGCTGTTATTCTCTCTTTCTGTGTGTAAGGTCTCCTTGGAAGGGCTTGAGTTGCCCTTGGCTGTGTCGTGCTCGTGTGCCAGTTATCTTTGCTCCAGACTGTGTCCACAGATTGCTGGCCCTCTCCCAGTTATGTGGCAGTATTCACAAGGCATATGTGACCCTGAAGTGTAGAGGAATGAGAGCAAATACCGCCCTCGCTCCCAAATAATTGGCCCAAAGCGTATGTTGCATTAATAGTTGGCCAGGAGTCAGAATGATGACCGAGTGCGGCAGTCACAGGCTCCTCCCCGACACCCGATAAACTGAACCAAAAAAGTTAAAAGCAGAAACATTCGCCAGCGGCAGCCAAACAACAACAACAACAACAAAACCCAATCACGGCTTTTATGCCATGTGCTTTGAAAAGGGGCGGGCAGGGAAAGAAACACCAGACCCTGACCCTTCAGAAGCAATCCTGGGAAAAGAAGGGAAGTGTACAAAATCCTAAGGACTCCTGTTAATTCAGATCAGTATGAAAAGAAGCTGGTGGAGGAGGTGAGTGGATGGCCTTGGTAAATGTCAAGAAGCACCCTCAGCAGAGGCAGGAAGGCAAGCAAACGCAGGCCATCTCCCAGTCTCCACGCTGAGCTACGGGAAAGAGACCACAGGAGCAAGTGCACCCGGGCTAGGCAAAGCAGGCTCGGTACAAGACATTTAACTGGCTTCCAAAAGAGAGAGCGGGGCACCGCACTCCCAGCAAGGGCAGGCTAGTGAGTCCTATCTCTCCTCCGTGGCAGAACACTGCATAGAAGGCAACAGCCAACCCCAAGTTGTAGCTCAGAGGGAGAAAGTGTCAAGGGTACCTTGGCTTACCATAAGAGAGCAAACAGAAGCCCTGGATAAAGATGCTCGTGTTAAGTGGGAGCAAGATGAAGATAAGTGTCGTGACAACTGTGCAAAAATGCTACAGGAGAAAAAAGAAAGGAACACGGCTTGCAGAAAGTAAACATACACCAGTGTGGCCTGAGTGGAAACCCAACCCAAGAAAACTCAACCTCACGAATATTTCATGCTATAGGAGAGCTCAGTATGGATTCAGTGGAAATAAAAACTCAGTGTAGTTACGATAAAACAACGAGATTTTTAAACTTCATTATTTATTTATTTTTATAAGATTAGTCCCTCCTTTTATTTATTTTTTATTTTTTAAATTTATTTTGAGAGAGAGAAAGAGAGGGTGCATGCATGCGTGCACACGTAGGGAAGGGGCAAAAAGAGACAGAGAGAGAGAGAGAGAATCCCAAGCAAGCTGTCTGACAGCACAGAGCCCAGTGTAGGGCTCGATCCCATGAACTGGGAGATCATGACCTGAGCCATGACCTGTGAGATCATGACCTGGATGCTCAACCGACTGAGCCACACAGGTGCCCCTAATTTTTATTTTTAATTGTGGTAAAATATGCATAACATAAAATTGGCCATCTTTTCCATTTTTAGGTGTACAATTCCATTGTGTTAAGTACATTCATATTGTGCAGCTAACCTCCAGAATTCTTTTCGTCTTGCAGAACCTGCTACCCGTTGAACAGTTCCCCATTCCCTTCTCCCCTCCCCTGGTGACCTTCATTCTTTCCATCTCAGTGGGATTGACTACTATAGGTAGCTCATATGACTGGGATCACAGAGTGCTTGTCCTTTCGTGCCTGGCTTACTTCTCTTAGCATAATGTCTTCCAATTTCACACACATAGAACGAGTCAGGCTTTTTTCCTTTTTTAAGACTCAATAATGTTCTAATGTGTAATCTACCACATTTTGTTTATCCCTTCATCCCTTGATAGACACTTGGTTTGCTTCTACTGTTCGGCTATTGGGAACAGTGCTGCTGTGAAGATGGGGGTATAAATATCTCTTTGAGTCACTGCTTCGATCCTTTCAGGACTATGACCCAGAAGTAAAATTGCTAGGTTGTATGGTAATTCCATTTTTAATTGTTTAAGGAACCACCATACTCTTTGCCATAACAGCCGTACCATTTTATATCCTCACCAACACTTGTTATTTTCTGGAGTTGGTTTTTTTTTTTTTGTTTTTTTTTTTGACAATAACCATCCTAATGGATATGAAGTGGAATGGGATTTTTAAAAGCTAGATTGAAGAGCCAAGAAAAGAAATTGAGAAATAAAAACACAATATAAGATTTGAACCCAACAACAACAACAACAAAAACCCAAAGCAAAATAAAACAGCATAAAAATAACCAAACATCAAATGAATGGCATGGGGCAGAGGCATGAGATAATCACAGGAAGGGAGTTAAGGTAATAAGACAGAAAGGGATAGCCATGGCGGATTGGCAAAGCCATCCGGCATCTGGAACAGAAAAAGAATGCAGAGATACAACACAAGCAGATTTTTCTGAAAGGGAAGAAGGGCTAAATCTTCAGTCAGAAGATCATGCTACATATCTAGAAAAGAAGATAGAGAATGGCCAAGATGTACTCTGGTCTAAAGCTTCAGGATCATAAGCTTCGGACAGAAAAAACAAGTTCTACAAAATGGGGGACGGTCAAGTTGGTGTCCAAATTCCCCATACCAACATTCCCCACCATAAAATATGAGCACAACCTACAAACTTAGGAGAGGAATAAAATTATTTAAATAATATAGAATTATATTTATAATGTAAAAGTATAATAGTGGGGCGCCTGGGGTAGCTCAGTCGGTTGGGCGTCCAACTTCGGCTCAGGTCACGATCTCGCAGTTCGTGGGTTCGAGCCCCGCATCGGGCTCTGTGCTGACAGCTCAGAGCCTGGAGCCTGCTTCGGATTCTGTGTCTCCCTCTCTCTCTCTGCTCCTCCCCTGCTTGCTCTCGCTCTCTCTCTCTCTCAAAAATAAATAAACATTAAAAAAACTTTAAAAGTATAATAGTAAAACAATATATAAATTTGTTTGCTTATTATTCAACAGTGAAAGCAGAAAGCAGACAGTCCTGATCTGAAGGAACTCAAAGAATATGGTGACCATGAGCGTTTCTTGAAAAACATCACCCTGTGATGAAATTGACCCAACTGACTCAAATCAAAAGAACAGATTCAGAAGTAGAAAAGTCATGGTTTAAAACAAACAACAACAAAAAAGCCTTGGTGAACATTCAAACCATTATAATGTAGTTTTAAGACTAAACAACTTGGGTGGGGGGCGAGGGGGTGGCAGATTATTGTTACCGAAGCATAAAAATGTTATGCACCCAACACAATAAAAATGATATAAGCAAGAAAAATCATGACGGAATGAACAGGACATATCAAGTGTTAATTATAGAGTGTTAATGTGAAAATATATAGTTTACCACTTATATGTGAAAATATATAAATTATGTTATACTTTTTTTTCTCAGCATTATATCTTTTGGGTGTACATGTTGTCATTGTTGTTTAAATATTTGACTGTAGGTCAGAAAGCCATTTAGTTTCATCTCTGTTTCTTTTTTGTGTGTTATATTCAAGCAAAAATCAGTAACTCTTATGAGACAAAAGCTATTATATTACCCTTTTAGCAGTATGTGTGCATAAAGAAATGCCCAGAATGATGTATGGCAACTGTAAGTCTAGTGGTGGGATACTGGATGCTTTGTTTTCTTCTTTGTACTTTTTTTATTTTCCTTGAATAATAAGGAATAAGGGCTTTTTCAATGAGCCCACATTTTTATAAAAGTGCCCATATTTTTATAAAAGCTATAAAATCATTACTGTTAATATAAAATATTGTCAGTAGTATCATCATTATTCTAATTGCTTCTTAATCATTTCCAAAAAAAAAAAAAAAAAATTATAGTCTCGACACCACCAGAGTCCTTAACCGTATTTTTGCAACTCAGCAACTTGCAACTTGCCTAAGATACTGGCAAGGGCCTCGGGACCAAAGGCACATGTGGTGGAAAACATTAGCTGTCCTAATAGGATGCTTTGTGCCTTCTTCTTGAATTCATAAATCTAAACAATGAGCTGGTGAGTGTGAAGTAGGATTGACTCCAGATCCCTGTAATACTGGTGACAAAGTGTAGTACAAGTAGAGTACTGTCGTGCACACATTTGAGCCGGGGATAGGAAAACCTCACTTCTAGTCCCGGCCTAACCAATAAGCAGCCCCAGAATTTGGGATGTTTGGAGTCCTTCTGACTCTCTGCGCTTAGCTACCCCGAACTGCTTTCTTTTCTTCGATTTACCATGGTTTTCTGCCTCAGGGCCTCTGCACAGGCAATCCCCTCTGTGCGGGACACACTTCTTTATCTTTCCATTCACTGGGCTCTTTCCCTCGTGTTCAGGGCCTAGCTTTAAGCCCCTTCCTCTGGAAGGCCTTCTACATCATAACTGATGGTACTTCTTACTGGATATGCCTGGCCCGTCTGTAGTCACTCACTCAGTGTCAGAGTTCCTTAGCAGACTGGCCTCGGGGAGACGGGGATCCAGGAGGTGCAGGGTCAGGTTCTCTCACTGCCCCTCCACAGCACGTGCTTTCTCTTCCTCCACTGGGCTCTGCCAGGGTGGTAACTCTCCTCCTGCTACCTCGTGGCCCCTAAGTTTTATTTTTCCTGAGCAGGCCTCTTTGCTTCTGCTTCTGTTAGAAACCGCAACTTTTCTGGGTAGTGTTCACGTTTATCAGGAGAGAGTAGGTATTCCATGTAGCCCGTTACCCTCCAGCACTAGCCATTCCTGCAGGAGAGAGTGTCACCCCTGGGGCCCAGGCTGGCATTCTTAATTCCCCACAGAAACCCCTGCTTGGCCTCTCTGATGAAAGATATGGAAGTGAAAAAAAATCATGTGATAAAGCACCATGTGCCAGGTAATCCTAAATGTATGTTTTATATACAAAAAAAACGGAAAAGAAATATCAGTAAAACTTTGGATTGTGAGTAACTTGTTCTGCGAGTGTTCCGCAAGATGAGCAAACATTTCTAGTAAATTTTGACTTGATGAACGACGTCTTGCAATACGAGTAGTATGTGATGCCGGATGTCACATGGTCACAACTGAGCCAATGGTTCTTGAAATTCACTTTGATGGACACATGCTTTGGATTACAAGCTTGTTTCTGGAACATGCTTGCAAACCAAGGTTTTACTGTAGATCAAATCATTATCAGCGGGTTTCTCTGATGGGATTTCTAGTATTGTCATTTTCTTATTTTCACATTTTCTGCAATAAACATTTTCATAGATGCTAAATGGTGTTTTGTAAACTCCTGTTTATGGCCTTTTACTGAGCAGCCCCCAGGAAGACTAGGAAAAGTTGGCCCTTCCATATGGAAGTGTTGGGCTGTCCTCCCACAGTTTCCATGTCTGCCCCCATCTGATGTGTTTGCTCTTTTCACCTTTATGTCTTTCTTTTCCCCAGATGACCGGATGACCGGTATCCCCCCACACATCCTCAACAGCTCCCCATCCGACCAGCAGATTAACCAGCTGGCGCAAAGGCTGGGCCCTGAGTGGGAGCCCGTGGTGCTGTCTCTGGGACTGTCCCAGACGGATATCTACCGCTGTAAGGCCAACCACCCCCACAACGTGCAGTCACAGATGGTGGAGGCCTTCGTCCGCTGGCGGCAGCGCTACGGGAAGCAGGCCACCTTCCGGAGCTTGCAGAGAGGCCTTCAGGCCGTGGAGGTGGACCCCTCGGTGCTCCAGCACATGTTGGAATAATGGTGTCTCCCTCCATCCACCCATGGGGAGCATGTCCCCAAGTTGCATGTGCAGAATCCTGACTTTCTCCCAGGGCAGGTAGTTTTCGGGGGTTTTGTTGTTGTTGTTGTTCTTGTTGTTGTTGTTTTCTTTTTAAGATTCTTAGATAAAAGGAGAAAATAGGATTTCCAGTTGATATTACTTGAAAGGCCAGATTACTCAGTGGCTCTACCACATTGACAATTGGTTGTTTTTAATTGCTTGAAGATTGCATTGTTTTAATTGTGCAGGTTTTAATTGTGTGGTTGCCTTTCAGTAAACTGGTAAATCATACTGGCTCAAACACACACACACACACACACACACACACACACACACACAAACCTACTGTGTTATCACATTACATGCAGGTGTCCTATATATAAATCATCCACTTTTATATTTCCTGGAAACTGACCTGTACACTTTGCTATTAATGATGATGATAATAAAAAGTGAATTACTATATATAATGTGACCCTTTCATGAGAGAGTATTGTTTGTTTGTTTTTCTCATTCCTGTAGTGCAGAGATTAAAAGTGCGTAATTACAGAAGTCATTTTTGTTTTGAAACAGAATTACAAGTAATAACGAAATTCTTACTTTCTCCAGTCAAGGTAAATAGGCAGGGTGTCTGCATTAAATTTAAGACACTGAAGCTCCCCTGCAAGACCACTTCAGGTACCAGCATGCACACCTGAGCCCTTGATCTTTACAAGGTTGCTTAAGAAAATAACTGTGCCACTTGTTCAAAGGCTTTAGTTGGGGGAAAAAGAGGGTGTGGTCTTTCCGTTGAAATTGTAGGGATTTAAGTGTTGTGCTCTAAAGGAGTATGATTTAGTCTTCTGCCTTTTTATTAATGACACATGATATTTGTCAAATGGTTCACTGTTTTCATGTATGTGATCTCGTTTGGACCTCACAAAAATCCTATGAAGCAGTTGGGCAAGAGAGGTGAGCCTCCTTCTGTAGTGAAATTGCATGATTTTCCGGGGCCGAATGAGCTAGAATAGGTGTCTTTGGAGCCCTGCTCCTTTCCTGTTGCTCCATGCTGCTTCTCCTCTTTCTCACGTGCCCCTCGAAGAAGCTTGAGTCCTGCTGTCCTCCTGCTAGCAGCATCACCTTGGACAAATCACTCCACTTCTCTAACCTAAGCCTCTACAGATGAGGAAATGATTGTCCCCTCTTCCAAGATTTTTGTGATGGTTAAAGAGATAATGTCTGCCAAGGGCTCGTCTAGTGCCTTGTCAGCTCTCAGCAAATGGGAGCTGTTAATTTGCTGCTGTGGCTGCACATGGACAAAGTTCACAGGCAAAGCCGAATAGTGGCTACAGGTGAGGGCACTGCAGGAGGAAGTGCTATTACCATGCTTCCTGCCAAGCTTTAACCTGTGATGTAACGTACTAATTCTACCGTGGGTCCAATCAAGAGAAGGACAGGTGAACAGTCCCAATCTGTGATCTGTTCTTCTGAATAATCGGGCAATCTATTTCCTAATCCTAACTTAACCGAGGATTGTTTTCAAAGGGAAAAAATTAGACTTTTTACCTCGCTGTGTTCCGGGATGAGAATATAGAATGGAAGAATTGAACGTGAAATGAGTGCTCACCAAGGTGACCGTGGCACATCGATAACATCCTCTCAGATGTCTGGCAACCATATTCCCTTTACTAAAAAAGATCAGTTATTTCACAGTTCAACAAGCAGTTCAAAAGGATGGTCGCCTGGCCCCATCAGCTTTAATTTTCCATTTTGTAGCCCAGCCATTAATTCACTGTCTTGTAAAATTCTCAGACTTCTGGCCCCATCACTGTGCTAGTGATAGACTGAACTTCTATGGCATCTTCAATAAACTGCCTGTCATTTTGAACCTTGGGCTTGTTACGTTGCTGTTTGTCCCCTGGGTTTGCTAATAGAGAATTGCTTTGGCTTTTGTTCTCACCGCATTTATGGCCAAGGGAGTATGGCCGGGCTCTGCTGCCTCTGACTAGATGGCATTTTAGAAATGGGTCTGATGATAAGCTAGCTCATCTTCCCACCATTTGCTTGGAGTCTACCATGCACAAAGATACCTTGGTGCTCTGTCAGCGGTGAAGGACAATTTGTGATGAACTTGCCCATCATGGGCTGCCAGGGCCATCAGAGAGCTCTGACTTGTTGCCCTTAACGAGCAGGGTGCCTCCGCCATCAAATAGCAGTCGCGCCTGCTAGGCCTGCTCACGTTCTTGCAGAAGATTAGCAGAATGGAAGAACAGAGCATCTAAATCACTACCTCATTTCTGCCTGTGGCTGTGAAAAGTGATACTGAATGCCTCTGCCCGCCTCCCAAGAGAATTGAGTAGGCGATGCGCCTGCAAGGAGTCCGTGTGTTTTTGCATGGTGGAAGATTCTACAGTTCCAGAGGCTGCCTACCCCCAATAGAATTCTGAAGGAGTACAGTGAAGAGGCAGAGCATTGGCAAGCACTGCCCGAAAAAAGATAAAGTCTTGCTCCACTTTGGTTTGGGATACACATGCATGTGCGTTCATGAGTATGCCCTCTTAGTTTTTAAAAACTATAACTTTTATTAATTTTTCTCTGTATAAAAATAGTGCATGCTCATTATAGCAGTTTGAAAAATACCACTGGGCAAGAATAAAAACAAAATAAACATTACCCCTACTCTTGTCTTTCAAAGATAACCAGTATGACACCCGAGTTTTAGTCTCTACCCCCAGTTACTTTCCTATGGCTGCATATTTTTATAATGAAAATGGGCTTGTGTCAAATCAACTATAACTATAATAAGTAGTTAAAGGACGCACAAAATTAAAAGATGTAGGTATCACGTAGGTACCTCAGTTTTCAAAGTATACTACAAAGCTATAATAATCAAAATTATGGTACTGGCACCAAAATAGATACGTAGCTCAATGGAACCGAACTGAAAGCCCAGAAACAAACCCACACATACATGGTGAATTAATCTACAATAGAGAGGGGAAGAATATATAAATGGGGAAAAGATCATCTCATCAGCAAATGATGGAGAACTGGATAGTTACATACATACAAAAAAAAAAAATGAAACTAGAACACTCTCTCACACCATTCACAAAGATATTCTCAAAATGGATTAAAGACCTAAATGTGAGGCCTGAAACCATAACATTCCTAAAAGAAGACACAGGCAGTAATCTCTTAGACATCAACCTTAGCAACGTATGTATGGATATGTTTCCCTAGGCAAGAGAAGCAAACACAAAAATAGAGTATTGGAACTACACAAAACCAAAAAGCTTCTGCACAGCAAAAGAAGCCATCGACAAGACAAAAAGGCAACCTACTGAATGGGAGAATATATTTGCAAAATCTCTATCTGATAAGGAGTTAATATCCCAAATATATAAGGAACTCATATAATTCAACACCAGAAAAATAATTCAAGTAGAAAATGGGCAGAAGACCTGAATAGACATTTTTCCAGAGAAGACAGACAGAAGGCCAACAGACACGTGAAAATCACATCACCCATCATCAGGGAAATGCAAATCAAAACCACAGTGAGATAAGTGTCACCTCATACCTATCAAAATGGCTAGTATCAAAAAAGACAAGAAATAACAACTATTGGTGAGGATGTGGAGAAAAGGAAACTCTCGTGCACTATTGGTGGGAATGCAAACTGGTGCAGCCACTGTGGAAAACAGTATGGAGATTCCTCAAAAAACTAAACATAGAGGTACCATACAATCCAGTAATTCTTCTTCTAGGAATTTACCCAGAAAAAAATGAAAACACTAGTTGGAAAAGCTGCACCCCTCTGTTTATGGCAGCATTGTTTACAATAGTGAAGATATGGAAGCAACCTAAGTGTCCATCGATAGATAAATGGATAAAGAAGATGTGGCGTATATATAGAATGGAATATTCCTCAGTCATAAAAAATAAGGAAATCTTGCCATTCATGACAACATAGATGAAATTTGAGAGTATTATGCTAAGTGAAATAAATAAGACAGAAAAAGACAAATACCATATGATTTCACTTATATGTGGAATCTAAAAAATAAAAGAAATGAACAAACAAAACAAAACATAAACAGACTCATAGGTACAGAAAATAAAATGTTGGTTATGGAGGATGGAGAGGGGATGGGTTGGGAGGGCAGAAAAAATAGATTAAGGGGATTAAGAGGTACAAACTTTCAGCTATAAAATAAATAACTCATGGGGATACAATGTATAGCATAGGGAACATAGTCAGTAGTACTGTAATAACTTTGTATGATGTTAACTAGATTTATCGTGGGTATCACTTCATAATGTGTAAAAATATCAATTCGCTATGATGTGTACCTGAAAATAATAGGATATTATATGTCAATTATACTTCAATAAAAAATAGGATTGTATTGTACATGCTGTTTTACACTTGGCTTCTTTTATTTAACATATAGCTATCTTTCCATGTCATTAAAGATTTTTCTATACCAGTGATTTTCAGCATCCTTTGTGTTTGGAGCACACTTCCAAGTCCTATAATTTTTGGCAGCATGCCTGGAGAAATTAAAAGACTCTAGCTACGTAAGACTGTCTTTCGCTGTCAAAACATCCACCATTATCCCAGTGTTTGATCCTCTTTTAGGGCCATGTCATTGCTTGAGTAGAGCTTTTTGCTCCTCCCCCCTAACACTTATGTCCTGAAAAAGCAAAGTTGAGCACTTTCCTGTAAACATTCTGGGCTTTATTCTGAGCTTTTTATTTCTTCCTCTAGTCAGAAGCCCTCTCCACTGCACTGTGCAATCCACTCAGCTCAGTGTTCATTTCTACACGAGTAGAATGTGTTCCGGTGAGCGGTAATATTGTGCTGGTCCAAATTTGGTGGCACACCAAATATGATAGACCCGTGTGTGACTGCTGTTCTACTCCTTTGTGTTTAGTGGTAGCATACTATTCCAGCATAGGTATGTGCCATCATTTGTTAACCAATTCCCCATTATACAAGATGGATCTTTGGGTAGTTTCTGCTTTTTGACTGTTGTAAGCAGCGATGTGACGCAAGGAAGTTCCTTGTTGCTAAATCTTTACATTCACCGGAAGTTACAATGAATTGGATCCCTCCTTTGTTTAGCGCCAGATAAGTTAGTTTTATTATATAGCAAAGCACCCCAAGGTGTGTTGGCTTACAACTTGGCTCACAATTCTTGGAGCCAGCTGGACTGTTCTGACCTGGGTCGCCTCAGCTAATCTCTGTGGGCCCTCCTGCATCCGTGGTCGGCTGGGGGGATGGCTGAGGCTGGCTGATCTGGGACAGCTCACTTGCACGCCTGGAAAGTGACATGCTGCTGCCTGCAGCAACAGAGGCGTCTGGGTCATTCATCTCTACATAAAGGTTTCCCTGCCTTCTTCACTTGGCAGTGGTGGCGGGGGTCCCCATGGGCAGCAAGGAGGCAAACCCTAGTGTGCAAGCACTTGTCAAGCCTCTGTTTGCATCCCTTTTGCTAATCTGTTGGCTAAAGTGAGTCCTAAAGCCAGCCCAGAGTCTACATTGGAAGGCTTTCCCAAAGGGCGTTGGGAGAGGGAGGGGAATAACGTGGGTACATGTTTTGCAGTCTACTATAGCCAGTCTTTTAAAATTGAGATCTCTGGGCCCTGTTGAAAAACAAAGTTTGGTTACCCTGGATCTCCTCTGTCCCATTGCACTAATGGGCAGACCTGTTGCAGAGTGTCACCATCCTCACCTTCGACAGAATGCACACTTGTTACCCAGCTCCTCTGCCTGCTGCAT
The DNA here is from genome assembly GCF_016509475.1 of Prionailurus bengalensis. Taxonomy (NCBI): domain Eukaryota; kingdom Metazoa; phylum Chordata; class Mammalia; order Carnivora; family Felidae; genus Prionailurus; species Prionailurus bengalensis. Next base: position 115,298,146 of record NC_057358.1, read on the forward strand.
TATCTGCTCAGCCCCCACAGACATTTACATTTATGGGCGTACAGCCAGGAAGGTTCCTAGGATTAACTCCTAGAAGAGGAATTGCCCAGTTTAACGTTGCATGTTTTTTTTTTTCCAACGTTTATTTATTTTTGGGACAGAGAGAGACAGAGCATGAACGGGGGAGGGGCAGAGAGAGAGGGAGACACAGAATCGGAAACAGGCTCCAGGCTCTGAGCCATCAGCCCAGAGCCTGACGCGGGGCTCAAACTCCCGGACCGCGAGATCGTGACCTGGCTGAAGTCGGACGCTTAACCGACTGCGCCACCCAGGCGCCCCAACGTTGCACGTTTTTAAAAGGTACTTACACTTTCTAAAACTTTTAAAAAGTTATTGAAAAACTACTTGCGTGAGCAAAGTATAATGGGTTGGTTTGAAATATTATGCCAGTTAATTCCCCCAAACATCAGTGGTCACTGCGGAAGTTCCTGCTGGGGCACGTGCACATGCACACACACACACACACACACACACGCAACTGAGGCAGTAGAATGAGTCTGTCTTCATCCCTTTCTCTGGAGAATTCCCCAGAAGTGGTAGTTTTGGAGAGAGACTCCCCTCATTCAGTTACTCAGCAGACATGTATTGAGAAGCTACTATAAGCCTGTCTCTGTGCTGGGTGGGGAAGCAAAAAGATGACCAATAAGTCCACAGTCCGACAGGAACTCACTGTTTGGCCAGTGAGAAACATGGATCTCTAATCACAGCACGATTCAATAAGGTCCATGCCTAAGTACCAAGTCTTTGGGAATGCAGAGGGGAAGCAATTCATTCTGCCTTGATTCAGAGGTGAGAGGCATGGGGAATACCCTCCAGAGGCTCCCTCTCTTGGACACGTTTCTGTGCCGGAGTCCTCGTATGTAAAATAGGTACAGTAACAGTACCCACCTGTGGTCACAGTGAGGATCCCACAAGATAAAAGCTTCTAACAGTGTCCGGTAGAGAAAAAATGTTTCGCTAAATCATTGTGCTGAATTATTTTAGCTATCAGGGTTTTTCTAACATTCTTCACCCTGCTGGGGCCCTGAGAAGTGCGAGGGTCAGAATCACCTTCTCCTGCTGTGATTTGCAATATGGAAACAAAGTGCATGGTTTCTCAGTACTTTTAGCAGGACTCTAAAAATAAGAAACAGGAACTAGTAGGCACACTTCAGAGCATATTCAGAATTGGGGTGGGATTCTGATCTAACACTTGACCGTCATTAAATGAATCCCTACAAACAGTGAGCTACTGATTTGCTTAAGCTACCAGAGATACAAAGATAAATTAGACCTAGTTCCCGCCCTATAGGATCTCAGCCTGCTGAGGACACCAGTGTAACAGCTAGCAATTCTGATATTCTTTGGCCAGCACCGAGGAAGGAGCAATTAAGTTGGCCACAGAGGAGGTGGCACCTCAACTGAGGTTTTGTAAGTTCTGCCCAAGTTGGCATGTTGGTTCCTTTGGGACATTAATGTGTATGGACACCAGAATTCCACTTAATTTATTTCATGCCCAATTTGACAAATAGCACTTCTTGCCATGGGTCTACAGGATACCTCCCTGGTGCTGCCTCGAAGTGATTTAGAAATAAAGAGAACCTTATTTATAGAGTAAGTTGGCCAATGTTATCCCATTCCATACATCAAGACAGCAAGACATTGAGAAACATGTGGTTTATTTATCCACAGGAGAATGGGATCAGGCTTCAGATTTTAGGTATCAGGCGCATTTGGGGGTTCTCTGTGCCATTTCTAGCCCTTAGTTCGTCCTCTGAAAGACCCACAGATTAAAATTAGATGTTGCTGGCTTACAGGGAATGTTTTTAATGTAATAACTGCCTGTTTACTTCTTAGAATCATAAACAGGGCTTAGAAGAACAGGGATGTCTATCTTGTTGGCATTTACTGTTTTTGTAGGAAAAATTAAAGTCTCACAAAGACATAGTTCAGTGAGCCAACTAAGCCTTGTTTGTTAAAATTATGCAAAATATATGGCAATGGTTCTGAAAGCTATTATTAATTCAAAACATAGGCCGTGAAATCCAGGTTTGAGTACTTAGAAAAAACATAGACCCAATGTGTTGATAATATTTACATGTCTCCATTTCATATTCACATTCTGTCTTTAGCTAGTGCTGATTGCAGTGTCAAATGACATTCTTCATGGAGAATATTCGTGGAAAATATCTGGTATGGTCTGAATGCTTGTGTTCCTCCTCCCCTAATTTATATGTTGAAATTCTAACCCCTACAGTTGAGGGTCTTAGGAGGTGGAGCCTTTGGGAGGTGATGAGGTCACAAGCGTGAAGCCCTCTTGAAGAGACCCCACAGAGCTTCCTGGCTTCTTCTGCTTAGCAAGGATACAGTGAGAAAGCCCCAGCTCTGAACCAGGAGGACCTTCACTAGAACGTGACCATGCTCGTGGTGCCTTGGTTTTGAACTTCCCAGCTATCAGAATTGTGAGCAGTAAGTTTTTGTTGTTTATAAGCTATCCAGTCAGTGGTATATTTTTTTTATAGCAGCACAAATAGAGTGAGACAGTATCAAATGGATTAGATCAACTAATTATTATTCTTTCTTTTGGTGGCATAAAACCTCCCTCATCAGCTTCTAGGAGATGTATTGATTTAATCAGGACTTTGCTGGTACCACAGTCTTTGGCATGACTTATTGGCTCATTGCTGATCCCAGGAAGAGACCAAGTGTTCACAAATGAAGTGAGTAAGTCCATTCACAGATGAGTGGTGAACTTAGTGCCTCTGGCTGTTATGGCCGTTGATGGGGGACTGGGGGAGCTGTGTAGGGAATATTTCTTGAAGGCTCAGAATATTTGTGATAGGTGGTGGTTCTTACCCATTTAGGGGGCATAGATCCCTTTAAGGGTGTGAAAAGGCTGTGAGATCTGCAAGAAGAATGCAGGCTTCTTTGAGGAATCATTCTTTTAAAAAATGCACATGTGTACACACACACAACAGTTGGCATTTAATTTTTAGGAGATTCCCACCACACCTGCATCTAGTTCATTCATCCCAAGAACCCTAAATCTTTAGGTTGTCAAAAGGTCCCTGGCATCAGACTTCGTTAGCATCTAGGCCTGACTGGTCATTTTCTGGTTTTGTAGAGTATTTGGAAGCCTTGTGTCCAACAGAATGAAGCTAAATGTTTCTGTTGGATTTTGCTAGCATGTAATTCCTGGTATGAAGGGCTAACCACAGTATGGGAATAATGGTGAAACCATTTGTCTGAGCTCTGATCTTTACACAGCTGGTCGTAGACCGTCTGCCCTATGGGAAGGCAGGCAGGTGGTCCTCCTAGACTCACCTCTTGGAAAGGTAAGAGCTTGCAGACATGCAGTGCATGACAATCTCCGGCTTCTAGGAGCTTTCTGCCTCAGCCCCAACTCTTTACAACCAGAGATCTTACACAGGAGAGGACTGAGACTTTTGTGCCCAGCACATTGGGGATCATTGATTTTCAGGGGCAAATTATATACAGTCTCATCTACTTTATATACTGGGAAATTATTTCCAACAGTATCTTTTTGTCCAGCCATCTGCTTGAATCAAGTTTCTGTCAACCTCTGGAAAAAGTAATTATTCCCAGCTCTGAAACTGGGCTCCATGCTGGCTTTCTGCTGACAACGTGGACCCTTTGGCTTGTCTCTATTCTATTGTCAGGAGTTCTTTTGTCACTTACTATTTGTCAGCTGCTGATTTTCCAACCAACACTATCTTTGAGGCTAAAAATAAACCCTCTCAACACAAGTCCTCTCTTTATGATAGTGTGGAAGACAATAGACCAGTCACTTGTGGATATAATTTTATTCAGGCTATTGCAATAGGAGGAACACTTATTAATGAGAAATGTCTCAAAGAAAAGGAAGGAGGCCTGAATTTTATAGAGGCAAGTAAACAAGGGAGTCATCCACAAGTCTTGTGGGAATAATGAGGAAGAATGGAGGTGGGTCTTAGAATATGGGAAGGCTGAGTTGTCCATTGTGGTGGTTAGCCATTTCTTAGAATAAAAAAGCGTGGGGGGATTTCTCAACAATCACTGCTGTCAGGGAGCCCAGGGTTTAGACAAAGTTCAACACTGTCAAAAGTCATATCTTCTTTAGCTTTTAAGAGCCTAACAAAATTTGGAAGAAAAAATTGTTTTTATAAGAGTTGGATATGAGGTAAAATCAGAATTCTGGCATCTTGACTGCTTGTTCTATAAAAGACACTTAAGCTGTCGCCTCATTTAATTTGGGTAGAGAAAAATGAATGGCCTACACGATCAAAGCTCAACAAAAGGAAAGGAAACAAAGCTATTATGACTTTCCTAGAGACACAGAGAACACATGGAACGATTTTCAACTTGCACCAGTTATGGGAAGGCTGTGACTTACAAAAATTCAGTCAACATGTACTTTTTGAGCACCCACTGAATGCCAGGCATGGGTACAGGTGCTGGGGCTACAGCAGTCGATGCTCCAGTCCAAAACTCATGCCCTCGTGGAGCTCTCCTCTATGGAGAAAAAGAACACACAAAGGGACGGTGAGAGCCAGAGGAAGGAGTGATGCCGTCTTTTAAAAAGTTGGTCAGAGAAGGTTTCAGTAAGAAGGTAACAGGAGTAAAGTCTGCTAGGTGAGGGAGGGAGCCATGCTGAGGCCTGGGGGAATCTTCTGGGTAGAGGGAAGAAAAAAACTGTGAGGGCCTGAGATGGGAACTTGCCAGACGTTTTCAGGGAATCACAAGGAGGTCAGAGCAGCTAGAGTGCAGTGGGCAAGAGGGCAAGTACTAGGGGCTGAGGCCGAGAATCTGACGGGCCCCTGTAATGACTTTGCTTTCATTCAGGGTAAGACGGGAAGCTACTGGATGGCATTCAGCAGAGTCATGACATCATCTAACTTACATTTGCAAAGGATTGAGCTAGCTAACATTTTAAGAGGGCTGAATGAAACAGTAGAGAGGCTATTGCACCATTCTCGAGAAGATGGGGGCTCGGATCAAGATGGTCATGGCAAAGTGTAGTGAATGTCAGATACGCTGTTCAGCTCTTCTTCGGGCATGGTAGATTGATTTCTCCAGCAGCTGGGAGGTCTCCAGCTAATGGCCTTTGGCTGGCAGCCGTCTTCAAGGATTGTCTCCTCTGAAGAGAGCGCTCTTGCCCAGTGGCATCCCCCCTTCCCAGGGCAGTCTGCATCCTGTGACCAGTAAGGGGTACAAAGGCATGGCCCCTCACCCCACTTCAAGACAACTCCTAAGGGCTGTCCCAGCTCAGGGCTCCTCGTGGAGTCAGCACAGGCCTTTGGGGTGACCAAATCACAGCCCAACTTTTCCTTCTGCCCAAGCCTGTTTGCATCCCTTCCCCAGGCATTAATCCCAGGAGAACTCCTTGATAACCTTCCTGTCCACTTAACTCCATCTCAGAGTCAGCTTCCAGGAGACACAACCTGTCACATGGAGAGTGGGAGCAGTGGTCAGATTCTGAATGTTTTGAAGGTAGAGCCAAATGGATTTGTTGATGGATTGGGTATGATGTTAAAAGAAAAAAAAATCAGGGGCACCTGGGTGGCTCAGTTGGTTAAGCATCTGACTCTTGATTTCGGTTCAGGTCATGATCTCACAACTCATGTGTTTGAGCTCCGCATAGGGCTCCACACTGAGCATGAAGCCTGCTTCATATTCTCTCTCTCCCTCTCCCTCTGCCCCTTCCCCCAAATCTGTAAAAGAAAAAGACAAAAGAAAAGTAAAAAAAAATCAATGATGAAATGACAAGATTTTTTTCCTAAACAAATAGAAGGATGAAATCACTATTTACCATTAAGAGAAAGGCCATGGGAAAGGCAGGGGTTTTGAGCGGGGGGCGGGGGGGGGGGTGAGGAAGGTAGGGAATATACTAAAAATAAAAATAAACTCTTAAGATTCATGTGGGTAAAAGGCCAAATTCCATTTCCAGGAGGACATTCTTAACTTTGGCTTTGAATCCTCCCCAACATTATACAGTTTTAGATAAAATCTGTTGTAGTAGACATTTCATTTAATTTGAGGAATGTGAGAGTAATTAAACATACAAAATGTGAATACATATTTTCAACCATTATGCAATGGCTGCTAATTCATAGAGACAGAAAGAGTCTAAGTGGTTTTATAAGGAAACAAAGCCAGCCATTGGCACATCCACCAGGATGTGTATCAAGAAGTGTTTTTTTTTAATAAGGCCCTTATAATTCATAGTACAATAACAGACTCCCTTGAGAAGTTGAAAAGAAGCAAAGCTGCTTACAAACTCTCTATATCACACACCCAGAAAATAATCCCAAGGCAACATGACATGACACCGCCCTGCGCAGATATAGCTCTAAGAAAGTTCATAGTAAAAAAAAAAGTCCATTGTAGGGTACAATAAATAGAACATGAATCTTTGAGCTGGGGCCTGACAGACCATAGATAAGTAGAAAGGCTGGGGAAGGGTGTTTCTAGAGGGAGGAGGAATGTGACAGGAGGTCCAGAGGTGAGGATGGATAAGACAGAGACTAGGGACAGTGGTGATGAGCTTGCTTCCCAAGAAGATTACATCAGTTGGGTTCAGTGGGACAAGTTCACTAACTTTTAAAACCAGAAGGGTTTGAATTTCACCTTTTTTGATTACCAAGGGAATAGAAGAAATTTTCTCAAAACCTTTAAGGTGCTAATATGCATTGTGAATCTCCAAGATGGAAATGGGCAGTATTTCCCAAACCTATTTTGACATTGAAAACTTTTCTCCATGAGACCACCTGTTGCCATCTTTGGAAAGATTTATTCTATAGGCACACTGAGGCAGAGGACACTCAAACATAGAGCGTGCTCGGAAGACTAGTGGCACAAAGGTGCCAAAAATTATCAAGATTTTTAAAGGGCATGAATAGTATCCTGGGTGGCATACGAATAGCATTAATTTATTCTCCTCTCATGATTCCTCCTCACTGTAAGCAGCACATTGTGGGTCACTTGGAAACAGATTTGTGGTCTTCCAGGACCTTCTTTTCTTGCTTTAATGATTGATGAGTCTGTCACATTGTTTTATCATATGATCCTTGTATTCTTGCAAAACACCCTCCTGGCTTGCTGTCATTGCATTTGGTTCAGGCAATAGGTTGTATTGCCTGTTCTTCAGCAGGCAGTGGGCACTTTCTCTGGTCATTGTCAGATGCCAGGTGGCACCTGTAAGACAAGCAGGAAGGAACTGCTCTTGCCCCATAATAGCAGCCCCAAGCCAGAAGGCTCTGTCGACAGCCCCAGGCCTTCTCTGTCTGTCCCCACTCTTGCCAGGAGTTTCTGTATATTTGCTGTCTTCCCATTTGGGTTCTCAATTTGCTTACTCTGGTACCTCTTGCCACTTGGAAATTGAACTTGGCTTTTTCTTCTCTTCCTTCTATATTTCAAAAATATCTGAAAATAGCTTTTTTTTCTAAAGGGGCCTCCAGAAAATCTTTAGGAGTAGTTCCTAACCGGGGTGGCACTACATTCCCCCCAGCCCTTCACCATGTGGCATTTGGAAATGTTTGGAGGCATTTTTTGGAGGGGGTTGTCCCCATGCGTGGGGGGTACCATAGTAAGCATTTGACACTATGGGAGGTCGCCCTACCCAGTGAAGAGCTGCCTTGCCTGAAATGCCAGTCATCCCCCAATGGGAGCTGCTGTATGCTTCCCAAACTCTGGTCAGCTGAGTGCCACTTTGTTAATTTTCAGTATCGAATATACCACCTGTGCCATTATTAATTTAACATTTTTTTTGAATTAACTCACTTTAAAAAATCTTTAAGCAATAGTGTGTTTGAAATATGAGTCACTGTTGTCGTGTATATGTTTTACAGGACACACAGAAATAAATACCTAACACCTCATACAAAATATTCTTCATTAGTGATACACATAGGAAGTTTGGGAACACTGGGTCCTTCTTATACTCTGTTGGGTTTCTGATGGGTGCATTAGCCTTACATGCACTATCTCTTCTAAACTATGAAGTTTAAACAAGCAAAATTGATGGACTCCTTAGTATGGGCCTTATAAGGGCAAAGGCCACATGTTTAATGTCCCAGAAAAGTCATTTATTTTATATAAAGAAGTCTGTTCGACTGGAAACGACAGCATCCTTGACCCAAGTCAGCATTCCTGGCCCAACTTTGCTGGTTGCAAAGTCATAGGATACAAGTGAGGCTCACTTGGCATTTGCTCCTTGGATTGTCAGCTCCATGAGGGCAGACCTGTACCTTGTGACCCTGCCTTTCCTAATATGGCACAAGCTTCATGATTAATGAGTCTCAGTGAATGAAAATGTGAACAAATGAATGTATGCTTACCCATCCCCGCTAGACAAACAATGAAGTACTATAAATGTTAACTGTCACAGAGTAAAAATCAGTCTTATGCACATGTTTCTTGGGCTAGTTCTGGAACTTCTCTGTGCTTCACTTTCGTTACCTGTGAAATAGAGATAATAGTGTCACCCTCACAGCACTGATCTGAGGAGTCATTGAGATAGTATTTGTAAAGTGCTTAGAACAGTGTCAGGCATAGAATAAATGTTATAGAAATATTTGATGAATGAGTGAATGAATGAATGGTGTCTGTCTTGTATTTAGGTTTCCAATATTTGTGGAAAGAGGGAGTCAACGGACGCTGGGTCTAAATGTTCCTACACTCCACATCCTTGATGCTGAGCAGTTCCTGGGGGGCAGCTGCAGCTGCTGAAGCACAGCGTCCCAGGCTCCACTGAGGGGACCTGCTGTAGTCATCAGCACAGGAAGAACTCTCCAGAACAGGTGACCCAGGATAAGCTTCCCTTCCCCCTACCTCATTACAGGCTGCATAGAGACTGTGTCCTGGTACTTATTTAAGGCAATGCTAGAACACGTCCCCTTAGCTAAATTCCTGCTCCATCTCAATGGACTCAGTCTGCCAGAGCACCACATTCACATACCCTGAGCAGAGGGTGGGAGGAGAGAAAAGGAGAGGAAGCGGCACTGATGGAGCATATGACCCAGGCACATGGAAGGTGATCTCAACTAAGTTTCGTGTCATTTCATCCTCTGACAGCCTTAGGAGCTAGGATTTTAGCCTCACTTCTCTTATTTTACAGGTCAGGAACCTGATGCTCCAGGAAGTTAACTAACCTGGCTGAGGTCATTCACTAAGATATATAGCAATGCCAAAATCTGAACTCAGGTCTGCCTGAGTTTTTGTTTTGTTTTTGTTGTTGTTGTTGTTGTTGTTGTTGTTGTTTATAACCTCCTGAGGTACAGCCAAGGGCCCAGAATGGCCCCGTCAGCTTTATATTAAACATGTCTCCAGTCCACCTGCTGGATTTTTGGTGTCAGTGCCTTTCTCCTGTCATTATTACAGAAATTAAGTGAGTGATGTTCATAAAATAGACGTTCTTTAATATCTCCTGCTGCGCCAACCATAAAGTCATGTGATGTGGCACAGCAAAGTGAGGTTGTGGTTATTGCCCTGTGGGATTTCATCAAAAGCCAAGATAATCCTGGCTGAGACAGTCTGCAGGCAGGGCACAGCTTGGGTTTGAATAGAGCATTTGTCTCATTGGCTGAAGGAAAAGGACTCTATTCATAACCTTCTCCTGATAGCCTTTGCACGAGAAAGTGTAGGAGAAGCCAGATTCTCAGCAAGAAGGGGCCTGTTCCCTTTCTCTGAGCATGAGGATTCCACATTCCATTCCTGGCAACCATGATTTAGATAAATGGTTTAAATTTTCTTTTTCCCACAATTATGGGGGCAGTACTAAGAAGTTATCATCATATCTGAGTGTTCTGGGGAGTAAGTATTCTTACTTGATCTAGATAAAGGAAATCTGAGCTCCTCCTTGACATCACTAAAGAATCTCATTGCTCTCTGTCCTCACCCTAAAGCTTTCCTTCTGTCTCCAAGGAGTAGACGCCAAAACTGTTTCCAAAGTGAAATGTCATTAGCCCACTCCGCCCTCTGAGGAACAATCGCCCTGCCCTTTATAGCTGACTGTGACTGCCATTCAGCCTTCCAAACAGCTTATCTTTTTAAATCACTCACAGGATTGGGACATGACCTGCCATCTGAACTTGTTAATTCCAGCAAAGATTATGTGAAGTCAATATTGGTCAACCTGAAGTTTGTAACATGTAACAATCTGAGGAATTCCCTTCCTGGTCCCACCGACTGTGACCTAAACAGATCTCCAAACATGGTGGCCTCCCTTGCAGTACAGGGCTTGCTCAGGCAGTAATGGCCCCAGTATTTAAGATTCATAGTGAGTGCTTCAGGCACAAACTCATGTGTGTGCGTCTTTACTGCTCCAGTCTCCAGGTACAGTTGGCACTTCTGTGAACCTCTTCCTTCCCATGTCCAGGCTGTTGGCGTCCCACATCAAGCCACTATGGTTTCCTCTTCTTTCCCCAGGCTCTACATCTCACATGCAACCTCAGACTTTTCTGCTCTTCCTTGATTCAGTCATTCATTCATTCATTCATTCAACAAATAAGTTTTTGTAGTACCTACAATGTACCAAGCACTGGTGAGGGATATCATAGTGAACTAAACAAGCATATATCCTGTCCTCATGGAGCTTACAATCCAGTGAAGAGTTATAAGCTACAACAAATGATAAGAAGAAAAAGTACAGTGAGCTATGAGAGCATACTGAAAGGAGGCCCACTCTCACTTGGGGGTCAGAAGGTTCCTATGAGGGTGCTCTGGTCCTCTACTCTCTGCTTCATTACCTCAGGCTTGGTCCTTGAGCTCTGTCATCGGTTAGCCTTCCATTTTGGTGGCTCTGTCGGACCATTTATTTTGCTTTTTGAGTTTTCCTCTCCAAGATGTCACCTTTCAGTAATGCCCCTTTATTCAATGAACCACAGTCAAAGATAACAGGGCGAAAGCTATCAACGATTATTTTACAAATTCTAGTCAATGACTATGGAAACAGTGAGAAAGAGGTTGGCATGAGACACAATAGCTCGTAACCTGAAAATATTACTGTAAATTCTATGTGCCGGTTCTACAGCACTGGTAATGAGGTGCCATTTCTTGTGACCTGGCCCTTCACCACACTCGGACAGCATATACTGTCCAGGCCCTATATGTAGGACCCCAATATTCTAAGACCTCAATATTATTTCATTTGCCTCTAGTTTGCCTAGAACTTGTTTCATTTTTCCACTAATTCAAAAAAATATTTAAGCCAATGTGTCAGGTGCTGGGGCAGTGAGGGGGCTATGGTGACAAGACATGAACAGCACCTTGTTCAATGTAGTTTGTGTCCATTGTTGCCAAGTTAAATGAACATATCAGGACGTCAGTGGAGATGCTGCCCATTGTTGGTGAAGGGGCAACAGTCATACTCAAGGCAACTCACGTGGTCCAGACTTTACAAAGCCACAGTCCGTGCTGCCAGCTTAGGGGATTGGCAAGAACTTCCAGATCTTTCCACTTGCTCTTCAGTCACTGATTATGTCATTTTTACTTCCACTGAAGTAATGCAACCCTATAAAGAGTCAGATAGTCTTACATGACTGATTACAAAGAACATCCTTTGACCATCCACTTCCCTCATTTAAATTTAGTCCACTAGGGAACCCACTTCAATTTATTTAGCTGTTTCATTTCAGATCCACTATATCTCTTAATAGCTGCTACCCCTTGATTTTTTATGACAATTATATTGAGATATAATTCATATACCCTTTTAAATAATTGTACAATTCATTGGTTTTTAAAAATATATTCATGGAGGGGCGCCTGGGTGGCGTAGTCGGTTAAGCGTCCGACTTTAGCCAGGTCACGATCTCGCGGTCCGTGAGTTCGAGCCCCGCGTCAGGCTCTGGGCTGATGGCTCAGAGCCTGGAGCCTGATTCCGATTCTGTGTCTCCCTCTCTCTCTGCCCCTCCCCTGTTCATGCTCTGTCTCTCTCTGTCCCAAAAATAAATAAACGTTGAAAAAAAATTAAAAAAAAATATATTCATGGAGTTATGCAACCATCACCACTATGTAATTTTAGAACATTTTCAATATCCTAAAAAAAAACAAAACACCAAACACACTAACAGCCACTCTCCATGTCCTCTGTCCCCAGCCTTGGAAACCACTAATCTACTTACCATCTCATGGATTTGCTTTTTACGGACATTTCATTAATGGGATCATGCAGTATATGGCCTTTTGTGTCTGGCTTCTTTCACTTAGAGTAATGTTTTCAGAGTTCATCCATGTTGCAGCATGTGTCAGTAATTTATTCCTTTCTGTAAGCTGAGTGATGCCCCATTGAAAGGATATACCACTTTTTTGTTTATCCATTCAACAGTTGATGGACACTGGGGTTGTTTCTACTTTCTGGCTATTATGAAGGAAGCTGCTACGAACATCCGTGTACAAGTTTTTGTGTGGATATATGTTGTCAATTCTCTTGGGTACAGACCTAGGAGTGGAATTGCTGAGTCACTGATTTTTCAAGCTTTGGGCATTATTTACTGGCTTCTCACATGGAGTCACTATGGAGACATCTTACCTTCCATTGCTACCTCTCTTCCACATACACACTTCCCATCCTTCATTCTTCCAATGTTTATATCATAATTTTGATTGGATCAGAATTAATATGATAATATAAATATTGAACTACGACTACTTTTCCTTAAGGAACTTTTGATTTTACCTGGAGTTAATTTGTCTTAATTATTTTCTATGTATCTATCACTAATTCATCCTTATTTCATCTCCTCTCAAAATGTTCATATGCATTAGGCATTCTATCAGTTTTGTCCTCCCAGGTTTTTCTCAGAGTCTTCTGATTTGCTCCAATCTAGACTAGTTGTTCTTTAGACCTGCAGTATGGTTGTTATCACGAGATTTCCCTTCACCAACACGCAGGGGGTTTCTTTCACCTCTCTCTTGTTGGGTTCCTTTTGTCCTAGATCCCATGTCTTTCTCGTGTTTCATTCCCCTATTTTTGTGGAATAGCTCCTCCAGTTGCATCCTGAGAACACTGCATAGTGGGTATGTTGTTTGAGAACTTACCTATCTGAAAAGGCTTTACATTATTTAATTATTGCTTTTTTTAATATTAATTTTTGCTAGTTTCATTTGACATAAGATTCTATAAAATTCACTTACTTGCAGATTTTTTCTAGTTTCCTTAGTTGCTGTTGAAAAGATTGAAGCCATTCTGATTTTTTTTTTAATTTAACCAGTTTTTTTACTCTCTCAAAGCTTTTAGGGTTTTCTCTTTAACTCCAATATTCTTAAATATGATATCGTTTGACTAATATATTTTATTCATTTTGCTGGACACGTGATAGGCCCCTTTTATCTGACAATAGCCTTCAATACTAAGAATTTTTCTTGAATTATTTATTTAGTGATTTTATTTCCTCCATTTTTTAATTTTTTCCTCTTTCCATGACTCATATTATTTGGATATTGAACTTCCTGATTTGGTCCTCAGATGTTCTGATCTCTTCTGTCCTGTTTTCTGTCATTTTGTCATCCTTTGTAATGTTTTGTCAAATTTTTCTTCCAACCTTTTAATTGGATTTTTAGTTTATACCATTTTTTAAATTTCTAAGACTTTTTTGTTTTATGAATTCACCTTTTAAAACATCATCCTACTGCTTCACATTTATAGCATACCCTTGTAGCTCTCTGATAGTTTTCACCTTATTATTTAATTTCTGTTTTCTCCAAATTAATTCTTTGTTTTTAATCTCTTTCATGTTTAAGTCTTTCTTCAAATATCTGGTGATCTATGGTTGTTCAATTACATTTACATCACAGGGGCAGGGCACCAGGCTGGCTCAGTTGGTTAAGCATTAGACTCTTGATTTCGGCTCAGGTCATGATCTCATGGTTTTTGGGATCGAGCCTCAAACTGGGTTCCATGCTGGCTATGCAGAGCCTGCTTGGGATTCTCTCTCTCTCTCTCTCTGCCCCTCCCCTGCTTGCATTCTCTCTCTCTTTCTCTCAAAATAAATGGATAAACATCTTTTTTTTTTTAAAAAAAAAAAATGGGGACACTGAAAAACTTAATGACAGCTCAGTATGGTCGATGAGACTGAAAGACCACCAGATCAGGCTGTGCTGTTTAATTGGATAACTCTAGTGTCAGTGTCTTTAGATCTTTCCTTTGGCTTGTCAGATGTTTTTCAGAGAAGAATTGCCTTATATCCTGCACAGTATTATGGGAACCAAGTGATGGAAGAGAGCGAGGAGCTATAGGGGAGTGTCTTAATATTTATTATTTAATCCTTCTATTTCCAAAATTGTTGCTTCTCTCAACTATGCCATGTGTCTCCCATCTCAGAGACCTGTTTATACTCTCTCCAGGGTATAAACCTCATTTTCTGCTGACGTAGAAAGAGAGTGAGTCACCTGATTGCACAAAGTAGGGAAGAGGGTTTTTGCTGGGAAAGAGGGTTGTATCTAGCTTCCCCTTAGATTTCTGTCCTCCCTTCATTCCCAAATTACAGACTCCTATTGCTTCTAATTCTTGATGCTTTGGGTTTTATACAAGCTTATAAGCTTGCTCACTTAGGACTTAGATTTCCTGGGTCTGCTAGGTAGGTTATCTTTCCTCCTGTTTTTTAACTTGCAATGTTTTCTAGCTATCCTTTCCCCTCCAATTCTCTTTTTATCTTGACTTTATATCTTTTTTAAGAATATCTTTCTGTCAGTTAGGGGGAATCCAGAGAAAGTACAGGAAAAATGTGTCTAGTTTTCTAACTTTAAAGTGACTTTGACTCTTCCTTTACATATATTTTACTGAGACAATGTCCCAATATGTAATTTGCTCTCTTAATGGTTACTTTTTAAAGGTAAGAAAGACAAGGAAGTTACAGCAATAATTTTGGAGGCATGTTAAAGCATTTCTTACTGACAAAGTTGGCAAAATTGTTGTAGGTTAAAATGAAATTGCAGTGACCTTAATTCACAAAGACAAAATTGTCTATTTAAAATTTTGAGAAATGAAGTAAATTGTGAAAGTAAATGAGGGAATGTGAAAGGATTGCGGTCAATTGTGAATATTCATAGTAGAGCAGCACTGGAGGATAAAGCTCTGGGCCAGGTTGGACCAGGAATGAGGTTTTGCAGGTATAGTCAGAGGAAGCATGGCTGGAAGAATCTAAATTGTTTTTGATGGGGAGCCCAGAAGACAGCACTGATTGTTTCCTTCAAAGGAAAGGCAAGACTGAGACACGATGTCAGAAAATTGGATGGGGCAATAGCTCAAAATCAAGATTGAGAACAGCAAAAAGGGCTGGATACTCCCCATCTTATGAGTGTCATATGCATAGTTAATCTTATGGGAAAGATTTAGAAGATTAATAATATCCAATGTTGAACAACATTCTCATATACTGTTGGAGAGGATATATTGAGATAGCTTTTATTGGAGAGTAATTTGTAATTGTATGTTAAAATTTTAAATATGAATTTACTTTGATTTATCAATTCCACTCCTAGGATAATGATTCTGTAGGAAAGACAAAAAAATTAATGTATAAGGATGTTTATTACATCATTGCTTGGAATAGGAAAAACTGGAAACCACCAAAATGCACATTAATAGAGGATTGTTTAAATTCATGATGTTGTAGATCTGCAAAGAGCTCTTACAGTCCAGTCTTCATAAGAAGACTCAAAGGAAATAAGAATTACTCAAAAGAAAGTAATTTAGTGTCTTTCAAGGAACACTGAAAGAGGTCTAACTCATAACTCATAGTTCCATTTAAGCTTATTCTTGTTGTATGGCCTTAGAATTGAATACTTGAAGCACCATGTATCAGGCAAAATAAGGTCAATCACCATATATTGACCCATAGCAATATCTAAAATATGTTATTCAATTTAAAAAGTGTTATCAAATAGAATATATAACATGATCTCCTTTATATTTAAAAAAAATATAAAGGCTTCCGGCTTCAAGTAATGGCAGAGTGGTTTGGATTAGACTAAATCTCACATTGATAATAATTATAAACTTTGCTTATAGACCTACTTCAAGCCCCTAGAGAAGGACCACAAACAGACACAAACTGGAGGACATATAATCCACATTTCGCTGGCTTTTCCCCTGCAGACATTGAGCAATCTGTAGAACTTAGACTTATTGGACTAAAGAGTTAGAGGCCAGAGTACAGGGCTGCCAGAGCAACTGCAAGTTGAAGGGGGAAGGGAAGTCCCAGAAGGTTCGGAGTAACAGTGGGGGAGCCCCCAGATCTATGTACAAAATCTTCTCAGAACCTTGGCTGACTCTTCCCAACTGCAAATGCCCAGGGCAAGACTCCAAGGAGCAATAGTAGAAAACAACAGCTGGACGGTTGAAAGAGCTGAGCAGAGACCTCATCAGCTGCCTGGTTCTAGGGAGATAGAGTTTGAAGTTAAAGCCTACCAAATTAGATGGACTTGAGAAACATCTCTTGCATTCCTGTGGTGCACCAAAAGTATCATGCTTTACATGTAAGCTCCACATCCCAGGACTATGAGCTGTATCCTAGGACTAAGGGCAAAAAGTAAAGTATAATTCATTTAATAAAACCAAGAAACAAGCCTGCAAAGGACTAGAGTTATCCACAAGAAATTTAGCTGCTTTCTGGAACAAAAGCCAATATTCACCAGAGGAAGATAACAGAATTTGGAGTTTCCACGATGTATCATTTACAATGCTACAGTATACAATAAAAATTACCAGACATACAAAGAAGCAGAAAAATATGACCCCTAATAAAACAAGAGGAACCCCCCAAAACCCAGAAAATAAAAGGAGACCCACAGACAACACAGATATTGGAATTAACACACAAGGATTTTGTTTATTTTTTAAAAGTTTATTTATTTTGAGGGAGAGAGGGTGTGCACACATGTGTGTGCGAGCTGGGGAGAGGAAAGAGAGAGGGAGAGAGAGAGAATCCCAAACAGGCTCTGCACTGTCAGCACAGATCCCGATGTGGGGGCTCTGTCTCACTAACCCTGAGATCGTGACCTGAGCCCAAACCAAGTGTCAGATGCTCAACGGACTGAGCCACCCAGCTGCCCCCTATATAAGGATTTTAAAATTACCATTACAAATATGTTAAAGAATTTAGGGGAAAAAATGTGAACACCTGGGGATTTAAGGAAAGATATGAAAATGCTAAAAAAAATGTGTAAATCATAAAACTGGAAAGTATAATATCTGAAATAAAAATACAATACCTGAAAAAATATTGCATGGAGTTAACACCATGAATATGACAGAAGAAGAGATCAGAGAACTTGAAGAAAAGTCAACAAAAATCACCAAACTGAAGGGGGAAAAAAAGGCAAGAAAAAAAAAAAACCAACCAAAAAAAATCACCCACCAGGGCCTCAATTATCTATAGAAAAATAAGCATTTAACATATGTGTTATTCAGAAGGAGAGGAGAGAATTAATGGGGCAAAGAATATTTAAGGAAGTTTTGGCTGAAATATTTCTAAGAAGCCCAGTAAACCCCAAGCGGGAAGGAAGGAAGGAAGGAAGGAAGGAAGGAAGGAAAGAAAAGAAAAGAAAAGAAAAGAAAAGAAAAGAAACCGCTATCAAGGCACTTCATTGTCAAATGGCTAAAAATTGAGCATAAAGAAAAACATCTTTAAAAGAGCCAGATAAAAGACACGTCATATATATGAGAATAAAGACAAGAATGTCTGAAAATTGTTCACCAGCGATGACGAATGGGGTCGCAGGGGTGGAGCCAGGCCTTCCTAGACCCTCTCTGCCAGGAAAATAACAATTTAACTCGTGAAAAATACCTTTTTAAATAAATCATGCCAAGTCTCTGGAAATTGTCCCAAGGGCAAAAAGCATACAGCAAATAGAGAAATATTTATTCAAGAAAATCTACTAAATCTTGGCAAGAACGGGAGCTCCACCCCGGGTGTGTGAGCTAAGAACCTGGGAGGGCGCCCTCTTCTCTGGGCTTCCCGTCTGGGGCTATGGTTTCAGGCCCGGAGGGGCAGACTGCTGGCTTTTTAAAACTCGTCCCCAGCCCCGTGTTGCTGGAGTTCTATTCCAGGCAGGCATGGCAGAGAGAACCAGGTCTGGCCTCCTCTACCCAGACCCCCGCTGATAGGATGAAGCCCTGCCCAGGGGCACTGGGTCGTGACAGGCCTGTTGTTTTTACTGCTGTATGCACTTGTCCGGATTCATTAAGCTGTAATGGTTAAGATCTGTGTATTACTAGATCAGGTCTTACCTCAGGTTTTTAAATTAAAAGGGAAAACAGGCATTGGCATTGCACTGAATTTATAGATGTGCCTGAAGAAATTTGAATTTTACAAGACTGAATCTTTCTAGTCTACAAAGTGGTATTCTGTGCAGATACTGCTTAGTGGCCTCCCAGTCTCTGCTCTCGCCTTCCTCCTTTGAAACACAGCGTGGATTTTCAGCTCAGCGCACGTTGCCATACAGAATAAAAGACTAAATTTCCAGCTTCTCTTGCCCTAAGTATGAGTGTGTGACAAAGTTCTGGCTAATGAGATGTAAGTAGAAGTGTTGAAGGGATCCAAGAAGTGTCTTTAAAAGATGTTACCTCAGGGGGTGTGGCTCAGTCAGCTGAGCGTCTGACTCTTGATTTCTGCTCAGGTCATGATCTTGCAGTGGAATCGAGTGCTGCATTGGGCTCCATGCTGACAGGGTGGAGCCTGCTTGGGATTCTCTCCTCTCTCTCTCTCTCTCTCTCTCTCTGTCTCTCTCTCTCTCTCTCTTTCCCCCGCCCTCCCTACCTTGCTCCTGTGTTCTCTTTCTCAAAATAAATAAACATTAAAAAAATAATAAAAGATGTTCTCTCAGTTGTGAATGCCCATTTGCCCTTGCTGCTATCTGGAATGTGGAAATAATGGGTAGAACTCCAGCAGCCCTTTTGGGCCATCAGATGACTTGAAGAAGGTCATTTAGGCCTGAAGATGACAGAACAGAAAGTTAGGGGGTGACAGAATAGAACACTCTTCCTTTTATACCAGGCCTGAACTACCTATTAGGCTTATTTTATGTGAGAAACAACTTTTGTTCAAGCCACTGTTGCTTTGAGTCATCCTATTAAATACAAACAAACCTGATACAGACCTTCCTGTTTATTTTTAAGTCTTCTTATGGGAAATACTTATTTATCTGTTTGTTTGTTTGTTTGTTTGTTTTTCTGGAAGTCATTTTTGTTCAGGAAACATGTCAGTAAAGCGTCTGACTCCCACGCAGGTCATGATCTCACAGTCTGTGAGTTCGAGCCCCACGTCGGGCTCTGTGCTAACAGCTCAGAGCCTGGAGCCTGCTTCGGATTCTGTGTGTGTGTCTCTCTCTCTGCCCCTCCCCCACTCGAGCTCTCACTCTCTCTCTCTCTCTCTCTCTCTCTCTCTCAAAAGTAAATATTAAAAAAAATTTTTTTTTAAACTTCACCTAAGTTTAAATTACACCACTGCTAGCCTGTCTTGTTCTTTCGGTCACATACGTACTATAAAATTTTCTGAGTGGAGGGAAAGTAATTCCGTGTATCTAGTAGCTAATGGTTTTTCAACTGAAGAAATGACTTTTACTTAGTTGTAAGTGAAATGCTTCAGAAAACCTTGTACTTCTATCGTAGGTATTCTGAATCCTTGTACATGGAAAATGTCTTTATTTTCCTCACTCGCTTAAAAGCTAGTATAGCTGGTTGATTTGAAATCCTATTTCTTTAAAGTATGGAGACATTCCATTGTTGTCCATCATTCAGTAGTAAAAATGAAATGTTTGTTACCAGTCTAACCCAAGGTATCTGTGTACCTCTCCTTTCAGTATTCTTGCTTGGGACATAGCAGGCCCAGAATTGTTGGTTTTTTTCTTTTTCTTTTCTTTAATGTTTTTATTTATTTTGAGAGACAGAGAGAGAATGGGAGCAGGGGAGGGGCAGACACAGAAGGACACAGGGGATCCAAAGTGGACTCTACAGTGACAGCAGCAAGCCTGATGTGGGGCTCGAACTCACAAACTGTGAGATTATGACCTGAGTTGAAGTTGGATGCTCAACCAACTGACCCATGCAGGTGCCTCATGGTTTTTCAAATTTAACCTAGACCTGAGTCCTTATTTAGCCTGAGAGAGTAGTTTTCTATTAATGACTTCCTGTTATCCTATCTATAATGTCTTAAATTCCTATTAAACATATTTTTTTCCTTGGGAAAATCTGTATTTTTTTCCCTCATAATTTCTTTCTCTGACTTTTTGCTTTATGCTCTTGGAAAAATACCTTGATTGGGTCTTCCAAATCACTAGTTCTCTTTTCGGTTGTATTTATTCTGTAATTCGTTCTTGGCATTGAGTTTTATGATTTATTAATCAAATTTTTAATTTTTAAGATGCCTCTATTTTTCTCTGATTCTGCTTTTTCTATGGCAGCTTACTCTTGTTGTGTGATATAATATCCAGAGTATTCAGATACTAAATAAAACATTTTCATCATTCTCTTTGGCTTCCTACATTTGCTCTTTCCTCCGAGATCCATTTTCTACTGATTCAGTTTTTAGGACTTGAGTTTGGTCCAAAAGTCTGGTGATTCTGGGTGTTTGTTTCATACATAAATGGATCAGTATTGATAACTGGCATCATTTCCTGAGTAATTGTTTGAGGTTATCTTCCAACATCCCTTGCTAGGCTTGCCCTCCAAATGTGACGACCAACTGTGGCAGGTGTGTTGTGCTCTAAGGTTAATGGGCAGGGGGAATAGGCCAGCAGGTTGGTGGCACTTTCCAAATAAGCAAGTAGGGAAAGTTACCAGCCTTGGAACACCTCAGGAGATTTCACACCTGTTCCAAGTTGCCTTTCCTTAATTAACAATTCAATAATATGTACGCCATGCCCTTCTGTTCTCTCTGGCCCTGATCCTTATTCTGTGAGTCCCCATGACTGATCCTTTACTTTCCTCAGAGAGCCTGGGCAAACACCAAACAGCCTGTGTGCAACTTGGGGGGCACTGGCCTGTCAGTGCTTCAACTCCCCAGTCAAGCGTCCCACAATACACTTCTATCCTCTCCTCCTGGCCTGAAACTTACTTTTCTCCTAGGAAAACCACATAATCATATTTAACAGTCACTACTGAATACCTGCTCTGGGCCAGGAGCTCTCCAAAGCAGAGGGGACACAGTCATGAATAAGACCGATGATCATTTGTCCTGAGGAAGCTTACAGGCTATAGAATTATTCACCCAGCAGCCCCCTTCTTCAGTTGTGTTTCCTAACTCTCTGGTAGTTTTGCTAGTCTGCTACCACCCAGGAATTCTTCTGTTTCCACTCAGCTGGCATTTTCTAGGGAAGGCCTGGGATTTCGTCTTATTTTATGTATCCTGTTTCACTGGGAGGAAGGGGAAGTAGCTATGTGGGCTCAGTCCGCCATCCTAAACTACTCTCCTTTCTCTTCTTCAAGTGGAAGAGGGATGGCCTGTAGAGTTCAGATCTCTGTGGCCTCAGAGCCAAATAGATAGTTTGCACACTCCAGAGCAATGCTTTGAACAGAGTTATTCTTTCATTGGCTCTGGCTCCAGCTTTGTGGTCTCTGGAGATTGGGGGAAGATATTAGAGTTCTCATCACATTCTAATGTTAGGGGGCAAGCCTAGGGTTGAGACTGTGCAACTTGACATCCTGCTTTTCATTCTGCTTCTTCTAACATCCTTCACGATCATCTTAACAACTGTGACTTTACAAATATGGTTGAGAACATGCCACTTTCAGAGCATAAGAACAGAGCATCTGACCCCTACAAAATCCCCCATACATCCCTGCCCACCCTTTTCCCAAGCTATGCTTCTAAAGAGGAAGCTTTTACAACCACTCTACAAGTTTTGATTCACTCTCTGATATCTGGAGACCAACCAGACAGGTGGAGTCTTTGGGTCTTCTTTGGAACCCAGAAGATTTCTTTGTGCCTTTCAGTTGTTCTGTGGCTTTTCTAGAAAACCCTATTTTCAGAGTCCGTATTGATTCCAGTTGACCTTTGTTGACAAGTCCTCTCTCCCTTACTAGTTTCAGTAGACTTGTTTTTGTTAGAACCAAACTGAGTAACAGGCTGCCTTCTCAGAAGTAAGGACAAGCACCACACTGGGTGACTGGTTTAGCCACTCTTAGGCAAACACAAAATTAAATATTTAGCAATTTCTTTTTTGAAGCTGGGGTGGGGGAAGGGCTGAGGGAAGCTACCCCCAGTTCCAAGAAAGTATAAACACTATTCATACACTTTTTGAGATGATTATCATTTTTAGCCAATTGCTACATGGTCAACATCTGATACCTCTTACCACATTGAGGTGGCAAAGTTAATCCGTTGGCTTGTCTGTCCCAAAGCAACAGAGATCTTGTCTTCTGGTGATGATTTAATGAAGCCCAAGTCATCCTTGCAAAGAGGAAGTGCAAAGGATTCAAACAGCGCTTTTTTTTTTTTTTGGCAGCAACAATAGTTCTGTGTCTGTTCTCTCTTAACAGAGAAAGCATCGTGGCTGATAAATATGTCAGAGCTGTTTAGAGATGTGTTCTGTCTTATGTGTGTTCTGCAAAGCTCAAAAAAAAGAGAAATTGGTCTTTTGTGGTTTCCAGGAAAAAGTGTTTTTCTCCTCTTCTTTCTGTTGTTTTGTTTGTTGCACGTCTAAATCCCAGAATCATCTAGGAAGAGGAAGGGAGTGAAGACTTTCAAAAGAGCTGAATTTCTCACTACTAAAGTAGTATTTCACCCCACATATGCAGACACAGCATGTGCAGAAGAGAAGGTACTGTTTGTCTTACTGTTTGTCTTACTTTGGATGTTTGATTTAAGTAGAGAAGCCTTGTATTATCACCAATATGTATTACATCTGTTACCCCTGAGACTAGTCCTCAGAAACCGGATAAATGGAACTCTGCTCTGAGTAAAATGGCTTTCTAGGAGATTATCACAGGAAGATAAGAGAACCCTGCACCGTATACCAAAGAAGGGGTTTTATACACACACACACACACACACACACCTAACTTTGCATATAGACATTTGACTGTTTTTCAGAACTTTCTTAGATTCATCATGAATATAATGTCCTCCTCCTGACAATTTTTCTTCATAATCCATCTTTAAAATAAATTTGGCATTTTTCGGAGTTAAAGATTTTGAACTTTGAGCACCCACATATAATCAACTGACCAACTTGTGAAGACTGCTTTGTCTCTGAGGGAAGGAGAAGGAGTGCACAGAAAGATGAAAGCAGATTTCCTGGGGCCTTTGGC
Organism: Prionailurus bengalensis; assembly: GCF_016509475.1. Classification (NCBI taxonomy): domain Eukaryota; kingdom Metazoa; phylum Chordata; class Mammalia; order Carnivora; family Felidae; genus Prionailurus; species Prionailurus bengalensis. The sequence continues at coordinate 115,321,412 of NC_057358.1, forward strand.
TCAATGTTAGCCCGATTCTCAGAATCTAGATTTAGGAGACAAACAAAATGTCAGCCTGGCCTCTGTGGTTTCCTCTCCATCCTCTCTCTTCTTAGAGGTCCACTCAGTCCTTGGAATTAACATCTGCCAATCTCAGGAGACTGTATAATTGAGTAAAAACAGACCCAAAGTGGCAACAGTAAGAAACTGGGAATTAATACATCTTTTGGGCCAAAATATTCAGCTTAGTAAATATAATTTGATAAACACTGGATATAATTTAATTAGGCATAAGGACAAAGAAGGGAAACAATAAAGTTCTCCATTGTGAAGAGGGGCTTAACTCTGTGGTACACACTGGAACTAAAAGTATGAGGCCAGATTTGGAGACAGAGTCGAAACCCCTATGTAAGTTCAAGAGATTTCTTAGACTTGTCTTTTACTTCTACACACAGACTTATTTAGTGATCTTAAATGTCTGTGAAATCTAGTATAGATGGCTACACTTGGCTTCTATTGGAAAACATTCAAACCCTACACTTTTGACATGTAAAATATGAATGTTATTCAACCTAAATAGAGAAGGATATTCTTCCCTTTGCGTCAATGTGGATAGACCTAGAGGCCATGATGCCGAGCAAAATAAGCCCAACACGGGAGGACAAATACTGCACGATTCTACTTACATAAGGTTTCTAAACTAGTCAAATTCATAGAAGCAGAGAATATAATAGGTGGTTGCCAGGGGCCAGAAGGAGGGGGAAATGAAGAGTTGTTATTCAGTGGATACCAACTTTCAGTTATAATAGATGAATACATTCTAGAAATCTGCTGTACAACATAGCGCCTACAGTTATTATGGTATTGTGCACTTCAAAATCTGCTCAGAGGGTAGATCTCATGGTATGTGTTCTTACCATATAAACAAACAAAGCCACAACAACTACAACAACAACAACAACAACAAAGAGACAGAAGGAGACTTTGGGAGATGCTGTGTTGGATGTGTCTATGACCTTGACTGTGGTGATGGTATCCTGTATTTGCATAGGTTGAAATTCACCAAAATGTACACATTAAATATGTGCACTTCTTTATATATCAATTATATTTCAATAAACCTGTTAAAAATTGATACTTGAACAAAAGGGAAAAAATAAATATGAGGTATGACTATAAGCTAAATGTAAAACTAAATTTCCTTCCACTCTTTATTCAAAAAGCATTTATTGAGAGTCTACTATGTTCCAGGTACTGTGCTAGGCACTGAGGATTCAGAGACAAGTAAGAAATGTCCATACCTGGTCTCAAGGAGCTGGGGAAATTCAGAGAAGCACTCATATAGGGATAATGAGATATAATGGGTGGTACTGGCCATGGGGGATGGGAGCAGAAAGAGAGGGGTAAGTTCTAGGAAGGAATCACAGAAGTCTCTCCATGAGTTTCTCAAGACATGGTAGCTGCTTTCCCCAACGCAAATGATCCAAGAGAAACAGAGCAACCAAGACAGAAGCCAGAGGGTTCTTTATAACTAGTTGAGGAGTTATGTATCGTCATTTATGCCATATTCTATTGGTCACACAGATCAACCCTGGTGCAGTGTGGGACGGAACTACAAAAAGTTATGAATACCAGGAGTAGGAGTTCACTGGGGATGGTCATGGAGACTGGCTACCACAGTTCTCTAGAAAGAGGTAGGCAGAGGACATGAGTCAAATAACTGAGCCAACAGCTAATAACACCCATTATAGGTTTTGATTTAAAATGAATGGAAGCACATGGCTTAGGCTTTGGGGCCTAAACAGAACCTCTCACTCCTTCCTGAATCTAAATTTTGACGTCTTAGTACCCTCTAGAAGGATGCAGGGGGGAAAGATTACAAAATAACTAGTGATTTGATTTATCTCCCTGGGCCCTTGCATAGAGGAGTCAGAGAGTAAGAGAGCTGAACCCACATGCCCACACAACTGCATGAAACAGAGAAGAGAGAGAACCATGCCTAGGGACCACAACCTTGCCCTGGTCACAGGCTCTGACCACTCAGACTAGTGAGTCCTCTTCCCTTGGGTTGGGGGTAGGAGTCTAGGAAGAGGCAAGATGGCAAGAAGGAAGGAATTGAAAAATTCTTGTTTCCTGTGCTGAAGGCAATGTCATTGGGTAATGTCTGTCATTCATATAAGGGAATTGAAGTGTAGAAAGATTAACTAAAGTTAATGAAGCCTATTTCCAAGAAGCCATGAGTGAAAATCCCAACTTTCAAAATCAGCCATAGTGGTCATATTGGGTCAAAGAGACCATAATTTCTGTTGATCTTGTCATGTACTCCTTTTTTTTGGGGGGGGGCATTTTTACTGTGTCACAGGTATTTATAGGTTATACATTAAAATAACTGAAGATGCACTTTCGAGAAATAGAAACATGGGAGAGAACCTGGAATCATTTATTGCTACCTGTTCTTTGCAGAAGTAAGGAAATTGCCATCCCAAGACTTAATGTTTGGCAATGAGGCTTAGGTCTTTTTCACCCCAAGTCTGGTGTTTTCTCCTCTTTCTGCACTATGAAGGGGTTCCTGAATGTATGCTTCCTCCAAGACTGGTTCCTTTTCCCCAGCTGTGCGAGAGGAGTGCAGAGTATGGTAGAAAGAGCTCTGGTCTTAGATCAGAAGCCCCATGTGAAGTATCAGCTCCATTCTGCATAAGTGTATATGATCTAGGCATGCTCTCCTCAGTTTCTTCTTCTAAAAAATGGGTATAGTAATATTTGCCAACTTCTCAGGATGGTTGTAGAGACGAAACGAGGTACTATTTGTGAAAGATCTCCGTAGGGTGTAGGTACTAGGCAAAGGTAGGGAATCAATGTTTGGAAATCTAAATCTGTAAGGTGTCCAGCTGCCAAGCTAAAATGGCCATGCCCTGGCTTCTTACATTTCACTACCTCCAGAATTTTTTTGACTCTCCATTCTTAGGCATTGTATCCCCCCGCTCCTTGTTTCCACTGATGGTGGTCCAGCTGAATTCTGGACCCCGAGTTCAAATACTGAGAGGTCAGTGATTCTGTTTTCTGTGTGGGATGAGGTTTTCCCCTTCCCACAACCACAAGAATGAGCAGAGCATGTGAGTACTACTTTGGAGGGAAAAAAAGCAAACAATCGTATCATTTAATAGGAATCTAAAAAGTTTTAGCTTCTTGAGTATGGATATTGAGACTGACTGGCAACTGCTCCTGCCCACAGTTAAGATTTATTATCATAGAAAATTATTTCAGTCCACAGAGATTCCACAGGGACCAGCGTATGGTCATGGGTATAATTAATAGCAGAACTGTTTGGGAAGGACATTAGCATTTATGCGGTGCTTCCCACACTCAAGGCAGAGAGTAAGGAGTGAGATTGGTGTCATTCTTGCTTTCCAGAGGAGGAAGATGAAGTTCGGAGAGGTTAGATAGTTGTTCCAAGGTCACGAGCTTATAAATGGTGGAGTTAAGACTTGAATCCAGGTCTTTGCACTTCCTATAGTCTCACACCAGGGAAGGTCCAAAGCATTTTGAATCTATTATTTACTTGTGTTTGAAAATGAGAGGGGCGCTTGGGTGGCTCAGTCGGTTAAGCATCTGACTTCGCCTCAGGTCATGATTTCATGGTTCCTAAGCTGGAGCCCCACGTTGGGCTCTGTGCTGACAGCTCAGAGCCTGGAGTCTGCTTGGGATTCTGTGTCTCCCTCTCTCTCTCTGCCCCTCACCCACTCACACTCTGTCTCTCCCTCTCAAAAATAAATAAATATTAAAATTTTTGAAAAGAAAAAGGAAAAGAAAATGAGAGATGTGTGGAGAAACACAGTAACTGAAATAGCTTAACCAATTGCCCAGAGTTTGGAAATGTCAGGTAAAAGCAAGGTCAAAACATTGATGAAAAATTTTTTAAAAAAAGCCTCACACTTCTGCCTCTTGATACAAGGCACAGATACACTTTTAATGACAGCTCCTTTTCTGACATTGTCCTCAGGGGAGATTTCAATTTAGGGCCATCAATGAGTGGAGGGTATAGAAAGTCATAACAAAATACAGAGGACGTAAAACAAGGTTTTGAAGCCATGTCTGGCAAGAAGAAATTGAGCTCAGGAAGTTCTCAAATACATAGGCAGAGATTTATTTTGTTTCACAGCTTTTACCAAAAAAAATCCCAAAATATGTGGACTTCTAGGAAGCAGAGAAGTTAGCAAATTGCCAAGGCATTAATAGTCAGTTCTTGGTACTATTAGAGCACAGTCTGACTTGCACATCTGACTGAAATATTTTCCTTAGCAAGCATACTCTTTCCTGGTAGTATTCTTAATGTTTCTGTTAAAAGGTGACTCATTCTTTTGGTAGTCTGATCACTCCAGTCAGAAAAATAAGAATTTATTGAGCATATACTGTGTGTCTGTCTCTGACCTAGATTCAAGGGATACAAATGCAAACAGAATAGAATATATGCTAACTTTCACGGGGTTTGCTTCCTGGTGGGAAAAGAGGTTAAGTCAACAACATGGAATTATAACATGTGCATTACAATAGGACTTAAACTGAGAACAAACTGAGGGTTGATGGGGGGTGGGAGGGAGGGGAAGGTGGGTGATGGGTATTGAGGAGGGCACCTTTTGGGATGAGCACTGGGTATTGTATGGAAGCCAATTCGACAATAAATTTCAAAAAATAAAAATAAAAATAAAAAAAACCAATAGGACTTAAAATGAAAGTAGGACAAGGTGCTGTGGAAATGCAAGAGAGAGGTATCCCACTCAGTCTTGGAAAGTCAGTGAAAGCTCCCTGGATAAAATGCCATCTAAGCTGAGGCCCAAAGGATGAATAGGAATTAATGGGGTTATATTAGGGTTCACAAGAGAAACAAAATAAATATATGTGTGTGTATATATGTATATATATATATATATTTGTATATATATACATATATACACACACATTAATACATGAATATACATATATGAGCATGTATATATGACTATATATGTATATATATACATATACATATTCATATATGTATTCATATATGAATATATTACCAAAGGAATTGGCTCATATAGTTATGGAGGCCAAGAATGAAGTTATGGACGAGGACAACTGGGGGTATAATTCAGTCTGAGTTCAATAGGCCTGAGAACCAGGGTAAGTGTAAGTCCTGGTTGAAAGATGGATGTCTCGGCTCAAGCAGAGAGCAAATTCATCCTTCCTCTACCTTTTTGTTCTATTCAGACCCTCAGTGGATTGGAAGATGCCCACCTGCATTGGGTCAGTCTACTGATTCAAATGACAATTTCTTCTAGAAACATCTCACAGACATGCCGAAAAATAATGTTTCACCAGCTCTCTGGGCATCCCTTAGCCCAGTCAAGTTGACACATAAAACTGACCATCACAGGGGCTATATATTCAGCAGATGGAGGAACACATACAAAGGGATGAGGTGAAGAGTGGAGTGTGTTTGGGGAACTGAAAGAGATGTGGTTTGGGTGGAGTACTGAGAGTAGACGTGGCTGGAAAGATGAATGGGGGCTAACGTTGCATACCATGGTCAAGAGTTAGGACTTTATCCTAAGAAAAATGGGAAACCATCAAAGGGATTTAAGCATGATAAAAGACAATCAGACTTATGTTCTAGCAAGATCATCATTCTGTGTGTATGTATTTCAGAAAGACCTATTTGGTGATTTGGAGCATGAGACACAGGTTGGAGGACAAGATCAGAAGCAGGATAACTAATAGGCAGCAGTTGTCATCATCTAAGTCAGAGATGGGGTGGTCTAGTCCAGGGTCACACCATTCGACCTGGAAAGAAGTAGATTCAAGAGCTCCTTAAAGGGTGGATTGAGTCTTGACATGGATTAACCATAAGAAATGAGGTAGGGACGCAGTCCAAGATGGCTCCCAGATTTCTGGGATGGATGGATGGGGATGCCATCTCCTGAACTGTATGCTGCTGAGGGAGCAGGTTTCAGAGAGATGGGGAGGAATGCCATCTAGGGAATTGCTGGAGGAGTGTATGGGACACCCAGGTGGAGCTGTTCAATACAAAGTAAGAACTATGGGTTGGAATCTGAGGAGAGAAATCAGAACAGATTCGGGGTTTTTTGAGACATTAGCAAATGGATGGCAGTTGAAGTCAAGACTAACATCACATTGGCAAGGCTACCTTCAGCAGTCTTGTCGTCAGAGAAGGTCTAGAAGCTCCCACTTTTTTCTTGGTTTGCACTTGTCAGACCACATGCATGTCATTAAGACAGACAGTCATTCTCAAGTCACTTTCTGTTTTTTAAAGTAGTCTCCCTGTGTCCCTAGAACTATTGGTTAAGGTATGTAGAGAGAGGCAACGCACACTTTATATATATATATGTCCAAGGTCCTGAAGTGCCAAGTTGTGACAGAGTTCAGCTCTGGTTCCTCCCTGAGCTCTTTCCACTGCACTCAACTGCCTTGAGGTCACCCTTCCTGACACTTTATAAAGAATACACTCAATTCCCAGACAGCCATGATGGACTGCAGTTCATAATTACCGCTAAAAGATTTCACCCAAGAGAAGTGCAGGGACAGCCTCTGCCAGGCTCAGTGGCTCTTGGCTCCTGCCGTCCTTACCCCACACCCTTGTCCTCAATGCAGCATTTCCCAGCCCATGTTGGCCTCAGCACGGATTCACATGGCCCCTCTCTACCCTCAGCACGTCTTGGAGAGAGGTCTTGGCCCCGTGGCTCCCAGGCTCTGGACACATGGTCATTCACTGGTTGTTAAGAGGTGGCCTGACCAGCACCCAAATGCTCAAAAGGTGGGAAGAGAAAGTTTTCCTGTTGGTCCAGGAAAGCATGGTAAATGGAGAAGAGATTTAAAAAGATCACTTGGGCTTAGGGCTTTGTTTTCTTTTTGTTTCTGAGCACTGGAATTCTTTTTCCCAAGGAATTCTTGAATGGGACTCCAATTTCTAAAATGGTTTTTAAAAAGGGAGGGGGGAGCTGCTCTGATAGAAGCAGGAGCCCTGGGGGCGGAGCCAGATACGCACTCACCAGGGTCCTCTGCCCAGCGGCTTCCAGGCTTCTTGGAACACTTTGTGTTCCAGTCATTTAGTCCACGCCCTCAGGATAGTGGATGATACAGGAGCATGGGAGCATGGACTTTAGAGTCAAACTCCTCTGATTTGAGTCCGGTCAACCTGCTTATTAGGTGTGTGATTCAGGACAGGTTATTTCAATTTTCTGAGCCGCAGTCATCATCTATAAAATGGGGATTGTAAGTACAGAATTACAGTGAGGGTTAAAACAGAAAAAATATCTCAGGTACTGAGTACTGTGCTCAGCATTTAGCACATTCTCAACAAACAGGTATTACTGTTGTTAGTTGTCAAACAGTTGGATTTTTAAAGACAGGCAAGAAATTTGGATTTTTATTTATTTTAAAAAAACATTTTTTTAACGTTTATTTATTTTTGAGACAGAGACAGAGCATGAACAGGGGAGGGGCAGAGAGAGAGGGAGACACAGAATCTGAAACAGGCTCCAGGCTGTGAGCTGTCAGCACAGAGCCCGACGCGGGGCTCGAACTCACGGACCGCGAGACCGTGACCTGAGCCGAAGTTGGACGCTTAACCGACTGAGCCACCCAGGCGCCCCAAGAAATTTGGATTTTTAGAAACAGGCAAGAAATTTGGATTTTTTGGTGAGACTCTCCTAATTTTTTAATGTAGGCAAGTAATTAATTTTTTAAAAAAAAGTTTTATGAGCTAAATAAGATGCCCTCTAGCAGTCAGTTTGGGGCCACTGGAGTAAATAGTTAATACACCATTATACATGGTACGTACTGTGTGGGATTAAGCACGTGTGAGGATGGGGCTCAGATGAGGCTGAATTGTCCTAGAGGGGGAGGGGCAGGAGGCTGAGCAGCCAGGAGGGAGGAAGTGGCCCAGAGCTGTGAGTGGGTCTATGGGCAGGGGATCGTGGGTTAGGGTGGTTGGTAGAGGTTGGACCCTGTTGTCCTGCTGTGGGGTAGATGGGTGTTTCCGGGGGTGGTGGGAACATTCTCTTCCCTGGCCTGCCGAGATGGGACCAGGATTCACAAAGGAAAGGCTGACCCCAGCACTTCCGGGCTGCGCTCAACTCAGGAGTTTCCACATGGACCCAGCCTCTATTTGAAATATTGATGCTTTGGTCATCATGGAATTTTTTTTTTTTTTTGCATTAACTTTGAGCTTTTAAAATATCGCGTTAAAATATACGTATGTCAGTTACTGAGTTTCTGGGTGTCCCCTCACATTTTGTGCCCAAGTCTAGCACGTCACTCCCTTCACCCTAGTCCTTGCCCGAAATCCCAGACCAGTCGTGGATTAGGGGATTGTCCATGCGGCAGGCTGGCTGTCTGAGGCCCGTACTTGGAGCAGGTGGACTCTGGGGAATGCAGACTGATTCTGATTGTAGCCAAAGCAAACAGTCTCTAGGAAACAAAGCTACTGGAGGAGAGGAGAGGAGGAGCGACACATTCCACAGGCAAACAGGAACTGTGTCCAGAAGATTTATTCTTTTGGATTCTTGGCACTTCTTTCTCCAGTTCTTTGGTAAGGAAATGCACGGACTGATTTCCAGGGGATCAACTGTGACTCTCGCCTCCCCGAACTTGCAAACAGCCTTCCCCTTTGTTCCATTATGAAAGGTACAGAGATTCCATTCAGAGGAGCTCAGATGTTCAAGGAGAAAACTATTTCCCCTGAAGCATCTCTCCTCGGAGACTTCCATGAAATCCCAGCTCTGGGTCTGGAACTGCCTGTAAGCCCAGCCCTGCGGCTTCCAGGTCAGGGCCAGATCTCAGGTCACTGAGTCTGTCTGGGAAGCCACAGGTCTGTGAGCTGTGGCTTAGTGCAGGCAGAGCCACTAGGGGAGCTGTCTCTTCTGTGGGGCAGGTGGCGGCTGGAACCTGCATCCATTCCCAGAAATCCCACCTGCCTTTGAACTGAAGGACAAGGCCTGGAAGTTTGGCGGAATCAGTAGGAGTTCTAGATGAGTTCAGCTGTTTCAGACATAGGAAAAAAAGAGACCATGAGATTGAACTTCATATCTTCCACCCAAATTAAGAAATCAAACTTTCCAGATAGGATCAAAGCCCCCTTAAACAACTTAAATGTCCACCTTTGGGAGAATGGATATTATAAATGCAGGCATGTTCTAGAATATTCTACAGCAGGTAAAACAAATGAATCAGGGCTATGTGTGCCATCTCAGATAAATCTTAAGTACATCGTTGAGCTTGATTCTTTCTCCAGATGTTTCCTGGGAAACTGGAACTGACTTGCTCTGTGAGGGCTCTCAGCTCAGAATGGGACCTGATTGTCCCCACCTGCTTCTCTTCCTTCTTCCTTTCTGTATTCCACCCTCCCCACCCCCAGATTCTCTTCTCTTGCCTCCTCCAATCTTGGGTTATATTCTTCCTGCCTCTCCTGTTTCTCTCCTCCTTTCCTCTTATTTTTTTAAGTTGTTATTTATTTATTTATTTTGAGAGAGACAGAGCATGAGCGGGGGAGGGGCAGAGAGAGGGAGAGAGAGAATCCCAAGCAGGCTGCAAGAGGCTGGGGACACACACACACACACACACAGCCTCACTCAGGGCTCCAACTCATGAAACGGTGAGATCGTGACCTGAGCCGGAATCGAGAGTCTGACACTTAACCGACTGAGTAGCCTAGGCACCCCTCCTTTTCTTTGATCTTAATGGGAGAGGCCTGGGGTAGGGGTGTGTGAGAATGCAGGGAGATGTGTGTGTGTGTGTGTGTGTGTGTGTGGAAGTGGTTAACATGTAGCTCGTACCAGACTATATTAGGTGCCATGCACACATTACTTCATGGTCATTCCATTATTATCCCCATTTTAAGACTGAGAAGACTGAGATACAGAGAAGTTGGAAAATGGGCCAGAGCTCTGCAAGCATGACCAGCTGAACTGAGACTTGACTTCGGGTCAGAATCTAGACTCTAGCTCCTCCCACCTCCCACCACACAGCCAAGGGGCACAGCCTTTGCCTCCCTCCTGCTTTTTCTCTCCTTCCCTCGCCCAAAATGTCCCATATTGCCTACTACTACAAGTACCAGTATTATTGTTATACTTTCTGTTACACATTTCAAGAATACCATAGGTTAGGGTTTATCAAATGCTTTCATGAACAAGATTTCATTTGGTCCTAACAACCCCTGTGAGGAAAGTGTGGCCGATATTGAGACCACTTTGTAAGTGAGAACCAGAACTCTGAGAGACTGGGGACACACTGCAGGCCATGTAGCCATGGGCTGATATTCTGTCCCTGACTCTGAGTCCCAGCTTCTGGTTACTCTGCTTCACCGAGACCCTCTAAAGCTGAGACCACTTGAAGTCAAGTGCTGTTCACTGGAGACACATGATGCTTGTGAAACCAAATCCTGTCTTTAAATTTTGATGTGTTGTCCATCATGGATTTTTTTGGCATTCATCTTGGGGTTTTTAAATATTGCATCAAAATCCTATTTCTATTATTTTTGTGATTGCTGGGGTTATTTGGTGCCCTTAAATTTAGTCCTGGGGGTGATACCTTACTGTCCTCACCCTAGTCCCAGCCCTGTCTTTACCTCCTTCCAGAATTACCCTGTGTTTTTAATGAAGCAAGCATGTGCCAGCTGGTTTTATAACAGTGCCACATGGCTGCCTTTTCTGACCCGTCTCCCCAGGTCCCCTTCTGGGAAGCCTGTCTGATCAGAATGATTCCATAGAAGTCAGCGAGTACCTTTGGTTGGTGCAGGGACAATGATGCCTCAGAAAGAGGAGGCCTGCTTTCTTCCACGGGGCCCTTGCTGTTAGTGGATGCTCAGTGCTTTGAGCTAGTTAGAATAATAAAGTCGTTTTCTGGGAAGGGACTATTTGGGAATAAACTTCCATGGGTTCCTCCTCCTGTACCCACCAGCCCCCACTCCCGGCTGTCAGCCTTTAGGGAAACAGAAGGAACAGCTTGATCAGGGTTTTTCCTAGAAAAGCCCTTCGATGGGCCCATTATGGAAAACCGAGCTGTTTTTTTGTTTTCTTTGATTAATCACGCTGTCCTATTTCCCAAAGCGAATGTGGCCTTGAGTCTTCCAATGAGCACAGCCGCAAAGGAAGGGCCCAGGCTCCCTGGAGCTTGATAAGGACACCAAGACAGGGGGAGGTGGGGCGGGACACGTGTAGTCCTGTCCTTAAGGACTCAGCTCTTTGAGGAAGCTCAGGTTACCCATTTCCTTTGTGTTTTTTCTGCCAGTGCAAAAGGAGAAACATTAGCCTTTAAAGATTTCTTTATAGTTCCTTGAAAGCTGGTGGGATGAAGTCAGCCAGAGAATTATATAACAGCAAAACTCATTTAAAGCAACAGTATCTTTCTATAGGGCTGTGGCATTTCATTGATCAGTCTTGGTCACTAATTATGAAGAAAAAGATGCTAATTTTGTGAAAAAAAAAATAGAGGGGCACCTGGTCACACACTCCCGCTTCCTTACCTTCTGTTCTCTCACTGGAGGGATGCAATTCCTAGGGTGTTGATTAAAAAAAAAAAAAAAAAAAAAATCCTCTTCCAAGGAGGACAAAAGGAAATCATGTTCATTAACCTCAGGCAGCCACAGCATACCTAATCTTGTTTGAATTCGGAAGAAAAGGAAAGAAAAAAGCTTTCTAAAGCACTCGTTTGTTGTAATTTAAGAGTCTTGGGAACTTTATAAATATTCAGCTATTTTTCTCCTTGCAGAGGAAGCCAGGCCCTTTGAGGTAGGGAAAGACTCAAGCATCAGATATTCTGCTGCTACGCTCATTTATGTGACACCTTTTACCTCAAAGTGCAATACCAGACGTTACCTCAACTGATCTCCACACTCCTCGCGTTTGTCCTTCTCTCTCTACCCATTTTAGAGACAAGGAAACTGAGGCCCAAGCATTCTGTGACTTGCCAGGCATCACACAGCTCAGCTGGAGACCGAATTGTGAGATCTCGTCTCTGTCTTCACCGGCATCACCCGGCAGGGAGTCCCCATCTCTTTTCCCCTACACCTGCCTTCCAGGGGACATGGAACAATGTCTGGAGGTATTTTTGGTTGTCACAACTGGGGGAGGGGCGGCACAGGAGGAAGTGCTCCTGGCAGCTGGTGGATGGAGGCCAAGCGCGCTGCTAAACATCCTAGGATGCACGGAAGGCTCCAGTAAATCAGTATCCGGCCCCAAATGTCGCTAGTGCCGAGGCCGAGAAGCCCCGGTCCGCTCCCTGCTCCGCATCAGAGGGAAATTCCAACCCCTGCGAGTTGCCTAGGTCTCCTCTGCCCAGCGACGAGCTTGGCCTCTCCCCTGCGACTGCTACAAGAGTTAAAGGCGCTGTCGAGCGTGCCCTTTGGCGGTGGCCAAGTGTCCCCTGCAGGGTTTACTGCGGGACACGCAGTGCATCAGCCGGAGCTGATGTGTTTTATAATTTATAGTCACAGGGCGTCTGTCTTCATTTAGCAGCAAGCCCGCTGGCAGCCGCCCTGCCCTGCCAGGGAGGAGGCGAGCTCCGCGGAGGCCCGCCCCCCCCCCCCCCCCCCCCCCCCCCCCCCCCCCCCGGCCAGCCACCAGCCCGTGGTATTTGGGGACGGCAGTGGCTCAGGGGCACCTGGGAATAGGCCGGCGGAGATGGCGCTGAGCACGCGGTCTCCCCTTCCGACCCATCCGTCAGCGGCAGCCCCTGCCAGAAGATGGCCTATTGAACATTTCCAGGAATAGCGCTGCCAAGCCTGTCAACTGCTTTCTTGGAAATTCACTCAGTAAGGATGGCGGGCCTCCAGCAGGGAGAGCAGAAAGCCCGGCCTGGAGCGCGGCGCTCAGAAATGGCAGCGCCTGGCTGCAGGCCTGGTCCTCGCCCCGGGGCAGGGGAGCTGCGCGCGCTCGCTGGGCCGCGGGGCCCAGCAGCTTCCGCAGTCATCTGGAAACGTTCTCAGCGCTCAGCGGAGGTGGTCACGCCTTGCGGAAGGCCCGGGGCCCTGCCAACCTCCTGCAAGTCCGTGACCTTCCCATGCCTGCTGTGTTTGTTCAGACAGCGGCAGGCGGCGAGGCCATCGGGCTGGGAGGTGAGGCAGTCCTTGTCCGAAGCGACCGCCCTCCACTTCATCTGGGGAGTCTCGGCCAGCGCTCCTCCGGTCAGTCTCGCTCCCAAAATAGGGCCAAAGGAGCATCGGGAAGGGGCAGGATTTTCTGCCCGCCCCTCCCAGCACTGTCTCCCGGGCACTCTGAAGATGTGGTAAATAAGAGGCAAATATGTGACATTGAAAAAAAATATCTTGTAATTCACTCTCCTTCCCTTCCCCCGCTGCAGAAGTGACCTTTTCCCTTACAGAGGCCAGAAGTTCCTGTTGAAGTTTCACCACTGCCATTGAGCCAGGCCTCACAGGGGAAGCCCCTCGTGGTGGTTGTGGTGATAGGAAGGAGGGGGACCCCGCCTAGGGGCTCTCCATCACCTGCATGCGAGGAATTGCTAAGGGGCTGCCTCTGGTTACCTGGTCTGCTCTATTAGATGTGTAACATCCGGACAGGGGAATAGGTCTTTCCATTATCTCCAGTGGGGACAGGAAGAGAGCGACCAAATGTTCTACTTTTCTGTGACTATTCAGACACACACACGCTCGGGCTGTGTCCCTGTGGGACGTTAATGGTTACAACAATAGCTTACATTTACTGAGTGTCTACTCTGGGCCAGGTGGATGGGAGTGGGGGTACCTTATATACATTATCCCAACTGACACACTATGTTGTATGTGTATGTGTGTGTGTATGTGTGTGTGTGTGTGTGTGTGTGTTTATTGTATGTGTATATATATATAGATAATATATGTGTGTATATATATAAAATGTGTGTGTGTGTATATATATATACTTTTTTTTTTTACTATTTCCCTTATTTATGAGAAATCATGACCCCAAAAAGTTAAGTTGTCATCTCAAAGTCAATCGATTAGTCAGTGCTGGGCAGAGATTTGCCTCAAGTGTGCCTGACTCCCAGCTCACCATTCATCCCTGCAGTTGGACTGTAGGGTCCAAATCCCAGCTCCACTACTCACTAGCTGTGTGGCCTGGGGCAAGTTACTTAATCTCTCTGTGCATCTGTTTCACTGTCTGTAAAATAGGGATAAAATAGGACCTATCTCCCTGAGTTGCTGTGAGGGTTTAAGGAGTTGGTACATGTCAAGCACTTCGAACCCAGTACTTCACTTCCCTGACTGCACCCGATCCTTCAAGAATTCTCTGAAGTAGCTAATGTTATCACCCTTACTTACAAATGAGGAAACTGAGGCCCGGGGGGCTAATTAACCTGTTCAAGGCAAGTGGGAGAGCTGAGATTCAAATTCTGACGGGCTAATTTCCTAGCCTACCGTGGCAGAGTCTACCTCCAATCTGTATACTTCTATGCATTCATTCTGCTGTTTCTGTGTTTTGCAACTGGGGCATTGTGTGGGCACCATTTTTGCATACTTATACTCGTGAACGAGGTACAGGATCTTTCTTACAGCCACGAAATACTTATCCTTCGTAATAGAAGACTCGTTTTTTTTTTTTTTTTTTCTGAATTTGCTCTCTGTCACTGTTGATAGTGACACTGGTAGTGAGGCTCAGCAGGCTGGGCGAGGCTATGCTGCAGTAACAATAAGCCCAGAAATCTCCATGATAAAGCAGCAAAGGCTTATTTCTCCCATACAGAAAGTCGAGGGATATTTTCCTCCAGGCATTGACTTTGGGGTGCCACACAAAGCTTCCGTGGTCACAGCCAACTGAGAAGGAAGGAATGGAGGAAGCACCCCCATTGACTACCATGGTCTGGCGTTGACACACGCCTCTTGTATTCACAGTCCACTGGGCGGAAGAGTCACGTGGCCTCAACCACGGCAAGCGAAGAAGTGAGGGGGAGCACATGGATTCCCCCTGCCCCCTGCCAGAGCCCTAGTGGTCTAGGACCAAACCCAGCTTGTGGCCCCAAGTTAAGGACAACTGTTAGCAACTTTGTTAAACAGGTCATGAGAACCCTTTTCTTATTAATTATAGTTGTGTGTTTATTTGAATTGAAACCTCTTTATTTGTTCATGCAGTAAATGTTTTCTGAGTGTTCCCTTTCTGCCAGGCACTTTTAGGCTCTGGGAATACATCAGTAAATGAAACAGAACAAAACCATTACCTTCATGGAATTAGCATTCCAGTAGGAAATGGGGGAAGGTAGATAATTAAGCCGGAGACTAAGAAAGCAATATAATAAGTATTGGTATGTGTGATGGAGAAAGATGAAACAGGGAAGAGGTATCAGGGTGTGAGTGTGTGTGTATTGAGGGGGAACTTTTATTTATTTTTATTTATTTTTTTAAGTTTCTTTTGAGAGAGAGTGAGCAGGAGAGGGGCAGGGAGAGAGAGGGAGAGAGAGAGAACCCCAAGCAGACTCCGTGCTGTCAGTACAGAGCCAGACACAGGACTCGAACTCTCAGTCTGTGAGATCATGACCTGAGCTGAAGTCAAGAGCCAGATGCTCAACCAACTGAGCCGCCCAGGCACCAAGGGGGGCATTTTTAAATAGGATGGTAGGGAGGACCTTCCTGAGAAGGTGATCTTCGAGCAGATATCCGAAGAATGCAAGACAGCTCTGGGGTAAAAGCATTCTGGGAAGAGGACGTAACTGGTGCAAAGGCCCTGAGGCAGGACAGTACCTGGCACACCAGAGGATGTCAGTGTGGCTGAGGCAGAGAGTGGTAGAAGACAAGATCAGGAAGGGGATGGGGGTGGGACCCACAGAGCCTTGAGGGCCTTGTAACCTGTGTAAGGACTTGGCTTTAAAACCTCCATCACCTCCTTATTGCCTTCAGGACCGGGTCCTGCCTCCTCCCACACCTCCCAATGCCCACGCTGTACTCTTCTCAGTGGTTCTAAAACTGGGGTGGTATCAGGATCCCCTGGGAGTTAAAACCAGAGTGCTGTGGTTCACCCTCAGAGTTTCTGTGCGGGGGCTTGCGAGTCTGCAATGCTAACAGGATCCCAGATGACAGTGATCCTGATGGTACAGGGGCCACACTCTGAGAACTGCACCTGCTTTGGGACAAGCAGCTCCCTCTCACTTCTGGGCCTTCCCACTTCCTCAGGAAAGCTTGCCCACGTTCCTGGACAGCGCTGACTGCATGATCCGTAAGGCCCAGTGCAAAATGAAAATACAGGCCCCTTGTTCCCAAAGTAGGTAAGAAAGAAGAGTTAAAGGCAAGTTATAAAGTTTTCCTTTGAAAATATTTTATTATTTATAAAACGTAGTAAGAATGGTAATGACATATGAATAACAATATAAATTTTTTAATGGCCCAAACATGTTTTGATGTCATCATTTTATTTTATATAAGACAATAAATAGTATGGATTAATATGATATCAAGATTTTTCTGGCTTACTTTCATACATATTCATTCATTAGGTCATAAGCATTTTTACTTTTACCAACTTCAATTTCAATTCACGCAATTGGAAATTACATTAAGTAGCCATCAGTAAATGCAAGGTTACAAAACATTTTGATAAATTTAATTTTGACTGTTGAAATCTACTATGACTGGGGAAGGTAAGCATATTTTATAGTCTGTGACAACACTGGGATACATTTTCCATAAATTTTTTTGAACTATGAATTTTAGTACATCAGAGGTAATGATTCCTATGGAACTTTTTTTCCAAAAAGAGTTAACTCTTCATACAAATCACGTGTATGTTCTGAGTTGAATATGTGAATTTATATTATTTATAAGCAAAAAATAAATACAACTTACATAGTATTTATCTTATGGAAATCATGTTAATTCTATGATTTTTTAAACAATTTTAATGTTTATTTATTTTTGAGAGAGAGAGACAGGGTGCAAGCAGGGGAGAGGCAGAGAGAGAGAGGGGACACAGAATCTGAAGCAGGCTCCAGGCTCTGAGCTGTCAGCACAGAGCCCCACATGGGGCTCAAACTCACCAACCACGAGATCATGACCTGAGCCAAAGTTGGACACTTAACCAACTGAGCCAGCCAGATGCCCCTAATTCTATGGTTTTTTGATATACAAATTTAATATTTTAATGTTAATATTTCCTCTGACAATTCCTGCAATTTTTGGAGGTCATACAAGAACCAAAAGCAGCTTCATGATTTTTATATAAATTCAAAATGCCTCCTTGTGCATTTGATCACTGTATCCTCAAATACAAGGAAAATTAATTTTTAAATTATCTTCCTTGTTATTGTTGGTTTATCTAAAACTGTGTGAAGATACTGTTCTATTCTGTTAATTAGAACAGTCTGTAAGAGTTTTTTTAAAAAATCCGCATCTAAGCCCATGGGTATTTGGTTTGCAATGTCGCACCAATTTTGAAACCTAGAAATTCTAAAATCTTTGAAGAATTTTAACAACTCCTTGATATCCTTTATTGCAATGTCAGTGCAAACATCTGTTTTGTAATAGTTTGTTGACAGACTTTACTAGCTGAGCCCCAGCAGTTCCCGTCCTGGTACTCGGAGTAGACAGTTAATATTTGCAGGTGCTCTGGGGACGGGCTCTGGCGACAGACAGGCAAGCTGGTCTTCTAGGGTGCATCGCAGCGCTGCCCTTCAAGGGAACCCCTCTTCTCTCCCACGGCTTCCACTGCTGCCCCGTACCCCCACCCACTGCACCTGCTGCTGCTGAAGTTGACATCGGTCTAAGGCCCAGGTCCCAGGCGGGGCCGCCCCTCAGAACGCCACGGGCCTCCGACAGCCCCAAGTGTGCGCATGCTCACCAGACGGCCAGGTCAGCTTCTCGCTCTGCACCGGGCCATGCGTGTGGGCTTGAGCCTGCCGCTGCGTTCACCAGCACCTGGCACAGCGACTCTTTGTGCATGCATGCTCCATTGTCCCTGCTGACTTCCCAAATTCAAAAATAACGTTATCAAGAATTTCAAGACTGCTGCGACAGAGCATTAAACCAAGGACGGGGTCCCTTCTGAGTGGGCCCTGTGTGACTGCACAGGCCGCACACCCTTGGAGCTGGTCCTGCTCTGGGACCAAGTGACCTACACTAGTTTTGCCCACGGAGCGTATAGTACTATATTCTTTAACAACGTAGCATCTGAAATGATTTAACGTCTGTCTTCCCCCACTAGCCCGGGGTCAGCAAACTCCGGCCCGCTGGCCAAATCCAGCCGCTGCCTGTTTTTGAAATGCACTTTTACTGCAGCAGGAGGGCACTCATTTGTTTACCTATTGTCCATGGCTGCTTTCCTATGCTGGAGTAATGCCACGAGGGGTGTTTGGCCCACAAAGCCTAAAACATTTGCTCTCCGGTCCGCTATAGAATTTTGTTGATACAGGATTTGTAAAATTCCTGAAGCCAGGAATCATGTCTGCCTAGAGTGCTGTATAGAGAATGATCAGCCAACATTTGTTGAAGAGAAAATACTAAAGAAAATGAATACACGAAGAGCCCCCTACTTTCCAAACGTAGCTTATCCTTAAAATATCGCGTAAATTTGACGATACATTTTTTTTTGTTTTTATATAAAAATTGTGTTTAAAATTTCTTCCCATACGGTGAGCGTGGCTCTCCAGGGAAATGTCAGGTGTTTGTTTTGTGGCTTGGCATACCCCTTGATCCACCGCCACGTACCTCAGCCTGGAGAAACACAGGCACTGAATATCATTCATCATTTAATAAATATTTATTGAGCAAAGCACAGGGTAAGGTGTCACGACAAGAGTGACACTAATTCACACTTGAGTCTTCCCGGTAAACCTATAGAGCCTATGGACCAAAAGAGAAAAGACTTGCAAATGTGTGTTATACACAAATGCAAATATGTAACTACATGGTAAAAAGTGTTAAGGGCAGATGGAAATTTCTAGATCAAATGCTTTGGGCTCTCAGAGTCAGGACACATTCCTTTTTTGCTGTGAAATCAGGAGCGGCTACTTGCCAGTCAATTTGTTTGGTCTCAGACCCAACCCCTGTCCTGTGCTTTGCTCTGCGGCACAAGGAGCTGACTCCTGCAAACTCCATTTCCCTGGCTGCCCTGCCGACTGGCTGCAGCTAGAGTCAGCAAGTGGGAGGCCACAGAGAAGGACCAGAGGGCTGGGGGAAGGGAGAAGCCAGGCTACTTCGAAGCCAGGCTACTTCTCACCTCCCTCTGAGCCTCTTTTCTACCTGTACAATGGAAAAACCAATAGTATGTTTTCACAGGGTTTTTTTTTTAATTTTTTATGAGAATTAAATGAGATAAGGCATGCAAAATGTTTATCCCAGTACCTGGTGTGTATAACAAGCCTTTGAAGAACAGAGCTGTTATTGCTTTTAGCCTTGCTTAGGTAAGTGGGCAAGAGTGCAGTGATCAGTTAGTGACGCCTACTAAGAGTGAGGTGGGGGAAGTGGTGCCATGTGAGAGGAGGGGTTACCAACCCTGAGGTTTAGGAGCCGTATTGTGGAGATAGACTTGATAGGGGCTGGCAAACGGACGGATAGACTCTTGTAAGGTGTTAGGAGAAACCTGAGAATTGGGACCATGATACCAAAAGTAGGCATAGACGACGCATGGGAAAGAATAGGTCTGGGGGACAAGATTATGGATCCGTTTTTAGACCAGAGTGTTGAGCTCTTTCCACTTGGAAACATGCGCGCATGCACACACACACACACACACACACACGAACCAAAAACCAATGATAAACTTGAGGATACCTCAGGAAACGTGGCTTTTTGACAGAGATAGGCTTAACTTGCAGTGAGTTAGTGAAGAAAACCATCTCAGCAGCTACACATTCGGGCCTCATGGAGAATTGGAAAACGATTCAGGAAACCATAGCAACTCCAGCTACTGGAGTGCGGTCTCCTCTGAAGAAGAGAAACCACTGTTCTGTACGTAGCAATTCTCCCTTGCTCAAGACACCCTCTGTTTCTGCTTCTCTTTCTTCCCAGCTTCCCTCTCCCTGCCTGTCTCTGTGGCTATATTCACTGTGTGTTGCATTCAGGCCTTTAAGGGGGCTGTGTGCTGACCCCGGGCCACCTCACGGTTTCCTCTTCAGGTCTGGTCCTTATCAGATGCCTTTGACTCAGCACGGAAGTTGTGGCAGGCACGGCGGCCTCCCAGTGCCTCCCAGTGTGAAGAGCCACGTTTCTCAGAAGGAGCTGTGTAACTGGCTTCACGGCCAGTCTGGTGTGGACACGGGTGAGTGACTTGGAGATGGCCCTGAGATCTCGGTGAGGCTGAAAAGTAAGATTGGGTCATGGTGGAGGGAGCCCTGAGGATACTTAGTTGCTTCTGATGTTCTACGTCTCCTAGGAAGTTGATCATTCCAGATCAAAATCTGTCCAAGGTTTAGGACAAAGATGTCAGAAATTATTTAAGAAAAAGACAGTCATTTTAACAGAACCCAGGGAGTTAGACGACATATATCGAAGGGATCTTCTTGCTGCCCTATAGTCACTTGACTGATTTCTCAGAGGAAAAACTTAGAAATTGGTTTGGAAGGGTGGGTGTGGTGAGGTTAGGGTTTTCTTACTGCCTTGAGAGCTCAGGAAAATAAACAAAACAACCCAACCCTCTGTGATTCTTCCCAGAACTCTTCACATCCAAGACATCCATCTTCACGTTGGAACATGAGGGACCCAGAGCTTACAGCACGCATATTCCAAGTTGACACAAGCTCACTTACATGAGTGGCTTTAAAAACAAAGTGAGGAAGGAAAAAAAAGAGCAGAGAAAGAGAAGGCACAAAAACTAAGAGGAAAAAAAAACCCTGAGTGTTTTGAAAATCTATCCTTGTTGGAGACAGATGGAGCTGTGAGGGGCCGGGTGGCTGCCTGCTCTTAAAATCCCAGGTGTGGACGAACAGGATAACTCTGCAGACATCCCCGAGAGGCGGTATATGTGGTTTTCTTTTAATCCTTAAGAGAAAAGTGCCCCAACATGCACCGTCTTTTCCTAAAACAACTTAAATTAGAAAGAATAAATGCCACAGACTATTGAAGAAGTGGAAAATTTTACGTGAAAGAAAAATTAGCCGGTACCCTTGCCTCTAACCATACCCCCTTATTATATAAGTACTTTTACCATCCTTATTCACAAGCATATGTAATTTTTATGTAATTGTCATCAGAAGCGTTGGGGCTCACCTAACAGAACTTCTGGGTCTGGAGCTGACGCTAGCATTTGGCATCTATGTGATGCCAGCTACTTAAACTCTCTGGGCCTCAGTTTTCTCATCTGAGCAGTAGGGATAATAATCCTACTTGAGGATTAGATGAGACTTTCCAGAGGGCCTGGTTCAATGCCTGGCACAGTCCCAGTCCATTGTAACTGCTGTGACTGTTCGTCATTAAAATACGGCAGCTCTGTAATCCCAGGTTAGCTGGGGCAGGGCGGTTAGCAGGTTGTGAAGTCTGTGTTTGCCACCCCATTTTTTCTCTTTTTCCCTCAAGGCTGTGATCCCCAGTCTCCTTCCTCAAGCTGCCCCGGCCTCTGCCCAATCCAAGATGAAAGAAGTAACACACGTCGGTAGGTGAGCACCCAATATGTGCTGGAAGGACCCGTGCTAAGACTTGGGACAACAAAGGAATAAAGCTAGGTGATCCCACAGAGAAGTTGCTGGGCTCGGGTGCTATGCCAAGTGCTCCATGGGCATCAGCTGAACCAGCACCCTACAAGGTGGCCACCATGGTTTTCATCTAGTTGAAGAATCAGTTTCTCAGCAAGGTTACTGTTAGGGGCTGAGGTGTGTGTCCCCAGAATTCATATGCTGAGGCCCTAACCCCCAACACCTCAGCCTTTGACTATACTTGTAGATAGGGCTTTTAGAGAGGTGATTATGTTGAAATGAGGCTATTAGGGTGGGCCCTGATCCAATCTGGCTGGTGAACTGATAAGAGGAAATTTGGCTCAGGGATGTGCACACATGAGGAAAGGCCATGTGAGGACACAGTAAGGAGGTGGCCACCTGCAAGCTAAGGAGAGAGGCCTCAGAGGAAACCAAACCTGCTGACAGCTTGATCTTGGACTTCCAGCCTCCAGAACTGTGAGAAAAACCAGTATCTGTTGCTTAAGACACCCAATCTGTAATATTTTGCTATGACAGCTCTAACAGACTAATATAGTCACATAACTTCTAAAAGCTTAGGGGTATTCAGCCTTAAAAAGGAAGGAAATTCCACCACGTGCTACAACACAGATGTACCTTGAGGACATTACGCTCAGTGAAATAAGCCAGTCGTAAAAGGACAAAACCCTGTTTCCACTCAGATGTGGTCCCTAGAGTAATCAAATTCATAGAGACAGAAAAGAAAAAAAAGGTAGTTGTCAGGGGCTGGGGGAGGGAAGAATGGGGAGTTATTGTTTAATGGGTATAGAGTTTCAGTTTTGCAAGATGAAAAAGTTCTGGAGATTGGCAGTGGTGATGGCCGCCAGCAATGTGAATGTACTCAATGCCAGTGAATTATACCCTGAAAACTGGTTAAAATGGTAAATTTTATGACACGTATATTTTACCCAATAAAAACTTAATTTAAAAAAAGCTTGGTGGGGGGCTTCCACCCTGCCTAAAGTTCAGTCTCCCTGAGATCTTGGCTAATTGCTGTTGGAGGGATGAAGGAAGGGAGTTGGAGGAAGAGGGGGGGTGGGGTAGGGGAGACAGGACTCTGGGATGCAGAAGGCTGGCTTACTTTGGCTGCCCTCTCAGAAATGTGCCGGCATGCCCAGATGAAAACTGTCCTGGCCCCACCTGCTCTCAAATGCCAGAATCATAACGCATGCCCAGCACCTTTGCCTTTGTCAATAATGATGGTAGAGGAGAACATGATTTCCAAATGTGAGGCTGAATTCCCTGAGGTTTTTTTTTTTTCTTTTTACCTCTTTTTGTTTCCCAACGTCTCCTGGGCCTGCTCTTGGTCACACACAGAAAGAGAACACATGCTCAGTAGTGGTCAAAGCATTTTTCACATTCTTCCACAGCAACAACAAATCAGAACAGCCTTTCCTTATAGTGTGGGTTTCCCACCAAACCTAAGACCTGAGGAGTTGGGGCCCCTGGTATCTGCCCACTGGTTTGGATTGGCTGGATCAATATGGCCCTAACTAGGGAACCCATTGGCATTGCACCCATGGACTCTGAGAAAGGCATATGATCTAGGTTCTCTCTCTCTGTCTCTCTCTGTACTCTACCTTGACCCCGCAGTGTGGACCCTCAAGGTTTGCCGTGTACTTCGTGCAGGACCTGTGAGTAATAAACCTCTATTCCAATTTCTCTTGTGGCTTACCATCTGGCACCCTGTGCTACACTTAACATATGTTCATTTAATAAAGTCATAGCACACGGACAGACCCAAACTGAGGGACACCCTATAAGTGACCTTGACATCTTCAGAAAATTTCGGGGGTCATGAAGGCCCAAGAAAGGACTAAGAAACTATTCCAGACTGAAGGAGACAAGACACAACCAACTGTAACTTGGTTCTGGACTGGTTTGTTTTGCCATAAAGGACATGACTGGGACACTTGGTGCAACTCAAATCCCCATTTGAGGATCAGATTGTAGTGGTATATCAATATTTATTTCCTAACTTTGATGGTTGAACTGGGTTACACAGGACAATGTCCTTGATTGAAGGAATTACATACTCATTCAGGGGCGATGTGCCATCAGATTGGCAATTTTCTACCAAATTTTTAGGAGAAAGATAATTCTTTGTACTGCTGTCCAAAACTTCTACGAGTTTGTTTCAGAAGGAAAAGAGAAAGGAAGTAGTGTCGAATTTGGTTGGGAGGGAGGTCAGGGTCACTGAATTTGTTTTTCAGGTGGTTTTAAGCACAAGCCTGAGAATTTCAAGTTCAAAAAAGCTGGAACTTGAATCATCGCTTTGAGAGCTCCTATAGGGATCTTGGTGGAAATGGGATGGAGGGATATCAGATGAACAAGTTTGTACAAAATCTTGCTACTCAGGTAAAAGGACTGGCAGTGATTCAGTATATAAGCTTTCAGGTGTTTGTGTGTGTGTGTGTGTGTGTGTGTGTGTGTGTAGAAGCTTCTTTTGTATGCAAATCCCATTGTACAAACTGGTTATGACCTCACCAACTTAACAACATCCAGAAGGGGCATCATTTTTAAAGGTTAACTAGTATATATCCCATTGCATGTGAACTTTAATTTAGTTTACTAATTGCTACTGGGGTTGGATTTGACATTTCTTGCTCCGTGCCTTAGATTTTTGGCTCATACTGTGCCTTAATATGAAAGGGGAAAAAAAGAAACAACTTGCCAGGTTCTTTCTGGGAGGACTTGTGTTGTTTCCCACTTTCCCACAAACAGAATCAGGCTGTGAGGAGGAAGTTTCCAAGAGTGTTTAAGATCCTACCCCTAAACAGATGAGCTGGGTTCAAATACTGACTCTCCTCTCACCACCTGTGTGAGGTTCGCTGGTTCGCCATTAACCATTAGCTAACATCTCTGTGCTTCAGTTTCCTCATCTGCAAGATGGGGGTGAAGTGAATAGTATCCATCTCACAGGGTTATTGACGCATTCATAAGCTGTGAGTAGCTGGTACATGGTAAGCGCCCATTGGCATTGGCCATTGTTAATACTATGAATAGACTTAAGCGACAACTTCTGAGGTCTGCAGAAAGCTAGAAAGACATCAAGTTGGGCAATCTCCTCCCCAGAAAAGGAAATAGTCCTGTGTTGGTGGCAAGAAGTAATTATGATGGAAAAAACATTTTCCAAGGTCTGGAGCTGACGTGTACTCCTTGTGACATTTTAATCTCTGAGTAATACATTCCATTGCCTGCAGAGCTGTGATTTTTCAGTTTATTGCTTTTTCCTCTTCTCTCCTCAAACCTGGATTCCTCTTCCTCTCGGCTCCAGCCTGTCTCCAGCAACCATGGACTGTTTCTGGACAGTCCCCATTCTGGAGCCAGCTTCTTTACTCAACACAGGCAAGGAAGCCTGAAGCCCCAGAGTGGCACACTGCCCTCCTTGGGGAAAGAGGCCCAACTGTGCACTCCATCTGTCACGTCACCTTTCATGCTGGTGACAACTGTGCAGGGCAGATATATCACTGAGACAATCTCCATTCTAGGGTTGTGCAGAGGGGATTCACGCGTAGGGCTTTGGAGTTAGTGAGCCCCGCTCTGGTTTTGTCACTCACTGTGACACCTTGAGCAAGTTCCTTAACTTCTCTGAGGCTTAGTTTCTTTATCTCTAAAACAAAGGGATAAAAAGGATGCTGGGCTTAGAGGTTCGGGGGAAGATTGAATTAAATTACATATATAAAACAAGTATACGGCATAGCACCTAGAGCATAGAACGTACTCACTAAATGGATTACTACTGTTGTTTTATTTAGAGTTGAAAACACGGAGCCTCAGGGTAGTCATATTTATTATTGTATTTTGCAAATGAGGAAACCCCTCTACACCTTAGTGCTTTTCCCACTGCACATAGTGGCTCACCCCTCTGGCCAAGACTACCATTCCCCTGCCTTTTATGGTAGTAGAAATTTTAGATGGGCATAAGGGCTCCATTTCCCAGCATTCCATGTGGCCATATGTGGTCACGTGACTAGTTTGGCAAGTAAAATGTGTCTGGAAGTGACATGAAGCTTCCTGGTTAGGTGAATACAAGGGAGGGGTTTGCTTTTCCTCACCTCTTTCTCTCTTGAAATGACTACATGAACTTTTACATAAGGAGGATATAACCTGTGTTGTTTAAGCCATTGTATTTTGGATCTTTTTGTTACAGCAGCCAAATCTGCATAGAGAGGGAGCAGCAGAGTTAAGAGTAATAGGACCTTGGCTAGGAGTCCAGAGACCTAGGTGTCCTAGCCATACTTCTCATTTGTCACATGACCAAAATATTCATTCACTTCCTCATCTTACAACCTTTAGGCGGCAACTGCACTTGACAACAGCAATACAGAGATAAATAGGACCTAGACCAGAAACAACCAAATCCACCTGCAGCCTTGATGATGTTATGCATGTCAATCCTTGAGGGGAACATATTCTCCTATAGAGGATACAGATTCAGTTCCAGAGGCAGCCCAGGGCTCTCAGGTAATTTCTCCATGGGTCCCAAACCTTCTCAGGGTTCTCAAGTGGGTTCCAAATCTGTTAACATAGTTATAAAAATGCTCAAAACTTTCATAGGTATTTAGACACTTAATAGTTGCAAGTCCTTGGCAAGATATTGAACCTCAGCTCCAGTGGTTCAATGTCAAATGAAAGTAATGGTACATAAAGGATTAAATGAGAAAACACGGGTAAAATACTTACCACAACATCTGACATTTGGGAGACAATAAGTGATGATGAAGGTGGAGGCTTGATTCTTGGCTGCTCTGGAAAGCGGGCTGTGGTATGAGCTGGCCAAGGATGGCCCTCTGAAGAGTGGTCATTGCCATTGCTCTGCCCACCATAGACGCCATGAGGGCTTAAATGAAGTTGTGTTTGTTGAAACACTTTTCCAAAAGGGTGATGTGGTAAGTGGGGCAAAGTCTTTGTCAACGTTCAAACCTATAGCATTTCATGCTACCTGCCTTGGTCCTCCAACTGTTTTCCTTGTCCTTGCCAAGATCCCATCTGATGATGCCTGCTGCACTGCAATACTTTGGTGTTACTTCTGAGAATTTATGTTATTGACTGATTATCATCTTGTCCCTACATTCATGGGGATCTGTCTATATACATATACAATTAATCAGAATTCAGGAAAAGGAAAAGTTTCAATCTAATCATGACAATATATGGCCTCTCTACATTTGGATAGTCATAACAAGTGACCAATTTTTGAGTTCTAGAATGCCGACTTTCAATACAAGATATCTTGTACCATATATATATATATATATATCCTATGAAGTAATGATTATTATCCTGATTTTATAGGTGATGATACTGTGATTCAGAATGATCAGATAACTTTTCCCAGAGGCAAGGTCTACATAGAGGCAGGTCTACCGTGACCTAAAGCTAATAAAGCTTAAGTTCAAGCCTCTCACTTACATAAGCCTCTTACAAGACCTGCTATTGATTTTGAATTCATGCATTTGTATTATTTTTCTTTTGTTTTTTTTTCTTTTTAAAAAAAAATTTTTTTTTCAATGTTTATTTATTTTTGGGACAGAGAGAGACAGAGCATGAACGGGGGAGGGGCAGAGAGAGAGGGAGACACAGAATCGGAAACAGGCTCCAGGCTCTGAGCCATCAGCCCAGAGCCTGACGCGGGGCTCGAACTCATGGACCGCGAGATCGTGACCTGGCTGAAGTCGGACGCTTAACCGACTGCGCCACCCAGGCGCCCCTGTATTATTTTTCTTAAAGAGCTCCCCAGATTATACAAACTTTAGGCCCTACAAAATCTAGACCTATCCCTACAGAGTTACACAGATGGTAAATATTGGAGCCAGAATTTGAACAGAAATCATTTCAACTGAGTTTATAGTCACTGTAATAGTTCATTATAGCTTGTTAAATAGTGCCATTGACATATAAGTTTGTACCAATAGGCCAATATTGGTCTATAAGGTTGGGATTGGAATGTCCCAGTGATATGCCCAAATGATATGCTGGGTAGATTTTATAAGGTCAATTTATTGGTATCAGCACTTCCTAGTACTGTCCAAGACACTACACTGTGATAATGACCATAATATCTTGCTTTTACAGGGCATATTCCTTCTGACATGCAGTGATTACATCCATTTTTCTTATGGGGCAGAATCATCATTTCCATCTTCTAATTCCTAGTTGAGCCAAGGAAGCAAACACCTTAACAAGAGAACCAAAGCAGAGGATGAGGGGGACTGGTCATGAGCACATATGAGACACCTCTGGGAATTCCCAGATATGACTCAGTGACATGCTGAAGGTACAGAGCAGCTTGCCTTTAAAATGTGAGTAATTCTTGGGGTGCCTAGGTGGCTCAGTTGGTTAAGCGCTGGCTTTGGCTCAGGTAATGATCTCACACTCTGTAATTTCGAGCCCTGCATCAGGCTCTGTGCTGACAGCTTGGAGCCTGAAGCCTGTTTCACATTCTTAATCACCCTCTCTCTCTGTCTCTCTCTGCTCCTTCCCTGCTTGTGATCTGGTTTTTTTCTCTCAAAAATACAGTAAACATTTAAATTTTTAATTAATTAATTAGTTAATTAATTAATTAAAAATATGAGTAATTCTTCACTTGACTCCACTCTTTCTGCAGCCTGAAAACTTCTAATTGATCTCCTTCCTTCCCTCAGATCTTCCAGCCTCAGATTCCTTCATTCCTCTCCTCTGAACAGTCACCATCTTTCAGACTGAGGATCAGCATGGCAGAGGGATGTGGAAAAGGGGAGATGGTCACTCTCATCCAAAGGCACAGGAATGGGAAGATGGGGAAAGGGTGCATGGGGCCACCTTTTACCTCCTGTTATAACTCAGGTCATTTTGCCTCCTGTTATAACTCAGGTCAGTTGACAATTGAACTGAATGCTAATATTGCAACATCAATCCTCCTCTTTAGGATGGTTAACCAGAGAACTGTGGGATTCTCCCTCTCTCTCATCTACTCTCACAGGGTCTATCCTGCCTAACAATCTCCCTGCATGGCTTAAATCACCTCCAGAGCTTCACTCACTGAAGAAAAACAAACACACCTTGAAGTTTCTGATTTCCCCTAATTTAACCCCGGGAGAAGTGCCATCTCCGCACCTTCACTATCAAGATTTTTCCTGTCTTATCAGTAAAATGCCATACAAGAACAGTAAAAACTGTGCCTCACATTCAAAACAAATCACTTGGTCTTAAGATATGGAGATGATGTTTTTCTAATCCCTTGAGAGTAGAGATAAGACTAATTCTGATTTTCCAGGAAAGCAGGGTGAAAGTTGGCTAAGGAGATGGGCAGAGAACAACCTAAAGTATTCAAGTCCTGTGCCAACTACTCTAAGCTTGACAAGGGCATGTGGAGAAAAGGCAGACATGCTTGACAGGGTCCACATGAGGGGGTCACACAGGTGAGGGGTCCACCTGTGGGGGTCCACAGGTGAGGGCATTCAGAGGAGACAACAGCCCTACCCCGGTCCAAGAGACCCATGGTGATCCACCAATGGGGGCACTGTTGTTCCACCCTCAGAATCTGAGACAGAGCTCTTATATAATATGCCAGTGCACAGAACAGCTTCCAGGGGTGGATTTCTGCCTATTTTGAGAAGAAGGCTTTGAAATTCTGAACATTCTACATTATAGATAGACCAACAATCTTTTCCCCCCACCTCTTTAACGGTCAAAATTTTATCAGTTAATGTGTATACAGAGGGAAAAATTAAGATGAGTTTATAATAAAAAGAAATAGTCTCTTGCCCTATTTCTCCCTACCTGGTCCTTTTTGTCCAGAAACCATTTCTCCTTTTAAATTTTAAAGTTTTACTTATTTAGTTAGTTTTATTGTGGTGGTTATTGCTAATTTGCTATATTGCCCTTTCATGATTTATCAGCTTTACACATTTTACATTGACTTCTTATTAAGATGTGAGAGTTTTGCTCACTGGATCCCTTCTCTAATCCTATGACCCTTTATATATTCACATTACTATTTTCAGTTCCAGCTTTTGTAATTTAAAACACTACAACCGAATTTCTATTTATCTTATCATATCTTATCAGCTGAAGCCAATTCTTCCTAATTCATGCAAAAATTGGATTGAGGGTTAATGAGGAGGACAGACACCCATAGAATCAAAGAGGCTGAAGAGTGAAGCTTCAGCAAAGTAACGATTAGGGGTTGTTCTGGGAATCTAAGGTTGTTTTGAAAATTGATGCACTGTCTCTTTAAGGCACGACCCAATGTGAATTAATGGCCATTCTTAATTTACCAGGAAGAGAAAGTCTGAATGGCTTATATTGGGCCACATGCCCACCCAAATGTGTGGATTGACATTCTCATTAAGACTGCATGTGTTGGTTGAGGAGGAGAAATGACCCAAAGGAAAATTGAGGTGGTATTTTAGAAGATGGGGGTAAGGATGCTGGGTACTACACTCCTAGATTTGTAAGATATTATTAGTACATGGTCACCCTTTCCTTCCCATAACCTCTCCTCCCTTCCTACATCTCTCATCTGAATTGGCAGCTTTACACTAACAAGAGTTATTATATTTATAGTCTTTGCTGTGCATGCTCTTTGTTGGTTTTAAAAATTAAAAATCATTAAACAAACTTTACAGTATTATCTTTCTGGAGGAAGAGTAATGTGCCACGATAACAATCATCTAATAGTTTTTTAATTTTTCCTGGAATTTCTAATTGACTTAATTTTTTTATTTTCTGCCTTTATCATATGCTTATGTTCCTAAAATGTCTCCAGCATAGTAGCTACTTTTTAGACTATTCTTCCCCAGAGACCTTCTCTGGGCACTCTCCATTTACCTCCTCTGATTTAGACTGATTGTCTCCTGGGACTGATAATTAGCTGGTTTTTCCTTCCCTCCCATTCTCCTCTAAATTGGACACACCATTCCCTGGATCTTATGACTTCCTCTTTCTAGATTTAGTTCCTCATTTTACTGGAGCACATCTTCTCTAGTAACTCCCAAGTGAACAGTGGATAGGAGATAAACTTTCTGCATATAAAAAAATCTATTCTGCCATTATTATTTAATGACATTTTTTCTGGGCTAGAATTCAAGTCAAAGACCATTTTCTTTCAGCATGTGGTATTGTTGTACCAGTCTGTTTCTTTCTTGGCCATTTGTAGATGACTTCTTTCTCTCTCTGAAATTTTAGGATATTTTCTTTATCTTTGGTGCTCTGAAATTTCTTGGAGATGTGTCCAGGAGGGGATCCTTTAAAATTCACACCGTTCAGTGGAAAAACTCTTATCCTTCATCTTGGGAAATACATTGGTATTATTTCTTTCTCTCCCTTTTCTCTGTGTTCTCTTTTTGGAACTCCAATGGGTCAGATGTTGGATTTTCTGCACTGATCCTTCATGGTGCTTATATTTTTTTCCTCTCAGATTTTAAGGAACTCATACCAAGTGGAGGAGACAGTGGTGCTACAAAGCATGAAAGCATGGTGCGTATAGTTGGATTGCTCACTCAACACGTTCTAGCTTGCCTTTCTCTGCTACGCAGACTGGAAAACTGAAACTTAACATTTCATAGACCACTTGTAGCTGGAGTTCAGGCATGTGGCCTGCGTTCTTCCAATGACATGTTCTAGTACAAGTGGCGGCAGAAATGATCAACATGAGGAGGCAGCCTTATACATGGAGGCTGAGTAATCTGATGAGACGAGGGTAGAGGTGTCCAGTTCTGAGGTGGCTGTAGCCAGCCATGCCTGTCTCCTCAGGACACTTTGGGTGATTAGTGCCAAGGATCAGAAGCAGTAGTTGCCACGACTTCCCCAAGCAGCTAGTGTGATCAGGCTCTTCCCTGGCTATTATTTCTGGCTAGGTAGTATTGAGACCTGGTTCTTGATCTCTCCTCCAAATTCCGTGAGTCCATCCCCCCACCCCCCAGTATCCTTTAACAAATCTCTTTCTGCTTGAACCAGCCAGAGTGGGTTTTGTTGTTTGCATATAGAAACCTTGACACGGATGTATGTACAGGAGACTATGGCAGAAGACACAAAGCGGACTTCCCTACATGAAATGAAAGGAATGATTTCACAGCATGAATGGCAACCGAGCAGAAAATTTTAGGATGAGTAGAAGTTTGCTGAATGGACAAAGGTAGAAAGAGATCTCAGACAGAGGCACAAAACTGAAGGAGCTCCTACATATTCACTTCCCCATTTATTCATTCATTAAATATTCATGAATACACACTATGTTCCAGGGACTGAGCTAGATTCTAAGTGTACAACAGTGAGTAAGAAGATAACCATGATTCCTGCCCAGAGTATGTTTGTATATTTTCAAGTTATGCATGTAGATCATGTTAACCTGTAACAATTTAGATACGAACGTCATAATAAAAAATTGTGTGTCCCTTTCACATTAAGTACTTGTCTCTTTGGAGGTGATGAAGAATATTCTTACCTGCCTTTCTACAAGTAGGTGGTGGTGAAATAATCCTCAGAATGCTATGCTTAATTGGTTCTATCCCGGTGAAAATGATCATCCTTTCCTGAATTAGGTAGGACAGTCTTGTCTATCCTATTTAACCAATGTCCAAAGTGACATGTGTTGGTGCTACAGAAAATCAGAGCTATAGGATAGGCATTGAAGACAGGGGTACAATATGCCACTGCCAAGGCCTATTTTTCCATGTCAAGTCTCATGGGAAAACAGTCCAGTTGTGGAAAATCGAAACTATTCAAGCTGCCCACTGTCACTGCAGTCTCTTGGCTTTGTGTCTTGGATTCCAAATGGCCAAGCCCAGTCACGGCACGACATACATAATTGGGGACAACACATAATTGGGGCTGATGCTCCTAGATGAAAGGAAATTTGCTGCCAGCCACTTTCTGTGTGATAATGAATGATCTCTTTACCTGGAAAGATTGATGCCTTGGCTGGGCTTTTGATTCATGTAATGGCTTCAAAGATAATGTCACTTCCTGATTTCATATTATTGTCTATAATACCAATTTCCAACCCTATTTTTCCTTGGCTTTTTCCCTTCAGGGAACTGGCGCAGTCATGTATTCATTATTCAAACTATGGGAACTGGTGGGGAGCCAATGGCAATGGCAATCCAAGAGGCAAATTCTAGATTCCAGTAGCCAGTTGCAGAATCAAATTTTCAAAGATTTCATTGCTGGGACATTTTGTGAAGCTGATCTATAATAATGATAATAGTTAATATTTAAAGAATGCTTTGTGCCAGTAGCTATGATTAAGCGTTTATATGCATTTTCACCTTTAACCTTCTCAGCATCACCATGATGTAAGTATTCCTATTGTTGCCATTTTAAGATGACAAGGTTGGGGGTGTTCAAACTGTCAGCTAATAAGTGGCAGAGCGAAGATTAGAACTCAGGGTTATGAAATCTAAGGCCTAAGCTAAGAACCACTTCACTCCTTTGTCTCCCTTGGAGAGCAGGGGTTTGTTCTGACAATTTGTCTCTATTTGACATCACCCCTGGGATAGTTGGTCCAAAACTAAGATTTTCTTGAGCAAAAAAGGTTTCGTCAAATTATGAATTGAACTTAAGACCAATTAGTTTCATGTGCGGGCATAACCTAAAATGAAGCATTACCAGCTCCTCCTCTGATTGGCCTGACGGGCATAAATTTTGCCTAAGTTGCAAAATTTATAACTCTAAAATATGCAAAATTTATGCCTCTGAAATAGTTCGGGTTTTAACTCAATAAATGAAAGAAAGAGCAGTGGGACACTCTTAAAATTTAAATGGTGAATATATCCTCTCTGAAGTACCATAATGTTACAAGACGATGTTTTACAATGCTCGATGATAACCCATTGGTGTTGCTACTATTTTCATACGTACATTAATTTCCAAGATGTTTAAATGGCATATTACACAAACTCAGCTGGGTTCTGATCTTTAAAAATCTGGAAATGACGGAAATGGTTTTCTGGATTTAAGTGAGAACATCCTCGCTGCTAAAACAACCCTTTGATTAGATTCATTTCTAGAACTGCATTACTAACACATGGAAATGGTATAAATTTGCTGCTAAACCATCTGCAGATGGTAGGGGTTTTTTTCCCCCCCAGTAAACACCCAGGGGCTGTGATAGTGCTCTTCAGAACAAATAGCATTCAATTCTGTAGCTTCTTCATATTTTGCATAGTAATGGTCTGCTCATTGAACTGGGTCCCTAATTCTTGAAAATGAAGGCTGTTTAACATTAGCGCATCTTGAAAACTGAGAGCTTTGTTTCGTGGTGAAAAATGGTCGGTTTTCTACTGCGTCTTATTTGGCAAAACAAGGAATAGCATGAATCCGAAGAAACAAAGTGACAGACTGCTGGAATTGCAGGCTCCTAGGAGTTGAGAAGTGCATTGTCAGCCAGCCCAAACCTCTTCTGCAGTCTCTGAAAGACGCTCGTCTCCTGCATTCTGGCTGAATATTCCACTGATAAGGTCCCCACCACCCTGCTGGACAGTTCCGACGAGAGTTATGGAGTACCTGCTGTATGCCAAGCTCTGTGCTAGGTACTGGGGATTTGGAGGTGAACAGTTTACCCGCGCTTGTTCCCCTGGTCCCTGGCTTCATGGAGTGTATGGTCTGAGGGCGGGGCGAAGGTAAGTGAGCAAGTAGTGATGGTCTCTGTGGGCTGTTTTCATTGTGGGTTGTTGAAGGGGGGAATCCCAACCTAGGACTATAAGGATAGCTGAATACATGCCACTCAACACTGGACAGGTGAGGTCAACAGCAGTTTGTAAGTCACATATACTCACACCCTGGGGGAGGAGGACACTACATGCCATACAAGGCCACAAAAAGGTTGCTCTAGGAGACAGAGTGAATCTTCAGGGCTGTGAGTGGCAAGATTCATAGTATTGAGAAGGTGGGGTGCCCTTTGTTCCCGCAAGGAGATGTGATTGGCTTGTTTGAATAGTTCCATGAGGAGGCAGGGAACTGAAACCCACTAGTCAGAGAGAGGCAGGAACTATACCTGGGCCATTGGGTAAGGAGAGTCGTTCGGCTGTAGCAGCAGAGTGGGGAGGGGAGCTTGCAGGTAGGCCAGTCGAGGCCCTCCCAATTTCACCAGGTGTCCAGGCAGCACATATTGCTGAGCATCAAATTCAGGCTCTACACAAGAGGGGACTCTTAGGAGGGTCAATTAAAATGTGACTTGGGGTTGGGTCTGGGGGGGGTGAGGTCAGGGCAGACATTCCTAAGAAAGGCACATTTAAACTGAGACCTGAAGAATGAGTTGGAGTTAGACATCCCCAAGGTGGCTTGGGGTGGGGTGTGTAGACAGAAAAGCACAGCCACACTGGGGTGAGAGAGAGCCTGGATTGTGTGTAGGGGAGGGTGGGATGGGGAGGGGGAGACTGAGACAAGTTAGTCTGCCTTCATCAGGCAGGCACGAAGAGAGAGCAGTGAGAGATGAAGCAGGAGAGTGTCAGGGGGTCAGTCACATAGAGCTTACCCTTCCACAGCATCGGACAGGTAACCTTAGAGACCCATAGGAAGGAACTATAGCAAGGTGGTGCAGACTGGGAGAGCTGGATCCACCAGGGAGACTCTCCTCAGCTCCAGACAGTTCTTTCCATGTGAAAGCATGTGCCCAGTGTTACCAGATGCCCTGATCTTCCAAGGGAAGCCTTCCATTTTGATTTGTACACAAAGTTTTCAAAATTATAAACATTGGCTTCACTTGAAATCTATAAAAGCACTGTGTGAGCCAGGCAAAACCTACCATCCCACAGGCTTCTGGTCTGCAAGCTCTAATGAAAAGCCTTGAAAGCCAGGAGAGAGTTGAGATTTTACCCTAAGAGCAATGGGGATCTATTGCAGAGCTTTGGAAGAGATAAGGGCAGGATTGCACTTGTATTTTAGAAGGATGGCACTTTCTGAAGACCAGATGGGAAGCTGAGATGGCAGTACCCATGCTTGGCCTGGGGGAATGTCTGTGAAGATGGAGAAAAGTTGTTTTCATGCAGGAAATATGCAGGTAGAAGCAATAGGCATGGATGTCAGGGGGAAGGAGTCAGGTCTCTGACTTACCACATCATCAGATAGAAAGCACCTTCTTACAGCCTCTAGATATTGAAGACCATCAAAGATTCACCCTGAATCTTCTTCTAATTATTCCATATGTAGGGGGTGAGGTGAGTAGTAATTAATGGCATGGGAAATGCAAAATTCTTTCAGCCTAGAACTTTAAAACCAGAGCAAATATGATTTGGTGGGGGCGGGGGGAGGGTGGCAATAAATTTCCTTGCCCAGCCATAGGCCAAGCTTTAAATGAATTTTCATTTTCTGAGTTCTCACAAAGTGATTCAGGGACTGGGTTACCCCAGAAGTCTGCTGACTGCCATGGGGATTCCAGGCCATAATTAGAAATGTACGTATGCCATATACAGTTCACATTGTATGGTTAATTTAATTTCTTATCAGATGTTCATATGAAACTGAGGGTGGTAGGTTCTCTGATTGAAACCAAACACAACTAATTTAGCCATTTATCTATATTACAAGGAGTTGGGAACTTGATGCAATTGCCTTCTCTTGATAAATGCCCTTAATGGTATTTAGATTTTGCCCTCAGAATCAAATGCTGTGTGTTATGTCAGCCTCTCAAGCACAGGTAAATAAGATAGCCAGTGTCCTGCTTGGATGAAGGCGGGAAAGTGCCTTAAAAGGAATCTCTTTGAACTGCAAACTCCCAAAATGTGAAGGACAAGAGCAAATTTAGCAGTTAACAAATGGCAGTTCCTCCGCAAAGAAGATTCTTGGAGGTTTTCTAGAAAGAACAGAATCTCAGGCATTTATAGAAGAAGAGGAAGGATGAAAAAAGTCTGGAGCACATAGGAGATCCTTGGCGTGTCCTGGGCCAAGCATGAAAACCAAACACACATCAGTGGAATCTCCTTCATCCTTGGACTGAAATGGAATCAACCCTAAGTGCTGATTATTTTTTATTTTTATTATTTTATTGTGATTTTTTCCTACCAAAATAAATTCATTGTAGGAAATTAGAAAATAGCTCATTATGAAAAACTAGAAAAGCAGATACATTGAAAGAGAGAGAGAGAGAAGATAAAAGGAAAGAAAAAAGGAAAAAAGGAAGAAGAGAGGGAAAGAGAGAGGGAGAAAGAGAAAGATCCAGTAGCGTCACCACCCAGAGGTAACCACTGTGAATGTTGGATGTATATCTTTTCAGTGTTTTTTAGTGGATCCACGCAGTCTTTATTTTTTCCCAAGAATGGAATTCTACTCAACAGGATATTAGATATCAGTCAACCCACATAGGTAACTTAATTTATGTCATAAGTCTCCATCTTCTTGGGGGATGGGGGTGCGGATGGAAATGTGATCTCAGTTCAGTCCCCCCTGCCAGATGCTCCAGGAGTGAAGGAGCCAAGGCATCTGGGATCCCTTGGCTGGGTCCTCACTTCCCCCATGGCCATCTCCTTGTGTCTGATTCTCCATCCAGCAGTGTTCAGTTGTCAGTACGCACAGTGTGCCGCTGAACCCTTCCTTGTTCTAATTCCTGATCGTCCAGGGCCCCCTTCATTTTGGCTGTGGCTGTGCCCTTCTTGGGTCCTGCTCAGCCACAAAAACCTCGGGGAGCCTGTCTCGAGGAGCCCTTTTGATTTCTCCCCATGCTCAGACACATAGGTCAGTTGGCCAGAGCCCAAGACATGCTCCCTGGTTACCCAAAGTCTTCTCCACACACACATCTCTAAACCTTCGTGCTTCATCCCCTCCCCAGGCTGCCCCCAGGAAGAAAACGTGGTCTCGCCTTGGTCAGAGTTCTGTAAACGTCCATGCAGTCATGATTTCTCTGCTTGGTGTGTCCCCTCCACCCAACATCTGAAGAACATTTTGTTTTCTTCCTTCTCATGGGATCTTGCAAATCTGCTGTTCATGCTCTGATTTTTGTTGTCTTGTTACTCCTTTTGAGGGCTTAGCTTTTGAAAGAAAAAGTCAGGAGAGGTTCCCTGCAGTTCAGTTCCCACTGCACAGGCAAAAACTCAAAACAGCCTCATTTGAAGGGTGAAGGGGCCACAGGACAAAATTATCAGGAAGGTGAAAGAAGGCCAGCTAAAATTTTAGAGTCAGGTCACACCGCTCACGCTTATAAGACCCGAGGCACTGATCCTCCTAACAGGACAGGAGCTTTTTAAGAGGAGGCATGGGGTGGGGGTGGGGTGGCTGTCCCTTGGCGGCTCTTTCTACCCAGGTCTTGTGGTTGTTGCTCTTGCCTCATTGGATGCAAACACAAAGGGGCTTCCCGGGTCCTGGACCTTGGGCCCTGGAGCACAGAACAAAGTATCCATCCATAAAGGTCCAAGTTTTCTTATCTCACCTCACACCCACTGTGGGGCCAGGGAGGCCAGAGAAAAGGATATGATCTCCTGGAGGGAAATGCACTTTCTAACTACAATGTAAAGTGGATTCATGCAACTCCCTCAGCCAGGCTCCTTTTATTTCCCTGACTCGGAAGAGAGGCTGGAGGTTCTTACTTATCTTCTGCCCCAGAAGGGGACAGTGATCAGGGCTTGCTCCTGCTCCAGCCTTAAAGTAGAAACCACAGCCTTGAGACTGTGCCAAGGCAGTCGATTAAGGTGTTGACGACACTTCTTAGGAATGTTTTTCTAGACGATTAACTTTGATCAAAAGTCTAAGCTTCTCTTGACCAGGCAGCACACATAGAAATCTGGGAAAGTTGCTTGGATAAGAATTCTCGCCTTTTGCCCACTTCTGCCAGTTTTCCCAGGATCCTGTCTGTGGGCTCTGGATTGAGAGGGGGTGTCCCAGTGGGTCTCATCCTGGTCACCAGAAACTGTAGAGGAAGAAAAATTTCCCTTTACCCTTTACGGGGAATGCTTAGCTGAGATCCCTTTATCTGAAGGGCACCTTGTAAATGGATAAGCTGATCCAGGTTAAAGGCTCTCAGCTGTGGCCACTGTAATTTGAAGGTTACTTTTGGTAAGCTTAACCTGCTTGGTCAACCTTAAAACAAAATTTGATTCACCTGAGCCCTCACAATGGCCGCCTCCACCTCAGTCCAGTTTAAGTCAGACCTGGTTTAAAGAAAGAAAGGCTCAGAGAAGTCTGGAAGCTTCCAAGGCAAAAGCTGCAGAGGATCTGAGAAACACTTCCCTACGCCCTCCTGGGGCAGCCGGCTGCAGGGCCTCAACAGGTACCCATGTCTGCTTCCTCCTGGGGGTTGACGGGCGTCTCCTTTCATTCCATCTTCTTACACGAGAACTGTTAAAAGATAAACTGAGGCATATTAAAACTTTTAAGAGTTTATCTGAGCAAAAATCAATTTGAATTGGGCTGCATCCAACCTAGCAGGTAGAAAGGAGCCCTGAGGAGCTGTACAAAATGAATGACTTTCATAGGCAGAGGGAGCAGGCACAAAGAAGGTACACTAGGAAAAAAATCAGGTTGCTCATTGCAACGTTACTTTCCTTTAGGGGATATCGGGGGTCTATCGGGCAGATTATTTAACACTGTTTAGGTGAATCGTGATTAGTTAAGTTTGTATTTCTGGGAGAGCTAAAACTGTAAGTCTTGGTTTGGTGATAGGGGGCTCAGCGTAGGCACCTCTGTTTTGGGCCTGTTGTCTTGTTTTTAACAGTGCTTAAATACGATTGTTTTGGGGGCACTAAATTATTGGCACCATTATATTATTATAAATCATTTTTCATTTCCTTAAATGCCCTTTCCAGACATCTGTTGGTTTATCATTCTGGGCACAGAAAATGATGATCCATTTAGGGGCTGTTTAATGCAGATTCAGTCATTTGTCAGAAGATCAAAGCTTTTCAGAGCTAAGCAGCTGATAGATTAAAGGAAATCCTTATTTCATGTCGCATACAGTGTGACTTCTCTTTAAGTATCAGAAAATGGACATTTGGAATTTGTGTTCTTATCATAAAAATGCTCTCTTGCTTCTGAGAAAGCAAGTTACCCGGCCACCAACATATATTTGTGCCAAGACATGGAGTGGGGTGTAAGTAGGAAAGCCTGTGATCTTTCTTTTCCTTTGTAGTGATCCTCACTTATGACTTCAGTGACTGTGTTTTAGTGTCTCCTCTATACCAGGTATGTGCTGAATGCTGGGGGCACAGAGATGAGTGAAGGCCACAGGAGTCCCTGCCCTCCTATAGCCTGGCTGGGAAGACAAGCAAACGTGGAAGCAATTACCTTAAACTGTAGGGAGTGTTACAACCTGGGATGCTGGTAGAGAATAGGGTGGAGGGACGCTTACCCTGCCTAGACATCGGAGAAGGCCTCGATATGTGAACACCTGGGGGACAAGCAGAAGTAAGATACTGACAATGGCACAACATGTACTAAAGACGTGAGGGAGGGCATGGTTCCTACCAGGAAGTGCATGGCAGTTCAGCCTAGCTGGAACAGAGAAGACGACATTGCCAAGAAGAGATGGCCAAAGGGAGGCAGCATCCAGATCACACAGGGCCTTAGGAGCCAAGGAGACACTGAAACAAGTGGAGTTTGTCCTAGAATCTAGGGACCATAGGAAACCATTGGAGGGTTTCAGGCGGGAGACTCGCATGATTGGATTTGTGTGTTTGAAGAGTCCCAGGAGGGGACTGGTAAACCTGTGTGTATTGGTAAATCTGGAAGTTTCTCTGTAAAGCTGTTCTCTTTCTCTCTCTTTATAGTGAGTTATTACTTATACAAGGAAAAATGCATAAGTGTGCATATGCATTGAGCATCTCTGGAAAGGTACAAAAGGAAGGCACAATGGTTGCCTCCCAGAGGGGAGCTGAGGCCTGGGGGACAGAAGCAGGAGATTGACTTTCCACTGTGCACCTTTTAACACTTTCTGATTGTGGGTATGTTATCCAGTTAAAAAGAGTTGTATTGAGGAGTCTGGGTGGTTCAGTAGGTTGAGTGTCTGACTCTTGATTTCAGCTCAGGTCACAAATCCACAGTTGTGGGATCGAGCCCTGCATTGGGCTCCACACTGAGTGTGGAGCCTGCCTAAGATTCTCTCTCTCTCTCTCTCTCTCTCTCTCTCTCTCTCTCCCCCCCTCTCTCCCCCCCTCCTCCCTCCTTCTGCTCCTCTCCCCTGCTCTTGTACTCTCTCTCCAAAATTAAGAAAAAAAAAAAAGATAATTGTATTAAATCTGAGCATTCTGAAGAATTCTTTAAAGGGGATAGAATCCAGTTCTCAAGATAATGAATGGAAGAATCCCTTCTTCATTGTCCCTGACAGATGGGAGTATGACTGTGTCCAATTTCAGGACTGAGCAGTCAAGTGTCTAAAATTCATCCTGACACGGAGCTAAAGTCCATATTCTAGAAAGCTGCTCCCTCCACTCCCCCTGACCCATCTACCTCATGTGGGTGCTGCTTCTTTCTTTGTGGTACTGAGGAAGCCTCTTCCTCTCTCAGTCTAAAACATTTGCAGAAAGCTATTGCAGTTTTCCATAGTTGGAGGTCACAAACAAAAACTGTCCACGCTGACAGGTAACATGAATGAGTAAAGCAGCCACACCAAGACCAAACAGGCAGTGCCCCCCTCTTCCCCTGGAGACCAGGGCATACAAGGAGTGGCAAGCACCCTGCCCAGGAGACTGAGACACAGCAGCTCTTCTCCAAGGAAATACTGCAATGGTGGAAAGAGGGCCAGATGTTGCCATATCTTCCCGGGGACATTAGAAACTGATAAATTTATTTTAAAGACCTCAACTTTAAAATGTTGACAACTAATTTTTTTTCAAACACTGTGCAAGCCCAAACAAAAATGTATATACAGCTGAACAGGACCCATAGGCCATCAGTTTGCAGTGTGTCCTGTCCTCTTTCCTCCAGGTACCATGAGAAGTTCTCTTTTTCACTGAGACTTTAAATGGGGGACCTGATGCTATCTGCCGGTAGATAGTGTAGGAATTGAACTGAATGGTAGGGTACCCAGCTGGTGTCAGAGGATTGCTTGGTGGTGTGGGAAACACATCCACACCAAAATTGGTATATTTCTTAATTTCTGTCACAGAATGATGTGCTAAACAGCACATAAACAGCCATAGACAGTAAGTAAATAAATGTTTGCTTATTGCATGTATTCCAATAAAACTTTATTTATAGAAATAAGTGGTGGGCCAGATTTGGTCCATGGGCTATAGTTTGCTAACCCCTCAGAGAAAAAAGATGTGCCAGTTTTTCTTTGCCTCTCCAGATCCACTCTATAGCTTTTCCCACCCTGCTCTCTATGCCAAGAGGCTGGCCTCTGCAGACTGTCACTCCAGCTCCTTGCCCTCTGGTTTCTGGTTAGGTTTGGCCAATGGGAGGCCCTGGAAAGAGGTCAGGAATGGAAAGAGAGGATAAAGGAATTTAGTGTCTCTACTCCCTCCCTTCTGGGCTGTGCTTTGGTAATGGCTGTGTTCCTCTATGTGTGGCCACCACTCTGGTGGTTTATACCCAGGGCTATGCCTCTCACCCAATCCCAGCAACAGCTCCCTTCCCTTAACCCTTCAGTCCAATGGGGTGGCAATGGTTTCCTACTGGTCCTAGTTCTGGGCACTTCTCCATCCCTTGTTGATTTCTTTACCATTGCCCACACCTCATCTGTGGTCCCTTCATTAAACACTCTTCAATTATCCCTTTGAGCGTGCTATCTCTTCCCTGCTGGGCAGTGTCTGAGTATGTCCTTAGAGTGGACATTGACTGTTTTTAGGCATAACAGTACTGATTGCACCCTCAGAGCCAGGATGCAACACGTGATCTAGACATGGCCAATCAGGACACTGACTCACCCAAGCCACAGTAATTGGTTCCCCAATGTTCACATGAACCCAGTTGTTGCAATTAGAGGGAATAACAATACTTACATAGGAGATACCAACAAGTGCTGTCTATTTCACTGATTTGAGCCTAGCAGAGCAGGAATTTGGAGCTTCCAGTGGCTATTTTATGAAGCCTGAGGACAAGCTCTAACACTAAAGAAGGCAAAGTCTGGAGGTAACCATGTTTCAGTCCCAGGAAATGGATCTGTTCCTTGATGTTTTTGCCAATGAGACAGTAAAATTCCTTTTTTTTTTTTTTTTTTTTGCTTTTTAAGCCAGTTTGAAATTTCTGCCACTTGCATCCAATACCATAACTTATTTAAAAAAACAAAAACCTGTGACCATTCTATACAGATTTTATGACACGCACTGAAGTATCTAAGTAGGAAACCAGTCCATTTTCATATCTGGATGAGATGCACACTAATACAGCATAGTGAAACCCACACTGGATTTCAGTAGTGACAGAAGCTGGAGAGTGGTAGCCGTCAGCCCACTTCCAAAGGGAAATGACAGGAGGAGAGCAGCATCTTGGTGTTTATTGCCTTCCATACCAGAAAGAAACCTCCCAAGCCATTGTCTCACCCACTTGGACACTTGACAAGAGCAAAGAGAAAAAACTCTTCATCTGAATGAATGGGGAGATTGGTGCTATTATTGGCAAGACAATGAGTTGCAGCCTGGCGTTTTTTAACCGTTCTAAACAAATGATGAATTTGTGCCAGTAACCAGCATAGAGACAACTGGGCATAATAAACATTAAGTCTCAAAGAGATCATCTAACAAATAACCTCAAATATCTTTTGTGGACTCCAAGGGTGTTAATTATACTAAATCTTATTCTATTCATGAATTTATTTAAGAATTTGTTGAGGGAATGTCAGCCTCACGCTGTACAAGGAGGGCAAATAGTTTTTCATTTCTCATGCCAATTGTGGTTGTGGCTGCTCGAGGGGCTGTGTTGAGGATAATTGTAAGGCCAAATCTGGTTCAACCAAAACGACTATCCTAGTCAATTGAAGGTATCTTCTGCAGAAGTGTGAAACAGCAGTACACAAGGTACTTGTCATCCCTGAGAGTTGAAAAGTGAATCTGCAGTGAGAAAGAGTAAATGTGTGATAAGTCACTTCGTGTCCATGTGCCTTTGTTTCCTCAGATTTTTTAAACAGGGGAATTGGGGCACCTGGGTGACTCAGTTGGTTAAGCATCCCCAACTCTTGATTTCAGCTCAGGTCACGATCCCGTGGTCGTGAGACTGAGCACCACATCGAGCTCTGTGCTGGGCATTGAGCCTGCTTAAGATTCTCTCTCTTCCTATCCTCTGCCCCTCCCCAACTGATGCATGTGCTGTCTCTGTCTCTCTCTCTCTCTCTCTCTCTCTCTCTCTCTCTCTCTCTCAAATGATAATAATATTAATAGTGGAATTTATCCAAATAACTTATGAGGTTCCTCCTTGCTTTCCTTATGTATTTATCCATACTTTGATTTGTTGGCTTATGCTTAGCAGCTATGGATGAAATTTGTCCTTGTGTTTGGGGTGATCTCCTATCTTATGAATGTATAGAAGCCAGAACCTGGTTTCTCAGCTTCCTATGTAGCAGGAGTGTCACCATGGAATCTGGGCCCACCGATCAGACGTATTTGTTCTGAATTAGTTTAGAAGCTGGTGACGGCAAGATATGAACTCTGCACAGAATCCATCTGGCAAGGAGGAAGGCAGAGACCTCCACTTTGTTGAAGTGCAGTCACAGAGGAGGGAGTGGTAATGTCCAGTGCCAGACTGATGGCAGCCCCAGCCGGGGAGCCTCTGAAGGTGTCACTGGACCAGCTCTGTAGCCCAGGTGGGGGTACTGTTCCTACTTGTTTCTGGCACCTTCCAACCCTCCATCTTCGGGCCTCCTTTAGCAAACTTTAGCTGTTTAATTCTCTGTACAATTCTCTTTTACTGCTGCAATGAGCCAGAGTGGATTTCTTTGTTCTCAAGGAGCTCAAGAACTTATAATCAGGACTGAATGCCTTCAAACAGACATTTTTCTCCTTTAAACATGAAAAAAAAA
The DNA here is from genome assembly GCF_016509475.1 of Prionailurus bengalensis. NCBI lineage: Eukaryota > Metazoa > Chordata > Mammalia > Carnivora > Felidae > Prionailurus > Prionailurus bengalensis. The sequence continues at coordinate 115,365,891 of NC_057358.1, forward strand.
CCCACAATTTTTTATGAATTATGAAGAGTATGCTTAGCTAATGGCTTACAAAATGTATCTTGTTGCAATTATCAACAAGATAATTATTGCAGATACATAAATATATATCAAAAAGGGACATTAGTTCCACTTTTTCTTCTTCATTAATCTAAGTACACTAGAGAAATGGAATTCTTTCAGTGTTTATGGTTCATAGTTTTATACTGAGAGAAAGACCCTTCTTATTCATGGCTTGTGTGACTTTCAAGAGTTTATAGGAACACCTGGGTTACATTTCTATAGGTTTCTTTGTTTAATTCTTATGACTGGAACTAAATATCTCATGATGACAGATGGCCACAGCCGAGACTCACTTGACTAATTGTCTTGACAAGGTTTCTTTAGAGGATTTGAAACTTACTCTCCAAAACTGTGTGTAAGAAAGACTACGTTGCTTTATTTTCTTTAATCAACTGAAATTTCACTTCACTCTCCAGCCTTCCATACTATTGAAAAACAGGTGTTTAGTAGTCATGTCTTTTTTTTTTTTTTTTAGTGTTTATTTTAGTTTTGAGAGAGACAGACTGTGAGCAGGGTGGGCCAGAGAAAGAGAGGGAGACACAAAATCCAAAGCATGTTCCAGGCTTTGCGTTTCAAGCTGTCGGCACAGAGTCCAACACAGGGCTGGAACCCACAAACCGAGAGATCATAACCTGAGCTGATGTCACATGCCCAACCAACTGAGCCATCCAGGCACCCCAGTAGTTATGTCTTAAAATAGGCTAAAGAAGCTTTACCTCCTCCATCAACAAGCCATTCTTCCATTCTTTGAAATAAACAATAGATACTTTCTTGATGTTTTATGCAAAAGCGGTATTCATCTGCAAATTCAAGTTCCTTCCTTGGAACCTGATTGTTGCTCTTAAGCTCTTCCCGTATTGACATTTTGGAGCCTAAATGTTAGGGGCTTCTTCCTCCCCTTGTTCTCCTAGTCCTTCTTTCCTAGTAACTTACAAAACTCCCAGGATTTTACAGCAAAACTTAGGAGAAAAAACTTACGAGATACAACTTCTAGTGCCAGCCATAATAGAAAAATAGGTATTAGATTTCCCTTTTACTTTAAGCAACTATAATGCTGGGCAAAACGTATGGAGTTGTGGTGGGCATTAGATGATGGGAAATAGGGGGGCATAATCTTTGAGAGAAGGAAAATGCACAGATGAACCTCCCATTCATCCCTATGAAAAATTCAAGATGTAAAAAAAATCTGCCTGGGGCTATGTTGTAAATCAAGGCACAGAGGAGTGGGGCCCCAACAAACCACAGTGGTTTTCCAGGTAGAGAAAAGATAGATCAGAATTCAGGGATGCTGGGGCTGCTGGAAGTTTCAGTGTAAGGCACCTGAGAGAAGAGAGGCCCCGAATTTTGAATAGGGATCTCCTTGGGTCTTGGCTGGGTACCAAGCTATACATATTTAGGATAAGTCTTCAAGACGTCTGACAGAGAACAATTATTTGTGAGGTACAATCTGAATGGGAATTCCAGAGATATTTCAGTTCTGATAAACCAGAGAGTGAACCTCAGTAAAATCCCACAGCAATTAGTTGATATTCCAGAGTAATCAAATATGAGGAGTATACCTCTTGAACCTTAAAGTAAGACAACTTTAGATCTGCCTTAACAAAGCCTAAAACCAAACCTCGACAAACCCAACCTAAGCTGCAAATAAAGTAACCACCAGGTAGAACAAAACTCAACACTGACTAAAGGAAGACTCTCAACTACATAGCACATCCCAAAAGTCAAGCTCAGTAACAAATTACTCGATACACAAAGAAGCAGGAAAATGTGATACATACTTAGGAGAAAAAAATAGTCAATAGAAACAGATCCAGAGTTGACAGAGATGTTGGAATCAATGGCCCTGGGATTTGAAACAACTTTTATAAATATATTCAAGGATTTAAAAGAAAGTTGGACATTATGTATGAACCGAAGAAGAATTAAAACAAGGTTTTAGAAGCCATGAAAGGAAGTGTAAATTGTCAGAGTGAAAAATACAATATATGAAATAAAAACTTCACTGAATGGGCTTACAGTTTTGACACTGCAGAAGAAAAGGTCAGCAAACCTGAAGACAGATCAAAAGAAATTATGCAAAAAATTTCAAAGAATTTTTTAAATAAGCACAACCTCAGTGACCATAGGACCATATCAAGAAATCTAACATTTATAATTATAGTTCCTGAAAAGCCTCAAACATCTCATAAACACCAGAAAACTGTATCTAGTCATATCATAGTCTACTTGCCTGAGAACAACAATGACAAACTTCTTGAAGGAGGGAAATATCACCTAGAGGAAAATGATGATAAGGATAAGACCTTCTCATCAAAACCACTGCAAACCAGAAGACCATAGACTAACATTTAGAGGGCTAAAAGGAGGGGGAAAGACCTGTCAATCTACAGGTCTATGTCCAGCAAAAATATCCTTAAAAATGAAGACCTTTCTATATAAACAAATGCTGAAAGAATTCATTACATTAGACTGCAGCACAGGAACTGTAAGCATACGCCCATCAGTCTGAAATGAAACAGTAACCATCAGAAAGGTGGAGCTACATGGAGGAATGAAGAACACCAGAAATGGTGAATAGACAGGTAAATTAATAACATACTTATTTATAAATTTATTTAAAAGACAACTATTTAAAGTAGGAATAATGAAGGAGTTTATAACATATGCATGAGTAAAATATACATTAATAATAGAAGAACAGGCAGAAGAAAGTGAAGGGAAGTATGTAAGTATACTGCATATATGTGAGATAGTATACTTTAATTCATAGAAGACCATAATTAACAATGTATATTGTAGTTCTTATTAAAAAATAAAATAGGTACAGGTAAAAGCCAATAGAGGAGATAAAATGCGATACTAAGAAATATTTGTTTAATCCAAATGAAGGCAACAAAGAAGGAAAAAGCAAAAAGGACAGACGCATCAAATAGAACACAAATAGCAAGATGATAGAGTCACATCCAATGCTATAAATAATTACATTAAATATAGGTGGACTACACGTGATAACCAAAAGGTAGAGATTATCAAGCTGGATAAAAGCAGGATCCAACTATGTGTTGTTTATAAGAGATACACTTTAAGCATAAAGGTACAGATTGGTTAGAAATGAAATTATGAAAAAAGATGTCCCATGCAAATATTCATTGTAAGCAAGCTAGATGGCTGTATTAATATCAGACATAGTAAAGTTCAAAGCAAAGAATATTGCCAGAGATAAACAAGGACATTTGATAACAGGGCCAATTTATCAGGAATATGTAATAATTCTAAATGTGTGCATACCTAATAACAGAGCTTCAAAATACATAAAGCAAAAACTGACAGAATTAAAGGGCTCAGTAGACAAATCCACAATCATTTTATCACCTTTCTCTCAATACCTGATAGAAAACATACACAAAAACATTCAGTAAGGATCTAGAAGCTCTGATGAACACTATGTTTTACTGACATTTATAGAACCCTATGCTCAAAAACTGCGGAATACAGATTATTTGCAAATACATGTGAATCACACACCAAGATAGTGTACGTGCTGGGCCATCTAACAAGTTTCATTAAATTTAAAAGGATTTAAATTATAGAGTTAGTTCTCTGATCATATATTTTAAGTTACAAATTAATAACAAAAAGATATATGAAAAATTTTCAAATCTTTAGAAACCAAGCATCACAACTTCCAAATAACTCCTGGGTCAAAAAGAAATTACAAGAAAAAATTGAAAATATTTCAAGCCAGATAATAATGAAAACAAAACCTATAAAAATGTGTGGGATGTGGCAGAGCAGAGATGGAAGAAAATTTATACTTTTAAATACTTCATTAGAAAAGAAATGTCATTTTAAAATCAGTGACCTAAACTTCTACTTTAAAAGCCTAGAAAAAAAGAGCAAAGTAAACCCAAAGCAATCAGAAGAGAGAAAATAAGAACAGAAACCAGAAAGAACAGAAAGCAATTAAATAGATCAGACAAACAATAGAGAAAATAAAAAGTTGTCTCTTTGAAAAGATTAACGAAATTGATATACCTCTAGCAAGACTGATCAAGAAAAAAAACCCCCACAAATTACCAATACGAGGAATGAAAAAGGGAATATCAGTTCAAATATTTCAGACAAAGGATAATAGAGTAATCATATGAGAAATTTTATGGCAATGAATTTGACAGCTTAGATGCAAACAAATTCCTTGACAAGTACCCATACTGACACATAAAAATAGAAAACGTATTAAAAATTATAATAAGCTATGTAATATAGTATATAATTTTATGCCCTATAATATATATCTTATGATAATGTAATAATTTATAAAATATAGTAATGAAAATCATGTAGCTCCATTATCTGTTAAAGAAATATAATTTATAGTTGAAACCTTCCCAGTAAGAAAATTCTAAGCCAAGTTTGCTCCACTAGTGAATTCATCAAACCTTTAAGGATGAAGTAGTATCTGTCTTATACGAACTCTTTTAGAAAAGAGAAAAAAAAGTGAATACAGCTCAGTTTATGAGATCAACATAACCCTGACACAAAAACCAGGTAAGGACATTACGAGAAAAAAAAAATACAGACCAATATTCTTCATGAACATAGATGCAAAAATCCTTACCAAAACATTAGCAAATGGTATCTAGTAATACAGAAAATAATATATCCTATTGGGTATACCCCAGAAATGCAAAGTTAGTTTCACATTTAAAAACTAATCAATATAATTCACTACTTTAACAGAATAAAGAAAAAAAGTGATAATCTTAATGCAAGAAAAAGCATTTGATAAAATTCACCCATTCATTATAGAAACTTTCAGCAAACTATGAACAGAAAGAAAACATGATAAAGGCATTTTATGAAAAACCCAACATGATTATGCATTACAATTGTTAGAATGTTCATAGCAGCCTTATACGTAACAGCCCCAAACTGGAAACTACCCTAATATCCACCAACAGGAGAATTAAGATACAAATTGTGGTCTATTCACACAATGGAATTCTAGTGAGCCGTAAAAATGAATTACTGATACATGGAACAACACTGCTGAGTCATAAAACATTGTGATCATTAGAATATGTAAGACACAGGGGCGCCTGGGTGGCTCGGTCGATTAAGGGTCCGACTCTTGATTTCAGCTCAAGTTATGATGTCGCAGTTTGAGGGTTCAAGCCCCACATGGGGCTCTGTGCTGACATCACAGAACCTGCTTGGGATTCTGTCTGTCTGTCTGTCTGTCTCTCTCTCTCTCTCTCTCTCTCTCTGTCCTTCCTCCACTTTCTCTCTCTCTCTCTCAAAATAAATAAAAATAAAAGAAAATATATACAAGACAAAATTGTACGTATTGCATGCTTCTGTTTTTATGAAGTCTAAGACAAAACTATGTAGAAAACAGAACAGTTTTCTTAGTAGTGTTGGAATTAACTGAGTAAAGGCATGAGGGAATTTTCCAGGGTAAACGAAATGTTCTGTATCTGGATAGGAGTGTGGGAGTATGGGTTACAAGAAACTCACCAAACTATACATTTAAGATCTGTGCATTTCATTGCATAAACATTATAGCTCGATAAAATAAATTAGGGGAAAAAATCTTTACTGGATATACCTCTGATCTTTGGTCTACATTGGTTTTCCAAAGCTATGTGGTCACATAAAAGCAAAATTTTCTTTATATCACATCAGAGGGGGAAAAAAATCCCTCTGACGCCATCTGTAGGTGATTTCTAAGAAAACACCAATGGCTGGGTCACAGCCCTGGAGACCAATTCAACTGGACCAACTAATTCAACTGGACCAAATATTGCCTTTTTTTTTTTTTTTAAACTCCCCAGGTGATTCAATATGCAGCCAGGATTGAGAATTGTGGCTCTAGATATTACCACTTATCTGGGAGCTGGAGTTTAATTTTCATTCCTTATGGAACTCTCGGCCAGGCCCTTCGAAGCTCTATGTCATTGTTCTGTAGAGAAACATGAACAACTTAGGATTTGAAATAGGAAATGTAATACAGGGAATTGGTTACCCAGGTGATGGAAGGACCAAGAAGCCAGTGGAAGCCAGTGAGGCAACCCAAAGTTGCTAGAAAAAAGCCAATGTTTTGGTTTAAGCAGTCTAGCAAGAAGAGTTTCCCCTTCCTTAAGACAGAGTCAATCTGTTTTTTCTATCCAGGCCTTCAACTGACTGGATGAGGCCCACCCATGTGAAGGAGAACAATGTGCTTTATTCAGTTTATGATTTAAATGTTAATCTCCTCCAGAAACACTGTCACAGACATACACAGAATAATGCTTGACCAAATGTCTGGGTAAAGTTGACACATAAAATTAATCATCAGTTTCCCAGAGAAAACACTTGGAGTCATCCTTGACTTCTCTCTCCTATATCCTATGTCAAGTCAATTAACAAATCCCAATGGCTCTACCTTCAAAATATGATGAGCATTTGACCGTATTTAATCACCTCTACAGCTACCATCCTCATCCAATTATCTATTGTCTACATGATAGTAATAGCTGTCCCTCTACTACTCTTGCCCTTGGATCCCATTTTCTGTCTATTCTTAATCCAGCATCAGAATGACAGAATTGAAATGTGTCGCTCCTGTCACTCGGGTGTAAAACCCTATAATGACTTCACAGATCATTTTGAATAAAAATGTCTCCCTGCTGCCTCCTCACCCCATTTCTTCCCATTCTCCCCATTGCTCATGCCATTTTGGTCACTCTGTCTCTTTTGCTCAAACATGCCAGCACATTCATCTCAGAGCCTTTGCCCATGCTTTTCCTCCTGTTTCAAAGCCTTCTCCTCAGATATAATTATGCCTCCCTACCTGACGTCCTGTTAAGCTACAAGGATGCCTTATTCAAAATAGTATACTCCGTTGCCCTTTCTATCACTGTCTGTCTCCATCCTCTGCATTAATTTTCTTTATAGAAGTTACTCTTTATAGTGGTATCTAGAACAGTGCATAGCACATTGACAAGCTAATTAATCTCAGAAGCCAGTCAAAGCTGTTGGCTTAACTATTTTGAAAAACTGTTACCATGGCAAGTTGCTGACTTTAAGCAAAAATCACAGCATTTCTCTAGAGGTAGCAAATTATTACTCTGCACACAATTATAAACCAGAATACTATTTACTAATTTTCCTTCCCTGCCAGGATTCTAGGAATCTAGATGTTAGGAAAGCCACAAACAAAGATAAATAGAGAGTGGGAGAAAATGCTCCTTAAATACCAGTCTTTAAATTGCTGGTATCTACTTCTCAAGCCTGGAGGTACAGCAGTCAGTGGGACCTGTGGAGTGAGTCTCCCCTTCGTGGGAGATGGGTAATGGAGGGTTCTCCCTTTGTACCCCCACTGAGCTTGAAGGGGTGCCTTTATATTGTACCCATAACAATAACAGCTGTTGCTGAATGAGCTTCTACAGCTTGCAAAGTACTGTGGTAGGCACTTTTAGCTCATTTGATACTCATTGCAGCCTTAGGAATAATAGGATATTTCCTTGTTTTATAAGGTAGGAGACTGAGACTCAAGAAGTTACATCCCTTGTTTACATCACGTACTAAAGACGGTGAAAACAGGATTCCAATCTAAATCTGTGTTATTTTATAACCCTCAGAAATCAGGGGAGCATTTCTTTTTCAAAATGTAGGGCAATTTCTTCTCATTTTAAAATAGCATTTCTTGAGGATGCTGTGAGCCTTTGATTTCTTTTGTTAACATTACTGAGGACCTTCTGCCTTAGGATTCATGGCCTTCCCAGCATAAGACCGAGAAGATGGATACAGCCTGACCAGTGGAGTCTTAGAAGACATAATTAGCTCCATCATGGCAGCACTATGTCATGTGATGTGCAGCACATGTGATGTATGACATAGACCCAGAGCTATCCTAGTGGACCATGTGACGTCACAAGCTCAACTTAAAGGTGTAAATTCTCACAGCGCTTTTTATAGGTGGAGCCTCCTCTCTACATTAAGATGTCTTTTCATAATTTTCTCCTCAATCTGACCCTGTTCTCATCACCTTAATAACTTATACTCCAAAGTGAGTATCGAAGCCATGTGAGCAGAGATGGCCTCCTCAAGAATGCAAATGTAACATTTGTCCCAATTTAGAGATGTTTATCTATATCAGGCAGGTCTCATGTGGCGATGTTATCTCCTTAAGTTCTCTCAGCCTCTTGCTACACACAGCCTCCAGTCATCACCCTGGAAAAGCCCCAAGTGGATCCTGAGCCTCCAGATGTCTCAGACCCAAGGACATTATGGAGAACATTCTGGGTCTTCTTCAACATTGAGCAAACTCCAAAATTTATATAAATCCTAAATATTCCAGCTCTGTCTGTATAACCATACTATCTATGATCACAACAAAACATTTTGGATAAAAGGAATTTGACTTCCTAAAACATGATCAGGGCACCTTCCAGGGCAGCTAAGGGAAGGCAAATACATGCCAGGTTGGCTTGGTTATATACCTTAGTCCTTTCAGCTCATTCCATTTCCATTTGAGGGGTTCCATTTTTTTTAAATCTCCACAACACTCGCTTACTTGTGATCTTTTTTGTGGATTACACAGTAGACATTTCCTCTCCCAGTAATTTGAACAGTGGAATGGGGTTATGATTCCCTCCTGGTTCTGGCCAATGGCTTCTGCTGACGACTGCTAGTCTGTTGGCTCCGCTTTTGTATAGTCTTCTGGGTTTTGATAGAGATACCCTGGCAATCAGCATCTTGTTTTCTGGAGGGAGTCAAGTTTGCTCACACCACTTCCCAGATTTAGGTTGGTCTACTCTCCATTTGAATCGCCGCATTCATGAAATCTTGCCATAATCATTTCTTTAACCTCTGCACAATTCCGAGATATTTGATTGTAGTAGCTGCCAAGGTTCTGGCTCATGCTTTAGTCATTCCCTGACTGTACCATTCTGAGACTCCTGGCTGCCCTTCCCATTTGCCTGCACAGGATTGGCATGCCAAAGCACTCTGTCTTATTTCAAGGATTTTTTTTTTTCAGTTTCTCTGTAAATTTCATGCTAACCTGTTTTTTGTTCGGCTTCATTGCTTCTCTTCATCTAAAGTGTTTTGTTTTTTTTTTTTTTAAACTTCCTACTTGTTGGAAGCTTGCTATCTCAGGACTGTCACATTTCATGTAGAAATCAGATTCTGGCTGGGTGCTCTGATATATTTCTTATAAATCCTCCCTGGTCTATTTCCCCTTCTCTCTATAACCTCCTCAGTTGATGTCATGTTTGGGCCACTTGCCCCAGGAAATGGGAGAGGTTGGATATGATGACACTAAGCAAGCATCCATATCGAGTTGTAGAATGACAGGATCTTAAACCTGGAAGGGTCCTCAAGGGTTGGTTAGTTTAACTTCCTTCCCAATGCAGGAAGTTAATCCACAGTACAGCATCTATAATTCCCTCCTCTTCTTGAATCCTTTCAAGTTAGTAAAATTCAATAGTTGGCTAGGTAAATTGCTCCCTTCTAATTATTGGAATTTTTTTCTTTCATTGAAGTGAACTCTACCTCCCTATAACTTCGTCCCATTAGTTCTAGGTCTGCTGTCTGGAGTGATACGGAATAAGTAAACTTTTTAAATATAATAGTAGTTTTTACCATGTATTGAATACTTGCAAGGTTCTATACTAAGTATTTCGCACATTGTAATAATCAGGGTTCTTTAGACAGAAATTAGCTCTGACTGTTTTAGTTCTGTTTCACTACATAATAACTTATGTGCAAACTTAGTGGCTTAAGAAAATAATCGTTTATTATCTCACAGTTTTTGTAAGTCAGGAGGAATTCAGAAGCAATTTTATGGGTGATTCTGGGTCAAGGTTTCTCTTTGGGTTGTAGTCAAGATGTCAGCAGGACTTAAGTCATCTGAAGGCTTCACTAAGGCCGAGGAATCCACTCTAAGCTCCCTCACATAGCTACTGGCAGAGCTCTCAGTTTTTTGGGGTTTTTTGTTTTGTTTTGGTTTGGTTTTTTTACCGTGTAGACCTCTCCATATGATACCTCCAGCATGGCAGCTGGACTGTCCTGGAGGGAGTGACTTGAGAGAGAGCGAGAGAGACACACACACAGAGAAGGAAGCCTCAGTACTTTTATGACCTAATCTCTGAAGTCACTGATAAGTTTTTAATACATATTTATTTTAACCTGATAGTTAAAATGAGGCTTCTGGGCAGAGGCAGACTGATTATTTCGTCTGGAATATTTTAATGGCAGTCCCCCTTTTCCCATTTCCCCCTTGGGTTGACAAGGCGAGAGGCAGCGGGCCCTGCACATGCTGGGGGGGAGGTCTGTACCCAGGAGGAGAACTCTGAAATTATGAATCTCCAAGCTAATATGGGAGCTGGAACATTTACCATCCTCCCCTTCAGAGAAAAGGGAGAGAACTTGGAATTTAATCTTCCTAATCTGGGTAGAAAGGTGTCTACACAGCAATGTAAGCATTTGGCTCCAGAGAAGAAAAGAAAGGTTTTATTATCCTTTCAAGAGGAGTAGGTGGCACCACCAAAAAGGAGACAAGTGGTATCCTTCTGGCTCCCTTAGAATGTGAAGAGCAAGTGGCCTTGGGGGAAAAGAGAGAGAACTCTTGACCTTTACAGCCCTCCTATAGCTCCCAGTTGTAACATTCAGACCAGAATTAGAGTCAAGTCAGGCTCTAACTGACACAGGGAATGGGTCAGGGTGAATCTGAATTGCAGAATTTTAGTGACTGAGGCCAGGCAGGTGTAGGCTCACATTAGAAGCTGCTACAAGTCCTTGAAGCATTTGGAGTTAGTTACCACAGAACATGATACTCAAATTTTTCATCATTCAGTGGCCTTTCTCCAGCCACTCTCTGTTTCATCAAAGTCCTGCTGACTGTTGGTATTCAATGCTCCAGGCATAGTATGTCCAATGCAGAGAACAGTGGGGCCATTAAATACCTCCAGAAACTCTGCCTGAGGTGCTTGTTTGTGGGATGAATCAAACAAAGGAAGATTGTCCTGACAAGAACTTGGGTGTGGATTGAGAAATATCTCTGGGATTCACAGAAACATATCCAGTTCAGTTAAGGTCACCATTTATTGGACGTTTTTATATCCCTAGGTCACTGAACTAATTTGGGGGATGCAAACATGAACACCACATATATTTCTTGACATTTGAAGAACGCACATCCTTGATTCTCAACTCCTTCATCCAACCTCTCCACCAGTCCAACCACATCAACTTCACATGTGCACTTGGAATTCATCCAGTCCTCTCCCTCTCCACTGTCACCTTCCATGTCCAAGCCTCCTTCATCATTTACCGGAAGACTTCTGACAGATCCCCACCCCCTTACACTCCTGTTTGCCTCCAATTCTGTCCTCCCCACCACCTCCAGAACGTACTTTATAAAAAATTTAAATCACATGTTATACACAATATAAATAAAAGATCACTTTCCTGCATAAAAATCCTCCATTGTTATTTAATTCACTTTGAATAAAATTCAAACTCCCTACCAGGGGCCCCAAGACTCCATGGGATCTGGAGCTTGCCTCTTCTGTACTATTTTTTTTCCATTCCTCACTCACTGTGTCACAACCACCCCAGCCTCCAGTGCCTGGAGTTCTCAGGCGTTACATGTCTTTCATGCCTCAGGGCCTTTGAATATGCCAACTCTCAGCCAGAAGGCTCTCCCTTGTTCCTCTCATCACCCTAATACACATCCTTTCCCTGTTCTTTACATGATTAGGTCCATTTCATCTTCCAGGCCTTCCTCAAACATTCTGATTATGCCATCTTATTATTCTCCAATCAAGGCACCATTTGTTTCCATCAAAGAATGCATCATGAGTTGTTAATTATATGTTGCTTGTTTATAAGCCTTCTTTCTCCACCAGGCAAAAAAGTACCTTGGAAGAAGAGACTGTACTTTGCTGCCACTGTGTACCTGGGACTTAGCACGATGCCTGGCCAACAGTAGCAGGTTCTTGCCAAGTGATAGTTTAAATGAATGTTTATTTGAATGATCATTTACATAATATAAAAAAGAAATTGTTAATTGGGAAACATGATACCTTTCTAAATTTTTATGAGGATTAAAATATTGTTGTGAAGTTTAAATGAGATATGTGAAAGCATTTAATATAGTGTGTATCATCCCCCTCTCCCTCCCTCCCTTTCTTTTTCTCTTTCTTTCTTTCTTTCTTTCTTTCTTCCCTTCCTTCTGGTACTAAGAAGAACATGGAATTCTCTTGACTACCATTTTCTTTCCTGCCCGTCCTTTCTCCTCATGAATGTTAATTATGAAGAGACTTTATACCTAAATGAATCCTTTTCTTTAAAGGACATGGAATATAGAGGAAAGAAGGTTTTAATGATCTTTTAAAACCATCTGTAAAGAGCATTGCTCTGCAAAAGTGTTCAAGCCTCCTTATACCTGTGAGAAATTCCTAGACAAAGTTGCCATCTGGAATTCCTAATTCATTCTCAAGAAGTAAGGCACAGACCATACCAGAAGTAAATTTAGAAATAACAACAGTCACAACTAGTGCTTAATGAGCCCTTACATGTACAGGCTCTGTGCTAAGCATTTTACCTGCCTTGTTTCATTTGATCTGCCAGCAACCTGAAGAGGAATGTGCTGTGATTACCCCACTTTACAAGGGAGAATATGGGGCTTAGCAAGGATTCTAATGCAGGTCTGTCTGACTCCAGAACTCTCTGGCAATTTCCTGAGTAGGTTCCCATTTTTTATTCTTCTCTTCCTGTTTTGTACTTCAACCTGGCCCGAGTCAATGCCTCACCCTCTCTTGGCACAGCCTTTTAGGTTTCTGTGTGACAACCAGCCTGAAGAAGCTCTTTCATGAATTCTCCCTGCTTCATAATCTCCTCCATGGTCTTTCCATCTTCCTTTCTTGTAAACTATTCCACATTTCATAGATTAATAGATTAATCAATAGATTAATATTCCTGAGACATATTTTTGTATACACCTCAACTCAAAAGGTTTTATAGACTCCCCTGGCATTCAGTTCTGGTTCTGCCTTTTACTAGTTGTGTGCCACTGAATTTGGCACTGAGGTAATGAATTTCTCTGATCTCCGTTTTCCTACTTCTAAGATGAAGATGATTGGATCTACTCTATTAGGACATTAAGGTTGGACAAGATTCTCTGTCAATTGGGACAGGCTAGGTTGTGCTCTGATGATAAATGACCCCTCAAACTCTGTAGTTTTGTCCTCAGTCACACTGTTTCTTTACCTCATGCCTATCTTCTTCACTTCGGGGCTCCAGCTGGTGGAGCATCCTTCATCTGAAGTGTTGGCAGATGTGGGCCAGTGAATGTGGGTGATTAGTCATATAATCTCAAAGATAAGGTAGAGGCCTACTGCTGGCGCTGTGTCTAACATGTGGTAAATGCTGAAGAAATGCTTTCTTCTTGGTGCGTACCCTCAAGTGCAAAGTGTGCCAGACTGATGTCTAAATTTTATGTGCGGCCTGTACCTGTAGAGTGTGTTGAGTTTCGATGCTGACCATTTTACAGTCCTCTCTCAGTGGACGTGCTCTTTTGATTGGTTAAATTCTTTATGTTTCCTGCCTTCATAATCTGGGTGGGTTACTGTATCCATTTCCTGGGGCAGCCATAACAAATTACCGCAAACCTGGTAGCCTAAAACAACAGAAATTTATTCTGTCACAGTTGTAGAGGCCAGAAGCCTAAAATCAGGATGTTGGCAGGGCCACACTCTCTGCAGAGTTTCTAGGGGAAAATGTGTTCTTTGTTTCTTCCAGCCTCTGGTGGCTGTTAGCTTTCCTTGACAGGCATCCCCATCACTCCAACCTTTGCCTACGTGGTGACATCGCCATCTCCTCTTCTGTGTGTTTCCTTTTTGTCTCTTAAAAAGACGCTTGTCGTTGAACTTAGTGTCCACCTGGATAATCCAGGATGATCTCATCTCAAGATCCTTAAAGTAGTCACATCTTAAAAACCGTTTTCAAATAAGGTCACATTCATAGGTTTCAGGAATCAGGATGTGGACGTATCTTATGGGGGTAGCCACCTTTCAACCCACTACAGTTACCAAGTGAGTGCTGTCAAATATTACAAAATTCACGGCTCAGTTGTTGTTTACTGTTTGAGGATGAGGTTGATCTTACATAACCTTTTTCTTTCAATGATCAAGTGTTTTAGATATACCCAGAATTCAGTGAAAACATTTGTTTCCACGATAACACTTTGTGTCTCTGAGCAACTGCATAATGTAGGCCCACAATATCCACAATATCAGGAAAGCAAAAAAAGTAATAATGTTAGAAACAAAACAAAGTACCTTCTCCTTTCTTTATTTTTCTGGGATTTATGCTTCATCAGGTGTAACTCATCAGGTGTAAGTTTTGATAAAAGACACTCTATAGTTAAGGAAAAATAATCATAATTCCAAAGGACTTGACCTATAATTAATTGCATTTTTTAATGAACTATATTTGCCTTACTGATTTTTTGGAAGAAGAATTAAATGTAATTTGTATTCCATGGGGGAAAAGATATACTTCATACATATATTTCCTTTTTTCTAGTACTTGATAATAGTTAATGAAGCACATTTTCCTGTTCACATAAGTTCTTATTCTTGGTGTAAAAATATATTGACATTTGCTGCCCCTTCCATATCATGTATAAGTGATAAAGGAAGGGCAAGAAGGAAAGAGGAGTAATTTGTTGTCATGGAAATGAATTAATAGAAAGCTGGTGGTTTGAACTATCCTTTGAGATGCTCAGAAGGGGGAGGAGAAAGGATGACAACATTTCTATCACTGTGAAGCCTATAATCTTGGAGAAATACTGACAAATATCTGGGAAGATTTTTGTCCCCTCTCTTTCCATTCCCCTCACATGAGTATTCAGCCTTTGAGCCTACACTGATATATCAGAACAAGACAAGGCCCCAAGAGTTTTTACCCCTTCTGAGAATGGCATGGCCAAGTAGAATCAACATTCAGTCTCTGTCTTTCCTAGACAAGTACCACTCTCATTTAGATAAAAAGATCAAACATGGAGACATTTCCATCAGCTCCCCTTCATGCCCTGTAATTAGATTGACTGTACAACTTTCAGTGATGCTGACTTTTCTGGGAATGACCCTAAATCACAGAGTTATCCCCACTGTGGACTACTGACCCTGACTCCTACCATAAAGTACCATTAGATAGAGTTCCAGCCACTGTTCAAAGTGGGACCTAACTCAGTTTAGCCAGTCGTGGTCATTTGTCCTTCTGGTCTTGGTTGATTGGTCCAGGAGCAGGGATCTGAGCCAAACCAGACCAACCAGGATCATTCCCCAGAACTTTCTAAGCTAGAACTGAGAAAAGATCATTGGCCCATTTTGGAGGTAAAGGTATGAAACATGAAACCTGGCACCCCAAAGTGGTCATGTTGAACACCTCTTCAAAGAAATCCTCTTAAGAGAATGGAGTGTAGTGTAGCAGATGAGAGATGGAGAAAATGTTTACTAGCAAAGCTCAAGTCCCCAGTTCAGTTGTTCCCAAGGTTTAGCTGCACTTCTGACCATTCCACAGTTATGAGAATCTACCTGTAATAAATTCCCATGGCTTGACTTGGGTATTTAGAGATGGGTTTCTATACCTGGAAATCAGAAGAACCCTAACTAATATACTTTTTACCCTATGTGTTGTGATTAAAAGTGTTTCTCAGTCAAGTCCTATGCTTCTCAGGAGATACTAGGGCCTTGGATGACCCAAACTAATGAAGTCAAAAGGCTTTAAATACTGGTGCACTATATGAGGCTGGCGGGGACCCTGGGAATTCATTACTGGGAATGTCTGTTTTGAACAATTTGTTCAGATCTGCTGAAGACCACTTTTTGTGTCAAACACAACACACCTAAAGGTTACCGACATTAAAAAAAAAATCACCTACATCAAATGTAGGCAGTCCTTTGCCTCCACAGAACTCTTTGTATCTTGTATGTCTCCTACTGTACTTCATATCCACTATCATATTTTACTTCTGAAGAGCTCTTGGAGGTGAGTTGGGCCAAATGTCACCATCATTTTTTGAACAGGAGGAGGCAACTGCATTCCAGAAGGATTAAGTGTTTTGTTCAAGGCTGCTGAGTTTATCTAAGAGAAAACCAGCCTAAAAATTGGGTTTCTTGACTCTTAGAACTTTATCCCTGCTCTACCCACATTCTACAGAGAACAAGTAAGTCTTTTGGCTTTTTCTCTGGTTCTGAGTCTGAGGAGCAGAGAAAGGGGGCCGGGAAATGTCTCTCCAGCTGGTAGATGTAACAGACATACAAAGATCATGGGGGACATGTGGGCAAGACTAATTTTGCTGCTTTCTCACAAAGTGGAATGGGAGAATTAGATGCGCATTGTTAATAGAGTGAAACAGATTAAGAGTAATGTGGGCTAAGGCCGAGGAGGACAGTGTGATCAGAGGAAAAGCAAAAAGTATATTTCTACCATCAGTATATGTCTCAGAGAGGATGACATCATGACTGGGACCATTTTCCAAATTGGGGGAAGGGACTTCTCCTTGCCAGGAAGGCTGGGCAGGCTCCTCGAAGGCAGAAGTTTGGCTGCAGAAATTACTTGGCTATATTGTTGGGTGTGGCCAACTACATTTCCCCTTCAAACAGGTGGGAATCAGAGAGGGGTAGGGTTTTCCAGTGGGTCTTCCCAGCCACATCCCTAGAAAAAGGAATCACGGAAACTCCATTAGCAGGGCAAGGAGACATAGCTGGAGGGTGCCTACTGCCAGAGATGAAAACAAAGTAGACCTAGGAATATACCTGGAGGCTCCTTTTCCTAACTCAGAGCCCTGACAGGAGAAAAAAGCTTTATTAATAGTATTTGACTATGGAGCCCCCAAAATTTGGAAATGGGAGAAATGGGACTGCCTTCTGAGTGCTAAACTCTAACATCAATATATTTTCAATGGGATGTAAAAAGTCAGTGGAAAAAGACAAAATGGCTTCCAAGGCCTTTGGGCCAGCTGGGAGCTGAAGGTGGGTAGGTGCAAAGGGAAGTGGTGGTTGTGACAGTCAACCATGGAAACAGAAAAAAGATACAGAGATCAATGCGAGTAGTGTTCAAACCCTACCCAGTGGAGTATGTTGAGTATGCAATACCATTTCTAATGGTAGATGTACCCAGCCGTTGTGTTTGAGTCTTCACATCCTATCTGTAAGACCATCCCTGCATGAGGCGAATGATGTACCAGGTTAGTTTGCCCTGCTGCTCTAAATCTTTGGCTTATCTAATTCCCCCTGAACTAGTGTCACATCCAACAAGCAATCTCCTGATTATTCTCTAGATTTTGTAGGGAAGGGATGTATTGATCCTAGAGACTTCAGATAGTCTTGGTACTCCTACAAGGTGGTTTCTCATGAAGAGTGAATAACTTGGCGTTTTGATTTTTTACACCAGCCTCTTGATCATGAGCTTGCCCTGGGAGATTGACTGCATGGTGTGCTGACAATATCAAGTTTTGAGCTTACCAGACTAATTATCAGCCTGCTGATGATTATAAATTTGTAAGGTAACAAATGACACCCTCTAAGGCCATTTGGGAAAAGCCAGCTAGTCTTTTTATGGTAGGGTGCCCTGGTGTTGCTATTTGGCTAAGAAAGCACATTTTAAACTTTAACACAACACCTTTTGAGGGGGAAATAGGTACAGCAAGGTAAAAATAGAGTCTTGGTCATAGAGGGAGGAAGAACACACAGCCTTAAGGTGGTGCTAAAAATGTTCATAGGATGAGTGTGGTGGCCACAAGAATGTGCCTCACAGACCTCCAACCACTGGGACATAGCTGGGACATGGACAAATCCATGTGGTATTTACATAGAGGCCCCAGTTCCCATGGGCTGCTCTCCACCAGTGACTAAGCACACAGCAATACTAAGGCAGGCCCTTTCCTGGGAATCAGGGGACTCCTCTGATGGCTGACTTTGGCATGAGAACTTCCAGACAGCCTTGCCAAAACTTTCGTAGATTGCATGGCAGTCTAGAATGCTTCCATCCAAAGTTCTTTCCCATTCTTCCCTCGGGGTCAGATTTCCATCATGCTCCTTACACATAAGAGTTTTGTCTTAGTATCTGTTTCTCAAGTGCCTTAGCTGAACACAGTGTGGCATGTACACAGTCAGGATCCTGGTAAGAAAGTGATGACACACTCACACTGGGACATGCTGGATAAAGTTTAATAAAGGAATTATTTTCAAAGGGTATAGAGAAACCACAAGGGGGAGTGTAGTTGCTCAGGGCTAGTGAGGCACTATTCCCCATCTTAGGCCCGAAGGAGGAAGAAGGAAGAAGGGGATCCATTACTGGAATTCAGAGACCAAGAGGACTGTGAAGAAAGATTTGCCTTCTTGGAGCTGGAAACTGCATGAGGGAGGCTGCCTTCTGCAGGGCCCTCAAGGGGAGGATCTATAGGAGGCAATACTCTTGCCTCACTGCCCTCCTCTCTCTAATCTC
Source organism: Prionailurus bengalensis (assembly GCF_016509475.1). Classification (NCBI taxonomy): domain Eukaryota; kingdom Metazoa; phylum Chordata; class Mammalia; order Carnivora; family Felidae; genus Prionailurus; species Prionailurus bengalensis. The sequence continues at coordinate 115,384,452 of NC_057358.1, forward strand.
TTGCTGATGCTCCCATTGTCCCAATTCAGTGGACAGCTGCAGGGAGGGTAAGCCTATTGATGCAGTATGTAGACACAGCATCTTCCTGATCCTGCAACTGGGAGAAAAAGGATGGAGAATGAGTCTGGAAAGGCAGGAGAGACATCTCCAGCAAACTGACAATAGTGAGCTTTTGTGTGACAGCAGCAAGCCTTCTCTCCAGGCTTCCCTATAGCAGCAATGGCAAAAGGGAGCCCCAACCTGGCAAATTAAAGTGCTCTGGTGCCATTTCCCTCTGCATCTCTTAGCCTCAAACTCCCCCATGTGGTAGCTTCACTCTCAGCCTAGTAGGTTGATAACCATATCCATTTCTGGTGTCATAACTTGTCCCCAAAATGTCCAGAGATAGAAAGGGTGATCCCTTCTCTTGTGCTGCAGTTAGGCATGAGGAAACCTTTCTAGAACCCCCCCCCAGGAGAGTCCCCTAATGTACATGACTGCTCAGAACAAGCTGGGGGTTCTGTTGAGGAGGAGGAAGGAGGCTGCTACGTCCATTTCCTACAGAGAAAGTGGAGCACTCTTTCTAATACACAAATCTGATCTTATCATTTCCTGCCTAAAATCCTTCAATGGCTGTCACTACTTTCATGCAAAAGTCCAAAATTTTTATATATGTGCATACAAAGCCTTTTATTCTATGGATCATCTACCATCCCAGCCTCGTTTCTCAGACTGCCCTCTATCCTGCAGTCATACTGGAAACGCTTGCATTTATACACTAAGCCAGGCTCTCCCCTCTGTTGCTTACTTCTGAATGTCTACTGTGTCTTCTGTCTGAAGAACACTCTGCTTCTTCTGCCTTCCTCAGCTCTTTTTGGGGACTGCCACGTTTTTCTTGGCCCTGCCATGTGTCCACACACCTGGTACTTTCCCCTATGGTATCTGGCTATATTCAGATGACCAAGAGTCTCTCCTCCTGGGCTCTGTGCTCCAAGAGGAAGAAGTCTGTGCTACTCTAAGGAGCTGTCTGGTGTCCTAACTAAGAGCTCAGGTTCCAGCATCAGGCAGCCAGGATTTGGCTCTGGGCTTCACTACTCATAGTTAGTGATGTTGCGCAAGTAATTTAGACCCTCTGGGCTTCTGTTTCCTCATCTGTAAAGTGGGAACAATAATAATAACTAGTTTATAAGATCATTGTGAGGATGAAGTGAGATGATTCATGTAAAGCACTGAGCACAGTGGCTGCAGTCACAAGCAGAGAAGAATTAGTATTTGTTCTTCGTGAGCTTTTGTTGGTTCCTGCAGTGCATCTTCTCGTGTTCCGAACACTCATGGATCCTCCTGTTCTAGAACTGGATCACCTCCGTGCTCACGAGGCTCTCACTGCAGGACACACCTGCTTCCACTCTCCCTACCTTTGGTTGTCTCTAGTTTTCTGACATCTCCTCTATTTTTCTGATCTTTAGGAAGATTACACCAAGCAGTTCGATCATCTCATTGCAAAATGCCCGATTATCTGGCATGTGCTTTTTAATACATTCCTTACAGAATTCACTCCTTTTAGAAATTAGTTTATTGGTGCAGATGTCATACCAAAACAATAGTAAATTAGAAAAGATAGATCTCCACCCCCTCACCTCTGTAATAGCCCAGGTGTTAGCAGTCCTGGGCTCATGTGGCAGGATCAAGGGACAGAATTCTTCCATCATGCCACTTTTTCATCTCTAGAGAATCGTCCTTGCCCATATGGTTCAGATGGCTCATCACATCACCTCAGATGCCATCTAGGCAGCAGGAAGGAGAAAAAAGGAGGAGGAAGGCACGTACCTTCTTAAAAGTACAACCATGGACTTACAGATGTCATTTCTATTTATATCCCATTGGCAAAGACTCGTTCACTTGGGCATCCAGCAGCAAAAGAGGCTGAAAAATGTAGTGTTTCCATTAGCTGTAACATACCCAGCTAAAAATGTGCAGCTCCAGATCTTTAGGAGAAAAGAAGACAGATGTTGGGGCAAATGCTCCAGCACAGCTTCCTCTCTCTCTGTCTCTTAAAGGTCCCTCCAATCTCTCAGATCTGAAACTAGAGAGTCATTTCTACTTTTTCCATTTCTGTTGCAGTCACTCACAAAAGGCCATTCTTATCATATTTTAATGTATGCTATTTTACATCTTAAAATATTTTGTATCAATTTCTTTCTATTTCCTGTGGCCATCCAAATACAGACTCTCATCAGCCCTTGCTTTTATTCTCATCAGCCCCATCCAAAGGTCTAAACTGATTATCTTTCATGTCCTTCAGGAAAGGTCATAGTCAAACTCTCTCCATTGACAAATGGCATTGAACATAGTTTTCTGTTGCCCTCAATACAGATGCCCACTGGAATAAATATTCTGACCTTTGGTTCCTCCTTAGGAGGGCATATAAGGAATCACTGATCCTGCCACTTTGACTTTCTGCCCACATCCAGCCAAATCTCAGGGACCCTGGCTCAGCCCTCTTCCTTCCCAGAGAACTGCGGTCCACCAGTTTATATCATTTGTTTTGCCACCTTTGGGGAGCTATGTTTTGCCATTTTGGCAATCCTTGATCAAACTACAAGAGCCTTTTAACTTGTTTTTCTGAGAATACCCTATCTTCCTCTAATCCATTCTATACAGAGCCAAATTAATCTCCTTAAAACACTGATGTCATTAAAAAAAAAAATCTCTTCTACTTTAAAATTTCTAAATGGTGGGTCATTTATCACAGCAGAGATAGCAAATGTGTGTTGCCTTGTTCAAGGCCAACCTCACTAATCAGGATGCTCTGTTCTGCTCTACCTAGATGAAGCTGCAAAATCCTTTTCTATAGTTGGTACTACCAGCTGATTGGAACTTGTATGGAAGATAAATCTTATTTATCACCCCTAGCCCTCAAAATTATTTTCACAAGCTGGACTTTAAGTGTGCTCCATCTCTGAATATTTATTGTGTGCACCAAAATCTTGCTGTTCAATATATGTAAACCCTGTTTCCTCAAATAGATCACAAGTTCCTCATTCATTTTTTTTTTCATTAAATTTCTGGGTTCTGCTCACAGAGTTGAGGCAGATACCTTTCATAGGCATTCTCAGGTCAAAGGGGAGATGTTGAAGGTGCTGACGTCTGAGCTGATGGATGAAGGAAATGAAGTCAGAAGGAAATCTGAACTGTCTTCAAAAAAGGCAGTAGAAAGCTATAATTAAAAAACTGGTGCCAAGTGTGAGATCTAAGGAACATGGCAAGGTCACAAATGGAAAAGCAGAGCTCAGGAGCCAAAAGGATAGGAAGCAAGTCAGGTTGCAGAGTGCAAATTGGGATGAATGATTCACAAGTAAGCTTGTGGAAACACTTCTTGGAATTGTCAGACCTGCCTCTGTGCAGGACCAGCCATTAATAGAACCATGCATGTGATACACATTAATGCATAAATAAGCAGAAACAGAAATCAAAATAATGCTGTCTGATCTTCTGCTGAAATGCTATGTTGAACAAGAAATATCTATAGTTTCTCTCAGTCTCCTATCCCAGTTCACACAAAAGTATTGACTTGGCAACTTTTAAATTAATGGTATCTTCCTAGACGTCTTTAATATTGTATTTAAGCCAGAGTGGAAAAGGTAGCTCTCAATACATGCACTAATAATAAAGCAGACTTTGAAAAAAGTGGCAGATGGAAACAAGAAAGACTCCGCCCCAGGGACTTTTGCAGATTAGATCCCCATGAAGTCTTTGTTGCCCCTCTGCTCCTGCCAAGCCTGAGGGACAGGCTTCTTGCTGCAGCTGCTTTTGCAAAAATTAATGCCTTGCTCCTGCCAAGAAAGCAGGTGACAAGCTCAGCAGCTCTCCTTTGGTTTGGTTTTCTCCATGGCAGGAACATGTGCCCTGTGAGTAGGCATTTGTTTGTGTAATCAGTAGGACTGCAAATGCAAAGACAAGGAGATGAAGGTGAGTCAGGAAGGAAAAAGTGGCACCTGGGAGCGGAATAAAACACCAAAAAGCCAGGGGATGGGAACAAGGCCAGCTAGCATTCACCCATGTTAATGAGAGCAAGTTGACTCATGCAACCCTGGGAACAGCGAAGATTGTTTGCATGTACATGATGAATCATCTGATGTATAAGTCAAGCCACCAGCTATAATTAATCTTGTGCATCAAAACAAATTTGGGTATTTTGAGCATGAGCTAATGAGATTGACCTGTATGATCATGCAGCACTTATAACTGGGTAAGCATGTCAAGGACAAGGAGGAATCTGGGGGTGCCCTTGGGAAGTGCTTTTCCTCGTGGCCTGCAATCTCACCCATATGGTGCTCCATGTAGGGTGTGAACATCGACAGTAGGTTGGACTGGATGGTATTTGCCCCACCCATGCTGCCCTCAATTCCTCCTTTATTTACAGTGCTATAACGTCCTCTAGAATACAAGGACTGTAAGGTATGCTTATGGTTCTTTCTAGTTTGCAATGGATTTTCATAACTGATTGTGGCATTTAGCATGCTAGAGTGACCAACTGCTGGTTGTTGTCATTCAAATTGGTAGTGGACATTTGTTGGGTTTTGGCAAGCCAGCGTCTATTCCACATTCCCTTGCTAATAGTACCTGGTTCCTTGAAGATTGATTCCTCCTGATTAGAGACAGCTTTGCAAGATTACAGTCAAGGTGCCCTGCTCTGTCTCCACTAAGGAACAGGCATATGACCCATGCCATTCATGGGCTCCTTCCCCACACTTTTGATCTTGGCCAGGATGACAAACAGCCTAAAAAAGAGTAGACCCATTTTGTCCAGCAGTAGCTCCCAAGAAAGAAAGGTCCCAAATGGATCTTTATTGGGAGCAGTAGCTGAGTTTATTCTTTTTACTATTTCATATCCTTCCCCCAATTTTCCTTTTGTTTAAGTAGGCAAGAATCAGTTTCTGCTGCTTGTAACCAAAAGCCCCTAAATGATACAGATTCATGTACCCAAGGTTTCTACTACAGATATTCAAGGAAATGGAGATTATTAGTAAACCCAGCAAATTGATTACATGGACATTGGTTACAAAAATGTCTATGTATTTTACAAGGCTCATTACTCAACACCAAGTCCTCTCTTCCCTATCAGCAGTGTCTTGAAGTTTGTCTTCTGATTAATTTGTTGTTTATTTCAAATCCTTTATCAAATATTTCCCAAAGTATAATAAATGGGAAATATATCAGCTGAAACCTTGCTTATCAACAAATATCTTTCACCCTGACAGGCCTTCTAGGGGTAGGGGTGTAGGGCTGGTAGTACTTAGTTTTCTTATAATATATGAGGTATGTATTTAACTCTTGGGGTATGAAAAGACAGGCAATCCCTGTGGAAGAGAAAAACACAGCAAAACATCCAAAAATAATGGAGAAAAGGAAATAAAAATAATATATTTTATTGACTCAAAGGAACCATCAATGCTCAGAAACACTCTTACATACCACTAAGTAAAAAAAAAAAAAAAAAAAATGCTCCCAATTTATGGCACCCCATCCCAACATCAGAGATATTGCAAAAAATGCAAAAAAAAAATGTTTTAAAGTGATAACTTTTGGTAATAAAAATAACAGCTAAATGTATGTAATCAACTACATGATAGCTCTGTTCCAAGTGTTTCACATATATTAATTAATTTAATCCTAACAATCTGATGAGATATATGATATGTTAACACAACTAATATCCATAGTTAGCCAAACAGATGGCTTAGGCTTAGAATAAATTGAAAATGGAGTTATTAATGCTTTTACTCAAATTGACAAATTTGTGCTTTAATCAAAGCAACAAAATTTTGTGGGAAAGTATTGCTTTGATGTTTTCTTTATGAGATTAATTTCTAAGATGTAGCCTTGTGTCATGCTCAAAAATTCATTCTTAGTTTTGTTTCAATCTTTAGAATTAAAAAAATATACCATTGTTTCTAATCCTTGTTCCATGAATCTTAAAAGGCCCTTGGGCCAAAAGCAATTAATATTTTGTTTAATTCCCTATATGTAGTCCTGGTTGTGTAGGATTGAAAAGCAGTGTTACTAAGCAATTCTTTAAAAATATTTTGTGGAATATCACTGTGGAGATGTTGTGTTATAACCTGAAAAAAATCCCAGGGCTCAAGGAGCCAGTCTCAACATGGTAAACATTCAAAGAAACACAGTTCAATAACCAGGTGTGATCACTATCTTTCCCTTTCTTGCATTTCTCAAAGAATGCTAAAGGGGATCCAGGTCATAATTCACAACATCATTTCTTAAGTGTTTCTTTTCTCATTCTCCTCCTTCTAAAACTGTCATGCATCTCAAGGTTTCCAGAAGACACTTCACCCTTCTTTTCTTGTATTCAATTCCCCCCCAAAACTATTCTGGGCACCCCCATCATTATAGGCTGTTCTCTTTTCTTCCCCTCTCCCTTTATTTTCATCATTTACAACTTCTTTTAAGAAAGCCCCAGCCCCAGGGTGCCTGGTGGCTCAGTTAGTTAAGCATCTGACTTTTGATTTTGACTCAGGTCATGATCTCAGGGTTCGTAGGATTGAGCCCTGTGTTGGGCTCCATGCTTCGGAGGCTGCTTGGGATTCTCTCTCTTTCTTCCTCTCTTTCTCTGTCTCTTCCCACTCCCCCTCTCAAAATAAAGGAATAAACTTGAAAGAAAAGAAAAGAAAAGAAAAGAAAAGAAAAGAAAAGAAAAGAAAAGAAAAGAAAGGAAAGGAAAAGAAAAGAAAAGAAAAGAAAAGAAAAGAAAAGAAAAGAAAGTCAGCCCAGCCCCCCTCTGATGCCATCACTGTTTCTTGCCCTTTTGGTTTTCCACCCTCTGGGAAGGACCATGAGGTGAATATCACATTAAAGGAGAGATGCTGAATACCCTTTGTAAGAAGTTTTCGTAGAGCATGTAGGTCAGGAAATAGGCAGAACATTTCCTTCTATGGTAATGATATTTTTTTTTCTTTAATTTTTAAAAAATGTACTGTGGTCATTTATGTTGGTAAACATTAGGTACCTCTTGATTTACAATCACGTTAGCATTTTAAAGGTACTGCGAAGTCTTATAGTAAAGAAGTCTATTTATCTTTGTTTTATCCAGTCTTTCTGAAATGTACTTAAAAATCTTCTTTCTCTCCCCCACCCCCTTCCACATACACACATAAGTACCCATGAATGCCATTTTGGTAAAGTGGCCTTAAATTATTAAAAAATACATAACAAATTATAAGTGTTGAAGTACACTTATAATATATACATAGAATGGTAGGATGGATATTTCAATGAGGACAGCAATAGTTTGAACGTGATCTGTACTTTTCACAAAACATGGAAAGTAGTGCCACATTGCCTTTCATATTGTAGTTGTGACAAGACAACTTGCCCAGAATAGTCACCAGCTGAGTCTGTCCAGCCAATATTTGCACAGATACCAGTTGCAGATCTGGTTCTGAACAATAGTTATCCTTGAATTTGATTTTGCCAAGATGTTTTGTGTTATTACCTCCCTGGGTATCTTGATTTACCTTGGACATCAGCCAGCTCCTGAAGCTAATGTTGGATATTAGCCCATTGGCCCATTTGCTATTACATAAATTTAATGTCATTGGGTATGAAGAGTATGATTAGATTGTAGATGGACTTGTCCATAGCTAGAGGTAATATGTACCTGGGCGTCTGAGCAAGTTTCCATGTGGGATCATCTGGAAAAGATTGGAAAATAGCACCTGAAGCCACACATGTTCACTTAGACATCCAAAGCATTGCATAGATTCAGACAATGGCTGACGGATAATTTGCAAACTGGTGAAGTTTTAGCTGGATCTGGTAATGTTGGAGATCTTTCCATACAAAGGTGTAGAGAGTCATCATTAACTTGAAAAAGACAATAGAGAAACAATTCTTAGGCAATTGAGGAAGCAGATTTGAATATTATGACTCTTTTATTGCCTACTTTACTTTGAACTGTTGTTATCTAGAGCAATGCTGGAGGCCAAGATACAAGTCCATGTAATTTGTTTAAGGTTTGCACCGAGTCAGTATAAATGATTGCATTCACTAACATTTCCACATGAAATTCACTGGGAGTCATTGGACATCTTTAAGAAATATGCATCTAGGGGTGCCTGGGTGGCTTGGTCGGTTAAGCGTCCGACTTTGGGACTTTGGTTCAGGTCATGATCTCACGGCCCGTGAGTTCGAGCCCCGCGTCGGGCTCTGTGCTGACCGCTCAGAGCCTGCAGCCTGTTTCAGATTCTGTGTCTCCCTCTGTCTCTGCCCATCCCCTGTTCATGCTCTGTCTCTCTCTGTCTCAAAAATAAATAAACATTGAAAAAAAATTTAAAAAAAGAAATATGCATCTAAAAAGTTATTCGACTTATACAAAATTTGGCAAAAAAAAGAAAAAAAACCCATGTATGCAAACTATGCTATTGGTTATTATGTTATATCCATATATAATAATCAGTGCTATCTACAAAAGGTTTCCAATTCTCCTTCTGGACATGTGATAAGATTACATCTCTTTGTCCACTTTATGCTAAGTGAGGCCACATGACTAGCTTTAGCAAGAAAATATAGAAACAAATAACATGTCACTTCCAAGCAGAAACTTTTAGGACTAGTATATAATTTTCTATGGTCATTTTTCCTTTTGCCTGGATCCTGGAGTGAGTACAATATGGAATAGAGCTCATAACTGACCCACAATAGACACATATAGTGAGCAAGAAACGAAAAATATTTTTAAGTCACTAAGATTTGTTAACTGTTTATTACTGTAGCTTAACCCAGCCTATTTTGGCTGCTATACCACACAATGAAACTCTAGACAGTCCATGAAAATCACAAAATAGAAAGATATTAAATAATGAGAGTTTTAACAAACTTGTATTCAGCCATTGCAAACTATGAATGAAATGAGGGTTCCTAGGTGGATCTTTGGAATTTTGAAGATGGAAAACATTCCATTAAATTGATACCTTTGTGGGTAAAGACTAAAAGTTTACCTTTAGGTTTAACTGCCTTTGGGGAACACTTTTAGATTCAGATCTGTAAAGTAACTAAACATTCTTTTTCCTTGAAAAACAATTCCTTTGTTCTGGGCTGGAGAAAGGGCATTGGTCCACTTCTCCCAGAGATGGGGAAGCCTAGTGATTCCCTGCATTGGGGAACAAGCTTGCCCCAGCCACACAGAACCCAGGCCTCAAGCTGAGACTCTATGAGTCACTTGACCTAGTTGTTGGAGGGCCCGTAGTGCAGTTTGAAAAAAATAGCTGAGGAAAGAGTGTGTCCCTTCCTCAGGCTCCCTTTGGACCTATGAATGTCAGTTAACAACAAACGACAGCTGACTGTAACAGGGCCACTAAGGAGGGTGCAGCCTGAGAGAAAAGCAATAGAAAGCCCTCAGCTAGGGTCATGGTTCAAAGCATTAAAATTCAGACGTCTCAAGGAGATACAGGGGAGACTCAACATCCACCTTCCCATATGTGTGTTCTCATTCTTCCCTCTAGAGGACAATTCTCAGCTTGCAAAATGCCTGAGATATGTTGTCATGATGATACAGCAGGAAAATGGACGTCTACGACTGGGCAGAACTATCTTTTGTGCTCTCTCTGAAGACAAAGGAGGGTGGGCGACAAGTTAAGAAAAGCTCACCACGGGAAGCTTTTCTCTGAGAACGTAAGCAGTCCCAACAGAGTAAAAGAGAAAATAATTATCTGGAAAAGCTATAATGAATAGTGTCAGATTTAACCTTTGTTCCAATATGAGAATGTCTGCCCTAAGTCATCACCCAAGACCTAATGCTCTTTCTACAAGAAAGATTGTGCTTAGGTGTGGAAGTCAGGGCTTACCCCATCCAGTGGCCGCCTTCCCAGAGGATGGTGTTCCTTCTAAGGCAGCCTGCCAACGACCCCAATATTAAGCAGGGGTCTTGTTGTTCTGTCTTCTAGCTGTTACCAAGTTAGCCCTTTCTGTCCTGGCTCCCAAAAAACCTATTGCCAGCTCTGGTGCACATTAACCAAATGTAAAATGGTTACTCAAACCTGAGACTATGGTACAAAAATATTTAAAATACAAGTTGGAGAATCCATGTGATTGAGATGTTCGTGTGAAGGAGTGAAGTATTCACGCATGTGCACTCATTGATGCATGCATGTGCACATGTGTGTACGCAAGGAGGGGCGTGTGTGTTTCATAGAGAAATATCCATTCAAGAGAGCATTGACAGGGCTCTGAGAACTTACAGATGGGGGTGGAAGTGGAAGTCCACATTTCAGTGATTTTTTTCCTCCTTCACACACAAGTGACATTTTTTCAAACGTCTATTCTGTGAGCAAAAGGAGGAGGGACATATGTCAATGTTAAGTGCTTGGGAGACGAATTATGGAGCAACACTACCCACTTAACTTATCGCAGCTCTATGGAAGATTATAGGGTTTGGACTATTTCTGGCTACACCCGAGCATCTTGTGAAAAGTGGAAGTAAAGTCATTATGTGGAATGGGCATTTTATGCATTTAGTAATTTGTCTTGAGCAGAGTCTAGACACCCTCCCGGGAATGTGAGGCAAGGTAGTACTTTGCTACAACCTTCAGTACTATTGAAAGAGGAAAGGCAAAGTCCATCTGGGAGACCCTGTAGGTAACGGTCCCAGGAGTTCTTGGTTTAGGCACTGAAAGCAAAGGGAAAAACGCAATGACCTGGTGTCCCCATAGAGGCCGAGCCTCACCCGCAGGGGGAGAGGCAGCCAGAGCCAGCAGGACAGTTCAAGACCTCTACTAGATCAGGGCACCGCCGATGTTCCTACCTGGGCAGACTGAAAACGGTAGTTTAATCTCTCTGAGCCTTGGTTCCTCCGTTTAGCGAGTGGGCACAATCATTTTAACAACTGGAATAGCTAAACATTTAGGAAAAACTGCCTATGTGCCAGGAACCAGAGTACACGTTTGATTCATTTGTTCTCCCTACCTCTTGTGAGGTAGGTAATATTTGTATATTTCATTGATTCTACGATGTTACTTTTTTCTTTCATTATTTTGACATTATCTGTTATCAGGATGCACCGCGTAATTGATAAGAAAGCATGTAAGTCATGATTCGATTTATACTTTTAGTTCTTTTTTAGTGGCGCATAAATTGGTGGTATGTTAGATTCAGTGAGGAAACTGAGGCCTGGCCAAGTCAGATAATTTGCCTGGGATCATACAGCTAAAAAGTGGTAGAATGAGCACTTTAATCCTTTAATCCAGGCTGTTTCTAGAGTTGACTTTCTTGTAACAATCTCCCGATTTCTCCACTTACTAGCTGAGTGGCCTTGGGCAAGTTCTTAACCTCTCTGTGCACCCATTTTTTCATCTGTCAAATGGTCATACTGAGAGTAACTGCTTCATAGGATCATGATGTGGATTAAACAAGTTCATATAGGTAAAGTTCTTAAAATAGTGCCTGACATATAAGAGCTCAATAAAATTCAGCTGTTAGCTTTCATCATTTTAGAGAGAAAGCCAGCATCACTTGTTATGAAGAGAAAGCAATCAGGAAAAAAAAAGGACAAAGCTAGTAAAAGTGTATGTTCACTAGCCTATCCCTAAAATCATCTTGGCCCCACAAAAGAGGTGTTTTCCGTATTTGGGGAAATGCATTTTTCTTCTCTCTCAAACTGAGGGATGAGGTAAAAGTGAAAGGGAAGAATAAACTGAGGGAGTGGTCATTACAGGCCAGGGAGAAGAGACTGGGGAAGAGGAAGGTGGGTCAGAGGCTTTGCTTGAAGAGGTGGCCATGGCCTGTGCTGCATGAAACAGCGGCAGAACTGACAGGAGCTAACACGGGCTTTCATTCTGCAGATAGCAACCTATCAGCAAGTCGTAGAATCAGTTTGGTGGGTCACAACAAGCATCTTCAGAGAGGCAAGGGAGGGGTGCCTGGGTGGCTCAGTCGGTTAAGTGTCCAACTTCGGCTCAGGGCATGATCTCAAGATCTGTGAGTTCAAGCCCCATGTCTGGCTCTGAGCTGACAGCTCAGAGCCTGGAGCCTCCTTCCGATTCTGTGTCTCCCTCTCTCTCTGCCCCTCCCCAGCTCACGCTCTGTGTCTCTTTCTCTAAAAAATAAACATTGGGGCGCCTGGGTGGCGCAGTCGGTTAAGCGTCCGACTTCAGCCAGGTCACGATCTCGCGGTCTGTGAGTTCGAGCCCCGCGTCGGGCTCTGGGCTGATGGCTCAGAGCCTGGAGCCTGTTTCCGATTCTGTGTCTCCCTCTCTCTCTGCGCCTCCCCCATTCATGTTCTGTCTCTCTCTGTCCCAGAAATAAATAAACGTTGAAAAAAAAAATTAAAAAAAAAAATAAAAAATAAACATTAAGAAATTCAAGGGAGGGAAGGGGAGTAAACACAAGGCAGGGCAAATATCAGAGGGCCACGTGCAATAACAATAAGCAATGTTCTATGAAACTTGGGTTTCAGTTAAGAATCCATGGATGCGTGTAATGCATTCTGTTGTGTTTCTCTCTGTGGGTCTCTGTTCAACAGTTCGAAGTCTGTTGGACTATAGTTGTGATTAGACATTGGCCAAAGAATAAACACATGGTGTCAGTTTAAAATCATGTGGTTTATATTGACAACTAAGAGCCCCCTTTCCACACGAGTGCAGCTTTCTGAAAGCACAGGGACTCTGACACATTATAAGACCCCTATGAAACAGCCCCCCTTTCTACATCTCTTTGCCTTGAGGAGACTCATTGCCCCCTACCCCATCCTGGGGCTGATTCTGCCTCTCCTTGGCTTGGCCTGTCTGCGTTAGACCTAATTCTGGCCCCTGCCCACCACATCCCTCCTGATGTCCCACTTATCTAAAACCAACTTTCCCCAGGACGGAGCCACCTCTTGTTGATCCACAGAGCCTGGGACCTCCGCGCAGGATGCCTGGTCACCTTGGGAGGCAGAGATACCCTCTTTTTTGGTTTATATAAACGTTATTGAGGTATACATAACAAAGATGTGGAGAAGCAACACTCCTCATTAGTGATATTAACTGAAACCCACTGGGGGCCTGAGTCTGAACCGCTTGATTTAACATTCAAATCAAGGGTTGGGCGGGAGTGTATCCCAAACCAAGAACCATCTCTCAGATTAGAACTAGGTAACACAGCTATGCAAGAATAGGACTGTTCTGATTTGTATTTAAAAGTGACCAGTGACAAGTATTAAGTCTCCATCGGTCCCTGGATTAAATTAACATTGTTTTAAAATGTGCACATGCAAACTTGAGAATAACATGAGACTAAAATGCCTGCCAAAATTTTGGAAGACTCTTTCACTGGAACATAGAACAAAGCCAAGTGCAAATGTATAAAGCTAGTCTCATCAAGATACAGGGCATGGCATTGGTTATCTCCTCTTTTCCTTCTTTTTTTTTTTTTTTTTGAACAGTTATTAAGAGTTTACTGTATCCGACACAGGATTCTAAGCATTTTATACATTTTATACAACAACTTTGCCAATAGAGTACTATTGTTATTCTCATTTTACATATTTGAAAACTGAGGCAGAGAGAGGTTAAGGAAATTATCTGAAGATACAAAGCAACAAAGCCAAGATTGCCAGCCGGCCAATCTAACTAAAGAACCCATGTGTTTAATCACTATGTTTTCATTATTATTATTTATTATCATCATCATCATCATCATCATCATCATCATTAATTGTGTTCACCAAGTTGAAAGTTTTAGAGGCTGGCAGGAATGCATTAAAGAAAGAAAACCCTCATTTCTTAGAAGGCATTAATGTATTTATTCATTCCCTTCAAACAAACTCTTGGTGTTTTGACTTGTATGTTTAAGTGTTGGCCAACTTTAAATATTTCATTTCTATAAATTTCTACTCCTTGCTATTTACCTATATTTTATATATATATAATATATATAATGTATATACAATACATATGCATGTTTCATATTGTGTTATATTAGTTATATGATATTGTATATCCATTATGTATACGTACAATAAATTGTTAGGGTAGGTATTTCTGAGTAAATTCTGTTTCTCCTCCTTTCCTTCTAAGGTCACACGAGGCTGTACTATTTGAGCCACATGAATTTGTGTGTTTTCTAACTTAGTTTTATCTTTTAGGCAAAACAGTTACTGTTAATATCAGTTCACAGCGTAGGGAGGCTCCATAAAAAAAAGGCTTATGTAAAATTGGAGGTTATTAGCCCATCTTGCAAAAGGTAATAAAATGCAGACATTCGCAGATTTAGAACATAGTTCATTAAAATCCTCCCAACATTGAAGAAAGTACCAAACCTGGACATCACGGAGCATGACAAAGATTTCACATGCAAGTATTCCCATAATGGCGGCATTTGAAACATAGCTACTTTTTGTAAGCCCGCGTTGTCTATAATTCAATTAACCATTATCTAGTGATTTCTTGTTGGTCATTATTATATAATTAACTTTCTCCCCTTAACTATTTATTCCTCTATTAATATGAAACAGGAAAAAAAACCTTTTTTAACATTTTATTTTTTGTAATTTATTTTTTTATTTTTGAGAGAGAGAGAGCAGGGAAGGGGCAGAGAGAGAGGGAAACAGAAAATCCCAAGCAGGTTCTGTGCTATTGGCACAGAGCCCCATGTGGGGCTCAAACCCACCAACAGTGAGATCATGACCTGAGCCAAAACTGAGAGTCAGATGCTTCACCAACTGAGCCACCCAGGCACCCCAAACAGGAAAAAAAATTAACTTCCCAGAAGATATTCCTTGTTTTTTAATTTATTTTTTAGAGAAAATTGATTTTTATATGAACATTAAAATTTTTCCCTGCATGTATAGGAATCTAATTATTGAATACATTGAGAAATGAGTGTCTTCTTAAGTTCTGGGAGAAATCTGGGCACAGGTTGGCAGCGGGCAGGGGAAAAGTTGGCTAAATCCCTGCGTTCTAAAGGGAGAAACACCAACCTGTCTCCAGTCTTAGGCTGTGCCCCCAGGAACTGGGCTGGGAGATGACCCAGTTTCCTTCACACCCCGCTGCTGGGACTCCTCATTTGTACATTCATTTAGTGCCTGCAGCACAGTCTCTGGGATTTCTTTGGAGTTGGTAACCTTTATCCTTGGGTTTAGTTTTTTGAAATGACCAGTAATCAGTTGGAGTCAGATAGGGTGAATCAGGTCAAGTGTGTTAAAACAAGCTATGACTTTGAAGTGACAGTCTGTCTTTCCTTTCTAGCTCATAAACAGACCTTGTAGGAATGAACACACTGGTTCATTAAGGTACATGGGAAATGGTCCAGGGAAAAGGGAAGGGAATAACCAAGGAAAATATTAATCTTTATGGCATGCAACCATGATTAGAACTAGTAAGGTTAACATCACCTTTTCGTGTTTGACTTTAAGGTTTATCAACAAGGGAAAAATGAGAGTAAGGAGCACATTTTAAAAATAAAAATTATTATTTTAGAGACAGAGAGAGAGAGCAGGGGAGAGGAGCAGAGGGAGACAGAGAGAATCCCAAGCAAGCTCCATGCTCAGCTTTGACCCCAACACTGGGCTTGATCCCATGACCCTGGGACCATGACCTAAGCCAAAATTAAGACACTCAACTGACTGAGCCAACGAGGCACCCTAAAGGAATGCATTTCTATTTCCTCTAATGAAAGCTAAATTCTAGCACAACTGCAAATTCTGAAACGGAGAACCAGAAAGATCTCCTGTGTTCCACTCTTTTGTTAATTCCTCTTCCTCCTCCGTATTGAAGAATAACCAACCCAAATTGGGGGAAGGGCAATGGAAAAAGAAAAGGAAAGTTTAGTACTTTCTCTGTTGCCAAAAGTCACACATGATGTGAAAGGAAAGAATTAGAAAATAGAAAAAAAGTTTTAAACCTGGCACTGAGAAATCAACCCTGTTAGTATGTTTTGTTGTATCTCTTTCAAGATGCTTATATATCATAGTATATATAAATATATACTTATGTATGTACACATATACACACATATATATATACATACACACATAAAAAATACACACATACTACCTAATGATATAGTTTTGCTTTCTAGTAACAATAAAACATGAATATTTTAATGTCAGTGTAATTGTAGATGGTTACTCTGTAGTATTTTCAGAGACAGATAATTTCTTTAACCAAATCCTAATCTTGGACATTTACATTTTTTATAGGTGTTTATTGCTTATGAATAAAATATGAAGTATCCCTACTTACACAGCACTAAGCATTTGTCCAATTTTTTCCTCCCTACAATGAAGAAAAGTCTATTGCTTTTTCCTCCTCCTGATAGAAATTGAACAGTCATTGCCAAAAATAAAAGGAAAAAAAAAATCAAACAATACATCGAGGAAAAGACTAGAAGTCACCTGAAATCCACCTTTCTGAGAGAATGATTATTAACATTTCAGTGAACAACCTTTCCTATAATTCTTTATGCATTATGTACACACAGGTATAATTTTATGTACATATACATATACATGCACACACACGTACACAGAAGGTGTAAAGAGGCATTTTTAAAGGGATTAGTGATACATAATTCTCTATACCTTAGCAATACATATAATGGATGGAAATTCCTTTAAGCCAAGTAGTATATAGAGATCATTACGTTTTAATTCTTGCATAATATTCTACTGTAAGAATTATTATAATTCATTCAGCTATTCTTTTATTAATGGACTTTTGATTAGCTACCAGCTTTTTATTATTAGATATAATGCTACAATAATCATCCTTGAATATATACATGCTTATGTACTAGAGCATTTATTTTTATACAGCAGAATCCCAGGAGTGGGATTGCATGGTTGAATTGTATATGCATTTAAAATTTTTAATAGAGATCATGAATTGCCTTTTTCCATTTCCACCAGTGATGTCTGAGAGTGCCCTTGCCCTGCTCCCATCTCTGCTAATAATAGCTGCTATTACACTTTTATTTTTGCTACTCTGATGGGTATTATCATGGCAATTTTAATTTCCATTTCCCTGCCTACTGGGGAAAGTTGAACATTTTATCATACTTGTCCTTCTGTCGATTGCTTATTCATATCCCCAGCCCATTTTGCTATTGGGTTGATTGTATCTTATAAATTGTAAGGGAGCTTTTCATTTAGTATAGATAGTAATTTTTTTTATCTATCAATTGAATTTAAAATATTTTCCCTAACTTGTTTGTCTAGTGACTTTGATTTTCTATCTCTTACACTATAAATAATACCATAAAGCTTTACTACCTTAACATATTATGTGTGTATGTGGTATATATATATATGATTAGTATTCATTTTTACTTTCTACTCTTTATTGGGAATTTATTTTTGGAATTAATGTAAACTAGGGGCCTCAAATTTATTTTCTTCCAAGAGTATATCCAGTTGTGATGAGACTACCAATTAAATTTCTCCACAATGAAATACACACATATACACACGTGTGCGCACGCACACACACACACTGATACCTAATTCTGAGTTCTCTATCATTTTTACTGATTTTTTGGTACAGTATTGTACCTGTACTGTACCAGGCTTTTAAGTAGTTTTAATATAGTATTTTAATGCTGCCGTTCTTTATTCATCAATTTAAGAGTATTTTATCCCATTGAAAATACTATTCGGATTCTACTGATGTTGCACTAAGTTTATATACTAACTTCAGGAGAACAGAATTTTTTATAATAAAGAGTATTCTTTTTCAAGAACATAGTACAGATTTCTGTTTGTTCAGATCATATTTTTGCCTTCCAGTAGGATATTTTAAATATAAATCCTATTCTTTTCTTGTATAATTCATTCCAAACTCATGGATTTTGTCAGTATTATGAGTGGAATATTTTCCTCATTTTCATATGTGTCCTGCTCATATAGAAGGAGCTAATAATTTTATATCTTTATCAAATTCTTTTATCTGAGTTTATCAAATTCTTTTATTACTTCTTCTTGTGTTTTACTAGAGCTTCTTGGTGATAACAGGCAGGAAATTATATTATCAGCAAAAAACTTCACTTCTTTCTTTCAATATTTATACAGTGCATTTTATGTTTATTGCATTTAGTAGATTCTCCAGACAGTATTAAATAATAATGGTGATAGTAAGCATTCCTGTCTTGTTCTTTATTTTAATGGAAACAGCTTTAGCCACATGAATACAGACATATTAGTCACATCTTCCTAGTTAGCTTATGCTGCAGCAAAGCAACTCGAAATTATCCGGACCTTGAGAAACACAAGTTTATTTTTAGCCCACATTATATACTGGCTGCTAATAGGTTGTGGTTCTCTTCCATAAGTATTTCTTTCTGGATCTAAACTAAAGGCAGAGTATCTGTCTGGGATCTGCCATGCTGTGATAGAAGAAAAAGAGTGATGGCCATATCATGAGATGATCCTTAATACTTCTGCCCAGAAGTGACACGCACCATTTCCACTCACATTCACAGGCCACAGCAAGTCACAAGGCCAAGCCTAATGTCAATGTTGTGGAAAAGAAGAACCCAAACAGGGAGGGCATCAAGTAACTGGAAATAATAATACAATCTACCACAGTCTGCCCCTGGGTCGGAAATATTTTCTTTCCTTCTTTCGTTCACAAAATAAAAACATCTGTTTTTTCCCCAAGAAAAACCTTTAAAAAGTCTTAGCCAGTTGTGAGGGACGAGGCCATTCAAGATTTTGTAATAGCTCCTACATCATATTTGGGTGTGGCTGCTCTGGATCTTGAAACGAAAAAATGACAAGAAAGAATGTATCCTCTAGTAGTCCCAATGTACGGTGGTGGAAAACAGAGATAGGACAACCTCTATTCACACTCGCCTTGGAAAGGGGGAAGAGTGGAAGGTACACAGCAGTCACCAATCTGTAGTAATCCTAAAATTCCACAGAGGAAATGCTGCAAGGACCTCAAATCCTGTATGAAGGGGAATTTCTTGATTCGTCCTAAATCTCTGCTCCCGACAAGTAGCATCCCAGGCCATTGCTCTCCATCAGACAGGCACTGTCCTCTCAGAGTTCTTTCTATTTCCATTATTTCTCTTGGTCATTTTTAAAGGATATTGGAGATTATGTCCTCCCTTGGGGCTCAGCACCTTTTTTTCCCCTCATCTTGCTCTCTGCCCATAGAAGCTTAGAGATCCAAAAATTGTTTCAAGTCTTGAATAGCCAATGGCCACCATAGGTTGGTAGCTCTTTTAGCAGTACATCTCTCCCCAAAACGTTGGCCAATTCTCTCTTGACTTAATTTGGAGTATTTTGAGCTTATGAACTTCTGTAGGAAAGTCATGATACAGTCATTCTCCACTGAGCCATCCTTTCCAACTGTCTGCTACCTTCACCGGTTCAAAAGCTTTCATGGAATGCTTGATGGCCCTAGTCTTGATTTGGTTCTTGTCACACAACTGTCTTCGTTGGCCCTTGTTGCTCAGGGTGCTTCCCAATTTGAATTTATACTGGTTGGAGATAATGCACAGTTCCATTTTCCAATCATGCTTGCAAGCCAGCCAATTTTTTCCTGAGTTGATCTCCTCCTTGTAATAAGTTGCCGAACCCAGACCATAGCAACCAGTACATACTAGTAGCATTTTATTCCCAAACTTTTCATATGAATTCATAAGCTCATTTGGTCCATTTTCTGCCTTTGGAGACACCACTGGCAATAATTGTGAGAATGTTTGGCCACTACATCATTCAGACCACCATCTTTCCAGCCTCTAATGACAATTTCCTTGCCATGACTGCCTGGCCCTGAGAACCGATGCCCCATATTTTAAGTTTTCTTTGTTGGTTCTTTTTTGTTTTGTCTGTTTTTGGCATCATTCTACTCCTGGTTGTAACTTTTTATTTAGCTTTTGCTATGATATGTTGTCATAATAAACCCCAAAATCTCAGGGGCTTACAGCTAACAGTAAAGCTTCATTTTTTACTGCCTAATATACAGGCTGTGGGTGAGCTGTGGCTCTGCTCTTTTGTCTTCTTGTTCTAGAGTCCAGGTTAAGGGTCCAGCTTTGCACTAACATTTGCCATCCTTGTAACAGGGAAAATAGCAATGACCAATTCATACAATGGTCCTAATGCATCAGCTCTACAGTGACATACAACACTTCCTCTCATATTCATTGGCCAAAGCAAATAAAATGGCCAGACCATAGCCTCATGATGTCATAATGTCAGTGAGTGTGGGGAAGAATAATCCTTTTGCAGGTAAGACAACAGATAATTAAGAACAAGAGTATGATCTACCACAGCATGTCACCATTTAGATATGTATTGCTGCTAATTTTCCATGAATAATCTTTGTCATAATCTGAGTACTTTCCTTCTATTCCCATTTTACTTTTTGTGTATGTGTATGTGTGTTTTAAGAAAGTTTCTGAATTTATCCAAAGCCTTTCAAGCATCTATTGATATGATGGAATGCTTTTCCTCCTTTAATTTGTTGATTAATATTTATAAATTTTCCCATATTTAACTATCTTTAAATTTCTAGAATAGACTAGTGTTGATAACTGTGGACTATTTCTTGATAATCCAATGAATCCTATTTAATAAAATGTACAGTGTTTGCATCTGTATTCATTAATGTGATTCGTCGATCATCTTTTCTGGTTCAATTTCAGGCTTGGATATTAAAGTATGCTAGCTTCATAGTGTGAGTTGGGAAGTTTTTAACCTGTATTTTTATGGATTGCAATAACTTACTGGAATTATCTATTCTTTAAATCTGTCTGGAACTCAGGCTTGAAATTATCTGATCCTGATGACTTTTAAAATCATTATTTATTAACCGTCTATCTAAACATTTCTGTGGTAATTTATCAAAATTTTCAATTCCTTCTTTGGTCACTTTTGGGAATTCAAAATTTATAAGACAATCTCTTATTTACTGTAGGTTCTCAGATCTTTTGTCAAAGAGTTGCATGTATATTTTATTATAATCTTACTTATTTTGTATCTGTGATTATGTCTCTATTCCAAACTTGTATGATTTCACACTCTTTTTTTTATAATCATACCTGTGAGTTATGTATCTATTTTGTTGATAAAACAGCTCTTGAATTTAGTTCTCCTTTTACCATTATTTTACTTTCTGAGTAAGTAATTTCAGCTTTTGTCCTTATTCATTTTTGGTTTATTTTCTAATTTCTTAAGAAAATACCTCCTTCTTGCAAATGTTTTATCTTCTTAAATAACAGACAATAGCAACTATAAATTCTTCTTTAGCAATCTCTCATTTCTTATGTTATAAATAGACTCATTTTAATTACTTTCTTGGTAGTTTATTATATCAATTTGATCACTGTCCCACACCTTTTGTCTTCAGACTCATTAATTAAACTTACATATTCCCTTTATGGTTCATCTTGTCTACTCCCATGATTTAAGCTACTACTTTTAAACTAATGGCTTCCAAATCTCCCAGGGTCAGACATCTAACTTGCCTCAGGGACATGACCAGCTCAGTCTGCTTGACCTCATCAACATTTCCTTAAATCAACAATAACTATATTTTTCTCAGCGATAACTATATTTATTTGTACCACCATCCATGTAGTTGTTCAAGCTCAAAAGTTAGGATTCATCCTTGACTCCTCCCTATTCCTCATACCCACATCCAGTCAAACACCAAATCCTGGTTATTTTACCTCCTAATAGTTTACCTTCATCCCATCTTTTCCATCCCTGCTGTTGCCACACTTCAACTACAGCAGATTAATTCCTTCTTTCTGCTGCCAGCCCATTCCCACCCCAAGCATACCCTACAAAAACTCTAGATTGATTTATCTAGACTGTGAATCTCACCATATGGTGTCCTCACTTAAATAGCCCTCAGTGCTCCTCATTTCTAACACAAACTCAACATAGCCTATAAGGCCCTTTATATCCCTGCCTAAGAGAAACCCAACTAACAACACAAATAACTTAGTATGAACCATATAATGAGTTATTATATTAATGTGCCTTTGTATTTAAAGAGATATGGAGGGTATTGGGTAGAGAAAAGGACTAACACTTATTCTCTGCCTACTGTGAACCACATCCTATGCCAGGGTTTTATCATCTCATTTAATCATTATAACATGCTTGGTGAGAGGGGCAGTTAGGAATGCTTCCAGCTGCAGGAATTAGAATATCTCACTGATGGCAGCTTCAACCACAAAGGCAATTAATTTTCTCATATTATATTAATATAGAAGTTGGTGTTTCCAGCCATATGATGCCATCAAAGACCCCTAGACCCTTCCCATTTTTCCATTCTGCCATATCTAGAATGTTGGCTTTTCTTCCTTCTCTTGTTTCCTCTTAAGTGCAAGATGGGTAAGGAAACCCAAGGTTTCACAGAGAAAAGGAAAGGATGGGACACCAGTGAGCAATTCCTTTGAGCATAGCCCCTTTAAAAGGAAGAACAACTCCTCCCAGAAGCCCCTAGAGGGTTTCCATTTACATCTCATTGACCACAACTGGTCACCTGGTTACCCTTATCTACAAGGGAGATGAGAGAGTTTGAATTTAGGGAAGATGGGCCCAGGATAGTGGCTCCACACATCCCATTATCTCTAATTTACAGAGAGGTTAAGGTTGCTCAAAATCCTACTGATGGTAAATGTGGCTTCTGGATTGTGAATTGAGTTTTGTTTCCAAAGTTGGTACTGTCTTCTTTACACCAGTGCCATCTCTCTGTGTACTCTAAAAGTAGAATTTCAGATATTTAGACATTATTAAGGGACATTGCTTGGCACCTGCTGGTTTCCCCAAATCACACCACAGTATGTTCTCAGGCATTGGATAGAACCACCCTAGAATGTTCCAAAGATGAAACCACCCTCCTGACTCTTTGATGAAACCACATGTAAACTGTTCCCTTTGTAAGTGGAAATATTAAGGACTACACTAAGGCTGTCTTAGATTAGCCTCTGAAGCATTCAATATATTTAAACCTGTATGGCCTGATTTCCCTAGCCTTCCTGCTCCCCAGTTGAGAATCCTTGTCATAGTTCATCATTTAGTTGTGAATAAGGTTTTGGACACAGTCACCTCAACTTTTGGACATTTCACTTGGCCTAATGAAAAGTTTGTAACTTAATTAGTAGTGAACGTTAAACCTTCTCTAATATAGCAAAGAAAAAATTTTCAAATACCTTAGGAACGGGTCCATTTCAACAAAGAATTCCTAAGGAAGAAAAATCTGCACTTGAAATTTTGCATCTGATGCTTCTTTTCATCTTTGCCTTAATAAATGAGAAGCCACAGGCAATAGTCCAGTTTTTTGCTTTTATATGACTAGGATTCAAATCTTTTATTAGTTATTGTGCAATGGCTGTGACATCACCATGGAAAGATTATGACTTCAGGTCATAAGAAGTGGAAGAAGTATATATAAACAGTAAAAACATAAAATGTGTACTAATTCTAACTCCACTGGAAATTATTCTTCCCTGACAGTAATTTCCAGTTCTACCTGGTGAAAACTAATTTTCTATAAAAATGAAGCTTCAGACAACTTAACATTCAAGGTTGTCAAAAAAGTGCTCAGGAACCTGTAGATGGGAATTTTTTTTGCCATATCTCAAATCTTTTTTTGAAGCTAACTAATCTTAGTTATTAAAATGGACCAGAAAGACCCGCATCCATCAACAAAGCCTGGATAATCAAAAACGTTCATGCCATTCTCAGAGCACCATTAGGTTAAAAATTACTGCATTGTTTCCAGCCTTACTAATAGTTTTAATGATGTCCTCATTTTTCTTTCAAACTTAGACAATTTTCCTATAATGGAAGCGTATTACTGTTGGAGAAGTAAAGCGCCTTGCATGAAAATTTTCAGCTTTGAACAAGGGGCAGCCATTTTGTTAGTTTTTTCTCCCAAGATCATTCAAATGGTTGGAGTTTCTGTTGTTACATGATTTTTTCAGGTGAGAAAAATGTTAGAAAATACAATTAAAACAGACATATGTATAGTAGGTAAGATCATGAGACTCTCTGTAATGTGTGGTATGGGGATGAAAGAAATACAACATTATAGAAGCAAAGCCTTCAGCATTCTTCAAACTTAGTTTATGCCACAACAAAATGTTGCTATAGAAACACTAAATCCCCAACAGAATTCCTGGAAGTTAAAGATCTGCCTGCAGATGCTTCCAGATGCTGACTTGCTTGCTTGTTAAATAAAACTTAGCATTTATCACATGGGAGATTTTATCTCAAGACATACTATAAAAACTACCTAGGATATCAAGTACAGTGCTCACAATGGAGAGAAAAGTATTAATATAGTCTGGTAGATGTCTCAGAATTTTGGATTTCATGCCTATCGGCCAGATTGTTTTTTCTCTTTCCTCATCAACACTTGTGTAAAGAAGTAGCTCTAAAATAGGATTGACCCGGGGTGCCTGGGTGGCTCAGTCAGTTAAGCAACCGACTTCAGCTCAGGTCATGATCTCACAGTCTGTGAGTTCAAGCCCCGTGTCAGGCTCAGTGCTGACAGCTCAGAGCCTGGAGCCTGCTTTGGATTCTGTGTCTCCCTCTCTCTCTCCTGCTCATGCTCTGTCTCTGTCTCAAAAATAAGTAAAAACATTAAAAAAATTAAAAAATATATATATATATATAAAAGAAAAAGAAAAAAAAATAAAATAGGATTGACCCTTAATGACCAGATGATGGGTAATCACTCTGTTAATAAAATTGTTCATCCATGTTAAACAGGTTAAGTCTTTCTGAGCACCAGTGAGGAAATCACATTTTCCTGTAGACAGTTCAGGGTCTCTCTTTAAGAGTAATTTTCCCCTAGTAATTATACAGCAGTTTGCTCTCACAAAACGGACTGATTAATTAGGAAGCAGCTAAATGAGTTCTTTAGAAATGTCTAAAAATGTTCTTCTTTTCTAATCCTCCTCAATCAAAATGACAGCTTTTTTTTTTTTAATCCCCTTACATAGTGAATGCATAACAACTACAGTGGAACTCAAAGAATCATCACTGGCCTTAGTTAAAGAAGGGATTTTGAATCATATAGAAGAGGACTACTCTATTCATGGTGTACTGTTGACGGATGTCCCCCGCCATAGCCACCACCCACTTCTCTGCCTTCCTCTTATCGGGTTGTTTTACCTCATCTGGTAGCTTTGACTTCTATGGGAGAAAGCCAGCTCATCTCTACTTGGGCATTTGTCCTCAGGCTGTGAGCTCAGCCTTCCAACTGAGATAATCACTTCCTTCCTTGACAGCCCTTGCTCACAATCACAGAATATCCATCCAACTCTTAATAAATGTATATAAATACAGTATAAGGTAATGTCAATTGTGTCCTTAAAAAGGGAGGAGGAGCCCTACTCCTGAAGAGTGGATTGTATATAGTGGCTTTCTTTCCAAAAGTATAGTATTGAAAGTGGGGACAAAAGAGTTACTTTATAGTGGAGAAAACTGATGAATTCTACTTCAAGCCAGGTAATCAAGGTCAACATCAATAATCATAAATCACATTAATAGTATGTACTTTTTAAAAAGCTTATTTATTTTGAGAGAGAGAGAGAGCAAAAGTGAGTGGGAGAGAGGGAGAGACAGAATCCTAAGCAGGCTCCTCCTCACTGCCAGCTCGGAGACTGATGTGGGGCTTGAACTTACACTGTGAAATCATGATCTGAGCTAAAGTCAGATCCACCCAGAGCCACTCAGGCTCCCCAGTAGTATATACTTTTGTTATGATGTGATGAAAAATGGCACTTTACCTCTGTGGTCTTCCTCCCCAAAGCCTGTAACCCTATGCAGTCAAGGAAAACATCAGATAAATCCCAATAGTGGGGCATCCCATGATAAGCCTAACCAGTACTCTTCAGAACTATCAAGGTCATCTAAAACAGGGAGTCTCAAAAACTGTCATAACCAAGAGGAGCCTAGATGACACGATGACTAAATGTAATGTGGTACAGTGGGGCAGAAAAAGTACATTAGGTAAAAAAAAATAAGGAAACCTGAGGAAACCATGGACCTCAGTCCATAATGATGTATTGATATTCATTCATTGTAAAGAAAGTAACACACTTTTGTGAGACATTAATAATAGGGAAACTGCATGCCAGCTGGTAAATCTCTGTACTATCTGCTCATTTTTTTTTTGTCGATGTAAAACTTCTATAAACTCTATTAATAAAAACAAGGGAGAGATGGGAACGGCTGAGGCACCTGGGTGGCTGATGAGGTATACAAAGCCCAGTGTTTGCCATCATTGAACTTGGCACCAAAGTGGAAATTTGGGAGGGATGTGAGGCACCAAACTCCACTGGGGGCCTGGCCTGGCTGAGGTGGACTGGCCTCAGACGAGAATGAGAACCATGTGTTCTTCAACTCTGTAACTCCGTGCTTAGCTCAGCACATTTAACATAAGTGCTGATGTTCATCAAATATCCACTATGCAACCGGCACTGCACTAAGTTCTTTAGGTACATTAGCTCATAGGTATCGACCTAATTGTACGGATGAGAGAAACTGAGGCACAGAGAAGTTAAGTAGCTTACCCAAGGACACACAGCTAGTAAATGGCAGAGCCAGCACTTGAACTCAGGCAGTTTGACTTCAAAGTACCATACTGTGCACTACCAACAGTAGGCACAATAAATACTGGCAATATGACATGATTTTCTGTTGTCACATCACACTTTGGGGATGAATCATTCATTTTGAACATTTGAAATTCCCAAACTATGTTTGGTAGACCCAGATGATCTTCAACATCAGATTTACAGTTCTCGGGTTTGGCTAGGGGAAGGGGTCCCTAAAAGTCCATGGTATATGGCAATTTCTAATACTGCTGAGACATGGAGAAGAATCACCCTGCTGCGAGGCTGGACTGTGGGATTCTGTTTAATAGTAGTCATTTATTTTGGGAGTTCTCAAATCTAATCCCTGCAGACCTAGATCCTCAGATCTGACTTCCTTGACTGCAGCCTTCAGCAGGTCAGCATACTGATGGAGGAATCCTCCTCAGTGGGAGGGTGTAGGGGTAATACTAATGACAAATGTATAATGGATTTCTTACCTTGATGCCTAATCAAAGTTCCCACAGTACTGGCTGCACAGTCATTAAATGGATATGAGCTCTAATTGAACACATCGCCAGATGCTTTTCCTGTATGTTTAGACACCATGATTTACCCAGGACAGTCCCAGGTTATGACTGTTACCCCCACATAATTATTAACAATGCCCTCTTTCACTCTCAAAAGTGCCTATTTGAATAACTTGTACAGCCACCATATCTATAACACAGAAACAATCTACCACTCCCAAGCTAAAAACTCTAGAGACCATGCCAGCTGCTGTTATAATATGTCTGTGACAGCTGGGCCTCTTGTTCCTAGAGCTTTGGTACAGTGAATTCAACTGAAAATAAGAGTGAAAGAAATCATGGTTTTCAGGGGTGTGATTATTCATTCACTCATTCCATGGGGTCTAATGGTTTTGCAACTTGGGTAAATTTCAACTACATTTCTTTTGCAATCAGAGAGTGTAACTACTACAAAAAGCACATTTATTAAAAAAGAAGTATACTTTGTGACCATCACCTGAGCTATAAACACTAGATCATTGCCCTTGAGAAGTGACAGATGGCATGATCCTCTATGAGGATGGTCAGCATGGTCACATGTGACGCTACACTGAGCATCAGGCATCAGTAGCTAGCCTGCTGGAACAGGGCCAAGGGCAGGAAATGCTTTAGTTCAAACCCCAATTGTCATTTAAATTTTTTTGCAGTTCTCATACTTGACATACATCCTAAATTTCTTTCCAGGGCTAATATACCTTGTCTTATACTGAGTGTACAAAAATTGATAGTTCTGCCACATCACCTAGCAACATACATCTCTTCTATAGTTCTTTCTAGTTCTCTTCCACCTAAATCCTTCTGCTCTGTCCATCTCTTTATCATCTGCCAGATTAACAAACTCACTGAAAATTATGGAGTTTCGCTTCTAAAATCTTTTAAGCTAAGGGTCAGCTATTAATTTCTATTATTTTCTTTCTCTCAAGAAGTTTAACATTTATTGTAATACTATCTTCTCCCATGGTCACCAATGTGTAGCAGCCACCAAGAAATCCAAGTACACACTCAATTCTAAGCTTCAACTAAGGCTGTTAGTGAAGTGTTGTCTTCTGTGTCGTAAAGGCCTCTGCTGTTGACTGTAGCCAAATTAATTATAAAATATAGACCCAATTTCTAGAGGTGGAAGGTGGCTATGGTGGTGCAATTAGGTGATTGTACTTAATGCCACTGAACACTACACTTAAAGTGGTTAAAATGGTATATTTTATGTTATGTATATTTTACCACAATAAAAGTTACAGATATGGAACATATCAATCAGAAGGCACTGGGAGACAAGGACCATACATGTACATCCGTGTGTGTGTGTGTGTGTGTGTGTGTGTGTGTGTGTAGATGCCACCTGGCTTGGCTGAAAAAAATGGAAGTTCTCTCAGCCAAGAATGGAGGAAGGGCAGAAGTCCCTGGAGACACGTTTGCCCATTGTTGGGTGGTCTAAACATGCAGCGAAATTTTATAAGGATAGAAATGGATCCTGTCTTATGAGACCAAATTATTGGCTAAATGCTGTCCTAGAGCTGCAAAAGACAAAAGTGGACAGGCACCATCCTGAAGATGGAAATAGATGGTAAATCCATTCATTTATTCAACAAATATGTATTGTGCTCTTGCCACCATATTTCATCAGGTCTAAGACAATATGAATCACTGAGCCAGTTATGAAGTACACATGTGTTTACTATGTGAATTCCTTTTTTTTTTGTATATCTGAAATACCTGTTTAAAAGCTTTAATATTATCACAAAATACCTTGAGTCCAGGTATGATGTAAATTTACTTCATTCACATAGAACCGAAACAGGAAAGGTGTATATAAGATCACAAACAAGCTCGGGGAAACAAACGGAAGTTCTCGTTACAGAATGAAGAACAATTTGGAGACGGGGGGAAAGAGCAGTTGGCAATTAGACTGAACCTAACAATTTTCCTAGACAATACCTATTTTTTTTTGTATCAACTGTTTTGATACATTCAAGGAGAAGGTGGATGGCTGAAAAATCCTAAGGTCCTACAGAAAATCTAGACATGGCATCTTCTGATTCAAAACTCAGGGTTCCTAAAGTTAAAACAAGTAGCTCTACAGAAATCTAAAGGGCTACAAATGCCCATAGCAATGGGCTCTAGCACATCAAGGTTGCTCACGATTATATGTGTAATCCAAAATGAATCACTGATGACCTAATGATTAACTACATGGGGCTTTGATGTCACACAGATTGGTGAGTTAATTCCTCACTCACTTACTGGGGCTGTAGACAAGTTAAAGTTCATTGTCTCAATTCAGGCCCCTGACCTGTCATCCGAAGACAGCATTCAGTCTACCTCCTAGGATTGCTGGGAAGGTTGAGCAAGGTAATATACATGCAGCACCTACCACGTGGTGCTGGGTGCATGTTAAGTGCCAATAAATGTTAGCTGGTACTATTGATATACTTAGACAATTTTTATTTTTTATTTTATTTTATTTTTTATTTTAGAGAAAGAAACAGCAAGAAGGTGAGAGGGGCAGAGGGAGAGAGAGAGAGAATCTTAAGCAGGCTCCATGTTCAGTAGGAGCCCCTCATGAGGCTTGATCCCACAACCCTGGGATCATGACTTGAGCTGAAATCAAGAGTTCGGTGCTTAGGCAACTGAGCCACCCAGGCACTCCAGAAATTTTTTTCTTATTACTGGTACTGGTAAATGGACACTAAACAAGGAGTCAGCCCTGGCCCTGACCCTAAGACAGCTGGGTGGCCCGAAGTCAGTAATCCCCATCTCCGTACCCCAGTTTCTTTAACTGTACAACTAATTCTCACCATTCTGTCCCTTTTAAGGATGTATTCCCTCTCCCATGTCATCTTTTATATTATCCTTGCCTTTGCCTTCTCCCCCATCTCCTCACTCCTTCTTCACCTCTGTCCTGCTTTACTCTGTATGCACTGAGGCACTTAGTTTCCTTCTCTCTCTGGAAAACTACCTTCTTCTCCTAATCCTTCACTCTGCCATCACTTGTTCCTTCTTCCAAGCCTTATTCCACATGGCTTCCAGGATTCATGTTCTAAAACCCAGTTCTGATGACAGCTCCCTGAAGCCTGCAGAGCCCTCTTCCCAGGCAGGCCTCACTCTGTTCAGAACAACCATCCTTCCTCCTCTCTAGCAATGTTTAAGATCAGCTTTGAATGTCACATCTCCTTTCAATTCTCTGGGGCAAAGCTAGATTGTCTCTCTGTGTTCCCACAACCCTATGTACATGTGCCTTTAGAAGCCTTTACTATAGTGTTTTCTTTTAAATTTTAGAGGGGGGCGGGGCAGAGAGGGACAAAGGGAGAGAGAGAGAATGAGAATCTGAAGCAGGCTCCATGCTCAGCATAGAGCCCATTGTGGGGCTCAATCCCATGCCCCTGGGATCATGACCTGAGCCGAAATCAAGAGAAAGATGCTCAACCAAATGAGCGACCCAAGTGTCCCTATAGTCATTCTTAATAGTGAAGTAGGATGAAACAAAAAATATGTAAAGTATTTTATTTGCCTGTACAAGAACTGGAATGTAGTAGGTATTTGATACGTATCAAAGAAAATACTGTTAAGTGACACAATCAAAGACATGGCCCGATTATTTTGGTTTCAAACCCATTATTCTTCCAAGTAGAGAGGAAGAATGGAAGGGAAATCTGTAAACAAATGTTTGTGGTCCCCAAGATTTTCTGTCTCTCATTAGGTTGAATTGGAGTCTGTTAAACTATGGCTATAATACGTCAGCAGAGAGTGCAGAATCTCCCCTCTCCTAGGGGAGACCAGTTAACAGATGAATATTGCAGTTGAGCTATGACATGATGGTCACTTCAACATGCATAGTGTTGGGACTGGAAATGAGGAATAGACACAGCTGAGAAAAAGAAGACAAAATGACAATATATTGGTGAAGTGATTGGATGTGAGAGTCTAAGGCATAAAAGGAGGTGTCCATCCAAGATGACTCTTGGAAAGACAGTGATGCTGGTGACTGAGATAGGGACCCTAGAGGAAGAACTAGGGAAGGTTAGGGTGATTAGCTAGGGGAAGGTGTGATCACAACTCAAGGTATTCTTTGCATTCTCCACCCCCATCTGGGCAAAGAATGAGTATTAGTTGAATGAGTGTGGACCATTGATGGGAATCCATGGAAGTGTAAGTTGGAATTCCCAGTCAGATGTAATAGGTGTCTGCCTTCCATCCTTGAACTCTGGGCATTGCAATAGTGCTGAGATCTAGATTGGCTTCACTTGAGGTGATACACTTGTGAGCGGTGTGACTTTGGACATGTCACTTATGCTCTCCCCACTTCAGAACCCTCACTGGTAAAATGGCAAAAATGATGCTTGTCTTAATGGTTACTGTGGGCATCACAGTGCTAATATGCTTGACGACATTTTATGACCTATAAGTGATCATTTATATGTCATCCTAATTCACTGCTGAGCTCTAACCTTCTCCTCTGCTCGCCTCCAAAGCAGGGACACAGTGAAAATGAAGAATGGAATCTTGTGGTTGTATTTCAGGGATTAAACTAAAGGTGGGAACAATTGTTTCCAAAATGTTGTGGTTTTTTTTTTTCCACAAGCATCATTCCCTTCAATTTCTTACAGTTTTTGGCTAGCAACTATGAAGATGAACGTGGCTTATCCAATCTCAAAAAAAAAAAATGTACTGACAAGACTTCTACCAAGTCCCCATAACCAGGGGAAGCTCCCAGAGAAATTGTGAAGCTGTTTTGCTGTTCCTTATCCCTCTGTGTCCCTGACTACCCTCATGGCAGAATGTGCTCTCCCTTCAAGGGCTCTGCTTCTCAACCATGGATTCACCTTAGAATTAACTGGGGAACTTTAAAAAGCTCTGATGCCCAGGGTGCACCTCAGGCCAGTTAAATCAGACCCTGGCAGTGATACCTACGCATCAGTATTTTGTAATGATCCCCAGGTAATGCCAGAAGTGCAAGCAGAAGTTGAGAATCACCATTCGAGACATATTTGCATTTTAACCAGGATAAGTTCCTAAGAACAAAAGGCATACAAATGATAGAATTTCAGACTAGGGCACTGGCCACTTGAGCATGTAATTCTGGCTGGAGAATATGAGAATATAGGACACTATTATTTGTTGCCCTTCACAAAAGTCTGGTTTCAGATACAGTCCACCCAGAATCAGGTGGGGATTTGAGGCCCAAAGCAACCACAGTCTGAGCTTCCACATCCTAGTGTTTCTAGCAGGGCTGCTGGGGCTATTACTTCATGATAGAGAACGTGTTTATGAGAGGGACCAATAGTTCTAGTGGTTCCCACTCTGCCTGCGTCACTAGTCATTCAAAGCGTCAACTCCAAAGGAACCAACCCCAAGCAACCCAAACTCCTGTGGCTTATAAAGCCTGTCACAGTCCGATGCCAGCTGGCCCTTCTAATTTAACCTCCCATTTTCCTCCTCACATACCTTGTATCCCGGTCACATCAGACTCATCATGAAAGCCCTACACAGACCCGTGCCAGTGCATATGCTGCTGTTTCTGTCTCCAGAGCTCTTCCCCAGCAAAGTCCCGCTCATCCCTCGAGAGGCCAATCCACCTAAATGCCACCTCTTCTATGAATGTTTTCTGCTCACTCCCACCCTGTGTTCTCAAATGCAGAAACCCCTCTGCTTTCCAGGAGGGAGGGAACATATTCTTCTTTCTTGCCTGTGTCTCTCCCCACTCTTTCCTCAAGGTGAGAGGAGAGTAATCTGACTGGTTAGATTTCAGGACAGTGATTGGGTCAGATTCACCAATAAGCATCAGTGAGTGTTTACCAGCATGTTAAAAGGTCATATGCCCAAGTATAAATAGCATAATGGAGTCAGATCACTTGAGTCTGTAGCTTGCTTATGCCATTTACATGTCAGGTGAACTTGGGAGAATTATTTGTTCCATTAAACTTGAGTTTTCTCATCATAAAATAGGGAAAAAAATTTCTACCTTATAAAATTATATATTAAATTATACTATTCATGTATGGTGTAAGCTTCTCTTTCATTGCATTTGTATCTTTTCCTTTATCATAACTCAAAATTAGAGAAATAGAGACACACACTTGGCTTTCATCCTAATCAGGTTGCCCCTACTGTGCTTTGGCCAGGGCTGTCTAGCTGGAGTATCAGCAACTGTCCCCACCAAAAGTACCTTAATTATCATTTTTTTATTAGCACATTGCCCCTTGTTAGTATAGCTTCATCAGGAATTTTGTGGGAGGAAGTAGGGTTAGTAGGACAAGAATTCCTGGATCATCGTTCTAGGTACTGAGATTCGGCTGAGAACACTAACAACAAAATAATACTCCACTCATATTCCTTACTTGGTCCTTTTACATATCTTACTGTATAGCCCTTTCCATATGAATACATAGTTGTTTTCTTGTCTACCGAAGACACAGCATCCCCTCAATGTCCACTCAGGGTGGGAAAATGGAAGTCTACAACCATCAGGGAAGAACTGGCTCTCATCTGTGATTTCCCTCTCCTTTTCTGTCTCATGTTCTGAGTCATTTCTTCAGCCCTTTCTTCTAGATTCCTAATTCTCATTCCAGCTGTGTCTTTTCTGCTAGTATTTCATCCACTGAGGGTTTATTTCAGTCATTTTGTTTTTCTATTCCAGAAATTCTATTTGGTTCTTTTCTAAATGCTCCTAGTCTTTTTTGATAGTGGTATGTTACTTTCTTGTGCTTTCAAATCCACTTCTTATTTTCCTTAAATATTTTATTTTAAAGTTTGTTTATTTATTTATTTATTTATTTATTTATTTATTTATTTATTTATCTATCTATCTTTTTTGTGAGAGAGTGTGCGTGTGCATGACGGGACGGGGCAGGGAAAGAAGGAGAGAATCCCAAGCAGGCTCCGTGCTATCAGCACAGATCCCAAATGCAGGGTTCAAGCTCACCAACTGTGAGATCATGACCTGAACTGAAACCAGGAGTCAGACACTTAACGTACTGAGCCACCCACATGTCCCTATTTTCTTTATCTATTTTAAGTTAATTTCTACATCCTATATCCGATAATCCCATTTCCTGAAGTTCTTGGGGAGGGGGTGTGGTCCTCCTCCTACTTCTTGTTTCTGCTGATTGTGGCAGATATAAAATGTTAGCAATTTTAGATTTGCAAACGCAAATTTAATTGAGCCTTATCCATGGGAATCCTCTGAATCTTGGATTGAAAGTTTATCTCTCTAAGAAGGACTTTTTTCTCTTCTGTTAAATGCCTAAGAACATTATAAGCCTGGGGTCACTTTATATCAATTTTTATCTTTGGAATTTCCAGGACTAGGTAGTATAAATGTAAATCCAAACCCATGTGCTAAGACATCTATGGTCACTGATTTTGAGCGGATGTTCTTACCCCACTCGAACTTTTGCCAAGACAGAGGGGTAAATGTTTTCTAGCCTACTCTTCTACTGAGTGTGTGCCTCTAAGAGTTTCAGATTTCCATTGCTTCCTCGGTCTCATTTCTGACTTTTGCAGAGCTAAGATCTTGTTTTTGTCCCCATAGAGCCACTGAAACCTTGTTCCTTGGTTGTGAAGTTGGCAAATACCTTCTGAGCTTGGGATTTCAGCTTCTTGTTTTGGACCCCCAAGGATTTCTGTTACTTTTTTCATTCTCACCTTTGCATTTCAGAATACATTTATTATACTTTATCCCACTTTTCTAAGTATGTTGTAGTGGAAGAGCTTTCAAATAACCACTGTACTGCAGATAATGGAGGTTAATAATGCTACCAGAGAAATACAGGAGTTTTTCAATTCTGTTTAATGAGTTTACAGTCTTGTTGGGAGTTTATTTGGAAATATCTTTAGAAAGACATGAAGAAGTATCTTTAAAAGGTTGAGTTTCCCAGACACTATTCAGGTGGGACAAACATGACATGTTTCACTATTCTTCCAAGCCCCATCCCAGGAAGCATAGGCATTGTCACTGTTGTTTGGGTTAAGTGGATACAATACCCAGTTGAGCAGCAAGAACTTAGTGAAGTACATTTAAAAGTTGGAGCAAGAAAACCACCTAAGAAACAAAAAAGCTTTTTGAGTAATAGAAGAGAGACTTTCAGGTGTCACTCAAACCAGGATATATTCATTCCCCAACCAAAGTTGAGAAATCTATCATCTTTACATCACAGGGGAAGACATCTTATAAGTAGTGTTTTTCACAGAGGCAGTCATCTGGCCAATAGCCTCAGAATGATCTCAAAAATGTGTTCGAAAATGTAGAGTTCTGATCTCCACTCTCAGATATTCTGATTCAGATATTCTGAGGTAGAATCTGGAAAACTTTATTTTTAACAAGCAGCCCTGGTGACTCTTAAGTACACTGCAGTGGGACAGGCCCTGATGTGTAGTGTGCTTGCCTTTAAAAGAGTATGTTGCCATAATTTGAGGGGCCCCACTGATTCACGCTGTGGGAATAGAAAGAGCCAAGCAGTAGAAAATCTGTTTCAGTCCTGGAGGTTGAAATTCTCTAAATCTCCGTTGTACTAAAACCAAACCTTTGAACCATTACAGAGAGAGACATTACAGACACAGACAGACAGACAGACAGACAGAAAGCCCTCTGTAGTTATTCAGCAGGCTTGATCCAAATACATGCTCATCCGGACTCTCATGATGACAGACTTGGACCACCGTAGAATTAAAAGTGCCTAACAAGAGTCAGAGAAATAGACCCAGGACTATAAAAGAACTGCTGGAGCAAAAGCAAGACTGAAACTTCATTCCGCTCTCCTGGAGACAATCTGTCCCCAGTGTAATCAGGAAGGGGCTGGTCACTAGTGCCACAATCACAGTGTATCTAAAGCCTTGTGTTATTTGCTGTCTATTGTATACAGCATATTTGGTTTAACCATTACTTACCTATATACATTTCCTCCCATGATGGGATTTAATTCTTATCCCTAAATTAAGTCTTCATAAAACCCAAGCTAAAAGAATACCTTCTACAAAGTTTATACAGAGACACAAGAATCTCTGTCCTGTTGCCCAGAGCAGGTACATGTCACATCTACTGAAATGGTGCCCAAATAGGGACCTCCTGGAGCATTAACAGGAAAAAAAATAAATGCTACATAACATGGAGCGTGGGAGGGGAAGAGGCACCCATAATCAATAGGATTAGGCAGAAGATTATATTTATAAAAAATAATTCCAATTACAACGGTTTTAAAGGAATGCCATTAAAATGAAGTGTTTTAAAGAGTGCCATGCATTTGGAATCATTTGGGGGAAAATTTGACACATGTCAAATGAAGAAGTCCGCTGTGATGCTGCTTTAAGCACAATTTTTGGTTTACAAATTACATGCCATTTTACAGACAACTAAAGAAACATGATTCAACTGTACTATTCTGTTACCCCATGTATTAACAGTTCCATATGGTTAACATCAGTCAGCTGACTTCTTTAGAAACAATTAAAAGTCTTGCCAGACACATAAGAAGAAACCATGTGAGCGTGTTTCCTGCTGGCTGGTGACATTTCATCCCCTCCTCACCACTTTAGTCTCTAACAAATTACTCAGCCCACTGGAGCAGGATCCCTCAAAGGCTGGGAAATGACAGCCTTCATCTGAGACATCCTCTCTTACCACAACCCAAATTTGGCCTTTGGGCAAACAATAATGCAGGAAGAGATCTGTTTTGCTTCTGTGTCACCAAGTGACAGTGTTAAGAAACGAAGCCAGTATGAAAACCAGTTGGTGGGGGTCTTAAAATGCAGCACATCATCCAAGGTAAAGAATTGACAATAAATCCAAAGAGTGTGGACCCACCTTGGAATATTGGTCAGGATAGGCTAAATTTTGCTGCAGCAACATCCATCCCCCAATCCTAATGAGCTATGATCATAAAGGTTCACTTCTCACTTGTGCTCTCAGTGAGGTGGAGGCAAGTCAACTCACTGTCAAAACCATCACTCTGAGTTTGAGGCTGACAAAGAAGGAAAGCATAGACCTAAGATACTTGTGTCCTTGAGAAGGGGCTCTGCTTCCTGACTTGCTGTCCCCACCCCAATCCTGGGGAGAGGAAAAATGGAAACTCCAGGTGGGTGTGGGGGATCAGAATACAGAGAGATATGCACATATTCCAGGACTGGGGGAGGGTGCAGACACAGGGCAAGCCTCGCAGTTCCGTGGCCCTGAGCCTTGCCTATGAACAGCAGAGACTCAGCGGAGGGAGGTGCATAAGGCAGACAGAGAGGTGGCCATCTGAGTAGACTCTTGATAGGAGGCCACACGGGAAGGAGGGCATATTAGTGGATGCCAGTATGGACAAATGGAGATGAAGAACAGCCACTTCCCCTCCATTGACCCTCCATCAATATTTCTGTACTTTGGAAGCCCCCAAACTTAGACACAACCTAGGGATTGGGGAAAGGTCCTCAGTTAATGGAGATTTAACATCTGCTTCTGAGCAGGAGAGAGATTTGAAATATAGATTTCATTCCTTCAACTTGATTCCTTCTAAAATTCCACCCCTCCCCTTCCTTGGAGAGAAAGCATTTGAGAAACTAAGTGTCATCCTAAAAGGTTGGTGTTCTGGGTAGGAAATCTATTCTTGAGAATTGTGGGTGATATAAGAAGACTCAAACAGAATCACCCCAGGCTCAGGCCCAAGCACCCTGCCTCCTCTGGTTCTTTCCACTGTTCTTCTGGCTCTGGCTCCCCACAGAATTGTCTCCACCCCATCCCTTCCCTGAATACTCTTCATTTGTCTTCTGTGAATTCTCCACTCCATCTGTAGAGTGCCAGAAAGAATGGTACCCATGAAAAATCATTTAAGATCATACCCTGCTTATCTCTTCTATTTGATGCAAGGGATAACGAGAGAAAACACTCAAGTTCCTCCAACTTCTCTTTTGTTTTATTTATTTTTTAATTTTTTTTAACGTTTATTTATCTTTGAGACAGAGAGACAGAGCATGAACAGGGGAGGGTCAGAGAGAGGGAGACACAGAATCGGAAACAGGCTCCAGGCTCTGAGCTGTCAGCACAGAGCCCGATGCGGGGCTTGAACTCACGGACCACGAGATCATGACCTGAGCCGAAGTCGGCTGCCCAACCGACTGAGCCACCCAGGGCCCCCCAACTTCTCTTTTAACTCCTCACCACAAACCGTTTATTGTCCAAGCTGTGACTGTCAAGCCAAACCTTCCCTTGTAAGCAACATTGATTCCTGGGATCCCCTTGAAATTTTGTAAGAATCTAGGGGTTTGGGGAACCAGAGTAGAATTTTCTGGATTTGGGAGGAAGTTGGAAGTGTAGCTCTTGGGGACTTGTGTCTACTGGTGTGATTACATGTCCAGAGATGAGGGACAGAAGGGCTCATGAGCTATTCAAAAATAAATGAGAAAACTAAAAACAATCCAGATAACTATTCATTCAGAAGTTAATTCCTGATGCCCATAATCACTCCATCCCGCATAGACTAGGACCCTTGTGGTAGAAGGAGAGAACCAATCTTTTACAATATAATCAAGAAGCACAGTCTGAGTGAGACATTGGATGCTTGGTCTTTTGGTCCGGTCCTAACAAGTATTCAGATGCTTGTGTGATTATAAACCTGAGACCATAAAGTAAACAGTGGAGAACAAAAACAAAACATAGGTTTGGTGTGTGTGTGTGTGTGTGTGTGTGTGTGTGTGTGTGTGTGTGATCTCCATGAACTAAGGGAAAGCTAACAGCAATGTCAGTCTCAGGCACAGGGTAACTAGCTCCTAGTTACCTAGCTAACTAGCTGCTATTTGTTTCCTGTTGTCATGGAATTGGTTTCCCTTTTTTCTCTGCCTTCTCATCTGCTTTTAACCTGCATGTCTCCTCCACCTCAAGGCAAATCCAAACTTGCTTTTCAACCATGGTTTTCACTCACTTCTAGTCTCTGTTCTTTTTCATCACCTTTTTGGGGTATGAAAAACCCTTACCCACTCACTCCCTTGTCCTCTCCAAAGGGAGTCTACTCTTCAGTCAACCAGCTCTGCCTTCTAGAAAAGCTGCTCTGTGGAACCAGAGTCCTATATTTACCTCCTGTGCCTGCTGTACCTAAGTACCACAACTGGGTGGCTTAAAACAACACATACTTATTGTTTCATAGTCTGGAGGCTAGAACTCCAAAACCAAGGTTTTGGCAAGACCGTGCTCCCTGAAATCTATAAGGGACAATCCTTTCTTGCCTCTTCCAGCTTTTGCTGATGGCCACCAGTCCCAATGTCCCTTAGTTTCAGCTGCATTATTCCATTCTCTGCCTTTGTCATCACCTGGTATTCTCTCTGTGTGTGTCTTCACATGACATTCTCCTTTCTGCATGTGTCTCTGTCCAAATGTCCCTCTTCTTGTAAGGACATCAGTCATATTGGATTAGGGCAGACCCTAATGACCTCATCTTAACTTTGTGTCTTATAAGATTACATCTGCAAAGACCCTATTTTCAAATAAGGTCACATTCACAGGTAGCAGGGTTTAGAAGTTCAACATATGTTTTGGGGACACAGTTCAACCATCATAATCTCCATATCCCCACCTCTGAGTTAAAAACAGAGTGCCCTCAGGTGACTGAATCAAGAGAAGAAGTCAATGCAGGCCCAGGAAGGAAGCTAAACGTCTTTAGTCAGGGAATTCTGTGAAGTTCCCAAAGAGTGGTTTAGAAGGGGAGGAAATGAGGCTCTTGATGGGAACATCCTCTTAGCCCATAGATACTGTACCCTGTAAGGATGAGCACAGCAGAAGGAAAGTCTGGAGAAGGACCACCCAAGGTATAGGACTGGGAGGACTGTGTCAACATCACTGGGAGCTTCTTAGAAATGTAGAATCCCAGGTCCTACCCAGACCAACTGAATCTGAATCTTTCTAAGAGGAGGGTAGAGTAGAAAATGTCTGGGTGTTTTCCAAGCTCTCCCATAATTCTTATGCACGCTGAAGCTTGAGAGCCATTGTTCTAAAGTTTGGGTCCCAGGGCAGAGTCCATCATTCCCTTCTAAGCATCTAAGGGCAGTGTTAACCCCAAAAGCATCCCAATAGAAGATGTACAGCCTCTGCTAGGCACTGAAGTGATGGGGAGGGATGTCCTTATCTGAAAGGCAGCCCAACTCTTTGATGGAAAGATCTCTGGAAGCAAAACTGCATTTATTTTGTTGAGCAAAAATTGCATCTCTGAAGTTTCTACCTCTTAGTTAACATTACTCTTTGGAACTCCAAAAGAAATCTGTTCTCTTTCTTATGAGCATCCCTTGAAGGTATTAAAAATGAGCTATCATGTCCTCCAATGTCTACCTTTAAAAAAAAACTGTGCTTTTTAATGTAGGAGAAGAAGGTATGACATAAGGGGGTATAAACAGAATTGAATGGAGGCATTGTTCAGTTTGCTGTTGGTGAAGACATTTGATTTGAAGCCTTAAATAATATTAAAGGAGAACATGAAGGATTGGGGTTTTTTTTATGTTTATCAAAAAGGACCATACATTAGAAATGACCTTCTCAAATGACAGGAGAGATAAAGATCCCATCTCTTTTTTTCCAGATCCTTGCTCAAAGAGGTGAAAAAGTCTGACATACCTA
The DNA here is from genome assembly GCF_016509475.1 of Prionailurus bengalensis. Classification (NCBI taxonomy): domain Eukaryota; kingdom Metazoa; phylum Chordata; class Mammalia; order Carnivora; family Felidae; genus Prionailurus; species Prionailurus bengalensis. Next base: position 115,425,123 of record NC_057358.1, read on the forward strand.
CAAAGCACCCTCCCAAAAATTTTTTTTTAGAAAAATTGTGGGAGATTTCGAAGTGGAAAAAAGAAATTACTGGATATCCTTCCCATGGAGTATGCAGGGATCCTCAGACTCTGTAAGTGTGTGCATCATCGTTTGTCTTTGACTAGGCTCGTTATAGCCCTGAAGAGGCAGAAGTAAACACATAGGGTACTGATGGTAATATAGGCAGTCCTTGTCAGAGATGCAAGTTGTGTCTGGTGGGATGTTGTTGGTATCACTCTCTATATCACCCCTTCTGCTAGACTTACATAAATATATATATAGTACTTTTTTTTAACGTTTCTTTATTTTTGAGACAGAGAGAGACAGAGCATGAACAGGGGAGGGTCAGAGAGAGGAAGACACAGAATCTGAAACAGGCTCCAGGCTCTGAGCTGTCAGCACAGAGCCCGACGCCGGGCTCGAACTCACGAACCGCGAAATCATGACCTGAGCCGAAGTCGGCCGCTTAACCAACTGAGCCACCCAGGCGCCCCATATGCGGTACTTTTGTAACACCTTGCTGCTTCCCTCATTAATTCATGAGTTAAATAAAGTCTTTGACGTGTGTTTATTTTTTTATTTCAGTGGAGTCATGATTGTATCTTATTTTGAAAATGTCCCTTTAACAATAATTTTTCTTTTAACTTACCCATCTTTCTACCCATATTTTGGCTTTTTGACCTGCATTCCTTTCATTCTGCCCACACGTTGTAGATAGGGAAGCTCCTATGATTCCAATGTTTTTTATCAGTGTGAACTCAGGAGCTGAGCTGCCTGCACTCAAAACCCGGAACCTTAGTCAAGCTACTTGACCTTCCTGTGCCTCAGCTTCCAAATATGTAAACTGAGGATACAAACAAGTTACATAAACAAAGCATTTAGGAGAGTGTATGGGTGGCTCAGTTGGTTAAGCATACAACTTCCTCTCAGGTCATGATCTCATGGTTCGTGGTTTCGAGCCCCTCGTAGGGCTCAGTGCTGACAGTTCAGATTCTGTGTCTCCCTCTCTCTCTGCTGCTCCCTGCTCACACTCTGTCTCTCTCCCTTAAAAATAAAGATAAACATTAAAACAAAGTGTTTAGAAAAGTGCGTGGGGGCACCTGGGTGGTTCCGTCGGTTAAGCCTCCAACTTCAGCTCAGGTCATGATCTCATGGTTTGTGAGTTCAAGTCCCGCGTTGGGCTCTGTGCTGACAGCTCAACGCCTGGAGTCTGCTTCCGATTCTGTGTCTCCCTCTCTCTGTGTCCCTCCCCTGCTCACACTCTGTCTGTCTGTCTGTCTGTCTCTCTCTCTCTCTCAAAAATAAGTAAACATTTAAAAAATTTTTTTAAAAAGTGTGTGGAACATATGAAAAAAAAGTCTGTTACTTTTATCACCTTTGCATCACAAGGACAGAGATAATGTCTCTCATTCTGGGACATCTTACAGATCCTAAAACCGTAGCTAGCTTCTCTGTTGCTTCTGTTAATGAAAACCAAATTCTAATTTAGGACTCTTGGTATCACTGCTTTCTCATTTTCTCCTCTGTCAGGATATTATTATCAAGGAAGGACTTATATCACAATTTTTGTCTGAGAGAGCTCAATTTTTTTAAGTGAATTTATCAAATCACCACTCACCTTCATAATTGCCCTTCAGATACATTTACTTACTGTGTTTACTTATTTGGAACAGCAAATTGTAGCAGCCCCCAGGAGCCTCCACTCAAGCTGAGGAGAAAGATCAGTTAGCACAGTAGAAGTGGAAAGACCATGCTATCTTTTAGGTGTAAGATGAGGGATCCCACGTGAATGATCCCTTTGGGGGAAGGGAAAAGGAGTTTGTTTTAACTTCCTTAATCTGCTTCTGAACCACAAAGTTCCGTTTTCAGAATTCAGCTGTTAAGTTCAAGCTTCCAATGAAGGTTGTTCCTAGAATAGGATTCCAAGTCTCTGGTCCCAGTTGAATCAGTCAGAATGAGCTTTTTGTTGCTGTAACAAACAACCCTCCCACATTGCAGTGCCTTAAACAATAAAGGTTTATTTCTAGTTCACACTGTATGTCCCGCACGTATTGACAGTGGTCTCTGCTCCACAGCATCCCCACTCAAGGACACCGTCTGACCGAAGTGCCACCATTCATAATGCCCCCAGACTCACGGCACAATGAAAAGAAGGTGGAAAATCACAAAGTGGCTTTTAAATATTTTGGCCCCAAAGTGACTAACATCACCTCTGCTCACCTGTCATGGACATACCTAATTTCATGGTGGGGAATGTGCCTCTCCCATGTGTCCAGAATGGAGGGAGCAAACATAGTAATGCTTTCCCACACCATTTGTGGCTTCCAAGCCTAGACTGCTTTACCACCTTTGTTCTAATTTTCTAGCTTCTCCATCAGTATTTGGAACAGGATGTGTAATTCCATTTCACTCGGCTTTGCTTCTAACTTAACAACATTCGTAATATTATCTGAAACCTCAGGGGAGGAACTAAGTTCCTCAGCAGTACCAATTTGCTTTTTTAAACTTCAAGCTTCCTCTAAACAGGCGCCTTTGATATTGCCAGGAGTAAGCTTGTTTTTCCTTCCAAGTTCCCCCTCACCCAACCCTTGCCTGGGTCTAATTGTAAAATGCATCTGGATGTTTTAAAAAGCTCATTATGTAAATGTATCAGAGTCCATATCTATCAACAGATAATTAAGAAGACTATATACATATTTATGAGTTTGCTTAATATTGCTTTAATGAGGAGATTTACTAGAAATACCAAATCAAGGAGGCCAGAAGAAAAATGATCCTAACAAAGAAGAGCACAAGTGTTCAACAGTTCTCGGTAGTCCTGAAAGCTGTCAGAACATTCGAAGAACACCACAGACTTCCTGTTAGCCTACCATAAATGGTAGGAAGAAACTGGGGAAAGGAGTAGACAATGTCACTCAACACACTGAAAATAAGACTATACTTTTTTTGGTTTCAAATAACAGCTATTCGAGGAGCCAAAGTCTTATGTTTCCAGCACCTGCAAAAGCAAGGTCACTGTGGGGACGTGGTCAGAAAGTCTGACATGACGGCCACCAGCTGATTCATAAACTACAGAGACAGAGCCACCACTCTAGCCCATATGGCTCTTCTGTGCAAATTAGAAAGAGGCATCTCCCAGGAGAAGAGGAAAACCTATGTGTCTCTCTCGCAGGCAAAACCCTACAGGTACGTGGCTGAGTGAGGAGAAGGTGCTTTGTGTGGAGACGTGAATAACCTTGCCACGGGTAGAGGAAGCCTAGTGCCAGGACATAAGGCTAGGTAAGTGGAGCTAGGGCTAGAATTTGGCCTTCACTTACCCTGTCAGCCAGGCCCCTTTGTATAGCACATAATCTGCACAACTCCAGTGGCAGCCTTGTCTAGAAAACTCCATGGGAGCAACTCTCACCAAGACCTGGCTTAAGACTAGGAACAGAGAACCCTTCCTCATTCTATGTACCAACTATCTACCTTTGGCTTATGCAAATGGCACCTCAACCCCACTTTTAGGTTCTCTCTATTGTACTTTTCTTCCCTGCCAACACACATTCCATTAGCCAGAACTCAGTCATGTGGCTCCACCAAATTACAAAGAAAGCTGGGAAATGTAGTCTTGCTGGAGAACCAGGAAGAAAAGGAAAGTGTGTTTCTTGAACACATACCACTGTCTCTGCCACCGTCCACCTGTCTGTTCCCCCTCTGTTCATCCATGTCATGTTATGTCCCTCACGTAGAAAGCACAGACCTCATCCCAAGTGAGACAACCTGAAGCCCATCCAATGACTGCAACCAGCTCCAGCACTAGGATCTCGAGATGTTGTGCAATCTTCTTCATCAGGTCTGGATGTGGCTCCCTGTGATCTGGTGACCTGTGAACTAGAGGACAAGTTGTCCTCTTGTACTACTCCCTACACATCAGTAGAGTAGGAACAGGATATCCAAAATTCAATCTCCGTTCAATAAAGGGAAGAATGGACAAAGCGGTCCTTGCTCACAGCCATTGTAAAGTTTCTTGATTTGATCTAAATCTGGTCTCTGGGAACACTGCCTTGTCTGTCACTCTCGCTGGCATGTCTGAGCCGCATGCTGACAAGTATGCTCTTCTTGGAGGCTCCACAGCTTCGGGACCCTGATTCCTTCTGGAGCAAGTTTAGAGGCTGAGATTATTTTACAAATTCAACAGTCAACAACTTTTTTTCTTTTAAATTCAGAATTTGTAATTTCTTTGGCTTACATATAGTAGATCTCTGTTTTATTTGCATTTAGTCAGTACTGTGTGTCAGGGACTACATCTGCATCCATTCCTAGATATAACTCCCAAAACTGATTTATATCTTTGCTTCCTTACACTTCCCAGTCAGTCTGTCTGTCTCTCACTCTCTCTTGTTCCTTACCCCCTTAAAGAGTGACACCAATCACATCTTCCCACATTCCATTGGCCAGAACTCATTCACATGGCCCATTTAACTGTGATGGAGGCTGAAAAATGGGGTCTCACTGTGTGTCCAAAAAGAAACAGAAATGGGGTTTAAACCCTTATCAATAGTTCTTCCTCATCTTGCCTGGGAGATAGTCATCCTGGCTGGCAGACTCCACTCAAAGCATGTATTTGGAGTAAAGTAAGGCATCTCCAAAAGAAGAGGGGTACTATTTCTAGAAGAAAACAGGATTCATGGTAGACAAAAAAATGGATCCAACCTTGATAGATGTTAAATATTTAGGGGGGCAGGTAAGCCTAGAATTAAATCTTGGCTTCAACATTTACCAGCCTTTGGTGTCTATCAGAAGGTTAAAAGGGCTCTCTGGGCTTCAGTTGCCTCATCTGTAAAATGGAGATAATAACAGTACTTCCTTCAAGATTGTTATAAACTTAGACATTTGTCACATACTTAGCACAGTACCATGCAAAAGGAAACAACAGTGTAACGTACAAGCCTCTCTGTCAGGGCACTCAGTTGTGCCAGAAACTTAACTTTATTTTCCTTTATCTGAACTTAACATCTTATTAAATCCCCCTTTCCTTCTGATAACATAAAGTTAACCTCAGTGAATTCATAGGTTCTCCCAGGATCTTTGTAAGTTCCAGGGAGCTAATGTGGATCCAAAATGGCAGGGGTAGGAAGGTAGGCATCTGCTCTTCCACATTGTTCCTTGTCTATGGTGGCATCCACTGAGATGACTCTGCATATCATTTAGTTTTTGTTCTATTTGGGTCACAGCTGTGTTCTCACTTCTTCCCAACCTCCAAGCGTCCGCAGATCTGCCAACTCCATGTGTCATGTCTGGGTTACTCCACCGCACACAAGAAACACCATTGCTCAGGTCACCCTAGGAACCCAGAAACCTCTATGAGGTTGCCTTGGACCAATCTTTCTTGACTCACTGCACAGATATACCTTCTTTTTTCATGCCTTATTGGCTTAGGGACTTTCGGAGTCTTCCCACCCCTGGCAATGAAGCTCAGGTCCTTTCTGTGCTTGGTTCTCCAAACCTGTCTGGGGATTCCACCACTCGGCATCAACCAATTCCCTTCTTCCTATGACTCTATTCAGAAGAACGTTCCCAGTAGTCTCTACGACTAAGCTGTCCAATATAGTATCCACTAGCCACATTTGGACATTCAAATTTAAATTGGTAAGATATGCTAAATTAATTATACCAGCCACATCTTAAGTGCTCAGGAGCCATATGTACCTAATGGGTGCCATATTGGAGAGCACAGTTTTTATTATAGAACTCTTCCATCATCCCAGAAAGTTCTATCAGACAACACCGGTCTAGGATCTCTTCCTTGTCTGGCCTTCCCACCCGCCTCATCTCAGAGTCTTTACCTGGCCCAGCTGACCTTGCTCTGACATGATCTTTCAGTCTTAGAACCATCCTGCATTATGTCTAGGCCTAGGTTTTGAAACCCAAAAGCCAAGAACTGACTCTTGTTCTCTGTCTTCTTTGGGGTCATCTCTTCTCTGAGTCATAGAGGTTGGGATGACCTTGTTACCAATAGAGTGACCAACTGCTTAAGTTTGCCAGGACTAAGAGGATCCCTGGGACATGAAACTTTCGATTTGAAAATGAGGAAAGTCCCAGACAGTCCAGGACAAGCATGATCACCTTCGTTACAAAGAGCCACAGGTTACCAAGGACTGTGGGAAAAAACACCAGTCTTTGTATCTCAAAATTTACTTTAATTCTGGAGCTAATATTAATCCTGATGAGGATTTCACTTTTACCACCAAAGTTAGACTCGGGTATTATATTTCCTCCTCTCTTTCTAGATGCCTTCTTGGTCCCCACACTCCTGCCCCTTTCCCTCCCTCATCCTGTGAATTCTGCAAATTTCACCAGTTCTACCTAGTATTTATGAGATGCAGATCTTCAGATCACCTTTCCCCTTTCCCACCCTGCTAGGGGAACTGTTTGAGTGTCTAATATTTCACCCCTTTTTCAAGATAAAACTATTGATCCCGAGGTCCTACAAAGAGTGAGCCACATAAAAGACTTCGGCAGGGCAAACTATGAGGGCCAGCTCCAAAAAACCCCTTTAGACATTAAACTAAGACCTTCAGTGGATTGTTAATAGCTACCTTTTGGCCCGTTTCTAACTCAGTAGTGACAGTTTCAAACACAGAAGCTATTGTGGAGCTCAGTCATGGAGAAGGGACTGCCACTTGCCTGCCGACTGCCTTGCCCCTTCCATCCTGTCCCTGACATATTCCTGCCCTGGCTTATTAGTTTATGTGAACTGTCTAAAAATACCTTGACAGTAGCAGCTCAGAGGGTTACAGAAGAAAAAGGAGCCATTCAGTAAGAAGACAAATGTTATTCTTTTGCCTGATTCCTTCCCTCAGTGAAATGCAGACCCATGGAGACACCCGTGGAAGTTCTGTTGGAGACTCTGACCCATTAACGTGATTTGTGCTGTCCTCTGCTCCTGGAAATCCTCTTTTCCTCCATTAGCCTTAACCTGTGAGGTCCAATGCAAGTACAGCCTCATCCAGGAAGCTGCTCACGATTCACATTGACTAAATCATTTGTCTCTACTGCCAATATGACAGATTGGAAGAATGAAGGTGTATTATATCACCTTACCCCAGACTGGAAAGGAGGGAACTGGAAAAATGCATTTTTAACAAACACTTTAGGTGCATTAAAAAAAAGTTCTAGCAATACAGAAGTCACATGCCAAATTCACCCATTTCAAGTGCATGGTTTGATGGCTTTTAGTGTATTCACAGGTTTCTGTGACCATCACCACCATCAATTTCAGAACACCTTTGTCATTCCAAAAAGAAACACTGTCCCTTAGTTAACACCCATCTATTCCCACCACCCTGGCCCAGCCCTGTGCAGTCGCTCATCTATCTCTGTTTTTGTAGACCTGCCTTCTCTGGACACTGCATATACGTGGTCCTTTGAGACTGGCTTCTTTCACTTAGCAGCACTGTGTTTCTTTTTATGCCTGAGTAATATCCCATGATAGGGACACAGCACATTTTGTTTTCCCGTTCATCAAATAATGGATATTTGAGTTGTCCCGCCACTTATAATGTTGCCTATTATAAATAATACTGCTGTGAACATTTGGGTACAAGTTTTTGGGTAGACGTATGTCTTCATTTCTCATGGCTACATGCCTAGAAATGACATTGCTGGGTCACATGGTAACTCTATGTCTAACTTCCTGAGGAAATGTCAGACCATTTTCCACAGCAACTGCACCATTTCACGTTCCCACCTGTGGGGTATGGGGTTCAGATCTCTCCATATCCTCACCAGCACTTGCAATTACCTGCCTTTCTTTTATCCTAGCCATCCTAGTGAATGTGAAGCAGTCCCTCATTTTCATTTTGATTTGCATTTCACTGATGACTAGGTGCTTCTTACCTTCACTAAAGTTTGTAAACCTATGAAATACTGCCCCACAGCACAGTGATAGAGTTACCTGTCTTATGGCCCCTACTGGATAGTAAGCACACAGCAGGCCTGGACTGTGTCACATGCCTGCCTGTTTCCCCCCTCAATGGAATTGTAAGTGTTCATAAATAAGAGCTAACGACTATGGAAGGCTTGCACTGTGTCAGGTGTTGATTACACAAATTAATTCACTTAATCGTCACAACAACTCGATGTGGTAGGGACTTCATTACCGCCATCTTGCAGAAGAGAAAGCCAAGGCATGGAAGAGTTAAATAATTTGTCTGTATTCGAACTCAGGTTGCACTGTGGACTACCTGCCTCCTGCAGTAAATAGCTACTGCATATATGAATGGATTCGCAACTCTGAAAAAAGGAGGAGAAAAGTGGGGGGAGATGAAAAAAGGCTACGGAGGCAGGGCTCACTCCACCATCCATTTGACTGAACAGCCATCTCACGAGCAACTGGGAGCTAGTGCTGCCTTTCTCCCATGAGCAACATCATGACGCTTCACAAAACCTCAATTCCTAGTGAAGGACATAGACAGTTTCATAGGCTTGGTTTTTTTTAAAATCCAATAGACACTAATCCTGAAGTTGCAAGCCCATCAGGAAGCATTTATGGTGGAGAAAGGAAAGAGAGACGTCTCTCATTCTGGTACAGACTTGGGAAAATGCATGCTATCCAAGTATTCCAGGGATGTACTGGCAGTAAGGTCAAAAGGGAGAAAAAGGTCTTTATAGCTCTGAATTGAGCTATTTTGTATCAGATGTCTCCTTTTGAGGGTAAACATGCTGAAGATCAGCTTCTAACTGCCACCATTTTCTACCTCCTGTACAGAGTAAACCCCTCAGCATACCTTACCAAGCAGGGCTGCTGAACACCAGCATCACAACTTAGGCATATCAGAAAAAGTTACTCCTTCAGTCTGAGCCAGAATGAATGGGTTGGTAAGCTCAGCATGGGCTGGATTTCAGCCCTCATTGGCCCCCTTGGCTGGGCACCATTATGCAGTGCCCAACCTGAGCAGCCATGTATGGTAGCCTGACTACCAAGCACCATACATTCCAGAAGGGTAGGTAACTCTCTGTATATTAGAGTCTAACCCTGGAGAATATGGGAATCTTGGTGATGAGGGAGCTGCTTCCCATAAATCAAATAATGGATTGTCAAAATCTCATAGCTCTTTATAATCCAGATGAAAGAAACAACCATGGGAGCCAGCAACAAATGACTGATGGAGGCTTTGTCTGACATAATGGGATGTAAAAGCCGGCTAAACCCAGGCATACAGAAGCCAAGCTAAAGCCATAGTTTAAAGCCAAACTCATTCATCTTGACTCTAGCAAGCCAGAGTGCCCTTGGAGTCCTGAAAGAATATGGCACCAACAAGGAACTGAAGGTTTGCAGCTCAGGACTGTAGGCAAGCTGCTTACCATGGAACCACACCAACTTCCAGCAACACATCTTGCTTCTTAGGCAGTTGATGGGGTCATCTAGGACACAGGCTTTGTGAGGTGGCCCCACAGAGATCCTGGCCAATAACCAGCCACCACCACCAAATAATGTCTGCCTCAAAGCAGCTCCAGGAAGCAGGCCACAGAGGGGGGAGGGGAGGGCGGGTGAGAAGCTGTATGAGGCACCCAAGCATCTGTCAGAGGATGACCGGAAGCACCAGCAATGGCTGTTAGTGTCTCTCCAGTGCCCAAGCCCACTGATACACAACTCCAAAGAGTGTGGCTGGTGGTGGCTTGCTGAGGGACTGTGGCCACAGATGGAGTAGCAGTATTCAGAGACAGAGAAAGAGAAAGATTATGCACGGACAGCAAGGATGAGTTATATTTTGCAATAGGCAGCACACAAACACAGGCACAAATCTAATAATGCTAATAGTTATAATACATTTAATAATTTATTATTAAAAGTTGCTAAACTTGTACTGTGCTCTTTACTCATTTTATCTCACTTGCATTATGAAGGCCTACACAGCGGTCTTAAGACATGAGTGTTACTAATTTAAGCTTCTTATGGGTGAGGACACTGAAGCACAGAGAAGCTAAATAACTTCCCCAAGTTCATACAGCTTATAAGTATTGGAGCCTAGATATGGAGACCTATAGTCTGACTCTGAAACCCAAGCTCTTGACTGTAGTCCTGTTTTGCTTCTAAAATGACCAAATAGGTATTAAGGATATGAAGCCACAATGGGCCTTTGGAGCCACTGTCATACATACTGGGCATGTTGTCCTTCCATCCATCCACCCACCTACCCACCTACCCATCCACCCATCCACCCATCCATCCATCCATCCATCCATCCATCCATCCATCCATCCCTCCATCTGTATATAAACACATACAGTTTTTCAAGGAATATTTATTTTGCTCTGCTCTTTGTATACATCGTTGTATTTAATGTTGCTAACAGCTGTAGGTTGTTAGGAACAAAACATGGTTCCTATCTATGGGAGATTGTTTCCAAAAATGGCTGCAATAATATCTTTCATCCCTCACATCTTTTGCAATGGGATTCTGTCAATCTTCTTATATACAGGTGGAGCCTATTTACTCTCACCTTGAATCTGGACTGCTAGTGATGCTTGCTCTGCTCGGCAGAATACAGTAGAAGAGATACTCTGAGACTTCAAAGCCCAAGGTTTAAGACAACTGGTAGCTTTCATGTTTCTTACATCTCAGTGGCCATTTAATTAGTCTGACCACTCTGAGGCTTCCATGCTGCAAGGAAGCCCAACCTAGCCATGTGAGGGAGAGTGGCCGCATGAAGGAGCACCAAGGCACCAGACCATGGGGAAAGTCTTATGGACCTTTCAATCTGTATTAGTCAGGGTTCTCCAGAGAAACAGAACCAATGGCATGTGTGTGTGTGTGTGTGTGTGTGTGTAGACAGAAAGATGTATATATAGAAACAGAAAGATATATTAAAAAGAGATTGACTTAAGGAATTGGTTCACATGACTATGGAGCCTAGCAAGTCCAAATCTTCAGGTTGGCCATCAGGCTAGAGACCAAAGGAAGTGCAGATATTACAGTTAAAGTTCAAATTTATATGGTGTACAATTCCTTCTTGCTTGAGGGAGGTCTGGGTTTTGGTCTATTCAGACCTTCAACTGATTAGATGAGGCCCACCCACACTATAGAGGGCAATCTGCTTTACTCAAAGTCCACTGATTGCAATGTTGATCTTGTCTACAGCCATACCACCCTGAATATGCCTAATCTCATCTTAAATGTTGATTTCATCCAAAAACACCTTCATAGAAACAACAGAAGAATGTTTCACCAAATATCTTGGTACCATAATCCAGCCAAGTTGACAAATAAAATTAACCAACACAGAGTCCAACCCAACCACCAGCATAAGGCAGTCAAATGAGCCTTGCTGATACCATGTGGAACATAAGAATCAACCAGCTGAGTCCTGCTCAAATTCCTAACTCACAGAATCATGAGAAATAACAAATTCTTGGTTTTAAGCCACTAAATCTAAGGGCCATTTATTATACAGCAACAGAAAACTGACCCAACAGAACTTATAATTGACCTTAATAAACAAGTAAATAAACACATAGAGGTACAATTACATTTTTAATACACATTAGGATGGAAAGATCAGAATTGTTCCTTTATTGCATTTATTAAACACCTACCAGTAAAACCCCCATGGTGGTTCAGACAGGCACTGACAACACAGTCTTCCTTTTCCAGCCTCTGGCTTTAACTTGAAGTGATAACCAGGCAAATCACTGAATCTTCTGGACCTTAGCTTCTCCATCTGTGAAATGGGCATGCTAGCACTCATCCTCCCTGCCTCACAGGCTTTTGTGAAGATAAAGTGAGACAAGAAACAGAAGTGCTGTGGTTGCTGAAAAGTCCTTGGCAAGCTACATCACAGCCAGATAAATGCTCCCTTGTGTTAAAATGCAAAATTGTTTTATAATTTATTGCTGAAATGGAAACATCTGGCTAAGGAAACTTGAAGGAAGCAGCAACCTTTCTGACCAGAGCAATTTCATCTAATAGCTGGTCTCTGGAGTCTCTTCCTTCAGCTCTGATTTGTCCATTGCTTTGAGTTGTATTTTGAAATATATGGGCCTTGCTTTTTTGGCACATCTGTTTTTCCTATTTTTACTTTTGACTAGAATACAGAAAGAAAACCTTGTAAGTGGTAAATATCCATTGTTGGGCATTCCAGCTAAAGTATAGAAATCTCTCCATGAATCCATTCACTGATATGTCTTTTAATTCTAGTTATATAGCAAGCTGGAGCGAGCCAGAATTGTATAGAATTTTATTAGCAACCTCGGCACACTGTGATTAGTCTACACATGAATGCGATTTCCACCTGGGTTGTGAACCAGCAAACCCAGGAGTCAAATCCAGCTATGTCTTGTCCCTGTTTGAAAACTCTTTAGTGACTCAATGCCCTCTGTATAGAGACCAAGCTCTTTGGCACAGCACTGATGCCTTCCATGATCTGGCTATTGTTTCTCTCTCCTGCCTTGCCTCTCACCACTCACATCCTCGGGCTTCGTGATGTGTTAATACAGGTGTCTCCTCTCCAGCCTTTGCATAATCTATTTCCTTCTCTCTAGCGCACCAACCCCCTTCCATCTTTGCTTAACCAACTCCTTCAACCCTTCCTGTCTGACTTTAGATGACCTCTCTGAGAAATCTCTAAGCCAGCAAGACTGGATTTGCTGTCCCTCATCTGGGACGCCTTAGCATCTTACCTCTAAGGTAGTGGCCAATTATGATCCCCAGAAAGTTAAAGGCACAACTCTCATAAAGTACATCATGAGCCTATGCGAAGATTTTTTTAACTCTTTAATGAGGGAACCAGCAGGGTGATAAGGCTGGATCAAAGGGACATATAAGAACCTGATTAAGATGTAGCCAGTGGAAGAAAGAATGTTGGCTTCAGATTGCTAATTTAGATACTGAACTACATGTAATATAATGTCCTGTAGGCAATAAAATCATAATCCTTAGGAGATGTCTTTTCCCATGGACAGAAAATCATCTATGTCTCTGCCAGACAAAAATCATTTACAACTTACCAATTTCCTGCGAATTAAGATCTAATTTTTCAAGGTCTAGACCCTAACCAGTAGTAATCATTTGCCAAATTAAGGGTGTCAGATGGCCTTTGGGCTGGCCTATTAGACAATGCTTTAGTATGACATTGAAAGGGCACACAGTCGTCTTTCTGGATCATTCTGTATTTTTTGTTTTTTGTTGTTGTTTTTTACCGGTGGCATTAACACTCTCCATTACAACAACTTGTTATCTTGTCTGAAATTCTCAGCAAATGGAAAGCTTGTCAGAGGCCAGGAATGTGTTTTGTTCACTCTTGTAGCCTCTGATCTTAGTTCAGTGCCTAGTATGGATTAGGCTCAGATAATTATTGTTGGATGAATTAAAAGGTTTTTTCTTTGAAGATTCAAGTGCTTTCCCCAAGAAGCTTATCAGTCCCCGTAGATCAGGTTACAGTGATCACAGACCCCAGCCCAGGAACCCCTCTCACCCCAGCCAGCCTCCCTGCCTCCAGCAGCCTTAGCCCCTTAAGCATTTCTCCCACTTCTTACCAATGCATGAGCCCCAGCTGTCAGTTGGATGGTCAGATGCTCAAGGCTAGATGAAAGAAAGTCTCCTCTACTGTTTCCATTTCAAATCAAGGCAAGTCAGGTGGTTCCCTGTTAAGGGTCCCTGCCTGTCCCCTGTCCCAGCAGGTTGGCTGGAAACCATAGCCTCTCTAGCTGGCTGCCTCCCTTCCTTGTACTGTTCCTGAGAGCACACAGGCTGATTCTGTTCCTGGAGTCAGCTTCCCAGGGACAGCTAGTGGGGCTGCAGGCACGAAATGCATCATTCTAAAAGGTGTATGGGGCAGCCCAGGTTTCTCACAGATAATGAGCCTACGTAATTTAAGTCAAGACTAATTTATGCACTTAAACACTTGTTGCCAGCAGGGATAAACTGCCCTGTTTGTGGCTTGTTTTCATTAGCACAGGAGGCAGGTAAAGCACCCTCAACCTGATGGGGGCGGGGCGGAGGCAGGCCTAATTTTTGGTCAGTTGGGGTCAGGAGACGTGCATGAAAAGGGGGAAGCAGGGGTGCATGCACACTGAACACCTTCAAGTTTTGAGGAGTCTGAAAAGGTCTGGAAAAAACGGACTTGAAATAGCCTGAGAGTGACTTTATCACTTTACGTAACACCTGTGTCAATCTTGTGGTCACCTTGGAAATTTTTCAGAAAGACAGGGAGTAACTGGGTTTGGACAAAAAAAAAAAAAAAACACAGGCAAGAGCTTGAGACTCCTTTGGCAAGTGGTGGGCTCCTGTAAGCCCCTGGGCACCGGTGGAAGGTGGACTGGGTGTGTGGAGAGAAAATTAGGAAAGAACAGTAACACGGCAGCAAAGGCTTTGTGTGTTCTTAGGAGCAGAGTAGATCACTGGAACATCTAGAAAGTGGGTGAAGTTTGCCTTTAGAGCTCCCAGTTTCTTATTTCTGGAACTTGTCCCTCCTCCAGGAAACCCTTCTCACACTGTACCTTCTCCTCTCCCCCCTATGAAACCCTGGTATTAGCCATTTACCCCTTTGTTGTGAACTGAAAGCTAGGCTCGCTCGCTCGCTCTCTCTCTCTCTCTCTCTGCCACTCTCTCTCTCGCAGTGGGGTTCATACTTAAGCCTTTTCTCTTTGAAAAAGGAATAGAGTGGACATATAATTTATCATCCATCTGAGAATATTTTTAGCACTCTTTAAAATTACCCCCAGAACAATAGGGATAAATCAGAACTGTTCCAGAAGAATTCTGGGCTAACTAGACCTAAGTTCATCCTAGAAATGCCAAATCTTGTCTTCTGTTTGAGGAATTGTGGGCATCACTGAGCAGGTGGAGAGAGGTCTCTGATTTTTTCCAAAGGCAAGGGTAATGGAAGGAAGCAGAAGGGAGTAGAGATGTGTTAGAATGTTCCTAATGGCACATAACAAAGTATCCACCTATGTTGGCTTAAATTAAAGAGATTTATTTTTCTCACATAAATCACATAACAAGTGGTCCAGAGGGAGGTGATTCCAAGCAGAATCAGTGGCTCATCCATGTCAGGGTTTCTCTGAGAATCTCTTGGTCCTCTCCCTCATTATTGCAAGATGGCTGCCAAGGCTCCATACATCATGTCTTGACAAAAGCACATTCAAACATAGGAAGTAGATGCAGCTTTTCCTCTTATCTCTTTCTTTTATCACAAAGTTTATATCTGCCCAGGATTCCCCCAGCAGAGTTCCCCTCTAGTTTAATTTACTGATATTAGGTCACATGACAATTTCCAGCACTTCAAGGGAGGCCGTGAAAGTGAGAACTTGCATTTTCTCCCTCTGTGGTGAGCAATGAATTCTGCTGGCCCAGAGAAAGGGTGAAAAAATGGCTGCTCGGTGGGCAACGAAGCTTCCCCTAGGCCCTGCACCAAACCTCACTGGGCCTGCCTAGAATATAATCTTAATCTGGGCTCTCCATGATACACAGAAAGTTCCAAAGCAGAGAATGAAATAATATGCCTGATGAGATCCTGAGAAATACCCCATTGACTGCCATAGTTCTTTCAGGAATGCTTTGTCTTCATTTATGATGGATTTTCTGATGCCCTTGGCTCCTAGGGCTTTATTCAGCTGGAAGTCACTGTCCTCCTGAATCTGACAAGTGATCTCCAAGTGGGGACTCTGTAATCTTCCCAGCATCTCTATGCAATGGGTGCCATTGTTAACACCATTTAACAGATGAAGAAACTGAGTTTTAGCAAATTTTGGTAACTTGCTCAACGTAACTAAATCTCCCAACTCCTTAGTTAATGCAAGTGAAGGGTATAGTACAGGTTTTGTGAATTATTGGTAATTTTATTGGTAAATTTGTTATTTATAATTATTATTAACACTTGCTCTTTACTCCCAAGTCCTTATAGATCCTGTGTGATTTTTTTTTCTCTTTCCTTTGTCCACTTTTCCCCTCAGCCACTATGCATCTGCAACAAAGGGATTATTTCTGTTTCTTGACTGTCCCGACCTTGCCCTGCTTCAGGACCTTTGCACTTGCTGTTTCTTCTGCCTGGAATGCTCCTGGCCCAGCTCCTCTCTTGTCAAGTTTTAACTCAGAGAAGCTTTCCCTAGCCACTCTAAGTAAAGTGCCTCTCTTGTTTTCTGTAATAGCACCTTAATTATTTCCCTCATTGGGTTTAACAATGACATTGTCTTCCTACCTGTTTATGTCTCTCCTTCATCCCCATCAAAGCCTCCCTGATATCAGAGACTTTATTCTTGATTTATCCCCTTTTGGCTAGAACAATGCCCAACACATAGTAGTTGCTCAATAAATTTGCTAAATGCTCACATGATTTTAAAAGTTGAGGCCAGGGGCACCTAGGTGGCTCAGTTGGTTAAGTGTCTGACTTTGTCTCAGGTCATGATCTCATGGTTTGCGAGTTCGAGCTCCACGTTGGGCTCTGTGCTGACAGCTCAGAGCCTGGAACCTGCTTCAGATTCTGTGTCTCCCTCTCTCTCTGCCCCTCCCCCCATTCATGCTCGCTTTCTCACTTGCTCTCTCTCTCTCTCAAAAATAAACATTAAAAAATTGGTTTTTAAAAAATTGAGGCCAAAATCCAAGTCTGAGTAGCTGAATAGCCCGTGGCTATAGAAACTATTTTAGAGCACAATTAGAAAACACTGGTCTGAAAATAAAAATAATAAAATAAAATTAAATAAATAAAAAAGAAAACATGGGTCTGATCTAACCCTTGCATTTTAACATGAAAATAAAGATAAGAATTTTTCCCTGTAAGATTCTAAAGTAAATTAGTAACAGAGATAAGGAAAAAACATTGGAATTAGAAACTGAATATTCCATGTACCAGCCAAATAGCCTTTGAGAAGCCATTTAAGCTACCTCACCTCAGTTTTCTCATTTGTAAAACATTAGTTAGACAGCTTGCCTCACAGAGTAAGTTTGAGGTTTGCATGAGATCAGGGAGGCACTAGACTCTACCATGGTACCTGAAAGGAAGTGCTTGGAAACAGCTTCACTTGAATTCGATTGGCTAGTATCTTATTGAGAATTTTTGCATCCATATTCATCAGGGATATTGGCCTGTAGTTCTCTTTTTTTTGCTGGGTCTCTGTCTGGTTTAGGAATCAAAGCAATGCTGGCTTCATAGAATGAGTCTGGAAGTTTTCCTTCCCTTTCTATTTTTTGGAACAGCTTGAGAAGGATAGGTATGATCTTTGCTTTAAATGTCTGGTAGAATTCCCCAGGGAAGCCATCTGGTCCTGGACTCTTATTTGTTAGGATATTTTTGATAACTGAGTCAATTTCTTCTCTGGTTATGGGTCTGTTCAAGTTTTCTATTTCTTCCTATTTGAGTTTTGGAAGTGGTTGGGTGCTTAGGAATTTGTCCATTTCTTCCAGGTTGTCCAGTTTGTTGGCATATAATTTTTCATAGTATTCCCTGATAATTGCTTGTATTTCTGAGGGACTGGTTGTAATAATTCCATTTTCATTCATGATTTTATCTATTTGGGTCATCTCCCTTTTCTTTTTGAGAAGCCTGGCTAGAGGTTTATCATTTAAAAAGAATTATTCACCATGATCAAGTGGGATTCATTCCTGGGCTGCAGGTCTGGTTCAACATTCGCAAATCAATCAATATGATACATCACATTAATAAAGGAAAAGAAAAGAACCATATGATCCTGTCAATTGATGCAGAAAACGCATTTGACAAAATTCAGCATCCTTTCTTAGAGCGACCCTTCTCATCGCTTCTCGAGCGACCCTCGAGAAAGTCGGGATAGAAGGAACATACTTAAACATCATAAAAGCCATTTATGAAAAACCCACAGCTAATATCATCCTCAATGGGGAAAAACTGAGAGCTTTCCCGCTGAGATCAGGAACACGACAGGGATGTCCACTCTCACCACTGTTGTTTAACATAGTGTTGGAAGTTCTAGCATCAGCAATCAGACAACAAAAGGAAATCAAAGGCATCCAAATTGGCAAAGATGAAGTCAAGCTTTCACTTTTTGCAGATGACATGATACTATACATGGAAAACCCGATAGACTCCACCAAAAGTCTGCTAGAACTGATACATGAATTCAGCAAAGTCACAGGATACAAAATCAATGTACAGAAATCAGTTGCATTCTCATACACTAATAATGAAGCAACAGAAAGACAAATACACTGATCCCATTCACAATTGCACCAAGAAGCATAAAATACCTAGGAATAAATCTAACCAAAGATGTAAAAGATCTGTATGCTGAAAACTATAGAAAGCTTATGAAGAAAATTGAAGAAGATATAAAGAAATGGAAAAACATTCTGTGATCATGGATTGGAAGAATAAATATTGTTAAAATGTCAATACTACCCAAAGCTATCTACACATTCAATACAATCCCAATCAAAATTGCACCAGCATTCTTCTCAAAGCTAGAACAAGCAATACTAAAATTTGTATGGAACCACAAAAGGCCCTGAATAGCCAAAGTAATTTTGAAGAAGAAGACCAAAGCAGGAGGCATCACAATCCCAGACTTTAGACTCTATTACAAAGCTGTAATCATCAAGACAGCATGGTATTGGCACAAAAACAGACACATAGACCAATGGAATAGAATAGAAACCCCAGAACTAGACCCACAAACGTATGGCCAACTCATCTTTGACAAAGCAGGAAAGAACATCCAATGGAAAAAAGACAGCCTCTTTAACAAATGGTGCTGGGAGAACTGGACAGCAACATGCAGAAGGTTGAAACTAGACCACTTTCTCACACCATTCACAAAAATAAACTCAAAATGGATAAAGAACCTGCATGTGAGACAGTAAATCATCAAAACCTTAGAGAAAGCAGGAAAAAACCTCTCTGACCTCAGCCATAGCAATTTCTTACTTGACACATCTCCATAGGCAAGGGAATTAAAAGCAAAAATGAACTATTGGGACCCGATCAAGATAAAAAGCTTCTGCACTGCAAAGGAAACAATCAACAAAAATAAAAAGCAACTGATGGAATGGGAAAAGATATTTGCAAATGACATATCAGACAAAGGGCTAGTATCCAAAATCTATAAAGAACTCACCAAACTCCACACCCGAAAAACAAATAATCCAATGAAGAAATGGGCAGAAAACATGAATAGACACTTCTCTAAAGAAGACATCCAGATGGCCAACAGGCACATGAAAAGATGTTCAATGTTACTCCTCATCAGGGAAATACAAATCAAAACCACACTCAGATATCACCTCAGGCCAGTCAGAGTGGCTAAAATGAACAAATCAGGAGACTATAGATGCTGTCGAGGATGTGGAGAAACAGGAACCCTCTCGCACTGTTGGTGGGAATGCAAACTGGTACAGCTGCTCTGGAAAACAGTGTGGAGGTTCCTCAAAAAATTAAAAATAGATCTACCCTATGACCCACCAATAGCACTGCTAGGAATTTACCCAAGGGATACAGGAGTGCTGATGCATAGGGGCACTTGTACCCCAATGTTAATAGCAGCACTTTCAACAATAGCCAAACTATGGAAAGAGCCTAAATGTCCATCAACTGATGAATGGATAAAGAAATTGTGGTTTATATACACAATGGAGTACTACGTGGCAATGAGAAAGAACGAAATATGGCCCTTTGTAGCAACGTGGATGGAACTGGAGAGTGTTATGCTAAGTGAAATAAGCCATACAGAGAAAGACGGATACCATATGTTTTCACTCTTATGTGGATCCTGAGAAACTTAGCAGAAGAAACTTAATATGGGGGAGGGGAAGGAAAAAAAAGTTAGAGAGGGAGGGAGCCAAACCATAAGAGACTCTTAACAACTGAGAATAAACTGAGGATTGATGGGGGTGGAAGGGAGGGGAAAATGGGTGATGGGCATTGAGGAGCACTGGGGTTGAGATGAGCACTGGGTGTTGTATGGAAACCAATTTGACAATAAATTTCATATTAAAAAATAAAAAATAAGTAAATTAGAAAAAAAAAGGAAACAGCTTTGCTTAAATCTCAGGCTGGTGCCCTTCCTTTCCACTATGTTCTTGTGGCCGTGAGTCTCTTCACACGTGATGGGTACATCATTGTCAACAGACAGGTTCAGCAAGGTGGTGTTCTTGCAGACTCTGTTTCTCATGTGAGGACTATAGGAAACCCCAATAGTGGGTCTCTAATCATTCATTGTGAATCCCTGTTTCCAAGCTCAGAGCACAGTCTGCTGTATCTGGGGTCTGAGGCCAGCCGATGGAGGATGAACTGCCCCTGTACCGCAGCTGAAGCCATGATGGAGAATATGTGGAGATAGCACCTTGCAGAACCCAGTAACTTCCCAGGGACAAAACTAGCAACCTGATGTGTCAGCATTCTGGTGGGGTGACAGAGACCTGTGAAGGGGAGGAGGGAGTGGGGAGCAAGTCTAGATCAGCTTACTTCACGGGAGAGGTGGGGTTTCCCCCGCGGGGTCCCCTTTGCTTTCCACAGTACAGATGGCCATTAGCTGCCAGCCCTGGTGAGGAGAAGCAGCTGCAGGTTTTGCATGCAAACTCTCCATTGCCCATCTTAACAAGCAGTAGGGGATTGGGGTCGCAGGCTGGGATCTGGGTTCAAATGCTGGTTCTGCCTCTTACCAGCTGTGCTACCTCAAACATACAACCTTGACTTCTCTGAGCTTCTGTTTCCTCATCTATGAAATGGGGATAACAATAGCACCTACAGCAATCAGTGGCTGTGAGGTTCAGAAAGCTCTCTGCATAGTTCTTGACATAAACCTGGGTTCGATAAGGTCGGCAATTTACATCAATGTATACAGTTCTACATGGAGGGAGTTTTTAAAGTCAAAGAATGAGAGATGGGGGGGGGTACAGCTCTCACAGGCAGGTAGCTTTGCTTTCTCTGCTCATCCTTTTCCATTGTGCAACCAAGAAGGCAGGCAAGATTCAGCCTGTACTCAGCCTTTATGCCCACTCCATTGCAAGACAACCTCGGGCTACAGAGTTGGAAACTTTATCTTTCACAGAAATCAGACTTTTGCATTTCAGCCTGTATAAATGGACCATGAGAACACCCCGCAGCCTGTATTTGCTGCATGTTTCTACAGATGCCAGCAAAGGACTTCTAGTAATGGGATCAGTAACCCAAGTAAGACTACCGAAAAACCAAGTCTGAATTTATCCCCGCCTGTCATGTGCTGGTGAACAATGAAAGCACAGTAATGGGAAACTCTGCCTGCTGTCTTGCATGTTTGAGCCAGCCCACCCCTGCGAGGTACTATTATTCGCACTGATATTAATAAATGCTTCTGACACGCAGGAAAGGTTCAGAGTGCTGGAGAGTTGCAAAGCACGCCAAACACATAAACTGACTGCCTCTGGCAGCTCACAGGCACGAAGGATTCAAGACAAGGCCTAAATGGCAGAAAACATGATGACTGGGGAGGGGTCATTGCAGGTGAGGCAGAGAGATCTTCCAGGGCTGTGTTGGAAATGCGAGAGACAAGGCTCAGCCCCCACTCTCTGGCCACTCAACTCATTCGAAGAGCCATTCTTGGAAAATCACTGGAGAGATGATAGAAGACAAGTGACAGTCTACTTTGTCACCTCGACCACCTCTCCTTGAAGGAAGAGGTTAAGATGTGTCCAGCCTTCCAGCTAACTGAGGTTGGGTTGGAGCAGGCATTGCTAATTGTTCCCCAGAAGCTACTCCTTCTTTCTTACTTTTAGAAGCACAACTTTCCAAGTTAGCAACAAATTCTTGGAAATAGGACTCCTCCAGCAGTAACTAGTGACCACCCACCCATTCTGGACTCCATGGCAACAGGGGTAGTGACCTGGCTGAGCTCTGGCCAGTGGGTTGAGAGCAGACACCCTGTGTGCAACTTCCAAATCATGCTTTTTTTTTTTTTTTTTTTTTTTGTACGGAAGCTCTCTGCCTCCATTTTTTCTTCCTCCTCCTGTCACTGGCTGGGGCATGGCACCAACTGGAGCAATTGCCTGGGACTCAGAGAAGGAAGACACACACTTAAAAATGGCAGACCTGGGGTACCTGTGTGGCTCAGTCAGTTAAGCATCCAACTTCGGCTCAGGGCATGATCTCGGGGTTGGTGAGTTCAAGCCCCACGTCTGGCTCTGTGCTAACAGCTCAGAGCCTGGAGCCTGTTTCAGATTCTGTGTCTCCCTTTGTCTCTGTGCCTCCCTGCTCTCTCTCTCTTTCTCTTTTTTTCTCTCTCTCTCAAAAATAAATAAACCTTTTTTTAAAATGGCAGGTCTGTCCGGCAGCATTCCATGCTACCAGCTCTAGACCTCTCATCCTCTTTGCTCCATTGGATGTAAGGAAAACAAACTTTTATCCTACTTGAGCCATGATATTTTTTTTTTAATTTTTTTAACGTTTATTTATTTTTGGGACAGAGAGAGACAGAGCATGAACAGGGGAGGGGCAGAGAGAGAGGGAGACACAGAATCTGAAACAGGCTCCAGGCTCTGAGCTGTCAGCACAGAGCCCGACGCGGGGCTCGAACTCACGGACTGTGAGATCATGACCTGAGCCGAAGTCGGACACTTAACCGACTGAGCCACCCAGGCGCTCCAGAGCCATGATATTTTAAGGTACTTTTCTTACAGGAGCTTATCCCATGCCACATTCACAGGCCTGGCTTTGGACCCAAGCAGATGTTTACTCATTTCCCCTTCATCTCGCTCCTCCTTCATCTCTCTCCTTCACCCGCTGGGCTCCAGACGAACTGGGTGCTTTTCTGTTGCTTGAACTCATTAACTTCTTCCTCATCTCAGAGCCCTGTCCTCCAGTATTTATCTGCTAGGGGCGGTGGGGGAGTGGGGGCTGCTGTAAAAAAGGACCAGAGAATAGGTGGCTTAAACAACAGAAATGTATTGTCTCACAGTTCTGAAGGCTGGACATCCACAATGAAGGTGTTAGAAGAGTTAGTTCCTTCTGGGGCTGTGAGGGGAAATCTGTTCCAGGCCCTCTCCTTGCCTTGTAGATGGCCGTCTTCTCCCTGAGCCTTTTCTTATTGGCCTCCCTCTATGTGTGCCTCTGTCCAAATTTCCCATTCAGAACGACACCTGTCATATTGTTTTAGGGCCTACTCTAATGACCTCACTTTTACTTAAATACCTCTGGAAAGACTGTCTCTCTCCAAATAAGTACTATGGCTTAAGACTTCAACCTGTGAATTTGGGTGGCAGGGAACACAATTTGGACCATAATAACTCCACCTCTTAGAATATAAGCTTCTTTTATCTAGTACACAGAAGTATTCAATCTTTACTGAATTAATCAATATGCAAATATTCATAATTTTTATTATATCAACATCATTATCATTATCAAGTAGAAATATTTAACTGGCATTTCTATACTTCTATACAGTTGATATTGACATTTACCCAATAGTTAATAATTCATGTTAATAATAATATTGCAGAATTATGGAAAGATCCAAAAATGCAATTCCAATAATTGGACAAAGATTACACTCAGTTCAGTATAATTTTAATGTTGATTTTATTTTATTAATATAAAATTTGGTCATTCATAGATGGGATTTATAATAATCACCAAATATCAAGAATGTTTGTTTTTACTCTAGTCTAAAATAACTTGAGGGTTTAAGTAATGTGCCCAAAATAGGATTTTAATAAAATGAGAATAAAAACAGATAAAGTGGGATTAAGCAAAAATAAAAAAAAATTAAAAAGCAAATGTTCTGACCATTGGAGTCACTATAATTGCTCTAGCACATAAAATGATATTTAAAATTTGGGGCAACATAGTTGCAGATACAAACAATGAGACTGTTTGAAACAAATCCAAGAGTCAGATTTATAGCAGTTTTTCAGGAGACAGAAGGTTTTTACCTTGTAGTAACTCAGAGAAATTTCCATAGGGCATAGTCAGTAGGGCACAGCTGTCCTTGGATCCTTTAATGTCTTCCACAGAAGTTTCACCAAGAATTCAAACAAGGAATTTAGGCTGTTTCTTGTACCCAGCATTATAATAGTCAAGCAACAACATTAAAACATGATACAAAATAGATTAACATAGAGGAAGGGAAGCAAAAACAATACAAAAACGGAGGGGGACAAAACATAAGAGACTTTTTTTTTTCATAAGAGACTCTTAAATACAGAGAACACACTGAGGATTGCTGGAGGGGCAGTGGGTGGGGGGAAGGGCTAAATGGGCAAGGGGCATTAAGGAGGACACTTGCTGGGATGAGCACTGGGTGTTATACATAGAGGATGAATCACTGGCATCTACTCCTGAAATCATTATAACACTATATGCTAACTAACTTGGATATAAATTAAAAAATAAATAAATAAAAATTTAAAAAAAAAAACAGGATTTAGTGAAGGTAGTTTTTGAGGTGTGTGGTGTAGATACGAAACCTTCCACCCAAGAGCACTTAGAATATATACATGAATAAATAGATACGACATCCCTTAAATCCTCTCCCCTAAATCTTGTTTCCATTCCACTGGGCTCTTTGCAGGAATGGGCTCAAGTGCAGTGGTTAAAGGAGTCAGACATCTGGAGTTGACTTCGGACTCCCCTACGTCTGAACTGTGTGACATTAGGTAAGTTACTTATGTATAAAATGAAGATGATTATAATACTGATTTTACATGTTTGTGGTGAAGATTAAATAATGTTCACAAATCTCTTAATACTGTCTCTGGCACGTGGTAAGCACTCAGTAATGTTAGCAGTTAGTAGTAGCATATTCTTGGATCATAGGTGTGTATATATATGGGTGAGTGGTAGAGTTCACATTCCCTTATGAAAATCAAAGTGCTCATATGGTCCTCCTGCTTAGCTGGAAGACTGTTTAGTGGAAGGCTTTGTGTTTATGTATAGGAAGAGCATAGAAGAATCTGTTCTGTTTTCACTGGAATAGCTTGATCTCTGATAAAAAACGGTGTGTTGACTCCATTGACAACTTTCCAACAGCAATACCCTCACTATAATCCCTAGTTTTATTTCTTGGCATTTTATTCACCTGATTAAATAGAAAATAGACTTTAATTTACCCAACTATAATTATAACAAACAAACAAACAAAAAACCCTTTGTATAGATAACCCATTTGTTGTACAATAAAGAGTTCGACTTGCTTTTGTCTCTGGTTCCTGGGAGGGAGACTCGAAGTCCTTGAATTCCCCATGTAACAAGAATGTCTTTGTTACTCATGAGCCTATTGGGTCACACCTGAGTTTGAACTGAAAGATGAGATGACTCAGAATGGAAGTTAATCACCAGCAAGATCAACCATGTAATTAGAAGGTTGGGGCTATGAACCAGCCTCGCCTCTGGAGGGAGGAAGAAGGCTAGAGATTGAGTTTAATCATGTAGCCAATGATTCAATCAATTATGCCTATATAAGGAAACCCTAATAAAAACTTTGGACACAGATGTTTAGTGGAACTTCCAGTATGCTTGATGAATGCATTGATGTGCCAGACAGGTGATGTGCCCTGATGCCCCGGGAAGAGGGCGCAAAAGATCTGCATTCAGGACCCTCCCAGACCTTGCCCTGTGTATCTGTTCCTTTGATGGGTCCTGACTTGCATCCTTTATAATAAAACTAAAATCGTAAGTACAGCACTTTCCTGAGTTCTGTGACTCATTCCAGCAAATTATCAAACGTGAGGTGTTCTGAGAACCCCTGCCCCCCAAGATTTGTGGTTTATTGATCAGAAGTGCTGGTGGCCTGGGGCACCTGGCTGGCTCAGTCAGTCAAGCGTCCGACTTCGCCTCAGGTCATGATCTCATGGTTTGTGGGTTCAAGCCCCATGTCAGGCTCTGTGCTGACAGCTCGGAATCTGGAGCCTGCTTCGGATTCTGTGTCTCCCTCTTTCTCTGTCCCTCTCCACTCGCACCCTGTCTGCTCTCAAAATAAATACATTAAAAATTTTTTCTTTAAAAGGAAAAGAAGTGCTGGTGGCCTGGGAACTGATGTGGGGGCAGTCTTGTTGGGGACTGCACCCTTAAACCTATGGAGTCTGATGCTAACTCCAGGTGGTAGTGGAAGAATTAAATTTCAGGATGCCAGTTGATGTCAGAATACCATCTAAAGGCCCCTAGGCCTTCAGAGCCCCTGGTCCTGTCTGGGGAATAAAGACCATGAGAGGATGTTTGGGGTCCTAAGAAAGGCCATCAGCAACCCCTCACTGCTCCCTCAGCAAGGGATCAGTAGAGCATGGCAGTCAAACACCCCCAACAACATCGCTTCTGACTCAGGTTTTCTGTTTATTGTAAGACAAAAATCCTTCCATTAAGAGGGAACTTGAGAAAGCTTAAAAGATTAATGAAACAGTTTCTTTTAGATCATGGGCTCAAAGTAAGCCCATGTTTATGATAATGGAACATCGTGAACATCTTATTAATGGTAATAAATCACAAAATAGTTACTAATTTTTGTAGATTATACTAGTTATTTCCTTGCTCCTTTATGGCGTTTCCTACATATTTCTTCTCTCTCCTTTCTTCTGGTAAAGATTCTGCCTGTCTTCCATTCCGCTGTCACAAGAATGAGCATGAGACCAAGCCAGTCCAATCACACTCCGTGTTTTAGTTAAGGTAGGTCACTTGCTGTAACAACAGGCCTCCAAATGTACCATAGCTCAATTACAATAGAAGTTTGATTCTTGCTCACAAAAACAGTCCTAAGCCATCAAGATCATATTGGGAAAGGGGTGGTTTTGCTCCACACAGTAATCCAGAGATCAACTGTCCTTCAACAGATATTCACAAGATATCCCTGGGCATTAATATCCACTGATAGAATAGGACCAAGAGGATGGAAAAGGTACATTGCTTCATAACCTCCATGGCCTGGGAGTTCACATATTAATTTTGTTCACATTCCTCTGAGAATTAGTTAAGATGAAGCCATGTAACTAATGGCCTCATCTGGATGCAAGTGGGCCTGGGAAATGAAGTCCTTGTCTGGGTGGCTGCTTCCCAGACAGAGCTCTGTGATTTGGAAAAGGGAGCATGAATCTTGATGGACTATTTAGCCATCAGAGGTTGGTTAAAGGGTAGACTCATGATATGACCCAAACTGGGTGAACCAAAGAATACTTGTGATGTTGATATTTGAAAGCTAGGAGAAAAGAGAGATTTTTGTTTTGTTTTGTTTTGGGTGGTCAGAGAGAATATCTGAATTTGGACATCTGCAGCCATGTTCTCTGCCATGAGGTGAAGGCATTTGCAAATGAAGCCAGGCAGAGAGGGAGAGAGACAGAGATCGAGAGACACACACACACAGGGAAAGAAAGAGAGTGAGTCCTGGTGATCTCAACTTCCAGCTCTGGTCCCAGAGGCCCAGATGCCCATTCTTCCCCTTCAGTCTTCTGGGTCACCCCAACTCTCCTTCCCACCCACATGAGTCAGTGAATTCTCCTTTTTATTAGAGTTAAATTTGGGTTTCTGTCATTTGCATCATCCTTTGAGCGTCAGCTGTATGTCAGAAGCTACAATGGGCATTTTACACACATTTCTGAATGGATCCCTCAAATGATCAGCGATATCACCAGGTCTACTTCCTAGATGAGGAAATAACACTCGGAAATGTGAAGTACGTAGGAGAGCAAGGACAAGTCTTTGTTGCAACTACTCCACTGCGTCCTTGTAGCACAAAAGTAGCAGGGACAAGAGTAAACTAATGGGTGGGGCCAGGTTCCAATAAAACTTTATTTACAAATCAGGTGGTAGGCTGAACCTGGCCTGCAGGTGGGTGTTTACTGAGGAGGACTTGGGGAGGGGGGGTGCGGGGTGGGGAAGTGAGCAATGCTAACCTGAAAGTCAAGAGAACTGTGGTTTGGTCAATAGTGAAATTGGTGACCTTGAACAAATCACCTGATGTCTGAGGTCTGTTGACACCAGTTTCCTTATTTATTTTAATACCTTCATCAGCCTTTTTATTCTGTTGTGTCCATCCCAACGACCACACGCAGAATGCATGGAATTAATTCGTAATGGTTCCATTTTTAAGTTGGAACTCAACCGAGAACTACAAATGTATTTTAATCTTAACTTTGCAAAGTTAAAACATGAATTGTTCTTTTTTCTTCACATACCCAGTTCATGGAAGGTGTCAGTCATTCTGTGCGATTCACTCCCTTGGGTGCCCCTGGGACGGGTGGGGGCACGGGCTCCACATTACATGGCCTCAGCCTGCTGTGCTGTGAAGTCTCTCAATCTCTCTGGCCGCACTGCTCATTTCCCACTGCTGTCTGCTGTCATTTCTCCTCGCTGCTAATCTGCTCCTTAATGACTACTCATTGCTTAGATCAAGGTCCAAGAATGTGTCCTTGTCTGTCCCTGCTTCGAGTAAACTACAACTATGCCCCTAGAGACACTTTCCTCTGACTTCAAAGTCAAGCTCTAGGTGCTGGGTATTTGGCATTCCTAGAAATATGATCCCAGGAAAGCAGGGCATTATTCAAATGCCTGTCTGCTTACCTATTTAGCAAAAAATATGATACTCAAGTCAGAAGACTGATGTTACAAACCACTCTCCCCTTAAGCGATTAGGCTTCCAGAAACCTTCAGCACGTGAAAATTTCCCACACACCCTGAAAGCCAATGAAAAGAGAGGCAACCAAAAGCTGAAGACTCCGTATTCTTCATCCTCAGGAGCACCCCCCCCCCCACCGCCACCGCCTGGGGTTTTCTGGAGAACTCCCACACTTGTGTGTTGTCAACAAGATCAAAACAAGTATCAAGTCTCTTGGGGGATATGTAGAAACAGAGATCTGAGGGTTAGAATGAGTCAAGGAATGTGGGATACTAAATGTTCTCCCTCCCTGATAAAGGACGGGTCGCTGACAGACGAATTGTGTTTTGTAAAGGGCCAGACAGGAAAAATTTTAGGTGCTGTACTGTACATATGGTCTTTGTTGCAAATTGTTCTTCCTTCTCCGGGGGTTGTTTAAACCCTTGAAAAACTATTATTAGTTCCAGGGATGTAGAGAAACAGGCAACATTCGGCCCACAGGCTATAGTTTGCTGACCCGTCTCAGAGCACTGAGACAAGTCCTGGCTTTGCTACTACGTGCTATATGTAAGGGATGAGTAAACTAAACTTTTAAAGCCTCACTTTGATCACCCGTCAAGTGAGAATACACTGGCTTGTTGACTGTGATGCTTTATCATGGTGCCTCACACATGGCGGAATTCAGTCCATGCGTGGTGGCCAGGCCTGCTATTTCCTGAATCATCGTGAGTCCGTTTTAACTGATATATACACATAATGGAATATTATTCAGCCTTTAAAAGGAAGGAAATTCTGGCCCACACTACCCCATGGATGAACGTTGAAGGATACTACGCTCAGTAAAATACACCTGCCACAGAAAGACAAATACTATGTGATTCTACGTACAGGAGATACTGAGCGTAGTCAAATTCATAGAGACAAAAAAAATACTATGGTGGTTTCCAGAGGCTGGGGGAGGAGAAAGGACTTTTGTTTAATGAAGACAGAGTTTCACTTGTGCAAGATGAAAAGAGTTGTGGAGACGGTTGCACAACATTGTGAAGGTACTTAATGCCACTGAGCTCTATTTAAAAAAAAAAAAAAGGTGGCATGTGTATTTTATCACAGTTTCAAAAACACAGAGACACATATCTCAGATACGGAAAAATAAAATGAGGGGAGCAGAGAGTATTGGGGATGCAGTTTTAAACAGGGCCTCTCTTTTGGGCGTCTGGGTGGCTCAGTCGGTTGAGCGTCCGACTTCGGCTCAGGTCAGGATCCCACAGCTTGTGGGTTCGAGCCCCACGTCGGGCTCTGTGCTGACAGCTCAGAGCCTGGAGGCTGCTTGAGATTCTGTGTCTCCCTGTCTCTCTGCCCCTAACCCACTCACATTCTGTCTCTGTCTCTCTCAAAAATAAATAAACATTAAAAATTTTTTTTAAATAAACAGGGCCTCTCTGAGAAGGAGATATCTGAGCAAAGACCTGAGGTAGGGAGGGAGGAGACCACATGGGTTTGGAGAGCAGGAGGGCGCTCTAGGTAGCCGGCCTACCTAAGTGCAAAGGCTCTGAGGTGGGAGTGTGCCAGGGCACCCGCATCCCCCTTGTCCCCAAGCATACACTGGAACAGATTGAGTAGGGGAAGATGAAACCCAAGAAGAATGTCAGGGTGGGGGCCGTGGTGAAGGGACGGGTGCACAGGACTCACGAGCCACCAGAGGCACTTGACTTTTACCCTCAGGGAAATGGTGAGCCACTGTAGAGGTTTGAGCAGAGGAGTTACAAGAGCTGAGCTATATTTGAACAGAATCATTGTGGCTGCATTGTTGAGGGAAGACCACAGGGACCAAGAGTGGAGGCTGGAAACCCAGACAGGGGGGTCTAGAATCATTCGGGCCAGAGATGATGGAGAAGAGAGGAGAGTGCTGGCAAGGAGAGAATTGGTGGGATTAGGGGTATATTCTGAGGTAGAGTCAACAGGATTTGCTGCAGGATTGGACCGGGTGTTAGAAGAACACAATGGACGACCGCTCCCAAGTGGGGCCTGAGCTAAAGCTGGTTAACTTGGCTTACGTGACACATCCATGTTAACAATCTCATTTCCATCTCATGGTCAAAGGCCTCATAGGGGTCACAATTGCAGGGCTCACGCCTGGGCTAGAATTCCACTTCTGGTACTCAGCAGCGTGGCCTAGGCCAAAGCCCTTGACATCTTTGAGCCTCAGTTTCTCTGTCTATTAATGGGGACACTGATGCTCAATACATTACTTAATGTGAGGACTGCGGCATCCGGTACACCGGAATTGGTCAGTAGTGGGAGCTGTTATTATTTTATCAGCACAACTGGAGTTGGAAAGTGGCCCCCAATGCTTTGTTCTCCACCATGAGTTCTTTTCCTGCTTTCTGGGCAGCTTCTAGTCCATTGATCATTCTTGGGAACAGCATTCCATTTTCAAACATTTTAAATATACTCTATCTCACTGAGGAAAAGTTTTCATCAACTAACAGACTCTTTCCTAAGGGTCAGAAGGAGTTCTGGAGTGGGGGCATGGTTAGGGGTGCTTGGTGACAGGGGTAAGCCAGCTCTTTGAGTGACTTTTGTTTGGTAGCAGCAACAGCATGCTTGGACCCTTCTCCTCTGGCTTAAAGTGCTGAGTTGAAATGACCAGACCATTGAACATTTATCAAGCACAGCCTCACGCTAACCAAAGATTTAATTCTAACATAACAGTATGCAGAACCTTTTCCTCTCCCTCTTTTCATAATTTAGAACCTAGACAAAGAGATGGGAAGAAATGCTGATGTCATCACCTAGCGGGCCATGTGGGCGGAAGGTAGGGTGGCAGGGGCTGAAAGAAAGAGCACTGCCCAAGGAGTCTCAACTCGCAGGTACTTCCCAGCTGTGAATCCCAAATCACAGCATCTCTGAACATTAGAGTCTTTGGCCATAAAATGAGAATAACATCTGCCCCTGCACCTCACAGAGAATCAGATTCGAGAAAGCAGGTGAATATAAGGTGTCATAGGTCATGATATACAATATTTATTAAATTCAAGTGTGTAAACCAGAACCCCAACCATCTTCTGCTATGTCCCAAATCATCATCTGTGGACTTCCTTCATTAGAATTGTCTGGGGTTGCTTAATAAAATGCTGAATTCTGGGGCCTGGTCCAACCCAAGCCTCCCCTCTCCCCCCTCCAACAAGAAATTCTTAAATACAATAAAGTTTAGACCCACTAGTCCAGGAGTTAACTTTGATGAAATAGAAAAAGGGATAAAGAATAATTAAGTGCCCATAGATCCTTGGCATTCAGATAGGTGCTAACCTGTAATAGAAATGATGGACCTTATTCACCACGTTTGAATCTTCCCAATGGGTGGTACATAGAGTTTCATTAAAAACAGCTGGATAAGGCCATGTGTCAGAATTTTAAATAGGCAATGTGAATTGTTACACACTTCCCTTCTGAAGGGAAATTTTTTAATGTAGCATCTTGTTTTTTTAAAGATGAATTTCCAATGTTCTTTCCACGTGTTTCTTATGCCCTCAGAACACTCAGCCTTGGCTTTTCTTGGTACTTGGCTAAGTATCACAAAATCAAGGACTCACTGCTTTTATGCCAGCATTTCAGAACTGGGCCCTTCTCCCACAGCCATCCCATCACCGTGGCTAAATTAGCAATCACACCTGCACTATTGATCTGGGCAAGTGCCCAGAGGACGGCCTGTGCTGGTGGGGAGCAGGCCCTGAAGTTCCTGTGGCACACCGATGCGGCAGGACCTAGATACTTCCTCAAGCCAGATGGGCACCGGGAATTTCTAAGCCCTCAGCCTGCAATCTTTTAACCAGATAATAGGCCCATCAATTCAGCTGCCAGTCCCAAAACTTCAGCTGGGCATCTCTCCATCTCCTCAGGAGACAATAAGTTTTGTGGACACACAGATGCTGCAGAATCCATTTGGAATAAATTGAGCATGTGGCAAAGAGGGCAGAGGGATTGTAGGAATGACCAGCTGCACTGGGGTGGGGGTTGTTCCTCACATGGTAGCCACGGCTCCTTTGCTGCCCTGATCCTGTGGTCCAATGTGGAATGACTGGGGACTTCTCTCCAAGGACACTGCACATGCACACACACAGGCACAGGGGCAGCGCCCTGCTGCCCCTGAGGCTCAGCCATTTCACTGGCCTCTAGAAGTGAGGTGGAGCAGACACACTGCACACCAAAGCAGAGCCCAGAGCCTGGGGTGACCTTAGGAAGCTAATGCCTCTTCGCTCAGATGACACAGAAGTCTTGGGAAAGGTGCCAAATGTGTGCCTATGTTCAGGTTGTCTAGATATCTGGGAGCCAGGATACTCCAACGGATAGCTGGCTTGCTTACGCTATTGTTTTGGGTATTATTTATCTTCATAATTGCCCTGGACCCACGCTGGAATACCCTTATTTTCTCTATCTAAGTTCTACCCATGCTCCTCAGGGCTCACCTCCTCCACGCTGTCTTCCCGGGGCCACCAGAGACCTCAGTAACCCTGCCCCCAAGCTCCACGAGCTCCCAACAGTCATCTTCCTCATGTTATTCTGTGCATGTGACTGTTAGGTTCCCAATTAGATTCCATGGCGGGCACCATGCCTGGGTGTCCTTAGCCATCTCCCTCACCAGTTAGCACGATGTTCAGTCACAGCAGGTGCTTGCTGAATGCCTGCTGACTCATTAGCAAGGGCTGGGACATGGAAATAATCTTTAAAAACCAAGTTGGGTAATAGAATAGGCTTTATGAAAATAAGATACTACCTGAACGAATAACGAGAAACAAACTTTGGCAACAGGAGCGCGGTAGGATTATTCCATGATTCTGCACCCAAAAGAATGAGAGGTTGAGAGCAAATGAAAGTCCCTGGTGACATCAGTTTTGGCAGTCCCTAGTGGAAAGTGACCTTGCCAGAGCCCTGCTCCCTCATTCAGTCCCGGAACGCTTTCCATTAATGCTATTAACCCAACACAGCGGTCAGGAGCGTTGCGGGCCAGCCAAACACACCCAGCTCCAGTTGCTGAATCATCTCCATCTCATCTGCCCTTTCTAATATCTTCAAGAAGGAGAAGTAACAGAGGAGGGGAGAGGAGCACCAGGGACTATCCACTCTAGCAAACCCTCAGTAGGAAGCAGTCTGGCCCATTCCTTCCATCCCTGAGAACTCTTTCCATTAAAAATATTTCTCCAATGCAGCCAAGTTTTCAACTTCTCATTGTATCCTCAGCCCAAAGGGAAATTTTCAGCTCTCCACCCGCAGCCACTTACCGTGAGCGATTCCCTTCTAAGGGCATAAGTCACTCTTTTCAAGTGGACAGCTTGATTGCTTGACATCAACCAAGAGACCCAGTAACATCCTGACCTTCTGAAAGACTGGATGATCAGAGAAGGCTTCCCTTGCTGTCCCTGGGACTCAGCATGATCAAGAGATGCAAAAGGACTCCAGGACTGAAGATGGAGGACAACACCAAGAAGGAAAGGGAAGTCAGCCATAACCAAAGTAGGTCAATTCAGCCTTCTCTGAGCTGGAAAATTGGAGCCAAGGGAATTCTATTATTAGGAGAGGCATGGTAACCTCTTCTCAAGGCAGGATGGAGGTGGGTTGCAAAGAAGGCTACACTGCCCCCTACTGGAGGCCTGTCAGCATTCAGCTAAGGCTTTCATTTATGATGGTTGTTATCGCACACCCATGGGAGCCATTATTATTATCTGAAACAAACAGCTGAGACCAGATACATCAACTAATCTGTCCAAGGCCACACAGCTAAGACATAGCACAAGTGAGGATGCTAAACCAGTGATAAGTGACTTAAAAGTTCATTTTCTTGCCATTTATCATTAGAAATAATCTTTCCTCTTTGGACTCAGCCTCCTGCTCTGAGAGTTGGCCAGTGCTTCTCCCTAATGTGGTGGCTCTCAGAGCTAGCTATGTATTAAAATCATCTGGAGACAGGCTCTAGCCTGCCAAGTGCTCAAGCCCCACCTTTAGAAATTCTGATTTTAATTGATATGGGGTAGATCCTGGCTTAGGTAGGTTTTATTTATTTATTTATTTTACATTTATTTATTTATTTATTTTTAAGAGACAGAGAGAAACAGAGCACAAGCAGGGGATGGGCAGAGAGAGAAGGAGACAGAGGATCCAAAGCAGGCTTCAGGCTCCGAGCTGTCAGTACAGAGCCCGACATGGGGCTCGAACTCAAAAACCGCAAGATCATGACCTGAGCCCAAGTCGGATGCTCAACCGACTGAGCCACCCGGGCACCCTAGGTAGGTTTTAAAAGTTCTTTAGGTGATTCTAATACATAGCCAGCACTGAGAATTCCTGCTCTAGCTGCAAAGAGTTGGGGGCAGAAACAGGTGGTCCCTCGAAACTAGGATGCACTGTTTAATAGAGAATAAGTTTGGCCTCACTAAAGAAAAATCACTCTTGAAGGATGTAGGCTCACTAGTGGAAAGTTATGGTTACACTCTGTGACATTGTGGTAGGGTGAATAATAGCTCCCCCCCCCCACCCCGTCAAAGGCCCCACATACAAATACCTTACCTGACACGGAAAAGGGGCTTTGCAGTTGTGATTAAGTTAAAGATCTTGAGATAGGGAGATTAACCTGAATTATTGATGTGGCCCTGAGGTAATCACTAGGGTCCTAAAAGGGATGCAGGGAATTCAGAGAGGATGTAATGACAGAAGCAGAGGCTGGAATGGTGTGAGAAAGGGATCCAAGGATGTGGCAGCCTCTAGAAGCTGAAGAAGGCAAAGGAAACAGATCTTCCTCCTGGAGCCTCCAGAAGAAACAGCTCTGCCAGTACCTTGCCGTTAGCCCAGTGAGAATAATTTTGGACTTCTGACTTCCAGATCTATAAGAATAAATACATCCATATTGTCTTAAGTCACTAGGTTTATGGCCATTTGTTACAGTACCAGTAGGAACTAATACAGCTTCACTTGTCTGAGACTTGGTTTCCCCATCTCTAAAATGGGATCATCTTACTTCTGTAGGGTAGTTGTGAGGATGAAATGCATTAATTAAAAGCAGAATGCTTGGTACAGTGCCTGGCACACAGTAAGTGCTCAATAAACAGGGCTATTATAATCATGGCTACAGGTCTCATGGGGCAGAGAGTGAAATCACGAAAGGAGATGTGAGAAGAGAGACACACCTAAGTGTCCCCAGATACATTTCTATAGGACAAGGGACTGAGGGGAAGGGAAAGCAAAGTAGCAAAGGCTAGTGCAAAAGAGCAAAGCAGCAGGCCTCCCCACCTTTGGAGGGTGCTCGCACCTGCCTGTTCTGAACATCTCGTCACATTCCCAGCACAATTGGGTCTACCCCCCACCCCCAAAAGTCAACTCCATCATGGTAAGGATTCACCCAGGGAAAGAGAAAAGGGATAAGAATCATCAAGACATCTATGAGGCACGAAAATACGGGTTCCCAGCATTACATTCACAGTCCAAATACAGCCACCAAGTCAATTTCTGAGCTTAAAAACAATTTCAAGTTCTTAAGTCTTCCCAAGAATAAAACATTGTTTTCTACTATTTTGTTCCTGTTGAATTATGAAAAGTCATAGGCACTCTACCACTCATTAGACTTGTGATCTTGGCAAAGGACTCATTCTTCTTCCTCATCTGTAAGATGGGGACAGAGATAACACCACCCTGTAGGGTTATTGTGGGCAATAAATGCTTTATACATGAAAGAACATAGTACAGTACCCAGTACACTGTCAAGTGCTTGGCGAGTTAGCCGTTAACATTCTCGCCATGGTTATTTTTATTTGGGGGGAAAAAGTGAGGATAGGTGGAGGAAACCCCCCACTTAGAAGACTGGACATGAAAGACCGTAATTTTTAATATGCTTTCATCGTTTTATTCCGTTTCTTTTAAGGAGCTACAAGAGACAGTGGTCCAAAATAAGAGCCAGATACAGCCACGTATTCACTCAGCCAACATTTATTGAGTGCCTATTATATGCCAAGCACTTTTCTCGGAAGCAGGAACCTAATGATGAACAAGATCCATTCCCTAGCCTCAGGGAATGTCCAGTCTAGAGGTGTAAAAAGATATGGTAGATTTCCATTACAGACAGAAAGATACTACAATTGGGGTAGGTAGGGTGTGGTGAAGATGCGCAGAGGAGAGACCTAACCATAGATCTAGGGGAGGGGGCAACAGGGAGGGCTTCCTGGAAAAAGTGACATATAAGTGGCTGAGTAGTTGTTTCCCAGATGAAGGGATAGGGATATGGTGGCGGGGGGTGGAGGGGGGGCAGGGAGGGTGGTCACCAGCTCTTCTAAAGGCTTGAAGTCAAGAGCAAGTAGTTTTTAGGGAACTACAGAGAGTCAATATAAGCATGATGTGTAGGGCCAGACCTGGAAGGGAAGGATGGTGAGAGATCTGGCTGGAGAGCTAAGTGTCATTCAGACCACAGAGCAACTTAAGAGCCCTGATAAGGAGTTAGGATTTTAGACTGGGACAGCAAGGACCTGTTGAAAGCCTTTAAGCAGGACAGTTTTGCAATAAGATTTGAACTTTAGAAAGATCACTGCCAGAGGAGTAGTTGAAGAGGGACAAGATGAAAATCAGAAGACGAACTGGGAGGTTGTTGCAATATTATCATGGAAGACCATGGCTGATGACACCAAAGTACTGGCGGTGGCATGATCAGGGGTGGGTAGATTTAGAGGTATCGGGGCAACGGAGCTGCAGGATGTGTGGCCGGATAAGGGAAGGGGAGACAAAACCTGCCTTCCGTATTTCTGACTTCCACGAAAGTTAGGAACCAGCAGTTTTGAGCGGTGAGTGATGCGCTCAACTTTAGACACATTGACCTGAACACACTGCAGTCCTTCAGGAGCTTTAAGCTGTAATGTGCAGTTGGCAGCTAGATGTGCATCTGGAGTTCAGGAGAGTTTTGGGGTGAAGACAGATTTGAGCATCATCAGCCCATGGGTGGTCTACTTGAAACCACACAAGTGACAAGGGAGAGTCACTTTTACTCTCCCACTTTTTACTCTCCTACTTTTACTCTCCCTAGGTGAGAGTAATGACCTAAGGTCAGAGAGAGGAAGACAGGACAGTCAAAAAAAGGAGACTGAAGCTCAACACCCCACGAGGAGAAGGACCAGGGGAGGGTGGTGCTTGGAAGTCCAGGAAGTGAGTGCTTCAGGGGCAGAACTGGTTCACCCTAGTGCCAAGTGCTTCACTGAGGTCAAAGGAGACAAGGACATGACATTGACAAGATGAAAACCATTACCAACTCTGGCAAGAGCAGTTCCTGTAGAGTTTTGGGAATGAAAAAGCCCAAAGGACATAGGCAAGAAGTAGGAGACAACAGGTGGAAAAAGCAAACAGGGACCTCTCTTTTAAGATGAGGACTTGACATTCTCTGGCAAGAACTTGATCTGAGAAGAAGAGCAGAGAGATAAGGCAGTAACTGGAGAGAAGCAGGAGACAGAAGTTTTTCAACATATGAAAAGTGAGAAGAGCGAAATGCTGCTAATGTGGGAGAAGGGGAGAAAGGAAGGATCGAACGTACGTGGAGCCCCAACACTATCAGATTCCGTATCTGCAAACTCTTCTACGTAATCAAATCTATTCGTAACTCCAGAAGCAATATTTCAGTGCTGACCATGCTCATGCTCGGAGCAGGGAAAAGTTGGAGTCTCTCAATGCACATATCCCCAGCCGAGCAAGACAGCGCTCGGCCTTCTTGCTTTCACTCCCGTACTGCAAATGAAGACTGCCATGTTTTTTGCAACTTTTGTGCTGTTTGTTAGCGATGTTTCAAACTGTTCCACCCATGATGCTAGAGTGTTGTCTAGGGTTCCTAAGTGTGAGACAGCTGTGGTGTGCCCTATGGAGAAAACATGTGTGAGAGAAGCTTTGTTCAGGCTTGAGTTATGATGCTGTTGGCAGTGAGGTCAATGTTAATGAATCAACAGTATATATAAAACAAGGTGTCTTTGAACAGAAACACCTGTGAAAGTAGGTTATGTATGGATTATATATGGATGTTGTAGCCAGACCCTCCCAGGCACCTAACCCTGTATTTCCCTTGGAAGCACTGGTTCAGGACTCACTAATTCAGTGTTCACGGTGACTTTATAGAACATAACTATTATGAATAATGCGAGTGGACTCAATACGGGTAGAAGGAAGGAAGTGATATCAATCAGAGGACATTGAAACTAACATGTGGGGAAAGAGAGAGAAGGTCTCATTTTGTTGTGCTCTTTCTACATTGTACAATCTATTAAGTTAAAGGGGGGGCTTTTTTGAGGATTTCCCAGGGAGTCTCAGATTTTACTTTTCCTGCCTCTTCTAGTGATGCCAAACTTTGTTTCGACCCCTAATCTAAGACAATGTAGTTTAATTTTTACTTTGTCCATACCTGGATCAAGGCGGAAGTTAATTCCAGGCAACTGAGACTTGACTTTACACAGTAATCTCCTTTTTATTAACTCATCTCAGCAGTTGGAAGCATTGGAAAACACTATAAAAACATTGCAAACAAAACCCCAAAAAACCCAAAAAACATAAAAACCTTTGCAACCAAATATGTATCCTGTGGGATACACTTAAGAACCTTTTTCTTCCCCTTTTCTGCCATTATCCTATATTAGAAAAGCAAATCTTCTCCACTCCCAAAGTGAGTTCAAATAAACGGGAAAGCAGGGGCGCCTGGGTGGCTCAGTCGGTTAAGCGTCCAACTTTGGCTCAGGTCATGATCTCGCGGTCAGTGAGTTTGAGCCTCACATCAGGCTCTGTGCTGTGCTGATGGTTCGGAGCCCGGAGCCTACTTCAGATTCTGTGTCTCCCTCTCTCTCTCTCTGCTCCTCCCCTGCTCAAGCTCTGTCTCTCTCTGTCTGTCAAAAATGAATAAATATACGTACATACATACATACATTTTCAATGGTGCTGTGCACATTTTGAAGATGGAAGGGGGACTTCAGACAGAAGAAAACCAAGTTCTCCTACATTGACCAATCCTTGCTGGTCTAGATGAAAGTATAGTGAAGTTCTGATACTGGGGGAACTGACACCTCATATATTTCCATGTCAGGTCACAAAAAGTGGGTGCCTTCCATTGGCAAGCATAGGGAACCACACTTACTTGACCCCAGTGACGTGTGATTTATGATTTATCAGAGAGGCTGGACCAAAGCTCACTTTTGTTCTATCTGGAAAAAATCTTCTCTTAGCAGACCGACAGGGTAAACTCATTCAGTTTAGTATGGAACAAAATATGCCTTTCCTTGGCAGATTATAAATTTAACAGATTGGTAATACTAAAGACCTTTTTGATCTTTTTTTAATGAATAGAGTTTATTTTTTTAGAGCACTTTGAGGTTTACAGAAGACTTGAGCAGCAGCACCCCGAGTTCCTGTATTTTCCTTCTCCCCCTCGTCACACACAATCTCTCCTATCATTAGCATCTTGTACATCCAAATGCAGTACAGTTGTTACAATTGATAAGCTAATATTGACACGTTATTGTTAACTCTGGTCTGTAGTTTACATTGACTCACTCTTTGTATGCAAGATATCCTTTTAATACGTTTTAGAAGCCTGGAAGTCATAATAATAAAGCTAACCATTTATTGAGGCATTTCAGGATCACAATACATCATTAACTCATCCTGACAGTCCTGAAAGAGGCTAATACTCTTACTTAAAGAAAAGGAGATGAGGGGTGCCTGGGTGGCTCAGAAGGTTAAACGTCCCACTCTTGATTTCGGCTCAGGTCGTGATTTCATATTTCGTGGGTTTGAGCCCCACATTGGGCTCCGCGCTGGCAGTGTGGAGCCTGCTTGGGATTTTCTCTCTCCCTCTCTCTCTGCCCCTTCCAAGTGTTCATTGGTTCCCCCCCCCCAAAATAAATAAGTAAAACTTTTTTTTAAACCTTAAAAAAAAGGAAAGAAAAGGAGCTGAGGCTTCGAGAGGTGTGTGATTTGCCCAAGTTCACACAGTGATTAAGTAGGAGACACAAGACAAGAACCCCGGTCTTCTTACTCCTTTTCCGGTTACGCTAATGCTAATTTTTAAGGTGCCATTCTTAGCCTCATGTCTTTCTCAAATCCAAGTTTACATTTCTAAGCAGAGGATTACAATGCACACTGCTAGTATTTCCACTGAGGAGCAAACTGTGACAAAGTGAACAATATGGAAACTTAGTCAAAGGCTTGGCAGGGGAGAGCTAATTCATCTTTTGAGCTTAAGTATTCAGGGTCCATGCTTCCTGCTAATTTATGTGTCTGTTTCCTCTACTTTACAGGAAGCTTTGGGAGAAAAGGAACCATGTCTGTCTTTTCTCTTTTAATGTTCATTTATTTTCAGAGAGAGAGAAAACATGAGAGGGAGAGAGGGAGAGAGAATCCCAAGCAGGCTCTGCACCTGCTACAGGGCTTGATCTCACAAACTGTGAGATCATGACCTACGTGGAAATCAAGAGGCAGTCATTTAACTGACTGAGCCACCCAGGTGCCCCCCGAACCATGGCTGTCTTGCTCCTATTGTCTCTCCATTGCTTATATTTACCTGGAACATAATAGTGCCCAAACAGCAGTTATTAAGCAAATACATGTGCGCGTGCACACACACACACACACACACACACACACACACACGGGGGGGGGGGTGGGGGGAGAGAGAGAGAGAGAGAGAGAGAGAGTTATATTATGAGGGATTGACTCATGTGATTATGGAGGCTGAAAAGTCCCACGAGCTGCCACGGGATCTCGCTCTCCCTCTCCCTCTCCTCTCTCTCTCTCCCTCTTGCTCGAGAGGAGCGGGAGCCCATGAAAGCTGGTGATACAGTTCCAGCTCAAACCCAAAAGCCAGAGAACCAGGGGAAACAGTGATTAAGTCCCAAACCAAGTCCAAAGGCCCGAGAGTAGGGCAGGAGAAGGAGGACTTCTCAGCTCGGAAGAGAGCAAATTCACCCTTCCTCCACCTTTTTCTTCTATTCAGGCCTCCGACAGACTGGAAGGTACCCACCTGCATTGGGGTGGGTAATCTTCTTTACCTGATCTACTGATTCAAATCTAATCTCTTCCAGAAACACCCTCACAGACTTGTCCAGAAACAATGTTTTATCACCTCTCTGGGCATCCCTAGTTCAGTCAAGTTGACACATAAGATTAACCATCCACTTGGATACAGTCATCCGTGAGTAATAATAACCATAATAATTGTCTCTGGAATCCCTTTTGATATTCTCCCTTTTGCTTTTCTGGTGATTTTCCAATTACTATTTCATATGGCCTCTTCTACTTCTTACGATATGCTGGTCCTTACAATTTCAACCACATCCTGTAATTACAGGATAACGTGAATGAACACCAAATTTCCCAATCATTTTCTTTCCCTGCTATGTAACAAGGTTCAGACACTGCCTACTAGGCTGCTTCCAGCACTGAAATCCCCGTGCACATGGACACGTCGATGCGAGTAGCTTTGGCCTGGGACTTTCCCATCAGTATGAATGGCAGAAGGAGATGATGGCAGGAGCACCAGGTAGAGTCAGGAATCTAAGCTCTGAATCTAAGCTGTGTGTGCAGCTCTTTCGAGTAAGTGGGAACCTGCTTCCTTTTGGTTCCTTAACCACAAGAGGGAGGTAATATCATGTGTTCTTAGGACACCCCCTAAAATGATCTTTCTCCCATATAAATGAGCAAACAAGGGATGTTAAAATGCTTGGGTATTTAATTAAGCTGTTTATTAGCTTTAGTAAACATTGACTCCAAGGTCCTAAAGCAAAGATTACAAACTGTTAACTTGGGGGACCATATCGAGTCAAAGAAGTGTTTTGTTCACCCGGCAGTGTTGTTTCTTAAGTTGGAACTCAGCTACTAAAATGTTTAAACTTTCAGAGACTTCACATTAAAATTCTACCTTCCTTTGAAAAAATCTGGAGATTTGGCACCCCAGGCCCACATTGCTGTTTGGCAACTACAGCCAGAGCCAACCGATGATTGCCTCCTGGTGAGGGCACCGGAGCCCTCTGGCTTCCCACAGCCCACACCACCCCCTATTTTATTACACCCAGTCTTTGCCACAGTCCCCACCACTTCCATTTTATTATACCTGCTCTGTTTGACTTAGTTATGTTACTCTCTGGTTCCTGAACACATTTGAATTTGGCAAGTCATGTTTTATTTTATTTTATTTTTTTTTAATTTTAATGTTTATTTATGAGAGAGAGAGAGAGCAGGCAGGGGAAGGGCAGAGAAAGACGGAAACACAAAATCCAAAGCAGGCTCTAGGCTCTGAGCTGTCAGCACAGAGCCCAATGTGGGGCTCAAACTCACAAACTGCAAGATCATGACCTGAGCCATAGTCAGATGCTTAGCCGACTGAGCCACCCAGGCACCCTGGCAAGTCATGTTTTAAAGGGATATTACCCAGCCCATACTTGACTCCATAAACTGCAGCTTGATTGATCCTATTCACGTAATTCCAGAGAAGAAAATCCGTATTACTTGACAATCCACTAGAACATTAGAACCTCTCTCTTCTATTCAGAACATTTTACTCACTATAAGGAAACCAGTCAAAAGAATATAATTCTAGAGCTAGAGGACATTTTACAGCTCAGCTGGTCCAACCCTCCTTAAGTAGCAGATGAGAAAACTAAAGTATCAGATGGTGAAGATGTTTGCTTAAAGCCCAAGGGCCCAGGACACCTGGGTGGCTGAGTTGGTTGAGGATGAGACTCTTGATTCCGGTCCTGCTCATGATCCCAGGGTTGTGGGACTGAGGACTGCCTTGGGCTTCATGCTGGGTGTGGGGCCTGCTTGAGATTCTCTCTCTCTCTCCCTCTGCCCCTCCCCCTATACTCTCTCGCTTTCTCTCTAAAACAAGAAAAGAAAAGAAAAGAAAAGAAAAGAAAAGAAAAGAAAAGAAAAGAAAAGAAAAGAAAAAACTCAGTGGCCCAATAGAACTGGAACCAAGAGGCAGAACTAAAGACCAGCCTCCCAATGGAAAGCTTTCCAGGCTTCTCATTCTATGGGAAGTCATTATTTGGCATTTTCCCTTTCTTAGTGATACATAAAATAGTGGCATAGCTATTAACAATGGTGTTTTAGAGCCAACATAATATGGTATTTAAAATCTAACTCAGGGGCGCCTGGGTGGCGCAGTCGGTTAAGCGTCCGACATCAGCCAGGTCACGATCTCGCGGTCCGTGAGTTCGAGCCCTGCGTCAGGCTCTGGGCTGATGGCTCAGAGCCTGGAGCCTGTTTCCGATTCTGTGTCTCCCTCTCTCTCTGACCCTCCCTCGTTCATGCTCTGTCTCAAAAAAATAAACGCTAGGGGTGCCTGGGTGGCGTAGTCGGTTGGGCGTCCGACTTCAGCCAGGTCACGATCTCCCGGTCCGGGAGTTTGAGCCCCGCGTCAGGCTCTGGGCTGATGGCTCAGAGCCTGGAGCCTGTTTCTGATTCTGTGTCTCCCTCTCTCTCTGCCCCTCCCCCGTTCATGCTCTGTCTCTCTCTGTCCCAAAAATAAATTAAAAAACGTTGAAAAAAAATTTTTTTAATCTAACTCAGGGGCACCTGGGTGGCTCAGTCGGTTAAGCGTCCGACTTTGGCTCAGGTCATGATCTCGCTGTCCGTGAGTTTGAGCCCAGCGTTGGGCTCTGTGCTGACAGCTCAGAGCCTGGAGCCTGTTTCAGATTCTGTATCTCCCTCTCTCTGACTCTCCCCCATTCAGGCTCTGTCTCTGTCTCAAAAATAAATAAATGTTAAAAAAAAAAAAATCTAACTCTAGACTTTTCCAGACCCAATATAAGAAACAACTATTTAAACACAACCTCCATACTTTCTGCAGAATTATTATTATGCATCATGT
The DNA here is from genome assembly GCF_016509475.1 of Prionailurus bengalensis. Lineage (NCBI taxonomy): Eukaryota > Metazoa > Chordata > Mammalia > Carnivora > Felidae > Prionailurus > Prionailurus bengalensis. The sequence continues at coordinate 115,469,515 of NC_057358.1, forward strand.
GTTTTAGGATTTGATGCTTCTAATACAAATCTGCCAAAATAAATCTCAGAGTTCAGTGCTATGTAAGACACTTTTATCTCTTACTGAACGGCCATGCCTCTCTTGCCAGATGGCCGTGGCCATGGAATCTTGTGAAACCAGCCAAGAAACTCAGAGATAAGTTTTGTGCTAAGTTGAGATAGTCTTCTTCAACCTAGGCTCTCCCTTCTGAATTTCCATTTACCATCTTTACCCTTGTTTGATCATAATGAACATGGTGCTGCTTTGTTCTTTCCAGAAGTGGGGCACAACTAAACAGATAGAATATGGATGTTTTGTAGAATACACAAGCTATGGCTGACACGCCCTCTTAGATATGTGATTCTCAATCTTTCTTTTTGCATCTACACATGTGCAACAGACTCCTGACAATGCCATCTCATTACCCACCGTGAATCAGCATGAAGGTCAAGGGAAGAGGAAGCACAACATATTTGCCTACAGGAGCACATCAGAGTCCCTGAGTGTCGTGCGAAGAGCCCTTCGTGGTTCTAACGCATCTCCATCCCTGCTTTTGGTCATCTAACTATGCCCGGTATAGTGACTTACACATAGTCATGGCTTAAAAAAATTATACCTGAAGATGATTGAAAATAATATAAAGTTAGGAATGCAAACTTAGGCATTAACATTTGGAAGAGACCCTAGAAATGAATGGCTTGGAGGTTTAAGCTTTCTTTGCCTTTAGGTGGGGTCATGTTGGTTTCTTGTTCTAGGCAGTGAGAAGTGAACAGAAGTGCTGTGTGACAATTCCTAGAAATCTCTTTAAATGGAAAAGGTAGGCCTCTCTTGTCTCTGGTGACTTTGTGAAGTTGCCCTACACCCCTAGGCTGCTTCCCTTCCAGTCCTCTTTTTTTGTGGAAGAATAAACGCTTGGGTGTTCAAACCACCATGTTGGGGTCTCTCGTACTATCCACCAAACACAGTTCTCTGGTGACTTTGTGAAGTTGCCCTACACCCCTAGGCTGCTTCCCTTCCAGTCCTCTTTTTTTGTGGAAGAATAAACGCTTGGGTGTTCAAACCACCATGTTGGGGTCTCTCATACTATCCACCAAACACAGTTCTTCACTGAAATAGAATCATAAAATGATCCGTACAAGGTCATAGATCAGGGAAGGGATGAAGGTCAGCCTGGAGGTCAGAAAGACTCTTTCTGCTCTTTGCTATGATAGTTGTGTCTTTAGCTTGCTTCATGAATTTAAGTAACCCACTTAACCTCTATTTACTCAAGTTTCCTCATTTAAAAAAAATAGAACTTCCTCCCACAGAGCTATGATGTCTGAATGACATACACATGGGAAAGTCCTTTGAGCTGGTGAAACCATTCATCTTTATTTATAGTTAGTTGTAGTAGTGATGCTCTATGGAACAATCCTTCCATTATCCCATTTCCTGCCAAATGGGTTCAATTCTAGACTCCCATGTCCTGGGCAGTGGTGTTGACATTAAAATGAAACCAGGGTGGTTAACAGAGCTAGAATTGTTGAACTGGATAACAGAAGTTGGGAGAGAAACAGGCATTTAAAAAGTCTTCAAATAGAGAGGGAGTTGCAAAGAATGATCGGCTGTTTTCTATAACCCCAAGGATAGCCTGTGATTAGGAGAATAAGAATTTCCTAGTTGGGTACTGTTTTGGAGCTGGTTCCCTAGAAGCAGATATTGGTATTCTTATATGAGAGATTTCAGGATAAGGATGTAAGGAAGTTAGGGAAGCAGGTAAGAGCCAGGGAAGAAGACAAAGATGTAGGCTCAGAGCAAGTCTAGCCTCAGCCCGACCCCAGAGGAAACTCTGGAGCCTGAGTAGCACCAAGGAATCATGCCACTTCAAGGCAAGGGGACCAGGCTTGTATACCCTAGTATCAGTTGGTCACTGGTGCAGACAACTCCTGAGAGGGAGGAGGGAGCATAATCTCCCAAGCATCTCTCAATGAGGAGGTCCCCACTGGCCAGGGACAATTCTTGAGAAACGGTGCAGCTGACATTGGATAGTGGCCAAGACTTAACAGCTGAGGGATGGGTGTACTGGCCCAAAGAATGGGAGCTGGTGGTGCACCCCAGAGTTTCCTATAGGAACAGAACACTGAAACACTAGAGTGGGTTATGGAGGAAGCATCTGACTATTTCTCTAGAGACACTTAAAAATAGAACCAACTCACCTGTCTGGAAGAGTCACAATAAATGGGTTTGCCATGAAGAGATGGGTGGATGAGACACCTTCACAGTAGATTATAGAGGGCTGCATGTCTGTTTTCTGCATCCTGGGAATTCAACTGCAAACTTTGGAGAAACGAGAATGGGTGGGACTCAAGAGCTCCATCCGGTGAGTGGCTACAAACAGAGGAGAGAGATGAGCCAGGGATACATTTTCTCCTAATTCCTTCTTCTTTCCCCTGTAATCAGTGCCTGCTGTCACAGGCAGTTTGGAATGACCATTAACACAGCAAGCTCTATAGTCAACCCCCTCTTGGTTCAGCTCTTGGGCTAGTTAATTAAGTTTCCTAAGCCTGCGTTTCTCCATCTGTAAATAGGGACAGTTCTTGTGGCAGAGGCAGCTGACTGGTGCCAATTCACAGGGGAAGCCCATGGCTGCTCCATCAGTAGGAAACTACGTTTCCAGTCCCCTTACAGCCACATGTGTCTTATGCTCGCCAGTGGAATGTGAGTGGGAGCGATTGTCTCTCGTCAGAGTGGTTAAAAAGTAGACGGCTCCCCCACCAACTCTTTTTCCAACCAACAGCTCAAAGGAGAGAATTCTGAAGCCCTTAGAGGAGGGCCGAGGCTTAGGTGGAAGGAACCTCAGCTCCTACACTATACAGAAGGCTGCCTGCCCAGGATTACTCAGAAGAGACTAAAGCAAGAGAGAAATCAACTTTTTGTTACGTTAAAGCACAGTGATTGAGATATCTGTAAAGAATGTTAGGCCCCTCGATAATCACCATCCTCTTCTCTCATGAAGTACCCAAAAATGAACATAGAGTCTGGGTAAGGTCAACATGCTGACATTTCTCAATATTTGGTTAAAGAATATGCAAATGGGGCTGAAAGACAAAGCCCATAGCCACTCTTAAAATCTGATATACAGAAACTCTGGGTCACTGTTGCTTAGCAACCTGGCAGATAATCAGCACTTACAATCATTAGTTATGAGTATTAATGGAGAAGGGATGTAATTTTTTATGGAAACAATAAAAAAAAGAAATAGTTAATTGAATGCTTATTGTGTGCTAAACAGTGTACTAAGAACTTGGTTATGTTACTCATTTGATTCTAACCATAAACCAATTGAGGTATGGATATTATTATCTCCATTTTATGGACAAGAAAGCTGAGGTTCAAAAGATTAAGTAATTTGCTGAGTTAGTAAGGGGCAAAACTGGATTTGAATCCAGGTCTGTTCAGCCCCAAGGCCTGTGTCCTTTCCTCTCTGCTACATAACTGGTTCCAAGGCTGCCCCTCAAAGCCCAAGCAAGGGCTCCAATCACTGAAGATAATCTAATCACTAAAAAGCCATAGCCAGATCCCTACCCCTTGGTAGATTTTTTTTTTATCTCCCTAAAGTCAAAAGGCCATCCAAGATGGAAATGTTGTTCTAAGCCATAATTTTATAGGTCATCTTACTGTGACATTTTCCAATCTTGTCTTGATTTCACCCCCTCCCCATAAATTAGCACATCATGGAAGAAAAAGAACCAGAAAGCTTATAAGGGGCTGAGCTAGGAGGGATAAGTGATTTTTGCACCAAGTTTAAAGATGCTGTCCTCAGAGGTCCCCTCTGACTTCCCCTGTGAGCCCTTGGCTTCTGTGATTTTCACCATCACCCTTCAGAGCTAAGGTTTCTGGCTACCAGACATCTCTACACAGGAGGGTGACCCAGATAGGCCCTTGGGCCAGCCCCATAAACCAGATGGAGACAATGTTCCATGTCACCCTGGCAAAGGTAAAGACCTTCGTAGATCATGAGTATACCTGACACAAGGTGGCCCAGTGTGACAGACGGGGAAGACAGGGCTGGACCACTGCTGACAGTATGTGATGGGGGGTTTGGAGTTGGGGGTAGGGGCCTAAAGCACTGTCTCTTCCTAAAGATTGGGGGCACTGTTCTCCCCAGAGCAGACTGGACATGCCTTAGGTGCTCCAGGCTTTCCTATTCCGATATTCATACCTTTAAGCCTCCCTAGCATGCTATACACACAACTTTGTGTCAAGGATAGGTGCTCTCAATGCTAGATTCTGATCTTATTTCTTAGTAGCAACTCAAGGCAAGGGGAAAAAGGAAAATGTTATTGACACTCACACTTGGCATTTCACCTCGTGGATTTCTCCACAGCCCTGGGATATTTGAGGGTGTTATTGAATCACATTTCTCTTCACCTCTGGATTCTGAACCAATGGAGAAACAATACACGAGAATCAAAGATCCCAGGAACGGCGTTCTTGCCGAGAAAGCTGGTTTGAAGACTTGGCTGGGATCCAAGGCCAAAAGAAAAGTCTTTTCTTCCCCCCAAGGATTGAAAGTATGCACCGGTCCCAGGGCGGGCAGCAGTGGGACCCTCAAATGCAGGACTCGGCAGAGCTGGGGTCGGGGTGCGGGGGGCAGTGAGGATAATGGGTGGTGCTCAGCAAGATCCACTTCATGCACCCTCCCCACTTTCCCAAGGAAGACAAGAAAGAAGGGTCCCAGCCCTGTGGGGAGGGGTCCTCTATTCTGTAGGGATCGTGAGGAGTGGGGCACACAAGCCTGCCTCCCAACAGACTGCTGAAGACAAAGAGAAAGGATCTTCTAATTTTGGAGGCGGTATAGAAACCCTGGAAGCCCCTGAGAATGAAAGCCAATCTGGACTTCTGAATCAACCACACCATCTCCATCTGTCAGCTGCCCCGGGTCTCCTTTTTTACACCAAGAAGCTGACTAGCTTCGTAACTCTTGGCTGAATAGCTGAGACACACAAGCGTCTACTGATCCAAATTGTCTCTGTCAGAGTCCTCCAGCCTGCGCCCGATGGCTGTTTGTCTGTGTCCCCTCTCCTGAAAGCATTATGCAGCCCTAAGTGGAGCTTGACATTTCCAAGTATTGCTTTTCCTGAATTTGCTGCATTTTCCCTTCTTGGGGTAATAGATGGGCTGCTCTGCTTTCCTTCGCTGCAGACACAGCTCTGTGGTCGCTGGAGCTCCAGAATGCATTAGCAGATTAGGCAGGGTGAAAATTACAACATCCTGGGCTCCACATGCTTTTCTGATTGGCGTGGTGTTTTCCAATCTGCTAGCATTTCACAAACAAAACATTATTTTAATTACTTTTGGCTATACTGGTGGGTCATATTTTTCTCTGCCTTTTTTCCTCCTTGGTCCCAAAACCCCTATGCCTGGTCACTGCACTGTCTCCTATAATGACACACTCTAGTTACAAGGAGCACCATAGGAGGCCAAGGACAGGGCCTTTCTGGTCCCATTCCCCGGACCTCGGGATCTTAAGAAACTGTTCTGGCCTAGCATTGCCCTGTGAGGTTGTTTGGGTGCCTGAGGTGTCAAAGATATCTAAAATGGGCTTGACTCACCAGTTTAGTTGATTTGATTTTCTACCCCCCATAAATGACCTTTTACTGAAAATGCTTGTGCATTTCAAACTGAACAGTTGCCCAGGCAGGGTGGAAGGTGCCAGGAGAAGCCACATAAGTGCAGGGGTTTAATGCGGTGGGTTCTGCCTTGTTGTGCAACTGCTGTCTTCTTGACAGGCCAGGCTGCTGCCGGGGAGTCAGAGAGGGCCAGATCACACAGGAGCCAACAAGAATTGTAGGCAAATATCCTTAGGCTGAATACTTGCGATGGTTATCTTGAATTTGTCTCCCTTCCAGAAACTCCACAAAACAAAGAAGGATTTTACATATATGTGATCTCTGCTTCACAGATTTTTTTTTCTTTTCTTCATTTTAATGAGGAAATGTCCTGTAAAGAGTCTCTAAAACACCCCCTTAGCCCGCCCAAGTTCAGACCGTTCCCGTCTCTCACCTAGATTGACCTCAGTTCTCCCCTCTTGGCTCTTGACCTCCAGCCCTCCCTCCCACAGCTGCCAGCTTCAGTCTCCTAGTGCCCGGTTTTAATCATGTTTGTCTCCTGGTTAAAACTTGTCAGAGGCTCTCCTTCCTGCATGGAGTACAAGTGCCCCAGGGCTGGTCCAAGATCCCCCATGAAGCAGTGCGGACTTAACTTTCTGAGCTTCGCCTGCTCCCCAGCACTTACCCTCTGCACAGAGTTCACTCCGCATCTGCTCAATAAACACCTCTGCTGTGCCTGGACAGCCCCCAGCTCCTTCTTCTCTCAGAATCCTTCCCTCCGTTCTAGGCCAACCCTAAACGCCACCTTCTTCCAAAAACCTACCCTGTCCTTCTGGGCAGACATACTTTCTTTGGGTGTTGATGGGGAAACACCATTTTCCATTCTGTTCTCCATCCATTTGTGTGCTTGTCTCAGCCTTCTCTTTGAGGGCAGTTTCTCTGTTTATCTTGTATTCCCCTCAGCCCCGAGCACAGTGTCTTACACTTAGTGATGGCTCAATAAATAGTAATTGAATTGACTTGGAGTTGGAGTAGTCACTTTAGTAATCACGTGCACTGATCCACTATCTTCGCAAATATTTTGTACCCTACGTTCAGAAACGATATCCATTCAAAATGGCATCAAGGTGGGAGGCTTCTGCTCTCCAGTTTTTATTTTTTATTATTTTTTAATGTTTATTTATTTTTGAGAGAGACGGAGACAGAGACAGAGTCTCTGGGGGGAGAGGAGGGGCAGAGAGAGAGGGAGACACAGAATCCGAAGCAGGCTCCAGGCTCTGAGCTGTCAGCACAGAGCCCGACATGGGGCTCGAACTCACCAACTGTGAGATCATGACCTGACCCGAAGTCAGATGCTTCACCCACTGAGCCCCCCAGGTGCCCCAAGCCCTTCAATTTTTAGAACAGCTTCTGTTTCTTTCATCAGATTTTAGGAGGCATAGGGACATGTGGGGGCTGGGCGGTGGGGTGTGGAACAGAGCCTAGCAACTTAGTGGGAATTTCAAGGGCTCTGAAGTTAGGTTTGAATCCTTGTTCCATCGTTGGCCACTCGTGTAACCTTGAGGAAGTTCCTCATCTCTTTGAACCTCAGTTTCTCACCTCTAAATGGAGACAGAACTACCTATTTGACGTTTATTTGTGAGAATATTAAATTAGAAAGTTTCTATGAAGCACTCATTCAGTGCCCAGTGTATAGCAGGTATAAATCATAATTCTCATAATCATCCTTATCCTAGCAGAAAATAAATTTCTATAATCATCCTACACTACTCATATTTTACTCCAGAATCAATCGCTGAATCTTTTAACGGGTATATATCGGGTACCTAGATACTTACCCAGTATACTACTGACTGTGGGGGCGAGTAGAGATGGAGATCCAGAAATCACATATGACAAGACTGTGATCTGTTTGAATGGACAGTATTGGCAATAAGAAGGTTTATTGACCTGTGGTTCAACAGGTTTTCAAATGCACGTTTAAAGATTTACTTAAACCGAGGTGAGATGCGATATAATGTGACAATGAGAAGCCCCTGGGGTTCACTCCCTGCTGTCCTGACCCCCGTCAGCAGACGAGCATTTCTGTTGTCCTGGGGCTGCATGGGCCCCGCCCTCTGCAGGTGCCTAACCCTTCACACCCCCAACTCCTGTGCTTGGAAGTACCCCGAGGTTGGCTTAGCGCTCTTCTGTCATCACCTTGAAACTCTTCATGCTGTTCTAGCAGGCTGAACATCTACATGTTGTGCTGGGCCCCACAACTTACGCAGCCAGTCCTGCTTATAGGAATTGAGGGGTTATGCTGACTTCATTTTCTGCACATCATGTGCTCATAAATATTTCTGAAATGAGTGAATTTCACTTCCACAGTCATATGGGTGACCAATGCTCATACGTCTGCTTTTACCTAAAGTTTTACACTTGGAACTTACAAAGTTAGGTACATCCATGCCTCAGACTTTGAATTTTGTCAATAGGACATTTACAATCTTCTACAAAACCTCCATGCAGAAGAAGCAAAGAGAGAAGCCAGAAGAAGCTGGGTGACTTCTCCACCTCGGTGGTTAACACCTGAGCTCTTTTTATACATGTGGTATACATCCCATCACACTCCAACACACACACACACACACACACACACACACACACACACCCCACTCATGGGCACACACACATCTTTTCCTGAGATTGTTTTGGGACCAACTGTCACTCTGAAGTACACAAATTTATAGCACATATTTAGAAAGCAATTCAAGAACAATTTATGAAATCCGTGGAATAATAGACAAGTAAAAGATATATTTGAAAAGACATTTCTTTGTTGTGGCAAAATACACATAACACAAATTTACCACGTTAGCCATTTTAAAGCTACAGCTTAGTGGCGTTAGGTACATTCACACCGTTATGCTACCAGTGCCACCATCCATCTCCAGGCCTTTCCACCACCCCCAACTCAACATCCAACAATAACCTCCTATTCCCCGCTGCCCCCCAGCCCCCAGTAACCACTGTCTACTTCCTGTCTCTATGAGTCTGACCACTCTGAGTACCTCGCATAAGTAGAATTGTGCAATATTTGTCCTCCTGTATCCATCTTGCTTTACCTAGCATGTCTTCGAAGTTTACCCACGTGGTAACACGTGTCAAAATTTCATTCTTTCTTTAAAATTTTTTATATGTTGATTTATCCTTGGGGAGGGGTGCAGAGAGAGAGGGAGAGAGAATTTGAAGCAGGCTCCTGGCCCTGAGCTGTCAGCACAGGGCTGGACGCGGGGCTCGAACTCACAAACCGTGAGATCATGACCTGAGCCGAAGTCGGAGGCTTAACCGACTGAGCCACCCCGATGCCCCCAAATTTCATTCTCTTTAAAGGCTGAGTAATATTCCACTGAGAGTACATACCACATTTTCTTTACCCATTCATCTCTCAATGGACATTTGGGTTGTTTCAGGTATATTTTTTAAAAGAAAAAGTCATAATGTTCCCTGAGAGTTTTTAAATTTTACAACACGCAACATGAAGTTTTGATGATGGTGGTGGTGGCCAATTTGTCTCAGCACCAGTGAGCTAGCAGCCCTTCTTTCCCACACAGCCTGGGAGATCTTCTGTGATCACAAAGAGAAAGAAAGCTACCAGAAAGAAAGAGGAAAAGGTAACCTCTCTGGAGATAAACTTTTGGTCAAACCTGGGTTTATCAGCATTGTCTCAGAATGTCCATCAAATACCTACACTCCCAGCAGGAACACGAGCCTTAATAAAAGGACACAGATACGTTCACCAATGACATTCATCAATGTCAGAGTGACAGTCTTATACACTGGAGGTCATTTCCACATAACCCAAGTGAGTCCCACCCAAATCATAGAATTAAGTTTGCCTTGAAGCTGACACGGGCAAGTGAGATATGGAGCCTCTCTCTCATCTAGGAAAATTGTTTTTTCATACCCAGAGCTTGTGGTATATGTGGGGTGGGGTACAGATTGCAAGAGTTGATGCAAATACTCACATCTGTGGCTTATCTGTTATGGAACATGCCAACCTTGTTACCCTATTAGATTTACCCAAGTCAATAAAAGGCCTCAACAAACCAAACAACAACCCAAACATTGAATAACAGTGTCTGCTGGAGTGTGGTGATAGCTCTCCTTCTTTTCTATGTCCCTTCATTTGTCACATACCCGTAGAGCACCTACTATTCATGTGCCAGGAACTCTTCCAGTCACTGTAGAAGTGAGCAAGATGGGGAAGGAGGTTGTACATGTATGAACAGTAAGCAAGCAAATAAACAGGATGACTTCAGAGCGTGTCATTCCTACTAGGGACCTACTTGGGGACAGGTGACAAGGAGTGGCTATGGGAAAGGAGAGTCACTGTTGACCAGGGCATCAGGGAAGGCTGTCCTTAAGAGGAGAGCCTGGAGCTGAGACCCAAGGCTAATAGGAGTAAGCCATAGAAGGAGCTGCAGGGAAGGCTTTCCAGGCAGAGGAAATTGCAAATGGTAAGGTCTACATGTAGAAAGAGTTCGGTGTGTTCGAGGAGTGGAAAGAAGGCAGACAACCATGGCAGGACACAATGGTGGAGGAAGGAGGACCGTGCAGGCTCAGGGAAGGATTCCGACCAATTAAGGGAAGCTGGAGGTAGATGATGAGCAGGAAAATGACCGGAATTACTTGTTTAAAGGAGTGCTCGTGTTGTAGCTGCCGGGTTGAGAAGGCAGCGTGTGAGTCTCTGCTTTCCCCCTTCTTTCTTCTGGGAAGATCACAGGTTGCAGAAAGTTCAGCCTCGCCTCACCTTCACTCAGCAGGACCTCTGTCAAAGTCTCAAGCCAGATGCTCTGTCTACTGTAGCACGAGCCCCTCTGGAGGTGGCAGCCTGGGGGGACATCTGGATGCCTTTCTCAGGAGCTGCCCTGACTCATTGTTGGGTCTTTTGTCTTGAGTATTCTGTTGCTTCACACTTGCCTTGGATAAAAATGGGGAGGAAGTTTTTTGTCTCCGAAAGAGCTCCTGAGGGAAATGACATGAAGGCCAGAGACTAGAAGTGCTCAGAGGGAAAATCGTGGCTGGTGGCCCTTTCTAGATGAGTGCACACCCTGCACCAAGGAGCAAGCAAAGGCAGAGGGTCATTTCCCAGACTCCTGGCCTGCAGTAGGCAATGATACTTTGGGGTGAGGGTAGAGTCGGCTGGGAGGGTGAAGCTTCATTACTTCCTTTTTGAAAACTGGCCCTCCCTATTCCATGTTTTCAATAGATGGCATTCATATCCAAGGATCAGAAGAGAAATCCAATTTGGAAGTAGAGAATGAGAACTCTGGGGGTGGTACCTGAAGTCACAAAAGGGAATGCAGAATCTCAGGGCATGCATGTGGAATAACAAGGGAAGACCAAAACCTGGTCTCTAGAGACATCAACATTTCATAATGAGCAGAGAAAGAAGAAACACAGAAAAGGGGAAGAGAGGGCCAGGGGAATAGGCAATGACCAAGGAGAGTGACAGTCTTTCAAGAAAGGGTGTGGCCAACAGTGCGAACCAGAAATCCAGGAGCCCCACTGCAAACGGTGGCTGGTGGTTCAACCATTGGCTGGTACTCACTGTTACCCAGGCAACGGCATCCCGTTCTTTGAATAGATCTTGCTTTGTGTGTGGAGGTAAGGGGGTGGGGAGGAGGGAGAGGGAGATGTCAGAGGTATACGACACAGAACCGGCAAAGGTTTTCCAATGAAGATTGACCTCAGCAAAGTTCTGTAGAAATGGGCCAGTTGCCAAGATATTACAGAAGAACATATTCCAGACAGAGGAGGTGGAAGGGGAGCATCCTGGCAACTGCCAGTCACCTAGTATGCCTGGACTGTGGGGTGCGTGTGGGAAAGTCATGAGAGATAAGGCTACAGAAGACACCAGTGTGAGATGACAACAGGACTTCCAGTCTTATTAAAGAGTTTACATTTTCTTTCAAGGCAATAGGGATCCACCAAGACATTTTAAGCAGAGGGCTGTTATGATTAATTTTACATCTTGGACCGATCACCCTGGCAACAGAGAGAGGCTGTTGCATTCATTCAAGGTGAGAAATTACAAAAGCCTGTGAGGGTGAGGGTGCATTTGTGATATACTGGGGAAGAATTGTCAGGGCATTTTATACTTACTGGCAAAATTAGACATTGACACCCTAAGTCAGGCTCAATGACAAAGACTGCTAGTAACAGAATTTCCAGTAATTAGCTGGGCATGTGGCTCACCAAAATAAAAACTGCATCTCCCACCTTCCTTGTAACTTTAGGGGCCACGTGACTAAGTTCTGTCCAATAACTTAGAAGTATGTGAGTCTTAATCTGGGAACCTTCTCTGTACATTACCCACTACCCACCCTTTGCCCCTCTTCATTATCCTTTCCTCCTTCCTACTGAGAGTGATGACTGGAACTGGGGCAACCATCTTGGACCTTGAAAGGACCATGACCTTCAGAATAGAGGTCAAACATAGCAGAGAAACAAGACAGAAGGAGTCTCTGGGTCCTGGAGAGCTGCTTGGAGCAGAGCAGCCCTATCAACCTGGAGCACCTACCTGGAGCACCTACCTTTCATGGTAGAGATAAACTTTTTTTAAAATCTTATTTAAGACACTGTTATATTAGACCTCTTTTAACTAATAAAGCTCTCATTTTTAGCTGTTCATAAAATCCCAAATTCTGGGAGCCATTATTCTATACCACCTCTTACCTTTTAGCATATTCCCCCTTTTGTCTTCTAGTATCTTGTCTTTTTTTAAGTTTATTTATTTATTTATTGAGTGGGGGAAGGGGAAGAAAGAGAGAAAATCCCCAGCAGGCTTCCCTCTGCCAGCACAGAGCCTGGTGTGGGGCTTGATCCCACATATTGTGAGATCATGACCCAAGCCGAAACCAAGAGCCAGGCACTCAACTGACTAAGCCACCCAGGAGCCCCTCTAGTGTCTTTTTTTGATCCTTGGCATTGAACACACAGGCCCATACCTAGTAAGTGCTCAATAAACACTGAAAAGGAGGAGGAGGAGGAGGAGGAGGAGGAGGAGGAGGAGGAGGAGGAAGAGGAGGATATGTATCCCGTATCCAGAGCTGTCTTCTTGTTTTCAGACCTTGTTAATCATCAGATGGGAAGAAATTTGCAATGTAAATTTCATCACGCAAAATAGTTAATGCCTTGCCAAGCTGCACCCTTCCCAGGAGTGTAAATGAGGAGGGAGGAGACTCCAGAAAGACTCTGACTCTGGTTACCTCACATGGGGACATGCAGCCTTGAAAACACTGACTCATCTGCTCCTGGGGCTTCCTGATTTGTAAGAGTTTGCAGCAGAAAGAGGAGGGAAGACAGCATCAGGGTAAACATGGAAAATAGCTGTGGCTCAGATTCAGGAGAGCACTTCGGCTGACTCCACCTTCTCCCCAGAGCCTGTGCTGCTTCTTTGCGGTAAATATCTCAGTTATAACAAATTAATGTGTCCTACACGTATTTGTTCAATATGTCTCCTCTACCAGAGCCCTAGTTCCACCAAACTCAAGAACCAACCCTGCCCTCTTCACCCTGGTACCTGAAGCACAGAGGTGCTCAATAAAATACAGGTTGAGAAGGGGCGCCTGGGTGGCTCAGTCGGTTAAGCGTCATGAACTCACAGTTCGTGAATTCAAGCCCCGCTTCCGGTCTGGTGCTGACAGCTCAGAGCCCGGAACCTGCTTTGGATTCTGTGTCTCCCTCTCTTTCTGCCCCTCCCCCGCTCGTGCGCGCTCACTCTCTCTCTCTCTCTCTCTCTCTCTCTCTCTCTCTCAAAAATAAAAATTAAAAAAAAAATACTGGTTAAAAATAAATGAATCAACCTTTTCGGGCAGAGAGGGAAGAGATTAACAAACAGAATCAGTCAAGCTGTACATGGGAAAAAAAACCCTTTGCAAGTTTGAAAGGAAATTACTGTATTGGTAGATAAGATTATTCTGTGGATGAGCCCAGGTAGGAGTCTGGATCCGGAGCCAACTTCTTTAGTTCAATTCCCATCCACCCAAGTAACCTCTCTTACCCAGTGCTCCAGGAAATGCGAATGATTTTCAATATTCACTTAAAATCAAAGTGAACAGTAAGTCAACTGGGAGCAAGGGAACAGGCCAATCAAAGGCTGTGCCCAAGGTCAGACAGAAATGAGTTTGAAATTATCGCCTGGGCCTGGGGTTGGGGGCCTGCCTGGACGAGGCAGGGCCCAGGGCTGAGGTGGGTGGGGAGAAGAGCCGGTCTGCCCCGAGGGGAGCGGGTACGGGGGAAGGGCGCCCCCTGCCGGGGGTGAAGGAAAAGGCATCCGCACGCGCGGCGAGGAGATTCGCCCCTCGGTCCCGAACCTCGGGAGTAAACGCCAACTTCTTCGAGCGAGAAAAGGTAGAGGGGACGAAAAACCGACTCAAACTCCTGCCGAAGAGACGTTCTTCACAAGCCTTTTTCGATCCTCCCCCTTACAGCCCCAAACTTCCCCCGCCTCAAGGGGAAGAACTGTGATTCATTGCAGATACTGATCGCCCGGGTCCCAGGAAGCTGGATGCTCCCCACTTCCCATCCCTCGAATCCAAAGAAAGAAGGGATCGCTTGGGACGATCCGCAAAGCCAGGTCTTAACGGACCCGCAGGACCCTCGTTTGACCACGACACCTTCCCCTTCCTGAGTTCCTAAGTACAGGAGCAGGATTCCTTGGGCTGGGTCTCCGTGTAGGAAGAGGGACTGAGTGCGGCCTGAGCGCCTGGCTCTTGATCTGGGGGCACACGGTGGGGCAGCCCCGGGATCGCCCAGGACACCCTTGAGGCTGAGAGTCGGGACCCCTGTGCCTCCAGGAGATGGCCCGAAGGCAGGGAGGGGCGCGCAGGGCCAATGTGGGGGCTGAAGCCCGGCTCTGTTCCCCGCCTCACAAGCCCCCCAATCTGGTCGCTCATCTACAAAATCCGGAGGCTGAACTGGATGGTGGCCCCAACCCCGGTAACTCCTGATCTGTTGTCCTTTTTTAGACCCAGACTGTGTCAGTGGGGGGAAGTTGGAGAACAGAGGACGATTTGGAGCGTGAGCTAGAAGAAAACAATGGGTGGGACCCACTGACCAGCTTCTTTCACAAGAAAGGCTTAGAGGGCCCTCGAAGGAACTGGTCTCTCTTTATTGAATCGGGAGTGACACCTAGTGGCTCATCCGCCTCACCGTCACCGTGGTGCCGGTTCTCTCTGGAGCACTTGCCAGGCCCTGGTAATCGTGGCTAAAAGCTTTGGAAGCACAGGCTAGCTACCGCTGACGTTTCTTGGGACTTCCCCGGGCTCCAATCAACAGCCCTTTTCGTGCAGTATACGCAAATCTAATTTGAACGCTGTTCTTGGTCGAGCTGACTCGGGCGCATCACTCACCCACAGGCAGCAAGTAGGTAATGAGCTGGCTGCTGTTCTAGGTGCTGGGGCTACAAAGAGGGCTAAACCTTGGTCCCGGCCCTCAAGAAAGTCACAGCCCAGCGGGAGGGGGGCGGGGAATGGAGCTATAAAGAAATATTATACTACGTTGGGCAAATGTCAAGAGTGTTTTGTTGGAGGCGGTGGGGGTAACAGAGGTGGGCCCTCTGCCTAGAGGCACTGAGGAAGACAATAATCCTTGAGCCAAATTTTGAAGATTAGATGGTGTGGTAGGTAGAAGTCTACAGTGACCCCAAGGTTCCCAGCCCCCCAGTGTACACACACCTTCTTCCAATTATCCAAACACTGATTTCGGTTCAGCTGCAAGAGGGTTTGCAAATGCAAGTAAAATCCCAAATCAGCTGACCTTAAAATCTGGAAATTTTGCTTGGTGGGCCTGACCTAATCAGGCAACTTTTAAAAGAGACTAGTCTTGTCCTGGCAGAGGAAATTTAAAGCATGAAAAGAACTTGTCATAGGTGAGATTCTCATCTGCTAGCTCTAGAGATGAAGGGGACTACATGGCAAAGAATGTGGGCAGCCTTTAGGAGCTGAGAACAGAGAAACTGCAGAGAAGAGAGAAACTGAATTTTGCCAATAACCAAGGAGCTCGGAAGAGAACCCGGAGCTTCATGTGAGAACACAGCCCCAGCTGATTTCAGCTTTGTGGGAACCTGAGCAAAGAACCAGCCATATTGTGTCTGGCTGCTAACGTCGTGGTAATTTGGTCTACAGCCATAGAACTTATACAAATGGCAATTTGAAAGAGGGGAACGGCATGGACAAAGGCTCCGAGGTATAAAGCAGCAGGTGCATTTGGAAAACTGAAGTCACTCAGGGTAGCTGAATGGGAAGCAAGGGAAGTGGTAAAATGTAATGCTGAGACCTTGGCTTTCGGTCAAATAAACCGTGCCCTTGGGCTAGTTAACCTAGTTCTCTGTGCCACCGTCTTCTCAAAAGTGACATGGGGCTCATACTAGTAGTTAAGACAAAGGGTTGTTTAGTGGGACATATGCATATGGAGGGTTCAACGCAGTCCTGAGATAGGATAAGTGTTCAACAAAAGTGGGTAGTAATAGCTGTAGTAAGGGAGAATGGACCAGAATAAGGGGAGGCTAAGTAATGCACTTTCTTACAGTGTGGTCGGAGACCCCCTTCCTGGGATTGTCTGGGGAGCTGATTAAAAGTGCAGATGCCTGAATCCTATCTTGAGTCCAGACTAAATCAGACTCTCTGGGGGTGGGGCCTGAGAATCTCCGCTTTCAGGAAACTTCTCGGGTGACCCTTATGAGATAACTAGGCCTTGGTAATAGTCCAGGTGAGAGCGAGTGGCTGACAGAATCAACGAGGGCCTCGGCAGTGGGAACGAGAAGACGGTAGACCCCGAAGGAGGTAAGGCAACTGATTAGGAGGGTTGGTTGAAGACAGAGGGCAAAGGATGAGCTAGGGACATTTGGGGGAGGTAGGTAGCTACATTGACTCAGATTGGGTCACGAGAGTCCCAGCATCAAGGGACATCCCACTGGAAAGTGGTGTAGACAGTTGAGACGACTAAAATTTAGGAGGTAAGTTGGGGCTGGGAAGACAATTTTGAACATCTGCGAGGATGAGAAGTCATGGCGTGGTGCCTGTGGAACCAGACGGTGGTCAAGAACAGGACCAATCAGAAAGGCTGACTGCACGCTGCGTGCAGAGGGGTCCAGGAAGGTGGCCGCGACCAGTGTCCCTGGTCTCGGAGCAGTCCAGATAGACAAAGTGTGAACGCACCCCAAGACCTAGCTACCAGCAGCCTACTGGCGGGATCGGTGAGGCCCATTTCAGCAGGTGAGGAAAGAGGGGGCCAGACCTCCCCAGGCAGGAAGTAGGAACAGTTCTTCAGAATTGTGGCTGTAAGGAAAAGAAGAGACAGAGGGTGTGATCTTGAGGACACAGCCTTCCCCCGTAACCACTGGTGTGAATCTAGACACAGGGCCCACAACGTGGCTGGAAGCTGGGCAGCCCTGTACCCGCCGAACCCGGACCGAGAGGTTCTCGAAGAAGGGTGCCTAGATGCCAAAGGTTGAGGGTGCAGATACGTGTATCGGTGTGGGGCTGGCCCCATGAGGCAGGAGAGAGGAGAGGGGTGGAGACGGGCTTCACTCTCTGGAGAACAAGACAGGAAAGCTGAGGGCCCACAGGCTAAAGGGTCTCTGGGCTCTGTTGAGAGCCCAGCCGGGATTAAAGAATCAGAGTCTGTGCTAGTGGGTACCTGGGATGGCACCTGCCGTGATCAGCATAGAAAGCCCTCATAAGCAGCGGCTACCCCAGGGTTACCGTTATTTTATAAGCCAGGTAATGGCCCCAGAATCCCCTGACTGCTTCCTACCTCACACAGAGTGAGAGCCCAAGTCCTACAGTAGGAGCTGAGCCTTCCTGCGTCTCCCTCCCCCAGTCCTCTCTGCTCCGGCCACATGGGTCTTGGTGCTGTTGATGAAGCACGACAGACTTGCTCCCACCTCCACGCCTTTGTCCCTGACGTTCCTTCTCCCCGCAACGCTCCTGCTCCAGTCATCCCCGTGGTTCATTCCCTCCCTCCTCAGAACTTTGCTCAAATGTCACCTCAGCAAGACCCGCCTTGATCGGCCCAAGTTCAGCTCGCGACGCCCTCGTCCGTGCCCCGGACCTCCCTACCAGCTTCTCTGCTTTCTTTGGCCCCACAGCGCTTTCCACCATGGCCAGGCCCCAGGTTTTATTTTTCTGTCTACTGCCTGTCTCTCCTCAATAGAACGCCTATCCTTTTGCTCACTGCAGTGAGCACACCTCGTGCCTGGCATGTCGTTGGCGCTCAGCAAAGATGCGTCCTGCAGGAATGAATGATGCCTTCACTAAGGTCTCGGATCAAATGGCACCTCTTCAGGGAGCGCCACGGCCACCACCTAAAACAGCCCTCCTGCTCACCCTGTCTATCCTCACTCTGCTGTTCGTTTCTTCAACAAGCTTATCCACAGCTGGTATCACGTATTTCTTTATTTGCTTATTGCTCATCTCCCCAGCTAGATGTCTGCTCCTGGAGGGCAAGGATGTTGTTTCGTTCACGATCTATCCCAAATGCCTATAACAGTACCAAGTACAAAGTAAGCACGTGATACATATTTAGTGAATGACTGTGTTATTATTATTATTATTATTTTTACCATTATTACTAATGGGGGTATTGGAAAGCAGAAGGTAAGGAGCAATTGCCCTGTGGAGCGTGGACCAGGGCAGGAGGAAGGTCTTCACGTGGGACATCTTAACTGCACTGACCAGTGGAAACTACAGGAGGAAACAAGGATCCCCCACCCCCAGCCTGGACTGATCTCTACCCCCGGCACCCTGGGCACCAAAAGCATGGACTACACCACAAGCAGTGCCCAGAGTTTTCTTTTCTGTTCTCCTGAAGTACCTGGAACGGCACACTCTGATGCTCTATAAATACTTGCGAAGTGAGTGCACGGGAACTTCCTGGAACTTTAGAAGGCTCTGCATCAACACCAACATTTGGTCAGTCTATTCTTGGACGTGAACCAAGCAGCACTTCACTTTCAAAGTGAAATTCAGTTGCTAAGGCAAACTCTGGGGTTTTCCACCCAAAAGAGGAGAGCAAAGAAACAGAGCAGGAGCACGTGGGTGGGTCAGTCGGTCACGCATCTGACTCTTGACATTGGCTCAGGTCACGGTCCCAGGATTGTGGGATTGAGCCCACATTGGGGTCCACACTGAACATGGAGCCTGCTAAGATTCTCTCTCTCTCTCTCTCTCTCTCTCTCTCTCTCTCTCCCCCACCCTCTCCTTCTGTCCTTCTGCCCCTCTCCCCTGCTGATTATCTGTCTCTGTCTCTCTCTAAAATTAAAAAAAAAAAAAAAAGATACCAGAGCCGTAGTGCCTGGTCCACTACCCACTTGGATAACCTCTTGTACCTCAGTTTCCTTATCTGTAAAATAAAGATAATAGTAATACCTACCTCATAATGTTGTTCCGTGAGCAGATGTCTAATATACCTATGCATATATATTTAACAAATACGTACACACACACACGCACTTTTTTTTTTAACACTTCCTGGTATTATGCCAAGAACTGTAAAAGCTTTGAGAATTTACCCAACTTGTAAACTCCCAAGTTACCCTACCACCCTTTCATAAATGTTGGCAGAGGACACAGACTCTGGTCAGAGGCGAAGGATGAAGGCCCTTACGAGTCACATCAGTAGCCATTGCCAGAGTGTATGTGTGCTGGTTTCCTGAGCCTGATTCACATGGAGTAGTGCAAAAAATACTACCTGCACATGCAGGGGGTTGCATTATCTGAGTGGAACCCTGAGCTTGGCGAGCCAAATATTTCACAATTTTTTTCAATGTTTATTTATATTTGAAGGAGAGAGAGACACGGCATGACTGGGGAGGGGCAGAGAGAGGGGGGGGAAACACAGAATCCAAAGCAGGCTCCAGGCTCTGAGCTGCCGGCACAGGGCCCGACGCGGGGCTCGAACTCACGAGCCGCGAGATCGTGACCTGAGCTGAAGTCGGACGCCCAACCGACCGAGCCACCCAGGGGGAGCCAAATATTTTATAATGGGCAGTAAGCATTGCTCTTTGCTTCAGTGGGAGACACTATCTCTATCTTCCAAGGCCCTTTGCCAATAAACATCTTTGAAAGGATAATCTGGAACAGAAAAGTCAGCGCCCCTGCTTATGGGATGTACAGAAATATAAGAGATCCGTGAGAATTGTCTCCCAACAGTACGTGATAAGAACTATTATTATTATTAATAGTAATAATACTATGGAAATTGTATCCATACAATATAACTTCCTCTTCTTCTTCTTTTTTTTTTTTTTTTTTTTTTTTTTTTGTGACTCTGAGACTGACAGAAATTATAACAAAGCAAACCAAGGTAGGGACTAAAGAAAAGTTACAAAGACTAATGGCAAGCCTTGGCATATGAGTTAATGTTCAGTGACTAGACTACCAAATGCACTTCACAAATGGGTTTCTGGGGGAAAAAAAACTGCTGTCAGCAATTGATTGTGATATTGGGCAAATGAGTTTGCAATTTCATGCTGAATAATCTATCACTCCAGATCTTGGAAACTCAGGCACTCAATCTTTTTTGACAGGCAGCATGTATATTCTATTGCCAGGAAGGAAGGCGATTGTCAAATTTCTAATTTTTCTCTGTGAAAAATTAACATTTAACTCAAATATAAGATCTGGAGGAACACATAAGACCTTAATTACATAGCGCAATCCATGATTTGTGCTAATTAATAAGCTGATGAAAAATTCATTGGAATTCAGAGAAGAATCAAGGGGGAAAACTGGCCAGTGTTAACACTGAGTTTCTATAAAATGTTTAAGTCTTTCCAAACGGGCAGCCACTCCTCTGTCATAATTATAATTTAATCATTCACGTGACTATTTCGTTTTGTAAGACTTTAGTTACACATCAAAAACTAGGCAGAGAGAATATTTCTTTAAACTTTGTGATTTCTAGGGGCATCCGGTGGTTCAGTCAGTTTAGCATCCGACTTGGGCTCAAACAAGGTCATGATCTCGCGGTTCTTAAGTTCGAGCACCACATTGGGCTTTGTGCTGCCAGTTCAGAGCCTGGAGCCGACTTCAGATTCTGTGTCTCCCTGTCTCTCTGTTCTTCCTCCACTCCCACTCTGTCTCTCTCTCTCTCTCTCCCTCTCTCTCTCTCTCAAAATTAAGATTAAAAAAATAATTTAAAAAAGAACTTTGTGATTTCTAGCAGTTATATTATACTAGCACGTTAGAGAGTTTTGAAGAAGACCAGTTCAGCTACCTGAGATAATGAATTTTTTAAAGATGCGAGAGTAGCCATCCGTTTGAATCCTGGCTTTGCCATTGACTGGCTGTGACCTCCAGCAAGTTCTTGGAGCTCTTTGAGCCTGTTCCCCGTCCAGGTGGAGGTGATAATGACGCATGAGGTTATGGTGAAGTTGAATGTTATTGCTGTGAATTAATCCCCTCCAGAATCTTAACCAAACCAGACCAGGAACCAGATGGAGATTGAAATGCAGCGACTGGCTTGTTATCAGTACAGCTGGACTGGTTAATAAGGTAGTACTTAGGCTGAAATCGGGCTCCCTGCATCCACTCTCCCCACCCTGGGGCCTGGCTGTGGGGAGGAAGAATCTGCACGATGACACCCAAAAGTGTCCCAGGGAGGGTGCACTGCCCCACACATACCCTTTGGGGAGCAGGAAAGACAGCAGCCAACGGGAGGCCTCTTCTTCTCTGTCCTTCGTTAAGATGTTCTGGCTTCTTGAACGTGGGTTGATGTGTTCAATTACATTCATTTGTTCACTTATCCCACAAATAACCATTGAGGGTGTTATGACTTGTCAAGGGTACTTGCAAACCATTTGCAAACTAAATAGTGAACCAGGCTTTGGCACCTGCCTTCATGCACCTTACAGTCTTGCGTGCAGATGCACGTGCGATCAAACCACTGCAGTTTTTCACCAGGAATCAGGTGTGGAGGTTATACAAGAAGCAAATCTGTCAAATATTTACCAAAAGTACCTGGGCCGTACTCAGCACTCTAGGTCTTGGTGGCTACTACTGCTCCTACAACGATTAGGCACCGACTTTTTGGGTTTGCATATCACAATACCACTTGGTCTATTAATAATTATTTCGTTAACTCACCTTCACCAGGCCCCTGAGCAAGTGTCTGTGAAATTACAGGCTGGAAGGGCTGGCTATGCTTATATGATACACATGAGAATAAAATATGCAATTATTCGAATAAAACCTGACCATCTGAAGGCCTGCCACAGTCATCTCCTCTCCCAGCACACATGGAGAAGCCCTGTTTTATGAACGGCTTCGATCTCATTCCATCTGCCTGCAGATTTTAAACTGCATGCAGGTAGGCATCAAAGCCTGGTTTATTTTTTTAGTTTGCAAATAGTTTGCGAGTACCCTTGGCAAATAGTACACCCTCAATAAGTGTTTGGGGAAGAATGAATGGATGGATGCATGTAATTGAATGCCTCCTCTGATGTTCAGGAAGCCAGAACATTCCAGGGCAAAGAACAGAAAATAACAGGCAAATTAAGAATTGCAGTGAGCTGCCTTCTGCTTCTCCTTGCCTCTGCCTCTGGGATAACTGAACTGACCTGCCCTCCCAATTTTCTCTCTCCCCTGTCAACAAACAAACCTCCTGGCTTATTTGACAGCAAGTTGGACGGGGTTTAGGATGGAATGGATCTTGCAGATGTAATGAATCAGAAGCGGGACACAAAAATCAGATCTCGGCAGCAGCAGAATGCTGTTTAAAAAGCACTCGTCCCTTAGGCTTGAACAGATTAGAGGCTAATAATTTATGTTGAAATCCTGCAAAGCCCTCCATAAAGTCCTATGGCTTGTCCCTGCCTTCTGACTGACAGATATGAAAATAGAGACTGATTTGAAAACCTGAGGCTATTTAGCTAGAGCAGCATTAATTTCTCCATTAGAAACTAAGAAATGGGAGGGCGGGGAGGCCCCAGACACCACAAAGAAACAGATGTTGCCAGTGGAAGGCCACGCCTTTTCCCAAATATGAAACTCACACCGGCTCTTCCAGCTTGAGTTAGCTTTCTGAGCCTCCAGGACCCCAGATTGGCAACAGTCCTTTTTTCCATGCTAGTTAAAATGCCCTTAAGCTACAGTCATTAGATTTGCTGGACAGCGGCATCATTCTGATGTTATCGGCTGCGTCTTCCTGTTTTCATGAATAATGTATAAGAAGGAGCTGTTAGAAATGGATTCTTCCATGGCTGACGGTATCGCCACCAGACAGGTCCCTGAATGCTCAGTCACTTCATCTGCAGCACCCACAAATCTCCGTCCTCTGCTGGCTACCTCCTGGCTGCCTGCCATGCTTGGAGAACCTTCCAAAGACACCCTATCTCCCCTTCTAACCTCTATAGTAAGGAAACTGAGGTGTGGGGGGGGGACATGAAGGGGTGCCCACCACCTTCCTTCCTTTTCATCTTTGCTCCATGTCAGAGGAACAGCGCAGGTGCTACTGATGCCAAGTTCATGGGTTTGATTCCTGGCCCTGCCCGACGTGGGCCGGCCAGCCTTGCTCTGTGTCCAGATGCCTGCTGAGAAAATGCTTCTCCTTGGGCACGGGAGAGAGCTGGAGGAGAGCCTCTGCCTGCTTGTTTGTGTCTATATTTCTCTCTGCTCGCATCTGTCATATCTTCACACAGAAAAGGCACATCTTTCAGCCCTGCCCCTTCACTCACTCATTCATCCAACATATTTTTATTACCTGTGAACCTCTAGCGGAGGAGGCATGCAGCAATCAAGGATTATAGAAATGAATAGAAAATGAGTACAAAGAAGACCATCCATTGTGAGTGTTTAATAGAGGGAGGTAGCCGAGTCAGGGAAGGCAGTAAAAGGATGTAAGACTGAGCTAAGAGCTGAAAGATGGGGGCCTTAAGTCAATGGATAGAGTCCAGGCAGCAAGGACGGCATGTGCAAAGTCCCTGGAGCAGGAGGGGGCAGGGCCCCCATTAGAGGAAGTAGAGGGTGACCTGGGGGTCACAACACAGTTTGCAAATAAGAGCCAGGAATTCTCTGCCGCCTTTGATGTCTTCTCCACTTTCTCCTTCCCAACAGTCTCCCCCTCCCTTGAAGTCCAAGAATTGCTCAGTCCTGGCTCTTCTCCCCCTTCCTGACTGTTCCTACCCTCCCAGGTGCATCCACCATTGCCTCTTTTTTTTTTCCTTTTTAATGTTTATTTATTTATTTTGAGAGACAGAGAGAGCACACACAGGTGAGGGGCAGAGAAAGAGGGAGAGAGAGAATCCCAACCTACACTGTCAGCGCAGAGCCCAATGGGGGTCAATCTCACGAGCCATGAGACCACAACCTGAGCTGAAACCGAGTCGGATACTTAACCCGGGCACCCCTATCCACTATTGCCTCTTAACTGTGGGCGTTGACGTAGAGCTTTCCCACCTCTCTGTGCCCTGGTGTCAGATACAGTGCCTGTCTTCTAGAAGGAGCCCAGTGACGGTGATGACCATTTATTGTTCTGGGTCCCAACTGAGGCTTTGAAAGCATTCTGAATACCCAACACGGGAGTGGTTAAACCTTTAGACCCACGCCCTAGAGGGTCACACAGTCATTAGAAGTGATGTTTTTGAACACTAATGATCTTGGAAATGTCTCATGATATAACACGAATTTAAAGGCAGAATATAAGATTAATCTTAAAGCATGATCTCAATTTATGTGAAAAAGAATGCATATGCAAAGGAAAAGATTGGAAACCAGTTCATCAACATACTGATAGGGTATCTCTGTGGGTAGAATCATTCGTGGTTTTCATTTCCATTTTCATACTGCTCTGTCTTTCCCTCAAATGGGTTAATTAATTTAATTCATAAATAATTTAAATCAGTTAACTTAATTGAACTAATAGTCAAGTACTTATTACATGCTCGGTGTCACTACCAATTCAATGATGGGAAGAACACAAACATGGTCCCTGTCCTAAAGAATTGCTTTCACAGGGGCGCCTAGATGGCTCAGTCGGTTAAGCGTCAGACTTCAGCTCAGGTCATGATCTCGTGGTTCATGAATTAGAGCCCTACATGGGGCTCTGCACTGTCAGAACCTGGAGCCTATCTCAGATTCTGTGTCTCCCCGTCTCTCTGCCCCTCCCTGCTTGTTCTCTCTCTCTCTCTCTCTCTCTCTCTCTCTCTCAAGAATAAATAAAACATTTCAAAAATTTAAAAAGAAAGAATTGCTTTTATAAATTAAAAAAAAGTGTTTTTTAAAAACAAGATGGCTTAAAGACATCACTCCGAGAAAACTACCCAAAAGAGACTTACTCCTGCAGGTGTCAGTGGGGAACTTCCATCCAGCAGCGTGTTTATATCACCAGCTAAGGGTGCCAAGGACTGAACCTTGGTGAGTGTCCATTTGTCACTAGTGCCTGAGGCAAGGTGCTGCCGAGGACTCCTTCCTGTCGGCATCTGTTACTCCGCAGTGGACACCTCTGCACCACCACCTTATAAAATGTAGTCCCCCCTCCCTGGATGCTTGCAGTCACTTTATTCCAGCCATCCTGTGGGTACGTTTCCAGGGATTTTCTTCCACTGGATTCCGGCCTCATAGATGAAAATGCCGCCTCCTCCCGCATCTGAAGCCAGCTCCACTACCTGTCACTTCCTAACGGCACCCAAAGCAGGGGCTGGGGATCAAACCACAGCGAAAGCATGAGCCTGAGTGAGCACGAAGATAGCAGAAGCCCCCAGACTCCCGCGAACTAAGAGTCCGATTGTTTTCACGCAGACTGTTTTTGGTAGTAGGGAGATAACAGGCAAATGAAATATGGGGAGGCAGGCAGAGGCTTTCCTAAGCCAATGGTAGGGGTGGGGAGTTCTTTAACAAGACCACGGCACATCTTTGAACAGTTAACCCCCCAGGTTTCCATATTTCTTGTCAGGCGGGAGGGAATCTCTCTCCCGTAGTTCTCTCGTTTCTCTTCCAGCCCAGCAGTCTTGTCTCCTCCTGCTTCTCCAACATTCCATCTTAGCCTTGCCTGAAATCGTCCGTTTCCGAATGCCAGGGCTTCCTAATGACGAGAAGTGTATCACCTGCGAATGAGTGTAAGTGGTAGACAGAACGAGGAGTGTTAATTCCACCGGTTGTCTATTTTGGCATCAAACCTAGGATTTTATTATAGGCCATGGAAGCCTATGTTCTAAAAAGTACGTTCGTATATAGAGCCAATAAAGAGATAGAATGTTGAATAAATTGTGATGCGTGTGGCATGCAAATGTGGGAAAATCGGAAAACACAAGGGGAATTCTGCAGCAGATCCAAGGCGTCTCCTGGTTCGTTACAGTAACTCAGACGCAGACATTTGCATTAATTCTGGATCCTCGAAAACCTTTACAGTTCTGAATCCCAGAACCTCCTGAAGTCTAAGATCCGAGTTCTCAAGCTGGTAGACTTTGTCTCCATCAGGGAGAGGTGTTTTGTTTTAAAAAGCAGGGAATCTCGGGGTGCCTCGGTGGCTCAGTCGGTTGAGCGTCCAACTTGGGCTCAGGTCACGATCTCGCGGTTTGTGGGTTTGAGCCCCGCGTCGGGCTCTGTGCTGACAGCTCAGAGGCTGGAGCCTGCTTCGGATTCTGTGCGTTCTCCTCTCTCTGCCCCTCCCCTGCTCATGCTCTGTCTCTCTGTCTCTCAATAATAAATAAATGTTAAATTTTTTTTTAAAAAAATCAGGGAATCTCACACAAAAATGCAGATGTAGTGTCCTCTTTAAAAACTCAAGTTCCGGGTGTCTGAGTCGGTTAGGCGTCCAACTTCAGCTCAGGTCATGATCTCACAGCTCGTGAGTTTGAGCCCCGCATCCAGCTCTGTGCTGACAGCTCAAAGCCAGGAGCCTGCTTCAGATTCTGTGTCCCCCTCTCTCTCTGCCCCTAACCCACTCACACTCTGTCTCTGTCTCTGTCTCTCTCTCAAGAATAAATAAGCATTCAAAAACATTTTTTCAAAAGTTGAAGTTCTGGCACACTGGGTCTACGTCCCTGCATGGCAGTAATCAGGTGACCACAGGCCCCAGGCATCACCGTCCTAAGACGCAAGGTCCTATTGTCACTCTTCGGTTACTGGGGCTGCCCTAGGACAGAGGGTAAAAAGAGACGAGGTTTCTCTTCTGCTGCTTCTCACCCTTTCTTCTGTCTCCTCTCTTCCTTAGCAATCCGATCCACCCAGACATACACACTCATAAATACACCTCCAGGAAATGGCTGCAAGGGGAAAACTTCTGTCTTCTCCCACTGATTCCCATGGCCATCCTTGCCTGATTGGTGGCCCAGATTCACTGACAATTCCCAGCTTGATGACTCATTGCCTTTTAGCCATTTGATTGGCACAAGATCACCGGAAACTGCCTTATATGTTATTTTTGTGTTGCACGTGTGGTGGGGATAAAGATCTCATTTGCTCCCACTTCTAAGGCTTAAGGAGAAGGACACGTGATTTGGAGCCAAAGTGGCTGAGTTCACATCCTGTCATTCGCTGGCTATGTGACCTTGAGAAAGCCATTTATCTTCTCTGGACCTCAGTTGCCTCATCTATAAAATGGGGATAGTAGCGTCTATTGCACAGGATTTGTGTAAAGATTAAATGACTGGGGGCGCCTGGGTGGCTCAGTCGGTTAAGCGTCTTACTCTTGGTTTCGGCTCAGAGTCATGACCTCACAGCTTGTGAGATCAAGCCGCGGGTCACAAGCTTGGGATTCTCTCTCCCTCTGTCTGCCCCTCCCCCTCCCCCACACGAGTGCACACGCACCCTCTCTCAAAAATAAGTAAACATTTTTTAAAAAGGATTAAGTGACTGAATATACATAAAGTGCTTACAATAGAGCCTGGCACACAATAAGGGTTGTAAACATGTGGACGTATTTTATGAACAATAGTCTTCCATTCTATGAACTGCCACTTGGGATAGCCTCTAACTCTGTACCCAAGATATGATAATATTAGCCATATTTCTTTTATCCAGCAATGCCTTATTGCTGTCACATAAGTGCCAGGCACTACACTGAGTATTAGAAACACGCAAAAAAAAATAAGAGTGCCTTCACCCTTCAAAAAGCTTCCTATCCCTAGATGATTTGGAATCTAAGGTTAGGCTAAATAAATATCAAATGACAATTGTTTAAATAATTATAAGGTTCAGGGGCGCCTGGGTGGCGCAGTCGGTTAAGCGTCCGACTTCAGCCAGGTCACGATCTCGCGGTCCGTGAGTTCGAGCCCCGCATCGGGCTCTGGGCTGATGGCTCAGAGCCTGGAGCCTGTTTCCGATTCTGTGTCTCCCTCTCTCTCTGCCCCTCGCCCGTTCATGCTCTGTATCTCTCTGTCCCAAAAATAAATAAACGTTGAAAAAAAAAATTTAAATAATTATAAGGTTCAATTAAGCAAACATCATATGGTAATTATTTAAATAAGCAGGAGGCTTATGGAGAACAAAGAACTGAAGTATTCTAGATTCAGTCTACAAGATTCAGTCTTCCAAAGAGTTAAGAGACAAATTGGCGTCTTGAAAGGTACCCCTACTGCCCGAACTTATGACCAGAGATTAGTGGAGGCGATCACAAGACAGTGACCAATAGTATGTGGTCACACACACACACACACACACACACCCGCACGGGCTCGGCTTGGGACTGCAAGGGAAATAGATCCCAGATTCACAGCAGCTGGGATCCATTCAGTTCTGTTTCTTTGTGTGACTGAAAGTTAATTGAATTCACTCTGCCTCAGTATCCCCGTTATAACGGAAGCATGTTGCGCCTTTCCTCATTTGTACTGAAGTCCTTGATGATGCTCAGGGTGATACGCGTCTGGTAGGTGGTCGACCCGTTAGGAATGCAGTCTGAAGCGGGGGCGACTGACGTGATCGCAGAGCTGGCCAACTCCAGAGGCAGCTGCAAATCCTTCTGCAATCGATATCTCAATCAACAACCAGTGATTTGTTAATTAGCATATTGAGTATCAGAATTATGTTTTTGTTGCTGAAATTAGTGACTTGTTCATTTGCATAATGCGTGTTAGAAACAAGTTTCATCAAAGACAGTCAAGACGTGCGATTGGGCCAAAGTGGTTCAGAGACAGCCCCACCCCCATCCCCACCCCCTCCCCCCCCACATACCTGGAATGATTAGGGAATAAGAATCCAGCCAGGCCCTAAACCCTGGGATGGCACTTGAGGCTTGACCCCTAGTCAGTTTCTGGCCACTGGCATGGGGGATTTCTGATGGCACTAAGCCTGCTGGGAACCCAGGGTCCTGCCTCAGAAACCCAAAAGGACGGAGAGCTGGTACTTTGTCAGGATTGTTTCATCAAGGTTTCGTGCCTTGGCGGCTAAAGAAATTCTGTCTTAAGGTGGATGCATGGCAGAATTTGGCTTGCAACTCGCCTCAGTTCAGCCAGGACATGAGGTTTGGGAAAAGAGCCAGCATCACCACCTGGGGCTCTCTCATGGCTGCTGTTACCATCCAGACATCTAAGTGCTGAGCCTGACCAAACTGGCCTAGTCTGTTCCCAAGAAGCGGTGCTCTGTGGGCTCCAGGGCCCTGCCCAGATGACCTCTTGGATCTTCTAGTGTTTCTCCTCCCACCAAGCCCTAATAGGCGGATCCTGAAAGCCTCACGGGGGTGCCAGCAGCTGGCTGGTGTCTCCAAGGGACTGGCATTGAAGGAAAGCTCTCTGTGGTTTTCCTCTGGTTTTCAACTGCTTTCCATTTCCTCCTGGCTGTTCCCAAGGGTTCAAGGACGGTCCTCAATCTCCTTGCTACCTCTAGTCAGTCCCATCCAGGACTTCCAAACTCCGGTCTTACCTAGAGAGTGACTGCCACCAGTGCCTCCCAGTCTATCTCCAGGCTGAATCGGAGGGAGGAGTTGAGTCAGGCCGGAAAGAATACAGACATATTCTAGCTTCCCCAGGCCTGGTGCACTACTAACATTAGAATGCTGTTCTCGGACTGAAATCTGGCCACATCATGGAAAAGGTCAACCTCTGTTGACCTCTCCGAAGTTCTAGAGCAGTACTGTCCGGTAGAATTTTCTGCAGTGATGAGCGTGTTCTCTATCAGCACCGTCCAATATGGCAGCCGCTCACCACACATAGCCGTTAAGCATTAGACATGTGACTAGTGTGGCCGAGGAACTGAATTTCAATTTTTATTTCATTGTAATTCACTTAAATACCTACATGGGGCCAACGGCTACTGTCTTGGAGAGCACAAGCCTAGAGCCCGGCCCCTCTCCCCAGCCCTCGGTACCTTCTGTCAAGCAAGCCCGAACCAGTCTGGTCTTATTACCAGCCTCTTTCGGCCAATCTCTTATCATGAGCTGAGTGGCCTGGCTCCCTCTCCTTACTTCAGCTCTCTGGAGTGTTCTGGGTTGGGCCGTTAAAAAGAAAGAACCCAGCCCTTTTCAAACACTCTCACTGCAGAGACAGACAAGAGATGAGGCCTCCAGGAAATAGGATATTTAAAGATATATACCGGCACTAATGAATCTAGTGGTGCTATTTATAGTAAACGTGCATACGTGTGCGTGTAAATACATCATCGCAGTGCATCCTGCCTCAAGTAGAGCAAGAATTAGACTCCCCATTTCAAGGATGAGAAAATTGAAGGTCAGTTCAGCTGATGGGATCACACAGCAGGGAATGAGAGAGCTGGGACCAGAACCAGGTGTTCTGACTCCTCACTCGTGACCCCTGAGATATTTGAATCACCCGGATTAGAGAGGGAACACGGGTGGAAGAAGAGAGAAGACCGTATCACCCCAACAGATTGACAGTGTCTTAAATGGGGCTCTTTTCTTTTAGACCTGCAGAGAGCCCCTACCGGATATATTGCATATTGTTTCACTCTCTAGTGTTACAGAAGCCCAATGAGTTAGGAGAATTTAAGTGGGCATCTGCCCTCCAGGCCTCCAGGGAGTCGTCTTGATCCCTCTTGCATTTGTACTGTTTTCTCAGGGATCTTATTAGCAAATCACTTCCCAGCAGGTTCCCTGCCCTTTGCACAACTCCACAGGGTGCCTTCATATACGATACACTATGCAACACAGTGGTATTGCTCTAATGGATGACTTTATTCCTGAATGGGACACACTAGGTTTCTTTCCTTCTGCTTCAGCTAAATTCATTTTCGCGTTCTTTTCCTCAGGTGTTCCATTGAAACACATGCTAGGCTAAGGGTTCACAACCTTGGCTATTTATCTGAATTTATGGTGCTTTTTAACATTTATTTATTTTTGAGACAGAGAGAGACAGAGCATGAACAGGGGAGGGGCAGAGAAAGAGGGAGACACAGAATCTGAAACAGGCTCCAGGCTCTGAGCTGTCAGCACAGAGCCCGACGCGGGGCTCGAACTCACGGACCGTGAGATCATGACCTGAGCCGAAGTCGGACGCTTAACCGACCAAGTCACCCAGGCGCCCCTATGGGGCTTTTTAAAAAAATAATTGTTCCAGGTTTCATCCCTTGGGAAGCTGGGCGTGGGCTGGGCAGCTGCATTTTCTCAAAGTTCCCCCAGATGATTCCAATGCTGAGAGCTGAGACTCCTAGAACACTGGACCAGGAATCAGGACACTCATGTTTCCCACACGCGAGTCTCCCTGAGCCTGTTTCCTGTTCTGTAAAAGGAGAGACATGAGAGGTCTGCCCTACTTTGACTAGTTTTCAGCATGCAGAGTTTGTCTGAGAGAATTCTGAAACGTAATCTGTGTATTTACGGTAATAGGGACCTAGTGGCCAGCAGTCGGGCCCCACCTGCCAACAGGCCGGGGATTCAGCCGGTTGGTGACATTTCCACATGGGTTCTCATGGCCTGCTTGCCTCCATCACACCATGCTAAAAACGGGCAGAGGGTGGGTGGAACTCAAAATACTTTAACTAGAGTGTAATTGTGTGGGCAGCTTCCATTCAGCTAGGTAATTCTGGACAAATGGAAGCTCGCCTGCATGATGCTATATTTATTTCCAAAATAGCTGGTGAGAGCCCCCAGGAATTTTAGACATACATTTCAGTTTTATCTGTTTTGAGACCTTCAGGCCCTGGGATCAGAGAGCTCCAGGCATGAATCAGCAGGCAGAAATACACAGTTATTTATGCCCAACCTCAGAGATAATACTCAGGGTAAACCCACAGCCATTTGAGGTGGGAGCATTTTAATCAGACAAATCGAATGCAGGAAAGATGCGACCCCCTTAGTCCTCATTTCAAGCAACACGCACACATTAGATGCCCAGCATTAGGCTGCCATTAAACCCCAGCTGTAAACGAGTTACAGATTACATAACACTCCAAAGATGTTGACAGTCCTTGCTTTTGAAACTTCATGGTTTTACCTCTAGGACAAACAGATCTGTGTCATTTCCATTGATTACAATTTGTGTATTCAGTGTACCACAAATTGGCCATAGCAGGAAAAGAAATGTGTTAAAGATTATGATTTTGCAACAGATTGATAAAGATACTAGGAAGAGGAAGTCAAGCTTTTGATGGCTCTGACACAACTCCCAAACTTCTTATGGAGCAAATCCAGATTCTTTCCACTAAGATAGACATTTTCAAATTATAACTTCTACCAAAATTACTATGAGAAATGGTTGTCAGGATTGTATCCTGGACCAAGAGAACCAGAAACTATTGGATGGGGGCTGAGGCATCTGCGTTTTTAAACAAGGGCTAAGACGCAGTCACCCAGTATGCCTGCAGGGAGCTGTTCAGAAGTATCAAAGTATGATGGGGTAAATAAACCAAGAGAAATCGCCATCGCCATCCCCATCTGAGCACCCCTGGAACACCTTAAGCTAAAGACTACTGGCGTGAGAGGGACCCCAGAGATCCTCTGTCTTCCTGATAGATCTTACGTTGGGTATCACTGAAGCACATTAGAACTTTGGATTTCTGACAGGATTGCCCAATACAGTTGTGCAAGATGAGCACTGCACAAGAGGACCACATCTAAAGGACCACCATTTATGGCAAACACAGTTGATGTGTGTATTTTTTACATCAGTTTTATGGCAGGTGGTTTGTGTGTATTGTTCCAACAAATCAGCCTGTAACAACGATTTTCCAAAAGATGTAAGCAAAGTGTCTTGAAGAAGGGGAGAGGGCTGTCCTTTGATAATTCATACCTAGGTGCAGTTTAGGCTGGCCCCAGCCCCATTCTAGTTCCCATCCACTGGCTCCTTCCCTGGCCATCCCTGGCCTAGAGGGAAAGGCTTCTTCTGCCTCTGGGAAGGCGACGTGGCTTTCACACCCCAGAAGCCTCTCCACCCACTCCAGGGCAGGCTCCGCGTGCACCGCTGGCCTTAACAGAAGGGCGGAGCAAGCAGCCTGGCTTCCTATTGGTCACTTCCAGGTGTTGCCATTTTTTTTCCTTCTTTACCTTGCAAGAGCAGGGAACCTCACCTCCTCTTTTCTTCCCTTCCTTCCCTAAGTTCTGTTTGGGTCCTCCCTGTACTATAAACAGGCCCGGTCTTAGACTCCTTTTTCATTTTTTCCCTCTCCTTCACATCTGGTCTTTACCTTAAAGACATCCGGGCCATTCTTATAGCTCATTCTTATAGCCCGGGTGTCTGAACCCTGATCAGGGATTTTAGGGTATTGTTGATTACCCTAAAACTTTGAGGTTTGGGCCTGTACTGCCTGCCTCCCAAGGAAGTATCAAAAAGGAAGTGTTTCTCAGCGAGATGATGTCTTGCACCTGCCCCTTGGCCTTCACAGCCCAGCTGCTGTCAGGGTAACCTCCCCTTCCATCTTCACACCTCTCTTTGTAGGCCAGATCAGAATGAGGAAGTCTGTGGTGATAGGGCTAGTTCTGAATTCTTCGGAGGTGAGCCACACAAATCCCAGGACCCTGGAGGGTGCTCTAAGAGGGTACAACATTAGATTACAATCTTTTTTTTTTAGGGGGGGGGGGAATCACTTTTTTAAGTGCTGGTCTGCTTTTGAGAGGCAAATATCTCCCAGAACAAGCAGATGCCACGCTGGCGGAGGTAGCCTGGACGACAGCAGGAGCCCTGCTACATTCATTTATTTCACTTGTGTACAACAGGTACGCTGATCATTCATTCACTGAGCATCTATATGTGCTGAGCATTTGCTGGGAGTCGAGGATAATCCGTAACACAGCCAGTTCCTGCCTGCGGGGGGGCAAACACACTAGAGGTGGGGACAGTCCATAGGTGGGTAAACAAAGAATGCCACAAGCAAGTACACACTGCAGTAAATGCTCTAAAGGGAACGAACCCTGCACTGAAAGAGGGAATCATATGAAGGGGCTACTTTATTTTTTCTCAACGTTTTTATTTATTTTTGGGACAGAGAGAGACAGAGCATGAACGGGGGAGGGGCAGAGAGAGAGGGAGACGCAGAATCGGAAACAGGCTCCAGGCTCTGAGCCATCAGCCCAGAGCCTGACGCGGGGCTCGAACTCCCGGACCGCGAGATCGTGACCTGGCTGAAGTCGGACGCTTAACGGACTGCGCCACCCAGGCGCCCCGTGGGGGGGCTACTTTAGACTGAGCCGGAGAGGGCTTGTCTGAGCAGATGCTGTGAGATCTGAAGAATGAGAGAGACCCAGGAAGCTTATTCCAGCAGCAAGGACAGTCGTAGGGAGACTATGAACTGAGAGCCTCCAGGATTTACGTTTCTACCCTTCTTTTTCTCCTTTGTAGGTTTCTTTGCATCCTGGCTCCTTTGTGGTTTCTCCCGGAAAAGTATGAAAGACCATTCCTGGCATACGTAATAACTGATACTTTTTAGTATCAGTTTTACTTTACTAAACCGATATCTTTACTAGTGTCAGTATTACTTTTACTAAAAGGTATCAGTTATTAAATATCAATTGCTCTTCTAAGTGTGTACGTGCATTAACTCATTTAATCCTGATGAAGAGCCCCACGATGGAGCTGCTGTTCAGGTCTCCACTTTACAGATGAGGAAACTACACAAGTCAGTATGCAACCGTGGTCACTATTAATATTAAAATTAGTACTTCATTCAACAGGGACCTACTGAGCTTTGTCGGGTTCCTGGAAGACTTCATTTTATTCATTTCTGGCCTTTTCGCTACCCATTTAGACCCTCCCTACCGGCTCGCCTCTTCTATGCGGCTTGCAAATTTTTGCTCAAGTTATTGGCGGGATATCTTTTGACACTGCTGATCAGGTTTTACAAAAAAAAAAAAAAAAAAAAAAAAAAATCAGTTGCTGCATGCTCCCTAGCTGGCCATACCTCTTAGAGTTCTAGCCAGTTTGGTAAATGTTTATCGAGAACCTAATTGTCCAGCATGACCCTAGATGTCAAGATCAGATCTAGAAATTCAAAACGGAGGAAAGAAAAGCGTGCACACAAGTAGCTATAATAGACTAAGATCTATGCCCTCCTTATCATTGAAATGCAAATGTAACTGAGGAAGTGATTCTCCAGCTGCTGATTGGGAAAAATAATGGCCTATGGTCAGGTAGACAACCACCCAGCAGCGTTCTTAACCTTAGCTTACTTTTATATTTTTTAAATAATAAATGTGTAGCTGGTCAAAAACCTTTTCAACAGGAAGGTGTACCAACTCCATATTTGGGAATATGTTGCCCTTGTTAATCTGATTTGTCTGAGAATCAGACAGATGTCTGAGAAATTTGTCTGATGTGTCTGTCCCCCGCCCAAGTCACCTAGTGTTTTCCTGATTACCTGCCGTGTAGATGTAGATTTAGATGTCAAATTGATTTTTACCTTTAAAAACAAATTCACAGGTATGGCAGCCGAACTTGGAAAACACACCTAAGAAATGAAATAGTACTTGTTGAAGAACTGGCGCCTGGTATGTTTATTTCTAAGTTGGGAGGGAACTTAATTTTTGCAATAAAAAAATAGTGATCTGCCCTTGCCAACAGTGTTGGGACACTTCCCCTTGGGCTCCCCTCTCCTTCTCATTTAGGTAAGTCCTAAAATAAACAGGAAAGGGGAACTGTGAATGAGCCCTGTCCATTATTACAGCTTTTTGTTTGGAAAAAAAAAAAAAAAGATGAAAATTTACAGGAGTTTACAAAATAATTTGTATTTTAAGGGGCACAAAGTTCCCCTCCCAGGGGGACCTGGACTCTTGCTTCATCCATTTTCAGTGCTGCTTCATGTAACGGATGGTCAAACTGCCTCCCTAGGTGGAGAGGGTGAACGTCTGCTTCCTGAGCCATTTTCTGCCTCTGAAATGTCCACATTTGATGAGGTAAGAATACCACAGACGATGTAAAGGACCCAACAACTACTAAATCAGCAGGAAACGTGGTAACACCCGTGTGAGACAACCACACTGCAAGGAGAGTTGATGCGGGTGAATTTTAAAAAGTGCGCCTGGGTGGCTCAGCAGGTCGACTGCGGCTCAGGTCAGAATCTCACGGTTCTTGGTACAAACCCCACCATGGGGCTCTCTGCTCTCAGTGCAGAGCCTGCTTTGGATCCTCTGTCTCTCTCTGTCTCTCTCTCTGTCTCTCTCAAAAATAAGTATACATTTTTTAAAAATAAAACAAAAAGGTCTTTTCCAACTGGCATCCTGATAGGGGCCCATCCCCCTTTCTGTTGTTGAATCTAAGAACCTTTTTTTTTTTAAGGAGCAGAATGTAAATTGTAATGTAATTACTCAAATAGGCGGAAGATGACATCCTGGACCTGTGTCCACTGATGACAGGAAAACACATGCTGACCCTGGTTTTCAACTTGGCCACCATGTGGTAGAGGGACCTCGGGACAACAGTTTTTAATCTGGGTCTGTGACCTTGGATCGAAAACGAAATTACATCTTCACTTTCCCTAACTGAAACTTAGCATTTCCCTCGATTATGAATGTAGGCAACAAATTAGAATAGTAACAGGAGCACCTGTGACTTTCTCACCAAGCGAAACCAGGGATTTTTTCCAATCGCATGGCAATTGCCATACACACCCGAATTATAGTTATCCCTACTTTGGATCACGACAACACGTTAGAGATGCTGTTAGGTCTTGTTATTTACAATATTACTAAAGAAGCACATCTGTTACTGTGTCAAAATGTTATTATCTTGCAACTGTATTTCAACATAATTGGCTTCCTTTGTAATTTTATGTATTTTCTTTTAACTGAAAAAAAAATGTTTTAAAATTGAAAAACGTTCTGAGAAGCATCTATAGACTTCCGTGGACTGTCAAAGGAGTACATGCCCCCCTCCCCCAACCCCCACCCCCAAAATATTGAGAACCTCTTAGTAGACTCTCAGTATTGTCCGCATTGCTTCAGATGACTTCAGTATTGCCCCATTGCAAAAACACAGCTTCCATGCGGCACGGGACCTATAAAATTAACCATTTAGTACATTTCACTGTGCCTTTCACGTGGTTTTAGTTCCCACTTTTCCTCAACGAAAACCTCAAATGCAGTACCATTGTGAAATACAGAATCGTTTGATCTTCAAATCACCGGCTAAAACTGCGTCAGCTTTCAGCTATTCAAGAGCTGGCTATCTGAGCTGTGAATTACCAAGGTCCCCTTTTCTCCCTGGCTTCCTCTTTGGCTGTTTACCATGTGGTTCTTTTACTATGGGTCACAGGTGCACTGACAGATAGGCAGGGCACCCAGGGGAAATGACATTCAAATCTGACAATTTTCCTACATCATTAAGAAGTTGTGGATGGGTGGAGGTTGAAAGTGTTGATTATATTAAGATTTTGGATTACCTGCGGATTTTAATTACTATGCCACCCCTGTCCCAGGGCCCTCTGTCTCCTCCTGCCACTGCACTCCTGTGGCTCTAATGAGACTCTTATCAGATGCTGTTTTGTATTGTTGGTTATCTTTGCAGTGCACATGCTCTCTGAGTTCACGGAGCCTATGTTATCCTCTTAGATTGCCGCTGGCGCTTAGCAGACAATAGACCTGCCATAAATATGTGTGGTTGAATTGAATGGCTGTCTACTGTGCATATTTAGTGGGCCTTCATGCTTGAAGATGTGGTACTAACATGATTATTTTCTACCTTGGATTTGTTTAGACAACATCTATCCCACAAATACTGAACACTTACTATGTGCCAGGCATCATGGCTGACGTTAGAAACAAAGATGAATGTGATATAACCCCTTCCTCCAAGGAGGCTAGGGCCATCGGGAGACTCCACTGCAATGGAGTGTAATGACAGCAAAGACAGGGGTGTGAACCTGGTGTGTTGGTGGCCCCAGGGAGGGAGTGGTCAATTCTGGAGAATGAGAGAGAGCAAGCTAGAGTGGGAATCCAAAGAATGAGCAGGACTTAGCCAATGCAAAGAGGGGGCTGGAGACCTTCCTGGAATGGAGAACCACAAACCTTTCATCATTGGAGGAACAGAAATCACTCTTTACCTACCCATCACTCATTTCCTCCCCTTCCACCCTTCTTCCCTGCTGACAGAACTTTAGTTTCCTATCTGGAATGATCTGGGATGACCTCAAGGGAGGTATGCTCCTCCCCTCAGACCCAGGCTCAGGAGCCAGTCAGGAGCCAACCCCGGTCATTCCTTTTCACTTTGCCAGTGATTGGTCTAATCTAGAGCGGACATGTGACCACATTCCTGTCAATGAAAACTATGGGGAAGTCAGCTCTGGTCCCTGCTTTGGATACAAAAGGACAGAGTCTTGTTGGAGAAAGCTAGCTTTCCCCTTCTTGGCTTGATATTTGCAAATGTGGCAGTTGTCTTTTGACAGCAGAAAGATAACAAGACCTTGAGGGTTCTTTGATTTTAACACAGAATAGCAACCAATACTGGCAACTGAACTCCTTGTGTGCAAATATTTAACCCCCATTTTTCTCTGCTACAAGTAGTTAGATTTTTTTGCTTTGTAGCTAAACACATCATAACTGATTTAGACAACTTCCTCTCACTATTTTTCACAGGCCTCCCTGATGGGTAACAATGAGATCACATGATTCATACTCTTGAGTTTTACCCACTAAGACTCACTTCCTTCCTTCTTCAATCTCTCCAGTCATTTTAGGGAGACCCCAGCCAAGTGTCTTTGAGAATGTGGCTTCCTCCCTGATACTCTGTGTCACCCCTCATGCTGCAACAGTATTCTATGCAAAGGTAGGAAGGAGGCCCTATTCTCTGCCTCCGTGTTCACTAAGTCACTGACCCCACAGTGGTGTCAACGCCTTGAATATCATAAGCCTTGGTCAAAGTACACCTTCCAGCTCCTGCCTCCCCCTGCTCTCTGTTGGATAATGTCTGAAGAATAGGAAGCATACTGTTTTCATCTACTTTTCTTTGTGTCTTTCCACAGAAGCCTAACATCAACCTCTTCCTTTAGACAGAACAAAACAACAAACCCCCAGGCATATCAATCCATACCAAAGGATGCCTCAGAGTTCAGGTGCACTGGCCCCACACAACTACTCTCCAATGAGCTCAGCCCAGAGTGTGGTTACGTGTGTATATGAAAGAACGGGAACATAAGATTTCAAAGATCGGCAGGCAGGGACCTTATATATCAAGCTAAGAAGCGTAAGCTGTAATTTCTAAGCCGGAGCTTCCCCCAAAGTATGCTATATGTGTACTCTCTCCGCCCTTGGGACTGCTGTGCAGAGCCTGGCAGCCAGAGCCCCTAGCCCAGTTACCTCCAGCAGCAAGTGGCCTCCTGTGGGTCTAGGAGGGTAGAAGAAACGCAGTGGAGCCTCATGGGGCCATGACATGAAAAGATTGTAAAGCGATGAGGAGTCATCGAAGGATTTTTAAAAAGAAGCAGTCTAATGAACTTTCCATCTTGGAAGAAAATGAGAGGGCAATGGATGGGGGTAGACAGGGAGCTTGGGACCAGGAATACCAATTCACCTAAAACAGCCCAGGTTTGAAGTAGGAACAGACCAAATTATGGAGTAGGAATGAGAAAACAGAAAGGACCTGGGATATGAAAAATCTTAAGGAGATAAAACTATTGGACTTACTAGTTGATTAGATATAGAGAGGGAGGGAAGTATCCGAGATGACTTCCAGCTTTTGGACTAAGAACGTGGGTGGACAATGGTGTCACCAATATTGGGAACATGTGGGGGAAAGGTATGGAAGAAAGCTGGTTTGAGGTGCATGTGGGATTTCAAGAGAGGTGACCAGTAGGCATTTTGACATATAGATCTAACACTGAAGAGATCACTCTGGCGTAGAGATTTTAGAGTTTTCAGCAGGTAAGTAATGGTAGAAGCCCATGGGTGTTGGTGATATTGACCAGGGACAGTAGAACAGTGACAAGAGACAGAACGGTGACGAAAGCCCTAATCAGCGGGTCAAAGGACAGTCCTAGTGGGCCTCAATCTCTGTCTCTTCAGTTGTCTCTTCTCTGCTTCTCTTTGAGTGCTGGCCTCATTGTCTACTTTTCCAGCCTCAACTTTTCTACTAGGCAGAGAACAAAGGCAACTGGTCGCCCCAGATTAACCACCTCAGTAAGAGACATTTTTTCTCCTACCATCCATATAACAATCCCAAGATAGAACTCTGATTGGCTTTGTTTGGAGGATGTGACCCATGCTTAGACCAAACACAATGGCAAGATATGGAGCACTGAGATCGGCCCGGCTCGGTCATGTGCCCACATCTTGTTGGGAATGGGGTACAGGGGCAGGCTCTACTATCAGCAAAACAGGGATGGTAAAGCTCTCTGGGCAGGTAAAGATAGTCACCATGATCCCCTCCATATCAACATTTAAAGAGGTAGATAGAAGGAGGGGAACCAGTGACGAGACAGAAAAATGCCATGTCAGAGTAGATTATTAGCTTTAATGGAAGCCAAAAACTGTGTCTTCTTCATATGTGTTTCCTCCTTCCACCCATCCTCGGGTACCTAGTGCTGTATGCCTATAATCGACAAGTGTGTATAGAATGAATTTATAAGCACTCCACATGATAAGTAGTGGGGATTTGTCAAAAGACGTAACAAAGACTAGCACCCAGAAATCAGAGTTGGACATTATACAAAAGCACATTTTTTAAAGTAGCTGGCCACTACTGACAAAGTTATTAACAGATTCTCTGGAAAGAGACGATTTTTTTTTTTTCATGATTTGGACGAAGGTACCACATCGATTTGCGCCAAAATAGTTACGGTTGAGAGTTTGATTGGGGAAGTGTCTTGTGGAAATCAGGTGGTGGTGTTTTAAAGGATGTTCATTTTATTGCTCTGTTCTAGGGCTGACTGTAATTTCATGCTGCATTTGCAGGCCGGCAAGCAGACACCTTAATTACTGCGGATGCCAGATAGAAAGAGGAGTGCTAATCAAATCTTTATTAATTGGTGACATACTTCCACCTTTGGGGAACAGATGTTAGGAAGGAATGGAAGCTTGAAACCATAGTACCCAGCAACTCCCCTCAGTCAGTGGTGAATGTGTATTCATTTTTATTAAGTACCTTTCATATCCACTAGGGGGAATCCTAGGGCACATCAAAACTTGGCAATTCTATGTGTAATGGAATGATATACCCATGAAAATGTGCTTGTCTGTCAATGGGTGTGTCCTCCACAGTGTAAGAGTTCAGAGATCTGTCACGTTATCATATTTTCCAAACATGAGAGACTATCATTGAAGGTGTGTTCAAAAAAAATCAACTGTTTAAACTCTAACTGGATAGAAGGGATCCAGTAACCATCTTAGATGAAAGTTTTTACTGTAAACAGATATTTCTAGCATAAGAAGGAGAGTTTTTATTTGTTAGAATCTTTGCTTATTAAAAAAATAGAAAATGCTGAATCTTTGCCCTTTCAATTTGAAAGAGCTTAATTTTAAATACCTGTTAGACACCAGTGTGATCTTAATGCTCAGTGGAGTTCTTAAAGTATTATTGGCACTCAGTTGATAATTATTATAATTATTATAAGCTTGTCTAACATAATTACAGTATAAGACTCTTCTCTTTCAACACAAAGCCATTTTCAAACAAAGTTTGAAAGGTGCCGTAAATGAACAAATAATCCAAATACAATGTTCAGACTTACAGTCAGTGGTTGTTCCTCCATATTGTCGGTAATATTTGTGTGGGATGTTGCTTTTCTCCTTTTGTGTTTATTGTCTTTAGCAGAGATCATCAATCCACAAATTGATAAATATGTACTGCGCATTTGCCAGGTTAAGTCATTGTACCTGGGGCTGTGGGTACTCCCAAAGAATGACCCCTGTGCCTAAAGAATTCAAAGTCTTTAGTGTACAATTCAACAGATGTTTCTTGAACATTGAGTCTACCCAAGGCCCAGTAAGCTTCATAGGGGTAGAACCATCAGTTTAGCTCACTGCCATATTCCCAGATGTCAACACACGTTTAGTGCATGGTAGGTTCTCAGAAGGGATCTGGTAAAGAAATAGGAAGTAAATAAACAAAGAGTTTAAAGCATAAAAGAAAATATGGAGAGAAACTGAATTAGATACTATCCCTGACCTCAAGGAATCTACAATGGAGTAGAAAAGCTATATCCACAATTAATGTAGGTGTGTAATGTAAATTGCAAGATTCAAATGCTATCATAGACTGGCAAATAAAGTGTTATCCCAGGTCAGAGGAGGAGCCAAGTGGAGGAATCAGTTCAGTTGAACAAATTCAACAGGCAAGTCTGAGTACAGTGCTAGAATGGAACCTGGCAAGCAAGAGATAACTCATTCCCATTCTGGAATAAATGAATGACCATTTACTACACACCAGGCCCTGTGCTCCTTCCTGGGGGCACAAAGATGAATCAGAACTTGATTTCTCTTCTAATTAAATCTTTTAAGGAACTCATAGTCTTGTAGAGAGCTTCTAGTACACTTATAAGGTAGACTCCCAGGAGGAAGTGGCTTTTAAACCGAGCCTTGAAGAATGAATAGGAGTTTGCAAGACGGGGAAAAGGGGAAGGATATGTTAGAGAAAAGTTACACCCCTTCCTCTTAGAAGTGCATAACACTGGGTAAGTTATTTGTCTTCTTCCAATTTCAGTTTTTTATGCTGTAATATGAAGATAATAATATAAATATCTTGTAAGGATATTGTGAGTATCCAATGAGAATTGTTTGCATTTCACCAGACTTGGTATAGAGTATCATATTAAAAACATTATTGTGTAATTTTTGCCTTGGATCTATTAAAATGATATACTATAGTCACACACAAAAAAAAGTATAGCAGGGGCACCTGTGTGGTTCAGTCGGTTAA
Source organism: Prionailurus bengalensis (assembly GCF_016509475.1). Classification (NCBI taxonomy): domain Eukaryota; kingdom Metazoa; phylum Chordata; class Mammalia; order Carnivora; family Felidae; genus Prionailurus; species Prionailurus bengalensis. The sequence continues at coordinate 115,512,319 of NC_057358.1, forward strand.
GCATCCAACTCTGGATTTCGGCTCAGGTCATGATCTCGTGGTTTGTGAGTTGGAGCCCCACATGAGGCTCTGCAGTGACAGTGTGGAGCCTGCTTGGGACTCTCTCTCTCTCTCTCTCTCTCTCTCTCTCTCTCTCTGTCCCTCCCTGGCTCCTTCTCTTTCTCTCAAAATAAATACATAAATTTTTTTAAAAAGTATAGCATATGCAAAATCATGGAGGCACGAAAGGGCCTGGCTTGTTTAAAGAATATCCCACTGCTAAAAATGAAATACAGTACCAGGTATATCCCCAGCTCCTCAGCATAAAGCCCTATATATGGAAGTCCCTTAGTAAATACTTGCTGTTTTTGATAATGATGGTAAGGGCCAAAAGATGAGCATACGTCCTAAGTGCTGGCCAAACCCAAGTAATATGCTCAGTACTAGGCACGTGCCCAAGAAATGCGAGTTAAAAGTCCTTCCTAAGGATGGGATTTGAAGTGGGCATTATGAGCTAAATTGTTGCCCTCCTCTCCCGTATTCACATGTTGAAGTCCTAACCCCCAGTATTTCAAAATGTGACTATATATGGAGACGGGGGTCTTTGATGAAGGAACAGGAAGTTGGTCAGGGTGGGTCCTAATCCAGTATGACTGGTGCCCTTGTAAGAAGAGGAAATTTGGACAGAGATGTGTACAGAGGGAAGACCATGTGAAGACACAGAGAGAAAAAAAGGTCATCTACAAGCCAAGGAGAGAGGTCTCAGAAGAAACTCTGCTGACAAGTTAGTCTCAGACTTGAGGCCCCAGAACTGTGAGGAAATAGGTTTGTGTTGTGTAAGCCACCCAGCCTGTGGTGTTGTGTTTTGGCAGGCCCTAGCAAACGAATACAATGGGTTAACGTAGCCTTAGACCCCTGGTATCTGATAATGGTAATAATAACGACAATGATATTATTTGAGCATCTCCTGTGTGCCAGGCTTGGAAACCCAATGGGACGGCCAGAAGATCCAAGAGCCCGAGGCTACATAATTACTGAGTGGCCTGCCTCGGGCCACAGCTAGCCTACAGAGTCTCTGTACACGGCAAAAGCATCTTTTCCTTGGGACATACCTCACCCCGTGCCAGGGAGCAGGGCTCGGTGAGCGGAAGAAGGCAGGCTGGAGTGCAGTCCTAGTGGGTGGATTCCGGGGATCCTCCAGCCACAAGAGGGTCTTGACCCAGCCTAATGCTGCTAATTGAACTCAGAAGAGCTCTGTCTCTAGTCCTTATTCAGCAAGAAAGCCAACCTGCTGGGACCACACACCTGTCCTGTTGCCAGCCTCCCCTCCCCCAACCCCAATCAAAGAGACTGACAAATCGATCTTTGATTATTGGACTGTGAATGTGAGTGTGTGTGCCTTTCTTAAAGCTCCTGAATGTTCCGAATGTGCAGCTTTCATGGTGGGCAGAAAAAGGCCTCTGACAGTGTAAATATTTAATCACCATTACGAATGTCCAATAAATGAAGGGAGTTGGGTTTCAAATTGGCTGGTTCAGATGATTAAAGCACAGAAATCATAGCAGGGTAAAAATAAAGTACCCTCAAAAAAAAGTACCGTCTTTAGAACTCAAGATGATTTCTATTTCTATTCCACCGAACGCTGTGTGGGTCACCTGTCCTTGAGCCAGGAGGGAACGGAGAATATCCAATTTCTCTTTAAAGATTTGGGGGGTGGCACGGGCGAGGTCTGGAGATGAAATTTGGCAATCTCTTAATAATCCTGTTTCGGTTAATAATGAAAAAAAAGGGAATTTCTCAACTGTATTGAAGGGACGGCTGAAGCTCTCCCTTAAGGAGAAATGTCTAAAAAGGAAAAAGCAGTATGTTCAGTTTCGTGTCTTGTTTGAAAATATACTTCAAACGTGCAGCAGTGTTTTAGAGATCATAACCACCCCCGTCCCCATGTCACCTTCTGAACCCTAAGCTCCCGGTAGTTCCTGGTTTACTTGTAAGGTAAAGCTTTCAGCTTTATGATTTAGCTGGAAAAAAAAAATATGATCCTACCCAGTCGAGTTTCCGTTTGTCTGTATCACCAGGTTGAACTTCGTACAGGACAGTCTGTGCAGAGAGAAGAAAAGTGGAGCTCTTCCACTGCCAGATTGGGGGAGAACCAAACATTTGGAAAGACTAGGAGTTCCATTGTGCCTAGCAGTCTCTCATGCGTTCCATCAATGGACAAGCAGAACGTCTGGGTTTAAACATCATTCTAGGTCACTTCTCTCTCCACGTTTGGAGGGACGTTGAGGTAAGGTTCTGACAGGAAACAGGGAACACATGCAAATGGGTACATTAATGAAGGGACCACGGCAGATGTGTGGGCAAGATGAAGGGAGAAAGGAAGGGCTAGTGACAGAGGAAGGCATGGGCTCCCACAGGCCTGAGGGTCAGCGAGTGGTTATTACCCAGGGAAGGCTGTCCGCAGGATCTATAGCCTTCAAAGGGACACAACCAAGGCCAATGAACACAGCCACGGGGAGGGAACTGGGGGAAGAAATATCTGGGCATCACCCATTAGCCATCTACCTCTGGATCTCTTGCTGGGACCTCCCATTGGCTGAACCCAAACAGAAGCCAAAAAAGCAAGGGAGATGCCCATAAACGTCGAACTTCCGGGCATAAGCAGGATGGGGAAGCGTGGGGAAATGGTATGTGCAGAGAAATGGAGAACATCCAGCACAGATGGGGAAGAAGATAGAAATAGGAAGGGTTAGGGAAGGCGCAGAAGGCAAGGTGACCGCTCAGTCTCCCATGGGATTTGAACTTGGGATTCTGTGCACGAGGCTGCTGGCGTCCGGGAGATGCTGTTTGGACTCCCGTACTCCCAGTGCCTTCCTCAGGATGGGTGACAAGTGGGAATGTTCTGACCATGGAGACCATGCTGAACTTCCCAACAGCAATGATCCAAGCACAAAGCCAATGCCAGTTGCTTCTTGCCCACCTTGGTGGAAGCATTTTCTAGGGAACAGCAAGGGTGTAAGAATCCGAAGGGAAGCCAGCTCGGTGGTGAGCAGCAGGCCTCTCACTTCCCAGTCCAGAAAAACTTTATTGTCAGCTCAGAGCATCTCCCTCTGTCAGAATCTCAAGGAAATGGAAGTATGAGTGACTGTGAAGTTATCTGTGTGTTTATCTTATCGTCTGCTATTCATTTCAAGAGTTTGAGTTATTATTAATATGAGGGCCTGGTTTCTGGCAGCTCTTCTCTTTGAATGGGTTTATGCCAAGCTGCCAGTTATCAAAGGATTCGGGGCCTAGGATCATGTTAGCGGGGAGCCTCAGAGCTGTGATGGCAGAACAGAGACGCAGGAAAATACACCGTACTAAAAGGGGATCAGCATTTTGTGTCCAGTCCTTGATGCCCTTTCGGCTCCGTATCTCAAAAGAACTGCAAGGAAAATGCGAGCAGGGACAGACTGAAATCTTGTGAAAATCAGACAAAAGCTGGTTACCGGGAGATTGCTCAGCACGTTACACAGGTTCCGCAAATCTGAAGAAACAATTCACCAGTGATTTTGCGTACTTCACCCAGGTGGTCTGGGAAAACACTGGGACGGCTGATGATTTGCCACAATTTTGCTTTCAACCAGTAAGGGTCCCAGACTCAGTGGTTACACTGATAATTTTTGTGAATGTTTGGAGAAAGGGCTCGAGAGAAACTTCATGACACTGAGTGCATTACCTGAGAAATGAGTTACTAGGGTGCCAGGATGGCGTCTCTTAAAAACCAACAACATTTTACACCCTCTCTACAGGAAATAGCTCATTTGTCCCTAAAGCTGACCGAAGGCTGGTATTTAGCTGAAAGGAAGTCATTGGACCTTGAGTAAAGAATTGTTTATTTGTACCTCCAACCCATTCTCCCATCTACCGTTGCAACTCTGCTGGTAAATGACCGTGAACTATTTATTAAGCAAGCCATGACACAGGAAAGAGGACAACAGTAATGTTTGGGGTCAACCAGAATTCCATCACTTTAACCAAAGGCATGGGGCAGTGTCGCCAAGCATAAGAATGCTCAACACTTGCCTGGGGCCATGTTGGGTGGGCAAGAAGACAAGCATTGTGTTCCTTCAGTCACATCTTAACTGTGCTGCATTTGACTGACTTTTCATGGTGATTGAGTTGCATTCAACTCATCTCTCTCAGCGTCAATTCAAACTTATTAAATGGCCCTTCATCTTATCTGCTTTCAACCATCTACTCAACAGCAGACGGGGAAAGGAGGCTGGCTCATTTCTTTTTCCTGCCAGTCACCAAAAGGGGCTGGGAGCTTTGATAAGGGCCTGGATGTGGAAGACCACATAGATGTGAGCAAAGCTGTGGAGAAGGAAGTGGCCTGTTTTAAGTCCTAGAAGGACAACACTGGTACTATTCGACCCACTGGGCATTTCCCAAATGCTGCCAAGGGGTTGTAGCTCCTTGTACAAGGCAGAGAATTCGTTGACCACTAGAACTAGTATCTTAGTTGCTTTTGATCTCTGCCAGCCCAGTCATCCCTACAGATCACTGTCAGATAATTTTTTTAAGTCAGAAAGAAAACTGAAAACACCAGTGATAGCCATCTTGTGACTGTGACCAATCGCCTACCGAGCAGCTCTTAATGTCCTGAGCCTCAGCAGGAAACCACTGAATCTATAAAGTCCTGTCCAGCAGAAATGAGTCTGATTGTGGATGGTCTGGTTAACCCAGATTGCCTTAGATGCCTGAGGGAGTTGATATTTTCTCATTATGAAGACTTTCCCATCTACTGAATGCTACAAATAAAACTGCTCGGAATCAGTCTGAACTGCCTGTTTCCGTGGTAGCAGGCCTCTGTCTGGAGGATAAATCTGCACCATCTTCTTTTTCTCTGGGTTTCAGCCCGTTGTGTTACAAGGAGTTCCGAATGTGCCACGAGTGACGCCCACCAGGATGGGCTCCATCAGTTGGAGAGGAAAGCTTTGTTGCCAATGGGACTTGCCCCCTTGGCCAGACGCCAGCGTCCAGGAGAAAGCCATCAAAGACAGAATCCACATGCTTAAATATTTATTTTTGTTGTTCGTGTTTCCCACACTTTTCAAATGTGAACTTGTGTCCTGAAGGTGGAGCTTTAGTACACAGGAAAATCGGAAAGGGGCAAACATGTTTGTACAAAATGGGGTAGAATCAGCAAAGAATACATTTATATGCTTCCTAGTCTCCTGCATTTTTCATGCCAAAAAGTAGGCACAGATTCTGATTTCTTTCACCATGGGCGCCTGCATCCAATTAAATGGGAAGAAAAAGCAGCGTGCTTTCAAGAGTGGGGCTTATGGTCCCGTGGAATGGTGAGAAACTGTAGCCATCAAAGCCATTTATACTTCTTGCTGGTAGTATTTTTAAGATGTCTCTTTCTCAAAACGAGGCAGCAATGAATTGAGTAGTGATCAAAATGCTGCCCCATAGAGTATGCTTAATCCAAATAGCTCCCAAGATGGTCGGCCACTGATTGTACCGACTCGGCAGGACTTAGAGAAATTGCTTGGTTACTAGTGAAGTAAAACTATCTCCGGAATGGAATTGAACTGTTGCTTCTCAGCACATAACAACACTGCCACAGCCGGTTCATGACAGCGGTGGAGATCATCGCCTTCTTCATCGCTCACAGGGAAAATTGTCAAACTGCCAGCACGTAAATGCCCTACTATGCGGTGACGGCTTCTGTGAGCTCCTGCAGATGTCTCTCACGTACCGCTCTCCCCATTTCCAGCCGTGCAGAAGTTCTTAAAATATTTCTGGTGGGCAGGGATTGGGGGAGTGAGGCCTGATGATTCTGGAACAGAGACGGCATCTGATTTGCCTAACGGCTCATCTCCTGGTGAACATCGGCCTGGTGTCCCGGCTCTTTCCCCTTCCTCCTCCACTCCTACCGGTCTCCCGGCCACCACCACTGCAGTGGAAAGAGCCACCTTACAGCTCACGAGATTATTTACTGCCCCGCGGGTAGGCAAAGACAATGTTATCCAGTCTCAAATGAGGAAATTACGAAGGGATCGATGACCACGCTGAATCCAGAATAGGAGAGCCGCCGCTGGAGTGATCCGATCCTTTCACTGCACGTCAAGGGCAGAAACTTTTCTTTCTCTTCTGCTTCTTACCTCACCTCACCCTCAGCTCCTCCAGCGTCTCAGAGCTCCTTCTCCTGCCTTATCCCTCAGCACGGGGCGGGGACGCGATGCACTACTGTAGACGTTGAAAACCTGCAACAGCCGTTCCTTCAAGAAGGCTCAGCATCTGGAGGAAGCCCACTTACCCCGTCCCCCCTGAGACAGATTCCATCTAGAGTTGGGGAACCAGGAATGGAAGGAAGAGAGGGGATGCAACCAGTTACTCTCCCTGGGCCCCCTGGTCTGGAAATAATCAGGGAGGGGACAGAGATCTGTTTGCAAGGATGCATAAGGGTCCTCAGGTACACCATCTGGATCATCTGCCAGACTCTAAGTGTGCTGGTGATGCCATCGGCCGCCTCAGGAAGCTGGGAGGCACTCGTGCCTCCTCTAGGAAGCCCCTCCTGCAAAATCATGAACGGACACCCAGGTGTGCAATGATTCAGACATTCGCCGTGCTTCACAAATTCTTGCTGGCTTTGGAGGCACCCCTGGGTGAGGTGGGGAGACCTCGGAGGGTCCAAAGAAAAGAAGTGGGAAAGGATGAGACAGAGGGAGAGCCTCTAGGGAAATAGGGTACCTGGCTCTAAGATTAGAAGGCTGGGCTGGGCTGGGCAGGGCAGGTTGGAGCATTTAACTTGGGGACCTTTTCAGTTCTCACCTGCGGAGGATGACCTCGCAGCGGTATCGAATGGGCCACAGGTGGCGCTCGGCTAGGGTGGGATGCGTAAAGAAAGGGCCCTGGAGCTAGATAGGGATTCGAATCTCACCTCCACTGTCAAACCAGCATTAGGACCCCGGCGGAATTCCATAACCTCTCCATGATCATTCTCACTGCTAAACGGGAGTGATAATAACAGTCACTCATTAAAAGGGTTATCAGGGTATTAAATGAGTCTTAGTCCATGTGGTAAATTTGGAACAGCCCCCGGCACACAGTAAGTGCTCAATAAACGTTAGCCAGGATCATTAAGGTTAGATGGTGAGTAGAACTTTCTAAGCACTAGGTCTGAGAGCCTGGGACTCCGTTGCCAAGGGAGATGAGAGAACCTTTTCAAATATGGGAGCTCTGGCCCCGGGGATTGTCCAGAAGCGGAGTCTTGGCGCCTGCCTGTTCCTCACCTCACTCCTGTGACCAGGGGAAACCCAACCGCTGTGGCAGGGACGCCTTGGTCCCCTGAGCCTCCCCGGCTCGTCCACGTCTCCCGCGCGCCTCCCCTGGGCCTCCCTCCCGCCGCTCCACACCTGTCAGCCTCCCCGCAGCCTCCCTGTGGCCTGAGCCCTGGGCCTCAGCTGCAAACCCTCGGCGCCCTGGGTTCTGGCTCCCCGTGCATTGCGTATCCCCAGGCTGCTCTCGTAAACAAAACCCGAGCGTTGGAGCAGCCCCGCGGGCGGACGGGCGGGCGCGGGAGCCCGCTCGGCGTACTGCTAGCGCGCCCCGGGAGCCCCGGGAGAGCCAAGGGGCGATGGTGGCGGCCGCGGCGGCAACAGCAGGCTGCTCAGCTTTGTTATGAATAGATGAAAGAGGCCACCTACACAGTAACCCAAATTACGAGACCTTCCTCCTCCCTATCTCACCGAATCAAGAGGGGAGGGGAGATGGGCGTGGAGGGAGGGCGGGCGGGCAGGAGGCGGAGGGCGGAGGAGGAAGAGGATGAGGAAGGGGGCCAGTTGCATCCCACTTTCACAATGGGAAAGTGAAACGCACAAGCGCACCCAACCTCTCCAGCCCTCCCCGCCTGCCTCGCTCCCCTCCGCCCGTCCCCTCCCTTACCCTCCGCGCCTCCCCGCGAGCGCCAGCGCTGCACAGAGGAACTCTCCGGAGAAGGAGGGCGAGGAGGAAGCGGCGCCGGAGCGCGCAGGGCTTGCCGCCGCCGCCGCCACCGCCGCCGCCGCACAGGCTGCCGGAGCGACCCCGCCGCGTGCCGCCCTCCCTGCTCTCCTTCCCGGGTGAGCCGCGGGGATGGGGCGGCCGCGGGAGCCCGAGCGCGCGCAGGAGCCGCCGCCGCCGCCGCCCGCGTCTCCGTCGCCGCGCGCCTGAGTCGCCGTCGCCGCCGCGCGCCCTGCCCGGGGACGGCCCCCCCAGCCCCATGGAGGTCTCCCGGAGGAAGGCACCGCCGCGCCCCCCGCGCCCCGCCGCGCCGCTGCCCCTGCTCGCCTATCTGCTGGCGCTGGCGGCGCCGAGCCGGGGCGCGGACGAGCCCGTGTGGCGGTCGGAGCAAGCCATCGGAGCCATCGCGGCGAGCCGGGCGGACGGCGTGTTCGTGGCGAGCGGCAGCTGCCTGGACCAGCTGGACTACAGCCTGGAGCACAGGCTCTCGCGCCTGTACCGGGACCAGGCGGGCAACTGCACGGAGCCCGTCTCGCTGGCGCCCCCCGCGCGGCCCCGGCCGGGGAGTAGCTTCAGCAAGCTGCTGCTGCCCTACAGCGAGGGGGCGGCCGACCTCCAGGGGCTGCTGCTCACCGGCTGGACCTTCGACCGAGGCGCCTGCGAGGTGCGGCTCCTGGGCAACCTGAGCCACAGCTCCCTGCGCAACGGCACCGAGGTGGTGTCCTGTCACCCGCAGGGCTCGACGGCCGGCGTTGTGTACCGCGCGGGGGACCAGAACCGCTGGTACCTGGCAGTGGCCGCCACCTACGTGCTGCCGGAGCCCGAGACCGCGAGCCGCTGCAATCCGGCGGCGTCCGACCGCGACACCGCCATCGCCCTCAAGGACACGGAGGGACGCAGCCTGGCCACGGAGGAGCTGGGCCGCCTCAAGCTGCGCGGGGGCGCGGGCAGCCTGCACTTCGTGGACGCCTTTCTCTGGAACGGCAGCGTCTACTTCCCCTACTATCCCTACAACTATACGAGCGGCGCCGCCACCGGCTGGCCCAGCATGGTGCGCATCGCGCAGAGCGCCAAGGTGCTGCAGTTCCAGGGCCAGGCGGCCCTCGACTGCGGCCACGGCCACCCCGACGGCCGGCGCCTGCTCCTCTCCTCCAGCCTGGTGGAGGCCCTGGGCGTCTGGGCGGGTGTGTTCAGCGCGGCCACCGGCGAGGGCCAGGAGAAGCGCTCCCCCGCCACCACGGCACTCTGCCTCTTCAGGATGAGTGAGATCCAGGAGCGCGCCAAGAGCTGCTCCTGGGACTTCCAGACGGCCGAGCAAAACTGCGTAAGTCCTGCCGCCGGGACGCCGAGGGGAGTGCTCCCGGTGGGGAGCCGCCGCCAAGGGCGAGCGGGAGGGAGACCAGGTTGCCATTTACCAGGTCTGGGATTCACACGGCCGGCTGGCGGCCAGCGAGCCGTTTTCACGGGGTCTCGGAGACCTTCGGCTGCTCTAGAGCACAGCCAGAGGTCCCCAGAGGGAGCGTAAACGGCGAGGTGGAGAGGGTAGGAGTTTGGCTTAAAACTCTAGTGACTGTATCCCAGTGTCATCCTTCTCTGTCCAAACGACGCTTGTTTGGGGCTGAGCCGCCGCAGGCAGCCTACCCGCTCCCTTCCCTAATCGCCTCCCCAGGTGTACGGGTGTTAGCCGGCGTGTGGCTTGACCCTTCTCAACTCGGTTGCCAAACACAGCGCCCTGGGCAGAGAAGTCGGTGAACCCAAAAGGCATGCTGCCACACCCCAGCCGTTGCGCACCCCCCTCCCCGCAACACATGTGATGTGGTCTGAAGAGTTGGTAGCCTGCTCAACCTGGGTCAGTGCTGGCCTGGAAAAGCGGCCCACGCTGGGTGGAACGGAACCGTCAGCCTGACCTAGTGCGAGGGCGGGCGGGAGGCTGTGGCTCTGCCGTGGGGGCAACTGTGGTCTCTGGGGGGAGAGGCAGGGGAGGTTGAGGTGGCTTTGTGGATGAAAGCTTCAGCCGGGAGGGAAGCAAGGAAAGATGTTGGGGTGCTACAGGCAGCTTCTGGGCTCCACGTTGCCGGTGGAGACTGTGGGGCGCAGAAGCACCACCCTTGTGTTGTGTCCAACCAGTAAGAGCACAGGTTTCCCCTGGGTTCTCAGGGCAGCCCCAGCTTGACTCTGGAGATTGGCAGCTCTTTGACTGGAAAATAAAGCCGCGGTTCAAGAGGGTCCAGTTGATGGGGATTATGGAGCCATTGTGCACTTCTCAGAGGCTGGTTTCCTTCCAAGGCTGCTGGCACATCGACTCCACATATGGCTCCTGAGAGGGGAGCCTGCTGAGAGCCTCCTTTATAACTGGACAGAAATCAAAGAGCAGAGATTAATGGCTACAGGTGTTGCCATTGTTTTGGTATAAAATGCGTCAGAGAGGAAGGGGAGAAGTCTCCACTTGGAAAATGTGTTGTATTGATACATTGTTGCATAAGCACACAGGAGAGCCCTGGCTCTAAGGTATGTTACTATATGTAGGGGAAGACACTCTCACCCCCGCCCCCCCCCACCCCTGTCTCTGAAAAGCACATCTCACCAAATATTAAGTCCTATTATTCAGGGAGAAAAAAAACTGAGGTCTTTTGCAAGGCTCCTTAGATGGTCATTTGCTTTTCTCTCTCCTTGCCTGTCGGTTGTGTGCTGGGACACACACATAATGCCTTTCTTTAGTTACTGGTATAATTTTTTTAAGCATAGATAACAAATGATGCTCCCTGAATGCCTTCATCTTGCCATACACATATATTCAACATCTATTTTCATGAGAGCTTTATAATCTGAGAGCTCCAGTTTGGCAGAAACCATTTCCTTCTACTCCTCTGTTGAAAGACTTGAACATACCCGCCCCTCCGCCCCCCAGACGTTACTTAGTGCCAAGCTTCAGGCATACTTGGTCTCTGGGGTTAATGACAAGACAGCTCAGAGGCCCACAGCAGGTAATAACAGTGGAAGTCCGAGCTTTGCCATCTGACAGCTGTGTAGATGTGTGGAGCCAAAACATTTCTCTTGACTGCCTCTCTCTACCCGTTGGGTCCTGGAGGACTTAGTTCCCTTCCAAACCCAGCAGACATCCTGAGTGCACTCGCTCACAATCCACGTTTTGGGGTGGTCAGGTCTTCCTACTTGCTCTGGGATGAGGAGGGAAGGGGGTGGGTCAGAGCGCTGTTTACCCATCTTCGTGGGAGCTTCCGGGAGAGAGGTTCCCTTGGAAATCAAGCCAAGGGTAAAAACCTGCAGCCAAAAATCTGGGGTTGGAAAAATAAATAATTAAAAGAGGTCCCTCCGCAGCATTTCTTGCTGCTGCTTATCAAGAGCTCCCAGTGTGCTCAGAGCGGGGTGTTCTGAAAGACAGGGTCCCTACCTCCTGAGCTTGTCATCCAAGTTAAATAATATACTCTGCTTCAAACAATAGCATGTCATGGCTGCACAGGTGGGAGCTTGGAGTTTTGCATTTATTTTTTCATTTCAGTAAATTCCTTGCTGCTAGTATGCATTACAAAAGCCTTAATGGAAGTGAATTTCAAGAGGGGTTTGAATGGGGGGGGGGAGGAAGGTAGTTTTGATGAAAAAGCTGACAATTTTTCTAACCTATCAAATAGGCAGATAAGATACTCAGTTCAACAAATATTTGTTTGACACCTGCCGGTGTAAGCAATGCTCTGTGCTGGGCGCTCCTGATTTTGCCACTGAAAGGACAATGGCAGGTTGCAGCCCCATTTAATGGGGTCGTAGGATCAGAGTGCCCCTGGTTGTCACTCAGAACAATGATGTTATTTGCTTGCCTTGGCTGTGCATTTCATTTTCAGGTTTTGAATGTATTTTGGAAAAGGCATGCTGAATTATAGGTGCCTAAAACAAGAGACTGACTTGAAACACTCTAGAGGGAGCCTCAATAGATTCCAACAGCAATTCTGCAGAGCAGACACAGTAATTTTAACAGTAATCCACAGGCAGTGAGGCCCGAGTGGCTGGATTTGCTGCCTTCTCCTCTCCTACTAGATGGCTCTCTCTTATTTTCCATCTTCAATCAACCACGGGGAGCAGAGTGACAGGAGCGACTGGGTTGCGTTTTCTCCTCTTAAGTCAGTTGCTTCTCCTGCTAAGGATGAATTTACGAGGTGCTTGTGCAATGAGTGAGGAACATCCCCATTTACCTGATGAGGAAGCCCAAGATCAGTTGGGTCACTTGCTCAAGGTAACAAAACAAGCGTCTGAGCCTCCCAGCTTAAACTCAAGTCTTGAAATGTCTACTTCTATATTCTTTCCACCACTCGAGTGCTTTTCAAGCTTTCCCTTGAAAGTCCTAATTACAAAGGAAGCAACCAGCCTCCCCTACCATGGGGGGGTTGAGGCTGGAGGCTGCCCTTTGTTTTTTGTTTTTTGTTTTTTTTTTAATTTTTTTGTTCAATGTTTATTTTTGGGACAGAGAGAGACAGAGCATGAATGGGGGAGGGGCAGAGAGAGAGGGAGACACAGAATTGGAAACAGGCTCCAGGCTCTGAGCCATCAGCCCAGAGCCCGACGCGGGGCTCGAACTCACGGACCGCGAGATCGTGACCTGGCTGAAGTCGGACGCTTAACCGACTGCGCCACCCAGGCGCCCCATGCCCTTTGAAGTGTTCTAAAACTTTATGTGATTTTTTTTTTCATTCTGTTCCATAACCTCTCTGTGTGCTTGGGTTAACATATTTAAAAACATACTAAATGCTTTAAATTCTGTACAAATTAGTTAACTCGCTCCCCCTCTGAACTCCTTCTGTCCCTGGCACACCAATGTACTCCTAGCAAAGTGTACCCAAGTTTTCAAGTCTGTTGGTTCCACAGGTACTTGGCTGCCATATTTGGGTCCTGGAGTTGCCTGTGGTCTAAACATGGCGGCCACTCCTCGTATGGACACCAAGGGTAGTGTGGTTTTTGTTTTGTTTTTCATACTGTCGGCTAATAGGACTGACTTTTGTAGTTCATTCTACCCCTTGTGGGGAGACGCACCCCTTCTTCCGTACGTAATTCCAAAGCCTGATATAATTTAGCTGTCACACAGACAACCACAAAACACTCGCCTGCTCTCCAGCCGATGGTAACACAAGATACTTCTAGCCATCACGAGCAGAAGTGATGTCCCAGGACCACTCAGCAATGCAACCTTGTGTGTTGCCTCTTGACCTCAAAATCCACAGTCTTCCTGTGATGTTTATTCCTCCCTGTAGTTTCTGTGACGATCCTGTCTAGCCGTTTTGCAATTTGTAGACGAGATGGTGAATTTTACCCCTGTGCACGCATCTGAAATGCAGGGGTAGATTTAAATAAACCCAACACCCAGTTGGGGAGGGGGGGGTGGGAAACAATCATAGCTACTATCTCCTGGGTAGTTACGATGGCCAGGCTTTGTGCTAAGCGCTTTACATGCTTTGTTTTCAGTTGATTTTCACAGTCTCCCAATGGGGCAAGAGCTGTAGTTATTATTATGATTTTATAGGTGAGAAAATTGAGGCCTGGAGAGTTTTGGTTCAGTTCCACAGCTGCTAAATGGCTGAAGATTTAGGACCTGGGTGGTCTGGCTTGTGGACCTGAGCTTGTAAATCACTGCCATGGGTAGTCCAGCACCGTGGATGTTGGGTTGTGTAGTCAATCCTAACACGCACGGAGCAAGCCAGGCCCTTGCAACTGCTCTGATAAGATCAGCTGTTTGTGGACATAAGACATGATAGGACAGAGGACCCTTGACTGTGAACTGAGTGAGTTTCTGGATTTTCAGACCGAATGACCAAAAGTTCAGACCCTGGGTGGGGTGGTATTAGCTCCTTAGCTGTCATTCTTTATATTCTAGACCGCTTTGGCATTCTTTATATTCAGACTCACAAACGACGTCAGAGAAACCAACAAGGCCTCCGGGGGCTGCTCCCAGTTTTTGTTCTTGGACACGACGTAGCTCATGTCCTGAATCCCGAGATCTCAGCCTGTTAAGTCTGGATTACAGGCACTCTGGTCTTTATTAGCAGCCACGGTTAAAATGTAAGCCCCAGAAGGTCAGGAACGTGTAACAGTTTGTTCTCCGTTGAACCCGGAGTACCTAGCATATAGTACCTGACATGTCATTGGGGCTTGAGAAATATTTGTGGAATTAATAAATGCAGGGTCTCGGAGCATCATGTTGGAAATGTTTTCTGTGCTTGGCAGCAACATTTTCTTCCGTCTGGCCACTTCATACTCCCTTAACTATTGGCTTTGTCTTTTCTTTTTTAAATTTTTTAATGTTCATTTTTGAGAGAGAGAGAAAGAGAGCGAGTGAGCACGAGAGAGGGAGACACAGAATCTGAAACAGGCTCCAGGCTCTGAGCTGTCAGCACAGAGCCAGACGGGGGGCTCAAACCCACGAACCATGAGATCATGACCTGAGCTGAAGTTGGACGCTTACCCGACTAAGTCACCCAGGCACTCCAGCCATTGGCTTTTTCTTAATGTGTGCATCAGGGCCCCTCTCTTTCCTAGTCCTAAGCTATCAGAGATCCTTCACCCCTCCAGCTCTTCCCAGAAAACCCCATTTATTGGAATAGCCCTTCCTCTGCTCTTATCAGTCTGCAACTTTGACCATAGAAACCTGGCATGGTTGGCACTTCTATGGTAAAATGTAATAACATCTGTGATCATGCCTTTCAGTGACAGGAGGAAGGGGCTTTGTGTTACAGAGCAATGGTTCTCAAAGTATAGTGTCCGAACCAGTAGCATCAGCATCACCTGGGAATTTGCTAGAAATGCACATTCTTGGGCCCCACATCAAACTTACTAAATCAGAAACTGGGGACAGGATTGGCAGTCTGTTTTAACAAGCCCTCCAGGCGATGCTAATTCACACTCAGGTTTCAGAACCACTGTGGTAAGGTGACACAATTTTCCTTGTCTTCTGGCGGAGGCACCTGGAGTAAGAACCTGTCCTATTTTTTCTGTTGCAGTTTTACTTAGGGCCGTATAAAGTGACCAGCTCGTTCCACTACCCTTATATTCCTTATGCTTTTCTTATTGAGGGATGATTAACGTAGCATTATATTATTTTCAGGTGTCCAACATTGATTTGACAATTCCATATGTTAGTGAATACCACAATAAACGTAATCACCCTCTGTTGCCATGCAATGTTGTTATAGTATTATTGACTATATTGCCTATGCTGTGCTTTTCATCTCCGTGACTTATTTTGTAACTAGAAGTCTGTACCTCTTAATCCCTTTTATCTATTTCACCCATCCCCCAACCCACCTCCCTTCTGGCCACTACCAGGTCTCATCCTTTTTTAAAAAATTTTTTTTTCAATGTTTATTTATTTTTGGGACAGAGAGAGACAGCATGAACGGGGGAGGGGCAGAGAGAGAGAGGGAGACACAGAATCGGAAACAGGCTCCAGGCTCCGAGCCATCAGCCCAGAGCCTGACGCGGGGCTCGAACTCCGGGACCGCGAGATCGTGACCTGGCTGAAGTCGGATGCTTAACCGACTGCGCCACCCAGGCGCCCCACTCTCATCCTTTTTTTAATAGCTGAGTAATATTCCATTGTATATGTACCACATCTTCTTTATCCATTCTTCTATCAATGGCCCCCGGGCTTGCTTCCATATCTTGGACAGTGTAAATAATGCTGCAGTAAACACAGGAGTGCATATACCTTCTCAAATTAGTATTTTCATTTCCTTAGGGTAAATACCCAGTATTCCAGTAGAATTACTGGGTCATATGGCAATTCTATTTTTGACTTTTTGGGAAACCTCCCTACTGTTTTCCACAGTGGCTGCATCCATTCACATTCCCACCAACAGTGTACCAAGTTTCCTCTTTCTCCACATCCTCGCCAACACCTGTTGTTTGTTGTGTTTTTGATTTTAGCCATTCTGACAGCTGTGAGGGGATATATCGCTGTGGTTTTGATTTGCATTTCCCTGGTCATGAGTGATGTTGAGCATCTTTTCATGTGTCTGTTATACGCCTCCTACTCTTCTAATTGCTCAAAGCAAATACCTAGAAAACCTTCTAAAACCTTTCCATTTGGGGGCTTGTAGTCTGAGTCTCAAGAACCTAAAGGTCACAGTTTAATTAGCTCCATCGCTCTTGTATATAGCAGTCTGTTTGCATTTCATTCCAGAATGTGGTGGGGATTTCTAGAGTCTTCCACTCTGCTGTACATCAGAACCAGTTCCACCGTCGAAACGTCCATATTGAAATTCTCTGAGGATCTACTCTTTATAGCTTCAATCCTGGTAGGAATTTCTATATTAGGCAGAGTCGGTTGCATGAAAGAAACATCCGCTTAAGCTCAAATAAGGGGATGGGGGTCTTAGTGGAAAGAACTATGTGGAATTATGTGGAAATCTAGGAACAGGAGCAGTACTGCGAAGTGGTTACATGCACCGGCTGTGGAGCCAGGTCAGTTGGGACCAAGGCTGCTGCGTATGAGTTTGGGACCTTAAACAAATTATTTAACCTTTCTGTGTCTCGGTTTCTTTGTCTATATATAGAGGGATCGTATTTGCTTCATAGGGTTATTGCCTGGATTAAGGAGTTGATATGTCTTGGATTAACACTACCTGACCCATAGTAAATGCTACGTATGCATTTACTGTCATCACCATCATCATGATTAATAGCAAATAGGATGGGCTTTCCTTGGAATTGGAAGGAGGTTCTGGACCCAAGGCACCTGGCAGAAGCTCAGCGGCAGGAGGTGATAGAGGTTCATTCTAAGGTTTCACTGTCAGCATGACTTAGCACGGCCACTTCCCTCTGTCCTGCTACCAGATGGCCTCCTTTTCCTCAAACATCTGCCCCTCGCACCCTCCACCCGAATGCTACAGACTGCTTTGATACCCACTCCGCCTCTTGATGGTATTTAACCCTCTGTATTGGCTACTCAGTGGCAACACCTTTCTGTATTATTTATTCAAATGACCAAGAAAGAGATAGCATTGGGGTCCAACTCAACTTTTCACGTCCGATTAGAGCCCTCATTCAGAGTAGGAATTTCTTGTCCTCAGGGGATATACTGCCCCTTGGTCCGGTCAGAAGAAAGGGGATCAACATGGCCCCCAGAAGGCCCAGTGGGCAGATTCCCTGAGAAAGGAATTGTGAAAGGGCCACATCATGACCTCCATGTTGACGACAGCAGCGTGGCACCATCTCTGTCTCCCTTTAAGCTTCTTGATGTTCTCTGTCTTCCCTGAACATGTGGTGTGGCACATAGCTGATAAAGACTGAGGTCTGCTCTGAGAAATCCCACAGTCTGGGGGTGGGGGGGTGGGGGGGGGTGGGGGCGGGCAATTTGGAGGCGTTACGGATCTGACCTGTTTGTGGGAGTGGGAACGTGGTAGTATTCAGTTTTTTGCTTCGCTTCTTGTGAAATGTGCTCGTAGTTTTTTTAGTTTTAATTTTCTATTTTGATGGAAGTGCTAATTTTCATACTGTCACAGAACTCAGTAGAATTGCGACCTTTTCTCCCCCACAATCTGTGGTTGAGTTTCATACTGGTTTGTCCACCTAGTCGTTACAGATACCGTTCTCCTTGGAGGAGTTATGGGGATTTGACCCCAGGAATCCCAGCCTCACTACCCTGGCCAGTGCTGTCATGCAGAGGTCAACACACCTCTCCTGCAAAGGTCAAATCGTCAATACCTTAGGCTGCACCTGCCACGCACAGTCTCTGATGCATTTGCTCAACTCTGCTGCTATTGTGTGAAAACAACCATAGACTCTACATAGAAACAAATGGGACAGTGTTCCAGTAAAACGATGCACACTGAAATCTGAATTTCATATAATATTCGCTTATGAAATAGTCTTCTTTTCATTCCCCACCCACCCCCAGCCATTTAGAAATGGAAAAAAACCATTCTTAGCCCCTGGGGCCATTAAAACAAACAAACACATGAAAATGGGCAGTGGCCAGATTTGGCTCCCAGGTGGTAGTTGCCCATCCCGCCATTATGCAGAGGGTGAGTGTGAAACAAGCCTTCCCAATGCCAGGAGATGTGGTGAGAGAGGTGGCAAAAAGAAGCTGTGGGAGCCCCTGGAGGGAGCGTCAAACTCGGGCTTCAGAGAGGTGATGCCGGAGTTGTGTCTTGAAGCCAAGTGGAGGAGGCAGGGAAGGGCGTTCCAGCGAGAGGGAACAGCTTGGGCACAAGCAGGACGTTGAATAAGCTTGTGAGCCGCAGGTAGCTCACCCTGGCTGGGGAGTGTCCAGAAACGAGTGTGCAGGGCCAGATGGCCACAGGCTTAATGAGACAGGCCAAGACGGCTGGATTTTATCCTGATGGTTGGTCGTTTTCAGACTTTCCAAACCTGGTCTTTACCATAAATCTTCCCCAGGAGCTTTGTACGAGAAAAAGGTTGGCATCTCATCATTGACCTGCTGTTCTGGGTGAGACCGATGGCCAGGTGCTGGGACACAGCATGCAGCAGGGGTCGGGAGGTTCCCTGCAGCCTGCGTACCCCACCCCCATGCCTGTCCCTGAGGCATCTCAAAGGAACTTGTGGGATTCTGCTGAACAGGGTGTGAAAACCATGGCTGCGGCTAGTGGAGGACAGGAGCAGACAACATGCAGACATGATCTGATGGTGTTCCACATTGAGCACGCAGAAGAATGGAGAGGCAAAACAGCTGATGAGAAGGACACTCACTGGTTCAAACGAATGATTTCTTGAGTCTCTATTGTATGCCTAGCACTGTGTGAAAATATTTGACACTGGTAAGTAGAATAGACAACATGCAGCAAGTAAAGAAGTTCTTTTTATATTAAAATGATAGCACCTATAGAGCACCTACTGTGTACCCAGTGGTGTTCTAAGCATTTTATAATATTAATAGAATATTAACTCCTTGAATCCTCACCACAATTGATGAGGTGGGTAATATTACTACTTCCATTTTACAGACGAGGAAACCGAGGCACAGGCAGAGATTAGGACTGCATATGAGCTAAGCAGGTGTTGGGGAAGGTTCTCTTTAAGGAGGCTGAGGGGACACCAGGAAGATGAGAAGGGACGGTTGTAGATGCCCCGGTGGAGAACTGGGCTGCAAACACTCCTAGCACCCTGGAGAGCCCAGAGGGGAATGGCTTGGTCGGCTTGAAGAACGAGGGTAGCGTGGTTGAGTCCTGGGGAGGTGGTGAGGGAAGAGGAGAGGGGAGGAGGCCGGAGAAGACGGCAGCAGCGGGGTCCTGTAGGCCTCACAGGCTACGGGAAGGAGAGGATATTGTATTCTTTTTTTTTTTTTTTTTAGTCTATATTTTTGAGAGAAAGCAAGTGAGAGCAAGGGGCAGAGAGAGAGAGAGAGAGACAGAATCTCTGCACTGTCAGCATAGAGCCCCACATGGGGCTGGAACTCACAAACTGTGAGATCATGAGCTGAAACCAAGAGTCTGACGCTTAACGGACTGAGCCACCCAGGCACCCGGAGAGGATATTTTCTCCTCAAAGCATGGAGGGGCCTGGGCAGGGCAGTGAAGTGATTGGGTTTGAACCCCTAGAGAATGGCCATTCTGTGGGGCATGGATGGGAGGTTGGCACTGGTGGAAGCAGGGAGACCTGCAGTAGGCTCCTGAAGTTGTCTGGGCAGGAGATGATGTCGCCTTGGTCTGGAGCGCTGATGGTGAATATCGAGAGAATCCCGTGGGATTCTGTGGATTACCAACTGAGGAGTGTGGACAACCTGAACCCAGCTGGTGGCAGTGACGGTGGAGAGGACACATAAAAGGAAACAGCTTTCTAAGAGGTAGGAACAGAGAGGTTTCGGTGACCAGTTAGAAGACAATTCTGTGTTGGTTTTGAGATGCCTATGGGACACCCAGGAGGAGCCACCAAGCAGGAAGTTGGCAGTGAAATTAGGGATTGAGGATGTACGAGGCTCTGTTTGGGGCTCAACGCAGTGCTATTTGGACTGTGTGTGCCTTGAGGGGTGTGACTGGGTCTGTCTCCCAAGCATCATAAGACCATCTCACACCCAGTGGGCCCTCCATAAATGTTCATCAAACTGACAAAGTGTTCTCCATTTGGTGGAGAAGATGGTGATTATAGCACAGTGAGCTAAGAGTTTCCGGGAGGGGGTGACACTGGAGCTATGTTGATAGGAAGCCAGGTGGCCCAGAGGGAAGGGCATTTCCCTTGTTGTTCCCCCATCAACCTGGTCTTGGAAGAGTCCGCTAGAGAAGCAGATTCTCGAACACACCAGCTGTTCCTAATCATTGCTCATTGACATCTTCCTGAGGCTCCTTTTTCATCAGTGACCAGTCTTAAAAGTCGTATTCCAAGTGCTGACCCTTCTTCTCTGAGGCACCAGGAAGGGTACGTGGCCCCGAGCAGCCAGCAGTCGTAGGTGTCCTCGAGATCGGCCTCCTGTGTATAGCAATATCTCTGTGTCCTCTACCCCAAGGGCTCCTCCCTCCCATGGAGCCCATGTGCTGTGGACTTCTGTGAAGCATGTAGATTCTTCTCAGAACAATGGCTTTAGATGCATAAAACAGAGAATTACAACATGAACCGATTTTATTGATACAAAGATATCTCAAATGGTGTTTTACAATTTGAGGTATAGTAATATATCTCAACACACTAAATAGCAAGATCTAGCATCAGTAACCACCATAATTTCAAAGTAGAGATGAGCATAAATGATATTTTGAGATCTCTGAATAACTATAAAATGATATGAATATATCTGATTTCTTTTGGTGACGAAGTCACAGGTTCAATTAATACTGTGTCTTAGGCACATGAAAAGATGCTCAACGTCGCTCCTCATCAGGGAAATACAAATCAAAACCACACTCAGATATCACCTCACGCCAGTCAGAGTGGCCAAAATGAACAAATCAGGAGACTATAGATGCTGGAGAGGATGTGGAGAAACGGAAACCCTCTTGCACTGTTGGTGGGAATGCAAACTGGTGCAGCCACTCTGGAAAACAGTGTGGAGGTTCCTCAAAAAATTAAAAATAGGCCTACCCTATGACCCAGCAATAGCACTGCTAGGAATTTACCCAAGGGATACAGGAGTACAGATGCATAGGGGCACTTGTACCCCAATGTTTATAGCAGCACTTTCAACAATAGCCAAATTATGGAAAGAGCCTACATGTCCATCAACTGATGAATGGATAAAGAAATTGTGGTTTATATACACAATGGAGTACTACGTGGCAATGAGAAAGAACGAAATATGGCCCTTTGTAGCAACGTGGGTGGAACTGGAGGGTATTATGCTAAGTGAAATAAGCCATACAGAGAAAGACAGATACCATATGGTTTCACTCTTGTGTGGATCCTGAGAAACCTAACAGAAACCCATGGGGGAGGGGAAGGAAAAAAAGAGGTTAGAGTGGAAGAGAGCCAAAGCATAAGAGACTCTTAAAAACTGAGAACAAACTGAGGGTTGATGGGGTGTGGGAGGGAGGGGAGGGTGAGTGATGGGTATTGAGGGCACCTTTTGGGATGAGCGCTGGGTGTTGTATGGAAACCAATTTGACAATAAACTTCATATATTGAAAAAAAATACTGTGTCCTGCATTCATAATTAAAGGAAATGCTACATTTCAGTTGGAGTTAGCTAAAATACAGTTGACCCTTGAACAACACAGGATTGAACTATGCAGGTCTACTGGGATTTTTTTTTTTGGTAAATAAACATAAACGTTTTTCCTTATGATTTTTTAAATAATGTTTTCTCTAGCTTACTTTATCTTTTTTTAATTTAAGTTTTAGTTAACATACAGTGCAATATTGGTTTCAAGAGTAGAATTGAGTGATTCATCATGCGACATCCAGTGCTCATCACAAGTGCCCTTCTTAGTACCCATCCAGCCCATTCCCCCCCCCCCCACTTCCCCTCCATCAACCTTCAATTTGTTCTCTATCATTAAGAGTCTCTTGTGGCTTGTTTCCCTCTCTTTTCTTTCCCCCCACCCTCCCATGTGTTCATCTGTTTTGTTTCTTAAATTCCACATGAGTGAAATCATATGGTATTTGTCCTTCTGATTGATTTATTTTGCTTAGCATAATTCTAGCTCCATCCACGTCGTTTCAAATGGCAAGATTTTATTCTTTGATGGATGAGTAATATTCCATTACATGCATATATATGTGTATATGTGTGTATACACACACACACACACCACATCTTCTTTATCCATCCATTCATCCATTATCATTCATCAAAACATTTGGGCTCTCTCTCTAGTTTGGCTATTGTTGATAGTGCTGCTATAAACATTGGGGTGCATGTATCCCTTCAAATATGTATTTTTGTATCCTTTGGGTACATACCTAATCATGCAATTCCTGGATCATAACGTAGTTCTATTTTTAGTTTTTTGAGGAATCTCTATGCTGTTCTCCAGAGCACCAGTTTGCATTCCCACCAACACTGCAAGAGGGTTCCCCTTTCTCTGCATCCTCGCCAACACCTGTTGTTCCTTGTGTTAATTTTTGCCATTCTGGCAGGTGTGAAATGGTATCTCATCATGGCTTTGATTTATATTTCCGTGATGGTGAGTTATGTCATCTAACTTACTTGATCTTAATACAGTATATAGTATATATAACATCCAAAATATGTGTTAATTGACTAAGGCTTTGGGTCAACAGTAGGTTATTAGTTAAGTCTTGAGGGAGTCAAAAGTTATACACAGATTTTCATTGGCACAGGGGGTTGGTGGCCGTACCACTTGTGTTGTTCACGGGTCAACTCTAATTTATTTGTTTTTATCCAATTCCATGTATTCTCTGAATTGTACCCATGAATTATAGATATCCATGGAACCCCTCCTCAAAGCATTCATTTCAGTCACTAAATGCTTCCAAAAACAGTGACAGGAAATGTAAAGTGCTGGAGTTTCTTTCAAAAACTCATTCCATTGGTTTTGTTTTATACGAGGGGTTTATTCCCATTTGTATTTTGCAGATCAAGCGCTTGGTCAAGAGCGAGTGCTCCATAAATGATGGTTGGGCTGGCGGATGGCAGATAGGTAGACAGGTGATGGTGGGTGGAGAGAAGCCTCGGGCAGGTTAAATCATCTGCCTAAGACTCACAGCTTATGAGTGATAGAGCTTGAACTTGAACCCACATTTTCTAAACTCTAAATTTCTTCTTTCTGTTCTTCCATGCTACCATTATGCTGTTTTTATTTTAAAGAGTTAACCCAGTGTGAAGCCATGTTCATAAATTATGCTGTTCTAATAATGAAAAAAAAAACAGTCCAATTATCCTTTTTTGGTCAGAGAACACCTAAAGTACTTTGTTCCTATGTTAGAGCCATATTTTAAGTAAACTGACTCTGTAGACTGCCTGCAGACCGAGACGGCAAGAGACCCAGAAATTTTCTCTTATGACTTGTGGATGAACTATGGATATAAAATTTAGAGAAGGCCGAGATGCATGATAGTGGGAGGTGTGGGGTAGTTTAGTACTGCTCCCGAAGGCAGAACCAAGGTCCAGTGTTTACAAGGACAAAATTTGGCTCAGCTGAAGAACTCTCTAATGATTAGACCTACTTAGCAATGTACCAACATTGCCTGGTAAGATATTGACTGAAAGAATTCAAACATTGATCCATGTGTTTATTCATGCATTCAATAAACATTTATTGACAACCTACTACGTACCAGATGTCTAGGTACATGCCGCCTTCAAAGTATGGAATCAGATAAACTGTTGTTGGAGCTTAGAGTCTACTGGGAGACAGATAACAAATATAATTTTAATACAATCTTGAAGTAAAAAAGTGGAGTGCTAGGATTCATAATAACTGGGACAAGGATGGAACGATCTATAGTTATGTGTCCACAAGGAGGTGACTTTGCATTTGAAACCTGAAAGATTAGAAAGACCCAACCTCAGGGGAATGAAACGTGAGGAACTAGAAGTAGCATGTGCAAAGGCCCTGAGGCAGAAATATGGTAACGTGTTAAAAAGTCTGAAGGAAAGTCACTGTGGGACCTGAAGTGGAATGGAAGAGAGGGGTGGTAGAATGTGAAGTCGGCAGGGATGAGCTCGGGTAGGATCTGGGGAGGCACTTGGATTTAGTTCTAAGTGTGATGGGAAGCCAGTAAAGAACTCTAGGCAAGGGAGTAACACTGCTTATTTTATATTTAAAGGGTCACTCTGACTGCTGGTCAAAGAAAGATTGTGGGTTGGAAGGGAGAGACCAGGAGGCTCTTGGAGTAGATCAGGAGCAAGATGGAGGTTGCTTAGACTGGGTGGAGGCCGTGGAGATGGAGAAGACAGATGAGATTGTTGGCGAATCTGGCTGAGATTTTTCATGTATGGCTGTGGGGAGTGGTGGAGAGCATGAGACTGAGGGTGATTGGTGGTGCCTTTCATCATGATGAGGAAGGCTAGGGAGGAACAGGGTTGGAGTCAAGAAACATCTAGATCATCATTTTCCGGCAACTCTGAACCCTTGTGATAGACTGCCGTGGCTCTCAAGAATGATTCCGTTTATTTGGTATGTAGAGATGTGGGGGACGGAGCTTTTGTACTCGTCAAATGATGGGATGGGGGCACTATTGGCCTTTTCTGGACAGGGATCAGGGATGCTAAAAGTCTCGTATCGTGCAGGACAGCTCCCATAATGAAGAAATATCCCATCCAGAATGCCAGTAACTTCCTCATGGAAAAACATTAGTGGACTGAGAGCTTTTCAACTCTAAGAATGTAGAAAAATGTATTTTTTCCCCCCACACTGTCAGCCATTCATCTCTTTTTGTGAATTATTTGAGTCAGGTTCTTTTCATAAGTAATTGACTGAAATTAGCCACAGGGAGCAGATGGAGATTTCCCTGGAGGAAAGGGTGTAAGCAGGAAGAAGGAAGGCTAAATCTTGGAGAGCAGGACTTTGCTGGTGGGTAGGGCTTTGAGACTGAGGGACACTGAGGGCCTTGAAGGGAGAAGAGAAGGAGGAAGAGCAAGTGGGAAGGTGCAAAATTCAAACTTGGCTCTCTGTTTCCTATGGTTCCACTGTGCGCTCCCTGATGCTTGCTGGTGTAGAGGCTGTCCGGCTCTTCCCCTAAACTTCGCTTCTCCATCCCTCATGCACACTTTGAACTTTTCCTTTTGATCATTTGCATCCCCAGTATAAATTCTTCCTTCAGATGATCAGAGAGATGCCGTAAACTTAGACTCCAAGCAACGCTGCATACTCTAGAAGAATACAGAAAAGCAACAGGAGTCCTAGTGGCTAATGAAGTCACTATCTTGGGTGAAAAATTGTTCTTTCCATCTCTCTAGCTTCATAAAGGTTGTTTTCTACTTATTTTCACATGCATAGTTTCATGTGGGCCTCACAGCAATGCTAATAGGCTGGGCATATGTGTTACTGTATTCATTTTATAGATTTGGTCATTGAGGTTCAGGGGCCTCCCCAAATCAAGCAACCTGTAAGGGATAGAGTGGGAGGAGAGAGAGAGTGCGCATGTCTCTGGGCACGTGCACAGAACTTGAGTGCAGGGCTCCTACTAAGATTCCCCAACTGCACGTGGGCCCCTGGTAAGTTATGGGAAATGGTGAAGAAACTGTTCAACGTAAGTGGATGCCAAAGGAGAGCGGAATACAAAATTAATTGCCCAAGAGGCATTTTATCAAGGTATAAGTAGTTGATAGGCACGAAGTTGGTATTTTCCATAGCCCCATAAGGAAAAACCAAAAGGAGCAAGTCTTTTTTTTTTTTTTTTTTTTTAAGCACACTGGGAATAAAAGACTTAACTCTTTCTGGGTCCCTAACACTTGAGGCCCTACTTTTGTGCACATTTCCTGCAGCTGTCCCCATAAGAGCTGCAGCGTGGCTGTGAACACCCTGCAAAGGCTTGATGAGTCAAACCATCTTTCATATGGTGGGAGCAGGGCCTCAGCGTTACCCAAGTCCAGAGGGTGCCACTCAACCCTAGAATACGTGACTGGTGCCCCCTGGAGTTGTGCGGCACCCCCAGGGAGTGTTTACTGTCGATGCAGAGAGGTCGAGCTGTTTCCCCTTGTGATAAGCCCACTACCTGTACACACACACATACGTGCATATGTGCGCGTGCGCGCACACACACACACACACACACACACACTAGCACTCATGCCTTCACAGTAGCCTTGGTTCCACTTTGGTGTATTGAGCTCAAGCCTCTCTCTTTTTTCTTTTAATTAAATTTTTTTCATTTATTTTTGAGACAGAGCAAGCACGTGAGCGAGGGAGGGGCAGAGAGAGAGAAAGGGACAGAGGAGCTGCAGCAGGCTCTACGCTGACAGCAGAGAGCCCAATGCGGGGCTCGAACTCACGAACCGTGCGATCATGACCTGAGCGGAAGTCGGGTGCTCAACCGACTGAGCCCCCCAGGCATCCCCCAAGCTTGTCTCTTTTTGAGCCCAAACGCTGAGACGAAGTAGCTTCTTCCTCAAACCGGGAAAAGTTTCCCTTCTAGAGAGGGCTAAAGCATGAAGGCATGACGTTATGGTTAGACATGGCAGACGGCAGAGAAGCACAATGACAACTCTGAGGGAACCAAGAAAGCCCAAAGGGGAGACAAGGTTTAGAGCTAAATCAAGATTGGATTTTGTCATGAAAGGCAGAACTGGCAAAAGCATCATTACAAGGCATTAACCTTGTTACACACAGACGAACAAGCAGAGGCTGGGATTCAGAAATAAATTACACATAATAAACTAGACAGAATAGGCTGAGAGCAACATTAGTGATTATGCCCTAAGGGGAGAGAAGGGCAAGATAGAAAATAGGCCAAAAAAAAGAGTAAGAATAATCTCTGGACACAGGGGGCCGACTGCACTATTTCACCCCTTTTTCGGCTTGACTCCCTGGGTATTAACTTCACTTTTGTGAGGAGGTTTCTCTGAAGGCTGTCTTTCTTTTGTTTTCATTTGCTGAAATGAGCATAAGAAACCCACTCAGAGGGCCCCTTTTTCCATTCACAGGGACTCGTCCGTTTCTGTGTGTGACTAGCACAAAAGAATCCATTTCCATTCAGCCAGAACAGCCCTCAGAGTTTACGTGAGGTCCAAGCCTGCTCTTTCCTATTTCCTTCCAGGCCCGCGGTTGTAATTGGCTACACGATCCTGACCGTGGCCAACGTCCTCCGTGGTGAGAGGAGCGAGCACCCAGCCAGTCCTTGGTCCCTCATACTTGAGGAAAAGCTAGAGTCTGGTGTCGCGTCCCACATGACTCTCATTTCTTGCGCTGACTTGCTTTTGGTTGCAAACCTCAGAAAGCCAACTCGACGGGAACTTAAGCCAGAGCATCTATTGTTAACCTAGTAGAAAGCTGAAAGGCTGGAAGCTGCGCTCCGTGGTGTCCTTAAGAAACCAGAGCCTTCATTCTCCCCTGCACCAATTTTAGCACGTTGATTTTCATCCTCCATCTTGAATCTCGTGGAAGCAAAGTGGCTGCCACCACCCTGTACACAGTGGCCTCACACAACAGATTTCAAAGGGAGGAGATACGGGGAGTGGGCGAACAGGGTCTCCTCAAGAGCTTCCTCTTATCACGGAGGAAATTTGTTCCCAGAAGCCCCTCCAGTGGACTTCTTCCATCTCACCCGCCCAGTATGGACCACATGGCCACCTCTAGCTCTAAGGGATAGGAAAGCAGATCTCTGGCAGTGGGGAATGGGATAACCATGTGGCTTGGACCAGTGGGTGCGAACTGAGCTTGAACGCAGACCTAAGCTCTCTAACTCCCTAGTCCCGGGCAGTTTGTTTATGTCACTAGCTCCCAAGTTCAGAAACATTGATTTCATGGCTCTACTAACCTGTGCTACTGATCCAGGGCTTCATTTGGAAAACTAGTTATTAAGGAATGGTCAGAACTCAGGGAAGGACACTAGAAAAGATGGGATGGTAATTTGGAAGCAGCTTTTCTTCTTTGCGCCCTTACAGCTTTTGAGCCACTTCTGGTTTTTTGGAGCCAGCCTTTCACAAGCAGAATATCCCACCCAACCTCAGCAAAACTACGCGTCATGTCATGGTCCTTGGCTAATCAGAACGGCTGCAGTTATTAAGCACCTACTGTATACCAGCGGTAGGCATACACTGTCCCATTTGTCCTTGTGAATAATCAGTTTACAGCCGTAACTTTTTCTGTGCCGTGGGATGAGGGAGAATGGCGTCCTCCAGCCATAGATAGTGGTAATAGAACTTTCGAGATGCCCAGGTAGATGACACCCAATTCTCTGAGTTAGCCTCTCTGCAGTGACCAAATATTTAATAAGTGGTCAGCTGATCCTAACTTTGAACAATTCTGGTTTTATCTTAAAGCAAGATGTGTGATGTGGTTTTGTTATTTTTTTCAATCTAAAGGTCATCCGATTTTTCTTTTTCTGCTCATAGTCATGAGGCATCCTTATCTAAACAGTGATCTATTGTTCTGATTCTCAGACCCACAGAGATTTTTTTTTTCTTAACTTCGATTTTAACAGGACAGTTCCTCATCTTCCCCGACTGCATGAAAAGTATCTTCTAACAGGAAAAAAAAAAATCTCTAATGGGCTTTCCAAAAATCTTCTTAAACTGAGTTCACTATGGAACATTTTATGCAAATAAGTCACTCTCTCTTAGGTTATGACATCTTTCCCTTGAAAAGTGATCACGGCATTGGAGAAATCCTCACTAGCTTATCTTTTCTCCCCAGCGTAACTTCAACAAAGAAATATAGACGGCACTTTAAAGGCTTCAGAAATCAATTTAGTCCATGAATCCATTTACTTTAGATGTTAATGAAACTTGGTGGGTTTAAAAATAATGAATGTTTAATAAGACATAAATTGAAAGACATAAACACTGTCAGCAATAATATAATGAAGTTAATAAGTCTTAGCCTCCCCCTGCTCACCTCCCCTCTCCCCAAACAGGGCGATTTGAGGAGTTAACGGTGATGCTTACTGGAGTTTGCCAGCTCTCCCATTGGCTAAAACTGAAATGTGGGTTTGGAAACCTTAGTACAATTGGGAACTGAGCTCTGGCAGATAAAGTATGCTATCACACTGTGTTCAGTAGCTACAGACAGTAACGGCTCGCTCTAGCTTCATATCTTCCAGAGATTTGTGTAACAAACTCAGTTTCCTGTCGTTGAAGGCAGGAAGCAACGTGGAGCGCTTTATGCCTTTAACCAAGAAAGAAAAAGACATCTTGGTCAACACTCCCTCTGCCCTGGGTTTAAAAAGGGGCTGTATTTAATGATCAGGAGCAAGCATGTGATTATACGTGCTCAATGCTCCAGACCATTTAAATGCCTTCGGGTTGGAGTTCGGCTTTTTGTTTCCTCATCAAGAGCATCAGCACCAGGGTCCAGTCCTTCTGCTTGGTTCCTCTTTAGCTTTGTGGTTCTGTCCTGCCCACCAGCCTTGAGTGTATCTTTCCCTTTTAACCCTCTGAATTAATTATCCTATCTTTGGGCTTTACATTGTATCCGTCTGGTGAATCCAGAGTCCCTCCTGTCTGCCGTCACACCCAATGGGACTGTCTGCCTCGCATTTTGGGAAGTGGCTTGTTTAACCTCACAGAAGCCAATCCCTAACTAAAATAATTTGTTGCAGGATCATGCAAACAGCCAAGCATAAGACTGTCTCCCTCCCAATTCAGCAATGGGCTCTTTCCTTGGCAATAAAGTGAACTCGGTTTGCTGTATCAGCTGGGGGAGTGTTAAATGGATGGCTAGCTCGCTGCTGGAAATCAACGCATGTTAATACATAGGAAACCAATGGCTTTCCATGGGTTGGGCAAGCATGGTGATCCCACACATAAAGGGGATAAGAGGTTGCTCCTGGGGATCTTGTCTAAGAAAATGTATTTGGGGCTCGAGTAGGATCCTTCCCAGGTGGGCATGAGTAATTATCACTGTTAAAAATTATCTTTTTTTTTTTCCCATTTGTGCGTTTGTGTGCATGTTCAGAAAGAAGGGGAGCAACCTGAAAGAGTCCAACCAATCGCATCATCTACCTTGATCCATTCCGACCTGACATCCGTTTATGGCACCGTGGTAATGAACAGGACTGTTTTGTTCTTGGGGACTGGAGATGGCCAGTTACTTAAGGTTGGTTTTCTGTGCCTTCTTCAATGTCAATTTTAATAGTGATCCATTTTGTGCTTTTTAATTTATTTTTTAGTGTTTCTTGGTTATACACAAGCTCATACCAACTGCTTTGTGAACTGTTCAGAGACCCTCAGAAATGACCAGAAAGAGACTTCTAGAAATCCGTATGTGATAGCCTCCCTAGCCGTGTAACAAAGCACCAGCCACCTTGCTTCCCAGGAGCCTGCCAAGTTATTCTCCCCTTCCTTACTCATAAGCTGCCTAGGTGAGGTAAATAGGGGTCTGGCCCTCACCCTACCCTGGATCACCTTCCTAAGACCTTTAACCTTTTAGTTCCTATCTCCTTTGTAGTGGAAATATACAAAGTACCTGACTTCTCCAAACCTCAAACAGATGAGGGATTATAAGACTTAAAAAGTAGAAAAAACAGGTGTTCCTTCCCTCCAGCCTATTTGACACCCACAGAGGGGTTTTGTTTTCTGCCCTTTGTACCCACACAGACCATGGAGAGGTCAGAGACCTGCGATCCTTTGAGATTCCCCCTGACTCGTATCTCAGAGGACTATTTTTTCCCCCCACTGTAGAATGGGTATACCACTGGACAAGTTGGGATTTTTATTCCCTGGGCAGGGAGGGGGAGGCAGTTGGGAGGAGGAGAAAATAAAATCAGGGACCTCTAATGACTTGTCTGGAGTGATATAGTGGTTATCTTATCAATTTCATCAGGCATTTATTGAATACCTCCGGGGGGGGGGGCTCCACCATTATCCATGGCTAGAAACTGCACTGTCACCCTAGGCTGACATTCCTCTGCCTCCCGGTAGCCGGTTGATTTACTGTCAGTCCAGGTTCTAAATTGAGTACAAATAGATTTGATTTCTCAACTGATCTCCCATTGACAGCTAGCTTTGTGACTGTAGGTGAATCGCCTAACCTCTCTGAGTTTCCCTTTCCTCATCTATAACATGAGATTGTGCTAGACAACCCAGAAAACCCCTTTCTCTCCTGTACGGTCTCTAATTCTGTCTTCTCTGCACTTACCCCGCACTCTAGCCAAACCTCTTGGCTTGTCCCCCGATGTGCGTTATGTAGTCTTGTTTGCCTACCTTTGTTCACACTGTGCGTCCTTCTGGGATTGCTTGCTTGCTTGCTTTTTTTCTCCCCCTATGCTTTACTGAATCCTATCTATCTATGCTTTGGCTGGGCTCAAACTCCACCTCCTCTTCGAGGCCTCCAAAGCCCAGAGTGATCATGTTTTCCCCTCATCTCCTGAAACACTCATTATCTGTACCATTCTGTAGGCCCATTACAGATGCCTCGTGTTGATCCCCAACCTTTTCACTCGTGTTTGTCTTGCCTTCCCAACTTGATTTTAAGCTTCTCAAGACGGGGGTCCTGAATTCTCACAGCCTAATACAGTGTTGCGTGCCTGGTAGGCATTTGATTTAATCTGTTTTCTTTGGAGGAAACCCAGTAACATATGGGAGGGAGTTTGTTTGTATACACATTCTTTTAAAATATACATTGATCATCTCTCCTGTTGTGTTAGCTTTATTTCCTGGGGAAAGGTAAACACCCATCAGTCATTCTACCCAAGTGTCCTGGTGCCGTGTGATGACATCTGAAGCGAGGCCAACCTGGTCCGGCAGATTGGACCCATTAACCTGGCAGAGGAATTTGCCATCAGTCTTTACGGGGCTTCCTCACCAATTATCTCTTCAGATTTAGGATATTTTTGATGAGTATTTTGACAGGAACACTGTTTCCCCAAAGCTGAGCCAACCAAACTGTTACATGGTAAGTTGGAGGTGAAGAACACTTGGCTATAAATAGTTCCCCATGGGACAGGCTGGTTTCGCCTGTCCTGTTTGCTCACCCCAGCAGTTTGTGTACAACGGGCCGGTTTTTAGTGATGTTGTGACACCAGAAGGGTGGGGCCAGGCTGCAGCCTTAAGCCACCGAGAAAGAGGTGGCTGGCCAAAGTCTGGTTTCCTCAGCATCTGTATGGGGTATACCTTCAGAAGCCATGCCTGTGGCCTTGGTGTTTGTTTGTTGTTTGTTTGTTTTTTGGATTCAAATAACAAGGGCAGGTTGGTTTATTGTTTTGGGACGGCCGACATTTGTCTGGTGTTTCCCTTGTGCCAGTCACATTAAATGTTTTAACTCACTGAGTCCTCTCCACGGCTCAGGAAGATAGTTCTGTGATATATCCCATTTTACCGATAAGGGGAGTGAGGCCCAGAGAAAGTGGATGATTTGCCCAAAGTACGCACGGCAGAGCAGAGATCTGAACCCGGAGTGACTTCAGAGTCTGCACTAATGTCCCCTGTGCTCCACTGAGTTTTGTGATCTCTGCCCCAGACGTGCACAACCATTCCCTCAGTGTTCTTGGGGTTGGGGGGCAGGGCGTGGTGGTGAAGGGAAGCATGTTGATAGGGATCCATGGAGGGGAGGGGACAGTGGAACCAATACTCCTGGGGTGTGGGTCATGGTTTTTAGAAGCTCCGGGAAGCGGCACCTGGGTGGCTCAGTCGGTTAAGGGTCAGTCTTCACCTCAGGTCATGATCTCATGATCCGTGAGTTCGAGCCCCACATTGGGCTCTGTGCTGACAGCCTGCTTCACAAGGTGTGTCCGTCTTTCTCTCTGCCCCTTCCCCACTCATGCTGTATCTCTCTCTGTCTCTCAAAAGTGAATAAACGTTAAAAAAAAAATTAAAAAAAAAAAAAAAAAAGCAGCTCCAGAAAGGATCCCAGCTCTGGAAGGAGGCAGACCATCTGACTGAAGGGAATGCCTCAATGGCATGATAACTTCTTAGGAGTTAAACCCTCCCCCAGCTTTACTCAGGAAGGTCCCTTCCCTCAGGAGGAAGTTTTGAGGGACGAATTTGAACTGACTTAGCCCTGCCAAGCTGCCTTGGACAGCCCAGTAATTCCCAAGACTCCCCCATGTATCCTGTGTGCAGATTCTCGGATGTAACCCCTGAAATAACCCAGAGTCCCGAGACCCAGGACCATGTCGATGATTGAGAAGGCACAGATAATCCCCGAATCCCTTTGTTCAGAAACTTCAAGCTTCTCCCTTGCCAGACTTGTCACCAGAACTGTTAGAAAAGACGAACATTGATAGACACAAGCTTGGCTTCTTAAGCCACAGAGTGGAGATACTAATGAGCCCCCCAAACAAAACCCAACCCGAGGCAGCCAGTGGGAGGAGGAGAAGAAAGAGGGCTTGGATCACCCACAGCCTGACTCATCAGTTTCCCAGTGATCAAGAGTTGGCAACATGTTGACAGACAATAGGCACTGTAGTATACGACTGGTTGGATGAGGGGCAGAAAACAGCAGTTGGGGGCCAATTGCTGGGGTTTTTTTTCCACTACACAAACGCACACACACTCTAACTGAAGTCTCTGAAAACCTCACAGAATTTTAACATAGTTCGATGCAATTTTATTATTCTTTTAAAAATTTTTTTGATGTTTATTTTTCGAAAGAGAGAGCGCATGGGGCAGGGGTGGGGCGGGGGGTGGTGGGTGCGGACAGAGGATTCAAAGTGGGCTTTGCACTGAAGGCAGAGAGCCCAGTGTGGCGCTCCGACTCTCGAACTGCGACATCATGACCTGAGCTGAAGTCGGACGCTCAACCGCCTGAGCCACCCAGGTTCCCCTGTTTGGTGCAATTTTAAACATCGGGTTTTTAATTTTTTCTTATTATAAGAGTAATATATGTTCCCCGAGAAAGGTGCAAAGTAGCAGAGGGTGAGGGAAAAACAGGAAAAAAAAAAATACCCCTCGCGGTTACCGAAAGGCACTGACTGCTATCAGCGTTTTTCTTTTTCTTTTCTTTCTTCTTCTTTTTTTTTTTTTTTTTTGCATCGTCGAGGTCAGACTGTATCCAATTTTGCCTCCATATTTTTCCTTCAGTTATGCCTGTATTAAAATGCTATGGCAAACTCTTGGTTAAATGGTATTCTTTTTTTTTTCGACATTTATTTATTTTTGGGACAGAGAGAGACAGAGCATGAATGGGGGAGGGGCAGAGAGAGAGGGAGACACAGAATCGGAAACAGGCTCCAGGCTCTGAGCCATCATCAGCCCAGAGCCCGACGCGGGGCTCGAACTCCCGGACCGCGAGGTCGTGACCTGGCTGAAGTCGGACGCTTAACCGACTGCGCCACCCAGGCGCCCCTTAAATGGTATTCTTAAATGGCTGTATCATATTCTCTTGCGTGGAAACATCACATTGCGCTTAGGCCGAGAGATCGAATCACTTTCAAAGCGTCTTTAAAGACCTGCACTTCTTCCAGGCGATCTGCCGCTGCCTCCAAAGGCAAGGTTTTCCTGAGGAAGAGTGGAAAAACTAAAGACTTTACAATATGCCAATACCCTCACTGCCCTCTTCCTCCTGCCTTTATTCCCAGATGCTTTTGTAAGATTTTTGAAACATGGCAGGAATTTAGAACTTGAAAGCGTCCTTTTCACAGTATCTCGTCTGTCCCCTTATTTTATCGACCCGTGACCCTAATGGTTGTGAGATGGGTCGCGTCGTCACTTTTTCCCCCCTGGTTGTTTCCTCATTTTGCTTCCTTTCGGATCATGATTGCAGGCTATACTTTCTCAGTGGTCAGCGTCTCCACTGAGATCAGCTGAAAGAGGGTGGCCACGCTGAACTCAGCTGGCGGGAATTCATAACTCACGGGTCGCAAGCCAGCACACTGCAAAGCGTACCCGTTTTTATAAACACATGCGAATCCTTGTCCAGATTGTGGGACAGCCTCTCGTGTGGTTTGGATTCCTTTGAGCTGAGTGTGTTGCATACAGAAAATTGTCCTTATTTCAAGGGCAGAATTGAATATTTTCAGCTTTTCCAGGTGGTAAAATAAGTATTAATGGAATATGCATGAAATTTGAAATTTGTAACTTTATGCATGCCCATTAGCCTTTCTTGTAAGCATAAAAGATAAGGCAGCAGGTGAGGAATAACAACAGCGAACATTTCTGAGCTCTTACTGCGCGCCGGCCGTTGGAACCAGTGTCTGCATGGGTTAACTTGTTTCATCCTCATGAGTCCGTAGTGTTACCAAACCTACTTTATAAATGAAAAAAATGCGAGGCTCAGAGGGGTTAGGGAACTTGCTCAAGGTGATGTAAACTGAAGCAATCTGTCCCCTCTCCAAACGGCACTGATCATTCAAATGCACTCTGTAGGGCTTGGTAGAATTTGTGGAACTGTGTTTTGTTTTGTTTTTTTAAATTTTCTTTCAAATATTAGAGTACTGGGGTTAATACTAAGATGCAAGTATTGAGGTTTTTTGAGAAGAGGCCCTGGCTTCTGTGGTTTTAGTTTGTTCCTATTTGGGGACGGCCTCCTGGCAGCCCCACAGAGCCCAGACTTCTGTATTAGAAGGCAGGACTTCCCCCGCTTGGGTCTGCAAGTGGGTCATGGGAGCCCCTGAACCCCCTGTGGGACCCCAGCTTTTCCCCCGTGGGTTCTTTGGGAGTAAATGTCAGAAATCTGGGTTCAAGATGATTTTTGGAACGGCTCTTGTAGGAGGAGGCCAGTGTTGGGTTTCTCCAAATCCCTAGGACCAAAGTGGGTTTCAGGGTACCGGGTGCCCTCTCACGCATGTCCCTTCCCCATATCATCAGAGAAGCACTAATCACATGCTTCGAGTTGGGACTGGCCATGTATGAGGCCCTCAAAACTTATTCCCACTGGTGGCTTTCATTTATCCAAACCGTGGAGCAAAATTGAGACCAGTTCTAGAAAGTTCTTCTGCATGGAGGTCTGCCTCGATGCTGGTTTTAAAGTTTTCAAATGACAGGAAGAGATAACAAAAATAATAAAATATTTTATAAGGGCAAGCTTACTGTTTATATTCCCACGGAATGTTCAAATAAGGAAAAAGAGGCCAACCCAGGACAGGACCTGGGGCCGGAGGTAGGGGAGTGGGGATGGCTAGGCTGAAGTAATAGACCAACAAGGAAAAATAGCAGGAAATGGCCTC
The DNA here is from genome assembly GCF_016509475.1 of Prionailurus bengalensis. Lineage (NCBI taxonomy): Eukaryota > Metazoa > Chordata > Mammalia > Carnivora > Felidae > Prionailurus > Prionailurus bengalensis. The sequence goes on from NC_057358.1 coordinate 115,548,406, forward strand.
CACGACTGGCTGTTTGGAATGTCATCCGAAGCTATTTCAAGTTCACCTCCATCTCATTCATTCTAGTTTGCGAGTTAGCCGGGACTCCCCAGTTTAGAGCTCTTCCTGCCATGTCCACACAAACCTAGAACTTGTGGTTCAAGCTGTATGCTTCTCTTGCTACTTACACTGAAAAAAATAGGTTGGAAATAAAAGAGGAGTTTGCCTTAATCGTTATGTTTCACCTTTGTTACTCCTAACGACTCAAGCGCACTGAACACTGGTGGATAATTACCTTGCTTTCTCGTGTGTTCGTGTGCGTGGTTTAGGCCTCCTTCACCACATTTCTTAGAAACTGTTTATTAAAAAAAAAAAATGAGAAGATTGGCTTGGATGCCCTTTAACTGGTTAACCCCACAGAGTGAGGCCTAAGGAAAGAAATTTGGAGTATATGTTTCAGCTTTTTGAATACCCGTGGCTTTTCCATGTCATGGTAATAGTAAAGGAAAGAAAGAAAGAGGCTTTTGTTTAATTTTTCTCCCCCCGACCTCGTTTTCCTCACCATGCTATTCTTTCCGTGGGTGGTGTCGAACTTGTAACGTAACTAACTGTCTGGTGTGGAAGTCTCACACTCCACACGTTTCAGGACTGGAATTGGGCGGGGTTTTTTTTTTTTGTATGCAACAAAAATCCCAAGGCTAGTTAATAGCCTACCATGAGGCTTCAGGAAGATGTCAACAGGAGCAATATGTTGACACAAACTGAAATTCTCCATCGGGGAAAATTTGTTTTCTACACAGGCTTCAGCTGGAAAAATCTGAAGAGCCCTATAAAATCTTGAATGCTAATAGAATTTTTTTTTTTCATTTAATAAATATTTATTGGGCACCTTTTATGTGCCAGACACTATTCTGGGTACTGAGGATACAAAAGTGAATAGAACAGGCAACCCCCTTGCTCTCATGATGGGGGGTAAAAAAAAAAAGGATGGAAAATAAGTCACTGAATTAATCAATAAAGCCATTTCAGACAGTGAGTGGTAAGTGCTATGGAGGAAATCGACTGATGGGTAGAGAATGAGGTAGAAAGGCAACCAGGGAAAGCCTCTTAGAGGAGGTGACGTTTGAGACTTGAAGGATGAAGGGTAGAGAAGAATATGCATGGCAGAGGCTCAGGGTGACTTCGGATTAGGTCTGTACTAAAGGGGCATTCTGGAAACAAGAGATAAAAATCCACATCATGCCCAAGGGGTGTGTGTGAATTGGATGAGATTCTTTTATACAAAACCCATTTTGGGTTTCTGTGACTCATTGTTACTTCCTGCATCGCTTCACAGATCGTGTTCTTTTTCCAAGGCTGCCCGGCTAAACCGAGCTGAGGAAGGAACATTTCCCGTGCTCCAGTCTCGCTGGCTTTCTTCTCTGTGTTGATGTTGACACGAATGTTGCAGTTAGAAGACCCAAGTTTGCTTTGATGCCCCTGGGCTGGGCTGTGGGGATGGGGATTGTCGGGGTAGGAGGTGATATTAATAGAGATCTAGCAGAGGAAGAAAGCCATGTCTCTCCTGTCCTGGAGTCATTTGAGAGAGGTGAAGGCCCCAGTGGCAGAGACCCCCAAGCTCTCCATGTAGCATGTCTGGGCCCCTTGTGGATGAAAATGAAAATTTCCTGTTGTGCTGTCCTCAGGGTTATGGAGATCATTCTCTGCATATGATCTAGCAAAAAGAAAAACAGTCTGATCCACTCACACTCACTTTTCACACTTAAATCTTATGTATTTATTTTTTAAGATAGTACTTTGACATTGTTCAAAATTCAAAAGAACCAAGAGAATATACAGAGAAAGTCACACATTGCTGACCTCTGGGGCAACCAGTGATATGGGTTTCTTGGGTATCTTCCCAGAGATAGTTTATAAATGTCTGCAAGTAAAAGGGGGAAGATGGCCTTTCCCCCATTTTATCAAATACACAGCATATTAAACATGCTATATAAGTATATAAGTATGTTTATGTAACATATAAATATATACACATGTACACAACGTAATGTATTAAACATATACACAAGGAGCTTTCTAATTCTTTTTACAGCTAAATAGTATCATATTTGACTATGCCTAACCAACTCACTGTTGTTGGACATTTAGGTTGCTTCAACCTTTTGCTAATTTGTGATGCAATAAATATCCGTGTACATATGTCATTCGCCATACATATGAGGGGCTGTGGGGTCTAAGGGTACGCTTTATAATTTTGATAGATAATGCCAAATTACGTTCTAGAGAAGTATCACTCCCACTATGGATGAAACATAATTTAAACCCAGCATCTATAGTTATCAGGACAAGCTTTCAGTGTAAGCCACTCTAGGTAGCTTGTTTAGGAAACTGGTTGGTAAACCCCAGCACATAGTACACTTAAGAATTTTTTTTTGGGGCGCCTGGGTGGCGCAGTCGGTTAAGCGTCCGACTTCAGCCAGGTCACGATCTCGCGGTCCGGGAGTTCGAGCCCCGCGTCAGGCTCTGGGCTGGTGGCTCGGAGCCTGGAGCCTATTTCCGATTCTGTGTCTCCCTCTCTCTCTGCCCCTCCCCCGTTCATGCTCTGTCTCTCTCTGTCCCCAAAAAAAATAAATAAACGTTGAAAAAAAAAAATTTTTAAAAAAAAGAATTTTTTTTTAACACAATAAAGGCTTCCCTGCCAGAATTCAGAGTTCCAGAGAAAATACCGGTGCCTCGTCTCCAGGTAAATCAGAGTTGCCCCAAACTAGATCTTCATAGCCCTTCCCCATCTACATCAACCATGTTCCAAGAATAAATAAAAGGAGTCCCTGTAAAAACTGCAGCGCAGGTCCTAACCCACTTAAGACGCATGAGTGGTGGTGTTTTATAAATTTTTATTTTAAAGCAAATCCCAGACACTGTCATTTCACCCCTACATGTTTCATTACACATCTCTAAAAAATGATGGTCATTTTCTTTTTTTTTTTTTTTAATGTTTATTTTGAGAATACATGCATGCAAGCGGCAGAGAGGGAGGGGGAGAGAGAATCTGAAGCGGGCTCTGCTCTGTCAGCACAGAGCCCGCCGCAGAGCTCAATCCCACAGACTGTGAGATCATGACCTGAGCCAAAATCAAGAGTCCGGCACCGCAATGGCCATTTTCTTAAATAACCATACCCATAATGCTATTATCACAGCAAAAATATCAGTAGTTCTTCAGCGATATCTCATAGGAGCTTATACAATGAAATCTTCCTAAGTGGCTCGAGAGTATCTTTTGAAAATGACTTTTGTTGAGGTTAGAGTGGGAGAGAGCCAAAGCATAAGAGACTCTTAAAAACTGAGAACAAACTGAGGGTTGAGGGCGGGTGGGAGGGAGGGGAGGGTGGGTGATGGGTATTGAGGAGGGCACCTTTTGGGATGAGCACTGGGTGTTGTATGGAAACCAATTTGACAATAAACTTCATATATCGAAAAGAAAAAAAGAAAAGAAAATGACTTTTGTTCAAATTGGTATCTAAGCAAGGTCCTCAGGTCAGACATGGTTGTCCTGCCTCTCTCAATCTGGTGTAGCCAACTCCCATCACTGCCACTGACTGATGGAGGAAATGAAGTCTGTGGTCGAATGTCTCATATTGTGGATTTGGCTGTTTTCTTGCTGCCTCCTCCTCTTTCTGCTTCCCAGTGTTAAATGAAAGGTCACACTAAAGGCTCAATGAGGTTCAGGTTTGGTTTTGTTGGCAAGAATGCTTCATAGGTGGTTCTGCCCAGGGAGGCCGTTTTAACATGAATTCTTCTGAAGAGCAGCCTGTCTTCTCTTGAGCGTCACTTGAGAACATTTTTATCAAACATTTTTTAACTGGCTTCCTGTTTCCTCTCTCCTCTATGACCTCTTTTCTAGAACCAGATCAACTGAATCTCAGTTGATTAATAAGGAACGTGAATTAGAGATGGGAAGACAAGAACCTGGCAAGTCCACGCTTGGGTGGTGCCAGCCTGCTGTTTCTCTTCATTTGTAGTTTTCAGTAGGCCAGTGTTGTCCAGTAGAACTTTCCGTGATGATGGTAATGTTCTGTATCTGTACTTTCAGTATGGTAGTCACTAGCCATATGTGGCTAATGAGCACCTGAAATGCAACTAGTATAACGGAAGTACTACATTTTAAATTTAAATAGCCACAGGTGACTGCTGGCTACCATACTGGATGGTGCAGCTATAGTCACTTTTTTTTATTAAAAACATTTTTGTAATGTTTATTTTGAGAGAGAAGAGAGAGAGCATGCGTGCACGAGTGGGGGAGGGGCAGAGAGAGAGAGGGAGACACAGAATCTGAAGCAGCTCCAGGCTCACAGCTGTCCGCACAGAGCCTGACACGGGGCTTGAACTCATGAACCTCGAGATCATGACCTGAGCCAAAGTCAGACGCTCAACCAACTGAGCCACCCAGGCGCCTCTATAGGTGCTTTTAAATGACTTGAGGCACAGACCTTTTCCACCTCTACTGGGACCTAAGTGGTTCTATTCCTTTTTAAAAAGTCATATTTTAGTTACTGCAATTGACTTTTACGAGCTGCTCCTGAATTCAGTGGCAGTTCACGGGCCCCTAGTGAGTTACTAGTTGTACCAAATCTGCCTGGACTTAACCCAGAGCAGATGATGGAAGAAAGTCACGACCACAAGACAAAGCCATACTCAGGCTGGGAGCAGGGACTCATGTAGGAAGATGCTGCCTGTGCCAAAATGATAAGGACTCTTTGATAAAATAGTAAATATGTATTTGCCATCAGGGTATGTGGTACAGGCTTCGTATTGCTTAGTAGATGCGTGAGTGTAGACTTTGTCTGAAAAGAACCTCAAGGGCCAACGTTTCTTTTAAAACCATGTGCCCAATGTAACTGCTGTCCTCAGCAGTAGAGACACAAGTTTAGATTTTATGTATGGATGTATTCAAACTGACAAAATATTGAACACCTTCGATTTTAAAAGTATCGGGCAAGGGGATAGGTATAAAGATCATTAAGATACGGTCTCTACTCAAAAGGAGCTTACCATCCAGCAACATTATTATCTATTGTGTATTTACTATGTGCCACGCACCTTTTATAACTCTCCTTTGATCCTGAACAGTTGTATATAGGAAAGGCATTATTAGCCCCGTTTTAGAGACAAGGAAGTTGGGGAAGGTTAACGTACTAGGTCAAAGTTGGCACAGCTTACTCAACAGAAAGAGTCAAGAGGTGCACCTGGGCTCAAGCGACCATTCGGTTTCTCCAGGGCTATGGTGATGGTCTGTGATACAGCTTCAGGCCCCTGCTTCCAACCTGCCCCCTTACCATGTCACCTCTCTGCTCAAACCCTACAGCGGCTCCCTCTCTCTCACCCGGAGTAAGAGTGAGATTTCTACACACGCCTACAATCACCTACGTTGCACACTTGTTACCTCACTGCTCTCTGCCTCACTGGTTCCGCTCGAGCCACACTGGCCACCTCAGGTTTTAGGGCCTCGGTACCAGTGAGTGGCTCTCGCAAGAGCACGAGTCACCCAGGCATCTAAATGGCCCGCTCCATCGTCTCCTGCAAGTGTCTCACTAAATGCCACCTCTCAGTGAGACTTACCCTGAGCACGCATCCTGATGTCCTTACCCCACTTTATTTTGACTTACATCACCTTCTAATAGGGTTTCTAATTTAATTATTGTTAATTGTCTGCCACTACTCCCCTACACACACACACACACACACGGTATATGAAGGTAGGTTTCTCCCTCCACCCCCCCCCCCCCACTCATTTGTTCGCAGCCGTTTTCCAAACACCTAGAACATGCCAGATACGTAGATATTTATCGACTGAGGTGCATGAAACTCATGTAGGCCCAATTTCAAGGCCACGCTTACGTTTTATACATAAACACATACCTGCTGTTTGGGCCTGTTAAGTTGTCCTGGTTACTTTAAAATGTGTGACTGCGTAGAATCATATAGGAGAGTCAGAGTAACACATGCAAATATATGTCAAGCCGGCTTCCTTTAGTTTTACGATCACTTGGCTTAGTACTGACGAAGCTGTCACCTGTAGCTTCTCGTAGAGCCAGATGTGATAGGGAATTGCGGGCTTGGAGCGTCCACACGTGAGGATACTGCCCCAGCACTGAAGGGCGGCTTCTGTGCGCGCGCACGCGCATTCACATGCGTGACCATGCTTGTTCTTCTCAGCCTCGTGGAAGACTGAGACACAAAAGGATGATTAAAGAACATGGTACCTCAGCCAGTATATGTAGTGAGGAAAAGAGCGTGTGGTCTTAGAATTAAGCTGCAACTCTTGCCACTCCGCTATTCAAAGTATTTAATAGAAATCTTATTTCTCTTTTTGAAAAAAAAAATAGGTTATTCTTGGTGAGAATTTGACTTCAAATTGCCCGGAGGTTATCTATGAAATTAAAGAAGAAACACCTGTTTTCTACAAACTGGTTCCTCATCCCAAGAAGAATATCTACATCTATCTAACAGCTGGGAAAGAGGTAGGCGAAAATACTGGGTACAGCTTCTGACTTACGAATAAAAAATTGTTTAATTAACATCATCATCTAGTGGTGAAGCTTTTACTTTGAACTATCAAGTTTAAACACTGCTGCAGGCTTCGAGAAGACCTTCAGTGGTTCACAGACATGGAATTAAAAAACCTTCCTGTCAGTAAGTAAGCAAGAAATATTACCTATTTAGACAATTTTATTATTGGCTATATTTCCAATGCGAGGCTTTTCAGAGGAGGGTGTGCTTGCAAATGGGTGCATAATCAGCAAGGTAACTGAATTTGCACATTTATTGTGTGGGCACTGAACGGTTAGATGCATTTATGAATATACCCAATGGGACTGGCTTTGGAATTGGGGGTTAATATCAGGCCACAGTCTCATGCACATTCATGAACCAGGAAATATATCGCACTCACCCTCCCTCTCTTAATTTATCTGGCTGTTTTAGTTTTTCTTCTTGCTTCTGCTTACTCAAATAAAAATAATAGCTTTTTATAGTTTCTTCATTTTTATAAAGTACTTCCACAAAGGAAAGAAAGCTAAGTTTTATTGCGTCCCTACTGACCACATACTGGTTTCGTCTCTCTTAGATGCAGAGTTGTGTCTGTACGCACAGCCATAAAAACAATGTTGATGAAATATGCTACCAATTTAATGAGATAAAATTACCCTTGCTTTGTATATCAAGAGCCTAAGACTTGGAAAGGTTAAATGATTCAGTCAAGGAGATCTATCTCCTTGATATCTTAGGTTCATTCTATTTTATATATATGTACGTTAGGCCTTGTCCAGACTGGGACATCAATTCTGTCCTGACATCAAAGCCCGTGATAAATGAGATCGAATCCCAAACTTGTGAAAACTAAGCAGCCCATTCTGGCACGGTAATTCGGACCCATGGCCATTGGGGCAAACAAAGTGTGAAGAAGAGAATTCAGACTTGTGGAATTATCTAATGGAATAACAGATGCCTTCGGTCCAACCCCATTTTCCATTCTTGTTATCTCTCATTCTAAGGGGAACGGTGATGACAGCAAGCCACATGTGCTGTTGCGGTCACACAGTAGGCACACAAGCACATTGTCGTTTCCAGAATTCCCAGAATTGCCCTTTGCACGTGGAAGAGTCGTTATGTCAAAATGATCTCATTGAGATGAACCGTGGACCTGCCTGACGTTGGTAGACCAGTTGCTCACCATGCAGAATCTTCCTGAGTAGCTTGTGTCCCTGTTAAAACACTTTTTATTCTGTTTCTTCCCTGGGCTTCCCGTATTCGCGAGATTTTTGTCTACTCAACAAACTGCATATATTAAGTAACTATTCCCATTCCCAGGCTTTATTTATCAAGGGCATCTGAAAACTGCCAGCCGGAGAATGCGCTGTGCTGCCACACAGAGCTGATAAAATTCCAGCCCAAAGCAAAGACACTTGAAGTCTTGCTTAATCCGTGCATGTTTCTCCATTCAGCTTTTTGAAACATTGCAAAATGGCTCGTAAATTCTCGTTAGCACTTTCCTCCAAACTCAAGACTGTAAGCTGGGAACCACTGGAGAGCCACGGATAGCTGACAGGTCCTCACTTTCTGGAAGATAAAGAGTTCTAGCCTCTGGTCATTCAAAGCCTGAAGCCCTAGGGAGGGTTTTTGACTGGGCATCAAAGCTGGTTATTCTTATATTCTTCACCTAGGTTTCCTGCTGGGGATCCTATTAGTAAGATTCTCGTTGAGCCAGCATAACCCCTAGACAGGCAAAAACCTAAGGAGGATCCTTTCCTAGACTCTTGGGGGGATAGTAACAGCCAAACGAATACACCCTGGTACATCCATGGAATACGTGGCCGCTAAAAATAACCATATGAAGATTTATGCATCGCTGTGGAATAGTCACTATCTTGTGTTACTAAGTTAGGGAAGCAGGTCCAATGTAGTACTAATTGTGTTCTCGCTTTTACAGAGAGAGATGTTGTTTGTGTGTTTAAGTACAGCGCGTAATGGTTCTCATGGAAAGTTCTAGAGACTCCTATCCCACTAAGTGTTCAGAGCCAATGTGGCCCTGGGGGAGATGTTATATAGTCTACCCCGCCTGGAGTATCATCATGCTCAGCATATTCAAAGGCTCTCAGAAGCCTCGTAGTAAGGAAATCTGTTTGCCTTTTAAGTGTAAGGTCTCACATGTTTGTAGGGCTGTGGAACCTTTGCCTCACACAATAGCTGTAGCCAACATTTATCGAGCGCTTAGTATCTGCCAGACAGTGAAATAACCCTGTGGAGTCCGCAGCACGGTCACCATTTCAGAGTTGAGAAAACAAGGTTAGAGAGACTACATGATATTTATGCAACCCCCCCCCCCCCCAGAATTAAAAAGATGTTTTGTGAGCTACAGGGAAATCTCCACATTCTGGTTGATTCTGGCTCAGGCTGGTGGTCTGCCCCCGCGTCTTTCAGCAACATGGAGGACGGAGAAATAGACGGGTCTGTCCTCCATGCAGTCAACTTGGAATTGAACACTACTCCCCAGGATAGCCTATTTTCCTCACCAACCGTTTCTAGAACGCTCTGTGTTTCTAACCTTTTAAAGAAGTTACTTATACCTTCTAGCATGTACAGCTTCCTGGCTTAATGAGTTCCACAAGTTTCCTTACTACCTGCTGTGGGATTTTGCCCGCAGAAAATGCGCTGTGTGGCACTGAGGTCCTCCCCGACTCCCGCCACCCTGCTTCCGGGCTGTGACTGTCTCAGATGCCCGGGTCTGCCCAGCACGGGCGCCTGGTCTGTGGGTTGCTCTTTCCTGACAACTGGAAGAGGCAGCTTGAGGGGCAGGTGATGATTTGAATACTCCCCCTGTTTGTTTTATGCCCAACTCCAGTGGAGGGAAGGTGAGCAAATGAGCCAGGAGCTGAAGCAATGGAGTTACCCTGACAGGGGTGTGGGATTCTCCTCATTTCCGTGTCCAGCGTCAGCCTCGTGCTGACACTCCTGGGTCAGCGTGAGCCTTTACGTCCCCAGATGCTCATTTCCAGAGTGCCACTGACCACGCATTTAACTGTCTTTGTGTGAAGGCCAGGTGACCTGATTCCATGATCCCTTGGGAAGTCATTATTAGCGGATCAGACCCACCTGAGAGAGCACTTAAAAATGCAGATTCCGAGGCCCGGTCCCTGACCTGCCCAGCCCGAGTCTCCAGAGCAGGGACGGCAGGCCATCTGGGAACCTGCACTTTCCAAACCTTCCCAGGGGATTTGTACCCCGGAACTTGAGAACCACTGCCCAACGTCCTTACAGAGGCATTCCGAGTTCAAGTTGACAAATGTGCTCTCTTTGTGGCCCGTTATCAGATAAGGTGTTGTCGTTTTTGTGGCGGTGCTTAGAATTCCGTCTGAGCTGCTGTCATCTTCATTTCTAGGTGAGGAGAATTCGTGTTGCAAATTGCAGTAAACATAAATCCTGTACGGAGTGTTTAACAGCAACAGACCCTCACTGCGGTTGGTGCCATTCTCTACAAAGGTATTTCCTGAATTCTTTCTCACCAGCTCACATTTTCGAGAGAAAAAAAAAAAAGTGTCATGCAGCAGAACACTTGTTGCCCTACTTTGACGATCCGTGCCAATGACCTGGGGGAGCCGATCTCTTCGCCGCCTGAAATATCAGCGCGTGATCCTCATTAATTCTCGGAGATGTTCCCAGCTGGGCCAGTGCGGCGGGATCATTTGACCCGGACCCCTCCGGGTTACCCGACCTGGGGGTGGGAGCGGGGTGGGGACAGGACACCAGGAAGGATAGCCTGGAGCTGCCGATTCTGCTTGTACTCTCTACAGAGTTCTCCAAGACTCCAGAGAGAGAGAGGCAAAAGGTCTCCCCTCAGAGGAGATAAAAGAATAGGGATGTTTGAAAATTTCCCACCGAATCCTGGTAATGTCACGTACTCGGATGGCTCGGTGGAAGCCTTATTATTGATGATGTTGTCTCCTAATGCGCGGTACAGCTGTGGGCCTGCTGTACAATCTCAGTCTCCAGGCAGAATGTGCCCAGCCTGGTCTTGAATTACGATGTTCACGACCCATCCAGGCTCTGGGGCGACTTGTAAGCGGCTCCCTCGCCATGGCAGCTCCCAGCGTGGCTGGGACCGGCCTGGTTGGATTCGCTGTTGCCATGGCAACCCAGTACTCGGGCTCCCGCTACAGAAGCAAGGAGGAGAGTGGCGGAGCTGGAGCTCAGGCAGGGGAAAAAAAAAAAAAAAAAAACACCATAACGGTGGCCGTCAGTTTGGTGCTTTCCGTTTTGAAGGGTCAAAAGGGATCAGGAGGAGTGGAACAGGTGCAGAGAAGCTGAAGGCTGAACAAGGGGCAGTTTGGGGAAAGCAGAGGGGACGGGGAAGAGAATCTGGGCAAGGAAGCCCAGGGCAACGAAGGGAGAGGGCGAGGCTACAATATAAGCGAGAGGTTCAGGAAACAAACTAAAAATGTGGGGATGGAATTAATTAAGAGTTCATGGAGGAAGTCAAAAGCTGAGATGCAGCAAGACGCATAATTGCCCTTGCCTTTTGCAGCGCTTCCTCACGGGGCTGTTTCTGTCAGAATCCCTGGCAGACAAAGGAAGCGGGGCCAGGAAAATTCTCATGAATAATTGTAATTGGGTAGGAACGTTTTCTTCCCGTCGCTTGCCCAAGTCTAGAGTTTAAGAAATTAACTGATCATCAACAGCATTTCATTGTCACACACCCACTGAGCGGTTCCCCCGTACTCTTTCGGACCTGTTTCGTCTATGTGCGTTTCCCACCTATATTTGTAGGGCTCCCCCCAGGCGTTAATTCAGTGGCGGTGGCAGTGATGAACTAGCCACGAGGAGCTCGTGGCTGCTATATGGCAAACACAGGTCTGGAGTTCACGGGCGATGTGTCCAGGCTGGAGAGATGAATTTGGGAGTTAGACATGTCTGGAGGGAGCTTACAAGACCAGACGAGGGAGGCCGTGTAGATTGAGGGGGGAAGCAGTTGGGGAACCGAGCACTGAGGCGGTGCCGTGTCGAAGGGCCAGGGAGGCAAAGAGGAAACAAAAATGGGGAGGGAACAGCCAGAAAGGGAAGAGGAAAGACCGAAGAAGGTGGTCTCCTGGATGCCAAGGGAAGAAAGAGGGGAGCAGTCCCCTGTGCCAGATGGTGCAGAGGGGTTGGGCAAGGGAAGTGCGCTGACCCACTAGACTCAGCAGGTGATGACCGGTGACCATGACAAGGGCAGTGTGGCAAGCGATAAAGCTGCAGGAGAAAATGATGAGGGAGCAGAGCAGAGACCAGTCTCCAGAGGAGCTTTGCCGAGGAAAACGGCAGAAAAAGGGAGCAGACGCTAGAGGAGAAAGTAAAGTCCAGAGAATTTGGTTGTTTTTGAGGCGCGTGAAATAACCCTGCTCTATGGGGCTGTTGGGGAAGTTTTAGTAAAACAATAAAAGAGAGAGAGAGAAAGAAGAGGGGTTTGCACCGTGCTGTCTCTCGGCAGATGAGAGAAAATAAGATGTAGCACACTGGTGGGGAGGCAAGTTCAGACGGGAGGTGGACAGGTGGTCTCAGGATGGAAGAGCAGGTGAAGAACATTGGGCCCGGGAGCAGGTGGGTGGTGCAAGCGTGTTCAGCCTCAGTTTGTATCGCTAACGTCATTTTCGGGGGCTTCAGGCCCGTGAGAGTGAGGCGGGGGAGGAAGCGCTGGAGGTTTGGAAGGCGAAGAGAGAGAAGGTAGGAGATCGAGAACGGAGATGGGAACTTAGAATGATCGCTGGGCAGCAGGAGGGCCCAGCTGAAGCCAGTGGTCTTGCTTTTGAAGCGAGAGCAGTCAGCAGGGTTTTGCTTCCCAAGGCCGTGTTCAGCCCTGCTGTGTGGTCGCAGAGTCGGGGAGGGCTAGATTTAGCAAGGTAGGGCTTTGCAGGAAATACGTCAAGAGGGGAGGGCGGGGCCCGGGAACCGAGGGGGTATCCGAGCGCTGGATGATGGTCTTGACATGGATGTTGGTACTTAACATAGGGGGCCCTGGGCTGTCAGCTGGAAGTACGCGACGAGGTGGGGAGTGAGGGATGGGAATAGGCGGCAGGATCTGTGCATGGGAGGTTGTGATTGGATTTAAGACTCACTGGGGCTGGGAAATGGTAGTTGGACTGTGGGAGAGTCATGGAGGGTGGTGGCGCTATTGATTATGACAGTGTACCTGAAGTAGGATGGGAAAAAGACTGCGGGCAGAGAGGGGTCAAGGAACGGAGGTAGTGTTAGGAACGGGAGTGTTAACGTCAGTCATCTGTGTGGATATTGCAGTCGGACCGTGGGAACAGGGTTGGAGATGGCGAGAAGCAAGATAGTCCAGAAGAGGAAAGAATTGGCAGGGGTGGCGGTGGTCTATAGATGGTTGCAACAAGGAGGGCTTTGCGGTGGTGGGGCGCACTGGGCCGGGGGGGCACGCTTGGAAAGGAGGAGGAAAGAAGAGGCATCCAGAAGAGGCAGTGAGACACAAGCAGGACGCTTAGGATGAGTAAGAGGAAGCAGCCAGCCCCTGAGCTGGCTTCGAGGAAGCTGTGTCCCCAGGGGAGAGGCTGGTTTCAGTGAGCACGAGAAGGTAAGAGGGATGATCAGAGAAGAGGTTGAAGGCACAGGGGCATGTACCGATGACGGGCAAAGAGTGCTTGTCTTCTGTAAAGCTACTACTACCTGCTTCCCTGGTTCTCCTCTTACTCCCTCACCCCTGTCCTAATACCCTCCTAGAGGAATGATGCTTTTATAGTCTAAAGCAGATCATGTCATTCCCCAGGTTAAAACCTGCACAGGCTTTCTCTCTTAGAAGCCAGTCTGACTGTCTTACTGCCAGGACCTGCATACATCATCTGACCCTTCCATGGTTCTCATGCCTCTCTCTCCTTGGTTCACTCTACCCCACCGCGCTTTCTTTCTGACTTAGGAATATGTCGGCATGTTCCCACCTCTGGGACTTTTGCCCTCGTTGTTTCCTCAGTCTAGAATATTTTTCCCCAGATCTTTCCATGGCTGGCTCCTTCCTGATCATCCAGTTGGAAGTGGCCTCACCTCACTCATAGTCACCCGTTTTATTTTCATCATGGCCCCATCAGTGTCTGAAATGATCTTATGTCTCTGCTTTTCTTTTTAAAATGTGGGTTCCATGAACATAGGTACCTTGTCTGTCTTGTTCACTACCATATCCCCAGAGTCTAGAACAGTGCCCGACACATCGTAGGTGCTCAAAAAATATATGTTAAGTGAATGAAGTAGATTTTTAAAAGTTTTTTAATGTTTGCTTATTTTTGAAAGACAGACAGACAGAGCATGAACAGGGGAGGGGCAGAAGGAGGGAGACACAGAATCAAAAGCAGGCTCCATCCAGGCTCTGAGCTGTCAGCCCAGAGCCTGATGCAGGGCTTGACCTCGCAAACCATGAGATCATGACCTGAGCTAAAGTCGGATGCTTAACCAACTGAGCCACCCACGCACCCTGTGAATGAAGTAGATTGCGTGATTGAGGAGCCCTCTCAGTGGCAGGTTGAGACTTACGCATTAAGTAATGTAGAACGTTCTAGACTGATGGTCCTTCCCAGTCACATCAGATCACTCAGTTTCAGACTGGCTTCATTCTGGCCTAAGACGAAATAAAACTAAGCCTCAGATCTGTGACTCATATTGAGTTCCCAGTACCATTCAAAATTAGGAATTCTAAAGGGGGATGTTTTCTTATAACTGTAGAGCATCCCACTGTGTTTATTTTAAATGTCACAGATTTATTTAGAAAAATAATTTATTTTCTCTTTTGAGAAGGTTGAGCTTTCTTGCATATGTGTCTAGAAAATGGATTTGTTGAGAGCGGGGGGTGGGCAAGGAAACTATCTTAACTTCCTTTTGATCGGGTGTTAAGAATAGGCATCCAGTGTAAGCAGATAAAAAGCAATTAGATAAACAATGAGCTCTAAAAAGTCTAGTATTTTATTGTTGGAACCTCAAATCCAACCTGCGCTGAATTTGTGTGTGTGGGCGGAAAGTGAATTTTTGCAGGCTGAGTATCTGGGGTTTGGAAGCAGTTTCTCAGTTTCTCCCATATTGCAAAGCATAGCACATGTGTTCAGTTACGGGTTTCCACAAAACTGGCAATCCTGAACCAATGAACGAGTGAGGTTCCAAAAGTTCATTTGCAAGTTTGTTTGGCACTCAGAGTGCATTTTCCCATAGAAACAATGTCATAAATTAAGGACTCAGTCCCAAGGCAGCCCACAAAATTCAGTTTATTTAATTTCAACAAATATTTATCGAATATCTACCAAGAACCCCATGTGGCAAGTGAGCTAGCTGGAGGCTATGGAGGGAAATCGGATGCCATTCTTGGCCTTCAGGAATTCACATGCAAGCTAGGGAGACAGCCGTGTCGACAGCCAACACTGATTCAGTCATATGTCCAGTTGACAAGTATTTATTGAGCACCTATGACGTGATAAGGCCTGTGCTAGGTACTCGGGTTATAGTTCTTTCTTGCCTACACAGAGCCTGCAGTCTAGTGAGGGATGTAGACAATACTCGGTGATACTGCATTGACCAATTCTTCCTAAAAGAAAGAATTAGAAGAAAAAAGCATTTGTTTTTCTTGCTCATGGGTCAGCTCCAGTGGGGGGGGGTGGTCGGGATGCCCTCTGCCTCAAGCTGCAGGTTGAGAGGATTGATTCAGGTCTTCTTCACACATCTCTCATCCAATGCACACTGTTCTCAAGGTAGACCGCAGAAGTACAAGAGCCATGCTAAACTATGCATCACATTTGTCACCTCGGCTCATGTCGTGTTTGCTGATACTCCACTGGCGAGCATACCACATAGCCAAGCCCAACGTCAATGGGGTAAGGAAATCTCCCCCACCTACTGTCGTGCAAGGGAGCCAAAGGTCATGGATGCGTCATTCCAGTGCAGCAGATACTGAGGCGTTGAGCGCAATAATCTGGTCAGTCTTGACAAGTAAAAGAGTTACCATTTTACCAATAGGTAGATAGACTATCATGAAGGTTAGCCCAGAGGCAGTGGAGGATTCCATGGGGGCACATGAACATCTAACCCAAACTTAAAAGTAAGGAAGGTTGGGGTGCCTGGGTGGCTCAGTTGGTTGAGCGTCCGACTCTTGATTTTGGCTCAGCTCATGATCCCAGGGTCATGGAATCAAGCCCTGAGTTGGGCTCCGTGCTGAGTGTGGAGCCTGCTTAAGATTCCCTCCCCCTGCCCCTCTCTCCTGCTCATGCTCTCTCTTGCTCTCTCTCTCTAAAATAATAATAATAATAATAATAATAAGTAAGGGAAGGTTTGCTGGAGGAGGGAATATCTAAGCTGAAGTTGAGCTGTGAGCAGATATCAGCCAGGTAGAGCAGAGGCAGGTGACTGGCCGAGGGAACAGGTGTATCGAGGCCAGGAGCTGTAAGAGCACCCGTTGTGCTCAATACAGTTGGAGCACACAGTCTGGCGGGGGTTGTTGAGAAAGTGGCTTGGTAGGCAGGAGTGGCCGAGCACTGGCCTTACAAGCCATGTTGAAGAATGTGCATTTTCTCATAAGGACTTTTGGGAACTATTGCAGAGCTTCAATTAGAAGAGTGACCAGATCAGCTGTGGGTTTTAGAATAAGCGTCCTAGCGCAGGATAGCCTGGAAACGATCTGCTGGACGCCGGCAGATCACTTAGAAGGTGGTTGTAAACCAGCAAGAGACTGGGGTCCAGCTGGAGAAATGATAGTAGCAATGGAAAGACGTGGCTGGACTCTAGAACTATTTGGAGAATAGAATTGACAGGACTTTTTGATTAATTAGATCCCCCTTGAGTTTGACACACTCAAAATAGGGCCATAAAATGAAAAATCAGGTATCAAGGTGGCCACTGTTTTTCTGGAAGATGTACTTTTTCTCCCTCAATCTAAGTCTTCATAAAGGCAACAAAGAAGCGATACCTAAACACGCAATGGATTCTTACTGTGTCCCAGGGATTGGACCAGGCACTCGGTTGGAGCCCAAAGCATGGTCACTTGGTCAGAGGGGGAAGGACTTTGGAGCGATGGCAGAGCTAAGTCTCGGAAGGTGCAGTGAGGCAAGCTACTGCTCTTTTCCCAGCAACACCGTAACCTCGGTGTTGAGATGATAAGGGAAGGGGTATGGGCATCTGGCTTGGGTGACCAGATGGACAGGGGTGTCACTGCCGAACAGGAATGTAGGAGGGATAGCCTGTTCGGGATGCCCAGCAATGCAGGGGGTGGCTTCCACTCTGGCAGCAGAGGAGGAAGAGTGCAGGTCCTGGAGGCAGCCTGCTTGGGATTGAATCTAGGCTTCTTTGTGACCTTCAGTTTCCTCGTCTCCTCTGGGTCAAATCTCTTCCATAAAGTAGGGCTAGTAGTACCTCACAGGGTGGCCAAGAAGATCCAATCAGATAATGTTCATAAAGCCCCAGGCACAGCGCCTGGCTCTTAGTAAGCACTCAAGTAACATTAGCCATTGCGATGGTGGAAGCCCAGAGGAGGGAGCCATTAGTTGTAACCAAGGTCGGGGAAGGCTTCAGACAGGAAGTGGCGTTAAAATTAGGCCTTGAAGCCTGAATGAACTTTCACCAAGGGAAGAGAGAGTGGAAGGCATTTCAGGTAGAGGATCCAGCATAGGGAGAGGTCTTTTGAGGGAGCGGCAGATTGGATATTACCCCCAGAGCGCTGGTTCTGGAAGGCAGGAAGGGGATGGGGCATTGGGTGGGACCAGGATGTGAAGGACTCTGAGTTTGGACTTGATTCGGGGGTGCCGGGAACCTGTTAAAGGATTTTCAGCAGAGGACTGACATGATCATATTTGTGTTTTAAAAAGATTATCCTGATGGCAGCATCCAGCATGAGCCGCATTAACTCAAGCAGCAGCTGTATCAGACTTCCCAATGGTACCCCTCCCAGGGTACACTGTCTTTTGGTATATTTTGTAATGAGTGAGTTTATCTCCCAGTTCTTCCCGAGTCCTCTACCTGGCGGCTGTTTCTTCAAATTTCATGTACCTCCCACCTCTCCCAGCACCACCATGGCGCTCCACTTGCTCTGGTCCCCGTCCCCCGATGGAACCATGGCTGGGTCCTCTTCCGAAAATGGGCCGTGCAGGAAAGGCCGAGCTTGTCTTCGTTGCCCTACCTGTCATGCCCCATCCTGCACACGAAGTATATAGGGTAAGGCTTTGCTAATCAGCAGGTGTGTTAACTGTAGGGTATCTGTAGTTCCCCTTGATTATTTGTGTCAATCTAATACTTGCCCACACTCTTCTCTATGTTTCTTCCGTATGGACCAGGGGAAGACCTCCAGGCAGCCCCTGGTAGCAGCTTTCAGGTTCGCAGCTGCTGGTAAGAGAGCATTCCTCAGCGTGGCCTAATAACACCACTCTGTGGCCGGCCGGCCCCACTGTCAGACTTTCTAAATGGGTGGGGGAGAGGGAAATGTTTTTCTTAATGTTTATTTATTTTCGAGAGAGAAGGAGAGCATGAGCACGAGCAGGGAGGAGCAGAGAAACGGAAAGGGGGGCAGGTGCAGAGGATCCGAAGCGGGCTCCATGCTGTCAGCGGAGAGCCCACGGCGGGGCTTGAACTCACAAACCATGAGGTCACAACCTGAGCTGAAGTCGGACATTCAACCGACCGAGCCACCCATAGGCCCCCCCAGAAGGGACTTTTGAACACAGGAGAGAAAAATCAGACTGCTAAACATATTTGTCCCCAGCACCCCAGAGCAACAAACAAAAAAAGAGTTAAATGATTTGCCTGTGGCCACCTCCAGTCCCTTGCATTCCTCCCCTGTCTTGAGGTCTGCCTCCCCTCTCTCCTCCTAGAGACATTCCTCCCTCGAGCCTCCCCGGCCAGTTTGTAATTCTAAATGGCCATAGACCGTCACTGCCCAGAAAGTTGACTGGGGCAACCCATGGAGTTCGGTAGCCCATAACCCCACGTTTGTGAAGTCTCAGTCCCCGCTGCCCCCGTCTGCATCTGAGAGGCGGGCAGTGTGCAGCCGAGACGGCCGTGAGGGCTGTTCGCAGAGGAGCCGGTGGGACTGCGCCCACTGACCCTCCCGCAGGAAGCGAGCCCCCACCCCAGCCCCGGTCGGAAGACAGAGTCTGCAGGGAGCGTGCAGGGGGAGCGTGCTCCTGCACTAGATGCTGATGCTGTGCCTCACATTCCACGCCGTGCTCCGATCAGTCCTCCTGCCACCCTGGGAAGTAAGTGTGAGTGCAGTGTGCCCGGGAGGGACAAGCAAACCACCTGAGCTGGTGTATTCACTTCCTACTGCTGCTGTGACAAATGATCACAACCCGGGTGGCTTGGAACCGTGCTGACAGCTCTGGAGGTCAGAAGTCTGCTCTGGGTTTCCCGGGGCTCACACCTGACGTGTGGAAGGGCTGTGTTCCCCCTGGAGGCTGTAGGGAGGAGCCTTTTCCTTGTCTTTCCTGGCTCCCGAAGGCAGCCTTCCTTCCTGCCTTGGCTCCTGGCTGCGTCTTCAAAGTAGCATCTTCACATCTCTCTGGCTCTGTTTCCCTCGTCACGTCCCTTTCTCTCACCCTGACCCTCCTGCCTTCTCTTGATCCCCTTGTGATTACTTTGGGCCCACACAGGTAATCCAAGATAATTCCCCCCCTCTTGAGATCCCTAATCCCATCTGCAAAGCCCTTTTAGCTGTGTGAGGGGACATTTTCACATGTCCCAGAGACTGAGCCATGGGTATCTTTGGGGGCTGTTACTCTGCCTGCTGCAGGTTGTACAAGCTGGTACCTTCACCTCCCACTGTAGGGGAAGGGAAGAGGAACGAGGAAGAGACGTTATCCCCTGTGGCTGTGGGAGGAGAGGGAAGAGCCTGGTCCAAATGGACCCTTCATGGATGACTGGCTATGCCCAACAAGGACCATGGGAGCCAACCTGACATGTAGAAACCCTTCCACCTTGAAAGTGTAAGCGTCCATGCTTTCATTTAATGGGTATTTATTGAGCACCTAGTATGTGTCAGGTAGTGTTCTAAGCACTAGGATTCTCCAGCAGTGAAAGACAACGCCCTAAACCTTTGCCCTCAGGGAGGTCCTCCTAACAGGGTGTTCGATTCCTGCTGCCTTACCCAATGACCACACGATCAGCGGCCTAAAACAACAGAAACTTCTCTCTCACCCTTCTGGAAGCTAGAAATCCAAAATGGAGGTGTCCACAGAGCCACGTTCCCTCTGAAGGCCCTAGGGGAAAGTGGTCCCTCTCCTCTCCCAGCTGCCGGGGGCTCCTGGTGTTTCAGGGCCTGTGGCAGCAGAAATGCAATCCCCGCCTCTCACTTCTGTGGGTTTTTCCTCTTTGTGTGTCCAAATCTCCCTCTCCTTTCTCTTCGAGACAGCGGTCACTGGATTCCTGAAACCCGGGAGGATTTACTCTTGAGATCCTTTACTTACGTCTGCACAGACCCTATTCCCAAATAAGGTCACCTCCTGCGGTTCTGGGTGGACCTGAATTTTGAGGGAATGTTGTTCAACTCCCTGCATGAGGGAAGAGGGACAGTGTAAAAATAAATAAGGAAATAGCATGTCAGATGGTGAGCAATGTTATGAAGACAAATCCAGCAGAGGACAGGGGAGGGAAGCGCTGGCTTGGGGCAGAACAAGTTGCAGTCTGAACGGGACGGAGCGGCTCCAGAAGCCCTCACCGAGAGGGAGGGTCTCAGCCAAGACCTGAGGAGCACATTCAGCTTTGGAGATGTTCCCCCCCACCCCCCCTCAGGGGTTACGGCCGGCCACACCTAGCTGAGTGGCCAGGAAGACAGTTTGAGACCGAAGTTTGTTGTAATTCTTGATTCGTTCCTCCTTTCCTTCCGATCCGGGATGTGTCACTGTGCAGTGACACTCCTTTATGGTCCAGTGCGGCTCTAATGAGAGCGGTAAGGATAATGATGGGATTTGGGGGTGGCCCTTCCTTCTTGTGTGAGGACCCCATTGTGCCGACTAATTGTGTAGGAGCACGTAGGACAGCTGTCCGTGGGGTGGAAGCAGTGGGGAGAAAAGGGAATACGTGCTTCGGACCTCGGGGCGTCACTGAATTCCCCTGGCAGACGCCCAGCCCAGGCATCTGGGTTACGGAGGATGCTGAAAGGGATCGTGGGGCCCTTCCAGTGGTGCAGCAACCCCCCCCCCCCACCCCCGCCGGGTTCTTCATCAGCTTTGTCAACTGGGAGGAGCTGTGCGCAGATCCTATTTCTTTCGAAGCAGAAGGTGGAGAGGGGATGAAGTCATTAAGGGGCGCAGCTCTTGCTACCCCGACAGTTGACAGAGGTCAACGCAGGGAGAGCGTTCACCTGACTCAGAAGCCGGTTTTGCTTGGAAAGGGCTGGCCGCTGAGGTCGTCAGAGCTCAGCCTCCAAACCGTTACCCGCACCGTCTCTTTAATTGATGTTCTCTGTCTTGGAACAAGCACCATTAAGGAACGCCCCTTTTAGTAAATACATGTTTTAATGGAAGAGAGTTTTTTTTTTTTTTTTTGAAATGACCTTATCTCAGGCAGCAGGCACTTTCATAAGTATGTATTGATTGGCTTTTAAACATTCCTCAAATGTTTTCACTTGTCTTTGTGACCTAGTACATGTCCTGTTCCCAGCAACTCCTCCACCTTCAGACACACCGTTCCGATCTTCGCTGGAAGCCTTCCAGGCCGTCTTTCATGTTTTCGCTTTTGTAACGTTCTGTAAAGCTTGGGCGCTTATGTTCTGCTGCATAGAGAAGGGAGCATGGCATTCGGTATTGGCCTCAGGGAGATGGGGTTGTTAGCATTGCCACCTGCTTACTGGCGGGGACATTGAAGCCCAGAGAGGGAAAGGAATGTGCCCCCAGCTGCACCGGGAATGTGTGGACAAGTAGCTTTGAACCCAGAGCTCCTTGGCTCAAGAGGCATCCGTCGGTTTCCTATTTTTACTTCCATGTTACATGTTTTAAAAATACCTCCTTAAACTCTTCAGCTCATGGTTTGCGCTTGGGAATAAAAACACCAACTTTAGTACGCGCATCACCTACAAAAGAACCACATGGGGTGAAGGCTACAAATCCCTTTTGTGTGAGTGTTTCAGGCTGCAAATGTGTTTTATGTGCGCTAAACAGCTCCAAGTTTCAAGACAAAGGCTGGTTTTCCACCATGCCAGTTAACAGGCCAGCCCAGCGAACAAAAATCAATGAAACACCTTATGCTGGTATCATGGAGACATAGTCAAGAATTTTAGTCACTTGAAAACTGAATTCTTAATCCAACTCAGCCAGTGCTTGTTGAATACCAGCTGTGGGTCAGGCCCTGGACCAGCCCCTTGGGGGAAACAGAGATGAATGAGGCTCTGCCCCAGAGAAGCTCACGGTTAGGGCGGGATGCGCACACTGACCAAAAGCCATCCGTCCACTGTGGAAAGTGCTCACAGGCGGGGCTCATGGCATGGAGAGACCCCAAGGAGCCCCTTCGTATTGGGGGGAAGGAGCATTGTGATTCAGAATCTTCCAAGAAGCCTTGAACTTTGCCTCCTTACGTAGGAAAGGTGTGCTGAGTGTTGACCTGCTGTATGTGGGCAATGCCAGCGGGCAGTCTGGGTAGCTTTATTGCCCCGGTCCCTTCTGTTTGTTTACCTTATGTCCTCCAAATTTTTGCCTACAGTCTGTTTCATTTGCCCAAGTGATAAATATACCAACAGCTACTAATATTCACCAAGGCATTGTTGTAACAACTCCATGAGGTAGAACCTGTTATCACCTGTGTATCTGCAGATGGACAGCCTGAGACACAGAGGGCCCGTCACTTGCCCGAGGTCACAGGCTTGTAATTGGCAGAATCACTCTTCCCTTTGATTACTAGCCGGTCTGGTGTTTAATCGGTTCCTTGCAGAGACCAAGCTCTGTGTGAACTCAGGGTCCTGGCATGTGCTGTTCCTTGTGCCTGGAATGGAATGCTGTTCCCATCATTCCTGATATGGCTGGATGGTTTTCATCCTTGAACTCCGAGCTGAAATGCCATCTTTCTTGACCGGTCAATCTAAAGTAGTTCCTCTGTGCTCCTTTTTTTTTGGCTTCTGCAGAAGACTTACCTGAATTTTAAATTATTTTAAATTAGGGTTTGCTTATCTGGTTTATGTCTGTGTGCCTCACTGGAACATAAGCTCGTTAACAGGGGTACTTTAACCCGCTTACGCAGTAATGTGTTTGCAGCACCTACTGTGGTCTTTGGTGTCTGGGGGGCCCTCAGTAAATATTTGTGGTGTGGATGCCACATATGGTACTAGACCGAGGTGCCAAGGTGAATGAGCTGGGCCTTTCCCTCGGTGACCTACAGTCTGGTGGGAGAGAGAGGCAATCAGCAACCAATGCTATGTGCTGTATATACCTGGAGCCTACGTAAGGTGCCACAGGAACACAGAGGAAGGAGCGACTGCTCTGCCTAGAGGTTGGGCAAGCAATCATGGGGAAAGTCCCATCGAGCTAGCCTTGAACAAGGAACATAATTGCACCAAGTATATTCTAGGCCAAAGGGCACTCTGGACCATGGGAACAGCATATGATAGGAAGAGGCAGGCATGTTAGCACCGCATGTGTTAATCAAACAGACAGACTCACCAATCCACAGTTGCCTAGGGATGAGTTTGGAGAGGAACGCAGGGGCTAGATCCTAGGGTCAGGTTATAGACTTGGACATGGAAACATGTGTTCTAGGCTCCTAGTCATAAAAGACACATAGGTGGAGGAGTTTAATGTAGGCAAAAGGGCGCCATTGAAAGTTTTTAAGTAGGAAGTACTATGATCACTCTGTGTTTGAGAATAACCTAGATGCCCATGTAGAGGCTGGCTGGAGGCACTGGAGGTGGGAAGGCAGGAACCCAAGTGAGAGGTGATGGATGAGTGTGGAACGTGGGAGATAGCCTAGACGGATGCTGAGAAGTAATAGGTCATGATCAACCAAGTATGAGAGTTGAGAATAAAGCCAAGAAAGGCCCAGGGTTTTCTATTTTTTCCACTAT
Organism: Prionailurus bengalensis; assembly: GCF_016509475.1. Taxonomy (NCBI): domain Eukaryota; kingdom Metazoa; phylum Chordata; class Mammalia; order Carnivora; family Felidae; genus Prionailurus; species Prionailurus bengalensis. The sequence continues at coordinate 115,571,933 of NC_057358.1, forward strand.
TTGATTTACTGCTCATTAACCAAGATCGGGCAGTATTTCCTGGCGTGCATACTAGAGCTTCTAATCCCCGAGGAATTTGGCACAGGAGTAAGAGGACTGCTGAGACCCATACCGCACCACCCGACCTCTCTGCACGGCAGTTTCCTCATGCTTGACGTGGAGCAGATAATGCCTACCTACTTCCTGAGGTGGTTGTCAGGATCAACGAGTTGATTTCCAGAAAGCCCTCAGAGCAGTGCCTGGCCCCGCTCTGGTGGGAAGGGCTCAGTGTTAGCTTTTGTAGGAGGCCATATAGGCTCATAGATGAGACCATGGACGTGGGAAGCTACACTGCCTGGTTTTTGTATCTCAGCCCCTCCACTTGCTAACTCTGTGACCTTGGGAAAGCAATATGGTGCCTTCTGCACCTCAGTTTCCCCCATCTGTAAAGCAGGGACAATTCTGTTCTTCATAGGTTTGGTACGAAGAAACAATGAATCAAATCATGTGAAAGAACGTGGCCTGGAATATTAGATGTTTTCATTTAAAAAAAAAAATCTTCTAAATTGTCTCTGTTATTGGCATAATTTTATCATGTAGGTTGCCTTTCAGCCCCAGTGATGAAGATCCAGTTTTTCAGCTTTCCCGGCAAGTTATTTTGATCTTGCATCTTGACATTCCCTTTTCCTGACTCTGGAGGCCTTGAATTCGGAGTGTAGTTTTGCCACAGTGACATGCTACTCTCTTCTATTCAGTCGAGTTTGGTTTCTTCATCTCGTGGACTGACAGTGTCCATAAAAGCCCCCCAACTCTGGGGACCACCTGGGTCCTCCTCTGTGCCTTTCCTAAAAATGCAGACATCTGTTTCATATCACCTAGCAGAAGACCTTGGGATGCTCTCCTGGCAAAACCTTCCCCCCATGTGGACACAGCCTTCCGTTCCCTGAGAGGCTGGATTTGTTTCCTTGTTAAAAGTTTTCTGATATTATATCAGTATAGAATCTTTGGAATAGGTCACACCAACCCCACATTCCAGCCAATGACCTGATACTTAGCTATCAGTTTCCTTCAGGGACTGTCTGCTCTTGGCGAACAATTAGATTAGGGGATGCTGATGAAATTCGAGTGGCAGGAAGTAGAAGTTACGTTTCTGAGTTCAGAGTTTCTATTTCAAGGTTGAGTAAGTGGGCTCTTTGAGGACTGAGGCAGGGAGGATGCCTGCTCCCCCGCACCACCCCTTCTGGAACCTGCCGGGCGCCTTAGGGGTCTGACTGTGAAATTGAAGATCCACTTGATTCCTCTGAGTGCTACAGGTGGAAGGACAGGGTCTTAGGCTGTCTCGGGAGGAAGGGCCATGGCACTGTGTTGCCGATTTTGACCTTAGGAGTGGACGCCAGGGGCCTGGCAGGGACATCAGGTGTAGTAGGATTTTTCTTAGGGGCGGGCAGAAGTCCTCCAGGGCTCACATGCTTTTTGCCAACTTTCCTATTAGTGGCTTCAGTTTTATATCACCCGGAGTGAGCGTGATCATGGTGAGGTCTCTGAAGCGATGGGTTATTTTACGTTTCGATACGAGATTTTGTTTTTTTTTTTATCAGAAGGAGGAGGCACAAATTGGAGCAAAAGGATCACCCTAGGAAGGGGCTGCTGGCAGTCAGCCCCATCTGAGCCCTGGGGACTTGCTGGCTTGAGGCCAGGACACTGGGCCAGGACACTGCGGGTCACAAGAAGAAGTTCCCTCCTAAATTCTATTAGGAGTTTGGAGAATTTTTGCACAGTGATAAGCTCTGGGTTGCTCTTTGGGCTTCGCAAAAGGGAAAAGTCAACTCAAAGACCATTAAGTATTCCAGCATGTTGCTGACCTAGTTGGATAGTCGTACCTCAAAAAGTAGGTGAGGCAAGGCTCCCTCATTGTCCCGGGCTGTCAACTACAAATAACCGAAGAGCTCACTTAGATGCCACATTTCACTTTGATACTAGTCTTTCAGTGCTTACATGTTTGTAACTTAGATTTTAAAACTCGTATTTACAAACACTCCTGTAACTTCAGTGAGACTGAATTGTGTGATTGAAGCTCTCTGCTTATGATAGTGTTTATTATACCACTTAATTCAGGACACACATAAAAGTAGCTTTCAATATATTTTTATATTATTTTACGTGTTTTTACCTGCAGTCGTGTATGTGACTTTATCTTGGTAACTGAGATGTCATGCTAAGGACCAATAAACTCTCACTGGCCAAGAGAAAAAAGAGAGAGAGAGAGAGATTCTGGCCTAATAGAGTCAGATTCCAGGGTCCCCCAGCCCAGCCCAGCCCAGCCCAGGGGCCTTTCACCTGCCTGGAAACTTCAGCTCCTTTTCAGAGGTAGGTCTCCCTGTGCATTCTGTTGGCATGAAAACAATTTAATAATTTAAATCATACCCATTAAAAAAAAAACAGAAATGCTGTATAAATATAATACTGTAGTAATAAATGTAAAAGTCGATCCAGCTGGGCACTGTTCCCAGACTACCAGCTGAGCAGAAACACAAGTAAAGTAGAAGAAAAACTGCTATATAATGCAAATGGCTGCAATCTTATTGTTTCCGGCTACACTTTATTGCAAATATATAGCATCGAAGGTTACATTACGGATAAATAGGTTTTGTGGGCTAACCTGGAGACCTAATCACTGTTTATAACATTACTTCTACGGGGAGGGGAAATGTGCATTCCACATGACAAACAGATGGGGAGCGAGCCGATTTGGGGGGCACGGTAGATTTGTAACATGGGGGCCTCCTGGGATTTTAACCTGTAGATGGATGTTTTGTATTCAGGGCTAGTGACAGATGAAAATCAGAGGAGTCGCAGAATCCCCCCCTTCCCCACCCAGTCCTTGGTGTCCTCTCAACCTAGAGACTCTGTCTGACCTTCTTTAATCTCTGATCCTGGGGGGCTCGTCCTGGCGCAGCCCCAGCCCCCAACCACCGTTGAGGCCCCAGGAAGCCAGGGGGCTCTCTGAACATCTTTACCCTTTCACACCTTACTAAGCGGTTGTCAGGATTCCTAGGAGGCCGTGCAACAGAGTGGCCAAGTGGGTGGCTCTGGAGGCAGACTCGTGTCGCTTGTGGCTGTATGATGTTGGCGTGTTTTTGCACTTCTCTGAGCCTCTGTGTCACCCCTGTAGAATGAGGTGGCTGTGAGGACGAAGGGGGAGTACTACTTGTAAGCACTCGGTCCAGCGCCTGGTCAGGGCAGTGCTCCCTCCTTGCAGGTGCCTGGGGTAGTTATTCTGGGATATTTGGGTTTAGAAAGATTTCCAGGAGTTCAGGAAGCAAACCCATACTGTGAAAATCCTTTCTGAATTCCAAACAGCAAACTTAGAAACAAGTATCTGGAACCTTTCTGTTCAAGATTTGAAGCCTAGGGGCGCCTGGGTGGCTCAGTCAGTTAAGCGTCAGACTCTTGATTTCGGCTCAAGTTATGATCTCATAGTTCGAGCCCCATGTGGGGCTCTGTCTGCACTGTTAGCCCAGAGCCTGGGATTCTCTGTTTCCTTGTCTGTCTGCCCTTCCTACGCACTTGCTCTTTCTCTCTCAAATAAAAAAAAAAAAAAAAAAAAAAAAAAAAAAGAGTGGAGGCCTGGATAGGTTTTGAGCATACTTTATAATGAGTTGGGGGTGGGGGAGGGGTGGCTCATGTACTTATAGAGTTGAGTGAGCCTTATCAAACTCTTATTATTTTGAATAGGTTAAGCTTTACAGCAGATTTCATAGCGAACTAATAAGAACGAGCCTTTTTATTCTTTTTCACTAAAGGATTTCCACATACGGTGTTTTTCACCTAAGGAAAAAAAAATTTTTTTAATTAACTTTCTGGTTTGGGTTTTGCTTTGTTTTGTTGCTACAGACAGTCTTTTCTTTGCATTTGAGCAGCTTCTATTCCCTGACTGGCAAATAGGCTAGTGTCTGCATAGTGGCCTTATCGTGTGGGCATGAGATGCAGCTAGAAATAAGGACGAGAAAAAGAAAACAGTGATTGGGAACCTTAGGACTTTTGGGTGGACCCTCCCCCGTAGGGGGTGGGGCAGCAGCAATAACACCGAGTAAGGGAAGCAAATACATCGCTTGCCAGTTTCTCCAGAATGTGCTCATTGTAATCCGAATCCAATTTTCCTCTGATCTGTGGCCTGAAGAAATTGAAATGAAGCCACTTATGAGATCGGCCTACCTGAGAGCACCTCGTGAGGGTCAGCCTCACCAAGAGCTGTGCCCCACCACGAGATTTTAAGTTTCATCTGGGCAAAGGCTCACGTGTCTACGCGCCTGACCGTCGCTTTGGTGATACACAGGAGTAAGAATGACAGCTTTCAAAAGGGATAATTTCAAAACACCTGGTTTTGTTTTACTAAAACGTGGGGGCCCCAAGATCTGCTCCCCCTCCTTAAGAAATTCGAATGCGTGGGTAATGTGCTGTCGTGAAGATTTTATCATCTGCAATATTGGAGAAGTGATAAGATACTGTTGTTGGTTGGCCATCTGGTTGTGCGTTCTTAGTGTCACGGTTTGCTGTTTTTTTATTTTATATATTTATTTATTTTTACTGTTAAGCAAGAAACGGGAGCTTCGAAATTTCAGAGGTGTCTTAAAAATAAGAAATTTATGTTGAGTTGCTTAACATGGTTGGATTTTGTTCCTACCTTACACAAAATAGGAAGGAAGAGGTTCATTATATATTTTTTTTCCTTTTTTTTTCTTTTTTTTTCCCAAAAGATAAACCGATCAACTTCCAAAAGGTAAAACCTCAGCTCTTAATTTTCTCCCTCCCTGGCCCCGGACTTGAACTTTTGGCTTACATTAAAAATAGTCTGTTTATGGTAAGTAGGAGTCAGACCTAAATTGTAAGAGAACTTGAGAAAGAAAAATCACCAGAAAGAACCTATAGAGATTTCATATTTCATCCACCCATTCAAAAATATTTATTGAAGCCCAGTATTTGCATATCATGCTGACAGACACTGAGGGATTTGCTGAAGAAACATTAAAAACGTTCTCCCTTCCTTTGAGGAGCTTAGAGCTGACATGGGGAGAAATGACACCGGCATATGAAACAGTTAAGTTGTAATTCAACACAACATATGATTAAATACCAAAATGTGTGGCTCCGACAAGAAACGCTATAGGAGTTCAGCAAAGGGAGTGATAACTCAGTGGCACCACTGTGTTGTGCCTACAAATTGGCAAATCACAGCACTATTTGTATGAAATATTTTACACTTGTTTTTTTGGCAGCCTTGGGCCTTGACTTCCAGGCAGCATTAAGAGCCTACGACAATATTTGTACTCCGGTCTCTCTAGAACTGGCTTTTTGTTTTTGTTTTTGTTGTTCTTAGAGACAGAGGAAGCGCCTTATGCAAACTGGAGTGCCCCTGAGAGGCAGGTAGTTTTTGGCAGTCCTAATCTCTCTCAAATACAAAATAGAGAAACCAGCCTCATCATTCTGTTTTTCAGTCCAGCCATACTTGTCCCTCTGTGGCAAACGCCCCGTGACACCGACAGGCCGTTGAATTTGAACTTAATGTCCGTGACGGACGAGCTAGCCATCAAGGGTCGGATAAATTTATAGCTGAGGAGAACCGCTGTTGAAAATCCCCACGGTCAGGGTGTTGGAGAAAGAACTGCCACGGATGTAGGGGAGTTTGGACACCAATGGGCTCTTAGCAAACAGGGTTCCCCAATACTTGCTCAAAGCATTGTGCTTGAGGATGATGTTTAATGAAACTCGCTGGCTTCCTGTTCTATTTTTGTCATATTCAAATTAGCGCAGAGCTCAAAGACGAAACCGTGGGGCCTAAATTCTTACGAATTAAAAAAGGAGAGAAGAGGAAGAAGGAGAATTGAAATGCTTGTGAAGTCACATACCTTTTGGGGGACCACACCCCACTGCACTCCGGTCCTTTCAGGGACTCCCCACAGATGAATGTGGTTATCATCTGGTTGCTTTTCGATCTCATGATTCATGAATTTTCCATTTCTTTTCAAACTTACTGACACTGGTTCTCCCCTGCCCCTTCATTTTAACCTGAGGCCTTGGGGAGGCTTAGATAACAGAGATGTCTTAGTCTCGCCTGGATGGTATTCAGTGGAATGTTTGTGGAATTCAGCACCTTTGAGACTAACATGACACTTGGTGTTCATTCTTTTCGTCCGGTTGGCGGCCCTTCTGGTGAGATAGGAGTTCCCAAGTTAGCATGACCTAGAGTGACTGAGACATCGAGCAAAGGACCGGTCTCACCCCTCAGCTCTTGGTCATGCATATCAAAGGAGTTGGCCCTGGCTACAGCTTAAGATTTATCTGGGGCGTCCTGTGAGCTGACAGACTTGAGACAGTGGCCCTGGAAAGTGTTGCACCCATATCTTTTGATATAATTGGGTTTCTGTCTAAATAAATGTCATGTAGCAGATGGTTATGGAATGGCTTATCACATTCTTGGGAGGACTCTGCCCTGGAAATATTTATATTTAATTATCATACAACAAAGCACAAGCTAGCTTTATTATTTTTGTAATAAAAATTTGCACGGTAGGTTGATATTCTGGGAACAAATCACAAACCTAAAATTTATATGATCTGTAAACCCCTTCTTGGGCTGTGCTTTGCAAGGTTTTTCTGGAAGGGAGCTCTTTAATTTTAGAATCCGCGAGAGGATATGCTTTGGATGTATTTGGCGATGTCATCATGAGAGGTGCCTCGGGAGTCTAAGTTCAACGTGTTGTCTACATTTCAATGTGTTGTTCCCTGCTCATAGACATGATGGAAAAACGCTCTGCTGTTGGCCTGTTGCTTTTCATGGTTTTAGCATCATGTTCCTATTCTCACTCGAAATCGATAGTCCTTTCCACAAAGCCTGGCGTTCTGCACTGAAACCAAGTATGAGAAACTTTGAACTAATGCATGTGTGGGGTTGCTGTTTTGTTGCCTTTTGCTTTTTCTGATAGGTGTACCTTCAAAGAAGATTGTGTACCTTTAGACAACTATGAAAACTGGCTGGATATTTCATCCGGAGCTAAAAAGTGTCCTCAAATTAACCTATTTCGAAGCAGTGAAGATAAGGTAAGAGGAAAGACTTTCATTTGTCTCTGTTGTCTCACTTTGTACAACTAATGCTCGCTTCCTTCTGTGTGTGAAATACCTACTAGTGTTAAAGTAAGCCGAAGTAAGGGAGCCCATTCGTTTCATTAACTAATACTGAGGGCCCAGCAGATACCATCCACACCGCAAGGTGCTAGGGAAATAGCGGAGAACAAGACATAGCGTGAGCCTGCCCTCATGGAGTTTGTCATCTTGTAGAGCTGACGATGACCCTCATTAGTTGAATCTCAAGAAAAGATGGACTATCATTGTAGTAGAAAAATATACTGATTAAAACAAAAAGAAGAAGAAAAAAGTTCCAATTCATGGTCAACAAGATTCCTTAAATGTGACTTAAGTGTAGAATTTTGTTTTATGGTCCTTTTCCTAATTTGCTCAGGCTTCTCCTGATCACTAGCTTATGTGCATGGCTATATGAGCGGCATTGGTCGAGAGGGCGAGAAACCAATATGGGCAGGGAAAATTGCAAGTGGGGTCCCCTGGAAAGCCAGTGGGCTCTTGTTATGGCCATGCTGCCATGGGCAGCTCTTCAGTCCTGTCACCGGATGAGAGAAAGGAAGCAATGAGGGGCGTATTCAAGCATTTTCTGATTCACAGCCATCCATACCCTATGGGAAAATGGAATTCCTGCCTTGTAATCTCAGTGGTGCTATAAGGAGACATTTTCTCCCTAATTATAGTTCTTGTATTATGAATAATTGTACAGAATCCCCATCAGCAGTCAGTTGACCTGTCTGTTGAGCTCACTCTGTTTTATTTGAATGCCACATTAACAAGGAAATGGGCCACTTTCTCTTTTCCTGTACACTTTGCCATTTCAAATAGCAAGAACCATACCACTTAAGATGATTTAACGTTTAATAAAGGAGAGCCGGAGCATTTAATGAGTGATAAATAATAAAAGAATAAAGCTTTCAAGTCATAACTGATCAGAACTCACAGATTTAAAGGTATTTGGCTGTTGTCACTTTCTATTGTCTTCCAGCAGGTGGGTGGGGGGCAGTGAAAAAAGAACTTGGAAAGCCTTCATCCAAACCTCCACCAGCCCTAAGTCAGAGTGAAAAAACTGTGTGAAAAAGATGCTTAGGCATCTCAGCATAGGTGTGGTCAAATTTTTATTTCTCTTAGCAGTCTGAAAAATAGCTAACTTGGGTGCTGATAGAGAATAAAAAAATATTTATGTATGCCATGATCTTTGAATATACCCAGGACTCTGATAAATGGTCAAGATCACCCAAGATTTGGGGTGCCTGGGTGGCTTTTCAGTTAAGTGTCCGACTCTTGATTTTGGCTCAGGTCATGATCTCACGGGTGTGAGATCCAGCCCCATGTTGGGCTCCACACTGATAGCACAGAGCCTGCTTGGGACTCTGTCTTTCCCTCTCTCTCTCTCTACCCCTACCCCGTTCACACAAGCACACTCTCTGTCTCTCTCAAAATAAATACACATTTAAAAAAAAAAAGATTACCCAAGATTTTTTTTTTTATCATTTTGAAAATTTTAAGGGTGATACTTCAGCTAAATGTAGTAAGGGAAAGCAACTTGTTCGTTAAATAAAAAATGCTGCTTGCATAATTTGCTTACCTATCTTTGGGTTCCCTGGTATAACTTAATCGCCATTTCTACCTAGTTTGGAACATCACAAAAAATGTTTACCACCCAAACAACCACTAGTGCTTTCTTCTCGACCCTGAGTCCCACCATGGTTTACCCAAATCCCTCTAGAGCCTTCCCACACAACCATTACCTCGCTCTCCAACTACCATCACTCTCAAGGTAAAGGAGATAAGAATTTAGTAATCTGAGTAAAGTTCGTCTTTGAAACCAACTTTGGACTGATTATTTTAATAACGTTGATAAGATGTGTGATGCCATCTCTTAGTCATATTATTTCAAAATATGTCCTATCGTCACGGTCATCTGTGACTTACATGAAAGTCCCAGACCTTTGTTAATTTAAATAATACCCCGATCCTTATCTACAGAGACGTCAGTCCATAGCTCAAGTCAAAGAGTGTTTGCTAGCTGCCCATCATATGCCTTTGTAACATTCTACTAACGTTCTGAGTACAGAAAGACCCCGATATAATGCAGAGCCCCTGCTTCCAAGAAGCATCATCTCTTTACACAAAACAATTAGAAGACTGTATATCCTCATCCTCATTACAGAATCGGCATTAACAAGAAATAATTGGAGCAATTCCAGTTGGCTTGGAGGGATTTCGTGAGGTTTTGTTGAGCAAAAACAGCAAGATGCAGAAAAGTATGTGTAGCATGATCTTGTATTGATCACAAACTCAATATATGCTATTGATGTATATAGCATATATGATATGCTATTGATATAGCATAATCTATATATGTTTATGTCTCTATGTGATTATTTGAGCATGGAGAAAAATACAAAAGAATTCTTACTAGGTCGTGAACATGGGCTCTCCTGATGGCATGACAGATGATGTGGTGGAGAGGGAAGGCCAAGACAAGTAGGGGGGAAAAAATGAAATTCTCACATACACAAACACAAACAAGCACGTATGACATCCCATTTTTGCATTATGTAAAACTATTTGTATACCTATAAAGAGATTTTAACATTCAGTAAAAACAGCTTGTACTAATAAAAACAGAAAATATATAGACATGCAAGCGTTTCCCACCAGCAGCAGGATTCCTAAAGGAGAGACACTGGAAACATTCTTTTACAAAGCGGAACGAAAACAAGGAGTTCCACTGTCACTGGTAAAACCAACATCATGTGCAAAGTTGCATCTAGTGCAGCAATACAAGAAACAAGTAATAGAAATAACTATGGGACCGGAGCAGATAAAAAATATCACCATGTGCTCATCTTCCGTGGTTGTGTAGCTTTGAAACCTAAACAGAGTAGCTTTTAAAATGATTCAAACGAAAGTAAAATAAAGTGCCAAATGTTCGATAAACATTCAACTATCGATAACTTTACTGTACATGAGGTAAAAGAGTTAGTGTCCATTAATAAAAGGTCTCATTCATTAAAAACAACCAAAATACTCAGCCATCAACTGAAAGAGTGAGGTATATACCCTGTATTTTAAAATCACTTTTACTAGGAGATACATATTAAAGACAACTACCAAAAAATAGCAATTTGGGCTATGCAACAGCTTGCCTCAATTTCTTTTTTTTTTAATGTTTTTTTTTTTATTCAGTTTGAGAGAGAGAGTGTGTGTATGCTCATGAGTGGGGGAGAGAGAGAGGGAAAGAGAGAGGATCCCAAGCAGGCTACACGCTGTCAGCACAGAGCCTGATGTGGGGCTCAGTCCCACGAACCAGGAGATCATGAACTGAAATCAAGAGTCAGGCACTTAACCAACTGAGCCACCCAGGTGCCCCCTAAGCAATTCTTTCTAATAATAATTAGATAGTGGGACAGTGGTCTATCAAGGCTATTGATAACTCATGACTAACTTCATCAATTAAAAACATAAGCATAAATAAAACAAAAACACAAAGCATTCTCTTGGAAGATACGACAAGCATCCTGAATATATCCAGACACATACTATGTTGCTGGGCAGGAAGTTATCATAAACGTCATTTCTTCCTCAACCTAGTTTCTAGATTTCATGTAATCCCAGTGAAGATTTGAATAGACTTTTTCTTAAAAGTAATATAAAAGTCAACTGAAATAATATGAACTGGTCAAGAATATCCAAAATGTATTTTGAAAACACAGAAATTTATTTAAGCTAGACTATTTCCATATGATTATAAACATATACATAGCAATAATAACTCAACCCATGATTCTGTTTAAAAGTAGGAATACAGGGGCACCTGGGTGGCTCAGTTGGTTGAGTGTCCGACTCTTGATTTCAGCTTAGGTCATGATCCCAGGTCATGGGATCAAGACCCATGTTGGGCTCTGCGCTGAGCGTGGATCCTGATTGAGATTCTCCCTCCCTCCCTCTCTCTTTCTCTCTCTCTCTCCACACCCCCCCGCCCCTTCCCCCTGCTCTTGTGTGCTCTCTCTCTAATTAAAAAAAAAAAAAATCTTTAAAAAAAAAAAGGACTGGAGGGGCACCTGGGTGGCTCAGTCGGTTAAGCGGCCGACTTCGGCTGAGGTCATGATCTCGCGGTCCGTGAGTTCGAGCCCCGCGTCGGGCTCTGTGCTGACAGCTCAGAGCCTGGAGCCTGTTTCCGATTCTGTGTCTCTCTTTCTCTGACCCTCCCCTGTTCATGCTCTCTCTCTCTCTGTCTCAAAAATAAATAAACGTTAAAAAAAAAATTTAAAAAAAAAAAGAACTGGAGATCCTAGGAATAGACAAGAAAGCTCAGAAATAAATGTAAAAATTGTAAAGATCAGGTATCATAAAATAAGAGGAAATAAAAGAACTTTTCCCAAAAGGCACTAAAATAACAGACTTCAAATATGGAAACATAATTCACATTTTACATTAAATACAAAAGTAAAATTTAAACTAAGAAATCCACATAAAAGGCCAAAACAAAAAAAAACCCAGAAAGTAGAATGGAGTACCCGATAATTGGAAATAAAATTTTCTTAGCTCTGAAGCAATGTAGTATGTAATAACAAAAGAAAAATATTCATATACTTGACATTTAAAAAAAATCTATACAATAAAAAAGACAACTAAAGCACACACTTCAGGAAAACATTTGCAATAGGCAAAATATTAATTGTAAGGTATTAAAACTAGGAGAAGTTAAAAAAAAAAACAACTCCAAGACACCAAAAAAGTGGGCAGAAAGAAGCATATATTCTCACAAGAGGAGGTTTAGGGAGTTAGGCATAGTTAAGGAAATATGTTCAACTTCACTAGTTATCAAATAAATACAAATTAAAATGATAAGATATGCTAACACCTAGTGTTGGCCATGCCAATTAGCACAGCCTTTTTGGAGAGCAATTTGCTGTGATGTTTCCAAAGGCATAAGTATATTCATTCTGCTTGAAGCACTAATTCCAGTCTTCAAATTCTGAAGCAGTAACTTGAAAGAAGGAAAACCAAAAGAATGCAGAGGCCATTGCGGTAGCTTTTGTAGACTGAGAAACCTGGAAAGAACCGATCTCTTTGGCAGTAAGGGGAGTGGTTAAATAAAATAAGGTCTGTTAACCTGCTAGAATGCAGTGAGCTCTCTGGCCCCATGGACGTTACTAGCTAATTGACATTCAAACTTTCTGTCTCATCTGACTCTTTGTGTCTTCCTTCCCTCTTTATCCAGCTTTTCTGGAGAAGGAGCTGTCCGCCTGGTAAGGATTCCCAAGTTGGCTTTATTAAGCCAAGGCATCAGCTATTTCTCTGTACTTGCCTGGAACCCGCACTCACACAAAAATACCTTCACCTCCCTGACTGTCCTCTTCTTTCACTACATTTGAAAAAACTTGCTATTTTCAAGATCAACTCCAACCTGGCTTCTGTCCCAATATTCCCCTGAGACTGTTCCTGCTGGGGTCGCCAGTGAACTGCTTGTAGCCATTCGGTAGATGCTGTAAGTCCTCATCTTACTTGGCCTGTTGGCTGCGTTCTTGAAATGCCCACTTCCATTGCCCTCCCCCCCCCCCCCGCCCCCTCCCCCCCAAACACACACACAGCATACCCTATCCATGCTCTCTTCCTTCTCTCTGGCCATGCCTCAGCCTCCCTTGCTGGCTTCTTCTCTCCCTAACTCTAAATACTGGAGTTCAGACCCCATTTGGGTTGTTCCTGTCTTTAGCTCTATACTTTGTAGATAATTTTATCCATTCCCATGGCTTTATATATCATCTCTATGTTCTTGTCTCCTTTATCTTTAGCCCAGATTGCTCCTCTGAGCTTCAGGCCCATATCTAACTTGACACACCTCTTCATCATTATACAAGTATCTTGAACTAAACACATCCAAAATTGAAAGCTTACACTTTCCACCCAAAGTCTGCCCCTCCCTCTGTGTGTTCCATTTCAGTACAGGGTACTTCCCTCCATTTTTCTAACCAAAATCCTCCCTATCCACATGCTCTAATTCCAGTCCCGCCCCACGCGACTTCTAAAGGATATCTTGAATCGGTCATTGGTTTCCGTCTCCACTGTACCATCTTGGTCCGGGCTTCTGTCGTCTGTTGATGATCTCTTCATACCCTGTGGCCCTCTGGTTTCTGAAACCACATTTCTGCTAGACTATAAGCTCTTTGAGGGCAGGGACTATAGCTGTTTGGTTCACTAAAGTATTCAACACCACATGCAACATTCAGCACATGTTAAGAGCTTGATAAATATGGAATAAATAAAGGCGATGATTACTGTTACCTAAAAACTATGTGAGAACTGGAAGGAAATGTGAAATTTTTAATCTGGTGAGAAACTGATTTCAAAAAAAATTCTGATTCTGTTGTAGTGTTTGAGCAATTAAATGAATTTAAGGCCTATATGTATACAGGATAGTAGGTGATGTGACCGTATGCTAAGATGTGTGAGCGGATATAAATGCTGGGCTGAAGAAGGCACCATGAATAAGAGCTCAGCCATTTGCTACAGGTGAGCTAGTGGGAGTGGATTGGGGTTCGTCCCCGTGCTCAGGTCTGCTAGAGGTAGTTGGACTTTAGTTCAGTTGAAGCTGGTTCATAAGAACTTGCCTTCTCCAGCAAGACTGTATGGCTGAGAAACAGAATGTTTTGAAAATAGCAAGATGGCAGTGACCCCAGGACTAAAACAGACATAGCAAGCTTATTTGAAGACAAGACAGCAGAGTTTGAGCTGACCGTACGGAAAGTCTGGGTGAAGGTCAGAAGTATAACAGAAGATGGACATCTCCCAGGCTGTCCGGAAGTGTAGCTCTTCATGGTAGGCAGTAGGGTTTCCAATTCCTCTGCTCCCGTCTTCCTAATGCTTAGCTAGCTCACCTTTCCACCAGATCCCTTTCCTGAACCTGACGCAAAAGGGGTCCACCATTGGCCTATTAATTCCTTTAATTTCCTTTTTTTCCTGACCTTCATTTTCTTTTTTTTTTTTTTAACTGAAATATAATCGCATGCGACATCGTGTAAGTTTAAGATGTACAACGGGTTGGTTTGATACATTGATGTATCGCCATATAATTACCACCATAACTTAACACCTCTATCACATCATGTAATCAGTATTTTCTTTCTTGTGGTGGGATGATTTTCCTGTTTCAACATGAGAACTGGCTGCCTTGTTTCTTTAGATAATTCATTTGGGAAAAAGTTGCTTTAGGGGAAATTTCAGGATTTTCTTTTTGTGTCCATTTGTGTGCACACACACACAGCCTCCCGCCCCAAAACTTTAATCATATGTTTGATCACAAATAAAACCTTAGTGTTAAAAGTAGATTTCGGGGGTGCCTGGGTGGCTCAGTCGGTTGAGCGTCCGACTTCAGCCCAGGTCATGATCTCGCGTTCCGTGAGTTCGAGCCCCACGTCGGGCTCTGTGCTGACAGCTCGGAGCCCGGAGCCTGTTTCAGATTCTGTGTCTCCCTCTCTCTCTGACCCTCCCCTGTTCATGCTCTGTCTCTCTCTGTCTCAAAAATAAATAAACATTAAAAAAATTTTTAAAAAATAAAAATAAAAGTAGATTTCGTAGATCACCTTCTTTAACTATAGTAACATTACCAGGAAGAAATAAAGAAATGAAAAATGTAACTTAGTCCCTGGGAAATCAAGGTATTCTCTTAAATAAACCCTGGACCAAACAGAAGCAAATTAAAAAAAACAAAAAATCATGTGTTTGGTTGGGACTACTTAATACCACAAATACATAAGACCTCCCGAAATTGATGCATATGGTTAGTACAATTCCAGTAAAACTCATAAGCTCCTCACCCCATTTGAATAAAATAATCTTAAAGTTTCTGTGGAAGAATAATGTCTAGGAGATGCTAAGGAAATTGGGAAATTAAAGCTAAATAAGTAAAGGTTTGCCTTTTCTGATGTTAAATATATTTAAAGTCACAGTAGTAAAAGCTTGACATTGTAATAGAAGAAAATCAATGGATAGTTGAAACAGAGCAGAATTCAGAAATAGATTCCAGATATAGGGTAATTTAATATATGACAGAAGTGGTATTTCAGTTCAGTGGGAAAAGGAGGGTATTTTTTAAAGTAAATGGTTATGACATAGCTGATTAACCATCTGGATGAAAATAAAGTTTGGACCCTTACCTCATGCTATATACAAAAATAAATTCCAGATAGATTACATATATAAGTTTAGCAAACAAAACAGAGATGGCGAAACAATTTCATATTTGTCTACAAGCTAAAATTTGAGAAGAACTTTATAACCAAGACAGAAACGCTGCTTTGATTACATAGAAACATGTCATGCGGGGTAAAAGATGCCACACATACAAGTTGCAAGACAAACAGTAGATTGGGAGAAAACATGTGTCAGAAATAAGGCAGATAAGGATTAATATCTTATACTATACAGAGAGCTCTTAAAAATGATAAGAAAAATATACACAGAGCCAAAAAGTGGTCCAAGCATATGAATATGTGATTCGCTAAAGGGCAAATCAAATAGTCGATAAAGCGTCTCTTTCTTTACATCCGCTGAGAGATTCTCTTTCTCTGGCATGTCAGAGGGCGAGTTCACTTGAAGCTCTAGGATGGATGGAGAGGGAGCAAGAACAATGACGTGGTTCCTGAATTATCTTCTTCCCCACACAGACTACAGTGACTGTGGTCGGAAGCCTCCCTCCGAGACGGTCGGAGTGGAAGTGCGTGGTGAAGAACTTGGACACGGGCAGGGAGCTCTGCAAGGGTAGAAGTCCACCGGGCAGGGTCTGTACCTGCAACATGCTCACCAGAGCAACCTACAAAGGTAAGTGGACCCTGCTCTTTTTTTGTTTGAAAGTGAGGAAGGCAAGAGAACCTCCTGAGTTCAGATTGCCCAGGAAGCAAGTTGAATGTCAGGGGATTTATACATTCCCACCCTTTAGACTCGCTGTCTGCTTACCTCCTGCTCTCCCCTCGGTTTTGCTCACCTCTGCCCTACCTCATCCCATGATTCCAGGATCCCACTCTGACGTGTGACTGGAGAATGACAGAGCAGGGTATGCTGGATGGGAGAGTGGAGAAGCTGGAGACCATTGGACTGACCCTACCCAAATGGTTCAGATAATTCAGAGATCTGAGAGGCTGGGAATGCCCTTGGTGAGATGAGAAAAGAGAACAACCAATGTTCTATCATCTTAAGATGATTGCATTCATGCAGAAAGGAAATATTTATTGAATATCTACGATGCGTCGGGCACTGTGCTGGGTGCCAGGGTTACAGTGACCAAACAAGATAGACGTGGCCCTTACTCACAGTATTTGTAGCCTATTGGAGTAAAGACAGACAAAGGGCTCATTACAGCGTAGTGTGTAAAGGCAGGGGACGTACAGAACCATGGGAAGCACAGGAAAAGGGCACCTAACTGAACCTGGAGGGTCGCTGAGGGGACAAGGAAAGCTTCCTGGAAGATGAGTAGAGTTGAGCCAAAGGAAAGGGGGAAGAGTATTCCAGGCAGAGACCAACTAGTGTGATGGTTAGAAAGAGAGAAAAGGCTTTGTTTGAGGAGCCAAAAGAGGCTCTATATGGTTAAGGCAAATGGGGTAGGGAGAGGTAGAGAGCAGAGTGATAGGAAATGGATCCCAGGGCGCCTGGGTGGCTGAATTGGTTAAGTGTCCAGCTCTTGATTTTGGCTCAGGTTTTGATCTTATGGTTTGGGAGATTGAGCCCCTTGTTGGGCTCTGTGCTCAGAGTGCGGAGCCTGCTTGGGATTCTCTGTCTCCCTCTCTCTCTGCCCCTCCCCTGCTTGTGTGCTCAATCTCTCTCTCTTTCTCTCTCTCTCTCTCTCTCTCTCTCTCTCTCTCTCTCTCTCTCTCTCTCTCAAAACAAAAAAAACATTTAAAAAATTAAAAGAAAATGGATAGCAAAGAAGGTTTAGAGTGTCTGGCACAAATTAATCATTTATAATCAATGAATTTTTGTTGAATGGCCAAAGTGGAGGATGGCTGGAGGAGGGAAGGAGAGGGTTCTGAAAAAGCAGATAGAAGAAAAGCTGTTGCAGTGATCCGGGTGAGGGTGACAGTGAGGGCTGGCACAGAGTCAAGCGAGGGTGTAGAGAAATTGGTAGATTCCAGAGATGGTGGGGGGCTAAAGTGGACACACTGAGGATTCACGAATCCCTGTGGGCAAGAAACACTAGAAGTAAGGTCACGTTATTGGCACAGGTCTCCTAAAATGGGTGAACATCACAGTGGAGAGGAGAGCTGATGTCATTCAGTTAATCCCCAGTCCCTCCAAAGGGAGTTTAGTGTGCCAGACCAGAGACCCAAGCTTACAAATCTCAGCCACTGGGCTCATGGTGCTGGTTTGGGATTGAATTGCTTGGAAAATGATTCCAATTCTCCACTTTTCTTTGTTTACACTGTGCAGCCTTTGTGATACGCTTCTAGTTAATTTTGCTCATTAAAATGCAGCTCTTGCTCATGTGTAAAATCTGCTTTCCAAGTATCGGAGATCACCCGGTAAAGCTAAGTTGGTTGCTTTTAGGGCCTCCATGAGTCGCACTCGACCTTTGCCCGCCCTTCTCTTTGAATGCCTTGCGTGTTCTGAGCCGGCAAACAAACTCACTTCCCACCTCTTGCGCTCAGCCGGTCAGTGGTCATTGCCAAACCTCTGTCTCTGCCCTCACCCCTTTCATCAAATCCTATTGCCCTTCTGCTTTGAAACATGGGAGGGAATGTCACCCCCTTCATAACAATCCACGGTATTTCTGGCACCCTCTGAGGTCCCCACGGTCACCCCCGTCTTGGTAGCCAGGTGCTGCATGGAACTCAGACCACTCTCACGGGATGTTTCCTTGTCTGTCCTATCATTGTTGGGGTTTTTTTTTTTTCACCTAATCCACTCTATGTCTTCCTGAATAACTGTAAATGCTACCAGAGCAGAGATCAAATATATTAGTTTCCTTCTGATATTTCCCAGTAGCGTTTTGTGCGTAGCTGACACGAAGAAAATTACAACTTTTCCTGGTGTTCATCATTGAACACTGGAACGTATTTTCGCTGGGAGTCTCTCAGGCTTACTGTCCATATGTCCCTTCTACTAAACATTTACAAGTGGCTGTGCAAATGCTCTTGCTGAGAGGTCATGCCAACCCTCCAAACCTCCTTGTCTTTACAACAGAGGGTTATCACACTTCACATGTAATCACTTAATGTGAGCAGAATTCGATGTGGCATCCTGGCTTTTAGCATGAATTTTACTGCCGTAGAGAAGTATCTTCCCAGACTTTGGGAATCACACACTAATAAAATTTCAGTAAGGAAAGTAAGGATGCCAACAAACTTAGGCCACTTCTTATTTCATCAAGGAAAGCCTTCATTTTTAAAGTATCGTCCTTGGTCTCCATTAACTCATAAAAGGAAGACGATATTGTCCCAAGATGGAGGACAGTGAAAACCTCACTGAGCGCTGTGCTTGGGTGCAGTAGGCTTTGAGAGGTGCTGTCCAGGCTGCGGCACCCAAACCTGGCTGTCTACCGCTCATGTCATGGGGAACATTGCCAACCACAGAGTCCCAGGTGCTCCCCAGGTGTGTTACGTCAGAACCTCTAGAAGCGTGGCTCTGGAATCTCTATTTTCATCAATTTCTCAAGTGATTCTGATACACAGCTGGGTTTGGGAACCACCTTGGATAGAATATGTAGGTTGAAGACCTACAGGAAATAGGACGTTTCTCTAATGCTGATTCAGCACGGTTTTTATCTTTCTTGTTTCTCTATCCTTTTGAGGGTGTTCTAGCCAATGAGTACGTTTTCTTTTTTTTTTTTTTTAATTTTTTTTTCAATGTTTATTTATTTTGGGGACAGAGAGAGACAGAGCATGAACGGGGGAGGGGCAGAGAGAGAGGGAGACACAGAATCGGAAACAGGCTCCAGGCTCTGAGCCATTAGCCCAGAGCCTGACGCGGGGCTCGAACTCCCGGACCGCGAGATCGTGACCTGGCTGAAGTCGGACGCTTAACCGACTGCGCCACCCAGGCGCCCCATGAGTACGTTTTCAAAAGCAAATAAGACAACTCTGATGGTTGATCTGGTGCCAGTTGACTCCAAGCGGATCATGGATCCCAGCCCATGGGAACCACGCTTAGGGTTTGTTAGGCAAAGGTTGGTAGCGTGGATTTTGCTGAAGGTACAGGATTTGCTCTCTAACATTTCTGGTTATCGTGTTCTAGGCAGTTCTTGCTTGGTGACTTGTTTTATTCTTATGCTGTGGCCAATTGGAAGCTGAGATAGTGATCCCGGGGAGAGTATGAGATGTAAATGGGCTGTAAAATGGCTTTTTTCCTAGTGATTATCCGTGGGAGGCTTGGAACACAAGGTGGGCCCGGGTCTGTTTGGAGGCTTGTGCTGTGCGCTTGGGCTGCCTGACGTGAATGGCCCACGGGAAGGAACCACATACTGATTGAAATGTTAGCAAACAGCTGGCACCCCCCCACCCTCTATGCAAAGGAGGCAAAAATATTTATTTTTTGCATTTACAGCTTTGCTTGACGATAGCGGGACGCCACCATAATTGACATTTTTTTTCCCCCTTTGCTCCAGATGTTTTAGCTGTCAACGTGACGTTCTCCTCCGGTTCTTGGAATTTATCAAAAAGATTCAACTTTACCAACTGCTCATCATTCAGAGAGTAAGGTTTTATTTGAAATTTAAGTATTCTCTCATTGGTTTTAATTTATTTATATGCTTTACGCCTCCATTTCCTAAAGAACTCTTTGGCGGAGTAGAACTTTCTAAAGTGCCTTTTGGAGCATGGCCTGATGGGAGATAGAAGGGGGAGATCGGAGGGCCCCTGAGCTAATAAGCCGGCTCGTTCAAGCCCTAATAAGTAAGGTGGAGTAGCTAAGGAGCAAACAACTGTGCTTAAGTGTTGCTACCGACAGGGAAATGCGTTTTCCCCAGACGGACAGGCACTCTGAAGAAAATACAGCAGAAGGGGTGCTATGTTCCCCCCTGAGCCAAATGGCTTTGGGAATTTGAGTCAGGGGAGAGGGTGTGAGCATGAGACCAGGGAAATCATCAAGGAGAAGGTCAAGATGAACTCTCTTTCATCGAAAGAACATGTTTGGGGCACCTGGGTGGCTCAGTCCATTGAGCATCTAACTTCGGTCGGGTCGTGATCTCTGTCCCTTCCCCCCTCGCTCGCTCGCTCTCTCTCAAAAATAAATAAAACATTTAAAATGAAAAAGAACATGTTAGCTCTGTTCCCCCACTTTTTTGTGCCACCTTTTGCCCTGTTGGGCTGTGTACCTCCCCTGATTTAGGGCCACGCCTCACTCCTTGCTTCTCAAGCAGAGACAAGACAGGGAGGAAATGTGTTTCTCAGATGCATGATTTTCCAGTCGAAAGGTGGGATGGAGGTTCCCATGGAAACAACGGGAAGCCGTGTTATTAGTGATTCTATAGCTCGTTCAGTGGTTTGATTGACCAACTATGTGGGTATTGAATGTTTCTTCTGGCCTGGGAACCACTGTTGCCGTGGGGAAAATGAACTCAGACTCAAAACTGGGTTGGAGGGCCACTCTACAGCTATCCAAACAGGGGCCTCTGGACCTCATCTTTACCCTTGGGGTACTCTGAAAGAGGGACTGAGTTCAGTTGTTTCTAACAAATAAACTGAATGAATATAGCGGGGGTGGGGGACGAGCAAACTTGATACAGAAAGCCTCAGAAGTCTGTGAAAATAGGAAAAGAGGGGGAGAGTTAACAAAAAAAAAAATGTATAGTTCAAAGAGAGTTGAAAGGTAAAGCGGGTCCCCCATCCCCAGTGTAGAGGCCAGGCGGAAGGAAGTGACTTGCCCTGGGGCCCACGGTTAGGTAATTAAGAACCAGACCTCAGACCCACAGCTCCCCAGAGGGTGAGTGTGCCCTTTCCTTGAGTACCTGGTCCCTTACTACAACACTTAGTACATTACACTTAGTATACTCGCACCTAAGGGGCCGCGATGGGAATGCAAATCACAAGCCTGCTTCTAGTTCACTTAGGTGTCTGGATAAACACTCCAATGAGTCTGCAGTTTCTATAGGTCAGAAGCTCCGAATGCTTTGACATTTCTTGAGGAATCTTTGAAATATGAATGGTGTCTCCTCTCCCTACACTGGCCCTCTCACTGTCCCAGGCCAAGTCTTCCCCTGGCCTCCCATGACTGTGTTTCCAGACCAACCTCAGAGTCTGTTTTTATTGTTCCTTCAACTCTGATTTCCCTACAACATGCTTTTCAAGTCCTCTACTGTTATCCTCACATGATAGGTTATTTGATGAGTAGACACAGTTCTTCCTTAATTTGGTTAAAAAGCCAACACTGGCACCCCCGCTTGCCAGGTGACACTTTTGGTCTCGCACCTTCCAGGCAGTGGGGGTGTTAGTTACAGCTCTAGGGAGTGAGGGCAGGGCGGGGAAGGTGAGTCTCCAGAGGGGAAACTTACCCGAGGGCAGACAAATAGCAGAACTGGGTTCAGAAACAGAGCCAGTGGGTTCCTGTTATCCACCAGCACAGCGGGTGACCCTGGCTTCAGGTTTCCATGGCAACACCCCCAAAGGTGTCACGACAGTCCATCAGCCCTGAGGGCTGCCCAGAGCAGGGCACAGAGTTGGTGCTCTATCCTCAAAGGACTGTCCTCCCTCCCCTGGGTTCATCCTACTCTGTCCAGGGATTTCTTTTTCTTCTTTCTTCTTTTAAATGCTTGCACCCTGCGTCACGGAGGGAAAGTCTAGGGCATGAACATTTTCCTAAAGATTTGGAATTAAGTTGGTTTTCCGTGTTGCCAGATGCCCAGCGTGTATTGGAACTGACTGTGCTTGGTGTAAAAGTGAGAGAAAGTGTATCCACCCCTTCACAGCTTGTGACCCATCTGATTACAAGACAAACCAGGTAAAGTGCCATTTTTGGTATTACAAGGTTGAACCAGAAATAAGTGTTTGTGACCGCCCAGTCCCAGTCTGTCTTTTGTGTTTGTTTCAAACTCTAAATTTCCCATCTGCTTGGATGTTGAAGGGATATTCTTCATTTTAGGAACACTGTCAAGTTGCTGTTGAGAAACGGGCACCATCCAAGACTGCGGGAGGAGGAAGATTCACCGAGAATAGGAGTAGTAGAGCCAACCCGGGCTTGCAGGTCAGACCCTAGTTTTGTGCTGATCGTGGGGGAAAAAATCCCCTTTAGATGACAATAACAGCTCCTCACTGCTCTGGGTTCCTTTTAAAAATTCCCTGTTTGACTTTCTACAAAAATTCCCTTTTCTACTTTTGATTTTTAACCAAGTTTCCCTTAATTGGCTCAATACATCAAAGGCTGCACACTCACATAAAAGAAATTAAAATTCTATAATTATGAAAAATGATATTGTTCCAGGAGGAGTGAAATTTTAAAGGTGACTTTGTGGCTCACCCAGGAGGAGTTAGAAGGAAGCATATAACACATAGCACTGAGGGGACTCCGATTCGAACCACGTATTACAATTGTATTCCTGGGGGTTATGTGGGGTGAGGAGAGTCTATGTATACAAACTAACCTCATTCAGATTGCCCATCTTTACGTTATAGAGATGATCTAACCCAGAGTTAATAGTGCCAAAACAAAGAGTTGTTGCCATATGTGTGTGTGTATACATATATATGTGTGTATCAACCATATATATATATATATATATATCCATACATCCATATGTACATACATATATACACACACCCACATCTCCCCCCATTTCCCCCTGAATTTTTTTCATGGAAAGATATTTTCCATGAAATTTCCTTGGAAATTCCTCCTGTTTTCATCATAGTAAATCACCAAGTTCCACCAACAGACATGTTTGGGGAAAAAAAGGACATGACCATGTAAATGTTTCTGGGCAGAAAATAGTGGCCATGCTTAGAATGACTGGCTTCAGTGAGTTGACAGAAGTTAATTGAGCATGTGCTATGTGGTGACAAACAAGAAAGGGTAAGTTCTCGATCTTGTTAATCGGGAGGTCTAGCAGGAGCAGACAAATTAAAAACAACATTTCTTTTTCTAAAAAAGGCTTGGTTTTCTATTTCATGACTAATCTATGGCTTCGATGTATCCATTTGCTGTTATTTAAGGTCAAGTGCCAATATAGATAAGTAGCACATTTTTCATCGCTACCGAAAAGTTGATGGTAACTTTAGGTGAATAACAGGCAGAGGGAACGTGAATCATGATGGATTATGAAGTTAATTAAAGGCATTAGAAAGGCTCGGTGTGCCAATATCTCCAGATTTGAAAAGTCTTTGAGTTTTTATTAAGGGGTGGGCTTCTCTTCTCTTACCATTGGCTTATAAAACAAAGGCGTAGTGACAGGTATTTGGATCAAGGAGGCGGTGGCTTTTTTAAAAAATTAAATTTATCCTTTGTTGTCATTTTAGTTGTTTTTTTTTTTTGATTTTAGTAAAGCACACCTAACACAGTTTACATCTTTGCCACCTTTTTTTTTTTTTTTTGACGTTTATTTATTTTTGAGACAGAGAAAGAGCATGAACAGGGAGGAGCAGAGAGAGAGGGAGACACAGAATCTGAAGCAGGCTCCAGGCTCTGAGCTGTCAGCACAGAGCCCGACGCGGGGCTTGAACTCATGGAACGCGAGATCAGGCCCTGAGCCGAAGTCGGACGCTTAACCGACCGAGCCACCCAGGCGCCCCCCATCTTTGCCACTTTTAAGCGTACAGCTCAGTAGTGTTAAATACCTTCACACAGTTGTGCGACCATCACCACCAACCATCCCCAGAACATATTTCATCTTGCAAAACTGAAACCTCATACCCATTAAAAAATAACTTCCCGTTTTCTCTTCCCCCACCCCCAGCCCCTGGCAACCACCATTCTACTTCCTCTCTCTATGAATTTGATTACACTAGGGACTTCATGTAAGTAGAATCATACAGGATTTTTCTTTTGGTCATTGGCTTATTTCATTTAACATAATGTCCTCCAGGTTCATCCATATCAGCATGGGTCAGAATTTCCTTATTTTTAAGGCTGAAAAATATTCCGCTGTGTGTATATAGTACATTTTGTTTTTCCATTCATCTGTGGATGGACACTTGGGTTGCCTCTATCTTTTGGCTATTGTAAATAATGCTGCAATAAACATAGGTGTACAAATATCTCTTGAAGGCTGTTTTCAATTCTTCTGGGTATATATCCAAAAGGGGAATTGCTGAATCATAAGGTAATTCTTTTTTTAATTTTGGAGGGGAATGCCATGCAGTTTTTCATAGTAGTCTGCCATTTTAGATTCCCACCAACAGTGTGCAAGCATTCCAATTTCTCCAAATCCTCTCACCTCTTGTTATTTTTGTGTTACTGTTGTTGTTGTTGTTGTTTTAATGGTAGCCATTATAAGTGGATATAAGGTGGTATTTCATTGTGGTTTTGATTTGTATTCCCTAAAGATTAGTGATGTTGAGCATCTTACAATGTGCTTGTTGGCCATCTGTGTATCTTCTTTGGAGAAACGTCTATTCAGGTCCTTTGCCCATTTTTTAATCAGGTGGTTTTTTTGTTGTTGTTGTTATTGAGTTATAGGAGTTCTTTATATATTCTGGATATCAACATCTTGTCAGACACATGACTTGCAAATATTTTCTCCCATTCCATAGGTTGCCTTTTCACTCTGTTGATAGTATCCTTTGATGCACAGAAGTTCTTAATTTTGATGAAGTCCAGTTTATCTCTCTCTTTTTTTTTAATCTGTGCTTTCGGTGTCCCATCCAAGAAACCATTGCCAAATCCATTGTCATGAAGCTTTTCTCCCATATTTTCCTCTAAGAGTTTTATAGGTTTTTGGTGGGGTTTTTTGGATGTTTATTTATTTTGAGAAAGAAAGGGCAGGGGAGGTGCAGAGGCAGAGGGAGAGAGAATCTCAAGCAGACTCCATGCCCAGTGCAGAGTCCAACGTGGGGTTTGATCCCACCAACCATGAGATCACAAGCTGAGCCAAAACCCAGAGTTGGACAATCAACCGACTGAGCCACCCAGGAGCCCCAAGAGTTCTATAGTTTTAATTCTTACATTTAGGTGTTTGATCCATTTTGAGTTAATTTTCATATATGGCATAAGGTAAAGGTCCAACTTCATTCTTTCCTATGTGGATATCCAGTTCTCCCAACACCATTTGTTGAAAAGACTGTCCTTTTCCTATTTAATGGTCTTGGCTCCCTTATCAAAAACCGTTTGGCCAGATATGCAAGGGTTTCCTTCTGGGCTATCTGTTCTATTCCACTAGTCTGTAGGTCTGTCTTTATGCCCGTGTCACACTGTTTTGATTACTGTAGCTTTGTAATAAGTTTTGAAACCGGAAAGTGTGAGTCTTCCAACTTTTCTTTTTTAAGACTCTTTGGGAAAAAATTAAACTTTTTATTTTGAGGGAATTGTAGATTCACATGTACTTGTATGAAAACAAGAGAGACCCTCGATATCTTTTGCCCACTTTCCCCCAACAGTAACATCTTGCAAAACCCATAACACAATATCACAACCAGGATATTGACAGTGACAACAGTCAAGGGACAGAACAGCTCTATCACCACACTCCCTTCCCTCCTCCCTCCCACTCCCCCTTTCCGATCCCTGGCATCTACTAATCTGTTCTCCGTTTCTATAATTTGATCATTTCAAGGAGTCTGTTTAAATGGAATCATCCAAAATGAGTCCTTTTGGGATTGGCCTTTTTAATGCAACATAATTCTCTGGAAATTCATCCAAGTTCTTTTATGGGTCAATAGTGTGTTCCTTTTTATTGCTGAGTGGTGATCCAGGCAATGACTTTTAAAATTTCTTTTATGTTATAAAAAAAGTCACTGCATCCTGGTTTCCTGCATTGTGTCTCCCCATTCCTTTTGACCTTTGACACCATGTGGTTAAAGGAACTGGCTGAAAATAACCAAAAGCCCAGGCAATGTCTTTAGTGCTGCTGTGTGAATGACCCTTCTTTCTTTGGAGAAAGGTATTTTGTTGATCCTGGAATGTTTTTTTTTTTTTTTTTTTTTAACATGTGGCTTTGAACAGAATCTTCTCGATTTGGGTTCATAGGGAATGGAGTAGTATTGATCGCAGGAGGGATTTCTCATGCTCTGGCATACACCAGTGTCGTTCCTTGTCACGTGGATATGTAAATCTGCGTTTCCAGTTCGGGTCTTGTGTTGGCCTCAAATGAAGTGCTGAACACTCTTCCTAGCAGAGAAGCCACTGAGAACTTTCTCTCAATGCATCTTCCCACGTCACCTATGTATCGAGTGCTTCCTGTTTGCCAGGCACTGGAGACAGGAGATGTGAATGGTGCAGACACGACCTTAGGCTTCATGATGCTGAGCTGGGATTGGCTCTTGCTACACATGTGTATTGAGCACCCAGTAGACACCATTATATTGAGCTTCACGGGTACAAAGAGGAGGACACAGACGAATCAAACACATGTGTCTCTGTCAATGTCAAGAATCTTATACATAAGTACACAAGTAAGAATATAAGATAAAAAAAAAGTACTAACATAGGAGGAGTACCAGAAAGTACACAAACCCGGAGAGGCTCTCTGTGCCTGCAGACTTGTCTTAGTCATTCCTGTTTATTTAAGCCCAATGCCTGGCAGCTAGAAACACTTAATCAGTGTCGTTGGTTAGGGCTTTGATTGATGGATGGATTGATAGACAGAGATGGCCTTTCAGCCAACCGTTGAGGGACGAGACACATGAAAACAGAGGAGTGGGTGTTCTAAGCAGAGGGGCCAGCGTAGGCAAAAGTATAGTGGGTTGCCAGAAAATTCCAGGGCGTCTATTATAGGAGACCCCACGTCATTGAATTGCCTGGAACAGAAGGATGCAGGAACCTGTGGGACACAAGACCTAAAAGACCCCGTGGCCTGAATCTCTGGGGTCTTCCACACCAGGCATAGGAGTTTTGGTTTTGTTCTTCAGCAGCAGTAGGATGCTACTGGAGACATTTGTCTTTTAATGTATGCATTTGCTCGTCCAAGGACACAGTATTTAGGACATGGGGTTCCTGGTGCGATCACGGTTTGGGCCTGCTGCCCTCACAGTGTCACGACCGTATCCTCAGTCTCTTCACCAGACCTACCCATTTGTGCCGTCATTTATCGGGAGGGCTGCATTAAGGAAAGGTACCACCAAAAGAGGGAAATGAACTCAAAACCCTGAGTTTGCCCTTTGGATGAGAAGTCTTTTCAGCTCGGAAGGCTGGTCTGTCTCAGACGGTTGGCCCTGTCGCCCGGCACTCACCTCTTTTCCTTCCTTTTCTTAAATAGTCTTCTATCTGGTGCCTCCACCTGCTGTGAGAAGAGGTGGCTGCCCTCTCTTTCCTGTTCTCAGAGAAAGGATGTGAAGATCGATGATACGGTGTGGCTGTAATACGTGTTATTCCTTGCAGTGTGCTTGTCTCTCTAGGGTGGAAATACGCCCTACGAAGCCACGTCTCCTGCTCTTGGGGGATTTATGTTCACGTGATTCTTACTTTTTCTTCCTTGTACCACCTCTTCTTATCCTCCTCCACCTCTGAATGTGAGTGTTAATTTCTCACAGGTAATCCACACTGACTCTTGCAGAGACCTTGCCTCTAAAAGTGAAATTAAGTTTAATATAGACCTTGTGGAGTAGCTTCTATGGGCGTAGCACGTGCGAGGCGCTGTGGGATTCACTTGCAATTGTTCATGTACCCGTGCGTTTAAAATGTGGTTGTTGAGGGGCACCTGGGTGGTTCAGTCGGTTGAGCGTCTGACTTCGGCTCAGGTCACGATCTCACAGCTCGGGAGTTCGAGCCCCACATGGAGCTCTGTGCTGACAGCTCAGAGCCTGGAGCCTGCTTCGGATTCTGTGTCTCTCTCTCTGCCCCTCCTCCGCTCGAGCTCTGTCTCTCTCTCTCTCTGTCTCTTGCTTTCACTCAAAAATAAATAAAACATAAAAAACCTTTTTTTAATAAAATGTGTTTATTGATCACCTATGTGCTAGGCAGGTGGTCACAATGTGTGTCCTCAAGGAGCTTACACTGTAGAACTTCTAATATTTTGGAGGAAGGAAAATTCATTTTCATGAAGCAGTTGAGTGTGTATGTACATCAGAAGAAGATGTAAGAAGGAGTTCCAGAACGTACTAAATTAAATAGTGGTGGCCTGTATTTGTTGAGCCGATGCTATATCCTGAGCTCAGAATATCTGTTTCTGTAAGCCTCACAATGGACCTATTTTTTCCCATTTTATAGATGAAGAAATGTTGGCTTATAGAGGGTAAGTAGGTAGTAATATAGGCAAGAGATTTGAACCCAGGCAGTCTGACTCCAGAGCCCCCGGCTTTAACCACTACTCTCCATTGTATGACCTCATTTGAATATAAACAAGTATTAAATGATGTCGTATTGATGGAAAAGGTCAATCTGGAAGGGAGAAAACTAACATTGGCTTCTCTTGGCATCGGTGGTGCCGACATGGGTGGGGCGACAGGCTATGAAGGCAGTGTATTAGTATCAAAGCCTCCAGAGGGGAGGGGAGGTCAGGGTGTGGTCAGAGTGGAGGATTCAGACCCAGGCCAGGCTGGTATCCTCTCCAGGACGGGGAGAGGAGAAGAGGCTCAAGATGGGAAACTGAGGCCCGTAGGAGAGTGGAGCAGCAAGAACCATGTGCTGACTGGAAACTCAGCACAGGGGTGGATTTGGAGTGGCTGAGTCTAATTCGCAGTCAGGGGTCTCTGTGGAGGGGAGGAGTTACCTGCCCCGGTCTTGGAGTCCCGGTCACCGAGCCCAGTTCTGCGTTGCCACATTCAAAAAGTTCAGTGGCCAAGAGTGACGCCTTTGTGGAGTGGCCTTGGCGGCCCCACCTCAGGGTCCCCGGGTCAGAGAAATGAGCCTTGATCTCTCAGCACAGGACCTTCACAAGGGCCATCTCAGTTGCCGTTCTGACCCTTGGTCCTTCCTGGGACCAACTGGAGGTTACGTCCCAAGTTTCCTGGGGCCTCTACTGGGGACCCCATGAAGGAGCGTTCACCTGGGGGCCGAGCAAAGCAGACGGAGGACCATGTTGTTCTATCTAGTGCTCTAATTTTTCTTTGGTGGCGTTGGATTTTCTTTCCATGTCTCACCTCCTTTTATACTTTGCCCGTCGCCGCTGCCGGTCACTGCTCTTTTCAATTTATACATTTCATGAATACATTACTTCCATCCTTCTCAGTCATTAATAAAGATGTTAAATAATTCCGAACCAAATATTCACCCCTGTAGGGCCCTACAGGACACTTTCCTTTAATTAGTTGTGCTACCTTTCATCTCTCTAATGTCCTTTGGTTTCAGATTTCCAGCTGGTTTTGAATCCATGTGACTTTTTATGCGGTCCTGTTTGAACTAATTTCACCAGTGAAACTCTGAGAGACGTTTTACTGAGTGTCGATTCAGGTCCAGGCCTACAGAGAGCTTTGCTATATTCAGATTTTTTTTTTTTAAACAGATTAATAGAGTACAATTTGGTCTTAATAAACTGAGCCTTCCTAATGCACCTCTTTCCCATATTCTTTTCAATCATAGCAGTATTTTCTCCATTAATGTCATGGTAATTTGAATTGTGTTGACGTCAGACTTCACAAAAAAAGTACTCTTACTGTCAGAAGCAATCCTCTTAGACCTTTTCAGAAATAACTATTTCTTAGTGGCTGTGCTGTTTCCAATATCTCAGAATGACTTTGTTTTAAAAAAAATAAAAATAGCCGGGTATTCTGTAATCACCGAATTAACCAGTTTCTAATGTGCTCTCCTAGACAAAATAGGGAGTGATCTAAACTCATGAGCGACCAGGTTCGTAGGACCTTATTAAATAATTTACAATTGGGCAGCCATTTAGAAATAACTCTTATGTCTTTAAAATGTAGCTGACAGGAAGTAGACTATTCTGAGGTTAATCGCTGGACAACACAGGTTGTGAAGGTTGCTGTCAGAGGCATTTTGATTTGACATATGGAAATTCTTGGACCTAAGATGAGGGCAGGATCTCACTGTAAGGCTTTAAGGAAGTGTCTTTTCGGATCAAACTAGATTGTGTTTTTAAATTAACCCCTTCTGTGTGTCAGCTCCTGGGCCCGCTGCTTCACGCCAGGCTGTGAAATTAACTCTTGATTAAAATACAAAATAGATCTACAGTAAGTGTGTGAAACATTCGTCGGGAGATCATTCTTTGCCTCCTGTCTGTAGAGGATTTTCAAAAACCTTTAGTAGTAAAAATAGAAAATGTTACATTTCTAAGAATCGTTGCAGCCATACAGGACAGCCATATAGCTACCCTATCGTTTTCTTTTTTTCCTTGTACACCTGCACAGTTGATTTGATGAGGTCCTCTTGGTGGCTCTTTAACTCACTTATTAACATTAAGAGAGGTTCTCCAAGCAAACAAAGGACAACTAATCGGACCCTCTTTGCAAATAGACTGGAAGCATCAGCTTTCAAGAGACAGACCGGGCTGGATTTCATCGTAGACAGCCAATGGAAACTTCTCTAAACAATAAGGTTTAAAAATAAAATCCTTTTGAAGTAGCAGGGCTGTCTCTACTCAGGGAGAAATAAGAAGTTAATAAGGCAACGTGGTGGGTCTTCTGATGGTGTTTACAGAACCATTTAAGGAGCAAAATATAACCCCCTGAAAATATTTTTTACATTAGTTATAAGGCTCTTTTTATCCTCTCCTGAGAGTAGAGAAGTAGCATTTACTTGGGGGTGTTCGAACATCTTGCTTGAGGAGATATCACAGTATAAACACAGGAATCCAGAAGGGCTGTCCGGAAAGAAACGTGGGGCTCTCGGCCGACTTGGATGTGTATGTGAGTCTTCGTTGGGATTCACATAAAACAAAACGAAACACAGTCCCATCTTGCCTCCTTAAGAAGGGCAGTGGACTTGAACTGTGCAAGGGTTGGCACATTTTTTTCTACAAAGAGCCAGACAGTGAATGGTTTAGGCTTTGGGAGCCCCGCGGTCCCTGCCCCAACTATTCTGTCCCTGTAGTGCGAACGCAGCCGCAGGCAGTACGTAAATGAACAGGTGTGGCTGTGATCCAGAAAAACTTTCTTTGTGGACACTAATATCAGAATTCATGTATTCTCACATGTCATGGAACATTATTACTTCTTTGACATTTTTTTCACGGGCCATCCGAAGGCAGGCGATGGACTGGATTTGGCTCGCTACAGGCAAACACCTAGCACTGTTCTAGGGACCCTGTACGTGTTCAATAAATACTTGTTCACTTAGCTGTCACCATGTCAGAGCGAAGAGTAAGCCTTCTGCTATATAGCACACACTTGACATTTGCAAGGGATTTATCTTGAAGTCTTTGCTAATCCCCCCATTCCAAGTACCACTCGTGCAGATAATTTCCCCCATAAAAGGCAGTCAAGTATAACAGAATAATTAAAGTGACCCTTTCAGACCCTTCATGATTCTATAAATATGGGACTAAAGTCCTCTACTAAGTGATTAAAATAAATTCTGCCACCGAAATCAATTCTCTGTCACCTTACATCATGGCTGTGATGACAGTAACGATGAATTTACCTCAACCTGCAGAACCAATCCATAGTGATAATGAGCGATGGTGACCGCTCTACCAGATAGCACGTGTGTTTGCCGAGGAACAGAATAAAACATCCCTCACGGCAGAAGGGGCAGCCCAAACAGCCCGGCAAGTCCATCATGATGAGCATTACACATATGAAGGAGCAGAGACTATGAGGCTGCTTCAAGAAGCAGGCGGTAGACAGGCGTTGGGCACAACTGATGCTCTCCCAGTGCCATAAGTGGCTTCCTCCTAGATTTTAGCCTCTACGTGGCTACAGTTGGCATCTGTGGCTTAGCCAGATTTCACGTGATTATGCGTCTCTGGACTTGGGGGTTGTTTTCAAATGTCAAGAGTGTGACTATGAAATGCACTGGTGCTGAAGATCTGTATTTTATATTGGCGGGAGAGAATTTTTCTGTCCTGTTTTAGTCACCATATTATAGAAGAATACAGATGTGCTGGGGAGTGGTCTGTACAAAGAATAACAGAATGACCAAAATGAGAGATGGTGACATCTGGAGAAGAAAAGCGAAAGAAATCACGATTGTCTTGTCTTTGAAAGGAAAGTGATTCCTACCAGCAAATAAAGCCCCCCTCCCCCTCTTTTTAAGGAGAATTTAATCAGGCTTTGCAAGGAAAGAAGTAAGGTGCAAAAGTCTACATGATATGGGGCCTCAGGGAGCAGGTTATCGCATGGGAAATTTTCGTGATAAAGAAAGGCCTGATAAAGGTTATAATGGGTGCCGTGGAGAGGAAACTGTTGACCACAGTGGTTTGGCATCCAAGTACTTGGTATTAGGTGACTGAACAAGTTGGTTTCTGGAGGTTTTCCCCTGCAGTATACCCCTTGATTCAAATAGCCTAACTGGGGGGGGGGGGGGGGGGGGAGAACTGAAAAAAAAATAGACACTGCTTTCTTGGGAATTAAATTTATCCAGAATAACATTTCTTCCAGCTTAATGATAACTCCTGTTGGCCTATCATCAGTGGATTCCTTGTCTTTTTCTTCATTTTGTTATATTGTGAGCCTCCAGAGGCCGTGAGCATTTTTGAGACACCAGTGAGATCTCACTCTTCAGACAGAATGTCAGACTCTTCAACTGTATTTTCAACTGTCTTGTGAGACAAAGACTAATTGGTTTGACCTCATGCTGTCGCATGTTGAGAGACACGAATCTTCAGCACTCTTCCTTGAATTCATTGATTTCATTAAACACTGTCTGCTTGTGTTTGCAAAATGTCGTAATTTCCCAGTGATTTCTTCGAACTGCAGCGCGTAAACAGATTTTTTGGAACAATGCCACTTCTTCGCTTTGATCTTGTGTGTTAATCTTTATTTCCAACAGGTCTTCTACATTAAGTCCATCGAGCCACGGAAAATATCGACTTTAGGGAAAAGTAACGTGATCGTCACGGGAGCAAACTTTAGCCAGGCATCCAACATTACAATGATCCTGAAAGGAACCAGTACTTGTGATAAGGACGTGTGAGTTGAAATCATAGTAATTTATCCTTGGTAATATAGTAAAAAGCTTTCCCTTACGCCAAAAGAGTATCATTGTGATTATAATCTTTTCCAAGTATTGCCACGTGCCAAAGTGGGCAGTTCATCTACATATTTGTTATCACATAATTTTAATAAGTAGAATAATTTAAACACCACTTTGGAAGCTAACTGTGAGAAAATCTGTCCCCTCTAAGCCCCCAAAGCCTCAGAACCCACTAATTTCAGGATGTTGCCTCTTTGAGGTCTTGATTCATTTCCATTACCAGAATCAAGTATTTTGAGTAACAGACATCATCTTGAAGCTGATGCACTTAGAAAAATAGTTGCATACTTAGGAATCTGATGGAAAACTATGACAGCTCTTCCGATGTATTACCCAAAGCTGAAAAAAGAAACGTTCTGGCATGTTCTATTATTCCTTGTAGCCTTCTCTTTACTGGATTGGTCTCAGGCTCAACTAATAACTAAATGGAACATATATTAGTAGTTTAAAAAAAAAAAAAGACCAAACACCCCAACACAGATATCTGGTCAGTGTACCATTTGACCATCATTATTTCTATGACTTCTTTCCCCCTCACTTGTCCTTTCAATGAAACCTGGAGAGAGAAAAAAAAATTTCCGTGTCTCACTGACACCCTTGTGCAAATCTTACCCCCAAAAGAGATGTAATAATAATAACACAACAGATAATTTGAGTTTCCTGCTTGCTAGCTTTTGTAAGTTTGGGTTGATTTGAAGTTAGAAGACATTGCAGTTTATATGAAGTAGAATACTGGGCTCATTCTCATCATGGGAATGCATCAAAGACAATCTGCTGAAGCATGGTGTTTTCGGTTTTAACTACTAAAACAGATTTGCACAGCATTTTAATCTGCCACACTTATTTACTGAATTTTCTGTTTTAATTCATTTGCTGCATATAACTGCCATCCTCTTCCCCTCCTAACAGTAAATTTAGGATGTCTGTCATCTTGATGGAGAAAGCTGTTCATTGGTAGCTCCACTCTGTTTTGCCATTTACCAGAATTATCAAGCACACATTGGCGGCTGTATCTATGCGGCATAGGTGTTTGGGTACCGTTGATCCTGGCTAAATACCTTCCTGCGCAAATCTTTGATTTTGTGTTGAAATCTGTGAAGTTAGACACCTGTGTGTTCACTGAAAGGCAATCACCTTCACTGGCAAATAAGCCGGTTTTCAGAGCGTTTCCCTATTTTTGACTCTTTAGGCTCTCATTTCAATTCCGAATGTGTCTTGAGATACTGCAGTTATTCAATTAAACGACTCAGAGACCTTTCTGCATGTAGCATTTCAGTAACCACATCAGAGTGGTGAACCCAAGTTCACAAGCAGTAAACATAATACCCGGTTAATCCTATATCTGAGTTCATGCCGTAATCCCACACTCCTTTAATATGGTATTTTTCAAATGCCTAATTATTCTGAAGGGAAACATGCGAGGATAATAGTGGAATGACCCCCATTTCCACCTCTCTCCTTCCAAAATTTATAAACAAGGTTGAATTTTAATGATTAGCCATTTTACGATGAATTTCCTAGAGCTTTGCTCTGAATGTAAAGCTTAGGATGTAAATCTGACATAGTGTAAATGCACACTGACTCAGATGCTTTTTGAATTCGCCTTTATGTTAGGATCTATTATTACTACTTAAAGGATATGTGCATTAATGTTAATAATCATGTGCATATCCTATAAGTAGTAACAGGAGATTCGCACGTAGCATAATCATGCTGAGAATTATTCAACACACCCCAGTCTTAGTGATCTTTTGCTTTTGAGGGTCATTGTAGACATGATGTACTGAGGAAGTGCAGGTTACAGAGGGAATGTTGTAGAAGGCTCTGCTTTGACTCCCGAGGGGCATCAAGGGCATGCCCTGTGGATGTCAGGAGCACCCAGGATATTCCCAACTAATTTCTCGTCTAGACCTCCTTGGGAGGCAGCTCGGCTCTGGTGCTGATTGATCCTGAGATCCCTGCGCTCTTGGCATGGACTTTGGTCACGGGCACTCTGTTCTTAGAATGGCAGAATCCCCGTCTCTGCCTGGGGCGGTGTTCTCTCCTTCTACGGTCTAACTGGGACTTCTTTTCTCTTACGCTTTTCCTTGTGGAAATTTCCAAGCATACCCAAGAGACAAGAGCGCGGTGAACCTCTCCGTACCCATCCTCCAGCTTCCAAACTTGCCAACATCTTGCCAGTCTGGTTTCATTTTTGGAGAGGAGGGGAGCATGGGTAGCTGGAGGTTTTAAAAGCACCTCCCAGACACCATATCCCTTGACACACACCTACTTCAGTATATGTCTCTCACAGATAAGGACCGTGCCATTCTCAAACCCAACAACGTTAACAGGAAACCCTGCACAGTCCATGTTTCACTGATAGGACTTCTTAAGGGAACTGGTTACATCTCCTTTCCCCACTTCTAAGGGGCATTTGCAAATAAAAACATACAAATGAAAAAAGAAAGAGGAACCCTGCCCCAGATGATCCCCACCGTGGTAAGTGGCCCCTGATGAACCCGCACTTACGTGCGGCTGTTCTGATAGTTTGTGAACTGTTGCGGTTCAAGTAAAATTCGTACGCCGTCATGTTCGGCACACAACTGTGCTCCGTGTCTGTGTCACTTACGAGTTGTTTTTCTGCCCCTTTCTAGAATACAGGTCAGCCACGTGCTAAATGACACCCATATGAAATTCTCTCTACCGTCAAGCCGAAAAGAAATGAAGGATGTGTGTATCCAATTCGATGGCGGGAACTGTACATCTGTGGGACCCTTGTCATATATTGCTCTGCCTCACTGCTCCCTCATATATCCTGCCACCACCTGGATCAGGTGCTTTCTAGACTCCTGTCTTTCTGTCAGTGTGTTTAAAGGGGCCATGTGCGTAAAGATCATGGGTTTTCCACAAATAAATACAGAAATAATAGTCCTATCTAAATTCCTCTCCCGGAATTCCCCTTAGGATTTATTCCTAGAAACCAAACATATTCCTGACCAGCAGATTGCTTCCTACTGTCACCGTGAATACTGGGAGCACGTCCTGCTTTACTCTGAGCTGTGGCTGCCAGGAAACTCACGGCTAAAACGTTTGCTCGCACTCTGGTTTCTCTTCAGGTTGTATGATCTTTTGCCCTTCACAATGGTCTTTGAATTGTGGTATCCATTCTTAGCCTACCTTTCTGATACAAAGGTACCACGCCTCGCTCCTGCCCATGACACTGAGCTTCTCTCTTCCATCTTTCATTTCATAATGGTTTGGGTACACTGTTTTGAATAATTTGAGGAGATATCGGGAGCTATCGAAATGAAAAGCAGTACCTACATTTCGAAGATACTCCCTAAGAGAGATTGACATTCTAAAATAAACTCTTCCAGATGACTCCTGTATATTAAAAACGTAAAATAAAAACAGTCCTCTGCCTCGTTGAATTTTAAATTCACGTTCAGATTTGGAATACGACCCTGACGATAGTTTTCATAATAAGATATGTCACCAACACAGCATGAAACTAGTTTTCAAAGTACTGTCGAGATGAAACTATACATAAACTTTTTTTTTTTTTTTTTTAAAGAAAGAAAAAGCGCAGGGGAAAAACGCTTCTCGTATAGTATTGTTACTTAAGATCAAGTCAGAAGTGCATGTCAGGGTTGGTTTCTTCTGAGGCCCGTTCTCTTGGCTTGTGGGGACATGGTCACCTCCTTGTACCGTCACATGCTTTTCCCTCTGTGACTGTCTGTGTCCTAATCTCTTTTTATAAGGTCACCAGTCAGATTATTGGATTCGGACCCACCCCCGTGATCTCATTTCATCTTAATTACCTCTCGAAAGAACCTATCTCCACATGCGGCCCCATTCCAAGGGACCAGGGGGTCAGGACGTCGACACTTGTGCCTCTGACAGTGGCACGAGAAAAATGGAAATTCCCCAACCAAGCCCCTAGCACTGCACTCCCTGCTCTGGGTCTAAATCCTTCCTATCAGTCAAAGCGAGCCTTGAGGTGACAGTCCCCACGTGCCTTGTGTGGTGTATCTAGTAGTTCAGTTAATCCTCACCGAAGGAACAGCCCCTTTAGCAGATGGGGGAACCGAGCATAGAGCATTCAAACAACCTGCCTGGGCTCCCACGCCGTCTGGGTCCAGGCTGCGGTGCTCTGAACCACCAGTGTTCTGCTTTGCCATAAAACCGGGCTTCCTTATGATGTTGTAATTGCGGTATAGTCGACATATAACAGTAGCTTCAGATGCAAACATAGTGATTGTGGGAGGCTTCTTAATGTCCAGTCACCTGTGATATTCTGTGCCTGCGTCTCTGAGGTCTGCCTGGCCAAGAATGTGGCTCGGCAGTCTGGCCATTGGCAGAGCTCGTTTTCTAGTAATGACGACAGGCTGGCATGAGGCCAGCTCGACCCTTCCCTCCCTCTCCCCCCCCCCTTGTGACTGGAGGTTCAGGGCTTAATGTCTTCCTTCTGCCCTACACAAATTGGCCTGCCCAGGCTCACCTCCCGGTCTTGTCATCCTGGGCCCGGCTGGCGAACAGAGCTGACCTTCCCAGGCTCCTGTCCCCTGGAATGACCTACATGAATGGGGGTGTGAGGGCAGCCGGAGCTGGGGACAGCTGTTTATTTCACATCTAATGACCACTTTGCTTATATGTGATTATGTGCTGAGAATATGTGAAATCATTTGGCTTGGTTTTGGAGAGAGGGAACGTAGCTGTTATTTATATGGTCTACCAAATGGGAATTTATAGTTTTAATGTCATTTATAATTTTACCTTGTCCAAAATGTTCCCTATCTCCCTAAATAAAGTATAATTGGTAGGTTGGGAGTTTGATTTTGAAAATTGTTAGATTGAAGGGTCTTAATATAGATTAAACAGCAATCAAACAAAATTCTGTTTAGTGAAACCTTTTCAAGGTACAGCCGATGATCTGATTAGATGTGGCAACATGATATAATAAGACTCAAAATTCTGTTAAAGAATTTGGGCATTTTCCTAGAATTAAAACCAGATCTGACCTGAATTTTTATATTTATGTATCTTGAAAACTACGCGTTTGTGGTCAGTGTCGTTAAAAGATGTCTATAATCGTCCTGCATTTGAAATTAAAATGTATTACTTGGCTCTAAATATAACCGGGTTTCATGTGTGAATAAAATGATAGATTTGCTCATAAATGCAAAATTCCTGTATGTTTACTATGAAACTCCTATTGTTGCTTTTTTCTTTGCAGTGGTGGTCAAAATATAACCATCCTGGGCAGAAATTTTGATGTAATTGACAACTTAATCATTTCACATGAGTTAAAAGGAAACATAAATGTAAGTCTTCAGCTACCTTGTAATAATAGTAATTTTCAAGGATGATTTTGTTTTCATCACACTAACATCTACTGGGAAATATCTTTTATTTCTGTGCCTTTGTGATATTACAAGCTTTTTCGTGTTGGATGGTATACACCATCTGGGCCATAATGGAAATAATAAGACCCTCTCCTTGTGGTTGAGTATTTCCAGTTGTGGCCCAGAGGAGAGAGGAATGAGCCTGGGACGACAAGGCCTTCCATTTCCTCCACGTGGGCTTTGCAGGGAGGCACTTTAACGCAACCACGTTTAGGACTATGTGTGACCATGCCTTGTGAGGGGTGAAGGCGAGATATCTAGAAGAATAGCATTTTTGTGCGGACGTGGTGGCGGGGTTCCCATCGTACTGAGAAAGCTGTGGTTCGGAGGCCAAGTGACCTGCGTGAGCCCCCAGAAATCTTGTCATGTATTCCTGCTCCTGCCATGGTCTGGTTTGGTCCCGTTCCTTCCGACCTCGCCTCCTCTGACTTTGCATTTCCCCACACAGGGGGTCTGGTCTCTGGCCCTTGTCCAGTTCTCACACCGCCACAAGTCACACACGGGCCTCGTCACACAAAATGGTGGATTTCTCAGATCTAGGTTGAGGCCTCTGAGTGTACTTCTAATTTGCTTCTCAGATGCTCTCCCCACTCTCTCTCCCCCTTTCTCTCCTTCCTTAATGAGACATGTGAAGGTAGCAGCCTCTCCTGCCTGACCACTTCCTGCCACAGCTGGAAGGTCTGCCCACGGCCACAGACCTGGCCCTGTTTGCGACCAGTATGGGTTCAGGCCTAGGTGCAGATGGCCTTCCCGAGTCTTCCTTACGTCCCTGTCATACACGCATCCACGTCCTGACATAGCCAGAGCCAGTTCCGGGCCTTGCCTCGTATCTGATTCCGGGCCATGTCTCCGTGATGTGGACACACGCACCATTTTTTGTTTCATAATATTGCCAGAAGTGTGAACAACAGATCTAGGGCTGGAATTTGGAGAGGGGTTCAAGGGGAAGGGGGTTTTGTTTGTCCAGATCTTTGCATCAGATCTTCCCACCTATGGCCTCGTCCTACCCTCTCTTTTCAACTGCAATATTAGAAAGTAAATAACAAACAGGAAAGCTCGTCACCTAGCAAATTTTTTTTCACAAGTTTTATTGCCCCCTTTTTTTAAGAGTTGATTTTTAAGTCCTCTCCACACCTAACGTGGGGTCGAACTCACAACCCTGAGATCAGGAGTTGCATGATTCATGGACTGAGCCAGCCAAGCGGCCTTTATTGTTCTTCCTTATTTTTTTTTTTTTTATAAATGTTTACTTATTTATTTTGAGAGAGAGAGAGAATGTGAACTGGGGGAGGGGGCAGAGAGAGAGGGAGAGAGAGAATCCCAAGCAGGCTCTGCACTGTCAGCACAGAGCCCGACGCAGGGCTCGAACCCATGACCCAAGAGATCATGACCTGAGCTGAAATAAAGGGTTGGACGCTCCACTGACTGAACCACCCAGGCGCCCCATATTATTGTTCTTCTTTAAAACCTTTACCAATCTCTTTTCCAGCAACTTTCTCTGCCCGTCTCTCTGCACACCTAAAAATGACCGTATTTATGTTTTGTATAAATAGACCTGTAAAGCAGGCCACACTTTCTGCGTTGTTTCCAGTCTTCATGCTCTGCATTTTCATGGGGGGGTCACGTTGTCCCTTTTGCTTTTGTTTTCCCCTACTTCTCGTTAGATCTGCAAAGGCTTTGCCTCCTTGTGGCCAGTGATTTCTGCTAAGTGTCGCTGAAGCCTCCTCCACAAGGA
Source organism: Prionailurus bengalensis (assembly GCF_016509475.1). Lineage (NCBI taxonomy): Eukaryota > Metazoa > Chordata > Mammalia > Carnivora > Felidae > Prionailurus > Prionailurus bengalensis. Next base: position 115,612,337 of record NC_057358.1, read on the forward strand.
GCGATGCAGTCGGTAGTGTACATGGCCTCACTGGAGGACGGTTCCCTCCCTGCCCACATTTCACAACACGCCTTGAGGGCTCGCAGCGCGCACAGACCCTTTGGTGCAAAGTCTTCCTCTTTCTCTAGCCTCCTTCTTCCTGTGCACCCTTTTTCCATTGCATAACCTCCTGGCTGCTTTCATTATCACTAGTAATGTCCACAGTGATAGGAGCTAGCATTCATTGAGTACCTACTGTGTGCCAGGCACTATTCTAAGCATGTTTGCACATGTAATCTCCTTTAATTTAACCCCCATCTCGTTTAACAGGCCCTCATCTCATTTAATTTGATTTTGGGTTAATTCAGCCCTGTGAAGGTGGGGAGGTGGTTTCACTGTCCCCATTTCGTAGATGAGACATTGGAAGCACAAAGCCATTCAGTTGTCTGGGTCGCCTCTCTCCTAAATCCTACAGCTAGGACTCGGTGACAAAGTTGTTAAACTGCTCTTTTCTCCTCCGTCAGGTCTCCGAATATTGTATGGCGACTTCCTGCAGGTTTTCAGCCCCCAGCTTCAAGGGTTCGAAAGCGCGGGCCAACGTCACCGTGAAGCTGAGAGTCCAGGAGACCTACTTGGACTGTGGGAGCTTGCAGTATCTTGAGGACCCCAGGTTCACAGGGTGTCGGGTCGAACCCGAGGGGGACACAGAATTGGAAGTGAAAATTCAAGTATGTTTCTCACTTATCTCGGGTGGGATGTGCCCCCTGCCCTTCGCGACTGGCAAGGTGTGCTCGTGTCTGTGGGTTCCCTCGTGCGCCCTGATTTCTCCATCTCCTCTTTGCTCTTCCCAGAAAGAAAATGACGACTTCAACATCTCCAAGACAGACATTGAAATCACCCTCTTCCATGGGGAAAATAAGCAATTAAATTGCAGTTTCGAAAATATTACTAGAAATCAAGATCTCACCATCATCCTTTGCAAAATTAAAGGCATCACGAACGCAAACAGCATTGACACCTCTTCCAAGAAAGTCCGTGTGAGTCATCTGCCAGCCCTACCTATTGGTCTTACCTCAGTTGGGGCAGTTCCTTGGCTAAACAGAAGCCAGAGTGGAATCTGCCGTGGATCTTTAGATCTTCACTTTAAATAGCAGATAAACAAAGCTTGTATTGCGAGCACAAGCATAATTCCTACAAAATAGCTGGCAGAATCCATCCATGTGCCTATTGGAATGTCAAAGCATTGAACACACCATTGTCTATAATACTAATGAGTCTTGATAGCTTTTGTTCTAGCCATGCATTTGGACTGTAGCATCTGCAGGCGGAATCTCTAGACCACTGACGAATGAGCTGTCATTCTTTCCCCAAATGTGGCAGTGACATGTCTTAGCAGATTCCCAGCATACTCAAAGCAGCATTAGATTCTGATGGAGACCAGATAATCTATGTGTCGTGGGCCACTTCCTCCACCACAAAGGCACACTTGCAATTCATCTCTCCCCGACATGTTTGAGGGTCCCATCACGGTTATATTTATGTCCCACAATAAAGATGTGAGACCCTTGGGAGAGGAAACATATTAGAAGTCTGTCTTTATGGTGTTCATGCCATATGAGGCTCTTCACAGTCTATACCAAAAAAAAAAAAAATGCTTTATGACCTGTAGTCATAAATATTGAATAAAGGTCAAGGAAAAAGAACATCAGACTGGAAGCCAAAAAAAAAAAAAAAAAAAAAGATGTGTTCATGTTCTAGCTGCACCGGCTAATAGCTATGTGGCCTTGGGTAGGTCACTTGGCTTTGCTGAGCCTCCCTTTGTCCATCTGTATGGTAAAGAGGGTATTAATTATTATAAATCAAGAGCACCAACTGAGATTACAAGTGCTCCCACGTGTCACATTGGTTGAGAAGAACGGTGCTAGTATTCTTTGTTCATGAGATGGTTCCAGAGTGCCTATACTGAGATGGGGATACAGCAGAGAAGAAAACAGACCCCAAAATTCTGTCTTTGTGGACATTACCTGAAGAGTCATGTAGTGAAGGAAATAATTTAAAAATGTGTTAGGTGGTGGTGATCACCATTGGGAAAAATGAAGCAGCGGGCAGTGATGCAAGTTTTACAATGGTGGGCAGAGAAGGTCTCTCTGGAAAGATAACATTTGAGTAAGGACCTCAAGGAGGAGAGAGAATGAGCCATGGGTTCTCTGGGGTGTGGAGGGTTCTAGATAGATGGAACTACAAGCTGCAAAGGTCTTGAGTCTGGAGTCTGCCTGGTGCATTTGAGGAACTACGAGGAGGCCAGTGTGGCTAGAGCAGACTGAGCAAGGGGAATATTCCAGAAGGCTGGAGAGTTAATGGAGGGAGCAGGAAGAGGTAAAAGATGATTAGGACCTTGTGGGCCATAGCAAGGGCTTGGTCTTGAGCTCTGGGAAGCCACTGGAGAGTTTTGAGCAGGACTCCCGTGAGCCTACTTAAATGATAAAGTGCGTTTAGTCTTCATGACAAACTTACGAAGAGACAACCCCACATCTCAGTTTAAAGATGAGGAAAGTAAGGATCAGATGGTTAAGTTAAACCCCTATGGCAAAGAGGACTAAATTCTAAAATCTCCAGGTGTAGTCCAGTGTACCTCAACTGACATATCTGGAAACTGAGGCACACTGAATGTTCTCAATGTGCTCAAGATCACATAGCTAATCTGCCCGAGGTGGGACTTGAATTCATATATCCTACCTAGCTCGTCACCTCTTTTTGCATCTTGGGGAAAATGATTTGGAGGAAAAAAGGTGTATATAAATATGGCACCCAACTCAACTGAGTCTAATGACACTCTGTCTCATCAGGTCAAACTGGGAAACTTAGAGCTCTATGTTGAGCAGGAAACAGTTCCCACCACTTGGTATTTCCTGATTGTGCTTCCCGTCTTGCTCGTGATTGTCATTTTTGGTAAGTGTCCTGTTTGATTTTGTCAGAGAAATTACTCCCTGAGGCGTCTCATCAGGCGGCAGACTCTCAGCTTTCAGGGGCTGTTTGCTTCAATTAAGTATTAATGGATGAAAACCCAAATCACAACTTTGGGAAAAGAATAATAGGTACATGTTGAGGGCTTTCTAGACATTTTTTTAGTATGCCTTATTAATACAAAGCTGGATTACGAAGATGGTATCTTGGTGCTCGAGAAATATAGTCCACTTCACTTCTCCAATATTGTGAACTGTGATGATGAATGGCCCATTGACGTTACTCCTTCAGAATTGCTCTGGCATTCTGGACTTTCAAGATCTAGTCACCTCCTCCTGCCTCTCACCAAACACCAGCCCCTGCTCCCACCCCAGCTCTGCGTTTCCTGGCGGAACTGTGTGTTAGGAGTGTGGTCTGTACTGGGGCACCTGGGTAGCTCAGTCAGTTAAGTGTCGGACTCTTGGTTTTGGCTCAGGTTATGATCTCACAGTTCTTGAGTTCGAGCCCCACGTCAGGCTCCGCACTGATAGCATGGAGCCTGCTTGGTAGTCTTTCTCCCTCTCTCTCTGCCCCTCCCCGACTTGCTCTCTATATCTCTCTCAAAATAATAAAAATAAACTTAAATTTAGAAGTGTGATCCGCACCATCTATTCAAGTGTCCCAAGGCTCATCCAAGCACAGAGATCCATGGTGGTTGCTCACTGGCCGAATCTGGTTGCTCACTGGCTGCCAATCTGTTTTGTTTGTTTAAAATTAGGTGAGTCACCTATGTTGTGCACCTGAAACCGGTGTCCTTGTATGCCAGCTATACTTCAACTTAAAAAAAATAATTAAATGATTCATATTTTTTAAACAGTCTTTTGAAAATTTGAAAGACCCGGATCATTGGGTCTCCACGTGTCCATAGCTCCAGTTACTGGAGCTGAGTAGTAGCTACACCTTGAGACAGGGCATGTGGTCACTGGGGTTTTGCCACAGTCTCGCCACCTGGGCCACGTGACTCATCTGTGTACCTGGTCCCTGTAGTCGTGTGGTGTGTGGCCTGGTTCTGAGCTGCTTTTCGTCTAAAATCGATGTTCTCTTGTCCTTCTTAGAAACAGAACTCTCCTCCACCGACTAAGCGCGGCGCACTCCTTGATTTAACACACGCATTGCCTTTCTGACACCTTCTGTTAATAGTTGCCAATGTTTCTTTCCTTCCATGCACTCCTTCATTCCTTCATCCATCCCTCCGTCCATTTACCTTGTGTTTACTGAGCACCCACTGCGCAAGTCTCTGGAGCTGGAGAGAATGAGTTAAGGCCTGGCCCTTTCTCCCAGCTGGTTCTGAGTCCAGTGAGGGAAGGACTCCCGTGTGTGATGAACTCATTTTGCAAAGACCCTATTTTGCCCTGTTGATCATTTCAGCTATTTTCTTGTGCTTCGCCCCCAGTTGTCCACCCCTATTATATATCGGGAATCCAGAATTGGGCTTGATATTTTAATAAGGTCCTGGCTGGTACTCGCTTCAAGTAAGAAGAATACTTCTAAACGCTGAGCTCTATTTGAGACTCTGCCAGTGTGAGGCAGCAGTAGATAGAACAGTCTCACCATAGAGTCACCTCCACTTGGTGACTTACTAGAAACCTCTGATCTCTTCCTGTGCTCTGGTGACTCATCACTCCTCTCAGTTTGTTGTAGAGATTGTTTATGCTCTTGACAGTGAAGGGGGCTCAGTTTGACACATGGCTTTTGGCTTCATCAGCATCTGCAAAGCCCTTTAAAACTCTCATCCCCTTCCACGGGGCTCCTGGGTGGCTCAGTTGGTTAAGTGTCCAACTTTGGCTCGGGTCATGATCTCACGGCTTGTGAGTTCGAGCCCCAAATTGGGCTCTGGGCGGGCAGCTCAGAGCCTGGAGCCTGCTTCGGCTTCTGTGTCCCCCTCACTCTCTGTCCCTCCCCCACTCACGCTCTCTCTCTCTCTCAAAAATGAATGAACATTAAAAAATTTTAAAAAAAGAACTCTCCTTCTTACCGTGATTCCTGGGCACCATGTGTCACCAGCAGCTGGAACAGATGTGAAGTGTACAAATATCTTAGCTCATTGGTCACATCGTTAGTGAAAACACGAAGCACACCCGGCTGAGGCCTGCCACCTGCAAAACCTCTCCACTGTGGCTTCCCCTGCAGGTGTCAGCCATGAAATTCCCACTGCTTGATGGACATGGCTGCCTCACTCCCTGAGCCAGCGTTGCCCAAAGTGTGGCCTGAGGAACTGTAACCCCAAGTCACACTCCTAGAAAAAGGGGTTCCGTCGTCACATAAATTTGGAAATCACTGCGTGCCCCATCCTTATTCTGAAGATACACAATGCATGTTATGATTGACGCTGGTGACTTTGTGGAGAACTGTATTGAGTTTTGTTTCCTCCTGCATCACTCACATCGACTGGTAGTGGGATCCTTTTATCGTGAAGTTTCTGCTAAAGGAGGAAACCCTTTCCAGAATAAGGGTGCAGCCGACAGTTGTTGGGTATTGTTTTTAAAATACAACTCCTGAATGCTTTCTGTGAGTTACTCCTTATAATCCAGTCAACGTCACAATGAGGCCGGCACTTTGACAGATGAGGCAGCCAGCCACAGAGATGCTAAGGAACTTACCAGAGGTCACGCAGCTCATAATTGGTAGAGCAGGGACGTGGACTGAGCACCAAACCTGTTCAGTGCGCTTCTCTGCAGCACAGTTAGAAACCAGATGAAATGGGGAAAGAAGCAATGTCCCAGATCCAAGGGCTCCTTGTGGACGGCTCACCATGTCACCCAATTTGATCTATGCAAGTTTGACTTATATAGCTCGCCGTCGATCTGTGGTTTCCTTCTACAATTGCAGCTCCACTTTATTTCTCCAGGGATGTTTAGAAACATTAAAAAAAAAAAGAATGGAACAATATACGTGGCCTATGGCTGTAGGGAACCTTGGCTCGTTTCATTACTTTTCAGCCAGCTGGGATCTTTGGTTACAAGTGAAGGTTATTTGATTTAGTTTTTACCATTAAGGTGGGTAGTTTTGTGTTTTCCTGCTGCATTTTAGCATCGTCCTCCTCAGAGTGACCCCTTGCTGGGAATGTTCCTTTTGATACACTCCATCTCTTAAATGCTATTCTTTCTCTATCTTCCTGTCTCTCTCTCTCTCTTTCTCTCTAAAAGAAATGTCAAGGTTGGTTTGGTTGTCCTGTTTGTTTTTTGAGTTAACATGTCAATCTGATGCTGGATGTCTGTCTCCTCAGCGGCCGTGGGGGTGACCAGACACAAATCGAAGGAGCTGAGTCGCAAACAGAGCCAACAGTTGGAGCTCCTGGAGAGCGAGCTCCGGAAAGAGATACGTGACGGTAGGCTCCAAAATTTTATTTGTAGAAAAACAAGCCTTTTTTCTAATCATTTTTTCTTTTTTTACCCTTAAATGGAGCTGGCCACAGTAATGAGAACTGTTTGTATAATAGAAGACATCTGAACAGCAGGGTCTAGGCCTGGCTTTGTGTTTTACTTCAGCTCTGCTCTGCAGCCAACCAAGTAATTATCTATTGTTTCGTCTTTAATGAAAACCAAGGTCATACTCCGTGTTAGACAAAACAGCAGAAGATCTTATCCATTGTTTGTTGAGTTAAAATATTGCTCTTGGGATTCTGTTTTGCAGGCTTTGCTGAGCTGCAGATGGATAAATTGGATGTGGTTGATAGTTTTGGAACTGTTCCCTTCCTTGACTACAAACATTTTGCTCTGAGAACTTTCTTCCCCGAGGTAAAAGAGCATTGATCATATTCCTAAGGTTGAGTCTTGAATAATAATGAAGGTGCTTGTTGCTATTGTCAAAATGGGCGTTTGCTTCCAAGGCAGCTGTAGATAACGTGCTTGGTACAAAATAATGGCTCAAGTTTGAGCAGAGCAGGGAGCAGGACAATTATTAATTGGATTGATGAGGATATAAAGCAGTGATGGGTCACTGACAATTATTCTTTGTCCAGTAACAAAAACCTAGGAGGGACAGAAGTTCAGAGTGATGATTTTTGCTTTATTTTACTACCCGTTTAGAGCTGAATTTGTAGCTGGGAAGCCCGCTAGTTTATTTAAAAATCAATAAATTGTGGGCTGGCCAATTTGTTGTGTTTATCTGCATGACTTCTGTTGCAGCTACTAGATTATTCACTATTACTTCTCAATTGGAAATGAAAAGAACTATGGGCCGAGAGGGAGGGAAGTCGACATGTGTAGAATTTGAGTTGATAGCAGCCATTTTTAGCAATGTCGAGTTTTTATGGTTCTCTTCAACAGTTGTTCTTTGGCTGATCAGTCCGTATCATCCTCATTTAGTAGAAATAGTTGCACGAAATGATTGATTAATCCGTTCTGGGACTCCGAGGAGTAGTCTACTTTAACCCTTTGGGTTTTCAGTCTCACTCTGTTCTAACACCTCCATCTTCTCCCCCACTCACTCAGCCTTCCTCATTCACACTCCCAAGTCTTGGGTGAGGTACACTCATCTGCCTGCCATCACCTCCACATCCTGATGCCCCCACTTCACCACGTTGCCCTTTTTTGTCCAGAACTGGTGACCACAGAGGGGCCCAACCTCTGGAACATCAACACAGACGATCATGTTTAACTCTAGATTTCTAAACAAAGCCAGCCCAGAGCTTATATCACCTTACCAGAGCTTCTCATCTACATTTGGCCAGAAGCCTAGAGTTCAGAAGCTCAGACACATGCAGTAAGCAATTTCCAGTTTCTCTATAATTCTAGAAGCAGACACCATGATATGTGATGCTGTGTCTCAAGGTTGGGATACCTCCATAAAACACCCACCATATTTTTTTTTTTTGGTCCAAGCCTTACTATTGTAAATCAAGAAGGCTATAAATAAGACCTCAGTTTTTTGTGCTTGTACAATATATTTTTTAAACTTCTCCTCCAGGAGTACCAGGCACCCAGGCTTGCATTTGCCACCTCATCCATCCATTTCTATGGCAGAACACCACCTAGGGAGGGGGGTTCAATTCCCTGAATCAGGATGACTATGCAGGACATCACCAGTCCTATTCGCCAGCTATCTGAGATCCCCATTAAGAATTTAATAGCAATAAAATAACAGAGATTTCTACCATCAACATGAGGATTGTGTGGGCTTTTACAGTTAATGATTGCTCTTGAGTGCTGAAGGGAGTAAAACTGTGACCTGAAAAAGAAATTGCCCGGTCTTCTAAATTCGGTAATCAAGAGCAAGATTAGTGATGAATGCAAAAGACACTGTTGCAAATTGACTGTTTTGGAGGGCGGGCGGGGAATCCCAGGAACAATGCTGTATTATTTTAGAAGAGAGATACAGCTGACCCTTGAACAACACGGGTTTGAAGTGCACGGGTCTACTGATACATGGATTTTTTTTCAGTAAAACAGTACAATCTCATAAATGTATTTTCTCTTCCCTATGGTTTTCTTTTATAGCTTTTTAAAATTTTTTATTAAAACCTTCTTTTAAAAAAAAATTTTTTTTTAACATTTATTTATTTTTGAGACAGAGAGAGAGTATGAATGGGGGAGGGTCAGAGAGAGAGGGAGACACAGAATCCGAAACAGGCTCCAGGCTCTGAGCTGTCAGCACAGAGCCCGATGTGGGGCTTGAACTCACAGACTGCGAGATCATGACCTGAGCCGAAGTCGGACGCTTAACCCACTGAGTCACCCAGGCGCCCCTTTTTATAGCTTTTTTTTTTTTTAAGTTTATTTATTTTGAGAGAGCATGTGAACACACATGAGTAGAAGAGGGGCAGAGAGATAGAATCCCAAGCAGGCTCCATGCTGTCAGCATGGAGCTCCACACGGGGCTTGATCTCACAAAGTGTGAGATCATGCCCTGAGCTGAAGTCAAGAGTCATACACTTAACCGACTGAGCCAACTAGGTGCCCCCCTTCCCTATGATTTTCTTAATATTTTCTTTTCTCTAGCTTATTTTATTATAAGAATACAGTTACAATACAAAAAAACACATAAACTGTGTTAATCAATGGGTTATGTTATTGGTAAGGCTTCTTGTCCACCAGAAGGGGTCCACCCCTTGTGGACTATTAGTATTTAGGTTTGGGGAAAAAGTCATATGCAGATTTTCGACTGTGCAGAGGATCAACGCCCCTAACCTCCTCATTGTTAAAGGGCCAACTGTAGTTGCAAGAAGCCAAACTGATTTAACTCAGGGTTATGTATAATCTTGAATGGCAGTTGGGAAAGCCATGAAAGCCAAAGTCGGGAGGAGTCACTACAGGAGAGGACCCAGAAAAAACAAGGATAACTATCAGAACCCTATAAAGACCCAAGTTACAATTGAATTTATAATAAAAGATATGGAGAACCAGAAGATCATAGTCTTTGATCACAGTCTTTGAACCAGTTGAAATATATTCTAGGCTGCAGATAAGTCCTGTGTCAATTAGGCCCTTTACAGATCTATCCAGGAGCCACATCCTCTAGGCCTGGAGGTTGGGTGTTGGATGAAAAACGTGAGTGGTTAACACCTAACAGACAACAGTAGGCAAAACCACAGGAAATTGTTCACAGAGGCCAAGGTATTACCTGGTTCTGTGCCCTGCCCTTTGGTTTTTGGCTTTTTAAAGCCTTTGTTTTCATTCTATTGACTGGTTTGTTTTGCTGAAAATAGGAGAAGAAATAAGAGTGAGCAGTGCACCCTACCTCCTAGAAGAGGGAAATTTAAACGAAGAGAGGAAGGAACCTTAGAATACAGGGAGCCATCATGGCATTTCCCTATTTAAGGTCAGGAATCAATCTGTTTAAACTGTCCATATAAAGTTGGTTCAGCAGAAAAATGTTAGGAACTAGAAAATGCAAACCCAAGGTCTGATTTTTCTGCATATTACTAGAGGAGAGTATGACCAAAATAGTTTGAGGTCTTCTGCTTAGGCTAACAAATTTGAAACTATAAAGCAAAAATCCTCTGCAGAAGAAATTTACTTTAATGAGGTATAAAAATAGCCTAAAGTTTCAAATATTACCCCTAAAAAAGAGGAAGAGAAAAACCTGAATATTCAAGTTTATATTTTCATTCTGTTGACTCATTTGAAGTGTTACTCGGCATGCTTTTAAAATTTAATCATTTAATTCCAATCAGATTTATGACACATTAAAAAAGGAAACTCAAATTTAAAATTTCACATCCAGGAGCCACACAGCATAGCACACAAAAATAATTGTAGAAACCGGCAGAACAGTAGCCTTGCGGTCTAGTTTGCCATAAATTGGTGACAAAAACAATAAAAACAGCTGCCATAGAGAACTTACCGTGCACCCATTCGTTTTGTTTTCACCCTAAGCCTAGGAGGTGGGAATCAGGAGTGTCCCCATTTTGCAGATGAGGAAAGTCAGACACAGAGAAGTTACATAACTTGCCCAAAGTCAAGTGACCAGTAGGTGAAAAAAACCAGGACAGGAGCCCAAGTAATTTGGCTCCACATCCTAGCTTTTAACCACCCCACTCAAGCCCTCTCCAGTAACACTGTACATTGAGACAGTAGATACGACCGAGCTGAGACTTGTAAAAACTTACCGAGACGACTCCATATGTATCCTTAGAAGGTAAATTGCTTGAGGAGTGGTCTGCACGTTTGCACAATCTTCTTTACCGCTTCTTTCACTTTCGAGTCAGTTCTTTTAAAGTGTGAGATGCCTTCCTCTACCAAAAATGGGACTGATGCAATAATCATTCTTCATCTTAGAGGCTTCCAGAATCCACTGGTGCTTCTGGAGAGCTCAATAATTATTTATTATGTATCAGAGGATGTACAATGAACCTAAGCCCAGAGGCTCTTCAGGTTAGCAACCAGTGTCTCTATTAAAACGGACTTGGGTATTATAGCAAAAATACACTATTCATTTCCTTTGGATGTTATGAATAATAAAAGTGTCTCCTTCCTCTCAGTCAGGTGGCTTCACACACATCTTCACTGAAGATATGCATGTAAGTCTATAAGTTTTCATCTTTAGCCCATGATTGCCTTTCATCATGTCCTCTTCCTCCTCCTCATCCCCATTATTGAATTTTTGTGAGTTTTTTGGAATCATGAATTCAATATTAATTAACCTATCATTTTGGGAAACCCATTGTGGATCTATCTTCTAACTTTAATAAGTTTATATATTTATATCATATCATATCATATCATATCATATCATATCATATCATATCCATTTGTTTTTTCCAGAACAGAGATGCCAATGATAAGAATGAAAGTCTCACAGCCTTGGATGCCCTCATTTGTAATAAAAGTTTCCTTGTTACTGTCATCCACACCCTTGAAAAACAGAAGAACTTTTCAGTGAAGGACAGGTATTGGTCAATTTATTTATATTTTGAAAGTCATTAAGTAGGGGAAATAAAAACTCTAGAGCCCCTTGTTTTATTTCCAAACCACAACCTGAACTCAGTATCTTGAAAATGTGGATTTACCTATAGAGGCTGTCTGATCGAAGGGTCATGAAGCCCTGATTGCTCCATTTCAGATATCACACACCTCAACGCAAATTCTGTTTTGAAAGACACACACACACATATACGCCTCCCACCAAAACAAACAAACAAAAACCCTGAAAAACCCAACACCAAGAAAAAAACATGAGTCCTGAATCAAAAAAGCAGAAGTGTTATTTTCTGTTTCTAAAAACACCTGAAAATTTGGGAAAGACGTTCATTTCTTGTTTACCACTTTAATTTAAAAGTTTAAGTGCTAGAAACACATAAGAAGTCCTGGAATGAACATTGGTGCCTGGTTTTTATGGATTGAGGACAAAGGTGGTTGACCTAAGACATTATAAGTGCCCACTGGACAGCACCCCATCGCCCTTTGGCTTCTCTAGAAGACACCATCAGTGTCAAGCCCAGCCACAGCTAATAGTTAACCTCATTAACCAAGGCTCTTTTTTTATGTGCTTCTTTATCATCTGTATACCTTCTTTTTTTTCTTTCAATTTTATTGAGATGTAATTGACATACAGCACTGTATAAGTTTAAGCTGTGCAGCATAATGTATTATGTATAATGTATTATACATACATGTATTGCAAAATGATAACCACAATTAAGTTTAGTTCGGATCCATCATCTCGTACAGATACAAAAAAAGTGGGGGCGGATGAACTTTTAGGATTTACTCTCTTAGAACTTTCAAACATACCATACAGCAGAGTAGCTGTAGTCATCGCGTTGTACGTGACATCCCTAAGCATTTACTTCTCTTATAACTGGAAGTTTAGACCTTTTGTCCACCTCCCTCCAATTGCCCCTTTGTCCCCCACCTCTGGTAACCACAAATCTTTTTCCGTGAGCTTGGTTCTTTTTCTTTCTTTTTTTTAGATTCCACATGTAAGTGAAGTCACATAGTATTTGTCTTTGATTTTTTCATTGAGCGTAATGCCCTCAAGGTCCATCCATGTTTTCACAATGGCAAGATTTCATTCTCTTGTATGGCTGAACTGTATTCGGGGTTGGGGGGGGGGGTGTTTGTGTGTGTGTGTGTGTGTGTGTGTGTGTGTGTGGTACGCAAATATACCACATTTTCTTTATCCATTCATGTGCTGATGGACAGTTGTTTCAACGTCTTGAGTATTGTAACCAGGGCTCTATTTTTAAACAGGTGTCTGTTTGCCTCCTTCCTGACCATTGCCCTGCAAACCAAGCTGGTCTACCTAACCAGCATCCTGGAGGTGCTGACCAGGGACTTGATGGAACAGTCTAGTAACATGCAGCCTAAACTCATGCTGAGACGCACAGAGTCTGTGGTTGAAAAACTCCTCACAAACTGGATGTCGGTCTGCCTTTCTGGTTTTCTGCGGGTAAGTGTCCTATCCCTTGGCCGGTCAGAGGTAAGACAATAGGTGGTTATTTTTAGCAGATGCTAATGCCTTTGCCAGGGTAAGTCCTGAACACTCCATGGTGTCAGCATTTAACCTCTTTGAGACTTGGTCCTTGGCAGGAGCAAGTGGAGGGGAAAATAAGAATTGTTTTTGCTGTAATCTATGTAAATGTGACTCATTTAGAATTTCCTCAGGTAAAACTTTTTTTTTCTCTTTGAAACAATTTCACTGTGGTAAAAACAATTAACATGAGACCTATCCTCTTACTAGATTTTTAAGCGTGTAAAACAGCGTTGTTATCAGTAGGCATGATGTCGTACCACAGATTCCTGGAACTTATTTGTCTCGTGTAACTGCAGTTTTATACCCATTGGCTTTGGGTATAAATCACACCGGTAACTAACAACCAGGGTCCAGGCGGTCTAGTTAAGAGAAGAGACTGGGGGGGACAGAATATTTCAAATGCTGAAGCGAGCACGTGACTCGAAGGGCCTCTGAAGCATCTTGGAAATACCCGTTTACCTACTAATACAGGAAGCTAATTACACTCCATTCTAACCAGGCCTTCCACAGGATTCTGTTTGTTTAGCAAGTCTCCAAAGAGCCGCCCGCCCCCTGAGTTCCAGTTGGAGTTACTGTCTGAATGTGGTTGTAGCCTGATTGAATCTTAACATCCTTTTGAATGCAAAGTTTGTGCAGACTCCAGTGGGTCAGAGCATGGGTCCTGGAGCCCGCCTCCCGGTCTGCATCTGGACTCCCGTCACTTACTAGACGAGCCTTCCGGACCTGTCTCGGCCTTGATTTTATAACCTATAGAATTGGAGGAAGAGTAGTTTAGGGCTGTTCTGAAGCCTGGATGAGAAAATGCATGTAATTGCTTGTCACCAAGTAAGCACTCCATAACTGTTGGCTGTTATTATAAAATATTAATAGGAAAAGAAGAGTGTTCTGTTGAACCCAATCTTCATTCAGCCCTCTGAGGCCCCTGTACAGAATATTCTTAACCTTCTTTAATTTCACCAGCCATCCAGATTCCAGCAAAACTGCATAATTGTGTATTTGTAGCTAGTTCCAAAATCTAATTAAACTTTGAATAAGATACACTGTTATGCCACAGGTTTTAACAGTGCTACTTAAGTTTAGATCCAAAAGCAGCACTTTAAATAGACTGTGCTTAGTTTAATGTTTAATGCAATCTTACAAGTAGACGCACAACGTTTTTTTCTTGTTTTTTTTTTTTTCTTTTTTTAACCGATGCCTTCCTCTCCCAAGGCGCTACCCATTTATTAAGATTAATGAAATCTGCCGCCTTTTCTGTTTACTTGGTATAAATCATCATACGCTTTGGGGAGGTGTTGAGCAGTTACTTCTGGGGTGAATGTTTTTGCTTTCGGCCATCTTAGCCTCAGCCACAACCACATCTAGACAGAGGCGGCTGGCCCCACACCTGGGTCCTGGGTCTTAGTCTTAAAAGGCAGGCTCCTGCCCCACCACTGAATCACAAGCCCTGGGGGTGCTTTCCAAGCTTCTCCAAGTCATTGCATGCGCCTTACATTTGAGAATCCTGCGGTAATAGAAAGAGCCCTGGAGTGGGAGTCTTGGGTAGAAGCAGCAGGTTTGGGCTCTAAATTCATGTCAGCCCCAGTTAGCTGTGCGTCTCTGGGAATGGTACGTCTCGCCTGAGCAACTATTTTCTGTCCACTCCGTAGGGGGGCACGGTCACTGGTTTTAAGCTTCTTTCCAGCCCTCTCTTCTGGGATCTGAGCCCTCAAGTGCCGGTTGGAGCCTTGTTTTTGCTCCCCTGGGGCCTTAAAGAGGTGAGGGTGTTCCAAAAATCTGGGCGCTAAGCCCAAACGGCTCCCTTGAGCAGAGGATTCTGGGTCAAGAATTTGCAGTGCTGATTCAAGAGTATGTCGAGCGCTTGAGACGGTGAGGGCCGTGCGCGCACCAGGAGGAAGTGGCAGCGAGCTAGTCAGTGAGGCTTTCGTTCTCAGTGGAATAATTCCCTGTGCTGCAGAGGGTCTGACGTCCCACACCAGAAGCCCAAGGGGGTGGGGGACTCTGACAGCCTTGGTCCTTCCACCCTGCCCCACACCCAGTTGCCTGGATGCCACTGGCTCTGTGACGCCCCGGTGACTTCCTCCTCTCCACTTCCAGGGCTCCGTGAGGGAAGTATTCCTAATAACGGCCATTTGTTGGGTGTGCCAGACATCATGCTAAGAGTTTTGCTTTCTTTTTCTCATGGCATCCTCTCATTTAACCCTGTGAGAGGAGTATCTTGATGACCATTTTGCACACGAGGGCATTGGGGCACACGGAATGGACGTGGCTCTCCTCGGACCCCACAGCTGGTTTTGGGAAAGCACCAGGGTTTGAGAGCTCTTCGCCACCCCGCTTACTGCTTCCCCAGTGAGGCGGGTACCGCAGGCTTACGGGAGGATTTAAGGATAGAAGGAGATCACAGGCATGAAAGCCTCTGGCTCAGCCAGGGCCAGAGTCGGGTCTCACAAAGAAAAGGAAGGTGAAGGGGCCGAGCTTGGTTCCCATCACAGGAGTGGTTCCGGAAGGTGCACTCCCCCACAGCCGGCTTTAACCCTGGGGAGCTGTGTTCTCTGGTCCCATAAGACACCTAAGCCCCCAGCAATTGTGACTAACTTAGAACTTGTGTCTGATAGTGACGGAGAGGGGGCGCCTGGGTGGCTCCGTTGGTTAAGCGTCCAACTCTTGATTTCAGCTCAGGTCACCGTCTCGCGGTCCGTAGGATCGAGCCCCATGACGGGCTCTGCGCTGACAGTACGGAGTCTGCTTGGAATTCTCTCTCTGCCCCTCCCCCACTCTCTCTCCCTCCCTCCCTCTCTCTCAAAATAAATGCATTTTTAAGGTGGTTTTATTAAAGCACGGGGATGGGACCCATGGGCAGGAAAAGCTGCCAATAAACACACATTTTTAAAAAATAGTGACAGGCCTCATAGTTTTCTAAGCCAGATACACGTCAGAATCCCCTGGGAAGGTGTTAAAACCACAGATGCCCAGGCCTCACCTCCGGAAATTCTGGATCTGTAGGCCTACAGTAGGGTCCGGGCATCTGAATTTTTTACATGAGCCCCAAGGAATTCTGGTGACGATTACCCAGGTTTAGAACCCTGGGTGTGGATAACAGTGTAAGGCAAAATATTACTTACCTCCATCTAGCTGCACTCTGGAGAATTCTGGGGAACTCCTGACTCCAAAGCCATGGAGTCCATAGCTGCCCTCCAGCCCCGCAGAGCCCACTTGACCCCTAACTGCAGCCTCTGTGGGCACATCCAGCCCACAAGGCTCGTAAGGACACTCACCCCTGTCTCTGATGTGTGCTGGAGGGAAAAAGAGAAGTGGAAGTTCTAAGTTTGCAGCCAGGACATTACCCAAGGGGACAGAGGGAAAGAGAAGAGAGCAGCATTGTTGTGAACCATGAGATAAAGGAAGTTTCCCAGAAGAATTTAAATGTCAGGTGCTAGTCCCCGCTCTCTCCCCACCTGGGAAAGTTTTGAACATTCCAACTGTGTCCTCCACTAAGGAAGAGACTCCAGGACATGTCAGCAGGGAAGAGAAGCATGATAAAGGGAAGCCAGTGGAATGGAGGGTGGCAGAAGGGGACCAAAGGAAACCCTGGGACCGGGGAGGGCACATGTTTTTGCAGGGAGTATAAAGCATGGGATGGGCAGGCTGGGGGGGAGGGGGGCGGGGTGAGATCCCAAGAATCTTGAAAGAGGTCTTTGTTTACCTGTTCAGGGGAGAGCAGGGGAGAGACCCAGTGGAATTCCTCCTTTTCAAGCCGGGCTGTGACACTGAACGGTAAACGGGTGCTTCAAGCCTTAGCCACTTGGCTGGTATCCTCATCACCAAGGCAGTTTGACTTCCAGGTTCCTGGCTCTTCCTCTCCCACGTTTGGTTACTGTCTGTTGATTGTAGACCTTGATTGTTTAGCAAATATGCTACTGAGGACCGGGGCTGCATGCTCTGTGAGGCTGAAATGGAAGAACACACCAGCCTCCCACTTGAACCGCTCAGAGCCCACGCAAGCACAGCGTGGCTGCAAAGTGGAGGCATTTCAGTCCCCCTGAGGGTGGCAGGTAGCCCCTGGTGTAGGCACAGATGCACACGGCAGAAGTTGGGAGCAAGAAGCAATCGGGATGGGCTGAATTTGGGAGGAAGGCCTTAGAGCTATGGTGTCGGCTCTGGCCCAGGGAAGGGAGTTAGGGTACACGAGTGGCCCCACACCAGCAAAGGCAAAGGGTGCCGGTACATGTCCCACCCGCAGCTCTGCAAACCACAGGGTGCTGGCCGGCACCAGGGGAGAAGGGAGGAAGGCTACCGATTGTGATAACTGAAGGCCACTTCCTTCATGAGAAGCTCTTAACACCAAAAAGTACCCTCTTGGCAAACGTACAAAATGTTCTGACATTTATTCTGGTTACCAGAGCTAATTATCGTGTGTGCGTTCTAATGCCGTTTATTTTTGGTTTGCTCAGAAGGGCGATTCAATAAGAATGTAAACAAAGCTTAGGCCTCTGCCTCTCCTATAGGCATTAGCCAATATGAGCATCCGTCTGCCATATAGAAGCTTAAACGTCATAGAACCATCCTCTGAGAACTTCGTGCTGCTGTTGACTGTAAATTCTGGATGTGTGTGCGTGTGTGTGTGTGTGTGTGTGTGTGTGTGTGTGTGTGTGCCTGCATGTGTGGGGAGAGGAGGCGCTTCCTGAGTTTTGCACCCAATCCTGAGTGAAGCAGTGTGTATTTTCTTGGGAGTCGCGTGTGGATTGTTAGAAGACACCGCCTCCTGTCTCCTGTCGCACTGCCATAAACTGAAACTTTAACTCTTTGGAAGAAAGTACAGTGGGTTCTGCAGACCGCTAACTGTCGCCTTTGTGTCTCTTCCCAGGAGACAGTTGGAGAGCCATTCTATTTGCTGGTAACGACCTTGAACCAGAAAATAAACAAGGGTCCCGTGGATGTGATCACTTGCAAAGCCCTGTACACCCTCAACGAAGACTGGCTGCTGTGGCAGGTTCCAGAATTCAGTACTGTGGTATGTTGGTGGTGAAGACTTCCTTCCAGACTCGGAAAGAAGCCTGGCTGGGAGTTGGATGGTGGGGTGGGGGGTAGGGAGGGGGTGGGGTCACGTAAAATGAAGCAGTATCATTCCTACTGTGGGAGGCCTCAGACGATGAGTTAATTAAAAACAGTAGTTGATAAACTATTAACACGTGTTCACATAATAGATTTTAATTACTGGGATGGGGGTGGGGAGACTTGTAATGATGCCTGGGGTGCTCATCAATTTCCAAAGATTTTAATATCAGGATAGCTTATAGCTTTCAGCGTCGTCAAAGGAAATGCAAAGTGCTCCCTATTCAGCACTTATAATTGCAATCAGAATTTCTCAAACGGCTCTGCTCTGGAAGACAATGTGTGAAGATGTATTTCAACCAAATTGAGGCCGTCTTATTTTAGAACGATAACACAAGACAAATTCCACTGTGTTCCCCATGCAACATGACACCCTTACTTTATTTTCATGGATTAGTTACAAATGTTTGGTGTCATGCACTTAATGTTCTGTGATCTCATAGATATTTTTAGAGGAACGCTGTAAATCACTCCAGGAAGATGACTGCCTGGCTGCTGGAAGGTTTCACCCAGTGGAGAACTTCCTTTTCGCCCATCCCTACCCCCCACCACCCTCTTCTCTTCCCTTCCTAAAGGAAGAGAGACCGATTTCCTGCGCGCTCACAGATTTTAGAGAAAGGGCCAAGCCCGGCAAATACCTCCGAAATTACTTAGGCATTTTCTGCTCGTGGAGACTGGGGAAAGAGGTCGCCGTCATTTGGTTTTGATCTTTAGCTTCATGGAGACTCTGGGCTTCTTCACAATCTCGTTAGTGGAGGAGGAGGAGAAAATGATGGTGGGGTTTTGGTATTACTCAGTCAGGGGGCTGAGTCTCCTGTGGCTTAGCTCTGGACGGTGAGAACCGTGGTATCATCCTGGAAGAATTCCTTCCCTAATTGGAGAAGGCACCACGTCGCTGTGGGCTGTGTTATGGTTACATCCTCTGGTGGGAGAATAGTCCACAGATCGGCTGCTTCGAGTTCTAGGTCACTGCCCCATGCTGCTTACCCTGCCCTGAAGGCACCACGCCCGACTGCCATCCACAAGGCGGGAGGCTTGAGCAGAAAGTCAACATTTCTCAGTGTTCTGATTTCCGTTACTACAACTGTCTGTAGCCAAGAAGCGAGGGGCAGTGGCTCTCAGATTTTAACATGCATCAGAATCCACTAGAGAGTTCATCAAGCACCAGTTGCAAGGCAGCACCCCAGAGTTTCTAATTCAGTAGGTCTGCGGAGGGCCTGGGATTTTGCATTTTTAAAGCGCTCCCTGCAGAAGCAGCTGGTCCCGGACCCCCCAGGAGAACTGCTGGTATAGTGATGAAGAGGCACACGCTGTATCCTGCCTCTGCCCCTGCGTGACTCGGGGCAAGTTTCCAAAGCTCCCTATGCTTCAGTCTCCTCAGTGGAGATGACAATCATGGTGCCTGCCTGTTTCATGGGGTGTCGCAAGGGTGCAGAGTCATTGTTCTGTAAAGCACTTAGGACACTGACTGCTGTGTGCGGGCCGTGTAAATCTGTATTAAATTTAATTCACCCCTCCCCGGGCACTTGTTAGAAACGCAGATCCAGATAGGCCGATGCCTGGGCCTCCCCTCAGGACTGATTAAATCAGAACTGCTGGGGACGAAGCCCAGGCACGGATAGACTTTTTTTTTTCAACACTCCAGATAATTCTAATGTACGTCCTGCTCAGAGAGGGCAGGGTGTTTTGGAGAACAAAAACTTTGTTTGCATCAGGGCCTGTCGACACCTTCCCCTATGACTGTTTGAAGACGGACCCAGGGCCTCGGTCCTACCCCCAGGGATGTTCATGCTTTCACTTTGAAACATTTTCCAGGCCCCACGGATTCCCAAAGAGAAAGGATTCCCAAAGAGAAATATCTGTGAGCGTGTATAGGTTGGGGGAAATGTAGCACTGATTTAGTTTCATGGAAGCATGAACCCCCAGCAGGAAGGAGAGGGAGGGAGAGGACCCAGCTGGGAGTGGGGAAGGAGTCAGATGCCCGAAGCAACTTTGGAGGTTTGAGTCCTTTCTAATGTTTTACATGGAAACACTTTTTCCGCCTTTCATTTTGAAACGTTATTTATTTCACAGTCAATTAAGACCATGTGTTTCGGATTTGTTAACTCTCAACTCTTCATCCAAATGTTTCTTGATGTTGAAGGGATTCATGTTGATTCTTGGATTCTCTTTTCCCTGATAGCCCCTGGGGAGAAGGCTAATGGGAAATTATGAATTTAGAAATCCAGATAGATCTTTCTTTTCAAATGCAGATTTGCCAGTAGATAGGAACTGGAAAAGGGGTAGACCGCTCGTTTCCAGGGGCCTTGCCTTTAAAAACGATTTTTACTCCTTTGTATTGTACCTGCCCCAACCTGTCTGTTTCATGGTGGATGGTTATATTAGAAGCTCCGGAGAAGGCACATGATCTGGGCTATGCTTGTGTGACAAAATGTTGGCAGAAGGTCAATATAAAAATTTAAGGTTTTTCATTTCCTTTCAGGCAAGTTCCCCCAGCCTTAACCATCGTATTATAATTTTCTTCCTTCCTCCCTCCTCCTCCCTCCCTCCCTCCCTCTCTACTCACCTTCCTCCCTCTTCCCTCCCTCTCCTCCCTCTCTTTCTTACCTCCCTCCTGACCGCCCCCCCCCCCCCCCCCCCCCCGTCATGTACACCCAGTGGTTTGAGATCTTGATTTTCTAAATTTGCCTGAGGTGGTTTATGTAATTGAAAACCAGGGTATGCTGAACAAACTCGATTCTGTGTGTGTGTGTGTGTGTGTGTGTGTGTGTGTGTGTGTGTGTGTGTAAATTCTTTCAAGGAAAGAAAAGTCAGAGAAAAAAACAAGAGCAGCCACACGAGCAACTTGAAATGACAGAGCCTGGTGCCACGACAGGGACACATTTAAAAGGGGCCCCCCAAACTCCCGTTTGGCTAAGTGCTCAGAAACACAGCACCTCATGTAACAACCCGAGAGCTAGGTTTCACACCTCTAAGATTAGGATGTGTTCTCCCTGAGGTCTGGGGTGTTTTCTAGAACACAAAGACATCCTGCCAATTTCTCATACGTGAAATCATTCTACTAACAAATGGGCTCTGAGAGGCAATTCTTTGCTCACTGCAAAATTTCCTCTGTCTTTGCTCAAAAAGCCCCGTACGGCCATACTTACCCGGGTATCGCGGGAAACATCCTTCTCTATCAAGGCATTGCAGGCTGGCGTTCGATGAAGAGGCTGCCCCACACACGGTCACCCCCGTGAATGCCAGCATCGAGCCGGGTTTGCGCACATGCAAACTTCCTCTAATATCAGGGGATTCAGGTTTGACAGCTGGAAGAGGAATAAGCTTATTGCTCCGTGGTTCTTCCCCCTTTACAACATTTTAGGCGTGTTCAATTTGCTGCTGGGGAACCTCAGGCCCACCCTGAGATTGCGGGCTGTGCTGTGTCCGTGTCGAGAGAATGATTTCAGAGCAGATCCCCTGAAACTTTGGGAGCGCGAAGGAAGGCATGAAGATTTCAGTTCTAGGAAAGTGCACCACATGGGAGAAAGGACATTTGCTTCACTTTCAAGAGGAGATGAGAAAACCCAATAACTCGTAGCAAAGTGTGCTGAATTAGCAGGAGAAGGTTGACTTGTAATCAAAGTTAAGCGAGAAATGGTTTTTTGAACTCTTAAACCCAGGAAATGAGCCTGCCAATCTGCTGTATCTGAGAGATAGCATCTTGGCACCCTGGGAAACAGTGCTCCGACAAACATATTATTGCCCTCGTTCTCACATCTATGAGAACGTCTTTAAGATTATTAGAAATTCTTAGAAAAAGTACAGATACATGTCTATAGACATCTTAATGCCTCCACTATGGTCTATTGAAGACTTATGCCAGCCTGCACCAGTCTGCCTTTTTGAACCCAGTAGTTACCATTTTGGGGACAATCATGTTTAATAAAATATCTCATATGTAACAGAGTCCCGGCTATCTCTAGTGAGAGTTTCACATCTACATGCTTCCTTTAACACGTTGGCTCTCCCCACCACTCCCTAACTCCTTCTGTTCCATTAGTTTGTCCTTTCAGAAGATCCATTATCCCCATAATTAAACAACCCACTGTCCCGATTAAGTCATTCTGTGTTACTTCAATTACATCCCATTGTTCATTAAATCCTGATGTTTGCACTTCAGCAATCTTGTTTTTAATACTCCTAGCATTTGTGGAGAAACAGCGTAGTTAATTAACAATTCTTGGGCTTTTTTTTCCCCCCTTTTGCTCTCTACCATAGTGCAAATCATTTCCATTATGACTTGCAATAATACCGAAACCATTACTAACTTCGTAGTTACTGTTCTGAGCTTCCTGATCAAAGAAGTGAAACCATTTTTTATAATCATTTTAGGTAAGTCATTCCCCAGTTGATGGCAAGAAGTGGAAAATGAAAAATAAGCATTAAATGAGTGCTTTAAATGACTTCCCTCTTCAGACCCTTTCTTCTCACACCCATAATCTTGGGATTAGAAAATAATTTAGTTACCTAAATACAAAACTATTTAATTTTCTTCTTTATGGCTCAAATGTGACCCTGCGTTGTTAAGGATCCTTACTTATACTTGTACTCCTCAGGGAACGGTCACGTTTATAGCAAATCATGGTGAAGATAAAAGGCATTTTTTTCAATATGTCTTTTTTTGACATCGGCAACGTCAGCATTCCATTTGAAGTTACCATTGTCTAGCGCAGGGATCGGCAAACAAGAGCCCATGGGCCAAATGTGACCCTGCTGTCTGTCGTTATAAATAAAGTTTTATTGAAACGCAGCCACGCACATTCATTTACTGTCGTCTGTGGCTGTTGTCCTGCCTATAACTGCAGAGTCGGGTAGTTGTCACAGAGACCGTATAGGCTGCAAAGTCTTAAATGTTTACTGTCTTGGCCTTTTACAGAAAGTTTGCCAGCCCCTAATCTGGAGCTTGACATAACAGAGAAAATAATAGAGAACTGGAATCTGCCTTCCCCCCTGACCTCCAAAAGCCTGGGTCTCTTTCTTTTTTTTCTGGGGACACAGCGATGGAAATGCCTCACCAGGATCCATAAATCTGAAACTCGTGGGGTCTTCGCCAAAACACAAACCGTGAAATACTCATATTAAGCCTAAAATACCGAAATCAATCATCTTGGGCTTCATCAGACAGAGTCTTACTCGATTCTGTCGTGAACAAACGTTAGCAAATGCTGGCAAGTACAGAAAAATTTGAGAGAGAAACTTAGATTTGAGGAAATTTTCTCCATTAATTTTTTTCTTCAAGACGGAAAAGGCCTTCCTCCCTCTTTTTCTGTTGGCGGCGGGGGTGGGGGTGGGGTGAGGGGTGGTGGTAAAATACCATGATCCAGGAAGCTTTGGGCTCTCGGGTCTTTGGGGGAAGGAAAATGAGGTAGAGGGGGAGGTAGGGCAGGCAAGAGCAGCACCAGAGGGGGCATCTGGTAGCATGTCTCGGGGCTGCTGACTCCAGCTTAGGAAAAGCCTCAGATCAGAAGCTTTGGAGACTTGCTCTTTTAACTCGTGGCTCACATTTCTTCTACTGGACTTCTGGAAGTAGTTTTCTTCTTTCCTACCACATCTCTCCTAGTGTAAACTTCGGTTCGGTGTGGGGCGCCCGGCGGCTCAGTCGGTTAAACGTCCGGCTTCGGCTCAGGTCACGATCTCACAGTTCATGAGTTCGAGCCCCACGTCGGGCTCTGTGCTGACAGCTCAGAGCCTGGAGCCCGCTTGGGATTCTGGGTCTCCCTCTCTCTCTGCCCCTCCCCTGCCCCTCTCCAAAGTAAATAAACATTAAAATATATATATATATATATATATATATATATATATATATACACATAAAATTCAGTTTGGTGTAAGAACCAGACTTTTCTCTTGACCTTCATTTGGCTCTCAAATGAAATTAGATATTTTATAGTTTTATTTAATGAAAGCCATTATTGGCCTAAGCCCTGTTATGATAAAGTATTTTTTTAAATGCATTTTTTAAAAAATGACCTTCTAGGTATTATAAGGTATCATACAAGGATGTGGCAACATCCCTCCTTGTGAGCCAAGAATGTGGGTGAGGACTTAATGAGGTAGCTGGATCATCGTTTCCCCACCAAAGTATGCAAACAGCGTGGGGAAATGCCTCTTCCCGGGCCTTCGATTCATCTTCCCAGCCCCCTGCAACCTTATTTTTTCTATCTCCTTGGTACCTTAACCAACCAGGGTGTGTGAAGGAACGGTGGGTAAAGCCACCCGTGAAACACGAATGTGCTGGTCTGTCTAGGTGCTGTGTACCTTAGCGCCCGAGGTGTTATGTCGCACGGTGCCCGACAGGCGGGGCTTAGAGTCTGACAGTCTTGGGGGTGAATCCGAGCTCGGTCACTTTACTAACAGGCTGTGTGACCTTGGGCAAGTCACCGGACCTCTGTAAACCGTTTCTTCATCTATTAACAGGTGATTATGAAACCTACCTTTGTATGTTTGTTTTGAGGTCTGAAAAGAGCATGGGATGTCTAGCCATCATACCTCAGAGCAGTTCCCATCATTTATTTGTAAGAGTTTTCCTGTCCGAGCCGTTTCTCTTGTCGATCGTAAGGTCTGCGGAGCACAGTGTCCTCTCACCATTCTTTCTGGTTGGCCACTCATTGTCGATGGGTGACGGTTTTTGGATTAGCTGCGCTACGGGCAAGGTGACCGCTAATCCCTCTGTCTGTGTGTTTAGAATCTATAGCAGGCGACATCCCGCCAGACAGATGTGAACGGAAGACCACAATGATACATCTGAACAACTAACTACCTAAAGGCGAGGGAGGGGTGTGGTCGGGGCTGGCGGTTCGCGACCTGCTTACAAAAGGACGGGGTCCTTCCGTTCTGGTCCTTTCTCTGGGTTCTGGGCCCATGCATCTTCCAAATACCCTTGCCGTTCTAACAGCCCTTCTTGGTGATAGGCACGTTGCTGAATCCATCAGAATGCAATTCTGCTGCAGGAAACAGAGAGCCAAGCCACCTGGGGCTTAAGCAACAGAGAAGTTTACTTCTGTCCCTCAAGAAGTTCTGGGGTGCACAGTCTGGTGCTGGTGGGCGCCTCTGCTCTGGGGCGCCCTCACAGACCCAGGCTCCCCGTCTCTCATCCGCAGCCCACCTCATGGTCTAAAGTGTTGGCTCACCCCCGCCCAGCCTTCGGCCACGTTCCAGCCAGCAGGACAGAAGTAGGGCTGTAGAAAAGGGGACAAGTGGCCACCAGCCGTCTTTTAAGGAAGTTTCCCAGAGGCTGTCACGTTGCACATCTGCTTAACCTCATTGGGCAGAACATAGTCACCCGGCCACGCCCGGCTGTGGCAGAGGCCGGGAAAGGTCATTTCTCCTCTGCGTGGACGTGAGCTCCATACAAATGCCTGTGAGTGGTACCTTTCACCAGCCCGTGGCGTCCTGCAGGTTGAGTGGGCTCCATGGGGCCCCATGCCAAGCCAAGCCGAGGAGGTTGAGCCTCCTCTGCTGGGCTGTCTGTCCAGCCTGTATGCCCTGAGAGCATCTATCGAGATCTTCAGGCACATTGGGACTGCCCCTCGACATTTATCACCTTGACTGGTGGCCTTTTGGCTTTGCAGTTAAGAGAATGGTCGTGTCCTAGTGATGACCCCCAGCAGCTCTGAGATTCTGGACACATTTCTGAATCTCTCTCTCTCTCTCTCTCTCTCTCTGTTTCTTCGTCTGCTAAGTGAAGCTAATAACGGTGTCCACTTCACTAGGCAGTTATTAAATGAACAGAGCAGGATTAAATGAATTAGCAAAGCGTTTACGACAGCTCCTGATAGTAAATGGTAAGTGTTCAACATGCTACATGTGAGCGCCGAGGACGATGGTTAGAAACCCAGAACGGTATTCTCTTCTTCAGCTTTTGTTTCCATAAATAGTAACGGAACCCCTCAGATGGCAGGTGGTGGTTTTGGAAAGGCAAACACAGTTCTTCAAGTCCTCCACCCTCCATTCTACCAAAAGGAAGTGGGACTCTTCTTCTCGACTTCCTGACCTCGTAGCCTGACTAGAAGATTGAAGCTTGCTCCTGGCCAGTCTAGTTAGAATCGAAGCCCAGTATGTCATGGTGCAGGGGCCTCCTCATGTACCGCTGCACAGGCAGCTCCTTTCCAGACTCCGTTCAAATGCCCCTTCCTCCACGCAGTCTTCACGGATTTCTCACCCTTTGACAAAGCTCCTCCAAGCTAGAGGTAACCTCTCTCTGGACCCCCAAAGCACTCCGCCCATACCTACTGTTTTCTACCTGGTAGTAGAAATCATTATGTGTATCTCACAATTGTTCTCTTCGTCTTTACGTACTTCCCAGTCAGGATCAGTGCCAGGCTCTACTTTGTATCCTCTGGGATGCCCTGAACACCATGTCCGGATGCAAAGTAGGTGAGGGTCACTGAGCAGATCTAGCAACCTCAGTATCAACAAAGTGAGCTCTGTCAGGCTGGGTATGTTCAGCTGTAAGTAAGAGAAAATCCGAATAAAGGTGCTTTGTGCCAGAGTCACAAAATAGCTGCCACGGCTCCAAGCACTGCTCTCCCCTTTTGTTGAGAGTAGAAACCCTTTGCCTTTATATCTCACTGGCCGAAACTGGGTTACATGATAAGACACCACCAACCATATCCGTTGTCCTAGCTTTGTTGACACATTTATGCCAAAGAAATAGGGAAAGCCAGAGCTGTTCGGGGACAGATTTCTGGAGAAAAGACCAGTGTAGATTTTAGAGCCCTTTAGCCTTCTGTGGGTATTGAAAACTAATGGTCATCCCGTAGATTTGGACCGTGCTTAGTTTACAAAACATTTTCATATTTTGAGGGCACCTGGGTGGCTCAGTCGGTTAAGTGTCTGACTTCCACGCAGGTCATGATCTTGCCGTTAGTGGGTTCCATGCTGACAGCCCAGAGCCTAGAGCCTGCTTTGGATTCTCTCTCTCTCTCTTTCTCTCTCTCTCTCTCTGCCCCTCCCCTGTTGCGCTCTCTTTCTCTCAAAGAGAAACATTTAAAAAAAATTTTTTTTATTTTGAAGGCAGGATCGCCAAAGGTTTAAGAGTGCCTGCTTCTGCCATTTTCCTGCTGGGTGATTTGGTGCAATTTCCTAGCCTCTCTGGGCCTCAATCTGTCATCTGTAAAATGGGAATAATAGTAGAATCTATGAGATAAGGTTTCTGTGTGCTTGGCACACAGGAAGCACTCCTTAATTTACTATTAGGTCACTATTTAGTGACCCTGTCACTCCTCTTAGATAGAAACAATGAGAGTGTTAAGGCTCAGAGAAGCTAGAGGACTTACCCACGCACTCACAGCTGAGTACAAGATCTGACCCAGATGGTCTGATCCTGTGCTCAGGGCCCTCAGCCCTCCTGTGTTTCCTTCTTGAATTCTCTGTCAATACTTACTGAGTGTTGCACCTGGTGGCTGAATAGTGTTTCAAAGGTGATGCTTTGGTCTGCCAAACATCCTGTGAATCTTCTGAAAACAAGGACTATGTCTAAGGTCTCTCCTACACCCCAGCCCCTAACACCAAGTAGGGGATAGGGAAGACTCTGGTGAAATGGGTTTGTGAGGGGAGAGATGGCCCTTCCATGGGGGCTCTTTCCTGATGGGGAACAAAGGCCCAGTGTGTGCTGAGCCCAGGGTGGGGTGAATAGGTAGGGCCCACTCTGAGAGCCCCCCGACTATACTTAGACTTCGGGAAATTGCTGTTGGAGCAGTAAGCGTTAGCAGCATAAAAAATCAATTTGTGTCCGAATTGACGCTCAGAATTCCCTGTGGCCTCTATAAAATACCATTTTACCTTTTTTCCACCCATCTAGCTGTGGAGGCAGTGGCAGATTTACATTATTTTACATCCAGTTAAGGTTGTTTTTTTTTTTTTTTTTTTTTTTTTTGCCTCCTCTTGGTTATGTTTTTAAGTAGAACATTTATTGCTTTACCTGTAAAGAGGTGTTTTTGTTAAAGACAATAGTGCCCTTTAGGTAGTCACAGAGTGTTATTTCACAAATACCTATAAAACTATTAAACAAGCTGGGATCACTGGAGCTCTGATTAAAAGGTGCTTTCTAGTTGTCTTTATCTTCGGAAGCCCTGTGAAATGGCTTAACCACCCTTCTTCCCACTGTGAGCAGACCAGCTCGCAGAGAAATAAGGGAAGACACGGGCAGGTCTGCTTAGACTGTAAGGGCAAGGTCGGCATTTACGCCTCCTGAACCCTCATTTGTGTTGGGGATCTAGCTTCGGGCTTTGCTTACTGGCTTGCAATTTTTGCTTAGGACCCAAGACAGCGTTTCTGGAGGCCCAGGGTTCCTACGTGGTGGGCGGGACCAGAAGGCAGGAGAGAGGGCCCAGGTGGGGGGAGGGGAGGAGGGACCCTGGAGCTGAGTAGTTCCTGATGCCCACTCCTGGCTCCGCCACTTACGAGCTGTGTCCCCAGAGCGAGTTATTTGACCTCTCTGTGCCTCCATTTCCTCGCTCAAAAACGGGGATCATAACACAGCCCCGTAACCACGATGTTGGGAAGGTTAAAAGACGCGTATACTTGGCAGGGTGTCAGTAAGGTGACAGCTGAGAGTGGCCACCAGTAAGTGCCACCAGTAAGGTGGCAGGTGCTGAGAAAGGGAGGTGAGGGAGAGGACTCTGGCACGAGGGTGGCCACCCCGGTGGCTTCTAGATTTTCCGCCTCGCACATGCCCTCTACAGCCTTCTCGCTCGGCCAGCATTTCTGGGCAATCTGCCTCCCTTCCTGCCCCCTGGAGCTCCCCGGCCCGGAGGTGCCCTCTGTTCCAGGAAGAAGGAAGCTGCCAGGCGCGAACTCAGGGGTTCAGACCGCACTGCCTTGGTGTTGATCACTTAGCTGGGACTGGAGCGAAGTTCGCCCCGGTGTCACTGCGCGCGGGAGTGTGGGGCAAGGTGTAAGGGCCCTGAGTAGAAGACCTGCCTCTGAGACCACCCCACGGTTGGCAGAGCCCCTTTCCCACGGCCACGGGGCTTCCGCCCTTGTCCCTCCGGAGCGCCCACCAGCCAGACCCTGGTCTCCGTGCCCCGCGGGTAATTCGGTTCGTCAGCACAGGAGCTCCAGGGCAGTTGCCACTGCGACTCCCACTCTGCAGGGGAGCAAACTGAGGCACAAGAGGCGGCCCCTAGAGTGGGTGCTCGGCCACGCTCCGCTTGCAGGCAGCGCGCTCTTTCCGCTGCTGGATACGGAGCGGGTACGGAATCAGAGCCCTGGCCGCCGGGTCTCTGAGTCTCCGCAGGAAGGCTTACTCACAGTGGCTATAATAAGACTTCGGATGAGTTGCATGAAATAATAACTTCCCACTTTCACCATCATCATCGTCCTCATCCTCAAACCCTTCCCAGGGGCCCAGCCCTGTGCGGAGCCTTTGATGTGCATCATCCCATGTAATTAACAATGCCGGTACTGTTGTTATACCCATCCCCCCCCCCATTTTATTACCTTTTAACGTTTTTTTAATTTATTACTTTTAATTTTTTTTAATGTTTGTTTCTGAGAGAGAGTGCGAGCAGGAGAGGGGCAGAGAGAGGGGGACACGGAATCCAAAGCAGGCTCCAGGCTCTGAGCTGCCAGCACAGAGCCTGACGCGGGGCTCGAACTCCCGAAGTGAGTTCATACCCTGAGCAGAAGTAGGAAGCCTAACCGACTGAGCCGCCTAGGTGACCTTACTGTACCCATTTTAAAGTTGAGTGAACCCTAAGGATCCCCATTCTCTCCTTACTTGTGTTTTCATTTAAAAAACAAACAAACAAACAAACAAAAACCATTTCCATTAGTTAATCATTTTACATTCCCTCATTACAGCCAGGTTCAAAAACATTAAGTAACTGAGCATTTCACACCATACCCTTGATTCTGAGATTACCAAGGTACCTCAGAATCTAAACTGTATGTGATGCTAATGACAAGACGCTCTTCCCTGAATCTGTCCCCCCAAGGAGCCGTAGTAGGTAAACGTTGTTGTGTTAGATGTGTTTGTTTGTTCTCAAAGTAAACCCAAAATTGCTTTTAAATACTCCCTCGTTCTGTGTTTTCACACACTCACAAAGCCCTTCCCTTCCCCCATCAGTCTGATTCTGAGGCTTTGCTGCATTAGGAGAATGTGAACTGGCAAAACGGTAAATGCTGGCACTGAGACGTAAGCAATGAATGCAAGCGTACTAGTACAGGGTGGGGATCTCAGGGTTTTAATGAGGGCTTGGGAAACTGAAGATCTTGAAAGCGGACGGGGAGATAAATGTTATTGCAATTAATGCTGCATATTAAAAAGTAACCTCTTCAGCATAATCAATATGGGGACCTCCCTGACCTTCCCTGTCACCTGGAACTTCACTTCTGGGACTCTGTGGTCCTGTTAATAAAAAAGACAATCGGGGCGCCTGGGGGGCTCAGTCGGTTGAGCGTCCGACTTCGGCTCAGGTCATGATCTCACGGTTCGTGGGTTCGAGCCCCACATCAGGCTCTGTGCTGACCGCTTGCTCAGAGCCTGGAGCCTGCTTCAGTTTCTGTGTCTCCTTCTCTCTCTGCCCCTCCCCCGCTCACGCTTTGTCTCACTCTGTTTCTCAAAACTACATAAATGTAAAAAAAAAAAAAAAAAAAGATAATCACCAGTCTGCCCTCACGTACTGTGGAACCTTTCCAGTTTTGGGGGGTTTTTTGTTTGTTTGTGTTTTGTTTTGTTTTGTTTTGTTTTTGAAGATGAAATTAGAAATCACCACTTCTAGAACATTTATGTGTATATATATTTTACTCTCGGATATATTTATTCAATGCTTGCTCTGTAATGAGAGTTTTAACTTTTCTGTTTTCCTTTCCATTATCCCTGAAAAGAATGGATTATGGAAAAAAAGATTAAAGTAGTATAATGGGACACAGTGTTTGCTAATGTGCTGTCAGAGGTATTAGTGGGACTCACCAAGGTTTGTGTCTTTTATGAAAGCCTTTCAGATTGCAATTATCTAATAGACTTGGAAACCTGTTTGTATTCTTGCAGGCATTAAACGTCGTCTTTGAAAAGATCCCAGAAAATGAGAGTGCAGACGTCTGTCGGAATATTTCAGTCAACGTTCTTGATTGTGATACCATAGGCCAAGCCAAAGAAAAGATTTTCCAGGCATTCCTAAGCAAAAATGGCTCTCCTTATGGACTTCAGCTGAATGAAATCGGTCTTGGTAAGGCAAGGAGGGAGCTGTTCTTTTAAATTTTTTTTTTTTTTCAACGTTTATTTATTTTTGGGACAGAGAGAGACAGAGCATGAACGGGGGAGGGGCAGAGAGAGAGGGAGACACAGAATCGGAAACAGGCTCCAGGCTCTGAGCCATTGGCCCAGAGCCCCACGTGGGGCTCGAACTCGCGGACCGCGAGATCGTGACCTGGCTGAAGTCGGACGCTTAACCGACTGCGCCACCCAGGCGCCCCAAGGAGGGAGCTGTTCTGTCCCAATCCCTGATGAATGTCTCTTCCGCCGGCTCTCTCCCTCTGTCTCTCCCTTTCCCCCCTGCCCACAGCATGCATGCTTCTGTTTGTTGAAACTTACGTGGCCTGGGGCTGTTCCCAGAGGGCATGTCTGGGGGCCAAGAGACTGTACTGCTTTCCCAAGAGCGTGTACATGATTTTTTCCTAGGCAGCGTTATCCTTCAAAGATGCTGGAGTTTTGTTTTGGGTTTTTTTTTTTTTTTTTTTTTACAAAAATATTATGTTTGTAAATCAGATTCATGAGATTGGTAACCCTGAGACTGAATGGATTCACCTTGCGTCAAGAAGTACAAAAAGGTGTAAACCCCGCGCCCTGTGTGTGTGTTGCATTTCACATTGGCATTTGATTTGTTTGTTGTGTGTCATTAGCGGGTGGCTCAGACTCTGGCTGTTAACTGAAGCACACTGGAAAGGTCATCTTCGTCTCTGCTAATCGCGTCCTGCATTAAGTATATTCTCCATCCTCCCCAACGCGAAGCAGCATCTGCTATGAATTCATTTTCGGGCTCTACTGGTCTACTGCAAAGGAGAACATATGCATGAGTGCTCTAACAGGGCTCCGCTCCACTCAAATGTTCATCAACATTTTAAAGTTGAGCTCCCCGCAGCCCTCCCAAGAGACTGTCGTGGGATTTTATAGCAGATAATGGGACAGGCAAGAAGAGTAAAATCACAGCAGTGACAGACAGTGTAACAAGGTTTATCTCCCCTCAATGTACAGTCGTAGCCTCCACGAAGCAGGCAATTAAAATCACCCCACCTGGCTCTCCAAGCCAAACCTCCTGCTAAAAGGCCATTTAGAAAAGCCTGGAGGCAGGGCCTGGCAAGTTGGGGTGAAACAACGCAAGCGTGCAACTACAGGACTTGGCTTCAAAGAAGGGACTAAGGCACCTCTCTTCTGCCTCTTTTCTGTGTCCTTCTGTTGGGTGGACTGTTGGGCACTTGCAGACCATTTTCGTTCATTTGGTTAGAGGCCGGGCCAAAGAGGCAGCCCCAGACGGGAAACCATCACCTGACCTGGACTGTCAACTTCCTTCCCTACCTTTGCAAAAGTGTGGCTCTGGCTGCCAAGAGCTGGGCACATGGAGCCAACAGGCGTGGGGAAAACAGTCCAGTGGCCTTAGTCCTGCCAGTGCCGGGTCAGCAGTAGCAACCTCTTGCCGTTCTTGCGTTTGAGCCCATCGGTTCTTCCTGATGTAGGAAAGTGGGGAGCAGAACAAGTCTCTTAGAAGCTTCTGATGGGAAGTGGGAACGCTGCATTCCAGCCATGTCAGGCTTCTGCATGTGTGATGATCTTGCAAACTACCTCCAAGGCTGGCCCCAGAAAATGAGGGCAAAAGCCTTAGAATCAGCCATAAATTGTATAGAAATCCAATACCAGAAGCAGCTGTGGTTAAGACCGCTTCTAGCAGAGGCTCACAAACTTAGATGCCCACAGGGGCAGGAACTACCATAAATAGGGGTGTTGGCCCATCTAGGACACTGGGAAATGGCAGGACCCAACTTAACTGGGGGGAAAGACATGCCATCTAAAGGATCGGTGCCACTCGGCTTCAGCCAGTGACTGCATGCGGGCCTGTGTGGTCAGTATTATCCGACGATTCCGTTTTTTGTTTTTTTGTTTTTAAAGAGAAATCAGTCCGAATTTTTATGTGCAATCTCCTGCCTTGAATGCTGGTGACTTGGTGCTGAATTGACTTTGAATGTTGGTGCTGAATAAGTAAAACGTTGTGTAGGTTCACACACAAAAATACACATCTGTGGGCCACATTCTAGCTCCAGGGCACAAGTTGGCAATCTCCATAAAACAGTTTGAATGGTGTGGCTTGAGATATTAGCCCACCAATGCACCCCCACCCAAGGACCTACAGAAGATAATTCACAATGCACCTGCTTGGGAACTTAAAAGTTTGTTTTCGGGATTTTTTGAAGAGCTTAGTCCCTGTAAGGATGCATTATTTTGTTTCCATTGGCTTTACTTCCAGGCTTAGCCTCGGAGTACAAGCTTCAGGGAAAGGTAGTCTTTTTTTCTTTTTTTAAGTTTATTTATTTACTTAGAGCGAATGAGCTAGGAAGAGGTGGGGGTGTAGAGAATCCCAAGCAGGCTCCACATGCAAGCACAGAGCCCGATGCAAAGGCTTGAACTCATGAACCGTGAGCCGAGATCTTGAGTCAGATGCTTAACCAATTGAGCCACCCAGGCGTCCCCAGGGAAATGTAGTCCTAAAAGTCAGAGCCCTATACACAAAACAGAAACAAAACTCAGGCTACCAGTCTGGCTCATATATCTCCAAACTTTCAGACACACATTAACCAATTTATCTAAGATTTATTTATTTATAAATAATAATTGCTACCATTACAGAAGAGCATTTAAACTTTCTCCCTTCAATTTCAAAGGAGAACAAAATGCACTCTTGTTTTTCTTTTCAGAGCTGCAAGTGGGCACACGACAAAAAGAACTTCTGGATATTGACAGTTCATCTGTGATTCTCGAAGATGGAATAACCAAGCTAAATACCATTGGCCACTATGAGGTAAGAGCAAGGCTTAGCCCCCAACATCTC
This sequence comes from Prionailurus bengalensis, assembly GCF_016509475.1. NCBI lineage: Eukaryota > Metazoa > Chordata > Mammalia > Carnivora > Felidae > Prionailurus > Prionailurus bengalensis. The sequence goes on from NC_057358.1 coordinate 115,646,428, forward strand.
CTTCCCCAGGCCCAACCCTGCCTCGATAGATCATCTCCAGGTAGTACCCCGGCAATTGTTTAAAAAAAAAATTACGGGACCCCCACCATTTTCTGGCAATTTGCAGATGGCTTGTTTGCAGGTCAGCAGTTTTCTTTAGTTGCTCATTTGGAAGAGACTGGGCATTACTGTGTCTCGTGGTCAACAGTCCCCCCCCTCCCCAAGGCCTTCGATTTTCATGTGACTGATCAGTCTCCATCCGGCAGTTTGGGTGGGAAACTTCACCTCACAGGTCTCCGCAGTGTTCACAGAGCCACATAACCTTTGTGTGGGGTCCTTTTTTTCTGAAGAAGTCCTACATTTCCTGTTCATTTGCAATATTCAGTAATACATCCTTTTTTTATGTTTATTTTTGAGAGCCAGACAGAGAGAGTGAGAGCAGGGGAAGGGCAGAGAGAGAGGGAGACACAATCTGAAGCAGGCTCCAGGCTCTGAGCTGTCAGCATATACAGCCCAATGTGGGGCTCGAACCCACAAACCCATGAGATCATGACCCGAGTCAAAGTCAGATGCTTGACCGACTCAGCCACCCAAGTGTCCCCAGTAATTGCTCCTTTGGCCCCTGACCCACATGCTGGGTGAGTGCCAAGGTGGGTGTGGGGTGCACATGACCTCTCAGAGATCTGTGTGCCAGAGAAGCCTGCATGGCACGAGAGAGAGAGAGACAGACAGACAGACAGACAGACAGACAGACACAGGAGGCAGGGAAGGTTCTGGAACACACTGAGATGAATACTGGGAGTCATTCAGCAACATTATCCAAATCTTTGGTGAATATCTGCTATGTGCCAGGTTGCACACGAGAGGAACAAAGACCAAGTTCCTGACTTCAAGGAGCCTACCACCCCCGGGAGGGGATGAAGAAGGGGGAAGACAAGTATGAGGCAACACCTATGGTGTAAGAGTGCTGTGGCTCAGAGCATCAGAGAAAGCTTCCTGGAGAAAGCTGACTAAGCAGAGACCTAAAGAATGAGTACTTTCCCGGTCCAGGATGGGGCACCAGCACACCCCACAGGGAAGGGAGAAGACACATGTTCTTCCACACAAAGACTTGCAGCTGCCTAAAACTTGAGATGGGGGGGGGGGGGTTGGCAGTGAGAGCCAATAATAGCCAATGTGATGGAGGCCTCACTCTGTGCCAGGTGCTGCCCTCAGCATTGCCCCTTACTCTGGCTTAGTCCGTCCCATGTATAGCAGTCCTATGAGGTAGGTGCTGTTACTAACCCTCTTTATAGATGGTACACTCAGGGACGTTTACCAGCAGCTAGTCAGTGGCAGAGCCAAGATTTGGACTCAGATAGTTGGGTTCTAGGGTCTGTGGCTTAACCAGTACCTGCCAAAGCCTGACTGAGAGGAAGGCAGAGAAGTGGGGAGGGAGGCAAGAAGGGGAGATACGGATTGTACAGCCCTATCAGCTTCTTCAGGAATTGGACTTTTGTCCCAACAATAATCCCAAGAAGCCACGGGAGGATCTTAAGCAGGGGAGATTTGTGTCTCAGACACGCCTGTGGCTGTGTCTGAAGCATGGTTATAAGAGGTACAAAGCTGGAACTAGGGAGACCCTTAGAAGCTGTCACTGGAAGAATTTCAGGTGAGGAATGATGTTGGTCAGAAATGACACGGTGGCTCTTGAGATGGAGACAAGCGGGGGGACTCAGAGATGGGCAGGAGATAGGCACCATAAACCATGCAGGTGGGAGAGTCCTTGGGTAGAGGAGTAGCCAAGATGGCGGGCGGATGCATTGATGCAGTAGGTCTTCCAGAGACAGAGGAAACAGCAGGAGCAGCTTCCCAGGCCACTCGGAGAGTAGGTGCCTCCTGTCTTTCATGCCTGCGAAGTCCCCAGGAAATGTGTTTGCACCGAGAAGGCCTTTGGACCCTGCAGGCTCTCCCCTCTCCAGAGAGGAAGCAGAGACCATTCTTGAGCAGAGCTTGCTGGGCAGTGGCCAGAAACAGAGGACACCTCTTCCTTGGGCTCTTTGGCTAAGTGGTTCTTAGAACTAGTTTGGAAATAGCTTCTTTGGGTGACACCTGGGTGGGCGCCACCGGAGCCTTTGCCGGAGAGCAGCCAGTAGAGAGAGCCACGGGGTAGCGACTTGCTTTCGTGCTCACCCTCCCGCAGCTCAGACTTTCCAACCTTGAAGTCATCTTGCCAAGAGCTGTCGGTCTCAGCTTTTGGAACTTGTAAAAATCCCCAGGGGGCTTTCTGAGCGTATGTATGCCTGTGAGCCACACTCAGAGAAGCTGTGCTCCAGAGGGAATTTAATGGATAGGAGGTTAGAGTTAGGGGTGCTGCCTGGCAAGTGTAAGAACTTAGGGGCTTATCAGGGCATCAGTTTGAAGTTCAGGCTTGCAGCCTGGCAGTCACCTTCCCTCCGTGTTGTCTGGGTAGCGAGTTTGTCTCGGCGGGTTTAGAAGGAACACCACCACAGACTCCCTCCTTTGGTGCCCTCCTTTGGTGAGCTAATGTGCTTGTCTTGCTCAGCTGTGCCAGGAGGGCTGGGCCACCCTGATCAGGCTCTTTTGGATTCCCCTGGCGACCCTGTGGCATGAGGTGGACCACAAAGGAAAGGGGTGTGGCCACTCACTGCCCTTCAGAGGGAAAGGCAGGATGAGCCACTCCAGCAGGGAAAAGGAAGAACCACCATAGCTGTCTGCAAGGCCAGGGGGAGGGCTGTCAGGAGAGATAGAACATCAGTCTTCACTGGAGACATCGGCCGTGCTAGACACCTATCTGCTTAAGGATGATAATGAAATTAATCCGGCCTGTAGTCACTTCCCGTCCAAATGATTTATTGGCTTCATACCCTAGCATTGCCACATGGTGGTAATAAATGACAAGACTAGGACACAAGGGCTTAAAGGATTCTCCTTATGTTTAAAAAGCTAAGCCGTAAGGCAAATAAACTCAGAGAGCTTGAAGGAAACTGGGGAGGTCATCGGCCCTGTGCTCTCCATGCCTGGACCATCTCAAATGCCCTGTTTTTCAAAGACAGTTCAGAAAAAAAGTATCCACCACTACCCTCGGCCACCGAACTCTATCCCCAGTTTAGTAGTTCCCCTGCAGATTCAAAATTGGGAGTAATTTGACAGGGGTAGGCTGAAGCTCACTTTTGTGCTTCCGTTAAAAATTTTCTCCTGGAGCTTACGTTTCCCTCCAAAGAGACAAGATGCTAATTACCACTCTTATTTACTAAAGCACCCTAGTTTGAGTCACTGCAAGTACTTGAAAGCAAAAAACTGTATTTCATTTAAAAATAGGGTCTAACTCGGAATTTTAAGTGATTCAGACTCATCTCCCTCCAATTAGCCCAAATTACTTAGGTTTTAAAGTTAATCTTTAGTGACGGCCAGTTCCTCCTACTATCTAAACAAAGTCCCGTTGCTGGAGTGGAAACCTGGTTCTTCTCTCCTGTTCTGTCCTTAGGGCAAACAGAGTGTAGCTGATTTCCTCTGAATGATTTACTGTCCAAATATTTGAAGAACAGGTTTCTAGAGGGGATCTGAAGGCACAGCAAAAATATAGCATCTCATGGACCAGATGCAGCCTCCACAGCCCCAAATTGCTGGCAATGCTCTGTCATCTATAGGATGGCATCCTTGCCAACCCTGGGCGTCGCCAAGATTGCTTTGCATAGTGATGACAGCACTGTTCATGTGCATAAGCACAATTCAGGTTCACAATCCTATGATGAAGGTGCTTTTATTACCCTCGTTTTCCATCAGATGAGTGCAGAGGAGGGTGGATTTCTGCTACAGTCTCCTTCCGTCCCGTGCAAACAAGGGGTAAAGCCAGCATCTTTACAAACACATTAAGCCAGAGGCATCTCTATCCCCTATAATTAAATCCTCCCCAAGTGCTTCCTTAACTGGCCATCGCTGAGTGTGCCTTTCCTATTAAGGAAACCGCACTGTGTTTTGGAGCTGATAAGATCAGTTGTGTGTATGTATGGAGAGGTGTCTCTGGGTCCAGGCTTTCTTCCCCTCCCCTGCACCTCCGTGTGACCTTTTGCTGGACGGTGTTATCACACTTACACCCCGCAATAGGGTGGCATCGCATATACAGAACAGGTGTTGCGTCCGGCAGGAAATGCCCTCTATAGACTTCGCCTCACATTCTGAACCATGAGGTTCTGAGGGGCAGAAAAGACGTTTAAACCACTGTGATGTTGAAGAACGCTCTCGTAACAGGTGCATGCTAATGCCGCAGTGGTCGTCGCCACCGCTCAAGTTGTCATTCAAATGACATGTAGAGCTCATAAGGATGTTCCAAAGTGTCTGCTAGGTAAAGTCAGCGGTCCGTCCAATCAGGTGTGTCATCCGTGACACTAAAATAAAGGGATTTGACCATCTCTAAAGGTCTCTTGCAGCACGAATGACTTTATACATTTATTTATTCATTAAACAAGCACAGAGTGCTTCTTGTATACTGGGCACTGTTCCAGGGGCTCTTACAAATAGCAGCTCCTTTAGTCCTCTGTACAGCCCAGTGAGGTAGATGGATACTATCATTATTCCCATTCTAGGGCACAGGGAGAGGTTCCGCGTAGCTCTTCTCAATGATGCCCCAAGGCCAGAAGCAGATGAAACAGCAATGGCGCTGGAGACATGGCTCTTCTCAGGGCCGGAGAGATAGGCTTGGTTCCAGCCGGGCTTGTAGCCCATGCCTCCAGCCTCTAAGGCAGCCTCGGCTAGGAAGCTGGGCCAAATTATGAAAAATCCTGGTAGTTACTTTCTCTGATGTCATATCCAAAAAGGTAACTTCTCTTAAAATCTTCTGATGAAGCTCATGTCTGTGAGCTTATCAAAATCCTTATTTTTAATTCTACTTCAACATAATTTAAGGCCAGTGTTCCTTGAAGATGACAACAATTGCCTTCTTCAGATAGGAGGCCTCTTGCAGGCATCCAAGAGCTCACCACCCCAGCCCAACAAAAGCAGGGGAGTGCTTAAGGTTCCCAATTTCAGGCACACTTTTAGAGAGCAAACTGGCTCCTAGAGGACGAGGTCTGGTTCTGACAGTCCTCAGAGTTTGCTACTGGCCCAGGCTGAATTCCAAGTACCCAAGGAAGATGCAAGAGCCCTACTGGCATTTTAACTAGTTGGAAGCATCCTTTAGAGCTCTGTCCTGGGTGTCAAGAACCACATGTATGATCTGATATGTGTGTTGGGAGTGTTCTGATGGGGCCCCTTCCAAACACGCCAATGAACACTGAACCTCCTTTGCTAATGGACTGAGCAAGGTTATCCCTCTGGCCCTGAGAAACAGGATTCCTTTATTATCTGCCTCCAGCCTTGGGGTGTCAGTGGGAAGAGCTAAGGGGGTAGGTGGGGAAAGCAAAATTGATGAGTGGTTGTGGGGACAATGCTGGTTGAATAGAGTTCTGCTTTCACATAATACCATTTTAGGAATGAGGGATACCAGTAAGGGTTTCCATGTGGTGATGTGTATTGGTTACTGTGTTTTCAGTTTTTTTTTAAGAAAAAAAGTATCACAATATTTCACAATTTTCCATACAATTCTTAGGCTGAAATTCCAGCTTTCCTCTTAGACTAAGCAATATGAAATTACCAACATTTGACCATTTTTACCCATAAAAAAATGGCAGTTTTGTAAGACTACATATAAATTCAATCTTATAAATCTAGAAAATCTATCCTTACGGAATTTTCTTCAACTCATGCCACGAGGATAGGGTTTTGCCACAGAGAAGTCCCACCTTGGCTTGCACGTGATTTGGAGGATGTGTACCTCCTGCTGATTTCAGGAGTGATTTTAAATTGTCGACCTGAGTCCGTTTAGCCTTGTGCCGTCACAATTCCTAATTCTGATAATGGAGGAGTCTACGGTTTTCTCTACCTTGTTCCAACACGGGCCAGTCATCATCGGAGGGGTATCGCCTTCTTGTCTCATTGAATCCTGGAGCACTGTGAGACTGGGAGGAATTTAATTTGAAATTGCCGTGCGCTACCAGTTCTGCTCTGGGCTGGAGAAACATTCCCGCTGCAGATCCATCTAGTGACATTAATCTTTCTTTGATTTAATTTGGTTTTCATTCCTAAAGTAGGGGCCCAGAGGCCGCTCCCTGCCTCACAGGAGTACAGGAGGATTAATGAGTCACTCTCAGGAAAGCATTTGGAGCTCCTCAGATGGAACAAACAGTATCATATTTTTAACACTTTAGATTCTGTGGCACTTTTCAAAACGGCATTTCTGTCCTTAACTCAGCAGCAGCTGACTTGTGCAAAATAGAAAATGGAAACCTTATCCCCCCCACCAAACATCTGTAAGTGAACTAGTTTCTGTCTTACGATGGTGTTAAAGTGTCACGTGGGGGGAAATGTTCCAGCCCCAGAGCAGCTGTGAAAGTTAGAAATACACTCACACACACATGCTCAGACACACACAGAACTCAACCACTAATAAAATGCTTTTACACTTGCTCTCAGGAGATAATTTCAGAATAAAATTTCCGTGGTACAAGCTGCGTGTGCGCTATCTTAATGCCTGAGCACAGTGCCAGCAGTGAGTCCTTGCCAGCTCTTGAAAAGACATTTGAACCTTTGGCAGGGCTGCTTATCGGAAAGCCCATCCGTGGTGTTTGTGATTATAGGGTAAGGGTGCTCACGTTTAGCAAAACAAAGCGTCTGACGGTAGTGGAGTATTGGCTCAACACTCAACAGGATCCATTTGGGATTCATTCTTTGACAATTACCCAGAATGAATCACCAGCTTCCTTTTATAAAAAGATATTTATTGGCTTAGAAACAGAGCATATCCAGCTCTTCATGGGGAGGAATTTTAGAACTATGTTCAAACATTCTCATAAACTTGGTGTCTGAGTGTTGCTAAGAGGGTGCCTGCACAGAGTGTTTACTTTAATTGCATCAAATGTGGAGGAGAATGGAAAAAGCAGCCAGAAAACAATGAATGGCTCAAGGGGAAAGAGGAGGAGGTTTGGTAATAACAGCAGAGTCGAAGAATTCAATAAGAGTCCAAGCTGGAGACACTTTTCAGAGACCTGATGGCCCAGCCAGCCTCTGCCCAGCGTTCCCCCTCCCTGCAAGATGTGAACACCAGCAGTTGGAGGCCTCTGGTCTAAACTTAGCAGCTGGCTAGACACAGCTGGCTGGACGGCTGTGCTCAGGGCCTCTGCAGGGCTGGCTCTCGCCCCGTGTTCCCTCCTCTGTGGGTGCAACCTGAAGGAGATTAGACCTTAATCCTTTGGCGCTTGCTAAGCAGGTTTGTACACTCTGATAACCAATGCGCAGCAGGCCAGGAGAGAAACTCTAGGTTTCTACTTTTTTGCAAATGGAGGAAGGCTAGGTCCAAAGTAGTATCAGAATTCAGACCAGACTGAGGACTTCAGAGTGGAGGGAAAAAGCACTCAGCTGACCATGTTCTGAAAAGACAGGGTTAATCCTCCCTCCATAGTCCCACAATGAAGGCAAGGATTTGTGTATCCTTGACTTGCCTCTCTTCAGGGTTCCTTTGTCTTACATTTTTGTGGACTAGCCTCTCAGAATAATTTACTCCTCACAAGAAGTGAGGCCTGCCCCCTGCTTCTTAGCATCTAGTCCCCTTAGCATCAAGGGCGCTTCTTCCCCCAGTCGGTTGTGGGGGAGGGCCGCGCTGGAGGGCCATCCGGCTTGGCTTCCATAGTCCCGAAAGGCCTCAGGTGAGAACTCCTGACTTTATAGACAAAAGAGGGTATGCATGGGCCTTGCAGTAGTGTGTCAGTGTGGTAAAGGCATTTATTTGTCAAATTGTGTACATTTAAAATCTGTGGCAATTTTTTAGCAGCTCTATTGAGATATAATTTATATACCATAAAGGTCACCTTTTAAAATGTACAATACAATGGTTTTTGGTGCATTTGCAGAGTTGTGTAGTCATCACCACAATCTAATTTTAGAACATTTTCATCACCCCCAAAAGAAACCTTGAATTCATTAGCAGTCACTCCTCATTCTTCTGACCCCTGCTTTAGGCAGCTAGTAATCTACTTTCTGTGTGCATAAATCTGTTCTGGACATTTTATCTAAATGGGATCTTACAACATGTGGTCTTTTGTGGCTGGCTTTCACCTAGTATAATGTTTTTGAGGTTCATGTTGTAGCATGTCAATACTTCTGTCTTTAGTGTATGGCAGTTTTTTGTAATATATTCACACAATAATACAAAGTCATTTTAAAAGGACTGAATTGCTTGTAGCTGCAACAGTGTGGATACACATCACAGACCTTAAGATGACCCCAGGAAGCCAGACCTACACACACACACACACACACACACACACACACACACACACATTCGTAGTTGACCCTTGAACAATGCAGGTTTGAATGGTGCAGGCCCACTTACATGCAGATATTTTCCAGTAAATACAGTACAGTGCTGTCAGTGTATCTTCTCTTACGATTTTAATACTTTTTTCTCTAGCCTTATAAGGATACAGTATGTAATACATACAACATACAAGATATGTATTAATTGGCTTATTGGTAAGGCTTCCTGTCAACAGTAGGCAGTTAAGTTTTGGGGGAATCAAAGGTTATATGTGATTTCAACTGTGCAGGGGGCGGGTACCCCTAACCCCCATGTTGTTCAAGGGTTGGCTGTACTATATAATTCCATTTTATATGATGTTCAAGAACAGATGGAAGTCAGAATAGTGGTTATCTCCGGCTGAGGATGGGGTAGTTATTGACTGGGAGGGGATAACGGGTACTTCGTAGGACCTTGAAATACAATTTTTATCCTCACGTGAGTAGTGGTTACACAGGTGTATACTTAACATTTATTAAGCTGTATAGTTAATATTAGTGAATGTGCTTTCCTATAAGTTATACTTAATTGTAAAGTTTTTATTTAAAAGTATGTGCAATTTTTATGATTTTGCAAGCTTTTTAAAAATACGATATTCCTGCAGAAAAGAGAACAAATCATAAGTGTACTAGTGGATGAATTATCAGAAAGTGAGCACACCCTGTAACTACGACTCAGGTCAAGAAAGAGAGCATTATGGGTACCTCAGAAGCCCCCTCCAGGCCCCTCCCAATCACTAACCCCGCTCTCTTTTCCAAACATCTAACATCATAGTTTGACTGTTTTTGTGTTTGTTTTAGCTTTACGTGATTGGAATCACATAGTATGTATTCCTCTGTGTTGGGCTTCTTTGCACCTTACCACGGTGAGGTTTACCCATGCAGCGTGGAGCAGTAATTTGCTCATTTTTCACTGCTTTATATTCTGTTGTATGGACATACCCCAAATTATTTATTCATTGATGATGTGTGGTTGTTTCCAGTATGGGGCAATCGCATATAGTTTGCTATCAGGATATGCACTTATTTCTGTTGGATATATACCCGGATGTGAAATTGCTCTGTGATACGGTAAATACCAGCTCTAGCTAACACAGCTTTGAACACCTGTTTCAGCATTTCTGAATACAGTAGGAACCTCAAAAACATAGTGGCCCAAGCCTCTTTTGACCTCTGAGACGGTGGGATACTTCCTAACACAGCCTTGTCTTCCCCTCTGCCCGGGCTGGCCCACCTCCCATTAGCCCTATGGTGTGTTGGCCCCCCCTCTTCCAGCCTCACTGCATCTCACTGCCTTGTCTATGTCCTTCACAGGACTGTGAGCTCCTTGAGGGCAGAGACAGTGTCTTCATCACCATTATAGCTCCAACTTCCAGCACATAGAAGTTCTTGATAAATATTTAATAAATGAGACAATGCCAAGATCCAGCCAGCCATCTAATTCCTGGATGAAGTTGAGAAATGTATTAAATTTTGAAAACTCATATATTTTTTATCTTTGCTTTCAGATATCAAATGGATCCACTATAAAAGTCTTTAAGAAGATAGCAAATTTTACTACAGGTAACCGATATAATGTTAACCTTTTGTTCTCACCCACTTTTATATAAAGTATTGTTTTTTGCCTCTTTCAGATGTATTGTCACAAAAGTGAGATTGAGTTGTTTCTATGTAATTCTCTGAAATTGGAGAAAAGCCATTTTGATCTGTTTCTATTCCTAAGAACGTGAGCTTTGCAAAAAAGAGGAGAGGAACCAGTAAATAGCAGTTGGCCGGACTGCTCAGCAGAAAGGAAGTTGCTGCCTCTTGACAGCCCTGAACTCAGGGCAGAATCTCAGCCTTCCTCGCTCTGTTCCAACTCCTCAGTAGGATGGGGGCTAACAGAGAAGACCCCTCTGGCAAACTGAGAGGGAAGCCGGTAGATAATCACACAGCCCTGCAAGCACTGAACAAACAAGATAATCCACTTAGAAATCCAAATCTCCTTGCGATAGCAGCTGCAAAATTCCCAGAAAGCGGAGTGAGACAAACTAAATGGGGAGCTTTTATAGGAAAGTCAATGGGCTAGCCTCTAAACTCTCTACCCACCTCCCTGATGGTCTCAGGAAAGGAAGGCATTGTGACGGTGCCTTGAGAAATTCCCTAAATCCCAGTCTAGGTTTGTCTCCAGAGAAAGGATACCCCAGCTAAGACACTCTGTCCCCAGCCCTTGGAAAGTTTCTGGGCCTCACCAACAGCACTTTTCACACATATAACTGGAGGGGAGGCTTCCTGATTCCTAGATTCAATACTAGGAGCGGCCTCATAGGTCCCAATACCTGGTCAGTACAAACAGAGAATGCAGGGCCCCCAATTAAATAGAAAGGATAATTTGGTAGGTTGTAGGAAACCCCTGTGGGGAACCTCACAGTCCATCATTAGATCTGGCTATTTAGTGAGAGAAGCCATCTTGCAGAGGGTGGCTGCCATTCTGGCATAGGGAATTGGTGTCCTTGTGTTATAAAAAAGTAGAACTTTGTATTTTAAGCTTCAAAGATCGGGGATCTCACATTTGGATCTCTTCATGGGACCTCAAGGCAGTCAACGTCTCTGTTTCTTCCCTGTCCAGTTCAGCTGAGAGCCATTATTTTGATCACTCTCCTCCTAACCCTTCACCTTCTCCTGTCCCTGTCCCCTATTTACTACCCTCTCTGTCATGTCCCAGCCCTGGATGAACCCAATACTAGCCTTTCCTAAACCTATATCCAGGCAGCCACTGGAGGAAGGTACACAACAGCATAGCTTGGAGTCACTATAATTTCATGGTGCCCAACATGACTGGGACCCTCAATGCAGCCTACACCCACTAAATTTCTCTAGGTAACTCACTCTGTGTTCTCCAGAATTCTGCCTTCTCTCCTCAAAGCTCTGACCTACATGGCTCTATCAGCAGCAGACTTGATCCTGTACGTCACAGAGAAAACAGGAATCAGAACTCCATCAACATCTAGCACCAAACCTACCACCCTACCTGCATCTGCCCATTTCTTCCTGTGCTCCTTCCCACCCCCACCAGCATTCCAGGATTTCCTTCCTCTTATCCAAGGCCAGTCTCTCACCTGTGTCTTCAATCCCATCATTTCCAACCTTCCAAGCATTCTTACACCACAATCTTCTCTCACCTAAATTTTCTATACCTCCCCACTTACTACAGCTTTTGTTAGTGTTTCAAGGTATTCTAGTCTCCTTCATCTTCAAAACAAAAAACCTAGTCCCTTGATCCTTCTTTTCCATTTACCATTCCCTTTACTACCACATTTCTTTCAGGACTGTCCTCACCCTGTGTCACTGTCACACTTGCTCTATAAACTCCCAACTCATTGCCCTTCTTTCAGATCCCAGGAGGGGTCACGTTCCTTCCACCTTAGGGTCTTTGCACCCATTCCCCTTCTTCCATTTGCCTGGCTAACTAGTCATTCATTTAGGTTCAGCTCCAACACCCCTTCCCCTGAAAGACCTCCCAGAGTAGGGCCGGCCTTTGTCAGTTACTTTCTTAGCATATACTTCTTCAGGAGCCTTATCACAGTTGTAGTTAAATAATTGTATAATTAATAGTATGAAGTCTCTCATTGGCTAGGATGTAAATTCCACTGGGGTGGGGGGGGGTAACTAGGTCTGTGTTAAGATTGCCTTTTGCCTAGGAGCCCCTGGCACTCAGTAGATGCCCCCAGGTACGTTTGTTCATGAGTGGGGCTTGAACCTCTCCTACTCACCCAACGAAGGATCATTCAGCCTGTTTTAATACTTCCAGGAATAGGGAACCTGCTTCCTACTCCCTGGCCCGTTTGGGTCTTCACGTTGTTAAGATCTTAAGATGCAACAGGATAAAAAAAAAAAAAAAATAGCTGTGAAGAGCTCAAGTAACCTCTTCTGTTTATAGCACAAATGGGGCATTTTATGAGAAGGCCAATTAGCCCGTGGTTGTTTTTTTAATAGACTGTTTTCTCCCCCTTTCTCTGGCATTCAGATGTGGAATACTCAGAAGACCACTGCCATTTGGTGAGTTCAGTCTTTCTTGTGCTTGCCGCTGAACTGGATGCCTTCTGTAGCATGAACGGTCTCCTTGGGTAACGCTTCTAGTCTGTCTTCCCTTTAGATTTTACCAGATTCGGAAGCATTCCAAGATGTGCAAGGAAAGAGACATCGAGGGAAGCACAAGTTCAAAGTAAAAGAAATGTATCTGACAAAGCTGCTGTCGACCAAGGTACACTTAACTGTTCTGGGAGTGCTTTTATGGCTACCTTGGGGGTGTATGATGTGTTTGACTTAATTTCCACTGAAGTGTGAAAATGTTACAAATCCCTTGTGCCTTCTAGCAAAGCAAAATGAAAGTTTAAATGGTAAACACTTCCTACCCTCCTCTTCTTTTTAGAAACTGCAAAGATAATGGCACTTTACAAATTCTGGCTGTAGTATCTTCAATCAGGGATTTAATATTGTTCCCAGTCCTTTACCCACCATTTCACTATTGTTGTTTTTTAGGTTCATGGTGTAATTATTCGTTTTTATTTGTTCTTATAGAGGAGCAATAAAACTCCCTTTGAGTTGCAAATAAAATGAAGGGTGGGGTCAGTGACGGCAAACCTACTAAATCTTTTTTTATTTTTCCACTTTAAAGTTAAGAATTCTGTTCACATGTAAAAGTGTCAGATGTGAAAGCTGTTGGAATACCAAATCAGAAGCAAATTTTACTTTATCTGGCTTTTAGTGAGATTAACAGAAGTCTATGGTGATCCTTTTTTCCCCCCTGAAATGACTAGCAATATAAATGCTATTATCTACACCTGGCCCTGGTCTCCTGATGGGCATGCTTCTTCAGATTATAGCAGAGGGTATGCTGAGAGCTCAGTAAATTTGTTTAGTGGCTAAAGGACAGCCAGAGCCTCTTGATTTTCTCATCTGTCCCACAGAGATCTGCCTATTTGTCTTTTGTAAAACACTCAGATGCTTTGGAAAGTAGAGAATAAAAACCTCTGATGGAAATACATGCAACAGGAACAGTTCTGGGAACTGAGCAACATTGAGTTTTTCTAGGCTGAACATAACTAATAAAAGCTAAACATCCATGGCTTCTTGATCTATGCACGTAGCCCTACAACTGACATTTCAACTGCTGGAGACTTCTACGATACCCTCATTGTTGACTAAACCTAAACCTGGGCATGGATTTTCAGGATGCTTGACCCACATGGAGTGTTGGCCTCATTTGATAATTTTACATATTTTCTCTTCAGGTTTTTTTTTCTGTTTTGTACATCATTTTCTCTGAACTGGCATTTCATTTTCTATTGTATTCAAAACTGCTACCCTATTTTTTAAATCTCCCATGTCTGATGCTCTCTTTCAGGTGGCAATTCATTCTGTGCTTGAAAAACTTTTTAGAAGCATTTGGAGTTTACCCAACAGCAGAGCCCCATTTGCTATAAAATACTTTTTTGACTTTTTGGATGCCCAGGCTGAAAACAAAAAAATCACAGATCCTGATGTCGTACATATTTGGAAAACAAACAGGTGGGAACAAACAGTATGCGATTACTGACTGTTTTCAAGAATCTGGGACAGAATCTTAACCAAAAGGAGGGCATGGATAGTTACAGAAGGATTCATTATCCCTAGATCAGAATCTTTTGGCTTGGTAAGCTATCATGTCAAAGCAGATTCTTCCTCTGTTACTATTTTTAACAAGAACAAAACCCTTCCTATGCTGTGAGCCTATTCTTTAGGATAACATAAACAAACCTTATTATCTTTAACGCATGAAAAAGACCTTGTAAGGAATGTTAACCTGACCGGCAAAAGATGAGAAATTAGTATTTTGTGGTTTTATTATATAATTTTCCATTAGAGAATACTTAATCCCTTTGCAGTTACCAAACTGTCTGAATTCTGATTCTACATAGACATTTCTGCTTTTATTTGAGCAAGTGCAGTACTCAGATATCATGAGAATTAGCCAAAGGACTGTTTTGTTTTCTAACGTTTTACCTGGTTGCCTGGTAAGGCATCCAGGTTTGTTCTAAATTTCTCCTCAGTAAAGAAACAGCTCATTACCTCTATTTGAAATGTTCTGTGTATGAACTGAGTAAGACTCGGTGTTAAGACATGATAGCACTTTCCGGCACAATCGCAAGCCCTCCCGAACACTGAGGGCCCACAGACCATTTTAAGGAAGTATTACAAGCTGAAGTGCCAGAGCTCTAGGTCTCATCTTCTCCCATTGAATCCGGGTCTGTCCCAGCATCTACCCTGGCTCCCTCCCATCCTGCGCTCTAGCCTCTTAATCCCAGGTGCTGCTGCTGTAGGCTCCCCTTTTCACTGTGAAGAGGGTGGCATCTGAGCAGGGGCAGTAGCCAGGACAGTAGAGCTGAGGAGAGGCCCAGCATCCTTATGATGGAGGTAATTTGCTAGGCCAGAGTTGAGATAATGGAAGGACTCTGAATGATTCCCAAGTTCATATTCAAGTATCTGAGTACCTACTATATGCCAAGCACTGTTAGGTGCTGGGGATGTAACAGTAAACTGAACAAAAATCCCTGTTCTCAGAGAGCTTGCATTCTAATGGGTGGAAGAGATGATAAATAGGTAAATTAGTAGTATATTAGAAGGTTAGTACAGTGGACAAAGCAGAAAAGAAGGATAGAGAGTAACAGGACAGTGGTCAGAGAAGGCCTCAAGGAGATGATGACATTTGAGTCAGGTCTTGAAAGAGGTGAGGGCATACACCTTGAGACTGTCTGGCTAAAGGCAGTTTCCGGAAGATGGGCAGAAGTCCTGAGGTGCAGCCTTGCCTGGGATGCATGAAGACCAGCCAAGAGGCCCACGGTGGGTTGGAATGAAAAAGGTGAAGAGTAACAGATGAGGACCCAGGCCCAGATCACGCAGGGGCTTTATCCCGAGGGGGATGGAGAGCACAGAGGGTTCTGAGCAGAGGAGAGACCTGATCTGACTCTGTGTTAAGATTGCTGATAGTTGTGGGACAACTGGGACAGTGGGACACTGGCAGTGGGACAACTGAGAGCTGGGGGCTGATAATGCAGGCGGCTTAGGCCAGGGTGTGGCACTTAGAGGGGGTGAGAAGAGGTCAGGTTCCAGACACGTGATGAAACGTTTTCATGGGCAACCGTCACCTGCTATAATCTATAACGATCGGGAGAAAATTCTCATCAATAGCCACCTTTGAATTTCTCCCATTCTAGTCCTCCCTTCAGTGGCGCTTGTCAGTTTAACCCTTTCTTGTTCTGAGTGGTGCTGCCATCTGTTGCTTGGTATATTTGGCAAAGCAGACTTGCATACTTCAATAACAAGGGCAAAAACGTCCGTATGCAAACTGTGATAAACAGAGCATCCGCCTCCTACGAAGGGCTATACTTGAAAAGAGATTTCTCTCTCTCTCGGAACAGCCTTCCTCTTCGCTTCTGGGTAAACATCCTGAAGAACCCTCAGTTTGTCTTTGACATTAAGAAGACACCACACATAGACGGCTGTTTATCTGTGATTGCCCAGGCCTTCATGGATGCATTTTCTCTCACAGAGCAGCAACTCGGGAAGGTAAGGCCTGGTTTTAGTATCTCTTAACATGTCATCCTGTGAGTCTGAAGCATTCTTTCTTCTAAACAAGCTGCTTCTGAACCACAGCAGCTAAAAAGAAATAGTCCATGGTAGTCACTGAAGATCTGCTTCTCTTTAAAAGCTGTCCCATTTACTTTTAATCTAGTTTTTTTTTAATGAATACCAAAATAGACTATTATCCCCTTTCTACTGCAAAACTGTGCCTGTAAATACCTTTACCACAAATTATAAACTATAAACCCAAAGTGAAACTACAGAAATTTGCTTAGCTAAATTAATCCCATTTGAATACAGCTGATCCTTGAATAATGGAGGATTATGGGTGCCAACCCTCCATGTACTTGAAAATTATCTGTAACTTTTGGCTTCCCCAAGACTTAACTATTAATAGCCTACTGTGGACTGGAAGCCTTACTACTAATAGAAAGTCAAAATAACATGTATTTTGTACATGTAATATGTGCTATATACTGTATTCTTAAATAAACTAGAGAAAAGAAAACGTTCAGGAAATTGTAAGAGAAGACATATTTACAGTTCTGTACTATATTGAAAAAACTCCACGTAGAGTAAGAGCCGACCCACATAGTTCAACACCATGTTGTTCAAGGATCAGCTGTACACCTAAGAGTCTATTTGAATATAACAAATTGCTCATGGGTAAGAAAATCTTGCCTGAGATTTCTACCACCACCAGTTTGTCAATTCATAATCAAAACATCGATATTGTTTTTCCTACGGTTTTCTTTGCTGAGCAAAAGCCTCAGGAAAGCAAAGGAAGATAAAAATACAGAGCAAACTCTGAAAGGGATGTTTTGGTCTTACTCGAGCACTCCAAATGTATTAAACTGAGCAGTATCTGTACCTAATGGATTTCAGACAGTCTTTCAGTGCTGAGCAGTGTCTCCTTGGTATATGGAGCGCCGAGGGCGAAATGTGGTTGATGTTTCACAGGTGCCTCAGCCTCCTAGTCTGAATCTAAACTCACCCTCACCACGATTTCTGCAAAACACACCTGTCTTTACTTTTGTCTTCCTAGCATCGCCTGGTCTCTCAAGGTAAACTCCTTCCCATTATCTTCAACGCCTTCTTCTTCCTCCCTTCCCCTAATTGGTTACTGCCCACTGCCATCTCCAAAATGTCTTTTTTCTCATTCTTTGGCCCTATCCCTTGAGCCCCTCTCCACCCATACAACTGCCTCGGAACTGGTCTCCTTGCCTGTGCTGTCTTTTTGTTTTCACTGTGTCTCAGGTTATCTAAAGCCTAAATCTGATCTTGTCTGTCTCCTGCTTAAAAATTATAAATACTTCCCATTACCTGCCAGGTGAAATCTTCCCAGTACCACACGGCCCTTCCTAATTGGGCTTCAGGTCTCTTTTCTGGCCGCCTCATTTTCTTGCAAATTCCATATACCTTCTACGCTACAGCTTTACCTTTCCCAAACTTACCATGAACGTGTTTTCGTATCCCTTTCCTGTCTCATAACCCCTCTCTTCTAGTAACACCCTACTTATTCATTCATTCCTTCAACAAACCTGACTTCTTAATGTGTACCAAAAACTATAGGAGCCTATGATCAGTCTAAATATACCTGCTTTGTGAACTTTCCAGCTCCATTTCCCATGCCCTTTCTTCATTTGACCAATGCGACAAAAACACACTGGAAGACACTAAAATGCTTAATTTATTCACAGTAAAAAATGGTTAACTGACTAGCTGAACTATACCTTATGTGGTTCTTGTGATTACTATGTTCGTGGTAGTTATTATTACCCTCATTTTATAGATGAGGAAATCAGAACATCAGTTCTGGGAGGCCACAAGTCTTGGTGATGATCCCTGATTTGTCCAACTCCACAGCGCTTTTCTTTATACTCTGCTACTAATTACTGGTATCACAGTAAGCACTGTGTTAAGTTTGTCTTCCCAAGTAGATTAGAAGCTTCTTAAGGGCAGGTACTGGTCGTCTTTGACTCTTTACATTCAGTGCCTGCCACAGCGCCTAGCTAAATACATTTACTGAATGAATGATCACAGGATTTGTGGGTTTCACTTAAACTTGAAAAGTGCAAAAAAAATCTCTGTAATATCTCAGTGTCAGCATCCTTCAAAATGATTCAGCCATTGATATGGCTATTCATGCCCTCAAATGTACTGGGACATTAGCCCTATCATTAACTCAGCTATCTTCCCTGAGTAGGAATTTTTAAACTTTTCCCTCAATTTTTTATATTACAGCTATTACATAAAAACATTCAAACTGACAGGGAACTTTTGTGAAGTCAGACATCAGAGCCCCCAGCACTAATGACCATGTACTTCCTTGAGAATGCTAGAAGATCTTTATAATCGAATAAAAGGGATAAGCAGAAAAATCCACCACCGCCAACTACTTACCACTTTCATTGTTACATAAAGGGCTCAATCAGACCTACAATCAAGTCTTTTATAAATGCCAAAATTCACTGGTGGGTGAAGATGAGAGCAAATGTTTTAATTCAGGCTTTTTACAACCATTAGTAATGAACTATGACTGAAATAAGTTCCGTTGTTACAGTAACTCAAAATCATGCAAAAATAATAATTTTAGCTCTTTTATGAGAGGAAGGCAGAATATATTAGCATTTAATTCGCCTGAAAAGAACAGTGACTCACCAGAACTATCTGGATAGCAGTCAGTCATTCAATCAACAACACTGATGCAGGCCCACTGCATGAAAAAGCTTTGTTACTAGGAGGTGGTGATAGTGCTGGAGGTTCAGCTACATTGTTACTATCATAAATTCCCCATGGTGTTTTACTCTTGGCCATGGATGCTTCTTTTTGTTTTCGTAGGAAGCACCAACTAATAAACTTCTCTATGCCAAGGATATCCCAACCTACAAAGAGGAAGTAAAATCTTATTACAAAGCAATCAGGGATTTGCCTCCATTGTCATCTTCGGAAATGGAAGAATTCTTAACTCAGGAATCTAAGGTATTGCTAGAAAGTAGAAATAAGATAACATTTGTTACTTCTGTCTTGAAAAGTCATTTCAGAATCTCTCAACAAGGCTTTCTTTCTTTAAGAAACATGAAAATGAATTTAATGAAGAAGTGGCCTTGACAGAAATTTACAAATACATCGTAAAATATTTTGATGAGGTAAGATTTTAAATAACATTTCAAAAAATTGATATGAATCAGTCGCCAGGATTTGGTTGTAAAGCATTCTACCGGTCTCAGGACAGCTCTGGCATCCCTAATGGCCAGAAAGGGAAGCCAGGGAGCCTGTCTGAGATGGGGGATCCTGGCACCAAGCCAGACCCTGCACGTGGCTGTCCCCTTACGGTTTTATCATGCTGCCCGCCTTTGGACCAGCCTGAATTTACATTTGAGTTCATGGGGTCTATAGCCACACTGACTCAATATAACTTTGATGAGTAAGTAGTGGTCCTATTAAATAGGGCCAGCTTATGCTTGATTGTAATCTGCTAAAATGAAAGCTAAGCTTGTTAAATTGCCTAGATTCTGTGTTCAACAGGTATATGAAAGTATGACATATTTCTAACTTAAGCAACTATTTCAATAAACCATTCTCCTTTATGATTAATTCTCCTTAATCTGGATTTTTTTCTTTGGGAATTCACACAGACACAGTCATCAGATGCGCTGTTTCCAAATATATGTTAATTCCCCCTTCCCTGATTCCCCCCCACTCAGTCATGCTGGGACAGGCTATCCATGTCACTGGTGAGAATAGCTCACCAATTCCATTTGCTACTTGAAGATCAAGTGAAGCGCTAAGGTAGGGTAGAGGCAATGAGTTCCTTAAACATGATAAGCATCCCTCTTTCCAGGGGCCAGGGGTTAGAAGGGAAGCACTGGGGAGGGGAGGAGGGGAGAGGAGGCACTACACTGCCCAGGAGGGGAGGGGAGGGAAATATTCAACTCTGACCAGGATGCCCCTGCCTGCTGCATTTAAGAAGAAATACTTGCCTGCATGTTGGCTGCCCAGAATGCTTGCTGTGCTTGGAATGGCTGTGACATAATGCATAAACCAGGGCCTTGGAAGTCTGGCCCCATATTTGTAAGCAAATAGTTGGTATTTCTTGCTAGCTTCTATTTTAAGCCAAAGTGTTGTTGATCCTGTGATAATGACTTAGCAAAACAACTTGCAAAGTGAGTATGTAAATGATCGAAGAAAATGTTGGCATCTGTTTCATACAGATTTTTACCACTCACGGCATCAGGAATGCAAAAAAAAAAAAAAACCCCAAAAATCGAAATCTAATGCTAAGATCACAATATCTAAAATAACTGTTCTAATTGTCAACAGATTCTAAATAAACTAGAAAGAGAACGAGGGCTGGAAGAAGCTCAGAAACAACTCTTGCATGTAAAAGTCTTATTTGATGAAAAGAAGAAATGCAAGTGGATGTAAGCACTCTGGGGACTGGCTTAATCTGGCAAAATTCTTCAGACGACTTGGGAGCAAAATGGCTACTTGAGCTACTCTGTGTCGTTACTTTTTAAAGTTTGCACATAGGTTCCACCTTGAGCACTGTCTTTTAGAGACGGAGGCACATGCACAGCTTTTAGAAAGCATACCAACCTTGTGCCTGTGCATATACCGTAGGAACCTTTCTGTAAATAGAGTTGAAGTGGTTGTTGCAAACAGCCTCCTTGTTTACAGAGAATACAGGGCCAGTAAGCAAGTGTCAGTATTGTAACTACAGTCTCCACTTAAGCACAATGATGTAAGTGGTTTTGTTTGAAAACTACAGTTATGTAGCACTTGTGACTACACTGCACCTCTGCAGAAAGGGGACACTGCCAATGATCAAAAGAAAATGTGAACTGAGTCATTTGGAAACAAGGTGGAGGTGTTAGGGCAACCTCGAGGATTTGCAGCATTGAAACTTTCCCCAGTAGTTCTTGGAAAAGCTGACCGCAGAATTTGGTAGTGTATACACTTAGCATTCGTGAGCGTGTGTGTGTTTTTAAACCAAAAACTGACAGTGTTGCAACATTGTTGAAAGGGCTCGTGTTTTTCAGTGGTCATGGACTGCACTCCATCAGACTCACCTCCGTTTCACTAAGGAGCTCTAAAGCAAGGAGAGTGAGGAGGCTTTATTTAAATGCAACAGCATTTTACTCACTTTGTCCTGATGTATGTTCCCTTTTTTTTCATTTTTTCATACTAAATGTATTTGATAGTGGACATGTTGGCTATTGTAAAAAAAAAAAAAAAAAACAAACATTATTTCTGTCTAAAACCTTGGATCAAAACTATCTGTAGAAGAGTAACTCACTCCCCTAATCCTACGTTTCTGTACTTAGTGTCTCCTTGCTTTAGATTTCTGGTGAACCCTGTGGTTATAAATACTTGTGTGTGATTTAAAAAAAAAAAACAAACAAAAAAAACATTTTACATTTCATGAAATTGCTGTTCACACTGGAGTATTATATATGAATATATATATATTTGAGGCCCAAGGCCTGAAAAATATTAGTATACAACTTGGTATCTTAGTCTTACTATGTACTTTTTGAAAGTATTCCTCACAAGAGAAAGAATTCAAAATACTCATTTTACTCATGCCTTTCTTTTTAAAGAACTCCCTGTCCAGTTCTACCGTAGTCTTTTTATTGCTGATTTTTTATTCCTGAATTTTTGCTGCTCATGACCAATTTTAATACCACTGTGTTTTCCTATTAAAAGTAAAAAATGTGATTGGCAACTCTCAACTTTCCTTGTGGCACCTTTTACCCTTGGTGCTCCAAATCCCAGATTAAGGAAAGACATTTTTTCAAGTAGCAAATAAAACACTCATCATCTAGTCCTTAAAATCATTTACCAACACTGTATGGGATATCAGGAGTTGAATGTGAATTTGTCTTTGAAAATGAAATTCTTGTTGCTCCTCAATATCTGGCAAAGAGTAAGAGGTGATACCTCAACAAACTGATCAAATAAGCAGTCACTGCCCTGATAGGTACCTTCCCAATCCCATCACTTTTGACCATTGTCGGTCCAATGGACACACCTCAAAAATACTACCAAATAGGTTACTTACAAGTATCAAGGTGAGAGGTCTGCTCCCCGCCTGAGGCCGCCTCAGTCTTGATGTGAAGGCGTTCGTAAGAGAATAATAACAGGAGGACAGTTGAGAGCCAAGGGTAGGAGAGTTGCCCAAAAGACTTCCCCTTCTTTAGGGTACAGAAATGCTATGAAAAGGATCAGCTACAGCTTTATCTGCGTGTTTAGTAAATGCTACGTGAGGGTGTCCCTGTCCAGCTCTCTGGCACAAGAGTCCCGTGTGGAGCCTTACCTCCTCTTCCAGGGGCTATGCTGCTGGGAACTTTGGGCAAGTCACTTACCTCTTTGTGCCTCAATTTCTGTATACTATTTCTAACCTACCTCACTGAGGTGGTGTGAAGATTCACTAACGTATGTAGCGTGTTTGTCAATCCTCCAGTGAAAAGCACGATCTAGACCACATCTTGGATCACATTAGCCAAATACAGTAAATGGCCAAATTAGATGTGTGCTGAAGACAATCAGTCACTGGGTCTACATTAAACAGCAACCAGAGAAACAAATGGCAAACAATTTCTATTTTCAAGTTTCTTTGCATATTTTTTTGGTGCAAACAATTCATTTATAAACTTTTTTTTCTAACACTAGTGTCTACAGCAGCATTTAAAAATTAATTCTGTTACCTTTTCCGTATTAGGGATTTAAAGTCTATTTCTTATTGTATACCTGATTGAAGCTGTACTTGGAGATGAATGTTTTAAATGTCTATATCCAAAAATAAACATTTTGATGTAAAGGTGGCCTGTTTCTGTTTTCCTTCAAATGTTCTAGTTATAATAGATTTTTTAAATTCTAAGTGGCCCCATGGAAATTACTTTTCAGCAACAAGGTGCCACTGCGTCTGGGAATAAGCGGTTCTGTAATGCAGCAACTGACTCCAGTTTCTTTGACATGGTATTAGGCACTGCTCCTCCACTATCTACCTGGACCTTTGATCCTAAAGACTTCCAGATAATGAACATTCCACTTAGTTTGGAGGATTTGAGCTTTGCCTTGTTGATGTGAAGTTATTGCAGCAGACTTCCTTAAAAAGAGGTTAGGGATGCACAGAGATAAGACATTTGTAATAATTCGGTTAGATCCCAAACAGTAGGAGGCAACACTACCGCTAAGGGACCCCAGTGGGTTCAAGTTTTACAATGAATGGCCCTTGTTTTACACAACTAATTAAATCATAGGATTTAATTATTTGTACTTTGTGGTTTTCAGTTAGAATAGAAAATAACATTGAGACTTTTCTACATTGCTAAATACCGAGTGTATGCTCAAAATTAAAAGACAATGTAGAAAAATATTTAAGTTCTTTATATGCACACAGCTTTTAGAATGGTAGCATTATATATTTACATGTCTTAACGTTTTGTTTTTTTTTATTTTAAAAGTTATTTATTTTGAGAGAGAGAATCCCAAGCGGGCTCCACACTGTTACTACAGAGCCCAATGAAGAGCTCGAACTCACAAACAGTGAGATCACGACCCAAGCTGAAATCAAGAGTTGGACGCTTAACTGACAGAGCCACCAAGGCGTCCCGAAGTTTTGTGTTTTAATGCTGCCTTTAAACTTTTTTCTTTTTTTTCAAGAACGAGGTTTAGACCTCTTGTATACGGTAAACTGCAGAATGTTTACTGCCCGTTACTGCCAAGCATCGCAAAGTGGCAGAAGGAATCAAACATGGGCATATTCCAGGTAAAATGCCAAAAAAAAAAAAAAATTCAACAAGTGAAATTAATAAAATAACAACTTGATTCTCTAATTTTTTTTTTCTTTTCTAACATTCTCAAAAGAGTTGTCAATAAATATTCTAAACATCTCTGAAGGGGTTTGAATGTTTCACTTATCCTGAGTATAATCCTAAAGTCCTGACACTGATGCAATGTATCATGTAGCTGGTACCTTTTCTTGAGGCACAAATGTTCTGGCAAACAGGAATACAGTATCTAAATGCCACATACGTTAAAACTTCAAGCTTTATTGAGTCACAGTGATTTCATCCCTTTTGATCTTTTTTCCATGAACATCATTCCCCAGGAGATCCAAGTTCCTCTAGTTGCTTCCTTTGTGTTGTTTCTAGTTCTTCTAGTCTTTTGCGAAGTAGAGAGAGTTCCCTTTGATGCTGTTCCTCCTTAAAAGCACCAAAAATGAAAAACAAACAAAACAAAACAAAACAAAAACAGAAAAATAGCTGGAAAAAGAACTGTTAGGCAACAGCCTCGGTGCCTCTTTTACTCAGGCCCTAGAAGATCTGGCAAGGAAAGGATAACCATTTCAGCAATCTAAGAACACAGCAGTATGGGCTAGACTACTAACTAGTCCTTGTTTCTCTCCCACCTCAGGCTCTAGCCTTAAGCAAAACACAAAGTCTGTTCTCCTATCTAGGTGTAAAACTCACCAGGGAGTAAATTAGAAGAATACCAATTCAGGGCCCAGGCATACTCACTTGCCTACTTTCTAACAAGGCTGGAGTTTAATAGCAATTCATTATAAATAAAGCACTTGGTCTGAGATTCAATTCAGTGACTAAAATCTTTGGTGCTTACAATATTATAAAATATAATTACTTATTAACAGTTAATCTTTTGAAAACCATCCAATTTGATTCCTTCAGTATCTCAAGGACCTGATACAGTAGAACGAGCCCAGAATTTGGAATCAGATTTATATTTGATAGTCAACTCTGTCACTTATTACCTATGACCTTAGGTAAGTCACTTCCCCTCTGACTCAGCTTCCTTATCTATCAATTGGGAATCATAACACCCTTCCCTCAAAGTATTTTCCATTAGGATTAAATATCATATGGAAAATGCATAGTGCGGAGTATTAGTAAATGCTTAGTAGCAGTTGAGTCAAAGACCCATGGATTAAGTTTTTTCTTTTCAGTTGCCCAGTAGATTTCACTTCTAGCAACATCACTAAAGGATAGAATAGATTCAAATCCACTTTGTTTCTCCCACTAATTTCTATGGTAAAGAAAGATATGAATGTTTAAGTCTGAATTTAAACAGGTAAAAATTAACAGAAATGTTAGTGACTTTTTCTCTGTAACATAAATGCTCATACCTGCATATGAGGAGGAAACGACAAGTCCATGCCTGGAACCATGGCTGATGACTGAACACTAAAAGGATTGATGGATGCTGTTGGAGGTATGTTAGGAACCAAAATTAAACTTCGAAATTCATTATGTCTTCTCTGTATGTCCTTTAGTCTTTTTTGAAGCCTTGTATATTCTTCAAATGGAACATTTTGTCTTAAAAAAGAAAAAAAGTATTTCTGTTCTTTAATACAGTTATACTGTATTGAAAAACAGGATGATTCACAGAATATAATTTTAAATTGGAAGAAAAGGACTTCAAAATTCTAAGATTTATCTGTATATAATACATACATAAAATTCTATTTATCTAGAAAAGTAAACAGAAACATGACATCTTAATCACATGTATAACTGTTGGCATTGCAGGCGATCAATTCATTTTAAAGTTTTACTTGCCAATTAATCAAAGATTAAAAATCTTTTGATACTTTTACTTTCACTTGCACTCCACTCCCCCAACCCATGAATCCTGAAAGTGTGCCTTATTTTACAGAAGGAATCAAATAGGAATAGAGAAAATACTACGTTGAATCTTAGGACATTGCCGTTTTTATAGGTAAAATATGGTCAAATATATGAAATTTCATGTTGTTCAACCTAATTTTTAAAACTGTTGCTAATGACAGGGATGAAGCTACCCAACTTTAGGGAAAACTATTTGGATAAAAAAGGTAACTTTTCAGGCCTTTACATATCATCAAAACCACTCAAAAGTCTAGATGATCTGTGCCATACTCACCCAATCTTGAATTGATAATATTTCAAAATTAATGGTTATAGAAGACGTAGCAAATTGAATTTTGTTTTAGAATGAATTTGGTGGCTTCTTACTTTGGAACACAGTATTATGAAATTGGCATGAACTCCACAGTCTATAAACTTCAGGTGTTCTAAAAAAACAACTGTTCCCATTTGGTAATAATTACACTCAAGAATGTCCAGTGCACGTTATAAAACATCAACAGCCAATTTCCATTACAGAAAAGTCTGACACTTTCTAAATGCTGAAAGGCTACCACTAAAATTAGCTGAACTTGTAAAATTTTTATTTATTTATTTATTTATTTTTAAAGTTTATTTACTTATTTTGGGAGAGAGACAGAGGGAGGAAGAGAGAGAATCCCAAGCACGTTAGGCACTGTTGGTACAGAGCCCAACACAGGGCTCAATCCCACAAACTGTGAGATCATGACCTGAGCCAAAACCAAGAGTCAGACACTTAACCGACTGAGCCACCCAGGCACCCCAAAAAGTTTTTATTAACTTCAAATAGGCCCTACACTGCCACTACTACTGAGTCAATAAGGTAAATTGTCTCTGCTTAAAAAATGCTAATTATGCAGATTATTAGCTATGTTTGTAACGTAAATGAAAATCCAGAATTTAGGCTCAATATGTTTTCACACCAAGAAATCAAAAATCTTGATTCACAGTTCTAGCCACATTTGGGAACTATGCAATGTTGCAAACTATCTTGTTTCAGTATTAAGAACTCACACCACTCCTGGCTACCAAAGCCAGTGACCTTTCCTATGAGTCCCAACCATAACAAAATGCCTGGCATGTGTTTTGGTTTGAAGGGATATTCAGCCAGAAAAAAATAAATAAATGAATAACAAGGATAATGAACTAGGAATATAACAAAAAGTTTTAGAATTCTTTTAAATGTGGGGCGCCTGAGTGGCTCAGTTGGTTAAGCACCCGACTTCAGCTCAGGTCATGATCTCACGGCTTGTGGGTTCAAGCTCTGCATCAGGCTCTGTGCTGACAGCTCAGAACCCAGAGCCTGCTTTAGATTCTGTGTCCCTCTCTCGCTCTGCCCCTCCCCTACTCATTCTATGTCTATCTCCCTCTCTCTCTCTCTCTCTCTCAAGAATAAACATTAAAAAAGAAAAAGAATTCTTTTAAACATATATATTTTATTTAGAGAGAGAGAGAGAGAGAGAGAGAGAGAGAGAGAGTGAGTGTATGTGAGCAGGGTAAAGGCAGACAGAGAGGGAGAGAGAATCCCAATTAGGCCCTGTGTGCTGTCAGCATGGAGCCCGATGAAAGGCTTGAACCCATGAACCATGAAATCATGACCTGAGCCAAAACCAAGAGGGTAACCCTCTTGCACTATTGGTGGGAATGCAAACTGGTACAGCCGCTCTAGAAAATAGTGTGGAGGTTCCTCAAAAGATTAAAAATAGGATTACCCTAACGACCCAGCAATAGCACTACTAAGAATTTATACAAAGGATAAAGGACTGCTGATTCATAAGTGCACATGTACCCTAATGTTCACAGCAGCACTTTCAACAATAGCCAAATTATGGAAAGAGCTCAAATGTCCATCAACTGATGAATGGATAAAGAACACATGGTATGTATATATAATGGAATACTACTCGGTGATGAAATATAATGAAATCTTGCCACTTGCAACAACATGGATGGAACTGGAAGGTATTATGCTAAGTGTAATAAGTCAGTCAGAGAAAGACAGACATCCTATGTTTTCACTCATATGTGGAATTTTAGAAACTTAACACCATAGGGGAAGGGAAGGAAAAATAAGTTACAAACAGAGAGGGAGGCAAACCATAAGAGTTTCTTAAATACAGAGAACAAACAAACTGAGGGTTGATGGGAGTGGGGAGTTGAGGGGGGGAGGCCAAGGAAAATGGAAGATGGGCATTGAGGAGGGTACTTGTTAGGATGAGCACTGGGTGTTGTATGTAAGTGATGAATCATGGGAATCTACTCCCAAAGCCAAGACTACACTGTATACACACTGCATATTAGCTAACTTAATCATTAAAAAAAAAAAAAAAAAAAAAAAAAGCCCAACATTGTTACTCTAGGGAATTGCAAATAAAATGACAATTAGTTACATGTTCAAAAAAAAAAAAAAACAAAAACAAGAGTCGGATGCTTAACCAACTGAGCCACCTGGGCACCCCTAGACATATATTTTGAAAGAAAACAAAGTGTATTATACTCAGAATCAAAGCTCTATAATATTAAAGTCACTACATGGGATATGTATTTATACAAACACAGTACCTATTTAACACCTGGTTTTCTGTTTCTAATTCTTCTCTCTTTGCCTCTAAGATTTCTACTTTCTCCTGCAGTCTCTTCAATTTGTTTTCATGAAGGGATTTTCTCTAGAAAAAAAGAAACAATATGGACAAGTACATTAATACAAAATCTCTTATTTGAACAAAATATAGAGAATGTTTTACTCAACAAATTTTACTTAGAGATAAGTATTTTCAGTGAATACTAGAAGAAAAAAGATTAATAGATAGGATTCTCATTGAAAATTGCAAAGATAATAAGCTTCAGCTGTACAAATATGAATGCCAAACCAGAAAATGGGTATCAATAACTAAACTGCTGCAAATAAAGTATCTAAAAAAGGAAGGAGTCAAATTTTACTAATGAGCTTGCCTGTCACCTGATAAGGAATCACAAGTTCTTTATTTTCCCCAAAGACATGTGTTTTTAAAAAGAACTAAAAATTAAAAATTAAAAGCATGCTTACCATTGACAAATTCCTACCAAAGCAGCAAAAGATCAGAAAGCTTAGATTATGGACGCGTCTCAGTTTGAAAGTATGCCTTTTTAAATATTAAAAAGAAAAAAACCTTAAACTTTACATAGGGAAAATTTTCTAATATGGAAAAATCAGTGTATAATGCAAAAGTAGTACATTAAAAAATTACTTTTTCATTTTTGTCAAGAGGCTATTTTTTTTTTTTTACAGAAAAATACATATAAATGTTGCAACTCACTTAGTAGCTATAGACCTTTCAGGTATGCACAGAATGTAAATATAGAGCAAAATGTGAAACCACAAAGCAAATGCTGATACTGTTACCTCATAGGTCAAGAGCATGGCCATACCACAAGTGCCCCTACCCTTCCTCCTTTCAATCTCTATTCCCTTCTGTCCTCTGAAAAGGTAACCAATTTACTTCTAAAGCTAATTTTGCCTATTTTTGAACTTCATCTGAACAGAATCATAGTCTTTTTCAACTGTTTTACAAATGGCTTTTCTTTCACTCAGATTGTGATATTTGCTCATGTTATTGCTTACAGGAATAGTTCATTGCCACATGTTGTATTGTACTTACGAATATCACATAGTTTAATATATCTACCCAGTCTACCACTGAGGGCCATCTGAGTTATTTCCAGTTGAGAAATAATACTGCACTGGGCATTCTTTCTCATGCTTCCCATTGCTTGCCATCCTCCAGCACCCTAAAAGGTTGCCTCCTGCCTCCCACTTTCTACCCTGGCAAAGGAACTACTCTTCCGTCCTTAACATAAGTATATACTTACATGTTTACAGGTAGTTTAGGACTCTGTCTATCCACCAATCTACCCATATCAAAAAAAAAAAAAAAAAAAAGCAATCATACTATATACTCTTCTGTATATGGGTTTGTTTGTTCAATATGTTGTCTAACTGACTAAGCCATTTTATTGTATGGCACAGTTATTTTCCATTGTTATGTTGTCATCCATATTATAAATATACAACTTATCCATTCTCTTTTGATGAAAATTAGAGTTGTTTTAATTTTAATTTAATCTGAATAAAGTTTCTATGAACATTCCTAAACACGTTTTTGGTGGATATATGTATTCATTTCTCTTGAGTATATACTCAGGAGTGAGTCACAGCTTTAGTAAATACTGTTAGTTGTTGTTGTTTTTAAATTTTTTTAATGTTTATTTATTTTTGAGACAGAGAGAGACAGAGCATGAGCAGGGGAGGGTCTGAGAGAGAGAGGGAGACACAGAATCCAAAGCAGGCTCCAGGCTCCAAGCTGTCAGCACACAGCCCATCGCAGAGCTCGAACTCACGGACCGTGAGATCATGACCTGAGCCGAAGTCAGACACTTAACTGACTGAACCACCCAGGTACCCCAATACTGCCAGTTTTCTAAAGTGGTTCTATTAATTACATGCCCACCAGCAATATATGATACAGCCACTATGGAAAATAGTAGGGTGATTCCTCAAAAAATTAAAAATAGAACTACCATAGGACCGAGCAACTTATACACAATGGAATATGATTCAGTCATAAAAAAGAAATCTTGTTATCTGTGACAGTATGGATGGATCTTAAGGGCATAATGGCAAGCAGAGAAAGAAAAAATGCTGTATAACCTCACTTATCTGGAGAATCTAAACAAACACACAAGCAAATGAACAAGCTCAAAGACATAAAGAAGAACTTGAGGGGCACCTGTGTGGCTCAGTCAGTTGAGCGGCCAACTTCAGCTCAGGTCATGATCTCACGGTCCATGAGTTCAAGCCCTGCGTCAGGCTCTGTGCTGACAGCTCAGAGCCTGGAACCTGCTTTGGATTCTGTGTAACCCCCTCTCTCTCTGCCCTTCCCCCATTCATGCCCTGTCTCACTCTGTCTCTCAAAAATAAATAAATGTTAAAACAAATAAAAAAAGAAAAAAGAAAAAAAAATTGGTGGTTGCCAAAGGCAGGACACAAGGGGTGGACAAAATGGGTGAAGGAAGTCAGGAGATAAAACCTTTAGTTATAAAGTTCCAGGGATGTAATGTACAGCATGGTAACTATACTGTGTTGTGTATTTGGAAGTTGCTAAAAGAGTAAATCTTAAAAGATCTCAACATGAGGGGAAAAAAAGGGTGTTTTTTAACATGTATGGCAATGGATATTAACTAGACTCATTTATTGTGATCATTCCACAATAGATAAAAACATCAAATCATTATGTTGTCCAGCTGAAATTGACATGTATATGTCAATTATACTTCAAAAAAAAAGGTTGTTAAACGTTGTAATAGCCTAAGAAGGCAAGCATAGCAAAATGATTCACATGAGTAAATTTAGTTATTATTCATAGAATTGCTAGAAATAATAGGATAACCAAAAAAATAACTGTTACTTGACCTTTTTTCCAGCAATTTTTAAATTGTACATATTAACAGTTTGATAGATTTGTATTTTTATTCATACACAATTATGTCATATGTGAATGACAATTTTACTTCCTCCTTTCTAATCTTTATAAATCTTTTATTTCTTTTCCTTGTCTTATTATACTAGCCAGCACCTCCAATAAAATGTTAAAAAAAAAATGGTGATAATGAACACACTTGCTTTGTTCCTGAACTTGGATGGGTGGAGGGAAGCATTAAATATTTAATCAATAAGTATGATGTTAGATGTAGGACTTTTATAGGTACAAAAATCCCTTCTATTCCTATTTTAATGAGTTTATCATGAAAGGGTGTTAAATTTTGTCAAATTATTTTTATGTGTCTGTTAAGAAGATTACAATAGTTTTTTTTGTTCCGTTACAGTGTTGAGTTATAGTAATCAATTTTGAATATTAAGCTACCTTACATTCCTAGAATAAACCTTACATTTCATGATATATTACAATTTTTATACATCATGGGATTCAGTTTGCTAATATTTAAGATTTGTATATTTGTTTATGGTATCTCTTTTTTTTATAATGGCTGTGTTGGGCTCTAACCTTATAAAACAAGTGGGAATGTTTTCCTTTCTTTTCTATTTTCTGGGAAAGTTTGTGTTAAGAATGGTAATATTTCTTCCTTTAGTATGTGGAAGAATTTATCAGTGAAGCCAAATGAGCCAGGCATTTTCCCTGCAGAGGTTTTAAATTAAGGATTCCATTTTCTTTCTTTCTTTCTTTTTTTAATGTTTTATTTTATATTTGAGAGACAGAGAGAGAGAGAGAGAGAGAGAGAGAGAGAGAACATGAGCAGGGGAGGGGCATAGAGAGGGAGACACAGAATCTGAAGCAGGCTCCAGGCTCTGAGCTGTCAGCACAGAAGCCAATGCAGGACTTGAACTCATGAGCAGTGAGATCATGACCTGAGCCAAAGTTGGATGCTTAACCAACTGAGCCACCCAAGCGCCCCAAGGATTCCATTTTCTTAACAGATACTGGACTATTCAGATTACCTAATTCTTCCTATATTGGTTTTGTTAAGATGTTCTTCAAAGAATTTGTTCACTTCGTCTAAACTGCACAAGTTATTTTTAAAATATTCTTGTTGTTTTACTATCTATAAGAGGGGCTGCCCTGCCTGGCTTAGTCAGTAGAGCATGCAACTCTTGATCTCAGGGTTGTAAATTTAAGCCCCACGTCGTTGAGTGTACAGAGTACTTAAAAATAAAATCTTAAAAAAAAAAAAGAAAAAGAAATATAGTGATACCCCTTCTCCATTCATCGTATTGTGCATCTGTGTTTACCTGCATACCTACCTATTTTGTGAGCAGTTAGGAAAAAATGAATCTAAGGCTCTATCAATTTTACCAATCTTTTTTTTTTTAAATCAGCTCTTGGCATTTTTAATTTTCTCTATTATATATTTTGTTTCACTGATTTCTGGTAATACCTTGAAGAAGATGATGATGATGATGATGTTCGCAGTTAAATCTATCCACTAAGTTCATAATTCAATTATTGTGTATTAGTTGTAAACCTGCCATTTATTTAACAGTTTTGTTTTCTGGAGGAATTGTCAAGCTTTTTCTGTTGTTTTCTAAGCATATAACAACAAGGTAATTTTAAAGTCTGCATCTGATAATTCCATTTCCCAGATTCCCTATGGGGAGTCTGTTTATATTGGTTATTATTTCTCTTGATTTTCGATGTTATCTTATTTCCTCATGTAGCCGGTATGATGATGATTTATAAATAGCTGGAGCAGCTTTAGGTTTACAGAAAAATGTAACAGGAAGTATAGAGTTCCCACATATTCCCCCTTTCACAGTTTCCTCTATACTATTAACATCTTACATGGGTGTGGTACATTTATTAAAATTAATGAGCCAATTTTGAAACATTATTATGAACTAAAGTCCACAGTTGACATTAAGTTTCACTCTTTGTGTTGTACAGTTCTACAGGTTTTTTTTCCAAATGCATGATGTCATGTATGCACTATTATACTGAATAGTTTCACAGCCCTACAAAACTTCCTATGCTCTACCTATTCATCCCTACTCCCACAACCCCTGGCAACCACTGGCATTTTTTTGTGTCTCCATAGTTTTGCCTTTTCCAGAATGTCATATAGTATATAGAAATTATACAGTATATAGTCTTTTCAGACTGGTTTCCTTCATTTAGCAATAAGTGCTTAAGGTTCTGCCATGTCTTTGCATGGCTTGACAGCTCATTTCTTTTTATCACTAAATAAAAATATCCATTGTATGGATGTAGCACAGTCTTTTTTTAATCCATTCATCTACTGAAGAACATCTTGCTTACTTCCAAGTGTCTGTGTTTTTGTGTGTGTGTGAACATAAGTTTTCGACACATTTGAATAAATATC
Source organism: Prionailurus bengalensis (assembly GCF_016509475.1). Taxonomy (NCBI): domain Eukaryota; kingdom Metazoa; phylum Chordata; class Mammalia; order Carnivora; family Felidae; genus Prionailurus; species Prionailurus bengalensis. The sequence continues at coordinate 115,679,937 of NC_057358.1, forward strand.
CAGGAGCATGATTACCGGATGGTATGGTTTGACTAAGTCCACCTTTGTAAGAAACTACCAAAGTGTATTCCGAAATGGCTGTACCATGTTCCAATTCCACACAACGAAGGAGAGCTCCTATTTGTTCCATATCTTTGCAGGATTTGGTACAGTCAGTGTTTCAGATTTTAGCCATTCTAATAGGTATGTAGTGATATTTTTATTATTTATTTATTATAATATTTATTCATGCCTATTTTAAATTTTTTGTTATATATTTAAAAACTGTGGAAATAAAGTCTATAATGTTGTTTTCCCTTAAAGTAGATTTACATTTGTTTCTTGCAGGCAGCTACAAACACTAACAATTTGGGTATATTTAATCTGATTATAAGGACTGACATTATCTAAAGCTACACTTCAATACTTGCAAGGGCCAGGCTATTTTTTCATTCTTAGTCTAAACATAAATCCCTCCCCTTCAGTGTCCCAACCCAAAGCACTAGCATACTTGGATCTGAGATCCTCTCTCCGGCAGATTCTGAATTCCAATTTTTGTTCCCCAAGCTCTGTGAAGTTGTCAAAAGCTTTGCTTCACTTCTCAGCCTCTCAACTCCCTCTTCTAGAATCAGCAGTTTCCTCTAAGGAAAAAGCAACCTCACATGCCATGCTCACCTCTCTCAATTTCTCGCCTCTCCAGGAGCTTGGCCTCCTAATTCTTCACTGCCTTCCATGGAGATATTTTTTTTTAAATACTTTGTCTGATTCTTCTAGTTTTCATATGGAGAGTTGACCCACATATTTCCTAGTTTGTCATTATCAAAAGCATATGCTCCTTTTAGGTATTTTAGTCCAATTAGTAGCATTTTTTTTAAGTTTATTTATTTTGAGAGAGAGAGAGAGAGAGTAAAAGTGGGGCAGGGATGGGGAGAGAGAGAGAATCCCAAGCAGGTTCCACACTGACAGTGTGAACACGGAGCTTGAACTCAAGAACTGTGAGATAATGACCTGAGCCAAAATCAAGAGTCAGATGCTTAACTGACTGAGCCACCCAGGCACCCCAGTAGACATTTTACAGATGGAAATGCTTAATATTTCATTACTGTATGATTGTATAAACTTGCAATCTTAAAATCTGGTTATTTTTCTCCATTTTTATTGTTCATTTAAACTGTAATACAAAATTTTTTATTTCATCACCAAATCTTAAGTATATACACACACATACATATATACACACACAGAGTGCACATTTAATTGGGCCCTATATTAACTATAGGTAATTCAAAATATAGGGACTTCTGAAGGGAATTCCAGTCAATAAGTACCAAATCATGAGAAAGGGCTTTGTAGAATGGATAAGAAATGAAATAGGGAAAATGTGTACTACTACAGGGATGTGGATTTGCCTGAAGGTTCTCCAGCAAGGGACTGATAAGTAAAAGACATTGTTCTGAGAAGTCTGATACAGCATCAGTGTATGTGACAGATTCCAAAGTTTGCCTCTTACAAGGCACATCTGGAGATAAGCTTGAAGACAGGGTTCAGGACAATGCTGTCCTCATCCTCATCTCTGTAAAACAACCAACCACGTACTGAGCACTTTCAGTTGCCAGGAAATAGCTAGAATGCAGTAAAAACACTGGCTGGTTAGTTGACTAAAAGACCCAATGAATGCCTTAGCCTCTATCTCTATAATCATTTCTTTGCATACATTCTCATTACCTTGACCCAAGTCTCCCTCTTCTTCAAACTCACCTGGAAAAACTCAGACCCTTATTAAATACAACTAGACTGCATGCCTGGACCTATGCAACTAAATGAAGTCGGCAAACACACACACACAACTTGTGCACTGTGTTACCTGACAGTCCTTCTAATTTCCCTCATCTAATCACTCTCCCAAACTCTTACATTCCTTCACAACTTACTATGTCTCCTCAGATCTCTGACACCTGCACTCTTCACAATCTGAGCCAAAGACCCAGATTCTTTTTTGCACTGAGAAAACTGCAGCATCAGGAGAAAATTTCCACACATCTATCGATTTATCAGAAATTTATAAACATATATTTTGCCTTTTTTCCAGGTATAATAGATACACTGTGTTCTTAGGCCTTCCACCTCTGAATTGCTGCTAAAGAATATTATCCCTGCAAGTGCCCCCCTTTCTTCTGCATCATCAATTTTCCCCTTGCTACTGAATCACTCTATAATTCACCCCACCCTTAAAAGAACTCTTTGATCTCACAACCCTCCCTAGCAATCACCCCAGTTCCCTGTTCTTTACAACAAAATCCCTTAGACAAACTCTATCTTCCACTTCAATCTGGCTTGTATTCCTTCTATTCCACACAAACAACTCTTGACAAGCCACCAACAATCACTAAAAAGCCAAATGACCCATTTTGGAGGTGGCAAGACAACTGGCTTTGGCATGATTTATGATTCCTTGGATGAGGCAAAGAAAAATGAACCCAAACATAGACTTGCACGACATGGCCTGTATGAGAAGAAAAAGACGTCGAGAAAACAGCGGAAGGAACGCAAGGACCGAACGAAGAAAGTCAGGGGGACTGCAAAAGCTAATGTTGGTGCTGGCAAAAAGAAGTGAGCTGGAGATTGGACAACAGAAGGAGTAAAGATGCTTCAGGGACTATCTGGCGTTTGTGCAGATTTTTCATGAGAGGATTAATAAACTAAGAACTTTTATGTGTCTGAAAAAAAAAAAAAGCCAAATGAATTCCTAGTCTTCATATTGCTATTTTATCATCTTATTCTCAATGTCATTCGATACAGTTGATCTTTCTTGAAGCACTTTTCTTCACTTGGCATCCAGTACCTTCTTGGTTCTCCTACCATCCTGGCCAGTCCTTCTCAGTTTCCTCCTTTTCTTCTCAACTTCAAAATTCCTCAAAGTTCAATCCTCACTCTTCCTTTACTTTCTAGGTGACCTCATTTAATCCCTTTGCTTTCAATACCATTTATGTGCTGATGGCTCCCAAGTCTTTATTTCTAGTCCAATCTTCCTCCCTGAACCCCTGATTCATGTATCCACCAGACTACTGAACATTTCCTGTGGAAGTCTAATCGGGTATCTCAAAGAGTTAACATGTCCAACAAAAGCATCTTTATTTTACTGCCAAACCTGTTCCTTCTAAAGTTTTTCCCACTCTATTTTAACTAAGCACTCATACTCAACATCTTAGTCATCTTTGATTTGTATTTTTCCTGCCCGACAACTATTGTAAACTCTACTTTAAAAATATATACAGAATCTGACCACCATTCCACAACAAGTTCTCTATTCCAAGTCACCATCATCTTTCACCCTGGACTACTAAAAAGTGGTCTTCCCGAGTCCTCTTTGTCTCTCTACACAACAGCCAGAGGGTCTTCTAAAATATAACGCAGATTATATTATTTTTCAATTTAGAAATCTCCAGTGTGTTCCCATCACATTCAGAATAACAACCAAAGAATAAAAACATCATCTGCTCTCCTACTACTTCTCTCCATTCCAGCTACCTAGCTCTCTCTCCTTGTATTCCTTCAACATACCAAGCAGACTTCTGCCTCTCTCTCTCACTTGCTATTCTGTCTGGAACATTATCCCCCCATATATAAAACATGGCATCCCCCTTCCTTTTCTTCAGGTCTCTGCTCAATGTTACCTGAATCAGTGAAACCTTCCCTGACTACCTATTTAAAAGGCATTCCCTTTAGTTTTCTCCTTAGCACACATCTCCACCTGACAAATACTAGTTTCTTTACTCTGTCACCCACCCACTACAACGTAAGCTCCTCAGCACAGTCTCTATTTCTGTATTCCAGTGAACAAAACTACCTAGTACATAGTAGACACTCAATGAATTTGTTGAATATGGCTAAATGAATACAGTGAAACCTTGCAGAAGATACAGCCTGAGCTAGGACTTTAGCAACAGGAATAAAAAGAAATGAGGTGAGGGAAAAAAATGCAAGACACATTGTAAAGAAAGAATTCACAGGCCCTCGTGACTGTACTGGGTTGAAGAGTGTCTCCAAAATATTCATGTCCTTGGAGAACCTCAGAAAGTGACTATAATATAAAAAGAAATTTATTTGGGGGCTCCTGGGTTGCTCAGTCGGTTAAGCATACGACTTCAGCTCAGGTCATGATCTCACAGTTTGTGGGTTTGAGCCCCATGTCCAGCTCTGTGCTGATGGCTCAAAGCCTGGAGCCTGCTTCAGATTCTATGTCTCCCTCTCTCTCCGCCCCTCCCCTCCTCACACTCTGTCTCTCTCTCTCTCTCTCTAAGTAAATGAACATTAAAAATCAAAAAAAAAATTTATATGGTCTTTGTCCTGGGTTTCTAGCACGGACCTCCTAAAATCCTTGGAATTTCCTGAGTGACAGGCATGTCTTTTGTTATTCATAACCAGCGTTTTCAATCATACCTGCATTTATGCTAATGAGGTAACTTCTGGTCGGGGCCCCTAAAAAACTCAAAATGGGGTTGTCATGCGAAAGACCAAGTGATAAAAGACTGGGAGCTTTCAGCCGCATCCCCCTACTCCCCATTCTCCACTTCTCAGAGGAAAGGGGGACTGGAGATGGATCTCTATAAAAATTTTTCAACAAGAAGACCCAGAAAGTACCCAGATTAGTGAACACATTGATTAGCTAGGAGGATGGTACATTCAGAGGGCATGGAGTTTCCATGCTTCCCCTTCTATATCTTGCCCTATGCACCTCTTCCATTTGGCTGTTCTTGAGTTGTATCCTTTATAATAAACTAGTAAATGTAAGTAAAATGTTTTCCTGGGTTCAGTGAGCTATTCTAGAAAATCATCAAATCTGAGGAGGGGGTCATGGGAACCCCCAATTGATAGCCAGTTGGTCAGAAGTACAAGTGGCCTGGGACCTGGCATCCGACATCGGGGCAGTCTTGTGAGACTGAACCCTTTAACTTGTGGAATCTGATGTAGTGTCAGAATTAAACTGCACCGCTGGACACCCACCTAGCTGGTGTCCAGAGAATTAGAAAATTGGCTGTTGGTAAAACACTCCAGAGTGACTTTACCTAGAAAAAGGGTCTTTACAGATATAATCAAGTTAAGATGAGGTTATACTGGATTAAGTAGCCCCTAAATCCAATATGACTGGTATCCTTATGAAAAGAGGGAAATGTGGACTCAGAGACAAGACACACAGGGAGAACACCAGATGAAGACAGGCACAGAATGAAGTGATATGCCTACAACCCAAAGAACACCAGGGATTGCTAGCATCCACCAGCAGCTAGGAGAGAAGTGTGGAAAAGATCCAGCCTTTGGAAGGAGCATGGCCCTAGGGGCATCTTGATTTTAGACTTCTGACCTCTAGGATTATGAGATAATACCTCTCTGATGTTTTAAGCCACATAATTTGCAGTAATTTGTTACAGCAGCCCTCAGAAACCAATAGAGTGATTGCCTACATCTGAGGGAAGGGAGCCCTCGGGGTCAATCAGAGGTTTGAAGCCTAAGTGACAGGAAGAATGACATGCTACTGAAAGAGATGAAGAGTTCAGAGGGGACACTGGCTGTAAGGAATGATTTCAATTTTGACTTTAGCAGTCCAATGCCATCACAGGATTGCCAAGTGGATGCCTTGGTGTTAAAAATATTCCAACACAAAGGAGCAATAGAAAAATCAAAAGAACACTAATACAAGAACCCAACCTGGGATTCCCCTTTTACCACCTTCTAGCCAAATTCAACGAACTCTTCAGTAATCATACTAACCAACCATTTATCTTGGATACCTTTCTTTTCCAGTGGCTTCTACAACACCACACTGTAGCTTCCACCTCTATGACCATTCCTCTACTAAATCCAGTTCTTCTTTCTAAGTCAATTCGATTCTTAGTCCTTTTATTCCTCAATCCTCTTCAAAATCTCAAGTGTCTAATTCTTTCTCTAATCTGAATGATCCCCATGGTGTATATTCCATTATTTCTAGTAATTTACAGAGCACCTTCACCTAAGAGTCTAGGACACGAGTCCAGGGATGCACTGTCATACTTCAGATCTGACACGTGTTTAGTAGAATATACCTTCTCTTTCTACTCAACTGACACGTGTTCTTCACTCCATTACGACAACTCCATCTATATACTCTCAGAGCTAAAACATGTCATATTTTCCCTTTCTTCTTTAGCACCATATCCTGTAAATCTTCTCCTTCAGAATAATTCTAAAGAGTCACCTTTCATCTTCATTCCTCTATCACAAGCCGAAATTCCACACTTCTTACCTCATTTTATCACAAGAGCTTCCTAACTGGCCTCCCTGTCTTCAGGCTTCCTTCGCTCTGATGCTCTTCTCAAACTTTAGGGTCTGTACAGATCACCTGGGAGTGACTATTAGTATTGTTTAGGTATTGCATGTTATCTTCTCCAACTAGATTATATGGTCATCAAAGGCAGGAATTAATCATGGCTTCTATTTTCCTCTAAGTGTATAATAGAATGCTAGGCCACCCAACATATTCAATAGACACTTTAGAAGTTTAAGACTACGGTTCATGTCTTTTCCAAAAAACATTCATAACCATAATTTAACCAAGAATAATTTCAGAGAGATGTACCTTAGAATAAAAATAACAAGTTGTCATCTCAAGTGCCTTAAAAGGAAAAGGACAACTCACTGTGCTCAAACCAAGAGATCTCTCTTCTTACTCACACTTCAACAATGTATAGAGAAAAATATACACAGAAGCCAACAATCACAGAAGGGCATCCTAACTCAAGATACCTGGTCAAGTTCTTCCAAACAAATCAACAAAGTAAAATATCATTACACAAAGATTCTACCTAAAAAGACTTAACAGAAATGACATAAGCTTTGTGCATAGGAGGTTGGAGCTGTAAAGAAACACACTCAGACGTCAATGAGGCATCTTTTCTAGCCTGGGGAAAAAAATAAAGCTGCCACTCTCCAGTTATAAGAACCACTCACAGGAAAGCAACTCTAAAGGATTATGATTTCTGCTCTAGAGTTAATATTTTGTGACTTGCTTTAAGTCTTACAACATAAGAAAGTTATGATTTTTGTCACTTAAAGAACCTAACAAGTCTATTGCACTCCTATGAATTATATTTATATAATCTTAGAGCCAAATTTTTCATATAGAAGCATTATCTTTAACTAGAATGGAAAGAGTCTGACTTAAAGAAATTCACTTCATAGCGATTATTCTGCCACGAGAAATAAGACTCATATGGGTACAATGAAGAGAAAAGCAGTCAAGTATTCGGGAAATTGGGAAATTAAAAGAGTAACAGCGCAGAGAGAACAAAGGATTAAGAACAGAAAGATGTAAATTTTAGTCATGGCACTGAATCTTACTAGTCAAGTAATCTTGGCTACCTACCACTTCAGTTTCCTAATCTGTAAAAACTATCTGAATGCTAAAATTCCTGAGCCCTAAAATTATATGTACTCACAGATTTTTTATAGTATTTCTATGCCACATATATTGTCTATTTTTCTACTTTAATTGATGTAAAGTTGTAAGCCTCTAGGGAAGTGTCCCACGTGGTAAGACAGCTCTGGGTCATAACTACTCACTGAATTGAGCTTAACAATTTCCTATGACTTCAAATCATAACCCACAGGTCACATTTTCAAAAGTGATATGGATATTCCCGATGTTCACACCCATCATTTGGCAGGTATTTCAATAGGAAAAAATTCACCCCAGGTCACAATACTGATGAAAGGCTGTTTTGCAGATTTCTTAAATTATCACCTCTTCCCTTCTTACTAGTTATCTATGATTAGCTGGTAATCTCTCTCACCACTGGATGTCACTTTTGCTCCAACAGAAGTCAACCCAAACTAACCTCAATAGTAATTAGAATCTGGTTTCTATGATGCATAACTCTAAAACCTTAACATAAACATTTCTCTGTGAAAGATAAAATCAGTTCTTATAATTTCTACTGATTTTTGGCTAAAATCTGGCTTCAGATGCTTCTAGGCTTCAAACAGTACTAGGAACCATAAGTGAAATTTCTAAGATCATCCCAAGCCATAAAACACTTCACTGAAATTCCACCAATACCCATGCACCGCTCAGTACTTGTATGGCCAGAAAGAAAGAGAAGCAGCACACACGGGAGGAAATACAAACAAAGACAGTGTTTATATTCAAGTATAAAACACTGAGATACCCTTTTCTAATCTCAATGTTACACTACTTCCAGCATTATGAGAAGAGAAAAGCAATATTCAGAAATCACGAAAGTGGGAAAGCAATGACTTGGAGACTTCTCGTACTGTCACTCGAACTATCAGGATGCATTTGGCAGTTATAGCCAATAACCATAAATAGGTGTCTAGGAACTGTGTCTTTGGTTTCCAAATTCAGAATATGTAAATGATATACAGTTCTCTTCTCTTATGCAAATATGAAAAGCTAACCTTTCCAATAAACCCACAGACATTAAGATACTAGTGTGCCTATGAGAAGTGCCCTACTCTCATCTCAGATGTTCTCATCTTCCCAAAACAAATGCCATTGCTAAATGAACTTATCAAATGGGGACATAGTAAATCATTTATGGTACTTTTATGCTACTCCTCACCCCCAGCTCCATGCACACACCAAATCTTGTTGAAAATAAGCACTGAATCACTGCCACCATGAGTCATGGTTACTGATGGGGCCATGCTACATTCCTTGGGTTTGCTGAAGTAGGAAAGAAGTTGTAAACCACTGACTTAGATGAATCATCTGATTACATTATATCCATGACGCTCTGAACTATTTCCAAGAAAACATATGGAGAAAATATGCCTACAAAGGTGAAACTTAAAAAAGACCACAGCTGGGGCATCTGGGTGGCTCAGAGGGTTAAGCATCTGACTCTTGATTTCAGCTCAGGTCATGATCTCACAGTTTGTGAGATCCTGGGATACTCTTTCCCTCTCTTTCTCCTGCCCCGTGATTTCTCTCTCTTTCTCAAAATAAACAAATAAACATTTCAAAAAAATAAGATCACAGCTGCGGTAACTATCATGGCTACTACAGAAGTCAGGGGGAAGCCTAGTTTCTCCTGTTAGGGCAAGGAGATACTCACTCCTATATTCTTGAGTTGGAAATAAAAAATCATTTTAGCCAAAAAAAAAAATGTTACAAGTATTAGTTAAGCACAGTTGAAACAAACCTAATCATCCTGTAAATTTAAGTGCAGAATGAGTTAATAACTAAGACTTATAAGGGCTGGTCTAGAAACTTTATCAATGAAAAAACACTGTGGGAAAATGCATGACAGCTCTGAAAAACCGACTTGAGCACAAAATTTAGAAATAAACCTGTTGAACAGTTTGCATTTTCCCAATTTATCCCTGCAAGGTTGACAGCAAAATGTCATGTTTAAATATCAAATTAAACATACACTAAAATCTCAGTTTTAATTACATTTTATTCTCCCAGAATAGTTAATTATGTTTTACTCTATAGAAATCACTTTAATAAGAACCACTTGCCTTTTTCTGGGCAATTGCAGCTCGCTGCAGTTTTTCTTTAGCTTGATTATACTTTTCTTCTCTGTCAGTGAGACGTTCCTGAAATTTATGCTTTTCTTCCAACCACTGTATCTGTTTCTCTTCCAAAGTCCTGTCAAAAGAATGTATGCAAAACACAGACGGTAACTCTTAAGATTAAATAGACATTATCCCAAGTAGAATCAAACGCTGTACCTGCTTCACCACATCCTTAATTATCCAACTACAGGCACTCTTGCATGGCCAAGTATTTGCTTATACTGAGTACTTCTCTGAGTACTGAGTAAATGGTACTCAGTACCATTACTGAGTACTTCTTCTGAGCCAGATGCTGTGCTTAGAACAGTGTGTGTACTATGTCATCTATTCTTCACAATAACCCCTTGAGTTAGGGACTACTATCATCTCCATTTTACAGATGAGAAAACTAAAGCCTAGAGAGCAGTTAATGAATTTGCTTAAAGACTTACACCTAGTTAACAGCAAGACCAACACTTGATAACCAGCTTCGAATCATGATAACCACCATGCTATAAAAACTAGATCTAGCATGGGTGATGGGTACTAAGGAGGACACTTGTGATAAGCACTGGGTATATGTAAGTGATAAGTCACTAAATTCTACACCTGAAACTAATATTACACTATATGTTAACTAACTAGAATTTAAATAAAAACTTGAAACATTAAAAAAAAAAAAACTGGGTCTAATAAAGCTGGTTAAAAATCAACCTAGGTATCAAGTCTTAATGCAGGATGTTTTCAGACTAGACTAAAATTCATATAATGATATTTTAAGGTACCAAAACAACCTACATCTTTAAAGCTCTTCTGCACACTTTGCATAATTTTTAGTATCATTACTATATATAGGCAGTACAAATGAGATTTATAAATCCTGAGACATCAGGTTATGGTGCCTAAGGTCATATAGACTTTAAGTGTTTTAGCTGGGACCAAAATCATGTTCAACTGACATGTCATCCAGCTATTTTCTGCCATGTAATCTTATGAATAACATTCAGAAACCAATGATCAATTACTTAAATTTGCTAGCTAAGTTGTCATTAGAATGCTTTTTGTCTTAGAATTTTAAGTGCATTTTAATCAAACACTTCAGGTTCCAAGATATAAATTTCCATTTTTTGCAAAATAATTTGGACCCTATGGAATGTCACAACACATTATGGACAAATAACTTGCTTACTTTCTTTTCTTGAAATTCAACTGCATGTGTGAAACCACAGACAGTCTTAAAATATGAAATAATGAAGACACTGAAGGGAGAAAATTTTATTTGGCAAAGTAGCCTTCAGAAGAGAAAATCTGAAAAGAATTATGTTTTGTAGATTCAAACAAAAATATAATACTAACATGAAGACAAAGCAAATACAAAATAGCAGTTTTCTATCATATCTAAACAAAATTTTCCAGAGAATGTAAGATCTTGAACATCACAAAAATCATCTCCTTGCCAGTTTTCTATATACACTGTCTACTAGTAATAAATTTCAAGACCAAAAAATATAAACAAATAAACGAGCTTTTCAAAGGGAAAATCCAAGGTATTATAGTTCTAATTCTAGGAAGTAAGTTTTGCATATCACAAAATTTCTTTCTGTTCTCTGGCATTCAGAAGAATAATTTAGATATTTGGAGTAAAAAATGTATTAATGTATTGGTTTACTCAATGAATAAAGAAGGGTTTCTTTGACGGTTTTCAAAAGAACACGGTGGACAGGCAGAATTTGTTTAAAAAAAAAAAAAAAAGTCTTCTGCCCTAAATGCCCCCTTTTTTAAACAATTCAAGAGTCCATAAAGGTCATTCTCTAGAAATAGAAAGTACATTACCTAATACCATTGTATACTGTCAAAGGGTATTTGTAACTAGCTCCCAAAACACATTCAACATTTGAATCGTCATTAAAAGAACTACATATAACATAGCAGAAAGAAGAAATAGTTTGTACATAAAAAAGAGCAAACTCTACCTTTCAACTTCTAGTTGTGCTTTCTCAGCTTGGCTTCTTAAATTTCGGCATTCCTGTTTTAACCTCTCTACCATTTCCTTCAGTATTTGGTTTGAATTCAGCAACTCATTCTCTGACTGTCCAAGTGAGGTCACTTGGATCTGCAAACTACTGATTTGCTTAAAAGAGAAGAAAGAGAAACATACAGCCACGTATGCAATAACGAACGTATGGGAGAGGCACAGGATTGTAAGCATCTTCCTTCACAAATCCTCCACCCCACTGATTTGTCCTAAGGACACCCGGAAATTAAATGATAAACTGCAGCAGCATTAGGATCCAATAGCAAGGTATCATTGCCTAATATAACCAGAGTCTATCAAGAACCCTATTCCTCAATCCACTAAGTCCTCTCCTCTTCCTCCCAAAATAAGCAGACCAGATGAGCTACTGGGAGTAGGGAAAAGGACTGTAAGAAGGGGAGAGTAGGGGAGTGAGAAAGGAGAATGCAACCATTAGAAAGTCTCCACTGAACTTCCTCTACCTCCTAGGAAAGAACAGGTTTTAAAAGCTCATCAGCTGGGAAAGCTGCTAAGGGAATCTGTTCTCCCATTCCCATGTACCCTATGATCAGCAACTCTTCTGGGAGTTCTGCTTTCTAAATAGTTTGGAATCATTAATACAGAAAGGATCACTCTTACGTTGTTTTTAACTGGTTTCTAAGCATTCCATATACCCAGTGTTGGGTGGAAGAGAGATATTCTAAGAAACCTAATGAATGGCAAGGCTTCCTTGGCCTCTAGAGCCATTTATCAAACCATGAAATGTCACTCATGCTTTTTCTCCATCCTAATGTACTTTTATCTGGGAGTATATTTTCTCATGAAAAGTAACTAATTATCTAGTTAAAAATTAACAGGCTAGGAAGATAAATGGTGATTTTTAGTTATATCCAAATAATCTTCATTTGGAACACAGTTATACCTACTTCCTCCACGAGCAATTTTACTCTTTTTTGGGGGCGGGGTGGGGAGCACAAGAGTGCACACACAAGTGGGGAGGAGGAGAGGGAGAGGGAGAGGGAGAGGGAGAGGGAGAGAGAGAGAGAGAGAGAGAGAGAGAAAGAATATTCCAAGCAGGCTCCACGCTCAATGCAGAGCCTGACGTGGGGCTCAATCTCATGACCCTGAGATCATGATCTGAGCCTAAATCAAGAGTTGGTCACTTAACTGACTGAGACACCCAGGCACCCTCATTTTGCAAATTAACAAATCTTCACTTTCTTTCACCTTTTCTTACCTCTTAGCCATTCTCTCAGAGGAGCTGGAAGCACAGAATCAAGAGACTCAAGAGTCAAAAGAAACCAGATTCTTTGGGCAATAAATTAAATAATTCCAGCCCTTCCTGGTGGTGGCAAAGCCAAATAAGACAGGACTGTATACAACCAAAGAACAACTGACCAAATAAAGTAAAATGATATGTCTCAGATTTCTACTTTAGAATAAATTTCTCCAGGAAGAGCTACTCAGTCTTTATTTAATTGGAGTTATACAAATTAAACCTGTAATACAATTGATTGAACAAGTAACCCTCAAAGAACTTAATTATTTCTCCACATCTAACAAATGACAGCCCAATGCCAATGATACTAGATCACTTCTCTCAGAGTATCAAACACTATGTCCTCCTAGCTGAGACTTAGAAACCACAACTGCATATGCAAAGCAATGCCAGCTAGCTTGCAAGGATAAATCCCAAAAATGGAATCCTCTTTACTTCATAACTTTAAACAAAAAAGAAAATAGAATCCAGGAAAGAACACTCTTCCATGTTTTGCCCATATAAGTTTTTCTTAAACCCAAATAACTTCAATTAAAATATAAATTTCCTTCCATAAATACAACTCTTAGATTTCACATTTCACAGGGATATAATAAGAAATAGTTCACAGAATAAGCAATATAAAGTTACAAGTCAATCCCACAAGGAATTTAAAATCTAGATGATCTTTCTAATCAATTTTTAAATTCAGAATATTAAAGTAGTGTTCCTTAAACTATAATTTAAAAAAATTCATTATGGGTGACAGCATATAAAGACCTCAAGAAAAACAGCAGTTAGCAAAACCAGCTTACTAACTAGAGCTTCAAGAGGTTTAAACAATTTTATCTTCATCTATCAACCTCACCAACACATATCAATGTAATGATTATATTTTCAGAATACTGATATAGAAAATTCCAAAAGATTCAAACAACACACAAACAACCCAAGTACCCATCCACAGATGAATGGATCAAGAAGGTGTGGTATATACACAAGATGGACTATTACTCAACCATAAAAAATCTTGCCATCTGCAACAACATGGATGAATCCAGAAGGTACAAGGCTAAGTGAAATAAGTCAGAGAAAGACAAATATCATACAATTTCACTCATATGTGGAATTTGAGAAACAAAACAAAGAAAAAAAAGAGAAAACCAGACGCTTAAATACAGAGAACAAATTGGTAGTTGCCAGAGGGGAGATGGGTGAAACAGATAAAGAGGATTAAGAGTATACTTAGAGTGATGAGCACTGAGTAATGTACAGAATTGTTGAATGATTATACTGTACACCTGAAACTAACTGAACACTGTAGGTTAATTATACTTCAATAAAAAAACCCAAAACTTACACACATACACATTCAAAATACAGATTTAAAGAAGCACTTAAAAAAATAAAAGCAAGGCGCGCCTGGGTGGCTCAGTCAAGCGTCCAACTTTGGCTCAGGTCAGAGATCCCCCAGTTTGGGAGTTCGAGCCCCACGTCGGGCTCTGTGCTGACAGCTCAGAGTCTGGAGCCCACTTCGGATCCTGTGCCTCGCTCTCTCTCTGCCCCTCCCCTGCTCACACTCTGTCTCTCTCTGTCTCAAAAATAAATAAAACATTAAAAATAAAAGTAAAAAAATAAAAGCAAAATGTTTGCTAAAATCATTACCTGTTTCAGGTCAGCATTTTCATTTTTTTCTTTCTCTGCATTTTCAATATTCACAATTTGTTGCTGAAGTTTTAACCTAAAAATGACAACCCAACAAACACATTTATTAAGAAACCATAGTTCCTATATTTCAATGAATTAGACAATCATTTTAGAGTACCCGTATTGACACCAGGTGTTGTGCTTGTTAAGTGGCAGATAAAAGTTTGATAAAGATTTTGACTTCAGGAAGGTGTGTTCACATGTAACTAAGATGTATCAAATTTCTGCTTTTACTGTGGAAAAATCTACAAACTTCTGGCATAGAGAAGATGAGAAATCAAGTAGGTCTAGGAAGACGAGACTACATACATGGAGATATAAATTTGATGGGTATGATTTTGATAAACGCGGGGAACAACCTGAACAGCCTTTGGTGGGAGAGTGCATAACGTGTCACTAAGGCATCAGAAAGTGGTCTAGTGCGGGCAAAGCCATGTCTGTGATCACACAGCTTACACAATGCTTTCACCCACACTGCTACCTCACTTTCACTTACCAGACTTGGAGCTCCTAAATGTATCTCTAATGCCTATTAAGTCTCCCTGTTTTTAACTGCAGTAATTTCTCACAATAACTCCATGAAAGTAAGCAAAGTCATCTTTATTATTTCAATTTTATAGATAAAGAGATTGAGGCTCAGGCCCAAATCACATAGCTACCAAGCGGCCAAATGAAGACAGGACCCAGGTCTTCTAACCCAAGTAAGGGTTCTTCTCCTACTTATTATGCTGCAATTTTACTGATTTAAGTTGAAAATTTAAAAGAAAACTATCTAGTACAGGACACCATAGTGTATTCTATAAAATATATTATGAGTTTTCATCCCTGAGATGAATGCTTATACAATGTGTGTCCTTTTCAAAGGAATGATACATTTTTAACCAGAACCTTAAAACATAGAGCATCTCTGGTAACCAAATAACTAACCTCGTAAGAAAGACTTTATGCTAATAGGATAGGCCAATATGTGATAGGATATGCCCTCAACTGCTACCTTTTTAAAATCCCTCAAACATTTACCTCAAATATAATTCATTTGGCATTTATTATTTACACTTTGGCATTATTAGCATGTCTTATCAACCCAGGTAGAACTGCTTATTGGAAAGACGACATTCTCAAGAGCCTAAGGCTGTGCTTGAAATGTTAACAAGAATTCAATAAATATTTGTTGATGGAATGAATGAACCAACCCAAATCCTGGGTTAGACACTTAAATGTGTAAGGTGACTGGACAATATGACACGGAAGAAACCGTAAGACCCAATGCTTCCTAAGATATTTACATACAAATGCTAGAAACAACGGATCTAAAGGAAAGGGGAGTCTTGCTCTTACTTTGCTCCTTTAACAGTACCAGTCATACTCTTGTTTCATAATTCCAGCTACATTTTTACTCTCCGAAACTTTCTCTGCATCTCACCCTTAAATGTTTATGGATGTCATTAACTCGGTGCTTCTAGGTCACAGAGTTAATAAAGATTTCTTTCTAAAAATCATGAAGACAGAAACAGAGGAGAAAACACTGTGGGTCCTAGCTCAGGTCCAGAGTTAAAAAGTTAGGTCCCAAGTAAATCTTAGCTCTGGTCAAGATTTTGAATACACCTGGCAACAGGAAGAAACAAGATCCTGTTAAGAAAGCAATGTGGTCTGAATGCTTTCTAAATAAGTTACGTAGGTATGAAAGGAAACAATGCCCTACAAACAAAAATTGAAGCCAAAGACTATCATGAAAACATGAAAAGTAAGAACATCATTATGGCAGACTGTAAGAGGTGACAAAGTCTTCTCCAGTTCACTTCGCTAGAGTTGTGCAGTGTTAGAATCTACAACCCATATGGCAGTTTTTTAGAAGAAAATTAGTCCACAATTTAAGATCATTACAATTAGGATTGTAAGGGATTATGGAATTTAACATAAATAAAAATTAATAGAGATGATTAGGGTCTAGAAATACATTCAGTGGTCTTAACCTCAGTAACAAAAGAGTTCAGTACAAATTCTTTCAAAATGCAATGCTGCAGACTTAGGAATAAAGTACAGTACCTCTTTTGATGAGAAAGTTTTGACTATTTAAGGTAGGTCACAACAAATCAAAAGAAATCAAGTCTTAAAGTAGAACTAAAAAATACAGAAGAGAGTGCAATTAACTAACTTCCTTCAGGGTATCAGTAAAGGCTACATAAGAGAAATGCAATTTGAGCTGGACCTTGAAGGCAAAATAAGAGTCTGAGGTAAAGAAATTAAAGACATAGATGAAGAAGATAATCAGTGAAGCAAGACTCTAGAGGAAGCAAAGGAGATGGGAATCAGAACACTTGAGACGTAAAGGGAGAAGGGATATCTTCATTAAAGTAGAAAGGGAGGAGAGAATAGATGAGGATAGAAATTCTCAGATAGTGAGAAGTTTAAAGAATTTACATCTAGGAGCTTTTGCTCAGGTACAAGTGAGAACATAGGTAAACAGTGGACAAATAGATTTCAAGCTAAATGGGAGGCAAGGGAGCCAGGTTAACAGAGTGGAAGAAAAAAAAAAAAGTATAAGAACTAATTTTGCTATCCGTTTGACTATCAAATTTTAATGCCTTCAGTAAGATTGAAGTAGATAAGTGGAAAAAAACAGGTATTTGAAATATCAGTTCAAAGGGATGACAAGGTCCAAGAAATGGCTAAGTGTGGGGGCTGCTAAAGTTGAATAAAGATAAAGAATATAAGAGTTAAGATAAACTATAAGGCTAAGGTGGATCAACAATATGAATGGTGTCGTCACAAAGAACAATGACAAAGGATAGAAAATAGTAACAAATTGAGCTAGACAGAAGTCAAGCTCTTCATTGACTGTTGGGGAACATCTTATAGGTTGGTCACTGAGAAATAAATAGGGAAAAGATGGACGCAGTGAAGACCAAAAGCAAAACCATTTTAATCCAGTTAGTCAAACAATTGTCTGGAAGCAAAAGTGGGTTCACAAATATGGATTTTCCTTCTTGTTCCCTAGTTGCAGGACAGACGAAGGTAAGAGTAATTCCACTTAAAAGGGTTGCCAGGACAAGGTCAGGTTTCAGTGAGGGCATATTTTTTTAAAATGTGGAGACTGTGGGGAGCCTGTGTGGCTTAGTCAGTTGGGCATCCGACTTTGGCTCAAGTCATGATCTCACAGTTTGTGAGTTCAAGCCCTGCGTCAGGCTCCTGCTGACAGCTCAGAGCCTGGAGCCTGCTTTGGATTCTGTTTCCCTCTCTCTCTGCTCTTCCTCTGCTCATGCTCTCTCTCTCTTTCAAAAATAAATAAAAACTAAAATAAAATAAAATAAGGAGACTGCAATACATATACATATATATATACATATATATGTATATAGGTAATGGGATAGATTTCAGAGGCTACAGCAAAAATTACTGAAAGGAGAGATTTAATGGATTGGTCATGAGGAGAAATCAAAAAATGAAGGATGAATACGTTGTTGAATGAGCAACTATGAGATCAAGTACTTTATATTTTTAATGTAATTATGGAAATAATCGAAGCAGAAATTGTAGACAGACCACAGGGCCAAAGTACAACAGAGAACGGAGCTGTAGAAAAGTTGAAACAGAAACAATAAGAATAACAGTGAGATGGAGTCATTCCAAATTCTCTCTAATTATGATGATTATTGCCTAGGTTTTCTGTGGCAGGCAGCTCATGTGTGTCATTTCAACATTCAACAAATATTTACTGAGTACCTACAAATGCTAAGCCTAGTCCTAAGTGTTGTAGATACACCAGAGAATAACAAAGACAGAATCCCTATCCTTAAGGAATTTACAGTCCAATGGCACTATCTGATTTTTTTAATGATGGAAATGTTCTATAATTTGTACCATCCAATATGATAGCCACTAGTTACATGTGGCTATTGCATATTTCAAAAAGTACAACTGAAGAACTAAATTATTTTTTTACTTTTATTTTTTACATGTTCATTTATTTTAGAGAAAGAGAGAGAGTGGGAGAGGGGCAGAGGGAGAGAGGGGGAGAGAGAGAGACAGAGAATACACTGTCGGCGCAACCCAATGTGGAGCTTAAACTCCCAAACCATGAGATGATGACCTAAGTCAAAATCAAGAGTCAGACACTAAACCGACTGAGCCACCCAGATGTCCATAATTTAAACTAATTTAAAATTAGATTTAAATAGCTATTTGTGACTAGTAATATCATATTAGGCACAAAAGGTCTAGTGTAACTTCTAGGCTTCATTTGATGTCAGCCTCTATTATCAAGGGAAAGCAATAATCAGGCAAGCAAGAAAAGTTGTATTTGTGATTTCTCTATTTGTCAAAGATTCCAGAACAAGTTTCCTGAGGAAAGCAGTTCTTATGTAAACCCAATGAAAACAAGGTTATTGCTGGAGAGCACTGGAAACTGACTCTGGCCATTATTAGCAAAAAGAGACTTTCCTGGAAAGATATGAAACTCACTGGAAACTAGAGAACCGGAACCAGGCTAAAATAATTGACGGGAATCACCAGCAAGGACAAACTGTCTGGCCCATCAAATGTTGCCACATATTCTTCTATCACTTACTTTGCAGTTCATATCTTGGAACAGAACTTGTTCAACTGGCCAAGTATAAGTCCCCTGCTCCCCACTAAGATGATACACAACAGATAATTCACCTAAAGATAGACTATGTATAGAAAGAAGGTATATAAAGTAACTGGGTAGCTTTTTTTTTTTCCTTAATATTTCTGAAAAAATGAGAAAGCCACAAATGTAAAATAGAGCTCTGGCTTTAAGCAATGTAAAAGATCAGGGATTCACTACAGGATTATCCTAAATGATCAAATTCCCTTTCCTTGAGCTAGTAATTGCTGCTATTTCCCCAACACACCTCCCCCTCACTTGTAATAACAAACTGCACATACAGTTTGTTCCACAACCGCCACTCTGAAATAGGCATAGAACTTGGGCTGAGTCAGAGTACCTTATCCCCCTGGCCACAGTGATGGGCTCGGGGATAGGTAAGTGAACCAGGCCCAACATCTCTTCTTGATTTTTCTAACTTAAACTCATCAAGTAAAAACCCTATCTTCTTTGATCTCAAAAATAAAGTCTTGACCTCACACAGACAGCAGTTAAGAGAGAAACTTAAGAGTTAGGAGAGGAGGGAGATGAAAGTAGGGAAGAAGTCATCTGGTCACATTTAAGTTTCTAGATCCAGGTGTTCATGAGGCTAGTACAAACCCTGTCCTTTCCACAATTTATGTCCACTAAAAATGACCCTTTCTTCACCTGAGTTAGTTGGAGTTGCATGCTTCAGAATTAAGAGTTGACTAGATACTATCTTATTTAAAATCCTTTTAAAAATTTTAAAATTTTAAATAATTTTTACATGTTTTCATTTACAGATAACGTTACAAATTTTGCAAACTCCTTGTGGGGTAACCTTCTGAAATATAGAATACTATTAGAATAATTTTGTTATTTAGTCTAGTGAAGAAACCACTTTAAATAGGATAAGAGACTAGTATGTAATTAATAACTTAAAGCATCTGCCAAAGCGGTGATTAATCCTAATCAGAACAGATATTTGTTATTTGTTAATAGATGGATACTTCTGCTTTACAGGATTTAGACTTTTCAGTTCATTAGCAAGACCTTTCTCTCTATAAGTAAAGAATTTAATTTTGAGGGCAACTGGTTGGCTCAGTTGGTTAAGCATCTGATCAGGGCTCAGGTCATGATTTTGTGGTTAGTGGGTTTGAGCCCTCCCTGCATCAGGTTCTTTACTGTCAGCACAGAGCGGACTTCAGATCCTCTGACCGCCCCTCCCTCTCTCCCCCTCCCCAACTCGCATTCTAAGTCTTTCAAAAATAAATGAACACTTAAATTTTTTAATTTGCGACCTATCACAAATTCTAACTAAGGCAAAATGAGATTATGATTATTTAACGAATGACCAAAATAGACCTGGTTTATATAGCCAGACATTTATAAATCAGAACTGCCATAGGAAAAACACAATTGTAGACCATTAAAAAAAGTCATGTAAATTTTGCAAATTACTCCTGCTATATTTTATGTTGATTATGTCCCTATTTTAAAATAACTTGGGGTCAATTACACATTATAAATGAACTGGAGAAACTGAAGGGAAATTTTAAAAAATTATCAAAGTGACTAATGGGACAGAAAATGATTTCTATTAAAGAAAAGCTAAAGAAATGAATGCTGTTTTATATAGGAAAAAAAGAAAAAAAAAAAAAACCTAAGGGCCAAATTCATTAGTGTCTGCAAGTAACACAAGTTTGCTTGACATTTATCACTATGTCAATAGAAGCCAAACCAGGAGAAACAGGCTTCAATTCTCACAGAAAAGACCCTAAGTGGTTAAATGGTGGGACCATAAAGGGATAACATTAGGGTGGCGTTTTCCTAGGGAGAGTGTCTCTCTCCTTTCTAGAGATTGTCAAGGAGATAAAACAACCAACCAAAAAACACCTTACCTGTCTAGAACAGTTAAAAAAAATAATGTACTCACCTAAAAGCAAAGCATAGGACAAAATTGGCTCTCAAAATCCATTACAGATTTATGATTCTAGAATTATTACAGCCAACATTTAAATTAATCATTCATAAAACTTGACATGAGTAAATAATACATATATTTCTGCCTGAGGTCATTCTTTCCTGAGTAATGAGAATAATATAACACTGTATGTTAACTATACTGGAATTTAAATTTTAATTTATTTTAATAAAAGAAAAAAACAAAAACCCTTGTCCTGAAACATAACCTACACCTTAATGAACATGATTTTTAAAACCTCTCAACTTTAATCTATAATTATGAAGTCATTTAAGATTTTAGAAATTTAAAAAGCAGATATAGGGACTTCCAGGTAGCTGAAGTTAACAGCAGATATCTAGTTCTGTGCTATCCATACGTCCTGCAAAATAATACAAAAAAGCAAAGACAGCAAATAAAGCAAGCCACACAAAACCACATCCTTTCCATAACTGGAAGACAGAAAGTGCCCAAACTTCAAAACATTTTTAAGCAAAAAGACGAAAATAATTCTAAATCCCAGCAAGGGAACATTCATGCTCCTGCCTGAAAGTCTTTGCTGTGAGCATGGGCTCAGTGCATTTAAATGAACTTAATTCATATGTTAAAATAAAATGATCCCTAATTTGGCTCCACAGCAAGACCCAACTATATGCTACACATACAAGACACATTTAAAAAAATGAAATGATTCAGAAAGACTAAAAATAAGGGGGTGAATAAAGGCGTATCAGGCAAATGGAAATAAGAAAAGAGGAGTAATGAAGGGCGCCTGGCTGGCTGGTCGGTAGCACATGCAAATCAATCTCATGGTTGTAGGTTTGTGCCCCGTGGTGGGTGTAAAGATTACTTAAAAATAAACTCTAGACAGAAAAAAGAAACAAAGAAAGAGAGGGAGGGAGGAAGAGGGAGGGGGAGAGAGGGGGAGAGACAGAGAGAGAGAGAAAGAGAAAGAAAGAGAAAAAGAAAGAAAGAAAGAAAGAAAGAAAGAAAGAAAGAAAGAAAGGAAGGAAAAAACAGGAGTAATGATATCAATGTGGAATTCAAACAAATGACATGAAATGACAAAAAGAGAAGCACTTTTAAATGCTATAAACCACCATTACAACTAAGATGTAACTGTTATAATAATCTATATACCAAATAATACAGCAATCATCTTTTTGAAGAAAACTACAAGAAATGCAAGGAGTGACAGATACATACAAATAACAGGAGACTTACTCTTATAATTGAACATGTTCCTTTCTAGTCCTTATGTAACGAGTAACAAAAATTGATGATGTATTACAGGTGCAAAGTGAAGTGTAAATTTTAAAAAGACTCACTTTAGAGCTCCTACATGTTTAGTGTTGACATGTAAAATTGTCTCCTTAACGTTTTCACCGTAGGTGTCTCACTTGCTTAACCCTAGCCCTGGCCTTGATACATTAGGTCACAAATGAAAACATTACAGCATTTCATAAAGTAGAAATAATAGAAACAGTACTCGCTGATTTCAATGCAGTAAAACTAGAAATTAACAAAGTAAATAAGCAAAAAGCCCTCCCACCTGGAAATTCAAAAACCTTGCTACGGACTGAACTGTGTCTCCCCAAAATTCGTTCTGAACTCTCAGATGCAATACTTTAGAATGTGATTGTATTTGGAGACAGGACCTTTAAAGAGGTATCTAGAGTTAAATGAGGTTATCTGGGTGGGTCCTAATCCCTATGACTGGTGTCCTCCTAAGAAGAGGGAGAGGTACTAGAGACATATGCACACAGAGGAAAGGCCCTGTAAGGACAGAGCAAGAAAGTAACCATCTATAAACCAACAAGAGAGGCCTCAGGAAAAACCAAATCTGCTAACACCTTGAGATCTCAAACATCTAGAGTCCAAACTTCTAGAGTCTAGAAGTCCAAACTTCTATCGTTGAAACCATCCTATCTGTGGTATTTTACTATGACAGCCCTAGCAAACTATTAATTTTACCTCATATTAAACAATTCCACCTTCTATTAATACATCTATTAATTTTGGGGTGAGAAGGAAAATACAAATTGAATTAGAAATTCTAAAAAGTTAATGATGATTAAAACACTACATATCATAATCTATAGAACATTTTTAAAGTGGGGATAAGAAAAAGCTCACGTGAGAAACTTCACCAATAAAAATGAAAGAACGAGGGGCGCCTGGGTGGCTCAGTCAGTTAAGCGTCCGACTTTGGCTCAGGTAATGATCTCACAGTTTGTGAGTTCAAGCCCTGCGTTGGGCTCTGTGCTGACAGCTGAGAGCCTGAAGCCTGCTTCGGATTCTGTGTCACCCTCTTTCTTTGCCCCACCTGTGCTCGTGCTCTGTCTCTCTCTCTCTCTCAAAAATAAACCAAACATTAAAAAAAATTTTTTTTTAAATGAAAGAAAAAACACTTGTTGGGCTAAATTCCAAACTCAAAATTTAACCAAAAAATGAACAAAGTAAACTGAAAGAAAGCATAAGGTATACAACATGATCTTAGAAAACTCTAAACATCTAGAAAACAGCTAGTAGAAAACATATGACTTTAGTAAGGTCACAGAATTCAAGGTCAACACATAAAAGTCCACTAACTATATTTCTATATGCCAGCAATGAACAATTAGAAAGTGAAATTAAAAAAAAACTCCTATTTATAATCACATAAAAACGTTAAGAAATAAAATGTAACACAAGCATGACATATTCAATGAAAACTATAAAACTCTGATGACAAAACTTAAAGATGATATAATTAAATGAGAAGATAGGCCATATTAATGGACTGGATAGACTCAATATTGTTGACACGACAACTCTCCTCAAACTGAGCTACAGATTCATGTAATCCCAATCAAAATCCTAACAAGTCTTTTTGAAAAAGGTGACAGGCTGATTTTAAAGTTTATATGGAAAGGCAAAGGACTTAGAAGAGCCAAACAATCTTGACAAAAAAGACCAAGGTACAGAGGACTTGCACTACCTGAATCACACTTGTGATACAGCCACAGTAGTCAAGACAGTGTGATATTCGTGTCAAGATGGACAAACAGACCAATGTAAATAAGAGTCCAGAAACAGACACATTTATATGGTCAACTGATTTTCAACAAAGGTACCAAAAGAACTCAATGGAAGAAAAGACAGTCTTCAACAAATGATGCTGGAACAAGTGGAAGTTAAAAATGAATGTCAACCATCACCTCACACTACAGAAAAATTAACACGAATTGGACCAGAAAACCTAAATGTAAGAAACAAAATATTAATCTTTTAGAAGAAAACATAAGAGGAATCTGTATGACACAAGATTATGCAAAGCTTTCTTTGTTCCTTTTTAATTTTTTTTTTTAATGTTTATTTTAGACAGAGAGAGAAAGACAGAGCATGAGCGGGGGAGGGGCAGAAAGAGAGGAAGACACAGAATCCGAAGCCAGCTCCAGGCTCTGACCTGTCAGCACAGAGCCCGACACAGGGCTCGAACTCACAGACCACGAGACCATGACCTGAGCCGAAGTTGGACGCTCAACCTACTGAGCCACCCACCCTGCAAAGCCTTCTTTCTTAAACAAACAGAACACACAAAAAACACAAACAAGAAAAAAATGATAAAATGGACTTCATCAAAATAAAAAAAAAAATCTGTTTTCAGTAGACACAATTAAAATAAGCAAAGCAAGCCACAGAATGGGAGAAAACATCTGTCAAACACGAATCTGACAAAGTACTTGTATGCCAAATAAAGAGCTGTTATAACTCGATATGAAGATAACTCCCCAATTTTAAAAATGGGCAAAATATCTGAACAGACACATCAAAAATCCACATTACAAGATGCTAAATAAACATCTCCAGCCATCTAGGAAAATCAAATTAAGACCACAGTGATATATTAGTACACATCCACTAGAGTTAAATTAAAAAGATTAACAAGTGTCAGTCAAGATGTGTTAAACAAATGGAACTGTCATAGGGGAACTCTCATACGTTGCTGCTAGAAATGAAAAATAGCATAACTACTTTGTACAACAGTATTGCTATATGTTATAAAACAGCATTGCCATGTGTCATCACTCAGCAAAGTCATTCCCAGATATTTAACCAAGAGACAAACATATGCCCAAAGATTTGTACATGAATGTTCATAGTAGCATTGTTCATAATAGCCCCAAACTAGTAACAATCCAAATGTCTGTCCATCAAAAGGAAAAAGAAAAGGCGAATCACATTACATCCATACAATGGAATACCAATCAGCAATACAAAGTGATCAACTATTGCCATATGCAATAACATGGATAAACCAGGGGGTGTCTAAGGCTGGGGATCAGGGAGAGGTCAACTGAAAAGAGACATGGGGAAACTTTAAGGGTGATGGAAGTGTTCTATGTTTTTACTGTGGTGATTACATAACTTTACACAATTACCAAAAGGCATCAAGCTGTACATTTTTTAAATGGGTGAATTTTATTTTATGTACATTAAACACTAATACAACTATAAAAACTCTATGGCAAAAAAAAAAAAAAAAAAAAAAACCCACACAGAATCAAGAAGCAGAAATTAATGAGGTAGGAAATAGAAAAACAGTTGACTCCATAAATCAAATTCCTAGTTTAAAACAATACCAAACTGTATGCTTAAAAATGATTAAAATAGTAAATTCTGTTATGTATATTTTATCACAGTAAAAAGAATAAAATCAACAAAGCAATAGCTGACTCAATAAACAAAGAGGGGAGAAAAAAGGACAATTACAAAATAAGAAATGGTCAAGGGAAGGTGCATTGAAACAAAAGAAATTAAAAAATAAAAATGATATTGCAGATCTCTATGAAGATAAATCTGCAAACAAAGATGAAATAAATAATTTCTTATGAAACACAGATGATTAAAACTGATCCCAATAGAGAAAGAGAGCCTTAACAAGTTGTTTTCTATGGAATAAACAGATACTTATTTCAGAAGTTAAGGTTGTTTCAAGATTACAAAATCCATTAATACATAATATTAATAATGTAAGAAAGGAAAAATCATGATTATCTCCAGAGATGATGAAAACCTTTGAAAATTTGCAACACCATACCTATTATTGCTGTCATGTTTGCCAAATGATGTTTTCCTATTTCCATTATTCTTTCTACATTTATTAGTTGGAATTCTCCTGAAAAAAGCTTTCCTTCTCTCTAAATATTACACATTAGGGGTGCCTGGGTGGCTCAGTTGGTTGAGCATCCAGCTCTTGACTTT
This sequence comes from Prionailurus bengalensis, assembly GCF_016509475.1. NCBI lineage: Eukaryota > Metazoa > Chordata > Mammalia > Carnivora > Felidae > Prionailurus > Prionailurus bengalensis. Next base: position 115,706,248 of record NC_057358.1, read on the forward strand.
GTCTCGGATCACGATCCAGTCGTGGGATCGAGCTCTGTGTTGGGCTCTGAGCTAAGTGTGGAGCCTGCTTGGGATTCTCTCTCTCTCTCCGTCCCCCCTCCCCTCTTGTGCTCTCTCTAAAATAAAAATTTAAAAATAATTACACATTATATCATTTGGATCCATAGATTTTTATTTTATCCTATGGACTGTAATCTTTTATTATAACTTATTTCATTGCTCAAATTGTCTCATATTTGGCCAATGGGTGCTAAAATTAGTGGAAGAACGTATTATGCAGAAGTATGATGAGAAAATTTACATAGTCTCAGGATATTTCCCCATAAGATAATTATATATCACAAAGAGGAAAAAACAGTCACTTTATAATGGAAAAATCTGGCAGACATCACCTTAACCAAGTGATCAAAGTTAACATCACCGGTAAGGGTAAGGTAAGGGTAAGGTACAAATAATATACCTCCTGATATAACGCACTGAGGACACAAGACTTTGACTTTGGTATTATTTTCGCTAAAAATGTTACAACCTGAATTTAATCACAAAGAATTTAAGACAAACTCAAATTGAGGGGTGATCTACAAAATAACTGGCTAGCCCTCTAAAAGTAAAGGTAATGTATGATTCTGGATTGGATCTTAGACCAGAAATAGACTATCAATGGGATAATTGGTAAAATTTGAGTAAGCTGAGTAAGTGTAATATTTATTTTGTTTCCTGATTATATTGATGTTAGTATCTTAGTTCTGATGATTGTAATATGGTTATGGAAGATGTCCGTTTTTGGAGATCTCCATGAATTCATATGGAAATCCTCTGTATGACTGTTACAATGTTTTGTGAGCTCTGAATTTATTTCAAAATGAAGTTTAAAATATATATACGTATATATAACCTAATACTCTGAAGTTCCCTTCTGGCCGACTCTTCTGCCATCTGTGAAGCTCGCAATTTCTCTTCACACTGATCCTTTTCAGATTGTCTGCAGACATCATGTTCCACTTTCATTTTTTCTAAATCCGCTAATCTGTTCTCAAGCTCTAGCCTAAAACAACAGATGATAATTATGTTAGAAGAACTACAATAACGATGATATGACAGCAAAATGTTTTCATTTACAAGAAGACTGAACACAAAGTAAGGTAATTAAGTACTTACTTTTCATCTTGTAATATCACGAGTTTTTGATAACCTTCTTCCTTGGCAGCTTGTACTTTACGTATTAATTCACGATCCTTTTCTACTAGGAGTGCTTTGTGGTGTTCAACAGCTGACTTGAGAATTTCATTGTCTGACTGTAACCCTAACATTTTTTGAAGGAAAAAAATATGCTTCATTCAATGTTATTAAGATGAAAAGTCATAACAGCAAGCATCCATAAACTGATTAAGACAATTAAAAGAGCATAGAAAGTGAGTCTGGATATATATTCTCGAAGATCTTTAAATCTTTATTGATAAACCTTATGAAACAGACTAAAACTCAGAGCTAGCCATCCTGTCCATTCACACACACTTTAATAAAAGACTATATTTACTCACTTGACTCCTGAGAGCTGGGGACATCAACCCAGATGATATCAAAAGAGATATATAATACTTCACTTCTAAAAGGGTTCTGTAATCTTAGCCCCACAGATAGCATCATCATAAAGCTGGCTGGAATCACAGAAACCTTCAAAACCTATCATTCTAACAGAACTGTCAGGTTTCTGGTAAAAATATAAATTAGAAACTTTCAAGTTTATCCAATGAATTCACAAATTTTCCTTGTATTGATATGGCAAGTATTTTGCACATGGAATAACTAAAATAAATTCATACCTAACTCAAGTTTAAAAAGAATGCAGAACTAAATCATAAACTCTTGAAGTTCCTAAGAAACGTTACTCCCTAACTCTATGGAAACCCATCAATCAATATCAAATAGAAATAAATGATGAAAACACTAATTCATCATAAGCTCTGTCTGAAACTACAGACATCAGTTCAACTAAAGACCCACTTGAGGAAAGTTACAGGCCAAAGGTAGCTTATTTAAACACCTTTTAAGAAAAGTCGGGGCGGGGGGGGGGGGGAAGGAAAGTCAGAAATAGCATAATTCTGAGGAATCATGAAGAGAAGGGCATTCTAAGACTAAAGTGGAACTTAAAATAAGCCTAGGCTAAAGTAGGCTCAATAACAAGCCTGCTATCTACATAAAAAACAGAAACTGGGTCTGAAACCCACCTATCTTCCTTACATTCTTTAGACTCAAAACGGTCTGGGACTAATAATCACATGATCTAAATAGATTCAAAATTATAAACCCAGAAAGTATGGATTCCCATTTGTAAAGTCTCATTTAAGTATTAATCAAGTAAATGACATAAACATAAGATTTTTTTAAAAGCTAGATCACGGGGCGCCTGGGTGGCGCAGTCGGTTAAGCGTCCGACTTCAGCCAGGTCACGATCTCGCGGTCCGTGAGTTCGAGCCCCGCGTCGGGCTCTGGGCGGATGGCTCGGAGCCTGGAGCCTGTTTCCGATTCTGTGCCTCCCTCTCTCTCTGCCCCTCCCCCGTTCATGCTCTGTCTCTCTCTGTCCCCAAAATAAATAAACGTTGAAAAAAAAAATTTAAAAAAAAAAAAAAAAAAAAAAAAGCTAGATCACAAAATGAACATTCAACATAAATAAAAATAATCCATATGTGCTCTAAGATTAAAATTCAGTCTGAAAATAAAAATTCAGTTTGATCTATTTTAATAATTTGAGTTTATATATAAAAATAATAGTAAAAAGCATGGGAAATCATATATTACCATTCAGTTCACTTTGAATCTTATTCCTTTCTCTTTCTAGCTCACTCTTAGCTCTTGCTGCCTCCAGTTTGATGTCTGTTATTTCTAGTTTGTTTGAATGTTTAAGTTCTTTTACCTGTTGATAATCAGAAATCGAAATTACTATAGGCCATTAACTGTTACCCAAAAACATCAGTAGAAATGAGAAAATGTTTTGGTAGCAGGGTATACAGTGTAAGCATACCTTCCAAGAGAGAAGGTGCTTCAGTGCCCTGAACAGTATTTGGTATTAAGAAAACAGTCTTTTCCTAACAAAACTCAGTTATTTCTTTACAGATACCTGGGTGGGGGTCATCTGGCTTAATCTTGCTTTAAAAGGCTTAACTGCAAGTACCTAAAATCCAGTAGTCAATGACTGGCTGAAACCTCCCTTTAAAAAAAGTGCTGGTGACATGAAGCCTTTCTAGGTATAAGGAACAGCATATAAAAAGTTATATAGGTGTAGCATTACACAGTATGCTTGGAAAACAATGAGCAATGTGTTATAGTTAGAGCAAAGGAAGGTATGAAATATGTGGAGTGGCAGGAAGTAAACTTTATATGCCATTGCAAAGGTCTGTGCATCCTGTTAGCTACTGAAGGTGGCACAGTCAACTTTGTTTCAGAAAATTAACTCTCGATGCAAATTAAGATTAAGAAACTGAAGGTAAAGAAACAATTAAGAGGCAAAGGATTGATAAAGGGGACAAGAAGGAAGAATTAATTGAATTCGGTAATTAAATAATGTGTGTGTGTCTGTGCGTGCGTGCATGTGTGTGTGTGGCAGTGGGTAGAACAAATATAAAACCTATCTAATTTAAACTTTTACTGCCCAAACCTGATTCTTTTAAAGCTCTGAGTGAATGGAAATAATTGTCAATATTTTCCACATAATTAACCTATCACATACCAGTTTTTAGTTTTCAATGAGACATCCCTTTTGAAAGTTGAATGATTCTAGTTCATAAGTAGTATTCATTCATTCATTCAATAAATATTTACTGAGCACTTATTATGTGCTCTAGCACTGTTTTAGGAGCTGGGGTTACAGAAACAAACAAGAAAATTTATTAGTCTCTTCCAATTATCTGCACTACTCTGTAACATTTTCCATATCCTTTCCCTATGGTAAGGTGCTTCTAAAGTGAGTCTTATAGTTAATCCCATAATAAAGATTTAACCAATACAGACATAAAAATTAAACCTGTTCGCTGACATATTACACTAATGCATGAAACTACGAAATAAGAGTAGAAAACCACAAATATATACATGCCAAATATGTAAAACAGAAGACGGTGGGAACAGAAGACTAAAGGATAATTTACTTGAGTACAACAGAAATCTATAAAAATTAAAGATGGGAGTTAGAAACAAATCAGTAAGAGCTCCTAGAGCTAAAGAGGGGAAGAACAAGAAATAGAAGTGTCTTACCAAAAGAGATTCCATCTATGAAAGGTCTTAAAAACATTATAAGGAATGGTTTGGCCAAAATCCAAAGAAACAGACAAGCAAGTACTGGGCTACCTTTGTACTGCTAACCACATTTAAGATGCATGCTTCCAAATTAACTTATCGATTTTTTAAATGATACTACATAAAATGAATACAGTGTGCTGACATAAGGTTTTTAAACATTTCTGAAGCTCTTTTCTATGAAAGCAAGTCTCACAGAAACTACACGAAAGCAGCTAAGAAACTGCATTTATCTTGATAACTTAAACTTTCTGTAGACTGGGCTTTACTATATTATAATTTCATGGACAGAATTTAAACCATAATTGTTTTAAAATTTTGGAGAAATATAACTACAGTGAAAATCCAATTTCTATAACAAATGAAATTATAGCCTGCTATTATATACTAACTGTAAAAGGTTAAGAATGACATAGCAGTTAATTAACAAACCACATTGTAGCCTCTCTAAATAAGAGGTGGAAAATTACAGCCATCTTATTTTGCATAAACTTGATTCATTTCAACAAGAACTACTACGAAATCTATAAAAAAAAAAAAAACTATTTCTTAATTCATTTCACCCTGAGATATACTGAAATGAGAAAATATTTTTCAGCTAAACTGTAATTATTGAAACTGAAAGAATTCTAGACAGGAAGTCAAACAAGTGAAGTCTGTCTTCAGGCCTACTTTTATTATTAAACTAGTGGTATATGCTCAAGCAAAGTATTTGTCATCTCGCATTCACATTTATTCATCTATGGACCTATATGAGTTTAAGCTTTCCTTTAGTGCCACATTTCTATGATCCTAACGTAATGAATGCACTTATACTAGTAGTAAGTATTAACTTCCTGAAAATATATTAAAAGGAATTATTTTATTTATTAAAAATGAGAAACTTATATCAATATTTATTACATAGCTATGACAGTAGCACATTCTGTAAGTAATCTGAACCAGATCCCAACTAGTCATAATAAACTTTTCTTTCTGACTCTAAATCTCTGGTTCTTCACCTTCTTTGTGATCAGGTCTCAAAAGTCCTAGGAAAACTACAGATCTTTTTTCCTAAACAAAGTGTACAATGTTAAAATGTTACATATAATTTCAAGAGATGCAGAGTCTTCTAAAGCTCCCTTGGGCTAAGGTACCCTGTTTTTCCTTTTATTTTTCATAATATGTTTTCCATGCTAGCCTTCATGATGCCAATTTATTTAATGCTTTTGACACAACAGGAGCCAAGAATTCAGAAAGTACTACCCAGTAAACTTTAAGAAATATAAACAGTGGCAATAGTTCTACAGGGATTCAGAATCTGTTAAATTACACATACACATATACACAAAGACATGGAAGAAAATAATATATGTAAGCAAGAAAAATATAGTTGTAAAAAATGTATTACTCAAGAAGCTCCTGATGCAAATTCCAAAAAGATGTGTGTACTTAAATTCTGATATTTTTCAGAGGTCTGAGATGGTGTGACCTCATTAACGTAGCTAATAAGGATAAATGTGTGTGATGATTTCCTTAAAACTGTATCTATGTTACTGGCATTCTAAAGATCAAATACTTCCTGAGGTAACCACAATTTATCTCATTGAATGTGAAATATCTTTAAGGTCACCATTTTCAGGCCATCTTTGGTAATACTTTTTAATCCAAGACACTGATAGTCATACGGATATAATTCTGTTCAAAACCCTAACATTTACAAATTTGAATAACTTAGACAAATACACCCCAGGTGCTCCTTTGCATTGCAAACAACCATTTGCTAGAGTTGCAAAATATTGATGAAAATTTCAAGTTGCAAAGAAAACTGTGACAATCGTGTTTGAAATATCATTCTAAAATTTATCCTTCCAATGAAATCTTTTTACATGCATGATTCTAAGTGAAAATTTGGTTTGTCTAAAGCTGAAGGGTGGTTTTTAATATGCCATTTATATGCAAAAAATGCAAGTATGCCTTTAAAAAGGCAACTCTTAGCAATACTAGAATTGGAAGAAAGGCATGAGAGAACTTCCTAAATTTACTTGTTTGTGTTTTGCATCTATTTCTTTGTATACTCTATCATTGTAGAAAGTCAATGTATATCTCTCAATATGTACACATCTGAATGCATAAATAATCTACTTAGGTTAATCAGGAAGCAATTGTATTATTAATTTATTTTCCAGTAGGGCTTACACAACTTTAGGAAGCTGAAAGAGTTCCTAGGGATGACCTACAACAATGTTTCGTTTCATGTATGAGGAAACTTGCCTAAAGTTCCACACACAGTTATTGATACAGTGAGGAAGGAAACTAGTCAATGGGTTCACAGTTCTGTGTTCTATCATTTTCTTATTTAAGGACATCATTGGTGTAAAATCACTGCCATTACTTTCATCACCAGCTACTATTTACTTCATTCAATACTATCATTAATCTTAGAAAAATCCTGTAAGAGGCAGGCATTGTTCCCACTTAAAAGTTAAGCAAATCAGAAGTTTACATAGGTGATGAATGAGATAAATGAGCCAGGATCAAAAGATAGATTTATCGGATTCAGAGCCCACAGACTTTTCCACTGCACTTCAGTACCTCCTCCAAAATGACCAATTTTGGCTAGACTAGAAGACTACACTTGAATCAAAGTATTTCAACAATTAAAAATCCTCTTGCCTAATTTTCACGTCTTCTGTCTAGCATCAGCCATGTCTAATGAATTAAATGACACACCGGCTACAAAACCACTTTGTAAACTGTAAAGTATAAAAATTCAAACAAAAATTTTAAATGTCACTAGATATACAATCTGCAAACAGGAAAGAGTATGTGTTTGCCATGGAAAAAACTGGGTAGACTATCTCCCAAGGGAGCATCTAATACATCTAGTATTATGGTTTATGGACTTTCAGGCACAGAAATGACCACTCTCAAGGTTAGATTCACATTAATAAAGTTTATAAAGACTGATCTATAAAATCAGAATGTCAGTTACAGTAACTGTGAGAAAAAATTATAATGGATATTAGAACACTCTAAGTCTAAAGGACCAGCGGGCATTTTCTCCCTGTAGACAAAATTACATTGGAAGTCAAATAACAGAAAGTTGTTTGGTGATCATACAATCAGAACAAATGGAATGAAATGAATTGCTATTTTCACGCTTACTAATTAAAAACAGATGGGTATATTCCTTTCCACAGTAAGAATTATCTCTTCAATGAGACTAGAATCCTTACATCCTACTCACTAAAATTCAATCTTCCCTCTGTCATAAACAGTGCCTAAGTCTTCTTAAGTAATTCCTTGGCCAAGGAATTTATGATGAATACATTACTTCTTTAGATAAACTCATTTCTATTAGAGGCTACAGTAAATTCCTTCTGGTCTGGGAGCCATTTTGTTTTTTAAGGTAATTTTACCTGAACTCTGCTCTGCTCTGATGGAAAATACTTGATTGCATGGATTCAGAAACCAGACTTATTTCCTAGATTTTAAAATACCCCCAAGTACTACCGTTAATAAGAGCTAATATTTGCGGTGATTATCTATTAGACATTTTGCTAAGTGCTTTATGCATAATATTGCATTTAATCTTTGCCATACTCTCTAAGGTAGATATCAGCCTTGCTTTATAAAGAAAAACACTAAAATTTTCAGAGAGAAAGTAAATTGGCTCAAGGTCACACAGTTAGTAAGGAAAAGAAATGAAAGCTGAATCTAGTCTGTCTGACTCCAGAGCTGATGCTGTTATTCACCACAGTTTTCTACAAGATACTTTTATCACTGCTATCCTATTTCTGGTTACCAGATTCCTCATATATACTGCATGTGAGGGAGAAAAAACTAAGTTCCTGAGAAAACTTAGTATATAAAAGATGTGCAAACCATTATATATATTCTTTTAAAAATAACATAAATGCAAGGGCACCTGGGTGGTTCGGCCAGTTGAGCGCTTCAGCTTTACCATTGGGCACGTGAGTTCAAGTTCCAAGTTGGGCTCTGGGCTGACAGCTCAGAGCCTGGAACCTGCTTCAGATTTCTGTGTCTCCCTCTCTCTCTGCCCCTCCCCTGCTTGCACGTGCATACGTGCACACGCTCTCTCTCTCACACACACACAAAAATCAACATTAAAAAAAAACTTTTTTAAATAACATAAATGCAGACCATGCTGCTGTTATTAATTTACTCACCTAACAAATATTGAGTGACTTTGTGTGCCAGCACTGTTCCAGGAGCTGGAGATACAAGGAATAACAAAAGCAATGTCCCTACTCTTAAAGCTGATATTTGGTCGAAAGAAGAGGGGGTGGGAAAGGACACGAGAGACAAAAAATAAACAAATATAAATATATATCAAATGGTGTTAGGAGCTACGAAGAAAAATAAAGCAGATAAGGAAGACAGACAGTGAGGCAGGAAGAGGCAAGATGGTGTTTTACAAAGTGAAGAGAAGGCAGGCCTCTCTGATAACGTGCCGTGAGAAAGCAATCTATGAGGACGTGAGGGAAGACTACGTCTGGCAGGCAAGTGCCAAAGCCCTAACACAGAAGTCAGTAAGAGTGAAAAGAAGGCCAGTGAGGCCGGAGCAAAGTGAACAGGAGGGAAAATGGACTGTGAGGCCGTGGAAAGACTGCAGAGGCCAGATTACGCAGAGCTCTGAATGGGCAGAGAGTTAGGGGGCTATTATAAAAATCGAACCTCAAGAAATCATGGCTTAGACAAGAGTGGTCACAGAAGAGGTGGTAAAAATTGATCACATTCTGAATGTACTGGAAGGTAGCATGACAAAATAAAAAGAGATCTCGATACAGAGAAGTAAAGTATTAAAATACAAAATTTCTTTGCCATTATGCAGTATCAAGCATTCTAAAGAATGAAGTACAAACATAAGATGACTTACTTTACTGGTCAATGTATTTATTTCCCGTTCAGCTTTATGCAATTTACTAATTAAAACAGTATTTTGTTCATTGATTGATTGTAGCTCTTTTTCCAAGCGTTCAGCCTGTAGTTTAGCTGACTGTTTTTCAGCCTTTAATTAAAAAAAATTTTTTTTAATTTATTCACAAATGTTGGAATTATATAAAAATAAGCACTATTTTAAATATATGTGTAATCATACTTGCCCCAACTACTCAAAACCTCATCAATACTAACATGCACCAAAACAACAAGAGTTTCCTCAAAGTAACTGGTAGAATTAAAATGAATGATATTTGCTCCAGGAAATATGTAACAAGAGTATCTTCACAAATGACATTATCAACAGCCACCACCAAAATACAACTCACAAACTTCTCTCATGAGAGTGTACCTCTGTGTACTCACTTGACACCTATTTACTCTTTTTTGCTGACATAATTTGAACAAACATTTTGGGGGTTTCAATGCATCTCAGAAATATAAAAGTATATTAGAAAGTAGAAGAAAGGGCTCATTTGCAGTAGTAGGTGAGAGCAAAAAATCTGAAAATCAAGGGAGATTAAAAAAAGAGAGATTTAAGAATTCAAAATTCTCAATCTGGAGCCTCTGGAAGTATGAACAAAGAGCTCAATAGCTCTTGATCCCATCACATAATAAAGATTCTTAAGTCTGTAAATTTTCAAGAAAATTTCTGGTTGGTAACAGTCATAGTACTCTTTAACTTGAAAATGAAAACTAAATGCTTTTTAAAAATATTTCCACTCAAAATAGTTAAAATGTGTGACATTTAAAAAATAAGCTTCACGGTTTTATAAGATCTCCTTTCCTATATATCTTAAATACGATAAGCATATATTCAGGGGCACCTGGGTGGCTCAGTCAGTTAAGCGTCCGACTTTGGCTTAGGTCATGATCTCACGGTTTGTGGGTTCAAGCCCCGTGTTGGGCTCTGGGCTGACAGCTCAGAACCTGGAACCTGCTTCAGATTCTGTGTCTCCCTCTCTGTCTGCCCCTTTCCTGCTCGCCCTCTGTCTCTCTCAAAAATAAATAAACATTAAAAATAAAAATTTTAGGGGCGCCTGGGTGGCGCAGTCGGTTAAGCGTCCGACTTCAGCCAGGTCACGATCTCGCAGTCCATGAGTTCGAGCCCCGCGTAGGGCTCTGGGTTGATGGCTCAGAGCCTGGAGCCTGTTTCCGATTCTGTGTCTCCCTCTCTCTCTGCCCCTCCCCCGTTCATGCTCTGTCTCTCTCTGTCCCAAAAATAAATAAACGTTGAAAAAAAAAATTTTTTTTTTAAAATAAAAATAAAAAAAAATAAAAATAAAAATTTTAAAGAGTATATTCAACAAGTAATTCAGAAAAAACTATTTTCCTCAAATATAAAATGATAGTCTTTGGGCAGGCACAATGATAGCCAAAAAAAAATCAAAGAAGAAAAAACGCTTCTTCTCATGTGCTTATTCTCATTTCATCTGACAAATGATAAAATTAACTCTTTGAAAGTGTCACAAATGAACCTCCCATCTTTTGTAATCATTGAACTTGTCCTGAAAATCAGCACTCCAAATGACCTCAATAAAAAGCTCTGCATTGAGATCAAACACTGTATTCAATTGCAATCATCCACTTACTCAGTCACTATAAATACATTAATACTGGAAAGGTAGCAACATAAAAGTCTCATTCTGAACTGCCTCATGTCTAAGGTCCAATGATACAATTTTAGTTCAGGAAACCAATAAATACTGTCAGAAGCTTCATCAAAAAATAAAAAGATGACTTCTATTCTTCAAAACATATCAATATTTTGGCTGTACCCAGTTTTTTGGCTGAAAAAAAAATCACTATTTTGCTAGATGCCCACTAATTCCCTACAAGTCTAATCATTTCACAACTATTCTAAACACACACACACACACACACACACACACACTTTGGATTGTTCAAAATAAATCAAAACTAGTTTTTGATTGCTCAAAACTAGTATATTTGCTATATGTTAAACACTAAAAACCAGGAAAAGTAAGCATACCTAAACAAGGTGGTTAAGGGATCCAGAATATGTCACCGTGGCATAAAAATTATTTTGAGCTGAAGGCATTTGATAATCAATAGACACAGGAAAAGGTTTTTCCCCGAACTCCTCTCTGCTACCAAAAACCAGAGCCACCAAAAAGAATTATAAATCCCTTTGTCTGGGTTTTATAGCCAGTGAAGACTGACTCCTATTTAGGGAGAAGGATAAAAAATCACCTATACAGACACTGTCACAAAACTGTCATATCTCCCATCTATTTTCCTAAGGGCCTGTTTATCTTTCCTAAAAGTCATTTGTGTTCCCCTAAGTGCCTTTTCTCCCCGTCTCGTTTCCCTATTAAGATGGTATGCAGGGTCACCTGGGTGGCTGGGTCAGTTAAGCCTTTGACTTCAGCTCAGATCGTGACCTCACAGTTTGGTTCAGGAATTCAAGCCCTGCATCAGGCTCTCAGTGCAGAGCCTGCTTCAGATCCTGTTTCCCTCTCTCTCTCTGCCCCTTCCCTGCACTCTCTCTCTCTCAAAAATAAGTATTTTTTATTTTTATTTATTTTTTTAAAAAAAATTTTTTTTTTTACATTTATTTATTTTTGAGAGGCAGACACAGAATGTGAGTAAGGGAGAGGCAGAGACAGAGAGAGACAGAATCAGAAGCAGGCTCCAGGCTCTGAGCTGTCAGCACAGAGCCCGACGCGGGGCTCAAACCCATGAACTGTGAGATCATGACCTGAGCCGAAGTCGGACACTTAACCGACTGAGCCACCCAGGCGCCCCCAAAATAAATATTTTTTAAAAGGATGACACGCATGCCCCAAATTCTACCACTTTGAGCCACATTTTTTCTGTGAACTCCTGTTTACTTACATAAATATCCATCTTTTCTCTTGTTAACCTATTGTCAGTTTAATTCACAATCTCCAATCACTGAACCTAAGAGTATAAAGAAAGTTTTCCTCTCCAACAATGGAAACCAAGAATTTTCATAGAAGAATACCTCTAGGAGTACCAGCCTAGCTCTGCCAGCTCTTATATTTCTCTAACAAACTCAGGAAAATAGTTCACTAAAGACTTATATGCATTAGTACCAAGTTGAATTGTATTACTCTGGCAAGAAGCTGTCATAAGATATAAAAGTATGGTATTTTTATTTAAACAAGTCTTTTGATTTTAATACCTTGAATCCCATGTAAGGAAATAACTATCCAGGAATAAATTGTTCCTTCTGGTTGGAGATGACTTTAATCCTCAGAAACTCAAATTTTGAAAATTTTGCATATTCTACTCTTTGGCATTTCAAGGGTTAAATCATTTTGGCTAGGTGTTTTGGCTCCCAAAGAATAAATAATCCCTTTGTAAATGTAGTAGCATAGCTATTGCTTATGAATCAATAGCTTTCTTCTTTACAAAAAGAATCTATACTCTTGGGACTCTACAAATGCATCAGCATTAGATTGGTAAGCATATATTTGTGCTCTAAAAATCAAAGGCTTGTCGATCGCACTTTCAAAAAAGTATGCCATACTCTACCGGGAAGCAATTAAAATCTTACCTCCAGGGATCTGACTGTAGCCTGCGTCTCAGCCAACTGCCGTACCTGAATTCTTTGGACATTTTCTACCTGAGCACCAGAATTTTCTTTTTCAGCCCTTAATTCGGCTACCTCAGCCTCTAAGCCTTTTATTTTCTGACATAAATGGACTTTTTCTCGAACAAGTTGTTCCATTCGTCTGCTGTCTCTTGTGGGATCAACACTAAGCAGTTGATTATGTAGTTCTTCTTTATCTTTCTCCAGTCCTGCAATCTAGTAATAATTTGAAAGAAAGCACAGAATCTTAAATTAGTGAATTTTCAGTCATGAATATGCTTTACACATCAGTAAATTAAAAATAAAAATTACACAATATGGAAGTTGAAGTGGTGAAAGCAAGTACAAAGGATAAAAACCTAAAATGTCACATTCTTCATTCTGTACTCAGCATGACTCAAATGTGAGGGCAAGGACCTTGTCCTATTTTCCCTCTATCTCCCCATGGTGTCTTCTAAGCACAGGGCTTCATCAGTTGCTAAAATTCAAAATTATAAATAATAGTATAAAAGTAATTAAAAATATGTCAAGTATTTTACAATTCATCAGAACATTATAAAGGGTTTATGCAAGATCAATATGCTGATTGCCACTAAGCTTTTCCTCGCGTGACAATACTTGAGCTTTGTCTATACTAATAAAATTATCTATTTCAAGGCCACTTAATTCACAAAAAAGCTGCTTGTCTGTGTAAATACCTACAAATGTGACTGATGAGAGTTTTAAAATGATAGCTGAGAGTTTATTTAGGCCCTAGTTGCACTGATGGCCTAGTTCTTAATTATTAGATTCAAGAAAGACCTAAAAATTATTACTCCAGGGTATGTGGAAAAGTCACAGGAAACAGGATGAACAGAAACACAAATGGTCTTCTCATTCATACCAACCCTCACTGCTGGACCTCCCCAGGCCTCCAAATCATGGAGTTTCACACTGCTTCCTAACCTCAGAGGCACTTCAGAGGCCCCTCACCTCCAGGAATCAGGGGCCAAGTTATCAGGGTAAAACTCATTCTTTCTCTTCCCTGATCTCCCCAACCACCATCACCACCAAATCTTTGTTAGCCAGAGCAACTCCTCTTTTTTAGTCTCTTTTTATATATGGGGTTTCTTCATGTGATTCAACTGAAAGGAGTCAGCTGTTTAAAGAAAACAAACAAACAAACAAAAAAAAAAACGACTGCTCTTAACAATACTAGAGGTTGTCTGTAGCCAGGATGAGCCTAGAAGCCTCACCCTAACCCAAAAGCACTTAAAGTAACACTCTGCAACATGGGCAAAAGTGACCCAAGAGATGAACGATGGCTCACTTTGCTACTAATGAATCTAAGAAGTGTGAGAGCTCCACCACAGAGCAGAATCTGTTTTCCTCATCTCTAAAATGAGAGTATAGACTGAAGGCCCTCAAAAATCATTTTCAGTTTTAACATGCAGTGATTCCAATTTGGCTTCAGACACGTTGAATTAAAGATGTCAATGGGAAATACAGGTAGAGCTATGTAGCAGGAAAACACCATTTTTTTTCCCAGAAAATAAAATTCATCATAGAAGGCAGCTATAAAATTCAGCCTCAAGCCTAACTAATTTAGTGTCTCTTTCCTATTTTTCCTCCCACCCTTTACATATAAACACTACCCCCCACAAGTTTGGTCCCCGACTACCTTTTTCCCTCCATATTCTCTGTGTGACTTTGTGCAAGTTACTTTTTCACTTTGGCACCAAGTAAAATGAAGGTATTAAGCTGGCCATCTTTGAAATACCATTTAGCTTTTTGCATGAGGTAATTCAAATATAGTTTTAGTTTTAATGTGCTATACCAGAGGTGTGGTGGCTGGCTCATCTAGGTCAAAGTCCAAGTGGAACTCAAGTTCAAACAATGGTGCCCTTTACTCAGTATTATGACCAAGTGCCAAGCTAAGTGCCCTAGACATAAAATTGCATTTAGTAACAGTAACTTCTCTTGTCATCTTCAATTTACATGCAAGGTCAGACAGCTAATGTTCTTGACCAGCATGTTTCCTATATTATTGCTCTCTCCAATAGTTTTGAAAGTCATGTGTGTGATAGCTGAAGTGATAGTTCAAACTATGGATGAAGCTGGCTAATAGCATAGTCATAATTAGATCCCACAATTGTAACTCCCAAACTAGAGCTCACTATCACATCATCCCTACGAAATCTGGTGATCACTGCCTTCTAATTTCTCTATTCGTTTATTCATTCATGTAACAAATATTTATTGCGCATTTACTATGTACTCAGGGCTGTTCTAGGTAGTAGGGATACATTACAAACCTAGCAGACAAGCAAATAATCACAAAACTGTGCCACCAAAGAGCTTATATTTAATCACTGCTATGATACTGCCCTTGCCCTAGTCATCGGGACACAGATCTTAGACATATCCTCAGCTTTTCCCTTTTCCTCCACTCTCAGTCAGATTCACACTCAATCTTTCTTGATAGCCTTAATCTGTTGTACTCTCAATCCTTTCTCTAAATTTCCCAAAGGCTTTGTTTGAATTTCTCTTTTATGACATTTATCCAAATTTGCCCATATTGTTACCCTACATTTACTTTATTCTCTTCTAGAATGTAAGCTTACCTGACAGGAAACATGACGTATTAACCAATTTCACTTTTAAAAAATTGTTGAAGTAAAGGAAACAACAGAAACGAGAAACAGATCTGGGACTAGGAACAGTTGTTGTTTATCTTCTTTTCAAAGGATGGTCGTACCACTCTAACTCACCAGGAGTTTCCTCTCCGAAAAAGGAAAAAGGAGTCTATCTCATTGTTCCCTCCATCTCTGTTTTTATGATCTTTATGATGCAGCATAGAGTAATGGTTAAGAGTACAGGTTCTGAAATCAAACAGCCTAAGTTTGTTTGTTTAGTATTTTAAAGATATTTCTCTACCGTCTTTGGACTTATATTATTTCCAAAAGGAAGTCTGTTGTCATTCTTACTTTTATAACTTTTTCCTGTTTACATTTTTTTTTTAATTTTATTTTTAGATGATGGTAGGTTCACATGCAATTGTAAAAAATAATTCATGGGGCACCTGGGTGGCTCATTTGGTTAACTGTCCAACTATTGATTTCAGCTCAGGTCATGATCTCATGGTTTTTGAGATTGAGTCCCACACTGGGCTCTGTGCTGACAGCGCAGATCCTGCTTGGGATTCTCTCTTTGCCCCTCCCCTGCTCATGCCTGTGTTCTCTTGTGTGCACTCTCTCTGTCTCAAAATAAATAAATATTAAAAATATAATAATAACTCAGAGTTTCTGTGTACCCTTTACTGTTTCCCCAACTGGTAACATCCCTCCTCTTTTATTTTCTGTAAGACATGTATAGAACTGGTTTTCATTCTTCTTTAAACACTGTGTAGAATTCTCCAAGGAAACCATTCTTTTGGTGAGTTTTTAATATGAATTAAGTTTCCTTAATAGTTATATGGCTATTCAAATTATTTCATATGGGGTAAGTTACGGTAGTATCTTTTGAGCCATTTTATCCATGTTTGTCAAATTTGTTTGGGTAGAGCCGTTCACCAGATTACCTTATTAACCTTTTGATGTGTGCAAGACCTGTAGTGATAGTCTCGGTTTCATTCCTGATATAGATAATCTGTACCTTCCCTCTTTTTTTTTTTTTTTTTTTTTTTTGGGCAGTCTTGCTAGAGGTTTGTCAATTTTATTAATCTTTTCAAAGAAACAGCTCTTTGCTACACTGATTTTCTCTACTGTTCTTTTGTTTTCAATTTCTGCTCTTATCTTTCTTATTTCCTTCCCTCTACTTATTTTGGGTGTATGTTGATCTTTTTCTAGGTTCTTAAGGTGGGAGCTTAGATTACTGATTTGATATTTTTCTCCTGTTTTCTAATGAATATATTTAGCACTATACATTTTTTCTCAGCAACACTTTAGCTGTATCCACATTTTCATTCAGGCTAACGTATTTCTTAAAATTATTTTTTATTAATATGTTTTCATTGAAATTTCCTCTTTGACTTATGAATTATTTGAAGGGTATCATTTCATTTCCAACTGAGGATTTCCCTACTATCTTTCTGATATTGATTTCTAGCTTGATTCTATTATGGTTAGAGAATTCATTTTGTATAATCTCAATTTTTATAAATTTGTTGAGGTTTATTTTATGGCCCAAGATATAGCCTGTTTGGATATACCCTTAATAGCCACTTGAAGAAAAACATGTTTAGGTGCTCTTGTTGGGTAGAGTGTTCTATAAATGTTGATTGGATTCTGTTGGTTAATGGTGTTGTTGAGTTCTACATTCTTACTGATTCAAATTTTTTTTATCGATTGTTGAAACAAGGGTGCCAAATCTCCAACGATAATTATGGATTCAGCTTTTTTTTTTTTTTTTAGTTCTACTAGTTTCTGCTTACTGTATTTTGCAGCTCTGTTTGGTTCATACACATTTAGTATTCCCATCTTCATGACAGACTGACATTTTCCATCATTATATAATCTTCCACCTCAGATACTTTTCTTTGCTCTTAAGTCTACTTTATCTGATATTAATACAACCACTCATGTTTCTTTTATTATAAGACATATAATTTTCCATCCTTTTAATTACTAACTACCTATATTGTTATTTTTGAGGTTTCCTATAGACAGCATATAGTTGGGTCTTTCATTTTTAACATCAACTCCATCAATCTCTTTTAATTTTTATATGTACACCATTTACCTTTATTGTGACTATAAATATTTTATGGCTTCAGTTTTTTTTCCCTATTTCTTGTTCTAAGTTTGTTTCCTTTTTCCTGCCTTCCTGTGGGGTCCTTGAACATTTTTTTAGGATTCCACTTGATTTATCTATAATTTTCTGAGCATATCTCTTTGTATAGCTTTCTTGGTTGTTGCTCTGGGAATTACTTAGATATACCTTATCATAGCCTACTGGTTTCATTTTACCAGTTGAAGTTATAGTTAGAAATTTTACTTCTCTTTATGTCCTTTGCCCTTGTTTATAATTGTCTTAATTTCCAGTATATACATTTAAAACCACATCAAACAATACTATAACATTTGCTTTAACCATCAAACAAAATTTAGAAAACTCATTCAAGAAAGGAACAATTATTGTATATACTCATAGTTTTGATTACTGTGTTCTTTTAGCCTTCTTGATGTTTTGAGGCTAATTCTTTTACTGTTTTCTTTCTGTTTAGAGAATTTCCCATAGGCATTCTTTTGGATAGAACTACTGACAACAGGTTGTCTTAGTTTTCCTTATTCTATGAATGTCTTGATTTATTCTTCATTCCTGAAGGACATTTTTTGCTGGATAATTGAGTTGTTACTTCTTTCCCTTCTGCACGTGATAATGTTGTGGCACTTCCTTTTGGCCTCTATGGTTTTTGATGAGAAATGTCTTGGTATAGTTTTCCCCCTTTAAGTAAGGTATCATTTCTCTTACTGCTCATAAGATTCTCTTCCCTGTAGTTTTTATAAGCTTGACTATAATGTCTCTTAGTGTAGATTATTTTTGTTTTATCCTGTTTGATACTCACTCAGCTTCTTGATTCTGTATGTGTCTAGCATATTTGGAGAGTTTTCAGCCTTTATTTCTCCAAGTACTTTTTCAACAATGCCCTCTTTGTCTTTTCAAGGACAAAAATCTTAGATCTTTTCTTATAGTCCATAGGAACTTATGGCTCTCTGTGTTATTTAATACACTTTCTGTAGCTTGTTCAGACTGGGTAATTTCTAATGTTCTATCATCAAGTTCACAGATTCTTTCCTCTATCCCCTCCATTCTGCTGTTAAGCCCAACAACTGAGGGTTTGTATTTTGTTTTGTTTGGGGGGGGGAGGGTTCGATAGTCATATTTTTCAGTTCTAAAATTTTTATTTGGTTCTTTACATTTTCTGTTTCCTTGTTAAGACTCTATTTTTTCCATTTGTTTCAACTTTATAATTATATAGTAAAACATTTCTACCATGGCTGCTTTAAAATCTTTGTCAGGCAATTCTAATAATATCTCTATCATCTCAATGTTAACATCTATTGTCTTTTTTAATGTAGTTTGAGATCTTCCAGGTTCTCCATATGACAAGTGATTTTCTACTGAAATTTAGATTTTGGGGGTATTGTATTAGGAGACTCTGGATCTTATTTATTTTAGCTGGCTTTTTAGAACATGGCTCTGGCAGAGAAAGGATTATTACCTCTCATTACTACCAAGTGCATGTAATAGTCCACATTCCCCACGTTAGTTCTATGATACCCAAGGGTGGGGAGAAGCTCCTCATGACACCCATGCTGGATAGAAGTAGGAGTTCCAGCTCCTACTAGGTGCATGGATAGCAACCTAGATGGCAGGGATAGGAATGACTTATTGCTCCCCACGTGGCCTCCACTGACACCACAGAGTCAAATGTGGCTTCCATTTACACTCCAGGGCTGGACAATAGTGAAAGTCCTGATTTTGTACTAAGCCTTTTCTGACATGACCCAAGCAGAGATGGGAGGGGAGCACCTCATTACTGCTAGTTGAGGCAGTGGAAATCTAGGTTCCCAATGTTAACTCTAATGCCAGTGTGGCAGGAAGGTGGAAGCCCTAGTTATTGCCAAGTGTGGATGAAAGTCCTGGGTCCCTACCTTGCCTTTTCTGGTAATCATCTTGGCTGAAAATTAGGTCTCTCCATTATAGCCTGGGGAAGATGGAAATCTAGGTGCTCCACTGGCCTTTGCTTGTTTAGGTTGGGAAGGGGCTGCTTTTTACTGCAGTATTCTAGTGCTTTGCCTGGAGAGAATAGCCTCTGATGGGGCTTTTGACTGTCCATGCGAAACTGCTAGGTTCTTCAGCATCAAGTCTAGAACATGAGGCAAAATGAAAACCCAGGGAACATACCAGTCAGCCCTTGGATCCCAAGGTCCTCTAGCTTGTATGCCTTTTCTCCATCTTTCAGCATCCTATGTTTGTTTTATGTATAATGTCCAAAGTTTTTTGTTTTACTTACTAAGACGAACAGGGAAAAGTACATTTACTCCATCTTTTTGGGAGGTCTTCTGGGTGTTTTGTTTTGTTTTTTTTCTGGGTTCTTTTTAAGATTTACTGTCTGTCACTAGTTAAGTACATTAAGTAATATGAACCAATGTATCCTTGGTATAGCTTTGTGTTTTCTGTGCATGTGTTTCATTGAGAGTCTTGGATCTGTGAATTTATAATTCTCATGACATCCAAAAACTTTAGCTATTATTACTTCAAATGTTTTTTTTCTGGGGCACCTGGGTGTCTTAGTCGGTTGGGTGTCTGACTTCAGCTCAGGTCATGAACTCACTGTTCATGAGTTTGAGCTCCACATTGGGCTCTGTGCTGATGGTTCAGAGCCTGGAGCCTGCTTCAGATTCTGTGTCTCCCCCTTTCTCTGCCCCTCCCCTACCCATGCTCTGTCTCTCTCTCAAAAATAAATAAATATTAAAAAATACATATTTTTTTTCTGTTCTTCCCTTCTCATTTTAAAACTTGAATTATCTGATGTTGTCCACTATGTGTTAAGTGGTTTTTTTTCCCTATACTTTTTCTCTCTGTTCCATCTTAGAGAGTTACTTTTGCAAAATCTTCAATTTAGCCATTATCTTTTCTAATGCAGTGTCTAATCCACTTCCAGTTTATTTTCCACTTATACTGTTGACCCTTGAACAAAGCGGAGGGGTGGGACACCAACCCCCATTGTAGTAAAAAGCTCATGTATAACTTTTGGCTCCCCTAAAACATAACTGCTAATAAAGAGCCTACTGTTGACCAGAAGCCCTAATAATATGAACTGTCAACTGATATATATTTAGTATCTAGTTATATGTATATATACTATATTCTTAAAATAACCTAGAGGAAAAAAATGTTAAGAAAATTATGAGAAATATATTTATAGTACAGTACTCTATCAAAAAGAAAATCTGCTTATAAATGGATCTGTGCAGTTGTTGTCCATGGGTCAGCTGTATTTTTGAAGAGAATCTTTTCTTAAAAATGTCTTCCATTTTTCTCTCATTATGTTCAAGGTTTCCCCTAACTTCTTGAAGGTATGATTTAATGACTTTGTCTACTAATTCTGAAATTTCTAAATCTGTTTCTGCTGATTGATCTTTTTCTTCATTATGAAATAAATTCTCCTGCTTCTCTGCAAGTCCAGTCAATTAAAAAGTTTTTATTCCATGCTCATGGATTGGGAGAACAAATATTGTTAAAACGTTGATACTATCCATAGCAATCCATAGATTTAATGTAATCAAAATATCAATCACATTTTTCACCCAGCTAGAACAAATAATCCTAAAAATTTTATGAAACCACAAAAGACCCTGAATAGCCAAAGTAATCTTGGAAAAAAAAGAACAAAACTGAAGGGATCACAATCCCAGATTAGAAGATATCCTACAAAGCTGCAGTCATCAAAGCAGTATGGTACTGGCACACACACACAACAAAACACAGATCGATAGAACAGAATAGACAGCCCAGAAATAACCCACAATTATATGGTCAATTAATCTTAAAGGAGGAAAGAATATGCAATAGGAAAAAGACAATCTCTTTAACAAATGGTGTTTGGAAAACTGGACAGCTACATGCAAAAGAAGGAAACTAGACCACCTTCTTTACACAAACACAATAATAAACTCAAACTGAATTAAAAACCTAAATGTGAGACCTGAAACTGTAAAAAAAAATCCTCGAGAGAGACAGGCAGTAATTTCTCTGACATCGGCCATAGCAACATTTTTCTAGATATGTCTCCTGAGGCAAAGGAAACAAAAGCAAAAATAAACTATTGGGATGGCATCAAAATAAAAAGCTTCTGCACAGCAAAGGAAACAAAAAAACTAAGACAATCTATGGAATGGGAGAAGATATTTGCAAATGACATATGCAGTAACGGGTTAGTATCCAAAATATATAAAGTATATATACAACCTAACACCAAAAAACCCACAAATAATTCAATTAAAAATGAGCAGAAGACATGAGAAGATATTTCTCCAAAGAAGACATACAGATAGCCAACAGACACATGAAAAGATGCTCAACATCATTCATCATTAGGGAATGCAAATCAAAACCACAGTGAGATACCACCTCACACCTGTTAGAATGGCTAAAATCAAAAACATGAAGACACAAATGTTGGTGAGGATGTAGAAAAAAGGAACCCTCAAGCACTGTCAGCAGGAATGCAAACCGGTGCAGCCACTGTGGAAAACAGTATGGTGGTTCCTCAAAAAATTAAAAACAGAATTACCATACGATCCAGTGACAGCACTACTGGATATGTACCCAAAGAATATGAAAACACTAATTTGAAAAGATATATGAGCCCCTATGTTTATTGCAGCATTATTTACAATAACCAAATTATGAAAGCAACCCAAGCGTCCATTGATATATGAATGAAGACGATTTCATGTGTATACACACACACACACAATGGAGTGTTACTCAGTCATAAAAAAGAATGAAATAGTGTCATTTGCAGCAACATGGATGGATCCAGAGGGTACAATGCTAAGTGAAATAAGTCAGAGAAAGACAGATACCATATGATTTCACTCATATGTGGAATTTAAGAAACAAAACAAATGAACAAGAAGAAAAGAGACAAAAAAAAAAATAGACTCTTAACTACAGAGAACTGGAGGTTACCAGAGGGGAGGTGGGGGGGGGGGGGGTAAAATAGGTAAAGGGGATTAAAAGTACACTTATCATGATGACCACTGAGTGATATACAGAATTGCTGAATCACTATATTGTACATTTAAACTAATATAACACTGTAAGTTAATTACACTGAAACTTTTTTTTTAAAGTCTTTATAAAAAAAAAAAGGTCTTTGCATTTTAGAGCAGTTTTAGGTTTACATCAAAACTAAGCAGAAAATACAGAGAGAGTCCCCATATGTCCCTACCCCCACATACCCACAGCCTCCACCACTATCAGCATCTCACATCAGAGGAGTAGATTTGTTACTACTCACAAACATATAGTAATACACATTACGACCAAAAATTTATAGTTAACATTAGGGCTCACTCCTGTGTGGTACCTTCTATGGATACTGACAAATGTATACTGGCATGTACCCACCATTTTAATATCACACAGAATAGTGTCACTGTTCTAAAAATCCTCTGTGTTCCACCTGTTCATCCCTCCCTCTCCCCTAATCCCTGACAACCAATGATATTTTTAATGTCTCCATAGTTTTCCCTTTTCCTTAATGTCATACATTTGGAATACTACAGTATATACAGCCTCTTCAGATTGGCTCCTTTCACTTAGTAGTATGTAATAAAGGTTCCTCCATATCTGATCACGTCCGGATGTACCACAGTTCATTTAACCATTCACCTACTGAAGGACATATCCACTGCTTTGCAGTTTTGGCAAGTAGGAATAAAGCTGCTAGAAACAACTGTGCACAGGTGGTTGTACAGAAATAAATTCTCAATTCTTTTAATATCAAGAAGAATGGCTGCTGCAACTCATGGTAAGATTATGTTTAGTTTTGTAAGAAACTGTCAAACTGTCTTCTAAAGTTGCTGTACCATTTTGCATTCCCACCAGTAATGCTGGCAAGTCCTTTTGCTGCTCCACATTGTCACCAGCAATTAGTATCACCAGTGTTTTGGATCTGGCCATTCTCATGAGTGTCTTGTGCTATCTTGTTTTAATTTGCAATTCGCTAATAACATACATTGTTTAACATCTTTTCATACACTTATTTTGCATGTGTAGATCTTCTCCAGTGAAAGGTCTATTAAAGTGCTTGGCCTATTTTTAAACTAGGTTTTTTTCTTATTGTGGAGTTTTATTAATTCTTGGTATAATCTGAATAACAGTCCTTTATCATGTGTTCCTTTAGCAAATATTTTCTACCAGTCAATGGCTTCTCTTCTTAATCTCCTTACAATGTCTTTCACAGATGTTTTAATTTTAATAAAGTCTAACTTCCCAATTACTCCTTTCATATATCATGTTTTTGGTATTGTATCTAAAAAGTCATCACCAAACCTAAGGTCATCTAAGTTTTCCCCTATGTTATCCTCTGGTAGTTTGATAATTTTAAGTTTTATATTTAGGTCTAAAAGTAGAACTACTTTTAGTTACTTTTGTGAAAGGTGTATGGTCTGTGTCTAGATTTTTTTTTTTCTTTGCATGTGCATTTACAGTTGTTTTAGTACCACTTGTTGAAAAGACTTTTTCTCCATTCTGCCTTTTCTTCCTTATCAAAGACCAAATGGCTCTATCTGTATGGGTCTGTATCTAGACTCTCTGGTCTGTTCTATGGATCTATTTGTCTATTCTTCTGCCAGTAGGACACAGTCTTAATTATAACAGCTTTATAGTAAATCCTGATGTCAGACAGTGTCAGTCTTCTGACCTTGTTCTTTAATATTGTGTTGGCTATTTTGGGTCTTTTGTTTCTCTCTATAAACTTCAAAAGCAGTTTGTTGAGATCAACACAGTAACTTGCTGACATTTTGACTGGGATTGCACTGAATTTATAGACCAGGTTGGGAAGAACAGACATGCTGACATTGTCTTCCTATCTACTATCCATTTATGTAGTTCTTTAATTTTGTTCACCAGTTTTGTAGTTTTCTTCATATAGATCTACATTTTTTTCAGGTTTGTATCTAAGTATTTCCCTTTGGGGGATGCTAACACAAGTGATACTGTGTTTTTCATTTCAAATTCTACCTCATCATTCCTATTACACAGAAAGTGATGGTCTTTTGTACATTATCCTGCAACTTCACTGTAACTGCTTACTAGTTTTCAAGAGTTTTTTGTTCACTGTTTCAGATTTTCTACATAGATAATCGAAAAAAGTTTTATTTCTACCAAATTTGTAAGTCTTTTCTTTTGTCTTACTGTATTGAATAAGACTCCCAGTACTGAAAAGGAGTGGTAAAAGGATATCCTTGCCTCATTGTTCCCTCAGTGGGAAAGCTCTAAGTTTCTCATCATTAAGTATGATGTTAGCAGTAGGGTTTTTGTAGATGTTCTTTAACAAGTTAAGGTAGTTCCCCTCTCTTCCTAGTTTGCTGAGAGTTTTTATCATGAGTGGATGCTGGATTCTGTCAAACGTTCTTTCTGCATCAACTGATACAATCATTTGATTTTTCTTTTTTGGCCTGTTGATGTGACAAATTACATTAATTCATTTTGTAATGTTCAGCCAGGTTTCCATGGCTGGCATAAAACCTACTTGTTGGGGCGCCTGGGTGGCTCAGTCAGTTAAGCGTCCGACTTCGGCTCAGGTCATGATCTCACGGTCCGTGAGTTCGAGCCCCGCGTCAGGCTCTGTGCTGACAGCTCAGAGCCTGGAGCCTGCTTCAGATTCTGTGTCTCCCTCTCTCTCTGACCCTCCCCCATTCATGCTCTCTCTCTGTCTCAAAAATAAATAAACGTTAAAAAATAAAAAAAAATAAAAAAAAACATACTTGTTCCCAGTGTGTTATTCTTTTTATACAGTATTGTATTTGATTTGTTAATATTTTGTTCATGATTCTTGAAATCTTTGTTCATGAGAGACAGTGGTCTATAGTTTTTGTTTTGTTTTGTTGTCTTTGATTTAGATATTAGGTATTAGGTTGGTTTAGGTATTAGGTTAGGTATTAGGTATCTGGCCTCTCAGAATGAGTTAAGAAATATTACCTCTGACTTTATTTTCTGTAAAAGACTGCAGAGACCTGACATAATTTCTTCCTTAAATGTTTTATTAGGAACCCATAACTTATGAACCAATCTGGGCTGCCCAGTCATTTTTTATTAGATGTCAGACATTGTGAATTTTACGGGGTTTTGTTTGTTTGTTTCAGTACTAGATACTTTTGGATTCCTTTACATACTTTAAAATATTCATTGTGTTATGCTTTTAGATTACTTAGAAATAGTTTAATACTTTTAGACCTTGCTTTTACACTTGTTAGGGAGAGCCAGAGTACCCTTTAGTGTGGGGCTAATTTGGCTTCACCACTGAAGTAAAACCCTTCTGAATCTTCTACTCAATGCACCATGCATTAAAGCCTTTCCACTCTGATGGACATAATATGGGCCAATTGTAGAGATTATTTCATTTTTTTCCTTCCTTCAGGGATCACTGCCTTGTACTACATGCTTTCCAGTCTGCACACCACTGTTTCCCATATTCTGTGTCAGTTTTTAGTGAAGGCCTTAAGAAAAATTCAGTCCCTATTATGGCCAGAAACTCCCAGACTACCTAGATCTGAATCATGGTTCTACCACCTACTAGCTTTATAACCTTGGACTAGTCTCTCATTGCTTCATGAATGTTTTCTCATAAATGAGTGTTTCCTCACTTATAAAATGGGAACAATGATTATCTAATTCCTACATATGACAGAATTCAAATAAGTATATAAAATGACTCTCAATGAAGTAAGTATGAATTTACATCTTCCCTCTATGTATTTCACTTCTTCAAATTCTACAGTTTGTCATTTACAAATCTGAAATCTATTTTAAAATATCTGCTACATTTATTTTGATAATTAGTGCTATGATTAATGTTGCCAGGTACTAACAGTAATAATATCATTAATTTGAGCATTTACTGTGTGTCAGGCATTATGGTAAATATTCTGCACGCGAAGTTTCAGGTTCTTAGATCTCAGTTTTTAAAATCAAGTTAGTTCACCTTTTTATATTTCTACAATTCTAAGTTTCTCCTCTTCCCCTTTATGTACTAGAATTAATTTTTCCCAAATTAGTGATGGAATACAAACATATTTTGTCATTTATTTTTTTACTAAGAAAGTAACACTTAAATTATTTACAAATCTAAAGCTCATATTTTAATCCAATTTTGGATGTTATGGTTTCCTTTCCTTATACCCCTACTTTCTCCTAGTAAGAGAAAGATAGTCACAGGGAAAAAGCAATTCTCAGAACTATGTACTTACCTCCAGACACAGTTACAGAAAGATTAGGGAATGAGGTTCAAGAACTGTAGGGAAAAGAGATGATGTTCACTATGTCTTAAAAATAATTTTACTCTGGGGTGCCTGGGTGGCTCAGTCGGTTGGGCAGCCAACTTCAGCCCGGGTCATGATCTCGCAATCTGTGGGTTCGAGCCCCGCACCAGGCTCTGCGCTGGCAGTTCAAAGCCTGAAGCCTGCTTCCAATTCTGTGTCTCCATCACTCTGCCTCTCCCCTGCTTGCTCTCTCTCTCTAATAATAAACATTAAAAAAAATTTTTTTTTAAATAATTTTACTCAGACTGAACAAGAGAATAGGGATAACAAAACACATGCTGTAAGGACACAGAGTGCCTGCAAGCAGAGCAGTCAGAGTGCTAGGAGTGAGATGAAGGTGGGAAGCGCAGGAAGTAAAATGAGAGATGCCTTGGAACTATTTACATGGTTTCAAGTACAGACCTGACACTGAAACTCCAGCATGCTAAAGGACTCAAAAGATGTGAGTACATGCAAATTCAAACGATGACAATAGCTGGAATTTACTGTGCTAGGCACTAGGTACTCATCTAAGCACTTTACAGGTCGTAATTTATTAAATCGCACAGCTCCATGAGATAGGAACTACAGTTAACACCATTTTACAGATGAGAACACTAAGGCACACAGTTCAGTTCAGTCAGTTCTCAATGTCACATTAAATAAACATCTTAGACATTAAAAATTTTAGATATAAAAAGTTTAGTTTTTGAGATATTCTAAACTGCATCCACACAAAGAATTTTAATGAGTAAAATTTCACAAAGCCCTTCTAAAATGTTGCAAAAGTCAATCCCAGAGAATTCCCACTGTGAGGTAATTTAGTTTTAATTTGGGAGATTTTTGCCTATTGTAACATGGTTCATAGTAATCTGAGAAGGCTACAAGTTAGAGAACTTGGAATATTTTAGATAAAGGAGCCATATGGGCCAACTAGGACTTCAGAACATACCACGACAAAAAAGAAGTGTTTTAAGATACATGTGTCAGGATAAAGAACAAAACGAGGAAATCACTGCCAGTTCTGTGCTACCAGTGTTGTAAGAAAAAAAAAAAAATAGCCTGTGGGGGCACCCTGGGTGGCTCAGTGGGTTAGATGCCCAACTCTTGATTTCAGCTCAGGTCATGATTTCATGGTTTGTGAGATCGAGCCCCACATGGACTCTACACTGACAGCACAGAGCTTGCTTGGGATTCTCTCTCTCTCTCTCTGTCCCTCCCCTACTCACTCTCTCGCATGCACAAAATAAATAAATGAACATTTAAAAAAAAGAAAAAAAGAGGCCAGGAGTCAAGAAGGCAGAGAAGCAGGGAAACCAGAATTTCCCCCCTCCCTCAAATACAGCAGTATTGCAGTCAGAACACTTGGAATTCCAGGAATCCAGGATACAGACTGACGAAAACCTATCCACAGGTGTACAGAGACAGCTTGGTGGGACAGAGCTGTGTGTTTGCAAACTGGGAGAGATAAAACAATTGTCTCAGTCACAGAGTGGGGGAAACCCCTTCGGTGGAGAGACAAAAGGAAGAGAAAGGGTGTGGAAGTGTGGGGCTGTAACTGGACAAGAGAAAAACCTCTCCAGACCATGCACCAGAGAACAAAAGGTCCGGAGAGAGCCAGTTTCTACCTTGCAAAAGCCTCAGGAGCGAAGATGGGAGTTTTCAGAGTTGTGCGACTTTCTCCGGACCAGAGCTATGTGCACATGGCAGGGAGGGATGCCGGCCCTGAGGCTCCATAGTGATCTCAGTGGAAAGGGGAGATGCACTGGGAGAGAGCAGTACCTTCCCTTGAGTACTGTAGGAAGGGGGTATATTGCCCCTCCAAGGACAAAAGACCCTGCAGGTGCCAGCCAGAGGCCCCTTGATGACTGGGCAGAGTGACACTATTTCAGAATCCGGCCCGTGCAGAGCAGAATCCTTAAAGATATCAGGTTTGAGGGGCGCCTGGGTGGCGCAGTCGGTTAAGCGTCCGACTTCAACCAGGTCATGATCTCGTGGTCCGTGAGTTCGAGCCCCGCGTCAGGCTCTGGGCTGATGGCTCAGAGCCTGGAGCCTGTTTCTGATTCTGTATCTCCCTCTCTCTCTCTGCCCCTCCCCCGTTCATGCTCTGTCTCTCTCTGTCCCAAAAATAAATAAACGTTGAAAACAAAAAAAAAAATTTTAAAAAAAAAAAAAAAAGATATCAGGTTTGAGTCTCAGCCAAGCACCTAGGAGGCAAAGAAGACTGTGGCCCAGGACAAGCCAGCTGGCTGTGCGGCTCTGGGAGGGCTGCCTGAACAGCGTGGTTTGAGATATCTGGGCGGGGGAGGAGAAACTGGGGTGTGGTCATTTTTCTCCTCATCACCAACATGGTGGGGTTTCAGGGAACAGGTCGGCAGACCCCAGTGGAGGCAGGACCCACTTACACCAAACCCTGCCCCTCCATACCTGGTAACTGCTTATTTATGGAGTGAGACTGACAGAAGCAGACAGCCTCTCCTCCAGACCAGCACAGCCACTGGGTCCAAAGCACCGACAGACAACTGCCCTGCAGTTTTGCATTTTCTAATCTGATTTTTGGTCAATTCTTTTTATTTGTACGTATGTTTTTTTTCTTCTTCTTCTTTCTCTGTTCTGGTTGTTTGTTTAGTCAGGCATTTTTACTCTATTCTTTTTACACCTTTTCCGTATCTCCTTTTTATTTTCCTCTCTCTCTCTCTAAATTAAGCATTATAGTTTCTTTGATTCTCTACCTGGTCTTTTTTTCTTGCCCCTCTCATTTCTCTCTTTGTATGGGATAAGGCCTCTTCAACCCCCCACCCCTTTTATCATTTTTTCCAGGGTTACTTCAACGAATAAATCACAGCACACCTGGTGGAAGGTCAAAACCACCTCTATGAAAAGGGAGATCAAGCAACCAGAGACACAACAACAAAGTGCATGCAACACACTCCAAAAACACTTCCTAAAGTGCCAGGCCCTGGCACTTTATGACCCCTTTTTAATATAGTAGTACTCACAGGTGCAGGATGCACAACAAGGTATTAAAACATGTAAAAGACAGAAAACCAGCCAAAATGATGAAACCAAAGAATTCTCCTCAAAAAAAAAAAAAAAATTCCAGGAAGAAATAACAGCCAGAGAGTTGCTCAAAAACAGATATAAACAATATATGTGAACATGAATTTAGAATAAGAGCCATAAGACTAATAGCTCAGCTTGAAAAAAGCATAGAAGATAGCAGAGAATCAATTGCTGCAGATATAAAAGACCTAAGAAGTAGTCACGATGAATTAAGAAATGTTGTAAAGGGGCGCCTGGGTGGCTCAGTCAGTTGAGCGTCTGACTTCGGCTCAGGTCATGATCTCGTGGTCCAGGAGTTCGGGCCCCCGCGTCCAGCTCTGTGCTGACAGCTCGGAGCCTGGAGCCTACTTCGGATTCTGTGTCTCCTTCTCTTGGCCCCTCCCCCACTTGTGCTCTGTCTCTCTCACTCTCAAAAATGAATAAATGTTAAAAAAAAAAAAATTTAAGAAATGCTGTAAATGGGGGCACACGAGTGGCTCAGTCAGTTAAGCATCCCACTTCGACTCAGGTCATGATCCCACGGTTCTTGAGTTAGAGCCCAGTGTGGGGTTCTGTGCTGACAGTTCAGAGCCTGGAGCCTGCTTCCAATTCTGTGTCTCCCTCTCTCTCTGCCCCTCTCCCACTCACGATCTGTCTCTCTCTCTCAAAAATAAATAAGAGAGAGCCAGTTTCTACCTTGCAAACAGCCTTAGGAGTGAAGATGGGCGTTTTCAGGGTTGTGCAACTTTCTCCGGACCAGAGCTATGTGCACACTCGTGTGCCTTGGGGGGAGGGGAGCCAGCCCTGAGGCTCGGTAGCGATCTCAGCAGAAAGGCGGGCGCTCTGGGAGAGAGCAATACCTTCCCTTGAGTACTGTGGGAAGGAGGTGGCACTATTCCAGAATCTGCCTCTCTCTCTCTCTCAAAAATAAACAAACATTAAAAAATTAAGAAAAAAAAATGCTGTAAATGAGATGCAAAATAAACTAGATGCAGTGACAGCAAGGATGGAAGAAGCAGAGGGGAGAATAGGTGAAGTAGAAGATAAAA
The DNA here is from genome assembly GCF_016509475.1 of Prionailurus bengalensis. Lineage (NCBI taxonomy): Eukaryota > Metazoa > Chordata > Mammalia > Carnivora > Felidae > Prionailurus > Prionailurus bengalensis. The sequence continues at coordinate 115,737,174 of NC_057358.1, forward strand.
TTATGGAAAATGATGAAGCTGAGAAAAAGAGGGACAGGAAATTATTAGACTACAAGGGGAGAATTAGAGACCTAAGTGATTCAATGAAAACATAGTAATATCCCTATCATAGGAGTTCCAGAAGAAGAAGAGAGACACAAGGGGGCAGAAAGTTTATTTGAACAAATTATAGCTGAGAACTTCCCTAATGTGAGGAAGGAAGCAGACATCCAAGGCCAGAAGCCACGAAGAACTCCCTTCAAAATCAACAAAAACTGATCACCAATATATCATAGTGAAACTGGCAAAATACAAAGATAAAGGGAGAATTCTGAAAGCAGCTAGGGACAAATGGGCCTTAACCTACAAGGGTAGACACATAAGGGTAATAGCAGACCTGTCCACTGAAACTTGGCAGGCCAGAAGGGAGTGGCAGGAAATATTCAATGCGCTAAATAGGAAAAATATGCAGCCAAGAATCCTTTATCCAGCAAGGCTGTCATTCAGAATAGAAGGAGAGATAAAAGCTTTCCTAGACAAACAAAAACTAAAGGAGTTCATAACTACTAAACCAGCCCTGCAGGAGATCCTGAGGGGAACTCTGTGAGTGGAAAGTAGCAAAGATCACAAAGGACCAGAGACATCACTACAGGCACAAAAACCTACAGATAACACAATGACACTAAATCCCTAACTGTCAATAATTACTCTGACTGTAAATGGACTAAATGACCCAATCAAAAGACACAGGGTATCAAAACAGATTAAAAAAACCCAAGATCCATCTATATGCTACCCGTTAGAGACTCATTTTAGACCTGAGGACACATAAATATTCAAAGTGAGGGGATGGAAAATGCTACTGGATGTCAAAAGAAACCCAGAGTAGCCATACTTATATCAGACAAACTAGATTTTAAACCAAAGACTAACAAGAAATGAAGAAGGGCATTATATCATAATTAAGGGGTCTATCCATCGAGAAAATCTAACAATTGTAAATGTTTATGCCCCCAACGTGGAAATCCCAAATATATAAATCACAAACATAAGCAAACGTATTGATAATAATACTGTAATTGTAGGTGACTTTAATACTCCAATTGTAGCACTAGACAGATCATCTAGGCAGGAAATCAATAAGGAAACAATAGTCTTGAATGAATGATACACTGGACCAGATGGACTTAACAGATATATTCAGAACTTTTCATCCAAAAGCAGAATACACATTCTTCTCAAGTGCACATGGAACATTCTCCAAAACAGATCACATGCTGGGTCACAAAACAGCCCTCAACAAATACAAAAGGACTGAGATCATACCATGCATATTTTCAGATCACAATGCTATGAAACTTAAAATCCACCAAAGAAAAAATTTGGAGAGCCTCCAAATACATGGGGGTTACAGAACATCCTACTAAAGAATGAATGGGTCAACCAGGAAATTAAAGAAATTATAAAATATATGGAAGCAAATGAAAATAACACAAGAGTCCAAACCCTTTGGGATGCAGCAAAGGCAGTCCTAAGAGGAAAATACATTGCAATCCAGACCTATCTCAAGAAGCAAGAAAGATCCCAACACAGAATCTAACCTCACATCTAAAAGAACTAGAAACAGAGCAGCTAAGAAAACCCACAGCCAGCAGAAGAAGAGAAATAATAAAGATTAGAGCAGAAATTAAAAATATATAGAATGCAAAAAAACAGAACAGATCAATGAATCTGAGACCTGGTTCTTTGAAAGAATAAACAAAATTGATAAACCCCTAGCCAGACTTCTCACAAAGAAAAGAGTGACAACCCAAACAGATAAAATCATGAATGAAAAAGGAGAGATCAGATCCAACACCACAGAAATACAATTATTAGAGAATACTATGAAAAATTATATGCCAACAAACTAGACAATCTGGAAGAAATGGACAAATTCCTAGGCACTCACACACAACCAAAACTCAAATGGGAAGAAATAGAAAATTTGAACAGACCCATAATCAGCAAAGAAGTTGAACTGGTTATCAAAAATCTTCCAACAAATAGAGAGTCCTGGGTCAGATTGCTTCGCAGGGGAATTCTACCAGACATTTAAAGCAGAGTTAATACCTATTCTTCTCAAGCTGTTCCAAAAGATAGAAACAGAAGGAAAGCCTCCAGACTCATTCTCTGAAGCCAGCATTACCTTCATTCTCAAAGACCCCATTAAAAAGGAGAATTATAGGTCAATATCCCTGATGAACATGGGTGTAAAAATTCTCAACAAGATACTAGCAAATCAAATTCAAAAATTTTATTGAGAATTAATAAAAACTCTCAAGAAAGTCAGGATAGAAGGAACATACTTTACCATCATAAAAGCCATATATGAAGTGCCCACAGATAATATCCTCGATGGGGAAAAACTGAAAGCTTTCCCCCTGAGATCAGGAACACGACAGGGATGTCCCCTCTTACCACTGTTGTTTAATGTAGTGTTGGAAGTGCTAGTCTCAGCAGTCAGACAACAAAATGAAATAAAAGGCATCCAAATTGGCAAAGAAATCAAACTTTCACTTTTCATACATGACATGATACTCTAAATGGAAAACCCGAAAGACGCCACCAAAAAATTGCTAGAACTGATACTGAATATAGTCAAGTCGCAGGATATAAAATCAATTGTACAGAAATTAGTTTCATTTCTATACACCAATAATGAAGCAACAGAAAGAGCTATCATGAAATCAATCCCATTTACAAGTACACCAAGAACCATAAAATATCTAGGAAGAAACCTAACCAAAAAGGTAAAAGATCTGTATGCTGAAAACTATACAAAGCTTATGAAAAAAATTGAAGAAGACACAAAGAAATGGAAAAACATTCCATGCTCATGGATTGGAAGAACAAATACTGTTAAAATGTCGATACTACCCAAAGCAATCTACACATTCAATGCAATCCCAATCAAAATAGCAGAGCATTCTTCTCAAGCTAGAACAAACAATCCTACAATTTGTATGGAACCACAAAAGACCCCGAATAGCCAAAGTAATGTTGAAAAAAAAAAAGCAAAGCTGGAGGCATCACAATCCTGGACTTTAGCCTATATTACAAAGCTGCAATCATCAAGACAGTATGGTACTGGTACAGAAACAGATACATTGACCAACGGAATAGAATAGAGAACCCAGAAATGGACCCACAAAGGTATGGCCAACTAATCTTCCACAAAGCAGGAATGAGTATCCAATGGAAAAAAGACAGTCTCTTCAGCAAATGGTGCTGGGAGAACTGGACAGCAACAGGCAGAAGAATGAAACTGGACCACTTTCTTACACCATACACAAAAATAAACTCAAAATGGATGAAAGACCTAAGTGTGAGACAGGAAAGCATCAAAATCCTAGAGGAGAAAACTGGTAACAACCTCTTTGACTTTGGCTGCAGCAACTTCTTACTAGACATGCCTCTGAAGGCAAGGGAAATAAAGGCAAAAATGAACTATTGGGACCTCATCAAGATAAAAAGCTTCTGCACAGCAAAGGAAACAATCAATAAAACTAAAATGCAACCAAAAGAATGGGAGACGATATTACAAATGACATATTGGATAGAGGGTTAGTATCAAAAATGTATAAAGAACTTACCAAACTCAACACCCAAAAAACAAATAATCCAGTGAAGAAATGAGCAGAAGACATGAATAGGCACTTTTCCAAAGAAGATATCCAGATGGCTAACAGACACATGAAAAGATGCTCATCACTGCTCATTATCAGGGAAATACAAACCAAAATCATGTTGAGATACTGCCTCACACCGGTCAGAGTAGCTAAAATTAACAACTCAGGAAACAACAGATGTTAGCAAGGATGTGGAGAAAGAGGAACCCTCTTGCACTGTCAGTGGGAATGTAAACTGGTGCAGCTACTCTGGAAAACAGTGTGGAATTCCTATAAAAATCAAAAACAGAATTACCCTATGACCCAGCAATAGCACCACTAGGAATTTACCCAATGGATACAGGAGTGCTGATTCATAGGGGCATATGTACCCCAATGTTTATACCAGTGCTTTCAACAACAGCCAAATTATGGAAAGAGCCCAAATGTCCATCAACTGATGAATAGATAAAGGAGATGTGGTGTACACACACACACACACACACACACACACACACACACTGGAATACTACTCAGCAATGAAAAAGAATGAAATCTAATGTCGATGGAACTGGAAGGTATTATGCTAAGTGAAATAAGTCAGAAAAAGACAGATATCTTATTTTTTACTCATATGTGGAATTTGAGAAACTTGATAGAAAACCATAGGGGAAGGAAAAATAAGTTACAGAGAGGGAGGCAAACCATAAGAAACTTGTAAATAGAGAACAAACTGAGGGTTGATGGGGGTGGGGGGTTGAAGCAGGGAAAATGAGAGATGGGCACTGAGGAGGGCACTTATCGGGATGAGCACTGGGTGTTGTATATAAGTGATGAATCACGGGAATCTACTCCCAAAGCCAAGACTACACTGTATAAATCTGCCAAAAATGAAACATAGGGTATTATGTGAATGCTATTATAAATTACACTGAAAATCTAACACTGACAATAAAGTAATTTGATTTAAAACAAAAACGAAAAAGAAAAAAGAAAAAAATAGCCTGTGGTAATAGGGACCCAGAAAAATTCTTTTTGTCACAGGAAATTGAGCATCTTATCAGCCCAATAAAAGCCAAGGTAGAGCTCAGTCTGGAGAGCCTGATGGAATAATCTCAGGGGCCTGTCATTGTATATTGCCACTCTAAAGTTTTTTATATGATGCAGTGCTCACTGCCCCTCTCTCAACATCATACTTCCTCACTGAATTACTCTTGCTTCTTTCACTCTTTCAGTCAACCAGTATAATCACCTGTACCTAAAACCCTTTGTATTGTTCTTCATTACTATTTGCAGAATATAAAATTAGACACAAAATAACATAATGAAAACACAGCATATCACTTTAAACAATGCCTATATAGGCAACTTCAGAATTGCATCTGTAGGTAGTCTAGACTTAGTATGTACTTACAGCCAAATGCATTGAAACATCATGACATTATCTTATTCATAAGATAAAGACATCTACTTTAATAGATTCCTTTTAATTCAGAATATCATGAGGGAAATGTGAATCACAGGAGGCCTTCTCATGAAAACACTAACAGAATCTTCCTATTCATATAAGCACCAACACAGTAAAGAATATTCAGTCACTTCTTTTACCTGTAGAAGTGGAAATGCATAGGTACTGTGTGAATCCTTAATTAACACAAGAAAAGCCAATTATTTTTAGTACAAACTAATATATTTTATGCCAGTTTAAATTGTAAAATTGGAAGATGGCAAGAGTCGTCTTCACTTTGAAGTTTTACTCCTGTCTCCTGATCTACAATCATAGCACTAGGTTTTACTATTCTTGTATATAGAAACTGGAGTATAAAGTGATGGAATGAAAGAGCATATCCAATTATCCACTAATTAATACTGTCCCTGAATAATCAATTGGGAAGTACTTTGGTCTTATTGGAAAGTTTTACTCTTCTAGTCTCTGTTAATTATGGCTTCTAAGCTAGCTGTTTATCTTCAGATTTCTAACAATGTCCTAAGACATTTAAACTAGGAAAATTAATGACACCACTGACCCCTTGAAAATTTTAGTGAATATTATTTGATCTTTCAAGGGTGAAAAATAGATTAGTCATCAGATTTCAGATGCAGGTTTCATCCTTTAGAAAAACAATAAAACTTAGAAAATAGAGAATATAAATAATCACTACCAGATAAACATCAACATTAGATTTGAAATGCAGAGTGTAACATAAAGCACCAGTATCCTTAACCTCAGTGGTTACTCTTCAATACACTAAACCTACATTTTAGGCTGGAAATCTTTAATTCCTATTTTCCACAAGAAAATTTTTAAATGTAATTCCTTTAGGTCTGTCAAAATTACAGATGCAAAACCTTTCATCATCATAAGGAGTATAGATTGACAGATCTCTTGACAAAATTAGTTGGTGGATGGCTCCTAATTGGTTTGTCAACTTCAAATCATTGGTAATTTCAAACTTTAAAAACTTTGGGCTGATAGTTGGGGTGCCTGAGTTCTACTGTAAACTTGGCTGTTGACCTTCTATGTCACTTTGCTCAAGTTGCTTATCTTGTGCTTCAAGTGTCCTTTTTTTTTTTTTTTAGATTTTCTTATTTTAGATTTTAGATTTATTATTTTAGATTTTATTATTTAGTTGCATGCTCTACTGACTAGGCCAGCCAGGCACCCTTCAAGTGTCCTCACTTTAAATGGATAAAATAATACAGTCCTGTCCTATCTCACTATTATAACAAAAGTAAGATTATATGTGAACAAAGCATTTAAAGTTGTAAAGAATTTTTTAATAAAAAAGGCTATTATATAAGTATTTATAGTTTTCTAGTACTGTATCATCAGTGGACTCAAACGATCCAATGTTCATAGAGCTTCTTACACATCAAACAATCATGGAACAGTATGCTCACTGATTAAAAATAGATCAGTTTGATCCAGTTAGAAATTGGTTAAGGAAGGTGAGTATATTCTAATTCTTAATTCCAAATAAAGACAACAAAATAAATACATAATGCAGATGTGTTTGTACACAGAATGTTTCACATAATTGCAGATACCAAGCCTTTTTTTTTTTTTTTAACAAATTCAACCAGCATTATCTTATTTGAATATAGCAGGACAAAATTGGTATTTCTTTCCATCCTGAAAAAAATCATGTAAAAACTACATAAAGAATGATAAACACATTGTCTCGTTTTTGGCAAAATTAGGAGACAAAACACTAAAATTAGTAGAAAGGCTGACCAAACAATAGAGAAAGAGTAGGCAGCAGAAAGAAAATTCTGCAGTTGTAGATGTCAGAAAGAACAAATTTCACTTCTTGAATGTGATGGGCACACCATAAAGTATAAATCCCTTATTTCTCTCAGTAGAAACAAGGTACATGGGCTGATAGTCGGGGCTCTCCTGGATGTGGTTTGGTCCCAAAAAGTAGAGGGGGACAGTGCCACATAAAAAATGATATAAACAAACTATATTTGTTAAAAGAAGTCTGTCTCTGTGGCTACGGGAGAAAAGGGACTGTCTATCTGCATTGACTGGGGCAAAATAAAGGAGGAAAAAAAGAGGAAAATCTAATAGCCAAAAAGAATGTTCACACACACAAAACTATTACTACAGAGCAGATGAAAATCATGCCAAATACTTCACCATTAATTAATGAAACTTAATTATGCAATCAACTCTAACTTGGATTTACAAAAAACAAAATTTTACTGTCTAGAAGGATAATGACTTAAACTAGTATAGTCACTCACCTCTGATTCACATTTTATTTTTTCTTCTTCTAGAAGACGTGCAAATTCTTCTTTCTGGTGTTCAAATTCTGATTTAAGAAATGTATGTTCATAGCGGAGTTTATTATATTCAGTTCTATACTTTTCCACTTCCTAAATTAAAAGATTGCAATTTATGACAGACAAGTTTATAAATGAAATTTGTACTTACTCCAAAAATCGCTTTTGCAAATATAATTTTAAATTGCATTATATTGAAAGCCATTCTAAAAAGTAAAAAATAAGCTTAACATAAGTATAAATAAACCCTGAAAAAAAATTTTATGACAAGAATCTTATATACAGAATCAGTACATTCTTAAGAAAGTGCCAATAAAGCAAATTATCATTCAATTAACCTTATTTCCTCACTGATTCTCATAATAATAAAAATGAATAGTACATCAACACTTTTGCCCTCTGGGCTTAAAAAACTAATATTTAAGAACGTAGTACACCTTTCAAAACGTAATTAATTTTTAAAAATTAACTCTACAGTAAAATAGAAAATAGCCTCCTGAAAGCCAGACAGGATGAATTCAAAGTAGATAAAAGATTATTTGAATATTTAGTACAATAACTTAAGGTTCGATCAAATAGTACAATGATAGGAGCGCCTGGGTGGCTCAGTTGGTTAAAGATCTGACTCTTGATTTTGGCTCAAGTCATGATCTCAGGTTGTGAGATCAAGCCCCTTGGAGGGACCCACACTGGGTGTAGGCCTGCTTAAGGTTCTCTTTCCTTTTATCCCTCCCTGCTCATACACATATGCTCACTCATGCCTAAAAATAACAATAATAAATTAAATATAGATACTATATGTGTTATATATAATATTACAATGATAGTTCAACACACCAGTCTAAAGAATATATGTAGTACCAACCTTTCTAACCAGGAATACATGCAACTCTCTGGTATGCTTCCAATTCTGCTTACTAACACTACAAAAGTTGCCAGTATTCTAAATTCAGTAACAACTCAGGCAATAGAGAAGACGAAGGAGATACTATTTCAACATTCATCAGGTAATTAAGTAATAAGAATGCCTCCTAAAATACTCAGATCACTGTAAGTCTTTAGCTGAAAGATTTCTCTAAGCCAGTTTACAAGCCAAGAAAATGGGTTTCATGATTTTATTAGAAACATACTTTTTTTTAAGGTTTTACTTAACTTGATTGCCTATTTTAAGTCTAAGTGGCTTTGTTTACATCCCAAAATTAAGTCTCCTCTCAACCGTAATGCTCTGGTTATCCACCAGGAGGATATTCAAAAGACAACTTTATCAGGCCAATAAGCCATTTATAAAAGCGGATTCTACAACTGTTTCTGTGCAATGCAGCATCACTAAACTACAGTTTTCCAAACGGATTCATCTGGAAGGGGACAATATTCATTTGTTATGTATAAGTCCTGGTCTATTTGTTAAATAAGGTTGCATATATAAGTTGTCAAGCATAGTACTTAATATACGTCATCTTTTCCTATTCCATTGATTAAACATTTAGTCTTATTATACCAATATCTCATAAAAGGAAGGAAACCTTTCAATCTAAAGGAAAACTGTAACAAATTTTTATTTTTATGAGGTTGCATGAAATATACTCTTTCATGCCACAAATATTAATTGAGTACCTACTGTATGCTAGGAACCATTCTAGGAACTTGGAATATACAATGAACCAAACAGATAAAGGTTCCTTCTCTCATGCAACTTACATTCTAGAGATGGTAATATAGAAAATATAAATATTATACATCATACGAGAACATGATTAGTACTAGAGAAAAATAAAAAGTAGAGCAGGGTAAATGGGGATCCAAAGGTCTAAGAAGTGATGGGAAAGGCAGAAAGAAAATTAAATGGAAATCCTAGTCAAAGTTGGCCTCATTGAGAAAGTGACATTTCAATAAAGCCTTAAAAGAGAGGAGGAAGTTGGCCAAGAGATATCTGGAAGGACACTGTTCATGTCACAAGTAAGAGCTAACACAAAGATTCTTGATTTGCTCCATTTCTGGAGTGCCAAAGAAACATCAAAGAAGCCAAAGTGGATGGAGGAGAGGAAGTCGGACAGATTATGGGACCTCATCTTGTGCAGCCCTAAAAGTAAGGATTCTTGAGTTAGAAGAGGTGCTACTGCAAGGCTTCTAAGAAGGGGGATAATGGTTTTAATCAGTCACATAAAGACAAATGCACAGTTCCTTCTATATAAATTACTTACTTCATCCAGATTCCTAAAACGTTCCCTCATTGGAGTTTCTAATTCTTGTTGTATCTGGGCTCGTAACAGTTCCAACTTTTGTGGAGTTAACACCTAATATGTAGAGAAATATAAACCAATTCTAAATATGAAATCACAAATATTAAAATCAAGAATTCACCAAGTTTCAACACCTAAATAAAACAACAAAATTCAACTCATAGAAATTATGCAATATACTTTACAGTAATCACTACATAAATAGAACCATTATTTGAAACAATACTTTAAGATCACAATTTCAGGGCCTCAGAGATGTCAAAAATCCCATTAACATGAGGTAAAGATACTCCCTATTATTACTATGACTGTTGAGAATAACTATGTTGGCAGCCTAGGTTACCATGCATGATACAACAGCTAACTATTTTCTAAAGCAATTAAAATAAAGGTGTAATAATTTGGTATATCACAGAGAATTCTTAAGACTTTTTTTTTTAAGTTTATTTCTTTTTGAGAGACAGAGAGTGAGTGGGGGAGGGACAGAGAGAGAGGGAGACACAGAATCCAAAGCAGGTTCCAGGCTCTGAGCTGTCAGCACAGGGCTCGAACCCACAAACCAGGAGATCATGACCTGCGCCAATGTTGGACACTTAACCAACTGAGCCACCTAGACGCCCCTCTTCAGATTTTTTTTTTAATTTTTATTTTTATTTTTTATCTTCAGACTTCTTATTTTCAATCAGAAAAGGCTGATTTTTACTCTGGCCACCAAAACAAGTTTCCTCCCTATTATAGCTCTCTGATAGAACTCAGATTTTAGGAAGTAATTACGTATTTAAGTAAGCTCTGTAAGGGCAAACACAATCTCTATTCACCATGGTGTATTTCCAACACCACACACTACTGCCTGGCACATAGGATCACTCAATTATTATTTCTTGAAAGAATGAACGAATACTGGTTATAAAACAAAAAAACCCAGTTTATATTTACATTAATCTCTGAAAATGAAGACTACTACTCAGTTTAATTCATTCATTTATTCATCAATACTCCACACAGCCCAGAAACTTTCCAGAATACTTACTATACATAGTATTCTGCAATATATTATATAATCTACATAACATGCCTTTCTAAATACCTTACATGCATTTACCAATTTATTTAAACCTTGCAATGATCCTCAATGTAGCTTAGTTGTCATCGTTTTTTTACAGAAACTGAAGTATACACAGAGCCTAACTTTCTAAAGATCACAAAAACTCACAGGAAACATTTCTAACTCTGTAAGAAGTTCAAACTCTCATATGAAAAATAACTTATGCATACAAATAACTACAAAAATAACCAATATAAGCTCATCAAACAGGTAAAAAGAGAAGATTTTATGTATAGATATAGTGCCACATCAAAGGAATAGGAAAACTAAAGCTTCAATAGAACACAAAAACTAAGAATGGATAACATTTTAAATTCCTTGGGGAGAAAAATGATCCTCAAAGTTAAGCTAAAGGCATTTTGAATTGAACCACACTAAGCACCATAGACAATTTAGAATCCTGGATCCCTGTGCATTAATACTCTCTAGATACTATGATGATCAAGGCCATGTTGAAACATTTCCAAATGCCACCTAGCAGAGCTGCACCCTGGCTAGGAACAAAAGGGAAGGGTACAGAGTAGAAAATTCCTAGGTATGAGGTTTACACTCTTATAATTTACTCAGTATTCAGTAGTACTTTTAAAAAAAAATGTTTTTTACTTAAAATGAATATAATTACATAAATAAAATAATTGAAACAAAAAATATTAAAAACCTAAGTCTTTTTTACTTCAGTCATCCAGTTTCCCTCTTAAGAAGCTATCATTGCTAGTTTTTATGTATTCTTCTTGAAATAATATACAAATATATACACACACACAACTTTTAATTTTTACATAAAGAAAGGCATGCTATACATATGTCTCTGTGCCTTGGTTATTCACTGAAGGTATTCAAGCTTAAGAACGGCATCACCATATCTACATTTTAGGAAGAAGCAAAATGGATCAAAACCTTTGGCAGGAGAAAACTGGTGACTATGGGGGGAAAACAATTTCAGTGAATGGAGTTGGGAAACCAGATAGAAAGCTCTTGTTACAATCTGGTTTATGATGTCAAGAGTCTGGGTAATAGCATCAGGAGTCCAAACTGAGAAGAGGTGGTAATTAAAAGGAACAGAGTAATAATAGATAAGCCTTATTTGATTCCTGTTTCAAAAAAACCAACTTTAAGCAAGCAAAACTGTGGGAAAATGAGGGAAATGTCAACAAAGATGCAACATAAAAAAGATATTAAGGAATAAGTACTTTTAGGTATGATAATGGCATTATGACTATGCTTTTAAAGGAGAGATTGCCTTGGGATGTAATAAAGATACATACTAAAATATTTTGAGTTGAGATAATATGATTTGTGTCAAAATAATCCAGAGTGGTTCAAGGACAGAGCAGGGATGTCAGAAGATAAAATAAGACTGGTTGAGAGATGGTAATTATTGAAATTATTGATGGTGGGTGATGGGTATGTGAGGATGCAATACAACCACCCTCTCTACCTCAGGGCTTGTTTGAGACTTCTGTAATTAAAGGTTAATTAGAAATAAAAGTGCTTCCACTTCCAACAGATGGCATAAAAGAAATCAGATTTATTCTCCTGCTAGAATAAAAGAAGAGACAAAAATCCGTTTTCAAGACAATGGGCCTAATAAAGCAACAGAGATCTCTGAGAGACAAACAACAAAGAAAGTAAGCTTTGAGAATGCTGCCAGGCCACAGGAAGAGATATCCAGGCAATGTCTGATGGACTTTCTGACCTAAGCAAATGGAACTGAGAATCCAGAAGGAGCAGGGTGGCAAGAGTCACAAGACAGGGTACCAGAAAAGAGGGTGGCACACAAAATTAAGAAGACCTGCAAAAGGTCCCTGTTGACTCATTTAGTAGAGTACCCCAATCAGCACATGCATGTAAAGAAAATATTTAATTAAGGCCAGGAAAAGAACAATCTGAAAGAATTAGATGGATAAGTAATCTGAACTCACACAGAGGTATGAATAGTTGTTTTTCCCAAAAGTTTCCCAAAAGTTTCCCAAAAACTTCATTTCACTGAGAAATGAGTACTGAGAAGGTTCTCAGTATTGACAAATAAGGAGCACTAAACATTAACCTGCTCTCAACCAATCTTAAAAGCAAGACTCAGAAAGATGAAACTGCTTCCAAGTAACTGTGTCCCAGAACAAAGCTCAAGAGTATTTACCAGAATACAAAACCATCTAGTATTCAAAATAAAATTAACAATGTCTAGCATCCAAAAAAATTTATCAGACATGCAAAGAAGCAGGAAAATATTACCCACAATAAACAAGAAAATCAACCAACCAAAACCAACTCAGAAGTGATACAGATTTGAGAATTAGCAAAGACATTAAAAGTTATTATAATTGAATTCCATATGTTCAAAAAGCTAGAGAAAATATTGAACATGTTAAGTAGATATAAGGAAGGTATGAAAAAGATCAAAATTGGACTTCAGATTAAAAACTACAATTTCTGAAATGAAAATACACCATACGGGATTAATGGCTGCTTAGACACTGCAGAAGAAAACAGATCAGTGAACTTGAAGACATGACAACAGAATCTATCCAAAATGCAACAAGGAGACAAAAAAGATTGAAAATAAATAAACTGAGAGTGAACTATGGTAGAACTTTCAGTAGCCTAATAATGGGATCACCAAGGAGATCAAAGAAGGCAGAAAAAACTTTTTTCTGAAGTAAAGTACAATTTTCTATATGTGATAAAAACTGTAAGGCCATAGACCAAAGAAGCTCAATAAATCCTAAGTACCAGAAAGATGAAGTACAAGGCATGTCAATCAAATTGCTCAATATCAGCAATAAAGAGGAGGGCCTGGCTGGCTCAGTCAGTAGAGCATGCAACTCTTAAAATCAGAGTCGTGCTTCAAGCCCCACATTGGGTGTGGAGCCTACTTAAAAAAATAAATTCAGCAATAAAGAGAAAATCTTAAGAGCAGCCAAGAAAAAAAAGACTCACTGCATACACAGAACAAAGATAAGAATGACAACAAATTTCTTATGTGAAAAAATATCTGTGAAAAGAGAGAGCAATACCTTTAAAGTACTAGGGAGACAGTCAACCTAGAAATCAATACTCAGCAAAAATACCTTTAAAATCAATTATTTTTTGATATATAAGAGCTGTAAAAAATTCTCACCAATAGATCTGTACTATAAGAAACGTTAAAGAAAATCTTTAAGAAAGTAGAAAAATAATACAAATGGAAATATGGATCTACACAAAGGAGAAAAGAACACCGAAGCTGGCAACTACACAACAGTCTTATGATCTACAAGCTCTCTGATAAAAGTCTCTGTAAGATTTTTTTTTATCTCTTAAGAATCTTCTAAAAAACAAGCACACACACTAAAAAAAAAAAAAAAAAAAAAAAAATCTATCCTCCTCCCTCCCCCCACGAAAACACACATAGAGTTAGAGAGTTTTCCCCATGCTATTTTAGGAGGAAAGTATGCTGTGTCTTAGACTTCTAATGGAATACTGCCACCACTTGTCTCAAAAGAAATTTAACAAAAATGTGTCATTACCTATATTAAATCTGTATTATACCAACGCTTGTTATGTTGATAAAAAACAGACCAATTATTTTCCAAAGAATGTTTTAACTTAAGAAGGCAAATATTGCTGTGCCAGAGGTTCTTAACAAGTTAATGACAAACTGAATAATGAATTTTGCTGAGCTTCCTAGCGGCCAAATAAAATGGGAAAAAACTGGCTTATAAAGTTTCAATTGCCTGGCAGCATAAAGAAAGCACATAGATTTCTGGTAAAGTAAATTTTAAAATTTGTATCAGAAAATATATCAAATAACTCATATTTAAAAAAAAAGGTTTGGCTAACATGGTACATAACAATAACAATAGCTAACATGTTCTAACTACTTATTATATCAAAGCACTGTACCAACACTTCCTATGCATTGTCTCACTTCATCTTTACAATCATCCTAAAAGTCCGACACTATTACTATTCCCATTCACTACAACTACACCAATGAGACAGAAATATTCTGTCTTTTCTATCACTTTTCTATAAAAGCCAAAGGGGTATTAAATCTTAACTCAGAAAAGGCATTCTGCAGGTAGACAAGATAATACATGTTTATTCTGAAAATCACCTTTCATAAACATTTATTAAAATATTTCTTGCTGATTCTACTTTGTTGAATTGACTTTATTCAACCCACAATTTGTACAAATTGCAAACATCCATAAAGCAAACAGCTACATTGCTTCAACATGTGTATATAAATATATAGAGAGATCTTTCTTTAGCTTATTTTTTCCAGATACATATCATATAGAAAGCGGTTATGTTTATCTTGAAAAACAGAAACGTTACCAGATAAATTATATTTGCCAATGAACACCTGGGAAGTTATCACATGGAGAAATGTCCTAAGTTATTTTGTGTAGATCCAAGGAATAGCACAAGAACCAACAGAGAGACCACAGGGAGGATGATTTCATTTCAACATGAGCGGGAAAATATTTAACACACTCCAATCCATAAATGGAACTGGATCACTTTAAACATTCACTGGGTTCTCTTGCACTGAAAGCAATGAAGCAGAGAATAAAAATCCCTGTGTCACAAATGTTCTAAAAAGGAATTCTGCTTTGGATAGTGTGTTAGTTTCCTAGAGCTACCGTAACAAAATACCACAAACTAGGTATCTTAAAACAACAGAAATTTATTGTCTCACAGGCTAGAAGTCCAAAATCAAGGTGCCAGCAAGGCCACACTCCCTCTGAAAACTGTAGGGAAGGATCCTTCTTTGCATCACTCTAGCTCCTGGTGGAGTGCTGGTGATCCTGGCCATCCCTTGGCAGTTGCAGCACTTGGATCTCTGCTTCTGTCACTGTAGGATTATTCTCCCCACCTCCCCCGCTGCCCTCACCCATGTTTCTGTCTTTGTGTCTGTTCTCCACTTCTTCTAAAGACACCAGTCCTACTGGATTAAGGACCCATCATCCTTCAGTATGACCTCATCTTAACTAATTACATCTGCAAAGACTCTATTTTCAAACAAGGTCACATTCTGAGGTACCGAGCATTAGAAATTCAACATACCTTTTTGGCAGACACAATTTAACTCATGACAGACAGGAAAAAATGAGAGAATTATCTAAGATGCTTAAGCTTTAGGTACATATGAGAGAAGAACATTGTATTATATATGAACAGAACATTTCCAATTCATTCATTTGTTCTATTTACTCATGTCACTCATTTGACAAATATTTGCTACTATAAAATATATAAATACAAATATAAATATACTTGAGCACTGGAGACACACTGAAAAAAACTCCTGCCCTACGGAGGCTGCATTCAAATAGAGTAAAAATGGCCATCATTTATGAGTATCTATCTATTCTGTCAGACATTGTACTAAAAATCTACATGTTATCTCATTAGTCTTCACAACAACCTGTTAGTTAACAACTTTTACCCTCTTTACATGACAAAACGAAGGCATAAAAACCACTGTTTGTTGAAGGCCATCATCTCATTAGTGAATTGACCCATTTTTGGTTATAAAAATGACCTTTTTATCTTAAGTGACACTCTTTTTGTCTAGAAGTCTATTTTATCCGATACTAATATAAACACTCCAGTCTTCTTAAGCTTATTGTTTGTATGCACTTGGTACAAATAGCATGTCTAGAAGTTACTCTGAAGAAACGGAGTAATTATATCTGCAATGCCTAAAGAATACTTTGAATTCCTTGGGTTCAGTGCTCACTGATTCTCATTTACGTAGGTCTCCGACTATTGCAAAACAAATTAATCCACCAATTCTATAGGCTTGAATTACATTTCCCTACTCAACTCCTATTTCTGAGGTTTTTATTTGTTTAAATGTCCCAAATATACCTAGGAATGAAACAGCACAGGAGAGGCTCCAACCCAAGCTTAATGGTGGTGTTTCCAACAACGGAAGATTTCAAGACACTGAATGACCAACTTTTAACACTGCTGTCAAAGAAATCCATGAATTGGGTGAAAATGCCATACTTACTAGATGAAAGGTAGCTTTTTACTCTATCAACTTACAATTCCAGTATTAAAAATACCTTATTATTTGTGCCAAGCACTTGATAAGCAGAAATACATAGTTGGTGTCACTTAGAAATTAAATGAATACAGGAGAATTATCACTGCTAATATCTACTAATTTGAAATTTATGGTAAGTTTGACTGGTGCTATAGTTAAGTTTGGCTCTGGTCTATTTTCTAGGCAAATGAGAAATGAAACTATAATCAGTATTTCAGTATCAACTATTTTTTGCTTTAGAAACACCATTTACCTTCCATTACGCACATAAATTATGTGCCCATATTGTTTTCATAGTCTTTTAAGTGGCCCCTTAAAAATAACTATCAGTCTTGTGAACTATACCTCAATAATAAAAATAATTTTTAATAAAAAATAAAACCTCAAAAAACCTATCAGTCTTTTTTAAGCTCAGTTTCAGTCATAATACTTAAAGGAAAATTAGTAAAACTTTAAAAAATACTCTTTAACTCTGAATATTTATCAATTCAAACCAGCCTTTCCCCTAATTATTCTGAATAGCACAATACCTAAATCAGAACAGATAATTTAATACAAATTTGCATACAATAACAGCTTCATGGTTAAACCCTATGTGGTAGCTAACATTCTAGAATATATGAAAGAATATTAAATTATACCACCTGGAAATACAGCAAAATACTCATTAAGAATACAGGCAGAACTCACCAAATTTACCAGTATCTGACTACTTTTGTACCATAGGCACAAAGGGCAGGCTTCCCCAAGATGGGCCAGTTGGCATGAAGATTATTTTGACTTCAAAGTAATCAAAACCCCACAGATTCAGGAAAAGCTCTTTACTTCTCCCTCAACTGCCTAAATTTAATTGGAAAGGAGAACCTATACCAAGAGGAGAGCTATTAACAGAGGTTCCTCTTAATAAATTTGACCACTTAACAGGGCAACCTTTGTCTTCCAAACATCTCCTCTCACCATCCTGATAATGATCTTCTTCCCCCTGTATCCCCAGACTTTATGGGTCTCCCTAGCTCAGGATGTCACATAAGCATCCTGTTGCCTGCCTTTGGAATTCTGTGTGTGTGGATTCTGAATACTTACCAAACTAAATTTGATTTTCTTTTGTTAATTTGTCTCATATCCATTGGATTCTTAGTCCAGCTTAGAAATACTTTGAGGTGCAGAGGAAATTTCTTCCCAATAGTACTCACTGAAATATATCTTCTTACCTGCAGTTTCATTTCTTCTAAGTCTTTAGTTTTCTCTACTAATTCCCCTCGTAGCTCTTCAAGCAGCAGCTGAAATTTTTCCTGGTGAGTTTGCTTTTCATTTAATAGGCGCTTGAGTTCATTTTGTGACTTTATGTACTCATCTTGCAACCTGATTTAAAAAAAAAAAAACTCAATTTTAAGGATATCCTTTACTTTCTAATGATCTTACTTTATGTAAAATCAACCAACACTACAGAACAAGACCTTATTCCATTAAATTCACAAACATCTTTTCTTTATAGAGTTTCACTTAATTATTAACACTGTAGTTTACAAATATAATTTTACTTAAGGGGCGCCTGGTGGCTCAGTTGGTTAAGCATCTGACTCTTGATTTCAGCTCAGGATATGATCTCACGGTTCATGGGTATGAACTTCGTGTCATGCTCTGCACTAACAGTGTGGAGCCTGCTTGGGATTCTCTCTTCCCTCTCTCTGCCCTCCCCCCACCCTCTCTGTTTCAAAATAAATACAATTTTACTTGAGGGGGAAAAACACACTTAGCCACCTAGATACATTTAATTTTCTAGGTCTTGCTACTTTCAAAGCAAGACTTTTATCAACTCAAAAAACACTTGAGATCATGGTTAGTTTTGAATTAACTACTTTTAAAGTGAAAATTTTACTATTAAAAAGTTTTAAAACTATATACTGCAAACTAACAAAAATATACTGTATGTTCCAGAACAAATTCAGACAAAAATATATTTAATAAGGCCCCTCACCTCCAAATTTAAGCAATTTACCTTGTGTGTTCAGCTTTAAGAGTCTGATAGTTAGTTTTATGATGTTCACATCGTAACCTTTCATCAATTAACATTTTTTGCACCTCAGACTGAGAAGATGTCAGCCCACTGTCTCCACCAGGAGGAAATGTGGTGGGAAAAGTGTCCATACTGTTAAGTGAGCAAATCACCATGTAAAAGTAAGTTCTGGCTTCCTTATTGTCTTAGTTTTCTTTTCAAGAGTATTTTCCACTTCCTTCTTGCTAAGACGGACACTCAGGATACCAAATTATACCTGTACAGAGAAATGAACTTGGTTAGTGATGAGTTAAACTCTTTCAGTGTTACAGTCTTTTTATCATTTCTTGTTATTCAACTATCATTTCTATAACAAAGCCCAATTTTCAGATTTCTAATTGTTCATAAAACAAAAAGAACAAAGTTGAATCATACCTTAACAAACTTTCTTTACTTCCACACCAAGCTTATGTGACCATCAATTTCACATCTTCAAGTACTGACCTAACTAGAACTACCAACTTTTCCAGTTTAGGTCCTCTTGGATTCACAAACCACAGATAGTTCCTGAAGCTACTGGGGTAAACTTGAAAGAAAGATCCTAGTACAAAATCCACACTGTGAAATCAGGGGAAAAACCATCTGTAACTTGACAAATGGCTAGAGAAAATTATAATGTTCACAAAGATGACCTTCAACAAGTAACTATGTCTGTGATTAATCCTACAAAGGGTCTTTTATTTGACACAAGGTGAGCTGTACTCATGCTATTGACTCAGAAGAGAAATCAGTCCACACATAAATGTTGATCACCTATGTGTTTGCGCTGTACTATGAACAGGAAACTAAATCACCCCAGCTATCCCCAAAAGCACTGATCCAGGATTATGAAAGTAACTGTTTGTCTAGAAGTAAAAAATAAGGACAAAGTGTTCTTATTGTAAATAATTAAAAATGAAAGTTTTAATCAAAACAATTCTGCCCCCTTTAGCTTTCTTAGTCTTTGTCAAGACTATTTCATCTTTCCTTAATAGCATCTCCACTGGTCATGGGTTATCATGAAATACCTTTTCTTTCTACAAGAAAAGATCTTTAGCATACACAAACCAATGGCAAATTACTCAGTCTCTCTTGTATTACACCATTTCTGATAAATTAATGTGATGTCTGCATATTACCTAAGATGACTTTTAAACTAAAATAAAGTTACTTTGGTTTCCTGTCAAATCACATTTTAACAGAAGGAAAGAAGTCCTTCAAGAAAACTTCACATATTATTCATGTTAAATGTGCAACAGTGCACTGTTTGTAGCAGCTGCCACAGTATTATCCTGTCAAAAGTATACATGTGTCAGGGAATTAACTAACTGGATCATAAAACTGGCACATAATTTTGAGTCTGCTTTTTGATCCAAATTAATTTTTACGAGATAGAAACACGCAATGTTAACTTATCTCATACTTTCTAATGATACCACCAAAAGGCATTAAAAGGCTTTAATTTTAATTAGCTAAAAGCTTAAACTACATAAGAAAAAACCAACAGCTACCCTTTAGTCCCACTACTAGTGAAACAAAGATTTCCAAGATAAAATGAATAATTTTATTTTCTATTCTAGTTGACAGCAAATATTCTAACTCCTACGTTAAAATGGAAGTTAAGGGTGGCTCAGTCAGTTGAGCGTCCGACTCTTGATTCCAGCTCAGGTCATGATCTCATGGTTCGTAGGTTCGTGCCCCACGTCAGGCTCTGTGCTGACAATGCTGAACCTGCTTGGAATTCTCTCCCACTCCCTCTGCCCCTCCCCCCCCCACCCACGTGCACATGCATGCGTACCTTCTCTCTCTCAAAATAAATAAACTTTTAAAAAAATAAAATAAAATGGAAGTTAAGTCCCCATAGAAATAAAATTCAATAAGACCTGGATATTTTAGGAAAATAGAGTTAATGATTTAAATTCTTCCCTTCTGGCAGTAAAATCTACTACAAGTAGTTTTCAGGACTTCACTAATTGCAGGATATCCATTTCTTAATCAGCACAACCATTACCTTGTTAACCTTAAAAAACAAAAAAAAACAAAACAAAACAAAACAAAAAGCAGTGTTTCTTCTTCTAGCTGGTATAGTAAAGTAGCATCCAGGTACAAGGTCAAGTCCATCTCTTCCTGTTGGGTCTACAATTGGTAGGGAATGAGAGCTCCCCTTGCTGAACCTCCCAACTTCATTTTAATGAGGTTTCCCATTATTAGTTTTCATAACCTCATCTCCAAATCTAGTTCTGTTGCAAATGTATCTGTATTGCCCTCTGGTATTTTCTTGACTCAAAGTTATGAACTCCTGGGTTTCATCTGCCAATAGTCTTTTTCAGACTTTTCTCCTCTGTTAATTTCAGAATCACAGAAAACTATCTGCTTATTTGCCAAGTCTTACCAAGGTCAGAATGAATTTTTTATCTGTTTTTCGGTATTTTGCAGATATATTGTCCTCCAGTTCAGCAGTAATCAATTTATCAATGAAAATCTTGGAAAATATAGTTATGGTAGTCCTCCAAGAAGATATCTAGTAACATAGACAGAAAGGCCTCATAAAACATAAGTCTTTCTCTGAACTTCAAAAGTGGTTCCACAATTCTATATTCAAGCTTACAAAGAAACAACTTCTAAATTTCATGCTAATTATATAAGGAGGCTTTTAGCAAAAAACAAAAATCCCAATTAGCTAAACACTGTGGGAAGTGTTTTACCAATCTCTTATACCAAGAAATGTGAAGATAGCCTTCACTTCCAGTAATAAAGGACTAGGTAATTTAGATCATGCTTCCTGCCTAGGACAAGAAAATCTGGACATATGTTTTAAAAATCTGCTTGAAGACACTGGAAAACTAACAACAGAATAAATATTTACTGAAATGGAAACAAGGGAAGATGTGAACGCAGAAAGAGGAGACTGGAATTTGGGACCACTGTTCTCCTAGGGGCATTTGCCAGTTCCAGAGACTGGGAGACTGAATGCCTTCTGACAGCCTTCGTATTCAAAGACACAGACTAGAACAGCAAGGAGAAGGCCTGGTGAACACCCCCCTCCATTTTGGATACAGACTTTAAAGGCTTACCCTTATTATTGCTACTAAGGGTAATTCAGGTGAATTATATTAGAATAGGCTGCAACTTGCTCTAAAAAACAATTTTACAAATAAATATGACACAATAAAATTTTTTTAGAAATTTTAAAACTCAAGTCATGGGAAGATAAGAGAACATGAACTAAAGTCACAAGAAGCAAAAGTATTTAAATAGATAACATGAGAGCCTCACTATCAGAGTTGTCAGACAACGATTCTAAAAATTTTCTTATATTAATATTATCTATAAGACAATAGGAAACAAGGTTGAGAATCTTGTAAGAGAATTCAAAACCATAGAAAGAAACCAATGTAAACTCTAACACTGAAAAATTCTATAACCAAAAGTAAAAACTCAATGCACAAGCAGCATAACAGCCAAGATAAAACATACTTTAAGAAGGAATTAGAAGTTAAAAGAAAATATTCAAGATAAATTAGGAAGAGAAACAAGAATGAAAAATACAAAAAAGGAAATAAATACAGAAAATAAAGTTAAAATGTCATTCTAACAGATATGCCATTGAGTCCCAGAAGGAGAGAGAAGAGTATAGAAGCAATACCTGCAAAATAAATAGACAGGTAAATAGATACTTGAGAACCTCCCCCAAAAATGTTCTAAAAACCCCAAAGACATAAATAAAAAGAATTCCACCTACATCACATTAAGAAATCTGCACCTAAGAACATCACCTTAAGATCTTCCTAAAGAAAAAGGGAAAATCTTAAGATCAGTCCAGAAAAGAGACATGTCTTGAAAATAAGCAATAGAACTGACTTCAACAATGAAAGCCAGAACACGATACCTTTATAGTGCTGAAAGAAAATAACTGCCAAACTAACATTCTATAAATATAGCAAAAAAAAGGAAAATCTTTAGAGAACAGTGGTAAAATAAAGACATTTTCAGACAAATGGAACAAATTCATCCCAGAAGATGCACAGCAAAAGAAACAGTAAAGGAGTCTTCCATACACAAGGAAAATTACCTTAGATGTGAACTGGACAATGCAAAAATAAAGATAAATGAAAACCGGAAATATGTGCATAATTCTAATTGGACACAGACTGCATAAAATAATACCTTAGGATTTCTTAACAGATATAGTCTTATAATACATAAAGAAATGGCATCTAAGTCAGTAAAGGTAGAATTACAGATCCCTTGCACTGTATAGGAAAGGCTAAAAGTATCAATGAATATTACACTTTGAGAAGTCAAAGATGCATAATATAATCACTAGGAAAGGGGTGGGAAAATTATAGCTCATGAGCCACATTTGGCCTGTATTCTTCTTTCACATAGTCCCAAGCCAAGAATGTTTTAAGAGCTTAAAAAGAAAAAAAAGAAAAACAATGAATACAGATGAAAAAATCCTCAACAAAATATTAACAAGTTGAATCCAATAATGTATAAAAAGATTTACACATCATGACCAAGTAGAATTTATTCCAGGCATGCAAAGCTGGTTCAACATTTAAAAAACGTCAATTAACGTAATCCATTACACAAATAGACTAAAGCAAAAAAATCACACGATCTTATCAATAGATGCAGAAAAAGTACTTGACAAAATCCAATATCCATTCATAATTTTAAAAACTCAAACTAGGTATGGAGGGGAACTTTCTCAACTTGATAAAGAACATGTATAAAAACTCTACAGCTAACATCATAGAGGTGAGAAAATAGAAATTTTTCCACTAAGATCAAGAACAAATAAAAACGTCCCCTCTCACCACTTCTTTTCAATATCATAATGGGAAGTCTTAGCTAATGTATTAAGCCAAAAAAATAAAATAAAACACATACAAATACAGAAGGAAGAAATAAAACTGTCTTTCTTTGCACAGGACATGATTATCTGTGTAGAAGATCAAATTTTAAAAAAATACTCCTGGAACTGATAAACATTATAGCAAGGTTGCAGGATAGAGTTAACACAAAAAAGTCTATCAGGGCACCTGGGTATCTGAGTCAGTTAAGAGTCCAACTCTTGGTTTTGGCTCAGGTCATGATCTCATGGTTCCCAAGTTCAAGCCCCCCAGCAGGCTCTGCACTGACAGTGCAGAGCGTGCTTTGGATTCTCTCTCTCTCCCTCTCTCTCTGCCCCTCCCACATTCTCTCTCTCTCAAAATAAACACATAAACAAACAAAAAAAGTCTATCACTTTCCTATGTATCAGCAATGAACAGAAGAAATTTGAAATTTAAAATAC
The DNA here is from genome assembly GCF_016509475.1 of Prionailurus bengalensis. NCBI lineage: Eukaryota > Metazoa > Chordata > Mammalia > Carnivora > Felidae > Prionailurus > Prionailurus bengalensis. The sequence goes on from NC_057358.1 coordinate 115,761,311, forward strand.
CATTTACATTAGTACTTCCCAAAATGAAATAGCTATAAACTTAACAAAACATGTACATTTTTTAATATGAGGAAAATTACTAAACTTTGATGGAAAACAACAAAGAACTAAATAAATGGAAAGATACTCTATGTTCATGGATAGGAAGACTCAATACTGCCAAGATGTAAGTTCTTCCCAACTTGATGGATAGATTCAATACGATCCCCAGAAGTTATTTTGTGGATATCAACAAACTAATTCTAAAATTTATGCACAGAGACAAGAGACACAGAATAGCCAACACAATATTGCATAAGAACAAAGTCAGAGGACTGACACTATCTGACTTTGAAACTTACCATAAAAGCAAAAGTATGAGAGCGTGATATTGAAAAAATAACAAATAGATTACTGGAACAGAAGAGTCCACATATAGACTAAACTATAGTCAACCGATCTTTGACACAGGAGCACATGCAAAAGTAATGCACGTGCCAAAAAAAAAGTGGATCTAGGCAGATGTTATACCTTCCACAAAAATTAGCTCAAATGTACATAAATATAAAATGCAAAACTATCAAATTCCTGGAACATAACAAAGGTCCCTGGTATGACAGTGACTTTTTAAATACACAACCAAGGGCAAGATCCATGAAAGAAATAACTGGTGAGTTACACTTCATTAAAATTTAAAACTTCTGCTCTGTGGGGGCTCCTGGGTGGCTCAGTCAGTTAAACATCTGACTTGGGCTCAGGTCATGATCTCACGGTGAGTTCGAGCCCTGAATCGGGCTCTGGGCTGACCGCTCGGAGCCTAGAGCCTGCTATGGATTTTGTGTCTGTCTCTCTTTCTTCCCTTCCCCTGCTCACACTCTGTCTGTCTCTCAAAAATAAATAAACATTAAAACTTCTGTTCTGTGAATGACACTGTCAAGAGAATGAGAAGTCATAGACTGGGAGGAAATATTTGAGAAAGACCAATCTGATAAAGGGCTATTAAGCAAAATACACAAAGTCAGACTCAACAATAAGAAAACAAACAACTGAATTAAACAATGGCCCAAAGGCCTTAACACACCTCTCACCAAAGAAGGTACACCAATGGCAAATAAGCATATGAAAAGATGTTCAACAACGTAAGTCATTAGGGAATTGCAAATTTAAGCAATAAGGTACTACTAAAAACCTATCAGAATGGCCCAAATACAAACAATGACAACACCAAATGCTGGTGAAAATGTGGAATAACAGGAACTCTGATTTATTAGTCTTACCATATAGTCCAACAGCACTCTGTGTTATTTACCCAAATTAGATGAAAACTTACATTCACACACCAAAAAATTGCACATGAATGCTTATAGCAGCTTTATTCATAATTGCCAAACCTTGGAAGCAACCAAGATGTCCTTTAGTAGGTGAATGGATAAACTGTTGTATATCTCAACAACAGAGTATTATTCAGCCCAAAAAAGAAATGACCATCAAGCCACAATAAGATGTGAAGGAAACCTTAAGTGCATATTACTAAGTGAAAGAACCCAATCTAAAAGGGATACATACTGTTGGATTCCAACTATATGACATTCTGGAAGAGATGAAAAGGTACAGCATATAAGATTTTTAGAGCAGTGAAATTATTCTGTAGAATATTATTATCACAGAATACATGCCCACATACATTTGTTAAAACTCAGAATATACAACACCAAGAGTGAACCTTAATGTAAACTATGGACTAAGAGTGATAGTGACATGTCAGTATAGGTTCCTCAATTGTAACAAACATAGCACTCTTCTGGGAGATGATGTTCTTGGTGTTAATAGTGGGGGAGGCTGTGCATGTTTGATGCAAGGGGTACATGGCAATTCTCTGTAGTTTCTGCTCAATTTTTATACAAACCTAAAACAACTTTGAAAAAGGAAAGAAAGAAGGTAGAGAGGGGGAAAAGAACACATAAGAGAAACTATACATGGCCTGAAGAATCTAAAATATTTACTTATCTGATTCTTCATATTAAGTTTCCTGAACCTATTTGTGGGATAACCACTAAGAATGCTAAACGGGTGGAAAATTTTTAATTACTCAAATCACTCTAATAAAGGGTTTCTCAACCTTTACACTACTGATATTTTAGACCAGATAATTCTTTGTGGGAAGGGGGCTTTCCTGTACATTGTAGAATATTTAGTAACATATTCCTCGTCTCTACCTATTAGATGCTAGTAGTACTCCTCCCCCCAGTAGTAAAAAACAAAAGGTCTCCACATTTTACCAAATGTACCCTAGAGAGGCAAAAATCACCTCTGTCCTTCCTTTGAGAATCACCCCTCCATTAAGAATTCTATTTATTTTTTTAATGTTTATTTATTTTGAGAGAGCAAGCAGGAGAGGGGCAGAGAGAGGGAGACACAGAATCCAAAGCAGGTTCCAGGCTCTGAGGTGTCAGCACAAAGCCCGACACAGGCTCAAACCCACAAACCACAAGACCATTACCTGAGCCGAAGTCAGACGCTTGACCAACTAAGCCACCAGGTGCACCAAGAATTCCATTTAAAAGAAGGCAAGCAGGGAGATAAGATGGAACATAAATAAGCAGGAAAACAAACAGTTACACAATAGACTTAGGCACATATCATTAATTACTCTAAAGTAGATAGATTAATGCTTCAAATAAGAAACGTAAAAAAAATATCACCCAACTATGTATCTTTTTATATGACTTTTTAAAACATAAGGACATGAAGACTGAAAAAAACCCCAAAAATATAATTAAGCATTACTCTAAAGACAGATGACAGAATTACATTAATATCAGATAAAGTAGAATTTAAGGTCAAAAAATAATAACAATCAACAGAAACAGTACAGTAGATGAAGTAAGACATTTGTAATGATAAAAGATTAAATACACCAGAAAGGTATGACAATTTTATACACAAATAAAGTAGAAGGGGTCAGAACTACAGGGTAAATAGATAGATTCAGAATCATAGGGGTATAATTTAACCACTATTCTTGGTAACCAGTAGAAAAAACACAAAAAAGTAATCAGTAAGAATATAGACAACTTAATCAATATAATTAACCCACCTGACCTAACATATATAGAAAACTATTCCCAGAACTATAGAATACACATTCCTTATAAACATACATGTCACATTTATAAATACTGACTACATGCTGGGTATTTTTTAAAAATATTTTAAAAATTTTAAAAACAAAATTATACAGACTATTTTTCTGGTCACAGTGCAATTAAACTAAAACAACAGAAAAAAGTAACTGAAAAGCTATATATGCCTAGAAAGAATACATTTCTAAACAACATGAATTAAAGAGAAGGTCACAACAGAAATCAGAAAATATCTAGAAGTAAATGAAAACTGATAAGACATCTTAAAACTTTTGTAGTAAAGACTTCTGCTTCTGGGATGATGGAGCAGATGTATATTTCCCTATATAATCCCACTAATACAAATAAATGTCCTGAACGGTATACATATATAAAACAACTCTCAAAAATAGAGACCAGCAGCCAAACCGGCTAAAAACCTCGGAATATCAAAATTGACACACAGGTGGGTTCCCAGGGATTCCTTTTCATATATGATCTCCAACCTGGAGCTAAACAAGGTGGCAATGGTTTCAGACTTGGGGAAGGGGCAAAAAAAAAAAAAGGCCTTAACAAAAGCCTGCTCTCTTAGCCAAAGAAAGAAGAAAGGGGAAACCTAGCAAGACAAAAATGTTTTAGACAATAAAATCTACTCCAGGAAAATACTACAGAAAAAACTGTGACTCCACCACCAACCGTGCCAGCAAAGGCCAGATTGTTAGGAGGTACTCTAATATCCTGCCAGCTTGCGTGGTATATAAGAAGGTCAACAAGGAAGTTGGGACTTTTATCCCTGCTGAGTGGTAATAAAGTCCCATGCTTCTGTAATGTCAGTGGAGACTACGCAGGAAACCTGAACTTTCCCCCCTACCAGCAGTAAGGAAGAGCACCTACCTCACACTGTTGAAGAGCCATCAGATAAGCGCTAGTCCAGAGTTAGGTCTGGCACTACCACTCAGTGGTAACAGGCTACTCTTTCTAGGGTGACAGTGGGGACCACCTGAGGAGCCAGAACTCCATGGCACCCAGCAAGAATGATGATCGCCCACAACTCAGGTGACAACAGAAGCCAACAGGGGAACCTAGACTTCTACCCCTTATCTGGCAATAATGGGGCATTTCCCCCCTTTCCTGTGCCAGAGAAGTGTCAGGAAAAGCCAGAAATAGTAAACAGTCTCATAACATAATACTCTACATGTCCAGGTTTCAAAAGAAAATCACTAGTCACACCAAGAATGAGAAAGGTCTCGGGGCGCCTGGGTGGCGCAGTTGGTTAAGCGTCCGACTTCAGCCAGGTCACGATCTCGCGGTCCGTGAGTTCGAGCCCCGCGTCGGGCTCTGGGCTGATGGCTCGGAGCCTGGAGCCTGTTTCTGATTCTGTGTCTCCCTCTCTCTCTGCCCCTCCCCTGTTCATGCTCTGTCTCTCTCTGTCCCAAAAATAAATAAACGTTGAAAAAAAAATTTTTTTAAAGAATGAGAAAGGTCTCAAACTGAAAGTAAAAGGACAAGTGATGGATGCCAACACTAAGAGAAAAAATATGTTAAAGTTATCTGGCAAAGATTTTAAATAAGCCATGCTAAAAATATTTCAGTGAATAATTACAAACAAGCCTGAAATAAATTTAGAAAAAAAGACACAGCAAAGAAATACAAGTCTCAGCAAAGAATAGAAGATACAAAGAAGAACCAAGTGAAATTATAGAACTAAAAAATACAATGACCAAAATAAAAATCTAAGGATGAGCTCAAAGGCAGAAATAGAAAAGAGGGGTGCCTGGGTGGCTCAGTTGGTTAAGCATCCAACTTCAGCTCAGGTCATGATACACAGTTCGTGAGTTCAAGCCCCATGTCCGGTTCTGTGCTGATGGCTCAGAGCCCGGAGCCCTGCTTTGGATTCTGTGTCTCCCTCTCTCTCTCTGCCCCTCCCCTGCTAATGCTCTGTCTCTCTCTCTCTCAAAAATAAATATTTAAATTTTTTTTATTAAAAAAAAGAAATAGAGAAGAAAAAGAATGAATTAGAAGACAAAGCAACAGAAATCACTTAACCTGAATAGAAAATAGATGTAAAAAGTAACAGATGTTCAGGAACTTGTGGGACAGAAATAAAACATCCACCATTTGTGTCATTGGAGTATGATTCCATTTATAGTAATAATCAAAATAGGTAAATCGAGAGAGATAGAAAACACATTGATGGCTACCAGGGACTGAGGGGAGGGAGAAAAAGTGACTGTTCAATGGATACAGAGTTATCTTAGAAGGTGATAAAATGTTTGGGAACCAGATGGAGGTGATAGATGTACAACACTATGAATGGACAAAATACCACCGAATTCTCTACTTTAAAACATTTAATTTTATGTTATATGAATTTTGGCACAACATAAAAAAAGAAACCACAAGCTAGGAACTGGAAGGCACATCAATTTAAAAAAAGATGTATACAAAAATAATACACCACTCTACTTGATTCTAAAATCTCTGTGCCATCCTTTTTTTTTGTTACTTTTTAATGTTTATTTATTTTTGAGAGAGAGACAGAGGATCCAAAGCAGGCTCTGCACTATCAACACAAAGCCCAATGTGGGGCTTGAACTCACTAACCATGAGATCATGACCTGAGCCATAAGTCAGACACTTAACCAACTGAGCCACTGAGGCACTCCTGTACCTTCCTTTGGAAATGCAATCAAGACCAGGATGTCCATCATCATCAATTTTATTCAACAATGAAAATAACCAACAAAAAATGTGGAACAAGACAAAGATATAAAAGGTTAAAAAACTGGGAAGGAAAAATAAAACTTTCTTTACATACAGATTGTTCTAATTGTGTATGTAGAAAATCCAAAAGAATTTATAGAGAAATCATCAGAAGAACTTGGTGAAGACTGCTAGGTGGATGAATATAAAAATTAACTGCACTCTACGTGTCAGCAATATTTTTAAAGACATTTTAAAAGCACCAAAGAATATCAAATACCTAGGCAAAAAGATGTGCAAACCATTACACAGATACCCATTAGAGAAACTAAAAAAGACCTATATACATAGAACTATGTACCATATACTGGAAAACAACATTCTAAAGATATAAATTCTCCCCAGATACATGGATGTAATACCAATCAATATCCTAATAAGTAGGGGTGCATGCATGTGTGTTACGTGTGTGTGTGTGTGTGTGTGTGTGTAAAATTTAGCATACTGATTCAGAAATTTACATGGAAATACAAAAGGCCAGAAATCTTGTAAAGAACAGCAGAAACTATTTTAGAAAACAAGATAGGAGGACTGGATATCAAGACGTTACAAATCTACAGTTATTAAGACACATCGACCCATGTAAGACATTTAAGAACAAAGGTGGTTTTGCTAATCAGTGAGGAAACAGAAGTCTGCAATAAAAAGGTGCTGGGACAACCAGATCACTTTATGGACCTGGGCCCAACTTTGCATTATGCACTAAAATTAACTGTAGTTGTACTGAAGCTCTAAATGTGAAAAAGCAAAAAAAAAACAAAAACAAAAACAAAAAAAAAACAAAAAAAACAAAGTTACTGGAATATAGGAGAGTGCTTTCAATAACCCATGGCAGGAAAAAAAAAAAAAAAACCATACTAAAAAAGCTAAAAAGCAATTTCCTGAAAAAATAAGATTGAGCAACTTTTCTCTGTTGATGAGCCATTTGGATGTCCTCTTTTGTGAAAAGTTCATTTGAACCTTTTACCCAATTATTTCTCTTGAATTATCTTTTTACATAGTAATGTGTAGGATTTATTTTTAAAATTAAAATCACAATGAGAAAACCAAAACGATTGACCATAACAAGTCTAAAGAGGAGGAGAAGCAACAAGTTGTGGTGTAAACTGGTATATCCATGTTAGAAAAAAAATGAGCACTACTCACGTTAAAGATGTATATATACCATGACTCAATAATACTTCTACTTGAAACCTACCCCGCCAAAATGTGAGTACAAGTACACCAAGAGATTTCTGTTGTAAAGTTACTGCTCGTAACAATACTATTCCCAGATGAAACCTAGAAAACAAACCAAATGTCCATTAACAGCTGAAGACACATATTGTGACATAATGAAACTAGCACTTTACGACAACGAAAATAACCTACAGAAACACTCCACACAGGTGAACTTCAAAAATACTGTGCGAAAGACAGACAAAAAAGCACACTATTCTAAACATAAAGTTCAGAAAAAATTAAAAACGGGCAAAACTGTAGGACTTAGAAGATACATGCTTAGGTGTGTTTAGGTTATAAAACTATAAAAAGAAGTGATTAACGTAAAAGTCAGGACAGTGTTACCAGAGAAAAGGCCATCAGTGTTCTGCATTTTGATCTTTGTTGTGGTTAAATTGGGGGTTTGCTTTGTAAATCACTCAAAGGATAGTTTTTGTGCACTTTTCTGCTTTTTATAATTCACAATTTTTTAAAACATTCAGAATTTCAAATTCTAAAATTCAAAGTTTTAAACGTTCAAAGATCTGGCTCGTATCTCAGGCTTTGTCTCTTCCTTCACTCTGAGGGAGATGGCAGTGTTCATCTCTAGCGCCTGATCCAGTGGGAACGCCACGTGTACCTCCTTGTATGTGGCCCAGCAGTCTTTCCCTCTGGCTCCCTTCCAATTTCCTCTCCCATCCTGTCCTAATAGAAGTGCTAACATTCCTTTCCAGTAATCAGAGTAGCCTTCTAAAGTTCCTTTGTAGGTAGGGGCTCCAGTCACCTGCTGCTGAGACTAAAGAAGATGTGGTTGGCTCTTTAAAAAAAAAAAAAAAAAATCTGACTCAATATCATCAAGGATCCTGGTCTTTTTCATTGAAACTGCGTACAGAAAATCTCATTGAAGGGGGAGATCCCACACACCACCACTCATTGCTGTTTACAACCCAAACAGAAAGCTTATTTTGCTACCACTACTCCAACAGGTGGAAACAAGATTTACTCCTTGCCCATCAACAAACCAACAAGAACTACCACAACTCCCCCAATGAAAAGCTACCAAAGCCCCAAACTCTCACTCCTCTCCTTTCTTTCCAAACTACCCCTCCCAAGTCCCTCCTCTTCTATATAAAAGAATGCTCCTTTCCTTTGTTCTCTGGACTTGCTTACAGTTTGCCATAGTTTGTATGTCCCAAAGTGCATTTCCTCCGCTATCCTGAATAAACTCATTTTGCTAGTAAAACTGGCTATTTTATGTTTAAAGTTGACACCATACTTCTGCCAACATAACCTGTTGGCTTAATTCTCTTCATGGTTGTGAAGCTACCACATTTTCAGACATCACATGGATACACAATAACATTCACAAAACAGACGATTTCATCAACCAATTCTCTTTTGTTTAGCCTTTTTGTTTTTAAAGTAAAATTTACACATAATAAAATGCATACGTATACAATTCCATGAGCTCACAAAGGAAGAATCCCAGAGTATTCTATTGTTTAAATATATTTTGTTGGGGCACCTGGGTGACTCAGTTAAGCATCCAACTTCGGCTCAGGTCATGATCTCACAGTTCATGAGTTCAAGACCCGTGTCGGGCTCTGTGCTGACAGCTCAGGGCCTGAAGCCTGCTTCGGATTCTGTGACTCCCTGTCTCTCAAAAATAAACATTAAAAAAATTTTTGTTAATAAAAAAAGAATGACTAAAATAAAAAACATAAGACACAACAAGTGTCGGTGAGGATATGGTGAAAAAGGAATCCTCATGTACTGTTGACGGGAATGCAAACTGGTGCAGCCACTATGGAAAACAGTATGGAGGTTAGTCAAAACTTTAAAAATAGAACTACCATATGATCTATAATTGCACTTCTGGGTATTTACCCAAAGAATATGAAAACACTAAAAGGATATATGCACCCCTATGCTTATTGAAGCATTATTTACAATAGCTAAATTATGGAGGCAGCCCAGTGTCCATCGACAGATGAACAGATAAGATGTGGTGTGTATGTATGTACATATATAATGGAATATTATTCAGCCATAAGAAAGAATGAAATCTTGCCATTTGCAACAACATGGATGGATTTAGAGGGTATAAGCTAAGTAAAATAAGTCAGTGAAAGACAAATACCATATAATTTCTCTCATATGTGGAATTTAAGAAACAAAGCAAGTGAACAAAGAAAAACAAAACAAAAGGCAAACCAAAAAACAGACTCTTAAATACAGAGAACAAGCAGATGGTTAGCAGAGGGGAGGATGAGGGGGGAATGGGTAAAATAGGTGAAAGGCATTAAGAGTACACTTCTCATGATGAACACTGAATAATACATAAAATGACTCACTACATTTTATACCTGAAACTAATATTAATAATACTCTATGTTACCTACATTGGAATTTTTAAAAAGTAAAAAGAAACTGGTGAATTTTTTTTTAAATGTTTATTTTGAGGGAGAGAAAAACAGATAATAAGCAGGGGAGGGGCAAAAGAGAGGAGATACAGAATCCAAAGCAGGCTCCAGGCTGTCAGCACAGAGTCTGATGCAGGGCTCTAATCACGAGATCATGACCTGAGGTGAAGTCGGAAGCTTAACTGAGCCACCCAGGCGCTCCTGAAATTTTTTAAAGAGACAAAATCTTTTTAAATTTTTTTGAAGTTTTTATTTAAATTCCATTTAGTTAACATACATTGTAATATTAGTTTCAGGTGTACAATACAGTGATTCAATACTTCCATACACCACTGGTGCTCATCACAAACAGTGCACTTAGGTCTTTAATCTATTTTGAATTTATTTTTGTGTATGGCATAAGAAAGTGGTCCAGTTTCGGGGCACCTGGGTGGCTCAGTCGGTTGAGCGTCCGACTTCAGCTCAGGTCATGATCTCACGGTTTGTGAGTTCCAGCCCCGCGTCAGGCTCTGTGTTGACAGCTCAGCCTGGAGCCTGCTTCGGATTCTGTGTCTCCCTCTCTCTGCCCTTCCCCTGCTCATGCTCTGTCTCAAAAATAAACAAAACATTAAAAAATTTAAAAAGTGGTCCAGTTTTCATTCCTTTGCATATAGCTCTCCATTTTTCCAGCACCACTTGTTGAAGAGACCATCTTTTTTCCATTGCATGTTCTTTCCTCCTTTGCCAAAGATTAATTGATCACATAATTGTGGGTTCATTTCTGGGTTTTCTATTCTGTTCCATTGATCTATATATCTATTTTTATGCCAGTACCATACTGTTTTAATCACTAAAACCTTGTAACATAACTTGAAGCCCAGAACTGTCATGCCTTCAGTTTTTTGTTTGTTTGTTTTAAGAGGTTGCTTTGGCTATTCAGGCTCTTTCGTGGTTCCATACAAATTTTAGGATTGTTTGTTCTGGCTCTGTGAAAAGTGCTGTTGATATTTTCGTAGGGATTGGATTAAATGTGTAGATTGCTTTGAGTAGTATAGACATTTTGACAGTAGTTGTTCTTCCAATCCATGAGCATGGATTGTCTTTCCATTTCTTTGTGTCATCTTCAATTTCTTTCATCAGTGTCTTATAGTTTTCATAGTGTAAGTTTTCACCTCTTTGGTTAGGTTTATTCCTAGTTATCTCATGGTTTTGGGTGCAATTATAAATGGGATAGATTCCTTAATTTCTCTTTCTGCTGTTCCATTACTGATGTATAGAAATGCAACAGATTTCTGTACATTGATTTCATATCCTGTGACTTTACTGAATTCATTTATCAGTTCTGGCAGTTTTTTGGTGGAGTCTTTCAGCTATTCTCTATAGAATATCATGTCATCTGCAAATGGGAAAGTTTTACTACTTTCTTACCGATTTGAATGCCTTTTGTCTTTTTCTGTTGTCCCACTGCTGTGACTAGAACTTCCAGTACGACGTTGAATAAAAGTGGTGAGAGTGGACATCCTTAAGGTGAACAAAATTTTCCAGAGTTTGAGTATACACGCCAAGTCCAATCCTGGCAGTGCCAAAGTGAAAGTGGTCGGGAGCACACCACCACCAAGAGCAAGTGGAGTGGTTTCTATACAGAAGATATGGAAGCGAAGGAAGGAAATCATGTGATGGAAATGGCCTAAAGATTGCCTTATTCAGGATAGCCTAGCTGGCTGGCCGTGACTGGTTGTTCATAAGTTTCATTTCCTCACATTCAAGTGCGTGGATTCTGGCTTATGTTAGCTAAGGGCATTAGAGCCACCTCAGTCTAACAGCCTCCTCATTTAATTACTTTCACACAGTCTTTTTAATTTTAGCAATTCTAGGAGTTGTAAAGTGATAGCTCATTGTGGTTTTAATTTGCATTTCCCTAAAGCTCTTCTCTCCCACCCACCCCCCGTATTTAATGGCCAAAGATCTTCTTCATCCAGGATAAGATCTGTGCTTTAAAAATGTTCACAACAAAAAACGTTTACTTCGCAACTGGTAAAACGAGGCAGTGATTTGTGTATTAGAAACAAATACAAATCTACAATTTATCTCATGTACTGACTACTGGTAGCTCCCTGAACATACACTGCTGTTTTCTACCTCCATGTCTTTGCAAATACTAATTTCCTTATCCAGAAGGCCTCTTCTATCCCTCTGTACTCTGGTCTAGTGAATTTCTCATCAGCCTTCAAAACCCTGTTCAGAAATGTATTACTTCCTCCATTAAGTACTTCCTTTCTCAAATATAATTAGGTAACTATTCTATCTTGTAAATGTACATGTATGTATATATAACACACGCAGTGTAACTGCTTCCAGGCAAGAAACAGGTCTTACTCATCTTTACAATAACCCACACACAGGCACATCATTACCTCAAAAATATCAAATGATTATATTCACCATTCTAATGCTGCCTTGCTCTTGATTCACTTTCACATCCATTTTCAGTAACTGAGGCTTCCAGACTGTATTGGGCTTAATGCTGCCCCGAAGGAAGATAAGTCACTTCTTAATCTCTGTAACCTACGAATATTACCTGTATAGTGAAAGATGGGATTAAATTAAGGATTTTTAAAGGAGGAGTTTATCCTGGATTATATGGGTGGGCCCTAAATGCAATCACATGTATCCTTGTAAGAGTGAGGCAGAGGACACTTTGAGACTACAAAGAAGGAGGGAGTGTGACCAAAAGGGCAGAGACGTCACCCCAGCCAAGGCATGCCTGGAGCCACAAGAAGCTAGAAGGAAAGGATTCTTCCCTAGAGCCTCTGGAGACAGTGCTGCCCTGGATTTCAGTCTTCTGGTCTCCAAGCTGTGAATGAATAAATTTTTGTTGTTTTAAGCCACCCACTATGTGGTAATTTGTTACAACAGCTACAGGTTAATTAATATACTGGCTTTCTCTTCAGTCTATTATTCATAACAAATTTTACCCAAACACAAAATTTCTATCACAATTTTAAATTCATACCATAATCAAGTTTTTCTGATTTCAAGACACATTTCAATTACTTACAGAATATATCAATGTTATATATAAATGAATAATGTTATAATTAAGAAACAATTCTTATTATACAAAGTTTGCCAAATAAAATCACAACACAAATTTTTTAAACATTTTAAAAAATTTTAACGTTTATTCAGTTTTCAGAGACAGAGCATGAGCAGGGGAGGGGCGGAGAGAGAGGGAGACACAGAATCTCAATCTGTCAGCACAGAGCCCAACGGCAGACTTACACTCACGAACTGTGAGATCATGACCTGGGTCGAAGTCGGCTGCTTAAACAATTGAGCCACACAAGTGCCCCCACAATGCAAGTTTTTTAAGCACATGGTTCAAACCAAACTTTTTTTAAAATGTTTATTTTTGAGAGACAGAGAGACAGAACACAAGTGGGGGAGAGGTGGAGAGAGGGGGAGACACAGAATCCAAAGCAGGCTCCAGGCTCTGAGCTGTCAGCACAGAGCCCAACGTGAGGCTCAAGCTCACCAACTGTGAAATCATGACCTGAGCCCAAGTTGTGACAGTTAAACAACTGAGCCACCCAGGCACCCCCAAACCAAACTTTTAAAAAAGAAAGGTTTAACAGATTACTTTTGATCAGTCTATTAATCAGGGAGCACTTATTAGATGAACTAGTCTCTGTGAAAGGCAGTTTTTTAAAAACTCAGCACAACTCTTCTCAAAATACCTCATCTTCCTCTCCTTACAACTATGACTATCATAGAACCATACCTTCCTACCACTTCTTTTGACTAGTCCCAGCTCTACAGACATACCTATGACATTCTTTTGCACAGGAGCTGTATTTCTTAAGCAGTGGTACAATGTCTGCTCAAAAGGATGGAAATTCCAAATATTCCAAAAGCACAGCTGCTAATGCTCATGGAAATCTTCCAAACACATTCCCTTAAAAAGCACATGCTATGCCTTTGAACATTTCAAAACAATGCTTTAAATACTACATGCCCCTAGAGTGAATGCTGTTTTTTAGAAACATTAAAAGTCTAAGGAGAACTACATGAGGCATTACTTCTCTTCTAACAAAACATTAGAAATTAAGGTCTTTAAAACCCAGAGAGACTACCACACTAGTCACCCAAATAGACTACGGATGGCCATCCCAGGGTGTCTTGTATACAAAAAAAGTCACAACTTGACACCCTGCCAAAACCTAAAGTGCAGCTGGGAAGAGACCCTTCAAAACCCTGGTAAGGTGCCAGGCCCCTTAATTGTGATTTAGAATGAAACAGGAGGGCAAGGAAAGAGGAAGGGAAGAAGATATGTATTAGAGTGATTAGCAATCAACCACCAAGCACTCTGAATTAAAACGTTATTCTATTCTTATAATTGCACTGTCTGCTTCCACACAGCTTAATTCACACAAAAGAATTCTACAAAATAGGATTTAGTAACCAGTCAACCTCAAATACTTAGAAATAAGTTACAAAAGTCTCTGAAAAGTTGTGATCTGAAAACCAAAGATGACTGTTGCCTAAACCATACTCCAAATTCATTTTAATGTTTCTTAGTGTAGGCTCTCTTGCATATAACACGCTTGCCAAAAGATTTATGAGCACTTAATACCTTTGTGTGAGCTGTAGAGGCTTCTTTGCTCATAGCCCCATATACTGAAATAGATAAAGCTACCACGTAGCTTGTAACACAAAATGAAGGCTATCTACTGATCTGACAATATATCCTGGAAATTATTTTGTAAGTAAATCTGAATTATTTCCATGAGATTTATGCCTCAGTCTGAAAAGTTAAATAAAGGAAAAAAGTTGATTAAGAGTTCAACATTTTTGCTCAGGTTGACATAAACATTCTCTTTTCCATCTTTGAGGATCTACCAAAAAGAAAGTATAAAATTCATCAGAGCCAGAAAAGGTAAATAAATAAAAGTCATCCTCAAGACAGAGGTTAATTTTAAAACCGTATCTTTATTCATTCATCAGTTGATGGGCATTTAGGCTCTTTCCATAATTTGGCTATTGTTGATGGCGCTGCTATAAACTCGGCATTGAAAAAGAATGAAATCTTGCCATTTGCAACAACGTGGATGGAACTGGAGGGTATTTTGCTAAGTGAAATAAATCAGTCAGAGAAAGACAGGTATCATACGTTTTCGTTCATATGTGGAATTTGAGAAACTTAACGGAAGACCATGGAGGAAGGGAAGGAAAAAAAGTAGCTACAGAGAGGGAGGTAAACCATGAGAGACTCTTAAATACAGAGAACAAACAGAGTTAAATGGGATGGACAGGTGGGGGGAGTGGGGAAAACGGGTGATGGGCATTGAGGAGGGCACCTGTCAGGATGAGCACCTGGTGTTGTATGTAAGTGATGCATTACAGGAATCTACTCCCAAGGCCAAGAGCACACTATATACACTGCATGTTAGCTAATTTGACAATAAATTATATAATAAATAAATAAATAAATAAATAAATCCCTATCTTACCAAAAACAGGGGGTGGGGGCAATTAATACAACCAGCATTTATTGAGTGGCTACCACACCACATTTACTGAGTGGTCCACTTACACAAAGAGAACTCTGAGGGGGATACAGAAATATGCAGACCATCAGGTCAAGCCAACTTCTTAGCAAGGAAGAGCCTGCCTGTATTAAAAGTATTACAGACACTTTCTAAGTGTCTATTATGTGCTAACACTGTTGGGTATAGGGATACAGTAATAAATAAATTAAAATCCTTGCCCTCAAGGAGTTCGAGTTAGTCCTTGAAACCTACATGTTAACCAACACTTGCTGACTGAACAAGGATAAGAGAAAATTTATTATTTACCAAATCCTTTTTGTACTTAAATTTTTTTGCCATGTGCATATATTACCAATTCCAAGTAATACATGAGTTCAGAAAGTTTTAAAAGTATAAAGCAATGTAATATATTTATAGGCAGTATGTGTACAAAGGGAAGACAGGCCTACTTCCACTAGAGAGGCTGTCCAGGAAGATTTCACAAAGGGGGTGATCCTGAGAAAAAACCAAACACGCAGAGAAGAAACATCAAGTATGAAGGCATGGAGATGGAAAACAACTTTGTGGGTAGGGGATAGTGAGGTGGGGAGCAGATGAGCCTAGAGAGGTGGGCCAGGGCCTTGAAGGAAATGTGCAGGAGACTGGAGTTTATCCTGGGATCTAGAAGAGCCAATGAAAAGTTTTAAGCTGGTAGGCAGATGAGGGACAGTCCAGGATAGTTTCAGATTTGTACTTTAGAAAAATAACTAGGTTATCCAAGGTGTGTAAAATAAACTAGGTGGGCAGGGAGATAGTGGGAATCCTAGAGAAAATAAGATCAAAGGGCTGGGGAAGTAATGATAAAGATCTGAACTAAAACAGTGGTAGCAAGTAGTCAACAGGGAATGATCTTGAAAATAAACTTGGAGTTAGAAGTAACAGAAATTAGTAGTTAGATATTGATACTCATCTCCCTCAAAAAACAATAAATAAATAAAAGCTATTTTAATGTTATTAATTAAAAGGCCAACCAGAAAATCAGGGAAGAAAAAAAAATGGAATCCAGTGAAAGTAGAAGAAAGGTTGCTTCAAAGATTACAAGTACTCATCCTCCATGTAAAAAATGAATCAAGCACAGGAACCTTTGCAAAAGCATCTTAGTAAATGCAAATACCATCATAGTACAACACTCAAAATATCTACCTTTCTTCCATAGAGATTTCATCAGCAGAGGGGTAAACACTAACGCTTGCTCTATCAGGAACAAAGACATAAAATAAGTATTTTGTTCTTTAAATGTCCACCTCCTGTAACTCCTCATTCTTTCCCTCAAACAATCATCTCTATAGCAACATACTCTTAAGAAATTCGTGGGTGGAAAGCATATGTTTTTGCAAAAATATGAGAACTCAAGAACACGACTACTCTATTTTTCCCTTTAATATAAGAGATTCACAACATACCCTAAAAGATAACTGCAAAATATGGAACAAAAAAAGACTTAAAAATGTGAGGAAATGTAAAAATCGGTATTGCACATGCTTATATGGAAATTCTTTTTATATGTTACAATGACACCTTGTGGTAAGGCTTTTTAAATTATATAACTTACCTTGGAAAACATTTTTACACCAGAAATATAATAAAACTGTTTTAGAATATAGGAAAAGACCAAGATCATATGCTGAGGTAGAATAAGCAGATACAATGATCCATTTGGAGAAATAAGGTAATAGAGGCTCTTCAAATATTAAAAATGGAACTACTGTATGATCCACCAATTCCATTCTGGGTATTTATCTGAAGAAAATGAAAACACTAACTTGAAAAGATATATGCATCCCCACATTTGCTGCAGCATTATTTACAATAACCAAGATACAGGAACAATCTACATGTCCATCAATGGATGAATAGATCAGAAAATTGAGCAACAGACACACATACACAATGGAATATTATTCAGCCATTAAAAAAAAAGAATGAAATCTTGCCATTTGTGATAACAAGGAGAGACCTCGAGGGCATTATGCTAAGTGAAATAAGTCAGAGATAAACAAGTGAATAAGTGAAATAAGTCTCCTCCTCCCCCCAACATGCACAAACACTCCAAACTATTAGACTGGTGGTTGCCAGAGGCAGGAGATGAAGAGTGAGAAAAATGGGTGACCTGGTTTTGTTGTTTAAATAAATTGAATTTTTAAGAAAGAAAAAAGGGGCGCCTGGCTGGCTCAGTCAGTGGAGAATGTGACTCTTGATTTCAGGGTTGTGAGTTCAAGCCCACATGGGTTATAGAGATTACTTAAAAAATAAAATAAAATCCTAGAGAGGGAGAGAGGCAAACCACATGAGACTCTTAAGTACAGAGAACAAACGGAGGGTGGATGGGGTGGGGGAGAGGGAAAAATGGGTGATGGGCACTGAGGAGGGCACTTGTTGGGATGAACACTGGGCACTGTATGTAAGCCAATTTGACAATAAATTATATTCATAAAAAAATTAAAATTAAAAAAATAAAATCCTTAAAAAGAAAAAATGGAGGACAAAAAAATCAAGCTTTAAAAAACATCATGATATACAGGCTAAAGCAACTATAAACTATAAGGTATTATACTATTCCCTTCAATTAAACTAAAATTATTAGTGTTTCTTATATGATGCAAAAATAAACTGCTTTTGAAATCTGGGGCAAAATTTGTAAGAATGGCAGCCCCTTTACATGAGAATATTGACACATGGTTTATGAAGTATGAAAATAATTTTGTCATTACTCCTTTCTTTTCAATATTACATTAAAAATTTCAATCTTGATTAATCCAATAATTAACAGAATTTACAATCATCTTTCATCAAGAGCTTATTTACTAAACCATGCCAAACACCGTAAACATACAGAAAGGCTAATAACGCAGTTTGCACACAACCACCTTTATAAATCTCTGAAATATTCTTCTCCCTTAGCATCTAGAGTACCATGATCATCTCCTAGCTCTTTGACTTGTCTCTTCTTTGTTCCTGTTCTCCCAGTCACCATGAGAAATCTCTGATCCACTGCTGCCTCTCTCTAAATTAAGTCAAGTTGCTTCTCTCACACTTCATTTTTTACACCTATTTGAATGACATTCAAATTTACACCCACATTCCGAACACAGCTCATAACTCCCACTCTACTCATGTCCCATCCACAATGGTAGCTGAACATAAGAATTAAACTCATTAACTTCAAATTTCCATCTGCCTCCTTAAAAAAAAAAAAAAAAAGTTACCACTATCATCTCTGAATTTCTTAGTACACAACTCATTCCTCAACTTCCATTAGTAATAAATTATTAATCTTGCTGATTCTTCTTCATCTGTCTCTTGATTTGAATCATTCTTCTTCTAGAACCATCACCCTTGAGGGCAAAACCTCAAATATTTTACCCTTGGTTTATTTTAAGAGAAATCTCCTAAACATGTGCCAGATTTTGGTCTTTCCTCACCCTTACATCGCCTACAAATATCCACCAGGACAATCTTTCTCATATACTGTGTTCATCACTGTAACTACTATTATAATCCTTCCTATTTACTGGATGGATCAAATCTAAGCTTCTCAGCCAAACTCACAGTCCTACATTAGCCAACTGTCTATATAAATGCAAACATTTCATTTTGCTGCCTCACAACACTCCTTTGCTAGAGCCAATTAAGTTTGCTTTACAGTCCCTCAGACACATTATTTATTCTTGCCTTCACAACTGTGTTCATATAGTTATGCCAAATTAAAATGCCTCCTTAAATCTCTTCAATTAACCCACAAATCAAGGTCAGAGTTAAACCTAAAACCTTACAGTCTAAACATACTTTGAGTTTATAGTTACTCTGAAAGTAAACATAAACAGGGGTGCCTGGGTGGCTCAGTCAGTTAAGCATCCAACTTTGGCTCAGGTCATGATCTCATGGTTTGTGAGTTCAAGCCCCGCATCAGGCTCTGTGCTGACAGCTCAGAGCCTGGAGCCTGCTTCAAATTCTGTGTCTCCCTCTCTCTCTCTGCCCCTCCCTGCTCACCCTTTCTCTCTCAAAAATAAATAAACATTTAAAAAATAATAATAATAGTAAACATAAACCTCTTTCTGCTTCACTGGTTTCTGCCTTCCTCGTGCTTACCTCAGAATATTTATTCTGTATTCTATCACATCTGCACTTTTCCCCTCTAATGCTTTATAATTATGTAAACTGCCTTTCTAAAGAAATTAAGTTTCTCAAAGAAAAAACAATAATCGTCTACTCATCATCAGAGAAATATAAATCAAAGCCACACTGAGATACCACCTCACGCCAGTCAGACTGGCTAAAATGAACAAATCATGGAAACCACAGATGCTGGCAAGGATATGGAGAAATGGAAACCCCTCGCACTGTTAGTGAGAATGCAAACTGGTACAGCCACTCTGGAAAAGTGTGAAGGTTCCTCAAAAAATTAAAAATAGAACTACCCTATGACCCGGCAATAGCACTACTAGAAATTTACCCAAGGGATACAGGAGTGCTGATGTGTCGGGGCACATGTACCCTAAAGTTTATAGCAGTGCTTTCAACAATAGCCAAATTATGGAAAGAGCCCAAAATGTTCATCAACTGATGAATGGATAAAGATGTGGTTTATATATACAATGGAATATTACTTGGCAATGAGAAAGAATGAAATCATGCCATTTGCAGCAACATGGATGGAACTGGGAGGTATTATGCTGAGTGAAACAAGTCAGTCAGAGAAGTACAGATATCATATGTTTTCACTCATATGTGGATCTTGAGAAACTTAACAGAAGACCGTGGGGGGAAGGGAAGGGGAAAAAAATAGGTACAAACAGAGAGGGAGGGAGGCAAACCACAAGAGACTCTTAAATACAGAGAACAAACCGAGGGTGGATGGGAGGGTGGGGGAGAGGGGAATATGGGTGATGGGCATTGTGGAGGGCACTTGTTGGGATGAGCACTGGGTGTTGTGTGTAAACCAACATGACAATAAATTATATTAAAAATTTTTTTAAATAATAAAAAAGAAAAAAAACAATAATCCTCTCCCTTTTGGGTCCTTTTCATAACTCCCAATTGCAATAAACTTAATGACAAAAGTGAACCACAAATTTTCTGTGATATGAATCGTACTTTCCCATAGGCTTACAATGTAATTTCAAAGATGAAAAAGGATGTCACCAAGAACACTGTTTGCTAATCAATTATGCATGCCTTAAACAGTTATCCATCAAGATATTTCTGCCTGAAAAATAAATTCTGGGGACAGTCTGGTAACCAAAAGCCTTAAAAATGAACATAACCTTTGACCTAGCAATTCCACATGTAGGAATTAATTCTAAGAAACTAATCAGAGATGTGTACCAACATTTGTGTTCAAGGACTGCTTTCATTTATCATCCAGTAAACACTTACTGAGTACATACCAAGGGCCAAGTAGAAGTGGAAGATAAAATTAGGTCCCTGCCTTCATGGTGTTTACATCACAGTGCTGTTTATTATGGAAAACAGGCTATCTTCTAAAAAGTGTGTTTAATAGAAAGTTATACCATATTCATGGATCAGATAATAATCCCATTGTTAAGATATTGCTAAGATGTTAATTTCTCCCAAATTCAATGCAATGCCATTTAAAAGCCCAGCAGACTTTATAGATATTAACAAGCTAATTCTAAAATTTATATGGAAACAAAAAGACAGGAAATAGCCAAAACAACTTTGGGAAAAAAAAATGTTGGAGAACTTGCACTACCTAACTTCATAACTTACTAAATCCAACAAAAATCAAAATTGTGTGGCATTAGTGTCAACACAGACACATAAATCCATTAAAAAGAGAGTAAAGTTCAGAAACAGATTCAACCAAATATGGCCAATTGACTGACAAAAATGTAAAGTCAGTTCAATGGATAGGATAGTCTTTCCAATAAATGGTCCTGGGACATATGCAAAAAATGAATTTTAAGTTGTACCTCACACCATACACAAAAGTTGACTCATAATGTATATATAAACACAAAACTATAAAACAAAGAAAATGTTGGAGAAAAGTTTAGTCATGGGTTAGGTAAAAGATTTCTTTAAATTGGTTAATTATTATTAAAATTAACAAGTTAATTTTAAACCAAAAGAACTTCTGTATTTAAAAGACACCATAATGGGGGCTCCTGGGTGGCTCAGATAGTTAAGCACTCGACCTTGGCTTAGGTCATGTCTCCCAGCTCATTGGTTCGAGCCCTGCATCAGGCTCCATGCTGACAGCTCAGAGCCTAGAACCTGCCTTGGATTCTGTGTCTCCCTCTCTCTCTGTCCCTCCCCTGCTCATGCTGTCTCTCTCTCTCTCTCAAAAATAAATTAACATTAAAAAAAAATTAAAAGACACCATAATGGAAATGAAAACAAGACTGGAGGAATAATCTATACATATATGTATCAAAACATATTATATACATATAATACATATAAACATATATCTATCATATTGATAAAGGACTTGCATCCAAAATACGTAAAGAATTCTGAAAACTAAATCATAAAAAAAAACTCAATTTAACAACATAAAACTGGCTGAAAGATTTGAGCAGACACCATGCCAAGAAGACACACAAATGGTTAAATAAACACTTGAAAAGATGTTAAATATCATTAGTTATTAATGGCATACAAATTAAGAACACAACATAGGGGCATCTGGGTGGCTCAGTCAGTTAAGCATCACTCTTGATTTCAGCTCAGGCCACGATCTCACAGTTTGTGAGTTTAAGCCCAACATCAGGCTCCCCACTAGCAGAGAAGCTCTGCACTGCCCCTCCCCTGCTGGAGCTCTATCTCTTTCTGTCTCAAATAAGTAAATAAATAAATAGACGTTAAAAAAATGTTTTTTTAAAAGAACACAATGTAATACTACTATACACCTATTAAAATGGTTAAAACTTAAAAGGCTAATATTACAAAGTACTGTCTAGAATGTAGAAGAACTGAAAGTTTCATAAACTGGTGGAAATATAAAATAGGAAAATCATTTGAGGAAATCATTTAATTTTTAAGAAACTGACAAACATTACCATATAATCTAGCCATTTTATTTTTAAGTATTCACCCAGGAGAAATGAGAGCATGTCTATACAAAGACTTCTACACAAATGTTTATAGCAGCTTTTTTTGTGAGACTCAAACACAGGTCCATTAAGAGGTAAATCGATAAACAAATTGTGATATATCCATACAACTGAATACAATATTCAATAAATATGAGTTATTTACCATGAATGAATCTCAAAATAAGTATGCTGAGTGAAAAAAAATCTAGACAAAAAAGAGTGCATTTCATATTATTTCATTTATATAATTCCAGGAAATGCAAACGAATCATAATGCCAGAAAGCATAACAGTGGTTGCCTGGAAATAGGAAAGAGTGAGCAGTCGGAGGGGGTAGGAGCAAAAGGGAAGGATCGTAAGAAAATTTCTGGGGATAATAGATCTATTTAATTCTTGACTGTGATGATAGTTTCACAGGTATACATACATATACATATATATATATCAAAACTTTAATTTTAAAAATGTACAATTTGTTATTTATCAATTATATTAAAAAAAAGCTGTTTTTAAAAATAAACATTGTGAACCATAAGGAAAAAAACTTTCCTAAAAGTAAATTCTAGGCCGAAATGTCAGTTAAATTTTTCTTTAAAAAAAAAGAGAAAAAGTTATGAAAGAATACTTAACATCAGGAGATGTTTGTTACATAAGTAGAAAACACAGACCACAAAATACTCTGGTATATAATCCTTATTTTGTAAAAAGCCTATTTACATAACTATATATGCATAAAAAACAGAGAAGATAAACAGTAAAATATGAAGACCTATGGGTGATAGGTGTGATTTTATTATGTCTGTGCATTTCCTGCACATTTCTTATTTTACAACATAAAATATATTTATAACCAGATGGAAAATGTCAACTGAAAAAAAGGAGGACACCTCAAAGTCTACTTGATGACCAAAGGAGGAGGAAAAAAGTCTCCCCTTTGCACATCAGAAAAAGTGACCAAATATAAAAGAAAATGAGGCTTGAAGTTAAAGCCTCCACTTCAAGAAATAACCCAGAATTACTGAAATTCCATGCCTTTCCACGTAAGTTTATGCAACACTCAAAAATGTATTCAGAGACAACTGCTTGTTGTCAGCCCCAAATCCATACTCTACAGAACTACCAAATCTAAAACAGCAGTATTCAAACAGTTCTAGTAAATATCTTCAAACTAAATCTTATAGAACTCCAATATTTAGAACATACTAGGTCTTTTACTTGTGTATATTAAATATAAAAATTTTAATTCAGAAAATTTTATACTGAAGACATATCAGATCTTTATTTCCGTATCAGTTAATATGCTGGAGGTCTCTAATATTTTTAAATCCAGTTTACAGCACATTTGGATATATTTATCTTTTACTGTACCTTTTAAAATAGTTGAAGATGTAGTTAAAAAACATTCAAATCAAATCTTGGCAGAATCCTGAAGTGCTTCCCACTCAACAGTTTTGCAAAATTGGTCAATAATGGTTAATTCAAGCTTATTAATATAGTATATACAACCTTTCACAATCTGGACCCTCTTTACCCTTCCATGCTCACAACTCCCTGATTTGTGCTTATACCCTAACAAAACTAAATTGCTTATAGTTCATTGAACACACCATACATTTGCTCACCTCACATGGATCCCTCTGTGGAATGCAAACTCCTAATCTCACCTTTCATTCATTTTTATATTCAACTCAGTCTCTACTTCCTTCTGAAAGGCTTTCCTAGATGCTTCCTTTTTTCTTTTCCTCTAATCCATTCTGAGTTAACTGTCATTGTGGGTCCTCCATAATGCCATGTATTTATCCATATCAATTTATTCACTTCACTATATTATAATCAGCTATTTGTATTCCAATCGCCTGCACTAGACAAAAACCTCCCTGAGATCAGAGATTATGTCTGAGTCATCTTAATACCCCCAAAACCTTGCATAATAGCTGGAACATGGCAGGTAATCAATGAACACTTGTTGAATGAATAGTAAGCAGTTTTTCCACTTATCAAAAGGACAGGAAAAGCAAGAAACTGCATAGGTCTTGGGGTTCCAAAACCCCAAATCCTTTATAATTTGGCGCTAAAGGAAAAGCACGGAATTTAAGTCAACAAGTACATTTAGAGGACAAATAAATGCCTACTATTGTGCAAAGGATTATGAGTGATATTAAAGAAGTATGGATCAAGTTTTACCCTAAGAGTTCCACACAGAAGCAAAAACCATATGAGGAAATGAGCAGGTTGATAAATCCTCTTCACAAAACAGCCAAATAACCATTTTAGTGATTTGGAATTCAATCAAAAGCATTCATCAAACTGAAAAGTGTTTATTCATGAAAACAACTAAACTCTGGATAAGAAGAACATGAGTTTACAGCATTCTTACCTTTGGCTACTCCCATCTCTTCCCACCTCTGTCACTTACAGGAGTTTAACAAGCTATGAGGCAGAAGGTTCACCACCACTACTGGAGCTTAATCTGTGGATCTGCTACACTGTCAGTTGAAGTGGAGACTTCTGTGGTAAGTTAACAGTGAGGGCCAGTGGCACCTGGAGCCTGAGGCTGCAGGACTCTATGCAGCAAGCAACAAACTGGCATACTAGCTGAGGATTTTACAGGAGTTCTGGAAGTTTAGACAGCCTTGGAGGGCCTTGATAAACTATTTACGAATGCAGCTTAAAATAAAACTGTGGACTAGAGACTGAAGGAGGTCCATGCCACTCACACATCCTTGGACAGCAGAGCTATCTATCCTTATGCACATGGCAAGAGAGGCTGGTGCAAAGTAAAAGCCAGGGCAAACTTAAAAATGACCTGTGTCTGAATGTACTCCCTCATAATCATATAAATCATCAGCAGTACTAGCCATATTAGTATCAGGCATAGCTGTATTAGTTCACACTGAACACAACTTTTCACCAATCCTTGGCTGAACACTAATGTATGCAGACACAGAAGTGAGGTTTAAAAAAAAAAAAAAACAAACAAAAAACCAGCAGATGTCATAACAACCTCATACAGGGGAAACAGACTTTACAAATTTAGACCAGGCAAGTTACTAAACAAACAGAAAAAAAAACAGCCTCCAAAAGAAAAGCCAAAATATAGAGTTGCTTCAAAACATGATCTAAAATGCCCAGTATTCAACAAAAAATTAGAATACAAGAGAAAAAAAAAAAAACAACTGTGACCCTTTCTCAAGAAGAAAAACATCAAACAGAAGATGTCTCTGGGTGTCTCCTAATACTGGATTTGGCAAACAAAAACCTCAAATGAGCTATAATAAATATGTTCAGAGAACTAAAAGGAAAGCATCTTTAAAAAACTCAATGAAAGTATGATGGCAATGACTCAGATGGCTGAAAATAGAGACAAAAATTGCTTTTGAAAATGGAAAATCTCGTGTTGAAAAGTAGAATTATTGAAATAAACTCATTGGAGGGGCTCAACATCAGACTTGAGATGACAGAAGACGGAAGAAATGAACCTGAAGATCAACAAAGAAGTACCCACTCTGAAGAACAGAAAGAAAAAATAAAGAGAAATGAACAGAATGTCAGATTCTGCACAACAATGTAAAGCATGACAACATATATATAATGAGAGTTCCAGAAGAGGAAAGAGCAACAGTGGTGGGGGGGGTAGAGTTAAGAAATAATGGCTACAAATTTCCAAATTTGAAGAAAAACATTAATTTATCTATCCAAGAACACAAAGAGATCAGCACCAAGACACACCACAGTCAAAATGCTGACAGAGCACAAAAAAAAAAAAACAAAAAAAACCAAAAAAAACAAAAACAAAAAAAACAAAAAAAAAAAACCCTAAAAGGAGCAAGAGAAAAATGACTCATCATGTACAAGGGAACAATGGTATGATTAACAGCTGGCATCCCATCAGAAATGATGAGGCCAGGAAAAGAAACCATGGAATTTAAAGAAACAAAAAAGCTCTCAACTAAGAATTCTGTATTCAGCAAAACCATCCTTCAAAAACAACACTGAAATCAGTGAAATCAAGATAAAGTCTTAAGAGAATTTGTTGCTGTCCAACATGCCTTAGGAGAAATACTAAAGGAAGACCTCCATGCTGAAAAGAAGTTACTCCAGAAAGTAACAAATCCACAGGAAAAAAAATAAAGCGTGCAGAAAATAAAATTATATAGGCAAATACAAAAGATTCTAGACATATAATTGTTCTCATTACTTTTCTTCATTTCCCTTAAAAAAATAAGATTATATAAAGCAATAATTAAGGTAGTATTTGGCTGGGTTTATAATGTGCATAACTGTAGTATGTATGACAATAATAGAACAAAGAGAGAAAAGAGATATATCGAAGTTTCCATAATTTACCAGAATTTAGTATCATTCTGAAGGAGACTATAAGTTAAAATGTATTATTATTACCCCTAGAGCAACTAATATGAAAATAACATATTGAAAGAAATGAACAAAATAATTAAAACAGTTCACTAAAAATTAACACAAAGTCAGTAAAGGAGGAAAAGAGAAGAAACATAAGACAAACAAAAAATAACAAAATAGCAGACATAAATCTAACAAAATCAACAATTATATTAAATGTGAATGGACTAAATACCCCCATTCAAAAGGCAGAGAATATAAGACTGAATTTAAATAAAAACAAAAACAAAAAACAAGACCCAAATGTATGCTGTCTTTAAGAGATATATCTTAGATTCAAAGACATAAAAATGTTAAAATTAAAGGATATAAAAATAATATACTAAGAAAACTAGAGTAGCTACAGAACTAAAATGACAAAATATAATTTAAAACAAGAAATACTATTGAAGACAAAGAAGACTATTTCTTAATGACAAAAGTCACTGCATCAGAAAAACATAATAATTATATACATCTAACAATAAAACCCCGAAATACATGGAAGCAAAAAAGGAAAATTAAAAAGAGAAATAGACAATACAACAAGAATAGTTGTACAGTATAATGATACAAGATAGAAAATCTGCAAGGATATTGAGGACTTGACAAACACTATCAATGAATTTGATATAACTGACAGAACACTCCACCTCTAAACTGCAGAATACATATTCCTTTCAAACACACATAAAACATTCCAATAAGCCATATGCTGGGCCACAAAACAAGTCTCAGTGAATTTAAAAATACTGAAATCATGAAAAGTACATTGATTTCAAGAGAATCAGAGATCCACAACAGAGAGAAATCTGGGAATACTCTGAAATATTGGTAAATTCAACAACAAATTTCTAAATGATCCATGGGTCAAATAAATCACAAGGAAAATTTAAACATTTGAATTGAATGGAAACAAAAACAGCATATCAAAATGTATGGAATGTAGTTAAAGCAGTGCTCAGAGGGAAATGTATAGCTTTAAACATCCATCAGAAAAGAAAACAGGTCACAAATCAATAATCTAAGCTTCCACCTTAGGTAATAAGGCAGGGGCAGGAGGGGGGTGGGGAAGTACACTAAGCCTAAAGCAAGCAGAACAAAGGGAGGAAAGTGTTAGAGTAGAAATCAATGAAGCAGAAAATAAAAAAATAATTAAATAAAAAGCTGGTTCTTTAAAAAAAAAATTAATGTTTATTTATTTGAGAGAGAAAGACAGACAGAATCTGAAGCAGGCACCAGGATCTGAGCTGTCAGCACAGAGCCCAAAGTAGAGCTTGAACCCACAAACTGCGAGACCATGACCTGAGCCAAAGTCAGTTGCTTAAACAACCGAGCCACCCAGGTGCCCCAAAAGCTGGTTCTTTAAAAAGATCAACAAAAACTGGGGCACCTGGGTGGCTCAGTCGGTTAAGTGTCTGACTCTTGATTTTGGCTCAGGTCATGATCTCACGGTTCATGGGTTTGAGCCCCATGTCAGGCTCTATGCTGACAGCTTACAGCCTGCTTGGTTCTATCTCACTCTTTTTCTCTCTCTCCCCTGCTTGCTCATGTGCATTTTCTCTCTCTCAAAAATAAACAAACTTTTTTAAAAAAATCAACAAAACTGACATACTTAGGCTAGATTTATCAGAAAACAGAGAAAAGATACAAATTACCAAAATAAAGAATGAAAGACAGAACATCATCACCAACCTTACAGTATCTTAAAAGACTAAAAAATATGAACTTTGTATCAACAAATTAAACACTATGAAACAGACTAATGTCTAAAAACACACGTTATCAAAACTTAAAAAGAAACAAAATCCAAATGGAACTAATATAACAAGTGAGGAAATTGAATTAGTAATTAAAAATCTTCCCACAAAGAAAAGCCCAAGGCCACACAGCTTCATTGGTGAATGCTATCAAATAGTTAAAGAAGTAACAGCAGTCCTTTGGAAACTATTTCAGAAAAAATAGAGGGGAAAACATCATGCAACTCCTTCAATGAGGCCAGTGTTGCCCTGATAACAAAGTTGGACAAAGGCACCACAAGAAACCAACAGACTAATATCCTTCATGAATATAAACACAAAATTCCTTGACAGGATTTAGGAAAGCCAAATTTAGCAACATATATAAAATTATACAGCATGACTAACTGAAACTAATCCCTGGAATACAGGATTGAGTTAACGTCTGAAAATCAATTAATGTAAGATACCATATTAAAAGAATAAAGGACAAAATCTATATGATCATCTCATTGGATGCCAGGCGGAAAAATTCCAACAAAATCCAATACCCATTCATGATTAAAAACTCAACAAACTAGGAACAAAAGGGAACTTACTCAATCTAATAAAGGACATGTACAGAAAACATTAAACTTCCATTCCCAAGTTCCAACTTCCATTACCAATAGTTTGTTTCCAAAGAAGTCATTCAGTCTCATAGCGCCTCAAATGTTCTCCGGTCCTTTCTTACATACTTAAAAGGTTACAGCACTCAAAAGAATCATGAAAAAGTGCTCTGTAAACTACCTGCCATACAGTCATGCCAATTCTACCATTAAAGGTTCAACGGGTGTTGAAAGAGTGAGGTTACTGGCTTAACCAAGGCTTAAAAACCACTTGTGAATAGTGTTTCAATCTCCGAATAAGCTGCTATTATCCTTTTTTGTTTTAAATTCCTGAATATAACCTGCACACTTCATCTGGTCAGAAAAGAAAATGTTCAGAATAAAGGAACTACCAGACATGCACTGTCCTAAATAACCAAAGGATAACTCAAATCCATGTGCAACTCTCTGGAGAGTTCTGCATGACACCGAAATTCAAAACATTCTAGTAATTCCACACAAAATGAGTTTGAAATCAAACCTCAGTACAGACGGTGTATATTAACTGTAACCACCTACAGGCTAAACCCATGAATTTACACAATTCTGAATCCAGATAATTGTAGGATAGACACATTTAATTATATTCTAGTTGAATATTAGACTTGTTTACAGAGATGTTGCTTGGTAACAGAAGCACTGCTTTAACGACCTACTCAGTTTTAGATCCACACAAGTACTCTGTGCTCAGGCTAAACACTATCAACTATAGTATATATAAGAAATTAAGAACAAGTTTCTTGCCATTCTAGACATCTTTGAGCTTTTACTGAAACAGCTTCATAATAACGTAACTTAAGGCTTTAAACATACGTGGCAGTGGGCATTTTTAAAAGCTAGGTGCCCATGTATTATGGGCAAAAGCTGCACAGTAAGGATTTATCACAATGTTCATTTAAGCCCGGCACTCATTTACATAGTGCCAAATATCGCGATTAAAATGGTCTGCAGGGTCACAGAAAATGGTAACATAGTTTTTCCATGACAAATTAAACTGGGGCTACCACAACGGGCAGCCAGTTAGTAAACTGGCTACACAAGCACCACTCTGGGGTGCATAAAAGAGCTCCATAAAGGGGCGCCTGGCTGGCTCAGCGGGGGGGGGGGGGGGGGGGGGGGGGGGGGGGGGGGGGGGGGGGGGAAGCATGCTACTCTTGATCTCTGGTCGTAAGTTCCACACACACCCCCCCCCTTGGGTGTAAAGATCACTTAAATGAACTTTTAGAAAAAGAATTTTTTCAAAAGCTCCATAAAGAGTTTCACGTGCACTTAACTGGTACAGAACAGGTACCGGGGGAGCATGCTACTCTCGATCTCCGAGTCGTGAGTTCCACACCCGCCTTGGGGGTAAAGATAACTTAAATGAACTTTTTAGAAAAAGAACTTTTTTCAAAAGCTCCATTAAGAGTTTCACGTGCACTTAATTGGTACAGAACATGTCTCACAGCCGACGTTTCTAACACCCGCTCCAATTACTTTACAGGAAAAGCAGTAACAACAAAAACTCAAGGGCAAGTTGTGAAGAAAAAGGGAGTATTCCAAAACTACGGACAACACAGCGTCCCCATAAAACGAGGTTACGTACCAGACTCACACACAGTCCTTGCAACGTGCGCGCATAAAACTTAATAGCGCCCGGTGCCGTGGCCACACTTGCCACCGGGGGACACCTGCACAGCTCCAACCACCGGCACCCACTCAACTCTTCTCGCACGGGCATTGAGGCTAAGGGATAAGGTCCCACCCGCGAGGTGCTGGCCAGGCCGGCAGCCGCTCGCGGCGCAGGCTTTAGAGGAAAACGAGGGCCGAGCGCGCCCCTAGAGCTCCGGACTCCAGGGAAATCTGAGGTATCCTGGGAGAGCTCCGAGGGCGGAGAGGGCGGCGGCGGAGAAAAGCTTCGCTCCACCTCGGCGGACGGGCTTTCTGCGGACGGCTGGGCAGCTCAGTAGCCGCCGACCCGCGGAAACACCACCCTCCGCCCAACACCCGCCGCCCCTCAAGCCTAGCGGAGCCCGAGTGGGTCCCGAGACCTAAGAGCGCGCGAAGCAGGAAGTCCCGCCCCTACGCCGACGTCACCGACGCCGCAGACGTCGGCCGCAGCTAGCGGCCGTTAGAGGGAGGAGGCAAGCGGAGCCGAGGCGGGAGCGGCTGCGGTCGACGGCGGGAATGCCGGGGACGAGGCGGCGCTACGATACGTCGCTGGCGGGGACGCGGAGATCCCGTGAGCCGAAGGGAACCGAAAATCCGAGACCGGGCACTTGCTTCATTGAGCCAGAGTGAAGTGCGCGGTTGAGCGCGAAGCCGATCTCCCTTGCCTCCTCGCTACGCCATGTCTGGGGGGGTGAGGGGTCTTCCCCTTTTCTCGCTACTCCTTCCTTCTGCGGGTTCTTACACTCTTGCCTCTTTGAGGGCTCCAATGAGGTTCTGCTGCCACGTCCTCCTGCCTTCGTCCCTGATTGTGCAGATTTAATGGGGACTGGAGTCGTCTGCCTGCAATGTCAGTCTTGGGGCGTCAGCCCCGGAGTGGGGAGTCGGCTCAGCTTGCCAGGAGGGCTCAGCTTGCCGGGAGGCAACGGCCAGGTCAGGACCAGGGCCGGGGGGCGGGGGGGGTGAATCCTTTCCCGCCCCTCGCGTTCTCCTCCAGATCTCACCTAGTCCCGTCAAGTCAGGACCCACGGGGTAACATTGTAAACCATTTGCCTTAAGGTTGTAAACTAGAGTTGGAAGAGAAGGTACTAGTTTTTGAGAGCGTCAGTTATATGCCAATGGCTGAAAATGAGGTAGGGTTTCAGCCTTTAAGAATACGTGGTAGGGGCGCCTGGGTGGCTCAGTTGGTTGGGCGTCCGACTTCAGCTCAGGTCACGATCTCACAGTCTGTGAGTTCGAGCCCCGCGTCGGGCTCTGGGCTGACAGCTCAGAGCCTGGAGCCTGTTTCCGATTCTGTGCCTCCCTCTCTCTCTGCCCCTTCCCCGCTCATGCTCTGTCTCTCTCTGTCTCAAAAATAAATAAAAACATTAAAAAAAAATTTAAAAAAAAAAAAAAAAAGAATACGTGGTAGAAGAAATAGGCACTCTCCCTTGGTTTGGGGTTTCGGTTCTCAGTGCATTGTGAAGCACAGCCTATTTTTACCCTCAAGGGCAACATTTTTGGGCCCTAGTCATGATTAGAAAGACAACTGAGATAAGGACCTTTTTTGTTGAAATGAGGAAAGAGGAGCCATTAGATGGAACACTGCGTTGGGTCATGGAGTGTCAACATATGGATCAGAAAAATGTGGGCTATCGGTAATATCAGTGAACAGGATATGGAATCCAGAAACAAACTGCTATGCATATATGAATATTTAATAATAGTAGCTCACATTTGCCGAGCATTTAGGTGTCAAGTACCAGAACACTTTCAAGTTCTACGGTTGAACCCTAAGATAGCTGCAATTGTTATCTCGATTTTATAACATTACCCAGAGCCGTTACTGTTGAAGCCAGGAAGTCTGGACTCCAAAAGTCTTGCTGGTAATCAGTAAACTATATGCTACAAGTCACTGCTAAGTGAGGAAAAAGATTATCTGAGAAATAAAGAACCACGGGAGACAGGCTTTTTATCTACTTTGTCAAATAAATACCAGATGAATCAAAAATTTAAATGTACAGAGTGAAGCCATAAAAATACTACAAGAAAATTAAGGTGAATCTTTTTAATCTTGAGCTGAGAAAGACCTTTGCTAAGTATAACACAAGAACCAGAAACCAGGGGCGCCTGGGTGGCTCAGTCGGTTGAGCGTCCGACTTCAGCTCAGGTCATGATCTCACGGTTCGTGAGTTGGAGCCCTGCGTCAGGCTCTGGGCTGATGGCTCAGAGCCTGGAGCCTGCTTCTGATTCTGTGTCTCCCTCTCTCTCTGCCCCTCCCCCATTCATGCTCTGTCTCTCTCTGTCTCAAAAATAAACATTAAAAAAAAATTAAAAAAAAAAAAACCAGAAACCATAACAGAAAAAAATTGGTAAAAATGAAACTCATAAAGATTGTAATAGTCTATATACAATTAATGAACGAATGGAAAATAAATTTGTATCATGTGGGAAAAGGAAAAATATTCCTAATATACAAACAGTTCATTGAATATCAACTTTAAAAACACCACAATAAATAAAATTAGCAAAGGAAATCAATAGGACATTTTTAAACCAAGAAAAAGAAACTTCTAATTAACAAATGAAAAGATGTTCAACATTCCAAACAGATCCTTTTTGTCCATCAGGGTATATAGAGATATGGGGTTACATTTAACTATATTGTGTACTATTGGTGTTAAAATTGAAATTGGGACAGTCTTATGTACCAAAATTTCATTAGCCTTTGCCCCGAAATCTCATTTCCTAGTCAGTTCGTTCTAAAGGCAATAACAAAAAACATTCATACAGATGTTCCTTACTCCCTTTTTTTGTAATAGTTGTTTGAGAAACAACATAAATGCCATCACTAGGACTCTAGTTAAATTACAGTGCATGTGCACAATGGAATTAATTAAGCCATTAAAAACAATGATATAAATCTTTATTTACATGAAAATATGTTCATAGCATATAGGTTCCCCCCCTGTAATAAAACAATATAAATTAGCAGGAACAGTGTCATTTTGACATGAATATGTATGTGGATATATGTGGATATAAGGATGCAAAAAGATCTGGAAGGATGTTGGCCAAGATGCAAGAGGTTTCTATTTTGTATCTTGGACTTTTCTATCTTGTTTGAATTTTTTATAATGTATTTACCATTTTTACACACACACACACACACAAAAACTTATTTTTAATTAAGGATATGCCAGTAAAAGGGGATCCAGTTGACTGTAGATGCTCATAGGTAGATGACCAATGTGAAGTAATTATATTTGGGATCTAAATTCTCGGCTTATAAGTGTCTGTGAATTTGATTAGATTTATTTATCCCAAGTTAAATAACTCATCACTTGGACATCATGATTCTGACTTCCTAAATTTTTAGGCCTGGGTATTCTTCCTGTGTGTTCTCTGTGTACCTCTCATGGTATTTGTCACACTGAATTGTAATTCCCTCTTCTTTCATAGATCGTTCCTACGATATATACCCTTTTCTGCCACATTTATATATTTATTTTCCCGAATCAGTATGTGTCATCTACTTTATTTTGTATGCAGAAAATTTAAGTTTAATGTAGTCATAATGCTAATGAATTATACATATATTAAAGGGATAGTTTCAATAAATTTGACAACTTAGGTGAAATGGACAAATTCCTGAAAAATACCAAAAAAAAAAAAAAAACTGACACAAGAAGAAAAAGAAAAGCTAAATGGCCCAATATCTATTAAAGAAATGAAATTTCTAATCAAAACTTTCCTACAAGGAAAACTCCAGAGCCAGATGGCTACTCTAGTAAATTTTATCAGACTTTTAAAGAAGATAAAAGTATTAATCCTATACATTTCAGACAGCAGAGCAGGAATGAACACTTTGAAGCTCATTTTATGAAGCCAATATAATCCTGGTATCAAAACTTGACCAGAAAATTTTACAAGAAAATTACAAACCAATACCCCTCGTGAATATAGGTGTTTAAATTCTTTTTTTTTTTAAACGTTTTTATTTATTTTTGAGACAGAGAGCATGAATGGGGGAGGGCCAGAGAGAGAGAGGGAGACACAGAATCGGAAACAGGCTCCAGGCTCTGAGCCATCAGCCCAGAGCCCGACGCGGGGCTCGAACTCACAGACTGTGAGATCATGACCTGAACTGAAGTCGGACGCTTCACCGACTGAGCCACCCAGGCGCCCCTAGATTTTTAAATTCTTAATGAAATATTGCAAATTAAACCTTGCAGTATAAAGGATAAGATGCCATGGCCAAGGAAGGTGAAGTTAAACATTGAAAAGTTAGTGTAGTTCACCACATTAATAGAATGAAAGAGAAAAACAAAATGATAGTCTCAGTAGATGCAGAAAAAGCATCTGACAAAATTCAAAATCCATTCATGTCAAAAAACCTTCAGCAAGTTAAGTATAGAAAGGAACTTTCTCAATATAACAACAATCATCTTTGAAAAATGTAATAGTGAAACACTAAATCTTTTTCCCCTAAGGTCAGGAGTAACAGAAGACAAGAATGTGTGCTCTCACCACTTCTGTTCAGGGTTATGTTGAAGGTCCTAATCAATGTAATAAAACAATAACAAAATGCATCAAGATTGGAAAGAGTTGTGCTTCCTGATTTCAAAACTTACAACAAAACTACAGTAATCAATATAACTCTAATGCCAAAAACATAGATATGTAGATGTAGATATATAGATCAGTGAACTATAATGCAGAGTCCAGAAATACACCTTTACATTAATGGTCAATTGACTTTTGACAAAGGTGCCAAGACAATTCAATAGGGGAAAGAAGAGTCTTTTCAAAAATTATTTTGGGAAAACTGGAAATTCACATGGAAAAGAATGAACTTGGACTCCTATATATATATATATGCATATGTTAAGACAAATCAAAGATCTAAATGCAAGAGCTAAAACTAAAACTCAGAAAAAAACAGCCATAAATCTTAATGGCATTGGATTAGGAAATGGTTTCTCAGATGTGACACCAAAAACACAAACACCAAAGGGGGCAAGGGGGAAACTGGTAAATTGTACTTTATCAAAATTAAAAATTTTTTTGTGCTTCAAAGAAGACTATGAAAGTGAAAAGACTGCATCTCCTGGTGTTCCTCTCAGGCCGAGCCCTGGCCCCTCACCTGCTCTGCTCCAGATGAAGTGTGAGCACTGCACGTGGAAGAAGGGAGAATTCTGTAAGTTGGCTGATGCCAAAATATTTCTGAGTAATTTCCTGGTATGTGACAGTTGCATGACTGGAAGAAGGGATCCAGGTTTCCCAACAGAACACCAAGGACTTCTTTTGAATTCTGAATCTTAATAAGAAATGTGATACCTCACAGCACAAGGTGCTGGCAGGGTCAGTGTGTCCTAGGTCTCTGCTTTATTTTGCTGCTAAATTCTGCCTCAGTGTGACTGATAGATCTAGAAGATTTTACGGCTTCCTCAAAAGTCTTAGGGTGCACTGTCTTTGATACAACAACTGCCATGGAGTTCAGCATCCTGGAGAGTCAGAAAGAATCTGCCTCAACACCACCAGCACAGTGAGGAAGAGCTGGCATTACCCAGGCTCACCTCCACCAATCCCAGCTGGGTCCCATACTCAGAGCACTTGCTGTCACCACCCCTCCCCACCTCTGCACCACCAAGTCTCCTCAACAGATCATGGGCTCCCTGGTGAAGGATTACTTCGCCAGATGGCAGAACCTGTCCCCAGACAAGATATTTCACATAATTGTGGCCCCTTGCAAAGATAAGAAACCGGAGACCCTTCAAGAAGATTTTCCTATGGCTTCACTTGCTTCCCAGGGTGCTCACTGAGTATTAACCTCAGGTGAAATTGATCAGATGATGGAGCAAAGTGACCCCTTGGTGAAAAGGTGCTGCCATAGACACCGACGCCTGAAGGAGGAGAAGGTGAGGCACTGTGATGGGCCCAGCTCCAATGGGTACCTGGTGCGCATCTTCAGACACGCAGCCAAGCAGCTGTTTGGCAACATGGGGAGGACACCTGCTGCACCCTGAGGAACAAAGACTTCCAGGAGGTCACCCTTGAAAAGAATGGGGAGGTTCTGTTATGCTTTGCTGCTTTCAAAACATCCAGAATATGGTTCTCAAACTTAAGAAGAGCAAGCTCCCATACCACTTTGTGGAAGTGCTCACATGGACCAGGGGGTGTTTAAACAGCAGAGGCTAAGCCCAGACCGAGGATGGGCATACAGAAAAGGCACTGCCATGGCACATGAAAGGCTTCTATGCTGACATCCCCATGCAGCCCCCCAGACGAGTGCCCACATGCAGCAGCTGTACCAGGAGTGGCTGAACAGGGCCAACTCCCCCAGAATCCAGGAAGCCCTGCACACTGTGTGCCAAGGCCAGGGCTCCCTGCCATCAGCTGAGACATCAAGTGGTCAAGGTGGAGAAGGCTGGGAAGCAGGCCCTGTCAGTTGCCCAAGGAGGGAGGAGCAACTGAGTGTGGGCATCAGAGACACTAAAGGAAAACTGCTCGGCTTCTCAGTTACTACGTTAGTTTTTCAGAATTCTCTACCCTATATTTGTTTGTGACTCCCTCACGCAGTTTGATTTGGTGCTATCTTTGTAATATGTGTGCGAGTGCAATATTTTAACGTGAAACAAGGACTGCCCCAATTGAAGTATCCTTTTGTCTTAAGACCGAAAAATGGCACCTGTGTGGCTCAGTTGGTTATGCGTTTGACTTTTTGATTTCACCTCAGGTCATGATCTCACAGTCATGAGCTCAGGCTCTGTGCTGGGCTTGGAGCCTGGTTAAGGCTCTCTCTCACTCTCTTGCTCTCTCTCTCTAAAAAAAAAAAAAAACAAACAAACTGAAAAATATCCCAAAGAACAAGAATGAAGACACACTACTATCTTGTAGGCTTAAAAAAAAATCCAAAAAACGTCCTGTGAAGAGCTAAGACCTCCCCCCACCCCGCCAGAAGTTCAGATTCGTGTGTCTCAGAGAGATTTGATGTGGAAATGAAGACAGGAGGCAGGCAGGCTGCAGGGGCCTGTTGTGGGGCCGCAGTCCACAGTCTGCCTACTTTGCTCTTATTTTTACCTACTTGCATTACTCCTGAAAATGTTTTTGCCAGAACATGAATAAATTGCAACCTTTTGGAATTGAGAGCTTATATATAAATCTGGATTTCCAGCTTTTCTGGAACAGTGGTCCACATTCCTCACTACTATGGTTTCCAGAGTGCAGTGGCAGCCTCCTTCTGGGACCAGACCTCTAACTCAGAGGCCCTGTGGGTGCTGGTGGCTTAGGCCCCAGACTTGCACTTTTACATTCAGCCTTTAAGGTGAACTCACCTTAAGGCAGGGGAAGTCTGGCAAGGCTAACAGGCACTACAGATAGAAGGTGGAGGCCAGAGACAGGCCGCCCACTTAGGCCAGGCTGTGTGGTCAGGAAAACAGCTATCTTAGTCCCTCCCCTGTGGGGTTAGCAGCAGAATGTGTCCTGATCCTGCTGTGGTCCTGCCTCTCCCCTACCTTGCTTCTTTCATCCTGCAGCCTGCGCAGGAGGCTGTGCAGGAGAACCTTAAAGAAGAGAGAACAGTTTACCCACAAAGAGAAAGGCCTAGTGAGCAGCCAGAAATGTACAGAATCATAACACTCTGCATCAGAACTCATCCCTGAAATGAAAGACATCTGAGAATGGCCTGCAGTTGGTTTTTCAAAGCACTTGGATTTTGTTAACCTGAGCGAGGATGTTCTTCCTGAGCCCTCCATGCTCTAAAGCCTTAGCAGGCTCAGTTTCCTTCATCATATTCTGTATCATATTGTACCTGTAAACCTATCCAAGTTGATGGCTGGATATTGTGTGAAATTGTATATTTTGGGGGCACCTGCCTGGCTCCATTGGAAGAGTGTGTGACTGTTCATCTCAGGGTTGTGAATTCAAGCCCCATGTTGGGTATAGAGATTACTTAAATAAAAACTTTTTTTTAGGGGCGCCTGGGTGGCACAGTCGGTTAAGCGGCCGACTTCAGCCAGGTCACGATCTCGCGGTCCGTGAGTTCGAGCCCCGCGTCGGGCTCTTGGGCTGATGGCTCGGAGCCTGGAGCCTGTTTCTGATTCTGTGTCTCCCTCTCTCTCTGCCCCTCCCCCGTTCATGCTCTGTCTCTCTCTGTTGCAAAAATAAACGTTGAAAAAAAAATTTTTTTTTTTAAAACTTTTTTTTAAACTTGTATATTTTTTTCTTTCAATCTGTTCACAATCAGGTTTCATCCTCCATGGTAATTGATATAGAATACAGTTGAAGAATATGGAAGAAAAAAAGTGAAGAGACAACCTACAGAATGGGGGGAAATATTTGAAGATCATATCTGATAAGGACTTGTATTCAAAATATATAAAGAACTCTTACAATCAACAATAAAAAGACAAACTAATAAAAATGGACAAAGGATTTGAATAGGGATTTCTCCAAAGAAGACGTACAAATAGCCAATAAGCACATGAGAAGATGATCAACATCATTTGTCATTAGGGAAATATAAAAACCATGATGAGTACCATTTTACACCCACTAGGATGGCAATAATAAAAAAGATGGACAATAACAAGCATTAGTGAAAATGTGGAGAAATAGGAACCCCCATACCCTAGTGGTGGGAATGTAAAATGGTGCTTTGGGAATAGGTTGGCAGCTCCTCCAGAGATTAAAACATAGAGTCACCATGTGACCTAGCAATTCCACTCCTAGTGAATTTGAAACACAGCCATATAAACATTTGTATACAAATATTCATAGCAACACTATTCATACTAATCAAAAGGTAGAAACAACCAAAAACCCATTAGCTGATGAATGAATAAACAAAATGTAGTATATCTATGCAATGGAATATTACTCAGCCATAGAAATGGAGTACTGATTCAAGCTACCACCTGGATGAACTTTGAACACGTTATATGCTAAGTGAAAGCTACATATTGTATGATTCCATTTATATGAAATGTCCAGAATAAGCAAATCCATAGGGAGTAAGAAAATAGATTAGTAGTAGACAGGGGCTTGGAATGCGGACAAGGGGGGAAGTAACTGTTAGTGAAAACAAGGTTTATATTTGGAGTGATGAAAATATTTTGAAATTAGATAGTGATGAAGTTGCACAGCTTTGCAAAACCACTGAATTATACACTTCAATGGATTTTATGGTATGTGGATTATATCAATAAAAAAA
The DNA here is from genome assembly GCF_016509475.1 of Prionailurus bengalensis. NCBI lineage: Eukaryota > Metazoa > Chordata > Mammalia > Carnivora > Felidae > Prionailurus > Prionailurus bengalensis. The sequence continues at coordinate 115,801,049 of NC_057358.1, forward strand.
TTGGAAAGAAGTAAAACTGTAGTCACATGATTGTATACATAGAAAAGCCTATGGAATATGCAAAAGAGCTACTAGAACTAATAATTTAGCAAGTCATAGGATACAGGGTCAATATACAAAAATCACTCCTACTTCCATATACCAGCAACAAACAATTGACAAATGAAATTGAAAGCAATACCATTTATAATGTATCCAAAAATATTAGAAACCTAGGAATAAACATGACAAAAAATGTGCAAGACCTCTGTACTGAGAACCACAAAACATAGTGGAGGGAAATTTTTAAAGAAATGGAGAAAAATGTCATATTTATAGATAGGAAGACTCTATCATTAAGCTCTTCATTCTTCCTAAACTGATTTGTACATTCAATCCAATCCCTATCAGAATTCCAGCAGGCTCTTTTTGGATTTTGTGGGGGGTTTTTTGTTTGTTTTTTGGGGGGAGCATTTTTTTAGGCATAGACAAAGTAATTTTATTTTTTAAAAAAATTTTAAACGTTTTTATTTATTTTTGAGACAGAGAGAGACAGAGCATGAACAGGGGAGGGGCAGAGACAGAGGGAGACACAGAATCGGAAGCAGGCTCCCGGCTCTGAGCTGTCAGCACAAAGCCCGATGCAGGGCTTGAACTCATGGACTGTGAGATCATGACCTGAGCCAAAGTCAGACACCCAACTGACTGAGCCACCCAGGCGCCCCTAGACAAAGTAATTTTAAAATTTATCTTAGGGGTGCCTGGGTGGCTCAGTTGGTTAAGCATCCAACTCTTAATTTTAGCTCAGGTCATGATCTCACCATTCAGGAGTTCGAGCCCCACACTGGGCTCCATGCTGGCAGTGGGGAGCCTGCTTGGGATTCTCTCTCTCTCCCTCTCTCTCTCTGCCCCTCCCGCACTCACCCTCACACACTCTCTCTAAAAAATAAACTTAAAATTTTATCTTAAAAGCTGAAGGACCTAGAATAGCCAAACAATATGTAAAAAGGACAATGTTGTAGGACTTATTACCTGATTACAAGATTTCTATAAAGTTACAGTAAGCAAGATAGTGTTACTGCATAAGGATAGGCTAGTAAATAAACAGATTCAAGTCTACAAATAGAATGCCACATATGCAGTCATTTCATTTTTTACTAAGGCACTAAAGCAATTAAATGTGAAAGTTGTTGCTGTTGTCTTAAAAAATACTGCTAAAACAATTGTATATCTATTCGCTTTTTTTAAAAAAGAACTTAGGCCCTATTTAACTCCATATACAAAAATTAATTAAAGATGGTTCAAAGGCCTAATATAAAACCCAGACCCATAAAACGTCTAGAAGAAAACATAATTATAACTCTGGAGTAGGTATATATTTCCTGCATGGGGTACAAAAGGCACTAATCATAAAAGAAAAATTTGACAAGTTGGACTTCCATCAAAATTTAAATGTCCGTTCTTCAAAGACAGCATTACACCAAAGGCTGGGAAATATGCACCACCATGTTATCTAGCAAAGGACTTGTATCAAAAATATAAAAACTCCTACAAGTTAGTAAAAATTAAGTTATGAATAATAACTCACCGTAGCTAATAATATCTCAACAAAGTGGGTATAGAAGGAATGAACCCGAACATAATAAAGGCAATATATGACAAGCCCACAGTTAACATCATACACAACAGTGAAAAGCTGAAAGATCTTCTTCTAAGATCAGGAACAAAACAAAGATGCCCACTCTCAGCACTTTTATTCAACGTAGTATTGGAAATCCAACTAGTAATGAGAAAGTTGCTAGGTGCACCCATACTCAGAACAAACGCAGATACAGGATCCTGAGGGATAAATCCAAACTGCAGAAAAGCTTGATAAGCTATCAAACAACAAATAGATTTGTCTACTACGGCAGGTAAATGAAAGAAATAATTGCTATAAAACTGAAGGCTTTGATATTGTGGAGCTAACAAAGTTCACATTCCAAGTAAGTGGAACAATGAGGTCCTTAGAAACCTAATAGGAAATTGTTTCACAAGTTTAAATTTAAATGAAAAAAAAAAAGTGAGAACATTTGGAAAATTTGAGCAAGAAAAGAATGCTCTAGGATATGGGGATTCTTTGAATAAAAAGCAGGCATTCCAGTATTGCTTTTTACATTTAATACTTTGTTGCCAGAGCCAGAAATAATGTAGAGGAATAAGCTTGTATTTCAGAATGTCAAGGGAAAAAAGTTATATGTCATATGGCTCAGTGGTAGACAAAACTATTTTTGTCTTCTTAAAATCTCACATACCTTCTCCTTTTCTCCTCTCTTCTCTCCTTTCCTATTTCACCATTCTACTTTTCCTTCTTGTTCTCTTTCATCCCCTTCATATTTTCTCTTTTTCCTTAAGGTCAGGTTTCTCAACCTTAGTTTCCTTTTTGACTCCTGAAGGAGACAATTAAGATATTCTTTTCCTGATTGCTCCCCTGCTCCCTATGAGATCTTAAGCCACAGAGATCCTGTACATCTGTTTATATACTATGGCTCTTTGGAGGGCCACAACCAATTCTAACATCTCAGGGTTTTTGCCCATCAAGAATTCATGCTCCATATAATAAGCTCGTTTAAGGGAAGGACAATGATTGGTTTACCACTGTATACTCTTGTGCTTGATATAATTCTTGGGACATAGTAGGGAATCAATAAATAAGGTGAATTGGGTTAAAAGTGAAAAATGACCTCTGCTACAAATTTATCAGTTGACTGAACTAATGTTCTTGGATCATTTTTAGAATGTGCTACCTACTACTGATTACTGCACAATACCTCCATATTCCAAGAGTGTCTTCCTTGTGACTTGATGGAAACTTGGAAAGCATTCTAATCACAAAAGCAGTGCATTTGCAGCCGATTCCAAGGGTGGGTTACTTAATACAGCTAATTTGATATATCATAACTGATTTTTCTTTCCTAGTTTCAGTTTCAGATTACTGATCACTTCCTAAATTTTTCACTAACTTCTGATGCTATATAGCCTCTCTGGTACTTATAACCCATTATTCAAGTTTGTCAGTTTCAGTTGAGGTGCAAGAATTCGAGAATGAAAAGAAGGTAAAGGCACTATAGGAGAGGGAGAAAAGAAATAGAGGTCATTAAACTTTTCTGTTTCTTTTTCATCTGTAAGAGCTCTTCTAGCTCTAAGATTCTGTGATCCTGATGGTTATGCTTTGAGTGGTTCAGAAAGCATTTTGGCAATCTGTGGAGATGTCACTAGTTGCCTCAAGATTAAGGTGGCAGTGCTACCAGCATTTGTGGGTGAGGCCAGGGATGCTAAACATCCTGCAGTACATGGGACTTTGGGCAGTTCAGGTCCTCGGAAAAGAGGACACCAGGACAGAATTAGATGTGCAAGAGATTTATTGGGGAGAATCGCTGTTAAGAATAAAGGAGAGGGGCGCCTAGGTGGCGCAGTCGGTTAAGCGTCCGACTTCAGCCAGGTCACGATCTCGCGGTCCGTGAGTTCGAGCCCCACGTCAGGCTCTGGGCTGATGGCTTGGAGCCTGGAGCCTGTTTCCGATTCTGTCTCCCTCTCTCTCTGCCCCTCCCCCGTTCATGCTCTGTCTCTCTCTGTCCCAAAAATAAATAAACGTTGAAGAAAAAATTAAAAAAAAAAAAAGAATAAAGGAGAGAGGAAGAAGTAGGCCAGGAGTGCCTTCAGACTGACGCAGCTCTGCTACACATGAAAGGAGAGAGAGAAGGAAGCAAGGTTAGGTAGGAAGAGCCTCAGGCTGCCATATGGCTCTGAGAAAGTCTTAGCCAGGCTAATCGGGAGCCTAAGAGCAAAAACAGATCCCCAGTTGACGTCCCAATCTGGGCAGGCATGGCCTCCCACTAATACCATCAGTGGGGAGAAATCAAGGGAGGTAAGGCTGTAGCATAAATGTTGTGGAGAATTCCCAAAGTATGGCACTAAAAGACTGTCAGCTAACCACACGCCTCACTGCAGGCACTCTCGCTCTCTCACTCTTGCTCTCTCTCTCTCTCTCTTTTATTTTAGAGATAGAGCATGAGCATGGGAGAGAGACCGAGGGAGAGAAAGAATCTCAAGCAGGTTCCACATGCAGCATGAAGCCTGACAAGGAGCTCAATCCCACAACCTTGGGATCATGGCCTGAGCTGAAATCGAGAGTCAGATGCTCAACCGTCTGAGCTACCCAAGTGTCCCTCTTTTTTAAGGAAAACAAAATGACACTTTACCCAGAAACCTTTGCCTGTAAAGCAAGAGAACAAGGTGATATAAACAAGAACATCATTTGAAACATGCCAAGGTGATTATTTTGATGCTTTTCCTTTCTTGTTTCTTTTTCTTTTCTAGGTTAAAGTTGGATGCAGAATAAATCTGGGGAGACAAGTCTTGAGATTAGAGATCCAGCATAGAAAATAAGATGAATTAACTTCCTGGGCTACATGAATATTCACATTTCTGAGTTACAAGGGGTTTGCTTTTTCTTTTGACCTCAAAAGACATTTGGGAACTTTGGGAAAACTACGTGGCATCTTTTAGGTTTTGCTTATGATTGTCAAGAGGGATAGCCTCAAAATTTAAAAGAGGCGGCACCGTCTGGCTTCCAGTATCAGTAACCTTATCACAGATCCACCCCTGTGGTTCTTGTTCAGACTTTTTGAGGGTCCCACCTCACTGTCAACCTCATTCGCATTCATAGTTTTAGCATTACAGCTAACCATTTTTTTAGTTGATGGTTTGCAAACCTTTGCAGATGATATGAAATCTTCATGTCAACATTAACAAATGCTTTACTAGTTTCTCTATTTGACCAGCAGGTGCTTCTGAATAGGCCAGCTTGGGAGGAAATGTCTTGGCATAATTCTTAATTTGTATCTTGACTTTTAGAGGTAAACTATTGTCATTTTTAATCGCTGCTGGAGGCATTTTGTCAAAGGATTCCTTTTTGGTTCCTTCATCTTCATCATCTGCTTCATCTTCTTCATAGGTATCGTTTCCTGATATTTCTGTAGCTTTAAAAGACTTTGCATCTCTTATTTCTTATCCTCTTCATGATTTCTTCACTTCTGTTTTTCCTTTCCCGTCTTTCCAGCAGGTTCTCTCTTGAAGATCTGAGCCGTGCATCCTATGGCCACCGTAAAAGACCCCTTATACCACACTGACACATTTCTCCACTCATGTTCTGGGACCAGCTCTTCTACGATTTCTCCAGACTCTGTTCCTGAGCTAAAGCTTAGAAGAAGGAGATTACTGGGACAAACTACACCCCCATCACTCAGTCGGTCTCAGGGCCGCGACTACTCCTCATTCTCCTCTCCACTACCCATTCCACATCCTACTCTCCTTTGCCTGTCACCTCTGCAGGTCTCAGTGGCTTACCTGGGTGTGACTCAAATCCTTATTTCTTATGAGAATGTATTGGTAATTATACCCTTCTCAGGCAGGGATTCCTGCACATGTCCTTCCATAGTTCTGAGTACATATCAGGAGACCTTCAAGTGAATCACCTAGGGTCCACATGTATTTTTCCCTGTCCATTATGTGAAAGCAGCCCTTCCTCTTCCTGTTGATCTAGGTCATTTACTCTTGCCAAGATGGGGACTCCTCTTCTTGCCTGCTGGTGGCTGGACACAAAAAGTCCAAAGTGCCCGAAGAGTAGCCATAGTTTACAGGTCAGTGGGACTCTTGTTGTGTTCTCTGACAAAAAAAAAATGCAGTCATTTTGGGGGACCAGAGTTGTGGGAACAGGAAGCACAGTCTCCCAATGACTCATTGAGATGCTAAGTGGGCCACTTCTGCTCCCTCCATCTTTTTCCTGGACCCATATTTTCTTCCTATTAGGGGCATTGCCAATCAGAGGTCTCTGATATAGTGTATATACTGCATCCTGAAGGATGGCACTCAATCCTTGTGGACTGTTGCCTCTAAACTGGCACTGCAGCTGTGCCTTCAGTAGGTTGTCTAGTGCTCTTATCAGGCTGTCTGCTTCTGGGTAGTGCAGTAGGTGGTACAACCAGTAGATGCCTTGGTCATGAGCTTCAAACCCACATCACCTTTCCTGTGAAGTGGTTCCCCCGTTTGGATGCTATGTTGAGTTAGATCCCGTGCCAGTGGATAGGGCCTTCTGTAAGCTCCTAGAGAGCAGTACGGGCTGAGGCTCTGTAGGCAAAATAGGCAAACCCATACCCAGATAGGTGTTTGTCTCTGTGAGGATGAACTACTGGTCACTCCAAAATAGAAAGGGCTCAGTGTTGTTGACTTGCCACCAAATGGCTTGTTTATATCAAGTAAAATGCCATATCAGGAGCTTAGCGTTGGTCTCTGTTGCTGGCAAGTTAGACCTCCAGAGAGAGAAGCAGCTAGGTTGGCCTCGGTAAGTGGGAATTCACGCTGTTGGATTCATGTGTAGCCTCTATCTCTGCAAACATTGCCATTCCACTCGTGTGTCCATTGTGCCAGTTTTGGGGTAGACCATGACAAAGTGTGGCTAACATCGACTAGTAGAATCTTTGTATCTACTTGGTTGTTCCACACCTTTTTCAAGGTTGATTCTTTCCGGTTGGAATAAACATGGGATGCAGAAAGCTTCACCCTTTGCGACCACACTATTCTGTCTGTCCTGTCCACATGCCTCTACTCCAGAACTCCTTGTCTCCAGTCTCCCAGTCTTTTCTTTCAAAGTCCTGACCAGCTGACCAGGCCATTGCCACTGCCCAGGCAACCATAAAAATTCTCATCACAGGTACTTCTCTCATACAAAGTGGATGGCCAGCTATACTGCTTGCCCACTAGGAAGATTTTTCTCTCTCCACTGTCTTTTAGGGACACCACTGAATATGGCTGTGATGTGCTGCCATCCATTTTTTAGTTTCTACCCACATATCAAGCCAACCCATTCATAATCAAGCTTGAGCTTTTTTCTTCTCCCTTAGCTGGCCATACAGCCTGAGGGAGGGGTGCTGGTATAGTGGGTGATACGGGGGCTGGACTACTAGCTTATGCCGTTAACTCATGCCTTGGGATGTGATTTCGAATGCATCATTTCCACGTTATGATGAACTGCTGTTGGGCCCATCAACTTTATGATTGGGCTTATCTGACAGAATTCAGCTCATGGTGGTACTTCTGGACTTGGTGCCTCACAGTCAAGCTTTCTGCCTCCACTGGGGCCCAATACCAAGCCAGTGGCTGTTTCTTGAGAGGAGTAAAATCTTCTGCTACAGATGGCCTGGCCTTGCTCCAAAATCCCAGAGGACTATCTTGTGATCTCCTACTGGGACTTGCTTTAAATTCCACACTGCTGCAGAGCCCATTGCTGGTGTAGGCTTCACTTAGAACTGGCAACCTTCCATGTCACCCAGGATATGAGCCAGAGTGGTATTCCGAGGTGTGGAATTTGTGCTTTTGGAACCCAAAGAGGCCCACCAGGCATTGTGCTTCATTACAGTACGAGATGCAAGATACAGAAATTGGTCTTTTACTCTGGAGGGGATGCCTCCACATGCCACTGACTGTTGGACCTCTAAAAAACGTTACTGAATCTTCTTAGGGTTTATCTCCCACCCTCTGGACACATGTGTCTTACCAAGTCCTCTAGCCTACAAGCCAACTCTTGCTCTTCCTACTTAACCAGTACATTATTGGCATAACGTATCCGTAATGGTCTACAGGGTATCCAGACAGTCCAGATCTCTTCAGACTGTATTACAATAGAGGGTAGAGGAATCAACATAGTCCTTGGACAAAACTGGAAATAAATATGATCTCTTCCACATGAATGTGAATTGCTTCTCAGCCATATTTCTGACTGGAATATAAAAGAATGCATTCACCAAATCAGTGGCCACATAACCATGTACCTGAGGTTTTCTTAATGTACCCTACCAATGACAGCATGTCCAACACAGCTTGAATTGGAACTACTACTTGGTTAAATTTGCTGTGGTATTCTACATTCACCTATTAGTGCACAGTGGCACTGATCACCACCATCAACCCTGGGACACAGTATCATTTTTGATTATGTTAGCTGGCGTGGGGAACAATTTCAAAGGCTTCCAGTTGGCCTTCCTCACGTGAATCCATGGTGTGATGGTGACACTTTGGATCTCCACTTAGCCTACTTCTCTCAGCAACGAGGTCCAAAGCTCCTTGAAATGACTGACATTCCCCTTCCCCCATGGTAAGTGCCCTCCTCAAGTAAGTGCCATGGGTCCCCTTGGGGAGTGATGAAAAATCATTACAATATATACTTTCCACAGTGTTGTAGAGTCCTTCTCGTAGCCACTTATTAAGTGGACTCCAGATCTGAACATTGGCTCAAATTCAGGAACCGAGCAACATACCCTGACTTTTTATTGAGATAACTGCCCCTCCATTCTTGCCTGCTGCTGATTATAGATGTTAAGCTGCACCCTTATTAACTGCTTACCTATTTTGACCCTACGGTAAGGTGACCATCTTGTCCAGTTTTTTCTAAGTTCCAAGAGAGGTCTTCTTGCTCTCGTAGGCTTTAACTGTTTGTAAACAGCCCTCAGTTTCTCATTCTCTCTCTGCATGGTATCAGTGCGACTTAGGAATAACTGGCCAACTCCACTGCTTTCTAAACATTGCTCTCCCCATGTCTTTCAAATCCCCAGAATGTCACACAGGCAAGGATGTCCCCACACTGGGAGAAAACTGTAGTTTGTTTTGTTTGACCTTTACCAGTTGTTTCGCCATTTTGAAAAATTCCATCATCAACAGCAACACTGATATTTGAATCACCAATACGATATGCCTGTATCTGAATTTGTGTATATATCTCATGTATATATATGAATATGCTTTCTTAGCCCTTATTTCAAAATGTAAATATAAATAAAATTGCTATCAATATTCCCTTGAGTACTGTTTTCTCTAAAATCTAAAATCACATTTTAAGCATGTGGAATTCTCCACATTCCCATGGAGGAATACAAAACAGTATAACTTCTGTAGACAGAATTTGGCAATATCTAGCAAAATTAAAAGTTCACTTTTACCTTTGACCCAGAATCGTACTTCTAGGAATCAATCCCAAATAAAACATGACAAAAATATCAAATTATGAAAATGCAAGGATATTCATTACAGTAATATTTGTTTATGGTATGAGACTTCTTTCAATCCAGATGGTCACCAGTGGTGGATTGGTTTAAATACATTGTAATAAAGCCACACAGTGGAGTATTATGCAGCTGTAAAAGGTAATAACTCTATACGTTGTTACAGAATGATCCTAGGACATGTTAAGTTGAAAAAAAAAAAAAAAGCAAGGTAGAGAACAGTGGTATGTAGTGTGTTCCTTTCATGTAAGAAAGGAAGGACAAAAAATAAAATCCTAAACTTTCTTCAGTTATATTTTTATTAATACTGATACTATTGTTTGGAAAATAGTTCTATGCATACATACAGATAAAGCAAGTAAGTGATTGTTAGTATGATTAAAGAACTATGAATTTTGGTGGTAGAGGAACGATATACAAATATAAAATCAAAGAAGTAAAATTTCTGTAATCTCACTGTAATCTCACACTTAAATTAGAAGCATTAGTATGTTCTTAAGATATAATTTTCTCTTTTAAAATATGTATTTCCTAGCTCTTTCCACTGAAAAAAAAATCCCTAAGAAAACCAATCATTGCAATGAGTCCTCCTACCACCCAGGTTATGATTTAAAAACTTATTTCCCTGTGAAAGGAACTGAAGAATAGCAGATTATGCCACCCTAAAATATGCCATTTAAGAATAAGGATGGGGGCGACTGGGCAGCTCAGTCGATTTGGGCTCAAGTCATGACCTCACAGTTCGCGAGTTCAAGCCCTGCCTCACGCTCCACACTAACAGTGCACAGCCTGCTTGGGATTCTCTCTCTCCCTCTCTCTCTGCCCCTCCCCTGCTTGTGCTCACTCACACTCTCTCTGTCTCAAAATAAACTTTAAAAAAGATAATTTTTAGCTGAAGATGAGAAAAAGGAGAAAAAGGAAATATAAGACAAGCTCTCTGCCCTTTCCCTATTTGCCTAAAAGCAGGACAAAAACTTGTAAAAGTGTTCCCTCCCCTTCTTCTCTCCCACCCCATATACCAGGAAAGGCATCAGTCACCAGAGACAACTCTAGACCCTTACCATCCCGAAGAAGGCACCAGAAGTATCATATGGAATAATCTCTGCTAAAACTAGCCCTTATCTACCATTAGTTTCCACATAAGGACCTTCCCACAATTTGCCACCCTTAGAAGCCCAAAGTCCTTTTCCTTTGTCTTGTCACTTCTCTGCAAATTATTGTTCTTTTCTAAGATGCTACACATTCTAGCCAGTCCTTTTGAGTTACTCATCGCTGAGTACTTCCGCAAGGATGGATGTATGATGGCACGTTTTAATAAGCTTGTTTGTCTTCCTCTTGCTAAGCTATCTTTTGTGTAAATTTGCAGGGCCTCAGTCGATAAGCCTATGACTGGAGGAAAATTCTTCCCTATAGAACCATGTCTCCTTTAAGAAATAGTTGACTCTAGGGTTGGGGTGGGGAATATAAGATGAGCCTGAAGTATCTTTTCATACCCAAAAGCAAGGAAGTCAGCAAAGGCTGTTCAAGTTGGGTTGGAAGAACTCAGGAGCCAACTTGAAGAGGCTCCATCTGACCAAAAATGAGCCCACTTAAGCATCATAAGGAATAATGACTGAAGTGAATTAAAAATATCAAATACATTAAAATCCACGAGCGCATAATGACACTCAAAAGTAAAAATTTGTAGTGTAAATTTATTTGGAGACTAATTTATAAATTCAAAGGAATTCAAGTGAGCATTTACATTGCTTTTCCTTGCAAATTGTATTTCCTATACGGATATGTGAAGAAATTTTTTTAAGATTTTATTTTTAAGTAATCTCTACACCCAACCGTGGGGCTCAAACTCACAACCCTGAGGTCAAGAGTTGCATTTCTTTAGATTTCAAATAATAAATGCAGAAAAAAAAGTTATAAAACTTAGGATATCACCATTTTGCAGCTCTTCATGAAATAACGGGCCAAAGTAATGATTATTAGGGTCTGCTAAGACCATTGGTAAAAGGCTGGTAGGAAACTCGCAGAGGACAAAGTATGCTGTCAACACCTGAACCCACAAATCAACCTTTATATCAGAAAAAGAGAAACAGCCAGATATTGATGTGTTTTCTGCTATGATGCAATGAAAAGGGCATGACATTACCTGTGAAATATTCCTGCCCCCCCAAAATCAAACCTGAATATCCTCAAGCCTCTAGATCTAACAGCCAGATTATAGTAACTATTACAGGGATAAAAGGAACATGACAAAATGACAACAGAGCGACACAATCAGCAAAATTCTGACTGTAAGAAATTATGTGACAAATGACCCAGTTTCTTCAACAAATAAATGGTAGGAAACAAAAAAAGAGCAGAATCATTACAGACTGAGAGATTTAAGAGATATATCAACGTAATGCAATGTTTAAACTGATTCAGACAAACAAATCCATCGTAAAAAAAAAAACAACATGCAAATCTGAGAAAATTTTAAACTGAATATATTATAGTCAGGAATTATAGTTAAACTTTTGCTAAGTGATATAGTGGTATGTGATTATGTTTTTTTTAAGTTAAAATAATTATGAATGAAACAATACATCTGGGTACTATCTGGGATTTGCCTTAAAATAATCTGAAAAGGGGGGGAGGGGCTCTGGGTGGCTCAGTCGGGTTAAGCGTCTGACTTTGGCTCAGGTCATGATCTCACACTCCATGAGTTCGAGCCCAGCGTCAGGCTCTGTGCTGACAGCTCAGAGCCTGGAGCCTGCTGCGGATTCTGTGTCTCCCTCTCTCTCTGCTTCTCCCCAGTTCGTGCTCTCTCTCTCTCTCAAAAATAAAATGGACATTAATAATAAAAAATTTTTTTAATAAAACAAATCTGAAAAGGTGGGGATATGATACAGCCCAATAATTCTCAAACTTTAGCGGACCTACAAATCAACTGGAGAGATTGTTAAAACACAGATTCCTGGGCCCTACCTCAGAGATTCTGATTCAGCAGTCTGGGGTGAGTCCACTGAATTTGCATTCCTAACAATCTCCCAGGTGACGCTGATGCTGCTGGTCCAGGGGTCACATTTCATTGGTAAGGATGAAAAAGATTGGTTATTGATAAGTGATCACTGATAAACCTGGGTATTAAACGTTCAGTTCCTTTTTTTTTTTTTTTGTAATGGGTAAAGTCTATACCCATTGTGGGACTTGAGCCTGTGACCCAGAGATCAAGGGTCATATGTTGTACCAACTGAGCCAGCCAGGTACTCTAAGCACGTAGTTCATTGTACTTAATATGATTCTGAACCCAATTCCAATATGTGTATGTTGGGGAAGGGTGGGCTTCCCACACCACCAAGCAATTCTCCAGGTACCAGCTGAATGACCTACAGTTCAACTCAATTCTGACACTACCTGGAGACAGCATCAGATTCCACGAGTTCAGGGGTCAGTCCCACAAGACTGAGTCCCTTACCTGATCCCCTTTAGATGCCAATCACAAGCCTAGGTTATCACCTGTGCTTCTGGCTGACAGGCTATAGATTGGAGGTTCCCAGGACCCCCTCCTTGGGTTTGATGAATTAATTTGCTAGAGCGGCTCACAAAACTCAGAGAAACTCTTTTTATTCTTATTTTTTATTTTTTTGAGAGAACGTGCAAGCAGGGGAAGGAAAGAGAGCGAGAGAGTGAGAGAGAGAGAGAGAGAGAGAAAGAGAAAGAATCCCAAGTAGGCTCTGTCAAACACAACTCAACATGGGGCTCGAACTCATGAACCATGAGATCATGACCTGAGCTGAAATCAAGAGTTGGACACTTAACTGACTGAGCCATCCAGGCGCCTCTGAGAGAAACTTTTTACTTGCTAGATTACTGGCTTGTTAAAAAAAAGGACATAACTCAGAAATCACCAGATGGAAGAGATACACAGGGCAAAGTATGGGGAAGGGGCACAGGGCTTCCTTGCCCTCTCCAGGTGCACCATTCTCCCCACATCTCCGCGTGTTCAACTCTTCAACCAAGACAGAAGCTCTCCAAACCCTGCCCTTTTTATGAAGGCTGTATTACATAGACAGGACTGATTAAATCACTGGCCATTGGCAAGTGATTCACCCTCCAGCATCTCTCCCCTCCCCAGAGGGACTGAAAGTTCCGACTCTCTAATCACATTAGTTCCTCTGGTGACCAGCCACGGTCCTCAGGTGCTTTGCCACAGTCACCTCATTAATATTAACAAAAGTCACCTTTACTGCTCTCCTTCCTTCAAAAATTCCAAGGATTTTAAAAACTCTACGCCAGAAACCAAATAGCTGTGTATATGTGTACGCATGTGTGTGGATTGCAATATCACAATACTATTCCCCCTACTTTAGCATATGTTTAACATTCTCCACAATAAACTTTTTTCTATAAAATCCATATGCCAACACCTGACATCTTCATTATGTCTGCCAATTTTTCCCAAGAATCTACATATTGCAGTATGAATTTTTACTATAAAGTAACCTCATTTTATTTATCCTTTATAATACAGTTAGGGCATTATATATGTATATACATACGATATACAGGTAGGTTGCATTCTATATGTGTTCTCCTTGAGGATGGTAAAGATGCGTTACAAATGTTTCTTATAAAGTGGAAAGGCTGAGTCCAATAAGGGTGAAAACTGCTAAGTCTAAAGCAGTCTGTGGAAAAATGAAGGCTGTGGAGAAAAGCGAGCCCTGGTGTCTGAAAGAGGGGGGCTTCAGTGGTAACCAAAGCAGAGACTCAGACCCGCCAGGATTTCATTTTCCTAATAAAGAGGCTTAACTAATCTGAGGTATACCTGAGTCCTCCCAGGATGTGTTCCTTTTCACCATTTGGGATTTCCTGACTATCCAAGATGGGAAAACGCATCTGGGAAAGCACATTGATTTTTCTCCAACCAGCAGCAGGCTAGTGATTAGCACTCCAGGAACTTGTCCGAGAGCTCCATTTTCACTAAATGGCTGTCCAGCACAGACAAGAATGCAGCTGAGATCCGTTTGAGAAAGACAACCTAAGGCAGTGGCTGCACTTTGGACTCGTCAGGGGGACTTGAGAAAATACGGATAGTCCAGATCCCACCCTCGGAGATTCTGACTTAATGATCTTGGGTAACTCGGCATTGCAGAGTTTACGCTACCCAAGGGATTCTAATACGAGAGCAAGACTAAGAACGACTGCTCTAAGACTGAAGCAGTGGTTCTCGAACTTTAGAGGGAATCAGAACCATCTGGAGGGTTGCAGGTCAAGAGTGGGGCCCAATCATTTGTATTTTTGAACCTCTTCCCGGGGCGGGGGGGGGGGGGGGGCTGGTGCTGCTGGCCCAGAGGCCTCACTTGGAGAACACAAAGCACTCTACCACATACCCTAAGCACAACGGTTGTCTCAAGGAAAAGCACTTGTGCAAATGAATTGCTAAACTTGTCACTTTTTTTTATAGAACACCATTTTTACTTGAAAGAATGCTGACACAGTGGCTATTTAGACTTGGGTATTTAGGAGACGTTCTCTCAAAAATAAAGTGAGCCAGTCGCTTCAAGGAAAACAAGTGACGATATCAGATGTCAATGACAAATTCTAGGTTTCAAGCGAAAACTGAAATTTGGAAAACTTCTATCTACCATAATGAGTTTGCATACATACCAATACTTAAAGATTTTCGCAGGAAAATTGGTAGTGATATTAATGAATGTGATTTGGGGGATATTGTATAATGAAATTTGTTAACATTTGGAGAATCTGTATAACTCGGTGAACCAGTATTTTCCAAATGAACAGTGCATGTTGCAAAATCACATATGGGTGACAGAACCATTCAAAGAGCAAGGTAGGCCAACTGATTTTAATGTAACAGAATAGTGTATGGTTTCAGATTCCACACTGCAACTAACCTTTAAAAACTACTTCCTGTGGAGTTCTGGTGTAGTACATATATCCACAGTTAGCTGGAAAGACCACTAAAATACCCCCACCCCTTTTTCAACTACATATCTGTATGGGGCCAGATTTTCTTCGTATACGTTAACCTGTAGGGGTGGAAAACCTATCCCTTTTTTCCTTCCACGTTCTTTGACTGGCCTAATAAATTAACAAGAAGACATTAACAGGAGAAAAACAAATTTAATTTTTGCGCTTATAGGAACCCACAAAGACTTAAGAGACTCTCCAGCAGTCAGGTAACTGAGGCTTATATACCATTCTGAGCTAAGGAGAAGGGGACCTCAAAAGGGAAGAAGACAATTTCACAGGAAGATGAAAAGAGCAGATGTTTGGTAAACAAATGTCTGCCGTGCCGTGCAGATAAGTCTTTTCAATCCAGAAAGTTATTTTTGGTAATAGCTGTCCTCCTGGTACAAGTCCACTATCTAAATTCTTCTAGGCAGTTAAGGGGGAAGAACAAGATCTTCCTGAGTCGGTTGGGTCTTGATTGTTTTTAGGCCTAAATAATCCACATGCCAAAGTAGCACATCCTAGGGCAACCTGCCCTGAACCCCCTCAAGCCAAGGTGACATATCGCAACAGACCGAATGCAGAATCAGATATGAGAATCCCAGTTGCCTCCTATTAAACTGGACATGGCTCAGTTGGTAGAGCATTGGACTCTTGATCTTGGGGTTGATTGTGAGTTCAAGCCCCATGTTAGTCATAGAGCTTACTTTAAAAAAATAAATGGGACTTCAAAGAGATCTGGGAAAAAAGTGAAATAATGTCACTCTTCTAACTTCTTTTTGCTTTGGCAAAGGATGTTTCATTTTCATAAAGTTTTATTTAGGTTAGGATGCAGTAACTTTATTATTATCATTTTAAAGTGAATTAATAGATATTTTTATCAATTCTCAACTTTAATTTCTAATAATATAAGTATTACTAGATATAGGCCATAAACACATAAGCTCATCATGGTCCTCAATAATTTTTAAAAGCTTTAAGGGAGTCTCGGGACCAAACATGTTGAGAATGTTGTCAAATTCCAGGAATGTTCTATTTCTTTACGGTGGCTACGTGACTGTGCGTTTTGTGGCATGTGGTTATTTCTTAAAATATGTATAAAAATGTTATGCACTTTTGGAAATGTTATATTTCATGATTCTTTAAATTGCTATTAAGGAAGCTGCCTCCTTGTTTAGTAGAAAGAGCAAGGCTTCGGAAATAAAAATTCATGATTCAAGTTCTCTTATCTGTTAATCTGTTGCATGGTTTGGGGACAAAAAAGAGAGAGAGAGAGAGAGAGAGAGAGAGAGAAAGTGGCAATCCCAGCTTCTGTAAAGCATGGAAGTGCTTTATAAACTGTACGTTGGCCATTATTATTACTACAGAGTAGCAACATGTATCAGTTGAAAAGTTTCTCTCTCCGAATGAACCTGCCTGTGACCTTTAAGCCAAATTTTGACTGCGAATTCCTTAGTGTTTTCCGTTTTCAACTTCCCGAATACTTGGGGTTAGATTCCTTTGTGCAGTCTTATTAACTCTATGGTAAGTTTAGTTACAGATCACTTCTCCTCCAAATGGTACTTAATTTCTTGCTTTATCTGTTTTAAATGGCCTCAACTGACATGTGTCTCAATATCGTCAAAGACCTCAACTGCTTTGTGGAAAAAGAGAAAGACAAGGAAATTTCACATAAACGATAAAGGGATACTGACAGGAGGCGGGAGAACACGGCCTGTGTGGGTCCTCTTCCTACAGGTTTTGAGGCAACGTCTGTGGCAATCGAATTTCCTTCTTCTCGCAGCACATCACCCTCAGATAAATAAATAAAGCACAGGACTTTCATTTCCAGGCAGTTGTCATAGCAACTTTTGACTATCCAGAGAAGAGGAATTCTCATATCTTAAGCCCCGACTCCAGAAGAGCCAAAAAGACACAAAGACTAAAAGGAACATTAAAGAATGATTTGCAAGATGTGATGAAACTGGCTGTCTGTTATTCAGAACTTTTCCACTAAATATATATACTTTTCTTCCCGACATATATTTCCCCTTATAGATTTCAGAACTCAACAGCGTTAAGACTAATAACAGCTACCATTTATCATTTATTATATGCCAGACACAGAGAGCATTACATACATTGGGGTGTTTTTTTTAAATACTCACAACACTGTAAGCGTGGTACTATTTTTGTCTACATTTTACTGACAAGGAAATTGAGTTTGCAAAGAGAGATGAAACAATTTACCCAAAGCCACACAATAGGTGCTCAAACGTACAGCCTACAACACAGTTGAGCGCTTGCGTAAACGTTTTCTAGTTTTCTGGATTTCCTCCTGCCTTACAGATCAAATGCTCTGCCGGCTCCTTTGTTTCTGCCTGATCGGTAAATGCCCGCATGTCCAGGACTAAGGTCTGCGCGCTCTTTATCCAGATGATCTCTTCCAGCGCCACAGCTTGACATGCCTTCTATGTGCTGGTAATTCTCAAATGTATATATCCCACCCCAGACATCTCACATGCATTTCGGACTCATGTATGCAATTGCTTGACACCTGGATATCTGATAAATATATTAAAGGTAATAAATCTTGCACAGGTCCTGTCCTTCAGTCCTTCCTGTCTCTGTAAATGACAGCATTGTCCACCTAGATACTCAAACCAAAATCCCTAAGAGTTCTTGATTTCTCGTTCTCCCTCACCCCCCACTGCTAATGCAGAAACAAATTAGTCATATTTATACCCAAAATTGATCTCAAATCTACTTCTTTTTTTTATGTTTATTTATCTTGAGAGAGAGAGAGAGAGAGAGAGAGAAGGAGCACACAAGTGGGGGAGGGGCAGAGAGAGAGGTAGATAGAGGATCTGAAGCAGACTCTGGGTTCTGAGCTATCTACCCAGAGCCTGGAGAGAGCCTGACACAGGGCTCGAACTCATGAACCATGAGATCATGACCTGAGCCGAAGTCGGCGCTCAATCAACTGAGCCACCCAGGCGCCCCATGCCAAAACTTCTTTTAACTACCTCCTTATTTTTAGCTTTTCAAGATGATTTCCAGGGGCGCCTGGGTGGCTTAGTTGGTTAAACGTTTGACGCTTCAGTTCAGGTCATGATCTCACAGTCCGTGAGTTCGAGCCCCATGTCAGACTCTGCACTGATAGTGTGGAGCCTGCTTGGGATTCTCTCTCTCTCCTTCTCTCTCTGCCCCTACCCTGCTCATGCCCTTCCTCTCTCCCAAAACCAATAAACTTTATTTTTTAAAAAAGATGATTTCCAGTTATATTATTTTGTCATAACTCTAGACTGTTGCCTGAATCTCCCAAGACCCTAAGTTTGAGATGAGGGGAGAGGAGATACATTATGATCAAATGGAAGTGGAAGGGTCCCCGAACAACCACAAACCTACCTTCTCCTGCAAACTCCTTCAGTTTTGGGGGGTGTAGAACAAAAGACAGAGGCCACTACAGCACAGTGTTTACTCCCAGGAGTGAGGGTTCAATTCCTTGAAAGAAAAATACATATTTCCCCATTACATACTTCCACACCAAGTTCCCAAGGTGTTCAGGAAGTTGTCTTGGAGCAAACATTATTCCAAAATGTTAACTTTAAGGGTAGAATTGACACTGTCTCTCATTTTCACTCATTCATTATCGGCACCCAAGTTATATGTAAATAACTTATGAACAAGGATAACAAAAGGAAGGCACAGGGTACCAAAACCTGAAGCATCAGGAGAGCAGCCTGTGGAAACTGTTAGATGGAAGGGAGGAAAAACATCTTTTTCCTGTATCTTCTAAGTTCTTGGGGGGTTGGGGGGGAGGCTTGTGAGAAGACAGATTAACAACAGAAAAGCATAGAAACACAGTTAAATAAGTTTTACGTGACACAAGAGCCCTCATAAGGAAATGAAGACCCAACAAAGAGGTTACACCTGAGTATTTTCATGTTAGGTATGAGGCAGTGCGGTGAGTGGAGGGGAGGTGTGGCAAGACAAAGGGTATAGGCTTGAGGGACACTCAGCAAGGCCAGTTCATTCAGATTCCTCTGCGTCCCTTGTCTTCAGAGACAGGATGCTCCTTTTCTTGAGTGTGGGGAAGGCATACGAGGGTTTTAATGAGGGTTTTATGACCTGCTTCTGGAGAAGGTCCTTCCTGCACAAGCTGTTTCTCAAATTTCTGCAGCTTAAAATAGACAATAAGCCAAGGGGCCATATCTTGCGTTTGCACGTTCGACCACATCATGGGTGATTCTCACAGCTGAGCCCTCCCTACGGACCCAAAATTGGCTGTAAAGTCCAGTCCCTTAGAGGAGGGAGTAGGCAAAAGGACATTCTTCCACACAGAATACAGCTCCAATTTATACAAGTTTCCAAAGAGTCTGAATCTCAAATACCTCCCTCTACTTCTGGCACCAAAAAGAAGCATGCCAAGACCTGAGAGAAATAATTTGTTATAATTTGCATGTTAGTTGGCTTTCAGGAAGCTTGGCTCCTGAGCCTCTTAAATGTCAAGGATTTTAGCATTAAAACACTTAGCTTTCAACACTTTAGAAACTCTCAATGCTAATGTTTTTGTTTTGTATTTTAACTAACAATTCTTTGGCTGAAGTTTTTCATCTTCAAAGCACTTAACTTCCTAATAAGTTAAAAAAAAATTGCAGGGGGTTGGAAGAGTTGGGGCCATAATAATAGGCTGAAAATTAATTTTACCCTTGACCTTGATATTGACTTGCTGTGACCTTGCAAAGATCATCTATCTTCCTGTGGTTTCCGTTGTTTCATTATAAAACATAAAAAATAATGTGCATGTTATTTGGGGATCATTGAAGAAAATGGACGAGTCTAGATTATTTGTAGATGCACTCAAATCAAATCCAATTATGTAAATGCTATTTTTAAATATCTTTCTAATTCAGTACTTTGTGATTTATAAGTTTCATACAGTGAAAACAAAATCTAATTTGATAGTTTGTCAAAATCTAATATCTCTAGTTTCCTTTCAATTAGGGTGAAAGAGCCACAGTAAAATTGAAATAATAAAGAATCCAGAGTTAATTTTGTGTCTTCTTGCACTGCACAGAACCATGCCTCCGTCTGAAAAGTTCTTATTACTCAGAGTTCTATTCTCATGCCCATGACCTTGGATCTACAAACACTACAATTTTATATGAAAAGATATTTTTTAACTTTTTTTTAAGTTTATTTATTCATTTTGAGAGGGATAGTGTGAGTAGGGGAGGGGCAGAGAAAGAGGGAGAGAGAGAGAATCTCAAGCTGGCTCTGTCCCGTCAGCTCAGAGCCGACGCGGGGCTTGAACTCTGGAACCATGAGATCATGACCTGAGCTGAAATCAAGAGTTGAGCCACCCAGTGCCCCTATATGAAAAGATACTTTATATCACAAGCAATACAGACCTCACAAAACCATTGAAACTGTATAATTTCTCCAGTAAACAAAGAACGCAAACTAAAATCAGACAACTTTTACACCTTGCCATTTGACAAGTATCTCAAAAGTATGGTTTTCAGCATTGGCTAAGGTGTAAGGAAACAAATTTTCATATACACTGATGGGAGTATAAACTGGTAAGACCTTTTTTTTTTCTTTTAACGTTTATTTATTTTTGAGACAGAGAGAGACAGAGCATGAATGGGGGAGGGGCAGAGAGAGAGGGAGACACAGAATCGGAAGCATGCTCCAGGCTCTGAGCCATCAGCCCAGAGCCCGATGCGGGGCTCGAACTCACGGACCGGCAGATCGTGACCTGAGCCGAAGTCAGACGCCCAACCGACTGAGCCACCCAGGCGCCCCTAAACTGGTAAGACCTTTTTGAGGACCAATTTAGCAATACCTATCCTAAGTTTCCAATTTGTCTTTGGACAGCACGGT
The DNA here is from genome assembly GCF_016509475.1 of Prionailurus bengalensis. Taxonomy (NCBI): domain Eukaryota; kingdom Metazoa; phylum Chordata; class Mammalia; order Carnivora; family Felidae; genus Prionailurus; species Prionailurus bengalensis. Next base: position 115,821,943 of record NC_057358.1, read on the forward strand.
GTTACACACATACAACATCAAGTATCGCTGGGAAGGTAAAGGCATCAGAAAACTTCCACACCGCTGGTGGAAAGAGAAGCTTGCGCGACCACTTTGGAACATTGTGTGATCAGACTGAGCATGTGTGTATCTTATGACTCAGCAGTTTGACTCCTGCGCGTGCAGTCAAGAGAAACCCTTGCAGGTGTGTTCATATCCTGTGGCAAGGCCAAGAAAGCTGGAAGGACCCCTACTGTCAATCAACAATGCAATAGAGACATAAACCCAGCAGTGAAAATGAGCGAATTACATCCACTGGCAACCACAGGGGTGATCTCAGGAACGTTGTGTTGTGAGGAAATAGCAAGTTGCAGAATAATGTATACAGCACAAATCCACTTGTGTGAAGTTCGGAAACATGCAAAACCAATTCATACGCTGCTTAGAGAAACAAATATATGTGGGGAAACTGAAAACAAGATAATGAGAGACATAAATTCAGGGTAGCCATTTTTCCCCTGAGGTAGAGGAGGGCAGAGGAGGATGGAGAGGGGCTCACCGGGGGCTCTAAAGGTAACAAAAATGTTTAATATATTTTCCTTGGTGATAACTTAAGGATGTTTGGTGATAAGAGTGCTTCTTTTTACTTTATAAATATTTTTTGTACCTATTCAGTGGTTAATTAAACACAAGTTAAAGAACTTAAAATTCCAGAAACCAGTGATAGTCAACATAAATAGAATGTTTTTGCTTATATAAAACTCTATACCTTGGGGTGCCTGGATGGCTCAGTTAGTTAAGCATCCAACTCTTGATTTCAGTGCAGGTCACAATCTCATGGTTCGTGAGATCAAGCCCTGCATCAGGTTCTGCACTGAGTGTGGAGCCTGCTTGGGATTCTCTCTCTCTCTCTCTCTCTCTCTCTCTGCCCCTCCCGTGTTCTCTCTCTCAAAATAAATAAATAAACATTTTTTTTAAAAACCTCTATACCAATTATGCATATAAACAGCATACAAAGATGTCTGCAAGGACATGCACTGATGTATTGGTCACTATTATCACCTAGCGATTGAATCTGGATGGACTTTGTCCATTGTTTCACTTTACTATGTTGGCTGTTTTGTTCCTATAAAGACAATAAAGCTGTTTTTTTAAAAAAGTTACAAGTATTAGGATACTCATCAGAGTATTATATATATATGTTATATGTACATGTTGTGTTGTAAAGAATTAAACATATGCAAAGAGAGGTCTGGCCTTTGTTTTTAGCTTCCGGGAGGTAACCTCTAAGCTCCTAGAATGTCCTGCCTGATAAGGGTGCCTTTGCTTACTTGGGGGCTTTGGGCCACACCATGTCATCTATGCTAACACTGAATCAATGGTGGGGGCCTGGAGCCCTATGCAATCAGTTCAACCTCTGAGGTGCTAGAAGCTAAGGTCAGCCATGCAGGTAGTAAACCACATCTCTGTGATCAAGCCCCAATATAAACTCTGGACACCAAGGCTCAGGTGAGCTTCCCTGGTTGGCCACGCTCCATGCATCTTATGTGCATTGTTTCTGGGAGGAGTTAAGGCTTCCCACACCTCCACTGGGAGAGGGCAACTGGAATATTCCCACTTGGGACTCTCTTGGACTCTGGCCCATAAGCCTGTTCCCATGGTTGTTTTTAATCTGCATCCTTCTACTGTAATAAACATGAGCACAACAGCTCTCAGTAGTCCTGTCAGTCCTTCCGGCAAATTGTTGAAACAGGGTAGTCTTATAGACCCCTGAACTTGCAGTTGCTATCAGAAGTGAGAGTGGTCTTGGGGAGTCCCAAACTTTGTTCATAATATTATATATTATATATTATATATTATAACAGCAAAACAAACAAAACCTTGGAAGCCACCTAAATGTCTATCAATAGAAAATTAGCTAAATGAATTCTGATAATATCCACACTTTAGAATACTACTGCCATTAAAATCCTATAAAAGAATGCTTAAATGATACATTAAGAAACAAGTACTTGGGGCGCCTGGGTGGCTCAGTCGGTTAAGCACCCGACTTCAGCTCAGGTTATGATCTCACAGTCCGTGAGTTCGAGCCCCGCATCGGGCTCTGTGCTGCCAGCTCAGAGCCTGGAGCCTGTTTCAGATTCTGTGTCTCCCTCTCTCTGACCCTCCCCTGTTCATGCTCTGTCTCTCTCTGTCTCAAAAATAAATAAAAACATTCAAAAAATTTTTTTAAATGAAACAAGTACTAAGACAGTAAGATTTCTTTTTTAGTGAAGTGTGTGTGTGAGAGAGAGAGAGAGAAAGAGAGAGGGAGGGAGAGACAGATTCCGTGAGGAATAAATCAGACACAGATTCTGCCTCAGAGTCCAATGAGAGCTATTTTTTTAGGGTGCACATATATTTATCCAAAATCTCCTGAGTTCCCTGTACCTGTACATGGCAGTCCCTTCTTTTTTTTTTTTTTAATTTTTTTTTCAACGTTTTTATTTATTTTTGGGACAGAGAGAGACAGAGCATGAATGGGGGAGGGGGCAGAGAGAGAGGGAGACACAGAATCGGAAACAGGCTCCAGGCTCCGAGCCATCAGCCCAGAGCCTGACGCGGGGCTCGAACTCACGGACCGCGAGATCGTGACCTGAGCTGAAGTCGGACGCTTAACCGACTGCGCCACCCAGGCGCCCCATGGCAGTCCCTTCTTTAGCGAACTTCTTTCCCTTTTACACAAACCGTGTGGTTACAGCTACATTACCAAGTTCTTCATGGTCCCACCCCCCTGCCCTTAGTCCACAGCAGGCAACTGACCTAAGTTGGGCCTGTCACGGAACCCTACCCCCTGGCCACAGCTGACTGGTGAGGAACAGGTGAGTAAATTCCACCATAGAATTCTTTATAACTGAAGGCAGGAAAAAGCACTTGTCCCCACACGGTGAAACTTAGGAACTGCCAATGGGAGTCAAGCTAGGAAACAATTGGCAGTGAGAGAAAATACTCAGAGACACGCAGTGAAGACAGAGAGTCAAGGTCATTTTTTTAAGCTGGATCCAGTTTTCCTGAGACACAACCGCTTCCCCTCCCTTTTGCCATATGGTTATAGAACCCTTCAGTTACCTGACTTACCTCAGTACCTTTCCAGTGGGTTTCCCTTTTGCTTCGGCTTTTTGAGATGGAGTTTAGTCACTTGCATTTAAGGGTCTTAATTAAGAAGTACATTGGCCGTGTCAGAAGCATCGTATGTCTTTGACTTCTCTCTCTCACGTCCTGCATCAAACAATCACATCTTGTTTACACCCGCACTTACTACCTCTCCAGCCACTTCAGCCACTTCTCTCCCTCTCCACTGCCATTGCCTCTGTTCAGGTCACCAACTTCTCCTCCTCCTCCCCTTTTTAATTGCAACAGCCTCCTAACTATCTTGCTATTCATTAATTCACTTATTCAGCAAATATGTGCTGAGTGCCCAGCATATACTAAGCACTTTTTCAGATGCTGTAGAGATAAGCAGTGAACAAAACAAAGCCCCTGCCTTCATGAGGGCTCTATTGTCATAAAATGATACAGTTAATATACAAACACGTGCGTAAAATAGTGTCTAACAGTGATGTGTTATAAAGAACCAACGGTCCCGTATTGCAGTAATGGTCCCCAACATGTCTTAGGTATTCCTCTCCCACAATGACTCTGGCTCAACTTTAGGACATGTTTTAGCCAATGTGACATTACCAAATGTGGTGTAACCAGGAGCTTAAAAGGTGTTCTTAGGGGCGCGTGGGTGGCTCAGTCGGTTGAGCGTCTGACTCTAGATTCTGGCTCAGGTCATGATCCCAGGGTCATGGGATCAAGCCTCACGTCAGGCTCCGCGCTGAACACGGAGCCTACTTAGGATTGTCTCTCTCTCCCTCTGTCCTGCTCAGGCTCTCTCTCTCTCTCTCAAATTAAAAATTAAATGAATACATAAATAAGTAAGTGTTTGTATATTGGACTTGCTTTCTCTTGCTTTGAGAACGCTTCTGCTACCATGTTGACAAGTTCCAACTGTCCCAGCCATTTTAGCTGTCCTCACTAAGATCCTACAATATGAGGAGAGTCACCTAGGTCATCCAGCCCCAGCCAAGCCAGCCCATGCCAAGAGAACTTCCCAGCCACCCCACAGGATGCTAAAAGGATAATAAACATTTCTTGTCTGAAGCCAGTAGGTTTGGGTATGTCTTGTGACATAGCAAAAAGCTAACTGCAAGAGCATTAGAACGGAAAAGAGGGTGATGGGAAGTCACGGAGACTTCTGTGAAGATTTGAAGAGATACCATTGGAACACAGAGTTGAATGAAGAGAGGGATTGAACCATTTGGGTGGCTGAGGGAACAGAGTTTCAAGTGGAGAGAATAACATTCCAGGTGGAGGGAACAGTATGTGAAAAGAGCTTTGAGGCGGCAGCAATGTCTGGCGTGTTTAGAAATAGTAAGTTTGTCAGAATAACTTGAGTTTGGTGTTCCAGGGCAAAGAGCAATATGAAATTAGGTCGAAGAGGTGGCTGGGGATGCATCACATCCTACGTAGGTTTTGCGCTTTGGTAGGTCTGGCCAAACTGTCTTTTATTAACGTTGTAACAAATCACCATCCCACTGGTCATATGTTACTTGCAATTAGCAAGCAGGGTTATCAAGCTATTTGTCTTTGCCAATCCGATAGGTGAAGAGATGGTTTTAATTTGCCTTTTACTGGGGCGCCTGGGTGGCTCAGTCGGTTAAGCGTCCGACTTCAGCTCAGGTCACGATCTCGAGGTCCATGAGTTCGAGCCCCGCGTCGGGCTCTGGGCTGATGGCTCAGAGCCTGGAGCCTGTTTCCGATTCTGTGTCTCCCTCTCTCTCTGCCCCTCCCCCATTCATGCTCTGTCTCTCTCTGTCTCAAAAATAAATAAACGTTAAAAAAATTTTTTTTAATTTGCCTTTTACTTACTATAAGTGAGGTTGAGTAATTATTCACACATTTCAGAGCCAATAGCATTTCTTTTCTGTGAACTGCCTCTTTTTATGCTGGGTGTGCAGTCTTTTTGTAGTTCTTCACCTACTACGAAAACTAGGCTTTTGTCTGGGATTAGACCGACGGGGGCACACAAGGTAGGCAGCAGACCTGATTGGAGGTTGGAGGCTACTTTAATGCTCCAGGTGAAAGACGATGGTGGTTGAAGCCAGAAATGGAGGGTCGAGGGGTACCTGGGTGACTCAGTCAGTTAAGCATCTGACTCTTCAGTTCACCTCAGGTCGTGATCTCACGGCTCGTGAGTTCCAGCCCCACACGGAGCTCCGGGCTGGGTCAGTGCAGAGCCTGCTTAGAAGTCTCTTTCTCCCTCTCTCTCTGCCCCTCCCCCCATTCACACTCTTTCTTTCTCTCTCTCTCAAAATAACATAAACTTTAAAAAAAGAAATGTCCTCAAAAAAAACCTAAAAAATAGAACTATGACCCACCAATTGCACTACTAGGTATTTATCTAAGGGCTACAGGTGTCCTGTTTCAAAGGGGCACATGCACCCCAAGGTTTATAGCAGAGCTATCGACAATAGCCAAAGGATGGAAAGAGCCCAAATGTCCATCGATGGATGAATGGATAAAGAAGATGTGGTATATATACAATGGAGTATTACTCGGCAATCACAAAGAACGAAATCTTGCCGTTTGCAATCACATGGATGGAACTGGAGGGTATTATGCTAAGCAAAATTAGTCAGTCAGAGAAAGCCACATATATGACTTCACTCAAATGAGGACTTTAAGATACAAAACAGATGGGCCTAAGGGAAGGGAAGCAAAAGTAATATAAAAACAGGGAGGGGGACAAAACATAAAAGACTCTTAAATGTAGAGAACAAACAGAAGGTTGCTGGAGGGGCTGTGGGAGGGGCGATGGGCTAAATGGGTAAGGGGCATTAAGGAATCTACTCCTGAAATCATTGTTGCACCAATGTAAATTAAACAATAAATTTTAAACACACACACAAAGAAATGGAAGGTCAAGATGGTGACAAATGGTCAGTGTCAGGATAGTATCATAATAATATCTAATATTCATTGAAAGTTTATTCTGTATTAGGCACTGTGGTAATGGCCCTGTGAGCATTTCCTCATTCCACTTTCCCAATAATTCTATGGAGGAGGTGCTATTTTCTTCCATGTACAGAAGCCAGGGAAGTGGATTTGAGTCCAAATCCCAGGAATTTCCCTGCAATGGCGCACTCCTTACAGCTTCTCCAGCCTGTTGTCCTACAACCCATGCTCTCTGCAGCCGAAGTGATCTTTCTAAAACGCAGGTCTGGGGGCGCCTGGGTGGCTCAGTCGGTTAAGCATCTGACTCTTGATTTCAGATCAGGTCACGATTTCAGGGTTCGCAACACTGAGCCCCTCATCAGGCTCTGTGCTGACAGCGTGGAGCCTGCTTGGGATTCTCTCTCTCCCTCTCTCTCTCTCTCTCTCTGCCCCTCCCCTGCTTGCATGTGCACTCTCTCTCTCTCTCTCTCTCTCAAAATAAAGAAATAAACATTTTTTAAAAATAAAATAAAAAAATCTGCAGATATGTTCTTGTCATTCTCTTGCTTAAACGCCTTTAAGTGGCTCCCCAAGCCCGAGGCAACCAGAGACTACAGAGCTGTCCAGATGTGGCCCCAGTTTCCTGTTGCTGCTCTCCTGCCCTGCACCCTTCCAGCCCCTGACATGGAACTGCTCCCGGCCCGGAGCCCACGGTCCTGCACGCCACCCTCACACCCAGTGTGGGGCTTCCATCAACAGCATCCTTTTCACTTCCCACTTGCTTCCCCAGACTAAGTCCCCCTGTCCCTCAGTCTCTGCTTAATAAGGAGTCTCATTAACTCCTTTGGGAACTTCCTGGATTAGATGGTCCTTGTACGTTTCCCCCGAGGGTCCTGCACTGGCCCCTTCGCAGGACCCAGCATGCCAGCATCCATAACTCTGCCACAATCTCTCCCCACTGCACTGTAAACCAAACACACACAACGCTTGTTTTCCTCTTAAATATTTCTTCCATACAATGATTTTAAAAGGCAAAAAGGTTGACATTGCTCATACATCAAAGTATAAAACTGCATACACAAAAACTCTCTCTCCCCTCCTCCCACCTTTCCCCATGCACTTAGTTTTCTTCAACACGTAGCTTTTATAGTTTCTGTTTATCCTCCTGAAAAATGTTTGTGCATATTCAAGACCACGTGTGTGTATTCATTTCTCCCGCAAACATTTCACACAAACGGTAGCATGCTAATACACATTTTTCTATACCTTTTTCACTTAGAATGTCTCGGGGATCTTTCTATATCAATACACAAGGAGCTTCTGTGCACGTACATGGGCTGGGGTGGGGGGCAAGAAATAGATTCTGTTCACTGTTATATTCCTCATTGCCTCGTCAGAGGGCCTAGCACATGGCAGGAGATTTACAAGACTGTTGAGTTGACTTGAATTAAATTACAATACAGGAAATTGATAATAATAAGTGCCGAGGATATCCACATGACTAATAAACAGAAAAAACATGCTCATCACCATTATTCGGCAGGGACGTGTGAATTAAAAGTGGTGAGGGGCGCCTGGGTGGCTCAGTTGGTTGAGCATCTGACTCTTGATCTTGGCTCAGGTCATGATCTCATGGTTTTGTGAGATCGAGCCCCACGGTCAGTGCTGAGCCCGCTTGGGATTCTCTCTCTCCCTCTCTTTCTGCCCCTCCCCCGCTCGCTCATGCGTGCATGCATGCTCTCTCCCTCTCAAAATAAGTAAATAAATAAATAAACATTAAACACAATTTTTTTTTAATAAAAAAATAAAAGCACCGTGAGAATTTACTACCCATCCACAGAACGGCTAAAATTTAAAAAATGAAACATCTGGTAAGAGCAAGTGCTAGAAAAGACGTGATGCACCTGAGGCTCTCAGATGCCGCTGGTGACAATGTAAATCAATGCAACCACTTTGGAAAACTGTGAAGAAGAAGAACTACTAAAGCGGGACATACGCATGAGCTATGACCCACAACTCTATTCCCAGGTGTATTTCCGACAGAAATGCTACATGTGTTCACCAAGAGACACATACAAATAAGTACACAATAAAGGATTAACGTTGCCCAAAAAAGGTTTGGTCTATGACCAGCTCCTAGGAGGTAACCACTAAGCCCTTGGAATGTCCTGCTTTGAGCCACACCAGACGGTTGATGCCAACACTGTGACTTATGGTTAGGGCCTTGGGCCATGTGCTATCAGCTTAACCTCTAGAAGAGCGATGGACTAAGGACAGCCACACGTCAGTCACCACGTCTTCATAACCTATCTCCAATAAAAGCCCTGGACGCAAAGGCTGGGGTGAGCTCTGCTGGTTGGCGACAATCCGTGCCTGTTGCCACACGCCAGTGCTGAGAGAAGTAAGGGCTGGGAAAGGCCAACTGGAAGCCCCCGCCGGAACTTTCCTGGAATCTGCCCTGTAAACCTATTCCCAGTGCTGATTTTAGTCTGTATTCTTTCATTACAATAAACCGTAATGATGAGTACAACAGCTTCTTTCCTAGTTCTGTGAGCCCTTCCAGTGGGTTGTTGAACCTGAGGGTGGTCTGGAGGGGGTGCCTCCCCGATAGCAACAAGAATGTTCATAGAAGCATTATTCATGATAGATAAAAACTGGAAACAACCCAAATGACCATCGACAGTAGAATATATACATAAGCTGTGATGTGTTCATACAATGGAATTCTCTGCAGGAAGAAAATAAAAGTACAAGTACATATGACAATATGGGTGAATCTCTCAAACATAATATTAAGCAAGAGAAGCTACACAAAGAAGTACATATGTATGATTTTATTTATAGAGGGTTCAAAAACTAATCTATGGCGACTGAAGCCTGAATAAGGTTGCCTTTGGACTGGAGGAGAGAGAGGAGGCAAGCTCTCCAGTGTCTTTTCCTATAAGGCGCTCCTCTTGGTCATGAGGGCTCCACCCTCATGACCCAATCACTTCCCAAAGGGCCCACCTCCTAATGCCATCACCTCGGAGTTAGGATTTCAACATATAAATTTGGGGGGAGGGATACAAACATTCAGCCCCTAATACTGAGAGAGGGCACGGGGGTGTTTCTGGGGTACTGGTAATGTCCTGCTTTCTGATCTGGGGGGGTGGTTACATGGACCCATTCGCTTTGTAAAAGTTCATCGAGCTTGACACATGACGTGTGCACTTTTCTGTACGTATATCATACCTCAACAAAGTTTGCTTTTCTACATAGTCGATGTACAGTGTCAATGAAAGAAAGAAGGAAAGGGTGAGATGAGAGAGGGAGGCAGAGGGGGAGCGGGAGAGGCACAGGGAATCCCGCTCCTCCCTCTTTGTCCCCCATTCCCTGAGGGAGGGGTGGGGTGGGAGTAAGGGCAGTGACTAACAGTAAGGGCCCGAAAGGAGGCATAGTCACTGGAATTCTCTGCTGGACAGGCTCACAAAATGGCACAACCACTCTGGAGAACAGGTTGACATTTTCCTACAAAGTTAAACATGCATTTACCGTGTGATCCAGCAATCCCTTCCAAGGAGTCGCTCAAAAGAAAGAAAAACATGTGCACATAAAACCTCGTCTGCAAATGAGCAGCTTTACTCACGAGCTTAAAAAAAAACTGAAAGAACCTGGGGTGCCTGGGTGGCTCAGCCGGTTGAGCATCCGACTCTTGATCTCAGCGCAGGTCGTGATCCCAGTGTCATGGGATGGAACCCCATGTCGGGCTCCCTGCTGAGCGTGGAGTCTGCTTAAGATTCTCTTTCTCGGGGCGCCTGGGTGGCGCAGTCGGTTAAGCGTCCGACTTCAGCCAGGTCACGATCTCGCGGTCCGTGAGTTCGAGCCCCGCGTCAGGCTCTGGGCTGATGGCTCAGAGCCTGGAGCCTGTTTCCGATTCTGTGTCTCCCTCTCTCTCTGCCCCTCCCCCGTTCATGCTCTGTCTCTCTCTCTCCCAAAAATAAATAAACGTTGAAAAAAAAAATTAAAAAAAAAAAAAGATTCTCTTTCTCGCCCTCTGCCCCTCCCCCGCTCGCATGCCTGCACTCTGTCTCTCTCTCAAAAAGAACAAAAACAAAAACTGAAAGAACTTCAATGTCCTTCAAAAGGTGAATGAATAAACGAACTATGTATCATATACATCCACATTACAGAATACTACAATTCTATTCAGCACTAAAAAGGAGCCCGCACGAACCTGGGCAGATCTCCAGCGTTATGCTAAGTGGAAGAAGTCAGACTCAATGGGCTACCCGTTAGATGATTCTGTTTATATGACATTCAGAGAAAGGCGAAACTTCAGGGACAGAAAACAGATCACTGGTTGCCTGGGGCTGGGGGTTGCAGGAGGGGTTGGCTACAAGGGAAATTATATTCAGTTCTCTACAAGGGAATTATTTGGGGTTGGCTATGTTACGTAATGGGACTATGCTGCTGGTGGCAACTGAGAGTGTTTGCCAAAACTCAGAATGGTACACAAAAAAGAATGACTTTTGGGGCACCTGGGTGGCTCAGTCAGTTAAGCGTCTGACTTCGGCTCAGGCCATCATCTCACGGTTGGTGGGTTTGAGCCCCGCATCGGGCTCTGTGCTCAACGCTTGCTCAGAGCCTAGGCCCACTTTGGATTCTGTGTCTCCTTCTCTCTCTGCCCCTCCTTCCCTCATGCTCTGTCTCACTCTGTCTCTTAAAAATAAATAAATGCAAAAAAAAAAAGTTTTTAAAGGATGAGTTTTAACTGTATGCAAAGCATACCTCAACCTAAAAAGATATATAAAAATGTTCAAAGTTTACTTAAAAATGATAATAGGTGCCACAAGAGACATAAGGACGAAGCACAGAATGCGGAAAATTCATTTCCAAGTGAGAGTATCAGGAAAGTTTCAAGGAAATGTTCATACTGAAGCCAGGCCTGGAGTGTGAAGAACACCTGGGCAGTTACCATCTTGAGGAACTAATTTCTTTTCTTTTTTCTTTTCTTAATGTTTATTTATTTTTGGGAGAGAGAGACAGAGACAGAGTGCGAGTGGGGGAGGGGCAGAGAGAGAGAGGGAGACAGAATCCGCAGCAGGCTCCAGGCTCTGAGCTGTCAGCACAGAGCCCCACTCGGGGCTTGAACTCAAGAACCACTAGATCATGACTTGAGCCAAAGTCGGAAGCTCAACCGACTGAGCCACCCAGGCACCCCTTGAAGAACTAATTTCTAAACACCTATTTCTAGGAGAAAATATCAGACAGAATCATATTTCTGCACTTTTGCCATTAACACCTCCCCCAGGGACACAAGCCGACTAAAATCTGAGTCACTTAGTCTGATCTACACGTAACGACAGGCCAGTCACACTGACTCTGGTTAAGAAATAGTTCGGGGGCTCAGAGAAGTAGAACTCTCGGGTCTCCAGGGAACTTCCAAGCTTCCTCCACAATATTGGCCCCTTGAGAGTAAGAAGGAATGACCCATTAACAATAAAAGCTAATACTGTTTTTTTCAAGTTTATTTATTTATTGTGAGAGACAGAGACAGCATGAGTGGGGGGAAGGGCGGAGAGAGAGGGAGAGACGGAGAATCCCAAGCAGGCCCCATGAGGCCAGCGCGGAGCCCACGCAGCGCCAAACCGACGAAACTGTGAGATCCTGGCCTGAGCCAAAACCAAGAGTCAGGTGCTCAACAAACTGAGCCACCCAGGAGCCCCAGTAAAACCTAATACATTGCCCTTACTATGTGCGAAGGCCCTGCTCTGAACTTTTATATATATAAATATATAATCTAATATTAACAATCATATATACGTATAAACATATTTTGTATGTAAAACCTGTATGTTTAACATGTATGTTTAAAATAATGGATATGCAATACATAAAATATATATAATTTATACCTATAGAATGTAGATAGATAAGTATAATCCCTCCTCGCGGCAGCGAGGCGCCTGGTTGATAATTTTGTTATCAACCTCAGTCCACCGATGGGAAACTAAAGAACGGCTGCTCAGGGTACAGAATTAATGAGGGCGGAGCCAGAGCTCAGGCCGAGCAGCGTGGCCCCGGGGCGCCCAGGGTTCTAGCCCCTCTGCAAAGACACACGCCCCTCAGGCGAGATCCCGCGTGTGAGCCCTCCCTCTGGGCCTGGCGTGGAAGGAGGCACTCGCGTCCCACCCCTTCCACAGGTGCGAGCAAGAGGCCAGAATGGCCAGGAGATGTCCCTTTCTCCGCGGGGCTGCCGCGGCCCCCTGGGTGACCAGCGATGTCTCCGTCAAGCGCGAAGGAAGCCCGCGTCACCAGGCTGCCCGGGGCAGTTCAGCAGAGCTGTTCACAAGCGCTAACGTGAGGCAGACAGCCTTCCTTTGCACCCTGGCTTCCCCCTTCGGTAGCTAGGAAACCTGGAGCCAATGACTTCTTAACCCCCCTCTGCTTCTGCTTCTTGATCCCTAACAGAAGAGAAATAAAACTACCCACGGAGTAAGAGAAATAACACAAGTAAAAACTTAGAATGGTGCCAGGCCCGGTCAATGCTCCCAAGACGCTCTTGTGGCTAGACTGCTGCTTTTTGCAGACGTTTCCCCTATCGTCCTGACACGGTGAAGGCCATCTTTCCTTCCCCCAGCTCTACTGAGATATAACTGATACACAACGTTGTGTAAGTGTAAGGTGTACAACGTGTTGATTCGATTCACTAATACACTGCAGAGTGATTGACCACAGCAGTGGCTAACACCTCCATCCCATCCCATAATTACCTTTTGGTGTGTGTGGTGAGAAAATGTAAGCGCTCCTCTCTTAGCAACTTTCTTTTTTTATTTAATGCTTATTTTATTTATTGTTGAGAGAGAGAAAGAGAGCAGGGGAGAGGCAGAGGGAGGGAGAGAATCCCAAGCAGGCTCCACACTCAGCACAGAGCCCGACGTGGGGCTCGATGCCACAAACCAGGAGATCATGACCTGAGCTATAACCAAGAGTCGAACACTTAATCGGCTGAGCCACCCAGGCGCCCGTCTCTTAGCGGCTTTCAAGTATATACTACAGTATGATTTGCTGTAGTCACCATGCTGTGCATTAGAGCCCCGGAACTTGCTAATCTCATAACGGGAAGTGTGTACCTTTGAACCAATCTCCACCTTTCCCCCACTCGCCAGCCCCTGGTAACCTCCCCTCTACTTTCCGTTTCAATGAGCGCAGCCTGTTTTTTTTTTTTTTTAAAGATTCCACACGTACATGAGCGAAAGCCACCCTTGCCCTTGCCCTGGACCTTACACCTGCTGTCTCTCCCTTCTCTGCCTCTGTCACAGGCCATTTCCTGTCCTGCTGTCATTCTAGAGGGGCTTCCCCCCGGCGTGAGCCAGGCCAGCGGTTTTCCTGGTGACTTCCTACTGCCGGCACTTTTTCTGTTTTCTGGCTCTTGTCGTCTGCTTCAGTTCATAAACACAACATTAAAAAATCATTGGCTCCTCGTCTTTTCCCACCTCACACAGCTGTAACGTGTCCCCCAGGAACAGGAGTCTAGGCCCAACTGCAGGCTGGGATAAGGAATAGGAAAATGACTTCTTTTGTGGTAACATTTTACTCGATGCCGTTTTTAGGAGGGGAAGCCTGTACTTTCTGTTCCCTGCAGCGTTGTGTCAGGGCTATGATTTCAGGCCTTTTCAAGACCACCAAGAGGCCTGACCCATGTGGCAAATCTCTAAGTCAACTTTCCTACGGTGCACCACTGCTCCGGACTGGAGTTATTTCAATTCAACTTTCTCCCTGACCTGGAGGAAGACAAACATCCCAGCGTTGCTGTAAGTGTTCAAACTAAGTCCCGGATGCTCCTGATGAGAGAAGGATGTAAATAGGAGGGGCCGGGAGAGGAGCTGGATCTTCCCCTAGGTCATTTGCACATTGTCCGATGTACCAGAGGGAGGAATTGGGAAGAACCCTTTGAACCTGCGAGGATGTCCCCAGAGTCTGAGTTTTGAAAAATTCTACCTCTTCCTCCTCCTCATTTAGAATCTCCCTGCTCCCTAGGAGGCAGATAAAATCCCTTAACTATCTCCGCGTCTCCCCTTGCCTTCCTCATTGTCAAAATCAAACCATGGGGTCTTTAGAGAGTCTGAAAATTCCGTATATTTACTTCCTCAGCCTCCCTTGCAGCCAAGCACGGGCATGTGACCTAATTCCAGGCAATGGAGTGTGGGAAAATCTGACAGAGGGCATCTAAGAAAGGTTTCTTTCCCAGTGGGACTAGGAAAGAATGGCCTGTCTCCTTGTTCCCTGGACAGGTGTCTGCCTGCACGGGACGTCTTGGACGCGTCTTGTCTTCATCCCTTCCTTTAAATGCAGGGCCCTTCCCCAGGGGCCAAGCCTCACCCTGTGCCCAGTCTTAGAAATCCCAGTTACTTTACCTGTTATCTCTGTAACTCAACAAATGTTTCTCCAGCACTTACCTTGTGCCATGCTCTACAGGGTAGAAGACAAGGCAGACAAGGTCTCTACTCTCACAAAACTTGCGCCCCTCGTGGACGGCCCCCGGCACAATACCATCAATGGTCCCCATTTTGTTTGTTTCCGTTTAGGGGCCTCCCCCCCCATCCCTGACACAACACTTCTGAAGTCAGACTCACTCCCTTCTCTCCAAAACTGACTTCCCTATTTCTGTTAGGCAATCCTAGGCTCAAAGTCATGACATTGTCTTTATCTTTTTGTTCACCCTGTTGCCAGCATACTTCATTTCTATTTAGCCATTCACTCTACCTCTACTGAATGCCAGGAGCTTGAGCTCCAAAGATACACAATGCACACACACACAATCACAACACAGTGTAAGATGTGCAACAGTAGAGGTATGTCCAAGATGGATGGCGGTGGAAAATGTCTTGACTCTTCCATGGGAGCCAAGGAGGGAGTAAATAGGGAGAGTATGAGGCAACCGAACTGAAAATGAAACCTTGGATAATACTAATATGTAAAGGGCAGAACAGTGTCAAATGCAGCAGAGAAGTTGGCTGATGATAAGACCCAGGAAGGAGTTTCAGTTTTACAAACTAGGAGTCATCCTGGTAAGAACAATTTCAAATGGGGTGGTGGGTTGGTCTGGGGTAGGCAGAAGAATGAATGGAAGGGAGTGAGGTTTATCCTCAGAAAAACCACCCTCCCTTCCAGAAACACCATCTTGATTTTCCTTTGGGACCACCCCATCCCTTTCTCAGACTCTGCTCGGGTGGAGCCGGCCCCACCTCCAGATCCACAGCCTCGCCAACTCAGACCACCACATACGCACAGCTATGGAGATTTACTCAGGGATGGGCTCGTGACCAAATCCCAGCCAGTGAGAGGTTGGCCGCTGGAGCTCTGAGGAGAGAGCTGCTCTCGGTCTACACCAGTTCAAAACGCAGGCGCTCGTCTTGTTAGAGCTGGACCACCACACTAGTCCTTTGACTGGTCCCCTTGCCTCCTAAATCTTCATACTGACCAAAGCTCCCACATTATTCAAAAACATGTGAGCACCCATCATTAAGTTCCCGGTGCCTAATGCTTCCTACTCCACAAGGTGGGTCGAATCTCCCTTTCCTTGCACCCTCCTGTCATCAAGGCTTTACTTTTCTTTCCTCCTCCTGGGTTGCCCACCCCTTTCCTTGCTACATTCAGACGCTTCCTATCTTTCAGTGTCCCAGCTCAAATGCTGTCTTCCCTGACTCTCACTTGGTTTCAATATGAATTGACAGCGATTTTTAGAAAACATGATTGATTGTCTGGCTTTATTACCTCTCAGTTTACGTGTTAATTTTTTCCTCTCCCAAATTACCTCTGAAGGAAGTTGGAGACAAAGACCGCGTCAAAATTATTGGTGTACTGTGTAGCATTGATGACAGGGTTCTTCTGCACAGGAGACATTTAAACATTTTCACAGAATGACTAATAGACATTTCCCAGTTTGGCAGTGGGTGGCAGGAAACGGAGATGAATGTAAACTACAGTTTAAATGATGAGAAGGCATGTGGTCAGAGGCAAGAGAGGGGAAAGCATTGAATGGATGTGAACAGCCAAGAAGACAGAGTTGTAGGAAGTCAAACTTGACAAGGCAAGGAGGTAAACCCCATACACAGGGCAGGCGCCATGAGGGCGCTGACCCGGCTGAAGGAATCAGTGCAACCATTGCCTTCATCAGCAAGGTCTTGAGCAACTCCAAGTGCGTAGAAGGTGGGAGAACCCTTGGAAGTAGCTCTCATTGGATTTAGGACACTTTCTCACTCTCTTCAACTCTCTCC
The DNA here is from genome assembly GCF_016509475.1 of Prionailurus bengalensis. Classification (NCBI taxonomy): domain Eukaryota; kingdom Metazoa; phylum Chordata; class Mammalia; order Carnivora; family Felidae; genus Prionailurus; species Prionailurus bengalensis. The sequence goes on from NC_057358.1 coordinate 115,838,199, forward strand.
AAAGATGCTACAGGAAAATAAAGGAAAGCTCCCCAAAACAGCTTCACAAGGAATGTGGAATCATAATGAATAACCGCTTTTTTTTTTTTTACTTTTTTTAAAATTTATTTATTTATTTTGAGAGAGAGTGTGCGGGAGGGGAGGAGGAGCAGAGAGAGAGAGAGAGAAAGAGAGAATCCGAAGCAGGCTCTGCACCCTGATGCGGGGCTCAAACCCACAAACCAGGAGATCATGAGCTGAGCTGAAACCAAGAGTCAGATGCTTGACTGAGCCAACCAGGCACCCCAATAACCATTCTTCATAAGGTCCCAGAAGACTTCCCCATTGTAATTCTCACCTTACTTGTGATTCCCTTTTCCTGAAACATTCTCTTCACTGACCTTTTCGTGGATGTACTCCTAATGGACGGGCCCTTCCCTCTCAGTCTCATTTGCTGGGACATCTCCATCTCCCTGGCCTCTGAGCAACAGAGAACCCCAGGCCTTCATCCTTAGGCCTCTTCTTGTCTAGATTTTTCCTCAGGCCCCAGAGGATCGTATCTAGATGCAGGGCTCTTATGAGCTGATGGCACCAAATTATGTATGTCAAGCCCTAACTTGTCTCCAATCCCTTGCCTTTTAGACTTGCATATCCATTGTCTATGCTATATCTCCACTTGGAGGTCTAATAATCATTCCAAACTTGGTATGTTCAGAATTAAGTTTCAAACACACATATCACCACCATCACTACCACCAAATCCTGCTTTACCTGCCTTCTTGGCCATTGCTATTAATTTTGACTTCATGCTACCTTTCTCAGGCACAACTCCTTGGGTCATCCTCACCTTTACTCTTTCTCATACCTGACGCTCAACCCATCAGCAAATCTGGGTGGCTCTGCCGTCAAAATAAAGCTCGATTCTGAAAGGTCCCAACCTCTCCACCACTACCACCCAAACCCAGGCCATTTTCCTCTAGGCGATTATAACACCCTTGTAACTGGCCCTTGTGTTTCCGTCTTTGTTGCCTACAGTCTCTTCCTTCAAAGCATCCGGAGTTATCCTTCTGAAATGTAAGTAAAGGTCTATCACGCCTCAGCTCAAAACCTTCCAATGAAATTCTGACCCATGCTACAACAAGAATGAACCTTAAGGACATTACGCCTAGGGAAATAAGTCAGATATACAGGACAAATATTGTATGACTCCACTTAGAGGAAGTAGCTAGGATAGTCAAATTCACAGAGACAGGAAGTAGAACAGTGGTTACCAGGGGCTGAGGGGAAAGGAAATGGAAAGTTATTTAATGGGTAGAAACTTTCAATTTGGGATGGCGGAAATGTTCTAGAGATGCACAGTCATGATGGCTGCACAATAATGTGAATGTACTTAATGCCACTGAACGGTATACTTAAAAATGGTTAAAATGATAAATTTTATCCAAAAAAATCGTAAATTCCGATCTCATTCACCATCAGATCCAAAGTAAGGTAAGGACCAAAGTCTACAAGGCTCTACGTCCTTGGGTCCCTGCTGCACCTCTGACCTCCCCGGCTACCCCTCTCTGCTCCCGTCAAACTGACCTCCTTTCGGTTTCTCAGTCAAGACACAGACACTCCCACTCAAACACGCCATGCCCTGCCCCGCACTGGGACCCTTGCGTTTTCTGTTCTTTCTGCCAAGAATACTCCCCCCTCAGAAGTCCACGTGGTTGTCTCCTTTACTTCATCCAGTTCCCGGCGCAGACATCACCTCAGGCACAGCAGTCCCTCACCAAAGTGTCACCCCATCCCACCTGCATTGTTCACAATCCCCCTACCCAGCTTTATTTTTGAAGCACTTACCAAAACTGACACTTTTTTTTTTTTTAATTTGCTCAGCTATGGTCTGACCGTCCCCATTAGAATATAAGCTCTCTAGGAATCAGGATGTTGTCTGACAGATTGCAGTTTCCTAGAACAGTGCCTGACATATACTAAGCTCTCAAAATGTATCTGTCAGATGAATAAATGAGTTTTACCTACGCTCAGCAAGTGCCAAGAGATGGCAACTAAGAGATTATTTAGATGGTTCATTTCCAGATAAGTAAAAAGGGTTCTCTTAGAGGAGGTGTGCCAGACCCAGTTGCTTTGTGGGTTTTGTTTTCATTTTGTTTTTCTAGTTGTGAAAAACATGTTCGTTATCGAACATTTGGATCACACCAGAAAGTAAAGAAGAAAACGAAAGCCCCTCACACCGTTCCTGCTACTGATATTAGAAAGTTTCACTCAAGGAGTGCCTGGCTGGCTCCGTCAGAGGAGCAAGCAACTCGCTCTTGACTTCAGGGTAGTGAGTTTGAGCCTCACACGGGGTGTAAAGATTACTTAAATAAATCAACTTTAAGGAAAAAAAAAGTTTCATTCGAGTTTTTTAACGTATGTGTTTTATTCATTTTTCTTAGCCTGGGTGCTCTGCAAAGCAGAAACAAGTACTGAAGTGTTGACGCTGTATTTGGAAAGTCCAAGTTCAGGGTGGCGGGGTGGAGAGAAAAGGGAACGTGAGGCAAGAGAGATGTAAAGTAATTCCCTGTGAGGCACTATCCTGCTGGCCACCACTTCATGACAAGTCACGATAGAGTCCAAGCACGCTGCTCGGCAGATGTGTTCACACGGCGTGAGGGACTCTGGGAGGTTTGCAAAGGTTTGCATGTCAAAGTAGTCCAAGGAATGGAGAAACACGGGAAATGACTGCCTCACTCCTTTCTGTCCCCTAATTCCTATGGATCAGGCTTCACCATGTGGGACTAACTTTCCGTATCTTCCAACTTACATCAAAGCGGCCCCTTAGTGGCTGCATGTGAAACCAGATCCCAGGTCTCATGGTGTGACATTTCAACAGAGTCTGGAAGTGAAGAGGCCACTTAGCGTTGTGCACCGACCAACAAAGAGAAAGAAGGCAGTTGGGAGATTTTCAGAAGTCACACAAGATTCGTATCAAATGCAGTATTTTAAGCAAAATCGGGACCCTACCGGCCACACAGGTTATTTGAATCATTGAGATATAATCCACGTACCACAAAATCCACCCTTTTCAGGGGCACAATTCTGTGGTCTTTAGTGTGTTCACAAAGTTGTGCAACCAGCACCACCATCTAATTCCAGAACATTTTCATCAACTTGAAGAAAGCCCCATATCTATCCGCAATCACCCCCCATCCTCCCTCCCCTCGGATCCCCGGAAATCACTAATCGACATTCTGTCTTTATGGGTTTGCCCATTGGGGACATTTTCTGTAAATGTAATCAGACAATATGTGGCTTTTTGTGTCTGGCTTCTTTCCCTTAGGATGTTTCCCGGGTTCTTCCATACTGCAGCACGTCTCAGTGCCTAATTCCTTTTCATGGCTGGGTAGTATTCCATTGTGAGGACAGACGCCTTCCAACTCTCCATTCACCCGCTGATGAAAATCTGGGTTGTTCCACTTTTTTGACTATTATAAACAATGTCACTACGAACACTCACAAACAAGTTTTTATGTGGACATGTTTTTATTTCTCTTGAATATATACCTAAGAGTGCCATATTTTCTTAGGTTTGTTTTTTGGCATATTTCTCCTTGTGTGTCCCAAACCGAACATCTAAAATGATATAAGGAGATAGCTCTGGAAACCCCAGGTTTTGTTGGTGTCATTGCTTCTGACTGCTGCTGTTTGGTGAGTTTCTTTCTTTTTTTTTTTTTTTAATTTTTTTAATGTTTATTTACTTTTGAGAGACAGAGAGTGAGTGGGGAGGGGCAGAGAGAGGGGGAAACACAGGATCTGAAGCAGGCTCCAGGCTCTGAGCTGTCAACACAGAGCCTGACATGGGGCTCGAACTCATAAGCTCTGAGATCATGACCTGAGCCGACGTCAAGACGCCCAACCGACTGAGCCACCCAGGCACCCCGCTGTTTGGTGACTTTCTGATCTCATTCTGTAAAGTCCGTGTATTTTGTTGGGTGTGGTCACGGCAGTGTCTATTCAGCTTAGTGGTCGAGTTCTTTAAACGCCTGGAACCAATACATCATCCAGTTTTTGCTGAGGGCCTCTGTGTGCATATTGAGGGAATGCTTTCAACACTCAGACAGTGGAAGGGCAATTTACAACTCTGCCTCAGCTTTCACATCTTGCTTGCACAGAGCCTTCAGGTTAGGCAGATGTGAGAGCTTAGGCCTTTCTATGTCTCCCTGAGCATGCACACAGCCCTGGTCATATGCACAGCCGCATACACGAACACAGCCTCCTAGACTCCCAGAAATATTTGAAGCTTTTCAAAGTCCCTTATGGGCGCCTACGCATCTGGGCATCTCATTCTCCGGATTTTCCTTTTCAGCTTTTTGGTTAGCCTATTTGTTTGCCCAGTGTTATCCACCAACTAAGGCACCCATCGACGTTAAGCATCATCTCTGATTGTTCTTGACAAGTGCCCCTGGAGAAAGGCTGTCCGCACTGGGAGGTCTCTGTGTCAAGTCAAATAACGACACAGTCTTGTGAGGGGAGTCTTCCAGGGAACCACCAGACAGGTCAAATAACATTTCTCTGGGCATGGGTCTTTTAAGGAGCTCCAAGCCTCTTCTGCTCCCTCCGGTGGCTACCAGGCTGCTGGTTTTCAACATGACAGTGGGGTGTTCGTTTTCAAGGCTACCGAAGAACTGGGAAGAGCAAGATGAGAATAGGGCAAATTAAAATGCCACAAAGCTCACTGTTTTTATTGCCATCCAATCATTTTTCTTGAATTAACATTCTCTGGCTGGTTCTGACAATTTTGCCAGTTTTCTCATTGCTTTTATGAAAGAGAGGATTTGGGACATCTTTACTCTGCCATTTTCTCTGGCATCACCCATAGAGTTTTATTATTATTTTTTTTTCTAAGTAAACTCCAGGTCCGATGTGGGGTTTGAACTCACGACCATGAGAGTTGCATGCTCTCCTGACTGAGACAGCCAGGGACCCCCTCCCCCATACAGGTTTTTTTTTTTACATTTAAAAAAAAGCTTATTTACTTATTTTGAGAGCGAGAAAGCACAAGCAGGGAAGGGGCAGCGAGAAAGAGACAGAATCCCACGCAGGCTCCGTGCTGTCAGCGCAGAGCCCAACATAGGGCTCAATCTCACAAACCATGAGATCATGATCTGAGCTGAAATCCAGAGTCAGACGTTCAACTGACTGAGCCACCCAGGCACTGAACCCATATAGTTTTAAATATTAATTTATTATTATGTATGGCCATTTTCCATATTCTTAATCTCCCAAAAAATGAATGTTAACATATGCATAATGTATATGCCATTATGCATATACATACTGAACTTTATCATTTTTTTTTATACTGAACTTTAATCATTCTTTTATATTGAACTTTTAGATTGTTTTCTATTTTGCCTCTCTATAGATAATACTTTGGTCTCTTTTTTTTTTTACTACATCTTGGGATCCTTTCTTAATCTAAGTTGATGGATACAGGAATATGGGGCTAAAGACAATAAACATTTTTAAAGCTAAGTCAAAAAGTAATAGCCTCAAGTAACACAAAAGCTAACTAACAACTGGGATGTTTATTACTTGCAAAACCAAGAAGTCTGAAAGAAGGTAGGGAGACTCAATGAAGTAGTCAAGAAATCAGACTCATTTTTTTTGCTCCAACACCCTCAGAATATTGACTCTTTATCTATGTGCCTGCTGCTTCTGACGGCAAGATGGCTCCAAGTTTTCTGTTGTCACACAAGCAAAGTTCAGGAAAGCAGAGGTGTATGAAGCCACAACAGGGAGAGAGACTCCTCGTAAACCACCATCTCTAATTAGGAAAGAAAATCTTTCCTGCAAACCTCCTAGCAGAATTCCTTATGGGTTATCTCCAATGTGTGTCACATAGCCATCATTAACTGTTAGGGAAACAAGGATCTGGCCCCTTCCAGATTCAATCATGAAGTAAGAGGTTTGTTATAGCTGCTGAACAGTCAACTGTATTGGAGAGCAAAACTCACAATAGTGGGTGTATGACCAATCACCCCAACCTTAAGAGTTAGAAAACAATAGGCATTTGTTTTTCTTGTTCACATCTTGGAACAATTAAAGACTGGCTGAACTAGGCTGGGTTTGGCTAGACTCGCCTATGGGTTGGTTGCATGTGTGGTCATTTTGTTTGTTTTTGTTTTTACCTTTTAGTGTAAAATAAAATATAAATAAAGAAAACAATGCAAAACAAATGTATACCTTAGTGAATTCTTATAAGACAAACACCCCTGTAACTACCACCCAGGTTAAGAAATAGAACTTTGCGGGGCGCCTGGGTGGCGTAGTCGGTTAAGCGTCCGACTTCAGCCAGGTCACGATCTCGCGGTCCGTGAGTTCGAGCCCCGCGTCAGGCTCTGGGCTGATGGCTCCGAGCCTGGAGCCTGTTTCCGATTCTGTGTCTCCCTCTCTCTCTGCCCCTCGCCCGTTCATGCTCTGTCTCTCTCTGTCCCAAAAATAAATAAACGTTGAAAAAAAAAATTTTAATAAAAAAAAAAAAAAAAAGAAATAGAACTTTGCCAGTTCAATTCCTTCTACCAAACTCTTACAGGGTGCCTGGCTGGCTGAGCCAGTGGACCATATGACCCTTGGTCTCAGGGTTGTGAGTTCAAGCCCCATATTGGGTATGGAGCCTACTTTAAAAAAGGAGCGGGGAAGCCACCTGGGTGGCTCAGTGAGTTAAGCATCCGACTTCGGGTCAGGTCATGACCTCAAGGTTTGTACATTTGAGCCCTGCATCAGGCCCTGTGCTGACAGCTCAGAGCCTGGAGCCTGTTTCGGATTCTGAGTATCCCTCGCTCTCTGCCCCTCCCCCTCCCTTCAAAAATGAATAAACATTAAAAAAAAAAAAGACCAAAAAAAAACCCAAAAAACAAAACAAAACTCTCTCTAGTCACTTTGGTTGCCGAAAGCTTGTTCTCTGATAGATTCCTCAGGAAGTACTCATAGGAATAATATTCCCTAAGTTCCTGCATGTTCCTAACAGCTTGTCTGTGCCCTTATACCTGAATGTCACATTTTCTTAAGTATCCAAATATGCTATTCCATTTTTTTTTCTGGCAAAGTATAGCATCAAAAAGTCTGCTGACAATCTTCCTTCCTTTATAAGCCACGTGTTCTTTTGGCCTAGCTGCCTGAAGAGATTTTTCTTTTTTGTAATGTCCAGAAATTTCACTAGTATATGTCTTCTTAGTGTTGGCCATCCACTTCAATATTTTCAGATGCATAGTGTGCTCTTTTAGTAAGTACTTTCAAATCTGTTTTATTTCAGAAAACTTTTCTCGAATTAGAGCAGAGAGTATTTGTTCAAGTCTCTTGCCTCTGTGTCCTTATGTAGGGACTTCTGCTCACCGTATTTTAGATCTTCTTGTCCTGTATTTATTCAGTAGTGTTGTTTTTCAAATCTTTATCTCCTAGGTTTTTTTTTTTTTTAATTTCCCTTCTTTTCACTTTTTCTTCCTCTTAAGGCATTATCTGTGTGTCTATTCACTGGACTCCTCCATTTATTTTATTTCTGTATTCTTCTTGATCTCTGTCCCTTCAGTTCTGAGTTTCTCTATTTCTCATTCATTTTTTCTTTCATGTTTTATATCATTTTCTTCATGACATTTCTTAGTGCCTTTTAGCTCGTTTTGAAATAGTTAAATTTCATTTTTCCTTTTTCTTTCTCATTTGTATAATGTTTTTTTTTTAATTAATTAATTTATTTTTGAGAGAGAGAGAGCACAAGCTGGGGAGGGGCAGACAGACAGAGGGACACACAGTATCTGAGGCAGGGTCCAGGCTCTGAGCTGTCAGCACAGAGCCCGACATGGGGCTCAAACCCACGAGTCGTGAGACCACGAGCTGAGTCGACGTCGGACGCTTAACCGACTGAACCACCCAGGTGCCCCTAATGTTTACTTATTTTTGAGAGAGATAAAGAGAGGCCGAGAGAGTGGGAGGAGGGGCAGAGAGAGAAGGAGAGAGAGAAGCCCAAGCAGGCTCTGTGCTGTCAACACAGAGCCCAATGCAGGTCTTAAACTCATAAACTGTGAGATCACGACCTGGGCCGAAGTCCAATGCTTAACTGATTAAGCCACCTCTTTCTCATTTTTTTAAGCAAGTCTTTCTGCCTGCTTTCATTATCTGGAAGGATATTATTCTCATTTTTCTTATGATAACTCGGCACGAGATTTGGTCTCAATACATTTCTGTTGCTCATGTTTGTATGAATTAAGTATGAACTTTTAGAAGGAAGCTTTGTTCAGGATAAGTTTTCTGACTGCATAAAGTTACCTATTCTGTTGTTTTTCACATAGTGCAAGATTTGTAAGATCTTCATGTCATGTTCCCCTCTTCCTCTTTTACCGGGACCTTCTTTCCTTCATCTCTACAGTGCCTTTTCTGTTCCCAGCAGTATCCGCAAGGAAGGGAGCCCCACCTGGTGAGTTTCCAGAGTTCACAGGGGTTAGACTGCTCCAGACTTTCAGACCTTCCTGCGGCCCCCTGCACTCACGTGCTAACTGAAGTAGGCAAACAGTTTCAGCTGTTGTTCTAAAATTAGCCTGCTGAGCCTTCCAGGGAATACCTCTTGGATATTTTAGGGGGATTTTGTTCTCCAGTTTGTTAGATGCCCCGCTGCTTTCTTCTGCTTCCTCTTGAACAGATGCTGATACCATGCAGGTCTTGTGCTTGTCAATGACTTATCCTCAGCTGCTTGGTTCAGAGTTCACGGGGATACTTTCTCACCTGGTTTTGTTGGAAATGTCTGTGGATTTCGGTTTTGCTATTTAATTGTTCTGTCTGCTTCTATATGGCGATTTGGCGAGTCCTAACACTATTCTGCCACCACGAGTTCATCTTCCCCAAATCCACGTGTTCACTCCGGGGCCCAGGCTGAGGGGCGGGTATACCCAGCGGCTGTGGGGCGGGTATACCCAAGAAGCTGCATTTCTTGCAGAAATGCAAGAGCACAAACTTGAAAGTGGAGGATGCTTAGACCTCTGTTTGCAGCACACACTTGTTAACATTCCTTTGGCCAAAAACAGCCACAAGGCCAATCGCAACATCAATATGCAAGAAAATATACTTTGCTTCTAGGAGAAGGGACTACAAAATCATGCAAAGAACCGTGATGAGGAATTGGAAACAATAATGCAGTATCCCACACCAACCAACGGCATCTGCCCCAAAAGCTTTTCCTAAATCTTGCTAAAGTGCTTTCCAGAAATGGTTTGTTAATTCGACTTCCATCCTCAGGTATGACAGTGCCCCTCACACTACCACACCCATCATTATTGACTATCTTTACGTTGTTGTTAATTCAGCAACTAAAAAATGTATGTGTGGTTTAATGTTTGGATTACACTTCTTTCACTTTTGTGAGGTTTACTATTTTGGGTATTAGTTTCGTAGCCATTTCTCTTTCCTCCTTAATGACTTGTCTGCTCCTATCCTGTATTTCTCTAAGGCCGATGTTGTTTTTCTTGTTGATTTATAAGACCGCGTTATGTACTAAAGATTTTAATCTTTATCTTTCATATTTGTTACATGTATCTGTTCCAATTTATCATTTCCCTTTTGTACCATTTATCTAATTCTGCATAACGAATTGCCTTAAAACTTAGTGTTCTAAACAAAACAAAACAAAACATTTACTATTGCTTACAAATCTGTGAGTCAACAGGATGTATCTGATGACCCAGGCCAGGCTGGGCTGATCTCTGCTGGGCTCGTTCACATATTTGCCATCAGCTGGTGGCACGGTTAGGGAACAGGTGACCTAGGATGATGGTCTCACTCACATATTGGCTGCTGGCTTGCTGTCACTTCGTGCAACAGGGATTACTGGGTCACGTGACCGCCATGCCTTTTTATTTATATTGTTTCTTGGTATGCATTTAAACTTTTTATATATTCAAAGTCATCATTTTTTTCCTATGTGATTTCTTTATTGTTGTCATGCTTTAAAAGTTATTCCCCAGATCCAAGGTCTGATAAATACTCACTTAAGTTTTCTTCTACATCTTTGTTCTTTCATTTATTATCTTTAAGTCTTTAATCCATTGGAAATTGTTGCACGTGAAGTAAGAATTTAAATGGTTGTTTTTCCACATGTAGTTAACCAATCATCCAAGCACTGTTAATGGAATAGTCTTTCCTTTTCCCATGGATTGATGATATCACCTTTTATCACAGAGTGGATTGTGATGCAGTCCTTGGGTCTGGTTCTGGGTTCTTGCCTTTGCTCCACTGATGTGTCCCTCACGGTTTCTTGCATTGCCCAAGTCTATACAGGCAAAGGGTGGAAGGAACTCAGAGTTGGGTGAGTATCGCCATTTTGTCTGCAAATTAAGTTCATCCCGCATCATCCTTCAGAAGCCCAGGATTCAAAATGAGCTCTGAAAGTTCAGGAGAGAGTCACGGGGGGATCGATCCAGACCTCTCAGAGACCAGAAACCTTTGAGCAGAGGGAGGGCACTTAAGAAGATGAGTTTGTCCTAACCTAGCACTTGTTGTGAGAACGGAAGAGCTATAATTACAATCCTGATCAGAAGAGAAATGCTTGGCTTTTTCCACCATTATCGGAGGTACCCAGAATGCTCCCAGAGAGCCCTGTGACCACTACATGCTCAAGATGTAACTGCACTGTGTGAAAGGGAGGGCTGCAGTCTTTCACCTGTGGCAGAATATATAATATTTATTGATTTTCCTCTGAGTAACAGGTTTAGTGAAGATTGCCAATTCTCTGGGGGGATAAACATGAAATAGATTCCCCCCCCCAAAAAAAAATCTATCAGTTATGCTCTGTGAAACCTCCCTTTCCCACTGAGTAAGCAGGCTCCATTTGCCATATATATATATGTGTGTGTGTGTGTGTGTGTGTGTGTATGTGTGTGTGTGTGTGTGTGTGTGTATCAGTCTGATCCTATAACTTTTCATCATTTTAGTTAGCAAAATGATTTCCCCTCAGTTATTAAGATTCAGCTCTGTTCAATTTAGAATTTCAATCTTCTATTTGATTCCAAGCCTTCCTCCTTGCCTCTAATGCAGGCTAGGCTGCAGGCTTTAGGGGAACTGGGGGTGGGGAAGGGAGCGAGGCCATGGCCTACTGTCTCCCATTGCTTTCCTTCCAGCTTACCCCTCTGGCCCTGGGAAAAAAGGAAGAAAAGGCAAAGTTGAATCTGCCCTTTTGGGATCGCTCGCGCTGACCAAGAGGGCCCAGGGCCGCCCCTGCACTCAGTGGCAGGCAGCTTCTGGCAGTCCCTTGAGAAAGCCATCTTCCTCCTCCCGCTTGCCCCCCAGCTGACAGCCTTGTGCAGCATTTCTCCAAGGCGCACCTCTCTGTCCAACATGTGGCCATCTTCCTGCACATCTACAGCCCCCCGACTCTGGGGTCTGTGAGCAGAAGGACCCATCCATATTCTTAACCAGGAGCTTGAGAGGCTAATCCCACTCACCTCACACCATCCTGTTACATTTTCATCCCATCAACTTCCTTCTGACCCCAGCCCCAGGTTCCTGCAGATCTCAGAGTGGCACAGCCCTGGACTCTGTACATCCATCTGGGCTCTTGATGCCTTAAACGTCTCTTAACATTTACTTTATTACACTTATTTTGACGACTTGAGTTGTTAAGTAGCTCGTTATAAGATCCTAAGATTCAACAGAGACTTGCAGTCACTTTCCTAAGACCCCCCCCCCCCCCAAATCAGCACCATCCTCAGATTAGAAGGTACTTTCAGGGTATTGGACCCAGGTTTTCCCCATCAGGATAGGACTGCTCAGGCTTCCAGAAAGACAAGAGCTGAGAACCTGGGCTTTGCTGTCAGACAGATCTCAGGCTGAGTCCTGCATGAACTACCTCCTTGCTGGGCAATCTTGGACAATTTACTGAACTTAGTTTCCATTTCCTCAGCTGTAAAATAAGAAGAATAACAGTATCGATCTTACAGTTTGTATCACTGAAATGAGATCATGCGAGCAAAGCCCAGTGCCTGGCATCTAACGAGTTCTCATTTATGGTCGTTGTTTCATTTTGGTTTTTGTTTCTGTTGTTTTAATTGAGGGGTAATTGACATAGAACTTGGTATTAGTTTCAGGCGTACAACTTAATGATTAGGTATTTGTACATACTGCCAAAGGGTCACCACAATAACGTCTGTCACCATACATACAGTTTTTTTCCTCACGATGAGGACTTTTAACATTTACCGTGAGGGGGCGCCTGGGTGGCTCAGTCGGTTAAGCGTCCGACTGCGGCTCAGGGCATGGTCTCACGGTCCGTGAGTTCGAGCCCCGCGTCGCGCTCTGTGCTGACGGCTCAGAGCCTGGAGCCTGCTTCAGATTCTGTGTCTCCCTCCCTCTCTGACCCTCCCTCGTTCATGCTCTGTCTCTCTCTGTCTCAAAAATAAATAAACATTAAAAAAAATTTAAAAAAAAAAGATTTACCGTGAGCAACTTTCAAATATGCAATACGGTATTATTAACTATAGTCATATGGTAGTTACTGATGTTCTAAATCAGGAAATCTGCTTGAGCCACCGCTAAATCCGAATACGTCCAAATGCCGCTGCCTGGCAGATGGTTGAGTCATGCATCATCGGGGGTAAGTCCCACTCAGGGGATCCGGTGCTTTGCTGTTGCCCTATCACCTCTGTGGGGACGGTTCCACGCAGGTGGTGACACAGGCTGGGAACGGGTGCGAGGAGGGGCATCTGTGGGTTGCTACGTGTGTGCAGTCACATTAATTTGCCCAAAGAAAATTATTATTTATGTTTTCCAGTTGCAGAGACCACGTACTAGAAAACTCTTAAGGTATTATTTGATGTTTCTTAATACTTAGACCTACTGCTTTATGACAAATTGCCAAGCAGTGGTCAGGAGTCAATTCACATTGAAGAAGAACAAAGATTAGGAGACTATTGACCCTTGAAAAGAACTCATTCGTGGGATGTTCATTATTCACACTGCATCCAGTCTCAACCCACCCTCTGGGCTTCTTATTTTACATTTATTTCCAGATTAACAGCCCAATTAGAAACCTATTGACTAAGGCCGTACTAAAGGCAATGACCCTTCACAGCTGCAAGCTCCCTCTTAAAGGCAAGTAGCATTGGCTCTCCCATTCCTGGGCTAACTCTGCCCCCTAGTGCTCACTCACACACTTGGGCACCAGCAACTGAGAGTCGCCTTTGTTATTTCTTTCCTCACAGGACGGGAACAGAGAAGGCCTGTCATCCCCACACCCGGTCTTTTCCAGCCCCTAACCCCCCTCAGTCTGTTCTGTGTAGTCAACCCAAAGGCTCAGATGTTGTTTCTGTCCTGTGTATTTGAAAGTAATTTAGCACACCAATCTTCTTAACGTGTTAAAAAGCGTTTCTCAGCAGGTTGGTGAGGATAAACCTCCGTGGGGGAAAGGGAAGGAGAGCTGTGATCGCTCCCGGACCTCCCCGGGGACCGGGGTGACGCCTGTAGCCAGGAGGTAGAGCCCTGGGCAGGCCCCTGACCCGTTCTGAGGTTTGGTTTCCTTGAGTGTAAGACGAGGGGAGGAGGCCCCACAGTCTCGCGTCTGTTGCACAGGAGAACCAGGTGATGATGGTGTGGGCAGAGGGCTGTGGCTTTCAAGCCCCGCTCTTGGACTAGAAATTGACCTTTGTCAGCCTTGAACTTCCCATCTTACAAAAGGAAATGATGACTTGCCCTGATAGTCGCACCATTTACTTGTGAAGGGTAGCGAGTCCGCAGTGCTTTGCTGGGCACGTTCCAGCCGCCCCCGCTGCGTGGTCAGAGGGGGCCGCTGAAGATGCCGATTCTCACTAGTGCCGGGCAGGGAAGGCGGGTGGGAATCACAGACCTGCATTTCTGATGGCGTCCTGGCGAGACTTTGACGTCCCACTACATTGTGAAGGCCGGGGGTGTAGTGGAAAAGAGACCGAGGGCCAGGAGGTCTGGGTTCGGTCTCCGCGGCATCATGAATTTTGTGACTTGGACGAAGTAAGTCACTTCACCTTGTTGGGCCTCAGTTTCCCCGTCTGTAAAAGGGGGCAGCTGGGCAGGGGATTCTGGAAGGACCCTTCTGACTATAGTATTCTGAGAGTCTGAGAGAAAACAGCAAGGCTCTGAAAAGAGTAAAATCTGCCCAGCGTAGGTCTTACTCCTTGAACCTCCTAGAAGAAAGACAGAATGTTAATTATTTGAGCAGCTAATTTTTCTGCAGCACTTCTGTGTGTCAGATCTTGGTCTAAGCTCTCCGCTTCCACGAACAGCTATCTGTAGCGTTATCTTGGTACAGAAATTATTAATGTGCAATTAATAATTAAGTGCTTTGGGGGAATGATTTCTAAATAGGAGCCTGATCAATAAGCCGGTTGTGGCTGGGGAGGGGGGGGAGGGGGTGGGCATCTTCAGCTAATGAAGGGGGCTACTCCCTGTCTCTGCTATGAAAAGAAAAATGTCACCAAACATTACACGCAGCCTGAGGGGTACGCGTGGAGGGGGAAGGGGCTGCTGTTGCCAGGCAACTAGCTCCTCATCACTAATCATGTGCATAAAAGCCATGGGTCTTCGTTTTCTGCACAGCTAGTGGGCCTCTCCCCCTTCTCCCACCCCCTGCTCCCCACAGCTGGCCTTCGGGCTCTGGTTCCAGACACTTGGACCTTGAAATAGGCCCAGGACCCCGTCAGTAATCCAGGGCGGGCTCTGCTGCAAGAAAGCAAAATGCAGAAAGATTCTTTGTGTCCATCTTAGAGGAGAGGAAGGCCCAGCACCAATATTCCAGAACACCCTTTCCTCCACTACAGCCTTTTGAGTGAGCCATCACCCCAGAGGCTTGCTCAGATTTGAGGGAAATCCCTTTCTGACCCCCGCATTCAAGGAAGGCTCTTGCTGTTTGCCATGCGGATGCTGAACAAACACGTGGGTCCCTGGGCTAGCTTTCAATGCGCTCTGCAAACACTTCTCTCTGGATGCGGCCAACTGTCCAATTAGGCAAGCTGTAAGCCTCTCCCTCTGGGGATTTGTTGTCTTAAAGAGCAAGGCCCCAGTGTGACCAGAGAATTTACAGAGCACATGTCCTACAGAGAAAATGCTCCCGCTGGGGCCCGGTCACCTTTCGGAAGAGGAGTGGAGAAGGCTGTTCCGTCCACGGAGTGCACGGGCAGGGGAAGAGCCGATATTGTAATAGGCGTTTGCATCCGTTTCCTTCCAAAGCACACGGGCACTCTAGGAGGACGGAGGACTGTCTGTGCTGTGGGGAATTGGGTTGTGGCTCTGGAATTGTCAGAGGGCTGCTTTGGTCGATTTCACAGACAAAAGTCATAATAAGTATTGACTTAAAAGATCGCAGCCCAGAATGTGGAATGTACCGGCCCATTGACCCGCCCCAGTTCTACAGCTGTTCCGATCAAGTGTCTGCAGCTCAGAAAGGGGACGCGTCTCCCTCAGGAATCCCGGAAGCGTGGGCACCACCCCCCGCAGGCCAGGCAGGCTGTGCTGCTCCTGGAGAGTGGTTGATGTGGGGACAATTTTCAGCCGCCTGTCACGGTCCTCTTCTCTCTCTCTGCTCCAGTCACAATGGCCTCCCTACTAGTCCTCAAAACACCCCTTGTCGGGCCTTGGCACTTGTCCCCTGGATGCTCCTACCCCAGGTCCGTAGATGACAAGACACGTTCTCTGATGCCACCCTGTCTACAGTAATAGATCTGCCATTCCTGCTTACTCTCTCCACATTCCTTTTTTGGTTTATTTTTTGATTTGAGAGAGAGAGAGAGAGAGAGAGAGCGCGAGCATGAGTGGGGGAGAGACGCAGAGGGAGAGATGGAGGGAGGGAGGGAGAGAGAGAGAGAGACAGAGAGAGAGAGGGGGAGAGAGAATCCCAAGCAGGCTCCACACTCAGAATGAAGCCTGACACAGTGCTTGATCCCACGAGCCTGAGATCATGACCTGAGCTGAAATCAAGAGTCAGACACTCAACCGATTGAGCCACCCAGGCGCCCCTCCACATGCCATTTTTAATATTCTTCAAAGTACCTGAGTTCCCCTTCCTTCCTTCCTTCCTTCCTTCCTTCCTTCCTTCCTTCCTTCCTCTTTCTGTCCATTTTACGAACTCCTGCACCCCCGGCATCTGCCACAGTGTGTGTCCTGCAGCCAGCCCTCCACTAGCATCTACAGAGTCAGTCATGGACCCTGTGGCTCCATTCCGTTCCAGGAACGCATGGGGCTCTCACATCCTCACCCTCCAGGTACCCGGAGCTCCTCTCTGGAGGAAGTGCTGTGTGACTTTCTGGTATACCTTTACAGATATTTGATGTTGATCCAAACAAGTACACATACAGAGCCATATTCCTCCCCATCCATCCTTTGGAAAACAGTAATGGTAGAGGACTTTATATTTCTACTACGTCTTGCTTTTTCCACTCTGTGTATCTTGAAGATCATTTCAGATCGGTTCGAATAAAGCATCCTCATTTTTTTTCTAAGGCTGAGGAATATTCCGATGGATGGACTATTCCGATGTACAGTCATTTATCTGGTTCCCCACAGATGGATATGTAGGCTGCCTCTCGTCTTTTGTTTCGGCAGAGTGTTGCAAATAATGCAATATATGACACACTGCGCATATTGCGATCACATCCAGAGGGTAAATTCTTAGGAGTCAAACTGCTGAGTCAAAGGGTATGGCACTTGTAGTTTGGATAGATACTATCAAGCTTCTCTCTACAGACATTTACATAGCACCTGTCACACAGCACAGAGCACATGCATCTACACCCCTGCCAACAATCTATGAGGGAGCTTATTCCCTGCAGCCTCACCAAACTTTCTTTTATCTTTGCCAACCAGAGAGTTGAAAAGTGATATTGCAGTGCAATCTCATTTTGCATCTTCTTACTGTGAATAAGGTTCACCATGTCTCCATCTAAGAGGCACGTGGATTTCCTTTCTCAGGAACCGCCCATTTTTCTACTAGATGGTTGGTCTTTGAAAAAAACAATCGATCAATAGGAACCCCGACATATTAGAAAAATTCATCTTGACTGTGATGTAAGTCACAAATATTTTCCCCTATATGTCATTTGCCTTCGGATAAAACCATAGTTTTCTGCCTTACAGATTATGTGTAGTCAAACGCATTCATATGTACGTGTGAGAGACTGCCACCTTTTTTTAAATTTTGTTTTTTCAACGTTTTTTATTTATTTTTGGGACACAGAGAGACAGAGCATGAACGGGGGAGGGGCAGAGAGAGAGGGAGACACAGAATCGGAAGCAGGCTCCAGGCTCTGAGCCATCAGCCCAGAGCCCGACGCGGGGCTCGAACTCACGGACCGCGAGATCGTGACCTGGCTGAAGTCGGACGCTTAACCGACTGCGCCACCCAGGCGCCCCGAGACTGCCACCTTTCAGTTAACTTTTAAAATACTTTATCATGCCATTATGTGTTTAGCAGTATTCTTGGAAGCTGCATCTTTTATTGGTTATTTTTAAAGTGGTGCTTCCCAGACGGGGTTTTAGGATACGCTCTTAACTCTTGATGACTTAAGACGCTACCCTATTCCTTGAAGAATCTCGAGATTCTGGGGAAGTGCCCAAACCGTGATAACCCTCATCTGTTTGATGTTGGCTTTTAGAAATCTCTGTTGCAGAGAGTGACATTTTTTTGACTCCTTTTCAGGATTCCCGAATATACCACCTGTTTTGGTCTTTAATCATCTCTCGGCTGGTTACAGGTGCAGAAGGTTGAAGCAGCTGGAAAGCATCTGTTTCCAGAAAAAAGGACCCCCTCCCTCATGCCACCTCCTTAACACACCAAGCGAAGCACACACCATGCCCCCACTGTCAGCTCAGTGGGCCTGCCCTCCCCGCACCTGGCTTTTCCATTTGCTCTGTCATCAGGCTCCCCCACTCTCTCCCTCTCTCCCTGCCGTGACTCCTCATTTGCTGGCCTCCGCTCCAGGCAGGCTGGCCTTTCCTATCTCTTCCTTGTAGCCTGTGGGTGGGGGGACTCACCCAGCTTTACTGGGGCCTGAGTAATGTTCATTCTTTTAAAGAAGATGAATACAGAGTTACCAGTACAAAATTAAATACGAAAGTAAATAGAAGGAGAATGTAACAAAAACTATAAAGTTTTAAAAGCTGGAAAACACCACAAAAACACAAAATAGAGACAAATTACGTATTAGTTTGTATTAATTGTCCGACATGCTTCTAAAATACTTTTTCCAAGGCGCCTGGCTGTCTCAGTCAATGGGGCATGCAACTCTTGATCTCGGGGTTGTGAGTTTGAGCCCCATGTTGGGTGTGGAGATTACTTAAAAATAAAATCTTTAAATAATAAGAATAATAATAATAATAAAGTAAATTAGGGTCACCTTGGTGGCTCAGTCGGTTAAGCGTCTGACTTCAGCTCAGGTCACGACCTCGTGGCTTGTGGGTTCGATCCCCATGTCAGGCTCTGTTCTGACCACCCATAGCCTGGAGCCTGCTTCGGGTTCTGTGTCTTCTCCCTCCCTCCCCGCCCCTCCCCTGATCATGCTCTGTCTCTCTCTCAAAAATAAACATTAAAATTTTTTTTAAATGAACTACTTTTTGCCCCTCCTTTTTGGCTTCATACTCTTTGTCTCTTAATATGACGATAAGTTTGAAATACCATTATCCAGAGGAAGCATAGACTTCAGTCTTTTTTCTAGCAGGGCTGATCGTCTAGAAAATATACTTTAGCATCGTAACATGTTATTGGCAGTGTCTTGCTAATATATAGCCCAACATGTTAGACT
The DNA here is from genome assembly GCF_016509475.1 of Prionailurus bengalensis. Taxonomy (NCBI): domain Eukaryota; kingdom Metazoa; phylum Chordata; class Mammalia; order Carnivora; family Felidae; genus Prionailurus; species Prionailurus bengalensis. The sequence continues at coordinate 115,856,966 of NC_057358.1, forward strand.
GTACAAATCATGCAACTTCACATGCAGACATCCTCACTGTTGTTTCAATCTTACAGAATTAAATCCACAGGAATCCGAGCAAATTCCATTTTTCACAATTTCCGTCAAAAAAGAAAGGCATGCATAGTATGTTTATATGGCTTTATCTGGTATATCCCTGACAGGGGAGAATTTAAATTTTGGCCAGAAGACAAAATTCAGTCCCCCTTTTTACGGTTCTACGCATCTGATAACTGGAAGGATTTTTCCACGGACCAACAGCTGGTCCGACGTTTCCAACCTGTTTCTCCTCCGCGCCTCACATATTTCTGGAGGCCACCACTGTGGGACACATTGATATCTGAGACCACCACTAGCCCTGCACCTTGTTGTCACCAGGCCGGGCAAGTCAAGGCGGCGAGAGTCTTCCTAAACACCACTCCGACACCCTGCCAAGAAGCAAACTTAAGGAAACAACCGGAGGCCATATAAATCTATTGCATTTAATACACAGTAAATGTGTCCTCATCTCAATTTCCCCTTGGGTTGCTTTCAAAAATGCCCATGGTCACAGCAAAGCGAGGGAGAGGGAGGATTCAACAGGGAGGAGGCTGAAATGGAAAGAGACTGATGTGGTCGTCATAACTTGCAACTGATGTACCTCCTAAAAATTGTGCAGAAGCACACGAACACGACTCCCAGCCAGGACCGCGGCGGGTCTCCTGTGAGTGAGTGGCCTGAAAGCTTACACTTCCTTAGTTTCAAGACAGGGGCACTTCTGTCCCTGCTGTCTGCCCCCCCCCCCCCACCGCCCCACTGTCTGGCCCTCATTCAAAATAACTTATGTACGTGTCAACATGGTCTTGATCTCCAGGGACAGAGACCCAAACGAAACAAACTAAACGGAGGATATACCGATTCCTGAACTGCCGGCCCCAAGAACAACCGGAACCAGTCCTCTCCACCTGCCCTCTCTCTGCACCTCACTTTCCATCTCGACAAGTACAGAATAAAGCTTCACCCTCACGGAGGCTTGATCTCCAGCAACTCCATACTTGAATTGCATCGTGTGGCCACCCACCCAAGGGAAACTCAGGCTGGGACTCAGCCTGGGCCGAGTTCAAGGGACTCAGGCTGGGCCGGCTTGCCTCTCTAGCACTGTGGGGGGTACACCTAGTGGGGAACATCCCCACTAGACGTTCAAGGTTGGAGTAGGGAGGAAGGGAGGGGTGCTATGGTAGACAGGACAATGGCCCCTCGAAGACGTTCAAGCGCCAATCCCTGGAACTGAGAAATGTGTTTCCCTACACGGCAAAGGGATTTTGTGAATGTGATTAAGTTAAGGATCAGGGCTTTTTGTTGTTGTTGTTTTGTTTTGTTTTTTAAGTAGGCTTCATACCCAGCAAGCGAGGCTCACCCACTAGGCCTTTCCTCTCCTCCCTCCGAGTCCTACCCTTCTGCTATGGGGCCTGTGTCCCCTGGATTCATAGGTTGAAATCCTAACTCTCGGGATCTCAGGATATTATATTTAGAGTATGTGGACTGTATGTGGAGAGAAGATCTTTAAAGAGGTAATAAAGGCAAAAATGGGGTCATACCAGTGGCCCGTAGTGCAATGCGCCTGGTGTCCTTATAATGAGAGGAGATTAGGACGCAGACACGTACAGAGGGAAGAGATGCCGGTAGAAGACAGCCATCCCTAAGCCCAGGAGAGAGGCTTCCGAAGAAACCAACCCCGCAGACACCTTGATCTCTGACTCCCAGCCTCCAGGATTGTGAGAGACGACATTTCTGTTGAAGTCACCCGGTCTGCAGTATTCGTCCTGGCAGCAAAACCAGGCACTGCCCTTCAAGGCAGCGGTGAAATCCTACCCCCTTTCTCACACCGCCTTTGGTTAGCCCAGCTCACGGTGGGGCCATTGTCTCCCCATTGTCTCAGAAGGCCTGGAGGCTGAGAGTCGCCAACAGTTTAACACCAGGATCACAAACCCTAACGCCTGCGGGCCAGGAAGAGAACTCACAGCGAGTGACGAGTGACGAGTGATGTGGCTAAGTATAAGGAAGCCATAGAAAACCGTTCCCAAAAGTAGCTCCCTCCTAGTCAGTCCTGTCTGCCTTTAGTTTTCTCACGTCCCACTGAGGACAGATACAAGAAACATTCTTCTCTCTTCCTGTCAGAGCTGCGGGTCAAAGTGGCAATGGGAGGGGAGCTGGGCACCTGTCCTCATCCTCGGGTCCGGGAGCCTGCGAGGAGGGGCCAAGCTGAGCTGGCACATCCACCCTGCCCTGTGCAAAGGGCAGCCGCTGCTCACCTCCAGCCCGTTGTCACCAGGGGCCAGTACAGGTACCAGGGCTGCTAGAATTTTCCAGGTTTTCAAAAGAAGCCGGAAATCTTGGTTTAAAACAAAAACAGGAAATCTGATTTTTTTTTAATTTTTTTTTCAACGTTTTTATTTATTTTTGGGACAGAGAGAGACAGAGCATGAACGGGGGAGGGGCAGAGAGAGAGGGAGACACAGAATCGGAAACAGGCTCCAGGCTCCGAGCCATCAGCCCAGAGCCCGACGCGGGGCTCGAACTCACGGACCGCGAGATCGTGACCTGGCTGAAGTCGGACGCTCAACCGACTGCGCCACCCAGGCGCCCCAGGAAATCTGATTTTTAAAATTGTTGGTGGGAATGTAAAATGGGGCAGCCACTGAGGCAAAGAGTATGGAGCCTCCTCCAAGAATTAAAAATGAGACTATCAGATAATCCAGCAACTCCAGTTCTGGGTATATGCTCAAAAGAACTGAGAGCAGAGTCTCAAAGATGTCTGCACAGCCATGTTCAGAGCCAAAAGGTGGAAACAACCCGTGTGTCCATTGGCAGATGAATGGATAAGCAAAATGTGATACATATACACACACGTACACACATACACAATGGAATATTCTTCCGCCTTAAAGAGGAAGGAAACGGATGACCACCTCCATTTCAATGAATACAATATGGATGAACCTGGAAGACATTCTGTTAATGAAATAAGCCAGGCTTATTGTTTTATTTCCCAAAAAGACAATACTGGGATCTCTGGGCGGCTCCGTCGGTTGAGTGACCAACTCTTGCTGTAGGCTCAGGTCAGGATCCCAGGGCCATGGGATCGGGCCCTGTGTCAGGCTCTGTGCTGGGCCACTCTCTTGGGACTTGGGTCTCTCTCTCTCTCTGTCCCTGTCCCCTGATCATGCACTCTCTCTAAAAGAAAAAAGAAAAAAATTGGGAGTGCCTGGCTGACTCAGTCGGTTAAGCGTCCCGGGTCACGATCTCATGGTTTGTGAGTTCGAGCCCCGCATCAGGCTCACTGCTGTCAGTGCAGAGCCCACTTCGGGTCCTCTGTCCCCCTATCTCTGCACTGCCCCCCACTCTCATGTGCTCTCTCCCTCAAAAATCAATAAACAGAAGGGAAAGTGGGTGATGGGCAGAGAAGAGGGCGCTTGTTGAGATGAGCACAGGGTGTTGTATGGAAACCAATCTGACAGTAAACTATATTAAAAAAAACAAAAATCAATAAACATTTTAAAAAATTAAGAAAAAAATTTTTTAATTTTTAAAAATTTTTTTAAAAAAGACAAATACTGCATGATTCAATTTATAGGAGGTCCCTAGAGTAGTCAGAATTATAGAGGCAGAAAGTAGAGTGCTGGTTGCCAGGGGCTGAGGAGGGAGGGGAGGATGGGGAGTTAGTGTTTAATGGGACATAGTTACAGTTTTGTGAGAGGAAGAAAGTTCTGGAGAAGGATGGTGGTGATGGTGGCACCATGGATAAACTTTATAGTACTCAAGTGTACGCTTAAATAGGGTTAAGACAGTGAATCTGATGGTATGTTTATTTTATCAGAATAAAAATTTTGGGGGGGGGATCTTTGCCGGCTAGAATTGTTTTTGCCAAACAAGACACATGTAAGGGCTAGATTCAGCCCACAGGCCACCAGTTTGCAACTCTGGTTTAACACTTCATTTTTTCCAGTTGTTCCATGTGTTCACATCTTATTTACCCAACCAGAAGGTACTAGAAGGTGAAATTCTGTGGAAGTAGGAGCTGTGTCTTAAAGGCCTTTCCTATCCATCAGAGCAGGTGCTCAGGGCTCTGCAGTGGGCAAGTCACAGGTGCCCTGCCAAATATCTGATCACACACACAGACACACACACACGCACACCTACTTAGCATAAAGTTGCGCAGCACACAGACCGGTGCCCAGAGGAGGCTGCACTGTGGAAGCTTCGGAGTGGAGAAAGCACAGCCTTTGAAGCAGTGAAAGGAACTCCCTCTGAGTAAGATGTGGAGACGGTGTCAGAAGAGACGAGGCCGAGAGGGTGAGTGAGTCAGAAAAGTGGGCCTTGTACGTTGCATTGAGGAGCCTCACCCCATCCCAGTGGGAGGGGAGGGCACTGAAGACCCTTCAGCAGGACGTGACAGGACTGGATTTGCTTTTGAGATTAAGTCATGAGAACCAGAGCCCGGAACTCACACTCAGGAAACAGCTAAGCGCCCCTCGGCTACAGCCCTCCAGGGCCTCGCCTGCTCGTGTTCAGACAATGAGGGGGTTGGAACCCGGACAAGCCTGAGGGGCTTCAGTGGGAGGGGCGACACTTGAATACATGCCCTGTTCAGAGCGGGTTGCCGTGTGTGCGCGTGTGTATGCGTGTGTGTGCCTGTGCTTGTGTATGTATGTGCACATTGCATGTGCATGTGTGCGCTAGAGGGGGAGGGTATGGATCTCAGCAAGCTGACCGTCCACAGGTTCTGCCTATTTCCTTCCTTTATACCTTCGCTAACGAGTTCCAGGCCTGGTCAGTGAAGGAGGTGCAGCCAACAGATCATCTTTGCACCACCCCCCACCCCCACCCCACCCCCCCCCCCACCCCCCGCCCCGGGGAAACCTGGAGGGAGGTATTTACTGAGAGCCCTCGCTTTAACCTGATCCCAGACACCAGTCCCGAGCACTCAGTAACCCGTGGCAACCCCTAGAGGCTGCTACAGGCTCAGTTATGAGGATGGCTACCCAGGGAACCTGCGGGTTCCCCAGACACCGGAATGGCTGAGCCGTGGGGATCGCAGGGCGCGATCATGAGCTGCCTAGGCGTGCGTGGAATTCTCGCGCCGACGAGGTCTGAAGGGACAAATGCCCGTTCCCCTAAGACCCTTCTCTGAGGGAAAGATAAATCTTAGAAGAAATGATGTGAACAAACAGGATCCTTCTCTGGTGGCCAACATGTATTCACTGTGCACCGTTTAATAACTGCACGTTTATTAAGGGTATGTCTCTCACTTTGCTCACGGGCAGTTCTTCCAACACTGGGACTTGAAACAGTTTCTTCAGAAAGGACCACAAGTAGCGGTGCCTCACAATGACTGGAAAACTGGAAAACACTGGCCAGAGCAGCCACGTGGAAGGGGCAGTTTGGGAAGTGGTGAAGTGTAGGGACGGACGGGGACAATTATTTTTGGAGGTCTGGTGATTAGGAACCAGGTAGCCGCTGGGCTGCCGGACCCAGGGATTTTGTACTTGGAGATGGAGGCTTCACTCTTTCTTCCCAATCTTGACCATTGGTACAAAGGCCAGGGTGCCCCGCGATTGTCATCAACGTATACTCAAATCAAGATGCATTATGCATATGAACAGGGATGCTTCCAAAGGAGCCCAGAGCTCTGCACTGTCCTTTCTTCTCTCCTTTCCCTGCTCGGGATCTCATCTTCACACCCCGTCTGCCTGTGGAACAACTGGGATTCTGCGTGAGGCTTCCCCTAAGCAACCAACAGCAGCCACCAGAAACATCGATCGCTTCAAGACAAGTCTCAGCCCCTGCTTCCAACCAGACCGCTACTCCAACACCCCACGCTGGACTTTAGACCTCGGCGCGGGAGGCGGCCGTAGCCCCTGCCTGACACGGGGCGGCCCTGCTATCGATGTCCCATGGGTGACCGAGAGAAGTCACCTAGAGGTGCGCTGAGAACAGAGAAGCTCAATGAGATGGAGCCCAAGAATGCGCCCCCTCCACTTGGGAGAGAAGGGTTCCATCCTCCCTGAGCCCCACATTCCACGTATTCTGCTCCCAGCCTACTCTCAAATCACCCATTCTCTGGGCTCCACCGGACCCCCTCACCCCACCCACTCTCCAGGCTCAAGGCCTGCACGCTCAGCCAAAGCAGACCACTTGCTGCGCCTTAAGCTAGTGCACACATTTCTGCCTCCACCTGCACATTTGTTGGAGGCATATGCCATGTGGCCATTCTGACGCACGTCACGTTTCATGTGACCATTCTAAAACACCCACCACAAAGGTACTCAAAGTGCGGCTTAATCTTAAAACTTAAAAGTAGTCCTAAGTGAAAAGGACAAATGAGGGATCGGATGAGGGTTCATACAGAGAGATGGATATGTTATCTCTTGAACACACTACTCAGCAACAACAGCCACAAACTCAATATTTAATCATTTGTTTCTTCCCCCAACTACCTAAAAATATCCTTCACGCCAGAATAGCTGCTTCAGGATTGCCACATTAGTATGTCACAAGTTTGCTCACCCTGTTTTCTCCAGCTTCCCGATCCCTGAGTCAGTTAGAAATGCCTTATGGCTTAATTAGTGGCCACCAACAGGGACTTAAGCAAGAGAGGTATTTATGACTTCGCATCACAAGAAGTCTGCAGGTGGATGATTCTTAGCATTGATTCAGCTGCTCAGCAGAGCCAGCTGACAGGGTCCCAGCCTCTTTCCATTTTTCGACTGCCATCCTTAGCGCATTAGCTATGAGTTCTCACTCTTGTCACCTCATGGTTACGAGATGGCTGCCACAGTTCCAGGCATCATATCTTTATACAAGGCATGGCGGCGGGGGGCGGTGCGGGGGTGGGGGGGGAAGGAAAAGGAGCAGTAGTTAAGAGGCTGTTACAACTGTCCTGGGACAAACTGAATCAGAACCAACCTAGTGGTGGTTGACATGGAAAGAGGACAGATTTGAGATACACTTAGAAGGCAGACGGGGCACCTGGGTGGCTCAGTCAGTTAAGCGTCCGATTTAGGCTTAGGTCACAGTCTCAAGGTTCGTGGGTTCAAGCCCCGGGCTGGCTCTGTGCTGACAGCTCAGAGCCTGGAGCCTGCTTCGGATCCTGTGTCTCCCTCTCTCTCCGTCCCTCTCCGCTCGCACCCTGTCTCGCTCTCAAAACTAAACAAACATTAAAAAAAAAAATTTTTTTTAAGGGAGAATTGGCGTGATTCAATCGTGGCAGTGATGAGAAAGATGGCTTCGAGGTTTCTAGCTTGGGTGATAAGGTAGATAGTGGTGGTGGTGGTGATGGAAGGAACAGATCTGGTGTAAGGGAAAAACAGTGATCTTGGTGTTTTTAGTCTGGTGTTTTAGTTCGAGGACCTCTAACATCCAGGTATAGACATTTTATAGAAAACTTAAAAATGAATCTGTAACTCAGAAAAGAGGTAGGTGCTATGTAATTGCGGTAGTATTTGTCACACTGGTGATACCGAAATCACGCAGAGTGTGTAGAAAGGAGGTGGGTTGGAGATAATGCAGCCAGAGATCTCTGATACACAGAGAAGTAAAGGAGACCTGGGGGGCAGGAAATTTCCTGAAGGAGGACAGAGACTCAACAAACAGGAAGAGATCTGCAGTGTTGAGTGATCCAGAGCTGTGAAATATATGCACTGGTTTTGGCACTTCGATAGCTGATGACCTCACTGAAACCAGTTTATGGGAGGGAGGCACACTCCCTACAAACTCTATTTTATAGGGAGTTTGAGACATCTTGGGAAATGAGGAAGTAGAGACTATTCCTGTTGGGGGCTTTTTAGAAGAGGTATTCCTCTCTGTAAAAGGCAAGTAGTAAGGAGAGCCTGCAACATCTATTGTGCTTTTCTGTGTGACGATGTGATGGCTGGATCTGAGGCAGCTATCTTGTGACCAGTGGGGGAGACATTGTTGATACACTGAGGTTAGCAAAGCAGAAGGATGGCATGAGGTTGGTCCTTGGCCTTCACTGAGCTGATGAACTAACCTTGTGGACACCTACCTCTCAACTTCTTTTTAAGTGAGAAAAGTAAGAGGTCCCTGGGTGGCTCAGTCGGCTAAGCGTCCGACTTCGGCTCAGGTCATGATCTCACAGTTCGTGAGTTCGAGCCCAGTGTCGGGCTCTGTGCTGACAGCTCAGAGCCTGGAGCCCGCTTTGGATTCTGTTGTCTCCCTCTCTCTCTGCCCCTCCCCCACTTGCTCTTTCTCTCTCTCAAAGAGAAACATTTAAAAAATTGTTTAAAGTGAGAAAAATAAGTCCTTGTTGCCGAAATCACTTTTACTCTTCTTGTGAATGGTGTGTTCAGCACGCTGTTCATGAGATGTGATAAAAATGAACTTTATTGTTCCTCACCATCCCTGGAAACTACTTAGCGGAGATCGTATCTCCATACTCCTAGATGAAAACTCTGGCAGACCATGACTTTGTCCTCACCCTTAGGTGACAGACAGTCTGAAGTCACTTTCAATGGCAAATGCAGTCACAGTTCTGGAATTCAAATAGCCCAAGATTCATAAAAATCCCTGCACCTGATTCTGCATCAAATCTCCCCTCCACCACCAGGCCAATGTGAGGCCCAACGCCTGAGGTGGAGAGGGGCACAGAGCTGGCTTCTTTCTTTTTCTACCTCCTGCTTCTCCTCCTCCCACTCAACTCTTACCTCTACCAGTCTTCTAGGGTACATTGGTCCCTTAGGATGTGGGGTGGTCTTTCCTGAACAGGTACTGCTGTAAGCTGGCTGAGGCTCTCTGGGCCAGGCAGATGTGAAAGCTTCTGTGGGCTCTTAGAATATTCCCGTCTCTGAGGGTTCTTCTCTGCACTTCCCTTGACCTGAGGGGATGCATTTGTCCTGGGGTCTCCTTCCTCAGGCCCACAGGGATGCTGTGCTCACCTCTAGCTTCCTTCTGCTGAGATCCTCCTACCCACACACACACACACACACACACACACACACACTGGCTCAATCCAATTCATATACCATGCCAGTTTCCCTCCTGTGTGGCCCATTTCAGACCGAGGGAAAACACTGGGCGTCCTGTGCCTGACCCCAACACAGCCCCCTCTGTCTGCCAGCCACAGGCCTCCTGAGCTTTCCCACTTGTCAGTCAAAACTCTCGAGACCTGCTTTAAGGTGAGGGCGGTAGGACCCCTACCCCAGGCACTGCAGACGGAATCCGAAGGAAAAACCATTCAAGAATGCTCTGTCTCTCCCTTCTCAATCCTTTTGGGTTCCCCATTCCAGGAGTGGTTCAGGAGCTTCTGGAGAAGTTCTCAATCATTCTCTTTGGAAGTTCTGCACAGGATAGCCTGGCCTTGGAACTTGACCTTTCGTATTCTTGCTCAAAATTCTGGTTTCACCACCTGCCTCCAAAATGCTTATTAGAGAGAAAAATTAACCTCTATTGTCTTAGCTCAGAATCTACTACCCGGGCCTGGAAAGCAGCCAGAAAGCTTCGCTGTGCTGAGCAGCTCCGTGACTCTCCTGACACAATCAAGTCAAAGCTGGTAATTTATAAGGGTAAAAAGTTGTAAATGTCCACCAACAAGAGATTAAACAAGTGAAACATGTATATGATGGAAAATGACTCAGCCATTTAAAACAATACTTTGTGGGGCGCCTGGGTGGCTCAGTCGGTAAAGCGGCCGACTTTGGCTCAGGTCATGATCTCACAGTTTGTGAGTTCAAGCCCCGCGTCGGGCTCTGTGCTGACAGCTCAGAGCCTGGAGCCTGTTTCAGATTCTGTGTCTCCCTCTCTCTGACCCTCCCCTGTTCATGCTCTGTCTCTCTCTGTCTCAAAAGTAAATAAACGTTAAAAAAAATAAAATAAAATAAAACAATACTTTGGAAGTATTCAAATATAGCAACATAGGACAATGTTTCTATTTTGTTAAATTAAATATATGCAGGGGGAAAAGACTAACAGGAAATGTGTAAACATGCAAAAGGTCAAAGTTCAATTTGGTTGAAAAAAGTAACACGTATATTACACACACACCTAAAGCAGAAAGTAGCAGGGGAGATCCAGGGGCACCATATCTGCAGCTGCCTCCGGGGAAGGACCCGGGTGGGAAGGAATATTACTTCTAAAGTTTTCAACCATATACAGATATTCCTTTTTCAACTAAAGAAACCATAGTTTGGGTTCTTTAAAAAAAAAAAAACTTTGACATTTTTGGAGGAAAAAGGATAATAACTTTTTTTTTCTCGGTGGAAGAGAATTCCTAGACATTTTTTAAAAAATCCTTTTCGGGGCGCCTGGGTGGCGCAGTCGGTTAAGCGTCCGACTTCAGCCAGGTCACGATCTCGCGGTCCGTGAGTTCGAGCCCCGCATCGGGCTCTGGGCTGATGGCTCAGAGCCTGGAGCCTGTTTCCGATTCTGTGTCTCCCTCTCTCTCTGCCCCTCCCCCGTTCATGCTCTGTCTCTCTCTGTCCCAAAAATAAATAAACGTTGACAAAAAAATTTTTTAAAAATCCTTTTCTTCTTTTCCTCTCTATTTCTAAATCATTATGTATTACTAAAACACACGCACACGATACGATTGCTTCCCCTCTCCCTGTTCCCTTCCTGAACAACTGAGTTCTAAAGCCACGAGTGATGGATGAGCACAGCAAGGTGGGGATCCTCCGGGGCCGGGGTGGAAGGCGCAGGGTGTGGTTGCAGAGATCAAGCAGGGTGATGAGGATACAGCATGGGGGTAGACTGGCGGAGGTAATGAGACTTCAGAGGGTCGAAGAGGGCTTCCTTGTATTTCCCAGCCTGCACAGGGAAGGGAGGGCATCCATGCAGTGGGGCGACCCAGCCAGAGGGTCTTAGTAGGATGGGAGGGTAGGCCAGCGGAGAGGCAGCTTGGTGATGAGCGTCAGGGCCCCAAACCACCCACGTGGGTGGGGGGCGGGCAGCAGAGATGGAAATGAGTTACACGTAGGGGCAGGCAAACGAGGGAGAATATTAGAGGCAATGAAAACCAGTGTCTCACTGGTGGAGAAGGGAGTTGCAAATACGAAAAGGAAGAAAATGAATAAATTCAGGGGTGTTGGATTGGGATCAGAGGTATTGGTGTGCACCATGGTTTTTCAATATATAGATAGATGCAGAAATAAGCATTGAACTAACTGTGTAGCTGTATGAATTTATAATAAACAGAGACAGATGTTGTCTTAGCTTGGGATGCTATAAATAAAATATCACAGACTAGGTGGCTTAAACCATAGGCATTTACTTCTCAGTTCCAGAGTCTGGGAAGTTCAAGAGCAAGGTGTGACAGACCCCTGATGAGGGTGCTCTTCCTGGCTTACAGGCACCACCTTCCCACTCTGTGCTCAACTGGCTTTTCCTCAGCACAGCCATGTGGAGGGAGAGAGAGAGAGATTTCTCGCCCTCTTTTGATAAGGCCACTAATCTCATCATGAGGGCTCTACTCTATGACCTCATCTAACCCTTATTACCTCCCAGAGACACCATCACATTGGAGGTTATGGCTTCAACATATGAATTTGAGGGGATGCAAACACTCGGCCCATAAGAGATGTATGTGTATGTACATATATCATATCATATCATATATCATATCATTATACACAAGGCACATATCCATATACAAATGCTACAGGGATTCCCTCTTTCTGTCCAATGAGTGGGCCTGGAAGGGGTGATACCTCAAAAGCAAAGAACAAAGCTAGTACCCAAATCTTGGCTTCTAAATACTATTTTCCACTAAAAGAAACGCAGATGCCTCGCAGAAATGACCATTTCCAGCTCTAGGAAGGGAAAGCACAAAATGAGCCTGGAACAGAAAGCAAGGTGTGGTCAAAGAATGATGAGGGCCGTCAGAAGGACACAAAGACAACTTGAGCGAGTCCTCACTAGCCAAACAGGGGGCAACATGTCATTGCAATGAAGACTAATACTCATGGGTTATAAAACTTTGAATAAAAGAGGAAGTCATGATTCCATACTGATACAATAAGTGAATAAATTGAAAGCTTGATGAAGACTAGGAGGAACATAGTACCTCCCCCAAAATACTTATTAATTACCAAGGGGGGGGGGACGCCTGGCAGACCCCCCCCCTTAAACCAGTGATCAAAGCAAAATCATCAGTAATGGGATAAACCAAAATAGTGGCCCATATGACCGGGCACGATAACACAGTGTCATTTCTATGATGTTCTTGCCAAAGATGGATAATCTGAATCTAATCATAAGGAAATATTATACAACATAATTGGCCTGTAATGTTCAAAAATGCCAAGAGCACAAAAGTCAAGGTGAGTCAGAGGAACTGTTTCAGACAGAAGGAGACAAAACTGAATGCAACTCATAATTCTGAATGGGCCTTTCAGGCTATGAAGGACATTATTGAGACAACTGGTGAAACTTGAATGAGGTCCGAGGATTTGATGTCAGTAATATACGTTCCTAATTTCCTGATTTTTGATGGTTATATTGTGCTTATGTAGCAGAATATCCTTATCTTTTTTTTAAGTTTATTTATTTATTTTGAGAGAGAAAGAATAAGCAAAGGAGGGGCGGGGGGGGGGGGCGGGGACAGATGATACAAAGCAGGCTCTAAGCTGTCAGCACAGAACCTGATGCAGGGCTTGAACCCACAAACCGTGAGATCATGACCTGAGCCCAGGTCGGACGCTTAACTGACTGAGCCACACAGGTGCCCCGAGAATGTCCTTATCTCTAGGAATTGCAAACTAAAGTATTTGTAGGTGATTGGACATCAGATTAGAAACTTATTCTCAAGTGGTTTGGGAAAAATATAATTTTCTGTACTAAACAGCCAACTTTTCTCTAATTTTGTGATCATTTCAAATTAAAAATATTTTTGAAAGAACCAATAAATTCCATTTATATATATATATATGTGAATTAAATATCCCTAAATATATGATATATTTGATTACATACTACATATTTTGTTAATGCACTGATAGCATATAAATATACTACATGTGGGGACACCTGGGTGGCTCAGTCGGTTAAGCGTCTGACTTTGGCTAGGGTCATGATCTCACGGTTCACAGGTTCGAGCCCCACACCAGGCTCTGTGCTGACAGCTCGGAGCCTGGAGCCTACTTCGGACTCTGTCTCCCTCTCTCTCAGCAACCCCCTCTTAAAAATAAATAAAATATTAAAAAATTAAAAAAATATATATATATGTCACACACACACACACGTGTGGAAACATACAGTGCTGGGACCCGGAAGCAGAGGGGGACCTCCTTGTGCCAAAGGGGAGGCGGCAAGCCCCGAGGTTCTGGAGAGGTTCTGGAGAGGTGGGCTGCCCTCAAGAAGGCTGTATGACTGCAGCTGGAGGCCGGGCCCTTCCTATAACGCCTAGACACCTCCTCCTGAGATCAAGCCTTCCAAACATCCTAGAAAACTCAGAAATTCAAAATTTCCAGTATTCTGCACCTCTGTCCTCAGGGATCGCTGAAATCCCAGAGACTCTCCTATTTCAGGATCCCCGACACACGCCACAGACAGCCTGGGCCTCTCGGGGTGGCCCCGTTGTGGCCCGAAGGTTGAGAGTCAGACAGAGGAGGGTCTGAGTTCTAGCTCCAACACATCTAGTCTGGTGGGTGCTTCTTCCCAGGGCCCTGGTGGGGCTGGAGTCACAGAGCCCGTAAAGCCCCCACCCCACCCCCCAAGCCTGGTAAATGACAAGGTCAGTGAACAGGAACTATTTTTCTCTATCAGCTAAAAGTTTGTGTCTCCTTGTTTCAAGTCCAGAAATGTGGTTCACAATTCAGATGAAAGTGAAAAGAGCAAAAGCCAGCCTGGGGCCGGGCTCTGCCATGTGCTCTGTTTTTAGCCAGGGTTGACTTCGGACCCCAGCAGGGTTTTATGACACATTCTTTATGGTTCCAGACTTTCTTCTGGGACAGGGTGAGGTACAGGGAGGGGGAGGGGAAGGTCAGGTATCGGGGAAAGTGACACCGAAGGGAAGTCTTCCTAGAAGTGCCACTGTTCTAGCTTGGTATCCTCAGCCCTTTGCACTGGGAAGAGTTTCTGGTGGAAAGTCTGAGTAAACCCAGCCCACATTCGATAATATTTATTGAACACTAAGTGTCTAGCGATGGCAGATAAAGAGACGCAGTCGCAGCCCAAATGCTCACAAGAGTGGGGAAGAAGGGGCACCTGGGTGACTCAGCCAGTTGAGCGTCCGACTGATTTCAGCTCCGGTCACGATCTCACGGTTCATGAGTTCAAGCTCTGCATCGGGCTCCGCACTAACAGCACAGAGTCTGCTTGGGATTTTCTCTCTCCCTCTCTCTCTGCCCACCCCCCCACTCTCAAAAATAAATAAATAAACATTAAAAAAAAAACCCAGAATGGTGAGGAAGGAAAGTAGCCCCACTAAGAGCTTCCATTTTTACGATTGAGGCTTTTGAGCTCAACGCCTCTATTGAAGACCACCCACGTGCTTGGCCCTCGGTGAGGTCCCAGGGCGGAGAGCCAGGTGGGTAGGATATGGCTCAGCCATGAGGAGCTCACCGTTTATTACAGGAGAGAGACCGACCCAAACACCTCCCAAGCATTAGGATAAAGGTGTTCTCACAAAGGATTCCCTTGCAGAGAATGGTGAGGTGGGGGGAACCCTGAGGGGGTCTGGAAGATCACAGGCAGAAGGGGGCGCTCGCGCACTGCCCGGGGGAGTGACGCTGCCAGCTGGGTTCATGGGGCCTGTGGGGAGTGGGAGGTGGGAGGATAGGACGAGGCCACGGAGCGCGGTTGGCTCTGGTACCCCGAGAACCTTCCTGGGCCCCACTCAGAAACTCAGACTCGACCCTGTGGACAGTGGGGAACCACTGAGGGGTTTAAGCAGAGGGACAACGTGGTCCGATTTGCATTTTAGAAAGATCACACTGGCAGGCGCATGGGAGATGGCGTGGAGGGCGGGGGGGGATGCGGGCAAAGCCGGACACCGGCATACCATTTTGGAGGCGGTTACAACTGTCCCGGGCAGAAATAATGGCGCCCGGAACCATGGCGGTGGCAGGTAGGGTAGACTGAAGTGGGCAGTTTGGGGGGTTACTTAGAAGGGAGAACTGGGGTTGCCTGGGTGGTTCAGCCGGTTAAGTGTCCAACTCTCGGTTTCAGCTCAGGTCATGATCTCGCTGTTGGTAGGTTCGAGACCCACTTTGGGCTTCATGCTGACCATGTGGAGCCTGCTTGGGATTCTCTCTCTCTCTCTCTCTGCCCTTCCCCCGCTTTCTCTCTCTCTCAAAACAAGTAAGTAAACTTAAAAAAAATATAAGGGAGAACTGACACCACTTGGTGATGCTGGTGAGGAGGATGGGCGGCTCTGAAGTTTCTAGTTGAGGTAGGGGAGGGGGTGGCGGTGGTGCCTTTAATGGCAGAACAGAAAGAGCAGATTAAAAAAAATTGTTTTTAATGTCTATTTATTTTTGAGAGAGCGAGCGCCTGTGAACACACGCACTAGCGGGGGAGGGGCAGAGGGAGAGAAATGGGGACAGAGGATCGGACGTGGGCTCTGCACTGACAGCACAGATTCCCTAGGCGGGGCTCAAACTCACACGCTGTGAGTTCGTGACCCGAGCCGAAGTTGGACACTTAAGTGACTGAGCCCCCCAGGTGCCCTAGAAAGAGCAGATTTGATGCCAGGGCAAAAGAATGAGCTTGGCTGTATATTCTGAGGTGCCCTGCAGAGACCCATGTAGAAACGAAGGACAGGTAAGTAATTGGAAATACGGGTCTGTGGCTGAAAACAGAGGCAGCTACTCAACTGCACGAGATGGCGGTTATTAGTCAAGGGGATGGCAGCCGAATCGTGGGGGTCCGTACAGAGGTGAAGGGACACAGAGCAGGCGAGGAAAACCAGACAGTGGTCAAGGGGTAGCAGGAGACCCAGAAGAGGGGTGGCAGGGAAAGACTCAACGGGAGCACAACGCTCCAGACCGAAGGGAGCCTCGCAGCGGCAAACGGGAAGGTACGGGCTGTGATGTGGGTGCTAGAGGAGCAGACAGGTGTTAGGTCAGTTCTGGGGGCTGGATGAGGTTTCAGTAGATGAAGAAGTCTTGGGAGAGAGGAGTGGAGACTATTTCTTTCTTGTTTGTTTTTCTTTTTGTTTATTTTTGAGAGAGCGCGTGCAAGGGAGGGGCGGGGGGGGGGTGCGGTGGACAGAGGATCCGAAGTGGGTTCCGGGCCCGATAGCGCAGAGCCCGCTGTGGGGCTCGAACCCAATGAACTGTGAGATCATGACCTGAGCCACCCAGGCGGCCCGAGACTATTTCTTTAAAAGACGCGGTGGTGAAGAAGAAGAGAGATGAGGAAAGGCAGGATTCAGGTCACACGGGACCTGGTGACACAGGAGCAGGCAGGCAGGGGGCCTGCAATGACAGTGATGAAGGGGAGCCGCGGAGGGAAGTTAGGCAGGAGGAGTGGGCCTCCGTGAGGGAGAGCTAGTAGGGAAGGGGGCTCCAGAAGGGAGTGCTGTCCTTGGCACTTGCTGTGGGGGAAGGCCCCAGGCCCCAGCGGGACCCACGGGCCTGGGCTCAGGTGCGGGGAGCAGCCGGCCTGAAAGGGGGGCAGGGGCGTGCCTGGGCAGGGGCCACGGGTGGGGGGTGCAGAGTGAGGAGGCCGCAGGGGAGGCCGCGTGTGCGCTCAGGGCTCAGCATCCTGCCGAGGGGTTACTCACTGCTGACTCAGACCCAGGTGCTCATTTGCATGTTGTTTTCATGTCAAGCCAAAATGAGCAGGGATACCAGGGGGGCATCGCATCCCCTTTCTGAACAGAACCGCTCCAGATCTTCGAAGCGCTCCTGCTGCGGTGCTGAGTCTCTGTGACTTAGACATATTTCCTTTGTAAAGGGCTCTGTTCAGTCCTGCCCACGTGGCCGTCTGTGAAATGGAGCTGAGGGGGAAAAAAAAAACCACTCAGGAAGTTCATTTCCTCCTTAAGAACATGGAGGTAAAATTTAATTTTAGGTTGAATGCTCCGAGCACGGCCCTTCCCGCTGCCAAATATTTTCCCTTATCATCTATCTCCTCCCCCAGAATGTAACCAGGACGGGAACACTGTTTTGTATGCCTGTGCCTAGAACGGTGCCCGACACACGGTAGGTGCTTGACAAACACAGGACGTGACTGAACGTCTCGTTCCAAGCACTTTCTCTAAACCTTGCAGCCCTTAGGCACCTCACAGTTTAGGAAAGACTGACTCTGAGAGGTTAAGCGTTTCCCTAGGTCAGGGCACCTGGGTGGCTCAGTCAGGTAAGCGTCTGACTCTTGGTTTCGGCTCAGGTCATGATCTCACGGTTCATGAGTTCGAGCCCCGTGTTGGGCTCTGTGCTGACAGCATGGAGCCTGCTTGGGATTCTCTCTCTTCTTCGCTCTCTGCCCCTCCCTCCCACTCTCTCTCTCTCTCTCCTTCAAAATAAATAAATAAACTTAAAAAAAAAAAAAGCCATTTCCCTAGGTCAATCAGACTGCAGGGAAGGGGCAAGTCCCTACCATTTCAAGCAGGACTTCCCGCATAAGCAATAGTTCAGAAACTACTTATGAGTTTATTAGGTGACTACTCCTGTGAAACCTATTCATGCTAACCCAACTCTGACAAGAACATCCCTGACAAGAACAAGCAAATGGACTGATTTCCACTCAAATATAAATAGCTTCCAAGGGGCTGAAATGCTCTGGCCAGCTGACTAGCTCAGTCTGTCCCAGTAGGTCAGGCCTACTAAGGAAGCCAGACCCCCCCCCCCCACAACCCCCCAGTGGCTAGGAGCCCAAGCGGAGTTAAGTACTCTCGGGGAGACAGTGAACCAGCCCCATGAACTGGATACACAGAAGGCCCGTGGCCATTGGCCAGTCGGGGTGCCTGCCTCCACCAGGGCCAACAGCACACTGCTGGCCACTGGCCACCTAATGGGAGAGCCAGCCACCAGCCTTCAGCCCCCTTGTGTCCTTCCAGCTCTTCCTTTCAGGGAAAATACTTGAGCGACCGAACGATACTTAGGCGAAAATACTGAAAATACTCAAGCGACTGACTCATTCCAGCTCCATACCGGTTTTCGTCAATGCTCTCAGATAATTACATATTGTTGACAAGGGGAAACCCTACACATAGCAGGAAGTCACCTTGCAACAATTCTGACCGTAGTGTCTGGGGAAAGGCACCTCTCTGTGAATCCGGGCCTGTGTTTGGGTCCCTGCTGGCTTGAGCCACTACGCAGGGGGGTGTATGTGTCCTGCCTCTGACCTAAATTTTGGGTGTCTATCTTGTATTTCTGTTCCCTACAGCTAGAGGGCTTTGATTTCAAACCACAGGGGGAGCATGATGAGCAAATAGCTGTCAAAACCATTTTGGGGCGGAAACAGCCAATGGAAGGTTCGGTCAGCATCACTGCTTGTAAGTAAGTGGACAGTCCAAGAATCAGAGAAGAATCCAGGCCTCTGAGAGTTTCTTCGGTAAATGGAGTCCCTTAACTGTTAGTACAGGCTTTGTTTCTTCTTTTTTTTTTTTTTCCCCTCTACTACTCAGTAGCTTATTTTCAAGCAGAACAGGGGGAAAAAAACCCAGTCTCCAATGCCTGGGCCAGAGCAGAGTAATCACCAGCAAAACAGCTGTTAACATGGCTGACGTTCATTCCTGTTAACTGCTTTAGTTAAGTTAAAGGACTGGCAGGAGAGAAATTCTGGCTGGCTGAGCAAGGAAAAACATTTCAGAGGTAAGTCACCAAAGACAGTAGCAGATGTCATGGAGCACAGAGCAGAAGCTACCAGGGACTTGACCGTCTCAAAGCAAAGCAAAACAGCTGATAAATACTCAGCCAAGCCAACTGCCAATTATACAAGAAGCTCAGAAGCCAGAGAGGGTGTGAATTTATTTTATTATTTTTTTTACTAAAAAAATTTTTTTTAATGTTTGTTTTTGAGAGGGAGAGAGACAGAGACAGAGCATGAGTGGCGGGGGGGGAGGGGGGCAGAGAGGGAGAGGGAGACACAGAATCCGAAGCAGGCTTCAGGCTCCGAGCTGGAGTCCGATGTGGGGCTCGAACTCACGAACCGTGAGATCGTGACCTGAGCTGAAGTTGGATGGTTAACCTACTGAGCCACCCAGGCGCCCCTAGAAGCTTCTTTAATTAATAGTTCACCATTCTCTTCATCCACAGATCCGTCAGCCCACGTCTCTTCAAAGATCTAGGATGTTGCTTCAGGTAACTGCCCTCACCACCGGGAGCCAATCATGCAAACATGTAAATGTACGATTTGCAACTATAGCACTGTTGCAGTCTTAGGGTTACAAGTGGCTCCTAGGGTTCACAGGAGCCGGGAGCTAGTGAGCTAGACAGCCAGTCGTTCAACCCCTTTTATTACGGCGCAGGGTCATGGCGACCAGGATAGGCTCCAGAGTGACGCGAGTGTGGGGCTGAATAGACAGTCCTGCCATTGCTCGTGGCGTGATGCTGCTAGTCATGTAGCCACTCTGAGCCTGTTTCCCCATCTGTGAAGCAGGGATAATAGTCCCTCACTTAACGGGTGATGGAAAAATTACATGTGATCTAACAGGCAAAGCCTTTGGCACACAGCATCGTACCCAGCAAATGCTCAAAGAATGGGAGCTGTTCTCCCACGTCTATGAAGGCCCAGAAAGGTGCTGTTGGGTATCGCCATGTGGGTCCTATAAATTTCTACATCTCACGGTCATACCTATTAGAAAGTAACTTTGTAAGGAGAATTTGCAGATAAGAAAAGCTATTATGTAACGTTGTTAGGCTGTAACTCTGTCAAGTTGTGGCTATGAACATCCTCAGGCATTTGAGGATGAACAGATGTTTCGTTAGGAGTCCATACGTTACTCAAAATCAGAGAGCACTGCTTGATCCCACAGCATTAGTATTGTTCAGTATTAGCTAGAACCCACTAAACTTTTCTTCCACCTCCATCTCTGTTTTAAGGAAATACAGACTTAGTAAAGCAACATTTGGGACTATGCTGGGCTGGACACACGTGTACTGTAATCACTTCCGTGTTCTGTCTTTACCTCTTCAGATACCAGATAACAACGGGTGTGAAAACAACAGTGGACCCTGTGAGATTTCCAGAGTCCCATGCACTGTTTTCTAGGGCAGGGAATGGGCTGATCTATTACAGGCTCTCCCATCATCTAAGAGCTCTAGTTCTTTTGTCCGTACAAGGCGGTTACTGGATGACCGGGAAATTGCTCATGGCCTGCAGTTGACTGGAAGCAGAGGGCTAACCAGGCAGGATCAGAAGCAAAAGCAACGAGAATCCCGACTCCCTCCTTCACCAGCAATGACCTTGGGAAAAGCACGTGTCTGACCTTCAGTTCCGTCTATATAATGGGGATGACGGTGTGCCCACATCACAGGACTGGCTCAGGTGAGTTACTGCACTATAAAAGGAAGGTGCTTTGTAAACACCAGAGCACCAAACGAGAAACCCCACTAACCAGACTGCTTCAGCCAGAGGACTCTGCTCACCGTGCTCTGGTCGTGTGCACACCCGAGCAGTGTCCGCCCGGCCTCTCACTCCAGCTCATCATGTCCTCAGCATCCTCCCACATCCCCCCTTTCCACAGCACCGGGACACCTTTCCTAGCATCCCAAGCACCGTCAAGGAACAATCCTTCTCTCTCCCACACATCACACACCGGCAACTTTCTATGGAATAGATGTCAGTTAGTTTAAAATTTTATTACAGGTGGTGGGGCCGGGGGGAGGGATGAATAGGCGAAACACACAGGAATTTTAGGTTGGTGAAGCTATTCTGTGTGTTACTTAGTAGTATGGTCGACACACCCCGTTATGTATTTGTCTATTCCCATGGGACGTCAAAGAGTGAACCCTTGTGTAACTATAAAGTCATGAGTGATAATGATGTGTCAGTGTAGGTTGTAGGCCGTCATTTTAACAAATGTACCCTCTGGGTGGGTGGGGGGTGATAGGAGGGAGGCTATGCATGTGTGTGGGGCTTGGCAGGGGGCAGTATACAGGAAATTTCTGTACCTTCTGACCAGGTTTGCCATGAACCTAAAACTGCTCTAAAAAGTAAAATCCATTAAAAAATTGATTTCACACACACACACACACACACACACACACACACACACACACACACCCCTACTACTGAGATGGGCTCTGACAAATATGAAAATTTAAGAAATCTAACTCTTTATTTAACATCAAAGCTAACATCAAGTGTTTATTTAAAAAAATAATGGCACCTGCTTTGAATAGGGTGACAGTCTACGCAGAATTTACAATTTTAGGCTGACATGAAACTATATGGTATCTCACCAAATGGAAATTCTAGAAAAGACCTCACAATAAACATTCTAGTTTCCATTTTCAGAATTGCTAACTACGGCCTAAACATATCTTAAACACAGAGCACGTTTTGTTGAAACATTTCTCTTAGGACAAACACAGGAGACATGTTTTAAATAAATTAAAATTGCAACACATAAATTATTCCTAAAACAATCAAGATACATTACTTTCCAGCTTCTTATAAACAGAGAATTGTACTGACTTTATAAAATTATAGGTTAGTTCTGCTTTTTATCTTCTGGGTTACCAAACTCTTGTTAACTGTACCTTCTTTTAGCTTCATAACCATTTTTGATGTAAATGGCCAATATTATTCTTTTCAGTGATTTATCCTTTTAGACCAACTCCTTCCTTAGCACGTGTGTTACACTTCTTGAAACATTTCTCCCCAGCTAAAGCCCTGAATCTTAAATGCCATTTCACCCTACTCCTGGCTCACTCCTCAAAATTATAGAAATATGCAGTAGAGGTTGTTTAATCACACATGCTCATCTTAATAAGCATACCGAAATGCTTTTCCAAACCAATACAATCATACTTAGATTCCATACAAAGATGTTCCTATTTGATGCAAAACAATTTGGTATTTATTAAAAAAATTTTTTTTAACGTTTTATTTATTTTTGGGACAGAGAGAGACAGAGCATGAACGGGGGAGGGGCAGAGAGAGAGGGAGACACAGAATGGGAAACAGGCTCCAGGCTCCGAGCCATCAGCCCAGAGCCTGACGCGGGGCTCGAACTCACGGACCGCGAGATCGTGACCTGGCTGAAGTCGGACGCTCAACCGACTGCGCCACCCAGGCGCCCCAACAATTTGGTATTTAAACTTCAATCCAAAAGGACAAAAATAATTAGTTGCTTGAGGGACTCCAATTCCCATCACAGTTATTGAGCCCATAATTAAACCTGATATGCTGGAGAAAAGGCAGGGCAGTAAACATACCTAGCAATATTCCAATAAAAACAAGAGTGACAAAGTAGAAGGGCTAATCCCCACGGATGCTAATTGATGGAGAGGGACAACCGCGTTTGGGCCGTAATGGAAGCGGAGATCTCAGTCTGTCAACAGTTCATACTCATCACGTAAGCAAAACCACATGCTAGAAACCGGGGGCTGATCCTACTCTCTGTACAAAATCAGCAGTGGAGTGCTTTTATTTACTGCTTCACTGTGGTTTGAATTGGGGGGGGCCGGTTTCAATGTTTTGTTCTGGCTTGATCATACTCAAAATGTAAACTGGGATAACTGATTCCAATACCCACGTAAGAGGATTTTTACATTTTTGTTTTGCCCTCAGTGAACTATCATTATCTTGGTGATCATGAAAATAGTATGTCACAAAAAAATCCTGTGCCAGAATGCAATATCCAGTATCTTTTTTTAATTTTCATGTTTATTATCGAGAGAGAGAGAGAGAGAGAGAAGAAAAACAAGCACGAGTGGGGGAGGGGCAGAGAGAGAGAGGGAGACACGGATTCCTAAGCAGAGACGTCAGCACAGAGCCCGATGCAGGGCCTGAACTCATGAACTGCAAGATCATGACCTGAACTGAAGTCGGCACTTAACCGACTGAGCCACCCAGCTGCCCCTGCAACGTCCAGTATCTTAAAGCACTCAGAATGCTGAGTGAGCAGGTGCCTGACCATCCCATGACTGGCTTCATCTTTACTACGAATGAAAGGTGGGGAAAGGGATTAGCTGACTTAAATGTAAATTAAATAACCAATTCCATGATATATCCCAGTTGGATCACTATTTTTAATTGAATAATGTATAAAATTTTACTTAATCTTACCCTTGTGCGGGAAAGGAAATACAATGGGAGGGTTTATTCCTTAAGAGAACAGTAAACCACAGAGGGTAAAGGTCTCCTTGGAGTGTATCAACTTATTAAACAGCTTCATGAACTTTCAACAAGACTCTAAAATAAGCATGCCATGTAGCTTGAGCATACCCAAGTGAAAACAAAGTTATCTGACGTCTAACGAGAACTGGTGGACGTACAGATTCTGTGCAAAAGAAGGCATGATCAAATGGGATGAGCAGAGCCAGTTTCTAGCCGCTTCTGTTAACAGCTCCAGACTGGAGGGGGCGGGGTGTGTGGCTTTCCATTTCCTCCCCTACTTCTGCAGCGGAGAGGAGCCACGCGGATGCAGGTCTGGGAAGCGTCAAAGCGAATGTCGAGTGGAGCGTGGTGGCCAGTGAAGCAGACCCACGTCCTGGGTCCTCCCCTGCAACCCTTAACCTCAAAGGGCTAGAAATCTCTCTCCCTCTCTCTAAAAAATAACAGCAGTATCTACATCCGCCGCAACCTCTGGCATATGCAAAGTGCCTCAGAAAGATGCGCAGAAATTGAGAGGCGCCCACCAGGACCCAGAGGTGGAAGCTGCATCCAGCCCTCAGCCGAATGGAGACTGACGCCCACAGGTGAAGGAGAATGCTGGCCATTAAAATACAGAAGCGAAAGAAAGCACACCGTTCTTTCTCCCTCCCATCCCTGGATCTGGAACTCTTTTCCGTCCCCTGGGTTTGATGGATCACAGTGTATTTACAGCCAACTTGGCAGAACAAGGGTGAGTCTGATGGTGGAAGGCGACACGGCCATGAGATGGGGGTAGGGCTGCTGACTCCGTCTTCCCTGAATCCAAGATGCTTAACAGCCAAAGATTTCACGAAATGATCGTTACTGTTTTTAAGAAGCTTGAGTCCAGAATTAGATAGTGGGGACAGTTGAAGAAGTTTGTGAATTTACTAAAACCACTGAACTGTCAAGTTAAAAGAAGAAAGCTTGAGTTGTCTAAGTCTCACACACGCTGGACTTGTACCAAATGCTCGACTGTTCCACTCTCTCAAACCATGGCGCACTGTCACATTTTTTTTTTTTTTTTTCAGGAGATTTCCCCAAGAGCAGCTGTTCGCAAAATATTGCACTTAATTTAAATCCAGGCGATTTGATGTTTTCTGGAAGAAAATGTACACTAACATACATCTTTACGCCTTCAGAGAACAGAGCGGGTGGCAGGAGGCAGGACTGAACAGCCGTTTCCATTAAAATCTTCTAACTTCATTTTCAGTAGGTACAGAGAGAAAGATTTAAAGGGGAGTATCATCTGGGCTGAAAGTAGGGAGTAGAATCCCTCAAGCAGGTTGAGGATATTAACTTCTGAATGCTTTCACCTCAGGGGAAGAAGCACGGCCCCTCTATTACCTGGGCCCTTGTCTCCAGGAAGATCCCGAGAGGTGACAGACAGCCTTCGCTTGGACACTGGATCAATCTATGTGATTCCGGCTGGTCTCACAGGGTCATAAGAGGACCTTCTCAGTCTCCATCCAGGTCGACTGCTCCCCCTGATCCGACTGCCACCCCATTAGACCACACATCCTATTTCCCTCCTGCTTCCAGAGCGCCTACCTCAGTGCACTTTCGCTTTATAAAAGTACAATTCTGTTGTCTTAAAGAAAAACAAAAACCCCACGACACGAGCATCATTTGTTTTCATTTGTGGAGTGAGATTTGCGATCCCTGGCAAGCCAGGGAATAGAGTGAATCACATCCTCACAGGGGGTCTATCACAATTAAGATGTGCTGAAATACAAACCTCCAGAGTCGTGCTTACTGGACCCTGATGTTCAAGCCATGGCTTGATGTGGGATTTGGAAGAATTTCTACATGCTTGAAGGCAAGGCATTCAACGGCCACTTCAGATAAAATCAATGTGTGGCTCCCTGGATGTTAGAAGGTGAAAGCCCCACTCATAAATCTTCGCATCTTACCATTTAAAGTGCAAGACAAAACATCTAAGTTAGACGTCTGATGGATCAACAGGCGTGTCGTAAGATTTCCGTGTTACTTGTGAGTCACGCACGACTGACCGCTATGGACACTGGGAACAGGTGGGGCCTAGGGTCCTCTGGACAAGTGGACTGGATGACACAGGATTTTCTGTACTTTCAAAGGCCATGAGGGTTCACCGTGGCCAATGCGTGTACTTCCCCTCCCCAAGTCCTGCTACATCCTTGCTGCTAACAGGACTCAGGGAAAAAATGCAACCACAAGCAACAGTGAAGCTCGACTGTGATAGAGACTTAAGAGAGAGACAGAGACTTAAAATCCCTTTTCTTCTGGATCATTAATTATGCCAAATGCTCAATAACCAGAGGCTGGCCATGCTGGGCTAGTCAGGTGGGCAGAAGATCTGGTGTGATTAAGGCAGTGAGCGACAGATTCATATTCGCTAAGGATGGGGACTGAGCCGGCAAGTACTACCGTGTGAAGGGAACTGTAGTTATTTACAATGCACAGCCCAGGCCTGGTCACCTCGAGTCAGCACAACCCCGTTCATTTGAAAATTTGGTAGGATGCACAGTTTTCTTTAAAACATAAATCTGAAAGAACCTGAAGACAGGAACCCGCGGCTTCATCTGGGTATTATGATCCTTTCTATGGCACACAGAATATGGTCCCAGTTTTTACAAAATATCGCAAGAAGAGTCACGGCGAAGAAAGTGCCGAGAATGTGGAAGCGGCTCTTCATCATGGGCGAGACAAACTTGGCAATGGTAGACACACACACTAGGATGACAGTCATGAAGGCCAGGATCACGTTTATGCACCTCCCCAGGAGCACTTTGGCATTCACGGTGTCTGTCTGCAGGACTTGCTGCTCTTGCTGGTGGAGCTCCAGCTTAGAAATGCGAGTCTGGCAGGATTCCAAGGCTTCCTGTGGGCAAGAGGGAGAGCAAGGGTCACACGCTGTCGGGACCATGGGCAACACGTGAGCACATGCTTGGACGTGCACGGAAGCTCCCTGGCTCAGGACACTCGATGCTGAGGCAGCTTCAAACAGCCAAGCTGACGGTGATGATGATGACAAAGAAGGGAAACGAGAATCCCAAGGCTCATTTATTCTGTTATTCACGGACAGAACGAACAACCATAAAATACCATAAACGGGGACTTACGGTTAAGTATTTTGAAATAAAGCACATAAACTATTGGCATCCGTTGGTATCATCAGGACCAAACCAGAGGAGGGGTAGGCCATTGTGGGACAGGCGACTACCCCCAGCCATGGAGTAGGTGGTACCTATTTCCACTGCTCAGTGGACGTATGCATCCACTTACACAGACTGCGGAGGACGAAGGGAGAAGGGATGGGGACAGGACTGACCACGGGCGACTCGGCTCTCACTTGCTCTCTGAATGCTGTTACTCAGGACACTATCCACTGCTGCACATCCTTCCCAGAGCTCGTTCTTTTTTTTTTTTTTTTTTTTTTAATTTTTTTTTTTTCAATGTTTATTTATTTTTGGGACAGAGAGAGACAGAGCATGAACGGGGGAGGGGCACAGAGAGAGGGAGACACAGAATTGGAAACAGGCTCCAGGCTCTGAGCCATCAGCCCAGAGCCTGACGCGGGGCTCGAACTCACGGACCGCGAGATCGTGACCTGGCTGAAGTCGGACGCTTAACCGACTGCGCCACCCAGGCGCCCCTGGTTCTTTCTAAGGCTTCAATCGCTAAGACACAGAGGACCCCAAGTGTCTCTCTGGCCAAGTCACCTCCTCTGAGTTTGACTCATGTATCTACATGGCTCCTTGACATCCCCCTCTGAGCTTCTCAGAAGCACCTGGAACGCAACATGTCCAAGTGCGGATTCACATACCGCACCCTCTCCTGCACCTGCCATCGGTCCTGTTTCCCTTCTGGTGCTCCTTTCCTCAGAAAACAGCACCTGGCTCAGCCGGTTCCTCCCACCAGACACTCATTTCCGCTAATCCGTCCCCAGCCCTGTCGATGCGACCTACAGCATCTATCTTTAGGGGCCCATTTCTCTCCCCTCCCAGTCTCCACCCCCCCCCCCCCCCCCCCCCCGCCCCACTCACCATGCTCTGGCCATGCTGGCTTTTTAAAGTTTGGAAAAGGAGCATGTTCGGGGCCTTTGTACATGCATATACCGTGCCTGAAACGTTTGGTTCCCCACTCCCTCCCCTCCTCACCGGTGGATCTCCATCCCCTCTCAGGTCCCACCTGGGAAGCCGCCCCAGCCCCATCGGACGATGTGAAGTTTCCCCCCAGCCCTCTCCCCCAACCAGAAGACCACAGCTGCACAAGGATGGGGACCGGGCCACCTGCTGTTACCCCAGCAAAGGGCCGGCCATGCAGCAGGGAGCAGACAGGTGCCAGGAAGGAGGCATGAGGCTCATGAGAAGAAACTCTGTGCCTCTTGGGAGAACAGGACCTGACTAGAGGTGGTACAACGAGCCCCTTTTCAGTTCACTAGCCTACTGTCTAACTCGTTTACCAACATGTGCTTGCTTGGTTACAACACAGCCAATCTTGTCAGGTTTTAAACAACCATAACAGCTGTAACACCGATTCGCTTTTCTTCCGCTGAATATACTCTATGGGCCTAAGAACAGAGTTCTCTGTTACTATAGTAACTTTCATGACATGGGTTACCAACAGAGAAGGTAAAACTCCTTCAGATTTTCACATTCTAAAAAAGCACTGGCCTCCTAAAAGAGCAGGCACGTGCCCCAGAGATCACGAATTCTTTTCAACTATTTGAGCTCACGGTCTCCTCTTTTTTAGACGCAGCAGGGAAAAGCGGACAGAACAAGACAAAAGACCAACATTTTTGGCAAATTCATTCATCTTTAATTGGGTACACACGTTACATATGTAAACAGACTAATCCCAGAACTGAATTCCTTGGAACTGCTATCAAATTTTTTACCAAAAGGAAGATCCAAGAAAATTAAGTAGTGAGTTGCAAGGAATTTTAGTTACAGCACCCACTAAGTGATGGCCCCATGATTCTTAGCGCTTCTTTGGATCCAGTGTTTAACTTAACTGGGGACAAGGACAGAGAACTGACTGAATTATCCTTAAGCCTGTTTTAATTGGGAATTCTAATAAAACAAAACTCAATTTCTTAAAACAGTAAAACCCTTGCCTCCCTGTGGACAACAGCCACCCTCGCCTGTAGCAGCTCTTCCCACCGTAGAACCCTGCCTGTACGAACAAAACAAACGCGAACTGAAGACGAACTTGAGGGGGCCCGATTGTGAAAAGCCCCGAGGAACAGGGCTCCTCACCAATATAACAGAAAACACGGCCGGCATTTATTTTTTGACTGCCTGCTATGCGTCAGGAAGATTTAAGTACTTTATATATATTATCCATTTAATCCTCCTGACAGCCTTTTGAGGTGAAGCTCACTGATGAGATTTCCATTTTACAGATGAGGAAACTGAGGCCCAGGGAGCTAACTTATCCAGAGTCACACGGTAAGCGGTAGAGCCAGGACTCTCACTGTCTGAACAAAGAAGACTCCATAGTCACACACACAGATGTCCTCTTTGCATTTGTGAGCTGGAGACGAAACCAGAAAAATGTTCAAATGAACTACTCTATATAGTGAAGCTCGCTTTCTGAAGTCCCTCACTTTATCTTACTCGTTCATCTTTAAAGTATGTTTTTTTAAAAAAAAGAAAAGGAAAAAAGAACACTAACCCAAACTATCCCCTAAATAAGAAAACCACATATTTAGACATAATCCAGTGGCATCCCAGACATGTTCTAAAAACAGAATGTTTTAATAAAACTGACTGCACTGTTCGCCCTGCAACACTTAACATTTAAGTGGCTCACATTCTTTAAACCAGTCAATGGTGATGCTAAGTCTCCTAACCCAGAGCAAGGGCAAAACCTCCCTGGTGTCTCCCACACCTCGGTCCTCAGAGGTAGAAGGTTTCCCACCAGCTCCGCCTGATGCTCTGGATCCCAGAAACATCCAAGTAGATGCCTGGGATTGGCACAGACTCACAGCCTGCGACGCAGAGAAGAACAGAACGTGGGCAGCTGAAACTCCAGCTCACACACTGTGGGGGAAAAAAAATCTCCCTTTATATGTTTCAGTTTTCTCCCTCATAAAGTATGGCTGGAGAAAATCACCACTGCCTCCAAAGACAAGTCGTAAAAATGGAGCTGAGCACTACTTGGAGCACTACTACTACTTGTGCTTTCTTGATTTTTAATTATTTTTTTTTGTAAAGTTTATTTATTTTGAGAGAGAGAGAGAGAAAACAAGTAAGCATGAGTGGGGGAGGAGCAGAGAGAGAGGGAGACAGAGAATCTCAAGCAGGCTCTTTCCTGTCTGTGCAGAGCCTGATGTGGGGCTCGAACTCACAAACCGTGAGATCATGACCTGAGCTGAAATGAAGAGTCGGATGCTTAACTGACTGAGGCACCCAGGTGCCCCTACCTTTTTGCTTTTTTTTTTTTTAAACGTTTATTTATTTTTGAGACAGAGAGAGACAGAGCATGAATGGGGGAGGGACAGAGAGAGAGGGAGACACAGAATCGGAAGCAGGCTCCAGGCTCTGAGCCATCAGCCCAGAGCCCGACACGGGGCTCGAACTCACGGACCGCGAGATCGTGACCTGAGCTGAAGTTGGACACTTAACCGACTGAGCCACCCAGGCGCCCCCCTTTTTGCTTTTTTAAAAAAGATGATGACGGTCCCTGGGTGCCTCAGTTGGTTAAGCGTCTGACTCTTCATTTCAGCTCAGGTCACGATCTCACGGTTTGTGAGTTCGAGCCCCGCGTCGGGCTCTGCACAGACAGGAAAGAGCCTGCTTGAGATTCTCTGTCTCCCTCTCTCTCTGTCCCTCTCTCCCTTTCTCTTTCAAAAATAAACTTTGAAAAAAGAAAAAAAGATCAATAGGAATGTAAATTGCTGCAGCCACTATGGAAAACAATATAGAAATTCCTTAAAAAATGAAACCTAGAACTCCCTATGATCCAGCAATTCCACTTTTGAGTATATACCCGAAAGAAATGAAACCAGTTTCTAGAAGAGAACCCCCATATTCACAGCAGCATTATTTATAATAGCCAAGACACAGAACAACCTAAGAGTCCATCAACAGATGAATAAAGAAATGTGGTACACATATACACAATGGAATACTATGCGGCCATGTGTCACTTGTGACACGTGGATGGACTCTGATGGCACGATGCTAAGTGAGGAGTCAGATGGAGGAAGACAAACAGGTTGTATCATCTCACTTATATGTGGAATTGAAAAAAACAAACACACTCATAGAAACAAAGAACAGATTGGTGGTTCCTAGAGGCAGGGGTGGAGCGTAGGGGCAATGGGTGAAAGTGGTCAAAAGGTCCAAACTTCTAGTTATAAGATGAGGATGTAATGTATAATGCAGATGACTACAGTTAACAGTACTGTATTACGTATTCGAAAGCTGTTAAGAGAGTAGGTCTTAAAAATTCTCATCGCGAGAAAACAGCGTGTTAATTACGTGAGGTGATGGATGTTAACTCACTTAGGTGATCATTTTGCGTGCGCTCGCTTGCGCTCTCTCTCTCTCTAAATCATTATGTTGTACACTTTAATGCAAAGTTGTATGTCAATTATCTCAGTGAAAGTAGAAGAAAAGAAAGAGACCCTCTAGTAGCAGGAAAAAAAAAACGCACTCAGGAAGTCTAGAGCTGTTTCACTACAGTGCTGCCATCACATCAATCCTGAGACGTGCTTTTGTTTACACTGACTCAGCAACCCCTTCCATCCATCCATCCATCCATCCAGATCCTACCAATCGATCCCTGCCAAGTCCCACCCTTTCTGGACATTCGTTCACGTTCATTATTCAAGGACTGTCCACAAAACCTCATCCAAGTCACTTAACCTCTCTGCCTTAGTCTCCACAGCTGAGAAATGGGTAAAATAGTAAGAACTGCCCGAAAGGGTTATTGTAAGGAGGAGCTGGAGAGAGAAGGGAGACATGGCAAGTGCTCTGCTAATGTATGGTATATGGTATGCACTCAAGTCCTTGAAATTCTTACAAATATCCAAGCTATTCTTAGTCTACAGATGAGAAAACATATCCAAGACTTGCTCAGGGTCAGTGGCTGACCTGGGACTAAAATCTAGTATCTGACCGCAAAATGACCAACCGTCCCACCAGTTCATAGCTTGTTGGGCACTGTGTGTCTGAATCTTGTGGCTTTTACTGTCTGGATCACATAATTTGGCCCCTGTTCACGTTTGCTTGAGCCGTTTGGCAGGTTACCCAATCCTGACTCCCCATCTAGTCAGTAAGCTTCTTGAAGGCAAGGTTTGCCTCATATTTAAAAAGTTTTGCAATTTTGGTAGAGGTGGTGGAGGGGGCGGGGAGGGAGGAGAGGTTATAGGCGATGGGCTTGGGTAGATAATAAATATTTGTTAATCAAAATAACTACACAGAGACTAGCCTCTTTACTCAGTGACACCTAGAACATGAGCTAATGGGGTTAATAAGGTAGAGAATGTTTGTGCAGAGAAAACATTTTGCTGCACGTGCCAGGAATCCTGTCGGGTTTATGGGATAATGCATTTAGAGTTCGCTGAACGACTTAAAGGCTGGGAAGAGCCCGCGTTGAGTGCCTGACGGCGAAGGGAACGGTACCTGGATGTCCCGTGAGCGCTCATAGGCCTGGTAGGCCACCTTCTCCTCGATGCTGGCCAGCTCCTGCTTCAGGTTGGCTGTCTCGTGCTGATGCAGATCCGTCAGGTCGTGCAGCTGGTCTTCCAGTCGCTCGTACCTTTGCAAAGACAGGAGCTGATTCAGAGTGTGACACTTCAAAGGTCTCCTGGTTTTCATTCCCCAGAAGACTATGCTTCCAAAAGAATACGTCCAGCTACAGGGAACATGCTTTTGGCTAACCATGAATTCCAGCTAAAAGCACTGGTCTCTGTCACATTACCTTCTGCGTCCTCACTCCTGAGGTTTCACACACACCGAAGTTGGCTTCCCCACCTCATCAGACAAGCTGAGAAATGGGGAAAATAGTAAGAATTGCCCAAAAGGGCTGCTGTAAGGAGGAGTTGCGGTGACGACACAACAGGCCTGATGCACTCACCAGTGCCGGTCAACGGACAGGGAGGGCTGTCTGGGGTCCGGCTCGAGACAAGGACCTGCTGGTGTCCCCCCCACCCCACTTCTGCCTGCACAGCGCCTTCTGGTTCACAGGCATGGCTCTCAAGCCCAGAGAGCCCGTAAGGAAAGAACCAACTTCTACACTAGAGTTAACTCCATTTCCCAAGGCATACTCTGATTCTGAAAACATGCTTCAATTCTTGGAACTGAGTGCTGATAAAAACATTAAACTCATTAGAAATTATAGGGAGCCTGGGTGGCTCAGTCAGTTAAGCGGCCAACTTGTCATGATCTCAGGTCATGATCTCATGGTTTGTGAGTTCAAGCCTGGCGTTGGGCTCTGTGCTCCCTGCATGGAGCCTACTTCGGATCTTCTGTCTCCCTTTTTCTGGCCCCTCCCCCACTCAGGCACTCCCTCTCCCTCTCTCTCTCTCTCAAAAATAAACAAACTTAAAAAAAAACATTTTTAAAGAAAGAAATTATAAATGACTTACAAGTGGCACTTCCAAAAGTCCAAATCTTAAGTAACGAAAGAACAAAGATTGTCATTCCCACCTCCCATTTCCCTCAAAGAAGAGGGATTTGTCTTATATTTGAAAACTTAGAATGTTTATTTGAAAACAGGAAGCACTATTTGGGTAATGCATTAGCCTGAAATGACTTCTATCAATGTCAGTGTTAGATGCTTATATAGGTCACCTGACAGAATCATATGAGAGAGAGACAGAGGGAGACAGATTATATGTCAATTATACCTTAAGAAAAAAAGTGAGATCAAAAAGTAATTTCATGCAGGGGTTCCTGGGTGGCTCAGTCGGTTAAATGTCCGACTTTGGCTGAGGTCATGATCTCACAGTTTGTGAGATTGAGCCCCATTTCGGGCTCTGTGCTGACAGCTCAGAGCCTGGAGCCTGCTTCAGATTCTGTGTCTCCCTCTCTCTGCCCCTCCCCCACACGCTCGCTCACGCTCTCTCTCTCTCAAAAATAAATACACTTAAAAAAAAGTAATTTAATGAAGATTTAATAATTATTCTCAGATAGGACTTCATAGGTACCCAATGTTGGCGTAAAAGCCTTTTAAAGATCTCTTACAGCAAACGATACAGTCAGAGGCTAACCCTTGGACAATCACAAACATAACTACACGACAAATGAGGAAACTACCCTAAATTTATATAAGTGGGTATTTGTGAGTTGGAATAAAATTTGGATCTAAAGAGTAGTATATCCCGAACTATTCAGATGGAATTGAAGTCAGTATTTTCTGGAAAACCTGTGACTCAAAAATAGTTATGTGAGACACTAGAGTCAAAGATGTATGCTGAAAGTTTTAAAAAATGGTTTCATAGAATATAAGAGCTGAAAAAAGCCACGTTTACAAATTAATACATTTAAAACCATTTTGAGATATAAAGTATGTAAGTTAAATTTAAAGTTTAACCTTACAATATGTAACGGGCTTTTAATATTTTTTTAATTTTTAAAATTTTTATTTATTTTTGAGAGAAAGAGAGACAGCATGTGAGCTGGGGAGGGGCAGAGAAAGAGAGACACAGAATCCGAAGCAGGCTCCAGGCTCTGAGCTGTCAGCACAGAGCCTGATGCAGGGCTTAAACTCACGAACCACCAGATCAGGACCTGAGCCAAACTTGGACGCTTAACTGACTGAGCCACCCAGGTGTCCCATGGGCATTTAACTTTTTCTCTACATTTTTATAAGTTAACATGTTCATTTTGACTAAAAACAAAAAACAAAACAAACAACCACAATTTTGGGGGCGCCTGGCTGGCTCAGTTGGTAGCAAGCATGTGATTCTTGATCTCAGGGTTGTGGGTTCAAGCCCCACACTAGTACAGAGATTACTTAAAATCTTAAAAAAACAAAACAAAACAAAACAAACTCTGGGGAATCTTTTTACTGAGAAACAGTAGAAAATCACTTCTTATTAATGTTTTTATTAATTAGTTATAGGCACATAAAATCTAGCCTATAAATAACTTTTAGAAGTAGCTAATATAGGGGTGCCTGGGCGGCGCAGTCAGTTAGGCATTGGACTCTTGATCTCGGCTCAGGCGATGATCTCATAGTTTGTGGGTTTGAGCCCTGCATGGAGCTCTGCACTGACAGTGTGGAGCCTGCTTGGGATTCTGTCTCTCCTTCTCTCTGCCCCTCCCCCACTTGTGCATGTGCTCTCTCTCTCAAAATAAATAAAAATAAACTTTAAAAAGATGAGCTAATACAAAAAAATAAAATTAGCTAATATAATCCACAAGATTTGAATTTATACTTTACTCTTAAGATTTCTTTTGAAAACTCTTTATGGTGAAAAGTTTAGTGAGCAAAATATCGTACATAAAAAAAAGGTACACTATATAAAAACTTGAAGATTAATGTGCCAAAGAAAATCTACCTTGTTGAACAATGCAGCGATTTCTTTTAAAAATGGTTATTTATTATTTTTGAGAGAGACAGAAACAGAGAGCATATGCGTGCAGGGGAGGGGCAGGGAGAGAGGTAGACAGAGGATCCGAAGTGGGTTCTGTGCTGACCTGATGTGGGCTCAAACTCACAAACCGCGAAATTATGACCTGAGCCGAAGTAGGACGCTTAGCTAACTGAGTCACCCAGGTTCCCCAACCATACAATGGGTCATTTACTTGACAGTTATCATGGAGGAAAATAAAACACAGACCTATGAATTAGTGTAACAAAACTTTATGACAGAAGTCCACTGGAGCTTAAGAAGGAACTCCATGTGCACATGAGCTACAGACTATATAGCGACATTTTAACAGACTCACACAACTCTCTCTGAAGTATCAACCTGTACGTCACAAACTATAAAGTTTAGAATCACGAAGTATGGAAAACACTACTGATTTTAAATGGTTTTTTTTGATCCACATCCATATTCATGGAAAACACAACCACGAGCGTGTCACTTCCAAGCAATCTCTCTGCACTTAGTAGGTCATGCTTCTAGAAGAATTCCAAGAGAACAGTCTGACATACCTGTATCTTTCCTCTTGCAGCGTCTGAGAAATAAAACCGTACTCTCTCTTAAACTGCACCTTCAGCGCCTCGATGTCCTCGGCCAGCTGTGCCTGGGTGTCCTTGATCTCCCTCAGCTCCTCCAGGATCATGGTGAGCTTGCCCTGGCTGTCCAGCGTGCCGGCTCCGCTGGCCCCGAAGGACTGGTTCCCGTTACTGTCGGCGGAGCCCGACGTGCCACTCGAACACTCGTCATCGCTGCCGTACTTGGGTTTGTTCACAATGGTGGCGCTGCCCCCATAGGCCCGCGGACTCCCTTCAGGCCTAAATTCCTCCAGGGAATTTTTTAAGTGAGCGATGTTATCGGCGCTGCCAAACTTATTCCGGATCAGGTTGGCAAACTCCCTGGACTTATTGAAGACGAACACGGGCGGGGTGAGGGACACGCCCGGCATGCCCGATTTACCGCACTCCGTGCCGTGGGGAGCAGTTCGAGACTTCGCGTGGGCATCTTTCAGGGAGTGCGGCACGTCCTTCAGGTTGTCTTTGGCAATGTCCTTTGCGCTTCTGGAGGCTCCATTCTGCTCGATCTCCCTGAGCTTTCTATGATACTGTTCTAACTTCTTCTGAAGCTGGGCAATGGAGTGAGCGGACTTCTGATTCTTCTTCTCAAAGACTTGCTTGATGCGGCCCGCCTGCTGCTTGTCTGCGCTGTTGACTAGTTTCAGATACTCTGCAACATTGCCGTCGCGGGACGTCTGCTCGATTTTGATCTGCTCTGTCACCTTCAGAATTTTTTGTTTCAGGCTGTCCGCACTGAGTTTGACCTTGTGGAAGTCCAGGATGCCATCCGGTACGTCAAAGTTGAGGTTGGTGTCAGACCCCCCTCGGCGAATGTTCAGGGGCAGGCTTAGGGTGTTCATGTCATGTCGCTCTACCTGAAAGAGACAGGGAGGAAGCACTTGAAGACTTGAAGGCAAAGGCACAGTTACTGTGATAGAATCTGTGTACACACTACAGACATACTTCAGGTCCCAGATCTTTAAACTGCAAGTATTCCTAAGATAAAAACTCCCTACTATTCTCCCAGTTGAACAGAGGACAGCCCAACTCCTTCCTGCATCCATGTGTACTATGAGATTCAGGTTTCCCAGGGCTGCCAATGTTTTGCCTGATTACATGTAATTGTCAGTTGCCAGGGTGGAAAATGCATAATGGGACAAGGTTACCCTCAGTCCTAGTTTCCCCAAATGCCCAGGTAACTAGGGTGCCTGCCATGCTCCACGCACGGTGAATGTCGACACTGTGGGAAATGCATCCAGTTCAGACCTCAATCACTTAAGAAGAAGAATGAGGGAAAAGTTCCAGCAGGTACATTCATCATCAACACAAGAAATTATTTTCTTACTGGAATCATTAAGCAGATGTGATGGGATAATATGATGCAAGATTAATTTTACTGAGTAACGGGACAGTGTGTACAGGTGGAAATAACCCAACCACAACGGAAGTGATTAAAAAAAAAAAGAACAGCAAGTGATAATACCCTGTGAAATGGCTTTCTCACTCAAGGGCCACCTGGGGAAGAAGTGCAAAGTATCACTGAGCACCACAGGTTTGTGCTGGGAAAGGGAAAGGGAAAGGGAAAGGGAAAGGGAAAGGGAAAGGGAAAGGGAAAGGGAAAGGGAAAGGGAAAGGGAAAGGGAAAGGGAAAGGGATAGGGCAAGGGCAAGGGCAAGGGCAAGGGCAAGGGCAAGGGATAGGGATAGGGATAGGGCAAGGGCAAGGGCAAGGGCTAGGAATAGGGCTAGGGCTAGGGATAGGGATAGGGAAAGGGCAAGGGCAAAGGGCAAAGGGCAAAGGGAAAGGGAAAGGGAAAGACGAAGGGAGCCTGGGTGCCAGGTACCATGGATATGTGTCTTGTTTGATCCTACCATGCCAAGTAAAGACTATGTTAAACCCATGTATGTACACACTGAGACATCAAGAGCCAGGATTTGAATTCAAGTCACCCTTATGGGGTTCTCTGTGTCAGGACACTCTACCAAGGTGTCCCCAAAGGACTAAAGACAAGCCTTTGCAGAGTCTGAACACAACCTCGAAAGATTTGTAACCTCTAAACTGAAGCATCTGATTTGTCAAGTTAACTACCTCTTGATTAGAATAATCCCTTGATACAGAGTCTCACTGGAAACCAAATGGGAGACAATATTCAGCACAAGTTATTTTTCTTTTTAAGGAACAGTGGGCAGAAATAGCAAAATATTAATAAGATATTAACACACCTCACCCTGCCTAAGTGACCCAGACTCGAATGTGTTCATTTCCAACAATGAAGTACTAAACACTCTGTCCCATGCACAATCCTGCCCAGTGCTTTCTCCCAGAGAAGGGAGCCCAATGGCATAGTGGGACACAATCCCAGGCTGGTGAGTCAGTCCTCCTACACAACTTACAAAAGTTTGTTAACATTATTTCTTGGCCCCTCTCTTCCAACACACAATTTTGCTATGAATAAGAGACACTGGGTGTTTTATCTGGCAGAAGAGTGTCACCATAGGAAAGGCTGGAAGTAAATAAATGCCAAGGCACTTGTAAGACTAGAAAAAAGGAGAAAGGAATTCTGACATCACCTGATCAAGACAGACGGGTGGGCGTAGGGAATAAAGAAGGTATGGGATAATCATCTTCAAGTCCTAGAGAAGACCAGAGGGAGCTCAAGGAAACTCTGTATCTATGGCTCACTAGTGAACCCAAACAGGACTGAGTTCAAATGACATTAACAGAGAATGCACTAAATCTAGAAAATGTTTATCTGGGGCAGACAGGGTAATCTGTGGTAACCACACAACCAGGAGCCTACAAATTTGTATCACTGCAGGGATTCACTGATCTGATCATGCTTTTCTACTTCTCAGAAACTTTCTTTGGCTCCCCAAAGCCTCCCAAATTGAATACAACAACCCAGCCACTATAAGGCCCTAGCTTACCTTTCAGGCCTCACCTTGCACCTAATGGATGACATTCATCTCAAGTGAACCTTCCAACCCAAAGTTCCCAGAATGTAGGGGAATGTCCTATGGATTTTCTCATATGAATGATATTCACAATGCCTACCACCCATCCACTTCTGGTTATCAAAATCCCACATATTCCAGGGGCGCCTGGGTGGCTCAGTCAGTTAAGCCGCTGACTTTGTCTCAGGTCACAAGCTCATGGTCTGTGAGTTCAAGTCCCGCGTAGGGCTCTGCACTGATAGCTCGGAGCCTGGAGCCTGCAGCCTGCTTTGATTCTCTGTCTCCCTCTCTCTCTCTCTCTGCCCCTTCTCCACTTGTGCTCTCTCTCAAAAATAGATAAACTTAAAAAATTTTTTTTAAATCCCACATATTCTTGAAGCTCCACTTAAAATCCCACTTATTCCACGAAGCTTTCCCTAGTCCATCAGAAAGCTGCCTGTTCTTTCTGTGGTCCTCCATGGTGCTTTCATGGTGCCACGTGACTCATCCTGGCATCACTCATCTATGGATTTTAACGGCCCCCCACCC
Organism: Prionailurus bengalensis; assembly: GCF_016509475.1. NCBI lineage: Eukaryota > Metazoa > Chordata > Mammalia > Carnivora > Felidae > Prionailurus > Prionailurus bengalensis. The sequence continues at coordinate 115,895,827 of NC_057358.1, forward strand.
CAATCCCGGGTACAGGCTCCTTTAGGGAAGAGACTTGTCATACCTACACCCGGTCTGTAGTGCTGGCACTGTCCCTATTCACAGGAGACTATCGATAATGTTTGCCGAACTCAGATGACATCATTCCTTATTCCAGGAGAGTCACTCCAAAATCACTTAAGTTATATTCTAATAGAATCAAGACAGTGACCTTGGATGTTCTTCCCATACAGACCTGAAAATTTCAGGCAGAGATGTTTTCCCCACAGCTGGGTAGTAAGTTCTATACCATTTCAAACAGGTTCAACCAAATGAAAACTTTTCTGGGGCACCTGGATGGTTCAGCAGTTGAGCGTCTGACCCTTGGTTTCGGCTCAGGTCATGATCTCACAGTTCATGGGACTGAACCCTGAACCTGGGAGTTCTCTCTCTCTCTGCCCTCTCCCCCACTCGTGCTCTCTCCCAAATTAAAAGAAAAAAAAAATGGAGATTTTTCTGAGAATCAACGTGCAGCAACACAACACAAATACAAATAAGGATTTTTTTTTTTTTAAAGTAGGCTCTAGGCCCAGTGAGTGTGGAGCCCAACACAGGGCTTGAACTCACAACCCTAAGATCAAGACCTGAGCCGCGATAAAAAATGAGATGATTGGGGCACCTGGGTGGCGCAGTCGGTTAAGCGTCCGACTTCAGCCAGGTCACGATCTCGAGGTCCGTGAGTTCGAGCCCCGCGTCAGGCTCTGGGCTGATGGCTCGGAGCCTGGAGCCTGTTTCCGATTCTGTGTCTCCCTCTCTCTCTGCCCCTCCCCCGTTCATGCTCTGTCTCTCTCTGTCCCAAAAATAAATAAACGTTGAAAAAAAAAATTAAAAAAAAAAAATGAGATGCTTGACTGACCAAACCACTCAGGCACCCCACAAATAAGGACTTTTAAACTTTAAATGAAGTATAACTTACATACAGAAAAGAACACATTTAATAATAAAACTCAATACTCAATGAACTGTCACAAACTGGACATACTGTATAACCGTGACCTAGTAAAAAACAGTAACACAACAACAACAACCAGAACCGAAGCTCCCCGTGCCCCCTTCCATCACAAGTACATCACCCCCATCTCTAGGGGTAACCGTGAGCCTCACCTCTAAAGGCATGCATTAGTTTTGACCAATCATCACGCACTCTTGTCTTTTTTGCTCCACTTTGTCTGGGACACTCTGAAGACCTAGCTTTTGCCCTCTGGAGCTCGAAGATCAGATTAAGTTATTTTTAAAAATCCACTGAAACCTGCTTGGCTCTGGAGAAGTCCACCAAGTTGGAAGATGCGGAGGCTTTTATACCTTACCTTCCCAAATGCAATAGTAAATCAGCTCCCGCTCTTCCTTTAATCCTCAGCCCCACGGCAGCTGGCCAGCCAACGCTGGTGTTGCAATGCAATGGCCTCCTCCCTTACAGACTGCTGGGCCAGGACAGCCTCGAACACCCAGGAGCGTTTGCACACAGAGAGCTTGGCTGACTTCTGGCTCACTTTAAAACTATAACAATGCTTGGCATGTCCTCGACGGTCCAGGCTGGGGAAAGCAACAGCATTCAGAGCTCAAATCAATCTACCTCACTGCTTGTCAGCAAATCTCAGGTGAAAATGTCTGATGAGGGTAGAAGGTTGAAACTATTGTTGGGTCACACCTTTTTATAGCCTTTTATAGCCCTCGCTCTGCAGGGTAATGAAGGGCGAGGTGTACACATTGTTACCAGATGCCCATGCATTCCCTAAACCCAAAGTGAAATTTCACATAGTGCTGGGGAAAAGCTGTGGGCGTCCCCCACGTCATCCGGAGCCAGCCCCGAGAGCAAGTGCACGGTGCAGCTGTCTCAGGGCGGGACCCAGGGCGGACAAAGGTTCACGGATCACCCGGAGTCAGCGTGCACGTGAACTGTGAGGATCAGGAGATGCAGGTTCCAGTTTCGGCACTGACAGTAACTAGTTACGTCGTTAGCTAAATCAGGTCACGTCTGTGGGCTTCAACTTCCTCATCTATAAAGAGACGGAACCATACAAGTCGCAGCTAACAGTGCAAATTCCATGACCTTTAATCCAAGTTATCTTTACTGTGAGATAGTATCGTGGAATAGTCAAGACCCTGGGCTCCAGAGACAGACTGCTTGCTTTTGCTTTCTGTCTAGGCACCGCTTTTACGAGCTGTGTGGCTTTGGGAAAATGATTTAGCCTCTCTGTGCCTCAGTGTCCTCTTCTGTAAAATGGAGATCATCTTTCTTCAAAGAGTTGTGAATGAATGAATGAGATAATACGCATGAAGTGCTTAAAGAGTTCCTGGCACAGAGAATGGTTTCAAAAAAGGTTTGCTACTGTTGTCATTCCAATTTCATTTAAAAATGTACCTCCATGTAAAAACTGAAAGGAAACAAGCTCCAAACAATGGTTATTTTTGCATGGCGGGGTTAAGAGGAGTCATTCTTGTTTTTATGTTTCCATATTTTCCAATTCAAAAAAAAAAAAAAAAAAAAGAACATGAAATACCATTTTGGCAGAATAGATGCTATTTTTAAAAATGACTGCTAGCCCCTTTCAGTTCTCTTAGAATGACTTGGCTATTATTAGTTTACGTGAAAGGCAGACCACCGACATCCTAGTGAAAAGCCATCGCTAATAATGTTTTCCTTCCGGCAGCGGCAACATTTCCACGGTCACCTCAATGTTCTGGAACAAAGGCTACAGAAAAGCCTAAGCCCTGGACTAACATCAAAAACCGACACTGAGTCACCTCTGCCAACAATCCAAGGCTCCGATACAACGTAAGCGAGCTCACCTCGCTCACTGGGAAGCCAGGCACAGCACAAAGTAATACAGTGGCTGCGGGAACACACTGTTCCTGCTTCCAAAGAGGGCTCTCTTCGTGACATTTCATATCTACCCCCTAAAAGCTCTGGAGGAAAACGAACAAAAGGGAAGGACAGTCAATGCAGGGGCACACCACCTGAACCCCACCCAAGAGAAGTGGAAAAGGGAACGCAGTGGGGGGGGGGGGTTGGGGAGTGGGGGGGGGGCGGGCCTGTGGATGCCTGGAGGGCACGGACCGAGGGACGAGTCCCCGGAGGCTCTGGGGGTCACGGAATGGCCCGAACAAGCAGAGGCACAGAGAGATCAGAACGAAGAGGGGATGACAACTGCCTGCCTAGACCCGAGGCCGGATACAATGGACCTTTTGCGTTAAGAAAAACTGCCTGGGGAAAAAAAGAAAAGAAAAGAAAAGCTGCTTGAGCTCAGTCACACTAGGAAAGAGTCAGTCCTTGAAACCGGCGGCCATTTCCTAGGCAACAGGTATTCCCCAGCGCACACGAGCGTGCTCTCACAGACAGGCCCACAAAGGCACTCACAGGTTTCTGTGGCCCGGGGTCCAGGCCCACACGGCTGACATTCTGTACCCTTAAGCATTTTAGCCGGAATCTAATTTCAGGTCCGGAGGCAAGGCTGCTCCTGTGGCATGCCAATCAGAATGTGCTAGGCTTTGCTGTGGCAACAATGCCAAAATCTCAGTGGCTTAAAAAAAAAAAAGAAAGAAAGAAAGAAAAAGAAAGGAAGGAAGAAAGGAAAGGTCCATTCTTGCTCGTGCTAACAAGACTGCTGGGCATCAGCTAAGGGACCCCAGCTGTGAGGGAGCCTCCACCTTCTGCAGTGTTGCTGGTGGCCATGGCAGGGGACTTGGGGAATCGTTCACTGGAGCCTAAAGACTTCCATCAGAAGAGGCACTTATGGCTTCGTCCGCTCACTGTACCGGGCCTAGCTAACTTCAAGGGGGCTACAGGACGGGGAAAGACAATCCCACCACATGCCCGGGAGGAAAAATGTCACGTTAGGGACACGTGTGGCATCTCATTTGTTAAAAATTCTGAGATAGGTTCTACCGTTACTATTTTACGAAAGAGAAAACCAGGCACAGAGACGTTAGATAAAGTTGCCTACAGGCACACAACTAGTGAACAGCAGAGTGGGGACTGAAATCCAGGCAGTCTGTCTCCAGGGCCTGCCTCCCTAACAATGACAGGGTACTTTTACTATGAGTCAGGCATTGTGCTAAATACTTTTTTTTAGCATTCATATATTCTATACACTAACCCTCTTTCATGAGAAAAGCCAGGCTGATAAACAAATAGATTTCTTGAGGTCTTCCACAGATAATGAATAGCTTAGCTGGGGCTACACTCTGACATACGAAACAGGTAAGACTTTGCAGGACCTAAGCTCAGCCACCAATAGTGTGAGAACCTGCTCTGTAGTGGCCCTACCGGGGGCACCAGGACTTGTGTGAACGCCCTGGGTCTGGTTAAGACTGCTCTGTCAGCACGCTTACCCTCCCTCAGTCTGAACTTGAAAAATTCGTCCAGGTTGCTGCCTAACCACAGCGCTGATGTTGCTGGCTGAAACCACACCAATCTCAGGTTTGATACGGCCTGTGACATTCATTCTTCTTCACCCGTGCTTTAAAATAGGCACAGTGGTGCAGGCAAAGTAATTCTGAGGACAAAAAAAAAGCCTATTGCTTTTACTGAAATCACATGCAGCATTTACAATCACTAAGGGAAGAAAGAGAAGGAGAGAAACAGATGGTAAAAATCAGAGAAGTGAGATAAGAGACCCCTGGAGAAGAAGCCAGCCACGTCTACGGGCCTAACAACTGAGGGGTTCAGCTCCGGACGCACGTGGGGAAGGCGCTCAGTAGATAAGTCATAGATCTGCCTGGAGAAAAGAGAAGACACTCGTCCCTCTGCTGGGTGATAGAGCAGAGAAAACAAGGGACTGCCTGGCATGGCCCTGTAGGGGTACCTTTTTTATGTTTTACCAAAAAATGCGAGCTTTTTATCACTTTGCTGCTAGTAATGCATACGGCACGACTAAGCCATCTTCCGTCTTGCTTTGTGGTAACTTGACGTGCACTTGCAAAATGTCTCCCCACTCAGTGAACCCGGGGAAGCCAACCAAAGCCCTGAACCCCAGCACCAAACGCTTGGTTCTCTTGCTAACTGAGCTAACCTGCACTGGAGAAGTAATTCTGAAAGCTTGTTAAGCAGCCTCATAACGAGATACTAACACATTCATGTTGACACCTACACAAAAGTAGTCGATACCTGTATTTTAGAAGAATGCCACTTTCCCTCCCTCTACATGCTAGAAATGAAAAACCTTAGGGAGGCCTGGGTGGCTCAGTCAGTGGAGGGTCTCTTAATTCCAGCTCAGGGCATGTTCTCACAGTTCATGAGTTCAAGCCCCACCACGTTGGGCTCTGCGCGGACGGTGCAGAGCCTGCTTGGGAGTCTCTCTCTCCCTCTCTCTCTGCCCCTTCCCTGCTCTTGCTCTCTCTCAAAAATAAACATTAAAAGAAAAATGAAAAATCTTAAAGATCTTCACATAGTATCCCAAAGATATTTTATTAGTAAAGTGACTTCATAAAATGTTTGTTCTAATTCACTTAGACAAGGAACACACTTCCTTTTGTAGCTCAAGTCTGACAATAGTACACTGAACTTTTAAAGAAGTTCATGGTGTACAGAACAGGAACTGAATCACTAGTTTTACCGTAAAGGTTTTATTTCCCCTGCCTCTTCCTCTCTTAGCATCATGGACCAAAGAAATTCGACAGCATCAGGAGTTTTTAATCCTTGCCTGCAGGTAAAGTTCACCCACCTCATTACTCCGGGATTAAGGATCGTTTGGAACAGGGGACAGACTACGTGTACCTTTGCTGGCCCAATCCTTTATCCCAACACTGCGAATTAACAGATGCAGGAGATTAGACAAAGTGTTTACGGTTCTCAAAAACAAATTCTTCAAGCATCTTCAAGCACTTATGAACACTTGACACTGTAATTAGAAATAATTATCTTCTCATTAAGCCTCTACCAGGCAACAGTGGTAACCTACTTTGAATTACATGCACTAGAAAATATAGATGTCTTCAAAATAGCTTAGAACTCACTTTCAATTAATACAAACTAATCTCTTACAAAATTAGTCTGACCTGATAAAAATTTACTAGATGCCATGTAATCTACAGAAGAATTAAATCAGAGGGAGAGAAGAAGCTAGAAGGGACAGGCTAGGGTAACGAAAAGCAAGCAACGTACATTTAATACCAACCGCAGGTAAAGGACAGCCATGGTCCCCTGGGGAGGAGACTGGCGAGGCATGTGAAGCAACACCAAAAGAGGGCTATTTCTTTTTCTTTTTTAATATTATTTTTGGGAGAGCACAAGTGGGGGAGGGGCAAAGAGAGGGGGACAGAGGATCCGAAGTGGGCTCTGTGCTGACAGCAGTGAGCCTGATGTGGGGCTGGAACTTCTAAAATGCGAGATCATGACCTGAGTCAAAGTCAGATGCTCAACCAACTGAGCCACCCGGTGCCCCCAAAAGAAGGCTATTTCTAAGAGAAAGAGTCTCTGGGCATCCTATCTATCTTGCCTCAAAAACAGGCAAGTCTGGGAAAGGGAAGTGAACACCCAACACCTGCCCCCCATCTCTACAGGTCGGGCATGAAGAACTTGGCCTTCTTGAAGGAAGGGCTCACAGTTCCTTCTGGTGGGGAGATATGGGATGGGGAGTTCTAAAGGGGAAGCAGGAAACCCCAATTTTAGGACTAAATGCAGAATGAACATCATTGTGGCTTTTAGTTCCTACACTTAGAAGACACTTGGGGTGTGTGAGAACCCCTGGGTGCTGAACTAACCACTTCCAGGGTTCTGGAGTCCTTCCTACCATGGGAGTTACTCCCCCACCGGTTTCTGGCAGTGGGAGGGTCAGTAAAACCCTCGCAGGAAAGGGACTGAGCACTTGCCTTGAGGACTAGGGGAGAGGTAGAAATACCACATTATACCCCAAGAGAACCACCCCGGGAATCGAAGCAGGAGAGACAGCTCTGAAGGAGGAGAAAAATGGGTTTCCAAGGCCCTTAGCCAGTGAGCAGAGTTCTTGGGAGGAACGTGTGCTTAACCTAAGTTTCTGAATGATGACCGCACAAAGCCAGCACTGTCCTGCAGTCTTTCAGCATCTCCAATCCAAACGAAGTCTTTGAGGATTTCTTAGTGCCCTCTCAGAGGCACATGACAACAGCTAACTTCACCTGAGGGGCACTGATCTGCAACAGAAGTCAGACTGTCGGCACTGGAAGAATCTTCGTAGATCTCACTTGGCTTAATGCCCGTTTTAAAAAGCAATAGCTTCAATACGAACCCAAGTAACTTTTCATTTCAGTCCACATTCTGTTCATGAGAGGTACTCTTCACAGGAAAAGTAATTTTCCCTACAAGGGGAAGTAATTTGTCCACTGAAGTATAGCTTCTTAGCTAAATACATAAAGTAAATATAATAGTCAATATGATAGGGGTGTCCTATCAGATAACAATGTCTCCCTTTTTGCTGGGAAGTTCAGCCCAAATGAATAACTGTTAGACCTGGTGATTAGCATTCCCCTACTTTTTAATTTTCAATTTTATTTTTGGATATTACTGCTACTCTATTTCCCATGCTTTATCACACCCTCTTAGGATAAAGAGGTAAATGTGTCTCAATCTACAGATGTTAGGTAGGTCACCCTGCCTGGCGGTGAGCACCATACTCTTGCTCCCATATGTAACAGGGGGAATATGGTCAAACACATCCAGCTCATAAGCTGACACAGCTCCTTCTGTCCCCCATTCCCAGGGCACCTGGAGAAAGCCACACTGAAGATTACAACTTGGCTTGTGTCCTTTGAAAAGTTGCTTAGTAAGACTGAGCCAGGAAACAGAACTTGATACTTGGGTCCCAAAGCACATTCCCAAAGCAAACCTAAGCCTCCTTATTAAGTTTTTCTCTGCAGGCCAGGGTTTAATTTGGTTTTGGTACTATAAAAAATATTGCATGCGTACTGGATAATTAGTACAGAATTTTGTTATAAATAGAACACAACCAGTCATCAGATAGGGCTTAGAAATAACATACCTAATTCTGTAGTAGAAAAAAACTGATCCTTACTAGTTTATTTCCCTTTTGCAATATGGAGCTTATTTCCTTTAAGCAATTTTATTTTTCCTAATGTAAGCCAGGAGTATTATCACCAACTAACAATTAGAAATAAAAATCTCCCTTAGTTCTACCAAAATAGTAAACAGCATCATATTCAAGGAAAAAAATTCTCATGTCCATGAAAAGAACAATCAACATTTTAGTATTTATTTTTCATATGGAAGTTACGTTAGGCTTCAAAGGAGGCCAAGCAATGTGAAAAAAAAACTCTGACTGCCTTGGGCCAAATAAAACTATCTTTTTAAAAGACAAACCAATCAAGTCCTGTTCCTTCTGAAAATCTTTAAAATTCCCTAGACTAAGGGTGCCTGGCTGGCTCAGTCAGTCGAGCATGTGACTCCTGATCTCAGGGTTGTGAATTCAAGCCCCACATTGGGTGTGAAGACTATTTAAAAAAAAAAAAAAAAATTGATAATAAAAAAAATTCCCTGAGGCGCCCGGGTGGCTCAGTCGGTTAAGCTTCCCACTCTTGGTTTCAGTTCAGGTCACGATCTCATGGTTCATGAACTCGAGCCCCACATTGGGCTCTGTGCTGACAATGCAGAGTCTGCTTGGGATTCTCTCCCTCCCTCTCTGCATCTCCTGTGCATGCACTCTCTCTCAGAATAAATAAACCTAAAAAAAATTGTTAAAAAAGAAACTAATACGTGAAATCCTCAGCAAGCAAAGAATTTAGAACTCTCTTGATCAGGGTCCTATCTTGGCCATATTCCAGGAGACTTGCCCATAATGATATTTTGAGTGCATCTATGCAAGAGGCACCGGAGTAAGGCTGGAGCTTTGTATACACTCTCATTTCATCCCCACAGCCCCATGAAGTCGGTATCAATAGCTATGCTTTACAGATTTGGAATGGGAAGGCATGAAATAGGTTGTGGTTATAGCTAATAAGCACAGAACCAGGATTTGTACCAAAGCCTGTAAGCTTTCAACCTTCATCTTATTCCATTAACCCAACAAGCCTCTGAATGCTTCACGCACTTTCCTATTTCTGTGTGTTAAGTACCTCCTAGCTCCTCACCCTAGAGTGGCCTTGCATGCCTCCACCCCAATTTACCTTTCCAGGACCAGTTCAAACACTGTCTCTTCCACAAAGCTACCCCTACCCCCACGCTCTGCTAAAACAGACGGCTTCCTTTGTGCTCTCCCCAAAATTTGCATTTACCCCTTGAACAGTGTTTATCCTGCTAGGCATCTAAGTATTTATATAACATTGGATCCCCCTCCCCACTCCCTCCCCCCATACTGAAGCCTCAAAGCTCAAAGGGACGCAATGTCTGATAAGCCACGTGTGCCCTGCCCCACATTCCTTCTTCAATAGGACCTTAGTCTCTTGCTCAATCAATGGTAGACAAACAGCCAACTGGGGCAGCCAGCTGTCCCTCCTGTTTACATTCTCTTGGTTGCTGGCCAGGAGGGAATCAAGGAGAACCCGTAGCCAAGAGGTTATTCAGGGTTGTATTCCAGACTGGACTGCAGACGGTTAATGCCTCTCGATTCAAGCAGAAGATCCAAAATTCAGGAAACTGACGTGTCTCATGGCTTTCTGTTGCTCCAAACAACATAGGTGACCAACTAACACATGACCCACAACGTACAGAATACACAGGCGTACGCCCTTCCTCCCTCAGTGACCTTCTCCCTGCCGGCACCATCCTAACTGTTGCTGAGAATCCACATGCTTGCTCCTTCTTTCACACCATGTTTTAACTCAACACGCTATTTGTGATGGCATAAGGATGCAGTCTTAGAATTGCAATAAATGAAAAACTTTTTTTGACATAACATATCTACTGTGCCAGCAACATTATCAGGTGTAGTTCCCTGTCCCTTAGGAAAACATAATTCAATAGAACGTGAACACAAAAATAAAGAAGTCCTCTTATCCTCCAGAGTCTAAGGAGACAATGACTTGTTTTAAAGGACAAAAGGAAAGGGGTGCCTGGGTGACTCAGTCAGCTGAGCACCTGACTCTCGATTTCAGTTCAGGTCATGATCTCACAGTTTGTGGGTTTGAGCCCTGCTTAGGGCAGGCGTGGGATTCTCTGTTTCCCTCTCTCTCTGCCTCTCTCTTGCTCACTTTCTCTCTCTCTCTCTCTCTCAAAATAAATAAATAAACATTAAAAAAAAAATAAAGGACAAAAGGAAGGGCTCCTGGGTGGCTCAGTCAGTTGAGTGACTCTTGATTTTGGCTCAGGTCACGATTCCAGGGACATGGGATCAAGCCCCAAGTTGGGTTCCACACTGAGCACAAAGCCTGATTGAGATTTTCTCTCTCTCTCTCTGCCCCTCCCCTCCTCAGGTGCACTTCTCTCTCTCTCAAAAATAAATAACTGCACATAAAAAAGAAAATAAAGGATACAAGCAGGCCTCAAGAAGAATGGTTCAAGAGAGGACAGGATCTTGGCAAAATAGTACAAGTTGATTTTAAAAAGAGAAGCTACTGGTTAAAGACTTAAGCATCATATAATTTTCCACTTGCTTCAGATACATTATTTTATTTTTCCTTTCAAGAATATGAGAATAATTACTTTACAGATGGAAAAAGCAAGCGACTTGTCTGAAGTCACAAAGCCAATAAGTGGGAGAGCCGTGATTCCAGCCGGCTGCGAGGTCTGCCCTCTAACATTCCCACCTTTCACTGAGAGTCCTGCGGCCTTATGCCAGACCCTTTACTAGACACAAACATGTTTCCCACACCCCTCCACAACCCTAAATTTTTGTTCACTTAAAGCACCGTGTATCCATTAAATATTGCGAAGTGGAAAATACGTACCGGAGAGAAACCGGGAGACCAAATACTAACAAACAGCTTTAGGCAGTTCTTGGTGCCACAAGGCAATTACTGGAGATGTTGCCAATTTAACATTAATGAGTTAGAGAAGAAACTAGCTTAGATCCCAAGATATCTTGAAGACAAAATGTAGCCTGCTTCTGTTTTAACCACCGCTACTGACTCTCCACGCCAGTGAAACATGCCAGTTTGTACAGAAAGCCCCTCCTCTGAGTACAGCCCTAGGAGGCAGATAATAATCAGAGGCTCTGCTACGGGGATGAAGCAAAGAGGAGGCTTCTTTCTCCCACAGCCACAGCAGTTTAAAAGCACTGAAGATTTATATTTCAGATACAGGACAGTCCTCTAGGAACACACTGCTTTGTAATCTGGAAAAAAAGGAAACTACAAAAAAATAAATTGAACTGTGGATTGTGATTTTTAAGATAAACACTATACCGTGACCTTTCTTGGAACCCATGTCTATATTTGGGGTGACGATATTTCCAGAGGGAACAGCCTTCCAGGGCTCACTCACACCTGCGGCAACCAGCCAGCTGAGATTCACAAGAAAGCCCCAATTCCAAAGCCATGTGTCCTAAACAGAGGTTAATTGTATTATGGTGGTAGCATATGTTCATGGTTAAAAGCAGATACAGGGCCAGACTGTGTAGGTTCAAATCCTAGCTCTGTCACATTAAATGTATCATCGTAGGTGATGATGATAGGTGCTCATTCTCTCTATGCCTCGGTTTCCTCGTCTGTAAAGTGGGGACAGCAGTACCTACTTCATGGGGTGACTGTAAACTTGAGATGAATTAATATTCGTGAAGTGCTTGCAACAGGGCCTCATACAGAGTTAAAGGCTCTAAGTATAGGCTATCGCTTATCAAACCCAACATACCCAGACAGGTGGGAACTTGGGAAAAGTCCAGAGCCAGGAACAATGATGCTGCTGTCACCACGATTACGCTCTTCCCAGAGAAGCTGGTAATAACTCCCTCCCCACTCCACATCATGGAATCTGCTTATGTGTGCATATGCATCTTGCAGCGGAGACAGGATGGGGAAAGTCAGGCAGAATCTCAAAGCACACAGGAGGTCCCTTCAGAATCAAGTTCCAATGAATCTGAACTGAACTGTAAAGAGAATTTTTCAGAAGATGCCCATTCACCCAAAAGCAGAACACCTAAGTATCTGAGTGATCCAACTTTTGAAAAGGTACAAGACCTCAAATGACTAAAATTTAAAATCTCAATATCTGATCCTTAGTTTTTTTTTTTCAGTATCATTAGTCTTCTATGTTGCTACTTAAGTGAAACTAGGACTCTAAATTAAGGCCCTAAAGAGACATTATCTAACATTTCCCTAAGTCTTTAAGCAAAACAAGGAAAAATTGTGTTAGAAAAACCTATCTAATTATTGTAACTTGCTTCTTCCTGTAAAAAAATAAAAATAAAAAAGCCTCCCAAACTAATTCTTGAGAGTATTATGTCATGGAAGCTTGTTTTTACAGATGATGCGTGGGGTTTTTTTGAACTGGGTGATCGTTAACTCCATAACCGTACCTATCAATGGCATCATTCGCTAATTTTGCCCAGGTTCTCTCCACCCCTGACTCAAGCTGTCACCAAATCCTGTTATCTCTTTGTCCAAGAATCTCTCCCTAGATTGACCCTTCCTCGCTCTCCCCAGATCCACCCACTGAATCCAGACCCTCACTTCCTATTTCATCTACACAAAGGGCAAGAGTTTAAATGGGTTTCGCTGTGTTCAGTGTTTCATTTCCTCAATGCAGCCACGGAGAGTCATTATACTCATCTTCTTCGCATTATAACGCTGCCCAAGACGTACAACGGCTCTTCCTCTCAAAAAGGAATTGGGTTCTTCTTCCTGCCGGTACTTAATCCCTGAGTAATTTTTCCTACTCCAACTTGCCCAGGTCTGTCTTCCTCCTACCACCTCCCCGACAGACTCCAGGGCTACGGTGCATTGAATACATTTCTGCACTTTCTTTCCACCCCAATACTTACGTCATTCCTTCTGGGCACACCCATTCCAAGACCTCGGTCTTACCCACATCCTACCATCCCTTCAAGATTTCTCCTATGAGGCCTTTCCAAAGAACTCCTACCCAAGTTACTTCCGCTCCTCCCGGATCCATTCTGGCCCTTGTCAATACTACTTATTTTATTCTCCTTACTAGATCTTTACGTTGCTGCAAGTATTCACTTTTTTAGATTCCGTACAACAGCACAGAACTAGCAGTATCACTGACTAGCAAATACTTATTTAAGCGGCCAGCTTCTTTATGCTATAAAGCGGTATATTCCCAATTCTGAATGAGACCCACAGTAAGAAATATGTATTTACCAATATATACATACACATGGGTGCATGTATGCATGTATGTAACTTTTATGAAATAATACTTGTATTTACTACATGCAATCTAACTTTATAAGCATATTTTTAAAAACAGCTCATTTTTTGGACCATTGCATATTAGGAAATTATAATTAATTTTACTTTAAGGGTATGTTAATTTTATTATGTAGAGAATGTCCCTGGTTTTGTATACATGTCAGAAGCCAAGTACCTTAATGTCTACGTGTAACTTACTTTGCAACAGATTACATACACACTACATAAAACAAATATGGAAAATTTAATCGTTGAATCTTGATATGGTAGGTGGGTATCTGCTGTACTCTTCCTTCTACTTTTCCATATAAAAATATAAAATGATAGCTGTTATGCATTAAATTTATTCCATGACCAATGAATGGGACTCAATCCTGTTTGAACTAGTGCTTTATAACTGGGAAAAAGACAAGCCACATGTTTCTGTGTCCAATAATTAAAGAGGCTCTAACATACTGAAGAATGTCCTGTGGTTACTTCCTGGCCAGTGGGGTCAATAAAGGATTAAACTTTCCAGTGCTGAGTCCACGAATGTCTCCTACAACATTCTTTCTATGAAACTTTCTATGAATCATTACTAAGAGTAACATATCTGATCAAGGAACAGTTTCTTACTTGCAAAGCTCACAGACTTAGAGTTTACCCTAAAACTTCTCAAGAAAAAGCTTTGTGGTTTTCCTCAAGGCTTTAAGAGGACTATACCTGGAAACAGCAGAAGTTCAAGGCTACGCACCGAAACTGCAGAACTCATAATAAGCATGTGCACACCTTAGAATTTTCCCCTTCCTTCTCCTTTAAGAACTGGTTCTCAGGGTGCCTGGGTGGCTCAGTCTTGGGCATCCAACTTCGGCTCTGGTCATGACCTCATGGCTCGTGGGTTCCAGGCCTGCGTCGGGCTCTGTGGGCTCTGTACTGACAGCTCAGAGCCTGGAGCCTGCTTTGAATTCTGTCTCCCTCTCTCTCTGCCCCTCCCCCACTCATGCTCACTCGCGCTCTCTCTCTCAAAAATAAACAAACATATAAAAAAGATTAAATAAAAAAAAGAATTGGTTCTCATAAAGGAATAATTTCCATGAAGAGAGAAACACTTCATTTAATGGATACTGAAAGAGAAGTTTTATAGATGAGTGAATGGAATCTCTAGATAATTAACATTCTTACCATTTAAGGGCCAACATTTTTAAGCCTTGCTGATGTTGGATTTCTAAACTGCTAAATTCCCACGATTTCTTCCCAATTGACTGGGGCCATCCATACGATCAGGTGTGAATTGTGACAGAGCACCGTGAAGTCATGAAGAATCCTAGACCAGGTCAGTCGGGGACCTGGGGGTCTAGTGAACTCTCCAGTCTTAGGTCCCTCATTTGAGAAAACAAGGTGGATGAAGTCTGTAATCTTTAAGGCCCTGGAGGCTTTTCTACTCAACAGTTCTGTTACTGTTAGGTCTGTGAAGCTCGCAGCCCTGAGCACATACCAAGTAACAAACATCGAATAGGTACCCTTCCTTATTCTTACTCTCACTACCAAAATGACGATTAAGCAAAATGCAGTTAAAAACCATATGCGGCAAATAAAAAGAACAAACAGCTATTCACACACAACACAGACGAATCTCATTGTGTCACACTTCATGCTGTATGATTCTTGTGATGTGGAGGTCGGAACCGCTCTTGCTGGGGAGCAGAGGCAGGGAGTGTGATCTGCCAGAAGGTGGCACAAGGGAGCCCTAGGGTGCAGACAATGGTGAGGCGGGTGGTGGTTAATGTGGTACACACAGGTAAAAATCATCCGACTGCACATTTAAGATGTATGTACCTGCAAGTCATTCCTTAAAAAAGTAAAAAATACAAAAAAAAAAAAAAAACTTTAGACAATGAAAATACGGGGCTGTCAAATTACTATTTTATCTTTACAGTACTTATAACGTTGAAAATAAATGAATGTAGACTAATACAGCATTGTATTATATACAATTGTACTGTTCAGTTCTAGCAAAATTAGAACTTTAACTTCATTAGTGTCAATTCATACTGCGTTTTATCAGCTCTTTAACGTTTTTTAAAAAATGTTTATTTATTTTGAGAGAGAGCGAGTGAGCGAGCACTGTGAGTGCAGAGCCCTATGCAGGGCTTGATCTCACAAACTGTGAGATCATGACCTGAGCTGAAACCAAGAGTCAGACACTTAGCCAACCGAACCACCCAGGAGCCCCCAGCTCTTTAATATTTTTAAAGTTCCTGAAGCTTTCAAGACTCTGCCCAATAAGTATTTATTTTTACTACCAGACTATAGCAGAGCAAATGCACAAAACACAGAAAGCAAAGAAATCTGTATGGTATACTAGCAAAGCACTAATATCTGTGGTTGTAACTAATCCCATCAGGTTTAGATACAAAAATATTTAATCTTAAATTCTGCAAAATGTAGCAACATCCAAAACACCATGCTGATGCAGACTGCAAATGACCTGGTTCATTACATAACAGTTATTTAGAAAGCCAATGTTTCTCTAAGAGGCCAAATTTAACTATAAAAGCACACAAAGTACAATTAGAGCTTATTCACTTACTTTGAACCAAATGTTTTTATGATAGTTAATGGAATTGATTTAGACCAAATGTTTTTATGATAATTAACAGAATTGACTAATTTAGTTTAATGGAACTGATAGTTAATGGAACTGATTTAGGTTCCACCAAGCCCCCCCAAATACAGAATTTCTACTCAAAAAATGTTTCCTTGTCTATCTTTTGTGAGCCGGGCAGTATGCTAAAAGCACCGGAGTCAGAAAGGTAAAAATGACAAACTGTGCCTCTGCCCTAGGAGCTCCCTCTCTGGGCAGGGAGACACATGGAACTACAGAAATGCAGAAAAACGTGAGGAATAAAGAGGCAGAAAAAAGTAACTAGAAGCCTTCAATGAGACGGCTTCTAAGAGGATGATATTTGACTTGGACACAGAAGAGGCAGCTCAAAAATCAGCCAAAAGAACCTAGCAAGGAGCATAATGTGTCCACAGAGGCAAAAAGCAGAATATTTGGGAAACTATGGTTTCTTGAGGTGTCTAGAATTTAGAAGGATTGAATCAGGGTACAGTTGAGAGGGTTGGGGCAAAAAAGACATGCAGGGCAAGTATCTGTGAGAGGGAGGCACGAGACAGAACACAGACCCTCCCACAGCTGGCTGTGTGAGCCACACTAGACTGGACACAATACCAGGTGAAAGGGGAAGCCAGGGTTTTTAAAGTAGGTTGGGATTTTTTAATCATAAAAATACTGAGAAATAGAGATCTTGAAATATCAAAAATGCAAGGGAAAAAAATCACCCATAACACCCTCCCTTAATTATTTTTTTTTAACGTTTATTTATTTTTGGGAGACAGAAACAGAGAACGAGCAGGGGAGGAACAGAGAGATGGGGGAGACACGGAATCCGAAGCAGGCTCCAGGCTCTGAGCGGTCAGCACAGAGCCTGACGCGGGGACCGTGAGATCATGACCTGAGTCGAAGTCAGTCGCTCAACCGAATGAGCCACCCAGGCGCCCCAACACCCTCACTTAAATACAGACACTGTTTAGACTCTTAACTTTTTAGAAACACAGAACTGTGGTTATGTTGTACATAGAGATTTCGGATACGGTTCACGTGCTGTGTATACAGAGACATAAGAAGGATCCGCTAATCTGTAGGATTTGGTCAATATATGCCTGTATACTCACACTGCATTGCATACCAACACTAAGCGGGCCTCTGTTGGAGACACAGAGATTCTAGAACCAGACCCACTATTTAAAAAAAAACAATCATTTGAAGCTAAGGATAGCTGAGTTCTCATCTAAAATATTATCTGTCACATAATAAGAAATTGGGCATTTTGCCTCATACACACATGACAGATCATTTATTCCATCTCTACTCTCTCTTCTGGAGACATGAGAGGCTACACACGTTCCAATGATTGCCGCCCTCACGCTTTTTACCAGAGGGCTCGACAGATTACAAAGGATAGAATTTTTACGTAAAATGCAAGAAAAGGCAGGAGTTAAAGATGACTTCCCTGAAGGCTACGATTCCTTTGGTCTTTTATTTATGGATTGAAAAGAGAAATCCTTCAACGTAGGCCGCAAATCCTATTCCCCTCACTCTAAGCCATCCATAGTTGGAAAGTATCCCAGAGTCTTCTGGCTATAGGAAAGCACCACAATGTACCTGTGTATCTACAGTATCTATTATGACTCAGATTCTATCTGAAAAAATTTAAAAATCCAAATTAGATTAGTAAAAGGGGAGAAGAGGCATGTGAAGAATAGAAAGAAAGCCGTCTGGGAAAGTTTCAATGTCAGATGCTTTTTTCTCTTTACTGTCAATGGTAATGAACCAAATCCTGGGTCCATACCTGGCCTAGAACCCTAACTTCCCAATGAGATCACAAGAACTCTCAGACAGGACACCTGTTGAGTGTATTACAGAACCACCTATGTGCAGAATTACCGTCGAAAAACTTATTAATTTTATGCCCAGTCGGAAGACTGCCTTTCTTAAGAGGCTTTACTCATACCTAGTTCCCTAAGATATATGAACGATGGGGTTTTCTTTTTGCCTATACTGGGAAAGCTGATGAACTTAGTAAGACTCCAGGGGCTGCTAACTCCATAACAGTATTCCAGTGTGGTGCACTTTATTAATTCAACAGAGTCCACCTACCTTATTCAGCATTTCAAAATGTTAAAGAACCATCTGTTCAAGATTCACCAACTGCGAACATTATGAAACCTCATTCAGCCCAAGATATTACTCTGAATTTGATGAACTGAAATGTCTTTGATCCCTATCCTTGATGCTTCTGATGTCATCTCATTACTCTGGATGTTGTTATGACTGATGTTCTATCAATAAGGCGTTGTAAATATATCTGTAAGTATGTCCACAATCCTTGTGTCAGAGAAAAAATGCTCAACTGCTTTTCATCCTGGATAAATGTGTAGTCAACAATCAGTGAATATACACTTCATATTACAGGATTGACTCAAAGTGTTCAATCATATCTAATCAGAAGCAAGGGTATGTTTATCTTATTAAGGGACACATTTTTCAAAGGAACCAAACTTTATATGTAAACAGTGGGAAAGTGACAAACATAATTAGACAAAATTCAACAATAAGCAGATTTGGGCACCATCATTTATTTTCCACTTATATAACATCTTTCATCAAAAATTTCAATAAGTCTCGCCAAGTGTTCAGTGTTCGTGTCCCAACCTGGGATAGGATTATCTGAAAGTGTTACAAGTCTACTATGAATTTCACACTCAACAACAGACAGGCATTGTCTTTAGAACCTGTTAATTCTTTCCTCCCTCTTGCTTCTCATATCACTAAATCCTCTTTCTTTCTTGCTCATCTCTCCAACTCCTAACCCCTCCCTGCCCTCCACCTGACCCTGCCCAGTCTAGGTCTTTTATTCTGCACACTCGGCCACTGCAACCACCTCCTTACGCGTCTCGCTATCTCAGGCTGCCCCTCCCAGCGGCAGCACTCGGGTTGTCTACAGGAGGAGGTCTAAATTCAGTTCGCTGGAAATCAAGGCCTTCTGTGTCTCAACCTGAACCTGTCTCTCCAGGTTCTGTACTCACACCCCATTACCTGGACCAAATGGCCTATCCAGGTGACCTTTGACCAGATCAAAAGCGACATGCCCACGTGGCTTCTACTGGCTCGCCTCCCCTTGGCTCATGAACTCCCCCATGAATGCAGTCTCACTACCCCCTCCACCTCCACCATCTACTTGGTGCCTGCCTGTTGGCATGACAGGTGTCTGACATATTTTGTCTCTATTCCTCACCCCAATTCTACAGGTTATGTTTAGTCTATCATAAGGAATATCAAGGAAGTCAAGGACCCTGAAAAGGTCACAAGCCAGTGAGTGATGAGCCCGAGTTCCAACTCAGGTCTGAGTCCACAGCCTGTGTTTGTTGTAAAACCTCAGGCTTCCTCGACCGCCACCCCCAACTTTTTACTTACCAAAACCATGGGTTCCCTCAATCTGGCTCATGTTAACCTTTTCCACACGAAGTCATTTATCACCTCCAATCTAGAAACCACTGCTTGCTCAGAACTCCTGCCGCTTTGAGTCCTTCCTGCAGCACATTTTCTACTGCCTCGTACGATTAGTTATCTTATTCTTTCCCTTGCTTTTCTGCAGTCCTAGAGCCTCACAATGTCTTCTGAACACAGCAGGCACACGGCTGTCTTACAACGTTGTTTTGTACTTTGATATTATTTCCTCTGGGTGAAATGCCAAATCAGGTAAAAAGATCAGACGAAGGGCTAATTTTGGTGACTTAAAAATGTTCTCAAAGACCCAAGCTCTCTCCATTTTTCCGTTCCACCACTCTTGGGACATCTGCTTGTTCTCTCACGGAGGCAAAAAGAGCTACTGAGGTTCTAAGAATCACATGCAGACCACTTCTGGCTGCAGACAAGCAAACCACTTTTCTTTCACATTTTATTAAGGAGGAAAACATTTTCTAGAAACGGCCCAGCAGATCTCCTCTTAGGGCCCTTTGGCCAGGGCTGAGTCACAGGTCCATACACTAGTTGCAAGGGAGGCTGTGGAAGCAGGATCTAACATTTTCAGCCTCTACTTCAGGAGCCGGCTCAGCCAGCCAGAGAGAAAGAGAAAGAATCGTGCTTGCACAGGCAACCTACAGTGTTTGCAAACAACACCGATAGAGAAAATATTAATGCGATGATAAGCTCTGTAAAAGGAAACCCCTCCATATCCACACAGATGAATCAGCAGAAGTTTGCTAATCGGGTAGAACAGTCCGGTGCTCACTGCACTAGAGGTGGGAGAGAACGGAGCTGGAGTCCCCCAGTTCTTGAAGCAGGAACTTGTGAATACATTTCTTTCCTTCAGAAACTTAGATACCACGGTCTCTTTCACCACAAGGAAGGAAGGGCAAGGAGGAAAAAGAACCTAGTGCTTCTGAGCTTCCTATGTTCTCCAAAGAGCTGCAAAAGGAAAAAAACAAAAAACAAAAAAAAAAAACCTGAAGAGATTTAAAGAACAGAAGTGATATCCAACTATTTATAGGTCTTTGCTTCTTTTTCCTATTCTTTGCTGTTTTTTAAAATATTTTAATGTTTATTTATTTTTGAGAGAGAGAGAGAGAGAGAGAGAGAGAGAGAGAGAGAGAGAAAAATGAATGAATGGGGGAGGGGCATAGAGAGAAGGAGACACAGAATCCAAAGCAGGCTCTGGGCTTTGGGCTGTCACCACAGAGCCCAATGCGGGGCTCGAACTCATGAACCGCAAGATCATGACCTGAGCTGAAGTCAGACGCTTAACCACTGAGCCACCCAGCTGCCCCCCTCTTTGCTGCTTCTAACTGGACAGTCTCCTTGAACCACCACCACCAGCACCGTCATCTATTTCCAGTTCCAGAATCAACACAGATACCTATCAGAGGGGAACAGCTTAAGAAAATTCCAGCACAATGGAAAACAATGTAGCCACTAAAACGGAGGTGAATGTGAATGGGCTACACGGACAGCTATCCAAGCCTCATTGTTAGGGGAGAAAAGCAAGATGCACAGCTAGGTCTACACACGCTCATTTGTGCTTTAAAAGAGATAGAGTTTTGGGGTTTATATAAATATATACAAGCGTACTTTAGTTGTCTGGAAAATTTCCAGAAGGAAATCTCAGGAACTGTGAATGGTGGTTACCTCTGGGAAACAGGGTTGGGAATTTGGGGACAGTGATACTTTTTGTTATATATTGATTTCTGGAAGGGTCGGTCTGTTGTTACTCACTTTGATATTATTTTTAACAAAGTTCCCAGGGCTTGTACCCTCAAAGTCAGACTAATATGCAAATACCTTTAAAATTTCATTAGCACTCTCAAGACACTTTCCTGCTCACTCCTCTTAGGTCCTATGATTTTACTAATAGCAAAATAACATAGTTTTTTAAAAATAGCAAAATAACTGACCTCAGTATTCAGGATAGTAAGTCGAAGACAGTCACAGGGTGACTACCTGGTGACTGTTTGCATATATACAGCTCATGTGACTCCTGAGGGCTACACTGCTTTATTTGTGACTCTCAATTTTTTTTTTTTTTTTTGAGAAAGAGTGTACACAAGCGGGGGAGGGGCAGAGAGAAGGAGAGACAGAATCCCAAGCAGGCTCTGCATGCAGAGCCTGATGTGGGGCTCAAACTCACAAATCCTGAGATTCACAAATCCTGAGATCAAGAGTTGGACGCTCATCTGACTGTACCACCCAGGTACCCCCGTGTTCTCAATTCTTAAAGTTTGGTTTTGCCCTTCAAAAATGGTTTCTGTAACAACTACGAAAAGCAGTAAGGGTATCTCCTTAAGGTTAAAGTGTCTCAGGGGCCAAAATAGGGTGGCCCTACTATTTCAATGTAAAAACATTTTTGATGGCTCCAGGATTTAAACAAAGCAATGTTGAAATCAGATTACAAGATATATTTAAAATGTCCATAATTTAATGAATTCTTAAAACATTAAAAATTGTTTGCCACATGCTCTAGAGACCCAGAAATTCCATTCCTAGGACCAAATTCTCATGTTAAGAAAGTGTATTAAAAATATTCATAGCGGGGCACCTGGGTGGCTCAGTTGGTTGAGTGTCCAACTTCAGCTCAGGTCATGATCTTGAGGTTTGTGGTTCGAGCCCCGCGTTGGGCTCTGTGCTGACAGCTCAGAGCCTGGAGCCTGCTTCAGATTCTGTGTCTCCCTCTCTGTCTGCCCCTCCCCTGCTCATGCTGGGTCTCTCTCTCTCTCTCTCAAAAGTAAATAAACATTAAAAAAAAATTCACAGCACAGGGGCATGCACTTTCAAATGTTCCCTCTGTAAAGAGAGCTTTCTTACTATTCTTCCTTTCTAATCTTCTACTCTAATAAACTTTTGCCTGCTGCTAAAAAAAAAAAAAAAAAAAAAAAAAAATCATAGCCACAATGTTCACAACAGAAAACCACCACCACCCAGAAATAACCCAAAGGTCTATAGGCAACAGAATGAATATATATACACTGTGTGCATTTGTTACATGGAAGGAGATGAACCATAGCTACAATGTACAATTAAAATAGATCAACGTTAAAATAATCAAGTGGAAAAAACTACATGCAGTACGAATACTACTTTCTAAAGTTCAAGCACAGGCCAACACTTATTTAGGTATAAACACACAGGTGGTAAAATGACGAAGAAAAAGCAAGAGAATGGTTAACACATACCTTAGGACAGCCAGACCTCAGGCTGGGGGCAGGGGGAGAGGCAGGGGTTGTGATGGAGGGGATATGCAATCCCGGAAAAGGTCATGGGATCAAGTTCAATTTCTTACCCTTGGTTTTAGGTGCAGGAGTGTTTCATGTTATTTTTTAAATGCAATCTTTTATGTTTAGTATTTCACAATCTATAAACATTTAAAAAATAAAAGCCATGGAGTAAGTTACACCGTGTGATAAACTCTGTGTGGGTGTGTATCGTTTAAGTTATACATCGAGTGACATCTATCTTTGAATCCTTTTGGTCTATCTCTGGTTCTATGCTTAACTCTTGGGTAATAATGTTAAAATCTAAATTTGAGGACCTGCTTAATGTGACCTGAACTTAAAGGCCTCCTAGCCATCCCAGGAGGGGGTCCTGACTTGGTCCTCCGGGTCACACCCAGGAATGTAAAGGGTATAGTCTAGGCAAAGAGAGAGAGAAAGAGAGAGAACGTACAGGAGACCAAATTTCCCTCAGGCTACACACGAACCCCCAGGCAGCCTGCAAACCACCCTTGTCTGCGCTTGAGACAACTCCTCTGTCAGCTGCAGGAGGGCAATCAGGAGGAGGCAGAGCCGGGAGGGGCCTGCCCACATTGAGGCGGCTTCTCCAGAACAGCCTGGTAGACCAGCAGCTGGCAAGAAGAGACCCCTTCCTACATCCTCTTGAAGAGCGGCCGGCGGCAGCAGCTGTATTACAAGCGGTGCCCTCGCAGTCTGGGCGGCCATCTCCCCTTTCATTCCAACCCAAACTGTACGTGACTGTTGCACTCACTATGCTGGGAGGCTACTAAGATGCTTTGTTGTTAGAATAGGCTCTCCAATTTTTTTTTTTTAATAACAGAAATTTAATCTTCAAGATGCAGAAGATCAAATGATAAGCAGCACACTCCTCTAACTTTCCACACCCCTCCTCCATCACCAATTGTTTGTTCCCAAAGGCTAGGGATCATTATCAACAGTAAGCAGACCTTTGCAATACTCTAGATCAACCTTTGAGACCAAACTAATGTGTTCAAATAGTTTAATGTCCAGGAAATGAAACAGTATAGGCATTTTGTAGCAATGTACAGAAACCTTCCGTGGCCCAGGCACCCATACAAAGTCACAAATTGAATACAATTTCCCAGGAGATCGGGCAGCTCACAGGGGCAGAGCTCGGGTGACATGAACGTTCTCCAGCCCACAGGGAGTCCTGCATCCATCACCACAGGGTGGTGTCCCAGGACAGCAGGAGGCGCCCTGCCTACAGACCTATACTTCCCACTGCTGCTTCCTCTCCCGACCCACAGCCACCACACCCATCTTTCTCATGGGGCACTGACAGTGGCCGACACTGTCACACAAAATCTGTTTTATGGAGTCTGAAGTTTTCAGGAAAGGGACGATTCAAGGATATCCACTTTTCAAAAGAGCCAAAGTCAGGATACAGAGTTAGACCCAACTCAGTCTGGGTAGAGCCAGGGGAAGTGGATGGAGAACCAGCTCGCTTCGGCCAGGAGCTGGCACACTCAAACACCGCGTGTATTTGCTCATTTCTTAAATCACACAGGCTGGGTTTACATTCTTAAAGGCCCCGGAGAGACGGTTTGGTGGTTCAGGAATTTAGGCAGTTTAAATACCTAGAAAGCCGCTGGGCAATTAGGGAGGATTTGGGGCAAGCACAAAAATAATTTGTATTTCTTTTAAGCACCTCATAAACCATTAATGACCACAAAGCTCTACAGTATATATTTACACAGGCTGCCTGGAATGGGAGAGCGGGTGAAGAGACTTACCGAACACCACACGACAAATCAGAGGGCAGAACAGGGTCAGCAGCCTGCTCACCTTCCTGCCCGAGAGGCATCTGAGGCTGTAAGGCAGACGGGCTTGATATTCCAACAGCACCTACCATATGACTCACCCCGGACTTTGGAGATACTGCTCACATATCTGAGTAGTCCTGTGCTTGTCTCAGGGAAACTCCACGCCCTGCAGTGGGACCGATCCAACTGCCAGCAATAATATACTGTGTTCAAGCCACTGCTGGACAAGTGGGCTCTTTGTGCTGCCAGAAGAGGCACATTCTGTATCTGTGCGGGGGGGGGGGGGGGGGGGGGGGGCAGACACGAAGGGGGTCCTGTCACCACACAGCCCAGGGATGGCAAGAGGACCCCAGAAGACACTCAGTCTGGCGCTCCTGGTTTACTGACGAAGAAATGGGGTCAATTCAACACACTCTGGGAAGAGCCAGGGCAAAGGGGTGAACTGAACACAAGAAACACCAACATGAACGATCGCGGAGCAAGCAGTGAGTGGCTCCAACGCCGAGGGAAGGGCAGTCGCCGGGATGAAGTGAGGAGTCAGGAGACTCTTTCCTCTGTCGCCTCATTCATGAGACAGATGCTCACTGGTGCCTCTGCGTGTCAGGCACAGCAAGGCGTGCTGGAGTTGTAAGGGGACAGTCCCTCCCTTCCCCCACTCTCAGTCTGGCGGCCAGGAAAGCACTGACAGCCTCTGATGAGCGCCCTGGGTGTACCTGTTGCTATAAGGCAGCACTTGGGAAGGGGAGCCCAGGGGGCAGCGAGGAAGGACAGGGAAAGGGACGAGGTGGATGCAAGGCAGGAAGAGACTTGTCAATCAAAAGGTGCTTCAGGTAAAGTGAGCTCTGAACCGGTCAGCCAGACAGCAGGTAAGGATTTGGAGGACTCAGGGCAAGGTGGAGAAGGCAGAAGAACCGGGCTGGCAGAACAGAGATCAGACCTTGAGAGTTCCCTGACGTCATGCTAAGGTGTTAGGATTTCATCCAACAGGCCATGTTGGATGTTCTTTTTCTGATCTGCCATGTGGCAGTTGCTAAAGGGATTAGGAGGACCAGACCCTGGCTTCAGACAAGTCGTTCTGAGAAGCACAAGGGAAAACACGTTTGGTGCAACAGACTGGAGCTTGCTGTAGGCATCTAAGGCAAGAGTCGGTGAAGGCTGGACAGTGGCAGTGGGGAAGGAGGGCAGAGCGCCTGAGGTACACCAAAGAGGCATCGTCAAAAGGATGTGCCACCAACTGGATGTGGAGATTAAAAGGGAGAGTCAAAGAAAATCTCATTTCTTTTGCATTCGTTCTGGTGGTCAGGAAGATCATTTACAAGACAGAAAAACTGGGGAGAGGCAGCAGGAGGAGACTGGGGGCAGAGGATGGATGTGAGGTTCCTGTGGGCCATTCAAGCATAGATACCTAGATGGACGCTCAGAGAAAGGCAGGGCTAAAGAAACAGAACTGGAGCCTATTGGCGACAGCGTCTGGGGGGCCAGTTACTGACGGGATATGCGTGGACTTTAAGGTCCAGCGGATCTGATCACATCCCAGCTGCCATCTAGTAGCTTGGAGTAGCTTGGATCTTGCCTTAAAGTAAATGTTAAATCAATACCATACGTTTAATATAAGAAGAACATATTTTCTTTGCTGAATGCACTTGGCCTATTCTAACTCTTAAGCTTGCCTATTCTAACTCTACTAACTGCCATCTAGCTGCCATCCATGTGACCTTGGGCGATGAAGTTAATGTTCTTGAGACTCTAGTCTCATCTGAGGAAATTCCTCCTAGAAATTAATGAGATCAGAAAAAGAACTTGATGTCATACCAGACACAAGATATTCCTTATTTTTCTCTTGCTCTCTCGTGATCATACACTGGTTCTTATTACGATAACTCGAGTACTAACCCCTGCAACGGATTACAAGCTTTCCTGCTGTCAGTCATTTGTCTTTAAATCCCCTTGACCTTCCTTGTATGAAAAGATTCTCAAATATTTGAATTGCCATAAGCCACAAGAAAAAATCAGGCCAGAATGGTCAGAGGACCAGGGGTTTCCTGCCCTTCACATTAAATAACTAATGTAAAGATCTCAAAACTGCTGTGTGGCTTAAGTGGTATTGATTTAATTCTGTGTTGGGGGCAGGGTGTGATGGAGGACAGAGACACTGGGGTCTGGAAAAGAGACAGAATGTTGTCAGTATAATAAAGCTTAGTCAACAGAACTTTACTCTTTACGTAAAACTATACTGTAATATTTCAGAGGAAGAGTGTCTACCAAAGTTAATATTGCATAATAAGCTTCTATCCTCTGGCTCTGTTCAAGTAAAAGTCTTAAACAAATGTTAAAGATAAATCTAGCAAATGGATCTTGCCTTAAACTAAATGTTAAATCAATACCATACTTTTAATATAAGAAGAGTATATTTTCTTTGCTGAATGCATTTTGCCTATTCTAACTCTTAAAATGAACATCTTTTTTTTTAATTTTTTTTGTAACGTTTATTTATTTTTGAGACAGAGAGAGACAGAGCATGAACAGGGGAGGGGCAGAGAGAGAGGGAGACACAGAATCTGAAACAGGCTCCAGGCTCTGAGCTGTCAGCACAGAGCCCGACACGGGGCTCGAACTCAAGGACCGTGAGATCATGACCTGAGCCGAAGTCGGACGCTTAACCGACCAAGCCACCCAGGCGCCCCTAAAATGAACATCTTAAATTACAATAAGATTTAAAAATCAGACGACTACCGCATACAGAATTCAATTCCACATAGCCAAGCTCATTCATTTTTCCTCTGGGTTTTGACTTCAAATTTGGGCTCCAATTTGTCTTACCTATTTTTATGGCTGCCTTCCTAGTCTGAGAATACCTTGGTCACTGGATATTTTATGTTATCTCCAACTTACTTGCTAAAAACACATTCACAATCACCTCTTCCTCCCTTCCTAGTCCTTCCCTGGCAGCTTCAGATATCCACTCTTTCATCCATGGCCCAGCTCTGCATACCTACTTCAGGTGTGTGTCCCAGTCATAAATATCTCAAAACAAACAAACAAACAAACAACAACAACCAAAAAAACCCAAAACCCAAAACAAAAATAAAAACAAAAACAAAAAAACCTCTCTCAAGTTTCTAATGTGAAATTACTTGACAATTGCCTTGAGGCTATCTAGTCATTTGGTTCATTTACTAATTTTGATTAAAAATAGAGAATGATTCAATTCAGAGCTATAGACTTCAGAACTTGTTTTACTCCTGGCTGTCTTCCACCTGCCCAGGTGTGGCTCGGCTGAAGCATGACCAGTCTGAGAGGGCACTTTGGTCCCTGAGTGCTGAGAAAGAACACATACTCACTCTCCAACATGCCACCTCTAGCCTGAGGCTCTTGCTGCTCCCCGACTGTCTGGACTCTGGATGGCCCCTTTTAACTCACAACCCACCTGGCCATCCCTCTTCGCCAGCTGTAAGGTTTCAACTCTTACTGACATATAGATCCAGGACACCTCTTCATTCTTCTCTGCCTTGAATAGATTTGAATTTCCCAGACTTGAATAAATTCAACTAATTTTCTGGGTCTAAAAGATCCCCTCCTATCTTGCTGCCAGTAGGAGGCAAAATGAAGGCAGGTAGATGGCCAGATTAGATGGCATCTGCCACTAAACCAGCAACACCCCCAGGCCACAGGGCTCCTGATTTGTGTTAGTTATCTCTCAGACACTAAGGACACGCACACATTCTGGGGCCAGAAGACTACTGAAAAGTAATTCTTTTAATTTAAACATTACCTTGAAACACACACACACACACACACACACACACACACACACACACCCTAACTAGACCGTGACTTGCATCAGAGGTCATGTAAAATGAACAGCATCTCATCACCACTATGCTTCACTCACAAGTGCCCTACAAGATCTACCAAAGGAGCAGCACCATATCCAGGGAACAGGCCATGGCTTTCTCACAGTATATGATGCTCCAAGATCGTCTTACTTTCTTCAGAACCCAATTCAGGTTCTGGGACCTCATGTGACCCAAAGAATTCTATTGGCAAATTCAGGGTTATTTGCTTTACTAAACTATTTCTCTATTTTCCTCTCCCAGGGAACACCTTAAATACCTTTTAATTTTTTTTTTAAGGTTTATTCATTTTTCAGAGACAGAACGTGAGCAGGGGAGGGGCAGAGAGAGAGCGAGATACAGAATCTGAAACAGGCTCCAGGCTCTGAGCTGTCAGCACAGAGCCCAACACGGGGCCCGAACTCACAGATGGTAAAATCATGTCCTGAACTGAAGTCAGATACCTAACCGACTGAGCCACCCAGGCATACTCCTTAAATACCTTTTAAATTCTTCTCTTTATGAAATATCTCTACTCATCCCTCCAACCAGAGGACCTGAGGTACGTCTCAGGTTTTGTGTAAGTAGACAAGGACAGTTAGCTCCTCTCCTGCTCTATTAGAATAAACTGGGACAGGAAAGTCTTTTGAAAATCAAAGATTTCACCAGTTAAATTGGTGAAACCTTTGGAAAGGCACTGTATTCCCATCTTTCCTTATTTAAAAGACACATACCCCTTGACTCAACAATCTCTTTCAGAAATCTATCCATACATGGTTACAGAAAAAAGATGTACAAAAATATTCAGTACAGTATTACAAAGCAAACAAACATGGAAAAAAAACCATCACCCTAGAAGGCACTTAAATTGTATATCAATAGGAGACTGGTTAAATAAATAATGGCTATGTATGTTTTGTGTAGAAAACATTTATGTAAAAATACGTAAGAAACATTAACAGTGTTTATCTCTGGGTTAAAAATTCTAAGTTAGAACATTTTCCACCTTACGTCCTTTATGAGATTTTTCTCCTATAAACTTGCACTTTTTTAGAAGTTTATTTTGAAAGGGTGAGAGTGAGAGAGCAGGGGAGGGGCAAAGAGAGAGGAAGAGAGAGAATCCCAAGCAGGCTCTGCACTGTCACCATGGAGCTGACACAGGGCTCGAACTCATGAACCATGAGATCATGACCTGCACTGAAATCAAGAGTGAGCCACACAGGCGCCCCTAAACTTAACACTTTTTTAAGTTAAGCTAGTTAATAGGGGATAAAAGTAAACCTTCATAAATTCAGGCTTACACCAAAGTTTTACTAAACTCTTCATTTTAACAATGTTATTCCATCTTTGTTAAACAGTAAATAGAACAAACAAGGCACAAAACTCTACAAAGCAGATACACATTAAACTGTGTTTGCTCCAGCAGCTAATGGTTTCATCGTTCAAGTTTAGGAATTTTGTCTTAGAGTCTCAGAAGATCAGTTTTTTTTTTTTTCCTCAAGCACCTGCTGTATGAGTTACAGACCCTTTTTTAAACTAAATGGCTTGATTTAACCACAGAACTTGTGCTAAACATGTGTTTACACTTAAAATCGGTTTTACTCTGGAAATTGAGGTGAGACTGGGGAGAGAAGCCCACAATGTTTGTCAAACCTAAAAAGAGGGGCGCCTGAGTGGCTCAGTCCATGAAACATTCGATTCTTGATTTCGGCTCAGGTGACAATCTCACAGTTCATGAGATCAAGCCCTGTGTCCCTGCATCTGGCTCTGTGCTGACAGCATGGAGCCTGCTTGGGATTCTCTCTCTGTCCCTCCCCTGCTCGCTTGCTCTCTCTCAAAATACATTTAAAAACAAAAACATGGGAATGCAAGCTGGTGCAGCCACTCTGGAAAACAGTATGGCGGTTCCTCAAGTAACTAACAATAGAACTACCCTATGACCCAGCAATGGCACTACTAGGCATTTATCCACCGATACAGGTGTGCAGTCTCAAAGGGACACATGCACCCCCATGTTTATAGCAGCACTATCCACAACAGCCAAAGTATGGAAAGAGCCCAAATGTCCATCAATGGGTGAACCCCCCTTCTCTCTCTCCCCTTCCCTTGCCTCACATGTGCTCTCTCTCTCCCTCTCTCAAAAATAAACATTAAAAAAAAATTTTTTTTAAAACCCTAAAAAGAAATACACACACACCCTCAAATAAGGGAAAAAAAAAAAAAAAAGACCGATGCCCAGGCCCTTTTATAGGACTTACAATATCTTTGGGTCTGGGAGTCCAATTTCTATATTTTTAACAAGTTCCCCAGGTAATTCCTATGATGGTGGTACTGTCTCCTGCACACTGGATGTAACTATGCTTAGCAAACACTGTCTTATCCAATGGAAACAACACAGCATAGAGTCGAAAATTCTGTGAATTCTGCACAACTCCAAGATTTTAAAGCAAGTAACTTTTACAAAAAGCAATGTGGAGTTTGGAGAACCCTCCAAACCCTGCCATCAACCCACATCTTTGGGCTTATTTGTGGTTGTCATGGGCGACATGTGGAAGGGCTATCTTTGGGGCTAGGAGTGAGCTTGAGTAGTACAGACCAGTGTTTCTCAAATTATGGCCACAATCACCTGACTCCTGGGCCCCGCCTAGACCAATGGCGCAGGGGCAGAACCTGGGGGTCTGCATCCAACCGTCTCCTTTCTCCCTCCCATCTCCACCCACCTTCTTACAACCAAGTCAAGTTTCCTAACTACTAAGTTAGTCTGGTATTTCCTGAACATCTGATTGTAAGTCACCCTGGGCCCCTGCTATGCCAGCCCCACCCCAGACCTAGAGAATCAAAATCTCTAACAGAGGTTCCGTGTGTTAAACCAGGGCCCCAAGTTAATCCCATAAACAGGGAG
The DNA here is from genome assembly GCF_016509475.1 of Prionailurus bengalensis. NCBI lineage: Eukaryota > Metazoa > Chordata > Mammalia > Carnivora > Felidae > Prionailurus > Prionailurus bengalensis. Next base: position 115,926,927 of record NC_057358.1, read on the forward strand.
GTTTGGGACACACAAATTCAGGTCAAACTCATCTGATAAAGATAAAGAAACCAAGGCCCAAGGAAGTTAAATAATTTCCCCCAAAGACTTAACACCTGATTAATGATTGCCGGGACACCGAAAACCTGGTGAGCTCACTCTTTGCTCTTATACCAATACTACTTATTAATGTTTATCATGAGTACCTGTGTGGTTTCTGATTCATCATGATGAGGCTGTAAGTAAGTGACTCATGAAGTCTGAACCCAGGGAGCATGTCGGAACATCTACCTGCTCGTTGGAGTTTTTCCACTTTCAATGTCAGGATGAGGAGAAATATAAACACAGCACAACTGATAAAAAAGCAAAGACAGTCCTACACATTCATAACCGGGGAAGAGGATTCGAAATTCTTGCTATTTCTTTGCCAAATATTAGAACCTTTAGCAAAAAGGTCTCTAACAAATTACAACACTTTTGGTCAGAACATCAGCCTGCACCTTGCTGTGGGAGAGCACAGAGGGCGTCTCCTACCGAGATTCTACAACCTTATCCTGGAACCCGTACCTCTACACCCATCAACGAGGAACAGGGATGGAAACAAGACCCCCAGCTTGGAATGCACACAGCAAGCTTTAATTCAGGGGGCGTTCAATCGAGTTATAATTGCCTCTAATTGGCCCTCCCACACAGTCTCACAATTTACAGCTGTAATCAGTTGCACAAAGAATGAGCTAAATTTCTTTTCTACCTTTGAAATCAGAATCCTCTCGGGTTAGGTTCCTACCATTACTGTTTTGATTTTTTTTTTTTTAATATACCAAGATATAAAAAAGGATGAATGAAGATGCAGGCAGATCTTTTGGAAATAAGCACTGATCCCTATGACCTAATGATAACCCGGTGGGATTCAAATTTGCAACAGAGACTGATGCCAATTCGGGGAAATGTTTCGTTCCAGGGCACGCCATCCAAAAAAACACATTCATCTGGTCAGACATTTTCCATACTCTGATTTTTATCTTTCTTGGCATGCTCGACTCTTCTCTAATAAAGTCACAACCCTTTGTTGCCATGGAACCCAATCAGACATGGAGCCTGTTACTATGACTTCCCTGCAAGTCTAAAAAAAGACCCAGTGACCAAAAGAACAGCCCTTTCTTAAAAAAAGAAGGAAAGAAAGAAAGAAAGAAAGGAAGAAAGAAAGAAAGAAAGAAAGAAAGAAAGAAAGAAAGAAAGAAAGAAAGAAAGAAAGAAAGAAAGAAAGAAAGAAAAATATGTATTTCCAAGGCAAAGAAGCTCCAAAAAATGACCCAACCCTTTCATACCCATTGATGTTTAAGATTTTATGCAAGCTAACTTAACTCTTGAGCCAAAGCTCAGCCAGTGTTTTATAGAAAAATTTTCAGCTGGGTCATTCCATAGAAGACAATTTTATAAATAAGTACCTGGCAAAGAGGGTAACTCTTCTTAGCATTTTTTTTTTTAATTTCTAGGCAAGCTTCCTGAAATTTGAGTAGCTATTTAGCAAACATATGTCAATCAGCAGCAACCAAACTGCAATATTCATTTCCATCGATACTTAATTTTAGCCAAATGCTCATTATTTCTCTGTGAAGAAAAGATAAGCAAAACAGTACAATCGACCCTGTGTTTGGTCATATCTGGAGCTGGGCTAAACCTGTAGAGAAAAACATGAGACGAACAGCAGAGCCACTTATGGAAAGTGAATTAACATTTGCTGAGTGCGTACCAGGAGCCAGGCGCTTTTATGTCACCGTGGGAACGCTGCAGCAGAGGCACTTGGTATCTCTCTCTTACAGATAAGGTACCAAGGCTCGGGGAGCTTAATGGCTTGCTCCAGCTGCGATGCTCGAATACTGTCGGCCTCCCAAAGCCAAAGCAAATCATTCATTAAACCAACATTTACTTTTGGCCTCACAGGTGCTATGCATTTTGTTAGGCTTCTTGTTCCTTACGAGGGAATCTGCAGGCTGTAAAGCTTGTCTGTAAAGAGGACATGGGAGTCTATGTGTAGTGTTCGGGCTGTACCCATTTATACTCCCCACCCTATCTGCCCGGCAGCAGCTAACCCTTGGGAGAATCAGGAGTAAATGCCCTGGCCAATTACATGTGATGACAAGGGGCCGGACACCTACTACCATCCCTCAAAAGGCTGGCTGCTGACGAAGCCTCCCCACCTTCAGCTCTACGGTGGGAAGGACCCTGACGCTCCAGGCACCTGTTCTTGTGCAGTTTGAGCAAGGAAGTACAAGCCGCACTATACACACTCACAACTATTCTATCCAACACTGGTTTGGGATGATCGGCTTTGACAAATGACTAGTAAAGAAGGAATAAGGAATGGGGGGGGGCGCCTGGCTGGCCTAGTCGGAAGAGCATGCAACTCTTGATTTCAGGGTTGTGAGTTCAAGCCCCACGTTGGGAGTAGAGCTTACTTTTCAAGAAGGAATATGTAAAAGTATGGAAGTTAATTTAGAAGTTATATTATTAATTATACCAGCTTTTTCAGCTAGAGATATTTCACTTATTTCCTCATATAATGAATACAACTACTTTGATTAAAAGAAATTTCAAAGGGGCACGCCTGGGAGGCTCAGGGGGTTAAGGGGCTGACTTCAGCCCATGTCATGATCTCACAGTTCATGAGTTTGAGCCCCGCGTCCGGCTCTGTGCTGACAGCTTGGAGCCTGGAGCCTGCCTCAGACCCTGTGTCTCCCTCTCTCTCTTCCCCACCCCTCTCAAAAAAAAACATTAAAAATAAAACTTAAAGAAATTTCAAGGGTTGCCCGGGTGGCTCAGTCAGCTGAGCATCCGACTCTTGATTTCGGCTCAGGTCATGGTCTCCGCGCCTTAGGATAGAGCCCGCATCAGGCGCAGCGCTGAGTGTGGAGCCTGCTTAAGATTCTCTCCCTCTGCCCCTCTCCCCTATTTGCTCTCGCTCTCAAATAAAATTTAAAAAAAAGAAGAAGAAAGAAAAATGAAATTTCAAAGACCAACACCACAGCACAGAGAGACACCACTTCACACCCACCAGAAAGACTATCATCAGAAGACTGGTTGTAAGCGGCGCCGGTGAAGACGTGGAGAAGTCGGAGCCCTCGTGCACTGCCCGTGCCATGTAAACCGGAGCGGCTGCTGGGGAAGAACACTCTGGCGGTTCCTCAAAAGGTCAAGCACAGAACTACCACGTGAGCCAGCAAATCTACGCCTAGGTAGGTACCCGAGAGATAGGAAAGCATATGCCCACGCAAAACCTGCACACACACGTTTACGGCAACACTGATCCTAAGAGCCCGACACTGGAAACAACCAACCCAAATGTGCACCAGCTGATGAGCGGATAAACAAAATGTATGGTGCAGCCACACGATGGAAGATCATTTCGCAACAGAATGAAACGAAGTGCGGACAGAAGCCACAACACAGACGAACCTTGGAAACTTGATGCCGACAGAAAGAAGGCAGACACAAAAGACCACGTGACATCTGATTCCATTTACAGAAAGTGTCCACAACAGGCAAATCCAGAGAAACAGAAAGTAAATTAGGGCTGGCTTGGCCTGGGGGTTTGGGAGGGAGGAAATGGAAAGTGATTGCTAATGGGTAGAGAGTTTGTTTTGGGGGCAATGAAAATGTTTTGAAATTGATTGTGGTGGTGACTGCACAATTCTGCAAATATACTAAAAAACCATTAAGTCTACACTTTTAAATGAGTGAACTGTATGGTACGTGAATTATATCTCAATAAGGCTGTTATTTAAAAGAACAAAAAAGAGGAAAAAAAACCAACCAGTTTTTTGTCTGTTCTGTTTTTGTTGTCCTATTAAGAAAAGACCGATGCCTGGGTGGCTCAGTCGGTTAAGTGTCTGACTTCAGCTCAGGTCATGTTTTCATGGTTCATGAGTTCAAGCCCCACATCAGGCTCTGTGTTGACAGCTCAGAGCCTGGAGTCTGCTTCAGATTCTGTGTCTCCCTCTCTCTGTTCCTCCCCTGCTTGCTCTCAGATGCTCGCGCTCTCAAAAATAAATAAACATTAAAATAGAAAAAAGAAAAGAAAAGAGCCCAAATGTCAAGACCACCTGACAAAGAAAACAGCCCAAACAAGATGGCCTGACCTTGGACAAGCCTCTGGGGATTCTCTGTGCCTTGTTAAGGAAACAAGGCTCACACCTTGATGCTCTCTTTGAGGTGGAAAAACCACTTGGATGAAAACCTCTCAGTGTTCAAAAACAGGGGAATCAGACCCCATCTGACCCCCCAGGCCAGGACCTATCCTACTCTAGCCCTTGTCTGATTCTTACCTTCACCCCAGGATCCATTCTTCAACCAACTCCTGAGCACCTGCCAGGTACAAGGCTTGATGCTAGACCATTTTCATAACCTCTAGTTCTAAGCCCACAACCCACAGGGAAGAGAAGTATCATTCCGATTCTACAGGTGCAAAACAGACTCAGAAAGATTATGCAGTTGGCCAAGTGGCAGAGAGAGCTTTTGAACTCAGAATCAAAGCCTGGGCTGTTTCTCTTATTCCTACATCAGGGTTTTTCAAACTGGCTCCACAGGCATATTCTTGGAAGTTCCACAGGTTTGCTACAGATGATTTTAAATGATGTATTTATTTAGATGGCAAAGAATATTAGTTTAACTGTATTTGGGGGATCCCAGGGATAACCAGCTGCTAACCAAGTACTACCCTGAGGTTCCAAGACCTTTCAGACTTCCACTCACACTGGGCCCAGCTATTAGTATTTCTTCAGTCAACAGGAAACGTGATGGCTGACTCCAGTTTCCTGGGACCGTACCACAAACTGAGTTACTTAACACAACAGAAACATATTATCTCTCAGTTCTGGAAGCCTGAAATCAAGGTGCCAGCAAGGCCATGTTCCTTCTGAAGGTGCTGGGATTAAGGCGTCTTTCCCAGCTTCTGGCAGCCTCATCAGGCATCCCTTGGCCTGTAGACAAATCACACCAATCCTGTCAGTCTTCACATTGTAAGTACTTTCCCTGGGTCTTCACATCATCTTTCTTCTCTGCATGCCTATCTCCAAATCCCCTCTTTTTGTAAGGACACCAGTCCTACTGGGTTACAGCCCACCCTGATGACCTCATTTGGACTTCACTACTTCTGTAAAGACCCTATTTCCAAGCAAAGTCATACTCTGAGGTATTGGGAGTTAGGGCTTTTGTAAAGGGCAAACTCACTCCTGTGTCTCCACTCACAGCTGGTCACCACACAATCCTCCAACACCCGCTGGGTGTCCTATAATTCAACTCAGTTCTGACACTACCGACAGACAGCATCAGATCACATAGCTGAAGGGTCTGCAGCCCCCTACTTCAGTCACCAATCCTAGTCCAGGTTGTTACCTGTGCTTCTGACCCACCGGCTATAAACTGGAGGTTTCCATGACCCTCTCTCCGGAGTCTATTAATTTGCTAGAGTGGCTCACAGACTCAGGAAAACATTTACTTACTAGACTACCAGCTTATCATCAAAGGATGTATCTCCGGAATAGCCAAATGGAAGATATGCAAAGGTGCACGGAAAGTGTGCAGAGCTTCCATGCCCTCTCTGGGAGCCACTGTCCCTGAATCTCCACGTGGTCATCAACCCAGAAGCTCTCTGAACCACAACCTTCTGGGGTTTTATGGAGGCTTCATTATGAAGGCATTGATAGATTAAACCACTGGCCATTGGCGACTACATCAACCCAGGCCCTCTCCTCTCCTAGGAAGTGGAAGGTGGGACTGAAAATTCTAATCTTCAAACCAAGGTCTCTATTCTATTCTACCCGCCCCCCCCCCAAGCCCTATCCTCAGGGGCTTCCCAAAAGTAACCTAAATAACACAAATTCCAGTGCGGTTGAAAGGGGCTTATTATATAAATAACAAAAGACACCCATTTCACTTTTATCATTACAATCACTTAGGAAATTCCCAAGGTTTTAGGAGCTTTGTCAGAAACGGAAACAAAGACCAAATATATACCTTTGCCCCTTGAACAACATGAGTTGGAAGGACCCAGGTCCACTTACGGGTGGGTTTTTTTTATAGTACAGTACTGTATATGTCTTTTCTGCTCATGATTTTCTTAGTAACTTTTTCTTTTCCCTAGCTTACTTTATTGTTAAGAATACAGTATATAATACACATAATCTACAAAATATGTGTTAATCGACTGTTTAGGTTAGTGGTAACCCATCAACAGTAGGGTACTTGCAGGTTTTTTTTGAGCGGGGGCAATTAAAGTTACGCAAGGATTTTCCACTGTGTGAATGGGGGTGTCAGTGCCCCCAACCCTTCATTGTTCAAGGGTCAACTACTTGTTATTATAAATTACAATATCACAGACTTCAACATATCTTTTTGAGGGGACACAATTCAACCCATAACCCTGACTTTAAATATAAACGATGCAGCATTTCCCGATGAAGGTCAAAGGGGGTCTCACAGTGAAAGGAGGTGTCATACACAGAATTTTTCTAACAGGGAAGTTAACAGACTGAGCCTTCTCCATATTATAGAACAGGTAACAGAAGCATTCTAAACGCAAAAGAAAACCTGTTCTGTACTGATTTAGATTATCTGTGTATTAAGCTAGTGTTCAATTGTTACTATCTTTGTATTTTATGTGCACTTGAAAATTTTCATGCTAAAATGTTAGGAAAAATTTCCTTAGACCGTTGATGAAACCTGCTAATGAGGTCTTTGTTCTTAAATTTTTTTTCTTAACGTTTATTTACTTTTGAGACAGAGACAGACAGAGCATGAATGGGGGAGGGTCAGAGAGAGGGAGACACAGAATCTGAAACAGGCTCCAGGCTCTGAGCTGTCAGCACAGACTGCGAACTCACAGACTGCGGGATTATGACCTGAGCTGAAGTGGATGCTTAAGGGACTGAGCCACCCAGGCAACCCATGAGGTCTTTATTCTTAAAGAACACCTAAGTAAAAACACCAATTAGCATCTCTGAACAAACACTTCTTTATAAGCCAAAAGCAGGGAAAAGATAAATTTTAAAACACAAAGATAAGTGTACCTGTCCTTCTAATTAGACTTATTTAAATAACAAATATGGCCAATGCCTTAACTCATCATTTGAGGTCCTTAAACACTGAACTCCGAAAAAAATAAAGTCCCACCATCTGTTGGAATGTACGAACTCAAATATTACACTAATATCTACAGCGTGGTTTGAGGTGTTGGGGTTTGGAGGCAACGGCCAAGAAAGAATTCTTGAGACAGCTTCGGGGCAAAAGGGTGGTTTTATTAAAACACAGGGGACAGGATCTATGGGCAGAAAGAGTTGCATTATAAGTGTGAGGAGTGATTATATAAGATTTTCTATCCTATGGAGGGGAGGGTGACAGGGTCCCAGAAAATTGTAATTGAATCTATAGGTTTCTGGAAAGTTTGGTTATTGGTAAGATTGCTTTTTTCTCGTAAATCATTAAGACAGTTGCAAACTGAGGTGCTTGGGTGGCTTAGTCAGTTGAATGTCTGGCTTCGGCTCAGGTCACGAGCCCACGGTTCATGGGTTCAAGCCTTTGTCGGGCTCTGGGCTGACAGCTCAGAGCCTAGAGCCTGTTTCAGATTCTGTGTCTCCCTCTCTGCCCCTCCCCACTCACACTGTCTGTCTGTCTCTCTCAATAATAAAAACATTGTAAAAAAAACTTTTTGTAATAAATAGAAAAGTTAGTTGCAAACTGATAGAAACACTCAGGTCCCACATGACTGTGATCTCCATGAGGTAACCACAAGTTTTTCCCTTTCCTTTGTTCTTGGGCAGCCAGGAGTGCCTGAGGAATGTCACGCAGATCCCACCTGGGGGGAGGGGAGGAGAGGGCCTATTAGCTAGTGCTTTGCCTTCAGCTTGCCTTCTGCTCCCTCATTATCTATGCATGAAATTCCTTTTTTTTTTTTTTTTTGAGAGTGAGTGCACGTGAGTAGTGGTGGGAGAGGGAGAAAGAGAATCTTAAGCAGCCTCCACACTCAGAACGGACCCCAACGGACCCCAATGTGAGGCTCAATCCTACAACCCTGGGATGATGTGACCTGAGCAGAAATCAAGAGTGGGACATTCCATCAACTGAGCCACCCAGGTGCGGCTATGTATGAATTCTTAACTCATTCTTTTCTTCCTTGCTTCCTTCCATTTCTCTATCCATCCAAACACCTATTGTGCATTTTGTGCCAAGCACAGGAGCCACAGTCCCTGCCCACTTTCTGGTGGGGAGAGAAACAAGTCAACCACAAATGACTAGAATATAAACGCTCACGGCAGACTTGGGCACAGGCAGGGGGGCCGGCCCAGTGGGAGATGAGAAAGGGAGTCTGGGAAGACCCTTTCAGCATGTTATCTCAGAAGCCTTCCACACCCTTCTAAGGAAAGAATTCTCTTTCCTTTTTACGTGAGGAAATGATCTAAGACGAGCTCACACAGTGTGTAAGAACTGAAAACCCAAAACCCTGACCCATCCTCCCAAAGCCCTGGGACCACACTGCCCCTCAGAGCTGTAAGCACACCCTCGGAGGGCGGGGGGAAATGCATTTAGAAGACCTGGCCACTCCTCTCCTCACCTCCGCTGCTGCTAGCACCCTCCTCCCAGGCACCGTCACCACTCCCCACCTGCGCCAGCTCATGCCCACCTTTAATCTGGACCCAAGGCAACCTTGGAAAATATAAACTGGCCTCCCACTACCTCTTAGACCTTGTGTCCTCACTCTGCTCCTGCCACAAAGCCTCTGGGATGTGCCTCGCACACAACAGGCATACAACTGTCTCAGGCAGTCTGTACTTGCTGTTCAGGCTCCCTGGATGGCTCTTCCCCTTAGACAGCTGCCCAGCTTACTTCCTCAGATCCTCCCTCACGGACCTCTCTGGGAAGAGCTTTCCTTGAGTCTCCTATTTAAAACTGATTCTTTCTATGGGCCTCCCCAGCCCCCTTTCCTTGGTTTGTCTGTGAACACTTATCACCATTTAACATATTATATGTTTTCCCTGTTGGTCTGGTCCCTCTACCTGGGCTTATCAGACTATAAGCTTGACGAGGGTGATTTCTGCTTTAGTTCCTGGGACGCCTGGCACATAGTAGGTGTTCAATACATATTTGTTGACCTAGGCTGAAAGCAGGATGGTTACAAGCATGATTCATGCCCGGGCTGCTTATGCATGGGCTCTCCCACACACCACACTCCCGGCTTGGTGAGAGGCAGTAATGAGACAACTGGGCGGTACGGGGTGGGAAGAAGCCAGCCCAAGGTTTGCAAGGAAACTCATTTGTCTTGTTTTGTTTTTAATGTTTATTTTTGAGAGAGTGAGCAAGTGGTAAAGGGACAGAGAGAGAGGGAACAGAGGATCCGAAAGGGGCTCATGCTGACAGCACAGAGCCCAACACGGGGCTCGAAGTCGCGAACTACAAGATCGTGACCTGAGCTAAAGTCGGAGGCTTAACCCACTGAGCCACCCAGGCACCCTGCAAGGGAACTCATTCTTAAACTCGATGCCACGAAAAGGTGCCTGAGCGACTCCTTCTCCATGCCACAAGCTGTGGAGATACAGGCACCATCAATCTTGATGCTACTGTCCAAGGAAGCACATTAGAACCAGTGGTCCCACGGCTGTCAATCTCAAGGTGTGGTCCCGGGTGACAGGGACTCAGACAAAGAAATGAGGGGAAGTGGAGAGAGGCCTACATTTTTGCCTCCTCTCAAAGTGCAAATCAACAACAACAAACAAACCTCTGTCAGGGCGCTCGAGAAAGTCCTTGATTTTCCGAGCTGAGCTCTACCCGTTCGCAGAAGGGGTATTTTCTTACACTGGCCTTTTGAGCCCTGGGTCTCGGAAAGCTCACCAGAGCTACTAAGAGAAAAGCACAAGGGTTCAGTTCTCCAGAAACTTTTGGACAGCAAAGGGTGGACTCTGAACTTGCCTACATGGCGCCTGGCAGGAGTCAGACAGTCTAAGCAACTAAGCATCTGCTGAGTCCACAGGGTGACGGACGATGAAGCAGCAGCCACAACAGGATCGCACAGGGTCAAACGGCAAAAGCGGTCCAAGGACGACAAACGGAATACTCTTCCGTGGGGAGGACTGTGTGCCACAGGATGCACTTCTGCCAGATTCCAAACTCATCCTCATTCTACTCCCCTGTGAAAAATCCTGGCTGCGTGCCGCAGACCGAGTGGGGGGCAGGAGAGGAAATGGGAGTGACACATAATAGTAACAGGAGATCCACAAGCACCTGACTTTGTAAGGTTCTATGTAAGGCACTAGGGTGCCATTCGGCTCCGAAATTCTACGAAAGAACTAACGTCGCTGCAAGGCTGATTCTGAGAAGCAAATAAAACCCCACTGAAAAATGGTACTATAATTTCTCAAGTTTGCGTCAGTCTGTTCTCTTTCGTGAGAAAAAAGGTGACTGGTTTAAGGTTACAAAGGCAACGTTCCACTATAAAAACCTGCTGGTTGCCATGACAATTAATATCTCTGTTCCTCCCTTTCCTGCAGCATCCTTCTTCCATCTGAGTCAAATCAGAGCAGCTCTGTGACGCCCATGATTTAGTGTTTCCTCTGCACAAGGATATCACAGACGTGCATGGACACAAAACACGTACCAAAAGGCTAATCAGAGGTGAACTTAAAAATCTGTCCTCCTCTGCCAATGGTGTCCTACAAACAACTACCAGGGACGCCCCTGCAGCAGGGCGTGAGAAGGGAGGGTGGCCCAGAAAGGCTTAACAGCGGACACCCACTCTTTTCTTCGGGGTGGGCTCTGGGTCAGTCCTTCCCAGAAGGGTCCACGTGAGGCCAGGGCTCCCTAGAGCACCATCATTATTTGTCTGCAGGCTGTCCTCCCCAGCCTGCGCTCTTTGTGAGCACTGCCCACGTCTGAGTCACCTCAGGGCCTAGAGGAGCACTGGGTACAAAATGGAGCACTCAGGACAAGAAGGGGGCTTTGTGATAAAGCAGATGCACCTCACGTTTTATGGTAAGATCTGGAGTTTGGGTCTACCCTGCTTCAAACAGGCCCTGTGGGAGAAAAAAGCCAGAGGAGAATTCTAGATCCACGCTCTAGGGTGCGAAGCTTGGGATATCAACAGCGCAGCCCTGGTCCTGGTTTCCACCACTGCAGTCATGAGTCTTGACCGCTGAGCCTTCCCCAGATCCAGGGCAAAACAAAGAGAAAATCAGAAAGTTATGGCCAATGATGTGATTTATCGTCTCGTGATAAAGGTTCTCACGTAGCTACATTCAACTGCAAAAATGTTTGCTTTAGAAAAGCTATGAAAATACGGGAAAGCTAGAGGAAAGAAAATAGAGCACCCATCATTTTACTACCCAGAGGTGACCAGTAGTCTGCACTTGGGTGTCTGTTATCACCGTCCCCGCTGATGTGGAAGCAGGTCACCTAATGGTCAGGAACGAAGGCTCTGGAATGCAAACCAAGCTGGGTTCAAGTCCCACACTTCTTGTATGACCCTGCACAAGTCATTTACCTGTTTGGGCTTCCATTCTCCAACCACAGAATGAGGACAACTCCCATTCGGCACTGTCATAAGAATTGTTTTAACCCGTGTAAAGCCTGTCACGGTGCTGGCAGAACTTACTTATGCCCGCTCTACTAATATCCTATTTGTACATGCCACTTCATAAACAAAAACGACTGTCTTCTGTGCAAATAGTTTGTAAACCCTTTCAATCGACACAAAAGCACAACCCACTGACATGTCAATACATACACTTCTATAAACTGATGATTTTAATCCTGCAACAAGAGCTTACATGAGACCAGTGGTTCTTCATCTTTTTTACAGGTCACCTGCCACTGACAATCATTCCAAAGAAAGTTGTGGAACTTCTCCCTAAGAAATACGTACAAATATACGAAGACCACAGAGCCTAGGCTAAGACACAGAACAGTGGCCCTGATTTCATGCACGTTTAATTTAATATTCTGAAGTAATGAAACATTCAAAAGGTAACAGGATTACAAATTAATGTACTGTGGAAATGGATGCTCTAAACTTTTCATACTGTGGTAGTGACATGAGAAAAACATAAATTCACTCACATGAGAGGCACAGGATTTAAGTCATTTTTCCTCTCTGTTCATACATGCATACTTCAGTACTCCTAAAAATATACTGATTCTACTTATCACTAAAGGGGAATAAAGCACTAACACAGGCAACATGAATCTTTTTTTTTTAAGTTTATTTACTTATTTTTGAAAGAGAGAGCAAGTGAGCACAAGCAGGGGAGGAGCAGAGAGAGGGAAACAGAGAATTCCAAGCAGGCTCTGTGCTGTCAGTGCACAGCCCGAGGCGGGGCTCGATCCCACATACCTTGAGATCATGACCTAAACTAAAATCAGGAGTCTGATGTTCAACAGACTGAGCCACCCAAGCACCCTGCCATATGAAGGAATCTTAAAAGGATTATCCTTAAGTGAGGGGCGCCTGGGTAGGTCAGTTAAGTGTCTGATTGGCTCAGGTCATAATATCACACTTCATGTGTTCGAGCTCCACAATGGGCTCCACGCTGACAGTGCAGAGCCTGTTTGGAATTCATTTTCTCTCTCTCTCTCTCTCTCTCTCTCTCTCTCTCTCTCTCTCTGCCCCTCCCCTGCTTGTGCTCTCGCTCTCAAAAGAAAGAAAGAAAGAAAAAAAAAAGAAAGCATTATGCTAAGTGAAAGAAGCCACGCTCAGAAAGGCTATATACTGATTCCATTTATAGTGCACTCTGGAAAAGAAAAAAAAATCACAAGAATAGAAATCAGACCAATGGCTGCTGGGGCTGGGGACAGCAGAGAAGATGGTCTAAAGAACAAAAAGGAATTTTCTGGAGTGAGAGAAATATTCTGTATCTTAACTGGATGGTGATTACAAGACTGTGCTTGTCACAATTCACATAACTGAACACGTAAAGGGGGAGATTTACCGTATGTAAATAATATCTCAAAAAATAAGACATTGACACATTAATTTTTCTAGACATTAACAAGAAAGGCTAAATTCTTGACAACGTCTGGAAAACTGCCTACCAGAAAATTCAAAATAACTTTATATTTCCTTTCAGGCAAAGTTAAAATGCACACAAACTGGAAACAAATACTACTTAACACCTACACAAAATCTAGCATCATTATGAAAATTTCCTGTGAGAGATATTAAAACGGGGTTTTAACAAATCACTCTTATAAGTACAAGTGCTTGACAAAGCTACTTAAGAACAGATGGTAAAGTTGAAGATATTCTTTTTCCTCTGCTCCAGTACTGTCACTTCTAGGCAGCTTCCCCAAAGAGACTCTCCCACAGTATACAGACCTCTGAATCAAGCTACCTGTCCACCATGAGGAGAATGGCTATACACACTTTGGTTTATTCATATACTGAAATAATGTACAGCAGTTAAAAAAAAAAAAAGGGAATGAAGCAGGATAAATTTTAAAAACACCATGCTGGGGGAGCCTGGCTGGCTCAGTCAGAAGAACATGCAACTCTTGATCTTGGGGTGGTGAGTTCGAGTCCCACCATGGGTATAAAGATTACTTAAATAGAACTTCAAAAAAAAAAAAAAAGGCTAACCCCCCCCACAAAAAAAAAATAAAAATAGGAAGTGAAAATAAAATAGCAAGTTACAAAAGAGATGTCATGTGTATAAATATTTAATACAAGAAACAATATTACATATTGCTTATGGGTTCATTCAATGCATAAAAGTTTGCAAAGGAATGAAGCACAACAGTGTCAGGTTATGGAGACCGCTGAGGACACTGGAAGGGAGAACCGTATCTGGGGCCATTTATTTCTTAACAAGTGGCAGCAATTGGATGCAAACATGGCAAAATGTTACCATCTGTTAAATCTAGGACACAGGTAGAGGGGCATCATATTTTTAAAACTGTTTCATGTCTGACTCATTTACTAATTAAAAATATATCTGTCTACTATATAACCAGAACTATGTGGTTAATGATTTGATACGGGTTTTCCTCATGCTCAGAACATCCTCCCCTGTGTGGATCTGGTTTACTTTTTAAATATGGCATAAGCTGAGGTTTCTGATGGGCCATTTCATTACCTTATAACCTGAGAATCTGATGTCACTGCATTTACTTCCAGAGAACATACCCAAGCAAGCATAAACTTAAGAAAATGAAAATCCACCAAGAATTTAATAAGCTAGCTGCCCCAGACAAACACCCAGGCTCATTTTAGGCTAATGGGTAAATAAACTAAGGAACAAATATTTTATTTCAGTTTTTTTAATGTTTATTTATTTTGAGAGAGACGGCATGAGCAGGGGAAGGTCAGAAAGAGGAGGAGAGAAAGAATCCAAAGCAGGCCCTGCACTGTCAGCATGGAGCCCAACATGGGACTTTATCTTACAAACCTTGAGATCATGACCTGAGCTGCAATCAAGGACTGGCCACTTAACCGACTGAGCCATCCAGGCTCCCTGGAACAAATATTTTAAAGAATTATTTACTAACAAAGAAACTGTGATTTCTGAAATGTCCAAAGTATCAGAAAAAATAATCTCTGTAGATGGATTTAGAGTCTCTTCCAACAATATGTGTATTATTTAGCAAATCTGTTACCGTTAAAATTACCCCGAATGTACAACAAATTACTTCAAAACGGAAGGTTGAGAAGGTATCAACGCTTAAAGATAGCCACGTAAAACAAAACCATTTCATTCATTTCCTATTTGCCCAAAGAAATAAAAGCTTCCAACAACGTCTGCTGGAGTGGGACTCAATTTGCAAAACTGTCTTCAAACAGCAACAAGGCTGAAGAGCTCTCATTTTGACTCTAAGACTTCCTTTAAAAATAAGATCTTATGGGGCACCTGTGTGGCTCAGTCCGTTAAGCCTCTGATGCTCAATTTTGGCTCAGGTCATGATCTCACAGTTCATGGGTTCAAGCCCTGAAATTAGGCTCTGTGCTAACAGCGTGTGTGTGCACACGCTCTCTCTCAAGATAAATAAAAATAAACTTAAAAAAAAAAATCTTAGGGGCACTTGGTTGGCTCAGTCGATAGAACATGTGGCTCTTGATCTCAGGGTTGTGAGTTCAAGCCCCATGTTGAGTGAAGAGTTTATTAATAAACAAAAAATAATTTTTATTTAAAATTTTTAATGTTTATTTATTCTTGAGAGACAGAGACACAGAGCATGACCAAGGGAGGGGCAGAGAAGGAGACACAGAATCTAAAGCAGGCTCCAGGCTCTGAGCTGTCAGCACAGGGCTCGATGTGGGGCTCAAACCCACAAACCATGAGATTATGATCTGAGCTGAAGTCAGATGCTTAACCGTCCGTCTGAGCCACCCAGGTGCTCCAAACAAAAAAAAAATTTTTTTTAATAAAAATGAGAGCTTAATTTGAGCCCTCAGTAGATAAAAAACTTTCTTGCCATCAGATCATTGTTAGTGAAATTTCTCAATGGTAGGATTTAATGTGCTCCCACTCACCAAATAACAGAGCATTTCTGAGGGCTGAAAACAGACCAAGATTGGGTAGAAGAGCCTTTGGGGCTTCAAGGTGGTCACAGGACATAAATGAATGAAAGAAGACTCTTGCTTCAGGGCACCTAAGTGGCTCAGTTGTTTATGTGTCCAATTTCGGTTGGGGTCATGATCTCATGGTTCATGAGTTCAGGCCCTACATCAGGCTCACTGCTGTGAGCACAGAGCCTGCTTTGGACCCTCTGTTCCCCTCTTTCTGCCCCTCCCCTGCTCGCTCGCTCTCAAAAATAAACAAACATTAAAAAAAAAGAAGAAGATTACCCAACAGATGCCAATTCAGTGAGTAGCTCTAAATTGCTCAGTATAGGAGGTAAACTTTGGCTGGCTTCATACAACAAATATTACTTGGTAATTGCTTAAAGTCAGGAGGCTTTTATAAACATGATGCCTTTCTCAAATGAAAGCACACACGATGAAGGCATATTCATTCCACCATTAATATGCTCTTGGGTCAGGTTATGAAATGGTAAGTGTTAGTTTCTGGACACACACAACAGTTTTAACCTCCTTCCGTGTCATATGGGAAGATGACAAGGCAGGTGAACCTCTCAATAACTAACATACGTGCACAAAACAACCCCTAAATACCTAGTGATATTTAGCAAGCCACAGGGGTAACTTACAAACAAGGATACTCAAGCCAAATAAAGGAACAGCTTGGGGCACCTGGGTGGCTCAGCTGGTTAAGCGTCCAACTCTTGGTTTCAGCTCAGGTCATGATCTCGAGGTCCACGATGACAGCACAGAGCCTGCTTGTGATTCTCTGACTCCCTCTCTCTCTCTGCCCCTCCCCCGCTCATTCTCTCAAAACAATAAACCTGGGGCGTCTGGGTGGCTCAGGTCATGATCTCCCGGTTCATGAGTTCGAGCCCACATCGGGCTCCACATTGATGGCATGAAGCGTGCTTGGGATTCTCTCTCTCTCTCTCTGCCCTTTCCACACACACACTCTCTCTCTCAAAATAAATAAATAACCTTAAATAAACAAATAAATTTTTTAAAAAGCTGGGTACAAACTCTTCTTAAATTCATTATCCTAACATGAGTGACAAATGAACTTAAATGTCCTAGTACGAGGATAGCACGAGGGCACCCGTGTTTACAAAGAGGAGGGCAGGCCTGAAAGAGGCCTGCTGCCCCACAGAGCACGAAGTTGGGCCGAGTCCCTGCCCTTCCATCTCTCCAGCTGGGATGGTCAGCTACAGGTGAGGAGGGCAGCGAAGCCGGTGTAGGAAGCAACAATACACATTCTTCATACTGTAACAGTATGGAGTGGAAGGTCAGGATTCTACAGTAAATAGAACCTGTTGAGAGGCATTATCTAGTTCGAGAGAGAAAGCTGAAAGCAAATGTTTTAAAAAAACAACAAACTTCACCATCTCTTCCCCTCCACCTTTTGGTCTTTCCTTACTACAAATGGCACTAGAATCATGTCTGTTTGAAAGTTTCTTAAATGAATGAGCCAGAGTTTTCAAAATGCTCATTTCCAATCCTGGTTTGAGCAGGGAAGGGGATATCAATCCAGAAAAAATGTACCAAAATTATAAAGTTTGATTCACTAGTCTTTTTAAAAAAGTTTTAAAACCCAGAGAAAAAGTAGAAATTTTTAAAAATAAAACAACAGATGTGGACAGCAGTATATTTTAAAGGCAGGTAACTATGCAAAAAATGATAGAGGAATAACTGTCACTTATGTATAGATTTGTTAAAGGGAAAACAAACTCTAAATGGGCCAAAGATTGGGGCACCTGGCTGACGCAGCACAGCATGCAACCTTTGATGGTGAGGTCATGAGTTCAAGCCTCATGTTGGGGACAGAGTTTACTTAAATTGTAAAAAATTGGCTAAAGACAAAATTTATAAAAATAATCATAGATAAAATGTCTTAGAAGAACACGGTGTTTGGGTTTTTAAAAGAATCTTAAAGGCCACTGTAAGAATGATACAAATCCTTGGGGCGCCTGGGTGGCTCAGTCGGTTAAGCGGCTGACTTCGGCTCAGGTCATGATCTCGCGGTCCGTGAGTTCGAGCCCCGCGTCGGGCTCTGTGCTGATAGCTCAGAGCCTGGAGCCTGTTTCAGATTCTGTGTCTTCCTCTCTCTGACCCTCCCCTGTTCATGCTCTCTCTCTGTCTCAAAAATAAACAAACATTAAAAAAAAAAAAAAAGAATGATACAAATCCTACAAGCCCTCAAATTTTTATATTTCTTTATGGCAAGGTCTGGTTAATATTCATTGTTTGCTACATGCTAGGCTCTATGCTCAGCACACACACAATATATTGTTGAAACAGTGTAGTAGGTAGAATCCTAAGATGGTCCCCAAGATTCCCACCTGCTGGTATCCATAACCTATATGTTACCCTTCCCTTGTGTGTGAGCAAGACTTGTGACTACGAGGAGGCTTCACTCCCAAGATTAGGTTACATTATACAGCAAACATGAAAATATTTTGCAGATGTAATTAAGGTTCCTAATCAGCTGACTTTGGTAAATCAAAAGGTGGATTATCTGGGTATACTTGGCCTAATCAGGTAAACCCTTTAAGAGAGGGTCTAGAGGAAGAGACAAAATGCAAGAGAGTTGTTCCATTGGTCTTGAAAAAACAAACTACCACATTATGAGAGGGCCAAGTGCCAGGGACGAGGGGGCAGCTTCTGGGGCTGAGGGCCACAGTCTTATAGCTGCAAGGATGTTAATTCAGTAAATAACCAGTGAGACTACGGACTAGACTGCAGTCATGGCTGACACCTTGATTTTAGCCTGATGGAAGTCTGAGCAGTGGATGCATACAGCAAACACTGAATAAATATGAACCAGACCTTATCATGAACAACGTGGAGGATGCGGATAGGCTGCACCTGCCTTCCTGGTCCACGGAAACTGTGACATGGTCATAGGTTTTTAGGTTGCTAATCTATAGTAATCTGTTACACAATAATAGAAAATAGAGTCAGGAATGACAAACTGGAGAAGATATGTGGACAAAACAACTTATTTAAGGAGTAAAAAAAACTTCTGCAGAACAATTTAAAAGATTAATAACCCAGTAGATAAATGGCCAGAATTTATTAACAGTTCACAGCCCAATGATGAAATATGCGAAAATATGATCAACCTTTTGTAGTAAGTTACATAAGATGTAGCCACTGGGAGAATCTGGGGGAGGGATACATCCCTATACTATTTTTTGCAACTTCCTGGGGGTCTCTCATTATTCCAAAATAAAAAATGTTTAAATATGACCAACCTAATTTTATCAGGAAAAATATAAATTAAAACGAGCTACCAGTTTTCATGCAGCAGACGGTCGGGATCAAAACATTTTAGAATACACTGTGTCAGAAAGTTTTGAGTTGAGGCATGCTCATACACTGAAGGGTATACAAACTCTTATCAGTTCCATTCACTGCTGCCTAGCTCCTAGCGTGTGACAAAGGAGGTACAGTGTTCAATTCGGCAGTATCATAATTTAAAATACATATACTCTGGGGGGCCTGGGTGGCTCATTCGGTTAAGCATCCAACTTCAGCTCGGGTCATGATCTCAGTTTGTGGGTTCGAGCCCCGCGTTGGGCTCTGTGCTGACAGCTCAGAGTCTGGAGCTTGCTGCGTACTCTGTGTCTCCCTCTCTCTCTGCACCTCCCCCGCTCATGCTCTGTCTCTCTCTCTCTCTCAAAAATAAACATTAAAAAAAAATTGTTCTAAAGAAAAAAGAATTTAGCTTAACTAATATATTCTTCACATGTGCACAAGGAGCATGTCCAAGGACAGGCAAGGTAGTCTGGAAGCAATGTACGTGTCCTTTAACAAGGTAGTCATATTAAATAGATTATGGAATACCCATAAACTGGAATCCTGTCAGCAATTAAAATAAGGTAGATTGACCTGCACTGATCTGGCTCAAGAGTAGAGTATCTTTTCCAGCTTCTCAAGTCCCATAGTGCAATTCTGCAACACACCCACATTCACGCATTCATTCCATCAGTATTTACAAAGCCCCAACCGTGTACCGAGATCCACGTGTAGATAAAAAGAACACGACCATCCCATGTGAAAGGATGGAGCAGGTGTCCACAGGCACAGAGGGGAGCCATGGGAGTCCACAAAGAAGGATGCCAGAGTTCCAAGGGCTGAGAGCGGAAGAAAGACAAAGATCAGATGAGAGACTCTGGGCGGCAGGGGAAGAAACTGGCATTCTGTCCTCTTGAAGGATTTGAAGGAAGGATTCACAAGACACTTTGCAAAGCATACGTTGACGGTTTCAAAACCAAACAAAACCAAAAGGAGTGGTCCAGTTCTGAAGAAGTTATAATCTAGAGACCATCTCTGATGTCAACAGAGGTGTCTTAGAGTATCTCAACCTGAGCGCCTGAGGGCAGTTGAGTCACTCGGGCACACCTGTTCAGCTCGTGCCTGAAGATGTGCTAATTCCTAGAAAACAGGAGGACTGCGTGAAGTCCTCTTCAACCATGCCATCTTGTGGGGTGGATTCAAAGGAGACACTTCAGACACTGTCCTCATCGGGAGAAATATTTACAAGTGGCCCTCTCAAGTGTCTGCACCTGCTTCACTCCACCATGTTCCACCGACTAGCTCTGCGCCCAACAGTGAAGAACTGAATCAAAGCAGCAAACTATTAAGCTCCGTTTCTTCAATCTTCCTCTCAGCCTTCTGTGCTTATGGCTGAAGCTTTCAAGCACTTTGCCTGATGCCAATACGCAGCCCGAACAGCTCTTACTGAATGGGCCTCATATTTTCAGATAAATTAAAACCTATGCCAACTAGAGAGTCAGTCTCAAATACAGGCCACCTGTTCCAATTAGTGAGATTAAAATAGTACACCACTGACTATCTGAGATCGAGTTCCACGCCTTCTGGATGATCACAGTATCTTTACAAAGACAGAAAAAAGGGACTTTTGGCCCCAACACAGTTGCACGCACTGGAGTAAATATGCTGAGGTGCTAAAGCAGAGCTTTCACTGAGGGCTTACTTTATTTTTGGACAAGCACTTGTATCAAAATTCCCATGGAAGGCTGCAGCTCAAGGCACCATTTAATTTCCTTACAACAAGCCTACATACACATCTTAATTAAATTCAAGTTTACTTCAGAAAAACAGAGAGCTTAAATTTCATTTCCACCCACTTTCTGTCCTTGCCTGAAATTCCCAGAGTCCTTATTTTCTGACATTCCACTCTTTAGCCTAAGGCCTTCTGTGGCCCCTCAGTTTCTCTCAGGTGGTCAGAAGATGAGACATCTGGCTTGGAACAGGTACGTCTTTCATTTTTCCAACCTCTTCCAAGTATTCCCACCCAGACAAGGCTGCCTTCAAATCACTAGAGTGGGTTTCTGTTCACCTCCAAACACTCACATTTTCACCAGCCATGAAAAAATATTTCTAAGCATCTTCTAAGTCGTGGGTCTAAAAGAAGTATTTCTAAAAGAATGAGAAGAGATGATACATTAAGACCAGTGTTTTCCAAAAGGATTCTGAATTATTTTAGGTGGCATGAAAAGAAAGCAGTAACACAGAATCACAGTGAGCCAGTAACTTCCTTGAAAACAACCCTCAAGGCCATGCAGGTGATTCATCCAGGAGAAAGTCTCTGTTCAGTGCTAACAGCGCTCTAGGAAAGCTCCAGCATTTGCTAATATTCTTAATCTCAAACTGCAGGCCTTGGGGGCTCAGACAATATTTAGCTAAAATAGGAACACTGATACTTTAAAAATAAAAAAGTCTGAAGGAGTGAATGGATATGGAAATATTAAGTAAATAATAGTACAGGTGGTACAAAGCTCTGTGTAGGTGTGGGAATGACTGAGGTTTGGGGAACTCTGTGGCAGACAACGAGTGACTCAATGTCAGAACAATAAACGCCGCGAGGGGTTTCCTAACACCACTTCTCCTGGTTGTTCACACGCCTGGTAAGTGAAGGGCGGACATTCAGGTTTGACTCCATAGTCCATCTTAACCCTTCACTCATCTTCAAATCCTGAAGTAAACTAAGAGAGTGCTGCCGGGGATCAAGAGGAAACAGTGGTTGAGAAAACCTAAGAAGTAAACCACTGGATGTGGGGGGTAAGGGGAGGGGCTGAGGGAGCTCCCAAACATCGGGTTTGGGAATACACTGCACAGGGAAAGTATTATCCAGGTGGGGGGACTTGGGAGAATGAATGAAGTCAGACACGTAGACTTTGAGGTGCCTGTGGAACATCCAAGTGGTAACGTCTTCTATTATGTGAAGCCACACCTTACTTCCTGGCCGTGGAAGGCAGAATTCACGTAGTTTCCCTTGGGGGAGGCGCTTCTCTGAGGACGGGCAATGTGCCCGACCGACTCTACCCCTGTCTTCCTCCCAGTGTGGGGGCAGATGATTGTTTCTTTGGCTAAGAACCAGATGATGCTTCTGGTTTGTTTAGGGGCTATGTTGCATGAAAATTACATATGCTAAAAACACCTGGTGCTGGAAGATGCCCTCAATTAGAGTCTCACAGGAACAGAAAGCTTCAGAGGTCTGCATTCTAAGTTAAATGTATAGATAATGTGCTCCGTGACTTACACATCTGGCACATGTGTTTTCCCCAATATCCTATCCCAACAGTGGAAGGTAAAGACAAAGATGAATTCATTTTGCAAAACTTCACTTTTGGGGTGGATGGAGGGGAAACAACAATAAAATCAGAAAAGGTGATTTTTAAAAGTAGCGAAACATCTAGTGCAGCTACACAGTCTGATGTATGAAATGTCACACCCTCCTCACCCTAGTCCCACCAAAAATTTCCAGGGGCGCCTAGGTGTCTAAGTTGGTTAAGCACCGGACTGTGGCTCAGGTCATGACGTCACGGTTCATGAGTTCGAGCCCCGTATCAGGCTCTGTGTTCAGAGCCTGGAACCTGCTTTGGATTCTGTGTCTCCCTTTCTCTCTGCCCCTCCCCCGCTCGCTCTCACGCTCTCAAAACGAAATATTTTTAAAAAATGTTTTCATAAAAAAAATCTACAAGTTCATGAAGATGATGGCCTAACACTAAATCATCCAAATTCACTTTTTTTCCACCTAGAAAACTCACAAAAGGTAAAATCTGTTCACCAATTAAATCTCTACTGAAAATAATTCCAAATTTCTCCATCTACTTAAATTTCAAGATATTCATCCCATATAACTTAGCAATTAGCTTGGTATCTAAAAATATTTAAAGCAGTTTTCTATTAAGGAATCCTCTTAAGACAGAGACTGGTATAATGGTTAGTCCTAGTCAGCCAGCATTAGTTGCGTGGTTTGACTGGTTACAGTCTGGCTGCTGTCACTTTTCTACTCCCACAAAGGGAAAGCTCTGCAGTTCATGACTAAATCCCCTTCCAGTTCTAACAGGTTAAAACCTTTGGGTCTACTTTCCAATACTCTGCCTCACATAGTGAGAAGCATATGCCATCAGTCCAGAGAAGCTAAAGTTCTACTGGGAGATCTGCAGAGGCCAGACTGTGACCAGACTGTCACAAGAAGAACCGCCCTTGTTATATCCTTCAATTGCTCACGTTCTGGAGACCAAACACCAGGCTAGAAGATGGTTCCTTACTGATAATCATTTTAAATTTTTTTAGGTTTGTTTGTTTATTCACTTATTTATTGAGAGAGAGAGAGAGAGATAGCACAAGTGGGGTGGGGGCAGAGACACAGGGAGAGAGAGAGTTCCAAGCAGGTCCGGCACTGTCCGCGCAGAGGCTGACATGGGGCTCAAACTCATGAACCATGAAAGTATGACCTGAGCCAGAGTCAGACCCCTAACTGACTGAGCCACCCACGCGCCCCTTTTTCCTGATGTTGTTAAATCATGAGCTTATTTAACAGCCTTTGAGACTTCTCCAAAATAGTGGCAAAAATCTTGTACTGGAAGCATCATACAAAGTTCATAAATTATCACTCTACACCATTCATTCAACAAAAGTTTACCAGGCACATTAAGACTATATACACCAAAGACTGGCAAAGTGCTGTGTCATAAGAATCCCAAACACAATTTGGCTAGGCACCCTGCAGAAATTGAACACAACTGTCTTCACAAGGACCGGACAGGTTTACTGAGACTGAGCTGCTTTCCAGTATTCATCTGAGACAGAAGACGGGAAGTGGTTAAAATGCAAGTTCTGCAATTAGATCTGGATTCACCAAATCTTAGCTCTACCATTTCCAAACCGCCACGAGACTCTGGACAGATCATTTAAACTGCCCAGGCCTCAACTTCTTCACCTGTAAAATGGAACTGTAAATAAGCTTTGTGAGGATTAAGGAGACAGTGCATTTGAAGTGCTTAACACTGTGGCTGGTATACAGTAAGGAACTGGCACATGCTGGCTGTTAACATTGTTCCTGCACTTTTCATTTATGTTCTTTTTGCCTCCTTACAGAGGAATAATCAACAAATACACCGTTTTCCTTCGGTAGCACCCCCCTTTCCCCAATCCAATGGAAGCAGTTGGATCATGCACAGATCATATATCCTGATGTTCCTTTTCCAAGGAATGTAAAGTCCTCATTCTGATTCACAGTAGAGTGATTCATGGTTCTCTTCCTTCTCTCTCACCAACCCCCTCCACTAACAACTTAAAAATGCAATAAGGAAACAGCAGGGCTGAACGCTGCAGCCTGTCCTAAGTCAAGACATGGGCAATTTCCATCCAGAAAGATCAGGTTGGTTTCTGACCTTAAGAGCAGCCCTGGAAATTCAGGCAGTGGCTCTGAAGCAAAACACATCTTGCCATCCAACTTGGGAGCAGCTGTCTCGGTATTCGACAGCGGATGTGACAAGCGGGTGTGCTGGTGGCTGGCAGTTTGCTCTCCTCTGAAGGGAGAACCGGTGAGCCAGCAGCACAGCCCAGCTCGAAATACACACCCCACATCAACCTATCCGTCCTGAATTTCAGACAAATCGGACTTGAGGCACTCATCATTATTCGCCGTGCTTGTAATGAACTCTTCGGAGTATAACGCATCACTGATTAAAGGTGGACTCACAAACTACTCAGTTTACCCCTTCGCCAGGTCAGGCCCCCCCCCCCCCCCCGACGGAAGTCTGTTCCCACTCACTTTTGTTCCTGCCCAGGAAGTAAGCATGCGATCATCAACTTATTACATCATTGCCCAACCACTTCCACTCTGAGAAGGGCTAGGACAGCCTCTTCTTGAATGCTTTTGGCCATTACTCATCAGGCAACTCAGGATCTATTTCCAAACCACAGAACACTTACACAGGTACTACAGGTAGCCACCGTGCCCAACACAGGTTTTATTTCAGATGTTAGAGACTCCTATACTTACTATCATTTCCTCCTGTAAAATAGGAGGGTATTTCCTGGGGCCGCTAGTCTAAATAAAATACAATCACAAAACAAAATACAATTAAGCTTCCAGAGAGAGGCTGTTTCATTCACCATTATATTTCCTGATGCCTAGAATAGCAGCTAGCATATAAAAGGTGCTCAGCAAGCATCTGTAGAATGAATGAAAGCTCTTGTTCCCAAAGTGCCAGTGTCTACAGTTTATAAACATAGCGACAAATATGTAAACAATCAATGTGATAAGGAACGTGTATCACGGAGGAGGAACAAAACGCTAAAAATGCAAGAATCTATTCTATTCACAAAATTAGCAGTTTTCCCATTTTGAAGCTTATGATCACTTCTCATACAGTAATAACAAAAATGGCTACCATCTAAGGGCGCCTGGGTGGTTCAGTTAAGCATCTGACTCTTGATTTTGGCTCAGGTCATGATCACACGGTGGTGAGATCAAGCTCCGTGACAGGTTCCACACTGAGCACAGAGCCTGCTTGGGATTCTCTCTCTCTCTCTCTCTCTCTCTCTCTCTCTCTCTCTCTCTCTCTCTCTGCCCCTCTCCAGCTCAGGCTCTTTCTCTCTCAAGAAAACAAACAAAAAAACACAAAACAAAAAAAAAAACCATCAAAAATAGCTACCATCTACTGGGTTCTTTCTGGGTACCAGACATTTTATAGATGTTACTGCATTTATTCCTCGTAACACCCCTAGGGTGTAGAAGAGGAAACTAAGACAGAGAATGATTATAGGGTACATGGCATCACCAGTGCAAGACCTGCCTTCTGGGGGGTAGCCTAAGGAAAGCAGTTCTGTAGGCAGAATACTCTGGCCCTTGGGGGCAGGATGGAATAGGGGCTGATGAAATCATACAGCAATGAGGAAGCGAATACACCATTCTGTCTTCCAGAGGTCATAAGTGGCTAAACTAAGGTGGGAGATGACTGGGGACATTGGAGAAAGGAACCAATTCCAGAGAAATGTCAAAGAAAGGCCCAGTGGGACGGCTGACAGATTAGAGATGGACAGAAGGTAAGTACTCAGGATGACGAGCGATTCTGTTAGTCATTTCTTTCTTTCTTTCCTCTTTTTTTTTTTCTTAACAAATGCTCTCTTACTGAAGACTCATGATGCACTCACTCCCTGAAGTAGGGACTATTATCACCTCTGTTACAGATGGGGAACTGGAGACTCAGAGAGGTTAGACCTTGCCCCAGTGGTCACTCAGTTGGGAAATGTGAAGAGCCGGGATATGATCCAGGTCACAAGACTGGAGATTCCTAGCTGCTGACCACTATCCACAAGTGGCTCAAAGTGGCATTTTATAACATCTAAAGTTAGAACAAAAATTTGATTCACACATAATTAATAAAAACCAATTAATCTAGAGCAAAGCAGACTGACTGTGTTCTTAAAATGATGACAGGCTTTAACTATCTAGGGCACAAAAAAAGGTAGGATTCTACTTATGCGTGCTTTCTTTTAAAGTAAGGGGATATTTTGTGTGTTGAGTTAACATGCATCATTTCTGAGTTTTACACAGATTAAGCTTAAAACTGTGAATGATCCTGACTTGTCAGCTTAGAGACAATCATGGAATTCATTAGTTATATTACATTTTCACTGCGGGCGGGGGGGGGGGGGGGGGGGGGGGGGGTAAGATATCTAGGTTAATCCACCTGGCTGTAAAAATAGATTTCTGCAATGTTGAAATAGTACACTGCCTCATTATTATTCTAGTCTCAAAGGCTTAACCAAGCTCACCCAGAGAGATGTGTATGTTTCCTGTTATCTCAACACGGTGTTAGTTTTGAACTTAAAAAATGACCATTCGGTAACCAAGAACTTGATCTCTCAGAGTCTTAGAGCCTTCCTGGGAGGAAACTGCCTGTCTCTGAAAGGCTAATCAACTCCTCACATGCGCCTCCAGTTCTCCTCATAGTATTTTTAGGTGAGCTAATTTACCAAGAGTCCACAAAAAGGTTCTCATAAAATCCTGTACTAGATAGTTTATCGCCAAGGGGAAGGTGACATCAAGAAATTAAACCCTAATACTGCCAGATGTTCTCCTTCTGCCTCACATGTTTTCTGAGTGTAAAGAAAATACGTCTTTATTGTTAACTCTAAAGGAGTTCCACAAAACAGGAGCTAGAATCATCTGATGGGATAAACACCTTCCACACAGAAGACTGCTGGTACTTTCCCTTCATCACAGCAGGCTTACTGCAGCCTTAAGGACAGACTCAAAATTACATCAGCCTCACCTGAGAAAAGTTAGAGGCGTTTACAAAATTTCCTCCAGTTCTATTCCTTGCCACCTCAACAGCAAAACCCTAAAAGTAGACAGTCAAAAAGTTTACACAGGGATTGCAGCATCATTGCAACAGAATGTGTCGTCACTGTCTACTAGAGTTCTAGTCCTCCTTGGTCTGAGTTCCTCTAGTCCTCACTAGACTTCATTTGCCCAATGAGCTAATTTAGCATACTCAGTACATATAATGTCTAACTCAGGTTTAATACACAATCTATTTTAAAAAGCAGGTGTCGGGGCATCTGGGTGGCTCAGCTGGTTGAACACTGGCTCTTGATTTCAGCTCAGGTCATGATCTGGCCGTTGGTGACATCGAGCCCCGTGTCGGGGCATGGCAGAGCCTGCTTGGGATTCTCTCTCTCCCTCAGTCTCTTCCCCTCCCCCGCAACCCTCTGAATAAATAAATAAACTTTAAAAAATAAAAACAGAAAATCAGGGGTCCCATGCTAACAAAACAATGTAGTAACTATAACATCACCTGTAGAATTTTCAAGAAAAGAAGAAACCCCTTTCGCACAATGTTGTGGTACTTTAACAGAAAAGGGGTGTGTGGAAATGGAACACAGGCAGAAACGGAGACAAACTAAGCCTGCAGTTAAGTTACATGTTTTCTTTGCCACTTTCCATCTAGGTAGCTCAGGTGGGAACTCTATCAGCACCATCTCACAGAATACGAAGAGCGGTTTTGCAAAGGTTCAGTTTTGCCAAATCGCTTAAATGAGCTCACAATGAGCCACCCATCCCTCAAAGATTACTAATCTTGTTGTTTACACAAAGATTATCACAGTTGTGACAAGAGAAACCAAGCTTCCACACTTTTTTTCAAGTCTGAAATTTCTTCTGTCAACTGAAACATTAATAGACTCCTCCAATTACAAATGCATTAGAAAAAGATCTTCACCTTTCTTCCTGGTTAACTCTGTGTTAACCAGCAGACATCCTTCCAAAAATTTCTAACTGTAGGTAACCAATGATCTTTCACCAATGTTTTCTTCCAAATGGAGTTCATGGTCATTTTCATAACAAACTGCTACAAAACTTTTAAAGAAAATGCAAAACATATCATGGTGAACATTTTGTAGTGTAACTGTCTAATCACACACTATTCTGTATACCTGAAACTAAATACAACATTGTATGTTAAAAAACAAAACAAAACAATGTCAGCTACACCTCAATAAAAAACTAAAGTGCAGAACATAAGAATTCTCTTGGGGAGTGGAGGAGCGTGAAGTGGCTGCAGGACCTAAGTATTACTCCACCAAATAAGTTCAATCTGTAAAAATTTAAACCATTCTGTTAACTCGATTAACAAGATACTAAAGGAAAAAAGGAAAACAGGAACTAGTTACTTCACTTATAGGATAACTGATTAGTTCTCCGAATTGTGATTAAACACCCAAATCCTGCAACACAGGCCGAACTGCATTTGTCACTACTGCTGCTTTTCCCATCCAGTGGCCTCTCGACCTCGGGAGATGACAGGCCAGAATTTGAGCAAAACTCTACCTGTGGACTTCATACAGGGAGGCTGACACTCAAATGCTGCGATCTCGAACGAGTAGTTAGCAAAGCACAACTCCAGGTTCCTCCGCCAGAACAAGTGCCAGGGTGGAGGACGACACGCCGAGGGCCGAACTGCCCGGGAGAGCCAAGGTCCCCCCCACCTTCCCGAGCCCACGGGGCGTCCGCTCCCCGGAGGGACCGGCGCTCAGGCTGCGGCCTCCGTCTTCATCTCGAAGCACTACAGGGCTCGTCTCTGCTGCTTGCTCTGAGAGCTATTTTCGCCCACAGCCAAAATCAGCAACAGCAAATTACACTGCAAACAATGGAGAGGGCGCCCGCTCGACACGGCTGGGAACTCCGGGACGGCGGCGCGAAGGCTGACTTTTCACTCGGGCGGAGTCGGGGCGGCCGCCGCGCGAGACCGGGAAGCCGGCCCGCCGCCTCTGCCCCGCGCCCGCAACCCCGAGTGCCGGGGAGGCGCGGGCAGCACCGGCGGTCAGGAGGGCGAGCGAGCCGTCCCGGCGGGGCCGCGGCTGGCGGGATTCCCTCGCGTCCGGGCGCCGCGCGGCGGGCGCTCCCTGGCGGAGGGCGGCGGAGCGCGGGGCCGTCGGGGAGACCGGCGCCCGGGTCCGGCAGGCGAGCGGGGACCGAGCAGCGGCGGAGGGCGGGGTACGGCGGGCCCGGCTCTGCTCTGCCCCCGACCCGGGCTCCGACGCCCCTCACCCTTCCCAGGCCCTTCGGCGCGGACCCGTGGAGGTAGGGGAGGGGAGAGAGGCGGGGAGCGAGAGTTGGCTAACACCGGAGCCGAAGCCCACCCGGCCTCGCCCCTCGGCGCGGCGCCCCCACCGCCGCCCTGCCCGCGCCTCTCACCCGGCTCTTGCAGCGGTGGTGCCGGCCCGGGTCGGAGTAGGTCCGGTCCACGGTGAGCGCCGTGTCGCTGCCCGGCATGTCGGCGCTCGCGCCGGCAACTTTCCCGTCTCCCCCGGCCGCCGCGCCACGAGCCGCCGACCGTGCTCCGGCTCGCCCGGGGAGCCGCGGCCGAGGGGGCGGCGCGGGCTGCTGCAGCTGTTGCCGACACCCGCGCGGCCGCCCTGCGCCGCCGCCGCCGTCGCTGCTGGGGGTGGGGGTGGGAAAGGGGGTGGGGGAGGCGGGGCAGGGACGCCAGAGTCTCCTCCCCCTTCCCCTCTCCCCGCCTCCCCCTGCCCACCCGCAGGGCCCAAGACCCTGCCCGGGTGCAACTTCTCCGCCTCCCTCCCTTGCTGAAATTTGAATCCACCCTCTCCCACCCTGGCCTCGTTTCCTTCAAAATTTGATTGACATCTACCCTATCTGTGGGCTTATTTGTATGTTTATGATAAAAGGTGGATTTTTGGCAAGACGTTGAGGCTTGCCTTAAATGCTTTCTTTTATGTTATTCTATTACTCAACATGCACTTACTGGGCATCTACCATGTGCCACACCCTGGGGCAGGGACCAGAGATTTTTTTTTTTAAGTCCATGTTTTTCTTATCCCACTGAGCACACTCCCATTTAAACAAAGGTCTATGGTGTTGTGTATTTTAATTTTGTGTATCTGGCTCGCTATTTTATGTGGAAGTTACTTGGAAGTCAAGATACATCTTTTCATATTAGTATTCCCTATTTCCAGGGAATAGTCCCTGCCCACAAGAAATTTGGAGTCTACAAGAGAAAGCACTGACTAGTGAACAATGAAATATGTTACCTAAGCCAACATCCAGTTATGGTTTGGTTAGGAAGGGTGTACTAGTGGGAGACTGAGTGAAAATACTGAGATTGCAGCTGCTCCAAAGAGGGGTTTGGGGGGACAGGTGACAAGCCTAGAAGGAAGGAAGCAAATGCTCCTCCCCTTCAAAGGGTTTAGGGGGAAGGTCTTGCAGGCACAAGAAAAATACTGAGCATAAAAACAAAGGTCCATTGGGAAAACCTCAAGTCACCAGTTTATGGGGTGTCTTTAGGCACAGGACACAGGCAGAAAAGTAGGTGGAGACCATGTGGTGCTGGGCTTTACCCTCAAGGAGAAGTTCAGTTTTTTCTGTGGGTGCTAGACAGCTGCTGGAGGTTTCTGAACAGGAAAATGACAGTATCAGGATAAAGGTTTAAGGACATCTATCTTATAGCCATGGGAAACACTGACTGATTAGAGATGTGTAAGGGACACTGGTTAGAAGTCCACTGCGAAAGGAGAACAACCTAAATGTCCTTCAGAAGGAGACAGAGTAAGTAAATTATGATATATGCATCCCGTAGGGTATTAGGTAACTGTAAGAGAATGAAGCAGCCCTTTATGCATAGCCACAGAAATATCTCTAACATACATGGTTAAGTGAAAGAAAGTCATGTGCAGAATAACATACACAGTATCCTACCATCTATGTAAAAACAGAATATATGTATAGGCTTATATATGCAAGGCATATTTTTCTGAGAGGATAAACAAGAAATGAGGGAAACCGACAAGAAACTGATGGCAGGAGAGGAGCCACATACTAGGTGCTTCAATTTATACCTGTGAATGGATGAATTACTCCCATGAGCAGCAGCCCTCCTGAGTTCAAGCCCGACTCTTGGGGAGGGGAGGCACAGTCCTAAGTCAGTAAAGCAGGAAGAGCCATTCCAATAAAGTTAGAGAAGCCACTGACCAAGGAGAAATTCCCTAGGGGCTCCCAGATGCAGCTAAAAGTAATGAACAGAGCAGATGTCCCCACAGAGCCAAAGAAAAGCCATCGGACTGTAAAGACAGGCATCTGTGTTCATTTAAAAAATAGGGGTTCTGCTGAGATCAGGGAAGACTGACAGGAACAGAATCTCCACACACAGACTTGAAGATCAAAGGAGAACAGAACAGTTGCAGATAGATGGTTGGACCAAACTGACCTCACTCATGTGTTATTTTTTAAATTTGGGATACGGGCACCTGGCTGGTTCAGTCAGTGGAACATGTGACTCTTGATCTTGGAGTTGTAAGTTCAAGCCCTATACTGGGTGTAGAGATCACTTAAAAATAAAATCTTAAAGAAACAATCTTTTTAATAAATAAATTCGGCATAAAATGGAAGCCACAATATGACTACCTAGACAGCTAGAAGAAAGGGATGAGAAAAAGATTTATTTGTCACTATATATGCTTTTGGAACTTGAACACTTTCATTGTGTGCACATATTAACTATTCAAAAAGTAAAATAAAAAAATATTTTTAGGGGCACCTAGGTGGCTCAGTCAGTTGAGCATCCGACTTTGACTCAGGTCATGATCTCACTGTGAGTTCAAGCCCCACATCAGGCTCACTGCTGTCTGTGCAGAGCCTGCTTTGGATACTCTGTCCTCCTCTCTCTCTGCCCCTCCCCTACTTGTGCTCTCTCAAAAATAAATTTAAAAACATTAAAAAATTTTCCAAAATATTTTTTTAAATAAAGAGGGCAAACTTATTAAATCTTAAGAAAAAACAGAAAACCCTATATAGTCCTAAAACCATTCAAAAAATGAAATCAACACTTTAAAACACTGCCCACCACACCCCCTTCCCCAGCCCCCAATTCAAGACACCACTACACAGGTCCAGAAAGTTTTTCAGGCAAGTTCTTCCAAAGCAGAAAGCAGAGAAGAGAGATATCAAGTGTGTGTGTGTGAATTTAGCTAGGGTGAGTAGAGAAGGCCACTCTGATAAAGCGACATATGAGCAGAGACCCGGGAAGTAAGGAAGCCAGTGATGTAGATAAATGAAAATTTCAGACAGAAGGAACAGCAAGTACAAAGGCCCTGGAGCAGGAACATTTGGGGAGTGTTTAAAAAAGCAAGAGGCCAGTATTCACCGTAAACACAGTGGATGAAGTCAGAGACATTTCAGAGGCCTGATCACATAGGACAAAAGATTTACGCCATTTTAAGAACTTTGACTTTAATTCTGAGGTACAAGGAAAGATTTAGAAAATTTTAAGCAAAGTAGTAGATGGTCATGCTCTGCCTTTTCACTTGGCGGGGGGGGGGGGGGGGGGAAGATCCCTACCTCACAGCATACACAAAAATCAGTACCAGATAGATTCAAGACCTAAAGTTGAAAAACCACAGCTTCTAAAGCTGCCAGAGGAAAATGGGATAATATCACTATGATCTCAAGTCATAAAAAGCATAAACCTTAAACATTTTTAACTTCTGCTTATGAAAAAAAATAATAAAACTAAAGATAAACCACAAACAGAACTCAAGCTAAAAGAATCAGTATGGATGAAGTTCACAATCAATACTAAGAAACAAAATAAACAAGCCACATGAATGTACATGAAGATTCATGTAAAGTTAAAGAAGATGAAGAATAATGCCATTTTTATGAGAACAAAGACTTATAACTAAAACTATGGAGAAAAGCAAGAGCTTGAAACACACAAATTTCAGGACAATATCTCTGGTCGGGGGGACAAAGGATTCAGCCAGGAGAGAGGTATAAGATTATAATATAAATAAGGTTCTATTTAACAAATGACTACTGGTACACTGGATGTGTATTCATTCACACACACACAATGTTTCCAAGTAATTAAAATTTTTAAAGACAGCAAAGACTCAGGGACAGATGTGATAATGGCATCCTTAATCCTGAGAGTAAGTTACCAGTTGGGGTATCTGCTCAAATAAGCAAATGTAATAGCACGTTTATAGGTATTAAAACTTGATGGGGGCGCCTGGGTGTCTCAGTTGGTTAAGCATCTGACTTTGGCTCAGGTCATGATCTCACTGTTCGTGAATTCAAGCACCGAGTCGGTTGTCAGGGCAGACAGAGCCTGCTTTAGATTCTGTGTCTCCCTCTCTCTCTGCCCCTCCCCCACTTGTGCATGCACACTCTCTCTCAAAAATAAATAAATTTTTTTAATGTTTATTTATTCTTGAGAGAGAGAGAGCAGGCAGGGGAGGGGCAGAGAGAGAGGGAGACACAGAATCCGAAGCAGGCTCCAGGTTCCGAGCTGTAGGCACAGAGACCGACGTGGAGCTCGAACCCACAGACCGTGAGATCATGACTTGAGCCAAAGTCAGATGCTTACCGACTGAGCCACCCAGGTGTCCCCAAAATAAATAAACTCGTTTAAAAAAGTATTAAGCCTTGTTATAAAAGCAAGAAAGGTGGTCTATTATTAGTAAGTCTTTATGTCAATCTGATCTCACAAAGATCCATTCTGAAAATCTGTGAAAGTCCATCTCTGGGTTTTTCCCCCTCATTTGCCTGACGCCCAATTTTTTTTTCCAGCTACTTAAGGCTATACCAGGTGTACTACTCAGGTGCATTTGTATGTGTAATATGGTGTGCACAACTTTAGAGAGGCCACACCTAAGTGAGGTCCCTGACAAACCAAGGCTGGGCTTTGGTAGTTGTGTCAACAGGCACAAGCTTCCCATATCTATTACTGCCTTGGTGTTCCTTAGAACTCCATCCTGGAAAATGCTGACCCTCGATGAGAATGATGAATTAAAACTTCATTAGGCTCATTGAAATTTCAATTAGCAGAGGATGTTCTTTTCTAGATCACTTATGTCATAAACTAGTTAACCAAAAGCTGCTCTATGGGACATTCATACAAAATAATGTTTTTTTAAGACACCATTTAATTAGCACAAGCGCAAGTGCCCTCCAAAAGAAAGAAAACAAGCAGCCTCTCGCTGATCACCATTTGGCTCTCCTACTGGGAAGTGGGGTCCAAATAGACCAATGCCTAAGATTTTGTTAGTCTCTGAGAGAGGGAGGGAAAGAGAGAGAGAGACAGAGAGAGAAAACACAAATTTCAAATTTCTCCTGTCAAGATAAGAATTGTCTGTGCCTCTGACACCTCCCCAAGGCCTTCTCTCTACCAAAAAGAAAAAAGATTTTTTAGTTTATTTATTTTAAGAGAGAGACAGAGAGTACATGAGCGCATGAGCAGGGGAGGGACAGAAGAGAGTGAGTGAGCACCGGACTCGAGGCTAGACACGGGGCCCGATCCCAGGACTGCGAGATCATGAGCTGAGCGGATATCAAGAGTTGGACACTTAATGGACTGAGCCACCCAGGGGCCCCAAATCACACTTCTAATGTCACAAATACATCCAGATCAAGAAGGAATACAAAGGTGCAAACTCTAGGGTGTGAGATAAGAATTTACTTCCAGGGGCACCTGGGTGGCTCAGTCGGTCAAGCATCCGACTTTGGCTCACGTCATATCTCGTGGTTTGTGAGTTTGAGCCCTGCGTCGGGCTCTGTGCTGACAGCTGTGAGCCTGGAGCCTGCTTTGGATTCTGTGTCTCCCTCTCTCTCTGCCCCTCTGCCGCTTGTGCTCTCTTTCTCTGTCTCTCCCCAAAATGAATAAACATTAAAAAAAAAAAACAAAAAAAGAATTTACATCCAAAGTGTAAGCAGCACAGTAAGGCAGCTTACTGTGATCCAAAATGGATCCAAAGATTTAGATCCAAAGAAATGGACCGGGTCATTTGTGCTGCAATAGTTTAAAGTTTAGAATGACAAGAAAAGGCTTTGTGAAAGAGGTAGGATTCCCCTTGACTTCTGTAGTACAAATCTGTTATGTTTGCCTGCCTAGCGGGCGGCCCTTTATTCTCAAAACGGTGCCTGGATTTTCTTTTTGGGCCCTATGCGACACCCATCCTCCACAAGTGGTTTAGGTAAGGCAGCCCACACCCCACACCTGGCTCCAGGGAGAGGCGTGCCATCCAGCCCTGGCCAGTTGGAGCTACTGTGACTAATGCAGGAGCAGGCACGTGCCCCAGTCTGAGCCCACGGGAGTCACCCCCGATGCCTGCTGCAGCTACTGGGAAAGAGCTGTGCCCCTGCAGGAAGCACTGCTAAGCTGGCGGGATAGAAGCCTGCTGCAGTGGTGGGCATCCTTGCCACCATACAAAGACAGCCCCCCTGAAAAAAGCCGAGCCATGAAAGGAGAAAGACTCCTTACTAAATTATTAAGGGACTACATCCAGCTTTTCCCATTATCTATTTCCACATGACAAATCATCCTAAAGTGTATTAGCTTATAACAACTACCGTTCAATCGCCAGTGATTTTGCGATTTGAGCAGGCCTCCGAGGGGGCGTGGCTCTTCTCTGTTCCAGGTGACACTGGCTGGGGCTGGAGAGTCCAGGATGGCTTCACTCAGTCCAGGGGGGTGGCTGGAATGCCTCAGGCTGGCCAGGTCTCTGTATTTGTTTTAAATGTTTATCCATTTTATTTTGAGAGAGAGAGAGAGAGAGAGAGAGAGACAGTGAATAGGGGAGGGGCAGAGAGAGAGGGAGAGAGCGAATCTCAAGCAGGCTTCAAGCTATCGTCACAGAGCCCAACATGGGGCTCGATCTCACAAACTATGAGATCATGACCTGAGCCGAAATCAAGAGTCGAGCCTTAACTGACTCAGCCATCCAGGTGCCTCCTCTATATTCTTTTTTTAATAAAATAATTTTGTATTTTATAGTCTCCTCTTTCCCAAGGCTCCCCTCTCTCCATCAGGGTAGCTGGACTTCTTTACATAGTTGCTGGCTTCCAAAAGAACAAAAACAAAAGCTGCCAAACCCCCTAAGGCCCAGCCCGGAACTGGCAGGGTATCACTTCTGTCACACTGTGTTAGTAAAAAGGAGTCAAAAGTCCAGTCCAGACTCAAGGGGAGGAGAAACAGCATCTGCCTCTAGATAGGAATGGTGTGCACATACAGGGAGGGGAGAAATTGCAGGCTTCCATTATGTAGTCGAGCCATCACACCAGACATGGCTAGCCCCCCATATGAAGAAATGTATTGCTTTCTGGGGGGTAAGCCAGGTTTAAGAATCCTGACTAACATGGCATTAAATGCTGACTATGGGTAGAAAGAAGACAAGTAGAAGGGTAGCATTTCAAGAGGAGGCAACAACTATGGACAGCATGAATACAGGAGAGTGAGCAGAGAACTCCGGGGCGGGGGGGGGGGGGGGGGGGGGGGGGGGGGGGGGGGGGGGGGGGGGGGGGGGGGGGGGGGGGGGGGCGGGGCACAGAGTTTTCTCAGGCTACTAGCTAAACGCTAAACAGCCTTCCTTGGTCAATCCATGCCAGATGACCCCCAGTGGACGATTATCTAACTATGTCTGTATTTCTCTTTTTAACACAAAAGTTACAGTATCTTACCATGTTATTTAAATATTTTTATGTGAGGCCTCCTGGACGGCTCAGTTGGTTAAGTGTCCCAACTATTGATTACGGCTCTGGTCGTGATCTCAAGGTTCGTGAGTTCAAGCCCTGCATCAGGCTCCACCCTGACAGCACAGAGCATGATTGGGATTCTCTCTCTCCCTCCCTTTCTCTCTGCCCTTCCCCCACTCATGCGCATGCTCTCTCTCTCAAAATAAACTTTTTAAAAAATGTATTTCATGTGATAATTAATATGTGATTCCACTAGATTATGGGTTACCTGAAGGACTAGGCCTCTTAGGTAAATGTGTATATTCCTGATGGTCCCTAACACAGCATCATGTATTCAATATATGTTGAATGTATTGTTGAATGATGGATGAACTCAACATTTACTAAATGCCTACTTATTTTCCAAGCACTGGGGCTTAAAAAACAATAAGACATAAGCAAACGGTAACTCCTGCCCTCAAGGGGTTGGAATGAATAATATACAGGAATAAAATTTGTTGAATAATAAATATTACCGATTTTCAGATGCTGACTAGTTACTGAAGTTTGTGAATTCTCCAGTGATTTATCGAGTGCTGTTGGTGTGACAGTCTCTGATGAATGAGACATGGTCCAGTCTTGAATCCATCCAGACAGGGAGGGACACATTAAAAAGAAAAGAAAAGAAAACAAAACAAAACAAAACAAACAAGCAAACAAACAACAATAAAGAAAGAACATTGTTATGGGTGTAAAGATAGCTATGTCTCAGGTTCAGCGGTGGGGCAAAAAAGGAAGTGGTTCCTCACGAACCTCACCTCCTTAGGTGTTACAGGCTTACATTACAGCAGGGAGAAGGAAATAGACAAAAAGAAAAGTCTGACTTTAAAAAGGGATAAAAATGTAAGCCTCTTACAAAGTAAAGGAAAATGTATTTCCTTTCATATTGCATTTTGATTTAATAGTACAAGAATGTGTTCCCTCTGGGAGAAACATTCATAAGACAAAAAGTGCAATAAGCTTTTTTATTTTTATTTTTTGAGGACTTAAGGAAAGAAAAGAATAAATTGGTATTTAAAAATTTATACAAGTAGCTTAAGGTGAATGTATAATCAATCATATATATATGTGTATGATATAAACATATATAAACAACCTCAATATAAATGAGGATCAAAGCTTCTAGGCTGATGCATTTCCAACTGGAAATGACCATTCTTCTTTTTTTTTTTTTAAGATTTTATTTTTAAGTAATCTCTACACCCAGTGTGGGGCTCAAACTCACAACCCCAAGATCAAGAGTCGCATGCTCCACTGACTAAGCCAGCCAGACCCTCATGGAAATGACCACTGTTAATGTTTATATTTAATTTTTAACATAGGTTCTATATGACTATAAGAAAACAATCACTGCATTTATTTAGCATTAGCAACCGTCTGGCAGAGAAGCCCGAAACTTCTAAAACTTTGATAAAAAATAGGGAAGCACAGGGGCACCTGGGTGGCTCAGTCGGTTAAGCAGCCGACTTCAGCTCAGGTCATGATCTCGCGGTCCATGAGTTCGAGCCCCGCATCAGGCTCTGTGCTGACAGCTCAGAGCCTGGAGCCTGTTTCAGATTCTGTGTCTCCCTCTCTCTGACCCTCCCCCGTTCGTGCTGTGTCTTTCTCTGTCTCAAAAATAAATAAATGTTAAAAAAAAAAAAAAATAGGGAAGCACAAAGACTCAACTCGAGCTCTACAGGCTGGCAAACTTGTCTTCTAATATTCCTTTTTGCAAATGCAATAATTTCATGCTAGTCATTTCTCAGGAGCAATGAATTTTAAAGAAGATTTTACAGGAAATCCAGAAATTGGTCTCTAACACTGTCTTCCCTATAGACTTGAGGCTGCATTAAGAAGTCCAAACAAATGCATTTTACCATATCAAAATGAAACACTTTTGCTTTGTGTTTCTTGTTGAGAGGATGAAAAAGACAAGATACAGATGGGGAGAAAATATTTGCAAAACCACATATCCAACAGACTAGTTGGATTAGTATCTAGAATACATAAAGAACTCTCAAGACTCGATAGTAAAAAAAATACAAACAATCCAACTAAAAATGGACAAAAGACATGAAGAGACATCTCATCAAAGAAAAAATACAGATGGCAAATAAACACATAAAAGTTGTTCAGCATCATTAGCCATTAGGGAAATGCAAATGAAAACCACAAGATATCACTACACACCTATCAGAATGGTTAAAATATAGTGATAGCACTAAATGCTGGCAAGGACACAGAGAAATGAGATGATTCATATGATGATTCCTATAAAACTAAACATGCAGGGGTGCCGGGCTGGCTTAGTCAGAAAAGCATGCGACTCTTGGTCTCGGGGTTGTGAGTTTAAGCCCCATGTTGGGTGTAGGGATTACTAAACTAAACTAAACTAAACTAAACATAAAGGGGCACCTAGTGGTTCAGTTGGTTAAGCTTCCAACTCTTGATTTCAGCTCAGGTCTTAATCTTTCGGTTGAGAGTCCAAGCCTCACATTGGGCTCTACGCTGGGCATGGAGTCTACTTTCAAAAATAAAATAAGGGGTGCCTGGGTGGCTCAGTTGGTTGGGCGTCCGACTTCAGCTCAGGTCATGATCTCGCAGTCCGTGGGTTCAAGCCCCGCATCGGGCTCTGTGCTGACAGCTCGGAGCCCGGAGCCTGTTTCAGATTCTGTGTCTCCCTCTCTCTCTGACCCTCACCCATTCAAGCTCTGTCTCTCTCTGTCTCAAAAATAAATAAACGTTAAAAAAAAACTTTTTTTTAATAAAAAAAATAAAAATGAAAAATAAAATAAAATAAAATAAAATAAAATAGGGGGGCCTGGGTGGCTCAGTCAGTTGAGCATCCGACTTCGGCTCAGGTCATGAGTTTGAGTTCAGTTCGTGAGTTCGAGCCCTGCATCGGGCTCTGTGCTGACAGCTTAGAGCCTAGAGCCTGCTTCGAATTCTGTGTCTCCCTTCTCTCTCTGGTCCTCCCCCACTTATGCTCTGTCTCTCTCTCTCTCCTTCAAAAATAAATAAAAACATTTAAAAAAATTTTTTTAATAAAATAAAATAAAATAAAATAAAATAAAATAAATAAAATAAGGGCACTTGGGTGGCTCAGTCTGTTAAGCATCCAACTTCGGCTCAGGTAATGATCTCATGGTCCATGAATTCAAGCCCCGCATCGGGCTCTGTGCTGACAGCTCAGAACCTAGGGCCTGCTTTGGATTCTGTGTCTCCCTTGCTCTCCGCCCCTCCCCAGCTTGCACTCTGTTTCTCTCTCTTTCTCTCTCAAAAATAATAAACATTAAAAGATAAAATAAAAATAAAAGTAAAGTAAACATGCAAATACCATATGACCCAGAAACTGCACCCTTAGGCATTTATCCCAGATTGAAAAGAATATGTATGCTCACACAAAAGCCAGCGCACGAAGATTCATGTTAGCTCTCTTCACAGAAGCCCAAAACTGGAACCAGCTCACATGTGCTTCAATACGTGAATAGACTGTGGGGCATCCATCTTACAGACTATGGCTCAACAGTAAAAAGGAACAAGTTACCGCTAGACAATGACTTGGGTGAGTATCAGGGCAATTATACTGAGTGAAAAAGCCAATCCCCAATTCCATTTATGTAGCAATCTTGAAATGACAAAACTACAGAAATGTTGAAGAAACTGGTGTTTGCCGAGAACGGGGAACGAGGTGGGGCGGGGAGGCCACCGCGGGAGGGGATGGACATGGCTATCAAAGAGTGGCACGAGGCGATGGAACGAGCTGTATCTAAATTGTGGTGGTGGACAGGGCCCACTCATGCAAAATAACTACAGAGAACTAAATGCACAAATGGATACAAGAGAAACTGGGGAAATCTGAATAAGATCACAGATTGTATCAATGTTAATATGATATTTGAATTACTATACTGGTTCTGCAAGATGTTGCCTTTGGGGAAACTAGGTAAGGGGTACACGATCTCTTTCTGTATTGCTCCTTATAGCTGCAGGTGAATCTACAATAATCTCAAAATTAAAATTCTAATTAAAAATCTATTTTCAACTTAGGCACAACTGTGATAACTTCCATGGGAAAAACTTTGGGTTTTGGAAGGGGGAACACTACAGCAGATAGGAGTGGGCGGTATAGGGATTTTTTCTCCGGAGAAATTGTCTACAGAACAGAGTTCTTCCAGGTCTGGCCCCTTGTGACATCGGAGGAGGGGCCAGCTGTTGAAACTGAAGGGAAAGGAGAGATGACAGGTGGTGCCATTATGCAGTGAGTCTATAAGGTTTTTGTTGAACAAACAACTGACAATTAAGTCCTGATTTGGTCAGAAGAATGTATTACAGTTCACAGATTTGGTTCAGGTTCATTACATACTGAGTTGTTTACTAAAAATTTACATTGGAAATTGAGCAGAGAATTCCACAAATTTGTGGGCTTTGTTCTCTTGTGGGCTTCCCATATTGGTTTGAGCCTTTGTTTTCCCTTTTTTTATATTTACTTATTTATTTTGAAAGAGAGAGAGAGAGAGAGAGAGAGCGCGCGCGAGCATGAGCAGGGGGAGGGACAGAAAGAGAGGGAGAGAGAATCCCAAGCAGGCTCCACACTCAGCACAGAGCCTGACACGCGGCTGGATCTCACGAACCTTGAGATCATGACCTGAGCTGAAATCAAGAGTCAGACCCTAAACTGACTGAGCCACCCAGGGGCTGCTGAGCCTTTTTTTTCTATCATGTACACATGGATTAGAACTTAATGGGCTTTGTTATTTCTCTCCTTTTGATCCTACCGTTCACTACGAAAGGGTCTGACCACCTAATGACTGCACAGGACGCTGGGCTGCTTGCTACTGCATTTTCCCACAAGTCCACAACAAGGTCAGAAAACACCTTCTTTGGCACGAGGCACAGAGCGTTCCATTCAGTTAAGTCATTTGCTGGAGCCGTGACGCTCAGAGTTCCTACTTCACTGGACCTCAGAGGAAGCGGTTCTCTGGAAATCTCTAGCTGACTCCATTCTACGCATGGCCGACCCAGGAGAATTTTTTCATCAAGCACATCCTGAATCTGAAGGAAGAGCTAGCTACACCTCAGGAACACACTGTCCGTGAATTCACTCTGTGTTTTATCAGTTCACTTTGCAAGATAAGGATGGTAGGAGGTGAAACTGCCAGAGAAATCTGATGTGATGTCTAAAAAAACAGCCCGAGTCACAGTTCTATCAAAAGAGGAAGCTGCTTGCTGAAGCCTTCCTTGTGCACCCAGTCCACACTCGCTTCTCCCTTCTTTGAATTCTGACAGTATCTGCTGCTTCTATAAACACCTAAGTATAAATGATCCTGCACTCTTACAGGGAGGCAGTATGGTGTGCCGGAAACCGACTGCCTGGATTCAAATCTTGGTGCCGCCACCTACCAGCTATAAAGCTTTGGTGCTCTCATTTGGAAGCTCAGGACAATAACGGAACCCACCTCGGGTCACTGCTGAGAATTAAAGGAGGTAGTAAGGTACAGCACTTCCAAGTAGGAGCTCAATGAATGTCTGCAAAAAACAGAACAAAACCTAAAACCTGTCTTCATGTGTTCTCTTTTCTTCCTTACCAGTGAGACTTCCAGGATTTATGCTGTTATCCTGGAGAAGGTGGCATTCCAATTCCTTTCCTCATTGTCACAAATTTGGAAAATAGAACTAGAAAGAAAGTAGAAGCCTCTGGCTAAGCTCTGGGCCCTGACTCTGTTCCCTGCCCTCCCGCTTCTGCAGCCGCTGTGGCTACCACCTGGCTGGGCCAACTCTCAGGACCTAGAAAGGCAAACTTCCTCCCTGTACACCCCTCTTCAATTCCCCTCACCCCCAAGGTGACTGTGCCCACGGTTTCTTTTTACTTGTCAACTGTGACCGTACAATTCTACTGTAGAAATTGACCCTAAAGAAATAATACAACACAGGAAACGTTTTATAGGCAAAGATTGTCCGTCACAGTGTTTTATCATTCTGAAAAGTTTGAAAAAAAAATCTAAAGGACTGTTTATGAAACAACCACTCGAGAAAATTAAGGGGCTGATTACACAAATTATGAGACATAAATACTGTACATATATTGCGAATTATACTTAGAATTTGTAATCGTATGGGGAAATGTTTATGCAGAGATGTTATACCCACCCCCCCCCACACACACACACAAAAACAACCTGAGACTGACAAAAAGTATTACGATACTTGGTGCTGGCAATGATGTGGAGTAAGCAGGAACTCTCACACATTACAGGCGGAGCATAAACAGGTACATCCCCCCCGGAAGCATGATTTGGCATTACTTCATAAACTTGAAGCTACATGTGCCCTATGGCCCAGCCACTCCACTCTTAGTACCCTAGAATACACAAGTGGACCAGAACAAGGATGTTCCTAGGAGTAACAGTCCCCATCTGGGAACAACTCTATTGTCATCAACAGCAGAATGGATAAATACACTGTAGGACAGTTCATTTCCCAATTAACGTCAGCAGCCTATTGTCGAAAATCAAGTGCCCTGCATGGAAATGCTAGCCACAGCCCTTTTCCCATTATCTTAATTCATTTTACAAAGTCGGATTTTTCTTTCATATGGAGGCAAAGCTGATCTGACAGAGCCTAACGAAATGCCTAAGATGAAGTATCACAAATGTTGACGCTTCCTGCCCCACCCTACCTCACCCCTCCAAACATTCGGGGCAAACGATGGAGAGAAACAAAATGTTCTACTACTGCAGAATAAGAAAAATATCTTTATCCATATTTTTGTGTCTCCCTACAACATCTCTAGTATTCTGTACAGAGTCAGCAAGTGATAATAGCTGTTATTTATTTAGCCTGCTCGGTCTGTACCAGGAACTTTAAATATGCCGACTCTGAGTTACTGCCAAACCCCTTCCCCAACCTGGCCTCTATGATAGGAGGTGCTATAATTTTCCCATTTGACTGAGCAGCAATCAGAATCTCTGAATAGATGAAGTGATTTGACCAAGGGTACCTAAGCTAATAGATGGCAAAAGTGGAATCCAAATTCCAGGCTTACCTGACCCCAATACTCATTTACTAGGTATGTATCCTTGGATGACTTATTTAACCTTTACAGGCCTCATTCTCCTCCCCTGTAGAATGGGAATAATTGCACCCATTAAACAATAACTGTCTTGGGGCACCCGGGTGGCTTAGTCTGTTAAGCATCTGACTTTGGCTCAGGTCATGATCTCTTGGTTCATGAGTTCGAGTCCCACATCGGGCTCTGTGCTGAAAGTGGAGAGCCTGCTTG
This sequence comes from Prionailurus bengalensis, assembly GCF_016509475.1. Taxonomy (NCBI): domain Eukaryota; kingdom Metazoa; phylum Chordata; class Mammalia; order Carnivora; family Felidae; genus Prionailurus; species Prionailurus bengalensis. The sequence continues at coordinate 115,971,078 of NC_057358.1, forward strand.
AGAGTCTCTCACCCTCTCTCTCTCTCTCTCTCTCTCTGTTCCTCCCACACTTGCTCTCTCTCAAAATAAATAATCTTTAAAAACAAAAAACAAACAATAACAATAACAGTCTCTCTCTCTTAATCAAAGGCCAAAGCTGGCACTACGGAGAATATGAATGGGAAAGAACTTTAATGCATCTGGAAACTCCACTCACATAACATTTACCTGACATGACTTTCACCTGCCCCCATCCCCTGCTCCACCTTTCCCTGCTTCGCCCAAACAGTTTGATGAACATCCAACATTCCTAATAACCCCATGAAGATGATCTCAATATTCTAAGCCTTTTGTTGCCTGTTCTGTTCCTGAAGAAACCAAACAGGGCTTTTTTAATTCAAAATTATATCATTATGACTTTATCCCCCATCTGAAGGCTCCTTGTAAGTCTTTTTTTTTTCTTTTTTATCATTTCCAAGCATTTCCAGATTTTCAGCTTTGCAGTTCAAGTTTCACAAAATGAGAAATCCATTCTCCTATCACTTTGGAAGTGAAGGTTACATTCTTGCAAGTATTTAGAAGTACTCACCATCCTAGCTGACACTTTCAAGAGGTACTGTTCTATTATTTCTCATTGCCTCACATCCCAGATCAGCTGTGGCTGATACACTCCCAGTTAGTATTTCTGACACTGCATTGATTTTTCCTTCCATTAGAAGGAATATCTTTCATGAAAGGAGAAAACTGTCATATCAGGAACAAGTATCGAATATAATCTCATGGTGTATACAGAGTACCCAGAAGGCAGGCACACCACTCACATACATGAGCATGCACTTAACACACATATATGCAGGAATTATCAGAAGTTACCAGGAACGGGGCACCTAGGTGGCTCAGTTGGTTCAGCATTGGACTCTTGATTTCGGCTCAGGTCACGATCTCACGGTTAATGAGTTTCAAGCCCCGCATCGGGCTCTGAGCTGGCATCACAGAGCCTGCTTGGAATTCTCTATCTCTCCTTCTCTCTCTGCCCTTTCCCCTGCTCTCTCTGTCTCTCTGTCTCTGTCTCTCAAAATAAATAAATAAACATTAAAAAAAATTTTTTTAAGTTACCAGGAATGCAATAGGTTTTTCAAAATATTAGCAGGGTTTGGAGTTAAATATTCCTTTCAACAGCTAAAAGGGACTCTTGGAGGCAATAAGACAGAAAACAAACAAATAAAAGATCTGGGAAGAGACCAAATAGCTTATAAAGCTCAATTTTGAATTTCTGCTCCACCCAAAGAGGCAGAAAATCCATAAATTTCACTGTAGCCTCCCAACACTCCTAACTGCAAAACTATTCTCTAGACAACACTCTACTGAGATGAGGCTTTTTCCCATTCTTGATTACTTCCATCTGATCTTTTTGCAAATGAAATTACATTTTCTTCAATCTAAAATCAGGATGTTTTAGATAGCATCAATTAGAATACAAATCATCAGTTAGAATCTGCATTACTCATAAAACCTCAGCCTAGAGACACCTACTTAAATGACTGCACTTCAGGGGCACCTGGCTGGCTCAGTCACTGGAGCATGTGACCCTTGATCTCAAGGTTGTGAGTTTGAGTACACTGGGTGTAGGGATTACGTAAAAATCTTGCGGTCTGGGTGGTTCAGTCAATTAAACATCCGACTCTTGCTTTCTGCTGCGGTCGTGACCTCATGGTCGTGAGACGGGGCCCAGAGTCTGGCTCTGCACCGGGCACGGAGACTGCTTGGGACTCTCTCTCCCTCTCTCTGTGCTCCTCCCCCACTGGCGTGCATGACCGCTGGCACTCTTTCTGTCTCAAAATCAATCTTAAGGGGCGCCTGGCTGGCTCTGTCAGAGGAGCATGTGACTCCTCATTTCAGGGTTGCAAGGTTGAGCCCCATGTTGTATGTACATATTACTTAAAATCCTTTAAAAAAATAATAATAAAATCAAGCTATTAAAAAAAATGGCTGCACTATACTTTCCTCATTTAGATATCAAATTAATTATGTAATAAATGATCGTCTAAAGCTGCACTATCCAACACAGTAGACGCTAGCCACACGTAACCATGAGCACTTGAAATGTGCTTACTAGGACCGAGGAACTGAATTTTTTGTTTTTAAGTAGGCTCCACACCCAACACGGGGCTTGAACTCATGTCCCTGATGTCAAGGGTCACATGCTCAACCGAATGAGCCAGCCCGACAGTCTAATTTATATTAAATAAACTGTGTATATGCCGACCATTCTCTTTCCTATCAGATTGTGACCTTTTTAAAATAGAGGACTACCTTGCTCATTTTATTTATTTATTTAATTTTTTAAAAGTTTACTTATTTATTTTGAGAGAAAGCAAGGGGCAGGAGCAAAGAGAGACAGAGAGAGAGAGAGAATCTCAAGCAGGCTCAATGCTATCAGGGCAGAGCCCAACTCCGGGCTTGAACTCACAAACTGTGAGATCATGACGTGGGCTGAGATCAAGAGTGAGATGCCGGCACCCTTACCTTGCACATTGTAAAAATGCATCAAAGCCCAGCACAGTCCCTGCAATGGAAATCCTTCCATAAATATCTGAGTTTTGAACACAGTATACACTACCCCGTTTTTTTTTATTGTTTTGTTGTTGTTGTTGTTGTTGTTTTTAACGTTTATTTTTGAGACAGAGAGAGACAGAGCATGAACGGGGGAGGGGCAGAGAGAGAGGGAGACACAGAATCAGAAGCAGGCTCCAGGCTCCGAGCCATCAGCTCAGAGCCTGACGTGGGGCTCGAACTCCCAGACCGTGAGATCGTGACCTGAGCTGAAGTCGGACGCCTAACCGACTGAGCCACCCAGGCGCCCCTTTAATTCATTGTTTTATAAAGAAAGCCTAAAACTAATAATGTGGTATTCCATGCCCATGGAGAGAAAGATGCTGTATTGACTAAATATCAATTTTCCCTCAATCAATTGATAAATGAAACAGAACCCAATCGAAAAGGTTTGTTCCTAAGCTTGACAAACTTATTTTAAAATGCAAAAGAAGAAAACATAGCTTTGGGGAAAAATACGGTGAGTGAGGGCAAGCCAGGCAAGTTCTCTTTACCAGATATCGAGACATTTTACAAGCAATAATCACCAGTTAGCATGACCGAGAACAGGCATGCAGATCAATGAGTGCAAAGCTCAGAAGACCCAAGCACACTTGAAAGCATAATGTATGACAGAAGCAACGTTATATACATCAAGGGGAAAAGGAGAAAACTGGTGGCTGACATGGAAAAAAGTAACACTGCAGCAGATCCCTATTTCACACCAACATGAAAAGTTCAGGTGCGGGGTGCCTGGGTGGCTCAGTCGGTTAAGCGTCTGACTTCGGCTCAGGTCATGATCTCATGGTCCGTGGGTTCAAGCCTCACGTCGGGCTCTGTGCTGACAGCTCAGAGCCTGGAGCCTGTTTCAGTTTCTGGGTCTCCCTCTCTCTCTCTCTCTCTCTCTCTCTCTCTCTGCCCCTCCCCCACTCTCACTGTGGTTTTCTCTCTCAAAAAATAAACATTAAAAAAAAAGTTCAGGTGCAATTGATCTTTGAAAATTATGTCATATATTCTATTATTGATGATTCAGTGAGAATTCCAAGTGGACTATGCAATCCATGAATTATACATTGTTAAAACACTGTTCCTACCCAACAGAAATAAAAAGAACAGAAATGATAGTTTTTAAGAACTTATTTTAAAGATGCCCACACAACAGGATACGTAAACCGCATTTTTTTTTTCTTTAATGTACTGAATCAAGCCAGAAGTCACTGGGGCTTTATAAAGGTCAAAATTTCAGAACTGAGGTGGAGGCCAACATGGAGGGACTCAGTTACTGTACAAAGTACTTCTGAAGGCTTCTTTGAAGCTGACTCCATAAAGCTAAAGCCAAAATCCAGCTGAACAGGGACAGGGCTCCCGTGCTATTGAACAGCGTGTCTGACTCACCTCCATCTGCTTGTTGTTAACTAAGGCAGAGCTCGGTTTTATCCTCACTTCCCTAGATCTGAGCAAGGTAACCCCCCACATCAGACACGCAGAGCATCGGCACACAGGCGGCTCTCTCTGGACGCGACAGGGCTTTTGAGCCTGTGGCGAAATTTCCTCCCCGACTTCCAGGGAGACCAGAAACCCAAAACCAGGCTTTGATTGAGAAGAATGTTTCGAACGTGTTCCACATCACGTGTGTTCCAGATGGTTTCTCAAATGAATTTATTTCCCCGTTTTCTAGATCCCGGATCTTGGATTCGCCTGTTTGATCCTGTGGCCATCTCCAAACACAGAGGTGGTACAGCTGTGACCATGGGTGTTACTAGTCTGCTAGGGAGGCCATCATAAAATAGCAGAGTCAGGAGCCAAAATCAGTGAAGTGTCCTCACAGTTCTGGAGTCTGGACACCCAGGATGAAGATGAGCCAGAGGGTTGGTCTCCTCTGAGGCCTCCACCCTCAGCTTGCAGACGGCCACCCTCCTGAGCATACCTGTGCCCCAGCCTGTGCCTCAGTGTGTTCAAGCTTCCTCTTGTTAGGAGGACACCAGCCAGACTGGATTAGGCCCAACCTAATGGCCTCATTTCAACTTAAAGACCCCATCTCCAAACATGGTCACAATGGAGGTGCAGCTTCAAGTTGGGAATTTTAGAGGAACACAAATCAGCCCAGACGCGATTTATGTGATGACTGATTTGACAAACGCATGCAAGCAGCAGTGCTGTGGACCCAGGAGGCGCAGCAGCCGGGAGGCAAAGATAAGGGATCTCTAGACCCACAGAGACACTCCGCATCCCTGGGAAAACGAAACCCCGATTTCTTTTGTTGAGAACTGCTCCTTTTGATTAGGTACTCTCTTAAACTCCTTCTTTAATTTCACACAGAGAGAATTTCATAAAGAATTTCACTCAAAGAGATCACGAGAGGGGTAATGATTCATTAAATGTCTTTAACAGCTCCCGCAAAATATCCCGTCTTTGCCTTCTGAGCAGCAACAGCTCTCAGAATGCCACCCCACTGTGTACAATGCATGTGCAGGGCTGGTGGCAAATGGGCAGAAAGTGAGAGTGTGGGGAGAGGAACAGACTGATGGGAGAAAAGAGAAACCCGCGAGTTGAGGTTTTTTTTTTTTTTAAGTTTATTTATTTTGGGAGAGAGCAAGCCCGAGTGGGGGAGAGGCAGAGAGAGAGGGAGAGAGAGAATCCCAAGCAGGCTCTGCACTGTCAGCATAGAGCCTGACGTGGGGCTCGATCTCATGGACCTCATGAACTGTGAGATGATGACCTGAGCCGAAATGAAGAGTTGGTGTCCCCCGACTCTGAGTTTTTAAAGGAAGAAGTATAGTAAGAAAAACAGACACACTATAAGAACAAACTGCATGGTTTGCCTCAGAATGAAATACAAGGACAGGATTATGAAAAAGAGGTAATGGGAAGGAAAAAAAGTGTCAAGTCTTTTCAGACTCAGTGATTCATTTTTTAAAAAATATTTATAGGGGCGCCTGGGTGGCTCAGTCGGTTAAGCGTCCGACTTTGGCTCAGGTCACGATCTCACAGTTTGTGAGTTCGAGCCCCGCGTCGGGCTCTGGGATGACAGCTCAGAGCCTGGAGCCTGTTTCAGATTCTGTGTCTCCCTCTCTCTGACCCTCCCCCATTCATGCTCTCTCTCTGTCTCAAAAATAAACGTTAAAAAAATAAATAAAAAATAAAAAAATAAAAAATATTTATAAAATACTGGGTGTAATCTGGACGCCTGATGTGGGGCTCAAATTCTCAAGAGTCACTAGCTCTTTCACCGGAGCCAGTCAGGCACCCCCTTCAGTGATTCATGTTTGCGATGAGATGTATCCTGCTGAGAAGGACTCGGGACACAAGAAGAGCATGGAGTTATCGGGGCAGATGATGCCACAGCAACCGGGGGACAGCAGAAAGTTCTGCCATTGCCATTGGGTCAAATGAGGAGTGGGTTTTTGGGGTCAGACAGTATCCCTGAAGATGTGAACCTGAGATTAGCAAAGGACCCAACAGTCCCTGATCCTAGTGGTAAAAGTCGATACCATGCCTACAGAAGTATGTCTAAGGAGCTGTGGCCAAAGACGGGATTTTATAATTACATATTGATTTATACTGGATTTCTTGGTCTACTGCAGAGTATGGAATCTCTCCAGGAGTACATCGCTGCCAATTTCTAGGTAGCTTACAGCAATTTCAAAGTACCTCCCAATATACATTTTCAACAGATGGGATTATTAAACGCTTAGTGCAAACAATGATCCATAGATGTGTTACCACCCACCAGGAGACAAAGCAGAGCCTCTCTCTGTCCCACTCTTCCTTCCAATAAATATTTACATCCTTCCATGTACTCATATCATGACTGCAAAAGATGGAATATCATTGCTCTTTTGAGGTGACTAGAAGGCCTTATCGGTGCTTTTTGGATTTTTCAATTAATTGCTCTCAGAAGAATGTATTTTTAGCATAAAGAACAGCTAGTTCACGGTCTGTAGATACTTTCACTTACGTATCAGTCATACTTCTAAGCATGGTGTGCATATTTTTTTTCCAAGTAGGAACCATTTTTTAAAAATCGATACTTTTTTTAAGATTTCATTTTTAAGCAACCTCCACAACCAATGCGGGGCTCAGACTTACAACCCTGAGAGCGAGTCGCATGCTCCACCAACTGATCCAGCCAGGCAGCCCAGCATTTGTACTTTCAAAGCCCGGAACGGTAGAATTTTTCAGAACCTTCAAGAGTATAGAGTCCAGGGGCACCTGGATGGCTCAGTCAGTGGAGCTTCCGACTCTTGATTTCGACTCAGGTCATGAACTCATGGTTGGTGGGACTGAGCCCTGCTGCTGGCATAGAGCCTGCTTGGGATTCTCTCTCTCCCTCTCTCTCTGCCCCTCTCCAGTGCAAATCTCTTTCTCACAAAATAAGTAAGTAAACATTAAAAAAAAGAAAAAAAAAAAGAGTGTATGGTCCAGCCTTCTTTTTTACATGACAAAAGTGAAGCACCGGATATATAAAGTGACTTGCTAATCACCACCGGAGGACCAGGTGGGAGAAGAGGGAGGAGAGGGACCCTGCAGTCATTTTGGACATCTATGGTGGCCAGGTCTCCCTGCACTTTCACACCTCCTTCCCCCAAAGCATCCCAGTCATAGTCATAGGACAGTGACGCTGAGACCCAGAGGGGTTAGGAAACCTGCCCACTGTCACTCGGAGCAACTGATTTAAACCCAAATCTGTCTGGTATCACACACCAACCCTTTCCCATTTCCCTACACTTTCAAAGAAAATACATAGAACCAAGTTATATTCTTAAGTTCAAAGCTGATATTTATAATGGCATTATAGAAAATCAGACTTAATAGCCTCTCAAAACCTTGGGTTTATTTCCTCCTACTCAATCTCTGCATTATTATTGGTTTCTATTGTGGCAATATAATTGATATTTACTTAAGAAAGTATGAATGAGAACATATTTAAGTGGAAATCAACTTAAATTCTGGCTGTTTGACCTTAATAAATCAGGGTTGAAAATTCCTTAGAGTGCTTTTCTTTTGAATGCGATTATATGAATAAAAATGCAATGCAGTAGGGGTGTCTGGCTGGCTCAGTGGGTAGAACAAGGACTCTTGACCTCTCTGGGTGGTGAGTTCAAGCCCCACCCTGAGCACACATCTTACAAAAAAAGGGGAAGGGGAAGGGGAAGGGGAAGGGGAAGGGGAGGGAAGGGGGAAGGGAAGGGGGAAGAGAAGGGGGAAGGGAAGGGGGAAGGGGGAAGGGGGAAGGGGGAAGGGAGAAGGGAGAAGGGAGAAGGGAGAAGGGAGAAGGGAAGGGGGAAGGGAAGGGAAGGGAAGGGAAGGGAAGGGAAGGGAAGGGAAGGGAAGGGAAGGGAAGGGAAGGGAAAGGGAAGGGAAGGGAAGGGGGAAGGGAAGGGAGAAGGGAGAAGGGAGAAGGGAGAAGGGAAGGGGGAAGGGAAGGGAAGGGAAGGGAAGGGAAGGGAAGGGAAGGGAAGGGAAGGGAAGGGAAGGGAAGGGGGAAGGGAAGGGGGAAGGGAGAAGGGAGAAGGGAGAAGGGAAGGGGGAAGGGAAGGGAAGGGAAGGGAAGGGAAGGGAAGGGAAGGGGAAGGGAAGGGAAGGGGGAAGGGAAGGGGGAAGGGAAGGGAGAAGGGAGAAGGGAGAAGGGAGAAGGGAGAAGGGAGAAGGGAAGGGGGAAGGGAAGGGAAGGGAAGGGAAGGGAAGGGGGAAGGGAAGGGGGAAGGGAAGGGGGAAGGGAAGGGAAGGGAAGGGAAGGGAAGGGAAGGGAAGGGAAGGGAAGGGAAGGGAAGGGAGAAGGGAAGGGAGAAGGGAAGGGAGAAGGGAAGGGAGAAGGGAAGGGAGAAGGGAAGGGAGAAGGGAAGGGAGAAGGGAGAAAGGAAGGGACAAAGGGGGGGGCCACTGACTCAGCCAGTGGAGTGTGTGACTCTTGATCTCAGGGTTGTGAGGTTTGAGCCCTATATTTGCTGTAGAGAAAACTTAAAAAAAAAATACATTAAAAGGAAAGAAAGAGGGGGAAGGAGGGAGGAAGGGATCCCTTTACTTGGCAGAGAGAATAAATAATTCTTATTTGATATTGTTTGCTGACCACTTATCTACAACTAAACTTGCAGCTGAACACCAATAAGCCACAGGGCTAATGAAATGCTTCACACCTATTGCCTCAAAGTTCTGAAAACACAAAGGTCATCCTTAAATAATCCCCATATGGTGAATGTGAACTGCATGAGCAACTAGGTAAGAGTGTGACCTATTACCACTGCCATGAAAACAGCTCAGAGGGCACGTAGTATAGTATCTGTAGGAGTCCAGTGGCATTGTATTAGTTTTCAATAGACCAGAAAGTAACATTTATTGGCAGACTTTTTGTGTCCTTCTGCTCACGTTTAATGAACAAGGTTAGAGTCTAAGTTGTTTTTACTTAACATTGCTCAGGTTTCTTCTGGATCACTTAGAAAATCCAAGTCTGCCCTTAAGTCACTCTCAGAGAATGGAAACTGGAAAGGGAATGAACTGCTTTTGTCTTCTATGTCATCACGTCCATAATTAGGCAGTGTTTTCATAAGAAAACAACCAGAAAGTTCCAGGCAAAATAACCTTATAACCTTATGCAATTTTGTAATCTAAAGTGGTCTACTGACAGCCTGCTTATCATTCTTTTTGAATCTCAGATAGCCTTCTCTCAGTTGCCAAGGGTATGTTCGGCAAATCAAATCGACTTCCTTCAGTATTTTAAATCTCATTTGTACCCTGGCAGAAACACACATTTCCTGAAAAAAAAAAAAAAAAGGAGCCATGTCTTTAAAAAGGAAGTTGGAAGTCTTTAAGCTTGAGATAAGTCTTTTCAAAAGAGAAAGAAACTTTTGGCAGGATTCGAGTGCATCTTATCCCAGTGGAAAGTGGAAACTGTCCCTTATTTCATGGACGTTACTATACACATTATGAAATACACCAGAACCACAGCAACCACCTCCACAGAATGTATTTGCAGCTTCAAATGGCAACCTCATCCTGGGAGGTCCGGGGAGGCGTGGGGGGGGGGGGGGGGGAGTAACTTAATTTTGGTCTGGGGAGTCTGTGAAGATACTTTCTATCTTCACTATGCCTGACTCCCCTCAGCCCTCAACTCAGGGAGAGCACATTATGAATATTCATTCAAGTCTAGATTGAGAAGAACCCCATGCTACCAGAGCAGGCATTTGAACTCATTAGAGTTTATGAAGCAGGACCAAATGAAATGGAGCCCATAAAAAAGCTGCTGTAAGAGCCACAGGATTACCTCAGCCTTTCTGCTCTCTGAGTTCCCCACCATCCCCCTTGAAAACTCTATTTCCGTTTTTTTAAGAGGTACAGTTCCTACAACCACTGTACCTCTCTCTGTGAATGAAACGGATCACCAAATAATGAGAGTGGCAATTCAATTTCAATCTTCACTTGGAAAACATTTTGTTTTATAAGCTACCCTGAGACTTACGGCAAACCGGCCAGCTGATATTTATCGAGGACCCACCCACTGTATGTCAGGCTTTGGCCAGGTTGCGGGGAGGGGGGTATGCGGGGGGGGGGGGGTTGGGGGACGGCAGCTGGATGAGACTACCAATGGAGCCCTGCCAAATGGAGCAGAGCACTGATCAGGGAAGACAGATACTAAACAAGTCAAGTCTGATTTGGGCTCTGAGGAGGAAACACAGGGTGCATGTGACAGAGAGACCTAACCAGATCTGCAGGTTGGGAAGGATTCCCTGATAAAGAGACTTTTAAGTTGAAGCGTAAAGGAAGACCAATTCTTAAGTGGGTGCAGAAGGAGCAGAGAAAGACAGCTGAGGGGAGAGCGAGGTGAAGGTCTTCTTCAACCTACAGTGGGGTTACATCCTGACGAACCCATCGTAACTTGGAAATACTGTTAAGTTGCAAATGCTCTCAATACACCTACCCTACCGAACATCAGAGCTTAACCTCACCCACCCTGACGGCGCTCAGAACACTTACATTAGCCTACCAGCTGGGCAAGATCATCTCACACAAAGCCTACTTTATAAGAAAGAGTTGAATAGCTCATATAATGTATTGAACACTGTACCGAAAGTGAGAAACAGAAGGGTTGCAAGTGTATCAGTAGAGAGACTGATAAGTAAGGCTGGAAGGCAGACGAGAGACAGGCAACAGAGTCCAGTTTGAGAGTTGTGGGCGCAAAGATGCTACCTAATGCCAAGCACGGGCTAGGAGAGAGAGCAGGGGCGGGGAGCAAGGGTCCGGGACAGACCCAGAGGTGCGCTGGACGATTTCAACAGCCTCCTATCCTGCTCCCTGCTTCCAGCCTTGCCCCCAAGTAGTCTATTCTCCACCCAGAAACCTGGGTGATTACTTATTGAAACTAATGTCATTGTTTTGCTCGAAACCCTACAATGGCCTCTAATTTCACTCAGAGTAAAGCAAAGTCCTTACTGTGTCTGGAAAAGGCCACATGGTCTGCTCTGCCCCTCTCCTAACCCTAGCCTACTTCTCTAACCTCATCTCCACCTCTACTACCCTCCCACTGGACTCACTCTGCTCTAGCCATACTGGTTTTTTGCTGTTCCTCAAATGTACCAACTACTCCTGAACCTCAGGGCCTTTGCACTTTCTGCTTCCTTTGCCTGGAATGGTCTTCTTCTAGGTATTCTACATGTATTAGTCTCTCACTTCCCTGAGGTCTCTAGTTAAATATCATCCAATCAGAAGAAGATGTGAATAGATATTTTTTCCAAAGAAGATACACAGATGGCCAACAGACACATGAAAAGATGCTCAACACCACTTATCATCAGGGAAATGAAAATCAAAATCACAATGAGGAACGCCTGGATGGCTCAGTTGGTTAAGCTTCTGACTTTGGCTCAGGTCATGATCTCATGGTTTGTGAGTTTGAGCCCACATTCGATTTTCTCTTGGAGGTTGGGACTCTCTCTCTCTCTCTCTCTCTCAAAATAAATAAATCAACTTAAAAAAAAAAGAAACTACAATGAGATATTACTTCACCCATCAGAATGGCTAAAATCACCAACACAAGAAACAGCAGGTTGTTGGGTGAGGATGCGGAGAAAGGGGAACCCTCTTATACTGTTGGGGGGAATGCAAACTGGTGCAGCCACTGTGGAAAACAGTACAGAGTTTCACAAAAAGTTAAAAACAGAACTACCCAACAGTCCAGCAATTGAACTACTAGGTATTTACCCAAAATGCAAATTCGAAGGGATACATGTACCCTGATACATATAGCAGCATTATCTACAATAGCCAAATTATGGAAACAGCCCAAGTATCCATCAATTGATGAATACAGAAAACATGGTATATACATATACCATGGAATATTACACAGCTATAAAAAGAATGAGCTCTTGCCATTTGCAATGACATGGATGGAGCTAGAGAGTATTATTCTAAGAGAAATAAGTCAGAGAAAGACAAATACCATATGATTTCACTCATATGTGGAATTTAAGAAACAAAACAAACAAATAAAGGAAAAAAAGAGAGACAAACCTTGAAACAGACTCTTAACGACAGAGAACAAACTGATGGTTACCAGAGGGGCGGGGGTGGGGGATGGGTGAAGTAGGTGAAGGGGATCAAGGAGGGAACTTGTGATGAGCACCAGGTGATGAATGGAAGTGATGAACCGTTGACTTGTACACCTGAAACTAGTATTACACTGTAGGCTAAATGGAATTTAAATAAAAATTTTTTAAATTAAAAAAATAAATATCAGCCAATCAGTGAGGACTTCCCTGAGCACCTATTCTAAATTGCAACATCCAAGGGGCAACCTAGGTGACTCAGTCGGTTGAGCGTCCGACTTGGACTCAGGTCATGATCTCACAGTTCGTGGGTTCCAGCCCCACATCGGGCTCTGTGCTGAGAGCTTGGAGCCTGCTTCAGATTCTGTGTCTCCCTCTCTCTCTGCCCCTCCCCTGCTCATGCTGTCGCTCTCTCTCTCAAAAAAATAAATAAATATTAAAAAAAATTTTTAATTGCAACATCCATCCACCCATTCATCCCCCTTTCCCTGCTTTCTGAAACTTATTAGTGTCTGATATGTCCACTTGATATAGTTTATAATATACAATATGGTATTGTATATTTGTATGTCATGTGCTACATTTATATTTAATATGTGTCAATCATCACCTGATGTATTATGTGTTAACTGTTATAATTTCCCACCCCAGAATGTAACTCCATGACGGCAGCAACTTGATTTTGTTCACTACTGTATATATACCTCAAGTCACAAAAATTTCCTGGTATGAACATGTACTTGCTAAGTTATTTGTGGAACAAATTCCAACATTTCATGATACCGCAGAAGAGTAAAAGGACCACGGGTGTAGCAGGAAAATAAGAAAACACAAGTGTCACAGAAAGCAAGGGAAGAACATACTGATACGGGCAATGGTTAGCATTTATTGCCGCTTATCACAGTAGCTGATACGTGCTCACCACTTCCCACGAAATATCTCATTTAGCCATTGCTACAATCTTACCAGGAAGGTCCTACCCTCCCTTTATAAATAATTTAGAGAAGCTAAGTAACTTTCCCAAGGTCACCATATATGCTAAATCCTGCTAAGAGAGGCATTTAATTGAGTCCGAAAAACTCTCCACTGAATTGGTTCACACGGAGACCTTAATACTGGTGACCTTAACAAAAACCTGGTCAATGTCCAAGCGAAGAAAAGTGAGATGCAGAAGGGAGGGGAGGAAATGAGGACAGGGAAGTGGCCAGCTCTCTCCAAAGCTGGCTTGAGAAGAGCAGAATAGGAGAGAGAGCTAGACCAGGGGTTAAAGGGAAAGAAGGTTCTATTTTCAGTGACAACCAAATAATTTGAATTTCTAAAACCCAACCTCTTTTCAGAGTTTTGGTTAGCATATCTATATGAGCAATCAGCATAGATAAGGTGTTGTTTTCCTGTTTCCAAAGAAATTCAGATTTTGCTTATCACTTTGGTTTAAAAAAAAATTCCTAGCTATGCACAGCATTTGCTTTCCACATCCCAGAGGATGGAGAAATCTATAGAAAAGAAGATGTGTAATTGGGTCAACATAACAAAGAAACAAAAAGATGACCTACTCCAGTTCTCTGGGGAAGCTGAATCAGGGCTTTAGAAAAATCAATCAAGCCACACAATTCTGTGACACTGTGTGGGAGAGGCCCACACCGAGTCTGGAGGCAGAAAACCTAGCTGGCTGAGCAGTCTGGGCTGGCCACTGTTTGTCACCTTGTGCAAGTCGCTCAACTTCAGTGTCATAACATTTATAATGCCTCTCTCGGTCCTGGGCCAACTCCAACGAGGTGGAGACAAGAAAAGTGCTTTATACGAATGCAAGATACTCCCAGTATCTCTTGTGATTGAAGTTAAGCATTAAAAGCCACCTATTATAACACGCACAGCCAAGAAGCAATCTGTTTGGATATGTGTACAAATATTCACCAACTGATTCAAGGGGAAAAAAGAGTGAGTGATTAACAATTCCACATGCTGTATATTTAGAAACACCTGCATGTTTGCTTTTCATTCCTACAACTGGTGCTGTTGAAGCAGGCTCACTGTGAATCAGGTTAAGCCATGCCTAGGCTTGAGGCAATGTCTACTCTTAAAATGCTCAAAGTGTGACTTATTTTCAGTTTGCTCCGGATCTGACAATGTAACAACTCAGAAAAACTGGTACAGCCAGTCTAATTATAGACCTGCCAAGGTTTGGGACTCTTCCTTAAACATTTGAGAAGCCAGGCCTCACTAAGTGAGCAAGATCACACAGGACTCCAGCCCTGTACCGATTCCCCATCTGCGTCCATTTCTTACGGAGACAAGGACATGGCCATCTCCAAATGGAGAGACAAAGAAGAGAACCAACCATCAGGAGTTTACTTTTAATGTTTTAAATGTTGAAACATTCAAGTCCTGCCCTTCAGCCATCGCTGAAGATTACAAATATTGAACATGTTGGAATGGGGGTGGAGGCGGTGGATTAAGTGTTACAGAGACCAAATGCATCAGGTGTGTCTCACTTATGGAACATTCTGGGCTCCTGGAACCTCTGAGCAGGAGTGAATCATTCCCACATCCGGCAGACAGCAGCTAAAATCACTGCCTCAGCACAATCCTTCAGGGACACCTCTTTCATCGCAGCAGACCTAGATGGGCCTCCTGCCTCCCCCGGACTCCCAGCGCCTGGGGGCGGGGGCTGCCCAGTGACAGGAACACCTGCACTGTCCTCTGGGCTGGGCACCTGTGGCTGAGGGGACAGTGGAGCTCTCATGACCTATAAAAGGGTTGAGAGTCATGTGCCTCCAAGAGTACTCCTTGTAGCCTCCTAAGTCAGGCAGGGAACTCTTCTTACCCCCACCCCCCTGCTTCTGATCAGCCCCGGCCAGGATCCTAAGAATTACAAATACAAAAACGAAAACAAAAATGATGAAAAAAACAGTGCAGTTCTTCTTTATACTGGATATTAGCCCCCAAGACTGAGGTGCGGACTGGGAGATGAACATCATCATCTCCACGTGAGACCTTTCCCAAACTCCCTGTTGCCCAGTCCTTCCCTCCTCCCTTCCCGCAGGGCGCTGGCCCTCGCATCGCATCCCGGCCATTCCCCCCACACCCCTGCCTGCCCCGGCTCCGGCTCCGCTTGGCAGGTTGTCTTCCTGCTGGATGGAATCACCACTCTTCTCACAGAAATTCCTCCCTTCAGAGCCCAGATCCAATGCTCCTCCTCAAGAGAAGTCCTTCCTCCGTTACCAGAAGCAATATTTCCTCCCTCCTACCACAGATAATATTTTGTTTAAAACAGTGATAAGAGCTGGTAATAAGATTACTGAGCACACGGGGACAGGAATTGCGTGAGGGGCTTATAAATTTCATTTCATTTAGTGCTCCCGATGCCCTCCTTGGGAACGTGCTACTGTTATTCCCTTTCATAGATGAGAGAACCAGGGTGGAGAAAGGTGAAGTACTTTACATGTTTTTTTGTTTTGTTTTGTTTTTTTGTTTTTTTAGTGTTTACTTATTTTTGAGAGACAGAGACAGAATGCAAGCGGGTTAGGGGCAGAGAGAGAGGGAGACACAGAATCCGAAGCAGGCTCCAGGCTTCGAGCTGTCAGCACAGAGCCCGACGCAGGGCTTTAAATCATGAGTTGTGAGATCACGACCTGAGCTGAGAGTCAGACACTTAACCGACTGAGCCACCCAGGCGCAGTACTTTATTTAAAAAGGCAATGAGGGGCGCCTGGGTGGCGCAGTCGGTTAAGCGTCCGACTTCAGCCAGGTCACGATCTCGCGGTCCGTGAGTTCGAGCCCCGCATCGGGCTCTGGGCTGATGGCTCAGAGCCTGGAGCCTGTTTCCGATTCTGTGTCTCCCTCTCTCTCTGCCCCTCCCCCGTTCATGCTCTGTCTCTCTCTGTCCCAAAAATAAATAAACGTTGAAAAAAAAAAAAAATTAAAAAGGCAATGGGAGCGCTGGACGATGGCAATGGGGGTGTGGGGAGTGGGACAGGCAGTCTGACTCCAGAGCTCACTCTACCTGTTGCTTTATATTCTAATGATTTGTGCATAGGTCCCAACTGCTGTATGGATTTCTGAGGCCGCATATCCTTGGAAATCCCATTATATTAACTCTGGGCCTAGCTCAAAGTGGGTCCTTGAATTTAAGCAAAAGTAATGTGGTGTGGTTTTATGCATTTCCAGACAGAGCACTGCGGCTGATTTTTCCAGGCTTGCTATCCTTCTCTACTCCGTCCTTGATCTAGCAGAAGGCTTTGCAACAGGTCACAAGCAGCAACCGTAAGTGGCCATCCAAAACTGAAAATCCAAGACCGGGGGAAGTAAGAGAAATCTAACCTACCTTCCAGAAGCAAAGAAGGGGCCTTAATTTTGGTGACCAGGTACCTGAGACATAAAAGACCTGCCTCCGTGCACAGCAGAAAAGAGCTCTTAGAATAACAAATCCGGGTCACAGAGGAGGAGGGTGTCTTTCTCTTTAGGTTAGATTTATTATAAAGTTCTGTGTGTTGCAGTCAGTGTTTCTCCAGATTCTCGGATTTTAGTCTTGTGGAGAATAATAATAAATTCTTGTTGAGAGAATAAGGCAGTATGGCTCAAAGGTTAAAAGCAGATGGGCTTTGAGGTTAAATGGACTTGGTGGGAACAAGTCCTATAGGGAAAAGTTTTCCTTGACCTTCTAAAGGTCCCTGGCTGGGTATGAAAAGTAAACTGAGGAAGGAGTTAAACCTGAGGGTTTTTTTGTTTTTGTTTTAATGTTTATTTATTTTTGAGAGACAAGAGAGTGAGTGGGGAAGGGGCAGAGAGAGAGGCTCCAGGCTCTGTCAGCACAGAGCCCAGCATAGGGCTCGAACTGACAGAGTGCAAGATCATTGACTTGAGCTGACGTTGAAGGCTTAACCAACTGAGCCACCCAGGTGCCCCTTAACCTGAATACTTCTAATGCTACGTCTGATGAAGAGTGGACGGTCATGGAGGGATTGACAGGTTACACGGTATGAGGTATGTGTAATAACCTGGGGGAAGTTTAGCAAGGCCTGTTTGTTTGGAATTTTCCAGGTGTCCTCTTGTCTTCAGAGATAAAGATGCTTCTTTCCTCGGGGTATAGAGAGGGCATCTTTCATAGAAGGTTTTATGACCTGTTGGGGGTGGGGGTGGGTGGTGGGGAAAGGTCAGAGCAAACTTTCTGCTTCTCCTGTAGTCTCAAATTCCTTCGGCTTAAAATATTCAATACGCTAAGATGCCATATTTAGGGGTAGCATGTCCTGAACCCCATCAACTCCAACCCTGCCTCCACATTTGTGATGTGGGACAAGTTATTTGACGTCTGTGTGTCAGCCTCCTTGTCTGATAATGGAAATAACATCAGCACCTATTAATTTGTAAGGTGACTGAAAGGACAGAATGGGATAATGCAGACAGAGTGCCTAGTACAGTGCATTTGGTAAACATTAGCTATTATTATTGAATGATTACCGTTATAAATGTTGATTGCTACTGTTGGTAGTCCTGGTTTATGGCTCACAAGAGCAATTTTTTCATCTGGAAATTCTTTACTGAAGGGTACTGGTTAATGCTATTCTTTTCTGCTCTATAGCACCCACCCCTCCGAACATAAAGGGTGAGGAGATGTAGACTGCAAAGGTACTAACAATTATTTTTTTTTTAATGTTTATTTACTTTTGAGGGGGGGAGGGGTAGAGAGAGAGGGAGACACAGAATCTGAAGCAGGCTCCAGGCTCTGAGCTGTCAGCACAGAGCCTGACGCAGGACTCAAACTCTCAAACTGCACGATCATGACCTGACTCGAAGTCGGACGCTTAAGCGACTGAGCCACCCCGGAGCCCCAGTACTGTCCAACAATTAAGGCTGCCTGAAAGCTGGGATTGTGAGCTTCCCCCTTTCCCTGTCCATCGGAAATGTCTCCTATGGGTGTTGCCTTCAGTTCAACTTAAGACATCAAGGTCCTGCTTCTAAGATATTAGCCAATTTTCCCCAGCTACTCACAATGGTGACTCTCAAACTTGAGTGAACATAAGAATCACTATGGGTTGGGTGCCTGGGTGGCTCAGTCACTTAAGTGTCTGACTCTTGATTTCAGCCTAGGTCAGGACCTCAAGGTTGTGAGATCGAGCCCTGCGTTGTCAAGCTCTACGCCGAATGTGGAGCCTGCTTAAGATTCTATTTCTCCCTCTCTCTCTGCCCCTCCGTGTGCTCTCCCTCAAAAGAAAAAAAAAAGTCACATAGGGTATTCACCAAATGCATATTCTTGGGCCCACTGCAAGAAAAAATTATGATTTAATAAAAAGTATCCCAGGTGATTTCAATACCAGCGGTCCTAGGAACCACACTCTGAAAAACAAGGACAGTAACTGACATGTTAGAAATATTTATCCCATGTAAGTTTATTTCCTGAATCAGAAAAGAACCAAAAAACCTCTAATTTTCCAACTCTCTCTCTGCATTTTTAAAAACTAGTGTCCATTTCAAGCCCAATCCTTGGATTCCACAGTAATGAGTTTATCTTTTGTTCCTTCCTGAAGTTGTTTACTGGCATAAACTTTTTTTTTTTAAGATTTTATTTTTAAGTAGTCTCTACACCCAACACAGGACTCAAACTTACAACCCCAAGACCAAGAGTCACATGCTTTACCAACTGAACCAGGTAGGTGCCCGTGGCATAATTTCTTCAGACTGACCAGTATCTAGACATAGCTCAAATTCTGGAAAGGAGGAATGAGGCTTCCTTTCCAAATGGCTACAGTCAGGATGATGTTGGTGATTACAGAGAACAAGATGCAGAGATGGCTGTAGTCTCTGAGGTGGAGGGTGCTCTCAAAGCCTTCTGAAAGTCTTCAGCATCTGATATGATACATATCTGACATCCTCAAAGACGGTCTGGAGCACAGGCTGTCAGGAGAGAATGCAGTTGCAAAATGGGATCTGCTCCAGGACCAGCCAGTCAGGACATGCCTTTCCCTTCACTCTAGTGACCTGAAGCAGCAGAGCATTTAAGACCAGTAAGCCCGTAAATTCCAGGGGCAGACGACCTGAGTTTCAAGCCACAGCTCCTACACACACTACCGGTGGATCCTGAGCAAGTTATTTAACTTCTCTGTGCCTTGATTTCTTCATCTATAAAATGGGATGTTGCAAGAATAAAGTTGGTTCCTAGTAAGTATTAAGTGAGTGTTATTATTTTTAACGGTTATGTGACCCAAACCAACCCAATGACATGTCATCCCAGGTTTTGCTGGAGATGTTTCCGCTGAAGTTGCAAAATTGGTAAAAAAAAAAAAATCTGAGAAATGCCATGAGCCACCTGTGGAGAAAGTCTTCCTGAGAGTGAAGCTACCACAGAGGAGAGACAGCTGACAGATGGACGGGAGCATCTCGGGTCTAATCGTATTGTTTGAGACTGGATCTGGTCATGCATGGATGTCTCGTGTGGGACTCTCCGATGGCATGGGCTATTAACTCCCCCTTTTAAAGCTTTCGTCAGTTTCAGTTGGTTTCTGTCACCTGCAAACAAAAGAATTCTGACCTAGTTTTTTAAAGATATAATGCACACACCATACAATTCACCCGTCTAAAATGTACAATCCAAAGGTTTTTAGTACATTCGCAGAGTTGTGCAACCATCTGTATAATGTAGGATTTTTGATCCAAAACCTTCAGAGATGGCTCAATAGGTGTAGAATGTGGATGGTAGTGGGGATGGACAGGTGCAAATCTGCTTCCAAAGCCACCACAATTTTGAAACCACTTTTAAAGTTGGAATCACCAACTTTTCGAATTAGAAGTAGCTTAAAGCTCAGCACAGTCTAATGGAAAAGGAAGACACTAGGCATCAGAACTCCTGGTTTCTTTTGAGGGAAATTAGAAAATCCCTCTGATCCCTTCATACTCTGTAGAATTGTACAGGTTTAGTCAAATCCCCTCATTTTTCAAGATAAAACCGAGGGCCAGAGAGACTAAGCCAACTGCCTACGTTGACAGAGGTACTTTCGGTCAGACACATTCAAAAGCACAGTTCAGTCTTCTGTGTTGCTAGTTTTAAACACTTCCTGCTTCTTCTGCAGGATTTCATACTCGAGTCCAGGTCAGTCTCTTGAAATGGTGGCAGGTAAAGAGCCTCTTCATAATACCAATCCAATATCCATCCGTTCGTTCAAGAGTACACTGTGACTAAGGGTCTTCCCTGTATTTACGTTCAATTCCAGTGTCTCTCTTTGGATAAGATAGTGTTCTGCCTACAACCTAGTAGGCTTTCCTTGAAGCGGGACTTTCAGGTTAGGAAATTTCAAAAACATTCTATGGTGTTTTAGTGTGTCAGGCAGATGAGATTTGCGAACTTCTACATACGTTTGTGCAATAATCTTGGTTTGCCGGATCAGGAGCTTTAATTACAAAGAAGGACTGCTGGGGATAAGATGAATGACAGTTAAGGGAATAACTGTGCTCTTTAATAAAAACAGGTATTTGATAACCAAACTGGGAAATTTCAAATAATTTCACTTCTAACAGCCCTTGAGGCTTCAGATGACTTAGCAAAGACATAAAAACCCTTTAGCTCTTAGTAATCACAAATCTGTGTATCTGGGCACATAAGAACTCTCTATATAGGCTTTGGAAATTTTTAGAAACACACTTCCTGGAAGAACCTGGGCGGTTTGGATCTGGCCAACAAAATGTAATACAGTCTGGGTCAGGATGCACTGTACTTAGCCGTACTCAAGGACAGAAAGGCATTTGCCTTATCTGGGATATCCTGTGAAAACACATTAAGAACACCCAGGGAAATGTCATCAACAGGGGTATTATTTGTGGTCACTGTTGTTTTTGATACATGGTTTTTCCTTTGTGAATCTAGACAAAGTAAACTGAACCCTGTAGAAACATACTGGATGTCTTATTTAAATTACAAGCAAGAGGTGGTAGCATTTTTATTTGTTCTTAAAAAGCACTCTCACATTAGTCTGTGAGGTTCTTTTCTTTTTATGTTTATTTATTTTTGAGAGGGACAGCATGAGCGGGGGAAGGTCAGGGAGAGACAGGGGGACAGGGGATCCAAAGCAGACTCTGTGCTGACAGCAGTGAGCCTGACACAGGGCTCGACCTCACGAACTGTGAGATCGTGACCTGAGCCGAAGTCTGATGCTCAACCGACTGAACCACCCAGGAGCCCCGAAGTGGTAGAATTTTTAAGCGGAGTTCAGTGGTGAGGTCCTTATATTCATTGTATATAGCTGCAATTGGAGGTAACAAAGCTCTGTGATGTCCTGGGACCCTCCCCCACCACACCTACATTCTCAGCCTTCAAAACCAGCAAGACCCATCCCACCAAGACCTTTACCCTTGCCAAGGTCAGTCAATACGTACCCAGGATCTCTAGGGGTGCAGCAAATAGATAATCGTCACCAGGCTGCCACCCCCAAAAGTCCTGACAGCTCAAAGCCCCAAACCTTTCCAGTTTGTCCTCAGAACCCATCAGAGGGGCAGAGAGAGAGGGAGAGGGATGGAGGGAGGGAGAGAGAGAGAGCAAGAGCGAGAGCAAGAGAATCTTAAGCAGGCTCCATGCTCAGCATGGAACCTGACTTGGGGCTCAATCCCATGACCCCCGGGATCATGACCTGATACAAAAGCAAGAGTCAGATGCTCAACCAACTGAGCCACCCAGTGGCTCAGTTTTTGTTCTAATTGAAGCCTGGCTTTTCCCTGAGGACACTGCTTTCTCTGCTATTTCCTCCCCTATTCCTGTACTACAGGCTCAAGTCAACCTCCATGTCAGTGACTGTCCTTTCTCTCTTCCTGCGCCAACTTCTGAGAATTGTCATGAGGCTATACCCTAGGCTTGCCCCTCCTTGTGGCAGTTATCAGTGGAACTGCCCCCCCCCCCCCGCCTCCCAACCATCACTCTCCTCTTATTCCTTGAAGATTTTAGCCCCTGATTCACTGTCACCTTTGCCAATGTTACTCATGTTATAAAATGCTTGGTGATTTCAACATCCACAGAGGATCCTCCCAGCTTCCCTGCCTCTACTTCCTTGACCAGTTCTCCATCATGTACGTATCATGTTCTCTTCCCTACCTCAGCTTCCCCCATGGTCCCATCATTCCTGTTGGACCACGTCATTACCAAACCTGCACTGTGCCCATTACCCAATTCAAGCATCCCAACCACCACTTACTCGGTTGCCAACCCCCTCCGAGGAGACCTGAGGCATGGATCCTACCACCTTTTCACCATCATTCATATCCTCCCTTAACTTCTTATCACCACTCACTTTCCTATACCTCCAACTCCCTGGCCTCTCCTTCCCGTCACCATATTCACCCAGCAAAACCCCCACCTTGGTTAAATCGGACTCTCCACTTGTACTGCGCCTGCCTTCTTACATCTCAACATGGCCGGCTTAAAATATACCCAAGTGGCTGTAAAATTGTGGAGTCAAGACCAGGAACCACAACCGCCACCTGGGTAATCCTACTACATACATCTCCCTGGTCCAGTTACTCTCCTTCTCTCCTGGATGGCTGCTTCACACCCTCTCTTCTCAAACCTCCAACACCTCCTTCACCCCCCCACCTGCGCCCCCCACCCCCCTAACCCCCGGCTAGGAAAAGCTCACAATCTTGCTCTCTGCTTCTCTGGAAAATCCTGGAGCAATCAGAAGAGAACTTGAGGAGTTCTCACCTTCATGGGTCTGTGCCTTCCTTCCTATAGTCCTGGCTGACCTGTCTGCGATCCTGGGGCCAAACCCCTCTCTTCCTGCTCTACGTCCCAACCAGCCTTCCCTAGTCAAGGGCCTCCCACCAGCAATTCTTCCCTCTCTTTCCTACGACATCACATTTTCTCTGGGCATTGTTTCCAATGGAACAGCAACATGCTGTTAATTTTCCCCCCATCTTTAAAAATCCCTCTCTTGACCAGTTAACCTCTGTGAAAATAAAGTCACATCTTTTCAGTCCTGCTCAAACCCTTCCGTGGGTCCATCTCACTCAGTGAAAAGCCCAAATCCTACAGGGACCTACACAGTCAGACCTCACCTCTTACCTTACCCTCTCCGGCCAAGCTGGGGAGACCTTCCCAGGACACACACCAGGCCGACTTTCTCAGGGCTGCGTACTGGCTGTTCCCTCTGACTGGGACACTCTCCCTCAAGATATCTGAACGCTTGTTCCATCTCTTCACGTCTTGAACCAAATGTCACCCTCTCAGTGATGCCCTCAGCCTCCCTGAGTAAAGCTGCACTGTAACTTCACGCCGATTCTCCCTCTCTCTCTACCCTGATTTAACTTCTTAGCACTTACCGCTGTGTTGCATACCAGACAATTTACTTACTTAGGTGTATGGATCGTTTCTTCCAGCCAATATTCACGGTTCTATAAGAGCAAGACTTTTTTGTCTGCTTTGTTTACCGACCAGTGTATCCCCAGCACTGCGGTGTTTGGCACATAGAAGGTACTCGATAACTATCAGTTGAATGTATGGATGATTAGAATTAAACACACATAATGTCTTACAGATTTTAAAGTTTGCACAATCACGCTTATACAAGATTCTTCTATAGCCTCTGCATTCGAGTTCTCTGAATCAAACACGGTCGGACCTTTGTTTTATCATGTTCTAACTGTAAACACGTCTGTCTTTCAAATAGAATTTGACTTCAGAATCAAAATGGTTAAAATCCTGGAGTACCAGTAGCAATTCAGTGAGTCTCTTTCTTTGCTTTCGTTTTGGTTTACACTTAACTTGGTTTGGAGGAAGGAGGCCTTTGTGTCAGGTGTGGAGAGGGAGCAGAGAAGATCTTGGGGAGACCTCAGAAGAGAGTATTTGGCAACAGAAAGCGTCATTCAGAGGTTAGACGTGATACCTGTTCAGAAGCTAAGGGGAAAAAATAGAAGCTGGAGAAAGAAGGCGAATCAGTCATATTGTCTGAGACTACGGTCCTCTGGGTCACAAGGACATTGTGGCCCCAAACAGCCTCCAAGGATCAGAGGAAAAGTGGCAATCCACAGCAGAGATAAAGATTTTAGCCATGATGAAAAGTCAAAACAAAAGCAAAGCCACAAGGGGATGGAGAGTCCAAAACAAGAGGGGAAGACAGTCAGCTCTGGAATAGGGAAGACCCCAGTCTGAGGCTGTCCCCACCACCTTCCAGCGCTGGGGCACAGTTCTCAGGTGGATGGGGATTCGACACAAAGCCCAAGTCACCGTGTGGCAAAGGCAGGGGCTTGGTGGACGTGAGCTGCCCCGCCACCCCAACTCCCACGGAGTCCCCCAGAGCCCAGCACAATGGGAGACACAGAGCGGGTGCCGAACCGACAGCACTTTAACGAACACACGCGTGGGACTCAGGAGGGGCAACTTCTCAGACTCCGCGGTCTCTGCCCCGGTGCCAGATGTCACAGAACGGGCTTGTTTTTTTCTCACCGTACCGTACCCTCACCTCTTTCTGCCCTACCCCCGGGATCACCTTCCCGTTTATTGTTGGTGTCCCGGACTCAGCGACGTCAATCCCCACCCGAGCTGCCAGACATTAATTTCCATTTGAAAACATAGCATTTGGGCAGAGAGTCCTGGAGCGAGGAGGCACCGTGCAGACTGGGAGGCACCGGGCAGACTGCGGGCTCCAGTTATATGGGCTGACGGAAGTTTTTGGCAGGTCCTTGTTGTCCTCCCCGGGAGGAAAGCTGGTTTCCAAGAAGGATTTCCCCCCTTTGTGTCCACTCTTTGTTCACGGTTTTAATGTTTATTTTCGCTTTTTATCTTTGCATATTCCTTGCCCTTTCAGAACCTGAAGAGACTCTGGGCCAGAATCCCTCACCCTTCCCTGAAAATATCTCCGGTTCATGCCAGTGGAGGCTGACACATTTTCCTCGTTTCCCTTTCACATCATTGTGATGTGAAAGGATGCTGGTAAGTCATGTGAACAATCCTGATTATTTGTTTAAGGAATTTTTTTTTTTTTTTTTTTTTTTTTTGTGGGTCATCAGTCAAGATTTTGTGCAACGGTAAGTTCATTTCAATGGAGTTCCTGGAGAGAGGGGTCCAGATCAGTACAGTTTCCAGAACCACGGATCCATTTAGAAGTCCAGCAAGGCTAAGGACACGGAGGGCCTCCTTGCTTAGAAGGCAAGGAAGCCCCATAGTCAAAGAACAGCTATGCCCACTAAAGCGAGTGGCTGACCTCCCGGACTAGCTCATAAGCAACGGGGGACAGGGACTGAGAATTCCCTCGTAAAACTGGGGCAAGAGAAGCAACACATTGAGGGTACCCCAGCACAACGTAAGCCCCATGAATGAAGAAGGAGGCTTCTTGCTGTTTGTTCACAATATCCTCAGCACTTAGCTGTAAGTGGAAGTTATGACTGGTATTCAGTAAATATTTGTGGAATGAATGAATGAATGAATGAATGAGGTACCATAAGAATCCTCTTAAATAAAAAGAAAGTTTTGAAAAAGGTTAAACCTGTTGTCATGTTTAATTTTACTAGAAAATATTTGTAATTCTATTGAAACCCCAGTTTGGTGTGGCCGGGGAGAATAAAACATGAGTCACCAAAGCTTCTTTTCTTGTTCTTTTTTTTTCTTTTTGCTATATATGACAAACCAAAAAAAAAAAAAAAAAAAAAAAGAACTTTAGGCAAAAATCATGGGGCCTAGTGTGTGCCAACTAGGGTACTAGGTAGGAGATGAAAACCTAATAAGATAATGAGTACAAAGGGGTGCCTGGCTGGCTCAGTCAGTAGAGCATGTGGCTCTTGATCTCAGGGTCATGAGTTCGAGCCCCACATCGGGCGCAGAGATTACTTTATAAAAGAGATAATGAGGGGCGCCTGGGTGGCTCAGTGGGCTGGGCATCCCACTTCAGCTCAGGTCACGATCTCGCAGCCAGTGAGTTCGAGCCCCGCGTCGGGCTCTGGGCTGACAGCTCAGAGCCTGGAGCCTGTTTCGGATTCTGTGTCTCCCTCTCTCTCTGACCCACCCCGTTCATGCTCTGTCTCTCTCTGTCTCAAAAATAAATAAACGTTAAAAAAAAAATTAAAAAAAAAAAGAGATAATGAGTACATACAGCTATATCTACGTGAGTTATTATGCATGTGTATGTAGAAATTAATTGAGTTGCAATTTACTGAGTACTTGCCTGTCAGACACTATTTTTTCAACCGAACTACAGTTGACATATATTATTTTCAGGTGTGTCAGGCACTAATTCTTCTAATGTCATTAAGATGTTAGAGCATTGTTATTTCCATTTTATAGATGCAGAAATTAAGGCTCTGAGAAGTTGAAAAAAATTAATATAAGGCAACTTGAAAATAAGGCGATCCTTCCTTTTCCCAATGAAAAAAACTATTGCCTTCCAAAGATATGTGATATATACATAGAGGTATGGCATCTGTATCACATAAGATGATATAGATCAGGGGCGCCTGGGTGGCGCAGTCGGTTAAGCGTCCGACTTCAGCCAGGTCACGATCTCGCGGTCCGGGAGTTCGAGCCCCGCGTCGGGCTCTGGGCTGACGGCTCAGAGCCTGGAGCCTGTTTCCGATTCTGTGTCTCCCTCTCTCTCTGCCCCTCCCCTGTTCATGCTCTGTCTCTCTCTGTCCCAAAAATAAATAAACGTTGGAAAAAAAAAATTAAAAAAAAAAGATGATATAGATCATCTTTATCCATTCATCTATAGACAGACACTTGGGCTGCTTCCATATCTTGGCTATTGTAAATAACGCTTTTACAAACATAGGGATACATGCATCTTTTCAAATTAGTGTTTTTGTTTTCTCTGAATAAATACCCAGTAGTGCAATTGCCGGACCATACGGTGTTTCTATTTTTAATTTTTTGAGGAACCTCCACGCTGTTTTCCACCCGTTTGCATTCATTCCCACCGACAGTGCAAGAGGAAGAGGGTTCCTTTTTCTCCACATCCTCACCAATACCTGTTATTTCCTATCTTTTTACTTTCAGCCATTCTGACAGGTGTGAGGTGGTATCTCATTGTGGCTTTGATTTGCATTTTCCTGATGGTTAGTGATATTGAGCATCTTTCCATGCATCTGTGGAAAACTATAGATCTTCTTTAGAAAAATGTCTATCCAGATCCTCTGCCGATTTCTAAATCAGATTATTTGATTTTTTTTTTTTGGTGTTGTTATATAAGTTCTTGATATATTTTGGATATTAATCCCTTATCAGACATATCATTTGTGAATATCTTCTCTCATTCAGTAGGTTGCCTTTTCATTTTGTTGATTGTTTCATTTGTTGCACAAAAGCCTTTTATTTTGGTGTAGTCCTAATTGTTTATTTTTGCTCTTGTTTTCTTTGTCTGAGGAGACATACCTAGGAACATACTGCTACGGCCAATGTCAGAGAAATTGCTGCTTGCGTTTTCTTTTAGGTGTTTTATGGTTTCAGGTCTCAAATTTAGGTCTTTAATTCATTTTTAGTTTATGTTTGTGTATGGTGTAAGTAGTGCAGTTTCATTCTTTTGTTTGTAGCTGTCCAGTTTTCCCAGCACCATTTGAAGACGTTGTCTTTTTCCAATTGCATATTCTTGCCTTTGTCTAGATTAATTGACCACATAGGTTTCTGTCTGACTCTATACTGTTCCATTGATCTCTGTGTCTTTTTTATGCCTGTACCCTACTGTTTTCATTACTAAACCTTTGTAAGTTTAGCTTGAAATTTGGTAATGTAATACTTCCAGATTTGTTCTTTTTTTCTCAGGCCTAGAGTTTCTTTAACCAGCAATTGCTAGAAAGAAAAACTAAAGTTTTAGGCCATAGACAAGATTTAATTTGTTGAATGTGAATCAGAAACAGAGACTGAGCTAAGGCTAAACCAAAGAATATGAGACTATATAAAGAAAGAAATGTAAGGCCGGTAATATTTTTTCTTCCAGGGAGGTGAATAATACACCATCCGATATCTATTAATACCTATCAACTTGATTCCTACACATATTTCAAACATGTTCACCATCTCTAGAGCTATTTTGGGGTAAACTAACAGTTTTCTGGAGTCTTTACTAGGTCTATCTTGTTTCCTCAGTAGAAACACACACAAATACAAACATAGCCCCTTTCCCACCATGTTGTTTAAATAGCTGCATATTATCACAGCGTATTTACCCATTCTCAAAATTGAACACTGGATTGTTTCCAAATGCTCAACGTTAAAAAAAGGGCACCTGAAATGAACACCCTGATGGATAAACCTGTACCTATGTTCTTAACGATTTCTATAGGATATTGCTAGGTCAAAGTGTCATAGGTCACCTTATTCCTATGGTGTTTGTTTTTTTAAGGATTAAGAAAAAAATTTTAAGTACAATTTACTCCCCAACATGGGGCTCGAACTCTTGACCCCAAGATCAAGAGTTGCGTGCTCTACCAACTGAGCCAGTCACGAGCCCCTCCTAAAGTTTTTTTAATCCACACTGACAAACTCTCCAAAAAGAATTGTATCTCTATGCATACTCTGAAGTAAGGTAAATGTTTCATTGTGTTTTCCTAGTATTATCATTGCTACATCTGTCAAGGTTTGGCTTTAACACTCAATATACTTTCTAAAACAAACAAGCCTTTTTATTTAAGTATATTATATAGGAAGCTAAGCAGGTAAAGTTCACAATGTAAAAGTATGCAATCTGAAGAATTTTTATATAGGTATACCTCTGTGACACCATCCATATCAAAATATAAGACATTTTCAGCTCCCCAGAAGGTTTCATTATGTCTTCTAAATCAATACCTCCCTACCCCCATCCCAGCACAAGACATAATCTTTTTTTTTCCCTTTTTTTAATTTGAGAGAAAGAGCAAGCAAGCAGGTGAGAGGGGTAGAGAGAGAAAAAAAGAATTTTTTTTCTTAATGTTTGTTTACTTTTGAGAGAGAGACAGACAGAACGTGAGTGGGGGAAGGGTCAAGAGAGGGGGAGACACAGAATCTGACTCAGGCTCCAGGCACCCAGCTGTCAGCACAGAGCCCAACGTGAGGCTCGAACACATGAACAGCGAGATCATGACCCGAGCTGACATGTAACCATCTGAACCACCGCCCCAGAGAGAGAATCTTAAGCAGCCTCCACACTAAGCGCAGACAGGGGGCTTAATCCCACAACGCTGGGATCATGACCTGAGCTGAAATCAAGAGCTGTCCGCTTAACAGGCTGAGCCACCCAGGTGTACCCTCTCCTTTATTTTTTTTTAACTTCTATCACCATCAATTCATTTTACCTGTCTCTGAACTTCATACAGGTCCTCTTTTTGTGTCTGGCTTCTTTTACCCAAACACAATAGCTTTGAAATTCACCCACTGTTTTATATGTGTCATTAGCTCAATATTTGAATAATTAATTCATTACTTTTATTGCTGTGAAGTATTTCACTGTATGAATGTACCACAACTTATTTTACCCATTTCCCTGTTTACATCTATTTGGGTTATTAGTTTGGAGCTTTTAGGAACAAGGGTGCTATAAATACTCTTGTGCATATCTTTTTGGTGGATATGTGCACTCATTTGTCTTGCATATATACCTAAGAACTGCTGTTGATGGCATAGGTATTTGTACGGCTTTAGTGCAAAGTGCCAGTTATTCAAAACCGCTGACCTTATTGACATTCCCAAGAGTTAAGTGTTAAGTCTCACTTATTCCACATGGTTACCAACGTATTGTCTAAATCTTAAGGTGCTTGGCAGATATGTCATGACAGTCCTTACATGTTCAATTTATAGGTCAGTAATTTATTCTGAGTTTCACCTGTAGTACGCAGACTACAATAATAAAGGAGAACAGGTGATTCCAGTGGTTGACCCTTGGTAGAAAGTGCCCCAGTTATCATGTTGGTCAGCATGTCTGAGACCATCTAACATGCAAAAAGATCGGAGAAAAACCCGTTCGAGTCAAGCTACTTATCTCCAGGATGAACCCCTAAGATGGATAGTCCACAATATGCCACAGAGGCAGCAATCTAAGGTCAAGGGCACTTTTATCTCAAATCTAAGTAACTTAAGAGATTCATACCGAATTACTATGACATAGTGTACTCACCATAAGACTTCTCATCTCCATGAGAAATCTCAAAAAGCGTACAGACTACTAGAAGCCACGTCTGTCTCTGAGAAGACGTATTACTATGTTTATTTTATGTAAGTGGGTGGAGATTTTGAAGAGGTATGGCTAATGTGATAGTGAATCAGCCTCAAAAGCTATTTGGAAGTACCAACTCCAATTCTTTGTCCTCCAACTAAAGCACTGTCAGAGATGTTTCTTTCACATGTGCATTTATAAGAAGTAATCTGTAACTGTCTACCCTGGTGGGTCTAGCCATCTGTTCAACAGCTGGAGCAAAGAACATGTGAATCTGCACAACCACAAGGAAGTGTGGTCCTGGTGAGCAATGCAGTTCTCTCACCATTTCCCAGTCATGCGCAGGGTCCACAGCAACCGACTATCTTCCACCTGCCCCCCAGGACTGCTGCACCTTCTCTGGGAACCCCATCTGCATACACCGCATCCAGGGGCTTACAGCTGGGCTTGCCCATGGAGAACACTGGAGGGGAGAGGGGAGGGAGGAGGGAGGGGGCTGAGTATTCATCCCTTCATGTTTCTGGTCCATGTCTTGCTCCGGCTGGCTGCATCCCTTAACCAAAGGTCACAGATCTGGTCAGGCCACCCCCTCAGCAAGGCTTCTTATCACTAGGTTCTGGTAACCACTCCCTCCCTCTGTGGGTCTGGGGCTGGTGTCAGCACTTCTGTTACCAGACTAGAGTAGCCCTGCTCTATCTCCTGCATTTTCCCTCCCCCTTCGTACGGAGCTTCTTTATTAATTCTCTTTAAATTATCTGATTTGTGTGTATCATCCAGCTTCTGTTTGGACTCTGATACTGTAGTTTTGTCAAAGGTCCAAGCCGAAGCCTTGTATCAATGACTAGAAAGGCATCATTAGAGACCTCCTAGGGGACGTACCTAATCTTAGGAGGTCTGGAGGATGAAAAAGGAATGAATGGGCTTTTCCTACCAACCCACAGACAAACTACCTACAGAGAGCTGACGGTCTCCTTTACAGCTGCTGCTATGCAGGATATGGCGGAGGTGGGGGCATAAAGGGACTTCATGTATGAAGTTCACATGGATTGAGCACCTGTACATGCCAGGCCTGCTGTGGTGATCTTCACATACACCACACAATCATGTGCTGTGTAACCTGAGCAGATTTGTAATGTCTCTTCATCCCAGTTTTTCATCTGTAAAATGGGAATAATAATAATAGGACCTACCTTGTGTTACTGAGAGAATTAAATAATACATGTAAAGTGTCTAAGATAGGACATAATATGTGTTCAATAAATGCTAGCTACTAATAGTGATAAGAATTAACCCTTACAACAATCTTTTTTTTTTTTTTTTTTTTTTTTTTTTAAGAGACAGAGCAGGCATGCACACATGTGTGAACAGGGGAGGGGCAGAGGGAGAGGAAGAGAGAAAATCCTAAGCTGCTTCCAGGCCCGGCGTGGAGTCAACATGAGGCTTGATCTCAAGACCATGAGATCATGACCTGAGTGGAAATCAAGAGTCAGATGCTCAACTGACTGAGCCACCCAGGCGCTCCAACCCTTATAACAATCTTCTGAAGTAGAAATCATTTCCCCCACTTTATTTATTTTTATTTTGTAGGCTCCATGCCCAGCATAGAGCCCAACATGGGACTTGAACTCAGTATACTCAGATCAACATCAGAGCTGAGATCAAGGACTGGACATTTAACCAACTGAGCCACCCAGATGCCCCCATTTCACCTATTTTAAAGATGAGAAAACTGAGGCCTCATGAGCTATGTAAAGAAGAGGCAGAAAAGAAATTAGTTTTTGTTTGTTTGTTTTAGGAATTCAGTTTTAAGTTATCTCTACTCCCAATGTGGGGCTCAAACACACAACCCTGAGATCAAGAGTCACATACTCTACTGAATGAGCCAGCCAGGTGCCCCAAGAAATTAGTTCTTGATAGCAGGGATAAAAAAGACTGCAATGATCTGCTGATTTTGCTTTCTATGTAAGTGGAAATTCTTCTATGAAACATAATTTCCAAAAGACAACTAATGGGTTGGTCAACTTAAATGTAAACACACATGCATATGCATACACAATACATACACATATACATAAAAACCAAAAATAAAAACCATGGTACCTTTTAACTAAGTACCCTTGATTTTTGTGAGTCCCTGGTTAACAAAATACCCTATGCCTACTGAATTCAGCCACCAAGTGCACGTGCATAGAACGATTTGGTTGATGCCTTCTTCAAATATTCTGTGAAAAGCTATGGCTCCAGACATCTTAGATCTTTAACTGAGAAAGGATAAAACTATCCTCAGGGAGTTACAGGAAGTCTATAATTTTATAACCGTGTAAGATAGAAAAAACACTTATGTAGAAAGTAATGCCATTCTTTAAAACTGATCAATGTCTTCTCATTGTTCAATACAACATTTAATTACCCCTAAAGAAGTCTGACTACTTCTCTGTTTCCCATAGATTTACAATCTTAAAATCTCCTGTCACTTTACATATACCTATTTCTATTAAAGGCCAGTAATAAAATATTTAAGAATCTTCTGCTATCCTCCTTTAAACAAAAGTGAATTAATTTTTTTAAAGGAAAGAAATTAATCTGAACCCTGACACCAGATCTCTATCTATTCTACCATCACCACGTCACCCTCCCCGTCAGCTGCCTACCCTGGGCCGGGATTCATAACCCACATAAGAGAGACCACGTATGTGACCATTTGCTCTCACACCCTTCTCCCCAACTGAACGACAGAAGAAAAGAGTTCTCTTTCTAGATGATCCTCAGAATGCCTCCTAACATGCTACCCACAGCAGCCACTGACAGTCATTCGGAGTTGACTTGTGAGGTGAAACTCGTTTGCCAGCCCTGCAGGAAAACATGACTTCAGATGAACAGGACAAAATCAGAGTCAGCAAAGAATGTGCTCCATAGATCAGGAACTTTGCTTTGATCATTCCTAGGCTTCAGGGCCTAGGACAATGCATGGTACATAAGAAGCGCTCAGTAAATATTTGTTGAATGAGTGAATGAATGAAAGCTGTGATCTATAGAGCCAGTGTCATACCTTCAGGAAATTTACAGAAAATGAAGACAGACAACACTTAAAAAAAAAAAAAAAGTTTTTTTTTAAAGTGGGGGCAGGGGGGCACCTGGCCGGTTAAGTGCCTGACTTCAGCTCAGGTCATGATCTACGGTCTGTGGGTTCGAGCCCCACGTCCGGCTCTGAGCTGACCACTCAGAGCCTGGAGCCTGCTTCAGATTCTGTGTCTCCTTCTCTCTCTGTCCCTCTGCCTCTCATGCTCTGTCCCTCTCTCTTTCTCTCTCAAAAATAAACATTAAAAAAATTTTTTTAGAAAATGCAGACAGACAAGAACAAAAACAATCCTAATGCAAATTACTCTAAGATAGTAGCATAAAACTTTGTGGGTAAAATGAGAAAAGAGAGTAGTCTGAATTAGTCTGAGTAACAGCACAGCATTTAAAAAGAAATATGGCGGGGCGCCTGGGTGGCTCAGTCAGTTAAGCATCCGACTTTGGCTCAGGTCATGATCTCATGGTTCCTGAGTTCAGGCCCCAGGTTGAGCTCTGTGCTGACAGCTCAGAGCCTGGAGCCTGCTTTGGATTCTGTGTCTCCTTCTCTCTCTCTGCCCCTTCCCCAGCTCACGCTTTGTCTCTCTCAAAAATAAATAAACATTGAAAAAAATTACTTTTAAATTAAAAAAATATGGTAATGCTTTCAAGAAACTAAATCTAGGCTCACAGTCTTCTCAGTCTAATGGGCCTGCTTTAATAAGCAGATGACAATATTTATAATTAGTAACACCATTTGCCTTACACTGTTTACAATTTAAGTTAGTAAATAAATGTCTTCTTTTTGGAGTCAGCAAATAGGACCTTCAGCCCAAATTCTGAGTGGGTGAGTCTGAATGAATGACATCTTGAAGTATCTGAACATGAGCCCCAAGGGCTATCACACGTCCTTTTCTCACTGAAATTAGCAGAGACGTTTTTTTTCCTTTGACTCTAACACGGACGTATCTTTAATTTTCCTATTGTAATATCCATACATAGATGTTCTTAAAAGTTCCAAGAATACAAACATTCGGAACGTAGAGGGCACAGGGCACCTGGCTGGCTCAGTCAGAAGAGCATGTGACTCTTGATCTCAGGGTCATGAGTTCGAACCCCATGTTGGGTGTAGAGATTACTTAAATAAATAAAGAAAAGAAAAGAAACTAGAGGGCGGAAAGCAAGCCATTTCCTCTCCCCCCAATCATTCAACTCTTCCGCCACCCAAATGACAACAAGGTCAGCAAACTATGGCCTATGGACCAGATCTGGCCTGCTGTTTGTTTTTATCTGCTTGGGAGCTAAAAATGGTTTTTATATTTTTAAAAGGTTGAAAAAAATCAAAAGAAAAATATTTTATGGCATGTGAAAATTACATGAAACTCAGTTTTCAATGTCCATAAAGTTTCATTGGCACATGGCCATGGCCATGAGTTCATGTGTTGTCTGTGGCTGCTTTCTCACCAGAGTTGCAGACTGTAGCAACCCTGCTCTATCAGAGTATGTCTGGTCAGCCTTTCTGAAAAACACCTTTTTCAAACTCGCTTTTATCCATCCATCTATATGTCAAACAAATTGCTTGACACAACACCCCTTGTTTGTCAATCTGCTTTTTTGTCTTTCGAGTACATACTGTGGCCATCTTAAGTTTTCCTAAGCCCATCAACTTTCTAATAGGTATTTTACCACCAGCCATAACCCTATTAAGTTCCTCAAAGACATTTTACCACCCGCCATGCATTCAAGGGCATTTCTCCCCTTCCCTGCTTATCTTATAGAGAATACTGAGCACAGGGAGTACAAATTGGAAAGGACCCAGAAGAAATGAGAGCGATAATCCCATGACTTCCCTTCGCATAAACATGCCACCCTGGTAATCAATCACTCTCCACCTTGGTCTGGCAGAACACACCCTACGTAATTGTGCTGTCTTGTTGGGAAAATATTTGCCAACAAATGTCTTGGGTGAGTAGGGAGCCCCAAAGAAAAATGTTAGATGTTATTCTTCTGTCCTTTTAACTAATGTGAGGAACTAACTTTAGACTCTATAGCTCTTATACCTAATTTCCAGTGACTCACAGATTCATATGGAGTCTGATTTTATGTTGATTCAGCTCCACAATTACTCTGATGGCACTTTGTTGACATTCCACCAGCAAATGCTTTTTCTTAGAAGATTCCAATTTAGTCAGTAAATGCATACTAATGTGGGTGGTCTTCAGTATTTGCTTTAGTGAGGACAAAGGAAAAAAAAACATTTTTAACTATGCAAAAAAAAAATAGTGTCTGGGACTGACTCTCAGGGATGGTTTGAATTGAGAGTTAAGTTTTTCCTAGAGGAGACTTCCTGTGATAGACTAATATTAAAGGAAATGAAATTCTTTGAGCTCACATTTAATCTAGCTTATATTGGTTCAGCAAAGCAGACACATGTTCCATTTACCCACTGGTGCATAACATACCATCCCAAAATTTAGTGGCTTAAACAATAATAGCCATTTCTTTTCTTTGTGAAATCTGCAATTTGGGCAGTGCTCAGTGGAGAGGGCTTGCCTATGCTCCATGTGGCATTAACTGGGGTCACTCAACTGAGGCTGGAGGATCCACCCACAAGACAGCTCACGCACATGGTTGGAAAATTGGTGCAGGCTGCAGGCTGGGAGCTCAGCTGGGGCTGTCGGCCAGCATCCTTACTTCCTTTCCCTATGGGCCTCTTGATGGAGCTCCTTGGGCTTCCTCACATCATGGCAGCTGGAATCTAACGGCCAGTGATCAGGGAAGCCAAGTCAGATGCCACAAGTCTTCTTTTCTTATAGCTCACCTCATAAGTCACACTGCATTCTAACAATTAAGCAAATCATCAAAGCTTGAATTCAAAAGGAGGGGAATCTGATCGCACACCTCAACAGGAGTTGCAAAAAATGTACAGCCATCTTTAATCTCCCATAGCACATGAAAGAAATAATGTAAATGTGTCTCTGAAAATCATGCTTTGGATACTTAAGTGGTAGCACAGAGAAGCTAAGAATAGAATTAGGGTGCCTCCAGACTGAACAAACTCTCCTGGGGTGAAGCAAGCCATAGTGGTCAAGAGCAGAGGCCGCCTGGGTATGATTTAAGCTTGGCCATTAATCTGCTGTATGAGCATGGACAAATTGCTTGACCTTTCCATGTCCCCATACCCTCATCTACAAAAAAGAGAAAATAATGATGTCTACTGCATAAGGTTTGTCTGGGGGAAATCCAGATTCTGCTTTTTAGGCAATTAAAATACTTTTAAAAACTGATGAACACTATGCATAGAAAAATACACAAGTAGTAAGTACTCTGAATTTTCACAAAATGAATGCACTCATCTGACCACCATCCAGACCAAGAAACAGGAACTCTGCCAAGACTGGAACAACAGTGGGTGGTAGGCACTTTGCTCCCTCTAATGGAGACACCAGTCTCTTGGCCTTTGGTGCCCCGGACGCATAAAAGTGGCATGGCAAGCTGAACAAACATAGCAGAGGGCCAGACTTAGCCCCCAGGCACCTGTTTAGAACTTTGCAGGAGGGTCTGGAACAGTGGGAAGGGGGTGGGGAGATGGGAGGAGACGGAAGCACAATAAGGGGATGTCAGCACAGAAGTCAACAAGTCAGGTGTAGCTAAGCGTGGCAGGGGTAATGGGTACGGAATGGGCTCAAGGTTCCGGAAGGAACCTTGGCTTGAAGTTGTTCTAATACAGGAAGAAGGTTTCCTGATTCTGGGAAAGACTCAGAGACAAACGTGACACAAAGCCAAGTGCTCCCCCTTCACACACACCACCTATTTTAATCACTAAACATCCATGACCAACTGTCCTGAATCTATGTCCCTCACGCACCCCCTTCCTGCCTTTCCACTCAGAGGGACATTTTTACTTTCCTTCCTTTCCTGTCTTGTCTTGATTTTTTATATATTGCCCTTCTGCATGGAATTCCTACAGTTCTCCCTCTTCTGAAAGGTCTCACAGCACACATACTGTTGCAAGATTTGGGCACTTCTGATCCTTTTTGGAAAGAGACAGATACAGGTAGTGAAATGAAAACTAAGTCCTGTTCACAACTCTGTCTCTGGCATCTGGTGGGCCTCTTCAAATAACCCCAAGCCCTCCGCACCCTGGCTGGGGCACGTGGTGTAAGCAGTGGCTGATGGAAAGCCTAGTTGTGGCAGGAGGAGAGAAATCTGGAATTGCTAGCAACGAACTGCACAACCGGCAGATCTGGGGAATGGCTGCCCACGGGAAGCAGCTGGTAAGAGCGACATCAGAAAGAGGCTTGACTTATTCAGAACTATTTAGACTGAACGACCACCTGAACACTGTATATATGTGCCTGCAACATCCTAAATAAGAGAGTGCCCAGTCAGAGTTGAGCTTAGTGCCTGGCAAAGAGCAGGTGAGCTCTAAACCTTTTCCCTCTCCCCACCCCCTTTCCTCTCTTCCAGGATTCTATCAGGCTGTATGTGGTTACGTGAAGCTTTATTCACGTATCAATCCTGCTAGTTACAGTGGGTTCTTATTCTCCAGCTCTTTTACTGCCTGACTGATCTGAACTGCATGGCCACGCTGGTATTCTGTGGACCTGGGAAGCATGGTGATTTTGAATCATTTCATACATGTGTTAAAGCTGAAGTCTCTAGTTCAGAGATGTTGAGTGTTTCTGGAAGCATGTTTTGTCTTTTACAAACTGTCATTACCTTGGAGGCAGTATAATGGTACAGCTGGTTTGTTCATGTGCTTGGCACACGTTCTGGTGGGATATCCAGGCACTTTGAATACATTCAGAAAGAGGCAAGACAGAAATTAATAAATCAAAGTGAAAAAGGAGGTTTCTTTCTCCTTCTGAACTCTCATTTTTTTTCACCCAGTATCCTTAAGTATAGTGCTTTTGACCAAACACTGTCTTGAGTATTTTAACTACTGCAGCATAAAATAAAACTAAAAAATAACTATGTATTGGTTTCTCATTGGTTAAGAGAGCACTAGATTCTTCTTCACACTGGCAATAAAAATCCTTACTCAATAATTGACAATGAGCTGTAACTTTTATGTAAGAAAGTCGGGATTATTTAGGAGAAGGAGAGTATGAGTGGTGATGGGAACATGTTTTAGGTTCTACAAATAGTAGTAATTTATGAGACAAATATAGTTTATAACACTCAAAATTTGGCATGGAGAATCTATATTTTGGTTTATATTTTAAAATATTTTTATTTGCATCTACATTTTGAAGGCATTTAAGTGTAGGCATGTTATTCTAGAAACACAAATGCACACATATGTTTTTATATAAACTGGACTATAAATTCATTTTGAAATATGTTTTTTTCAAAAACTTAATAATGCAAATCTTTATATTATAATAGCTACATCTGCCACGTTAAAATTATTAACTCTAGGGGCTCCCAGCTGGCTTAGTCGGTAGAGCACGCGATTCTTGATTTCAGGATCGTGAGTTCAAGCCCCATGTTGGCATGGAGCCTACTTAAAGAAAAAATTAACTCTATGGTTAGATAGTAGGTCCAGTATTTCACTATTTTAAACAATCATAATGTACATGTATCTTTACATGCCTATCCCAGTATTTCCCTAGAACAGTCTCTGTTAGAAGTGGAATAACTGGAACAAAGAACTTTTACTTCACTTCACCTCATTTTTTAAAGTAGACTTCATGCCCAGCGCGGAGCCTAACGCAGAGCTTAGTGTAGGGCTTGAACTCACGACCCTGAGATCAAGACCTGAGCTGAGATCAAGAAGAGTTGGATGCTTAACCGACTAAGCCACCCAGGCGCCCCAGAATATACACCTTTTAAAGCTTGGAATATAGACTCCAAACTTCCCTCCCAAAAGATCTTTTCAATTCATGTACCCACCAGAGTGATCTTCCCCGTACCCTTGCCAGCAAAGGATCTTCCATTTCTTTACTATCCTTACCACCTCATTGGAATATATTTTTAATTACGTATCTTTGTTTGTGAGGTTTATTTTTCTCACACATTTACTGCCATCTGAATTTCTTCTGCTGGGAACTGCCTATTCGTGGCCTATGCAGGTATGGGGTCTTGGCTGTGGTTCTACCATCCACATTGTTAACGCACAGCTGACCTCACGGGCCTCCACAGGCCTGTGCGCTTCTGAAACAACTCTGGCTGTAAAATGTAAACAGGGCGAGGCAGAAGCAATGATTCAAACAAAGCTTTTAACTTCTTGTGTGAAGTAAACAAAACGTGCTCTCCGGCGCAGGTCAATACAATGAATACTTGTTGCTAAAGAAGAAGGGTTGGCTCCAGCTGCTAAGTCACTTAAATAATGTTCCACTTGGCAACATGACTTTGATTCCTTTCGCAAGTAAAAGGGGCTTATAGCTACCCAACCTCCAAGCAATACATTAATGACAATAGGATAAATATATTCACATAAATATATATCTATATTATGTAGACACATACATATAT
Organism: Prionailurus bengalensis; assembly: GCF_016509475.1. NCBI lineage: Eukaryota > Metazoa > Chordata > Mammalia > Carnivora > Felidae > Prionailurus > Prionailurus bengalensis. Next base: position 116,010,814 of record NC_057358.1, read on the forward strand.
ACATATATATGAGCTCATATAGATATGAAAAGTCCAGTTTTTTACACAAAGTCTAATCAGTATCTTATTATTTAATCCAGTTAATTTTTCTTTCTTAAATTGGGGTTTAAATGTCAAATACTGCTAGGCTGAAGATCCTTTTTTTTTCTTTTAAGTTTATTTATTTTGAGAGAGAGAGAGCGCGCGCACACGCACGTGAGCAAGAGAGGGGCAGAGAGAGGGGGAGAGAGAGAATCCCAAGCAGACTCTGCACTGTCAGCACAGAGCCTGACTCTGGCCTCGAACTCACCAACCGTGAGATCATGACCTGAGCTGAAACCAAAGGCTGAAGGCTCCTTTTAAACAAAACATCTGAAATCCAAAATCTCGTTCGAAATATTTTACCACTTTAAGTGTTAAACAGTATCTTATAATCAAGGATGTCCCTGGTACTCCAAGTTCATTATTTCCTATTCCAAGCCGATTTGCCTCCTCTATTCACTCTTTCTGTCCAATGGCATGGCTATCTTCTCTGGTATTAGACTGAAGACTTTGATATAACTTTTATTTCTTTATTTTTCCTTCTCCCTTGTCCTCCATGCCTAGCCAACTACCAAACTGGAGATTTCTCTCTCTCTCTCTCTCTCTCCATACATACATACATACATAGATACACACACACACACACACGAGTATATATTTACACTCACACACGTATATATATCAGCTTTTAATTTTAAAAGTCTTACATTCACAGCAAAATTGCAAAGATAGCCCAGAGTTGCTGTAACCTGCCAACCTAGAGACACCCCCCTCCTCCCGCCAATGTTGACACTTTACATTACCGTGGTACATCTGTCACAACTAAGGAACTAACACTGATCCAGTATTCTTAATGAAACTCCACATATCGTTCAGATGCCACTAGTTTTTTCCTAATACTGTCCCAGGATCCCATCTCCAGGACATATTACACGTACTCATCATGTCTCCTTAGTCTCCTTTGGTCTATGACAGTTTCTCATGTTTTCTGTGTGTGTGTGTGTTTGTGTTTTACCCACACTTCCTTGTTTCTGATGACCTGTACAATGTTGAAGAACACTGGTCAGGTATTTTGGAGAATGTCCCTCAATCTGGGTTTGTCTGATGTTTTTCTCATGAGGTAATGAGTTTTCTGGAGGACAGCCACAGAACTGAAGTGCCACTGTCATCCCATATCAGGGGTACGTGCCACCACCATGACTTGACTCACATTAACCCCCATCACCTGGCAGAGGTAGTGTTTGCCAGGTTTCTTCCTTCTCAAGTTACTCCCCCACCCACCCCCATGCTGCTTTCCATACTCATTTTGCAGATGAGGAAATGAAGGTCAGAAGTTAAATGACTACGTCACTGCTAAAAAGTAGCAAAACTGAAATTGGCACGTAAGGCTTTTTACTCCTGCTTCTGCATTTCTTCCTCAATACCAGGACTTGGCAAACTGTCATGGTCTGTGGGCCAAATCTAATCTACCACCTGTTTTTATAAGGCCCACAAGCTAAGCAGGGTTTTTATATTTTCAAATGGTTAAAAAAATCAGAAGAGTAATATTTTATGACACGTTAAAACTTATGTGAAATTCAAATCTCAAACAAAGTTTACTGGGTGTGACGATGCTCCTTGTTCAAGTATTGCCTATAGCCACTTTTATAATACAATGGCCAAGTTCAGTAGGGGTGACAGAGATTGTATAGCTCAGAAAGCTTAATATTTATGATCTGGCCCTTTACAGAAAACGATGGCTGACCCTGTACAATACCATCGTGCAAACTACCCGCCAAGCAGCCTCCTTTTTTGCCACAGGATGGAGAAAAGAAGACCGTCATCCCTAAGAAGATCAGTTAATTGCACAATTCACAAAGTGTAAAACACGAGACCCTCTAAAATGTTTCTTTGGGGGCCCAGGTTTGAGGTTTGCTGTGCTTTTGCACTCTTAGCGATAAAATCATATACATGGGATGGAGGGCTTGGGGATGGGAGAGAGGCAGAGATGCAGACCTAGGGACAGAGAACAGAGAGAAACAGAAACATATACTACTCTGGACATCAGAACTGGTCATTGGAGGAAAGACTCCCTCAATTAGCAGAAGATACATTAAATTTCTGCAAAGAGCCAAAAATCTATACCCCGAGAGACTGTATGACAGTCTTTTTTTTTTTTTTTTTTTTGGTTTATTTATTTTGAGAGACAGAGAGAGGGAGCGAGCAAGTGAGCTGGGGAGGAGCAGAGAGAGAGGGAGAGACAGAGAATCCCAAGCAGGCCTCACGCTGTCAGTGTGGACAAGGGGCGTGGACCCACAAACCGTGGGATCATGACCTGAGTTGAGATCAAGAGTCAGATCCTTAACTGACTGAGCCACAGATTGAGCCACCCAGGGGCCCCACAGCTTGAGCATCTTCTAAGGGCAAATCTGCCCCTCAGTCCCCTGTAGAACGAAGACAGAGACTGAACATCCCATTTCTTAAGCATTTTAAGTTAATTCCACTTTAGGGAGTGGATTATATTAATCTCAAAAGGCAAATGTAGACATCACATTATTTATAGAGGATTGGTATTTATAGAGAAGATGCTACTTTCTAATAATTGTTTTTTTAATATAATTTATTGTCAAATTGGTTTCCATACAATACCCAGTGCTCATCCCAACAAGTGCCCTCCTCCCTGCCCATCACCCACCTTCCCCTCTCCCCCACACCCCATCTACCCTTAGTTTGTTCTCAGTCCTTAAGAGTCTCTTATGGTTTGCTTCCCTCCCTCTCTGTAACTTTTTTTCCCCCTTCCCCTCCCCCATGGCCTTCTGTTACGTTTCTCAAGATCCACATATGAGTGAAAACATACAGTATCTGTCTTTCTCTGCCTGGCTTATTTCACTTAGCATAATATCCTCCAGTTCCATCCACATTACCGCAAATGGCCAGATTTCATTCTTTCTCATTGCCAAATAGTATTCCATGGTATACATAAACCACATCTTCTTTATCCATTCATCAGTTGATGGACATTTAGGACCTTTCCATAATTTGGCTGTGGCTGAAAGTGCTGTGCTGCTATAAACATTGGGTTACATGTGCCCCTATGCATCAACACTCCTGTATTCTTTGAGTAGATTCCTAGTGCTATTGCTGGGTCATAGGGTAGTTCTATTTTTAATTTTTTGAGGAACCTCCACACTGTTTTCCAGACAGGCTGCACCAACAGTGCATTCCCACCAACAGTGCAAGAGGGTTCCCATCTCTCCACATCCTCGCCAGCATCTATAGTCTTCTAATTTGTTCATTTTAGCCACTCTGACCAGCGTGAGGTGACATCTCATTGCAGTTTTGCTTTGTATTTACCTGACGATGAGTGACGTTGAGCATCTTTTCATGGGCCTGTTGGCCATCTGGATGTCTTTTTTGGAAAAGTGTCTATTCACGTCTTCTGCCTTCTAATAATTAAGTCTTAAAGTTGCTTTCCAAGCTTATGGATGGGACTGGCTTTACTTAACAGTTTAGCAATGATAAAGGAGATGAGAATTCTGCAGAATTCTTTAGCATTCTGGTAAAAGTCACATCTGTTTAATAAAAGAGAAAATGCACAAAAAAAGCAGAAGAAAAATCCAGCTGGTTTTTTGTTATTTTCTCATAAAAACAGCCAAACTCACAATCACAGTATATTCTGTACAACTGATTCATTAACCCCTATCTGCATAAAGACACAAGTGTTTTGAGGCCACAACTTTCCTTGCAGGAGGCATGGCTAAAAGCAAATGCCATCACAATGCTACACAAAGTATGGAGATGCCCAGTGGGCAGTGCCATGGGCTTTCAGAGCCCCTTTCAAAAATATCTCTTCCCCTTTCAATCTCTGAAATGAACAGGGGCTTTCTGATAATGCCATCTAAGTTTGTATTTTAGGGACATATTGGGGATAACAAGGCATGAAATTGCTTTGCACAAGAAATCATTTTTCTGATCCAGAAGTGGTGGCTGAGGGGTGGGCTGGAGGGGGAAGGGGTCCATTCAATACCTTATCTGAATTAGGGAGAGCAAAGAAAATATTTCATGCTATTCGGGTTAGTCCTGGACTGAGATATTGGTTCTGAGCGATGATAAGAGTTTATTTAAGAAGAAAACCAAAAGAGTAGAGAGACTGCTTTTGTTATTCCCAAGAAAACAGTATATTGTCCTCAGAATTTGGTGACAGGCCACCCTGCTATGATGGGATAACTAAATAATAAAGCCTAGTGTCTGCGAAAAGCAAACTGGCTCCTTAGGCAAAGCAGTAATAAGTCACTGGCTGGATGGTGAAAGCAGCTAAGACAACAGAGAGCTCGTAGTCCCCAGAGGGAAAAGTTATTTTCTTGCCAACATTGGTCAAAAGTGCAATTCTTTAGGAATAATTCAGCAAGGGCTACCTCCCCCCACTCCACCAAGGCAGGCAATAGAAATGTATTTCTAAAGTGAATGAACGTTTTAGTAATACTTATGGGTTCTGATAAGTGTGATCACATAGGTTGACTCCCCTTTGCCTTATGAAATGGAGAGAAACTGGAACCGATCGCTGGGGGGGGGGATTCTGTTGGTTTCATATCCTTCTATATATGCTATGAAATCTCAAGCAGGAACTTGGAGAGGTCACTGATCTGTGTGGATCACTGTTTGCGAATCATCCCCCTGATTTTCAGTGTGGCCCTCAGAGCAGCAGCAGCACCCGAAATGCGGAATCTCAGGCTTCTTCTTGGATCTTATTAATTATTTATAATTAATTAATTTATTTACTTACTTTAGATTACTTTTTTTAAAAAATTTATTTTTTAAATTTACATCCAAATTAGTGCATATAGTGCAACAATGATTTCAGGAGTAGATTCCTTAATGCCCCTTACCCATTTAGCCCATCCCCCCTCCCACAACCCCTCCAGTAACCCTCTGTTCTCCATATTTAAGAGTCTCTTATGTTCTGTCCCCCTCCCTGTTTTCATATTATTTTTGTTTCCCTTCCCTTATGTTCATCTGTCCTGTGTCTTAAAGTCCTCATATGAGTGAAGTCATATGATATTTGTCTTTCTCTGACTAATTTTGCTTAGCATAATACCTTCTAGTTCCATCCACATAGTTAGCTGCAAATGGCAAGACTTCATTCTTTTTGACTGCCGAATAATACTCCATTGTGTGTATGTATATATGTACACACACACACACACACACACACACACACACATATACACACCACATCTTCTTTATCCATTCATCCATCGATGGACATTTGGGCTCTTCCCATACTTTGGCTGTTGTTGACAGTGCTGCTATAAACATTGGGGTGCATGTGTCCCTTCGAAACAGCACACATGTGTCCCTTGGATAAATACCTAGTAGTGCAATTGCTGGGTCATAGGGTAGTTCTATTTTTAATTGTTTGAGGAACCTCTGTACTGTTTTCCAGAGGGGCTGCACCAGTTTGCATTCCCACCAACAATGCAAAAGAGATCTTTCTCCGCATCCTCGCCAACATCTGTCGTTGCCTGAGTTGTTAATGTTAGCCATTCTGACAGGTGTGAGGTGGTATCTCATTGTGGTTTTGATTTGTATTTCCCTGGTGATGAGTGACGTGGAGCATTTTTTCATGTGTCAGTTGGCCATCTGGATGTCTTTGGAGAAGTGTCTATTCATGTCTTTTGCCCATTTCTTCCCTGGATTATTTGTTTTTTGGGTGTTGAGTTGGATAAATTCTTTATAGATTTTAGATACTAAGCCTTTATTTGATATGTCATTTGCAAATACCTTCTCCCATTCCGTCAGTTGCCTTTTAGTTTTGCTGATTAGTTTCCTTCACTGTGCAGAAGCTTTTTATTTTGATGAGGTCCCAGTAGTTCATTTTTGCTTTTGTTTCCCTTGCCTCCGGAGACGTGTTGAGTAAGAAGTTGCTGTGGCCAAGATCAAAGAGGTTTTTGCCTGCTTTCTCCTCGAGGATTTTGATGGCTTCCTGTCTTACATTGAGGTCTTTTATCCATTTTGAGTTTATTTTTGTGTATGGTGTAAGAAAGTGGCCCAGGTTCATTCTTCTGCATGTCGCTGTCTGGTTTTCCCAGCGCCACTTGCTGAAGAGACTGTCTTTATTCCATTGGATATTTTTTCCTGCTTTGTCAAAGATTAGTTGGCCATACGTTTGTGGGTCCATTTCTGGGTTCTCTATTCTGTTCCGTTGATCCAAGTGTCTGTTTTTGTGCCATAGAACCGCTTTAATACAAGATCCCTAGGTGGTTTGTATTATACTCACATCCCCTCTTTTTCAATCTGAGAAGCACTCATCTAGCCTTCAGATGGTTGGTGGTGGTTTTCGATCTGAAAAAAAGAACTGCTTTGGCCATTGGTAGGATGGGTGCCTGGGTGGTGGTAAAACCAACAACAAATAGAGACCAGCCCTGAAAATTCCCAGTGCAGACAAAACCTGTTCAGTCATTCAGACAAATCTTCATTTAATTTATTTTCTGCAAGGCTAACTTGACCTGAGACACGGTTCACTTACATTTCTGGAAACCATAAGCAGAACTTAAACAATTTCCCAAGGTTGATAGGAGGTAACCACCATTCAATTCTGTATCATTTAAGAAAATTCTAACATTATAATCAGTCATTGTAAAAAATGGTCACAGCTTTCTCACTATATAAGCTGCTTTACAACAATATCCCCCTGAACCTCATTCCATGTTTTGGTCTGAGTGCTCCCAGTTGGCCAACTGTCTCTCTGGTGTTGCAAAATAAACTTTTACCAATGACTACTTCAGTGATTCACTGGTTTTACTTCTGTTATTTCTGAACTTTTGACAGTAGCATGCTCATCCCTAGAGGACTGAGAGCTGAGGGAGAAAATCAATCGAGGTGCTCTTATCCGAAGAACAGGGGATGGATGAGGAGCAAGCAAATCAAAAGACATTCCCAGAAGTGATCAGTTGTTAGGGATGAGCATCTGACCCAAGCCAGGTCAATGGGTCTCATTTGTGGGATTTTTGCTGTCTGTAGAGAAGGGAAAGCTCTCTGTTCTGAGGTTATAAAGTTGATGAAACAAAGGCAGAGCTCCGGGGGCTACTCCTTGGGGAAGGCATCCCTGAGAATAAAGCAAACTCCAAGCAAACAGTGCTAAGAAATAGAGACAGACCAACTCTTCACGACTTCAGCCGTGCACCTACACTTGGGCCCGATTCCAGGGGTCACCATCACAATGTTTCCTAGCACAATGTGAATGCGCCCCCTGGAGATGTGCGACAACACGGCAGCTCCTCCTGGACGCATCTCTGCTTAATCCAAATTTGACTCTGGACTTCTGTTTTATGTGGCAATAGACTCCTCCATTTAAAATTTTTGTTGTTGTTGTTTTAAGATACACTGAGGTAGATTTTCTGTGACTTGTAACTATCTGCAGCGGTGACTTTTCAAAATACTTGTGTTCATATCCAGCCCCAAACCTCCTCCCCTATGATAGGCCAGCTCTGATATGGCCTTGGTGGGGATGGGAACAGGAAAGGCAGTTAGGGGTAAGCACTCTGGGAAGGTATACATGACTAAATCCTGTACAGGAAGGCAACTGGACAACTTTTATACAAATTCTTTTATACTGATTCAATAGATAAATCAGCACATGTGGCAAAGATATGTGTTCAAGGATATTCGGTTAAGTACAGTTGGGATGGCAAAAGATTATATAGCCAAAAATATCCAACAATAAAATAACGATCCCTCTAAACAATAGAATAAACACTCTATTAAGAAAGAACATGGAGGGGTGCCTGGGTGGCTCAGTTGGTTAAGCATCAGACTTTGGCTCAGATCATGACCTCACACAGTTGATGAGTTCGAGCCCCACATCGGGCTCTGTGCTGACAGCTCAGAGCCTGGAGCCTGCTTTGGATTATGTGTCTCCCTCTCTCTCTCCACTCCTCCCCCACTTATGCTCTGTCTGTCCATCTCTCCCAAAAACAAACAAACATTTAAAAAAATTAAAAAAAAAGAACATGGCATCTCCACATGTGTTATCCTGAAACAATTCCCAAGATCAATGAGAAAAAGTAATGAATGTAACAATATGTATAGTATGCTACCATTTGTGCAAATAAAGAGGATAATTAAATAAATCTATGTGTATATATATGTATACACAATATGCATAAGCATTTATATATGAATAGAATATCTTTATTTTTTTAAGTAAACTCTACCCCCACAATGTGGGGCTCGAACTCATGACCCCAAGATCAAGAGTCCCATGCTCTACCGAATGAGCCAGCCAGCTGCCTCCATATATGAATAAAATATCTTTACAGGAACAGACAGAAACTTAATAGTGGTTGTTTCTAGAGAGGGGACGGGTTGAGAAACAGAGCTACTTTATATCCTTTAAATTTTGTAACTATTATATGCATCCATTAAATACTTAATACTCTGACCTGTCTGGAATTGTTCCCTCCTTCCTTCTTCGGAACCGCTGGCCTGGGGAAGATGAAATGCATGCCTCAGGCAAGAAGTCCAGAGACTGAGTGATCAGCGGTCTCCTCTTCTGGAACCAGTCCAGGGGCTGATCGGATCACAGCCTCTCAAAATACTAAACACCACGGAGAGAACTGGATGCAGTGGGCGAGGATGGAGCTACAAGGAGCAGGAGTTATTTGCCCGGGGAGCAGACGTGCCTGGAGACTGGGCCCTGGGAACACCAGCGTTGCCGTCCGGCTGCCGCAGGGCAGGAGGGGCTCCCGGCTGCCATCCAGCAAAGCAGTCCTACCAGTGATTTCTTTCTCTCACGTGGCCTGAGTTCCCTCTGGCCGCTGGCCTGTCCTACTGGCCACTTAGAATTACAGGTGTCCCTGCTTATCGAAAGTTCACATCATGCCACCTTGCTTTTACAAAAGACCTACGTCAGTACCTGTTTTCAATAACCCAAAGAAATCTGACGAGGATTTTTTTCGCTTTTAAGAGAAAAGGCGAACAGTGCAGTGAAAACAGTAGTGTTCAGCATTTGTTTTGCAGCAAGCTGTTAGCGAGGCAGGAGAACGCGCCCCCCCCCCCGCACCCCCCCCCCCCCCCCCCCGCCTCCGCCAGCTCCTTCCCCGGGGACTCCCTCAGCATCTCAGCATCCAGCACCACAGCCTTGAACTCTGTGAGCACCTGTGCTTTATGTGGATTTATTTTGTGTAGCGGCTAACAAGATGTGTCCTCAGATATTGGAAAAGCCTTAGAGAGGTTATTTTTTGAGTCTGGGAATGCTAAAAAGTGTTTTCCATATAAATTAATGGCAATTGCTTCTTCACTTTACATCATTTTAGCTTATGAAAGGTTTAACAGGAAACCTTTTGAATGGCGGGAGAAACCTCAAAGCCCTCCTTCAGAACATTGCATTAGTTTCTGAAGACCTTCCCTTCTAATATGTGTGTAGATGGAAACATTTAAAGCTTCAAGCACAGTGCAAATGACAAGTGTAAGCAAGTCTGTGTGTTGAAGCTCTGACTCTCCTGCTTACCTCGAGGGTCCGGTGGCCTCTACTGGGAGTCTGGGACTCCCAGCAGTCACCACTGTGTGCTAATTGACAGTGAAACACAAGTGCAAGAACACATCAGGGTGACCGGAGACAAGCAGCCAAGTCGGCCCACACAGTGACAGCTGCTGTTGGGGGAAGCTCGGGGACTGGTATTTGAGCTCACTGTCGTTTTACTGCTTTAAAATGTGCAACCCAAGCACGATGATGGTGTTGTTTCCACTGAACGATAAATCACCTACAAATTAATCTCTGCCGCACTGATTCTGTTAAGCCACGGTTTTTTTAATATTTGTTTTTGAGAGAGAGAGAGGGAGAGACAGAGACAGCGTGAGCGGGGGAGAGGCAAAGTGAGAGGGAGACACAGAATCCGAAGCAGGTTCCAGGCTCTGAGCTGTCAGCACAGAGCCTGACATGGGGCTCGAACTCACAAACCACGAGATCATGACCTGAGCTGAAGTCAGACGCGTTAACTGACTGAGCCCCCCAGGGGCCCCTAAACCATGTTTTAGAAAACAGTTCCGATCCCGAGCTTTGGGAAAGAGACACTCATCCTTCTCCTCCTTTTCCCCAGCAAAGTCTGTCCCCATCACTACCCCAAATTACATATTCTGCTGCTTACGAGAATAATTGCTGGTAGCCTTCCAAAACTGATGTGGGTTAATTTGTGTATACATATGGGGCGGTAGGGGGTGAGTGGGGAAGGTGGCACGTTTGACATCAGAGAACACAGAAGGCATCCTAATACTCTCTCTAATGAACGCTCAAACGTGGCATGTTATACCTTTCCACGGCCTCAGACTTCTCATCTGCCCACCCTGGGGCATTCAATAGGTGGTAAGAATTTCCTGCACTGCACGATGTACCCAGAGAGGAGGGGTAGCATCCCTATTTTGATTATTACTGTTGGACCTGAGTGTGTGTGTTCTGACCTTTCACAATGCCTCTCCTAGGAAACGCTTAGTAAACACTCGCTGAACTGAGTAACCTTTGACTCCATTCCAGCTATCTATAGGATTGTCTGTGTGTTCAGCTTAAACATTAAAAAAAAAAAGTACAATTGTGAAATTTTGCAGAACACACAATTTAAATGTATTAAAAATGGACTATAGTTCACTATTCATTATTATTTGTTGGTGAGTGCAGAGGAAAATGCTGTCCTTTTCACTTTGGGGAGTTTAAAAACCTACACGGGCAGTTCCAATTTAAACAAACTGGCCAACGGGGCGTCTGGAGAGGGGCCTCTTAAGTTTGGGCAGACTATGACGAAGCCCAAAGAGAGCCACACGTCGTGCCCTGGGTTTCTGGAGAAATGGCTTCACCCTGGCTTCAGTCTAAGCCTACCCCATCCCTCATTCACTGCACAGGACAAAATGCAAAGTCACAACAGGTGCTGGATGTCCCATCTGCCCAGAGATTTCTTTATGCACGTCAGTCTGGGCAGCCCCAGACAGAATGTGACCCTGTTCACTTTACATGTGGTCAGCCAGCATGTAGTTGGGTTAGACTGGATTACGGACAACAATCCTAACCAAAAAAATGTCTTGAACAGCCTGTGAGCAAGTCTGAGTCATGGTAACACCTCTGGCAACAATGCCAATGCTGGGGATAGAGTAGGTACTCAATAAAAGTTAGCTGAGTGAGTGAATGAAGTAAAAACCAGAACTAAATTCTTTCTTTTTTTTTAAAGTAGATTCCACACCCAACACGGGGCTTGAACTCATGACCCTGAGATCAACAGTTGCCTGATCTACTGACTGAACCAGCCAGCTGCCCCTGGTACCAAACCCTTTTTAAAGCATCCATTAAACCAGACTCATAGCAACATCTAGTTTTCATCTCAAGGAATGACTTTGAAAAGTTCACTGTGGATGGGAGATGTGGGGGGCGATGAGAGTACCGGCTAATAATTCCTCACATGTGTGCAGTACTAACTTGGTCCTTCCACTTCCATCATCTCATCTAACACCCACAACAACCTGACAACGTAGGTTACGTTCATTCTACAGATGAGCAAACTAAGCCTCAAACAAACTGTGATTTGTTTACTGTCTTTACATCAAACAGAGCCAGGACACAAGCTCTAAGGTCTTAGAGAGATTCTACTTCACCAGTTGCAGAGGAAGCTATAGTTACTGTTGTTTACCTTTTCACACTAAACTACATACAAACGTACTCTCAGACATGTGTATGCTGCTCTGAACACCTTCCTTCTTTCATCAGCGGCTGCCTCAGTGTTTCCACACAGGAAATCCACTAACCCCGGAGGCAGGCAAACCTGGGATTATGTCCCCACTTATGTCTATGTGACTTTGGACAAGTAACTCTGCTAAGCCTTGGCTTCTTCATCTATAAAATGGGAATAACAATACTTATGGCCAAGGGTTATTCTGTATGAAAAGAGATAATACAGGTAAAGTGCTTCCATATGAAGTTGGTCACAAAGCCAACATCCATCGAGTGACAGCTGTCATCACAATTAGAACGAGATGAAGGGGAGGAGAAGTCATTGGGGGCTCTGAGTTGGAACGAATAATTACACAGCCCAGCTTGTAGTAACACATGCAGGCCTATTCATGCATGTGTACACACTTAGGCACAATGGAGAAATATACCCTTTCACACATTAAAAGCAAACTTCAAGATACATAACTAAAAGTCACAAAATCAATGGATTTCTTTTTCACCACAAGCAATACTGAAAGTAACAGAGGAAGATTCATTCTTTTTATTTTTAATTTTTTTAATGTTTATTTATTTTTGAGAGAGAGAGAGAGAGCACGTGAATGGGGAAGGGCAGAGAGAGAGGGAGACACAGAATCTGAAGCAGGCTCCAGGCTCTGAGCACTCAGCACAGAGAGCGACACGGGACTTGAACCCACAAACCGTCAGATCATCTTCCTGAGCCGAAGTCGGAAGCTTAACCACCTGAGCCGCCTAGGCACACCTGGAGTAAACTCATTCGGATAGGACCGTAGACTTACTACAGGTAAATTTTCATCCCCTGAAAGTACCAACACACAGTAAAAAAAAGTCTGAACAATTTTCTTTAAGTCTACAAGTTAGTTCCGACCCCCAATTGCAATATGATATGTTACTGTTGAAAGCTCTTCAATGCATTTCACAGCTTGAAAATTCAGTAGTCTCTAGGGATACTCCTATCGATGGCTAACGATAATTAACCATCTTTTTCCTTTTTAAAAACCGGAAGCCACCAACGGAATGTATCAATGAGCCAACTGATTCCTCAGTAATATTTCCATAATGAGCACAGATTCTGGAGTTGGACTGCCTGAGTTTAAATGGAGATTGTTCCACTTTTTACTGTGTGACTTCTAGCAAATTATTTAATGTCTCTGTGCTTCGGTTTCCTACCTATAAAAGGGGTACAAGAGTACATACTTCTTACGGTTTGCTGTGAGTATGAAATATGGTAGCTGACATGAAACTTTTAGAAAGGCATTTAACACATGGTAATATATCATGTACCTATGATTATTGTGCATATACCCAAAACATAGCCATTTAACAAACACTCCCTGCTCTAACCCTAGATCTGTCCCTCCTCAATGCCCAACCCTGGTATTTCCACCCAGACAACAATTATGCGGAAACTAATTTATCTTGCCTTCCCTGCTCCCACGGGCCTGGTAATGTGACAGGCACAGAGTAGTTAGTCTGAAAATACGTGATAAGAGAATGAAATGATGTTAGTATTTTAAAGCATTTTGAAAATATGTTATGAAAAGCATGATATTCACAGTGCTCCTTAGGGGTAAGGGAGAAAGAGGAGGTATTCTAAGCTTAGATCGTCTCTCTCCCATGGGACAAAAAGGAAATGAACAATAGCAGATACTGGAAGGTGCACTAGAATTAAATTGTGTCAATTTCCCAGCAGGATAATAATGGAACGCTCCACCACGGAGCCAAGGCTGGTCAACTATTCATCTACTGTATTCTTTTAAAAAACAAACCTCTCTCTCACACAAATCCTCTGTCTCACCAACGTGCATGAACTACTAAGAATTCACATCCTATAAAACCACAGAAAAGCAACAGGAATAACAATGCTTTTGCAGATTTCACAAATGTTTGGCTTCCCAACCAGCAGGCAACAGAGAGCACTGAATTTCCAATGGATTTTACAATTGCCGACAGCAAAATCCTGCGGATGCTTCCCATGGGGAGAGTGTGCCAGGAAAGATTCATAACCAGATAAGTGAGAGCTGCCCAAGAGTCACGCTTAAAGCTCTGGTGGAAGCCCAGAGGAACTCCCGGCTTCAAATGCAGGTATCCCCCCACAAAACGCTGAAATTATCCCCCAGGGTGCAGAGACTGCAATGCTACAGAAGCAAAGGATTTTGTTCTCTTTAGGGGGAAAAAACCATCAATTCTCCTTGATATACTGTGCTCCCCGCCCAAAAAGAGAAAGCTGTAGACCAACAGAAGTAATGAATCCATTTAATTAAATAAAACCAAAACCAAACCTCCATGACCCTTCATTGTCTCCGTAATTTACATATTAAAAATTTCTAGAAAAATATATGTCAAATTGTTGATACTGCTTACTACTGGAAAGTAAGTAGAGATTTTTACTATTATTTAACCTTTTATCAAAGAAAAAAAAGCAGATTAATGAACTCCTATGTGCCCATTATCACTCAGCTTCAGCAATCAATTCCTGACCAGTTCACTTCCTCTCTTCTGTATTATTTTGGAGCAAATCCCAGATATCATATTATTTCATGTTTCAATATGTATTGCTAATAGACAAAGACCCTTCTTTAAAAACATAAAAATAGGGGCACTTAGGTGGCATAGTCAGTTAAGCGTCCGACTTCCACTCGGGTCAGGATCTCACAGTTTGTGGGTTCGAGCCCTGTGTCGGCTCTGTGCTGACAGCTCAGAGCCTGGAGCCTGCTTTGGATTCTGTGTCTCCCTCTCTCTCTGCCCCTCCCCCACTTGTGCTCGGTCTCTCCCTCTCTCTCAGAAATAAATAATAAACATTAAAAAAATAATTAAAAAAAAACCATATAAGCAATACCATTATTATGTCTAAAAGATCAACACCTTAATGCTTCAAATACCCAGTGCTTACATTTCATATGAATCTTGTTTGAGGGGCACCTGGGTGACTCAGTCAGTTAGCATCCAACTCTTAATTTAGGCTCAGGTCATATCTCGTGGTTCAGGAGATTGAGCCCTGCATCGGGCTCTGTGCTGACAGTGCAGAGCCTGCTTGGGATCTTTTCTCTTCCCTCTCTCTGTCCCTCCCCTACTCTTTCTCTCTCAAAAATAAATAAACTAATTAATTTGTTTGAATCAATCTTCATATAAGGTCCACATATAGTGAATGAATATGTTTTTAAGTATCTCAGTCTATCAGTCTCCTTCCATCTTATTTTTCCTAGCAATTTGTTACATTTTGTTTTACATATCTATTGATTTGAAAAATGACCATAAGTATGTATTTTTTAGTGTGTTGTTTTTTTTTTTTTTTTTTTGGAGAGAGAGTGGGGGAGGGGCAGAGAGAGAAGGAGGCAGGTTATGAAGCGAGCCCTGTGCTAACAGCAGAGAGCCCGATAACAGGCTTGAACTCACGAGCCATGAAATCATGACCTGAGTTGAAGTTGGACGCTTAACCAACTGAACCACCCAGGCGCCCCTCAAGTATGTAATTTTTTAATGAGTCAAGAGGAGGGGACAAAATGGCTGACAGCACAGCACTGAGTTCCTTCGCTGCCCCAAACACAGGAAAGTAAGCAGCGGTAAAAGGTGCAGTTTCACTAGATGGGTCCTTCTCTGTCCTCCAAGATGCAATTAGATAGGAGTACACCAATATATAAAACTTGTTTAAAAAGCAAATGGACAAAATCAGTGGATTACCAATAGTACAATAACATAGGTGGTGGTGCAAGAAGTCATCAGCAATATCACCGGAGATCCATCCAAAGCAATACGCAGATTCGCTTAGTTCACACAAGTGCATCTTGGTTTAGCCCTGGTAAGAATGTCTACTTCCCTAGACACATAACCTCCAGCCAACGTAGATGCTATGATTACATGTTATGAGACTTTTTGTTGTTATTTTTCATTACGGAAGTAATCCATGCTAACTACAGACAATCTGGCAAATACAGCTAAATAACAGATAAAATGAAGCCTGTAACTCCCACTACCTCAAAATAACTACCATACTTATCACTAAGGCATCTTTTGGTTCCAAGTCAAAGAAGATGTAAGTGAAACTGATTTAAATATAAAGTGAACTTATATATTTGAAAAGTCCAGGAGTAGTTTTGACCCTAGGCAAAGTTTAATCCAGCAGCCAGGTGATATCACCAGAACCTGATTTTGATTTTCTCTATTTGTTAACCTGTTTTTCTTAGCATCAGCTCATTCTTTTTTTTTTTTTTTAAATTTTTTTTTTAACGTTTATTTATTTTTGAGACAGAGAGAGACAGAGCATGAACGGGGGAGGGTCAGAGAGAGAGGGAGACACAGAGTCTGAAACAGGCTCCAGGTTCTGAGCTGTCAGCACAGAGCCCGACGCGGGGCTCAAACTCACAGACCGCGAGATCATGACCTGAGCCGAAGTCGGCCGCTTAACCGACTGAGCCACCCAGGCGCCCCTACATCAGCTCATTCTGAAACTAGCCTTAACACAGTTGCATGATAGCTACTACCTACAGCTCCTGGACCACAAATTTCTTGCTCATGTCAAGCAAGGAAAAGAGTATGTCTTCATCCCAGCCTTCTCAGGGAGAATCCTGAAATATACTCTGATTGGTCCAGGTTGGATCATGTGACTGCCTTTAACCTCACAGTAGCAAGAAGAATACAGTGTATGAATCACCTTAGCCTAACACACATGCTCCACTTCCTGATCAAGGTATAGTCAGGTATGTGTTTTCCCAGAAACACATAGATCCCTATAATACAGAAACGGGGGCTATTAGGAATGCAGAATGGAGAAATCATGTTGGGGAAGCAAGCAATAGGTGTCCAGCGCCATCACTGTTTGTATTTGTTGTGCTGTGACTCCGTTTTACAACGTGGAAGATGCTGCCAATGCTGAGATTAATTTCTGATACGGAGAAGTCTGGAGAGAAGAGATGTTCCACAAAGTACAAGATGATGCCTCACATTTGGTAGGTACCAAAGATACGATGAGTTGAATATAAACTAGCGTAAAAGGTTTAAAGGCAGAATGCCCAAAGATGCTTCCCAAAGTTCAAGACCAAGAGAAATAAACTTACAGACTATCTCTGTCACTCCACCTGTGTTAAAATGCATAGTCCTTATTTACACAAATGTTTGAATTTCTTGGTTGGTTATGCAAACAAGTAGTACTCAGTTATTCAAATATTTGTCATGGTTTCTTTCCTTATAGTAGAAATCGAAGAATCATGACAATCCAAGTTTCTTATACTTTGGTGGTGGTGGGGAGATAAAAATGTACTCTAACATTTTTTTTTAATTTTTTTTTAATGTTTATTTTAGAGAGAGTGAGAGACAGAGCATAAACAGGGGAGGGACAGAAAGGGAGACACAGAATCAGAAGCAGGCTCAGGCTCCAAGCTGTCAGCACAGAGCTGACAGTGGGCTCGAACCCACGAACCTCGAGAGCATGACCTGAGTGGAAGTCGGACATTTAACCAACTGAGCCACCCAGGCGCCCCTGTACTCCAACACTTTAAATACAAGTTTGGTTGGGCCTGAAGTAAGAATGGATCCTGCCCTACTTTCACTTTAGACTAGTAACTCTTTCTTAATGTCAGGGGAGTATGTCTAGCGACAGGGACTTTACCGTCTCACAAGACAGAGTCTTACTCTAATTTCAATTCCTGATGCTAAAACAATTTCTCACTACTGAACAAAAGTGTGATTCCCTGTAAAGTCTAGTCAGGGGTCCCAAACACCCTTCTACGAGCTCATATTTCAACTGTCCAATGAGGGTTCCCATCCCGCTCAGCTGTCCAGCCTTCTCTAGGGCAACGTTCCTCCACTGCTGCTTGCTGGTTGTGAGCTCCGTTCCTTTTATCATCCTGCTCACCTTCCACTGGGCCTTCTGTTGAGGCTTTAAGAATATGCCTTTGACCCAGGGAAGTGTACCGATTGCTCAATGTCTGTGGAATTTATTTCTCAACTGTTTTCTAACAACACATGCATGTGCGACCTCTGTCATTCAACTCTGTTAGTATCTTTCAGTGTTTGTGCCTCAGCAGCATGGAGAGTGCTCATGGAAACTCAGCTCCTGATCCCATGCTCCACCTCCTGAACTTGAAGTGTCTTCTCCCCTCCACACTGTGTTCTCCACAGACGAATTCATGACAAACATCTCGTGTCTGATCTGCTCCAGCAGACAGTGATGCCTGGGCTGACACTGCCACTCTTCCCAACTCCGTCCAAAGGCCTGTAAGGGACTGTGTCTGCTCTCATCTGCGTATCTCCTGAGGAGCAATGCAACTTCAGATGTGCCTTGATCAGCTCAGAGTTCAGGGGGCCTGTTCTTCAATGCAGTGCTTCTTTTTAAGCAGACGGGTGGTATTAGTGAATGTGTTTGTGGTTTTTCAGCAGCTTTCTTTCTCCGTTGGCTCATCTGAAGCTCAAAGTCAGTCGGAGACTGTCAGTCTCCACTAGGCACGGCCCCACCCAGCTGTCTCCAGTGAGCTGGCCACCTGCAGATTTAGTGAGGCCCTGAGCCAGTGACAACCAAGATTGATAACATAGTAAGACAAAGGCTCTCAGAGCTGGCTGCACATTAGAATCATCAGGAGACCTTTAAGAACTATCAATGCCTTGTTCTAACTCCCAAGATTCTGATTCAATTGATCTGGGTATCCATTTAAAAATCAGTGTTGTTGTTGTTGTTGTTTTAAAAAGCCCCTGAAGTAATCATGATGTACAGACAGAATTCAGAGTCACCGCAGGACATCCCTAACAGCTCCCCGTGTGGAAATAGAGCCCGCGATGCCTGACAGAACTTCTACCACACAATTCAGGAACTGCACTAAGATTTCACAAACCACATTTAATTCTCCCAGCAATTGTGGGAAGCAGATATTATAACTATCCCCACCGAACAGATCCCAAAAAACAAGCCTCAGAAATGCCAAGTAACCTGTTCCAGGCACACACAGGAAAAAAGAGATGGACAGAGAATATTTTGGGGGAATCCAAAGGCAGCATCCCTAACCCTGGTACACTTTCTTCAACGGAGCACCATTCCTTGGCCTTGTTGAAGCGCTTAGCACTTCCTCCCAGAGCCCTGAGAGCTGGCTCCCCTTAATTCTTGGAGGGGACTGGAGTCTAATCTTAAACCTCTACCTACTTCCTACCAGCCCTTCTTGCTTCTGATACCAATTTTCTTCACCTTGAAGGAGTAGTGGACCCTTTTTTTTTTTTTAAGTTTATTTATTTATTTTGAGAGAGACAGAGACAGTGCAAGGGGGGGAGGAGTAGAGAGAGAGGGAGACAGAGACAGAGCCAAGCAGGTTGCATGCTCCCAGTGCGGAGCCCGATGCAGGGCTCGAACCTACAAAACCGTGAGATCGTGACTTGAGCTGAAACCAAGAGTCAGACACTTTAACTGACTGAGACACCCAGGCACCAAAGGAGGGGTGGACCTTACGGCTTGGGTACCTCAGCATCTAGCCGTAGGTCACTCCCTTGTGTACAACTCCCTCTGGCCACTGACCTCCTGCCCCTACCTCCAATCCAATCTATCATTTTCTCCCAGCCTCCGCCCATGGTCAGTCCTGGTTTACCCACAGTTGCACACATGCTAATGTGGCAAGGACTGGCCTATTACAGCATCAATTAAATCCCTCTGATTTTTTTTTCCATATGAACTACGATGAAGCTGTTTCTCTTTTTTCCCAACTTTGTAGTGACAGGAATGATACTTTCTAATTTTAAGTATCTACAGGACAGCTTTCATTTGAGTATTAAACGGTCACCAGCATTTTTAGCTATGTTAATGCTTTGAAATGTCCCCTAGTAATCTTTTTAAGAAACAGGATCACATCCTATACCTCTCTTATATTTAGAGTGACTGCTGTACCTGACTCTCCCATCACCCATGCTTCCCAGATGCTTTGTCTAAACCAAGGACCGGCCCTTTTTCTACATAGTAGCAGAGAGTAAATATTTCAGGCTCTATGGTCAAGACTACCTTCCTCGCAACTGACTCCTCAACTCTGCCACAGCGCGCAATATGTAAATGAAGGGGCGTGGCTTGTGCCAGCAGGACTATAAAAACCAGTGACTGAGCAGCAGTTACCAACCCCGGGTCTAAGCCAATCATGGTAATTCCCTTTCCTCAGCAAGTGACTGGTTTATAAATGGACTTGTGACTCAATCTTAGTGCATGGGACATAGAAAAGTCAGCTGAGGGGCTACTAGGAAAAGATTATTTTACATTTAAGACACATGGGGGAGGCCCCTGGGTGGCTCACAGTTGGTTAAGCTTTCAACTTTGGCTCAGGTCATGATCTCATAGTTTGTGAGTTCCAGCCCTGCATGGGGCTCTGTGCAACAGCCTGCTTCGGATCCTCTGTCTCCCCCTCCTCTGCCCCTCTCCTACTTGCACGCTCTCTCTCTCAAAAATAAAAATAAAACCATTCAAAAAAAAAAAAAAAAGACACACAAGGAAGAGACAACCTTTCTTTTTCCTTTGGATATTATCAGATCTGGATGTGAATCACTGCAGCCATCTTGCTCCTGAACAAAAGATGAAGCCATCGGAACCAAGCGGGTGGAGCCATGAGACCCACAAAGGAGAGCGGACACTGGACGTAGTGTGCTTGGAGGCTGCCCTACTTCTTATGTCAGACAACACATTTCCTTACCGCCTGAGCCAGTGAAGTGGCCAAAGAGCATCCAAATTACTGTGCCCCCTTTCCTGCTTAGCAAAGTACCTCCCAGAGAAAACACGTCCAGTAAGCAACATTTTGTTGGGCTGGCTCACAATCTGAACCATATACACATGCAACTCAGAATTCTTTCCACTGTAAATAACAACCTGGCTCCTCTTAGAATACAAGTTCATTTTTCTTTTTTTTTTCTTTTTTCTTTTTTTTTTTTTTTTTTGGGACAGAGAGAGACAGAGCATGAACAGGGGAGGGGCAGAAAGACAGGGAGACACAGAATCAGAAACAGGCTCCAGGCTCCGAGCCATCAGCCCAGAGCCTGACGCGGGGCTCGAACTCACGGACCGCGAGATCGTGACCTGGCTGAAGTCGGACGCTTAACCGACTGCGCCACCCAGGCGCCCCACAAGTTCATTTTTCTATTAAAAAAAAAAAAAAAACAAACACCAATGAGAGGAAATAATAGTAAACCTTATATTACCGATGAATAGAAAATATTTGACAAGTTTTCATTTTTCTGAAAATAAATATGTTTCAAAGACTATCTCCTCACTGTACTTTTCCTCCCCTTACTCTACACCTTCCTCTTCCCGCCTGGCCCTGAAAGGTATGTTGTATGCAAATGTGCATAGACTCATCAGTCTTATTAGGCAGAGTTCCAACCGGCCACCCCACATGAACACAATTAAAAGTTAAACATCGGGGCGCCTGGGTGGCTCAGTCGGTTGAGCGTCCGACTTCAGCTCAGGTCACGATCTCGCGGTCCGCGAGTTCGAGCCCCGCGTCGGGCTCTGGGCTGATGGCTCAGAGCCTGGAGCCTGCTTCCGATTCTGTGTCTCCCTCTCTCTCTGACCCTCCCCCATTCATGCTGTGTCTCTCTCTGTCTCAAAAATAAATAAACGTTAAAAAAATTAAAAAAAAAAAGTTAAACATCAATTAAAATTCACAAAATCCATTTAGCTCTCTGAAAAAGCAGTAAATAACTGTACACATTTGGGGCACAGATTAATCTAGATTGTTTTTCATTACTCTTTAACTGTCAAACATATTGGGCCTCATTTTAGCCTCTGTTAATTGTTCATTCAGCTTACGCTGAGTAAGCAATAAAAAAATGAGCCCAGGACAAAAGATGAAATACGTGGAATGAAATGCCACACGGGGTCAAGTTCAGCCAGCCAGGTAGTCTGTGGGTGACCACGGCACTAGAGATACTCTCGGAGGGCAAGCACCGTCCGGGGCTGAAGGCACCTGCAGATAATCTCTCTTCTGAGACGCTCATCTGCTTGTTCCACACCGACGTGGATGTCCGCCAGGCATCTCGAGTCTTAACATGTCCAGAACAGAACATATAACTTGCCCTTAAACCAAGCTCTTGTCCCATCTTCCCCCATTTCGATAAATGGCATCAAAGCGTATAAGCCCAAATTCAGCATCACCCTTGATTTTCTTCTATCTCCCCACAACCATGCCATCAGCAATTCCCATGGGCTCTGTAACCAAAATCTGTTCACCCCACTTGCTCTATTGCACCCTCTTAATCTGGCCCTCTGTTGTGTCTCTCTCCTAAGATTTCTGCCTCTGCCTCCTAACTGGGCTCCCTGCTGTCCCTCGGGCCTCCCAACAACCCATTCTTTTTATTTTAAGTTTATTTATTTTGAGAGAGAGAACCAGTGGGGGAGGGGCAGAGAGAAAGGGAGACAGAGGATCCCAAGCAGGCTCTACACTGACAGCAGAGAGCCCGATGAGGGCCTTGAACTAACCAACAGTGAGATCATGACCTGAGCTGAAGTCAGACACTTAACCAACTGAGCCACCCAGGTGCCCTCAACAAT
The DNA here is from genome assembly GCF_016509475.1 of Prionailurus bengalensis. Taxonomy (NCBI): domain Eukaryota; kingdom Metazoa; phylum Chordata; class Mammalia; order Carnivora; family Felidae; genus Prionailurus; species Prionailurus bengalensis. Next base: position 116,033,043 of record NC_057358.1, read on the forward strand.
CCATTCTTTTAAAAACTGAGGGGCACCTGGGTGGCTCAGTTGGTTGAGCAGCTGACTTTGGCTCAGGTCATGATCTTGCAGCTCGTGAGTCAGAGCCCCATGTCGGGCTCTGTGCTGACAGCTCACAGCCTGGGGCCCGCTTCGGATTCTGTGTGTCTCTTTCTCTCTGCCCCAACCCCCCACTCATACTCGGTCTCTCTCTCTCTCTCTCTCTCTCAAAAATAAACATTAAAATGAAAACAAAACAAAACAAAAACAAACAAAACTAAATATGATTCCATCCCTCCCCTACTTAAAATGCTCCCCAATGCATTTCAGAGTTAGAAGCCTCTACTAGTTTCCCACCGCTGCTGTGACAAACGTAATCTCTTACTGTTCTGGACATCAGAAGTCTTCAAAGCAAGGTGTGAGTAGGGCTGTGCCCCTTCTGGAGGCTTCAGAGAAGAACCTTTTTCCTTTCATTTTTTAGCTTCTAGGGGCTGCCTGCATCCCTTGGCTTGTGGCCCCTTCCTCATTTCTCTGACTCTGACCCTCCTGCCTTCCTTTTACGAGGACCTCTGTGATGACAATGGACCCACTGGGCAATCCAGGATAATTGCCCCGCCTCAAGATCTCAATCACATCTGCAAAGTCCCTTTTACCATGTAAGGTAACATATTTACAGATTCTAAAAACAGGACACAGCCATTTGGGGGGAGTCTTTTGTCAGTCCACCACGAAACCCAAACCAGAAGACAACACAAAGAACAGCTCCTCACCAGGGCTGACCAGCCCTACAGGAGCCCGCCTGCCTCCTACCGCCTTCTCTCCTCTCTTATATTCTCCTTCTACACTAACCTTCAGTCTGTCCCTTCAAATGCCATGCCTGCTCTCGCCTCACCCTCTTGTCTTCAAGTCACCCTCAAGTCTTCACCCTCTTGCTACCTCCACCTGCGGCATTCTTCCCCATTCTTGAGAGCTCAACTATCATCTCCTCACTTAGCCCCATCCGAGATCATCTCGATGACTTACATTCTCCTGGTCAACAAGTGAATGCCAGGGCCAGATTCCTTGCCTGTCTTGCTCACACTATCTCCTAGAACAGTGACTGACACATGTAGCAGTACAATATTTGTGGAAGGAATGAACTATATATGACTTCAAAATGTTAGTGATTTCCCCATAATGCACCTTCATAATCCATTCTGGTTTTATAATCTGTAGGTTCATATAAATGTTTTTTAAACTCAGCAACATGTTCATCCTCGATCAGTTCTTAGGGTAAGACTACACAAGATAAAATGTGATAAAAACAGCCACAAAATATTGGGGGGTTAGGAGACAGGGTAGAGTAGAGTGAGCAGATAGGGCTGAGAAAAATAGGAATAACGTAACATATAGAGAAGACTCAGAGGGATTAATTACAGTTGACTCTTAATAGGGCTTGTTAGCATGACACAGTACCAAACACATGGCATTCTGAGCAATGGAGAGTTTCAAGCAAAAAAGAGCAAAACTACTTCTTGGACATGAGTTTGTTAACTAAAATTATAGCATTTACCAAGAGTATAATATGAACTAGACACTACAGTAAGAGCTTTAAATGTCCCATTTAATCCCCAAATACTGTTACGGAGGGGGCACTAATAATTCTTCTCATGTCACAAATGAGAGAGGTATAGCTCCAAGAAGTCAGGGAACTTGCTTCAATTTACAAACTGAGGATGTGTTACTTAGGATTCATGATTCCAAAGCCTGGTGCACCAGCTGTATTAATGCTCTATTGCACCAGCTTTTAATGGTCATGCTGGACGCAACTAAGGGCTGCTCTCCAGAAGCCATGGGATTTCAGAATCTGAGCAGCCCTATGTTGCCTGCTGAAGCTTATGACCCATGAGCTAGAAGATGACTTATAACTACAGAATATCAACGTGCTGGTTGGCTCCCAAAACACCACCACCTCTTAATCATTCAGGCTTCACACTTCAAAATCATCTGACTCTTCCTTGTATTTCATTCTCTGTCTCTAATGGGTCATAAAGTCATGCCTGGTTTGGGTACCTGGCTTGATAATGGTGCTATTTCACTGAAATAGGAACATAAAGGATCAGTTCTTGAGTTCAGGTTAAAATGCATTCATGCTGTCTAGGAGAGGTAGTAGACAGACAGAAATGAAGGTCTCACGCTCAAGAAAGAGGTTAGGCTGGGCTGCTGAAGTCAAGTTCACTCAGGGAGACCTCAGTGCCTAAGCGGAGTAAAAGCAAAACTAAATTGACAGATGGGCAGAGGAAGCACCACCTCCAGGGTCATCACCACTGCACGGACAACGGCGGACTTGTCCTTCCTGGTCTGCCAGAAACCTATTTTTATCCGGAGACAGATTTTGACACTTGCTTATTTTCAGTCCCGTTTTGCTCTTCTATTATTTCGTATGTGTATGCCCTGCTGTCTTGCAACATTTGCAATCCTTTCAAAAATTGAGATTTGGCAGGTTTCACACATAAGGGATGCAGCTTTTTTTGCATTTCAGTCACATTTTCTTAAATCAAGATATGTAGATGCTTGCGGAAAGGCTGTGTTCAAGCAACACAACATGTGGAGGGCTGAAATGCACATGTACTGTCCAGTCTGCTGTCTGGGTCTGCTGCCACTGGCAGACAGCTGCCCCGGTCCAGCCTGGCACCCAAAACAGGCGTGGATGGGGCAGAGCCAGCCCAGCTGACCCGCAAACCTGTCCAAGAGAAGTAAACGTTTATTGTCTAGTATGTGCCCCTGAGAGGCTGTTATGCAACATTTGTTCATTTCATCTTTATGGAAGTATAATTTATACACAAATGTTCAAATCTTAAATATGAATCAGTTTTGACAAATATGGTCACTTGTGTAATCCACATCCTTAACAAGAGACAGGATATTGCCATAAACTCCGGAAAACTACCTGCTGGTCCCTTTGAGTAAATCCCCACCTCACTCCCAGAAGCAAACAATGATTGACTTCTATTGTTATAGCCTGGTTTTGCAGTAAACTGATGAAGACCAGGGGTCAGCCCAGTCCAGCCCACCGCCTGTGTTTGTATGACCTATGAGCTAAGAATGGCTTTTACATTTTTAGGCAGTTGAAAGAAAAATTCAAAGAGGAATGATACCTTGTGACATGCCAAAATTTTATGAAATTCACATTTCAGTGCCTATAACGAAGTTTTATTGGCACACAGCCACCTCCATTTGTTTACATATTATCTACAGCTACTTTTCAAGTGCAGCCACAGAGCTGCAGAGCTGAGGTAGAGACCACATGCCTACAAAGCCTGAAGTATTTACCACCCGGCCCACTGTAGAAGTCTCTTGATCCCGGACTAGGAAACTTGCCTCTATCTCCACCATGCATACGGATCCAAGTGCCGGAGCCAATGCTGAGAACTAGGTGTTCTGAGTGCTGTTTTAATTACTTTCATACGAGCCATACATGAAAATCATACATGTTTATGAAAAGCCTAAATATTATCAGAGTAGGCAATGTAAAAGTGAGAACCTCTCTTAGGGACGCTCCTAATGAGGAACCCGCTAAGGTTTCAAAGAAAACTAAATCAAAAGTTACAGCGAATGCTTCATTGTTATTGTCCTGTATTGTTTTCATATGAAAGTCAACCCCACTAAGATGTTACTATTGAAACTGCAACAGAGTAAACAGGAACAGGCCAATATCAGAAAGAAAAGGTAGGGAGAGTGCCAACATTTCATGTGTAAGATGCAAGGAGAGAAAGGAAACGGAGCCAGATCCCTAGAGGATCACTGCATGAAATGTCCAATTCGAGCCAGCCTAGATTCAAAAGCCCACAGCAGATGAGGCACAGAAGAAAGGAGGCACAGAAAGAGTCCCCACAGGGCAGGGGAGAGAGCTGGAACCACCACACACGGTGCTGGCTTGGGTTTGCCAGGGTGGAGGTGTGCGCGGCTGCCTCATGAACAGCTGGAGTCTTACCCTAGAATGCAACGTTTGCTCCCTCTTGGCCAATAAAGTGCAATGCTATTCCTCTGGTGGGAACACTGAGAGCATTTCTATTATGCTGTTAGGAATAGCACCATCTGGAGTTGTCCTTGAAGAATATGGCTTTGGTCAGCAACTCCAAGAAGCCCGTTTCTTCAAGCTGTGCCTCACTACCTCAGCCTTCGTTAATACAAATACCTCTCCTGTGCATGAATGAGTTCTCCTCTGAGTAAGAACCCTTTGGATACTAGAGAAGGAAAGGGGGGTGTGGGGGTAGGGGGTAATGATACATCTGGATATCTGCAGGGCTTTTGTTATACCAACCAGCAAACACAAGTAGAGTTGAGTTTCATGGGACAAGAGTGAAAAGCTGAGTGTCAACTTCTCAGGTCATCTCTTTAAAACATTTTTTTAAAATGTTTATTTTTATTTATTTTTGAGAGAGAGAGTGAGCACATGTGGAGAAGGGGCAGAGAGTGGGGGTAGGGAGAGAGAATCCCAAGCAGGCTTCTGCCCTGTCAGCACAAAGCCCGACACGGGACTTGATATCACGAACCATGACATCATGACCTGAGCTGAAATCAAGAATCACACGCTTAACCGACTGAGACTAAGCCACCCAAGCGTTCCTCTCTTTAAAACATTGTATTTATTTAAGTAATCTCTGTACCCAACATGGGGCTTGAACTCATGACCCCAAGATCAAGAGTCTCACGCTCTACCGACTGAGCCAGCCGGGCACCACTCACGTCATCTCTTTAAGTATGTGCTACACAAGTATTAAAAAATATGTCAGAGGGTGTCAAATTATAAGCCAGCTGTGGATGCCCACACGTGTGTGATCCCCTGAAAGCTATGGACCCTTTCCCCAGAGCAGTCCACACGCACACGCCCAAAGTCACAGGGCTCTCAGACTCCTGGTGCACGGCTAGGGATCCCAAGGTGAAAATCTTACCATACAGTAAGCGAGCATACCCTGAGGGGCTGCAGGAGAGACGTCCTAAAATGTCCATGTTCTCACAGTCTGACTACTTGGTGGAGTTGGCCCTGGATGGAATATGCCCTGGGGGAGGGAGGGTTGATAAAAGGAAAAAAGCCGTTTTTAGTTTTTAGGCTTTCCGATTGTGACAGAGCTGGTCTTTGGGGAAAGACTGCAGTATCTGACTTGAGGGTAGGTATTCGACTGTTGTGTGTGTATGTGTATTATGTATGTTGTACATATGCGGGCTTATGCACATTCGCCCCCAAGAGATGAATCACCCATTTCCTGGTTTGCCAGACTGCAGGGAACCCACCTGGGGAGGCCAGCCTGTGGGTCCCCAGGCAGCCTGCCCCAGGAGAATGCTGTTAATTCTTCCCATCTACAACTGCCCCAGGACACTAGGCCACACCGGAGGCTTTTCAGCAGCTCTCAATAGTCCAATACCTTCTTATCACAGAGGGCTGATCTGCTGCTTCTGGCTAAATCTCCTTCAACTCCATCCCACTGTGATGCCTGAAGGGGATTACCAGCTGTCATGTAGCTTTATCTTTCCACCTACCCGGCAGCAGACAGGAGAGCTCAAAATGTGACAGAAATAAGAACTAAGAGTAAAGGAATTCCCAAAGGGGTGAGTCTGTGTCTCTCCGAGGCAGTGAGAGCATCCTACGCAAAATGTAAAACATGAATCTTAGGCTTTCCTGAATTCTCCTGTCTTTTCTTGGCTGAAAGCATGAGGCCGGGAAATCAGTGTCAGCCAACTGCTAGTAGCTCTGACCGACAGAGGAAAGCAAATCGGGAGAGGAGGGCGCCTGGGAGGGGCCTGCACGCGGGCAAACACACACAGGCCCCGGACCCAGGGAGAAAGCAGAGCGAAGGCCACCGCCCTTCCTGAATTTTCACAGACAGACCTCTAATTGTTCCCGAGGGTGGTCTGGACAACACAGGACATCCTGAGAGTTCACCCAAGGAAAGAGACCGTTTTCGTTTCACAGCAGCATCAGACACTGGGGCTATTTCTATGTACACGTACTCACCGCGACGAGCAAATCATTCTGCTGTCCTAGGCCAGCAAAAGTCAGTCTGCTGACCAGCACTCTCTCCCAGGTCTGATACCTATTTCAGTAACCCCTGAGATCAATAGAATGATCAGCAGAGTAAGACAAAACCTTTTTTTTTTTTAAAGTAAGATCTACACCCAACGTGGAGCCCGAGCTCCCGACCCCGAGATCAAGAGTCACAGGCTCCACTGACTGAGCCAGCCAGGTGCCCCAGCAAAACATCTGTTTTATTGTGTAAAACCAAGTGACTTTAATCACCCCAGATAAAATTTTAAGATGTGTATTGTTTAAAATCTTTCAATGGATTCCCACTCCCCTAAGGATAAATTCTCAGTTCCCCAAACTGGCGTTTAGGTAGGGTAGACCACATACTTTAATGGCTGAAATTGGGACGTTCTGAGAGTGAAAAGAGGGTGCTCCTGACAACAATGCATAAAGCAGACTACCCCGAGCCGGCAGACTGGGGCTCCTGCCTGAGGGTAACCTGGCCTTGCCCTGCCATCCACTCTCTTCTCCTTCGCCACCTGTTTGCCAGCTCTCTCCTCCAGCCACACTGGCGTCTGTTCTTTGAAACGGGCAGGCTTCCTCTAGCCTCCTGACCTTTGTCATGCGCTTTCCTCTCCCTGTTCCACCCACTCACTGGCTGCTTCTTCACCTGGCGCACTCCTACTCACTCCTTCTCCGGATCTGTCTCCCCACAACCTCCTCCGACCCCCAAGGCAAAGCCGGCTCCCACAGCATCTAGAACACACCTCATCGCATCTGCAGTCGTTTCTTGAGCGGGGGCTGCCACCTTCTACGATGCACAGGGGGCCTCTGGGCAGGGACGGGGCTGTCCTTATGGCTGAATCCTCAGTCCCCAGCACCACGCCTGATCAAAGGAGGTGCTGGAATCTTCCAGTCCCACCTCAGGAATCCCCTTTCTTTCCTTCACCTCACAACCCTTCTGTACCCTACAGAGCTCAGGGCTGTCCTGAGTGCTCCCTGGACCCCAGGCTGCCCCTGACGGTAGCTGACATCAATCCGCTCAGCGCTCTGCGAGGTCCTTCAGGGCAGATTGTACTCCATTCATCCAGGCGCAGGGTGGTTGATGAGGGGGATGCTGGTAAACATGAGCACAGGGCCATAAGCCCTCATTTAAAACCTTGGGCCCAGATGCATTTCAGAATTCAGAACTTTTCATCTGAAAACGGTCATAGCACGTAGTATTTGCCAGTAGAGCTGGGGCAGCACCCTGCTATCTACCTCGCTGTTTCTGCAGCTACCGGTGCGAATATTCACACCTAGTGGCTAAATCAAGCCTCAAAATGTACCCCACATGCCTTCAGGTCAGGCTCTGCAAGTCATTTAGTGCTGACCAGGTCAGAATTTTCTGCCAAAGTTTTGAAGAAATTTTGGTGGTTAAGAGCTTTTGGATTTTTAGAATTGTGCAAAGGGACTGCAGACTTGTAACAGCTGACATTTCATTAATATTCCTTCGCCAGGCACTGTTCCAAGTTTATACACAACTGTAGACAATGGAACATATATCCTACACATACCACATTAATACATATTATATATAATACACATAGAACGTATATATAAAATCACGTTGAATCCTCAAAACAATCCCATGAAGTATTATCATTTTACTCATTTTGCAAATAAGGAAACTGAGGCATACAGAGTATAGGTAACACACAGGGTAAGTAACAGACCATAAAACTAGACACGGGGTCCGTAGCTGATGTCCAACGGCCACTGTGTAAATGAGTGGATGAAATGTGGGTGTGTATGTGTTAAACACAGAGAGGGGGGCTTGAAGTAGTGGAATAGCAGAACCACTGAAGTGGCTTTGTTGAAAACCTCTTTTCCAGCATTGCTTCTACCCCCACTTAAATGTTCACAAAAATAGCACTAAATGTGGCCCACCCTCCTGCCTGGAGCAGGGGTAAGGTCCTGACCCAAGTTAGGGCCATCCGAACAATTCCCTGGGACCTGGGAAGTGGAATCAGGAAGTCGTTCTCTTTCTGGTGGCCTGGATTATATAAAACAAAAACATTTCAGGGCGCTTGGGTGGCGCAGTTGGTTAAGCGTCCGACTTCAGCCAGGTCACGATCTCGCGGTCCGGGAGTTCGAGCCCCGCGTCGGGCTCTGGGCTGATGGCTCAGAGCCTGGAGCCTGTTTCCGATTCTGTGTCTCCCTCTCTCTCTGCCCCTCCCCCGTTCATGCTCTGTCTCTCTCTGTCCCAAAAATAAATAAACGTTGAAAAAAAAATTTTTTTTTTTAAATAAAAAATAAATAAATAAATAAATAAATAAAAAACATTTCAGAGGAAAACAGAACCACCATATATAGCCTAAAGATCCAAATACAGCCTGCCATATTCTAAAATTTTTTTTAACGTTTTTATTTATTTTTGAGACAGAGAGAGACAGAGCATGAACAGGGGAGGGGCAGACAGAGAGGGAGACACAGAATCGGAAGCAGGCTCCAGGCTCTGAGCCATCAGCCCAGAGCCCGATGCGGGCCTCGAACTCACGGACCGCGAGATTGTGACCTGAGCTGAAGTCGGACGCTTAACCGACTGAGCCACCCAGGCGCCCCACAGCCTGACATATTCTAGGGTGTAATCTATGTTTCCTACTTTTTCTTTTAAAATAAAACATTAGCTGGCACACAGGAAATAGGCCAGTTAGGACTGCTTCGGCTCCTGATACACAGCTGATTATTGTCGGGAGTCATCTGGTAATTCAATTATTCGACCAATGTTTACTGGGTACCTCCTATGGGTCAAGCACTCTGCTAAGCAGGTGATAAACCAGAAAGATATGGTTCCTGTTGCAGGAGCCATGGGCAGGTTGCCCTAAGTGAGAACACTTTGGCATGAAGGTTATTCTGAGCCCTCCCTTAACTACATGATAGAACCTAAATTGGGGTCCTTCTCAGAATAAGGATCATAAGCAGAGATAAATTTTACCCAAGTGACCCATCTGTGTAGCAGGACAAACATCTAATTACCAAACATCTGCTCTTCTTATGGCCTCACGAGATGCATCCTTTCCTCTGGAGTCTCATACCCCAATACCCCTTCTCCTTAGTTCTGGATGACCCTTCTGCTTCATTTTGCCTGTCTTTGGAATTTCCCATTCCTGTCGGTGCAGATTCCCCATACAAACGTTACTAAATTTTATTTTCTCCTGTTAATCTGATATCAATTTGATTCTCAGTCCAGCTAGAAGGCCCTTGAAGAGGGGAGGAACTCTTGCTCCCCTACACTGTCCTCCCAGGTCAATACAATCGTAGTGGTAAGTAAATGAGCATCATGATCCGGGATAAAGGTGAAGAACAGAGAGAATACACAACAGTACCTTTAAATCAATTAGCAATTAGAACTGGAGGGTAACAAAAACTAATTATACTATTTATGAGCTTTCGAGTTTAATTCCAACAAATTTATATCACAAAACCAAACAATTATGAAGAATTATTGATATGAGCAGTAAAGATACGAATGAAGTCTCCACGCACACCCTGAGTCACTCTAATGCTTCTATGTCAAGTATAGACCATCCAGACTTACTGTTATTATCAACAGATTAACAAGATTTGCATACATATTATGAACGTCTGATTAAATAGCTTGTTAGTAGAAAAACTAATTGAATTAGGGAGTGTGGTTTCCAGGGTACACTTAGTCCAACCAATGACTTTTGCCCATTTTTTTTTAAACCTAGCCCTGGCCCTGGTCCTAACCCTATTTTTTGCCCATTTAAAGCCAGGGCTCTCCAATGTAAAGCTGCATTCTGCAGAAAGTACTTTGCAAAAGTACGGGAACACGTTTGAATTTGAAGAGATAAAAGATTAGCGCTAATGGGATTTCAACAATAGTAAATGTGATGCGTTAGCGACGGCAACAAAAATACATTTGGTGCAATATATGACAGACCCTGGTAGGTGTGAGTACCCTAATCCTCACTCCTTTTTACCTTGTTAACATAACCTCAATTCTGTTCAGTACTTTAACACACCCTATTAAATATATTTTCCCAGAGTCCCTCGGAGTCATTCATGGCTGGGTATTGTGATTCTAGTGAATAAAACCTAAGGAAAAGTCTGTTTCTGGTTCCTAATAAAAGGAGACAGAGTTGGTGAAAGGAATCTTCTTCCTACCCTTCTTCTCCCCTTGAATGTAGACCTGATGGCTGGAGCTGCAGCCATCAAGTTGTCACCACAAGGATACAAGTTGCCTACCTCTACATTCCATACTATGTGGGGAAAAAAAACACCACTCCTAATTGTTTAAACTACTGTTCTTTAATTTTTGTTATTTGCAACCAAGCATTCCTAATAGAACAGCCCAAGACAGAAGATTATACTTAAAAGTTTGAACCTTGGGGGTCACCTGGGTGGCTCAGTCGGTTGAGCGTCCAACTTTGGCTCAGGTCGCGATCTCACGGTTCGTGAGTTCCGGTCCCACATCAGGCTCACTACTGTCAGCACGGAGCCCACTTTAGATCCTCTCTCCCCCTCTCTCTACCCCTCCCCTGCTTGTATGCTCTTTCTTTCAAAAATAAATAAACTTAAAAAAAAAAAAAAGTTTGAACCCCAGGGAACTGTGGCCATGAAGACGGAGAATTCTGTCTGATTGGCACCTCGGGGCAGATACTAGGAAGTAACCAGTCTGGTGTGGAGCAGCGTGAAATACCAATCATCATGGGACAACAAAGCAAGATTTTGGCAGAGGGCTGGTGGTTGTTTACTCAACATATGTTCCCCATCTTCTTTCTCACCCACATGTCCTTTCCCTGCCCCAGAGCAAGTTCCATTTCAGTTCATTGCCACCTAGGCAAAGCCTATTAGACTTAAGTGCTCTGCCAGCTGTGTAGACAGATAAGCATCTTCCAACCTCCACCTTAGATGCAAGAGATTTCGATTTGGCATACAGATTTAATGTGGTTTACCTTAAGGCATGTCCAACGACATTGTCCAAACCTTCAGGTCTTTTTTGGTTTGGGGTAGAAGTAGCTTCTATGTGCCTGGTATATCTGATACAGTGTTGATGAAGGACCATAAGGCAAGCTGAGGGCCAAGCACCAGCTAGCACAACACCCGCCCCTCCCAGGTGGGATATGTGTGATATTCCTCAGGCCCTCCCGACTGCCCAAGAACAAAGGAAAGGAAAGAAAACAAATGGTTAACTGATAGAGATCACAGTCCTGCAGGACTTGAGTCTCATCAGTTTACAAATGTCTTAGTAAATTACAAGAAAAAGGCAATCTTAACAATAGCCTAACCTCCAGAAAACTATGGACTCAGTTTCATGGGGCCCTAACATCACCCTCCCCTCCACAGTGATGTGGGGAACAAAGGCAAAAGGAAATGGTAAGTGCAATCAAATTTCTTTATAACCTGCAGCCCACTAACAAATACTTGAGGCAAATACACAGTATACCGTTTCTCCAGGACCGCCCTACTGTCATAATGTTAATGCCTTACTAGAGAGAAAACAATAACAAGACAATAGCAAGACTCCTGGCACCTTATGAGCCCTCTTTAGCATATCAAAGTCCTTCTGGAGGCCTCCCTTTGGTCTTTACCTCCCCCAACTCTGTAATATATAACCACTCACCCTTCACAATCCCAGTGCAGTTCTTTCTGCCCAGGGGCCCTGTCCCCATGCTTTAATAAAATCATCTTTTTGCACCAAAGACATCTCAAGAATTCTTTCTTGCTTGACTGCTGGCTCTGAACCCCACCACCACTCCCAAACCTCATCAGTGTTACCACTATTCTTGCACTCAACAGCAGCTTTTTAATAGACCACACAGAGGTAGATGTATTTCCCCTGAACCTAATGATCTCATCTTTCCCCTTTTGAATTTAAGAAGTAGTCTGTACTTTACTATTATGTTACGCTTCATTTGTAAATTACAAGACTTTATTTTTTTTCTGAAAAGACAGACATGAAGGGGAGTCTTTGAGAACAAGGCACATTCAGAAACTACAAGGTAGGAGAGAATCAAGAGGTGAAGTTGCAGAGACAGGTGAGTGAAGACAGGTAAGTTTTGTGTATCACACATTTGAGTTTTATTCCAATGGCAACAAGTAAGCACTAAAGAACTGTAAGCAAGGGGCTTACATAACCAGAGTTTTCTTCAGAAAGGTCACCTGGGCTGCACAATGGGGAAGCAAATTGCAAGGTGGCACCAGGAAGCTAGTTACAAGATAATAAGAAATTACACAGGCCTAAATTAAGCAGGGGACAGATCTGAGGTGTTTGGGAGGCAAGATGGAAAGCGTTTAGTGCCAGACTGGATTTATGCAGAACAGGAAGATGTTAAGGTGACTCCCGGACGTGACAGGAGGTGGCTGGTGATACCAAGTACAGAGACAGAGAATGCGGGTGGGTCAGGTGAATGGGGTGGCAGGGAGGGGTGACTGGCAGATAGATGATCCACACAGGGTTTTTTTGTGCGCTGTGGACACGTCATGGAGATGACCAACAGACAGCAGAATGTATGGATCAGGCACTCGGGTCTGAGCAGTTAATATGATGAGTGCAAACAGATAACAAGTGAAGCCACACGACTGAGATTATCTAAAGAAAACGAACAAAATGAGAAGATGCCTAAGTGAAAGCACAGAGAACTCTGATAATATCCGAGATGGATGAAAGCAGCAGCATTTCTTCCACCAAGAAGAAAATGAAGAGATGGCCAGAGAAGCAGAGGATATAGGACAGGGAGCAGGGTGGAAAGCCCAGGGAAGAAGCTGGAAGGACTGAGTGGTTTGAAGTGTCCGGTGCCACAGAGAGCCCAGCTCACTCTGACCCCTCAAGGGCTTCTCTTCCCCAGCACGAGGGGACCTTGGCCCGCCCCAAGTGAACCTGTGATCCCGGTCCCCCAGGCCGCAGCTAATTGGTCAAGGGGCGATCACTGACCCACGTGGCACAGAAACCACTCCTGAGAGCTTGGATGCCATCTGCCACACGGCCTGGGCAGCAGAGCAGAGAAGAGGAAGCAGGAATAGAGCAGGGAACCATCCTGGTCTGGGAAGACATCCGTATTCCGATAAACACCTTGATGCTAAAGCTGGCTCCTCCAGTTGATTTCTCTTACTTGGAACTATAAAGATCCCAATATTTATCCAACAAGAGAGGCAGGAATATAAACGGCTGTAGTAGCTGACAGAATGAAGTATGTGCTAAGTGGAGATGCAAGGAGGGGGCTCGAGGAGTTCGGGGAGGAGAGATTAATTTTGGCTGGGTGGAGGGAATGCTTCCAGAAGGGAGGTGGCATCTGGGCGGGTACTTGAAGGATCAGGATTTTAGGGGGAAAGAAGGGAGAGTGTGTACTCTGGCTGAAGGACGAGCGCCAGCAAACGTGGAGAGCATAATGGAGCTGTAAGGCCAACGCGGGCACTGCCCGTCTCCGGTCAGGGGCTGGCACATGCTCCGGGCCCCGGGAAAGGCCTCCTGCCCTCCCACAGTGTCAGCTAGGATGCACAGGGAATTACTCCACCACGGGGCTGAAAGCTACCAGCGGGAGAGAGGAGGGGAAGGGACCAAGGCGGGGAAGACAGGTGTTTTGTTTCACAGAACCAACAGTTTCCGAAAAGGAGAGGCCCAGCTAGGTGTTTCACCTGACAGCCCCCCAGGTGAGCCAGTCTGAGCTGCATTGGGGCTGAGGACCTGCACAGAAGCCCCACCCCTGTAACTGTCCCCCAAGTTAGGCTTAAGTTCATCCTAATACAAAGATCTCTTAGGGGCACAGGGTTATTTTTTGCTTTTTGTTTTTTGCCATTTTTGAACATATGGTGCATACAACTAGCATGCTGATGTGCTAGGTGCTGAATCAAAGTGCCCAGGCCACCCTCTAACACAGTGAATAAAAACTTCCTGTACTAACCCCATGGACAGACAGTGCTTTGTGAGCTAGCTCTGTGTCTCCTCACCTGTAACAAGTAAATGTAACGATGTAAGTGTAACAAGTAAATGTTCTCTGCTTTCAATAGTTCTTTGGGTTGCGGCCATTTGAGGCTGTGAACCCGTGGAGTTAGGTTACCCAGCACACCGCCACCTTGTGGTAGGCCCTCCCACACGATACTGCAATGGTCTGTCTGTGCACCTGCACCCCCGCCAGACTGGAGGCACCCACCCATTTACTTGTGTACGTCCTGCACCTGGCACGGAGCCTGGCATGAGTGAGCGCTCCGTGCAGACTTGGTAATCTCAAGCTGCCTCTACTCAACTGGTGCATTTAGAGGAGGGGTCTACGTAAGAATGAGAAGGGAGAGCTGATTAGGTTGGCTTGTGAAGACTCTCAGTTGTAGGGACAGTAAAACAACTTGCTTTTTTTTTAAATTTTTTTTTTTAACGTTTATTCATTGTTGAGACAGAGAGAGACAGAGCATGAATGGGGGAAGGTCAGAGAGAGAGGGAGACACAGAATCTGAAACAGGCTCCAGGCTGTGAGCTGTCAGCACAGAGCCCGACGCGGGGCTCGAACTCACGGACCGCGAGATCATGACCTGAGCCGAAGTCGGATGCCCAACCGACTGAGCCACCCAGGTGCCCCTGTTTTTCTTTTTTTAATGTGGTGAAATAAACATAAAATCTACCAGTTCAACCATTTTTAAGTCTACGTTCAGTGGCATTGTGTATTCATATTGTTATGCAGCCATCACCACCATCTATCTCCAGAACTTTTTCATCTTCTCACGCAGAAGCTCTGTACCCATCAAACACGACCTCCCATTCCTGCCTCCCCCAGCCCCTGGCAACCACCAAGCTACTTTCTGTCTCTATGAATTTTATAACCCTGGGTACTTCAGTAAGTGGAATCATAACAGTATTTGACCTTTTGAAAACAACTTCCTTTTAAATGTGCTTTCAACTTGTAAACATTTACCAAATGTGCTCACTTCCTCCCCACAAAGCAGGCAGGACGAAGACTATGGGTCTGGTTTGGAGGCTAAGAAAGCAGAGGCCCAGGAAGGTTAGAGGATTCCTCCAAGCCTGGGCTCCTGGGGATCACAAATGCCCCGGGGCTACTCGAGGTGCCAAGCTCAGCTGACCCTCTCACACACTCCTCGGAGGCTGCTTCAGAATCTGGATTGCTGGAGGGCCCTTACCTCAACCCACTTCCCATACTAGCTGGCCTTCCTGTGCCTGAGGACAGATGGTTTGAGCACCTCACTACAGATTAGCAATGGGAGCAGAAATAACCAATGCAGTGGAGTGGAGTCAAAGGTTTGACCTTAGGTCAGGGTGTGTCTTTCTTTCTCTCTTTTAATGTTTGTTTATTTTGAGAGGGAGGGGGGACAGAGGGTCCAAAGCAGGTGGAGGGCAGAGAGCCCGATGCTCCATGCGGGGCTCGAACTCACGAACCGTGAGATCATAACCTGAGCCAAAGTCAGACACTTAACCAACTGAGCCATCCAGGAGCCCCCAGGGTGTCTATGGTCGGGTGCTCTCTGTTCTTCAGGAGGCAGCTCACACAGGTCAAAGCCTTTGCCAGCATGAATTATTAATCCGCATACCTGTTTGGAGTCCACTGGAGCAGGCAGCACAGTAGAGTCACAGCAGAAAACGCTAAATGATTAATCCTCCTCCTGCCCAAGGATGTGGCGCCTGGGCCAGCTCCCTTTCTCCAGGATATCAGGAGAAAGGGTTTCTTTTCCACAATCAGGTCAAAAGGTTTGCTCAACTTTGGTTTTCTGCATAGTGATGTTCAACGCTAATAACCAGTTCGCAAACTGCCAAGAGACTGTGGGGTTTCTTCAAGGTTGGTTGTTTGCTGGAATTAGAAATGTTTCAAACTGTGCATTATCTTCTAAATCAATATGAAAAGCTCTTAGTGAGTCTGAAGAAAATGAGTCTCATGCATTTTGTTCTCATCAATACCTACTAAAATAACTTATCAGGTGTGTGTGTGTGTATACATACAGGATCTAATGTTAGAAGCCGGAGATGTTAACACCTGTTTAAAACATGCTTGCACTTTTCCTTTACCTCTAAATGTACCTGTAGGGCAGAATCACAAGCTAATTAGTTTGACCCCATGTGGCTCAGTATGTGGAAACCCCATTAAGGTTATGTCACAGAATTTAAGACTCTCCCTTTGGGCTGGTTTAAAGACAGAAATCCTGGGCGTGCCTGGGTGGCTCAGTTAAGCATCCGACTCTTGATCTGGGCTCAAGTCATGATCTCACAGTTCAGGAGTTTGAACCCCACAGTGGGCTCTGTACTGATATAGCATGGAGCCTGCTTGGGATTCTGTCTCTCCTTCTCTCTGCCCCTCCCCAGCTTGTCCTCTCTCTCTCTCTTTCAAAATAAATGGATAAACTAAGAAAAAAAAAAAAGATGGAAATCCTGTCACACGTGAAGACTCTGTAAATGAACAGGTGGGGGGAGGGGACAGGTATGACAAGGAACCAGGGAGACTAAAGAAACAGAAGGAGCCTGGGAAGTGGAGCAGGACGACCTAGATTCGCAACCTGTTCTCCGGGGCCACTTTATCTGAGGCTCAGTTTCCTCATCTGTGGAAAGGGATCATAACTTTACCAGAGACAGTACAGAGATTAAATAATAGCTGTAACTGGGGGCGCGTGGGTGGCTCCGTCGGTTAAGCGTCTGACTTTGGCTCAGGTCATGATCTCACAGTCTGTGAGTTCGAGCCCTGCGTCGGGCTCTGTGCTGACAGCTCAAGAGCCTGGAGTCTGCTTCACATTCTGTGTCTCCCTCTCTCTCTGCCCCTCTCCTGCTCATGCTCTGTCTCTGTCTCAAAAACAAACAAACATTAAAAAAAAAAAATAATAATAATAATAGCTATAACAGCAGCAACAGTTCACTGAGTGCTTACAATGGGTCAGGCGCTGTGCCGGAAAAATTACCATAAGGCACTTAACAAACGTTAGCTGTAATAACAATTTTATTATTGTTGTCATTTACTGACAATTCCTAGGGCTTCAATCGATTTAGGTGGGCAGGTTTCTTCCACCTTATTATTTTAAAAGCTTAAAATCCTATACTGCTTCAGTACCAAGTGTCTTATCTCCCAAATGCTGCTTTGAGCCCATAAGGATGTGCTGCCTTCTCTCCCCACTTCAAGGGAAGAGATGAGAAATGAGACCAGAAGAGAACAGGGAGCTAATATATATTAATCAAGGCACCAAACATCTGTGGTCAGAAACTTTTCCAAATGTGGGGTGTACAAAGATAATAAATAGGACTAATGTCAAAACGTTATCAGTATGCTCTCCCTTCTGTATGTGAGGGCGGACGGATGGGCAACGTGCAGGGGGCTTGGAGGCTGGTGGCCAATGGCCAGCCCCACGGCTGCCTCTGCTTGTTGCCAACAGGAGCTTCTGAAAAGCCAGGCGGCACCAGATGCGTTTCGGCCGCTCCCCTCCAGGAGGAGCCCAGACAGGGCTCAGACAGGGACAGAAGGGTCGGGGGTTTGAGGCCCCACTCTCCCAGCCACTAGGCAGTCATGCAAACCACTCTTCCCACTGTACTCAGGCTTCATTTTACACAGCAACTGGAGTGGGGACAGGACTCTGAAAGACTGAAACAGCCAAACAAAAACTAAGTTACCTAAAGAGCTCATTTCAGTTATATGAGAAGAAGTTATCAGATTAGAATAAAACTTGGTTTTCCTCTGCCATCCAGCTTGCAAGACAAGAAGGGGCTCAAACGAAGACTGAGTTAGCTGTAGAAAAATAAGCCACACTTTCTCTGCAAATGTGAGTGCAGTCTGAGTACATTTTCTGCCCTGTTATCGGACTAGAGGTTACTGAGTAACCTCTGTGCTGGATCCTTCACATACATCCTCCCTTCTCAGCATCACAACATCCCTGTGTTGGGAGCCACTATCACTTCCTCATTTACAGGTGAGCAACCTAAGGCACAGGTTAAGATTAAGCGCTTTTCCAAAGGTTACACAGATAACAAGAGCGGGGCGGGGGGGGGGGGGGGGCTCTTCCAGGAGCTTACAGACTGATGAAGCACAAAACACATAAAGAGGAAATATCTACGTGCTGAGTCCAACGGCAGAGATGTGTGCAGGGAGTTAGGGACCCTACAGAGAGGCTTAACTCCAGCCAAAGCAGGCCAGGGAAAGCTTTCTGCAGAGAATGATGCCCACGCCTTTGTCTGTTTTGTTTTTTGTTTTTGTTTTTTTTAAGGTATTCTTAACATACAACAAAATGCACACATGATAAATATTCAGTTTGGTAAGTTTTCACAATTGCATAAATTTATTTAGTCACTATCAAAAACAAGATTTAGAACACTTCCATCATCCCAGAATGTTCTCTCATGCCTCTTTCCAGTCAACCCTTTCCCCTTTGCCAGTTTCTGACTTCTAACACCATAGACTAGTCTTGCGTGTTCTTGGACTTCATAAAAACACAATCATCTGTATGTTGGTTTTTGTTCTGCCTTTTTTGCTAAGCTGAGTCTTAAACACTGAATGGAATGTTAGGTGAGCCAAGGGGCAGTAAAACAGAAGCACAGAGGTGAGAAGCAGCCGGGGGATGTGGCTGGAGTCTGGAGTACTGGGCAGGAAGTGACTGGGATGGAATGGGAGACAAGGGGAGAGGGCCCGTCACAAAGGGCCTGAGACCCTGGGTTTCCATCTAAGGGGCTTGGACTTTATTTCATAAGCAAAGGCAAGTTGATAAAGCCTTAAACAGCTCCTGAGCACCTATGATGCTCCAGGTGTACCCAATGCTTTGCACATGTTATAATATTTCAAACTCCATAATCTTAGGAGATAGATAATCATTCCCATTTTATAGATAATCCAAGTGAGGCTGGTGGAGGTGAAGTAAAACTTCCTAAGTGACAAGCCGGGACTCAAACCCAGCCTGATTCCAAATATCCTGCTTGTTCTACCTGTTGAAAGCTCCTGGAAGCAAAGGGAGGAACATCAGTTTAAACCGTGAAGAGCCCTAGGACAAAGGCAGTGAAGAGGTCTGGGGAGCATTCGACGTTACTCTGCATGTGACATTGGGCACTGGAAAGAGCCAGAACACTTACTGGAAGATAACAGGCTGGGATCCCGGCAAAACCAGGGAGATCAAGATCCAGACACTTCCCGGTATTCCTTCTTTCTCTTCTTTGGGGGGCTATTTATTACTCAACTAAACATCTTCAGAGAGTGAGGGGCTGGCTTGCCCGGGTGGAACAAATCTAAAGAGACGTACCATCTCTTACTTTGCTGGAATCTCCTGGCAATTCATATGAAACCCAGGTGTTCGCTTATGTCGGTGGCTCAGTTGGTTTAGCATCCGACTCTTGATTCCAGTTCAGGTCATGATTTCACAGTTTGGTTCATGAGCCCAAGCCCTGCATCGTCAGGCTCTGTGCTGACAGCATGGAGCCTGCTTGGGATTCTGTGTCCCTCTCTCTTTCCCTCCCCTGATCAGGCATGTGCACGTGCACTCTCTCTCAAAATAAACTTTTCAGATAATAAATAGACCACTCTCCACTGACACAGAATACCCTGCAACACTTGCAAAAAAAAAAAAAAAAGAAAAAAAAGTAAAAACCCCAGGATTACTAAAAATTTCTTCCAAATCTGTATTTATTAAATTGTTAAAACCAATGTATTGTCTTTTTTTTTAATTTTTTAAATGTTTATTTTTGAGAGAGAGAAAAAGAGAGCGTGAACAGTGGAGGGGCAGAGAGAGGGAGACACAGAATCTGAAACAGGTCCAGGCTCTGAGCTGTCAGCACAGAGCCCGACGTGGGGCTTGGACTCACGAGCAGTGAGATCATGGCCTGAGCCGAAGTCGGTCGCTTAACTGACTGAGCCACCCAGGTTCCCCCAATGCATGCTCTTTTTAAAATAAGCGGTTTTTTTTGTTTGTTTGTTTTTTGTTTTTTTAGTTTATTTATTTTGAGGGATGTGTGCACCCAAGCAGAGGACAGGCAGAGAGACAGGCCCAAGCAGTCTTGGTGCCATAAGCATGGGGCCTGATGTGGGGCTCGATCTCCCGAGTAGTAAGATCGTGACCTGAGCTGAAATCAAGAGTCAGACGTTTAACCGACTGAGCCACCGAGGCGCCCCCAAACCAATTTACGCTTTTATCCCTAGTGTCGTATTTCTTCACATCATTCCTTGTATGGCAAACCTAGGGCAACACCGAGAGCCCATGTCCCGATAATGTCCTCAGGATGACCCTTCCCCCAAGTCCAAACTTAAAATCTGCCTGAACATGTGATAAAAAGTAACAGTGACCCAAAAAAGAGCTGGTGATATTTTTAAATTAAAAATCAGGAAAAAAAATGAATTCACCTATGTCACAATTCGATGACACTCAACAGACTGACTAAACAGTACACACCCCAAAAGCTCTAGAGAAAAGCAGATTGATAAGATGGCGTGTGGAAAAAAAGAGCTGAGGGACAGTTTGGGACACGCAAAAACCTGTTAAGCTCCCTTAACTTTACTTTACTTTAATGCCTCTTTTCCAGGAAAAATAGTAGTATCCCTCAGCCCTCAGACATGCTTTAGGAAAGGCTGTAACTACTTTCCTTTGCCTGGAAAGCAATTCCTTTGCTCGTCCCTCCACACACCTCTTCCTAGTTAGTACCCATTTCTTTTTCAGATCTCTGCGTCGAGTGACCTCCTTATGGAAACCTTCCGTGGAACACGCTCTCCCCACAAGGCCAGGTGAGTGCCCCCTGCCCCACCCGATCCCTTTATCAAAGCAGGGGTCCCTCCGTGTTGTTTAACTGCTTATTTGCTTGTCTGCCTCCCCAGCCGATGCAAACTTCTTTGAGTCAAGGACTGCGTCGTGGTCACCATTATGTTCCTAGTGCCCGACAGTCTGATAACAAATGTTTGTTCGGTACTGACTGCCAACTGACTGACTGATGACCCTGCAATGAACACGTACAACTGTAAGTATCAACAGTCCGTATGTGGGAAGACAATTACCTGCCAGGGATGGCCAAACATAATACAGAAGGAAGAAGAGGAAACTAGGATGTGGTTGGTTAGGGGGTTTTAAAATTCCATGCTTATTTGGAAGAGGGTCCAGAAAACTAAAGCAATGATTTTTTTTTTTTTTTTTTTTTTTTTAGTACAAATCCCTATACAGGCCACATGTGAGGCCTGGCCATGCTCTGCCTCTAACTGGATGTTGAGACTTGGGATAAGCTCCTTATCACTTACCTGAGTTTCATTTTACACCTAAGCACATCAGCCAGAGCTTCAGGGCTTTTAAGGGGGTGGTAGAGATTAAAGAGAGAATTACTTTAACTCTGTATTGTAAACTTTGGAAATGTAAAACAATGCCACTCAGAAATAAAATTTGCGGGGCACCTGGGTGGCTCAGTTGGTTGAGCGTCCGACTCTTGATTTTGGCTCAGGTCATGATCTGACAGTTCGTGAGTTCGAGCCCAACATCAGGCTCTGCGCTTACAGAACAGAGCCTGCTTGGGATTCCCTCTCCCTCTCTCTCTGCCCCTCCCCTGCACGCACACGCTCTCTCTCAAAAATAAAATAACATTAGAATAAAAATAACATTAGGAAAAAAATGTTTTGGAGTATGTCTTTCTAGTTTTTTGTTTTTAAATTCATCAACTATCCATTTTATTTTATATATTCTAAAAATTTTTTTTTTTCAAAGTTTATTTATTTTTGGGACAGAGAGAGACAGAGCATGAACGGGGGAGGGGCAGAGAGAGAGGGAGACACAGAATCGGAAACAGGCTCCAGGCTCCGAGCCATCAGCCCAGAGCCTGACGCGGGGCTCGAACTCACGGACCGCGAGATCATAACCTGGCTGAAGTCGGACGCTTAACCGACTGCGCCACCCAGGTGCCCCTATTTTATATATTCTAATGGGACTGTGTTGTAAATGTGGTTCTGCCAACTATCTTTGCCACTTAATATCGTGTGTCACTGTGTGTTCTGTGACCTAATACTCATTTCCAACCCCCATCTCCCTGTCTGCCTATACTCTACAGTTCTGAAAAGCTAGATACTCACTTTATTAGCATCCTTTGCAAACAGAGGTGCCCATGTGACATGGTTTGGGCCAGTAAGGGGAAAGAGACTCCACTGGGAGCATGGAGGAAAGGTTTTGCTTTCCTGAGTAAAGGTAGATATAGCAAGACCATATGCTGGGACACAAATCAGCCCTAAGTACAAAAAGATCGAGATCATACCGTGGATATTTTCAGACCACAATGCCATGAAACTTGAAATCTACCACAAGAAAAAATTTGGAAATGTAACAAATACTTGGAGACTGAAAACATCCTACTAAGGAATGAATGGGCTAACCAAGCAGTTAAAGAGGAAATTAAAAAGTATATGGAAGTCAATGAAAATGATAACACCACAACCCCAAACCTCTGGGATGCAGCAAAGGTGGTCATAAGAGGAAAGTATATAGCAATCCAGGGCTTCCTAAAGAATGAAGAAAGATCTCAGATACACAACCTAACCTTACACCTTAAAGAGCTAGAAAAAGAACAGCAAATAAAACCCGAAACCAGCAGAAGAGAGGAAATTATTAATAAAGATTAGAGCAGAAATTAATGCTATCAAAACAACAACGACAAAAAAACAGTAGAACAAATCAATGAAACCAGAAGCTGGTTCTTTGAAAGAATTAACAAAATTGATAAACCACTAGCCAGTTTGATCAAGAAGAAAAAGGAAAGGACCCAAATAAATAAAATCAAGAATGAAAGAGGAGAGATCACAGCCAACACAACAGAAATAAAAACAATAATAAGAGAATATTATTGAGCAATTATATGTCAATAAAATGGGTAATCTGGAAGAAATGGACAAATTCCTAGAAACATATGCACTACCAAAACTGAAACGGGAAGAAATAGAAAATTTGAACTGACCCATAACCAGTAAGGAAGTCGAATTAGTAACCAAAAATCTGCCAAAAAACAAGAGTCCAGGGTCAGATGGCTTTCCAGGGGAATTCTACCAAACATTTAAGGAAGAGTTAACACCTATTCTCTTGAAACTGTTCCAAAAAATAGAAATGAAAGGAAAACTTCCAAATTCTTTCTATGAAGCCAGCATTACCTTGATTTCAAAACCAGACAGAGACCCCACTAAAAAGGAGAACTACAGACCAATTTCCCTGATGAACATGGATGCAAAAATCCTCAACAAGATATTAGCCAACTGGATCCAACAATACATTAAAAAAAATTATTCACCACGACCAAGTGGGATTTATACCTGGGATGTAGGGTTGGTTCAATATCCATAGAACAATTAATGTGATTCATCCCATCAATAAAAGAAAGGACAAGAACCATATGATCCTCTCAATAGATGCAGAGAAAGCATATGACAAAATACAGCATCCTTTCTTGATAAAAACCCTCAAGAAAGTAGGGAGAGAAGGAGTGTACCTCAAGATCATAAAAGCCATATATGAATGACCCAACGCTAATATCATCCTCAATGGGGAAAAACTGAAAGCTTTCCCCCTAAAGTCAGGGACAACACAGGGATGCCCACTCTCGCCACTGTTATTCAACATAGTATTGGAAGTCTTAGCCTCTACAGACAACACAAAGAAATAAAAGGCATCCAAATCAGCCAGGAGGAGGTCAAACTTTCACTCTTCACAGATGACATGATCCTCTATATGGAAAACCCAAAAGATTCCACCAAAAAACTGCTAGAATTGACTCATGAATTCAGCAAAGTTGCAGGATATAAAATCAATGCACAGAAATCGGTTGCATTCCTATACACCAACAATGAAGCGACAGAGAAATCAAGGAATTGATCCCATTTACAATTGCACCAAAAACTATAAAATACCTAGAAATAAATCTAACCAAAGAGGTGAAAAATCTATACACTGAAAACTATAGAAAGCTTACGAAAGAAATGGAAGAAGACACAAAAAAATGGAAAAAGATTCCATGCTCCTGGATAGGAAGAACAAATATTGTTAAAATGTTAATACTACCCAAAGCAATCTACATATTCAATGCAATCCCTATCAAAATAACACTAGCATTCTTCACAGAGCTAGAACAAATAATCCTAAAATCTGTATGGAATCAGAAAAGACCCCAAATAGCCAAAGCAATCTTGAAAAAGAAAACCAAAGCAGGAGGCATCACAATCCCAGACTTCAAGCTATACTACAAAGCTATAATCATCAAGACAGTATGGTACTGGCACAAGAACAAACACCCCGATAATGGAACAGAATAGAGAATCCAGAAATGGACCCACAAACATATGGCCAACTAATCTTTGACAAAGCAGGAAAGAATATCCAATGGAATAAAGACAGTCTCTTCAGCAAGTGGTGCTGGGAAAACCGGACAGCGACATGCAGAAGAATGAACCTGGACCACTTTCTTACACCATACACAAAAATAAACTCAAAATGGATGAAAGACCTCAATGTAAGACAGGAAGCCATCAAAATCCTCAAGGAGAAAGCAGGCAAAAACCTCTTTGATCTTGGCCACAGCTACTTCTTACTCAACACGTCTCCAGAGGCAAGGGAAACAAAAGCAAAAATGAACTATTGGGACCTCATCAAAATAAAAATCTTCTGCACAGTGAAGGAAACAATCAGCAAAACTAAAAGACAACTGACGGAATGGGAGAAGATAGTTGCAAATGACATATCAGATAAAGGCTTAATACGCAAAATCTATAAAGAACTTAATCAAACTCAACACCCAAAAAACAAATAATCCAGGGAAGAAATGGGCAAAAGACATGAATAGACACTTCTCCAAAGAAGACATCCAGATGTCCATCATCAGGGAAATACAAATCAAAACCACAATGAGATACCACCTAACACCTGTCAGAATGGCTAACATTAACAACTCGGGCAACGACAGATGTTGGCGGGGATGCAGAGAAAGAGGATCTCTTTTGCATTGTTAGTGGCAATGCAAGCTGGTGTAGCCACTCTGGAAAACAGTATGGAGGTTCCTCAAAAAACTAAAAATAGAACTACCCTATGACCCAGCAATTGCACTACTGGGCATTTATCCATGGGATAAAGGTGTACTGTTTCGAAGGGACACACGCACCCCCATGTTTATAGCAGCACTATTAACAATAGCCCAAGTATGGAAAGAGCCCAAATGTCCATCGATGGATGAATGGATAAAGAAGATGGAGTATTACTTCTTTACAATGTAAAGAATGGAGTATTCTTTGGAGTATTACTTGGCAATAAAATGGAGTATTGGAGTATTACTTGGAGTATTACTTGGCAATAAAAAAGAATGAAATCTTGCCACATTTGCAACTACGTGGATGGAACTGGAGGGGATTATGCTAAATGAAATTAGTCAGAAAAAGACAAAAATCATGACTTCACTCATATGAGGACTTTAAGAGACAAAACAGATGAACATAAGGGAAGGGAAACAAAAATAATATAAAAACAGGGAGGGGGACAAAACAGAAGAGACTCATAAATATGGAGAACAAACTGAGGGTTACTGGAGGGGTTGTGGGAGGGGGGATGGGCTAAATGGGTAAGGGGTATTAAGGAATCTACTCCTGAAATCATTGTTTCACTATATGCTAACTAATTTGGATGTAAATTTAAAAAAATAAAAAAGTAAATTTAAAAAAAGGTAGATATAGCAGTTATCACCTCCACACTTTCTCTGCTCTAGAGGTGGACTCAATGCCTGAAGCTGAAGCAGCCCTCTTGTGACCATGAGGTATCTGTCAAGCATTAGAAAATTCTCAGAGGGGCACCTGACTGACTCAGTTGGTACAGCACTTGACTCTTGATCTCGGGGTTGAGTCCAAGCCCCACATTGGGTATAGAGATTACTCAAAAAAATAAAATCGTAAAAAAGAAAAAAAAAAGTTCACAGATACTGCAGGGATGATGCTGCTTAACCACTGAACCAAGGCCCGTAGCTGACTACATTCCAACTTCTTGTTAAGTGAGAAAAATAAATCCCTACTTAACTCACCCACTGAAAATAACTGTTTTTTTACTAAGTGTGGTCAAAAGTATTCCTGACATAAAATATAAACAGCTTCCCATACAATTAAACTTACTCTACAGTATCATTTTAAATGGCTATGCAGTATTCTAGCAAAGACGAACCACAATTCATTTAACCACTTTTCTATGGTCCAACATTTAGATCATTTCCCATTTAACACGATGACGAAGATTTTTACGGACAAGCCTTTGCACACAAAGCTGATACTCTCTTAGAATAAACTCCTAGAGATGGAATTTCCTGGTCAAAAGGCATATACAACACCAATGTGTACTCTAACCAGCAGCACATGAGTAGTCGTCTTGCTTTTCAACTCAATATGGAGAACAGTCATCTTTTAAAATTAAAAATCACCCCTCCCCCCCAAATACACCTCACTACTACATAACGTCTAAGGTTCCCTTCACAACTAACATCTCTGATTCAACCTGTGAAAAATGAGAGATCTGATTGTGGGCTTTAAAGGACTGGGCCGGCTGACTTCTGACTTGCCCTTTATCTATGAAGCGAGGACAACGCGGTCGCCGGTGGGGAGCCCCTCACATCTTCCCCACTGCTGTGAGCGTGCTCTCCTTTCAGGAGCTTAGGGCCCCCCGACCAAAAGCCAATGTAGAACATGGTGGGCCAGGGGCTCAGGGACAACCCACAAAGACAAACGGTGGAAAATGGAACCCAGAAAGAGAAACTGATCTATGGGGAACACACGAATTTTAAAGAGAACAAGGAGAAAGGGAGTGAGAGAAAACGAATGCTACCAAAGACAGGGCCCACGCCTCACCTTCAGGGTGCTAACATTCTGTTTTACCAACCATGTCAAGGTTGCCTTCCCTTCTCCGCACTTCCCTGTTGGGAAAGCTGTTCCCCTTGGATATCACAAGCTGGCTCTTTCTTGTCATTCTTTTTTTTTTTTTTTTTCTTTTTTTTTTTTTTTTTTTCAACGTTTATTTATTTTTGGGACAGAGAGAGACAGAGCATGAACGGGGGAGGGGCAGAGAGAGAGGGAGACACAGAACCAGAAGCAGGCTCCAGGCTCCGAGCCATCAGCCCAGAGCCCGACGCGGGGCTCGAACTCACGGACCGCGAGATCGTGACCCGGCTGAAGTCGGACGCTTAACCGACTGCGCCACTCAGGCGCCCCTCTTTCTTGTCATTCTTGACTCACCTCAAATTGCACCTCAGTCAGCGGGGTCGTCTCTAATCCCCCAAAATAAAGTAGCTCGGGTGTCTTCCCTGACTTTCACAAGGTCCTGAGTAAGGGTTGTCGTGGCACTCATGCCCACTGGAAATGGTCATGTTCATTTATATGTGTATGTGTGGGGTTTTTTTTCTAATGTTTATTTATTTATTTTGAGAGAGAAGGAGAGCACGAGCAGGGGAGGGGCAGAGAGAAAGAGAGAGATCCCAAGCAAGCTCCGTGCTGTCGGCACGGAGCCCGACACAGGGTTAGAGCTCATGAACGGTGAGATCATGATCTGGGCCAAAATCAAGAGTCACATGCTTAACTGACTGAGCCACCCAGGTGACCCTATATGTGTACATGTTAATCATCACTCTCCCCACAGTGGAACGTATCCTCAACTTGAGCATAAACCTCACTGCTTTTAAGAACATCCTAAGCTTTTAGAACAATGCTCAGTCAGTATTTGCTGAAGAATGAATGAACAAACACGCTAACAGTTTCCTAACCTCTAACCGGACAATCAGAGACCATGATGGAAAGCAATGGATGAAGTAACTGTTGTGGGGAGCTGGTAAGTCTACAGTTCTTGAAATCACTCCCAAAGCCGAGGGAAGCCTAATCTCCACTGACAGCTGCCACCTCTAGGCATCTCTGCTTCCTCTGGCCTGTCAGCTCCTACTCCACTGAACTCTGGGGTCCAAGGACCCCAAAGGTATCAGAGGGTGTATTGTCATGGAGGGCTTTTCACATTTCCAGTAAGTCATTTGTTATCAGTCTCTTAAATGCTATTTAAGATTTTTTTCTTATGAAAACTTTCAAATTAACAAGGTAAAGGAATAGTATAAAGAACCCCATATATCCATCACCCTTCTTACTTCATATCCTTCCAAATGCTGGGTGTGTGTGTCGGAGCATTTTAAAGCAAATACCATATGTTATATCTTAAATATAATTTTTAAGTGTCCCCGTGTCTTGAGGAAGCTTTCAGAAGGGCCAGAACCTTAGAAATGCCCAGAACATATATAAAGACTCCCAACAGATAAAGGCTGCTGGCTGATTCCTGCTCTAACAGCACATGCTGCCTTTTGATCAACCTGCATGAAAGGGACAGTTTCCAACTAAATGCTTTAAAAACATGATCAGAGGGAACAAAGCCTTTGATCCCTGTGAAAACTCAGAAGGGGCCAGGCAATTTTCCAAAAGCACCAGATTCCACACTTACAAGCCAGGTCAAATGGACACTTCTGCCTGATACCCTGTCATTTCAGTTGTCACGTCTCTGGTTTACTCATTACTTATTGTTATTA
The DNA here is from genome assembly GCF_016509475.1 of Prionailurus bengalensis. Taxonomy (NCBI): domain Eukaryota; kingdom Metazoa; phylum Chordata; class Mammalia; order Carnivora; family Felidae; genus Prionailurus; species Prionailurus bengalensis. The sequence goes on from NC_057358.1 coordinate 116,061,530, forward strand.
CCGCTTCATTCCTTTTGGATCCTGGAAGGAGCCTTGTTCTCTAACTGGCATTGCCTTTGCCTTTTCCTCACACGGACAAAAGGAGAGTATTAATTAGCAGTATTTCTGAGAGCAAGTATTTTTGTGCAGCCACAGAGGGAGGGGGTCTCTGAGGCCGGGGGTTGCTGAGCTCTCTGAGAGCTGATTCGGTCAGGGATGGACACACAGACACAACTGATACCTGATCAAGCACAGCGCCTGGAACGTGGCAAACATGATGGCTGAATTAATGACTCAGAACTAAACAGACCGGAGACCCACTGGAACGGCCGGAACCCTGACGGACTAGGAGGCGTAATGGGAGCAGTGCACATAGACATGCAAAACACAAAATACGAATATAAAACAAGTAAAACAAAACCTACAAAGTAACACATTAAAGTGAGTTTTTAAAATATATCACCTTAACACGAGAGTTATTTTCCTTCTTCCACTTAACTTCGAAGTCTTCGCCATCTGTAGATTTCATTTTACACAGCTGAAATCATGGCCAACGGGCAATTATACATACACTTCCTCACTTAACACACCAAACACATTCCCACGCTGTTAGTTTTCCTCAGAATTATTTCAAATGGCCACATGGTCTGTAGGTACGTCTCTGAATCCAAACTTAATTCTCTGCTCTATTCCTTTTTCTTCATTCATCTCCTTCATGGGCGGGGGAAGGGGAGTAGGGTTCTGGGAAACTGCTCTTTTGCCTTAGGTGGGTGCTCAGCGCCATCCCCTCTTGCCAAGAGGCGCCCCACCGCCAAGGTCTCCCTGCCTCGAGGAACGGGTGCTGCCGTAGCCCGCTCTGCCTGGCCGAGTCCCACCTACGGTTCACGGCTCCGAGTAAGTGTCACTACCGCCAGGAAGGCTTCTCCTACCTGCCTTTACACGCTGTACCTCAGGGTCCAAGGCACACATCATACTCTGTACTGTCATTGTTTGCCTGGAGATCTGTTCGTCCACCTGACTGCGAGCAGAAGCCGCTGTTCTGAGCGTTAGCTGAGTGCTCGTGGTCTCCCTTGAGCTTCAGTTTCCTCATCTGTAAAAGGGGACAGTTAGGCAGCCCTTCTCGCCTACCAACAAGAATGCTGTGCAGATCACAGAAGGCAGTATTACGAAGATGCTTTGTACAGCATCAAGGGCTATAAAAATGTTAATAATTCTCACTGGGCACGTATGTGCTACCTGATTCTAAGGAATAAAGGCAGTCACATATTTTTCACCTTTGAGGATCACAGATTCAGACAAATAATGACAGCTAATATTTACTGAATGTTTATGGATACTATACTACGCATTTACTCATTGTAGCTTCATTCAAATGGGGCACCTGAGTGGCTCAGTCGGTTAAGGGTCTGACTTCAGCTCAAGTAATGATCTTGCAGTTTGTGAGTTCAAGCCCTGCGTTGGGCTCTATGCTGACAGCTCAGAGCCTGGAGCCTGCTTCCGATTCTGTGTCTCCTTCTCTCTGTCCCTCCCCACTCATTCTCTCTCTCTCTCAAAACTAAGCATTAAAAACCTTTTTTTCATTTAAATGAATGGGGTAAGATCTACCATCATTCTCATTTTCCAGAGCCTCAGAAGACTCAGCAGTTTTCTTGCACTTTACACTATTACACTGAGAATCCAGTGCAAGCCTCTCCCCACACACACACACACACACACACAAATGCTTGCATACACATTCATACAAAATAGTCCAGAGGTTCATGGATCCTAAAGCCCATCTTCTTCAGGCTCCTGTTCAAGGCCCTGCGTACCAAAAGTGAATTCTGCAGAAAAGTTCAAAGATTTATTCACCCCACAGATCAGGCACATTAACGGAACAGACCGTGTCAGCAAGAATTCTACAGAAAACCTCATAGCCTAAGAACAGGTCATAAATCCCGAGGTCTCACTAGACATTGTTTCCTTGGCAATTTAAGTCACTGGGCTGATTGAAGACTCTGGCCCAATAAGAGCCACATGGCATGAATACTGGTATAAATCAGGTACCGGGAGAAGCTGATGGTACCAGCTGTCAAACTCCAGTCACCAGCAACAACAGCCAGACGCTTCATGGTATAAATAGTTTCTGAAGACACTCATTGCTTGATGTACTCCACAAACTGGAAAAGCAATAGCTAAACAGAACATAAGAGGCCTCAAGGAACCAGAATGGAAGCAGGAACAAGAGTTTGTCAAACCATCTGGCTTTGGCCTGTTAATCTCAGAATGGCTTTGAAAACTATAAGGCACCATCACGGCAGTAAGAAGTGTGTGTGTCTCACACCAGGCAGGGTGAGAGACAGCAGCCTGGTCACCAGGCATGGTGACACCCATCCCTCTGCAGAAAAATCCTTGGGATCGTGCCACGAGCCAAAATAAGCAGTTAAGATGTGAAAAGTAAACCTGTGGGCCAGACTGCATTTTTCAGTGTGGCGCTGTGTGGGCAAAGCCTCAGAGACCACCTGGGAATGGAATGAGATGAGCCAAAATGGTTTCCATAGAGAAGGCTCCCCAAAACCAAGGAACAAAAGCTGAGGGAGTGTGTGGCATCCAGAAAAGCAGCCTGCTGAGTCGTGTGAAGTGTGGCTGGTCCTCACCGAGATGATGATGGAAATGGATCACTCTCCAGATCTACTTGGGAGAGGGCACAGGAATGTGGCTGAAGGAACCGGTTTGGGTGGAGACCAGGGAGAGAGCATCCTGAGCACTGTCAAGGTTGGAACTGAGCTTTCAAAGAGGCGCACACAGGAATGGTGCCAAGCGGCCCCTGAACGACAGGGAGGCCGACCCTTCTGGGGAAACAAACTTTATTTTGCTTTTAACAAGGAATAAGAGGTTCCTCTATCAGACATACTGTTGGTGATGCAAAAAAGGAGAAAATTACAGGTCCACAATCCTTTGTAATTCTGAAACCCTAAAAGTCTTGAAAACTCCAAGTTTTTTCCCAAGTGTATGCAAATTATTTGGTAACGAAAATCTGACCTGACGTTAATCTCATGGTTCAAGCCCCACATTGGGATTCTCTCCCTGTCTCTGCCTCTCCCCTGCCCACGCTGTCTCTGTCTCTCTCAAAATACACTAAAAAAAAAAAAAAAAAAAAACCAAAAAAACCAAAAAAACCCAAAACTTACCTGAAATGCTTATAGTCTTTACTTATTCCCTCTAATGTAAGAATAAGCAATACTGTATGGATATCAACACATCTGATTGCACGGTGCCAGCCCAGTCAGTCCCCTGGGGGTCTGATGCAAAATAAAGTGTAATAAGCAAAGAATTTCCTTTAAAATTTCAGATAAGTGATTATGGACATGGATCTACTTTTCTACACTTCAGTAAAAATGAGAGAAATGTTTGACCATTGGGGATGGGGTGAATATAATCAGAAAGAAACCTGCAGGATCCTATTTAGTCTCTTGGTAGGAACATGGCTTTGGAGCAATCTGTTTCTCCCTCTGGAGACCACTGACGAGCCTACCCTTAAATTTCTGCTTCTAGTTTATAGTTTACCTATGATGTTTAATACTCTTAAACTCTATTTTATTATTTTTTAAATGTTTATTTATCTTTGAGAGACAGACAGACAGAACACAAGCTGGGGAGAGGCAGGGAGAGAGAGGGAGACACAGAATCTGAAGCAGGCTCTGGGATCTGAACTGTCAGCACAGAGCCCGACACAGGGCTTGAACTCATAAACCGCAAGATCGTGACCTGAGCCAAAGTCAGACACTTAACAGACTGAGCCACCCAGGTGCCTCTAATTCTGTTAAACTCCATACCCACATAAGCCCAAAGCAACACCAGACTTTTCATTCATGCAGCAAAATCTGGAAGCCTTTCTATGGTGAAGGTGAGAATGGGCACCAGTCATGGGGTCACTGGCTCCTCCCCCAGCAGAATATGAACCGGTGAACCTGATCCCTTTCATCTCCAGGGGTCTGTGACTTTAGAAGAGGACAATAAAACTATGTTAAAAATGAAAAGTTTTCTTGAGGATTCAAGAAGTGTTTTCAACGAACAAGAGAGAGGACTCCAGGCTTTTCTAGCAGATGATCTACTTTTCCTCTTCCATGGCAAAAGGACCATTTTGCGGGCTAAGGAACAAGGAAAGAAGATGAAAAAAGGGAGTCAAGATAGTCTGTAAGCAAAAGGGATTCAAAGCCAGTCACTACCACTTAATAGCTGTATAACCTTGGAAAGTTTACCTGGGGCTGATCATCATCTGGAACCAGAAGAAAAACAATACTTTCCCCCATAGGGTTTTTATGAGATTAAGTGACATGTAAAACATTCCATACATGGTAGGTATTCAAGAAGGGCAGTTATTATTGTTGCTGCTGTTAGGTTCTGGAACCTGAACAGCGCCTGGCTTCACTGCTTATTTCACCAGATTGCCTGGCTCAGCAGAATGCAGGGGATATTGACTTGATGAACCCAGAGCCAGCGGATAATAAACACACATAGCAACAAATCACACTGGAAAACCAATCTCCCTCAGCTAATAACTGCTTCCCAGGCTCCTGCATTTATTTGCTTTGTTAGAGGAACTAAATAGATCCTAATGCCTATGAAACCAAATCATCTAGAAAAGGGTAAGTTTCATCAGCATTGGAGTTTCCGTGAGAGTCTGGCACTGAGGAAGAGTCCATGCAAAGCCACCCCTTTTTAAAGGAGACTAAGAAAGAAAAACCTATCCATACATCACACCAGTATCCATTAGAGGTGCTTATGTCCTCTGCCATGTTTTCTTAGGTTCGTCTTACTCTCTGTTCTTCCGGGTAACAAACATTTACTGAGGATGCACTAGGCGCCAACGCATATTAAGCGCTGGGACACAAAGATGAAAAGGCATGCCCCTTCCCTCCAGGAACTCAGGCTTGTGGGTGAGACAGATGTGTATCTCAGAATGGTACACGCTCTAAGTGCTAAAGAGAGCATGCTGGGCGAGAAGCACAGATGAAGATTATCTGAAATACAGAGATTTAAATTTGTTTTTTAATTTTAATTCCAGTGGGGTTAACATACAGTTAGTTTCAGGTGTACATATATACACAGGTGTACATATGTTAGTTTCAGGTGTACAATATAGTGATGTAATAGTTCCATATATCACTCAGTGCTCTTCAAGGTAACTATATTCTCAATCCCCTTCACCATTTTCACCCATCCCCCCACCTCCCCATCTCCTCTCTGGTAACCATCTGTTTGTTCGGTCTCTTTTTTTCCCCCTTTATTGGCCATTTTGTTTCTTAAATTCCAAACGAGTGAAATCATATGGTATTTGTCTTTCACTGACTGACTTATTTCACTTAGCATTATACTCTCTAGATCCAACCACATTGCTGCAAATGGCAAAATTTCATTCTTTTTTGTGGCTGAATAATATTCCATCATGTATATATAACATGTCTTCTTTATCCATTCATCAATCAATGGACGCTTGGGCTGCTTCCATATTGTGGCTATTATAAATTAGTGAATTAGTGTTTTCATATTCTAAAAATACAGATATTTTATATTTCCTTAACATAAGGTATTTCCTTAATGTTGGAATTTTATATAGCTAACATGGGTTACTTTTGAAATCAGAGAAAAAGTTAAAAGGAAAAATAAAGATGGTGGTGATAGTGGACACAGATTATTTAACAAATATTCAAAAAATGGAATGAGCACCCAATATCACTCATCATCCGGGAAATACAAATCAAAACCACAAGGAGCTACCACCTCACACCTGTCAGAAGGGCTAACATTAACAACTCGGGCAACGACAGATGTTGGCCAGGATGCGGAGAAAGAGGATCTCTTTTGCATTGTTGGTGGCAATGCAAGCTGGTGCAGCCCCTCTGGAAAACAGTACGGAGGTTCCTCAAAAAACTAAAAATAGAACTACCCTACAACCCAGCAATTGCACTACTAGGCATTTATCCACAGGACACAGGTGTGCTATTTCAAAGGGGCACATGCACCTCGATATTTATAGCAGCACTATCAACAATAGCCAAAGTATGGGAAGAGCCCAAATGTCCATCGATGGATGAATGGATAAAGAAGATGTGATATATATATATATATATATATATATATATATATATATATATATATATACATACACATACACACACACACACACAATGAATTATTACACAGGGATCAAAAAGAATGAAATCTTGCCATTCGCAACTATGAGGATGGAACTAGAGGGTGTTATGCTAAGTGAAATTAGAGAAAAACAAATATCATAGGACTTCACTCATATGAGGACTTTAAGAAACAAAACAGATGAACATAAGGGAAGGGAAGCAAAAATAATATAAAAGCAGGGAGGGGGACAAAACATAAGAGACTCTTAAATATGGAGAACAAACAGAGGGTTACTGGAGGAGTTGTGGGAAGGGGGATGGGCTAAATGGGTTTGGGGCATTAAGGAATCTACTCCTGAAATCGTTGTTGCACTATATGATAACTTGGATATAAATTTTAAAAAATGAAATGAACACTTCAAAAAATAAAATAAAATAAAATAAAATAAAATAAAATAAAATAAAATAAAATAAAATAAAAAATGGAATGAGCACCAAAATTCAGGGATACAGTAGGACTTTAGGGCAACACTGGAGTAGAAAGGAGGGGTACCCCACAATGCCTGGAGGTAAAAGTGACAAGTCAGGCTTCCCTAAAAAGGTGACCCTTCGGGTGAGACTTGAAGACTGAATGAGGGTTTGCCAATGGGAGCATAAATTAGCGTTAAGTACCACCTCTTTTGAGGGCAATCTGGGAATATTTATTGGTATTTAAAATGTGCATACCCTTTGAACCAGATGTTCCTTTCCTATGGAGAAGAATGCCAGGAGTCGTACACAAAGGTCTATGTAAAAAGATGTTTACTGCATCACTGTATATAACAAGAGGACACTGGAAATAATATAAACACCCAACAATAAGGGATTATTTACATAAATTATGATGTAGCCATACACCAGAACAATACAGCCATCAAAAAGAATGAAATAAAATTTATATATAGCATACCACATTTTATTGTATTTTTGTTTCATTTCATTTAAATACAAGTTAGTTAACATAGAGTGTACTAATGTTTTCAGGAGTAGAACTTAGTGATTCATCACATATAACACTCAGTGTTCATCCCAAAAGTGCCCTCCTTAATGCCTATCACCCATTTAGCACATCCCCCCACCCAACACCTCTCCAGCAACCCTCAGTTCGTTCTCTGTATTTAAGAGTCTCTTATGGTTTGCCTCCCGCTGTTTTTATCTTACTTTTCCTTCCCTTCCCCTTAGATTTGTTTTGTTTCTTAAATTCCACAGACGAGTGAAATCATATATTTATCTTTCTTTGACTGACTTATTTTGCTTAGCATAATACATTCTAGTTCTAGCCATGTTGTTGCAAATGACAAGATTTCATTCTTTTTTATCGTAAGTAAGAGGCTTAACTTTAATCAGAAAGAGTGGAATTTGGTAGCGTGTTTTTTCTTAATAATTTATTGTCAAGTTAGCTAACATACAGAGTATACAGTGTAGTCTTGGCTTTGGGAGTAGATTCCCGTGATTCCTCATACATACAACACCCAGTAGCATACCACATTTTAAAAGACAAGTCAGTGTGTGATTTTTTTTTTTGTAGAAATAATTTTGTATATTTTTACACATAAAAATGTTAGTATATGAATAGGAAAAGTCTGAAAAGATATACAACCAACCATATTAGACATATTAAAGCTGGTGCAGTGGGGATGGAGAGAGGGAATTTCATTTTCTCATTGACCCTAAATTTACATTTTTTACAATAATACATTTCACATATGTGTGTGTGTGTGTGTGCACATACGTATAATATATATAATTTTTAAGTAATCTCTACACCCAAAGTGGGGCTCAAACTCACAACCCTGAGATCAAGAGTCTCATGGTTGATCCACTGACACCACTGACTAAGCCAGCCAGGCACCCCGATTGTTTTTATATTTTAAAAAGAGGTTCTTGTAGAGGCACCTGGGCGGCTCAGTCGGTTAAGCGTCCCACTTCGGCTCAGGTCATGATCTCGCAGTTTGTGGGTTCGAGCCCCACGTTGGGCTCTGTGATGATGGCTCAGAGTCTGGAGCGTGCTTCGGATTCTGTGTCTCCCTCTCTCCCTGCCCCTCCCCATTCATGCCCTGTCTCTTTCTCTTTCAAACATAAATAAACATTAAAATGTTTTTTAAAAAGAGGGAGTTATTGCAGTTTTTTTTTAAAGAGTTTACTAATTGGACATTTATGGATGCAAAAGAACATTTTAGATTTAAAAAAATTTTTTTTTCAACGTTTATTTATTTTTGGGACACAGAGAGACAGAGCATGAACGGGGGAGGGGCAGAGAGAGAGGGAGACACAGAATCGGAAACAGGCTCCAGGCTCCGAGCCATCAGCCCAGAGCCCGACGCGGGGCTCGAACTCACGGACGGCGAGATCGTGACCTGGCTGAAGTCGGACGCTTAACCGACTGCGCCACCCAGGCGCCCCAGAACATTTTAGATTTTAGAGAAAGTGTGCATTCAGTTTAGCGCTGCTTGAACACAGGAGGCATCAGAGTCCAGAAGACAGGATTTAAGGCAGACTCTGGAGAAGAAAGAAACTGCAGCAGGGCCTTTGGTGTGGAGGACTGAGAGCAGCAGCAAAGGCAACACAGTGAGGGCGGCAGAGCAGGGAGGAAACAGCCCAGGGATGGGAGCTGGGGATACTGTCCAGAGAGACTAGAGCATTGCAGAGTACAGTGGTCTTGGTTCCAAGAGTGGAAAACAGCTGCCTCACTCAGTAGGAAGCATCTGAACAGCAGATGGACATTCTTTCAAAGGAAAGCATCTCATGAAGAATTAGAAACCAAATGTTCACTAAATACCTATCATACCTTTGTTAGCACAGCCAGAGAGGGAGGCAGAGGGAGACAATTCTTCTTCGCAACAGGACAAGATAGATGAAATAATTAAAATGCCAATTTATTCACAAGTTGTTCCATTACAAATACCAGTGACACATGGGAAAGGCCCCTGAAAAGCATATCTGTCATCCAAAGTGCGTTTTCCACCAAACTGTGCTGCTCTATACCCTGGATTCTCCTTTCTGGTTCTTTCTTCTTGATGAATCTCACTCACCTCATCCTGTTTTGGGGGCCCAGCCCTCTTCTGAGAAAGATCTAACGTAAGTCACTTACACTTTAGTGTGAACTTACAGCCATTCTTACCTTTCAATGCATTCTAATTTTAGGCCCTAGCTCAAAATGCAAATCTCTTAAGAGCAAGCCCATCTTTTTTTTTTTTTAATATATTTTTTAATGTTTATTTCTGAGAGAGAGAGATACAGTGTGAGTGGGGGAGGGGCAGAGAAAGAGGGAAATACAGAAGCAGGCTCCAGGCTCTGAGCTGTCAGCACAGAGCCCGAAGCAGGGCTCAAACCCATGAACTGTGAGATCATGGCCTGAGCCGAAGTTGGACGCTTAACCGACTGAGCCACCCAGGCACCCCAAGAGCCTATCTTATTTAAAGCCATTGTGGGCAGGAGGGAGAGGGAGGGAGAGGATTCTTGGTGACCACAGAGTAGAGGGTCACCTGCCTTTGGAAGCCAGTTCTCTTTTCATATGCCTAAACAACTTAGAAACCTCTCATTCTTCGATTTTGGTCCAGTATTTACATGCTGACTTCTAAAACACTAATGAGGTAGAAGGAAATACTCCTTTGCACCACACTTCCCCAAAACACATCAGCAGATGAACTTAAGATATAGCAATTTTCTGGTTAGTCAATTGTAGACAAGAAAACTAGATAATTCTGCTGAAAAATTATCCCTTGTGCTTAAAAATTATCCCTCAGTGGTTAAATCCGTCTTTGGCTGTCTGCATCCTTCAAATTAATTCAATAACTCTAAGTTCTCATTTCATATTGTGTTACAGAAATACTACTTTGGCAGGTTTAAATGCCGACATCCAAGCATCTTACCATCATCTCTGAACAGTCTGGCAGCTACAAAGTATCTTTACCCATTCCTAAAAGAAGTCTAAAACAATACCCAACTAATAATCCTGGGGCCAGTACCAGAAATGGCACCATTGAAACACGGCCCTACTTTAGGACAGGGACTTCAATTAGGAAAATGTAATGGCCGAAAATGCTTTAAGTTGACTTTATGCTTCCCATTCTAAAGAATAATTTTAAGGCATTTGGCGACAGAAGGAGTAAATGTATAGCAGACTGATTTTCCTAAACTACAAATATTTGAAACAATAATAAAAGGAGAAGTTAAAGAGCAAATACATTTTTTAAAGTCCAATCTAATAAGATTAACATGAGTGACCTTTTTTTTTTTTTTACCTATCAGATGGGCAAATATTTTTCTTTAATATTCTTTCCAGGGTGGGAGAGTATTTAAGAAAGCAGATGCTGGTGGGAGTACAGATTGCTACACTTTTCTCAAAGACTAATTTCAAGTTTTGTTTTAAACATTTTTTTAAATGTGCATACCCTATGATTCAGCAATTCTATTTCTAGGAATGTATCCTAATAAAATAAACAAGTACACAAAGAAATAAGGACAAAGACAATCTTTAGAGGGAGGTCTATAATGGTAAATAGTTGTAAAAAATCACAAGTGTCCATTGCAGTAATCTGTAAATTATAAAATGGAACACCATATAGTCATTAAAACTAATAATGTATAAGTATATATACACATTTGGAAATATATTCTTTTTTTTAAATTTTTTTTTCTTAACATTTATTTACTTTTGAGACAGAGAGAGACAGAGCATGAACAGGGGAGGATCAGAGAGAGAGAGGGAGACACAGAATGTGAAGCAGGCTCCAGGCCCTGAGCTGTCAGCACAGAGCCCGACGCAGGGCTCGAACCCACGGACCGTGAGATCATGACCTGAGCCAAAGTCGGACGCTCAACCGACTGAGCCACCCAGGCGCCCCTGGAAATATATTCTTAACGTGTTACTAATGACAATGGTAGCCCAAAAAAACATGTATAGCTTTTGTTTACTTTTGCTAAGCAATATTAAGAATATAAATTTAAAAGTGTTAAGCAATTTATATATACACACACATATGTGTGTCTATGTATGTATGTGTCTACACATACATAAAGTGAAAAAGTATCTCTAATTCTCTTCAAGAAACTCCAGCATAAACCGTGATATAGAAATGTATGAATTTTAAATTATACCCTAGGGGTGGCTATTTAGCATTTGAATGACTCTAATCAAAAGCTGACACCCCAGAGATGGTTAAGGTTTCAACTACCTTTATGTTTGATCAGTATCAGAGGGTTTAATTAGCAAAATGGGTATTAGAAATGATTTTTATTGATAAAAAGACGGGTTTCAGAATGTATGGATCAGCCTGAAATGCTGTACAGGCAATTCTGCTTCTTGTGACCCGCATGTGAGAACTGAGTGGGCCCAGCAGCCTAAGTCCTTCCAGAGCTGTGTCATGGTGGGTGCTGTGATCTGAGCCCATCCCCAAGGCTGCTGAATCCTACTGCCCCAATGTTGCCGCAGCGTGGACCACAGTGTTCTGAGCACCTAGAAGGCCGGAGGCCGGGGCCTCACCAGCCGTGTGCCTGCTTCAGGGCTGCGTGCCTACTTCAGGCAGGTTTACCCCCGTGAAAGGACTGGTTCTGAGAACTGCTTTTACTTTACCCATCTGTTCTTCAGGGAGGTTGTGGAAGTGGAGGCCCATGGCCCACACCTCCGACGATCTGTAATCACCAGAGACTACTGAAATCTACCAAAAATGACTATTGCCTACATAGCAGGAATCACGTACAGGGGAGCAATTATGTCACTCCTCCCACCCATCCCCAACGTGCTTTGTAAGTTTAACAGGTAGTGTGTCTGCAAATGATACATAAATAACGAAAAGGACACGGAAACTGCAAGATAGCACTGTCACCACCTGCTGGCAGACACTGAGAAGGGCCACTCAGTTCAATGCAGGCCGATTCACCGCACAGACAGCCCATTTGCAATTCTTCTCATTGGTTTCTGCTTGTTGTTAAATTGAAAGTGGAACATTTGTTTTCTTTTGGGAAAAGATCACCTCTTACAATGGAAAACATACTTTAATGTAGGAAGCGATCTTTAGGCATGTACAATAAAGAATTCCGACTTTCTTTTTTTTTTTTTTAATTTTTTTTTCAACGTTTTTATTTATTTTGGGGACAGAGAGAGACAGAGCATGAACGGGGGAGGGGCAGAGAGAGAGGGAGACACAGAATCAGAGAACAGGCTCCAGGCTCCGAGCCATCAGCCCAGAGCCCGACGCGGGGCTCGAACTCACGGACCGCGAGATCGTGACCTGGCTGAAGTCGGACGCTTAACCGACTGCGCCACCCAGGCGCCCCAAGAATTCCGACTTTCAAAAGCAGAATACAGTTCTGCTGACCATGATGTAAAGTACCAGAGAAAATCGTACTCTGCTGGACATTACTCATTCAGTCATCTGTCATATAGTCTACATGTTCTTAAACTCATGCCTCCAAATATAAAAATGTAAAGCTAAGTATATGTCTACTGGAAGCTTCTTTACAAAGATGTTTATTAACTGAGGACCGTAAATTAAATTTAAATTCTTCCAGTTGTCTACCTTTACTGCCTCCTGATCTTTGCCCATCACCTGGGGCACTCGCACCCACTGCTGTGTGTGCCCCACTCCCCCAGCAGAAAAGGCGAAGGTATTCCCTGGCCATACCATGACCCATGTACCATGAGATAATCTACAGGTTCGCTTCACAGCACCACTCCCTGGGCAAAACTCTCCCCACCTCTTTATTCATGTTTTGTTATCTTTACCAGCTCCCCTCTACCCCACGCCATCTTCTTAGGGCCCAGATCAAATGTCCCTTCAGTAAGGCCTCCGTTCATTTCTCCAGCTAGAATTAAATGCTTCTTCCTCTGTGGTCCTTGAGCATTTTGTGGATCCTTGACTTAGAGCCCTTGTTTAACTGTAACTTGCATGACAACTGTAACTTACATGTAACTGTAGCTTAATCATACGCGTGAGTAGACATGGACACCTACCGTTCACAGAGAATGATGCCCCCCATGATGCTCGGCAAATAATAAGTGCTCCACAAATACCCACTGAGTATCTGTTGAGTTGAAGGTGCTGACTTTTGATGACAAGGCACAGATGCACAATCGACAGGAGCCACAGACTTGGATATGTGTGAGCACACATGTGCACACACACATACACCAAGGAAAACTGGCTCACATGGTGGCAAATGATACTGATCACAAAAACAATGTCACCAAGGGCAGCAGCTTCAAATGCAAAGCAAGAACACTGACCAGGGGTTACATCCAGTTGAAGTTACCTGGTCTGGTCCTCTGCATGTTTTTAATCAAGCAGTTGTCAAAAGTGACACAATCAGTAAGGCCATAATCTCTCCAGTCTTAGTATCTCTGCTGAACTTCTAATGGACACATATGAGTCTTAGCCCTAGGGTCTGGATTTTTATAAGCAAAGCAAATTGAGGACAGAGGCGAACAGCAGGAAAAGGCAGCAGTTACAACACGCTCAACCAGCCAACATCTTTTCAGGTTGCTGCCTGGTGGCAGAGGCCTCCTGGTGCTCGGCGGCCCTTGCCTTTTGGATCCTTACACAGATGGCCAGCCTATGTCTCCCCTGCTAACCCCAGTCCCTGACAACCCACCTCAGAAAATGGGGGGGCTGCTCCTCTCAGAACATCCATCAGCCACCACCCTCAGATGCCTCCCATCCCTTTCCTGTCTCCGGTAGAAGAAGCCACTACAAGAACATCCACCCCCACCCAGCCCCCAACCATCTCTCTCTCCTACCATACCCTTCATACACGACTGATAACTTCTGTAAGTGACTTACACACCATCTCTCATTAGAAATAGGGTACAATACATGACTCACAATAGTTAAATTTACGATTTTTCTACTTTATGATGGTGAAATACACATTCAGTAGAAACTGTGCTTCAAATTTTGAGTTGTCTTTTCCCAGGCTAGCAACACATGACATGACATTCTCTGGTGATGCTGGGCAGAAGCAGGGACCCACGGCTATCAATCATCCATGTGATCTCAAGGGTCAACAACCTCTACCCTCACGACCCTCTGAACCCATCCTTACACCCATTCTGTTTCCCACTTTCAGGTCAATAAATTCCATGATTTATCCAATACTTTCTTATAAAATCGGCTTTGTGTGAGATGACCTTGCCCAGCTGCAGGCAAGCCTAAGTGTTCTGGGCACAGTTAAGGTAGGTGAGGCTAAGCTATGATGTTCCACAGGGTAGGCATATTGAATGAGTTTTTATTTTAAATAATATTTTCAAGTTAGGATGAGTTATCCAGAGAGAACCCCACAGTAAGTCGAGGATAATCTGTGCTTGGAATCCCTATGTGAAATAACAGAAAATGCACAAATCCTTTTAACAGAAAGGGTGGTATAACTCATGTGCACATGCTCTGGGGAGCAGCGTGCACATCCACATACATGGGGACTTTCTGCTGTCACAGCTATTCACACTGAGGGCAAACGAGATCTCACCTCCAACTGTTAAAAGCACTCTCCACACTGGAAGGAACCACAAAGGTCCTCTAACAGCAGTGGAGCCTGGACTTCTGGATTCCAAAGCAGGTGACATTGCCTCTCCTACACTATCATCCCTACATAACAACATGGGCCTGCAAGCACTTTACTTTGCCAAGTGAGACTTTTTTTTTTTAAACGTTTATTTATTTTTGAAGGAGAGAGAGAGAGTGTGAGCAGGGTTGGGGCAGAGAGAGGGAGACAAAGAATCTGAAGCAGGCTCCAGGCTCTGAGCTGTCACCACAGAGCCCAATGCAGGGCTCAGACTCACGAGCCACGAGATCATGACCTGAGCCAAAGGTGGACACTTAACCGACTGAGCCACCCAGGCCCAAGTGAAAATTTTTTTAAGTCAGAATTTTTTTTAAATCACCATCTATTTTAGAAAAGAGTACTTTAATATTTAAAAAGGACACACTATCAGAATGACAATGAATACATTTGGCTTTATGAAACTCTCACTTAATTGCATTTCTGTTGCCATGAACCTGAACTGGTCTGGGGATAAACTAGGTTGTTCCAAAATTTCAGACCCTTCGGCAACCAAAATTTCAGTAATTCAAGAACCACTGTCATTACCATTAACTGTACTACTTAATGTTACTCATCAAAGAAAATCACATTTTTACTTACAGATTTTATTTTTTTAATGTTTGTTTATTTCTGAGAGAGAGACATCCAGTGAGCACGCACATGCATAAGTGGGAGAGGAGCAGGGCAGATAGCCCAATGCAGGGCTCAAAATTATGACCTGAGCTGAAATCGGATGCTTAGCCAACTGAGCCACCCAGGAGCCTCTACAAACTTACTTTAAAAGAAAACTTCAGATCCCCTCCATAAAGTAAAAATCAATCTCATCACAAATAAAAGGCAACCTACGAATGAATATGACGATAACACAACATGTTATTAAATTCCAGCTAGACTGTGTCGCTTCTGAGGCCTGATCTCTCACTGCATTGACAAGAGAGATTGGCAGGTGACAGACTGGTAGTTACAGACTGTCACCAAACCAAACTGTTCTCTTTGACAAAATCAGAAGGACTGAAAATAAAGTGAAAAGAAATCACTCTCACACAAGGTGATACAGCATTATTTGGTTCTAGATCCAGGGCCCACGCAAAACCTCTCCTAGTGGTTCATGCCCCACTCTCACGGTATACTAATCAAGACACTTTGGTGCACAAATCTCATTAATTCATTCATGCATTAATATGTTTAATGAGCACCTACCATGTTTCAAGTGCTGAACACAAGAGAATCCAGGAATGAGAAAGACAGGGTACCTTCTGCAAAGCTTATCTTCTTGTGGTGAAACATACATTAAACAAATGGTGATACAAATTACATTTGTATTGTTTTATATAAACGTGTGTGTGTGTGTGTGTGTGTGTGTGTGTGTGTGTGTACATGCGAGATACAGGATATCGCCTAAGTTTGGCCAAATGCTATAAACGAAAAGTGCAAGACATTATGGTACAGTTTTAACAGGAAGATCTTCCTTAGACAAGAGGGTCAGGAGGGACTGTACGAGGATGAAACCATTACACTGAGACCTCAAGAAAGAGCAAGATTTCACAGGCTGATGATGGTGCGAGGGACATGGGCATCCCAGACAGAGGTCACAACAGTGTGGAGAAGAGCTTGGCTCCTTTGGGGATCTGAAAAGAGTTGTGGCTGGAGTGTAGCAAGCAAGAGGAAGATGCAGTCAGAGGGAGGTCAGGCAGTCTCCGTGCCTCTGCCTAGTGACCAGAAACTTCTTGCCTCTAGGTGCAAAGATCTCTTTCCATCTTTGTACAGCTCCCAGAAATATCTTCTTACACTAAAGAGAAATCTCCCTCTAGAGGTTTCACACACTAACATACAGTTCAACCCCTTTGCCTCACACACAGCAAAAATTTAATCCCTCCTCTACATGACAGCCAGTGTGCTTGTTAATCCTGAACCTTCTCTTCCAAGCTGAACACCACCAAAGCTCCTATTGTGCATGTTGTCTGCGTCACTCTTTTGAGGAAGACAGATTTCCCAAGAGCCACTTCTGTTATGGGACTGGAATTTCCTTCTCTACAAATAATTCAAAATTGATTTTCGACCTTGGATGTCATTTCATTTTTCTCTTTTTTTTATTATTAATTTTTTTAACATTTATTTTTGAGAGAGAGAGAGAGAGAGAGAGAGAGAGAGAGAGAGAGAATGAGTGGGGGAGGGGCAGAAAGAGAGGGAGACACAGAATCTGAAGCAGGCTCCAGGCTCTAAACTGGCAGCACAGAGCCTGACTCAGGGCTTGAACTCACGGACCGTAAGATCATGACCTAAGTCAAAGTCAGGTGCTTAACCGACTGAGCCATCCAGGCCCCTCTATTTTTCTTTGTTTCTAACTGCTTTTCTCAGTAACACCCAAGTAAGTTATGGTCACGCCTGAATTTCTTGAGAACTAGGAAGTCCCAAATGCATGCCACCACCAAGATTTACTCCTCCTTTCATGTCTCTTTCCTGCATTCTGGGAGACAAATTCTATTTGTCGGGGTGGGCTAGGGATCTTTTTCAAGTAATGGAATGGCACTGGACATTTAAGCTAAATTCAAGAAAATCACATTCAGGGGTGCCTGGGTAGCTCAGTTGGTTTTGGCTCAGGTCATGACCCCATGGTCGTGAGACTGAGCTTCATGCAGGGCTCTGTGCTAGGCATGGAGCCTGCTTGAGATTCTTTCTCTCTCTCTCTCTCTCTCTCTCTCTCTCCCTCCCTCCCTCCCTCTTCCTCTGCCCCCTCTCCCCATGGGCATGGATAGGCGGTCTCTCTTGCTCTCTCTCTCTCTCTCTTTGTAAAAGAAAAAAAAAGAAAATCACACTCAAAGTTTGTGGTAGAAGAAGATAAATAAAATATTTACAATTTGAACTGACCTTCCATTTATTTGGAAGGGGTACAGGAATATTACTTTCAGGGAAGGTTAGTACAATGAGGAAAAACTGCCCTTAGTTGATTCAGCTACAGACCCAGATTCCCCTGAAACTAGGGCCAGGTTACAGGGATGGTGTGTAAGCAGGGCATTCTGCCAGGCAGGGGTCATACATCTCCACTTCAAAACTGGACTGGAGAAAGACACGTAGAATTTCATGAATAAATATAGCAGCTCTGGCATGCTGAATAAAGGTTCAATGGCCTTTAGTGACACATTTTATCCAAAGAAGTGAAAGTCTCTCAATATTCCTATGCTCTGCCTGCTCTCTTGCCTCTTTGATCACATTAGGTCAGATTTCTATTTTTTTTAAGTTTGTTTGTTTGTTTGTTTGTTTGTTTAGTAATCTCTATATCCAACGTGGGGCTTGAACTCACAACCCTGAGATCAAGGGCCCCCCCCCGAGCCAGCCAGGCGTCCCCAGATTTCCAGGATTTCTTGATGCTTCCTGTTGCAAGGTGGACTGTCCCAGCAAAGAAGGGCTGGCTTCCAGATGATCTGTTACTCCTAAAGTTCTCTCCCCTCTGTCAGCCGTTCCATCTGTGGCTGTCATATTGCCCATTAGGCTTTAGTCAGTCAGAATGGCAGGGGTGGCAGTGCAGCTTGAAAATGAGCAGGAGAGAGTCAGAGACACAAGATGCTTCTCCCTATCAGTTCAGGTGCGGTTAGGGTAGGTGGTCAAAGAAATGAATATTAACAGGCAAAGTCTACCCTTTCCTCGTTAGCGCACGAGAGCCCTACTTCTACACATAATTCACGGGAAAAGTCTTCAGACACAAGCAACATTACATCACAAATGGCATTAAAACTCTGCAGATTGAAGCGACAGATGGAAGGACTTCTCTCTCTCATGGGAAGTACCTGATGTGTATAACTATAGGGAACGGTATTTACCATTACATTACCAATTCCTGGAGGGCAGAGACCGTGTTTACCCACCTTTGTACTCCTTCAATGGTCAACACAACCTACAGATTAGTTGTTCAACCAAATACGCTCCATGAATTTGATTCTTAAAAATAGTAACATATGTAAGCATTGAAAAACATTAAGAGTTACCTTCTGGATGGTAGAACTAAGGTGATTTTTATTTGATTTTGCCTTTCCACATGGTTCCTGATTTTCTCTAGTGAACATGAATTAGTCAGAAAGTTACCATTAAAAATAATATTTTGGGAGGGGCATCTGGCTGGTTCAGCCAGTGCAACATGCGACCCCTGATCACGGGGTTGTGGGCTTGAAGCCCATGTTGGGTGGGGAGATTACTTACAAATAATAATAACAATAATAAAATTTCAGAATTCAAAGAGATTGCCTCCCTTACACATGGAAATTGAGGCTCAGAGAAGCTAAAAGGCAAAGCCACACAGCTTGCTAGGGAGAAAGCTGAAATAAATAAAACCCTCATTCGTGTTTCCCAGCCCAGTACTGGGCTGGAAAGTCCCACTAACCAAAGCCCTCACCGAGGCCATTCTGGGCTGTGGGCTCCTGTGATACAGCCCCTAATCCTGTTTGATCAGAACATCCCAGATCCCACCAGGAAGAAGGCTTATTATTAGACAGACTTCCTGCAAGAATCAGATGGCAAACTCAAATTGCATAATTAGAGGTGAGATTAATAAAGGGATTGTTTACAAAGGTGTGGGTAGGGTGTAGAGAAACTTCAAGAGGGAGTGCAGGCCTCAGGACTCATAACCAAAGGGACTCTCACCACCCCCAGGTCTGCCAGGTTGAAGGGAGGGAACATTTACTGACCCTGGAAGGAGTGAGTAAGATTGACAGAAGCTGAAACCTGTGGTCAAGGGACTCAGGAGCCAGAGGTGACTTAACAGATGAAGGTGGGGGAAAGTTACCCCAATACCACTCTTCTCCCTCCAACCACTCTCACTGGCCTCCCCACTGGGTGAAACCAATGGGCAACAAGAGGGTGAGAGAGTCTGTATCTGGTTCACACCAATTAACCTCCCAGGGCCCAGAGCAGGATGTGGAAGTGGGATCTGGAGCAGCCAGTGGAAGCTGTCCAGCACCTAAGGGCTCTCAGCCACCTTCCGGACTATATTGACCAATGGCTTAACTGGACAGATACTCAGCAGTGCCAAGGATTCCAGCTCTCCTAACACTTCAACAAGCAGCCCTCTCTGCACAAAGACTTTCCAGGATTGTCCTTGACCCCTGTGATTGCTGGTCAAGTCTGGGGCAGCTGGTGCATTCGAGGACACTTTAGTAGTTGTTCTCTGGGTCTGAGCCTGCTCCCAAAGATCCCCCTCCCCAGATCTTGGGGAGAAGAATCACATCCTTTTCCATCTACTCCCACATGCAACATACACCAAGTTTGTATCTCTGACTATGGTGGCTCAGAGCAGTCAGGGTGATCAGATCATGCCAGTTTTCAATTTAAAATCCTCTAGCAGTTTCCACCTCATTTAGAATAAAACCCAAAGTCCTAACATGGGCTGACTTGCACAGTCTTCAGTGATCTGGCTCCTGCCTACCTCTCTAACCTTATTGCCTGACTCACATGAGCAAACACTGGTATCTGCTGAATGAATTAAAGTACACATGCAGACAGGAGAAACAGAACAGCTTTGTTTCAGCTAAGCTCCACTCTTGAATTCTCATCTCACTGGTCCAAAGCACTTGACCAAGACCCTTAGGCAAGCTGTCCTCTTATTAGGTCTATTTTAATGCCTTTTCATAACTACAAAGGTAATTCATGTTCACTGTAGAAAGTCTGGAAATACACAAAGAACAAAAATTTGAACATTAAAGTAATTCAGAGATAGCCACTGTCAACACTGTTTTTTATACATTTAATATACAAAATTAGAATTCTATTCTTACTGCTTTGCGACCCACTCTTTTAACAATGTGGCATTAACTAAACTGTCTTCCAAAGCACATTGTTGTAAGACTTCACTGTGTCCCACCCTATGTCCAGACAAGCTGGTCACTACTTCCCTACACTGCTGGACAATTCATTTGTTTCCCCCTTTTTTGGCTATCATAAAAAACAGTAATAAACATTCTTACACATTATGTACATTTCCATTACTAAATGCTCCAGATAGATTCCTATAAGTGGAATTGCTTGACAAATGGAAATATAAATTAGAGCAACTTTAAGTGTTATTAAATTGCTCTCCAGAGCAAGTGGATCAATCAATACTCCCAGGATCAATACTGAAAGAATATTCGTCTCCTTTTTCCCTAACACTGGGTGTTAATATATATATTGTTTACTTCTGATATGCAGCATTTGTCAATGGATGAATGGACAGATGCATGAATGGACAGAAGGACTGGATGGATGGACAGACAGATGGATGGGTGGGATAAATGAATTTTGTCAAGGAGTATCATGAAAGACACAGAGTCACATGAACAAGTTGTCTTTTTCCAGTTTCTAGGACTCTCCTGAGCAGTTTGTGTGTTTACCATGGGCCCAGTCCCTCCTCCCTCGTTAAATTCTGCTGAGCATCCCTTGGCTTTTGGGCCTAGAGCATTAGGCTCACATTCCACCAGATCTGGCTCTCATTCCCATTTGGCACCAGCAGAAGAGATATTAAAATTACTAATTTTGGCTTACATGATGCTTACTGTCTCAAGTAGAACTAATTAATGTTTTAATAGCAGAGTAACAAGTCCCAGATTTCCCTTAGCAAAGCAAACCTGAAAGTAAACACCACACTGGACTGCTCCATAGGATCCAAACCTACCAGCTGGAAAGATACAATCACCAGGGGCTGAATATGACCCAGAATCTGTGTTAAGAAAAATTTAACCCCATAATGCTGTGCTGGAGAGCTGCCGGATACCCACTCACCCCATGGGTTGACCCTAACTTGTCAGTCCTCAGAAATCCCTACAGACAGGACCAGGTTTTGTTTGATGGCATAGCCCCTGTACTTGGCATTGTTCGACATATGGAAAATACCTATCAAATGTCTACTGAATAAGTAGACATCTACTGAGTAAGTAGAGGGAATGTGGGATAAGAAGATTCATGGAAGCCTGGTTACATGAGTGAGTGGCTATATACCTCATAAATTCTAGAATCTAGATTTGGACCTGTGTCAGACACAATCCCATTCACTTTCTCTGTGATATGTTGCTTTCCAGCATTAGAGAAAAGCGTTCAATGCCCACAGTATGAGAATTTGTGTTGCAATAAATAATCTGAATCATAGTTTTGAATTTAAAATGCCTAATGGGTACGTGGGTGGCTCAGTAGGTTAAGCTTCTGACTTTTGATTTCAGCTCAGGTCATGATCTCACAGTTCGTGGGTTCAAGCCCCTCGTCAGGCTCTGTGCTGACAGTGCGGGGCCTGCTTGGGATTCTGTCTCCTCTCTCTGCTCCTCCTCTGCTCGCTCTCTTTCAGAATAAATAAATAAACATTTAAAAACAAATAAATAAAAATAAAATGCTTCAAAAAATCAACTATATTTCACCTACTGTGAAGATGTTCTCATAGCAACATTCCCCTTGAACTTCTAAATGGTCTCTATATGCTCAAAAGATATGGAAGTGAAAACAATTATGAACCCACAGTAAAATCATAGTTTCTTGGGATGGAAAGGCAGAGAGCAAAATGAACAAGGGACTCTCCAGTTTGCTCTTCTTTTTAATATGTACCCTCTTTGGTTGGAGACAGGAGTTAATTTTAATTACATAAGTTAATTATAATTAAGTACCAATATCAACTTATGGGCAAATATATCACATGAAGTTGTATAACTTATCCATTCATTTATCTGGTGTTAGGAACTATGGAAATAAAGACCGTAAGTTCCTTCCTATGTTTGTAAAGCTTATTGCTGACTAGTGAGATCCATAAGTAATCTATCATAGCATAACATGGTAAGAGCTAAAAGAGACCTATGCTCATGGTGTAACAGCAAGTTCTTTATCAGGTTTCTCTAGGAAGTGAGAAGTTGTGGCAATAGGAGAAAAGAATGGATTGAGGAAAAAAGAGGAACTATGAATTATGTTAGTTGAGAATATTAACACGACTGGTTACCTATTTACTGAGTGCCTTACTATGAACCAGGCACCTAAAACAACTCATTGAGGTAGAATCTATTATTATCCCCATTTTAGAGAAGAAGAAACTGAAGCTTAGATGGTTGAAATAATTTAACCAGCTAGGAAGTTCCTAAACAAGAATAAACTGGAAGTCAATGAAACTAGCGTACAACAATCATTGCCCCAAATAGTACTCAAAAATTAGTTATGCACCCATATTGATTATCTATTGCTACATAACAATTTACTCCCAAAACTTAGGGGTCTAAAGCAACAAACATTTATATAATCTCACAGTTTCTGTGGGTCAAAATTCAGGAGCAATTTAGCTGGGTTGCTCTAGCTCAGGATCTCAAGAGTCTGCAGTCAAGATACTAACTGGGGCAGTGTTCATCTGAAGGCTTGACTGGGGCTGGAAGAAGTACTTCCAAGATGGCTCAGTCTCGTGGCTGTTGGTAGGATGCCTCCATTCCCTTGCCAGGTGAGCCTCTCGGTAGGGTTGAGCATCCTCATAAAATGGTAATTGGCTTCCCCCAGAACTAGCAATCTAAAAAAAGAGCAAAATTGAGGCTGCAATGCCTTTATGACCTAGTCTCCAAAATCTAATGCCATCACTTCCTCTACTTTCTATTAATTAGAAGTGAGTCATCAAACACAGCCTATACTCAAGAGGAAGAAAGTTTATCTCAACCTTTTAAACTATGGGGAATTTGTGAATATATTTTACTAAGTTTATTTGAGAGAAAGAGAGAACAAGCAGGGGAGGGGCAGAGAGAGAGGGAGAGAGAGAATCCCAAGCAAGCCGCACCATCAGCACAAAGCCCAACACAGGGCTCAATCTCATGAATCATGAGATCGTGACGTGAGCCGAAATCAAGAGTCAGACACTTAACCAACTGAGCCACCCTGGTGCCCTGTCAATATATTTTTAAACTATCACTATACTTCAGGCTGGAAACTAGAATCAATTGTGAGGACCCAATCCAGAGAAAAAGGTTTGCATTTCAAAAAGTGGGTGGCAAATAAATCAGATCTCAGATGCTGGGAAAAGAAAATGGCACCTACAGGCCAGCAAAGGGCTAGGAGTCTGCTCACATCCATTAAGTGCTGAAAGGGGTTGGGGGCTCAGTAAAATCCATAGTTTTAGAAATAAAAATATGAAGTGAAAATACACTTCTTTTCCGTTATTAATTTCTTTTGGTTTTCCCTCCTGAGCAAAAGTTCTTTTGAAAATGCCAATTTCCTGTTTAGATGTGCCTCAAGAAAGGGGTCTGGGCTAGAGAGAAAAGTAGATATTGGGATCTCCAATGGGCCAGAGGAGGGGAGTGGCAGCAAGGATCAAAGGGAAGGTGACCAAGAGGGGAGAGGAGGAAGAACAGGGTCCCTCGGTAAGCTGCTCCCACCAGACTCTCCTTCAGGCCTCATACTTCTGAACATTCTGTGCTCTGTTCAAAAGAGGGAGGCTCCTCCTTTTCAGAGCATAAAGGAATTGGATGGACATGAACCTCCTAGCACAGAAAGCCATTCACAGGATTTCACCAGTGCAAAATACAAAGCATGAAATGGTCTTTGCAGGCAGCATTTGCATTGTGGAATTAGGGAAGAATTGAGGATGGAAAGCCAGGGGACAGTCAGCATCACAGCTAAATCAATGATGTGGCAGTTGGACCTGAGTTCAAATTCCAGTGTGTCTCTTACTAGCTGTGACACCATGGGAAAGTTCATCTTTCTCAAATTTGGTTTCCTCTTTGTAAAGATGGGAGTACTATTAATTTCCTCATAGCGCTGTGAGGTTTAATGAGAAATCTAAGAGCTTAATGAGTATCAGCTATTATTAATGCATGACAGGGACAAAGCCATGAAAAGCCGACCTTGAGGAATAAAAACAGAGAACGTTTGTTCATTTTCTGCAACTCAATGTACAGTTTATGAGAATCCTCTGGATCATTGTTCAGAGAATAGAAGGTGAACCACTATACCTCCTCTCCCTCCTCAACCTCTCTGAACTCCAATCTTTTTGCTCGCCAGGATAAGGGAGGGTCCCTACCACTCTGAGCTGCCATGGGAAAACACAAGGAGCTGCTGTCACCTGAACACCAGCCGCGTTTCCAGATACAGTAAGTCTCGGGAAGGTGCTGTAGCACAGATTTCCCATAGCGCTTCCATTCCCATCTTTATGAGACCCCGTGGGGGTTCTGTGTACAGCAATAGTCCCGTACAATGGCAGCTTTCCAAATTCCCAAAATTAGGTAGCCACAACGGGGCTCCTGGAAGGTGCTGTAGCACAGATTTCCCATAGCGCTTCCATTCCCATCTTTATGAGACCCCGTGGGGGTTCTGTGTACAGCAATAGTCCCGTACAATGGCAGCTTTCCAAATTCCCAAAATTAGGAGCCACAACGGGGCTCCTGGAATTCTAGGGAAAGGGACCCTGGGACAGGTGTAAAGGTTGGTGAGGAGCCTCTCTGGAGCAAAGGGTGGGAAATCATCCCTACAGGACTATCATCGACTAAGCTTCACAACACAAGCCACAGAACAATACCAGCTCAAGGCCAGCAGGGTTGTGTGCTTGTGTCCAGTAGCATAGTTCCGAGGCCCTTACAAAGAAGAAAACAATTGTACAGGTATTATAAAGTACATGAAAATAAGCTGATGAAAGAGTAACTGCCATTTCCCACCCTGCATGACCAAATGTGAACAGGTTAAATGATCACGTCGGTCTCTCGCTCCCACTTTCCAGTAGGGAAGGAGATGAGCTGATGCCTCAGGCTGACCAGAACACCGACGTCAGAAACATCGGCTGAAATTCCCCTTCCAGATCTAGCCCTTTAATGTTTTCCACATCTCATCGGGGAAACACTCCTTGGTGTTCCTAAGCACCTTGCGAGCCAACCAGGTAACCTGAGGCCCATGCAGCCTCACTCAGTTAGTAAGTGAAGCGCTCTCCTAAAAGCAGGTAAGCCCAACTTTATGAAGGGTCAATCAGCAAATCTAAAACTTTGATAAACTGTTCATGCCTCTCTGGAACTTAAATAGGACTTCCAGAGAACAGTATGAGGGACTTAGCACTTAATTACAAACCTTGCCTAGAAAATCACTTTATTCTGGATTCTTGAAAGAAAAATAGAGTGTGTTGGTATTTACTTTTAATAATAAAACTGCTCAGCATCTTAAGACTGTCTCTGGCCTTCACTGGACACACTGCCAGCTACACGTGGTCACACACCCATGAGGCTTCTGAGACTGATTCTGGGCCACCAGCTCCAGGCTTCTGAGACTGATACTGGGCCACCAGCCTTGGCCCTTACCAAGCAGCCATGAAAATTTGAAGTTCTCTGGCAATATCTTCTACAGCCTCAGTAATAGCAACAACCCCCAACACTTACTGAGCCTTTACTATGTGCCAGGCAGTGTTCTCAGTCTTTATGAGTATTAAATCTTTCCAAAATTTTCACAGCTACCCTGAAGGGTAGGTTCTAATATAATCCCTGCATTTTACAAATGCAGAAACTGAGGCATGGAGAAGATAAATAAGGAAGCTGTCCAAGGTCCTACAACTGACAAGGCTGTAAATCAGGGGTCCAAGCCCACAGTCTCAGATGCTGTGCACCTGCCACTGTGTTATTCAAACTGGCTTGCTGCATTCTGTATGTCTTCCTGGTGCTTCTCACGACACTGCAGGATGAAGCTCCTCTCCCCCTCACTGGCATCCTAGCAAAACACCAGTCTGGCTTAGATTGGGGCCATCTAATAATACCCAGTGTCTACACCTCAGTTGTTTCTACACTGGAAAGGATGGCTGTTTCATGTTTTTTTTTTAACCCAGACTCTCTTAGATTTCTCCCCCCACACTCTTTTTTTTTAAATTTTTTTAATGTTTATTTAGTTTTGAGAGAGAGAGACAGAAGACAAGCAGGGGAGGTGCAGAGAACGAGGGAGACACAGAATCCGAAGCAGGCTCCAGGCTCTGAGCTGTCAGCACAGAGCCCGACATGGGGCTCAAACCCATGAACCACATGACCTGAGCTGAAGTCAGATGCTTAACTGACTGGTGCCCCTACTTTCTTTTTTTAAGTTTGTTTATTTATTTATTTTTAAGAGAGAGCAAGCAGGGAAGGGGCAGAGAGAGAGAGAGAGAGAGAGAGAGAGAGAGAGAGAGAGAGGGAGACAGAGAATCCCAAGCAGGTTCCACACTCTCAGTGCAGAGCCCAATCCGGGGGTCAATCCTGCAAACCATGAGATCATGACCTGAGCTGAAATCAAGAGTCGGACACTTAACCAACTGAGCCACCCAGGTGCCCTCTCACATGCTGTTTTCTAGTGATGACCAAAACTTCATTTCCCTCAAGGAGAGTAAAATAGTGGAACATGTGTCTTGAAGACAAAAAGCTAGGTTTCACCTGTCCCTCTACTAGTTCCCGATCAGTGACCCTGGGCAAGTTATTTAACATCTCTGAGTCTTAGATTTTTTTGCCTGTAAAATGTGAGTAACTACATTTATCTTTTAATATTATTATGAGAAACAAAGGATAGAAAGTATATAAAGCACCTATGATAAGCAGTAAAGAGTAACTCCCTAAGGTTCTTTCCTGTTCTTAAAGTCTATAACTATTTGAGTGTTATTGTTTGGGTGGTTATATTATCTCCAAGGAAGAAAAGGCTCAGGTTCGCTGGCTTATTTCATTCTAAAGTATGTCCCTTGGGTGTGGAAGATCAACAAACGACTTTCTATTACCTACCAGTCAAGCAGCCCTGAGTTCTAAGGCCAAGGAACTTAGATCCCAGGGAGCAACAAAACACTTGTGCATGGAAAGAAAACCAAGTGTTCCAAGAGGCGAACAACTGAACAGGACACTTCCCACTGAGCCCTGTGTGAGGTTAGAGGAGAGACATTTTTGAGAAAGAACAGTTTGGAACAGGCAGAGAGGACAGGGAGAAAAATTCCAGGAAGGGCTCAGAGAGAGAGAGGGAGCAAGCAGCAAGGTCTGAGATAAGAAGAAGGAACGTCACCCAATGTATGCAGTCAATCTTAAGGCAGCCGGCTGGGCAACAGAGTTTATGGTAGGAAGTCAGGATTAAATAATTAGTTGATGGTGGACACATTATCATTGCATTTCGCTAAACCATTTGCCAAGTGCTTCACGTGTGCGACCCTTACTTAATCCTGACCAGGGTTGTGTTAAGCTGGCATTCCCTCTATTTTGCAGTTGGGAAAACACAGCAATTCACATTATTTCCACATCTGATCCTCAAATATAATTCCGAGAGATGGCCAGAGCAGTTGTTATCTCCATTTCAGAAAAAGGCAAATTAAGGCTCAGAGAGCCCAGTGATCTAACCCAAGTGGTTCTCAACACTAAAACTAAAGATCCACCACCACCTTTTCATAATCAGTATTTACAATACCACCTTTATTAACCTGAAGTGAATAAAACTCATAAATAATGTCATACTCATAACTGTAACAACTAAAACTGCTCCCACAAATATCCAAAGTAGGGGACAGGATTCCTTAGGCTAAGACTCCTCCAAAGTCAAAGGCAGGGCCTGGTCTCAAACTCGGCTGTCTGGACTTTTGGAGCAAGACCCTTCCTCCTTGAGAAGGTGGGATGTGGCCAGAATAGAGGACACAGACGGGAAGGGTAGATACCCGTACTGTCAGGCGTTCAGTTTCTTACCCCCCTCACAATGGCCACCAGTACTATGATGGCAACAACAGCAGGCACATCCACTTAACTCTTCCATCTCTAAAACTCATCTTGCTGAAACAGAGATTAAACCTTTGTCTTCTGCTCTCTGATGGTAAATATTCCACCGTCTACTTCTAAGAGCAATAGCCAAAAAAAGTAGCAACTTGAGAAAAATCACTTACATTCTTCGCGGCCAGCGCAAATCATGCTACAGTAGGAAACAAGACGTCAGGAAACAAGGTATTTGTTTTAAAAGTGCGTGTGCGGCTCTGGATTAGGTTTATCTTTCTCTTGGTTAAAGCACTAACAGAAATGATGTCTTTGATCTGCCCCGCCAACAAAAACCAAAAAGTCATTCAGAGCTCGCATTCCAGAGGTGCCTTTGGGAGACTCTGCCCTGACAAATTTCATGCACAGATTGTCAGGAAGAAAAGTCAAACGTTATTTTCATGCTTGTGGTTTAATTCTTGTGCTTTAACCATGTTGGCATGCTTATAAACCTATGTCATGACCAATCAAACAGTAAGCAGCATGCATTTTTCTCAGTGGGTTGTGTACATTCTTTTAGCAGACATTAAAAAATAAAACAAAGTTACCACATGGAAACTGCTTTTCTATGGCTCACATCTTTAAGTTCTACATAGAATTATTCACCCAGCAAACGATTACTAAGCACCTACACAGTGCAAGGCACTGTGACAGGTTTAAAGCAGGCACTGGTCTTCCCACAATTCCTCAATCAATGAGCCAGGTACCTAGATACAAATCCCGGCGGGGGGTGGGGGGGGGGCGCTGTGTGAGGGGCAGGATGGGAGGGCAATGGGAACTAAGAGTTAAAGCAGAGGCCGGCAGAGTTTGGCCACATGTTAACCAAAGCCAGGAATAGTGCAGATAAATGAAATCTACATACAATCTCAAATTTAAATTAACAGGTATTTTCCAATAACAAGTAAATCTCTCTCAATTAGCCTTAACCACACCTGCTGGTAGACTAAGAACAACTTATTAGAAAGAAGACGGACTGTTGGTTTATAAAAAGTCAGTTGAGGGGTGCCTGGGTGGCGCAGTCGGTTAAGCGTCCGACTTCAGCCAGGTCACGATCTCGCGGTCCGTGAGTTCGAGCCCCGCGTCGGGCTCTGGGCTGATGGCTCAGAGCCTGGAGCCTGTTTCCGATTCTGTGTCTCCCTCTCTCTCTGCCTCTTCCCCGTTCATGCTCTGTCTCTCTCTGTCCCAAAAATAAATAAACGTTGAAAAAAAAAATATTTAAAAAGTCAGTTGAGTATTAGGGGCCAAACACCAACTGAAGAAGAGAATCATGTGCGAAAAGGAGGTAATTGTAGGCGGAAGTGCAGACATGCACTCATACGGGTGCACACCGCCTCGCCTACAAAGTCAGAGGCAGAAAGGCTTACATGCCAAGGGAAAGACGGGAAAAAAAATATCTTTAAAGTTTGTTAAAGTTCTGTGATGCAAAGCTCAATTTCATTAATCATATGTATTTGTAAAAGGAAAAAAATGCTACATTTTTAGGAAATGGATAAATATTGTCAAAAATCTGTTTTATTCTTGCAACCATGGGAAACAAAACAGTTTAATTTTCTTTTTTCTTCATAGTTCCTTTTTTTTTTTAGGTATTATGTATTTTTTTTTTGAGGTGTGGGCAGAGAGGACAGGATTAGAAGTGGTACTGCACTGACAGCAGTGAGCCCAATGCAGGCTCCAACGAACGCAAACCATGAGATCATGAGCCGAAGTCGATCGCTCAAACGACACACCCAGGAGCCCCTTCTTTCCTATTTTCAATGGCAAGTCTCTAATCTATCCTTATTCTATTTTATGGAGGGTGAGAAAAAAGACTGCTTTAATGATAGCACATCATCCTGTGGAATGCTAGGATCCCACCGCTTAACGTTTTTAACACCTTTTTTTAAAAAATTTTTAGGGGCGCCTGGGTGGTGCAGTCGGTTAAGCGTCCGACTTCAGCCAGGTCACGATCTCGCATCCCGGGGGTTCGAGCCCCACGTCAGGCTCTGGGCTGATGGCTCGGAGCCTGGAGCCTGTTTCATATTCTGTGTCTCCCTCTCTCTCTGCCCCTCCCCCGTTCGTGCTCTGTCTCTGTCCCAAAAATAAATAAAAACGTTGAAAAAAAATTAAAAAAATTTTTTTAAATGTTTATTTATTTTTTTAATATAATTTATTGTCAAATTGGCTTACATACAACACCCAGTGCTCATCCCAACAAGTGCCTCCTCCATGCCCATCACCTATTTTCCCCCTTTTCCCCCACCATCCACCCTGTTTGTTCTCCATATTTAAGCGTCTCTTGTGGTTTGCCTCCTTCCCTCTCTTTTTATAACTATTTTTTCCCCTTCCCCTCCCCCATGGTCTTGTTCAGTTTCTCAAGATCCACATTTGAGTGAAAACATATGATACCTGTCCTTCTCTGACTGATTTCACTCAGCATAATACCTTCCAGTTCCATCCACATTGCTGCAAATGGCATGATTTCATTCCTTATTTTTTGAGAGGGAGATAGCATGAGCCCGGGAGGGGCAGAGAGAGAGAGGCACACAGAATCTGAAGCAGGCTCCAGGCTCTGAATTGTCAGCACAGGGTCCAACATGGGGCTCAAACTCACAGACTGCAAGATCATGACCTGAGCCAAAGTCAGACGCTTAACCAACTGAGCCACTCGGGTGCCCTGTCACCTTTATTGAGATATTACTCATATACCATAAAGTTCACAATTTAAAGTATACAACTCAATAATTTTTAATGTATTAATATATTATAATCCTCACCGTGATCTAATTTTAGAATATTTTCATCATTCCCAAATTAAATCTTAACACACATATTAGCGATCGCTCTCCATTCTCCTCTGACACCTGCCCACTTCCCCCACCCTAGGAAATTATTTATCTATTTTCTGTTTCTATAGAGTTGCCTACTCTGGACATTTCATATAAACAGAATCACATACTATGTGGTCTTCTGTGATTGGCTTCTTTCACATAGCATAATGTTTCTGACGTTCATTCAGGTTATAGAACGTATCAGTATTTCTTTTGACTGCCAAATAATATTCCGCTATAAAAATATACCTCATTTTATCTGTATACCAGTTGAAGGACATTTGGGCTATTTCCAGTTTTTAGATATTATGATTAGAGTTGCTATGAATATTTTCAGACAAGTTTTTATATGGACATCTTTCACTTCTCTTGGATATATACTACCTAGGAGTGGAACTGCCGTGTTATATAACTTTATGTTCAGCATTTTGAGGAAGTGTCAAACTGTACTCCAAAGTGGCTGTACCATTTTCCATTCCCACCAGAACTCCACTTTCTCCACATCCTTGCCAACACTTGTTGTCTTTGTTTATTATTGTCATCCTAGGTGACGTGTTTGGATCTGTATGCCATGATAAGTAACGGCGTTGAGCATTTCTTTGTACTTGTTGGCCACCATTTGTATATCTTCAGCAAAATGTCTACTTAAGTCCTTTGCCCATTTTTAACTGGATTATTTGGGGGGTGCTCCTTGTTATTGTTGATTTATAAGGGTTCTTTACATATTTTAGAAATAAGTCATTGAGATATGTGATTCACAAATACTTCCTCCCACCCTATGAGTTGTCTTTTCATTTTCTTGATGGTGCCCTTTGAAGCACAAATTTTTCAATCTGATGATGCTAAAGGATTTTTAAGTTGCTCTTGGACGCATACCCTTTGCAGGGGGGGGCGGTGAAATTAAGAGGCGGGCGGGCACCCATATTCATAGCAGCGTTTTCACAAAGCTAAAAAAGCACAAAGTGCCCTTTGACTGATGAATGCATAAATAGACATAACTCAACCTTAAATAGCAAGGACATTCTGACATATGCTACAACATGAATGAAACTTTAAGATACTATGCTAATGTGAAATAAGCCAGTCAAAAAAGGACAAATACTGCACAATTCCACCTAAAATAGTCAAGTGTGTACATTTGTAGCGACAGAAAGCAGAATGGTGTGAAAGCAGACAGGGGCTGCAGGGAGGGGATGCAGGAGTTTCTGTTTCACGGGGACAGAGTGTCATCAGTTTGGGAAGATGAAGAGTTCTGCAGATGGATGGTGGGGTCAGCTGAACACCAATGTCACTGCACTTAACGCCCCTCAACAGTACACTTTAAAAATAGTTAAATTAGCTAAACAAACAAACAAACAAACAAACCTGAGGGCAGCAGTTAGTTCCCCATCCTTGGCTTCTGGTTTCATCACCTTGCTCTTTCCTTTCAACTTCTATGCCAATAGGTAAATAGGCCAATAGCACAAAAGTGAAAGGCTCAAACAATCTAAGAATGAGCAGCCTTCCAAGTTAAATGAGACAGCAGATGATTCCTCCTGTTGATGCCCATATTTGATTGAGGAGGCTCTATACAATGTCAAGGACTGCACTGAATGTTGGGGATTCAAAGATACAGAAAATGAGGACCCTGTGCCCTATAGGAATTTACAGTTAAGAAATAATTTTCAATCCCATGAATGGGAGTCAATTAATTCAAGCTCTCTGAATGACAATTCGGTAAAGGCTGAACTGAACAACGATGCATCAGTCTGACTACCCAGGAAGCTCTAGTTTCTTCCCTCCTCTGACACGACAGCACGTCTTTCGACAATACGAAGAGCCGAAATCGCTTATTTATCCTATCCATTAAATACGAAAAGAGGATAATTATGTAATTTGGGATCCAGGCAGTCATTTTTCTGAATGAATTTATGCATATGTGTGTTCGCAACTATCTCATTTTTCTCCTGACTGCATGGAAAAGACCACTGCAGTCTATTAGTACACAAGTGGATTCATACTGCGGAATCATTAACAGCAGAGCCATCCCACTGAGAAGTAAGAGGAAATGTCACATATGACCAAAGGCTAAATTATCTATTAAATCAAGTCTTTGAAAATTACAGACACATTTAGTAGGTGCAAGACTATACCAGAACAAGAAAAATTCTAGCAGACTGACTAGTCAGAATAATCTGTGCCAAAAAACAACTTTTAAAAAGTAGCAAAAACATCTTTTGGACAGCAACGGGAGTTCATTCAACAACTCAACAAATATTTATTCAGCATCTCTTATGTGCCAAGCGCCATGCTAAGTTCTAGGGCTATGATAAAGAATGAGACTCAATCTTTCCACAGGACCTCAGTGTCTAACCCTGGGAGATAAATATCACGTTCAGGAAGATGTGATAAATGCTGTGAGAGAAGATATATACGGTGCTATGGTGGCAACAGGATCCTGGAATGGCACAGAGAAATCAAGGAATGCTTGCCGGAGAAGAGGAAACTCAGGGAGCATAGAAGCAGCTAGGCCAAGAAGGTAGAGGGAGGGCTGGTGTACCTGGAAGAGAGAACAGCACATGGAAGGAGACGGCCCAGGTGAGACGCTGGGCCGTAGAGTCAGGAAGATCCAGGATACGTTGCAGCTCCACCACTGGTTACGTAAGTGACCCTGCAAGTTAATTAATAGTTTCCAGCCTCACCTTTTTTATCTGTAAAATGGAAATAGCAAATTGTACCTCCTCATAGGGGATTCGATGAGGTAAGCACATAAGAAAAGCCTAATAAACACAGCTATTCTCATCAAGATGATTTTAATAGAAAGGGGTATAAGAATTGAGAAAAACATTTGATCTTTGTACTTTGCCTTGAATTTGATCTCAACTGTCAGCCTTATCGTCCAATATTCACGTCCAATAAAATGATGATGTCTGGGAATGTAAACTGATGTAACCTCTTATATATAAATACACGTGTTACAGCTAGGGTTAGATTCATTTGTGAGGAACCAAGACCCAAAATGATGATTTAAAAAAATTAAAATGCATTTCTTTTGTATGTCAAAGTCTAGAGGTAGGCAGTGCAGCACCAAGGAAGCCAGCTCTGGTCCATAAAGTCCTCCAGGACACGGTGCCCACATCCTTCAAGGAGGCCCTTGTTCTCATGATCCAATGTGGTGGCCAGAGCTCGGGTGACCATAACTGTGTTCCAGGCAGAAGGATGGAGGAAGAGGTAAACAAGAAAGAGAAGGCAAAGGGCACACACCAGTTTTTTCAAAAGGATCCGAGAGGTTCCCCAACAACCCTTGCACTCACATTCTATCAGCCAGAACTAGCCACCTAGCCTCCTCTGGTGACCAGGAAGGCTGGGAAACAGAGTCTTTATTCTGGACGGCTATGTACCAGCTAAAACTGGTGGGTTCTGAAAAAGAGAGAATGAATGTTGCGCACAACTGGCAGTTGCTGCCACAACATTCCATATACCAGAAACTCAAAATACAATAAATGGATATTTTAAAAGGAGGGCATCACTGACATCACTAAATGCCAGTTATGAGAATTTGCTGCCAGGAATGCCAAGCCTATCGGGAGAACTGGATACACAGAGGTGAGCCACAAAGGAGATGGAAAGAGCTGTTCATAAGTTGCTTGGAGATAACTAGTTTATCAACAGCTCTTTTTCTCCTCTTTGTGGGTGAGAATGTGAAAAAGTTAACTGATGCTTTCAGAGAATAATACAATGGTCAAGGTAGGCATATTCTTTGATCTAGTAAACCCATCACTTGTATTTTCTTCAACAGTGAAATGTACATGTTTGCTGAAAAATATTCACTGAGAAAACAGATACTTAAATATACTGTAGGACTGAATTACCATACAAAACACTGGCATATATTATATAGCCATTAAAAATTAAAAAAACATGTATGGGGTGCCTCAGTCGGTTAAAAGTCCAACTCCTGATTTTGGCTCAGGTCATCATCTCGTGGTTCTTGAGTTCAAGCTCCATACTGGGCTCTGTGCTGACAGTGCAGAGCCTACTTGGGATTCTTTCTTTCCCTCTCTCTACCCCTGCCCCCACTGGTACACACACGCTCTCTCTCTCTCAAAATAAATACACTTTAAAAAATGTTCAAAAATTTTCTTCTGAAGCAAATAGAAATTTTTTTGATTATACTACTTTAGATTATTATAGATGTACATTAAATGTATAAAGATGTGGACATGAATTTAACTTTTTAACACTGACAGACTGATTAAGGGTTCCAATCCCCAGCCCAGTGAAAAGCTAGATGGGTTTATATAAAGTTACAGGGCTTTAAAAAATATAAATAACTTTCTGTTCTGTGTTCTCAAAGAATAAAAAAAAAATGTCATCAACAGTGCAAACTTAGTTAAAATGACATCATGTATGACTTTAACCACAATAATAACTAACTACAAAGCTGACTATTCTGAATTCACCTCCTTTCCTGTCTCTGTATCCTTGATGGAACTAATGAGTAGATTACTGACAATATGGAAACTACAAAGCAAAGGAGTAACTATAACAGTTAAAAAAACAACAGGGGTCAAAGTAAGTAAACCAAATGATCAAAATAAGATCCTCAGTTTAAAAATAATAATAATTAAAACTGCAATCTTTTTTTATTAACTAAAAAACTTTTTTTTTCTTGTTTTATTTTATATTTGAGAGAGACAAAGCGCAAGCAGGGGCAGGGCAGAGAGACGGAGACAGAATCTGAAACAGGCCCCAGGCTCGAGCTGTCAGCACAGAACCCGAGGTAGGGCTTGAACTCATGAGCAGTGAGATCATGACCTGAGCCGAAGTCAGACGCCTAACTGACTGAGCCACCCAGACATCCCTATTTTTTTTAATGTTTACTTATTTTTTTAAAGAAAGAGAGACGGTGTGAGCTGGGGAGGCGCAGAGAGAGGGAGACACAGAATCCGAAGCAGGCTCCAGGCTCCGAGCGGTCAGCCATCTCCCAGAGGCCATCCAACAGAGGCTGTGAGATCATGACCCGAGCCGAAGTGAGACGTTTAACCGACTGAGCCGTCTAGGCGTCCCCAAACTGCAATCTTTTAGAAAAGGGTTGCTTCCTCTGAAAAACTCACATGCTCTCTTCTCTCCAAGAGTGTGAGTTACGTACCCTATCATGACTCCCTTTGGCCATGGCTGCCAGGAAGTTCTCCATAACAATCAAAGAGCCTACCTTCGCTCTTTCTCTCCAATGAGGCAGCTGAGCGGTTTGGCAGTGGCGGTGGCCTTGTGCAGATGCAGAGACACAGATCTTTGTGAAGACCCTGATGGGCAAAGCCACCACCCTCGAGGTCAAGCCCAGTGACACCAGTGACAATGTCAAAGTCAAAATCCAAGACAAAGAGGGCACTCCACCTGTCCAGCAGCATCTGATTTTCGCGGGCAAACAGCTGGAGGCGGGCCACACTCTGTCAGACTACAATATCCAGAAAGAGTCCACCCTGCACTGGTGCTTCGCCCATGGGGCGCCATCACGGAGCTTTCCCTCCACCAGCCGGCCCAGAAACAAACCTGTGACAAGAGGATCGGCTGCAAGCCTCATGCTCACCTGCACCCTTGTGTGATCAACTGCCGCAAGAAGAGCAGCGGCCACACCGACAACCTGCACCCCAAGAAGAAGGTCAAGTAAGGTCCCTCCACTGGCTCTTCCTTTGCCCACGGGGAAGCCTCCTGCCTGAGCCCCAAGGCCCTGGGGCCTCAATAAAGTTTCCCTTAAGCACCATGGACACATAATAGTTTGCATTCTCTTTCCCTTGGTTCTGATTTTTCATTTTCTAGACCCACTTCATTAATGTCATTATTATACATCTGTTGAAAATCACTTCAATTTTTTTTTTAAAGGAGTAGCGTAAGTCAAATAAATTCTCTGGAATCTTTTACGTTCCATCAAAAATTGCATATACTTTAGCTCCTCCTAAGAGAGCTCGTCAGAACTATCCACTATTCCCAAGCTCCTATGACATGCACTTTTTTTTCCACTGGGGTTAGTCTGGTATTCAAAGGCCATAAAAGTTTTATTCGTTATAGAACAGACACTGCTTGACTTGGCCAAGCCGGCTGCTGCCTTCATCATCACCGCAAAGAGACATTCTGCCTTAACACACAAACACCATGTTTCATCCCGATACCGTGCCTGCGGTTACAAAGTGATCGCTATCATTTTCTCAGCAGAAAAAGTACATTCTATTGCAATTCTCCATCACAGATATTTCAAGCCACCTAATATATGCCCCCTTAAAACACTGAACTAGCTGCCTTTGTAAAAGACTGTTGATTTTTATCCTGCATGAATTTTACAAGATAGACAACAAAGGTAAAAATACCAGGAGATTCAACAGCTCTCTCTGGTTTTATTTAAAGGAAAAATTATTCTTTTCTCTCTACAAGGACATCTTGTTTTTCCTTTCTTATCCATACCACCATTTCACGTTTTGAAAATCACATAATATACAAATAATCCCAAACCCAGCAAAACGCAAGAAGGTTCTCATGGAAATTAACTCTTGTAGCCCAAAGGGAGGATTTCTGATACACTGTTTCATGGCAAGTGCATTTATAAATTCTCTCAGGAATATCTGTCAAGCACCTGCTGTGTGCCTGGCACCAGGCGAGGTCTACACTCTACCTGCCCTTTTCCTACACAATGTCGTTGTGGGGAACACAAACACATCAGCCGAGTTGATTTTCTGCTTGCGCACCATGGTGCGGTTGCACCGGCTTAAGTTTTTAAGGATTCTTGTACCTCCAGCCTCTTCAGTGTTCTCACGCAACCGGTGTCTTCTCCGGCACCCAGACCTCCCCCATGAATTCATGCCCGCACACCAGCAACTCTTGGGGCACTGTTCCAGTGCCGCGGCCCGTAGCAGTTACGGGGTGGTACCTGTTTTGTACCAGCTGGTAAGTATCTGCAACAGCGTCCCTGGTGGGCTCCACCTTATTCCAGGTGTGGCCCACAGAGCCAACGCTGCAGCCCCATTTGCCCACCTCACCCATTTCTCCCTGTCCTCTCGTGCCCCCTCCACCCTTCGGCTGCACACAGCAAACGCTGCAGATCAAAGACTCCCTCTTCGTTTCTCTCCAGAGGATCGAGGTCTCAGCTTCTCCATTCTGTGACAACTGAAGACCAGCTGGGGCTTGTGCCCCTCCCCACAAGGGGATGTTCAAAATGTCCACTTTGTAGGTAGCACCAAGTACGTAAGAGCATTCTCTCTTTTATTATCGTGACAAATCTGGAATCATCACAAGGACGCTGCTTAAAGCAAAAATGTGCCACAAAGAAAATGCAACTGTGGGTAACTAGACGATCCACACCAGGGTTTGAAAATTATTCCAACTAGTGACTAGCACTTTGCACAAGCAGCAACCCCAAATGAAGGCACTGGAGGATGAGGGTACCAGGTGCAGAATCTGAGAAATTGCTCCAGCAACGCTCATGCAAAGCACTGGCCTTCATGCTCTGATGGTAATGCACTCATTTCTCCAACTTCCAGCACACTAAATGCAAGTGTAGTTTAATGATGGCAACTGGATTGAAAGGTAACTGGAAGCTGAAAATAGACACTTTGCTTCATTATAATAATCCTCTACCAGAAATGTTTGTTGTGTAAAAAAAAAAAAAAAGCACTATTCCCTAGGCACCTGTTTACAAAGGAATTGCCATTCAAGATTTTAAGGGTATAACCATTAACACTTTTTAAGTCATGAATGCTAATAAGCTTATAAAAAAACAAACACATCTGCATTTATTTAAAAATTTTGATTTTGATCAAGGACCCAATATGACTGAATCCTATTTCAGGTACATAAAAACGTGAGAGTAATAAATTCAAACCATAAGCCTATTCTGCTCACCTGATTTCTTTCTAATGCCATTTTCTTCTCTCTTGTTTAAGTAGGCATCATGCCCAGCACACAGCCCAGTGCGGTGCTTAAACTCAGACCCTGAGATCAAGAGTCAGACACTCAACTAACTAAGCCCCCCAGGTGTCCCAAAGCAATTTTTTTCTACTCCTCTTTTCATTCCTATTCATTCCCCAAAATCGGGCACCCTACCATGCTTCATACAACTTCTTATGAGAGGCGAGACGTTAACAGCTAATATCACCCTAAATGGGGAAACACTGACAGCCTTCTCTCTATAGTCAGGAACAAGACAGGGATGTCCACTCTCACCACTTTTATTCACTACAGTACTGGAAGCCCTAGCCACAGCAATCAGACAACAAAAAGAAATACAAGGAGTCCCAATCAGGAAAGAAGAAGTAAAACTTTCACTATTTGCAGAAAACATGACAATACATAGAGAAAACCTGAAAGACTCCACCAAAAAACTGCTAGAACTGATAAATTCAGTAAAGTGGCAGGATACAAAATCAACATACAGAAATCTGTTGCATTTCTGTACACCAATAACGAAGCAGCAGAAAGAAAAATTAAGGATTCAATCCCCTTTACAATTGCACCAAAAATAATATGATATCTAGGAATGAACTTAACCACAGAGGCGCAAGACCTGTACTCTGAAAACTATAAAACACTGATGAAAGAAACTGAAGAGGACACAAAGAAATGGAAAAACATCCCATGTTCATGGATTGGAAAAACAAATATTGTTAAGATGTCAATACTACTCAAAGCAATCTACAAGTTTAATGCAATCCGTATAAAAATACCAACAGCATTTTCACAGAGCTACAAAAACAACGCTAAAGTTTGTATATATATTACAAAGAGACTTTGAATAGCCAAAGTAATCCTGAAAAAGAAAACAAAGCTGGAGGCATCACAATTCTGAACTTCAAGTTAGATTACAAAGCTATAATATTCAAACCAGTATACTACTGGCATAAAAACAGACACAAAGATGAATGGAACAGAAGATCCATAAATGAACCCACAACTAATGGTCAATTAATCTTCGACAAAGCAAGAAAGACTACCTACTAGGGAAAAGACAATCTCTTCAACAAATGATGTGGGAAAAACTGGACAGCAACACACAGAAGAACGAAACTGGACCACTTTCTCACACCATACACAACAATAATTCAAAATGGATTAAAGTCCTAAATGTGAGACCTGAAACCATAAAAATCCTAGAAGAGAAGACAGGCAATAACTTCTTTGACATCGGCTGTAGCAACATATTTATGGATATGTCTCCTGAGGCAAGAGAAACAAAATAAAAAATAAACTGTTGGGACTACATCAAAATAAAAAGCTTCCGCACAGCAAAGAAAACAATCAACAAAACTAAAAGGCAACCTACTAAATGGGAGAAGATATCTGTAGGTGACAGATCTGATAAAGCGCTAGTATCCAAAGTATATATAAAGAACTTATAAAACTCAACGCCCAAAAAATGAATAATCCAATTAAAAATGGGCAGAAGACATGAATATACATTTTTCCAAAAGAAAAATACAGATTGCCAACATACACATAAAAAGATGCTCAAAAAGAAAAAAAAAAGATGCTCAACATCCCTTATTATCAGGGAAATGCAAATCAAAACCACAATGACATATTACCTCACACCAATCATAATGGCTAAAATCAGTAACACAAAAAACAACAGGTGTTAGGATGTGGAGAAGGGGGAACTCTCTTGCATTACTGGTGGGAATTTAAACTGGTGCAGCCATTCTGGAAAACAGTACGGGGGTTCCTCAAAAAGTTAAAAATAGAACTACCCTATGATCCAGCAATCACACTACTAGGTATTTATCCAAAGAATACAAAAACACTAATTCAAAGGGATATATGCACCACGATATTTATAGTAGCTTTATTTCCAATAGCCAAATTATGGAAACCGTCCAGATATCCATTGACTGATGAATGGATAAAAAAGAGGTGGTGTATGTAAATGTGTGTGTGTACATATATACATACATACATACATACAATGGAGTATTACTCAGCCATAAAAAGAATGAAATCTTGCCATTTGCAACACCACGGATGGAGCTAGAGTGTTATGCTAA
The DNA here is from genome assembly GCF_016509475.1 of Prionailurus bengalensis. Taxonomy (NCBI): domain Eukaryota; kingdom Metazoa; phylum Chordata; class Mammalia; order Carnivora; family Felidae; genus Prionailurus; species Prionailurus bengalensis. The sequence goes on from NC_057358.1 coordinate 116,102,704, forward strand.
GTGAAATAAGTCAGTCAGAGAAAGACAAATACCTTATCATTTCACTCATATGTGGAATTTAAGAAACAAATAAGGGGCACTGGGTGGCTCAGCTGGCTAAACATTCAACTTCAACTCGGGTCACAATCTCACAGTTCATGAGTTCCAGCCCCACGTTGGGCTCTGAGCTGACAGCTCTGAGCCTGCTTCAGATTCTCGAACTCTCTGCCCTTCCCCCACTCACATGTGCACACGCTCTCTCTCTGAAAAAAAAATTTTTTTTAAATGAGCAAAGAAAAAAGAAGAGATAAACCAAGAAACAGACTCTTAACTACAGAGAACTGATGATTACCAGAGGGGAGGGGGATGGGTGAAGAGGTGATGGGGATTCAGGAGCGCGCTTGCTGTGATGAGCACCAGGTGATGTATGGAACTGCTGAATCATTATATTGTACACCTGTAACTAACAGTACTCTGTATGTTAACGAATTTAACTAAAAACTTAAGAGGCACCTGGTTGGCTCAGTCGGTAGAGCGTGTGACTCTTGATCTCAGGGTTGTAAATTCAAGCCCCACACTAGGTGGAGAGATGGCCTAAAAATAAAATCTTAAAAAAGAGAGAGAGAGAAAGAAAAACTTAAAAAAAAAAAAAAAAGAGGCTGGGTGCACAGAGTAAGGGAAGAGACAAAATCGTCGAACATTTTTTTCTCTTATGCTACCCCTACAGTCTGCCCAGCCTGTGGAGGTACACTGGGGGGTGATGGTGATGTGATGGTCAGGTAATGACGACAGCAGCTACAATTATGTATATACTCTGTTCCAGACATGTCAAAAATATATTCTAACTCTCTCTCTCTCTCTCTCTCTCTCTCTCTCACACACACACACACACACACACACACAAACAAGGAATACTTTTAAAATCATTTTTTGGGGGACACCTGGGTGGTTCAGTCAGTTAAGTGTCTGATTCTTGATCTCGGCTCAGGTCAAATCTCTTGGTTCATGAGATTCAGCCCTGCATCAGGCTCTGCACTGACAGTGCAAAGCCTGCTTGGGATTCTCTCTCTCCGTCCCGCCCCCATGCTCAAGCACGCGTGCTCTCTCTCTCTCAAAGTAAATAAATTCAAAAAACACTTTAAAATATAATTTTTTGATTGCAAGTAACAGAAAACATGGCTAACTGTAGCTTACAGAAATGGGGCTCTATTTTCCTTGTGTAACAAGAAATCTGGATATAAAGAATTCCAGGGATGCTTGGGAGCATGCTTAGGCCAAGGGGTTGCTGTCTCTGTGACTCTCCGGGTCTCCCCCATCGCAGTCATGAAGTGGCTGCAGTGGTTTCCACACATCACATCCAAGCAGGGCTACATTCAGAGCAGGAAGCACAGGAGGAGGTTCTCCTCCCCAACCCCCCTCTTGCCCAGGAAGAAAATCCCCCAGGAGCCCCCCTGCAGACTTCCCCTACATCTCAGACCAGAAGGCACTCACGTACTTGTCTCTAAGCCCAGGGGCATGGCCCATTTTCCTGAGTTTAAGTGACTTTTGCCTGACTTTGGTAGTGGCTTTGGGGCAAACAAGATACAGCCTGACACAGTGCTATCATCTCTAACCTATAGCTGAGCAGACCAGATCTCAGTGAGGTGAGGTGACCGTGACCTGCCAAAGGTCACAGGTGGTAAGTGGTGGAGCAGGGATTCAAAACCAGGGATCAGGCTGTTTGTTATTCCACTGAACGGCCTCTCTGACTCCAGCGGTCCCTCCTGCTGGGACCCAATCATCTCTACTTAGGAAGCCCCCCTCTTTTTTTCTTTCATTTTTTCTTAAGATAACCACACTAAGTCTGTGAATTCAACAGAAGAACTAAGTCCAAATCGGTTGGGTCAAAAGCACCTGAGGTATGGATGTTTCTGCTCTGCAGAGAACAGTCACATCCTAATCACCTGGGTCAGGGGTTGGACCCCTTTAACCCAAAGGTCACCAGGGGAGCAGCCATCCTGTTAACGGAGCCACAGGGACTGCAGGTAACAGAGACACGGGGCAAGTGAAGCCTAACAAAGACGTCATCCTCAAGAGTGAGGAGCAAAGCCTTTTGTAAAACTGCAGGCGTCCAGCGTGCACCTCCACCTCGGTCCCAGGCGGCACTGGGCATTACTTAGCGTTTTACTGCAGGCGCCGGGAGGCAGCAGTGGGGGCAGACAATGAAAGGTTCCCAGGGCACACACTACTGCCTGGGCAGCTTTCTTAACCCCTCGGAGCTCCGCCGCCTTTAACCATACAACGGAAATAACAGCAGAACGTAGGTCACAGCACTTCTTTGAGAATTAAAAGATACAATACACGTTAGAGGATTAACAAAACGCTCACTGGAAGAACATCAGTACAGGAGCGGTGGAGTGATACTGGCAGGAGAAACAAACGAATGCTTGCCCCGTAACCTCCAGGGTTTGAAAGATTTCAAGGCACTATCAATTTGCCTCACTATCCTCTCAGCTCTGAGCTTAAAAGTCTGCCTACCTTCTCCCTAAACTCACTCGACTGTGAACAATCACCCCCCAAAACAACCCACAGATAAAGTGTAAAATTTGATATCACGCATCTTGTTTTATTTTTATTCTGTGTATATGATTTCTTGTGTATTTGTGCGTGTGTATAAAGTATCCCAAGGAATCAAGAGAATGTACATACATTTTACGTGCATTTTACATAAGAAGAGAATAATGAAACACCCACATACCCACCCCATAGTTTACAAAAATGAGTGATATCAGTATATTTGAAGCCCTTTGTGTCTTTCTAGAATTCCTGGGCCCTTCCTCCCTCCCCCACGACCCCCTCCCTGCATAGGTAAACATCAATCTGGATTCTGAGTTAATCATTCTGCTTTCTTTATAGCTTCATCACATATATATGTATTTGTAAGCAATAAATCATTTAATTTTGCTTTATTAAACTTCACGTAAGTGAAATTACATAGTAGGTATTCTTCTGCAACTTGCTTTTTCATTGAATATTCATTTTTTTAGTTTTACGTGTTTATACACATAATTATACTTTGTTCATTTTCACTGCTATTATAATATAGCAATATAATCTGTTGTAGGAATATGTCACTCTTTACTCACCCATTCTCCTGTTTTTGGATATTGCCTTGTTAACCTCAAGATAGACAGGCTTACACAGATCCTAAATATTTAGCATAACCATACAATTTACTCTCTAATCTGAGCCACGTTTGAGAGTGAAGGGGAATGCTATTAATAATTACACCAAGGGGTGCCTGGGTGGCTCAGCTGGTTAAGTGTCTGACTCTGGATTTCAGCTCAGGTCATGAGGTCACTGTGGGACTGAGCCCTACGTTGGGCTCTGCACTGAAGGCACAGAGCCTACTTGGGATTCTCTGTCTCTCTCTCTGCCCCTCCCCCACTTGTGCTTTCTTTCTCTCTCTCAAAATAAATAATTACAAAATATATACAAAGACAACAGGCATAAACAAGATTGCATGTCACACCATAAATACTGAATATTTTCTCAGGATTTCTTTTTTTTTTTTTAATTTTTTCAATGTTTATTCATTTTTGAGACAGTGAGAGTGCGAGAACACAAGCCACGAGCAGAGGAAGGGCAAAGAGGGAGACACAGAATCCGAAGCAGGCTCCAGGCTCTGAGCTGTCAGCACAGAGCCCGACACAGGGCTCAAACCCACAAACCGTGAGATCATGACCTGAGCTGAAGTCGGACGCTCAACTGACTGAGCCACCCAGGCGCCCCGATTTTCTCAGGATTTCTTAAGCATTCTCCTAAAGTGAAGACTGAGGCATTTAAGTCCAAGCCTGCTTCACTGTGGTTATTAGTTCACACTTCAGAAGTTGTTAGATTCTGCATTTGGTATATAACCCTGAAGGAAAGCCCTAACAATTATTCTTTCTATCCTGGGAAGAAGAAAAGCAAATTCTTTAGGAGGTAGATGGGAAAAATGCAGAGCTTCCCAGCCTCTGCTATCTCAGACATTCAGTTTATCATCATGGTTTGAAGAAAATTCCAACTACAATGATAACAGCAAAGATAAAATTTTATTTTTTATATGTTTATTCATTTTTGAGAGAGAGAGAGAGAGCACGCAAGTGTGAGCACATGAGCGGGGGAGGGGTAGAGACAGTGGAGGACAGAGGATCTGAAGCAGGCTCTGCCCTGACAACAGTGAGCCCCATGCGGGGCTTGAACTCATGAACCATAAGATCATGACCTGAGCCAAAGTTAGATACTCAACCAACTGAGCCACCTAGGTGCCCCAAAGATAGAATTGTAAAGGCCTTAAAATCCAAGTCCTTGTTCTGAGCCAGGACAGGAATAATGGCTTAGTACCTACTGCCTCACTTAATCTTGACTACAACCCTGTGTGGCAGATGTGGAAAATGAAGCTCACAGAGGTAGAGCAACTTGTCTAAGGTCACACTGCACAAAAGGGGTAGATATCAAACACCGTCTCTAAGTAGGTAACCATACAATTTATTACACACCCATTTTGTATAATAAATGACATGTTGGGGAGTGAAAAGGGGGTGTTGTTACAGCAACGGCACAGGAAGACAGGTGTAAACCGGGACTGTCCAAGGCACACGAGGACATGCGATCACTCCAGTTCTAGCTTTCCAAGGCGCTGTTGTAACCTTCCAGGTTTAGACACAAGTGATTGGGGGACTAGTCAGATTTTGGATCCAAATTTCTGCTGTTCACATTCCTTCTGGGTGGAGATGCACCTCCCCTGAAGGATATTTATAGTCCCTTACCCCTTCCTCTTCAGGACAGCTGCAAGACCCGGGAAGCATCCAGTAGCATCCTTGCATCCAGCACAGCAGGTTGGAGAGGATCGTAGTTTGCATCCCCGAGATTCATAATTAAATTAGAGCAACACTCCTCCCCCCCAAAGCATCTGAACAAACATCGCCTGTTCAGAGCTGCCAGCAGCAGAATTAATGTCCCATTCACTGGAGCAGTCACAGCTCTGAGAGACCGAGACCACATTCTCTGACTGGGGGATCTGCAGCCCCCTCCTTCAGCAGGTCCCTTGAGACCCCCAGCCTCACTCCTATCTGCCCACATGTATGCTCACACTCTGTCTCCCCCTACCCTCTCTCTCTCACACACATACACACACACACGATAGTTTTTTTTTTAAAGAAACGTTTTGTCATTCATCAAGAAACACCACTGAAGATATGTGCACTTTTCTGTATGTTTCTTATAAGATTTTATTTTTAAGTAATCTCTACGCTCAATGTGGGGCTTTAACTCCCAACCCCGAGATCAAGAGTCATACATTCCACTGAATGAGCCAGACAGGGGCCCCTTTATATATGTTATACTTGAAGATAAAAGATTTACTTTCTAAAAGTCTAAAACTAAACAAAACAAAACAAAAACCTAAAACTAAAGCCTCTTTTAGTCAAGTACTCTGTTACCTGTACCTAAATTATTTTCACTGTTAAACTACCTGTGTGACCTTGGACCTTGGGTAAGTCCCTTAATTTCTGTGTGTCTATTTATCTGTAATATCACCTAATGTTGTAGAGTGGACACAAGAAGCACTGGATACAAATACATGAAACATGCTTAGCGAGTGCTTGGCACACAAGTAAGCCCTGAAAAAATGATAGCTGTCTGACTTAGTGGTATTCCACCCTGGGACTTCTAGCTCTATCATCTTCTCTGGACAGGGCAAGGGCGAGGGCATAATGAAATGGACAAATTCATCTAACCCTACTGGGGGGCAAAGGAAAGGAATGGGTGAACCCCTTCTGGAGGACAATCTGGCCATATGTACCAAGACCCCAAAAATGTGTGTACCCAGTAATCACGCTCTAGGAATCTATCCTAAGGAGATGAGGCATGCAAACAAGATTCATGTCCGGCATCGCTGTTACTTATGTGCACTTGCATGTTATATATAAAAGTCAATATCTGGAAACAATTTCTATACCAGGAAATCGTTAAAGAACTTCGAATGACACGGGAAAGTTGAACATAAAAGCAAGAGGACAGGGCGTCTAACTCAGCGGGAAGAGCATGTAACTCTTGATCTCAGGGGATGTGTGTTCAAGCCCCATGTTGGAGATAGAGCTCACTAAAAACAAAATAAACTTTAAAAGCAAGAGGCCTATCCATACCCATTAAAAAACAGTAATATGCATAAAAAAGATTAGAAGAAATTAAACCAAAATTTAAGCTAATTAGGAGGATAGTGCTACAGTAATCTACATTGTTTCCTTATACTTTTCTATATTTTTAATTATTTTGTAAGTTTATATTACCATTTATAACCAGAAATATAAATGTTAAACAAAGAATTTGTGTCCTCCCAAGGCCTCTGAGGTTATGGCCAACTGCAAACGATCATATCTGATGAAGGACACTACACAATGGAAGATGCCTGAAGGAAGGTGACTGACAGTCTGGCAAAAGGCTTGAACAACAAGCCACAGAAGAATGGCAGAAGGAACGGGATGTGCACCCTGAGGAAGCTGTCATGTGGAAGAAGGATTACACTCACTCCACGAGGCTCCGGGGGTCGAACCAAGACTATGGGCCAAAGGTGTGAGAAGGGGAGCACACACACACTGTGTGATCATGCTATCAACCTCAGGCTTCCTTCCTGCCCACCAGTAAGGAGCTCCACCAGAGGTGGCCAGTGGATTCTTTTGCGAGCATGTGGGCAACAACACAACACCGTCCTGAGTCCATCTTCTACCAGCCTCCCAGACCAGTGCACTGTGCACAACCAACCACATGAGTCAGGATCCCTGAAATTCATACAATGAACATCAGCCTGGGCTTAAGTTAAGTACCTGGCTCTCCTTTTAATCTCTCTCCCATGCCCTGTAAGCAAGTGTCCTCAGATTTTACACATATTGGGCGATTTCTCTCCATTTTTTCTGCTTGACCATCTTAGCCCAAGCTGCCATCACCTCTCTCTTCCATGGACCACTAAAAATGGCTTCCTAACTAGTTTCTCTTCTCTTTCCACGTGTGCCTCCAGTCCATTTGCTACACAGAAGCTCGAATGGTTTTCTTAGGCTAAAGTAAAAAAATGATTCACACGACCACAAGACTCACACTGGAGACTCCAGACTTTAACAGGGCCCTTTCTCACTGCCCCCGCACTCCAACCAAGCTGGCCACCTTTCAGGTTCCTCATTTGCACTCAACTCTTTCCACATGCCAAGCCACTCCATCCCCAACTGTCTTCACCCCTCTGGAACTCAAACTTCAGGTATCATTCCCTAGTTTAAATCTCACAATGGCATCTCAATGCCCTAAGGATCCTTCACGTGGCTTATAGGATTTCTGTGAGCTAGCCACAACTAACCAGTCAGCACCTATAGCCTCCAGGCTCTCAATGAAAGAGAATGCCTCTGAGTCCTTCAAATGCACCAGCATTCCCTTGTCCCTTGGTTTTTATGCATGTTGCTTCTTATGCCTGGAAAAATCTTGTGGCTAATTCTTATCACCTTTAGGGTTCAGCCTAAATGTTACTTCCTCAGGAAGCTGTCCCTTAGCTCCAAATACTGGCTTAAGTGTCTCTGTGTGTGTGCCTACACCACCTGTAATTATTCCATCATATCATTTATTATACGCCACTGTAATTTTATTTCCTAATATTTGGTAAACTATATGCTGGCAGGGACGGCATCTGTATTGCTCAGAACTGTTGAGTTAATGAGTAAATACACGACTTTCCCTCCATGAATGAGCATGTTAAGGTAAAAAAAAAAAAAGGAAAATAACAGATCTCAATAGGAAATATTCTAATAAGTGGTATTGTCTTCCTAGAATAATGAAGCAAATCTGATTTCACTCAATTACCTTGTCCTAAACAAAGGTTCATGGGTCGTCACTTTTATTTTCACTACTTGGCACAGTAATTATTTTCCACCAGCATCTGAATGCCCTGGGGCAATCTTCAGTATGCACACAAAAGAATCAATAGGCACTAAACAGACTAAAAAGATGTATAACACTGAATTCAAAAAATGGCAGGATATACAAGGAAAGTAAATCAGGAAAACACTGCTAGACATAGGAGTAATAAGCAAAAAATAAATCTTCCATAGTCTGCTTCCCTAAAGCCATAAATAGCTCCTATGAATTCAATAAAATTATTCATGCGAAAGACCTTCAGAATCCCAAACCCTGGTCTGGGTCCTGGCATGGATTCAGGGTCGAAGTTACAACAAACAGGGCCACTGCCCCGTGTGCCTGTACCTGATGACCTTATGGAGCCATCATAACTAACTCTGGATTGCCTACCTCCAAACCTCTTTATATTTGAGAAAAATACACTTCCATCTCATTTCATAGTGAACAGTTTTGTGAGAAACATTGTCCTTTCCACTTATCCCAGGTCAGTCTATTTCAATGCACTGGTCCTAGCTCTCTACTCTGGAGCAAGGCATCCCAGTTTGCTCCCCTTTACACATCAGCCCTACAAATGTCTAGAGACGCCGTGGGATCCACCCTCACGGAGGAAAACCTCAGTGTCCATGTAACCTTGGGCAAGTTGCCTAAGTGTTCTGTGCCTCATTCTTCACCTACAAGGTAAAGGAAGACTCCTTCCTTTTCTCTCTCTTTTCTCAGAAATATTGCTCACAGGTGGGGCGCCTAGGTGGCTCAGTCAATTAAGCGTCTGACTCTTAATCTCAGCTCAGGTCTTGACCTCAGGGTCATGAGTTTAAGCCCCACACTGGGCATGAAGCCTACTTAAAAAACATATACATATATACACGTGTGTGTGTGTGTGTGTGTGTGTACACAAAGAGAAGAGCAAAAGTTCTTGAGCCAGATGGAGGTTCAAATCACTGCATGGCTATGTGATCTTGGGCAAGCACTTAACCTCCACAAGCCAGTTTTCTCATCTTTAAAATGCCTTGCTTTGCAGGGCACTGTAAGGATCGGATGAGATAGTGAACGTGAAGCACTTACCATAGAGGCTGATATTCGTAGGCCCAGGAGCTCTCACCACAAAACAGCAGCTATTATCATCTCCTTTTCCTCCGTGTAGTACTGTCAGCTATGGCAACAGCAGCTAACAATTACTAAGCACTCGTGTCGGGCACTGCCTAAGCATATTTCACAAACGTAAGTCATTTAATTCCCACATCCAGGCAAGCACTAATATAATCTCCATTCTACAGATGAGGAAACTGAGGCATGAGATGCCAACTACCTTGCCGAGGTCACACAGCTTAGAGAGGCGAGTCCAGTCAATGTGACTCCAGGGCCCCTGCTGTTACTGCCAGAATACACCATACTGCTGGCTATCTATAGGCACTGTCATGTCTGCCAAGCAATGTGAGAAGTTCCTCAGGGCATGGCCTGCACCGTCTACTTCTCAGTGTCCTCCATAGCAGCCACCAGAGAATCTTACCCACCACAAGCCCTTCAAGTCCCTGTGGTAACAGATTAGCAGACAAGTGACAACAGAATCAATTAACCAGTTTCCAAAACACCTATATTGTCAGATGACCTCTCAGTAGACCATTTGTCTCCTGAACCAAGATGGGCCTAAAGTGAGACACCAAAGGGTCTGTGCCACAGGAATGGAAGATCCCTCCACCCAGAGCACAGCTCTTGGACGTTAAGAATGAGATCCCTAAAGCCTTGACAAACTCTGAAAACAATTCTGACCAGTGTTTATATGCTTCTAGAGTCTGAACTGTCTGAGTTTAAGGCCTCTGTCTTTCATTTAAATTAAAATACCTGCCAGAGAGAATGAAATGCACCCCAGAGTTTCCCCCTTGGAACTGATGGACCACAGAACTATTTATGCTGTTATTATCAGGGACATTTCTGAGTATATCACCATGCAAATAAGGGGCTAGGGAATGCAGGTGATAGGACACAAACCTCATCAATATAGAATCTATTAATTTGGAACATCATCATTCATAGTTCTGAATTTTAAATTATCTATAAAGAAAAATGACATGAATAACTGAATAAACACAATCAATTCATCCATTCTATTAATACTTATGTGAATCTATCATGGGCCAGCACTAGAGTAATATCATAGATGTTATTCCATATAATTCTCTTTAAAAGAGAACTCTTTAGTGCAAAAAGTTATGTCTACAATTCAAAATAAGTTTTAAGTCCAGAAAATTCAATTGTGGTATATTCACATAATGGAATGCTACGGTAACATATTCATAAGAAACTGCTGAACAGAAAAAGCCAGAGGTGGAACTCTAAGTATCCCATTTGTACTAAAAAAAAAAAAGAAAAAAAAGATGATGAAGAAGATACATACGCAAGTGAATATGCAGTGATATGATTGGGAAGGCTAGTCAAGAACATCCAACGGTCTGAGATGAAAAAGGAATTTTTTTTTTGTTGTACTACTGTAATGTGGAGTTTACCATTTTCACGTTGTTTTCATAATATTAAAGTTTACTAAAAGAGGCTAGCATGAGTTATTATTTATTGGCTCATGCTGAGCACAGCATCTGGCACATAATTGGAATTTTAGTATTTAGTGCACAAATGTAAATAAATGATGCTATTCATTACCATTTAACACATTTACATTTTCCATTCACTATATCAGGTTCCCACTCTAATCGTGCAAGTGAAAACACACTGGAGTGAGTCCAAGTCCCTGTATGTGTTTAAAGAAATACAATTGCAATGAATCTGAAAAATATTCTGTAACTCACACTTTTCCTTTATGCTCCCAGCCCTATTCTCTCTCGAGCTCTGCTCTACACTCTACACACACACACACACACACACACACACACACACACACACACTCTCTCTCTCTCTCTCTCTCTCTCTCTGTCTCTCTCTCTCTCAGGAAAACAGTTCACTGACAAAAGAAAAAGAATTAAGAAATGCTTTACTGACCAATTCAGGTTGGTCAGTAATGTTTTTTTAACCAGATGCTGATTTGAGGAAGGCAAATCTATAAATATGCATTACCACTTAATTGGCCCTACCAATTAATTTTTCATGTATCTTTTGAAAAGCGTTGGTACAGATTCCTTTGGAAAAAATCTGCACCATTCCTAACAGTAAGCACACAGACGTTCTGAGCAGTGAGAGGAACCGTTAATGCACCCTGCAGGCCTATCAACAGCACTATACTCCGGGTTAAGAAGTTTGGGGCGCCTGGGTGGCGCAGTCGGTTAAGCGTCCGACTTCAGCCAGGTCACGATCTCGCGGTCCGTGAGTTCGAGCCCCGCGTCAGGCTCTGGCCTGATGGCTCAGAGCCTGGAGCCTGTTTCCGATTCTGTGTCTCCCTCTCTCTCTGCCCCTCCCCCGTTCATGCTCTGTCTCTCTCTGTCCCAAAAATAAATAAACGTTGAAGAAGTTCTTAAGGTACACCGGACAGGACCAGCCTCTCCTGCTGCAGCAGTGACAGCAAGCCGGGAAAATGGAAACTGACAGTGCTTGTTTTTTTCAGTGATGACAAAGGTAGAGCAAACTATGTATCTGCTGTGAGTGTGTGCATTAGGTTGTTTTTTTTGTTGGACTTCCTCTCCCAGTAACAGCAACTAGGGGGGAAAAAAAAGACATCTGGTAACTTCTTTAGGGAAAATCATAACAGATTTGTGGGTGTAACTCTATTCAATCTGTTTCGTAAATAAACCCCAGGCAATGGCATCAATGAAAAATCTTTTAAAAGACAATTTTAATAAGAGCAACGTCCTGGAAACTAAAGTTTTGATATCCCAGTAAGACCCATCCTGTATGGAACTCATTACGTACTGGCACAGTGCAAAGCACTGGGTAGGCAAGTGAAAGTTTAATTCTCACAACTCCATGAGGTGTCACTACTATCCCCATTTTGTAGATGAAGAAACTGAGGCACACTGAGATGAACTTATCTGCCCAAACTCACACAGCTAGTGAGCAAAAGAAGTGGAATTCAAACCCAGTTTGGAAGAACCCCAGGGCATTCTGGAGCATAACGTTCCAACAAGCTCAACAGGCCTATCAAAGAGAGAACAGTAAGAATTAGAGGGACAAGGAAGGAGCTCTCTTTATGCACTGAGAGAGCAAAAGGCAAGCTGAACCCTGCAAACCACCCCACCCCCTAAAGTGGAATATATATAACATTCCTCAGGTACTAAGAACAAAGGCAGGGGAAAAACAAAATGTTCAGCTGATAAAGATCACAGTCATGTAGGACATGAAACTCCACAACTGTCTGTAACTGTCTTACTGATCTACAAGAAAAACACAATCTCAATAATGGTCAGACCTCCAGGAACCTATAGACTCGGTTTCCTGGAGCCCTATCATCACCTTCACCTCCACAGGACAGAAAACCCTGTGAAAAATCAGTCACTCCTCATAATCACAAGGCAGTTCTTTCTGCCCACGGGTCCTGTCCCAGTGCTATAATCAAAACACCTTTTTGCACTGTAAAACGTCTCAAGAATTCTTTTTTGACCGTTGGTCTTGACGATCCCACATTACTATGACTTAGGCACATAAGCACAGCAGGCCAGGTACGGTAGGCAGAACAGCAGGCCTGGCACTCGGAAGCCTGGGGTCGTCTGGTTCTACAATGAGCAGACCTGCTTGCACCACTTAGCCTGTCCAAGCCTTGTTCTCTTCAGCTGTAAGACAAGGCAGCTGGGCTGGAATACACTTCAGCTCTAAAACTGCACATCAAGTAGAAACACAAGTATATAGAAATGATCTGGCCGCAATGGTAGAGAAGAAAGTTGAACTGTACAGAGCATACAATTGAGCACATCACGTCAACTTTGCGAGAAAAACCCTGGCAGATGGCATCCATCAGCAGTCAGCCTCCAATATAATTGCAACAATGACCTCCAGTGGCCACTGCTAAATCCAGCTGTCAATTTTTGGTCATCTCTGACTGATCAGTGGCATCTGATAGAGCACACTACTCTTTGAAACCTTTTCTTCACCCGACTTCTAAGAAACTAGCCTCTCCTCAATTTTCCCCTACATCACTGGCTGCTCCTTCAAGTCTTCTCTGCTACTCGATACTCACAGTCCCAGCCTGTGCAGGGCCCCAGGGTCTAGTCCCAGACCTCTTTCCTCTAACATTCTTGTAATCCACATGCTGATGACTCGCATGTATCTATCTCCATCCCAGAACTCCTGGCTCTTACATTCAGCTGTCTACTCAGCACCTCTGCTAGGATGTCTAACCGGCTGTGTCCCCAGATGAGCCCCTACATTTCCCGAGTAAAGGGTCAACTGCAGGAAATGAACACTTCGCTCTTTTGGGAGCTCAGACTAGGGGATCTTAAACCCCAAGTCTTTACAATAGTTTGCCAGTCCTTCTTGGACATATCCCTGCTCACTCCCCAGTTATCTCTCAGATCTCTTCTCCAGTTACTCTTCTCCACCCCCAGCCACTCTAGCCAGCCAAGCTTATGCTCTTACCATACTTGCTACTTAGAACACTCCCCTCCCCCACCCCCAGCCCCGTGGAGTCCCACCGGCTCATTCCCTCGCCTTCTCAGGAATTTGTTCAAATATCACCTTTCAGTGATGACTTTCTATTTAAAAAAATATTTTTTTTTAACGTTTATTTATTTTTGAGACAGAGAGAGACAGAGCATGAACAGGGAAGGGGCAGAGAGAGAGGGAGACACAGAATGGGAAGCAGGCTCCAGGCTCTGAGCCATCAGCCCAGAGCCTGACACGGGGCTCGAACTCACGGACCGTGAGATCATGACCTGAGCTGAAGTCGGACGCTTAACCGACTGAGCCACCCAGGCGCCCCGAGGACTTTCTATTTTAAATTGCAACCTGCCAGGGGCACCTGGTGGCTCAGTTGGTTAAGCATCCGACTTTGGCTCAGGTCATGATCTCACGGTTGGTGGATTCGAGCCTAGTGTCAGGCTCTGTGCTGACAGCTCAGAGCCTGGAGCCTGCTTCCGATTCTGTGTCTCCCTCTCTCTCTGCCCCTCCCCTGCTCATGCTCTGTCTCTGCCTCTCAAAAATAATAAATAAACCCTAAAAAAAATTGCAGTTGCAATGTGCCCTTAGGGCACTCTTTTTGCCTGTTCTTTTTTTTTTTTTAATATTTATTCTTAAGTTAGTTAACATACACTATAGTTTTGGCTTCAGTGGAATCCAGTGATCATCACTCACATATAACACCCAGTGTTCATCCCAACAAGTGCCCTCCGTAATGCCCCTCACCCATTTTCCCCACCCCCATCGACCTCAGTTTGTTCTCTGTATTTAAGAGTCTCTAATGGTTTGTCTCCCTCTGTTTTTATCTATTTTTTTCCTTCGTAAACGTCTGCCATGTGATAAATACTATATTCCTGTATTTCATTACTGCCTATATTCTCTAACTACAACATAAGATCCAAGAAGGGGGAAGGGTCCGTCTTGTTCACCGATTATCTCCAACACCTAGAACAGTACGCACAACGTAGTAGGCATCCCTTCTGGAAAAAAATGCTTCAAACTACTATCTCCACGCATAGTTTGTGAAGGGTAGCAGAATATGCCACCCCAAAATATGCTACTTTAGAACAAGGATTATTTTTGAGCTGAAGACAACTAAGAAGCAGATACAGAAAAAAACTCTCTGCTTTCCCCCTATTTGCCTAAAAAGAGGACCTGAATTTGTCAAGGTGCCCCCATCCCCTCTTTACCAGGAGGAATGGAAGTTAATCGCCAGAGGCAGTAGACCCTCACCAGCCCAGGAAAGGCACCAGAGGAATCTGTATTAACAACTTTACTAAAACTAACCCTTCTCTACCATCAGTTTCCCCGTAGATTTGCCTTCCCACAACTCGCCACAGTAGAAGCTCAAAGACCTTTTGTCTAGCTGCTTCTCTAAAAATGTACTGTTCTTTGGTAAGATGGTACATAACCCCAAGTTCTAAGTACCTCTTTCAGTTACTCATCTGCAGGGCTCCCATATGTATGCATAATGCTCAGGGTAACATACTCGTTTTTCTCTTGTTCATCTGTCTTTTGTCAGTCTGACATGCAGGGCCCCAGCTGGAGATCCTATGAGGGAAGGAGGAAAGTTTCCCACACCCTTACATTTGGGTACATCAGAGAACACACCAAGAAACAGAGGAAAATGATGAAAGCCTGTCCCAGACGCTAGTTTCTTTTCCTCTCCTCTAAAAATAGTGACCACTTTGGGTTCAAGGAGAAGTGTATACTGTGGTGTCCCAATTAGACTTCACAGTCCCAAATAATAAAGAAGTATAGTGTCTTTAAAATAATGTTTTAAAAGTATCTAAAGTAGGATCAGTATGTTATCACACACAGATTGACTTTTAACATGTGTATGACATCATACACACATTTTTTCAAGTAAAGTTGGGGAACTTGGATTCCTACAGCAATCCTGAAACTGTCTTTACATATCAATAGCCTATAATGCTATATAACTGTAGCAGATTATAGTGTCTGATTTTTCTTTCGTTTTTGTTTTGTTTTGGTTTTTCAAATTTGAAATCTGTCTTTCACACATCAGGATTCTGTAATGGCAAATGATGGTCACCAAGTAAGCGGTCAAAGTTCAAACACACCATGAAAGAGCCTGGGTCTAAGTCCCAGGTCCACAACTAGACCAGGTCTTACTATCTAGAAGAACTCTGCCGACACGCTGGACTTTTCTGACCTTTGGCTTGCTCACCTGTGGAATGGAGGCGTTAGACCCCTAGTACGATTTCCATGAGGATGAATGAAAGGCTCCACATCACACACTCAGGCAAGTGCTTGGCAAACAGGAAGCATTCAACACATAACAATTTGTCATCTTCAGACTTCACCTGAAGACTCTGGCTCTCAAATACCTTGTAGACCCCAAACTGAAGTCCTACCCATTGCAGTAAAATATTCCCTTCTTCAGTTTATGCCTAATGAAAATGCATCCATTTTACAATAAAGATAAACAAATCAAATCACCTTAAGTGCCCTAATAAGATATATGAATGCAGATCTTAAAGATAAAATTCTTGAGGGTTAAGAACTGGCCAATGGGTAAATGAACCAGTTCTTCCCAAATAACAAAGAGGAACTATGACAATATCTTTAAAATAATGCTTTAAAAGTATCCGAATTAGGATCAGTGTGTTGTTTTCATATGCAGAAGGAAGTAGAGAACAGGAAGAAAAGAGGAATCATAAGAAGAAGGTATTTGCAAATGACGTATCTAATAAGGAGTTAATATCCAAAATATAGAAAGAACTTATGCAACTCAACACCCAAAAAACAAATAACTCAATTAAAAAGTGGGCATAAGACCCAAATAGACATTTCTCCAGAGAAAATATACAGATGGCCAACAGACACATAAAAGAAGCTCAACACCACTCATCATAAGGGAAATGCAAATCAAAACTACAGTGAGGTATTACCTGACACCTGTCAGAACGGCTAAAATCAAAAACACAAGAAATAACGAGGGTTGACAAGGATGTGGAGAAAAAGGAGCCTTCCGTGCACTGCTGGTACGAACACAAATTGATGCGCGGTGGAAAACAGTATGGAGGTGCCTCATAAAGTTAAAAACAGAATTACCATACGATCCGATAATTCCACTACTGGGTATTTACCCAAAGAAGATGAAAACATGAATTCAAAAAGATACATGTACCCCTCCATTTAATGCAGCATTATTTCCAATAGCCAAGATATGGAAACAGCCCACGTGTCCATCCACAGGTGAATGGATAAAGAAGATATGGCGCACATATACAATGGAATATTACTTAGTCAGAAAAAAGAATGAGATCTTGTCATTTGTAACACCATGGATGGAGCTAGAGAATATAATGCTTAGTGAAATAAGTCAGAGAAAGAAAAATACCACATGATTTCACTTAGAGTGGAATCCGAGAAACAAAACAAAGAAAAAAGAGACAAACAGACTCAAATACAGAGAACTGGTGGTTTCCAAAGGGGTGGTAGGTGGCGGTAGGGGTGAAATAAAGGGGATGAAGAAAACACTTATCTTGATGAGCACTGAATAATGTATGGAATTGTTAAATCATTATATTGTATGCCTCAACCTAACACAACACTGTGTGTTAATTATACTTCAATTAAAAAAGAAGAAGATGAAGAAGGAAGAGGAGGAAGAGGAGAAAAAGAAAAGACACTATGTAGAAAAAGTGTGAATTTGAAAGGATTACTTCAGCATTCAGGCCAGTGTCAACCTTATTCCCTTTTTAATCAATACCCGTAGAGATAAATCAGGAGGAAGCTATATATTCCACAATACCAATTTACTAATTTGTACACCTGAAACTAACATAACATTGTGTGTCAACTACACTCAAAACAAAACAAAAAAACCTACAAACTACAATAAAGAGCACCCACATAGCTTGCATCTACCATGTGCCATTCACTGTTCCAAGTGCGTCATGTGTCCTGTCCCATTTCACATCCTCACAACATCCTCTGAGTGGGTACGAAACTAGGGCACAGAGAGCAACATGCACAAATGTCCAACAGCTGGCAAGTGGCAGAGTCAGGACTCCAACCCAGGCAGTGCAGTTCTAGGGTCTGAGCTCAGAGCCACTATGGTACACTATCCCTGATTCATGTTCCCTGATTTCAGAGAGGGACGGGTCTTTTGCTCCTAACCCTATGTGATTCCGAAAGAGGTAAATTTGCCCCCTACCCTACTCTCAGCCACAAGTGTAGTCATATATTGTGACTCAAAGTAACCAGGCAGAGTCTACCTCTGAGATTTATTCTGCTGAAGCTAGGGGAAAAAAACTATCCTTCTCCTCTCTTGGACTGAGAGCTGCAAGGTTATGACCCCAATGCGGTGAGGTCCCTTGTACCCCACTACATGGAGGCACAAGGAAATGCTTAGAGCATGGGACCAGCCATAGACAGGGGCCAAAATGGGAGATGGATAGATAGAAAGAGGGGTGGGGTAGGCTATGTGAGTCCCTGGATCTGGCTGTATCTGAGGCACACTACTTCCTGCTTTTCTAAGTTCTGGTAGGCACAGGGGAATAATAACCAATAAGACACCATCTTTATTCTTGAGGAGCTCACAGTCTAAGGTAGGAGAGCACATATGAAAACAAATACTTATACTACAGCGAGCTAGCTGGTTAATATAATTCCTGCCATGGGGCTTTTGCACTTGCTATTTCCTCTCCTGGAAACAGTATACTCCAAGATCCATAAACTGGTATATGAAGTTCCTAAGGCTGTTGTCAAAAAATATCACAAACTGGGTGGCTTCAACAACAGAAATTTATTGTCTCAAATTTCTGAAGGCTCAAAGTCCAACGTCACAGTGTCTCTTTGAGGGCTATGAGAGAGAATCTGTTCCATCCTGCCCTCCTACCTTCCAGTTGTTTGCTGGCAATCTTTGGAATCCATTGGCTTATAGATCTCTGCCATCATCGTCACGTGGCATCATCCCTGTCTACTGTCTGTCTCTAGATTTCTTTTTTAAATTTTTTTAAAGTTTATTTGAGAGACAGCAAACATGAGTGGGGGAGGGGCAGAGAGAGAGAATCAGAAGCAGGCCTCACGCTGTCAACATAGAGCCCAACACAGGGCTCAAACTCACCAACTGTGAGATCATCACCTGAGCCAAAATCAAGAGTCGGACACCTAACCAACTGTGCCACTCAGGCGCCCCAATATCTCCTTTTTAATAAGGGTACCACTCACATTAGATTAGAGGCCTATCCTACTCCAGTATGACCTCATCTTGACTAGTTTCATCTGCCACTACCCTATTCCCAAATAAAGTCACATCCTCAGGTACTGGGGGTTAGAACTTCAACATGATTTTCTTACGGGACATAATTCAAACCATAACATCTGGCCTCTTCTTACCATTCAAGTCTCAATCCAAGTATTATCTCCACAGACAGGCTGTTCCTGATCTCCAAATTGAAAGTGGCTCTCCCCCAGGAACCAGTCACTCTACCTAACTGCCCTATTTGATTTTCTTCATATACTTAGCACTACCAGAAATCACTTGTTCATTTGGTTTTGGTTTGTCTCTCCACACTAGAATGTAAACCCTATGAAATCAAGGACTTTGTCTTGTCCATTTATCCAGCGCCTAGAGCAGTGCCTAACACATGGGGGTGGTTCAATCAATACCCGTTGAATAAATGAATACATGTACCAATAAATATCACTTGTCCATTCATAAACATAATGCCAGAGAGTGCACGACTACGAATGAAAATAAAGCAAGGTAAGAGGACAAAGACATGCCACTTTGAATGGGGTGGCAGGGAAGGCTTCAGAGACACAACAATGAAGCAAACCAGAGATGGTTTCAAAGACAGTGAGGATGACTGTGGGTTGACAGCGTGACTGGAGTGAGCTCCAGGCATGACGAAGATATGAGGAAGAGTGGGGACAGCGAGGAGAGGAGGCGTGCCATAAAGGAAGCCGCGAGTCAAGGTGCCTGCATTTACTACCCTGTCTGGACCTTCAGCTTACAAAGCACTTTGATATTCCTGGCCACATAAAGTGCTCCCTTATTCGTGAAGTTGTCACAAGAGTCCTGAACCCCTCCCTCTCTGTCCCCTGGCATTTTGTTTTCGCTTCTGCTACACAGCATTTCCAGCACTTTTGCGCAATTGTTAAGTTTTCTATCTTACGTGCCTCTTGGCCCCCTCCAGTGAGCTCCTCGAGGGCAGGGACCCCAGAAGTTACTCAGCAGACGTGGAAGGAAGGGAACTTTTGACTGCCACTCCTCCTCCCTGTGGACGCTCCTTCTGCCATACAGACCAAGTTTTTCCCATTTAAAAACAAGGCTTTGGGGAGTGACCTCATGCAAAATGGCACAGCAGGAAGCTCTTGGAGTCGGCCCTCCACCAACACGGAAGGAGGTGACTAGAACCAACTACCTGGGAACCCTGGAGCCTGACGGACGCGTACGACAAGTGGGGCACAGGCTGCTGACCTTTTCTAGGCGAGCAGGGTGGGTGAACCAGCCACTGCCGCCACTCCTCAGCCCTGCGCAGCTGTGGGGAGGGAAGGGCCCACGGTGCCAGAACGGCTGGCTGGTGCGGGGTGGACAGTGAGGACCTCGCCTCCTAACAATCTGGGGTTGTACATTTTGGTTGGAAAGCCTGTGTCATCACTGCTGCTACCACAGGATATGTGACAGGAGATAAACTGTCATGTTGCTACCCAGAGAGCCAAAATGTTTAGCCGTGGGATTTATACATTATTAACTCATTTTTTCCCAACAAATACTGAGTAGCTTTAATGTGCCAAGCACTGGGAATACAGGAATAAACAAAACAGACAAAAATCCGAATTTACATTCTAATAGGGAAAGTGATGGTTCGCTGAAGCGTGAGGGAGGGTGGAGGCAGGAAGGGGTGTATCGTTCTTATCTTGAGTCACTCCAGGCCCCTCTGATTTGGGACCATATTATTGTATCACATTTTACTCATGCCAGGTCTCCTGGCCTAAACGTAAAGACCATGCAAGTTAATTCCTTAGGTCTCTAGTTGCTTCTCACCCCGACACCCAGGCCAGAGACCCAGAAACCAAACGTGACTCACAGTCTCTTGGTCAGGTCCGGAAACAATCACATAATTTCTCCAACAATAAAGATGATATTTTGTTTCTTTGTTTAATTAGAGCTGTGTACCTATATATTTTTTTTCTTAAAAAAAAAAAAAAAAAAAAAAAAAAAGATCTCCATCTTCCCAGGATGATTTAATTGGATTCCTGCCTGAGGCAGAAGCTAAAACCACTGTCCTCCAAAAGCCGACTTCCTGATGTGAGCCTTGGTTCAGACAAGTCATTCAAGCTCTCTGAGGGTCGGTTTCCTAGTCTGTTAAGTGCGACAGTAAAGCGTCACCTCATAGGGCTGTGTAGATGCTTCGATAAGGCAAGGATGTGAAAATGCTTAGAGCAACACCTGGCACATACGAAGAACTCAATATAGGTTACTGGAAAAAAAAAAAAAAGAAAGAAAAAGGAAAAGCTTCCCAACATCCTTTCAGCCCATCATTTTACTGAGAGAGCATCACTATCTGTCAACTCACACAACCCAACAGACGAATATTTCATTATCACAGCACACTAAGCAGCAAGGCAGATTTGGGGAGTGGGGGTCAGGGGAAGCAGGTTCCAGGTGATAGTGAGGGTCTGGCGTGGCTGCTAGATTTGGCTTCTCCAACAGCCCAGGGCCCTGCTTACCAACTTGAAATGTACCTTTGTGCAGAATCTCCCAGGGAGACTCTTGCCTCCTCCCCTTCTCTCCTCCTGTTTTCCTTTAAAGCTGATTCAACCAAGGGAAGCAAGGCCTCATTTTTCATAAGGGCATTCTCCCCACACCTTGACTTTCTTCTCTTCATTTGCATTAGGAACAGTACATCTGACCCTTTATTAAGGCGATGCTGGTGGCTCCTTTCGCAGCATGTGATTCTCTCTCCCTGATAGTCCCTCTCCCCAGCAGCTAGAAGCCTGAGTTCAAGAGTAGCATGAAGCTATGACCTGAGGCTGGCTGCTTTGGGAGGAATCAAGCAAGGGCTGCAGAGCAACTCAAAAGTCATCTGATGGACCCATTATGCTAGGAGAAAGAAGTCAGAAAAAGACCAAGTGTGTTCTCACTTACACGTAGAATCTAAAAAAAGCCAAAGTCATAGGAAAAGAGAGTAGAAGGGTGACTGCCAGAGAGTGGGGAATTGGGGAGAGGTTGATCAAAGGGCACACACTTCTAGCTGTAAGATGTGTAAGTTCTGGGGATCTAAGGTACAGCACAGTGACTGTGTCTAACACTAATGGATTATATGCTTGAAAGTTGCTGAGAGTAGATTTTTTTTTTTTAAGGTTTATTCATTTTTCTGAGACAGAAAAAGTGTGAGTGGGGGAGGGGCAGAGAGAGAGGGAGACATAGAATCCAAAGCAGGCTCCCGACTCCGAGCTGTCAGCACAGAGCCTGACACCGGGATCGAACTCACAGGCTGCAAGATCATGACCTGAGCTGAAGTGGGACACTTAACTGACTGAGCCACCCAGGGGCCCCAAATAGATTTTTTTAATGTTTATTTATTTTTGAGAGAGGGCACGAGAGGGGGAGTGGCAGAGAGAGAGAGAGAGAGAGAGAGAGAGAGAATCTGAAGCAGGCTCCCGGCTCTGAGATGTCAGCAACAGAGCCAGATGTGGGGTTCAAACTCACAAACTAGGAGATCAAGACCTGAGCCGAAGTCAGATGCTTAACCAACTGAGCCACCCAGGTGCCCCAAGAGTAGATCTTAAATGTTATCACCACACACGCAAAAAAGTAACTGTGTAAGGGGATCAAGGTGCTAACTAACCTTATTTTGGTATTTTACAATACATACACTTATCAAATCATCACACTGTGTACCTTAAATTTACATGTATATCAATATCTCAATAAAGCTGGGGAGAAAAAAATCATCCAAGACATGTGGCATCTCCCCAGCTTCTTGTCCCACCGCAGCCTACAGACCTTTTCGGTTAGACTTTTTTTTTTTTTTAAATAAAATGTAAGGGGCGCCTGGGTGGCTCAGTCGGTTGGGCGGCCAACTTCGGCTCAGGTCATGATCTCGCGGTCCGTGAGTTCAAGCCCTGTGTCGGGCCCTGTGCTGACAGCTCAGAGCCTGGAGCCTGCTTCAGATTCTGTGTCTCCCTCTCTCTGACCCTCCCCCGTTCACGCTCTGTCTCTCTCTGTCTCAAAAATAAATAAACGTTAATAAATAAAATAAAATAAAATAAAATAAAATAAAATAAAATAAAATAAAATAAAATAAAATAAAATAAAATGAAATAAAATGAAATAAAACGCAAGAAACCACCTTCCCTGTCATGGCCTAAGAAATGACAACTGTTGGGAGGATTACACCTCCTCCCCAAGTGATAACATCTCTATGAGAACAGGGTCGGGGGCTCAGTCATTAA
Organism: Prionailurus bengalensis; assembly: GCF_016509475.1. Classification (NCBI taxonomy): domain Eukaryota; kingdom Metazoa; phylum Chordata; class Mammalia; order Carnivora; family Felidae; genus Prionailurus; species Prionailurus bengalensis. Next base: position 116,125,588 of record NC_057358.1, read on the forward strand.
ACACACAGGCTGTTTAAAAAAACACGTTAAGTAAATTTCATTTTTATAGCATCGGCTGACATCTAAAAATTCCAAATTAGAAGCTATAAAATGTATGACAGGTATCTGCAGAACAAATTAACTGTGGGGTGCCTGGGTGGTTCAGTCAGCTAAGCATAGGACTCTTGATTTCGGCTCAGGTCATGATTGTACGGTTCATAATTCAAGCCCCGCATCAGGCTCCACAGACCGCGCGGAGCTTGCTTGGGCTTCTCTCCCTCCCTCCCTCTCTCTCTACCCTTCCCCCCTTCACGTGCACATGTGACTACTCTCCTTCTCCCAAAATAAATAAATAAACTTAAAAAAAAAGAATGTATTCATTGCAAAATCAATTATGTGCCACACACCACTTGGGATTTTATGAAAATTAGCACCATCTCAAAATTGAAGAAAATGTACCATAAAGTATGCTTTGTTATTTTCATTGGTATGAATACAGACCCAATACTTAATTCTCACCTTCACTATTATAAAGTGCCTACAGTATTTTCCCATTTTAAAGTGAGGAAAATAACAGCTACCTCACTGCATTTTTGTGAAGATTAAATGAGTTACCATATTTATATACTCAGAACAGGGCCTGTCAGATGGTGACTACTTATGAAACGTTAGCTATTATTGTTGCTGTTGTTATCAGGCACTAGCCTGGCTAACACTATTAGACCAAGTTAAATAGAAGTTCATTTACTTAATCTGCTCAAAAAAGTATTAATAGAAGCAAGACACACATATAATCCATGGTCCTGGCAACAAAATTTGTCCTCAGAGCTTCAGATGTCTTCTAAAAGCCATGACCAGATACTCATCACAGAATTGCCTATAAATTGCTTATTTCTTAGAATGTGATTGTACCTTGAAGCAGAAACATAGATTCAGTAGACCCGAAATGTACGCCAGAGAGAAATGAATTAGCAACTTCACTAAAAGGCTCCTTTAAAAAAGGAAGAAAAAAAAAAAAAAAGACAGCAATTTTTACCTTCTCTTCATGCCAGATGATGTTCCTGATTCCATAAGATTTGGGGCACCTTTATCTGATAAGGGCCCATGAGTTTATGAGAGCTTCAAACGACCACGCTCTGGGTTAAAAATAATCAGTGAGAAACAAAAACTGAGAAACAAGTGAGAAACGAAAAGCAGAAGTATGCTCAAGACTGCTCCATTTGCACTCTCCCACAGTGGGTGTTTTCCTGTCTATCAGATACCGTCCTCCAGCCCAGCAGTTCCCTAATGGGTGTCCTGCAGGCCACAAAACCACAGGATGCCGGGCCACATAAGGGTTTTAGGGTCTGGTGAGCTTCTCCTCCTGGAAAGCTACAGTGCCTACGGAAACCACAGACCCCCTTTTCCAAGGAACATTACTAGAATCCAGGTTTTGGAAATGCTGAAACAGCCTAAAATTAATCACTTCATTCCACTGAGGAATGACTGTGGGCTCATTCACCTGGCCCGGCAAAGCCAACAGTCACTTAAAAGCAGATAGAGAAGAATGTTAACCCTATCCATACACATGGCCCCTCATTCGTTGCATGATTTCACATTTTGGATCACGTCAAAAAGAAACTATCCTCAGGATTGATCTGGGAAGGTATAAATTATAGGAATGGTTTATGAGAAGCCATTCTCATAAAAGAAGTGATTTTAGAAGATGTGTAGAATAATGGGGCTCAGTCGGTTAAGCATCCGTCTTCGGCTCAGGTCATCATCTCACGGTTCATGGGTTCAAGCCCCACATCAGGCTCTGTGCTGACAGCTCAGAGACTGGAGCCTGCTTTGGATTCTGTGTCTCCTCTCTCTGCCCCTCTCCCACTCACGCTCTGCCACTCTCTCTCAAAAATAAACATTAAAAATTATTTTTTTTAAAAGATTTGTAGATTAAGAGAAAGGAAGAAGATGTAAGAGCAAACCTGTCAACAAAATGAATTTAATTCTCCTGTTTTTTGTGGGTTTTTTTTTTTGTTTGTTTATTTATTTCAACAGAGCAGGGAAGGGACAGAGAGGAAGGGAGGGAGAGAGAGGGAGAAAGAGAATCCCAAGCAGGCTCCACACAGTTAGCACAGAGCTCACCAAGGGGCTTGATTTCATGAACTGTGAGATCATAACCTAAGCCGAACCCAAGAGTCAAACACTTAACTGACTGAGCCACCCAGGTGCCCCTCTCCTACTGTTAATTTTTAAGTCAAAGAGAAGAGTGCAGGTGCATGGCAACCTGATCAGAATATGTCCAAAGTCATCAGGAAGAAATCTACTGATGTTAGTTTAGTGGGGTGACAAACGGAGAGGAACATTCAGGATTCTTTGTCAAACTTTGTCTGGAAATAAATTCCAGAATCCGAAATATCTGTTTATATTATATGTTTCCCTTTTTTTTTCTAGCACCTGATACATCATAGAAAATTAGGGATTTGGGGAAACATCTTGCCACCCCTCAGGCCACAGTGGTATTCACCCAACCATAACTGCCCAAAATGGCTCCACTTCTACCCTTCCTAATGACCAAATGTACGAAGGCACAGCATCAGCAGAGGGGAAGCTGAAATTCCTGAAATAATAAGAACACAGAATAAAGCCATCTTGGGTTATGTAGTTGTTTCCCAAGATTCAAAACCACTCAGAATCTTAAGCCTGGGTCCCCTAAGTGGGGCAGGAGAGGAGCTGGGAAGGGGCTGCTTAGCTGAGCTTTATTCCATAGGCTCTGCAGTTGAACAGAAAGTCACATAAAAGTGCCCATTTTGTTCCAGCACTGTCCAACTGAACCTTCAGTGACAATGAAAATGTTCTGTACAAACAGCGTTTAACATGGTAGCCACTAGCCACATGTGGCTATCCAGCACTTGAAATGTAACTAGTTCAACTGAGGAACTAAATTTTTTTATTTTAATTCATTTTAGCTTAAATAATCACATGTAGCCTGTGGCTTCTGTATTTGGTAGTGCAACTAGCTCATACATTTAATATTCCATCAACATGAATTCCACAAAAATGGAGACAGATGGGGACCAAGAAAGGTTCTCCGGAAGTCCTGGGAAACGGACTATTTGCCTTACCAAAGCAGTAGGGAAGAATCAAGTCTCTTATCTCATGAATCTCTAAGTATACTAGATTTAAGACAAGCATCACTCCCATCTTACTAAATGGGGAAACTGAGATAGAGATTCAACTAATTGATATAAACAGCAACTGCTATTTGTGGAATCTCTACATGTATGCAGGTTTTTACATGCAATCGTTTACAACCATCTTCCAAGGCAAACATTACTGCCTCTCTTCTCCTGGTGTGGTAACTGAAGTTCACTAAGGTTAAATGCTGAGGAAAAGCCACACAGCAAGTGAAGCTGAGATTTGAACTCAGAACTATTTTTAAAGCCCAAACAAAATACAGCAAAAATCAATTCTCCCTTCCAGATTTAGTCAACAAGTATTTTTTGAGCCTCTGTTATATGCACAATAGCATGCTAAGTGCTTGGGAGGGGGGGAATACAAAGATGAGGAAAGAAAACCATTGATATCACTGAACCTCATAGTTGTGTGGGCTTGCTATTCTTCTCTAACAAGGGACATGAATTATTCAATTACTCACAGCTAGCTCCTCTTGTATACTACAGCAATCAACTGGCCTGGAATAAAAAATAAGCTAATATTTTTAGCACTTCAAAAACACGCAGAACTAAAAGCACACGTGACGAGAGAAAAAAACAGATAAAATAGACTTCATCAGAATTAAAAACTTTGGGGCACCAAAGGACACCAGCAACGAAATGAAAAGATAATCCAGAGAATGGGAGGAAATACCGGCCAATCACGTATCTGACAAGGGACTCGTGTCCACACTGTGTTTTTTAAAAAACTCTTACAACATAATAATAAAAAGACAAATAACCTGCACACATGTTTGGGTGTCCAGCTCTTTTTGGTCTAGGAGTGGAATACCAGATCACACAGTAACTCTATGTTTGGTATTTTGAGGAAGTACCAAACTGTTAGCAAAGTGACTGCACCATTCAACAACCACAACAGCCAAGGTATGAGGGCTCAAACTTCCGTGCAACCTCACCAACACTTGCAGTTGCCTGTCTTTTTCATCTTAGCCATTCCTGATGGTAGGAAATAATATCTCAGTATGGTTTCATACGCATTTTCCTAACAACCAGTGATGCTGAACATCACTTCTTGTGTTTACTGACCATTTACTTATCTTCTTTGGAGAAATGCCTGCTTAAATCCCATGCCCCTTTAATCATATTCATTACATAAGTCCTATTCAGTTCAAAGAAACATGATGGAGACGAAAACAAATTTTTTCTTCTATTCACCAATACAATTTCTTCAGGTATCTCAAAATGTGAAGCTATAAATGCCCAGATTCTCTTATAATGTGCCAGGTTGAAGGTGGGGACTGTGGGCTCACCTGAGTCTAAAGCCCAGTTCTCCTGCTTCTAGGTGACCTGGAGCAAGTGACTTAATCTGAGCCTCAGTTTCTCGTTCCTGCAAAACACAATTCACACACACACCTCAGAGATGTCTAAATGAGCAGGCTATCTAGCACGTGGTGAGTACTCAACAAATGCCAATGTTACTGTTTTATCAACAACATGGCATCATTACTGTTGTTATAACCCCAGTTCCCACAGGAAGCCTGAAAATGTGACTGACACGTATGTTTTCTGTGTACATTTAGTGCTTCATTACTGCTCTACTCAATTTAATTCAGACTCCCAATGCCCAAACATAAACAGGGCTCACTGTCACCACCACTTGTTATCCCAGGGACTTAGACTTTGAAATAAGGCCCCCAAATATTTCACTGGATAGAACAAAGGCTGCCCTATCCCCTGGCAAAAGCAACAGGGGATATTTCCCAAGTCAACAATAGAAAAAAAATTTTTTTTAATTTTTTTCAAATGTTTATTTATTTTTGAGAGAGACAGAGACAGAATGCGAGTGGTTTAGGGGCAGAGAGAGAGGGAGACACAGAATCCGGCAGGCTCCAGGCTCAGAGCTGTCAGCACAGAGCCCGATGCGGGGCTCGAACCCACCAGCTGTGAGATCATGACCTGAGCTGAAGTCGGACACCTAACCGACTGAGCCACCCAGGTGCCCCAGAAAAAAAAAATTTTTTTTAATAGGTATGCTTTTGTTGTTTCTAGGAGAACTGAATGAAGAAGAAAATGTCTGCATCTCCTCAGAGATGGCTGGCAAACAGGGGGAAAGAACACTAGAAAATGAAGCTGCCGGCCAGGGGGAGCTGGCAGAGGAACATGAGTACCACCAGTCTCTGTACCAGAGGATCACCAACACCCACGGAGCAAAGTAAGGGGCCGTGATATAGCTGGAAGCCAACCAAGTTCAGGAACCCCCTTTTTTTTTCTTTAAGTCTACATGAAAAAGGAAGAGAAACTGCACAGGAGTGAACTCTCTCCTCTGTAGGACAAACATCCGGTTCTCCTTTCCCTTTTGCCGAGCAAGGGTGGTAGAACAGGAGCCTGGAGAAGTATCTGCGGTTCCAAGTGGACCACACCTCATTACCAACGTCAGGTAAAGTGCAGCAGTGACCTCGGGCTTGCCCAGGCCACCCCACCAGCCCAGCCACACACACTGCCCGCCGGAGAACCCAAATCTTCCAATAGCTCCTTCTAGCCACACATCTCCAAAAACATCTGGGAAGAGACAGCAACACTGTGCACTAGTGAGGAGCACGTGTGCTTTGGTCCCCACACTTGTTGGTTAGGCACAAGAGCCCCAAATCTCAAAATATTAAAAGGAAGTATGTCACGGGATTTGCCTATCACAAGGACCTCTTTTAGCATCCACGAAAACCTCACAGTCTCTGTGGGGACTTCTCCTGGGCACTATCTACCTCCTGCTCAGTAAAATAGGGAGAAGTTAAACAACTTCCTCACAGGAATGTCTGCTGGGGCCAAATGTAAGTGCTCCTGAAATCTGAGTGGATAATAATGTTCTTGTCCTTCCGGGTCTGTCCCTGAATGCTGCCTCTGTTTTGCGTTTTTCCACAATAAAGGCATAGAACTTGAGAGCTGAGAAGGCCCACAGGAGCTGAGAAAGCCGAAATAACTTACCACAGGTCACAGAGAATGGAAGGGGCCGAGACAAGACTTAACAATCAGCTTTATCCATAAAAACTGGAAAGTACATTGTTCAGATTATAATCCACTTTCTCCATAAAGAGTATGTCCCTGACCCGGAACTTAAGTGCTCACAAGGCAAATGTCAAGGGAATTAGGAATATGGATTCTGAACCAATAACAAGGTTCAAATTCAGTTCTGTCCCTTACAGAAGTGTGTGGCTTCAAGCAAGTTCCTAAACCTTGCTTTCCTGATCCATCACAAGGGGCTAATAAAGGCACCAACCCTGTAGACTACTCTGAGAATGAATGTACCAATATAATTTCCAGAATAGTGTCTGATGTAAATACTAGATAACTCATCATCATCATCATCATCATCCTAAAACAGAGGGGAAATGAGAGTGAAAACATTGGGGATTACATGAGAAAAGACAGAAAGTGTGTGGTCACTAAGTAGGTAGAGCACCATTTAACTTAAAAAATGTAAACATACACCAAAAGTCATCTTAACAGTGGCTAGTGGAACAGTGAAACAAGAACAGGTTATAAAACGTTAGGTACAATACGACTCCAATGATGTTAAATAATCATATCTGCACACATACGTATTCTCCAAAAAAAAAAGTGAAAACAACAAATGACACGTTAACAACAACTATCTGGGCAGTGGTACACGGATGGCCCTTACTGTCTTCTCTATTTCCAAAGTCTTATGCAGCAGATGTGTATTACTTCGGAAGTCAAAATAAACGTATGTTTTAAAGATTATTTTTATTTTTTAATTTTTTTAAAAGTTAATCTGTTTTAGTAATCTGTATATCCCATGTGGGGCTTGAACTCACAACCCTGAGATCAAGAGTCGCACTTCCTACTGACTAAGCCAGCCAGGCACCAGTAAAGATTATTTTTAAAGAAGAAACTTGATAACAAGCCAGGTCTCAAATGGCTGAAGGGCTATTATAAGCAGGAGCAATGGGATAGGTGGAATCCTTACAAGCAGTGTTTGGGAGGGGAGACCAAGAGAGGGGGAGTAGGGGGAAACCTCAAACCACTATGCAAATATGGAAGGTGATGCTGGAAAGTAGCTGTCGGGAGGGGCAGGAACGAATTTTAAAAAGAAAAGGAGAGTGATGACTTCCTCAGTCCCTCATTTACATGAGAGAGATTATGAAGACCTAGAAAAAAGGCCAAAAGAGAATCCTGGAGAAAGCTTATCAGCAACCCACTTGTTTTCCCTGGCTAAGACAGAACAGTCACCAAAATAAAAAGCAAAGATCAAAATGGCTGGAAAAAAAGGAACCGTGGGTCCCCACTGGGAGCAAGGCTGGGATACACCATCTGTGGTGCTTTGAGCCACTCTCCAAGTCTGAAATCATCCCCTGATCCCAGGAAAGACCAAGAATTTCCTTCTTTTCAGCATCCAGATGGAGGAAAGAGATCTGCCAACCCCAGGCTACTGACAGACACAAACCAGGGCCCAGAAGGAACTCACCTTGGGGTCTAAGAAGGCTGAGGTAACTGTGGCATCTTTCTCTGGAAATCTTCCTGGCTTGTCTTCAGTCCCCACTTCTAGTGTGGGTTTTCGACTTACCTCTTTTGCAGAGACTTGTAGCTCATATGAAGGGGCAGAAAGATGACAGACAGTAAAGCAGAAGAGACAAAACAGAACACACAGAAGAGATGGCAGAGCAGCAAGAGGACCCTCCCAGCTTCATTTTGGTTCAAGGTCCCTCTCTCCTCTGACAAGCCCCCAACGCTGTGGGAATAAGCACCCTTCCCACTGCCCCCCCCCCCGCCCCCCGCCCCAGCACGTCTTTATCTTTCCCACCAGTTGTCTTTTTTGAACAGTAACCTAGGATCATAGCATGTTAAGGTTCATCCAGGTCACCAAACCAGTTCCCCTATTTCAGAGATGAGGAAAATGAGGCAGAAAAAAGAGGACGGTGCGTCTCTGCCTATCAAAGTCAGATGAGAATACACACTAGCCCAAGGTCTGTTCAGGGTCTTGCCAAGGTGATAAATCTTTGTACTAACAGAACCAGGGCAAGGAGGGAGCTGTTGGGAACAACTGTTGCTGTTCCGGCACTCACTGCTGCCTGCGAACTGGACTGCACTCCTCACTGTTCACTGGGAAAGCCCCAATCCAATCTACAGGCGCCTCCTGGACAGATGTCAACACATAAAATAACCCAGAAGGCTAAATCAAATTCAGGCGTAATGGACAGGAGTGACTCTGCCCTTCTCATAAGGGGTAATTACAACAGAAATATCTCAATATAGGGGCACTTGGGTGGCTCAGTCAAGTTAAGCGTCTGACTCTTGGGTTTCGGCTAAGGTCATGATCTTACGGTTTTGTGGGATCGAGCCCCATGTCAGGCTCTGCACTATCTCTGTCTCTCTCAAAATAAATTAATTAAAAAAAAAAAAGAAAGAAAGAAACATCTCAATACAAAAAGTGACCCTGCAATAGTGGACTATTAGGACCTATGATGACCTATGGGTGATAATTTATGGATATTTGCATAGTCTAAAAGAATCTTCCCCAAAATATTAATAAATATGAATAAAAATACCAATTACTGTGGTGGTTTTAAGATATGCCCACATATCCTTTGATACTCTTCCCTCCAGGAGGTGGAGCTTAAATTCCCTCCCTCCCCTTGAGTGTGGGCTGGACTCAGTGATTTTTTTTTTTTTTTAACGAGAGAGAGAGAGAGAGAGAGAGAGAGAGAGAGAGAAAAGGTGCATGCACAAGGAAGGGAAAGGAGTTGAGGAGGGAAGGAGAGAGAAAGAGAGGGAGAGAGGGAGGGAGGATGGATGGATCTTAAGCAGGAGCCCGATGCAGGGCTCGACTCAAGAACCCTGAGATCAAGACCTGAGCCGAAATCAAGAGTCGGACACTCAACCCGCTGAGCCGCCCAGGCACCCTCAGTGATTCTCTTCTAGTGAATAGATCACAGAAAGGAAAAACTAGTAAGTTTACAGTAGTGAAACCTGGCAGACCCCATAACCAAGGGATCAAAGTTAATATCATCAGTGGTTAAGTCATGCTGACATCATGTACTCCCTGATATGACATGATGACAAGGGCATATCACCCCTACTACACTCTTCCCAAAAATCCATAACCTGTTTAATCACAGGCTAGTGAGACCCAAATCAACAGACATTCTACAAAGCACATAACCACTACTCTTCAAAAGTGTCAAGGTCACATAATGCAAGATAAAACTGTCGTAAGTTGGAGGAGTATAAGAAGGGATGATAACTAAGTGCAACATGAACTAGATCCCGCAACAGAATAGTAGTAGAAAACCAGGGAAAACTGAATAAAGTCTGTAGTTAATAACTAAAGTTAACAATTATACCGATAGAAATTTCTCACTTTTGAAAAATGTGCCGTGGTTATGTAAAATGTTAATATTAGGGGAAGGCAAGTGAAAGATATACAAGAATTCTCTAAATTGTATTTCCAACTTTTCTGTGAGATTCTATTACTTCAAAATAAAAAGTTTTAAAATGAAACAAAACAAAAGTGATGCTCCAGGAAGATGCACATGCTTACACTAAGGCTTCTTCAGGTCCCCACAAAACCCCTAAGTGTGCCCATCACCCCCAGTTTGAGAAGCATCACAGGATCTTTTGGTTATCAACCACTTACTAATGCTACTGCCATGACAATTGCACATCAAGAAGGAATGGCATGTATGATCCTAATTACTCAGTTGTCTTAAGTAAAGACCTCTTCTTCTAAATTCCATTTATATGAGGAGCAAGATGGAAACAGAGCGATAAGCCTCTGAGTATGGGGAGATTCCAGTCTGCTGTTTCTGGCCCATCACTCCACACTTTGCTTAAGACCTACACAGGAATACACCCAAAGGACAAATTCGGAGTGTGCATCAATATTAATTCATTTAGAGAGAAAACTTTGCTTTCCCCCGTCTCTTTCTAAAAACGGCTTGATTTAAATGCCTACTTCTACCTCAAAAGATAAGCTGTCACCAGACTCTCAACCATCCATGAGTGACAAGATAAAATCTATCCAATAACCTTCAAGGAAAACATTTAAAAGTTCTCATCACCTAAATGTTCGCATTTTACTTCATAGTTCTATTTCTGTGATTTGGAGGTAGAGTTTTTTTGTTTTGTTTTGTTTTCCTTCATTTTTTAAGATGCAGCAACAGATTGCTTTGCAAAAGTGGCTCCAAATGGTGCACCTCTCTTATATCCACGTCCTTTATTCAACATGATTGTATGGCCTCTTCCATCAAGGGCACAGAGGTAGAGAGTGTTACTTCCCCACCCCTTGGAACTGGCTGGCCTTGTAACTTGCTCTGACGAACACAATAAGGCAGAATTGACAGTGTGCCAATTCTGAACCGAGGCCCAAGGGGATTTGTTCACTTCTGCTCACTGCATTGGAACCCTGCTCTACAGCCATGAAACCAATCCAGGGCTGGCCTGCTATAGGACAAGAAAATCAGAGGCTTAAAGATGAGGTCCCCCCACCTAGCCCCCAGCCAACCCAGCAGTTGACTCAGATACATGAACAACCTCAGCCAAGAAGAGCCCACCCCAGCCCAGCCCAAACTGTTGATCTGTCAGGTCATGAGCTAAGCAAATAAATCACTAAACTTGAGGGGTAGTTTGTTACACAGAAAAAGTGCCTCGGTGGCTCGGTCGGTTAAGCGTCTGACTCTTGATTTTGGCTCAGGTCATGATCTCACAGTTGGTGGGTTCAAGCCCCGCATCAGGCTCTGAGCTGACAGTGCAGAGCCTGCTTGGGATTCTCTTTCTCCCTCTCTTTCTCTCTGTCTCTCTCTCTCTGCCCCTCCCCTGCAAATGAGCACTCTCTCACTTGCTCTCTCTCACTCTCTCTCTCACTCTCTCACACACACACACAAAATTTAAAAAAACTATTAAAAAAATCTGATTCAATGCAAACGTGTGACTTCAATGCTATTAATTTTTCTGATCTTAAAAGTACTGCACACTTATTGTACAAAGCTCAGCCAATACAGAAAAGGAGAAAATTACCCATAATTTACCACTAGAAGAAAACCAGTACTCTGGTGTATTTCTTCCCAATCTTCAGCATGTATGAGTAAATGAAAATGGGACCAGTTTAGTTCTAATTCTATATCTTGCTTACCCCTTGCAAACATTCTATAGTTTTTTTTAATGCTGTGAAAACACGATTTTTGATGATTTCACATTATCATGAATAATAATTTAAATTTGTACCATATATTTTTGTAGTTTTTATATTACTAAGGAAGGTATTTTTTTTGTTACTGTAAATATATTGCTCATTTGAGTACAGAAAGCTTTATCCACTTCTACAGTTGTTTATTTTTTATTTTTTTATTTTTTAAGTAAACTCTATCCCCAACATGGGGCTTGAACTCATGACCTTGAGATCAAGAATCACATGCTCTACTCACTGAGCCGGTCAGGCATCCTTACGATTATTTCTTTAGAATAAACTTCTAAAACTTCTAAAATTCTTGAGTCAAGGAGTATGGACCACTGGTCACCTACTCAAAGCCAGTCCCATCATATTCATGGGCACACATGCGCACACACACACACACACCCTCTCTCGTTGGCAGAGACCCATTTTGCTCAGCTGTTCACCATATGCTCTACCTGTGCTCAGGGTGGGGCCTCTCTCCAGCAAAGGAAAGAGACTCTTGATTAGTCTAACCCGAAGGCCAAATCCAGCCCACCACTGGTTTTTGAATGGAATATTTCGTACCATGAGACACAAGGAAAAGTTTTTGGGGAAGCTTTGAGAAAGGTTTTCCTTATAAAAGATACCTGTGCAGGAAAGGATGGTCCCTATTCCCAACTTTAAATATTCGTGTGTGAGGATATGTTACGTGAAACTAATGCAGCCGTCTTGTGACCACCAGCAGCCAAGCCTGTGGAGAAGAGCCAATACACTGAGGATGGCAGAGCAGGAAAAGGAAAGAACCTGTGTCCTTTGTGGTGGTGTTGAGCCTCTGAACTCTCCGGAAGCACCCTACACCTCTGGACAGCAAGATAATAAACCTAAGCCTCCTGAATAGACATTTCTCTAAAGGAGACATACAGACGACAGACACATGAAAAGATGTTCATCATCATTCATCATCAAAGAAATGCAAATCAAAACCACAATGAGATATCACCTCAGGCTGGTCAGAATGGCTAAAATCACAAACACAAAAAAGCTAGTGCTGGGCAAGGACGAGGAGAAAAAGGAATCCTTGTGCAATGTTGGTGAGAATGCATTTGGTGCAGCCAAAGTGGAAAAACACTATGGAAGTTCCTCAAAAAATTAAAAACGGAACTACCCTATGATCCAGTAATTCTACTACTGGATATTTACCCAAAGAATAGAAAACACTAATTCTAAAGGATATATGTGTAATAGGCCAACTTATAAGATATCAGAAAGCTTACTGTATAGAAGTTCGGCTTAAACTCACCTTTCATGAATAGTTGAGATAAAAGGCTTATGTAGTTCCCTATTAGGGTTACCGGAAATTACTAACCGCCCTATCTCGCTTCTGTGACCTTGCCTGCTTCTAAATAGATAACTTAGGATGCAAAACGCCCCCCCACCCCTTCTACCAAAATCTGGCCTTGGGAAGACCAACATGTAAAAAGTCATGTAGTCGCGGCCCTACGGAATCTCAGGTGTCTAACTATGATTGGTCATTTTAAACCCTCTTAGGACAAAGACCTTTAAATTGATAGGTTCCCACCAAAACTAATGTCTGTGTGTCACAATATAATTGGCTACCATGAAATGCTGTAAATTATAATTGGTTAACCAAATAATGACATATTCTGACTTGCTAAAATCCATATAAGCTCACTGCTGCCTTTGTTCGGAGCCATTCTCTGCACTTTTCTCCATAAGATCAGGAGATCAGGTTTGGCCCGGCCGTGAATAAAATCTTGCCTTGCTTCTATTCGGCGTCTGGTGGTTTTCTCGGCAGCACCCTGTTTCAATAGGCACCACTATGTTTACTGCAGCACTACTTACGATGGTCAAATTGTGGAAGCAGCCCAAGTGTCCACTGATAGATGAACGGATAAAGAAGGCATGGTTTACATACACATGCATAGATACGTACACAAGATAATATTATTCAGCCATAAAAAAGAATGAAATCTTGTCATCTGCAACAACAGGGATGGAGCAATAGAGTATAATGCTAAACGAAATAAGCCAGTCAGAGAAAGACAAATCCCCTAAGATTTCACTCCTATGTGGAATTTAAGAAACAAAACAAATGAGCAGGGGTGCCCGGGTGGCTCAGTCAGCTGAGTGTTCTGACTTCAGCTCAGATCATGATCTCATAGTTGATGAGTTCGAGCCCCACATCAAGCCCATTGCTGTCGGCGTAGAGCCTGCTTCGGATCCTGTGTCCCCCTCTCTCTCTGCCCCTCCCCTGTTCATGCTCTCTCAAAAATAAATAAACATTACCAAAAAAAGAGGGGGGGAGAGAAGGACACCAAAAAACAAACTCTTAACACTTATCTTGATGAGCACTGAATAATATATGGAACTGCTGAGTCACTATATTGTACACCTGGAAATAATATAACACTGTATGTTAACTACACTAGAATTAAAATAAAATAAATAAACCTAAGCCTCTTCTTGTTTATACCATGGTTAGCCAGGTTTTCCATTACTTGAGGCCAAAACAATAGAGACTCTTTAAAGGCTATCAACTCACACATTACCAAATTGAAAGACTGTAGGACTGAACCTCTTTTTCAGCACTCTATCAGTTTTATATAAAATCTATGAGTTAACTGGAGAAAAAGAACAAATGTAAAATACTCACTATTCTAATATCCAGAAACATGATGTAGTTTTCATTTGTTCAAATTAAAAACTACCTGCTAGTAAATTCCTTTTACAATGTGTTGTAAGAGTTTTTCTATAGGTCTTATGCTTTCTGTTGCTATTAAGAATGGAAGCATCTTTCCCATTATAGCTAACAGATTATTGCTAGTATACAACTATTGTTCCTCATGTATATACCCACAAGTTGAGCCCCCATAAATTCTAGGAGTGTTACCAGACTTTTTTTTTTCTTCCAAGTTTTTATTTAAATTCTGGTTAACATATAGTGTAATATTAGTTTCAGGAGTAGGATTTAGTGATTCAACACTTACATACAATACCCAGCCCTCATCACAAGTGCCTTCTTTAATAGCCATCACCCATTTATCCCATCCCCCTGCCCACTTCCCTTCCAACAACCCTCAGTTTGTTCTCTGTAGTTAAAAGCCTGCTTTATAGTTTGCCTCTCTTTTTTTTAATCCCTCCTAAGTTCATCTGTTTTGTTTCTTAAATTCCACATATGAATTAAATCATATGATATTTGTCCTTCTTAGCATAATACTCTCTAGCTCCATCCACATCATTGCAAATAGCAAGATTTCATTCTTTTTCATGGCTGAATAATATTCCACTGTATACACAACCGTGTGTATGTATATATACGTATCACTTTTGGATATTCACAAACGGATATTTCTTTATCCATTTGTCAGTCAATGGACATTGCTCTTTATATAATTTGGCTACTGTTGATAATATTGCTATAAACATCGGGGCACACATATCCCTTCCAATCAGTATTTTCGTATCCTTTGGGCCAATACCTAGTAATCATACTTATTTTTTACTGGTATGTAATTATGTCATTTTAAAAACCTGTTTTTCTTCCTATAACCAGCTACACTTTAAATACATGTTTCATGCATGTTTCATGCTTTATTGTGCTGGCAAGCAATGCCAGAACAATAATGAGTATTATCTTACGGGTTTTTTTTAATGGAAATCTCTAGTGTTTCCTACTAAGTATGATGTTGGAGACTGGTTTAAAATATATGTACATGCTGTGGATACACATACACACTTTTTTTTTGTTTACAATACACTTTAATCATCATGCTAAAGAAATATTCTACTTTCCTAAGAATTTTATTTTTTAAATTAAAAATTTTTTTAACGTTTATTTATTTTTGAGACAGAGAGAGACAGAGCATGAATGGGGGAGGGGCAGAGAGAGCGGGAGACACAGAATCCGAAACAGGCTCCAGGCTCTGAGCTGTCAGCACAGAGCCCGACGCGGGGCTCGAACTCACAGACCACGAGATCATGACCCGAGCCAAAGTCGGACGCTTAACCGACTGAGCCACCCAGGCACCCCCAAGAATTTTATTTTTTAAATTAAGAGTGGGTATACTAAAGTTTATCTTACTGGGACAACTGACTATAGGGTCTACTTATAGACTTCCTAAAAAACATGATTATATTCCTGGAAAAAAATGTTATCCCAATACCCTGAATGATTCCATTAGAGTCTCTTTTTTTAATTTTTTTCAAATGCTTCATCAGGTTTTTAAAATCACATGACTAGGGTAGCTCTTCTACTTCAGTGTGATAGCAATTACATACATGGGAATTACCTGATTATTTGGAAATTTAAGTAAGTTCTTTAGTAAAATTCCAATACCAACTCATTATCTCATGGTAAGAGGGGGGAAATTCCAACAGATTAAGTTAAACAGTTTATAGAGAAGGAAAGCAGGGCTGTCTTTGAAATACTCGCATTACAATGCACTAACATTTCTATAGCACAGGCTAGATATAGCCCTGCCTAAGGGATCACTTACCCTTTGTACTCCTGCATCAACTCTACAATACTTTCCTGAGGCTGGGACTACTTAGCCCTGACTTCGTTGTTTTGCTTTGTTCTACTTTGTTCCAGAAACACTTCTCCATCTTTTCAAACAGTGTTACATAGGAAGGGAAAGAAAACCTTGGTTTTTTCATTTCTAAACACAAAGCCAACCACTTGTCTGTTCCCCCCCATACCCATATGCATATATTTGCACAATAATGCTGCACAGAAAGCAAGGTAAAGATGTCCCTGGCATACAACAGTAGGTGCTTTCAGCTCTTACTGTTAGGTGTGGTGGTCAGTTACATGGCTCTGCTGATCTTGGCTAGGATCACTTACCCTACTATAATTATCACCCTGGAGTCAGCTGGTTGTTTTGATTTAGGGGACCCAAGGAAGCCGCTGGGTCTTATGGTCAGGGTAAGGAGCAAGAATTGCTAAGGGAGCCATTTAAACATGTCTCAGGCGAGAGGGGAGGGAAAAGGGAGAAGAGAGACTCCATGGCCAACTACAGAGATATGGCTGGGTATGACTCAGGGGAGAGTGATGGTTCGGAAACCTTGTTCCACATCTCTGCCTTTTAGTGAGTCAGGAATATAGCAAAACAGAGGCTGAGACTATACACAATAACACCCATTAGAGCCTTCTCTATGTCAACAGTATATGTGAGGTTGGGGTAAGTCTGAGTTAAAGGTTTTACCATCACCAGGTGCCTCCCCTTGGGCAGGCTCTATACCTCTTAAGACACTGATAAAAATAAAATAAAAATAAAAACCCAAGGGGTTGGACAAGTCTCAATGAACCTTCTAGCACCAATACTGCATGGCTATGAAAATTATTTTATTACCAAGCTAAACTTTGCATCATTCTTCAGGTCACCTTATAGTATGGCTGCTTACAATTTAAAAAATTTTTGTGATGTTTATTTATTTTTAAGAAAGAAAGAGAGACAGAGTGCAAGCAGGGGTGGGGCAGAGAGAGAGGGAGATACAGAATCCGAAGCAGGCTCCAAACTGTCAGCATAGAGCCCGACGTGGGGCTCGAACTCACAGACTGTGAGATCATGACCTGAGCTGAAGTCAACGCTTTAGCAACTGAGCCACCCAGGTGCCCTTGCTCACAATTTTAAAAATCAGAAGGAACAATATCAACAGCAGAACCTTAAACCCAACTTCTAGAGATGGGTATTCTACCATCTTAGATTACCAAAAGCTGAAAAAGGATTATTATTCTGTCAAAGTGGCTTTGTGTGAAGAGAACCAGATGTGTACATGTCAGGGCAGCGTGGGTTCACTTGTGATTAAAGAAAGATTCAAATCCATTTCAAGTAACAATATCTTTGAACTCACTCATATTGAGAATTATCGTTATTTTCTCCATTGCAATTCTTTTTTAAAAATTCAATTTTTGGGGCACCTGGGTGGCTCAGTCGGTTAAGCCGCCAACTTCGGCTCAGGTCATGATCTCACGGTCCATGAGTTCAAGCCCCGCGTTGGGCTCTGTGCTGACAGCTCAGAGCCTGGAGCCTGTTTCGGATTCTGTGTCTCCCTCTCTCTGACCCTCCCCCGTTCATGCTCTGTCTCTCTCTGTCTCAAAAATAAATAAACGTTAAAAAAAAAAACTTAAAAAAAAATTCAATTTTTTGAGTAGTTGATACATGCACATGACATTAAACTCATAAGCTACAAATAATATAAAGTTAAAAGTTCCCTATCATCCTTATTCCTAACATACTCAAATTACCCTCCTCAATGATAACCATAGTTACTAGTATTCTATAGGTATAATAAGTGCAAGCACTTGTGTGTACGTGTGTAACCACAGGCATGCACACACATTTTTCTTTTTACACTAATAAATGGCATTGTTCTAAAAACACTGTTTTGCACTTTGCTATTCTCTGTCTTAATGGTATATCTGAGGCATTATTCCATATAGAGCTGCCTTGTTCTTTTAAAAGACTCTGTCATACTCTATGTGGACATGTTGTTATTTAACCAGTTCCTATCAATGGATATTTAGGTTGCTTCCAGTGTTTTGGTATCTCAAACAATGCTATTATTAGTAACTTTGTACATGGGCCATTTTTCACAGATGTAAGCCTATCTGTACGATAAATTCCAGCAAGGGATCGCTCAGCCTATGGATAACTGTGCATTTGTAACTCAGATAACATCAAACCACCTTCCAGATACACAAGATCAGGGATTGGCAAATTATCCACAGGTCAAATCCAGCCCATCAGCTAAAAATGTTTTTGCATGTTTGGGGTGCCTGGGTGGCTCCAGTCGGTTGGGCATCCGACTTCAGCTCAGGTCATGAGTTTGAGCCCCATATCAGGCTCTGTGCTGACAGCAGGCCTGGAGCCTGCCTCAGATTCTGTGTTTCCTCTCTTCTCTGCCCCTCCCCCACTCTCTCTCTCTCTCTCTCTCTCTCTCTCTCAAAATAAATAAACATATATTAAAAACATTTTTAATGCTTTTTGCATTTTTAAAGAGTTTTTTAAAAAAAGAAAGAGGAGGGGAAGAGGAGAAGAATCTGTGACAGGGACTTCAATGTGACCTGTAAAGCTTAAAATATGTACTGTCTGGTCCTTCACAGAAAGTTTGCTGATCCCTCCACTAGGCCAATTCACACTGCCATTAGCAACGTCTGCCAGTGTTTCTCCACGATTTCAGTTCTAGTCTTTGGTCAAATTGAGATTTAATGTAATAGTTCAACCACCTGGGTGGCTAGGTTGGTTAAGTGTCTGCCTCTCGACTTAGGTTCAGGTTGTGATCTCAACAGTTTGTGGGTTCCAGGCTCACATCGGGCTGCATGCTGACAGCCCTGGAACCTGCTTGGGATGGACTGACTCACTCTCTCTCTCTCTCTCTCTCTCTCTCTCTCTCTCTCTCTCTCTCACCCTTCCCTGCTCCCGCACTCATGCGCACGCTCTCTCTCTCAAAAATAAATAAATAAACATTAAAAAAAATAAAGCACTGCTTCAGGTTCTGTGTCAGTTGAAGGAAAAGTTGAAGCATCTGTAACACTTATGTACTGGCACTGCGATTCTTCCAGGCCAAAACACAGTCTGTTTCAGGATGCAAACATCAACTGACACTTGAGTTTGTCACCTCGCGGTCACAAGTGGCAAGAAAAGGTTAGAATCCCCAACTGTCAGAACTGAAAGCAACTTTAAAGGTTATCTGCTCTGAATATTATGGATTGTGTGTGCCGTTAGAATTTCAAGAATTGAAAGGATTAAAACAATGTTGCCAATTTTCATCTTGCCAAGTCATTAAAAGATAAAACAATCCAACCACCATCTACTGTTACCATCGCTTCATAAGAGAAAGGAATTTAACACCAAAAACTAGGACATACTCAATCCTAGCATAAAGGAGAATCCATCACACTGAGTACCCTTAGCTTCAAGACAAGCCGACCAGAGTCATTTTTGTTCTGTCAATTTTGCCTCAGACTGAGGAAAGTTCCATGTCAAACCCATGTGTGGGAACCAACCTCATTGTTTTCTAAACAATCAAAGCTTCCACATCCAAATGGCATGCTCCAGATTCAATTCTGATGACGATAAATTAGTGATCGATTCAGAACAAGAATTCAGGACTCTGCCACCCGCCCCCGCCCCCCCCCCCCTCCATGTTCCTATCTTCTCCCTAAACCACAATTCCTCACGTGTCCGGAATCACAAAACAAACAGAGCAACTAGTCCAACACCCCAGCCATTTGCTGCCTTCCACTTCTCACTGTCTTTAGGTCTTAGGTCTGACCTGCTTATGCCTCATCCAAAATGTGTTTTTAGTCCTCTTCACAGAGGGGGAGGGGATGCAACAAACAACAGCATACAGAAAACTTCCTCTATTCTGAGTAGCTGGAGAATTCTACAATCATGTAGGCCCAAACCATACTCATCCACCCGCTGTAAATGTGTCTCTCTTCCAACCATCCTTATAAACAGCCTTTACCTCGCTCTCTTCCTTTATGCTGTCAGAGCCTGGCCTTCCCTACAGTGCCCATGGTAGACAGGGAGAGGGGAGTCCAGAAGTACATGCATGAGTTTTTACCAAAATTAATCTGTTGTGATGGTTAATTTAAAAATTTTTTTTTTAGATTTATTTAGTTTTGAGAGACAGAGTGAGACAAAGTGAGAGTGGGGGAGGGGCAGAGAGAGAGGGAGACACAGGATCGGAAGCAGGCTCCAGGCTCTGAGCTGTCGGCACAGAGCCTGACACGGGGCTTGAACTCACGGACTGCGAAATCATGACCTGAGTCGAAGTCAGATGCTCAACCGACTGAGCCACCCAGGTGCCCCATGTGATGGTTAATTTTACATATCAACTTGACGGGGCTACAGGATGCTCAGACAGCTGGTGCTTCTGGAGAAGATGAATGGGCATCACCCAATCAGTTGAGGGCCAGGATGGCACAGAAAGTCAGAGGAAGGGTAAATTCATGCTCTCCACTGGAGCTGAGACACCATCTTATCCTGCTCTTGGACATCACATCAGCACTCCTGATTCTCTGGATTTTACACTCAGTTCAAGACTTACACCATCAGCCGACTGCCAGGCCTTCGGACTCGGACTGAATTACACCACAGGCTTTCCTGGTTCTCCAGCCTGCAGACAGCAGATCACAGGACCTCTCAGCTCCACAACTACACGAGCCACTCCTTTAACAAATGCCATGTACGTATTTATACATATCCTATTGGTCTGTTTCTCTGGAGAAGCCTAATATGTCAGAGCCAAGAAAACGTCAATGGTTTTGAACATGGAGTGAGAGAAACATGATGACGTCTACACCCACATCCGAGCCCTCACCTTCCTCTGCCCTCCCTGGGCCCCGTTCATTCAATATTCCACTTTCTTCCGTGTGCCAGGCACTGCTGGGTTTCCCGTGACTGCTCACCCACATCCTGACATCAAGTCAGCCTCCTTTTGCACCACCTGCTACGTGGGCAGAACACTTCTTCTGGCACAGCTACGTTGGCCTCTGCCACTTAGCCAGACCCTGATCCTTGCCCTGTCATCTCCAGTAGGCCCTGAAGCTAAAGCTAAATGATGCTCAGGGCTGCCAAGCTTCCTGTAGTCCTTCCGGCATCACGCAAAGAATGCATTCGAGCAGTCGGCACGAACAGTAACTTCAGTCAGTACAATAGTGGCTCAATCCATTTTCTTTTCAATTAAGATTTTAGCTTTCACACAGCAGGGCTTTAACACAAGTCTCAAGCCTGGGAGTAGGTCACCGAGAATGTACAATACCTATTTTAATGAGCCGAGTAGCAGGACTTTTGCTGCCATTCCAGACGTTTTTCTCCTCAAGTCTTCCTGTCACTCATGGTGCTGGTGCACAGCTGAAAATAATTTTCTTCCTTCCCAACACCTTGTTACTCCTTCCTCTCCAGTAATTACTACCTCAGTTTTTTATTCCCTTATAAAGCATTTTAATAAGACTAGTAATCCAAGGGAGAAACCAAGTAGTGGATGGAATTTTTTGTTCTTTGTAAAATAAGCTGTGGTGAAAATCACGCAAATTCTCACCAAGAAATGAAACAGGTATCACAAGGAGATGGGACACAGGGAAAAGGGATGTGATCCCTGCCGGTGCTTCATGCTCTCTGCAAAATGACCGCTTCCTGTTTTGGCAGCAGGCTCTGGATAACATCACGTCTCTATAAATCACCTCAGTCATGCAGATATGATTCAGTCATTTATCCCCCAGAACCACAGGATGTGGATTGATTTAGATTTGACGTTTGGAGATAAATGAGGAAGCCGGGCCCACAGACTGTCTGCTTCCTTGTCGGGGTGCAAAAAAATCCATCTTGCCCACTACACCCAGGTGTTCGCTTCCTGGCTTGGGGTTTACATTTCCCAGGCATCTCCCATTAAACAGATGGGGGAGATGGCATGGTTTAAACAAGCCACCAAAGCCACGCAATGGTAGAGGTAGGAGATACCATAGAAGTTATAAGAAAAGCAGTGAGCTACATGAACACATTAACAGAACAGTGAATAAAACAGGGCAGGTATGTATATGTAAATGAAGTAAAAGCATAAACGCAGTTCCGTCTGTCCAGGTTTGTGACATCCCGCATGGTCAGGTGCCTTTTCACAAAGTTCCATTCAGGCACCGATTCGCTCATTCAGCAAACAACTAGTGAGTGCTTGCTGGTGTCAGGCACAAGTACGAAGCCCCGGCGATATGATGGTGAGCCAGATATCCCTTCACATAGCCTATAATCCAGGGTTTACAGCTTACTTAAGCGTAATTACAACAGCTTCCCACTAAAAATAATAAACTGACATCCTGGACAACTGAGAATTACCATATAGAGCTGACCCTTGAGCAACAACACAACACGGGTTTGAAGTGCACAGCCCCACTTACAGATTTTTTTTGATACAGTACAGCACTTGTAAATGTGTTTCCCTTATGATTTTCTTTTTTTTTTTTTAACGTTTATTTATTTTTGAGACAGGGAGAGACAGAGCATGAACAGGGGAGGGTCAGAGAGAGAGGGAGACACAGAATCTGAAGTAGGCTCCAGGCTCTGAGCTGTCAACACAGAGCCCGACGCGGGGCTCGAACTCACGGACCACGAGATCATGACCTGAGCCGAAGTCGGCCGCTTAACCGACTGAGCCACCCAGGCGCCCCCCCCTTATGATTTTCTTAATAGTTTTCTTTAGCTTACTGTATTGTGAGAATACATAATACATATAAGATACAAAATACATGTTAATTGACTGTTTATGTTACCACTAAGGTTTCTGATCAACAGTAGGCTATTAGTAGTTTTGGGGAAGTCAAAAGTTATGCACAAATTTTTGTGGGAGGTATCAGTGCCCCTCACCCCTACGTTGTTCAAGGGTCAACAGTACACCATAAATGGATTCTCAATTTAAAAATAAGTAGACTTACAGGGCACCTACGTGGCTTAGTTGGTTAAGCGTCCGACTGGCTCAGGTCATGATCTCACAGTTGGTGGGTTCAAGTCCCATGTCAGACTCTGTGCTGACAGCTCAGAGCCTGGAGCCTGCTTCAGATATTCTCTCTCTCTCTCTCTCTCTCTCTCTCTCTCTCTCTGCTCTTCCTCTGCTTGTGCTCTGTCTCTGTCTCTCAAAAATAAATAAACGTTAAAAAAAAAAATTAAGTGGTGCCTGGGTGGTTCAGTTGGTTAAGTGTCCGACTTCAGCTCAGGTCGCAATCTCATGGTTCATGGGTTAGAGACCTGAATCCGGCTCTGTGCTGACGGCTCAGAGCCTGGAGCCTGCTTCAGATTCTGTGTCTCCCTCTCTCTCTCTGTCCCTCCCCTGCTTACACTCTGTCTCTCTCTCTCTCTCTCAAAAATAAAATAAACATTAAAAACATTTTTTTTCAAAAAAACTTTAAAAAAATAAGTAGACTTACCTATAAGTACTCCACTTGTAAATGAGTAACCAAAATAATAACCCTGTTCATTCAGAAAACGTTTACTGAGGACCAGCTACGTGCTAGTCACTGTATCAAATGCCGGGTCACCCAACTCGCAAAATTCCTATCCTTAATGAGCTCACAACCTAAGTGAGAAGATAAAATAACAAAGAGCAGCACCTGAGTGGTTCAGTCAGTTAAGCATCTGACTCTTGATTTCAGCTCAGGTCACGATCTCACAGTTTCTGAGTTCAAGCCCCATGTCGGGCTCTGTGCTGACAGTGCAGAGCATGCTTGGGATTCTCTCTTCCTCTCTCTGCCCCTTCCCTGCTCAGTCTCAAAATAAATAAAATAAAATAAAAATTAACAAAGAGCTTCTATATAAGTGACAAAGGCTTTAATGAAGGGTGGAAGACATTCTGAAGGAATGGTGGGGGAAGGGGCGGGGACGACAGGCACCAAGGTCTGAAGGAGAGCAGCACTGAAAGATTGGACTGAGGTCTGATGACCGAGTAAGGCAATGCCAGGCAGGCATGGGGTTGGGGAGTTCATTTCAGATGGAGGGAACAACAAGTACGTTCTCAACTGAAAATAGTGCCTTCGGGGTGAGCAGAAAGTGCATCTGGGCAGCAGCCAAAGATAAGCCTAGAAAGGGAAACAGAAGCCATGTCTTGAAGGGCTCTGAATGCCCTGACTGCGGAGCTGGGCTTTATCTCGCAGGTGATGGACAGCCTCTGCTGTATTTTCGGCATGATTAGATTAAATGATTAGATTTGCCTGTTGAAACATTGCTCAGGCTGAGGTACGCTTCACATACTTCTGAAGGTGTGACTGAAGGCAGAGAGAACAGAGATGGGGGTAACAGTCTGGGCAAGCAATGACAGAACGGTCGCAGAAGCGGGATCGTCATCATTCGTTCCTTCTACTTAGATTCCAAATCAAAAAGAGTTTAACTGAAAACAAAAGACACTTATCTAAAAGAGATCATACATTACAGCTCAGCCTGGTCTTTTCGTTTAAATTAAAAAAAAAAAACAAAACTAGAATATTATTACAAGAGGAATAAAACCGCTTGTGCCTTTTGACCTGGTAATTCCATTAAGGGATTCCTAAGAAAACCTAAATGAGAGAAAAATAACTTTCTTCAAAGATGTTTCTAAATGTACTACTCAAATAGCCAACAAATGAAAATAATCCAAACATCTAAAAATAAGGGATGGTTTAAATCAAATGTCATCTATCAACATGACTAAATACTACATAGATATGAAAATAACCAGAGCCATCCATGGGAATGTGTATGCGAAGAAAATATCAGACTCCAAAACAATATACAGTTGACCCTTGATCAACAACACAACATGCATTTGAACTGCACAGGCCCACTTATGGGCAGATTTTTTTTAATAAATACAATACGGTAAATGTATTTTCTCTTCCTTATGGAGATTTTCTTAATGATATTTTCTTTTCTCTAGTTTACTGTATTGTAAGAATAAATTACATAACATAATATACAAAATATATACTGTGTATGTTATTGGTTAAGTTTTTGGAGAGTCAAAGGTTATACATAGATTTTCAACTGCATGGGGGCGGGTGTCCGTGTCCCCTGCATTGTTCAAGGGTCAGCTATACATACAATGACAACAACCGTAAGTACCTACTACGTGCTGGGCCCAAGGCTAGGTTTAGGGAACACAAAAATAAGCCAGACATGGTCCCTGTCCTCTAAGATCTCAGAGTCCACTGGGAAAGCCAGACGCACATTACTGCAACAATGTGAGGAGTTCTCGACAAAGCTGGGCACCATGAGAGCCCAGAAGAAAACTTGCCCAACTTAGAGCCAACACACAAACACAACACAAATGTGGGTATTAAAATCAGTGGCAGAACTCAGTTGCAAATCTGGAGACCCCAAACACGTACTTGTTCATTCTGTTTGATTATCCTGGGCATGAATAGAAACTGTGAAACTTATGGTGAAGAACACTCAAATCCCCAAGAGTATCTGCATGGAGCCCCTTAAGAATCCTTGGACGCTGGTTTGAGAAACAAGATCTAAAAATGGGAGGGTAGCAGCGGAAGGGAAAGACAAAGACATGCCCAACAGTATTTAGCTCCTGAAGAGGATAGAGAAAGTCAGAGACAATGTCAAAGACTGAAGCCTCAGCATCTGGAAGAATGACAATGAGGCTCCCTGAAATAAGAAACTCAAGAACAGGATCAGGTGTGAAAGTAAGAAATAAGTTCCGTTTTTGACATTGAGTTTGAGGAACTTTGGGAAGAAGAAAGGTAGAGGTATTTAAGACTTTGCTGGAAATTTATCTCTAGAGATTTGGAGCCACAGGGTAGAGACTCAGTATCCAAAGTCATCTTCTGGAGACAGCTGAAGCTAGAAATGGGTGTTGAACAATAGCTATGAACATATTTAACATTACTTCATGTAGAAGATCTACCCCATTTAGTCCCTCAAATATCTGTTAAGGATTTACTTACTTTCAAAGTAGTATTTCCATCAAATTAATAAAATTATGGAATGAATACAAGATAATAAATTATATTAATGAACTACGGAATTAATGGATCAGGCTATACACAGAGTAGATACATCAGTCTTGTGTTTTTCCATGGGAAAAACTCTCTCCTTTTAAAATAAATGTAATTTGGAAATACAATTTGATTAATATAATTAAATGAAAGCTAACTTTTTCTACAGTGATATATTCATGACCATCTTGCTACCAAGCCTGTGAGCCTGAGATAAGAACTCTGGGGATTTATGCCTTCTGTAAATGTATAACAAGGTATCTGGAAAAACAGCAAACACCTAACACTTCCGAAGGAATTTTGCAAGTAGGGGAATACTTAAACATTAGGAAATTGCAAAGTCCTAGAAGAGAGCATTTGTGCATATGTACACACTGCAGAGCTCTGCTGTTGAAAACAGTCTGGGCTGCCAACGGTGGAGGTGGCTGCTTTCACTCATTTGAAATCTACAATTACTCCTATGTAAATTAGAGGCAAGGCAGAAAATGTGAGAAATTCAGAATCAATTTATCTTCTTAGTACTGATGAGATTCTTTTTGTGTTTGTGATCTGTATGTGCCAACATTACAATTCAGTTATTTCCAGAAATAATTTAAAAAAAAAACATTTTCAATGATGAATTTTGAGTAGCAAAACTGGAAAGCATAGTGTCAATCTGTTGTACATTCATGGAGTGCTGACTCTCACACTCTTCCTTTTGCAAACAGGCTTCAACACACAGAAAAAAGTGAAAACCACACTGTAAATAACAGGGCTGCAGAGGGAGAGGTAAAGGAGGAGAAACACAATTTGGGTTCAAACACCAGGTTGACATCAAAACAGGAGTGCTCCTATTTCCACTTGCTGAGACATTCTCGAGAAGATAAAGTGAAGATAATTCTTGCTCTTCCTCACCTTCATTCTTCTGACTGCCTTATTGTCTGTGAAGACAAACGGCACAAGCCATTTTAGGGGGAAAGTCCAAGCTAGGATTTAGAGGGAAGCATGTATATGGTTTTCTTAAATCCATCAGCCGAAGCTTACGAACAAAGCAAAGCCTCCCAAACACATCATAATTACCTAGGGGGCCTATTAAAAATATAGACTTCGGGGCACCTGGGTGACTCAGTCGGCTGAGCGTCTGACTTGAGCTCAGATCATGATCTCAGCGTTCATGAGTTCAAGTCCTGCATCCGGTCCTCTGCTGTCGGTGCAGAGCTCACTTCGGATCCTCTGTCCCTCCCTCTCTGCACCTTCCCTGCTCAGGTGCTCTCTCTCAAAAATAAATTAAAACATTATTTTAAAAATGTATCTATTTCTAGGTCCTCTCACAGAAATTCTGATTCAGCAAGTCTGGGGTGAGACTGGAAATCTATGTTTTCCCAAAGCCCCACCAACCCCATCGACTCCCACAAGTGACTCTATCAGCTAGCCAGGTTTGTGAATCATGAACAAGAGACCACACTGAGACTTAGTTGCTCTGGAAGGAGTGATGGTTTCCATAAGGGCAGCAGTTTAGAGTTTACGAAAAGCGCTTTCACATCAACTATTTCATCTCCAGTTCACAGATGAGGAAAATGAGGCTCAGAGTGGTCCAAGGTCAGACCTCACTTCAGAGGCCACAGTACAACGTTGTCTCCACTACACCATCATTCAAGCACCAAATTTGTGAGCAATGGTGAACTCTTACCTGACCTCAGCTCTTACTTCACAGAGGAGCCACGCAAACAACCAACAACTGTGGTGCACCTGGGCAATTCCTGCACCTGTCCACAGTTCAGAAAGACCATCTGCATCCTCATTAACCACTTTTTCCTATCTATTCAAATGGAACTTTAATAAATTGTAGTGCATAACTTGTAACACAATTTCACTGTATAAATGTAATGAGAAATTATCTGAAGATTAAAAGTGTATCCACTTCTACAAAGAAAGAAATGTCCGTACTCTCACTAACTTCTGTAACATGCTGCTGAAAGCCAATTGCTTTATTTTTATTTCAATGCATAATTCTAAATTTCTAGTTAATATAACTTATCAGGAACCTCAAAGGATAGGAACAAGACCCCTTGCAATTGGGAAAGGGTGCCATGAACATAAAAAAAAAAATGGTAGGGGTGTGTGTCTATGAGAAGGCAGCAAGTGAGGCAGACAGGAAACTGAAATATCTGGGTTTGGAAGAGGTTTCTGGTTTTCTGTCCATGTAGCTTTGTGTAACCTATTGAGTATGAGGATGGGCTATGGGAGAAAAGGTTGGTTCACATACCAGGAAACAAATTGCAGACATACTGGAACACAAGGGAATCTCTAATTATAAATTATGGCCCACAGGCCAAATCCAGTGACCTGTTTTTTAATGGCCTAAAAGTTAAGAATGGTTTCAACATTTAAGGGTTGCCTGGGGGTGGGGGTGGGGGTGGGGGGCACCTGGGTGGCTCAGTCGGTTAAGCGGCCGACTTCAGCTCAGGTCATGATCTCACGGTCTGTGAGTTCGTGCCCCGCGTCGGGCTCTGTGCTGACAGCTCAGAGCCTGGAGCCTGTTTCAGATTCTGTGTCTCCCTCTCTCTGACCCTCTCCCATTCATGCTCTGTCTCTGTCTCAAAAATAAATAAATGTTTAAAAAAAAAAAAAAAAGGGTTGCCTGGGTGGCTCAGTCAGTTAAGTGTCTGACTTCAGCTCAGGTCATGATCTTGTGATTCGTGAGTTTGAGCCCTGAGTCGGGCTCTGTGCTGACAGCTAGGAGCCTGGAGCCTGCTTCAGATCCTGTCTCCCTCTTCCTCTGCCCCTCTCCTGCTCACGCTCTGCCTCTCTCTCAAAAATAACTTAAAAAAAATTTTTTTAGGGGCGCCTGGGTGGCTCAGTAGGTTGAGTGTCCGACTTCGGCTCAGGTCATGATCTTGCAGTCTGTGAGTTCGAGCCCCGCATCGGGCTCTGTGCTGACAGCTAGGAGCCTGGAGCCTGTTTCAGATTCTGTGTCTTCCTCTCTCTCTGCCCCTCCCCCACTGATGCCCTGTCTCTCTCTCTCTGTCAAAAATAAATAAACATTAAAAAAATTTTTTTTTTTAATTTTTAAAGAATGTTTTTAACATGTCTAAATAATTGAAAAAACCTGCATAATATTTTATGACATGAGAAAATTATAGGAAATTCATGTTTTAGTGTCCCTAAATAAAGTTTTATTGGGACACAGCCATACTTACTCATTTTATGTATTCTCCATGGCTGTCTTCACACTACAATGGCAGAGTTAAGTAGTTGTGACAAGGATCCATATGACCCATAGAGCCTAAAATATTTATAATCTGCCCTTCAAAGAAAAAGTTTGCCAATTCCTGCTTTAAGGGAGGTGTTTGGCTGCTTCCTGAAAACTGATTTTGATCTAGCCTTTGTTTGCCGAATATGAAATAAAATACTGAACTTAGAATCACCTCACATTTTCTTTGATACTGACCTAAAAAGCATACCACAGTCCAGATACCTCTGCCTGAGTATCCCAGTACTGAAGTGACATTACTCCTGTGGTTTCCTAACCCAGAAGCAGGGGCAGGGAAGGGCTTCTGCACATTCAATTCTATTATCAGAATGACGGATGTATAAAGAGAAGCAGCCAGGCATACTAATCCTGCAGGGCCCTCTGCATGAGCCATGTCTGAGCCTTCCTTTTATTGAGGAATGGAGAGCTTTACCCTGTCAACAAATACTGTTGCCATTTTCCCAGCATTAATATTCGAAAATAGGAAATGCAGCACATAAAGCATAATTCAAAGTACAATGGCAGGAGCTGCTGCTGTCCTCATTCCACTGAAGGCAGGAGGGTCGCCTATCAGAGTCCAGACGGTTCTGGTCCATTATCAGCAGCCCAGTTTTTGCCATTTCTGAAGGCAACACGAATTATAAAGCACTTGCTATTGTTGCACCAATCGGCTAATTCAATGGTCAGAACATTTCAAACCTCGTAATTTACGCTGGAAAAAGTGGGAGTCTCACTCCTTTGAACTGCCTGTTAGACTACCCCATGTCACAGCTTGCCTGGCACTAGGAACAAGAAAAATTCTCCGTTAGGAAATTAATGTTTATAAATACCCTGGAAAGCCAAATAATAAGCATCACGATTTAAAATAAAAGTAATCAGATTGGCTTATATTATTAACTTTGCAAGTACATATTTTCATTTGTGACTTTATCACACACATTGATTGTTGGCTCAACTTTTTTAAGCACTCGACATTAGGTTTTTTGTTTAAATTGGTCCAACCCTTAAAGTATTTTGCTCACATTTCAAGCAACACTGAATCCAGAAAAGAGAGAAATGGTTTAAAGAGGCAATGAAATATCTTGTGTAAGCACAGTGCCTTGTGCCTTGAATGTGCCTTGCTTGCGTAAAAAGCATTAAGTAAATGGTGGCTCTTTTTATATCAGTGACAAAACATGCCAGGGTGCCTGTGTGACTCAGTCGGTTCAGTGTCAGACTCTTGATTTCGGCTCAGGTCATGATTTCACAGTTCATGAGTTCGAGCCCCACATCAGACTCTGCACTGACAGTGTGGACCCCTGCCTGGGATTTTGTCTCTCTCTTTCCCTCTCTCTGCCCCTCCTGCACTCTCTCTCTCTCAAAAAAAATAAATAAATAAGCAACAACAAAAAACATGCTAAAGAGAGAAGTCTATTTTGAAGCAACACTAGCCTACAAAATATAGATGTTCAAATGCAAAGAAGACCTAATCTGAGGTGACCCCCTGTTCTGTTTCCAAGGCTTAAGGGCCTAGTTACTGGACAAATTTCAAAAGACCTCACAGAACTATTTACCATCTGTGATCAAGGTCACAATCAGCAGCCACCCAACTCTCACTAAACCTTGCACCCGGCAGGCTATAGCCATACTGGTAGTGGTTGCGTTTGTTGGGGATTTGTTCTTCAAGATTCTGTTCTGAATGAGAAGGGACAAAAGGCAACCAAGAGCAAGGGAGAAGAGAAACAAGAGACAGTAATTCCCACCTGCCTCCTCTTCCTCTCCCCAAAGGGCAAATACTGTCCAGCACGTCAGGGAACTGCTGGGCTACTTATTCAGCTAGTACAAGATGAGATACCTTCAGTCACTCAGCAGGTGCTTACAGAGCCCCTACTAAGGGCCTGCTGTTGTTCTGAGCATTGGATACATCAGCGAATAAAACAAACACACTCAAGCACAAAAAAGTGGGGTGACTCTACCTATCTGACATTAAGATGTAATCAGTAGTAACTAAGATCCGAATAAAGAGCTTGCACACTCACGCATATGGAAACTGGCTGTACGACAAAGGTGGCGTGGCATGGCACATTGGTGGGGAAAGGACAGTACTCAGTAAGTGTTGCTGGAATACCTGGTTATCTATCTGGAAAAGAAAAGTGAACCCCTACCTCGCTTAATACATTAAATTTAATTCCAATTGGATTAATGGTCTAAATATTAAAGGCAAAACTTGAACTCTCATTAGAAAACAGGTAAATATCTTTAGCCAGCAGACAACGGAAAGATTCCTTATGAAACAAAAAGCAAAAATCACACACACACACACACACACACACACACACACACACACACAAATAACTTCCAATACATTAAAATTCATCAAAATATTCCATTTAGAAAAAGACACGAATTGGAAAAATATATTTGCAACTCGGTAAGAAAAAGTACAAGAGAGAAACGAGCAAAAGATATGAACTGACAATTCACAGAAGTAAAAACTCAAATGGCCAATGAATACCTAAAAATATGTTGGACCAAAGGTGCCTGGGTGGCTCAGTCGGTTAAGCCTCCAACTCTTGGTTTCAGCTCAGGTCATGAACTCACGGTTCATGAGATGGAGCCCCGTGTTGGTCTCTGTGCTGATAGCATGGAACCTGCTTGAGATTCTCTCTCTCTCCCTCTCTCTCTCTCTGTCCCTCCCCTGAACATATGCATGCTCTCTCTCAAAATAAATAAATAAATAATTTTTTAATATGTTGGACCACACCTGAATACATAAAAATATGTTCAACCATCCGAGAACCACAAACTAAAAGCATGATGAGCTATCCCACCTTTGTCAGATCTGCAAATAAAGGTAAAGTCTGACAGTACCACGTGTTTGGTAAAAATACAGGCCATTCATAAACTGCTCATAAACCTCTCTGGAGGAGAACATGGCAATGTTTAGCTGAATTGACAATATGCTTACACTACAGCCCCACTACCCCACCCCTACATGCCCTAGCACTCACAAACAAGCACGTACGCAAAATCAGAGCAGCACTGCTTTAAAACAACCAAAATATATGGCAAAAACAGAAAGAACAACTTAACTATGTAGTATTCCACTACATAAATATACTTAGCTCCAAAAATGCATGCTGAGCTACTGGTATCAGATGGTTAACTCTCACATATACAAGTGTTATGCAAAAAACCAATATGGGCATGTATATATGTGGTGATTTATATACATATAAAGTTTCAAGACATGCAAAATAATGGCATATCTTGCTTAAGGATATATGCATATGTAATAAAACTATTAAAGCGCACAGATATGTTAAATTCAGGACAGAAGCTTCCTCTGCTGGCAGGAAAGCATGGGGAGAGTACCATCTCTACTGGGGTTTTTCTTCCTTTGTAGTAGGGTCTTTTATTGAGGTATAATTTACATATAGTGATATAGATGTCAAGTGTACAGTTCAACGAGTCTGACACATACACCCATGTGAACCTCAAGCCTATCGAGAAGTAGAAA
This sequence comes from Prionailurus bengalensis, assembly GCF_016509475.1. NCBI lineage: Eukaryota > Metazoa > Chordata > Mammalia > Carnivora > Felidae > Prionailurus > Prionailurus bengalensis. Next base: position 116,158,114 of record NC_057358.1, read on the forward strand.
GTCTCTATCACACCAGAAAATTTCTTCATGCCCCCTTCCAGTCAGTCCCCACCAGCAACCACTATTTTGATTCCTGTCACCACAATTTGGTTTTTCCTGCTCTAGAACTTCATGTAAATGGAATTATACAGTATGTACTCTTTTGTGTCTAGTTTGAGATCCGTCCATGTTCATGCATAAACAGTAGCCTGTTTCCTTTTTATGGCTGAGTAGTATGCATTCCATTTTATAAATACACTACAGCTTTTCTTAGTCATTTTTTAAGTTGTGGTAGATACATGAATGCCAATGTATTATTCTTTACACCTTTTTTTTATATATTAAGTATTTCCTTCTTTAAAAAGTGTAGGTCCCAGAGTGCTAGAGATTCTCTAGAACATACACCTAAGGGTAAAATAGCTGTGCTGTAGGTTACGTATATTGTCAACCCTATTAGACACTGCAGATTCTACTTTATGACCACAGACCTACTGAATCAGCAGCTTAGGAGGTGTTGTTCAGGAATCTGCATTTTTAACAAGTTCCCCAAGTGACTCTTATGTAAAACATGTTTTGTAAACCAGCTTATAAATACATTCTTTATGTATATTCTCTGTGTTCTGTAACTCCAATGGCTTCAATTATTACCACTTATATGCCAATAACTCATAAATTTCTATCTTTCAATAAAACTTTCTCCTAAACTACAGACCTCTGCTATAAATATCTCTACATGAAGGGCCCACTGGTGCCTCTGTACAAAACTTCCCAAGTCCTACTCCTTGGTTTTCCCTCCAGTTTTGTGTCTCAGTTCATGGCACCACTGTACATCTGGTTTCACCAAACCAGAAATCTGAGAGTCACTCTGAACTCCTCTCCTCCCTTATCTTCCACATCCTATTGGTTACTAAGTCCTCTTCATTACACTAAAATACGTCTTGAATAGAACAGGTCTCTCCATTCCCTTTACCATCTCCTAGTCTAGGTCATCTGGATCACTGTAATGGCCTCCTAACCAGTCCTGCCCCCTCCAGTCTTGTCCCTCCAGCCCATTCCCTACCTTACAGCCAACGAAACCTTCTGAAACAAATATCTGATTTTCAAAACTGCTTATTTAGAATCTCTCAATGGTTTTTATTTTTATTTATTTATTTATTTATTTATTTATTTATTTATTTGAGAGAGAGAGAGAGAGAGAGAGAGAGAGCGAGAGCAAGCATGCACACAAGCTGGGAGAAGGGCAGAGGAAGAAAAAGAAACAATCCCAAGCAGGCTCCATGCTGAATGTGGAGTCCAATGTGTGGCTCGATCCCACAACCCTGGGATCATGACCTAAGATGAAATAAAGAGGTAGACATTCAACCACCTGAGCCACTCAGGCACCCCTCTCCATGGCTTGTTTTCATTGCCTTTGGGACACTCAAGATGGTTTACACAGCCTTTCATGATCTGGCTTCTCCCGACTTTTCCAACCTCAGCTCTTGCCATTACCCCCTTGCTCTGTATCCATTTAGCTGCTCTGAATGCACCTCACTTCCTTAAATGTGCCATTCTTCACTCTTCCTTTGCATAAGCTGTTCATTCTACCTAGAATGCAACCCTCCTCCTCTTTCCCTGGCTGCCCTTGCTTGCCCTTCAAGTCTCAGCTAAACAGTCACTTCATCTAGAAGGCTTTTATGAACCCGCCAGATTACATTAGAAACTCCCACTACAATACCCTAGCAACTTATTTTCCCTTTGCAACAGATTATACCATAATTCACAGAACTGTTCATCTTCTCAGACAGACTACAAATTCTGTGAGATCAGGGCCATGCAGAGCTTGCTAACCCACAATGGATTCCTAGCATACAGTAGGAGGTTCATTTTAAGTATTTGTTTCATGAGTGTTACCGTATTACATTTAGTCTACATGCAAAGAAACCTTATCAAATAGCCTCAGTTATTTCTTTCAATTGAAGATGTGAATAATTCTAAGTTCGGAAAGTTATATATTATATGCAATATTTATGTTTTACTCTCCTGTTGCTTTGGCAAACACAATCTGCCACCAGAGAAACAGTCCGTCAAAAGGAGCAAGAAGTACATGCAAAAGAATGAGACTGAACCACTTGCTTTCACCATACACAAAAATAAACCCAAAATCCAGTACAGACCTAAATGTGAGACCTGAAATCATAAAAATCCTTGAAGAAAAACAATCAGTAATCTCTCTGACATCGGCTATAGCAACATTTTTCTAGATATGACTCCTGAGGCAAGGAAAACAGAAGCAAAAATAAACTACTGGGACTATACCAAAATAAATAATCAACAAAGTTAAAAGGCAACTTACTATGGGGGCACCTGGGTGGCTCAGTCGGTTAAGCATCCAACTTTGGTTTAGGTCTTGATCTCACAGTTCGTGAGTTCAAGCCCTGTGTCAGGTTCTGTGCTGACAACTCAGAGCCTGGAGCCTGCTTCAGATTGTGTCTCCCTCCCTCTTTTTGCCCCTACCCCACTCATGCATGTGCATGCGTGTGTGCGTGTTCCCTTTCTCTCAAGAATAAACATTTTTTAATTAAAAATAGACCTACCCTATGAGCCAGCAATAGCACTGCTAGGAATTTACCCAAGGGATACAGGAGTACTGATGCATAGGGCCACTTGTACCCCAATGTTTATAGCAGCACTCTCAACAATAGCCAAATTATGGAAAGAGCCTAAATGTCCATCAACTGATGAATGGATAAAGAAATTGTGGTTTATATACACAATGGAGTACTACGTGGCAATGAGAAAGAATGAAATATGGCCCTTTGTAGCAACGTGGATGGAACTGGAGAGAGTGATGCTAAGTGAAATAAGCCATACAGAGAAAGACAGATACCATATGGTTTCACTCTTATGTGGATCCTGAGAAACTTAACAGGAACCCATGGGGGAGGGGAAGGAAAAAAAAAAAAAAGAGGTTAGAGTGGGAGAGAGCCAAAGCATAAGAGACTCTTAAAAACTGAGAACAAACTGAGGGTTGATGGGGGGTGGGAGGGAGGAGAGGGTGGGTGATGGGTATTGAGGAGGGCACCTTTTGGGATGAGCACTGGGTGTGGTATGGAAACCAATTTGTCAATAAATTTCATATATTGAAAAAAAAAGAATAAACATTTTTTTAAAAGGCAACTTACTGAATGGGAAAAGATATTTGCAAATTACATATCCAATAAAGGGCTAGTTTCCAAAATATATAAAGAACTTATACAATGCAGCACACACACAAACAATCCAATTAAAAACTGGGCAGAAGACATGAACAGACATTTCTCCAAAGAAGACATACAGAAGGTCAACAGACACATGAAAAGAAGCACAATACATTTGGGAAATGAAAATCAAAACTACAATGGATATCACCTCACATCTGTCAGAATGGCTAAAATCAAAAACACAAGAAACAAATGTGTTGACAAGGATATGCAGAAAAAGGAACCCTCTTCACTGTTGGTGGGAATGCAAACAGGTACCACCACTGTGGAAAACAGTATGGAGGTTCCTCGAAATGTTAAAAATAGAACTATCCTATGATCCAGTAATCACACTTGTGGGTACTTACCCAAAGAATACAACAACACTAATCCAAAGGGATATATGCAACCTTAGGTTTATTGCAACATCACTTACAATAGCCAAATTATGGAAGCAGCCCAAGTGTCCATCGAATGATGAACGGATAAAGAAGTGGTATACATATACAATGAACTATTATCCAGCCATAAGAAAGAATGAAATCTTGCCATTTGCAACGACATGGATGGAGCTAGAGTGTATTATGCTAACCAAAATAAGTCAGTCAGTGCAAGACAAATACCACATTTCACTCATACATGAAATTTAAGAAACAAAACAAAACAAATGAGCAAAGGAAAAAAGAAAAAAGAAAGAGAACCCAAGAAACAGACTCTTAAATTCAAATTGGTGGTTGCCAGAGGGGAGGTAGGTGGCGGGATGGGAGAAATAGGTGATGGGGATTAAGAGTACACTTATCATGACGAGCACTGAATAATGTAAAGAATTGTTAAATCACTATATTGTACACCTGAAACTAATATAACACTATGGGTTAACTACACTGGAATTAAAATTTTAAACTTTAAAAAAAAAAAAGGAGTAAGAAGTGGCAAGACTCAGAACTGGCCAGCTTGAGTCTCAAACCTTAAAAAAAAAAAAAGCCCCATGTATTTTTCAACAGTGTTGCACCTGTCACACCTCAGTTACAAGGGAGGCACAATGCTTGAAATCTTGTTAGGTTTATAATGATTGAAGTGGAAAGGCTTTTGGCAAAAGGATTGAAAGTGTGTATTTTTTGTTCTGGGATTTTCAGTCTAAGGCACAGCTGGGTACACTCGGCTGTTGCCAAGGATGGAGGCTGCGTGCAAATTCACCGGCAGTTTACCTACAGCAAAAGCTCTCAATTTTAACTCTCCAACCTTCCACTCACTTTTTGAGGGATATAAATATTAAAAACACAAACTCTGATGCCAGAATGCCTGGTTTAAAATCCCTGCTACATCATTTATTAGTTGTGGTATGCTGAACAAATTACCCAGCCATTCAGTATTTAACTTGCTCATTTGAAAATGGGAATAAAACAGCATTTACTTCATAGGTTTGTTGTGAGGACTGAACGAGTTAATCACACATAAGGCACTCAGAGTAAGGGCTCGGTAAGTTTTCCATACATCTAGGGGTAGAGGAACAGGTTTGCAGGAGAAAGTAGGGGAGACGGACAAGGAAAACAGAAGCAAAAGAAATGTGCTATGTAATTTGAATAATCTTTTGAACCTCAGACAAGTCCTTTTAATGTACATTAACTAATCCAAGTCGCACAGCTAGTAAACAGCTGAGCTGGATTTGGAGTCAGGGAGCTCGTCTCCAGAGACCAAGCCCTGAACCACTAAGAAATACTGTCCCCCGTCTTCACATCTGGCCCTTGGGGAACAGAATTCCTGTCTTGTAAAGGAGGAAGGGAAACAAAATGATGCAAGGAATGGAAAGGAAGAAAGAATAAGTAAAATAAGGCCAGACTCATTTATTTTCTCAATTTAAGAAAGGTAAAGTGACAAGTTTCCCTTTATCCTCCCTTCGCAGACCTGAGAGAGCCCACCATATTTGTGGACGCTTTGCTTTCAATTCAGGAAGCCGGGTTGAAATCAAAATCACTGTCAAAGACTCCAACAGATTAACAGATCCTTCTGAAAATAAATGCAAATGTGAAATGGAAATACGGGACATGAAATCCAAGAGTGAGCAGGAGAGCAGCGGACAGAAGGGTTACAGAAACCATACTTCTGTCTAGAGTGGAGAGACAAGATGAGGTGTTCTAGAGTCAGACAAAGTATTCATATTCTTGTCTGGCCTGTAACATCAGAAAAACAACATCCCTGAGCATCACTTTTTTCACCTGTAAAAAAGGAACAAGAACATCTGCCTCTCCATGGATAATACCTGCCTCTCCATGGATAAATAACTCTGATGCAGTTTTAGGAAGAAACAGAGAGACAGGCACCCTCACACATGAAAACTGAGGGTAATTTGGCACTCTCTCTCTTTTCAATTTAACAAGCTTATATAGCACTTACAATATGCCAGGCGCGATGATAGTCACTTTAAATATATTAACTTGGGGTGCCTGGATGGCTCAATCAGTTAAACATCCAACTCCTGATTTCAGCTCAGGTCATGATCTCACAGTTCGTGGGTTCGAGCCCTGCATCAGCCTCTGCACTAACAGTGCAGAGCCTGCTTGGGATTCTCTGTCTCTCTCTCTCTCTGCCCCTCCCCTGCTTGCTCTCTTCGCGCACACGTGGCTCACTCTCTCTCTCTCTCAAAATAAATAAACTTAAAAAATGAAAATATTAACTTATTCAACGTTTATGGTAGACTGTCTGCAAAAATGGTGCCAATGATTCTCTTCACTGTATCCTTGTCCTTGGAGAGTCCCCTCCCACACAGACTCAGTGCTTTGTGCTCTGGGCTTTGCCCTCTCTTGCTGCCTTTGGAACCCTGAGGCTACCACGTAAAGAAACCTGAGCTAACTGGCACATGAGAGATCACACGCCATCCCATGAGCTCCCTACAAGCCAACTCGTCTGTCAACTACCAGGCAGGTGGGTGAGGCAGCCTAGATCCTCCAGCTACCAGCTGACCCACCAGGTAACCACAGAAGCGTGAAAGAACCCGGCAGAGCTCAGCTGGGCTGGCCCAGATAAGAAGAGCCACCCAGACAACCTACCAACTCATGAGCTAAGCAAAACAGATATTGTTTTAAGCCAGTAAGTTTTGGGGTGATTTGTTATGCAACACAAACTAGTAACAATCCTCATAGCAATCCTTTAGGCAGGTACTATTATTATTCCTATTTCACAAATGAGACAACTGAGGCAAAGAGAGGTTGACTTGCAAAGCCTATAAATAGCAGAGTCAAGATTCAACCCCAGATAATCTGGCTCCAAGTCCACACTATTATGTGGAGATTTTATTTATAAAGATACATGTAATAGATACAAAGATACCTCTAACATATATAACTAAGTATATATACATATATACACATACGCATATACATATCTCCTCTATACTATGCTGCTTCACCTAACAAGAGTAAAGGTGTTTTTTCATATCAGCTGACTCAGAAATTTATCATACAGATATACTCACACAAATGTAAAATCACATATGTATAAGATGATTCCCTGCAGCACTGTTGATAATAGCAAAAGACTGGTACAATCCTAGTACGTCCACATAAAGGTATCCCATATGCAGCCATAAAACGAACTGAACTGACAGATGTACAAACACTGATCTTGTGTACAAGGAAAAACAGCAAAGTGTACTTACACACTACTTTTACATTTGTATGTCAAAAAAAAGGGAGAAAGTATGAATATATATAACTGCTTGTATATGCACAGATTATGTCTAGAAAGACACAATAAGTGGGTTTAAAATCAATTACTTCTGGCTAAAGGGAACCAGCTGGCTGGGCAACAGAATATGAGGAATGATTTTCACTGTAAATATTTTCATGTATTTTGAATTTTTATACTGTATGAATGTATCATCCATTAATTTTTTTTTTTATTTTTTGCTTAGAGAGAAAAAGCACACACATGGGGGAGAGTGAATCTTTTTTTTGTTTAGCATTTTTTTTTAAAGTTTGTTTATTTAGAGAGGGAGCACACGTACACACAAGCAGGAGAGTGGCAGAGACACAGGAAGGGAGAGAGAGAATCCCAAGCAGCCTCCACGCTGTCAGCTCAGAGCCCAACCCAGGACTCGAACCCACAAACTGGAAGGTCGTGACCCAAGCTGAAACCAAGAGTCAGATGCTCAACTGACTGAGCCACCGAGGCATCCCAAGCATTTTTTTTTTTTTTGAGAGACAGAGAGTGCGAGGAGTGGGGCAGAGAGAGAGACAGAGAGAGAGAGAATGAATCTCAAGCATGGTGCATGCTCAACACAGAGCTCAACGTGGGGGCTCAATCCCCTGATCATGACCTGAGCTGAAATCAAGAGTCAGAGGCTCAACCGACTGAGCCACCCAGGCACCCCAATCACCTATTAATTTTAACTTAAAATGATCTTATGAACATTAAGGGAGACCATAAATGCCTGGAACAGAGAAAGCAATAAATAGTATTGTTACAATAATTATATACAATATTTAAAAATTATAATTACATATATTATAAATATGATAATTTAATTATTATAGTTATTTTTCCACAAATGACTTCTAACTCTAAGGCATATAATTGCTTAAAGTAGCCAATCCTCAGGGTACCTGGCTGGCTCGGTCAGTAGAGTATGCAACTCTTGATATCCAGGTTGTATGAGCCCCACATTGGATGTAAAAAATTAAAAAGAAAATCTCTAAAAAATATATATAATAAAAAAAAGTTGCCAATCCTCTGAAACTCCCGGCTCTGTACAGGAAAGAACTCGTTTGGGATGCAAAAGTAAAGAAGGAAATATTTACTAGCTATGAGAACAGGTGAAAGAAGAATCGAAAACGTGGCTTCCCTGGTGGTCATGACATAAGGTTCAAAGCACCGGGCAGAGTGGTAATGCCCCATTTCTGCCTCTCTTCAGAGAAGCCCAATTATTGGGCATCTTCTGTGCTCTGACTTTGTACGTTCTCTGTGCACCTTTTCTTTCTTTCAGCATCAAATGAAAGCAATTACTTTCTATTCTAATAGTGTGTCTGCCCTCCCTCTGCAGTTACTCATCTACAAAAGTTGAAATGCTGCCACATGCATTTGCCAAACTGCTAAATTATCTGCTTCTCCAGAACCAGAAACGATCTGGGGCAGGAGCAGGCAGTCTGTAGCAAGCAAAGAGTAATGCCAAGAGCCAGGGCTTTGGAGTCAGGTAAACAGGTACAAATCCCAGCTCCAACACTTAGCTGAGTGGCCAAAGCAACATATCAACCTTTCAGAGCTTAGCCCATCTGCAAAACAGGTGACTACAGTTCCTATTTTACAGGACTCCTGTGAGCACATATACCACAGTACCAAGTACAGAGTAAATGCTCACTAAATGTTAGCTATATTTATTATCATTGGGGACATTCCAACTGAGGTCCAACCACCTGCCTTTCTCCATCTCTCTCGGCCCCTCTCTCTCTCACACACACACAGACATCAACGATCAGCAAGTTTAGGTGTATGCTAGAGGATTCCCAACTCACCCTCCACATCAGCAAGTTTAAATGACCGTACCTCCAAAATCCATCCAGTCTAACTATCTCCATCACCCCTGCACACAATGGTGGTCTCTCTTTACATGACCATTCCCATTCCATAATTCATTCTACACACAATAGCCGTGTAGATCTTTGAAAAAGTAAACCAGATCATATCATTCTATTCCTCTGCTTAAAATTCTCTAAATAACATTCCTCTGCATTTAGGCTGAAATCCAAATTTCTTACCATGGCCAGCAAGTCCCTATAGAACTTGGCCTCTATCTCTCCAACCTCTCACTTCATCCCACTCGCTCCACCCCATGGACACTCCACTCCGCTTCAGCCCCAGTACTGTTTCTCACACAGGCCAAGTCTGTTCCTGCCTCAGAGCCTTTGCATCTGATGTTCCTCGGTCTGGAACACTCTTGCCCCAAATTTTCACACAGGTAACTTCTTTTCATCATGTAATTCATACTTCAAATACCAACTGTCTAGAAATGTCTTCCCTGACCGTGGAAATGAAAATGGCTTCCCTCCCTCCCTGATTTGCTCCCCATTTCATTATCCTGCTTTATTTTCTTCCTAGCACTCATCACTATCTAACATCACTTGTGTATGGGTTTACTTTTTTATTATCTAATTTCTCAACTAGAATGTAGCCTCCAAAAGAACAAGGATCTTTGGCCATCATCTCCCCACTACTACTCCTAGAGCTTAGAATGGTCCCTGCACACAGTAAGTGCTTAATACATAGGCCTTATGATGGTGGCAGTGGTGTTTAAAATGCAAAGTGCAAGCTTCAGTCCAAGGGATTCTGATTTAATAGGTCCGAAGTACGGCTCAAGAATCTGAACTTCTAGCAAGCATCCATCTTTTTCATCCTAAAACAAGCAGGATACAAATCACTATTTTAAGACATTCTGGTCAATTCCTCCATTACCAAATCTCGCTTCTCCCTCTAACACTCCCTTGCTTAGGCCTACAGATCCCTTCCCAGCTGCTTTTCTTAATTAACCCAATGACACTAAGGTAAAAAAAAAAAAAAAAAAAAAAAAAAAAAAAAAAAAAAAAGAAGGTTGCTGACCCCTGAATTTGGAGTTCAAACAAATAACCCCGCCCGTTTCCATTTCTGCTGCTCCATCAACACCAGGAATGCCAAACTAGCTGCCCAGCCTGGCGGGAATCCTGTCGTCCCCAGAAACACCTGAGCAGGTCTGGACTAACTCCAAAAGGTAAGCCAGGTAAATTTCCATGTCAGCTCACTAATAGACTTTCCAGAGGCAGCTGGCGCCAATTCATACTTGCTCTACAAGCCCTCCAAATACACCCCCCCCCCCATCAACATGTCCAGAAGACTTAACTCTGGCACCACCTGCAAAACGACGGCCAGAATTCCCTTTGAAGCAACCTAGCAGCTGAGAGGAAGAAATCTTTGAAAGGGCTACTCACTCAGGTGACCAAACAGGCACATACATGCCACTGTACAAGGCAACCCCTAACTCCAACGCAGAGAAACTCACAGGCTCTGGCGACAAACAGTCGTGTTTTGTTTTTCCCATTTATTCTCAGACTTGTCTCTTCAGAAAACATCCAACACCCTTTCCCTAACGCCTAAACCGTCACTGGGCTTGGCCTCAGGGTGTCTGGGAAAATGTCAAGGGTACCTACTTGGAGTTCCCTAAAGTTTCCTCTACTGCTACCCAGTCTGAGATCCCGCATTTGATTAAAGCAGCCCCCACCCCCACCCCCCAGGTTAAAATCCAAACGTCATACTGGGACTGGTAACTTAGAATCACCAACACTTATGCGTGCATTAGCTCCCCAAGAGGGTAAGATCAAGCTGCGGGGGGGGGGGGGGGGGGCCTGCGTGCGTGCTCTTCCTGGCTGACCGCAAGCAGCACCAATCTTCCAGGCTGTTCCTTCAAGGGGAATAAACCCTGTAGAGGGGAGTTTTTCCGCTAAGAGCCACGAGCGCAGGGGCCCCTCACCCCTGCAGTTCGGGGAGCAGCCGCTGCCCCGGACTCCCCCAAGCGCACGTGCTGAAAGTCCGCCTCGGGACTCCGCGGGTTCACGTCGCAGCAGCGCCTGGCTCGCTAGCACAGCCGAGGGAGCAACTCCAGTCCACGCGCCCTTGCGCCTTCCAAACGCCGAAGCGAGGGCCCTTCCGCAGACGAAGCGTGAGGCCCACCTCTCCGAAACACACACACACCCCTCCACCCGCCACCCACCCAACTCGGAATGGGGCCCGCCCATCCCTGGGGCTTGCGCCTAGGGAGCCCAACGGACCGCCGGCGGCAAAGTTTACGAGGCTCTCGAACTGGGAGCGCGGCGCTAAGCAGCAGAACGCAGCGGCCAGACCAGCCGAGCGGGCGCCGGGGGCGCCGGGAAGGGACTCCCCTAAAAGCTGGAAGCGAAGGTGCTGGGAATAGCCTGCCCCGGCCTCGAGGAGGCGCAGGCGCTGACAGAGAGCCCCGACGTGTCCGCGCTGCCGCTGGGAGTGGTGGGCCCGGCGGGCGCCCTCCGGCTGCAAGTCGCCCCACGGCTCCCCCGGCCCCACCCCCCAGAGTCGTCCGCGGAGTGCCCCCCGCCCCCCCCCCCCCCCGGCTGCGGCCGCGGCCCCGCGAGGCCCCGCCTCGACCCCCACCCTCAACCCTTCCCTCCAGCTACGCGGGCCCGGCTCCCCGCCGCCTCCCGTGGCCCGGAGCCGGGCGAGGGAGACGCGCTCTCACGTTCGCCGGTACACTGGCCGCCTGCCCCCTCGCGCCGCCGGGCGACGCACACTCACCCTCCGCATGGTGCCGGGACGGGCCGGGCTCGGCGGCGCGGGCTCGGGCTCTAGGCTGGCAGGGACGGCGGCGGCGCACAGGCGGCCGGGGAGAGCCGCGCTGTCCCCTCCCGCACACGCGTGCGCCGCGGCCGGCGAGCAGGCGACGGCCTCCACGGGGGCGGGGCGGGGGCGCGCGGGCCTTGGGGTCCCCGGGCCCGCCCCCGGCGTGCGGAGTTCTGGGCCCTCCCAGCCCCGAGGCTCCTCGTTCCCCGTCTTGGCGTTCCCCACCTTCCCCGGCCCGCTTCGCTCCTCTCCTCCCCCTCGAGTTCCCGCCCGACAAGGTTGGAGTTGAACGCAGGTGCCGACCCTGTGGGGAACCAAGTTCAAGGAGCCAGAGGAAATTGATGGCCTGCGGTGGGAGTTCTCACCCCCCTTAAAAGTACATCTCTTCTCCCCGTTGGATGGGAGGAGGCCCGCTGGTGTCCCATCCCTCTCTTTAGATTCTGTGATTGTCTTTTGGAAATCCTGAACATTCATAAACCTTTTTTGGAGGAGGGATGGGGTGAGAGTTAAGGGTGGGAAACAGCAGATCAACCCAGGGCCGGAGGAAGGACAGCTTCATGGAACAGAAATGGTCTAGTTTTGCTCAGGTAGAGGAGCCCAGCAGGGGTCTGCATCCCCGTTACTGCAGAACCCACAATTCTTCCTGACAAACCTCTGCGTGCAAAGCTTCCTCTTCACAAACGGATTCCCCAACTTCTCCAAACAACAGGGAAATCCCATCCCAAATGCTAATGCCTCTGAGAAAATGATGAGGCAGGATGTATTCCTCCTAATCAGGAAAACCGCTGAGCCAGGGGAATGCAGGACCCAAATCCTCAAGAACAAGAGTAGGATGGAATGATGTGAGAGTCTCCCTGGACTTCTGGACTTCTCCGGATTTGGCTTCGGCTGAACAAAGTAAATGCAATAGCACAAAATTCAAGGCAGACTGAATTCAATGTGAGGGGGGACAAAAACCCTTGTTTACCAAAGGATCCTTTGAACAGCATACAAGGACGCCTGCGTTTTCAAACCGGGCCGTGACGGGTGAACAGGCAGACAGCAATGGAAACGCCAAGGCTTGTGCTGGGTAAACACTTACGACGAATGCTTCAGCTTTTACATTGCTTGGCTGCCAAGTATCCTGGCAGATCACCACTTATCAGCGCTGTCAAAGGAATATGGTTATAATTGCCTAACATTGATAGAGTGTCAGCAGTGCTATCGAGACCAAATGTTAAACAGACTAAGTATCTTTATGATCTAATGAATAAAAAGTTTCTCTGGATTTCTCTTTGGTGCCTACCAGCATAGATAAAAGGAGGGGTAGCAGATATATTAGGGGAAAAAATGAAGGAAATGAATGAAGCCTGTTAACCCCCTTTTGACTTTAACTTATCTGCATACAATGGGTTTTTTCTTCTCTTGATATGAATCTCTTCAGATTGGCCTTTGATGTTTTGCTTTTGGAGAAATAACAAGTTTTAGTAAGTATACTTAGTTACGATGCACCATGGGCTTGATCTATGTTATCACATTCAGTCCACACAACCCTATGAAGTAAGTACTGTGATTTTATGGTTTTTCTTTTCTTTTAAAAAAAATTTTTTTAACATTTATTTATTTTTGAGAGACAGAGAGAGGCAGAGTATGAGCAGGGGAGGGGCAGAGGGAGAGGGAGACACAGAATTCGAGGCAGGCTGCAGGCTCCGAGCTGTCAGCACAGAGCCCGTTGAGGGGCTGAACTCACAAACTATGAGATCATGACCTGAGCCGAAGTCGGAGGCTCAACTGACTGAGCCACCAGGCGCCCCAGATTTTATGGTTTCTCAGAGATACCAAGGCTCAGAGAGGGTAGGTAATTTGCCAAAGGTCACACAGCTTGTTAGTGGCACAGCTAGAATTTGAAATCAGGTCTAGCCACTTAACGCCCATACTTTACTGCCCTCCTGTGCTCTACCTCATAGAAAAGGTACAGCAGAGTAAAAACACGAGCTCTTGAAATAAACCAGTGGCTTCCCATCTCTGGGCCTTAGCTTCCTCATCTGTAAAATGACAGTTAGGTTAAATAGGTGGGAGGACCTATCCAGAATTAAAGTTTTCTAGTTGTAGAGTGTAACCATGTGAATATTCTATTTTTAGTATTGTGGGAAATCCTAACCTGGAGGTACAATGTTAGTAACTTCACTGGTTTGTATAATTTCTTGCCACAGCCCCTGGTCTTACACTGCTTATGCTGCTTTCTGCGACACTACCTTTTCCTCCTCCTTCTAATTAGTGTTCTTCCCTTTGTGAATCCACTAATCCAATTAATGTTAATTTCTTATTTAACTCGACTAACACCCCTAGTGTGAGGGGGGCAGTGTCCAGGAAGGAATTGTTGGGTTATCTTCGAGCGTTAGTTAGCCTGAATAATTTTTAAACTCCCTTCAGAAACCAAAACAATTGTTCAGCTGTACAAAATAAATGACAACACATCAGATGTTAAAAACAGTCATACTGCTCATCTACGGAAATCCCCGTGTTTCCAATGCTATTGTGAACTCACTTGAAGAACCAATTTCAAAGTGAAACTAGACTGGAACAGATTTTTGTTTTTTGAGGGTGAGGAGGAGGGTCTCTATCTCCTCCTATGTTTAAAGGATCTTCAATGATAAGAATTATGTCTCCAGTTATTATCACAGCTTGACTAGCCTTCTAAACTCTGACATTATTGTTTCCTTGAAAACCGCCAAATAATTGAGAACATAGTACTTTTTTTTTTACTTTTTTTTTCATTTTTCTTAATTGTGTAACAACATCTTCACCGGTTACAAACATCTCCACCACTTACAAGAGGGCACAGATCAGCCCTCTTGATCTGTAGGGTGAATTCATAGGTCTCCGTCTAAAATACAGCAGGGAGTATACTAGGTCAACCTAACTTCTTTCATTAGTTATTAACATAAATAGGCATTCTGATATACCATTGAGTAAAAATGAACCAGTTTACAATTTTACATAAATAGTAAAAAAGCAATGAAAAAGTTGGTCGGCTTTTCGTAGATAAGAAATGTTACCAATTAACATAACTTCTCAGTCTGTCATCCTCCATTTGGTGACACGTTAGTAATGAAACGCTTTTTTTCTTTGCCATGTTCTTAAGTTAGAACCCTTGAGAAGTCATCTATCAAATACTTACTACAGGGGACATAATTAATGGTTGAATCAATTAGTATTTTCCCGCAATCGATTGAAAATAATTTCAAGGGAACGTAACGATCACATCTACATGTATTGAGCACATTATATGTCCCAAGGACTGTGACAAGCCATTTTACATGTATCAGTCTGTTTCATCTTCACAAAACCCTACTAGATAGTTGTTATTATCTCCATGTGATAGATTAGGAAACTAAGATTGATTGAAATTAAACACTTTCCAAAGGTTACATGGCTAATAAGTGATGTAGATCTAACCCAAATCCATCTGACTCCAGAGCCTATGAGATTGACCAATCATAGGTGGATGTTCATGTATCACCAACTCCTCTCTCTAGAACTTCTTCAAAGCAGTGATCCAGGAATTTTATATCCAATAAAACTGAATTTCCATTGTTTATGCTAGAATAGAATGGAATTAGGTGACAAAGGATTCTTAAAGAAAATGAATCCTTAGCTTTAAAAAATGTACAAAATTTGAGTTAGAAGAATGAAGACTACTCTTGATAGGAGACAGCCACATGACCCACAGCACAGAAGTCATGACAGTAAAAAGACTAGATCTCCTAGAGAATCCTGGGGCACATGACTAGGGAAGCAAGCCTAGTGGCCAGTTAATGAGGGGCTGGGGATATCCATCAGGGTACCATTATACATATTCCCTTCAAATTTTTTATTGCATTATTACAGTCACTCAAAAATATTCATGTATTTTGCTATAGAAGGTCTGCATGGTTGCTATGCCATTTCTCCTCCTCATGCCCTTGTCAAGGTCTATTGGAATTCCCTGAGCACTCCATTGATCCATTGGGGGGGAGGGGCCTGAAGGCAGGGGTGGAGTGGGAAGAGCTTACCTGGAGCTGTGTGTAGTCTTTGTCAGAGGAATCTGATACTGCTCTTCCCTCTGAGGTTTTGTGCCAGAGTTTATCCCCTAACAGATACTTAGAAAGACAAAATTCACCCACACTCCCACCCCTAATACTATTTCCACATTCCTTCCTACTCTTTGTCCAAATGCCTATCTATTTACATGGCTATCTTTCCAGCTAGACCTGACTTCCTTTAAAGAAGGGATTGTCTTAATAATTTTTATATCTCTAGGGCCTGTCACAAAATAGGTGCTCAATACATGTTTAATAAATGAATGAGGGGCGCCTGGGTGGCTCAGCCGGTTAAGCGTCCGACTTCAGCTCAGGTCATGATCTCGCGGTCCGTGAGTTTGAGCCCCGCCTCGGGCTCTGTGCTGACTGCTCAGAGCCTGGAGCCTGTTTCGGATTCTGTGTCTCCCTCTCTCTCTGCCCCTCCCCCATTCACGCTCTGTCTCTCTCTGTCTCAAAAATAAACGTTTAAAAAAAAAATTTTTTTAAATGAATGAATGATATTAAAACCATATTGTAGTCTGCTATTTCCCCTCAACAAATAGTTTTCTATATTTTTATATGGTCTTAATAATTACCTAATTATTATGCTTAATACGCATGTCACTGATATGTTATCATGTAACCATGTGACCATTTGAGTTGTTTCTACTCTTTTGAAATTCCTTGTCAATCAGTAATTAGGGACATGACTTGATATGAAGAAATATTTGAAAGAGGATAATGTGAAGATGGTGAATCAAATGGTCCAGAGGTAGGGACACCAGTTAGGAGGATGACCTCAGTCACACAAAATGAAGCCGATGAGGTGGCCAAGGCCAGGACTAGGATGGTGGTTGTGGAAATGGGAAGGGAAAGACAGTTTCTATATTCACAATAAAAAGATGTAATCATGGATTTACCCCGTAATGGGGCTAAATGTATGCCAGATGGTGGAAGCTGTCCTGTGACGAAGAGCATTGTTTTAGCACCATGGACAGGCCCTGGGTTGTCAGGGAGGGGCTCTGGGTGGTATGGGGCCATAATTGCTGTCAGAGCAACAGTAATAAATTAATAAATATAAATAACCAAAAAACATTTATTCAGCATGTGCTCAATGACAACTTCACATGCACTTATTTAATTCTCATAAGGAAACAGGCACAGAAATGTTACATAATGGCCCTCAAAGTCATACAAAGTCATACAGTGGCAGAGGTAATTTCTGAACTCCAGATAGTTGGGCTTCAGAACCCATTACATCATACTCTAAAAGGAAGCTATAATCAAGTGTGGAAAATGTTATAAGAGAAAAGCACAAAAGAGGGGTTTCTGAAGTACTTGGAGGACAAAGAAGGGAAGTGTATTCTGGAGAAGCTTCTCAGAGAAGAGAACACTGCAACTAAGTTTTGAAGGATGAATGGGATTTAACTAGAGAAGAGGGCCAATAAGGACACGTGGAGCCCTGTGTTGTCAAGGGTTCTGAGGCCAGATGTAGGCTCAGCAAAAAGCTTCCTGTGATCAATTAGCAAATGAGGTGGAGAATGGTGGGAGACCTAAGACTAGGGAGGTAGGTGAGCCAAACAATGAAGGATCTCATATGCAAATTAAGAAGTTTAGACATCTCCCCTAAAAGCTGTGAGAAACCACTGAAGTGAAGAGATTTAAGCAATATGTGGCAGGATAAAATCTGCATTTTAGAAAAATCATCTTAAGATTTTAGGGTAAAGATAGCAGAATAAAGCATGATCACAGATTCCCCTTTTCCTAATACTTAATGTCATGAACAAAGGCTAGCTTGGAGAGAGGGCAAGGGGGTAAGGGGGCCAAGGAGACTTTATCCACACTATATAACAGTGGAGCTACCCCTCTTAAACAAAAATGAGAAGAAAGAAATTACATGGTGATCATGTAATTGTGGTATAGTCAAAAGAGGGAAGGATAGGGAGGAAGGAAGATAATGGGTGAACAATGAAGAAACCAGTCTGGAAGACAACATAACCTGAAGATACAGGAGATCCCCAGGGGGTGCCTTGCCCTATAAAGACCTCAATAAGAACATGAACCTGAGAAAATAAGACCTCAAAATTGAGCTGATAAAATGGCAGAGGGAGAGTGAAAAGGAGATTTCAGAACTAAGGAAATGAATCAAGAACTGAAACAAAACCATTATATATCTAATACATAAATTAGATATGCCAAATAGCAGGAAAGACATGATTGAAAATTGAATTAATGGCATGGATAAAAGGCTTGAGATAATTATGGCAAATACAAAGGGAAAACGCAGAGGGACTAAAGCAATTAGGGGGAAGATAATAAGAGAACCAAGAGATAATCAAACATAAAGATAACTGGTGTCTAATTGGTGTAGAGAATCCAATAAATGCAACAAAATATGCTTTCAGAAACACAACACAGGAACGTTTTTCCTTTAATGAAGGACAAACTAAATCTGCAAAGGAAAATTTTTACTGTATGCCAGGGAAAAACAACTTTGACTAAACATCAAGATATGCCTTAGTTAAGTTCCTAGTTTTCAAAGGAAAATAATTATTTAAACATCTGAGCAGAAAAGGCAAATTATCCACGAAGCTGAATACAAACATTTCCAAACAACCTCAATGCCAGAAGACAATGAGGCAATGTCTACAGAGTTTGGAGAGAAGAAAGTATGACCTAGGAATATGATACCTAGCCACAGGTAGATGTCTTAAGCATGAAAGAACTCAAGAGAGTAAAACATCCATGAGTCCTTGAAAAAACATCTAACCAATTAGGACCAAGGGACGAATTTTTAAAAAGTGGAGAGGGGGAACGGGGGGTGGGGGTGGGGGGAACACCTGGGTGGCTCAGTCAGTTAAGCGTCCTACTCTTGATTTCAGCTCAGGTCATGATCTCAGGGTTCGTGGGATCAAGCCCCACTTCAGGCTCTGGGCTGACAGTGTGGCTCCTGCTTGGGATTCTCTGTGTCCCTCTCTCTCTGCGTCTCCCCCACTCATGCTCTCTCTCTCTTTCAAAACAAGTAAATAAGTGTTCAAAAAAACAAGAATTCAGAAACAAAAGATACCAAAATAAGAGGTAAAAGTGCTGCAGATAGGCAGGTAAGCTATTTAAAAACAGGAATTCTAGCTGTGGAACAAAATGTAAATGTGATGAATCCTGACAAAGTAAAAACAATAGAAAGATTTTTTAAATCAGGAGGTGGGAGAAGGAGAGAGGAAGGAAATAAAATGCTAATGACTTCATCTTTTATCTGCGAGAGGAACCAATTGCTATCACCTAAAATTGAAACATGATCGGGGCACCTGGGTGGCTCAGTCTGTTAACCCTCCAACTTCAGCTCAGGTCATAATCTCAGTTTGTGGGTCTGAGCCCTGCATCAGGCTCTGTGCTGACAGCTCAGAACCTGAAGCCTGCTGTGGATGCCATGTCTCCCTCTCTCTCTGTCTCTGCCCCTCCCCAGCTTGTGCTCTCTCTCTCTCCAAAAATAAATAAACATCTAAAAATTTTTAATAAAATAAAATTGAAACATAATCAATTATACTTAAATAAAAAATAAAAATCAAATAAAAGTTTTTAAAAATGAAATTGAAACATAAATCAAGAAAAATATAACTTCAACCTCTTAACAATTCCCTAATTTTTTTCTTAGCCTGAGGAATGTCTTGTAAAACACTCCTTCCATAGTGGAAAAAGTTATCTGAAGCTGAATTACTTTGGGGTGCTGGGGTGGCTCAGTCGGTTAAGCATCGGACTTCAGCTCATGTCATGATTTCATGGTTCATGAGTTCTAGCCCTGCATCAGGCTCCGGGCTGACAGCTTGGAGCTCAGAGTCTGCTTCAGATTCTGTGTCTCCCTCTCTCTCTGCCCCTCCCTTGCTCTCTTTTTCTCTCTCTCAAAAATAAATAAACATTTTTAAAAATTAAAAAAAAAGAGAGACGAAGCTGAATTACTTAAAATTTCTCCCCCCCCCCCTTATTTTGCTTTTATGTATAAGTACAAACTCCAGATCCTGAGATCAAGAGTCACATGCTTTACCGACTGCACCAGCCAGGCATCTCGAAAGACTTCTTAAATTACGATAACATTCATTATTTCCGGGTGGTGAGATTCTTCTTCCAATTTTACTGAGATATGACATAACCCTATATTGGCTTAAGGTGTACAACATACTGATTATATATGCATATAAATATATATATATATGTTACAAAATTATCACGATAATTTTAGTTAATATCCATCATCTCACATTATTACAATGGCAGGATTTCCTTCTTTTGGGGTGGTGAGATTTTTGTGCTGCTTTTCTCCTGGTACTTTCCATATTGTTGAAGATTTTGTCAAGGAACAGATATTTTTATTTAAGAATAATTACTTTTTTGGGGTGCCTGGGTGGCGGTCAGTTGAGTATCTGGCTTCGGCTCAGGTCATGATCTCACCAGACGTGAGTTCGAGCCCCGCATCAGGCTTTGTGCTGACAGCTCAGAGCCTGGAGCCTGCTTCAGATTCTGTGTCCCTCTCTCTCTCCGCCCCACGCCTCCCCTCTCTCTCTCCCCTCTCTCTCCGCTTGTGCTCTGTCTCTTGCTGTCTTTCAAAAATGAATAAACAAAAAAATTAAAAGAAAAAAAGAATAATTACTTTTTTATATAAATGTTACTCTATACGATTTGACATGGAAAGATGTCCATGATATATTGCTGAGTGAAAATTGCATCTGCCATATAATCTCATTTAGGTAAAACCTACAATATCATACATGCTTATGTATGCATTAAAAAGTCTGGAAAGACAAATGCCAAAAATGTTAACAGTACCTATCTCTGAAGTTGGGGCAATTAAGGGGACGGTTTATCATTTCTCAGTATCATTTTTTAGATCTTTTTATTTGAAAAAAAAACACAGGGGCACCTGGGTGGCGCAGTCGGTTGAGCGTCCGACTTCAGCCAGGTCACGATCTCGCGGTCCGTGAGTTCGAGCCCCGCGTCAGGCTCTGGGCTGATGGCTCAGAGCCTGGAGCCTGTTTCCGATTCTGTGTCTCCCTCTCTCTCTGCCCCTCCCCCGTTCATGCTCTGTCTCTCTCTGTCCCAAAAATAAATAAACGTTAAAAAAAATTAAAAAAAAATAGAAAAAAAAAAACACAGACACACAAACAAAACACAAATATGTGATTTATTAAGTTCTAAGGTGAAGATCCTTGCAACCACACCCCAGTTAATAAATACAAACTTGTCAGATAACCCAGAAACTCTTCTTGTTCCCCATCTTCTTCCCTCCCCACAAAAATAAACATTATCCTGACTTAAGTACTAATTTCTTATGTTTCTTTATAGTTTTATCACTCAATACACATGCATTTCTGGAAGTTGTACCAATTTTTTACATTTTTGATATGTTAAGTCTCTTTTTTTAAAAAGATTAGTTTTTAAATTTTTATTTATTTATATTTAGAGAGAGAGTGAGACAGAGAGAAAGAGAGGGTGAGAGAGAATCCCAAGCAGGTTCTGCACTGTCAGTGCAGAGCCCGATGCTGGTCTCCATCCCACAAACCATGAGACCATGACCTGAACTGAAATCAAGCGTTGGACGCTTAACGGACTGAACCACCCAGGAAACCCTGAGATTTTGTAACTTTTAAAAGTAATCTCTACACCCAATGTGGGGCTCAAACTCACAGCCCTGAGATCAAGAGTTACATGCTCCACCAACTGAGTCATCCAGGCACCCCTGTTTAAGTCTTTTTAATCTACAGTTCCCCCCTCCATTCCTTTCTTTTCCTGTATCTGTTGAAGAACACCAGGGCATTTGTCTTCTCCAGTTTCCCAAAGTGTGGATTTTGCTGCTTGCACAGTTATGTTGCATTTCAGTTTGTTCCCTGATCCTCTGTATTTCCTACAAAATGGCAGCTGGATCCAGATTCTCCTTGGCGAGACCACAGGAGGTGCTGCTTTTTTATCGAGGCATATCACGTCTGATTGTCTCTCTTTTGGTGACGTTGATTAACAACCTCAATCCATTTTAAGGATTGCAAAATAAAGATTTCTGATTTCACATTTCTTTTTCTTTCATTACTTGAAATGCTTTTATAAAAAGGTAATCTCCCCCTATTGGTTACCCAGTATTACAGTTTATAGAGAGAAGGCAAGACTCTATGCTTAATTCTGTTTGTTTCTTTGTCAGTTTTCAAGATAATAAATTGGTTCTCTATCCCTTTTCCAATGAATTGGAACCCCATTGATTCCCCTGAAGGTAATGAATTTTTTTTAATATTTGTATGAATGCAAGGATTTAAGCATATTAGATGGATTTCAATCAATAGTAACTATTACGTTCCATCTTTAGCCAGTGAGAGTTTCTTCAATTTGGCTTCTGAGGGTTGGTTTTGTTTTGTTTTATTTTGCTATGTCCCTAGAAGTGTTTGACACTTTCTTTGCTGTCAGGTATAACAAAATGTTCTGGATTCGTTTTGCATATTTTCCTTTATTTAAAAATTTTTTAATGTTTGTTTTTGAGAGAAAGAGCACAAGCAGGGGAGGGGCAGAGAGAGAAGGGGAAACACAGAATCCGAAGGAGGCTCCAGGTTCTGAGCTGTCAGAACAGGGCCCAATGCGGGGCTCAAACTCATACCATGAGATCATGACCTGAGGTGAAGTCGTATGCTTAACCGACTGAGCCACCCAGGCACCCTTCATTTTGCATATTTTCTCTCCCAGGTAGCAATTAGCTATTTCTCTGAGAATCATCCAGTTTTCCAAGAAGCCTTAATTTCATTTAGTGGTAAATGGTATCTCAAGACCATAATATCGATATTCGGGATGCTCCATGCTGCTGTGGTTTTTGTTTTTTTGTTTTTTTAATTTACATCCAAGTTAGTTAGCATATAGAGCAATAATGATTTCAGGAGTAGAATCCAGTGATTCATCCCCTATATATATAACACCCAGTGCTCATCCCAACAAGTGTCCTCCTTAATGCCTTTGCCCATTTAGCCCATCTCCCCACCCACAGCCCCTCCAGCAGCCCTCAGTTTATCCTCTGTATTTAAGAGTCTCTTATGTTTTGTCCCCCTTCCTGTTTTGATGTTATTTTTGCTTCCCTTCCCTTATGTTCATCTGTTTTGCATCTTAAATTCCACATACGAGTGAAGTCATATGATATTTGTCTTTCTCTAATTTCACTTAGCTTAATACACTCTAGCTCCATCCACATCGTTGCAAACGGCAAGATTTCATTATTTTTGATTGCTGAGTAATACTTCATTGTGTGTGTGTGTGTGTGTGTGTGTGTGTGTATAACAACTTCTTTATCCATTCATCTGTCGATGGACATCTGGGCTCTTTCCATACTTTGGCTATTGTCAATAGTGCTGCTATAAACATTGGGATGGATGTGCCCCTTCGAAACAGCACACCTGTATCCTTTGGATACAGTAGTTCAATTGCCTAGTAGTGCAATTGCTGGGTCATAGGGTAGTTCTATTTTTTATTTTTTGAGGAACTTCTATACTGTTTTCCAGAGTGGCTACACCAGTTTGCATTCCCACCAGCAGTGCAAAAATTTCCTCTTTCTCCATATCCTCACCAACACCTGTTGTTGCTTGAGTTGTTAATTTTTCCATGCTGCTGTCTTGATCACAAATTTTAGACTTCTTCAGGAAACAGAGCTAAGATTATACACACATACACATAGACATATGGTATTTATATGTGTGTATATGCATACACACACATGCTATATAGTATATATATATAGTCTTAGCTTTGTATATGTATATATATGCATATTTACACATACACATACTATATATACTATATATATACACATATATATGTATATATACACACACTCACATGCTATAGACTACACTGTATGCATAGAGAGACAGAGAGAATGTATCTTCTGTGATATAGATAGATGTAAACACAGACAGAGATACAAACACATATAGATATCATACAAATACTTCCAGTTTAAATTTGTGTTTGTTTTGGGGGCGCCTGGGTGACTCAGTTAAGCGTCCAGCTTCGGCTCATGTCATGATCTCACGGTTCGTGAGTTTGAGCCCTGCGTCGGGCTCTGTGCTGACAACTCAGATCCGGGCACCTGCTTCGGATTCTGTATTTCCTTCTCTCTGCCCTGCCCCCACTCACACTGTCTCTCTCTCTCTCTCTCAAAAATAAATAAACATTAAAAAAATAAAAATTTTTTAATGTTTATTTTTGAGAGAGAGAGAGGGGGAGACAGAGTGCGAGCTGGGGAGGGGCAGAGAGAGAGGGAGACACACAATCTGAAGCAGGCTCCAGGCTCCCAGCTGTCAGCGCAGAGCCGGACGCGGGGCTCGAACCCCCGAACCCATGAACTGTGAGATCATGACCTGAGCCGAAGTCGGACGCTTAACTGACTGAGCCACCCAGGCACCCCTAAAAAATTTTATTTTTAAAAATTTTGTCTGTTTTTCCTTAACTTCTTTTGTATTATATTCATATATTCATTCTTCCAAATGAGAATCTGGTTCTTAAGAATGCAGTTGATAGAATATCCTATAATTGCTCATTTATTTCATCCCACAACTATCTCAAAATAGCAATATTAATACTGCTCAATATTACTGAAAACATTTGGGGACGTTTTTGTATTTACTTTCCGTCCTGCCCCCTCAGTTTTAAATAGTTGTACTATATCTATAGACCATAGTCTCTTCCTTTTTTTTTTTTTTAATGTAAGCTCTATACCCAATGGAGGGCTCGAACTCATGACCCCAATATTAAGAGTTGCATGCTCTACTGACTGAGCCAGCCAGACACCACTATACTCTTCCTTTTAATACCTGTTTCATCTTAATGAAAAACAACTGCATTTTTAATTCTCACCACCAGTCTCTCTTGTCTGAAGCTTGTTCTCAAGTAGAATCCTTTGAAAGGGAACCATATTCCTGAGTTCTTAAATGTTGAGAACGTTTGTCTATAGATAACAGCTGTCACGTAAAATACATACTTGAAAGTCAGTTTTACTGTATACTTTTTTAATATTTTCCTTCCTTAAATTAGTTTAATACATTATTCTATTTTCTTCTAGGGAAAATCATTGCTCTCAAAAAGTCCAATACTAATATAATTTTCTTTCCCTTGCTGTTTTACCTAAATGCTCAAAGGAATGTTCTCTTTTTCTTTAAAGGCCAATCATTTTACCAGAATATGTCTAAGAGTTGGTAGTTTGGGTATTATATTCTCAAAGGTGCAGTATGTTGTTTTCACATGTAATTTCAAATCTTTTTTTTAACTTTGTGAAAATTTTCTTGAATTATAATTTTAGTATGTGTTCTATTCCCTCCCTTTAGTTTTTGTCTTCTGGAATTCCTATTGTCTGTATGTTGGATCTTCTTTTCCTATCCTCAATATTTGTCACTTTCTTTTAAAATCTTATTCCTTAATTTCTTTTTTTAGTTTTATTTTTTTTAAGTAATCTCTACACCCAGCAACCCCAAGATCAAGAGTCACATGCTCTACTGACTGAGCCAATCAGGTGCCCCTACTATAAGGTGACTTATAGTAGTATAGTGACTTAAAAAATCCTTCTTTCATAGTCTGTTTTTCTTAAAGGCATACCTATTACATTCATTTGTCTTTAGTTTTTCGTGTAGTCTTCATTTTACTGATAATTCTTTCTTAAGTCCTATCACCTCATTTAAAATGTTTCTTCTAGGGGTGCCTGGGTGGCTCAGTCGGTTGAGCGTCAGACTTCAGCTCAGGTCATGGTCTTGCTTTTCGTGAGTTTGAGCCCCGCGTGGGGCTCTGTACTGACAGCTCAGAGCCTGGAGCCTGCTTCAGATTCTGTGTCTCCCTCTCTCTCTCCCCCTCCCCTGCTCATGCTCTGCCTCTCTGTCTCTCAAAAATAAATACATGTTTAAAAAATAATAATAATAAATAAAATGTTTCTTCTAGTTTAGGTTATTCTTTCATATCACTTTTGTATCTTTAGCTGGCTTTTAAAGAGAGGTTATAGTTTTGATCTAGTCTGTGGGCATGTCTTTCTGGTGTGGTTTCATTGCCTCAACAGGTGCTCTATTCCACATACCTTTTTTCTTAAAATGACCTGGTGTGGAATTCCATCTTGATACTTTTTTTTTTAACGTTTATTTGTTTTTGGGACAGAGAGAGACAGAGCATGAATGGGGGAGGGGCAGAGAGAGAGGGAGACACAGAATCTGAAACAGGCTCCAGGCTCTGAGCTGTCAGCACAGAGCCCGACGCGGGGCTCGAACTCACGGACCGTGAGATCATGACCTGAGCTGAAGTCGGACGCTTAACCGACCGAGCCACCCAGGCGCCGCTATCTCGATACTTTTTACTGCTTCTTTTCACGTACAATTAGTTTTCCTGAAAATTGAGAAAGAAGGGTGGCCCAAGGTAGCTTTTTTTTTCCTTCACAGAACTCCCTCTTCTGGTGTTTTTATGAAGATCTGAAAAAGATGGCAGCTTGCTTTCTGACATTTCCTGGCCCTCTTTCCTTCCTCCACTTACGGCTGAGCTTTTCCCCCATCTCCACGGTTTACTTCCACAGTTTCTCCTCAAGACAGAAGCCTATCCTGAAAAGGATCCCTGGCTGGTCAGTTTGGAAAGTTCATAGAGGCTGGACTGTTCCAGCTCCTTCCATTTTTACCGCAAACCCATTCCACTCTCCTGCTACTGGAGTTGGCAAATCTCTTCCAGTTACAGCTGCTGTTCTCAGAGTGGCCTCTGCCGTGCTTTCCAGTGAACACCTGCTGATTGTTTTTGAGATTCTTCTGTTTTCAGATCCACCGGCTGTCCCACTGCTTCCCTCTCTTCTGCATAGATGTTGATATAGCCAGGTCTTTGTGTACTCGGGGGCTTGGAGGATCTCTAGTCACCTAGTTTTGTTATAAACGTTTCTTTAAATGCTTATTTATTTGTTTTGAGAGAGAGAGAGAGAGAGCACAAGAGGAGGAGGAGGAGGAGGAGAAAAAGATGGAGAGAGAGAGAATCCCAAGCAGGCCCTGTGCTCAGCGTGGAGCCCAACGCTGGGCTCCATCTCACAACCGTGAGGTCATGACCTGAGCCGGAATCAAGAGTCGGATGTTTAACCAACAGAGCCACCCAGACTCCCCTTGTTGTAAATGTGTCTGGGGAGTTTAGTTTTGCCATCTAGTGTCTCTGTCTGTATCTAGAGACTCAAAGAAATTTCAAAAACTCTGATGCAGCTACCATATTCCCAGCTTGCTTTCTTCTATTTTTACAACAATAGTGTTGATCTTGGGAGAAAAGCAATGATATTTCCATGTTGGGAGGAAGAGATGTCTGGCTGCATTGTACTGGATGGCTATGGGAGAATTAAACAGGGACGGTCAGCTGATATTCACTAGTACAGCTGTCCCATTATTAACAATATTTAAATACAGGGACTATCTGGCTGGCTCAGTCAGTAGAACATGAGACTCTTGATATCAGGATCATGAGTTCAGGCCCCATGTTGAGCGTGGAGCCTACTTTTAAAAAAATGATAAAATATTTAAGTACTTCCATTTCAACTGATAAGTAGCCACTGCTCTAACCCCTGTTCACTTTCCCTTGGGTGTCCCATCTCTACAGCCCCCTGAGTGAAACAAGAACTAAAGAGTTAATGTCTATCCCAGGAGGGGTCCTTCAGGATCCTGTTCTCGCCCAAAGGCTGACTGGTCAGTGCCCATGCTGAGCTGTGGGTTAAATATATTGAATATTTCCTCTGAAGACACTCCATTGATTTGGAGACTGATGGTATTTGGGAAGTGAGAGAGAAGATGACACTCATGTGTACCTTCTAAATGGGTTTCAGTTGAGGGGCGCCTGGGTGGCTCGGTCAGTTACGCATCCCACTTCGGCTCAGCTCATGACCTCAGAGTTTGTGGGTTCGAGACCCGCGACAGGCTCCGTGCTTACAGCTCAGAGCCTGGAACCTGCTTCAGATTCTGTGTCTCCCTCTCTCTGCCCCTACCCCGCTTATGCTCTGTCTGTCTCAAAAATAAATAAACATTTAAATGGACTTCAGTCGAATAGTTCAACCAACATTTCAGCACCTCCTGTGTGCTAGGGGGATACAAAGACAGCAAGACTAAGTTCTTGCCACTGAAGAGCCCAGAACATAGTGCTCTGTCTCAGGGGCCACTTAGCCACTGGGAGGATGCCAACTGGCCATATTAGATTATATAGAGCTCAGTCCCTGAGCAGAAACGAGAAGAGGAAGAAAAATGCCTAATGACAAAGCTTTTACTTAAGCCATCACCTTAACGAGCTCAAATCTCTCTACCTTTAGAAATCAGGACGGCCATAAAAGGCCTGGCAGCTAATTAAAAACAACGTGGCAAATAAGCAGGCAAGGAACGCTCTGTCCTTGTACACAATGAACCAAGCAGTCTCCTCAGACACAAGAGACTGTATCCTTATCTATAGAGTGAATCAATTATTTAACAATCATCTTCTGTGTCCTAATTGGACTGGCAGTACTTTCTTTGAATATGGAAGAAAAAGAGATCTAGAAGAAAAGCAGGCCGGAAACGTAGTGTGTCTAAATAATGACAACGGTGCCTCTTAAAGATTTTTTTTTTTTTACACTCAGGAATGCAATACAATTGAGGAGACGATCGAATTTTTGTTTGCCCAGTTACGGGGAAGCACAAATCTCTTGAAGGAAAAAAAATCAAATAGGACTAGCACTCATTGTCAGAGCTCAGAAAGCACCAGAAGGGAAAATAAATCCCTTGACATCGTCGTTCCCCCAAAGCCAATAAATCCCAATTGATCACATGTATTAGGTAAATAGGTATGAGCACCTGAGTCCCTGCTATTACCAAATTCCACCTTACCCGGCAAGAAAGTTAATATGCAGAAATCTTTGCTGTAAAGCTCAACTTTGCCCCTGTCGAAAAGTTCAAGAAATTCAATAGTTCCCACAGCAGAGGTAATACTTGAGCAGGAACCAGATACATATTGTGAGTAGGACATTACTGTGTGTACCTTCAGATGGGACTTCTGAGAGAATGAACACAGTCCAAGCAGCTTGATTATCTGTAGGAGTTTATGACGCGGTCGGGAACCCCCACCTCAGAGCCTATTTCTGAAGCAGAAGAATCGGACACTACAAATTCTCAGAGGACAAAATGAGAATATTACATTGGCAGCTGCTACCATTAACTTCTAGTAGTATAGTGTCTTGCAACATGGGAGGAGGAGGCATCAGAAATCTTGGTGGGGAGGCCGGGAGAAATAAAAGCAGCATTTTCAAATTACAGATCCCTTCTTAATAAGAGATTTTTATATGGAAATGGTTGAAAGCACAGGCTTTGGAGCCAGACTAAGTTCAAACTCTGGCTCTGATGCTTCTTAGTTGTGTGACTCTGGATAAATTATGTAGCCATAAATGACTCATTTTGTGCATCTGTAAAATGGGAACGATGACATTCGTGGCACCTGCTCATTCATCACTTTTGAAGGTGAAATGAATTAACATATGCAAATCACTCAGAAAAGGGCATCTCTCCCAGGTCCTATTGCTGCCTCTTGTTGACCTAAGTCAACCATCCTAGGAAGCGCTCCAAGCCTCAGACCATGATAGAATCAAGAGGGGGAAGGAGGGGCGCCTGGGTGGCGCAGTCGGTTAAGCGTCCGACTTCAGCCAGGTCACGATCTCACGGTCCGTGAGTTCGAGCCCTGCGTCAGGCTCTTGGGCTGATGGCTCAGAGCCTGGAGCCTGTTTCCGATTCTGTGTCTCCCTCTCTCTCTGCCCCTCCCCTGTTCATGCTCTGTCTCTCTCTGTCCCAAAAATAAATAAACATTGAAAAAAAATTAAAAAAAAAAAAGAGGGGGAAGGAATCTTGGGGCTCTCCGCCCTTATCCACTTTGGAATCCCCTCTCAAATCTTGGCCAAGTCATCTGGTCCCTACTTGAAAGTACCGTAATGACAGCGTTTCTGTCTCTACTGTTCTGTACTATTCTGTACTGAAAAACCTGTTCCATCTCTGGGCACGTGAAAGGTTTCCCTCGCATTGAACAGAAGTCTGTTTCCCTGTTTCCTCTGGCTGTTGCTCTGTCTCATGGAATCAGAGATAACAAGATTATTAATATCCTTTTAAATAATGGAGGACAGCTAATGGTATACAATTAAGCTCATGGGCTCTAGAGGCAGATTGCATGGATTGAATCTCAGCTGCCCTGTTTATTGGTTGTGCGATCTTGGGTAACTTCATCTTTCTATGCCACAGTTTCCTCATTTGCAAAATGGGCGTACCAATACTACCAGTTTCATAGGGTTGTGGTGAGGACTGAATGGGATGATATATTTAATGAGCTTGGTCCACAAGTCTCAGTGAATGTCATCAAGAACTGATGCTGTTGATATCCCTCTTGGGCATTTGCTTCTTCAGGCTAAACATTCCTATTTCCTTTGTTCCTGACACAATTCCCAGTACCCTTCAGCCCTCTCCTATCAGTCTGGTAGCCTGTATTCCTCTTTAACGGCATCCCCAGTAACAGAGTCCGGGACTCTGGTGGGTTCTGATCCCCAAAAACCAGGATAGACCATTCTCCCTCTTGATGGTTTGTTCATTCACTGATTCATTCGCACATGATTTTAAGCATCTATGTTTTTATAAATAGCTCCCAAGAGAGAACTGGCATTTTTTACTACATACATCCCACTCTTGACTTAACACTGAACTCACAGTGGGCTAGACCGGGGGACAGCAAACTTTCGTCAAGAGCCAGATGGTAAATATTTTTGACTTTGCAGTCTCTACAATCTCTGTTGCAACTATGCAACTCTGCTGCTGTGGCATGAAAGCAGCCATAGACAATACAGAAGACTTTATTACAGAAGCAGGCAACTAGCTGAATTTGGCTGATGAGCCATAGTTTGCCAACTTCTGAACTAAAACATATAGTACGAGTAAGTGTGTTTCACCAGTTGATCCAGCAATTCCATTTCTGGTTATTTACCCAAAGGAAACAAAACCTCTATCTTGAAAAGATATCTGCATCCCCATGTTCATTGCAGCACTATTTGTAACGGCCAAGACATAGAAACAACCTAAGTGTGGGGCGCCTGGGTGGCTCAGTCGGTTAAGCGTTAAGCGTCCAACTTCAGCTCAGGGCACGATCTCGCCTGGAGCCTGCTTCTGATTCTGTGTCTCCCTCTGTCTCTGCCCCTCCCCCGTTCATGCTCTGTCTCTCTCTGTCTCAAAAATAAATAAACGTTAACAAAAAATTAAAAAAGAAACAACCTAAGTGTCCATCGATGGATGAATGGAAAAAAGAATGTATTTTATTTGTTACATAAAATGGAAAATTTTCATCCATAAAAAAGAAAGACATCTTGCCATTTGTGACAACATGGATGGACCTTGAGAGCATTACACTAAGTAAGATAAGTCAGATAAAGACAAATACTGTGTGATCTCATTTATATGTGGAATCTAAAATCAAAAAGGAAAAAAAACAAAAAACCTTCACAGGTACAGAGAACACACTGGTGGTTGCCAGGGGTGAGGATAGGGAGTTGGCAAAATGGGTAAAGGAAATCAAAAGGTACAAGTTTCCAGTTATAAGATAAATAAGTCCTAGGGATGTAACATACAGTATGATGACTATTGGTAACGATGCTGCATTTATTAGAAAATTGCTAAGAAAATTTGCACACGCACAAAAAATTGTAACTGTATGGTGATAGATGTTACCTAAACATACTGTGGTGGTATACATCTCAAATATGTGTGTGTGTGTACACACACACACACACACACGTCTCAAATCATATATTTTCTATCTATCTATATAGACATATCAAATCATTATGTTGTACGCCTAAAACCAATACAATGTTATATGTCAATATCTCAATAAACAACAATTAAAAAATTATTTTCCCCACCTCTCACTCCCTGCCCAGCTTGTTTTTGTTGTCATTTTGTTTTGTTTTTTAACACAAGTGTAAGGATTTCCATTTACTCCAGCTTTATTTTTTTGGACTTGGCCCAGCCTCTACCCTGCCAAGATCTGAGCACTGATTTTGCTACTGTCCAAAGTAATTCCCCTATCCCTTAACTTTGTTTCATCTGCCAGTAATAAATGAGCCTTTCATATGTTCATCCAAGTAATTGATTAAAGTTTTGAACTGGAAAGATCTGAGGACAGAGCCTGTCTGTCCATTGAAACATGCAATCAGAATATCCCTCCTTGTCATCTCTGCTGTATTCCTCAGAATTCAGCCCAGTGTTTGCTTTCAGGAAGCTATCCTGACAACTCCTGTCTCTTCCCAAGCCTTCCTGCCCCAGGCTGAACAGGATTCCTGAATTAAGTCTGGGTTCTCCAGAGAAACAGAACCGACAGGATAGCTATCTGTCTCTCTACCTACCTACCTACCTACCTACTTATCTACCTACTTGTCTAAAGAGATTTACTGTAAGGAATTGGTTCACGCAATTATGGAGACTCAGAAATCCAAGATCTGTAGACAGAAAGCTTGTGATGCAGGAAACTCAATAGTTTCGTTGCAGTCTGAGTCCAAAGGCCTGACAACCAGGACAGCCAATGATCCAAGTTCCAGTCTGAGTCCAAGTCCAAAGACAGGAAGATACTGATGTCCCAGCTCAAAGACAATCAGTCAAAGAGAAGATTTTTCTTAGCCTTTTCTTCTATTCAGGCTCCAACAGATTGGACGAGGGCCACTCACACCAGGAGGGCCATCTGCTCTACTCAGTCTACAGATTCAAATGATAATCTTATCCAGATACAACCTCACAGACACCCCAAAGTAATGTGTAAGTAAATATCTGGCACCCTGTGGCTCAGTCAAGTTGATATACACAATTAACCATCATGATGCCTTTTGAATTTGGCCCGTTAGTAACCTACACATGCCTCTACCACAGCACTCTCACTCCTCTGTAATTATTGTTTCTCCAACTAGACTACGTCTTCCACCCCAGGGCATGGCACAGAGTCAGTGCTCAATGAATGTTGGCAGGATGAATGAATGAATGAATGAATGAATGTGTGGCTTTGAGAATGTAGTTTCTTCCTTCATCAAAAGTGACTTCCCTCTCACTTGTTGGGATGAACATTGGGTATTATACGTAAGTGATAAATCCCTAGGTTCTACTCCTGAAACCAATACTACATGATATGTTAACTAATTTGAATTTAAAGAAATAAATTTAAAAAACAAAACAAAAAACAAAAACAAAAAAATGACTTCCTTCTTATTGTCTTCTTTTGAAAACCAGCTAGGTGTAAGTGAGAAGTAACAACTCAATGTACCATTTCTTCTGGGCTTCCAGGGAGGTGATATTTTAAGAAGGGGGTCTACACCCTTATTGCAAAGGTCTGAGCAGCATGGCAATTTCAGGCACAATGGAAAAGAGATTTTGGAAGATGTGAACACATTGTCATTCTCCCCAAATCATACCATGTTGTCTTTT
Organism: Prionailurus bengalensis; assembly: GCF_016509475.1. NCBI lineage: Eukaryota > Metazoa > Chordata > Mammalia > Carnivora > Felidae > Prionailurus > Prionailurus bengalensis. The sequence continues at coordinate 116,191,153 of NC_057358.1, forward strand.
CCTTATTATGCCTTTGTATAAGAAAAGCCTCACTAAACACAGTCTCTTTGAAGAATATACATTAATGATTGTTGATTACAAATAATATTAATAAATACCATCTGTGGCCCACAGAGTTCTTTCAGGCTTGCCTCCTGAGAATCTCTGACAAAGCAACTCACATCCTCACTTTTGAAACAATTATCATTCTGTTCAATGACCAGAAAAAATGCCTATCTCGAGATCTAGTCTCATCCTGAGAATAAACAACAATAAAGATAGAGCTGCTGTTATGTTACTGTCATGGATAATAAATTATTGAAAACTGTTGACTATCTCATTCACACTGGTTATAGGGTAAAGCAATCCTTTACCCTGAAATGTTCAGAGTGGCCTGATTCCTCTTTGGGTAGAAATTTGTTGGGGTGCCTGGGTGACTCAGTTGGTTGAGCACCGGACTCGATTTTGGCTCAGGTCATGATCTCATGGTTCTTAGATCAAGCCCTGCCTCAGACTCAGCGCTGAGCGTGGAACTTGCTTGGCATTCTCTCTCTCTCTGCTCCTCCCCTGCTCATGTGTGCTTTCTCTCTCTCATTCTTAAATAAATAAGTAAATATTAATATTTTTTTGATAGGGAGTTTCCTTTGTCACTGACAATTGAAAACTGAGAACATCCTGAGGCACCTGGGTGGCGCAGTCGGTTGAGCGTCTGACTTCAGCCAGGTCAGGATCTCGCGGTCTGTGAGTTCCAGCCCCGCGTCGGGCTCTGGGCTGATGGCTCGGAGCCTGGAGCCAGTTTCCGATTCTGTGTCTCCCTCTCTCTCTGCCCCTCGCCTGTTCATGCTCTGTCTCTCTCTGTCCCAAAAATAAATAAAATGTTGAAAAAAAAAAAAGAAATAGAAAACTGAGAACATCCTAAGACAAATCCTAAAACCTGAGATTCGTTTCCCTAACGGAGCTCACTCATCTCCTTTATATCAGAGCTAGGGTTACAAACTAGGGCCAAATCCAGCCAGCCAACATGTAGATGTTATCTTCTTTCCTCCCTCCCTCCCTCCGTTCCTTTCCTTTCCTTTCAGTTATAAAATGTGACTTTCTTTTAGCAGATCATGTGCTCCCCCTACTTCATCATGGATGAGCCCATTCCCAAAGCCCCAAACCAGTTAGCTTTATACATTTAAATTACCTTCCTGGCTCCTGCAGACATTTGAGTTTTAGAGCCCTGCATTTGGGACATTGAGCAATTTGTAAAAGGGAGGGATAGTTATAATAGTTATTACTTTACAGCATTTACCCTGGACAGGCACTGTGCTATATGCACTCTCCATATACCCTACAACTTTATGAAGCTAAGAAAGATTAACCAGCCCAGAGCCACAGAGCTGATAAATAACCTAGTACCCAGGCAGCCCTCTCCAGGGCAAGCCACCATGACACTACATGAAAATGGATACTATTCTGAAGCAGTCACAGCCGGTCCTGTTTATTCTTAAACTTTTAAGGAAATACCTACAGAGGCTCTAACCCGGCAGCAAATGGAAGTCCCAGGAGCAGAATACGCCACCCCCAGATATGCCACTTTGCATACTGACTTGTCCACCTTAAAACGGCCAGTTATTTTACCAGCAAACTGGGTTTATTCAGAAATAACAGAGGACTTGTAATTCAGCTTGTAATTCAAGCTATAGCAAAAGTCACAGGCAAGTGCAACAAGCAAAGGAAAGGAACATTACCTTATAGAGAAAGAGGAGGAAGTGGGAGGGGCTATTCTGAGTGGAAGTTCACTGGAGGTAGGTGAGGGTTCAGAGTAGTGATGGCTTCTCATTGGCTGAGTTCCTGGGCAAGGAAGGGAATCTCTCTTCCTCCTGCTGACACAGAAAAGTGGTATCAGCTTGCAAGGTGAGTCGCTCTCTGTTGAGCTGCGCTCGGTATGGACCCTGCTTCCTGTTGCCAGCTGGAATCCATGTCCAGGGGTAGTGCCTGAGGGCTCCCCCTTCTGGCATCCTGATTCCATTTTCAATGAGGTTTCCTTTGATTCATTTTCAAATTATTTTGAATTAAAATTATTTGAGAGTCAGTGCAAGAAGAACACTCCGATCCGCCTTTGTCCCCCTGAAAGCAGGAGACGAATCTCCCATGTGAAAGATGTACCAGGAGGGTAGAAGGGATCCTTATCACCAAAAATAGGGAATTTAGGGCTGAGAAGGCTATATAAACAAAACTTGTTATTTCTTCACTAATTTACTACCCCAAGCCCAAACCCCTTTATCTTGCTAATTCTTTATAAATTTACTGTTTCTCTATCTAAAAGGTATAGGGGCGCCTCAGTGGCTCAGTCGGTTAAACGTCCGACTTCGGCTCAGGTCATGATCTCACAGCTCCTGAGTTCGAGCCCCGAGTGGGGCTCTGTGCTGACAGCTCAGAGCCTGGAGCCTGCTTCCGATATTGTGTCTCCCTCTCTCTCTGCCCCTCCCCTGCTCATGGTCTGTCTCTGTCTGTCTCAAAAATAAATAAAAACATTAAAAAAAATTTTTTTTTAATAAATAAACATTTAAAAATTAAGAAAATAAAAGGCATAAAAACTGTCTGCTTGGGTCACTTTTTTGAGTCTCATAGCTTTATAGGGCTCTTTTATGCATGAAATTAAATTTGTTTTCCTCCTGTTAATCCGTCTTACATCAATTTAACTATTTGGCCAGCCAAAGAACCTAGAAGAGAAGAAGGAAAAATTTTTCTGCACCTACAAAACTGTAACTGAATCTGAAATCCAAAACCCGGAAAAAAGAATAAGCAGGCAAGCCCCTGAACAAAACTGTAAAAGCTGAGCTAGATTTTAGGAAGAAATCCTAAGACATATGAAAATGAGAGCTTTTCTGAGGCTATTTTTAAAGCAACTGATCATGTGTGCATGTGTGTATGTATTTTATTTTGTTAAATAAAATGCTCTTGTTACACAGTATCTCAAGTGCAAGACTTTATTTCCCAGAAGACAGGGCAGACAGAGCAACAGACCTGATTATTAGCAGCAGTGTCTTCAGAACCAGGACGAGACAGGAGAAGCAGGAAACTGCCTCTTAAAAATTCAGGCAAATCACCCCTCAGTGACAAAAGGGAGTGTCCACCCTCCCTTGTTTTCCCAACAGGGATCAAATGAAGCTCGGATAATAATGCCTTTCAAACCACTGATCTTTGTACATCTCTAGGGAAGTCCGTCTTTCCTCAATTCATGTGTTTCTCAGGGCCAACTGCTGATCTCAGAGGCACAGTCCCTGCCCTCATGGAGCTTCCAATCCACAGGCAATGTAATTTCTTTCCTCCTGAATCCCACTTACCTAGAATTTCAAATACTTTTTTTTTTAAGTTTATTTTGAGAGAGAGAGTGGGAGAGCATGCAGGAGGGGCAGAGAGAGAGGGAGACAGAGAATCCCAAGGAGGCTCTGCACTGACAGTGCACTGACATGGGGCTCAAACCAACGAACCACGAGATCATGACCTGAGCCAAAATCAAGACTCAGATGCTCGACCGACTGAGCCACCCAGGCACCCCTCAGATATTTCTGACTATCATTTTCAAGCATGAGGTATCTCTCAGAGCACTGAGATTTTTGTAGAACAGAGGTAAACTGTACCTTCGAAAAAGTATCTAGATCTCAGGATGCTATGGGCTAGATTGTGTCCCTTCAGAATTCACATGTTGAAGCCCTCATCCCCCATGTGACGGTGCTGAGGCTTTCAGAGGGATTGAGGCTAAATGAGGGCATCAGGGTAGAGTCCTGATCCAATAGAACCAATGCCCTGTTTACAAGAAGAAAAGACACCAGAGCCCCCTGCACGCACTGAGGATGAGAAGAGGCCATGGGGGCACACAGGCAGCCACCTGCGAACCAGGAAGAAGGCCCTCACCAGAACTCAACCGTGCGGCACCCAAATGGCAGGCTTCCAGCCTTCAGAACTGTGACAGGTGAATTTCTGCTGTTGATAAGTTACCCAGTCTGTAGTAATTTTTACGGCAGCCCCAGCAAACTAATAAATGTGATATATGGGATCATTGTCATGTTTAGAGTAATTAGGGGCACAAAAGGATCACTATGAAGGTGGCATCTCTCAGATTCTCCTTGTCAGTTCCAGGGCCTAGTGGGCATCTGTTATTTTGTCTGCTCTGCCTCCCTGATTCCCTTGGGGAACTCCTTCAGCCCGTCTATCTAGTTCACGTAGAATCATCCATCACAATTTGCTGCCCTGCATTGACCACGGGATCACTCGTCACCGTACCCTATCACCCCGACAATGGTGATCATAACTGGTACAGTGGCATGGTGCTATACCAACAGGACTTATCCGAGCCCTTCTCTACAGTTACATTCAGTGCCTGCCATGTATATTTAATATTCACTGAGACAACCTGCTTTTTCTGCAAGTCTTGCTGAGCTAGGATCATAAAAGCCTGGTTGAGTGTAGAAAGCCTGACTGTAATGGGAGAGGATGAGGCTGAGACACAGAGGAGAGGGAGGAAGAGAGCAAGGGAGTGTTATTTAAATGCCTGATTCCAGCTGTGAGTCACGCCTCTGCCAGCCCCAGTTGGATGAGCCAGTAGATTTCTTCTCATTAAGCTTAAGTTAGCTTGGGTTTGATTTCTGTCACGTGCCCCCAAGAATCTTGACTTACACAAGAGGCTCACAAGTCTCTTTGTGTCCTTTGTGGACCAGATTTGGCCAGAACCCAGGCTGAGGGCTGTTTTCATCCTCCCAAATGGACATCTGATCCTTTTCTTTTCAGACAACAGGAAGGGGAGGGGTTGTTATCCCCAAACTTCCCATGGCCAGATATATGCTTTCCCTGCTCTAGCCTTAGGGTTTCCCTGGCTAAAACTCTCAACTTTTTATCTTTGAAACGGGAAGAACTGCTGTGAAATAATTTCATAAAGTACTTAGCACACGGTTTGGCAGTAGTAGGTGCTTGGGGATATTAGCTCCTATCATGGAAAGTTCTTTGCATGGTAACTGAGGCTCTCCCCCAGCCTTCCATGTAACAATCTTTTCCTCTTTCTCATGAAAAGCAGAAGCAATGAACAGATTGAGATCAATATCTATTGTTTTTGCAATAAGATCTCTATCCTCTCCCAGAGAAAGTTGCCTATCTGCAACCAGGGAGGAGAACATATGTTCATAAATCCTCTGCTTAAAATCACACTCTGTTTAGAAATCATCCTTGCCCGCTTTTCTTGTTTCAATTCAAGAATGGGAAGAAACCATCAGTGTCCAGTAAGGAGTGTTGAAATGAAATGTCACCATGGGTGCTCAATTTCTGCTCTGAGAAAACTAATGAAGAGACTTAGCAAGGCTTCCTTCCCCGGCACAGTCACTCGGATGGGCTTGCAGACTTGCAACCATCCCCACCAAATGGGAGATATTACCCCTGGGGTGAGGACGGCTTGCAAAACTGCAGAAGCCCACATTCAGGCTGAAGACAGAAGCAACGGGGCACTTACCTGGAGAATGCACCTGGTATGATAAGGGATAAGGGGGATACAAAACCCTTCTGACTGGTCTTGGCCTCCTGAGATCCTGCCATTTCCATTATTTGGGATGGAAAAGAACTGCCACACAGAGGAGAAGCTTCTGTCATCAGCCTTGTCTTGCTCAACAACCAACCAGAACAGGGCGAGGCTCACACCAACTTGGCAAACCATCAAACTATCACACTTGTGAGCCAGCCTCGGCCTAGGCCTACTTCAGGGCCTCCCCTGCCGTGGACAAAGGTCTGAGTGACACTGCCACTCAGGCAAACCCTCCCGTCACCCCTGACGGCAACATCACCCCATCGCAGCCTGAGACTTTCACTTCCCCTCCGTTCCGGCCCCAGCAGCCTTGGGAAACCAGCACTGTCCGTCCCAGACATTGTTGCACAGGCACTTAGCACGTTTGGTCCCCACCCTATGAAGTGCGTACCTGCCCCCATTAGAGGGTGGAAGAAACTGAGCCTCAGAGATATTAAATCACCAGTTGATAAGTGGAAAAGCTTGCAGGTCTGTGTGACTACAATACCCACATTCTCCCCCACTGCAGGAGAAAGTTTACACATATTTAAGACTCTTGTTCCTATGGCCTGAGAAGAGCAGAATAGGCCAGCACATTCTGGCTCATTGAATGGGCTTCACGTCCCTCACTCTTCAATAGGAAGATACCCTATTAGCACCATTCAAAATATCTACTCTCTCGGGAGAGGACAGGCTGTCTGTCCCCCAGGCTTCCTCAATTAACCCTAAGAGTGCCCGGCACATCGTTCCTCAGTCATCACGAACTGCTTTCATTCTCAGCTGTGTATTCACTAAATAGTCAGACTTCTTTGTGCGATGCCCTGCTGTCCTCAGAGTGGCCTGCAGCCCTTATTATTATCCCTCATTTGGCCTGGCCCAGAGCCCAGAGCAAATGGTCCGGCTCCAGGGGCCAAGCTACCCTGGTTTCCTCACTTGAAGACCAGTTGGTCACCTGCCATACCCATTCTGCCTGCTGCTCCATGCAGATGATTCTTAAATGGACATTTCCTTTTTTATTTTTTTTCAAATGCACCATGCTTCTTTTTAAATTTTTTAAATATTTATTTATTTTTGAGAGAGAGAGAGAGAGAGAGAGAGAGAGAGAGAGAGAGAGTAGGGGAAGGGCAGAGAGAGAGGGAGACACAGAATCTGAAGCAGGCTCCAGGCTCCGAGCTGTCAGCAGCGTGGGGCTCAAACCTACAAGTGGTGAGATGGTGACCTGAGCCGAAGTCAGACGCTTAACTGACACTCAACACCACATTTCTTGAGAAACCCCTGGTTTACAAGGCTTTGAAGAATTTTCAAACAGCCATCACTTGGGCTTCCATTGTGCCCCTGGAGTATCAGCCAGGAAGGACAGAGAATCGGGGCCACATTTGTTGTCCTGTAATGACTATCAATTTCAGTAATTTCAGGTATTGGCAGCAAGAGGGGATAAAGCCTTGTGTGTTTGCTTCTTATTGGCTTAAGGCCTTTGCTCACGCCATGTCCAGTCTCGTTAATCAGTAACTGCAGACAGCTGTCTATGAAGGATGTTTTTATGGTGCTTTAATGTCATTTTATTTTCCTAAAATGTCAGTAGACAGCCAGGGGAATTTCCCTCCAGAGTCCTTGGAGCTCGTTTTGAACTGAAATCACCACTACCATGGTCGGCTGAGCAGTAAATGAAAAACAGTGTTATATGTCAAATTAATATTTTAGGGAAGAAATTGTGCAAACCTGCACGGGCAGGTCTGCCCACACGATCTCCAGCTTTAGCCGCAAAACTGTGCAGTGATGACCGAGAGGCCGGAGCCAGATGTGGCCATCAGTCAGGAAGCTAAAATCAGAGATGGGAAGAAAGAATAATGATGAATGGGGTCTCTATTCATCAACTGTGGCAGACTAGCGGGACAAGAGAAGGCAGGAGTGGTGACATTTTTAAATGGATTCATTTTGAGAGGACCGCTGGGTGAGAAGCAGCACTTACTGGAAACCACTGCCGAAGCCTTAAGAAAAAATAAGATATTGTAGAAGAATAATGAGCGATAAGGCAACTCGATAAAAGCAGGTTACAAAACCAAATGTACAATATTATTCAATTTTTGAGAACTGCATGAGAGAGAAAGAGAGCACATGTATGAGTGAGTGGCAGGATTTTTATGCCTGATTTCACAATAGAATGTTCTGGAGTTTTAAAAAAACATGTTGTTTAATGTTTTATTTGAGAGACAGTGAGCAAGCAGGGAAGAGGCAGAGAGAGAGAGAGAGAGAAAAACAATCCCAAGCAGGCTTCACGCTGTCAGCTCAGAGCCTGATGCAGGGTTCGATCCCATGACCCCTGAGATCATGACCTGAGCTGAAATTGAGTTGGAGACTTAACCGATTGAGCCACCCAGGTGCTCTTAGAATTTTTTTTTTTTTAATACAGATCCCTTGCCCCTGCCCCTAGAGGTTCTGACTTTTTAGATTTGGTTTGGGGCCCAGGTATTTGTATTTTTAAATCTTCCTAGGTGGTTCTGATGCACTGTCAGCACTGAGACCACTTATACAAAGAAAAGAAAAAGATCAGAGAGAGCTCTTTCTTAAAAGATCAGAGAGAGATTTACGAAGTATTTCTGATTTAATATTTTTCCTGTGGTTTTTCTATACTCTTACATACTGGTCTATGAACGCGCATTCTGTCTACCATCAGAAAAGGTTACTAATAAAAATTATAACTGAACTGGTTAGGAAAAATTGTCCCAAGCAACAATGACAATGACTAACATTCATTAAGTGCTTCCGGGGAGCCAGACACAGTTTTATTAATGTCATTTAGCCCTTTTAATAACTCTGTGACATAGCCACTAGTATTTCAGCCATTTTACAGATGAAGAAGGCGGAGGTCCAAGAGGTTCTAATCCAGACAACGAAAGAGTGAGGGACACAGTATGAACCCAGGAACTGTTACTTGAGAGACTGAGGCTTACCCCCACGTGCTTCTTTGTTCCAGTTGGAAGAAGTCCTGTGGTCCAGACGCCCACACCATCCCCAGCCCTCTGGATGCTGGGCCTCACCTGTGCCTGCCGTGAGCTTCCCAGGAGTTGGAGTTATGGGAAATTTCCTCTCTGCATTCCCACTGAGTTTGCTTCTCATCTAAAAGGAAGAATTCTGTCACCACGCAAGCTAGAGAGAGGGAGAAAGGAGAAATTGAACACCACGGGATGCTGGCTGGCTATTAAGGCACATCATAAGTAAGAATCCTTTGAAACAATTCTTAATTGGTTTTTTACTGGAGTGGAGAATGAAGTTCTATGAAGTGCCCCAGGCCATTATGTGTGTGGATAAGGATGTGAAATTCTCCAGGGTTTTCCCCTCCTCTGAGAGGACAGAATCAGATTATTTCCCCATTTCACAGATGGTGGTGCCAAGTCATTAAGGGATTTCCTGAAAGAAAAGAATGAGCTGACACCTCCAGCCAGAGCCACAGATCTTGGCTAGTCCAAAAGGGGTTGGGGAATTTTAAAGATTTTAAAAAATCGGCAGGGGTTTAAATTCTTTGTCTTCATGGTAAGGCTGCCAGATAAAATACAACATGCCCAGTTAGATTTGAATTTCAGATAGCAAATAATTTTTCATAAAAGACATCCCAAACATTGCACAGAACATAATGATACTAAAAAATTATTCATTGTTTATTTGAAATTCAAATTTAACTGGGAGGCTTGTGTTTTTGTTTGCTAAACATGGCAGCTCTATTTCATGGGAAAGAATTTTATTTTCTCCTTGGGGATTGCTTTCCCTTCTGAGTGTCATTGGCTCAATGATTTGAAGAAGTATAAGCCAGAAAATTAATCCCAGCTCATCCTTTTGTGCCAAGCACCCAGAGAGCCACCTCCTTTGGTAGCCAGTAAGTATTACATATTCCCAACGCACATGCGCGTGCACAGCCTATGCACGTAGCATTTGCATATGCTCACATACCTTCAAATACACTCGCTAACACGCTTTCACATATACGTATGCAAATACATAATGCAGGGTGCAAACGGACTTCTCTGAACATTCTAAAATGCAAATCTCTCACTCTGTTCAGATTGTCATGGCTTTCTAAAAACATAATTTTCCTTTTTGGTCAGTTCTTGCCTATTCAAGAAGAAAGTCATATGCCTGGCTTGCTTTATATGCCCATCTACACTGACTGGCTTCCCACAGGAAAGGTTGGCAGTAAGACCTTATCTCTTGTATTTCAGAAATTTTGAACTTTTCTTTCCTTGCCATTGCATTTAATTGCTTCTTTTTTTTTTTTTAATTTTTTTTTTTCAACGTTTTTAAATTTATTTTTGGGACAGAGAGAGACAGAGCATGAACGGGGGAGGGGCAGAGAGAGAGGGAGACACAGAATCGGAAACTGGCTCCAGGCTCTGAGCCATCAGCCCAGAGCCTGACGTGGGGCTTGAACTCCCGGACCGCGAGATCGTGACCTGGCTGAAGTCGGACGCTTAACCGACTGCGCCACCCAGGCGCCCCAAAGATTTGTTCATCTTTGAGAGAGAGAGCGCAAGCAGGGAAGGGGCAGAGAGAGAGGAGAACAGAAGATCCGAAGCGGGCTCGGTGCTGACAGCAGTGAGCTGGATGCGGGGCTCCAACTTACAGCCGTGAGACCATGACCTGAACTGAAGTCAGACGCTCAACCAACTGAGCCACCCAGGTGCCCCGAGAAGAAAATGTTTAAAGTATTCTCAAGAAGCAATATAGCATAGTGGCCAAATGAATAATTCCTGGAGTCAGGCTGCTTGAGGTACCAGCGGGCCAAGTTATTTAACCTCATCTGTAAAGTGGAAACAATAAGAGATGCATGAAATAGTGCCTGGCACACAGCATTTACTATGATAATTACCTCTTACTCGCTAGACACAGGGGTAACCTCTTTACCCATATAATCCCATTTGGTTGTCAAAATAAGCCTGTGAAATATGCGGACATGAGGAAACTGAGGCTCAGAGAGGTTAAGAGACTTGCCCAATGTCACACAGCTAACATGCAGGAAAACCAAGATTTAAGTACCAGTCTCAGTATTAAGCCACTGTTCTCTTGATTACCCAATGTTAAGATGACAACGAGTGGAAAGCACACAGGTGGCAAGGTGGTAGGTCCTCAGGGAGGGGAAAGAAGGTCATTGCTTCTGTAGAATAGGGCTGGGCAGGTGTCAGGAGAAGTTTGGACTGGTGTATTTGGTAGAGAGGACAGTACCCGTAGTAGTTATAATACAGTAGTGCAGTTACAGACCTTACACAAACATTTGCCAAGCAGACCAAGACCTCACTCTCTTGTGACCTCTCCAAGCAAATCCCCAGGAGATGGAAAGCCCTGACCCAGGACTCTGCCTGACCTTCCATCATGAAAAAAAAAATTTTTTTTAAATGTTTATTTATTTTTGAGAGAAAGAGAGAGTGCGAGCAGGGGAGGGCAGAGAGAGAGCGAGACATAGAATCCGAAGCAGGCTCCAGGCTCTGAGCCATCAGCACAGAGCCCGACATGGGGCTTGAAACCATGAACCATGAAATCACGACCTGAGCTGAAGTCAGAAGCTCAACCGACTGAGTCCCCCAGGCGCCCCCTGACTCTCCACCATTAAGGCAATACAAGCACTGGGTCCACCAGCACTGGGCGTGTTCTAGCAGCAGCCCCAGGACTCTATCCTCAACTTTCTTCATTTACACACTTACCCTGGAAAATTCCATCCAGTCCCTTTAATAACATCTATAAACTGATGAATTCCACATTTATGGCCCTACCCAGACCTCTCCTCTGAACTCACACTCACAACTGCCTAATCAGCCTCTCCTTGGATATCAAATAAAGATCCCAGGCTTAACAAGTTCAAAACAGGATTTTACCCCAACACCAGGCTTTGCCTCCGGTGCCCAGGACTCAACATTTGATAACTCCATTCCTCCGGCTGTGCACACCTAAAGATTTGGAGGGGCCCTTCCCTCCCCATTTCTTGTGCCCCTGCGATCCAGTCCACCAGATCCCCCTCCTCCAGTCCCATTGGCTCCACCCACAATCAAACCACCTCCCACCTCCCACCCTTACCAGCCTGGGCTGTGCCATCTTGTCTCCATCAGGACCACCGCAGCTGCCCCCCAGCTGCCTCCCTGCTCCCATTCTCGCTGGGACATGGTATGTTCTTCACACCACAGTGGGAGCATCCGCATTAAACTGTGCTGCAGGGGGCGGGGCGCCTGGGTGGCTCAGTCGTTAAGGACTTTGGCTCAGGTCACGATCTCATGCTTTATGGTTCCAGCCCTGCATCGAGCTCTGCACTGACAGCTCGGAGCCTGGAGCCTGCTTCAGATTCTGTGTCTCCTTCTCTCTCTGCCCCTCCCCGACTTGCACTCAGTCTCTCTCTGTCTCTCAAAAATAAACGTTAAAAAAAAATGTGGTGAGGATCACCTCACTCCTTTCTCAGACCCCCCCCAAACCCTGTCATCTCAGGAAAAGCAAAGTCCTTACAATGACCCCAAAAGCACACCACAAACTGAAGCCCTCCCCCAGCTGTCTCGGACCCCTGCCCCACCACTGTTCCCAGCTCCATCTGCTCTAGCCATGAGGCCACCAAGTCAGTCTTTGCCACACAGGCTCATGCACCAGGGCCTTTGCACTTGCTCTTCTCTCTCCAGGACACACCCCCACCATGGTGTCCCTGGGACTCACTTCAAATCTCCGTACTTTTGAGTCTCACCCTATCACCCTCCTTTGATAAGACTACCCTGTCCCCACGCTGCCCTCAGCCTGGGCACTCGCTCTCCCTCAACCTGACTCTTGTTTCTTACAGCATTTATCACATGTCCCTCTCTGATGTGAGCTATTCATTTATTTGCCTATGTGGATAGGGATTTTGTCTGTTTTATTGACTGCTATTTCCTTCATATCCTCAATGTCCAGAAGCCTACACTCACCCAGTAGGTGCTCAGTAAATATTTGGTGAGTGAGTGACTGGAAGGAGCCCCCTGGACATTCTCAGGCCGGCTGAACAGAATACCTCTGCTGACTGCCTCAGCGTCCCCTCCCAAAAGCCAGGCTTTCAGAAGACCCTCCGCGCGGCACTCCTTTCCACCTCAGCAGTCAAAATTCCAGGAGGATCCTCAACAAATCTTTTCTGGCTGGCTTGCTTTTTTGTGTTGTGTATTTCTGCTTGGTTTGCTTTGGCAGACGAGACTCGTGGGCAAAGGCACGTGCAAGTCTCCCCACGTGTCTCTGGCTCCCCGTGTGCTCTTGATGACAATGTGTCTGGGGACACTGTTCTAAAGGCTCAAGCAGAGAGGGAAGCAGATCCATCTACCCTGACGGCCACTTCCATGGAAACTCCAGATGAGTTCAAAAGGCCAGTGCTGGCAAGACTTTCTGCTGTTATGATCCCTTCTTGTGGTTCCAGGGTTGTGTCCGCAGGCACACGCTGAGAGGAGGCCCTTTGAATCGAAGGCACCAAGAAGGAAGCTTTCCAAAACCCAAATTAATTACCTTCAGCAGCATTGAAACAATTATTGTTACGTGGCGAGTTTGCCAGTCAGACCCTCTGGCACATCCACTAGGAACCCTCAAACCCTGCCAAGTGCTCAGCCTCTCGGCTGCAGAAATCCCTTCACCCCCAAAATAAGCAAGGCTATTAGGAAAAGGCTTTGCTGATTCGGCTGGGAGGCCTCGTCCACTCCTCTGGCATCTGCAGTGTCTCCTAACAGCTAAAGTGTCACCTACGGAAGCCTGGGATGAACACCGAACATTCCAAGTGTTCAACACACAACATTTCAATGTACATGGGATCTTTTCCTAAAGGGATCCAGGTAATCCAATCACAGCCGTGATTAGCCATTTCTCCAGAATTACACCGGCCAGACTGCCTATTCTTAATGGGTCCCAGTTTCTTTTAAATTAAAAAAAATTTTTTTTAATGTTTATTTATCTTTGAGAGAGAGAGTGCAAGGGAGGGGCAGAGAGAGAGGGAGACACAGAATGTGCAGCAGGCTCCAGGCTCTGAGCTCATGCCAGCTGAACAGAGCGCCGGAACCCGCAAAATGTGAGATCATGACCTGAGCCGAAGTCGGAGACTCAGCTGAGCCACCAGTCTCCCCCGGGTCCCAGTTTCAAGGATGCGCATTCTATTCGGATAAAGAGGACGATGTCCCCATGGAGTTGCTTGAACTCTGCTTTTTTCCGACACTCAGATCAGTCATGACCTCTTTAATATTTCTGAACATGCAACCAGCACAAATTCCTAGGTCATCCTTTAAGTACATACATGTCTATGTACACCATACCTTCATTTGTCATCCATTTCGAGGTGCACCACTATGTTACATAAAGCTAAGAAAGAAAATGATGCTGTCAATTAAATTAGAATCAAGACTTTGATAAGAAGATGTGTCCTGATCAGAGATGTTACGTTGTAATCAATTGTGAACTATTTGTGTGTGTGTGTGTGTGTGTGTGTGTGTGTGTGTGTGTGGTGTGTAGGGAGAGAGAGAAAGATGTAGTTGGAGGAAAAAAAAAAACTCATGTAAGTGGTTTGAAACAATTTTAATAGAATTTTAAAATTAAGAAGTGTTGGGGCGCCTGGGTGGCTCAGTCGGTTAAGCGGCCAACTTCGGCTCAGGTCATGATTTCGCGGTCCGTGAGTTCGAGCCCGCGTCGGGCTCTGTGCTGACAGCTCAGAGCCTGAAGCCTGTTTCAGATTCTGTGTCTCCCTCTCTCTGACCCTCCCCTGTTCATGCTCTGTCTCTCTCTGTCTCAAAAATAAATAAACGTTTAAAAAAATAAAAAATAAATAAAATTAAGAAGTGTAGGGGTACCTGGGTGGCTCAGTCGGTTAAGTGTTGGATTTTGGCTAAGGTCACGATCTCGCAGTTTGTGAGTTCGAGCCCCGCGTTGGGCTCTGTGCTGACAGCTTGGAGCTTGGAGCCTGCTTCGGATTCTGTGTCTCCCTCTCCCTCGGTCCCTCCCCAGCTCGTGCTCTGTCTCTGTCTCTCTCTCAAAAATAAATAAACATTAAAAAAAAGAATTTAAAACAATAAATAAAATTAAGAACTGTATGAAGTTATTTCTATTTCAGACTCTAGTGAGCACGCGCTGACTTCTCTAACTCAAAAGTCACGCAATGGCTCTTCCGCTCGCTCTGTTTGCAAAGGACCACACCAGGTAGGGTCGGGTGCTGCTTCAGCAGAGCGCTCAGTTAAGTGGTGTGGCAAAATGGCTATCCTTCTGAGATCTCGAATTCACTCATGCACCCACTCACTCTTCCATAACTGCCTTTGAGCCACTGTTCTCAGTGGTAATTTTCTGGGTTTACCACTCATTTCTCACTTGCTGAACGAGAGGCTAGAACGAGATTGATTTGTAAACTTCAATGTCTGGCTTTATATTCCACTTTTATTTTGAAAATGTAAGGGTCAGCTGGAAAACATTTAATGGGCATACTATGACAAGAGAGTCAAACTTTTTTGAGCACTTACTATGTGCAAGGCGCTATAGTAATTGCTTTCCATACAGTATGTCACTTAATCCATGAAGCAGCTTTGAGGTAGATGTTACGATGCCCATTTGACAGATGTAGAAGCTGTAAATTCATGCCAAGTAGGGCTTTTTTTTTCTGTTACAGATTTATTAAGATAGGCTTCACATGCCGTATACATCACACTTTAAAATTAACATTCGGATTCTGTGTCTCCCTCTCTCTCTGCCCCTCCCCAACTTGTACTCAGTCTCTGTCTCTCGAAAATAAATAAAACATCAAAAAAAATTTTTTTTTTTGAAGTTTAAAAAATTAACATTCAAGGGGCGCCTGGGTGGCTCAGTTGGTTTAGTGTCTGACTTCAGCTCAGGTCATGATCTTACTGTTGGTGGGTTCGAGCCCCACATCAGGCTCTGTGCAGACAGCTCAGATCCTGGAGCCTGCTTTGAATTCTGGGTCTCCCTCTCTCTCTCTCTCCCCCTCCCCTGCTTGCTCTCTCTCTCTCAAAAATAAATAAACATTAAAAAAATTAACATTCAAGGGGCACCTTGGTGGCTCAGTACGGTGAGCATCTGACTCGGCTCAGGTCATGATTTCGTGGTTCATGAGTTTCAGCCCTGCATGAAGCTCTCTGCTGTCAGCATGGAGCCTGCTTTGGATCCTCTTTCTCCCTTCCTGCTCCTCCCCCGCTTGCACTCGCATGCTCTCTCTCTCTCCCTCTCTCAAAAATAAAAATTTTTAGGGGCGCCTGGGTGGCTCGGTTGGTTAAGCGTCCAACTTCAGCTCAGGTCATGATCCCATGCTCCACGGGTTCGAGCCCCACGTTGGGCTCTGTGCTGACAGCTCAGAGCCTGGAGCCTGCTTCAGATTCTATGTGCCCCCCCCCCGTCCCTCCCCTGCTCATGTTCTGTCTCTCTCTGTCTCAAAAATAAATAAAAACATTTAAAAAATAAATAAAAATAATTTTTTTTAAATTAATATTCAAGGCGTTCCTGGGTGGGTCAGTCTGTTCAGCGTCAGACTCTTGATTTTGGCTCAGGTCATGATCTCATGGTTTGTGAGTTTAAGCCCTGAATGCGGCTCTGGACTGACAGTGGGGAGTCTGCTTCTCTCTCTCCCTCCCTCTGCCCCCCCCAAAATAAATAAATAAACACTTTTAAAAAATTAAATTAAATTACCGTTCGATGGTCTTAATATATTCAGAGTTGTGCAAGCAGCACCACATTCGATTTTAGAACGTTTTCATCACCCCAGAAGGAAACCTCATACCCTTTAGCAGCCATTCCCCATTCCCCACTGTCCCAGCCCCTGACAACCACCGGTCTACTCTATGTCTCTGTAGGGTCGCCGATTCAGTTCGTTTCCTATAAATGAAATCACGCGATATGTGGTCTTTCCAAGCAGAGTCCCGACCCCAAATATTCTGGACTGCAATGCCATACACTATCCTGCCTCAGAGCTAGCTAGGTGTTTGAGGGACAAAGATAAAGTAGGAAACTAAATGCCTGCTCAAGTCTGGGGGGGAGAAAACATGGGTTCGAAATAATAGCGGACGATACGAGACCACATACAATCCACATCTGGATTCAGAAAGAGGAGACAGAGGGTGAAGACAGCTCGCCCTGGCTTCCCCGCTCTGCTCGGGCTTTACCTGCTCGCCCCTGCTCGCACGCAGGTGGTAGAAACCTGCACGGAGGCTTGTGTGTTCCGAGCAGCCGGCCACCCACTCACTCTTGCACACTCTGTAGCTCACCGGACAGCTCTAAAACAGAAGAAAGGGGAAAAGCAGCTGACTTTCCGCGCCCTCCCTGACCAGAGAGGGGACAGGTGGTGGTCTTGTTTCTGCCCCGAGTCTGGGGCTGACCGAGCTCTCCTCAGTCATTTACAAGCCGCAGCTGGGGCCCCTCCCCTCCCGTAGCCCTGCTGGAAGTTTAGTCTTTCTCTCAAGTCAAACTGCTGCAGATTCTCTCACCAGCTCGCCCCGGTAGGTGGAAAGACGCAGGGCTCAGGGGCACCTGCTCAGGTGACTCTCTGCTGGGTATTCCCCATGTGTCCTCAACTGTCCTCTGCCCTCCTCTCCTGGCTCAGGGCCCCTGGAAGGCCCGTCTCTAGGGCTGCATCACCCAGGCTCCCTTGCCCCCAGTGTGACCCCGGGGGGGCTGCCCGCAAAAGGGAGGGCAGGAGGAGAGAGAGGCTGGCCCCATCGCTGGCCCTTCTCTCTCCCTTTGGGGCCAGGGCTGAGAGCAGCTGCCTTCTGTTGCTAGCTTCTGGATGTCTCCTCATCCCTTTACGGTTCCCTCTACAAGTCCCTTCATCTTTCCCAGACCTTCGAAAATAATCTCTCCATCAACTTCTTTTCAGTTAAGTTCTTCCGAGAGTGCCATCTGTTTCCGCTCGGCCCCTGACAGCCCCAGTAGCCTTCTAAGATTGATGCCAAAAGGGGAGAGGCAGAGCTTACTAATCCTACCCCACTATCGACTTTCCTTCTGCCTTAATAAAGTAACACTTCATTTCTAGCTGGGCAGGTGGCTACCCTTAATAAAGATCTCTTTTCCCAGACTCCTTTGCACCTAGCTGTGGCCATGTGGCTTAGTTCTGGTAAGACGGAAGCACAAGTCGGGGCGCCTGGGTGGCGCAGTCGGTTGAGCGTCCGACCTCAGCCAGGTCACGATCTCGCGGTCCGTGAGTTCGAGCCCCGCGTCAGGCTCTGGGCTGATGGCTCGGAGCCTGGAGCCTGTTTCCGATTCTGTGTCTCCCTCTCTCTCTGCCCCTCCCCCGTTCATGCTCTGTCTCTCTCTGTCCCAAAAATAAATAAATGTTGAAAAAATATATATATATAAAAAAAAAAAAGACGGAAGCACAAGTCAAATGTAGCAGCCTTGGGGAGACCTTAAAAGATAGCTACATTATAGGTATCTGACCTTTTCTTCTGTGTTTCTTCCTCTATCCTACTGCTTGGAACATGATTATGATGGTTGGCGCTCCAGCAGCTGTCTTAGACCATGAGAATGAAGTTTCACCTTAGGGATGGTGGGATGGAAAGCCTGAAGGAGCTTGGTCCCTGCCTCTATAGAGTCTCCATACCAGCCTGGATTGCCTACTTCTGATCCTCTTTTAAAAGCCACTCTGGCTTAAGCACTATTATTTTTGACTGCCTGTACTACGCAGCTGAATTCAATCCTAAAACGGGTGAATTAAATTGGAAGAAAAATGTGGTTGGGCAGAAAGAACCCTAGACCTCAGAGCAGCAGATGTAGGTCCCAAAGCTGCCTCCACCACTTACTAGCTGCGTGCCTTTGGGAAAGTCATTTGACTTCTCTGAGCCTCAGCTCTCTCATCTTTTAAAGTGCGTGATAATAATACCTGCTTCCTAGGACTCTGCAGATAAAATTAGGAAAGGCACGTAATGGTCTTATTACCTAGCACCTATTTAGTACTCATGAAACACATAACTACTCTGTTATGGTCGTTATTACTATTATTTTCTAATCATTATTATTCTCCAATTACATGATTGTTATCATTTTAAGTCTCGAGATCTCATATTCCCACAAGAGCAATGGTTTATATACCATTATAGCCTCCAAAGTTCCTAGCTTGGTGCCAGCTGCAGAAGTAAGCAATCAAACAGAAGATGAATCATCTTGGATGATTCAGCTAAAGAAGCCCAGTTTTGGAGTGGGGTTGAGATTGCTGTTCTTAATTTTTTTTTTAAAGTAGGCTCCATGCCCAATGTGGGACCTGAACTCATAACCCTGAGATAAAGAGTCGCATGCTCTACCGTCTGAGCCAGCCAGGCACCCAAGAGATTCCTGTTCTTAGACAAAGCCACATGTACCAAAGACGAAGGGTATGGGGTGGGGTGGGGTGGGAGAAGAGGTTGAGAAGCTGGTGAGAGTTCGGAATTAGTAGGACACCACACGAATTAAAGTTCTTGGTTGTAGACAACAGAATTCATTCCAGCTGGTTTAACCAGAAATAAACATGTGAAAGGAACGAGAAAGCTCACAGAGTCTTTGGGAAGACCAGAGAACCAGGCTTGAATGCCACACAATGAGAAAAAAACACCCTACTTCAACATGGAACTGTTTTAACGCATGCCCCAGAAGAACCAAGTGCCTCTAGTGCTGAGCGTAGCAGGGAATCTGCTCTTTCTCCCTGGGCTCAGCTGCCATCTTGCATCTAAGCTTTGCAGGTTGGCAGAAACTATGCCTCAAACCTCAATCTAAATGGAAGGGAATTTAAGAATATAGTTTTTAGCTTTCCTGAAAGAAAGGGGTTGGAATATGTGTTGAGTAAGCCAACCTACAGTATTTGCCACATGAATTTTAGAGCTTTCTACTTGCCTATGGCTTTATCCATATGACTTGCATCAGAAAGACCATGAGGTACAGTGCAAAGATTATGGGCCACGATGCCAGATAAATGTACGTTCTTTCTTCTCTTCAGACACACCAGAAGGTCATACAGCCCAAGGTCATACAGCAAGTAAATTGTGGGACTGTCGTTCACATTTGGGCAGTCTGGCTCCAGAGCCTGATGTGTTCATAGCTAACACGTGCTGAGCATAGTAGCTGCCCAATAAATACTTTATGGCTAAATGAATGACTGGACATGTTAGTCATCCCACTGACACCCTGTTGTATTTAACACTGCTAACTATCTCTTCTTCTCTCTCTTTCATGGGCTTCTCCTCCTCAAAGCCTTCTTCTCCCTCCTTTTAAACGTGGGTATTCACCAGGCTTCCATCCTGTGTCAACTACTTTTCCTAATACATGTTCTCCTTGGGTTCTGTTACTCACTACCATGATTGAACAACCATATGACATGGTGACAAGTCCCAGATCTACCATAAACCTGCAGTGCTGCCTCTCCCAGAGTGACAGAATTAAATGTTCGTGGCACCTGGACATTACTATGTGAGCATCCTTTAGGCATCCTAAACTCAACAAGCACGAGGTTGATTTAATTTGCTATTTGTACAGTCAGGTTAATCCCCTCCAGGCTGTGAAGAAATGTGCCATTTTACCTCTCCCCAAACAAGATCTGCTTCTTTTCCCACATCCCCCATTTCAGTCCATATCACTACCATTCTCCCGGTAAGGCCAACAACCTGGCAGTCTTAGAATTTCCTCCCTCCCTCTCCTCACAGCCAATTTATGACCAAGTCCTATGGATTCTACCTCTTAGACATTTTCCAACCCATCCTTTCCTCTCTGTTCCTGCTCCCAGCAGGACTTCTGAGTCTCCTTCCAAGACTATATATTGTGATAGTGTCCTAACTACCCAAACCCCTCAAATCCATTCTCTGAATACCACCAGCACGAACTAGAATTTTGTTTGTTCTACTCTACGCTCTTCAGTGGCTCTGCCATTCATTGCCTTTAACATAAAGTTCCAGCTTGATAAAAATCAACCTTGATCTGGCCTTCTCCCACATCCCCAAAATCTACATCAGCCTCTCCCCTGCTCCCCACCTTCGCCATCACCTTATGCTTCAGAAGTGGCCAGTTCACTGCATTTCTCCCCACAAAGCCCACATAGAGCCCTATTTTTCTCCATGTGGAGCAGGGATCAGGGAAAGCCAGTCAACTCAAGAGGAGAGGGAAACATAACTTTTCAGTCCCCTAAATTTTATTCTTGAGGCCCAGCTGCAGTCCTGCCATTTCATTTCAGCAGACACTCCGAGAGCTTTATAATTCAGCCCTCTTATTCACTTCTGGCTCCAGCCGATGTCTGCTATTTGAAATCAAAAGAGTTACAACAAACGCACTGATGAACTGAAAGAAAAGGCATCTGTTTACATGAAATGATTTGCATGAGAGGAAGAAAAGAGTCCTTTCACAGGAAGAGGGAGAGGACTGGGGAGGACCCCTGGCCAGCCCCAGAGGGTGCGTGTCTGAGCAGTGTGGTAAGCCTCTATGTTACAAAGTCTCCTTCCTGAATTAGGCACAGCTTTCGTGCCTAAGTGACAAAGTACCAGAGGGGCTGGGCCTTCTCCCTCTTCGGTGAGGGCTGCAGCCCAGCTCCAGCACATTTCAAGTTCATATTTAGGGTTCAGCACATTTGAGAAACATGGGACGGCTCTGACATCTCAAGGGCTGGCTGGCTGGGAGTCACTGAACAATGGCATTCTTGGCACGACCTTCCGTGCTGTCCCCATGGACACCAGTAGCATGAGTGGTGGAAACACACCATCCTCAAATGGCTCAGTGGGCAACAGATATCAATGGGAAAGGTGGTCAGGGCGTGGGAAGAACACATCATGGATGCCCCATGGTAACTGTAGTGGACAGAAGTGTTTGTAGTACATTTCCCCCCGGAGACCCTCAAAAATAAGTGAGTTAGATCTGAATTGGGGGGACTGGGGTGGGGAGATGAGCCTCTGAAACTTAAAGATGCAAGACAAAGTCAGCGAAATGTGGGTTATTTATCACCATTTATGTGACACCATTTCACCCACAGCCCAGGAAGATCTGAGAAAACTCAGGATCATAGCATTAGATTTACTTTAAAAAGTTAAAAAGTGAAGGAATAAAATAACCTGGGAAAACTAAAATGGAATTCCCTACGGGACTTTCCTTCAAAGCCCTCTCTACAACAAGATATTTATGACACGTCATCTACTAAAAGAAATAGCTTATAATTTAGCATGCTGAGATTTCTCTAGTAACTCAACAAAGCAGAATGGAACAACAGAAAGCTCCCAGGGTTATAGGTCTGAAAGTCACCTTTATAAAATCAGTGGCTTTGGGGAGATAGGCACAGAAATCTTGCCAGTTTGGCTTGAGCTCATTTGAGAAAGAGGGGGACCAGCATTTTCAAAAGCTTACTCTTAGCTCTGCATTTCCCACGGAGCGCTTGACCCAATTGTGAAATGACACATTTTCCACAGCCTGGTTGGGATTAACACGACTGGATATATAGCAAATCAATTCACCCATGGAATGGACATCAACCTAGCCAAGATCTTGTCCTTTCTTATACGTGATGAGGTACTGAGTTTTAAATTGAAGCTGATTAGTCATTAAAAGAAAAAAAAAACTTAAAACATCTTAACTATGTTTACAGATACTCTTATGACACCCAGGAGACATGAAATGAAGGATCGTTTGTTCACTGGAAGATGAGGACTTGGGGAATTAAATGTTTTTCAAACATAAACAAACTTTCAAGTAAACTAAAGCCAGTAACCAAACTTCCTATGTGATAGGAATTGTCCAAAACGGTGAACAAAACCTTTGGAGACAGACACTGTTGTTAGCCCTATTTCATAGATGAAGAAATGGAAGCTTGGCAAGCTTCAGTCACTTGCCTCAGATCCCACGCTAGTAAGTGGCGGGCCAGGGATTGAAGGCAACGCGACTAGAGAACCCACGTGGGAAACCAGGGTAACTAGATAGCTTCCTAGTTTCTACTACCTCTTTTCTTTACCTAGCGTGTAAAGGACTGTCTTAGTGTCACCTCTGGTCCCATCTATCTCTGCTCTTACCTTTCAAGTACCTACCTCCTTCTCTAGAAGTAAAGTCCGACCGGCTTAGCTTGGATCAGTGTCCACATTTCGGTTATGGGGATGTGGGCCAGAAAGCCCCTCAGAGGCACCTACATCTTAATGAGTTCTTTATAGTCAGGATGTGAATAACAACCATAAACAATACTTTTAGGGAAAGGACAAGTGGGGAGGATTACCAGCATTGATAAGCTGTCATGTGCCAAGCACTCTGCTAAGTGTTTTAAATACAGTACCTCACTTATTTTTATAACACAAGGAATAAATGAGATTGAAGATTATATCAAACACAATTGCCAGCGTGGGGGCACTTGGCTGGCTCAGTTGGTAGAGGATGTGAGTTTCCCGCTTGGGGTTGTAAGTTGAAGCCCTACGTTGGGTGTAGAGGTTACTTAAAAATAAAATCTTTATAAAAAAAAAAAAGAAAAGAAAGAAAAGACAATTGCCAGCGTGAAAGGACAAGGACAATGCAGGACGGCAGAGTCTGCCAATGGCCTAACGGGAGTGAGGAAAAGAAGGAGGATCCAAAGGAGGAGCACTGAAAATTTACATTAGATTCACATTTTTCTTAATTTATATTTTGAATAGGTATTGTACACAATGGTAGAAATTTCAAAAGGTACCACAGAGGGGCGCCTGGGTGGCGCAGTCGGTTAAGCGTCCGACTTCAGCCAGGTCACGATCTCGCAGTCCGGGAGTTCGAGCCCCGCGTCAGGCTCTGGGCTGATGGCTCAGAGCCTGGAGCCTGTTTCCGATTCTGTGTCTCCCTCTCTCTCTGTCCCTCCCCCGTTCATGCTCTGTCTCTCTCTGTCCCAAAAATAAATAAACGTTGAAAAAAAAGATTAAAAAAAAAAAAAAGGTACCACAGAGGGCATTTTCTGTATGTTGATTTATCTGGTTTATATAGTCAAAATAACTTATTCACTGGGACCATAAGCTTTTTTTTCATAAGAATTTTGTAGTAGATATCTGTCGTTTGTGTGTGCCCCAAATCTTTCCTTTGTAGTTCTTGTATATCATGAACTCTCTTTTCCATAGATAGAAACAAACAAACAAGGACAAGACATTTCTCAACATTCTTTGCTGTCAGGATATAGACATTTGACTATCTTCTAGCAAACCCCCCCAAACTAAGCATGACTTGGAATATGTGCAAAAGGTTGCAAACACATCATTCTTTTAATAAGTGTGGACATAGGGGCATGTGGTTTTCTGCAAGAATTGTAATGGGAATGGGGTCCTGGTCAGTCCTGGCTTTACAGACGTGGAGCATCACCTGGAAGCCATACCAGGATTTCTGCGATAGCACCCTTATCATGTGTTTGGACATCTGTGGCGCAGTGGGACATTATTCCTGGCTGCTTTGCTTCAGACTGTGTGACATCCAGGCCTTGTTTCTTGGCTTTCCCAGAAATTCTGATTAATATCATGTAATAAGTTTCTACTGAAATTAGCTAGAGGGGATTCTTTCTCTGAAAGAGACCCCAAAGTACTGGGAAGCTGGGATTGAAAAAGTGACCCGGTTGGATTTGAAAGCAGTAAGGATGAGAAACAGGTAACATGCCGGTACCGAGTGGCAAAAAAAGTCACTATAACTATTGTAATAGAAGGCAGGGCGATATTATGCCTGCCTCACTTTAGACAGATGCATCAACTTTAGACAAGAGGTCAACAGATTATCTTGGGATGCCAAAATTACGGTGAGACCAACCCCCTGCTCCCCAATCTCCTCTCTGCTCCCCAGGATTTATAATGGGAATGAAGGAGAACCTGTTCCACGTCTCCCGGAGCTCTGAGTGAAATCCAAGAATATAAAAGGGGGTCAAAGAGAGGATTTGGAGAAGATAGTTCAGATTTTTTTGCAGAGGCTTTTGCTCTGCTTTAACCCCTCTCCTCTTTGAACTTCAGCCAAAAGAGGCTAGGCACACACAGCTGGATATCCAGGGGCAGAGTTGAAAGACACCACCCAGAATAGACAGCCATCCACTTGAATCAAGGGAACTGCAGGAGAGGGGCCTGCAGGGGACCTCCAAAATTCCTATGCAAGAGCCCTGAGACAAAGAATTAGCTTGAGCCATCCTAAAGGCTCTGAGGAGTCACCAGCTTTAATCATTTCCAAGGCCCAGAGAACACGAAGCCACAACTCACTTGCCCTTCTCTCCATCTCATCTCTACCCTACCTTCAGCCTTGGAGGAGAAAGAACACGACAGCCAGCAGGTGGAGGTGAAGGTAAGTGGGGGAGAGAAAAAGCCTTAGAGGCTGTCAGAAGTTTCATCCTGGTGGAGAGGAGGATCCTCTTCTCCTCCAGCCTCTGAATGAAGTTTAAAGAATTAGTGGAAAGTACATATAAAACTGTGTTTTTTAAAAGTAATGTCTCTACCCAACACGGAGCTCGAAATCACAACCCCAAGATCAAGAGTCTCATGCTCTACCGACTCTGCCAGCCAGGCATCCCAACATAAAGTTGCATTTTGATTGTATCATGAGTTGTGCTCATAGTAGTCCGTGGCACCCAGTGACGGAACAGCAGAAATAGCCCCTCTAGTCACACAGAGTGAAGTGCCTGGGAAAAGCAAGACTCTGGTGGATGGCAGCAGGAGGAAGATAAATGCTATGAGGTGAGTGGTTTCACCTAACTGCAAGATCACATTTAAAGAAAAAAGAAATCACGGGTTTAGGATTTAAATTCTGGCTTCAAAGCACGATCGGTGAATGAGGAAGCTTCTGTGACTACCCTAAAATACTTTTTATGTCACTCAGGCAGAGGGCTAATGAAGCCAAAAATCAGAGGAGATGGATCCTGAAGGCTGATGAATTACAAAACAGATTGGATGCGCAGTCGAAACAGGCCTTTCATGGTATTTATTTGGAAAAAGTGGTTCTTCCCCTGAGTACTGGGATGGAGATACTTCGTAGTGTCAGATAACCCTGAAACTCACAGAGCCTCCTGCGCTAACAAAAGCAGCCTTTCCTCCCATTCTGATGAGGCTGGCCCTGTCGTATTCAAAAACACCGCAAGTGCATCGAGTGGTCGCCTTGCAAGGGGAGATCCTCATGGCCCACCCCACCTCTGTTCACTGACTCCAGACACACCACTAGAGTCAGATTCCAGCGTGCCCTGAAGTCAAAATCAGACCTGGGGAAAGAAGGCTTATACACCCAAAGTATTGTGAGGTGATGGGCAAGAAGAATTCTGAGAGTGTTGGCAAGAGAAGAAAATGATTTCAGATCATATCAAATTTATCTTATAGGTGCCCTCACCAAAACTTCTGGATTCAACGTGCTAGATGAAACAACCGGAACAGGTTTAAATCTCTTGCTTGGTTGTCAGACACTGAGTGTTTGTGGTGGCCCGTGCACATGAAGTTCAGATGCTATACTTCCTTAATGAGAAGGGAATCCAAAGACTTAAGGAGAAAGGAATATCAGAGTGGATTTATAACACCTGAACTATGCACCCAGCTTCAGAAAGGGGGGGGGGGGGGAACAAAACAAAACAAAACACAGCGCCCACATAGTGGGGAGAAGAGTATTAACATTCTGGAAAAATACTGGCTCTCTGCAGGCCAAGGATGATAGTGGGAGATACTTCTATGGAAAACGGTTTCCTGAAGAGGTCCATGTGAGCCTTAACCTTCAGAGGCAGCCAGGTCCTGATTCCCGAAACAGGCAGAAGGCTTAGGTGTGACTGAGGGTACCTAATAGATCCTAGGATCTTTAGGGCTAAAACACACGGCACGAAAATGTTTGCATTTTTTTTTTTTTGCATTAACTTGTCAAACAACAACACAATCTAAGTTTGGGGAACAGTGAACTGACTTGAGCCACGATGATGCAGAGTCAGTCTTCACCCAATTCCCAGACCTGAGTCACCTTCCAGACCCAGAGCCCCTTGAATAAAGGGAAGACCAGAGGCTCTTGAGGACATCCCCATAATAGCACCTCAAGGGTAGACCAACGACTTCCTCCTTTTCTCTAATAAAGGCACTTGGAACCATTTGCCAGGGCAACTGGGCCCTGAGCAAAGGGACTTAAACAGGCCCTACAGGGTCATTCTTGTCTCTGAGCTAATGCTAATCCCCAAAGACTCCAAACGCCACCTATGTTTATCTGGTAAGTATAAGCAAATTTATGGCAAACAGGTACCAACAGGGCTCACGCACAGTAGTGAGCACTAGTGGATCCTCGAATCCATTGTATAGTTATTTCCTTGGTTCTTGAGTAGTTGCAGTTGAAGTCCGAGCAGAATAGTCACACTGGCTCCCTGATCTGCGATGTGAATCTTACCATGGTAGGAAGGGTTAAATGGAAGCCTCTGGAATGATCCCTCTGTACTGAAATAATAAAGATGTTTTGGGGGCACCTGGGTGGCTCAGTCCGTTAAGCATCCGACTCTTGATTTCGGCTCAGGTCACGATCTCACAATTTGTAAGACGGAGCCCCGCATCGGGCGCCACACTGACAGCACAGAGCCTGTTCGGGATTCTCTCTCTCTCCTTCTCTCTCTGCTCCACCCCCACTCGTTCTCTCCCTCTCTCAAAATAAATAAATAAACATTTAAAAAATAATAAAGATGGTTTGTACATGTTAAGTCATGTGATCTTCACAATAATCCTACGATATAGGGTCTGTTATCATCTCCTTCGGCAGATGAGGAAACTGAGGCGCAGAGAAGCTAAGTAATTTGCCCGAACTGACACAGCTGGTAAGACTGGATTCAAACCAGGCAGACCCTCCGCCGAGTAAAGATCCCTAATCAGCTGAGAAGCCTGCTGCTGAGAAAAGGAATAGGAAACAGGTGGCAGAAGAAGGGTGCTGTAAACACCGATGGTGCGTTTGTGAATGCCATAGAAGCAAGGGTAGCCGTGCCTGTTCACAGTGACAGGAATATGGAGAAGTGGTTAAACGCACAGAATTGGAAGTCAGGCTGCATGGGTTCAGATCTCAGATTCACTGCAGAAGACTCTGGGCAAGTTTCTTCTCTCTGGCTCAATTTCCCCCATTTGTAAAATGATAGTCCCTGCTTAGTAGAGTTATTATGAAGAGTAAATGAGTTAACAGATAAATAAAGTACCGGAGGGTAGTGTTTGCTGTTATCACCCTCCTTGATTTATCATGTACACTTTTACCCAATTAGGTGATTTTATATTTTATATCCTTTCGTTCTTCTATTAGTTTATATAGGTTGTATTAATGATGATTAACCTTAAACTTTAGTCCATAGGTCATGGAAATAACCAAATGGGCTCATTACTCACCTTAAGAAAGAATGTCCGGTAGTCAGAAATCCTGAACTTAGAGCCAGAATCAGACTTGGCTCTGACTTTAGTTCCCTCCTCCTGGAGAGAAGGTATGTTCTCATTTGTACAAGGAATAGTGGCATTATCTCAGGTTACGGAAAACTGCATGGCTTAACAGCAGATTTTCTCCGGATGCTTCACTGAAAAGAGCAATTATGATTATGGCAGGTATTCAATGATATGAATCCATAGTATCCAACTCATTATGATACTGGTCACTGACTGAAATGCCGATGGTTGGATTAAAGTGCAGAGTTTATATGGTAATTATTGGCTTAATATCTTTCCGATGTGTTTTTTCCAACACCATCCACCAATTCTCCAATTCTCAGCAGACGCTGACTGGGTGTTCTACAAATTTAACTCAATTCTGACACTATCTACCTGCAGATAAGCGTTAGATCTCACAGGTTAAGGGTTCAGTCCCACAAGACTGCCCCCACTTCAGACGCCAATTGAAGGTCTAGGCTTTTGCCCGAGCTTCTGACCAACTAGCTATAAATTAGAGAGTCCCATAGCTCCTTCCTCAAGTCTAATTTGCTAGAACAGCTCACAGTACTCAGAGAAACATTTCCTTACATTTCCCAACTTATCATAAAGGATAGGAATGAACAGCCAGACGGAGAGGTACATAGGGGGAGATCTGAAGGGTCCTGATCTCAGGAGCTTCTTTCCCCATGGAACTGGGGTGCACCACACTCCCAGAATGTGAATATGCCCACCAATCATCAAATCTTGTTGCTTAGCAGTATTCATAGAGCTTAATCTGCAATAACCCCTCCTCTCCTTCCCAGAGGTCGAGGAGTGGGGCTGAAGTTTCCAAACTTTTAATCACTTGATCTTTCTGGTGGCATCGCCATCCTCAGGCAATTTAGGGGGTCCCACCCTTAGTTACCTCATTGACATAAACTCAGGCGTGCTTAAAAGGGGCTCCTTCTGAATAACAAGACACTCCTATCGCTCAGGAAATTCTAAGTGGTTTAGAAGCTCTGTGCTAGGAACCAGAGGTGAAGACCAAATACATACGTCTTGGTATAAGCCACAATACCACAGTCATTTATTTCATTAGATTGCAAGTTCCACGAAGACCCATTTTTTTCTCTCGTTCACCAAGGTATCTCCAGAGCTAGTGCAGGGTTCTGCACATGTCATAATGTCAATAAATTTTGGCATTGATGACCCATTGGTTTGAATATAATAATAATGTTATCTATTGCTGGGTAACAGATTACTGCAAATTTAGCAGCTTAGAACAGCATACATTTATTATCTCACGATTTCTGTGGGTCAGGGGTCCAGGCATGGATTCGTTGAGTCCTCTATGCCAGGGACTCATCTGAAAGCTACAATCATAATGTCGGCAAGAGCTGCCGTCTTACTTCAAATGGGGAACAATCCACACGATTTCTGGCAGAAGTCAGCTCCTTGTGGATGGTTGGGGTGAGGGCCCCAGTTTCTTACTGGCTGTCGGTTGAAGATTCCCCTCAATTCCTGCTATGTGGCTCTCTTGGTAGGAGAGCTCACAGTGTGGCAACTTGCTTCATCAAAGCCAGCAAGGAAAAGGGGCTGTCAGTAAGGTGGACATTGCAATCTTATGTAACATACCAATGTACATATTCTCACATACACTCCATTACCCGTTGGTTAGAGGCAAGTCACGGGACCCACCCACACTCAAGGGCAGAGAATTATACAGGAGCATGGACACCAGGAGGCAGGGGTCATTGGGTGTCATCTTAGAGTCTGTCTGCTTCAATAACTCACCAGTAAACCCCCTCATCAAATGAGCTAAGCTGTAGCCAGCCTTTCTTTAAAGAAGGGAGGATAGTTAATGTCTGTGAAATTCCAGAGAGTCCTCATTAGCTCAGCCTTCACTATCTAAGTCTCCGCTGTTGTCGGGTTGCTTTGGGAAGCAAAGGCCATCTTAAGCAGAAAATATTCACTAATATCAAATTGGTCCCCACTAAACAAACATTTCTCCTTATGACGCTAGTAAACATCCTTGCACGTCTGATTTTGCCAAAGCTGCCTCTTGCTACTTGTGTGAGTCTGTGATGCAAATACTAGGGAGCCAATTGCACAGGTGCTACAAAAGAAAATTGTCTCAGTACCAGAAGCGTAGGGGAGGCTCTTGGGAAAACTGATGAAGCCTTCAAATAATTTTGCAAAACTGATTCTTGTTTTGATCATCTTGGGCAATTTGACTATAAAAGACTATACATAGGGGGGTGCCTGGGTGGCTCAGTTGGTTGAGCATTCATTCGACTCTTGGTTTTGGCTCAGGTCATGATCTCATGACTCATGGGTTAGAGCCCCACATCACCACAGAGCCTGCTTCAGATCCTCTGTCTGCCTCCCTCTCTGCCCCCCACAACCCTTAAAAATAAACAAACATTAAAAAAAAGGCTATATATCCTACTATCATACCATTTTTGGATAAATATAAGGAAAAAAATCAGCAAAATGTATCTCTTTTTTTTCATTCCGAGAAAATTTCCTGGATACAAAATAACCTAACCTTAAATATGAGAGAAAACAACACTGTCCCATAATTTTTTGTTATTTTTACTAATTACAAATTTGGGTCTGATGTGAGCTGTGCCTGGGTTCAAATCCTATGTCAATTACTAGCCATATGATGTTAGACAAGTGATTTAACTTTTCTGTGCCTGTTTACACAAATGTAACACGGAGAGGCTGGTAATAAGGTACCAATGTCACCTATCATGCCATTTGATCCTACTGACAATCCTGTGAGGCCAGTGTTGATGCAGGTGCCTTTGACAAAGTAAGTGACTTGCAGTTGGGGTGAGATGTCCAGATGTCCTTTTTTGCCTCCAAAAGGCTGGGCTTTGGCAGCACCAAGCAGAGTGGCCAAGTAATTAAGGTCAGGGGATCTGCAAAGTTTAGGATACCTTCCTTTCTAACTGGTTTTGGGGAAAGTCCATCTAACATGAATCTATCTATAACAAAGACCAAATAATACGCTGCACCTCACAAGATGCGAGAGCATATAAATAACTTGCCAAAGGTCAATAGATTGGAAGTGGTGGATTCAAAGCCAGGTGTACGTAGCTCCAAAGCCCAATCTGATGCTTTTTTTCCTGCACTGCTCCTGGCACAGCCCTAGGGATTGGAGGATGGGCAGGGAGCACGGGCCTGACTCGGGGAAATGCAACAGCATTCGGAAAATAAAGGGTCAGATCAATAGCTGACCCAAGAAAATCACTAGCCTTGCTTTCCCCTCCCCTCCTCAACTATCCCTTTCATCTTTTAGCTTTCCCCTGCCTCCACCCCCACTGCTTATGTTGCTCCAGGATGCTGCTTGAGGTTTTTGAACAGCACCCTTGAGATCTTAGGAAAAGAGAAACAATCTAAATCAAAACAGCAAATAAATCAATATCAAACCATCTTCCAGCCGTTCTGTTTGAATAGAGAGAGAAACCCAAAACGAGACCCAGGAGTGTTGGAGTTCATCTTCAAAACACAGTGCACGCAGTGTTCATTCTGACTGAACCAATGGAGGGAGACAGAATCTAAAGGAACTGAGGGGAGGGCCATTGCTTGATGGATCAATGACACAAACATAAACGGCCGAATCCACAAAACATGCAACACAGGAGACTGAGGTGCTGTTTGGGGCTATGAAGGATCCACAGCACCTTTGGAACTTGGGATTCTGAGCATGAATATAGGCCTTCCTCTTGGCAAGTTACGGCATCTCTGCTTCTTCAGACGTGAAGTAGAGAATAAAATCCTTGGAGGTCAAGCTTGGAACGGAAAAGGAAATGCAATGCCGGAATCCAAGTGGTATCGCCTTGGAATACAGTCATTCCATGGCTGCTGCAGGTACAATCTGAAGGCTAAAATCAACTCCTGCTGCTGCGGGGATAATCTGATTCAGCTTTGACTGAACCTAAGCGACTATAGGTAACATGCTACATGGTATTTACTTCTGTCTCATTGACAAAAGCACACGGAGAATTCAAAATCCTGGGCTTATACTACGGTTCTCAATAAAATGATGAACGGGGATTGGAGAATCTTTACACCCCAGAAACCTCAGAAAAACAAAGAGCAATGGATAAATGGGCAAATGGGCAAATGGATAGTGGGCAAATATCTTAGGTTAAAAATTCTTAGGTTAAAAATATCTTAGGTTAGAAGAATTTCTAACCTAAGATCACCACAGTTTGACTATTTCGAATAACCTGATGACTAGTTTGAATATTTAAGGATAAAAAAACTCTCCAATATGGCTACAATTAATTACACATGTGTTAAAACTTTCAAAACTATACCCTCTAGGGGCTCAGTCAGTAGAACATACAACTCTTGATCTCGGGGTTGTGAGTTTGAACCCCAATGTTGGACGTAGAGACTACCTTAAAAATAAAAATCTTAAAAAATAAAATATTTAAATGTATATATATAACCTTTAAATATAAATATATTTATATATATATAACCTTTAACCCTCAATCTATAATGTCTACAAAGTTTGTAAAATATGTTTGTTATATGTATTAAATTATAAACTACATGTATTAGAATATGATAGGAAATTACATTTTCTTACTATCATATCCCCTAGAAGCACGGGATTGGGATGCACAAGGTTTGCTGAAGGAGTACACTCAGGGGAAAGGGAGCGAGGGAGGACAGGGCAGAAGAAAGAGCTAAGCAAAGGCAGGGTCTCAGCTGGAGATGAGCTTCAGAATGATCCCACAGGGAGCTCAGCAGCATAAACGGGTTCTCAGAATTGGTCCCATGTTGCGGTGAGGGAGCCAGTCTTCCATACCTCTATGTCAATCAGTCATTGGATGCTGGTTACCACTAGGGGCGGGTGTAATTTCCTGGGTGGGGTGGTTCCCTGTGGGCTGAGGGCCCCTTATTTGGAGAAGGGGGAAGCTGTGAATGTTTAGCAGCTCAAACTCATAGTACCTGGGGGCTAGGGGCACGAGCCAGGAAAGGCATGTGGCCAGTGCACCAGCAGCATTAGTATAAACTCGTTATAGCTGCAAAATAAACTCACTTGCCTTGGGATGATTAACCCACTGTCTAGAACCTCATTAGCTTTGTGTTAAGGAATCTTACCTCACTGTCAGTACATTATAGATTTCTTGGTGGTCAGTCACTGGTATTAGCTTCCTCCATTTAAGCCTGTTTGAGAGGTGCCTGGGTGACTCAGCCAGTTAAGCATCTGACTCTTGACTTCAGCTCAGGTCACCATCTCACAGTTTGTGGGTTCAAGTCCCTCATTGGGATCTGCGCTGACAGTGCTGAGTCTGCTTGGGATTCTCTCTCCCTCTCTCCCTCTCTCTCTCTCTCTCTCTCTCGGCCCTTCCCTTGCTCACATTCTCTCCCAAAATAAATAAATAAACTTAAATATTAAAAAAGCCTGTTAGAGATAAATACTTTGGCAGATTCCAATCCAAATACAATAGGACTCTATTTTTCCACAGCTACAGACAAAAACAATTCAAAAGGGGTAAGAGTAATATTAAAAATCAGACAGTGAAAAAACTGGATGAAAATAAAATTAAGTATTTGCCATCATTCTCAAAGGGGGATGATTTTTTGAGCTTGGTAGTAAGGAGAAAAAAAATCATAAAGGAAAAGATTCAGTAGTTTTTACTGCATAAAAACATAACACTTCTATCCATCAGGGAAAAAGAAACCACTCTGCATAGACAAAGTCAAATAGTAAACAATAATTAGGAAAGAATGTTTCTGCAAATTTGAAAAAAAAAGAAATCTGACAAATAGAGATTACTAATTTGGCAAGGGGAGCATTTCACAACATGCTTCTTGCCAGATCCTGGAATAAAATCCTCACCCAGTAAAAGGGTTTGAAAAGGGATTAAAATATCCCTTTTCAAGTGCAACCTGGGACTAACCTCGCACGAGTTACTTCATTGTTCTCTACCTCAGTTTTTTTATCTGCAATATGGGGATAATGATAAGATGGGGATAATAACAATACCTACCTCTTTTTTGTTATTGTTCTTGGGGCTGCAAGAACCAGATGGTCTACTAAAAATCAACTGCCCATGCTTATAAAAAGAGGGAGGCAAGAGTTAGAAAGAGAAAAAGGAGCTACCGTGGGCACCAGAGCACAAGTACCAGGGAAAATGGAGGGCCGTGTATCCTCTAGATTCCACCAGACCCTGGCGTGAAGCTGTCCTTGGCGGAGCTAAAGCTCTAGAACTTAAGACAGGGAGCTGCCACAGGACCCTTGACACCCAGAGAGAATTCCTCCTTACCTACTATGATACACACAAAATCTGTTTCTTCTCAGGCTCCCTTTTTGTTAGATGCAATCATGAAACCAAATCCCACTCTATAGAGTATGACAGGAAGTGATGTGCACCATTTGAGGGCAGGCACACATCATGTTCTTTCACATTCTCCTTTCCTTTTCAACAGCTGGAAACTGGATGTTAGTGACTCAACTTGGGCCGCGCAGCTGAGAACAGGTCCTGTGATAGGGCAGAGCCACGAGGTGGAAAGAGTTTAAGTCCCAGATTGTTCTGCGGAGCAGAGCTACCTACAGACTGGGAACACACACACCAGTTTCATGAGCAAGAAGCAAACTTCCATATTCATGCCACTGAATTACTGGGAGTTGGGACTGGTTGCAATTCGGTCTGCCTTAACACAGCAACGTTGAGCTAAACCTGTTCATAAACACCCTTTCCTACAGAAACATCCTGGGCACTGCAGAACAATGACCCTACCAACAAAAAGTAGGCAACGACACATGCATGTTGAAGGCCAAACGTACAATTCGAAAGCTGTTGTCAAAAGAGTTTTGGCCCCAAATATTTCCGCTCTTGGCCTATAAAAAAGATTGACAAACTTTTTCTACAAAAGGACAGAGAGTAGATGTTGTAGGTGGCTTTGTGAACTATACAGTCTCTGTTGAAACTATTCATCTCTGCCATTCTGTAGCACAAAGATTGTCACAGGCAATGTCTGAAACAATGGCCATGGCTGAGTTCCAGCAAGTCCTTATTTACAAGAGCGGGATACAGGGTGTATTCAGCAGCAGGCCACAGCTTGCTGACCTCTAGCCTACAAGGATCCCTAGAATTCCCACTGTTAGAGAATCATTTGTTTGGCTTATACCTAGCAAAGTTATTAAAATATAAATAGGTAGTAAAGCAAATGTGAACTGTTCCACTCTTGGTGTTTTAATGACCGCCTTATGGTGTACCTCCTCTTCTCGAGGAAGCTACATTATAACAGGTGGACATTCCTGATAAGAGCCTAAAACTAAACTTATATTAAAATGATGAGCATCAAATTTAATTAGTAACTCTTTAATTGCCTAGCTTAAAGCTTTCTAAGATAGATAAACATCAATTTCACAGGACAACTGTTGGAAACGTACCAGTGTTATTTAAGATATTTCTGGAGAAAGTCATGATAATGGGTTGGCCACTGCGGTCCAGATGCTGATCTAGGTACTTTAAATGCATTATATCTAGTCATCACAGAAACTCCCAAGACACCTTCCAGAGGGGGAAATTGAGACTTAGAGAGGTAAGCAATTTGTCTAAGATAGCATAACTGATAAATTGCAGAGATAAATGTGTTTAGATTCAAAGCCTCTATGCTCATATCACAGCCTCCTGGCTTGGAAATTGAAGGACATGGGCAAAAATTCTGATGGAAAACTAGTGGCTGGCCAGGAGAGAAGGCCACTTGGTTCTGGACCTTGAAGTATAGGTTTCTGTGGTCAAGAGCATCGGGAAGCAGAAGTGTGGTCACTCTGTGTTGTGAAAAGGTCATACCATGCATAACTAGCTGAATATTCCAAGTGGGGACTGTTTTAAATATAATGGGGGGCCTACAAGGAGCAGATATGAAATTGTTACATTTCCTAAGTACCTACTATGTGTCAGGCATCATTCCAAGTACTTTACATTGAATTACACCGATTCTATCGTGCAATCTGCACAAGACCCTTCTGATGTAAGTACTATGATGATCTCCACTGTATAGTTCAGGAATTGAGGCACAGAGAGATGAAGCAATTTATCCAAGGTTTAGAAATAGCAGAGCTAGGGGCACCTGGTTGGCTCAACCCGGTTAAGCCTCGGACTTCAGCTCAGGTCATAATCACATGATCTGTGAGTTTGAGCCCCGCATCAGGCTCCATGCTGACAGCTCAGAGCCTAGAGCCTACTTCAGATCTGTGTCTCCCTCTCTCTCTGCCCCTCCGCCGCTCACACCCTCTCTCTCTCTCTTTCTCTCAAAAATAAATAAACATTTAAAAAAAAAAGGAAAGAAATGGCAGAGTTAATGTTAACTTTGTCAAGTCTCAAAGCTCACATCTTAATTCCTATGCTATATGGCTCCCCAAAACAGCAAATAGCAAACCTCCATGTGGCTGTAATCATTATCACTGTCTTGCACAGCAGGTGCCCATTCCTACATCCAATTGGCCTGGAGTCTTTACTACACTTGGGAAAACTTGTCTCTCATTTTTATGTCTCATAGATGTAGATAGCTAGCATGATGCAATGCTAAGAGGAAGGATAGTGGGACTGTGGAGCCAGCCTTAGAGATGAATTCTGCCTCTTTAAATTACTGGCTTAGGAATTACTTAACTTCCCTGAGAGTCCATTTTCTCAGCTGAAGAATAGGTTCGTATCAACTTATTAAGGTAACACTATATGCCATGTAATGCCTATTAGGTCAGCAGGTAACACCTAACAGATAATACCTATTAAGGTGATTATCTAATACCATGCCTAGCACGTAGCTACATGTTCCATACATGTCTGTTTTCTTCCCTCATCCACAATTCTAGTCCTGTACCTCACCTACCCCCAAGAGAGCAGAAATTGCTGAGTTGCATGTATTCTGCTGGCTGGATTTGAGATGTCAGAGGTCAGCACTCTCCTTTCTTTTGCTAGCACTGTTACAGTTTGCATCCTTTATGTTTGTATGCCCCTCCGCTGAAAATCTCTAAGGATTCAGAAGACTCCAGAGGGAAACATAAACCATTTTTATTTTACTAAGAGGAAAGCTAGGACACAATGCAAGACCAATGGCTTTTCCAGAAAAATTCGAGAGAAATTCCAAATTTCCTTCCCTTCCCACAGTCCTTCCCACCATTTGAACTGCTCCCCTGGAAGCCAGATGAAAGCAGCTGGCAATCAGGAACCCCCTGCATGGTCCACAATTTTAGCAAGAGCCCGCTGGGCCTGTTTTTTCAGTCATCACATCTTCTGAAACCCTCTCAAACTGCCTCTCCTGCATGACGGTGGTTTCAACCCAAGGGTCCATTTCATTCTGAAACAATTGCCAAGCACTAGGCGTACCCAGCGTGTGGCGTTGGATAGGAGTGAGTGACGTGCTTCCTCTGATTTATGTCCGTCCAGCCCTTTGAGAAAATGCTTATTGCTAGTGATGTTGACCTCTTGTATCATACTCTATTCTTAGCCTTCAAGTGACTGATGAATCAGGCTATAATCTGACAGTAGGCTTACAGACATATTAGAGGCAAATTAAATTATGGTGCCTCAGACATCACATACATTACTAAAGAATAGAGCCAGAAAGCATTATTCCTGCCCAGCTTCAATCTGCACCCATTACAACCTAAATTTTTTTCTAAAGGACTCATTATACATACGGTCAAATACAGCTCTAACATTTCCTCTGATTTTAATCAAACCTCACATGCCCACGTAGCTTATTCCAAAAACTGGAACTAGAAATGATTTCTCTTGGATATTATTACACTGTGAGCTCAGATACTGCTGGTAGAAACAATATTTTCAATCATTCAGATACATATGGAGCATCTACTCTGTGACAGGTACTGTCTTGGCACTGGGGAGACAATGGTGAACAAAAACAAGACATAATTCTTACCCTGTGGAGCTAGTTTAGTGAAAGGATAGATGGTAACCAAATAATGCAATAAATACATGGTAAAGGTTGAGTGTTGAAATTATGTTATTAGGTCTCTGATTCTGTCTCTCTCCATCCATCTCTTGACTCTGCTGTCTTCTATTTGGCCTCCTCTTCCAGCATCCTCTCCCTATGTGGCCACTCCCTAAGATGGCCACTTCCAGCTCCTGACTACTCTAGTGCTAATAAATAATGATCCTAGAGGGACGACTGTCCCTAAAGTTCCAGCAAGGTCCCAGGGAAGATGCTGATTGGCTTGGTCGAAATCACATGCTCATTCTTATACTCATATGGAGACCTGGGAAAGGAATAGTCTGATTGGCCAGCCCAGGTCACGTGCCTACTCTCGGGCTGGGGAAGGGAGGGGCAGCATGGCTAAGCAGGATTCCTATGGCATGGGAGAAGGTAGTTTCCCCAATGAAAGGATGATGGGCTAATAAATTGTCCACCAAAATGTCAGATAGCATTTTAAGTTATGCTTTCTCTGTGTTCCATCTGGCTCCTCTAAGGGCCAGAGATGGAGGCAAGCAGCATGTTAGAGAAAGGCTTTCAGAACCATACAGACATGCTCTCAAATCCTACCTCCCTGATGTCTTAGTGTCTATGTGGCCTTGGATAAGTCATCTACTGTCTCTAAGACAGTTCCTTCACTGGTAGCATGAGGATAATAACTCCACTGTAAACAAAGAAGTACAGTGCTGGGGGAACTGGAGGTGCTTGGTGGATATGGGTATTTAGGAATCTCCCGGAAGTATCATGTTGTACAGCAAACATTACAGACAGGCTCCTAACTCGTGGGGTGGAGGGAGGGAGTGGCATTTGGAGACAAGAGGAAGAAAAAAATATATAGACACATTAACAAGCATATATTCATATTCTGAAAAGTTCTCTGGTAGGAATAAACAAGAAAACCAACAACAAAAAAAATCTGATAAGTGGAAGCCTCCTTTAGATAGGATAGACAAGGAGGGACAACCTAAGAAGGTGACGTGTGAACTGAGTCCTGAAGGATAAGAGAGATTACCACACAAAGAGTTTGGGGAGGGGGTTCTAGACAGAGAGAACAGTGAGGGCAATGGTCCTGCGGCAGGAAAGGGATGAGTGTGTCCAAGGAACAGAGGGAAGATCAGTGGTTGGAATGGTGAGATTAAAGAGGTGGGTAAGCAACAGATCAGAGAGACCTTCCAAGCAATAGTACGAGTTTCAAGCTCCATTCCCAATGACATACCTGGTTAAACGTCTAGTAGGACAATTAGAATTGTCGAGTGTAGAAGAGAATGGATAATGGTATGTGTAGGGAGACCATCTAGAAGACCACTGCAATAGTCTAGATGGTAGACAATGGGCACTGAACCTAAGGCAGTGGTAGTAGAAATGGGGAGAAATGGATGGACTGGCGATATGTTTTGGTTGTAGGACCAGGAAGCCCCTGGGATGAATTTGTATGTGGAAGAAGAGGGAAAGGGAGGAATTAAAGATTGATCTTGACTCAGGTTTGAGCAACTACTTGGGCGAATGTGAGACCATTTACTGAGATGGAGAAACCTTGGGAAGTAACAGGTTTAAGATACTGATTTTGAGGTGCCTATAGGGACCAAGTGGCAGGTGATGAGGCAGTTAGATGAACAAGTCTGGGTCTCAAGTGAGAGGTCAGGGCTGGAGTACAAATTGGAAGTCGTGGGACCAGATGAGATCATCAGGAAAGATGGGAGATAAGAGAAGGGGGAAAAGCCCCAGCCTTGAGGCTCTCCTGCGCAAGTCTGCAACTCATAGGAGAAGATTCAGCAAGGAAGAGAAGCCATGACCCAAGGGGGAAACGAGAAGAGTCGAGGTGATAGCAAGGGAGAAAAATATTTCAAAAAGAAGGACGTGGTCAGCTCTGCTGAGGGCTGTGATTTGTAAAATGAGGACAAGACATGAACTTTACATTTAGAACAAAAAAAAATCCACTCTTTACAGCCGTGTTCTCAGACTGATCTCTTTCTAAAACAGATCTGGCCTGCGCCGCCTGGGGGGCTCAGTTGGTTGAGCATCCAACT
This sequence comes from Prionailurus bengalensis, assembly GCF_016509475.1. Taxonomy (NCBI): domain Eukaryota; kingdom Metazoa; phylum Chordata; class Mammalia; order Carnivora; family Felidae; genus Prionailurus; species Prionailurus bengalensis. The sequence continues at coordinate 116,230,920 of NC_057358.1, forward strand.
TCAGCTCAGGTCATGATCTCTCCATTCACGAGTTTTGAGCCCCATGTTGGGCTCTGTGCTGACAGCTCCGAGCCTGGAGCCTGTTTGGGATTCTGTGTCTCCCTCTCTCTCTGCCCCTCCCCCACTCATACTCTGTCTCTTTCTCAACATTAAATAAACCTTTTTTAAAAATTAAGGGGCGCCTGGATGGCTCAGTCGGTTGAGCGTCCAACTTTGGCTCAACTCATGATCTCATGGTCTGTGAGTTCAAACCACGCGTCGGGCTCTGTGCTCACAGCTCAGAGCCTGGACCTGCTCCGGATTCTGTGTCTCCCTCTCTCTCTGCCCTCCCCCACTCATGCTCTGTCTCTCTCTCTCTCTCTCTCTCTCTCTCTCTCTCTGTCAAAAATAAATTTAAAAACAATTTTTTTAATTAAAAATAAAATAAATTTAAAATACGGCACAAAAACAGACACTCGGATCAATGGAACAGAATAGAGAATCCAGAAATGGACCCACAAACGTATGGCCAACTAATAAGCAGGAAAGAATATCCAATGGAACAAAGTCTGTTCATCAAGTGGTGCTGGGAAAACTGGACAGCGACATGTCCAGTTGAACAAATGAACCTGGACCACTTTCTTACACCATACACAAAAATAAACTCAAAATGGATGAGACCTCAATGTAAGACAGGAAGACATCAAAATCCTTGAGGTGAAAGCAGGTAAAAACTTCTTTGACCTCAGCCACAGTAACTTCTTACTCAACATGTCTCCAGAGGCAAGGGAAACAAAAGCAAAAATGACCTACGGGGACCTCATCAAAATAAAAAGCTACTGGGGGCGCCTGGGTGGCGCAGTCGGTTAAGCGTCCGACTTCAGCCAGGTCACGATCTCGCGGTCCGTGAGTTCGAGTCCCGCGTCAGGCTCTGGGCGGATGGCTCGGAGCCTGGAGCCTGTTTCCGATTCTGTGTCTCCCTCTCTCTCTGCCCCTCCCCCGTTCATGCTCTGTCTCTCTCTGTCCCAAAAATAAATAAAAACGTTGAAAAAAAAAATTTAAAAAATAAAAAAATAAAAAAAATAAAAAGCTTCTGCACAGTGAAGGAAACAATCAGCAAAACTAAAAGGCAACCGATGGAATGGGAGAAGATAATTGCAAATGACACATCAAATAAAGGCTTAGTATCAAATAAAGGCTTAGTATCCAAAATCTGTAAAGAACTTATCCAACTCAACACCCAAAAAACAAATAATCCAGGGAAGAAATGGGCAAAAGATATGAATAGATACTTCTCCAAAGACATCTAGATGGCCAACCGACACATGAAAAAAATGCTCCACATCACTCATCACCAGGGAAATACAAATCAAAACCACAATGAGATACCACCTCACACCTGTCAGAAGGGCTAACATTGACAACTCAGGCAATGACAGATGGTGAGGATGCAGAGAAAGAGGATCTCTTTTGCATTGTTAGTGGCAATGCAAGCTGGTGTAGCCACTCTGGAAAACAGTATGGAGGTTCCTCAAATAATTAAAAATAGAACTACCCTATGACCCAGCAATTGCACTACTAGGTATTTATCCAAGGGATACAGGTATGCTGTTTTGAAGGGACACATGCACCCCAATGTTTATAGCAGCACTGTCAACAATAGCCAAAGTATGCGAAGAGCCCAAATGTCCATCGATGGATGAATGGATAAAGAAGATGTGGTATACACACACACACACACACACACACACACACACACACAAAGGAGTATTACTCAGCGATCAAAAAGAATGAAATCTTGCCATTTTCAACTACGCAGATGGAACTGGAGGGTATTACGCTAAGTGAAATTAGTCAGAGAAAAACAAAAATTGTATGACTTCACTCATATGAGGACTTTAAGACATAGAACAGATGACCATAAGAGAAGGGAAGCAAAAATAATATAAAAACAGGGAGAGGGACAAAACATAAGAGACTCTTAAATATGGAGAACAGAGGGTTACTGGAGGGGTTGTGGGAAGGGGGATGGGCTAAATGGGTAAGGGGCATTAAGGAATCTACTCCTGAAATCATTGTTGCACTATATGCTAACTAATTTGGACGTAAATTTTTAAAAAATAATAAATAAATAAAATAAAGGGGCGCCTGGGTGGCGCAGTCGGTTAAGCGTCCGACTTCAGCCAGGTCACGATCTCGCGGTCCGTGAGTTCGAGCCCCGCGTCAGGCTCTGGGCTGATGGCTCGGAGCCTGGAGCCTGTTTCCCATTCTGTGTCTCCCTCTCTCTCTGTCCCTCCCCTGTTCATGCTCTGTCTCTCTCTGTCCCAAAAATAAATAAACGTTGAAAAAAAAAATGTTTTTTTTTTAAATAATAAATAAATAAAATAAAAATTTTTTAAATTTAAAAAATTAAAAAGAAAAGAGATCTAGTAATGTTGCTCCCTTGACTACAAGATTCAGTGGCTCACCACCAACTCCCTAGCAGGGCATATTGGTCTGCTTCTTCGAAGCTTGGCCTCCATCTGCTCTCCCCACTCCTTTGCCCGCGCTTCACAGACAGGTCCTGCCTCTCTTAGCAACACCGCTCTCTGGGTCTGTGCAGTTTCTCAGACCTGTGCTGCCCTGCCTTCCCCCCAGTGGATGCCGCACCCCTGACCCAGCCCTGATTCCACTTCCAGACTGTGTTGTTTGAGCCATTCTCTAGGATCTCACAAATCCGCTGCTGGGATCTCTAATACAACACACTCCAGATTGCATTAGAATGATTCCTGCTTGGTTTCCCCCATTAGACTATGAATTCCGTTACAGGTAGGACCTATGGTTTGTGTATCCTTAGTGCCCAGAATAATACCTAATCTATAGTAGATGCCTACTAGGCATTTGTGGAATAAATTTCTTAAAGGCTATTATTCCAAATAGAAGTTCTAACAATTATTGATGGAAAAGCAAAGTAAAGGTATCTTTTGTACCTGCATACACATACAAGTTCCCTTGCTCAAAAAATCATCTTAGGGGCGCCTGAGTGGCTCAGTCGATTAAGCATCTGACTTTGGCTCAGGTCATGATCTCTTGGTTCATGAGTTCGAGCCCTGCGTTAGGCTCTATGCAGACAGCTCAGGGCCTGGAGCCTACTTCAGATTCTGTCTCTCTCTCTCTCTCTCTCAAAAATAAACATTAAGATTTTTTAAAAAATACATCATCTTAAAATGTACAAACACTCCCAGTTAAGGGCCGAATTGTGTCCTTAACCCCCAACCACCCCCAAATATGTTGAAGCCCTAACTCCAATACCTCAGAACAGAGCTTATTTGGAAATAGGGTCTTTACAGAGCTAATCAAGTTAAAATGAGGCCAGTAGGGTAGGCCCTAATCCAATATAACTGGTGTCCTTAGATAAAGGAAAACTTTGGACACAGAGGCAGACACACACAGAGGGAAGCCATGTGAAGACACAGGGAGAGTGCCTTGTGAGGATGGAATATTGACACAATGCGTCTATAAGCCACGGAGTGTCAGAGGCTGCCAGAAGCTAGAAGAGGCCTGGAATGGTTCTTTCCTAACACCTTCAGAGGGAGCGTGGTCTTGCTGACACCTTGATTTAGGACTTCTGGCCTCCAGAACTGTGAGGCAATATGTTTCTGTTGTTTTAAGCCACCCAATTTTGGATACTTTATTATGGCACCCTGGGAAATTGAATGCATCCCCCAACATGGAGACAGCCCCAAATATATTCTCTCTGCTTTGTCACTCTGGCACTCCATGAACTTAACTCATTCTTTACGCTGAAGAGTGAAAAAATACAGGGAAAAAATTTTGCCTAACAGGGAATTGAGGAGAATCTCCGAAGACTTCCTTTAATCAGGTTTAAATTAATCTACATTTCGTATTTATAGTGATATTAAATTAACAGAATGTGTTTTGATAATAATGTATTCTGAAGGGTGGAATTGATTATATTAATTTGAATGCTATACTTTTATTCAGTAAAGGAAAGTTAAGCATTTCTTCTGCTCATTTTATAAACTTGGGTGAGTCTCATTATAAAATAAAATAGTTTATTAATTAAAAAGTTACTTATGGGGGCTCCTGGCTGGTTCAGTCGATAGAGCACGCAACTCTTGATCTTGGGGTTGTGACTTAGAGTCCCATGTTGGGTGCAGCAATCACTTAAAAATAAAATCTTGGGGTCCCGTTGGTCAAGTGTGACTCTTGATTTAGGCTCAAGGCATGATCTCACAGCTCGTGAGTTTGAACCCCATGTTAGGCTCTGCACTGTCAGCACAGACGATGCTCTGTCTCCCTCTCTCTCTGCTTGGGATTCTCTGTCTCCTTCTCTCTCTGTGTCCCTCCCCCACTTGCTGTCTATCACTCTCTCTCAAAAATAAACATTAAAAATTTTTTGTTTTAATCTTTAAAAAATAAAAAAAAAATAAACAGTTATTTATGAAAACTCTAAAGGTCTGGACTGAAACAGTGGGGTGGTGTGATGGTCAAGTTTATGTGTCAAGTGGACTGAGCTAAGAGATGCCCAGGTAGGTGGTAAAACATTATCTCTGGGTATGTCTATGAGGGTGTTTCTGGAAGAGATTAGTACTTGAATCAGTAGACTGAGTAAAGCAGTCACCAGAGCAGGTGGCATCCAATCCATTGAGGGCCCAAGTAAAACAAAAAGGCAGAGGAAGGGCAAATTTGCTCTTTGCTCGAGCTGGGATGTCTATCTTCTCCTGCCCTCGGACACTGAGGCTCCTGGTTCTTGGGCCTTCGGACTCTGCCCACTGGCTTTCATGGTTCTGTAGCTTGCAGACAGCAGATTAGGAGTCAGCCTCCATAACTGCATAAACCAATTCCAACAATAAATCTTCTTTTATATGTAGGTATCTTTATACATATCCTATTTTTTTCTGTTTCTCTGGAGAACTCTGACTAATACATATGGGGAGATGAAAATTTCCAGAATCCATGGGAAGGTGGCAGAGAAATTATCACTGACAGATTTGAATAGAAAAGAAAAAGGAAAAGAAGTTCATACTTTGGGGAGGCATTACTCAATCTAACCAAGAAAACAGAAGCCACTTTGAGTGTTTACACAGGGGGGATTTAATACAGGGAATTGATCACACATAAAGGAAGAGCTAAGCACCAAACAGCACCATGAAGCAAACCTGAAATTAACAACCGAAGGAGCCACTACTGCCTTAGGCTGGAGCAGGTTTCTCCATATGGGCTCTATTGACAATTTGGGACAGATAATCTGGTTGTGGAGACCTGTCCTGTGCATCATAGAATGTTTAGCCTTTATCTCTGGCCTTTACCCACAAGATGCTTAGAAGCCTTGCCTACACAAGTTGTAGCAACCAAAAAGGTTTCTGGACATTGCTAAAAGTCCCTTGAGTTGGGGGAGGGGGGAAGAGAGAGGAGGGGTAGACAGAAATGTACCTGGTTGAGAACCACTGAGCTAAAGGGACAAAAGGAGGAGGTGGTGTCACCAGAACCTGGGGTCATCCAGCATCACCCAGGAAAAGCTGGAACCATGAGGCAGAGAGGTCTGTCCAATAAGAGAGGCAGGGAAAAGAGGCCCCAAGCAGGAAGGGAAAGGGACAAATATCCTGGCTTCTCTCTTGCCCCCTCGATCTCCTGCAGGCTGGTGCTGCCTTCCTGACATGGAGAGCAAAGGAGAGGCATGGAATGGTTTTGAGAATGCAGGCCCAGGATCAGCACAGGGACTGACTTTCAAACTGTAGCTCTCAATGAGGACAAGATTTTAAATCTGAGGTCGAACTCTGAGATTAGTGCTCATTCAATGTGCCAGATCACCAAATGATTGCTGCACACCATCCAGAGGCAGCTTATTTGTGACACCAAGAAATCCCTCACTTGTGCTGGTAACTTCCAAGGCCTCGGAAGGGCCCTAGGAAAGTGTTCAACATTCTCTCACTTTTTTGTAAAATGTGTATCACGCTTCCCCTCATGTTGGGTGGAACTGGAGTGGGTGTGGATATTTTGAAGAGCTGGTTAAAGAAAAGTTGAGGTGGGTATCAGCCCTACTCTTGGGCTTGGACAACAGGGGCTCCTATCCCGGGCCCGTACTTCAGAGGGCCTCAGTCTGGATCTTCTGCTGTACCCTTCCCTGGAAATGAGAAGTCTGCAGGGTCAAGGGGATATGTCCACTCAGAATTTATGCCCTCCCATTCTTGCCCATACTTTGAGTACCTAGGACCCTAGAATTTCCTGCCCAAATGGCCCTGAGCCTGCTTCCAGAATCTACATGGGCCTCTCTCCTCAGTCCAGCCTTCTGAGAATGGGCCATGATGTAGGAATGCATGCCTCTAGGCCCAAGAGGAGGCCAAGACATGGCTGATGGCTGGAGGTTATGGATAAATCTTGGATGTGTGGACTAGAGTGTCCACAGAAGTTTGTGAGAGGTCTCTCATGGTATGGAATGAAGTTAGGAATGGGAACAGAAGGGGGGGGGGGGTCATAAATAAACAATGATAACATCAATAGAAGACACTCTGACATTGAGACACACATTGTAAGCCAAAATAATAAATTGTTTCAAATTATATCCAAAGTAGGAATTCAATTAAGAGGAAAAAAACACATTTTGAGTAGAAGTAAAAAATGGACGTTTATATTGTTTGATAATCTATTTCTTCTTGATCTAACATGAAATAGTGACATCATAATCCACCATCACAATGGGGTTACATTGACAAACTGGTTAATAAGAGTCATCAGTTCAAAAAGTATCTAAGATTAGTTCTTGTGCAAGAAAACATGAAACGTGCATGAAATCTTAACAGCTCATATATGAAAGAAACTCAATATAGGGCTTCCCAAATTTGACAATTTTAAAAAATTAACAAGACTTACCAATAACCAGTTCTGGAGCTGAAAACCCTTTTCTAATATAACAACAATTTCAAAAAATTAGTCAATCATTCTAAGGGAAAAAAGTGATTTATCTTTCTATAGAAAATGCTATTACAAAATCACTGTCATGTAAAGGAGTGTATACATGTATGTCACAAAAAAAAAATAGAGATAATGATATTCAAGAGATACATCAGGCTGTCAAATAACAAAAATATTATTTTTCTAGATTTTTGTAGCATTTGTGAGCTTTTCAAATTCTGTAATTTGCTATCATTTCTCTTTCCATTTTAAGTATATATTCAATTTCATACTTAATTTTATATTCACAATTTTCCATTCTCTTCCCTAAGGAAGGAACCCACCTGTTCCCAAGTTGTATAAGCTTTAGTTTCCACAAAACCCGGATCTTGTCCTGGCGTCTGATTTATCATGTGGTGTTTGGGCGTGGACAGGTAAATCAAGAGTTGTTGGGGCGCCTGGGTGGCGCAGTCGGTTAAGCGTCTGACTTCAGCCAGGTCACGATCTCGCGGTCCGTGAGTTCGAGCCCCGCGTCGGGCTCTGGGCTGATGGCTCAGAGCCTGGAGCCTGTTTCCAATTCTGTGTCTCCCTCTCTCTCTGCCCCTCCCCCGTTCATACTCTGTCTCTCTCTGTCCCAAAAATAAATAAACGTTGAAAAAAAAAATTTTTTTTTTAAAAAAGAGTTGTTGAAAAATGACCTCTGTGCTTTTCGGAGCCAAAGACAGTTTGGGATAAAGAGGAACAATAGCTTTATTGCTTTGCCAGGCAAAGGAGGCTGAGCAGGCTAAGGACTTCAAAAACTGCAAGCCAGCGCAGAGGGAGAGGCAGGGGTGGGGTGGGGGTGGGGGGGTTATAGGGAAATACGTGATCAAGCCGGTTTGAACAGGAATTGTGTAAGTGCTGCCAGCCTTGTTAGTCGTTTTCAGGGTGGTCCCGGGTTCCTGAAATAAAAGGTTAAGGGGGGCGGGGGGCGGGGAGGTTTGTGTTTGTGGAAGAGAGCAAAAAGGTTAGTTTAAAATGAAGATTTGGGGCACCTGGATGGTGCAGTTGGCTCAGGGCATGATCTCACAGTTTGTGAGTTCGAGCCCCATAATGGGCTCTGCCCTGGTGGCTTGGAGCCTGCTTGGGATTCTGTTTCTACTACTCTCTTCCCCTCCCCCTTCTTGTTCTCTCTTTCTCTCTCTCTATCTCTCTCCCTCTCTCTTTCTCCGTCTCTCTTTCTCCCTCCCCCTCTCTCTTTCAAAATAAATAATAAAAATAAACTTAAAAAAGTAAAATAAAATGGAGCTTTGCTGAAGCATTAGTGCAGCCTTTTGATTTTTGTTCAACTTTATGCTTGTAAGCATAAAGGCGGTAAGGTTTCCAGAGGGGCTTGGTGGTTACGCCAGGAGAAATGGATAGAAAATTATCCGAGTGGGCAGCTCATCCTAACCCCCAAAATGTCAAGATGTATTATTTTAAGGTAAACGAGTCAGCAACTGGCACTTCCTGAATGCCATTTTCAGATGACTGAATTATGTCCTCGTTTCTCCTTGTTTCTGTTCTGTAGTCTCGGAGGCAGCTGATACAGGAGGGAGAACTGGGCAAGGGGCAGATGACTGTTGGGCTGTGGACTGCACAGCTTCTCTCAAGGTACAGAGCAAAGAAAGACACTGGTTAAAAAACAAAGCCAAAAAAGTAACGCACAGTCTATCAGAACACGCCATCAATCCTGACAAAGAGCTGGTATGTTTGGGAGTCCCGAGAACAATCCCCAAAGCAGACAAAGGAGTGGGTAGGAGGCACCAGGAGCCACAGCAAACAGGTTTCATTTGCAAGACTATAGGCTGGGGGGCCAGACCCTTCTTCTCCTTGAACAAAGCACAGGGATTAATTCTTACTACGGAATTTATTATTTCCTTTAAAGTAAAGACATTTCACTCAGAAGTGTGTTAGGTTTCTGAGTGTTCACATTTCCTCAAAAATAGTTATCCGGATTTGAGGATGTAACTTCTACCCACGTTGGTGTACTTTAGGGACTGGTAAAAGACAGGCTGCTCGGGGCAATGCTGCTTGTCCATTTTCCAGCAAAGTTCTTTTAATTCCTCAAAAACCTTATGATTAAATAAAGTGGGTTGAACACAGGCTTTTTTATCTCTTCCCCCTTCTGAAATCCCAATAACACGACTGTAAAAGAATAAACTAGGTGTAAGTCCACAAGGACAAAAAGAATGAGAGAGGAGCTGACAGCCAGCTAACGATTCAACAACATCTGGAAGCTGTCGTCCTGAGAAGTGGGACTCGGCAGGACAGAGGGAGCTGGATCAGAAATCCTGGCTCGGCTCCTATCACTTCAGAACAGAGCAGACAGCTTTCACAAATTAATCTTGACTTTATTTATTATGGGAGTATTTTCTTTTATAAAGTGGATCACTTAAATTATAAAATGAGCTTTGAGGGGCCCCTGGGTGGCTCAGTCCGTCAAGCATCTGACTTTGGCTCAAGTCATGACCTCAGGGTTTGTGAGTTCGAGCCCAGCATCTCTGCTATCAGCACGGAGCCTGCATCTGATCCTCTCTGCCCCTGCCTCTCCCCGGCTCGCGCTCTCTCTCTCTCTCTCTCTCAAAAATAAATAAACATTAAAAAATAAAATAAAATAAAATAAAATAAAATAAAATAAAATAAAATAAAATAAGCTTTGATTTACTAAACAGTGGCAGTTAACCAAAGGCAAGTCAACTGTTACCCTGGATCCACTCCCTGGCCAAGTTTTCTTCCCGGGGAAATTGGGCCAGCAAATCCCCCACTCAGGCAGGGCTCGGATGCCAGACGGCAAGCCAAGCCGAGGTAAAAGTGAAGCTGCTCTCTCTGAATCACATAGGCTGAGGGAAGAAGGGAAGAGCGGTTTCTCCAGGGGAAAATGGGGGTAACAGTAAGAACAGCTCATACATAAACTGTGTGTCAAGCAGTGCTCAGAACACTTTATACACATTAACTCAGTTAATTCTCATAACAATCGTGTGTTGGAGGTACACATATCCCTTCACTTTACGTGTAAAGACCTGAGACACAGCGTTTAGGTACATTCCCCAAGGTCAGTTAGTGAGTGGCAGAGCTGGGGATGAGCCCAGTCTGGCTACGGTGAGAAGGAGACATGGACCCCGGGTGGCAAAACCATAACAGGTCTACCACAGACGGAGCCATGAATTATGTTCCAAAATTTTCATTAAATTGTGTGCACTGTATACAGCGTTATCATATTGCCGACAGTTACAGTGTGGGGCAAGAAAATGACATAATGCTAAGCCTGTTCTTCCTGAGCAGCAGCAGGACCCCTACAGACACAAGTCTGTGACAATCTGAATAATGGCCCCCAAAGATGTGTCCCAATCCCTGGAACCTATTCTCTTATATGATAAAAGGGACTCTGCAGTGTGATTAATTAAGCGTCTTGAGATGGGGATTCTCTCATCCTCACAGAAGACTCTGGGCCCCCTTGCACCTTCTACAGCACAGACCACGAGGAGCTCACAGACTAAGACACACCCTTCGGCAAATGCTACATCACTATTCCAATCACTAGTGAGAACTTGTTCACAAAGGTGAGGGGGACCTCAAACAAATCTGTCCCAGAGCTGTGATACTAAGTAAAAGTTGGCACTCATCATACACTACGTTGGATACCCATATGAGAAATAGTTTATAATCACAAGACAGAAAGTTCTCCCATTAAAAACAGGACAAATATAGTAAGGCATTTGTAGGGTTCAAATGCCAATAAAAATTGATTTTGTTCAGGGATCAGAATTTCTACACTGCCAAAGACTTTGCTGTGGTTTTGAAGAAAGAATCATGAATAACGTCTGGGTCGGTTATGCCTAGAAAAAGGATGAATCTTGATTAGTCATGGATGGGGGTTGGTGTGTGATAAACAGTCCACATGTTCTCTTGGTGGAAATCATGTCTATTTGTGCTTAAGCATTTTTATATTGTAAGTTTATAATTCTAAGATAAACTTCGTAGCTGGGAGAAAAGGGGAGGAACCCCACTGGAACACTTGAATGAGCCACCAGGCACTTGAGCAGATGGAAGGAGCAAATAATACAAACCAAGAAGGGTTTGCCTTAGGAAAGGTCAATCATTTCAGTCTGCAAGAGGACTGTGAACTCAAAGTATTCCTTAGGCAGGGAGCAAAAGCTTATTGGGTGCACCCATAAGAGTCATGAACCCGGAAAGGACACATTTAATCACTGGGAGGCCATGTGACTACTAGAAGAGCAAGGCTCAGAACTTGACTAAGAACAGTGATACCCAGGGGCGCCTGAGTGGCCCAGTCAGTTGAGCGTCTGACTCCTGACATCGGCTCAGGTGGTGATCTCAAGGTTGCGAGATTGAGCCCCTCAACAGGCTCTGCGCTGACAGTGCGGAGCCTGCTTGGGATTCTCTCTCTCTCTCTCTCTCTCTCTCTCTCTCTCCATCTCTCTCTACCCCTCCCTGGATCATGTATGCTCTCTCTCCCAAAAATAAGTAAATAAACATTTTTTAAAAAACAAAGAGTGATAGCAAAAATATGAGGTATACATGGTCACTCTCCATTCCACTCATGTGGCAGACATTACTAAGTGATCATCATACCTTTTCTTGCTGAAGCCAGAGGCATCCTCACAGTCTTTCTCAGCACAGATCCCAGAGAACGAATACTTATGGATCAGGACCCACGTGATAAAACCTATTTGCTATCCCTGGTTTAGAATAAGAGGTAAAGGAACCAAACGTTAGAATAGAATCTGCATGAATATCTGTCTTGAGAAAGCACTAGAGGCACACTGAGTAGGACAGAGAGAGATCTGGACATGAAAATAAGGGAGGACTTCCAGGGGCTGAAGCCAAGGCATCTGTAAAGTTGCAAGAGATGATAAAGAACTTCAGCAAATATTTCCTCATGTCTCTTTGGCCTTAATAGGGTCATGCGCCCATCCTGAACCAATCACTGTAGTCCGACATGTGGGCTTTACTGATTAGTTTATCAGAGCCCACCTATGGAGCTAAGGGCCTTCCTGCCCAAAGCACATGAGTACACGTTGGGGAGAGGTGTCTCCAGCCGGGTACTCTCACCTTGAAGGAAGAAACTTAAGGCCAGGAATAAACAATAGGTGTTATTTACACTAGGGTAGGATTTCCAAGGGCCAGAGCTGGAGAGCTCTCCAGAGGGCCGATGAGGTATCTATAATGTAGGTGAAGGGCATGGGGAGGAGGTCGGAAGTGCTTCCGTCCTCTAAGGAGACCTAGAAATCCACACCTGCTGCAAAAATGAGGAAGCAAGTTTAGGTTGCAATTTAATATGTCCCCAGAACTAGTAAAGGCACAAGCTTCCATTATCCTGAACTAATCCATTTAGGACAATTATCTGTTGTCATATAAGGGGAAAACCTTGGAACCAGCCAGGAACTAGGTCCTACAGCCCAAAGACAAATAGCCAAGTGCTATCTGCAACCCATGCAAACATCCCATGTTTACAATTTTGTTTCCTCAAATGTTTTCCCCCAGCGGTTAGCAACAAACTCGACTCAGAAAGATCCTGAGTGCTTGCCTTCTAAGGAAAGAAGAAGGAAACTGGGGGATTGTGTCCCATTTCTTTGTTACTTCTGGAAACAGAAGATCTCCCAGGGAGAAGGAGCTGGGGGCTTTGAAAAGAAAAGGAGGCTGGCTGGTTGCTTGGGATGTATGGAAAAAAAGGAGAGGTGCATAAAGGCAGTGAGGAGAAGCAGCTCTGTAGGCTTAAGGGGCGGAACCCCATGGGTTACTGAGGAGGAAGAATTTGTAAATAAGAAGAGTGTCAACGGAAAGAAAGCTGGAAACTATACCACCTATAGTTTCTTCACAAATGGCACCAGCTAGTTTAGGGATCTTTCAGCTGTAAGCATTTCTAGAAAATCTTTCCCAAACTGGCTTAGACAGAAAAAGAATTTATTGGCTCACAGACTTGAAAGGGACAAATGTAATGTGGACTTGGGGAAGATTTGATCCAGCAGCCCAAAGGAGGAGATGCTTTCTCATTACAGTCTCCTCTTATCAGGAGGGGATATGTTCAGAGACCCCCAGAGGAATGCCTGAAACTGCAGGTGGTGCTGAACCCCTACATATGCTATGTTTTTCCATATACGTACACCCCGTGATAAAGTTTGACTTATAAATTCGGCACCGTAAGAGATTAGCAATAATAACCAATGATAAAATAGAACAATTACAACAACATACTGTAATAAAAGCTGTGTGAATGTGGTCCCTCTTTCTCTCAAAATAGCTTACTTTTCTGTGCTCACCTTTCCCCTTGTGATGACGGGAGGTGATAAAATGCCTATGTGGTGAGATCAGGTGAGGTGAATGACGTAGGTACCATGTTATGTATGTTATGTTTGGCTACCACTGACCTTATGACAATCCATCAGAAGGAGGATCCTCTACTCTGGGACTGCAGTCTGGAGTAACTGAAACCTCTGAAAGGGAAACCATGGATAAGAGGGGGGACTACTGAACTATCAAATAGGAGAGAATGGACTCTGTACCCCAGAACCCCAGAATCCCAGTCAAAGGACCTCTGATTGGACTAGCTTAGGTGTTGTGACCAACTCTGAGCCAATCACTGTGTCCGGGGGAAAGGAAATCAGGTTCTAATCTAAATCTAATTTATGGAGTCCCTCACATAAATTCTCCGTGGCTGAGGATGGTGGGGGTGATGGTTTCCTAAGGTAAATAGGATATTATTATTATGAAGGAGGGGGAATAATGGCTGGATAGCCAATAACAGGTCACTGAACATCAGATGTACAGGAAAAGGAGAAATGTGTGTAATATACATTCTCAATCAAAGAGAAAGGCAAATAGGGAAAGTCTCTCTCCTGAACGTGGCTTTTGCTTAAAAAAAGGGTGGGGTGGGGGGGAGGTGTACTGGAACAGATGACTGGAAGAGAAGGGATGCTCAGCTGGCTAGCAGCTGCTCCATCACATGAAATGAGACATAGGAAAACAACCCCCATGAATAATCTCTGAAGATGGATCTTGATACATATACTTTACCCGGTGTTCTTGGAAGGACTCATGGGGCACACCCCGAAGAGCAAGTTAATGTTCTGTTAAGTTCTTGCTTTATTTATTATCAAGGATGGCTGCTTCCTGAAACCCAGCACTATATTAGCATTCTGCGTGTCACTGTGGTTCACGTATGCCATGGGAAATGGATCGCCATTCATTCACTGAAGAATTTCCCAAGTTAGAGATACAATTAATAATGTTAGCATAGCTCAGTTCAAAACTCTAATGTTACATAATATGGAAGATAGAAAATAATGAGAACAATCATTCCTTTGTGCGTGGAAGAGAAAAGTAGAATAGTTTTGGTCGTATGATTGTTCAATAGATTTCTTCTTACTTCCTGAGCTATGTTCTTGATTCATGCCAGGGGTCTGCCAGGCTGACAGAGCCAATATATTTATCTGAAATAAAAGTCTCCAACTAGTATATCAGAACATAGCAGATTTCAAAATCTTGTCTGGTAATCAGGTTAACGGTTTAAATAAATTATGATATATCTCTATAATAGAATTATTATTTATTTATTTATTTATTTATTTATTTATTTATTTATTTTAAAGTAGGCTCTACACTGGGCTTGAACTCATGACTCTGAGATCAAGACCTGAGCTAAGATCAAGAGCCAGACGCTTGGGGCACCCGGGTGGCTCAGTTGGTTAAGCTTCTGACTCTTGATTTCTGGTCAGGCTGTGAGATTGAACCCTGCAACACACTGAGCGGGGAGCCTGCTTAAGATTTTCTCTCTGACACTCCCCTCCTCATTCTCTCTCAAAAAATAAAAAAATTAAATAAAAAAGAGTCGGATGATTAACCAACTGAGCAACCCAGGTGCCCCTCTATGATAATGGAATATATAATGGAATTCTATTCAGTCATTTAAAATGATGCTGTAGGGGTACCTGGGTGGCTCAGTCGATTAAGTGCCCAACTCTCGATTTTGGCTCAGGTCATGATCTCACAGTTCATGAGATCGAGCCCCACGTCAGGCTCTGCACTGAGCATGGAGCCTGCTTGGGATTCTCTCTCTCCCTCTCTCTCTCTGCCCCTCCCTCCTTTGTGCTCTCTCTAAGATAAATAAATATTAAAAATAAATAAAATAAAACAAAATAAAACGATGCTGTAGATGAAAATGTATTTGCATAATGCTCATAATAGCTCATAATAAATTGTTGAATGAAAAAAGTTACAAAACAACATGGAGGTTATAATTACACTTATAAAATACTAAAATATTTACATTTTTTGCACCAAAAGCATCCCATAAAGTGCTTCTAGTGGTTTTCTCCAGGTGGTGGGATAATGCATATTCTTTTTTTTCTTTTTTTATTTTTTATGAATATTCTTTTCGAATATTTCTCTTGTTATATTATCTAAGTTTTATACAACACTCATTTATTGCCTTTGTAATAAGAAAAATACAGCAGAGTTATTTTTAATTAAAAAATTATACCCACTGCATCTGTAAACCTCTAAGTGTACTTATATTTTACTCCTTAAAAATTTTGGTATTCTTCTTGTAAGCAGCCACAAATCCTCTGTGAAACGAGGCAAGGGAAGAAATGCATACATGCATGTAAAAATGAGTGAATGAATAAACACAGCACCAATTAGATCAGTAAAGGGAACTCTGGGGACTCCCAAGGCTGACTGGTTTTTCCCTTACTTCACATCTAAATGAGATCCCATTGTAGGAGAACAGTCCCAGGCCCAGCCATGTGGGGCATTTTCGTGTTTCTGGGTCTGGAGATGGAGTTTCCTTGCTCTCAGGAGTGGCATCTCAAGAGTCTAGGCTCTCCTACTCTAGTAAGGGGGCAGTCACCTTCCCCCTTCACCCCCTGTGGAATTTTTCTTCCCACAATCCCTAGATCCTTCCAGTCCTCAACCCCCATCAGGAGGGAATGCTACGCTGAGCTCAGGGGTTCCTTGACCACTCATGCCAGGGTTTCAGGTGCTGCCCACTGCTTCAACCACCTTCTCCAGAACTGCCACCCCTATACAGCCCACATTAGTGGCCACCATCACTGCAGCCACCATGCCCCAGATGTGTTAGAGATCACTCCCTTCTTGAGTTCAGAGCAAAACAGACAAAGAAACTCCCTCTCAACAGACTCCAGAGTGTAGAAATGCAAAGGTCCCCATCACAGGGCTTTTCCCAAGTAGGGAAGGAGGTAAACACATCAAGCTTCTAGCTCAGTCCCCCAATGCCTCTCCTTTCTGCTCACCAGCCTGCTGGACTGGGGGACAAAAAGTAACAAAACGGAGGTGAAAGAAGCTCAAAAGCCTGTAAGTAACACAAATTAGTTATCCACCAGTGGTCGGGCTTTAGCAGATTGTCACCAAGGGTAATACAGGTCCGGGGTTGATAGGTTTGTTTCTCAAGAGAAAGCAGAAATCTAGATTATTATGTATAACCACCCAATTTTTAAATACTGGCAAATAGTTTATTTTTTTAATCCCAGTAGAGGTTAGGAATTCTGTTAGGGATTCCTGGTTAGGAATAGGTTAGGAATTCTGTTCAGCTGCTAGTAAAAAAGATGAGAGACCCTCGGGGCGCCTGGGTGGCGCAGTCGGTTAAGCGTCCGACTTCAGCCAGGTCACGATCTCGCGGTCCGGGAGTTCGAGCCCCGCGTCAGGCTCTGGGCTGATGGCTCAGAGCCTGGAGCCTGTTTCCGATTCTGTGTCTCCCTCTCTCTCTGCCCCTCCCCCGTTCATGCTCTGTCTCTTTCTGTCCCAAAAATAAATAAACGTTGAAAAAAAATTAAAAAAAAAAAAAAAGATGAGAAATAATATAACTTAAGATAGAGCCTTGGTACTCTATCTTGGTGAGAACCTGAAAGTAGTTCAAAGGTGGAGAGTCCAGGGCTATGTGCAGCTCCATGAGGCCTTCATGTTCAAATCATGTTTCTTTCTAGTGGTTGCTAGAATGCCCTGGAACTTGAATTCAAAATCAACTAGCTGAGTGTCCCTGGGCACAGCCATTTACCTTGCTATGCCTCTGTTGCCTCATTTTGTGAGATAAGCATCTTGCCTCACAGGGTGGTTTTGAGAATTGAATGAGATACACAGGGAAAAAGCACTCAGCACAGAGCCTTACAGAGCACTTAGCACAGCAAGCTCCCAAAATGTTGACGTGAGACGAAATGAACGCAAACCTGGGCCTTTATACACTCTAATGACAAAGCAAAATTCTTAGATATGCAAAGAGAGTTGGATATAGGATAGATGAAAACTGAATTGCTCTGTATTATGTAAATGAGAACTCATTTTCCTTTTTTTTTTTTTTTAGCTCCTTACAGAGCAGGAAATAACAGGAGAAGAGGAAAAGCAAGCAACACAACAGATTTGAGGAGGACATTTACAAATACCTGATGTTAATGTTGAGATTGATAATCTTTTTGAAGAATAAGACCATCGGTCACGCCAAATCGTCTTTTTGAAGTCTGCTGGGCAGAAAAATATCTATTGTGAGTAATTTTTTATGGAAATTAGGAGAAGGGGCTGAGGTCTATATCCATGCTGTTGTAGAATTGCAATGGATAGCATATATAGGACTCTATATTCTATTGAATGGACTAATTCTGAATGGATTAGTTCAACAAAAATAGGAATCTGGAGTCAGAGCTTAATCTGTATGAACATAAACTGTACCCTTCCCCGAATCTTTGGATAGATTACTGGATTTTGTTCAAATGTGAAAGGAACAGGGAGGGTTTAAGTCCATTTTTTTTCAAATCTGAAGGACCAGGAAGATCCTACCCAACGTTTGAGTCTCAGGGCTAGAGCACCTGCCCTCCCCAAGGCCCCAACAACATTCCTAATGACCCTTCACAAAATCAAATGGGAATCTTCTGACATTGCCTCTGCTTTTGCAATACTGAGAAGTCAGGAAAAGCCTGAGTTGGCTGTAATTCTAAAGGATGAATGGATGCTGATGGCGTATCCTAGCAACGGCTGAAAAGAAATCAACGTCAAGTGATACAAGCTCCATGAGTGGAAGCAAAAGATCCACTGCAACAGTCAGAAGTAACATGGCCTAGGTAGTGACTGTCAGTCTCATAGTGGCATTTGGAAGCTGACCTGTCGTTAGGAGGCTGCAAAGATAAAGCAAGAGCAAAAGGCTGAGTTGGGCTAATGGAGGCCTCATACAAATGACCCAAAATAACAATGCTCAATCAAAGTCCAGGTTTGGAGTGACAACTTAGCCAGAGAAAGCCATCTGTAGAAAACTGAAGGTCAGTGAAGGCTGTCAAACACATCCCTTTAATCTAATTACAAATGACATTTATTCCTTTAAAGCCACATAGCATTAAATAAGACACTAATAATCCTATCTCACAAGAATGAAAATAAAAATTACTCTCTTCCATAACCCGCTTTATAAGCTTGGAAAGCACTGATTGTTAGCCAAGTACCACTGAAGACTACTAATGCCCTCTTTTATTTGTCAGGGCTGTTTTTCCTGCCAGTAAAAGAAATTCAGCTGGAACTTCATTTGAGCAAAAAGGGACTTGTGGGAAGGAGAAAATCATAGAATCAAAGGAAGACATCCAGGAATTGGGCAGCCCTAAGGCTCTCCAGAGCTAGGAATCAGGGACTTAACACACCTGGGACTCTTTTCGTTCTTTCTTTCTTTAATTTTTTAAACTATTTTTTAAAAAATTGAAGTATAATTGACATACAATACCTTCTTCACTTTAGGTATATATCATAGTGATTCAATATTTTTATACATTATGAAACGACCCCCACCACCTGTCGCCATACAAAATAATTACAAATTATTGATTATATTCCTTATGCTGTACATCACATCCCCATGACTTATTTATTTTATAAGTGGAAGTTTATACCTTTTAATCCCCTTCACCTATTTTGCCTGCTCCCTAACCCCTCCCTGCTGTAGTAACCAACAGTTTATTTCCTGTATCGATGAGTCTGTTTCTGTTTTGTTTTGTTCGTTTGTTGGTTTCGTTCGGATTTTAGATTCCACATATAAGTGAAATCATATGATATTTGTCTTTCTCTGTCTGACTTATTTCACTTAGCAAAATGCCCTCTAGTTTCATCCATGTTGTAAATGGCAAGATTTCACTCTTTTCTATAGCTGAGTAATATTCCATCATATATATATATATATATATATATATAGTAAATATATATATGTAAATATATACATATATATGTATATATATACATATGTGTTTGTGACCGTGGTTGGACAGAGTAATTTCTCTACCAGTTTCACTTAGAAAAATTCCTAGAGAAGGATTTGATTAGCCTGGTATGGGTCACATGCTTATTTCTGGGCCACTAATTGAGGATGGTCCTAGGATTGGCCCGGCCTCAGTCATATACTCACTCCTGGTGTAAGGATAGGAGGTGGGGTACTCTGGGACTGGGATGCGAAGAACTTCCTCAAAGGAAGGGGATACTATTTTCAAAGAGAAAAAACTGGTGCTGAGCGGATAAAGAACAAATGTACACCACTTTCATTGAATTAGTTATTAAAGTCATTTTCATAACCTGCTACTATCCTAAGCTGGTCTAAGTTGTCTTGGCAAAAGCAAAACATTACAGAATTACAGCTGTCTGGAATGTACTATGGACTTGGTTTGATCTTCCTAAAGCATTTAATTAGCCCCCGAAGGAGGTGGGAAATTAACTGTACATTACTGAAAATATCAAATACAAATTTCCCATAAATTAAAGGAGATACTAAAAGGATAAAAGCTAATATCATAGCTATATTTTGATCTTTATTTCCAAATATAAGTTACATTTATTATAGATTTTTTAATCAGTAAAATAATAATTCAAAATTAAGTTTTTATTAGAACTTAAAGGAGGGGTGCCTGGGTGGTTCTGTTGGTTGGCTGAGTGACAGACTCTTGATTTCAGCTCAGATCGTGATCTTATGGTTGGTGGGTTTGTGCCTGTGTGGGGCTCTGTGCTGCTGGTGTGGAGCCTGCTTGGGATTCTCTCTCTCTCTCTCTCTCTCTCTCTCTCTCTCTCTCTCTCTCTCCCCCCCCACCCTGTCTGCCCCTCCCCGACTCATGTACAAGCGTGCATGCACACGCTGTCTACCTCTCAAAAGAAGTAAAATAAACTTAAAAAAATACTTAAAGGAATATTGCATGAAAAAACTTTCAAAAGTATCTCTAAGTCATTCTTGTATAGGTGACCCATACTTTTTTATTAAGTTTAAAATTTTAATTCCAGGAGAGTTAACCTACAGTGTTATATTAATTTCAGGCGTACAATATAGTGATTCTATACATTACTCAGTGCCATCATGGTAAGTGTACTGCCTAGTGACCTATATTGACAGCTAATATAAGGTTTCGTTGAACTAGTTAGTATTTATATGATTCTATTTATTAAAAATAAGTAATAGTAAAAAGGCCTAAAATTGGTCATACTTTTGAGAACTATTCCTCAGCAAACCAAATTATCATTATTCTAGAATTTTTGTTAGGTGTTTGGATCTTTAGCCTGTGAGCCTATTTTTTTTTTAACATTGTTTTAGACGTTCATTTATTTTTGAGAAAAAGAGAGTGTGAGAAGGGGAGGGGCAAGAGAGAGGGGGACAGAGGATCTGAGGCGGGCTCTGTGCTGACAGCAGGGTTTAAACTCATGAACCACGAGATCATGATCTGAGCCGGAGCCAGGAGTCAGAGACTTAACCAACTGAGCCACCCAGGCGTCCCTGCCTGTGAGCCGTTTACAATAATTAAGGTATGCCCTCTGGAGATTCACTATACAGCATAATGCCTGTAGCTAACAACGCTAGATTGCATACTTAAAATTTGTTATGAAAGTACATCTTGGGTGGCTTGGATGAGCTTCTGACTTTGGCTCAGGTCATGATCTCATGGTTCAGTTCGTGAGTTTGAGCCCCACCACGGGCTCTGTGCTGACAGCTCAGAGCCTGTTGCCTGCTTCAGACTCTGTGTCTCCCTCTCTCTCTGCCTCTACCCCTCTCTCACTCTATCTCTCTCTCTCTCAAAAACTAAATAAACATTAAAAAAGAAAACTTAAAAAAAGAAAGTATATCCTATGTTAAGCATTGTTACCACAGAACATTATAATAATAACAATAAAGAGTTGGGAGGTGATGGCTATGTTTATAGCCTTGATGATGATGATGGTTTCACGGGTGTATACTTATTGCTAAGTTCATCGAGTAGTATACAATAAATATGTACAGCTTTTTATCTGTCAATCCAACCTCAATAAAGTGGTTTAAAAACAAATAAAATTAAATTACCAAAAAAAAAAAAAAGGTATGATAATAACAGTAATGGCTACCATATATCAGGTACTTTACCTGACAACTCCGTGAGGAGGGTTTTATTATTCATGTGTTGTAAATGAGGAAACTGAGTCCCTAGAAGTTAATTGTTCAAGGCTACATGGCTAGTAACCTCTAGGGTGGTCTTAGGTCCACTCTAGAACCGATCGTCCCTCTAATCTGTCACCTTGCTTCCCGGACTAAGCAATGCTGGAGAGAACAACAAAATCGTGCAGGGTGTTTGTTAATAAAATAGGAATCTAACAACCAAGTGTTCTAAAATAATCACTGAATCATTAATTGTATAAATATGCTAGAAAGTTGGGCAAAGAAGTTTATTTCTTAGATTCCAAGATGTTCTCCAAAATACGGTGTGCAAAATGAAAGAGTGGCTAATTCTAGGACCCTAAAAGAAATTTCAACATCAAACTCAATCAGCAAACACAGATGAACAAGAAACAAGAAGGCAAGGCAGCCATTACTCAGTCAAAAGTCAGGGAGAAACTGCTCTAAGGGACCATGAGGGAAAATATGAGATCTTTGCTCTTCTTCAACAATGGAAAATTAGTTAAGGGTTTTAATTTACTGTGTGAGGACAATAAGGAACTGGAGCAAGCACAGTCATATGACAGTATTAATGGCCATCTCAATTCTCAAACTGAAACATATCCAGATCAGCCTGCAGGGCAAGCTGTCTCCAAATGCAACCGCCTTGAGATTCTCTGGTAAAGCCGACCTAAGTAAGGGAGGTCGTCTGAGGTCACCTATAAGTACATAGTTCAAAATAAAAAGGTTTTTGTCAAGAGAGATTTACATTTTTGGACAAAGCCCCAGAAAAATAGTATTTTTTCCAGCAGACAAGGCCGCTTTTCTCCATTATGACACCATGAGAGCCAGTAGGGCACCACCAAGCTCAGATTAGGATTCTCCATGACAGATATCATTAGTGCAAACCAAGAGTTATTCCTTCAGCCTTTGCTAACAGAACCTTAATTTTGTTTGCCTTTCATGTCTTTCAACAAAGCTGAGTCCTTGTCTGGCCTCTGGGGATGACTGTTGATTAATAAATCAGACTTGGTCATCTCATGATCCTTGTCCAGTGACTGACTGACATGGGCAAGAGGTGCAATTCTGACCAAGAGAATGCTGGAATTTTCTGGGAAGATTTTTGTCCTTTCAAAAAAGGGTAGAAGACAGGGGCATCCCCCTTCTTCTGCCTCTGGATGTTGTCATCTGCATGTGACATCCAGAACTGCAGTAGTTAGGACTATGAAAGGAGCCAAACTAAGAGAAGACATCACCATAGTGAGGATGGGTAGAGATGGGAAAAACCAGAGTCCTTGATAATGGTATTAAGCCACTGAACTTAGAAACTACCTATTTGCTAAAGTCTAACTATAGATTCTTTAATATGTGTATTATTAAATCTTATTATTATTATTATTATTAATGGGGTTTTTTGGAGAGACAGAGTGCTAGTGGGGGAGGGGCAGAGAGAGAGAGGGGGACACAGAATCTGAAGCAGGCTCCGAGCTGTCAGCACAGAGCCTGATGCGGGGCTCGAACTCAAGAACCACAAGATCATGACCTGAGCCAAAGTCTGACACTTAACTGACTGAGCCACCCAGGTGCCCCTAAATGCCTTATTACTGAAGGCACTTTTAAATTGGTTTTCTTTTTAGCCAAAGTTTCCTGAGATTCTCTCCTAGCCAGAGGTATCAAAATCTAATATCAGGACATCCTGGTCAGATCAGCATCCAGCCCTCCCCAGTGGCTATCCAACTTCTATATGGTCTTATAATGCTTAGGCATTTGGCATCCTCACTTACCTTTTTCTCATTCCCTTCCTTCCCATTCCCCTCCCACACCTTTACTTCATACCTTATCCGGCCTCAAGTCACATTGCACTTGCCTTCAGGTAAGGGAATTTGCAGAAGACTAAACTCAACCTATTGCCAGAAGATGGAATAATCATATGTCTCCTGTCTGCCTGGAGACAAGTTGATTTTAAGAAGATCTACAGTAGGAGGTGTCTGGGTGGCTCAGTCAGTTAAGCGTCTGACTCTTGATTTCAGCTTGGGTCATGACCTCACCATTCGTGGGATTTGAGCCCCACGCGTCCAGCTCCATGCTGTCAGCATGGATCCTTCTCGGGATTCTCTCTCTCCTTCTCTCTCTGTCCCTCCCCTGCTCTCTCTCTCAAAATAAATAAACTTTAAAAACATTTCTAAAAAAGAAGATCTATAGTCAGGTAAACATCACTTTTTTTGTGTGCTGAAGATCCTGGATCACTGTCAATAGTCTATTAGAACTAAGTTTCTTATGGGGTGTCTGGGTGGCTCAGTCAGTTAAGCCTCCGACTTCAGCTCAGGTCATGATCTCACAGTTTGTGATGTTCGAGCCCTGCGTCGGGCTCTGTGCTGACAGCTCAGAGCCTGGAGCCTCCTTCGGATTCTGTGCCTCCCTCTCTCTCTGCCCCTCCCCCACTCACACTCTGTCTCTCTCTCTCTCCTTCAAAAATAAATAAACATTAAAAAAAATTTAAGAACTAAGTTTCTTAGACCATTTTTTTTTTCAACGTTTATTTATTTTTGGGACAGAGAGAGACAGAGCATGAACGGGGGAGGGGCAGAGAGAGAGGGAGACACAGAATCAGAAACAGGCTCCAGGCTCTGAGCCATCAGCCCAGAGCCTGACGCGGGGCTCGAACTCACAGACCGCGAGATCGTGACCTGGCTGAAGTCTGACGCTTAACCGACTGCGCCACCCAGGCGCCCCTCTTAGACCTTTTTAAAAAATCACATGGCATAAATTTTAAAGTGTATAACTCAGTAGTTCTTCTTAGTATATTCACAATGCTGTGCAACCATTATCACTAACTGATTTTAGGATATTTCCATCACCTTGAAAAGAAACCCTATACCTATTAGCAGTTGATCCTAATTCTCAATTTTCTTTTTAACTCACATGTCTGAACAGCCACGAATTTGACTGAGTTTTGTTCCTTGCAGTTTGTATCATGAAAATAATACGGTGGATTGTTTTATTCATTTTACCAATGCAAAATTATGTTTTAATATTATATATTCATCTTTAAAATATAGATTCCTCCCAGATTCTGAAAACCAACACCCTCCCCCATAGGCATCCTCTCTTAGCCTTTATTGCTGTTTGATTAGATAATACTTGTGAGATATGCATATTTTGTGTGGATGCCTTTTATATAGCAAACTGCTTCTTCTGTGAGTAATTTTTGACATTAACATTGTAAATTTATTAATCCTACCTACAAACAGACAGCTTTTCATGAATGAAAAAATAATTTTTTATGGCAACTTAATTTAAATTTCAAATTAGGATGCAGATTTTCTGGTACATAATTTTTCATCCTCCCATTGCTTTGAAAAGAGCATTATAAATCACTTAAAATTGTGGTGCTGATGCTTAGCCTTATTTAGTGACATAAAAATGATTGTGCATTAAAAAAAAATTTTTTTTACTGTTTATTTATTTTTGAGAGAGTGAGAGAGACAGAGCACGAATGGGGGAGGGGCAGAGAGAGAGGAAGACACAGAATCCGAAGCAGGCTCCAGGCTCCGAGCTGTCAGCACAGAGCCCGACGTGGGGCTCCGACCCACAGACTGCGAGATCATGACCTGAGCTGAAGTCGGACACTTCACTGACTGAGCCACCCAGGTGCCCCATGATCGTCCATTTTTTAGCGATTTTATTGTGGCTCAAAGTTCCAACTCCAGACTACATGTAGCTGAATCTGCAAATCCACAGACCTCTCCAACTGGAATCATCCAGTTGAGCCATCACATACAGGAATTTCAAAGACCTGGATATATCCTCAAACACATATGCAGGAGCCTCACGGAATGTATGTACCCACCTCAGCACAAATTTTAGAAATCTTAAAGCTATTAGTTTACAGTAATAAATCCTAACAACCACTGGCCCACGATATACCCACATTTACGAGTCAGAAAATTCATACTCAGGCCATATCTGACAAGAAAGATGGTGCATACCAATAACAAATTTCATGACTATAGAGAAGTAATAAAGTCATACAGATGTCATGTCAGTGAGGACAGTCAGTTGCAAGCGGAAGAACCCTACGTCATCTAGATTCAGGAGAAAAGGTTGGGGAAATTTCTTGGTCCGCTTTCCTGAGAAGTCTAAGTGAGTTCTAGCTTCAGGCTCATCTGGAGCCAGGTGCTGAACAGTCATCAGGAATCTGTCTCGTTCCTTCTCTTGGCTCCACTTTCCTTCACACTGACTTTACTTTCAGGCTGCCTTCCTTAGTGGAGTGCCTCCCGGCCCCACCTGGCACATATCTTCAAACCTAGCTTCAAATCTTATAGAATGAAGAATTCTATTTTCCAGTATTTCCAACTAATGTCATGTACTTGAGTTTCATTGGCATGTCTTGGGTCGTGTATTCTTTCCTGAATCAATCACTGAAGCCAGTGGGATACATACAATATTTTGAGAATTGGAGAGTGGGTAAAAATCCACTGATTCATATAGACTAAAAGTAGGGGAAGGATGGTCCCCACGAGAAATCAGGATTCTATGACAGAAGACAAGAAAAGCAATGCTGGGCAAGCACAAACAACAGATGCCCAGACATATGCTTTCCAGGAACTGGATTCTCTCTCTGACACATCCTGGTGAGTAACCCAGAACTAATGCATTG
The DNA here is from genome assembly GCF_016509475.1 of Prionailurus bengalensis. NCBI lineage: Eukaryota > Metazoa > Chordata > Mammalia > Carnivora > Felidae > Prionailurus > Prionailurus bengalensis. The sequence continues at coordinate 116,256,860 of NC_057358.1, forward strand.
TGCATGCAGGGGGCACCATTCACATCCTATGCATGTAGGTGAGACATGCACGGTGTCCCTTGCTCTGGCACAGGAGGGTTGGACATCAGCCCGGGAAACAACTTTCCTTTCTCATTATTTTTTTTAATGTTTATTTATTTTTGAGAGGATGAGAGCGTGAGCAGGGGAGGGGCAGAGAGAGAGGGAGACACAGAATCTGAAGCCGTCTCCAGCCTCTGAGCGGTCAGCGCAGAGCCGGATGTGGGGTTTGAAACTCACAAGCTTCAAGATCCATGACCTGAGCCGAAGTCGGATGCCCAGCCAACTGAGCCACCCAGGTGCCCCGGGAAACAACTTTTCTAAGGCCTGTTCTATCCCAGCGGATTTGTTAAACAATCCACCACAGGTCCACTTCTGTCATTTCGTTATTTGCTTCAATCTTAGACATTGCCTTGCTGGAGCCAGAGCTGGCAAATGTGGCTTGATTACTGTGCACTTAGGATGCAACAGCATTTCATACTCATGCACAGCAGGGTATGGATTCCATTGCATGTGAGGAGAATATTATAGATGGGGTTTCTCCCCATGTAGGGGTGAGATTTAAAGCTGTGAAGCAGGCCTAGAGATCTTTGCAGGCCGATCACACGAGTGACCACAAACCTTGAAAATAATTACCAGTCTTTCTGGAAATGCGGCACAACAACATGCCAATGAGTGTACTTTTTTCTTTCTCTTATAAAAATTGGTCGATGCGAGTTTTTTGGTTTCCTATTTGTAACTATTTGCATGCTCTGCTGTTATTCTCCACAAGGGTTTTTACCTCCTGAAATCACAGAATTAGCATGCTGTTCAAGGCTGCTGCTACTTAATTTCAGTTGTTATCTCTCCTGTAGCAAACTTATTAAATCTGATCAGTACTAGATTACTTTATTATGTCTATATGTATAGTGCCTTCACAGGTGTATTCAGTAAATGCTTAACACACAGAGTATTTACTGGAATTCTTTACTGGATTTACAGATTATTTACTGGGATAATTTTATTCATGCCTTTTCTCAAAAAGAAACAGTAAGTACTATGAAGAAGGTAAAGCAAGCAAATTTATATAACTGAAACTGTAAAATAATAGGATGTTTCACAGGAGCTCCTTTAGGTTAGGCAGACCCAGAACATCTTGTTGAGGCGATATTGGTAAACTGAGACATCAATGATAAAAAGGAGGAAGCAGTACAAAGATGTTACTGTTCCAGGCAGGAGGAAGAGCAAAGGCAAAGGCCCTGAGACCAGAGTGAACCTGGCTGTTTTCAGAATAGAAAGGCTGATGTGGCATACAAAATGGGTGATAGAGGGAGAATGGAGAAAGAGGAGGTCTGAGAAAGAGACGAGGGCACCTCATGAACACAAGCGGGGACTCCAGCAGACACGGGTTCATTGCCTCTTGTCTTTTCTGTGAAGAGAGTTTCTTGGCCAGGGGCACTCTCCTGTGTATGATGAAACAGAAGGCTTTTTTTTTTGTTTTTTGTTTTGAAAGTTTATTTGCTTTGAGAGAGAGAGTGCACACATGCACACGTGTGGGGGAGGGGCGGAGAGAGAGGGCGAGAATCCCAAGACTCTGAGCTAAGCACAGAGCCTGACATAGGGCCTGAACTCACAAACTCTTGAGATCATGACCTGAACCGAAATCACGAGTTGGTTGCTTAACCAGCTGAGCCACCCAGGCGTCCCAAACAGAAGGCTTTCTAAGCCAAAGAATGTTGGTGCTGACCCAGATATACCAGACAAGGAAAGCAGATCCTCATTTAGAGTAAGTGCCTATTTCCTTGGAAACAAATCAAGCTCCCTCCAAAATGGAAGCAGTCCAATGAAATGAACTTGCCGTGATGAGGCTGCTGGTCTTAGATGTGTGTTTTATGTTGGCTTTCCCCAGAAGCTGGCATAGAGGCAAGGGTTTGTGCTCAGGAGGTGATCCCTATAAACACTTAGCGGCTTTGCTCTAATCTTCCTGGACTGTGGGTCCAATTCTGAAGGTCCATTTGCAAAGCTTGTCCCAAAACCTTCACACCGATTTTCAATGTTGCTTTTTTCAAGTCTTTGACCATATAATCGGTGATTGGTTATGTAACCGGACTCAGATCATGTTTCCTTCAAGTCAAAGTACATGATACAAGGCATTGCTTGAAATCCTGCCTAATGAGTGAGATTTGCCTTCTGCTGTCCTTCGAGATAACTGCTCACAGGGGCTGTGGTATACCAGAGTATGCTTGCAGCTGGCAGTAAATATTGTTCCACAATACCTATAAGCCAGGCTTGACTTTCTGCATTCTCAATTAGCCAACAACTCTCCACAAGAGCAAAGGGACAGATCAGTAGCAGCAGGTGTGGGAATAGGTGGTTAAAGGCACAGAGTGGGGAGAATTCTGCTCCCACAAACTAGAAGTGCCTTCCTGGCCTGCTCTGTTACCATATGAGGTGACACAGTGCTATGGTAACTTAATCAGTAGGTGGATTAGAGCATACATGGTGTCCCATGGTCTCTAACATACCAGAACAAATGGAAGCTGTTTCTCAAAGGGAAAAGACTAATCTTCCAAGATGGGGTCATGGCCTTGCTCCGCAGTCCTGTGGGCTTCCACTGTGACTCTTGCGGTTTGTGACTTCAGTGAGCATCCCGATCATCCCAATACTTGGAGAGCTGAGCAGCAGAGCTGCTTGGACTAAAGCCACCGAGAGAGACTATTTTTGCACTGCCAGGTTCTCAGGTCACCCGGTAAATAAATAAGTGCAAGACACCTGTGTGCTATACGCTGTCCCTAAAATCCAGGGCGCCACAAAGTACCATGCCTTTCTTAGTTGTAGCAATTTGTCCTTAACACTGGAGGGACCATCTCTACATGTGCCAGGCTACTGAATCCCTGAGGATTTTACTAAGGAGTCAAGTCCCTACATTTCTGGAAGAATCAGATTCATCTTTTGGTATATGTGTGTCTCACCGAGGCTTTAGGGTTTCTGGTATTGTCTGTTCTGCATCAACACAGTAGACTAATGTAACATCTTATGGTTCAGTGAGGCATTATGTGTCCTTGTGTAGCAGATGGCTGGACTTGACATCCGTGGGACAGATTTATAAAGCTATTTCTGTCCCTGCCATGTAAAAGCAAACAGCTGCTGATGGATTCTACAAACCAAAATGGATAAAAATGCAGTGGTTAGACCCATAGTTACCTCTCCAATGCCAGAGGCTATATTAAGCTGCTCCAATAAAGAGACCATTTCAGGAACAGGAGCTACAGTTTAGATCATCTTAAGATTAGTTTTATCGTACAGCCCACTGTCATTCTCCAAGACGATCACTCTTACTTACCAGTCAAATGGACGTACACTGTCCCTTTGGGGATATGACAGGAATGATCCGCATCTTTCTACCCTCTGATGGTTGTACTGACGTTGCACCCCAAAGAGATTCTGCTTTTTCACTTATTCGGGCAGGGAAGGAACACACAATGGCTTCTCCTTGTCCTTCTGCCACTGGAGCACTTACTCCCCAGGGCAGAGACCTAATGTTGAGGTTCTGCAAAGGATGTCCAGCCCATCTACACTTAGGAACTGAGGAAATAGACCAAGGGATGGATGGGGTGAAGACAGAAGAGTTCATGTTCCGGTGAAATGAGGGTCCCATCTGCCTCCCATGGTCTCTATTCTGACCAGTGAGTGGGCTATAGTGTTCTCTCTTCCCCCTAAAGTTGGGGCTAACTTGGAGCAAGTATCCGCGGATCCCTGAAAACTTTAGCTATTTCTCCATTCCAAGTATACATCACCTGAAGAAGCAGCTGGGCAGAAGGTTCATAGCACACATATCTACTATTAAGGGCACGGCTCTTAAGTCAAGGGTTCTGGTCCTAAGAATCACCTCACGTCTAGGAGTTAAGGGAGAAACTGTGATCTTCTAGCTTGACTCAAGCGCTCCTTACCTAGATCTGTAAAGTTGTTTACACACGCACACAAATCAGGTTAAGACCTAAGGTGGCTGCCTGGTGCTCTCCTACCGGGAAGCCCTAAGATTACTTAAACATAGCCAGAGATTGCTGCAGCTCAGGTCATTTCCTAATTATCACCTCTTTCTACCTTTCCCCTCCCCATAAGTACTACACCCATTTTTCTCTAACAGGTGAACTTCCAGCATATCTGATCCATAAAGAATAGCAGCCAGGACAGAATTTCTAATTGCTCACAAGTCTGATGTGTCCCTAACGGCATGAGAAAACAATGTTTTGGGCCCTGACGGAACAGTTAGTGAAGTGGCAGACGGACAGAGCGTAGGAAATCCAATCTAGCACAGGCCAGCTTTTAGTGTTTGGTTCTGCTCTTCATTAATCGGCAAACTTCATTAATCGGCAAACTGCCCAACATAGCACAATGAATACAGTATCTCCTGAGGGCACCAAATATAATCTGATCCAGGTAAGTAAGGGATATTGAACAGTGAGGCTGGGAGCAACCTCTAGTGTCTTATGATCGAGAATGTTTCAGAAGAATGTTTGGTGTATTGATTTCTTTAGCTTAGTAATTCACAACCTTGGCTGCAAATGGATTCATCAGGTGGGGGAACACTGTGGGGAATGTTAAAAAATACTGGTGCCTGGATCCCAGCCTCAGAGATGATTTAGTAACTTGGATCTCTGTATTAAAAAAACAAAACCAGAACCAAAACCACCCCAGGTAACCCTAATGTGTAGCCAATGACATTCTAACTTCTTCCAGATGTCCCTATATCAACAGTCAGTCCGTTCTATCCCTTCATTTTCATATAAGAACCCGAGGAGGTTAGCAAAGTCATGTAATTGCCCTGAGTTTTACTCAATGCCTGGAGTTGCGATTTGGGAATTGAGGTTCACTTTCTCCTGTAAGTTCTCCAGTGCTCTTGCAAGCAACCATCTGGTTTCAAATTCCTAGCATTTTTCTCCTCTCACCGTTAAATTGTTCTGTGGTGGCTGCTAACCAATACCCAAAGGCCTTCTCAGGGAGCTCATGGAAACTGGTGACTAAAGGCAATAATCTGATAGGCTGTCTGATCACCGAAGCTGCTAGCTTTCCATCCAGAATACAGAAGGGTGTTGCACTGCTTTTCCTAGTACCCAGATACGACCAATTCTGAAGATTCCACATTTCCCTGAAGGTCTTTTGTCTACAGCCCATTCTCTGGAACCAATCTGGATATTAGCTAAAGTTCTTTTATTTGCAAATAACAAGAAAAATCAATGATCCCAGTTAGCTTAAGGAAATCAGAATATATTGGAATGGATCCTGTGATAGTTCACAGGTCCAAATAAACAGTGAAAGAACCAAAACTCAGGAAATAGGAAATCCCTGATAACCTTCCCCTTAGAGAGCTACCATCAAAGCCATTCAGCTCTGGTGACTCAGCCTGTGTCCCACCATGTTTCAGATTCCCACAATAAAGTCTGTTGGACTCAGCTCAGCTTTAGGCCTTCCCCTGTCGGTCAACTATGTGAGGCAATGTCCTGAAGCACAGCCATGCCCACGGCAGCAAGGAGGGAATACACCCCAACAGAGGTCTAATTCAATTACACATGTTTGTAAGCTTCTATTTTGCAGTTCATAAGTGACAAAGGTAAGGGCAAAAAGGCATAAAAGACATTGCTTAATCAAACAATTTTAATCAGTAAAAGTGCAATTACATGAAGAGCCCCATATTATACATGTTTAAATTATTTTCCATCGTCTTTACTTGTAAGGTGTTGAAGGTGGGACCCACTCTTGAATCTTCTTTCTAGTGGTAGAATAAGGTACATATTGTTCTGGAGTGCCACTCACATTGAACTTATGGTTTGTCCAAATGAATTTACGAGCGGTAGGTGGTTTTGTTGTTGGAGGATCATCAGTCATAGAGTGAAGCCAACGATGCCTTAAAGAGGAAAAGAAAGACAGTTATGAAGAGGCAGGATGGTGTGGTGGCAGGCGAGCTAAGCGGGCAGCTCTGGGGCTATTCTGTGGCTTGAGCTCAAATCTCAGCTCCCTCACTTACTAGCTGCACTTCTATGCCTTAGCTTTTTCAACTGAGCATCCTGACTTCTGAAAGATGGCATAAGGATGAAATGAGATAATACACATAAAGCCTCTAGAAAAATTCCTGTTCACAGTAGGTACTCAAAAGATGTTAGCTATTGTTTTTATTGTTACTATATTTCATCATATCTACGACACTATCAATTTTCAAATATACACCATTTTATATGTTATCTCTAAGAAAAACATGCTGCCAATTAACTCATGATACTATTGATTATAATATGTACCCTAATTTTAGAGGTAAAAATGTATTTCAGAATTGATGAAATACAGCACTGCTATTAGATGCTAGAGGCTGATCTGGAGTTTCGGTATGCTCAGGCTGCTCTGGCTGATGAAGCTCTAGTTTAAAACTGAGAGGCTCTTGCTGAAGAAGAGATCTCTGCAAGCACCTTAAATTCAAGCTTCAGATGAATACTACAGAACATACAATTTGTTATATTAAAAACATTAAATCACAGCCTAAAGTTCACAAGTATTTCAACTTTTAAGTGTTTAACAATTTAAAGGAAGCTGGGTGCATGGAGTAAAAAGGAAAAAGACAGTGAAGCTGTCGCTAAGGGCAGAAAAAGCAGGGATCAAAGTCCAAGGGACAAATAGAAGAACTGAGCAGGAAGCCACACTGAGTTTATATGGGACAGGAAGTGGAAAGAGGATTCGTACCAGATTCCCCAAAGCTGGAAGCTCACAAGAAAGGATGATGTTATGGGAAAAGGGAATGAGGGGAGGGAACAGGCAGAGAAAGGCAGCTCCAAGAAAAAAAAAAAAAGGAAGGGGGGATTTCCTAGCTATAGAGAAAAGGACAAGTAGAGGAGGTTTCAGTAAAATAAGACTACATTAATGAGAAAAGTTTATGACGCTACTTATGTTTAAGAATATGTTAGTAGTAATTGATAGATATAGCTAGGTATTGGCTAAAACCAAAAAGAGAGGAGATAAATTATTATTACTATATTTGTATGTATACATTTGTATGTATTTGTATGCATATGTATTACTATATTTGTATGCTATATTTGTATCTAAAGACATTGTATCATCATCAGCTAACACAATAAGGAATGAAGACATCTGTATACACTGGGTTGGTGTCTCTCTCACATCCTCCAACAGAAACTGGGGATTAGGGAAAATGACGTGGACCAGTGAACTGCGACTATGAACATGAGCCCCAACTGAGATGCTGGCAGGCAGTGAGACAGGCTCTACTAGCCACTCAAAGGAGGGATTAGTTGTCAAAACTAAGGCTGATACTTGCCAAGGGGCTTTATGTAAGCTTAAGGCACAACAGAAATATTTAACTTTTACCTTGCTGAGGCAGCTTAAGTAACTAATTTATGTGAACAAAATAACAGAAAAATTTTATTTAAATAATTGCTGTCAAGACTCTTGAAGGTTAAAATGATATTTAAGAAAAGAGTCCAAATCTGATATATGTCTATCCAGTTACTTAAATGAGGGACTGAAGATCTCAGGGAGAAATAGAAAATGCTCAAGAAAACTAAAAAATATTTTTACCATAATACATAAAATCTGAAAATGTTTATCCAGCAAGGCTACAGGCAAGAATCAAGGAATGAGTGAGCAACAATTTATTCTCATGATGGCAGTATAAAGAGCTATAAGAAACAAGAAAATGTTTATAATCTGCTAGATTGATGTAACCTTTCTGTTGTTGTTGGTATAGTATTATTAAATAAAGGCTAAATAAATCATACCTTCTAGATTTCCACACCAAACAGTTTTTGCAAAGCAGATTTTCAGCTGGGTCATTAAATTTTTTTTAGTATTTGTTTGTTCATGCATTCATTTTTTAGAGAAAGAGAGAGAGCACACACGTGAGGGAGAGGGGGAGAGACAGACAGAATCCTAAGCAGACTCTGTGCTGTCAGCACAGAGCCAGACGCGAGGCTCGAACTCCTGAAACGTGAGATCATGACCTGAGCCAAAATCAAGAGTCAGACACTCAACTGACTAAGCCACCCAGGCATTAAATAATGTTTGTTTTTTTTTTAATGGATATGAAAGACTAAAGAAAAACATGATTGTTTTTTGAGGTAAAAATGTTCATCATACTAAAACTAGTATTCTTTCCCACTTTAGTTTATGAAGCATATCCACACATACCATTCAGTTACTTACTTCATACTAATCTAAGTATCTCATATTTCAAAACTGAGTACACAGAATTGAAATGACTTTCCCAAGGTCCCAAAGCACATATGCCACCAAGCTGAGGCTTGAACACAGCTTCTCAATGGTTGAAGAGAACCTTTTGGTCAAGAGACTTAAATTACAATCAAGAGATGAAATAGGGTTAGGATTATGATAGCATCTAAGTATCTGCCAAAATCCTGAGAGCTATCTAAATAACCCCAGGATGGGAATGATAAATCTAACATTTAAAAGACAAAAATAGTTCATCACAAGATAGCCAACTCAAACCTTGTGGGCTCAGTAACTCTTATTTCTAAATGCAAGCTGAATCAAAATCCCAACGGGTTTTGACAATTATATTTCTATGGATCAGCTGAAAGCCTACCCAAGAAAATTTTGAAAACCCCCAACAATCAGGAAGATTGGCATTATCAGACATTAAAGGTTGCAAACATTATAATGGTATAAAAACTGGTAAAAAAGAACAATAATATGGAATAAAATTCTCCAAACAGACTAAAGTATATATAAGGTAAGGCTGCCATTTCAAATTATTGGGGCAACTAAATATTTTTCAACAAATTATGCTAGAATAATGAATTTTGTTGAAAAGAAATCAAGTTAGATTTCCCTAGGCATACATCAAAATGGATTCCAGACAGATTAATAATGCTCAGATACAACATGAGTGAATATTTATATTCATAAAATATTGATATCTATAGAATGTGAAGAACCATTTCTAAGATTAACATTAAAAGCAAAAAGGCATAAAGAAAAAGTGTTAATTCTACTACATAAAAACTGAAATGTCTATGTCAAACAAGATTAAAGGATAAAACAAATGGGGAAATATTTGTCATATACAGAAAAGTAGTTCACCTATCATTACAAATCAGAAAGAAAAAGTCAAATGTCCAAAGGAAAAATGGACAAAAGCCATTAAAGGATGAATCATAAAAGAAAAAAGTAAAAATGGCAAACACAAAAAGCTCAATCAAAGCAATGCAAAATAAAATCAGATATAGTTATACTTTTATTTGCTGAACTGGCAAAGATTTTAAAAAGTAATAATACCCAACACTGGTGAAATTATAGAGACTAACACTCACATACAACTGAATGTATATACACTAAGAATATAAATCGAGGGCAATTTGGCAAGAAGTACCGAACACTTTCAAAACATGTTCATTCATGGATGCAACAATTTTACCCATAGAAATGTGCCTTAAGGAAATGGAGACATGTGGGTAAATGTTTAAGAACAAGGTCACTGACCACAGCTTTATTTATATTAGTGAAAAAAATGGAAAGAATAAAACCAAGAATGAAACGCAATACTTAAATAATTCATGACATAGGGGCGCCTGGGTGGCTCAGTCAGTTGAGCATCCGACTTCGGCTCAGGTCACGATCTCACAGTTCCTGAGTTCGAGCCCTGCATTGGGTTCTGTGATGACAGCTCAGAGCCTGGAGCTTGCTTCGGATTCTGTATCACCCTCTCTCTCAGCCCCACCCCTACTTGTGCTCTGTCTCTCTCTCTCTGTCTTTCAAAAATGAATAAACATAAAAAAAATTTTTTTAAATAATTCATGACATATACATGACAGAAGACTAAAACATTATTAAAAATTGTATTACAGAGAATATTTTATGACTGAGAAAATGTTCACCATATGTTAAGTTTAAATGGCAGATTATTCACTTAATTTATTTAACAGTATTTACATAGCATTTATAAGTCATGGATACCATTCTAAATACTTTTTTTTTTTAATTTTTTTAACGTTTTATTTATTTTTGAGACAGGGAGAGACAGAGCATGAACAGGGGAGGGTCAGAGAGAGAGAGACATACAATCTGAAACAGGCTCCAGGTTCTGAGCTGTCAGCACAGAGCCTGACACGGGGCCCGAACTCACGGACCGTGAGATCATGACCTGAGCCAAAGTCGGCCGCTCAACCAACTGAGCCACCCAGGCGCCCGTCTAAATACTTTGCAAGTATTAACTCCTTTAATCCTTATAACAACTCTATGAGATAGATATTATTATCCCAATTTAATAGATGAGGAAACTGGGGTACATTATTAAAAACTTGCCCAAGGTAGTAGAGCTAGAATTTAAACCCAGGCTACCTCTTCAAAAGGCCTACTTAACATTAAAAACAAAAACAAAAGGATTTGTATGAATAGAAAAAGAGATCAGAAGAATATATATCAAAATGTTGAGGTGCCTGGTTGGCTCAGTCGGTTAAGCTCCAACTCTTGATTTCAACTCAGGTCATGATCTCATGGTTCATGAGCTTGAACCCTGTGTCAGGCTCTGTGCTGACAATGTGGAGCCTGCTTGGGATTCTCTCTTTCCCTCTCTCTCTCTGCCCCTCCCCCACTCATGCTCACTCACTCTGTCTCTCAAAATAAATACTTTAAAAAATATGTCAAGGGGCGCCTGGGGGCCCAGTCGGTTAAGCGTCCGACTTCAGCCAGGTCACGATCTCGCAGTCCGTGAGTTCGAGCCCCGCGTCAGGCTCTGGGCTGATGGCTCAGGGCCTGGAGCCTGTTTCCAATTCTGTGTCTCCCTTTCTCTCTGTCCCTCCCCCGTTCATGCTCTGTCTCTCTCTGTCCCAAAAATAAATAAATGTTGAAAAAAAAAATATGTCAAAATGTTAACAGTGATTTGTCTGTGTGAATGGTTTGTCTGTGTGATAGGATAATAGGTTATTTTTGTTTCCTTTGTTACTTTCTGAATTTCCTATAATGAACATGTACTACTTTATAAGAAGAAATTAAGCTATTAAAAAGAAAAATCCTTCTTCTAATTCAGACCAATTAGAGGCAGTTTTAAAATCTTCCCCAAGTCATTTGTCTTTTATTTTGAGACCATAAATAGGTTCTGTCCATTTCTAATCTAACTCCATTTCATACCACTTAAGCCACCATTTCTTTTGTTAAAAAATCACTCAATCTAGGGGCACTTGGGTGGCTCAGTCGGTTAAACATCCAACTTCAGCTCAGGTTATGATCTCACGTTTCATGGATTCAAGCTCCACATCCAGGTCTGTGATGACAGCTCAGAGCCTGGAGCCTGCTTCACATTCTGTGTCCCCTTCTCTCTCTCTGCTCCTTCCCACTTGCACTTTGTCTCTCTCTCCCCCTCAAAAATAATAAACATTAAAAAAAAATTTTTTTTTAATCACTCAATGTAAAGTATTCCCAGATGTTTCAGTGGCAGACAGACTTTCTCTCAGTCTACCTTAATGGAATTTTTTTCTAAGCCAACTCCATCATGCAAAGTCATTCACTGAAATTACATGGGAAAAGTTCAAATAATGAACTTTTAATCTAGAAACCTCAAATTTTCTACATGAGACTATCTCTAGCATGTACTATATACACTGACAACCTTTCAACACAATAAAGATTTATTCTGGAAACTGAAATTAAGAGCAGTTCCTTCTGTCCCAAGACTAATAGGTAGTTTATTTCCTTATTTCCAGCTATGAAAATTGCCAACAACTCATCTTTGAAAAATGTTAGAATCACCAAAAACCATAAAATACCTAGGAATAAATCAAACCAGGAAGGTGAAAAATCTATACACTGAAAACTACTGAAAGCTTATGAAAGAAATTGAATAAGACACAAAAAAATGGAAAAAAGATTCCATGCTCCTGGATAGGAAGAACAAATATTGTTAAAATGTTGATACTACCCAAAGCAATCTACATATTCAATGCAATCCCTATCAAAATAACACCAGCATTCTTCACAGAGCTAGAACAATCCTAAAATTTGTATGGAACCAGAAAAGACCCCAAATAGTCAAAGCAATCTTGAAAAACAAAACCAAAGCAGGAGGCATCACAATCCCGTAATTCAAGCTATACTACAAAGCTGTAATCATCAAGATGGTATAGAACTGGCACAAAAACAGACACTCAGATCATTGGAACAGAATAGAGAACTCAGAAATGGACCCACAAATGTATGGCCAACTAATCTTTGACAAAGCAGGAAAGAATATCCAATGGAAAAAGACAGTCTCTTCAGCAAGTGGTGCTGGGAAAACTGGACAGCGACATGCAGAAAAATGAACCTGGACCACTTTCTTACACCATACAAAACTAAACTCAAAATGGATTAAAGACCTCAATGTAAGACAGGAAGCCATCAAAATCCTCAAGGAGAAAGCAGGCAAAAACCTCTTTGATCTTGGCCGCAGCAACTTCTTACTCAACACGTCTCCAGAGGCAAGGGAAACAAAAGCAAAAATGAAGTACTGGGACCTCATCAAAATAAAAAGCTTCTTCTGCACAGTGAAGGAAACAATCAGCAAAACTAAAAGGCAACCAACGGAATGGGAGAAGATAGCTGCAAACGACATATCACATAAAGGCTTAGTATCTAAAATCTATAAAGAACTTATCCAACTCAACACCCAAAACAAATAATCCAGTGAAGAAACGGGCAAAAGACATGAATAGACACTTCTCCAAAGACATCCAGATGGCCAACCGACACATGAAAAAATGCTCCACATCACTCATCACCAGGGAAATACAAATCAAAAACACAATGAGATACCACCTCACACCTGTCAGAAGGGCTAACATTAACAACTCAGGCAATGACAGATGTTGGCGAGGATGCGGAGAAAGATCTCTTTTGCATTGTTGGTGGGAATGCAAACTGGTGCAGCCACTCTGGAAAACAGTACAGAGGTTCCTCAAACAATTAAAAATAGAACTACCCTATGACCCAGCAATTGTACTACTAGGTATTTATCCAAGGGACACAGGTATGCTGTTTCGAAGGGACACAGGCACCCCAATGTTTATAGCAGCACTGTCAACAATAGCCAAAGTATGGGAAGAGCCCACATGTCCATCGATGGATGAATGGATAAAGAAGATGTGGTATATACACACACACACACAATGGAGTATTATTCGGCAATCAAAAAGATGAAATCTTGCCATTTGCAACTAACTATGTGGATGGAACTAGAGGGTATTATGCTAAGCAAAATTAGAGAAAGACAAATATCATATGACTTCACTCATATGAGGACTTTAAGATACAAAACAGATGAACATAAGGGAAGGGAGGCAAAAATAATATAAAAACAGGGAGGGGTACAAAACATAAGAGAGTCTTAAATATTGAGAACAAACAGAGGGTTATTGGAGGGGTTGTGGGAGGGGGATGGGCTAAATGGGTAAGTGGCATTAAGGAATCTATTCCTGAAATCATTGTTGCACTATATGATAACTTGGATGTAAATTAAAAAAATAAATTAAAAAAAAGTGAGAATTGACCTTAAATGAAGCACTGAATAGTAAGTGAAATGTATTCAACAAAAGCTGAACTTTAAAAATCAAAATCTTGTCTCCTGCATATAATTAATACACTTTGACAGAGAAATGTTATAGAGTAACATTCTGTAACACAGGAAAATCTACCTAAGCAGGCAGTCTGCAGTTCTTAGAGCACAGTGGCTTAATATTCTGGTTTTCTGGAGCAGAAAATAAAACACTAGGAAGGATCTGTTTTGAAAAGAATCTCGCAGCACAGTGTATTGAATAACACTCATTTTGGTTCAGGTCAAGTAGTATTTTACACAACACCCCTGACCCGAAAGAGGCTGGATTAAGCAGATGTACCCAAAGGAAGATATGCTCTGCTCCTGATAGCTGGCAACTTATTCAGGGGAATATTTTTAAAAGACTATAACAAAACAAATGATTCAGTGGGAAAAGGTATTAGAAAGGACAGGTTGGGGCACCTGGGTGGCTCAGTTGGTTAAGTGTCTGTCTCTTGATTTTTGGCTCAGATCATGATCTCATGGTTTGTGAGTTCGAGCCCTGCATCAGGCTCCACACTTACAGTGCAACAGCCTGCTTGGGATTCTCTCTCCCTTTATCTCTGCCTCTCCCCTAATCACCTGCAGGTTCATGCAAAGACAGGTTAAAGTCAGAATAGAATTCATATGTAAATCTACCTTCAAATTCAAATACAAGTTGTAAAAGAAGTGACAGACATAGCATTTCTGGATCAACTAGAAGAAGCAAAGACAATTACTGTATTCAAATTACAAAATTAGGGGCGTCTGGGTGGCTCAGCTGGTTAAGTGTCCAACCCTTGATCGCAGCTCAGGTCTTGATAACAGGGTCAGGAGTTCAAGCCCTGCATTGGGCTCTGCGCTGGGTGTGAAGTGTACTTTAAAAAAAACAAAAAAAAAAAAACAAAGGTTGTTTCAAGTAAGACAGTATATCTACATTCATTCAACAATTTTTTTTTTAATTCTTGAAATGTTTTTATTTATTTTTGGGAGACAGAGACAGACAGAGTGCCGGCAGGGGAGGAGCAGAGAAAGAAGGAGACACAGAATTTCAACCAGGCTCCAGTGTCTGAGATGTCAGCACAGAGCCTGACGCGGGGCTTGAACCAACAAACTGTGAGATCATGACCTGAGCCAAAGTCGAACACTTAACCGAATGAGCCAGCCAGGCACCCCTCATTCAACAAATATTTATTGAGCATCCACTATGTGTTAAACACCATTTTAGGCATTAGCGACACAGCAGTGAACAAAGTTGCTATGATCAAGAAGCATGGTAGTTGGGGAAACAATAAATTAAATACTCTATAACAAAACACCAGGCAGAGATAAGCGCTACCAAGGAAAACACTAGAGCAGGGGAAGAGGACACAGTGTGAAAGGAAAGGGTGGCTCCTCAGTCTACCCTATCCAGAAGAGCCCTTTCCTTTCACCACTTGTATAAGGTAAAGGTGTGACCCATGTTGGATCTGGGAAAACAGGTGGTACAGAGTGACTGAGGTGGGTATGCTCACCATTCAAGGGAAAGTGAGGACAAAGTGGCTACGTCAAGAGTTGGCAGGGCAGTGAACAGGACAGTGTATGCAGAGCCTGGCAGGGCCAACAGCACACAAGGCCTTGCAAGGAGTTGGGGTTTTCACTGTCATCATGACAGGAAACTAATGTAGAGTTCTGAGCAGAGATTTGTAAAATAACCACTCCAATTACTAAGTATGTGGAGAATACTAGCGTGCTGCAAGAATGTAATCAGACCAGTTGGAAGGTTGTGGTAGAAGTTTCCAGCAAGAGTTAACTGTGGTTTGGACCAGGGTAATAATGACAGAAGTAGTGATCAGATGTGGGACATATTCACAAAGTAATCACATGGAACCTGCTGATTGACTGGATATTAGAGAAAAAAGACCCGTGAGGACGACCCTTAAGTTTCTAGCATGATTAAACATGAGTCATTTAAGGGCTTAAGAACATTTTGCTTGATAGGTCTGTTCATCTATCTATGTTGGGCATTTGAAGATATTGAAAAAATATATATCCTACATTTATAATTGTGACCTAAAATGTTGAAAGGAATGTAATTAACTAAACTGGAAAAAGGAGATAATTGTTTAAGAGATTTTAATCCTTTCCATTTGAGTTTATCAAACAAGAGAAAATAACTGTTCTTTATTTTTATGCAAAAATGTTCAATTTACTAATCTTGTTATCCTATTTATAAATTGGACCTCAAGGCTGAAGAACAAGTAGGTTTTAAAAATTGCAGCTTTAACTCTTAATTACAGAGAACAATCGGATGGTTACCAGAGGGGAGTTGGTCGGGGGATGTGTTGAACAGGTGATGAGGACTAAGGAGTGCATTTGTGATGAGCACAGGCTGGTGCAAGGAGGAGCTGAATCACTATACCCCTGAAACTAACAGTTCACCGTATGCTAACTATACTGGAACTAAAATAAAAAATGATAATAGATTGCAGCTGTAATAAACAGTATATTCATTTTAAATCCAAATTTCCATTAATCTTTATACATCAAAAGCCCCTTAGACACTAAAAATCTCAAACTGACAAGCAGAATATTTAGTGAAATGGGGAAAATGTTTGTGATTTATTAAGTGAGAAAAGGAGGCCAGCAAACAAAATAC
Organism: Prionailurus bengalensis; assembly: GCF_016509475.1. NCBI lineage: Eukaryota > Metazoa > Chordata > Mammalia > Carnivora > Felidae > Prionailurus > Prionailurus bengalensis. The sequence continues at coordinate 116,273,065 of NC_057358.1, forward strand.
TGTTACACACACATATCTATATATAGTTATTTATAATCACAAACCTTCTTCTAAAGAGGGTATGATCAACAAATCGTAATCTGTTCTCCACACTGTGATCCATTTGAAATATTCCTTCTCTTTAAATGCAGATCCTCAGGGGTGCCTGGGTGGCTCAGTGAGTTAAACGTCTGACTTCAGCTCAGGTCATGATCTCATGGCTCATGGGTTCGAGCCCCGTGTTGAGCTCTGTGCTGACAGCTCAGAGCCTGGAGCCTGCTTTGGATTCTGTGTCTCCCTCTCTCTCTGCCCCTCCCCCATTCATGCTCTTTCTCTCTCTCTGTCAAAAATAAATAAACATTAAAAAAAAAAAAAAGAAAATGAAAAAAAAAGAAATGTTAACATTGTTTATTTCTAGGCCAAGGAGTTTATTTTTATTTCCACTGCATGTATCTCTGGGTTTTCCAAGTTTTCTATAACAATTACACATTTTTATAATTAGAAAAAAATTAACAGTAATTGTACTGATTGTTTTAATAACCTGGAAATTTGCTTATAATATTAAGAGAAAAAAACTGAATATGATTATGGACACAACAATGACATAAAAAATTATTTAAAATGACTAAAGGAAATATGCCAAATGTCGACAGTTGTCTCTCAGGGGTTATGTAGATTATCCCTGGCCCCTGCCAGATTCTTTAAACTTTTCTGGTCTCTCACATTCTTAAGAACAGATTCCATTTGACTCAATGAACTTCATACTGCCAAATCAAATGGATGCTTCTCTGTCCTTACTTATCTCAAGCAATCTCTCAGCATCAATCAATTCAGCTAGCCTTCTCTTCTTTGTTGAAACACTATTCTTTCTTGCCTTCCCTCTTACCTTGCTAGGTACTTCTCATTTTTCTTTGCCAGCTCAACCTCTGTCCTAAACTCCAGATTTATATACCAGCTGGTCACCTGACACATCTATTCTCTTGGATTTCTGATAGGTATCTCAAATTTACTATATCCAAAGAGAATCTGACCGCAATCCTCCACTCCCCATCCTACTCTTCTCCCAGTCTTCCCGTCCCAGTGAATGGTGACACCATCCAACCTCTCAAACCTAAACCTATGAAGCAACTTTGATTCCTATCACGCTCAGTCTCCCTAACTTGCACCCTATTTTTCTACAAAGGCATCTAGAACCTCATATGCTAACTGAAAAAAAGCTGACCACAAGGAAAAGGGATCCTCACAAGAGTAAAAACATGTGTTAATTACGCTATGGCTATGGAAAAATCTTCAAGGCAAAAATAATTTTCTGTTAAAATAGGAAATTTTCAACATACACTATTATTTGGAAAATAGTGTATTTATTGTATTACTTCAGTAATTTAACCATTAATCTTAATAAGAAAAATCAATATACAAGGAGAGACTAGCTGTACTACATTGAGGGAGAAAAGATGTTACTGAGAAATGAACAGAAGGTGCCACCAAGTGGGGAAAAAAGTATATACATAGTAGAGAAAAATCTAGGTAAGCCATATTTGTTTAACTTGATTTAAAGGATTTCAGGGTTCCAACACTTCAAAAAACTCTTGATAGAAGTAGAAACAGTAATTTTATACTATTATGCATAAAAGAGCCCAAATTTTCCACCATTTTACTCTCTCAACATTTTCCTTTGTCAAATTTTATACAGATACTAACTACTTACTTGGTTTATCTGTCACTAATTCTTTTGTTTTTAATTTTTTTTAACATTTATTTATTATTGAGAGACAGAGAGACACAGAGCATGAGCAGGGGAGGGGTACAGAGAGGGGGAGACACAGAATCTAAAATAGGCTTCAGGTTCGGAGCTGTCAGCACAGAGCCCGATGTGGGGCTCAAACTCACAAACTGTGAGATCATGACCTGAGCAGAAGTCAGTCACCCAACCAACTGAGCCACCCAGGCACCCCAGTCTGTCACTAATTCTATGCAAAAGCTAACAAGCATAAAAATGAAAATAAAGGGGGCACCTGGTACTCAGTCAGTTGAGTGTTCCACACTTGATTTCAGCTCAGGTCACGATCCCAGGGTCATGGGATCAAGCCCCATGGCTCCGTGCTGAGTGTGGAAGCTGCTTAAGATTTTCTCTGTCTCAAAATAGGAAGGAAGGAAGGAAATGAAGGAAGGATGGAAGGGAGGAAGGAAGAAGGAAGGAAATAAAGACTTTGGTGCATTACTGTATAGCTGGTGGCTATAGAGATAAAATTAAGGATAATCAAAATGGTGTAAGAGTATAATGGCATAAAAGACTATTTGTGATCTACTGAAATACTTTGAGTATTCTATTCAGTCAGGTTAAGCTCATATAAACTCCTGAAAAAGAAATTAAAATCTCACTGCTGATTCTATAAGAGAATAGAACTTACATAAGAAAATAAACGTATTATAAGGGGCACCTGGGTGGCTCAATCGGTGAGCATCCAACTTCAGCTCAGGTCATGATCTCACGGTTCGTGGGTTCAAGCCCTGCATTGGGCTCTGTGCTGACAGCTCAGAGCCGGGAGCCTGCTTCAAATTCTGTGTCTCCCTCTCTCTCTGTCCCTCCCCTGCTCATGCTTTTCTGTCTCTCTCTCTCTCAAAAATGAATAAACATTAAAAAAGATTTTTTTAAGAAAATAAAAGTACTGTAACAAAGAAAAATAACACTCAGTTATAGTACAGTCTACCAGCTAGCATTCATTAAATGACTATCAACTCCAAGATAGCAAGGACCGTCTATTTTGTTTACCACTGTGAATGTGTAAATCTATCAGTGCATGATACATACTGGGATGCTTAACATTTGTTGAATAAGTGATTTGTAAGCTGAGTACTGTGCTAGGTTCTAGGCATTCAGTTTTTTATTTTCAAGGTACATGGAACTCCACTGCCCCTCCCAGACATTCACATCAGCATATGCACCTTTTGTTTATCTACTGGTAGACCCAACAGCCTCACTAGCTGCTGACAGTGAAAGAAATGAAGGCCTTGCGATGAGATAAAGTGAACTCTTTTTCCCACAAGATTTCTAATGTTCCCACTAGATTAGGGAACAGTATGTGAACCACAGAAGTTTACTGAAGAAATTCCCTGTTTCTAGGATAAACACTTGACACTTCAGGAGGGAATCCTTCTCTAGTTGAGATTATGCAGCTACCCTACAGATTCATATACTATCACAGGCCATCTCCAGCACCAGAAGTCTCAGAAAGAGGACAGAACTACAGCTCACCCCATAGACAACATCAGGTGTTCCTCTCATTGGGAGACTTTGCGATAGTTCGTGCAGGTGACAGCTGCTCACCCTGCTGTTCAGGACCCATTTTCTTGGACTCCCTAGGCTCAAGTGAGAGGAGAGCCGCATCAGGTGCAGGAGCTGCCCTGACTTAAAGGCTTCATGCTGTACAAAATCTGACACCTCTAATAACAACAACTCCACAGGCGCAGCTTCAGGATTCCCATTCTCACAAGGGACATCCCAGGTCTAAGAGCAGCAATACACAAGGAAGCTCAAACAGCTAACTCACCAGGCATTTATAACTGCTCTCATCCAGATGCAATGTACCAATCAAGGATCAATTTTGTCTAGCAGTATATAGTAGTCCCCCTCCTTGTTTGCAGGGGTTAAGTTCTAAGATCCCCAGTGCATGCCTGAAACTGTGGATAGTACCAACCCTTATAAATACTATGCTTTTTCCTACATTTACACACCTGGGATAAAGATTAATTTATAAATTAGTCACAGTAAGAGACTAACAACAATAACTAATAGTAAAATAGAACTGTAATATAGTAAGTTATGTGAATATAGTTCCCTCCTCTCAAAATATTATTGTACCATTCTCACCCTTCCTCTTGTGATGTGAGATGATAAAACACTTTTCTGATGAGAGGAAGTGCAGTAAATGACGCAGGCATTGTGACATAGTGTTAGGCTACTAGTGACCTTCTGACCACACATCAGGAGATCACCTGCTTCTAAACCATGGGTGACCAGGGGTGACTGAAACCATGGAAAGCAAAACCGTGGATAAGAGGGGACTCCTGTAGTTGCTACAATCAAATCTGGTTTCCAGGGAAACAAAGCTAGGCATTTAACTGAAGATCAGATTCACTTAACCCTTTTACCTACAATTCACTAAGTTCCATTGTATACTACACTAGGTAAAATGACAATGAAGTCCTATCTCCATCACCAACCTCTATCCTGACCTAAAGACTAGTGTTTAACTGTCTACCCACCATTCCCATTTGGTTTTCTAATAGGCATCTCCTACTTAACATAGACAAAGTAGAATTCTTCATTACCTCTTCCAGTTCTGCTTCCCCCACCCTACCCTATCTTCCTCACCTCAGTTACCACCAGTAGTTCAGGCCAAAAATCTTGAAGTCATCCTTGACTTTTTTCTCTCAAAATTCACTCCATCAGCAAATCCTCCATTTTACTTCAAAATACATCCCTGTGGTAGGCAGTCTCTAGGATGGCCTCCGTGACCACAGCCCCTGGGTATACATACCTTTGTGTAATCCTCTATGGATAACAGAAAATATATATACCGGTCTCTATACCCAACTCCTGGCACAAAACTCCTGAGACTTTTGTAACTTCCTAATGATAACACTAGGAGCATCTATTGTTTTAATATTTGTCTTTTTTTTTTTTTTTAAAGATTTTATTTTTTTTGGCACTTGGGTGGCTCAGTTGGTTAAGTTTCTGACTTCGGTTCAGGTCATGACCTCTCTGTGAGTTTGAGCCCTGCATCAGGCTCTCTGCTGTCAGCATAGGGCCCACTTTGGATGCTTTGTCTCCCTCCCTCTGCCTCTGCCCCTCTGCCTTGCACATGCTCTAACATAAATATTAAAAAAAAAAATGTTTTTTTAAAGATTTGATTTTTTAAGTAATCTCCACACCTAACATGGGGCTGGAACCCACGACCCTGAAATCAAGAATCACACATTCCACCGACTGAGCCAGCCAGGTGCCCCTTAATATCTGTCTCTGATCTGACCCTGACACAGGGCTCCCAACACTCTCATAAATTCCTGAGTAATAAGAGCAGTAGGAGCATCTCTTGTTCTAATGAGGTGACTCTAGATAGGCTTCAAGACGGTCCTGGATGAGGGTAGTCACCAGGAAGACCAAGCCATGATCAAAAGCTTGGAATTTTCAGCTTCACCCCCTAACCTCCTGACCAATCTATAGCTGGCTGCTCAGAAGCACTGGGCTTGTGAGTGGCATCAGAGGAAGAGGTAGAGGGGGCAGTCTTGTGGGACTGAAACCTTACCTGTTGTGGGATCTGACACTATCTCCAGATAGACAGTGTCAAAAATGAGTTAAACTGTAGGACACCCAGCTGCTGTCAGAGACTTTCTTGTTGTTGGGGGGGGGGGGGGGGGGGGGGGGGGGGGGGGGGGGGGGGGAGGGGTGGAATCCCTACACATTTGGTAACCGGAAGTGTCAGAAGTGAAGTGTCTGGTATGTAAAGGAGACTCACAAGAGAAACACACAGCAGGGAAGAGTTTTTCCCTACTAGGGAAGAAAGAAATTGAGGGTTTTTTCCCCCACTTTCATCCACTTTCCATGAGTATGGGCTGTATTTACTGACTCATTTCTAATAAAAAGAACGCAGCATTAAATGTAGGATGTTACTTCTGAGATTAGGTTTTAAAAGACTGGCCTAATGTAACACCATGTTAACTATATTTCCAAAAAAAAAAAAAAAAGGAAAAATACACACGCACACACACACACGACTGTGGCTTCCATCTCAGGTGTTCTCTTCACTTGGTCTTAAGAAGCCAGCTGCCATAAGAGATGGCCTCGTGGAGAGGCCCACATGAGTGAGCGCAGAAGCAAATCTCTGAAGTCTGTCTACAGCCACGTGAATGAATTTGGCTATGGAGGTGACTGCAGCCTCAAACGATATCTCGAGTGCAGCCTCGTGAAAGACCCTAAACCAGAGGCATCTAGCTAAGTTGCATTCAATTCCTTACCCACAGAAATCATGAGAGATACTGTTTATTGTTTTAAGCTAAATTTAAGATAATCTGTTAACACAGTAATGGATAACCGGTACAGTCCCCGAACTCACAACTCGCAGCACTAGCACGTTAGTCCAGCAATCAGCCTGCTCCAACACTGCCCCCCCTTCCTCATTCTTCACGGCAATGACACAGATGCTTTAAAAATGTAAATCACAGGGGGCTCTTGGGTGGCTCAGTCGGTTAAGTGTCTGACTTCGGCTCAGGTCACGATCACCCGGTTCATGGGTTCGAGCCCTGTGTCGGGCTCTGTGTTGACAGCTCAGAGCCTAGAGCCTGCTTCGGATTCTGAGTCTCCCTTTCTCTGCTCCTTCCCCACTCATGCTTTGTCTCTCTCTCTCAAAAATAAAATAAAATGGTCAACAGACACACAAAAAGATGCCCAACATCATTAATCATCAGGAAAATGCAAATCAAAACCAAATGAGATATCATCTTAGAGCTGTCAGAATGGCTAGCAACAAAAAGATGAGAAATAACAAGTGTTAGCGAGGATATGGAGAAAAAGGAACTCTTGTGCACTGTTGGTAGAAATAAAATTGGTACAACTACAGTGGAAAACAGTATGGAGCTTCCTCAAAAAATTAAAAATTAAATTACCATATGATCCAGTAATTCCACTACTGGATACTCACCCAACAAAAACAAAAACACCAATTGAAAAAGATATATGTACCCCTACGTTAAGTGCAGCACCATTTACAATAGCCAAGACATGGAAGCAATTCAAGTGCCCATCCAAAGATGAATGGATAAAAAAGATGTGGTGTACAAATGCAGTAGAATATTACTCGGTCATAAAAAAAGGAATGTGATCTTACCATCTGCGACAACAGATGGGACGGACCCAGAGGGTATTATGTTCAGCAAAATAAGTCAGACTGGAAAAGACAAATACCATATGATTTCACATATAAGTAACTAAAATATACAAAACATACAAAAAACAAAACAAACAAAAAGCAGAAATGGACCCATAAATACAGAGAACAAACTGATGGTTGCCAGAGAGTATGGGGGCAGGGCGATAAGTGATATAGGTGAAGAAGAGCAGGAAAATAAGTCAAGTCAGTAAATAAATAAACAAATGGAACAAGCATAGTAATGAATTATAACTCATTGATTATAACAGGAGTTCATACTGATACAATAAATGAGTAGACTGAAAGTTTGATGAGTAATGGGATACTTAAATAACTTCAAAGTTCCTCTACATAAAATGCTAATTAATTGCAAAGGGAAAACTTTAGAAAGGAGAAACTTCGCAGATATACCCTATTCAAGTGAGAAGATATCATCAGTAATGGGACTAATCAAAATAGGGTACCACCTAATGGGACACTGCTTCTGTGAAATTTCTGCCAAAGACATAGTCTGAATCTAGTCATGAGAAAACACTTGACAAACCCACACTGAAGGACTTTCTACAATATAACTGGCCTGTAGGGGTGCCTGGGTGGCTCAGTTGGTTAAGCGTCCAACTTTGGCTCAGGTCACAATCTCAGGGTTCGTAAGTTCCAGCCCTGCATCGGGCTGTGTGCTGACAGCTCAGAGCCTGGAGCCTGCTTCGGATTCTGTGTCTCCCTCTCTCTCTGCTCCTCCCCCACTCATGCTCTGTCTCTCTCTCTCTCCTTCAAAAATAAATAAAAACATTAAAAAAATAGTAACTGGCCTGTAACTTTGAAAAGTGTGAAGGTCATCAAAATTAAGGAAAAGCAAAGGAACAAATCCAGTGTTAAAGAGACTAGAGAGAAATGAGATCCACATGAAATGCACAATTAGACCCTCTGGCTATAAAAGACATTTGTTGGTACAACTGATGAAAACTAAATGGGATCTGAAGATGATATGACTCTTAATTTCCCGACTTTGACGGTTAAATTGTGGTTACATAGGAGAATATCCTTGTTTGTAGGAATTACACACTGGAGTATTCAGGACATCCTTTGGGAACTTACTTTGAAATGATTCATATACTTCCAACTCTTCAGGAAGTTTAGGATTGTTCCCAATTAAAAAAAAAAATTATAAAACAGATCACATCCTACTTTACCTTCCAGTGACTTTCAAAGAAATTTAGGGAAAAAAAGCCAAAAAAGCATGGCTTACCACATCTACATGATCCAGGCCCTAGCTATTTCTCCTAGTTACCTAAAATCTTCCCTGCAGTCATTCCATTCCAGCCAAACTGGCCACACTGCCGTTCTTTGTATACATGCAAATATATCTCAACAGATAGGCTTTTGCACTGTGGTTTCTACTGCCTGGAGCTCTTTGTCCCCTTCCCTGGTTTGCTCCCTTCCCTCTTCAAATGTCATTTCCTCAAGGAAGCCTTTTCTAACTTCCAGAGAAGACAGCCACTCCATTACTCTTTATCCTTTTATGAATGCCAGCTTCATATTATCTTTCTTGCATTTACCATTACCTAAAATATAGAATACATTTGTTCTTCTGTCTCCATTCAATGACAGCAAAAACTCTCATTATTTACTATTGTATTCCCAGTGTCTGTAACAGTTCTAGGCATCTGGTAGGCATGCAATAGTTATTTGAAGGTCGCCTGGGTGGCTCCGTTGGTTGAGCATCCAAATGCAGCTCAGGTCATGACCTCACAGTTCGTAAGTTCAAGCCTCGGGTCAGGCTCTGTGCTGACAGCTCAGAGCGTGGAGCCTGATTTGGAGTCTGTGTCTCCCATTCTTTCTGCCTCTCCCCTGCTCACACTCTCCCTCTCTCCCTCTCTCAAAAATAAGTAAACACTAAAAACCAAACAAACAAAAATAGTTATTTGAATAACAATGATAAACTGTTTGCTATTCGCTACTTTGTATATAATACCTCTCTAATTAAAACTGAATCGGGGCACCTGGGAGGCTCAGTCAGTTAGGCTCCAACTTTGGCTCAGGTCATGATCTCATGGTTGGTGAGAGCCCACATTGGGCTCTCTGCTGTCAGCATAGAGCCTGCTTCAGACCCTCTGCCCCCCTCTCTTTCTGCCCCTCCCCTGCTTGCGCTATTTCTCTTTCAAAAATAAACAAACATTAAAAATTAAAAAAAAAGAAAATCAATCAACCCAACAACAAATTTACTCATGGATCAAATCAAAGGTAAGACTCCACAAATTTAGAATTCCACAATGTATTACACTTAGCAAAGAGGGGTCTTCTTGAGAAACAAACAGCTAAACTTGTCCGACAACACTTTTCCCTACATCATAAGCCTTTAAGCTTCCCTTATAAACAAGGGTCATCAAAGGTACTCAGCCATTAGGAGGCTGCTCTCCACAAAGAAATTCAGCTTTATATCCTCAATTGTCCTCAGGCACCTGCTGGAATGATGTTATCTTCTACAGCTTTCTACCTCTTTTTCATATGATCTCAGATCATATAAAAGAACTTGCTTGGCAGAATAGTACTTTTATCTTTTCATAGTTTTTACCACGTTATCATTTCAAATATGTTTCATCACATAATTTAAATCAGTTCCCTCCCGCACCTCCCCTCACATTCTCCCAAAATATAGACCATGAGTGCTGAGTAAAGATGAGTGCTTTGAAGGAAATAGATCTCAATCTATCTGAGATCTGAAAGAGATAGCCCACAGGTCTTCTGCATCCTCCTAGGACCAATTCCACCCCAAAACAATCAACCAAACAAATAACTTGGACACCTTACCTCCTAAAGCCAAATTCCACTTTTGAGTCCTGGGTCTCAAATAGTGCCCCTAACATATAAAATGCCCCTCAGTGAAAGTAGACAGCTCTTGATCTAAAATCACAGTCCCTTGGATCTTAAAAGAATGATACGCTATGGTAACATGTAATATCACTGCTGCTTTCTCACAATCAGAGCCAATGGGGTATAAAGACAATTCATTACAAGCATACCTTGGAGATATTGCAGGCTTGGTTCCAAACTAACACAATAAAGTAAATATTGCAATAAAACAAGTCAAACGAATTTTTGTTTTCCAGTGCATATAAAAGTTATGTTTATACTACACTAAGTGTACAACAGCAGTATATCTAAAAAAAACCCAAAACATATGCCTTGATTAAAAAATACTTTATTGCTTGCTGAAAATACTAACCACCATCTGAGCTTTTAGGGAGTTTTTAATTTTTTGGTTCATGGAGGGTTCTTGCCTTGAAGTTGATGGCTGCTGACTGACCAGAGTGGTGGGGTGACAGTGGCGATTTCTTAAAATAAGACAACAATGAAGTTTATCACACTGATCCACTCTTCCTTCTCATTAAGGATTTCTCTGTAGCCATGTAATGCTATTTGATAGCCTTTACCCACAGTAAAACTTCTTTCAAAATTGGAGTCAATCCTCTCAAGCCTGCCACTACCGTATCAACTGAGTTTATGTTATATTCTAAATCCTTTGTCATTTCAACAATCTTCACAGCATCTCTGCCAGGAGTAGATTCTAGATCAACAAACCACTTTCTTTGCTCATCCATGAGAAGGAACTCCTCATCCATTCAAGTTTGATCATAAAACTGCAACAATTCAGTCACGTCTTCAGGCTCCACTTCTCGTTCTCTTGCAATTTCTACATTTACTTCCATAATTACTTTATCCACTTAAGTGATAAACCCCTCAAAATCATCCATGATCAATGGGTTGGAATCAACTTCTTCTCAACTCCTGTTAATGATGGTATTTTGACCTCTTCCCATGAAATCACAAATGTTTTTAATGGCATCTAGAATGATTGAATCCTTTTGAGAAGATTTTCCATTTACTTTGCCCAGATCCAGCAGAGGCAGCTATTGCCTTATGCAAGGTCTCTCTTAAATAATACTTGAAAATCAAAATTACTCCTTCATCTGTGGGCTAAAGATATTGTGTTAGCAGGTATGAAACATGAATCTCACTGTACATCTCCATCAGAGCTGCTGGGTAACCAGGTGCATTGACAATGAACACTAATATTTTGAAAGGAATCTTTTTTTCTGAGCAGTAGGTCCCAATAGCAGGCTTAAAATATCCAGTAAACCATGCTGTAAACAGATGTGTGGTCACTCAGGCTTTGTTGTTCCATTGGTAGAGCATAAGATTTAGCATCATTCTTAAGGGCCATGGGATTTTCTGAAGAGTGAATGAATATAGGCCTCAACTGAAAATCACCGGCTGCATTAGCCCCTAACAAGAGAGTCAGCCTGTCCTTTGAAGCTCTGAAGCCAGGCACGGACTTTTCTCTAGCTATGAAAGTCCTAGATGGCATCTTCTTCCAATAGAGTGCTGTTTCGTCTACATTGAAAATCTGTTGTTTAGTGTAGCCACCTTCATTATCTTCGCTAGATCTTCTGAATAACTTGCTGCAACTTTCATATCAGCACTTGCTGCTTTACCTTGCACTCTTATGTTATGGAAACAGTGTCTTTCCTTAAACTTTATGAACCAAACTCTGCTAGCTTCACTTTTCTTTTGCAGCTTCCTCACCTCTCAGCCTTCACAGAATTGAAGAGGTAGGGATTTGCTCTAGACTAAGCTTTGGCTTAGGAAATGCTGTGGTTGGTTTGATCTTCCGTCCAGAACACAAAAACTTTCTCCGTATCAGCAATAAGGCTGTTTCCCTTTCTCATCATTCTTGTGTTCACTGGAGTAGCACTTTTAACTTCCTTCAAGAACTTTTTTTTTGCATTCACAACGTGGCTAACTGTTTGACACAAGAGGCCTAGCATTCAGCCTATCTTGGCTTTCAACATGCCTTCCTCACTAAGCTTTATCACTTTTAGCTTTTGATTTAAAGTGACAAATGTGTGCTCACTTCAGCAGCACATGTAATGAAGTGACAGATGTGCAACTCTTCCTTTCTCTTGAACACTCAAAGGCCTTTGAAGGGTTATTGATTGGCCTAATTTCAATATTGTGTTTCAGGGAACAGGGAGGCCTGGGGAGAGGAAGACAGGGGAATGGCCAGTTGGTGGAGCAGTCTGAACATAACATTTATTAAGTTCACCATCTTATATAGGTGTGGTTCATGGCACCCCAAAAGAATTACAACAGTAAGCTCAAAGATCACTTGATTACGGGTCACTATAACAAACATAACAACAATGAAAAGTTTGAAATATTGTGAGAATTAACAAAATGTGATACACAGACACAATGTGAGCATATGGTGTTGGAAAAATGGCGCCGACAGACTTGCTCATGGCAGGGTTGCCTCAAACCTTCAATTTGTAAAAAACTTCTCTGATTTGTGCAGCACAGTAAAGCAAAGCATAATGAAACTAGGTATGTTTGCATCGTGGTCTTCAAACTATATCACTGATATAGGTCAATGCTCCTAATTTGTCCAAGTAGTAGAAGCTGAGAACTGGTTGTAGATGAAATGTGATATATGTGCTTAATTCACAATATATATATTTTTAAAATTTACTTAAATTCAAGTTAGTTAACAACACAGTGCAGTACTGGTTTCAGTAGTTCACAATATACTCTTAAAAACACCGTTCTGTTCAATCAAGTAGCCTATTTAATTTAAATAAAATAAAAACTTTAATTCGGTCACATTAGCTAAATTTCAGTGTCCTGGGCCAGATGTGACTAGTGGCTACCTTATTGGACAGCACAAACATATAATATTTCTATGATCATGAAAAGTTCTACTGGATAGTGCCGTATTTAGGGTGACAAATATTTTAAATTAACATTTAAAAAACAAGAAATCTCACCATTGAAATACACATTTCCACTTTCTCTTGAAAATCCTATCTAGAAACCGCTGACCAAATTCTCAGCTGATGGAACCAGGGAGTGATGAACAGCACTGCTGCACTCTTTGATGGAATGTGTGCTTTTCAGTCCTTTACAGTCCCCACTACTCCCTACTGTCTCACACTGTACTTCATTAACTTATGTTATATGCCTGGATTTCTAATTGAGTCTTTATGAATACCCTTGAGATTATTCCAGTTCCTACACAACAGAGCCTCCAGCAGTTTCTGATGATCAAGTTCAATTAAATAAAATGTCACAGGTACCTAATACACTTATTTCTAGTTTTCTAGACAAACTATACCTAGAGTTTAATTATGTATCAAACAAGTGGTATTATTTTAGCAATCTATGAAACAGATAGGAGTACTTTGCTTTGAAATATTTTACACAAAATTTGATAATCCACGTAAGACCATTTAGAATTTCATTTCAAAACAGACATATTATAAAATTACTTTTTAGAGACCTAAGGAATTTGAGGGCTCTCATTTTACAGATGAAAAAACTAAGCCCCAGAGAGGTTAAGGAACTTGCTTAAAGTCCAATTGCCAAATATTCAGAGTCAGAATTCATTTTGCTTTTCCCTTCACCCATAGCCACGTGATAATGTGGCATACTGTTTTTCCCCAAAGACAGCCACACCATCATATATGCCAACGTGTAATGTGATGTTGACATGCCTCCATTAAGACACAGGGTTTATGTTCTCTTTCATTAAGCTTGGGCAGAGTTTTCAAATTGCCTCAACCAACGAAATGCAGAAACGATACAGGATAATTTCCAAGACTAAGTCAGTTAAGGCCACATGGCTTTCTGCCTGGTGCTTTCTCTTAGAGCACTTGCCTGAAGCAGTGCAGGCCACCGGAGGGTGTACCAGCCCAAAGCCCCAGCTGTGCTCCCTGGTGACATCCAGCACCCGCTGCCAGATACCGAATGAACAAGTCTTCAGATGATTCTGGCATCCAGCCTTTGAGTCTTCGACCTGACATTCTAGAGCCGAGATAAGCTAGTCTGACTATGACTTGCCTAAACTCCTGACCCATAAGAACTGAGAAATAAATGCTTGTTGTCTTAAGACCCTAAGTTTTAGGGTTATTTGTTACACAGTCACCGTAACTAGGACAGACGCTTTCAGATCACTGTTTTACAAACAGATATTCAATAAATATTTGTGTAATGAAACAAATATTGCCAAGCCAAATAAAATAACATGTTGACTTAGCTTACCATTCAGGGGGGACCATGCTTCCATCCACATCCCAAAACGTGTTCTTGCCATTCATTTCAGTTGTATATATAACCCATCGGTGACGACCTGGGTGGAAAGATAAACATTTATAAAGATGTGAGGAAATAAACACAACCTTTAAAAAAAAAAAAAAAGTATAATTCTATATCAGAGAACTCTTTTTTTTTAATAAGAGACTTTTATGTGCTTTCACATAAAAGAAACGTTAAAGGAATAGCACCCCGGGTATATCAGTGAGGACAAGCCTCAGGAAGTGTATTGCAAGCTTTCATCAATAGCCCGGAAGCTGCCAAAGCAAAATCCCTACACTGGGACTCAGCCTCACTCTATGGGTGGGACTCAGGCATTTCCCACAGTGGAGAACTCTTGCTTCTCCCCCTGTACCGCTGCCAAGGGAGTAGAGGAGAAAGTAAAGGAGTGTGTTTCCAATTGTTAAGGGTATTCAGGAAATAAAGTGTTCTTCCTGAGACTGGGGCAGGAGAAATGTATTCACAGCAATCATACTTGAATTATATGTTTCCATATAAATATTTTTAAATGACCACCAGAGATCCTCTTGGAAACTGGTGATCACACATAACAGGCAAACATTATAAATGATGGTTAGATAAATAGGATAGCTCCTGTCATCAAAACAGTATGGCTGCATTTTTTTATTTAACAAATTTCTGTGAAATAGTTGGGGATCTAACTACAATTTACACAGCTGTTTCTTGGAGCACGTTGGTGGTTCAGTCAGTTAAGAGTCTGACTCTTAATTTTGGCTCAGGTCATGATTTCATGGTTAGTAAGCTCAAGCCCCACACTGGGCTCTGCACTGACAGCATGGAGCCTGCTTGGGATTCTGTCTCCCTCTCTCTGCCTCTCTCCTATTTGCTATCTCTCTCTCAAAATAAATTTCAAAAATAAACTTTAAATAAATAAATAGATAACTATTTCTATTGGGTCCTTAAGTTGAGCATCAACCTGGATTCTAATCAATACTCTGTCACTTATTATTAATGAGTTTTAGGCAAATTTTATGAGCCTCAGTTTCTTTACCTATTAAAAGTGGATGAATACAGGGCAGTTGGCTGGCTCAGTCAGTACAGCATGAGACTCTTGAACTCAGGGTTGTGAGTTTGAGCCCCATGATGGGCACAGAGCTTACCTTAAAAAAAAAAAAAAAAAAAAAAAAAAAAGTGGGAGGGTGCTGCCTGGCTGGCTGAGTTGGTGGAGCATGGGACTCTTGATCTCAGGGTTTTAAGTTCAAGATCCTCACTGGATGTAGAGGTTATTGAAAAATAAAATCTTGGGGCGCCTGGGTGGCGCAGTCGGTTAAGCGTCCGACTTCAGTCAGGTCACGATCTCGCGGTCCGTGAGTTCGAGCCCCGCGTCAGGCTCTGGGCTGATGGCTCGGAGCCTGGAGCCTGTTTCCGATTCTGTGTCTCCCTCTCTCTCTGCCCCTTCCCCGTTCATGCTCTGTCTCTCTCTGTCCCAAAAATAAATAAAAAACGTTGAAAAAAAAATTTTTTTTAAAAAAGAAAAATAAAATCTTTAGGAGCAACCAGGTGGCTCAGTTGCTTAAGCGTCCAACTCTTGGTTTCAGCTCAAGTCATGATCTCATGGTTCACGGGTTTGAGCCCTGAGTCCAGCTCTGTGCTGACAGGGCACAGCCTGCTTGGGCTTCTCTCTCTCCCTCTCTCTCTCTGCCTGCCCATCCCCTGCTTGAATAAATAAAAAAACATTAAAAAAATCTTTAAGAAAATGTTTTTTAAAAAAATCTTAAAAAACAAAAGTAGATGATTATACTTACATCTTAAGTTTGCTATGAAAATTAAATATCACACATAGACACCTGGTTTAGCATTGGGCAAAAAAGCGCATAATAAATATCAATTCCTTCCACTGCTCCCTTACTGCCCCTAACCCCACAAATAGAAAATACTGAATTCATCCCTATAGTGGGTTGTAAGGCAATAAACAAAAAGCAATCTGCATTTACTTTACAGAATTTTCCTGGGTAAATACATAATCAACAAATATCAAGGAATGCTATTTAAGTATGACCTTCTCAGGGCTTCTGGGTGGCTCACTCAGTTAGGTGTCCAACTTCAGCTCAGGTCATGATCTCACAGTTTGTCAGTTCAAGCCCCCAATCTGGCTCTCTGCTGTCAGCGCAGAGCCCACTTCTATCCCCCTCTGCCCCTTTCCAGATCATGCTTGTGCACATGCTCTCTCTCTCAAAAATAAATAAACATTTAAAAAAGATAAAAATAGGGGCACCTGGGTGGCTTAGTTGGTTAAGCGTCTGACTTTGGCTCAGGTCACGGTCTCACGGCTCATGAGTTCAGACCCCGCGTCAGGCTCTATACTGACAGCTCAGAGCCTGGAACCTGCTTCAGATTCTGGGTCTCCCTCTCTTTGCCCCTCCCCACTCATGCTCTGTCTGTCTCTCTCTCAAAAATAAATAAACATGAAAAAAAAGTCTTGTTAAAAAAGATCAAAATAAATGTGACCTTATCTATTAAAGGAAATACAGATTTCAAGTGCAACTAAGAGCCTCTGGAGCCCATGCCTTTGAGGGCGCTCCTCTGGCATGCCTGAGCCTCTCCCGGCAGCCACTAGGTTGCTTCTACACCATCCTGGAGCCTTCTCCCAAGCCCTGGATCAAATGGAAACAATAGAGCTTTCTGCAGAAAAAAATAAAATTTCAAGATTTGCTTCTTCCATTAGAGAAATCAATTTTGAGAATAAGTAACTAATAGTAAAGTGTAATCCAACGAGGCAGGGGAGTGGGAATGTGAAGGCACATGGAGAAACCTTGGAAAAGATTTCACAGTTAGGCCATGATGACAGAGAAGAGCCTTAACAATCTCACAATATATACATCAAAATTTTAAATGTGCATACTTAGACTCAGCAATTCCACTCCTAGGAATTTATTCTTGGAATATTTAAACAAATGAATGTGGATGTAGTTACCAGCAAGTCACTGCAGCATTGTTTCTAATAGCAAAAGGTTGAAGGCAATCAATCTAAATGTCTATCAATAGTGAAGTGTTTGAAAAAATAATGATTCTTCCATACAGTTGAGAATTGTGTTGCTATTAAAATGAATGTTGCTGGGCGCCTGGGTGGCTCAGTCGGTTGAGCACTGGACTTTGGCTCAGGTCACGATCTCACAGTCTGTGAGTTCAAGCCCAGCGTCGGGCTTTGCCCTGACAGTGAGGAGCCTGTTTGGAACTCTCTGTCCCAATCTCTCTCCACCCCTCCCCTACTCACTCTCTCTCTCTCTCTCTCAAACAAAAACCAACATAAAAAAAAAAAAAAAAAAGAATGTTAAATTTTTTTTTAAATGAAAAAACACAAACAAATATCCAAAGAATGCTGTAGATAAATCCAACTTAGTAATATGGAGAAATGGGCCATTATTTTTAAGTAAAAATATTTCTGTTTACACACAACATACATAATCCCATGAAATTAAAAAGAAAGTGTATGTTGGTTTATACACTCATTAAAGAAGCTCCTAGTATATTATAGGCATTTCTATATTATAGAAAACAGAGTCAAATCCAGTCTCAATCTCACTCCCATTATTTATATCAAAAAGTATTGTACTCACCAAAAAATTGCTTGTTGTCCTCATAGTATTTGTTTCCATATTTGTCTTCCCCCACTAATGTACCAACCCTCACATCGTTTGCCCTGTTAATATCAAAAGAAAACACATTTTAGAATGATTATTTGTTCAAAACACAAAATACAGTGAGTATAACAACTTTCAGTCAGTCAAGGCTGCTGCACCAACGAGAAAAATGAAGAAATCTGGGGATGGTCACTAGTTGTTCACCTCTAGCCTTCATCTCCAGGATTAAGCCACCCACTGTTGAAGAATCAAGCTTTCAGGTAAGAGCTCTAGAATCCCTACTCATGTGGCCCCCAGCACCACGTAGACAGGTAAGACAGATCAGAAAAGACAGATCGACTCAACCGATATGCTTAAATTACACTAAATATACAGACGCAATATCTTCAAGTTACAAGACTACTTTTATCTATTATCCCTACTAGACCTTGAGGACTGGAGTTAGCAAAAACCCTCAGGAAATCAGGAGGCCAAAGTATTTCATCTGAAAATGATTCGAATGTCTCCAGGCTTTCATTCGATTGTGGGTCTCCGATTCGATTTCCGCGAACAATGTTGCTCCCCCAATTCAAAGAATGTGAGGACTAGCAGGGACCATTATGATCTTACTGCACAGAGGAAACTGAAGGCCAGTGAAGGGAAAAACTTTCCCAAGGTCACACTGTGAATACTGGACAAAGCTCACTCCTCTCCACGAAGCCGGCCGGGCAGCCCACACGCCCTCGACTCTTAGAGCTCGGTCTCTAAACCTGGTTTTGATCTTGTCTCAAGGAGACAGCTCCCCCCCCCCCCCCCCCCCCCCCCCCCCCCCCCCCGCCACACACATACACTTCGTCTTGGGGAAGCCGGGTAGAGATTGGGTGGATTGTCCTTGACAAAAATTGCGAATTCTCCAAGGGGACCCAAGCCCAGGGCTCTTTCCGAGAAACCAGCTAACTCAAGTCCAGTCCCGGAGGCCAAGAGCATGGCTCTGACCACCCACCTGAAGAAAACTCGTAGATAGCCGCGGAGGCCACCGTGGCCGCTGAGCTGCTGCAGCCCGCGTTTCAGGACCTGCAGGAACTCCATCTTGTCCCGTAGGACCAGCCCCCCGGGTGCTACGCTCAAAGTGCACCGGGAGGAAGCGAACACTGCAGCACTGTGCCTACCACAAAATATTCCGACTCGCGCACGCGCGCGAGATACGCAGAGATGGTTCTACGCATGTGCGGGGCTAGCGCCCCTCTGCGCGACCACTTTACGGTTTCCGGAAAAACGCTCGGCTAGTTTCCCCGGGAAGCAAAGGCGCGATGAACTTTGAACAGCCGTCGGGGTCTTTATTTAGAGCGCGGGGCAGCTGGTGGTGAGCTCATGTAGACTAGGCTTCCGCAGATGGAGGTTCTTTCTTTGGGGACCTCAGTTTCCTCATCTAAAATGATTGGCTCAGGCTACTTCAGAAATTCTAGCGCAAAGATTCTTAATTTTTTTTAATGTTTATTTTTGACACAGAGAGAGACAGAGCATGAACGGAGGAGGGGCAGAGAGAGAGGGAGACACAGAATCCTAAGCAGGCTCCAGGCTCTGAGCTGTCAGCACAAAGCCCGACGCTGGGCTCGAACCTACAGACTGTGAGATCAAGACCTAAGCCGAAGTCGGGCGCTCAACCGACTGAGCCACCCAGGCGCCCCATCTAGCGCCAAGATTCTTTAGAAACAAAATACCAATAATGAATTCAATATTGAGCACAAATGATATTGAGTACATTCAATACTAAGTACATATACTAGCGTTGTGTCATTGTGTAAGCAGGGGAGCGAGGAGAAGGTATAGAAAAGTATAAGGTTAAATCTGCTCTCAAGAATTTAGTTGAAAAGTTAAAATTCGAAACTTAAACACTTAAAATATATTAGAAAACTAAATCGTGCATGAGACTTAAAATTGTTAAATAATAAAGAAGGATATTTAATGAATATTATTTATAATTTTCCAGTGGCGATTTTATGATTTTACATAATATGCTTTTAAACCTGTATTCCCATCAACTAACATTCTCCTTGATTCTCAACTATTTGAGATGAGAAATTTAGTACATGGGCACCTCCTTCACCTCTTCTCATTCTTTCCTCTTCCAGAATCTAGTCTGCCATATCATTTCATTTGTTTTTTTTCAACATTTATTTTGGGGACAGAGAGAGACAGAGCATGAACGGGGGAGGGGCAGAGAGAGAGGGAGACACAGAATCAGAAACAGGCTCCAGGCTCTGAGCCATCAGCCCAGAGCCTGACGAGGGGCTCGAACTCACGGACCGCAAGATCGTGACCTGGCTGAAGTCGGACGCTTAACGACTGCGCCACCCAGGCGCCCCTGCCATATCATTTCTTTAAAAAGGTCAAGGTTTGTAAGATTTACATTCAAATCTGTAACTGCAAGCTTTCATAATTGTCTATAAGAATTAAAAAATTGAAACAATATTATTTCTTGAAAGGACCAAGTAACATGACTAGACCCAGAGAAGGGATTTAATTATATGCTATTAAATCTTCAACCTCAAAGCAGAAACTTCCAAATATCAGGATCAGATTTTTTTAGATTCCATCAATTCCTCAAAATCATGTCACATTTGAATTTGTTCAACTGTGACACTTCATGCACTTTTTTGTTTTCAGAAAAATTCCATGTGATACATTTCTGTATACCTATGAGCTTTTTAAAAAACAATCATGGCCAGTTGGGGGGGTTGGAACCATAATCATCTGGGTGCACCTGGGTGGCTGTTGAGGGTGGGACTTCAGCTCAGGTCACCATCTCACAGTTAATGAGTTAGAGCCTACGTCGCACTTGATGCTGTCAGTGCAGAACCCACTTCAGATCCTCTGTCCCCCTCTCTGCACCTCCTCCACTCACACGCTCTCAAAAATGAAAAAACATTTATAAAAATAAATAACCATCTTACCATTATCTCACCTCAAGAAGTTAATAATTTTTATATACTCAAATATCCTCCGAGGAGTGTTTATATTTCAGCAATTGTTTCATAATATGTATTTTTAAAGATTTTATTTTTTAAGTAATCTCTACATCCAATATGGGCCTTGAACTCACAACCCCAAGATCGTGAGTTACCTGCTCCACTGACTGAGTCAGCCAGGCTCCCCTACAATATTTTTACTTTGTCCAAATAAGGTCCATATATTGTAGCATCTTTTTTTTTCTTTTGTGTCAAAAAACACAGCATAAAATGGATTACCTTAACCATTCTTTTTTTTTTTGAGAAAGGGTGGGAAGGGGAAGAAAGAGAGGGGGACAGAGGATTGAAACCCTCTCTGTGCTGACAGCAGAGAGCCCTGTGTGGGGCTTGAACTCATGAACCGTGAGCTCATGAGCTGAGCCGAAGTCAGATGCTTAACTGACTAAGCCACCCAGGTGCCCTTTGACCCTTCTTAAGTGTACTGTACTTATGCTTACATACAGTTAACACTATATGCACATTGTTGTTCAGCAGATCTCTAGAAACTTTGCATCTTGCAAAACTGAAACTCTGTGTGCATTGAACAACTCCCCTTTCCCTCTATCTCCAACCTCCAGCAACCACCATTCTATCTTCTGTTTCTGAAAGTTTGGTCACTTCAGATCCCTGCTATAAGTAGAATCATGTAGTACTCGTCTTTCTGCAGCTAGCTTATTTTACTGAGAAAACGTCCTTAAATTTAATCCATGTTGTAGCATATGTCAGGATTTCCTTCTTTTTAAAGGCTGAATAATATTCTATTACATGTACATATCACACTTTCTTTATCCATTCATCTTTTGATGGACATTTCAGGTTACTTCTATTGCTTGGCTAATGTAGATAATGCTGCGATAAACATAGGAGTACAAATATCTCTTCCAGATTCTGTTTTCCAGTCTTTTGGATGGATCCCCAGCATACTACATGTGTTTTCTGCTCTATACCTAGGGAGCCCTTCCCTAGGGTTTCTTGCTTCTTCAAATCTTGGCTCTGTCACTTACTAGCTATACTGGGCAAGTTGCTTAGCTTCTCTAAGCCCTACTTTACTCATTTGTAAAATGGGATTAATAATATTGCCTACATTATGGGATCATTGTGAGGATTAAATAAGAGCAGGCACATAAAATACTTAACCCAGTGCCTGGTATTATTATAAGTACTCAACAAACATTAGTTTGATAAATTACTTTAAAAAAATTTTTTTAGACACAGCACGTGAGCAGAGGAGAAGGGCAGAGGCAGAGAAGGAGAGAATCTTAAGTAGGCTTCACACTCAGTGAGGAGCTCGATAAGGGGCTTGATTTCACAACTGTGAGACCTGAGCTGAAATCAAGAGTTGGACGCTTAACTGAGCCACCCAGGCACCCCTTGAGACATTAAAAAAAAAATGTATGTAGGAAATAAAATTTCCCTTTTGACTGATCATTTACTTGGACATAGAATTTTAGGCTCAAAATGAATTCTAGGACATGGAATTCTTGTAGAACCTTGGAAATACTGTTCCATTGCCTCCTAATATCTGATATCATTGATAAAAGTCTTTCTGCCAATCTGATGCAGTGACGCTTGAACAACACAGGTCAGAGGTGCTGACCACCTCCCCTCCATGCAGTTGAAAATCCACATATAACTTTTGACTCCCTAAAAACTTAACTACTAATAACCTACTGTTGACTGGAAGCCTTACCGATAATATAAACAGCCAGTTAACACAAGCTTCTATGTATTATATAATTTATTCTTACACTAAAGTAAGCTAGAGAAAAGAAAATATCAATAAAATCATAAAGAAAATACATTTACAGTACTGTAAAAAATTGGCATTTAGGGCGGCCGGGTGGTTCAGTCAGTTGAGTGTCTGAATTCGGCTCAGGTCATGAACTCATGGTTCATGGGTTCGTTCAATCCCCACATCGGGCTCTGTGCTGACAGCTTGGAGCCTGGAGCCTGCTTTAGATTCTGTGTCTCCTTCTCTCTCTCTGCCCCTCCCCTGCTCACACACTCTCTCTCTCTCTCAAAAATAAATATTAAAGGGGTGCCTGGGTGGCGCAGTCGGTTAAGCGTCCGACTTCAGCCAGGTAACGATCTCACGGTCCGTGAGTTCAAGCCCCGCGTCAGGCTCTGGGCTGATGGCTCAGAGCCTGGAGCCTGTTTCCGATTCTGTGTCTCCCTCTCTCTCTGCCCCTCCCCCGTTCATGCTCTGTCTCTCTCTGTCCCCAAAATAAATAAACGTTGAAAAAAAAATTTAAAAAAAAATATTAAAAAAATTTTTTTAATTGGCATTTAAATGGACCCTTGTAGTTTAAACCTGTGTTGTTCAAGGGTCAACAATTATTTATTCCTTTGCAAGAAACTTGTTTTTCAGATTTTTCTGTTTGTCTTTAAAGTTCTGAAATTTCTTGGGGTGCCTGGGTGGCTCAGTTGGTTGAGTGCCCAATTCTTGATTTCTACTCATGTTGTGATCTCATGGTCCATGAGTTCAAGCCCCACATAGGGCTCAGTGCTGACAGTGCAGAATCTACCTTGGATTCTCTCTCTCTCCTTCTCTCTCTGTTCCCCCCCTGTGTGCACTTGCGCGCTGTCTCTCTCCCTCTCTCTCTCTCCCTCTCTCAAAATAAGTAAATGAACATTTTTTTTTTTTAAGTTCTGAAATTTCATGTAGATGTATCTTGGGCTTTTTCTGGCTGATCCTTGGTGGAATTCAACAGCATCTTTAAATTTGGAGATGTGTCATTGTTAGTTGTAGAAATTGTTCTTTTGATACTTTCCCCTATCCATTTCTGGAATCTGGATATTAGGTGACTATTTGTCCTTCTGGATTGATCTTTTATGTTTTAAATTTTTACCTGCATATTTTCCATTTCTATGTCCGCATTTTATATTCTGAGCCACTCCTTCCCCTTTATGTAGCAGTCCACTAATTTGTTCCTTATGTGGGTACAGTCAAGACTGTCTTGGTAGATTTTCTTCCATTTCAACATTTTTGTATTTTATTTCAAGGACTCTTTCTTAACGTCTGATTGCTTTTTTTGTCATAGTACCCTGTTCTGATTTTTGTCGTTAGATTGATATTAGTTTTATTATTACAGAGCCAAAGAAACCTGAAGAGATATGTAGAATCCATTCAAATAATACTTTCCTGCTCATGTGAACAAAAATATTGCCAAAACCCTTCATTCTGTCTTTAACAATCTAATTTGCTGTTTAGCCCTTCCATTTTTTTTCTTTTTAAGAATTGAATACATTGAACATATGTACATGGTCAGAAGAATCATATAGGACTGCTTCCTTATGCAATTTCCAACTCCCAAAATCAATCTGGGAGTCATTTCAACCATTTAGCTGTCTATTTTGCTATTCACTAACATATTGCTAGATTACATTCTTACATTGTTTCTAGAGTTTTAAAATTTTAGCTAGAAGATAAGAATTTAGGTCTTTGATAACACCACACACACACACACACACACACACACACACACACACACACACCACATATATTCATGTTTCATTCTCCCAATACAATTTACTGAATTTTCTGGTACGTATCTATTTAAGGGCCAATTTGTGCTTAACAATCTCTGAAGGACTTATTCCCCTCCTCTAGATACAGGAAATTGTAGAAATGTAGAAATGTCTAAGAGTGCTTCATTTTTTCCCATTTAAGGACTGTTTTTCTATCAAATATTGTGAAATATACATATAAAACTGTCCAATCTTAAAGGTCTACAACCAAGCCTATGAGAACACTATATGTGATGGATCATTTTCCAAAAGTGGCCGCAAAAAAAATTCTGGTTCCTTACACTGTTCCAGAATTTTGCCACTGTCTCATCAAGAGGTATAGTTTATTTTATCTCCCTCTGAACTTGAGAGGCCTTTGTGTCTGCCTCAATGAATAAAATGACACAGAAGCAATGAGGGTGGAACCCTCATGGATGAGATTAGTATCTCCAGAAGAGGTTCCAGAGAGATCCTTAGCCCCTTCCATTATGTGAGGACACTGAGAAGGCAGCAATCTGCAACCCGTGGCAAGAAGTCACTAGAACTTGACCAGACTGGCACCTAGATCTCGGACTTTAAGCCTCCAAAACTGTGAGAAATATATGTTTGTTGTTTATAAGCCACCTGTTGTTGAAAGCCAACCTCTGTGCTCCAGAGCCAAAGCATAACACAAAGACATAGTATGGGGACACAGAGGAACGATAGTTTATTACCTTGCCAGGCAAAGGAGGCTGCAGCTGGCTAATGCCTTCAAAAGTGCACACCTGCCCTTTATTATAGGAAAATATAGGATCTGGGCGGTTTTTTTTTTTTTTAAACTTTTTTTTTTTTTTTTAACGTTTATTTCTTTTTGAGACAGAGAGAGACAGAGCATGAACGGGGGAGGGGCAGAGAGAGGGAGACACAGAATCGGAAACAGGTTCCAGGCTCTGAGCCATCAGCCCAGAGCCCGACGCGGGGCTCGAACTCACGGACCGCAAGATCATGACCTGAGCCGAAGTCAGCCACTTAACCGACTGAGCCACCCAGGCGCCCCTAGGATCTGGGCGGTTTTGAGAGGAATCTGGTACATGCTGCCAGCCACATTTGTCATGTCTTTAAGGTGGTTTCATGACCAGTGCTAGTGCTGACCATCCGAGTCTCGTTACTAAGTATACATTGAGGTCAGCGAGATGCCAATACAGATACTGGGTTCCTGGAACAAAGGATTCTACAGAAAAACAAGTGAAAGGGAGGAGGAGGCTTCAAGAATGAGGAAGAGAAAAGTTTGTTCAGTTTAAAGTCAAGCCTTGCCTGGGACGCCTGGGTCGCTTAGTCGGTTAAGCATCCAACTCTTGATTTGGGCCCAGGTCATCATCTCACAGTTCGTGAGTTCCGGTTCTGTGCTGAAAGTGGGGAGCCTGGTTGGGATTCTCTTTCCCTCTCTCTTTGTCCCTCCCTCACTCACACATGCTCTCTTGTTCATTCTCTTTCTCTCAAAATAAATAAACTTTAAAGTCAAGCCCTGCTAAAGTGTTAGCATGTCCATCTTAATTTCCATCCATCTTTACATCTATAGTGGTTGCACACCCAGTCTGGTATTTTGTTATAGTAGCCCAAACAGAGGAAGACAAGCTAGGTCACAAGACTGTCTGTCTGGCTTCCGTCTGTCTCTCCTCTTTCTGTCTCTCTCATCACTTGTGCCAATTGCCACATGGAAATTATCTTTCATTTCTCACAAAGAGAGGAGTCCATGTCTATAGTTGAGTAGTTTTCTTAGCCCTTCCCCCCCCCACATAAGTTTAAAGGTTCAAAAGGTGTCTTTTGTACTGTTCTGTATCTTTTAGTCCAAAATGATACAATTGTTACAACTTCTTACAATTTATTTTTTTTATTATTACATTTATTTATTTTTAAATGTTTAATTTTGAGAGGGGGTGAGAGAGTGATGGAAGAACACAGAGAGAGGGAGACAGAGAATCCCAAGCAAGATCCATGCTGTCAGCACGGAGCCCCATGCGGGGCTGGAACTCATGAACCATGAGATCATGACCTGAGCAGAAACCGAGTCAGAAGCTCATCAGACTGAACCACCCAGGTTCCCCTGTTTATTTATTTTTTTTAATTTAAATTTTAGTTAACATACAGTGCAATATTGTTTTTAGGAGCAGAATTCAGTGATTCATCACTTACATACAACACCCAGTGCTTATCACAAGTACCCTCCTTAGTATCCATCACCCATCTAGCCCATCTCCCACCAATCTCCCTCCAATAACATAGTTTGTTCTCTATTATTAAGAGTCCCTTGTGGTTTGTTTCCCTCTTTCCTGTTTTCTCCCCCACTTCCCATATGTTCATCTGTCGTTTCTTTTTTTTTTTTTTTTTAACGTTTACTTATTTTTTTTTAATTTTTTTTTTCAACGTTTATTTATTTTGGGGACAGAGAGAGAGAGAGAGAGAGAGCATGAACGGGGGAGGGGCAGAGAGAGAGGGAGACACAGAATCGGAAACAGGCTCCAGGCTCTGAGCCATCAGCCCAGAGCCTGACGCGGGGCTCGAACTCACGGACCGTGAGATCGTTACCTGGCTGAAGTCGGACGCTTAACCGACTGCGCCACCCAGGCGCCCCCATCTGTCGTTTCTTAAATTCCACATATGAATGTAATCATATGGTATTTGTCTTTCCCTGATTGACTTATTTTGCTTAGCATTATATATTCTACCTCCATCCGTGTCATTGCAAATGGCAAGATTTCATTCTTTTTGATGGCTGAGTAATATTCTATTGTATATATTTATCCATTCATCAGTTGATGGACATTTGGGCTCTCTCCATAGTTTGGCTATTATTGATAATGCTGATAAAAACATTGGGGTGCATGTACTCCTTCGAATCTGTATTTTTTTAATCCTTTGGGTTAATATCTAATAGTGCAATTGCTGTAGTTCTATTTTTAGTTTCTTCAGGAAACATCACACTGTTCTCCAGAGTGGCTGCACCAGTTTGCATTCCCACCAACAGTGCAAGAGGGTTCCCTTTTCTCTGCATCCTCACCAAAACCTGTTGTTTGTGTTGTTAATTTCAGCCCTTCTGACAGGTGTGAGGTGATATCACATTGTGGTTTTAATTTGTATTTCCCTGATGATGAGTGATGTTGAGCATCTTTCCATGTGTCTGTTAACTATCTGGATGTCTTCTTTGGAAAAGTGTCTATTCATGTCTTTTGCCCATTTCTTAACTGGACTATTTGTTTTCTGGATGTTGAGTTTGATAAGTTCTTTAAAGATTTTGGATACTCTTTATCAGATATGTCGCTTGCAAATATCTTCTCCCATTTTGTTGGTTGCCTTTCAGTTTTATTGTTTCCTTCACTATGCAGACGCTTTTTATCTTGATGAAGTTCCAATAGTTCCTGTTTGCTTTTGTTTCCCTTACCTCAGCAATGTGTCTAATAAGAAGTTCCTGAGGCCGAGGTCAAAGAGGATTCTCCCCTAGGATTTTGATGGTTTCATGCCTCACATATAGGTCTTTCATTCATTTTGAATTTATTTTTGTGTATGGTGTTAGCAAGTGGTCCAGTTTTTTTTTTTTAATTTTTTTTAACGTTTATTTATTTTTGAGACAGAGAGAGAGCATGAACGGGGGAGGATCAGAGAGAGGGAGACACAGAATCTGAAACAGGCTCCAGGCTCTGAGCTGTCATTACAGAGCCCGACGAGGGGCTCGAACTCACGGACTGTGAGATCATGACCTGAGCCGAAGTCAGCCGCTTAACCAACTGAGCCACCCAGGCACCCCACAAGTGGTCCAGTTTCATTCTTCTACATGTCGCTGTCCAGTTTTCCCAACACCATTTTATTGAAGAGACTTTTTTCCATTGGATATTCTTTCCTTTTTGTCAAAAATGAGTTGACCATATAGTTGTGGGTCCATTTCTGGGGTTTCTATTCCATTCCATTGATCTATGTGTCTGCTTTTGTGCCAGTACCATACTATCTTGATGACTACAGCTTTGTGATATAGCTTGAAATCTGAAATCATGATGCCTCTAGTTTTTTCTTTTTCAGTGTTGCTTTGGCTATTTGGGGTCTTTTGTGGTTCCATACAGATTTTAGGATTGTTTGTTCTAGCTCTGGTGGTATTTAGAAAGAGATTGCATTAATTGTGTAGATTGCTTTGGGTAGTATACACATTTTTTTTTTAATTTTTTTTTCAACGTTTATTTATTTTTGGGACAGAGAGAGCCAGAGCATGAACGGGGGAAGGGCAGAGAGAGAGGGAGACACAGAATCAGAAACAGGCTCCAGGCTCTGAGCCATCAGCCCAGAGCCCGACGCGGGGCTCAAACTCACGGACCACAAGATCGTGACCTGGCTGAAGTTGGACGCTTAACCGACTGCGCCACCCAGGCGCCCCGGGTAGTATACACATTTTAACAATGCTTGTTCTTCCAATCCATGACCATGGAATGCTTTTCCATTTCTTTGTGCCCTCTTCAATTTCTATAGTTTTCAGAATATAGATCTTTTACCTCTTTAGTGGAGTTTATTCCTAGGTATCTTATTGTTTCTTATGTATCAATTTATGAACAACTCTATGAGACAAAGACCCATCAGGAAATCTTGTCAAGATGGGCTCTTCTCTACACTGGGCTTCTGAGGCTGCTGAGCTATATCCTTTCTCAAGAATGGCTGCAACATTTCTGGTTCTGCATGCTCTTCCAGATGTTTGCCACTCCTGCACAACAGCCACTATCAACCTCCAGATGTGTGTGATTCCAAAAATTCCAACCCCTGCCCTTTGAGCTGACCCAGCTGTGACTGTAATGGAGTAGAAAAGTGGTCCATGCCAAGCTCTGACCTCATTGTAGATTCCTAAGCATAACAAGTATTTTAAATCACTAAGTTTGAGTGGTTTGTTACAAAGCAAGAGAATTAAACACTATTAATACTTTGAAAGCCCCTTGTATGTTCCTCGTTTGTATCTTCTTCCTAATCCTCTAGAAGTAACTAGTATTCTAAATTTTTTTTTTTTCAACGTTTATTTATTTTTGGGACAGAGAATGAACGGGGGAGGGGCAGAGAGAGAGGGAGACACAGAATCGGAAACAGGCTCCAGGCTCTGAGCCATCAGCCCAGAGCCCGACGCGGGGCTCGAACTCACAGACCGCGAGATCGTGACCTGGCTGAAGTCGGACGCTTAACCGACTGCACCACCCAGGCGCCCCAGTTCTAAATTAAGTACTAATAGGGGTGCCTGGGTGGCTCAGTAGGTTAAGCAGCTGGCTCTTGGTTTCAACTCGGGTCATGATTTCACAGTCTGTGAGTTGGAGCCTTGCAGCAGGGTCTGGGCTGACAGCCAAAACCTGCTTGGGATTCTATCTGCCCCTCCAGTGCTTGTGTTCTCTCTCACTCTCAAAATAAATAAGCTTAAAAAAACTAAGTACTAATAATCCCTCACTTTTTATTGATTTTTAAAAAAGTTTTATTTAAGTAATCTCTACACCCAACATTGAGTTTGAACTGAGGACCCTAAGATCAAGAGTCACACGCTCTTCCAACTGAGCCAGCCAGGTGCCCTTCCTTTAAGTTAATTTCACTACATATATCAGTAACTCTCAACAATGTTATTGTATTTACCTGTTTTCAATAAACAGGTTAAATCATACTTTTGGGCTTACTTTTTTGTACATGACTTTTGGGATTCATTGACACTGGTATTTTGTTCCTTTTTGTGCGTTACATACTAGGCCATTGGGTGTTTGCACTGCTATTTACTTATTCATTCTCCTGTCAATGGGTATTTGGACAGTTTTTCTTTTTTTTTTTTTTTTTGCTTTTACAGTGCAGACGTGAAGACTTTAGTATGCTTCCTGGCACATGTACAAGAGCTTCTGTAGGGTAAATAAGCAGATATGTGCACATACTTTACAATGTAATGTAAATTTACTTTCTGGAGATGGTTATTATCAACAAACACTCCCACCTTCAACACACATCCTGTTGCTTCACATACTCTGCACGTGGTAATTCAACTTCAAATTCTATCATTCCAGTGTTCCTGCCTCTTTAACAGACTTTTCATAATCTCTTATTTCCCCTTCCCAAGCAGATGCTGCAAATCCTAGAGCATTCTGGAGGATGTGTGGTGCAAATCAGGCTGCTCCTCAGCTTTCTCTACTGTAGGCTAAGTCAGCCTTCTCAGGTTTGCTAAAATGATCACCACTAATGTGTTTTCCAGCTTTCAAAATTTTGTGGCTTTCATTTATTTCTCTCCCGTTATTTTTGTCTTTATGAGATAATGCCTTGAACAAACTTTTGGCTGTTTTAATGATGTCTAAGGGAGTTAGAATTAAATGTATGTGTTGGAGGCATGATCTTCCACCATGGATTTTTAAAATTTGTTTTTCATTTCGAAATATTGTTTTGGCTTTGCTTTTATAATTTACTTGGTCTTTTTTGCTATTCCCTTTTCTTGCTTACTTTTTGGTCCTATTTTTTTTTTTCCCTTAAAACCTATCATAATTATAATCTGGATGTGACAATTTTAGAATCTCATACTGTCTTTCAGGGTCTATGTGTGTTGCTTATCTCGGACTTGTTCAAGTGGCTTGTTTCCTTGTGTTTGGTAATTTTGTCATCTCATATATGGGTGAGCTTAATTAGGGGTGAGGTTCTAAATTACGGGTCAGCAAACTATGCCCCAAGGGCCAAGTTTGGTCCATTACCTGCTTTTTAAGTGTTCTACTACACTACAGCCGGGCCCATTCGTTTATGGACTGTCTATAGCTGCTTTTGCACAATAGAGTTGACTAGTTGCTAGACACAGGATGGCCCACAAAGTAAAACAAATATTTACTTCCTGGCCCTTCACAAAAAAGTGTGCCAACTTCTGATCTAAATTATGGATATTTTGGGGGGGGGCCTGGGTGGCTCAGTTAAACGTCCAATGTTGGCTCAGGTCATGATCTCGTGGTTGGGGAGTTCATGCCCCCATGTTGGGCTCTGTGCTGAAAGCTCAGAGCCTGGAGCCTGCTTCAGATTCTGTCTCCCTCTCTCTCTGCCCCTCCCCCACTCACACTCTGTCTCTGAAGAATAAATGTTAAAAAAAAAATTACGGATACTTTTTCCAGAAAAGATGTGTATTTGCTTCTGCCAGAACAGGGAGTGGGGTAGGGGGTGAGGGGCAGAACTCAGGACCTGCACCAACTTTAGACTTCTTTGAAAACTCATGTCAGACTCATGAGCCCAGCAACAGATCAAAGGCCTTCATGGTACCTACTGATTCCACTATATTGCTAGAAGCAGCAATATGGTATCTTCTCTGACTATATTGTTTTGTTTTTTGTTTTTTGTTTTAAATTTTTTTTTCAACGTTTATTTATTTTTGGGACAGAGAGAGACAGAGCATGAACGGGCGAGGGGCAGAGAGAGAGGGAGACACAGAATCGGAAACAGGCTCCAGGCTCTGAGCCATCAGCCCAGAGCCCGACGCGGGCTCGAACTCACGGACTGCGAGATCGTGACCTGGCTGAAGTCGGACGCTTAACCGACTGCGCCACCCCGGCGCCCCATATATTGTTCTGATATTAAGACAGTAAGGAACTTTTTCATTTATTTTTTTTTTTAATTTTTTTTTCAACGTTTTTTATTTATTTTTGGGACAGAGAGAGACAGAGCATGAACGGGGGAGGGGCAGAGAGAGAGGGAGACACAGAATCGGAAGCAGGCTCCAGGCTCTGAGCCATCAGCCCAGAGCCCCACGCGGGGCTAGAACTCAGACTGCAAGATCGTGACCTGGCTGAAGTCGGACGCTTAACCGACTGCGCCACCCAGGCGCCCCTGGAACTTTTTCATTTAAAGCGTGGATCCTTTCAACCTAGAGACACATATCCCTTCGTGGACCTTTTCTTGTATTATCTAATAATTTCCTTACCTCAAGCCTTTGTTTTCTTTAACTCTTGTTATTATAAAATGTTAGGCCTCCTGATTTGATTCTCTAATTTTATTTTTTCTTACTTTATCTTTTGGTTATACTTTCAGGGGGAGTTTCTCAAAAACTTTATCTTCCAACCCTTCTAATGAATCACTTTGGCTATCATTTTTAATTTCCAGGGACAGTTACTTGCCCCAAATTTCCCTTTTCTTTAATGTTTATTCATATTTGAGAGAAAGAGAGAGTGTGAGCGGGGGAGGGGCAGAGAGAGAGGACACACAGACCAAATTTCCCTTTTCAAAGCATCCTGTTCTCATTTAATGGATACAACATCTTTCAAAATATTACCTCTGGAGGTGGATATTTTTAAAAAATTTTTTTAATGTTTATTTTTGAGAGAGACAGAGCATGAGCAGGGGAGGGGCAGAGACAGAGGAAGACACAAATCTGAACCAGGTTCCAGGCTCTGAGCTGTCAGCATAGAACTCACAAACAGATCATGACCTGAGCTGAAGTCAGATGCTTAACCGAGCCACCCAGGTGCCCCTGGAGGTGGATATTTTTCTGATCCCTGGATTATATTTGCCTCCCCTGGGACCTAAGAATGTCTGTTCTTTTAGGTACTGGAGATTTTCCTCAATTATCTAGTGATCCTGGTTCTAAGTTCATATTTAATAGTAGGCACTAAAGACCTGAACAGAAACCCTACGTATATGTATGTATGTATGTCTGTATATATGTGTGTGTATATGTTTATATATATACATATATATAATTTGGAAATTAGTTGGCTTCACTGAAGAGTGATAAAGTAGCAAAGAGGCTTTTCATCAAGGTACAACCAAAAGTGAGTACCTGGAGATCTTTTCTCTAAGGCCAATTAATTTCTCTGAAGAAAAAAAATCCTGGCAGAGAAGCCTATTCCAATGGCCAGCAGTGTGGGAACATGATTAGGGAGCCCATATTCAGAATGCAGATTTTCACTTAATCTGTATTTTCAACCCTTAATATAACTAATCCAAGCTGTTATCCCTGGTACCCTGGAAATCCTCGGCTCTTCCAGTTCATTTCTAAAGAGAATTAACCTCTGCCTCCTGCTCAAAAAGCTGGAAGGACAAAAGTGGTCACTTGACCTGAGGGTAGAAAAAGATAATTCAATAATTCTGTACACAGACCTGCAACCAATCTTTTCTTTTTTTTTTTTTAAACGTCCCAAGCATCATCTCTGAATATGAACACCAGTTCTTCCAGATACCGAGCATCTTTTCTGGCTACTGGCATCTTTCTCAGTGAACTGTCTTTTGCAGGCACTCTGATTACAGCTTCCTTGATTCCGGCTCTGCTAATAAGTCAGTTAGTCTCTCTCTACCTCCATTTTGTTTTCTAAGAATTTACTGAATTTGCTTTCCTTTGATTTCTTGTTTTCGGTTTCATTTCTCATTGTGTGGTTACACTTTACACATTGTATTATTTTACTAAGACTTCAGGAGAGAGAATAAATTAATAGTTAATCTGCAGTTTTAGCTGAAAGTCTTCAAACTGAGTTGTAAATAATCCTAAAATACTGGATATGGAAATGTTTTCCATGCATTTCCCTTCCTAGAAGTACTTTAATAAATTCTGTTAGAGATTTCTTAACAGAACAAACAAATGGATGATCAAACACTCTGAAATCAAATAAATCGACATTTTTAATGGTCACATTTTAATAGAGTTTTAAAAATACTTCCAAATATAACTACAAATTTATTCAGGAAAAATACCTGAAAGAAAAATGTATCTTAATTAACCATTAGTATATTATTTTAAAGAATTATTTTCCTGAATCCTTGGCTTACTTCAATGGGTTTATAAAGATATAAACCTACTGATTTTTCCATTTGAATATTTTATACTAAATGTAGTTTTTCCCAGTTGATAATTATAAATAAAACTGTTGATAAAAATTACATTTAAAATAGGGGGAAAAATTTCCCTTAATAAGTTGGTAAAGACTGAAAGTTGACACTTTTAAACTTCTGATTTACTATAAAGTAACAATTAGTAAAATCCACATCCTCCCCTAAATTCAGCTTTTCTTCTGTTGCAAAAATCTTTATAAAAATGTACTCTGAGTGCAATAAAATCTCCATATTTTTAAAAAATCAACAAATAGATAAACCAAAATTCATTATGACAATCAGAGCAAGGAAAGATTTAACAGTTAATCAGGTTTGCTGAGGAAAACATTACTGTGGAA
Source organism: Prionailurus bengalensis (assembly GCF_016509475.1). Lineage (NCBI taxonomy): Eukaryota > Metazoa > Chordata > Mammalia > Carnivora > Felidae > Prionailurus > Prionailurus bengalensis. The sequence continues at coordinate 116,307,372 of NC_057358.1, forward strand.
GGCATCCAGGGAGTCTAAAATGGTTTTGTTGTGGCAACAAGGCTTCAGGTTGATGTGCATACTCTTGTTAAAATAGCTTTCCCTCCTTTAGGGTGAAATATCAAATATCAGTGCATATTCCTTTACATGTTAAAAAACGTAAATTTTTGAAAATTACCAATTTGCTTTAAAATAATTGTTTAACTCACCTTGAAAACACAGACTGGCTATGAGAAATCCATTATTTAACAAATTGGGTATTTCTAAGGCCCTAAAAGAAACTGGCTAAAACTCATGGAAGGGTCAGGAAGTTATAAGGCAGGTCAGGAAAGAGGGAGAGAAGTCAAATGCCGTTTGTGGAATGGAAAAGCAATAATTTTAATATCCATTTGGAAATACTGAAACATTTGGGGTTCAGTCTCTACTACTTTAAAACATAGCAGTAAACCAAAAATATTAAAACATGAACCCTACCTCATTCTCAAAAACAATTTTCTGCTACATACATAAATAAAAAGTGCTTGTAACTAATAATATACAACACTAAAAAAAAGTCTTGAGATCATAAATGGCCTATGTCTCATTGCCAGCAATGAGAGTGGTATATGCTAAAGGTTCCATAATATTTACAAAAGACAAAAAATATATATATTCAGTTATTATTTCCTATGGTTCTAATGTTACCATTATGTCACTGAGAATGAAAGAATCTTCTTTTACGTGGTAATTAAAACAGATTATATATTAAGAGTAAAATGCAAGGAAATCCTCCTTAGGTATTTCTGACAATTAAGTGTTTGTACTAGTTCATAATGAAAAATATGAATAGAACACAATTCTGGAAAAAAAAAGACTAATTTATTTGTTTTATAAGATAAAATATAATAAGAGATCTTAGTGTAGATGCCAAGAAGTGACAGCTTAAGGTGTCCTCTTAACCAAGAATAAATTCATAATATTTCTTATTCACTTAAATAAGGCAGGAAAGGACATTTTGATTCCTGATACCTGCCCAGTCACTTCAAAAATTCTTAAGAAGTTAAAATAAAAACACCTTGGTTTTTGGTTACTCTTTAAAGTCAAAATTTCCAGATACCCTGGAAGTAACTAGTTTAATTTGGTGTCATTTTGTGTTCCAGGAAAGAACAGTAAGTTTACACTGATATCTCAGATTTCAAATGCTGTGACCAATTATTTGTGAGTTATAATCTGCAGGTTCCATTTTTAAAATATGTGGGATGACACTGTCAATTCGTACATTGCCAATGAGGCCTTTGAAAAACAATTCTTCAGTGATAGTAGCATTCATCAATCGCAAAGCTGGTAATCTAAGTAGTAGTCTGGACAACCTGAAAAATAAAGGGGAAGGAAAAAACAAGGGGTAAATAAAAAAGAGATTTAGTAGAAAACTAGGAGCAATTTCTGCATGTACCTGGTTGAAGTCTAATTTAATAAAGATCTAATTTTCACCAGTTAAAATAAAAACTTAAATAAAATAAAAACTTAAATAACTTAAAATAAACTTAAAATAAATAACTTAAAATAAACTTAAAATAAATAACTTAAAATAAAACTTAAAATAAAAACTTATTCTCGGGGTGCCTGGGTGGCTCAATTGGTTAAGTGTCCGACTTTAGCTCAAGTCATGATCTCACGGTTTGTGAGTTCGAGCCCCGTGTCAGGCTCTGTGCTGACAACTTGAAGCCTGCTTTGAATTCTGTATCTCCCTCTCTCTTCCCCATCCCTGCTCATGCTCTGTCCTCTTTCTCAAAAATGAATAAACATTATGGGGCGCCTGGGTGGCGCAGTCGGTTGAGCGTCTGACTTCAGCCAGGTCATGATCTCGCGGTCCGTGAGTTTGAGCCCCGCGTCAGGCTCTGGGCTGATGGCTCAGAGCCTGGAGCCTGTTTCCGATTCTGTGTCTCCCTCTCTCTCTGCCCCTCCCCCGTTCATGCTTTGTCTCTCTCTGTCCCCAAAATAAATAAACGTTGAAAAAAAAAAATTAAAAAAAAAATGAATAAACATTAAAACAAAACAAAACTTAAGTATTCTCAAGCCTCAGAATACATGACAATCATCTGGCTATAAGTGCAGTCTGACAGACTTCACTGGAAAGCCTTGCTCTTAACTGCTACACTGTGTTGCCTCCACTTGGTCATATGGACCATGGAACTAAGTTACTAAAACACAGATCACATTATACATTTAAGGATGGCTTAGAAACTTGGGGCACCTGGGTGGCTCGGTGGGTTAAGCATCCAACTCTTGATCTCGGCTCAGGTCGTGATCTCACAGTTCGTGGGATTGAGCCCCACATTGGGCTCTGTGCTGACAGTACAGAGCCTGCTTGGTATTCTCTCTGTCTCTCCCTCTTTCTCTGCCCCTCCCCTCCATGTGCATATACTCTCTCTCTCAAAATAAATAAATAAACTTAAAAAAAAAGTGGCTTAGAAACTCAGTTGAGGTTATAAGAACAACAATATTTTGTGTTACCAGGACACATGGGGCTCAATGGTAATCAAAAAGACAAATGGAAATGGTAAAGCAGGCAACAGTTACTACTGGGAAGAGCACAGAATATGGAATCAAGACCACTGGGTTCAAATCTTAATTCACCTGCTCCCCTACCTCTGTGAATGTGTGTTAGCCATCTTTCTGTGTTATGATGAAGATTAATGAAATGATCCCTGCCAGTTTCTATGCTATTGAGGATCTTAAAGGCAGGCCCATACCTTGCATGAAGGCATATTATAAGTTGAAAACTGCTGCTAATTTATTATTATTTTTAAGTCTATTTTTGAGAGAGAGCATATGCATGTAAGTGGGGGAGGGGCAGAGAGAGAGGGAGAGAGAATCCCAAGCAGGCTCTGTGCTGTCAGCACAGAGCCCCATGTGTGGCTTGATCTCCTGACTGTGAGATCATGACCTGAACTGAAATCAAGAGTCAGACACTTAACTGACCAAACCACCCAGGTGCTCTGATAATTTATTATTTTTAAATAAATCAGGATGTAAGAAACTGAGAAAGAGTTCCAGCGATCAGTCAAAGCACCTGGAACCTAATGGAAGAGAGGTCAGCAAAAACTATATGTCAAAGAGGAGGAACAATTTAATTTGTATAATGAGGTATAAAACAAGTTTTGAAACATTAAAAAACTGAAAGCAATCACAACAAAACCAACAACAATAATAAAAACCATTCCAAAAAGCTTGGGTATGTTTATCCTGCCCATAGTCTAAGGTCTTGTACCCAAACATTTGAGACCAACTGAAACCAGGATTAAGTCACCTTCCTGTAGCCAATACTCTCCTCCTCAAATTACTCAGTTCCTGTTTATTCCCAACAGCTGAGCTGCAGCAATAAAGCTGGTAGGAAGCAGGGTAGGAAAACCGGTTAGATAAACTAAGGCTGATTTTCAAGGTGGAACTGGCTTATAAATCTATTACATACTATCTATAAAATGTTATTTTATTTTTAAAAAATGTCTATTTTTGAGAGACAGAGCACAAGTGGAAGAGGGGCAGAGAGAGAGGGAGACACAGACTCCGAAGCAAGCTCCAGGCTCTGAGCTGTCAGCAGAGTCTGATGTGGGGCTTGAACCCTGGACCGCAAGATCATGACCCGAGCTGAAGTTGGACACTTAACCAACTAAGCCACCCAGGCACCCCTGTAAAAAATTATTTTATGCAAAACATTCTTTTATTAGTTTGAAGCATGTAAAATTAAGAATAATATTAGTAAACACATTTATATAGCCCTTACTATAAATATATATACTATATATTATATTACATATATGTATACTATATATGTAACATACTATGTAGTAGGCACTGTCCTAGGCTATTTACATATATGAACTGATTCAACCACTATACCAATTGTAAAATGTGGGTACTGTCTACGTTTAATAGAGAAACTGAAACACAGAAGTTGAATAACTTGCCCAAGGTCACACAGCTAGGGTCAAGAGTCAAACCCTGCCTGGTATTCTGGCTCTGAAAGCCATGTGCTTCACTACTACTCTCCAAGATGGTTTCCTCTTCAAAAACGGAGTTGGATCTTCCAAAAATTTTTTTCAAAGGACGTTATCAAGAAATACCTTGGTAGAAATATCATAAACCAAATTTCTAAATTACCTATAGTCGAATGGTGTTTTTATTCATTCATTCCTATTTTTTCCCTTTCACTAATAAAATCCCTTATTTCAGTTGAAGAAAACAGAGTTTGGGCACTAGAGTTATACAACCTGGGTTCACAGGCAGGCCCTGCCATTTATGTGTAACCTTGAGTACGTTATTTAACCTCTCTCTTCAGTTTCCTTATAGCATTGTAAGAATTGTGTGAAATACTACCTGTAAATCACTCACAACAATGCAGTATTGCTTTTAAAAGCATTAGCTATTTCAAAGGTCCATGGTGACCAAAACACTGAATTACTCTTGGGATGGAAAAAAAAAAATAACAGATTCACAAAAAATTTTAGGATGTATTTAATTAACTAATTTAACTTGTAGATACCTGTAGGTGTCATCTGGGTATGTTTTGGTTATATAATCTTGGAATTCCACATATGCCTTTTCCTGAAATTTCTCAATTTGTTCCATGTTTTCTAGGCCTGGATGATCTGAAACATCGAAGAATACATTGTTACCCTAGTTCTAAATGCTCATTTAGTAAGGTACAGAGTGGGGCACCTGGGTGGCTCAATCAGTTAAGTGTCTGACTCCTGGTTTTGGCTCAGGTCATGTTCTCAAGGTTCGTTGAGTGTGAGCCCTACATCAGGCTCTGTGCTGACAGTGTGTAGAACCTGCTTAGGATTCTCTCTGTCCCTCCCCCATGTGCTCTCTCTCTCTCAAAATAAATAAAAAAAAATATTGAGAATATTTAATAAAATAAAATTACATTGTATCACATCTGTGTTCTCTCAAACTTAAGGAAAAATGAAGGTGGCAAATTGGTTGTGATTAAAATGTAGATATATATTATTAACTTACGTGAAACATTATAAGAAACGGTTAAAAAAAAAAAAGCTTTAATCATCTTATTGGAATCACTAAGTGTAAAAAGCAGGTTTTCTCAGATAATTTTATTATGATGCACAGGAAGAGAAATACATACCAAAATAAAAAACAGAGTCTAAAAGAACAGTCAATTTTCCTTATTCAGAAGTTGATCATTGAACTTACTGTCATTTTACCATATGTGAAAGCTACAAACTGTCAGGAAAACAGGAGACATTTTTCTACCTGTTGGTAACTCTAATCAGATGTTTAGAAGTTTAACCCATTAACAAAACAATACTCATCTTTCATTTGCCTATTAGCGATGCCTAGCAAAATATGCCAAAGAATTCAAATGCTGATGTGACCATAACTATGTCATTTCGATGATTTCAACTTTCTTTCTCATACTTAGATAAATATCTAACATCCATAAAATTCATTGATTTAAAGTGTATAATTCAATAGTTTTTAGTATATTCACAGTTACGCAACCATCATCCCAAAACATTTAGAACACTTTAGATTTTTTTACCCCAAAAGAAACTCTGTGCCTGTTAGTAGTCACTTTCCATGCTCCTCGCTCCTTAGTCCCTGGTAACCACCAATCTATTTTATGTCTCTACAGACTTGCTTATTCTAGACATTTCATAGAAATGGAATCTCATAAAATGTGATCTTTTGTAACTGGCCTCTTTCACTTAGGATACTGTCTTCAACCATGGTGTAGCACGTATCAGAATTTCATTCCTTTTAATGGCGCAATGATATTCTGCTGTATGTGGATATGTAGATGTTACATTTTGTTTATTCATTTGTTGATGGACACTTGGGCTGTTTCCACTTTAACTGCATGATTTTACATTCCCATCAGCAATGTATGAGGGTTCCCATTTCCCCATACCCCCAGCCACTGTATGGTAAATAAGAAGTAAATGTTTATGTAGTACCTGGACTGAAGAGTACTATTGCCTTCAGGTAGGCATATTCATATCCATCAATGCAGAGTTTAACCATGCTGTTGCAGAACTCCTGTAGTTTAAAGATGTGCTCCATCAATAATTTTCTTCTTTCTGTTGACATTTTATCTTTAATTAAAAACAAACAGACAAAAGCTTCTAGTTTTTGGCTAAAATGTATATCTATTTTTACCCAAGACATTTCCTTCTCAATAATTTCCAGTTTTGAATACAGCCAATCTATAAATGTTTAAAATTCTGTATCACTGCAAAGATGAAACTAATTAATGATCTTCAGATAGTGCTCATTCAAGAAAAAAACAAGCTGTTAGTAAACAAAACAAAAACCTGAACAAATTTAGTGTTTCCTTTCAAGATACATCTTTGAGAAGATAAGCTGTAAAGATAACCTCCTGAAAAACTGGCCTACAAGACTCAGATTTTGATAACAAGATTTACTTTAAGCTTAGAGTTTTTAAAAGTTACCAACACTACTAAAGTAGAAACAAACACTTAGCAAAAAACACTACCAAGACCAAAAGAAAAGCTGAATAGTTTTATAAGAACTTTTAAAATTTATAGTGTTTAAAACACATCTGATTAGTCAACCATAGCTTTAGTGAAGGTAGGGTGTGTGTAACTCATTACAAATTCATGAGAAACGAATTAAGACCAGGAGTCCATAAGTAAGATAGGAATGTAGTGCTACCTTCTAGCAGGATCTACTGTTGATGACATTAAGGTGATTTTTCTGCCCTCAAACAGGAAATGGAAGATGACTTAAAAATAATGTATGGGAATGCAAGCTGCTGCAGCCACTCTGGAAAACAGTATGGAGGTTCCTCAAAAAACTAAAAATAGAACTACCCTATGACCCAGCAATTGCACTACTAGGTATTTATCCATGGGATACAGGTGTGCTGTTTTGAAGGGACACATGCACCCCCATGTTTATAGCAGAACTATCAACAACAGCCAAAGTATGGAAAGAGCCCAAATGTCCATCGATGGATGAATGGATAAAGAAAATGTGGCATATATATATACAATGGAGTATTACTCGGCAATCAAAAAGAATGAAATCTTGCCATTTGCAACTATGTGGATGGAACTGGAGGGTATTATGCTAAGTGAAATTAGTCAGGGAAAGACAAAAACCATATGACTTCACTCATATGAGGACTTTAAGAGACAAAACAGATGAACATAAGGGAGGGGAAACAAAAATACTATAAAAACAGGGAGGGGGACAAAACAGAAGAGACTCATAAATATGGAGAACAAACTGAGGGTTACTGGAGGGGTTGTGGGAGGGGGGATGGGCTAAATGGGTAAGGGGCACTAAGGAATCTACTCCTGAAATCATTGTTGCACTATATGCTAATTTGGATGTAAATTTTAAAAACTAAAAAATAAAAATTAAACAAAAAGTACACACACACAAAAGAGTTGGCACTCAAAAAAAAATAACTAAATAAAAATAATGTAAAACATGCTAAGGAAATATCACATGACTCCCAATTTGTAAATTATTCCTGAATTCAAAAAGCAGTTCTTCCCATTTGAGGATGGGGCATGCTTGTGGTTAGTCGCAAGCCAACCTGAAGTTAAACATTTGTAAATCAATGACTGCCTATCTCCTCAAATAAATGAAAGCTGTAATCATCTTGGCATCAAGAAAAGGAGAGTCAAGATTGTTCTGGGACTGTTTAAGTGAGAGAATATATCCCAATGAACAATTCTGTTGTGCTCTGATTTGAAAATATTTTTGGGTGATTAATGGATGAATTTATCAAAATGTAGAAATTATCTCAAGCAAAAAGGGTGCTGGTACCTAAAACATTAATCAGATATTTAACTTCTACTTTATAAAACTGATGCTCTCCCCTCCTCTTATCTCCTAGAAAAGGAAATAAATAAAATGCTCCTTACCTTGCTGAAGGCTACCGTGAAGACAATTGACAAACGTTGCTAATATAGTTGCCACGTTCATCACTTGCCAGCACTGGGCAAGACCAAGAGTAAAAAGTTCATTCCAATAAGCTTTCACCAAAGATATGCTATTTTCTTGCCTATTAAAACAAACACAACACATATCAGATATTAATATGTATTTTATAAACTTTACAACTGATTCATCTATTTAAAAATAAAATATTACTTAACTAAAATTATTCTAGAAGGACCAATTGGGCATGGACCTGGTCAATTCTGTCTTATATAATGAATAGCAACTGATGAGGAAGGCTTATAAATTTAAATATTAGCTAGCTTACTAATTAATCAGCCAGTTTATAAGAACAGTTGTAGGTAGTATTGCAAACTAAAAGTTAGGGCTTTAATCCCACATTTCATGGAAACAGATGGAATATAGATTATTTTAAAAAATATTAAAAGCAAAAGCATACATTTAAAAACTCTCCCAAGTTTTCTTTCGGTTTAAATTCAGGTAAGTGCTTGTTTTATGTAAGGGTAACTAGAATGATTTGATGATAGGTAAGCAACCAACTTCCTGGGAGAAATGGTTTGTTCTGTATGTTTCAGATAGGATATTAATATCCCTATAAATGAGATACCTAGGGGTGCCTGCTCATGCTCTGTCTCTCAAAAATAAATAAATGTTAAAAAATTTTTTATTTTTAATTTAGTTTTATTTAAAAACAAAATTTTTTCAGTGTTTATTTTTTTATTTTTTTTAACGTTTTTTTTTTTTAATTTATTTTTGAGACAGAGAGAGACAGAGCATGAACGGGGGAGGGGCAGAGAGAGGGGGAGACACAGAATGGAAGCAGGCTCCAGGCTCTGAGCCATCAGCCCAGAGCCCGACGTGGGGCTCAAACTCACGGACTGCGAGATCGTGACCTGAGCTGAAGTCGGACGCTCAATCGACTGAGCCACCCAGGCGCCCCTTTTAGTGTTTATTTGTGAGAGACAGACAGAGTGTGAGTGGGGGAGGAGCAGAGAGAGAGAGGGAGACAAAGAACCCGAAAGCAGGCTCCAGGCTCTGAACTGTCAGCACAGAGCCCGACGCGGGGCTCAAACTCACAAACCACAAGATCATGACCGGAGCCAAAGTTGGACGCTTACTGACTGAACCACCCAGGTGCCCCCCAACTGCAACTTTTTTTTTAAATGAGATAACGAGGATTTTACTAGGAATAATGAAAATAAGGTCCTTTCCTGAACTTCTGAATAAGAAATTTCAAGAGCATGAGGGAGTAGAAAAAAATAATGGAATAGAAGTCAACCAAGGTTTTTAAACCTACATCATCCACTGATTATCCATTTGAAATCTGGCTAATAAGAGTCTCAGGTCTCAGCTGCTTAATTATATAAAATGAAGAGACACTGTATGTCCTATATACCCTGCTCAGTTACTACAAGATGCAAACTTAAGAGTTAGGTGAGTAGGGCATAAAATAAAGTATATGCCAGGTAGTATTCAAGGCACTGGAAAAATAGCAATACATAGGATGGATTAAGTCTGCCTCCACAAAAAAGATAAACATAGTAAAGAAATATTATTTCACACATTTTATATAAATATTATACACACATGCATATAGTTATACACACATTAAGTTAGTTTCAGGTAATAAAAATTCTCCATTACTATAATAGGATGATGCATCAAAAAATGGGGAGTGTTCAGATAAGGTGGCTAGAGAAGGTCTGTCTGAAGGGCTGACACGTGAGTAGAGAAAGCTGGGAAAGAACTTAAAAAACAAAAACATGTAGGGCAGTGCCAATTTGTTTTGCAAATCAAAATTTATTTGAAAGTGAAGTTTAAATAAAAAGAAAATCAGTATTTTCAAATGCCCATATAAAAAATGATGTAAAATTTCAATCTTAAAATTGAACAAAATAAAAGAGAACAAAATACTATTTTCATGTATCAGAAAACAAGGATAAAAATCCAGAATTGAGGAGGGTGTGAGAAAATAAGAATTCATTCTCACACAAGCACTGCTGATGTATTGCTCAACATCTTTTTGGAGGACAATTTAATAGTACCTATCTTTCAAAAAAATAGAACCTATTCTATAGGTTCAGCAACCTCTTCGACTCAGCAACTCCTTTTGTAAGAACATATTTTATAGAACTACTCGAAGTAGGCAAAAGTATACATACAATGCAACAATGCTTATTGTAGCAGTGGATAGAATAACAAAGAAAACTAGCAAGAACCTAAATGTCTACTAATAAGGAATAAATACATAAATAATAAATCCTGTAAAAGGGAATACTAGGCAACCACTAAGAATAAATTTACATGTGTTGACATAGGAAGAAATCCATCATCTAAGTGTAAAAAGAAAGGCAAAGAATATGATATGTAAGTATATATATGATTATTATTTCCGCACGGAAAAGATGCGGTAGGATGCCAAACTATTAATATTGGGGTTAGTTATCTCTGGAGAATGACATTTTACTTTATGTTTCTATACTCCAGTATTTATTTTTTTGTTCATTTATTGATTTTGAGAGAGGGAGAGAATCCCAACCAGGCTCTGTGCTAACAGCACAGAGCCTGACATGAGGCTTGATCTTGATCCCACGAACCATGACATTATGACCTGAGCTGAAATCAAGAGTCTGATGCTTAACCAACAGAGCTACCCAGGCACCCCCTCAAGTTTTATCTTTATTTATTTATTTTTTAAATATTTATTTTGTGAGAGACTGCATGTGGGGGAGGGGCAGAAAGACAGGGAGAGAATCCCAAGCAGGCTCTGTGCTCTCAGCAGAGCCCAATAGGGGGGTTGATCCCACATGCCATGTGGAGTTGGATGCTTAACTGACTGAGTCACCAAGTGCGCCTGATTCTGAAGTTTCCAAGAGGAACAGTTAACCAAAGTAATTAGTGGACACAAGAAAGGAAAATGAATACAGCCAACAGACCAAAAAAAAAAAAAAAAAAAAATCAAAGCTCTTACTGGCCTGTGCTACACCTAGTACTAAGAAAGTACTCTGACATTGTCATAGGAGATTCAGAGAAAAGGTTAAGGAGTAACTTTGTAGAGGGTGAGGGATAACAAAATTGTTTTGAATACCTTAAGGGAAAAATGATGAAAAGTGGCAATTGAGAAATAAGCCACATTATTTTGTTTCCAAAGGAAAAGTAAAAGAGCTAAATATGGAGATTAATTCTGCAAAGATATCTATATTTACATCTTCATCCAAAACAAAACCCAAAATATCCTTGTATTATAGTTAGCCATGCTTTTCAAATACGTTTTCAGAAAGTTCATTAGGAAAGGAAAACAGCAAGTCCTCTTTAAAAGGAAGGTTCCTGAAAGAACGATGGAAAATGAGCACTGATAATCTACTTTGCAGCAGTACTGCAAAGTACTGGGTCAGGTAATTTACATTCATCATTCTCAGCTAAGTAGCCTATCCAGCAAGAAAGCATTTCTGCTTCTAATTTACAGATCTAGAAATGGAGCTGTTAATTAAGTAGCAAAGCTAGCAGATAAATAAATCCAGCATTTGAACTTTTGTTCAAAGTCTATGTTTTTGTGTAATTCACAACAAATTTTAGCAAGTAAGATGCTAAAGTGCAATTTCACAGTAGACTCCCCATTTATAGCTAATATTTTGTGATGGTAAGGGCATGTTTGCTGTCAACTTTCTTCAGTTAAAAACAAATGATTATTATAATCACATAATAGTACCTATTTTCAAAACATCTTTCCTTTGAAAAGCAAAAGGAGCTGGACAGAAGTAATTAATGTATCAGGTACACCGAAAGCAATGCCTGTGTTGATAAATAAAAACACTAGGTTGCATAACAGTAAGTGGGTCAACTTCTTTTACAAATAGGTAGAGGTACTTGTCTCTAACTATTGTACTATACTGTTAAGTTCATTAAAATATGTACATAGTACTCATAATTAGAGATCAGATCATCGTTCACACTATTTATTTTGATAAAGTAACAGGACTTTGGAAGTCACTTATGCCCTGGGATAACATAACCATTTGTCTTCTTCACAAATAAACCCAAGGCATTGTACTTTACCTAGCAGCATTTGTTTGAAAGGAAGGCATGGTCCTTAGAGAAAAGTAGTCAGTGATAGGGCAATAGAGCTGGTTTTAAACCCCCAGCCATAGTAAACATTACTTTGTTTCAGTGGGATTTAAAAAGATTCAACTTTAAGGCTCAGCATTTAATGGAAGGTTTCTTGAGTTATTCAGCAAATAAAATCTCCTATAGCAAATAGTGATGGTTTAGAACTTTTGGTTATAAAGAATCTAGGTAGACGGGACTGCTGACAAATCATGCCAAGTTCCCATAACTGAACCTACTACTGTGTAGTCATCTAAATTATGCAGACAGAAGTGAAAAACAACTGAATTCCTGTAAGTACTGAGACTTCAAATCTTGTAACAGAAAAGTAATATCCTTGTAAAGCATAAAGTACTATAAAATACAAACAGTATTAACCACCTACTGTTTAAGATTCTTGAAACTACTGTTCCCTTCCATTCTAGTAAGTTATCAACACAAACTCAACTTTTAGAAAATGATTAATGTTGCTTATCTGTTTCTGTCTGTATAATTAGGGCTTTGTTTCCAAATTTTGTGTCTATAAATAAAAATGCAATGAATGTCAGTTTCTAGGAGATTCAGAGTAGTGTTTATTACCACACAACAGAGTTTTCCACCATTAGTACCTAGCCTTCTTCCATCTGATAAAATCAAATTACAAATTATCTAGATGCATATAGTTAAGAGTTTCTGTAGCAATTAATGGCCTCAAATACTATACCAATGGTTAATTCTAATTGCAAGGAATCCTGTGGCTGTTACATTGAAACCAATTTTCAGTACAGGTCACAGGGAAATGTGGCTGCCAATATAAAATTGTATTATGATTGGAAATCTCAGGCTTTATTTTTGGTTTCTTTAACATTTGGAGAATGTTTCCATAGGATAATCAAACTTAATTTAACAGAAGTACTTAAGATCAACAGTGTTATAAGATCAATGGTGTTATGTGTAAATTTATATATTTTAATTTTTTGTTAAAAAAGACTGAAGTAATTCTGAAAACTCTGTTATTTTGAGAGAAAGGGCTAACAATAGTTTTAAAGGTTAACCATTTAAATCCGGCTTTCAATCTATGTAATTGTATTAGTTAAGTACTGTGATTTAACTTATGGTATATCCAACACTAAATTATAAACAAAATTATGGTGGGGTTTCTATGTATGCTTTTTTTTTTTTTTTAAATCTTTATTTATTTTTGAGAGAGAGACAGCTTGTGAGCAGGGAAGGAGCAGAGAGAGAGAGGGAGACACAGAATTGGAAGCAGGCTCCAGGCTCCAAGCTGTCAGCACAGAGCCCGACGCGGGGCTCAAATTCATGAGATGTGAGATCATGACCTGAGCTGAAGTTGGACGCCCAAACGACTGAGCCACCCAGGTGCCCCTCTATGTATGTTTTTTAAAGTCATGACTGAGATATGCTTCTTAGTTATATTAAAAACTATTCTTTAAGAATAAAGGATGGGAAGTCATTGCTCCTATTTGGGAAATGGGAGAACAGATGTATAGGATATGAAAGTGTATTGTTTACGAAATCATATTGGTGAGTAAGGTCCTGTGACTAGAAAAACACTTTTTTAACTATGAGCTTATTTTTCCATGGTCTCTTTGTCTCTTCATACTAGTTACTTTAAAGCAATCTAAATAATCCTGGCAAATTTTAGGTAATATTGATGGAATACAGATTATTGATATGTTCCTCAGTGGTAGGTACTTCTAAATTATCAGAGTGGTACTATGGGGTTTACATTTTCTTCCCCTTCCCCACTTTTTGTAACCACAGTTGGAAAACAACTTTTTCTACTTTTAAACACAGTCACTGTGTGCAAGTTTCAGCTCCTTATTAACATGCCTGAGATGAACACTAAACAGGGGGTGGGAGGAAAACAACAGCCCAAGACATACCTACAGCCTCCCAATCTTCAGGTCAAAGATGGCCTATTTCAAATGCTGGCCATGATTTATCAGCTCCACTGCACACATTTCATTTGAATTATTAACTCAAATTATGAAACATGGATACCGTTCCTACATAAAAAATAATATAATACTAATTGCCATAATTTGTCATATAAATAACAAAACTTTAAGTTATAATGTTATACCATTTTCTTCCTTTAATGCAAATCCAGCCAATAAAAAAGTTCTTGCTTAGTGTATATTTGTGCTATAAAACCACATTTATACTCAAGGACTTTAAAACACTTACCCTAGAGCCTGGAAGGAAGGAATCGAAAGTGCCCAATGCATTGATAAGAACAGCAGTCTGGAAGCAGACTCCCCAATGTAGTGCACGTTCAGGTACTCAGGCATAGGAGAAGGCATGGTGAGCTAGCGTGAACAGGGACTGAGGTAAATGATCTTATGACAGTTCTAAATTATAATTTCTTTGAAAAATATAAACATATCACATAAGTTTGATATAGTCACCAAAGGCAAATCTTGAAATAATCCAAGTCACTGAATTTTACAGCTAAAAACAGGATTTAGAATGAGTAGATCATAGCTGCTAACAAAGCAATATTTAGACAAGCAGAATCCTACTTAATATCAATCGTGATATTCTTCGGTTGTGTTTTTATTAAAAAAATTTTTTTTAATGTTTATTTTTGAGAGAGAGGGACAGAGTGTGAGCAGGGGAGGGGCAGAGAGAGGGAGACACAGAATCCCAAGCAGGCTCCAGGCTCTGAGCTATCAGCACAGAGCCTGACATCCTGACGTGGAGCTCGAACTCATGAACCGCAAGATCATGACCTGAGCAGAAGTCGGACGCTTAACTGACTAAGCCACCCAGGCGCCCTTCTGGTTGCGTTTTTAAAAGTTACTTTCTGTCTTCGTCTAACAATGTGCTTTTTTTTTTTCTCTTCCTTTATTAATAATGATATACCACAAATTCAGTTGAATGAGCAATCTTGTATGTTAAATATTCCTTTCATTCAGGCTGTGGGGAATAACAAATTTAAATCTTACACAATCAGGAGAATAATAAGTGAACTGGGCCTGCTGGTGCCATCTGGGCAGTGCCTACTCCCAGATAAAGGGCAAGCTGTGACTCGAATTCCATACACTGAAAACATGTCAGTTTGGGCTAAAGACTGCCTGCTCTATTTTTCAAAGAGCAGGTTCTGTGTGAAATCTCCCCACTTAATAACTACAGGTAAAACAAAATGTGTCTGTGGCTATAATACAGTCAGTTTGTACTGCTGACCTCAGGTAGTGATTTTATTTTATTTTTTAAAGTTTATTTATTTATGAGAGAGAGAAAGAGAGCGAGTGAGAGTGCATGAGCAGGGGAGGGGCACAGAGAGAGGGAGAGAGAGAATCCCACGCAGGCCCTGCACTGATAGTGCATGACCTGAGCCAAAGTCAGATGCTTAACCAACTGAGCCACCCAGGTGCCCCCCAGGTAGTTATTTTAAATGCACGCCAACTGTAGAAAATAAAGATCCCACATTAAAACACTTCTAGGGGCGCCTGGGTGGCTCAGTCGGTTAGGCATCTGACTTCGGCTCAGGTCATGACCTCACGGTCTGTAAGTTCGAGCCCAGTGTCAGGCTCTGTGCTGGCAGCTCAGAGCCTGGAGCCTGCTTCAGATTCTGTGTCTCCCTCTCTCTCTGACCCTCCCCCATTCATGCTCTGTCTCTCTGTCTCAAAAATAAACGTTAAAAATACACACACATTTAAAACACTTCTGAAAGTATTTTTGAAAATCTTGTTAAAGAGCACTTTTGGGGCTCCTGGGTCACTCAGTTGAGTGTCTGACTCTTGATCTTGATTCAGGTCATGATCTCATGGTTTGTGGGTTCAAGCCCCATATCAGGTTCCGTGCTGACAGTACAGAGAATGCTTGGGATTCACTCTTCCCTCTCTCTCTGCTCCTTCCCCACTAGGGCTCTCTCAAAATAAACTTAGAAAAAAAAAGAGCACTTTCACTGCTATAAATGAAATGTAATTTCACCCATAAGAAACACTAACCTAAATTTCTATTACTAAGGAAAATCCTCTATGCTATAGACAGTCTACTCTGTAGACAATTAAAATTAGTGAGATAAACTGAGATGTAATAGCATTGAAAAAAAATACCTCACAGACATCTAAGTAGAAACAACTGTGAAAAAGTCTCTAGATGACCCAATATATGTTAAAGAGAGAGGGACAGTGTGTGTGTGTGTGTGCACATACATACATATGTATATACACAAAGGACAGGAGGAAATCTACCACACGCTTAACAGTGGCTACCTTGGCAGGGGTGGGGTAGGTGGATGTACCCATATGTATTTTTCTGGGGAATGGATATATAACTTTAATCAGATTCTCAAAGTTGTCTGTGATCACAAATGATCAAAAAGTTTTCATTAAAATGATATAAAAGTTCTCCATTTTTATAAAAATGTAAAAATATGAGCTGCCTTTATTTATTAGTATCAACAATTGTCTTACCTATTTATAAATGGTGCCAACTAATAAGAGAAATTAACAGTTGAAATTCTATGCATGGGAAGAATGAATTCATGTATGTATGTATGTATGTATGTATGTATGCATGTCTGTCTGTCTGTATTTATTAAAAAAATATTTTAAAGTAATCTCTATACCCAACATGGGGCTCAAACTCACAACCTTGAGATCAAGAATTGCATGCTCCATTGACTGAGTCAGCCAGGAACCCCAAGAATATTTTTTAAATGCTTGAGAAATGTTTACTGGAGTAGTCAATTAAAATGCCATTATTTAAGACAATTCTTAAGAGAACTGTAGGCAAGCTGATATTAAACATTTTAAATGTAATTATTAGAATGCAACTGTTTCTACACATAAGTATATAAAACACAAACTGGGAACTATCATACCTTTTCAGAATTGCCCAAGGTGATTAGGGGGGGAAAAGCCTGAAAGATTAGGGGAATTACCAATGATTACTAGTTTTAGGGGGGGAGGTGTAAGATGCAAAACAGTAACTGTTTAAACAAAACAAATAGATTAAAATCACTTTAAAAAAGGTAAAATAGTTACAGTATTAAAATTAGATATAAGGGCTAAAAGATACAGATGTACCTCGATTGATACAATAGTAGTAGTGGTAATGTTGAGAATTTTCTGTGCTTTAATCAGAAAATTGAAATCACTTGCAATATAAACTAGAGGAATTCACTATTTAAAGTACTGCCATGTTGTGTCATAAAGAGAAGACATATCTTATATCTGTTTCACATACTTAATTTTCGTAAAGCAAGATATACCTCTAGCATTATGAATCAGTCAGTTATGGCTGAAGAAACAAGAATTTATTTGACAAGTCTTTTAAATTGCAAAGACAAAGATATCTTCTGCTATATAGAGAAGATAAGTTTCTACTATAAAGATGTTAAAGAGATTCCCAAAAATGCCTGTGAAATTTTAGGTTTATAAATGAATCATACATATTGAATTTATTCACATTTAATATATTGAGATGGTTTTTAAAAGTGTTGACATCAACTAGGCTACTCATTTTAGAAGTTCCTTGTCTACAATTATCTTTCTAGTAGTTTCTGTAATTCTGATAATAGGCTAAATGATAGCTTTTAAAACATCGTTTGAATTGAGTTAGGAGATCTGAATTCTATTTCCCAGCAGTCACTAATTAGTTGTGTGACCCTGGATTACACATTATAATATTATAATTCAGCAACCACTCACTGAGATCTTGACAACCCCAAGATCAAGAGTCACATACTCTACCAAGTGAGCCAGCCAGGCACCCCAACTGAGATTTCATTGTGAGGTACGAAGTTAAGTGCTCAAGTCTCAATATAAGAATAAAATGGAAACAAAATGAGCTATAGAAAGGGCTAAAAAAGGGATGGCACGCCTAAGAAATGACAGGCAACAGAATCAGAATGTGGAACGTCCTAAAATGTCATGAGCTTGGATCTCAAATGGGTAATGGGAAGCTAAAGAAGGCTTGCTGGGTAGCAGAGTAACATAACCGGATTGATTTTGAACACACATCACTTTCTACCAGGGCACAGGACAAGATGAAGAGACTGGAAGCAGAAATATTACTGTAACAGTTTAAGAAATTTTAAAAGGCCTTGAAATATGGTGATAAAAATGAAGAGGAAGGGAGAAATTAAAACAAAAGAATAGTTAGGATTCAACTAGGGAATGGAGGGGAGTAGGATGGGGGGGGGGGGGAGAATGATGATGACTCCTAAACATCAAACATGGTGACCAGAAGTTTTGTGATTTTCATACTGAGATGATACAGAGAACAGTTTTGAAAATCACCTACCTCTGCCTCACACACTTATTTCTAACTGCAAATTCTATCCACCTTGATTCTTTGTGTAATCACAATGCAAGAATCAAGAATAAAGTACACGAAATCACACCAAAAACTGAGTTTAATAAAAATGTTAAATATTTCTATAGTCTTAGATTCTCTGGAACCAAAATCCCAGTTGCATTATTAGACTATTTCTCCTTTCTGTTTTGATTGCTTTGAATAAGACTCTGAAAACCTCCAAATCGTTTTTCATTCACAAAATGACAATAAAAATTCGAACCTTCACAAGGGACTGTGGTCAAATTTAACAATGCACACATGAAAGCACGCTGCAAACTACACAGTACATAAAAATGCAAGACAGGAACAAAATGTTACTTAGCCCAGATATTAAGAGATTAAGTGAGTTTCTGATTACAGATGTCAGGTTTTGAAACTCATGACCATAAAACCTCAATGAGAAAGCCAACCATGACAAAGTGCTGAGCTGGGAAGTGTGGGAAAACGGAAAATCTGCAAACAAGAATCAGAGAAAAAAGGGGCTGTTTTTTGTCTGGGGAGCAAGAAATTTCACAGTGCTTATTCTGAGGATACTGAGCACAGCAGGTCAAAAACTGCACAAAAAAAACCCGATTCTGGAGAGAGGAAAAAAAAGTTCTAATTTGCCTAATTTGTCTGTCCATATCAAATATTTGAAAGAACAATTTTGAGGACCAACAACAGTAAAAAAAGGACTACTTCTACATTTCTATAAACTTTTTCCTTGTAATCTTCTTCCTTTTACCCACCCTTTCTTCCCATTTAAATCCAAAGGTAGAAAATAAAACTAAGATGACAAAAGCAGGTATTTTATTTAGAATAAGAAAGAGCAATGGGGGGGGGGGGGGCTGGGTAGCTCAGTTGCTTAGGCATCAGATTCTTGATCTCAGCTCACTTCATTATCTCATGGTTTGTGAGATGGAGCCCCAAGTCAGGCTCTGTGCTGACAGCGTGGAGCCTGCTCTCTCTCTCAAAAAAAAAAAAGAAAAAAGAGCAATGTGGAAAAAATCAGTTTTGCTTTGCTCCACCTTTGTCCATAGCTCCTACCATAATTTTTTAAGGATAGCATTGATTATTCCTATTGTAATTTTTAATAGTCCCCATAAAAAGTTTTTGTTTACAATACAAATAAAGCAGTTCTAATTTTTTTCTTTTTTAAAAAAAAATTTTTTTTTTCAACGTTTATTTATTTTTGGGACAGAGAGAGACAGAGCATGAACGGGGGAGGGGCAGAGAGAGAGGGAGACACAGAATCGGAAACAGGCTCCAGGCTCTGAGCCATCAGCCCAGAGCCTGACGCGGGGCTCGAACTCCCGGACCGCAAGATCGTGACCTGGCTGAAGTCGGACGCTTAACCGACTGCGCCACCCAGGCGCCCCTAATTTTTTTCATATAGATTATCTTTGGTAAAATTTTACATGAAGATTGGTTTCACTGATATGTTTTACTGATTATATAAAGTTACAGCAATTATTAAGTCACTGTGAGTTTTCTCTGTGGCTATTTCTACCAAATCAAATTTTATAAATGTAAATTTTAAAATATGCAGTTTTAGCCAATGCTAGATTTGTGTTATTTCTACCAGTCACACAAACATTTATTTGATAACTGTGTGTATTTTCATTAGAAATCCATGGAAACTTATAATCTACAGTAAAGTTAGTAGCAATTTCCTTCAGATATTCCAGGACTCGCTATGACTGCTTTAAATCACTTTGCATATGATTTTCTAACAGTACACATAGCTAGTAAAGATAAAGAATGGTTAAAATGGAGGGATCAAAACATCAAGATCTTAATGTAGGGCCTCAATGGTTAGTATTGCTATAGCTGTAGTCCCAACATTATTTGCATGACAAATCAAACACTACAAAATTATTTTCTAACATTCTACATGTATTGTTTCCATCCTACATGTATTTAGGAGAGTAAAAAAGGAACTACAAATGTACCTCCTCCAAAATGGTTAAAAGCCAAAAGTTAAAATGTGTTAACTAATTTTTACCTTCTTAAAATAATACTGAAAGCTAGCTAATTGGGGCAATACATAATAATGGAGTTCTCTCTGGGTCTTACATATGGCTTTGCACTAAAGTAGTAGGAGGTGGGCACTGAACAAAACCAGGGTATGCAATACATCATGAATGACAATACTAGTGTTAACAACAACAGCAACATCCAAAATTTATGTCTAAATGTTCTAAAACCTAGCTTTTATAGACTTAAAATCATGAAACAATATTATAACCATGATTTATAAACAGGATGCTTTAATGAGCTATTATTTTATATAGTCAGATGTGTATGTTTTAGCTGCTATTTTGAATTCTATCAGGAATATTTCTGACTTTAAAAGCACAACAAATATACTTTGATTTCTGAAAGGAAGATTAAAATCAAAATGGTAACACAACATAAAAATTACATAAAAAATATATGGAAATACCCTGAAAGCTACGTGTGAATCGCTGAGAAGTGGCCCCTCTTTTTCGATGTAATTTATGCTCGAGTCTCCGGCAATTAGGTGTATGCTTCCTTCCATGCCTTCTACTGCGTTCTGACAGGCTGTGCTCTCTCCAGGATTCAATGCTTTTGCAAGAGTATCGAATGCCCTGTAAGGAAACATCAGATGCTGTGAGCTTGGCCAATCTCCACAATAAAATAAAAAATCTACATAAAATTCTGGAATTAAGATTTAGGCCTTAAAAAAATAGTTTAGAAAACAAACCTTTGGAGTAGCACTGAGTACTCTATTTCAGTGATAGCTATGACTGTCTCCAAAAGCAACAAATTAAACTTCAATATGTATACTATGAAAAACTATATTAATGTATTATCAGAGAACTAAAGTCTTTAAGAAATCTTATGTAATTATGAGGAAAAACCCTTATACTTTGGTCTAAAAATATGCTTTTATGTTATATGTTATGTTATACATTTGATAGTACAAGATATTAGCCCGTTTACAGTACTTACAGAAGTTATTTAGAAAGAACAAGGGCAAGAACTTATGTCAACTTTACTATATTCTACACGACACAAAGTTAGATTTTATTTAAAAATTCAGAGAATATTTTAAAATTGTGTGAACACAGCTACATCTGAACTGTAAGAATTTGAGATTACGATGGCAAATAATGAACTAATGTTAGCAAATAATTACTTAAAATAGCCCTCCATATTTTTCAACGAGAGGCCTTTTAGAGTTTCTTAAGATTTCAGATTCAACAAAGTACTTATTGAGACTCTTAAGTGCAATTTCCTCAACATTTAGATAATGAGCAGTGTAAAAAAGCCTGAAGAGATCTGGGTTCTACATCTCATGTATTAATATCAAGAGAATGAAAAACAGAATTCTGATACAAGTTTCCTGAAGCATAGCTTAAAATTGTAGTTTATTCAATGAAGTCATTTATTTATTTATTTTTAAGTAAGCTCCATGCCCAGCGTGGAGTTCAATGCAGGGCCTGAACTCACAACTCTGAGATCAAGACCTGAGCCACCCACGCACCCCTCAATCAAGTCTTTTAAATCTATTTTCATCATTAGAAAGTGGTGGGGAAAATGAACATGACTGCCTGGGGTAAGACAAATGTTTAAATACACAGAAAATAAAATAACTGAAATGTCAGACCCAGATTATCATCTTCAGTAGGAGAAAAATTCCTGAATTTTATGATTACATTTCTAATCTTATAATATTCATTTATTGCTCATTATTTAGAATGCAACCTGCTAGATAACATTTTACACTGAATGTAGTTCATTCAGTTAAAACTTCCTATGCTTTAAATTTTCTAAGTCTAATAGAAATATCTGTTTTCTGAAACTTCTGTAAACAGTATTCAACATAAAAATATTGTGGGGTGCCTGGGGAGCTCAGTCCATTAAGTGCCCGACTCCCGTCTTCAGCTCGGGTCATGACCTCGTGATTCGTGAGTCTGAGCCCCACATTGGGCTCCATCCTGACAGTGCGGAGCCTGCTTGGCTCTCTCCTCTCTGCCTATCTCTTCCTCTCAAAATAAATAAATAGACTTAAAGAAAAACATAAAAATACTGTAAGAAATACTAATAATTAAGATCAAAACAGGGGCGCCTGGGTGGCTCAGTCGTTTGGGCGTCCGACTTCAGCTCAGGTCATGATCTTGCAGTCCGTGAGTTCGAGCCCTGCATCAGGCTCTGGGCTGACAGCTCAGAGCCTGGAGCCCGTTTCAGATTCTGTGTCTCCCTCTCTCTCTGACCCTCCCCTGCTCATGCTCTGTCTCTGTCTCAAAAATAAATAAATGTTAAAAAAAAAAAAAATGTTTTTAAAAGATCAAAACAGACCTTACCTTGAAACATCACCATTAGTCTGCATTTCTTGATGAAATTCACACAAAGAGGTATCACCATTACTTAAGCTTTCAATCATAGATATTTCATTACTATTCTGAGAAAGATCTTTACTTTTTCCAAGGTTTGCTAATGATGTAACCACACTGGCCAATGTACTTAAGTCTCCCTGACATGATTCAGCCTTAAAAAAACAAAAAACAAAAAAAAAAGATTAAAATCTGCAAACTGGTATTGGTGAACATTTGAGTATGAAATACCCAATTCTAGATTATAAAGTGCCAAAAGTAAAGAACTCTAATTAAGATGAATGAAACCTAGAAAGTAAAACCAAAGAGCTTTGAGGTTTTAGAAACTTTTGAGGAAAATATAAATTTAAAAACATCAGGTACATTCCCTAGGAAATGTTTATACACAAAAATTACATTAAAACCAAAAACGGTACTTAATGACTAATCTATTCACATCAACAATCCCTTCCTCTGTAAAAGGATATTAGATGATCTTTTAAGTTCTTTTTAGTATTAAAATTCTGACAATTTCCAGAACTTAAACTATACAAACAAAAATTGTATAATGTATTAAAATTATTACTGAAAAGAGAAAAAAAAGTAAATGTACTATTGAACAGAATTCCTAGAATACCAACTATTACCAGCCACTTTGTTAAATGTGTTAAATACCAGGGACCAGGTAGGTGAAAAATCTCTTTACTAAGATAATATTGGCTTTTGGTATACATTGCGTATTTTCCCATTTGTCTTTAGTTCTTATTTTTGTTAATGACATATATATTCTTTATTCACTAATTAGCTGTAATTATTTTGTCAAAAAGAATTTTCTTTCCTTAACTCTTTGACTATCCAGAGACATAATTTCTGTATGAAAAGCAGGTAAGTGCTTGATTGTTCTTCCTTTTATCAATTTTTAGAGCAATGAGTCAATGCCCTTAGTAACCTCTAATGGTGACAGATGAATTTTAAGTATCATTTTAAATTCAAAGATTTTTATATATTTACTATTTTTTCAATGTTCAAATTATCCCATCCTAACCTAATGAGAGTCCTTTCAATTGCCTTCTATGGCCTATTGACAGAATCCTTTAATGAAATTTTAATTCTTCTTTTATGGTTTTTAGTTTTAGTGTTTTAATGCTAAGAAAAGACAGGTTTCCTTGATGTTTCATGTTATATCAATTCTTTATGTAAAATTGATTTTGGTGAACAGAATGACACAATTTTTGTGTTCCCTAAATTAATGAATGGTCCCAGAATCATTCAGAGTAACCTACCAGTTGCAGAGTTCTTAAATGGTTACTACTCATCTATGTATTTTATTTAAACCTCAAAACAACCCTGTGAAATAGGAATCACCATCCCTTTATTACAGACAAGAAGAATTATCCATGGTCACTCCAGTCTGATGGAGAAGACTATGCTCTAACCACTGTTCCAGGCTTCTTAGAACATAAGTAAAAAGAGTTAACATTTTTAAGTGTTTTTTCTACTAAAACTTCAACAATTATACATTCTCTTGTATTTCATTACATGTCTATCGAGCTAGATTTTTAAGTTTTTGCCACTGAAGACTCTTACGCAATGTGAAAAGACCTCATCTTGTGACTTGCCGGTTTTGAGACTGCTTGTCAGAAACTTCTCACAGAAGGTTGTTATTACAATTTTAATACAAAGACATACAGAGAAGTAGTGTCTGGGCAAATAGTAATTTCTCAACAAAACTTAGTTCCCTTCTTCTAAAAGAATTAATCATGTCAGTGCAATGGTAACTACCATCCTAAGCTTGAATCATGTGCACAAGGCTAAGTGCAAAATATATGGTCAAAGGCCAAATCTCCCGTCAATAACAACATGCTACAAACCCCAACCTGTAAGGTCGACACTCCTATTGGCCCTATTTTACAGATGAGGAAGGAAAGTAAAACACTGAGAGGTCAAATAACTTGCCCAAGGTTATGCACCTACTAAGTGGCAGATGAAATTTGATTCTAGAGCTCAAGTATGAAGAGTGCCTTAAAAGTATCAAATAATAAAGGGGCCCCTAGGTGGCTCAGTCAGTTAAGCGTCTGACTTTGGCTTAGGTTCTGATCTCCTGGCTTGTAGGATGGAGCCCGGGTGTTGGGAGTCTGTGCTGACAGCAGGGAGCCTGGAGCCTGCTACGTCCTGTCTCCCTCTCTCCATGCCCCCTCCTGCGCTCAGGCCCTGAGCTCTCTCAAAAGTAAATGAATGTTTAAAAAAAATTTTTGATACTTTTCAGTATCAAACAACAAATGTATGATAAATCTGGCCATAATTAGGATGACCAGATCACATTACAGGCTGAGAGAAATACTAGTCGTAGGCTCCCTAAAATCTGTTTACAGACATGAGTCTTCAGGAGAAATTTTTGATTTTTGTTCTCAGAAGGGTTTCTGAACACTACAGAAACTCTACATGTTCCATCTAAATACACAAACTTTTTTTCTTTTAGACCTCTTGCTCAATAAAGAGGCGTCCCAACCTCTAAGAGAACCCAGATAACTTAGATATATAATGAGTGCTCTTGGACTTCTATTCCTACTCTTGAGACTCAAGTCAATGTTTTGAATAACGTGTGCTAGAAATTTCCCTTTACTTGAAATATTTTAAGTATTTTGTTACTATAAAATCTATAGGGCAACATAAAAGGAATATTACGAATTTTGTACTTAATATAAATTATTCTTCTGAGGCTTTCTATTTCAAGGTGAAAGAAGCCTAGAAGACTTTTGTCTGTCACTCTCACATTGAAGCTGTACTTGTCCTCCTGGAATAATGAACATTTCTACTGATAGTTATTCGTATACGAGGACCCACAAAATGGAGGCCATACTGGTCACAAATCTAAACCCAAGTCAGCATGCACATATAGGAAACACCTGTCAAGGAAACCTAACATACACCAATCACGATCTTGCAACTCTGCCAAGTTAGCTCTCCTCACCCTAGAAAACAAGACCCACTAGCCTTAGTAGGAAACCTTCAACTTCCTAGGCAATAAGGCCATTTCCACATTCTGCTTCTAATGCTCTGTAAAACTCATTCTTGTCCAAAATCCCTTGGCAAGAGTGCTCCACTGTTTATGAGGCACTGTGCTCTGCTGATCTATGGATTCTTTTGCCTTGAATAAAGGCATCAAACTTGTTCCTAAATTGTTTTAGTTTTGTCATTTGACACTATCAAATAGTTGATAATTTATGTTAAAAAAAAAAACAATTTGTAATAGGGAATATTTAAGACCAGATCAACTGACCGAATTAATGGAAATTAAGAAAAGGAAAAAATATTAAAAGCTTAAAAAAAATTTAAGCTTTAAATTAATTGCACTACACACACCTTATCTGGTGTCATCAGCACAGTTGACTCAGTTTTTATTCCAGACTGGTGAATATTCACAAACATTCCTGAATCTAACAGTCCTGCTGACCTGTAACAAACAAGTATAAATTTTAGCCTTAGTTTCACTGGGAAGAAAAACAATGACCAGCTACTTAATGTGGTTGTTTTGTGTGTGTGTGTGTGTGTGTGTGTGTGTGTGTGTGTGTGTTTTACTATACCTTGCAGTTTCACTATCTGTTACAAAAGTTGGAGTTGCAGCTAATGGGCTTCGAAGGTCTTTTCGGATGTAGATTTTTTCTGTTGAAGCGGCACAGTTGGAAGATTTTTCTCGAGATACTTCAATGGGTTTTCTTTCACACTGAACAGCTACAAAAATGCATTAAACTATTACATCACAATGCAGAATTTATAGGCAATTTTAAATGTAACCTTTCGGTCAGCAATTCTGTTCATGGGAGACAGTTACCATAACTGAACTCTAAAGACAATCATAATCTTTAGAAATTCTTTCCAAGCCCAACAAAGTTGCTTCAGAATAGTAATTTGCATCTCTCATTCTCTTTTCTCTTCCTGATCCAGCTGTGGTAGAAATGTAGAGAAACTCTTATTTTTTAAAAGCTCACTGTCAAGAAGGAAAAACTAAAGTCAGGAGTCTCTCACCTATCTATATGAGAGTTAAAAATATTTAATTAAAAGCAAGACTAATAGAGAGCCACAAAAGACTAAAATTAAATCTTATTTTAGTTAAGGGCAGGGAGATTTTTGAGAACTAATTCAACTGTTTAATCTTAATTTATAAAATATAGGTAATATATTTCACTTATTTATAGGAATTTTATTTCATAATACCTAAGAGACAGTATAATGTAGTTGTTAAATGTATATCTTCTGAGGGAAAAAACTGCCAAGATTCAGATCCAAGTTTTGCCACTTATTAGTTGTGTGACCTTGGGCAAGTTATTAAATCTGTTTACTCTGATCAAATGTAAAATGCGTAACAGTCGTACGTACTGCAGAGAGTTCTGCTATGAGAATAAATAAGTTAACTCATATGTTATACACAGAGTTAGGCATGGTAGGAGCTCAATCAATATCAGCTATACTTTTTATCATTTTAGGAGTTTAATCAAAAGCTAGACTGGTATCTAGTTAGTTGTGCTTTTTTTTAAAAAAAACCGTATTCAAACATACATACATACATGCAAAGCGGATAGGAACTCAACATCTGTTGAACGAATAAATATTACATGCATATGTACACATTTCTATGTTGTTAGTTGGAAAACTGTAAATGAAAAAGCACATATATTTGACATACTGTGTTAATTTTGACATACTTCTAGTTTGCCTGAATCCTTAAAATTATTCTCTCCTTTAAAGCTAATACATACAGTCTTGTCTCATTCCAAACGCAATACATCTCTGTAACCTGCAGTATTGACAGCGATTTCGATGGTGTTTATTAATAACACAGTCCTTTGATCCTCGACATGAATAAACTAAATTTTTTCGGATGCTTCTTTTAAAAAATCCTTTGCAGCCTTCACAGGTTACTGCTCCATAATGACGCCCTAGAAACAAGATGTTTAAGAAAACACAAAAGTCACATATTTTAGAACAGAAATGGAAGTAAGCCCATTTCTTCCCTTTAAGTAACAATATATGTGATGAGACAGAGATTTTTGAGTTTCTGACATGAAAAAAAAAATTTTAAGGAGTTACTAAACAGAATGAAACCACCATATTCTTTGATAAATATATTAACCAGTATGAATTTTTAATTTTGGTATTTTTTTAAGTTTATTTATTTTGAGAGAGAGAGAAAAGAGAGCATGAGTGGGGTAAAGGCAGAGAGAGAGAGGGAGAGAAAGAAAGCCAGTGTGGAGCCTGATGTGGGGCTTGAACCCACAAACCGTGAGATCATGACCTGAGCTGAAATCAAGAGTCAGATGCTTAACTGACTGAGCCACCCATATGCCCTATGAATTTTTATTTTGTAAGTAACCTTAACAACAGTATGGAAAATTTCACAAAGAAAAGAAGCAAAACCATCCATAACACCATGATATGTAAAAACTATTTTCACTTCTGAGATCACTTACAAATTATAATTCTCATATATTATATAAAGATATTTTATTCTGAAAACTATGCTCTAAAACAAGCACACTAAGTAGTATTTGAGCTAATCTCTTCTCATTGTGGGTTCCATTTTTTAAATTTCTGGAGAAATGTTATACTTTGATTAACCTACCATTTTATAAACGATTTCTTTGGCACATTTATTTATTTATTTTATTTATTTTTGCAGAGAGAGAGAGTGAGAGAGCGAGGGAGCATGAGTAGGGGAGGGGCAGAGAGAGAGGGAGACACAGAATCTGAAACAGGCTCTAGCCTCTGAGCTGTCAACACAGAGCCCGATGAGGGGCTCGAACTCATGGACAGCGAGATCATGACCTAAGCCAAAATCGGATGCTCAACCGACAGAGCTACCCAGGCGCCCCTGGCACGACATTTATTAAATTGAACATACTCTTGGGAAAAGGTGTAGTGGAGACTTTTGTAATGACGCTATGGAAAAGATCAAAGATTACAAAAATCAAACGAGGCCCTTAAAGTATATCCCACTGGCACATGGGTGCTTTTCTAGCATAAAGTAACAACATAACTAAAATGACATAACCCTGATATTAGACTTGGAGAAATGTCCCCTCAGCTGTGCACAAAATTAAATAAAGGGTAACCAGAAATTTTTCATCTCAGTAATTCAAGTTACTCTCTATCCCTGGACTAGCAACAGGACTCAACAGGTAAGTTAACAACTTAACATTTATATTATTAAGGACCACAACTCATTTTTAAGCAATTCCTTTGACAAACCGGTTTTATATTTTTAAAAAATTCCACTTATTCATTCAGTTTACATTTTAAAGGAAAAACTGCTTTTCCTAATTCTTCAAAATATGCATTTTATGTCATTGCAAGACCAAGTCAAACTGCATTCAAATGAAAAAAAACCTTAGGTGAATAAAAAACTTGGGGATAAAATCGGTTACATTTCATAGGCTTCAAATATGGACCATAACAATGACATCCTCTTGGGGCGCCTGGGTGACTCAGTCTGTTAAGTGTCTGACTTCAGTGCAAGTCATGATCTCTCCATTAGTGGGTTCAACGCCCACATCAGGCTCTGTGCTGACAGCTCAAAGCCTGGAGCCTGCTAAGTAAGGTTCTGTGTCTCCCTCTCTCTCTGCCCCTCCCCTGCTCAGCTCTGTCTCTCTCTCTCTCAATAGTAAACATTAAAAAAAAAAAAAAAAAAATGACATGCTCTTTTTACTTTCAGAAGAAGAAACGTGGTAGTGTGGTAGTTACAACACAATATATATAGGTTATTTTTAAATGTTACCTGATGCTTTGTCTCCACATACTACGCAAAGATCAAAAACCTTATTTGGTCCTTGGTCTGGAGAAGAATTATCTGTTAAGAGCTAAAGAAAGCCCCCCAAAACAAAACACAAAACAATAGTGTGTTAATAATGCTCGTAAGTAAAAAGTAGAAGAATATTCAGTCTTAATTATTGCTTTCTTTCAAGTTATTCTGAAACTTTGAACTCTATTATACATATATATCAATTAAACTATTCTTATTTTTCTTTATGTAAGTAAAAATATCAATGTTATTAGACACAAAGATAGGAAGAATACCTTTTAAATTTACTCTATAACACTCTAACAGACTATTAAACACACAAATAAATGCATGAGTATTTAACGTATCTTACCCATTAAGCACTTATTATTCATTCAACACATCAAATGATTGCAGAAGCTATTAGCCCCATGATGACATCTGTCTTTGAACAGCTCAGAAATTTCCCATATGACTGACTAAAATAAGCTATAATAGCATAAAAAAGATAACTGATTTTTAATAAATAAATATTTATTTTGAGAGAGAGAAAGAGAAAGGGACAGAAAGAATCCTAAGGAGATTCCATGCTCTCAGCACAGAGCCGGATGTGGAGCTTGATCCCGTGAACCCTGAGATTATGACCTGAGCGAATATCATGAGTCAGATGCTTAACCAACTGAGCCACCCTGGTGCTGCTGAACCTTTATATGGAAAAGGGGTTAAAGTTTTTGTTAAAGTATTTACTTATAATTATGGAAATATGATTGATTTACGAAATATAAAATTTTCATCAATGAGTTGTCTAGGATTAGGTGGAGTGGTTGACAGCATGGGTTGTGGAGTCTGGTAAATGGCAGAAGGTCAGTGAGACTGAGTGGGGAAGCCTTGGGCAAATTACAAACGCTCCTTAAATTATATAAAGGGCTATATATCACTAGGTATAGCTACTATGATGCTGGCAAAGAAATACACTAGTCTCTTCTTTTAGATTTATTTTCTAGTATTTTCATCATTTTCTTTCAATCTTTTGGAATGTGAATGAATTAATTTAATCCCAAAAATGTGATAAGGCATTCCCTATGATAGTGGCATCATTCTTTTAAAAAACTTTCTTTAATGTTTATTTTTGAGAGAGAGAGACAGAGAGAGAGAGAGAGAGGGAGAGAGAATGAGTGGGGGAGGGGCAGAGAGAGAGGCAGACAGAGGATTCAAAGCAGGCTGGGCACTGACAGCAGAGAGCCCCATGTAGGGCTCAAACTCACAAACCTCGAGATCGTGACCTGAGCCAAAGTCGGATGCTTAACTAACTGGGCCACTCAAGTGCCCTGGCATCATTCCTTCTTATATCACTATAAAAATTAGTCTTCAACAGAAACGTAAGAAAAAACCTTCTGGTACTAGCTGTCCCTTGAAAACATCTATGAAAAGTATCACTCCTTTCCTTAATAGCACATCTACAGCAAATGGTGTTAATCTTTTATCCTCTATTATTCTTATGGGTAGAAGAAATATTGAGAGATTAAGGGACACTAGATCACTAGATCAGAAATCCAATCTTTTTGGCCCAGGGGGATTCTATCCTATACCTGTTTCTCTTTCTCTGCCCTGAGAGGTGCTCCATAAAGTAAACAAAGTACCAATATTACCTTTTCTTCTGGAAACAGAATTTTTCTTTTATTTTAAGAGTAACTTTACAGTGGAGAAAAGTGACACACACTACTTCAGCCAGGTGGTCAAGATCAATGTCACCAGTTATCAAACATGATGATACTAAGTACACTTGATACAATGTGATGAAAATGGCACTCTGTGATCCTCCTTACCCAAACCAACAAGCCCAGTCTAACCATGAGATGTCGAAGTCCCATAGCAGGGTCACCTATAATATACCTGAACAGTATACCTCAAACTGTCAAGGTCATCAAATACAAGAAAAGTTTGAGAGACTGTTACTGATAACAGTAATCTAAGGAGACATGATGATTAAATGTAATATGGTATCCTGGAATCAAAAAGAATATTAGGTAAAAATTAGGGAAAGCTAAAAACATTTATGGATTTTAGTTAATTATCAAAATTAGTTCATTATCAAAATAAAGGTATCATATTAATATAAAATGTTAATAGGAGAAATTATGTGTTGAGAGGTTATAAGAGAACCCTGTACTTCCTGATATTTCTTTAACTATTGAGGAGTCTGGGTGGCTCAGTTGGTTAAGCATCCGACTCTTGATTTCAGCTCAGGTCATGATCTTACAGTTGTGACATGGAGCCCTGTACCCAGCATGGAGCCTGCTTCAGATTCTCTCTCTCCCTCTGCCCCTCCCTGCTTGTGTTCTCTTAAAAAAAAAAAAAATCTGTTAACTATAAAACTTGTAAAAAATCAATTCTGTTAATAAGGAAAAAAAAAGGTATTCATAATGTTATAAACTTTTTGGGACTTCTGTCTTGTTGATAAAATAACTTCTTGTAAATCCCATCTATTTTTTACCTTAGCCATTCCTAAAAATAATACAGATGATGTAATCAGAAGAATAATAGAATCAGGCAAAATTTTGTATTTTATGAATTAGTTTCTCAATCCTAAAAGGAACTTTCCTTGATCAGGTTTTCAGCACAAAACATGGAATTCAATTTTAAGTGGGTACTCCACCAAAAAGTCTCCAAAGGCAAACTTAGGGGGTTGCTGAATTTGTATTCAATCATAGCAACCAGCAGTGAAAACATCTATGTAACCACAGATATGCATTCTGTATAAGCCTTAACTGGCTCTTTGAAAAACAGTGCATAACTTGCAAAAATTAAAATGATGTGAAGTTAATCTAGAATACTGACTGACTTCCAGTGTTAAAGCAGACCATGAGGGTAAACCACCTGTTACATCAAGGAAGACATAGATAACAACCAAGGAGGCACAGTGACAAAGCTGCAGCCATAAAACCACCTTCTTGATCTGGCAGCTTGTTTGAGGCCTAGGCAGTGTGCTCCTGGGAAGTGCTGCTACCACAGAAGAGGCTCTTGATTTGGCAGTTTCCTAACCAAGCAGAAGCAGCAGGTCTCTTAGAAGCCAGTTCTGCAGCACATCCAAGTGGTTATTCTTGGAAACTGACCTAGAGCTGTTTCTTCAGCCTTCCCGACAATTCTATGAGTTCTCCATATCCTTTATTAAACCCCTCCCTGGACAAACTAGCCAGAGTGAATCTTGCTGTATGTAAGAGCCCTCCAAAATACACGGAAGGGAGGGTGTGTGAGGAAAAGTATAGCGGCATATAGGAGAGGGCAGTCACCACAGATAATGTGCACACCATGTAATTTTATGCAAGATTTTTCTTTCTATGGACCATGCAGGATATAAAGTCTTAACACCAGGACTTACACTTATTACATGCTGTTAATTCTTTCAAGTGTGATGAAGACACTGTAAAGTTATTTACCTGGAGATGTTGTGCAGACAGATCAGGAGTTGTAAAAAATAACTGATTAACACCTGCTGCATCTGGAGTAGTGACGAATACTTTCCCTGGAGTGGAATCTTGCCTGGCCAGAATGACTTTGCTTGGAGTAGAGCCATCATGATTTGTCAGAATGAACTGCTTCCCTTGTGTATTATGATCAAGTGCTGTCACGATCTGGATTTTCTGGCCAGTTTGCTGCTCGGTAACAATCTAACACAACCATGTCATATCAGTAATCGATTCGACTTAATCTTTTTTTTTTTTTTTTTTTAACTCTAATTACACATAGACACACACCTTTTAAACTAGCAATTCTCCCACAAAATCCTATCCTATAGAAAAACAAATGTGCAAACGAAGGTACAATCACTATTCTGATTCGTTCCTTCCTTCTCCTTCCCACCCACCTTCCATTTACACAAACCTATATTGGGTGCCTTCTATTTGCCAAGCACTATTTGTTCTGGTCCTGGAGTACAGCAATAAATAAAACAAAACCTTTTTTCTCATCAAGTTTTTATTTTAGTGAGGAAAGGCAGATAAAAAACAAGCAAATACTGTTGTCAGACAGTATTAAGTGCTATAAAGAATAGATAAAACAAGGTAGAGATGGTGAGAGTCACTGATAGAATAAAAGCCATGAGGAGATGACATTTTTGCACAGACCTAAGTGCAGTAACAGACCAAAGCTTAGGACTAGCTAGGGGTAATGCATCCCAGGTAGAGAAAAAGAAACATGAAAGAAGGCTGTGGGGCAGGAGGAGTGTGTCTGAGGCAAGAGGCACTACAAGAGAGCTATGTGAGTGAAAGAGTGGCAGAAAGGATTATGGTAAAAGACAGGATCTGAGAGACAGCAGGAGCCAGATGGTATAGGGCTACACAGGGACTACAAAGTCTGGATTTCCTCCTGTGTGAAATGGAGATCCACCTTCCTCTGGAAGGTCAGAGAGCAGAGTGGCAAGATCTTTTTCAAAGAGGGTGTTCTAGATTTAGTGTGTAGACTAGCCTGTGAATGTTGAAGAGAAGAATACTCAGACACCAGCAATATCTGGGAATTATATATGGGCAGAGATGCTGGTGGGGAACAGGGTAGCAGCCATGCCAGAGGAGAAAAATAATTGGATTTGGGATATTTTATGAAGGGAAATGTGACAGGATATGCCAACTGCCTGGATGTGGAATATGAGGAGAGAAGAGTAAAGGATGACTGTCAAATTTTTGTCTGAGCACATGAGAGGACAGAAATGCCATCCACTTAGTTGGAGGAGTCTGGAGAAGTGCAAGTTCATGACTAAAGAGAACTAGCCAGTGTTGAGGGCTTTGGTTGTTGAGCAAATATTTTACAGAGTAAACTCATTAAGGCAATTTAATCCCTTGGTTCAAATTTAAAATGGCAAATTTGGTTTGTTTCCAACTTTTTCTCCATTTCCCTGAAATTATTTTCATCAAGATTCTTTTCTATGCAAAATTTACAACAAAATGCTGAATTACTAATCAGTTTTTGTCTAGGGCAGATTGTACTGACTATAGCTGCTGCCAACTCAAGTTTTCTTTGTTGACCATTATTTCTAGCATGTCCTATTTTTCTGGATATACTTTTCACCATTGTCAATTTTATTTTACACATAGATTGTTTATACCAAGTCTAGTCTCCATCTTATCCTAACAATTTTTGCTATTTCCTTAAAAAAACTTTTTTTGGGGGGTGCTTGGGTGGCTCAGTCCGTTAAGTGGCTGACTTTGGCTCAGGTCATGATCTCGCTGTTCGTGAGTTCCAGTCCCGCATTGGGCTCTGTGCTGACAGCTCAGAGCCTGGAGCCCACTGCAGATTCTGTGTCTCCCTCTCTCTCTGCCCCTCCCCTGCTTGTGCTCTGTCTCTCTCACTCTCAATAATAAATAATAAAACAAAAAAAAATTTTTTTTTTTTTAAGAGAGACAAAGAAAGAACACAAGAGAGACAGAGAAAGTATGGGGTACAGGGAGGGAGGGGGAGGGGGGGAGAGAGAGAGAGAGAGAGAGAGAGAGAGAGAGAGAGAGAGAGAGAGAATCTTAAGCAGGCTCCACACTCAGTGCTGAGCCTGATGCAAGGCTCAATCACACAACCCTGGGATCGTGACCTGAGCTCAAATCAGACGCTCAACCAACTGAGCCACCCAAGCTCCCCAAGAAACTGTATTAAGATCTACTGGTCTATCCTGCAATTTGAATGGATCCTTTACTTATCAGTAATTTTGTAACATCACACATTGGTCCACTGATTTATATACATCTTTTATATGTTGACATGTTTCATCATACAGTATCATCGCATGTCATGTAGCCTCTGGGGAAGAAAAGGTAACTAATGTTCCAGTATTATTATGAAAACAGTTTTGACCTTGCTGACTCTCTGAAAGAATCCCTAGATGATACTTTGAAAACCTCTGGGTTATGGTACCTCTTCCTAAGAAATAGGGCATAAGATCTGTTATTTGACACGGATCTCCTCCCACTGGTCCATTAAGACTGGCCTCAGATTCTGTACCTCCAAAAATATTCCATGACCAGATCTCCACAACCCTCTGTGACTCTTCATTACCTGTTTTTCTTCTGTGCTCCCATAACACCGTATACAATAATCTATTACAGCCCTTACCACTGTATTGTGACTGTCAGATGATTCAACTATCTCTTACTAGATTTAAAAATATCTTAATGTTGAGGGTATCTTTTATCTCTGTACCTCCAGAACCTAGCATATACATTTGATGTAAATAGGCTGATGGATCAGCAAATGAACTGTAAATCAAACATACCTCTCCCATTTGTTGTTCAATAATTTGATGTGCAATTTCTTCTATGGTTGCCATGTTCTAACTGCCAGAATGTCCTGCCAAGATAAAAAGACACTTTTCACAAAATAAAACATATTTACTGAAGAATTTACAAATGAAATCACATGCTGGTGCCTGGGTAGCTCAGTCGGTTAAGCATCAAAGACTCTTGATTTCCGTTCAGGTCATGATCTCACAGTCATGAGATCAAGCCCCTTAAGATTCTCTGCCCCTCCCCGGCGTGTGGTTCTCTCTCTCAAAAAAATAAACTAAAAACGCAACCCTCCCAAACAAATGAAATCACATGATAGCTAAGATCTGCTTCAAAATAATACAGTTGGGGTGGGTGGTGGTAGGAGGGAATAAACAAAACAAGGTTGGCCATGAACTGACAGTTCCTGAAAACTGTTGTTTATACAGGGGTTCATAACAGTATTCTCTGTTTTTATACATTTTGAAAATATCTACTTAGAAAAATCATTCAGGGTGACTGGGTTAAGTGTCCAACTCTTCATTCTCAGCTCAGGTCATGATCTCATGATTCATGAGATTGAGAACTGACTTGGGCTCTGCGCTGACAGTGTGGAGCCTGCTTGGGGATTCCTCTCTGTCCCTTACCTGTTTGCTCGTACATGCACATTCTCTCTCTCAAAATAACAAACTTAAAAAAAAAAAAAAAAAAAGATTCAATACCAAACAATTTCACTTTTCAAAGATATTGAAGCCTAACCAGGACAACTCTACAGATCAGGAGTAGTTTATTAATTTAAATAAGGGTAACCCTATCTGTAAACAAATACATCATGGTAACCACTTAACATACTCTTTTTACCAATACATTGTAATAACTGGCATTCGTTCAAAAGGAAAGAAGATTTCTCTAGAATCTTGTAACTGTTCTTCATTAGTGGAAGTTTTTTATATATTAAGGTTAATTTGAATTTAATGTAAAACTTTCTCCAAATGGATCTGAGAGCCTGAAAGATCAGTGGGTTGACTCTGATTTTTGCTTTTTTTCTGTATCAGTAGATAAGAACACAAAAATTATTTCTGACTTTATCACATTATATAATGTCTGTCATAAATTCACTAATAGTCTACAATTATAAATAACATTAATTGCCAAATTATCTGAATTGTTTTTCTTTCAATTACTTTAAAAATTTTAAATGTTTCAATTAGTTGTGCCAAAAGCAGTATTTAATATTTAGCTTCATTATTCAACTATCTCTTACTAGATTGAAAAGCAGTGGCCTCAACCATTCTGGGACCAACTGAGGAAACAGAGCTGCTCCTCAGGTTTGTGTCCTCTGGGGCCAGGGTAGCAGTGACAGCCCTGACGACCTCTGACCCATCTTTGAGGTCTTCCTTCCTTTTCCCTGAAGGATAACTTATGTTTAAAACTGAATAGCTCTACTGGCCCATCCAGGAGAATCCCACAAGTTCGACAGCTTTTCTTCATTTCATCCCATATATGTCCCCCTCGGTCCAAGCTGGCAACATTTCTGCTGATATAAAATTCTCAGAAATCTTGTTGCCTTCCTTGCAATTCATGGGGCTTTAGGCCATCAGATATAAGAGTCCTATACAGATCTCTCCCGAATAACCCCATCTCTATTCCTGGCTTCTGTTGAGATGGCTGCCTGGATCCATAAATCACATGTCCCTAATTCTCTTTAGCAAACTGTTGGTTGTCCAGTCATACCCAAGAGAGTCTCTTAAGAACACACTTTCTCTTTTTTGGCAATATGGATAGGTTATTTTTCAATTCTTTAAGTCCTGATTCCATTTTTCTAAACAATTCCTTCTTCAATTTACCTCTTTCCTCTCACATTTTACTGTACGCAGCAAGGAGAAATGGCCATGTCTCTAACTAACACTTTGCTTAGAAATCTCCACAGATAAATAGCTTACAAGTTCTGCTTTCCACAGAACGCTGGAACACAAGGACAAGTTCTTTGCCCTTCATCATAAGGTTCATTTTCCTCTAGTTACCAAAACTGTAACATGTTCCTCATTTCTGAGCCCTCACCAGAAGCATTGTTAATGTCTATTATTTCTATCAACATTCTATTTATGAAACTATATGTGTATCTCTAAGATGATGGCAGCTTTTTCCACAGTTCTCTTTTCTTTCTGAACCCTCACCAAAATTGCCTTTGATATTCGTATTTCTATCAACGATCTCTTCAAAGCAATCTAGGCTTTTTCTAGCATGCATCTTAAAACTCTTCCAGCCTCTACCCATTTTCCAGTTCCAAATTTTTAGGTATTTGTTATAGCAGTACTCCACTTCCCAGTACCAAAATCTGCACTGGTTTGCTAGGGCTGACTTAACCAAGACTAACAGGGCTAATTTTGGCTGGGTGGTTCAAACAACAAAAATTAATTTTCTCACAATTCTGGAGGCTAGACATCTGAGACAAGCTGTCAGTAGAGTTGATTTTTTCTGAGACCTCTCTCCTTGTCTTCTCTTTGTCTCTTCACAAGTCTTCCTTTTGTTTGTGCCTGTGTTGTAATCTCTTTTAATAGGGACAACACTCATATTGGATTAGGGCCTACCCTAATGACCTCATTCTAACTCAATTACAAAGGCCTCATGGCCAAATATGGTCACATTCTGAGGTATTGGGGGCAGGACTTCAATATGAATTTTGGGGGGAGACAATCCAGCCCACAACACTTAGACACAAATCTAACAAGAAATGTGCATGCTGTATGTAAGGAAAGCTTAAAAAAATTTTTTTTTCCAACGTTTATTTATTTTTGGGACAGAGAGAGACAGAGCATGAACGGGGGAGGGGCAGAGAGAGAGGGAGACACAGAATTGGAAACAGGCTCCAGGCTCCGAGCCATTAGCCCAGAGCCCGACGCGGGGCTCGAACTCACGGACCGCGAGATCGTGACCTGGCTGAAGTCGGACGCTTAACCGACTGCGCCACCCAGGCGCCCCTGGAAAGCTTTAAAATGACACCTAGAGGGGCGCCTGGTGGCTCTCAGTCAGTTAACCATCTGACTTCAGCTCAGGCCATGATCTCAAAGTTGGTGGGTCCGAGCCCAGCTTCGGGCTCTATGCTGACAGCTTGGAGCCTGGAGCCTGATTCAGTTCTGTGTCTGTCTGTCTGTCTGTCTGTCTGTCTCTGCCCCTTCCCTGCTTGCGCTGTGTCTTTTTCTCTTAAAAATAAACAAACATTAAAAAAAATATATTAAAATGATACCTAGAGAGAGGAAAAACTAGCTGAAAGAACACAAAAGAAAATGTTCATAGTGACTATCTCCAGGGAGAACTGGAAGTTCGGGAACAGGGATGGAATGCAGACTTTTCAGTGAGTAAGTGTCTGTTCTTTTTAAGTTTTACTTATTATTATTATTATTATTTGAGTGAGAGAGCAAGCATGTGTGCTAACACAAGTGGGGAAGGGGAAGTGGGAGAGGGAGAGAGAGAATCTCAAGCAGGCTCCATGCGCTGCACTGAGCAGGGCTCAATCTCAGGACTGTGAGATCATGACCAGAGCAGAAATCAAAGAGTCATACACTTAACTGACTGAGCCCACCCAGGCACCCCAGTGTGTATTCCTTTCAAATTTTAAGTATTACCACAAAAAAATGAATTGTAAGTAGGAAAAAAAAAAAAAAGCCAAACAGTTTAAAGGAATCTTGTCTAGAAATCCTAAAATCAAGCAGCATTATCGGCACATCAGACCCAAAGAAGCTAATTCATAATGAAAACTTACCGTGATATCATGACCGGAGCCAAAATCAAGAGTCGGACACTCAACCGACTGAGCCACCCAGGTGCCACTAAATCAACTATTATTTTAGCCAAAAAGACCAAAGACTATGAGGGTATATGTGATACACATATATGCCTGGTATATATGCCTGTAAAGGTTCATGCTTAATTGTATACTTTGTCATTAGCAGTGTTACAGGTAATACAATGTTAAAGGATTTGAATGCTGATACTCTTGAAACAGAATTCTTGAATATTGAATTCAGGGATATTTGGATTTTTTTTCTGTTTCAGAAGAAAAGAGCAGGAAATGGCAATGGATTCCTAATTTTTGGAGTTAAAAACTTCTAGTAGAATCTGACTAAAGCTACACAACCTCTTCAGAAAAATATACACACACATATATACTTGGTAGATTCCGATTTGTGATTCACCATATCAATTTTCTACTTCTTTCTATATAAACTCTCTGCATGACTGCAGTAGCCTAGAACCCT
This sequence comes from Prionailurus bengalensis, assembly GCF_016509475.1. Taxonomy (NCBI): domain Eukaryota; kingdom Metazoa; phylum Chordata; class Mammalia; order Carnivora; family Felidae; genus Prionailurus; species Prionailurus bengalensis. The sequence continues at coordinate 116,347,294 of NC_057358.1, forward strand.
TATCTCCTACCGTTCTATAGATCCATATACTCCAAACTGGTTTGCAAAAGAATGCTTAGGGGAAGTTTTTAGAATACTTACCTCAGTGATCATACACCTTAATTTGTATGGAATGAAACACAAATGAGAGGAATTTAGGGAATAGATTTGACCAGAAAGGTGGAGTAAGAACAACTTTTTCCCTCTGGACCTTCTCCAACCAACCATATCTTCCACTGCGATCTCAAACTATTTACCTTATCCTACTTGTAAAGCCTGTTAGGTGTCTGTCAAGCTGGTTCATTAAGATTTAAGTCTAGAAAGGCACAGACACAGGATATAAAGTCAAATCCATAATCCCATTTTCCTTATTATTTACTTCTCTCATTAAACTATCCACTAATATAATACATCTTTATATGCAAATAAGTCCATGAAATAATTAACGTACATCCTACAATCTTGTTGATCAAAAATTTTTTTCCACCATTTACAAAAAGGATGCAGACTATCTAAATTAATTACATAATTACAAATCATATCCAAGTGTATTAAGTTTTACTAAAATTCAGAGATTTCCAGAGGTTAGTATTTTATTCACTCTGATAAACAAAAGTATTAGCAAGGGGGAAATGATGAAAATTAGTAAGAATGAAATAGTTATTTAGCATCAAAGCAAGGATTTATGACAATGTATTAGTCACTTTGGTTGTGATAAAAGCTCAACTACTGCTAGCTTAAGCAAAGAGGAAATGGCTGGGGGGGGGGGGGGGACAGGATAGACACTGCTAGGATCCAAGTGGAGCTGACCTTGGGAAAAACTGGAGTTAGTTTTCCGATGCTGTCAGGAATCTCCTTATCTCTATTTTTTTTTTTTTCCCTTTATTGCTGGCCTTATTCTCCCTATGTGGCTTCTTATTTTCTACTTTGTAGTAAAGCACCAGGAAAGTAAAAGTAGTCTTCTCTAATTTCAATTTTAAAATGCTGGGGGATGCGAAATTTGAAAATATGATATAAAACAACGATTTTTTTTCCTGTGGAGTAGATCTTTGAAAATTTTTGGAAGTTAAGGTTTCTCTCACCAGAAAACACATATTCACATTCACCCACACTACAAAGAAGTATGCTGAATTTCAAGGGGGTCATAAAACTTCAGTAGCCTGACAGCCTTCAAGTTAACCCTTCTGGTAAAATTGCAGCTACTGTGGAGTTTCCTGAACACATATTTAATGTATATGACTTTGGGGCGCCTGGGTGGCTCCGTCGGTTAAGCGTCCGGCTTCGGCTCAGGTCTGATCTCACAGTCCGTGAGTTCGAGCCCCGCGTCGGGCTCTGTGCTGTCGTTGGGCTCTGTGCTGACAGCTCAGAGCCTGGAGCCTGCTTCCGATTCTGTGTCTCCCTCTCGCTCTGCCCCTCCCCTGCTCATGCTCTGCCTCTCTCTGTCTCAAAAATAAATAAAAACATTAAAAAAAATTAATATACCTGACTTTGTGTACATTAGGCAAGAACCATCTTTGTGTAGATTTGAAGTGCCAATAAGGCACAAACTATCTGTGGGTCAGCACCTCTGACAAGCAGCAATATTAAATATCTCAAAGCTCACAGAACTGAAATATCCTTATTCTCCTGCTTCGGAACCATCAACGTCTCTTTAATGGCCAAAGGATGAAGTTTCGGTCCTTCTATTCTTTCAATATTTATTACACCTCTGAAGCATGCCTGCCACTGTGGACGGAGAGGGCTCCTTTATAGTCTGACTTCCTCATCTTCCCACTTTAGCCCCTATCCTCCCAAGAGGGGCCTCTCTTCAAGTCAAAGTGGGATGTTCTTTATACCCACCACTCCAAGTTCCTCTTCCCTCACTTAAATACCACCTGGCCTTTCAGACTCGGTTGAAATTTCTAAAAATCCAATCCTCTGACATGGGTCCAGCATCGATTTTGAATGCTAAAGCTCTTAATTACAATTTACTAACAGACTTTTTTTAACTTCTGATATCATATGCAAAATTTATGTAAAGATGCATTTTTCCAGCGCTTTCATAAAAGATTTCCAGATTGCAAAGGGTACTACGAATCAAAAAAAAGGTAATGATATTTATATCATCAATTCTTTATGCTGCTTCTTTTGTCTTTTCTATTTCCCAAGGAATTAAAACTCGTTAATTCGCAGGAATTAAACTCGTCGGGTGACAGAAACACCAACGGTACCATATCTTGGGAATGTTTGGTGCCTTTGATTTGTGTCTCCCTCAAAACTCTTCCAGAAGACTGAAATGCCCCTACCAAAAAAAAAAGGAAAAAAAAAAAAAAAAGAATAGAAATTCGTTACATTTATATGCGATCCACCTTTTTTATAAGAATGGAATGATCTACCAACTGGGCACAAGCAAAATTTTAAAACTGTCATCGTGTACCAACCAACCATGCAACAGACACTGATGAAAAATGATCAAAATCAAAGGCCTATTTAGAACATCCAGAGGAACAAAAGCCCCAAAGGCCTTAATTTCCAGTCTTTTTTGCTTTTCCTTCCCATTTATTTATTTTTTTAAAACAGGCCGACCTACTTAGTGAAGGTGACGAGACAACTTGGCAACAAGGTTATGAGACAACCAACCTGGCAACATTTGTAATTGTAATCATAAAACGGTACGTGCGGGAGTCGGAGGCAGGGGTTCTCAACAAAAGAACTTAGAAGTTTAGACTTGCCCAGGGCAGTGAGGCCCCTGGACCGTTCCATTTTTCTCAAAAGATACGAGTCCAAAGACAGCGGCTGCTGTCCCCCGATTTGTCGTGAAAGTTGAGCAACCCGTTGCTCGTCCCGTGTAGGCACGAGAATTACTAAGCGTCCTCCGAAGGGAACGGAGGCCTCGGCTTGCGGGCGCTCGAGCCCCCGCTGCGACCCCCGGGCCCCGCCGCGCCGCGCGGCTCTCCGAGGCGGGGGGGGGGAGCGGCGGCGGCAACGCCGAGACGGAAGCTTTTCCTGTAGGTGAAAGGTCAGAGGCGCCGCAGGAGGCGCCGCGGGAGAGGCTGCCGTGCTCGCCGAGCCGCTCGCGTACTTGCCTTTCGCGCCCCGACCCCGCTCCGGGCTCCGCGCTCCCGCGCCGCACCCCGGCCCCGGCTACTGCCTCAGCCTCCCGCAGGGACCCACACGTTCGGCCATTCTGCGCGCCCCGAGCCCAACCCGAACAGCCTGCCGCCGCGCTGCCGGGCGGGCCGGCCCTGCCGGCCGAGGTCAGCGGGCTGTCGGGGGAACAAGGGGTGCGTCCGTTGGCTGTTGGGAAGAAGGGACACCCCATCCACCCCCGTCCCAGGCGCGGCCACGGCTGCTTTGCTCCCCACCCGGGACTTCTTACCGGTGCTTCTCCGACGAGCTACGTTCCGCGTCGGGCTTAGACCGGACAGTCCCGTTGCGGTGGTTGCTTGGGGTTCCGGGAAGAGACAGGTTAGAGAAAGCTGAAAGGGATGGGGTAAAGAAAAGTGGGGGCAGGGAGCTTTCTGGGTTTGTGTATTTGGGGGGGGGTCAGAGTTCGTGACCCCTCCCTCGGCTCTGCGGTGCGTGCTCCCATCCGCGCTTGCGCATTACTAGTGGAGCAGCCGTAAGGAGGTCGTGACGTTCCCTGGGTGGAGGAATGAGAAAACCGAGCCTCTGAAAGTCCACTGCCCTCTATCAGCTGGGAGGGAAACTGCCCCGCCAGAGCGGCCCTATCAGGGACCTTCCGAAACAGTGTGCCCTTAGCATCCCAGTTTGCCAAAGGCGGTCTTTAAAGGAAGTTTTGAGACTTTTCAGATTTGAGTAATACTAGATAACCTTATCAGTTTTAGGCGGTTAGAAACTTGTGGAAAATTGGACTCTGTTTTAGGGTATCTCTTACCTTAGACTAAAGTTTATTGGAAGAGTTAAGTCTGGGTAGGTTCCAATAAAATATTGAAAATTCCCTTAAATAAAGGAAGCTAGGGTAGAATTCTCCACAGTAAGGCAGAGATTTACTATGAACTCTTATGGGTAAATAGGTATAGTGGCTAAATGGAGCAAGAATTATCACTTAGAATGTAAACTTCTTGAAGGCTGGCTTTTTTGTTCGTGGTGTATGTCCAAGCATTTAGGACAATAGCTGGTGGTCAATAAAGATTCATGAAACAAAGAGGCATTGACAGAACATCATGACAGTGACCACCTGTGGCACTGAAGTGTGGCAGAAGAGCTGTCCTGTGTGTAAAGCACTGTATGGTTTGGACTTGAGAGAAAGGGTCCTTGAAATTTCTTTAGTACCGACCAACATGATCTCACGGTCCGTGGGTTCGAGTCCCGCGTGGGGCTCTGTGCTGACAGCTCAGAGCCTGGAGCCTGCTTCGGATTCTGTCTCTCTCTCTGCCCCTCCCCCTGTGCATACTCTCTTTCTCTGTCTCAAAAATAAATAAAAACATTTAAAAAAATTAAAAAGAAAAGAAAAGAAAAGAAAAGCAGTCATGGATTCAGGCCAGAAACCCAAGTCAGGAAAAACAAAAGTGCGCTGGGAAGAACATTTCCTCTATCATTTCCCTCTGGAACTAGGCGGCTGGACACAGAAAAATTCCCCAAGAAAAGGAATATGCTTCATGTCTCAGTCTCTGAAAACAGGTCTCTGTGGTTCATCTTTAAGTATGTGACTCTAAAAATACATATGGCTTAGGGGCGCCTGGGTGGCTCGGTCGGTTGGGCGTCTGACTTCGGCTCAGGTCATGATCTCACGGTCCGTGGGTTCGAGCCCCATGTCGGGCTCTGGGCTGACAGCTCAGGGCCTGGAGCCTGCTTCAGATTCTGTGTCTCCCTCTCTCTCTGCTCCTCCCCTGCTCATGCTCTCTCTCTGTCTCAAAAAAAACAAAAAACAAAAAAACATAAAAAAAAAAATTAAAGGATTAAAAAAAAATACATATGGCTTAAAAGACATCATCACACCAGAAGTAGATACAGTAAATTTATTTTGTATAAATACATATTGACATTATTTACAATACTAATATTTATTTATAAGGGATCTATATGTGTACGATAAGATCAAACTATTACCACTTTAAGTAAAACATGTTTCTAGAAACTCATGTTATTTAAAAAAACAATATAGTATTTCAAGATTGGTTCTTAACATGCTACGACCGACTCATACGAAAGAGAAAGTTGTCCCTCTTTCTCTCCCCTCACCAAGGGAATTTGATATAGACTTCTTGAAAATTTTCTATTATATAATATCTTAAAAAAATTAAATCCTACTAGAAATTATCTTTCTTATAAAAGGGAAAGTCATAGATGATTTTCCTTTACAGAATATTAAATGTGGCATAGGCCCCAGAACATTTGTATTTTGAAAGCACTTAAAAAAATAAAAACCAGAAGGGATCCATTTGGAGTGATTTAATTCACCAAACAAATGCTGAGTGTCCAGAGCACGCAAGGTACTCTGCCAGATGCTGAGGAGTCTCAAAATCTCAAGAATAGAATGTGATAGGCACCATAAAAAAGTGTGTTTCCTAGTTAAAAGGCTATAGAGGCATAGGAAAAGGAGAGACTAGATGTGGTCTGGAGGAATAGTGGGGGCGGGGGGATATGGGAGAGAAGGACTAGGACCAACTGTTGCAAAAAGAAAAGTCTTGGATAAATAGGCAGAAGTGGGTTGGGAAGAGAATGAGAAGTAAACCTTATAAACAGAGAAGGGTTGGGGTGGGTTTAGCTGGAGTGTGTGATACCTGAGGAAAAATATTCTATGCCAAGCCACTGGAAAGCCATTGGAAGTTGCAAAGAGCACGGATGAAACTAGGTCAGAGCTCCGCTTAGAAGATGGCTCTGGCAGAGTTGAAAATGGGACCATGCAAAGATGGCACTGGAATTAGAGGAAGAGTTACTCTAATCATTGGGAAGAGGTAACAAGGACTTGAGCCAGGGTCTGTGCCATAAAAGTGATGAAGATGGAAAGGATCCAAGAGCAATAGCAGAGGGTCTTGTTGAGACTTAGAAGCAGATTCTAGAGCCTAGAATGGTGTTTTTCCATTACAGAAGAAGATAAACAGATCTGAATGAAAAGAAAATGAAGTCTTGTAAAGTTTAAAATGCCTAAAAAGGACTCATGTGTAGATGTCCAGCAGGTAGTTGCAAATATGGCCTTGCAGGATGGGGGAAAAAGTAGGTCTAAGATAGGAGTTATAATGAGGCCATTGGGAGGGCTGTGTTTGAGTTGTAGATGACAAGAATCCAGTCCTCACATTCTGTGTATTTCAACAAATATTTTGTCTTAAAAAGACACAGGATAGGTATTTTGTGAGGCCTAACAGGAGAAATAGGATTTATCTCTCTGAAAATCTCAATGACTACGTTTGACTATGGTAGATCTCAGACTTCAAAAATGGGAGTGCAAATGGATGCATATTCCCAAGACATATCAACATATGTTGTAGTAACATTTACATTTTAACTAAATTTCTAAATAGCAGGCTTTCCCTATTTCCTGCCAACACCTGGCTAACAAAACTATACTGTGTGTATTTTTCTAATGTTTATTTATTTTTGAGAGAGAGACACAGAGTGTGAGCAGGGGAGGGGCAGAGAGAGAGGGAGACACAGAATCGGAAGCAGGCTCCAGGCTCTGAGCCATCAGCCCAGAGCCCGACGCGGGGCTCGAAATCACGGACTGTGAGATCATGACGTGGGCTGAAGTTGGATGCTTAACCAACTGAGCCACCCAGGTGCGCCAAAACTACACTTTAAAGTTATCTTCCTTGGATGGAGCTAGAATGTATTATGCTAAATGAAATTAGTCAACAAAGAAAGATAAATAACATGATTTCATTCATATGTGGAATTTAAGAAACAAAACAGATGAACATATGGGAAGTGGGCAGGGGGATGGTGCAGGGAAGAGAAGAGAGGGAAACAAACCACAAGACTCTTAACAGAGAACAAACTGAGGGGAGGTGGGTGGGGGATAGGCTAGATGGGTGATTGGTATTAAGGGGGGGCACTTGCTGTGATGAACACTGGGTGTTGTTTGTAAGTGGCGAATCACTGATTTCTATTCCTAACACCAATATTGCACTATATGTCACCTAAAATTTAAATTAAAAAAAATTATGTTATCTTCTTCATTTAGTTGTTTCATTACTGTTTTATATTAAACAGAGTTGCTCTGATGATCTCATTTTTAGGAATGCTACTACATATTCAAAGAATCAAGCTTTTGGTTGAAGAGAGAATTAAGTATCTTGGGCAGAGGGTAAATAGGAGGATACGGGGTATATTAGGGAACAGGGGAAAAGAGGTGGGAGAGAGGTTCAGAAATGTGGGATGATGCCCAAGATAACCTTTCTCATTTTTCTAGGACTCTGGTGGATCCTCTACATTTACAGCTTCACAGCTAAAGAGGAAGCTTGAGGGGACACACTAAGAACACCAGCCTTCCCCCAGTTTAACCTGGTATTTCTTGCCTAGGTTACTTTTAGTGCCTTTTTGCTTAGCTTTACAAGTGCTCTTCTTTCTCCTCCTTATGAATAAAAGGAGAAACTTGAACAGAGTGTGATGGAAACACATGTATAATAAATACATGTTGGGACTTGGGTACTGTGTATATTTTCTCATAGAATGCACCAAATAATACCATTTTTTCCTCTAAAATGTTAGCTATCAAGAGATATTTTTTTAAAGTAGCCTGACAACAAAATGTATATAATTAGGTTTCTCAGTTGATAGTGAATGAGCCAGATTAAATAAATAATTGAGCAGCTTTAGTATGTTATGAAGGATTGATGAAGGGATAAGGGAATGTAATACTATTCCACATTTAAAATACCTTTTGGGGGGGTGGTAATCTGATAGCTTCCTCAAAAAGCTATATGTATTTTATATTTTTCAAAACCCTCCATGGGGCTAAGCCAATAGGGAGTACAATCATACAGGAGTTTCACATACAATCAGAATTACTAGAAGTTTGTGCAGTTTTTTTGTATTTAGATTTATAACTAGTTCTTGAATGAGCCAGCTGTTGGAAGACAAAATAGCCTGGCTGGTATTTTTTAGATTCTGAGGTTTAAATCAAACCTTGCAGTCAGAAGTTTGAGAGCTCAAGAGGACGGGGGGAAGAACTCCAAATAATTTGTCATGTGCAAAGTCCTAGACCCAAAGAAGCAGAAGGAAACACTTTATAAGGTATAACCTTGGTCTCCAAAAAGGATACACTAAAAACTGCAAGGATTTTAACATGGAAGCCTTATTTATGCTGTCTTGGTTAAAATTAGTGAGCTGCAAAGAAGTATTAGTTTACTTACTATGACAGAAAGGCTGGGGAGACAGTGAGGATTGTGTGTGAGGGTGCAAGAGGGTTTAAAACGATTCCACAGCATGAAACGGCCAGAAAAAACTACAGCAGCCAACTCTAGATTTAGTAGAGACTCTGGTGCTGGAACAAACAACATTCAAAAGGCTTCAGAGGGGCCCCTGGGTGGCGCAGTCGGTTAAGTGTCCGACTTCAGCCAGGTCACGATCTCGCGGTCCGTGAGTTTGAGCCCCGCGTCAGGCTCTGGGCTGATGGCTCAGAGCCTGGAGCCTGTTTCCAATTCTGTGTCTCCCTCTCTCTCTGCCCCTCCCCCATTCATGCTCTGTCTCTCTCTGTCCGAAAAATAAATAAACGTTGAAAAAAAAAAAAAAAAAAAGGCTTCAGAAAGGCACTCAGTAATTCTCTTGACGAATGTAAATATCACACTGAATTAGGAAATCCTTTATATAGAAGCAGTAAGGAAAATTCCTGTGCCCTTTAAGATAATTTGTAAAGTTCAGTCAATAAGTGTAAATTATGAACATCAAGCATGACTTTAATCACTGTGTGAATTTCATTTTTCAAACTCTATTCATCAACAATTTTATGTACAAAGCAGTTCACGTTAGTAGTAAGTGCACCAGAATTATGAATATAATTCTTTCCTAATGAGGTGCGCATTGGCAACTGGTTACAGAAATAAAGGATTTGTTTTAATTACCAGGGAGGACATAACACAAAGTAGTATTAAATAACCTTTAAAAAATGAATACAATTTCAATAAACACTGGCTTAGAATATGTGCTTTTTTTTTTTTTATATGGTAATTCCAGTTCATTTTTTAAAGCACAATATTATAGGAAATGGAACATTTAGATGCAACCACCACCACTGACTTGGGCTCAGAACACTTATAATAGCAAAGGATATTGTGGAATATGATGCTTACCATAGTTTGCTTTAAAAAAATAATACAGTTATGTTTCTAGCTTTAAAAAAAGGATTAGACTTAACAGAAAGACCACAGAGTTAATTATTTGTATTCCTCTGCAAATGAAAACATCCTCTTTCCTACTACTCATAGCTCAGTTCAACGAAAACTTTCAGACTCTATCCCTTTGCTATAATTCCTTGATGATGTAACATTATCTCATGCCAAAAGAGGTATAACAGAAATACTCTAGATAATTTACTGGAATTTCATTTCACAGTTGCTGAGGTAGAAGTTGGCCACGTGTTTTTCCATTAAAAGATACAAAAATTCATCTAAGTTTATTGATTCAAAAACAGACATTTTTTTTTCTATCAGCAGTTTTATAATAATTTCTAAACCAAACACTGCATGGAAATTTTCTCCTTGATGTGTGTTTTTGTATTTACAAAGACTTATTACCTCAGGTGAGAATGTTACAATGAAACACTATAAACACATGGAGAAATCTGTGTCACAAATGGTTAATACAGTATACAGTATTAAGATAAGTTTTCTGGTTTCTAAAGAAAAGGTACTTTAGAATTCAGTGTGAGTCTCAGAAATAATTCTGACAATTAAGTAAACATCAAAATTTAATAAATAACATACACGAAAAACCAAACATTCAAAAAAAACCCCTTATACCCAACAAAATAATTTCTAATATTTGATGAAGATTTTGGCTGGATTTTCTTGGCAGTGTTCATTTATATACAGTCTTTGTACTGCATTTACTCCATTCTGATGAAATTCCACCACGTGAAATCACAGAAGAGATGAAACCAGTATCACTACAATATTGTGCCTTCCTGAAACGCTTCTATCCACCTATTGGTAAGAGAAATTTGTTAGAATTACAAAATGCAATCATCTGGTACACGTTAAGACAATATACATAATAGCTGTACCTGTGGGTCCAATTACCCTGCCTGTATATTTAAGATCTTTCCTATACTATTGGGGTGCCTGGGTGGCTCAGTCAGGTGAGCAACCAACTTCGGCTTGGGTCATGATCTCGCATTTTGTCAGGCTCTGTGCTCACAGCTCAGAGCCTGGAGCCTGCTTTGGATTTTGTGTCTCCCTCTCTCTCTGCCCTTCTCCTGCTCACTCTGTCTCTCTCAAGAATAAGTAAACAATTGGGAATGCAAGCTGGTGCAGCCCCTCTGGAAAACAGTACGGAGTTTCCTCAAAAAACTAACAATAGAACTACCCTATGACCCAGCAATTGCACTACTAGGCATTTATCCACGGGATTACAGGGGTGCTGTTTCAAAGGGAGACATGCACCCCCCCCCATGTTTATAGCAGCACCATCAACAATAGCCAAAGTTTGGAAAGAACCCAAATATGTCCATCGATGGATGAATGGATAAAGAAAATGTGGTGTGTGTGTGTGTGTGTATACACACACATATATATACATATATATGTGTATATATGTATATATACATACATATATGTATATATGTATATATACATACATATATGTATATATATGTATACATACATACATACATACATACATACAATGGAGTATTACTAGGCACTCAAAAAGAATGAAATCTTGTCATTTGCAACTACATGGATGGAAACTGGAGGGTATTATACTAAGTGAAATTAGTCAGAGAAAGACAAAAATCATATGACTTCACTCATGTGAGGACTTTAAGAGACAAAACAGATGAACATAAGGGAAGGGAAACAAAAATAATATAAAAACAGGGAGGGGGACAAAACAGAAGAGACTCATAAATATGAAGAACAAACTGAGGGTTACTGGAGGGGTTGTGGGAGGGGGGATGGGCTAAATGGGTAAGGGGCACTAAGGAATCTACTCCTGAAATCATTGTTGCACTATATGCTAATTTGGATGTAAATTAAAAAAATAAAAGAATAAAAAATAAAAAAAAATTTTTTTTAAAAGAAATAGACACTTAAATATAGAGAACAACCTGGGGGTTGGTTGAGGGGAGGTGGGTGGGTGGGGATGGGTTAAATGGGTGATGGGTATTAAGGAAAGCATATGTGATGAGCCCTGGTTATTGTATGTAAGTGATGAATCAGCTAAATTCTACTACTGAAAGTAATATTACACTGTATGTGAATTAACTGAATTTAAATAAAAACTTGAAAAAAAAAGATCTTTCCTATACTAAACTAGAATTCTGTGTATATGAAATTATACTTTATTTGGTAATATGGCCCAAAATCTGGCCTGACTTCCTTCTCTCTTAACTCCCTGGGGATCCGTAATTGAAACCTGTTTTAGTATTTTCAGTGAAAGAGAATCTATATCTGGTCTACTTCCAGTTGATCAAAATTTTGTATGCAATATAAAGTGTCTCAAAAAGAAAAAGAAATGTGTCTCAGAGTTTCATAGAAGTCTTCCCAGAATTCATTAGTCTCAAAGTTTATCTGACAATACCCACAGTTTCAATTATTCAGAAGACACTTGGAGGTAGTCACTTTGTACCTCCCTAGGACTGTAATTGCTTCTGTGAACATCTAAAATCACTCAGTTAATAGAAGCAGCCTATAACAGATATAGCTCAAATTTCAAGGACAGAATTTTCAAAAATTTAAATGCAAATGGCATGTTATATCATGATAAAGAGACTTTTAAAAAGTTAAAAATTTTCATTAAAATTAACACATTTTAATATTCTATACTATGCAAAAAAACCCCATTACATTAGTGACTTCAAAGAGAAACTTGTAATTTGTCCTGTATTAATTCTCAATTACAAGAGGGCAGATTCTCTTAACTACATTCAATTGTCTTAAGGTTTTTCTACCTTGTTGACTTAATGATATAAACAAAAGATGTATATTCAAAAGCAATAATTTTTATCAGTTTGATGATAAATACAGATAAAAATCATGAGAAGTTTAATACCTAACAGAATATTAGAGCAATTACTCTTTTACCCAAGTAGTTTTTACAGAAAAAATAATGGTTAAGTGGCAATTTTAAATATTCTTCAATTCAAAAAAATTTATTTATAGTAATAGAGATACATAGTAGATGTCCTAACATAGACTGGAAAAAAGAAAAAAGTGTTCCAGAGTATTTGCAACATTGTACCTGATTAATATGTAAGAGCATATGCAATTCTGGTACATTAATTCTAACTGCATTAAGAAAAGATAAGCCTTGCTGACTTAAAGCATTCTTTTTTTATCTGCATGCACCGTTTTAAGCCTATGGAGAAAACATAAGCACATCTTAGTGAAAACAAAAACATGTAATGTGTGAGACCAAAATAAAAATCAAGTGAAAGATTTGGTTAAAGGTTATCTGCTCTATTTTGTTTACAAAGGACCTGGGTTCCACAGAGATATGCTTCTCTATGTCAAACCACGTCATGACATCAAAACAAATATTCTTGTTGGAATTTTGAAGAGATTGTTTAAAAACCTTTACCATCTAAAATGATATCCATTTCCTTTTACTCAGTTATTGGGAACAGCATGGGAGCCTCTTAATGTGTTTGACCTTTTTCCCAAAGAAGTAAGTTAGCAAGCAGCTGTTTAAACTCCTGCTGTTCCATGGCACAATTGAGTCACTGGATTGCCAAAGTCCTGGAATGTTTCAAGAGATGATCCTCACCCTCACTGAAGGAGAGGTCAAATGCCTCGGCTTCCTTTCCTTGCAGCAGAGCAGTTTCATGCTGCTTCCTCAGAGGTCAGTATAGACAAAATATTTTGGACAGAACTACCTATTTTCTTTTCCCCTCTGCCTCCTGAAAATATTCCAGATCCTCTTGCTTGTCCTTAAAATAATTCTAAAGAGTTTGAAAAAATATGTTAAATCTTCCTAATTTGGATCTTGGATTTAAATTCTTAATTGTCCCCATGCATGAAAGTAGGTTATTTTAAAATCAATCATGTAACAACTTGAAACTCATGTATAAAAGAAAAATATGCCTAAATTACTTACTTCTGAGCTGAGTGAGCATCATCTGCTTTGAACAAATAAAATAACATGTTTTTGTGCAGCAACTGGAACACTCTAGACTCTGAATTCTCATCTTTGACTTGAGTGACAGTGAATCCTAGTAAAGGCTGACTCTCCAAAGCTGCCACATCCTAATTTAAAAAGACACCAAGGGAGATGGGACTTTAAATTGATACAAAATTCAGATTTGCAAACTCTTAAAACTATACAGCTTTAATTTTATATGCACACTATATAGAAAACAATGATAATTCTAACAACTTACTTACTTTTCACTTATTCAACAATATTAAGATGTCCCCCCACCCCTGAAGCTACCCCATGAGCCAGACACTGTGCTAAACAGTTTTCCTTGGGTTCACACTCATCTAAGTTCACATATTTCCCCACAACCATGGGAGGCAATTATATTACTTTCATTTTATGGATGCAGAAAACAAGCTCAGAAAGAAAAGTGATTTACCCGGTCCCACTAAGGAAAAGCTTGGCTCTTAGAGCAGTGGATTTATAGCCAGCCAGGAATTGTTTCTAACCCAAACAAAGTCTATCTTATCGAAGTTTGAAGCCTGATCAATACAATCTGGGGATAGTCAAGGGACTGTCTTCCATGAGAGCTTGGCAGAAAGGGGAAGAACCTTTGCCTTTAATGAAGTTGTTAGTAGTCACATGACACCAAAAAAAGTTACATCTTAATACTATGGAAAATTCCTAACATTTTTTGAGTAAGAGCTCTAGGACATTGTTGACATTAAAGGTAACAGCAAAAAGAATCTCCCCCTCCAAAAGCAATGCAAAACAAAAAAAATACACAAAACGAATAGATCAAACAAACATTGTGATTATTTCTAATTGGCATTATAAAACCAGACTCCCAAATAATTCATCTTTAGATTTCAGATCTTACCTCACTTGCAGCATATGTATACAGCACTTTATTTTTTATGACAAACCACAAGTGTTTCCAGGGTTTTTTATTGCCCTTTGATCTGTACAAATAGCCACTCATGGAAGAATCTTCTGTATTTGCTGATACCTAGTAAGTAAACCCCATACATAGTTTAATGGTTTTCAGACAGCAACAAAATGTAAAGTAACAAAACTGCTTTTGATCATTGGTGCTGAAAGCAATAACCATAATACTATAATGTTTCAGAATGAAATTGTTTACGTTCAAAGTCTGCTACTGTACAAATTGAATACTGCCATTACCATGGGCATAAAAACCCCTTTCGTTTAGAAGCAATTCCAGCATTCTGCTTGGTTTAATTGTGCTTCCATGTATGTATTTCTTTGTGGTGCCACCTGTGTTTTCCTGGTTTCCAGAAGAAGAAAAATAATTCTAAAGATCAGAAATGCTTTTTGAAAGCTGCATTTTTGGGAACCGTGTATGTTGTTCTTCGTATTTTTGTTAGGGAAAATTACTTAAACCTTTAACTCTTTCTGAAATAGCTTTTTGGACTTATAAAAACTGTATTAGGGGCGCCTGAGCGGCTCAGGTCATGATCTCACAATTTGTGAGATCGAGCCCCATGTCAGATTCTGCACAAACAGCACGGAGCTGGCTTAGGTTTTTCTCTCTCCCTCACTCTCTGCCTCTCCCCCACCCAGACTCCCTCTCTCTCTTTCTCTCAAAATAAATAAATAATTAAAAAAAATAATAAAGTTTATATTAAACAATAATATTTGATCCTCCTCATAAAATTTGTAAGAAATTAATACAATTCATACATGATTAAAGGCAGACTTTAAAAATTCATAGAATCCACTTGTATTTGTTTTCTGTTGTCACATACAAATTACCACCAACTTAGTGGGTTAAAACAACATACATGTGTTGTCTCAGGAGTCCGGGCACAGCTTAGCTGGGATCTCTGTAGGGCCCCAGTCAAGGTGTTGGCCAGCACCAGAGTTCTCATCTGACAGCTGACGAGGGAAGGGTCTACTTCCAAGTGGATTCAGGTTTTTAGCAGTATTCATTTCCTTGAAGTTATGAAACTGAGGGCCCTGGCCTCTTGCTGGCTTTTGCCTGGGGCTCATCCTCATTTCCATGCCACACAAGCCTCCCAAGACAACTACTTACTTCTTCAAAGCCCGCATGAGAGAAAGTCTCTAGAGCCCATCTACAGCAATATGGAGTCTTCCATAACATAACATAATCATGGGAGTGACATGCCATCATCCTCCCCATATTCTGTTGGTTCAGAGCAAGTCACAGGTCCTTGCCCCCCACAACGGGGAGGAGACTGTACAAAAGTGTGACCACCAGAGGAAGGGATCATGGAACCACCTTAAAAGTCTGCTCACCATTCTACTAATAACATAATTCCTAAATTTGGTCTTATATTTCTCTCTTGTTCCTATGTTAAAAACAAAAGTTTCAACTGCCAGATTACAATCACTGAAACCTTACTACCTTTTGGCCTAGAGATTAAAACATTTTCATCCTTTTATGAAGCAAACTAAGTTTTGCTCAGACCAAAATTTGAGGATCAGAAACTGATCCTTAAAATCACCATAAATAATAGAATTTCCATTTACCTGTTAATACAGTTTTGTTTTTTAATGTTTATTTAATTTGAGAGAGCATGCATGCAAGCGGTGGAGGGGCAGAGAGAATCCCAAGCAGGCTCCATGGGATCTCACAAATTGTGAGATGTGACCTGAGCTGAAACCAAGCGACCCAGGTGTCCCAGCTAGTGGGAACTTTAATATTAAGTGCAAACAAATTTATATAAAAAAATAATATCCTTGTAGAAGATTACAAATAATTTTTTTTCAATTAGAATGTCTATGTTCAAATGAAATTTTGCTGGAAATGTAGTTATATTGGGATGCTACTATGTACTTAAGTGTTACTATCATTGCTCAAAATATTTTGTATGTCCCTTTTTTGGAATATTCTTAAATTAGTTTTTTAGCTATGAAAGAATACCAATCACAATCCTGAGTCGAGAATAGTCCTCTATTATCTTTTTAAAAATAAAATTGGTCTTAACCAAATTAATCATATGATTCATAAAACTTTCCAACGAGATATATATATATATATATATATATATATATATATATATTTATTATTTTTTTTAAAGTTTATTTATTTATTTTGAGAGAAAGAGAGAGAAAGACAGCACGAATGGGAGAAGGGCAGAGAGAAGGAGACACAGAATCCCAAGCAGGCTACTCAACATCAGTGCAGAGCCCGATACAGGGCTTGAACTCATGAACTCTGAGATCACGACATGAGCCAAGATCAAGAGTTGGATGCTTAACCAAATGCACCACCCAGGCACCCCTGATTTGATTATTTAAAACATAAATCAAATCTAACTCAAGAGACATAGCCTGCCATTACTGAGGGTACTGAGAATCTGAATGTAATTCTAAAATAGTGAGTTTCTGAAAATGTATTGAACATTTTTACTGGAATAAAAACACTTCCCAATCCTTAAAAAGTTAAACATAAAATTATCATGTGACCAAGCAATTCCACTCCTAGGTGTATAACTAAGACAAATGATATTTATAATAACCCAAAGGCAGAAACAACCCAGATGTCTATTAACAGATGAATGGATAAATTCTGATACATACATACAATGGAGTATTATTCAGATATAAAAAGAAACAAAGTACTGATAATGCTATATAACTTAGCTTCTAAAATATTGTACTAAGTGAAAATAGCCAGATACAAAAGGTCACATATTGTAGAATTCCTTTTTTTTTAATGTTTATTCATTTTTGAGAGAGAGAGAGAGAGAGAGAGAGAGAGCGAGCATGAGTGGGGAAGGGGAAGAGAGAGAGGGAGACACAGAATTCGAAGCAGGCTCCAGGCTCTGAAATGTCAGCACAGAGCCTGATGCGGGGCTCGCACTCACTAACTGTGAGATCATGACCTGAGCCGAAGTCGGACGCTCAACCGACTGAGCCACACAGGTGGCCCTGCAGGATTCCTTTTATATGAGATATCTAGAATAGGCATAGAGACAGAGAGCAGATTAGTGGTTACCAGAGAGGGTGGAGAGAAGGGACAAGGGGATTGATTATTTAATTGATACAGGGTGTTTTTATGGGGTGATGAAAAAGTTTTGAAACTAGAGCAATATGGTGGTTGCACAATATTGTGAATACACTAAATATCAATGAATTGTATTGCTTTATTTTTTTTAAAAAAAGATTTTATTTATTTTTAAAGTAAACTGTACATCCAATGTGGGGCTCAAACTTATGACCCCAAGATCAAGAGTTGTAGGCTCTACCGACTGAACCAGCCAGGTGCCCCTGAATTGTATACTTTAAATGGTTAATTATAAATTAGGTGAATTTCAACTCAATTACAGATAAAAAGACAAAAACTACAGCTTCCCAAGTACAACACTTGTACTTTTATAGCACTTAATCAGATAAATTAATTTTCCCAGTTTGATTTCAAAGGAGCAAAGCAGTGGTTCTCAAACTTTAGCATACACCTGAATCACAGAGAATGCTTATTGAAATTTCTGATTCTGTAGACCTTGGGTGGGGCCTAAGAATATCCATTCCTAGTAAGTTTCCATGTGGTGCTGATGTGCTGCTCTGGAGGACACTTTGAGGACCAGTGGAGTAAAGGAAGAAATGGCTGCAGTCAGGAAGTAGAGGTTTGACAGCAGAAGGTCTGTTTGTATGGCTGGTTGGAAAGATACACAAAATGGGGTTGGAGTTAGGCTGGCTCTAGTCAAGAGCAGAAAGAGTTTTGCAACCAGTCCTGTAGAGTTTAGACTGACAAGGGGAGCAAGTGTAACAACTGTATCTATAAATTGTGACATCGGCATGGAGAGGCAAACAGTTATTGAGAACTGAAAATTACTTCAGTTTGTTAAGAACCTTAAAGTTCTGAAAGTCAGTTTAGATTTAGGAACTGAGTGATGGAAAGGATAGTTGAGAGTACTAAATCCCCTTAACTAGGGTGGCTCAGTCAGTTGAGCATCTGACCTCAGCTCAGGTCACGATCACACAGTTCTTGAGTTCAAGCACAGAGCCCACTTTGGATCCTCTGTTTCCCCCTCTCTCTGCCCCTTTCCCGCTTGTGCTCTCTCTCTCTCAAAAGTAAATAAATATTAAAAAATAAATAAATCATCTTAAGTAGTTTAAGAAACTTGGCAATTAGAACTTTAAGTCCTAGTCTTACTATTTCATGAGATTGGCTATAAATCATTTCCTAGTGTTTTAACTGCCATGATGGAATACATTCAACTTTACATAAAGAACACAATCTTGGTCAAATTTTTAGAGTTGTCTGCTTCCACATTCCACAGAACACCTCCAGAGTATCCAAGGAAGAGAACAAAATTCAAAATTCTGCTGGCCAAAAAACTGGCCGGAAGTGGAACTAATTAATAAACTAATCAAAATGGTGATAGATATGCAGTGCTGTGTGTTACATGACACTGGCTGACTGAACACTTGAATTTGAGGAGATGGGATAGGATATTGGTGATGCCTGTGGATTACACCACTGGCAGTCTAACTGTGTAGACAGATTATCCTAACTTTTTAAAGTTTTCTTTTAAGTTGAAAGGAAAGACAATTTACTATCAGTGCAGCTGTATACAGCCAATGAATCTTTACAAATAACAAACTGTGCAGATCAGGAAATGCTAATAAAACACCCCAAATATTCTATAGACTCTTCCCTCTGGTAAGGGTTTTCCTCAAAGTAATTTTAAAAATTCACAGGTGTCTAAATTATCTTTTACTTTCTATCATTGCTATAAAATGTTCTCCAAACCTTTCAACTGCCATTTTCTAAATGACTCAGGTCATATGGGAGACCAAGCAAGAGAGTGAGGCATCAGCCACATCCATCACCAGTATTAAAATGCCATGTCTTAATAGTAGTGGGAAATGACATCTTCCTTTATGAAAGAAAAACAGTGTATTATATGCATATGAATAATTCAGCCTGTATCAGGTTGCAAGTTTAATGGAAACACTTACTTCCTTGAGAGCAGCTGGGATTTTTTTCTGTTTCCTCCCTGATGGAATACTATGTAAGACTGATGATAAGGCACTTGAAGGAGATTTGTGATTTCCAGGAGATCCAATCTTAGGAGAATGCTGGTGATCTAAAACAAATCAGATGCACTCCTGTAGCCAATGGTAAGCATTTTGCAATTCAAGTTAATTCATATCAATAAACACTGTTGCATAAAATATCCATGGAAGGATACTTGAGAAACTGAGGACACTGAGACCCCTGGGAAAAAAAAGATGGCTGGCTGCAAGCTGAGTGGGAGAAAGACTTTCTACTGTCTAGGAATTTAAGCTTTTTCAGGTGTGAACCATGGTAAAGGAATACCCTTTTGTGCTTTCACAATTCTGAAACATGTTAATATACTACTTAATGTACTAACCATGTCAATGTACTAACTGAAATTAATTCTATAAATTTTCTTTAATGTTTACTTTTGAGAGAGAGAAACAGAGTGGGTATGGGGGAGTGGCAGAGAGAAAAGGAGACACAGAATCCCGAGCAGGCTCCAGGCTCTGAGCTGTCAGCACAGAGCCCAACACGGGGCTCAAACTCACAAACCGTGAGATCATGACCTGAGCCGAAGTTGGACACTTAACCAACTGAGCCACCTAGGTGCCCCCTAAACTAATTCCATAAACTTCTGAAAAAAAGCTCCTGACTTAAAAAAAACCCCAACAACCTAAAAGCACTGTTTAGTATTGAGATATGTTGAAATAAGAATATTATAATGAACAAAATGCTAGAAAGGGGGCTATAAGACAAGATAAGGAAGCCATTATATTTGACTGTAGAAGTTCAGTGAAAGCTGGGAAGAGAGTAAGATGTTTGAGTTGGCCATTAAGGTATAAGTATGAGTTTGCCAAGTCAAAAAGAGGAGGAAAAACACTCCCTGAAGGCAGCATAAGCAAAAGCAGAGGTATGAAATTAGATCATCTATTTGGAGAATAATAAAGCTGAGGGAAAAAAAAAGGCTGGTTCTAAGGAACATGGACTGTTGTTTAAGTCATGGGAAATTAATGGTCTTTTAAGCTGGGAAGTGACATGAGCAGATTGAATTTAGGAAAAAAAAAAATCTGGCAGCAGGAAGGAAGAAGGATTTGCAGCAGAAAACCTGTTAGGAAACTATTACAGTAGACCAGATGAAAGATAGGGCTGAAATGAAGGACAACCTTTTTGCAATTTAGATCCTATAGGTTTCAGGAATTTAACCAAATCTCTCTTTTCAAAATGTAGACCTGAGCAGTCCTGCTAGCTGCATTCATCTTAACTGTGGGAACGGATACCTGCAAATAATGAGTAGGCAGATATGAGTTATCATTTTGTATTTGGTGAAAAGCTGAACATGTAGATATACCACAGAATCTCACCAAATCAGTCCAAGTGGTTAGAAATAAACTAACAAAGTGCCACCTAGTATATTTCCATAGAGAATTATTTTACAGATAGACAAAAATGATTTGTTAATGAGCAGGCAGTTGTAAAATTGAAAACTTCAAAATTACTTGAAAGTTAAAGTTCCCTTGTAACTGTTTTAATGCATTTCATCCTGTAATTGCATTTCTACAATTAGTATTCTAGGAGTTAAGAAAGCTTAATTGAATTAAGAAAGCAAAATTCTTTTTTTTTTTAATTTTTAATTTTACTTTTGAGAGAAAGAGAAAGAGAGCGAGTACACATGCATGCACGGGTGTAGGTGGGGGAGGGGCAGAAAGAGAGAGGGAGACACAGAATCCGAAGCAGAATCCAGGCTCTGAGCTGTCAGCACAGAGCCCAGTGCGGGGCTCGAACCCACGAACGTGAGGTCATGACCTGTGCAGAAGACGCTCAACCAACTGTGCCACCCAGGTGTCCCAAGAAAGCAAAATTCTTAATATTTTGAGATGAGTATCACCAACCATCTTGCTCACTTGTCTAAGATGATTCTTTCGGAAGGTTGTTTGAAAGCATCTGGGAATAAAGGAATTTGTTAAATCTACTTATATATTACCTAGTTTCTGCAGTTCTTGGAAACAATGTTCACATACTCTTGCTGGTTGATTTTTCAGGTAATCTAAACCATACTTATTTGATGAACAAGCTTGGCATACAATCTGAAAACACATTGGAATTATTTCATTTAGAATAACAGTATCAAACCATCTAGTTTGCTACAATTTATAATGCTGTCTACCTATAGTGTTTTCTAAACCTTTTCACAACCATTGACTCTCAATTACACCGCTATGGAGTTCAGGCCCGTAGTGAACTCACACACTGGAAGATGAAGAGGCCACAGATTATTATGACTGTGTGCTAACTCCATAAAATAAAATGTTAACAGTGTTAACGTGTGCAAAATATTTGGAACCATGTATGGCAAACACTAAGTCCTCTGGTAGCCATATTTGTCATCATCGACATTGCCCCTGTCATCATTCCTGCTGTAACCACAATCATGTCTGCTGCACTTCTACCAAGCATTTGGCCCTGTACGAAATGCTCTCGAAACAGACCTTGTTTAATCTTCACGGTAACTCTCTGACGTCATTGCCATTTATGCTCATTTTACTAATGAGGCCATGAAGGTCTAGAAACGTCACTGGTGATAACTTCAATACTTAAAGTATCTCTATTAAATACTTAATACTTAAATAATATCTCTATTAAATACTTAGTATCCATGTAGTTTAAACAAATATCAGTAAATATGGGAGTCTATTTAACTGTGAATTTTATTTTAGTGAAAATTATCTATCACTGACATTCTACAATAACCTTGGTAGACAGGGTAACGACTGACCTATGCCTAAATATTTAGAGAAAGTATCATCCATGATTCAGTATCTTTTTTCCCCCTGCCATGATTTACAAGAGGAAATATGCTTCCTCACTATGTACAGCCTGGAGCTATAAAAATTCACAACGGAGATGGGTGTCATCTTCTCCAACCTTTCCGCAGGCCCGGCAGTGGTGTCGTCGCCAGGTCAGAGTAAATTCACTTGTGCAGATCATACACATTGTGGCTCTGGTATCAGGGATCCAGATGGGAGCCTTTGATCCAAGAGGACTAACTTCCTCTTTATTTTCTGTATCAGCCTGGGGAAGAACAACTTTTCATTATCTCCATGCACATTGAGTGTTATAGATTCAAGTCTTTTTTTTGGGGGGGGGGGGCAATGCTGATGGAATTACTAAGGATGTGGGACAAATCATGGGCCATTATATTTTTCATCTTCTCAGGATATTAAGATTAGCTATATTCTAATAATCCTTTAATGCAAAATTATCTTAAAAAGACGTCTGTGGTAGTGCCATGACAGCTGATTAGTTTCTTCCTTAAATTATGTTATTTCCCAAATTTTTTACAATGAAGTTTTACAACCAGAAAAAAATAAAATGTGCTGCATGTTATCACAGACTTAGTTAGACATTAATAGGATATTTAGTTCTGAAATTATACACACACATGTATCTTTCTGTGAAACGCATGTTGCTTTTCTAAACCCCTAGAAAAGTTTAAGGCAAAAACTGTTTGAAATGCACTGAAAAAAAAAATAAGAAGGAAAAGACAATACCTCATCAAGACTCCTACTAGGACAGAATGTGATTCTTTTTTTGGCATACTCTTCTATTGACCTGGAAATCGCTTCTAGCCATTCATCCCTTTCTGTGGCAGAACTGTTGGGGGCAAAAGAAGGTTCCATCAACCAGATGTCAGCATTTATTCTTTGCCTTCTTCTTACTTCTTTTCCTTCTGCCATGGCGACAGATTCCACTACGCTCCAACAATGCTAGTGGCGGGCAGCAGCTCGGAGATTTTTTTGCACAAATAATCAGAGCAGGCATTACAGCACACATGGCATTTTACCAAACACAATGTTTTTTTTCTCCCCCAATGTACTGCTTTATACTTTTGAAGTCTCTTAAATTTGGAAGTTTTTTTGCTTGGCTTAAAAGCTAGTCATACAATTAATAATTAGGGTTATTTCCATAACCTGAGATATTATCCTAGAATTTAAAATTTTTCCAAGGAATCAAGTTTCAAATCCAAACTTACAGCATAGCATACTAGCTATTTTTAGGTTATTAATTGCCAAAAATTTCTACAAAGGACACTGGAGTAAAGGAAACATGTATCTGGCATCATAAACAAATGTTTAGGAAGTGTTAACAAGGAAAATAGACTGTAGTTGTTGTTAGGGCTCCCCTAAACTCTTCATGTTTTTTGTTTCTACCCTCAGGTCATCAGGAGCCACAGGATTCAAATCTAGACAGAAATGGGCCAAACAGGGGGAAAGCTTGTTCAGAAAAAGGCATTCTCGTTCTGCTTTTTTTGCAATTACACCTCCTCCAAAAAACTCTGATGAGTGGCATTAGCACATTTAGTTTTGTATACTCAAGAGTGAGAGGCACATTTTAGGTAGTGCGTGTGTGTGTATACATAATAATCTCTCAAAATAAAATCTACCATTATAATGGGAATGGGACTGTGTAAGGAAATGTGTGTTTTAGAGAGGCATATGAAGTATGTATATAGGAGTAAAATGACCTGATATCTGCAATCTGCTTTGAAATACTTTAGGAAAAAAAATTTGTGGCAGAGTCTGGATAAGATTTGAATCTGGGTGAGTGAATATGGAGTTTCATTGTATTATTCACTCTAATTTTAAGAATATTTGAGCTTTTAATTTAAAGTTTATTTATTTATTTTGAGAGGCAGTGCGCGCATGTACATGAAAGGCAGCAGGGGAAGGGCAGAGAGAGAGAGAGAGAGAGAGAGAGAGAGAGAATCCCAAGCAGGCATCGCCTGGCTCCATTTCACAAACTGAGATCATGGCCTGGGCCAAAATCAAGAGTCAGATGCTTAACTGACTGAGCCACCCACACGCCCCTAAATAATGTTTTTATAATTAAAAATCCCATTATGCAAATGGTATGAATGGGCATATTCTGTTGTATTTTGCTGAGCACAGAGCCAAGTCAAGGAGATACTAAAAAATCACTCACCTTCCCCATAATAATTATACTCAGAAATGTACCTTCCTACTAAATGGCTTAAGTGTCATTTAGAATATACACTCACATGGTTATTAAAAAGTAGAAATACACTTTTAAAAATAAAAATTTAAAACCAGTATAGTTCTCAAATTTTCATTATATATCAGGAATAAAATAAAATAGAATAGCTCTTATTTCTCTAATCCAAACAAAACTTGCCTCACTTACCTCTACTGCTCTACCATTACTGCCCCAGCTAGCTGCCATTTACTTAACGGTTACTACATGCCAGCCAACTGTGCTAAATGCTTTGCAAATGTCATTATATCTCACCCTCAGAGCTACCCCATGGACTATATTACTGGATCTTACACTCCTTGTCCCCAATCCCATCACTCCCACCAATCAGCATCATTTACAGACAAGCAGTCTGAGGATTTGAAATGTTAGGCAATTTTCTTTAGCCAACAACGTGACTTGGTATCAGACCCAAGTGTGGCTAAAGATTGAACCCTTCACCACCATGCCATTCATCTCTGTTCTCTGAACTAAGCTCTGAAAATACATGCTCAAGCTTCCAAGGAAACATTCATAGAATCTTACTGTCCCTCCTTTTCTCTTCCTTTCCTCTACTTTTCAGTGGAAGAGGTAAGAGAAAGTAGAGAGGCAGATGGCTAATTTGAGCTTTGCCGTCTGATTTTTCTGGAGCCCTGGGAGCATGTGGAATGTGATTTGACTGTGCAAATCATGTCACATATGCTGTTCTTTCATTTAATCATTCCTGGCTCTCTCTTGTGCGGGGATCTGCCAAAACAATGTTTACCAGCTCTTGATAACACATTTTTCACAGACCACACACATTTGTCTGCAGTACTGAGTAGAGACATTCTAGCCCTTCTTTTGTAACATGGTTAGCAGAAGAATCACCATCTTCCTCAGTTAAACCAACTTAAAATGCAATTAAACCAAGTATTCTTTTCTTTATGGAATGTGCCTATTACCTAGAAAGCAAATTTGTATTAAACAAGCACATTCTCCCATTGACTGGGATGAATTTCCAAAGGGAAAAACCTCCAATAGAAGAGATTTCAGGTATGTTAAGATCTTGCCATGCTATCTAGTACCTGTGTAACTGTGGAATGCTATTCCAGCGTCTAAAGTCCACATCACTTCATTTCAATTCATCTGAGTAGCATTTAGCAGGAGCCTGCTGAAGGCCAGGTAGTAAGCTATGAACTTACATAGCATACAAAACACACACTTGTAAGGGCTCATATCTAATTAATTGAGTTGAGACATAAAAACAAGTAATTACCACATTATACAATAAAGGCAAAGTAGATGAGTAACATAGAAGCAGTAAACTACCTTATTCAGGTAGCAGGAAGGCTCTACAGAGGTGATGACTAAGTTAGGACTAGAAGAATTTAGGCGTCGACATAAACTCTGCAGTGTCTCTGTGCATCCTCATTTGCCCTCCTAGCTTTGCTTATCTTCTCTAAGCTGATGACTCCCAAATATATGCCAAGTCTGGGCCCCCTTCTGACCTCCAGATCCTTACAGACACTGTCTCATTGATGGCTCCGTCTTGATGATTGATAGGCACCTCACATTCAACATGCACCTCTGAAACTATATTCCTGATTGTTCCCCCAAAGCTGCTTTTCTCCCAGTGTTCCTTAACACAGGGAATGACACCACTATCCGACACAGTGTGCAAGCTGAAGACTCGCACTTAATGCCTCTCTCTCTCAATCCCCATGTCCACTTAATCACTTTACTTCCCCTCCCAAACCATTCTCCACCCAGCAACCAACTTTTAAAAAGGCCAATCTGATCACATCAATCCCTAGTACAAACTTTTCAGTGGTTCATCATCCCCGAGTACAAGCTTTTCGGCTCAAGACCCAAATCCACAAGCTCTTTCCCCTGTCCCTCCAGGCTTACCTTTGATCACTCTCCCCCTCATTCTCTATTTTCATGCCATTCTGGTCTTTCAGTTCTTTGAATATGCCATGCCCCTTTCCACCTCAGCACCTTTGTACACACTATTCCTAATGAGAACCTCCTTTCCCCTTTGCCTTGCTATCCAACTCCTACTTACCCTTCATAACTTGGTGGACACAGCAGGTCTTTCAGGAAGCTAACCTTGACTTCCCTTTCTCTACTAAAATTAGTTCAAGTTTCCTTGTTTTACAGCCTCATAGCATCTGGTAGTTTTCCTGTGCAATACTTAATCATAATAATAACTGATTGTGTTGACATTTTGTTAAGTGTATGTCTTCCCTAACGGACTGCAAGTTCAGGAAAGGAAGGGCCCTTTTAATTCTCCACTGTATCCTGATGCTTAAAACACTGCCTGGCCCAGGGAAGAGGCTCCATATTACTTGCTGAATGAGGGAATGAATTCCAGGCGGAAGCAGCTGCCTGTGCAAGGCAAAAGGATGTGAGGTAGGCTGGCATGCATGGAGAATATGTAGATCCATCGGGCAGAACATGCCATGTTTTGGTGGGGGTGGAGACAGGGAGAATGGATGGAAATCAGGCTGGTGAGGTAGACAGGAACCAGATCACAGGAGACCTTCTCAACTCCTTCCTACATGTTACAGAGTACCCAGCTCTCTGTGGTTGGGGGGAACTCAGAAGAAGAGCATGGTACACTGGTGGTATTCAGTATGTGTCAGTTCTCCTTCCCCCAGGCCATCTTAATCCTTCCTTGGAAACTTACTTCCCCCTTATCTAGAACTTTCCAGTTTATCATTTCTCCTGCATAACCCACATTCAATCCATCAATAATCCTATTAACTCTGATTCTGAGCATTTCTACCATTCTAGTACAAGAAAGCATCATCTAGTTTCCTGCCTGGTCTCCCAACTTCTACGCTAGACTATAATGGTTTATCTTCCACAAAGAAGCCAGTGTCCTCTTTTTAAATTTTTTTTTTCAACGCTTATTTATTTTTGGGACAGAGAGAGACAGAGCATGAACGGGGGAGGGGCAGAGAGAGAGGGAGACACTGAATCGGAAACAGGCTCCAGGCTCTGAGCCATCAGCCCAGAGCCCGACGCGGGGCTCGAACTCCCGGACCGCGAGATCGTGACCTGGCTGAAGTCGGACGCCTAACCGACTGCGCCACCCAGGCGCCCCCAGTGTCCTCTTTTTAAAATATACATTAGATCATACCAACTCTTAGCTTAAGACACTCGGATGGTTTCCCATCACACTTAAAAATCCAATGACCTTATTAAGTTTTAAGATGCCCAAAGAAAGATTTACTATCATTTCCTGGACAATTTCATTTTTATTTATTTTTTAATGTTTATTTATTTTTGAGAGAGAGAGAAAGAGACAGAGTGTGAGCAGGGGAGGGGCAGAGAGACAGGGAGACACAGAATCCGAAGCAGGCTCCAGACTCTGAGCTGTCAGCACAGAGCCTGATGTGGGGGTCAAACTCAAGGGGCCTGAACTCACGAACCACGAGATCATGATCTGAGCCGAAGTCGGATGCTTAACCGACTGAGCCACATAGGCACCCCAACAATTTTTAATAAAATAGAATTTTGTTTTCACCAAAGCGTGTATGTGTATGTGTGTGTGTGTATTATATATATATATATGCACATATATATATGTGCATATATATATGTATATATTTAATTTTAGAGAGAGAGCATGGGTACAAGTGGGAGGGAGGGGGTGGAGAGAAAGAATCTTAAAGCAGACTCCATGCTCAACGTGGAGGGAGCCTGATGTGCGGCTCAATTCCACGACCCTGGGATCAGGATCTGAGCTAAAATCAAGAGTTGGATACTCAACCATCTGTCATCCGGGCACCCCAACCAAAGCAGATTTTTCCTTAGGATATTTAAGTGTAACTGAAAACTTGACTTTCCTGTAGGTAAAATTTCTCTGGATATTTGAAAATAAGTTTCTTGATTTTAAGAACCAGGCTTAAGTATTTGTCAGGAGCCTGTTGCATAGGGATGTGATGTTCTTTGCACTTTTATTCAAACTCAAACTCAAACTCAAACTCAAACTCAAACTCAAACTCAAACTCAAACTCAAAAACAAAAAAAATCCCAAAAAAACAAAAGTCACAGTTCCAGGTGATCAAGAGTTTACCATCACTTTCCAAGTATTAATCTGGAGGATGCTTCAGGTACCACCTCCGCCCCAACACCCACCCTGAAACTGCTTGCTCTGGTGGGTAACTGGGAAGCATGTCACAAAATCCTGGACAAACCCTCTCTCTCTTCTGTCATCCTTAGATCTAGTGTCAGGCAGCAGTGGTCATTCCATCTCAGAAGGGTGACAATGACCCAGGGGGTTGTTCTTGTGGTCCTGATTATGGGAAGTCAGACATCTGGTCTGAATCTTTGATATCCATAGACATACGCAGTATTATAATGGTTAAAAACATGATTTTCAGTGTCAGATATACCTAGGTTAAAATTTCAGCTTAACTGCTTATTAGTTCTATAATCTTGGATGTGTTATTTAACCTGAGTCTGCATTTTTCTCATCTGGAAGGTCAAGACAACAACACCTACTCCACTAGTTATAATGGAAATTAAAAGAGAAAATAAATATAAAAGTTTAGTATTGTGCCTGGTGTAGAGAAATAAATGGTTCCAGTTAGAACGCTCGCTGCTACTATCCAGATGCACCAGTGGAGCATGGCTGTTGGTGTCTCTTCCTGTACCAGCCAAATCCTGCCAAACATACACTTCTGCCACTTGGCCAGTAACTCAGTAATGTACATGTACGAGTCATACAACTTCTGGTTTCCTTGGCACTTGATTTAAATAGTGGTTAATATTTTTTGATTTACACATAAGTCACTGCAGGTTCCAGTGTGAAACAACGTGGTATCATAAATAAACAACAACAGATTTAAAAGTAAAAAATTTTCATTTGTATTCTGCCCTTGCCAGCTATGTATTGTTTTTTTTTTAGTGTTTATTTATTTTTTTTGATTAAAAAAAAATTTTTTTTAACGTTTATTTTTTTGGGGACAGAGAGAGACAGAGCATGAACGGGGGAGGGGCAGAGAGAGAGGGAGACACAGAATCGGAAACAGGCTTCAGGCTCTGAGCCATCAGCCCAGAGCCCGACGCGGGGCTTGAACTCACGGACCGCGAGATCGTGACCTGGCTGAAGTCGGACGCTTAACCGACTGCGCCACCCAGGCGCCCCAACGTTTATTTATTTTTGAGACAGAGAGAGACAGAGCATGAACGGGGGAGGGTCAGAGAGAGGGAGACACAGAATCGGAAACAGGCTCCAGGCTCCAAGCTGTCAGCATAGAGCCCGACGCGGGGCTCGAACTCACAGACCGTGAGATCGTGACCTGAGCCGAAGTCGGCTGCTCAACCGACGGAGCCACCCAGGGGCCCCAGTGTTTATTTATTTTTGAGAGAGACCGAGAGAGAGTGTGCGAGCAGAGCAGGAGTGGGGGAGGGGCAGAGAGAGGGAGACACAGAATCTGAAGTAGGCTCCAGGCTCTGAGCTGTCACCACAGAGCCCGATCTGGGGCTCGAACCCACAAACCGCGAGATCATGACCTGAGCTGAAGTCGGATGCTCAACCGACTGAGCCACCCAGGCGCCTCTCCAGCTATGTATTATTAAGACAACAATTGACTTTTTCTCTTAGTCTTCCTCATTTTTATGAGATGACACCCACCTCGTAGATTTGTTATGACCTTTCAATGTTATATGAAAACTTCCTAGTGAATTATAAAGCACTAGATGTCTTTAAAAACATTAGGTGCCATTGCAAAAAGATTTGAAGTATTCACTAAAAAATTAAATAAATAAATAAATAAATAAAAATTAGCAAGGCACTTTCAGCATTATTATTCTTTTCATAGGAAGATTTTTATCTTTGTGCTTCTAACACATTATTGGATCACCTCTCAGACATTTTATCTACATGATAAACCAAAAGTAAACTGCATGGTTTTAGGGAAGAAAAAGAAAAAGAAATAAGCCTAGTAGTTAACCTAAATGTAAAAGCTGTTGGAGATGTATGACTCTATAATACCAGCAAATGTTCATGTATACATGTTTTAAAATTTTACCTGGCTGAAAGGATAAAGGAACGTTCTACACTTTCAATCTTTAGTTCATTCTGATATGCTTCTTGGGTAGGTTTTCTAACCTGAAAGAAAGCAAGACAATTTGAGCAAACTCATCCTATTGCAAATCTCATCTCTGAAGCATAGCTAAAGTTGCTCAATGCTCTTGGTGCAGTCATCCACCACCAACCCTCATACCCAGTTTTATCTTCCCCTGCTGTCCCTCATCTACTCTGTGCACCAGACAGAGTTAGATACCTGCATATGCATAGACCCAACTTTCCCACCTTCAGGCCTTGGCTCACACTACTCGCCTCTACCTGGAATGCCTTCTCCACATCTCAGTATGGCCATACGTGACCTACTCTTTAAGGCTCGTGGCTCTTCCTCCAGAGACTTCTCTGTTTCCTAGCTGCCACAAATTCCTCCACTGAGTCCCATCAAAAGTTGCACATTCTTTATTTTCTGAACCCCCCCATATTTTAATTATGCCTTCATTGGTTATTTGTACCCTTATAGGTATTTATGTATAGTGTATTATCTCACCTCTGGGTGAGGCAGAGACAAAAATCATGATTCACTTCATCTTTGTATTTTTCACCAAACTTATTACCATGCTTTGTTTACAGTAGTTCTCAATAAATACCTTATGAATAAATTAATGTGTGAGTGAACAAATGACTACATAAATGAATAAATGAACATATAAACAGTAACACAGGGAGAGAGAAAAATTAAGGATGTGAAAAAGATGATTATCTCAGGGCTTCTTCTCTAAATATACTTGGGTTAAGAAAAGAAGTATCTTCTAACAGATACACAGACCTTCATTCCAGCCAATGAGAGCATGTTGTTCAGTTTATACATCCCAGACTGCACCGGTGTTGTATACAACAGGGCATCATTAAACTGAAAGCAGAAATATTTTACAGGGTCAAGTAAAGAAACAAATTTCAGCTACAGAGAAATTGGCAAGACACTGAAATAAAAAAGAAAACACTACTTTTTAATTAAAAGCTCTTTGAATAAAACACATAAGCGTGCTTATATAAACTATAACCACCCAGAATGCTTTATTAAAATTATTATTATTAAAATACAATTTCGGGGGTGTCTGGGTGGCTCAGTTGGCTGAGCATCCGACTTCAGCTCAGGTCATGATCTCACAGCTTGTGGGTTCGAGGCCCGCATCGGGCTCTGGCTTGGAGACTGGAGCCTGCTTCAGATTCTGTGTCTCCCTCTTGCTCTGCCCCTAACCCACTCCCATCCTGTCTCCATCTCTCTCAAAAATAAATAAACACCAAAAAAAAAAAAAAAAAAAAAAGACAATTTTGGGGCACCTGGGTGGCTCAGTAGGTTAAATATCTGACTTAGGCTCAGGTCATGATCTCACGGTTTGTGAGTTCAAGCCTGGCATTGGATTGTCTGCTGTCAGCACAGAGCCCGCTTAGGATCTTCTCTGCCTCTCTCCTGCTCACTCTCTCTCTAAAATAAATAAACATAAAAAAAAAGAAAAAAGGTGGGGCGCTTGGTGGCTCAGCAGGTTGAGTGTCCAACTTCGGCTCAGGTCATAATCTCATGGTCTGTGGGCTTGAGCCCCACATCGCGCTCTGCAAGCTGGGAGCTTGCTGTGGATTCTATGTCTCCCTCTTTCTCTGCCCCTCCCCCACTTGCACTCTGTCTCTCTCTCAAAAATAAATAATAAACATTAAAAAAGAATTTTAGGGGGTGGCTCAGTCGGTTAAGCGTCCGACTTCAGCTCAGGTCACGATCTCGCGGTCCGTGAGTTTGAGCCCCGCGTCGGGCTCTGGGCTGATGGCTCAGAGCCTGGAGCCTGCTTCCGATTCTGAGTCTCCCTCTCTCTCTACCCCTACCCCGTTCATGCTCTGTCTCTCTCTGTCTCAAAAATAAATAAACGTTAAAAAAAAAAATTAAAAAAAAAAAAAAAAGATTAAAAAAAGAATTTTAGAAAGAAAAAAGAAAAAATAGAAAAAAGGCATTTTTTAGAAAATGTACTCTTTCCAAGTTCTGTAACAGATACAATATTTTCTGAATTCTAAATCCCACTAAAGTATTACAATCTGACTAAATAATTGATTGAATCAATTTTTCCACATTAGAAAGACATAAACTAAATTCAAAAAGGAAATAATTTCTGGTTATGCATGCATCACAAAAGACTTTGTTTCCTACATTTGAAATGCAAATAAGCAAGACAGTCAGTCAAAAATCCCACTAAAGCTATATGAATGTGTTAAGCTTATCTGTCATGTACAAATGTCTCCTTCCATTAGGCGATTATCCTTTCCTCCGGCTCATCAGAAACACACATGGCCACTTACCAGGAAAAACACTCGGGGTTGCATGACTTTCCGAGACAGCTTCATCAGAGTTCCCTCTTTCAGAAAAACCTGATTCATCCAAACAAATACGCATTTAATCCCACCATCATAACACAACTATGATAAATATCTAATCTGTTTTTCAACTTTCTTTACCCCGAATTTTTTTGGGGGGGAACAGGGCTGGGTGGACATAGTTGCCATGTCACTTTTTACAGTTATGGTTTCTTTTTAAGCTGCTTAAGGAACTGGACAAGCCAGCAGAGTTTCATAAATCCAGTATTGGTCCCAGGGGTACTATGTGGTCTGAAATGTAACTGACTGAGCGTGTACTTGATCCTAAGGCATAGCCAACATCCTGACAATTGCACTTTGTAATTTTCCCGAACTCATTTCCTACGCCACTGTTGTGCTCTATGAGGAGCACCAAAATACCAATTTTCTCCCTCCCCTCTTAAAGATTTTAAATGAAATTGTCTTTAAAGCTGTGTGAGGTCAGTTAGTATTACACAATAAAATGATCCTATTTAATCAGATACTCTGTGGGGTTCCTTGCCTTTCTCCTAATTGAACTTCTTGTCACAGTGACTTAAATCATGAATGTTTTGAATGGATAGAATGAGCTTGGTTGATCCAGATTGAGTCAGTGAAGAGTAACAACAACAAATAAACCTATTTTCGTAACTGAAATGAAAAATAGCTACAAACAGTGTCTAAAAACATTGTATTAAGTTTGCAAAAGGCAGTCTAAAAACACTTACCCGTCCAGGTTGCACTATTTCATGGTGTCCATTTAAGCTGTATTGAATTTGCATAAGTTTCTGAAAGTTGTCCTACAGAAAGAGAATGTATAGCATATGAAGGCCTGGACTTTTAGGTTCAATAGTATAACAGCCACTGACATCAAGATACTTACCCCTTGCTTCATGGTGTCATTGGCGTGGTTGGCTACCTCAATAACAACAGCAAGGGCATCTAAAATGTATAGGAACAGAAGGGACATCAGGTTATTCCAATGAACGGCAACATTAAGCAATTCCAGAGGGCCAGATAGCAAGTTTATAGCAGCAACCCCTGGAGGAGCTTGGGTCTGATGAGGGCAATACCAAGGAAAAACAGTACTCATGAAGAAAAATGAGCCCAATACTCTAATGAGACATTATAGGCTATATGTGTCAATAGTATAAATGTCAGGGTTGCTTTGTGCTAACATTTGATTACCCTATTGAGTGTTTACAAGGATAAGGAAAGGATTTCACCTGGAAGTTAAAGACCATTCCAGTATAAAGTGCCTTGGGAGAGAAGTACAGGGGACAGGAAACCAGAACTATGAAAAGTAATGATTTAAGAGGGTCAGGGCTTCGCTGCCTTCTCTTGGTCTGATCCCAAGGGGAAAGAAATACCACAAAGAAGCATGTGAGGCTTTAGGAAATTACATGCACTATTTTGTGAGCTGAGTAATTTATCTGTGTTTATTCTTATTAACCCCTCGCCTTTAACAAAGTGTTTTTGAATGCTCTAGTCTTGTCATCTTCATAACTAGATATAAAGGGGAAAGTCTGCACTTTGTCTCCTTTTGGGCTATAGTTGTTCTTAAGACAGTAATGCTTCCCTACAGACATGGGGACATATGGAAAGACAATTTTTGGTTGTCACAGTGACTGGGAAGATCCACTGGCCTTTAGTGGGTAAGAGCCAGGGATGCTAAGCATCTTGCGAGACTAATTACAAGTTCATATAAAGAAGGTTATCCGAAATGACAGTAGCACTCCCACAGAGAAAAAATGGTAGAGTATTATTTATTTTATTTTATTTATTTTTGTTTCTTTTAATATGAAATTTATTGTCAAATTGGTTTCCATACAACACCCAGTGCTCATCCCAACAGGTGCCCTCCTCAGTGCCCATCACCCACTTTCCCCTCCCTCCCACCCCCCATCAACCCTCAGTTTATTCTCAGTTTTTTTTTTTTAATTTTTTTTTCAACGTTTATTTATTTTTTGGGGGACAGAGAGAGACAGAGCATGAATGGGGGAGGGGCAGAGAGAGAGGGAGACACAGAATCGGAAACAGGCTCCAGGCTCTGAGCCATCAGCCCAGAGCCCGACGCGGGGCTCGAACTCATGGACCGCGAGATCGTGACCTGGCTGAAGTCGGACGCTTAACCGACTGCGCCACCCAGGCGCCCCTATTCTCAGTTTTTAAGAGTCTCTTATGGTTTGCCTCCCTCTCTAACTTTTTTTTCCCCCGTCCCCTCCCCCATGGTCTTCTGTTAAGTTTCTCAGGATCCACATAAGAGTGAAAACATATGGTATCTGTCTTTCTCTGTATGACTTATTTCACTTAATGTAATGCAAAAACTGGTAGAGTATTAGAGAGGGAAGTATGTCCCCCTGAGGCTGGTGTGGTAGTGGCAATAATCATCAACAAAAGAACTATAAAAAAGAAAAAAAAAAGAAAAAAAAGAAAAGATCAATTTCTGGCAAGAGGTTGAGGTTTTTTTGGTCCCATTACTGTAACCTACCAATAGATTCTCTTTCTGGTGTTAGCCTTAGAGGGTTCTACATTCTTCAAACATGTATTATTATCACCATTATCAAAGAAAAGCAGTACTTCCTTATAGATACCCCAGACATTTATCAGAATTTACTGCACATGACACTCAGCACAGCAGATATTCAAGAGTGATCCTGGACACATTCCCTTCCTTCTGGCCCATGTGAATTCCCAGTGCGCAGGGAGAAAAGGTTTAGGATTTCACAAGTGGATACAATGATAAAACAGCTGCTATTGGGTCACCAGGCCTCCAAGCTCTACCTTCTCCTATCCATTTTGCAATTCTACTTTCCCCATGTCACCCCTTTAGGGATCCCTTTAACTTTTCTGCCAGCCTTCCAAAGGCATATTTGTCTCATTTTCTCTCACCTCTTGGGCAATCTCATCTACAACTTTTCACTGTTTTACTGCCATGCTTCTGGCCACACAGTGCACTTCACTGCTCACTGCTTCTTTGAACCTGTGTCTTTGCTGAAGGGTGTAATTTCCTTTAAGCAAGCTCCTTCATCTCTGGTGCTATATTTGTTTTATCTGGAAAATGGAGCTAATAACTCACTTTCCTTGAAGGCAGGAGCCCTGGGAGAGATGTTTTGAGGCCCTAGTCACTAAGTTGTGGCTAAAATTTTCATCTTCACGAGCCAGACTCTGGTCTGGAATGCCTGCTCTCCCTCTCGTCCACCCTTCAACTCATCTCCAGCCCCACTTCTCTCTAAGCAAAGCACTGCCTCTTCAATCTTTGCATCTTCCCCACTCTTTGAAATGATTCTGTACTGCTCACTGCATCCTTACTTTAAATTTTTTTAATCTTTATTTTTGAGAGAGAGATAGTGTGTGAGTGGGGGAGGAGCAGAGAGAGAGGGAGACACACAGAATTCGAAGCAGGCTCCAGGCTCTGAGCTGTCAGCACAGAGCCTGATGCGGGGCTTGAACCCACAAACCATGATATCATGACCTGAGCCGAAGCTGGACACTCAACCGACTGAGCCACCCAGGCGCCCCACATCCTTGCTTTAAAGCTATCTGTTTTGTTCTTTATCTGATGGGTATTACGGACTTTTCTCTTCAACTAGATTACATGTTCACCTAAGACAAGAAGCACACCACATACTCCACTCCAAACTTTGCCTTTTTTTTTTAAAAGCACCTTTAAAAGCAAAACACTTGCAAAGAGAAGATGTGAGATTAGAAGAAGTAAAATGATTAAGAGAATGAGTAAGAATCTCCACAAAATGGGATAAAAACCTATTCAGCTTTGTAATCTGAAAATGTAAAGGATGTATAAGAATTGTAATCAGAATTCATAAAATTAATGGAGTATGGACATGGACTTCAGATCAGAGCCAGGGATATACCTATGGCATTTGAAAGAGGTACTTTGGGGATAAATAGAAAGAAACACCAGTATCCGGAACAGAATTAATCCTTGTGTATGTGTGTGTGTATGTGTAAGAGAGAAACATACACACACACACACACACACACACACACACACACACACACACACTGTGGATTAATCTGTGAATATCAATGAGTCCCTTGTATTGTAATGGAAGTTTTCCTTTAAGTGCTACTAGGGGTGAGGGTGGTAAGGCAATTGCCCAGCATCAAGCAGTCTTAGAATATGCTATTTTAGAATTTATCCCTGATTTGTGTAGTTGATCACTTCACAGAATCATGATTTTAAAGCCTGAAAGGACCTTGCAGATCAACTGGTTCAATCCCGGCTTTTCAAAGCAACAGACACATCTACAGAAGGTGAATTTTCCACTGGCACGGAGTGACTGAGTATAGAAGGAACCTTCCTCCTTCTAGAACATGCGGGGTCCTCTCTCAGGAGGCCAGCTTCTGTGGCCAGCTATAATATAAGAACTTCTACAACATATAATACCACAAAAGTTATTTACCTTGAGTGTCTCTGAAATCTCCAGAGTCCTCTAGAAGATTTTTCAAATAATCTAGAAAAGGAAAAGGATTATAGTATTTAGTAAAATAAAGCACTAAGGAAAAAAGCATTTCATCTTTCTTATTCAATACTTTAGTCAGTTTTGTTGGTTAATATATGTGCTAGTTCAATGTGCACTAACTTAAAAAAAATTTTTTTTAATGTTTATTTATTTCTGAGACAGAGAGAGACAGAGCACGTGTGGGGGAGGGGCAGAGAGAGAGGGAGACAGAATCAGAAGTAGGCTCCAGGCTCTCAGCTGTCAGCACAGAGCCTGATGCGGGGCTTGAACTCACAAACCGTGAGATCATGACCTGAGCCAAAGTTGGTTGCTCAACTGACTGAGCCACCCAGGCGCCCCAATGTGCACTAACTTTCTAAAAATGTGAAAGAATAAAGCCCCAAGATGCATTTGAAATTAGAACACAGGCTCAGAGCTAGAAAATCAGGGGCCACACTGGTCATTTTCTTTTCTTTTTTAATGTTTATTTTATTTTGAGGAAGAGAGAGAGGGAAAGAGAGAGAGAGGGAGGGAGGGAGGGAGGGAGGGAGAGGGAGAGAACGAACCCCAGGCAGGCTCTGTGCTAATGTGCCCCACTGTGTGGGGCTCGATCTCATGGCCATTTGACCACGACCTGAGCTGAAACTAAGAGACGCTTAAATGACTGAACCACCCAGGCATCCCCACACCCGTCATTTTCAAGATGAGGAATCAGGTTATGTAACAGGGTTTCACTGAAGTTACAACCTCTAGCTAAGACTAGAATCCAGGTTTCCTGATGCCCAGTTTAGCACTTTAACTCCAATACACATGAAATGCCTTAATCTCAAATCAGCTGTGTGTCCAGCACAAAATTCTAAGCATTAATAGACTGAATACCTAAGGGATTTGTCAATGTGAGAGTCTAACAATGCAGAGAACATCAGAGGAATACACTACATATGTCTAGAGCAGTGGTTCTCAAATGGGGGTGGAGTTTGCTTGCAAAGGGACATTTGGAAATGTCTGAAGACATTTCTGATTGTCACAACTGGGCAAAGGGGATTCCATTGGCATCTAGTGACTAGAGGCCAGGGATGCTAAATATCCTACAAATGCACTGGACAGCCCCACAATAAATAATTATCTAAGCCAAAATGTCAATAGGGTTGTAGTTGAGAAACTCTGGTCTAAATGAAGATGTTTTTTAAATAAGCTATGTGGGTATACAGTTCTTATAATACAGAAAAAAAATTAAGGCAATAGGTTATATTTTATAAGTCTTTAACACTAACAGATGTCATGGGATTTCAAGGTACTTCAATCTCTGTTGAGAAATGTTGGATGATTTCGATTATCTCTCAAAACAAATTCTTAAAAAACAAAACAAAAACAAAACCACACATACAAACCACCCCCCCCCCAAACAAATTCTGTTCCCTGGAATTTAAATTCACCCCACTACATGATCTCTATGGACTTTTGTGATTTTCTGTCTCGCTACTGCTTAACACAGGCCCTTTGTCCTTACCAAAGTCTGATTCTGCACAATGCTTGAATACTTCCCATGTGGTCCCTGGCTCCAAACTTTTGTCTCTAATGTTCCCTTCTACTGAATCCTTTTCTCTGTCTCTGCACATAAAAATTCTCCCATTCTTCAAGGTTCATCTTAAATTCCTCTTCTCTTACCAAACTTTCCATTTGAAAGAAATATTCCCTCCCTTTGAATAATGTATTACACAGTAGTTACTCACTTTATGCCTTTTATCATTTTCTCATTAGACTCAAAGCTCCTTGAGGGCAGGAGCCATATCTGAATCATCTTTCTATCCCTCATAGTACATAGCTTGGGTCTTTGAATACCAGAGACAAGAAATGCTTGATGAATAAAAATATAAATAATTTTTTTAAGACAGCATTATGTTTAGGAAAAAGGCAGTAAAGGCTGAAACCTTTGTTTCAACTCCTAGTGCCAGTGGGAGTTGAGAAAATAAAAAGAGGAAAGGCATATTAAGAGACTGAATGCATTTTCATCAGAATCAATATCCATTCAGCAACATTATAGGACTGGTTAATTTCATCTCATGGATTTATGCAGTCATGCTCAAAGACACAAAGGGAAACCTGGATGTTAGTGTCAGCTTTTTTAATTCAATAGCTGACACAAACACACACACCCAATTGCTGAAACTCTGTACATCTTTGAAACAGTGATCCAAGAACTCGTATGAGTTTAGACACGTACACTATAAATACCCAGCTCTGGCAATAAGCCATGGTGAGATACTGTGTATGACGACATTAAGCTTCTATGCACCATCCCTAGCAATTTAGCTCTTAAAGTAATCCGAAAACAAGTTGGAGAGTATGGTACCAATCAAATAGATTTAAAAAACCCACAAAAACTAACAAAATGCACTTATTACACATTACACTTAGCCTCACCTGGAGATGAAAAATTAATCTCACTCTGACCCCACTCAGAATGCATTCCATTTATAAGCTGTGTTCAGTGGGCCCAAATATTTAACTTTCCTATGAGTAACAAGGCTGGGGAGAAAAACCTACTCTTCTTCTTACATCTTCTCAACACCTGGGCTATCGCATTAATCAAAAGTGATGTCCCTTAGAACCTCTAGTTAGTGTAAGAGTGTGAAAAAGCAAGCAGATTTATTTAAATATCAGATTCATGGCAAGTTCCTACTTTGTCTTCAATTTTTGTTCTTTAATACAAAAGTATGCCCAAACAGAGACATTTCTCTAAACCAAGAGGGCTCACTGGAAGATGTCCGTATTAGGAAATCCTGACCTCCGAATCACAGGGCTGAGCTTGATAAGTTTGAGTTGCATTTTCTTTCCCTGAACTCAAGCTCAGCTGCTGTCCACCAACCTGAACTTGAGGCACAGAATGGAAATACACAAACTGGCTGAGCAGAAAACCCACCACTAGAATGCTGCAAAATCATGCTTTTAACCAAGGATGGAATGGAGTTAGGTTTACTTTCCTGGCCAACTAAAAAAACAAAACAAAACAAAAAACCCCTTAAATTTCAGCTTTCAAAATCCAATTTTCCAAAACTGAATTTTCCAAATTCAACTTTCTCATGGATCCATCCATCCATCCATCTATATTTTCAGGGCACCTTGTTGCAGTACATCATCTTGACAAGTTTTTTACCTTTTCACAGAAGACCAGACCATGAATCCCCTTGGTTAAGAATCACTCAGTGCCTTAACTGCAAAATGAGAAGGATGTGGCTGTTCAGCCTCTGAGTCAGATGGGAGGAGCACTGAAACCACGAGCTGCCCTAGTGACTGTTATGACCCAGGTGAAACCCCAGAACAGAGACCAGACAGACACGCTTGTGTTAGTCACAGGGAATTCTTACTACTACCATTTAGAACCTAGTAATCTGCATGAGCTTCATTAGAAACAATGAGAACAGAATAGTCATTTCAATTTGCCATGTTACACTTACAGTATCCCAAGATTTTCCTACTTTTGCCAAACCAAACTAGGCATTTAAAAAATTTTCACTAATAAAAATGCTTCAAATGCTGCTAAGGTTATTTATAACAAAGAAAAAAAAGTTGGTGCAGTGTGCACGGGCACCACAAAATGTACTTTCTGGCCACCAGGTGGCATCATTGATTAATAAAAGTTAATTAACCCCTATTATTACCATGAGAAGCACAAAATTAGCCAAAATCTAGCACGTACCTCAAGAGATATACAAGCTAACTTTGTTCTCATATATGAAGCCCAGAGTGAAAGGATAAGGACACAACAAATACTATATGTTGTGAGAAGTCTACGTTTTCTGTATATATGGGCTCCTAGTAATAAGCCTTATCACCCCCTGATTACCTAATCAAAAAATAATCAACTTAAAGCAGAAAACTGTTCAGAAGTACATTTAACCTTTCCTAAAAATGAGTCACTTGTGGGATTGGGATTCTGGGACATTTTAATTCAACAACACCCAGTTGGATTCCTGGACTATGTGCTGAGAAACGGTTGGTGGCAAAGCACAGAGGAAATGAACATACAAGGACAGTGACATTCCAAAGTCAATCTGTTTTGAACTTGAGAATGTGTCTTACTTTGTACTACCCACATTTCTTGTTTCCTCCTTAAATATGCACTGAAGTCAGTGACACATCCAGAATTATGGGATCCAGAGAAAAATAAGTCTAGTCAATAAGCTTCTTTGCCAAAGTTTCAAATTTTAAAGGCAACCAGAAATTATCCTGACTTCTGAGACAAATTATTTTAAATACCAAAAATAAAAGTCAAGTGTTACGTTGCAAGACATACTGCTGCCATCTTCAAGGCAGCTTGGTGAAGTGGTCAAGGGCACTCACTGGCAGTGTGAGAATAGACTCTTCATCGTCCAGCTATGTCTAGCTGAGGCTTTTGACTTTGGCCATGCCCTGTAGCATTTCTGTGTGTCAATATCCACATACATAAAATAAGTAGGGTGGACCAGACTGGAAAACTGTAATGATTATCATTCTAATGTATTATGAAGCACATTTAAAAAAATATTCTAAAATGCATTATAGGAAATCTGGAAAATTAAACAATGGAGAGAACTCAAACCATGCACATCTGTTAAATAACTATTATGGAGGCGCCCAGTTGGCTCAGTCGGTTAAGCACCCAACTTCGGCTCAGGTCATGATCTTGTGGTTTGTGAGTCTGAGCCCCACATGGGACTCTGGACTGACAGTGTGGAGCCTGCTTGGGATTCTCTCTCTTCCTCTCTCTCTGCCCCTGTCTTGCTTGTTCTCTCTCTCAAAAGAAAATAAAAATAAACTTAAAATAACTATTATGATTAAAAATATTTCCTTGTTTTTATAAATGCTTGATTTTAATTTTAATAATATATAGGATTTTATAGCCCATTTAAAATCTTTTGGCCCACATATTTTTTTTCCCATAGGAATAGCTGAACAACATCCCGTGAGAGGGATGTTATTCGGTACTTAGGTACTAAAGGTCATTTAACAATTATCTTGTTTTGGCTGTTCTAAATAATATAGTCCTATATCCTAATTTGCCCATAATGATGCTGCTGTATACTTGTTGCCCTTGCCTAACTATAAGTAGTGCCTTTCACTCTTTGAATAATAAATTGTCTAATTATTTTAATTATAAGTAACACTGATCAGTATCTTCATATATTTGTCTTTTTTTACATACTTGAGATTATTTCCTGATCAGAGAAAATTAAGTTTTTTTAAAGTACCTGATATATATATATATATATGAGATCCTCCCTAAAGGGATACACCAACTTAAAATATCATTATAAATACATGAGAATATCAAATTCACTAATGATCCAGTTATATGTATTGTAGTTTTTTATTGCTGATATAGTAGGGGGAATTAAAAACTTGTTTTAGGGGCGCCTGGGTGGCTCAGTCGGTTAGGCAGCCGACTTTGGCTCAGGTCATGATCTCGCGGTCCGTGAGTTCGAGCCCCGCGTCGGGCTCTGTGCTGACAGCTCAGAGCCTGGAGCCTGTTTCAGATTCTGTGTCTCCCTCTCTTTGACCCTCCCCTGTTCATGCTCTGTCTCTGTCTCAAAAATAAATAAACGTTAAAAAAATTTTTTTTAAATAAAACTTGTTTTAATTAATACTTATGATTTAGAGGATGTTAGATATGCCACTGTGTATTTATTATGCATTTTCTTAGTGAATTATTCCTATGTTTAGTCTAGATATCTAAGGGAATTTTAATATTCTTAGTGAAAAAGCAATTTCTTTCATATTTGCTACTAAGATATTTTCTGACATATTGTTTATCTTTTAATTTTGACTGTTTTAAACCTCTATAATGCTTTTATTATTTAGAATAGTATAAAGGTATCAATATTTTCCTTTATAATTTCTTTATTTTTCTGGGCTTAGAAAACCATCTCTCCTCTTCTCCCTATCCTTAGTTTTAATAACCAATTTTATTTTTTTACCTTCTTTCCCCCCGTAGTTTAAT
The DNA here is from genome assembly GCF_016509475.1 of Prionailurus bengalensis. Lineage (NCBI taxonomy): Eukaryota > Metazoa > Chordata > Mammalia > Carnivora > Felidae > Prionailurus > Prionailurus bengalensis. The sequence goes on from NC_057358.1 coordinate 116,390,376, forward strand.
GCTTTATATTTTTTATTTTAATTAAGTCTTTTTTTTTTTTTTTTTTAAGAGCAGTTTTACGTTCACAGTAAAGCTGAGAGGAAGGAACAGAGATTTTCCATACACCTCCCACTCCCACATGCACAGCCTCTCCCATTAGCAACATTCCCCACCAGAGTGGTACATTTACTACAACTGATAAAGCTATACTGACACATCATTATTACGCAGAGTCCATAGTTCACTGTTGGTGTTGTATATTCTATGGGTTTAGACAAACATAAAATGACATGTATCCCTGATGATGGTAATGTACAAAGTATTTTCACTGCCCTAAAAATCCTCTATGCTCTGCCTATTTAATTTTGATTTTAGTGTATTCACTAATGTATGAATCTCAATTTTTTCTTTCTTAAAAAAAATTTGTTTAATGTTTATTTATTTTTGAGGGGGTGGTAGGGAGAGAGGGAGACACAGAATTTGAAGCAGGCTCTAGGCTCGGAGCTGTCAGCACAGAGCCTGATGCAGGGCTCAAACTCACAAACCATGAGATCATGAACTGAGCCGAAGTCGTATGCTTAACCGACTGAGCCACTCAGGCGACCCATTAATTTTTCCTTTCTTCTGTCTTACACTTCCTATCTTGCCATACATTACATTTTTATAAACAGGGTCATTTTAAAGTTACCTCCTTATTCTATTAATAGAATAATAATTTTCATTTTTCAAATGTTTATTTATGTTGAGAAAGAGAGCATGTGCATGCATGAACACATGCAGGAAAGGGTCAGAGAGAGAGAGGGAGAGAGAGAATCCCAAGCAGGTTCTGCATTGTCAGATCTCATGAACCAGGAGATCATGACCTGAGCTGAAACCAAGAGTCGGATGCTTAATCAACTGAGCCACCCAGGCGCCTCAATAATTATTACTGTTCAATTAATAGGTCTTTCTTTTATACATATATATATATAATTTTCCCCCCTTACCTTCCCCCAGGGTCTTCTATTAAGTTGCTCAAATTCCACATGAGTGAAAACATAGATATGTCTTTTCTCTGACTGACTTATTTCACTTAGCATAATACCTCTAGTTCCATCCACATTGTTGCAAATGGTAAGATCTCATTCTCATTCTCATTTCATTGCTGAGTAATATTCCACTGTATGTATGTATGTGTGTATGTGTGTGTGTGTATACCAATCTTCTTTATCCATTCATCAGTTGATGGACATTTGAGCTCTTTGGATAAATTCCTATAGTGCTATTGCTGGGTCATAAGATAATTCTATTTTCAAATTTTTGAGGAACGTCCACACTGTGTCCCAGAGTAGCTGCACTAGTTTGCATTCCCACCAACAGTGCAAGAGGGTTCCCCCCCTTTTTTTTTTTTTAATTTTTTTTTCAACGTTTATTTATTTTTTTGGGGACAGAGAGAGACAGAGCATGAACAGGGGAGGGGCAGAGAGAGAGGGAGACACAGAATCGGAAACAGGCTCCAGGCTCTGAGCCATCAGCCCAGAGCCCGACGCGGAGCTCAAACTCACAGACCGCGAGATCGTGACCTGGCTGAAGTCAGACGCTTAACCGACTACGCCACCCAGGCGCCCCAAGGGGGTTCCCCTTTCTCCACATCCTCGTCAACATCTGTTGTTGCCTGAGTTAATTTTAGCCACTCTGGTGTGAGGTGGTGTATCTCAATGTGGTTTTGATTTGTATTTCCCTGATGATGAGTGATGTTGAGCATCTCTTCATATGTCTGTTAGCCATCTGGATGTCTTCTTTGGAAAATTGTCTATTCATGTCTTCTGCCCATTTCTTCCCTGGCTTATTTGTTTTTCAGGTGTTGAGTTTGGTAAGTTCTTTATAGATTTCGGATACTAACCTTTTATCTGATATGTCATTTACAAGTATCTTCTCCCATTCTGTTGGTTGCCATTTGGTTTTGCTAATTGTTTCCTTTGCTGTGCAGAAACTTTTATCTTGAGGATGTCCCAATAGTTCTTTTTGCTTTTATTTCCCTTGTCTTTGGAGACATGTCAAATAAGAAGTTGCTGTGGCTGAGGTCAAAGAGGTTGTTGCCTGTTTTTCTCCTCTAGGATTTTGATGGTTTCATGTCTCACATTTAGGTCTTTCATCCATTTTGAGTTTATTTTTGTGTATGGTGTAAGAAAGTGGTCCAGTTTCATTCTTCTGGATGTTGCTGTCCAGTTCTCCCAGCACCATTTGCTGAAGAGACTGTCTTTTTTCCAGTGGATACTCTTTCCTGATTTGTCAAAGATTAGTTGGCCATACATTTGTGGGTCTGATTCTGGATTCTCTATATTATTCCATTGGTCTATGCGTCTGTTTTTGTTCCAACACCATACTATCTTGATGACTACAGCTTTGTAGTACAGGCTAAAGTCCAGAATTGTGATGCCTCCAGCTTTGGGTTTCTTTTTCAACATTACTTTGGCTATTCAGGGTCTTCTGTGGTTCCATACAAATTTTAGGATTGTTTGTCCTAGTTCTAAGAAGAATGCTGGTGTTTCAATAGGTCTATTCTTGCAATGGGATTACGTGCTTTTAATTATTGACGTTGTAGGATATGTATTGGCTGATGTTTCCCTCCCAGAATATTCTTTAATGATGTACTCTATTTTGCTAAACTGTGGGCTTCATGAAGACAAGGAGCTTGAATTATCCTCGATTCCAGTACCTAGAACAAGGTCTGGTACATATTCAATAAATGTTTCCTGAATTTATGGTGGACTAAATAATACTCCATTTAGGGTAACCACTTCTTGCTTTCTACTTTGCTAAGCAGTTGAGATAATACCTTGAGGGTCTGACTAGTGTAAAAGTACTCAGGCCCCTGCTCTCATTCTCTTGCCTCTCAAATATTAATTCTATTCTGGTCCTTGAAATGTGGCCCCGGGCTGCCTCTTGTACATACAGTGCTTGTCTGAATTAGAAAAAGTGACCTTTCTGGGCTCTCAGAAAGCAGGCCATGCCTTTCTGTGAATTAGAAAAGGCCACCTCTCCTGGGCTGATGCACTCCCACCCAGAGCACACAAGATGTCAAGCAGAGTGCAGGCTGGACCTGGACATCAGCCAAAGCCCTTGTACAGGACATAGCCAATGAGGCAGCCCTGGTCTATGCTAGACTTTGGGTCAGGGCCCTGGTCCTGAGGTGGCATGCCCAAAGGACTTACAAACTAAATCTAACTCCACGGGGTCATCTTACGCAAAATTGTGTAGCAGATTTTACAATGGACAGAATCTTCCTGTGGTCCCTTTTTATTGGGACAGACTGGCTAGGCATATCCAGGATGCCCTTAGAGGAATCCAAACGGTAGGAAGTCTCTCAACAAAAGTAAACATCCATTATTTTGACTTGGTTGATACTGCTTTTTTCCATGGATACATTTTCCAGCCCTTAGGCCTGCCAGTTTACTAGGTGACAATCTCAAAGGTACAGAAATGGTTTTGGCACAGTGAAGTTTCATTTACAGAAGTTCTTATCCATATTGGGTCCTTACCACCCTAATTATCAACAAAGAACAAATTTAGGTTTAGGGAACTAAGTATATTTTATTTTATTAGCCAAAGAATAGCCAAGAAAAGAATAAAGCAAATACAAACACTAAAGTGAATTCAAGTTTGAGTGAATTTCAGCATTTTCTTCAATGGGAACAGTTCCCGATGTAAGCCCATGACTAACAAACACTAAGAGGAAAAGTCAGTCAGCTTGCTGGATCTTTGGCAAGACAAGTTTCAATGATAGAGGCATTTGGCTATCTACAGGGAATCTGAGTCAAACATACACAGAGAACTAGAACAAAGAATGACTTTACAATGATGTTTGTGGGTACAGTTCTGGGGATCTACAAACTTGGATGGGCAAAGAACAAAAAAACAAACAATATTTTCACTAACTTCGACATGAAATACAGAATTTCCTTCTATTGTGAATGTAGGCAACAAACCACAGTATTACCAATGATACCAATGACTTTACCACCAGGGAAGTCACATAATTTTTTATTATCACATCACAGTTGTTGCAGATATCTCAAAATACTGTTTACCATCACCACTATATCAAAATCATGGTAGTTCTTATATCTACCACCAGATCTTCTTTTTAATGCATTACTAAAGTAGCACATGTATTACTATGTAACACTATAAAACTATTTTAATAACTGTATTTCAGGCTAATTGGTTCCTTTTAATCTTATGTATATTATTCTATAACTTTAAAAAAAGTATTCTAAGAGATCCATAGACCTCACCAGATTACCAGAGGGATCCAGGCATAAAAAAGGTTAAGAACCTCTATTCTGTAGAGAAAGTGAGATTACATTTAAATGCTATAATTTAGGGGTGCCTGGGAGGCTCAGTCGGGTTGAGCATCCAACTTTTGGTTTCAGCTCAGATCATGGTCTCATGGTTTGTGGGTTTGAGCCTCATGTCAGGCTCTGTGCTGACAGTGCGGAGCCTGCTTGGGATTCTCTTTCTCCCTCTCTTTCTGCCTCTCCCCTGCTTGCTCTCTCTGTCTCTCTCTCAAAATAAATAAATAAGCTTAAAAACATTCAAATAAAAGTTATAATTTAATAGAACAGGCAGATGAAATGTGCTTATATCCTAAAGTCTTTCCATAGTACTAAATATTTCCACAGTACTAAGATATTTCATGGATAGAATTTATTAAATACCATCTCTCAAAATACCTTGTTCACAACTATAATTAAAAAATTAATTGTAACATGTTGAGAGTTGAGCTAATAACAACAGGAATTCTGAATATTATCACTGCCTTACATCAGGGTCTTTGGGTTCTTCAGAAACTAAATTCCTTGTCTGGTGATTGGGACAGCCCCACCTTTCATCACGTTCTGCCCTAGAGAAAGTGTTAGAATGACTTTGAGGAAGACAATTAGCCCTGGGTTATAAAACAAATATTTGCTAAGCAGAAGTTTCATTTTTCAGTAAGAATTTTTTAAAAGTCATGCATTAATCTGACTGTGATCTTTTGTTGAATCTGCTTATTAGTCTGTTCATAGCTCAAATTAATAGCTTCAGAACACTATAACAGATGTTTTTAATATCCCATTTTCTACCAACATGGGAAATCCTGGATTTCTAAAACCTAGAGGGAGTTAATACCATCCCAGACTAAAGGCAAAGATTACAGGAAAAGTAATATAATATGTCGTTAGTCACTTATAACATAAATATTTAGAACAAGATCAAAGAAAACTACCTGATCCAAATTTAATCAAAGTTCAAAGGACTGTTTTTTCCTCCTAAATATAGAAATGGAAAAGATATTTCAGAGGAATTTTTAAATTATGTTTTTCATTTTATTTTACTTTCTCAACATGATCCTCACTGATTTAACTTTTTTCAACACCAACGTAGTAACTTTCCACAAATAAAAGGTTTTTTTGTTGGAAAAATTTACACTGCATATAACACAGAGACAAAAAAAACCTAAAAGGATCTATGATAGTCATCTCTGGATGGTAGAAGATAAAGAAGAACTATGTTTTATAATACTTATGTATTTTTTAATAGGCACAAAAGACCCTTACAAAAACAACTCCTCAAAATATAGTCACTCAAACAAATGATGAGATCAGTTTAATTTTCAGGACTCGAGGAGAGGACGCTCTTGGTGAAAGCCTCAGTGGTTGGGCATGGCCCCAAAGAGGAGGACTAGAAGCTCCACCAGAGCAAGGACCACCTTGGTGTTGGCCAGTGTATACAGGTGTCCGGCTCAAGTTCAGTCCATATAAATATTGATTAATGAAAGAGAGAATCTGGCCTTGAGGACATCTTTCAGTACAGAGTAAAAAAACCTATTGCAGTTAGAGCAAAGGAAAACAAAGTTTGGGAAATTCTGGGTTATAACATGTGGCCTTTATATTGTGAATAATAATGCCCCCCCCATTAAGACTTTTTTTTTTAGAGTGATTTTATGTTCACAGCAGACCTGAGAGAAAGGCATAGAGATTTCCCATATACCCTCTGCCCCAGACATGCACAGACATTCCCATTACCAATATCCTCCACCAGAGTGGTATGTTTGTTAGAATGGAGGAAGCTACATTGACACATCACAACCCCCCACTCCTCCCAAAGCCGATAGTTTACATATCTTGGTGTGGTAAATTCTATGGGTTTGGGCAAATGACAGGTATCTGCTATTATGGTAGGATAATGTAAGTTTTCAACTTTCCTGGGCTCTCCTCCCAGTTCCTGGCAGGGCTGCTAAAACCCTTGTGATTTTCTAAGTGATAAGAGCACTAGGAGCATCTTTTGTTCTAACATCTGGCCTCTGACCCTAGTTCTGACAGAACTCCTAAATCCTCTGAAACTTCCTAGGTGATAGGAATGTCTTTTGTTATAATGAGCTGACTCTGGGTGGGCTCCTGAATAGCTCCTAGATAAGGGCTGGTCACCAGAAAGATCAAGCCATGATTATAAGCTTGCAACTTTCAGCCCTACTCTCCATCCTATAGGAAGGGAAGAGGGCTAGAAGTGGAGTTAATATTGGATCATGACCACATGATGAAGTCTTCATTAAAATTCCGAAGTATAGGGGTTAGAGTTTCTGGTTGCTGAACATGTGGAGGTGCTGGGAGAGTGGTACCCAGAGAGGGCATGGAAGCTCCAAGATCCTTCCCATATACTTTTCCCTATGCATCCCTTCCATCTAGATAGTCACTTTTTTCCTTCATCATACCTTTAAAAAAATTATTTATTTATTTATTTATTTATTTATTTATTTTTGAGACAGAGAGAGAGAGAGAGAGCGCGTGCAAGCGAGTGGGGGAGGGTCAGAGAGAGAGAATATCAAGCAGGCTCCGTACTGTCAGCATGGAGCCTGATGTGGGGCTCAAACTCACAAACCATGAGATCATGACCTGAGCTGAAACCAAGTGTCAGACACTTAACTGACTGAAGCCCCCCGCTTTTACCATATCCTTTAAAAATAAACCAGCAAATGTAAATAAGTGTTACTCTGAGTTTTATGAACCATTCTGGCAAAGTAGTGAATCCAAGGAGAGAATCAGGGGAACCCAGATTTATAGCTGGTTGATCAGAAATACAGGTGGGGCGCCTGGGTGGCTCAGTCGATTGAGCGTCAGACTTCAGCTCAGGTCATGATTTCGTGGTTCATGAGTTTGAGCCCATTGGGCTCTGTGCTGACAGCTCAGAGCCTGGAGCCTGCTTCAGATTCTGTGTCTCCCTCTCTCTCTGCCCCTCTCCTGCTCACGCTGTTTGTCTCTCAAAATGAATAAATGTTAAAAAAAAAGAAAAGAAAAGAAATACAGGTGACAACCTGGGACATGTTGAATGGCATGTGAAGTTTGCAGGGGGGTAGTCTTGTGAGATGGAGCCCTTGATCTGTAGAATCTGGCACTGTTTCCAGGTAGATAGTGCCTGAATTGAATCAAATTGTAGGACACCTAGCTGATGTTAAAGATAATTGCCTAGTATGGGACTAAACTACACATCTGGTGTCAGTACTGTGAGTGTGGTGGTGGTGGTGTGTGAACAGGAGAGACACAGGAGTGGGTTTTTCCTTTTGGTATCTTTGGAAAAGAGACTAAGTGACAATGTGCCAGGGGTGGTGGTGGTGATAAGAGGTAGCATGACCAGAAGGAAGATATTGCCACAATTTGACAGGAGTTTAGGAAGGCCTGGCCTAGAACAAGGGAAATGGAAACAGCAGGAATCAGAGGCAAAGGAAAACTGATCAGCATATCCTATGAGAGAGAAAAGAAGAGGAAAGGGAAGTATTTCAGTCCTTTCCACAAATTTGTGCTTGGGTAACTGGAAGAACGTTTCAACTCTTAATAATTTATTGACCCACTCATCCATGAAACATTAATTGACACCACAGCATGGGGATTCTCAACCTTATAACAAGGAACAATGTTTAACTCCCTAAGCCTTTCAGCTCATCGAGTTCCTGTTATGTGCCAGAGTCTATGACAGACACAGAATCAGGATAATAAAGACGGTCTCAACACTGAAGAGATGAGGAAGGAAATAAACAGAGGTAAACAATTAATGTTGCTCCTACAGTAGCACCTGTTTCTTTCCATTACTTCTTCACTGCTGCCTCAAGACTCTCATGCTCCTGGGGCGCGTGAGTGTCTCAGTCGGTTAAGCATCTGACTTCGGCTCTGGTCATGATCTCACAGTTTGTGGGTTCAAGCCCTGCATCATGCTCGCTGCTGACAGCTCAGAGCCTGGAGCCTACTTCGGATTCTGTGTTTCCCTCTCTCTCTGCCCCTCCTCCGCTCACACTCTGTCTCTTAAAAATAAATAAACATAAAAAAAATTAAAAAAAAAAAAAAAAAGACTCTCAGGCTCTTAACTGCAAACAGGTTCTGGGCCCCACATAGATTTCAAGATCTGACTAGATCCACTTGCTTTGAGTGGCCAATATAAAGGTAAAATTTATAAGTTTTCCTACTTAAATTAAGTAAACCAGTTACTTTATTTTACCTTTTAAATAAAATAATTCTAATATTAAGCATTTATTATACAACATATGCATTTTCTTTAATCTTATTTTGAGTTGAGTTAAAAAAAAAAAAAAAGTACTACCAGGAATTTAGTTGAAAGTGCTTTTCACTATGCTGAAGGAAGACAAAGCTAAGTCAAATATCCAACTAAAAGCCAAATTATGTCCAGGAAGAAAATTCTGCAAGACAACAGGATGGTTGTCTGACTAGTAGGGGCAGGTTGCAGTATCTGGGGATTTCCATCCACCTTTCTCTAAAAGGATTCCAAAAGAAACTATCCTATCTTATCTGTACTTCATCTCTACATTTTTCAGTCTTTCCCTCCTGAAACCAAGGGGGTCACATATCTATACTGAGTCAGGCACGGATCCTTCCCCTAGTCTGCCTGAAACTCATTACTAAATCAAAGTTGTTAAAAGTTGCCCCAAATAGTCTTGCTGTTCCTCTCTGTTCCTATATATTTTGTGCTCTTGGAATTACTCCAAATTCTAAAATGAAAATGAAAGTTATATAACCCCACAAGGTTGTTCAAAGGATTAAAACACCGAGCTTGTTTATTCAAAAATGAGGACCCCGTTTGAATAGATGCAAACCTAAAGATTTAAAATCCAACTTCTAAAAATTTAAGTGTATAGACAGGGAGCACTTTGATAGCAACTGTAGAAATATCTTGCAAAATAGGGAGTAATCAGAATATAACAAAAATGAGTACTGGAAAATCAGAGTAAAAAAAAAAATTTTTTTTAATGTTTACTTATTCCTGACAGAGAGACAGAGTGTAAGCTGGGGAGAGGCAGAGAGAGAGGGAGACACAGAATCCAAAGCAGGCTTCAGGCTCTGAGCAGTTAGCACAGCACCCGATGCAGGGCCCGAATTCACAAACAGTGAGATCATGACCTGAGCCGAAGTCGGACACTTAACCAACTGAGCCACCCAGGCGTCCCTGGAAAATCAGAATTTTAAATAAAAATATAAACAAACCCTTAGCATCACAGCCTCCATATGTCCTTAGGATTCTAGGACCATATGTATACTTCAGTACTACCTGTGTAGTTTGGGGAAGGACAATTCACCTCTCGGAATATGTCTTCCATTTATTTTTATTTTTTATTATTATTTTTAAAAGGCCTAAGCCTATTTAAAGTTTATTTTGAGAGAGAGCGGAGGAGGGGCAGAGAAAGAGGAAGAGAGAGAATCCCAAGCAGGCTCTGCACTGTCAGTGTGGAGCCAGATGCAGGGCTCAAACTCAAAAACTGCAAGATCATGACTGGAGCTGAAATCAAGAGTCAGACACTTAACTGACTGAGCCACCCAGGAGCCCCTAAATATGTCTTCCTTTAGGAGAAGACATCATCTCTGAAATTCTCTATCTCAATGTCATCCTTTAGGCTAAAGATGTTTTAGCTTAACGGGATATTTTAAACCTATCTTAAAAGCAGCCAATATTATTTCCTGAATGGCTTCCAATGTAATCAAAACTGACCCAGAGAAATTGAAGTGCATTAAATTATTGGTAAAAGACCCACTCCTTGACCTTGAGGAGTTCATAATCAAATTACGGAACCAATTTTCAAATTACAAAAATACTAGCAAATTCACAAGGCACCAAATACAGTAGTACCCCTTATCCATACTTTCACTCTCTAAAGTTTCAGTTAACCAAGTCAACAGCTGTGAGTGTAAGGAGGCAGAAGATCCTTCTAACATGTCACATAAGGTCAACAGTAGCCTAGGGATACACAGTGCCTAATGTCATTCATCTCACTTCATCTCATCATGTAGGCATTTTTTCATTTCACATCATCATAAGAAGGGTCACCATAGTATAATAAGATAGGAGAGGAAGATGAGGCACCCAATCAGTTAAGTGTTTGTCTTTGGCTCAGGTCATCATCTCACGGTTTGTGAGTTTGAGTCATGCATCGGGTGAGCTCGATCCCTGAATCAGGTGAGCACGAGCCTCACTTCGGATGAACACAAGCCTGGCTTCTCTCCCTCTCTGCCCCTCGCAGGATTCTCTTTCTCTGCCTTTCACTCATTTGCACCGCCACCCCCCTCTTTCAATTAAAAAAAAAAAAAAAGATATGAAAGAGACCATATTCATTTAACTTTTATTACAGTATATTGTTATAATTATTCTATTTGCTATCATAAAATACATGAAATCTGTTCTCTTAAAAAATAATTTTTAAAGCTTACTTTGGCTGTTTCATCACTTCTCAGTTAAAACCAAACTTCCATGAATCATAAATTAAATGTATAACTTTACTTAGATCAATCATAGTGTGGGGGGAGAAACATTTTTACATTAAAATTTCAGAATCTTGCTCTATCCTTCTCTCATTTGAAACCACAGTAGTCTTTTGCCACTAAAAACACACTCCACAGCTGTAGAAACAGCCTAAGCCGTTTAACAGCTTCATTTACGACACAGCATTGAATTTATCTAGCAAAAACACAACACATGCATTGGTACTTCCTTTTTGTCCTGTGTTTTCTAAATCTCTGCCAAAAGGAGAGGAAAGAAAGTACAAATGGACAGGATATCCTCAAATTATTTGGTTTGTCTTATGTCATTCCAAAGAAAAATCTAGTGTTTGATTCACAGTTCGAAATTCAAACTGCACACTTGAAACACCTAGAGTGGCCAGTTCCAGATGCTGAGGGCAGGCGTTCCTCAACAGCACTTTGTCTTTTAAAAGGCAACCTTGGAAGGCTTTGCCTAAAGGAATATCAGGAAATTCTGGCTTTCCAGGACTCACATGTACTACATCCGATATAGTTTTTGGCTCACAAGAAAGGATTTAGTGAAGGAAAGGAGCATGCCCACTCTTTCTTAAGAATACCAACAGGAACCAAGTACCTCAAAATCTATTTACATGAAATCACTACAGACTGAACTTAGAGTTGTGGTGGAATTTTGATATTCTTATCCATTTGACACAATTCCTAATGCACATAATATATGTATACTAAGTTGCTGCACATCCAATTATTTCACCAAATACTCCAGTGGACCTAGTAGAATGTGTCAGACACTAGACTTGGTGTGAGACTGTACTAGCTTTTCTGTGACACCAAACCACTTATCTCTATTATTACATCTATGTAAATAATACCGTGATATATGGATGGCTACGGTGAAGACTTGGAAGGGCCAAGGAATATAAAGCCCTGAGCACAGTGTATACCTTCACTCAAATCATAGCCTCTTGGCTTCTTCTTCCCCCCCTTTTTTTTTTTTTAACAGTTATAGGAGTAAGCCAGATAGACACAGCCCTGTAATCTTGAAGCTTACAGTCTACTAGAAGATATAGATAATGACCATGAGAACAACAACATGATGATGATGACGATAAGGATACTACTATTATTAATAGCAGCTGATACTGGTTTAGAACTTAGTATGACCAAAGCACCATTCTAAGCACATAGCTCATTAATCAATCCTTACAACCCTCTGAGGTAAGTGACCAGGGCAACAAATATGTGTGAGTGACTCCCTAAACCTCATTCTTGAGCAGCTGGGAAAGGTCATTCTTGGGATTAATAATATTAATCAGGTAAAATGTCACAGGGATGTGGGGTTGGGATGGTATGATGTACATGTAAGAATAATGCCCACGCAGAGAATGCATGCAGGGATGATCAAAGAACTGATCAAAGAACTGGTTGGTTGGCAAACTGTCAGAGAAGCCTACCTGTCAGCAGCAGCCTGTACTGGGGGATCCTCTGAACTGGCTTGAGTAGGTAGTGCTTGAGGGCCAGATTAGCACAGCGTGGGCTCATCTGAAAGGAAAAGGTTTCCAAAGTCAACACAGGCATTTTTCTAAAAAGCATGGGACCCAGATTCAAGTGCCCAGGAAGCCAAACTTGAGGTGGTCATCAACTGTGGAAGGGGATTCATGGAAAAGCCTGCTGTAACTTAAGGCTCAGCTGTTACGCTAAGAGTGAAACCATAGCCCACTCAGCACCTAGCCCACCCTTTTCTGCAGGTAGGTCTCTGAAGTCACAGGCTCACTGCGATCATTTGTTCACGGCCCTCTCACAGACAGTGGTGGCTGCAGCCTGTGCTCTAGATCAATTAGAGAGCACCACACTCTGCAGCTGCCACTTAGCAGAGCCTCTGCCAGTGTTTTCACAAGCACAAACCCAACGAGCAAGAGAGAAATGCATGGCACTGAAGATAAGGTGACAGAAATCAATCTACTGGGAACTGGATTCAAATAATAATCAGAGTCCATGGTCAATGTACTTACGATAACAACAAGTGGTAGTGGGGAGAATTGCAGAAGTTAAAGATGACCTGAAAAGTAGCCTAGCTATGTGTATCTTCTCTAATAAGCCCAATGGATGTAAAATTTCTTTCTCAGATGAATGGCTATAAAAGACAGCTCCCAAATCAGTGTATATAGAAACTTTGATTCCGGAGCCATTTTGATTTGATCAAAATGACAACTGATTCTGCCTTGAAAGCTCTTTTCCTAAGTAAGTACAACAGACCCTTCAGCCCAACCCTGGGCCTCCCACACATTCTCTGACACAGGAATTTACTTTGAGGTGGCATCAAAATGGCTGAGTGAAAATGTTCCTGCATCCTAAGATGCTCTGCACTTCTTCCCCAGCTCAGGTGGGTGGGGAAGAGTTTTTTAAGATTTGCTCAGATTGTTTCATCTTTTTCTAGATATGCACCTCTAGGGTCTGGTACACAGAATACTTAAAAAATTATAATGATATTGCATTTAAGAAAGCATCTACCATGCAAGCATCATTAACCAAGACAGTTAATTTTCCTGTCTTATGTTTTCTTTTGCTGCCAAGACAACAGAACAATTAATTCTCTGGACACTGATGAAACCCTGGGTCAATTATCAGTTGCCATAGCTACATAAATCACACTTCCTTTCTTAACAACATGAAGACATCAGGAGAGGAAAAGGAAAAAAAAACCCAGAAAAAAGACAACAAATGATTTTAAAGTTTAATTACGTGTCTAACGTAAAAATAAGAAATCAGCAATATCATAATACCTCTAAAACCTTTCTAGTTTGCATGACTGGAATTTTTTTTTAGTTTCAAAAGAGAGAAGTAAGTATTCAAACATATAATAATTCACATTTTATCCAAGACTGGGGGAAGGACTTAAACACAAAAGCTTTGGCTATAAAATGTTATTAATTTTTCCTAACTTTGACATTGAACCTGCGTCATTTATTTATCTAAAGGGAAACATATGATATTTCCTACCCATCATTGTAGATTAGTTGTTAGAAGAAGAAAAGGAAAGGCTGAGTTAGAAATAAGAAATGTTTCTAGAATAGTCAAATCCATGGAGACAGTAGGTAGAATGGTGGTCACCGGGGGTGAGGGAGGGGAGGATAGGGAGTTGTTTTAGGTATAGTTTCAGTTTTGCAATGTAAGATGAAGAGTTCTAGAGATTGGTTGCAAAACAATATGAATGAACTTAACACTACTGAACTATACACTTAAAAATGGTTAAGATGGTTGTTTTATTTTGTGTGTATTTCCTCACAATTAAAAAAAAAGACCCATTAAAGTATTCTAACATGCGATAAAAGATTTTCAAAATTAAATCTGGTACATACTTTTTCACCTTTTAATTTGTTCAATCTCCTCTTTGATTCTGAAGGAATTAAATATCAGCATCTTTTTGTTTTCAACGATGGCAAATTATTACAGCTTTAAAAACAACAAAAGAAGAAAAAAAGAGTTCAACATTATATGGCAGCAAAAATACCTCAAATTCTCTAACAACAGCAGCAAATGCTGGGTTCTTCTTGCACTGCTCATCCAGCAAAGCTATATTCTTATCAAATTCTTTGATGTATGTGGAGTACATTTTTAGATATGGTCCCTTCTTTACAAAGATATCAGCAATTCTGTGTTGTTCAGTCCTAAGAAAAGAAATACACAAAATATAAAAAGAGTCATTAGTGTATCCAAAACATATCTAATAAAGAGCAGAGTCCCAAGTCTAAGCCATCAGCTTCGCCTCTTTTCTCTTCTTGTAAGATATCTCCTATCTCCAAATGCCTACTCTTCACCATTCCCACTGCCGGCATCACATCTTGCCTGGACTTTGCCAGCCCTCTGACCGGTCCTCCTGCTTCTACCATCTCATCCTTCTGTGCAGCCTGAGAGTCTAAAAACAAATATTACTCATGTGGCTTCCAGTGGCCTCCTAGGGGACTTAGCAGAAAAACAAACTCCTCACTTTGGCTTACAAATTTGTAGCCTCATTGGTCCAGCTGCTGCCTACTTTTCTGACTCATTTCAGGCTTCTCTCCTTCTTTCACAGTACTCTCCAATCACACTGGTCTTCTTTATATTCCTTTGACATACAGAGTCAATTCCACTTTGCAAACTCTTACTAATGGCTTTGCATGCCTGGAAATATGGAGGAACCCTGGCTGACTCCTTCTTTTTGTACAGATGTCACTTTTAAAGTGCTTTGCCTTTTCAGAGGGTCTTCTTGGTCATCCAGTCTTCACTTGCTAGCATGTCATCTTATTTTATATCTTTCTAGATCAGAAGTTGCTTTCA
Organism: Prionailurus bengalensis; assembly: GCF_016509475.1. Lineage (NCBI taxonomy): Eukaryota > Metazoa > Chordata > Mammalia > Carnivora > Felidae > Prionailurus > Prionailurus bengalensis. Next base: position 116,405,447 of record NC_057358.1, read on the forward strand.
TCTAATGTTTCTTGTCTATTTTTCTGGCTCTTCCCCCACTGAAACATCTACTTCATGAGAACAAGAGCCTCATCTGTTTTGTGTAATGTGATATTCCCACCATGCTTAGAGTGCTGACTAGCACACAGTAAGATACTCAAAACTTTGTTGAATGCAGAAATGAAGTATTGCAACAGCTGTTATTAAAAGCCAATGCAAAAATAAATGTTATTTCAGAAAGCATACTAAAACCAAAGACTATGTCTTAACTTGAAGACCCCAGAGAGAAAAATATTTTAATAAGTAGAAAATACCTTATCCAAGGATTAGAAGGGTTTTATGTCAGTAATAAGTGTAGCTTTTGCCATAATTACTGTTTTAGCTGTCCCTTTCATCAATTCAGTCTGTTTCTTAAATTAATACTTTAATGCAGAACATCTATAGATCTAAACTTGGGAAAACTTTTAGCACAAGCGAAAAATATATTTAAGCCTCTTTATAATGCTTGCACAAATATACATATCTGTTAAAGGCAATTCAGGGTAATTTTAAAGATAATTTTTATAAGAAGAATGACAAAGTATGTATAGGAAAACTCTGTGGAATCACATTTTATTTCTATCATGACCTTAAAAAATACCTTTCAGTGATTCCTCAGTTCTTAACCCTTTGTTATTTTACATTTGGGCTGCAGCTAGGAATTAATCACTTACCTAACATATTTTGCTAACATGCACAGGCATATTTCTAAAACAGGCAAGAGGTATTTTTCTTGGTTATATGTAAAATAAAGCTTACAGGGAAATTTTGAATTTTGCGCATAGCTTCAAAGATGTCACCAAAGTTTCTGCTTACTCTCTACAACCCAAGGAAGTACTTAATCTTTTGGTATTCTTTTCTACAGTCTACAATGATATCATATACATGTAAATTTTCTAAACCAAATAAACCTATTATTCCAGTGAATGGTCTCTTTTCCAAAATGCAAAGACAGATTCATGAAACTCCAGAAAAGATAATAAAGCATTTAAATACATTTCAGTGTGAATATATCAACTAAACTCCCTCAATCTCCAAAACCTTGATTATCAGAGGTCTCCTACAGAAAGTTAAATTGGCTAAATATGGGTCCTTCTTGCTTTTGAGGCAACATTACCAAAGAATTTGAACAGTTTTAGAATTGAGCTCAGTGCATCAAGGTTGTGAATTTTGGCCACCTAAAATGACCAATCTACAGGTAACCACCAAGAAAATTTAATATATTGAAACAACTCAAGGTAAGGAATACCACCTCTCTGTCACAAGCAGGGCCCTTGTGGCCTCATCTAAAATTGGAACTTAGGGAAAACTGGTCAGTCCATTTATACCAGTTTGACATCCTTTCCTCCAGTTCCTTCAGGAGATCCCGGTTGAGCTCATACAGCTGAGGCAAGTAGTACAGGATCTGATTTAGGATCCGGTCCTCAATCACGGGTTTCCCAAGTTGCCTGGAAGCATGGGCCACTGCATCTCGGAAATCCTATTACAGTTCAAAGGAGGAAAAACAACATACACACACATATAATTTGATGTAAAGCTTTTCACCCCAGTGATTCTCTTTTCTACAACAATATAGATCACAAACTGTATTTTCTGATGTGAAAGTGTTATGGCTTGGAGCGAACAATCAAGAAAGAATTCTTGTGGTGTCTCTGGTGCAAAAAGGGTGATTTTATTAAAGCACAGGGACAGGACCTGTAGGCAGAGAGAGCTGCACTGGGGCTATGAGGAGTGGTTGATTTACTTTCAAGTAGGGATAGCAGTTCTCTAAGGAATTTGGAAGTAAGATTTCCAGTACCTTGAAAGGGTAGCTGTTGTGAGGAAAAGGTCATTTACTACTATTGTCTAGTAATACCTTAGTCATGAGACCCTTCATGAAGATGTATATCAGTGGGCCATATGCTTGGAGGATGACTGCTAACATATATCTTGGGGGGTGGGTAGAGATAAAGGAAGCTTCCAAAGGAATTTTTTTTTAACGTTTATTTATTTGGAGGGGGCGGGGAGAGAGACAGAGACAGAGACAAGACAGAGAGAGAGAGAGACAGAGACAGAGAGACAGAGAATCCTAAGCAGGCTCTGCATGGTCACAGCAAAGCCCAAAGTGCGGACCAGGATGAAGGGCCCGAACTCACAAACCCTGAGATCATGACCTGAGCCAGACTGAGTCACTCAGGCGCCTGTCCAAAGGAATTTTTATCCCTTAAAAGAGACTTACAGGCACCTGGGTGGCTCCGTCGGTTAAGCTTCCGACTTGGGCTCAGGTCATGATCTCACAGTCTGTGAGTTCGAGCCCTGTATTGGGCTGTGTGCTGAAGCTCAGAGCCTGGAGCCTACTTCAGATTTTGTCTGTCTGTCTGTCTCTCTCTCTCTCCCCCTCCCCCACTTGCACTCTGTCTCTCTCTCTCAAAAATAAATAAAATAAACATAAAAAAAAAAAAAAAGAGAGAGAGACTTACAGGATCCTGGAGGTCAGGCTAATGTCAAACTAAGGCTGCCTTTTGTCCTTAGCAAAGTATTAACATTGAGGCAGTTGAATTCCTATAGGAAGGTCACTCTGACTGTCTCAAGGACTTGTCAATGGCTGTAAGTTTTAAGGAAATTTAATTTTTTTCCTTTGCCTTTGTTCTCCATATCATTTTCCACGTAGAATTACAAATTGAAAGTACGCACTTCCTCCTATCCTACTTAGCTAGACAGGAAAAAAAACCCACAAAAACAAAAACAAAAACACCACAACACAGTGGCTGGGGTAGATATTTGCTCTTAAAACAGTCTGTGTGAGATTTCTCTTACATCTTTTGGTCTGATCTTCAAACTCGGTAATTATATTAAAGGGTATCTGGAAACTGTATTGCCTTTAAACTTATTCCAATACTGCTATATGAACACAATCCATTCATTTTAGAAGTCCCCAAGAGATCTTAATTGATTTTATTCTGGAAAGTCCCTTTGTTCACTTTCAGTAATTATTTCCCAACAAGAGCATTCTAGGTAAGGCATGTGGAGGAGAATGGCACATTTTTAATAATCAGAGAATACTGGATCCAGTATTACTGTGTTTCCTTGGGCTAGCTGCATTTTTCTTGTCTGCTAAGTGGTTTCTGAGACTTTGACAATGCGCATCGCTAGATAACACACTTAAAGCTTTTTGCAATGTGTTTGGCACACAGAATCAACAAAATATTTTAACCATGGACTCTTCTATCCCTCTAACCAACTTACCAATAAATTCATCAGGATTTAGATCTTTCACAAAACAAAAAATTTTCTCCTTACATTTTCTTTCCTGTCAACTTTTCCCTAGAAAATTATTTATATACCATGTTTTTAAGACAAGTCCACACCAACCTACCCTGTCATTCCAGTGGACTTGGAAAGGGTGGTGGTGTCTGGGATCCAATTTGTCTAGTTTCACACTATCTTGAGGTCCACCCTCTGGGGATAAGTAAAACAATAGTGGAATCTGTTCCACAGCCCTAAGAACTCAAAAACAAAGATTGTTCATTCTTAGAAACAATCTTTAGGTCTAATTAAAACCTTAAAGCAAAGCTTAGGCAAAACAGACTCTATACTAGGTTTCATCTTCCTTTACCTTTATTTCTAACTATTTTTCCTTCAGGGATTCACTGGGCAAATCAAATACATCAAAAAAAAAAAAATACCCATTTCTCCCCTGATCCCTTCAACCACTTGCCTCCTGTACATTAACCATAGGCATTTCTTATATTTCTTGTGAAAGACAAAAACCTTATATAAATTTTTTATATAAAAACCTTATATATAAAACCTTTTATATAAAAACCTTTTATATAAAAACCTTATATAAAATTTAAAAGTAATGAATGGATTCCTTGCCTAAAGGATGGTTATTTCAGACAACTCAAATCCTCCTGTGCTAAACCAGTGCTAATAAACCCTTCACTTCAGGCCTCAGGATCTGGGACTATACTTTATTGGCCCAACAGTCACAATACTTGGCCCAAAGGAACCAAGTACTTAAACTAGTAACTAAAGAACACTTTTACAGCTAATTACTGTAATATAAAGATGGGAGTTTGTAGCTCGCATAAACTCCAATTCAGAAAATCACACAAAACATCTCCAGAAACCAAATGGATATTGGCCAAATTCCACCTCCCAGCAGCTTGTTTCTATCAGCATTCACATTTACTAAGACAAAATAGACCTTTAAACTTAATGCTTTTGAAAGTCATTAGATTTTCCACCAGGCACAACAGAATATATTTACATGTCAGTCACAAATTATAACACAATTATAACAGTATTCAAAGCACATTTAAACATCTTCCATAGTAGTCTTTTTTTTTTTTACCAGTTTAATAATTAATATAACTTAAATGCAAGAATTCCTTGTTCAGCAAAGCAATAAGCACTGCCCTTTCTTCTGGTAGAAGACATGATGAATATATTTGTCCCTTGGCAGCAACATGACTTTTATTTTCCAGTTGGAAGATACTTCCTCAGTCACAACAGTGACAGTAGCCGTTAGTGGCTAAGTAGCTTAAGGACCCTATTTGACACAGCTTTTGTCAGACTCTGCATTCCATATGTCTGCAACTATTGCCAAAAGGAAAACTTGCTTATTTAAGACACATTCAACAGAGACCAGCCAAATTCACACTGGGCTGACCAGTAAGATGCCCACCTCTAACTGGAGGTGTCTGTCACATACTAGGCAAAATGTCACTTTTTCCAGTACTACTGGATGACTGTAGGTAGCTCTGAACAAACTTGTGGCCCATACTGTCATTGGCAAAAGAGGACCATTTAATAGAGACTATAGGAATTTAGAGTTTCTATCCAGGTATCTATTACAAATTATTCCTAGGACCCAGGAGGTTACATATTCTAAGCAAGCACTACCAGGGCCATCAACTTGTCTTCATCGTACCTTTTTGAAAGCAGAAAAGGGTACCCCTTACTCCAGGCCAATGCAACTCACACCAAAGACCCTACTTGCAACTCATGGCCTTTAATTATACACAGCAGCTCTGGCCCAAATCTCATCCCCTCACCTTTTGGGCCACCATCCCCTAAAAGCCATGTGCTATGGCCCCAGTGCCAGATGTAACTAATTCACACAAGAACTACACACAGAATCTTTCACTTATCAGCTCTTCATGAACCTCAACCATTTCCAGAACTGATGCCACTAGAAGGAAGAAAACATCTTTTTTTTTTTTTTTTTTAATAAAAAGGATGGTTACAACATATGTCTGGTTATTTTTCTAAATGCTAACAGCCAGGATAATTTGGGAAAGTGTGATGACACTTAGGAGCCAGAGGCAAAACTATTTTTGGGCAGAAGAATTTAAATTCTCCAACACCTCCTTGACTAAATCAGTGAGGATATAAGACCACACGACTGGCACTTCAAAAATTAGATCCAGAGTTTACTTTTCTACACTGGAAAATCTGGGTAATTAAAATGAAAGGGGTATGGGAACCAGGATATAAAAATGTTAGGCAGGCAATAGAGTTTATTGATACCGACTACACATACTTTGGTCTATTCTTCCAACATAAAACCCACCAAAAATTCTGTATGTAAAACTGAACCATCTAACAGTCTAGTTTCTGATTACAGTAACCAAATGCATGTTCAACTTGGCATTTTTAGAAATAGGCTCCTGAATTATAAAATGTATCATATTATTAATAATTCCTAGAAAACCTACAAATGAGAACCAGATCAACTTTTAAAACACAGTGACTATAAACCACAATTTCTTTATCCATTCGTCAGTTGATGGACATTTAGGCTCTTTCCATAATTCGGCTATTGTTGAGAGTGCTACTATAAACACTGGAGATACAAGTGCCCCTATGCATCAGCACTCCTGTATCCCTTGGGTAAATTCCTAGCAGTGCTATTGCTGGTTTATATACACAAGGGAATACTACGTGGCAATGAGAAAGAATGAAATATGGCCTTTTGTAGCAACGTGGATGAAACTGGAGAGTGTTATGCTAAGTGAAATAAGTCATACAGAGAAAGACAGATACCACATGTTTTCACTCTTACGTGGATCATGAGAAACTTAACAGAAGTCCATGGGGGAGGGGAAGAAAAAAAAAAAAAGAGGTTAGAGAGGGAGAGAGCCAAAGCATAAGAGACTCTTAAAAACTGAGAACAAACTGAGGGTTGATGGGGGGTGGGAGGGAGGGGAGGATGGGTGATGGGTATTGAGGAGGGCACTTTTGGGATGAGCACTGGGTGTTGTATGGAAACCAATTTGACAATAAATTTCATATTGAAAATAAATAAATAAATACATAAATAAATAAATAAAGCCTTACATAAAATAAAAATAAATAAATAAAACAGTGAGTTCCTTTGAAGTATTAACATACTAGCCTTACAAGCTCTGATCACTTGGGCAAGACTTAAGCAAAAATCAATGCAAATAAAGTCAAGTATGAACATCTAAAGCAATGAAGCACAAAACAGATGGTCTTATTCTTAGGGTCAGGATTTACATCTCCAGTGCCAAAGAGAAGTAAGTGACTTAATGAAGCTGTCCTGACTGGGTGTCTTGACCTGAGGGTATGACTTAACCACTATGATGACACAGTGAATTACAAAAACTAAATGGACATATCGATAGACAGGGAACTCTGCAGGGCTCCCTGCCTTCAAAAAGGGCATTAAGAAATACTTCATATTAAGCCAAAGCAAAGCAGCTGGGAAGGTCAGAGAGCTTTGATAAATATGCAGAAAGAGTGTGAAACTATGAAGTAAATGTAGAAGGGGGAGGAAGTCCTAACATTAACAATTTGATTTTGTTTTTAAATTAAAATATTGACCAATGAAATGATTTCTCCCTCTCCCTATGATCAGACTGATCACAATCAGGTGATTGTGTATAATTATCAATGCACGCTATAAACTATATAAAACATGACTGAAATCAATCCTTTATCTCCAGTCTCTAACTCCCTTAACAACAAATAATCATAATGTATCCTAAGTGAAAAAATGTAGCTTCATTCTCATCTTCAAAAGATGGAAAACTAGAATTTCTCTGATTTCTTGGGCCACTGAAAGAATTCTGAAAACAGCTAATATATCCAAAGGTATACTACTACCCCCTATACAGCATGTAGAAATGTCAAGTTAATAATTTTTAATCCATTTCTGAACAACTGCCTAAGTTCAAGGTCTCAGACCAGAATTCAAAGTATGGTTTTGCCATTTAGCAGCGGGTTACTTTCGGCAATTAGTTTTCTTCATTTTAAAAAACAGAAATAACAAGTATTTGATAGGGTTGTTATGAGGATTAAAATAGACAATTTACATAACACAGCATGTTTCAAGTCACACAGAGAGTGCTCAACAGAAGGCCATTTATTTAAGTAAAGGAGATTTGGTTAATTTAAGTGATCACATGAATATCATTTAAGGTCAACAAGTCCTGGAAGCTTGGAGACAGAATGCTGAATCAGAGGCATATAACAAGAAGCAAATACCAAACCAAAGTAAGGAAAACAAACACCTCAGCAGCAGGACAAAGGGGCTCTTAATGAACTTCATTCAGTGAAGGACAGTCCTAACAAGAAGGAAGCTGCTCAAAAAGTGAAGGTTTGGCAGCCATGTCAATAGACGCTAAAGGAGTATTCTTTACAACTAAGGAACAAATTAATGATAATTAAATCATTTATAAGACTCAAAAAACAGTCTGTATTCAGTAGAAAATGATGAAGTTAGGGGAGCCTGGGTGGCTCAGTCGGGTAAGCATCCGACGCTTGACTTTGACTCAGGTCATGATCTTATGATTCATGAGTTTGAGCCCCAAACTGGGCTCTGTGCTGACAGCTGACAGCTGACAGCCTGCTTGGGATTCTGTCTCCCTCTCTCTCTGCCCCTCCCCTGCTTGTTCTCTCTCTCTTTCTCTCAAAATAAAAGAATAAAAAACAAAAGAAAAAAAAAAGAAAATGATGAAGTTATTTAGATAGGAAAAACTGGAGGCTTCTATGAGAAAGCCTTCTATTCTTTCTATGATTCATTTAAAAAAATTTTTTTTAACTTTTATTTATTTTTGAGACAGAGAGAGACAGAGCATGAATGGGGGAGGATCAGAGAGAGGGAGACACAGAATCTGAAACAGGCTCCAGGCTCTGAGCTGTCAGCACAGAGCCTGATGCGGGGCTCGAACTCACGGAGCGCGAGATCATGACCTGAGCCGATGTCGGCTGCTTAACTGACTGAGCCACCCAGGCGCCCCTCTATGATTCATTTTTTAAAAAATAAAAGATACATTCTAGTTACTAACAGACATATGAATGTCCAAATAACTGCCTCTAACTCTACAGATTTTAATGAGAGTCCCTTAAATTTTCAAGGTAAGTGGGTCTCAACCTTAAGAAATCAGTGGAGCAAAGATGCTTCATTACTAGTATCATTTTATTACTTAATCAGCCCATCTTTGTCAAAAAAGACCTCAAAGTCTCTGATCATTGTCTTGTCAAAAAAAAAAAATGTTTTTAAGTCATGCTATTTGGGCATTCATAAAATAAATTTATAGCTGTTTATTAAAAGTCTCCCATCAAAGGGAAAATAAAATAATAAAAACAATGCAATTATTATTATTATTATTCCCATTTTCCAGAAGAAGAAACTAAGGCTTGACTAATTTGTCTAAGAGCACATAGCGGCAGGGGCAGAATTCTTAACCCCTAAAGAATTAGTCACACTCATGCATTCAACAAATGTTTACTAAAAGCCTTCCAATGAACAGGAATGATGGTAGGTACTGGAGAGATGATCCCTGCCCTCACCTAGCTTATATTTTAGTAGAGTAGACCAAAAATAAACAACTAAACAAACAAATACACAAATTATATTAAGTGTCAAGAAGAACACAAAGGGAAAGGGAAAGAGAAAAGGATAGTCAAGAAAGGTCTCTATGAGGAGGTCACATTAAGCCAAAACTGGAAGGATAAAGAAAAAACTAGCTATGAAGAAAATGAAGACCAAACGTTCTGGGAAACTGCATTAGAAAAAGCTGTGAGCAGGAATAACCTTAGCAATGAACTAAGAACTGGAAGGAGGACTGTATGGCCAGAACATGGTCAGTGAGTAAGAGAATGCCCCTCTCTTTCCCCAGCATCTCATCTTAGTAAGAGGCCAAATCACATAGCATCTTGTAGGCAGGGGGAACCATAATTTGATGATCCAGCAAGACAAAAGGAACACTGTTAATAATTACTATTAGTTATTAGTTATTAATAGACAATAGACAATAACCAGAATTGTCAAAAGCAGACTGGGACATAAAGTCATCCTATTTACAAGCCTTGGTAAGTAACATGGACTTTATTCTTTAAAAAAAAATTTTTTTTTAATGTTTATTTATATCTGAGAGAGAGAGAGGGACAGAGTGTGAGCAGGGAAGGGGAACAGAGAGAGGGAGACAGAACACAAAGCAGGCTCCAGGCTCTCAGCTGTCAGCACAGAGCCCGACGCAGGGCTCAAACATGTGAACTTTGAAATCATGACCTGAGCCAAAGTTGGATGCCCAACCGATGACTGAGCCACCCAGGAGCCCCAGACTTTATTGTTAATGCAATGGGAATCATTTAAAGGGTTTTAAGAAGGGGAGTGACATGTTCTAATATAGATTTTAATAAAATCACTCTAAATTTTGTAAGGAAAAAAGATTGTATAAGAAACAGGTTGGGAAAAGGCTGAGAATGGAAACAGGAGTGAGTATCTGTTAGGAGGCTGGAATGGTTGTCTGTCTGCATAAGAGATGATATTCTGAACTAGGTTGGTGGCAGTAACAGAAACAGAATCAGTAGGTTTGCTGATGGGTTGGTTGGAGAAGTGGGTGAGAGAGAGAAAGAAAGAACAGATTCTACTTTTCTGCTTTTGCAGTCATAGGGATGGCACTACCATTTTGTAGTTTGTTTGTTTTTTTTAATGTTTATTTATTTATTTTTAGAGAGAGAGAGTGTGTGTGCTATGTCAGCGCAGAGCCTGATGCGGGGCTCGATGCCACGAATCATGAGACCATGACCTGAGCCGAAATCAAGAGTCGGACACTCAACCAACTGAGCCACCCAGACTCCCTGGCACTACCGTTTTGAAAAGGAAAATACTGGTATTGGGTATTGGCTGGGAGACACTGTGTACACTGGGCCTTTAAAAATACCTATTTTAGGGGCGCCTGGGTGGCGCAGTTGGTTGAGCGTCCGACTTTAGCCAGGTCACGATCTCGCGGTCCGGGAGTTCGAGCCCCGCGTCAGGCTCTGGGCTGATGGCTCAGAGCCTGGAACCAGTTTCCGATTCTGTGTCTCCCTCTCTCTCTGCCCCTCCCCCGTTCATGCTCTGTCTCTCTCTGTCCCAAAAATAAATAAACGTTAAAAAAAAAAAAAAATACCTATTTTAAAGTCCAGGAGCTCATGGAAGATACTGCAGAGCATACATCATAAAAAAGATTAGTTGTAAAGTCTCGCCACTGCTGCTACAGGCCCAAATTTTCCTCACAAACATCAGGCAGATGAATCAAAGGCCTCAATTGGATATTCCTCCCAATGTCATAATAGCTTGAGTGATAAAATTCTTTAGTTTACACTTTAGATTTTATAGTTAAGATATGAGCTGTATCACCTAGGTCAGCAAATTATAAACAAAGAAATGTCAATAAACTACAGTAACATATTTAAATTTTAAAAATATTGGACATAGTGGACAGTGCAGATACTGAATATTTCTGTCATCTCAGAAAGATCTATTAGTGCTATTCTAGAGTCTCTAATACAAAAAACTATTCATAGGAGGGGTGCCTGGCTGGCCCAGTCAGCAAAGCATGCGACTCTTGATCTTGGGGTTGTAAGTTCGAATTCCATGCTGGATGCAGATAATACTTAAAAATATAAAATCTTTAAAGAAAATTATTCACAAGAAATCATGTATAACTGAAACAGCAGAATAGCTTCCCCCAAGCCACTTGGATACCTGGTTCATTTCCAAAAAAGTATCCACTGGATTATCTAAAGCCTATTATTTAGGTATTGTAAAGCAGTCATATTCTAGGGCATAGCACAGACATTGACTCATTTATATGAAATCAGACAGTAAGTAGTGCTCAGGATTGAAACTATCCATGTGTTACCTTTGTGGGGCACTTTTGGTAGAGGGGTAAATATGAGCTTTAACAGTGTGGTGGGGGTGGTGAAATGAAACAAGACTCTTGACTTCACCCACATTATGCTGGTAACAATCCTCTCCTAATAACGGCTCTCACCTGGTTAATGCTTTGTTGTTAAAATTCCCATTAGAGCTGGGCTCTGCTGAGTTAACATTTACACATACCAGATAGGACGTTAACAAGAGGTAGGCAGATGATCTACTCTTACCCATGCATTAAAGGCTTAGGAGGTTTTGAAAATGTACAAGCCAAGGTGGGTTTTGGATGATTCACTGCTCAACACCAGCTGGGGAAGAGGCCAAGGCCATCTATGAGATTTATCAGATCTGAGATGATATGGGAAATCCTTTGGTCTGACTGTCCATTTTTACAGTGTTTATGATTTGTTCCAAAAGTATAGAGATAAGAACAAGATACATTGTTTTAGGTAATCAAATAAAGAAACTAATGAAGCTCTTAATTGGTTCTCTACCTACTGGAATCAGAACTTCATTACAATGAAATTTTAGGACAGAGGAAAAAAGGCATTTGGAAGAGACAGAATTATAAAAAGATGAAAAAAGCGGGTAATGAAAGTCAATCTAAGCACCTACGTACACTGTGCAAAATAAAAGGCTCTTTCACATACTTTATTCCACTGATTCCTCACAACCAGAGAGAGCGATATTTGTATCTTACAAATAAGGAAAGTTAGGTCCAAAGGGTAGACTACTTTCTGATATTCGTATAGCTGTTAAAAAACAGAATCTACATAGGCAGAATAGATGCTGATATTTTTGCCAATATTCTCAAAGTGTGGTCCTTTTTATTATTATTGGTCTGCAAAGATATTAGTTAGAAGCATAAATAAGGGATTGGACACTTTTATGTCACTTCGACATGGCCATGACATTTGTATTGTATTTTTAAAACTTCTGATCCAACACGGATTGGAAATATTTTAAATCCAGTCTCTCACCACATTATGAGAAGCACTACGCTAGACTATAGGCACTATGAGGGCAGGGACTCTGTTGTTCGTCATGGAATCTTCAACATGTGTTCCATGCAAGATTTGTTGAAATAGTGCACTGAATTTCCAACTCCAGTTTTTCTGACTCCATAGCATTTTTTTTTTTTTTTTTGCCTCCATGAGCTTACCAATTAAATTGCAGATGCTGCAAATTTCCTTAGAGTGGTCTAATTCTGTTTAGACGTGTCTATCAGAAAATATGTCAAATAGGTACAATTTGTTTGTCCTACAGATATGTTAAGCTTTCCAGAAAAAGGAGTTTAGCTTTTTTCCTTTTCCCTCTGCAATGGTTTAAGCAATACAGAGGTTCAGTAAAAACTGGAATTCATTCAGTTCAAAATGGAGTTTATTTGAGAAGTTATTTATTCATCCTGTTACATATTTGAATTTTTTTTAATGTTTATATTACGCATTTGAAATGGCAATATACTTCAAACTCAATAAATTTATTTGGGTGACCAAATGCCGTGCTATAATTTTTAAAAAGTGAATTACAAAGAGAACTAAGCAATACAGTCAAGATTTATATAAGAAACTATTCACAAGACAGTAATTTCTCAAAACAAATCAGTAATGTTAAGAATTGTTTTAGAAAAGGTTTCCAAAACTGGAGATTCTTCACACAGGATTTAGAGCTCCAGGTTTCTGTTGTACCAAGCACAGAGCACAGAGAATCATTTAGTGAATGTGAATCAGGCTTAAGTGCACCCCACTTTTCATGTTCACATGTATCTTTTAAGTGGAAAACTGAAAATAATGATACTTTTAGAGATATTAATGGGTGTGAACCTACCATTTCTCAGTAATTAAGATGAAGATGATGTTAATAATTATACCATCTAAGTAAATTTTCACTTCAGTTGCTTTCTTCATTGTTTCCTCTACCTTAACCCTCTTTTGTTAAGTCTTAATAACTTGCCAAAATATAATTCAAATAAAGTAGGATTAAAAGCGCTTTCACTGTTAACGCATAATGAAACTTGTAAAAACTTGCAGGTGCAAAAGAGTGCATGAGAAAAATGAATATGCTGTCAGACACATTCTAATTGTTTCCCAACAGGTTTGTTCAAGTTGACAATTATAAAAATGGAATACAAAACTTTAAAAAGTTAGTTATAAAAAGGCCTATTTTAAGAGTCTATTTCTGGGAGCTTATTCAGATAGAAGAAGAATGGTTTTGAACACTGAGCATGACATTCTTTATACATTGCTAATGCAAAGTTCTCCTTATAGACATCTTCTGCAAATGCCCAAGAAGAAATACTCTAAAAGCTGTTATGAAGACAGAAAGTTTAAAGACTTTGGAAATATGGATATAAAGGCCCTGGGGCACTTGGGTGGCTCAGTCAGTTGAGCATCTGACTTCGGCTCAGGTCATGATCTCATGGTTTGTGGGTTCAAGCCCCGCGTTGGGCTCTATGCTGACAGCTTGAAGCCTGGAACCTGCTTCAGATTCTGTGTCCCTCCCCGTCTCTTTGCCCCTCCCTGTCTTGTGCACGTGTGCTCTCTCTCTCTCAAAAATAAATAAATAAACATTAAAAAAAAAAGGCTCTGTTTTTCGGAAATAATCTGGGTATACTACCTACCCATTAGAATACATACATTTTAGAAAACATCTATATTCACATATATGTATGAATTTAAAAATGTAACCATATATTAGGAAGCACATATATATATGCACACATTAACTTAAGTATATTTAAGTTATGCTGAAAATTTTTTGACATAGGGAAAGATGCGAAAGACGATAGTCTCAGATTCTAAGAAAATATTTGCAGATACTTACAATATGCAAAAGTTTTAACACATCCACAAACCTGTAAAAAAACAAAAACAAAAACAATAAAAGAAATGTTTTCAATGAACCAGTAGGGAAACAAATGGTCATTTGAATTATAAACTGAATGAATACCTACACTTTCTCTGAGCTCATAATCTCCTTGGCAATATGATGGACTTTACTTTTCATTCCAGTATCTTCATCCTGTGGATAAGACTACATTAAGAAAGCATAAACTCATAAAAGGATAATGAAGATTGGGTTTGAGCTGGTCAGATGTAAATCCAAGCTCTGATACTTATAGGTTTCTTATCAGAACACATTTCATACTGCATAACATCTCAAATGGCAAATGTGGAGCATGAGATGTGATTATTAAAACATAATACAGGAAGCGCTGAGAACTATCGGTGATCCTCACTGTCACCAGCACAGGACTGATGGGACTGTCCTGGGGAGCCTGAGTCCTGGTGGAGCACAAATGCCAACGGTTCAAAACTGACAAGTCATATTCTGTAGGAGAAATGACCCTTACAGATATCACATAAACATGAGTTCTTCCCAATATGTAACCTAGGAATTTTTCTACTACCCTGAATTTCTCTTCAACATCTGCTGGTAATCATGGCATCTCCTCACAAACATTCATTGCTAAACATATACCCAGACATATCTCCCCTCCACTCCCTTCAAGATTTAACAAATCGCAAACATTCTGCAATATCTGGTTTAAATCTGTCTATGAAACAAATGGTTATATAACATTAAAGTTCCACTCCTCCTCCAAGAGTAAATACTAATCCTGCAGTGTGCATTTGTCCCTTCCATGTTTTCATTTTAGTACAGAAGAACTTAAATACAATAGAAAAAAATCCTGGGGCACCTGGGTGGCTCAGTCAGTTAAGCGCCCAACTCCGGCTCAGGTCATGATCTCGTACTTCGTGGGTTCACGCCCTGCATCGGGATCTGTGCTGACAGCTCGGAACCTGGAGCCAGTTTCGGACTCTGTGTCTCCCTCTCCCAATCTCTCTCTGCCCCTCCCTGGCTCTCACTGTCTTTCTTTCAAAAATAAATAAACATTAAAAAAAAAAATCCTAACCTTTCCATTAGAAATACTGTTACACAAAAAACATTCAAGGTAGGCTATGAAACGAATTACTTACAAAAATAATCTTTAAAGACCAACAGTTATTAATTCAGAATGTACTAATACTCCAGCCTAGTTAGCCTAGGATATTCTGCCTTGCTACTTGACCTTAGCTCCTAAACTCTATCTTTACTTTTTTTTTTTTTTAATTTTTTTTTCAACGTTTATTTATTTTTGGGACAGAGAGAGACAGAGCATGAACGGGGGAGGGGCAGAGAGAGAGGGAGACACAATCGGAAACAGGCTCCAGGCTCCGAGCCATCAGCCCAGAGCCTGACGCGGGGCTCGAATTCACGGACCGCGAGATCGTGACCTGGCTGAAGTCGGACGCTTAACCG
This sequence comes from Prionailurus bengalensis, assembly GCF_016509475.1. Taxonomy (NCBI): domain Eukaryota; kingdom Metazoa; phylum Chordata; class Mammalia; order Carnivora; family Felidae; genus Prionailurus; species Prionailurus bengalensis. The sequence continues at coordinate 116,420,922 of NC_057358.1, forward strand.
ACTGCGCCACCCAGGCGCCCCTATCTTTACTTTTTTATTTTATTTAAGTTTATTTATTTATTTTGAGAGAGAGTGAGGGGGGAGGGGCAGAGAGAGAGAAAGGGAGAGAGAGAATCTCAAGCAGGCTCCTTGCTGTCAGCACAGAGCCGGATGTAGGGCCCGATCCCACAAACTGTGAGATGATGGCCTGAGCTAAAATCAAGGAGTTGGGCGCTTAAGCGACTGAGCCACCCAGGCACCCCTTAAACTCTATCTTTGAAGAACAATTAGATGAATTTGACTTCCATCCCCATTATTATTCCTCTTTTCTTATTTTTTTTTAAAGCTTATTTATTTATTCTGAGAGAGAGCAAGAGAGGGGGAGGGACAGGGAGAGAGAGGGAAAAAGAATTCCAAGCAGGCTCCCAACTAAGAGCACATAAGCTGATGCGGGGCTTGAACTCACGAACCCGAGATCATGACCTGAGCCAACATCAAGAGTCAGATGCTTAACTGCTTGAACCATCCAGGTGTCCCTTGTTCCTCTTTTCTAAGACCAGTTGTTTTGGTCAACTGAGCAAGATCCAGCATAAGATACTCAGCTCCATTCACCTACCTTTTAAACTACATTTAGCTAACATTCCTCAGGAAGCAGTCTTAAGCACAGCCTGATCTTGCAGACTATGTATCAGTCATGTGCTAATAACTATGACTATGTACACACACACACACACACACACACACACACACACACACACGTGAGGATAATTGTTACTTTGAAAAATTTAGCAAGGTAATACTTTTCTTACTATTATAATGGGTTTCTCCATATCATCTGTAGCTAGAAAGTTTAATATTTCAAAAATACAGTTTAGGGGCACCTTGGTGGCTCAGGTCATGATCTTGCAGTTTGTGAGTTCGAGCCCTGCGTCAGGCTCTGTGCTGACAGCTTAGAGCCTGGAGCCTGCTCTGGATTCTGTGTCTCCTTCTCTCTCTGTTCCTCCCCTGCTCGTTCTCTCTCTCTCTCTCTCTCTCTCTCTCTCTCTCTCTCTCTCTCTCAAAAATAAATAAATATTAAGGAAAAAAAGAAAAATATAGTTTATATTTTGAAAACTGAAAGCCAGAAGAAATGCATTAAAAATGAAAAAAGAGGGGGCACCTGGCTGACTCAGTGAAGCATGCAACTCTTGATCTTGGGGGTTGTGGGTTTGAGCCCCATGTTGGATACAAAGATTACTTAAAAACAAAAACAAAAACAAAAAAACAACCAAACAAACAAACAAAAAAACACCAGAAACCTAAACCACTGAAAGATCTAAAGCTTTCACTGAGCACTCTTATTTTCAAGTGATGTGAGGTCCCTTAAAGATCAAGAGGTGCTTTCAGCAGTAACTTTCAAGAAATGCATGCTATAGATGGTAAAGCATTTCACTAGCAGAGCCACCTGAAATGTGTACCAGCTTTATACAAAAATTTCAAGTAGGTGTACTTTATTTTTGGCATCTACCATTTATTTCCTTTCCTCTTTTTATGGCTCTGCCCTTATTAAGTCTCTATTCTAAATTTTTTTTCCTCTTCAGGACCCTGCTCTGCCAGGCCTGGTTTAGAGAGAATTGTGTGGTGATTCCATGATAATAAATGTTTATCCCCAGACAGATATCATTCTTCTTTCTGTTCCAGCATGGGACAAAAATACTTTAACTTAGAAAAACAACAAAGGTGGGCCTGACATTCCTTATCTGTAAAGCTAAAGTGTTGAACTTGCAACTTTAAAATCTTAAGATTTAAACGTTAAGTATCTCAGGGGTGGCATGGCAAGTCAGTGAGACAGAGGGTGGCAGCGATTCAGAGGTAGCACTGGAGCTGGAGACTATGAAGCAGGTGTTTCCTTTCTAGAGACTGAGACTGTAAACTTTGGGGGGGAATATAGTGAGTACTGGCATAAAAACAGATGTAGGTCACAGGGAAAAATTAAGAGAAGTCCTTAAATTTTGTCAATGGATTTTTAACAAAGTTGTTAAGACAATTCAGTGGAAGAAAGGATTGTTTGTCCCGCCCCCCAACAAATGGTTGAAAATTGCTGGACCAATTAGATGTCCATGAGCAAAAAGATGAATTTATAATCTACCTGACACAAAGATGTATCACAGGCTTACACTTAAGAGCTGAAACTATAAAAGGTCTAGAAGAAATCCTTTTAGGTTTAGGCAAAGAGTTTTTAGATACAACACCAGAGGCATAAACCATAAAAGAAAAAAAGAAAACACTGATAAACTAAACTTCATAAATTTAAAACCTTTATGCTTGAGGGGCGCCTGGGTGGCTCAGTCGGTTGAGCGGCCGACTTCAGCTCAGGTCATGATCTCGCGGTCCGTGATTTCAAGCCCCACGTCGGGCTCTGTGCTGACAGCTCAGAGCCTGAAGCCTGTTTCAGATTCTGTGTCTCCCTCTCTCTGACCCTCCCCTGTTCATGCTTTGTCTCTCTCTGTCTCAAAAATAAATAAACGTTAAAAAAAAAAAAAGAAATTAAAACCTTTATGCTTGAAAAGACACCATAAAGAAAATAAAAAGATAAGCCCCAGGTTCTGGGTCCAGAATACACAAGATGTGAATAGATATTTCACTCAGTATGTAAGAATAGCCAATAAGTATATGAAAAGATGCTCAATATAATTAGGAAAATGCACATTAAAACGACAGTGGGGTTCCATTCCATATCCACAGAACGGTAATAAAAAAATAAAAAAAATAGTAGGGCACCTGGCTGGCTCAGTCAGAAGAGCATGCAACTTTTGATCTCAGGGTCATGAGTTCAAGCCCCACACTGGGTATAGAGATTACTAAAAAAAAAAAAATAATAAACTTAAAATCAGAAAATAGCAAGTGTTGGTGAGGATGTGGAGAAACTAGAACCTTTATCTTACTGCTGGTGGAAATGGTAGCCTTTATTCATATATTGTGATTGGGGGTTTTAGTTGTTTCCTAATATCACTCAAGGTAGAATTCCTATTTCTTATCTTTCTTGTTATTGAGATCACTCAGAGAGAAGGAGTGATCACCATCCTTACTCCATCATTTAAAAATCTACAGTAACAGATTATCCATCATTTGATAGCACGGTTAGTAGAAGAAAACAGCTCTACCCTCAGCTGATTCATTGCTCTACAACCAAATTTGAAAACAAACTGATCATCAGAACCCCCAAGCAGCTCTTAAGTTTCAAATTCCCACTGAACTGTCTTGGAAATTCTGATTCTATAGGGGCAGGAAAGTGGTTGTCAGAAGAGGAAATTAAGGATAAATTTTTAAAAAGCCCTAGATTTCAAGAAGTAAATAAGGAGAGCAACCAAATATCCAAATAGCTATACCTATAAACACCCATGAAATATGCTAACATCTTGAAAGAGAGAAAAATGTATAGTTTAGGAAAATATTCACAAGGAATAAAGCATCCAATGACCTTCAGGCATTCTTTGAACAAGTCATCAAGTACCTGCATACTAGATACTGTAGAAACACACTCATCAAAGCCAGAAACCTGGACTCCTTTCTTCTCCACCTTCTGTGATCACAAGTGAGTCTTCAAGTCCTATCAATTTATCATTCTGCATATTTCTTTAAAGATTTATCAATCCTTACCTCTTCTTCAATACTGCCTCCTTATTTCTTGCCTACACTACTGCAGGAACATAAGTACAGTAAAACCTTGGTTTACAAGCATAATTCATCCTGGAAATATGTTTATAATCCAAAGCACTTGTATATCAAAGCGAACTTCCCCTTAAGAAATAATGGAAACTCAGATGATTTGTTCTACAACCCAAAAATATTCATATAAAAATGATTACAATACTGTAATATAATACAAAATAATAAAGAAAACGCAAAATATAAAGAAAAATAAACAGGGGTGCCTGGGTGGCTTGGTCGGTTAAGCGTCTGACTTCGGCTCAGGTCATGATCTCACAGTCCGTGAGTTCGAGCCCCATGTCGGGCTCTGTGCTAACAGCTCAGAGCCTGGAGCCTGTTTCAGATTCTGTGTCTCCCTCTCTCTCTGCCCCTCCCCTGTTCATGCTCTGTCTCTCTCTGTCTCAAAAATAAATAAATGTTAAAAAAAAATTTTTTTTGAAAAAAAAGAAAAAAAAGAAAAACAAATTAACTTGCACTTACCTTTGAAAACCTTCGTGGCTGGTGTAAGGGAGACAAGAGAGAGGAGGATTATTATGTAGGACGACTTTCACTATCACTATTGGAATCACTGCTACCTATTGGCTCAATGGAATCTTTTTCTGCATGGAGCTATTGTATACACTCACACGTATGTTTGACTACAGTACAGTATTATTATTAATAAACTCTTGTCATATAATGTATTTCATGTAACTGGCAATAAGGCAACAAAGGAAAGGATTTATACCTGCAGGCAACCTGACCTAGAATGAAGCAAAGCATTCCTAAGCTTACTCTTATATGGAAAAGCAAAGGACTGTCCATAGGTGCTTTGAAGTGACAAAAATTACACTAGTGTCATTTGTGGGCACCTTCCAATGTTCTGAAAAATCAGTGATTTTTGCCAAACACCGCGGCCTGAGACCGAGCATTCAAGCATGGGAGACAATCACCCACAATCCTGCAGTGAGAGCGAGAGAGCGAGAGCAAGAGCGAGAGAGACAGAACCACTGGCTTGGTCGTGATCACGTGACATTCAGCATCACATACTACTTGTATTGCAAGATATCATTTATCAAGTTAAAATTTATTAGAAATGTTTGCTCATCTTGTGGAACACTCGCAGAACAAGTTACTTGCAACCTAAGACTTTACCATGGTTTCCTTGGCTCTAGATTTTATCCCACTGCAATCCAGTCTCTATACTGCCACCAGAGTAATAGTTCTTATTTATTTATTTATTTATTTATTTATTTATCTATCTATCTATCTATCTATTTAAATTTTTAAAAGTTTAAATCCAAATTAGTTAGCATACGGTGCAACAACAATTTCAGGAGTAGATTCCTCAGTGCCCCTTACCCATTTAGCCCATCCCCCTTCCACACCCCTTCCAGTAACCCTGTTTGTTCTCCATATTTAAGAGTCTCTTATGTTTTGTCCCCCTCCCTATTTTTATATTATTTTTGTTTCCGTTCTCTTATGTTCATCTGTTTTGTCTTTTAAAGTCCTCATATGAGCGAAGTCATATCAGTTTTGTCTTTCTCTGACTAATTTCACTTAGCATAATTCCCTCTAGTTCCATCCACGTAGTTGTAAATGGCAAGATTTCATTCTTTCTGACTGCCGAGTAATATTCCATTGTATATATATATACCACATCTCCTTTATCTATTCATCCATCGATTGACATTTGGGCTCTTTCCATACTTTGGCTATTGTTGATAGTGCTGCTATAAACATTGGGGTGCATGTGTCCCTTCAAAACAGCACACCTGTATCCCATGGATAAATGCCTAGTAGTGCAATTGCTGGGTTGTAGGGTAGTTCTATTTTTAGTTTTTTGAGGAACCTCCATACTGTTTTCCAGAATGGCTGCACCAGCTTGCATTCCCACCAACAATGCAAAAGAGATCCTCTTTCTCCACATCCTCGCCAACATCTGTTGTTGCCTGAGTTGTTAATGCAGAGTAACAGTTCTGAAATGCATTTTAGGGGTACCTGAGTGGCTCAGTCAGTTAGGTGTCTAACTCTTGATTTAGGCTTAGGTCACACTCTCAAGGTCCTAAGATCAAGCCACACATCAGGTTCCATGATGGGTGTGGAACCTGCTTAAGATTCTCTCTCTCCCTAAAAAAAGTGGGGGGTGGGGGGCACCTGATGGCTCAGTCGGTTAAGCATCTGACTCTTGGTTTCAGCTGAGGTTATGATCTCATGTGTGAGTTGGAGCCCCACATTGGGCTCTGTGCTGACAGCGTGGAGCCTGCTTGGGATTCTCTCTCTCTCTCTCTCTCTCTCTCTCTCTCTCTCTCTCAAAATAAATACTTAAAAAAAAAAAAGACTCTCTCCCTCTCACTGTCCCTCTTCCCCACTCAAGCTCTCTAAATAAATAAATAAATGAACAAATAAATAAATAGGCTGCCCTCATTAAAAAAATAAATGAATAAGAAAATATTTTAAAGAAGGCAAATATAATTACCTTTGGTCTCAGGTTGAAACACATTAGGAACTCCCTATTACCTATGGGCAACAAAGACTCAAATTTCCTTTGCCATATATCTAAAACACTCCACAGTGTAGTCTAGTTATCTTCACTAGTCCCTCCCCGCTCCCACACACTGTATACTCTCTACTCCAACCAAATTGGAACCATCTTGCAACCCCAAGTATGCTCTGCCCTTGCATGTCTGTCCCTATATGCCTTTCCTTCTGTTGTGATTTCCTTCCTCATCACTTCTCCCCTCCGCAAAGATTTCTGCCTGTCATATTCTGACTTACCCTTTAAGATGGCACTCAAAGGTTTATCCTTTATGAAGGCTACCTTGATATTCTTTCCCTGCCACTGCCACAGTGCCGGTTATTCTCTTACTCATGTAGATTTATAGAACTTAACCCAGTGGATTGTGTTTACTTGCTGACATTTTTGATTCTCTCTAGTTTAGGACCTTATTTACCCTGTATCCTGCACCTAGCACAATGCCTATGCACTGTGCAACTGATATGCATGAATAAGCAAATGTGTCCAAAGGTGGCTGCCACCTTCTCAGAATGTAAGAATGGAGCACAGTGCTTTTGAATGTGTATTGAGTAACAGGAAAATGTAGACTCAAACCAACTAACAGGTATTATAGATATTTCATCATGTAAAAAACAAGGTGGGGGGTTGGTCTAGATGATTAAGGCCTTTTGCAACTCTAAAATTCTAGGAATCTATGTATGTATTCTATTGTCTATTTTACCTTTTAAACTAGGAAAACTACAGAGCTAACAAGGGATAGTAACTACTAGAAAATGATTCAATTCATTTTCTAGTAACATTCATTTTCAAAGTAGACAGAAAGTCAAAGATAACTAAAACCAGAACAAAATAAAAAGTTTTGGATTATCTTCAACTTGTAAGAACAATGACTAATTCTGACCCAAGTCAAACAGTGATGGAAAAATACACCCCACTGTAAAACCTCAAGAGAGAGGCCATATTTGGCATCTTAACTTTTCAGATAATGATAGTCCTCACTTCAATTACATCACATTTCAAAGCAGATTGCTTGTTAAATAGCTGCATCTCCTAAAAGCACACTGCTGTGGAAGCTGAAACATTAGCCACAAATGAAATTACTTTGTGAAGATCATAAAGTAAGTCAAACAAATTCAAAAACAGAACCTTTGGTTTGAAACCCAGTTTTCTGTTCTGATCTCTTGATAACAGCCCACCCAGCTTTGTAAATTCTTACCTGTGTTCTCCTTTATTAATATTTGTTTGCAAGCAAAAATGTGGTGAAATTTGCCCATTACTTTTTAATAGAATACTTAAAAGGCCTTTGTCATTCACTCAAGGGCTCTACTAAAAAGCAAAAACCTGGGGCACCTGGGTGGTTCAGCTGGTTGAGAGTCCAACTCTTGGTTTTGGCTCAGGTCATGATCTCAGGGTTGTGGGATCAAGCCCCCCATCAGGCTCTACACTGAGTGTGGAACCTGCTTGAGATTCTATCTCCCTCTGCCCCTCTCCTTCCTGCTCCCACACTCCCTCTCTTAAAAAAAATAATTAAAAAATAAAAAAGCAATAAACTGAACAACCAGATCTGTCTGAGAAACATGTTTATCATTAATTTCATTAAATTATCTCCCAAATGAGGTAACACCATGATTAACCTCTAAAGGACAAAGTTCTCTTAGGTTTTCACCCCACTCTTCATAAAGAAAATTTAAAAAAAGGGGCATCTGGGTGGCTCAGTAGTAAGGGTCCGACTGCGGCTCAGATCATGATCTCACGGTTCACGGGTTCAAGCCCCGCATCAGGCTCTCTGCTCTCAGCACAGAGCCTGCTTCAGATTCTGTGTCTCCCTCTCTCTCTGCCTCTCCCCTGCTCTCTCTCTCTCTCAAAAATAAACATTAAAAAATTTTTTTAAAAAGGGTAATTTTAAAAAGGAAGAGATAGGGATGTCAACAATCAGGAAAGGTGAACAATGGTGAATATTCTAACCATAATGAAGGGAAATGAACAGATCTCATTCTCAAAAAACCATTTATTATTTTTTTGACATTTTGTTGTAAAATTTATTTACTGATTTTGAGGGAGGGGGAGGGAGAGAAGGAGGAAGAGAGACAGAGAGAGGGGCAGAGAAAGAAGGAGACACAGAATCAAAGCAGGCTCCAGGCTCTGCGCTGTCAGTGCAGAGTCCAATGTGGGGCTTGAACTCACAAACTGTGAGATCATGACCTGAGCTGAAGTTGGATGCTTAACGGACTGAGCCACCCAGCTGCCCCTCAAATAACCATTTATTATTAAGCACTGAAAGTAATGGCCCAAAACCATAAAACTAAAGACTTGGAACAGAAAAAAATAGAGATTACCATGGCTATTCACTACCATCCCAAACACATTCCACTAACATCATTCAACTTCTATGGCTTATCCCAAGTTTTAGTAAAGACAGATTTTGGTTAAAAGAACAACAACAACAACAACAACAACAACAACAACAACAAAAACCAAAAAACACCAATTCAGGGAGCTCCAAGGCAAGTTACTTAACCTGAATAAAAAACTCCTTTTCTTCATGTGAAAAAAAGAATAGTACATATGTCAGACCTATATCCTACTATGTTTTTATTTATTTTTTTAATCTTTTTTTTTACATTTATTTATTTTTGAGAGACAGAGAGAGAGACAGCGTGAGCAGGGGAGGGGCAGAAAGAGAGAGGGAGACACAGAATCAGAAGCAGGCTCCAGGCTCCAAGCTGTTAGCACAGAGCTTGATGTGGGGCTCAAACCCACGAACTGTGAGATCATGACCTGAGCCAAAGTCAGACGCTTAACCGACTGAGCCACCCAGGGGACCCTCCTACTATGTTCTATGTTTTTAAAGATTAAGTGTAATACCTGCACTCACAGTACAAAGACAAGCACAGGCACATAGGTGTTAAGATTCTTCCCTGTCTGGTAGCACTTTTACCTTTCCAGGAGTATCTTTTTGAACATGTTTGCTTTCTCTTCACAAAGTTAAAACAAGGGCATAGTGGCACATATCCTTTATTTTCTCTTCCTACTGAGTCTGGCAATTTCGTAAGGAAATATTATTGTCATCGAGACATATCAGTTATGTGCTCATTATCTGTCCATGGAATATGGCATCTGTTATGGATTGAATCACGGCCTCCAAAAGATATGTTGGAGTCCTAACCCCTAGGACCTCAGAACATGAGCTTATTTGGAAATAGGGTTGTTGCAGATGTAATTAGTAAGTTAAGATGAAGTCATACTGGACTAGGATGTGCCCCTAATCTGATTGGTCCTTATAAGAAGAGAAGAGACACAGGCACACATGAAGGGAGCACTCTGTGATGATGGAGGAAGAGACTGAAGTAATATAGCTATAAGCCAAGGATTAGCGAGGATTGCAGGCAAGCCACTGGGAAATAGGAAGGAAAGAGTCTCTCCTATAGGCTTCAGAGGGAGCATGGCCTTGTCCACACTGTGATTTTGGACATCTGGCCTCCAGAACTGTGAGACAATAAACTTCTGTTGTTTTAAGCCACCCAGTTAGTGATATTTTGTAACAATAGCCCTAAAAACCAATAAACCTATCACAATCATAATCACAATCATAGAAGTGTATTACACGTGCCTAATGTGCATAAACTTTCTTGACTTCAGAGTGTTTTTACAATTATTAGCCGGTATGTTACAACTATGTATCCTGTATTATCTTCACAACAACTCAGGGGAGTATTATTGTCTCATTGTGTCAATTAAGAAATTGAGGATCAAAGAAATTATAAAAGAAGTGGTCTTACTATGCTTCTACTCCAAAGACTTTTTCCTTTGGAAACTGCTACCACCTTCTTTACTTGGTTGTGAGAAAGCCAAATTTGTTTCCTCTTCTTGGCTGATGTATATAGGACTACACCACAGGCACTACTCTGTACAATCTTCCACTTAGCTTTACCGTTTTCCTTTAGCAGGATTTTTTATTTTAATAGATTCATTAAAATATTCACATTCCATAAAATGAATTTTTACTCTTCTAAAGTATAAATTCAATGGTTTTCAATATATTCAGGGTTATGTACTCATTACCACAACCTAACTTTAAAACATTTTCATCACCCCTAAAGGAAACTCCATGCCTGTAAGCAGTCACTCACTCCCCATCCTCCCTTCTGTCCAACCCCTGGCAAGCATTAATCTACTTTCTGTCTCCATGGATGTGCTTATGCTGAATATTTCATGTAAATGGAATCATAAAACATGAGATCTTTTGTGACTGACTTCTACTCAGCCTATTTTTAAGCTTCATCCATGTTGTAGCATGCATGAGCACATTCTCTAATTGCTAAGTAATATTCCACTGTGTGGATACAGTACATTTGTTTATACATTCATCAGTTGATAGATCCACTTATCAGTGGAAGGGCACTGGAGTTCCTTCCATTTTTTTGCTTATTATGAATAATGTTACTATGAACATTCTTGCACAAGGTTTTTATGGACATATATTTTCATTTCATGTGGGTATATACCAAGGAGCGGAAATGCTGGGTTATATACTAACTCTAAATTTCACCTTTTGAAGAACTGCCATTTGTTTTCCAAAGAGGCCGTATGTGTCATTTTACATTCTCACCAGCAGTGTATAAGGCTTCCAATTTCTCCACATTCCTGGCCATTTGTATATCTTCTATGGAAAAATGTCTATTCAGATTGTTAGCCCATTTTTGTAATTGGGCTATTTTTTATTATGATTGAGTTGTAACAGCTCCTTACATATTCAGGATATAAGTCCTTTATCAGAGATGTGTGCCAATATTTTCTCCTCTGTGAGTTATCTTTTCATTTTCTTGATGGTACTGTGTATAGCACAGAAGTTTTTAATTTTGATGATGTCCAGCTTGTCTATTTTTCCTCACATCACTTATACCTTTGTTGTTGCATCAAAGAAGCCTCTGCCTACCCAAGGTCATGAAGAGCTATTCCTATATTTTGGTTATAAGGGTTTTATAGTTTCAGCTCCTACATTTAGGTCAATTATACATTTGACTTAATTTTTGTGTACAGTAAAAGGAAGAGGTCTAACTTTATTCTTTGGCATGTGGATGTCCAATAGCTCCAGCACAATCTATTAACCCTTTGATTTCTTTAACTACATATTTTGACTTTTTGTACTACATACATTTTTTTATTGTCACTTGAAATCCATTGTGATAGGAGATTGGTGCAAATAAACTAAATGACTTAAAATAATCATTTGACCATGGTCAAATGGCTAGTAAGTGGCAGAGCTGGACTGAACCACAGATCTTACAATGCCAAATTTCATGTTTTTTTTAGAACATATTACTGCCTTCTATGTAAACATGCTTCAGATTTATTCATCAAAGATAAGAAAAGGCAAGCTTGAAATTATGTTTGGTTATATAAGGAATGACTGGAAATACTAAGCACTCAATTTGTGTAAGGAACTGTTTTAAACAGTGTATCATCTTTAATCATCACAATAATCTTAAAGAATAAAAACGAGTGTCAAAAAAAAAAAAGAAAGAAAAGAAAAACAACTATCTACCCTACTCCCTCTTCTTCCCACAGATGAGGAAACTAAGGCATAAAGGTGTTAAGTAAATTGCTCAAGATCACAGAGTTGGTAAGCGGTAAGAATGCAGGTAATCTGGCTCCCAAGACCGTGTTCTTCTTAACCACTTTGAAAGCAGATTACTTAAGAGGAAAGCATTCACCAGGCTATGCTTAGATGGATCAGCAACTGTCTAGAAAAGGAGAGTTAGCTCTTTTTATTATTGCCATTGCTGACTCAAGCTTGTCATGATGGCTGACACTTCAAAAAGGGAAATCATTAATACACTAGAATCAGGTATAAAAAAATCTTATTAAGTGTCCGTGATTAACTGAAGAAATAATCTTATCAAAAAAATTTTTTTAATATTTACTTATTTTTGACAAAGAGAGAGTGAGAGAGTGAGCATGTGAGCTGGGGGGGGGGGGGGGGGGAGGGAGGGGCAGAGAGAGAGATACAGAATCCGAAGCAGGTTCCAGGCTCCGAGCTGTCAGCACAGAGCCCGACGTGGGGCTCAAACTCATGAACCGTGAGATCATGACCTGAGCTGAAGTCAGACACTTAACCAACTGAGCCACCCGGGCACCCCAGAAATAATCTCCTTTTAAAAACAAAAATATTTAACAGCAGTGTGGCACAACTAAAGACAAAAACTAATAATATAAATACCAGAAGGGAAAGGAAAGGCCAGTACAAATACAAAGGAAGGAACTCTGGAAGTCTCCAATGACTACAAAACAAATGAGTCAACCAGGCAGTGTTGTGACCGGATATGGTGGAAAGATGCATAATACAAAAGGGTTAGAGAGAAATCGTTCTTTTATGCATATGTCAGTGAGATCCCTGGTAGAATGTGGATACCGCTTTTGGTTACCATACTTCAAGAGCTATGGGGAGAAATCAAAAGGGTTTGAACAAGAGAAATAAAACAGATGCAAACAATAGGAAACAGTACTTGTTAGAAAAAGAAGAACTTGCAGCTTATCAAAGATAGTAAAGGTTGATTTAATTATAGTCCTTTGAGAAGAAGACCATTGGAAGGCTCTTCCCCAAATTCCGAAGGATTTGGATCTTTCCAGTCATTTATTTCTCAAATATCACTTTCTTAGAGGCTTTTATTCTAAGTAGCCTCCTCAGTTTCTAGCACATTGCTCTGTCTTATTCTTTTCACAGCATGTAATTATCTGAAAATCTCACTGTTTTCATGCATATATGGCCCCTCTTGTCCCATTAGGATGTAAGCTGTTCAAGAGCAAAAACCTTAAGCACTGCTTTATGTCTTGTACATACTTTTTATGTCTGGTATATCTGGGAAGTAGTATTTTATAAATACTTGTAGAATCTATATCTATGAAACAGTAACAAGGAAAATGAGCTTTTAAATCAGAGATGGCAGCTACCAGTAAAACATAGGAGGAATTCCTTAATAATCAAAGTAAAACCTACACACTGCTGAGGGATGCTGTGGGCCTATAAGAAGTCACTCAATCTGTCTTAGGTATCTTACAAACTCACCTGCCCTAAGGCTAAATAATTTCTAGTGGTTACTCCCAACTCTTATGAGTCAGTACTTTGCAGCATGAAATATTGCAAGAAATAATCATTGAGTTCCTACCATGTACTGAACAGTGTTCTAAGGCTTTACACATATCAGATCATTTAGTCCTGACAATTATCTGAGATAAATTCTGTTCTTTTCTTCATAAAATGGAGGCTCTTTAGCTTAAAGGGATTAAGTAATTTGCCCAAAGTTATCTACCCTGCTCCTAAGTATTGGAGCTGGGATTTAAACCAAGATAATTACATAACTTATGCCATTCATTTAAGGCTGAAATAAATTTAAACAAAGCAAAAATATATTAAACAGGAAACAATGGATTGATAAATTATGGCATAGAAGTTGGATGACAGGGATTTTCTTCTCTATGGTTTGATACGCTTGCTATGCGGATCCTTTCAAATTCTATTTTGCTATAACATTCCAACACATTTTAGGGTTATTGTTAATATACTATTTTTCCCCTTGTAAGTATGTCTTTATTAAAAAATATATTTAAAACGAAGCACTCATGTCAAACTAGAGAAACAATATAATAAACCTCCATGTATTGACATATCTTAAATAATTAACAACACATGGACAATCTTATTTCATGTATAGTGTAAATACACAAAAACTGACTCACTTCAAAGGAAATCCCAGTATGTTATTAACAAGTCTTTATTCTATCTCTGAAAAGACTTCATTAAATCTGAAATGCATCTAATTCCTTTCTTTCAAGTAGACTCACTTGGATTCAAGGAACAATCCTAAGAGGGGATTTTCATTATCAAAAAGAAAACCAATGGACATTGCCAAAAATAATTTCTCAAAAATTACTAGTCTCTAAGTGATGTGCATTTAGAAATATGATTATCTTAGGCACTATATTATACCAAGAACTAAATTTGAATTAGAAAATGTTTTATAAAGGGGGCGCCTGGGTGGCTCAGTCAGTTAAGCTTCTGACTTCAACTCGGGTCATGATCTCATGCTTTGTGGGTTCCAGCCCCATGTCAGGCTTTGTGCTGACAGCATGGATCCTGCTTCAGATTCTCAGTCTCCCTCTCTCTCTGTCCCACCCCTGCCCCTCCCTCTCTCTCAAAAATAAACACTTAAAAAATTTTTTTAAAAAAAGAAAATGTTTTATAAGTTTTAAGAAAAAATTAACTAGGGATTTTGTGCCTATCATGCTGATAAATATTATCTCCAAATTACATGAGAGACCAACAAATACAAAAGTAGAAACAATTAAATACCCAATATATACCTGTTTGTCTCCCAGGTCAGGGTCCCCTTTACTAGAATTAGAGCTGACATCGTCTTCGTCAGAACTGTTGAGGTCTTCCTCATCTGAAGGAAGTTCACCAAGACCAAGGTCAAGATCGTTGTGTCCCTCCTGGGATGTTCCAGAACTGTTTCAATAAAAAGTATTGCATTAGTCACCTTTAATAACAAGGAATACTACCAAAAAACAAACATGATCAACCATCTTATTCCAGGTATACCTAAGGGATGTAAACACAGGGATGGAAATAGCCAGACCAACCAAAATTCCCCTCTCTTTCCTATCTCAGCTGTCAAAAACACAAACTCATCTTGAGATTAAAATAAACATCTTGAAAAACATGTATCTTCATGATAGGAAGGTGGATGAGAAGCAAGTTTTCTAGCTGCCCTAATCCTATGCTTCCATCTCCTTACTCGAAAAGATCAGGTCTCTCTACCCCTATAAACCAAGAAGCCTCATGGGATATGGACTGTATTACCACAAAAGGGCACTCACTGGCTAAACAGGAACATTAGAAAAGGTGGTGTTTCCCTGGGTCTCAGTTTTTGTTTATTTGTTTGTTTCAAAGCAACTAATAAATCTACCAGAATTGGGAGGTAATGATGGTGAACACAATAAACCATGCATGTGCTATTATGAACATGTGCCCAACCTCCCTGATTATCACCAATTCCTTTTATGTAACCACATCATAAGACATGGGAAGGGACAAGGATGTTAAAAATTCTTGGGCTCTGATCCAGACCTGCTAAATCAGAAACTCTAGGGGTGCAGGGCCCCTAGGAGATACATGTTGGAAGTTTGAAAACCACTGTACCAGCTCATTTACCAACTCTGCCTCGCCAGCCTGCCGTCATCAACATTTCCCATTTTGTATTGAGACAGATCTCTTGAATCTAAGAGCTATTGTTGCAATCCAGTCTGTAGGGGGGAATTCCACAGCAAAGTTCTCCAGGAAGACAACAGAAATAATTCTTTCTAACTTTGGTTGTAAAGGCTCAGGAAGAAATTATCTGTAGCAACTGCTTTCCTGTCTGCAGTCTGTAAGAATATCTGCAGAAGAGTCAGTAAAAGATCACAGAAAATCATCAGGAGAAACACTCACACGGAATAAAGAGAGTTGCATTTCACCCTGGCAGGCCCCTTTACAGATCAAGGTCAGGTCATTCAACTGCCAAGGCTCCTACAAGTTATGAAAATTTCTAACAGGAATCTTAAAAGCTAAAGATGAATTTTCTGCCAGTTCCTGATTACACATTGTAGGATACAGACTAGCCTCAGATGCCATTCCTGGAACTCAAATGTTACACAAACCAGTTGGGTGAAGGCAGAATGCCAAAAGGAACACCTCCCTCTGACAAAGACAGGGGTTCCTTATTATTCAGTAGCTAGAGGGCCTCAGAGAATCATATTGCAGCCTCAACTAGGTGGGTGCGTGCCTTATTATAGCTCCCCATGACATGGAGGAGACTCACTCTCTAGGGAGGAGGTGGGGGTGGAGAATGGAAGCTTTCTAGTCAGATCACTGGCAAGATTCACTGTCTCTGGTTGCAGGGACAGGAGCCCAACCCAGCTGGATAATTAGGTGATTTAAATTAGCTAGCATAAAATAAAGTTAACAGGATGCAGAGACTGCAGGATCCATCCATATAAATAAAAGAAAACGTACCTTCACTTCTTTTTATCTTAATTCTTTATCTTTCGTCCTCTAAAACCCTATTACTCATAAACACATTCAATCTATGACCAGCTTCAGCATCACCAGGAAGCTTTTCAGAAATATAAAGCCTTAGGCCTCACCCTGCTGCAATGAATCACAGTCTGGTTATAACAAGATCCCAGTAATTTGGTTTTTTGAATCAGTGCACTCTTTTAGACTCAACAGTATAAAAATTTTGAATAATCAGTAACAGAGCTTGTAGCACCTGTGAGGAAATTAGGTTTACTTTGTCTGAAGAGAGAGCTGAGAGGTGTTTCCTGGTCCAACATTTGGAAAGCCATTATTAAGGATACAGTAGGAAGCTAGTAGCCACAACTGTTAGGGATATAAATATTTACAACAGTTAATTTAAGGACAAGAAAAAAAAAAGCTTTAAGTATTAAAAGGACATGGATCAAAACATAACTGCCATAAAATGTTGGGAGTTGTTAGTTCTGAAAGTTGCTTTCCTACAGAAAACCTTCCCTGACCAACCCCTCCCTAACCACATTGGTTTACTTGTCTCTTCTGAATCCTACACCATCTCATTCAACTGCACATGGTGATATATTTGTTTCCCTCCCTAAAATGTAAACTCCTAAGGACAAGAAAATGGTCTTTTTCAGTTGAACCCCCAGGATCCTGCTTGACACATAATGGGCCCTCAGTAAATTTTTAGTGAGTAAACAAAAATTATATTAGAAAGCAAAGAGTGTCAAATTTCAGACGTTCAGATGGTAAGTATTTATGGCAGTGGTGATCATAAAGAAAGGTTTGGGGGGGAATACTGGAATAGTGTATGGTTTAAAGGAGAAGGGGCATCCTAAGCATCATACTCAATGGTGTGGAAGTGGGAATATTTGTTTTCAGAAAACAAAAAGAACATTCAGGCTGCAGCAGGAGTCTCCTACACATAATGGAAAACAAGCTTGGAGAAGATAACAGGTACTAGCCTGTCAAGGGTCATGAACAATAGCAGAGTCCATACTCAGCTTGTAGGCCTTCAACAAGAAGACTCAAATCTTCCAGTAGACCTCAAAGATTTCCTTAATCCATACTTCTCTCCCATTAATGACAACAGAAAAGAGAACAACATCCCTTCCATCAACCCAGGCCTGTAGGCCCAGCCCATGCCCCAGTCCCCCCACCCAAACAGTGAAAAGGATAGCCCTAATTAGCATCAGTGAGGTCCCCCTGATCTCAAAAGATTAAATTGAAGTAAAAGGAGCTCCCTATGTATCTGGATAGTAAATGGTAGACCATATACAATTTCTGAAGCTTGCAAGGGAGGAATGTGAGCAAAGCAAAGCAAAGCAAAGCAAGGTTTTAGGAAGACTAATCTTGTAACTCAATGGGGGCTGAATGGGGCGGGCACAGGGACAGAAGTGGATAGGGGTCTGAGAGGTAATTTCAACACTATAGACAGCCTGAATGAGGTTGGCTACATCAGGAATTAAGAGGAAGGGCTAGATATAAGAGTTAAAAACTTCATCAGGGCTATGGTAAAGAGGTAGGGGAAAAACCGGAGTCTTCCTTCAAGTCACCAGCAAAATGAGGGGGACATCAATTGAAACAGAAATTTCTTAACAAGGGATATGATTTTAAAGAAAAGATAACGGGTTTGGCAGCAAAATCAGGAAAGATGGCATTTAGCATCCATATTTAAACGTTTGTGTCTACATGTTCAAACAGAGAAAAGTTGTTGATTAATCTATTTTCCTACATAATTCTTAGCAGCTTTCAAATCTATATAGATAACTTTAGATCTCAGATAATGAAATATGGACTTCTTACTGATGCCAGTCATTGAGTTGGGGCTCATCTATTCTTTACATTTCCTTCCCACTGTCAGGAAGATATCGTCCTAACACTGTCAGCCTTGCGGGTTAAAGGAACAGGACATAGTGTTTCCTCCACAATTTCCTGCCTGGTTATTTCACAATTTGATAATCGAAGTAAAAGGAAAGTAAGCTGCAAACACAACCCAAAAAGAATCAAGACTGGGCTCTACCTCCCCAGGCCATCCTTTCCAAGTCTGGATGAGGTAAGGGCAGAGAAAAGTAAAGCCAGAAGTAAATTCCCACTGATTAGGCAGCTGTCTTCAATTCCACACGTCAAGGATCTACATACACATTTGGATCTGCACACCTGATTACTTAACGCCATCACTTTTTTAAAAATTACGTATTTTGGGGGGCACCTGGGTGGCTCAGTTGGTTGAGCGTTCGACTCTTGGTTTCAGCTCAGGCCATGATCTCATGATTAGTGGGTTCAAGCCCCACGTCAGGCTCTGTGCTTACAGTATGGGGCCTGCTTGGGATTCTCTCTACCCCTACCCCAATCACACTCACTCTCTCAAAAATAAACTGTAAAAACAATTTTTTTTAATTATGTATTTTTTATGTTATTTGCTATATAGGCACAGTACACCCTCCCCTGTAAGTACATGAAATTTCTCTTTTAGGTAAGATATCACACGAAGGAGGGTTTCTCTTTTAGAAGGAACTGTCTCTTTAAAAAGACTCATTTAATCTATCTCCCCTAAGAGTTTTTCAGAACATAAAACTGCACAAGGCCGAGCCAGGCATCACCAACAAAACATCCTTGTGAACCTCCATTAACCTGAAAAATTCCAGCAAAGGGAGGGGAGAACAAGGAGAACAGAGAAAGGAAAAGGAGAAGCACAGTGAACTGAGGAGCACTTTCAAAGCATTGAATCCTGTCCTCTTTGTTGATGAATCTAGTTATCTTCTTCCTCTCTTATCTGAGCCCCCGAAACATAGAATGTTCCATGTAATTCCTCCTAAACTTGAAGAAAAAGGTTATTCCAGTGTCCTCACCTTCAAAGTTTCTTTCTAATTTTCAAGTCACAACATGTAAATCTGAACTTCTGAGATCTTTCTCTTCCTCTTTCTACCACTCCTGGACCAAACTGAGCAGAACCTGCTAGTCCTCAGGATGTTGTTATAATTCTCCTACCAATGCTGTCTCATTATGACTTAGTGATTATGTGTTTCCTTTGGCTGCTTTCATATTCATCACAGAATGAACAGAAAAAACTACTGTTAAGCACTTGAAGGATGAACACTACATAGAAACATAAAAATGTTTTTTAATAAGTTATGTATTATTACATGCTAACTACATAATATTGGTTCACAATTTTCACCAGGAAAGTGTTTACATTTAGTTTCACCAGAAAATGTTCTACTCTGTTATTTCAGCTCCTTTACTGAACTTTTGATTTAGGGGTCGGGTTGAAAACCATAAATCAAATCAATAAAAAATGGTTTAGAAACCACTCTTATTCTTGTTTTCATGTCCTCTTTTCAATTACTCAGTACTTGGAGAATTTTCTCCATTTTCCACTCAGATGATTTTCCTGGGAACTATCTTTAAAATGAGTAAGTTATCTCTCTACTACTCTTAGGGAATATGGCACAACTGTAAATGGGTATATGTGGCCATTTTAATCCTCGAATAACGAAAGATGCATATATTTGTGGCATGTTTTTAGGTTTTCCAACTGTAGGCTCTTGCACAATTATTGTTAAGTATGTACAGAGCCAGGGTGACAGAGCATAAAAGCCAAGAGATAACACTGAGTCTGCAACAAACTTATCTGACCTCAACAAAAATCAGGTTCTTCAAGTGTGACCTCTACGTGCTAAGAGGCAAACCAGATCATCTGCTAGGTCTTCTCTATTCCTAACTGCTTTAACTAAAAAGAAACGTCAATATTTCAGTAATATGTAAGCCGTGGATGGCTGATGTTCTAATTATAGTGTAACAGCAGAAATCCTTCCCCTCAAAGAAAGGTATATACATTAGTTTTTAAATATATATTAATCTTTAATCTTCTTTTGAGTGACAGACTAAAGGTTAGAACATACTTTATTTTCATTTTAAACATTAATGGATTTTATTATCTTGATTTCAGTAAAAATAATCTTTAATTTCACACATGTATATAATGCATTAACTTTCTTGAATTAAACACTTTGATTAATAAAACATACAATACAAATAAAATCACTACAATAAGGGATAGCACAGCAGGAGTATGTTACCAAAAAAGGAAAGGAAATGAAAAAGAAACCTGCAGCATAAAATGCATACGGTTAGTGTTTTACTCTTTGGGTCATGAATTTAGAGGTGTTAACAACCAAGCCTTTAAAACTACCAAGCTGGAATTCTATGGCTTCAGAAAAAAGAAACCACAGAGAAATACCCAGCTTCTTTGAAATATAAACTGAAGGACGGTTTAAAAGCTGATTTGAGGTGACACTGTCAGGAAAGAATACCAGGCTTTAGTGATGCACTTTGAAAAACATGCCCACTTCATTTTCCAGGGGCAACCTTAACCTTTTAAATACCATTTCCATTTCCTTCCCTAGATACGCATTTGTTACTAGGATTCTCTAAACTGCAGACTGACAATTAAAAACAAAATCAGGATCAGTACCCCGAGGCTGCTATTTAAGATACAGTCATTACAGGACTACTCCAAAAATGGTTTAAAAGACAAATGGAAAAGGGGTGCCTGGGTGTCTCAGTCAGTTAAACGTCTGACTCTTGATTTGGGCTCAGGCCATGATCTCATAGTTTCTGAGATCAAGCCCTGATTGGGCTCCACACTTGACAGCACGAGCCTGCTGGGGTTTCTGTCTCTCCCTCTCTCTGTCCTTCTCCCGCTCGTGCGCACATGCACGCTCTCTCCCTGTCTCTCAAAATAAAATAAACTTAAAAGAGAGAGAAAAAGAAGTTGTAAAGGGATTGTTCAACATTCTGTAGGGGCCACAGAATAACCACACAACTTGTTGACTATGCCACAACGAACAGCACCATACTATTAGGCATCTCCCACAGCACTCTGGGTTGTGGGAGAACTCCTAGCCTGTAAATAAGGATGATCATGCCCTCCAGGGTTCCTGGTGCAATCCTGATGTCATAAGAGGAGCCTGAGGCTGATCACAGTCCAATAGGCACTCTTGTCACTCTAGCTTAGCTGGAAGAATCTGGTTCAATCATGAGCTGCTCCTAGGTGGAGAGGAATAGATTGTGATAAAAATGTCTCCTGATACAAGCACTAGCTAAAATAAATACCAAACATTTAATTACCAGCAATTTTGCTTTCTTAAAATTTGGTTTGAGAATGATTCCCTAAAATACTTTTCAAGAAATGTGGACCAAAACCTTTTTGTTAATACAAACAGAAAAGCGTTCTATTAAGCTTAGAAATGTTTCCAAATAAAAGAGCCCAAATGTCCATCGATGGATGAATGGATAAAGATGTGGTGTATGTGTGCATACACACACACACACACACACACACACACACACACACAATGGATTACTACTTGGAAATCAAAAAGAATGAAATCTTGCCATTTACAACTACGTGGATGGAACTAAAGGGTATTATGCTAAGCGAAATTAGAGAAAGACAAATATATGACTTTACTCATATGAGGACTTTAAGATACAAAACAGATGAACATAAGGGAAGGGAAGCAAAAATAATATAAAAATAGGGAGGGGGACAAAACATAAGAGACTCTTAAATATGGAGAATATAAGAGGGTTGCTGGAGGGGTTGTGGTGGGGGGGGGCTATTTGGGTAAGGGGCATTAAGGAATCTACTCCTGAAATCACTGTTGCACTATATGCTAATTTGGATGTAAATTTAAAAATAAAAATAAATAAATAAAATATATTAGATGGGGGGGGGGGGTGGGAGAAATGCTTCCAAATAAAATATAGCAGGTTGCCAATCCAGTTTTGTCATTGTAGCAAAGTTTATTGTGTTGAAAAATAAAACAGTTTTCAATAAAGTTAGGGTTGACCCAACATCCCTTCTTCCCTTTATGTAACTCATTAGTACCACACAAATAAAGGCCACTAGAAATAAAGGGGTTGGGAGGGCTACATGAGGGTGCTTCATATTTAGACACACATACACACATGGATGCTTCACATTTACACACACACATATTTACACACGTTTTTACATATTTTTAAAAAATATAAAACTGCTATGCCATTTATTTCAATAAATATTGAGGACTTATTATGTATCATATTATTTTAGGGGCTGGATGAAGATAATCTAATAGAATTAGTTAATATTCAAACTGTAAATTCTATTGGTTGCTTCTCTTTTTACCTGCTGAGTGAAACTTTTCTATACAGATAAAGGCAGAAGGAATTAATACCACAAGAATTAGGATAGAGGCAGGGACTATTTTCTGAAGAGTACAACTAAAAGTTAGTGCATGCTAAATGTTAAAGTCAGTGCACAGACATTAAGGGCTACAGAACCAGAGAAATAGATACCTCATGCAGGCTGGGGCAGTCAGAAATTTAAGGCACAAGCACGTGAAAGACTCCAATGAGTAAAGAGGAGCAAAGGCATCCTAAGTTGGAGGGAAGGGAAGCAGTATAAGCAAAGGCTTGGAGGTAGGAATTGAAGTGTTGTGGAAGGTGCTGGAGGCAGGGTGGTGGTGGAGATTTCTGTGTGATGAGAGGCTAAGAGTGTCTACCAAATTAGAGACAGATCCCTCTCTTGGAGGGCAGCCATAGCAGAAAAGACAATCATCCATCTATGACAGGAAATGGGGATACCCACTCCTCTCCTTGGCTTTGCCAGGTTCTAACACTAGAGTAGGGAACCTAGTCGGGGAGCTGGGCCAGAGGAGTGGGACTCATTGATGAAGACATAAACACCTCATCCTTTGACTATCTTCTTAATCAGGATGACCATGTGTTTTTCTGTCTACTATACATGCCACATTGCTCCTGCCAATATCTCTTTATCATAATCCTAACAGCCACTGAAAAGGTGGTGGGCCTTTTGGAAAATATGATCATCCCTCTGCCCATGCTGTGCTCTTGACTGTGAGTCAGTATGAAACTACTATGGTATAATACCTATTGTATTCTGTCTTGACATCCATGGAAAACGAAGAGGATGCCAAACAGCCTGACTGCAAGTTGCCCTTCCTATTCTGTTCCCACAGATAGGGTGCCCTAGCCAAACAACCTTTTTTTTTTTTTTTTTTAATCACAGGGGCAGTTCTGGCTACACCTGAGTAGAGGATTTTAGTTCCTTGCCAACATATGGAATTATTCAAACCAGCCAATCATATCCTCCCATGGGAACCAAAGGGGACCCATTATCTTGATACTGTATAGCCTGCTTTCCACGGCCCCTGGTGACTCATTCTGTTCCCAAGTGCAAGCTCAGTGTGGGCCTATGTGGAGGGCTATGTCCTCCTCCCCTGTATATGTGACCAACCAACTGTTGTCAATCTCATCTGTCGGGTGTCATGCATTTGACCATCTCCATAATGGAAGGACAGAAATCCCTCCCTTACCAACAGGATGAATAAAAAATAATTAAAACATCAGTAATTAAGTTATTAATTAGATTATAAATTAAACACTAAGTTTTATTAGAAATTACATAACATATTATAAATAAATGTTAGATAACAAATTATTAATCAATTATTCATTAAAAATAAACCACCGCATGGGGTGCCTGGGTGGCGCAGTCGGTTAAGCGTCCGACTTCAGCCAGGTCACGATCTCGCGGTCCGGGAGTTCGAGCCCCGCGTCAGGCTCTGGGCTGATGGCTCGGAGCCTGGAGCCTGTTTCTGATTCTGTGTCTCCCTCTCTCTCTGCCCCTCCCCCGTTCATGCTCTGTCTCTCTCTGTCCCCCAAAAAATAAATAAACGTTGAAAAAAAAAATTTTTTTTTAAATAAACCACCGCAGAGGGTGCCATTTTCTGGGATCCTTAAGTACAAAGCAGTTGCACTGGTAGTTTTGGATATAATTATCCTAATAAATCCCACTGAAGGGTGTATCAAGTTAGCTTCATGTATACCTAGTTATATTTAGTATATGCATCTGAAGTCTGTCATGATAAACTTCAGCAATTTTCAAATTAAAGGTATTAATGCTATGTGTTACAGAAATGACATATTCCATGTTACAGAATATTAAATGTTACATTAAATACAGACCCCACTATAATAAAGTAGTAGGGAATTACAAGGAAACCAGTAGTTAAACTCAAGAGACATCTGCTTTCAGTCCCAGATCTTATTTTAGCCAAGCCTACTTGAGTGTTTCCATTTTCTAATAGGAACTACCACCTGTAATTGGGATTTCCCACTGCCATGGGGAAAAGGATAGTAAGGTTCTTGGGAACCCATAAGTAGTCAAAGATGAGGAGGTTAAACTGTCACTCATGAGCACATCAGTTCACTTCCTTATTTAAAACTAAACATGAACAATTCTACTTATCATTTGTCTTCTTCAGGTACTATCCACAAAAGAACTGTCCTAAAAATCTACTCCAGGCCCCCTATGAATCATCAATAATCCCAAAGACTCATCTGGAACCCATTTCTTTCTCAGAGCGTGCTAAGGACACAGTCCTATTCTTTCAAGACTTGAGAGGCAGTAGAGGGCATCAGGAAAGGACATGGGTTTTCTTCCTCCATTCTTCCTCCCATGCATCAGTGTATCTTTCTACTAGTTAAATTATTAACTTGTTCTTTCTTTCTTTCCTTCCTTCCTCCCTCCCTCCCTCCCTCCCTCCCTCCTTTCTTTCTTTCTTTCTTTCTTTCTTTCTTTCTTTCTTTCTTTCTTTCTTTCTTTCTTTCTTTTTCTTTCGCTGCCTTGATTGGGAAACCAAGAAACATCTTAACATTTCTATCAAACTTGTATAGATAGCATCTTTGAAAGCTAGAGTCAGGGCAAATGGAAGGGGAGTAAACATAAGCATGCCATTTTAGAAGTGAGATACACAAATTCCCTTTAGACAGGGTCAAAAGCATTTCATCATAGCTTCATACATTCCCAGGAGCAAAGAGGAAGCAACAGTGAAGCGAACAAAAAAACACCTAAACCTAAGACAGACTTGCATTTGAATCTAGGCTCTACTTCTCACCTGGCTGTGTGTAAATGGCTGCCTATTTAGGCTCTTTTATTTTATACTTCTCTAAACTATAAAACAGATAACACTACTGGCTATAAAGATTAAATTGGATAATATGAACATGTCTGGTACATGCAACGGACAGGAAATAAAAGAGAATTTTTTTTTTTTTAAGAGAGAGGGAGTGGGGAGAGGGGCTGCGGGAGAGAGAGAATCTTAAGCAGGGTTCAATCGACAACACAGTGCTCAATCCCACAACCCTGGGATCATGACCTGAGTTGAAACCAAGAGTCAGACACTCAAGTGACTGAGCCACCCAAGAGCCCCAAAGATAAATTCTTAAAAAAAGCAGACATGAGAAGAAGTAGAACTTAAGTGGAATGGCAAAAGGAACTGGAAGGTTTTGTTCTTGTTCATCCTTGGTAACCTAGAATTTAGTATGATACCTGATCTCTCTTTCCTGCATGGATGAATAAATTAGTGGACTTTATCCTAATATCTCACACAAAAATAGTACAGTATGAACAGACAAGTCTAGTCTGCTTCTTTTTGTAAGGCCCATGAGCCAAGAATGGTTTTTACATTTTAAATGGTGAAAAAAAAAATCAAGAATAATGTTTTGTGACATGTGGAAATACATAAAACTCAAATTTCAGTGTCTACAAATAAAGTTCTATTGGAGCATAGTCAAGCACATTTGTTTTTGGACTGTCTATGGCTGCTTTCATGCTATATCCACAGAGCTGAACAGTTGCAACAGAGATTACATGGTAAAAATATTTACCATCTGACCCTTTGTGGAAAAAGTTGGCTGACCCTTGTTTTACTAGATTACCCAGAAGGAGCAGAACATCTGCTTTGGAGCAAAATGGCCTCTGTTTTTTTGTTTGTTTTTTTAATGTTTTTATTTATTTTTGAGAGAGTGAGAGAGCACGAACAGGGGAGGGGCAGAGAGACAGAGAGACACAGAATCCCAAGCAGGCTCCGGGCTCTGAGCTGTCAGCACAGAACCTGATGTGGGGCCTGAACCCACAAACCATGAGATCATGACCTGAACTGAAGTTGGACACTTAACCAACTGAGGTACCCAGGTGCCCCCAAACTGATTCTGTTTTAATCTTAGCTCTTCCACTTACTATCTAAATGAAAATGAGTGATAAGCTCTTAACTTCAATTTGCCTCAGTTTCTTCATCCATAAAATGGGGATAATAATAGTGCCTACCTGAAAGGGCTTTATGAGAATCAAACAAATTTATATGAATAATGTACTGACAACAATGCCTGGTATTTGTATGCATGCTCTCTCACTTCGTACATGTAGAGTGTCATCTGTAATATTAAAAAAACAATTAGTCCAGATACTTAAAAGTCTAGACTTGGGTAAAAAAATGACTTCAGATAGAAGCTTCTGCATTATCAGTCATGTGAAACAGCTCATCATCAGTGTACATGGCTGAGTAAAGAACTCCTGCAATGAGATCATATGAGCCATGATTTTGTAGCAGGTCACCCCTACTCTTGTTATAAATGTTTTACTTCACTGCTTCTTTTTGGGAGTTTATTACTTGTACAGTAATGTCCTGAAGCTTGGAATAATCACACTTTTACCCATATCACAACACTGTTTCCTATTTCTAAAAGAATTTCAGTCACCACCTAATTTAGAGGTGTCCTATTAGATCTCAAGATACTTTTAAAAGCACCTTTCTAAACACTAGCTTTATCCCTCTTTGGTAAATAAAGATCACAATGAGCAACACAGGCTACAAAGACCTCTGAAAGTTATAAAAAGCACATGTCACTTATGCATTGAAGTTGCTGATTCTTTTAGTTATGTGAACTTTACTTTGTAATGTAAAGCAAGGTACCTGTATTTCTTTTCTAATTACAGATGTTCATCCTACAGTAGAAAGTCTAGTAGACAGCACTTCAAAACCTTGATCCCCTGCTCTGAGCCACTAGCTAAAGGCACCAAAAAAGGAGAGGAAGGAAGTAAGGACAAATTAAGGTACCAGAAAATAGTAAGAAAAGAGGGAAAGAGGAGAGATACGAGGAGCAAGTAGAAAGACAAAGCGTTATCCAGGAACGTGATCCACTCTTCCATCTGTGACATGTGCCTGTACTACCCTAGCTGTTCACTGAGTTCCTGGTGAGTTAAGCTTTGTGTTAGGCACCGAGGTAACACAAGAAGGAAGACTTCCTGCCTAGGGGAAACAGTTCTGACAGCCTTTGCCTTTCTCAAGTACCTCCAAGATAAGGCCTCCTGGGAACAGAGATTAACTACCCCTAAAATTTCCATTTATTCTAAAACTTTCCATATCAAAAAACAAAACAAACCCCCAGAAAACCTTTTCTCTCAACTAGAATGGAGGGGGATAAGGAGAGGGAAAGGAAGGAACATTTTACTTTTCGCTTTATGTACATTTAACTTCAAAAGAAAAAAAAAAGGATTCTATGTAATGCTTATAATTTAAAAACTTAATACAGAAAATCCCCATTCTCCTTCCCCCAAGCTTACTATTTTCAATTATTTCAAGCATTCCTCATATACAGTATATATATGTGTATATATATATATATACACACACACATATATATATATATATATATATATGTATGTATATAATACTTAGGAAGAAAAGATCAAAGATAAGGGGGAAGGATGGGCTGGAGACAGCCATCCCTATCTAAGCCTCCTATAAAATGCAAAACAAAATAAAACAAAACAAAAATCAGACCATGTTGACATGTAAATTACAGCAGTAATTTTCAGTATACTTCCTGTAGACAGACTATAAATGAACACACTTCCAACCCTCTAAATTGTCTACCACCTGCCAAGGAAAATGATAAATTCCCTGTATGGTAAACCCAAGGAAGAAAGAACATCTTTACCCTAACATCAGGTAAGTATAGTAAGATAGAAGCTACTGTAAACTCCAACAAACCCTACTCACAGTCACAGATTTTAACTTATGGAATCAACCCACAGGGCATTAGCAGAAAAGCCAGCAGACATATTTACTGGAGCCAAGACTTCAACAAGCAGGCTGAAAAGACAGTAATCTATAGAGTACAGGAGAGTATGCGAAAATAATTTGCTCCTTAGCAGTGGGAAGGGCTCAGCAAGAATTAAAGATGCTTAGAATTACTACTATTGAGAATCAATCTAACAAGGCTACATTCAATGGAACGGTTAAGATCTCATGTTAGCCCACTGTACAAAACCATCAACAGGTAATCAAGTAAACACTGGGTATGAAAACATACTTAAACTAATTTTACCATCAAAAAGCCCCTGAACCTATTAGAGCTAATGCATTTGCTTACTTTCTCAGTGTTTAAATTTTGCTCTACAAAGAGTTCATATATTTTAATGAGACCAAGACTAATTTCTTTAATAGTCACAGAAAACTTTCACCCTTCAGACCTTTATTTTATATTCTTTGCTAAAACCCTAGTACCAATTCTCATTTTATTTACTTATTTTTAAATATTTGTTTATTCTTGAGAGAGGGAGAGGGTGGGAGAACAAGCACAGGAGAGGGAGACAGAATCTGAAGCAGGCTCCAGGCTCTGAGCTGTCAGCAGAGCCCAACACAGGGCTCAAACTTATGAACTGTATGATTATGACCTGAGCCGAAGTCAGACGCCGAACGAACTGAGCCACCCAAGCGCCTCCCAATTCTCATTTTAAAAGTTTCTTTTATCCTTCCCCAAATATGGTACTTAGCATATACTTGGTAAGCAGTAAGCACCTGTAATTGGAAACACAATTTAATATAACTGGAAACACAATTTAATACTAGGATGAAACGTGTAATCTATTAAATAGCTTTCTCAGGTTATCTGTACAAGTTCACAAACATATCCTATATTTTATTGGTCTTCTTAATAGCTAGAACATCAGATTTTATCTGTTGTATAGTGAGAACACTAAAAGATAAGGGTAAAAAGTTTTCTTAAGTTAACATTTTTCTAGAAGATTTCATAGTTTAAAAAAAATTTTTTTTTAACATTTATTCATTTTTGAGAGACAGAGCATAAGTGGGGAAGGGGCAGAGAGAGGGAGACACCGAATCTGAAGCAGGATCCAGGATCTGAGCGGTCAGCACAGAGCCTGACGCAAGGCTTGAAATCACGAACTGCGAGCTAAGCCAAAGTCAGATGTTCAACCGACTGGGCCACCCAGGTGCCCCAGATTTCATAATTTTTTTAATTTAAGATTCTTATGTTTTTCTCATCTGGATACCCGACTACTCGAGATTGGTGTTGATAATATACTTTATTTGCAGACAACAGAGTTTAAATAACATATTTCAGCAGACCAGATGTTCAAATCCTAAAATAATGATATGGGTAATTGACCCCATAAGAGAAAGCACATTTTCTATAGCTAAACCACTCTAATCATTTCCTCATATATATAAAAATTGCACAAGGCCTTCACCAAGCTCCTGATTTTGGGACATCCTAACAGTTTGGCTAACTCCTTTGGGTACCTACAAACCGCTTAGATTTTTATTTTTTAACTTTCAGTTTTCTTACTACATGTAAGACATAGAGACAGATCTTTCATTTAAGAAGAGTTTTATAAAAATATTTTTTTTAGTATTAAATTATCTGCATTTTCTGAGTCGCAGATCACATCACGATAGGCACCTTAAGATACATACTTTGAGAGACTGTTAAAAATTGCTTTTGATTCGTGTGGGAATTTAGGCCTATGGCTTCTTTCTGCAGGTTCGTAACAGGACCAGTGGAATGAGTGGAATGGAAAGTTTCTTGCTTAACAATTCTACAACATGTAAGGATGCTCACTATCTAATAAAGACAGACTCATGTGAGGTCTTTTAGCCCAATTTCTCTTCTTCAAGGGAGCTTTGTTTTAGCAAATAGCAATAATTTTCCAAATCAGTGTAACAGCTTTCCAAAATTAACAGATGTTTCCTGTGCATTCTGGAAGCCTAGTCAGTGGGACACTGGTTTACTCAAAATGCAGCTGGATTCTGACCTCACACAAGTAAAAGCAATATATAACCTGACAACTATTTACTCAGATGTGACCACCTATTTTGTGCCAGGTATCTGCTGAGGCCAGGGACACAAAGATGCTTACAATATTTATTCTTATATTTCTTATATCTTATGTTTCTTTTTTTGGAGGGAGTGGTAGGGAGAGGCTAACAAACTGCTAGGATAGAATAATAAAGTAGTGCTGTGCAAAAGCAGACGAAGGAAAGGGGTGACCTGTACTGCTTGGTATACAATCAATACAGTAGATGGTAGCTATTACTTTTATTACACTGTAAACAGGGTATGTTAGGTAACATGCTATGGAAGGGAGTGGCAACACAAGTATCCACAAATTCACTTCCTCAGTCTTTCAAGAACTATTTACAATATGCCTATTATACGTCAGGCACTGTTCTAGGCACGGGGGAGAAAGTGATGTAACAAAGTTAAATGCCTCACTCATTCATGCAGGTTGTATTTTAGTAGTGGAGAGAAGTAGGAAATAGATAATATACTGATGGGAAAAGAAAGTGTTATTAGAAAGAAAAACAGAACCAGGTAAGTGGGACAAGGGGATAGGTGGAAGAGGTAGGGGTATTTTCTTACCTTTCCTACACTAGAAAGGGAGAGTTCCGTGAAAGGTAACATTTGAGTTAGGTCTAGAAGGATGAAAGATAATCTGTCTGGAGGAGGGTGTGTCAGGTAGTAGAACAAAGCTATGAAAGAGAACAGGGTGCTTAGGAATGTTGGTCAATCTTATACAGGTAGGCAAACTCATGACATTACAAAGGCCAACTGGGGCCAGACCACAAAAAGTCTTATTTACTAAGGTAAAGAGTTTGAATTTTACTCTCTAGGGAGTAGGGCACCAAATGATGCTTAATTATGAGATAATTCTTTAAAAACAATAAACCAATGGGGCGCCTGGGTGGCTCAGTCAGTTGAGCGTCCGACTTCGGCTCAGGTCATAATCTCGCAGTCTGTGAGTTTGAGCCCTGCGTCGGACTCTGTGCTGACAGCTCAGAGCCGGCAGCCTGCTTCGGATTCTGTGTCTCCCTCTCTCTCTGCCCCTCCCTGGCTCATGCTCTCTCTCTATCTCTCTCTCTCTCTCTCAAAAATAAATAAAATTTAAAAAATATATACATGAAAAAAACAACAAACCAAAAAGTCTCACTTGAAAATGGGCCAAAGAAACAGAGATTTCACCTGAGAGGATATATAAATGGCAAATATGTGCATGAAAAGATATTTAACATCATTAACCATTAAGGAAATGCAAACTGCACCACAACGGGATGTCACTACACACCTATCAGGATGGCTAAAAATAAAAGTGGCAAACACCAAGTGCTGAAGGGGGTGTAGAGACACTGGACCACTCATACACTGCTGGTGGGAAAGTAAAATGGTACAGCTACTCTGGAAAACAGTTTAGGAGGTTAGTTTAGGAGGCAGCACCTCCTAAAACTAAACACGCAATCACCACATAACCTGTAATTGTACTTTTGGGTACTTATTCCAGGGAAATGAAAACATATGTTCATACAAAAACCTATACATGAATGTCGATTATAGCTTTATTTTTAAGAGCCAAACAGTAGAAATGGCCTTTTAACTGGATGTCCTTTAACTAGAATATGACTACTCAGCAATAAATGGAAAGAGCTATAGAGACATACAACAACTTGGATGAAATCTCCAAAAATGATGCTGAATGAATTATGATTCCATTATATATAACATTTTGAAATGACAAAAAATTTGAAATGGATTATTGGTTGCCAAGGTTGGGACTGAGATGGGTGAGAGGTGGGTGTGGTTATAAAAAGGTAACAAGGGAGATCTTTGCAACGATGGAATTGCTTAGCATCTTCACTGTGATGACAGACACACAAACCAACACGTGGCAAAATTACATAGAACTAAATACATATATACATACTGAGTACAAGTACTGGGGCAACCTAAGTAAGATCAACAGATTGTATCAATGTTAGTATCCTGGTTGTGCTATTTTACTATAATTTTACAAAATGTTACCATGAAGAGAAACTTGTAAAAGGATACTAGTTTTTCTCTGTACTCGTTCCCTTTTTGTTTTTAATTTTTTAATGTTTATTTTTGAGAGAGAGAGTGCGTGCACGCAAATGGGGGAGGAGCAAAGAGACAGGGAGACACAGAATCCGAAGCAGGCTCTGGGCTCTGAGCTGTCAGCACAGAGCCCGATGCAGTGCTCAAACTCACAGATTGCGAGATCATGACCTGAGACGAAGTTGGATGCTCAATGGACTGAGCCACCCAGGCGCCCCTCTTTCTTTTTTTTTTTTAAAAGAGAAAACTTTTTTTTTTTTTAATAGAGAGAGTGAGCTGGGGAGAGGGTCAGAAGGAGAAAAAGAAAATCTTAAGGAGGCTCCACCCTCAGTGAAGAGCCCAACGTGGGGATTGAACTCATGAGTTGTGAGATCATTACCTGAACCAAAACCAAGAGTCAAAACCAAGGGACACTTAACCAACTGAGCCAAACAAACACCCTGCCCCTGTACTATTTCTTACAACTGTACGTGAATCTACAGTTATGTCAGTAACACTTTCAACTTAAAAAAATCATAAACCAGATTGTAAATTCCTTGTGAATAGGAACTCTCCTTAGTTTCTCTGATTTCTTGTCTAATTCCCCTATCCCCGCCCCCCATTTCCAAATGTTGAGACCAGCCTGAGAGAAGGACATAGTAAGAGGTAATTATTTGGTTTCTGGTTTATCCAAGGGGAATTAAGTTTATTAATTTCTATAAAAGTAAAATCTATATTTTTACCAAAATTCTCTATATAAATTCTATAAAATAAAATCTAAAATACCAACGGTCTCTGAAGTAGTTTGACTATCTGCTATGGAATAAAATGACTTCAAAATATCCCCGTTAGCAGTTAAAATGTCACTATGTTTACATGGGAATCAGATGCCTTTTAAATCAACTGTCATTAGGTAGGAGTCTTTGGGAATCAGAGTCATGGAAAACCGGCAGATCAAGGCCAACAGGATTTCAGCAGGCTCCTATAACAAAAACCTTCAGAGCATGGCACTCCACTATCCCCTCTTCATCCTGTTTTAGCACAAAACATTTGAAGAGGAGAGGCAAGAAACAAGTGATATAGGGCAGTGAAACATGTATCCACATCTGTAGACTAAAAAAATCCATACTTACATGCTCTTTGGTAATGAGACATCCTCCCAATGAGCCAATTGGGGAGTTATTTCTGGATAGATTAATTTGGATTGAGAGAAAAAAACTACAAATATATCAGAAGTCTGAATTATCAGAAGTCCTATAATTCAGTTTGAGTTATTTCATATACATGTATCTACTTTTCATATCCAAGTATAGGTCTTACTTACCAGGCTTGCTTTGGAGAAGCCATAATTAGCACTGTAATTATTTTACACGAGACACAGTGTTAAAATGCCCAGCAGGGTGTACACAAAAGGAATTTAAATATGTTTTCTACATGACTTTCAGCATTTATTTGCTTAAAATAAGACTAGCTAAGTTCAGTTGAGCCTAGGCAGAATGAATACAAGATGCCAAATTAAAAAGTTACAGAGGCATCATGATCAGTGTCACCTTGGAGGTATATTCCACAAGCCTCTTGGTAGATGAAGCCAGTGACTGTGACCTATGTCAGCAGCCCCAGAAATGATGCTAGCAGTGCTCATCTAAGATTTTCTCTCAATCTATAGCCCAACTGAATGTGCTCCCTGTCCAGTTTCCAGGTCTTGCCCTCTCATAATTCACAAGACTGCAGAAATCCTATCTCCTCCAATATTCAACCAGAGGTGTATCACCTGCCTCTTTGGGGGAAAAAATCCCCTACCATTCATTTAAATCTGTTTTTTTTTTCATTACGATAATAAGGATATATTATTATAAAAGGTATTTCAGCCTTACAAAATTATTTACTTTGGGGATCCATAAATAGTAATTAACTATTAAACTACAGTGTTTTAGAGGTCAGAAAGTATTTGACAAAGAATGAAATCAGGAATAGTGATAATAGCTAAAAAAGTAACTTTCACGTAAATCAGTGGGAAAATATGAGACATGCATAGTCCTCCCAGTGTCATTAATTTCCCCATAAAATGGTACTAAATGACAGGAACTCATTTTAACACCACTACCTTGACTAAATGCAAATATGGCATGAATAGTTCAGCTTCCAAACACTGCAACATCAATTTCCTAACCACAAAAACTTTCCAACCAATGAGCTCTTCTAGCATGAAAAATCTGGAGCCTCTGAAAATGCTCAGTGACGTCTATACATATCACTGCAGGTGTCCTTGTGTTTTCCTTCTAGACACTGAACAAATTTGGGACAGAAATACTTTGTCCACCAAGGTTTCCTGGAGAGAAGATTCACAGACCTCTACCGATATCAAACATAAAAAGAAAAAAAAAAAAAAGGCAAAACCAATGCCTCACAGCACAGAACAATATGAACATATCCTGATTTAAAATCAGTATGTCTCAGGAACTTGGTTCCATATTGAGTTCACCTACACAATACCTGCGTGCCCTTGGGCAAGTTACTTAAACCTCATTAAGTCTTAGTTTCCTCATCTGTAAAAGAAGATAATATCTGCCTTATAGGATAGAAGGGACTATGAGAGAGCTCCTAGCATGATGCTTGGCATAGCAGAAATACTGAGTAAATAGTAACTATTACTATTTAGTATAGAGTCTGTGCTGTTTGATGTTAAGATCATTTCTTATCCTTGATATTACCTGGTTGATAGACTTTTGGTGAGGTGGGCAAAAAACTGGATTGATGGGGAGTCAGATAGTGGAGGGAAGAAAGTTTTGTTAACATATATTAGTAGCACAGATATTTGTTGGCTAAAAAGTTTCTGCTTAGTTTGAGCCCTTATCTCTCTGAAATCACCTGAAATCATCTTAAAAACACGAGCCATATAATCCTGTGTTCATAAGCTGTGTGCAGCCCTCCTTCCTAATAGGGATAACAATATCTGTCATAACTGAAGAAAATAGGCAATGTCACAAGCAAACCTAAACCTTTTTTCCACACCTAAGATCACTTGAGTTTTCTAAATCTTGCTGACTTTCACTGCAATGGTTCCACAACAGCATTAGAAGGGGCAATGTGGTATTCTGAAGCAGCAGGTTGGAGTCTTGGTTTTGCAATTTCCCATCTCTGTGGTGTGGGAAAAGTCAGCATGTCTTGCTGGGCTTGGCTTCATCAGTGAATGAGGAGACTGCACTGGATGATTTGTAATGACTCTATTAGTTCTAAAATTTACATTTAACCTAGAACCATTAAAAGACATATATGACTTTCCAAATTTCTCAAAATGCCCAAAAGGTCCCCATTTAAGTTTCCTCACCCAAACGTGATACCAAATAAATCATATCTGGACTCATGAATGAGCTCATTATTCATCCCTCCCTCCCACCCCAAGTACTTCCCACAACCTAAAAGGGCAGTAGTGAGGAACTGTGCTTTTCCCTCATGTTTCCAACAGTGGAACTATGCAAAGAAAATTTAAGAAATGAAACAGCTACTCATTTAAATTGAAATATCTGTTTACTTGTGACTGCAGATACATCTTAAAGACCAAGAGAAAAGACAGAAAAAAAGTCACCAATTATTCCTTCTGTATACATTACACCAACTTTCCTGGACTTGAAATTACAATTGCCAAACAGTTCAAATCGGAACTACTTTTCAGATGAAGAAAGAAAAAAGAACGCGCTATTCTAAATTTATCAAAAACCAAATCTATTCTTTAATTCCTAATGTTTCAGATGATACTAACATATGCCAAAGTATATCAACTTGTGAAAAATATGTTACCAAGAAACTGACTTCAAAAAAATATATGATCTAAGTAAAACAAAGTTTTCTATGGAATCCACGGGAGCTCAAGAATAAGCAGTTACACCATTTCAAACAGAAAAAGGCTAAATGTGTTTGTTTTCCTTTTTATTTTTATCCAAACATTCAGGGGGAACTGATTTTCTTTGTTCAGTGTTTATTATTTCACCTTTCCTGAAGCAGAAACCAAAATACTTTGATAAATGGGAGAGTCTGGTAAACAGACACTTGGACATTAGGGCTCAGAATCACGAATCTCATTGTATTTTAATTGTCCATTTTTCCTGAAGTCACCATCACCGTGATTCGATTTCTTCTTGTATAAAAGGGTATGATAACACCAAATACAACCTTACTCCAATGCACACTTATATGGAACCAAAATGGCTCTATAATACATGCAAACAAGAAGGGCTGAGAAATGCAGAAGACAGCTGTTCTTCCTGGAAATACTATCATCACACTTTACTCCACTGATGGTCTATTTGGTCAACCCAATTTTTATAATTCCAAAGATAGATTATCTCTGTCTGACGTCAAAACTACTTGCAAATACTTTTTTTTTTTTTAACCTTCAGAGATCCACAAACACGATTACCAGACTCAGACTAATCCAAAGTAGTTTTTCTATACCACCCAGAGGAAACTAGGCAGTGCAGTTCTTGAACTTAACTCAGAATTTAATAAAAAACACATCTACTTTGTAGCTTCCTACACCCAAATGTGCTACAACTCAAACTGCTCTTTGAGTTGTGGCACACTTTGCTACACTTCGCTACTAATATAGTTTCAAAAAAGCATTAAAATAAATAGGCTCATATAAACACGTCTACTTTTTTAATAAAGGGCTTGCCCTAAATACCAAATTAATCTATGTAATTCCAGGAAAAGATGATGCATTTAAAAGAAATGTCTGGAAGAACACAGAAAGCTTACAAAAGTAATATACAAAGCACAGACATTACTTACGAATACCTGAAATATGAATACACTCATCACCCTACAAAAGAACATGAGCCTAGATTTGGAATTCCCCTGAACCACCTGGAGGAATGGTGAGCCAAAGTTCATTTTCTCCACTTCTTCATCCTGTTCCTTCCTAATAAGTTCCTCAACACACTACCTTTTACACCTCCTTGAATGTAACAGCATTTAAAAGTTACAAAAATCTTATTTTATCGTTCTGTTTTGGTATTGCCACAATTTCATTTGCTATTAATTTCCATTGCACTTTTCACATATCAGAAGCTAAATAAGTTCTTGTGGGCTGGCTAGGAACCTAAGATCTACTCACAGTTATTTCTATTGCAAAAATGCATTAAGTTCCAAACATCCTATTAACAGGCTTAATCCATTTACAGATTGATGGATTACCAGATTATCTTTACCAATCAGGTCCTTACAGGAATTAAAAATGTTTAGGAAAACAATGAAGGCCATCCTTGTCCCCTCCCCACAGGTGTCCTTTCCCAAAAGGTTCACACTGAGAATGTTTTTCTAGGAAATAGGTCAGAAGCTCATTTTGCAAAGCAATTTCTGTCTCACTGATATAATTGATTATTAACTTTTAAAAAGCAAAATTATGATATCCTTGGCTAAATTACAAAATTTTTAGATTTTTACTATTCAAAAATTTAATAAAAATCTAGCAATGGAAAACCAATCATCTCTAAAAATAATGCCACCCCCCCCCTCAAAATGTGCAAATATCATCTATCTCAACACAATGTATTTTCACCATGACAGGATGTATGTGTGTACACACAATCATAATTTAGGATATTTGTTCTTCTATCTCTTGACTAAAAATATTCATCCAAAAGTATAAAGTGACATTCCACCACAGAAAAGCATAATGTTTGATAAAATATTACTTATCTGTTTTGGCAAAAAATGAGACCAAAGTGATAGCGCTGGAAAAAATACTGCAATTTCACTAATTGCTAATAATTAATTTGAAAGGAAAAAAGAAAAGCTTTATTGCCAAGAAATAAAATCCAATGCTTCTAGCTGCAGTTTCAAATGCAGGGTAAGTATGTAAACAAACAGATTTGCCAAAATTGTGAGGTTATGATTCCAACACAAGAAAGCCAAAGTTAAAGAGCCATACAAATGTTTGATATTTCCTGAGCTGATGATGCTGTAAATAACTCCCAGTAAAAGGCTTCTGTTGAGATCCAGGAGTCCTAACCCTTACCCTCTAACAGTGCATAATCTTATCAGTGCTACAATAAGGTGGAAATGCTTATTAGGGCTATTAATTTATACTTTAATCATTACATTAAAATCCAACACTACCACCAGATGGTAAATGCAACCCAAGAGAGACTAGGTCTGATGATTTACAACACAGAAGCCATAACAGGATTTTAGATGATTTGTCATTCAGCCAGCTCATTAAGCCCAGTTTTGTGCTTAAAATGGGGAGAAAACAAACAAAAAACTTAATACTTTCCTTCATCAGAAATGAGGGTCTACTGATTAAGAAGAAATTATTTTGAAGTTTATTTTACTTTGAATCTTGGTGCTTGAGGAAAACCAAAAGATAAATCCAAACCTGTCAAGTGATGGGGACTTCTGGGCAAAGTTTCAAGAACAGCCATCTACATTGGCTGATTCCATTTCCTCTCTTTGAAATCCTCCTCAGTCTGCAATCTGGCTTCTTCCTCTAGAGCAACACTGACACTGTTCTTATCAAGGTTAAAAAACGACCTCCTAAATGCCAAATTCAATCTTGTCCATTTTTATAAGCCTTGGGTCTAGTCTTACCACCTTTGTGAAGTCATCTTTATCTTAATTTATTTTTTTAAGTAATCTCTACACCCAACCTGGGACTCAAACTCACAAACCTGAGATCAAGAATTGCATGCTCCTCCCCGACTGAGCCAGCCAGGTGCCCTGTGAAGTCATCTTTAACACCCTTCTTGGGGTATAACTCAGACAAAGTTTGGAATCACAAAACCATGCTGCCCTGTAATTGTCTGCTGCCTCACTGGACAGAAACTCTGGGGAGTAGGCACTCTCCTTTCACTTTTGAAGGCACAGTGCTTTACACATGGGTCAATATTGTGGAATATATAAACTGAGGGCTTGCTAGGTTACCCAGGAAAACTCAATAATCATTCATTTTCTTTGAAGTGCTTATAATAAGAATTAAACAACAGAGGAAAAAGGTAGAAAGGTTCCAGGGAAAGTTTTTCTTGGTTAGAGAGTTAAGAAATCCACTACAATTTCAAAAGGAAAATTCCCATATTGGCACACTATTATTTTGCTAATTTGTCTATAACTCTTTAATATTAACAGCCCAAATTTACAAACTTCCCTATGAAAATCAAACTTCTTAAATAATACTAATAAATAAGCACTCATTAACCTGCATGCCAGTGAGACAGAAAGGCCTGCTGCCTGCTATGTATTTGAGGATAATCATGTTTGAAATATTTCAGGCAAGAGAGCTCCTAACTATACCCAAAAGGCACCAGAATACTCCAGAGTTTCTCACAATCTGGCTCCCAACAAAACTGCTTTTGAGAACCCAGGGCAGTAAGCAAAGGTGACCCATCTGGGAACACCAAAACCTACAGTTTCTACGGCCAGGGGTATTCCCTTCACCCTCCTTTACCTTCATATTTGGCTATTCACCCTTCTTGGCTGCAGGGCTTCCCAGCACCACTCCTCACAGCAGCCAACTCCCCTCCTCCAGTTTCCTCTACTCATTCTTGCCTGAGGTCAGAAACCCAATTAGCAGAATCCTGCAGTGGAGAATGGGGAGGGAAAGAGAGGAGGGATAGGAATAGTGAGGAGAAAGGAGGGAAAGAAAATCCACTGCACTCTAAATCCCAATCACCCAGCCCTTCCCTTCTCCTTATCGCTCCCAATGCCTTACAGTCTTTCTCAAAGCAAACCCAGCCCCCGATTTCCTCATTCTTTAGTCACCTCACCCTTTCCATAAACACTGCCTCTCAGACTCAGTGGATTTGCTTCTCTGACATGGGGGTGCTCAACCCCACCCTGGCCAATGCTCCTGCCTCAGCACAAAGAGAAGCTGAGAGGAAGAATTCACCCAGGACAAGGGAAGTGGAAGCCAGTACAGTATGGTTAATATAATTTGGGTGCTAAACTGAGTCCTTTACCAATGTTTCCAAAATTGTTTCTTTGGACAATACACTCTGAGTTCCAAATTACAATTAACTTTTAGAATACAATCCTATTTGTAACTGGGGACTTGTATACAATTATTTCCTGATAAATGACAAACATGTTATGAATTAGTAAATATTAAGCTGTTGGATTCATGAAACATCTGTCTTCTAAAGAAGGTGACCATAGCTTGGCAGTGTCTGTTTACTAATCCAGAATCTGGTTGATTATATATGTGGACTCTGTAAAATTAGTAAGTCTCTGTAAGCCAATCTTCTCTGAAAGAGCCAGAATGTCTTCCCTGAGGATCGAGAAACTGTTAAAGACACTTGTCTACTCTTTCCAGCAGAACAATCTTACATAGGGTTCATAATGTGTTTTTTTCTAATCATTTTCGAACTTTACTGGGTTGGACTTTAATTACTGCAAGGCAGAGGTCTCTATATTTTCAACAGCTAGATTACCAAACAGGATTTCCATTTGGATCCACTCAACT
Organism: Prionailurus bengalensis; assembly: GCF_016509475.1. Taxonomy (NCBI): domain Eukaryota; kingdom Metazoa; phylum Chordata; class Mammalia; order Carnivora; family Felidae; genus Prionailurus; species Prionailurus bengalensis. The sequence goes on from NC_057358.1 coordinate 116,461,659, forward strand.
CACTTGAAATGTATGTCCCACTTCTCATTTATCTTATTTTAGGGTGTCCAGGTATCCTCCTCATGAGGGCTTGGATTTTGCTTTCTCTGTCTATTCAATGTTGTTTACAAAAGGTACAACCTCCCAGGAAAAGCTGTTAGTTTGACCCTATGACTGAAGGCTTTTGATTCAGCTGGCACATTTCAAGAGTCTCAAGCCTGGCTCCCTGCTCCAGGCCTAAACAAAAATCTCTGTGGAAAGCTAATTCAAAAGCAGAGCTCACTCACTCTTCACCAGACTGCCCTACTTGACAGCCTGTAACCTGTCCAAAGCCGCCCTCAGTTTCCTGTGGCCTTGAGAAAGAACCCTCCTTAAGAATGCCATCCAGCTGCACAGGCTGGCTGTGTACATTAACCCCTTCCAACCACGTTTCCCACCACCACCAGAGCAAAGCGCACTGCGTAAGAAACAGCAGAAAAAGGCTGAGTTCCAGAAGTTTACAGCTGGTGTTAGCAATAATGACAGATCCTTGAGATTTAAGCCTGAGGGCCAATGGGATGGCCAAACCTCCAGTTTCAAGAAAAAAACTTCATCTTAGGTAAGGACAGTAGTATACCATAAAGAAGCCAAATTAATTTTCCTTTCTCACAGACATACTATTCACTATACAAAAGAATATTAAAAGGAGGGCAATACCAACAAAACTGTTCCATGGACAGAAGAGCAAGCATGAGAATACATTTTTTTTTTTAAGTTGGGATACTTAATTTCAATTCTCTGTCAAAATATTTATGCCAAGGAAAAGGCTTTTGCCTAGGTACTAACGTTCAGAGTAGACAGTTGTAAACAGAATGGAGTCAGCTATGAGAAAAGTTAGGCAAGGGAGGCTAAGTCTTTCATGGGTCAAAGGAGGAAGGACAGGGTTTATGAGTAAAGAAAAATGTTAGGAGAGCATCTGTAAGCTAAAAGAAATTAGAACAATTTTACTTGGTACACTAAGATTTTGCTTGACATTTTTATTTATTCAATTCTCCTGATAATCCTTTAAGCCCCTACTACGTGCCATATATGTTAACATTACTACAAAAGTCCCACTGTAGATCTGAGTATTCAAAGGCTTGAGGTTTAAATATAAGAACATGAAGACTTCAAAAAGGGTCTATGTGCTTTTTGTTAAACACAAAACACTTTAAATGCAATGCAAAGGCCCCTCTTTGTGACTACAGAGAGAAAAAAAGCAGCTGTAGTGGTTGTGTTGTGGGTTGGGTTTTTTTTTTTTTTTTTGCCTCTTTTTTATTCATTTTATCATCCAACCAACACCTACTCATTCCTCCTCAGCCCCTTGGTTGACCTCATGAAGGATAAAAAGGTATGACTCAAAGTCTTCTTGAAGCTTAAAACTAAAAACAGAACATCAGACATACCAATAAATAATTACACCATAAAACACACAGAGAAAGGCTGTAAGGATACCACAGCATAAAAGGGAGATCAGAATAGGAAATAAACACTTGCTACTAGGTCTGTAAAAGCTTCATGAAGCCAGTGGTTGCTGAGCTGGACCATTAAAGATGGTCAAGGTTTTAATAAGATAGATGGAGTAGGTAGGTATATCAGAGGTAGCATGTACACATACAAAACTGAGAAAGAAAGGATAGTACCTTTCCACTTCCTGCATTTTTCCTATGTCCATATGAAGTCAGCAATTAGTCCTCAACAAGCAAAATAACTAATATCAGAGAGGAAATTTTGCAAATTTAGAGGTTTTAACTGACAAGGGCACCATAGGCAAACACATGGATTTCAAACTTTACAGATTCCTACACCTAACAAATAAACCTCACTGAACTGGCCAATTTCCTCTCCTAGTTTCCTGCTATGACTTCTAAGTTAGTGCTTTGGAGGCCCTGCAAACTCGCTCTTCTAGGTCTCTCTTGTACTATCTACACTACCACTAGGTCAAATTCTTTGAATCAGCTACTAAAATAACTCAACTACTTCAAGCTTGCATTGAAAACATCTATTCTGGCTATATGATAAAAGAATACTGTAGTTTGGAATAACTTAATATATGCTTAACTAAGCCACTCTCTCACCAAGTGATTTTCCCCATCTCACAGGGTTGCTGCAGATTAATTTCAGTTAAAGCGCAGTGCCTGTCTGGCACCTAAGTGTTACCTGGAATGCTGATGTCTGGGTTCAAGTTGCAGCTGGTCATCTGAAGCTTCATATGGCTCTTCTACCTCATACACATTTGCATCGGTGTCCTCCATGCTTCTGGAATTTTGCCATTCTAACTCGGGAGTTTTCCCTACGGCCATAATAAATGGCAAGTTCTCATACTCTGGTATTTCCTCATAATGGCGTATATTTTCATACTCTGGTGCATAGCCACTTGTAATAGATTTGCAAGGTGTCTGAGATGATGACTCCCTGGAGAGCATTTGGTCATCCAAAGACTCAGATCTTGGTCCATTAGCTGCATTGGTCTGGCCCCGAGACTTTTTCCTCTTCTTCTGGGATTCTAGGCTGTAATTATCTGCAGAGTATGCTTTGACGGGCTTACTTTTCTTTTCTTCTACCAACGTGCCATGCCAATCACTTTCAATCCCTTTCCGCTCCCCACCTGAGAGGCTGCCGCTGCCTGTGGTTGTGTCTCCAACTTGGCTATTCTTGAACCAAAATTTCTGGAAGTCACTCTTCATGAAACAGATGGACAGTTTCATGTTCAGCAACTTCTTTAAAGAGTTCTTCTTTTGAGAGTCTTTGCAAGGCTTAGTGCACCTCTCCACATCCATAGCAGATAATGATTTCGCTCTAGGCTTAGTCGTGGCAGTTGAAGGCTCACTATTTGATGATATGGTGACAGATTTTAAGGATTCTGGGTTCCCCGAAAAGGGTAAAATAGGATGAGGTAATTTCCACACTGGCTTTTCTGAAGTCTGTTTAGTCATATCAAAGGAGGACAACATACCATGGTTTTGGGCACACAAATGTCGAAGGTGATTTCTTTCTAGACCCTTCTCTGAATTGTTTTCTTCATTTGAGGGATAAGAAATTTTCTCCACCAGCTCCTCTGAGGCAGCTTTTTTAAGTACTCCTGCAGCAGGCAAGCTGTGTCTCTGAGGTTTTTTGGGGACAATTCGTGAGGAACTTTCACCTTTTATTATAGATTCTTTTTGCATTTGAGGGGCAGACGCTTCCAGGTTACAGGCAGTAGGCAAATGTTCATTGCAAGTTAATTTTAGTTGCTTAGGCAGGCTCATAGATAAAGTACTGCATCTTATAAAACTGGTCCCTTTGTCCATAGCAAGTGACATACTGGAACCATCTACCGTCTTGGTGTCAGAACTCAAATTACAATCTGTTTCTATTTTTTCAAAGGAAGATGTTTCATGACACATAACTTTCTGTGGATTGAGTAAATTTTGTCTGTCACTGTTGCAGTCCACATTCAATTCACTTTTATTTCCTGGTTTCACTTTGTCCACCTGTTCCTGGTTACACAAAACATTCTGATGAAGAACACCAATTTTACTGTTTTTCAAACCAGCTTCTAAAGGACAAGAAGGGTTACTGTCTAAATTCTCTGGTTCTTCAGTACTTTCACTAGGAACATCTATATACTTTTGGCGTAACAGACGAGCAGCCCGTGTCTTTCTGGGCTTGGGAGTTGGAAATTTGGGGGTATATGGTACTAAGTGAATTTCTAAGGGACCAAGATCTTTGACTTCTGATTTCTTACTAACTCCATCTGAAGATGGAAAAGTACTTCTTTTATCATTTTCCAGAGTTTCTTGTTCAGATGAATGAAAGCAACTATTGCTTTTTTCACTGCTATGCTGACAAGTTTCATCACTAGGAATCTGTAAGTGGCAGTGGTGATGATCAGGAACTTTTTCAAGGCTGGACAGGGAAGGTGACAGGTCTGCAAACTCAATTCTGAATTGTCTGTTGGAATTATAGCCATCAGTCATTTCTGGGCTGTCTGTGGAGCTGTGCTTCTGTAGGGAAATAAAAGGTGATGCTCGTTGTGTTAAAACATCTTTAAGCTTCTCTTCTAGGATGTTTGCCTTTAAAACTACTGCATTCTGGCTCTTGATTTTTTCAAAGTTAGAATCACATTTACTCCTTGCTTTTATAGCTGAAGAGGACTCATCAATTTTACTATTTTCTAAATTTTCATGCATTTCCAGGGGCTCTAAGATAAGCTGCTTTACACACACATGTTCTCTATTCCCAAGTTTATGGATACACTGAGAATTACAGGAGCACATTGGTAAAATATAATCGCTGCTCTGATGCCCTACATTTTTACAATTAGAGTTGTCAGCATTTTTAGGTAATTCCTGTTTATGCTCTTGCAGGTTCACAATGATTTTCCTTGATGGTGACTGCCCAATGTCTCTAACAGGTGAGCCTTTCAGAACCTTTGGTTTCGGGGCTATTGCTGGTTTGGTTTTCTTTGTTGACTGTGGAACACTAGAAATCACAATATCAGGTTTAGGCGCAACAGGAGGTGGAGCAGGCTTATTATTTGCTACCACAAGCTTTGGCTTGGGGGCCACTGGTGGCTTCTTAATCTCTAGAAAGGAAAAAATAATAATTTGATGACAAAAACAAAAAACAAAACCCAAAAGATGATAAATGATTAAATTTGATAACATTTTTACTTTTTTTGACAAAATGGTGAACTTACATCTTGCTAGGCAGATTATGTTAAAGAGTCAACGTTACTCTCGAAAATTCCTTAAATTGTCCTTCAATTCCAATATACAAAGCTTTGGATAGAGTGTACATTTCTTATCAAGTCCAAAACAGTTTTTCTTCTAACTCTAGAACAGATTACCATATCTTCAGTAGACACTAAATGAGATCATTGGCTTCTGCTTTTGGGACCCTTATAGAAGAAAAGTACTTCATTTGCTGAGTGCTAAGTGAGTGAATTTGCCTAAGTTACATGTAGATAGAACTCTTTAAGTTTGCCTCTCAGTAAGCAGTAGTATTCTTCAACTTCAATGATATACCAGAGTTATATAAATGCTTTTTCTCAAGATTCTACCCCACTAGAACTCCAAAACTATCTTAAAAAGGAATACAGGAATCAAAAATTTTCCGAACTTAAAAACAAAAGTAATTCTTCTGTATTATTCGATTCATTTTAAAGTTGGATTTCTCTGTACAGAAATTGTCATTGGGAATTTTCATTATAATCCTTCCCAGAGCTTTATTTTTTAAAAAGTCATGTGTATAGGTTCTACACCACATCTAATCAATCAGAGATTCTGGGAATACAGCCTGGACACGTGTATTTTAAGTTCCACATGTGAATATACTGTGTACCCTTAATTAATAATGACTACTGTAGTATATTTAAAAGATAACCACACACACACACAAAAGATGACCACAATTTCAATTGTAGCAATCCTCCCTTGACATTATATAAAAAGCACTTAATAAACACCTATTATACAATGCTAGGTTTATACAGACCTGGTCCTATCCTAAAGGTACCTAATAAAAGCCTCACTCAAAAGACCTATAAAATAAAGATATACAGAGCCCGAATATCTGTATTTTTTTTTAAGTTCTTTAGGTTTTTCCACCTAAACTATCTCTTATCACCTAGTCACATTTCCCCAAGGAGACCTAAAGTAAAAATATTTTATCTTATACTTCTTACACTGCATGTTTGTTCCTCCAACAGGATCTAATGCTTAACAAAAACTTAATTTACTAAACAAAAACCATAAATCTTTCCAAATATCTGTTGGACATTAAGTACTTGAATACACAGAGGCTTTGATACTTCATTTAGTGATGATTTTCTTTTCAACAAAGGAAATTAGTCACAACACTTGGGAAGAGATGACAAGAAAGTGTGGGGGGTGGGTAGAGAGAGAGGGAGAGAATAGGGTGCTCTACTTCCTTTTACCAATCATTTTCCCAAACCAAGGTCACACAATGACATATGCCCTCTCATTCAATTCCTGGTATAATGTCATAATAAAGAAGATAAAAAAAATACTTCCAAAATAATTTAATACAAATTCCCAAAGCTACACAATTTCACTTAGCTATTTAATACACATGCTATTACTTTTAAGTAGAAAAAATTGTAAAACCATTCAAAACCTAATGATAAACCTTGTTATAATAGTCTATTAAATTAAACTCTTGACCTATTAAGTCTTAAGGGAAAGTACGATTGCCCTAGGCCTCTTCCCAACCTCCCACCTTACCCAAGATAATGAAAACTGACAAACTGTCATGTTGATTTCATTTTTGTAACCATTCTTAAAACATCTTATCTTTGGGATTTTTGAAGGAATTAAAAAAAAAAAAGTCAGTTTTGCAAGATGGAAAGAGTTCTGGAGATTGGCTGCACGGCAACACGAAGGTATTTATCACTACTGGACTATACACTTAGAAATGGTAAAGATGGAAAATAATGTGTATTTTACCACAACTAAAAAAAACCAAACAAACCCAAAAAACAAAAATCCAGTCTCATCGAACTAATCTTTTACTTTCTGAATCTTATAGCCTGTCAAAAGCTTCAGGGCCATCTAACCAATCAATTTTTGCTTTTTAGTTAAATTGTTTTTTACTCTTTGGTAACAATTTCACTATTTTCTTTAAATGTGCTTTATACACATTATCAGCATATCAGCATATTATACACATATCAGCATCCAAGGGCCATAAATACCTGTTCTCCCTTAGTTTTGTAGAAATTCAAGCAAATACGTATGAGTGGTGGTTGATTCCCGACAAACACAGCATAGCATATGTACCTAACACTTTCAATGCTCACTCACTGAATTAAATAGATGACTGTGAACATTAGCTTACCACTGTTAACTATGTATTGGAGGAAGCAGATTAACATAACTCAGCTGGCTAACCTAATTCTGTGCCTTTGTGAAGATCTGGTTGCCTCAGTTTCCTTACTTGTAAATGAGGGATTTGAACAGATTTCTAAAGCCTATATGATTCTGAGATTATAACTTCTGTGATCCTTGCTTCAGGAGAATCCTTATATTCTCTAGTCCCTTATCTTTATATGATATTTCTTCAGTAGGACTTTGTCAGTCTTCACCATTAGAAGGCAAGCTCCAAGAGAGGAGGCATTTTGACATAATGCTCTATCCCCTGTCCTGAAAATAGAGCCTGGGAATAGTCAAAGCTGCCACATACATACCCTTCAATAGGTCTCAGTAACAGACAATTTCTTTTAAAAAAAAAAAAAATCAATATCCATTTAAATGTAGAATAATATTCTGAAAAGTTAGCAGGAATCAACTTCAGTAGGATTATTAAATGAGTTATTAATCATTAGTAAGAGCAAATATTTAAGTCACTGGTATAGCAATATCCAAAATCCTTTTAATTTATTAAATTTATTAAATTAAATTATTTATTAAACTACATTTATTTAATTTATATTATTATTATTATTATTATTATTATTATTTAGTGGCTCTATCTCGAAAGAAACACAACTCAAAAAATAACAAGTCATTATGGCCTGCTCCTATGTCACTCTTGAAATAAGTGCATGATGTTTGGAAATGAACCCAGCACCTTTGGATCTTAATACTGTAACAACATTTAGACCCAAAAGTGTAGAGCAAAGCAGCAAATCTTTTATTTACACAGCTGTTTGGCTTCAGGGAAAAATAAGGTAAGAAAGTAAAGCACTAGTACCATTTTACTATTACAAACATACGCGTCATCCGTTAGACACAGATGGCTGTGGTTCACATGTGCACACCTTCTTAGCTATTGGCCAGCCCAAAGGCAAAGCACATTAATGAGGCTGTATATGTTTTAAAAGATACAAAATATACACTGATAATTATCTCTCCCTTTTCATATACTGACTAGAATAATTCTAAAGTCTCTATTACGGGCCTACTCTTTCACAGATGCAGAAAAACGAAGAAAGCTCTTCTTCAGGATACATATAACTTAGATGTTCTACATTTATCTTATTTTTAAAAAATGAAGCCAAACCATCCCAAATACATCAGATTAGATTTAATGTAAACAAACACCCCCTCTCCCAACTGCAAATAACACTCTTAATGTTTTAATTAATTTGATTATTGTACCAAAAAGCATCATAAAGAGCTTACCAAAATGATAAACACATAATTTTATAAGAATGGAAACAAAACCCCAGTTCTCTTCCATATTCTCCATTTAGACATGATAAAGAATAAAAAATCTTAACAGACAAAAAGATAGTTAATGTTCTCAGCAAGCCATGGTAAAAACCAAGTAACTCAGCTAAACACAGGAAGCGATCTTTTAAACACCACAAAAATGTCTGTGGATTAACTGTAAAGTTGATAAAATATAAAAGTAGCTTGCATTATTCTAGGGTAATTCAAATGAAAGAATCAAACTTCCAGACTGAGCCCTGAATCAGATTTACTTACTTAAATGCTCCTGGACCTGTTCATTATAAACTGTTAGGACTAGAATTGAAAACAATACATTTAAGGTATGAATATTTTAAATGTGTTTGAAACTCCAAAGGAGGTGAGAGCTAAAATGGCTGGCAAGACTTTTAAATTTCTAAACATTTTAAATTTAAGTGGACTGGGTCAGTAATAAAAATTAAAAGGTGAGGTACAGAAATTTAAGATGAAAATAGTTCACCTCAAGTACGTAGAAAGTCTCCCCTTGGTAACGAAAAGAGTTTATAAACCTTTCACAGTGTATGATAACATATCTCTTATACATACATGTAACATTAAATAGGAAAGATCTGCAATAGGTTCAGGAATACTTCGCTCCTTGCTTTCTTATCCTATTGGCTAACTTTTTACCTGGTTAGCTGTAATCTGATTACACCTAGCAATGCAACACTCCAATATATCTATGATTTTAAAATAATACAAATCAGAACATTGAGAGTGCTGTTTGACAGCTTCAAGTTGCAGAAATTTAAAACAAATGCCATGAAAAGCAAAGAAAAATTGATCATACTTAAGTGCTGATTTTAGAAGCAGCTTTGAGGGGAAGCCTAACACTATTGTACTACAAAATTCTTAATGAAGCGTATTTCTTTAAACATGGGCAAAAGCATAAAGAAAAATCCGCAATACTTAATGCATTATTAAGTTCTGGTTTAAAAATTAACCTATAGTCTTATAAAGTGCTTTTTTTTTAAAGCGCTTTTAACAGTAATTAGCAATTACTTTACTAATCATGTTGGAAAATAAGAACTGTCCCTTAAGACTGTTTAGAAACACAACGCCAAGAAATGCTCAAAATTCACACAAAGGTAAATTACAGGCTTTGTCATCTGGATGAAGAGAAAGGACTATGGGAGGCAGACAGAAAATAAGGCTTCGACTAACCAGGTAGAAACAGAAAAAAAACCCATAAAAACTGGGTGAGGTGAGGAAACCATTGCTATCGACAATTCTACTCCTCTGCTTCTCAGGTAACAGGAAAAACCACCAGGAGAGGAGTCACAATGTCTAAACCTCCGCATCTAATAAGGGTCAGGGTTTCCAGTTGGTACTGGGTTCAAAGCGACTCAGAGCGGTGGCTGAGTTCAACACTCAGGGAACACAGCCCTTTCCTAGAATAACTGATTTCTTAACATGGGAATCTAAACTATTTTCACACGCGAAGCCAAAGTCGCCCAAACTTTGGGACACACGAGCAGATGTTTCCCTCTTCACATTTAGTGATTCACCTGGCGCAGAGCTCCCAATGCGGGTCTCCGTTTCAAGGGAGATCCCAAGAGAGACACGATTTCTAACCAGCCCCTCTGGTTAGGAAGGGTCGAAAATATTCCGCAGCACACGCCGTCTGCTCCGTATTTGCCAGAGCCCTCGGGAAAGGCAAGGGGAACACCGTTAATCCACCCGTGAGGAGAAAGTTGCTCCAGAGCCCGAGACTAGCAGCGCTCGCTAGAAACTTTCCAGCGGCAGCGCGAGCGCCGTCACTTACCCGCGGCAGAAGTCATGATTCCCTGTGCAGCTCGCTTCCCCGTTAGCCCCCCTCAATCCATGCTCCTTTTACAGTCCATTGTTTCAAGAGTTCTCTTCAAGAAGAGAAAAGCTTCTGCCAGGGGCCGCATTCCGTCCGAAGGTCCCGCGGCGCAAGCAGAGCGCCGCACAAAGGACGCGACCAGCTCCAGGGACCCAGCGGCGCTCCCGGGCGCGAGCCGCAGGCGGCGGGCAGGCGAGCACGAGCGCCTCCCAGCAGAGCTCGGGGAGGACTGCCAGGCACGGGCACGAGCAGGGCTCACCGCGGCTTCGCCGGCGCGCGCCCCACTCCAGCTCCAGAAAAAAAAAAAAAAAATCTGTACTTCAGGCGCCCCCTGCTCGTCGCAGCCGTAAAAGGCGGACAATAGCTCCAACCTCCTCCAATCAGTGGGCTCAGGCTTCCTCCCGCTCCTGCCCCTCCCACCCACACGCTCATCCTTTGCTCCAATAAGTGGCCCTGAGAGGGGGCGTGCGCTGCAAAGCATTCTGGGAATTGTAGTTTTCTGGACAGACGGGACAGTCGGTAGCAGACGCCGTGGTGCCGCCTGTTCTCCCGCCTTCATTTCCCATCGTGCTGAGGCGGGTGGCATGGCGGAGAAGGATGACACCGGACTTTGACGAAGAGGTGGTTTTTGAGGTAAGGGGAAAATGGCGGTGGATGTGGATTGCCTTTGTTTGAGACGGACAGGGGGGAAGGCGAAGGGCCGATCCCGGGACAACGGATTGGGTGACGCTCCTGCCAGCCTAGGTCCTCGAATCTCGGCGATTTCTGGGCCTAGTGTTGGTGGCAGCCTGACAGGTGTAGCCCCAGGCACCCTTGCCGCGGCAGCCTCGGCCTCAGGCCCGCCCAGAATTCCCAGCTGGGGCTCCGTTGCTACGCCGGTGGACAGGCGCCCCCTGCTTGTTCCTTCCCGGGGGATGGATATGCTCGCGGGCGTACTCTGCCCGAGCGGGGCGGGGTCCTATCGTGCCTTTTGGATACTCCTGAATACAACTTAGCCTCCCCCTTTTTCGTCCTCGATCTTTTGGGTCAGTATCCAGAAGTGCCTCAGGTCATCTTTCACGGTCGAGGCGTGGCCCTCGTAATGAAGGCAGCAGGTGCCCGTTTTCTAACACGTTTTAAAATCTATGTGTGGGACCTACTGCGAGTATTTAGGACCGAGGCATATCAACATCTAGGTCTAATTCTTTTGTCCTTTGCTGTTGCGCTAGGTGTAGCCCGTTCTTCTGACTCGAGGCTCTGGGTGTGAGTGCTTTTGTGTGGGACTATTTTAAGACGTTCTCTGCCATCTTGAATGAAACACACACGCGCGCGCGCGCGCGCACACACACACACACACACACACACACACACACACACACACACACTATGGCGAGTATTTTGTTGCCACTTATCTATCAGATGCAGGAGAAAATTCACACCCGTTATAGATATATTGCAAATATGTATGCTTTATGTTCACTTATCCAAATAGATTGTAAGAAATTTTTAAAAAGAAATGGCCTATTCCATACAGTGAGAAAGCGAGGCACTAAGTGCAGAATGATAAATGTTGAAATATGTATAAACTGTCGTTGGAGGATTGATTTGGAAACAGGAGTCTATTCTTGTGGCCTCAGAGAAGCTACACCCAGTAAATGATACCGGAGATAAATCTTGAGCTATGAATCGGATTAGACAGATCGAAAGGAGAAAATGCATTACCGGGAAAGAACTGAATATGCCAAGGTTAGGAGGTGTGAAAGTACCTGGTGTGGATTTTTTTAGGGGCATGAGTGGGAGGGTCGCTATATAAAGTGGCTTCATGTGACTAGAATGTAGCAGTAGTGAAAGATAGGGCCATTTTATCAAAATGAGGAGTGGATTGGAGGAGCTCATTAGGGAAGACAAGTGTTTGAATTTTGGAAATGAGAGAAAAAATGATGGAATAATGGCTTGGACAGATAATTCTAAGGTAAAATCAAGGAAGCAGTTACAGATTGAATGTGGGAGCTGAAGAAGAGACAAAAATGTAGGTTGCTCAGATTTCTAGGGTAAAGAAAACTGGGTGGATGTTATTTTTTTTTACCCTATTTTCTTAGATTTCTGAATATAATAGTAATGAATGCCCAAAGAACATTTCACTATAGAAAATAAACCACAAAATTAAAATTATCTGTTAATCTACCAGCCAAAGATGGCCCCTATTAACGTTATAGTATTGTGTTCTTACAGACTTTTTTTATGCAAATGTATGTTTAATGTGTGATATTTTTTAAAGCAAAATGTATCATACGTAGAATTCTGAATGTATTTTTCACTTAAATTTATCATGAGTCTAACTATTCATTACTCTTTGAAAATATTGTTAATAACATAATATCCCTGCATGCATGTTTATCATAATATAACCATTTTCCCCTTATTGGATAATTATATTGTTTCAAAATAACCATTGTATCAACACTGATATGATTCCATCTTTAACTGCAACTCTGATTTTTCCTTAGAATAATTTCTAGAGGTGAAACTAATGGGTCAAAGGATATGACAATTTTTTAAGACTTATATAGAAAGGTTATACTAATTTATGTTTCCATTAGGAATAAGAGCATTGATTTCACCAAATCCTCAGCAACAGCCTTCTTAGTTTCTTTTAATCTTTGATAATTTGATAGGAAAAATAGCATTCCATTGTTCTAGTGTATATTTTATGCATTTATTGGAACCATTTTTATTTCTTTACTTGCCTGTTTCTTTTTGTATTTTTTTGTCCATTTTCCTATTGGATGCTAGCTTCTTAAAAATTGACTTGCATGAGTTCTTCATATGTTACTTAGACCTTGTAAGAAATTGTAGAAAATTTCTTCCAGTTTGCTGTTTAATTGACTTGCCTTTTGTCATGTACATTAATCTTTTCTGTAGCATAATAGTAATGAGGAAAGTGTACAAATCATAAGTGTGTGCAGATTGATGAATTTTAACATGTTGGATACACCAATGTAAGCAGCAGCAGCCAGATCAAGAAACTGAACATCACCATCACACCAGAAGCTACCTCTTATTTCCTTTGTCAGTTCTGCCCACTTCAGATATAACCATTATTCAGACTTGGAATAACGAACTTAATTTTGTCTATTTTTATAGTTTATACACTGTGCAATTCTATTTGTATATCTCTTTTTTGGCTAACTTTTTTTCTTTCTGGTTTTGTTAGATTCATCCATATTGTCATGCGAGCATTTGTTATTTCTCCATAGTATTCCATGTGAATGTATGACAGCTTTTTAATCCATCTTACTGTTCATGGTCTTTGAGTAGCATCCAATCGGGACTATTATGAATAGTGCTGCTTAGTATGTATGTTTTGTTGAACGTATTTCTTTATTATTATTACTATTCTTATTTTAAGTTGGGGCAGAGAGAAAGGGAGAGAATTCCAAGCAGGCTCCACACTGTCAGCCCATGGCAAGTCTCGAACTCAGGAACCATGAGATCATGACCTGAGCAAAGATCAAGAGTTGGATGCTCAACCAACTGAACCACCCAGGCACCCCTTGTTGAACATATTTCTGTTGTATATATATTTAGAAGTGAAATTACTGAGTCATAGGAAATGTATATGTTTACCTTTTGTAGGTACTGCCAAATATTCCAACCCAGTTATACCAGTTTATACTCCTCCCAGCAGTCTATAAGAGGTCTAGTTGCTCTACATCCTCACCAACACTTGCTAGTATCAGTCTGTTTTTTTTTTTTAAGTGTATTTATTTATCCTGAGAAAGAGAGACAGTGCATATGTACACTTATGCACCTGTACCTAAGAGGTGGGGAGGGGCAGAGAGTTGGAGGGGGAGAATCCCAGGCAGGGTCTGTGCTGTTAATTAGCATTTTCCTGATAAGGAAGTTGAGAGTCTTTTTTATATGTTTATGACCCCACCCATTGTTTATCTACTTTTGAAAAGCTAATTCCAGTTTTTTGCATATTTTTCAATTGGGTTAATCTCTTTTACTGATTTAAGGAGTTCTTTACATATACCTGATACAAGTCCTTTGTTGGATATGTGTACCTCAGATATCTTATCTCAGGATATATGTAGCACTCTCTTAATTGTGCCTTTCAGTGAACAGAAGCTCTTAACTTTCTTATAATCCAATTAAACCTTCTTTTGTAGTTAGTACTTTTAAAGAAATATTTGCCTACTTTAAGGTTACAAATGTATTTTCTCTCAAAGCTTTATTTTACCTTTTGCATTTAGATCCGTCATCCATGTGGAACTGAGTTTTGTATGGTATCAAGTAAAGGTCAACATAATTTGTTTTTCAAATAGATGTCTGGTTAACCTGGCATTTACTCAACTGACCATTCTTCCACTGAACAACCATGTTGCCTTTGTAATAAATTAGGAAACCTTGTATGTGTGGCTCTATTTCTGGATGCTCTCTTTTCCATTGGCCAATTTGACCATTCTTATGCCAATAACATTATTTTAACCACTATAACTTTATAAAAAATGTCTGATCGGATAAACCTTTCAGCTTTATTTTCCTTCAAGGTTGCTTTGGCTATTTTTGGTCCTATGCATTTCCAAGTAAATTTTAGAATCAACTGGTCAATTTCAGTTAAGAAAAAAAAAGGCTGAGATTCTGATTGGGATTGCTTTGAATCTATTGATTGATTCAACAGATTCAATTGATTTGGAGAGACTTGACATCTTTACAATACTAAATCTTCCAATTTGTGAACATTTTTACTCTCACCTTCTAAATGAGGCAGTTTCTCATCTCTGTGTTCTAGAACTGATTTTACAAACAGGGAATATAGGGGAGAAAAATAATTTTCCCTCTACCCTTCTACTTCTTGGCTGAGAACCCTGTATTAAAAGATACATTAACAGAGAAAAACAAACAAGTTTATTAACATGTATACCTCATTTGTTCATGGGATATACTGTGAAAAACCAGAGCTAGACAATATTTAAAGCAGTAAAAACAGATTTTAATCCTGGCTATCACAATAGGTGAAAAGAGACCTCAGTGAGAACCAGACTTAGTTGCAAATATAGCCTGGGCAAGAGGGAATTTAATTACTAAGAGGAAACACTGGGATAAGAGGGGTTTTGGGGAGCCTGGGTGGCTCAGTCAGTGAAGTGTCCGACTTCAACTCAGGTCATGATCTCGCTGCTTGTGGGTACGAGCCCCTCATCGGGCTGTGTGCTGACAGCTCTGACAGCTTGGAGCCTGGAGCCTGCTTCGAATTCTGTCTCCCCCCTCCCCTGCCACTCACATTCTGTCTCTCTCTCTCTCAAAAATACATAAACATTAAAAAAAAAAAAAAAGAAGAGTGGTTTTGGCTAAACTGATCTAATAGAATAATTCTTGCTAAAGACAGGGGTGGGGTGGGTGTTGGTTGGACATCAACCTGGGTGGGTGATAGAAAATGAGGAACCCAGTATCTATCAAGGTTGTTATGCTCATGAAGCTGAGAACACATGATCACGATCATAAGCAACAACGTAAGAGTCAGGAAACCATCACATCTGCCTCTCGATAACCCACAAAGCTGGTACAGTGGTACTGGAACTCAGAATCTATCCACTGTCTCTACCGCAACTGCCTCTGCATTACCAGAAAGCTGGTAACACATATTGGAACAAAGGAAAGAAGGAAGGAGGAAGAGAGAAAGAAAAGCCCACTTATATCTAGAATCCTAGCTGCAAGATAATTTGAGAAATCTTACATTTAGCTTTCCTGTCTCTTAAACCTCTCCTACCCTAAGAAAATTTGACTGGATATTTTTGGTGTATTTGTTTTAACACTGTTGTTTTAATGATTTTTAGAGTCAGAAGTCAAACGCATTTATGTCTTAAGACTTACTCAGGGGGCGCCTGGGTGGCTCAGTCAGTTGAGCAACTGACTTCGGCTTAGGTCATGATCTCACGGTTTGTGAGTTCGAGCCCCGCGTCAGGCTCTGTGCTGACAGCTCAGAGCCTGGAGCCTGCTTCTGATTCTGTGTCTCCCTCTCGCTCTGCCCCTCCCCCACTCATGCTCTGTCTTTCTCAGTCTCAGAAATAAACATTAAAAAAAATTTAAAAAAAAAGACTCAGAATGTCATATGCTACATTAAAATTAAAATTTTAGGGGCGCCTGGGTGGCGCAGTTGGTTAAGCGTCCGACTTCAGCCAGGTCACGATCTCGCGGTCCGGGAGTTCGAGCCCCACGTCGGGCTCTGGGCTGATGGCTCAGAGCCTGGAGCCTGTTTCCTATTCTGTGTCTCCCTCTCTCTCTGCCCCTCCCCCGTTCATGCTCTGTCTCTCTCTGTCCCAAAAATAAATAAACGTTGAAAAAAAAAAATTAAAATTTTAAATTTTAAGTCAAGCAGAGTTTTGGAAAGTACTCCCAACTATATCCTTTTCCTACCTAACACTGTTTTTTAAGTGCCTTGATTTAATATCAATTTCCTGGAGTATTGGTAACTCTACTATCTTTTCTTATAATATTGACCCAGAGGTCATCTTTGAGTGCTGCTACTTTGGGAGGACCAGGGCTACACTGAAAGATGATGTAGTAGAGAATTAAGACAGAAAAGAAAGTGAGATTCCCAGGTCCAGGTCCCAGTCCTTGCCCCAGAATCTGACCTTCTTTTTATCAGTACTAGACTCCAAATATACCTTCAAAGTTAATTCCGTTATCTTGGAACCTAACAGCCCCAAGAGGCTCCAGTGGAAAGGAGTGGAAAGCATAACCTCAGACTTGGACCTCTCAGGCAGAACAACAACAGGACAAAGTTTCGAAAATGATGAACAGCATGTCTAACATGGGTACTCTGCAAAATGAATACTGAAATGCCAATATCATCATTTTACTCTGTAATTGTTATCTGTAAGATCTTTAGAGAGTATGTAGCCTCTATTGGCCTTAGGCAGGTGTTATAAAGTTCTGATGTTGCTCTTTTGTAGCTTTCAGATTTTTTCATTATAAATTAATTGTAGAACTTTGAGCCATTCATCCTTTTTTGAATCCTTCCATGCCCAGAGCAAAGAGTACCTGAAAATAAGAAGTTTTTATCTGAAGGACAAATATTTCTACCTCTTTGCATTATTTGTAGTGTATCTAAACCATTTCTTTGTAACTACACTATAGGGACAAAGTTGTCCTCAAGGGACTCTTTACTCTTTCATATCTGTCCACGATAACCCTATTTCGGTGGCTGAATTCTTTGGTTTTTGTTGAAATTCATTCTCTTTTCCTTTGTTCATGACTGGGAAAGCTAATTTTTGCACCTCTTATCTCTATCTCTTTCCCTCCTACGTACTTCTCAGTAAATTATTAAATGTTAGCTCTTTGTTGCCATTATGTTCAGGTGTACCCCTCCCCCTCCCCACACTAAGTCAGATAAATGTGAGATGGCTCTCATCCAATCTCTCACACGTAAAAGTCAGTTTAAAAAATCCTTCCTTACTTGAGAGATTCTCCTTTCTTTATGTTACTTTTATACATTTTAATTTTAAAAATTTTAATTCCAGTATCCTTTCTATATTTGAAGGTTAAATATTATTTGTAGATTCTTTCTATTTGCACTATTGGTTTGACTAATGGAAGAAAATTGTTTTTTGTCTGTGAATGTATATATTGACAGTATTTGGTATTTTGATAATGGAATTGCTATCTGGAATAATTATAAAATTTAAGGTATTGTTGTGTCATCTCATTTTCACTTAAAATTCATCTTCAGTTTTCTGCGGTACATAAAATTCCACAATTGTATAAAATACTCTACTTCTAAATAGTAGCTGAGCTTGGAAGCATAGCAAAACTCATGCTTTTATCACTATCTGAAATTGAAAGAATACTTATTAATGAGTTGTTAAATTAGAACCCTATTGACATAAAAGATTAATCATTAAGGCCAAAGCTAGTTTATTACCAGATGTGCAATAATAAATTTGTTTGACACAAGCTATAAAAATTATTCTTGGGGAACAAGTCTTTGCTTTTTTCTGTCTGGGTGATATTCCTTCCATTTTGGCTTCACATATCTGCAGATCTCTAATGAGGATTTTAACATCTAAAAAAGTAAAATAAAACCAATGAAACAACAGATTTGGGGCAAAAAAAAAAGAGTTTAACATTAAAAAAATTAAAAAAATTTTTTTAATGTTTATTTTTGAGAAGAAGTGGGGGAGGGGCAGTTGAAAGAGGGAGAGAGAGAATTCCAAGCAGGCCCTACCTACACTGTCAGCACAGAGCCTGACATAGGGCTTGAATGTACAAACTGAAATCATGACCTGAGCTGAAACCTAGTCCGATACTTAACTGACTGAACCACCTGGGTGCCCCAGTGCTTAAATTATTTTTATGGTTGTCTTGGTATTTTTACACAGTTCTATTAAAGGCTTTCTTTTTTTTTAAAGTTTATTTATTTTATTCTCTACACCCAGGTTGGGGCTTGAACTCATAAGGTTGAGTAAATAAGAGTCAAGCCCTTAGAGTTCTCCATTAATTAGGAAATCTAGGAAGAGATTCGGCTCATTTCCAGTCCATTTTTAGATCAGGAACTCTTACTCAATTTTAGTTTTCTTGGTTCTGTACCAGTGTTTCTGTAGTTCCCAAAGTTGGAATTTTGTTGACTAATCCACACCATTAATTTCATGTCTCTTTAACAGCTTTATTGAAGTGGATTTTCTACTTCTATATATATCTTGCCCTATCCTTTTAGTTTCACTCTTCCTTACAGATTCTCCCTTTCTGATGAAAGTGCATAATACATCATTTTGAGAGAAAAATCTCTCCTTTCTCTCTTAAGGGAACCACAAATTCTTTTTCTACTCTTTTTATTATCATTTGGGATAAGGAAAAAAGACAATAAGGTTGGATGTGATCTAATAATATCCAGACCTCATTCTAATGTTTATCGCATGCTCTTCTCACAACATGTTGCCTGTGTGTTTGACTTGGTTCTAATTTTTTTTTAAATAGTTAAAAATGAGTTTTACTTCCTCACCTTGCTTCTGCCCTGCATCCAATAAATGCCCATTATATGCCAGTTCATTCATCAGATACTAAATGATATTAAGGGTAGCATCAGAACTAGGGAGCACTCAATCCACCACTGCTACCTTCCTTTCTCTTAGTTAAGACCAAGTCATTGTCGTTCTTTATATTTAATCAGTTGAGTGTATAAGCTGTGCAAGTCAGTTTTCTCCCTTTTCATCTCTTCAAGCTTTTTTTTTTTTTGATGGATAGATTTTGTTTTGTACTATATACAATTGTACTTAAGTACATTTGTGCTATTGTATGGAAAAAATGTGAAGTCACTCTTTAAAACTTTTTGTTGTGTATAACACTTCATATGATTAATTGGATAAGATTGATTTTGATTGGAAAATCTTAGAAGCCTGCAGCCAGGAAAATTTATGAATATAAGTCTTACCTGCTGCTAGTTTACAAAAAATTTTTAAGTAAACATAATTATTAAGTAATATCCTTTAAAGGCGTTTAAAAACCCCTACTCCTTCTATTACTTCTGCAGTTACTGAGTGGTAGTGAAGGAATTATGTTGAGGTTTTTTTCAAAGAGCTGCTTCTGATTGGAAAATGCTTAGTAATGATGAAGACACACCCTCCAGTTCAGTGGCCATTTTGTAGTGTGGTTCTTCTGGAGAAACAAGTGGGAACCATCAAAGAAAGAAGTGTATGGATCAGAAGAATATGGGCAAAAGGCAATAAATTTTTCATCTAGGTCAATTGGAGAAATTATAACTATGCTGTCCGTGAGTAGTTTAATTAGTAAGACCAATTTTTCTGGATGCTTTTAGCTTACTTAATCTTTTTGATTTCTGTGATTAGATTTGCTTTGCTCATATTGAGGAACAATTAAATTAAAGCTTGGATTCAGGGCTTTGGGTATAGTAATTTAGAAGTTACATTGAAATATGTAAACTACAAAAAGTATTTCCTGTTATTTTATAATTAATCTTGCAAGGTACTTTTTATGGTATTATCTATCCAAGGTTTAAGGTTGGGGGTAGGGGAAGCAGTGAGTAGTTATTTTCAAATTATGCTTTCTGATTGTGTACTGATTTAAAGATGAGTGAAAAGTCTGTAGGAATTCAGTATATTGACAATATAATTAATTGTAACGGGTAAATTTATTTTCCTTTATAGAGTTAGTAAATTATGACAATTTTAGCTCTTTATATCTAAAAGCATTTTCATTAAAAATAGAGAAAACAGCTACCTTGCATAATTTGGTAATGACAGTCTTCCTCATGAGCTTATTTTGTGATGTTCTGCAGTTAGCCTGGAAAGAAATAAGGAAATAATAGCAACTAACAACAGGAATTCCTCCTTTTCCATCATATTTTCCCAGAAAATTGCTGTTTTACATGTAATAATTACATTTATACCTATAGCTATAAGCTATATTCAAGGAGAAAAGACTTCTAAAATATTTTTAATAGCTAATAAATAATTGTTTCCAGGCAAATATCCTCCATCAAAGCCCTTAATTATAGAAAATCTTTTTTTCATGAAGATTTTGTTTTGAATAAAAGATCTTTTAGAGATTCCTTTGGCATGGCAGAAACTTTTAAAAATATATAACTTACATTACAGTACTTTCTTTTCTGAAGAAATTAAAAACAGATATAAATCTTTAAAGAAAAGTTACCTGTAAGTAATTTGATAGATTGTTTTAACAAGGGACTGGAAACAAAGCCTTCTAGGTAAGCACAGGTTTATTATAAATTGAAGTCTTCATTGACAAAGTCACTCCTACATTATACACTTTCATATCTCTGTGCCAATGCCTCCTGTCTTCTACTGCCTTCTGTTAGTAGCTAACTGCCTTTTCCTACTGCTTCTTGTGTTTAATAATGGACTTAAAGAGATCAGATGACATCTGACATCTGACAGCAGTTAGCATTTGATATTTTACTGACATTTTATTTTTTTATTTTTTATTTTTTTTTTCAACGTTTATTTTTTTATTTTTGGGACAGAGAGAGACAGAGCATGAACGGGGGAGGGGCAGAGAGAGAGGGAGACACAGAATCGGAAACAGGCTCCAGGCTCTGAGCCATTAGCCCAGAGCCTGACGCGGGGCTCGAACCCACGGACCGCGAGATCGTGACCTGGCTGAAGTCGGATGCTTAACTGACTGCGCCACCCAGGCGCCCCTTACTGACATTTTAAATAATGGAACTGTGTAATAGTTGACTAGATGATTAATCTTGATATAGACAAGTGCACAGGATCATTCTATTCATTTGCTAAACTAACAATTCGACACCTTTTTTATTAGGCCTTACACTGGGCACCTTTTTCCACACAAATAACACATGAATGTATTCTCATTATGAAAAAGTCAAATAATACAGGGAAAGCATCAGCCCTCCCTTAATCTTCATTTTCTTCCTAGAAGTAACCACTCTCCTCAGTTTTCTGCCAGATCATTTTCAGTGCAATTATATTCATATATACACATAAGCAAATATATACTCATAGTACACATAGAAATGTTGTATAATATCTATAGGATCAATGCCTAGTAGAATTGCTAGATCAATGGATACGTTAATATTTTTATATACTCCCATTAATGGCATCTGAAGTATCTTTTTCCTTATACCCTTACCAACACTATACATGACCAAACTTAAGCGTTGCCAACTATCAGGTTGAAATTATATCTTTGTTTGAATTTGCGCTCCTTCGATCAAGGGTAAAGTCTAGCATGTTTTTATTTGTATTCACCCATTTGTGTATTTTTTTTCCTTTGAACTGCCTCTTTATATCCTTTGCCCATATTTGTAGTTTTTAATATTTTCTTATTGGATTATATGGTTTTATCATAAAGAAATTAGTTTTATCATATGTTGGCCATATTTTCTCTTAAGTGTCATAAGAGTTGTTTTAAAAACTCAGTGAGATAGCCTTGAGAATAATTTGGAAGAATAAGGTACTGTTGTTTTTATAGTCCCAGGATTCTTTGCAGCCAGTTTCAAGGTTTGTGTAATCTGAGGTAAATACATACGAATTATAACTTATCTGAAGAAAAATGATTGGGAATAAAAGTAGGTATTATCGGGAGAATTATGCTTTGTTGAATTTTCTAACTTAATCTGTTAGATAATTTTTAAATTACAAGTCCAGTTTCTGGTTAAAAAAAACACAACTATATAAAATACTGTATTAGACTGAGTTAATGAATTTATTTACTCTAAATTAGTTGCAGCGTAGTGAAATAAATAACAGTTTTGGCTCTCTGTTGGCTTGTGTAGATTCAAATTCTGGCTCTCTTATTTCTGTGACCTTGGCTAAGTTACATGTTCTTTCTATGTCATAGTTTTTCTCTTTTCTCAAACAAGCTCTGCCTCATACAGTTATCATAAAGGTAAAATGAGTTAACACATAAAATGCTTAGAAATGTGCCTGGTACTTAGAAATAAACATAGGTAATCAGTAAATGTTTGGTGCTGCTGTTTGGGGACGAATTAGTGGGGGAGAGAATCAACCCAATAGATGTGAACTGACACTAATCATTCTCCTGTGAGAAGAAAAGTGCTTCTCAGTAATATTGAACAGAATCCACAGCCTCCACTGACATTTCCAAACCAGAGATAAACACTGTTGGAACCTATGAAATGAGCCGGTGGAGCAGGTCAAGGACCGTTTCCGGACTCCCCCCTGCTTGTGGCCCCCATAGCCTGTGGGGAACTGCAGCACTGGAATACTTGCTTAATTTTGTTTGTGTGATCTTGATCATGTTTGTGCCTGCTATGGCTCTATCACACTTGGTGAGTGGATTTCTAAATTGATAATCTATCGCCTGTAGATTATTTTTCCTCTTTGCATTTATACCTGAAAATTTCCCTTTGGTTTTTGCTTGAATTATTCCCGATTGTACTTTGTTAACCCTAAGATAATAAGTATAGAACTCTTTTAAGAATGAGTAAACAGAAAAGTCATGGAGCCTAAAACAATTCTATGAAGATTTGGAGTTGCCACACTCCAACAAAGTATATTCACAGAAGGGGAAAAAAAATCCAGATTTGTGTTTCCAGATTAAAGTGGCTATAGTTCTATGAAACCTAAAGCCACCAGTGAAGGGGGAATAATTTAATAATTTGAGATGAGGACAACCTGAAGAGAGGAAACAATACCCCTGAATTAAAAATTGTACCATGGGGGCGCCTGGGTGGCGCAGTCGGTTAAGCGTCCGACTTCAGCCAGGTCACGATCTCGCGGTCCGTGAGTTCGAGCCCCACTTCAGGCTCTGGGCTGATGGCTCGGAGCCTGGAGCCTGTTTCCGATTCTGTGTCTGCCCCTCCCCCGTTCATGCTCTGTCTCTCTCTGTCCCAAAAATAAAAATAAACGTTGAAAAAAAAAATTTAAAAAAAAATTGTACCATGCAGGATCAGCATTTTGGACCTTAAGTGAATAAAATCTGATAAATAAGTATGTTGTTAACCATGTCTTTTACTTTCTGTATTCTGATGCATTGATCATCTCAGGACCTTACTGACCCTGGAGGGATTGCCGCTCCCAGAGTTAACCAATTCCTAAGAGATAGCAAACTGTTCATCTAGGTAACACACCTCTCACCTGGCCACGACGCATCTGCCCTAATCATCACAGGGTCAGATACCAGACCTCACTAGGGACAACCCCTATGCTTCAGAGCCTGCTGAAATTATGCAGACTAGCCAGTTTTAAGCCTGCTTCCCTTGCCTTGCTTATTCCTTCCCAAAGAAACCACAGTAAAGGCCGTGATCCATAATTTCCTCCCTCTTCCCTCCTGACCAACCCTGGTGCTGCCCACCATGACCTCCCCTTCCTCATGGCATGGCCTGCCTCCATCTTTTGAGATCTATGAATATAACTGTCTTTCCAATGGCAGTCATCTCCTGATCTGTTGGCCTTACCTGAGCAATGAAACTTATATTTTAAAACAATAAGGGATACCTGGCTGGCTCAGTCGGTGGAGCATGCAACTCTTGATATTGGGGTCGTGAATTCAAGCCCTATGTTGGGTGTGGTCCTTACTTTAAAAAAAAATAAATAAATGAAAGAAGACTTCTTCTAGATACCCTTTTTCCTCAGAGACAGTTTTATGTTATTATTAAGGGTGTAGGCTTTGGACTCAGACCAAAGCTGGGTAGTCTTACACTATTTAACTTAGCCACGTTTTTGACTTCATATGCCCTAATTTCCTTCTAAAATGGTAGGAATAGTAATAATTTCGCTTTAGAAGTTTGTTGTTGAAAGTAAAGTATTATAGGGGCGTCTGGGTGGCTAAGTCAGTTGGGCATCTGACTTCGGCCCAGGTCATGTTCTCATAGTTCGTGGTTCAACAGCTCAGAGCCTGGAACCTACATCAGATTCTTTGTCTCCCTCTCTCTCAGCCTCTCCCCTGCTCACACTCTGTCTCTCTAAAAAATAAACATTAAAAAAAATTTTTTTTAAGTAAATAAAGTATTATAAAACATCCTTAACTTAATGCCTACCATATAAGCAACTCAAGAAATGTTAACTTTCTTTACTATTACTCTATTTTCCAGCTTCGGCTCTACTCTTTTCTGAAATATTGGCCTCTTGTAAGGCCTTCTTATCTTCTCATCCTCTGTATTACCTCTAGCTGATCTCATCTACTCAATATGTTCCCATACCTGTACCCTACTATGTGGGTTTACCACCATACCTATTTGCTAAAAGCTCAGATCTGTGCGTTCAAACTGGGCCACTTTCCTGATCTCCAGATATTTTAGGTCTAAATTATTCACATTTGAGTATCTCATAGGCTCCCTCTTCAGCCTTGTTGTGCTGCCACTATTTTATATTTCAGTAAATAACACCACCTAATTGTCCAAACCAGAAATCTAGGAGTCACCTTGCCCCCCTCTGTTGCCCGCCACTTTCAAGCATAAATGGGTAGTAAATTTGAAGAGACGGTATTCACAAACTAAAGAGTGTTTATTACATTTTGAGAAAGGGAGTAGGGGTGAAGGGTAAGATAAAGGTATTTCTCATTTCATGTCTTTTTGTGTTGTTTGAAATATTTATTTAAAAATAGCAATATGGTCAAAAAAATTTTTTTGTGAAATTGAACAATTGAATTTCCTTTTATAGCATAAAAACAGTTAACTTTTTCTTAAATATTCCCAGAGAGAAGTTAATGGCAGAAAAGTTCTATAATTCTAGTGCCAGACATATAGAAGGTGCTCAATAAATATTTGATTAGTGATAAATGAACAAATTGATGGTTGGATTGCCATTTGTTTTCCCTTTCTAGCTAAGTGATTTTTCTAGTGGAATGCCGCCAGCACCCAGTCAGTGGCATCTAGAAAACAGCAGATAGTTGGTGAGAAACCAGAATCAGAATTTGACCAGTAGTTGTTGTAGACTACAAAGGGCTTTCTAAAAGTGTGTCTGTGAACAGCTCCTTCTGGGAAAGAGAGGGAGAGAGTCCATAGGGTACATAAGAACATAAGAGTTAGTGTGAAAGAGCATCTGCGGTTCTTAGCCTGACACATGTGCCTGGTTGTAAGCCTATAGCATTGAGATGTGCCCATAACCAAACTTTGCTCTTGATGGCTGGTTAAAATTTCAATGCATAAATTCAGATGTAGTTATTTTGAACATAACTCATTTCACTCTTAGAATGCCTATTGAGTTTTAGATTACAAGTCATGGAAAAATAAATAATTTTCCATTTAGGTGTTTACTTTTTAAATCTATCATTCTCCCAAAATAAGAAGTGAGGAAAACAGCTGTTGGGCTACTTAAGTTTTGTCAATTTTTCAATCTATGATTGCTCATATTATAAAACAACATTTCTCAACCTTAGCACTATTGACAGTTTGAGCTGGATGCCTCTTTGTGGGGCTTGTCCTATGCATTGGAGGATGTTACATAGCATTCCTGATCTCTGCCTACTAGATGCCAGTAACATTCCTCCCCTCCTCAGTTATAACAGCCAAAAATATCTTCAGACATTGGAGTTGGGGGATGGGTGCAAAATCTAGTTTGAGGACTACTGTTCTATATAGGAACGTACTGTTTGGTTTTTGTTTATGTTTTTTAACTGTCTTAATGGTATTTTTAAAACATGGCTCCAAAAATCACAAAATTGTGACTTTTTATTCCACAAACTTTTAATTAGTTTGTGGAAGGTAAATATGAATAATTGACTTTGACAGGCAATTAGTCATTTATTTGTGACTAATAAGTCACAAGACTGGTAAGTCTCCACTAAGACTGGTTACTTAAAATCTTATTGCTAGAGGATACCTTTGACATTTGTTATCCTTGGTGGGAGTATTGAGTGACCTGGGCATTGTTGTAGAAAGTTTGCAAATCCAAATATTTGCCCAATGTTATATGAATACTTTTTATGAATACATAAAATATCACATACATATGTTGCAGTGGGTTAATTGGTGCTAGTATAATTAACTCAGAAATTCATTTAAAGATGAAGCTAAATTAACATTTGCTTTTTGTCATATTCTCTTTCAGCAGATATTACCATTATATGGAAATTTGCAAAGACTTGAGTGTTCTAGTCTAAAATTTAATAAGCTTATCTTTTTCCCAGAGTAAAATAATAAATGGAATTTTCTCAATTTTACATTTTTCTGCCATATTATTTTCTTAAATCTTTTATACCAGACTCTAGGAAAGCCTGGCATCTGATTTTTTAAAACTTATAATGGACTTTTCAAATTATACATAAAAGGAGAGAATAATACCGTGAAAGGTCTCTATACCCACGACCCAGCTTCGGCTTGAACAGCTGTTAATATTTTGCTAAACTGTCTTATATGTTTCTCTCCCACCCCCACCTTTTTTTTTTTTTTGGAGTATTTTATGAGACTGATGCACTGCCCACTGTGCCAAGAGGGCCACTTTCTTGGAGTATTTCAAAGCCGATCCCAAACATTACCTGATTTTACCTGTAAATTCTTTAGTATGCATCTCTAACAGACAAGTGTGCTCCCTTCTTTTTTAAATGCTAACTCCAATATAATTATTTAATAAAATTAGTAATTCCCTAATAATTGTCACCAGCCAGACCTAATGACCGGACCTTTACTATTCACCTGCTTGTACTCACTGACCTTTGTCCCACAGTTTTCCTTACGCTCTTCTTTCCAGCTTATATCTCTGAAGTCAGGCAAAAGACCAAGGGGCATAGCATCCTGTGATAGAAACTGGAACTACTCCTTAAGCAATAAGGACTGCCTGGACAAACAATTCTAGCCAGCCCAGACCACCTAGACCAGCTTGAATTGAACCCCCAACTCATGCCTATGCAGGTGGACCATGGATGGAGTGACCCATAGAGTGACTGTCAGTTACCTTTACCTCATTGTAATGACAAAATCTCTGCCCAAGGAGAAGCACAGCCTCATTTACATAACCT
Source organism: Prionailurus bengalensis (assembly GCF_016509475.1). Classification (NCBI taxonomy): domain Eukaryota; kingdom Metazoa; phylum Chordata; class Mammalia; order Carnivora; family Felidae; genus Prionailurus; species Prionailurus bengalensis. Next base: position 116,489,061 of record NC_057358.1, read on the forward strand.
AGGGTACATGTAAAGGCATGCTTCCTTAGGATGCATGTGCCACTTGATGCTTGCCTCTAAGTGATGACAAGGCTCCCCTATCTAAATATTCATTGTAATCCTTAATAAAAGAAACCCATTCACCCTTGCTCAGGGAGTCAGGCTTTGGAAGTTATTCCCCATGCCTCCTTATTTGCTGCAAATAAAGTTTCCTTTGTGTGACAACTTACCTGTTGTAGTTCTATATGTGACTCATCAAGGAGCAAACTCACGTTTAGTTAGATTACAGTATCACCTAATATCTAGCCTGCATTGGGATTTCCTCGAGTATCTAAAAAATGTCTTTTTATAGTTGTTCAAACCAGGATGTAGGCAAAACTCATATATGACATTTGGGTGATATTTGGATGTCCCTTTAGTCTTGAGCAGTTTCCTCCACTTCCTTTATTATATGGCTCATTTGTTGAAGAAACTGAGTAATTTGATATGTAGAATTTCTGTATTCTGACATTGGCTGATTGCATAGGATAAGATGGCATTTGGTTTAACATAAAATTATAATATTTTAACATACCACTTTTTTATCTTGTTTCTCACAGAACATCATGGGGTTTTTTTTGTTTTTTGTTTTTTTTTTAATAATGTTTATTTCTTTTTAAGAGAGACAGAGTATGAGCAGGAGAGGGGCAGAGAGAGAGGGAGACACAGAATCCGAAGTAGGCTTCAGGCTCTGAGCTGTCAGCACAGAGCCCAACGCGGGGCTTCAAACCCAAGAACTGCGAGATCATGACCTGAGCTTAATGCTTCACCGACTGGGCCTGAGCCACCCAAGCGCCCTGATGAATTTTGTTTTACCACTTGAGCAAGTTTAAGAAAATAGCATTCTTATTTTGTACTTAAGGAAGCTGGGACCAAGAGAGGATTTTCCTGAAACATGGCAGCCTATCTGGAAAGTATCAAAACACTCAGTATTTTCTTTGGTAGTTGAAAGCAGTGGTCTTATCAGAAGTAGCATAGAAGGAAGATTTTTAGCAAGGACCTCACCTGTTTTGTTTTGTTTTCTTCCCTATGCCTAGATATTGCTTGGCACATAGAAAATGTTCCATTAGTATTTATTAATGAATGAGTTGCCTAATTTTGCCATTGTTGCCAGGTTGACTATTCCTACTCTGGCCTAGAACCTGGAAGGTTACAACGTATTCTCTCTGTAAGTGTTTAAAGCAGTTCAGAAGAGAGAACCTAATAATAAAAGTATTTTACCCATCACCTCAATTTCTGCACTAGTTTATCTTCCTTTTTAAATGCAAACCAGCAATAATGGTACTGGCACTTGTGCAGAATGCACCACAAATCATGCAGAAAGCAAACAATGCATTAAATGGGTGGTTCAAGCTTTATATATCCATCAGTGTGGGATCTGATATCTTTAATATGTGGGTGGGCATGAAGTGCAGGTAGTCATGGACTTAAATGAGTCATTTTCTTGAAGTGCTTGTTCAGCAAAAATGTTGGGGTTTCCTGTCTATTTTTGTTTATTTTTCTCACAAAAATAGGTTTCAGCCATCACAACAATCTTAGCACAACCAGAGACTCTTGGCTGCCTTTCATTTAGCAAAATTCTTTCTGGTGCTATGATGTGTGTTTTCTGTCAGGCTAAAATTTACAGGAATAGTGAACCACAAGGATTTCCTGAGGAGAAGCTCCCACATGCTGTGTCTGAAGTTTCTCGTATTTCTTTTGGCAACACTATCATTCTACAATACTACAGAATTATAGTTTGAGTCCAGTGCTAATAATTTTTTACAAGAAAACAACTTAACTGAAATATTTATGGTTCTATTTTGCTTGAACCAAGGAAAAAAGTTATAACCAAAAATTACCTATCATCACCTACTCTACCTTGCCCTCTACAAAAAAGAAGTCCCTGGGGCGCCTGGGTGGCGCAGTCGGTTAAGCGTCGGACTTCAGCCAGGTCACGATCTCGCGGTCCGGGAGTTCGAGCCCCGCGTCGGGCTCTGGGCTGACAGCTCAGAGCCTGGAGCCTGTTTCCGATTCTGTGTCTCCCTCTCTCTCTGCCCCTCCCCCATTCATGCTCTGTCTCTCTCTGTCCCAAAAATAAATAAACGTTGAAAAAAAAAATTTCAAAAAAGAAGTCCCTTTTTGAGGCTGCCATGAACCTATAATAATATTTACCATATGAAGCATAGAAATTTCTATGTATTCGTTTATAAATTTAATACCCCAACCTACAAATACAGTGATTAGGGCTGTTGCAACATGGAGCCTGATCTTGTCGTAAAAGAAGAAATACATTATTTTATATATTAGGCCATCACATTTTAATAACTAACATATTTGCCTTTTTCTTTCTTTTTTTTCAAGTTTTATTAAAATGTATTTTGAGAGAGAGAGAGAGAGACCAAGAGCAAGCAGAGGAGGGGCAGAGAAGGAGAGAATCGCAAGCAGGCTCTGCACCAGCCGCATGGACCATGATGTAGGGCTTGATCTCCAAACCATGAAATCATGACCTGAGCCAAAACCAAGAGTTGATAGCTTAACCAACTGAGCTACGCAGGCAACCCCATTTGCTTTTTTCACTTCTCACTCGTGCATAGGGTAGAAAAAGCTTATCTATATGGGTTCATATTCCACATTAAAATCAACCTTTTCTAAACTATCACTTGTTGAGTTTTGTTATGGGTATTCTTTGGTAATACAATTGTCAGAAAAGACTTAAAAATATTCCCTTTCTAGGGGTGCTTGGGTGGCTCAGTCAGTTAAACGTTTAACTCTTGGGGCTCCTGGGTGGCGCAGTCGGTTAAGCGTCCGACTTCAGCCGGGTCACGATCTCGCGGTCCGTGAGTTCGAGCCCCGCTTCAGGCTCTGGGCTGATGGCTCGGAGCCTGGAGCCTGTTTCCGATTCTGTGTCTCCCTCTCTCTCTGCCCCTCCCCCGTTCATGCTCTGTCTCTCTCTGTACCAAAAATAAATAAAAACGTTGAAAAAAAAAATTTAAAAAAAAAAAGGTTTAACTCTTGTTTTGGGCTCAGGTCATTATCTCATGGTACAAGTGATTGAGCCCTGTGTAGCTATTAGTGCAGAGCCTACTGGAATTCTCTGTCTCCCTCTCTGTCTCTGCCCCTCCCCAGCTTGTGCTCACGTGCTCTCTCTCAAAATAAATAAATACACATTTCAAAGAAAAAAAGAATCCAGCTCTCTCCTGTTAAGCCAGGTAGTAAGGAGGTTTGCAAAAATGTAAAACAATCCATCTTGCTCAATACCTTTCTTTTTCATTTTGGAGAAATAGTGTTCTCATTAAAAATTGCATTATTTACATTAATATTGTAATGGGTTTACTGTTCTCTTAAGTAAATTAATAAATATTTTAATTTTTTTAGTTTTAATTTCTAATATGATAAATGTTGTTGGACATCCACAAAAACTCTTTGGGGCTCTCAATAATTTTTAAGATCCTAAAGAGGTTTTGAGACCCAAAAAAATCTGTGAACCGCTAGTCATGATTTGGTTTTCTGAGATCTGTCAAATAGTACACAGGTTACTTGGCAGTTTCAGAGAAAATGTGATGGTAATTTTAGCCCCCAAACACTTTTTTTAAATTAATAAAATAATAATTTTACCAACAATCGCTTTGCACTCTTAAAATTTGCTCAGTTGTGCTATGAGGTCTAATTTGGTCGGTTCATCTTAGTTAATGTTGAGTTTGTTAACCAGGGGATCTTTGTTTTTCATTTGTGTGTTACCATTGGTTAAATACTAAATTTTATTTTGGCTCTAAAGCAATGGAAGCATAAAAATAGAAATAAAACAACAAAATTAAGGATGCAACTCAGAATACTAAAATAAACATTATGAATAAGAGCTTTAGAGTACATACAGTCTGAGTTTATATGTTTAGAAATGGTCTGATTTGTAATAGCAGTCTAAAAAAGTAAAGTGTAAATAAGACATACAATGGTGCCTGGAATTATATTCTATCAGACCTGCGGTACCTTCATCCGTAGTCTCCAAAGATTGTCTACTCTGAAATTTTGTCTAACTAGTTACACAAAGCCATGAAACAAGGCACAGTGATAGTCTTGGCAGGCCAAAATTTTCCAGAACTGTAAAACAGTGCTTTCTAGGGTGAAAGTGATGAATTCTGTCACTAGAGATGGGGAAGAAACCAGAATTACTACAGCATCATTCATAGTTGCCATAGCTCATATAAATGGATGTCACACCTTTGATAAGAACGTTGTGAAACCAACCAAAAAGTTAACGAAAAGTTTTACATTGCTAGAAAAGGCAGAATGAGGTACTGACAGAATTACTGTATCAAATGACACCTCTGGACGTTATTGGTATTATTCAAGGTACATGATTAATGCTGCTATTTTGCAAAAAGTGAAATAGCACGTGTTCCAGATTATGGTGTTTCCAACTGAGTACATATGCTTTAAGTTGATGTGCAGAACACGTATGGAGAACAAAGTATTCATTGTTTCTCTTCTATTTAATTACTTTTAAAATTTTCCGTTTTGTTATTGTGTGAGCTGTGATATGAACTGGAAAAGGAAGGGACTTTGGGGTCAGTGCTGACACTCATCAGCTAAGTGTGGAGTAAGAAAGGTATTAGAATTTGAATGAAAAGAAATTTAGCCCCCATCCCCACCCTGAAGCCTGTTGCCAGAGAACAGTTAGCAATCAGAGTGTGCCTCAAGGTCTTGACTGAGCCTTTAATTAAAACTGGGGTCAGCAAACTAATGCTTTTGGGGCAGATTTGTCCTCTGCTCCTGCCTGATTTTCTGTGGCTGGTGAACTAAGAGTGGACTTCACGTTTTTAAATGGTCAGGGGAAGTATCAAAAGAATGATATTTTGTGACATATGAAAATTATAAGAAGGTCAGTATTTCCATAAATAAAGTTTTATTGGAGCATAACCACACTCATTGTTTTATGTAGTGCTGTGGCTGCTTTTGCACCACAGCAGCAGAACTGATTAGTTACGATAGAGACCATATGGTCTGCAAAGTGTGAAATATTTACTGTCTGGCCTTTTACAGGAAAACTTTGATGACCCTGGAATTAGAGTAACTCTGCTTTGATCCATCTTATTTATTGTTCTTCCCCCAGGGGAGTTCACTTGAAGAAAGAGTTCTGCCTTAAAAAACAAGTTGTGTTGTGTGTTGTTTTTTTTTTTAAGTATGTAAACTTTTCGAAAGGTCAGCCCAACCGAACAAGCATTCTTGTTCTTTTGCCACTATGGGGACAGAGCAGGGTGGGGTTCACAACTCATTTTGAAAATATTTGAGTAATTCAAGGCGATATTTGAAGATCAAGGCAATATTTGAAGATACATTACGGGTGATGTTAAGATTAACCGTTTGTGCCACCAAAGGTTTTAAGTCTGGTAGAGAGATAAGAACATATCCCTCCTTTTATTATAATTTTTTGTGTATTTTTTTTTCAAAAGAGTATTAAATGTAGCTTTAAAAGGAGGCATTTTACTTATCTTCTATTCTGGCAAATTGATACCCAGCAAATTGCTACCAGTACAAGCAAATTCCCACTCTGCCTCATTTTCCCAAACTCAAGGATATATTCCCTAGAAATATTGGTCTCACTTAACTGCCTCTTCTGTTTCCGTAGTATCCAATACAATTCTGCAATTATTAATTTGCTTGATATTTCTATGCTAAATTATAAGGAAGTTTCCCTGGTGTCTTTCTCTCTAAACATAGGAGGGACTGTTTGTTATTTTAGATAGTATAGTATAATATTTCAGAGTGTTGGCTTTGGAATCAGACCTATCCTGCTTTCTGTATCTAACAGAGTGAGTCTGTTTCCTCATTTATGAAATAGGTATTAACAATAACAATGATCATAATACTTTTTAAAGTTTGTTGTGAACCTTAAGTGAAATGATGCAAGTGGAATGTTTAGTTAAGCTTTTGCCACATGATACTACATTAGCTGTGTTGCTGTTTACTATTGCTTTCATGGTGGTTGTTATTTTATCTCTACTACCTAACGTAAGGTCTTTTTTAAAGTATTAAATATTTTTGTTGAATGGAATCAGGGTTTATTTTTAAACATGTCACCAACTTTGTGCTTTAGAGAAGACAAAGTTAAAATTAAAGCTTGCTATTTATCCAGAAAGAATTGTGCCATGTATTTTCATCCAACAGTGATGCTGATGCATCTGATGATTGGAGTAATTTTGTTTGTTTGTCTTTTTGTTTTGTCTGTTCCAAAACCTGTGCTCTTTCCACCTGGCTTATATATAGTTGAAGTGTGATTTGAGTGATTACTATGGACCAGGTACTGTTCTAAGTGCCTTGTATGTATTTAGTCCTTGAAAGGACCCTATGAACAAGGTGTAATTATTATTCCTATTTTAAGATGAGACAGCTGAAGCGAAGAATTTAAACTGTCATAGGATATTCAACCAATAAGAGGCACAGTTGGGATTTGAACCTGTAGTCTGGCTCCAGAGTTTGTGTTCTTAACCACCATGTTCTAATGCTTTTATTAGCCACAGAATCTCTTGTTTGCCTTATGGTTGTATGTGAAATACAGCTTATTTTAGGTAATTTTCTTGGAGTTTTAAGATTGTTTACAGTGGCAGATGTATGGTAGGTCATACATACTTTTCCTTGAATGAATTAGTGAATATGATAGTATAAAATTATAATTAATGTAGTATAATCATTGCTTAAATCTTAGCTTCAAGTAATAACTACTTTTCATTGTAGGCCCTCTTAGGAGCTATCTATAGTCAGGCTTGGCTATTTTGAAGTAATCTACTCTAATACTACAAATATTTGGGCAAAGAAATTGCTTTACAAATCTATTTATATTCCTAAATCCATTTTTTCTTGCTGGTACCCACTCAGAAAAATCTGTGTTTAGAGTTTTTCCTTTTTTGGGTCCCTCTGTTGAATTGTTGATTTTTTTTTTTTTTTAATGTTAAATGGCATTGTGACAGATAATTCACTTTTTAATAGATGAAGCCTTAAAGAATTGGGGCATACTGGTCATGATAGTGAGTTTCCTATTGAATTTCACCTCTAAGCTTTTTAAATAGCAGTGATCTTGAAATTTGCTTTATTTCATATGTCTTTTTCAGAATTCTCCACTTTACCAGTACTTACAGGATCTGGGACATACAGACTTTGAAATATGCTCTTCTCTGTCACCAAAACCAGAAAAAAGCACAGTGACAGAGGGACAACAAAAGCCTCCTGCAAGAGCCCTGCCAAAAGTAAGAAATCACGCTCATTCTCTCTGATTAATCTCTTGTTCTTCACCTCACTAATTATTCAAAGTGCCTTTACCTTTACCCTTGCAAAAACAAACAAAAAAAAAACACATAAGTACCTCCATGTCTTCTTCAACACTGGTTTAAGATATTATGTTTTAGGGGCGCCTGGGTGGCGCAGTCGGTTAAGCGTCCGACTTCAGCCAGGTCATGATCTCGCGGTCCGTGAGTTCGAGCCCCGCATCAGGCTCTGGGCTGATGGCTCGGAGCCTGGATCCTGTTCCCGATTCTGTCTCCCTCTCTCTCTGCCCCTCCCCCGTTCATGCTCTGTCTCTCTCTGTCCCAAAAATAAATAAACGTTGAAAAAAAAAAATTCTTAAAAAAAAAGATATTATGTTTTATTTCATCAGTAGTACAAAACTGTTTAGATAAACATAAATCCTTGCTGTTTTGGACTATCTCAGTAACTTCTATAATAAATGGAAATTAATATGGTTGAAGATTAAAATATATTGTTTATTCAAATATTGAAGTTGTTCAGAGGGAACCAGAAAAATATACTAAAGCCTTAATAAGAATTCAACCAGTAAGACTCATATTAATTGAAATTTTTTTCTTTTCATATTTTTTAAAAGAGAGCACAATTAACGTCACTCCTAATCAGGGAAATACAAATCAAAACCACACTGAGGTACCACCTCACGCCAGTCAGAGTGGCTAAAATGAACAAATCAAGAGACTATAGATGCTGGCAAGGATGTGGAGCAACGGGAACCCTCTTGCACTGTTGGTGGGAATGCAAACTGGTGCAGCCGCTCTGGAAAACAGTGTGGAGGTTCCTCAAAAAATTAAAAATAGATCTACCCTATGACCCAGCAATAGCACTGCTAGGAATTTACCCAAGGGATACACGAGTGCTTGATGCATAGGGGCACTTGTACCCCAATGTTCATAGCAGCACTTTCAACAATAGCCAAATTATGGAAAGAGCCTAAATGACCATCAACTGACAAATGGATTAAGAAGATGTGTTTATATATACAATGGAATACTAGTTGGCAATGAGAAAGAATGAAATCTGGCCATTTGTAGCAACATGGATGGAACTAGAAAGTGTTATGCTAAGTGAAATAAGTCAGGCAGAGAAAGACAGATACCGTATGTTTTCACTCATTTGTGGATCCTGAGAAACTCAACGGAAGACCAGGGGAAGGGGTAGGGGGAAAAAAAAGCTACAGAGAGGGAGGCAAGCCATAAGAGACTCTTAAATACTGAGAACAAACTGAGGGTTGATGGGGGGTGGGAGGGAGGGGAGGGTGGGTGATGGGTATTGAGGAGGGCACCTGTTGGGATGAGCACTGGGTGTTGTATGGAGACCAATTTGACAATAAATTACATATTAAAAAAAAGGAAGAAAAATAAAAAAAAAAATAAAGGAGAGCACAAGTTATAAGAAAGCAAATTGATAACATATTTCACAAACAGTTTCAAGGGTATATGATGGAGTGGGTATATTTACCTCAATTTCTGATGCCCTTTTTTTTCTGATGTATCTTTTTTTTTAATGTTTATTTATCAATTTATTTTGCAAAAGAGAGTGTGGGCGGTGAAGGGGCAGAAAAAGAGGGAGGAGAGAATCCCAAGCAGGCTCTGCATTGTATGCACAGAGCACTACATGGGGCTCGATCTCATGAACCATGAGATCATGACCTGAGCCAAAATCAAGAGTCAGATGCTTAACCAGCTGAGCCACCCAGGTGCCCCTGCACAGTATCTTTTTATACAATAAATATCTCAGTTGACTACAACATTGTGAGGCTAAGATACTAAAAAGAATCTCCATTACCATCAATTATGTTCTGTAAAATGCATTTAGTAGATTCATTTATGTTCTATTAGCCATATTTATTAAAATAAGAAGATATGCCAGTACATTTCAGTTTTAACAAAAGGAATTCTAATTTAATAGGAAAAAAACCCAGATTACCTCATTTCCTAAACATTCTAGTTTAATCATTGTTTTATTACAAGACATCATTATTTTGGGGAGGAGGCTTTTAAAGTTTTCAATTAGTTATTTACTCTGTGGTGATAGAGAGAGAAGTATCTTTTCTCCTGTTCTTAGAAAAATCCCTACAATGTGAGATAACCAAGCTGGTCCCATTTGCCAGAGCAGAATGAATACTGGAGAAATGTTTTTTTGACTGACACTTACAGGGTGGGAGTTAGGGAGTTAGAGCTCACACAGATCAGAACCAGTTTGCTATTCCTCTGCACTTAAACCCTTTCTTCTCCCTGACCCTTTCAAATGTGGATGTTCCTGGGAAGAATTTTGAAAGCAAAACCTAAGGATACACTAACAGGTTATTTATAGATTAAGACTTGGATTTGAGATTACTTGGCCACAAAAGACAAAAAATGGGCCAAGGGGTAGTCTTAGCCAGGATATGGGCATTGGCGTTTTTTTGTTGTTACGCAAAAACTTGGGTTTTATAGGTTTTAATCCTTTTCATTTACGATAGGTATTTTTACATATAGAAATGTTATTATTAACTTTTAAATAAATAAAATGAGAGTTGAAAATTTCATCCCTCAGAAATTAAGGACCAGTAAAAAGCATAGCCAGAGAATGCGTTTCAAAATTACCACAGGTTGGGGCACCTGGGTGGCTCAGTCGGTTAAGTGTCCGACTTTGGCTCAGGTCACAGCTTGTGGGTTCAAGCGCCTCATCGGGCTCTGTGCTGACAGCTCAGAGCCTGGAGCTGGCTTTGGATACTGGAGCCTGTTTGGGATTCTGTGTCTTCCTCTCTCTCTGTCCCTCCCCTGCTTGTGCTCTGTCTCTCTCCCTCTCTCTCTCTCTCAAAAATAAACATTTAAAAAAAATTACCACATGTCCAGAAAGTTCCTTTAGCCTTCATATTACACATTTCAATTGTATGAGCTAAATTTTTCTAAAATGGAGTTTTTCTAAATCTGGGGCAGCTGAATTTTAGAAAGATTTGTTGTATTACTTAGTTCCTTCTCAGGGGATATATTTTTAGAATTGCCCCCAAAGTTCTGTTCAAGCAGTGAAGTACCGATTATTTTCTTTTGAAAGCAGATTTTTTATTATTATATGAGATGGTGATGAAGCTATATTTAGGATTAATCACCCTTTTTTCACTTTTATTTATTTTTTTTTTCAACGTTTATTTATTTTTGGGACAGGGAGAGACAGAGCATGAACGGGGGAGGGGCAGAGAGAGGGAGACACAGAATCTGAAACGGGCTCCAGGCTCTGAGCCATCAACCCAGAGCCTGACGCGGGGCTCGAGCTCCCGGACCGCGAGATCGTGACCTGGCTGAAGTCGGACGCTTAACCGACTGCGCCACCCAGGCGCCCCTTTTCACTTTTATTTTTTAGTGTTATTGTTAAGTACTGACTGAGTAGCTATATTGGGATTCTCACTGTGAATATTTATTCTCTGTATATTTTTCTAGTTTCTTTTCCTGTGATTATTCTTAAACGTTCCTCCCATAAACTTTGAGCATCAGGCCTCTTTGCTTGACCTGCTTCTCTGAGTGATCTCATGTACTTTCTTGCCCTCATTGGCCACTTATATGCATTCTGTCTTCTCTCAGTTCTGGATGCTTGTCAAACATTTTCACCTGCCCTATACCCCAGGAAACTCAGATTCAGAATATGTAAAACAGAACTTTTTTCAACTCAGCACTCCCAAAACAAACAATATTCTTTCCATATTCCCAAATTACCACTCTCTGTTATCTTAAGTTTCCTATCACTCCCACATTAATTTGGTCACTAAATGATAAGTCAACTTCTTATGTCTCTAAAATCCAACCCTTATTCACTACCATTTTTTGTTACCCTGCTTTAGGCCTTTATCATTGTTTAGCTGGACTATTAAATATCCTTCTAATGATACTTCTTGGCTACAATTATTTCCTGCTAGTACCATCTCTGTGCTGTAGCCAGTTATTTTTCTAAAATGCTGATAATTATTGTTTCATATCCTTGCATAAAAATCTTATGCAAGGTGCTCCTCATAGCCTACAGTATAAAGTCTAAACTATTATGGCATATAAGACCAAAGTTCTTTAAAAACCCTCTCAGTGTTCATTACTATTCCCTTCTTCCCTTGGGTCATAGCCCAGACTATGCCACCATGACCATGGCAAGGGGTTACATGGCTTTCCCCTTTACTCATTCTGTTCCCTTGCCCAGAATGTTCTCCCTCCTTTGTTAAAATTTCTGCTCATCTGTTAGGGTATAGCGTCAGTGTTAACACCTATTGACATCTTTTCCCACACTTTCTGAGACTTTACATTGATTTGTAATTATTTACTTTCTCTTCTAAGTTTTTGAAAATAGCAGTTATATGTATTTATCTTTGTTCCTATGACCCTTTTTTAGTACTCAGGATATAGTAATCACTCAATGAATGTAAACTGCATTTACTCAGATAATAGGCTATTAACATTAAGGTAAATTGAATTTTTGGTTGGTTCAATAATAAAAATTATTTCAGTATGAGACACTTTTTCTAAAGTTGATTAAAATATCTTTATGCCTTAGCATTGTGTAATGAAAATGTTCTTAGTATTTGAGAACTTGGAACACCCTGTGGTTTTCATTAAAATATATACTGTCATCTTGACATAGATAGTATGTAGGGTACCGAAGACAAATGAGCTGCATCAGGATAACTTCCGAGTGCTCTTTTAAAAATCTGCTGTTCAGGGCACCTAGATGGCTTAGTTGGTTAAGCATCTGACTTTGGCTCAGGTCACAATCTTGCAGTTTGTGGGTTCAAGCCCCATGTCTGGCTCTGTGCTGACGGCTCAGAGCCTGGAGCCTGCTTCAGATTCCGTGTCTCCCTTGTTGTCTGCCTTCCCTCTCCCCCTTTGCTCACGCTCTGTCTCTCTCTCAAAATTAAATAAACATTAAAATTTTTCAAATAAATGAATAAATAAGAATTTTTTTTTTTTAAATCTGCTTTTCAGGTCTCATCCAAACCTAATGAATCTGAACCTTTGGTTTGGGGACCCAAGAATATGTTTCTAACTAAAATCTCTAGGTGATTCTGATGTGCAAGTAAATCTGGGAACTATTAAGGAGCCTGAGACATACTGACAAAGGATATAACCAAGATGATTTTTTTCCTCCCTTTTTCTAATAAAAATTTTGGTTAATTAGAAGTAAGTTATTTGCAGTTTTTTCCGCTGTGTGGGTGTGGTTTAATGTATCCTGTACAATCTCATTAATCTCCTTCAGCGAAGCATCCTGTTAAAAGTGGCTGAAACCATCAAAAGTTGGATTTTTTCTCAGTACAATAAGAAAGATGACTTACTTCACAAGTTGGTAAGTGTTTGCTCTATTTCTCTTAGTCAGTTTTCAGGACTCCAGTTTGTTAATGACAATACAATGAATCAGAATTTGTTTTGCTACTGATTCGGGCAGTGATTGATTCTAAATTCTGAGAAGTTCTCTGAAAGGAGACTGCCTGCTTCATAAAGTGTTTAAATAAAGTTTGTTTGTATCACCTAAAAAAAAAAAAAAAGAAATTCTTCAATAACTGTGGATCTTGAATTTGGACTTAATTTAGTATTATTTCATAGCTCTTCTAAGAGGTTATTAGCCATTTAGAATAGAATATTCTAGTTGTTATTGAAACCTTATTTGTTAGATTACTAATTTCCTGCTGCCATCTTCCTCCATTGACAAATATTCCTCTCATTAAGGAAGAGAGTGTATCAATTAGTGGGACCTTCTTTGTTTTCATTAGGAGCTTAACTGTATCCTTTTTTTCTTTTCTTTTCTTTTTTTTTTTTTTTCTTATTGACTGTCTGTAACTTTATCCCATAGTCTATGATTAGAGTTTGGGCAAAATCAAAGTGGTTCCCCCCTAATTTATTTATCATTAATCTATCATTCCCTGACAACTTAATATGTAAACTTTAGTCTCCCAAGACCAATAATCACAGAATTTCCCAGAGACTTAGAATTGTGACCATTGAGAGTCTCTCTGATTCCTGTGAGGCTTGCTTTTTTTTTTTTTCCTGCTCTCTGCTGTAGTATATCTGGTATTTGACCTGTGACACCCCCCCACCCAAGAGGGAATGCTTCAACTTTGTACATCTTAAGCAAGGCAAAATCCAGGTAGTATAGCTAAAAAATTGAAGTAACGAAGTTCTCATGGCTCTTCTAAGGACCGATCAAGTATGGGTAGGCAGATTTCAGGATCTTCTGCTGGCCTGTGACCTTAAGATGATAATTATCATCCTTGTAAATTACCATTTGTAAGGAGATGTTTACAAAGTGCTTTCACATTTTGATTTACTACTTCAAATACTGTAAAGTTTAGTGCATTTTGCCATTTGGAAGTGGTAAGATTTCCAAATGTCTGAGATTCAGATAGTTCAGTTTGGTTTAAGAATACTTAGTGAGTTGTTCAAGAATGTTCAACTAGAAATTGATAGAGTTAGAATTTGAATTCAGGTCTCCTGTTTCCAAGCCCAGGTTCTTCATTATAACATAGTACCTCACTGGCTTGAGTGTTATTATGCCTTGACTGACTAAAATTACTTTTTTAGCAATCCAAATGGGCAAGTTCTCTGTTCAGGGTTTCATCTTTGTAGGTATGTTGAGAAGGTCAATGAAGTGTCTTGTCACCTACGTAGAATATCATCTCTATCCAGGTGGAGCCATCCTCATTCTTCAGTGATACTAGGATTGTGGTAAGGTATACGGATCCATATACATTTTTCTGTGGTTTAATCATAGTGTGCATAGTCCTGATCTTTTCATTCTTGGTTCTTTGTCACTGGCCACATGTTTCACTGTTAAGTGCCAACTTCTGTATGCATCCCTTTTGTGCCTACATTATAGAGAACTGTAGGAAGTACTTACCAAAGAAATCATTTAATAGTACTGGAACGAGGAATTACCCCGTTGGCTTCTGGCATGAGATGCTTGACTCTTCCCTTTGTCAGACATACTTAAAATTTTATTAGCTATACAGATATTGAACCAGTCCCTTTTTCCTTTTATTAAAATACTGACAGTTGCTCCATGATATCTGAACCTTTTCCTTTTTATTAAAGTACTTCTTAAAGATTTTTAAAAAGTTCATTTATAACAACTATAACGGTAATGGTATTAGTACTTTTGAAGCACTTTTTAGCCTGTAAAGTGCTTTCACACATGTTACCTCATTTGATCCTCATCAGCTCTATGAAACAGAACAATGTATTAAAAAGTATAGAAGATCGTTGAAATATATTGACACATCCATAATTCCCTTCTCCATGCCTAGGGGTAAAAACAGAAATCTGTCTATTCTTTTTTAGCTGTGCTTCTCATACCCTTTCATTCCATACAGGCAGAAATCTTCCTGAGTTACCGTCTCATACATTTTCCTGTTTAGATCCTTAAAATATCACCATTGCCCATTGAATCAAGTCCAGTTCATCATGTTAGCATCAAAGAGTCTGCAAAATTTGGCCCCAAACTACCTTTCCAGCCTTAACCACCAATTTGTTCATCACCCAACCCAGTCTTCCTTTTCTTTTATTCCATACCTGTTCTGCATGTCTGTGTTTGTGCTATTATACTATGGTAGAACCCTTTCCGTTTTTCCTCTATTACTGTAGTCTGTTCAGTAAGCAGTCCTAGCTCTTCCTTAAGGCCTTTCCCGCAAACTTCAGTCTATTGGATCTCTTATTTTCTTCAACACCATAGTAACAATTATCTGCTATGTTTTAAGTTTATATATTGTATTATGGTGCTTTTCTTTATTATGTTTTAATTATTTCGTGTGTACTAACAACATTAACAGCTAAGACTTACATAGTACTTAATTTGCACCAGTACTCACTATGCATCAGACACTATATATTGTACAAATATTGACTTATTTAATTTTCATAGTAGGTACTATTGAAGTAGGTACTATTCTTAACCTCATTTTGCAGATGAGGGAACTGGAGCAGAGAAGTTAATAACTTAAGATGTGGAACCAGGATATAAACCTAGGTACTAACTAAGTCTCAGCACTCAAACTTGTTAAGGGTGAGCCAAAGTTCACCTAGTGCACTTCCCCACAGCACAAAGCATCCGACCATAAAGATGATAATCTAATATCTAGTCAGTCAGTATTAGTAGCTTTTAAATTTCTTCGCTTGTTTGACACTTGGACCTTGGTCCAAATAGGGCTGTTGTGAGATGTTTCTTAATATAGCAGGTGTCTATTTTCCCACTAGTTTGATTGGCATATTGCAACAGTTTCCCTATTTTCTGCAGTTCTCTTTTTTTTAATGTTTATTTATTTTTGAGAGAAAGAGAGACAGAGCACGAGCAGGGGAGGGGCAGAGAGAGAGGGAGACACAGAATCTGAAGAGGCTTCAGGCTCTGAGCTGTCAGCACAGAGCCTGATGTGGGGCTCGAACTCATGAGCCATGAGATCATGGCCTGAGCCAAAGTTGGACACTTAACTGAGCCACCCAGGTGCCCCTGCAGTCTCATTTTTATAATTAAAGAGTAATATACAATTTTATAATTTATCCTTAAGAAAAAACTTAATTCCTCAGTGTAATCTGATTTAATTTTATAGCTATTGTGATCAGAATATAGTTCAAGTTCTTCCTTTGTAGAGACAGTCTAGTCACTAGATAATACTGCTTTAATTATTTAGAGTGTCTTGGTCCCTTTCAGGTTCATTTATATTTATAGGTAATTGCAGGTAGTTTGTCACATTCTTGAATCACATATTCCTAAAGCTACTAGTACTGCCTCAAAGCACAATGGTTTTGGGGAAACATTATCCCAGTTTTGCAAACAGTTCTGATGCTAAGGATGGTGTTAAAGAAAGTGTACCTGATTAAGCAGCATATCTGTACAAGGGGCTATGAAGAGGGAAAGCTCCCATTCTGTGTTAATAGCTTTCCCTCTCTTTTTGAGCCTTAGCCTTCCTTCAGTTAGGCTTCTTTAAACTTACCCAAATGTAGGTACATTGAGGTCTCATAAAAGGTAGGATTTAAAGCTTTTATAGCAAAACTTGATATTTAATACTTAATGTTTTAATATCTCTCTGTGTGTGTGTGGAATCCAAATCAGATAATAAGGCCAGTGTGTGAGGATTTATTTCAAAGATTACTTGAAAAGCTGCCATGCTCCTCCTTTTGCCCTCCTTGCTTCCACCCCTTCCCTAACAGTAGTATAAAGTGAATTGTGCTCTTTTCTTTGTGAAAGTGGGGTGGAATGTCAATTAATTGGTTCCTAAGCTTAGAATCATGATTCTAAGAAGACTGAAGAGACACATGGAAAGATGTGCAGCATCCCTAATCATCAGGGAAATGCAAATCAAAGCCATAATGAGATGTCACCTTACACCTGTCAGAATGGCTGATATCAAAAAGACAAGAAATAACAAATGTTGACAAGGATGTAGAGAAAAAAGAACTTTCAGTACTGTTGGTGGGAATGTAAATTGGTGTAGCCACTGTGAAAAACAATATGAAAGTTCCTCAAAAAATTAAAAACAGAAATACCACACAATCCAGTAGTTTCACTAATGGTTATTTACGCAAAGAAAACAAAAACACTAATTTAAAAAGATAAATGCACCTCTATGTTTATTGCTGCATTATTTACAATAGCCAAGATACGGAAGCAACCTAAGCATCCATCAATAGATGAATGGATAAAGAAGAAATTATATATTTATATAGATATAGATATGCATATACGTATATATGTATAGATATATAGATATATAGATAATGAATATTACTCAGCCATAAAAAGAAGAATGAGATCTTGCCATGTACAACAACATGGATGGACCTACAGGGTATTATGCTAAATGAAATAAGTCAGACAGAGAAAGATAAGTACCATATGATTTCACTTATATGTGGAATCTGAAAACCAAAAGAAACAAAACAAAAACAGACCCATAAATACAGAGAACAAACATGGTTGCTTTAAGACTCAGGTGGGGGTTGGAGGGATGGGCAGAATGAGCAAAGGGGAGTGGGAAGTTCAGGCTTCCAGTATGGAATGAGTAAGTCACAGGGGTGAAAGACACAGCATAGGGAATTCAGTCAATGCTAACTGTAACAACACTGTATGGTGACAGATGGTAGCTGCATTTGTGGTGAGCATGGCATAATGTATAGAGTTGTCAAATCACTGTGTTGTACACCTGAAACCTAATGTAGCATTGTATGGTAACTAGAACTCAAAAAAAAAAAAAAAAAAAACCCGAACCAGAGAGAAAGAAAGGAAGAAAAAAGAAAAGGAGAGGAAAGAGAAAAAGAAGAGAGAAGAAACAGTGGTTCAAATATGAAACAAAAGTGATACACAGGCACATGCAAGGTGTGTCAGTAGATGGTGAAAAAAAAAATAATGCCAGGCTAAAGGCAGACCAGCGTTCCAAGATGTTCTTGTTTTATATAACTGAAAATCAATAAAGGGGTGCCTGGCCGGCTTAGTCAGTAGAGCATGTGACTCTTGATCTTGGGGTCATGAGTTCAAGCTCCACATTGGACATAGAGCTTATCTAAAGAAAGAAAATTAATTAATATATCCATATGGGACTAATATTAAAAATATTCTTCTCCTTCTCTAAAAGGAGTGTATGTGGTGATACATAACCCACAATCAGGGACATGCTCTCATAGTTGGATATATGGATCACTGCATTCCTATTAAGTTCCCATTATGAGGAGCTAGGGCAGGGTAGGCTCTTGTGTGGGAATGATTAACTGGCTAAGAAGAGCAAACCCATTGCCTTCAAACCCTGGACCTAATTGGTTTTACTTTAACTGCTAAAGGCCTTATCCGGTAAAAGTTCTATTTTTCTTAAAATAGGATCATTCTGTTCTTACATGTAATGAATAATAAAACTTCAAATTTTCTCATACAGCAGGCTATATGTAGGAAAGTATAATTGACTACCAAAGACTTAGGATTTGAAATCAGAATTCTAGAAGTTACTTAATCTCTTTGGGCATCAGTTTTCTCCTCTATAGAATGGAGAGGAGGATGAAATGTACATCACAGGGTTACTGTGAAAGTTAACCTATGTACTCTTAACATTGCTACTTCATCTCTCACCCTTTTTGTTTTATTTTGTTTGTTTGTTTGTTTGTTTGAAGTTTATTTATTTAAGTACTCTCTACACTCAACCTGGGGCTTGAACTCACAACCCCAAGATCAAGTCACACGCTCCTCTGACCGGGCCAGCTAGGCACCCCTTCATCTCTCACCTTCTTACCATGCATTGTATGGAAAGCTAAAAGCAGTAACTTGCAGTTCTAGAGAGGCTTTTGCTCTTCCCATCCCCGTCTTCCAACTCTTTCATCTGGTCAGTTCTTGTTCATGCTTTAAGACTCAGCTCAGGCAGGCATCACCTGTTTTCCTTTCTCGGACTTCATTACAACTTTTGGTTCTTCTGTGCCATTTTCATAATCCCAGGTATACCTTATTGCACTTCTTTGCACATTATATTGTAACTGTTTCCTTTTCAGTCCTCTTCATTAAACTGTGAACTCTTTAAGAGTAGAGACCTTGTATGTTGTGTTCATTTTTTGTGCCTTTGGTCTCAAGCATGGTGCCTGGTATATATAATATTTCTTGATAGATGGATAGAAAGAAGAGAAGAAGGAATAAATGAGCTGGTATATGTGAAAGCATTTTGTAAACTATAAAGTGCTATGCACATATTAGCGAGGTTTTGCATTACATTCCTTAATGTTGTGTTTGTCCATTTTTAGAAGGCCTTGATCCTGCTGATGTAATTCTTACATTTTGGCTATATTGTTACAGTATCCAGGGACAACATCTTATGTTACAGGATTATACTTTCCATGCTCTGTTCCAGCAATTTAATTAATTAGGCTTAACTAGACAGGCTTATTAATATGTAGTTACTACACATTTCTTTATTAAAAATTTATATTTCACATCTGGTGGCTCAATAATGTCCATTGCAATTTTTATTGTTTCACATTTACAGTGAAACTGAAACCCCATATACATAATACTAAAGATAGATTGGACTGTTGTATCTTCTTGGAGGCTATACTGAAAATATATGTAGTACCCCTAAATTTTGTTAGTACATTAGGAGCTTAGCATTTCATACAAAGTTATGTGTGTATTAATGCCTCTCTTCGGGTTTTTTAATGGCAAGGATATTGGATTCCGACTCGACTCACTACATACCATCCTGCAACAGGAAGTCCTGTTACAAGAGGATGTGGAGCTGATTGAGCTACTTGATCCCAGTATCCTGTCTGCAGGGCAACCTCAACAACAGGAAAATGGACACCTTCCAACGCTTTGCTCCCTGGCAACCCCTAATATTTGGTACTGTCCAGAAAACATCTATCCTTTGCTTTCATATACAGTATTAGCAGAGGAAATCCACTATGCTCTCTATTGTAAATTATAAACATTCCATACATTTTAACATTGTAATTAATGATAACCCAGAAGTTTAAAAAAAAAGTACCTTTCTAAAATAAATACTATTTAAGGTGAAACTGGAAAAACATCCAATTATTACATATTTTTAATTCAATCTAATTAGTTCTGTGTTTAATAACCCAACAAGCAGGCATAACATGTGCCCCAAGAATCTCTCTTACCCATACACCTATACACATGTGTGCATGCAGTCCTAGCCACTCGCTCTTTTATGTTTCTTTAAAATTAATAGATTATATCATAAACACATTGTAGAGACATCAAAAATAGAATGGGACGTGGAGGTAAACAGTCAATTCTTGCTTTGTTGACTGAGAAGCCGTAGGAAATATAGACTGACAATTCAGTCCTAAAACTTTTCTTGAAGTATTTGGGTCTAATACAGAAGTCCCAGGCCATGAATACCAAAAAGGGACTTTATATATATATATATATATATACACATGTATATGTGTATACTTTATATATATGTGTGTACTTTATATATATATATATATATATACACATGTATGTATATACATACATATATGTGTATATACATGATATGTATATACGTGTATATATATATGTACATACATACATACGTATACATATACACATACACACACAGAACTGAACTATTAAAGTATGAGTTTATTAAGTGAACAAAATCATTGCTTGAACCATTCAAGTTATATAGGTGATTACATAACATGGGCCTCAGTGTTCTGGATGTGTCTTTCTTACAATATTGACAAATGCTTCATATTGTAAGGCATAACAAAGTATGTCTTCCAAATTTGTAGGCACTCAGCATCATGATGGAGTAAAGCATCATCTTATCCTTTACAAATCTAAGAATGCAAGGAGCTGCTAGAAGGAACCAAGGGTTTTAAGAATTTTCTAGCTTTAACTTCTAAGTTTGCTTTAGCCACAGGTGTGATTAAGCAACCCTGAGGCCTGTAAATACTTTTAGACTTCATTATTCATGCATGAAAGTATAGGATAAGATTTTGCTTTATGATGTTACCAATATCACCTGAAAGTAAAGGATTCCAAGGGAAATTAGAACAGGTAAATATTTATTAGGAAGCATTGTTACATGTGACTTTCTTTATACTTTGATTATAACTGTCTTTAAGTATTATTGATGTTTTTTTAGACATCCTAAGAGACATCTCCGTATATTCACCTCTTTCTTATTACATTTTTATCAAAGCCTTCATTGCTTAAAAGACGTATTTTAGTCTATATACTTGTAATTTGCCTAGATTTAAAAAGTTTCATATATACTTTTACTTTAGTTAAAGCAGTGAAAAAGTACAAAGTATGTGCATATTATCAGCTGCAGTATGTGTATTCCAGATTTATGATGATTATTATTAGATAACTTGAAACAATTACTCAAGTACATATTATTTCTGATTGGAAAAATGCTTATATTTTCTTGAGATATTTGTTTCTGTGCAAATAATTAAAGTCTGACTTTTGGGAAAAGAACTGATACTATCTTAATATTAAAATGTACTTTAATGTTAAAAATTATAACAATTATTTTTACTTTTAAATTTGTAAAATTGGATTTTAGGGGCGCCTGGGTGGCTCAGTCGGTTAAGCGTCCGACTTCAGCTCAGGTCACGATCTCACGGTCCGTGAGTTCGAGCCCCGCATCCGGCTCTGGGTTGATGGCTCAGAGCCTGGAGCCTGCTTCCGATTCTGTGTCTCCCTCTCTCTCTGTCCCTGCCCCGTTCATGCTCTGTCTCTGTCTCCAAAAAAATAAACGTTAAAAAAAAATTTTTTAAATTGGATTTTAAACTCTGTACTTGGTTTTTAGGTTAGAAGAGTCCATATCTTTTTTCTTTTTTTTTTTTTTTTTAGTGTTTATTTTTGAGACAGAGACAGCATGAGCAGGGGAGGGGCAGAGAGAGAGGGAGACAGAATCTGAAGCAGACCCTAGGCTCTGAGCTGTCAGCACAGAGCCCGATGTGGGGCCTGAACTCATGAACCGCAAGATCATGACCTGAGCAAAGTCAGACACTTTAACCAACTGAGCCACCCAGGCGCCCCAGAAGAGTCCCTATCTTTAAACAAAAAGTCATTTCAGAGGACACCTGTTTCTTACGTTCTTTACAAACTTATTAGCTTGGATTTTAATACCTAAGACACCGTTGTTTAGTTGCTAGATTTTTTAAAAACTATTTCACATTACTTATTTAAATGTTATTTTTTATTTATTTTTTATTTTTTTTTTTCAACGTTTATTTATTTTTGGGACAGAGAGAGACAAAGCATGAACGGGGGAGGGTCAGAGAGAGAGGGAGACACAGAATCGGAAACAGGCTCCAGGCTCTGAGCCATCAGCCCAGAGCCTGACGCGGGGCTCGAACTCACGGACCGCGAGATCGTGACCTGGCTGAAGTCGGACGCTTAACCGACTGTGCCACCCAGGCGCCCCTAAATGTTATTTTTTAAAGTCATAGTTTACAAAGAAGCTACTAGCATTTTGTCTATTTTGGTAAACCTGAATTATGGACTAAAGTAACACATCCTTCTCTAATCTGATGGGTATCATGTTTCTTGGTTTCTGTGTTATAGGGATGTCTCAGTGCTGTTTGCCTTCATTAGTTTGCTCGTTATGCTTCCCACTTGGTGGATTGTATCTTCCTGGCTGATATGGGGAGTGATCCTGTTTGTTTATCTGATTATAAGAGCTTTGAGATTCTGGAGGACAGCCAAACTACAAGTAACTCTAAAAAAATACATTGGCCGTTTAGAAGATACGGCAACAAATAGCCGAGCTTTTACTAACCTTGTGAGAAAAGCTTTACGTCTCATTCAAGAAACAGAAGTCATTTCCAGAGGATTCACACTGTGAGTTCATATTTCATTTTATTTTTTAAATAATTCTTTTCTACTACATAGTTAAATTAGAATATTTATTACCTATTTTCATTTTTGTGTTGCATTTACAGAAAAAAAGTAAGTTTTTTCTTTAGCACTTATTAAAGTCTGTTAACTGTGAAGGAATGAATACATTATATGCTAGATTTAATATGTAGTATGATTCTGCTTATCTACTTTGAGAAACCAAAGAGCTTAGAGAATCATAATTACTTGTGTTATGTGATTTCTTATGAGTTAATATACAAAAAGAGCCTAATATTGAAGCTGGCATGCAAAATTACCCAACAAATGTTTGTTTCCTTTACTCTCTGCCAGACATTCTCTTTCCTCAGTTTAAATGATAGATGTATCTGACTTGAATTCATTTTGAAAAATGTTGCCATGCATTAATAATATTCTTTAGGTAAATGTTAGCAGATATTATGGCACTGATACTCTCAGTATATCAAACAAATATTCACATTCCCACAGGAACTTAAAGACTCCACTGTAGTCCAGTCTTAATTAAATATTAAGGTATAGGATATATAGGATTTTTATTCTGTTATTAAAAGGATGGTTAATGTTTATTGAGCACGAATTACGGTCCAAATACTCTGCTAGGTAATTCTGTATACAACTAAAAGCATACAATTACATATGGTAGAACAAACGTTCAAGTCCATTCCATCTGACTCTAGAGCTTGTTTCCAGTCTGCTAGGCTGCCTGCTGAACACTAACAAATGACAGTAGTACTGTAGTATGTTTAATCATTTATTTAACTTACATAACCTTTCCAGTCTGTAGGTGGGAGAAAGTAAGTATATGATGAAGAATGATTATTACTCTTAATTACTTATATCTGCAAAATCACGAAAAGGGAGAGCAGAAGAACCTTGGGTAGTAATCTCGTTCTTCACTCTGCTGTGCTCTAGAATAGCACTTAAACTGTCCTGACAGAAAAGCCGTATCTGGAAAATAACAAAACAGTAAAGCGAAAGAATCTCTAGTAGTCACTCATTCTTTACTCTGTTGTGTTTTAGAACAGTGTTTAAACAATCCCAAAACAGGAGAGATTTTGTAACTTTTTTTTCTGCTTCTTTCAAAATGTAATAGTTCTCCGTGTCTGTTAATATTTGTCCTTCTATTATAAAGTCTATTTGTTGATAGAGCATAACAAATATTAAGTTGTTTGAGCATTAGATTTTAAAAGTTGAAAACAATGCTAAGTAATAGCTCCTTTTCATTCTTGATTTGTACAGTATCTCACTGAGCAGACTGGTTAAGCTAAATGGCTATGTGTCCAATTAATGCTTAGGCACATATAGAGGATTCTGTGCTTTTTGTCATTTTCCAACTTACATTAAAAATTATGTCTAGAATTGTCACGAAGAGCTAAAATGGGTCAGCTACATATGACTTACCTCCGGGTTATGATTCCTATCCATTGACATGCAGTCAGGCAAAAGAAATGTTGGAAAAAATTGTTTGACTTGTCTCCATCTAACTGGATAATGGACTGAGAAAAATTACGAGTAACAATAAATCTTGAATCATAACTTTTAGAAATATGTTCATCTTTAAAACTGATTTATTAGTAAAATGGAGCGCACACAAGAGTTCCATATATTGAAAACATGTGCTGTGGTGTTCTGCCTTAATTTGTCCTCTCTAGCGAAGAATTTAACCATTCTTTGCCTCATTCCCTTATTTTAAATTAAGCCTATCAGTCATTGTCCTCTGTTGTTGTTGTTTTTTTATAGATTTCTAATGTCTGAATACATTATGGTTTGGTTAACATTTTAAAAGTTTTGATTTAGATATCTTGTTTTGCAAATTTGTGGTTATATTGTAAGAAATTTATAAATTCCAATATTTTGTATTGCTATTGGGAGAGGTTACTGGTTAGGTGGAAAAACTATTATCCAATAGCTATGTAATATGAAATCATTCTATGTTTCATTTATCAAAGCATGATATATTATACATCATTGTTGCAAATAGGTACTCCCCATTTATCTTTTGGAAAGTACTATGAAATGTGCTTCCTCTTGAATAGTTTGGAGAGTAGCTATGCTACTGCCTAGTAACCCTTCCTTTGCCTTTCTACTTGCATTCCCCTGTTGGCCACTGGTCCTGTTATCTCTCTGCGTCCCCTACTTCATTTTGAGTAGGTAAGTGCCAGTGGCAGCAGGTGGGTAAGTCATTTTACCCTACTTTTATGAATGTACAGAATGTATTTCTATACAGTATTTCATTGTTCTGTACAAGTGGCCAAAAATATGAGTGATGAACATATGTAAATGCATATTAAGAATGTAAAATTTTTCATACTTACTGTAGATACAGGTTTTAAAAACTAAATGTAAAGCAGTACCACTTTAGTATATTTTAGCAGGTAAAGTGTCTATATCAAAAAGTTGCAATGTCTTACCTAAGTATTCTACATTTCTACCATATTTTGACTAAAATATATTGTTTCCCGTATCAGAAGAAGCCTTTACTCTTTGAGATTTTGATTTTTCATTTGTCTTTTTTTGGAGGGGGGCTATACATGTATCAGGGAAATGGCTGTTTATGAGAACTGAGCTGGGATATTTACAGTCTTTTTCTAATAAAAACCATGAAAAAGGTTTTTTTCTAAGTTGAATAGAATTGGGGATTTAGAAAACAAAAACTTTAGGACACCTGTACAGTTGTATCACATTTTACTTTTCAAGTTTGCTTGACAGGGTCAGTGCTGCTTGCCCATTTAATAAAGCTGGACAGCATCCCAGTCAGCATCTCCTCGGTCTTCGGAAAGCTGTCTACAGAACTGTAAGAGCCAACTTTCAAGCAGCAAGGCTCGCTACCCTATATATGCTGAAAAAATATCCTTTTCTGTCTTCATGTAAGAATAAATATGCTTCCAGAGTCCTGAATATATAGATAGTATAGCTGCATCCTGTAAAAGTTAAGTGTGAACTGAGATTGCCTATTTTGGAGCTAATTTCCATCATCACTTCTATTTTAAAACTGGAAATGCAGTCTAGGGGGAATAACAATAACAGACAGGAAAAAAGATTTTCTGTTCTCGTGTGGCTCAGTTTCAACTGAGGAAAAACTTGAAGGCCCTCCCTCTACTGGTCCAAAGAATAAAGTCAGAAGAACCTGGCTTTGCTAAGTCTGACATTTTTAAGAGTTACTGGACACACAAATTTGCATCATGACATGGAAATAAACTGGTAACAGGAAATCCTTCCCCTTTGAAGAAACAGAGGCTCTCAAGTCAGATTGGCTAAGTTTAAATTTTGGTTCTATCAATTACTGCCTAGGTGACCTTAAGCAAGTTTCTTAACTTTCTGTACCTTGCGTTATTCATTTTAAAAATGGCAGTAACAACATACTCTTCCTGTGGTTTTGTTGACATCAAATAAGTTAGTGCATATAAAGTGCTTAGACAGTGCCTGGTGTATAATAAACACTCAGACTGCATGACAATAAGTCAGTCACTTACATTTACTAAATCAGGAAATTAGTTCTGTTAATCAGTAAATAAAGGTGTGTAGGATCTTTATTTCAGTTAAGATTCATAGATAAGTTAAATTATGAGTAAATAGAGTACAAAAATACTTCTTTGTACCTTCAGTATTTGGGGTACTGTAGCATGGATAAATATGCTTAACGTTTACAGAGTGCTTTACTATGTCTTTGTATACACCTTTCCAGCTAGATCTTATCTCCATTTTATGAAAAAACTAAATAAAATCTCCATTTTGTGTGATTTGCTTGGTGTTACACGACTAGTGAGAGGTGAAGTTGTGTCTTAACTATAGGACTTATGACTTAAAACCTTTTCTATATGTATATGTATATGTATGTATATATATATATATGTGTATATATATATATACACACACACACACACACACACATATATATATATATATATATATATATATATATATACACTCTTTAACTGTATGACTTCTTTGGAAATTAAAAGCATTTTATTTTTATTCATGAACTTGTCCATTCAATTCCCATGCTGCCTGAATACCCATCTGCTATGTGCTAGACTTTTGAGTATACTCAATAGATTAACTGGAATTCATAATACACTAGAAGTGCCCAGGGTACCTTCCAACATAGTAAGACAATGTATTTGGCCTAAGGGGTCAGAGAATGCTTTCAAGGAGTTGACCTTGAGGATAATAAAAGTCTGCATTCAAGTAAAATGAAGCAAAGATAGGGGAAAAAAATAGGGGTATGGTAGTATGGCATGTGAACTTCAAGTAGTTACTCATTCAGCAAGTATTGAGAATAAACTCGGTGCCAAGCAATATGCTAATCACTAGATATATGATGGTTCACATAATAGACACGGTCCCTGCCTCAGAATACTTCTAGCTTAGTGAGGGGTGAAGGAGCAGAAGGGGATAACCTAACAGAGATTGCAAATTTATGAGTTTCCTGTGCCAGTTACTTTTTCTAGGTAATAGAAATCTAGCAGTGGACAAGACAAACAAGATCATTGTACTTATGACTCTTACCTTCTTGTGGATGAGGTAATGAATAAAAAAGTGAGATTTTCACATATCTGTTGTATAAAAACCCAGCAGAATAGGATAGAGTGATTGGTGAGTTACTCCTTTTGATTGGATGATAGGGGAAGGCCTTCCCGAATAGTTGACATTTAAAATGAGATTTATGGGGTGCCTGGGTGGCTCAGTCGGTTAAGTGTCTGACTCTTAATTTCGGCTCAGGTCATGATCTCACAGTTTCATGGGTTCGAGCCCCACATCAGGCTCTGCGCTGACCATGCAGAGCCTACTTGGGATTCTCTGTCTCCCTCTCTCTCTGCCCCTCCCCCACCCACTCTGTCTCCGTCTCTCTCAAAATAAATAAACACAAAAAAATTAAAATAAATAAATAAAATAAAATGAGATTGTAATGAGGAGAAAGATCATGTTCCAGTTTGACGGACCAGTGAGTATAAAGATCTTGTGACAGGAGTTATTTTAGCAGGACTGGAGGACAGCAAAAAGGCCATCGTGTCTGGAGCACAGTAAATTGGGAGTTGGGGCATTAGGTGACATTCAGAGGTAGACAGGAACCAGAACATACTTACCACACAAGAAACCTTAAGGAATCAAAATAAAAAAGAATCCACCAACTATTTCTTTGAAAAGACCAAACAGTATAAACCCTCACATGTCTGGTCAAAGTAAAAAGAATACAAATATACAAAATTAGTAACAGAGCTATAACCATAGGTATGGAAGAAATTAAAATAATTATAAGGCGCTAGTATATACAACTTTGTGGCAGCGACTTTTAAAAAAGAAAACACCTGGGAGTGCCTCGGTGGCTCAGTGGGTTAAGTTTGACTTTAGCTCAGGTCATGATCTTATGGTTCATGAGTTTGAGCCCCACATTGTGCTCTCTGCTGTCAGCACAGAGCCCACTTCGGATCCTCTGTCCCCCTCGCTCTCTGCCCCTCCCCCATGCATTCTCTCTCTCCCTGTCTCTTTCTCTCTCTCAAATAAACTTACAAAGAAAGAAAGAAAGAAGGAAAACACCTGATTTTATATAAACAATGGAAAATTTGCAGGTATAGAAAAGTGATAAAGTTCTTGATGCACTACTATGGAATGATATCCAAATTGTTGAAAAAAAGAATGAAGTGCACAGCATTGTTTATGCTACCCTTCGATTGCACGTAAAAGTGTGTGTGTATACACACATACACATATATATGAGACTATTTGTATATATGGGAGATTATAAATACATATGAGGGAATATGTGTATATATCCACATACATATTTATATTTGGATTTGCTTTTATGCATGCATAAAGTATCTTGAAAGGTGCACAAGAAGGGGCACCTAGGTATCTCAGCTGCTTAAGTGTCCAACTCTTGGTTTCGGCTCAGATCATGATCTTGTGGTTTGCGAGGTCAAGCCCAGCATCCAGTTCCACGCTGGCAGTACAGAGCCCTCTTGGGATTCTCTGTCTCCCCTCCCTCTTTCTGCTCCTCCCCTGCTCGTGCTCTCTTTCGCTGTCTTTCGCTGTCTCTCTCTCTCAAAATAAACTTAAAAAAAAAAAAGAGACACATAGGTTATCTTGAGAGATACTAATCACAGTTATCGTCTGTGCCTTTAGCTAGGGGAATGAGGTAGCTAAGGGACAGGGGTAGGAAGCAGTTTTTATGGTGCCCCTTAATACCTTATGAATTTTTTTATACCTTATGAATTTTCAATCCTGTGAATATATTACATGTTTAAAAATTAAATGAATAAAGGAAATTTTAACTACCAGGTTCAGATGGTTTTATAGTTTTTTTAAAAAACTATTTCAGACCATAGAAAAGGTTAGGAAGCCTCTACTACCTCATTTTATTTATGAAGATTCTGTAATTGCAATACCAAAACATGTATTATAAAGAATAAAAAACTAGACCAATCTCACAGATGGAGATACAAAATATTTAAGTGAAATATTTATATATTTGCGATAGCACTATATTAAGATATTATATGATCAAATAGGAGTATGCTGGAAATATAAAAATAGTTCAGTATTAGGAATTGTATGGATATATTCTTTTTTTTTTAATTTTTTTTTTTAATGTTTATTTATTTTTGAGACAGAGAGAGACAGAGCATGAACAGGGGAGGGGCAGAGAGAGAGGGAGACACAGAATCTGAAATGGGCTCCAGGCTCTGAGCTGTCAGCACAGAGCCCGACGCGGGGCTCGAATTCACAGACCATGAGATCATGACCTGAGCCGAAGTCGGACGCTTAACCGACTGAGCCACCCAGGCACCCCAAGGAATTGTATGGATATATTCTTTATAAAAACTGTTGAAGGCGGAAAAAATCACATATTAAGCTGATAGATACCCATGAGGAAGAGAAAGACGAAACAGGCCAGTAGTCTGAGTGGGACAACCTAGATAGAACAGGCTTAGTGCTAATGGTGTTCTGCAGCCTGTGCACTAGGAAGAAGAGAAAAGTATGTACTGTAGTGTAGAAAGGGCCTGAGCCACAATACAGCGAAGTACACAATATAGTTTCAAAAGGTACTTGTCAAAAATAACTAAGTTAGCACGTTAGCACTTGTAAAGAGTTGAACTTTTAACTGTTTAGAGATGAAGGTATTTTATTCACATGTATACTAGTAGTAAGATACCTGAGGTTTGTTAATATAGTAGATTTTAAGATTGGTTTCTTTTTTTTTTAATGGATATTAATCACCTCCAGTCAAAGTTCAGAATAAAGATGAGTAAAGGTAATTTGGGATGATATGACTGTACCCTTTATACTTTTAATGAAAAGGCCTTAACTTAATTTAACCTACCCCCTGAACTCTGAGAGTGACAATGTAACCAACTACATCTGTGTGGTGCCTTTTAAGGAGCTGGGCCTGGGCCTTAGTGAAGAGCAGATTTCAGAAGAGGAAGCACATGACCTTACAGATGGCTTCAGCCTTCCTGCTTTGAAGGTACTCTGCCTGTGGAAAGGGCTGAAGAAAAGACAGTTGCACTCCGATTGTGCCTGTGCTATCTGAATGTAAATGGGACACCGGTCCCTTGCTGAACCGTCATCATAATAGCCTTCCTGATGTATGTGATGCTGTCTTTAAAAGTTGAGAGCAGCATAAAGATTGAATGAGGAGATCCTTATATTCTGATATCAAAATACTTAAAATTCTTACTGTAAGCATATCTTGCCTTAAATCAGAGTTTATAGATAAGTGAGTTTACATTAATAGAAAACCAGCATGAGTGACTTTATGACTACTTGTTTTAACAAACATGGGTAAACAGCGTATAAGATCTGTATCTTCCCTTGGAAAATCTACATAAAAGGATATATTTGACTATATAAGAATTAAGCTTCTAAATGAAAAAAATTGCAATGATTTTTAACAAAGGTAGATAGAATTCTTTCTATATAAAGAGCACTAAGTTATGTTAAATCTAGACAAGATAGGTGGTGCATGAACTGGTTTCACAAAGGAAGAACTAGAAGTGGCCAATTCAGTTTCAGAGCATCTGGATGGCTCAGTCAGTTGGGCGTCTGACTCTTGACTTTGGCTCAGGTCGTGACCGCAGGGTTGCGGGATTTGAGCCCTGTGTCAGGCTCTGCGCTGAGCGTGGAGCCTGCTTAAGATTCTCTCTTCTCCCTCTGCCCCTCCGCCACTCATACATGCTCTTGCTTGCTCGCTCACTTGCTCTCTCTAAAAAAAAAAAAAAAATAGCCAATTCAATCTCGTTAGTAATAAGTAGACATTTTGCCAAGGTTATTGAAAGTTGATAATCATTATCTGTGAAGATCAGTCACACACTATTAATAAAAGTATAGATTGGCTCACTTTAGCAGTTAATAAATACCAATCTTCGGAAACATAATGTATTCTTCAGTAATCTTAAACTTAAAGATAAGTAATCAGAATATACTCGAAGTATGTTCATGATATTACTACAACAGCAAATATTGGAAACAAATTAAAAGCTAAGTAATATGAGATTGGTATATTCTTTGGGATTAGTAGTCGAAAAATTGTACGATGGAAGAAACAAAATAAAGCAAGTTAGAAAAACAGTGTGTGTGGTAAGATTCCAGTAGTAATTTTATTTTTATTTTTATTTTTGGCTTTTTGAGAGAGGGAGAAAGAGAGAGGGCACAAGTGAGCAAGGGGCAGAGAAAAGCGGCAGAGAGAGAGAATCCCACAAGGGGCAGGGAGAGAGAAAGAGAAGTGAGGCTCACCTGAAGCGGGGCTTGAGCTCACCCAGTGCAGGCTTCAAACTCAGAAACTGAGATTAACACCTGAGCTGAAGTCAGACGCTTAACCGGCTGAGGTACCCATGCACTCCTATGTTATTTTTTAGCTATTTTCTAAGCCAAAATAATGGTATAATTTTGAATCCTAAACTCTGGATGTATCACTGACTCATTTCTTTGGACTTCTATAGGTCCATTATTCCTACTGTCTTCTTTCCTACTTTGTGTCAAATTTGTAAATAATTCATCACGGAATATTCATTTACAATAGATGTATCTCATTATCAACACTTCTTTTCTGGGATAGAACTGTTCTAAAATATATACTGGTATTACATGCTATATTGGTATTAGAAGTTCCCACATGCCATGACTACATAATTTGATCAAACATTCTCAGCCAGTCTTGAGGGTTAGTTCAAGCTCAGCCATATTCATTACTTAGGATAAAGTGAGAAATTTAACCAGAAGTTAAGATAAACAAATTAGTGGTTTGTTTTGAATTTTGATCAGCTTTTTTTATTGATGTAGTCCCGTTTTCTTTCCAGGTTTTGTTTCAACTCTGGGTGGCACAGAGTTCAGAGTTCTTCAGACGGTTAGCCCTGTTACTTTCTACAGCTAATTCACCTCCTGGGCCCTTACTTACTCCAGCACTTTTGCCTCATTGTATTTTATCTGATGTGACTCAAGGTCTACCTCATGCTCATTCTGCCTGTTTGGAAGAGCTTAAACGCAGCTATGAGTTTTATCGGTACTTTGAAACTCAGCACCAGTCAGTACCACAGCGTTTATCCAAGACTCAGCAGAAGTCAAGAGAACTGAATAACGTTCACACAGCAGTACGCAGCTTTCAGCTCCATCTGAAGGCATTGCTGAATGAGTAAGTTTAGTAGCCAAATAAGAAAATGTCCCCATGTTCAGCAAGCTTCATTCTCCTGCCATTGTGATGATTGGCTTGTGTCCTAACTGGAAAGTAGCAGCAAAATTAAGACATGCAGCGTGAAGGATAGTTTATAGCTATGAATGTAGCAGAGAAAGAATGATTTGGGGAGTCATTTGTAGTTTTCACTTTGATTTCAGCCCAGAACCTAGAAACATAGGACAAAAGCAGGTGTTCATTCTGTTTGAGAGCTGAAATGGAGATGTTTATGAATACTGAGCTTGTTTTAACTCTTTTTAAGTGGGGCTCTTAAACTGGAGCCTGCGGTCTAAGAAAAGTATCTGCCAGCACTGGAACAGTAAGTTTTAAGAGGTATTGTTATATATAGTTGAAGAATAACATATTGCAATTTTTAAAAATAAAGCAAACTTGGACATTTTCTACATCAGAGGACCAACTTTTTTGGCCCCAGTTGAATAGTAAAGCGCAGGGTCCATAGTTTATATTTGTTTATCTTCTACTTTGCCTGGTATTATTGGTGCTCTGCCTTGGTCAAATGTAGGATCCAGTCACTCCAGTGAAATTTTTCTGTAACGGATACTTGCAGTATAGGGCTGGATCAGATGGATGGTTGGGTTCATGTTGTGTTGGTAATCAGGAAGGTCATAGGAACTTAATGAGTTGATGAGATTGTAGTTGATGTACTCGACCCTGGATACCAGGCAAGAAGTAGAAGGGGAGGGCAGGAGTCCGTTTTGTAAGATCAAAATAGAACAAAACAAGTCAAAACCATTTCAAGTCTCAGTAAAATCAAAGGGCTAGTTCACTGGAGTGAGGAAGGATATGATGAATAAAAATAGGAAATTAAGGTGAGAAAAACATTTTGAGAAGGTAAGTTTTTACCCATCTATTTACTGTCTGAGCTGGTCTCTAGCTGCTATTCTAAGAAAGCAGATGAATGAATGCTAACCTGACTCAGTCTTATCTCCCACAGGGAGTATGGGAGACAAGGCAATCTCTACTTGAGTGGGCAACAAAGGTCGGGCCTTTGTCAGGAAAAAATTTCAGTGGAAAGGTTGTATTGGGCAAAGCTAGAGTCTCTAAAGAATTAATTTTTGGCAGTAGAATCAGAACTACACAAGACATAATGGAATGCATTAGAGTGAGGGAGGATGGCTCAGGGAAGAAAGGCCGCACTGGATGGACATGAACAAGAGGGGCTTTGTGCCTCGGGCAGAGATTGTGGATTATGCATGGGAAGGATGTCTCCAGCTTAAAAATGAAATATTCTATATATGCTACTGTACGTCACCTTTCAAACAGTATACCGGTCACAAACCATCATCTCTGATTTGCTCTATAGCACAGCTGCACAAAATTTTTAGAAGTGTTGTCTGAACACTTCCAAAAACATTTGTTTTGTGTTTCACTCCTCCTCCTCACTTGTCCCCATTGCTTTTCCCAGTTGCTGATACTAGGGCATTAACCCTTTAACTGTTCTCCCTGCCTCCAGAGAGCTCCCTGCCAGATTAATGTTTCTGAGGCATATATTTGCTTTCTCCCTTAAACATCTTCACTGGTTACAGAGTACAAGCAGCAGAGACTGAAGTCTGTGTAAAACATTCTATTGAAAGAATTTGCTATAACTCTATTATAGTCTGCTTTTCAGTCCTTCTCATTCTTTTCCTTCAGTCCAAAGAAACTGCATAAATGCCTTTTCCCATATACCATTTAGAATGAACTTTCTCATCTTTTGTACATGTTCACATTTTATCCATCCTTCAATGCTTCCTCAAAAGTACCTTTTCCTTAGCTGTTCCCTGTCTGTACCCATAGCTGGTAGCACCTTCCCCCTCTTCTGAATTCTTATAACACTATCTTTCTGTGGTATTATACTTTGGGGCTTAGCTTCAGCCCATATTTACAGCTAACAGCTGTATAGCTCTGGGCAAGTTTCTTTAACTCTCTGGACCTAATTCCTCATCTGTAAAATGGAAATAAAATGTTAGTTATAACTTTTTATGATCTTGTATTATATTTCTCTATAATGCATAATTTCCCTGATTTAGCTATTTTTCCTATTAGGTATGAAATGAGGTTAATTTATTATTTCAGCTCATAAAATGCCTCATATATGTAAAAGAAATATTGTTGAATAAATAGGTGATACTCTTTATAAGCTTTTTACAACATTATGATAAAATACACGTAACATGAAATGTATTATTTAATCATTTTTAAGTGTACAATTTAGTGGCCTAAAAAAGTAAACATACATTGTTATGCAACCATCACCACTTTCCATCTCCAGAACTTCATCTTGTAAGCTTATTTCTTAAATAAGTCCTGTGAGTTATAAATTTTCCACTTAATATTTTAGAAATCAGTTTCTGTTTTTCTTTATTACTCAGGGTAATAATTCTTGAAGATGAACTTGAAAAGCTTGTTTGTACTAAAGAAACACAAGAACTAGTATCAGAATCTTATCAAATCCTAGAACAGAAGTTGAAGTTGATTCAGCCCCATGTTCAGGCGAGCAACAATTGCTGGGAAGAGGCCATTTCTCAAGTGGACCGACTGCTCCGAAGAAACACAGATAGGAAAGGTACCAATGAGTGCTTCCTTTCATACACACTTGTCAGACATGCTTACTCCACTCCAGTAGGGTTTCATTAGGTAGATTTCTCATCTCCACGATGAAAGCGACATGACAAAACTTAATTTACTAAAAGAAAGTTGAACTTATACATACAAACTGACACTGAATATATAGTCTGGCTCTTACTTTGTAAACAATAAGTGAATATGTTTTGAAAGTTCTCTGAATCGTAAACCTCCTTTTCAAAAACTTTAGTGAGGGGCACCTGGGTGGCTCAATTGGTTAAGTGTCTGACTTTGGCTCAGGTCATGATCTTGCGGTCCGTGAGTTTGAGCCCTGCGTTGGCTCAGTGCTGACGAGCCTGCTTCAGATTCTGTGTCTCCCTCTCTCTTTGTGCCTTCCCCACTTGTGCTCTGTCTCTCTCTCTCTCTCTCAAACATAAACAAACATTAAAAATAATAATAATAACTTAAATGAAGGGATAGATTTTAATAGGTAGTATTCCATAATTAGAACTTTTAGAAACTCTTTTCCCATTAGTGTAATAATGAGTTTGATAGGGGCCAGAAGTTGAATCTTGCTTTTAAGATAGAACACTTCAGCCATTCATAAATGATAAATAAATGCTATAATAGGTGGCACTGCATACTTGTTATTAAGAGTCTAAAATGTATTAAATGCCATTATTTAATGGTAACATTGGAATGCTTTGTATTGCTAGGCAAATGGGCAATCTTGAAATTTTATGCGAAACTGCTTTAATTTGACCCATTTTTACTAATCACTAATTCATTGTAAATATTTGGCATATTAATTTCTGAACTTGTGCTACCAAACAATACCATGTTTATCCCTTGGACCTTTATGATAAAGTTAATCAGATTTATGTATAGAAATTGTATTGCTGGCAAAGATAATTAATGCTTTATCATCCTGTTAGTCATTTTTTTGTTTCCAGCTAGATCTGTAATACTTCAATGTGTTTAAGAAGCTGAATAAGTCTTTACATAGGGAAAGTATTAACTTTATTCAAAGGAAATGTTAACATGCTAATTACTGATACATCACCAATAGATTTCCTTTATATCTAAAATGTAATTGGCAAGTAATTTTTTTCTTCAAAGGGTAAATTTGCCAAGGATTTTTAATATGTGCAAATATTTATGCATGTTAAACTTTCTGATGTGACTTAAGTCTAGAGCTTTTGAGTACATTTTCTTCAAATGGAAACATTCAGAACACCACTGGGTATTAAAAGATACATCCCATTCATCCCTCCCCTTAGCATACTCTGAGATGCTGAATCTTAGTCACTTAAACATAATTGTCAAAACTGTCTCCAAATCATCGGGCTGGTGATAAGTCATTATGTTCTCCATGTGTGGCTTTTGCTTATAGGTGATAGTGATAAGAATTAAGATACAAGTCATTTTCAAACTTTTCTCCGTAAAACGCTTATAGTGGCCATGGCTATACAACTTTGAATAAAATATTTATATATTTTTTAAAAAATTTTTTTTTTCAACGTTTATTTATTTTTGGGACAGAGAGAGACAGAGCATGAACGGGGGAGGGGCAGAGAGAGAGGGAGACACAGAATCGGAAACGGGCTCCAGTCTCTGAGCCATCAGCCCAGAGCCTGACGCGGGGCTTGAACTCAGGGACCGCGAGATCGTGACCTGGCTGAAGTCGGACGCTTAACCGACTGCGCCACCCAGGCGCCCCTATATGATATTTTTTAAGAAGCAGGTGATTTATTTAGCTGTTAGCTGGGTTTTTTTAATGTTCATTTGCTTATTTTGAGAGAGAGTGCTCACGCATGCATGCTCACGCAAGCGAGGGAAGGGTAGAGAGAAAGAGAGAGAGAATCCCAAGGAGGCCCCTGCAGAGCCCACCACAGGGCTCAAACTCACAAACCGTGAGATCATGACCTGAGCCAAAATCAAGAGTTGGATGCTCAACCACCTGAGCCACCCAGGTGCCCTAGCTGTTAGCTCTTTTTTAAGTTATTTTAAAACTACAGAGGTATCACCATAGCTCACGGTAGCCTTCATCCATATTCCTCAGTTATTGACATTCTACCATATTGGCCTTACCTCCTTATGTATCCATGTATAAATTCTTTTGGTAGTATTTTTTTTTTAATGTTTATTTATTTTTGAGAGAGAGTGAGCATGAGCAGGGAGGGGCAGAGAGAGAGGGAGACCCAGAATCTGAAGCAGGCTCCAGGCTCTGAGCGGTCAGCACAGAGCCTGACATGGGGCTCAAACTCACAAACTGCGAGATCATGACCTGAGCTGAAGTTGGACGCTCGACCGACTGAGCCACCCAGGTGCCCCTCTTTTGGTAGTATTATTCTGAACCATTTGAGAGTAAGATGCAGACATGAGACCACATTACCCCTAAATCTTCTGTTTGCATTTTTGAAAAATGGACATTCTCCTACATGCCCACAATATACCACCAAAATGAAGACATGAGCACTGATATAAATTGCTTTCTAATCCACAGATCCCATTCTAATTTCACTGATTGATACAATAGTAATGCTATATGTCCAGATTACACACGGCATTTAGCTTTTATGCTGCTCTTCATTCACTTTAGCTTTTCTTGTCTTTCATAAGTATTTCATTAAAAAAAAATATCCTGAGGTTATATAAATATCCTTTCTTCACCAAATATTTACTCACTATTAAGCATATACAATCTATATGATGCACTAGTATTCCAGATACTTACTCACAAGATATAAAAATTTAATGTTCACATGAAAATCTATAAACAAATGTTTATAATGGCTTTATTCATAATCACTAAAAACTAGAAGCAGACCAAGTGTCCTTCAGCTGGTGAATAGATAAACTGTTCTATCCATCCACACAATGGAATAGTGCTCAGAAAAAAAGAAGAAATGAACTACTGATACAGCATTAAGACGGAGGAATCACTAATGCGTTGTGTTAATCACTACATAGTCTATGATCCCATTTAAATGACATTCTTAAAACAGTAAAATTTCATGGGAACAGCAAACATACCAATGGTTATTGGGAGTTGGATATGGAGAGATGAATAACATAAGAAATGTTTTGAGGTGAAGGAACTGTTCTCTATCTTAGTTGTGGTGGTAGTGGTTATATGAGTCTAATTTGTCTAAACTCATAAAATTATATACCAACAAGAGTGAATTTTATTGAGTAAAATAAAATAGCTTAAATGTTTTCCCCCCACTAGTTTTAGCATCCATTTGTGGATCTTGCTTGAATTAGATATTAGTG
Source organism: Prionailurus bengalensis (assembly GCF_016509475.1). Classification (NCBI taxonomy): domain Eukaryota; kingdom Metazoa; phylum Chordata; class Mammalia; order Carnivora; family Felidae; genus Prionailurus; species Prionailurus bengalensis. The sequence continues at coordinate 116,527,189 of NC_057358.1, forward strand.
TGATGGTTGCCAGATGGTAATTTTCTAATTCCATTTTTCCTTTTATACTTACTAGTTGGCATTCTATTGTGAGCCAAAGCATCCCCCTTTTCTGCTTATTTATATCAATATGGATGTATGGATTCTTATTTTATTCTGTGGTTCATAATTTGTTATTTTGTTGCTCAAATTGTACAAAGTTTGACCAGAGGGAACCCATTTAAGGTTTGTGTCATTTTTTGATCATTGTTTGATCACTTCTTTATACTTTACTTGCCCCTAGCCCTAAGGGGTGCCCCTTGTGGGTGCTAAGTATGCTCATAGCCACTGGGATGTTCTTGTTTTTACCAATTTTCAGTGTAGAGGACAGTGAAATATATCTGTGTATATACTTATACATACATATTCCTACATCTGTCCATAAATGTTATAAACCATGGGTTCACATCGATACCTCCAAATCAGTTCCATGGTTCTTCCTGTACTTCTCCCTCTGTATATTTGTACCACCATGAGAAACTTGGCTCTCATTATGTTCGGTATTAACTTATTTATTCAATGCCTTGTATGTAAGCAATCACCTGATAATATGGACTGTCTCCTAAGCCACATTGCTGCTGACTCACACCTAGTGAGAGTCCTTCCCATCCTGTCTCATTCCAGTCCAGCTTGCTTTGTCCACACTAGCCCTTGACAGCCAGGAGTCTCCCCTAACTCTGGTCCCAACCAGTTATCTGTCATTACTTTTAAAAGGTAGAAATCTAGATGTCTAAAGCCTAATTCTTTTTTAAGTTTATTTATTTTGAGAGAGAGAGAGAGAGAGAGGGACTGAGTGAGCAAGCATGGGCAGGGCCAGAGAGAGAGGGAGAGAGAATCCCAAGCAGGCCCTGCACTGTCAGCACAGAGCCGAAGTCTCACGAACCGTGAGGTAATACCTAAGCCAAAACCAAGAGTCGGACACTCAATTGACTGAACCACTTATGCACCCCTAAAGCCTACTTCTTTTTAATGTTTATTTATTTATTTTGAGAGAGAATGAGTGAGCAGGGGAGGGGCAGAGAGAGAGAGAGGGAGACAATCCCAAGCAGGCTCCACACTGTCAGCGTAGAGCCCAACACAGGGCTCTAACTCACAAACAGAGAGATCATGACCTGAGCCAAAACCAAGAGTCAGATGCTTAACCAACTGAGCCACCCAGGTGCCCAAGCCTACTTCTTTTTAAGTAGAGAGATAATGTTGGAAGGTAGAGAGGTGGATATGAGAATATGAGAACCCCATGGTTAGATACCAAATACCAATGTTAAGTAATTAAAGTTAACACCTGGGTGATCTTGTCAAGCTATGACTTGTGAAACCCATTTCCAATTCTAACTTCTGAGAGTAAAAATAATATAAGGGAAATGTAAGATTGAAGTTTATTTTTTGTGGGGAAGAGTGATGGTCTGTCTTGAGACTTCCCATGCCAGGAACAAAAGTTGATTTGTTTAGCGAGTATTTAGAGAGGAAGTACCTGTTGTGAACCAGATACTATGGTGAGGTGAAGAAGGGAGAGGAAAACAAGTTTCTCCTCTGAGAGTTTAACTTACATTGTAAATCTACCGCTATTACCATTGTTAACTTTAACATCCTTAATTTTTTTATAAATTGAAAGTTATAATTAGAATGCCAGACTATGAAATTGGCAAAATATTAGTACTAAAAATGTTTTTTTTTTTTAATTCGATGTTCACTCATTTCTGTGTGGCCTATTGCTTTTTAAGGCAAGCCTGAAACGGTGTGTGAAAACCCACGTTGTACTGTGGTACCTTTGACACAGCCAACTCTACACATCGCGGACAAAGATCCAATCCCGGAGGAGCAGGTAATGGTGAAAATTGCTGTTTTCTTCCCCCTAAAGAAGAGTTTCCCATACAGAGTTTACCTATCTATCTCTGTAAGTGGTGTGGATCATTACTGACTAAGTTGTTAAATTTATGTTTGTGATGAGCTTCAAAATAACCACACATTATATTGAACTGATAACAAATCATTAATTCTTAGTACCTTGAGTTTGAATCCACTGAATCTACCAGCAAATTTTTATAAAGATTTTTTTCTTTAATATTTTATTTATTTTTGACAAAGAGGGGTGGGGGAGAGAGAGACAGAGAGAGAATGAATGAGTGGAGGAGGGGCAGAGAGAGAAAAGGGGACAGAGGATCCCACGCAGGCCCTGTGCTGACAGCACCAAGCCTGATGCGGGGCTTGAGATCACAAATGGTGAGATCATGACCTGAGCCAAAGTCAGACTTTCAGCCAACTGAGCCACCCGGGTGCCCCTACCAGCAAGTTTTCATGTTATTTGTATCTTACTGTCTATTTCTTAGACACTTAAAAGTGATTAAATACTTTAAAAATTAATGCATTGGCAAAGGTGCCTTCTACAATACTGGAAATGTGAGTGGTGGTTACCAGACTGTATACATATGTAAAAATCCTGTACACTTAAGATTTGTGTATTTGGCAGCATGTATGTTATACCTCGCTTAAAAAAACCAACTTTTCAATGATTTCTTTTGATACTGACAAAGATTTCTTTTGTTTATCCTAAGGAAAACTTTTTTTCCTTCAGTCATATTGTCTACTCAGCATTCTTAATTGCAAAGGGAGACCAATCTGTTTAACAAACAAGAAATTTGTTTAAAAAACCAGGAGGTGACTGACAGAATATCTCTGAGGGCCTCATAGTTACGTTTGAACTAGGATGGGGTGAACAGCCCAATTTACTCAAAAGAACTGTTCCAGTTCCAGCAACATCATTGCCCAGTCACTGGTTGCAGACATTGTCACTCGCTCCATCATTGCTGAATAATAAAAACTACCTTCAGAACCTCTACCTCTGGAAACTTGATCTGCCACCATTCTTGCCAGAGTGGATTCCTTAAAACGCCTGCTTCCCTTGTAACAAACTTCTGGGTCCGATCTGATCTATATACATATGATTAGAGGATCCCGAGTCATTTGCCTGAATCATAACTGCAAGGGAGGCTGGGTAAGCAAGGGGCCTCGTCTGTGTCTTAGTGATAAGAAGAACCATAAGATGAGGTATTCCCCAATTCTAGGAATAGTGTTCAAACCTCCTGGGAAGTCAGAAAGAACCACAAATACAGCCACAAGAAGGCTAATATACCTGACCACTTCCCCAAACCACCAGCCCTTCTAATTCTGATTTGTTTTGGCAGAGCTAATAACTCTAATATTAACTAGATCTACAGGATGGTATCAGAGCAGAAAAATAATGATTGAAGTTATTAAACTTTCTTATCCACGGTCCCTTTCATTATCAACTGCTAAGTTTTTTTAAGACTTCAATTTACCTATAATAATATGTTTGCTTTGTTTGCCCACCTTTGCTTTAGTGACCTGTGCCAAGAGTCTTCATTGTTTAATCTTGGAGATGGGTAGGTACAAGGTAATGAATGCTACTAGAAAATTGTCTGCTTGAAGTAAAGTGCTTTTTCTTTATTCATTTTCAGGAATTAGAAGCTTATGTAGATGATATAGATATGGACAGTGATTTCAGAAAGGATGATTTTTATTACTTGTCTCAAGAAGACAGAGACAGACAGAAGCGTGAGCATGAAGAGTCCAAGAGGGTACTCCAAGAACTAAAATCTGTGCTGGGATTTAAAGCATCAGAGGCAGAAAGGCAGAAGTGGAAGCAACTTCTATTTAGTGATCACGGTAAGCACTGACTTCAGAGTAAAAGGTTATTTTAATGAAGGGGACTCTTTTTTCTTGAACTACGACTTTTATTTTAGCTGTAATTCTTACAGCTTTAATTTTAGGGATCTCTCAGCAAGTATAGTGCTTTTTCTTCTAGACACAAAATCAATATGATCAATAAAAGACTAGGTATATAATCAAATTGGGAATATGAAATCAAGCTTTTTCATCAGTAACTTGATGTTTTACTAAATTATTTTGGAATGGCAGTGAGTTGAATAAATATGTTTTCAAATTTAGTGAATTTGAGATTCTAAACTCTTCTCTTTATGTGGATACTAGCAATACTTCAGTGAAGCATCAGATTAGTGAATTTGAGATTCTAAACTCTGTTCTCTTTAGGTTGATATTATAAATACCTCAATGAAGCATCAAATTAGTAACTCTACGTTCATCATTGAAACAAGTGGATTAAGACCTAGGCCAGTTAGCTACATCATTAAGGTTTCTCAGTTGGTTTGAACACGTTAAGTAGATGGGACAAGAGGAGGTGCTTCTGTGCAAGCTGTCTCCGTACTTCAATATTGACAAAATTGGATGATTTGATAATACTGACGATTAGCATTAAACTCCTTTATGTTTGCCACTCTTTTCTTTGGTTGGACTTCATGCGAGGTGAGGGAAGGAATGAGGGTATCTTGACAGTATCAGACTAGCTAATTTCTAATTGAGGAATTAACTCCTGTAGATTTCCAAGAGGTAGAGTGGGATTCCTCTTCCATTTTAGAGTACTTACCTGAAACCTCAAAATCAACTGCCTTCCTTTCCCATTCTTTTTTTCATTGGGAGTATATAGATTACCTGTACTTCTGGAAATTTCCTCAGATTTCTCTTTTCTTCTCTTAGGAGTCCTGTCATCGTCCCATGTCCAGATACACCTTTGTTGATTTCATCCTTCCTCTTCCCACTGGCCCCCTTTATAGCCCAGATCCTTATTAGATTATGCTCATACATTGTAATAGCCTCTTAACTGACTTCCATTCTTTTTTTTTATGTAAACTCTACCCCCAACATAGGGCTCAAATTCACAACCCCAAGATCAAGAGTCACATGCTGTACTGAGTCAGCGAAGCGCCCCAGCTGACTTCTATTTTCAATACCTTTTTCTTCTAAGCTTTCCTTAGAAGATAGCTTCTAAGCTAGCTTCTGTCCTTGCAGGCTGCCTCCAGATTTTTCTCAAACAGTACAATGATAATAGCTCTCTGTCTTTTTTTTTTTAATTTTTTTAATGTTTATTTATTTTTGAGAGAGAGAGAGAGAGAGAGAGAGAGAGAGAGAGAGAATGAGAAGAGTCGGGGAGGGGCAGAGAGAGAGGGAGACACAGAATCTGAAGCAGGCTCCAGGCTCTGAGCTGTCAGCACAGAGCCTGACAGGGGCTCGAACCCATGAGCCGTGAGATCATGACCTGAGCTGAAGTGGGATGTTTAACCAACTGAGCCACCCAGGTGCCCTGATAGCTCTCTATCTTTAAAACCTGCAGTGGTTCCCCCTTTCCCACTCTATTAAATCTGAACTCTTTTTCCTGGTTTCAAGCCTCTCTATCATATGAATCCATCATATTTAATTATATTTATCACTCTTTCTGATATGGTTATCTTCCTCTGGTTATATTTATCTAATTAGACTGTGGTCCCACAAACTTACTATTTTTATTCATGAAAAACATTCATGCTGCGGTGCCTGTCTGGCTCAGTCTATAGAACATGTGACTTCATCTTGGGGTTGTGAGTTCAAGCCCCCACATTGGGTGTAGAGTTTACTTTAAAAAAAAAAAACAACTTAAGAAAAAAAAAAACATACATGCTGATCTCTTTGCTAAGAATTCTGTCTTCTCCACCAAGCTGTCCTTTCTACCAGTTGCTCCTCCATGAATCCTCTGTTCCAGCCCTGCTACCTCTCCTACCACTACAGACCCTCACACCAGAGGGGCCCTGGAGGGAATTGTAACCGTGTCTTGAGCAGCAACATATGTAGCAGATTAAAAACTTCCCAGGTGCAGCAGTAAAGAGTTCCTGCAGCCTGCTTGTTCATATTTTGGGTCTGCATGAATCAGGGATTGAGAGTATCGTTTTAGGCACTATTGTTTTCTGTGCATTCAATGTTTTTGTCTCTATAATGAAATTACAGTCTCTTTCAGTAGGAGCTTTATTATCCCCCACAGTGTTCATTCAGCAAATTATTCATTCAACAAGTAGTTACTGAGGCACTGTTTACTGCTATATCCCTAGTGCATAAATCAAGAGATAAAAATCCCTGTACTTCTGGAGCTTTACATTCTAGCAATGTTAACACTTGATCCTCCAGATGTGCAGATTATATTGCCCTATTTAATTAGCAATAATAAGGGATATCAATCAGCATCTAATACATGTTGCATTCTTTAAGAACTAGATTTATTGCCTAAAAATGTACATGAAGACTGAGAATAGCCTTGTATATACATTTGTATCCTTTCTATTGTTTAGTATTTTCTCCATATAGCTTTAAAATTATCCTACTGACAGTATGGGCAAAGATATAATGAGAGAAATGTGTCTTTTTTCAGGTATATGCTTTGAGTAGCTACGTTAGAAAGCGCAGTATTGCTGATTTTGCTTGTGAAATAAGTAAAAAGCTGCTGATACCATAAAATGCTTTTTCCGTGAAAAATTTCAGTACATCTTCCAGAGTTGTTTTCATCTCTGCCTACAGGGGTAAAGTCCGCATGGAATTAGAGAGGGATATTCTACACTGGAACCTGCTGTGGCCATTGTTTTCTGTTGTTGCTGCTTCTCTAGTGGAGTTACTGCAGCTTAGGGATCTGTTTCTTGGAAATGGACACCTTTTACAAATTATTTTTTAAATAAACGCCAGATCTTCAAGAAGCACTTGTTTTTCTTCCGTCATGCTTCCTAATATATTGTATTGTACTAACCCCTCATACTGGGAGGAGAGACTGCCTAGCAAGCAACCCACTGCCTACTAACATCAAGAGGGGCTAAATAAAACTTCATTTTCCTTGAAAGGACACCTTCTGCCGTATGGATATAATGTTTATGTATTATGCTTTGTACAGTAGTTGATCTTGAATACAGATTTTATTTTGTCTTATACTTTTATGTGACATTACAAAATGTGTGGAAGTTATGGCTTTACTTTCATCAGGGTCTTGTTAGGTGGTTGGCAAGCGAATAGGATTGTGTGCATTTTCTTTTCCCCATACTGTTTTCACTTGTAAATATATATGTGTTAAAGATATGATTATTATCTGGATTACTTCAGGCCTTTTATCTGACATATTATCAGTAAAAATCATGCTGCTTATTCTTTCATAAGATGGTTCTCAAACTTTAGTGTGCATCAGAATCAAGCGTAGGGTTTGTAAACACAGCCAGTCCTCATTCACAGTTTGCCATGCAATAGGTCCTGGTGGGAATTTGCATTTCTACCAAATAACTGATGCTGTTGGTTCGGGGACCACACTTTGAGAACCACTGCTTTAATATTTTGAATAATACAATGTGTGAGGTGTTTTAAAATCTTCATTAAAACCCCATCTCATTTCATTTCTTAGGCATTTTATCTCTTACAAAGTTCTCTGGATTTATAAATGTATATAGATTTAATAGAAAGATTTATTTAGCTTTTATTTATTGTTCTTTATTAGAAAAATAACGACTGGAAGTTTAAATTAAAGTTTAAATCATTGTTGGGTCCTTAGTTATTATTTTTCTTTCTTTTTTTTTTTTCTTTTTCTTTCTTTCTTTTTTTTTTTCTTTGAAGCTGTGTTGAAATCCTTGTCTCCTGTAGACCCAGTGGAACCCATAAGTAATTCAGAACCATCAGTGGATTCAGATATGGGGACAGTTGGTAAAAATAATACTGAAGAGGAAAATAGTAAACCCTCCACAGCTGACAATGAAATAAGTAGTAGGACTGAGTATTTATGTGAAAACCCTCTAGATGGTAAAAATAAAGACAATTCTGCAAATGAAGTCTTCCTCCAAGGAGCTGAAGAAAGAGTGTGTTCCCAATGTGAGAGTGAAGAGGAATCTCGGCAGGCGGACGTAGGGAGCCTGTCCACTGCCCATCCAGCTCCCGGGGACTTATTACAGCCTTCCATTAAGCAGAGGCTGGCACGGCTCCAGCTGTCACCGGATTTTACCTTCACTGCTGGTCTTGCTGCAGAAGTGGCTGCTAGATCTCTCTCTTTTACCACCATGCAGGAACAGACTTTTGGTGATGAGGAGGAAGAACAGATAGTACAAGAAAATGAAAATGAGGTACAAGAGAAGTAGGAACCAAGATTTACATGGAGGATTTTAAATTATTGCTTTTATGCAAGTGTTTTAGCTTCAAGGCTAGATAATCCACTAGAAAGGGAAAATGAGTGTTAAGTTTACTATATATAAAGCTAAGATGTGAATTTACAGCAAGAACCCTGGTTTGAACAACTGATCTGAAAATAGTAGTTAACCTGTAAATGGCAAATCTTTTAGGAAAATAAGAAAGGTAAGGGCTCTTTTGAATAAACTGCTCTTTTTTTTTGCAGCACAGCTGATCGATCTTGGAAATTCTTTAGGTACTTTTAATAAGAAACAAATTTATCATTTCTTGCCAGAATTTGCTACCATAAAATGACTGGGATAATTCTGTTGCAAGAACATTAACATTTAGTATGACTCCTTTTTACTGTATTCTTGCAGTTCATAGCTGCAGCTATTATGTTAATAACAACTTGTTTGTATTTTATTTTTGTTTATACCAGTCTTAAAACAAAGATACAGGTTCTGAATAAAAAAAAAATTGACTTCATACAATTAATGTGTACTGGGGTTTGGAACTAAAAAGTAGTTTCAAAAATACTGGGGTTATGACATTTTTTTTATGTTTCCTTGTTCATATGTGTATTCGGTAGTTAATTTTAAGGTGTCCTAATAATCTTTAAAAGAAAAACATTGTACTGTTTTAAAAATTACCCTTTCAAATACATTTTGTGTTTTTCTTCTGTTCTTGTTATAACTAATAGAGATGATGTCAAAGTAGGATACGTATAGTCCAAGGCCCCATAGTCCAAGGCCCCATCGGCACCTTTGCAGAAAGTTCTTTGTATCTATTTGCCTACAGATAATTGGGTGCCGTTAACACAAGCAGATCATTTCAGCTGATTTCTAGCCTGAGGCTATATCCTCTCCACCTTAATGAGATTCTGGAAACATCCTGCCTGCTTCCTGGAAAGCATCCTTGTCTCCTCAGTACTTCATTTACAACTACCTCTTAAAAGAGGTTGCTTTCCAAATTGTCCAGTGTCATGATTGCATTTTCAAAATGTGATATTTTCAGGAGTATATTGTTTCTTGAAACCTATAGCTCCTACGCACTGACATAGTTTATAGACATTATTTGGGGAAAGTATAGGAATAATAATTTATGCTGCTGTCCTAGAAAGGAAGTTACACAACGAATAGAGATTGTCTTTAGAATTAAGAAACACATTCAGATTCCTGTAAACTTAGTACTTTGAGTCAGTAGATTTATGTGTACCGAGGAGATTTTTATTTAATTTTTTCCAGTAATCTTAGGAAATTTATTTTTATCCTGAGGAAAAACTTGATTCTACTTTGTATGAATAGTAGAGATCCTTCGTACTATAAGTGATTCTGCCTATTGCCCAAAATTCTGGGACTGTCCATAATCAAGCTCTTAGAAATATCACAGGGTGGGCCCAGTTTACCACTTAGAAGTAGCTAAATTTCAAAAACAAAAATCTTGTTTTGAAACTGACAATCGTATTCATAAATAATACTATTTTCTTTTTAGATTACATAGTTTGCCAAGTCTTTTTCCCCTTGGATTTAGAAGAAGCAATTATGGGAACACTTGGTAATTGTTCCCCTAATCTGTGACCCTTACACAGGAAGAATTAGAGTTTAATAATTTTTAATTCTTTTATTGTATTATTTTTATTTACACCAGCTTGGGGAAAATGTCTTCATAATATTTCATCAGTTTTATTCAATGCTCTCTAAGCATTGAAAGACTGATTTTGTTATAAATTTTTAAAAACTAACTTTAATGAGGAATTCCTAATCTTCCAATCTGATCTGTTTTATCTGCAAATATTCTACTTGTTGAAACCATATAAGGATCTTGGGACTTTAATTGAAGGTTCTTTTTTTGTGTATTTCATCTTATAAAATATTGCTGAGATAAAATAGTATCTTCCCTGTGAATATTTCTAATGTTCTCTTATAATAGTCTAAAAGTCAGTGTTTCTCAGTTTTTGTTTTTGTTTTTGTTTTTTATAGGATGCCTATATTAGAATAAACTGGAGGTCTTATTTTTAAAATGCAGATTTGGGGCCATAACTCCCAGTCATTCTTAATCAGTCATTTTGGGATGAGACCTAGGTGGTGTGTATGCTCAGTCAAATCTAAGAACCTCTGTCTAGGACTTTGTTTTCCTTGCCATGGATATCTTAGGAAATTAAAACAAATATGCCAATGTGACATAAGTAGGTATTCTTATTACTTTTCTAAGAATATTTCACTTTGTATTACCAGGCTTTTGACTAGTTTTAATAGTTGACATCCTGCATCTAAAAGAAGCCCGCTGGGAAAAATATTTTGTGATGCAAAACTTGTAATTATGCTTTCCAAATTTTACAGTGATATTTTGACAGGATAATTCTTGTTAAGAGTAATATCCTGACAGCTTTTGATATGAACATTTCCAGAGTTTATTTTACCAGGACAGAGCCGGTACAGAAACTATTTAGGGTCAGGTCACTCTTGAGGACAAAATTTTTATACTCTGCCTACAGTGAGGAAAGTCATGGCAGTAAATGACCTAATAATGGTTATCATACGTTAAATTCTTATTTTTTTTTCAGCTATCATTATTAAAACCCACATATCTGGACTATCTAGGACCAGACTCTTGCTGGTCTTTGATTTGTGATCTTTGGCTTATTTTTTAAGTTGTCTGTATTATCTGCCTTCACTAGTTAAGTCTTCTTTAAAATTGTACTTCATTAAAATTGTATGTTTGAATATATTTAATTAAGAACTCATGTATTGACTCAGGTTTGATTTCTGAAGTTATTGGAGACAAGTCAGGAGAAACACATTTAAGGCAAATTGCTAAGGAAATTTACGAATATGGTTTTAAGGCTTTAATACAAAAAGGCTTTAATACAAAATTAAACTTTAATCTGAGTTTAAATCTCAGAGCCATCATTTAAAAGCTGTGGGTGCAGTTGACCTAATAATGTCATGGGGAGTTTTTCCAGCAAAAACCAAATTCTCTGGATTGCTAAATCATGTTGGTAAATTCTTACTCCTCAGAAGTAGTTAAAAAAGAAGTGAAACTTTTGAGGCTGAAAAACAAGATCTGGTTATAATTATGTTAGTAAAATAGGTCAATTTTCTTTAAAAAATAAATACTAATATTCTGATTCACATAATAAAGGTGGTGAATGTTAAAGCATAAAAAATTATGTTTTGATACATTTCACAAAATTATAAATCAATGGAGTGTTAATTGGAAGGGAGCCTAGGAGTCATTTCACTCTGGTGACTTATAGTGACTTATATACTATAAGTAATGTAAAATATGAAGTATTTTGATAAATTATTAGAAATCATGTGGGAGGAAAAATTCAACTGATTTGGTTTAATCATAGGACATTGTTTCCATACCCAAACAAACCAAGGAAATAAGAACTAAATGCCATGAGACTGTGCTATAGCTCAGCAGACTCGTTATTTGAACTAAAGTAGATAGCATGCTATGAATGAAACACAGACAAAGCAAAAATTGATTTATTCTTCCATTTCTGTTGATCACAACATGTCTCTGTAATTCACACTTATATTAGAAAATGAAGCTGTAAACATACTAGAAACAAAAATATAGGAAAAATACCATAAGTACAGTAACAATTTATTGACAGGTAAATAACTGACAGTAATTATCGACAGGTGACTAACTTGCATGAGTTAATTTTTCATGTAACTGAGGCAAACCCATTTAATCATAACAGTTTTTAATAATTTAATAGGAGGGGCACCTGGATGGCTCAGTCGGTTTAAGCATCCGACTTTGGCTCAGGTTATGATCTTGAGGTTTGTGGGTTTGAGCCCCATATCAGGCTCTGTGCTGACAGCTCAGAGCCTGGAGCCTGCTTTAGATTCTGTGTCCCTCTCTTGCACTGCTCCTCCCCTGCTCATGCTCTCTCTCTCTCTCTCTCTCTCTCTCTCTCTCTCTCTCAAGAATAAGTAAAACATTTAAAAAAATTTTTTAAATAATTTAATAGGAAAATTTTTAGAATGTACTTTCTGTACTTTTTTCTAGAATATTTAGGATATAATTTAACTTTTTCTCAGTCATCTTTAAGGATATCAGTTCCTCTCACAGGGTAATAAACAGAAATGCACCCTCAGGAGCAACTGAGATACATAATGTTCTATGCCCCTTTACCCTGTGACCCTGCAGAACTTTGCTTTTTGAGCTAGGTCTGGTTTTCACAGTTTCTCTATCTTCCCTTAAAATCAGCTGTCACTTTTTGCTGCTGTCTTGTGTGCCTGCCTCTTGCACTAGGTCCCCAATTTGCTGCTTCTCATCTACTGTGGGCTGAGAAACCAGATTGCCAACCTTGGTAGAATTGTGTCTAAAATAAGAGTAGACTGAAAGAAGGCTAAGGGACTTTTCTGTCAGTTATGTGCATGGCCTTTGTGGTACCTATTTGGCTGCTTAGCACACTTTTGTTTGCCTGATCACTCTTTACTAAGAACTTGCTAAAAATACTTGGTTGAATATGTGATTGCCATATATTTAAAGTATTAATTCAGTTTTTATATGTTGGTGTTTCTAGGACTTTACATTAATGAATTCAGCTATAAAAGAGAATTTGATTATTATCTTTGTATAAATCATTGTGTATATTTTAGGAAAATGTTTTTTTTTTTTGGTTTGGTTTTTTTTTGCTCATTATTCCTAGTATGGGACACAGACTGAAAACTTAAACATTATAAATATGACTCCAACTCTGTCCACCAAGATTTATATTCTAGAACTATAGGTTTGAGACTAAACATGCATGGCTAATTTAGAAAGAACTGGCTAACTGGATATTTGGAGAATGACTCATTCTAGATATCCCAGTTTTCTATAGAACTTAAACCCCTTTAAGCATTAAAATTTTTCAGAATAATTTCTGAAGGTGATATTTTTAAAACAATATGCATTGCTATCTTATTAAACAATATATGAAAATCATTTAAATCTTTTTTGATGTCAAAATGATCATTATTAACAACAGTTATTATACTGTGATAGTCTAATTAAGGCACTGAGAGCTACATGCCCTTTTACTAATGGCTCCATTCTGATGTGCTTTTTTCATTTTCTTGTCTTTGTTTTCTTTTTTTTTTTTTAATTTTAGCATTCATTTTTATTTTTTTTTATTTTTTTTTTTATGAAATTTATTGACAAATTGGTTTCCATACAACACCCAGTGCTCATCCTAAAAGGTGCCCTCCTCAATACCCATCACCCACCCTCTCCTCCCTCCCACCCCCCATCAACCCTCAGTTTGTTCTCAGTTTTTAACAGTCTCTTATGCTTTGGCTCTCTCCCATTCTAACCTCTTTTTTTTTTTTTTTCCTTCCCCTCCCCCATGGGTTCCTGTTAAGTTTCTCAGGATCTTTGTTTTCTGATAGCAGTTCTCATTCCTCCAGTTTCTCCAAATACCGCTTAAGTGTGCCCATAGCAGTGGCCTTTCTCCACCTTCGTTATGCTCCTTCTAGTCTGTTTTGGTTTCGGAAACCAGGTAACTAAAACAGCTAGAATAATGTATAAAGTAAGAACAAATTGACTCAGTGAAGACCTAAAAACCTGGATTATACTTAAATGCATGGATTTTGTGGGTATCTATTACTACCTATTTCATTGCTATCTTTAAGTGAAGTTACTAAATTAGGTACCTGCTCTCAAAATAGAAGAGCTGTTATTGTACAAAAGGAATGATTATGTTTCTATACTTTACCTTCTCTACATTCTATTCTTTAATTTTTTGGCTCTGATTAAAACCAGCCAACTCAAATTAGCATTTTCTACAGTACTTTCTAGTTGAATCAGATACCACATGTTGCTAAGAATTTCTTTGGCTAGGTTGGTTTTGTTGTTACTTTGGTTTTGTTTTTAGAGAAATGTATTTTCATTTCTGAAACAATGAAGTAGGTTGAGTCCTGGAAAATAAGAAAACTTTCATAATTGATATCCTAGAGAACTGAGAAGTAATAAGGTCTTTAGACTCTAGGCAGTTTTACCACAAAGAATTTATTCTTTGATGTGCAGGATTTTAACACAACATCTTTATTTTTATTCAACGCAATGTATGTTAAAAGTTTGCCAGAAGTTATCAGTGTTAGAGCTAATGATGTTGACAGATGTTTGAATGACTAAATACCCAGTGTCATTCTATATTTTGCGTGTTTAAATTACCATTTGATGTTAAGCAAACATGATTTTTCTCTCTTGAATGAAAAATAAACACGAAATTCACGTGTTACAATGTTTGCAAGTAAAATTCAGATTTGTCTAGAAAGGGATACCCTCACCTTGAATAACTTAGTTTACAAATAGGCTGATTATGTTTTAGTCCATACGTTGATTCATCTATCCATCATATACAGGGTAATTGGAAAATCAGTCTATGGCCATGACACAGCTTAACATTATTCATATGCTACTGGAAGGGAATTGTGATATAATATTCACTTCAAAATAGAGGATCCAAACCCGTTTCTTGAGTTGAGACTGCCATTACAGAATAATTATGACGCCAACCCCTGGTTGGTGGTACAAAGAGAGAAATTCTCTTTGAGTATAGTTGTAAGAGGAAAGTGATTCTACTCAGTATAATTGCTATAAATTGAAAAGAGGATGAAGTGATTACAGGATTCGCATATACAAAGGTATAACATGAATAAATTCTAAAATGTGTGATCAATTAAAATGCATATGGTATTTTTTAAATGCTGTACATTTTAATATATTTAAACCTGTCAGCAGTTGAGTTAATTTGTTTCATCCCTGTTTACTGAATTTCATTTGGCACATATCAAACACGTTATTGAAACAGGACAGTATTTAAGTTGTGTATACTTCTGATACACTGTTTTTCAAAGTGGGTATATTCTATGAGCCATTGTTGTAGAAATATGTATTTCCCATCATGTTTGTATCTTAAGAGTTTCTCAAGATAAAGAATAATTCTATTGTTTTGAACTTTACATTTTTCACTTTCATAGCATTTCCTAAAGGTTGGCTACCTACAAAATGAGTTTATTTCATCTTTGAAATTTTTTCTAAAACTAAAGCATGTCTTTCACAAGTTTTTTGTTTTTTATGATATCCTAAGAAGTTACATATCCTTTACCCCTCCCAAAGTAAATTTTAAAATTAATTCCAAGTTTAAGTCAAAGTATTTTCTGCACAGTACTGGCACCTGGCAACGTACAGAAAACTCCAGAAATGTTACTCCCCTTCCTTAAACATTGTATGGTCTGGTACAGCCCTGGAGGTCCATATGAGTGAAAAGCCCAGAAGTCACCTGAGCTGAAAGCACTCCCAAGGAGTTTCGTTTTGTTTGGGTTTGTTCTAGGTATGGTCCCAGGGATCCCAGATCAAACCAGGCCCCTGGGCCTATCCTAGAACCAACCTAAACTCGCGCATCATTCCCGGAACATCAAGAGTGTGAAGACTGAAGATAACCTGAGGCTGACTAGACTTCGTACGTTCACCAGAACTCACTTTTTTGTATGTGTGCCTACATTTTGGCAAAAATTGGTTCATTAATCCTTCCAAAATTAGAGGAACGACAGTGGGTAACAAGATAAAGTCTTACCAGACTTTGACATTACAGTTATCACAGTAGAAATGTGATCTATAATATGGTTATTATTAATTGCTAGTAGGAGAATTGTTCTTGTAACTTATCAGATTTCTATTTTGTGTTTAAATGACATTGTCACACAAAAAAATTTCTCCCCTAAATTAAAGGTTTCTTTTTTCTTTGGCATTGTCAAACACTTTCTACTCAACAATATGATTAACAGTCTTGTTTAATTATGCATCATCTCTGAAAGGCATTTGGTCTTTGCCCTCTGACTCCAATGCCGAGTAATTTTAAAATCTTTTTTCTGGAGACCAGTGCCTTTTTTCTTGTAATCTTTTGAATCCACCACACTGCTTTGAGCTTGTTTTTTAGGTTCAGTTCTGGGAAGAACAGCATCATTTCAGACTCATTGTAGAGGCTACATTTCAGAATCTGCTATGGTTGATAAAAAGCATGATAGAGTGAAAATGGATTAATACTTTACAGATTACTGAAGTATTTTGAAGAATAAGGTTTTTATTATTATTATTTTGTTGTTGTTGTTGTTCCCTGCTGCTCTGGGTTTTTAAAAGATTGTGACCTACTTGATTCATCACATGGTCTCCTACCATAACTGTGACATTGCTGTTTTATTTCGTTTGAGGACAGGATTTCTGAAAAGGCATGAAAAGACCCCAAACCCAAAGGTTATGATACACAATGGAAATGTATACTTTTGGTAATACTGGCATTTCAATAGGTTTAGACCATGTTTGAAATAATTGCAGACAAATCAGGGATTCCAACTGTGAAAAGAGCCCAAAACTGTGCTGTTCCTCCACGCCTTGTCACCAGAAAAATTGGATCAGTGAGTTATCCTTTAAAAGAGGACTGTGAGTTTGAGGCTCATTCTGAAGAACTCAACCCTGGGATTAGATCTGTACTGCCTTCATCACATAGATGCTTCATCCCATGGCTTCTATTATTTTTGCCTTTTAAATCATATTTTGATTACCCTTCTCAGTGTTTTCTTTTTTGCACAGTGTTTCCTGTTTACATAAATCAAAACTATACATGTTAGTACTGTATATGTATTTTTTTGATAAAACGAAACCTTGGATCTAAAGATCTTTGGATTTTGATTCCTTTTAATGTCAAATGATTAAAATGCTTTTACTGTCTTATAAATTCACTCTTAATTTATGCCTCAATTCTTCCAATTAATTTTTTCTAATGAACTACATTACAGTTAAATAGGTGAGCCTTATATCATTTTCTTCCAGAATTTATGACATCAGCAATCTTGTATCCATGCACTGATCTGTAAGCATAGGTGACTATTTCTTGACATAGCCTGAAATGTATGAACCCGTCTTATGTTTATGTTCAGTAAGTGTTCTCAGTATTTGAGGAGCATTTGCATTCTCTTTTGACATTGTTAATTATGAACACCTAAAATAGGAATGTGAGAACTGTCTTACAGAGTTCAGGCTTGTTTACATAGTAAGTTTCTAAAGTCAGTTTTCACTCCAGTCTTAACACTGGAGTGTGTTAAACTGTATTTTTTTTTAATACCACTTAAGAATATCCTTTAATTTTGACTTTTTGACTACTTATATTTTATGTAGAACTGTACATCTCCTGCCCTACCTAAGATTTTCTCATCAATACTTTCTTTGCTCGCTTGATATATCTTACCATACTGAATTTTTAAAGGATTTTTACAAAAACCAACAGTAGGTTTGTATATGTCTGTATTATTGTTGTTCCTCCTAAGCTTAACTAGTCTCTAATAAAATCTGTACTTCTTTGTGTCTTTTGTGTGTGTGCCTTTTTTTTTAATTCTGATGTTTGCCACATGAATTAGCCAAAAAGTAAAAATTCTTTTTCTCTTCCTTCTGTCTGTATTTTTCAGAATATGTTAACAAAACCACAAAAGACAGTTTTCTAGGAAAGCTTTGGATTCATTAGTCTAAGTTTTGTTTGTTCGGTCATTAAAGTGCCTCACATGATATTTTATCAGAGTGAAACAGCAAATGAATTTTAAAAGCTTGCTTTTCACCCTTCTCAGTGACTGTCAGCCATTGGATACATTCTAATCATGTTATATTTGTTGACTTGTACGACCTTTCTGACAGAAAATACCTACTGAATTAAGAAGGAAGCTAACATCCAATGGATCATACTTTGTCCTATGTAATTGAATGAACTATTTGTTTATACATTTCTAAGCTTAGCTACAGTCTTGGGAACATTCGTGGTAGCTCCAAAATGGCTCTGCAGACTGAATGCTGGTTAAAGAGAAAGTGGCCTTCCTTGAACAACTTTTATTTACTTATTTCTTTTACTATTACAAAAGTTTTATTTAACAGAAAAGTTCAATATGAAAATGCACATGACCTGATTTTTATTTATTTTATTTCAAGTTATTATTTAAATTCTAGTTAGTTAACATATATGGTAAAATTGGTTTGGGGATAGAATTTAATGATTCATCACATACAACACCTAGTTCCCTCCTAATGCCCATCACCTGATTACTATCACCCCGCCTGCCTTCCCATCAACCCTCAGATTGTTCTCATAGTTAAGAGTCATATGGTTTGCTTCTCTCTTTTCCTCCTTCATTCATCTCTTGTTTCTTGATTTCCACATATAAGTGAAATAATATGGTATTTGTCTCTATTTCACTTAACATAATACACTCTACCTCCATCCACGTTGCAGATGGCAAGATTTCATTATTTATGATTGCTGAGTAATATGACCTGATTTTTATACTGTATTAAAACAGGTTTGGGGGGGGGGGTGTGTGGGAGCAGTTGATTTCTTCTGGTGAATATACCCATTGTTTATTTTTTCAATTACCACCATTCCAATATCATTCTGTTGCCCAATAGCCATTTCCACACAATGATCTATCACAAGATTCATAAAGGGATCGAATCCCTACAATATTCCTTGGACCTACCACCATTTAATTTCAATGATAATTTCTTATCCATAAATTTTTTCAACCCTGAGGGTGAGCTTTGCTCAGGATGTCTACTCGGCAAGTTAAAAGATGTCCCCAAACATTTGAACTGAGCTTTTAAACTACCTCTTTCCAGAAAAGATTTGAAGCAAGGAACACACATTCATAAAGGCAGTTCTTGAAATTTGGCCCTTATCTGGGATTTACTAATTTAAAGTGTGAGACAAGATAGAATATATTAGTTACTCTACCGGATCCTGAAGTCATTGGGTAGGAAATATCCTGTATGATAATCACTCTTTGTCTTCACAATTTGCTTTTGAAGGTCTTTAGCAGATGTGCTATAGCCATTGAAAATAAAGTTGGCAAATACTAATTTTCCCCTAATGTACATCTGTAAAAATTAATAGAAGAGTTTCAGAATCTGTTCATGTGAAAATCAGTCCTACTTATTTTTTAAAAATTGTTTTTTGTTTATTTGTTTTTAATTTTAACCAAGCTCTATGTCTAACATGGGGCTTGAACTCATGACCCCAGATCAACAATCACATTCTCTACTGACTCAGCCAGCCAGGTGCCCTAGTCCTACTTATTTGAAGAAAGACCTTAAATGTGTTCTTATGAGAAAATATTTACATTTGTACACAAAATAATATTAGGCATCAAACATGTTCCTAGAACCTGAATACACTGAAGGTCAAGAAATCGGCTTAGTTTTCTCACTCAAATTTGTACATGTGAAGTGTCAGAACCAGTATCCTCCCCAATTCTAAAAGACTTCTTTATGATAAGCTGCCTGTGGATACATTTCAGCTAAACTCTAGGGGAGAGTACAGAGCCTTTGAATTTAGAAGTCCGCAGACTTGGATTATGGACAAAACAACGTCTCTAAAACTCACAGAAATCATTTAACTATGTCAAGGCACAGTTTCCTCTGTTAAATAAAAAGCATTGGGGCGCCTGATGGCTCAGTGGGTTGAGCCTCCAATTCAAGACTTCAGCTCAGGTCATGATTTCACAGTCCTGGGATTGAGCCCCTAATGGGGCTCTGCACTGGAATAGAACCAGTTTGGGATTCCCCCTCTCCTTCTGCCCCTCCCCCACACACATGCGCACATATGTTCTCTCAAAAAGAAAAAAAAAATCATGATTTGTGAATTGGACTAGCCCTCTAAGATTCTTTTCCAGGGCTAAAATTCTCAGATTCTCTTTTTCCTAACAAAGAGATACAACTCTACTGTGAAAAGCCAAGGTTGTCATTCTTTTCCAGGGTGCAAGAGGACTTATATTTAGGCACAGGTGAGCAGCCTACTAAATATTCAACCTTAAGATTAAGAGGATAAGAGGTGGTAGGGGTGGAGAAGATGGTAGTTGAAAAAGTATAGGTGGTTCCAGCTCAGAACTTAAACTGCTAAGAACTAAGTATATCTTACATCTTAAAGCAGTCTAATACTAGTACGTGAAAAGCAGGGTATAAGAACTTAAAAGGAACAATAGTTCCCTATGATTGCATGTTACTCCTTTCCTCTTAGATGGCGTAATCTTTTCATCATGAAGGGATGTCCTATTACAAGGTTTTCTCTATAGGAATAGAATTTTCTGCTTTATCTTCATTTCAGTAGCAAAAGAACCTATCTCTTGTTTCATATCTTGTTCCTTGATCTGAAACACTTTATTCTTTAGCACCCATGCCTAGCTATTAGCCATGAATCCACTTATCTTGCCTGAACTTAGAAGATTAAGCTCTGACAGGTGGGTAATGATGGCCAATGACAAAGCTACTGTGCAAAATATGTACACTGGGATCTGAAGAGTTGAACAGTGTTAATCTCTTAAACAGTGACATAAGGGCAACTTTTAGCCAGTTTTTTTTACCTCAAAAAGTGTGAAATACATATGGGGGGAAAGTGTAATTTAAGAAATTGGTAAGTTGAGGATATGTAGGATTTTGTTGCAATTTTGGGCTTCTAGTCACACACAGGCAGAAAGCTTTTCATTTTGTGTATATTCAAGCCATCCCCTCTTAGGCTAATCCTAGGGTCTGGAGAAAAAAAGAGACAAGGCTGCAGTGTTTAATTCTTGCAGAAATAACTTGGTCAAAATACAGAAAAATGTTGAACTGGAAAAAACCTTAAGTTTGTATATGTCCAGAGGCCAGTGTAGGACCAGGCTCAGTACCAAAATTCAAAAATTCTCCTTTCTGAAATCATATTGAGTTGAAGTTCAGCTGAAATTGAAAACCTAGAGTAATCTAATCCAGAGGTGCCCAGCATTTTATCAAGCTAGGACCCCTGATATTATTTTCCCCATGGGTAACATGTTTGGAATAATTTTTTTATCTAGCACATAACCTATATGAATTGAAACTCTGTAAGTTGCACTCCCTCCCTCATATTTTAACTAAGGCTATAGTGGCCATTCAGTTTGAGTGTATGCTGCATGCCAGGCACTATTCTCGTGCTCAGGGCAGAGCAGTGAACAAGGTGAATACTAGAGGGGAGAGCCGGACAATATATTGGGAGTTAGATGGTGGTAAATGCTCCACAGAAAACAAAGCCAGGGAAGAGGAATATGGAGGATGTAGAGTGCTTTTTATACAGGGCAGTCACGTTTGAAGGGAGTGAGGGAACCAGCCACACGAAAGCCGTAAGTGAAAGGGCCTTGAGACAAGAACAGCAGAGAAGAGGCAAGTGAAACTCCTTGAGAAAGGGGCTGGCTGGTCGAGGAGGGCCTTGTAATGTATATGCTTTGCTTTGAGATAGGAAGCCATCGGAGGGTGTTAAGCAGTAGACTGACAAGACTTGACTCAGGTTTCAAAAATATTAAGTTTAAAAAGCAATCTTCTGTGTGGAAGTCTGACAAGGATGGGGAAAGGGATGTCTGTTGGCTAATGCAGTAAGCTATGTGACGGATGGTGCTCATTGGTAGTGAAGGTCTTGAGGAGCAATCCAAGTCTGGATATATATGTTGAAGATAGAGCCAATAGGATTTGCAGATGCAATGTATGTGCAGTATAAGAAAGAAGTCTAGATGATCCTGAGATTTTTGGCCTGAGCAACTGGAGGAACAGAGTTGTCATTTCCTGAGATGGAGCACCCAGTGAAGTTTGGGTAGAAATTGAGCTGGTTTGGGATTGGTTAAATATAAAATAGTTATTAATTGGGGCGCCTGGGTGGCTCAGTCAGTTAAGCATCTGGCTTCGGCTCAGGTCATGATCTCGTGGTTTTTGGGTTTGAGCCCCGTGTCAGGCTCTGTGCTGACAAATCAGAGCCTGGAGCCTGTTTCGGATTCTGTGTCTCTTTCTCTCTCTGCCCACCCCCCGCCACCTCCTGCCATGCTCATTCTCTGTCTCTCTCTGTCTCTCAATAATAAATAAATGTTAAAAAAATTTTTTAATAAAATACTTATTAATCATTAGGTGGAAATGCTGGATAGGCAATTGAATATATGAATCTAAGTTCAAGAGAAAGATCCAGAGTAGGAGATGTCAGCATTTTGGGTGGTGTTTAAAGTTGTGAGCATAAGTCAGAGGGGTCAGCACACTGAGATCTTTGGGGAACCTATGGTTCATAGGCCAGGAGATCAAAAGGAACCTAAAAAGGAGACTGAGAGGGAGCAATTAGTGACACAGAAGGAGTGGTGTCCTGGAAGGCGAATGAAGAAATTATTTTATAGAAGAGGCAGTGATTAACATGTCAGTTGCTGCTAAAAAATTGAGAAAGATGAGTCCATTTGTATATATTTTTTGGAAAAATGTCTGAGTTCAAATCCTTTGCCCATTGTTAAAATAGGGTTATTTATTTTTGTTGTCCTTTATATATTCTGGATATTAATCATTTATCAGGCATATGCTTTGCAAATATCTTCTCCCCTTCTGTGAGCTGTCTTTTCACTCATGATAGTGTCCTTTGATGCACAAACATCATAAATTTTGATGAAGTCCAGTTTATCTATATTTTCTTTTGTTGCTAAATTTCCTTGACTTTTCAAAAGAGGCAATAGTACCACCTGATTCATAGGATTATCATGAAGATTAAATAATACGTGTGAAGGCGTGTAAAGGGACTGGGACAATGCCTGCCACATAAGGAGCATTCAATAAATACGTTATTATCCAGGCTAAGTCTGTAGTATAAAAACCAAGGGTCAGGGGCGCGTAGGTGGCTCAGTTGGTTAAGTGTCTGACTCTTGATTTCCGCTGAGGTAATGATCTCACAGTTTGCGAGTTTGAGCCCCGTCTTGGGCTCTGCACTGACAGTGCAGAGCCTGCTTGGGATTCTCTTTCTCTCCTCTTTGTCCCTTCTCCCTCTCTCAAAAATAAATAAGTAAATAAATAAATAAATAAAGCATAGGGATAGAAATACAACATGTGACATAGAAGCCGAAGAAGTAGAGGGTTTCAAGAAGAGCATGATCAGTGCAAAATGATGCAGAGGTGTCAAGAAAGATCCAAAGAATAAACTTAGACTTGGAACCTACAAGTTCAGACAGTGGTGTGACAGAGGCAGATGCCAAATTATACTGGATTGAGAAAATCTATTAGGCCCTCTTTGATCTCCAAGACCAGGTCTGCTGTTTTGGCCCTCACAGCGATCCAACCAAAACTGACCTTGTGGGGGCTGCTGAAATACAGTGGGGGGAACACTTGGGTTGGAGTGAGAACAACTGGGTTAAAATTCCTGGTCTTCTACCACTTGACACCTGTGGTCCTCTCTCTGAGCTGCAGGTCCCTCGCTCTTAGAGGACAATTATTCCTATTTTACAGGGTCAGTAACATGCTTACATGAAGACTTGGCATAATAGTAATTCTTTAACTATTAGTGTTATAATAAATGGTTCTATTCTGATTCCTCATTTTGTTCTAACATTCTAACTCAGTAGTTCTTCCTGAGTACCAGGTTTTGTGGAGTATTCCCACTTTACAGACACTTGGCTTAGAAGTTTGCAATGACAGTAAGATGAGATTGATACATGTCAAATGCTTATGATGATTTGGATGCTTATGATTTGGGCTACTGTTGTATTCTTGTTTTTATTCTTATTTATTTTTTTATTTTAGAGAGACAGAGAGAGAGAGGGCATGAGCAGGGCAGGTGCAGAGGGAGAGAGAGAGAGGATCTTGAGCAGGATCCACACTCAGCTTGAGCCTGACACAGGGCTCAATGACACGACCCTGGGATCATGACCTGACCCAAAATCAAGAGCTGGATGTTCAACTGACTGAGCCACCCAGGTGCTCCAAGGGCTGCTCTTGTATTCTAATGGAATTTTTTTGCCAGATTTTTAGTAGTGCCTCTGTCTTCAAGTCTGCTTCCTAAGCCACTGCATTTCTCATAGTTTGTATTTACCTAATCTCAGCTGTTGCCATAAGAAGCTAGTGTTTAAATAGTATTATTAACCACATCAATGGATCTTTTTGTTTATTTTGGTTGGCTATAGACATGAAAATCCATCTACCTGAGTTGTGAGTGCCCTGAAGAAGTTTGAGGATTTCATCTGCTGTTCAGTAAACAGAATATGGGGCTTCCATTGAGTTCCTACAGCTACCAAAGCAAAGAAGTTTTCTATGGAGTAACAGTCAAGTCCTGATCACTTTTACCCATGTAAGCCACCTTTCAGGGAAGGATGTAAGACATATTTATTTAGTCTGGTTTGTACCTTGTTGTGTGCCTCCTATTTATTTATATTTCTTTTTGGTTTATTACATATCCCAAGATATCTTAGGAATGAATACATCTTGAAAATATAATAAAAATAAAGTCTATGAAGAATACTTGAATAACCATTCAAAAAATCCAAATGAGCTATGACTTTACAATATCTTGTTTGTTAATAATTAATGTGAACAAATGGAAAGAATTTTTAATTCAATACACATTTACTGAATGGTCTTCGTACTAGACACAACAATTACCTTTGTGAAATAAGTATTCTTATGTTATAGATGAGAAAAGTGACTTTCAAATAAGTTCAGTGTCTAGCCCAAGAGCCCAAGACTCTTAGCAAGAAAAAATAATAGATTAGGTTCTCCAAAAAGGCTTTTTTACTTCAAATTAGGTGTTTGTTCTATGTATTTTGTCCATTTTATCTTATTTTCTGGCATAGGTCATCAAATACAAGAACACACATGCACATAAATGCATGCATGCACACAAGAAACCTAATTTCCACTTCAAGAAGCATAATCCCCTCAGTTTGCATTTATTTTAATCACTAGATTCCTAAAAGAAGTCAATTAAGTAGGCAATTAATTTCCTCTGTGCATTGTTCATTCACATATTAAACTGGTAATCTCATTTAAACATTTGCTTCCTCCCGCCCCAACCTGTCCCACTGTCCTCAATGTTTAAGTTCCCTATACTCATCAAATCAGTGTGAGAATCTTTGCAAAAACCCTTTATAAACTGAAAAGATATACTAATTATCTAGTGGGATCTAGTCTGTCCCATTTAACCTGGCTGGCTATGCTGAGAGGTGAAATGTTTAAACCACACTGGTTATATCATTGTTCCAGCAGTTGAATGCAATTGAAAGACTTGTCCAAACGGCTCAAACCAAGCAAACAGTCCCTGATTGGCTCTCTCAAACTAAATATATTAGCCTTGTGGTGACCAAATATTGACCTAGTGACTAAATGAAAGGGGAGGTTCTAACTACCCTCTAAAGCACTCATCACTTACTCTTTCTTTTTAGTAATTTTTTGTCAAGTTAGCTAACATACAGTTTATACAGTGTAGTCTTGACTTCGGAAGTAGATTCCCATGATTCATCACTTACATACAACATCCAGTGCTCATCCCAACAAATGCCCTCCTCAATGCCCACCAGCTATTTTCCCCGCTCCCCCCACAAACCTCCCACGTCCATCAACCCTCAGTTTGTCCTCTGTATTTAAGAGTCTTTTATGGTTTGCCTCCCTCTCTACTTTGTAACTTATTTTTCCTTCTATTCCCTTATGGTCTTCTGTTAAATTCCTAAAACTCCACATATAAGTGAAAACATATGATATCTGTCTTTCTCTGACTAATTTATTTCACTTAGCATAATACCCTTCAGTTTCATCCATGTGGTTGCAAATGGCAAGATTTCATTCTTTTTTTCTATCACTAAGTAGTATTCCGTTGTGTGTGTGTGTGTGTGTGTGTGTGTGTGTGTATGTGTGTATCACATCTTCTTTATCCATTCATCAGTTTATAAATATCTGGACTCTTTGCATAGTGTGGCTATTGTTGATAGTGCTGCTATAAACATTGGGATACATATGCCCCTATGAATCATCACTCCTGTATCCTTTGGATAAATTTCTAGTAGTGCTATTGCTGGGTCATAGGGTAATTCTATTTTTAATTTTTTGAGGAACTTCCACACTTTTTTCCAGAGTGGCTGCACCAGTTTACATTCCCACCAGCAGTGCAAAATTGTTCCCCTTTCTCCACATCCTCACCAACATTTGTTGTTTCCTGAATTATTAATTTTAGCCACTCTGACCAGTGTGAGGTGGTATCTAATGTGGTTTTGATTTGTATTTCCCTGATGATGAATGATGTTGAGCATCTCTTCATGTGTCTGTTAGCCATCTGGATGTTTTCTTTGGAAAAGTGTCTATTCATGTCTACTGCCCATTTCTTCCCTGGATTATTAGTTTATTGGGTGTTGAATTTGGTAAATTCTTTATACATTTTGGATACTAACCCTTTACCTGATATGTCATTTGCAAGTATCTTCTCCCATTCCACTGGCTGCTTTTTAGTTTTGTTGATTGTTTCCTTTGCTGTGCAGAAGCTTTTTATCTTGATGAGGTCCCAATAGTTCACTTTTGCTTTTATTTCTCTTCCTTTGGAGACATGTCAGGTAAGAAGTTGCTGTGGCCACGGTCAAAGAGGTTGTTGCCTCTTTTCTCCTGTAGGATTGTGATAGTTTCCTGTCTTACATTTAGGTCTTTCATCCATTTTGAGTTTATTTCTGTGTATGGTGTAAGAAAGTGGTCCAGGTTCATTCTTCTGCATGTAGCTGTCCAGTTTTCCCAACACCATTTGCTGAAGAGACTGTATTTTTTCCGTTGGATATTCTTTCCTGCTTTGTTAAAGATTAATTGGCCATACATTTGTGGGTCCATTTCTGGGTTCTCTATTCTATTCCATTGGTCTATGTGTCTGTTTTTGTGCCAATGGTATACTGTCTGGATGATTACAGCTTTTTAGTACAGGCTAAAATCCGGGATTGTAATGCCTCCAGCTTTGGTTTGCTTTTTTCAACATTATTTGGGCTATTTGAGGTCTTCTGTGGTTCCATACAAATTTTAAGATTGTTTGTTCTAGCTCTGTGAAGAATGCTGGTGCTATTTTGATAGGGATTGCATTGAATGTGTAGATTGCTTTGGGTAGCATTGACATTTTAACAATTTTTGTCCTTCCAATCCACGAGCGCGGAATGTTTTTACATTTCTTTGTGTCTTCTTCAGTTCTTTCATAAGCTTTCTATAGTTTTCAGCCTACAGATCTTTTACCTCTTTCTCACCATGTACTCTTAAGGAATCCTTCCCAATATGCTTCCAGATAGCAACTCTCATTCAAATAGAGACCAGAAAAGGGATATGTGTTAGTAGAGTGAGGAGACCTCCAAAACATTCTTTCCCAAGAATCCTAAAATGTTTCATTTACATGAAAACAAAGAGAAGGCCATTTCTACCCTATCTGCCCTTGTACTGCATCGTAATGCTGCCAACAGACACTTCCTATTCTACACTTTGGACTATGAGTCCAGGCACCTGGGCTCCGATCTCAGCTCCACATCTCAGCTTTGTAACCTCCTTGAACTCCCTATGTTAAAAAGAAACAGCATCATCACCTCCTAGGATTGTTGCCAGGATTCACAGCAGATATTCTTTTCCTTGTAGAAGTCCTGCCTTTTGTCCTTGCCAAAAGCTGGGGCAAAGGCTTGGTTAATAAATGAAAGGGACAAAGCAAAGTAAAAATATGTTTGTCATTCCTGATGGAGGAATGGTGAATGTTCATTCACTCTATCAAAAATTATTTATTGAAAATCTGTTTGGGGGGTGCTGGGGTGTTCAGTCGGTAAAGCATGCAACTCTTGATCTCAGGGTTATGAGTTTGAGCTGGACGTTGGGTGTAAAGATTACTTAAAAATAAAATCTTAGGGGAGCGCCTGGGTGGTTCAGTTAAGCATCTGATTTCTTTCAGCTCAGGTCATGATCTCACGGTTTGTGAGTTCAAGCCCTGCGTCAAGCTGTATGCTGTCAGCGTGGAACCTGCTTCAGATCCTCTGTTTCCTTCTCTCTCTCTGTCCTCCCCTGTTCTCTCTCTCTCTCTCAAAAATAAAATAAACATTTAAAAAAGAATAATAAAATAAAATCTTAGGGATGCCTGGGTAGCTCAGTCAGTTAAGTGACCCTTGATTTCAGCTCAGGTCATGATCTCATGGTTCATGGGATTGAGTCCTGCATCGGGCTCCATTCTGGGAGTGGATCCTGCTTAAGACTCTCTCTCTCCCTCTCCCTCTCCCTCTGTCCCTCCTCCACTCGTGCACGTGTGCTCTCTCTCTTTAAAAAAATAAATTAATAAGTAAAATAAATTCTTTTTAAAAAGAAAATCTACTATTTTTCTGGGCACCTTTCTAGGCACTGGGATGAAGGAATGAACCAAACAGACAAAGTCCCTGCCCTCATTGTGGGGATCAGATAATAAAACAGGTAGTGATCAGTGCTATAAACCAAATAAAGCAGGTAAGGAATGGAGAGTGAAAAGGGATCTTTTAGACAGAACAGAAAAGAAAGGCCACTGAGGGAGTATAACCTTTGCCTAAGACCTGATTACATGAGAGAATAAACTGTGCAACTATCTGGAGGACAACCAGCAAAGATAGCACCATGTGTAAAGGCTCCAAAGGGGAACAGCAAGGGGGGCAAGTGGGGAAGTGGAAGAGAGGGAGGGTCAGATTACACAAAGACTTGCGGTCCAGAGAAAAGATCTGGGATTTTACTTTAAGAGTGATGAGTACCTATTAGAGGGTTCTGAGCAGAGAAGTGCTGTAATCTGATTTAGGTGGCTTTTTTTTTTTTTTAATGTTTATTTATTTTGAGAGAGAGAGAGCAGGGGAGAGGCAGAGAGAGGGGGAAAGAGAGAGAATCCCAAGCAGGTCCCACACTGTCAATGCAGAGCCTGATGTGGGGGCTCAAATTCAAGAACCACGAGGTCATGACCTGAGCCAAAATCAAGAGTCAGACACTTAACAGACTGAGCCATCCAGGTGCTTCTCAAACTCAAGTTTCTGCCCCCAAGGCTTATGTTCTCATTTCATCAAAATTTTGATCACTGTTCTAATTTTTTTAATGGTTACTAAGCTGTGTTGGCTTTTAAAGTACAGAAGCATTATAGTCTTCCAATAATGGATAAGGAATAGCTATCTATTGGGGTTTCCCTGATTTTGAAATAACTGTTGTGATATCAGATACTGATACGAAAATCAGTAAGATTTTCATATTTCTTTTGTAGGTATTGGTTTTACTCCCATGGTCTTTTGTAAGAAAAAATTGCTTCTTTTGGGTTGTAGATAGAAGACATATAAGCACCTGATCAAATATGCCTCTAAAATCAGAAACTAGAAATGAGAAAATAGGGTGATTGGTTGCCCCTACAACAAATGTGCTGGTAGGATTTGGTGAGGGAAGTTATAAATTTATCCACACTAAGAGAGAAGTTTCACTTCCCTTCTTATCTGTGATTAGCCATCCTCTATAACATTGTGACTTTTCCCTAAAGTCAGCATTACAAAATCTATGTATCTTACTAGTAAGTTTAATCACTAGTTCTTAAACTAACTTTGATAATCACATGCTTTCCTGACTTGCCATATAGTCATAGGAGAATTTCTTTTTCTTTTTTTTTTAAGTCAACTCTTTTTTTTTTTTTTTTCAACGTTTATTTATTTTTGGGACAGAGAGAGACAGAGCATGAACGGGGGAGGGGCGGAGAGAGAGGGAGACACAGAATCGGAAACAGGCTCCAGGCTCTGAGCCATCAGCCCAGAGCCTGACGCGGGGCTCCAACTCAAGGACCACAAGATCTTGACCTGGCTGAAGTCGGACGCTTAACCGACTGCGCCACCCAGGCGCCCCCCCCCTTTTTTTTTTAATGTTTACTTACTTTTGTGAGAGGAATAGAGCACATATGTGCACTCAGGCCTGAGAGCTGGGGAGAGACAGAGAGAGGGAGGGAGAGACAATCCCAAGCAGTCTCTTGGCTGTCAGCACAGTACCTGATTTGGGGCTCAATCCCATGAATCATGAAGTCATGACCTGAGCCGAAATCAAGAGTTGGATGTTCAACCGACTGAGCCACCCAGGCGCCCCAGTCACAGGAGAATTTTCTGCATGCAACTTTATTTTAAAAAAGCAAACTCTAACCCCAAAGTGGGGCTCAAACTCACAACCTCAAGATCAAGAGCTGCCTGCTCCACCAAAGAGCCAGCCAGACGACCCATGCACGCAGCTTTATAGGATAAGACTCCTAGCCAAAAGAACCTGCATTGTAATTCCTCAGAGTCAAACCAGACATGACTAAACAAGCTGCTTCTAGATATTTTTCTTAGTTTTCACTACACCAGATTCACATACTTAAAATTAACTCTAAAGGTTTCAAAGCCATGTCTTAAGTAGGTGCTGGATTTGGAAAGAAAACAGAATGAAAAATTCAGTTATTTATAATTGCCTAATTAGTTGGTTTTATTCAGGTTAATTCTTTTCTTAAACTCTACACAGTATTTTTTTTTTCCTTGGAGGAGAAATAGGAGCCCATAAAAATAAGTAAGTAATTATGTCTCCAAGGCCCATCTTTTATGGCTCCTCCTGCATAAGGTGTTAAGACTAAAGCTGTTTGCACCACTTCTCCCTGTCCTAAGCCTCATTTCCTCAATTCTCCTACCCAGTCTCTATGTTACCAGGCAGGGAAACATAGTGACACTGTAATTTACTTAGAAACGTAAAGAGCAATTTCACTCTCAATACTTCACACAGTAAGACCCCAGACAGAGGGGTCATACAGCTTTCCCAACTAGAAGCATGATAGGAAGGAAGCAAATTTTCAAAATCATTCAACTCCCAATGGCTATGCTTCTCCATTCATATTACACTTTGGAATTTGGATATGCACATACTAAGACTTTTTCAAAACTAGAGTTCATGGCTACACATATGATCTTTGAATGTATTTTGCATGTGATTGAGGTTAGGCCAATCAGACTTTATCTCTTATAGACTGCATAGGAAATATAGTCAAACTTAGATGGACAGGGGGTGCCTGAGTGACTCTGTTGGTTGAACTTCCCACTCTTGATTTTGGCTCAGGTCATGATCTCAGAGTCATGTGATCGAGCCCTGCAACAGGCTCTGCACTGAGCATGGAGCTGCTTAAGATTCTCTCTCTCTTCCTCTGCCCCTCTCTCCTTCTCGTGCACTCTCTCTCTCTCTCTCTAAAATAAAATAAAATTGAAAAACAAAACAAAGAACTGAGTGGGACAGCACTAAAAACTGATGCCATCTGGTGGCAGTGCACGTAACTGCTGCTGAGGTCCTTGCAGCTGCCCTTGCTCCTAAGGCAGCCAGCCAGGGTCTTACAAAGGAGCTAATGAAGTCTGTCTTTGATTCTGTGGATTACCCTAAATCCTTCAAACACCACTCCCCTACCCCTTATATTATTCAGAATTGGTTTCTGTTGCTTGCAACCAAAGATCCTTAATAAATTAAAAAATATATGCCTTCATGCCCATAAAATAGAATGAAAGGTAAACTAGAAAAACATCAGTTTCTTTTTTTTTTTTTTTTAATTTTTTTTTTCAACGTTTATTTATTTTTGGGACAGAGAGAGACAGAGCATGAACGGGGGAGGGGCAGAGAGAGAGGGAGACACAGAATCGGAAACAGGCTCCAGGCTCTGAGCCATCAGCCCAGAGCCCGACGCGGGGCTCGAACTCCCGGACTGCGAGATCGTGACCTGGCTGAAGTCGGACGCTCAACCGACTGCGCCACCCAGGTGCCCCAAACATCAGTTTCTTTCACTGTCACTGCCTCTTATTATTCACTGTGTTTATGATTAGAAGTTACATTTAGAAATTCAGAAAGAAAGGAAGACTTTGAACTTTGGTACAGAATAGTTTATGCAGGAACATTAGCTGGCTGAACCCAACAGTTTTCTAGTTCGTGTGCTCTTAGTATAGCTCTACATGAGACCTAATTCATATTGTCTACAGCAAAAATAATTTTTATGACTCTTAACCTTGATCTATAACTACATTCTATCCTTCTTGGTATTTCTTTTTCTTTTTTTTTTTCTTTTGAAGGTGGCATGGGGAAGAGGTCCTTTAAAAAAAAGAAAGCTGGGGGCGCCTGGGTGGCATAGTCGGTTAAGTGTCCGACTTCAGCCAGGTCACGATCTCGCGGTCTGTGAGTTCGAGCCCCGCATCAGGCTCTGGGCTGATGGCTCAGAGCCTGGAGCCTGTTTCCGATTCTGAGTCTCCCTCTCTCTCTGCCCCTCCCTTGTTCATGCTCTGTCTCTCTCTGTCCCAAAAATAAATAAACGTTGAAAAAAAATTAAAAAAATTAAAAAATTTAAAAATTAAAAAAAGAAAGCTATATGAATTAATCACAACTCCATTTTAAATTGTACAATTCCATAGGTTTTAGTATATTCACAGTGTTGTACAATCATCACCACTATCTGATTCCAGAACATTCTCATCCCCCTAAAAGAAAGCCCATCCCCGCTGGGAGTCACTCCTCATTTCCTCTTTACCCACCTCTGGAAAGGATCTGCCTATTCTGGACAGTATAGGCATATGTGGAACCATATATATATGTGGAACCATACAGTATGTGGCCTCTTGTGTCTGGATTCTTTCACTTAGCACGTTTTCAAGGTTCGTCCAAGAGGTCTTTTTAAAACACAGCACTTGGGGGCGCCTGGGTGGCACAGTCGGTTAAGCGTCCTACTTCAGCCAGGTCACGATCTCGCGGTCCATGAGTTAGAGCCCTGCGTCAGGCTCTGGGCTGATGGCTCAGAGCCTGGAGCCTGTTTCCGTTTCTGTGTCTCCCTCTCTCTCTGCCCCTCCCCCGTTCATGCTCTGTCTCTCTCTGTCCCAAAAATAAATAAACGTTGAAAAAAAAAATTAAAAAATAAAAATAAAAAAAATAAAACACAGCACTTGGGGTGCCTGGGTGGCTCAGTCAGTTAAGTGTTGGACTCCTGATTTTGGCTCAGGTCATGATCTTGTAGTTCATGAGATTAAGCCCCACATCAGGCTCTGCATTGACAGTGTGGAGACTGCTTAGGATTCTCTGTCTCCCTCTCTCTCTCTGCCCAGGCCCATCTCATCTTTTCTCTCTCTCTCAAATAAATAAATAAATAAATAAATAAATAAAACATTTTATTTTATTTTATTATTATTATTTTTTATTTTTTTTTTCAACGTTTATTTATTTTTGGGACAGAGAGAGACAGAGCATGAACGGGGGAGGGGCAGAGAGAGAGGGAGACACAGAATCGGAAACAGGCTCCAGGCTCTGAGCCATCAGCCCAGAGCCCGACGCGGGGCTCGAACTCCCGGACTGCGAGATCGTGACCTGGCTGAAGTCGGACGCTTAACCGACTGCGCCACCCAGGCGCCCCTAAATAAAACATTTAAAAAAAAACCCACAGCACTTAATCAGGACTTCATCAAATACAAATACATATCAACAAAAATACTCTTGCTGGATGTAGGGACCCACCTGGGATCCTTTTAGATTTTATGAGAGCATATGATTTTGTATTCTAATGACTTGTTAGGGGATGGGGGGGAGAAAGGAGGGAAGGAAGGAAGGAAAGAAAGAAAGAACAAATGAATGAGTGAATTCTTACAGGTAACAGTCTCCTTAATTAAAACAAAACCCAGAGCTTTTAAGCAGCATGCTGGGGCCACCCTTTTCTGTTGTCCCTCTGTCTCACTATCACTCTTTTTCATTACTATATAGTGTTTAGCACATAGTAGGCACTCAATATTCTGTGCAAGGAAGGAATAAAGGAGGTTTGGTGTGAGATGAGACTCTTTAGGTGGAGAGAGGGCAGGTGACCAAGCAGCTCTGGCTCTGTTCCCTAGAGTTTTCCTAGGATTATGGGCATCAACACTTGTATCACCTTGATGTCCACTAGGGCACTCCATTCCCTCTCCAACATTCTCATGCAGAGTCACTGCTCTGGATCCACTGCCTACTTCCTCTCTCACACTGTCTCAAAAGCTACCTAAAAGTTCTCCCTGCCCGCAGTTTTGTCTCCCTCCAATTCATTATCTATATTGGACTGATAGTGATCTTTCTAAACCATGGCTATATACTCATGTCACTCCCTATTTAAAATACTTCAGTGTTCCTCATTCCTCTTAGGATAAAGTTCATGCTTTTCCTCCTCTCTGTACCCCTCCTCCTTGCCTTCCTCTTCTCTCCCCTTCCCTTTTTCTTTGCCCTCTTCCTCCCCCCTCTTTCTCCTCCTCCTCTCTCCTCTTCTTCTCCTTTCTCCTCCTGCTCCCCCTCCCCCTCTTCCTCTGGCTCTCCCTCCTCCCTCACCCACTTCTTCTCTTTCCCCTCATGACTCACTAGCATGATACGGCTTAGTCTCATCTTCTGCAACTATCCTCACATCTTCCCCACCTTACACTTTATGATCCAGATGGATTTTGTCTTGGACATGTTGAGTCTGAACTATCCAAAACACCTCTGACTGGGGTGAACCAGGAGGCACAGGTATATGGGTCAGGTAAGAAGCTGGGACCAGGGTTGGAGCTCTGGGTGTCAGTAGCCTACAGGGAGTGAGTGTGTTGAGTTTGAAAAGGATTCATGGCAGAGCACCAAAGAAAGCCAGCATTCCCAGAGGAGGCCTCAACCAGGAATGCTCTCTGAAATATCTTCACTCCTTCATGATCCAGATCAAAAGAACTAAAAAGAAATGTTTTTCCTATTTGCAGATCATCCTTCCTCACTCTTACTTATTTATTCATTTTTTGGTAAGGAGACAAAATTCTAAGCCCTGTGTCTTTTAATTCAACAATGGCTACACATTATTACTGAAGCAAGTCCCAGCAGGCAGTTCAATAACAAATCAGAGTATTTGACAAGACAGACACTCAGACACTCAGCAACTTAGACTTGAGAAATAAGATTAGGCACACTCTAGTTACTCTGACCAGACAGCAGCACTGATCCCCAAGTGATTCCCCTTCCTCTGTGTCCCCCCTCTAAGCCTCATCCCTGACAGATCACAGCTCCCTGCCTGGTTGGCCCTGATTTGTTTTAATCACTGCCTGGGGTGCTCTAGTGTTGCTCTTTTTTCTTCTTTTATTGAAGTATAGTTTATGACATAAAATGTTATATTAGTTTCAGGTTTACAACAGTGATTGGACAAATCTGTACATATGCTATGCTCACTGCAGTGAGTGTAGTCACCATACAATGTTATCATAATACTATTGACAATATTCCCTATGCTGTACTTTTCATCCTCATAACATATTTATTTATAACTGGAATTTTGTTAGTGTTGCCTCTTAAGGTAGCCCAGGCCTGTGGAAGGACCAGGAAAGCAAGGAGGGATTGGGTCAGGGCAATTAAGTCATCTCTACTTGTCCCATGGAGTGCTCTCCTGTCAAGTGGAAGCCTAGAAGATTTGTTATTTGCAACATTAGAGCGTGGAATGTTAACAGTTCTACCAAAAAAGGATTCTATAGCTAAATGATAGGGAATTTGAACAGAATTAATTTGAACAAAATTAAAGAGGTCTCTTTAAATTAAAAAAAAAGGAAGAAAAAAAGATTATGAATATTTACATATGAACTACCATCAAGTTTATACTTATTCTGTAGTTGAGTTTTTCAGGCTGTTTGCTAGAGAGGGCAAAGAGCTTTCTGGGGATATAGAAGGTCAGTGATAATGGTTCCAAGAATGGTTGGTTTCTTTCCTTGAAATTATAAAAATTTCTAATAGGAAACTATGATTTTTTTTTTTTTTTGAAGTAGGCCTCATACCCAGCATACAGACCATCTGGGGCCTGAACTCAAGACCCTGAGATCAAAATTTGATCTAAGATCACAAGTCAGATGCTCAACAAACTGAGCCACCCAGGTGCCCCAGGAAACTGTGATTACTAAAATGGTATTTGTTTTACTTAAGTTATAAATTATATTTGTATAAGAGATTTTTACCAGCTAAACACAAAGACTATCTGCTTCACCAACTTTGTTCTGGAGTGTCTCTAGACTCTAATTGTCTTAATTATTTCTTTCTTTCTATTTTTATTTTACAGAGACAGAAAATGGGAGGAGGGGCAGAAGGAGAGAGAGAATCTCAAGCAGGCTCCATGCACAGTGCGTCCATGTTCATCAGGGATATTGGCCTGTAATTGTCCCTTTTAGTGAAGTCTTTGTCTGCTTTTGGAATCAAGGTAATGGCCTCATAGAATGAAGCTTTCCTTCTACTTCTATTTTTTGGAACAGTTTGAGAAGAATAGATATTATTTTATTTTATTTTACTCTTTTATTTTTTCTCTTAAATACAGAGAACTGAGGGTTGATGGAGGGGAGGCAGTGAAGGGATGGGTTAAATAGGTGATGGGCATTAAGGAAGGCAATTTTTGGGATGAGCACTGGGTGTCACATATAAGAAATGCATCACTGGGTTCTACTACTGAAATCAAGACTACACTGTATGTTAACTAACTTGAATTTAAATTAAAGAGAGAGAGAGAGAGAGAGAAGGAGGGAAGGAGGGAAGGAGAGAGAGAGAGAGAGAAAGAGAGAGAGAGAATGGATAAATATTCTTTAAATGTTTGGTGGAACCCCCTGGGAAGCCATCTGGCCCTGGACTTTTGTTTGTTGGGAGATTTTTGATTACTGATTCAATTTCTTTGTTCGTTATGGGTCTGTTCAAATTTTCTATTTCTTCCTGTTTCACTTTTGGTAGTTTGTATGTTTCTAGCAATTTATCCATCTTTCCAGATTGTCCAATTCTTGGCATATAATTTTTCACAATATTCTTTTATAATTGTTTGTATTTCTATGATGTTGGTTGTGATCTCTCTCTCATTCATGATTTTATCTATTTGGGTCCTTTCTTTTTTCCTTTTGAAAAGTCTGGCTAGGGGTTTATTAATTCAATTAAATATTTCAAAGAACCAACTCCTAACTTCATTGATCTGTTCTATTGGGTTTTTTTTTTTGTTTGCTTCTATATTATTTATTTCTGCTCTACCTTAATTTGCTGTTACTTTTCTAGCTCCTTTAGGTGTAAGTTTAGGTTGCATATTTGAGATTTTTCTTGCTTCTTCAGGTAGGCCTGTATTGCTATATATCTCCCTCTTATGGCTGCCTTTGCTGCATCCCAAAGGTTTTGGGCTGTTGTGTTTTCATTTGTATTTGCTTCCAAGTATCTTTTTATTTCTTATTTAGTTTCCTGGTTAGTCCATTCATTCTTTAGTAGGATTTTCTTTAACTTCCATGTATTAACAGTCTTCCAAAATTTTTTCTTGTGGTTGACTTCAAATTTTATAGTGTTGTGGTTGGAAAATATGCATGGTATGATCTCAGTCTTTTTGTGTTTGTTGAGACCTGATTTTGTGACCCAGTATGTGATCTATTCTGGAGTATGTTCCATTAGCACTCAAAAAGAACATGTATTCCACTGCTTTAGGATGAAATGCTCTGAATATATCTGTTAAGTCCATCTGGTCCAGTGTGTCATTCAAAGCCATTGTTTTCTTGTTGATGTTATGCTTAGATGATCTGTACATGCTGTAACTGAGGTGTTAAAGTCTCCTGATATTATTGTATTACTATCGATGAGTTTGATTGAATAATAATATCAATTATATTATTATTGATTTATATATTTGGCTGTTCCAAATTGGGGGCATAAATATTTACAATTGTTAGATCTTTTTGTTGGATAGACCCCTTTATTATGATACAGTGCCCTTCATCTCTTGTTACAGTGTTTGGTTTAAAATCTAGTTTGTCCAGGGGTACCTGGTGGCTCAGTTGGTTGAACGTCTGACTTTGGCTCAGGTCATGATCTCACTGTTCGTGGGTCTGAGTCCTGCATCAAGCTCTGCATTGACAACTCAGAGCCTGGAGCCTGTTTTGAATTCTGGGTCTCCCTCTCTCTGTGCCCTTCCCCTGCTCATGCTCTCTCTTTCTCAAAAATAAATAAACATTAACAAAAATTAAAATCTAGTTTGTCTGATATAAGTATGGCTTCTCTGGCTTTCTTTTGTCATCCATTAGCATGATAAATCATTCTCCATCCCCTCACTTTTAATCTGCAGGTGTCTTTAGGTCTAAGATGAGTCTCTTGTAGGCAGCATATAGATGGGTCTTTTTTTTTTTTTAATCCGTTTTGATACCCTATGTCTTTTGATTGGAGCATTTAGTCCTTTGACATTCACAGTGATTATTGATAGATGATGAATTTAATCCCATTGTATTACCTGTAAAGCCAATGTTCCTGGAGATTTTCTCTGTTCCTTTCTAGTTTTTGTTGCTTTTGGTCTTTCTTTCCCACTTAAAGAGTCTCCTTTAATATTTCTTGCAGGGCTGGTTTAGTGGTTACAAACTCCTTTAGTTTTTGTCTGGGAAACCTTTTATCTCTTCTTCTATTCTGAATGACAGCCTTGCTGGATAAAGTATTCTTGGCTGCATATTTTTCTCATTCAGCACATTGACTAAATCATGCCACTCCCTTCTGGCCTGCTAAATTTCTGTGAATAGATCTACTGCTAACCTTAATTGTCTTCCCTTGTAGGTTAGGGATTTCTTTCCTTT
This sequence comes from Prionailurus bengalensis, assembly GCF_016509475.1. Classification (NCBI taxonomy): domain Eukaryota; kingdom Metazoa; phylum Chordata; class Mammalia; order Carnivora; family Felidae; genus Prionailurus; species Prionailurus bengalensis. The sequence goes on from NC_057358.1 coordinate 116,565,621, forward strand.
ACAGCTTTCAGGATTCTTTCCTTATCTTTGTATTTTGCAAATTTGACCACGAAACGTCTTGGTGTTGGCCTGCTTTTGTTGATTTTGATGAGGGTTCTCTGTGGCTCCTGGATTTAGATGTCTTTTTCCTTTCCCAAATTAGGGAAGTTTTCAGCTATAATTTGCTCAATTAATTCTTCTTCCCCTTCTTTCCTGTCTTCTTCTGGGAGTCCTATGTTATGAATGTTATTATACTTTATGTAGTCAATGAGTTCCCTAAGTCTACCTTTGTGATCCAATATTTTTCCTTCCCTCTTCTTTTTAGCTTCATTTTTTCCCCATAATTTTATCTTCTATGTCCCATATTTGTTCCTCTATTTCTTCCATCCTTGTATTCATTACTTCCAGTCGGTTTTGAATCTTGGTTATAGCATTTTTTATTTCAGCCTGGCTAGTTTTTGGAACTTTTATCTCTGTGGTAAGGGACTCCCTGGTGTCTTCTATGCTTTTCTGAAGCCCAACTGGTATCCTTATGATTGTTGTTTTAAAGTATGGCTCAGGCATATTACTTATATCTGTTTTGATTAGATCCCTGGCTGTGACCTTTTCTTGCTCTTTCTTTTGGGATGAATTCCTCTGTCTTGTCATTTTGTCTAGGTCTCTGTCTTCTCTGTGTTAGGAAATACTGTTATGTTTCCTGTTCCTGAGAGTAATGCTGTATTAAGAAGAGGTCTGGGCTCTTCTGTCCTGGGCCTGGTGCTTCAGGAAGTGTTTCTGGTGTATGCTATGTGCACTCTGCTGTTGTGTTTTGGTTGCTCTTTCCCTCAGGTCAGTCCTTCACAGAATTTCTCTTTACCAGCAGTGGGGAGTGTTTGGACTTTGTCCAGTGTGTTGTGAGTTTTAACTAGGTGAAACTGTAGTTTTGGTCTGCTTGTTAGAAGAGGCTAGATTCTTTCTACTACAGCTGAAGCTTTGCAGCACCCGGCAGTCGGTGAATTTGGTGAATGCAGGAGAGGGATGCTTAGTGCTGGTCTTCTGTGGGGAAGGCACCACTGCTGCCTGGCTCTCAGGCACACTTGCCCTAGTAACAAAGTACCTGCAGAGTATAAGGGGGTCAGACTTGGATTGAAGTCTATCTGTACTTCCAAGATGTGGCCTCTTTTCTCCCTCTGGCTGTGAAGTTTATTCTCTTAGTCCTCAGATTGATTTCTTGGGTGTTCCGAATGATTTGATATTTATCTAGCCAGGGCGAGCATAGGGTCCACCTACTCTAGAACACTCCTCTCGAATAATCTTTGGTCCTGGCCTCTCACAGAGCAGCCAGTAAGCCTCCAAAGAGGCTTCATTAGAAAATGAAGAAGGAGGAAGAAATTGGAGGAAGAACACATCTTGTGCACATGCCCACAGAGATAAACAGATAGGGTGTTCCTGGAGCTCCTGTGGGTGCACACCTCTACCTCATTCTCTGTTTGCTTTCACCATCCCTCGCTGGTGGAGCACACAGACACAGTGGGACACACTGCAGATTGGCTCTGCTTCCTAGGAGAATCCATTCTGCTCTGGTGAGTCCCAGAAAGTTCTCAACTTCCCCTGCTCAAAGCCACCTCTTATAAATCCTTTTACTCTCCCTGCTGATGAAATGGTAGATCCCTGCTGAGTAGAGAATACCAAAGGTCTGATAAAATGTTCTTAATATGCACTGAAGAGAATATCATAATGCTTGTGGTTATAGTTTGCCCTAAATAGGTCCATGCTGTCTGAATGTGGTAGCTAAGGCCTAGAGACGCCTTTAAGTGTCCAAAGGGCAGTGACAAGGAAGTCGTTTACAGCTCAAGAGCTTCACATTCTGGCTTCTATGGCCCCTTGTTCCATGTTGCTCCGTGTTTATGTGAGTCCTAGAGAGTGAAAGCCCAATCTTGATGCAGCCAAACAATGTGTTTGTATTTCTAACCCACACTTGAAGGCCTCAGAACTCCAGCACAACTCCCTAAGAAAATACTACTGCAGTTTTAGTGTATTTTTAAGTATGAAAGAAACCCCAAACTTTGTTATGGTAAGTGTAATAATAAAATATAAATGTGCTAACTTATCAGCACAAATAGATCTGACCAAGCAATATAAATAAAGCAAAGGAGGGGGGAAAAAAACCTTGTTAGATGCTAAATTTTCTTAAATTGATAATTCATTCTATTTTAGTCTTTCAACCTGACTAAAAAAGAGTTTGGAACAGAGTACCACATTAACATGACTTTATTGCTCACTATATAATGAGGAGTCCCCATATTTTAAATCATTGTCCTTGCCATGTTAGGGGTGAGGAGCAGAAGAGAACAAAAAATTGCACAAACCAACCCTCTTAGCATCTTGAAGCAAAGAGTCAACTCACTTTCTGTCTTGTCCTTTTAAAGTAGGAGTATGGATAGTTCCATCATCCACTTTCCTCTCTTGTATTATAACATACCTCCATCATTCTACTGATCACATCAAATCTTACTACAGTATTTGTTCTAGCTTATCTATTTCTCCTCCTGAAGACAGGGATCACGTCAGAACAGATGGAACAATGTAAAACTGTGCCCTGGCAAATTGGAAATGATTCTCCGCAATCTTGTCCCTCTTTAGAGCTGTGGGCAATGCAAATCCCATCAACTAGCACATTTGTATATGAGTGAACATCTTGGGTAAAGAATTGATCCATCCCAATGCATCTAAGTAAACAGCTGAAATGGATTTTCAGCTGGGTTTTCACAGTGCTCTTTGCAGGCTTTTTGCCTTTGTTACATTGTGAGGAAAATGAGGGTTAATATATTATGGACAATCACCTCCGTTCTCTGTACCACTTTGCCCAAAGAAAAGTGGCAACATTGGAACAATTCTACACCTCACATTTTTTCCTTGAAAAATAAAGAAAACAATGATTCTGCCATGCTCTGAGAAGAAAGACAGAGCCATTCCCCAAGGCCCTCAGAAAGCCATCTGGCTGCAATCTTGCCCCGAAGGTTTTTGGCCCAGAGACAAAGCACACTTGTATCAGATGGATCAACACTGTCACCCAGTGGACAAACAGGTAGGTGGGCTGAGGCCTTAGCTTTGCTCTTGGCTTGGCAGCCAGCATTTAAATAGGACCCTGTTTGTTTTAGGTGATCACAAAATAATTGTCAATATTCTCCTACCTGGAATTGGGAGGATCTCAGCTAAAAGGACTTTGATTTGGCTGTCACGGATGAATGCAACTTAAGGAGGACATACATTTTCATTTTGCCCATGATTTTTTTTTTTAACCACTAGTAAATTTATAGGAAGCATAGACTATAACCAACCAAGCAGGTCTGCTAAGACTCACAGGCTCAAATAGGCTTGCAGAAGCGGGGAGGTATTTGATCACCTGCCAGGTACTGTGGGAAGATTTCCCTACCACAGAATAAGACTCATTGTTCATTGTTCATAGTGACAGTGGATGCTTACTTTGAAAAGTAAAAAAAAGGGTTTTTTTTTGGTGTATATGTGGACTGAAATCTGAGGTTATTCCCTTCACTGGAGGGAAATCAGTAGATGCGCTCTTGCTATCTCTGTTTTGTATACATCTCAGCAGACATGCGTGGATGCAGCCTCTGCCCCGTTTCTCTCTTCCTGCATCACTGTAGTCTTCACTGTCATTTGACGCTCCCAACAAACAGGCTTACTTTTCATGTTAAGGTGCAAGGCTCTTTGCCTTAAGTCTTTCTTGCTAAATGTACCTTTAAATTAGTTTCTTCTCCCCAGCTGGAACCCATAAACAAGCTGAAAGCATTCATCTGGTATCACTTTCACTTCTTCTGAAGTAGTGGGGGCTGAAACTTCACTTTGTGGGAAGATGCTTTTGTAGCATCTTGATTAAAAGTAAAGTCTCTGTTTATTGGAGGGAAATCTGGATTTGAATCCTTATCCCACCACTTGCTAGCTAGCTTCTTGGCCCTGAACGGGTTACTTAATCTCCCTAAAGATTAGTTTCCATCCCTATTATCAGGAACAATATTAGCACCTACCCCCTCAGAGGTTAATTCCTGCTGTAGGGATTTAGATAGGAAAATACAGATGAGTAACAGCACAGTGCCTGAGCACATAGGAAAAGCTCAATAAGCATTAGTGTTAGTGTTATCATAATTATTACAATGACAGCAGTCATACTTATTATTACTAAAATGCAATTTTTATAAAATATCTCTAGCCTAGCAGATGAAACCATGATATTTTTTGGACTAGAAGGATCCTGAGAGATTATCCAGTCTATTGCTCCTCATTAAAATCATCCAGGGAAGTTTAAAAAAACATTGAAATCTCAAATAGCCAGATGAAAGAATGCTTATTATTTGAGCCCTTTCAGATGAAAATCTGGAAAAGGCAAACCTAATCTATAGCAACAGAAAGCGGATCAGTGATTGCCTGGGGATGAAGGTGGAAGAACTACAGCTAAGGGGCTGAGGGAAACTTCCTGTGGTGGAGGCAGTTCCTCAAGTATGAGCATTATCAAAAGTCCTCGAAACTGTACAATAAAGTGGGTGTATTGTATTGTATGTGAAATGTATCATAATAAGGTTGATGTAAAGCTGATACTCAGGGCCCCTGGGTAGCTCAGTCGGTTAAGCATCTGACTCTTGATTTCGGCTCAGGTCATGATCTCATGGTTCCTGAGTTTGAGCCCTGCTTCGGGATCTGCACTGACAGGCAGAACCTGTTTGGGATTCTCTCCCTCTATCTCTCCGTCCCTCCCCTGCTCATGTGAATGTGCTCTCTCTCTCTCAAGATAAATAAATAAACATTAAAAAAAAAAGCTGATGCCGATCTCATCCAAAGGAATTCTGATTTAACTATTCCAGTGTGAGACCCAGAAATCATTTTTTCATGCACCTAAGGCAGGAGCCAGTGGTGAGAGCCACTGATCTAATTCAGTCCTGTATGCTTGCCAATGAGATCATCCCAAACATGTACAGCTGGGTATAGTGGAAGGTGCAGGACTAAAATCCAGGTTTCCAGATTCCTTGTGCTCTGAGCCTTTGCCTTTATTAATAACATCCCTTCTCCCTGGAACATCCCTCTCCTTCTTACCTCTCTGTATCAAAACACTTTTAGGTTCAGCTCACATCTCATACCTCTCAGCAAGCTGCAGACTGCACCGCACCCCCCACCCCCCCCGCCCTTGGACTAGGAATCCCTTGGCAGCAGAGACTGTGGCTTTTTTTTTTTTTTTTGTATCCACAGTACCCAATATTGTGCTTGGCATAGAGTGGACATTCCATACACATTTGTTGAACTGAAAAATTGGTGGAAGGGAATTAACATTTATTAAGTATCCACGATGTGCCAGGAATTGAAACAAACACTTTATGCACATTATCTCACTGAATTTTTATAATTTTATGAGTTGGTTACATTTTCCCTTTTTTTAAGGGAGGAAACAGGCTCAGAGGCTTAGTAATTTGCCCAAGGTCATATAGCCAGCAAATAGTAGAACCAAGGTCTGGACTCAGGTCTGTTTGTTTTCAAAATTCATGCTTTCTGTACTGTACTGGGCTGATTCAGTCACAGTAGTTATTCTGTTCAGTCTTAAAATATGGATATTATGTATCCTATCTCCTTGATTAGGTTATAATCTTCTTAAATGCAATAATTAAATTTTAGCATTTATAATCCCATATCTACTCAGGAGGTAGAGGATTTGATCACCTCAGTGTTAACAGAGTTTTTTGTTTTTTTGTTTTTTAAGTTTATTTATTTATTGGAGAGAGACGGAGAGAGAAAGAATGAGCAGGGAGGGGCAGAGAGAGAGAGAGAGAGAGAGGGAGAGAGAGGAGAGAATCACGAACAGACTCCACGCTGTCAGCACAGAGCCTGAAATAGGGCTTGATCTCACAAACCATGAGCTCTTGACCTGAGCTGAAATCAAGAGTAGAACACTTAACCAACTAGCCACCCAGGCGCCACCAGATAATCAAGTTTTTAACTTCACTAAAGTAACCAGAACGATAACCCAATAGTTATAAGAATATCTACAACTATTAGTCAAGGGGGTAATCAAGGGGGTATCAAGGAAGTTTGTGATTTGAGCTTATCTATTTCCTCATTCTCTCCATTCTTTTGTGTACTCTATGAATAATCTCGACATCATGCACAACATCATACACATATACAACATAGTAGGTTGGTTAAAAAAGTCATATATCTCAAAGTACATACCAAAAAAATTCCTGGAATGACATTGTGCCTTTGAACCAGAAGTGGACAACTGTTGCCAGTAAATTTAGATGCAGAGGTGATGTTGTATTTGAGCAATCGAAAGGGATCTGAACAACTCTAAAAAAGCAAAAAGTTGTAAAGACATTAAATCCCAAGTAAAAAATCCCTTGCTCCATTTAGCAGTATTTGTATCTGAATCAACAATTCTAAACTCTATTCCTACCACTCATCAGGAATGCCCTCTTCAAAAACTCATCAGAGACCTCTGTATTGCCAAGGCCAGTGGACATTTTCAAGTTTCTTCTATTTCTTGACCTCTTTAAGACATTTGAAATTACTGAACAGTCCTCCTTCTCAAACTCTTTCCTGGGCTTCTCTGGTCCCACTCTTCTATTTTCTTTCTCTATGTGTTCCATCCTAGTCTTTGTCATGCATAATTTTTTCTCTACTTCTTTAAGATTTTTAAAAATTAATTTTTGAGAGAGGGGAGAAGCAGAGAGAGAGGGAGACAGAGGATCTAAAGCGGGCTCTGAGCTGACAGCAGAGAGCCCAATATGGGGCTCTAACTCATAAACAACAAGATCATGACCTGAGCTGAAGTCAGATGCTTAACCACTGAGCCATCCAGGAGCCCCATTGCTACCTGACTTCTAAATATCTAAAAATCTCCATTCTTGCCTCCTGCTATTCACTCTCTTCACATACCCCTTTGGTCACTCATACTTTTAACTACTATTTCTGTCTACCAAATGTCCTCCAAAGCTAGTGGCCTCCTCTGAGTGTTGGACATGTGGGTTGAACTGCCTACTTCTTGATGTCCCATTTTGATGTCACTCTGGTACCCCCAACTCAACATGCCCAATCTGAATTTTTCCATCTGTCTCTTCATTCTTTTTAAAAAAATTTTTTTTAAATCTTTATTTATTTTTGAGAGAGAGAGACAGAGAGACAGAGTGCGAGTGGGGGTTGGCAGGGGGTGGACAAAGAGAGAGGGAGACACAGAATCTGAAGCAGGCTCCAGGCTCTGAGCTGTCAGCACAGAGCTTGAAGTGGGGCTTGAACCCATGAACCATGAGATCATGATCTGAGCTGAAATCAGACGCCCAACTGACCAAGCCACCCAGGTACCCCCATTCTTTTTTTTTTTAAGTAGGCTCTACACTCAATGGAGGGCTTACGTGACCCCAAGATCTAGGGTCACAAGCTCTACCAACTGAGCCAGTCAGCCATCCCTCTTTAAACGTTCTTGTGGTAGCTAACATCATCCTCAACGGGGAAAAACTGAGAGCTTTTTCCCTGAGATCAGGAACACGACAGGGATGCCCACTCTCACCGCTGTTGTTTAACATAGTGCTGGAAGTTCTAGCATCAGCAATCAGACAACAAAAGGAAATCAAAAGCATCAAAATTGGCAAAGATGAAGTCAAGCTTTCGCTTTTTGCAGATGACATGATATTATACATGGAAAATCCGAAAGACTCCACCAAAAGTCTGCTAGAACTGATACAGGAATTCAGCAAAGTTGCAGGCTACAAAATCAATGTACAGAAATCAGTTGCATTCTTATACACTAACAATGAAGCAACAGAAAGACAAATAAAGAAACTGATCCCATTCACAATTGCACCAAGAAGCATAAAATACCTAGGAATAAATCTAACCAAAGATGTAAAGGATCTGTATGCTGAAAACTATAGAAAGCTTATGAAGGTAATTGAAGAAGATTTAAAGAAATGGAAAGACATTCCCTGCTCATGGATTGGAAAAATAAATATTGTCAAAATGTCAATACTACCCAAAGCTATCTACACATTCAATGCAATCCCAATCAAAATTGCACCAGCATTCTTCTCGAAACTAGAACAAGCAATCCTAAAATTCATATGGAACCACAAAAGGCCCCGAATAGCCAAAGGAATTTTGAAGAAGAAGACCAAAGCAGGAGGCATCACAATCCCAGACTTTAGCCTCTACTACAAAGCTGTCATCATCAAGACAGCATGGTATTGGCACCAAAACAGACACATAGACCAATGGAATAGAATAGAAACCCCAGAACTAGACCCACAAACGTATGGCCAACTCATCTTTGACAAAGCAGGAAAGAACATCCAATGGAAAAAAGACAGCCTCTTTAACAAATGGTGCTGGGAGAACTGGACAGCAACATGCAGAAGGTTGAAACTAGACCACTTTCTCACACCATTCACAAAAATAAACTCAAAATGGATAAAGGACCTGAATGTGAGACAGGAAACCATCAAAACCTTAGAGGAGAAAGCAGGAAAAGACCTCTCTGACCTCAGCCGTAGCAATCTCTTACTCGACACATCCCCAAAGGCAAGGGAATTAAAAGCAAAAGTGAATTACTGGGACCTTATGAAGATAAAAAGCTTCTGCACAGCAAAGGAAACAACCAACAAAACTAAAAGGCAACCAACGGAATGAGAAAAGATATTTGCAAATGACATATCGGACAAAGGGCTAGTATCCAAAATCTATAAAGAGCTCACCAAACTCCACACCCGAAAAACAAATAACCCAGTGAAGAAATGGGCAGAAAACATGAATAGACACTTCTCTAAAGAAGACATCCGGATGGCCAACAGGCACATGAAAAGATGTTCAGCGTCGCTCCTTATCAGGGAAATACAAATCAAAACCACACTCAGGTATCACCTCACGCCAGTCAGAGTGGCCAAAATGAACAAATCAGGAGACTATAGATGCTGGAGAGGATGTGGAGAAACGGGAACCCTCTTGCACTGTTGGTGGGAATGCAAATTGGTGCAGCCGCTCTGGAAAGCAGTGTGGAGGTTCCTCAGAAAATTAAAAATAGACCTACCCTATGACCCAGCAATAGCACTGCTAGGAATTTATCCAAGGGATACAGGAATACTGATGCATAGGGGCACTTGTACCCCAATGTTCATAGCAGCACTCTCAACAATAGCCAAATTATGGAAAGAGCCTAAATGTCCATCAACTGATGAATGGATAAAGAAATTGTGGCTTATATACACAATGGAATACTACGTGGCAATGAGAAAAAATGAAATATGGCCTTTTGTAGCAACGTGGATGGAACTGGAGAGTGTGATGCTAAGTGAAATAAGCCATACAGAGAAAGACAGATACCATATGGTTTCACTCTTATGTGGATCCTGAGAAACTTAACAGGAACCCATGGGGGAGGGGAAGGAAAAAAAAAAAAGAGGTTAGAGTGGGAGAGAGCCAAAGGATAAGAGACTGTTAAAAACTGAGAACAAACTGAGGGTTGATGGGGGGTGGGAGGGAGGAGAGTGTGGGTGATGGGTATTGAGGAGGGCACCTTTTGGGATGAGCACTGGGTGTTGTATGGAAACCAATTTGACAATAAATTTTATATATTAAAAAAAAATAATAAAAAAAATAAATGTTCTTGTGGTAGCCTAAAGATGTCTATAAATTCTTTACCACTCTACCTATCAAGAGATGGAGGTCTATTTCCACTCCCCTTGAATCTGGGCTGGCCCTGTGATAGGTTTTGACCAAGAGTATAACTGTATAACTTTTGAGGCCAGGCCTTAAGAGATCTCCAGATTCCATATTCACCTCTGGAACATTCCTTCTCAAAATATGGACACTGCTTTGTGAGGAAACCAGAATAACTATGTAGAGAGGCCTTCAAATAGAGGTCCCTGGCCAATAGCCATTCCTGAACTCCTAAATGTCAGCAGTACTACCTGCTAGCCATGTGAATGAGGCTATTCTTGAATCCTTCAGCTGTACTCAAACTGCCCAAGCCATTGCTATGTGAAGCATATTCCGGTCATCCCTGCTAAATCCCGAGAGGGTCATGAGTAAATATGTGGTTGTTGTTCTATGTTTGCAAGTTTTGGTGTGGTTTATTACTTGGTAATGGATAACAGATATTTCTTATCCTTGTCCTTCTGAATTCCCTATCTTAAAACAAAATAGTACCACCATTCTTCTAACTGTCCAAACAAGAAGGTAGAAGATGTCTTAAACTCTTCCCTCACTCAACATATCAAGTCTTACAGAGTCTCGCTTCTATCCATCACTCAGACTCAGCATCCTTTTCCACTCCCACTGCTACTGCCTGATCATTTCTCTCCTGTGTAAATTGCGATAATACGTCTCTTTGTCATTCCAATCTTTTCCAGATCATTCTGTCAAAATGATCCAACTAAAATACAAAATCTCTTACTGTCACTTCTGTGCTTAAAACCCTTTAATGACTCCTCTTCCTCTTCAAGGAGAGTTCAAATTCTTTATCAAACCTCATAGTCAGTCTTTCACTAACTTCTTTGGCTGCTAGCTTCCTCAACATGCACCCCCTAATACTGATTCATTTCCTATTTCCCAGATTCATCCTACAGTTTGCTATCCTTTTGCTTTCCAATGTACAGTTTTCCAACATGCCTTCCAAAATGCCATTTGTGGTAAATATTCACCCAGTTAATTCTTACTAGTCTTACTAGTCCAGCAAGCCACTTCTTGTCTAAATGCTCCATTGATACTTCTGACCAGGCACTCATTTCAACATGTCATGAGTCATGACTGTTCTCTGGATTGTCTTTTCCTTGAGGACAAGATCAGAGTCTGATTCATTTTGCTATCTCAAGTTATTATCACACTCCCCAGCATGTTGTAGGAACTCAGTGAATGTTTGTTATCTGAATCAATAAATATTCCGAATTGTGCTATCAAAAAGTTTCATCCTCAAGTAGATATTAGGAGCACTGGGGACTTATTTCCTCATTATTAGAAGGATTCAGTGAGACATGGCTCCTTTTGTCAGATGCTCTGGTCTCTACAATTCCTGCTGAGCATACAAACGAAGCCCCTTCCACACCTCCTGCCTCCACATGCCCAGGTACACATTTCTGAGGTGTTGGATATGAGCCATTCCTCCCAATCCATTCATCTCATTTGATTTCACTCTTGCCCCCCTAAGCCACTGCTTTTTCCTACTCCACAATGCTATATGGCAGAGCGTGGTGCTTAAGAGTGTGCTTCCTGGAGTAAGACTGATTGGTGTGAATCTCAGCCCCACCGCTTTTTAACTGAGTAACCTTGAACAAGTGACCTAACTGTCCTGTGTTTCAGTTATTCACCTGTGCTCAATGGACTCATGTGCAGAGAGCCAGCCATTTGCAATTCTTTTGAGAACTAAATGATATTCCGGGTAAATAGTGGTTGCAACACAGTAAATGCTCAATAAATATTGCTTTTTTGATCTTATTCTGACTTTGTCACTTCAGATCAGTTGAACAAACATTTCCTGAGTGTCTACTAGATGCCAGGTATAGAGGGAGAGGGGGGATCGCAGGTACTGTTTGCACCAAGGATATTAGAGCCCTTGGGATTTGATGCACATCATTGTCTTTTTCAGTGAAGAGTTGAACTCTTCCTAACTATGGTCTTGCTCTCTCATCCACTTGGCTTGTCTGTCTCTTCAGGGGAGCCCTAGCTCCGTTCACAAGCCCATAGTCCCAGAGCATCTCCCATGAAACTAAGAAAGAAGTAGCAGTGACCATATACACCCATAACTGGCGTTTAGGCCAAAGAAACATTTACTCATTCGTTGGTTCATTTATTCATTTGACAAATAAATTTTAGATGTTAACCATGCACTAGGCCCAGTGATAGGCACTAGGGCTCCAAGGGTGACCAAGACACGGTCCTGCCATCAAGAAGTTTCCAACTGTGGGCAGAGGAATCTGGATTCAGTGCAGGCTGGAAGGGTAGGGCTGCCACTCCCAGAACCAGTTCTCCCTGAGCTCCCAGAACCCATCCCACACACTCTGTGGCTCAGGCTACCCTTTTAGGAGCTTTGTCTACACCCTTGAGGCTTCCATCAGAGCATCCGGTGAATTCTCATTGCTGTCCAGCTTCCAAGTGCAGCTTAACAATTTCACCATTGTGCAGGCCTCATGGTTCCCTGGTTAGGTGGAATGAAAGAGAATGAAGAGAGAGCGAAGACCCTAGTCTGACCAAGCAACCTTTTTGATGGAGACTGGAGTTCTAGGGTGAACTTTCTGTGTTTTACAACCTTCCCCATTCTTATTTGTATTCCCTTTAGGGTCTCTGGTATGAGAATATTCCCTTCATTTTTATGATCTAAAAAAAGAATGTACTTTATGGAAGTCTAGGGTACCCAGCCAATTACACCCATATTCTCTTTCTTCACCGTTTAGAGTTACAAAATGACATGTCACTTTCTTGCAAGGTTGCTATCAATTCTGTTAGATAAAATATTTCCTTCATCAAAACTTACCTTTTAAACTTGTTTGTTTATATTCTACCTTTTTAGCAAAAGATGCAAGGAGGTTTATAGGAAGCAAGAATAGTATAAGAGAAAATTATAAATAAAAAAAAATTATGATGAGAAAATTTCAGTACCAATACAAGCTCTGGATCCAAAATAAGAAATGGATTTCAGATAAGTGGCCCATAAGTTCTTAATCTATTGTTATAATTCAGTTTAAAACTTTTCTCTGTACTTTCAGGCCAAGTAAAGAGAGAAACCCAGTTGGGTACCAAAAATCTCATTACCGGGAAAGAGGAAACATACAGGATCCTCATGGGAAGTAAAGCTATTCTAGCTTCTCATTCAGAAAGACAATTTTCACATCGGGCTTCATCTAGGGGAACACTAGGCCTGGGGAATATAATGTAACATCCCTCAAAAGAAGCTCAGGGCTATTTAGGGCAATGTCTCAAAAGCCCAATCAGTGGACGCAGCTCTGCAAGAGGTGACACGGCCCTGCCCTCAGCTTCCACATGCTTCAACCTGATGCAGAACAAGACCTGAACCCTGCAGAGGTTCTTTAATATGTCCCCTGGGGCCATTGCTGGGGTTAGAACAGGGAATTGGTCAGGGAGGGAAGAGCCCCACTGTGAGGGGCCCTCCACGTCACATGAAAGAACTTGGATGTGGCCTGAAAGGAAGTCCTTGGAAGATTTTAAGCAGGAGAATGATGCAGTCGTGTCCATGTATTAAAAAGAGCACCCCGCAACGTGTAGGAAATATCACAGGTGCCAAGACCAGAAAGCAGGAAAACTAGTCAGGCCACTGGAGAAAATCAGATGGGAGATGGTGAAGGCCTGAAATAAGCAGAAGCAGTGGGACTGGAGAAAAGGCACAAATAGGAAAAAAAGTGACACAGTGATACAATCAATAAGACTTAGAGAATACTCTTGAGGGGAAAGGCTATCATATAGAAGAGGCTTCATGAGTTACTACTCAGATCCGCTGGTAGTAGTTACTAGCAGTGCAGTCAGGAAAAAGAGTTAGGGCCCAGTCTAGGCTCAGTTGAAAAGAATGATGGATCAGTAATGTCCACCATGGATGCAGAATGGGAGGATATTGGCATGCCTGGTATTTACCATTCCTAGCCTCTGGCAAAAGAGGCATAAAAATGTACTGTGTGTTTCAAAATGTGCATACTGTGTAATTCCATGTATACGAACATCTAAAACAGATAAAACTAATTTATGGTGATGGAAGTCAGAAAAGCGGTTACCAGGGGTGGGAGGCAGGGCGATTGCTGACTGAAAAGGGCCAGAGAGAACTTTTTGGGGTCCGGAAATATTCTATATCTTAATCTGGCTGGTGATTATATAGGTATACACATACACAAAAATTCATTAAGCTATATGCCCTTAAGATTTGCGACCTTTATTATATGAAGGTCATACTTCAATTACAAAAGCAGGGGAAAAATTCCTCCACAATCTTTTGTGTGGCTGAGGAAATGTATTAAGATGTAACATGCAAGTAGACATTATTCAGTTTGTCTTAATACACATGATACCCACCTGAATGCAAGGCATGCTTTTGGATCTGTTCAGTTTCCTATACACCTGGGCCATTTCTTTTATAGTCTTGTCTGTTTCCTTAGCTGAGGTCACGTGGACTATAATGACCTGATCCACGGAGGACAGCTGGGTGCTTATAAGGTGATCATACTCCAGGTCTGTCACTTCAGGGATGCTGTAAGTGCCACATTGGCATGTGCCCCCTTCCTTCCCACACAGTGTCCTCCTGAGGACCACAGGACAAAGCAGCTGGGAAGCAAACCATGCATCCTTGCTCTCAATGGGAGGAAGAGGAAGCCTAGAAATGTAATGGTTAGAAATCATGTTTAAAGAACTGAATGGACAGAAAAAACATCACTTTGAAAAGAACCAAAGTGGCTACTTTTGTAAAGCATTTACATTTAATTCTGGACAGAATTTTATGTGTCAGCATACTAAAATACTTGTCAAAACACTGAAAGAGTTCAACGTAAGGCTTTTCAGTTATATAAGCACCTGTGGCTCTGAAACAGACATCAGTTCAGAGGAATTAATTAATCCAAATGATTGCAAATAATTGACCAATAAGGATGAGATTTAGAGCGTTAATTGCAGTTTAACAAATGCAAGAAGAATGCATTGAGACTGGTCTGTAAGATACTTACTTCATTCTCTCTTACAAGTGGGGAAAACTGGAGCTCAGGAAATTCAATAATATAACTAAAGCACACAAGTAGTAACTGATAGAGCTGGAACTGATAGAGCCTTGTGTATTTTTTTCTGTTACAATACTGCTGTCTCACTGACTGGAAGTGAAATATCTACAGAATACTTTTGAGTTGATTTATGTCTATTAATAGACTGGATAAATTATGTAACCCAATAGCCAGAATGGACATCAGAAAGCTAAATTTGGATCTGTCATCTATCACTAACTCTCAGTGTCACTGTAAATCTTCTGACTTTTTTATGCTTCAGTATTAACATCTGTAATGTAGGGATAAGTTTCCACAAAACTTCTGGGAGGTTATGAGGCTTATAAAAACAAACTCTGTGAATTTTAATTACACCTAAAGAATTTTTGTGTGATGCTGAAATTTGTTAAATAAAATATTTTAATTAAGTTACTGAAAACTGGCATTCCTGGTAGCTAGAAGAGTATTTTTTATTATCATTAAAATATTCAGTGTTGGCTTCATCTTTTCTTTTTTTTTTAATTTTATTTAAAAATTTTTTTTTCAACATTTATTTATTTTTGGGACAGAGAGAGACAGAGCATGAACGGGGGAGGGGCAGAGAGAGAGGGAGACACAGAATCGGAAACAGGCTCCAGGCTCTGAGCCATCAGCCCAGAGCCTGACGCGGGGCTCGAAGTCACGGACCGCGAGATCGTGACCTGGCTGAAGTCGGACGCTTAACCGACTGCGCCACCCAGGCGCCCCATTAAAAATTTATATCCAAATTAGCTAACACAACCCCTCCAGTAAACGTGTTTGTTCTCCGTATTTAAGAGTCTCTTATGTTTGTCCCCCCACCCTGTTTTTATATTATTTTTGCTTCCCTTCCTTTGTGTTCAACTGCTCCGTGTCTTAAAAGTCCTCATATGAGTGAAGTCATATTATATGTCTTTTTCTGACTAATTTTGCTCAGCTTAATACCGTCTAGTTCCATCTACATAGTTGCAAATGGCAAGATTTCATTCTTTTTGACTGTCGAATAATACTCCATTGTATATATATACCACATCTTCTTTATCTATTTATCCATCAGTGGATATTTGAGCTCTTTCCATACCTTGGCTATTGTTGATAGTGCTGCTATAAACATTGGGGTGCATGTGCCCCTTCGAAACAGCATACCTGTATCCCTTGGATAAATACTTAGTAGTGCAATTGCTGGGTCATAGGGTAGTTCTATTTTTGATTTTTTGAGGAACCCCCATACTGTTTTCCAGAGTGGCTGCACCAGTTTGCATTCCACCAGCAATGCAAAAGAGATCCTCTTTCTCCGCATCCTCACTAACATCTGTTGTTGCCTGAGTTGTTAATGTTAGCCATTCTGACAGGTGTGAGGTGATATCTCATTGTGGTTTTGATTTGTATTTCCTGATGATGAGTGATGTGGAGCATTTTTTCATGTGTTGGTTGGCCATCTAGATGTCTTTTTTGGAGAAGTGTCTATTCATGTCTTTTGCCCATTTCTTCACTGGATTATTTGTTTTCTGGGTGTTGAGTTGGATAAGTTCTTTATAGATTTTGGATACTAACCCTTTATCTGAGATGTCGTTTGCAAATATCTTCTCCCATTCCATCGGTTGCCTTTTAGTTTTGCTGATTGTTTCCTTTCTGTACAGAAGCTTTTTATTTTGATGAGGTCCCAATAGTTCAGTTTTGCTATTGTTTCCCTTGCCTCCAGAGACATGTTGAGTAAGAAGTTGCTGTGCCCAAGGTCAAAGAGGTTTTTGCCTGCTTTCTCCTCAAGGATTTTGATGGCTTCCTGTGTTTTTTTAAAAATTTTTTTTCAACGTTTTTTATTTATTTTTGGGACAGAGAGAGACAGAGCATGAACGGGGGAGGGGCAGAGAGAGAGGGAGACACGGAATCGGAAACAGGCTCCAGGCTCTGAGCCATCAGCCCAGAGCCCAACGCGGGGCTCGAAGTCACGGACCGCGAGATCGTGACCTGGCTGGAGTCGGACGCTTAACCGACTGCGCCACCCAGGCGCCCCTGATGGCTTCCTGTCTTACATTGAGGTCTTTCATCCATTTTGAGTTTATTTTTGTGTGTGTGTAAGAAAGTGGTCCAGGTTCATTTTTCTGCATGTCGCTGTCCAGTTTTCCCAGCACCACTTGCTCAAGAGACAGTCTTTTTCCATTGGATATTCTTTCCTGCTTTGTCAAAGATTAGTTGGCCATATGTTTGTGGGTCCATTTCTGGGTTCTGTATTCTGTTCCATTGATCTGAGTGTCTGTTTCTGTGCCATGTTGGCTTCATTTTCTTTATGCTGAACCTGAGGAACTTAGTAAATGTGATAAATGCCCAGTTGTGTTTTTTGAAGTTGTGCTTTTCAAAATATCTTGATTCTTCCCCTTGGTAGAAGCACATTTCTGAGAAATGATAATTATATATTTCCTTGTGATAATAAAACCCACACATGTAAATATAGTATGTTATTTCAGTTCTTGCCTTCATGTTCTACCCAACCTATTTTCAATGTCACGTCTTTTTCCCCTCCTTTCCTGCCATATTGTTTACTAGTGAATTTAGAAACAGGGCAACTCAGAAATGGACCTTCTTTTTTTGGAAAGAGAGGCAAAAAATTTCAATAGAATACTGTTGCTCTGAAACCTTCAGAATCTGAGTGCTTCTGTATTCATTATAGTAAAAGTTTATATATATGCATATCAGTGTGTGCACGTAGAACACTTTACATACTAAAAAAAGAAAACAAACAGCTGTGTACATACCACCAAGCTTTATCAAATCTTAGTATTTTACTACATTTGCTATATATATATTTTTTTCATTATTATAATTTCAGATACAACTTATAGCCCCAAGGACATCTCCTGATTTCACTCAACTTTTAACTCTGATTTTGATGTATGCCATTCCCATGTATGTTACATAAATATATCATAATTCATAATCTATCAGGGTTAGGGTTTTAGTTGCAAGCAGCAGAAACAAACTGGCCAATTTAAGCAAATGCACAAAAACAAAGGAATGCACCAAAGAGCTTAGAAAGTCTTTGGAAAGGTGGAAGAATCAGGCTTGCAGGGTCCACTGCCAGGGAAAATGTCCCCAGTCATGCTGTAGAACTTGTCCAGTTCGGACACCACAGCCACAGCTGCTGGGCTGACTTTGCTGGTGGACCCTGCTGACCCAGAACACTGTCCTGAGAACAATAGCTGGCACAGCCTCTGGGAGCCATGTAGAGCTGATGCCCCTTCCTGCCTGGAGGGTCTGGGCAGCCCCTGCAGCTGCATGGAAATCTGGGCCAGGTTCATCGGATTGGTAGAAACTGGGTCATGTGCCTAGGCCCCAGTTTCAGAGGGAACTGAGAAAGCAAAAATCTGGCATTGTGGTCATCTATACTGGAAGTGTGCTCCACTTTGGCAAGTAGAGGAGTTCTCAAAGATAGAAAGTTGGTTCAGAGGCTGGATGGTCAAAACAAATGGCAGTTGTCCACAACAAAAAATTTAAATATCCTCTTGGTTATGGACATTTAGGTAGTTTCCCATTTTTAACTGTTGCAAACTGCTACAGTGAAATTTTTGTACATTTCCTTCTTTTGTACATAAGACTTTCATTTTAATGTAGTTAAACTTATCATCCCTCTCCCTAATTTTTGTGTTTTTTTGTGTGTTTGCTTTAAGAATTTATTTTCCTGCGCCTGGGTGGCTCAGTTGGTTAAGCCCCTGACTTTGGCTTAGGTCATGATCTCACAGTTTGTTTATTGAGTCTGAGCCCCACATCGGGCTCCCTGCTGTCAGCACAGAGCCCGCTTCAGATCGTCTGTCCCCCTCTCTCTGCCCATCCCACACTTACACTCTCTCTCTCAAAAATAAATAAACATATAAAAAAAGAATTTATTTTCTATCTCAAGGTGATAAAAACATCCTCCTTATGTTTTCTTCTAAACAGTTTATTATTTGGCTTTTCATATTTAGCTCTTTAATCTGCTTGGAGTTTATGATGGGTAGTAGGAATGTAAGATAGGTAAGTAGGTAGATAGATAACCAATTGTCCCACCACCATTGATTGAATAATCCATTCTTTCCTCACTGGTTTGTATTGCTATCTCTATTGTATACCAAATTTCCATATGTGTCTGGGTCTGAACTGGGGCTCTCTATTCTGTTCCATTGATCTAACAAGTCTGGTGCCCATACCACAATATCTTTGTTACTATCACTTCCTAAAAGGCCTTGAAATCTGGTCAGGCAAATCCTTTCACTTTGTTTTTCTTCTTCAAATGTATTAATGCTATTTCTACAGTTAGCTACCTTATACCTCAAAGAACACAATGATTAAAAAAAAAAACTTTCAGCACGTATGATTTGCTATACAATATGAGTGTTAAAGAGTAACAAGAGACCTAACGATACCACCTTTGCAAGTGGCTGGACAGTAGCAGAGAGCTCTGAGAGCAGGACAGGGAGTTAGCATCAAATAATTCAGGCGTGTTTGGATTTAAAGTTCTGATCTCCATCCTGTAAAGAACAGGCTGCTAGAATTCCCAGACCCAGTAACACCCTCTTGTTTTCACATGATCACTTATTCCTTCATCCCCAGCTTCACCTACAAGGACCCTATAACAGGTGAACACAGAGCATACCAACATCAGAGGCTCTGAAGAGGCATTCTGAGCATCCCCGAGTAATTCTAATGTGTCAGCTAGTGTGCCTACCAACCAAGCTGCTTGGTGGCCTGGAGACTTGGTCTGCTCATATTCCTAATATTCATGGGGCAGGACACCACCCCACCATTATTGGACTTGATTATGAATGTGAGGCCTTGGGGTTCTGAGTACTGGCCACTGAAAACGCACTAGGCAGGGAGGGGTAAACACACACACACACACACACACACATGCGCACGCATCAAGGTTTTAGCACTCTCTACCACCCCATAACTCCCCAATGTGAGGCAGTTAACATAAACCAGGCTGTCAGTGAGAGATATATACTATCTTATTTTATGCTTAAGAAATTCAGATTGGCTCTCTATACCTGTTGATATATTGAGAGTCTTAGTAATTTCCCTTACTTTTTGACAAGCTTATTTCTATTTTAGCTAGCCCACAGACCCAATTCTTAGAGGACTGAACTGATTTCTTTCTAGCACATGGTTCCTGGGCCTTCCTCGTGGTAACTTTGTCTTTCCATTCCCTCCCAATAAGTCGGCACTTTCTATCATGATGCACATTTGAAGTTATAATCGCCAATGCAACCATCAGATAGTAATTTATTGAATAAAGCTGAAAAGAGCAGTAAACAGATTAAAACAATACATCCATTTAAATTTTTTAAATGTGTGTATTTATAAACTTTAGTAACTGTTAAGGTTTCACATGCAGAGTTTAATGCACAGGAAAATGCTGGTAGTATAGTAATGTTTGGATGTCCCGAAATGCTGAAAGAAATGAAAAAATACACAAACGCATTAAGGTATAGCTATAGGTCAATTAACAAACCTATAAAGTCCCCATAGAGTCACATTCTAGCTCTAATTTCTCCTGTTAAGCACAAGCAAGTTGCTACATCCTTTACAGTGTGGTTCACAGTCATTACTGATGGGGTCGAACTACAGGAGTAAGTTTACATATCCCTTTGTCCACAGGACCATCCATCTTATCAGGAAAGTATGCAATGTGCTTCAAAGAGTAAGAACCGAATTTTAAAGTTTATTTATTAATTATGAGCAAGAAAGACAGAACACATGAGTAGGGGGTGGGGGAGACAGAGAGAGAAAATCCCAAGCAGGCTCCACACTGTCAGGACAGAGCCCAAAGCAGGGCTTGATCTCAGGAACCCTGAGATCATGACCTGAGCTGAAGTCAAGCGCTGGTTGCTTAACCAACTGAGCCACCCAGGTGGCCCTTAGGTGTTTATTTTTGAGAGAGTGAGCAGACAAAGGAGGGGCAGAGAAGGAGGGACACAGAGGATCCAATCTCCCTGCTAACAGCAGAGTCTGATGTGGGGCTTGAACTCATGAACCGCGAGATCATGACCAGAGCCAAAGTCAGACACTTAACCAACTGAGCCACCCAGGCGCTCTAAGAACAAAATTTCAAATATGAGTGGAGTAGTACCTGTGCAACATAGTGCAGTATTTTGCATAGAATGCTGCTAAAGCTAAAGCAGTCTATAAATTAAAATGGAATTCAACTCCAGAACTTACTTTGAGCACTGTCTGCATAAGTGCTGTTTGACAAAAGAGATGAAATCGGCTATAGCGTGAGGCAGCATATAAGCAGTGTCCCACTGTAGGTTTACCTACTGTAGCAGTCTGTATGAATAACAGTTTATAAGTGTGCTAATATTAATATGTCCTTTCCCTAACTTTTTATGCTTTGTCTCTAATTTTGCAGAAAATGTATATTTTATTTATTTATTTTATTTTATTTAAAAAAAAATTTTTTTTTTGAACGTTTATTTATTTTTGGGACAGAGAGAGACAGAGCATGAACGGGGGAGGGGCAGAGAGAGAGGGAGACACAGAATCGGAAACAGGCTCCAGGCTCTGAGCCATCAGCCCAGAGCCCGACGCGGGGCTCGAACTCCGGGACCGCGAGGTCGTGACCTGGCTGAAGTCGGACACTTAACCGACTGCGCCACCCAGGCGCCCCATATTTTATTTATTCTTAAAAGATATTTTAAAAGTTTATTTTTGAGAGAGAGAGCAGGGGAGGGGCAGAGAGAGAGGGAGACAGAATCCCAAGCAGACTCCGTGCTGTCAGTGCAGAGTCTGATGTGGGGCTTGAACTCAAGGAACTGTGAGATCATGACCTGAGCTGAAATCAAGAGTCAGATGCTTAACCAACTGAGCCACCCAAGGCTACGTTTTAAATCATGACATTTGTGGTGGACATTAGTGAACAATTTTTTTTTAGTTGAATACCAGGAGTCGTTTTCATCTTCAACCTTCCTAATAAGACCCCAAGTTTATTTAATATCTGCCTGTCCCTTTTGTAGCCCAGCTGCCTCTGGACCAGCTGACCCCATGCTAAGCTCCAAGGATGGGCCCTGGATGGTTTAAGGCAGTGAGACTTTTTTCATTTATCCAGCCACAGCCATTGGGGAGAAGGTCAGAAACATGTGACACCAGACATAGTTTATCCCAGGCCTTTTGTTTGGAGTGCTGGGAACAAAGTCCCCCTCTCTTCCATGGTGGTTGTTCTGAGTAGATATGAAGCCTGAAACTGTTCGAGCATCTTCTTCCTGCTCACAGACTAAGCTGATGCATAATTGAGGGAAAGGGGGATGGAGTGGCCCAAGGCCTCCCTTGTAGCTCTACCTCTCGATTTACAAATGTGTAATAAGTGTCCTTGTTTGAGTTGGAGTCTCTGTTACTTGCCCCCCAAAGAAAGCATTCTAATTAACATAACATGTAATGTAATAGGCCTTAGAGGTTTTTACAGTCATTATAGTAAGGTTTTAGCAAAGTTGAAGTAAACCTGAGTGTGTTCAATACACTATATCTTTTTTTTATTTTTTATTTTTTTTATTAAAAAAAATTTTTTTTTCAATGTTTTTTATTTATTTTTGGGACAGAGAGAGACAGAGCATGAACAGGGGAGGGGCAGAGAGAGAGGGAGACACAGAATCGGAAACAGGCTCCAGGCTCTGAGCCATCAGCCCAGAGCCCGACGCGGGGCTCGAACTCACGGAGTGCGAGATTGTGACCTGGCTGAAGTCAGACGCTTAACCGACTGCGCCACCCAGGCGCCCCAACAATACACTATATCTTAACTGAATGTCTTCGAATTCTTTTTTTAAATTATTTATTCCATCGTTACTCACCCTGAGGATTCTAAACGTACCTGTTCTTAAGTACTTTATAGATTTGCTCTATTATTTTAATTTTGTCTAGATTGAATCCATCTTTTGACTATTGATTTTTGGATTGTCTTTGTTAGAATTAGCTTTCTTTAAAATTTTTTTTTTTTAATTTTAGAGGAAGAGAGAGAGAGAGAGAGAGAGAGAGAGAGAGAGAGAGAATCCCAAGCAGGTTTCATGCTCAGCGCAGAGCTTAACAGGGGGCTTGGTCCTATGTTCCCGGATCCATGACCTGAGCTGAAATCAAGAATCAGATGCCCAACTGACTGAACCCCACAGGCGTCCCAGAATTAGCTTTTTTGATATGTTTTGGAATTTTGGATTCTAGGCTCATCTTGAGTGGAACGTTTTTCCTCTCTTTCTGTGATGTGTGTGTATCTGTGTATTGAGTGTGTGTTGAGTATGTGTATTCTTATCTTTAAGTCTTTCACAATCTTGTGAAGTAGGTATTATTACCTCCATTCTACGGATAGAAAAACAGAGGCTTAGAGAGGTATGTGATTACCAAAGTCTCATAGCTTGTACACTCTGCTAATGTGTTATCAGGACATTATGCTGTATTCCCTCTGCCAGGTGTCAGCCTGTCCTCCATGCACAGGATTTGGCTGGAAATTGAATTGGAGCATGGAAACCATATGTAGAAGTGATGGACATAATAACACGGATTTTCTCATGCACAGTGCTTAAGCCTTTAGGCTTTTTTATTTCAGGATTTAGAGTTCAATGACAGATTTAAAAGTTTCCATTAAGTTTTTACAGAAATAAATGGGGTCTTTATTAAATTAATATTAATCTCTTCAGATGTCATTGCAACATATAACTGAGCCATAAAAATAATTCTACATTTAAATGTGAAATGATTATGTTTTGACTTTTCACAGCAAATTGGAAAGTCTAAATAAACATTTTAGACCTACCTCACATAGTGTCTGCTTGCTGCATCACTGCAGATTTTAAAGCATTTACTTAATTTTGCTATTTATACCCAGTTCTGGCATGGGGTCAAAACCCTCTGTGATCTAGCCCCAATCCTGCTTATCCTATCTTCCACACCTGAAGCACGAGCAAAACCAAAGTGCTCAGCATTCCTCTGATTTGCCTGCACTGTCCTCTCTACATGCCTTTGGT
Source organism: Prionailurus bengalensis (assembly GCF_016509475.1). NCBI lineage: Eukaryota > Metazoa > Chordata > Mammalia > Carnivora > Felidae > Prionailurus > Prionailurus bengalensis. Next base: position 116,589,310 of record NC_057358.1, read on the forward strand.
CAAATTTCTGCTCTCCCGCTCGCTAGCTGTGTCTCTGAGGGGTGGAGATGGCGGCATGGGATTAATTATAATTTTACCCCTTAGGTGTGTCAGGTGAGTTAAATCCGGCAAGTACAGTGTTTTGCATGGTACTTACTGTATAGTGAGTGCTCAGTAAATGTTAACCATTCCTGACATTATCAGTACCATCACTGTCCTTATAACATGTCTCTCCCCCTAGAGTACCATCTCTCCCTACTTGCATATCCAAATTCTCCCCATCACTCCAGACCCTATTCAAAGTCTCCTGGAGAAAGTCCTTTAAAAAAAATCTCTCCCTTCACAAAACTCCAGCATTCTATCTCTACTGCTCTGGTAGCACTTTCTTCCTTAGTTTCCATTGATTAGTGGTACAAATTAATACTTTGAAGTTTTTGGAGGACAAGGACCAAGTCTTTGTATTGCTGATTGCCCACATGCCTATAGGTGGCAGATGACAGTGTTTGGTAGAATGAATTCATTCCGTGCCCAGGTGTCAGGCAGCACGGCTTGCTTAGTGGCACTCGTGAAGTCTGCTAACAATGCTGCAAATACAAGAAATGTCCCCCTCATGGTATTTGCCACTTTTCTTTATTTTTTTTAAAAATAGTGTTTATTTTTGAGGGGGTGGAGGGGCAGAGAGAGAGAGAGGGAGACACAGAATCTGAAGCAGGCTCTAGTCCAACGCGGGGCTTGAACCCACGAACTGTGAGATCATGACATGAGCCAAAGTCAGACACCCAACCAATTGAGCCACCTAGGTGCCCCATTGCCACTTTTCTTTAAATTTATTGTTTTCAATAATGTTCCTGAAGCAATATTAGGATTGGGAACCCAGCTCCTGGCCATCTTGGCAGATTATCAGCCCAGCTGGCCTGCAGTTCACTCGGTGGTAGAAGAGGCGGCTTCTCCTGTGGCTTCCAAAGGCTGCCACCCAGTGTAGATTCCAGTATAGAGACCAGCCCACTCCTCCAACAAGCCCTCCCCTCTCCCCTGCCACCTGGACCTGGATGGAGGTGATGGCTGGGCCTTTTTCACCTGAGGTGAGAAGCATCCCTATTTGGCAGCTAGTCCCAGAGATACAGATGCAAAGAGAACCTGGCTTTTTATGTTGATGAAGAAAACAAGGGCACATTTCTCTCAGGAGAACTGCATGAGACAGCAAGGGAAGCAGTAACTCCTGGCCCTCATTTACCATCACCACACAGAGAGTCAAGAGTTTTCAACCCAAATATAGGGTCAGGTTTTAAACATGTACTCACCAAAGAGGTGAAAACAAACTGAGTCTTGATTCCTGATAGATTCAAATTCCTCCACTAAGCGGGCAGCCTCTAGGGAAGCAGGGTGGAGAAAACTCAAATGCTTGAATCTAGACATATAAACGTGTCCCACGTTTAGGAAAAACGTTTCACTGATAGCATGTAAGTGGCAACAGCTTAACCCACCCTGCTTAGAAAGAACTCTTGTGTGAAGCAATTTAACAGGTCTTGCTCAGCATTTGAAGGTGGACTAAATGAGACATCCATCTGAAGCTCTTTCAAACATAACCTGGACTATGAGTTAAGACAAATGAGGCTGGTACCTGAGGTACTGATTGCTGACTGGGGTCTTCCGGATGCAATAGAGAGGCGAAGGCTGAAAGATACCTTTCAGTTCTAGGAAGGTATTTTGGTATTGAAGATACTCCTTATTCTCATCTTTTTCCTTTGTACTTTGTTTCAGAGGAAATTTTGCTGATGAGACTTTTTGTTTCTTGATCACTTTCTGTGGCGACTTGGGTATTTTGCAAATGTACAGGGATTCAATTCCTGAAATGTAAACAGAATATACATCACTGAAAACCTTTAGTGGACCAGGGTATGTGTAGGCTGAGCTGTATGGGTTAAACTGGCTTCAATAATCTGGATGGTCCTTCATCCATTTACAGAAGGGCCTTTCTGTTGTTTCTCTTATTTTAAATGTACTTCTTGGTTGCCCAGGGGATACATAGCATCTATGTAATCAGAAAAATGTCTAGGTTATCAACAAATCTAATCCATGGGAGTTTGATTGTCTGTGCTTATCTTGCGCCAGATAATGTGCCAAACACTTTAAATGCACTATCCGACTGAAATAAGTTCCCTCTTGAGGTGAGTACTCTTATTTTCATGATATCACAGACAAGTCCATGTACACTCAGCTAGAAAAAGCCAGAACCAGGCTTTGTTTTTTTTTTTTTTTTTTTTTTTTTTTTTTTTTTTTTTCTGAAATTTATTGACAAATTGGTTTCCATACAACACCCAGTGCTCATCCCAAAAGGTGCCCTCCTCAATACCCATCACCCACCCTCTCCTCCCTCCCACCCCCCATCAACCCTCAGTTTGTTCTCAGTTTTTAACAGTCTCTTATGCTTTGGCTCTCTCCCATTCTAACCTCTTTTTTTTTTTTTTTTTCCTTCCCCTCCCCCATGGGTTCCTGTTAAGTTTCTCAGGATCCACATAAGAGTGAGACCATATGGTATCTGTCTTTCTCTGTATGGCTTATTTCACTTAGCATCACACTCTCCAGTTCCATCCACGTTGCTACAAAAGGCCATATTTCATTTTTTCTCATTGCCATGTAATATTCCATTGTGTATATAAACCACAATTTCTTTATCCATTCATCAGTTGATGGACATTTAGGCTCTTTCCATAATTTGGCTATTGTTGAGAGTGCTGCTATGAACATTGGTGTACAAGTGGCCCTATGCATCAGTGCTCCTGTATCCCTTGGATAAATTCCTAGCAGTGCTATTGCTGGGTCATAGGGTAGGTCTATTTTTAATTTTCTGAGGAACCTCCACACTGCTTTCCAGAGCGGCTGCACCAATTTGCATTCCCACCAACAGTGCAAGAGGGTTCCCGTTTCTCCACATCCTCTCCAGCATCTATAGTCTCCTGATTTGTTCATTTTGGCCACTCTGACTGGCGTGAGGTGATACCTGAGTGTGGTTTTGATTTGTATTTCCCTGATAAGGAGCGACGCTGAACATCTTTTCATGTGCCTGTTGGCCATCCGGATGTCTTCTTTAGAGAAGTGTCTATTCATGTTTTCTGCCCATTTCTTCACTGGGTTATTTGTTTTTCGGGTGTGGAGTTTGGTGAGCTCTTTATAGATTTTGGATACTAGCCCTTTGTCCGATATGTCATTTGCGAATATCTTTTCCCATTCTGTTGGTTGCCTTTTAGTTTTGTTGGTTGTTTCCTTTGCTGTGCAGAAGCTTTTTATCTTCATAAGGTCCCAGTAATTCACTTTTGCTTTTAATTCCCTTGCCTTTGGGGATGTGTCGAGTAAGAGATTGCTACGGCTGAGGTCAGAGAGGTCTTTTCCTGCTTTCTCCTCTAAGGTTTTGATGGTTTCCTGTCTCACATTGAGGTCCTTTATCCATTTTGAGTTTATTTTTGTGAATGGTGTGAGAAAGTGGTCTAGTTTCAACCTTCTGCATGTTGCTGTCCAGTTCTCCCAGCACCATTTGTTAAAGAGGCTGTCTTTTTTCCATTGGATGTTCTTTCCTGCTTTGTCAAAGATGAGTTGGCCATACGTTTGTGGGTCTAGTTCTGGGGTTTCTATTCTATTCCATTGGTCTATGTGTCTGTTTTGGTGCCAATACCATGCTGTCTTGATGATGACAGCTTTGTAGTAGAGGCTAAAGTCTGGGATTGTGATGCCTCCTGCTTTGGTCTTCTTCTTCAAAATTCCTTTGGCTATTCGGGGCCTTTTGTGGTTCCATATGAATTTTAGGATTGCTTGTTCTAGTTTCGAGAAGAATGCTGGTGCAATTTTGATTGGGATTGCATTGAATGTGTAGATAGCTTTGGGTAGTATTGACATTTTGACAATATTTATTTTTCCAATCCATGAGCAGGGAATGTCTTTCCATTTCTTTAAATCTTCTTCAATTTCCTTCAGAAGCTTTCTATAGTTTTCAGCATACAGATCCTTTACATCTTTGGTTAGATTTATTCCTAGGTATTTTATGCTTCTTGGTGCAATTGTGAATGGGATCAGTTTCTTTATTTGTCTTTCTGTTGCTTCATTGTTAGTGTATAAGAATGCAACTGATTTCTGTACATTGATTTTGTATCCTGCAACTTTGCTGAATTCCTGTATCAGTTCTAGCAGACTTTTGGTGGAGTCTATCGGATTTTCCATGTATAATATCATGTCATCTGCAAAAAGCGAAAGCTTGACTTCATCTTTGCCAATTTTGATGCCTTTGATTTCCTTTTGTTGTCTGATTGCTGATGCTAGAACTTCCAGCACTATGTTAAACAGCAGCGGTGAGAGTGGGCATCCTTGTCGTGTTCCTGATCTCAGGGAAAAAGCTTTCAGTTTTTCCCCGTTGAGGATGATGTTAGCTGTGGGCTTTTCATAAATGGCTTTTATGATCTTTAAGTATGTTCCTTCTATCCCGACTTTCTCAAGGGTTTTTATTAAGAAAGGGTGCTGGATTTTGTCGAAGGCCTTTTCTGCATCGATTGACAGGATCATATGGTTCTTCTCTCTTTTTTTGTTAATGTGATGTATCACGTTGATTGATTTGCGAATGTTGAACCAGCCCTGCATCCCAGGAATGAATCCCACTTGATCATGGTGAATAATTCTTTTTATATGCCGTTGAATTCGATTTGCTAGTATCTTATTGAGAATTTTTGCATCCATATTCATCAGGGATATTGGCCTGTAGTTCTCTTTTTTTACTGGGTCTCTGTCTGGTTTAGGAATCAAAGTAATACTGGCTTCATAGAATGAGTCTGGAAGTTTTCCTTCCCTTTCTATTTCTTGGAATAGCTTGAGAAGGATAGGTATTATCTCTGCTTTAAACGTCTGGTAGAACTCCCCTGGGAAGCCATCTGGTCCTGGACTCTTATTTGTTGGGAGATTTTTGATAACCGATTCAATTTCTTCGCTGGTTATGGGTCTGTTCAAGCTTTCTATTTCCTCCTGATTGAGTTTTGGAAGCGTGTGGGTGTTCAGGAATTCGTCCATTTCTTCCAGGTTGTCCAATTTTGTTGGCATATAAGTTTTCATAGTATTCCCTGATAATTGTTTGTATCTCTGAGGGATTGGTTGTAATCATTCCATTTTCATTCATGATTTTATCTATTTGGGTCATCTCCCTTTTCTTTTTGAGAAGCCTGGCTAGAGGTTTGTCAATTTTGTTTATTTTTTCAAAAAACCAACTCTTGGTTTCGTTGATCTGCTCTACAGTTTTTTTAGTTTCTATATTGTTTATTTCTGCTCTGATCTTTATTATTTCTCTTCTTCTGCTGGGCTTAGGCTGCCTTTGCTGTTCTGCTTCTAGTTCCTTTAGGTGTGCTGTTAGATTTTGTATTTGGGATTTTTCTTGTTTCTTGAGATAGGCCTGGATTGCAATGTATTTTCCTCTCAGGACTGCCTTTGCTGCGTCCCAAAGCGTTTGGATTGTTGTATTTTCATTTTCGTTTGTTTCCATATATTTTTTAATTTCTTCTCTAATTGCCTGGTTGACCCACTCATTCGTTAGTAGGGTGTTCTTTAACCTCCATGCTTTTGGAGGTTTTCCAGACTTTTTCCTGTGGTTGATTTCAAGCTTCATGGCATTGTGGTCTGAAAGTAAGCATGGTATAATTTCAATTCTTGTAAACTTATGAAGGGCTGTTTTGTGACCCAGTATATGATCTATCTTGGAGAATGTTCCATGTGCACTCGAGAAGAAAGTATATTCTGTTGCTTTGGGATGCAGAGTTCTAAATATATCTGTCAAGTCCATCTCATCCAATGTCTCATTCAGGGCCCTTGTTTCTTTATTGACCGTGTGTCTAGATGATCTATCCATTTCTGTAAGTGGTGTATTAAAGTCCCCTGCAATTACCACATTCTTATCAATAAGGTTGCTTATGTTTATGAGTAATTGTTTTATATATTTGGGGGCTCCGGTATTCGGTGCATAGACATTGATAATTGTTAGCTCTTCCTGATGGATAGACCCTGTAACTATTATATAATGTCCTTCTTCATCTCTTGTTACAGCCTTTAATTTAAAGTCTAGTTTGTCTGATATAAGTATGGCTACTCCAGCTTTCTTTTGGCTTCCAGTCGCATGATAAATAGTTCTCCATCCCCTCACTCTCAATCTAAAGGTGTCCTCAGGTCTAAAATGAGTCTCTTGTAGACAGCAAATAGATGGGTCTTGTTTTTTTATCCATTCTGATACCCTATGTCTTTTGGTTGGCGCATTTAATCCATTTACATTCAGTGTTATTATAGAAAGATACGGGTTTAGAGTCATTGTGATGTCTGTATGTTTTATGCTTATAGTGATGTCTCTGGGACTTTGTCTCACAGGGTCCCCCTTAGGATCTCTTGTAGGGCTGGTTTAGTGGTGACAAATTCCTTCAGTTTTTGTTTGTTTGGGAAGACCTTTATCTCTCCTTCTATTCTAAATGACAGACTTGCTGGATAAAGGATTCTCGGCTGCATATTTTTTCTGTCTAGCACCCTGAAAATCTCTTGCCAATTCTTTCTGGCCTGCCAAGTTTCAAAAGAGAGATCAGTCACGAGTCTTATAGGTCTCCCTTTATATGTGAGGGCACGTTTACCCCTTGCTGCTTTCAGAATTTTCTCTTTATCCTTGTATTTTGCCAGTTTCACTATGATATGTCGTGCAGAAGATCGATTCAAGTTACGTCTGAAGGGAGTTCTCTGTGCCTCTTGGATTTCAATGCCTTTTTCCTTCCCCAGTTCAGGGAAGTTCTCAGCTATGATTTCTTCAAGTACCCCTTCAGCACCTTTCCCTCTCTCTTCCTCCTCTGGGATACCAATTATGCGTATATTATTTCTTTTTAGTGTATCACTTAATTCTCTAATTTTCCCCTCATACTCCTGGATTTTTTTATCTCTCTTTTTCTCAGCTTCCTCTTTTTCCATCACTTTATCTTCTAGTTCACCTATTCTCTCCTCTGCCTCTTCAAGCCGAGCTGTGGTGGTTTCCATTTTGTTATGCATTTCGTTTAAAGCGTTTTTCAGCTCCTCGTGACTGTTCCTTAGTCCCTTGATCTCTGTAGCAAGAGATTCTCTGCTGTCCTGTATACTGTTTTCAAGCCCAGCGATTAATTTTATGACTATTATTCTAAATTCACTTTCTGTTATATTATTTAAATCCTTTTTGATCAGCTCATTAGCTGTTGTTATTTCCTGGAGATTCTTCTGAGGGGAGTTCTTCCGCTTGGTCATTTTGGATAGTCCCTGGCGTGGTGAGGACCTGCAGGGCACTTCCCCTGTGCTGTGGTGTATACCTGGAGTTGGTGGGCGGGGCCGCAGTCAGACCTGATGTCTGCCCCCAGCCCACCGCTGGGGCCACAGTCAGACTGGTGTGTGCCTTCTCTTCCCCTCTCCTAGGGGCGGGATTCACTGTGGGGTGGTGTGGCTCGTCTGGGCTACTTGCACCCTGCCAGGCTTGTGATGCTGGGGATCTGGCGTATTAGCTGGGGTGGGTAGGCAAGGTGCTCGGGGGCAGGAGGGGCAGGCTTAGATCGCTTCTCCTTAGGTGATCCACTTCAGGAGGGGCCCTGTGGCAGCGGGAGGGAGTCAGATCCGCTGCCGCTGCCGGAGGTTTGGCTCCGCAGAAGTGCAGTTGGGTGTTTGGCGGAGCGAGCAAGTTCCCTGGCAGGAACCGGTTCCCTTTGGGATTTCGGCTGGGGGATGGGCGGGGGAAATGGCGCTGGCGAGCGCCTTTGTTCCCCACCAAACTGAGCTCTGTTGTCAGGGGGCTCAGCAGCTCTCCCTCCCTTTGTCCTCCAGCCTTCCCGCTTTCCGAGCAGAGCTGTTAATTTCTGACCTCCCAGACGCTAAGTCGCGCTTGCTGTCGGAACACAGTCCGCCCGGCCCCTCCGCTTTTGCAAGCCCGACTCGGGGGCTCTGCTTGGCCGGCGAGCCGCCCCTCCGCCCCGGCTCCCTCCCGCCAGTCCGTGGAGCGCGCACCGCCTCGCCGCCCTTCCTACCCTCTTCCGTGGGCCTGTCGTCTGCGTTTGGCTCCGGCGACTCTGTTCTGCTAATCCTCTGGCGGTTTTCTGGGTTATTTAGGCAGGTGTAGATGGAATCTAAGTGATCAGCAGGACGTGCGGTGAGCCCAGCGTCCTCCTAAGCCGCCATCTTCCAGAACCAGGCTTTGAACAGATTTGTTTAATTTTGAAGACTGTGCTTTAACCATGCAATAGACCAGTGCTTCCTAGACTTTTTTTTAAAGTCGCACAGAAAATTGTAAACTGTTGACCCCTATACATGTAGATTCTTATCACAGGAAATATGATATAAAAGAGAAAATACAATGTATTGGTATGGCACGTTGTGGTAAACATGGCATGACAGGTGGAATCAACTACCCAGGGGGCTCAATCACCCCAGCCCAGCCACTGCCCTAAGGGCTAAGGATATCCACTTCTTAGTACCTGTGTAAAACATTTGTGGCAAATCCTTTGGGAAACTCTACTATATATAATAATGACTAGCAAATTATTTCCTCAAATGGAGAAGCTTACTTTTTGGATGTAGCTTACATTCAATCCTCATTATTCACAGATTCTGTGCTTATGAATTTGCCTACTTGCTAAAGTTTATTTGTAACCCTAAATCATTACCTGCGGCACTTTCACAGTCACTTGTTGATGTATACAGCTAAGCAAAACTTAAGTTGTATCTTGCATTTTCCCAGTTGAGCTTGAACAAGGCGATGCTCTGCCTTCTTGCTTCCACTCTCATGCTGTAAGCAAGTGTCCTTTACGTGGTCTATTCAGTGCCAATGTTCTTGCATTTTTGTGCTTTTTGTTGGTGATTTTGCTATTTAAAATGGACTGCAGGTGTAGTCATCATTCCAAAGTGCAAGACAGCATTCCAGTGGCAAGAAGGCTATGATGGGCCTTATAGAGAATATACATGTGGTAAATAAGCTTAGCTCAGGCATGAGTTATAGTGCTATTGGCCATGAGTTCAATGTTAATGTATCAAGAAAATATATTAAATAAGGTGTCTTCAGACAGACACACATAAAATAAGGTTACATAATGATAAGCTGACAAAAATACTGTGACCAGAGGCTCAAAGGAACCTCATCCTGTGTTTATCCTAGGAGCAATGGTTCAAGATTGGCTAATTCAGTGTTTGTAGAGATTTTATAGAACCCAACTACTGTGAATAATGAGAATTGGCTGTGACCTGACTCTGTAATCAAACACCTATGAGTCGACATTCCAACAGTACATTCTAATGGAGTACACAGGCTTCTTCTCAACACAACAAATGAACAGAAGACATTAGCAAGGACTGAGGCTTTGGTGGGGAGACTGAACTATGGTGGTTGATGAGTAAGAGTGTTTTCTGATCCAAAATATGAATATGAAAGCACCTTCCCTTGTGAAAATACAGAAGTGATCAAATAGATGATCTTCTCTAAAAAGAAAAAGGAAATAAAATTAAGGTCAGCTCCTTTGATTTTCTTGCTATGGCTAATCACCTGGACCCGAGATAAGAATCTATATGTATAGTGCTTTACAGTTTACAAACTTACTACCTTGGGAACCATGGAAGGAAGAGGCATTCAAATGTTGATCCTCTGGAAGTCTGAATGATGGGAACAGGTTATATGGAGCAATTCAGTGGATTCCATGACTGACCTAAAGCAAATCTGTAGTAATCCAGCCAGTGAAGTAGGATGTGCTTGACCTTTTTCTGCAGTCTTCTTAATTTAATAACTGTTGTGATGTCAGACATAGGGCTTATGTCCATTACGGGATCAAACGTAGCTATTTTCATTGTGTCTGTTAAACTCGAAGGCTTCAAAACAGGAAATTACATATATAGTATAATTCATATAGACACTTACTATATGGCTATAAAACATTAATTCATTCATTTGTTCATTTATTTATTCATCATTCAGTAGCTTGTCCAACAAATGTTTATCAAGTAACATTTACAATCAGGCACTGTGCCAGAAACTGGGATTACAGATACATATAAGTCATGTTCCCTTGTTAGAATACTTCATGCCACTGAATTATGCACTTAAAATGGTTAAAATTTTATGGTTTAAGTTTTATGTAATGTATATTTTATCACACCAAAAAATGGGTAAGAAAAAGCCATACTCCCTATCCTCAAGGAGGTCACAGTCTGTGGAAGAAGTAGATGGGTAAATGATTGCAATTAAAAAAATAGAAATATCATATGATCCAATAATTCCACCATGGGGTATTTACCCAAAGAAATAGAAACACTAATTCAAAAAGATATATGTACCCCTATGTTTATTACAGCATCATTTACAATAGCCAACATATGTAAGCAACCTAAGTGTCCATCAATAGATGGATGGGTAAAGAAGATGTGACAATATTCATGATGGAATATTATGAAGCCATAGAAAAGGATGAGATCTTGCCATTTGCAACAAAATGAATGGATCTAGAGAATATTATGCTAAGTGAAATAAGTCAGACAGAGAAAGACAAATACCATATGATTTGCTTATATATGAAATCTAAAGACAGGGGCGCCTCGGTGGCTCAGTCGGTTAAGTGTCTGACTTCGGCTCAGGTCATGATCTCGCAGTTTGTGAGTTCGAGCCCCGCATCAGGCTCTGTGCTGACAGCTTGGAGCCTGTATCCTGCTTCGAATTCTGTGTCTCCATCTCTGTCTGCCCCTCCCCTGCTCATACTCTCTCTTTGTCTCTCAAATAAATAAATTTTACAAAAATTAAAAAAAAAAAAGAAATCTAAAAACAAAGCAAATGAATAAACAAACAAAAAGTAGAATCAGACCTATGGATACAGAGAATAAACTGAAGACTGCCAGAGAGAAGGGGGTGGGGGAGGAGCAAAGTGGGTAAAGAGGAGTGGGAGATACAGGTTTTCAGTTATGGAATAAGTCAGTCACAGGAACAAGTGGCACAGCATAAGGAATATAGTCAATGATATTGTTACAGGGTTGTATGGTAACAGATGGTAGCTACACTTGTGGTGAGCATAGCATAAGGTATAGAGAAGTTGAATCACTATGTTGTACCTCTGAAAATAATGTAACATTGTGTGTCAGCTATATTAAAATGAAAACAAAACAATTACAATACAGCACAAGGGCATGGTTAGAAGCACAGAAAGTTACAGCGGCTTAAGTAGGAAATTTAACATTTGTAACGTTGAGTTTCTAATTAGCAGAAGAAAGTTTCAAAGAAGTACATCATGAGGCTATTAGACATTATGTGACTAGGAAAATTGTTGATAACTCAGTTATATATATATATTAATTAAGTATACATAATTATATGGACATTTTCATATTTACATATAAAATATGTACATAATTGTATACCTAACTCATTATCCAGTTGTCATTTGCTTAATTTTAGTGTGTTATGACAGAACCTGATGAAGATATGAAACATGAGCAGAACCTAGGAAGAATTTATTTTTTTAAATGTTTATTTTTGAGGGAGACAGAGAAACAGAGCATGAGAGGGGAAGGGCAGAGAGGGAGGGAGATACAGCATCTGAAACAGGCTCCAGGCTCTGAACTGTCTGCACAGAGCCTGACATGGGGCTTGAACCCACAAACCATGAGATCATGATTTGAGCCGAAGTTGGACGCTTGACTGATTGAGTACCCCAGGTGCCCTTTACCCAGGAAGAATTTGAAGAAAGTACAGAATTCAATGACATGAAGAATTTAATGAAGTGGGTAGCAAGAGTTTTAAGAAATTTGGTCTACAGAAATCAGATAATAAAGTTGAGATTTTAATTTGAACCTGGGAAAAATCAACCCTATCTGAAGGGCTCAGGCTTGAACTCCCTTGTTACAATGACTCTAAAAAGGACTGAGAGAATCCACCTGAGATGTTGATAAAAATTACCTGAAAACATATGTCTTAGGTCCTGAGTATCAGTCTCAAAAATTTGGTGGATTAAATAATCCTTAGAAAAGTTTAGAATTCAAATAGAGAGATAAAGTAATCTGACAATGTTAAAACTTTAATGTGTATAAGTGAATTTTGAATCATTGGGATAATATTGTGTATTTGTTACATTTGAAATATTAAAGAAGTTTTGGTAAATTAGAGAATCTAAGGTGACTCTTGGGCTTTCAATTTAAATTGAGTCAACTGATTTTAGACTTGTGATTATTAAGTTTTAAAGTTGAAGATAATTTGACTAAGTTCAAAAATATAATTAGAATATTTAAGAGAACTTGAGATTCCCCCCAATTTAATTTGCTTTACAAAAATTAATAACTTGAGAATATTTTGCTTAGTGTTATAAATATGCATTTGAGGTACTTAAAGGGGAGCAAGATATATTAAAAATATAAACACTTTAAAATATATGAGATTGCGGGGCACCAGGGTGGCTCAGTTGGTTAAGCGTCTAACTTCCACTCAGGTCGTGATCTCACGACTCATGAGTTTGGGCCCCGCATCGGGCTCTGTGCCCACAGCTCAGAGCCTGGAGCCTGCTTCAGATTCTGTGTCTCCCTCTCTCTCGCTGCCCCTCCCCTGCTTATGCTCTGTCCCTCTCTGTCTCTCAAAAATAAACATTAAAAAAATTTTTAATATATGAGATTGTTTTTCATTAAGTTGTATGTGAGTCTAATTTGGAACTATAGTCAGTTCAATTTGAGTTAATCAAACATTAATTAAGAAGAGGTAAAGACAATTGTTATTTTATTTATTTATTTATTTATTTATTTTTGCTGGCGACAATTTTATTGTGTTTACAGGTTGAGGGGCAGGAGGCCTCTCCCACCTCCTCCTCTCTGGCCCTGAAGCACTGGCCCAGTCTCGGGGTCTTCTTCGTGCACCCAAATGGAAGGGGAACAGGAGGGGCCCCAGGCCTGCAGGTCTCTCTGGGAACATGGACAATTGTTATTTTAGTAGAGTTTATAGATAAAATAATTAGATTTTTAATAGCCTTAAACCTTAATGCAAACTGGGTTTTTATATAGGTCACTTTAATAAAATGAATATTAATTTCAAAACCAAGTGATTGCATTTTTCTACTCACAAAAATCTCTTAGACATCAAAACTTTTCACCCTGGTTCCTCGCTTTTGAAAACTTCTCCCTATCACATGTTTACTGAGTTGGTTAATTACAAGCAAAGCAAATTTCTTTAGAGGTTTTCTTTTAATAGAATAAAATTGACAAAATTCCCCAAGAGTTGCTAAAAACCAGAATTTGCTAACAAGGGAAGATGATAAATGGAATTGATGAAATGAGATAGTTCACAGGCATGACCAACATCTGTGAGAAATACATTTTTGAAAATGTAAAAGCAGAAGGAGAAAGAAGCATTTTTTTTCAAATGATTAGTAGATGTGTTACTAAAGAGGTAACACATGAACCTAAAAGTTCTAAAACATCCTGTCTCTCTCACAAGAACATAGACTCCGGAGGAATTATTTCTTTGAGTTTGTATAACAGACTGAGACAGAAGAACAAATAGGTGATAAAAATGAATAAAATAACATGAAAAAAAATAAACCCTGCATTTCCCCTTTCTGTACCATTTCAAAGAATAAGGGCTCATAATTGGATGATTTGGCAACATATTCCAGTCCTCTCAAATTCATGTTGCTTGCTGTATCCATTTGATGTTCAAAGTGAGACTCTTCTGCAGATCTCTTCTTCTACTTGACCCTATGCTGAACCTTCATCTTTTTTGACATTTTTTTGTTTTATCAACTTTTTTAAGGTATAATTTAAATATAATAAACAGCACCCATTAAAGTGTATTATTTGGTGAGTATTGACAAATGTGAACACCACCATAATCAAAATCTAGAGCATTTCCAACACCCTCCAAATTTCTCTCCTTCCCCTTTGTAAGCAATCCCCCCCGGACCCAGAGGGTCTTAGAGTTTCACATGACTGGAGTCATATAGTATACAGTCTTTCATTTCTGGATTCTTTTTGCTCAGCATACTTTTTCTAAGATTCATCTGTTTTTGTGTATCAGTGGCTCATTCCTTTTTATTAGTGATATTCCATTGTATATGTATATATCATTCATCAGCTGATGGATGTTTGGGTTGTTTCCAGTTTTTTAAAATTATGAATATAGATGCTACATTCATGTAGAAGTCTTTATGTGAAAATAGATGGCTGGCCTTGAGTAAATAAATACCTAGGAATGGAATTGCTGGGTCACCCAGTAGGTATAATTTTATAGAATGCTAAAAATTTTCCATATTGGCTATACCATTTTACATTTCCTCCAGCAATGTATGAAAGTCCTGTTGTTTCACGTCCTTGGTAACACATGGTATTATCAATCTTTCATTTATAGCCATTCTAAAGGGCATTAGGTGGTAACTCATTATGGTTATAATTTGCATTTCCTTGATGACTGGAGATGTTGCATATATTTCTACGTGCTTTTTGGTCAACTGTATCTTAGTTTTCAAAATATCTTTTCAAATCTATTGCACATTTTTTGTTGGGCTGTCTTATTATTTTATGATTGAGTTGTAGGAGTTCTTCATATACTCTGGGTGTTGGTCCTTTGTAAGATATGTATATTATAAATATTTTCTGCCTTTATGTGGCTTGTCTTTTCATCTTCTTTCTGGTGTCACTCAAATATTTTAATTCTGACAAAGTCAAATTGTTCCCTGAAGCTTTTTAGGAAATGAAGTATATAGCTGCTGCTTTGGGTCAAGTACGAAGAAGCTTCATAGTTCCATAAAGTGATTTAAATTGGCTGAAGCCTGACTTTTTATTAAATTCACTCTAAATTTTTACTTTTGATCTTCCTGTGCACGGAAATGTCATGTTTTACAGGGTATGTGTGTATTTTAGAAATAAAATTTAGAGAATAAAGTATAAAGAATAGTAAAAGGAACACTCATCTACCCACTGCCCAGCTAAATAAACAGAACATTATCAATGCAATTAAACTTTAGCTCTCTGTGAACTCCTCCCCATTTGTATTTCCCTCTTCCCCACAAGGGAAAGTATTTGTACTATTTTGATTTTGGTGTCTTTATTCTGTTGCTTTTCATATAATTTCATTTCACATGTACAGATTATTAAATAATAAGACAATGTCCTTTACTTTCTTGTGAATTTGGTAATGCATTAAAATTTTTATTAGTTATAATGTATTCAGTTATAGGTGTTTTGCAGTAAAAAGGCTTCTCAGAATATCTCTTCTGCTATACAGCCAGATTTTTTAAAAACTGCTTTATTGAGATATAACTCACATATCAGTCCATGTATCCAATTAGGGTATAGAATTCAATGGTTTTTAGTATATTCACAGAGTTGCACAGAGTTGTGCAATCATTTTCACAATCTAATTTTAGAGTATTTTTGTATCCCCCCTCCCCACACACTCCAAAAATATTGTACCAATTAAGAGTCTATTTCTCCCTGGCCCTCCAGCCTTAGGCAACCTCTAACTTCCCCTCTGCCTGCAAAGATTTGCCTGTTTTGTATATTTCATATAAATAGAATCATACAATCTGTCATCCTTTGTGACCTGCTTTTTTCACTTACGATAATGTTTTCAAGATTCATCCATGTGGTAGCATGTATCAGTACTTCATTCTCTTTTATGGCTGAATACTATTCCATTATTTGAATATAATACATTTTCTTTATCTATTCATAAATTGATGAAAAATGTTGTTAAGTACAAGTTTCTATGTGGACATGTTTTTATTTCTTTATGGAGGAGTAGAATTGGTGAGTCATATGGTAACTCCATATTCAACTTTTTGAATAACTGCCAGGCTGTTTTCCAAAGTCGCTGTACCATTCCTCACCAGCAGTGAGGAATGAGAGTTCCAATTTCTCCATATGCTTACCAACAATTGTTATTGTCTTTTTAATTTTAGCTATCCTAATGGGTGTGAAGTGGTATTTCATTGTGGTTTTAATGTGCATTTTCCTGATGGCTAATTTTGTTGAATGTCTTTTCATGGGCTAATTTGCCATTTATATATCTTCTTTGGACACTTGTCTATTCAGATCTTTTCCTCATTAAAAAATGTATTATTTTCCTTTTTATTATTGAGTTGTAAGATTTCTTTATATATTCTGGACACAAGTTCCTTATCAGACATATGACTTACAAATATTTTCTTCCATTTTGTGAGGGTTTTTTTCACTTTCTTGATGGTATTGTTTGTAGCACAAATGTTTTAAATTTTTATCAAGTCCAATTGATCTATTTTTTTCTTTTTTCACTTGTGCTTGGTGTGGTATCTAAGAAACCACTGTCTAATCCAAGATCGGGCATATTTACACTTGTGTTTTCTTCTCAGAGTTTTAGCTCCAACATTTAGGTCTATAGTTTAAGGACGAGATCCAATTCCATTCTTTTGCACATAGATATCCAGTTTTCCCAGAATCATTTGTTGAAAAGACGATCTGTTCTTTAATTTTCTTGGAAGCTCAGCCAATTTTTTTATTAAGTGAAGACCTTATCTCCATCTCCTCAGATTTCCATAGAAGAAGGGTCCTTCATCTCTTCTCTTCAAGATGTCTTATGAGGATGGGCATGTCTGTTTTCTTCTTCCATCCTTTCATTGCTCTTTACAAGGAAAGACAGAATTCAGCTAATGGAAGAGCAGACAATAGTTACTTAACTGACCATATTTTCTAAAGTGGCACCTTTTCAACAGTTTTTTTTATTTTTTATTTTTTAATGTTTTTTTTATTTATTTTTGAGACAGAGAGAGACAGAGCATGAGCGGGGAAGGGGCAGAGAGAGAGGGAGACACAGAATCTGAAGCAGGCTCCAGGCTCTGAGCTGTCAGCACAGAGCCCGACGCGGAGCTCGAACTCACAGACTGTGAGATCGTGACCTGAAATGAAGTCGGACGCTTAACCAACTGAGCCACCCAGGCGTCCCAACAGTTTTAAAGATAATATGTTGTTCAGGCAATTCCTGTGACTAAAATGAAAAAGACTTTGTTGAAGCAGTGTGACAGAAAGACTCTGAAACAAATAGGGAAGACATCAGAAGGTGGTGCCTTTTTGCTATGTGCCTTTCTCACAGCCAGGGAGGGCAGGTGAAATTCTGCCACACCAGACCACCTTTCCCCATTGGCTACATTGATTGCTCTCATTGACCACTTCTTATATAGTTTTCCTTGTATATCCAATCCTTGTGTGATAAGACTACCAACAGGCATGTCTCTCCCCTGTTCAAGTTTTCCAGCTTGCACTTTGATGGGTAAGGTAACTGGTTTTCTTCAATTTAGGGAGTCTCAGGTCCAAACTACCTACAATCCAGCTTCTCCAATATAGCTCTACTAGTGAAGCCTGTTCTTTCAGCAATTAATACCTTGATTTAGGTGAAGGTGATTAAGAGCCACAGACTTCTAGTTTTAAATAAATAAGTCACAGGGATGAAAAGTACAACATAGGAAATATAGACAATAATACTGTATTGTATGGTGATAGATGGTAGCTACACTTACAGTGAGCATTTCATAATGTATATAATTGTCAAATCACTATGTCATACACCTAAAACTAATATAATATTGTATGTCAACTATACTTCAATTAAACAAAATTTCAAGTGGGGCGCCTGGGTGGCTCAGTTGGTCAAGCGTACAACTTCGGCTCAGGTCACGATCTCACGGCACATGAGTTTGAGCCCCACGTTGGGCTCTGTGCTGACAGCTCAGAGCCTGGAGCCTGCTTCGGATTCTGTGTCTCCCTCTCTCTCTCTCTACTCCTCCCACCCTCATGCTCTGTCTCTGTCTCTCAAAAATAAATAAACATTAAAAATTTTTTAAAATAATAAATGCCTTTATTTCTATTTGGCTCCTTATCTCTGCCTACAATGAGATTAAAAAAGGGAGATGAGCGAGCAATAGGCATTTCTGGATTATCAATATTTTTGTTTCATTCAGTTATACATTCTTTGGATAGGTTATGTATCACACATTTCTATTTCATTTTTTAAATGTTTTATTTATTTATTTAGATTTGCTTGAGAGAGAGAGAGTTGGGGGTGGGGTGCAGAGAGATAGAGGAGAGAGAATCCTTAGCAGGCTCAGGCTGTCAGCACAGAGCTGGATGTGGGGCTTGATCTCATGTGAGATCATGACCTGAGTCGAAGTCAGACGCTAAACCAATTGAGCCACCCAGGTGCCCCTATTTATTTATATTTGAGAGAGAGAGAGCACACGTGCATGTGCTTATGCACATGCATGAGTAAAAGAGGGAGAGGGAGAGAGAGAGGGGGAGAGAGAGAGAGAGAGAGAGAGAGAGAGAGAGAGAATGAATCCCAAATGGGCTCTGTGCAGAGTTCGAACTCACCACCTGTGAGATCATGACCTGAGCGGAAATCAAGTCAGGTGCTTAACTGACTGAGCCACCCAGGCACCCCTCCATTTCATTTTTTACTGGGATTTTTCAGTTGAATTGGATTCATATCATTCATTCTATCTTAAATACATTTTCCCAATTCATTTTTTTTTAATATTCAAGATTAGTTTAATTTGCAAACATACTGGGCAGAGTGAGGAACCTGTGAAGGGTAAAGAAGTTGAAAGCAGCTTGCCTTTCATGTCAGGCCACAAAGAAAGCAGGTTGCAAGAAATGTTTGATGGAGACAAATAATTCCCAAAAGTGTCAGACATCTGTCTATGAATTATGTGTACAGCTTCAAAAGTAGGAAACTCAACAGTACACTTGTTAACAATTGTTGGTGTTTTGGTATGCTAGAGTTAGCTCATCAACCACTCATGTGAAAACTCAAATTATTGGGAAGAAATTAAACAACAAAAATAAATCTTTGAAAGGTCATACCTTAACATTCTTCTCTGGAAATACTATTCAAAGAGCATATGAAACATCTAAAAAACAAAAGAACTCATCTTTCAGGAAGATTTGAAAAAGGACTAAGTTGTCACAGTTGAAAAGATGATTCATTATTCTTGCTTGCACGACCTTGAACATTTATTTTGGAGGGAGGGGATATCTGGGAAAATTGCTGATTGTAGGAGTTATTTAGAGAAGTTACAAAAAGGGACTCTGTTGATTATTTTGTGCTATTTGTGAATGCGAGAGATAAATATATCAGTTCTCTATTAAGAAAGTAACACAAGAAGCCGTTCCATGCCTTGAGAAGAAGGTGTCCTCGTTCTAAGTCTTTGGAAAGTGTAGGTTTCATGAAAGAAATGAATATAAATTATGGTGTCAAACCTTCAGAACTGCAATAACAATTTTTTTCCGATTGATTTTCCTTGGTAATATTACTCATAATGTTTCATCTTTGTGGGAACTTCACACATTTCAAAAATATTTTTTTCTTATTTCAAAAGTAATGTACTCAACCCCCCCAAATTAGGCATACATCCTTCTAGTCTTTTAAAATACATAATAAGAGGGGCGCCTGGGTGGCTCAGTCGGTTGGGCGTCAGACTTCGGCTCAGGTCATGGTCTTGTGGTTCATGGGTTTGAGCCCCACATCAGGCACCGTGCTGACAGCTCAGAGCCTGGAGCCTGTTTCAGATTCTGTGTCTCCCTCTCTCTCTGCCCCTCCCCTGTTCACACTCTGTCTCTGTCTCAAAAATAAATAAACATTAAAAGAATTAAAAATAAATAAATAAAATACATAATAAGAATATATTTTTCTTTTTAAAAAAAGAATATATTTTTCTTTGTGTTGTCTGGTTCCACTTTTGATCATACTATTTCATCATTTAATTCCCTCCCCCCCACACACTTAACAATATTCTATGAATATCAAAGGGATTTTGTGATACTACTTCCCCTAGAAACCAAAGACCATGAATTTTTTTATATTGGAAAATGATGGTAAGCATACTTCAATCAATTTATAAATATTATAAACAGCATCATTTCTAAATATTATTTTATAGTAAATAACTAATAAATGATCACCAGTTTAATAGTACCAAGTTCTCTTGGAAACTTAAGAGCTGAAGATCATCCAACTCTAGGCTAGAGAAGCTTTAGAGGCCTGGACCAGGGGGTGTGGATTTGCATTCCTCCATCTGAGACAGAAACCAGCAAGGGCCTTCTTACATGGCATCGAGTAGTGGAGGTATGGGAATTATGGGGAGAGGGAGACACTCCAAAAGGATCTAGCAGAACAAATAGGGGAAATTAGACTTGGGCTCCACATACAAGAGATCATGTCACCTCAATGCAAGCTTGTCAGATTGTTCCCATCCAGAACACCCCAAAACCAAACCACAAGGATGCTGCTAAGTTTGCCACAATGAGGAAGAAGAAGAATCTGGACTATTGTGACTATCATCTGGGATGGCAGAAAGCTGCCCCAGTGCAGAGTGAGCAGTTAAGTGGTTTGGCACTTAAGAAGTTAACTGGTCTAGGAAAGCTTGAGAGCAAGGGCCTAAAACATAGGTTTGGGGCACTCACTCCTCTTTTCTCATACTATACAAATCCAAAGCACGAGAAAATGCCAATAATAGCATAAAAGTTTCTACATTTTCAGGTATCTGTTCTTCAGCTCACTATAAAAAGGTTCTCGGGGTGCCTGGGTGGCGCAGTCGGTTAAGCGTCCGACTTCAGCCAGGTCACGATCTCGCAGTCCGGGAGTTTGAGCCCCGCGTCAGGCTCTGGGCTGATGGCTCAGAGCCTGAAGCCTGTTTCCGATTCTGTGTCTCCCTCTCTCTCTGCCCCTCCCCCATTCATGCTGTCTCTCTCTGTCCCAAAAAAAAAAAAACGTTGAAAAAAAAATTAAAAAAAAAAAAAGGTTCTCACTTCCACCTGTACCCTGAAAATCATTCTTGCTGAAGTCACTGTTGATCCTCCTAAGACAAACTCAATGGATGCTTTTTATTTCTCATTTGTTTGGCTTCTCTCAAAGGCTCATTCTATAACCCCTCCCTCATTTTGAAATTCACTTTGTTTTGTATGTTATTATCAATTGTAGGAAACAGAAAACTCTCTAGCCCTTTTGTAAGTATCTGATTATAAAATCACCAAAAGAGGGGAAATGGCAGTGTCCAGCTGTTCTCAGAATACCAACTGACTGACCAGGTGAGGTGCTGCCTCCACCTGTTATCAGGCAGGTGTGGTCAGGGAAGTGCCACTGGAGCTGTGGGGCTCTGGAACAGTCTACTAAAGCTGTGAGGTTAGAACCAGGAAGCTGCCACAATTGTGTCTCATTATCTATGATGCTAGTGACTAGATAATACAGTGCTGCTGTGAGAAAACCCAACTTCTCCATGATCTTGTTTGCAAAAGCAAGAAAATGGTTTCTCCTTATTTCCATCTTCCAAATCCCATATGAATACATCTAATTAATAGGGCTTAGTATGCATCTAGAAATCCACCTGCAAGAGAGTCTGGAAATACAGTTTTTAGTTTTCCAAACCCAGCAGTACAGAATCTGTCATACAAGAGGGAGGGGAAAGGACATGGATCTTACCATGTCCACCACAGTAACATGGTTCTCCTCCTACCTTTCTACCTGCCCCTTAAGTGTTGGTTCACAATAATCTGATGATTGATCTCCCCATACCATATACCCAAATATTCCCCCAGGAATAATTATAATATGAAACAGTTCTCAAATCAAGTGAGTACCTTGGGAGCATTCACAAATGTGCATGGGCCTTTTGACTGATGGCGCAACAGGCATTTAGTTTGTGGGGGCCAGGGATGTATTCTGTAATGGTCCTGAACAACTAAGAATTATCCTGCCCCAAATGCCATTAATGCCTCCTTGAGAAACAAAGATTTCTAGATTCAGGATTTCATGGACCACTAAATATTGTTAAAATTCATCAAAGTATACACTAAAAGTGGATGCATTTTATAAAACTGTAAACAAATCATACTTAAAGTTAATTTTTAAAAAGTTAAATACACCACCTCACACCCAATAGGATGGATACTATTTTATTTTTATTTAAAAAAATTCTTTTAATGTTTATTTACTTTTTGAGAGAGACAGAGACAGAGAGAGAGACAGAGACAGAGGTGTGAGTGGGGGAGGGGCAGAGAGAGGAAGACACAGAATCTGAAGCAGGCTCCAGGCTCCTAGCTGTCCCCACAGAGCCCAGTGTGGGGCTCAAATTCATGGACCACGAGATCATGACCTGAGCTGAAGTGGGATGCTTAACTGACTGAGCCATCAGGCACCCCAGATGGCTACTATTAAAAAAAAAAAAAAACGCAGCAAATGACAAGTATTTTTAAGAATACAGACAACTAGAATCCTTGTGCACCGCAAATGGGAATGTTGCATGGTGCAGCTGCTATTGAAAACAGTATGGTGGTTCCTCAAAAAATTAAAAATGTAGTTATATATGATCCAGCAATTCCACTTCTGGAAACAAATCCGAAAGGACTGAAGGTAGGGTCTCAAAGAGATATTTATACACCCATGTTCATAGCAGCATTATTCACAATAGCTAAAATAGGGAAGCAATCCAAGTGTCCATCAACACATGAATAGATAAATGAAATGTGGTATAATGAGATATTATTCAGTTTTAAAAATGAAGAAAATTCTGACACCTTATACAATGTGGATGGACTTTGAGAACATTATGCTAAGTAAAATTAGCCAGTTACAACAGGACAAATACTGTATGATTCCACTTATGTGAGGTAGCTAGAATAGTCAAATTCATAGGGATAGAAAGTAGAATGGGGGTTGTCAGAGGCTGGGAGAGGAAGGTAAACAGAGCTGTTGTTCACTAGGTACAGAGCTTCAGTTTTACAAAATGAACACGTTCTGGGGATGAATGGTGGTGATGGCTGCATAACACTGTGAATTGTGAACTTAAGCTACTGAACTCTACACTTAAAAATGGCTAAGATGGGGGCGCCTGGGTGGCGCAGTCGGTTAAGCGTCCGACTTCAGCCAGGTCACAATCTCGCGGTCCAGGAGTTCGAGCCCCGCGTCAGGCTCTGGGCTGATGGCTCGGAGCCTGGAGCCTGTTTCCGATTCTGTGTCTCCCTCTGTCTCTGCCCCTCCCCCGTTCAAGCTCTGTCTCTCTCTGTCCCAAAAATAAATAAAGGTTGAAAAAAAAAATTTAAAAAAAGAGGGTTTATTTCTAAAAAAAAAAAAAAAATGGCTAAGATGTTAAGGAAAGTTAAACACCAACAAACAACAAAAGTCATTCTATGCTCCTTCCAGTAACTATACAAATAGGCCCATCTGTGTGCAATTGCTTGACTCTTCAGCTCTTTATAACAAATCCAGCATATGTTGGAAAAGGAAAATAACTCTAGAATAATATGAAAACTAAAAGTTACCTTTGCCTCCAATATCAAAATAGTGACTGTTTAACACTTACATCTTTGTCCTGTGTTGCAGATTTCATATGTTTGCACTTTACTTTATAGGCCTTGAATAACTCCATGGCTTCTTTGGAGATGGGGTTGACATCAGGGAATGGCTGAGAGAGAGTATTAAGCTCTTTTCAGATGGGGACATGGTCATAAAAAACCAAGGAGGCAAGATAGCTTCATGTAAAGGCTTTATTTATGGCAAAAATTATACAACTTCAGCATATGTGAAACAAGCATGGTATTTCTATGCTATAACCAAGAGCAACACAGTTTTGATGCCCATCCCTAAAACTAGAGATCTTTTATTAAAGGTTCATACATGTTCTGTAATATGTGTATCATTCCCATAAACACACTCAAAATTTAAAAATCTTCAAAGGTTTGATTAGAATTAGTCAAGCTAGCCCATTATTTGACTACACGATATTAGAGATACTGACATTTTAATGCCTCATCTCTTGACAAAAGTTTTAGCATAAAATTCCTCAATAGAGAGTTAGTGCAAGTGTCAAGTGATTAAGAAACATTCTTCTGAGCCATAGTTTTTGCAATGCTCATCTTCAAGTGTCTTTAGAATGTTACTTATGCTGAAAAATAGTGACTTTAAATCAATTTAGTTTTGCTTTAGTTAAAAACAATATATGAACCCCACTCCATTTTAAGAAATCATGATTATATAAATTCAAACAATTCACCAAAATAGGAGACAGAAAATTAATTCACCAAAGCTTAGGAATCATGACCTTAGAAGAAACCAGGTGTTCATTTTTCTCCTAAGTCTACTTTCCCCTTCTAAACTCTCTTCATTCCAGTTACTTCACAGGTAATGTCCAGTAACAGCCCTGGCAGGATTTTTAATTAGCCAAGATTCCAGCATCCTTACTGTAGCAATTACCAGGAAATACTGCAAGAATCTAAAACCAAGGATGCCTGAATGGCTCAGTTGGTTGTGTGTCCAACTTCCACTTAGGACAAGCCCCGTGTAGATCTCTCGGTGAGATGGAGCCCCGCGTCAGGCTCTCTGCTGTCAGCGCAGAGCCCACTTCAGATCCTCTCTCTCTGCCCTTTCCCC
Organism: Prionailurus bengalensis; assembly: GCF_016509475.1. NCBI lineage: Eukaryota > Metazoa > Chordata > Mammalia > Carnivora > Felidae > Prionailurus > Prionailurus bengalensis. The sequence goes on from NC_057358.1 coordinate 116,613,707, forward strand.
ACTTGCTGTCACTCCCTCTCAAAATAAACATTAAAAAAAAAAAAGAAAGAATCTAATATCAGTCAGCATTGCTCTTCCTCTGGTCTGCACTGAGGTGGTGCCATGAAGATGATTAAAGAAACCTCCGGACCTACCTCCTCAGGTAAGCCTTGATGGAAAAACTTGCATTTTACAGGTGCCAGAGATAGCTTTAGGCTTTGGGGATGCCATTTGTAGACCAAGGTTATGGCAAAGCGCCCAGAAATCTCCACTGTAATGAACTCGTTCACCTGAGGGCAACAGAAAGGACTGTCATTTCCTACACAGAATTCTCACGCTCATAATTCAAGTAGAAATCTTAGATGTTTGCATGACACATGGAAAGAAATTTGAGATCTACATTCACGGTTTCAGTCTGGTTCCATTAAAGTCAGGAGTGGCTTTTAGGTTTTTATGCTGCAAATTCGGGCTTCTTAAGGGAAGGAAGAGGAATGGTGAGAGACTGTTAGCAATTAATGTAGTCATGTCTTATAAGGAAAGTCAGATTCACTTTAGACTGAGAAAATTCTGGGTCAATTTGCAGGTACTTCTGAGTTCTAATTCTAGCTCTTGAGACAGTGTCTCTTGTAAAATATAGCTGACAACATCTGACTCCCTTGATGATCAGAAAAGTCATTAATGGCTGTCAAGTGCTTAGAAGGTTTACAAGTCTTCCTATTACTGTGAAACTTATTAAAGCTGGAGAGATTTTATAAATGACAAGGATAGGAAAGTAATGATGACAACTTTTAAAGCTCAAATGAACATCTGCAGATTTGCAGAGCATATTTTTAAAAGGCTTGCTGCAGATAAAGCATCCTAATTAAGTCAACTGTTCCAAGCCTGCAACTTGTTGGGTTACGAGTTACACTCCCTTGCTTCCTGAAGGCTGCCAGCTGAGGTAAGCTGAACTGAAAAGTCTATCCCATTTAGTTATACTGACTTTTTTAGGAGAGGAAACTCTTGACTCCTGAGTATCAGGAAACTTGCACATACAGGTTTGCTGCACAGTTTCTCTACCCACTCTTTACTTCCCTAACCTTTCAGAGCTAAGCACTACTTCTTTAAAAATGGCAATCCAAATAGTATGTGGAGGATACATGGCCACCATGGATGGTTTTGTAAATTGTATAAAACAGAGACCTGGAGGTAACTTCCACACAATAGTGTGTACAGTATAAATACAATGTGAGCCATAAATGTGAGCCACATAAGTAATTTTACATTTTCCAGTAGCCGCATTGAAAAGTAAAATCAGGTGGGGGCGCCTGGGTGGCTCAGTCGGTTGAGTGTCCAACTTTTGATTTTGAGCCTCATGCCGGGCTCTGTGCTGACAGCGCAGAGTCTGCTTGGGATTCTCTCTCCCCCTCTGCCCCTCTCCCCCACTCATGCTCTCTCTCTCTCTAAAATAAAAAAAAAAGTAAAATCTGGTGAAATTAATTTAAATAACATTTTATAACTAAATACATCCAAATAGTAACATTGCAACAATGTAAACAATATAAATAATATAAACATCAATAAGATATTTTATATTTTCATTTTTTGTACTAAATTTTTGAAATCTGGTGTGTATTTTATGCCTACAGTGTCGTTCGAGGGTTCCATAACCACAGGGTAGACGTCTAGTGGCTGCCATACAGGGACAGCACAGCTCTTTATAATTGGTACCTCTGGGGCTGACTGTACAGTGCACCTGCACAGCCCTATGCAGTGGCCCTGGACACAAAATATAGCCCGTGATCACACGCACATACACATAAAGTAACTACCTGTGAATCAGTGAAGTCTAGCACAGAGGTTACAGCCTGGCAGCTTACAAGTATTTGGTTTAGTGCTGTCAGAGTTTGAATTAATTGCAAATCTGAAATATCAGGATATTTCATCAAAAAAAATCTGAATTCATGGCTTTAAAAAAAATCATAAAATACAGCAGGCTGAGGCCCACACTCCCATGTGGCAACAGTCTTCTGCCCTGAGTAAAGGCTGTCTCCTTTAGGGGAGACATACTTTCTAGTTCACTGAAGTTCCCATTGGTAGGCTCACTCTTACATTATCTGAATTTCTGATCCTTGATCTGACAGAAATGCACATTAAGCTATTGACAAAGGTAACTGTGCGAAGTGAGACTGAGGAGGAGGAGACTTTTACTCTGAACATTATATATTTTCCTGTTTCTAAAATGTTTTCTATGATAAACAAAATGCTTTTCTAATAATTTTTAAAAATTACTGTTTAAAGTAACTGCTGCTTAGCAAAGACAAGCCCATCAAGAAAGAACCAAGTGAAGTAAAAAACTGAAATAAAGCTTTATCAGATTAATTGGCTAGTGTACACAGCCAAACTGAATAATTCAGTCTTCCCAATCCACTTTTTCCCTAACAGTATATTTTAAAAACTCAAAGTAAATTATTGGTAGGGCATAAGAAATAGACATAAGAATAAAAAATTGTAAAATAATACCCAAATTTCAACTGGATCATCAAGTTTTCCCTTTGAAGGCCACATCCATTCCCTTATAATGTTTCCTTTTTTGCCGATCACCATGCCACCATCCTGATTAAACATCATTGATATTATTAGGCTACAAAAAAGACGGAAATATGACTTATTTAGAAGAAGAAAAATTCATGGACTCATTGATTTGGCTGAGGCGACAGAAGTCACCAGGTCATATTAAGGACTCCTTCCCATCATATTCTTGGAACACGGTCGCCTTGCCTTTGCTTGAATATTCTTAAAGGGAAGGCTGGTGTCAGAATCTGATGGATTCCCCTTTCTGAGACACACCTCCTCTTGTTTCAGCACCTCCCATCTATACAGTCATATAGATGACTCTGCTGGCCATGATTATTGTATCATGTGGTACCGCTGCCTGGGCTGTGGCTCATTGGATCAGGGGTGGACATTTGCCCAGAAATGTGTTCTAAATGGTTGCAACAATACATACAAAAGGCCATGAGGAAGGTGGTGGGCATAATGCATTCAAGGGACTGAAAGAAAGCCAGTGTAGTTAGAGTCTGGAGTGGCATAGATGAGACTAGAATAATTGGCAGGAAGAGGTCAGACGTGCAGGGCTTCCTACACTGTACCATGAAGGTTATCTTAGGAGCAAAAAGTCATAGAAGGGTTTAATAATAGAGCAAAGAGGTGACAGGATCAAACAGATTGCTAAGGAACCAAAGTAAGTGCTAGCGACCAGTTAAGAGGTCAGAGAGAAGATGGCAGCTTGGACTGGAGCAGGGATGAGAGAGATGGGAGATACATGTGTGTAGATTTATGAAACATACAGATTTGGAAGGATGGGATTTGGGCGATGAAGAAAAAGGAGGTGTCAATTTTATCTTCCCTATATTTATGTCTATTAATGCAGTCTAGCATTTTATAGCTTTTCTGGATCAGTAGCATCACACTACGTGTTCATATCTCGATTATCTTTGTATCTTCTCTTTTCTCAGCATAGCACCTGGCACAGAGAAGGGACTTAAACTCAGAACTTCCCTGTGCGGAGTCTGCTTGGGATTCTCTCTCTGTCTCTCTCGCTCTCGCTCTTGCTCTCTCCTCTTTCTGCCCCTCCCCAGCCCCTCTCAAAAATAAATTAACTAAACAACAACAAAAAATCATAACTGCCCTGACAAAATGGATTCAATTTAACAAATACATTTTGGGTAATTATTGGATGCAAGACACTATTTAGGCATGGTTAAACATTGAGGGATGCCCCAGACTGAGGTGCTCTCTTTATTTTCAGTCTTGTGACATTCATTATTTTGAGAGATAATATTTACTGGGAGCCTACAATGTGCCAAGCCTTAAATATCTGCTTTTAGTAGGCAGTGTTACTTAATGGTTACAAACATTGTAGAGCCAGATGGTTAATGATATTGAACCTGGCTCTTCCATTTCCTAATTGTGTGAACTTGGACATATTTCTTAATCTTTCTGTGGCTTAGTTTCCTTGTCTTAAAAATAGCGATAACAATAGCCTCTACGTCACAGAGCTGTTGTAAGGACTAAATGAATTAATTATGTAAAGCACCTTGACAGAGTCAGGCACCTTGTAAGTTCTCTGGAAGTGTTGGCTTTTATTATTATTAAGTCCTCACAATTCCATCTATAAGTATTATGGGTCCCATTTCCCAGATGAGGAAACAGAGGCTGATGGAGGTTGGTTAATAGAATACCTGCAGCCTAATGTAAATTTCAATGGGGGGGGGTGGTCACTATCTAATAAAAGAATAAGAATAGTTCACAGTATAAAAGGGGTGCTTTTGACTTAATCGAGAAGCCTGCAGTCCTACAGATGGGTAGGAGGAACAAAGCCACCAACCCACTGAAAAAAGCAGAAATAGAACTTTCACACCTTGGACACCTGGAGTGCATTCCTTTCCTGAACAGCCTACCCTTTCACTCCCCTGGGAAGTCCAGCCTTCAGCTCTTCTCACTCCTTGGAGGGGCCCCAGGGAAGACCCTAAAGGCCTACCCAAGCACTACAGTAGGAGCTCTCTTCCCACAGGCTTGGCGTTTCCCTACACACTGGATCATGGCAACAAGGGTCCCAGCCTACATCCCCTTTCATTCATCTTCCTGCTAGTATGGGCTGCTGAGCTTTCTCACCAAGACACCCCTTTGGTGGGATGACAGGTGCACAAAAGGAGGACTAGTTTAAAAGACTGTTAATGGGGGCACCTGGGTGGCTCAGTCAGTTAAGTGTCGGACTTCAGCTCAAGTCATGATCTCATGATTCATAAGTTCAAGTCCCGCATCAGGCTCTCTGCTGTCAGTGCAGAGCCTGCTTAGGATCCTCTGTTCCCCTCTCTCTCTGCCTCTCCCCCACTCTCTCCCAAAAATAAATAAACTTTAAAAAAAAAAGATCGTTAATGATAAAATAATGAAATCCCTTTGAAGACAGCTTTTTGTTTTGTTTTGTTTTTGCCTTTTCTCTTTCAGAGGCTTCAGTTCTGTATCCTCTTCCAAGGAATGGTTTCTGGTGCCCAGGATGAAATTGAACAGGGGCAGGATTCAGCCATGAGGCTTAGTGTTTTGGGCTTCTGTGAAGTTCCCAAAATATCATCAGCAGATGGTGTTGTATTCTTTTGCTTAGTTACTGTTAGCAAAGAAGACAGGAAGAGGATGAGGAAGCAACCACTCCAGAGCTGCAAGTGGAGGGAAATCACCCCCTGTTTTATGAATATAATTCTCATCTTAGACATTTAATTTTATGTAACAAATAATTGAAGTTGGGGGGGGGAACCTAGGTGGCTCAGTTGGTTAAGCATCTGACTTTTGATTTTGGCTCAGGTCATGATCTCATGGTTTGTGAATTCAAGTTCAAGACCCGAGTCTAGCTCCATGCTATGAGTGCCGAACTGCTTGGGACTCCCTCTCCCCTTCTCTCTCTCTTTCTCTTAAAAGAGATAAATAAATTTAAAAAATAATCAAGGGGGCAATTTCCCAGTGTACGCCTAACTCTTGAGCAATATTAAAGTTTGATCAGGGTACTAAATATTCTGGCTTATACCCAGAATGTAAAGATTTGGGATGTATTTTCATTTCAATTTTAACTTTGTTGATTTATAATCCTGTAAAATTACCTGTAAATTAGTCCTAAAGGAGATCTCAAAAATCCTTTGGCCCAATTTTTGTATCAACCACTATTATATTTTATGTATAGCTTTTTATTTTATTTTTAAATGTTTATTTATTTTTGAGAGAGAGATAGAGACAGAGCGTGAGCTGGGAGGGGCAGAGAGAGAGACACACACAGAATCCGAAGCAGGGTCCAGGCTCTGAGCTGTCAGCACAGAGCCCAACGTGGGGCTCAGACGAACAGTGAGATCATGACCTGAACCGAAGTTGGATGCTTAATCAACTGAGCCACCCAGGCGTCCCTTTATAGCTTTTATTTTAAATTTAGTATCATTTAAGTGACAAGGGGAATTTTTTAACTATTTCATAAAATTTTTGCAAACAGTAAACACCACATTTAGGTCCAGTTTTGTTGTAGGTAAAAGGGAAATAATGACATATACTTTAATGATGCAATATAGGACAGCAAATTATATACTAATATTTTGAGTTCTTTCTTTTATATATAACAGCTTTATCAAAATATAATTCACATCATACTAGTCACTATTTAAAATGTACAGTTCAGGGGCACCTGGGTGGTTTATGACTCTTGGTTTTGGCTCAGATCATGATCTCACAGTTCATGGGAGCCTGCTTGGGATTCTCACTCTCCCTCTCTCTGCTCCTCCCCACTCCCCTGCTCACTCTCTCTCTTTCAAAAATAAATTAAAAAACTTAAATTAAAAAAATTTTAAATGTACAATCCAATGATTTCTAGTATATTTGCAGAATTGCACAGCTATCACCTCAGCCAATTTTACAACATTTCCATCCTCCTCAAAAAAACCCACATGCCCATCCATTAGCAGTAACTCCCCATTCTTTCCTCCCCTAGTTCCCCTGGCAACCACTAATCTACTTTCTGTCTCTATAGATTTGCCTACTCTGGACATTTCATACAAATGGAATCATACAATATGTGGTCTTTGAGACCACTAATCTACTTTCTGTCTCTATAGATTTGCCTATTCTGGACATTTCATACAAATGGAATCATACAATATGTGGTCTTTCTTTCATTTAGCATAATGTTTTCAAGGTTCATTCATGCTGTAGAATGTATCAGTACTTCATTCCTTTTTATGACTGAATAATATTCCATTGTACAGATATACCACATTTTGTTTATCCATTCATCACTCGAATGGAGGACTCAGGGCAAGATGGCGGCTTAGGAGGACGCTGGGCTCACCGCACGTCCTGCTGATCACTTAGATTCCATCTACACCTGCCTAAATAACCCAGAAAACCGCCAGAGGATTAGCAGAACGGAGTCGCCGGAGCCAAACGCAGACGAGAGGCCCACGGAAGAGGGTAGGAAGGGCGGCGAGGCGGTGCGCGCTCCATGGACTGGCGGGAGGGAGCCGGGGCGGAGGGGCGGCTCGCCAGCCAAGCAGAGCCCCCGAGTCTGGCTTGCAAAAGCGGAGGGGCCTGACGGACTGTGTTCCCACAACAAGCGCGACTTAGCGTCTGGGAGGTCATAAGTTAACAGCTCTGCTCGGAAAGCGGGAAGGCTGGAGGACAAAGGGAGGGAGAGCTGCTGAGCCCCCTGACAACAGAGCTCAGTTTGGTGGGGAACAAAGGCGCTCGCCAGCGCCATCTCCCCCGCCCATCCCCCAGTCGAAATCCCAAAGGGAACCTGTTCCTGCCAGGGAACTTGCTCGCTCCGCGCAAATACCCAACTCTGCGCTTCTGTGGAGCCAAACCTCTGGCAGCGGATCTGACTCCCTCCCACTGCCACAGGGCCCCTCCTGAAGTGGATCACCTAAGGAGAAGCGATCTAAGCCTGCCCCTCCTGCCCCCGTGCACCTTGCCTACCCACCCCAGCTAATACGCCAGATCCCCAGCATCACAAGCCTGGCAGGGTGCCAGTAGCCCAGACGAGCCACACCACCCCACAGTGAATCCCGCCCCTAGGAGAGGGGAAGAGAAGGCACACACCAGTCTGACAGTGGCCCCAGCGGTGGGCTGGGGGCAGACATCAGGTCTGACTGCGGCCCCGCCCACCAACTCCAGTTATACACCACAGCACAGGGGAAGTGCCCTGCAGGTCCTCACCAGGGACTATCCAAAATGACCAAGTGGAAGAATTCCCCTCAGAAGAATCTCCAGGAAATAACAACAGCTAATGAGCTGATCAAAAAGGATTTAAATAATATAACAGAAAGTGAATTTAGAATAATAGTCATAAAATTAATCGCTGGGCTTGAAAACAGTATACAGGACAGCAGAGAATCTCTTGCTACAGAGATCAAGGGACTAAGGAACAGTCACGAGGAGCTGAAAAACGCTTTAAACGAAATGCATAACAAAATGGAAACCACCACAGCTCGGCTTGAAGAGGCAGAGGAGAGAATAGGTGAACTAGAAGATAAAGTTATGGAAAAAGAGGAAGCTGAGAAAAAGAAAGATAAAAAAATCCAGGAGTATGAGGGGAAAATTAGAGAACTAAGTGATACACTAAAAAGAAATAATATACGCATAATTGGTATCCCAGAGGAGGAAGAGAGAGGGAAAGGTGCTGAAGGGGTACTTGAAGAAATAATAGCTGAGAACTTCCCTGAACTGGGGAAGGAAAAAGGCATTGAAATCCAAGAGGCACAGAGAACTCCCTTCAGACGTAACTTGAATCGATCTTCTGCACGACATATCATAGTGAAACTGGCAAAATACAAGGATAAAGAGAAAATTCTGAAAGCAGCAAGGGGTAAACGTGCCCTCACATATAAAGGGAGACCTATAAGACTCATGACTGATCTCTCTTTTGAAACTTGGCAGGCCAGAAAGAATTGGCACGAGATTTTCAGGGTGCTAGACAGAAAAAATATGTTTATCCATTCATCAATTGAAGGACATTGGGGTTGTTTCTACTTTTGGCTATTATGAATAATGCATTCAAGTTGTTTTATGGATAGACTACATTTTATTTATTAGTTATCAGTTATTTGTCAGTTGAGCTCTCTTTTTGAAAATGTGTTAAGGGTGTTGCAATGGAATTATCATAGGGGCTCACAAATGGGGACTCTAATTTTAGCTCAGACTTCAGGACAAGAAATGCTTTTTTTTCACTAGGAATTTAAAATGCCTGTCATAAAAAGTAAAAGAGAAACCTAAGCAAACATGTGTATGGATGTGTGTGTGGATGTATTTTGTAGAATAGACAAATGCTCTTTTCTGTGGATACACTGACAGAAGGGATTTGAGATTCAGAGGAAGAGAAAATTTTAATTTCCATGCAATACAATTTTAATTTTACTTGGCAAAAAATTTTTTTCATGTGCATGAATTGCTTTTATACACAAATAACAATATACTCTCACTCCTACCTCATAGTGAGCTTTCTCATTGGGAAGCTGTAAATAGTAAATTCTCTGGTTAGAGCTGCAGAAAGCTTCAACAACCTTTAGCCAGAGCCAGTATTTGCAGTTTGTTGGAGGAAAGTGAAGTTTCACACAGGAGTCAATTAATAAGGATTTAACATTAATAAATAGTACTTAAGCAAAGACTTTGATTCAGTTATAAGAACACTGATGCAAAAAACAGGCATTTCAGGAGAACCTAATACTCTAGAGTCGGTGCAATAGGGTCCAGCCTGCAGTGAACTCAGCCCTAGTCCTGCCAGTTAGATGTTTTCACCTTCTTAGTTATGTAAAACCAAACACTGATCTCACATGCCTCTGAACATTCTTTGCATTCTTTTTATATCCATATATTATAGGGGTTTATTTGGAGTTTATCACCATAGACTATAAGCTTACACCTTCTCAACCAATTCTTTTTTATCTCTACACTGTCCCAAGTGTTATTATATATTGATACCTAAATGAGGTTGACCCTATCAGACTAAGGGTCATATTCAGATGCCAATACTAGGAAAAACTAGTTCCCATAAGGGAATTATGTCTTAAAGGGGGTTATTTTTGTCTGGGTGAGTTATATATTATATCACCTAATAGGGTGATTTGTGAGAGACAAAATTAGACAAGATATACTTCTGGAAGGGGAAGGGGATCAGAATCCAGAGTTGTTACAATATATTACCTAGAATATCTAGTTTCAGTAAAAAATTATAAGACATGCAAAGAAACAGGAAAATGTGACACATAGGAAGAAAATCAGGAAATAGAAGCTATCTTTAACGGGTGCAGATGTTGGACCAGACAAAACCTTTAAAGCAGCTAATATGAATATGTTAAAAAACCCCACAAAACTAAAGGAGGGTGCGCCTGGGTGGTTAAATCGGTTCAGCGTCCAACTTCAGCTCAGGTTATGATCTCACTGTTTGTGGGTTTGAGCCCTGCATTGGGCTCCAGGATGACAGTGCGGAGCCTGCTTTGGATTCTCTCTCTTTCCCTCAATCTCTGCCCCTGTCCCACTCACTCTCTTCCTCTCTTTCAATGTAAATAAATTAATTTAAAAAAATAAAGGGAACGGTGTTTCGATTAAATAAAAATACAATTATAATGAGTCATCAGGTAGAGAATATCAACAAAAAGAAATTTTATTAAAACAAATTTTTTTTCATGTTTATTTATGAGACAGAGAGAGACAGAGCATGAATGGGGGAGGGTCAGAGAGAGAGGGAGACACAGAATCTGAAGCAGGCTCCAGGCTCTGAGCTGTCAGCACAGAGCCCGACACGGGGTTCGTACCCACAGACCGTGAGATCATGACCTGAGCCGAAGTCGGACGTTTAACTGACTGAGCCACCCAGGCGCCCCATGGAGTTTTAAAAATCTAAGTGGATATTCTGGAATTAAAAAATACAATAATGGAAATGAAAACTTCACTAGACTGGCTCAAAAGCCTCTCTGAGTTGGCATAAAAATCAGTGAACTTGAAGATAACTTAGTAGGGATTATCCAGTCTGCAGAACAGAAAGGAAAAAGAGTGAAGAGAAACAGAATTTCAGAGTCCCATGGGATCCCATTAAAAACATCAACATACATTAAACAGGAGTACCAGGAAGAGAGAAGTGGGCAGAAAACAAATATTTAAAGAAATAATGGCCTAAACTTCCCAAGTTTTTTGGAAAACATTAATGTATACATCCAAGAAGCTCAGTATTTCAAAGCTCAAGGAGATCCACACCTACACACATTACAGTCAAACTGTTAAAAGCCAATGACAAACAAAATCTTGAAAGCAGCAAGAGAGCAGTTAGAGAAAGAATAAAATGCAAATGGACCTGACGCTTAGTAAGCACTCACTAAATATTAGGTAGTTATGATTTAAATCTTCAAACTTAGAGGAGAATCAACCAGTATCCTTGTGTAAGAGTATATATAAGAATGAAAAGGCTGATCCAACTTTAGGGAAACATGGGTTCTAAGTTGTTTTTTCAATAATGAGCATAATGTTATTATGTTAGCCATGGTCTAGGTCAGAAAGAGGTGAACTTCAACCTACAAGCCAAATTTGGCCTGCTGCTTGTTTTTGTAAATAAAATGTTACTGGAACAGAGCATGCCCACATGTTTACGTGTTGGGTATGGCTGCTTTCACATTACAATGGCAGAGTTGAGTAGTTGCCACAGAGACTGTATAGCCTGAACAACCTAAAATATTTACTATCTGGCCCTTTATGGAAAAACTTTTGCCAGTCCCTGGGTCTAGGTACTTCTTCCTCCCTCCCTCCAATGAATATCACCACATCCTTAGAAATTCTGCTGCTGCCATGCCCCTTCCTACTGGATCAGACCCTTAGAGATTGCTGATCCAAATCAAGTTCTATCTGCTCCACCGTTGGTTGCCTACCCAGCATCCATTCTCTATCCCTTCCTTCCTTTCAAACAAATTTCTGTTTATTCAGCTCTTCACCCTTCACTGAGTCTACCCCCATTTACAGGGGTAGATGTTGAGTATCTAAGCCCATAGTTGCATGGCATTCCTTTGACAGGTGTTTTTAATTCAGGGATAGGCCTGTTGGTCTGAAGAGACTCAAAGGAAGGACATATACTTGATCCATGAAAAAAAGAGTTTTAAAATTTTTCCTGCTAGACATAAAAAGGAGCACATAGCCAGTGTCACTGGTAGCCACCAGGGGAACCACCTCAGAAGAAAGGATGCCAAGTATAGCTGAGTAGAAAGATGAAAAGAATCTGGATCTTACATGACATCACTAAGTCACAAATTATACTGCATCTAGAGCCCATCTTCTCTATAATTTGAAATGGAACTTTCTGTTATTTGCTATAGTAAAGCAATATACATATATATTGAATATATATAACTGCTACAAATTTTTTGATTATATTTTTTATGGCTGTCTGTCTTAGAATCCCAGCTGATCTAGCTTCCCCCCACCACCTATTCCCAATAGCCTGACACAAATATTTCCTGGAGTCTTGTTAATTCACTGTTCAATCATTCAACAAACATTTTATTAAGCACTCAGTATGTACTAGGCACATACTAAGTATTTGGGGATAAAGCAGTAAACGAGATATAAGTGGTGTCTCCCATCATGGAGCTCACATTCTAGTTACACAGACACAGTAAATGAACACTTAATTTCATATTATAATTAGTGCTAATAAGCAATAAAGTCATCACTAGAATAACGAAAAGGATAAGCCTTCTTAAAATAAATGGTCAGAAGAGGCATCTTTTGGAAAACAGTCTGGAAGTTCCTTAAAAATTTTTAAATCGAGTTACTGTATAACCACACAAAAACTTGTTTGTGAATGTTCGCAGTAGCATTATTCATAGTAGCCCCCAAATGGAAACAACACAAATATTTGCCAACTCAGGAATGGAGAAATGAAAGGTGGTATATCCATATAATGGAATATTATGTGGCCATAAAAATAAATGAAGTACTGATACATGCTACAACATGGATGAAACTTGAAAGCCTAATGCTAAGTGAAAAAAGCCAGTCACAAAATACCACAGATTATAGGACTGCATTTATGTGTAATGTTCAGAATAGACAAACGTGTAGAGGCAGAAGGTAGATTAGTGGCTGCTTAGGGTTAGAGGTGAGAGTGTTGAATGGTGAGTGAATGCTAATTGTACAAGGTATCTTTTCAAGGTAACAAAAATGTACTTAAAAAATTTTTTTTTAACGTTTATTCATTTTTTTTAACGTTTAATCGTTTTTGAGAGACAGAGAGACAGAGTGTGAGAAGGAGTGGGGTAGGGAGGGCAGAGAGAGAGGGAGACACAGAATCCAAAGCAGGCTCCAGGCTCTGAGCCATCAGCACAGAACCCGATGTGGGGCTCAAACCCACGAACTGCGAGATCATGAACTGAGCCACTCAGGCACCGCAAGGTGACAAAAATGTTCTAACATTAGATTATGGTGATGGTGGCAAAACTCTGTAGACATACCGAAAACCATTTAATTGTACACTTTAAATGGGCAAATTTTGGGGCACCTGGGTGGCGCAGTCGGTTAAGCGTCCGACTTCAGCCAGGTCACGATCTCGCGGTCCCTGAGTTCAAGCCCTGCGTCGGGCTCTGGGCTGATGGCTCAGAGCCTGGAGCCTGTTTCCGATTCTGTGTCTCCCTCTCTCTCTGCCCCTCCCCCGTTCATGCTCTGTCTCTCTCTGTCCCAAAAATAAAAAAATGTTGAAAAAAAAAATTAAATGGGCAAATTTTATGGAATGTAATTTTTTCTCAATAAAGCTATCTAAAACAAAAAGAAAAAAGAAAGATCTCTCCTAGCAGGTGATATTTAAACTGAGACCTTAAAGATAAGAAACCTGTTGTGCAAAGAGTTGGGACAAGAGCTTTCAGTCACAGGGAACAAAGGCTATGAAGGCCATGAAGAGAGACAGAAGTTTAGTAAACAAGGGGGTAAGAGATAGGAGATAGGTTGGAAAGGGGCCAGAGCAGGGAAGGTTTTCTGAAACTTTCAAAGTCACCAAGTTCCATTTTGATACATACTCTTATTAGGCAGTATAATCTACATGGCAGTCCTCATGAAATATTTAACAGTGAAACCCATGGATAAGGCCACAAATGGAGAGCTGTTAATTCCAAATGCCATATAGCTGCAAAACACCTTATTAAGAAGAAAAGAAGTATTAAGTGTTATAAGGGAAAAGTATTTAAAGCAATAATTAGCCTATAACTGGGGAATTCCATTAAATTACTTTCACCATTGTCATAAATATCAATTTCTAGGAGATATTCACATTCCAGGGAGCACAAGAAGAATTCCCATCTCCAAATAGTTCAGAAAGTAGGGATCCTATAGAATACCAGGCAGGAAAAGAAATCACTAAAGCAATACAAATACAGATTTCATAGTGTCTAAACTTTGTGTGCAGTTGTGCAGTGTCATACTTGAGATCTGAAATAAAAGGACATGACCAATCCAGTCTGGACCAACACAGAATGTAGAAAGGAATCAGAGGATGACACAGAATTCTAAGTGAAAATGTAAGAATATCTGGACCAAAAGCAGGAGAAAGAAGACACCCAAGCCTTGCAAATTTTCATGAACACTCTTGAGAGGACGGATTGGTGGTTAACAGACTAATACTGTTAAGTGATCATCTTATGTACTTATAATTCTCAAATTCTATTATACATTATTGATCAAAATAGAACAGGGGGTGAAGAGAGGCAGAGAGACAGAGAGAAGTCATAATTTAGATTCAGTGTTGCCCTTGTGATCATCTGCAACAATGGCTGCAATATTTTTGCAACTTCTTCCAAGGAAAGTAGAAGTTATATTTTTCCACCCCTTGAATGCAGGGTTGTTCACATGACTTGCTTTGATCAAATGAGTCATTAGCAAACATGATACTAGAGAAGGCTTGAAAAGTGTGTATGCACTGGGATTTGTCTTTACTCTTGCTGCTTTTAGAACCCAGCCACCCAGTCAAGAAGCCTGAGCTTAGTCTGCTAGATACTGGAAACACATAGCCCAGTTTCTCTGTTGCTCCAGCCTATTGCCAGATACATCTAACCCCAAAGCCCATGCTCATTGCTACGATTATGACTATGATTATTACTACTCTTATTATTGCTCATATATTGTGTGCTCAGATCTAGACCTCTGTCTCAATGCATTAAGGGTTGGAAAGGTGAAAATTACACATTGGGATTAGAGTGTGCAAACCGGCTCCAATGTTTTTCTCTACCATGCAGACTTGGAAAAGGTTTCCATTTTCTATGAGCCTCAATTTGTCTCAGCTAGGAATTACATTTAATCAAGATGGTTCCTGGGAAAATTAAATAACATGAAAAAAGTGCCCTCTCAACACAAAGTGACACCCATTAGCAGTAATAAGGCTGAGATGTTTCAGTTGAGCTCACCAGAAACAGTTTCCAAAGAATCTAACTTTAACAATCCCTGGAAAAATGAAGTGAAAATACGTTTGTTCTTCATGAAAGCAATTGTTAGTTTTCTGCTCTGTGATGTCACAGAATAAAATGTTCAAATAAAATGCTATAGAATTATGCAGTGTTTCTTAATCTTTCTTTCGAAACTGTTGAGTTACTAGGGTTGGGAGGGGGAAAGACTTTTTGAAAGTATGTGCTTTCTCAACCTTTGAAATGCTTCCAGATTCTGTCATCATCTTTTCATCTCAACATCAAAGTTGGGAAAGTCTCTTCCACAGGGAGGGCAGGTGCTCACATGCTGCTCACCAAGGCACTTTGCTACCCCATAAATCTGTCTCTCTCTACCTGCATCTTGAGAATCAAGCATTAGTTTTTTTATTTCTTTTAGATTTTTTACCTACTTGTACTCTTTTGCTAGTAAACTTCTGACACATTCAACAGGTGATTTGGCTTACAAAAACAGCCAGGGAAGGGGCTTCACCAGAAGCATGGTCAGCACATATGAAATGCTTAACATGGCAGAAACACACAAAAGCATATTTCTGAAAGAGCTTAAAAAACGGACGAGGGGGTTCTTGCTTTCTACATGACCTAACTTTCAATTCGCATTGTCTTGAAATCAAGAGAAGTCAAAATACAAAGGATAGGAAAATATGTGATCAGGACTCATTCAAAAAATTCAAATTCAGCAAATTGGGAGGGTGAGTTTACTGACATAGTGCCTTAGTTCACTGAAAGGCTGCCTTATGAATAAACTACAATGTAAATCTCTTCCTAAAACTCCAAAGGCCATAAAATGTTTTTCTAAGGCCACATCTTATGCTTTTCTTTTATTTGCTATATTTATATACTTAAGGTACCTTTGGTGCAAATTTTCCATTTGTGGTGCTTTAAATATTAGAGTCACCAACTAAATTGAAATTAAGTACATGGGAGAGGAGCAGGCAGAGGTATGGGGGTAAGTAATATCCCAAAGAAGGGTAAATATAGAGGAACAGTAATTATTGTGTCTGCCGGATTGTTCCCCCCAAATTCATGTTCACCTTGAACCTCAGAATGTCACTTTATTTGGAAATAGGGCATTTGCAGATGTACTTAAGATTTCAAGGTGGATTTAGAATGGATCCTAAATCCAATGGCTAGTGTCCTTATAAGAAGAGAAGAGGTCATAGAGAAAAAGGCAATATGAAGATGGAGGCAGAGATTGGAGTGACGTGTCTACAAGC
This sequence comes from Prionailurus bengalensis, assembly GCF_016509475.1. Lineage (NCBI taxonomy): Eukaryota > Metazoa > Chordata > Mammalia > Carnivora > Felidae > Prionailurus > Prionailurus bengalensis. The sequence goes on from NC_057358.1 coordinate 116,629,881, forward strand.
CAAGGAACACCAAGGATTGCCAGCAACCACCAGAAGCTAGCAAAGCAGCATACTATGGATTCTCCCTCGGAGCTTTCAGAAGGAATCAACACTGCCAATACCCTGATTTCTAATTTCTGGGCTCCTGAACTCCAAAGAATAAATTTTTGGTATTCTAACTCACCCAGTTTACGGCAATTTGTAATGGCAGCCACAGGCAGCTAACAATAAATTAACACATGGTGTAGGTGGTCTTGAAGAGACCTGCAGCATCTGTTACCTGCAGTTAGTTGGCTGTGGACATTTTGACATTGTCACCTGATTCCTTTAGCCCATCTTTGACCTCACCCTGATCCTTGCTAACACTTAGTGCTATACCTCACCCTCCTTTTCCTGAGCTTCTGAAATATGAGGAGAGGGATTGGAGTTGGGGAAGACTGCAGGATATGGTGGAAATCAGGAGAAGACTTGGGTCAGGTACTGGTTAGGCTTAGGAATACCACTGGGATAAGAATTTGAGGTCAAGATCCTCGTGAGCAGTTTCCAAGGACAAAGAGAAACCCTAGAATTATAGAGAACAGGACAGGTCTTCCTGGTCAGTCCTTATTCTTGGGCAGTGTTATATTTCTACACTTAACCATCTCTGACTTTACAAAGAAACATTTAGCTGAGGCATGTTTCCTAAAGCATTATAGAGCCATAACACTTTAAAACACCAACTTTCATGATCCCTATGATGGCATCTCTCAGCGTTGTTCCTGCCTGTTTACTGTCACATGTGCACACATTCTCAGCCTTGGTATTCTCAAAACTCCCCACTCCATACATCCTCTGTCCCCACTTCCTGCTGCTCAGTATCTCTGTCTTAGAACTTTTCAGATCTTTACCTATCTACCTATTTCCATATCTGTCCATCCATCCATCCATCCATCCACTCATCTGTCTTTCTTTAAAAAAATATTTTGATGTATGAATGACATACCAAAAGTTATACATATTTAATACATATAATTTAATGATTTGGGAGATAAGTATACATCCATGAAACCATCACCATATTCTATGCCATAACATATCCATCACATTCAAAAGTTATCTATATCTGCCTTAGCCTACCTGTCTTAGAACACACTAAAAACTGACATGGTAATTTGTCTTATTTAGGTCTCACAACCACACAATAGGGTAGTTACAATGTATATATAAATTCTAAAATAATATTTACATTTTTATTATTATAAAATCAATAATACCTATATATTTCTTGCTAAATGACTATAAATACTATGTATAGATTGCTAGTTTTTTTACAGTACTATATATAATATATATGTATGTATATGTATACACACAAATGCATACACACACACACACACACAAATTCCAAGTATTTACATTGTTCCTGTACTTGTAATCCTTAATGGGAATGCTATGTAATGTAGTGGGAGAAATTCACACTGCTCTCTTCCCAGTCTTTCCTTTTTACCCATGGCCTTCTCCCACTCGCCTAGATCTTGAACAGCACCTGTGGCTTCAGGAAAGTGTTGTGAGAATAACAGTGTCAAATTCTTGATTTTTGAGATTGAAAAGCTGAGATCTAGACACATGGCAATAGGGATATGGGAGAATACGTAATCTGTCAGGAGCAGATTTTCCTACTGCAAAGGAGTAGGGGGTGGAAAGGAGTATCAGGCTAAGTAAGGAAGTTCAGTGAAAGAAACCTCTAGGGAAAAAGCTCTGTGCCATCCTGCTAAGGCCAGTTGTAGGGTGGGTGTGGGGTGAGTGGGGTGGAGCCCTCAGTAGAGTAGTAAATCCCATATGAATTTGAGGGATTTGAAAGCCTGGGCAGGTGGTGAGCCTTGGGGCTGACCTCAGGCCCAACATAACTCAAGAGTAAGAGAATAGATGCATGAGGCTTCTACACAGACGGGAGTGGAACAGCCTTGATTTCCCCATGTTCAGGGTAAGACAAAGCCAGACAAATGTTTCTTGTGTGCTCATAAAGATGTGGGAGTAGCTGAGAAAAAGCCTGGCCTTGGAAGACCTTGCAACTGGAGCCAGAGGGATGCACCCATGAGCTTCAGAGACCAATCACACAGACCATTTAGAATGAAGATGCCTGAGAACCAAACAACACTTCCCCAGCCACTAATGCTTTCTCATTTTATCAGCTCCTTGGAATGGAAATGAACTCTTGGGGAAAGGATACCAGGGTTCTAAGTTTCTGCCACCCGCTGGTAGAATCTATCTAGAAATTAAATTGAGTGTTGAAAAAATAAAGTTGTATTTCCTGCTCATCTGAACATGTGGACTGAAATTTGTATCCATGATAATGGAACCTTGTAGCTCAGTCTACTATTCCCTCAACCAGTAGATTTTTGGGTTGGCTTCTCTACTCACAGGAAGTGAGATTCCATCAAGGTAGTGTTCTCCCTTGCCTTGGTTAGAACAAACTCAGCTTTGTCTTATCAACAGGTTGATATTTTGGTGATATTTTCGGGGAGACAGCATTCCAGAGATCACCATTTAGTTTCGATTTGTTAAGCACACTCACAGCTGAGGGTCTTAGCTCTGGCTTTTCCCTCTGCTTACAACACTTTTCCTGTCCACAGCACAGTTTGCCCTGCACTGCCATATGTTTCTGCTCACATGGTCCCTTATCAAAGAGGCTTTCTTTGGTCATCCAATATAGAATAGCAATTCCCCATTCCCACCACTCTTCAGTTCCCCTTACCCTGCTTTATTCATTTATTTTTTAAAGCCTCTTTCATCACTTGATATGGTATATATTTGTTTGTTTACTCTGTCTCCCTTCACTAAAATGTAAGCTGCTTAAGGACTTTGTTTTGTTCTCTTCTATATCCCCTGTGACTAAACAGTGTTCATGCTAGTAGGTCCTCTGCAAATATTTGTTGAATCAACGAATATCTTCTACAGATACCTTTTTGTTTCAATGTTCTGCATTCATTTCCCTTTCTAAATATTGCTCTTCAGTTTCCCTGTAACAAATCTCCTGACAAACAGGAACTTTATATTCCTCTCTACTCTAATCTGACATATGATAGATGCTCAATAAATATTTACTAAAGGAACAAAAAGAAAGGAGAAATGCATAGATGAATGAATAAGACATGTGGTAGCAATGGTGTGGCTGATTGACAGCAGTGTGAGGTAGCAAGATAACCTCACACCCTCTTCTTTGATCCCTCTCTCATCTCCTCCCCTACTCCCAGGATGGCTTATCCAGATTGTTAGCTAAGTGCTTGAATTTGCAAAAATTAGTTGGATGGGGCATATAGCTATAAAGAGCTGAATTTCTCTTTCATAAGAAAATGAAAAGATTTGGAGGGTGGGGAATGAAAAGGGACAAGGGGCTTTTAAAATAGAAGGGATAAGAATAAAAGAGGATCCTGGAGAGGAAAATGAAAAAGTGGACATGAAGCACTTTTAAAACATGTTTGTACATTTTACACTTCATTTGAGATGTTTGATGCAGCATGCAGTAAGTTTCCTGTGACCCAAAACACCAACAAATGTGGCCATCCTCACAGAGGGGTTTTTATGTTTGAAAATCAAAAAAAGGAGCAAATTTCCCAATTGTCTCAAATAAAAGAGAGCCAAAATAAACCCACAGTTACAAGGCAGAGTGGAGAACAAGATTCAAAGGAGGCAGGGAGTCAAAGTCAGAGGAGACCGTGAGATTATAACCCCTGAGAATTTTGCAGCAATCTTGAGAAGGATGTGAGACTTTCTTTTCTTTTTTTTAAATTTTGTTTTAACGTTTATTTATTTTTGAGAGAGAGAGAGAGAGAGCATGAGGGGGAGGTGCAGAGAGAGAGACACACACACAGAATCCAAAGCAGGCTCCAGTCTCTGAGCTGTCAGCACAGAGCCTGATGTGGGGTTTGAACCCATGAACCGTGAGATCATGACCTGAGCCAAAGTCGGGAGCTTAACCCACTGAGCCACCCAGCCCCCGATGTGAGACTTTGTAAGGGTATGGGATGGTGGTACTGCCAGTGCAACCAGTTCTTAAGGGGGCAGAGAGGCCCAGCTGACCCCTGGCCCACCTAAATAACAGTCTTCCTGTTTCAGTTCCCAGCCTTTGTATTCTTGGGGCCTTGCCTTCGTATAGGTCCCTCTGCTCCTGAGAGACAGCATTATCATGTGGATGGTGCAAATGGATTCTTTGAGACCTATGGTCTTCTGGCCTGTTGAAATTTGCAAGTCTCAACCTGGAGCAGCCATGAACACATGCGTATGTTTCATTTTCCTTACCTAGTTTCCAAATTAGATTGACCATTTAAACGATTACTTTCCTGTCCTTGCCTCTGTTGGGATGTAGCTCTTTCTCCACCTCTTAACTTACCCACAAGTTCTAATTTGTCTGGAATCTCACATACCTTTTAGGAAAAGAAATGCTACCACATCCAAAAGGTGTAAAGGTTCCCAGGATAACTTGGTTGGGCAGGTCACTGAATATGTTGGTGTACATGCCACCCCAAGGGAGAGCAGAATAGCTTTGGCAGACAGCGAGGCGGCCAGAAGGATAGGTAAAATCCAGGTTAAGGAACTGATACTGATAAAAACCAACAACAATGGTAATAATTATTCTTATATGGAATGATGTTAACTCTTATCCTATTTAATTAGAAAAAAAAATTATTTTAATGTTTATTTATTTTTGACAGAGAGAGAGAGAGACAGACAGTGGGAGGGACAGAGAGAGGAAGACACAGAGTCTGAAACAGGCTCCAGGCTCTGAGCTGTCAGCACAGAGCCCGACACAGGGCCTGAACTCACAGACAGTGAGATCATGACCTGAGCCGAAGTTGGACGCTCAACCGACTGAGCCACCCAGGTGCCCCATATTTAATTTTTTTTCTAATCGACTATTTACAGATGAGCCGACAGAAGTCCAGAGGGGGTGACTCGCCTTCCCATGGTCACTGAGTACAATAATGGTGGTGCCAGGCCATGCCGGGTTCCCTGACTCCCACTTGCATATTCTTCCCATACGTTCACATTACTTGCACCCTCATTTTTATTTACTTACTATTTATTTATTTATTTATTTGTTAGCTTCAGGTGTAGAAGTTAATAATTCAACACTTACATACAACATCCAGTGCTCATCACAAGTGCCCTCCTTAATACCCATCACCCATTTAACCCATACCCCCTGCTCACCTCCCCTCTGTAAACATCAGTTTTTTACATGCTCATTTTAGCCCCAAACTCTTCGAAACCAGTCTTGTGGATAATAGCAAGGAAGTCTGGTCAGATTGGTTCTATTAATGGAAGAGTCACTGGAAAACAAAGTTGCCCATTGCTACCCAGTATGGCCTGACAGCATGCAGCAGGAGGACTGTGTCTCCCTGCCAACATCTGTGGACAGATGAGAGCAAAGGAGGGCTGAGGGATAATTATGGATATGTGAACAAGTTCACAAAACCTAGCTGCGCCAACCTCTTGAGGTCTTTTTCATTTTGGATTTGCAGGAATTTATCACAAAATCTCTTTTCTCTCTAAGCTAGATCCTCTTGATGCCCAATGCCCATGTGGTTCTCTCTACTAACCAGGAAAATGAAGGAGAACTCATTTTCTCAGAACCATGTGAGCTGTTGTAGCCTAACAGCTACAACCAGAGGTTCCCTTAAATAGAAGTAAGTCTTGCAAACTAGAGAACTTGCCCCAATCTCTTTCTTGCATTGACTTCTCTTGTCTCCAGCAGGAGGGAAAGTGGACCCTTGAGAGCAAAAGATTGAGGCAAGGCATCAGACTTCCTGTTCCAATACTTATGCGATTTTCTGCTGAAACAGAAATGCCCTACGTCTCGAGACATCCTTTCCATCATGCCCAGCCCCTTCCATCCTCCTTTCCTCTTGGGATTTCAAAAGGATATTAGGTCAAAGAGGAACCATCTACCAGGGCATAATGGAACTTTTTCATCTCTGGGTCAGCCTCTTTGACTGTTGGCATCTTAGGCTTCCTCTTCAGCAGCTCCAGCCAGAAACATTGGGAAACTTTGGGACTGTTGTCTACCTTCACCATGCCTTTAGGATCATTATAGTGGCGCAGGATAAGACATTTGTTGAATCCTTCTTTTTTAAGCTTTGCTTCTTCTGCTTTTCTGTTCAAAGAAAAAAATTCCAGAAGTAGTTAATTTCCTGATCTTATCAAGGGCTAGAGGCTGGGCAATGGCTGTTCTGGCCTCTGTGACCTCACCTTTACTGCCAGTCTAAGAGGCTTCCTTAGATCTGGACAGCTGGATTTTGAAATCTTTAGCCAAGTGTTTATTGAGTGCCTATCATTTGTAAACAGTTTTTGAGGACCTGCTGTGTGTGAAGTACTGGACCAGAAGCTGCAGAAAATGCAGGACTAGTAAGGAGTCCTCTCTCCCCACAGGAGCAACATGATTCAGCGTAGACCTTGGACGAGAACTGAGGTGAAACCTGGTGCTAACACTTGGGACTGTAAAAAAGTATGCAAAATACTAAACTCTGAGTCTTAGTTATTTTTCATCTGTAAAATGGGGGTAACAATGCCTCACAGAAATATAGGGAATCTCTGGTTAATTAATACGCACAGACCTCTAGGCATGGACCCCAGTATTTAGCATGCCTTCTAAATATACTAGTTGTTTTTGTTACAAGTTAGTGACACATACATACATACATGTTCATTATTAATAAGGTGGTAGAGGGGAAGAGTAGGTGAATATGAAACTACATATGTTCTGCATTTCAGACAGAGACCTTGAAATTAAGGTAGGCCCCTTGGAACACTCATTTAACTATTCACAGATATTCACTAGGTATCTTCCACAGGCAAAATTCATATGTTCTTATGAGATAGGTGCTATTTATCCCATTCTAAAAAGTCCCTGAATTTTGCAGCTGCATGGTAAAGCCAGGATGCAACGTCATGTATATCAGCTCCAAACTCTCTACTTTCTTCACCTCATGAGACTGTTCCCCATATTTCTAAGTGTCAGGAGCTACAGGAGTTGTGGGCATACTATGAAATGTAGACCAACCAGTTAGAGTAGGAGAGATCCAAAGCATAAGAGACTCTTAAAAACTGAGAACAAACTGAGGATTGATGGGGGGTGGGAGGAAGGGGAGGGTAGGTGATAGGTATTGAAGAGGGTATCTTTTGGGATGAGCACTGGGTGTTATATGGACACCAATTTGACAATAAATTTCATATATTAAAAAAATAAAAATAAACAAACAAACAAAAAATGTAGACCGACCAGGGCTTTGTATCTGAGGGTCAGCCAATGAAACAGAACTTCCTAGTTCTTGCCCAGCTTCCTGACCACAACCCACATGCACACACAGCTATGCACACACATATACACTCATGTGCACATACATACACATACATATGCACATATACTCGTGCACTCAAGGATGCCAGATTAGAGCTGTTGGCAACATGCCATTGGAAGAAGCCTCCAGAATCAGGCTGGAAGAGCAGAGACATTCTTGGCCCTCTAGGAGACCAACACCACCTGTTTAACATCCCCATGGACTGGATGGCTTGCCTTTACTCCATGGTCCCAGCTACTAAAAGTGGGCTGCAGGGCCTCTGGGTTTAAGACATAATGCGGGGATGGAATTGGGTAGATCTATAACCAACACTTGAAAATAATCAGAAGTGTCAGGACTCTAATTAGGGGAAATGGTAGCTACCTTTTCAGAGAAGAGTTAGGCATTTGGGAATTTCTAACATGGGTATAGAGTAGAATGCAAAACAAACAAACAAACAAACAAACAAGCTTCAGCAACAGGGTAAAAAAAATATTTAAGGCTGCCCTCAGCAAGTCCCTTCAGATTCAGAATACATACAAACAGGAATCCTCAATGTTTCACATTCTAAGGTGCACTTGAAAAGTGCTAAAGTTGAGCTGGCATACCTCAATAAGGGTCTTGGAATGTTTAGAAGAATTGGTTTGTGTGTGTGTGTGTGTGTGTGTATGTATGCACATGTGACATTTATTGGTTGAGTGTGGGTTTTGGGGTGTAAGACCTATGCTGAAAGAAAAATTTTTAAATGATTAAAACCCAGAAATTGGACAGGGTGCCTGGCTGGATAAATCAATAGAGCACCTGACTCTTGATCTTGGGGTCATGAGTTGGAGCCCCATGTTGTGTGTAGAGTTTACTTAAAAAATAAGTAATTAGACAAAACTGGAGGTATCACAATTCCAGATTACAAGTTTTATTACAAAGCAGTAGTAATTAAAACAGTCTGGTACTGGCATAAAAAATAGATACATAGATCAATTGAATAGAATAGAAAGCCCAGAAATAAACCCACAATTATATGGTCAGTTAATCTCTGATGAAGAAGGAATGAATATAAAATGGGAAAAAGTCTCTTCAACAAATGGTGTTGGGAAAACTGGACAGCCATATGCAAAAGAATGAAACTGGATCATTTTCTTATACCATACAGAAAAATAAACCCAAACTGGATGAAAGACCTAAATGTGAGACCTGAAACCATAAAAATCCTTGAAGAAAGCACAGACAGTAATCTCTTTGACATCAACTGTAGCAACATTTTTCTAGTGTCTCCTGAGGCAAGAGAAATAAAAGCAAAAATAAACTATTGGGACTATATCAGAATAAAAAGCTTCTGCACAGCAAAGGAAACAATCAACAAAACTAAAAGACAACCCATGGAATGACAGAAGATATTTGCACATGACATATCTGATGAAGGGTTAGTATCCAAAATATATAAAGAACTGATATAACTCAATGTCCCAAAAACAAACAATCCAATTAAAAAATGGACAGAGTACCTGAAGAGATATTTTTCCAAAGAAGACATACAGGTGGCTAACAGACACAGAAAAGATCTCAACATCACTCCTCATCAGGAAAATGTAAATCAAAATTATAATGAGGTACCATTTCACACCTTTCAGAATGGCTAAAATCAAAAACACAAGAAATAACAAGTGTTGGCAAGGATGTGTAGAAAAAGGAACCCTTGTGGACAGTTGGTGGGAATCCAAACTGGTACAGTCACTGTGGAAAACAGCAAGGAGGTTCCTCAAAAAATTAAAAATAATGCTGCCCTATGATCCAGTAATTTTACTACTGGGTATTCACCTCCAAAATACAAAAACGCTAATTCAAAGAAATACATGTAACCCTATGCAGCATTATCTACAATAGTCAAATTATGGAAGCGACCCTAGTGTTTATCGATAGATGAATGGGTAAAGAAGTTGTGATATATACACACTGGAATATTATTCAGCCATAAAAAGAATGAAATTTGTTTGGCAACAACATGGATGGTGCTAGAGAGTATAAAGCTAATTGAAATAAATCAGTCAGAGAAAGACAATACTATATAATATCACTTATATGTGGAATTTAAGAAACACAACAAACGCCAAAGGAAAAAAAAGGGAGATAAAGACAAACCAAGAAGCAGACTCTTAACTATAGAGAACAAACTGATGGTTACCAGAGGGGAAGGGGGTGACAGGATATGGGAAATAGGGGATGGGGGGATAAGAGTACACTTACACGATTTTGAAAAAAAAGTAATTGGAAATAATATAGCTGATTAATGAAAGGAGGGAGAGGTATATAGCCACACTGCTGTTGGCTTCGGGGGTATTGGGGGTGGGAGTCCCTAGCAATTAGCAAGGTTCACTGGCCCCTCTAAGAGAAACAGGAGTGGGCACTTCTCAGTAAGTTCTGTGGGGAAGGAACCAGAGCCAGGAGGGTGGGCAAGGGCCAGATCTGCCTCTCAAAAATGGAAATGCCTGATTAAAACAACTGGTTTCTTTTGACATTTGTTTCTTCTTTTGCTTTCCTCCTCCTCCTGCCACTCCTTCTCTTTTTCACATTCTCATGAAAATGTATCCCATTGTCAAAAATGAGGTGAGTAGGCAGAATTTTTGAGCAATGTGACAAAAAAAGGAGCCCTTATAAATTGCACTCTTCCCCACACCAGAACACACACACGCCACTCCATTTATAAGCATCAAACGCTGGCAGGAATTCAGTCTAAGAGCACACATTTATAGACCAATTGGAAACCTGAGTCTAATTACCATTTACCAAGCCCACATCTGGGCTCTTTCATTCAACGCCTAGACATGATTCTATTTTTCTGTGAGTCTCTACAAATGGACCTTTTGGATTATTCTTAAGAAAGGTTAAGTATGCCTCTAAAGTGTAAATACCTATAATCTTTGGGAGAAGAAAAGGCATGCTCCCCCTTCTTACTTGCAAGGCCAAAAATCAAGATACAACAAAGCTCTAGTGCAAAAAACTCCAATGCAAAATCTCCTACCTTATCTGAATGTTACATTATTCAAATACTCAGAGTCGGCAACTATAATTCAGGGAAGTTCCCCATAACTCTTCTTCTTTTTCTAACCCCTTTAAAAGTCCCTAGACAAAGAGTCTTGATTATTGTGTAAAGACCAATCAGTCTCTCTGCCAAAAAAAAAAAGGCTGCCCTTCACTGCCTTTTCTCGAGGAATTGGCAATGGCAGTAGTTTTGTTCTCCTCTTGCCTGAGAACCAGAAGTTGACCTCTGGATTCTCCAGCAGGTGATAATTAACACCAAATTGATTAGTTCAACAAAGGAGCCCTAATACTTGCATAAAAGGTTTCTTCAAAGTTTTGGGTGGCTGGTCATTCCCAAGAAAAGTCATTGTTGGGCTTACAAAAGAGTTCTTCTCTAAGTCAGAAGTTACCCAATTATCCTAGCCCTCTGGTATCTGGACCACTCTAAGAGAGGCTGGAATAGAAAGAGAACTGCATTTCAAATCATCTCAAATCAAATTTGCCTAAGAATCTAAGCTAAATTCAATATGGTGGGGACATTCACTGAATGTCAGAACTGAAGGATGCTTGGGCAATATCTAATTCCATTTTACAGATGAAGGAGCCAAAGTACAGAAAACGGAATTGATAATTGCTAAATAATAGTTACTGTTTATTAAGCATTCATATATTCTACAGATTGTGCTAAGTTATTGAACTGGGTTATTTCATTTAATGCTTTCAATAACCCTATGAGGTAAATTCTAGTAGAACCTCCATTTTATATGAGGAAGATAAGGTTTTGAGAAGCAGAATAAGTGCCCCAAATACTATGGTTGGCAAATGGGAGCATAAGACTTCTGTGAACTTCAAAGCTTGAAGTTCTGCCCCTTTACAGACATAGCCTCTTGTAACACAGGTCACACAGCTAAGAAATGGCAGGGTCTGAGTTAGGAGTGAGTCTGGATTCCCAGTCTAATGCTTTTGTACCACCATACTCTAATAGTACATATGAATAAAGTCAGAAGACTAGAACTCTACCAGCTACAGCCCAAAGATCTGATTCTCTGATTCAGGCCCAGACAAAAGGTCTAGGTAAACCCAGTGTGGAGGATGTGCTTTGCTGTAAGGAGAGTTTTGGGTTCTGGTCTGGGATGGGAGGGTTCACTACATTTGTCAGACCAGACTTCCTATGCCAAGAAAAGAGTCTATTTCAAGTGTGCACCTGCCAACAGAGTTAGAGAAGATTCTTTCTTCTCTCATTTCCCTGAGTCTGACTTGATATAATGTTCTGTGTTGAGCAAATGTGGTAGAAATTTGGTAGGGTACAAAGGCCAATAGTTACGATTTGCCAAAAATTGCATTTCATCCAACAAGCATTTTTTTTTCAATCTACTTACTAATCACTCACCCTGGGAACCAAGGGATGTTAAGATTTGGCTGATTTTCTTGCAGAAATGTTTTGTAATGCACATAATGTAAAGTTACATGTGTTCTTTTTGAAGCTTGGATTCTGTATATGATAAATCCCTTGGGAACAAATTTTCATTGTTAAAAACCCACTCCCTTGAGATAGTTTATTACTATGGGTAATGTGTAACAGCATCAGACTCATCCCTGGTGCTGTGTGCCAGCTAAATTCACCTCCTCCATCTACTCTGCCAAGCCATCTCTTCTTCAGTCTAAACTGACTTGTCTCAAGAAACCACTTCTGACAGTACTGGGTTATTATTAAAAAATGCTTTTAGCTTGCTTAGTGCTTTAGTGTCTACAAAGTACATTTATATACATATATATATAGTCACAACAACCTGCCGTAAGCAGAAGACCTGTTATTATCCCTAAATGACTAAAGAAGCAGAGGTTCAGGGAGTTCAAGTGACTTACACAAGATCCCACACCCATTGACTAATGAACCTAGATGTTTTGACTCCAGTTTTTTTTTCTTTCAATTTTTGCTGTAGTCTTTATTTTTTAGAGCAGTTTTAGGTTCACAGCAAAATTGAGTGGAAAATACAGAGAGTTCTCATATATTCCCTACAAGTTTTTTTTTTTCTTTTGTTAAAATTTGCTGCCTGGTCCACATCACTTGAGGACTTCTTTAAACTTGAAAAATTAATTGTAAGCTCACCTGGAAGAAGAAATTGGTAAAACTGGTTAAGATGTTTTTGATGTAGAAAGAGTAATCATGGCACAAAAACAGTCACTGAGATCAAAAGAACAGAATAGAGAACCCAGAAATGGACCCACAAACATATGGCCAACTAATCTTTGACAAAGCAGGAAAGAATATCCAATGGAATAAAGACAGTCTCTTCAGCAAGTGGTGTTGGGAAAACTGGACAGCGACATGCAGAAAAATGAACCTGGACCACTTTCTTACACACAAAAATAAACTCAAAATGGACGAAAGACCTCAATGCAAGACAGGAAGCCATCAAAATCCTTGAGGAGAAAGCAGGCAAAAACCTCTCTGACCTTGGGCACAGCAACTTCTTACTCAACATGTCTCTAGAGGCAAGGGAAACAAAAGCAAAACTGAACTATTGGGACCTCATCAAAATGAAAAGCTTTTGCACAGGGAAGGAAACAATCAGCAAAACTAAAAGGCAACCGATAGAATGGGAGAAGATATTTGCAAACAACATATCAGATAAAGGGTTAGTATCCAAAATCTATAAAGAACTTATCCAACTCAACACCCCCCAAAAAAATAATCCAGTGAAGAAATGGGCAAAAGACATGAATAGACACTTCTCCAAAGAAGACATCTAGATAGCCAACCGACACATGAAAAAATGCTCCACATCTCTTATCACCAGGGAAATACAAATCAAAACCACAATGAGATATCACCTCACACCTGTCAGAATGGCTAACATTAACAACTCAGGCAATGACAGATGTTGGTGAGGATGTGGAGAAAGAGGATCTCTTTTGCATTGCTGGTGGGAATGCAAACTGGTGCAGCCACTCTGGAAAACAGTATGGAGGTTCCTCAAAAAATTAAAAATAGAACTACCCTATGACCCAGGAATTGCATTACTAGGTATTTATCCAAGGATACAGGTATGCTGTTTTGAAGGGGCACACGCACCCCAATGTTTATAGCAGTGCTATCAAAAATAGCCAAAGTATGGGAAGAGCCCAAATGTCCATCGATGGATGAATGGATAAAGAAGATATATATGTATAAATATATATATATATACACACACACACACAATGAAGTATTACTCGGCAATCAAAAAGAATGAAATCTTGCCATTTGCAACTATGTGGATGGAACTGGAGGGTATTATGCTAAATGAAATTAGTCATTCAGAGAAAGACAAATATCATATGACTTCACTCATATGAGGACTTTAAGAGACAAAACAGATGAACATAATGGAAGGGAAGCAAAAATAATATAAAAACAGGGTGGGGGGGACAAAACATAAGAGACTCTTAAATATGGAGAACAAACAGAGGGTTACTTACTGGAGGGGTTGTGGGAGGGGGGGATGGACTAAATGGGTAAGTGGCATTAAGGAATCTACTCCTGAAATCATTGTTGCACTATATGCTAACTAACTTGGATGTAAATTAAAAAAATAAATTAAATAAAAAGACAAATTAAAAAAAAAAAAAGAAAGAGTAACCAGAGGAGGTTTGCTGTACCAGTAATTAAGATACAAATACCTAATATTTACCGAATGCCTAGTTGTACTAGGAAGCTTTACAACTGCCCTAAAAGGTAGCTACTATGATTACCTTCATTTTACAGATGAAGAAAATAAGGCAAAGGGAAATTAGTGACTTTCCCAAGGTCACATGCATGGATGGAGCTGGGATTTTAGACCAATCAATTTGACTTTAAGCCCTCTTTCTTAACACCATACTTGTTTCTCTCATATTATATAATCTGAATAATTAAAATAGCTGAAAACTCAGGTAGATCAATGAAATAGAGCAGACAGCTCAGAAGAAGACTCTAATATATATAAGACTGAAGATTAATTTAAGCTGAGAACTCAAATCGGTGGATAACACAGACTGTATTCAATACCTGGCTCCAGAGTGATGATAGAGTGCTGTGGTTAGATGCACAGGCTTTGGTATCAAACAAATCTAAGAGTAAATAGCAGCTCACTCACTCCCTAGCTTTCTGACCTTGGCATAAAAGCAGTGACTTACTCATGGAGGCATGTAAATTGCTTCGTGTGGTGTGTTACACAAAAGAAGCACTCAATAAACATTAGCTATTTTTATTAGCACTCAGTAAACACTAGCTGTCATTATTATTGGCATGGGAGAATTAAAGCTAGGATCTTCATACCATACACAATTTCCAGTAAGTGGAGAAAAAAGAAGTTAAAAATAGAGTAGGTCTATCTAATTTTAGCATGAGGAAAATTTTTCTAGTTATAAAAACAAGGGGAAAAATCTTAAAACAAAATATTGATACTTGCACAATAATAAAAGTTAATTTAAATACTATGCCTAGGTGTTTTAAAACAGTTGTAATATGATGTAAAATTAGATACTAAATTTACCAATATACTGAATTTACTAATTTAAATTTAAAAATTCCTGGAGATTCAACCAATAAAGAGTAATTTCTAGTGAAACTAAGTTTAAAATTTTAAATACAATAATAATTGCAATTTTTAAAACATTTCACTAGAAATTACTCTATGCTGATTAAATCACCAGGAATTTTCAGCACAAGATCTAACAATTTAACATGACCACTGTGGCCTGAGCTCTGGGCTTGCTCTGCCTTTCCTAATCCTTAAAGGGGTTTAAAGAGAAAGACACCATTAAAGAGAATGAGTCAGATGATTGCAGGTCCTTCTTTCCCAGTCATTGCACAAGCTGCTCAATTCTCATCCAGAGCAGGAAAGAGGCAGTATTTCTTTTCTTAATGTTTATATACTTTTGAGAGAGAGAGAGAGAGAGAGAGAGAGAGAGAGAGAGAGACACAGCATGAGCAGGGAGGGGCAGAGAAAGAGATACAGAATCTGAAAGAGACCCCAGGCTCTCAGCTGTCAGCACAGAGCCTGATGTGGGGCTTGAACTCATGAACCATGAGATCATGACCTGAGCCAAAGTCGGACACTTACCACTGAGCCACCCAGGAGCCCCAGAGGCAGTATTTTAGAAAAATCTAATAAAGAATTTGACATTACATTATAAAATCTCTCTTAATTTAGATTTATCAATAGTATTAAAATTTATTTGCTTCTGATCTAAACATTTCTCATTTTGCAATTTACCTTTCTGATGTAATTTTATTTTATTTTTTAAAGTTTATTATTATTTTTTTTTTTTTTTATTTTTAAAATTTTTTTTTTTTCAACATTTTTACTTATTTTTGGGACAGAGAGAGACAGAGCATGAACGGGGGAGGGGCAGAGAGAGAGGGAGACAGACACAGAATCGGAAACAGGCTCCAGGCTCTGAGCCATCAGCCCAGAGCCCGACGCGGGGCTCGAACTCACGGACCGCGAGATCGTGACCTGGCTGAAGTCGGACGCTTAACCGACTGCGCCACCCAGGCGCCCCAAAGTTTATTATTATTTTTTAGTAATCTCTACACCCAACATAGGGCTCGAACTCATGACCTTGAGATCAAGAGTCACATACTCTTCCAACTGAGCCAGCCAGGTGCCTCTGTGTGCATGTAATTTTAAATAAATGTTTTAAATACTAAGTATGTATCCCATTTAAAACATAACCCACAAAGCAACAGTAGTTATTTTCTCACCGAAGTCCAGGTGGGAACCTGGAGTGAAAATAAAGCATGGTTGAAAGTGGGTGCACTTTGGAGTCAGATAGACCTGGGGTCACCCCTGGCTCTGCCTTTTTCTAGCTGTATGACTCTAAACAAATTGCCACATTTTGTGGCACTATTAGTGTCCTCACCTGTAAAATGGAGATGATAATCCTCTCTCTCTCTCTCTCTCTCTCTCTCTCTCTCAGTTGTTCTAAGTAGTATAGATAATATATGTAAAGCATCAGCTCCACTGTCTAGCCAGAGTAGAAATTTTGTCAATGCTTGCTGTGGTTACTATCACCTCCTAATTGTTTGATTCTTACCACCTCCTAATTGTTGATAGTTAACTTGCTGAGATGTTTAGTTTCCCATTTGAGGTACACGGGGACTAGTTTTATATTTCCTTGGAACAGTGCTTTCCCTATGGCTGGCGCTTCTTTCCCTGACTTCTTTTCTTCTCTCCCTCCTCTCCACTGTTTTCACACAGGATCCTGTGCTGGTCACCTGACAAGGCTGATTGACTGGTAAGTCGTGTAGCACACAGACTGACTTATTTCCATGAGTTACCAGGAAAAGAAGGGTTGTGTGTGCATGTATGTACATACTTTTTTCACATTACAAACACGACAAGCAAAGCAATAGAGTGACTTGCCCAGGGTCCCACAGGCTCTGCATCTCTTCTTGCCTATCTACGCATCACACGCCTCATAAAAGTATATGATTCTAAAGATTTCAGAGGGCTCCCTACATTTGAATTATGGCTTCTTGTAGTCTCTTCACAGCAGTATTGAGGATTGTCTTCCATTTCAGAATTTCCAATTTTGAGTGAGGATGTTGAAAGATCCAACCTTAAAACAACAACAACAACACACATAGTAACTCAAAATGGCTATTTAAAAATTTATCTCCGCGTCAGTACTCACTAGATAAATCCTGCTCAGCTATCAGTCTACCCAAGCCTACTTGAAAAAGGAACCAAAATCCATTCATATTAAAGTGTAAGCAATTAGCTTAAGAATTACCTCTTCTCAGGAGATTTTAACTAAAATGGGATCAAAGCTTTAACCCCAAGGAATTAAATCCTTATGATGACATCTGAAGAAGTAGAGGCCTTTTAAAAATCCCTACATACCCATAGACCTACAGATCAGATTCTTCAGCATTCCCCAGTCCTGGGACAGAATCCCGTCTCTCAAGAGAGAATATTTTATTGGTAGTCAGTAGATGTGGGTTCTGTTCCTGAGTCTTCTCTGTGGACACTGGAGGAAAAGAAGCACTTTCTTTCTAGGCAAGGAGCATGTGACTCTAGGGGCAGTGACTATCTCCTTATCTTCACTGTGTGAAGCAAGCCTAACCATAGAAATCTGCCAAGCAGGGATGGACAGAGAAGAATCCCTGCAAGTGTTGAGTCATACATCCTGCCTTGGACCTTTGCTCCTGTGGTTCTTCCTTTAATCTTGTGAGTTACCCCCAATACACGAGCACAGGATTCTCCTGTTGCTGAAGCTAGTGTGAGTTGGGTTCTTGTTACCTACAGCTTAAAGATTCCTGACTAACATAATCAATCACATTCAGGTTCATCATCACTGGATCAAGAGAACCGTCCTTACCTCAGATTGGAAAGGCTGAACAAATTCTATCCTCATTTCCTTAGGGTTAGATAATGCATTGTTGCCAGCCTCCCACTGTGGGATTTCAGTCCTGCCTTTTAATGACTAAAGGCTGGCTCCTTGCTCACAGACTATCTGCTTGTCATTCAGTTTCCTGCTGAGGGATTTCCTGTCACTGACTTTACCTACCTATTTGGACTCCTGGGCATTTTCATGCAGAACTCTCTGGATACCTTATAATTTACTTCATTCGTATTTGCTGTTTTGCCCTACTTACTATGCTTATTCTTAGCATATGCATATTTCCTCAATATCTATCCCTCTTCAGTGAGACAGTTCCAGTCCTAACTTGATTCCTAAATACATCAAATTCAGAAGCATATATAGGGAATGGGGAAGTATGGGAGGGACACTGGACTCCTAAAAGCATATTCCCTAAAAGCAGAAACTTCAACAGGTCTTAAAGTTCTTAGATTATGATGAAAAGATTATGAGAAGCAAATCTATGAGACCCATGGCAGTCAGCCCCAACTCCTACTCACTCCCTGAGCCACACAGCTATATTATGTCTGTATTTCAAGGGATGACGAGGTTCCCTTTTCCTAACAACCTATATCTTATCCCTTTTATAACCTCATAAAGGGATCATCTGTATTCTTCCTAGATTTGTGTAACCATAATCTTCCTTGGGAAGTCTCCTTTATAACATTTAAACAATTTAAGAACCAATTTTTGCCTTTTACCCCAGAAGGTTTGGTTCCTAGTCCAAGTTAGTATGTTTTTGTGATGGAAGGCCCTGGGTGCTCTTCTGGGGGGACAGGCATGTCATTGTTCCTGAAGCTAGTTTCTCAGAACCATGAAGAAAAAACTCCTAAGATACAAGAGTGGAGAAATCAGGGAAGGCTGGGGGTGGGGTGGGGGTGGGGGCTGCATTTGAAACTTTTTGACTTGGAATCCATGAACTTAAATGTCTGGCTCTGACTGAGGTTATACTATGAGGATGACTGAGAGAGTTTTCAAATTCAGGGAATGTAAGTGATTCTCACTCTGCTTGCTCATTAGAGTTGACCCTAATTTGGGTGGGTAAAGGGATCTTACCATTTTCTAAACAGATCTTGGATAACAGGGAGAAGTGGATGACAACAGGTAAATGGCTATCCTGCGGGATCTGTGAATACTGGTTTTGTTTGACAAGAGCTAGGAAAAAAGGAAGGAAGAAGAAGATGAGAGGGCAGAGGGGAAAGAGAAGAGAAAGTGAGTATTTTGCTAAATCATCATCAACACAAAAAACAGTTGTCAATATTTTAATATTCTTATGAGGGCATTAGCAAAATTTTCCATAAGTACCCATAGTGACTCATAAAATATTTTAATTTGCTCTAGAAATGAAACCGCTTTTTAAAATTAAATATCTTTGCATAACTTCTGGATTTACTAAAAGATTGTGTTTATGCTTTTGTTCTAAGAGTTGCCCTTTCACATGAGAACCACTAAAAAAATTCATATTTTACTTTCATTTTTTTTTTAGCAATGGGATAATAGTTAGCAGCCTGTTCTGGTTAAAAAAAAAAAAGGCTACATGGACAGAAAGCCTCTCTGTATCATTAAGTTTTGTGCTAAAATGTAAACCTAATTCATTTTTTTTTAAGTTTATTGATTTACTTTGAGAGAAAGAGAGAGAGAGTGATCTGGGGAGGGGCAGAGAGAGAGAGAGAGAGAATCCCAAGCAGGCTCCCCACTGCCATTGTGGAGCCCGGCACAGTGTTCGAACTCACAAACCATGGGATCATGACCTGGGCCAAAATCTAGAGTTAGACACTTAACGGACTGAGCCACCCAGGCACCCCAAAATGTAAATTAAGACAAGAAATTCTATTAGTGTATGAAGTGGAATGAAGTCATCTTATAAAATAAAATTAGATCTTAAAATCTATCTAAAAATAAAATATTTAGGGATATTTTGAAAAGAAAGCAAAACTCATGGTAGCTTCTTAAACTTTATATATGAATCGGGAAGTCCTTATTTCCAGGAATCCATACAAATAGTTTGCATCTAAAATTTAAAAAAATAAAAATTAAATTAAAGTAAAGTAAAAAGATGAGAAAATTACAATGATAAAAGTAAAAGAAATAAGGGTACAAGTAAGAATATGCACAATAACTATGGCTAATATTTATTAAGCACTTACCATATGCCAGGCACTATGCTAAGCACATTACATGCATTATAAATTAGTTTATTTCTTTCAACAAAATTCTACAATTAATCATCCTCATTTTACAGAGGAGGAATTCAGGTAAGTCTAGAATAAGACCTAGAAAATTTGCTAGTACTTGTTCTAAGTTCCTAGTGATGTTGATGCACTGGTTCTGGAACCACACTTTGAAAACTGCTACAGAGCATTCCAATCTTTTTATTAACAGCAATCACTTGTTCTTAAAGAGTAAAAATTGTATTGCTAGAATTATCTTGTTCAAGCAAATGCATTAGGCTTCATGAACCATCAGGAACCTGTAATAATACCTATATACCAAAGGGTTACTCTGAGGATAATATGAGATAATGGAAATAATAATAATAAAATAACAGGGGTGCCTGGGTGGCTCAGTCAGTTAAGCATCCGACTTTGGCTCAGGTCATGATCTCATGGTTCATGAGTTCAAGCCCTGCACTGGGCTCTCTGCCATCAGAGCAGAGCCTGTTTGGGATTCTCTCTCTCTCTCTCTCTCTCTCTCTCTCTCTCCCTCTCTCTCTCTCTCTCTCTCAAAATAAATAAACATTAAAAAAATAATAAGATAACAAATACATAAGTAGTGTCTACCACTGGGTGATGAATGGAAGTGTTTAACCAGTATATTGCACACCTGAAACTAACATGACACTGTATGTTAACTAGAATTTAAATAAAAACTTAAAAAAAAAAGTAGTATCTACTATATCTAGATACTTTTCCAAGTGTTTTAGTGTTAACTTATTTAATATTCAGAACCACCCTGGAAAGAGATATGGTTTCTAGTACGATGTTACAGACAATGAAACTGAGACAAAGAGGGGTTATGAAATGTGTTCATAATTATATGAGCTCAAAGTTATATAAGCAGTAATGCAATAGCCAGGATTTGGACCCAGGAATCCTAAAAGCAAAGGCTTAATCACTACACTAGTTTACTTCTCTACCTCAGAGGGGTCGCCACTACTATTTATTCTCATTGTCAAAATCATTATCACTATTACAATAGCAGAATGAGAATTAGGGATAAGATAGCAGAAAGGCTACTATATTGGGAGTTAGAAGACCAGGGTTGGGATCACGGCTCAATCAGAAACTGTATGACTTTGGGCAAGTTACTCAGCCCTTTGGAATCTCAGTTTTCTTCTTAGTGAAACAGAAACCCTATTAGCTGCCTGACAGGGATATCTGGACAACTAAATTAGATAATAGCTAGAAAGATCCCTATGATCTATAAAATGTTATAATCGAATATGATTTTAATATTTAAAATATCAGCTCTTTTGCTATGTTGAAACTTGCTTGTATATATCAACACAACAGAAGCTAAAGTGAGAAATCTTAAAAGTACTGAAAATAAAGCTTCA
The DNA here is from genome assembly GCF_016509475.1 of Prionailurus bengalensis. Taxonomy (NCBI): domain Eukaryota; kingdom Metazoa; phylum Chordata; class Mammalia; order Carnivora; family Felidae; genus Prionailurus; species Prionailurus bengalensis. The sequence goes on from NC_057358.1 coordinate 116,651,139, forward strand.
CTCTGGGGGTAAAAGTGGGGTCTACCTGTACTCTCCAGAATGTAGTGCTAAGCTCTGGTGAGGTTCTTCATCCTTTTTAAATTGCATGTTTGTGCCAGTCACTCATATCTCCCTATTAAGTTTTCTGAAATTATTATCAGCAAAAATTTCAGACCCCTAAGACTTTATTATTATTTTTAACATTCTTGGGTTTGGTACTTGCAAATGTTTTCAGCATCTGAGAAGAGCATCAATGTCTTGGAATTAAATAGGTAACTTCATCAAAAAAAATTTTTTTTAACATTTATTTTTGAGAGAGAGAGAGAGAGAGAGAGAGACAGAGAATCAGCAGGGGAGGGGCAGAGAGAGAGGGAGACACAGAATTGGAAGCAGGCTTCAGGCTCTGAGCGGTCAGCACATAGCCCGATGAGGGGCTCGAACCCATGAACCATGAGATCATGACCTAGCCAAAGTCGGACGCCTAACCGACTGAGCTACCCAGGCACCCCAGTAACTTCATCTTAACAGTGAAAAATCTAGAGGCTAAGAACAGGCAAAGATCAGGTGGCAGGAGAGAGCAACATTCTGAGAGGAGGATGGTCCCTCAGAAGTGAGGGAAGAAGAAAGCAGAATTGATTTCTCCATGAGGCACATGACATGTCTAGAAGCCCCCCAAAATGTTTTAATTTTAGTTTCTCTTAAAGCAGAAGAAGAAACTGAATAAGACAATAATGAATAAATAATAATGAGTCTAGCTGGATTAGATTTATCTTTGTAATAATGCAGTCGTAAGATACAGTTTTTAATAACTTCTATGAAGTAAGGGACACAGTGAAGGGAAAAGCACCAGAGCCCACAAAAGCCCTAATTTGGCCCAGGGAGTGAGGGAACACAAATGTGGTTGTAGGCAGAAAGGAACTGTGGAAGCAGCATCAACTCAAGTGTCTCTAAAATGGGCCATTTTGTACTATTTCACATATATATCATATTATCACAAGTTCCTGGTTTTAGGCTTACAGACTCAACTCTTCTCACTCTGAAATTAAATGCCCCCTTGTGTATATATACCTGCCCTTTCACTCAGTTCCTTTTATTTACCACCTTATAAGAAGGAAAGCTTCCTTTTTCACAGTTAGCTTAGTCCCCCATCTTGTTTTCTATTGTGATAAAGTATACATAATACAAAAATTTACCATTTAACCATTAAGATATTTTTATTGTGGTTAAATTTGCATAATGTAAAATTTACCATTTTAACCATTAAAATTTTTTTTTAATGTTTATTCATTTGTGAGAGACAGAGAGAGACAGAGCGTGAGTGGGGGAGGGGCAGAGAGAGAGGGAGATATAGAATCCAAAGCAGGCTCCAGGCTCCAAGTTGTCAGCATACAGCCCGACTTGGGGCTTGAACTCACAAATCGTGAGATCTTGACCTGAGATGAAGTCAGATGCTTAACCAACTGAGCCACCCTGGTGCCCCCCATTTTAACCATTCTTAAGTGTACAGTTTTGAAGCATTAAGTTCATTCAAGTTCATTTACATTGTTGTACAATCATCACCACCACCATTCATCTTCAGAAAGTTTTCTTCTTCCTCAATTGAAATTCTATAACCATTTAACAGTATCTGCCTATCCTCCCTTCCTGCCAGCCCCTTGCAACTACCATGCTACTTTCTGTCTTTACGAATTTGATTACTTTAGGTATCTCATGTAAGTGGAGTCATGGTATATTTGTCCTTTTGTTCTGGCTTACTTCACTTAGTATAATGGTCTTCAAGGTTCATCTACATTATAATGTGTATCAGAATTTCATTCCTTTTTAAGGCTGAATAACATTCCACTGTATATATAATACCATAATTTGTTTAACCATCCACCTGTCTATGGACGTTTGAGTTGTTTCCACCTCTTGGCTATTGTAAATAATGCTGCTATAAGCGTTGGTATACAAACATCTGTTTGAGTCCCTGCTTCTAATCACCTCCAGTTGAAGATAACTTCTTCCAGGTCTCAAATTATTTTTTTTAGTTTATTTATTTATTTGGAGAGAGACAGATTGGTAGAGAAAGAATCCCAAGCAGGTTCTGAGCTGTCAGCACAGAGTTTGATGCAGAGCTCGATCCGCAAACCATAAGATCATGACCTGAGCTGAAACCAAGTGGGCTGTTTAAACGACTGAGCCACCCAGGCACCCTTGGCCTCAAATTATTTTTAAAAACAATGTCTGACACAAGACAAAAATAATCATATTCACAAGGAATCAAGAGAACATGAATGAGAACCAGCAGAAACAAAAGGAGGACCCCACAATAGATTCACATAAATATGCCCATCTGATTTGTGAGAAAGATACAAAAGCAATTCAATGGAGGAAAGACAGCATTTTCAACAATGATGCTGAAGCAACTGGACAACCATAGGCAAAAAAATGAACCTCAGTGTAGGTCTCACACTTTATACAAAAGGTAATGCCAAATGGGTCATGGACTTAAATGTAAAATGTAAAACTAAAATGTAAAACTATAAAACTTTTAGGAAAAAAAATAGGAGAAAACCTTCAGGATTTAGGGGTAGGCAGAGAACTCTTAGCCTTAATACCAAAAACACTATTCATAAAAAGATTTTTCAAAAGTTGGACTTCATCAAAATTTAAAACTTTTTCTTTGCAAAGGACCCTATTAAAAAGATGAGAAGACACTGGGAGAACATATTTGGAAAGCACATATACAACAAAGGACTAGTATCTAGAATATATAAAGAACTCTCAAAATTCAACAATTAAAAAAACAATCCAATTAGAAAATTAAGCAAAGACACGGGAGATATTTCACTGAAGAGGATATACAGATGGCAAATATTCAATATCATTAGCCATTAGAGAAATGCAAATTAAAACTATAATGAGATATTATTACACACCTACAAGAATGGCTAAAATAAAAAGTGGTAATAATACCCAAATGCTGGTGAGAATATGGAGAAATGGTATCACTCATACATTGCTGGTAGGAATGTAAAACAGTAGAGCCATGGAGTGCCCGGCTGGCTCAGTCAGAAGAACATGTGATTCTTGATCCTGGGGTCGTGGGTTTAAGCCCCATGTTGGGTATAGAGATTACTTAAATAAAACTTAGAAACAAAAACAAAAACAAAACAAAAAACCAGTACAGCCTCTCTGGAAAAATAGTTTGAAAGTTTCATATAAAAGTAAACATGCAGTTGCCACATAGCCCAGCAATTGTACTTCTGGGCATTTATCAAAGAGGAATCTAAACTTATATTTACATAAATCCTATACCCAAATGTTTTAGCAGCTTTCATAATAGCTAAAAACTAAAGGAAAAAAAACCCAAACAAACAAACAAACAAACAAACAAACCCAAATACCTAGATGTCCTTCAAGGAAGGAATGGTTAAACAAACTGTAGTACATTCATACCATGGAATACTACTGGGCAATAAAAAGGAACAAGCTACTGATACATACTACTTGGATATATCTCCAGAGAATTAAGCTTGCTGAAAAAAGGCAATCACCAAAAGTTATACATTGCATGATTCCATTTATATAACATCCTTGAAATGACAAAAATATAGAAATGTATAACACGTTGGTGGTTGTCAAGATTAAAGAGGGGGTGGAAGAAGGAGGGAAGTGGGTGTGGTTGCAGAAGGACTCCATAAATGATTCTTGCCTTGATAGAAATGTTTTGAATCTTGACTGTATCAATGTCAATATCCTGGCTGTGATATTGTACTATAGTTTTGCAAGATGTTGTCATATAGAGAAAGGGTAAGGGTATATGGTATCTCTCTGTATGTGGATCTACAATCATCTTAAAATAAAAAGTTAATTAAAAAAATTACATATGTGGCTAGCATCATATTTATTTTGGACCCTGCCACTGTAAAAGTATTTGTAGGATCCCTTAAGGCAGAGAGTTCATATCACATGAATGTAAAGTGTAACAGATGCTTACAATGAAAGCACTATAAATTGTTGTATCTTTCTCCTGACAGTCACTAACACTTATTAAAATTATTAACACAAACCAAATATATATCACTAATATAATGTTTTGTCAACATCTCACTCACTTGCTATTTTTATTCATTTTTTAAAAATGTTTGTTTATTTTTGAGAGAGAGAGAGTGTGTAATAGTGAGTGCGCATGAGTGAGGGGGGAAAGGCAGAGAGAGAGGGACAGAGAGAATCCCAAGCAGGTTCCACACCCAGTGCAGAGCTCCACGTGGGGTTCAGTCTAACAAACCTGAGCTGAAATCAAGTCAGGCGATTAACTGACAGAGCCACCCAGGCGCCCCTTTATTCCTTAAAAAAAAAAAAGAAACCTGGAGGATTATTTACAAATCTAATTAACTTCTACTCACCCGATGAAACAGGGTGGTCTTTTTTTGCTTTCACAAGATGATTTTCCTTATGATATTCCTCTCTTGCACAGGTGCTGATTTGGGTCATGTTTTTGGAATCTCTTTTTAAGGCATTGTTTTTCTTCAGATTTTTCGTTGCACACTTACAAACACCTTCAATAAGATCATGCCAGCTGTAATTCATAAGATTTACAATTCCCGCAGGGAAAGTAATGTTATACTCAGCATATTTCTGCAACATCTCCCCAAGTTCACTCAGTATTTCAGCAGCAATCAGTTTATATTCTTCAAATAGATTCTTTTGCCGGTATATTTTGGTGAATCGAAGGTTAGATGAAAACTTGGAAACACCAGAAATTTGTGAGATCCCAGATGAATGGAATTCATCTTTCTTCTCACATTCAGCTACTGTAGATAGTCTTGCTTCCTTTTGTTCTTTAGATACTGTACTGTTTGTATGACTGTAAAAAACATATGTAAGCCTTAAAAGATATTTTATTTTCTTTAACTCAGTAATTCAACTTCTGGAAATCCATCTTAAAATTTAATAAAAAGGATGTATAATATCTGTGAATAAAATTGCTAACTGTAACATTATTTGTTGATATTAGAAAAAATTGAAAAAAAAAATAATGGCCCATAAGGATATAGCTAAGTAAATAGTGCCATGCTCATACAATGGGTAGCATGAAGAATTGTTTGGAAAATTCCTCTTAGTAATTTGGCAAAATGCTTACATTATAATATTATATAAAGATTATACACGGTTATATATGTGGAATGATCTCAAATGTAAATGTATGCACCATATATCTGCTAGTACAGAAACTAAGCAAATATCCTCTAAAAAAGTAAATTGATTATGGGATTGTAGAAGTCATTTTTTTGCCTTCTTTTATACTTTATACTTTTCTAACTTTTCTACAATTAATATTTATTACATTTATGAACAGAAGATAAAAACCAGTATGTGTGTGTACTGCTTATTCATTACCTTAATTATAAGACAAGACAGAGGTCGTTTCTTCCAAAGAGCCTTCCCTGAATTTCTTAGGTTAGACTACAAACACGTTGTATGTTCCCTTAGCCTGTCCTACACACCCCATCAGATGTTACTACATTATACTGAAATTCCAAAGCAGCAACAGAAACAGATCTGCAAAGGTCTAGATATCTCATATATTGGAATTTTCAGCCACAGTTTACAAAACAACTATGCATACCATGTTTAAAACTTGCAAGTGATCTACTCCTTTTGGTAATAGCATCTAGGTAATTCAAAGTAACCCTTTCTTGGAGACAACTAGAAAAGCTGGACCAAAAAAAATTTTTTTTTCTTAAAGGCTACAGAGAGCTAACAAGATAGTGATGAGTTACTATCAGTATCTGGAAGAAGATTGAAATCCAAAGAGAAAAACCCCATATTTTCCCCCTTTGTGGAAGGTTAGAGGTATGGAAGGAAAATTTACCAATTCTATAAGATGCATCTGAGAGGCTTAAAGACTGGTCAGGACTTTTGATAGCTTTGTGGGGGCTAAGTGTTCAAAATTTGAAATCTAGGGCCTTCCATGGCAAGGTTATTGGTTGAGACTCGAAAGGCTGTGGCCTAGGAGTAAGGATTTTCCAGAAGTACACCTAGACCAGCACATTATAACACAGCTTCAAATTATCTCATTTCCTGACATTGAATTAAGGTGACCCCTAAGTGTTGCTATCCACAAACTCCTGACGGAAACAAATGTAAATCTCGTCCAGTAGAAGTTGACTTCATCCTAGCCCTCAAATAATTTTTTAAAAAGTTTTTTAAAGTTTTTAGAAGTTTACTTTGAGAGAGAGAGAGAGAGAGAGAGAGAGAGAGAGAGAGAGCGCTGGGGAGGGGCAGAGAGAGAGGGAGGGAGAATCCCAAGCAGGTTCAGCACTGTCAGTGCAGAGCCTGATGCAGGGCTTGAAATCACAAACCGTGAGAACATGACCTGAGCCAAAATCAAGAGTCAGAGGCTTAACTGAATGAGCCACCCAGACGCCCCCAAATTATTTTTAAAAATAGTTTTCAAATACAATATGTGACACAAAGTGTTTTAAAACACAAGATTTACAAGGAATCAAGAGAACGTGAATGAGAGCCAGTAGAAACAGCAACTAATAAAATAGAACCATAGGGAGATATATAGTTTAAAATAACTCTGCTTACAATGACCAAGGAAATTGAGAATGTTTGCAAAGAACTGAAAGCTACACACACACACACACACACACACATACACACATGAGCATGTTTGAAAAAGAACCAGATAGAAATTATAAAGCTGAAAAATATCATAAGCTAAATTAAGAACTCAGTAGATGGGTTTAACAGCATATTAGACACAAAGCTGAAAAGAAAATTAGTTAAACGAAAGACAAGTCAGAAGAAAATCTTCACAATGAAGTATCGAAAGATAAAATTGAGCAGAAGTAAGATCATAAAATACCATCTGTTTATAGTCATCAAAATTTACTATTAATTTAAAAAATAAAAGGATAAAATGGAGGGGGATCCTGTTGGTAAATTAAAACATGTGTGTTATTTGACTCACCCCATGAATTTATATATATAACACTAACCAACTCAGCCACTCAGGTGCCCCTCATATTGACTTCTAAAGATGTAGAGCTACACTGTATGTATACTAGTATTTCACGCTAATATCTATATTAACATGGAATGTATATAAAAGGGAACATACAATTCCATGGCCATTGCTATCCTGAGAGAGAGTGTTTGGCACTCTCTTGGGCCAAAGTTGTTCACCTTTGATAAGACCGTCTGAATTCTTAATGTTTTAACTCTACTACCAAAGTGATTATGGTTAAGATTTGGCCTACCATGTATCTAAACTACCAGGAGAGAGAATGTACTGCTGATCAAGTGGCATTTAAGTCTATTGCTTCCTAGAGGAATTCTTCCAAAACAACTAGAAATTAGTGGCACCCCCACGCCCTTCCCAGTCCCACAGACATTTTTGGTTGATAAGTCCATATCCCAGGTGCTGATTACCCCATCTCTGGGCCCTTAAAATGCACAGGGTTTGAATCTAGGGGGTAGAGACTAAAGGAAGGTCAGACTTCAGCTGACTCTCTCTTACAAGGCATTACCAACAGCCTAGTTTTACAAATTTCTTCAGTGTTTTTCTCCACACACTTTTAGGAACTGATACAGTTCCTGCCAACTACAAATCATTTATCTGCCCCCTTAATGGCAAAATTCCTTTTTTTTATTATGATAAATTTCACATAAAATTTACCATTTTAACCAATTTTAAGTGTACAGTCCTAAAGCATTGAGTATATCCACATTATTGTGCAAACATTGCTATCATTCATCTCCAGAACTTTTTCATCTTCACCAATGAAACTCTGTACCCATTAACACTAACTCTCCATCCCTCCTGTGGAGGTTCAGAGCGTACCACCCCAAAATATGCCATTTTAGCATATTGATTATATTGAGTTAAAGGCATTTGAAAAATAGCAAATGGAAGGTGCATTCTGACCTTCCTTTTTCTTCCTGAAAGCAGGAGCTAAAACCCTCAGGTGAAACATACCCTCCCTATACCAGGAGGAAGAAACATTCTTATCACCAAAGATTAAGTTGAGGTCAGGAAAAATCTGTACAAACAAATTTGTTAAACTCTTACCTTCTGAGTCATTTCTCAAGGATTAGTTGCTCTAGCCTACCCCTTTGTCTTGTCACATTTTCACAGTTTATTATTTTGTCCAACCTAGCATATAAGCATTCAACTCTGTTCCATTGGGTGTTTGTTCTACACTTAAAAATTACTAGATAAAAATGTTTTTCTCCTACTGATCTGTCTTATATCCATCCCGGTAGGAGATCCTGAGAAGGTAGAAGAGACATTATATACCCTATATCACTCACTCCACCCCCAGCCCTGGTAACCACCATTCTACTTTCTGTGTCTACAATTTTGACTACCCTATGAACTTCATATAAGAGGAATCATACAATATTTGTTCATTTGTGACTGTCTTATTTCATTTAGCATAACGTCTTCAAGGTTCAGCCATGTTGCAGCATGTGTTGGAATTTCCTTTTTAAGGAGTAACATTCCATTGTACGTGTATACCACGCTTTGTTTATCCCCTCATCTCTCAATGGACTTGGGTTGCTTCCACCTTTTTGGCAATTATGAATAATACTGCTATGAACATGGGTATATACTACCTGTTCAAGTCCCTGATTTCACTTCTAGAATTGTAATTGCTACATCATGGTAACTCTATGTTTAATTTTTTGAGGAAATGTCATATAATTTTCTACAGTCACTGCACCATTTTACAGTTCCACCAGCAATGCACAATCCAATTTCTCCACATCCTTGCCAATACTTGTTACCTTCTGTTTTTTTTTTTTAATTTTTTTTTTCAACGTTTTTTTATTTATTTTTGGGACAGAGAGAGACAGAGCATGAACAGGGGAGGGGCAGAGAGAGAGGGAGACACAGAATCGGAAACAGGCTCCAGGCTCTGAGCCATCAGCCCAGAGCCTGACGCGGGGCTCGAACTCACGGACCGCGAGATCGTGACCTGGCTGAAGTCGGACGCTTAACCGACTGCGCCACCCAGGCGCCCCCTTTTTTTTTTTTTTTTTTAATTTTTTTTTTCAACGTTTTTTTATTTATTTTGGGGACAGAGAGAGACAGAGCATGAACAGGGGCAGAGAGAGAGGGAGACACAGAATCGGAAACATGTTTTTTTTTTTAAATAGACATCCTAATGGGTGTGAAGTGGTATACAGTAAAAGTTGTTTTGCTTTGAAAAAGCAAAGTTTTGAAAGTTGTTTATACTTGCTCCCATTCTCTATTCAACCCACTCTATGTGTCCCCACCTCTCCACAGAGAAGCCTCTTTTAAAGTCACCAAAATCCTTGATCATACTGAACCAAACAGTCACTATTCAGTCTTCAACTCATACAACTCCCACGCAGCATTTGACATAACTGAACATTCTTGAAACATTTTCTTCATTGGTTTTTTGAACATCACTTTCTCTTGGTTCTCCTCCCTCACTGGATATTCCTTCTCCAACCCTTTGCTGGTTTCTCTTCATCTCTGAGTTAACTTCTCCCTCTCACACCTCCCTTCTTCTCTCTACCTATACTCCCTTTGTAAGCTTACCCATTTGAAAGGCTTTAAAAACTATTTAGACCCTGACAACTCACAAATGTACATATCTACTTCTGACCTCGCACCTGACCCCCAAACTTTTATACCCACTTTCTACATAACATCTCTAAAAGGCATCTCAAGGTCAACTTATCCAACATGTCCAAAAATGAACTCCTGGTCTTTCCCACCAAACCTGTTTTTCCCTTAGTTTTTACTTACTTCAATAAATAGCAACTCCATTCTTCTAGCTGTTCAGGTCAAAGGCTCTGGTGTTGTCTTTGGATATCTTTATCCTATCTTTTTCTCACATTCTATATCTGTTCCATAACAAACCCAGTCATCTCTACCTTAAACTATATCCAGAATCAACCTTATTGCTCCTCTTTCAGAACTATCACACTAGGTGATCTACAATCATCCCTTGCCTAGATTATTACTATAGATAGGCTCTTATCTAATCTTCTGCTTTTCCCGCCAGTTCTTAAAATTGAATCTCAACACACAAGCCTAGTCATTTAATCAGGTCCAGTGACCCCTCTACACTCAGATTCTGCAATGGCTTTCCATGTCACTCAGTATAAAAGCCTGCATAACAGTGGCACCTAAGGTCTTTCATGATCTGACCCTCTCCGTCCCCTCTTTTTTTTTTGCTATTTATTTATTTATTTATTTATAGATAGATAGATATTTATTTATTTTGAGAGAGAGAGACAGAGAGAGAGAGATAGGGAGTGAGCAAGGAAAGGGCAGAAAAAGAGGGAGACAGAGAATCCCAAGCAGGCTCCACAGCTATCAGCATGGAGCCTGACAAGGGGCCTGAACCCATGAATCATGAGATCATGACCTGAGCTGAAATCAAGAGTTCGATGCTTAACCGACTGAGCCATCCAGGCGCACCTCTCTTATTATTATTTTTTTTAATGTTTATTTATTTTTGAGAGAGAGAGAGTGAGTGGGGAAGGGTAGAGAGAGAAGGGGACAGAGGATCTGAAGTGGGCTCAGTGCTGACAGCAGCAAGCCTGATGCGGGGCTCGAACTCAACTCATGAACTCTGAGATCATAACCTGAGCTGAAGTTGGATGTTCAACCAACTGAGACACATAGATGCCTCTCCCTTTCCTCTTATTCTTATAATCTTATCTCCTACTACTCTCTTCCAATTCATTCTGCTTCAGCCACACTGGCCCCTTTGTTACCCTCAAATAGACCAAGGATGCTTCTCACTGTTATGTACCATACACCCTTACATCCATCTTCTGCTCAAATATTACTATAGAAATGGAGCCATTTTGAACACCTTATACAATATAGCATCACCCTCTTCCCCTTGAACCTGTTTTTTTCTCTAAGGCACATATCACTATTTGATATTCTATATATTTACTTGTTTATTTGGCTTTAATTTGTTTCCTTTTGCTCCAATGAAAGCCATGAAGCAGAGGCTTTGTTTTATTCATTACTGTTTCTCTAGCACATATTTGCTCAACAAATATTAGTATAAAGAGAAAAAAGATAGATTTAGGTCCAGATAGCAATGTTAGTGGGTTAGTGGCTTTGCTCAGATGTGATCCTTCTTTAAGATGGGAGCCATGAGGGGCACCTGGGTGGCTCAGTCGGTTAAGCATCCGACTTCAGCTCAGGTCATGATCTCACAGTCCATGAGTTTGAGCCCTGTGTCACGATCTGCTGACAGCTCAGAGACTGGAGCCCGTTTTGGATTCTGTGTCTCCCTCTCTCTCTGCCCCTCCCCTGCTCATGCTCTGTCTCTCTCTGTCTCAAAAATAAATAAAATCATTAAAAAGTTTTTTTAAAAAGATAGGAGCCATGAGTTGAATATAGAACATTTATATCCCAAGCACATATTTTACTGAGCAACATCAAAGGTATCTTCAAGCCTCTGATAGTTGATATAATAAAATCTAGGAGGACAATCAAGCATACATTGCATGGACACTGTGTTACACAGAATACACAGAGAAGGAACAGTCCTTCCCTTTCAGGAGCTTAAAATCTATAATCTGGCTACTATCTTTACTCATTTATTCAATCAGTATCTATTGCATAAGAAACCAAAACTGATTTCACTACACTATCAGAGGTATGAACAAAAGTACTTTAAATGAGCTGTCCTTTGAAATGTTCCCTAAACCAGTTGCTCCCTAAACCAGACAGCTAACCAAGTCATTACAATTTCAAAGTGTTTTCTTCCACCAAGTCAGTGTGGTAAAACATTATCAACACTTGATGGAATTTCACTTGCATAAAGTTTTTATTAAATGGTAAACAGCACTGGGACACCTGGGTGGCTCAGTTGGTTAAATGACTGTGGCTCAGGTCATGATTTCAGGGATTGTGAGTTTGAGCCCTGAATTCGGCTCTGTGCTGATGGCTCAGAGCCTGGAGCCTAGAGTCTGCTTCAGATTCTGTGTCTCCCTCTCTCTCTGCTCCTCCCCTGCTCACACTCTGTCTCTGTCTCTCTCTCAAAAACAAATAAAACAGCTCATGGATTGGAAAAATAAATATTGTCAAAATGTCAATACTACCCAAAGCTATCTACACATTCAATGCAATCCCAATCAAAATTGCACCAGCATTCTTCTCGAAACTAGAACAAGCAATCCTAAAATTCATATGGAACCACAAAAGGCCCCGAATAGCCAAAGGAATTTTGAAGAAGAAGACCAAAGCAGGAGGCATCACAATCCCAGACTTTAGCCTCTATTACAAAGCTGTCATCATCAAGACAGCATGGTATTGGCACCAAAACAGACACATAGACCAATGGAATAGAATAGAAACCCCAGAACTAGACCCACAAACGTATGGCCAACTCATCTTTGACAAAGCAGGAAAGAACATCCAATGGAAAAAAGACAGCCTCTTTAACAAATGGTGCTGGGAGAACTGGACAGCAACATGCAGAAGGTTGAAACTAGACCACTTTCTCACACCATTCACAAAAATAAACTCAAAATGGATAAAGGACCTAAATGTGAGACAGGAAACCATCAAAACCTTAGAGGAGAAAGCAGGAAAAGACCTCTCTGACCTCAGCCGTAGCAATCTCTTACTCGACACATCCCCAAAGGCAAGGGAATTAAAAGCAAAAGTGAATTACTGGGACCTTATGAAGATAAAAAGCTTCTGCACAGCCAAGGAAACAACCAATAAAACTAAAAGGCAACCAACGGAATGGGAAAAGATATTCGCAAATGACATATCGGACAAAGGGCTAGTATCCAAAATCTATAAAGAGCTCACCAAACTCCACACCCGAAAAACAAATAACCCAGTGAAGAAATGGGCAGAAAACATGAATAGACACTTCTCTAAAGAAGACATCCGGATGGCCAACAGGCACATGAAAAGATGTTCAGCGTCGCTCCTTATCAGGGAAATACAAATCAAAACCACACTCAGGTATCACCTCACGCCAGTCAGAGTGGCCAAAATGAACAAATCAGGAGACTATAGATGCTGGAGAGGATGTGGAGAAACGGGAACCCTCTTGCACTGTTGGTGGGAATGCAAATTGGTGCAGCCGCTCTGGAAAGCAGTGTGGAGGTTCCTCAGAAAATTAAAAATAGACCTACCCTATGACCCAGCAATAGCACTGCTAGGAATTTATCCAAGGGATACAGGAGCACTGATGCATAGGGCCACTTGTACCCCAATGTTCATAGCAGCACTCTCAACAATAGCCAAATTATGGAAAGAGCCTAAATGTCCATCAACTGATGAATGGATAAAGAAATTGTGGTTTATATACACAATGGAATATTACATGGCAATGAGAAAAAATGAAATATGGCCTTTTGTAGCAACGTGGATGGAACTGGAGAGTGTGATGCTAAGTGAAATAAGCCATACAGAGAAAGACAGATACCATATGGTCTCACTCTTATGTGGATCCTGAGAAACTTGGCAGGAACCCATGGGGGAGGGGAAGGGAAAAAAAAAAAAAAAAGAGGTTAGAATGGGAGAGAGCCAAAGCATAAGAGACTGTTAAAAACTGAGAACAAACTGAGGGTTGATGGGGGGTGGGAGGGAGGAGAGGGGGTGATGGGTATTGAGGAGGGCACCTTTTGGGATGAGCACTGGGTGTTGTATGGAAACCAATTTGTCAATAAATTTCAGAAAAAAAAAAAACCAAAAAAAAACAAATAAAACATTAAAAATTAAAAAAAATTTTTAAAATGGTAAACAGCACTAAAGAGTTACTTGTATTTCTCTTCTAAATAATAATTCCATTCACATAATGTGAAAAATAACAGTACTTTCCCAACTAAGTATTTAAGTAAAGTAAAAGGGAATGTTTTTAAGATGAAAAGGTATTTTAATTTGCATAAGAATTCTAAATGTAGATCTTAAATCTTTGATCTTTAGGCATTAGTTATATTTTCACTGATATTTAAAAGATGGAAGACCCATTTTTGAAAACTTTAAATAACTCATGAAATTTCTATATCTCTTTATAGCTTTAAAGTTGCTTTCATAAACATCATTTTACTAAACTCCAATACAAACTGTATGAGCCATACTGTGTTATCTTCACTTTAAGGTATTTTTTTGTGTTAACATCCTGTAAATATGCATTCATAATTGTCAGATTTACCTATTGCTCAAATGAAATGATAAAAACTACTTATTTCAATAATAATATTAACACCTACCATTTATTAATTGCCTCAGTTTTATTATATGTAAGATAAGGTCAATAATTTTACTTCCTTCAGAGGGTTGTTGAGAAATTGAATGTGCATTTTAAAAATAATACTTACCTGTCTGGTTTATTTTTCAGACAGAAGCTCAAATAATGGACTACCCATTTCAAAACCAGACTTAAAAACCTTAAGGAGATAATCAACAATGAAGGTCTTGGCACCTGGCTCAGTGTTAAAAGTAGCCCATTTCTCTAGGAACAGCACATATGAAGAAATGACTCACTCATTCAAGAAATATTCATCAGCACAGTTCTAGGCGCTAGAGAGACATGGCAAAGAGAATGGAACTCTACCTCATGGACCTTAATGGGGAAGACAGGAAGGGAAAATGAAAGGAGGAAGAAGGAGGGGAGAGAGAAAGGAAGGCAATGAAAATTACAGATAGTGATAACTGCAGTAAGGAAAATAAAACAAGACACTGTAATAGAGTGACGGGGGTGGTGTATGTTTGGCTTCCTTGGATTGGGAGATCAGGGATGGCCTTTCTGAGGTGGCATTTGCAATGAAACTAGAATAATGAGGAGGAAGAGCCAAGCATAAAATAATATGGCAGAAAACATTCAAAGGAGAGTGTACAGCAGATGCAAAGAACCAAAAGCAGGTGGCCTTGGTTGTTAAAAGAATAGATAGGCCATAATGTCTGGGGAGCAAGTGACAGGCAGTGGCATGCAAGGAAGTCAGAGGGCAGGTAGGAGAGGAAATGACAGAAGGACTTGCAGCTCATGGTTAAAAGTGTGGATTTTACTCCTGGTACAGTGGCAGCAGTAGGATAGCCAGTGGAAGAAACAGGGTGTTTCTAATTGGAATGAACAGAAGCAATGCTTAAGACATGCATCAAATAAGAAAGCTGGGCAGCCAATAAAGCCCTGGAGCCTTATGATAAACAGACCTACTTATTGCCCCTATGACAACCTGAACTCATTTACTGAGTGCCAATTATAAGCCAACTACTTGTGAATGTAAAATAACCAAGTTATGTCGAATTGTTTTTCAAACAGAAAGAGTCGGAAATAAAAAGACAATAGACTTCTGAAAAGAGCAGCAACTTGCAGTGGTCTTGAGAAAAGTTATAGCAGGCTCAAAACAACAAACAAACAAACAAACAAACAAACAAACTCTACCACATGAGAGTATACTATGGTTTCTCAACCCTGGCCCTATTGACAATTTGGACCAGATAATTCTCTGTTGTGGAGGGCAGTCCTGTGCATTGTAGGATGTTTAGTGTTGCATCCTTAGTTATGGCAACCACAAATGTCTTCAGATATTGCCAAATGCCCCTTGTGGGGCAAAGTTGCCCCTGCTCAAGAACTCACTGGTATAACTGACAGCTTTTAACCTTATACAACCTTGTGATACATGTTCTAAGATGAGTTGGAGTATTTTAATTTGCAAGTTAAAAAACTGTAGTAATTAGCGGGTAAAAAACATTGTGAAATGACTAGTTCCATCATTTCATTTATATTTAAGGGCGGACACAAATCTGTATTAAGCCCATTCTGTGTGTTAAGCATTGCTTTTAGGACTGGGAATAGATAAGTGATCAAGTAGATTTAAAAAAATCCTTCCCTATCGACCTGATACTCTCACAAGGGGAGGGAGAGCAAACAAAGAAATAGGAATGACATTTATAATGTTATAGAAAGTGATAAATGCATGAGGAAAGTTAGGAAGAAGAATAGGGAATGCCAAAGTGAGGACAGGGTAGAAATTTGAAATAGGATAATCAAGAAAAGTCTCATCAAAAAGGTAATATTTAAGTAAACTATGAAAAGGAACAGGAAGAAGGGTCCCTGGGTGGCTCAGTTGGTTAAGCATCTGACTCCTGATACCAGCTTAGGTCACGATCTCATTGTTTGTGAGCCGATGTGGGGCTCTGTGCTACCAGTAAGGAGCATGATAGGGATTTTCTCTCTCCCTCTCTGTCTGCCCCTCCCCTGCTCTCTCTCTCAAAATAAATAAACTTAAAAAAGAAAAAGGAACAGAAAGTAAGCAATGCAGAAACCAAAGGGTACATCTAGTACAAACCCTGTAAAGCAAAACTGAGGCTGGGTTTGTGTGGAAAGCGGCAAACAGAGTGACTGGTCAGATATGACCAATTATGCTTCAATTAATCACTGATCTAGCTAAAATAAAGTTCTCTGATTGGCTTCATGGTCAGCTTTGAAATAGGAAATTCCTTGATATAGTTTCTTAAGGGACGGGGAATAGGAAGCACTGGTCCTGAGCACCTATAACTCTTTGAAAATGTAAAGTGATCCCAGCAATTGAAGAGTAATTCCAAATATTTTACCTATAAATAGCTCTTGAGGTGTATCTCAAATGGGGGAAATGGCCTTCATGTTCTCTTTTTTCCCATATTTTCCTTTTTGGTTTCATCTAAAATGAAAGAAAACTTTCTGATTAAAAAGCAGAGAAAAATACTGGTCCAAAGCTAATTATTTTTAGAAATGCAAACTACAATTTGATGAGACTGAGGTATATTATTACCTGATCAAAGAAATAGATGGGCCCAATATCCAAAGATTTGGCTTCAGTAAAGTCTTCCATTCTGCCATGAGACCTAAGAAGGAGAAATTAGAACTCTGAAGACAAGTTATCATGTTTATAGGTGATTTTTCAAAGCACTTTACACTTTGAAAGTTTAGATGTTGTATTTTCAATGAAATGTAAAAAAATTTGGGGTGGGAAATGCAACTGTTCTTTTATCTCTATCTTTGCTTCATAGGCTATCAACTTGACATAGATGCAATCAGAAGGATTGCATGCTATGGGCAAACAAAGCAATAGCACATCCCTGCCAAGTATCTTCACCTGGGCACTACTGACATTTTGGGCCATATAATTCTTTGTGGTAAGAAGCTACCTTGAACATTGTAAGATGTTTAGCAGCATCTCTGGTGTCTACCTACTAGACACCAGTAGCATACCCTCCCAGTTATGGCAACAAAAAGTGTTCCCTGACACTGTCAAATATCTCTTGGGGATCAAAACTGCCCCTGGTTGTGAATGGCTGTGCCAATGCAATGGCCAGGGAAAAAGGTTTGACAGGGAAGGAACTGGTTAAGATAATTAACACTGCTGATGACAGGGCCATTTATAGCAATGCCATTCAAAATATGGCCTCTGGAGGCGGGGCCTCAGGATCACCTGGGACCTTGTTAGAAATGCCAATCCTCACTCAGACCTCATGTATAGCGTATCAGAATCTCCAGAGGTGGCATCTAAGAACCGGTGGTTGAACAAGCCCTCCAGGTGATTCTGAAAAATGCCTAAGTTTGGGAAGCATGGACTAAGAGGACACATTTTACCTAGTAGGCTGTGAAAACCCACTTGTGACTGGGGGCAGTGGGAGGGAGTCTGGGGCTGGCTAAACCATAGCTAACTGGCCTAATGGATTTGTAGTAGAAGGATGAAGGAGCACACAGTGGAGGACTGAGTAGCAGCAACAACATCAATGGACTGGGAAATGGGATGGACTGAGGATCATTAGCTATTACTATTATTAATAAAGAAAAATTTCAGAGGCCCAGATTGGATTAGCCCATCCTTTAAGTAGGAGAATGTCTTTAAAATGAAGATGTGAAGGACAGCAAAACTCCTATTTATCTACACATCTCCATCTCATTGTCCTGCCACTGTAGCTGAAGATTCTACTTTAAGTGAATCCAGTATCTCAAAAATCCTTGGTTAAAATGTAAAAATACAGGCATTTATGTTGTAACATGTTATGTACATTCATGAGAAACCTTATGTCTTGCAATATTTTGCACTAGAAATAATAGGGCTTATGGGAAAAACAGGGTTATGGTGCACCACTTAAAATCCATGCTACTTTGGAACCAGAGCACAAAAAAATCACACGCCAGTAATTGGCACCTGAGGAGAAACTTAAACGACCCTGGCAGGCGCTTATAGCAGAAGCTGCTTCAGGGATATATTTTTTTTAAAATGTTAAGAGTAGAAATTCAAACTGATGGGTACTGAAATAATGTAGATGAAGTAGAGCTCCTTGCCAGTGGGGTTGCTTTAAGGCATGCACAGAGAGAAGTGAAACCTGCTACAATGTGAGAGAGTACCTTTCTGGGGAGGCATCCTGGGTACTAGTGCTCATTTTTTATTTTTTATTTTTTTTAAGAGTTGAAAGATTTCTTGCCTGTGTCGCAGCTGAGCTGAAGGCCTTTTCCCACCCTAATAAAGGTTACAATTCTATTCTGTGGCCTCCTTTCACTAGAAAAATCAAGTATGAAAATTTGAGGATGACAAATTCCATGCTATGCTGATATCAGTCTCTCATTTAATAATTATTAGTTAATTTGCTTTATAAAAACACAAATTGTGGTCAAGCATGCTACAGTTGACCCTTGAACAGCATGGGTTTGAACTGTATGAGTCTACTTATAATGCAGAGATTTTATAGTACTATAAATGTATTTTCTTCTTTTTCTTAACGTTTATTTATCGATTTTTGAGAGACAGCAAGCTAGCAGGGGAGGGGCAGAGAGACAGAATCCCAAGCAGGCTCCATGCTGCCAGCACAGAGACCAATGTGGGGCTCGAATTCATGAACAGTGAGATCATGACCTGAGCCAAAACCAAGAGTTGGATGCTTAACCAACTTAGCTACCCAGGTGCCCTCATAAATGTATTTTCTCCTTATGATTTTCTTAATAACATTTTCTTTTCTCTAGCTTACTTTATTGTAAGAATACAGTATATAATATATACAACCTACAAAATAAGTATTGATCAATTATTTATGTTATTGATAAGGCTTCAGGTCAATAGTAGGCTATTAGTTAAGCTTTGAGGAGTAAAAAGTTGTAGGTGGATTTTCAGTTGTGTCGGGGGTCAGTGCCCTTACCCCCAGTGTTGTTCAAAGGTCAACTGCAGTTGATCAATGAATTAGAACTGAGTCTAGAAATAAGCCCTCACATCTATTGTTAATTAATTTTTGGCAAAGGTGCCACAATAATTCAATGAAAGAAAGAATAGTCTTTTCAGCACATGGTAATGAGACAACTGGATATCTACATACAAAAGAATGAAATTAGATCCCTACATCACACCATATACAAAAATCAATTCAAGGGGTGCCTGGGTGGCTCAGTAGATTAAGTATCTGACTCCTAATTTCAGCTCAGGTCATCATCTCACCCTATACTGGCTCTGCTCTGATAGTGTGGAGTCTGCTTGGGATTCTCTCTCTCCCCTCTCTTTGTCCCTCCTATGCACACATGTGCTCTCTCTCTCTCTCAAAACAAACAAATAAACTCTAAAAAATCAAAATGAATCAGAGAATGGGAAAAATAATTGCAAAGCATACCCTATGTAATAAGAATCTAGTATCTAGAATATATAAAGAACTCTTAAATTCAACAAAAAGACAAAAGATGAATGACTCAATTTAAAAATGGACCAAAGATTTGGAAAAACATTTCTCCAAAGAATATATGCAAATAGCCCATAACACATGAAAAGATGCTCACCATCATTAGTAATTAGCTAAATTACAATCAAAACCACTACATACCTATTGGGATGATTATAGTTTAAAAAAAGACAATAATAAGTGTTGACAACATATGGAGAAATTAGAAACCTCATACATAGCTGGTAGGACTGTATAATGCTGCAGTTGCTTTTGAAAATAGTCTGGTAGTTCATCAAAATGTTGAACATAGAATTATCCCATATGACTCAGCACTTGTACTCCTAGATATATATCCAAGAGAAATGAAAACATATATGTCCATACTAAAACTTGTACAGGAATGTTCATAGTAGCATTATTCATAATAGCTAAAAAAATAGCAACAACATAAATGTCTATTAATTGATGGGTGAAAAATATTCTATAATTAAATAGTAGTAATATATTAAAAACTACAGAATTATACCCTTAAAATGATGAATCTGTGACATGTAAATTACCATTTTTAAAAAAAGAGTACCCAAAAGTCTCTGCCAGTTCCAACTTCTACCCATAACAACCTAAAGATATCAAATTCCAAAGTTCAAGCCCTCAAAAATATCTGAGTGCCTTAAAAAGTACCAACCTTCTGTCTCACCAGTTGCTGCAATTTTCAGACCCAAGGAATATTAGAGATCTGTTGGTTCTGACTCCAAAATAACTTTGTACCAGAGTTCCGTTCAGAACTTCAAGACCAACTGATTCCATTCATGTCTTTTATTTTGGTTATCCTCAGTCACTGGAAATGTAAACTTGGAATTTCTGGATTAAGAGAGCCAGTTGAGCACCAAGTCGTCTACATTCTGGAATTTATATAAAGTTAGAATGTCTTTATTTATAATTACCGGAAATTTAACAACACAGAAATATGGTATCTCATATGTTTGGAGGTAGAATAAGTAGCCTATGGATTCCAATTCAGTGGCTGAATGACATCACCAAGGATCCAGCATCATCCCATCTTTCTGTTCTGTGTTCTTCAGATTTCATCCCCAAGGATCATTTTCAGCTTTGAAAACACCTAAAAGAAGGGACCATATTTTCTTTTGTGTTTTTTTTTTTTTAACTTAGGAAACGTTTTCCAGATGTTGTCAATGGGTTTTTCGTTTTAAAATATTTATTTATTTATTACCTATATATTTATATTAAAAAATTTTTTGAGAGGCACCCGGGTGGCTCAGTCAGTTAAGTGTCCGACTCTTGGTTTCAGCTCAGGTCGTGATCTCGCAGTTCGCGGGTTCAAGCCATGCCTCGGGCTCTGCACTAACAACATAGTAGCATTATTCATATGACATATGACATATCATATAACAGAGCCTGCTTAGGATTCTCTCTCCTCTTTTTCTCTCTTTCTCTAATAAGTAAATAAACTTAAAAAAATTTTTTTGAGTATAGCTGACAATGTTACATTACTTCTAGGTGTACAACATAGTGATTCAACATCTTTATACACTATGCAGTGCTCACCCCAAGTGTAGCTGCCATCTGTCACCATACAATGCTATTACAATATCACTGACAATATGTATTCCCTATACTGTACCCTTTTATTTTTTTAAATTTTTTAAAGATTTTATTTTTAAGTAATCTCTACTTCCGATTGAGACTTGAACTTACAACCTCAAGATCAAGAATTGCATGCTCCAGTGATCAAGCCAGCCATGTGCTGCTATACCTTTCATTCCCAGGACTGATTAATTTCATAACTGGAAGCCTGTATCTCCCACTCCTCTTCACCCATTTTGGCCATTCCTTCCACCCGCCTTCCCTCTGGCAACCTTCAGTTTGTTCTGTTTATTCATTTGCTTTGTTTTTTAGATTCTACATATGAGTGAAATCATATGGTATTTCTTTTTCTCAGTCTGACTTATTTCGCTTAGTTTAATATCCTCCAGGTCCATCCATGTTGTTGCAAATGGCAAGATCTCATCCTTTTTGTGGCTGCATCACATTCCACTGCATGTGTATGTGTGTATGTGTGTGTGTGTGTATACACATATGTCAATAAACATTTAGGTTGCTTCCATATCTTGGCTATTTTATTTATTTTTTAACATCACTTTTTTTTAGTTAATTATTTAATTTTAAAATTTACACCCAAGTTAGTTACCATATAGTACAACAAAGATTTCAGGTGTAGATTCTTTAATGCCCCTTACCCATTTAGCCCATCACCCCCTCCCACAACCCCTACAAGCAACCCTTTGCTTGTTCTCTATATTTAAGAGTCATTTATGTTTTGTCCCCCTCCCTGTTTTTATATTATTTTTGCTTCCCTTACCTTGTGTTCAACTGCTCTGTGTCTTAAAGTCCTCATATGAGTGAAGTCATATGATATTTGTCTTTCTCTGACTGACTAATTTCACATAGCATAATACCCTCCAGTTCCATCCACGTAGTTGCAAATGGCAAGACTTCATTCTTTTTGATTGCCAAGTAATACTCCATTGTATATATATACCACATTTTCTTTATCCATTCATCTGCCGATGGACATCTGGGCTCTTTCTATACTTTGGCTATTGTTGATAGCACTGCTATTAACATTGGGGTGCATGTGCCCCTTCGAAATAGCACACCTGTATCCTTTGGATAAATACTTAGTAGTGCAATTGCTGGGTCATAGGGTAGTTCTATTTTTAATTTTTTTGAGGAATCTTCATACTATTTTCCAGAGTGGCTGCACCAGCTTGCATTCCCACCAGCAATGCAAAAGAGATCCTCTTTCTCCACATCCTCACCAACATCTGTTGTTGCCTGAGTTGTTAATGTTAGTCATTCTGACAGGTGTGAGGTGGTATCCAATATGGTTTTGATTTGTATTTCCCTAATGATGAGTGATGTTGAGCATTTTTTCATGTGTTGGTTGGCCATCTGGATGTCTTCTTTGGAGAAGTGTCTATTCATGTCTTTTGCCCATTTCTTCACTGGATTATTTGTTTTTTGGGTGTTGAGTTTGATAAATTCTTTTTTTTTTTTTTTTTTTTTTTTTTCTGAAATTTATTGACAAATTGGTTTCCATACAACACCCAGTGCTCATCCCAAAAGGTGCCCTCCTCAATACCCATCACCCACCCTTTCCTCCCTCCCACCCCCCATCAACCCTCAGTTTGTTCTCAGTTTTTTACAGTCTCTTATGCTTTGGCTCTCTCCCATTCTAACCTCTTTTTTTTTTTTTTTCCTTCCCCTCCCCCATGGGTTCCTGCCAAGTTTCTCAGGATCCACATAAGAGTGAGACCATATGGTATCTGTCTTTCTCTGTATGGCTTATTTCACTTAGCATCACACTCTCCAGTTCCATCCACGTTGCTACAAAAGGCCATATTTCATTTTTTCTCATTGCCATGTAATATTCCATTGTGTATATAAACCACAATTTCTTTATCCATTCATCAGTTGATGGACATTTAGGCTCTTTCCATAATTTGGCTATTGTTGAGAGTGCTGCTATGAACATTGGGGTACAAGTGGCCCTATGCATCAGTGCTCCTGTATCCCTTGGATAAATTCCTAGCAGTGCTATTGCTGGGTCATAGGGTAGGTCTATTTTTAATTTTCTGAGGAACCTCCACACTGCTTTCCAGAGCGGCTGCACCAATTTGCATTCCCACCAACAGTGCAAGAGGGTTCCCGTTTCTCCACATCCTCTCCAGCATCTATAGTCTCCTGATTTGTTCATTTTGGCCACTCTGACTGGCGTGAGGTGATACCTGAGTGTGGTTTTGATTTGTATTTCCCTGATAAGGAGCGACGCTGAACATCTTTTCATGTGCCTGTTGGCCATCCGGATGTCTTCTTTAGAGAAGTGTCTATTCATGTTTTCTGCCCATTTCTTCACTGGGTTATTTGTTTTTCGGGTGTGGAGTTTGGTGAGCTCTTTATAGATTTTGGATACTAGCCCTTTGTCCGATATGTCATTTGCGAATATCTTTTCCCATTCCGTTGGTTGCCTTTTAGTTTTGTTGGTTGTTTCCTTTGCTGTGCAGAAGCTTTTTATCTTCATAAGGTCCCAGTAATTCACTTTTGCTTTTAATTCCCTTGCCTTTGGGGATGTGTCGAGTAAGAGATTGCTACGGCTGAGGTCAGAGAGGTCTTTTCCTGCTTTCTCCTCTAAGGTTTTGATGGTTTCCTGTCTCACATTTAGGTCCTTTATCCATTTTGAGTTTATTTTTGTGAATGGTGTGAGAAAGTGGTCTAGTTTCAACCTTCTGCATGTTGCTGTCCAGTTCTCCCAGCACCATTTGTTAAAGAGGCTGTCTTTTTTCCATTGGATGTTCTTTCCTGCTTTGTCAAAGATGAGTTGGCCATACGTTTGTGGGTCTAGTTCTGGGGTTTCTATTCTATTCCATTGGTCTATGTGTCTGTTTTGGTGCCAATACCATGCTGTCTTGATGATGACAGCTTTGTAGTAGAGGCTAAAGTCTGGGATTGTGATGCCTCCTGCTTTGGTTTTCTTCTTCAAAATTCCTTTGGCTATTCGGGGCCTTTTGTGGTTCCATATGAATTTTAGGATTGCTTGTTCTAGTTTCGAGAAGAATGCTGGTGCAATTTTGATTGGGATTGCATTGAATGTGTAGATAGCTTTGGGTAGTATTGACATTTTGACAATATTTACTCTCCCAATCCATGAGCAGGGAATGTCTTTCCATTTCTTTAAATCTTCTTCAATTTCCTTCAGAAGCTTTCTATAGTTTTCAGCATACAGATCCTTTACATCTTTGGTTAGATTTATTCCTAGGTATTTTATGCTTCTTGGTGCAATTGTGAATGGGATCAGTTTCTTTATTTGTCTTTCTGTTGCTTCATTGTTAGTGTATAAGAATGCAACTGATTTCTGTACATTGATTTTGTATCCTGCAACTTTGCTGAATTCCTGTATCAGTTCTAGCAGACTTTTGGTGGAGTCTATCGGATTTTCCATGTATAATATCATGTCATCTGCAAAAAGCGAAAGCTTGACTTCATCTTTGCCAATTTTGATGCCTTTGATTTCCTTTTGTTGTCTGATTGCTGATGCTAGAACTTCCAGCACTATGTTAAACAGCAGCGGTGAGAGTGGGCATCCTTGTCGTGTTCCTGATCTCAGGGAAAAAGCTTTCAGTTTTTCCCCGTTGAGGATGATGTTAGCTGTGGGCTTTTCATAAATGGCTTTTATGATCTTTAAGTATGTTCCTTCTATCCCGACTTTCTCAAGGGTTTTTATTAAGAAAGGGTGCTGGATTTTGTCGAAGGCCTTTTCTGCATCGATTGACAGGATCATATGGTTCTTCTCTCTTTTTTTGTTAATGTGATGTATCACGTTGATTGATTTGCGAATGTTGAACCAGCCCTGCATCCCAGGAATGAATCCCACTTGATCATGGTGAATAATTCTTTTTACATGCCGTTGAATTCGATTTGCTAGTATCTTATTGAGAATTTTTGCATCCATATTCATCAGGGATATTGGCCTGTAGTTCTCTTTTTTGACTGGGTCTCTGTCTGGTTTAGGAATCAAAGTAATACTGGCTTCATAGAATGAGTCTGGAAGTTTTCCTTCCCTTTCTATTTCTTGGAATAGCTTGAGAAGGATAGGTATTATCTCTGCTTTAAACGTCTGGTAGAACTCCCCTGGGAAGCCATCTGGTCCTGGACTCTTATTTGTTGGGAGATTTTTGATAACCGATTCAATTTCTTCGCTGGTTATGGGTCTGTTCAAGCTTTCTATTTCCTCCTGATTGAGTTTTGGAAGCGAGTGGGTGTTCAGGAATTTGTCCATTTCTTCCAGGTTGTCCAATTTGTTGGCATATAAGTTTTCATAGTATTCCCTGATAATTGTTTGTATCTCTGAGGGATTGGTTGTAATAATTCCATTTTCATTCATGATTTTATCTATTTGGGTCATCTCCCTTTTCTTTTTGAGAAGCCTGGCTAGAGGTTTGTCAATTTTGTTTATTTTTTCAAAAAACCAACTCTTGGTTTCGTTGATCTGCTCTACAGTTTTTTTAGTTTCTATATTGTTTATTTCTGCTCTGATCTTTATTATTTCTCTTCTTCTGCTGGGCTTAGGCTGCCTTTGCTGTTCTGCTTCTAGTTCCTTTAGGTGTGCTGTTAGATTTTGTATTTGGGATTTTTCTTGTTTCTTGAGATAGGCCTGGATTGCAATGTATTTTCCTCTCAGGACTGCCTTGGCTGCGTCCCAAAGCGTTTGGATTGTTGTATTTTCATTTTCGTTTGTTTCCATATATTTTTTAATTTCTTCTCTAATTGCCTGGTTGACCCACTCATTCGTTAGTAGGGTGTTCTTTAACCTCCATGCTTTTGGAGGTTTTCCAGACTTTTTCCTGTGGTTGATTTCAAGCTTCATGGCATTGTGGTCTGAAAGTAAGCATGGTATAATTTCAATTCTTGTAAACTTATGAAGGGCTGTTTTGTGACCCAGTATATGATCTATCTTGGAGAATGTTCCATGTGCACTCGAGAAGAAAGTATATTCTGTTGCTTTGGGATGCAGAGTTCTAAATATATCTGTCAAGTCCATCTCATCCAATGTCTCATTCAGGGCCCTTGTTTCTTTATTGACCGTGTGTCTAGATGATCTATCCATTTCTGTAAGTGGTGTATTAAAGTCCCCTGCAATTACCACATTCTTATCAATAAGGTTGCTTATGTTTATGAGTAATTGTTTTATATATTTGGGGGCTCCGGTATTCGGTGCATAGACATTTATAATTGTTAGCTCTTCCTGATGGATAGACCCTGTAACTATTATATAATGTCCTTCTTCATCTCTTGTTACAGCCTTTAATTTAAAGTCTAGTTTGTCTGATATAAGTATGGCTACTCCAGCTTTCTTTTGGCTTCCAGTCGCATGATAAATAGTTCTCCATCCCCTCACTCTCAATCTAAAGGTGTCCTCAGGTCTAAAATGAGTCTCTTGTAGACAGCAAATAGATGGGTCTTGTTTTTTTATCCATTCTGATACCCTATGTCTTTTGGTTGGCGCATTTAATCCATTTACATTCAGTGTTATTATAGAAAGATACGGGTTTAGAGTCATTGTGATGTCTGTATGTTTTATGCTTATAGTGATGTCTCTGGGACTTTGTCTCACAGGGTCCCCCTTAGGATCTCTTGTAGGGCTGGTTTAGTGGTGACAAATTCCTTCAGTTTTTGTTTGTTTGGGAAGACCTTTATCTCTCCTTCTATTCTAAATGACAGACTTGCTGGATAAAGGATTCTTGGCTGCATATTTTTTCTGTCTAGCACCCTGAAAATCTCTTGCCAATTCTTTCTGGCCTGCCAAGTTTCAAAAGAGAGATCAGTCACGAGTCTTATAGGTCTCCCTTTATATGTGAGGGCACGTTTACCCCTTGCTGCTTTCAGAATTTTCTCTTTATCCTTGTATTTTGCCAGTTTCACTATGATATGTCGTGCAGAAGATCGATTCAAGTTACGTCTGAAGGGAGTTCTCTGTGCCTCTTGGATTTCAATGCCTTTTTCCTTCCCCAGTTCAGGGAAGTTCTCAGCTATGATTTCTTCAAGTACCCCTTCAGCACCTTTCCCTCTCTCTTCCTCCTCTGGGATACCAATTATGCGTATATTATTTCTTTTTAGTGTATCACTTAATTCTCTAATTTTCCCCTCATACTCCTGGATTTTTTTATCTCTCTTTTTTTCAGCTTCCTCTTTTTCCATAACTTTATCTTCTAGTTCACCTATTCTCTCCTCTGCCTCTTCAAGCCGAGCTGTGGTGGTTTCCATTTTGTTATGCATTTCGTTTAAAGCGTTTTTCAGCTCCTCGTGACTGTTCCTTAGTCCCTTGATCTCTGTAGCAAGAGATTCTCTGCTGTCCTGTATACTGTTTTCAAGCCCAGCGATTAATTTTATGACTATTATTCTAAATTCACTTTCTGTTATATTATTTAAATCCTTTTTGATCAGCTCATTAGCTGTTGTTATTTCCTGGAGATTCTTCTGAGGGGAGTTCTTCCGCTTGGTCATTTTGGATAGTCCCTGGCGTGGTGAGGACCTGCAGGGCACTTCCCCTGTGCTGTGGTGTATACCTGGAGTTGGTGGGCGGGGCCGCAGTCAGACCTGATGTCTGCCCCCAGCCCACCGCTGGGGCCACAGTCAGACTGGTGTGTGCCTTCTCTTCCCCTCTCCTAGGGGCGGGATTCACTGTGGAGTGGTGTGGCTCGTCTGGGCTACTTGCACCCTGCCAGGCTTGTGATGCTGGGGATCTGGCGTATTAGCTGGGGTGGGTAGGCAAGGTGCTCGGGGGCAGGAGGGGCAGGCTTAGATCGCTTCTCCTTAGGTGATCCACTTCAGGAGGGGCCCTGTGGCAGCGGGAGGGAGTCAGATCCGCTGCCGGAGGTTTGGCTCCGCCTAAGCGCTGAGTTGGGTGTTTGCGCGGAGCGAGCAAGTTCCCTGGCAGGAACCGGTTCCCTTTGGGATTTCGGCTGGGGGATGGGCGGGGGAAATGGCGCTGGCGAGCGCCTTTGTTCCCCACCAAACTGAGCTCTGTTGTCAGGGGGCTCAGCAGCTCTCCCTCCCTTTGTCCTCCAGCCTTCCCGCTTTCCGAGCAGAGCTGTTAATTTCTGACCTCCCAGACGCTAAGTCGCGCTTGCTGTCGGAACACAGTCCGCCCGGCCCCTCCGCTTTTGCAAGCCCGACTCGGGGGCTCTGCTTGGCCGGCGAGCCGCCCCTCCGCCCCGGCTCCCTCCCGCCAGTCCGTGGAGCGCGCACCGCCTCGCCGCCCTTCCTACCCTCTTCCGTGGGCCTCTCGTCTGCGTTTGGCTCCGGCGACTCTGTTCTGCTAATCCTCTGGCGGTTTTCTGGGTTATTTAGGCAGGTGTAGATGGAATCTAAGTGATCAGCAGGATGTGCGGTGAGCCCAGCGTCCTCCTAAGCCGCCATCTTCGAGTTTGATAAATTCTTTATAGATTTTGGATACTAACCCTTTATGTGATATGTCATTTGCAAATATCTTCTCCCATTCCTTTCCATACTGTTTTGCTGATTGTTTCCTTCTCTGTGCAGAAGCTTTTCATTTTGATGAGGTCCCAATACTTCAGTTTTGCTTTTGTTTCCCTTGCCTCTGGAGACGTGTTGAGTAAGAAGTTGCTGTGGCCCAGATCAACGAGGTTTTTACCTTTCTCCTCTAGGATTTTTATGGTTTCCTGTCTTACAAATAGGTCTTTCATCCATTTTAAGTTTATTTTTGTGTAAGGTTTAAGAAAGTAATCCAGTCTTCCCAGGACCATTTGCTAAAGAGACTGTCTTTATTCCATTGGATGTTCTTTCCTGCTTTGTCAAAGATTAGTTGGCCATACATTTGTGGGTCGATTTCTGGGTTCTCTGTTCTGTTCCATTGATCTGAGTGTCTGTTTTTGTGCCACAGATCTTGGCTATTTTAAATACTACTGCAATAAACATAAGGGTGTATACATCTTTTTGAATGGGTATTTTCATTTTCTTTGGGTAAATACCCAGTAGGGGAATTACTGGATCATATGGTATTTCTATTTTTAATTTTTTGGGGATCCTCCATACTGTTTCCCACAGTGGTTGTATCAGTTTACATTCCCACCAACAGTGCAGGAGAGTTCCTTTTTCTCCACATCCTTGCCAACACTTGTTTTTTATTGTGGTTTTTATTTTAGCAATTCTGATAGGTGTAAGGTAGTATTTCACTGCGGTTTTGATTTGCATTTTCTTGATATTCGTGATGTTGAGCATCTTTTCATGTGTCTGTTGACCACCTGTGTATCTGCTTTGGGAAAATATCTATTCAGATCCTCTATTTCTTAATCGGATTGTTTGTTTTTTTGGTGTTGAGTTGTATAGTTCTTTATATATTTTGGATATTAGTCCCTTATTTAATATATCATTTACAAATATCTTCTACCATTCAATGGTTTTTCTTCATGTCTCATTGACCAAAATTGTGACACATGTCCTTCCTAAACAAGTCACAGGAAGGATCAGAATTGTTGTGTATTAGCTTAGCCCAATCAGGGTGTACCCTGGAGGATACATTCATCTGGTCAGGCACATGGTTAGGCAAAGACAACTGACCAAAAGCAGGGTTATGTTAGCAAGGAAAAAACGAAAATGAATTCTGGGTAGACTTCCAACAGTGTCCATTACAGGCATCCAATGTCTATGGTTAGGTTTTTCATCCATTCACATTAAAGCAAAACTTCCCAGTTGGCAAAGCTCTGCCCATGGACATAGAAGTCACAGTTCTCCCACTGCATTATTGTAAAATACGAACACTAAGCAACACCCTTCAGACATGTAAGGAAAATGTCCAACATGAAAATGTAAGATCATAATAAAGAATTCTACTTTCAATCATGATAAAGCAACTGATACTGGATATAAGACTTTCCACCAAAAACAACCATCAAACTAGGCAAAATAAATGTTTTTAGACATTGATCAATAGGAAACACAGAACTATTATCCCTACAAAAGAGAAACAAATGAACAAGCTTCAGGATTGCAGTGGCTTTTGTCTGGGGGCACTTTCCACTGGAAAGGCCAAATAAAGCATGGTGGTGTATCTGAGCTGAGGAGATGGAGACCAGATATCATTGAGAAGGAAGTTGCACAGAGAAGTCTGCACAGGAAAAGACTCTGCAAGACTAGGCAAAGGGCAACTATTAGGAAGAGAACAACTATGGAGAAACTATGGGTTGAACAATGATCAGAGGTTGAACTGGAATGGGAGATGTTGGTGTTCCAACCAACCACAGTGGAAAGGTCTATTTAACTATCCGAGAAATTTAGTAGACATCCCAGAAAGCCTAGGTTTTATGAATGGGGTTAAACTAGCACTACAGTAGCATACTTCATGAAAAATATAATAACATAAACGTTATTTAAACTTTTTCTAGTAACCTCTTGGAAAAAAAGTAAAAAAGTAAACAAAATTAATGTAAATAAAATATTTTACCCAATATGTCCAAAAATGATCATTTCAACACAGAAAATTATTAATGAGATAGTTTACAATCTTTTTCATACTAAGTCTTTGAAATTCAGTGTTCATTTTACACTTACAGCACACTTCAATTTTGACTAGTCACATTTCAATTATTTAACAGCCCTATGTGGTTAGTGGATTTCGTATTGAACACTGGTGTCCTAGAGTAAGGGGTACTCTAGCTCTAAAAACAAAACTTAAAAGCAAACCTTGAAAGTATCACACTGAGATGCAAGTAAATTAACTATTTTAGCAATATTCAATACTCCACCATGAAAGAGAATAAAAGTCTTTCAGAGTAGTGTCTGTAGTTTCTAGCCTAAGATAGCAAATTACAAGACATGAGAATTGGAAAATGTGACTCTCGACCAGGAGAAAAAATTGTAAATTCAGAAATGAAAGAGATGACGAAAATAGGGGATAAGGACTTAAAAGTAGCTATTATGTGTTTAAATATTTAAAGGAAAACATAAATGTAGTAAGGCAACAAATAGAAAATCTCAATAGAGAAATGGAAACTATAAAAAAAGAACAAAATGGAAATTCTAGAACTGAAGAAAATAGTATCTGAAATGAAAAGGTAACCAGATAAGCTTCATCAGAATTAGACACTATAAAAGTAACCTTGAAGGCATAGCAATGAAACCATCCAAACTGAAGCAAAAGAGAAAAAAAAAATCAAAATCAACCAAATAAGACAATTTCAAGTTGTCTGATTCTGTGTCTGGTGAGGTCCAGCTTCCTGGTGTATAGACAGCTGTGTCCTCACATAGTGGAAGGGGCAAGGGACCTCTTTGGAGCCTCTTTTATAAGAATACTAATCCTAATCATGAGGGCTCATTACAACCTCATTCACAATATATTCCTAGTTCAACTCAGCCCACCTTGATCTTCAACACTAAAATAACCCTCAGTTCTTTTACAAGTAGTAGGGAACCATGATCAGGAGAGATGGGAAGAGGGAGTCTATGAATGGTACTGTCATTTGTCCTCCAGTATTTCATGTAGTTTTTATCTTTCGTTTATGAACTCTTAATATTGATTCCTATGTATCCCTGACTAATAAACACTTGACACTTCCATGTAGGTAATGATACTCCTGACATTTTGGCCATAGGAATATTTCTTGGAACCATATATGTCTTTCCCAAAGTTCAGCCTAAATACATGCATGCTACATAGAGATTATGGGGAAGGTAAAGTTCTATTATTAAGTATCTATTCTCCAGTTACAAAAAGAGATAATAATATGTTTGAAGACAAAAGGTAACCTAGGATGTTGTTGGACAGAACTAAAATAGGAAAGGAATTATACCAGAGTACGTGGCAACAGAGCCACATGTAATTTCAAGAAACACTCTCTCTAGAACAAAAGAGAACACTGCAAGAGTCACTAATAAAGTAAGTTTGGGATAAAGGATCCTTTGCTCTTTGAGCTGGCGTTCAGGATAGTGCATCCCAATCTCTTGTGAGGATCCCTCTTTTGGTGCTAACAAAATTGCTGTCACTAAAGTTACCAGTAGCCTCCTGATAGCTAAAATCAATGCTCTAGTTTGAGACTTCATACTACTTAATCTTTCTTCAGCAGTTGATATAGTTGACCAAACTTTTATTCTGTAAACCCTTTTTTTCTCCTTATTTCTATGTGATTATTCTCTAAAGCATTTTCTCCTTCTTGTCCTATTATTTCTTTGTACTTTTTTTAACAGAATTTTCCACTCTTGTTTGTTGTAAACAAAATCCTCAAACATTAGTGTCCTTCTGGGTTGTTGTTTTGGGTCCTGTTCTCTTCTCCCTGAATTACCTCATTCATAGCCTTCTACCCAAGTCCTAATAACTCACATGTCTATATCTCCAGACCCATATTTCTAACTGACTACTAGATATCTTTGTCTGGGTGCTCTGCAGGCATCTCAAACTTAAAATGCCCAATGCTTATCTTCCCCTCCAACTCCTACAAAACCTCCTCCTCCTCCTTTATTCCCTATCTCAGAGAGTGGTACCACTATCCACCCAGGAACCCAAGCCAGAAACCTGGGTGTGATCCTCAACTTCTACCTCTCCACATTTAATGGACCATTAAGTTCTTTTAAATCTATGTTCAAAATGTTTCTGCAATCCAACCTCTCCTCTCTTGCCCCCCAACAGCCTTCTGTAAGTTCTTATCAATACTGTTATCAACAATAACATCTTAGCAAGTCTCCTCTACTACAAGGCTCTGTCATTTCCAATGTTTTCTTTAGAATAGAGGCCATTAGACTTAGAGATCTCACTGTTCAGAAAAGTCTAAAAAATGGTTTTGAGAACTGACATAGTATGGTTTTCTTTTTTTAAAAATTTTGTCAGGGCACAAAACCCAACATCATCATCTACTCTCACTACCATTTCATAGTAATTTAAAAGACTATTCAACTTCAAAAAATAGAAAGTACCATACCCTCGTTGAAAACAGTTCTTTAAATATATTTGCCTTTTTATTTTATTTTTTAAGTTTATTTATTTTGAGAGAGAGTGAGAAAGAACAAGTGTGTGAGCCAGGGAGGGCCAGAGAGAGAGGGAAGAAAGAGAATGCCAACCAGGCTCTGTGCTGTGAGTTCACAGCCTGACAGGCTTGATCTCACAAACCATGAGATCGTGACCTAAGCAGAAATCAAGAGTCAGACACTTAGCCGACCCCTATTTGGCTTTTTAAATGAAACCGTTTATTGGATGGCAACCATTGCTCTAGAATTTAGACCGCCATCACAGTGATCTTTAGCTAGCTTGAAAATCTCTGTGTTACATAACCATTTAAATTTATCCATATAATCTACATGCATATCCTTTTCTGGCTTTTAATGGCACATAGTAATCATTTTATTTACATGTTATTGACATGTCTATTATGGCTTTCTATTTTAGACTTTTTTCTAAAATAATAAACTTTAACATCCCTGTGACATATCACCTTCAGGCCTTACAATACAAGCTATCCTCTAGGGTAACATAAAAGGCCCTTTACAATCTAGTTGTAATTTACTCCTCAGCAAGAACTTACCATAAACATTCCATATTCTTTCATGCCTTTATGCCAGTGGCTCTCAGCTGGGAATAACTCCCTGCACCCTTCTATAAGAAGGCATTTGGCAATGTCTGTGTTATGATCTGAATTTTATTCCCCCCCCAAATTCACATGTTGAAGCCCTAACCTCTATGTGACTGCACTTGGAGACTGGCATGTGTGTGTGTGTATATATATATATATATATACACACACACACACACACACACACACGGCATATGCATGTATATGCCATGTCATCTATAGATTTTTAAAGAGTTATATCACGTTTTAAACATAAAGATATGAAAAAAATATCCTTACCCTTAACATTAAGAAATCAAGCCTTCTCAATTTTTTTCCTAATATATTTCTTGCTAACCCATTGCCAGAGGTCAATAAAACATAAGAGTGCCTTAGGATATCTAGGCCATCAAATGATCCAGACAAATGTAAAATTTCTAGGAGCATGGCTTACTAACAGTAAAGTTAGCTAACATTTATCACTATTGTGTAAGACACTGTGCTACCATGAGTGCTTTCTCTCCATATTGAAATTTAATTTCCATATTCTATGCAGTACTATTATTATACTCATTTTAGAAATAAGGAAACGTATGTTAATGTTAATGTTAGTTAACACAAGTAAGAGAAGTGCAATTTGGAGAAATTAAGTGACTTGTTCAAAGCCATACCACTATCAAGGACTTCAAAATAAAAAGTAAGACTGGGGCTAAAATGTCCATTTTTTGAATCGAGGTTTTCTTAGCAAAAAATACATTTCTGGACAAAATAATAAATATGTCTTATTGTATCCAGGCACCTGGATGGCTCAGTCAGTAGACCATGTGAATCTTGACTTCAAGGTTGTGAGTTTGAGCCCCATGTTAGGTATAGAGATTACTTAAAAATCTTTAAAAAATATGTCTTATTATAATGCATTGACCTTATAAATGGAAAAGTATCTCCCTAAGGAAAAAATACATTTTTATCTGCTTATCTAGTTAGCCATCTGAGACAAAATTACTTCATGTAGCCAGCTAGGAAAAATATTTTAGCCTGTACTGGTATTGAGTTACATTATTTACTTAGATTCTTAGTTCTCTTAGATTCTTTGAGATTTCAACATTTCTCATTCCTTTATCCTATTCAATTTCCTCTTGTAGAGAAACTAAATGAAGAAAAATGATGGAAATAAGGAGTGTAACAGGCTATTATTTTAAGTACTTACTCAGTTATCTCAAACTCTGGAATTTCCTGGAAAACAATCATCCAACAAATATCGACTACCATACTGTTGAGATATATATTGTTTTTATACAACTACCTTGAAGTTTAGTTTTCTTGCTTCTTTTCAGGAAAAAAAGGGGGAGAAGTAGAGTACAATCCCTTTCCAACAAAGAAACAGTATTTTGTCTTATTGCATTTTAGTAGCTTATTTTTTTAAGTGAACAAATTTTATTTTGACGTTGATAATTCTGTCAACCTATACCAGCACCCCTTTGTGAAAATTCATTTATCAGCCCTACAGTTTCTGTCCTCCAGGATCCTGTGTCTCCTCAACTGGGTCTGAGATAGTAGCCACAGTACAAGTATTCCCAGAATTTACAGAAAAACCGGGAAGATTTACAAAAAAATTTTGGAGGCATTTTGACGTAGCAGTATTACTTATAAGGATGTTAAAAAATCTTCTGCAGTAGCCTTGCACCTCAAAAGGGTGAGCTTTGATTTCTCCTGAGCCTAGTCACATCCTTGCCCCTAGTCTGAATATCTTCTAGACTGTTTTAAAATTCCTCACCTTTGTGATAGATTAGCTTGGAATAGAAAAGAATTAAATGACTTAAGTATTAGCATAAGTATTATTTTATTCTTATTTAGTTAAATTTTTGTCTCACTGAATGCTACACTTTCTTGAGGGTACAGATTTGTCCTTCATTTTTTTATTGCCCATCAAGAAAAATTATTTCTAACCTACAATCAATAAATGTTTACTGATTTGAAATTTCAATCGGGAAGGCAGAATACAGAATTATTTAACTTTTGGTGCCTGATGCCTGTTTGGATTCTATTCACTTGCTGTGTGACCTAAGTTCACAAAACTTTCTAATTTCCTCAACTCAGAAGCGGATAAAATGAGAAAATAAAGTACTTGGAGCTTTTAAAGTGCTATTGATACAATGACTATTTCCTGAGCTCAGACTATGCTTTAGCTTAGAGGTAGGTGCCGGTGACAGAACACAAAATACACAGGGTGTTCTCTTCAGAGCCCAAGGTAGTTGGGGAGACAGACATAAACCAATTTATCAAACATATTATGTAATTACAAATAGCCATGAAAGGTTAAGAATTCAACGAGAGGTTGT
This sequence comes from Prionailurus bengalensis, assembly GCF_016509475.1. Lineage (NCBI taxonomy): Eukaryota > Metazoa > Chordata > Mammalia > Carnivora > Felidae > Prionailurus > Prionailurus bengalensis. The sequence goes on from NC_057358.1 coordinate 116,687,249, forward strand.
AAAAGCAGGGCCTGATTTAGATTACCGAGAAGAGTCTCAGAGGGAGTGGCATTTCAGCTGAAATTTGAAGGATGAGGAGAGTCTCTTATTTCCTCACCTCCCTCTCATTCCTCAACTCTCTGGAGTCCTCCTTCCATCTCTCACTATCTAAGTAGCTGTTGCAAAGGTCACCAATGTCTTCCATGTTACTATATACAACTGACATTTTTCAGTCCTCTTACTTGACTTCCTTAGCAGCACTCTGCGGTTAATCACTCCCTCCGTGAAACGCTGTTTTCCCTTGCCTTCTCTAATAATAAACGCCTCTTCAGTCTCCTTTGCAGGTTCATCACCGTAAGTGCTTGGACAGCCTCGTCGTGAACTGTAACTGTGAAAAACAACGCAGTCCTTCTGAGTCCTAAAAAAAAAAAAAAAAAGTGTACAAGTGAACACATTTTGGGGCCCTCTTCTCGCTTTCGGCACGCTTCATAAATCCGCTAATATGACTTTTCGGTTTCAGCACAGACGTCCCTCTCTCTTGAGGGCTGGGCAAGCACAGGCATTCAATGTGCCCGGGGAATGCCCGGGGACAAAAAAGGTGTATGAGGCAGCCCCACTAGCACTTCAGCAGCCACAGTCCAGCGCTCCTCCGCAGCCTCGCCCAACACCCTTTCGCGCGCGATTCGCGCCGTCGAGTCCTCCGACATCCCAGCATTCCCTGCGCTCCTACCATCGAGAGCAGCTTCCGGCGTCGCTCGTGTGGGTGGGTGAAGAAGGAGCGGGCCCTCGCCGCCCTGTCTCACTGTCTCGCGCTCTCTCGGGCAACATGGCGGGTGTGGAGGAGGCAGCGTCCTCCGGGAGCCACCTGAATGGCGACCTGGATCCAGACGACAGAGAAGAGGGAGCTGTCTCTACGGCTGAGGAGGCAGCCAAGAAAAAAAGACGGAAGAAGAAGAAGAGTAAAGGGGCTGCCACAGGTAAAGGGAGTTTTGTATGTTCCCAGTCCCCGCCAGGGATTGCCGAACGGCTCGGCCCAGGCCCGGCAGGGGTGACAAGAGACTGGGGGACTCGGAACACTGCACTGGACTGATTCCCAGGACTGAGTGTGTGTTGAAATCGGACTACAGATTCCCAATCCCGGGGGGAGGCGGCTTCTCTTTAGCTGGGACTAGAGAGTTGGTGGGGGTGGGGTGGGGGAGAAAAGGGTGCTTCAGCCTGTGGTGAGGTAGTTCTGGGGTTGCTGGGCCCTTATAATTGCCAGAACTCAGCTCCCACCCATACATACCGTGCAACGAACTTGAAGCTGTGCACAGGGCCCAGCTCTACTACCCTCCTCGCGGTGTGCCTTCCTCAAAAATCCGTTCTGACCCGGACTGTCGCCTCTTTGCTGAAGCAACCTGGAGCATATTTTCGTCAAGGATAGGAGAGGAGTGGGCAAATCTTAGTGCCTTGACTGCGCCTCCCCCCACCTTCCTGGTTTACAGAAGGATTTTTGTTGCGGGCTGCCCTTCTGGGTGTGTGTATATGTGTGTTTGCCCACGCGCTCATGTCACTGAGTAGTAATTGCAGAATATATGGTAGTGGTGCGAATTTTCACCTGCCTCATCCCCTAGCATCACCAAGCTTCAAGGCTTTTAGGTGTGAATTATGATGCCATTTGCCGGCAGTCCAGATAGAATATTCTGTGGGTTGGAATTGAACTTCTTTAAATCCATTGGTAAGGTAAGGAAAACAGCTGAAAGTTTACACTTGGATTACATTATGAGTTAGGAACTTAAAATATTTTGAGAAGTCGGTGTTTTTGTTGTACGTGGTCCTTCATTTTAGGGAAAAAAATGTTGTACCTGTTTCTAAAATCAGCCACACAAAGATTGAGGGACCAATGGAGAGGCCACAAGTGATGAAGGTGAAGTTGAGACAGGTTGGAAAGGGTTAATCTATAGCTTTATGAAATTTTGATTAAATGGGAGTTGAAAAGGGAAAGTTGTGGGTGCTGAGAAACTTCAAGAGAAAGTTTAATCCCTGGACATAAGTCGGCTGTTCCTGGCTTTCGGATGAAATCCAAACTCTTCAGTTTGTCCATTCAGGTGTTCAGTAGACTGACCCTAATATATTTTTAGCAGTTGTATCTCTCAATATGAACCCTCTACAGTAGCCAGAATATCACTTCAGTATGTGCTAAGTGGGAATACTATCCCTTTATACACACAGCTATTGCTCCTACAGCTAGATTCTTGTAATCACTTGGGTGAGGTGGGGGGAGCTGGTCTTGTGCTGTTCAAGAATTTAGGTTTTTTAGTAATGGAATTATCTTTTCCTATTTGTTTTGATTTTACCCATCCTGGCTTGGCAACTTCTTCATGAAGATTTGAAGTTCCCAGTGTCTTGTACAAATCCTCCTCTTGCTAAGACCTTCAGCATTTACTACCTATCTTAAGTACCTGTTTGGTTAATAAAGTGTTTGCTGTAGTCAAATTGTTAAGTACTTTAAAAAGTGAAACAACTTAAGGCTAGGGACCAACTCACATTTTCTTTTATTGTTTAGTTACTAGTACAAAGAAGGTGTAATGGATAGTTTATTGAATGGACAATGCTACTTAGATGTGGCAGATTTTTGTTAAGTAAATTCGATTATGTTCACAATAACGTTTCTGTTTTTGTTTCCTGAATACTTATCAGACGGGAAAGGACTTGTGTGTTCTCCAGGATCCTTAGAACATATTCAAATTGGAAAGTATCTTTATTAGATTTGACTTATGTTATATTTGATCAGCAGGGCAACAGGAACCTGATAAAGAATCAGGAGCCTCAGTTGATGAGGTAGCAAGACAATTGGAAAGACAAGCATTGGAAGAGAAAGAAAGAGATGATGACGATGAAGGTAAATGGTAAATTTGATTTTTGTGGTTAGAAAAGCAAGAAAATATGATATTCTTTAAACAAAATCTGCTTGTGTCCATATAGTTTGTGATTCTCTCTGGTGTTTTACTTAATTAATTGACATTAAAGCCTCAATATCACAGATAAAAAAGAAAAGGTATTTATAAGTAACTCTTAAAAAGTGGGATAGGTTGAATGACTGCTCAAATAACACAGATCTCAACTTTTAAAAATGTACTTGGTAAAATACCAAGTAGTGGGTATCAAGATGAAATAAAAGGACTGTTTATTCAACTAACATTTATTGAGCAACTAATATGTACAAGGCGCTGTCTTAGAATACTTTCACATGTGTTCTCATTTTACCTTCACAAAACCAAGCAAAGTAGGTGCTCTTTTCAGGAAATAATAGTTATGTCATTTGCCCAGTGTGACACAGCTATGTGTAGAACCAAAAGTTTCAAACCTAGCACCTGATTCCAAGTCTATTCCTTTACTCTGTATGAAAGCTCCCTCTCTTTATTTTCAAAGACTATATGGAGTGCCTCTAAACTCTATTACAAATTTCCCAACCCTAGCTTCTTGCCGTATGTTGGTCCTATAAAATTTCTTTAAAGACAAAAACTCTTGGAATTCTAACAATTGATGTTATCGGTAAGACAGTGGAGGCAGTATTTGCTAAGAGAACTTATTCTGCAGGCTTTTTTGGCAGAAAGGGAGATGAGATTTTCCCATTCTTAATTGTACCGTTGTGACTTGCTGCTCTTCCTCAAGCACTGCCAACTTGGGCTTGTGCCTTATAATCCTTAGCAACACAAAAGCTTGCTGTACTTTAATTATTGTGTTAGGATAAGGCAGAGTAGTTGTCTCTCCTTTAGAAAGATAAACTCTATGTCTTCAAGGAGCTTATAGTCAAAATTTGGTGGAAAATATGCCAAGGTTCAAGGGAATAGTTAGCTCTTCCTTAAGCAAATCTCTTGTCCATTTTACTTTGGTTTGTGCTTCAAATTATGACCATATTTTGAGCTCTTAGCAAGAAAGAAAATGTTAAATTCAAGGTTATATAATAGATTGCTGTAGGCCTGTGTACAATATCAAAATGTTAATCTTGAAGAGTGTTCCTTGTTTCATTGCACCTCTGCAAAGTTGTGTGAATCTCTTGACATTGAAGGAGAAAAGTTTGATTGTCGGATTGGAAATCATCAATGTTTTAAAGACAATTTTTGGAGTATTGGTTTTCTCTAATTGAATTGTTTGCCTAATTCGTTTCAATAGTAGCAATTATTGAAATGAATTAATAATTAGTACTAATTCATACTAATTAGTAGTACCAATTAATAGATTAGTACTACTTATCTATTGTGAGAGTTGTTTGAGAGGATAGAAAGTATTTCAGAATCTTTGTACTAAAGAAAAACTGATAGTGGGATGGAGAGACAAACAGCGGAAAAGATACACTGAAAGCTTATTGGAATTTGGAGATGGAATTACGGGCTCAATGATGAAGGAACACTCTTTGGAAGGAGTGGGACTTGAGTGAATGAAACCAAACAGAAGAGACCACTTTGGGGCAGAACAATGCTGAGAATGTATTCAAGATGTAGTGAATAGTGCAGACCAGCCACATGAGATGATTTGTTGAAGGAGCCTTGGAGCATTTTTAAAAGAATGTTATAGGGGAGCCTGGCTGGTTCAGGCCATAGGGCATGTGACTCTTGGTCCTCGGGGTCGTGAGTTTAAGTCCCACATTGGGCATAGAGCTTACTTAAAAGATAAAATGTTAAAGAAAAGAGAAGAATGTTATAAAAATAATTTAATCTTTATATATATGCAGGGTTGCTAGAGGAAATATACAGGAAAGGCTTGGAAATCATTTTGGAGGGCACTTAACAGCTTAGGCATGTGTTAATGATGATTTAAATTGGTGGGCATAAATGAGAATGGAAAGGAACGGTTCATTGGAATAGTGGTTGTGGAAGCAGAATTCAAAGGATGCAAGAGACTTTCAAACTGGGGAGAAGGAAGAAGAGGCATTAGTAGATTCTAGAGGTTTGAACATGGGTGACAATGTTGGTGCTGTTCACTGAAATGGCGAAGTAGAGAGGGAGAGTGGGTGGGGATTGGAGGAGGGAATTTGTAGGCAAAGGAGAAGGTATTGTGTTTAATTTTAGATGTGTTTAATTTGACACTGGAGTATTGGTGTGAAAAGTTAGTCCCATGGGCAATTGGCAATGTTCTAAAAGTAATTCAATAAAGTTTTAAGTTAAGTTTTTAAAAAAAAAATTTAAGTATTTAAGTCCAGTGCAGGACTTGAACTCATGACCTTGAGATCAAGACCTAAACAGAGCTCAAGAGTTGGACCTTTAACCAACTGAGCCACCTGGGTCCCCTAAGTCAAGTTTATTAAGGTATAATTTGCCTAGGACTATATTCACCATTTTCAAAAAATACACTTTGTTTTGGAGAAGTTTTACTTGGGGTTCATAGCAAAATCAAGCAGAAGGTACAGAGATTTCCCATGTACCCCCTACCACTACACATGCACAGCCTCTCCCATTATCACTGGATCCCCCACTGGAGTGGTGCATTTGTGACAGTGGATGAACCTACATTGATATATCATTATTATGCAAAGTCCATAGTTTATATTAGGGTTTACTCATGATGTTGTACGTTCTATATATTTGCCCTTTATGAGTAATCGTTTGATGGGGCGCCTGGGTGGCCCAGTTGGTTGAGCATCTGACTTAGGCTCAGATCATGATCTCACCGTTCATGAGTTCGAGCCCCGCGTTGGGCTCTGTACTGACAGTTCAGAGCCTGGAACCTGTTTCGGATTCTGTATCTCCCTCTCTCTGTTCCTCCCCTGCTCACACTGTTTCTCTCTCAAAAAAAAAAAAAAAAAAAAAAGATAAAAAAGGTAAGTATATCGTTTGGTGAGTTTTGACAAATGTACGCATTTGTGTTACCACAACCAGGATGTAGACCATTTTCTTTTAATGTTTGTTTATTTTTGTGAGAGAGAGAGAGAGAGACAGAGTGCAAGCAGGGGAGGGGCAGAGAGAGGGAGACACAGAATGTGAAGCAGGCTCTAGGCTCTGAGCTGTCAGCACAGAGCTTGACGCAGGGCTTGAACTCATGAACCAGGGCTTGAACTCAGGAGCTGTGAGATTATCACCTGATCCGAAGTCGATTGCTTAACCAATGGAGCCATCCAGGCACCTCAAGATGTAGACCATTTTCATTTAACATTTCCATCTCCACAGAAAAGTTCCCTTGTACCCCTTGAAGTCTGTTCTCTGCTCTATACCCTGATCCCTTGAAACCTTTGATACATTTTTCTGTTACTGTAGTTTTTTCTACAATATTATATAAATGGAATTATTGTAGTGTGTGGCTTGTTTGGCTTATTTCCCTTAGCATGATAATCTGAGTCATCCAGTTGTTGGATATGTGTCAGTAGTTCATTACTTTTTATTGCTGAATAGTATTCCAAATTCGTTTATCCACTTACTAGTTGATGGATATTTGGATTGTTTCTAGTTTTTGCCTTATGAATAAAGTTACTGTCAACATTTGTATACAAGGCTTTGTGTAGACATTTTCATTTCTCCTGAGTAAATACCTAGGAGTAGGTTTGCTGGTCATATGGGAAGTATATGTTTATAAGAAACTATCAAACTGTTACTTAGAGTAGCTGTGTCATTTTGCTTTCTGGTCAGCAGTGGTTGAGAGTTCCAAGTGCTTTGAATCTCTTAAGCATTTGGTATTGTTAATTTTTAAATTTTAGCTTTCTGACAGGTGTGTAGTAGTATGTTATTGTGGTTTTAACTTGCATTTCCCTAATGATTGATGATGTTGAACATCTTTTCATGTTTTTGCCTTTCGTATATCTTTGGTGAAATGTTCACATCTTTTGTCCATTTTTCAATTGAGTTATTTGTTTTACTGAGTTATAGTAGTTCTCTATTCTTGATACAAATTCTTTATCTGATAAATGTTTTAATATTTTCTTTCATGTTAGTATTGTTTGCAGCAGAAAAGATTTTAATTTTGATGAAATCCCATTTTATTTATGGGTCATGTTTTTTGTGTGTTATCCAAAAAGTTAAATAATTGCTGTCTCTAGGGTCATGAAGATTTTTTCTTACGTTCTCTTCAAGAAGTTTTATACATTTTTATTTTTATTTTTATTTATTTATTTTAAAGAATGGAAAGTTTTGTTTTTTTTTTAAATCTTTATTTTTGAGAGACAGATAGCATGCAGGTGAGCAGAGATGGAGCAGAGAGAATTTTGAGCAGGCTCCACACGGCCAGTGCAGAGCCGGATGTGGGGCTCGAACTCATAGACCATGAGATCACGACCTGAGCCAAAATCAAGAGTTGGGACATTGAACCAACTGAGCCAACCAGCCACCCCAAGAAGTTTTATATATTTTTAGCTGTTATGTTTAGGTCTATGATCCATTAGAATTCATTTTTGTATATAGTGGAAGGTAAGAATTAAGGTACCTTTTTTTCTTGCATATGGATGTCCAGTTGTCATTCAACAAATGTTAATTGATTTGGACATGGTGCTAATCCAGCAATAAATATGAACAGTCTATACCTGTTAAGAATATCCTGGGATGCTGTGAAAGACTTACAAAAACATAAGTTGTGGGGCACCTGGGTGGTTCAGTGAGTTAAGCGTCGGACTTCAGCTCAAGTTGTGATCTCACTGTTCATGAGTTTAAGCCCCTTGTTGGGTGCTGTGCTGACAGCTCAGAGCCTGGAGCCTGCTTCCGATTCTGTGTCTCCCTCTCTCTGCCCCTCCCCTGCTTGCATTCTGTCTGTCTCTCAATAAATAAGCGTTAAAACATAAAACGTAAAAATAAACATTAAAATCAAAAATTTTAAAAACCAAAAATAAATAAACATTAAAAAAAACATAAATTGTGGCATGGTATAATGCATGGGAGGATAAGCATATATAGTTGAGTATTCGGATCCAGGCTCTACTACCCTTCTGGCAATAAACAGTAGCTATTATTCCATACCGAATACAGACCTTGAACATTGGATAAAGTAATTAGCCTCAGAAGAATGAGTATCAAAGGAGGAGCTTCTTCTTACCTCATTTTCAAGATAAAGAAACCATGGTAGAGAGAGGCTAAATAATTTGCCTAACATCACACAGCTGGAAGGACTTTTAGGGTGTGTTTAAAACTGGATATATATCTTGAAGCATTTGTTTTAGGTTGAGTGTAGTGTTATGTACGGTATGCTAGACATTGAATGTTCTTCCAGAGTAAAGACCATCTTGTTTGCTATTTTACTCCTTTTACCTATTTGAGAAGTCAGCAAATTATTATTATTATTTTTTAATGTTTGTTTTTGAGAGAGAGAGAGCATATGCACACATGAGTTGGTGAGGGGCAGAGAGAGAAGGAGACACAGAATCCAAAGCAGGTGCCAGTCTCTGAGCTGTCAGCACAGAGCCCAACATGGGGCTCAAACTCATGAACCATGAGATCGTGACCTGAGCCAAAGTCGGATGCTTAACCGAGCCACCAATCCCTAAGCAAATGTTTATTGAATGAATGAAAGTTACTATTAAAATTGTAGTGCAGAATATATGAATTAGTGTTTTCTTTTTTAATTATTTATTTTTTTTTTTTAGAGCACCTGCAAGCAGGGGAGAGTGGTGGAGGGGGAGGGGAAAGGGGGTGAAGGAGGGAGAACCCTGGGATCATGACCTGAGCTGAAATCACTAGTCAACCACTCAACTGACTGAGGTACCAAGGCACCCTGAAAGTTGTGTTTTCTAAAAAAAAAAAAGAAAAAAATTCATGTTAGGGGCTCCTGGATGGCTCAGTTTGTTGTCTTGATTTCGGCTCAGGTCATGATCTCTAGTCAGATCAAGCCCTGCATTGGGCTCTGCTCTGACAGCGTGGAGCCTGCTTGGGATTCTCTCCCTTCCCCTCCCCTGCTCATATGTGTGTGTGTCAAAAACAAATATGTCTCATATGTCTCAAAAATAAATAAATATAAAAAATTTTTTTTACTGTTATTTTTCTTGAGCTTTTGAATCTAGAAACCACTAATGCATAAGTTGGCAATGTTTGTGTTCCCACTGTGTTTCCATGTTTCCTGTACCCAATTTCATGAGGTTGAATGAACATAAGAAATTGCAAATTTCTGGGGCGCCTGGGTGGCTCAGTTAGCTAAGCATCCGACTTCAGCTCAGGTCACGATCTTACAGTTCATGGGTTCGAGCCCCGTGTCGGGCTCTGTGCTGACAGCCCAGAACCTGGAGCCTGTTTCAGATTCTGTGTCTCCCTCTCTCTCTGACCCTCCCCCGATCATGCTCTATCTCTCTCTGTCTCAAAAATAAATAAACATTAAAAAAAAAATTGCAAATTTCTAAGTCAAAAATTGTCAAATATTGGCTGTTTCTATCACTCAATCCATTAAAGCCCTATATCATGTTACCTCCTTCTGTTAAACTGCTGTTTCCTATTTCTCATTTAGGTGAAAATAAGTAGGATAAAATAAGCGAAAAGAACATTCATTTGTTGAATAGAGTGAATATTTATCATGTGCTTAGTCCTGTGCCTTAGTTTAAGAAATGGTGTATAATCTTTAAGGAGCTCACAGACAAGTAGGGTCATTGTAGCTCCCTTATCATTTTGCAGACAAAAAAAAAAAAAGATTATAATTTTGTGTGATAATTATAATAGAAGAACATAGGTGGTAGCATGGTGAGATAATTTATGACTCCTGCTTATCATTCTGGGAGTAGAAAATTTAAGCATTCGTTTGACATTGTTTTATGAGTGTGGATTTCATGATCTAAAATTATTGATGCTAGCCATGAGTTACTGCCACTAGGGGAAACATTTAAAAGAAGACTATACGGTGAACATACTATTAAACTGTCAACTTCTAATTGTTGCCACAGCTTCCTATTCATCCCTGTTTCATAGCATTGTGATTTGTGGGTAGACTGGCATACTTCATGACTGTTGAAATTTATTGAGCAGCCTTTTTAGAAATTCAGAAATTCCAGTCTATTTTTTGGTACCCTTTATTTAAAATGTTTTAAGTCACTATTTATTTAATCTTGGCCATAATAGTATCCTTTATCTTTTCTCCAAGAGAATGGCATGGGCTTCATAAAATATTGTTATAAAAACTAACAGATAGTGGTTACTTTAGTTACTCTTTTGCCAACTATTTTTTCAGATAGTTCTTAATCTCCATTTTTGGGCATCAGGTTCTTTTAAGAACCTGACAACTGAACCTAGGAAAAGCATATATACCCTCTGATTTTTGTGTACATTTGACCCAGAAGAACTCTTTCTTTAATAACAACTATACCGGAAAATATATTTAAAAATTTTTAATTTTTTAAATTTATTTTTGAACAAGAGAGAGCGCAAGTGGGGGAGGGACAGAGAGAGAAAGAGGGAGACACAGAATCTGAAGCAGGCTCCACGCTTGGAGCTGTCAGCACAGAGCCCAACGCGGGGCTCAAACCCATGAACCGTGAGATCGTGACCTAAGCCAAAGTCAGATGCTTAACTGACTGAGCCACCGAGGTGCCCCAGGAAAAGATATTTTAAAATATGACCCCCTAAATATCCCTGCCTGGATTAGGAATCAGGTGATACATTCTTGGTCCAGTTCTGCCATTATCAGTTAGGATTACCTTGGGCATGTCCGTTAAACATTCCTTGTTTTACCTCATAAAGTTGCTTTGAGGATCACATGAGGTCATGAAATACTAACCTGCAAAGCATATGTAAACAAACTAGTAATATTTTAGGTGAAGTCACCCAGTCATTAGCATTAAACTAACACTGGTTATTTTTCCTAGTTTTTGAAAAAGAGTGTTAATGTACTTTTTATTCTTAAAAATACCTTTTTCAATAATTCTTTTATTAGAGTGAGTCAGAGTTTCCTTAGTGCTTTTGATTATACAAACCAAATTTTGATACATTAGCATATATATAGAATTCTGTTCTAAGAATATTGGATCAACTCTGTTGTATGCTATTTAAGATGCTTTGTGTGTGTGTTACTTGTCTGCTTATGCTTGTTTTGTCTCTCTGTTTCTGAGACAAATAAATGTGTACTTGAAATGGTCTTTTCTTAGATGGAGATGGGGATGGAGATGGAGCAGCTGGAAAGAAGAAGAAAAAGAAGAAGAAGAAGAGAGGACGTTAGTATCTTAAGTTGGTCTTAAAAAACTTGAAGTGTTTGTTAACCAGCTGGTTTGAAGAGTAGGTTTGAAGTTGCTTAAGATCCTAGTGTGTGTCAGGGAAATAAATTTAGGCTTAACAGAGGTAGAATTTAATGAAACAACTATTCTTTCATTTAATAGTCCTGTTGGTATTTTCTTTACCTATTGTTGAGATAAGGGATGTTAATAATAAGTTGGTTGCATTTTACCACAATTTAGGGATGAGTTTATCATTTAAAACTTGAATAATGCAAATAACAATTCTTTCAGGGATGACTAAAGTGATGCCACTGTGTGGTAATAGGGTAAACATAGTTGGCAGTTCACCTGCCAGCTTTGAAATTACAAGATTCTTGATGAGTATTTAATGAGGATTCCCATTATTTAAAATTTGTGCATATGGTAAAATGTTACTAATGACGTATTGCACTATTTCATATTACTTAAAATATGATCCTACTTGCGTTTTGTTTTATTTTAAATGGCAAATCAACATCTTCAGGGACCTGGAATTCTATTAGGGAGACCAGGGGGAGAATGTATAGTATTGGGGAATAAATGTTGGGTTGGGTTGAGAATCAGAACAAGTTCTAATCTTGGATGCCCTTTGGGCTATTAGGGAACATTGAATGTCTGGTTGCACCTTTCTTTAAATCTTTCAGGCGAAAATTTTATGAATTAGAATATTGGGGCTTGACTCATTTTTATCTCTGTGTTGAGAGAAATACCTAACTTTTTTAAGAAAGCTTTTGGCTCTGCCAGCATTTTTCCTGATGGGTCTCCAGATGAAGATAGGATAGCCTTCTTTCTATTCAGGCATCTACTTTTGTTAGGTCCTTCTACACATAGGATGTCAGTTCTGTCCCTAGCATAGTCTGTATTAACAAAAAAAATTTTTTTTAAGTTTATTATTTTTGAGAGAGACAGAGAGCAAGCAGGGAAGGGGCAGAGAGACGGAGACACAGAATCAGAAGCAGGCTCCAGGCTCTGAGCTGCCAGCACAGAGCCCGACACGGGGCTCGAACTTACAGACCACGAGATTATGACCTAAGCCGCAGTCAGCCGCCCAACCGACTGAGCCACCCAGGTGCCCCCGTAGTCTGTATTTAATGAGCATAGGCTACCTATGTTCTAGAAGTCTTCCAGGGATTATATCATATTCCTTCTGTTCAAAAATTGTTAAAAGTGTGCCCATGAGACAAGGTATTGTCTGAAAATGGTTTGAGAGATAACTCTTTCTCCCGATACTCTTAAATTACTCCCTAACAGAAGTAGATAAACAGGGAGTAATGTTAAGGGGCTACTTTGTATATGTCACTGGTAGAATTCTTCCACTGACAGATGTTTTACTATGATGCCATCAGCTTTTATTGTGCCTCCTCTGAGGATGTTGTTCAACCTATTGTTCATTACATTTCTTTATGAGTACTTGTAAGAGACACTCTTTTGTTTGGTCTTAGTATCAAGAATAATTGTGCTTTTCCTGAGTACTTATGTATTTATCTCATAAGCATGATCTATATGCAAATAACCTAGCTTTAAAAATATATATATTGGCTACTAGAGGGCTTAGAGCCAAATCTGTGGTTTTGTATTGGCTGTATTTCAGGTTCTACTTTATGTTCTTTCCATGTTTTGATTTTTGTTCTCTTATTTACTGTTTCTTATTTGTTTATTTTTGATCTCCTTGTAGGCTATCATAAATCACTTCTGGAATAAGCCAAATAATGTAATAATGAGCCATTCACTGCCCTTATTTTCCTCATTTATAAAGTGAGAGAATTACAAATGATAGTAATGATAACTGTAGTACAGATTGTATAATTATTCATAGTTTTAGATAAAACTTGGGGAGGGTACATTAGTATTTTCAAAGGTTATCCAAGATTTCATCTGGTTCTTCATTTTGTGGATGAGGAATCTGAGGCTTGGCACATTTGGCCATTTGTCCAAGTCACAGTTAATAAGTGGTTAAGGCTAGTCATATTTTTATTAACAAATTTTTTTCTCTAATGTTCTTTTTGAGTCTTTTGCTTTAATAATTTATGGACAGTATAAAAGGCATCTGTCAGATTTGTAGATGAAATAAAGCTGAGGGTGGTAATACTTTTGTTGATAAACTCAGGATTTCAAAAGATCAAAAAACCTGAGAAATAGACTAGGATTAGCAAGCTGAACTTTTATAGATGTACATAAAATTAGAACAGGGTAATAGGATCTAAGGATTTTGAGTGCTAGTACATTGTGAGCCAAAAAGCAGGGAGTCTTAACTATTTAATAGCTCTAAGATTTTTAGAATTAAAAGTATAGTCTTATATTAATTATACCTTATTTGGACTACTAATATAAATCAATTCTGATACCAACTTACAAAGAACATTGACAAATTCAAGGCTGGCACATAGGGGTGAAAGTGTTAAGAACCATTTCCCTTAAAGTGGTTTCTTATCATAGAGAGGAAGGAATCAGTTGAAATGAAAAGTAAAATGTTTTCAACTGCAAAGAATAAAGCTGGAACTAACAGTATAAGTATAGGAAGAGGTTTCTAATAGTTACAGTTCTTTCAAAATGAATGGATTTTTGCTTGGGAGATAAAGACTGCTTCCATTGTTAGGAGTTCACTGCCATCTGTCAGAGGCATTAGGGGATTCCTAGATTGAAGTGTAAAGCTAAATTAGTTGACCTCTAAGATCTTTTTTTATTTTAAATTTAAATGTTCCCTCTTAGGAGGGCCCTAAAACAGTGTTTCCCAAGTTTACTTGCCCATAGGACGCTTTTAAACATTATGTAAAGACGGAAAAACATTTGGTGCTCATGAGATACTATTTGGGTTAAAGGAAGGAACTGAACATGGTTCCATAGATAAATGATTTGGCTCAATAAAGTCATATTTTTATTTATATAGTTTTTTCCCCCCATTGCAGAACAAAAAGAGCAAAATATGTGTTAAAATTGAAGACAAAAATCTGTAACATGAGACCAGTTATAATAAAAAAAAAAACCACGTATTTCACCTCAGTAGTTGAAATGCTGGAGATATACATTAAATGTCTTATATCACTGCATAAATTAACTCAACTTCCTGGCAGTCTTTGGAAATAGCAGTCATTACTAAAAGGTGATTCTTCATATAATAAGAACTATGTAACTAGTTCTTATGTATTTAAACATTTTTTTCAGAAGACAGATCTCCAGATGTTTTTGAAAGTCATCTTGGAACACTGGTGTGTTTTAGAACATAGTTTGGGAAATAATGCTCTTAAAACATATGTAAGAACTCTACCTTTTTTTAAGTATCTGGAAATTTGTATATGGCTACCTAAATTCTTTTAGCCCTGGGTATGTATATGCTTAACTTTTATACCTTATTATTTCCTTGAAATAAGTTTTTCACTTAATTTATTAATACATAGTAGTTTTATATTTTTATTTCATCTTTATAGGATTTCTTTCATATTTTCTTGTTGCTTCTTTGATTTTTATTTATGAAAAACAGCCTTCATGCTATTCCATTTCCAGTATAGTAAATGAAGACAAAAACATTAGAATGTGCTTTCTGCCAAGGCATATACTATTTAAATACATAATGGAATTCTAAGGAGTTGAATATTTCTATTCCCAAGCAGCAGTACATCGGAGAGGAGGTGGCCAGCATGGTGAAATATCTTCTGTTTTTAACTGTAAGACAGCAAGGAGATTCTTTAAAATTAGGTCATATAACAATCATTAGGAACTGAGAAAAACTGTAATGATAAGTGCTTAATTTTATTTTTAACTGCAGGAGTTAATGCTTTATTTGTATCTCACAGCAAAAGTTCAAACAGACCCTCCCTCAGTTCCAATATGTGACCTGTATCCTAACGGTGTATTTCCCAAAGGACAAGAATGCGAGTACCCACCCACACAAGATGGGTAAGGATCATAAAATAACTTCCAGTTTGATTTTTGAAAATTGTAGCTTAGCAATAAAGCAGATTTGATTTTTCTCAGAGCTTTGGTCCACCACCTTAATAAAAGCTTGTGAATTTGTTAACCAAAAATACAGTAGAAGCCCTCTTATCCAAAATAATTGGGACCGGTCATAGTTTAATCAAAAAAGTATGTTAAAGTGGGGAATAACAAAAAATAAAAATCTTTATTGATAAAAGTTAAACATTTGTTTTTTATCATTCTTGATATTTGAACATGTTTTTTCTCATAAGCTATATCCATAATGCATTGTCTTTGAATGTATTCCATTTTGAGCTGCTGTGAATAG
The DNA here is from genome assembly GCF_016509475.1 of Prionailurus bengalensis. Lineage (NCBI taxonomy): Eukaryota > Metazoa > Chordata > Mammalia > Carnivora > Felidae > Prionailurus > Prionailurus bengalensis. The sequence continues at coordinate 116,702,593 of NC_057358.1, forward strand.
AAACTATGTAGTCTGAGGTCTGATACTTGTAAGTTTACATTTTTTTTCCTGAAACCATTTGCAGTTCTTATCTACACTTAATGTGACATGTTTTTTTTTTTTTTTGATGACTTGCCTTTATTTAGACTTTTCTGAGTAGTCAATTTAGTTTTCATAGGAATAATTTTTTTTATGTACTATATAACAAAATTACAGAATTATAGTAACTGATAATTTACACCGGTTTGTGAGCAAATCACCTGATTGTTCTGAAAGGCAACATTTCCGCTGGTCAGCAGACACTCATAGTGGCATTATGTTGACTGGCTAAGAACATGGAAGCTGGGATTCATTTGAATACCAACTCTAATGCTTATTAGCTTTGTGACTTGGGCAAGTAATTTATCATATCTTTGTTTTCATTTCTTCATCCATAAAATAAGCACTTCATAGGGTTGTTGTGAAGGATATATGTAAAGCATTTAGGGGTAACAGACACATGTAAGCATTGTTAGTTGCTGCTATTATTATTCGGAACAGGAACCTGTCAGCCCCTAATTTTCAGAATACAGTGGCCATTGGTCAGTATATTTTACAGAGGGAAGTGAGACCATCAGTTAATCCAGTGGTTGCCATAGTTGGTTAAGAAAGCTTCTACTGTAGCCTTGTTTCACTGACCTGTAAAGACATCATTGTTTTTCTTTAAATTTAGGAAAGAACATGATATTGTTATATTTTAATCCCCCTCCTTAATTCCCAGTACCTATAGGGAATAAGTCTATAAAGTTCTGAAATTTTGTGTCATGAGCATCTTTTCTTTGGATTTGAATTCATCAATCACCATCCCTATCTTAAAGCATCTGTTTTTGAAATGTTACAGGCATGTAATTTAACTTTTTGTAGTACATACGATATAATCAACATTTATTTTTAAATATAATCTTTTTAATTTTTTTTTTTTTTTTTTTGCTTGTTCCCTCTTCCTTCCCTTCCTTCCAGACCCATGTAACCACCTAGCAGGTAGCCTTCCATATTTTTATATGCTCCTATATGTACACATCTATGTCTGTTTATGTAGGGGGAGTGTTTTGGTCTTGTTTGTTTTCCAAAATGGAATCCTATGCACATTTTCCTCACCTTTTCTCATTCAGGAAGGCTCTCCAAGTCAGTCAGAAGACCTGTTATTCTTTTGAATGGCTTTATAATATTCCATAGAATGAATATGCTATATTGTATTTTACCTTTTTCTAATCGATGAGCATTTACTTTGTCTCTAATATTTTTTGCCATATTATAAACCATTTTGTAATAAGTATTTCTAAGATACACATATGTATTTATGTATACGTGTTTATGTATGTGTCTCCTTACACTCTGGCAGTTTTACTGTGTGATAGTTTTCCAGGAGTGGAACTGCTGAATCAAAGAATATGTTAATACTTTAGTTTATGATTCTCAAACTGCTAATGATTGTGAGCATTTTTTGATTGTTGGCTTTGTTCTTTTGCTCTTGTAAAAGTTTTAAAATTTTGAATATGGTATATTACACCTCTGGATTCCTAGCAGTCTCTTAGATTTTTTTCAAACTCTTCCTCTGTGTTTTATTATGTCTTTAGTTAGTCTGGAATTTTTTTGTGTAGAGTTGGGAGTGCTAATTTTATTTTATTTCAAATGGACAGCCAATTGTGCTAGAATTGTTTATTCATGAAATAATTCATTCTACTCGATGGAATAACCACCTCTGCCATATACTATATTCTCATATTATGGAACTATATTTTCTTAGTCACCCAATTTCTATTATTCTACGGATCTGTTTGTGTATTCCTGTGCTAGTATTTGGATTTATCAGCCACTTTATATGTTGATAATTCAATAAGGCAAGTCTTTCTCCTCTGCCATACACACCCAAACACAGTTCTTTTTTATACTAAGCTGTTTTTAGTCATAATAGTTTTAACACATATACCCACAGAAAAATGCTCTCATTAGAATTCTGATCAGAATTGCATTATACCTATGTATCTTTTTTCAGAAAATTGACAGTTGTGTCACTTTATCTTATCCATTGTCATAGTATATTTTCCCACTTATTCTGATTCCTTTCAGGTAGGTCCCATCCCTTGTTTGTTAAATTTGTTAAGTGTTTTATGGTTTTGTTACTGATGTGAACAGGATGTTTTTATGTTTCCATTTCTATGTGTTTATTGCTAAGTGGAAGAAAACCATTGATTTCCTATACTTATTAAAAAATAGATTAATATTTTTAATAATGTGAATATAGTGGAACAGTTGAAGTAATGTTTAATACAAAGAAAATTGAGATTTTATAAACCTTAAAAACTATCTTTCCCTCCTTACTATCATCTGTTGCAAATTAAACATTGAGGAGATAGAATAACCTCTGATTTTGAAACAATAGAGGAAGATATTAATTATATGTTATATTTCTTAAGTAATACTTAAATATTTAAAAGCAATCTTGTATGCTGTGGGGAAATGAAAAAGAAGTTTAATGTGGTTATGTTTGCTTTTTAGTAAGTTTTAATTTTTTTTTTTTTAATGTTTATTTATTTTTTTGAGACAGAGAGAGACAGAACATGAACAGGGGAGGGTCAGAGAGATGGAGACACAGAATCTGAAACAGGCTCCAGGCTCTGAGCTGTCAGCACAGAGCCCGACGCGGGGCTTGAACTCACGGACCGTGAGATCATGACCTGAGCCGAAGTCGGCCGCTTAACCGACTGAGCCACCCAGGCGCCCCAAGTTTTAATATTTTTTGACATTCATATAACCAGTTTTGACTATTTGCAAATAGATCAGAATCAGTATTCTTACAGGTTTGGTAAAGTATTAAATACAGTTTTATATCTACCCTTTTTTTTTTTTTTAAGTTTTCATTTAAATTCTAGTTAGCACACAGCATAATACTAGTTTCAGGTGTATAACATAGTAATTCAACACTTCCATATATCGCCCAGTGCTTGTCACAACAAGTGCACTTCTTCCTCTCCATCACCTGTTTCATCTATTCCCCCCACCTCCCACCTCCTGTAACCATCAGTTTGTTCTCTACATTATAGGGTTTGTTTCTTTGCTTGTCTCTTTTTTTCCTTCATTATTTTTTTTTAATAAACTTACTAAAAATTGCATGAATTATCACAAAGAACTTGCCTGTGTAACTACCACCCAGGTTGAGTGCAGCATTTTATTTAGCTTTTTATTTAAAATAATTCTGCACTTAAGAGAAAGAATTCCTGCATACCTTTCACTCAGGTTCTCTTTAACATTTGCCTCATCTATTCTCTTTCTCAGGGGAATATGACAATTACACCAAATATATATATTCTGTATAGTATACCAGTAACATTCCATTTTCTCCTTGGAAGACAGAAAGATAGAGGGCAGATGTGGAAAATGTTATATTGGTGAATCTCTATTCATCTGCTTTTTCTGAATTATTTGAAAGTAGTTTGTGTATTTTTGGATGGAATACTAGACAAGTAGATATCATGTCCTTTTCAGGATTGTCACATCTGGAGGCACATGATATCAGATTTTATCACTTGGATAAGGTGTATCTAGTTTCTCTAGTGTGTCATTACTATTTTTTCCTCTTATAATTAGTAATTTGCACTTCTAAAAAAACTGACTTTCTCTGTATTTCCTATGTTAGTAAAAATTTTTAAACCAATTTTGAATGAGTATAATATTTGATTTTGTATCTAGTATAATTTTATTAGTGATTTCGCTCTATTTTCTGTCACCTGGAATTAGTTGTAAAGCCTTAGATTATATTTAGATTTTGACAAGGACATACAAGTGATACTGTGTTCTTCATATTGAATCATAGTCTGTTGCATCAGATACAATGTCAGATTGTTCTGTTACTAGTTTTACTGTATGTGGTCACTTGGTTAATGTGATACTAGCCAGCTGTTTCTTTTTTAAAGGTACTTTTTTCTTTTTGCAGTTTCCAAGTAGTCTGTGGGTAGTTTGGTACCATTGGAATATCCTTTTTTTCAACAGCCTTTTTCTCAATTATTTTAATATCCATTCGTGCTTTATCAGTTTTTTCATTGGGGACTGCAAAATGGTGAATTTCTAATTCTGTAGTTCTTTCTACATTTATTAGCTGATTTTCTATAAGAAGAATTTTCCTGTATCAGCTGGGTCTCAATTAACTTTATCAGTTAACTATAGTTTCTTATAGGCAAAGTTAAAACATGCTTTATTTTTCTGTTTACCAGTTTTCAGAGGAAGGAATTGATCTACATGCAATCTTAATTTCTAGGTTAAAGACATGCATTTTTATATGATTTTTATAAACGTGATATTTGGTGCTTTAAAAATATAAGTGTAAGTAGCTTTCAAGTTATCCATGCAGTGAGTTCAGAAATGTTTACAACTGTTTGAAACTAATAATCAGATTCCTTTGTATCTTTTGGTTTTACTTACATTTTATGCTCTTAACACATCTAGTAAAAATGATGAAATATTGAAAAGACTCCGAAATATGAAAGAGGTGTGGGAAGTTTACATACTCTGTAAACACTTCTGTAAAGATTCTCTTTCGAGCAGTTATTTTGATAGTTTTGTTGTACATACATAATTTATTTAAAAAGTATTTCTAACCCACCTCTGTCACTTGGATGAATTAATTGCCTTTTCAAATAATTATTGGCTCAGAATGTTTTTTTCATTTTACTGATTGCTATGTATTTGCTAAATAGACTGAACGTCAAAATATCAAATTTAGGAAAGAGGACAGGCTCCTTGATAATATTTTTTGTCTTTAGAACGAACCTGGAATTCTAATTTTAGATGCTGGCAGTGTATTTCTTGAATATTACTAATGGCTTTCAATTTGAACTCAAGACTTAGGAAAAGAATTTCTTTAATCTAGCTTCTGATTGGTACCTCTTTAGCAACAATGTAGAACATTCCATAACCTTTTGAAGAATTACTGCTTCTAAGAATCAGCTATGCAGCTTCAGAAGTGTAAGATGTTTGAGACCTGTTGATTTCATTATTGGAGATCTTTATTGTGCCATATTCTGATTCTAAAATGTAGTTAGATAGCATTTGAAATTTAATTATACTTAGCATTTTAATCTATAAGAAATGGATTTGAAGAATTGAAGAGAAAAAATGGGAATTGATAATGACCAATTTCATTTTCATGGCCCCACTGCATGATATCCATCAATTCCCTGTGGACATAGTCTTTCTAGAAAAAACATTTGGGGATATTTTTGTTTTTCACAAAATGGCTTTTGAGGCAAGGGGTGCAATAATGGTATGGCTGTTGTATATGTGCCAGAATTATGGCCCATGTAAGAGACAACTGTGATATGTTTTGTTTAAAAACTGATGTCTTTAGCCAGTATTCTTATGCCTGGAAATGATTGATTCTTAGAATGTTTGGGTTCTTGGTTTCCCGGAAAGATTTTTGGATTCATGGGAGAGAATAAACTGGAGTTATATCTGGAGGTCAGGAGATTGTGGCTTGTCTGTCCCATCATGGAGTGAGCAACTATAAGTGTATTGCAGCTAAAAAAGATTGAGCCACATGTTGAGAATATACTTTTTAAAGGATCGTATCCTGTTACCTTCTAGTCTGAGGATGTTCCTTTGAATACTTGTAATTGCCTCTTGAATCTTCACTATTCCGATTAAAAGTAATTCATACACATTTAAGTATTTGTGGCGTTCAAAACTGACCTTAACAGATGGTGCTGCAATATTTCATTTCTTTGTAATGTCAGTATATAGATCCAAAATACATTTCCAAACAGAAAATAAGCCAAAGAAGCCTCTGTGATTCTTAAGTATCCCTAAAATGACATAGGACGGCCCCTTTGTGTCATTGTAGCAGATTAGAGGTGCTAGATGTTGGCACACAGGTAGCTGTTGGTGGTAGGAAGTAATCATAACTTGACAATGACCAAGAACTCACAGTATTTGGAAACATTAATATAGGGGCATACTCTAGAGCAGTGATGTTAACTTTTTCTATAAAGAGCCATGTAGTAAATATTTCAGGCCATGAGTGTTACTCACTTATGCTTTTATAGCATGCACGTAAGTACCTATAGACAGTATGTACACAAATAGACATAGTTGTATTGCAGTAAAATTTTGATTACGAGACACGTACCAGGCTGTATTTTGTATTTGCCTGCAAGCCATAGTTTGAGGAAAATAGGAGTAATCTTGAAGGCATCACTTTATTTCTTTTATTTTTAAATTAAAACATTTTTTTAATGTTTATTATTGAGAGACAGAGAGAGCATGAGCATGGGAGGGGCAGAGAGAGGGGGAGACACAGAATCTGAAACAGGCTCCAGGCTCTGAGCTGTCAGCACAGAGCCCGATGCAGGGCTCCAGCCCACAAACTGTGAGATCATGTCCTGAGCCGAAGTTGGACACTCAACTGAGTCACCCAGGTGCCCCAATGAAGGCATCGCTTTATACTGAGTATAATTTATACCTCAGTGATCACTGAGTTGTGAACTGTGTATTCAATATTGCCAGTAATGTATGAAAGTTATAAGAACTTTTTAAAAGATTTTCATTTGATAAGTTACTATTTTTGAAAGGTGCTGCTTAAAGGGAGTCAGTGTATCTTCTCATTTCCCAGATACTGAATAAAAAATGTTTGTTATCCCTGGCAGTTTTCAAATATGAGCCATATCCTTGAAGGAGCATCGCCTCTTACATTAGCAAGATCCTGCAAAAGCACATAATATTTTATATTTTGACGAAAGTGTATGTAGATTTCCGGTCAAGTTTTCATATTAGTACTTACCCTGTTGATGAAATTAAACGTTAATTTTTGGTGTGGTCTTTGAAGTCTCTCAGAGTAACCTTGAGTGGAAGGATAATTTTTTTTCTTCCACTGCTTGGTTTCCAGGACTCTTTTCTGGCTTCTCTGTTTTTTTTTTTTTTTATTTTCCTTTTTGTGTTATTTTTGTGTGGCAAAGTTTTAGTCTCTTTGACTATGAATGAAATTTCACTTGAGGACTTTGAGAGTCTTACAAAAAAGGTTTAACTTGATTTGGCTTGATTGCAAGTGTGTGACAACTCGTATTTCAGAAACTTTGCTGATGTTTAATATAAGAAATTGAATGTGTGACATTTTTATCTAAAATGTCTTATATTAGTATATTTTTATCTCTCAGCTTTTATGCTTATCTGCTGTTTCTAAAGTGACTAATACTATGCTATACATACTATAAAGGCGAACAGCTGCTTGGAGAACTACAAGTGAAGAAAAGAAAGCATTAGATCAAGCTAGTGAAGAGATTTGGAATGATTTTCGAGAAGCTGCAGAAGCACATCGACAAGTTAGAAAATATGTTATGAGCTGGATCAAGCCTGGGATGACAATGATAGAAATCTGGTAAAAGGAATATATTTTTGTAAGAATGTGATAAAAAAAAATTTTTTTTTAAGTGCTAACTCTCCAGTTGTAATGTTTGGCTTTCTTACTACTTTGCTTAAACTTGAAGTGAGGGTTCTAGAAATATGAATTCTTATACTGTAAATGTAATGAGGAAACCATAAGAGGACATTTATACCTCAACAACCCTATTTTGTACTTTGTACACTTATATGTGCAGATGCACACATTACTCTGATTCTTACTTTCTGTGTGGAAGTCTATTACTTCACTAACAATTTGTATTAAAATTATTGGTCACAAAACAGTTACAATGCAATGAAGAAACCAATAAAAGTACTTTGTCTCTAGTTTTCCTTTCAAGTAGTAATTAGCTATAAAAGGCAACAGTTTTCTAATTCAGACAGTTTTTTAAATGTGCAACATTGAGCAAATAAAATGTAATCAACATTTATATTAGTCTGAGTGGAGAATCTCACTTCCTAGTAACTATTTAAAAGTGGATTGTGTGGTTCTGTTTTTCCAGATTTCTAGTGGAATTGAATTTTTTTAATCTTCTATCTTTTAGAAATGAGCTACTATTTTCATAGCATCAGAGAACTATTAGTCATTCACATCCAGGAATTGTTCAGATCTTTCCCAGAAAGTAACTTAAGAGTTTTAGTAAATTCTCTGGACCTGATGACCTTTAAGGTATATAAAGATAAAAATGTAAATAATTTTTTTTTTTTTAAATAGTGAAAAGTTGGAAGACTGTTCACGAAAGCTAATTAAAGAGAATGGATTAAATGCAGGCCTGGCATTTCCTACTGGGTGTTCTCTAAATAACTGTGCTGCCCATTATACTCCAAATGCTGGTGACACAACAGTATTACAGTATGATGACATCTGTAAGATAGACTTTGGAACACATATAAGTGGTGAGTTTTTGGAAATAATCCCCCCCCCCTCCAGAAAAAAGTAGTCTTCTCTCTGTTAGATGGGGCTCAGGTACTTGAACTCCCTAATTTTCTTCTTTATGCCTCACTTTTCAGTAGAGTTGTGTTGAGCCAGTTTTTGAGATTTACTTTTAAGTATCCTACTACATGGAGTATAATGCAAACCATTGGGTAATTGAGGTTTATAACTCTTTGTATCAAGGTGAGAAGAAATTAATCTTGTTTATCTATTCATGTTGTTTCAGAAATTTATCTGTTAATAAGAACAACAAACATTTACTTAGAACATTTAAGTTTACCAACCTTTATACACTTGCTAGCTTTTCTAAATTCTGCCCCCAAACCTTGTTGGGTGAGTACCTTTTATCTCACTTAGGTGAGAAAATAAAGTTCAGATAAAGAAAATAAAATTCAGATAAAGTACTTACCTGAGGTTTTGCTAAATTGCAGCAGCTGCACTGATTGGTGTCTGTAGACCTTTACATTTTCTCTGCCCACATTACTGTTCCTTAGTCCCCAGGTTTTTCTTTTTTTGATTTGTTTCTGTTTATATTTTTGCTTATCCACCTGGGTTAGTACTATATTGGTGCTATCTTGAAATGTTATATACTGACCCTGGAATTAGTCTTTGCATTCTGAAACTTTTATATAACTTATTTGTACTTTTTTTCACTTTGATTTTGAATGCTGTGTGGGTACTTGGACTGCTGCCTTCATTTGAGCCCATCGTTTTATTTGCATGTTAACTAGGCAGATTAATAGAATAGATGCAATAAAGTAGACAAATTGACTAGCTGATACATCAACTTAAAGAAGAATTTTCTCTTTCAGGTAGGATTATTGACTGTGCTTTTACTGTTACTTTTAATCCCAAATATGATACATTATTAAAAGCTGTAAAAGATGCCACTAACACTGGAATAAAGGTATGTGAACTGGAAGCACAATTTCATTCAATGTATTTTGAGCATTTTATAGCCTGTTGAAGGTCTTTGGATTATGTAAGACTGGTCCACTGCCCTTAGGATTTTAAGTGGACAATTCTAGTATAATATACCAAGGTTTTATAAAGGAAGTTATAATATACAAAGCAGTTTATCTAATTGTCCTTTATTTTAGAATACTTATAAATTGTAATAAAATTATGCATTTTGAGTAACAACTATATATATCATTTTGTTTTTAGTGTGCTGGAATTGATGTCCGTCTGTGTGATGTTGGTGAGGCCATCCAAGAAGTTATGGAATCCTATGAGGTTGAAATAGATGGGAAGACATATCAAGGTATGTTTTTAAAAAATGAATATTATTTTGAAATGCATGTGACCTCTTGCAGAATTAATTTTACAAAGTAGTGTTGAGTGCTTTCTTTATCTCCTGGGAATATAAAGAGGGAAAACGGAGGGAAAATAACTTCATCTTATTAGGAAAACTGTGGTCACTAGGTGGGAACTCTTGCCGAGCTGCGGTGGTAGCTGATAAGATACCCGGGGATTTATCTGAGAATGGCCAAAATGTAGACTTGGTTTTCTGTGACTAAGTCAAATTGAGGCTTAAAAAGAAGCCAGGGACTCATTCCATTGATGAGCCCTTCACCTTTTTTTTTTAAGTTGAGTTCAGAATTTAGAGCCCAGTTAATTCCTTGTGTGTTTTTTCTTTAATCTTTATTCCCTTTGCCTCTTGGTCTTTCCCAGCCACTGCCTTAGGTACACCATCCCAGAGTCATCTGTGCTTTGTGCTGCTTTCCCAGCTCTCAGGGTCTAACCACTGTCCTCCTTCCTGATCTGTGCTCACTGCTCTCTGTAACTACTGTTCTAATAACTTTTTAATTTTATTTTTATTTATTTTTATTTTTTAGTGAGTATATTTATTCTAATAACTTTCTTAAGGAGTGTTTCCCACATTTCCTTTAACCAAATTCTGTCTCTCCCTTGTAGTCATCTGAGCAGGGACATTCATACCTCCTTGACCTCTGTAAATTCACATGATTTATTTAGCATTCTTTGCCTGACCTTGTTGATACTGATAGACTACTGTGTTTCTACCAACTGCAGAAGGTATTCTTCCTCTGCAACCTGATGGTGTATGTCCTTGTTGCTCACAAATCCGTAATCCTGTAAACATCAGTGCAAATAAATCATTTGTACAGTACAATCAATATAATTGTCGTTGTTTCATTGTTGTAGAGTTGAAAAAACCTTGCTACCTAATTCTGCCTTAAAAGAAAGACAACTTGTACTGGAATTCTAGCACTGCAGAGATAGATTTTTTTAAACCATTTTTATTGTGGAATATCACTGAAAATACATGCAACACAAAAATTCAGTTAAACAATTGTAAAAGTTATGTAATTTTATCCCTTGAGAAATAGAATATTGTCAGCATTCCAAAAGCCCTTCAATTCTGTATACTCTTTTGAATTACAGCAGTCTTCCTCTAGCAAACCACAGTCTTGAGTGCTAAAGTATTTACATTTGCTTTTCTTTATGTCTTTAGTATCTAACTATGCATCCTTAAACAACAGTATATTTGTCCTTAACTTTTACATATATAATAATAAAACAACATGTATATAATTGTGCCTGTTGTTCTTTTTTCTTTAGGTTTTATTTTGTTGTTCAGTGTATCCCCAACCTTTCATTTTTATTGTTGAGTAGTATTCCATTGTGTGAATATACCACAATTTGTTCTGTAATTGGTCTCAAGACCTTGGAGTTGTTTGGATTTTCCTTATTAACATTTGGAATGTGCTATAATTGTAAAATTTAAGATAGGGAGGTGTGTGGATTCCATTATGTAGGCCAAAGCTTTCTGGATTTTTCTACACCCTGGTGGCAGTCCTGCTAGATTCATTTTGTGTCCTGGGATCTTCAAGCCCTAGGACTGGAAGTCCAACCCCCCCCTTTGTCAACTGAAGACAAAACTGTATGAGTTGGTTTGTGAAAAAAATAAAAAAATGTATGGTTTTACATCCTATCATTTCGACACAGTATCCACATTTTCACATTACCTTTTGGTCCATAACTGTAAAAATATTTTTTGTTTGTAATCACTGTGTACATGACATGTACTGTGTAATATAACTTTATATTAACAGTACCTCCTTAAGGGCACTTGGCTGGCTCAGTCCATGGAGTGTGTGACTTTATCTCAAGGTTGTGGGTTTGAACCCCATGTTCGGTGTAGAGATTAAATAAAAAAAAAAAAAGTTAAAAACGAATGAAAAACAATACCTCCTTAGATGACCCCCCCATTGTTACCTCATCACATAGTTTTTTCTTTTCCCATCATCCCCCTTTACTCCCTTCTAGTTTTTAGTAAATTGCAATTAACATGTTTTCTATATTCTGCTAGTTTTCCAGTTTGTATTTAACTATGTCAATGCGAGGTTATTTAGTAGTGCCGTATCGTTTTTAAATTTTTTTTTTTTTTTTCAACGTTTATTTTTTATTTTTGGGACAGAGAGAGACAAAGCATGAACGGGGGAGGGGCAGAGAGAGAGGGAGACACAGAATCGGAAACAGGCTCCAGGCTCTGAGCCATCAGCCCAGAGCCTGACGCGGGGCTCGAACTCATGGTCCGTGAGATCGTGACCTGGCTGAAGTCGGCCGCTTAACCGACTGCGCCACCCAGGCGCCCCAGTAGTGCCGTATCGTTTTTAAACCAATGCTTGAACTCTGTGCCAGAAAGCCAAGAGATCTGTTTGTGCTTCTGGAAACCTTGAATAACTGTTTTCCTATTATGCCAGTGAAACCAATCCGTAACCTAAACGGACATTCAATTGGGCCGTATAGAATACATGCTGGGAAAACAGTGCCCATCGTGAAAGGAGGAGAGGCTACAAGAATGGAGGTATGTATGCCATACATACAAAGTGTTTATTGTGAAGCATTCTGATTTTTTTTTTTCCCTAAACTAAAGTTAGTGATAGTTGAGTATATAGTATGTTGAGCAAAATTAACTTGCCATCTTTACTGGTCTGTGTGAGTATGCAAATTGTGTCTGGTCAGGCCAGGGCTCAGTCAGCTATGGAAGTTGGGTATATCAGAGGATTGTTCATTCAACACTTAATGAGTATTTACTAAGCATCTCTGAGATGCCAGTCTCTTTAGTAGTCACTGAGGATGTAGTAGTGAACAAAATAAAATTCCCTGCCTGTATAAAGCCTACATTCCAATAGGAGGACATAGACCAAAAAGTGCTAAGGAGATAAAGCAAGGAAGGGTGGATGACTACCAGGGGGTTATTTCATGTTGTTTCTTTTTTTTTTTTTTAATTTTTTTTTTTTCAACGTTTATTTATTTTTGGGACAGAGAGAGACAGAGCATGAACGGGCAAGGGGCAGAGAGAGAGGGAGACACAGAATCGGAAACAGGCTCCAGGCTCTGAGCCATCAGCCCAGAGCCTGACGCAGGGCTCGAACTCACGGACCTGTGAGATCGTGACCTGGCTGAAGTCGGACGCTTAACCGACTGCGCCACCCAGGCGCCCCTATTTCATGTTGTTTCTTATATGAAGTAAATAATAACCTCAGCCTGAAGTTAACAAATGGCAATTTTAATTGGCTCTGAATTTTTCTTCTCTCCCCTTGACCTTACATATTCTTTAGGAAGGAGAAGTGTATGCCATTGAAACCTTTGGAAGCACAGGAAAAGGCGTTGTTCATGATGATATGGAATGTTCACATTATATGAAAAATTTCGATGTTGGACATGTGCCAATAAGGTGAGAGACTGTTGTTTTTATAGGAGTATTAAGCTTCTTTTCCCAGTTAGTAGCATTTTTAAAAATGTGACAAACATTCACAGTGGTATATTCATTAATGTACAGTTCTATAGCCTACCAGTAAGCTGTGTGGATTTTTATAATACAGCAAGGAAATTGGCCTGTTAAAAATCTTAACTGAGATGAAAATGATATAGGCAAGTATTCTCTTCAGATCCAGTTTCTAATAATTGTTAATACTTTCAGAGAGAATCATTTTGCTGGCATTTCTAGGTTTTTGTTCTTAATATTTTCCTATTGATAAACTTTCTATTTTTACCTTTTTTTCCCCCTTAAACTTTTTGGAGAAGATGGTTGAAGGATGGATTTATACCTCCTTTATGTGCAGGTCTTTCAGCTTGGTGCACAAAAAAGGAAATTACCACCATAATACTGTTGATGAGTCTCTACTGGGAATTTAACACACATATGTAGACACATAAATAAATACGTAAGATAGTCTTCAGGTGGTCTCCCATTCAGCTGCCATCTATAATTAGGTATGGGCTGTTACACATTCTGACTTTTGAATGTTGAAAGAGACAAAAAATTTTTTGAAGTTAATTACCAAGTAAAACCACAGCTACCATATGAGTTTTCCTTAATGGGGAAAATGAGTTGGTAACTTTTTAGCCACCTGTTAATTTTGGATTTTCTCCTCTTAGGCTTCCAAGAACAAAACACTTGTTAAATGTCATCAATGAAAACTTTGGCACCCTTGCCTTCTGCCGCAGATGGCTGGATCGCTTGGGAGAAAGTAAATACTTGATGGCTCTGAAGAATCTGTGTGACTTGGGCATTGTAGATCCATATCCACCATTATGTGACATTAAAGGATCATATACAGCACAGTTTGAACATACCATACTGTTGCGTCCAACGTGTAAAGAAGTTGTCAGCAGAGGAGATGACTATTAAACTTAGTCCAAAGCCGCCTCAACATCTTTTATTTTCTAAGCTTTGTTGGAGTACATTATACCACAATTAATTTGCAACATGTTTGTCTGTTTAACAGTGGACCTATGTAATGCTTTTATCCATGTTTAAAAAGGAAGGACTTTGATCAAATGCAAACCATCTAATGTAATTAGCCAAGGAAAAAGCTTTCAGGACTTTCAAATGTTAACTGTTTTTCCCATCTAGGAAATGCTATAAAGCTCAAATTAGTTAGGAATGACTTACACATTTTTTGTTTTAAACACCTAAGAGATGCTTTTCAGATATTTATATTGCCATATTCTTAATTGAATGCTTTGAATGACTACATCCAATTCTGCACCTATACCCTCTGGTATTGCTTTTTAACCTTCCTGGAATCCATTTTCTAAAAAATAAAGACATTTTCAGATCTGAGAGCTACATTTCAATGTCTGTGGTTATAATTCTGCACAGGAAATAGCTGAACTTAACGTAGGGAAATGTAGAGCCGTTTATCTGGATTGTAGACCTCTACACTGAAACTTTTCTTCTGACATAATGGCTAAAACAAGATCTACACATGCATAATGTGGGAAAATCTTCACAAATTAATATAAAGCTTTAGGAAAGGTTTGCCTTTATTTTCTTTTTAGAACCATATTAGTCTTTGCCTTTCATTTTTTTCCCATGACATTATGAAGATTAATTGAAACATGACCTGGTAGATACATTGTACCAACTTGAAACCTTGATTTAGTAAAATCTCAACATTTAGATCCTTTATCCAGTGGTAGTTTTTATCAGGAAATGTATTCAGCTTGCTCAATAAACCAAAAGGGCATTTAAAACTACAAATACTAGAACAGGAAAACTTCCCATACTTGGATCTTGCTATAGTTAGAAAAGTTAAATTGAACTATTAGGCTTTTCCATTAATGAATCAAATTCACCCTGCCCCTTGACTGGCTTGAATTAAAAACTAGTGGCATTTCAGTTACACTAATTATGGCAGCTAAGTGCGTAAGTTGAATGTAAGATACCTAATATTTACTTGTTTAAACTGAGTCCCACTACAGATTCTTGAACAAATTGCCTGAATTCTTTGTAACCGATTTGTTGGGAATGTTCCAACACAATTTCAAAATTGTTTATGTACCAAGGTAAAGCCTTAATTTGTATATGCTTTAGCACAATAAGATTCACTGCCTCTGGGATGCTGTTTAGTTTGTATTTTGTTTAATGTTTTTCTTATAGGAAGAAAAACTGGATTTCTGTACTTAGATCATTTATTATATATATAGCATTAGAGCTATAAATGTTGTCTTGTGGGGTAAACAATCTAGTTTTCAGTTATATGAGCCATGTTTATTATGGTGCTAATGTTCAATAGCTACTTTCAAATTATTTTCTCCAGTTTCTGTGATGTGCTAGTGGCAGAGCTCACAAGCTCATGCTTAGACATGTTATAGGGCTTGGGCCCTCCAGCTAGTTCTCTTGGGGTTCTGAGTCCATACTACTTTGATGTGTTTTGGTGGGAGATATAAAGTATCTCAATTTCTATGCTCAAGAGTTTTATAATTTGCCCTGTGAATGAAGAATATTGGAGCATTATAAGACCTCTCTTTAGCAGTAGGGATCTCAAACCAGTTATGACCTCCAAGCTCTCTTCCTAGTAACTCTTGTGAGCAGTAGCATCGCTGCATGCCCCTGGAATAGCTGGAAGAAATATGATCTTGTAAATAGGAAAGCTGTCACTTAAAAACATTGTATTGTTTACCTACTAGCCATGTATCTCTTGAAATCATTTTGTTATGTTTACAATGATGTACCTTATTAGTAACAAATTACTAGTTGATGTTTAACAAATAGTGCCTTTAGTAAATTATTTTACAACCAAAACATGTTGTTTTTTGTTAGATCAACTTAGCCGAATGTAGAAGTCTACACTAAGATGTACAATAAGAAATTTAAGTTTCTGTTCATTGGCTAGGTTTTGGTTTTGTAAATTTAATACATCTTTTTATATCCATTTTAGGTTTGTAGCAAAATTGAGCATCAAGTACAGGATTCCCATATACCCCCTTGACCTTACACACACAGTCTTCCCCCTAGGTTTTAGTTTTGAGGGATTAAAAAGTAAAAGGGTCAGGGCGCCTGGGTGGCTCAGTCGGTTGAGCGTCTGACTTCGGCTCAGGTCATTATTTCACAGTCCGTGAGTTCGAGCCCCACGTCGGGCTCTGTGCTGACAGCTCAGAGCCCAGAGCCTGGAGCCTGTTTCAGATTCTGTATCTCCATCTCTCTCTGAACCTCCCCCGTTCATGCTCGCTCGCTCTGTCTCAAAAATCAATAAAGGTTAAAAAAAAAAAAAAAAAAAAGCTATGTGCATACATATAGGTGTGTATACCTTTAAAAAAAAAGTAAAAGGGTAAGTCTCTCATCTATTTTTATATTGAAATAAGTACTGAAACATCTATACCATTACAAACAGCAGATCTTCCAGAGTTGTCTTTAAATTATCTCCCTAAAACCAGGTGCTAAAGTGTATAGCAGTTTACCCAAGTATAAAGTAATCCTTGAAATTAAAAAAGGCTAGACTCAGGTATCTTGACCACATAAATCTTTAATGAGGTATAATTACGTTAACAGTTGAGGTAACGACTTGCATAGGTAATTAAGTGAAAGATTTTAAACTTTAGCCATTTAATACTCAGGCTGTATTTTGGCATAAATGACTTGTCTGTTCAGTGATAAATTCTCATTGCACTTCATCATCAGCTGCCCCAGCAACTTGCTCTCTGAAATTTAAGGAAAATTTGCTAATAGAGGTCCTTTTCAAGCTTATACTTAATAGATGAACACTGGCAAAAAACAGCATTCTATAGGGTATTATCTTTCATGAAGATTTCAACCTACAAGCAAACCTAAAAAGAATAAATGATCTTCCAGTGGTTAACACTGAGCTAAGATGTGAAATAGCTGATCTATAGAGGTTAGTGGATGATAAATTAGCAGCAGTAGGAATTTAAAGAGATCTAGTAAGATTATTTGGGAAGAGCAAAGAGTATTTCATAACATATTTATAATAAAATGGAAGTTTAGTTTTTTTAAAAGGGCCAAGTATTTGAACATCTGAGGTTCCTAGTCTTCACATAATCGGAGCAAGAGTGAGTAATCCAAGCCTATTTAGAAAATGAGATTTAGAAAAATTATTTTAAAAAAATGAGATGCTGAATATATTGCCCAGTTGCCAATTTTGAACAATTATCTTCTCTGTCCTAAGCAATTTTTTCTCTTCAAGAAGACTTATTTTTTTTCCTTTAAAAACCTCAAGATATGATACAGTACAAAGCTTTTAAGAGATCTAATGTTAAACATACAAAAAAACTTCATATCCAAGTTAAACTGCACTTGCTTACCATAATACACTGCTGAATTCAGATTTTTGATAAGACTGCTTTATTACAATCTGGACAAACCTGTTTGCTGCCAAACAAATCATTATAAGTCTGAGCCATCATTGTTTTCATGTCCACAGTACTGAAGTAATTTAAATATACTATTTATAAAGCTGTCATTTTCATTTGTATGAAGTTTGACTATGCCAAATAAAGAACAATTATTAAAACTGAATACATTTTTGAAAAAAATGAAGTTCCTTTAACCAAAGGAATGTTTGTTCTGAGTCCTGTAACACACAAAGCCTCAGGAGTATCAATTAGTGTGACTGATGAGTATTTAGGTAATACCTTGGTATTTCACAGTGAATGTAGTAGTTTAACTGCCTTCAAGGGGCAAAGGTAACTTCACTATGCAAATGGCCTGAAAGAAATTTTTTCTTTTTTGGTAATATCATTAGTGAAGACTATCTAATTTCCAACTAATAAGAATTTGTATAGAAAATACCTACAAAAGCTAAATAAAAGTATAAAATGATGCCACCTGAACTTCAGTAAAAGATTGCACAAATTCATGATCTGAGCCAATTAAGACATGAAAATATAAAAGAAGTAATGCCAGTATGAAGTAAACACTGAAAGTTTAAAACTCCCAAGTACTTGAGAAAAGTTTAGTTACCTGCTGTCATTGATATACATGTTTATGCTAATTTTGTCTCTGTAAAAACAGTTTTGTTGTGGATACAAAATGTATAAACTGTGCACTGATTCCTAAGTAAAAAATTAAAACAATGAAGCTCAAAATTGTAAGCCCTTTTAAAAAGTATATATAAAATCACAAGAAGAAAGCCCCACTGTCTTTGGATCAGCTAAGGATTTCATTAGAAGAGGTATCAGCTTCTTCATTGGGATGTTGGCTACCAGACAGGAGTTCTGGAGGCAAGAGTTTAGAATGTCCGTTCTCAGTAACTCGCTGGGTATAAAACAAGATATAAGCTTGGGCCTTGCATACTTCATCCATAGTGCACATGCTTAGCTTGGAATCATTGCAGTGTACCCAGAACCCTAGAGTGAAGCACAGAAATATACCTTAATGTTTATAAAGGAATTTTAGAAGTTTCTAGTATAAATTAAAATGGATTTAAAGGTATTAGTTTCAGTAAGAGTTAAAGTTTCTTTGAAGGGAAAATAATTAGCCAACTCCTTTCTTTTAAATAGTTTGGGCAGTATGTTACTCTGGATTTATCTACCTTTATTCTACAAGTAGTTTTAAGTTAAAGAATCTGATTAGTTCACCTGACACAATCTTTAATTCCAGGTATCATTTTACCAGTTAATGCTTTTGCTACTAGTCATACTGTAAAGCAAACAGTGTACAACTCGCTCTTGGTAGTTTATTGTTAAATTAATTGCCTTCGTGGATTATGTGGGCTTTCTGTCCACACGTCTTTTGTGTTTATTTTGTGTAGGGTGAAGGGAAATGGTATGAATGCGGAGGCTCAGTCTTCGTTCAATAGTAGGTATGGAAGGGAAATAAAAAAACCCTAAGTCACTTGTTACCTATGAAGACTGTCCTTGAGGGTCAATGGAGGCAGTAAATTAAAGTGAGTTTTGTTAAAACCTAAACTCAGAGTTTATTCTAAGTATCTGTGATCCCAGTTTATTAGATGGTCTGTTCTCTAGCAAAATTAACTAGATGAAACCAGTAAACAGAGGACTTGCCCTTAGAAATATGCCTGTAATAAGATAGCACTAGGGTGTCTGGGTGGCTCAGTTGGTTAAGTGTCCGATTTCGGCTCAGGTCATGATCCCACAGTTCGTGAGTTCAAGCTCTGTGCTGACAATTGGGAGCCTGGAGCCTGCTTTGGATTCTGTGTCTTTGTCTCTGCCCTCCCCCCACTAGTGCTCTCTCTCTCTCTCTCTCTCTCTCTCATAAATAAACATGAAAAAAATTATATTAAAAAAGATAGCACTGAATTAATGCAACCATTCTTACTATCTTATTGCTACAGCCTTTGAAAGTCAAAACTACTACAATGCTGCAGAAAATATCCATTTTCTGCACAAACTCTCAGTTTTTTTATGAACTATAGAAGTATTCTTGAAAGAAAACAAAAGGTCAAGTGGCTTCACTTAAGATGATTTAGTGGTCAATTTAGAAATTGTAAAGCCTAAACTCCAGCTTCCAAATTTGACCCAAGATAAAATACTTTTCCCCATCTACCCATCTATACCTCCTTCAGAATTATAGCAGTAGGCAGTGTAGTGTCCTGAGCCAAATCCTTTCCCATGGTGCATTACTACAGCAGATAAGTCATAGATAAAACATTCTGGTCTGAGGGATTTCAGGGATTCCCTGCAGCAATAAGGCTCCATGTTTAAGATTTCTTCAAAGCCAACATGAACACCAATTTTCTCTCGGTTATTACGTCCTGACCACCTGTGAACAAACCAGGGTAAAATTACTTAAAAAAAAAAAAAATCAATGGAATATAAACATGTGCCAGGTTCAGACAGTCATAATAATAGGTCTCAGTATAGAATACAAAGTATCATATGTAAAATAATGTAAATATAAAATCCCTTCAATGCTGAAGGTGGCTATAAATGGAAGAATTTAGGCTTATTAAACAGGTCTAGTCAGGTTTTAAAGTATTTGCCTTCTGTAGTTAGATGATAATATAGGAAGAAAATTAATATAGGAAGGAAATTACGGCCCTATGGCAGTTTCTCCCTTCTAATGGATTAATTTAAAGTACCAAAGGGTTTTTAAATTTTTATTTATTTTTTTTAGAGATTGTATTTATTTTTCATTAAAAAAATCTTTTAAAGGTTTATTTATTTATTTTGAAAGAGACTTACAGAGTGCGAGTGGGGTAGGGGCAGAGAAGGGGAGAAACGAATTCTAAGCAGGCTCCGCACTGTCAGCACAGAGCCTGACACGGGGCTGGAACCCACAAACCTAGGATCATGACCTGAGCTGAAATCAAGAGTCGGATGCTCAACTGACTGAGCCACCCAGGCACCCCTAAAGATTTTAAATAATCTCTACACCCAACATAGGACTTGAGCTCACAATCCCAAGACCAAGAGTTGTAGGCTCCACCAACTGACCAGCCAGGTGCCCACTGAAAGGTTTTCAATTCTCTGTTGCCTTGTCACACCATAAGGGAGATACCCCAGAAGCTAGAGTTTGTACTTGGGAAACATACTCTGGATCCTTCTTGGCCAGATGTGGAGAAAAAAACAGAACAAAACCTCTAATTCCTCAGAACACTTCAGAGCTCTTAAAAAAAAAAAAAAAAAAAAAGTAAGCAAAATACTCATTAGGGATAGAACTCTAATAGTGCCTCTATACTGTCATTTTCCCAGCCTGTTGGTCATCCTTCTTGGTACTAGATCAAAACATGGCAAACAACGTTTTTATCATACACAGAGTATGAGCTGGTGCTACAAGGGAAAATAATGTAATACATGGTTGTTCTTAGAAGGGATTATAATGCAGCTTGGGGTACTGTGGTGCAGAGACAAAAGACAGCCATTGATGAAAATATAATAGCATTAAAGTACTAAAACATGAAGTTATGATAGATAAAAATAAGTAGACCAAGGAGAAAGGAATATAGATAGGTTTTGTGAAGTCAAAATATGTGAAGATGCTATCAGTACGATATAAACTGGTATGGAACTAAAGGTGAGACTTGCAAATTAAATGGACTAAGACTCATATCCCAATCCTTCCCCATGAAATGTATGAAAAATCCTACATCCAGTGCACCTTTAGTCAGGATGGAAGACCAAGCACGTTAAAAAAAAAAAAGGGACTTGCTTAACGTAAGTACCTATAATTCTTATCATTCACAAGTTTATATTTTATTTAACCATAAAATTCAAACCTTACATTATTTAATAATGCTCAATAAACACTTGTATGCCATCTAAATAGACAATTGATTCCTATTGATAAGTTTGGCATCCAGTTTTTTCTGCTGATACAGTAAAATGTGGGTGCCTGGGTGGCTCAGTGGGTTGTGTCCAACTCTTGATTTCAGCTTAGATCATGATTTTTTTTTTAATTTTTTAATGATTATTTATTTTTGAGAGAGACAGAGCACAAGTGGGGGAGGGGCAGAGACAGAGGGAGACACAGAATCGGAAGCAGGCTCCAGGCTCTGAGCTGTCAGCACAGAGCCCGACGTGGGGCTTGAACTCACAAACCATGAGATCATGACCTGAGCTGAAGTCGGACACTCAACTGACTGAGTCACCCAGGCGCCCCTCAGATCATGATCTTGAGGTTTGTGAGTTTGAACCCTGTTTTGGGCTCTGCACTGACAGTGCGGAGCCTGCTTGGGATTCTCTCTCACTCTCTCTCTGTCCCACTCATGCTCTCTCTCAAAATAAATAAAACACACACACACACAAAAGAAATACAGTAAAATGATAACAAGATAACACTATACCCTAAGTGCACAGTGGTTTACTTCAAAGAGAAGGGAGAGAATAGACTGGGAGACACACGTGGGGAGCTTTTACGGTACTAGAAACGTTCCATTTCTTATGCCTTTTCAGAGGCTCCTGTATGCCCCTCTCCAATCCCATTCTCCCTTTTATCTTTTATATATCCTATATATTTTATACACTGGCAAATCTTCATTCAAAGATGAAGAAAAAGGAGAAAGACAAAGTGGTAAAGGCACCATAAACAAAATCTCTGAATCAGAAATAAATATGGCATGAAGGGTCAAAAATGTTTTGGGCAGAAGATGGAAAGGGAGTCAAACAGGTTTAACTCTAAGGAAAGCTTCAAATACCAGGTTAAAGCAGCAATTATGAAGAACAGGAAGTTCTTTAACAGTTTACAGTGGCCGATTCAGTACCAATTTATGTAACCAAAATTTGAGTCCTTTCAGGTTTTTCTTTACAAAATCTCATTTATGTTCTTACCTCTCCATGCTCCCTGGCCCTGGAATACAACATTAACCTCCTAATTAGTCCTCCAGTTTCCACTCCACTTGATTTTATGCACAATGGCAGGTCTTGCCTGACTTCACTAAACCTTTTGTTTATACCCTTCCCTGTTCCTTCCTCCATACCTTTGTTCATGTTGCTCCCTTAGGCTAAAGTGCTCCTCCTTCTGTACATGCTCCATTCATTCACTTAGTAAATATTTTCGGCCAAATACTATGCACAGAATTTGGTTCTGGGCCTTGGGATACAGGAATGAAATAGACAGCATTCCTGTGCTTACTGAGCTTCTGTTCCACTAGCAGAGGAAGAGAAATAAGTAAACTACTAATTGCAGGTGATGGGTTCTGCCATTTAAGCAGAAATAGGGTAATATGATAATGAGGGTTGGGTGGTACTACTTTTTTTTTTTTTTTTAGAAAAAAAAGAGCTTGAGCAAGGGTGAGGGGCAGAGGGAGAAAGAATGTTAAACGCTCAGCATGAGCCCGACACAGGGCTAGATCCCACAACCCAGGGATCATGACCTGAGCCAAACGCGAACCCTTAACTGAATGGGCCACCCAGGTTCCCTGAGTGGTGCTACTTTTAAGTAGGATGGTCAGGGAAGTCTGCTCTAAAGAGATGACATATAAACTGAGATCTGAATAATATAAAGACCCCTATGCCATAAGAGAGGCTTTGGGAACATCAGCTAACTCCCTCTTCTAAGTCTCTGATAAATCAATTTGTATATAATTTGTGATACTTAGTATTTCTATTTCACCACTATTTCTGTGCATGCCTGACTATAATCTTGAGAAAAGGAACCTACTTTATATTCCCCAAAGAATATAGAACAACATCTTGCATTAACCAGCACTCACATGTTATTTGCTGACTGTACCTTTAACAGCTTCAATAAGTAACTGAAATAACTGACTAGAGTTAACAGTGAATATCTCTGGGAAGTGGGACTGAGAGGAAAGAGGTACTTATTTTGGGCTTTTACTTTACCTTCTGTAAAGTTTGAATTAAAAAAATATATTATTGGGGTACCTGGGTGGCTCAGTTGGTTGAGTGTCTGACTTCAGCTCGGGTCATGGTCTAGCAGTTCGTGAGTTCGAGCCCTGCGTCGGGCTCTGTGCTAACAAACAGAGCAGCCGGGAGCCTGCTTCAGATTCTGTATCTCTCTCTCTCTCTCTCTCCCTCCCCCTCCCCTGCTTATGCTCTGCCTCTGTCTCAAAAATAAGTAAATAAATGTTAAAATAAATAAATATTTTAATTATTAAATAAACTTTACATTTTTTAATGTTTATTTATTTTTGAAGGAGAGAGAGACAGAGTGTGAGGTGGGGAGGGGCAGAGTGAGAGGGAGACAGCAGGCTCCAGACTCTGAGCTGTCAGCACACAGCCCGATGTGGGGCTTGAAACTCACAAACCGTGAGATCATCACCTGAGCCAACGTCAGACCCTTAACCAACTGAGCCACCCAGGCGCCCCAATTATTAAAAAAAACTTTAAACAAGCAAAACCCAATATGTATGAAAAACATGGTCTTAGTAGTTTTCAAGTCCTAGCACATAAAGTCATTTAAGAGAAGAATAAGCTTTAAGGTTAACATGGTTATTACAAAGTATGAAACCATATGCTTTGCTTAACCAACAGTTTTGCGAACTAATTCACCTGACTAAACATATTTCTGAACACTAGAATTTTTTTTTGTTTTTGTTAACTGCTCTTAGTTGAACTTATTTTTCTGCGAATGAAGCAATTGAGCCAAATCCTCTAAGTTATAAAGACTTTTATACCCTCACTGAGCATATTTTAAACTCTACAAGCAGAAACTTACATGGAGAATAAGATTACTGAGCAGACCAAAATGGGAGGGGTCGACTCATTAGCAATGTATTCTACAAGGGAAGCAAATCAGAAGTTTAGTTATTAAATGTAGTGTTTACTGGTCAAGGCTAGAGATAATGACAGGATTTTTTTGTCTTTAAAAAAAAGCAGAAGTAGGGGTGCCTGGGTGGCTCAGTCAGTCAAGCATCTGACTCTCAATCTTGGCTCAAGTTATGATCTCATGGTTCCTGATATCTAGCCCCACCTGGAGCTCTGCTTGGGATTCTCTCTCTTCCTCTCTCTCTGCCCCATGCACACACACTCTCAAATAAGTAAACATTTAAAAAGTAAGTAAATAAATAAGTGAATGCAGAAGTAGGTAGAAGTTATTAAGTCATCTGCTAGCCCAGTATATACTACTAAAATTTGATTCATTACGTGTGTTAAGTTTTAAAGCATGATAAGCACAAGGAATGATTAAATTAGAAGTGTAAAGTTGGAGGGGAGCCTGGCTGGCTCAGTTGGTGTATCATGTGACTCTTGATCTTGGTGGTGTTAAGTTCAAACCCCACGTTGAATGTAGAGATTACTCAAAAATAAAAAATCTTTAAAACAAACAAACAAATGAAGCATGTAGTTATAATACCACTACTACTAACCTGAATCGTTTGAGATGTAGTCTGAGAACCTGAGGTAGGTGACAAACCATAAGCTGTTTTCGTGCTTCTGTGAGTACAACTGATTTTGAGGAAAACCTTCTACGTTTTGCTGTGATATCAAAGACCAAAGAATGAGAATCAAATTTAAAGATACAAAGAAATGCTGAGTAAATATTTTAGACATGTATTATTAAACATCTTCTCTGTCACAGGCATTGTACTGCGCTAGCGATAAGGACATACTTGCTCTAAAAAAAACTTGTAAGTACAAACATGCATACACACAACTTAAGAGCTAGTCAAGGTAGACAGACATGTACACAATTCAGTACATGATTTAATATAATCCTGCAAATAAGGCAACAGAATGATATAGTGCTACAATATTTAAAAATGGATTTGGCTATGCCAATTAATAAGAAAACTTTCCCTAAACATACTTTAATATACACTTCCCAAATTCTTCGTTTAAACAATTATCATGGTCAGTTCATTTACTGAATTTAATCAGAATCCCAGTGCTCAGAACACCCTTCCCCACTTCCTGACACAGCAGTCCTTTACCAGCTCTGTGTCTGAGGACTCCCTCGGTGTCTTGCTTTTGCTATTTTAGTACAAATCTTAAAACAGGTGGCATTTTAGATTCTTTCTGTTGTCTCCTCTGCTTCTCTTAGAGGTTCACCTATGAATTGTACCCTGCAGCTTCAGGCTGGGCCATTATCTCCAAGTTTGCTCTGGACGCCTAGGAGCTGTCCTTCAACTTATACAGCAGCTCTGACTCCCGTCACAGCAATAGCTGCTTCTCCTGTAGGGGGTGGAACCAGTCCCCTATGAGGCTATCCTCTAAGCCATCTCCACTTGCCACCAGAAGACTTTCCTCCAAGTCTCTGCTCCTGACATCCAGGAATCCAGCGCTGCTGAATGTCCTAGACCTACATTTGGATTGTCTCCCTGAATATATGGCCCATGTATAGCTAGATAAGTGATGTCAACTCCCTGACTTATAATTTTAAACACTTGCCTGTATGTATTAAATTAGAGTAGCTCTTTTAGGCCTTTATTTGGTAGGCCCAACACACACACACACACAAACATATTATAAAATCATATTCTGTATTCATTCATAGTATCTTTCTATTCCCAGATTTGGTGATGAAAGCATCTAGGACCATTCACATTTATGTCCAAGAAAAAAAATACTTCACCATTTGAATTTGATAAGGTTTATTTTGTTCTAACCTCATAAATCTTAGGGTTATATATTTATAACAGTTCATATTAGACAGCACTCAGAAAATGTCAGCATAAGCCATTCTAAGAAAACCATCAATTGATGTGACATTTCTTCAATGCTGGAACATCCAATATTTCTTTTATATTACTTTAGAAGTTTAGTATCTAAAACCCTAGAGTCATTTTTTCCAGACATGGAAATTAGAAAGAATACTTGAAAATATATGGTATAAACACTAAGATGCCACATGTACATTGCTAGAAAAGATAGACACCAGCTAAAGACACAACAGATCTGTCATGGTTTTATATACAGTTTCCCTGGAGGATGATGCTTCTCTTTAACTGCAATGGCTGTTTCATCCCCCAGTGCTGGGTTCCTGAGCTCACCTCTATGACAGAGTTTCTCATAATAGATCTTAATTGTCTGTTTCTTCCACTAGGAATGTAAGTACCTTAAAAAGTATTTTATTTCTATCCATAGCAATTAGAACAATGACTAATATAGAAGAGACAGTAGATGGTTTTTGACTAAATATTTGTTTTCATGAAACCAATTTCCATACAGCAGTCCCCCTATATATTATGTCCTATTATCTAGCTATGCATACACACACTTATACGCATATATTATCTATAGATCAGTGTTTTGATATGTAGCTAAAAGACTCAGCAAACATTACATTCAGTACTAAATAATATGCCTTCCTTTGACTATTCCCCGTTGCTACTTTATTCTGTCTCACATATTAAGTTTAAATTTCTTATTTTATGAATTCTTTCTCTCCACAATTGACTATAGGATAAATTCTTTTAATGTCATCAGAAGGCAAAACAAACACATAGTTCACAAATGCCAATTATAAAGTAGAAACATCTATCCCAATTTCTTTTGATGAACTACCAAACTCTATTTCCAGAACTACTACTTCAGGAATTTTTTACGCTTCCTCTCATTTGTGTTTCTCTTTGCTAATCTTAGAAAAGCAAAGAGAATATATAGTCTCTACTTACAGTTACACTGGTCACATACGTAGATTTTTCCTTCTAAAGCTTCAGTTTCTGTGAATTTGGCCAACATTTCAGTAACCAGACATGGCTGGGAAGTAATATCTTTTCCACTGCATTGGTATCTTTCTGGAAATTCCAATGACAAGTCCCAGAAAGGTTCTATGGTATTTGATTTGTTGTCACATGCAACACATGTAACCTGAAAATAAAAATATTAGTTCCTCAGATTACAATCCTTCTGTCAAAACACTTACTCCTTTCACTATAGAGGTCAGTAAATTAGTTTTTCTTATGAAAATGCACCATCAGAATTCTGAATAATTTGCTTTGTATTATTTTCAGGGATTTTTTATTATTATAATTTTTCCTTTCAATGACTGTCATTAAACCCATTATGTACTGGTGGGCTTTAACCAGTAGGCATTTAAAAAACTCCAAGGCCATTAGTCAAATCTGAATGTAGGTTTAAAAAAAAAAAAAAAGACAACTGTGGACTCATTTAATTTGGTATGTGTGTGTGTGAGAGAGAGAGATTTATATGCATTTAATTTAATATGTTTAGATTATTAAACTTGTTCTTTGTCCTTTTTCCTTCCTCATCTTTCACTAATTTTCTCTCTCCAAATCCCTATAACCTCTTAACCATGATACAAATAAAATACTATTTGTATATTTTTATATATAGTATATTAGTACGTGTAGATTTTGAAGCCCTACCAACTGATAATTTCAAAAGCCAATACATTTAATGTAAATGGTGTCATCATACTCTCACTTAAAACAAACATCACTACATCAAAATCTTCACCAAATATAGGAACTACAAAGAATACGGGGCAGTTCTAACAACTGACATAGGAAATAGAGCAACTAGAAAGGGAAAGACTTATAACTTCAGTGAAACACTCAGCAGGATTTAATGTTGAAGACAGACTACAAATCTAACAATCCCCACATGATAGATTACTAAACTCTTTCATAAAGTTACATTCCTGGAACAGGCAACAAAATAAAGAAGCCAGGTCTCATGTAGATTTTAGATTTAACAAATTGACACAAAGAAAAGAACACTCTTGGTGTTTGTCTGGGGACTCATTTGGGCCAGGTTTTAACCTTTTGAGAACAGTTTATTAAAGGAACCAAGCATCTGAATCTCCTGAGATAACCATATTCCTAAGAGTTTATTACATGTCTAAAGGAAGAGAGCAAAAAGCTGGCATAAAAATTTTTATTAATTTCAAATCATCCATAAAAGAAAAAATAAACACACAGGCACTCTTGCACTATTCAAAATATAAAATATAAAATTCTTTCTGGAAAGGAATTTGTACTCAAGTATTGAAAGACCTACCTTTTGACAAAGTAATGCTACTTCTAGGGTTCTGTCTTAAGGAAATCATTAGAAAAATGAGAGGTGGAGAGGGAGAGAGAACCCCAAGCAGGCTCCATGCTGTCAGTGCAGAGCCTGACACGTGGCTCCATCCAATGACGCTGGGATCATGACCTGGGCCAAAATCAAGTCAGACACTCAACTGACTGAGCCACCCAGGTGCCCCAAGCTTCAAAAAAAAATTTTTTTTTTAATATTTAAGCTACATTCTAGCAAAGTATGCTAATGTTATAAAAACAAAAGGTGGTATCATTACTGTGAAAGTTGAAATGAGGAACAGAGGCAGGTGTGCAAGAGGAAGGAAATGACCTAACAGCCAATTGCCTAAAACAAAAAAATTTTTAAGATCTATGCTATGGAAAAGTAGAGAACCTTATGTCTAGTAATAGTTTACCAACAAGTCCACTCATTAGAGTTATTAATTGGATTAAAGATCCTGGTTTTGTGATTCCTTTTCACAACAAGGGAAACTTTTACAGCAGTAATTAAAATAAAGGAAAATCATTTAGGATTATTTTCAATGAAATCACACTTACTTAAAATTTCCCTACCTACTTATTAAAGCTTTCAGACCTTGCCCTCGTGGATTTTATAGAAAGTCTTCCAGGGCTACCTCTTGGTTCCTAAAATTATTCAAGTGTGTACCAAATCCATTCCCAGTACCGTAGCATCTTCAAATCTGTTCCCTAAGGCATTAAACCCTCTCTTCTCAATCTCTCAGAAAATGAATTTAATATTATCAACCTAAGAAGCTTTGTTTCCTGATTCCCTCTTCCCACAAAAAAGGCTTTTTAAAAAATGTTTATTATTTTTGAAAGAGAAAGCGTGTGCGTGTGCATGCGCAAAAGAGTGGGCGAGGAGCAGAGAGAGGGGGGCAGACAGAGAATCCCAAGCAGGTTCCACACTGTCAGTGCAGAGCCCTGCACAGGGCTCGGACTCAGGAACTGGGTGATCATGACCTGAGCTGAAATCAAGAGTCGGACGCTTAACCAAGTGAGCCAGCCAGATGCCCCAAAAGCTTTGATACCATAGATGAAAAACTACTTCCAGTGATTCATGAAGGAAACACATAAATGAAACACTGTAAATGAATAAGCTGACTTCTTGGCACATATTTGTAAAAGCAATCTATTTTGACCTGAAAACAGTCCTCTCTAACACACTAGATAAACAGAGAATACACATTTTTTTAGGCTTCGTTTTATGAATTCCCCAAGATGAAAGTAAGATTAAAAACAAATCCATACCTGACTAAGTAGTTGTCCATGAAAAATATTATTCACAACATTCAGAACCTGTTTGATAAGTTTCCTTTGAGAAGTGGGGATAAGAGCTGGTAACCTAGTACCAGTTGTCTCTAGTTCATGTTGTATTTTATCCAAAAGTTCACAGAGAAATTCCTGAGCATCCTGTTGGGCATAACCACGAAAAGCTGGAATTAGTCTCCACACGGAGTGTAGCATAGCAAATGGTGAGACTAAGGCCCACTTTCCAGACCACATGACTTGGAACAAAGTATGCAATTCATGACAGAGAGAAATGTATTGTGAACTTGGTTCCTTTGGCTGAATAAGTTCCATCTTTCTACTCTTTGATGCTCCACCACTTAGTCCTAATGATAAACTTGGATGTCTGGAGGGAACACAGCCTGTATCTTTTTCTTGGCATTCATTCATTTGATATACTGTATCTGTGACTGGTGGATGCTTATAAGGTGATCTTGTCTTATCACTAGCTGTCACTGCCAGCCATCGGTTCAGATCAAGTTTTAAAAAACATTGCCGAAAAATAAGTAAATGACTCAACACTTGAAGAACAGAATTCATATAGCAAGTATTTCCCAAATTTCTCAATCCAGTTACACCAGGAGTTACTATTGGCCTTTGTTTACCTGAGGAGTCATTGGCTTTTTTTAATCTCACATCTTCTGAGGTAGGTACTACTTTATCTTTTGCTGGTGATGCTGGGGTTTGCAGTGGTACTTGAACAGGAACTATTTCTACTGTGGTAGACTGAGCTAGACCTTGCAAACGTAAACTCTTTCTTGGATGTATACTTTCCAATTCTGTTTTAACTTGATACTCTAATTCTTGTCGTCTTTTCTTCACTTCTCTTTTTGCTATTTTTTCCTGAAATTGTTCCTCTTGTCTTTTTCTTCCAATGGGTGATTGTTCAAACCAAGTTCGAAAGATTTTACCCATTAATATTCTTCTTCTATGCCAAAGAGCAGTATACATTTGATCTTCATTTTGAAGCAGAGATTGGGTGCTATCGTGTAAGTAATAAGTATCATCACTTGTACCCACAGACTGCAAAACCCTTCCACTACGAGTCGTGCACTGATAATTTTGACTTTTGATTGCACTTAAGGTACTTCGTAGTAACTTCAGGTCTCCAGTAGCATTATCATTAAGAACATAATCATCACAAAGGTAACAAAAAAACATACATCTCATTCACCTCCAAGGCAACAGGATGACTGCTATCTTGAAAGTGCCTGACTGCATGTTCTTCAATATATCTTCCACAGGCAACATGAGAACAGCTAAGGCAAGCCCAAATCGACTCAGTTGTATTGCAGTCCACACAATGCCATTTCTGAGGGTTGAGGATGGAATGGTCTTGAGCAAGCCGCAACTGCCCAATGTGTTTGCACTTATCCATTGTTAACATTTATTCAGTCTAGCTGAGAAACACATAATCCAAACAAGTCTCTGTTCACGATACTTGAAACATCTGAAAACTAAGCAGAACAATATCAATTTTTAATAAAAGCCAATATTTTTCTTTTTTATAAGGTATTTTCCCAAGAAAAATTTTTATAAATTTGCTTCCTTTGCTCCCAATTTGTGGGCTGCCTGTCATAACACCATAGGCAGTTCTTACTTTTCTTTTGTTCCGAAGCTCTCTAATCTCTCATCTGCCTTGCTCTAAAAAAATACACACTTAACTTTCTCCAACAGGTTCCCTTTAAAAACTGTTTTTAATTTTCTGCCACCATCTACTGGTAGAAAGGGGGTAGTGCCCTCTTTTCAATGAACTAGAATAAGATCCATCCTTTCACCCAATAGTTGAGGGCAGTTTAAAGAACTACATTCCTTTTCTTAAAAATTAGGGTCGGCAAGACTCAAATATATCTCAGTAATGTCTACATTCTGAGACCCCTATCCAAATTGTTACTAAAGCATAATCATAGTTAACAGCATGAGTTCTGAAACAAACACTTAGAGATATGAATTCTACCTCTGCAACATACTGTTATATGTCTGATTTGAGCAAATATTTTAACTTCTCTAAATTTCTGTAAAACAGGGAAAAGTCATACCAACTTCAATGAAAAACTGAAAAAATATGAAATATTTAACACACAGTAAACCCCCAATAAATGGTAGCTATAATGGTAGCTACAGTGAAAAAATATGTATTTTAAGTAGGCTCTACGCCCAGTTGTAGAGCCCAACATGGGGCTTGAACTCTGAGATTGAGACCTGAGCTGAGATTAAATCAGATGTTTAACTGACTGAGCCACCCAGGTGCCCCTAAGATGAACAAATCTTAACATTCTATTATATTCTATTTATTCAAATAAATCACATCGATATTTACTTAATTACCATTTTAAATTTAGCTTTCCACTAGTAAATCAATAATGACCTTTAATTCATGGCTCTGTAACATACTTTGAATTTGACAGACTTGAC
Source organism: Prionailurus bengalensis (assembly GCF_016509475.1). Classification (NCBI taxonomy): domain Eukaryota; kingdom Metazoa; phylum Chordata; class Mammalia; order Carnivora; family Felidae; genus Prionailurus; species Prionailurus bengalensis. Next base: position 116,734,771 of record NC_057358.1, read on the forward strand.
AGTTTACCTTAGGGAGGGAGAAAGACAGAGACATGCTTTTGTGTTTGAATAGCCTCTTAGGAATGTACAAGGATACATAAGCAAAGAGAAAAAGAAAAATATGAAGTGGATGGCAATATAATAAATGTTTACATTCTGGTGGGCCTATGCACTATCTGAAATTATAAGCTTATTACAAAAACAAAAACAAAACCCCATCCCAACATAATAAAACAAAACAAACAAAACCTATGTGGTTTTGACCCAGAAACATGTTCCTTTATGAGTTAAGAGTCAGGAAAAGTTCTGCTACAGGATCTAAAAATAGAGGCATTTGGCTGACTTAGTTGCTTTAGTGTGCAACTCTTTCTTGATCTCAGGATTGTGAGTTTGGACCCCACATTGGGTATAGAGATTACTTAAAAGTAAAATCTTAAAAATAGATAAATAAAAATAAAGATAGTAGGGGTGCCTGCATGGCTCAGTTGGTTGAGCCACTCTTGATTTCAGCTGAATGATCCCAGGGTCATGGGATGGCCTGAGTCAGGCTCCAGGCGTAAGCAGTGGAGTTCTGAGTTCCAGAACTCAGAACATTTTATGTAGTATGATCAATACTTTCAAACTTTTAGGGCAGCTGATAAAAGGACACTATCCAAAATCTATAAATAACTTATCAAACAACCTCCTTCAAAAACAAACAATCCAGTTAAGAAATGGGCAGAAGACATGAATTGATTTTTCCAAAGAAAACATCCAGATGACTGACACGTGAAAAGATGCTCAACATCACTCACCATCAAGGAAATACAAATCAAAACCACGATGAGGTACCACCTCTCACCTGTCAGGATGGCTAAAATTAACAACACAGGAAACAACACATGTTGGTGAAAATGTGGAGAAAGGGGAGCTTTCTCGCCCTGTTGGCAGGAATGCAAATTGGTTCAGCCACTCTGGAAAACAGTATGGAGGTTCTTCAAAAAGTTAAAAATAGGGGCGCCTGGGTGGCGCAGTCGGCTAGGCGTCCGACTTCAGCCAGGTCACGATCTCGCGGTCCGGGAGTTCGAGCCCCGCGTCAGGCTCTGGGCTGATGGCTCAGAGCCTGGAGCCTATTTCTGATTCTGTGTCTCCCTCTCTCTCTGCCCCTCCCCCGTTCATGCTCTGTCTCTCTCTGTCCCAAATAAATAAATAAACGTTGAAAAAAAAATTTTTTTTAAAAGTTAAATATAGAACTACCCTATGATCCAGCAATTGCATTACTAGGTATTTACCTAGTAAATACAAAGGATACAAAAATAGTGGTTCAAAGAGGTATGTGCACTCCAATGTTAATAGCAGCATTATCAACAATAGCCAAATTGTGGAAAGAGCCCAAATGTCCAACAACTGATGAATGAATAATGAAGATGTGGGGTGTAGGTAACAATGGAATATTACTCAGCCATCAAAAAGAATGAGATCTTGAGGCACCTGGGTGGCTCAGCTGGTTAAGAATCCAACTCTTTTTTTTTTTAATGTTTATTTATTTATTTTGAGAGAGACAGACAGAGACAGAGAACACAGCAGGGCAGGGGCAGAGAGAGAGGGGGAGAGAGAATCCCAAACAGGATCCCTTGGAGCCTGACTCAGGGCTCAATCTCATGAGTAAGATAATGACCTGAGCTGAATTCAAGAGTCAGATGCTTAACTGACTGAGCCACCCAAGCACCCCAAATGTCCAACCCTTGATTTTGGCTCAGGTCATGATCTCACGGTCTCATGTGAGATGGAGCCCTGAGTTGGGCTCTGAGCTGAGCGTGGAGCCTGCTTAAGATACTCTCTACCTCATCCCCATTTGTGTGTGTGTGCGTGTGCTTGCTCTCTCTCTCTCTCTTAAAAAAAAAAAGAATGAAATCTTGGAATTTGCAATAGCATAGATATAGCTAGACTGTACTATGCTCAGTGAAAGAAGTCAGTCAGTGAAAGACAAATACCATAGGATTTCACTTGTATGTGGAATTTAATAAACAAAACAGATGAATATAGGAGAAGGGGGAAAAAAAAGAGAGGGAAGCAGATGGTAAGAGATTCTCTAAATTACAGACAACAAACTGAGGGTTGCTGGAGGGGACATGGGTGGGTAATGGGCTAAATGGGTGATGGAGATTAAGGAGGGCACTTGTGTTGAGCACTGGGTGTTATATGTAAGTGATGAATCACTAAATCCTACTCCTGAAAACAATATTACACTGTGTTAACTAACTAGGATTTAAATATAAATTTGAAAAGATAAATAAAAAATACATTTTTTTTAGGACAGCAATATGAATTTCAATGGTACTTAGGTGCCACCTCCAGGCATCTAAGAAAGCTGCAAAGGTGAAGTTGATTTTTGGTTCCTTCTCACCAATTTTTTTTTTTTTTTGTAAAATCTCCTAGCAATCAGAGAGCCTCTCCCCCTTCATTTCTTAACTTTCAAATGTAGGGTGAATCGTGAATATGGACTTAAGGCTGACCAGTCCCAACACTCACACGTGTACACATTTCAGGCACACATTTTTTCTTAAAATTTTTGAAGTTTATTTATTTATAAATAAGTAAACAAGCACAAGTGGGATAGGGGCAGAGAGAGAGGGAGAATCCCAAGCAGGCTCCACACTGTCAGTGCAGAGCCTAATGCAGGGCTCGAACTCATAAATTGTGAGACCATGACCTAAGCCAAAATCAAAAGTTGGACACTTAACCGTCTGAACCACCCAGACACCCCTTCAGGCTCATATTTCAAGTTTATTTCTCTTCCTTCAAAATTTCCTGAGGTCCAGAATCTGTTCAAATATAGTATTTTATTAGAACTCCTAGCATTCAACAGTAGTTGCTAACGGCAAAATTAAGACATCAAAGATTAATATGCTCCATTATCCTAAATCCTTCCACGTACTGAAGCTAAATATCTCATCCTTGACTCCTTTTTCTCTCTCCCTACACCAATCCTTCAGGAAAAAATGGTTGGCTCTATCTTAAAAATATATCGAGAACCCGACTATTTGTTACCTCTACTGCTCTCACTCTGGTCCAAGTCACAATCAAGTCTCACCTGGATTACTGCAATAAGGCTCCTAAATGGTCTCCCAGCTTTGATCCTTGTTGCCAGCAAAAGTTTACACAGCAACAGCATGCTCTTCCTATAAACCTAGACCACTAGGGCCCAGACCTGACACTTAAGGGGGTCCCTGCCCTAACCCTCTCCCATTATGTGGAGTCTGCAGAGTCAGGGGGAGGTGGTCACCTGGAGCCTGCACAAATCCCAACTTCCCTTTTAGATCCATTCATGGGTACCTAAGACCCAGAAAATTCCCTGCCCTAATCATCCCCAAGCCTGCTTCCAGGAACTATGGGCAATAAGTCACTGAAAAACTCTGTAGAGAAGAATGACATTATCAGATATATAGGTCACAGATGGATCTGAAATGCAGACCCAGAGGAAGGATGAATGATTAAAAGAGATTATTAATCCAGATATAAGGAAATTAAAGCTGCAGAAGTGTTGAAGGAAAGATGGGAGCAGAGGTAGATTAGCGTCAAACAAACTTTGGCTTAAAGAACTGGTTCAATATGGAGATTAAGAGAAAAATCTTGGGTTCTCTTCTATCTACTTTAATGTGTTTTTTGTTGTTGTTGTTGTTTTTTTTTTTTAAGAGAGAGAGAGCACATGTGAGCTGGGGAGGGAAGCAGAGGGGGAGAGAGAGAAACTTAAGCAGGTTCCACACTCAGTGCAGGGGTCAATTCTGAGCCCCAAATCAAGAATCGAATGCTCATCCAACTGAGCCACTCAGGCCCCCTCTACTTTTGTTTTAAAAAGATTATATAAAAAATAAAATAAAAAGGATCATATAAAGAATACAGAGACAATTTAAACATTCCTTTCTGGCAAGTCAGACAATAATTATTAGTTCAACTTCTTGAGATGAAGATGGAAATGCTGCTTATTTACACTCAAGGGAAATTATTTCATTCTAAAATTTTAGAGGTGGTATGAGTTACACCTTGCATAACATTCAGAAAAGAAGACTCAAAAGAAAAGAAACTTCTAGAAAGAATGTATAATATAGTTTATTTTGGGGTTATCCATATTTTCAAATATCTAAATAAGCATGTTACTTATACAATAAATTTTAAATATGCATACTAGTATATAATTTAGCACATATGTAGCTAAATTATACACGAGCCTCTTTAATCTCTTCTCTGTTCTGCAAATACATTCCTAATTGTTACTAAAAAATCTATTTACATGATGATGGCAAGGTTCTCACGGCCCTTCAACAGGAAGTGGCCTAAAATTGAACATTGTGATTCCATTCAATGAAAAACCCTGAAAAAAGTGAAATGCTGATCAGATGCCATCTCTCTGAGAGGCAATATAGCAGTGGAGAGGTATCACAACAAAATGGTTAGAAAGGACACTCTAGAATACAAATGACTGAGTTTAACACTTAGCTATATTTACCAAGTGACCTAGACAAATTATTTATACTCTACTTACCTCAGTTTTCTTATCTTTAAGAAACGGTGGTAAGAACACCAATAAGGTTGTTGAGGGAATCGGAGAAATTTATATCCATAAAGCACTTAGAATAAACCCTGGCACTTAATTATGTGGCTCTCAGTATCTTAGTTGACAATACTACTATGACTACTGCCACTGCTACTGCCATTATATAGGCTAATTTTCTTCTAGTTTTATCACTTTTAGCCAGGGATTCATTCTTCTCAGCCAAATCTATACTGAGCCCAACTAAGGTGCTAACTGAAAATGAAGGTATTAGCTGAAAACTAAGGTCTAACCTCTCCCAGGAGTATTTACTTTTTAAAAGGGGAGCTCTCAAAGATAAAATCTTTTTAAAAAAAATCTAAAGAAGTGAAACCAGGAGCACCTGGCTGCCTCAGTTGATAGAACCAGAGACTCTTGCTTGATCTCAGGGTTGTGAGTTCAAGCCCTACACTGGGTGTGGAGATTACTTAAAAATAAAATCTTTTATAATGTTTTTTCATGTTTATTTATTTTTGAAGGAGAGAGAGACAGAGCGTGAGGGGAGAGGGGCAGAGAGAGAGGGAGACACAGAATCCGAAGCAGGCTCCAGGCTCTGAGCTGTCACCACAGAGCTCGACGTGACTCGAACCAGTAAACCACGAGATCATGACCTCAGCCGAAGTCAGAGGCTTAACTGACTGAGCCACCCAGGCGCCCCAAAAATAAATCTTAAAAACCAAAAGAGAGAAAACAAAATATTTTTGCATACTCCATGTAGAATCTGATAAAATATTACCTTATATAATAGCAACACACAATTAGTCAAGATGTTCTGAATGGAATCTATATACAAGGATTAAAATAATCCATACTATCATTTTCTCACACATTTAAAAAATGTTTCATACTTAAAGTTCCAATTAATATCTATGAAATGTTTTTTTAACCAAGTATGCTACCTTTATTTGAAAAGACAGATGGATTTATAATATTCTGAAAGCTTTGTTATTCTTCACTGATTAAAGACAATGAAATTTTTAATTGGTTCAAAGAAAACCATTCAAGCTATTTAAACTTTCCATGGCATATAACTGATGAACATTTTTATTTTTAAAATTCCCTGCTACTGCTATTATATAGCAAATCTCTACAGTTTAATAATTGTATTTGGCTTATTGAAAGCTAATTATTTTATACAGAGTTAACATATAACAAAAGCAATTATAAAATAGAAAACTAAAATGACTAGAAGAGAAAGAAAACATAAGATCTTATTAAATATGGTATTTTTAGTTAAAAATTTACATCACACACAAGTATCAAATACATGGGTAAACTATTTAACTTGTAACAGTTCAACAGCACAAAACTGCTTATACTTACCACCCAGTGAAGACTCTCTGAAATTAATTTTCATTTACTCAAATGATATAGCCCTTTGCAACATACAATCCAGGCTTTCAGCATGTAGTAATACCCTTCTGACATCTATTTCAATGGCTCATCCTATTGGCAGAAGTTCAATGACAGATGTAGGTAGCTGACCACCAGAACTTTTCTGAACCAGTCTCAGGCACACTGCAAACTCAGCTTACCTGTACATCTTGCTGTCACAGAGTTAGTTTCTCTTCCAATATTCTCGTATTTTTTAAAAATATTTTTAAATGTTTTATTTTTGAGGGAGCGTACGTGAGCAGGGGAGGAGCAGAAACAGAAGGGGACAGAAGATCCAAAGGGGGTTCTGTGCAGTAAACCCAATGAGGGGCTCAAACTCATGAACTACAAGACCATGACCTGAACTGAAGTTGGCCGCCCAACCAACTGAGCCACCCAGACCCCCCTAATATTCTCTTATTAAAGATAGAGTAGTATTATTTAAGTACCCAGGCTATTTTGTTTTGTTTTGTCTTTGGTTTTACTCCTCCCTCCCATCCTTTTTACTCAAACATTCTTATCACCTATGTATAAAAGGTTATCACTCCCCAAGTCTTTATTCCTTTTCATTTGCAGAGCTATCATTCTTATTATGGACTTTACTGTATCATTCCTGAGGTACAGCAGTAACCTCCAAACTGGTTTCCCATCCTCCAGACTCTCATTCTCCTCCACAGTACTATCCTGCCAAACTAATCTTCCAAGTTTCCTTTGAGCCTTTAACTATTAGAATCCTCTGTTCCCCATAGTTCAATAAAACAGAGGATTTCTGGGGCACCAGGCTGGCTCAGTTGGTAGATCATGTGATTCATGATCTCAGGGTCAAGAGTTTGAGCCCCATGTTGGGTATAGAGATTAAAATCAATTAATAAATTAGCAAATTTAAAAAAATCTCTAACTCCCTAAAGGACTTGGGTTGTGCCAAATGTGAATCCTTTGTTTGTATATACATCCTTACTGCCATTGAACTGTTGGATAGGTTCCTTATGGCCAGGGAGGGACTATATGTCAAACATTTTTTTAGCGTCTTAGTTAAAAAAAAAAAAAAAAAAAAAAAAAAAAAGCCATCTTACTTAAAAAAAAAAATCCTATAGGTTTGATAGCCATGTTGTTTTAGGCTACCAAATTCTTGGCACAAACAACTAGTATTGAATGCAGGTCTTGCTTCAGTTCTCTTTATGACATTTGAATAAGTGGTTAAGAATAGGAAGCCAATTATACTTAGAAAGACAAAAAGAAAGAATAGGAGGTCACTGATTACTAGTGACCCAAACTGCCCCCCCACCCTCAACCAAGTGGCTATTTTTCCCTCAAGGTCAGTTAAGGAACAGTTTCCTGATATTTTGTGATATCATTATCCTATTTCTCCATCCTTAACCACAGCCTACCACATGTCTAGTACCATTTTATGTGCTTTCAGACACCCCAAATAGACTTTATACAAAAGTAAACTGAGATATACTTCCAGCCTACCACGTGTCTAGTACCATTTTATGTGCTTTCAGACACCCCAAATAGACTTTATACAAAAGTAAACTGAGATATACTTCCCTAACCCTAATTATTTTAGGTGCCTGGCTGGCTCAGTTGGTACATCAAGCAACTCTTGATACAGCATGTGACTCTTGATCTGGATTCCGTGAGCTGGAGCCCCATGTTGGGAGTAGAATTTATTAAAAAACAAAACAAAACAAACACACACACACAAAAACTAGGTGGGGTGCCTGGGTGGCTCAGTTGGTTAAGTGTCTGATTGGCTCAGGTTATGACCTCACAGTTTTGTGAGTTTGAGCACCACATTGGACTCTGCGCTGGCAGTGAGGAGCCTGCTTGGGGTTCTCCCTCCCTTCCTTTCCTTTTCTTTCTTTCTTCCTTCCTTCCTTCCTTCCTTCCTTCCTTCCTTCCTTCCTTCCTCCCTCCCTCCCTCCCTTCCTTCCTCCCTCTCTCCCTTCCTTCCTTCCTTCCCTTTTTTCTTTTCTTTCTTCCTTTCTTTCCTTCCTTCCTTCCTCTCTCTCTCTCTCTCTTTCTCTCCCTCCCCCCCTCATGCTCTCTCTCTCTCAAAATAAAAACTTACAAACAAACAAACAAACAAACAAACAAACAAACCACAACAACCAGAGGCACCTAGCAGGCTCAGTCAGTAGAGCATGCGACTCTTGATCTCAGGATTGTGAATTCAAGCCCCACATTGGGTGTAGAGATTACTTGAAAATAAAATCCTTAAAAGAATAAAAATAAAAAAATAAACAGGGGCACCTGGCTGGCTCAGTTGGTAGAGCATGTGACTTTTCATCTTGGGGTTCTAAATTTGAGCCCCATGTTGGGTGTAGAGATTACTTACAAATAAAATCTTTAAAAAAATTTAAAATAAACAAAAAAGTTAAACAAAAAGGTTAAATTTTGGTATGATATGCAGTGACCCTTTAAATAAATATTTGTGCTCCAAATACAAATATTACAAAGAACTACAAAAATCACTGAAAACTTAGAAGGATAGCTAATTTTTTTACTTCAAAAATTAACATTCCTCTATAAATTCGTTACCTTCAACAAAATGGTCTTTTCAGCTGACCACCCCATTCCACCTATTTTATCTTAAAACACTTAGAAAGAAAATATGGAAAGGTACAATGACAGTATAAACTTTGGAAGTTCCTAGAGGAGGACAGGTACTAAAGATCATTCACATAAAAGTAATCTTGATCTTCTCACCAGTGCAATTAGCAGCACAGTTTTCATATTCTTTGCTTTAAAAAATGTTTTCATGAAAAAACAGGAAGTTACCATGAAAAATAAACACACAAAAATAGCCAAACTAAATTACTATTTTAAAAAGTGACACAGGGAGCTCCTGGGTGGCTCAGTTGGTTAAGTAAGTGTCTGACTTTAGCTCAGGTCATGATCTTGCAGCTCATGAGTTTGAGTCCTGCATTGGGCTCTGTGGGGACAGCTCAGAGCCTGGACCCTGCTTCAGATTCTGTATCTCCCTCTCTCTCTCTGCTCTTCCCCCCACTTGCACTTGGTCTCTCTCTCAAAAATAAATAAACTTAAAAAAAAAAAAGCTTAAAAAAAAAGTGACACAGAACGAGGGAACTGGCTAATATACACTCCTAAAAGAAAATCTATATTTAAAAATCTGAACAGACACTAAAATAGTATCATTATGCTCTATTAAACTTCTCCCAGGGCACCTGGGTGGCTCAGTCGGTTGAGCCTCCGACTTCAGCCGAGGTCACGATCTTGCAGGTTCGTGAATTCAAGCCCCACATTGGGCTTGCGGCTGTCAGCCTGTCAGTGTGAGCTCACTTAGGATCCTCTGTCCCCCTCTCTCTGCCTCTCCCCCACTTGCGCTCCTGCCTCTCCCCCACTTGCGCTCTTCCCCCTCCCCCTCAAAAAAAGCTTCTCCCTTTTCAGAGCATAAAACATTTGCATTTTACATCATTTCTAGTGTGTCTCATAGAACAGCTTTGCAATCATTGACAATTTGTTTAAAAGTTTTGAAAGACCACAAGATCAGTCTAAACTCTTTACCATGGCCTGTAAGTGCCTTCAAATTGCCTTCAAATTGTGGCACAATACATACTTTTCTATTCTCATCTATGACCAGCCACTTTTCACATATCTTTTATTAAAATGTTTTTATATACAAATGACCATATTGTGAATAAAAAATTTTTGTAACTGGGGTATTTACTACTGTTTCAAAGGCAATGGGTGTGCACATTTTATATAAATACTTATATACATACATAACACTGGGCATAAAGAATATTTAAATAAAATTGCATCACAGTAATCACCTTTGTCTCATTTGAGAATTCCTAGAGGGATAGATATTAAAGATTCAACATATGCTGAATCTTTATTTTAATAAAGATAATTTTTATAACAAAATTTAATTTTCTTTTAACAGTACCAAATAACCTAAACAGATCCTCTAAAAGCTATTAAAAGTAGGAAGATTTGTTATTTTCCATAATAAAAGATAGGAGGAAATGGCAATTTCAATAGGAAGTTGGCCTTAGGAATTACTAACCACACCAATCTTTGCGTTCATTTGGATAAGAATGAAAATAACCTTTATGCATAGTAATTAGGGCAAATCCTACCCCACTCCTTATAAGCAGGTTCCAAATTTCCATGGAACTACCATAGTAACCTGTGCTCTTAGGAGATGTTTGCAAAATGCCAAGGGTCAAGCATAGTGCCTGGTACAAAGGGGTTCAAAAATTTGAATGAACAAATGATTGAATGAATTAACAAAATGGCCTCTCAAACTCTCCCTACTCCCTCTTAGGTATGCTATCATGCCTCTTAAGTGCTTTGGCACCTCTTATCAATCATGATGTATTTCCTTTCCTTTATCCCTAGAAAGGCCCTAGTTATTCTTCCTTCCTCTAGAAATCTAGAATCTATAATTACCCTGATCTCGCTTGAAACTCTTCATTAAACAAAAAAGGATACTCTTTTTCCCTGGGCCTTCTTCACATCTCTAACATTGCCTCCCCAGAAGCACAGAGACTGAATCGAGTTGATGTTCTAAGAAAAAGAACTGGAAATTAAGTTCTGCCACCAGGTTTATTTGATTTCCTTACCCATCACTACTTACAGGTATTTCATTCATGGGCAATTTTGTTCCAAAATACTTATCATTAGTGTCACATCACCACACTTATATATCAACATACTGCAGCTAACTTCATAACAATGGGAGAAATGTTCACAAAAAGATTGAGTGGGGCACCTGGGTGGCTCAGTTGAGCACCCAACTCTTGATTTTGGCTCAGGGCATGATCCCAGAGTCGCAGGACTGAGCCCCATGTCAGGCTCTGTGCTGAGCATGGAGCCTGCTTAAGATTATCTCACTTTCTCCCTCTGCCCATTTCCCCACCCCACCTCTCAAAAAAAAAAAAAAAAAAAAATTAAGCATTCTATTATGGGTCTAGAAAATTGAGTTCAAATACTTTGTGTAAAATGCTTAGACTCTATCATTCTAGCACATCTATAATTTGGCCTAACAAATATATTCTTGGACTATAAATAAGCTTTTCCCATGGTATGTAAAACTCCACTGAAAGTAAAGTTTTATGGTCTCTGAAAGCGCTGTGAAAAACCAATGTACTTCAATAATCTTAATTTTTGCCAGAAAGCCAGTATTATAGAATCCTCCTATATTTTAGTGACCTGTCACTTCCTATTTCGATTAGGCCTAATGGCAAAACTGTCCATTACTGAATCCAGAAAATGATGGGCACACATTTCCTACCTTGATTAGTCTCCTAAGCCTGGCCCCAGTCTCTGTCTAATCTCCCTCAACCAGACAACTCCATTAGAATCCGGCAACCATGTTTGTTCTGCCTAACATTACAGGAAGGAGAAACACTTCAAAGCACCCTTTTTCTGCCTATAAGAAGCCAAGACGTTGCCTTTCTCTGTATCTCTGCACCATTCAAAACCACAAGTCGACACTTACAGGGATTTTCCCTCCATGATAAGCAGATAGTCAGGTGCTGGGGATACAAACAAAATACAATCAGACTCTGCCCTCAAACAACCCAATGAGCAGAAAATCCTCTTACGTACCACCAATGCTATAATACTCAGTAAGATTTAAGCATGTAGAGGAAAATTTTGGTAGAGGGTATATATGATAAATTTCTGTAGTACAGAAAGAAAAATCTGTGAAAAGATGGGGGGGGGTGGGTAAAGACAGGTAGAAACAATATATTTCAAATATTTAACCCAAATCTTCAACAGATTTTCCAATTTAAATATTCCAAAAAGTGTATCATTGTATAGTATACTCAACACAGATTCACTTATCACTTAAATGTTTTTAAGCTAAAAAGTCTGGGATAATTAATATTCTGGAAGAAAAACAAGGTGAATGTACAATGAAAACAGCCAAAACATTTCAACTTTCTACACGGTATGCGCTCAACTTTGTTCAATATTAGAATATCTCTAAATTTCAATATAGATAGATTACATGAAAATTCCTAGAATGAAAAATCTGCCATCCTTTGCAAAATGAACAGCTAGTACACAAAAAGCTAGAGAAATCGGAGCAGGTGGAGAAAAGGTAAACAAGACAAAATGTTTAACATCTCTTTCAAAATCTCTGTGTGGAGGTAGGGGTTGGAAATTAAATAAAAATAAAAATCTCTTTCAAATCCCGAGATGGTAAATTAAGGATAAAAAGATTAGGGCTCCAAGAATACAAAGTTTTCCTCTCTTTCAAGACAACTGAATACTGAATCTCACTGAGATGATGAAATATTCTATAAACATGTGCTTAACTCATGTTTGGCTTTCTGAATTTGACCACAGTGAACAGCTATTTTTTTTTCATTGTTTATACTGAATACTGATTTTAAAGACAACTCAAAATGGAATTCCAGGCCCTATGTTACCACCCCCTACTCCCCCACACCCCCACACCCCGCCCCGCACAGGCTACTTCACAGATAATAAGGAATTCAAGTGCAGGGTCTGAAGGTCCTATTTCCATGCTAATTTCACAATCCCGTTACTTGCAAGATAGGACCATTAGAGTTTAAAAGTGGGGGAAATCAGGAGGGCTTAAGGACAAAGCGACTCTCCTAAGACTTGCTAAATTGTCTACTTCCAAAATTAAAACTGCAAGAAATTATCCGGTTACATGCAGAATGTACAACAGCTCAAACTTGCAGTTGAAACAATCACTACGTTTCACTTTCTTTTTTATTGGGAACGGGCGTACGAGGGTCTCCTACCACCTCTTAAACTTGAACATTTTTTTCTTCTCATGCTAACACGTTTCTTAACGCCCCCAAATGAGTTTAGCCCATTAGCATTCCTTCCCCGAAGGCCAGCGGAAGCTGGTATTCAAAAATCCTAAGTGTCTCTAAGTGGCAGCAGGTGCTGGCAACGCTGGGACCGATCGATGGAAGGAAAGCAAGCCATTCCTCATAAACGGACGGCTAGAAAATGCCCTTCCAAAGCCTCCCAGGGGATTTCGAGCATCACCTGGCAGCAATCAGAGCCAGGGGTTAGGATGCGGTTTTATTTCGACAGTACCAGCTCTGCAGAGCGCCCAGCGCGCATCCCTATTCATGATCACATCTACATAGCGCTCCCCAACGCGGGTCAGAGCACATCTCCCCCTCCGCACCCCCCCAAAGTCTTCCTATTTCGCCTCTTCTCCTCCCAACTCATGCCCCTCCAGCCCCGCTCAGGGTGGCTACGCGGTGACCCTGGCCACACGGGACGCGCGGCTGCTCGCAGCATCTCTTGGCACTCCTGAGGTGGCCAGCCATCAGGACGCCGGCCAGGGCATCGCACGACCCACCGAAACTTCCCAGAGGCGCCAATTCTAAATTCGCCGGACCCGCCGCCACTGCCACTGCCTTCTCCGCGCGCCCCTCGGCCCGCTCCCCTCAGTCCGTCCGCAGTCCCCCTCTCCCTCCCTCAGGACCTCCCCGCGCCCTGCGAGGCGGGAAAACACCGCCAGGTGCCCCCAGGCCCCGAAGGCTCTGGTCGGACCTCCGCTCCGGTAGAGAGCCTCATTCCGCCAACCGCTGCAGCCGCGCGCGTCCGTCACGCACACTCACCAGCCCGAGCCGAGGCGGCCATCTTTGCGCTCACCCCCGGGCCCCCCGCCCCCGGTTCAGCGGCGGCGGCGGCGGCGGCGGCGGCGGCGGCGGCGGCGGCGGCGGCGGCGGCGGCGGCGGCCCGGTCGAGCGGCTACGTCACAGGTGACGCCGTGCCGCCCCGCCCCCCGGGCCTTTGGCGTGCCGGGGGTGCCGCTCCGCTCGGCTAATGCCACCCGCTCGGCAGCCGGGGACGCCCTGAGAGGCGAGCGGCAGCCGGGATTCCGGTCGTGATCCAGGGATGGGCTTTGCTCATGTGGCTCTGAGTGGATAGTAGCCGTTTCCTCCCCAGGCGGGCTTCGCACCTGTCCTCATCTCCCGGGCACGGGAGGGTGCAGCCAGTGTTTACTACAATTCTGTGAGATGCAAAAGATTCCGCGGGCGTCCGAACCCCTCCATTGAATTTCTGCGACTCACACAGCGTCAAATTGGCAGGAAGGCGCGCCCATTCCGTTGTCTTCAAACTCAGCGCAAATTGACTGGCATAGACAGTCGTTGAGAAAACGCTTCCTTTCTGGGGAGGCAACCTAGGTGTGACCTCAAGGGGATCGTGACTGCTTTGAATTCAGCTTCCTCAGACAGCAGTCGGGCAAGAAAGGTTCCAGAATGGGACACTTACTGAGACATAAATTTGAGGGACACGAAGAGACTCCTGTGTCCAAAATTAACCTGAAGCTGTCGATTTACCTGAAATTGCCAATTTAAGGTAATGAAATAGATACCGAAAAGAAGAGCCGAGAGAGAAAGATCTAGAGAAGAGAAAGTCAAACCCACAGGTACATGAAAATTAAGCCATTAATATTTCTTGAGCTTGTACTCTGTGCTCAGCTGTGTGCCGTTTCTACCTCCGCTACCCTGTGGGGAATATTTAAAATGAAAAGACCAATCTTTTTAAGGAGAGGTAGAAGCAGCAAGACAAACATGCAGAGTTAATAACGTGTCCGTGGAGTACATTATCTTGCAATATATAAGGGAAGCTATAAAATTGTGCACATGAACAACTCCACTTCAGGGAATATCTCTCCATGGTATGAATGGGGAAAAAATGAGCGCACAAAGGCATTCATAGCATATTATCTAAACAAAAGTTTGAAGGGAAATGGCTAATTAACATCGGCATATTAACCTCAGGAATTCTTATGTAGATAACAAATGGCAACAGTCTAATCAATTCACATTATAAAAGGTACCAGTTGAAGATTCAATTGCATAAAATGTAGTTTTGCACATATAAATGATAAGGGATGAATTTTCATAGTTTAATACTCCTTTCATTCTTTTTTTCTAATGCAAGTGCATAATAATTCTATAGAATTCAATTCTCTCCCCAGTGCAGTCCTCCAGTTCGAAACACATAAACCACTGTCTTGTAATCTTTCCCATCACCTTAATTTCTAAAATCCATTACATGAGAGTATCTCTTAAGAGGAAGTATTTCATTTAAGTATTTTTGGCATACAATATAGTTTTTCCTGCATTTCCTAGAAAGCAAAATATAACTAAGTTCAAAAACCTTGCTCTCCTTTTTTAAGGTCAAAAAACCCGTCTAGAAGGTCTTTGGCAAATATTAAGAATCTGCCGCCACTGATCTAGTAATTTTGCTTTTAGGAATACAAACAATTTTTTACTTCTGCTCAGTGTTATTTAGAATAGTGAAGACCAGAAACAACCTAACTGTTCAGTACCATGGGAAAGGATAAGTATATCTGATATAGTCATAGGACAGAATATTATATAGTCATCAAAAATCTTATTTTCAGGGGTGTCTAGGTAGTTCAGTCATTTAAGTGACCGACTCTTCATTTTGGCCCAGGTCATGATCTTGCAGTTTGTGAGTTCGAGCCCTGTGTCTGCTCTATGCTTACAGTGCAGAGACTGCTTGGGATTCTCTCTCTCTCCCTCTCCCTCTCCCTCTCCCCTCCCCTGCTCATGCATTCCCTCTTTCAAAATAAATAAATAAACTTAAACAATTATTTTAAAAATTCTATTTTCAGGGGGTGCCTGGCTGGCTCAGTTGGTAGAGCATGTGACTTGATTTCGGGGTCATGAGTTTGAATCCCAAGTTCAGCATAGAGATTACTTTTAAAAAATCTTATTTTCGGGGCACCTGGATGGCTCAGTCGGTTAAGCGTCCAACTTCGGCTCAGGTCATGATCTCACTGCTTGTGAGTTCGAGTCCTGAGTTGGGCTCTGTGCTAACAGCTCGGAGTCTGGAGCCTGCTTTGGATTCTGTCTCTCTCTCTGCATGCACCTCCCCTGCTCGCTGTCTCTGTCTCTCTCTCTCTCAAATATAAAATAAAACATAAAAATTTTTTAAAATCTTCTTTTCTACAAATATTAAATGAAGGATTTATAGGTCAAGTCAACTGTGTCTCCCGTTCCCATTCTTCAAAGAGGGTCCTTCTTCATAAATTATCTTACTGGACTGTATGACCCCTTCTCCCTCTTTTCCAGAGTTTATTAGTCTGAGATGAACACCAGACCCAAGACCAATCAATCTGTAGGAAGCTCTTTAAAAGCTCTCCCTGCCCACCCTTGGGGACCTGGCTGGCTCAGTCAGTGGAGCATGCTGCTCTTGATCTCAGGGCTTGTGAGTTCAAGCCTCACATTGGGAATAGGGATTACTTAAAAACAAAATCGTGAATAGATAGATAGATAAAACCTCTTCTCAAACACTGAGGTAAAAGGGGTTGAGATGGGTTGAATATTGATTTAAAGGCACATTGAAATAAAAATTAATTAATTAATTAAAGGCACATTGAGAAGGCAAACAGTGGACACCTGGAAGCAAGAGGCATAAAGAAAGAGGATATAAGGATTAACAGCTGAGGTTAAAAGAAGCAGTAGCTGGGGTCTTCAGATTCTGAGTAGAATGGTTTGGATGCCAAGAGTCTGTAAAATAACAATGTAAAAGCAAAAACTAAATGCAGGATGCAAAAATGTATATATTGTATTTAAGAACGAATGTATATACTATTCACATTGGACACTTGGAATACATCAACATTTTAGTAATGGTGGCAGGATTACAAGTGCCGTTTTTAAAAGATTTTATTTTTTAAAGTAATCTCTCCACCCAACATGGGGCTTGAATTTACAACCTTGAGATCAGGAGTCGCTCCACTGACTGAGCCAACCAGGCACTCCACAAGTGATTTTTATTTTCTATGTGTTCTGCAATGGTCATACTTATTTTTTTTAATGTTTATTTTTTTGAGAGTGCGTGGGTACATTCGTGCAGATGAGTGAGAGAGGGGCATGGAAGGAGGGGGATAGAGGATCTGAAGTGGGCTCTGCACCAACAGCAGAGAGCCCGATGTGGGGCTCGAACTCATGAACTGTGAGATCATAACCTGAGCCGAAGTCCAACACTTAATCGACTGAGCTGCCTGGGTGCCCCATGATTTTTAAAAAACTGTTTTAAAGGGTTAAATAGAATGAAGATCATCAGTATTCAAAAATTGTTCAGGGGCACCTGGGTGGCTCAGTGGGTTGAGCGTCCAACTTCCGCTCAGACCATGATCTCATGTCTCGTGAGCCCCATGTTGGGCTCTGTGCTGACAGCTCACAGCCTGGAGTCTGCTTTGGATTCTGTGTCCCTCTCTCGCTGTGCCGCTCCCTCGCTCATGCTCTATCTCTCTTTCTCTCAAGAATAAATAAAACATTAAAAAAAATTGTTCAGAAAATAAGCTGCATGTGGCCAAAGTGACTAGCAGATAGAAGTTCAGATAATTTCCTGAGGTCATAAATGACTTCAAGGAAACGGTATTTAGGCTGGGTCTTTTAAAGACTAAGATGATATTTTTTCATTTATGGGAAGAAGACAAAGCAAAGACAAGTTGAGTAAGTCATAGGAGGAGGGTACTGAATAGATGTCCTCAATAAAAGGTCTTGAATACAAAGATGTAAGCTAGAGAGAGGTGCTGGATGGGAAGGAATGAGCTAGAGATAAGAAATTATCTGGAGATTGTCATTAATTGTGTTAATAATTAAAGAGATCAATTGTAGCATAACCTTATATATATTTATTGTTATTACTATTTACTCAACTTTGAAAATTTCCTTAGCTACCATTTTATTCTGAGTCTTAACAACGTAGGCCTAAATTATGCCATGCCTAACTTGTTTCTAGAGCTCCAGAACCAGAACCTCATTTGTACATAGCTGTCATAATAATTTTTCTCACGTAATTTTCCTCTTTGTTTTACACCCATGTCATGAAATCTAAGCTTTTTACTATAACAAAGAAAAAAATGTCTTCTTCCCTTCACACATCATCAACAGGCTTCCCCAAACTTACCTACATCCTCAAAATCAGTCTTTCCCCTTATCGGCCTTTGACTGCTAGGAGGTCAGTCTCTTTACAGTCTTGCACACTTCAGGCACTTCCCACCTTTAAATCTGCGCAGATGTTTATCTCCTAAGTAGAAGCCCCTCCAACTTTCACTCCTGCAAAATTACAATCAACCTCTTTCAGAGCTGGCCTAAGCTCTTACCTCCTGGAAATTGCTTTCCTAGTAACTAGGCTTTCAGATCCCCATCCCCCAACCCCCAATACATTATTATGCAGTCACAGCTTTTGTTCTGAGTTCCGCGCCTGGTTCTCTCTTTGCATTGTAACCTCTTTGGGAAGAAGGAATGTGCACTGGCTCCACTGTGTGTCTCTCTACAGCTCCTTAGTATAGTGATGGCCAAAAATACTCTTAAAATGCTTAATGAATTAACAAAATTAGATGTTCTCTCGCATAATAGGGCATTGTGGAAATGATGTGTAGTGGTTTCCCTTGTTTCCACAGTCCCTATATTGGGAGAAACGTCAATTTGCTTTTTTTTCTAAGGTAAGTACAGTTTCCTAACAAGATAAAATTTTAATGACTTTGATACCTCCACTCTGAGGCCAGATCCAACTTCTGAAGTAGATACAACACTAACTGGTTGTTTCTTGGATCCTCAGAGTCCGAATGAATTAAAGGAAGACAAAACACAAAATTTTGTTAATCTTAGGGCTGCTTTTTAATCTTTGTGTTGATTTTTAGAATTTTCTATTCCAGTCTTTCATTAAAATGAGAAATATCTTGGGAATCCTAATTGTCTATTAAAGAAGAGTTTAGGGTTTTGTTAACTTTGAGAAAACTGCTTCCAAGAATTTTCAGTTTTACAGACTAAATGCTCCTATCAATAATTTTAAAGCTATGAAAGATTCATTTGACAAATATTTTTTGAACACCTATGTGCCTGGCACTATGCTAGGCACTGACATGTCCATGACCTTCATTTCAATGTGAGGAAGAAATAAAGGATTGAATGGAGAAAGTAGGTAAAGAAAATACTAAAAGAGTCAGACCTAAAGTTTGATTAAGGTGTAACAACACCCTGCTGTTGATTTTTTAAAAATAGAGTCACCCAAAAACCTTAAATTTGAGGCAAATATGTAAGAAAAGAGTTGAGAGAGAAATATTAGAACAGCAGATGACAACATATGGTCTTAGTAGGTGAATATAGAGAGTGGGACATGAGCAGAAAGAAATGGCTTTAGAATTAGCTCTTTTAAATTCTTTCTTTTTTTTAGTTTCTTTTTCTGAGTAGGCTCCATGCCCATTGTGGGGCTTGAACTCACTACCTTGAGATTGAGAGTCACATGCTCTACCAACTGAGCCAACCAGATGCCCCTAGGCTTTTTTAATTCTAAGAAACAAAGAATGAGGGTGGTGGCAGGTAAGGGAGGCAAATGCAAGTTAAGAAGTAGAAGACCCCCAAACTGATTTAATTTTAAAGGGCTGGTAAGTGTTTATTTAGTGGCCTGTGAGGGAAGCTTATACCTTGAAAAGTACAACATATGCCTACTGGAAATTGAAAAGGAGCCCAGGGTTTTGTCATTAACAGCAGCAAAATTGTAAAGCTAGTCATTTTGTCTCTCCTTTTAATATCTTCTCCACCTCCATCCTACTCAATTTTTTCAGGAATCCACAGGCTGCTTGTGCCCAGGGCTTTATATCAGTTTATCAAGGCTTTTTTTTTCTTTTTTCCCAATAAATCGTTTCCCACGGTATTCTAGGACTCTTTACTCCAAACTTCCATTTTCTAAGGAGCCCAGTTATCATGTAGTAAATTCTAGTGTTTAGTAATGTTTGCATTTCTGACTATTTATAATGGAACCTCCTATAGACACTGAGTATGGGATTATAAAATGAGATTTTAGGGGTCCATGCTGGCTCAAGTTGGTGGAATGAGAGACTCTTGATCTCGGAGTTGTGATTTGAGCCCCACATTGGGTGTAGAGATTACTTAAAAATAAAATCTGAATGAATGAGGGGGGCGCCTGGGTGGCGCAGTCGGTTAAGCGTCCGACTTCAGCCAGGTCACGATCTCGCGGTCCGGGAGCTCGAGCCCCGCGTCAGGCTCTGGGCTGATGGCTCGGAGCCTGGTGCCTGTTTCCGATTCTGTGTCTCCCTCTCTCTCTGCCCCTCCCCCGTTTATGCTCTGTCTCTCTCTGTCCCAAAATAAATAAAAAACGTTGAAAAAAAAATTAAAAAAAAATCTGAATGAATGAATGAATGAATGAATAAATAAATAAATATATAAATATATAAATAAATTTAAAAGATGAGATTTTAAGCATTGTGGAAAACAAATGAGATATTTTCTTAAGCCTGGATGCCTTTCTAAGGATAAGTTAAGGATGTATGTGTGTGTATAATGTTATAACATGTTTATCTAGTTATAATCACAATGTATGACAGTTTATCTAAATATTTTTAGTTCTTTAAATGTGTTGCATGTTTTACTTTTATCTCCTCTGTAAAGTTAGGGAAATAGTATCTGTCCTATCTTCCTTACAAGGATGTTTTAAATATCAAATGAACTTTTGCATGTTTAAACCCTTCCTAAAGTATAAAGAGAGAAGTAAATGTACTTATCATTATTTCTCTCAGGATCATTACTGCCCTGTAAAGTTCCTTGAGGTCAGGAACTGAGATTTGTTCATATTTATAACCCTTTAACCTGAGGTTTACTTTTTACTAAAGTAATAGCTAATTGGAGGATAAATACCATAAAGGTTAAAATTAGTTATAATATTATGAGAAACATGTAGAACAAAGTTTTAGCCCCTTTTCTCATAGCAAGCAGGGAAAGGATCTGGAGAAGCAGAGAGAGAAAGGAAAAGGGTTAGAACTGGAAATTCTAACTTATAAAGCTTTAGTAAACCATGCCAAAAAGATACTAAAAGTATCTTTCATGAGGGAAAGTAATCTTTTTTTTTTTTTTAAGTTTTATTTAAGTAATCTCTATACCCAATGTGGGGCTTGAACTCATGACCCTGAGATCAGGAGTCACATGCTCTTCCAACTGAGCCAGCCAGGCATCCCTCATGAGGGAAAATAATCTTTCGTGAGGGAAGATGATTGGGGTATCTAAATTTTATTTTATACTGTACATATTTTTAATTAATTAAAATGTTTATTTAATTTTGAGAGGGGGGAGGGACAGAGAGAGAGAGAGACAGAGCATCTGAAGTGGGCTCTGCACTGATAACAGACAGCCTGATGTGGGGCTTGAACTCACAAACCATGAGATCATGACCTAAACCAAAAATCCTGTGCTTAACCGATTGAGCCACCCAGGCGCCTCTGTACATATTTTTTTTTTATTTAAATTTTTTTTTCAACGTTTATTTTTATTTTTGGGACAGAGAGAGACAGAGCATAAACGGGGGAGGGGCAGAGAGAGAGGGAGACACAGAATCAGAAACAGGCTCCAGGCTCTGAGCCATCAGCCCAGAGCCTGACGCGGGGCTCGAACTCCCGGACCGGGAGATCGTGACCTGGCTGAAGTCGGACGCTTAACCGACTGCGCCACCCAGGCGCCCCTCTGTACATATTTTTAAACCCGTATTTTTTTTTTAATTTAAAAAAAGTGTTTATTTTTAAGAGAGAGAGAGCCAGCAGGGGAGGGGCAGAAAGACAGAAAAGAGAGGAAGACAGAAAGAGAGGAAGACAGAGAATCCCAAGCAGGCTCCCCAGTGTCAGTGCAGAGCCTGATGTGGGCTTGAACCCATGAACCATGAAATCATGACCTGAGCTGAAATCAAGAGTCAGGTGCTTAACGGACTGAGCCACCCAGGCACCCCTAAACTCATTTATAAAAAAACAATTAAGAAAAAAAAATTATGGTTAATCATAATTGTTTGTATAATTATTTACATCTTCACAAACCCTTTGAAAACTGAAATCCTTTAGTGTTGCAAAAAAAACAGAAAGCTGAGTATAAAGCAGCAATTAATGTAGTAAGGTACTGCATCATATAAAGGAAACCTCATACTGTAGATTCAGTATATATGCATACAGTAAAAAGAGCTAACGATTCTGGGGTGCCTGGCTGACTCCATAGATAGAGCACGTGACTCTTGATCTCAGGGTTGTAAGTTTGAGCCCCATGTTGGATGTAGAGATTATTTAAAAATAAATCTTAGAAAAAAAGCTAACATTTCTTCATGTGCAAGAGCTAGGATGATCACCCTGCTTTTCTCTGTTGTCTTAAGGTGACTTCCTTTCAGGCCATAGGGCCCTCTTGGTGACAGTCATTGGTTTAGCCATCTGTTTGTGTCTGTAAGCTTCTCCTTGCTCGGTTAACCAGAGATGAAGTTCTAGAAAACCGCATTTCCAGAGGAAATTCTTAAAAGGAAAGGAGGTTGTATGTAAGGCAGATAGCCTCCATCTATTTCATTTTATCTTTGGTCTTTAAACTAATATTTACAAAACTAAGCAGAATGGATGCTTGGTAGAGGTTTCTTAATTTTTAAACTAAATACATGATTCCTGGCCTATAGAAAAATAATGAAAGATGAGTCAATCAGAAAACAAAAGGTGGCATAAAGAAGTCTTTTTAGCAACAATGAAGTTTTCTTTCATCTATTTGCATGAAAATTCTAAAATGACTTGGGATTGATCACAGAAGGAAATTTGTATAAATTCACTTTTGAATACTTATGAAGTTACTTCTTCTTTTCATAAAAACCAATGATAATATTAAAGAATGACTTAAACATTTAACTTATTTGCTTATGCTTATAACATTTTATTGAATTAAGACAAAATCTAGTTTTAGCATTATTATTAGTCAATCACACTGGGCAAGAGGATTATAATTTTGACTAGTCTCATTATGAATAGTTTTCTCCCTTTTTGTTTAATACTGATGTTCATGTAATGTACATTATTTGTACAAAAAGTACTATAAAGTATGCCTTTGTTGTGTTGGTGTGATGGGATGCCAGGAAAAACCAAATTACCTTGGCTCCATTATGAGGGTCAGAAATGCCCATATTATTAAAACAATTTAAGACCCCAGGTTAAAATGCAAATCTGGGGGAGAGGAGGATAGTTTGTTAAGTTCCTATTAGTTTGTTGTTGTTTTTCCCCAAGAAAGCTCCATGCCCAACATGGGGCCTGAACCCATGATTTCAAGATCAAGAGTCACATGTTCCCTGATTCTTGAAGCCAGCCAGGCACCCCAAGCTCCTAACAGGTTTAGTATCTTATTGCAAATTAGTGAATTAGATAAATTAATAGTGCTGTGAAGATAATGGGAAATAGGTTTTTAAATTTGGGGGATGACAGGGAAAATGGGAAACACGCATAGATATTGTGTTGCCTTGGAGAGGCCTGATTAGGAGTGGAACAGCATCAGGCACTCACTGGGTCTTTGGGGAAATAGAGGAAATCTGAATGAACATAAAATGTTTTATCTTAAGGGGCACCTAGGTGGCTCAGCTGCATAAGTGTCCAACTCTTGATTTCAGCTCACGTCATGATCTCCTGGTTGGGGGATCAAGCCCCACTTTTGACTTTGCGTGAGGCATGGAATCTGCTTGAGATTCTCTCTGAAAATGGGAATTACAAAACTGATTCAGCAGATTCATATAGTTTTGAGGATTATGTAAATGCTTTTGTAAACTATGAAGTACTACATGAATTCAAAGTCAAACTTAAGTCCAAAACTTAAGATAAATGATCTTTCTATATAATTTGCAGATTTTTTATTGACACCAGTAAAAATCAGAATTGTGGTATTTCTACTAGCTGCTACTATGCATAACACAAAGATATAACAAAATTTTTAAATGATGATAGTTCTCAATAAATGTGAGGTGCTATTATTATTATTGAATCTTATCCTATCCTAATATGTGAGGTACTTTGTTGCTAAGCTTTTCTGCTTCTTCTAACATTTCTTTGTTCTCTTCCTTTTCACTGGCTCCTAAACCTCTGCTTTTAAACATCCAGTTTTCCACATCTTGAAAGAAATCGCTTGATGATAGCTTCCTGTCTCAACCCCTTAATTTCTCTTCTCCCTTATATCATCAATGAGAGGCTTAAAGGCACAGAGATAGTTGCCATAGTTCCGAACATAAATGATGCCGACTGGTGATGCACTGGTGCAGCTTCTGGGAAACCAAAGTCTTTGGATTTTGGTTGGGCATGGGAGTGGGGGAGGGGCAGGGGCAGAGTATGGTTGCAAAGCTGAAACTTAAAGGAATTGGCAGAAGGTTGCCACCAGGAGTGGAACCTCCTGCTTAATCTGACTCAACACGGGAAACCAAAGTCATGGACAGGATTGACAGATTGATATCTCTTTCTTGATTCTGTGGGTGGTGGTGCATGGCCGTTCTTAGCTGGTGGAGTGATTTGTCTGGTTAATTCCAATAACGAATGAGACTCCGGCATGCTAACTAGTTACAAAACCCTGAGAATAGTTGCCTTGAAACCATGTTTCATTACAGTCAATAAAAATTCATTTTTCTTCAGTCTCCTGTCTACTTAGAGCTACGGTTTGCCTCCCCCTGCCCACTTTACCTATCAGTTTTAAATTCATCATCAACGTACTCTTTACCAAATAACCTCAATAGTTTTCTACATTGTCAACCACTAAGAACATTTTGTGAGTTAGAACAATGGCAACAAGACAATCTTAGTAATTATTTTTCTCAATCCTAAAACTCTCTGTAAATGAGAACTATAATAAAAAGCCTAGAAATATAAGTCCTCTGATTTAAAAAAAATCATCATGACTCTATGATAGTAATTGGTGGATTTTGAAAATGCCTGGTTTATACCTGCTATCTCCATTTTCTTTTCATTAGCCACCTACAATCAGGCTTCTCACCTTACTGCTTTGAAAATATTCTTTCATTTCTTTCATTTACTTATTTTTAAATGTCTATTTTTGAGAGACAGAACACGAGCAGAGGGGGGCAGTGAAAGAGGGGGACAGAGGATCTAAAGTGGGCTCTGTGCTAACAGCCAAGAGCCCAATGCGGGGCTTAAACTCAGGAACCTTGAGATCATGACCTGAGCTGAAGTCGAATGCTTAACTGGCTGAGCCACCCAGGTAGGTGTCCCTGAAAATATTCTTTTAAAACAAGCTCCCCAGCAATTTCTTCCTGGTCAAATTCAAAAACCATTGATCTTCCTTCACCAAAAATATGCTAACGTTGATCACCTTTTCCTTCTTAAAATACACTCTTAGATTTTATTCTTAGACCTGTACGTGATCCCCTATGTATCAGGACAGAATAACTATGGCTGTTGCTGCTGCTGCTACTATTATTGCTGCTTTCACTTAATAGTTAGCTTATAGTCACTGCTTACTGTAATTCTCACAATTGTCCTAAGGAGGTCAGTATTATTATCCTCATTTTACAGTTGAGGAGGAAACATGTTCAGGATTTAATCAATTTATTTATATTCACACATCAGACTAGGATCTTCTCTGGAGGTGTTAGATTTAGCAGTGGAGAGGCAGACCTAAACTGGATCACGACATGCTCTGTTCCCTATATTTAGAGAAGGAAAGTTTATTTGTTTTATTCCATTTATTTATATTTTGAGGGAGTACTGTACTTTGTTTGTGAAGGTGGCATTTCAGGTAGTTTTTTTACACAGGGTATTCATCCACAATTTTATCAAGTGTCCTTTGAACTCAGTTTTCACCAAAATCAGAGAAAGTGGATAGAAAGCAAGCTGTGCTAGGTTACTGATATTTTTCTCCTTTTCAAGTCAATTGGCTCCAGTAGGAATGGGAATGCAACTTTGGACTTGAGTCTAGGCAATGCTTTAACCACATACACTAAATTGCAGGGTATAGTTATCAGAATTTGATGAATGACAACATAGATTTTAAATTAAGCTATGTAGTATAATTTGCTCAAATTTTGACCAAGTAGATTTTATTGGAGCCTTTGTAGTGATACAGTAGGATTTAGATACATTAGTTACATACATGTTTTAGTTTCTCAAATAAATGCATAACAGTATAATCTAGCTACAAAAGATTTCCTTAAGGTTTTTGTTGACATTTCAGTGTTAACAATTGGGACTTGAGTATTTTAGATTTCATCTGAAATTAGTGGTTCACATACAAAAATAAATGGTTTTCACAGTTGTCAGCTTTGATTAACGTAATTTTAAACCTCTTGAGTGTATTACACCACTACTTTTGTTTTTTAACTGACAGATCTGGAAAATAATAAAGACGGAGTATGTCTTACAAACACATTAAATGTATATATAGTCTTTGATTTTTTTCATTTAAGATACCCTTACCTTTTTTTCAGAGGCATTTGGCTTTCTTCTTTTAGCAGGTTTTGTCACTAAATTTTTTACCTTGTCTACCAAAGTACTTTCAAAGATTTTTTTTGTTTATTTTTATTTGTGTGTGTGTGTGTGTGTGTGTGTGAGAGAGAGAGAGAGAGAGACAGAGAGAGACAGAGACAGAGAGAGAGAGAGACAGAGACAGAGAGAGAGAGAGAGAGAGAGAGAGAGACAGAGGGAGAGAGCATGAACACGAACCGGGGAGGGGCAGAGAGAGGGAGACACAGAATCCGATGCAGGCTCCAGGCTCTGAGCTGCCAGCACAGAGCCCGACGCAGGGCTTGAACTCATGAGCCATGAGATCATGACCTGAGCCAAAGTCGGACACTCAACCGACTGAGCCAGCCAGGCACCCCATCTACCAAAATACTTTCAATCGTTTGATTAACAAATCTATTGGAGGGAAGAGAGGATTATGAGTTATCTCAAAGATATATTAAGGACCTCATATCTATATAAATAGATTGAGGAAAGGAGGAATTGTGCATTAGTTATAAAGCCTTTCACTGCAGACAATTTATATCTCAAAGAATTTTCACATTATCTTTCTTCATATTTATCATTATATAGCTGAGGAAATTATTAAGATATTAAGTGACTTGTCTGAAGCCACATGGCATTGATCAGACCTGGGATTAGAAAACAAGTCTCTCTATGACCAGCCATTGTTCTTCACAGCATGCGTACCTTATAGATACCATTGTTCTCTGCAGTGTACTTTATAGATACCATGGAAGTGATTTCTTTTGAGAGATAGTTATTAAAGCACTTCCCACCTCTCAACTTGTCTACTTTTGAAAAAAAATCCTTAAACCTGACTGTCTAAATTAAACAGAAGATAGTGTTAGCATCTCCAAGAAGAATTTGTATAAATATAATGAGAAAAATTGATTTAGAGATTTTTACCTGTAGTTTATTTCCTGCTAGATTGCTTCCTTGCCAAGCTAATTTGACCTACATTTAAAGGTGTCCAAATCAACTGAGATGTCATTCTATCATAATTATAGAAGCTCTTCCACCAAAATGTATTCACTCATAAATAGGTAAACTCATGACCTTGGAGAATGGACAGAAAAACAGATAAGACAGTCTCAAAGAAGAAACAGAAATGTATGTGCTTTCTAAGCTACTCATTGTAGGATGGGTGTAGGGATCAACTGGTTCATAATTAAAACTTTACTCATCTTCCTGATCTGAGCTGTATCCTTATTTACTCCATCTGCATTTTATGTGAAATGCATTGATGGTCACGAATCTGTTTCTTTGGTTATACTCAGTGATACAGGAAGTGTCCTAATAAGCACTAGAATCTGAATAATAAGGATAATGGCTTTGGTCTGAAATTTGCAGATAGGACAGTGGAAGCTGGGGCAAAATGACTGGTCCAGAGTCATACAATGGGATACATAGCTCCCTGGATCCCAAAGGACAGCTGTTTCCTCCAAGATTTGGTGACTCAGAAACCTCATGTTTTTAGAAAATTCTCCCTTAGGGCAAATAAAAATTTCTTTACTTATAATATTTACCATCTGGGACTATTTCTGCCCTGCAGGGCCTCACTGGACAACCTGCTTCTGTACCCTCTCTGCCCCACCTCAGTCTCTTTTATATCTTGTACAGCTTAGGTTCAGAAGCTGCTTTATTTCCTGAGGAAATTTCTCCAACCAAGAGTTTTCAGTATTTTAGATCTTTTTCTCTCTCTTTTTATTGACCACTTGTGCCTACTTGCAAAAGATTTAACATGTCTTTAATACCTTTTGTCCTTCCTTCTCCCACTCCCAGTCTCCAATCTCTTCTTTTTATTTTACTCCTTATTTTAGATAATAGAATCATCATCTAGTCAACCATTTATTTTAGATACCTTAGGATCATCTTTTATTCCCCAACCCAGCATTATCCATCACATTGAATCAGGGGCCAAATCTTGCCAGTTCTATCATTTAAGTGTCCCTGAGACCTATTTCTCTTTTCAATGCCACTGCCCCAGCTCTCATTCTTATCATTCCTTGTCAGCGCTATTATAATTAGCCTCTATACTCAATTCTCTGCTTCTATTCTCTCTGTGCTACTCTATTACATATTACATATTACCCTCATTACATAGTCAAAAACCTTACAATTTGATGAGAAAAATGAGATATGTGCATAATAAAAAATTAGAGAATAGCACAAGATAGAATTTATAATCCAATGCTAAAAGTTGTGTATTGGCCAGTCAGTATTGTGTGAAGTCAGGAAATAGCGGTTATCACTCAAAATTTCTAGAGAAATCTGCCTGGAAATGGTTTAAAGGACAGGTGGTATGCAGGGAGAAGTTGAAAAAATGCTCCATGTTGTAATGAATGAATTCACTAATTTGTTAATTAACAATAACAACAATAACATAACGACCCTTTAATTGAACACCTATAATATGCTAGTTTGCAGGATAGGTGTTATTACCTGCCCTCTTAGCCTTTCTGATCTGGGTTACAGGTGAAGTAATTGAGCTCTGAAATTTTAAATAATATGCCTGACATCACAATAAATTTCAGAACTGACATTTAAACTCAGGTGTGTTTGGTTTTAAAGCTCAGGGTTATTTCACTGTTTCACTAAAATTCATTCAGATTATCTCTGACAGTGTGGAAATTAGTATAGAAGTGGTGTTAAAGGGGATTGCAAACCCACATATCTGATTTTGAGGTCATTTTTATGGCACAAAGGACTATATTCATTACCTTCAGCATTTATAATCAAGGGATAGATTAGAGATCAATAAGACATTGTTACTGCCTTCAAGGAGCTCGATGTGCCGGCGAAGACTGGCAATACAGTGTGATCAGTGTTATAATGATGAGAAAAGATCAGGGAAACAAAAAGTTGAGGTTAATAGACCTGTTGTGTTCTAGCCCTGCTTCTGACATTAACTAATTTGTTGTTGTTGTTATTGTTTTTTTAAGTAGGCTCCATGCCCAACATGGGCTCAAACTCATGACTCTAAAATCTAGAGTCATATGCTCTACCCACTGAGCCAGCCAGGTGCCCCTGATAGTAACTAGTTTAGACAAGTCATTTAACTGATAACAAGTTTGCTTTTTCTTTCTTTTTTTTAAAAATAATTTTTAATGTTTTACTTATTTTTGAGAGGGAGAGAGAGAGAGAGAGAGAGTGAGTATGAGCAGGAGAGGAGGGGCAGAGAGAGAGGGAGACACAGAATCCAAAGCAGGCTGACCTGAGCTGAAGTCAGATACTTTAAATGACTGAGCCACCCAGGTGCCCCACAAGTTTGTTTTTTCTTCTGTAAAATGAAGGGGTATGACTAAATAAAGGAACTTCTTAGTTATTGAAAACTCATTGCTTTATTTAAAAGTATTTATTTATTTTTTTGTTCATTTATTTAAGTAATCTGTACACCCAACATGGGGCTTGAGCTCACACCCTGACATTGAGAGTCACATGCTCTTTGGACTGAGCCAGGTAGGTGCCCCCTCATTGTTCTTTTTATTCCTAACTTTTAGTTATATTTTTGCTTTTCCATTTCATTCATTCATTGAGTCATTCATCAGTCCTTCATTCAATCCATGTGTTCCAGGCACTACGTGGTACACTGGGAACACAAACATAAGATATGGTAACCCCTTCCCTCACAGGCTTGAGGTATGGATAGGTAAATTCAATGTAGTGTCACAATAGAGGCATTTACAAAGTGCTATGGGAAAATGGTGGAGAGAATGTGGGGTGGGATGAGGATGAGGATGGGGAGCAGAAAATTTGACAAGGAGTTGACATTTACAAAGACTCTCAAAGAGTCAGTAGGAGATTGCTAAAACAAGTGCACATGGGACTTCAAGGCCAACTTTTTTTTGGTGAAGCTGTGCTTGTACTGTCTGTGATCAGCTGCTTCTAGGATTGATTTAGCTAATTTGGCTGGTTGGACAAGCATCTTCTCCGTGTTTCTCACTTCATGTTTTCTTCCCTCAGAAACTATTCTCTTTCAAAGAGGACTGCCTTCCCAGACACAGTTGTATTTTATAAGTCTTTATCCCTGTAAAAGTCTAATATTCTAGCATGAATCTAAAAGATTGTATTAGAGGGGCACCTGGGTGGCTCAGTTGGTTAAGTGTCTGACTCTTGATTTTGGCTTTGGTCATGATCTCACAGTTGTGGGATGGAGCCCTGTGTCAGACTCTGTGCTGATGGTGTGGAGCCTGCTTGGGACTCTCTCTGTGCCCCAACCCCCCTCTAAATAAATAAATAAACATTAAAAAAAAGATTGTGTTAGAGTATTATGAAATGTTATCGTGTCAAAACTCTGGAACTAGGTGTGACCAGGAAGGATTTTCAGAGTATTAATTAGAAAAAAATTTCAGTGATTTTGGAGTCAAAACAGACCTTCATTCAGATTCCCTTTACCTGTGAAATGGGTGATCTCACAGAGTTGTTTTGAGGATTGAATGAGCTAATATATGTAAAAATAGACGTAGCCAATTACTTAGGTGCATGATAAATGGTATGTGTTTGCTCATAGTGGTGATAGTACCTTACTATGGTGATGTATTTTGTTGCTGAAGATAGCAATAGCTATGGTAAGAATGAACTACAGAGTTAAAAGTACTAGATTAGAGGGTTGCCTGGTTGGCTCAGTTGGTAGAACATTTAACTCTTGATTTCAGGGTTGTTAAGTCTGAGTCTCGTGTTAGGTATATAGATTACTTAAAAATAAAAAATATATACATATATTTTTTGAGAGAGTACACACTTGCACACAAGCAAGGCACAGAAGGGCAAAGGGAGAGGTAGAGAGAGAATCTTAAGCAGGCTCCACTCCCAGTACAGAGCCCAATTTGGGGCTCAATCTCATGGCCATGAGATCATGGCCTGAGCCGAAAGGAGTTGGATGCTTAACCAACTAAGCTACCCAGGCACCCCAAAAATAAAATCTTGAAAAAAAAGGTACTAGATTAGATGGTAGCAGATGATGATTTGTAACTCTGACAACCATTGTGCCTTATTATAGAGTAGAGATCAATTTCTTGATGATCCAATTTAAAGTTATATTGGTCATACATCTTTATTTATTTGTTCTTAAATTTTTTTTAAGTTTATTAATTTTTTTTAGTACTCACTATACCAAATGTGGGGCTTGAACTCATGACCTCGAGATCAAGAGTTGCATGGCCTTCTGACTGAGCCAGCCAGACACTGCTGTTTGCTATACATCTAATATAGGGACAAATGGGTAATTATTTCTGTGAATTTTTGTGTAATTTTCAAAAAATGTTTATTTATTTATTTTGAGAGAGAGAGAGTGCACACGTGTGAGTAGGAGAGGGACACAGAAAGGGAGGGAGAGAGAGAACCCTGATGTGGGGCTTGAACTCAAGAACCATGAGATCATGACCTGCGCTGCAATCAAGAGTCGGATGCTTGGGGCGCCTGGGTGGCTCAGTCGGTTAAGCGTCCGACTTCGGCTCAGGTCATGATCTCACGGTCCGTGAGTTTGAGCCCTGCGTCGGGTCCTGTGCTGACAGCTCAGAGCCTGGAGCCTGCTTCAGATTCTGTGTCTCCCTCTCTCTCTGACCCACCCCCCCTTCATGCTCTGTCTCTCTCTGTCTCAAAAATAAATAAAACATTAAAAAAAAAAAAGAGTCGGATGCTTAACTGAGTCACTCAGGTGCCCCACTTTATGTAATTTTTATAGTTAAAAAATGTTAAAGGAAATCATGGTGGGAAGAAACTCCATTTCTAAACATCTGTCTCTACACAGTCCAGGGGAGGAATTCTTCAGGGCCAGTCTGGCATTGGAGAAAAAGGGAGAAGAGAAGTTTGGGTTACAGAAGTGGGTACCTCACCTCCTGAGGTGCTTATATTTGAAAGTGAGAAAGTTCGCATTAAGAAGCCAGGGAGGGGCACCTGGCTGGCTCAGCTGGTAGAACTAGAGCATGTAACTTTTGATCTTGGGGTTGTTTGAGCCCCATGTTGGATGTAGAGATTACTTACCAATAAAATCTTAAAAAAAAAAAAAAGTAGCCAGGGATTACAGGGCTATGTCTTTACTATGTAGATAGTAAAGTCCTGGGAAAAAAAGATAATGAAAAAGAGGAAAATATAGTTTTTCATGGTATCTGTCATCTCACCTATGACACTGAAGAAGGTGCAGCTCTAAACCTATTCCTCAGTCTACCAGACTGTGAACATAAGATCCTCAACCATGGAAAAATATACAAGAAAAAAATATTTAGAAGGAATACGCCAAATGTAATAGTTCTTTCTTTAATTGTTAGGATTATGGGTGATTAATATCCTTTTTAAATTCTTTGTAGTCATTTCCACATTCTACAATAAGCATATATTGTTTTTATAAAAAAATTTCATTTAAAAATATTTAACAAGTCTATCACCTATCCAGTGGGAGCTATTGTGTTAATGGTATCTATTATTTCATAAACACTCACTTTTATGCCCAGGGACTATGCATGCAGCTTTGTAAGTATTTTGTCATTTAATCTTCACACTAAGCCCATGAAGTATATACTGTTATTCCCATTTAGAAATGAAGACACTGTGGTATGGAGATCAAGTAACTTGTTTTAGGCCATGTAGTTAACAGGTAGCAACACCAGGATTTGAATCCAGGAAGACTCCAGAAATTCCTATGTATACTTACTTCTACTATGTACAGTGCTTTGGTCTATACATACACTGAGACAACTGGCAGCTGTCAACTTTGGGTCTGCTTTTAGGTATGCCACACACATCTATTTGGTGGCTTATAGCTTATTTTAATGTTAAGAGCCTTCAGATGCTCTGATAATATTTTTGTTTTTCTTACAATTCTTAGGAAAACAGGTGAGTATTTCATTAGGAAGATAAACTAGAGAATTGAATTCAAATATATACATAAAAGTTTGTTTCATTTCTGAACAAGCTGAACAATGCTATAAAATTCTTTTTTTATGTCATTAGTGTAGCTTTTGCTTTTTAAAAACATTTTATTTCACTTATTTTTTTTAAGTTTATTTTTTTAGTACTGTCTACACCCAATGTAGGGCTCCAACCTCAGTTTGAGAGTCACACGTTCCACTGATTGATCCAGCCAGGCCCTCCTATAGCTTTTGCTTTTTTTTTTTTTTTTTTTAATTTTTTTTTTCAACGTTTATTTATTTTTGGGACAGAGAGAGACAGAGAATGAACGGGGGAGGGGCAGAGAGAGAGGGAGACACAGAATCGGAAACAGGCTCCAGGCTCCGAGCCATCAGCCCAGAGCCCGACGCGGGGCTCAAACTCACGGGCCGCGAGATCGTGACCTGGCTGAAGTCGGACGCTTAACCGACTGCGCCACCCAGGCGCCCCTAGCTTTTGCTTTTTAAGCCACTGTGTCCTAGAGCTAGGTTTCTAGCTCCTGTGAATGAGTGTTTTTAGGAATACAGTTAAACTTTGGATTGGAATAACTTGTTCTGCAAGTGTTCCTTAAAATGAGCAAATATTTGTAATAAATTTTAACTTGATAAATGAGTGATGTCTTGCAATGCAAGTAGTATGTGATGCTGAATGTCACATGATCACAGTGGGCCAATGGTTCTTGAAATTTGCTTTGATATGCAAGTGCTTTGGATTGCAAGCATGTTTCCAAAACTAAACTATGCTCACAAACCAAAGTTTTACTGTAATTGCAAAGAAGCAGAAAATGTGAACATTTTTTCTTCAGTTAGTGCAACCACTGTAGGAAGATGCTTTTTTGGAAAGTTGAACAAGAGTAGTAATGTAGATCAAGAGTATAATTTTTGTTTTTGTTTTTAAGTAAAGTCTATGCCCAAAGTGAGGCTTGAACACACTACCTGGAGATCAAGAGTCACACACTCTACCAACTGAGCCAGCCAGGTGCCCCATGAGTGTAGTTTTGGTATAGAATATCCTTCTGTAATTCTCTAGCAAACAGTTTTCATACCAAAAACCATAAAGTACCTAGGAATGAACCTAATCAAAGAGGTGAAAAATCTATACACTGAAAACTATAGAAAGCTTATGAAAGAAATTGAAGAAGACCCCCCAAAATAGAAAAACATTCCATGCTCATCGTTTGGAAAAATATTGTTAAAATGTTGATACTATCCAAAGTAATCTACATATTCAGTGCAATCCCTAAAAAATAACACCAGCATTCTTCACGAGCTAGAACAAACAATCCTAAAATTTGTATGGAACCACAAAAGACCTCGAATAGCCAAAGCAATCCTGAAAAAGAAAACCAAAGCTGAAGGCATCACAATTCCAGGCTTCAAGCTGTATTACAAAGCTGTAATCATCAAGACAGTATGGTACTGGCACAAAAGCAGACACATACATCAGTGGAACAGAAGAGAGAACCTAGAAATGGACCCACAAACATATGGACAACTAATCTTTGACAAAGCAAGAAAGAATATGCAATGGACAAAAGATAGACTCTTCAGCAAATGTGTTGGGAAAACTGGAGAGCAACATGTAGAAGAATAAAACTGGACCACCTTCTTACACCCTACACAAAAATAAATTCAAATGGTGTAAGAAGGTGGTCCAGTTTCAGAAGTAAACGTAAGACAGGAAGCCATCAAAATCCTACAGAAGAAAACAGGCAACAACTTCTTTGACCTCGGTCACACCAACTTCTTACCTGACATGATTCCACAGGCAAGGCAAAAGCAAAAATGAACTATTGGGACCCCATCAAGATAAAAAGCTTCTGTACAGTGAGGGAAACAATCAGCAAAACTAAAAGGCAACTGATGGAATGGGAGAAGATATTTGCAAATGACATATCAGATAAAGGGTTAGTATCCAAAATCTATAAAGAACTTATCAAACTCAACACCCAAAAAACAAATAATCTGGTGAAGAAATGGGCAAAAGACATGAATAGACACTTCTCCAAGGAAGACATGCAGATGGTTAACAGACACATGAAAAAATGCTCCACATCTCTCATCACCAGGGAAATACAAATCAAAACCACAATGAGATGCCACCTCACGCCTGTCAGAATGGCTAACATTAACAACTCAGGCAACAACAGATGTTGGAGAGGATGAGGAGAAAGAGGAATCCTTTTGCACTGCGGTAGGAATGCAAACTGGTGCAGCCACTCTGGAAAACAGTATGGAAGTTCCTCAAAAAATTAAAAATAGAACTACCGTATGACCCAGCAATTGCACTACTAGGTATCCGAAGGATGCAGGAGTACTGATTCAAAGGGGCACACGCACCCCAGTGTTTACAGCAGCACTATCGACAATAACCAAAGTATGGAAAGAGCCCAAATGTCCATCGATGAATGAATGGATAAAGAAAATGTGGTATATATATACAACGGTTATTACTTGGTGATCAAAAAGAATGAAATCTTGCAACAAGGTGGATGGAACTAGAGTGTATTATGCTGAGTAAAATAGGTCAGTCAGAAAAACGCCAATATCATGATTTCACTCATGTGGAATTTAAGATACAAAAGAGATGGACATAAGAGAAGGGAAGCAAAAATAATATAAAAACAGAAAGGGAGACAAACCATAAGAGACCCTTAATACAGAGAACAAACTGAGGGTTGCTGGTGGGGTGTTAGGTGTGGGGATGGGCTAAATGGGCAAGGGGCATTAAGCAGGACACTCGTTGGAATGAGCACTGGGTGCAACATGTAGGTAAGGGTGAATCACTAAATTCTATTCCTGAAATCATTGTTACACTATATGTTAACTAATATGGATTTAAATTTAAAAAATAATTTTAAATAAAATGCAAATAATTTGAATTCAATAGTATCTAAACCATGAAAAAAAGAGAATCTGACGTTTTAAATATATCTTAAATCAAAAGTAAAAAATCAAAGTTAAAAAAAAAAGTTTTCAGCTTTGGAAGAGACCTGATAAAGTCCAGCCAAGTGGTTGACATCTGGACATCTTTGAGTGCCCTCCTCATTTCCCTTCCATCATCTTCCCTTGTCCTATGATTCTAGTAACAAAGGACTCACAGTTTCCAGAGGCAGCCCTTCTGTTTTAGGACTGCTGTTGGTAACTTTTTCTGATGTTGAGTAGAAACAAGTCTTCTGGTACCTTTTTATTTGTCCTACAAATGATTGAAAGAACAATTTTAATAGATCTGAAACAAATTTTAGTCTATTTTTATTATGTGTGATGGCAGAAGTGAACCCTCAGTATGCTCTGTATCATTATGGATTTATCAGTTAGTGTTCTTTATACGAGACTTTTGTTTCTCCAAGTGTTTTCTGTAGAGTACATTGTATTTTGGCTTACCCTGTCATCTGAGAGGAGGCTGGGATAACTCAAGTACACACACACCTCCTTTCCTAATCCTTACAAAGTAGATCTTATTATTTCCATTTTACAGATAAGGAAACTGAAGTTAAATAATTTCAAAATCACAAAACTAGAAAATAGCTACATTGGCACTTAGATCTTAGGGTTTCCAAGGGATTAATGCCTGGACTTTGAATCCTTATACTTTACATTGTAATTAATATGCTAAATATCAGATCAAGTGGAATATCTGTGGTAGCAAGGTAAAAGACCTGAGAAGGTCACAGAATTTGTTTGGAGTTGGAATCAGTCTTGCAGTATATCTTGGTTTTGTTTCTACTTGTTTGTGTAGTCTACTGGATGCTATTGGCTTGAAAATATAAATTTGGCTCATTTTTTCCTAAGTGCTTGTACACAGAGGTGCCTGTTTGATCCTTTGATTTAAAAAGAACCTGTTTAGTATCTTTAGGACTATACAGATGGCATACTGCTACAAAATTAGACCATGCTTCTATTTTGAGATGATTCCATTCTAGGATTCCGGTTAGATTGCTTTTGAGACATAGTATAAAACTTTCCATAAGCGTGACCATTTCTGAAGAAGCCCAGTGCTGAGACAAGTGAATATAGTCATTTCCCCAGAGGATTAGGGAGAGTATTTTGGTACAAGGATACCTAGCACCATCTTCAAATGGACAGGATTTTTGCTAATAAGTTAATAAGTCAAATTTAATTAATAGATGGGAAGGATCAGGAGTAACAGTCAAAAACAAAAGCCTTTATTTTCCAAAATATCCTAAACTCTAAACTCCCCAGAGATGGTTTAAGTATATATCAAAGCATCTTCCATCCCTAATGGGACAGAAATAAATCACAGTTCTCTGAATTCTCTTTTCTTTCAGGCTCACCTGCCCACACTTCAGAACTTTCTGAATTCTCAGACTTTATACCGATGGCAGACCCCAGCTCCACTCATCCAAAGCTTTCCATTTTGGTCAGTTTGAATCCCTATGAGGCAACTGCTTTCAGAAGGGTAGGTATTATGAGCTCACATAGGGCTGTGGGGGAGGGGTGAGCTGATCTGTGGGGACTCCCCTATTTAGTAGCTGGTCACTCCACTTCAAACAAATCTGCATCACACTGAGGGTTTCCACCCCTTTTTCTAACCCATTTGTCCCTAGTGCCTGGGGTTTTGGGTCCTGGGGAGCCATTCTCATGTTATCTTCTCTTTGTTTTTAGGTTGCATTCTGCCTTAACCATAATTATCGTTTATTCTGTACCTTTTAGTTTGGTGGGGAATGCTGAAGTTTTGCTAGCCTTTCAGTTGCTGCCACTCAGGTCCTTTCTAAAGGACAGAGGCTCAAATATCAATTCCTTGATCTGTCTCTGGCTGGCTGAGAAAATCTTAGTGTTGGAGGGGGTTTCTGAGCCCAAATTTCTCTTTCAATCTTCTTTGGTGAAAAAAAAGCAGCTCTTCCCATTTCTGAGTCTTTCATCTCTTAAACTTCTTTGAGGATCGTTCTATCCTCAGAAAAACACAATTTTAGAGGTTCACAGACCTTCCAATACCTAAGAATATACCATCTCCAAATTAGGAACCCTGCCTGCTCTAGTGTCTTTGTGGAGTCATATGGGTTCTGGTCTAGTATGAAGGAATAAGTGATGAATGTGGCTTTTAGGAAGCAATAAACTGATTTCCTCTCAATTTTTTATAATTTCCATAAGCACTTTCAGCCTCCTGTGTTTGAAATTCTGGGAGCACTCTGCACCGTGGCATGGAAAGACATGGTAATTCCCAAGTTGTTTTCATATTTTCTTAGAACTTTAACATCAACACTTTATTTCATAACCATTTTGGGGGAAATGAAACTGAAATTCCCTATCCATTGCATGTGGCAGTAAAGTGACCTCTAGTGGACTTTTCTGGTAGTTTCCAAGAAATTCTGGAACAAGGAGCTGGAGGGGCAGTCCACCGAAGTTAGATTAGCTATTCAGCTACCCAGTGCCCTGAAGTTCAGTTGGATGCATGGTAAGCTTCAATGCCAAGGCTGAGGCAGGTGAGGGAGGTACTTTTGGATGAAGCAAGGTTCATCACTGGTAAAAGTGGCTGCAAGAGACCTTGAGTTCTTTGGAACTAACATTTCTCTAGAAAAGGAAGGACTGAGGATCAGATTATGAACGATGAGTCAGGATGAACCCATTGGATTGATTTTAGAAAAAAAAAGTTGTCTCTTTGAAATAATGAATAGTAAGAATGATATGAAGTCATGATAGACCTTTAGGCAAAGTGAGGGAGGAAGTGTTCCAAATTTTATGTTTTGTGTGTTTTTTAAAGACACATGATGAGGCAATTTAACAATCAACAGCATGGGTGCAAAAAAAAATCTACATTAAAACCCTTTGTTGGAATACTTTACATTTTCTACAGAAGAGAAACTAAAATAATCTGTTTACACTTAGTCACAAATACAGTCCTCGAGTTTTTTGCCCATGTGTATGGACGCATGAGTATTGTCTAAAACATGTCTTCTTTGTATACAGCAGCTAGGCCCTGCCACCACTGTTCTTGGCTGAGTTCACAAATCTGTGGTAACCTGTAGCTTCCCTGTCACTTCTCTGGCTTCCCTCTCCTGCTAAGCTTTGTTTCTTGGCAGTAATTAAAACCTTCTGCCACTGCCATAGCTACTGCTGCTGCTGGAACCGCCATAGCCACCTTGGTTTCATTGTTTGGCAAAATATTGGCCTTCACCGCCATAGTGGCCAGAGCTTCTGCATCCAAAATCTCTTCCTTTCAAGGGTCCAGAGTTTGAAGACTGATTGTTATAATTGCCCAAATCATTATAGTTTCCATTGCTTCCATCATTACCAAATCCATTATAGCTGTCTCCACTGCCACCATATCCACCACCACCTGGACTTCCACTAAAGCCACCAGCTCACTGAAGTTTCCTCCATGACCAAAGTTGTCATTCCCACCAAAACTACCTCCACAACCACCACCAAAGTTTCCAGAACCACTTCAACCTCTTTGTCTGGATGAAGCACTAGCCACCTCTTGCTTAGATAGGGCTTTTCTTACTTTGCAGTTGTGGCCATTCACAGTATGGTATATATATTTTGAGAGAGAGAGCACACATGAGTGGGAGAGGAGAGAGAGAGAGAGGGCATGTGCGAGCATCGGGGAGGGGCAGATACAGAGGGAAAAAGAAAGAATCCAAGAAGGCTCCACACTGTCAGTGCAGAGCCTAACACAGGGCTCCAACTCACAAACCATGAGATCATGACCTGAGCTGAAATCAAGAGTTGGATGCTTAACCCACTGAGCCACCCAGGTGCCCCAAAGTGTGTTACTTTTGAAAGACAATCTTGTCTACGGAGTTATAGTCATCAAATGTTACAAAAGCAAAACTGTTCTTGGCACTGCCTTGGTCAGTCATGATGTCAGTCACTTCAGTTTTCACATACTATTCAAAATAATCTCTTAGATGGTGTTCTTCATCACCATCCAAGAAGATGGTGTCTTCTCTATTACCACCAACAAAAATCTTTTTCACAATTAAGTGGGCACCAGGTCTTTGAGAATCTTCTCTTGAGGCAGCCCTCTTTGGTTCCACAACTCTTCCATCCACTTTGTGTGGCCTTGCATTTGTGGCTGCATCCACCACAGTGGCGTATGTGACAAACTCAAAGGGTCTGCAGTGCTTGGTGTTTGGATCTCTGATTACCACACAATCCATAAACATTCCCCATTGTTCAAAATAGCCCCTTACACTCTCATTGGTTGTTTCAAAGCTCAAACCCCTGATAAAGAGCTTCTGCAGCTGTTCAGGCTCTTTGGGAGCCTCTGACTTAGACATGATGGTGGTAGGAGGGGAGACTTTAATGATGGTTACTCGGTGGCATCCAGGGGTGGAAAGCTTTATGTTCTATTGTTTTTTTTTTAATGTTTATTTATTTTTGAGGGAGAGAGAGTGTGAGCTGGGGAGGGGCAGAGAGAGAAAGGAGGACAGAAGAACTGAAGCTGGTTCTGTGCTGACAGCAGTGAGCCCCATGTGGGACTCGAACTCGTGAACCATGAGATCATGACCTGAACTGAAGTTGGACACTCAACTGACTGAGCTACCCATGTGCCCCTGTTTTGTTTTGTTTTTTAAAGATTATCTACTTGGGGAGAGAGAGGGCGAGAGAGAATCCCAAGCAGGCTCTGAGCTGTCAGCACAGAGCCTGATGCGGGGCTCCATCCAACAAATCATGAGATCATGACCTGAGCTGAAATCAAGAGTCAGATACTCAACTGACTGAGCCACCCAGGTGTCCTTTTATGTTCTTTTTTGAGTGCTGCGACTTCTTCTTGGGAGGAAGAAAAGGAAGCAAACATTTTAAGAGTTCCAACTTGGAGCTAAACAGTCTGTCAATCTGTTAGTCTCTGTCTCTCTGTTTCTGTCTCTCCCACTCTCACCCTGTACCTTTTATTCAGCCCTACACAACAGCCAAAAAATGGGCAAATTCCATATATGGTCATTGCCCAGGGCCTACCCTGGCTCCTTTACTGGCTCTAGATCATGCTTTCTTTCCACTGGACCTGCACTGATCTTGATTACCTGGCTTGCTACTTGGAACTCTTCAAGAACATTTACTGGGACTTACCTCTCAGCATGTACCAACTCTTGGATGTTTTAGGGAGGTTACCCTGCCCCAACTCTGTCCATGAGGATCCAAACCCTGGTGGTAGCTGGCCCACTCTTACACTGGGGAATAACTGGTTTGGACATTTGGTTTGTTTGGGCCTTTTGTCTAATAATATTCCCCTTGTTCCCCTCTAACCTGGTATTTAGTCTTGTACCTGTGAGCCTATTTCTCAAGTCACTACCCCCTGGGTTTGGTCCTATGTTGAACACTGAGGTCTCATCTAGCTGTAGGACTAAGGCTTCTAAGGACTTAGGGTTGTAGGCCTGACCTTTTTGGAACTCTGTTATGATGGGATTAATATCATGCCCTCAGGATAAGGTGATTATAGATTAATAATGAGGATGTTTTCTCAGAGGGATATAGAAACTCAATATCGAATATTCTTTTGATTAGCATTTAAAGATACTGTTAAACCAAATTCTATCATACATTTAAATTTAAATGCTTTTTTCCAATGTTTAACACAAGAACACAGAGATGTATTCTTAACACACATAGAAAATTTGGAGAATCTAAATAATGAGTTAGAATACCATAAAAGACTCTTTATGATAGAGAACAACCCAGGGTTGATGGGGAGAAGTGGATGGGGGATGGGCTAAATGGGTGATGGGTATTAAGGAGGGTACTTGTTGTGTTGAGCCCTGGGTATTATACGTAAGTGATGAATCACTAAATTCTACTCCTGAAAACAATATTACGCTATATGTAACTAAGTAGAATTTAAATAAACATTTGAAGAAAAAAAGTATAATGGATTAGAAAAACAGAAGTTATGTATGAATTTCTGGTTGTGCTAAATTATTATAAACATTTGCCTGCTTGGGGCAGAATTATCTCATTTCTTGTCTTTCTAGCTTCAGCAAAAACCCACCAGAGAATCACGCTTATAGCTGCGACAGTTCATGATCTATCTTAACAGTAGGACTTAATGATTCTGTTTAGTAAATAACAGCTCATATGGCACTTGTAACATGTATGGGTTATGAAGATGACACCCAAGAGGAATTCAGAGGCTAGTGGGTATGCATGGTTTAGTGAAAGATGGCACTTGACAAAATACTTCAAGTTCAGCTGGTGGTAGAGGAAAGCCATTTGAGAATTAAGTTCAACAGAAGTATAAAAACTGGGTTAATTTAGGTTTGCCATTATTGGGTGAATCTAAAGTATAGGATTCCATGTTCTAGCATGAAAGAAATTATTTTTGAAGTAGTAAATAAATCTATCTATGAAGTGAAATGAGACTGTTCTTTTGAGTGGCAAGATGATTTCTAATTTCCCAACAAAAATAAAGAAAAGGGGGACCTGGCTGTCTCAGTCAGTAGTTCGTGTGACTCTTGGTCTTGGGGTTGTGAGTTCAAGTCCCACACTGGACATAGAGCTTATATTAAAAAAAAAAAAAAAAAAAAAAGAGGGGCACGTGGGTGGCTCAGTCAGTTGAGCGTCTGACTTGAGCTCCACTTCGGCTCAGGTCGTGATCTCACAGCTCCTGAGTTCGAGCCTCGTGTTGGGCTCTGTGCTGACAGCTCAGAGCCTGGAGCCTGCTTTGGAGTCTGTGTCCCCCTCTCTCTCTGTCCCTAACCCACTCACATTCTGTCTCTGTCTCTCTCAAAAATAAATAAACATTAAAAAAATTTAAAAAAAAAAGAAAAAGAAAAATGAAGAAAAGATCTTAAGAGTGGAAAAGCAATATTTACCTCCGTATACTGAAGGTTTGAAACACTTTTTTTTACTTTTCCTACAGAAGCACTTGCATTAGTGTGTTTGCCATAAGGGGGTGCTCTGGGATAATAATTTTTAGCAAACAGCTATCTTTTCTGCTCCGCTACCTGAAAAAAAAGCAAACATATAGATTTGTTAATTCTGTTAATTCTGAGGGTTAGTATAACTAACTCTCAAAAGGTGTCAATTTAAATTAAAAACGTGAAAAGAATGTTGAAAACTGTTTAAAATGTAAATAGCCAGTGTCTGGCTTCAAAGGAAAAGACAGACATTGGAAGATGTATTTTTTTTTTTTTGTAGACCCTTGTTACCTTTTAAGGGATTTGATTCACAATAAACCAAAGCTGCACCTGAGTTCTGCTAGGTTGGAAAATGAAAACCATATCTCAGGGATTAGCATTTGCTGTTTCCTTTAGGTTTTTTTTTTTTTTTTTCAGCATTACTTTCACTATGTCTTTGGCCAATGCTGTGGTGATATAGTTGAAATTGCTTTCTTCCAAAGTTGTGTCAGTGTTTTGTATTAGTTTATTCTTAAGGCAGGGGGTTAGGAACCAAGAATTCCACAATAGTTTCACTGTCACCCCTTCAGTATTTGTTGATCAATTCTTAGGTTCTATTCTTGCCTCTCTAAGGTTGGTGAGGTGGGGGTTGAGGCAGTGAGGAGGAGACTCCCTTCTGTATTCAGACTGGAAGGGAGAATCAGAGGCAATCATAGTAGCTCTTCCAAGTATAGAATGCTGTGAAGGGGAACTAAAGAGTCAAGGTCACAAACAGGACATTTAGAGAAATGGCTACAACATCTGGTGGCCAGAATGGAGGGTCCTCACTGTTTTGGTCTAAGTAACTCATAGGGTTCTGCTGCAGATGTCTGTTGACATTGGCTCCTTCCTGTCTGGGTGGC
This sequence comes from Prionailurus bengalensis, assembly GCF_016509475.1. Taxonomy (NCBI): domain Eukaryota; kingdom Metazoa; phylum Chordata; class Mammalia; order Carnivora; family Felidae; genus Prionailurus; species Prionailurus bengalensis. The sequence goes on from NC_057358.1 coordinate 116,778,558, forward strand.
AAATGGCCATGGCATATAGCAGAAGGATAAAGAGAAATGTTACATATTTGAATATGAAAGATTATATAGTCCCTAAACTCATCTCCTTAGGCAAAAACAGGAGAGGCTTTTTTAGTCCTGTTTATGACCATTTAACTCTCTATATGCAAAAGGGAAATTTAGCTGAGGATTTGTATACTATAACTTGGGAGATTTTCTTAAAAGTTTATTTATTTTGAGAGCAAGAAAGAGTGAGTGGGGGAGGGAGGGAGGGAGGGAGAGAGAGAGAGAGAGAGAGAGAGAGAGAGAGAGAGAGAACCCCAAACAGATTCCACACTGACAGTGTGGAGTAGGATGTGGGGCTTGAACTCAGCAACTGTGAGATCATGACCCAAGCCAAAACCAAGAAAGAGCTTGAGGCCTAACTGACTGAGACACTCAGGCACACCTTAATTTGGGAGATTTTATTTGAGAATAATGTCCAGACATCAGTCTTTAGTGCACTCTTTATACACTACATTAAGTGAAAAAAAATATATATATATATTCATATCATCTATATTTTTATTTACTTATTTTTAAAAAACATCTATATTTAAAAAATACATTTTCCTTAAACATGTTTTAGGTTCTGCTTTCCAAATTGGTTGGCTTTATGGCTTTTCTTTCTAGAGGTGATGCAGAGGAAAGAGGAAAATGAAGACTTTTGAGTAAAGGAAAATGTACACAAGCTTTCCCCTCCACTTATTTTGATATTTAAAATTATATTTTTCTTGCTCTTTTCTAATCATAGAAAAAATAACCCAATCTTTTCTTAGACTCTTGATTATAATAGAACAGCCTAAGGAAAAGATTTTCTTTAAGAGTCTAATATTAGACACCATCAGAGATTACCAAACGGCCAAGAACTAAAACAGAAGGAAAATGTTCTCCAAGATTTGTTTTTGTTTTTTCATTTTGCTCGTGGCCTTCCCATCTATAAGTTTAAAAGATTTAAGGTTTAAAGTAAGCCATAACTCCATATGGCTGATAGTTGTCTCATACATTTTGTGAGCTGATGAAGCATCTGAAGGGGGATGTGCAGTCACTAGACTAGCTTCTGACCTGCACACACATTTTTTTTTCATTAATCCTTTGCACAGAACAGATGCTCTGGGTGCAGTTTTAGGCCAGAAGAATGTCCAAAATATGTGGGTGTGAGTTTGGCCAAAGGGTTAGTTGAATGTGGAGCACAGATACCAGCCTGGAAACAGGTCACATTTTAATGAAAAATGCACATTCAGCATGGCATTGTGTTTTTCAAAGAGGTGGTTCCCAGCCATGGAGAACACAAGGGAGAAATAGGCATTCATGTGGAACTGCTTTAAAACAGAATTCTTGTGTATCCTGGCTGGTGGGGCAGGGCTCTAGTACCCCTTGGGAAATGAGATAATGGAATTTTGCTAGGCATAATTGAGTTTTTTGGAGCATCAGTCGTAATTCTTCAAAAAGAAAAAGAAACCTTTATAATTGGATAAAAGAAAGACTTCATAATTATTACTGGCTATGCTAGAAAAAAAATCTTTCTGAGAGGGGCAAAGGTGTTGTCCCATTCACATGCTGAGAATGTGACTAAGCAGAGAAACAGAATTTTCCTTGCCTCACTAAAAAAAAAGAATAGTGAAGAAAAAAAGTGGCCAAAAAATCTCTACATGTTAAAGAGTGAAATATAGAACTCACTTAGATATATGTTTTACTAGAAGTGATTTTATTTCCTCTCAAGAAATGTGTGTGTGTGTGTGTGTGTGTGTGTGAATTTTAAACCATTTGAAATGAACTGTAAGTACACAGGCAACATAATTAAGGTTACTTTTAAGAATGAGCGAAATATAGGAATATTAGACTCAGTCACTTTTATTTTTATTTTTTATTTTATTTTATTTTTTTACATTTATTTATTTTTGGGACAGAGAGAGACAGAGCATGAACGGGGGAGGGGCAGAGAGAGGGAGACACAGAATCGGAAACAGGCTCCAGGCTCTGAGCCATCAGCCCAGAGCCTGACGCGGGGCTCGAACTCCCGGACCGTGAGATCGTGACCTGGCTGAAGTCGGACGCTTAACCGACTGCGCCACCCAGGCGCCCCTCAGTCGCTTTTAAAATAGGAACAAAATGCTATTTGCTAGTGTTAACAAATAGATATTTAATTTTATGTCATTATTATGATTAGTTGTGGATGGCATGCAAAAGCAGCAATGAAAAGTAGCTTCTCAAAAAACAAATACATTAATGGAGGTATTATATGTGAAGTAAAGAAGGTGATGGTTTATTCTAGTTTCTGCTGGTCAGTTAGGATGATGAGGGGATATGAAATTAGGACATCAAGAAGAATGAAAGGATCTTAGTGTTATTTAGTGTGAAGAAGGCAAGATTAGAAAAGTCAACAGGAGGAAGAAGGTTGCTTCTGGGTGGAACTCCAAGTCGAATTTTGTTCAGTAAATGGAAAAAGTACAGATCAGTCAAATTCAATATTGAGTCTTCAAATTAGTTGGCCATTGGGCAATAATGTTGCAGAGAAGATTCAAGTATGAAGGTGCCATGACAATAGGATAGAGTCTATGAGATAGAGATATGGCCCCAATTCTGCCCAAACCTTGAGGGTAAAACAAGTCTCAAAACTCTATTTACAAAGATAGCAAAAATAAAGAGTTAAATGTACATAATCTTTAGGTATAAAATAAATGTTATAAAATATTTTACTTCTTAAGTGTTTGTTGAATTGAATTACATTAAATGTTATAAGTCTAGGAATACTTTTTATCCGTTGTTTATTTTCAATATAGTTTAAGCCTATTTTCTATACTATAAGTTAGGCAAGTTAGATATCTGTTTTAGATAGAAAAACCCATGGGGCACCTGGGTGGCTCGGTCGGTTGGGCGTCCGACTTCGGCTCAGGTCACGATCTCGCAGTCCGTGAGTTCGAGCCCCGCGCCGGGCTCTGTGCTAACAGCTCAGAACCTGGAGCCTGTTTCAGATTCTGTATCTCCCTCTCTCTGACCTTCCCCCATTCATACTCTGTCTCTCTCTGTCTCAAAAATGAATAAACGTTAAAAAATTTAGATAGAAAAACCCATTTCCACATTTCAGCCTCATATTACTACAACTAACAATTTAAAGAAATCAACTCTTTTGAGTTTTAGCAACTTTTGGAATAAACTGAACCCCTTCTTGTTGCCTTCTCTATGAGCTGAAAGCAATTGAGTTAAGGGCTAGAAGTTTCCTACACCTACATTAAAAGAAAAGAAAGAAACAACTCAGAAGAATTTCTTCTTGCTCTGGAATATTGGTGCTGGAACAATTGGGTATCTATATGAAATAAAAAGAAATTGAGTTCTACTTCATAACATAGACAAAAATCAATACCAGGTAGATTCATGACTTAGGTATGAAAGTCAAAACTATAAAGCTGTTAGGAGATAATATAGCAGAATACCTCAAGGGTAGTAAATGATTTATAAACAAGTCACAAAAGGCATTAAACATAAAGGGAAAATTGACTACCCCCAAATTGTCAAGACAGCCCCAGGAACCTCTTCAGACCTGCTTTCTGCACCCAGCTCTCAGGTGAGCTCAGGAAAACGGCTCCCAGCCCTGCCCTCCAGCTGTGTCATGAAGAGAGTGACTTGGGGCCTTCTCTTCACACTGGCAGGGCTGCCTGCCTTGGATGCCAAAGTCCCTTCTACTATGACAGGGAAAGCCTGCAAGTGGGTGGGATGATTTTTGGAGGGCTCCTGTGCATTGCTGGAATCTTGATCGCCATGAATGGAAAATGCAAATATAAGTACAATCAGAAGCACAGCCCCTTACCTGAGAAAGCCACCCCACTCATCACTCCACGCTCTGCCAGTACTTGCTGAGCACACGGCCAGCTTCGTGGCACGCTTGGTACCAGCTTCAATGCTGTTCTCTCCCCGCTTGGAGGCTTTACCCTTCATGATGGACTTTCTCTCCAAGGGTGGGCCTTTAGTCTCCCTTCTGATCAAGAGGCTGTCCTAAAAATTTTTTTTTAAAGTGTCAAAAGACAGTACAAAAAGAAAAGGCACAGAATAGAAGATTTTTGCAACCTGTAACATCAATCAAGTACATACTAGTATCCAGAATAAAGAACTTCTTAAAAAAAAAAAAAAAAGACTACCCTATAGAAAAAAGGGCAAGAAAAGTGAAGGGCATTTCACCATTTCATAATAAGGGATATCTAAATGGTTGATAAAATATATGAAAAAAGTATTCAGCTTCCTTCCTAATTAGGGTTATTTAGACTAGTGGGATACCAATGTATACATACCAGATTTTTGAAAATTAGAAAAATTTGAGGTTGGTCAGGACAAGAAGCAACAGGAGCTCTCATACACTTCTAGTAACAGTGTAAGTTGGCACAACCACTTTGGAACTTAGTTTGCATTATCAATAAAGCTGAGACACTCATATTCTATGACACAACAATTCTCCTAGGAATATATTGTGTGCTTATGTTTACCAGAGTTCATGTTTAACAGTACTTATAATAACAGCATTGTTCATAATGACCCCCAATGGAAACATTACAAATATCCATTAACTGTGCAAGGGAGGAATAAATTGAAGTATACTTATATCCAGAAATTAAAATGAACAAAGTACAGCTATCAGAAACAATATGGAGAAAAAGAGAGTATGTACAGTATGATTCCATTTCTATAAAGTTCAAAAATAGGCAAAACTAAATTCTTTTATTTAAGGATATACATATGGGTGGTAAAACTAAAGGAGAGCAATCCAGGATCATGATAAAAGTTAAGATAATGCTTAGCTCAAGAGGGATGGGAGAATAAAAAAGGATCTATTCTTCAGAGTTAGCAAGTATTGATGATTTCTAGAAGGAACAAGATATAGAAAGTTCATGAGTTAAAAAGAAAATGTGCCTAAGAGAAGTGATATCTATAAGTAAGTCATTCTCTAGACTTATCAGATTGGTATTTTGAAATGTTTTAGAAGATAAATTAATATATAAACCTGTTAATATGTATTTATATTTCTGATTCATTTATTACCTGAAATGTTATGAAAGTAGACTATTGATAAAATTGAAAAGTAGGCAAAAAAATTGTTTTTCTCTTGATTTTATCTCTGCCCAAATCCTGTGTCTCATTTCTAAATTGTTTAATGAAGATGGTAGTTGCTCTCTTGGCTTAAGGGATTAACTATTCCAGGAATTTGTATTTTAAGAGATTTTTTTAGAAGACTGAAAGTCTTTAAAGACTCCAAATAAAATCTCAGATGATGGAATTTAAGCTATTTTCACAAGGTGGTTCACTTTTAAGATTTTGTGAGTAACAAGCAGCCTCTGCTTGTAGATGATCCACCGAAGAAGAGACCTCCCCCTCTTTAGCTTGAAAGAAAGTTGGTTTCTTTTGAAGCTGACAAAGATTTAAAACTTTGCCTGAAGTTTCTGCTATGTGATTCAGAGGTGGAATCTCTACAAAATCTCTACTAAGGACTGTAAATAGAGATACACATTTTAGCTGCTCATGTATGAGATGACTATTCTCCGCTTAGTCAGATGAAATATAACCAACTGCTAATGTATGAAACTTAGAAGTCCTTCATAAAAGAAATTGGAAAAACATTATACTCTTGGCTGGAATGGAATAAATTTCTTTGATTTATGAAGTATAAATTGTAAGATCACTTGTTTGGCAAAGTTAGAAAAGATATATTATTATGTGGAGGTGTAAGAATAACTTATCTGTTGAATTTGAAGTGAAGCCCTTAATTAATCTTAAGATTGGGCCATCTCTTGGGATGGAAATAATCATCAGAAATACTGAATAGGTAACTGATATACTTGGGAATTTTTGGAAGCAGCCAACAGAAGACTTTTAAATAATTTGTATTATATTCTGACTATTGAATACCCAAAATTTATTCAGTGACAGTACTAAGCCAACTCAAAACTGTAGACAAAAATAATTGCTCTTATATTGGTTTAAATGTTAGTGAAACAGTATTAAGTGGTAAAATATGTACATATACACACATTCTCTCAAGAGTTTCATTAGTTTCTTTTCTGAGTGGTTGGTGGGAGATATTTGTAATAGATTTCAGAATGGTTCTTTGAGCCTCTTGATGCATCTTTGTTCTAGGGTAGCCAATCTAGTTGTCATAGTAGATATCTTATTTTCTATTTGTATTTTTAAATTTTTTTATGGAAATCTCACAAGTGCACAAGGATATATATATATTCATTCATTCTCTGGAACATTTTAAAAGCAAAATAAAAAAATTGGAGGCAAGCTAAAAACCCATTACAATGGGATAGTTGTTTTATGGTATAAGGATAAAATGGAATACTATCCAGCTGTTAAATGAATGAGCTACATTCATAGTGCAGATATGAAAGTATCCCCATTCCTACTATATTGCCTTCTCTTTCCCAGCCTGTGCCTCTGGCCTCATGGGGACTTTCCTACAATCGGTTGACAGAGGAAAAGAAATCGTAGGCCTGGTTTATAGGTAGTTCTGTGCGATATGTAGGCACCACTTGAAAATGAACAGCTATAGTACTACAGCTCCTTTCTGGGACATAAAGGACAATGGTGAAGGGAAATTCTCTCACTGGACAGAATGTTAAGCAGTGCACCTGGTTGTTCATTTTTCTTGGAAGTAAAAAATGGCCAGATTAGTGATTATACACTGATTTATGGGTTGTGGCCAGTAGTTTGGCTGGCTGGTCAGAGACTTGGAAGGAACATGATTGGAAAATTGGTAACAAAGAGATTTGGGGAAGAGGTATGTGGATAGACCTTGCTGAAAGGGTAAAAAATGTGAAGATATTTGTGTCTCATGTGAATGATCACCAGAGTATGTCCTCAGTAGAGGAAGATTTTAATAACCAAGTGGATAGGATGACATATTCTATGGATACCAGTTAGTCTCTTTCTCAAGCCACACCTGTCATTGCCCAATGGGCTCATGAACAAAGTGGCCATGGTAGTGGGGATTGAAGTTATTCATGGGCTCAATGACATGGACTTCTACTCACCACAGCTGACCAGGCTAAGGCCACTGCTGACTGCTCAATCTGCTAGAAGCAGAGATTCCCCAGTGTGGCACCATTCCCTGGGGTGATTAGCCACCTACCTGCTAGCAGGTTGATTATATTGGACCATTTCCATCATAGAAGGGGCAGCATTTTGTTCTCACTGGAATAGATACTCTGGATATGGATTTGCCTTCCCTGCATGTAATCCTTCAGCCAAAAGTACCATCCATAGACTTATAGAATGCCTTATCCACCATCACTAGTATTTCACACAGCATTGCTTCTGATCAAGGAACTCACTTCACAGCAAATGAAGTGTGATAGTGGGCCAATGCTCATGAATTCACTGGTCTTTCTCATATTTCTCATCATCTTGAGGCAGCTAGTTTCATAGAATGCTAGAATGGCCTTTTGAAGACTCAGTTACAATGCCAGCAAGGTGGCAATATCTTGCAGGGAGGACAGGATTCTCTGGGAGGCTGTATATGCTCTGTATATTCTGCTGTTCTCCCGTAGCCAGGCTTCATGGGTCTAGGAATCAAGGAGTGGGAGTGGCACCACTCACCATTAGCCCTAGTAAACTACTAGTAAAATTTTTTTCCTGTCCTTATGACCTCATGCACTCCTGGCCTCGAGGCCTTGGTGGCAAATGGAAGAATGCCTTTACTAGGAGACACAACAATTATTCCACTGAATTGGCAGTTAAGACTGCCACCTGGTCTTTAGGTTCCCCATGCCTCTGAACAGGAAAAGAAAGGAGTTACTGTGCTGGTTGGGGTGATTGATCTTGATTACCAAGGGGAAATTGGGTTGCTACTTCACAGTGGAGGGGAGGAAAGGTATGTCTGGGATTTTAATTACTTATTTATATTTTTTATTTTTTAAAGTTTATTTTTTTATTTTGAGAGAGGGAGAGAGTGCGTGAGCAGGAGAGTGGTAAAGAGGGAGAGAGACAATCCCAAGCAGACTCTGCACTGACAGCATGAAGCCCAACGTTGGGGCTTGAACTCCCAAACCGTGAGATCATGACCTGACCCCAAAATGGGAGTTTGATGCACCCTTTTATTATTTTTTAAATTAAATTTGGTTTTGTTTTAGTAATATGCACACCCAACGTGGGGCTTGAACTCACAACTCCCAGATTAAGAGTTGTGTGTTTTAGGAGTGCTTGGGTGGCTCAGTTGGTTGGGTGGCCAACTTTGGTTCAGGTCATGATCTTGTGGTTCATGAATTTGAGGCTTGCATTGAATTCTGTGCTGACAACTTGGAGCCTGGAGCCTGCTTTGGATTCTGTATCTCCCTCTCTCTCTGTCCCTCCTACACTCATGCTCTCTCTCTCTGTCTCTCTCTGTCTCAAAAAAAATATATTAAAAAAAAAAAAAAGATTTATGTGTTTTACTGACTGAGCCAGCCAGGTGCACCTGGCTATCTTTTATTATTACCACACAGTTGAAATTGATGGAAAACTGCAACCCAATTCAGGCAGGACTAGAGATGACCCAGACCCTTTAGGAATGAAGGTTAAATTACCCCACCTGGTAAAGAACCATGAGCAGATGAGGTGCTTGCTAAGGACAAAGGGAATACAGAATACAGAGTGGAAGAATAATTTTAAATACTAGCTATGACCAGTATTATATTCAGTAATAATGAGGTCTGGAATTATCATGAGTATTTCTTCTTTATTTTGTTATGAATATGTTTATGTGTATGTGTGTGTGTAGCAAGTATCTTTGTTTTTTTCCCTCTTATCCTCATCTCATATAATATAAATGCTTTGACTTTACATCATAGTATTTAAGTTATATGATATCAAGAAGAGTGAACATCACCCAAGGACTTTGCATTTTCTTCTGGGGAAAGGGTTAATGTTTTTTAAATTTTATTTATTTATTTTTAATTTTTTCTTTTTTAATGTTTATTTATTTTGAGAGAGAGACAGAGATGAGAGAGAGAGAGAGAGAGACAGAGAGAGAGAGAGAGAATGAGTGGGAGGGGGGCAGAGAGAGGAAGACACAGAATCCAAAGCAGGCTTCAGGCTCTGATCTGTCAGCACAGAGCCCAATGTGGGTTTTGAACCCACAAACCTTGAGATTATGACCTAAGCCGAAGTCTGATGCTTAACTGACTGAGCCACTGAGGCACTCCAGTTTAATGTTTTTTTTAGTTGTACGAAGGATAGTTGTATCATGTTAAGTAGAAGTATAACCATATTGTTATGGACTGAATGTTTGTTTCCCCTGAAAATTCTTATGTTGAAACCCTGTCCCTCTAATGTGATGGTATTAGGAGATGGGGCCTTTGGGAGGTAATTAGGATTAGATGAGGGCATCTAACCCTCATGAATAGCATTAGTGCCTTTATAAAAGTCATAGGAGAGCTTTCTTACCCTCTCTGCTCTCTGCCCTGTGAGGATATAAGAAGCCAGCAGTCTGGGATGCCTGGGCTGGCTCATTTGGTAGAGCATGAGACTCTTGATCTTGGGTTGTGAGTTCAAGTCCCACATTAGGTGTAGATCTTACTTAAAAAAAAGTCAGCAGTTTGCAACCAGAAGATGGTTCTCATTAGAATTCAACCATGATGACATCTTGTTCTTAGACTTCCAAACTTCAGAACTTGAGAAATAAATTTCTGTTGTTTATAAGCCACCCAGTCTATGGTACTTTTGTATAGTAGCCCTAAGATGCTTGTCTTAAACATTTAAAAAAATTTTTAAAGTAAACTCTACACCCAACGTGGGGCTTGAACTCACAACCCCAAGATCAAAAGTCACATATCCTATTGACTGCACCAACCAGGTCCCCTAAGACACTTGTTCTATTTATTTAGATATCAAGTATGGTTTAAAGAGTGCCAAGTTGACAAGAGGTGGTCTTGTGATGATTAATTTTATGTATCAACATCTGTGGTGCCCAGATGTTTGGTCAAACACCAGTCTAGATATTGCTGTGAAGGTAGTTTTTAGATGTTATTGAGATTTTTTGTTAAGTTTATTTTGAGAGAGAGAGTGTGTGAGCAGGGGAGGGGCAGAGAGAGAGAGAGGGAGAGAGAGAATCCCAAGCAGGTTTCTTGCTGAGAGTGAGTAGCCTGATGTGGGGCTTGATCCCACTAACTGTGAGATCATGATCTCAGCAGAAATCAAGAGTCAGACACTCAACTGACTGAGCCACCCAGAGGCCCATATGTGATTGACATTTAAATCAGTGGTTTGAGTAAAGCAGATTACCTTCCATAATGTACGCTGATGAACAATGCATACTGTAAATTCCATTTTTATTTAAAAAATCACATTCAAACATATACACACCTATAATTAAATACTCATGGAAAAGGTTCTGAAAATAATGCACACCAAACCAACAGTGATATCCTCTGGGAAGTGGGACAAGTGTTGAGGTGAAGAAAGAGTATATCTTTCCTTTTTTCTTTTTCCTTTTTAAATTTTTTTTCATGTTTATTTATTTTTGAGAGAGAGAGAGACAGAGAAACAGACTATAAGCAGGGAGGGGCAGAGAGAGAGAGAATCCGAAGCAGGCTCCAGGCTCTGAGCTGTCAGCACAGAGCCTGATTTGGGGCTTGAACTCACAAACCCTGAGATCATGACCTGAGTGGAAGTCAGATGCTTAACAACTGAGCCACCCAGGCGCCTCTCCTTTTTTCTTTTTTAAGTTTATTTATTTTGAGAGAGAGCAGGCAAGAGAGAGAGAAGAGAGAGGGGGAGAGAGAGAGCGAGAGAGCAAGTGAGTGCACACAAGTGGGGGGGTGGGGAGAGAAAGACAGAGAGAGAGAGAGAGAGAGAGAGAGAGAGAGAGAGAGAGAAAGAATCCCAAGCAGGCTCTGTGCTGTCAGTTCAGAGCCCAACTCCAGGCTCAAACTCACAAACTGATATCATGACCTGAGCCGAAATCAAGAGTCAGACACTTAACTGACTGAGCCACCTAGGTGCCCCTTTCCTTTTTAATTTTGTAAAATTTCTATAATTAAAAATTTCCCAATCAGAATGTATTACTTACATTTGTCCTTTATTCCAGAGGAAGACCCTACTTTTCTTTATTTTTATTTTCTTTTGGTTAGAGGATTAGTTATCACCTTCAGTCTGTCAAATTTTGTTTCCCAATGTTCAACTACACTGTATGCTAGAACTATTTCTGTGCTCTGTGTGTCAGAGCATAGCTATCCCATGGCCATCTTCTCTACATCCTGTGGACTATGGAAGTGTGCAGAATAAGACTAAGAATAATATAACTTGTTTGTGATTCCATATTTTACAAGAAGTAAATTAGGAACATGTATTATTAAAGACATAAGATATTTTGTGTGAGTAAAGATAGTCTTTTGTTAGTAGTTGACTTGCAGTGTTGAAAATTGGGTTTCCCAGGCAGCAGACTCTGAGACAGAGTGAAGGATGTTTATTAGGCAGGGCCCTTGGGATCAAAACTTGTCAAAACATGGGGAAGGAAGCAGAGGGATAAGTCCAGCTGTGATGCGTACCAACCACAATCTCATCTGACCCCACAAAGAGCTCTGAAGCTAGACTAGCCCTTCAGTGGTGTCCTAAGTTGGCCCTAGATAGCCAAGTCTTTATACTCCAGCAGCAGCCAGTCATCGGAGATGGGCTACCCTGGAAAGGGCGTGGTTTCCGGCAAAGCTGCTCTCTGCTTCTCAGACAATCTTGGAAGGGGCTGGCTGACAGCCGACGGCTGGCTGATTGAGGCAATTTCTGCAAGGTGTTAACACATGGTAGGGCTGTCTGCCAACAGTTCTCCTAGCAGCTGGAGCAGCAAGTCCTTCAGTGATGAGAGATCTGGGTGGTACATCATAATGTCTATCTCATTCACCCTTCTTATTCTTGGGATCAACTTCTTAAAACTGTTCATGTATTTTTGTTTTTGTTTTTGTTTTTTTCGTATATAATATGTATCAGCATGATAATTCAATGAGATAATCATGTGGAATACTTATGGTACTGATTAAGTGCTAACTATCTTTATTATCAATACCATTATTAATATTATTGTCTCACCTAGTTGGCAGATATCTTGAGAAAAATGTTTTTTTCTAAGCTTCATTTTTTTTAAACGTTTTATTTATTTTTGAGACAGGGAGAGACAGAGCATGAACAGGGGAGGGTCAGAGAGAGGGAGACACAGAATTTGAAACAGGCTCCAGGCTCTGAGCTGTCAGCACAGAGCCCGACGTGGGGCTCGAACTCACGGACCCTGAGATCATGACCTGAGCCGAAGTCGGCTGCTTAACCGACTGAGCCACCTAGGCGCCCCTAAGCTTCATTTTTTAAAGTGTATTAAATTTTATATCCACTTCACATGTATTTCAGCACACAGTATTATTTTGTGCTACAAAGATTTCTTTTTAATTCTTTAAAGTTGCGATTTATAATATTAAATCATTACATTATACACTTGAAACTAATATAACATTGTATGTTAATTATACTTCAATTAAAAGAATTTCACTGCATCTCAGAGATAGCAACTCTGAGACAGAGAGAGACAGAGTGTGAGTGGGGAAGGGGCAGACAGAGAGGGCGACAGAGAATCTGAAGTAGGGTCCAGGCTCTGAGCTGTCAGCACAGAGCCCAACATGGGGCTTGAACTCATGAACCATGAAATCATGACCTGAGCCGAAGTCAGACACCCAGCCGCCCCAGCAACTACAGTTTTAAGTGTTTTCCAAATTCATAATCTCTAGGCCTTTAAGAGTTTAAGCTTCATTTTTATTAAGCATGGAGAAGAGTTGGTAGAAGTGGAAATGAATATTATTATAACATTTCTGTTGTGCATACATTATATCAAGTTGATCCTGAAGAAGTTTCAAATTCACAGGTTGTTTTCCTGTAGTATGAGTGCTAATCTCTTTTCACATGATAAAAGGAATTTTATTCTTCCTTTTGCTTTTAAAAGATCTAATTCAGTGTCATTCGATGATTCCTAAGGAACTCTCTTTCCTGGTTTATTAGGGGAAAAGCCAGGCCCAGATTTTAAATTCATTCCCTTGACAAATGTAATCCCATCATAAATCATAACAATAAATGAAAAGCTGGCTTCTGCTCTAGAAAATAATAGTCATATGAGACTATTGTTTTAATGCTGTTGACATTTGGTTTTGTACATTTGACTGCTGTGCTGATGAAAAATATCTGTTAACTAGGGAAAAAAATAATAGAGGCTAACACTTACTGAGCATTCTGCTAACTATTTCACCTGCATTAGCTCATTTAAGAATTATATCAGTCTTATGAGGTAGATTGTGTTAGTTTCTATTATAGATTGTGAAATTTAGACTCAGAGGGCTAAGTTAAAGTAAAATGCAGGAATTAGAACCCAGGATAATCAGACTACAAGATTCACTCTTCTGGCCAGGGGAGCCTGGGTGGTTCAGTCAGTTCAGCCCCCAACTGTTGATTTTGGCTGAGGTCATGATCTCACGGGTTTGTGAGTTCGAGCGCTGCATTGGGCTTTGTGTACTGAGGGTGCAGAGCTGCATGAGGTTCTCCCCCTCTCTCTCTCTCCCCCTCCTTCATACCCTCTCTCCCAAAGTAAACAAATAAACTTTATATAAAAAAGATTCATACATCTAGCCATTCCACTTTAGTGACATGAAGGACTTATTTGAGTCCATTTCTCTCAATTAATGAATCATTTATTGAAAACATACTATGAGCCCAGCCCAGTCCAGCTTGGGGATAATATAAAATTATAAAAGCCCTCTCTCCATGTTTACAATCTAGTTGAGGGGTTTCAAGATAATCAAGGGGAGTGTTTCCTGAGCCTTAATTATTCTTTTACTATTTTTCTTTGTTGTCATGTGTGCCACATCAAGTATTATTTCCCTATCTCTGAATGCTCTTACTTCCTGAACTTGTACACTCGAATCTCCTAAAAGTATTTTTAAAAAGCTTAAAAAAAGACTTAAAGATAGTCTTCCCTATATTTTTTATGCCTTCATCTTCTTTTTTATATTTTCTTTTCTTTTCTTTTTTTCTTTTTTTGAGAGAGAGAGAGAGAGAGAGAGAGAGAGAGAGAGAGAGAGAGAGAGAGAAAGCACATAAGCAGGGAAGAGGGGCAGAGAGAGAGAGAGAGAATCTTAAGCAGGCTCCATGCTCAGCTCAGAGCCTGACATGGGGCTTGATCCCATGACCCTGGGATCATGGCCTGAGCCAAAATCAAGAGTCAGGACTCAACCTACTGAGCCACCCAGGTGGCCCTAGATTTTATTTTAAAATAATCCCTACACCCAACATGGAGCTTGAACCCACAACTCCAAGATCAAGAGTCGCTTGCTCTAATGACTCAAAGATGATTCAATACTTTGAGTATTTTTTTTGAGTACTTTTTTTTTCTTTTTGAGAGAGAGAGACTGTTCATGCAAACTAGTGGGAGAGGGGCAGAGTGAGGGGGGATAGAGAGAGAATCTTAAGCAGGCTCAATACCCAGCTCAAAGCTCGATATAGGGCTCGATCTCACAATTGTGAGATTATTACCTGAGCTAAAATCAAGAGTTGGAAGCTTAACCAACTGAGTCACCCAGGTGCCCCAAAAGATGATTTAATACTTTGGTCAGTACAATAAGAAACTGAAGAAAAGGAAAATGAAGTGGAAGAATGTTATGCTAGTGGTCATTTTTTCACTATTGCTATAGGTAATTTAATATTTCTTCCATTTTCTTATTATTTTACTCTTAAAAAAATTTTTTTTAATGTTTATTTTTGAGAAAGACAGTGTGAGTGGGGGAGGGGCAGAGAGAGAGGGGGACACAGACTCCAAAGCAGGCTCCAGGCTCTGAGCTTTGAGCACAGAGCCTGACCTGGGGCTTGAACTCATGAACTGTGAGATCATGACCTGAGCCAAAGTCAGACACTTAACCGACTGAGCTACTCAGATGCCCCATTATTTTACTCTTTTTAAAAAATATTTATTTTTGAGAGAGAGAAAGAGATAGAATGAGAGCAGAGGAGGGGCAGAGAGAGGGAGAGAATCCCAAGCAGGCTCCATAGTGTTAGTGTGGAGCCCAAAGAGGGGCTAGATCTCATGAATCATGAGATCTAGACTTGAGCCGAAATGGAATCAGTAACTTGACCGACTGAGCCACCCAGGTGCCCCTTGGTTTAGTCTTTTTTAAAATCGCAGTTGAGAATAATTGGTTAGCAGGATGAACTTATTCTAAGGTTGATGAAATAGCAAAATATTTCAAGATACAAGAAAAATAAGATCACTAAGATTCCATAATTTATCATAGATTTTCAAAGGGTCCAGTGGACCTTTATGGTAATTGCAAAATAGAATGAATTTTAACCTATTAAAAATAAAAAAGCAAAATTTCTCTTTGTTTTTTGAAGACATCTAAGATAAAACAAAAGTCAATATTTGAGGAAGACCTCTATGAAAAATCAATCCTTACAAACAGAACAGCGCAGAAAAGAAAATCAATAACCAAAAACGGGTCCAGTGTACACTGACATTATACCAAGTTGAATTTTATAACAATTTTATGATATTGGTATTATTATTATCCCCATTTACAGATCAAAAAACTTAGTGTTTACATTGTTAAGAAACTTGCAGGGAGTACAACTCTGGAGCCTGTGCTCATAATCACTATTTTATCTCCCAGGTCAGTGGTCCTCCTATTTTAATCTCTCATATCATCCTATAGTTTTTTTCAAAAACTATACATATGTATGTATTTATATTTTATTACCATACTATAAGGACAAAAGCTATGTTTGTTTTACTGATCTCAGTATGTCATTACGTGTAGTGTAGTGTCTGGCAGAAAGTCAATATACAGTAAATGTCAGTTGAATAAATGAACAATTATTCAATCATCATGATTAGCATACAATCAGTTGCCATGGGCAAAAGTATCTAAACACTTTCTGTATTGAGCATATTCCGTTGAGAGCAAGTTGTAGATGCTGGGAAAAGATCCAGACATAATCCTGCCCCCAAGAAATTTGCAGTCTAGATGGGATGTAGGGCAGGGAGCAAGAGCAGGGGCATAAAAGGGTTATGCAGGTGGAAAGGTATAGACAAGTGACCTATAGAGAACTTCACTATTCCCTAGTGGTTTCAGTTTCATAGGAGACAGTCATCATGGAGGGGTCCTTTTTTCCAGGGAAGAAAACTTTTTCATATATTTAATTGTAGCCTCTCAAGGATTTTTGGAAAGAAATTTTTATTTCTCATTTTTCTAATCCATCATGTGTTCCAGGAAATTCTTTCAACCTAAATCTTATATAATTGATTTATTAACATTTAAAAAATGTGTATTTATTTTGAGAGAGAGACAGACAGACAGAGAGAGAGAGAGACAGAGAGAGAGAGAGAGAGAGAGAGAGAGAGAGAGAGCAAGCAGGGGAGGGGCAGAGAGAGAGGGAGAGAGAGAATCCCAAGCAAGGTCTACACTCTTAACACAGAATCTCACTGGGGGCTCAATCCCATGAACTGTGAGGTCATGACCTGAGCTGATATCAAGAGTCAGATACTTAACCAATGGAGCCACCCAGGCACCCCCTTATATGATCAATTTAAACTGCCATCCTCTTTTTCTGTTCTTGGAGCATAGAAATTGGTGGTGAATGTTGATAGACTGCTTTGAGGATCATTATTCAGTCACTCTCCAGTCTCTTTTCTCCAGGTATATAATTTTATTTTTAAAAATTTTCATCATAATTTTATTTTCCTATTCTCTAGTCCTAATTACTGCTCTCCTCTGACTTATCTCTAAAATTTTTAGGTTTCTTTTAAGTTGTGAAGCTGCGATTTGACCATGGTCCTTATAATGGGATCATTATTTTACTATTTCTGCCTATTTTTCTTTGTCTTTTTTTTCTTCTTTTTCTGTTCTTTTTCTTCTATGTTGGCCATACAAAACAGTTCTCTCTCTCCCTCTCTCTGTCTCTCTGTCTGTCTGTCTGTCTCTTTCCCCCTATGCTTTATTTTACAGGCTTATTAGCATCAATTTTTCCTCTAATTAATAGTAGCATATAGTTAACTTTGCATAAGTCACATCTCCTCTGTGGTAAACTGAACCATGGCTTCTGTATTCATCACCTGTGTGGTATTCTGTTGGATCTGCGCTGGCTCTACTTTAACCAAGAGAATTTAGAGGAAGTGACACTGTGCTTGTTCCAGGCTTAAGCCTTAGGAAGACCTAGCCTTCTGGGGAAAGCCAGCTGCTGTGTAATATGTTTACCCTGAAACTGCCATCTGTGAGCAGTTGTCTTCCACATGGCCTCTCCATGAGCCCAACCTAGCCACATGGAGAGACCACGAGGAGGAGAACCAAACCCTGGCCAACAGGCCCAGCTGATCTTCTAACCGACAGCTACACCAACTTGCCTGCTTCTGAGTAAGGCCATCTTGGAAGTAGATTATCTAGTCATAGTTGCTCTGCCCTAACTGACGCCATGTGGAGCAGTGACAAGCTATCTTTGCTGAGGCTTGCCCAACTTACAGAATTGTGAGCAAATAACCAATTTTAAGGCACTATTTTTGGGGGGTAATTTGTTAAGTAGCAAGAAACAATGGAAACATCCTCCCTGGGCAAGACTTTGTTTTTATTTTTATTTATTTATTTTTTTAAATCTGTGCATTAGTTCAAAGTGAATTAGTTGGACAAGATACTCTGTACATACTATAAACTCTGTATTAGAGAGTGTGGTATACTTTGCTCCATTGCTGCTCAACTTCTGCCTACAGCCCTATGTTGGTCCTTATTGATGCTTATTTGATACTAATTTGTTACTGGTCTTGTTGAATTTTTTTTCTTAGATCCAAATCTCTAAATTGCCAGAGTCATTAGAAATAACTTATTTTGTCCTCCAGCATGCTAACACTGCTCTCAGCTTGGTGGCATGTCATTTCATGAGCTTGCCTTTTACTTCATCATTTCCTTCAGCAGTCTCACAGCTGCATTCTCACAGCTGGACTGGCTGATTCATTATCTTTTTTTGGCCCTCAGAAAATCCTACTGGCATAGTTTCTAGGATTCATAAACTTGCCTTTCCCACCATTTTGCTGTTTCTGGCTCAAGCATACCCTAAATGGGTCATTTTTCTAAGACATAGCATGCCCATTCCTGTGAATTTCTTGTGAATAATATGTGCTATTAGAAAGCTAATGAGAAAAGTACTACTCTTTTTTGGTGGAGTCTTGGCTCAGAATATTTCTGAAGCAATCATCATCAATTAATTATGCCTCAAGACTTCTGTGATAGGGATATGAAACCAGTAATTCTTTTTTTCACATCACTTTGAATTCATGTCTAAGAATATTACAGCACATTTGCTCTCCTTGAGTTGAATTCATTCCAGAAGGAACATATTTCTTAGTAAATACTGTCCACTCATTTTTGAAGGATATTTAAGCTTGGAGAATATTAAAGTAATTGATTCTCAGCATTTTAAAAACTACTTTCAATTTTAGCCACTGCTAGCCATCTGTTTATTCACTTCAGAAAGAGTTCCAAACATAGCCTAGAGTCATCATGAGTAATCTTAACAGGCTCACTGGAGCATATGCTATAACCCCAGTCTTCCCAGGATTTCAGAGTGCTTTAGAGAAGAACTGCATGCCATATTAGGGCCCATTTATCCTGTCTTATACATGATATACTCAGAATAAGAGCTAAACATGTTATCTGAGGTAACAACAAAATAGAAGAGTTGATCTGTGGAACAAGTAGCCTGTAAGGTTGGCACAATACAAATTCCCATGATGCAAGGTTACTAGTTCTAGGATAGAAGGTTGCTGTTTCCCCTTCCCACCAACCCTCTCAACCTCTGAAGAATACTAATTGTCAAAGGCCCCATATGCAGGTCTAAAAACTTTCTGGGACTATATGTATTACCTGATGTTATGTTTTTCTACTACTGTACTAGACATTAAACTTTTTTTTTTGTTAATCCAGCATCTCTTCTTTACAGGAACTCCTCCTCCTCCACTTCCTATGATTCTGATGGGCTACAATTCCAAGGGCCTCACTCATCTGGCCATAGCTGAATGATGGTAGAGAGGATTCCTTCTGCAGAAGTTGCTAGCTTAGGATGTAACATGGAGTCACACATGATAATTTTCTGAAACCTCATGGAGTCTGTCTTATATTAGGAGAAAACTAACAAATGGGAGCAGGGTGGAGACAGAGAAAATAAACGTTGCCAATATTGGTCTGGCCTCAGGATACAGCTGTATTTGAACTTTCAGACAATCTACTCATTTGCTCTTTTGCTTAAACTCATTTAAATTGTGTTAGTCTCATTTGCAATCAAGAGTAATAATTAATAGCAACCTATTCCTTAAGGAAAATTTATGCAACCGTAAAAATAGCTTTCTTATCTAGCAATTCCACTTCTGGATATATACCCAAAAGAAATGATGGGGCACCTGGGTGGCTCAGTCAGTTAAGCGTCCGACTTCAGCTCAGGTCACGATCTCGCAGTCCGTGGGTTCGAGCCCCACGTCAGGCTCTGGACTGATGGCTCAGAGCCTGGAGCCTGCTTCCGATTCTGTGTCTCCCTCTCTCTCTGCCCCTCCCCCATTAATGCTCTGTCTCTCTCTGTCTCAAAAATAAATAAGCGTTAAAAAAAAAGAAATGAAACCATTTTCTTGAGGAGATATTTATACTCCCATGTTCACTGCAGCATTATTCACAATAGCTAAGATACTGATTGATCAACAAATGAATGGATCGAGAAAGTTATATATATAGCACCAATATAGATGAACCCTGGGTGGGGTTTTATACTAAGTAAAATATGCCAGACAGAAAAAGACAAATATTACCTGGTATCACTTACATGTGGATCCTAAAAAAAAAAGGTCAAACGCATAGTAACAGAGTAGAATGGTGATTACCAGAGGCTAGGGGTGGGGGAAAAGGGGATATAATTGATAAAAGGGTGCAGACTTTCAGTTATAAGATGAATAAGTTCTGGAGACCTAATGTACAGCATGGTGATTATAGCTAATAATAATGTATTGTGTACTTGAAATTTACTGAGAGTAGATCTCAAGTGTTCTTAGTACACACACACACACACACACACACACACACACATCATAACTATGGGAGGTAATGGATACATTAATTAGCTTGATTGTGCTAATCATTTCATATTTGTAATGTATACTTGTATCAAAACATCATGTTGTACACTTAAATATTACAACTTTTATCAAAAAATGAATGAATAAAATACATTGTTTAAACTGAACATCACTAATCAAAGTGAGAAGATAAAATTCAAGTCCAAAAGGTGGGAAGGGAAGTAGTAGAAGGAAGGAGGAGATGGTATAAACTTTGAAAATTCTGAAGGATTATTTTAGTTTTCTTTGTAAGGATAAAAATATGTAATTTCAAAGCTGGAAGCTAGAGATGCATTAAAAACAAGTTTACTGATCTGGGCTTAGAAGTCTCCCTTTCACTGTTCCTGACACACCCATCAGAAAATAACTCATGCTCAGCACATTCATCACATCATCAACACAACTGAAAATCAATATTGCCTATCTCTACAGGCATTCCTAAGGAGGTACGGTTGCCAGGGTTTGTTAATTCCATTTATTTCTCTAGGTCCTATATTCCTAATATTTCAGGCTAAAATGAAGCTACAACTATATTCCTTGGGCTAAAGCCTTCCAGTGGGTAGCAGTATATTTTTTGGAAAAAAAATTAGGATGCAGATCCTTGTGAAACATGGCTCTACCTGTCTGGATTAAGGCAGTCACTTCCACCTACTGAAAAAGTATGAAATTATATGAAAATTCTGTTCTAAAATGTTAACAACTGTCACTTACATTTCCCAAAAAAGCCCCTGGCAACAATTTTTCTTTTCTCTGTTTCTATGAGTCCTATATTTTATAATATTGCAATGAAATATATATATATATATATATATATATATATATATATATATATATATATAATATTCCATGATATCTGTCTTTCCATCACGTTGTTTATCCATTCATCTGTCAAAGGGCACTTACGTTTTTTCCACACATTGGCTATTAGGAATAATGCAACAGTAAACATAGGAATGCAGATGTCTCCTCAAGACAGTGATTTTATTTCCTTTGGATATATACCCAGAAGTAGGTTTGCTGGCTCACATGGTAGTTCTGTTTTTAATTTTTTGAGGAATTTCCAAATTGTTTTTTATAATGGAGGCACCAATTTATATTCCCACCAACAGTGCACAAGGGTTCTCTTTTCTCCATGTCCTTTCCCATATTTGTTATCTTTTGACTTTTTGATAATGGCCATTCTAACAGGTATGCGGTGCTATCTCATTGTGGTTTTGCATTTTCCTGATGTTTAGTGATATTGAATGTCTTCTCATATATCTGTTGGCCATTTATATGTTTTCTTTGGAAAAATATCTATTCAGGTATGTCTGTATTAAAAAAAATTTTTAATGTTTTTATATTTGAGAGAGAGAGAGAGAGAGCGAGCATGAGTGGGGAAGGGGTAGAAAAAGAAGGAGACACAGAATCCAAAGCAGGCTCCAGCCTCTGAGCTGTCAGCACAGAGCCAAATGCGGGGCTAGAACCCACGAACGGTGAGATCATGACCTGAACTGAAGTCAAATGCCCAACTAACTGAGCCACCCAGGTGCCCCAGGTATGTCTGTATTTTAATTTTCAAGGTACCTTAAACACATATTGGAAGTACGGCAAATATACACTCATACATTACTAGATAAGGGTGGAGACTTCTATCAAATAGGAAGAAATATTAATGGATATGTGTATTGCATTTGAACTTTTATCCTATAAAAACCATTAGGCACATCAGAGAATCTAGTAAAAATGATTCTTTTGATAAGTATTTAGATTAAATTAACCAAATATTGAACACCTGTGTACAAGGAGTCATGCCAAATATTGAGAACAAGAAGATTAAAATGATTTGAATCTTAGCCCTTAAGGAATCTAGTGAGGGAGATAGACTTGATTTCCCAGACAAGCAGAACTAATACTTCTTCCATTAGGCTCACATTGTACCTATCTCTATTATAACACGTATCATAATTATTTCTTTTGGGATACCTGCCCTGTTTTAGAATGAAAATTCTACAATGGGCCAATTGGCTGTCTTATTCACTTTTATATTCTCAGTGCTGAATACTGTCCTTGATACAGTAGGCATTTAATAAAAGCTTGAAGTTGATGCAACTCATGGAATATGTAACTCAGACTTTAAAAATGAGGAAGTATATTATTTTATATAAAAGGAACTCCAGTGGCAAGGTAGATCCAATGGTCTCAGTAGATCATCAAAACCAGAGGTTCTTCATACTGCTCTGTTCTATTTTAATCCTTAGGCAGTTTCCTCTTATGGTTGGAGGATGGATGATGGAGTGATTAGGCTGCATACTAATTTGGCATGTGATGTGGCAGGAGGCGGTGGGGGGTGGGGTACAGGACTACTGATCTTCTTAGGAGAGATGAAAGTTTTCCCCAAAGCACCTAGAAAACCTTTTCCCATATTTCATGGATTAGAGTTGCACATAATTGTGAAGGGCTATCTGTGCATTGTAGGATATTTAGCAGCATCCCTGTTTTTTTACCCAGTAGCATCTTCCCACCAGTTGTGACAACCAGCCAACCAACCAACATTGCCAAATGTCCCTTGGGAAGCAAATCATCCTGACTGCAAGCTATTATTTAGATAATTTAGGATTACTCCCTAAGCTAAGAGTGAGTCAGGTTTGTGTAAGGCAGATGGGGATATATACTTGAACCAATCAGGGTTCTGTCAGGAAGATAATAGATCTGGTTAGGTAGCTAAAATGTCCATATCGCATGCTAAACATAGAGGCAAACAAGTTCAGCATGCAATTTAAAATTTTAGTTTTCCTCCATCTTACATGCCCTCAAATTTCTGTTCAGTGAAATTAGAAGTGAAAAAAATGAGCTTATGTTGAAGGGATTGGTTCTTGTCTCTTAGCAGTTCCTTACAAAGTAATTGGAATCAGGCCACTTTAAGTTGGAAGTTATAGAAACCCAATCCAAACTGCGTATACAAAAATGGAATTCACTGGCTCACGATAATAATCATAGCCAAATTTTATCAAGTGCTTCCCCCGTAACAGGAGTTGTTCAAAATGCTTCCCAAATGTTAACAGATCTTATTCTCATAATAATTCTATGAAATCTTTACTATTATTTCCATAAGGAAAGTAGGTCATAGGGAAATTAACTAGTGATCAGCCATTAAATGGCCATACTTTGTAAGTGCTACGGAAGCCCCGAGGAAGAATTGAATAATTCTGACCTGTACTGAGAAGGTCTCATGGAAAAGGGGCATTTTTACTTTGCTTGGAGGGAGGGTACAATATTTATATAACTGCAAGTTGAGGGATAGAGAGGAGAAAATGGTCCCTCTCTCTGTATAATGCTCTTTCGGGGCTGTACTCTGGCACAAAAAAACCTCTCTGGATTCCAAAAGGTAGAGCTCTACTCAACTTATAAGCCCCAAGCCATTTCCCCCACAGGTACACTCACAGCTCTGTTGTGACAGGTTCAGGATGGATTCTGATATTACCTACAAAGTACTAGGGGCAGCACTCTGATTTACAACCTTTCTTGAAAACCCTTCTAGACTCTTTCTACCTGTCTTCTAATGGGTCTCTTGCCATCCTGTAATTTGACCTTAGTCAGAATCAGGGTCATCACATAACAGCCTTGCAGGTTGTGCACTATACCACTCCAGGGGCATCATTCACAGAAACCTATTAAATGTCTGCAAGAAGCTATACACCTATGATTTTATAACTGTAAATACAACCTCTGGGGCGTCCAAGCCCACACTAGTAGGAAACTTTTTTTTTTTGATGTTTATTTATTTATTTATTTTTGAGAGAGAGAGAGAGAGAGAGAGAGAGAGAGAGAGAGAGAGAGAGAGAAAATCCCAAGCATTCTCCACACTTTCAGTGCAGAACCCAATGAGGAGCTCAATCTCATGAACTGTGAGATCATAACCTGAGCTGAAATCAAGAGTCAGATGCTCAACCAACTGAGCCACACAAGCACCCCCAGGCTGAGAAATTTTTGAATCTCCAAGAAGGAAATAGTCTTCATTACTGATTTAAGAGGTGGTTACAGAGGATAATGGGCATGAAAGAACCTCCCAGATAGCAGAATCAGAGTGGATCAGAAGGGCGGGGAATTGGGCAGACTTACTCTCTGTCAGGGCAGGGAATCTGTGCATTTGCTGTGGACCAGTGACTACTATATATTTCCCATTCTTTCCTTTTCTGACTTGGAGTTTTTATTATGGTTATCATGTCTTTCTCACACACCAGTGCATATTGGGTGCCTTAGTTTATGAGCCACTCTTCCAAAAGGAGCCACATCCAAACTTGATGGAGAGGACTAATTCTTAGAGATCTTGGACTCTGAGATGGGTGTGGTAACTTGGTGGGAGGTCATATTGGTTCTCTTGGGATGGAGGTGAATGTGTTCTTGTATATCAAAAGAGTATATATCAATATTTGGACAGCCAGAGAAGTGGTTTGTAGAAAAGCCTACTAATTGGCCTATGATATCCATTCTCTCAATCTTCTTTTTAGGAATAGAACTTTCAAATTTTAGTTAGACACATGGTTATCAAGCTAGAAACAACATTTTCTAGCTGTATGTAAGTGGGCCATAAAGCTATGTCCTGGCCAATGAGATGTGAAAAGAGATGATCTATGTCCTTAAGAAGATATCATCACTTCTCCTTTTACCCTTTCATACAACCTGCAATGTGGTAGTAAATTATTTGACTATGTGGCTGGGAGCTTCATTTAGTAAATTTTCTTTGCAGGGGCTGGCAAATTTTCTTAAAGGGGCTGATAGGAAATACTTTGACTTAAATGTCATAGAGTCTCTGTCATAACTACTCAAATCTGCCGTCATAATTCAAAAGCAGCCACAGATAATACTTATACAATTGGGCATGGTTATGTTCCAATTAAACTTTATTTACAAAAACAGGTGTCCAGCATACCAACTATAATTTTTCTATCCCTGATTTGATGGAACAATAAGATAGGTGAAATCTAGGTCCCTGGATGACCTCATGGAAGAAAGCAACCCTACATTCCTCCTCATCTACTAGTTCAGACTTTTATGTGGAGAAATAAGTCTTTCTTTCCTTTTCTTTCTTTCTTTCTTTCTTTTTAATTTTTTTAACGTTTATTTATTTTTGAGACAGAGAGAGACAGAGCATGAACAGTGGAGGGGCAGAGAGAGAGGGAGACACAGAATCGGAAGCAGGCTCCAGGCTCTGAGCCATCAGTCCAGAGCCCAACGCAGGGCTCGAACTCATGGACCTTGAGAATAGTGACCTGAGCTGAAGTCGGACGCTTAACCACCCAGGTGCCCCTCTTTCTTTTTTTTATTTCTTTATTTCTCTCTCTCTCTCACTCTCTCTCCCTCCCTCCCTCCCTCCCTCCCTCCCTCCTTCCCTCCTTCCTTCATTCCTTCATTCCTTTTTCTCTCTCCTACCTCCTTCCCTCCCTCCTTTCTCTCTCTCTCTTTCTTTCCTTCTTCTTTTGAGTGAGAGGGGAAGGGGCAGGGAGAGAGGGAGAGAGAACAAGCAGGCTCCACACTCAGCACAGAGCCTGACTCAGGACTCAATCCCATGACTATGAGCCGAAATCAAGTTGGATGCTTAACCAACTAAGCCACTCAGGTGCCCCAATAAGTCTTCATTCTTATTTAAGTCACTGTTATGTTGGATTCTATTAAGGTGCTCAAAGCAATATCTTAATACAACTATATCTTACTGGAAGAAATCCCTAAATGATCCACTGTAAGCATTATTACTTTATTTTAATCATTAATCTATTTCTAGAAAAAGAAGTGATGATTGGAAAAGTAACTTTCTCAAAATCCCATGGCAAATCTGTGATGGTATGGGGAAATGCTCCCATTTCCCGTGATTCTGAAGATGTCCGTTGGAAGTAGCAACTAAGATAAAGTTTCTTTGTTTTTGTTTTTAACCCCAAATCATTTCAAAAGTGATTAGAAGATGTTAAATGACTGCTGAACCATGTATTTACGAGTAAAGGTAGAATGAATAACATTTCATTAAATGCATGTTAGTTGCAGGTTCCTACCTGCAATTCTGGTTAAACATAAATATCCTAAAGGCAGCATACTTGTAAAGGAAATTCCAGTATGTTGCATAACATATTCACATTTTACCCATCATTCAAGGCATTGTATGTACTATTATCATCTTCTCTAAGTACATTTTTTTATTCATAATCAATATGAAATTGAGAATACTGCAATACTTCTTTTCATGCTGCTGACAGCCCACTGTTTTCTGAAGAGCAAGATAATCAAAACAAAATAATTGGTCATTTTGAAAAACAAAATTACTAAATGAAGTAGGCAGTTGCGGGATGGCTTATAATTATTTTTGAGAAAGTTTGCATCAGTTGTTCATATTAAAAAGTAGATCTTTGGGGCACCTGCGTGGCTCAGTGGGTTAAGCGGCTGACTTGATTTCGGCTCAGGACATGATCTCATGGTTTGTGGGATTGACTCCTGCATCAGGCTCTGCACTGACAGTGAGGAGCCAGCTTGGGATTCTCTCTCTACCTCACTCTCTGCCCCTTCCCCCCGCCCCGCCCCCACTCACTCATGGTCTCAAAACAAGTAGATAAACGTGAAAAAGAATTTTTAAGTAGATCTTCAAAGTTGTCTTTCTCTGTTTTGCTTTCTCTCTTTAGTGAAGGTATCTGTGTTTACTCTCTTTATGTTCTTAGTAGTAATTACTTTCATTCATTTGCTTAATTTCATCTTTTGGCTCCATTGTTTTAAAAGTGCAAAGTGATGCATATATTGCCAGCTTTGAGCTTTGCAGCAGTAGGTGTGGTGCAAATGTCATGTTTCTTATTTGTGTGTTATTTTCTAAACATATTCAAGGCAGCGCCCCCTGAGACAGCTGTGACAATAATGCCCCACCATGACAACAGAGGAACAGTGCCAAAGCTCAGCAAAACAACATTTACTTGGCAGGGGAGAGAGAAATAGAGGCTTTTCACAGCCTTTTGGAAATGCTAATAAGGTCTCAACCTTGAATCATGTTTGCTTTTTATCTGGGAAACCCTTTCTAGTTATGATACCATCTGTATAAGTAGAAGGAACAGCTTCCAATTTTGAAGCATATATCATAGCAGATTTCTGAGAAGGGCTAGTCCAAAATCCAGGTGCTTCCTTTTCACCTGGGAGAACAGTGCATTTGGGGACATTTAAAGCCCAAGATCTACTTCTTTGGGTCCTTAAACTGAAGACAGTCTGAAGCTTGGCAGGCATCACCACCAGGGGTGGTGTTGTGTTAAAGTGCACGAAATACATTTGCGATGTGTAAACAGTTGACTCAGAGCTCAGATTTTGTTCTCATGAATAGCTCTTTTAAGCTTTCCTGCCCTTTTTGTTCTATGTTGCATAGTTGGAAAAAACATTATTATTATTTGATAGCTCAATTTAAAGACCCACACGAAACCAACTAAACTCAGCCTTCACACTTACATCCTCCCTCTGATATCTGGCAGTAATCTTTTAAACATCTTGTCAGAGGAATACTGTTTTGTGGCTGTATTAAAACAGGTCATGCTGTATGTCCCAACAACACATGAAGGCTTAAATCTGGGTTGTTGGGTGGAAGCTCTCAGCTCCCTTTCTCCGCCTCATCCTCACTGGAATAATTATATGGATGGTGCTTTTCTTCTGTGATTTATCTGTGTTTTCAATGGCATAAATCCCATGAAGAGATGGGCCATTAAGGAATTCTAAAAGTCAACACTTTAAAATATGTTTGAAAATTTCTATTGCTTCTTTGCTGTTTCTGAAAAACTTAGGAACTTGGGGAGTTATATATAATAAGCTGTAACTCTCTTTTTGATCATTTTTAGAGTTACTAATTTATAGCCCAAAGAATTATATGACACTGTTTACTATAAAGACAGATAATACAGGATCATGGGAAACCTGAGCTGTATTACTGCATAGCAAAGGCCACCTGTTGGGTTATGATTTACTGTCTTAAAATTTATCTTTTCCTATAGAAGAAGCAATATCATTATTAGCCAGCTCCTTTGAATGTTTACTATTATTACTTTTTAGTCCTGGATGTCAGAGAATATTTTTCTCTTTATTATTTTCACATATATTCAAATAATAGGAAAGGCAGATAGAATAAAAACAACATAGGAATATTATTTATGTGTATGTAAATGCATGTGGCTTAAATAAACATGATAATTTAGTAATATGAATAATAATATAAATACACTTAGTTGTCTCTGTAAAAAAATGTGGAAAGTTCTGTTTACATGGATTTTCAAATTAAAGTGATTTAGGGACCAAAGAATACTTTCATAATAAAATCATTTCTCAGTGTTTCAACAAACCAAACTATATGTATGTATCTGTATATAAGTAAGAGAATGCTTGTTGTAGAAAATGTGGAAAATTTTCACCTGACATTTTATCAGAGATCATTACAAATATTTTTTTTATCTTTCCAGTCTTTCTAAAGAAATGCACACAAGCATTTTCTCTTCTACAAATTTGATATCAAAGTCTGTATAAATCCAACAGTGTTTACTATTTGCTTTTCCTGTCACCATATATTTTCAACATTTAATTCTTTCTTAAAATATTATTTGGTAACATAATCTTAAAGCTTAATCAAATGAACATACCACAATTTAATCAAATTACTACTGTTGGACATTTAGATTGGCCTCAATTTTTCCATTTTATAACAACATCTAGCAGTTGAACATAAATCTAGTTGAACATAAATCTTAGATGTATCTTATTTCCTTAGGATAAATTCCTAAGTCTAAGATTAATGAGTTCAATGTTATGGTCACCTCAATTTTAATGGATGAAATAATGAAAAAACTTGTTATTTTCAAGTTTATAGTTCCTTTCAGCTTCTATGTGTGAGAAATGAATTGTCTAACAAAATAGTTTTGTTTCTTTTAAGACAGGAAAGTTTCTTTGGGGTAGTCCAAGAAACGAAACATTATCAGTTTCATTTGTTTGTGATTTTGTAAGCATTGTAAATATATTTGGGGGACAAATTGGCATGGAGTTTTCTCCTGCTGCTGTGAATGCACCATTGCTTCATTCACAGCTACCCACTTGCAGTTATAGACCTGATATTATTACTCATGTCATTTGGGCAAGGGTTTAGAGGGTAGAGAAAGAGACAAAGACTGGTGACCAAAGATAGATAGGAATTAATACCAAGTCAGGCAAGAAAGACATAAGTAAAGGGTAATAACTGATGTTGGTCATAGTGGGTCTGAGAAATAGAGTAGATACTTTAATCTGTTTTAAATTTTTTTTAACGTTTATTTATTTTTGAGACAGAGAGAGACAAAGCATGAACGGAAGAGGGTCAGAGAGAGGGAGACACAGAATCTGAAACAGGCTCCAGGCTCTGAGTTGTCAGCACAGAGCCCAACGTGGGGCTTGAACTCACAGACCGCGAGATCATGATCTGAGCCGAAGTCGGCCGCCCAACCAACTGAGCCACCCAGGCACCCCTTTAATCTGTTTTAATGAATGCTAATCATCTGGCTTAGTGAAAACATCCTATTGATATGCCAAAACACAATGGCTTATACAAACATTTGATAAGCCATTCTCAAGTGTGGATACAGTTTAGTCATTAAGACAGATTGGATGGTTGTATTCTTCCTCAATCATTTACAGCACGCACACACACACACACACACGCACACACACACACACTGCATGTACACATACCCAAAAATGTAGCTGTGTGAATAAAATTAATTATTAAAAGCATTTATTTTGCTGGGTGGTGCCTGGGTGGTTCAGTTGGTTGAGCCTCTGAGTCTTGATTTCAGCTCAGATCATGATCTTATGGTTCTTGAGTTGGAGCCCCGCATTGGGCTCCATGCTGACAGTGTAGAGCCTACTTAGGATTCTCTCTCCCTCTCTCTCTGCCCCTCTCCTATCCATGTACACACTCTCTCTCTTTCAAAAATAAACTTTGAAAAAATAATAAAAATAAAAACAGTTATCTTAGAAGTGGTAGTATTTTGAGCACAAATGTAGTGATAATAATAAAAATAAAAACATTTATCTTAGAAGTGGTAGTATTTTGAGCTCAAAGGTAGTGAACAAGAAATAACCAAAGGCATTCTGCATTGAGCCCAGGGAGATGGTCTAAAAGCTATTTTGTTCTTGCATTGCTACTTTGGGAAGAATGGGGAGTTTTTTTTCTTTTTTTAAGAGATAGAGGACCAGCGCACCCAAGAAAGTTGTCTGTTGTTACCTAGGACAGTTTCCCTAGTGGTAAAAATCCCTCTGAAACTATTCTTTTCCATCTGAAACCAGAGAGTAGGCATAAGTAATTTCTCCTCTTTAACACAGAGATCAGAAGGATAATCGAAACATTGTGAGTCAGAGTTTATCAGAGGGATGAGATGGTCAGGGATGAATGCACAGAGAGGGAGAGGTGATAATATTAGGACCAAACAGATGTAATCACTGTTTTCACTGACCCTGTGGCCCTCTGGGCAGGGCTTGGGTCTCTTACTGCAGTGGTTTCCACATCTGAGCATCAGCCACAACTGGAGTGTTAACATGTTCTAAGTTGGAATTTGGGGGAGTGGGACTTGAGATTCTATCTTTTAAAAAAGTTTTTCAACTCAGTCAGATTAGGAGCTGCTGTCTTGGAACTTTATAACTTTTAAATTGTGAGATTGCTGATGCTGGACATCAGACCTAAGTGAGAGTTTCTTAAAGTGATAGTCTCCAAAGTGGGATGTCAGAAGAAAATATTAGAAGTATTTTATATATTTATATTTAAAGTTTTTAAATGTTTATATATTTTTGAGAGACAGAGAGACAGTGTGACAAGGGAGGGGCAAAGAGAGAGAGGGAGACACAGAATCTGAAGCAGTCTCCAGGCTCAGAGCTGTCAGCACAGAGCCTGATGCGGGGGCTCAAACCCAGGAACTGTGAGATTATGATCTGAGCTGAAGTCAGACACTCAATGGACTGAGGCACCTAGGGGTCCCTGTATATTTATATTTTTAAAATCTCATTTAAAATATTCTACTTTTTCATGTATTATGAAATATATAAGTATGTATTGTATAATTTATAAATAAATATGCATATGGTGGGACTAGGCTCAAATGTTTTACTGATAAGGTTGAGCAGTGAAAACAAAATTTGGAAACCACTGCCTTATAAGGCAGGGAAAATTAAAACTTAGCCTTAAGCCTTAAGCAGGTATCCAAAAAGAAAGTTGGCCTCCAGAAGTAGATGTAATGGACAGTATACTTCTAGAGTCATTGGTATCTTAGAAAATGCCAATCCAGATAGGACAACGGTAAAATGCCAGGAAAAGGAGGAAGTGGATAGGAATTGGGGCTCTGGCTGCTGATAGCTTGAGAGGCAGTATGACATAGCCAAAAGAGAATAGGCTTAAGAGTCAGCAGATCTGATCTTTGAATTCTGCCACCTCACGGCTGTGTTACCCTATCTCTCAGTCCCACTTTCCCCATCTGTAAAACAGGGATAGAGATACTTAACTGGCAGGAATGATTTGAGAATTAAATGAGATAATGTATGTATTTAAAAGAGTTCAGCACATAGTAGGTACACTATAAATGATAGCTATTGTGGAGCACCTGGGTGGCTCAATTGGTTAAGCATCCAACTCTTGATTTTCTCTCTCTCTGTACCTCTCCTGCTTGTTCTCTCTCTTTCCCTCTCAAAATAAATAAATAAACTTAAAAAAATGATAACTATTGTTATTGCAGCTATAGTTGGGAATTGTACCATTTATAGAGGCAATATAAGGCAGTGGTTGATAGTTTGGGCTCTGAAGTCAATTTGCCTGAGTCGGAATCTGGGCATTGCCACTGATTAACCGTTATATTGGGCCGGGTGATGGTAATAATAATAATAATAATAATAATAATAATAATAATGCCTATCTTCTGTGGTTTTAGTGAGGTTTTAAACAGATTATATATGTAGGGCATGTAGCATGATGTATGGCTGATAATATATGCTTGATAAATATTAGTTGCTGTCATCATCATGGTCATCACCATCATCGTCATTGTCATCATAATCATCATCATCATCACCATGTTTGCACCAGGTTTTTTTTTTTTTTTGAAGTGAGAAGGTACATGATAATTATACAATTGTAACCATATAGTTACAATTCTGTTTATTACAGAATTCTGTAATATCTAAGTAAAATGACCAGTAAATCTGTTGGTATGGTTCACATACAACATTGATTCTTAAATGTTTCTATATACTAAAATCATCAGTGGGGCTTATGAAGAATACACCTGAGTCCCACTTTAGATTTCCTGAATCAGATGGAGTCCAGGCAGCTGTATTTGCCACAGGACATATGAGCGCTTCTGATACATAAGAAAGCTTGAGAACCACTGATTACAGCGTTCTCCTTTTAATAGTTTTAGTTCTCAATTACTCAATTTTCCTCAAACCCCAAATAAATCATTCAGGTAGTGTTAAATTAGAAACGCCTCAGGGCACCCGGGTGGCTCAGTGGGTTAAGCGTCCGACTTTGGCTCAGGTCATGATCTCGTGGTTTGTCAGTTCGAGCCCTGCTTTGGGCTCTGTGCTGACAGCTCGGAACCTGGAGACTGCTTCAGATTGTGTCTCCTCTCTTTGCCCCTCCCCCACTTGTGCTCTGTCTTTCTCTAGCAAAAATAAATAAATGTAAAAAAAATTAAAAAAAAAAAAAGAAATGCCTCCACGATCCAATTGACCATCTGATTATTACTTGGCACTTAGCAAATTGCACTCTGGATTTAGACTGTTAGGCCACTGGTTGGGAGTTTTAAAATGCTTGCCTTTCATTTGGAGGTTACATTTTACTTTTTATTTTCACTAAATCACCATCTAGCTTTACTGCTGGAGATAAATGAAAATATTCTTAATCAGGATTGAGAGAATTTAGGGGTTAACTAATCCAATGTCCAAATTGCACTGATTAAGAGGCTATACTTTTCCCTATATCTAGTTAGTAGCAAAACCATCCTTAAGATTCTGTTTCTTGATTTCTGCCTTTGTGGTCTTTTTGTTACAACATGCTGCTTCCAATATTTTGATGACTTGATTTGGCACTGAAAAAAGGCAATATGTTCACCTTTTGGAACTCTGTTTAAGTCACTAAAAACATCATTTAAAAACAGTCTCTCTCCTGCATCTCTGAAGACATGAAATGGCTAGTACTTTCAAAATGAGAAGAGTACTCTTGAAAACCAAATTTCTTTTATTACTTGTTCCCAATTTTTGGCTTCATTGTCAAATGAAAATAATAGAAAACTACTTCCCATTATCATTCAAGTCAGTTGGAGTGATCAATATACTTAAAATACCCACTGACACGTGCTGATTCTTTAAAGTACTATGTCACTGAAAACTTTTGACTTATTTGCATTTATCTACTTGGAGTAACTCTCATCTAACCGTGGGAGTTGGTCCATCAGTTGTCTTTAAGTTCTGTTGTTACTATCTCATAATATAGTCTTTCCCCTTTATAAACTTATAAAATAATTTAAGCATATAGAAAAGGTAAAGAAAATCATATGACAAGTAATATATACCCACTGTCCAGCTTTAAAAAACTCTTAGAATCTTACCACAGTTTTTTCGTATCTTTTTGTTTCGTTTTTTTGGAATGAGTACCAAAAAGTAAGATATAGTACCTATATATATCTGAAATACCCTGTATAGCCTTCCTCTGCCCCTCTCCTGTGATAACCACTATTGTGAATTTGGTGTTCATCATTCCATGCCTGTTTTTTTGCTTTTGTTTTTATTTTTGCTTATTTTTTTGTTATGCTTCTTTTTATTATATGAGTTATGCACCCATAAACAATAGGTAGGATTGTTTGCATGACTTTAAACTTTATATAAACAGTATACTGTACCTAAAGTCTTCCAATTACTTTTCTTTTTTGCTTAACATAAAAAGATTTATCCATGCTGACAGGTGTTGCTCCAATACATTTATTTAAATTGCTGTAATAATGGAACAAAAAACTGCTGTATAGTGTTCTATTGCTTAAATATACCTTAATTTACTTATCTAGTCTTCTGTTGGTGGATATTTAGGTTTTTACTTGATATGCTTCATTGGCCACATGTGTGGGAGTTTTTCTATGGTATGAATCAAGAAATGGGGTGTAGCTTTAATTTTGTTAGTTATTGCCAAATTGCTCTGTTATACAAATTATAGTGCCTTAGAATTCCTATTTTTTCCACCTCTTCAATATCATTGGATATTATCAGATTTATTAATTTATGCCAATCTTATATCTCATTCATTGTTTAAATTTACATTTCTCTGATAACTAGTAAGAATGAACATCTCTTCATACGTTTACTGATCATTTTAAAAAATCCTATATATTTTTTTCTAAGAGTGTTAAAGTTTTGCTTTTCATATTTAAATTCTTAAACTTCCTGGAACTGATTTGTACTGTGTGTGTGTGTGTGTGTGTGTGTGTGTGTGTGTGTATGCTGTATTTTTTCTAAATGTAAAACTACTTATACATGTTCTTTGTGTTAAAAAGTAGATCCTGGGGCGCCTGGGTGGCGTAGTCGGTTAAGCGTCCGACTTCAGCCAGGTCACGATCTCGCAGTCCGTGAGTTCGAGCCCCGCGTCCGGCTCTGGGCTGATGGCTCAGAGCCTGGAGCCTGCTTCCGATGCTGTGTCTCCCTCTCTCTCTGCCCCTCCCCCGTTCATGCTCTGTCTCTCTCTGTCCCAAAAATAAAATAAAAACGTTGGAAAAAAAAATTAAAAAAAAAAAAGTAGATCCTTTAGGGGCATTTGGGTGGCTCGGTCGGTTAAGCGTTCGACTTCAGCTCAGGTCATGATGTCGTGGTTCATGAGTTTAAGTCCTGCAATGGGCTCTCTGCTGTCAGTGCAGAGCCTGCTTCAGATCTTCTATACCACCCTCTCTCTGCCCCTATCCCACTCATTCTCTTTCAAAAATAAATAAACCTTTTAAAAAGCTATAAAAAAGTAGATCCTTTACAGTACCGGTAGAGTTGTATCTTTGCAGTCCCCCACCTTTTATATTTTAGTGATTCTGAAATTGCCAACTACCCATCAGAGCTCTGCATCAAAAATAATTTTTTACATAGTTACCATTTTATATGTAAATGGAAACTTAAGCCATGTATACAAATTTCTATAATCAGATTGTCACTTGGTTGAATTATTTGCATGATACCATAAATATTTAAATTTAAATTTGGGTCCCTTAGTGTCACTTAAAATAATTTTAAAAAGATTACACTTTCATGTAGCATTGAAAAGAAAAGTTAGTGTGTATTTGAAGGGCATGAAAATAGATCTATGGGATATACATTTTTTCAGGGAACAAAAGTTTGTCATTCTAAGATTGGCTTGCTGTCCGTAGTTTCTTGGGTTAGCAAAAACCACATGCTTTCCAGGTTCTAAGAAAAGGAGCCACCCACAAATACTTTGTTTTATTTTGTGAGTGATGTGTGCAAAAGAATTATGTATTGTGGGCCTAGCAATGCAATTACAGGCAGTGGAAATTGCTAAATATAGGAAAAACTGGTATGACTGATTCAGATATCATGAAAGACTTGGGCACTAAATATATGTCAAAATCTTCTGGATAATATTCAAGGGAAGCTTGAATTTTCTGGATAACATCCAACTAAGAAAATAAAAACAAATGCAGAGTGCAGAACACATCCTGGTATTCTTTAATTAATCTGCTTTGAAATTATTCTGCTAATCCTAAAAGTGGTAAAGAGGATCAGCAAGTATTATGCCAAATCAAGGTCACTGATGCCATGTATTGTGCATGGCATGATCACTGTAAAAAGTGAATTGGAAGTATATGAATAGGAAAAGTCTTTAACTTTGACTGTAATACTACATAATACAGCGTAATGTAATTGTATGGATAAATACATGTTTAGTAAACATTTTTGTGTACATTTAATATACTGGGTTTTTAAGTTTTTAGTTTTTTAAAAATATTTATTTTAGAGAGAGAGTGGGGAAGGGGCAGAAAGAGAGGAGGACAGAGGACCTGAAGTGGGCTCCACACTGACAGCAGAGAGCCCGACATGGGGCTCGAACCCAAGAACCCTGAGATCATGACCTGAGCTGAAGTACGACACCTGACTGAGCCACCCAGACGCCCCTATATTGGGTTTTTTAAAAAAGTGCATTATTGGGGCGCCTGGGTGGCGCAGTCGGTTAAGCGTCCGACTTCAGCCAGGTCACGATCTCGCGATCCGTGAGTTCGAGCCCCGCATCAGGCTCTGGGCTGATGGCTCGGAGCCTGGAGCCTGTTTCCGATTCTGTGTCTCCCTCTCTCTCTGTCCCTCCCCCATTCATGCTCTGTCTCTCTCTGTCCCAAAAATAAATAAAAAACGTTGAAAAAAAAATTTAAAAAAAAAAAAAAAAAAAAAGTGCATTATTATTGATGGTCTCTCTGATAATTGATGTCATTTATTTATTTATTTACTTACTGTGTTTAATGTTTATATATATTTTTTGAGAGAGACAGAGAGACAGAGTGCAAGCAGAGGAGGGGCAGAGAGAGGGAGACACAGAATCTGAAGCAGATTACAGGCTCTGAGCTGTCAGCATAGAGCCCGACACAAGGCTGGAACTCACAAGTGATGAGATCATGAACTGAGCTGAAGTCAGATGCTTAACTGACTGAGCCACCCAGGTGCCCCTGATGCCATTTTAGAATCAAAGAATTTGAAATGCCTCTTTACCAGGTATGGATCAAGACTTCTCTGTCTGCTACCTCTTGCTTTTTCTTGGAGAGAGCTGTTAAGGACCCAGAGAACTACAGGAAAGGGGTATAGGCTTTTTTTTTTTTTTAATGTTTATTTATTTATTTATTTTGAAAGAGAGAAAGGGAGCGAGCAGGGCGAGGCTGGGGGGGGGGGGTGGGGAGAGAGAGAGAGAGAGAGAGAGAGAGAATATGAATCCCAGGCAGGCTCTGTACTGGCAGCGCAGAGCCCGAGGCAGGGCTCAATCTCACTAATGGTGAGATCATGACCTGAGCTGAAATCAAGAGTTGGACACTTAACCAGTTGAGCCACCCAGGTGCCCCAAGGCCTTGTCTTTATCTTACAACAGAGGAGAGACTATTAAAAAAACTTGCTTGGACTTGGTGATGCTGAGTTTGGACTGTTAATGCCTAAGCTGTGATGTTATTTAGGAAAGGAATGACCCAGACTTTTGAAAATGTATTGAAGTGATTATCCTTGAGACTCTCAGAGCAAGAGCATACCTTTGTGAGTTGGAGTAGTGGTTTCCATGATGACAATGGGAATTCCCTTGTCACTCCTATCAGAAGAAGCATTTCCTGGGACTGGAAAAAAAGGCAGGACATGGGTGAGCCTTAGACTGAAGGCAAGAGAGAGAATTCTTCTCTCACTGGACCTTTTGGCATTTTGCCTAAGCTTTCTTGTATAGATGTGCCAGTACACTGCCAGTGGTGGGGGGGTGAGCCAAAGCTTGCCACATTTAGGCCGGTTGAAATCTAGGCAAGGAGATACCCTGAGGGTCCGTGAATGTTGGCTCCCTGTCCAGAAGGTTCTGGGAGAAACCATAGCAGTTATAAATTACTTATAGCAGTTGTAAATTACTTCCCATGCCAGTGATTCAGATATTGGTGTGCAAGAGATATCTTGTGGAGTTTTTTATAGACTCAGATATCTGAGACCCACTTCCAGAAATTCTAATTGAATAATAGTGAAGTGGGGCCCTTAACCTTGTTTATAACAAATATTCCAGATAAATCTAATGCATTTAGTTCACATTTTAGGAAATAATCTTAGGCTGCTTTCCATTTGGCTACTTTTGAACCTTGGTTGAAGTCTTGTTAGAGCTGCTAGTCTGCTGTGATGGAATACCGGAAGGGCCTGTTACATACTTTAAAAGATGTGGCAAAAGGGAGGGTGATGCCTTACCCCCAAGGCCAGAGCAGCAGGAGCAGTGGTGGTGACCAAGCTGAAGAAAGCCATGCTTAGTAGAGTAGCTGTCTCATGAGGGACATCATGGGAGGCAGTGGACTTAGGCTGCTGGGGAGGTGGCAAGGTTGAAGTCTGCAAGAATTTTTCATGGAAAAAAAATAACAGGAAATGATTTTGTAGTCAGGGTCCACATGGTTTGGGGTTAAAGGGCTTGAGAGCATAGAGTGGCTTCCAAAAGAAGAAATCCTTTTCCTTCCCTATACCACACCCAGATGTTAAATAGCTAGTAAAGACTGACTTCAGTATCCCTCAAGGGTGACAAGTAGGAAGAAAAGACAGAGTGTGACACTGCTGCTCTTCAGAATCATTCCTATCAGCCAGGGCTTCCCTGGTAGCTCCCAGTGGTGCTTCTGGTCTTGGGGACTTTTCTCAGGTTTATGTATTTGGTAACCACCCCTCACGCCCCTCCCCAAACATCCTCAAGCAACACAGTGACTGGAAACCTCAGTGTCACCTCCAGAGGGCGCTTGGGTCTCTACCAAAGTCCTGAATGGCCTTCACCAGTTAGGGATTCCACTTTCTTCCAAGAAATTCCTTTTTTAAAGATTACACAAGAGGAGTAGGACTGTGGAGTCCTAATCAGTCCTGTGTTCTCTGTATTCTTCAGTGCCAGGCTCAGGGCCAGCTTCCCTTTCTCTCCCTTGGCTCAGGAAACATTCTTGAATTTTCCATGGGTACCCCCTTCCCAGTGTTCTTCCTGCACTGCAGGGTGTTGATAGTAGAACCCATCACTTTCCCTTGGCACATCCTCAGGGATCTGTTGGCTTTGATAACAGCCCTAATTAGCTCTTTCTGTGTTGCCTCAAGTACAGGACCATAGAGACAGACTGGGCTCAGGTACTAGTCTAGGGATGGATCTCAGAGAACCTTAAGGTAGATTTACAGACTAAACCTCAAAAATCATCCCCAGGAAGCACCAAAAATATCAATTTCTAAACAAGAATAAGTAAAAGGAAGTTTTTCTGTGTTAACCTCAAAGAAAGGCAGTTTTGACCTTTTGTTCTCAATAGATTGTTTGCTTGAGTTAAGAAATGTTCACATGGAATAGTTGTCATTAATATGGGTGACCTAAAGGTTAATATAGCTTAGGGAATGCTTTTCACTGTTTTGTATTGTTGGTTTCCCTTTTGTGAAATTCTGTGGCCAGGGAACTGCATAGTTCCAGTGTGCAGTCCAGTAGCACATTACTAATTGCATTCTTTAAAATACAGATTTATGTTGGTTTGTTTGGCCATATCAGGAGAGAAACCAGTGTAGGGGGTTATAAAATGTCAAGGTCATAAACTTCATGGGGCTTTCAGGCAAATGAGGAATTTTTATTAATTCTTTAAATGCAAATGTCCAGTAATATCTCCATTTGTCACACCCCCTGCAGTGCTCCAGGTAGGAAAGGATTTCAACCTGCTCAGTTGGGGGCCAAGTAGAGAAGAAAAAAAAATCTGATTATTCGGAGGCTCTCTGTTGTCAAATAGTATAGCTAAATATAATAATATAAAACATCCCCCCTTTTCCCCTGACTGTCCTTGGAAGAACGTATATCAAATACAGATGCAAAACTAGAGGAATCACTCTCATTTTGTACCCCCTGGAAGGACATATTTTAGAATGAAATCAGCAAGTACCTTGGCAGGCACCCAAGTTATCAGGTAAATTGTTAACCATCTGACTATTCTTTTACAAGAGGAAAATTGAGTGTGATATTAAAGCAAAACCTCTTTATTTTAAACTAGTGGTTCATAGTCCCATTTTAGATGCCCCTAAATACTCCTTCCTAAGACCTTTTGAAAACACTTTAAAAGTGCTTTTTTTTTTTTCCTTTTTGTACAATAGGAGCAAAAGTCCAAATCTGGAATGACAAATCATCATGTTATCAATCACCTTCCTATTCTGGTCAAGGGCATATTAGGTTACATGAAAAAGATCCTAAATCTGTCTTCTTGTGACTAATCAGCATGGGATGAAGTTTTCATACTCTACCACATTACCCGTAACCAAATATTATTCCTGACTTGGGTTTTTGTTTATAGTCACACAGTAGAGAGTTAAGATTAAAGAAGGAGAATGTTGCTGTATACTAGTAATTTTCAACTTGTGGGCTCAGGACTCCTGAGAAACTGGGGAAACTAGAGACAGGGTTCTCTAATCAGCATGTGAAATAGCACTGTGTGTAGATCAATAAATAGCATGTCTTGCATATATATGTGCTTTCTAAGGTTGGGCGCCATATTCATTTTCACTCATTTTTGTATCATCAGTGCCCACTTCAGTGCCTGGGACACATTAGACATTCTGTAAATAAATAAATGAATAAGGGAATAATGAATATTATTTTTCTAATATATGTGAATGCTGTCATGATAAATAAAGTACACACTTATTTAAAAAGCACTACTAAAAAGGGGCGCCTGGGTGGCTCAGTCGGTTAAGCCTCCGACTTCAGCTCAGGTCACGATCTCACGGTCCGTGAGTTCGAGCCCCGCGTTGGGCTCTGGGCTGATGGCTCAGAGCCTGGAGCCTGCTTCCGATTCTGTGTCTCCCTCTCTCTCTGCCCCTCCCCCGTTCATGCTCTGTCTCTCTGTCTCAAAAATAAATAAACGTTAAAAAAAATTTTTTTTTTTAAAATAAAAAGCATGGGGCGCCTGGGTGGCGCAGTCGGTTAAGCGTCTGACTTCAGCCAGGTCACGATCTCGCGGTCCGTGAATTCGAGCCCCGCGTCGGGCTCTGGGCTGATGGCTCAGAGCCTGGAGCCTGTTTCCGATTCTGTGTCTCCCTCTCTCTCTGCCCCTCCCCCGTTCATGCTCTGTCTCTCTCTGTCCCAAAAATAAATAAACGTTGAAAAAAAAAAATAATAAAAAGCACTACTAAAAAATAAAAAGCACTACTAAATTAATATTTTGTCATCATGGTTTCTTGTTTTTTACTATGGTAAACCATAAATAACATAAAATGTACCATTTTAATGATTTTTTTTTTTTAATTTTTTTTTCAACATTTATTTATTTTTTGGGACAGAGAGAGACAAAGCATGAACGGGGGAGGGGCAGAGAGAGAGGGAGACACAGAATCGGAAGCAGGTTCCAGGCTCTGAGCCGTCAGCCCAGAGCCCAACGCGGGGCTCGAACTCACGGACCGCGAGATCGTGACCTGGCTGAAGTCGGACGCTTAACCGACTGCGCCACCCAGGCGCCCCCCCATTTTAATGATTTTTAAATAGACAGATCTGTAGCATTAATCATCATGTTTCTTAATGGATACTAAGAGCATGAATGCTAACCTGAGGGTCATAACTAAACTTCAAAGTGGTCCTCATTGTCTTACCAGGGTTGAAACCACTCATGTTCAGTTTTTCTGATAGGAAGTTATCTATTCTTGACAATTTCCAGTGTCATGCATCTCACCCGTTCAAAGAGTTTCATGATTGGGTTGATAAAAGTGTTAAAAATGTTCTTGCTTGAGTATTGAGTTGAAATCTATCTTCTTGTACTTTCCCACTGGTCTAAATGATTCTAGTTTGAGGAAACAGAATCAATATATTATGCCTTCTTCCAAGGAACAACCCTTATCAGTTGCCAGGTTTTTAGGGTTTTTTTCTTTTAAAGCAACTTATTATAGAATCTGGATCATATCTAACCAAAATTCCGTCTTTTGAGATTTGAAATTGAAGGATTAAAAATTGTGCTGCTTTCTCTTAGTTCTAGGCCTTAACAAACACTAATAGTTATAAAAAGCATTTGTAGATTGAATGGACTGGGCTTGTCTTGTCCACACCCCAAAGACCAAGACCAATGGAACAGCTCAGCCTTTTGCTTGTGCAGGAAAGGCCTTACCCAAGACAGAGCCTCCTTCACTCCTCCTATCCATATGGATGAAGCACATACTAGGATACCCTTCATCTCTCCCCTCATCCCCACAATCAACCCAGCATGTAGGAGATTTGGAGCTTCCCCCTGCTCCCCACAGTCTTACACGTGCTAACTTTTTTTTTTTAAGTTTATTTATTTTTGAGAGAGAGACAGAGCATGAGTGGGGAGAAGCAGAGAGAGAGAGGGAGACAGAATCTGAAGCAGGCCCCAGGTTCTGAGTTGTCAGCACAGAGCCTGACGTGGGGCTTGAACTCATGAACAGTGAGATCATGACCTGAGCCAAAGTCAGACATTCAACTGACTGAGCCACCGAGGTGTCCCTATATGTGCCAACTTTTAAAAATGTCTTTGAACATAACACAATCACTATAATTTCCTTTCCTTTCTTTCTTCCCTTTCTTCTATTTTCCTTTTTATCAGATATTTGGGATATTTAAAAATAAAGCAAAACAAAAATTTTCTTTCTCCTGTCTGTTTTCTTCTCTTGTCACTCTCTTTTGTCTCCACCATCCTGCCTTGTGTTCAATAGACCACTAATTTCCTTTTGTTGTTTGTTTGCCAACAATAACATCTTTCTGAATTATCCATATTAATTAAAAGTGAATGTCAGTGTTAAAACAGACCCCTGGCTTCACATTTTGATGAAGAATTATTATACTCAGAACACAGTGGGCCTAGCACGAGGTCAAACTCTAATGAATGCCCAAGATAGGTTGATTATTGAGTGAAAGACAAAATGACAAAACAAGCTAGTTGGGGTTGCCAGTCCATACTTGGCTGCCTCTTGTGTTTCCCTGATTACCAGAGCCAGAATTAGCTATGAGTGGGAGACCGTGCTTTCTTTTTCCAGTTCCCACTCCATGTTGACTCACATGGACATTTCAAAAGAATCCCCAAGTCCAAAATAATTTGTAATGAATACAAACACCTCATTTATAATTTTGGCCTTTTATTACAGTCTATAAAAAAAATGTTATATTTGATGGCTAAATAATGTGTATGGGAACCAATATCTAAATTTAAGTTTTTGACTTGCTTCCAGAAGTCAATTCTTGGTCAAGATCTTGAAAGTTTATCTCCTTGGTAGTTATTTCTTCAAGTGATCCTTTGACAAAACCTATTCATACCATGATATAGAATCAACAGGGGCTACATTACCTTGGTTTTTTTTTTTCCCTCTTATCTCAGAAAATCTCTTATGCTAATTCAGAATTTATCAGTGTCCCTTTAATTCTTTTGGGTATTATTCTATTGAATTACCTGAAAGAATTGATGAAAGCCAACTAATTCTAGTTAG
The DNA here is from genome assembly GCF_016509475.1 of Prionailurus bengalensis. Lineage (NCBI taxonomy): Eukaryota > Metazoa > Chordata > Mammalia > Carnivora > Felidae > Prionailurus > Prionailurus bengalensis. The sequence goes on from NC_057358.1 coordinate 116,821,873, forward strand.
GACCTCAGAGTTGAATTTAGCCAAACCCATTTGGGCCATCAGTTTTAAGGGCAGTATAGGCTTTCATAGTAATAACTGACCTGTCTCCTTTCACTAGGTCAAGAAACACTCTTGTCATTTCTTATCAACAAAGAAGAACTTTTTTTTTAGGTTAAAAAAATTTTTTTTAATGTTTTTATTATTTATTTATTTGGAGAGACAGAGGCAGAGCTAATGAACAGAGGAGGGGCAGAGAGAGAGAGAGGGAGTGAGAGAATCCCAAGCAGGCTCCATGCTGTCAGCACAGAGCCCAATGTGGGGCTCCAACCCATGAATTGCGAAATCATGACCTGGACCCAAATCAAGAGCCAGACGCTTAACTGATTGAGCCACGCAGCACCCCAAAGAAGAATTTTTGGTTGCTCTTTAACAGAAAATGGGAAATTCTGTTGGTCATTTTCCTATGGTGAACATCTAAATACCCATCTAATGATAGGTCCCAGAGAAATCTAGGACTGGAAGAAAGCCCTCAGGTCTTATGATCCATTTCATGATAGTCCTTTATGTCCGTCCATGTTAAAGAATCTAAGGCCAGCTCCTTACCATATTAAGTGGCATTTTCTCTACAAGAGTTGATAGTGTTAAGTTCCTCTCTTGGAAGCAGAAAACATTCCTCTCCTCTCTGAAAGCACTTGGAATGCTATAGTGCAAAATGTAGGTTTGATGTTCTTTGCATATGGAGGGAATATTACTAACCTGCCATTAATAGAGCATATCTTTCAAATGAAAATTTCTTCCAAATCCAAAATCATGGGGGGAAAAATAGAAGGAGACACTGTCGCAGATAAAAGGGGACTTGAGAGCCTTATCAGCCAAGGGCAATCTATGGACTTGGTTTAGATCCTGATTTGAGCAAAACATTTGTAAAACAGATACTTTAGAGGTAGCTGAAAAATTTGACCATGGACTGGATTCCAGAGGATATTAAGAAATGATTGCTAGTTTCATTAGATATGTTCATTGTATTGGGTTATGTTAAAAAAAATTCTTTTCTGTTAGAGATACAAACTGAAGTATTTATAGTTGAAAATGATAATATATTTGGGATTTGCTTTAAAGTATTCCAGAAAAATTAGGTGAAATAAGATTGGATAAATGCTCAGTATTGAAATCGTATACATGACTTTCATTAGATTACTTGTATTAATTTTGTGTATCTTTGAAAGTTTCCAAAAATACAAAGTTTTAAAAAAATTTTCTATTGTTATTATTCTAGAAGCAGAGAAGAAATATTATCCAGTGTAGGTCTTGCCTGTACTATTTTTAATAATGATAAAATAATTCAATAATTAATCACTAAATTAAATACAATGGCTGGTTATTTTTATTTTTTAGAACTGTTAAAATATAGTAATATTTTAGGTGCTTCACACATATCTCATATAATTAATAATTGTGGAGTAGGTTATATTATTCTCCTTTTGCAGTTGAGGAAACTGAGGTTCAAAGAGGTTAAGTAACTAGTGCAAGGTTAATAGAACCAGCTAGTGATGGAGGCTGAGGTTTGGACACAGATCTAATTCCAAAGCTCGTGTTCTTTGCACTACTGTTCTACCACTCATTCTGTTTATAGTTTGGGGTCTTGCTGACTAGAGGCATCCAAGTCAACTGGCTAATTAAGAGTGATTTTCTTAAAACATAAGCCAGTATGTCACTGTGCCGCAAACCTCCCAAAGACTTCCCATCTCACATGGAGTAAAACCCAAAATGTTTATAGGATCCAAAGGGCCTTTCATGGTTGTCTCCCTCCTTGCCACCCATTCCACCTCATCTCTTTCAACTCTCTTTGCTAACTCTGCTGCAGCCACGCTGGGATCTTCGGTGCTTTCCCCTAAATGTACGGAGCATCCTGCTTAGTTAGACCCTTCACTTTGTGTTCCCTCTGTCTGAAATGCTCTTTCCCCACATCTGACATGATTCACTTTTTACTCCCTCCCCTCATATCCTTCAGACTTTCCTCAAATGTCTTCTTATCAGAGAGCACTTCCCTGACCATCTAACTAGATGGGCACCCCCACTGAAGTTTTCTCTTTTCTCCTATCCTTCTTTTCCTTCATAGTGCTTATCACTTCCTGACGTCATGTACTTGTTTGTCTGTTTCCCCTCAGTAGAATGTAAACTCAGTGAGGAAAGGGATTTTGTCTATTTATTCACTACTATATCTCTAGCATCTAGAACAGTGCCTGACACATAGTAGTTGCTCAGTAATATTTGTGCTGAATCAGTAAATGACTCTCTTCCTCATCAGCCCAGTGATCTGAATCACCTGGTCACATACATCATGCCCAGGCTGGGCAACCTATGGGACTGAAATGGAATCACTGACAAAACCAGCACACTGTCTGATATCCTGTGTTATAATGTGGACATTGTAGAAAGGTTAGCATTGCAGATCCAGCATTTCCTAGCTACCCAACTATGAACAAATTTCTTAACTCTTTTTAGTCTTAGTTTCCTTATCTGTAAAATGCAATAATAATTATTAGACAATCACAGGATTATTAGATACTTATGTAGAATACTGAGCAATCTGTCCAGTTTAAATCTTTTTATGGTAAGTCAGAAGTTCCTCCTTAAGTTCCCAAAACTTTCTTTGCTTTCATAATTCCAGACATCTGATCAGGCAGCCAAGAGCTCTGAAAGGCCTTTGGCTGGAAACTGAGGATTTATTAAAGCCAATGTGCTCTCCCTCTTGTTTGAGCATGTAGATGACATAGAATAACCCCTCCGATTTATTGAATTAGCTTTTCCAGTGTTGTTTATGCTGCCACATGATCACTTCTCAATTTGACAAAAATTACTTTATAATAGGGATTAGATGGTACAGAAATGACAGTGGTCTCTGCTAGATCTATCACATTCTTTTTTTTTTTTTAACCAAAAATCTCCAGGATGCCAACTTTGCACAAAGACTTACTGTTGTTATAATTTTACAGGACTTAATAAATTAGCCATTGTTATGAGATAACCTCAAAACATTAAGAGATCCTGGCTTGTAAAAAAAAAATTAATGGAGCAAAAGTATGGACACATTAGTAAAAAAAAAATTTTAATACCAAGTAGTATTTTTTTTAAAGTTCGAGTGGAAAGTGGTATAACCACAGGAATGTACATTAACAAAAGCAATACACTAATTAAATAACACACAAATGTTATATTGTCTGGGCATTAATGCTTGAAGGTCATGTCTTAGTTTATAATAGTGAAGGGAATTTATGAAGGGAGGATTATTTGACAGGAATCTTTCTGTCCTACAAGTTATGTGTAGGTTAAGATAATCAACAATTCTTTTTTTTTCCATATGAGTAGAACTCCAAAGAAGAGAACTGTCTGCATTTATACATTCTTGCTTATTATATGATGATATTTAGCTCACAGGATCTTGGGAAGAAAAAAGAAGAAGGAAGAAGAGAAGAGGAGAGGACTGTACTCATGGGACATTAAGCTGGGGGTTAGTGTTCTAGTTAGTTAGCTATAGTAAGGGACACTCAGACTTGGGCAGGTTGCTGGGGTTTAATACCTAACAGAGCAGGAAGCAAATGAGCACTGAGCCATGTGGCACTTTTTCCCTGCCATCTCTAAACAAACATATTAATAGTCCAAAAGCACAAAGGTGGGTCTGGCACATGGAACTGGGTTTCCTGGTGACTTTATCTGTGTCTTGGCATTTGGTCTGTGTTTACAGTCTAAGCAACAGATATGAGGTTGCTTGACCTCAACAGATATGAGACACAAAGGAGAAAAGCACAAAATAATGACCATAACATAAAGGTACTGTTTACTCTGAGCTTTTTGGAGGATACAGGAGGGATGGGGGAATCAGCTCTACTGCATCTGCTTTTGGTTCATCTGTGGCCCAGGCTTGCTCCCTTCAGCAGTCACAGCTACCCAGTGTTGCTCCATAATTACTGGAAGGCAGTGAGGCCTATGAAAAGCATGTGATGTAATCACACTTTCAGGGAAATCTGTTGGGGCTAGTGATAATAACTGGGTGCCAGGATCTCCTTGATATTGGGCATAAAGAAGGTGCTCAATAAATATTTGAAGTCACTTGACTCTGACACAGGCTTTAGTCATGGGCTCCATTCCTTTACCAATATAACCGAGGGTGTCACAGGTGTGTGTTGGAGAAACTAAGAGATATTCAAGGCTGGTTTTCTCATGTGTCCCTGTTCCATCTGGGGGTGGTAGTACAGACAGGTGGGAGTCATGGAAGAAAGGCCAAGAACACATTTCAAGACATAAGGCCATGTCCTGTCTCAGAGACCCAAATGACAGCATCAAGTGGCAGCTTTGAGTGTGACTCTGGTGTGTTCCTTTAGCTAGCTTCCCTACTGTGATATTTTAGGGCCTTATGCAAGTTAAATTCAAAAAGATTGTTAGGAGAAGCTATGAGATAGGATCTATGTGAGCAGTAGGGATCCTCAGTGGAGAAAATGCCATGAACCACTCTTTGACAAAGGTAGTGCAGAGCCACTCTAAGAAGTGTAACTAACTCCTGAGGCAGCAAAGGACATCAGAGTTTATGAGAGCTTTGCCACGAGGGGGTTGCATGGCTGAAGGGAGCAGCATGGATCATCAGCCTTATACTCTGGCCCCTATTAGACAAGAGTAATTCAGTCTAGGTGTCACAAACTCTGAAGTAATCAAATCATGAAATATTCTGAGAGCAGAGACCAGAGTTAAAGCTGCTTCTGAAGATGCCTAATGTAATGTGAGAACAAGTCAGCTTTGAGTGGCTCTGTCATCAGGTGGGCAGCATAGTTATTCTTTGCCTTATTTCCAGAGCAAAGACTGAAGAGACCACAAAAGGATTCTATGGCCAGCAGATGCAGCTAGATCCCAGGAGTGGTGCAATTGGAGAGAGTTCACGTGTCACTGCCAATTTCCCGGTGAGCACTATGGCCAGATGAAGTACTACTGAGATCAGAGAAACAAATTTTTACTAAATGGTAGTGACTGAGAAGAGTTAGCAAATATCCAGTTCTGCCATATTTAGTCTTTCATTAACAGTGCAAATCAGGGTTAAAGCAAATATTTGTTTCCACCTAGTCTTTTGTGATTTGAACACTGATGTCATTGCTTCCTAGTTTCCAGTTTTATGATTTTCTCCATTCCCTGCTAGGACCAGTCAGCTAAAGAATATTTGGCTAGCAGACAACAGGAAAATACTATGCATAGCAATTGAAGAAATATGTGTTAGGGAAAAATATCATGGCCCTATAAAAATAACAGGGGAAATCCTGGCATTTAATCAATAATGACTTCTCATTTTAAACCATAACTCATTTCAAGTAATTCTTGTGTTCTAGAAACAACACCTGTTCATCTTGCTGTAGAAAGGCATGAGAACACGTAGCCCAGGCATGAGAACGTAGGAAAAATTTTCCAAGCCAAATCACTACAAAATACCAATGGTAATATTTCACTATGTGGGATATTTGTTGATATATTTGCCTTTTAGGCTTCTTAGAAAATGGTGCAGAATTGAGCCACATAGTAGACAAAATGGTTGTTTTTCAGGATCATTGCTTGCCTACACCCTATTGCTACCTCACCCCCCTGCTAAGAGTCACTAGAGGCGCCAAATGGGAATTTAAGGAAGAAGAGCATTCGCACAAGGTAGATATCCCTCAGAGACCAAGCCTGAGATGAGGACTAGAGCCTATGCTAGCAAGCTGGAGGCTACCACCATGTTCTGAACTCCATGAACTAACTTTCAATGTGCTCTGGGAGAATGGACAGGAGTGGGCTGGGGGAAGGAAAGCAGCAGGGACTCGGGGAACAAGTCTGAATAGCAACACCCTGGAATTGTGAACAAGTCAGGCTGTGGTTTCATGCTGCCATATGAAGCCCGTTGGTGAAGGAGTTTCCTGCGTGGACACAAAAGGAAAGGTGATACTTCTAAATGAGTGAGTGCTGAGATGGAAGGTGGAGGCAGAGGGTCAGGACCCAGATTTTGATTAGAAAGTTACCGTAAGTCAATTAAGGTCAGCCAGGCAAGGAGAAAGCAGACAAGAAGGATTTTAATAGCAACAAGCATCAGAAACTTGATCTAAGGGAATCGAAGTCTCTCTGAGAGGTGAGGGTCTGGGAAAGAGGTCTGAGTAACAGATCTAGGATAACCTGCTTCTTTGTCACCGGTCTCTTCTCTCTCAAATCCATCTTATGCTGCAGTTAGAACTGAAAGTTGGTATTTATCACTCCTCTGTTCCAAAAGCTTTGAATGACTCACAGTTGTTTAAAGAACCAAGTTCCAGCTCCCTAGGCAGGTGTTGAAGAACTTCAGCAGTCTGGCCTTAAACAACCTAATAATTAATCAGTCACCATCCTATTCCCACTGTTCCTGACAGAATGGTGTTTTTAAATTTTCCAAACATAATTTGCTTTTCTGCTGTTGAGAACACAGGATGAGACAGTAGGGTCTTACCCTCTCACCTGTCCCAGTGTCCTGTTATGGAACACCTGGATTGCTGGGCCTTGTTGCCAGTTACCATAAACCTCTCTCTCTGTTCACATCCTATTTGATGTCTCAGCAACATCAAATGGTTTCTTTGAAACACTGTTCTCTCCTACCTCTCTTATTTTCTCTTAATTATTCTCCAACTGCACTTACTCCCCCTAAATCCTTGCTAGTTTTTCCTCTTCTAGCTGAGTGGTAAATACTGAAGTACCTTGGGAATTTGTCTGAGCCTGGCTGTGTTAACTATCTATGTTCTTACCCTGGCTGATCTCATCTCTGGCAGACTAAATTATGGACCCCAATCTCATACTCTCCCTCCTGACGCCCCCGCCCCTGCCAATTCTTGCATCCAAGTTGTCATCACATACAGTCTTGGATGTGTAACTTGCTTTGGATAATGATATACTGGTGAAGGTCAAGGTGTATCATGTGTCCAGGACTTAAAAAAATATTGAGATGTAATTGACATGTAACATTGTGTTCTAGAGACAACACCTGACCCCACAGATAGAAGCAGAAATGGTTAAATTGAACCTCAGCCAATCTGCAGATGTGAGCAAAAATAAAGTATTGTTGCTTTATGCCACTGAGTGGTGGGAGTGGTGGCAGTAGTGACCATATAATCTATTTGTTATATGACTGCCAAATATAAATATTTAGCTTTTCACCTCTCCTGTACTCCAGACTTGTGTATCTGGCTGAATACTTGGCATCTCTGCTTGATGTTTAATAGGAATGGGACTCTATATTCATCCCTAAATTTTCCTTTTCCTATATCAGTATATACCATCATCCTTTCAGTTGTTCAAGCCAAAAATTTGGGAGTCATTTTTAATTCTCCTTTTCTTCATTTTGACATTTAATCCTTTAGCAATCTCTGCATAGTGTCCTACAGAGTTCTGAGTATAAATATGTCCACTTTTCTCATCTTCATCAATATGCTATCTTTTGTTTAGAAAAGTTCGGTAAATTTTTAGTTGTTTTTTTCTGCCTTCACTTTTATCCTTTCTTCACCCATTTCTCCCATAACATCCAGAGTGATCTTTTATTTTTTTTTCTTAACGTTTTATTTATTTTTGAGACAGGGAGAGACAGAGCATGAACGGGGGAGGGTCAGAGAGAGGGAGACACAGAATCTGAAACAGGCTCCAGGCTCTGGGCTGTTAGCACAGAGCCCGACGCGGGGCTCGAACTCACGGACCGCGAGATTACGACCTGAGCTGAAGTCAGCCGCTTAACCGACTGAGCCACCCAGGCGCCCCCAGAGTGATCTTTTAAAAGAGTAAATCATATGCTTCCACTTTCCTCCAGTTGCTACTCATCATTACTTAGAATAAAATCCAAACTCCTGAAGGTTCTCATGTTTCTCATGTTCTGGCCCGTGCCTGCCTCTTCAGACTCACTTTATACCAGTCTCTGGCCTCACTGCTCTTCCTTTCTGTACTTGGAACACTTCCAACTTATTCTGACCGAGGGGATGTTATACTGGCTATTTCCTTTAGGAAGAATGCTTTCGCCCATCTATTTATTTGGCTGCTGCCTCCTCACTGTGTAGTTATATCAGCTTAAGTATTACCTCCTCAGAGAGGCCTTCCCTAACCACTTTGTTTTAGGTAGCAACTCACACTTACCTCATGTCTGCTAGGTGGAATGTGTACGGTGTTGTGCTGCCCTATCCTCCCTCATTGGAGGCTCTGCTGCCCCAGCTGCTGTGTGTGCTGTTGGCAGACAGTCTTCAGCTGTCAGCCCTTTTAGGGATTGCTTCAGCTGCAGAGCACAAGGCCACGCCCTTCCCAGGGTGGCCCACCCCCAGTAGGGTAGAGTGGTCAGGACAACTGTGAAGGGTCATTCCTCTTCAGCTTTCCCTGTGGGGTAGGCCGAGGCTGTGGTTGGGCCTGTTTTGCCACCACCTTCTCTCTCTGCCCACCTTCCAGTGTTTTCTCCTCTATCACTGATGCTGGTTTTTTGTTTTTGTTTTTTAACATTTATTCATTTTCAAGAGACAGAGTGAGAGCAGGGGAGGGGCAGAGAGAGAGGGAGACACAGAATCCAGAGCCCACTCCAGGCTCTGAGCAGTCAGTACAGAGCCTGATGCGCGGCTCAAACCCACTAACCGTGAGATGGTGACCTGAGCGAAAGTCTAATTAATGCTCAACCGCCCCACTGATGCTGGTTTAAAGGACCCTCCTTAGTAAACATTTTGAATGCTAACCTCCACCTGAGGGTCTGCTTCTTAGCACCAGGGAAGCATTATTTTCTTCATGGCGTCTAAAACTATTTGTAATTATTTTATCAAATCATCAGGAGGATGATCGTTTCTCTTACTAGAGTGTGAGTTGCAAGCACTCAGAGACCTGCCTTCTTCACTATTATATCCCCAGTGTCCTGAAGCCTGGAACATTATCATCATCATAACATCAAACACCTAGTATTTACTATATGCCAGGAGCTGTTCCAAACACTTTACTTATGGAGCACCTGGGTGGCTCAGTCCTTTAAGTGTCTGACTGTTGATTTTGGCTCAGGTTGTGATTTCATGGTTCCAGAGATCAAGCCTCCCATTGGGCTTTGTGCTGACACCACTGAGCCTGCTTAGGACTCTCTCTTTCCCTCTCTCTCTGCCCCTCCCATCTCATTCCCTCTCTCTCTCAAAAATAAATGAATAAACTTTAAAAATAGTTTACTTATATTAATTTACTTCATGCTCACAACAACACTGTGAGTTAGTACTATTATTTCCCCCATTTTACCATTGGCTAGCTCAGAGTCACACAGCTGGTGACAGAACCAGTATTTGAATCCAGGCAATTAGAGTCTAGATTCTTTGTACTTAATCAATCCATTATGCTATTTTTTTGCAGCAGCTTTCAATAAATGTGAATGAGTAAATAAAGAAAAGGGAGTAGTTGGATATGCTTTTCTAATTTGGGGATATCACCTATTTATTCATTTGACAAATATTTCCTGAGCACCTACTATGTGCCAGGTATTATGGTATGCACAGGAGATACAATGTGAATGAAACAGATATGATCCCTGCCCTCAAAAATCTTGTACAATCTAACACAAGAGAATAGATTAACAAAATGTAAAAATGAGCAAATATATTACTTGCTGTCACTTTCCCTCCTTCTAAGGTGGTGGTCTAGAAGTATAACCAGTACCATTGCTACCCACGATGTCTGGTTTCCCTTTCAGATATATCCTTTCAGGCAATCAGAGTACCACCCATACCTGTTCTATAGGGTATACTATTAGGTCATGGAGCCTTGATGACATTTCCTACACAGCGACTTTTAAAAAAGATTAGAAGGCAGTTATCATTTCTTAGTTGTAGTAGGGAGAAGAGAATGGAGATGCTGAAGCTCCTATTGCTGATGGAGCCTAGCTATAGGAAGAGTTACCAGGTCATTGCCTCAGGACTCAATCCCTGAGTCTTGTCAGCAGAGAACCAAAAGGAAGAGAGAGAGCCATGGAGAAGCAGGGCAGTTGGCCATCCCTGCCGACTGAAAATGCACACGTGAGGAAGAAGTGCTGTAATATGGTGACTAGAAGCACGGAGTCCGGGGCTCAGACCTGGGCTTGTACTCTCACTTACTCACTTACTGCTTGTAATACAATAGCCTAGTTGCCTACTTGAACTTCCTTTTCCTCATGAGTAAAATGAGTAATAACAGCACCTGCCTCAGAGGTTAGCATCAAGTTGTTGTGAAGATAATGCATCTAAAGCAGATCTCAGTGACAGCAGTATTTGGATTTCAGGAAAGTCTGGGCATCTGAGTCATCACAGTTGTTCTAAAATCACAATGCAGACTCTATCTCTGCCTGGTGAAATTCAAAAGCTTGGAGGTTGCTGATAGATCCAGTTAAAACCATCTTCTCTGTGGGGTTTTCTACAATCTCTTATTCAGGGCTTCCTCAGCACTGTTTATTTGTAGTTCGTTAATAGTATTTCTCCCGGGGTGACACACTATTGCTTGTCTGTGTCATTTCCCCAAAACAACCTCTATTTGCTTGTGTTTGAATTGTATTAATCTTCTTCCTCTTCCGCCCCTCAATTTTTGGAATGAGGGCATCTGCCTTCTATATTGAAGGAAATACATACTGAATCTGTGGCACAGTGAAGAAATGGTTTCTCTTGTGGAAAGAGAGAGCCGTGTTATCTCTGCCATGTTATCAAGGTCAGTGCTTTTGACTCCTAGTAACAATAGCCAAATTTGTATCAGTTGAAGATCCTCAGGGCCACTTCTTAATGATGGGAGAATTTTTTTCCTTTGCCTTAAGAAAAATTGGAGCAACTTCTTTTGTTTTTCTGTTTATTTTTCTTCCTTGCTTTGTAGAGGAAGAAAAAAGCAAAGAAGAGTTAGGAGGTAAGCAAGAAGTAAGACATCTTCCTAAATAGAATCACAGATGAGAATGAAATTTTCAAGGGAGGTTCAATCAGGAGTGATTTGGGGGAAGCAGTTGGGCCTAGAAAAAAAAACATTTGGCTTTCTGGACCTTGAAAACAGTGAAGACTTTTTCTATAACAGTCATAAGATGTCATGGATGTGGATTTCCAAAGCTTATGGAATAAAATATTTTGCAAAATTTCCAGGTCACAAACAATTGCCTCAGGGCTCTAGAATAGCAGTGCTTCATGTTGAGAATCTTCAAACTTCTGAAATCTGTCATTGCTTGAGGATTGTCAAAGTCTGAGGATAATTCACCAAATCACAGATTGACCTCCTATAGAATCAGCTTCTGGTTCATGATAAAAAAAGGCAGGGAATTGGGGCACATGGGTGGCTCATTTGGTTAAGCATCTGACTCTTGATCTCAGCTCAGATCTTGATTTCAGGGTGGTGAGTTTGAGCCCTGTGTTGGGCTCTGTGCTGGGCATGAAGCCTACTTTTAAAAAAAGGCAGGCAGAGAATTTGCAGTTAATTACTAGGCCTTGGTCTAGTAAATGTACAAAGCACACAATGATGGCACTGGAGTTTTGACATGAGTGGAGGGACTTGAATTCTTTCACAACTGGAATGTGCTGGAACTTCCCAACAGCTTGAAAGAATGCCTAGAATTTCTTTTTCTATTATGGTCACTGTTATTTCTCACAGAAGCAAGTGAATCTCCCCGAGCTGCCCTGGTTCCAGTAGATGAGCCCCTAGCAGATGTGGGGGAGCAAAGCTGGCCAGTGCACCATGGCTTGGGCACTTGGGGATCCCTATGTTTCTCATGTATAGATGGCCAGACAGAGCTGTTGTGAATCTTTAAAGCCAACAAGAAAATTAAGGAGCACGGCACAGAGCAGGACCTTGTTAGCTCCATAATGGGCAGCGGGCAGAAGAATTCTATTTTCCTCTAAATGCTCAGTATAACTCAGAAACAAACAACAACAACAACAAACAAACAAACAACCCCCCCCCCCCCAAAACCCTCCTGCTTTGTGGTCATTATCCAATTACAACAGCTTTTCATTTGAATTTAGTCATTTATTGCTTTCAGTTCACCTGAGGGATAATGGTATTCAATACAATCAGGATAATGGGGTCTATGGCATTGAATTTTCCCTCAGTGATGGTAAAAGAATATTTCACTTAAATCATTCAGGGCAATAAATACCTGAGAGATAAGGCCTACACTGTGAATAGAGAGCAGGGATATTATAGCTATCTTCTGAAGTTCACCCCCCACTAGAATGCGAGCTCTAGGAGAGTAGGGATTTTGTTTTGTTCACTGCTATATGCCCAGGGCCCAGAATAGTGCACAGTGCATAGGAAGGTTATAAGATATCTCTGTGAAATTAATAAATAAAGGTCTGCAATCCAACAAATGATGTTGAAAAGTAAGCTTAGAACTTTCAAGCAGCATTATGAAGTTGAAGGAGCATAGGATTTGGAATAAGACAGACACCTGTTTTGGATACTTGGTTCTGCTTGTTACTGGCAAAAGTAACCTGGGAAAGTTACTTTACTCTTCTTAACCTCATGTTCTTCATCTGTAAAATGAGATAATAACACCTACTTCAAAAGGCTGTTCTGAGGATTAACTGAGATGAAGACTGTGATGGTGTTGGGCACTCCGAAAATGCTGGTGCTACCCCTATCCTTCCATAAATCAAGTAAGATTTTTATATGATGAACTCCCTATGATGGGAGAATAACATAGGCAGGCATCTATTTATTACAATAAAAGGATTATAAAGAACTTTTCTTCATGTTGTATGGCATTTATTATTTTTTTTCACATGTGCTATTTGATTTTTCTGCTTAAAAAGGGAAAACACATTTCATAAATATATTGAATGGGAATCCTGAAAAGTCAACTATGGCTAATATGAGGCTTTACACATCACTTCTCAAATAGTTTTTATCTCAGCCTAGTAGGATAACATTTGGGAACAAATGAAACTTTGGAGCGGTCTTTTCCTTTCCTTTCCTTTCCTTTCCTTTCCTTTCCTTTCCTTTCCTTTCCTTTCTTTTCCTTTCTTTTTCTTTATTCTTATTTTTTTTAACTTTTATCTTAGAGAGAGAGAGTGAGTTGGAGAGAGGGGCAAAGGAGAGAGAGAGAATCTCAAGCAGGCTCCACTCTCAGCATGGAGCCTGTTGCGGGCTCAATCCCAAAACCCTGGGATCATGACCTGGCATCCCAAAATCAAGAATCAGACACTCAACCAACTGAGCCACCAAGGCACCCCAAGAGTGGTCTTTTCTAAACTTGGTCTTCTTTCCTGAGACATTTGGTGAAACCTGTAAAATTCTGGAGGATGCTAATTAAGAGTTCTTTTAGATACCTTATTAAAAAAAATGTATTCATTGTGTTTTTCTTCAAACTGCTTAGTATAACATTTATCAAAGGCAGAGCACGTGCTGATAAAAATATCCAGTTGTGCATTCTCAAATGTTATGAAAAGCTCTCTAGGTTGTTGAAGGTCACTGCTGGGCAAGTCTCCATGAGTAAGAGGTTGGAGTGCATGTGTGTATGCAACATGAGTATTTCTGAGGTTAAGGAATTCTATTTGCTGTGATGCAAGTTGTGTGCATTTTCTTGAGTTTTTTCTTCATACCTATCAAGGAAAATGAATCCTGACTTTTATTTCTTATTTACAGGAGTGGGAAAGAAACATGTGAAGTCTGTGTGGATTATTATTTTTTTTGTGGCTTGAGTCCTCAGTTTTGAGAGAGATTAAGTTAGGCGGTCCCCCATGTTTTCCTTTCCCAGTGTCGCTGGTTTTTCATCTTTCTCTTTACTTCATAAGCCTCTGACTGTGGTACAATTGAGTGTGTCAGCAAGACAGGCACTGCCTAAACAGATATTAGGAAGCTGCCTAAGCAGCCTGATTTATGAGGCATTGAAAGAAAGGCACATGTGACCAAAAATATCTCTTCCACCCGCCTGCCATCAGTGCTTGAAATTCCCATGATAAGAATCACCCATTAAAAATTTTCTGCAGTCATGCATGGTCTATTTGGGTCAATAAAGCATTGTGTTAGGGAGAAAGAGGGAGGTGGGAAAATAGGAAAGTATCTCATTAGAATGATTTTATTTTCTGAATCTCTCAATCTTTTGGTCAAAGGTAGCATCTTGACAAATCAATATTCTATTTAAGGATGTGGAGGAAATTGGGAATTGGAGTCTTATGTAGTATCTTCTTGTACACTCTGAGCAGTATGAAGCCAATGAGCCCTGGGGAGGAGATTGCCCAAAGTAGATTGAGGAACAAAGATATCAAAGACACATTTACATATTTCACAATTCTATTTAAGGCCAGATGAGGAAGTAGGGTACATAATAACTGAAGGGATCTCCTTTTAATTCCCTTTTCTACCACCTTAGTTCTTGGGTAACCATAACAAGACTAATGATTCTCTTATTCATAAAATAACATTTTGATGAAGGCCAGGTAGATTTATGACCAGAGGGCAATACATTTGTAGAAACAGAACAAGTGATTAATTCTATGACTTTGTTCAGACTACTCTATAAAAGTGCCTAGAGCAGTGTTTCTGGTACTTATTAAATTGTCCCTCCCTGGTCCCCACCAGACCTTCTGAAACAGATGTTCAGAGGTAGGAGTCTGGACTCTACATTCTAACAAACATGTCTGGTGATTTTAATGAACATTATTTGAGCGTTATTAGTTGAGAGCATTACTAGATTATAGAGGTTAAAAGTATGAGTCCTAAAGGATAATTAAGGTTCAAGTCCTTGCTCCACTACTTACTTGTTTAGTGACCTTGGACAAATTATTTAACCCTCTGGTTCTCAGTTTCCTCATAATAATAGTAGCAACTTTGCAAGGTTATTAAGTGAGGTCTGAGGACATAAGTCATGTGAAGTTTAGCACAGCACCTGGCACCTAATAAGAGCAAAAATGATAATCATTATAATGATGAGTATGTATATTGAAAAAGACTCTAAGGCAATGCTTACTGATGTTAAATATTTTGTGGAATATTTACTTTATAAAAGATAAATTTAAAATTCTGTTTCAAGGGATGCCTGGGTTGGTCAGTTGGTTGAGCATCCGGCTTCGGCTCAGGTCATGATCTCGCAGTTTGTGGGTTCGAGCACTGTGTTGGACTATGTGCTCACAGCTCGGAGTCTGGAGCCTGCTTCGGATTCTGTGTCTCCTTTTCTCTCTGCCTCTCCCCCACTTGTGTTCTGTCTCTCTCTGTTTATCAAAAATAAATAAAATATAAAAAAAATTAAAACTTTTTTTAATGTTTATTTACTTTTGAGGGAGAGAGAGAGAGAGAGAGAGCGAGTGAGCGTGCACGAGTGGGGGAGAGGTGGAGAGAGAGGGAGACACAAAATCTGAAGCAGGCTCCAGACTGTGAACTGTCAGCACAGAGCCCAACGTGAGGCTCTAACTTGTGAACTACAAGATCATGACCTGAGCTGAAGTCTGACACTTAACCAACTGAACCACCCAGGTGCCCCACATCTGATATCAGCTCAGGTCATGATGTCACAGTTCGTGAATTCAAGCCTTGCTTGGGCTCTGCACTGACAGCGTGGAGCCTGCTTAGGATTCTCTCTCTTCCTCTCTCTCTGCTTCTCCTTCTCTCTCTCTCTCTCTCTCTCTCTCTCAATATGAATAAATAAACACTAAAAAAATAAAATTCTCTTTCAAAATATGATAAAATCAATTGATTTCTTAACTTCCTAATTATAATTACCTAAAGTTTCTCTGTTGCTTTATCATCCTTAGCTTTTCTGTCTCCTCAAACATAACTAATGGCAACAGACTTGGATGGAAAAATTCTGTAATAAATATTCAGAACTATCTCACATAAATCATGGTTATCTAGCAATGGAAGAATTGGTTAACTGAGTATGTTCCACTTTGAAATATTTCACATATTGTTACTAGAACAGAATACCTAGTTCCTTTCCCAGCTGTTGCTTTCCTTTTTTCTTATATATATATGTTTAATACTCTTTAAAAAACCTTTTATTTTTAAGTAATCTCTCCGCCCAGAGTGGGACTCAAACCCACAACCCCAAGATCAAGAGTTGTATGTTCTTCCCACTGAACCATCTAGGCACCCCTATTCTTTTATATCTTTATGCCTTGTTTCCTGCCTCTTGCTCTCTCTCCTTGGTTGACAAAGTGCCTACATTCTTTTTTTTTCCTGTTTCCTTGTCTCTCTCTCTGGTGTAATTTCTTCTCATTCATCTTGCAAGCAGAATTACTCTACACAGCACAAGTCAGAGCTGAGAGAATTGATTTGAAATGCTACTGAATTTCATAGCAGCTTATTCAGAGTTGGTACTGATAAATGCAAGAGAAGATCTTATGCCTAAATAGATCTCAGAAAGCCAGACCAAGAGGAAAATAGCAAAGGTAAAAAACAGACATGTACTATTTTATCTTGGTATCAATTATGATAAACAGTATTATCCTAATGGCAATGTAAA
The DNA here is from genome assembly GCF_016509475.1 of Prionailurus bengalensis. Taxonomy (NCBI): domain Eukaryota; kingdom Metazoa; phylum Chordata; class Mammalia; order Carnivora; family Felidae; genus Prionailurus; species Prionailurus bengalensis. The sequence goes on from NC_057358.1 coordinate 116,838,281, forward strand.
AATGAGAAAGTTAGTAGAAAATTATGTAATTGCAGGGTGGAATAATGGGATACACTATAATTTGGAGTATGGAGAAGGAAAACTGGGAGAAATGCTGACTTTCAGGTGTTGTCCCCACATCTACGATCTAAAAGAAATAGCCAATGAGGAAAATGGTGCAGTTGGCATCACCTCACATGAATTCCTTTCTAAATGCCAGAATCCCTTTTCAGTGGCTAAAATATGAACTCTGGGAAGTATAATTCATGGATTCAAATCCCGGCTCCGCAATTATAAGCTGAGTGTTCAATTTAGCCAGTCTCCTTGTGCCTCAGTTTCCTTATTTGGGATATAGAGATAATAATAACACACACTTTAGGTGTGCTTAGGAAGATCAACTGGGAATAACACATGTAAAGCACTTAGAAAAGTACCTACCTTGAAGTAAACTCTCAATGATCAATTATTATCTTTCGTATTTTTTTACTTGCTGAGCTTGAAACCCTTGCTGGTATCCTGACTGAGAAGGAGGTGTCCAGGGAGTTTCTGGGCAAACCAATTTGCTCATACTGTGAGAATTTGCAGACAGTAGTTATTTTTCTTTCTGTGAAGCAAGGGTCTCTGCCTGGCTGATGTCCACCCCTTTATTTAGATAAGTATACTATGATTTGATCATTTCTAGTAAATCTCGGATATTTCTGGTTTTATAAATTAATTCATTGCTAGTGATCACACTTTGGAACATGGTATCCACCTGTGACTACAAATTAAGAAACTAGACATGTATTCACTGTGTACTAAAACCATCCCTTAATGGAACATGCATCTCAATTCTGGAAATATCTATTTGGCCTATGGCATATTTTTTTCTCATGAATAACATTCTGCTATTTTTGTTATTCAGCATATGTAAACTAATAGTAAATCTGGGAATTTGTCATTTAAAATATTGCAGGTCTCAAAACACAGTCAATAATGCTTAAAAAAGTAGAGAAATGTTTGCATCCTTTTGGTGAAAGTGTACGAAAATAAGGAAAAGGGCATCGTTTTTCAGAAAGTATTCTCAGACAAATCATTCTCTGAGAGACTTAAAAATAATATCAGTCATGCAAGGCACACCCCTTTACTTCTATTCCATTTTTATCGTATCAATCTCCCATGCAAAATTGAAGTTGTTCATAAATATTTTCCTTCCAAACTGTGGGAAATAAGTCATGAGTAACTTTGGCTCTTTGATAAAGTTAGGTTAGGGGACTGCTTATCATTGAAACAATGAACACAAAAGCAATTCAGTCCTGGGGCCTCTGACAAAACTCCTCAATACCAAGGCAGTGCTCACACTCCTTGTTCTCAGACATTCCAGGGGAGTGGCTAAAAGGACAGCCAGCACAAGGAATTCTCAAGGTTCTTTTTCCCACCCTTCAGAGTTGTTAAGTCTTGATCTAAATGATCAGTTTAGAAAAGGATTTGTTCCGCAAGAACCCGAAGTATCCCAAAGAACTATGTTTACCCTAACAAGCCTTGCTCTCTGTTTAATATAGCCAGATGGATGCTGCTTTTTGGACTCGTGGTCACATCCCCACAGATTTGACCTCACTTGGTGGACACTATTAAAAGATTATCCTATTATTGAGAATTTCCATTGCATCAAATACTAAATATTAGCAACATTCCTCTACGGAGAAAGTGATGTAATAAGAGGGCATAGTCTGAGTTGACCTCAGGCAAATTATACAGATAGGTATGTGGAGATTATGTAACTAATCTGTTGACTAATAACACCCAGTGGAACAGGGTAAAGCTCTGGGGGCAGAGACTTTCCCAGTAGCTCTTGAAGGAAGTGTTCACATTCATATAAAGCCATAGATGGAAGTTTTGTTTGACTTGGTGCTGTGATGGTTATTTTGAAAGACGCCAAGGAAGAGAAAGTATATATAGGAAGTGTGGCAGAATGATGGAATAATGGAAAGGGAGTGGGGTCCTGAGGCAGCTTGCTCACACTTTTAAGGATGGGGGACATAGGGTTTCTTTTTTTTCCACTTTGGAAGCCAAATGATGCTCATAAGGAATGAAAACTTCAGTGGAAGGGCTGCAAGTGACCTAAGAATGAGGATATTAAGAAACGATTATAACAATGATCTATTTTTTTTAATGTTGCCAGAAAAGGCATTGAAAGAGCACATAAGGAAGAAGATTCTAGTCAAAAAGGAATAGGAAGACATTAAGGACCCAATAATTTGGCGAACTACTTAAAACTGAACTTTTAGTTATAACTTTGCTTGAACATACTTTATAAGCAATGGGTTAAATTTTAATTGTCAAATAAATTACAAAAGTGGTACATGATCAATGAAAGAATATAAAGCAATACAGATGTATACAAAATAAAAAGTGAAAATCTCCCTCCTTCTTTCTGTTACAGGGGTAAATACTGCTATAATCTATCTTTCAGGCCTTTTAAAACACTACATAATATAAATGTGTTTTGGGGGTGGGCTCTGTTACTATAAGTATTGTTATGCAGTTTTTTTTAAGCTTAATAATATACTATGGACATTTTTCTACTCTTAAAAAATAGACATTATTTGTAGTCTCTTTTATAGGTAATACTTATTTAAAAAAAATTTTTTTTTGGGGCGCCTGGGTGGCGCAGTCGGTTAAGCGTCCGACTTCAGCCAGGTCACGATCTCGCGGTCCCTGAGTTCGAGCCCCGCGTCGGGCTCTGGGCTGATGGCTCAGAGCCTGGAGCCTGTTTCCGATTCTGTGTCTCCCTCTCTCTCTGCCCCTCCCCCATTCATGCTCTGTCTCTCTCTGTCCCAAAAATAAATAAACGTTGAAAAAAAAAAATAAAAAAAATTTTTTTTAATGCTTATTTATTTTTGAGACAGAGAGAGACAGAGCATGAGCAGGGAAGGGGCAGAGAGAGAGGGAGACACAGAATCCGAAGGAGGCTCCAGGCTCTGAGCTGTCAGCAAAGATCCCCATGTGGGGCTCGAACTCACAGACTGTGAGATCATGACCTGAGCCGAAGTCGGACGCCCAACCCACTGAGCCACCCAGGCACCCCAGGTAATACTTATTTTAAATAAAGTGATATGGAAAACAAGGCTACTTGGCAATTCTGAAACTTAAGAAAATCCTGTATTTGATGTACTTAAGATATTTTTCTTTTTTTTTTAATTAAAAATATTTATTTATTTTTAACAGTTAATTTATTTTGAGAGAGAGAGTGTGTGCGCATGAGCAGGAAGGGGGCAGAGAAGGAGGGAGAGACAGAGAATCTCAAGCAGGCTTTGCATTGTCAGCACAGAGCTCAATGGGGAGCTCCAACCCAGGAACTGTGAGATCATGACCTGAGCTGAAACCAAGAGCCGGACGCTTAACTGACTGAGCCACCTAGGCGCCCCTGTTTGTTTGTTTGGTTTGGTTGTTTTATTTATTTATTTATTTATTTTTAATTTTTTTGGTAATGTTTTTATTTATTTTTGGGAGACAAAGACAGAAAGCTCACATGAGCAGGGAGGGGCAGAGAGAGAGGGAGACACAGAATCTGAAGCAAGCTGCAGGCTCTGAGCTGTCAGCACAGAGCCCGATGTGGGGCTTGAATTCACAAACTGTGAAGATCATGACCTGAGCTGAAGTTAGATGCTTAATCGACTGAGCCACCCAGGCGCCCCTGTTTATTTATTTTTGAGAGAGAGAGAGACAGAAAGCTCACAAGTGACCAGGGAAGGGGCAGAGAGATGAGGGAGACAGAGAATCCCAAGCAAGCTCCACATTACTAGCTAGGAGCTCAACTCAGGGGCTTGAACCACAAACTGTGAGATCATGACCTGAACCAAAATCAAGAATCGGTTGCCCAACTGACTGAGCCATGTAGGTGACCCTAAAATATTTTTCTTGATGTGATATACTTACCCACATTTTTGATAAGTTGTTTGTAAATGATACCCTACTATATAGCATTCCACCTACCAGGATAAAATAGGAAAAGATAAGAAGCTGAGAGACATGTTACAGGTTATAAAAGCAGATTTCATGAGAGTATGTATAACATAATTCCAATTCTCTAAAAGGTATGTACATGCATAGAAAACAGTCTAGCAGAATAGGCACTCAAATGCTAATGCTGTCATCACAGGATGGTTTAAACATAGGATTTTTTTCCTGATACAATTTTCTGTATTTTCTTTGTTTTTTTTTTTATGAAATTTATTGACAAATTGGTTTCCATACAACACCCAGTGCTCATCCCAAAAGGTGCCCTCCTCAATACCCATCGCCCACCCTCTCCTCCCTCCCACCCCCCATCAACCCTCAGTTTGTTCTCAGTTTTTAACAGTCTCTTATGCTTTGGCTCTCTCCCATTCTAACCTCTTTTTTTTTTTTTCCTTCCCCTCCCCCATGGGTTCCTGTTAAGTTTCTCAGGATCCACATAAGAGTGAAACCATATGGTATCTGTCTTTCTCTGTATGGCTTATTTCACTTAGCATCACACTCTCCAGTTCCATCCACGTTGCTACAAAAGGCCATATTTCATTTTTTCTCATTGCCACGTAATATTCCATTGTGTATTTAAACCACAATTTCTTTATCCATTCATCAGTTGATGGACATTTAGGCTCTTTCCATAATTTGGCTATTGTTGAGAGTGCTGCTATGAACATTGGGGTACAAGTGGCCCTATGCATCAGTACTCCTGTATCCCTTGGATAAATTCCTAGCAGTGCTATTGCTGGGTCATAGGGTAGGTCTATTTTTAATTTTCTGAGGAACCTCCACACTGCTTTCCAGAGCGGCTGCACCAATTTGCATTCCCACCAACAGTGCAAGAGGGTTCCCGTTTCTCCACATCCTCTCCAGCATCTATAGTCTCCTGATTTGTTCATTTTGGCCACTCTGACTGGCGTGAGGTGATACCTGAGTGTGGTTTTGATTTGTATTTCCCTGATAAGGAGCGACGTTGAACATCTTTTCATGTGCCTGTTGGCCATCCGGATGTCTTCTTTAGAGAAGTGTCTATTCATGTTTTCTGCCCATTTCTTCACTGGGTTATTTGTTTTTTGGGTGTGGAGTTTTGTGAGCTCTTTATAGATTTTGGATACTAGCCCTTTGTCCGATATGTCATTTGCGAATATCTTTTCCCATTCCGTTGGTTGCCTTTTAGTTTTGTTGGTTGTTTCCTTTGCTGTGCAGAAGCTTTTTATCTTCATAAGGTCCCAGTAATTCACTTTTGCTTTTAATTCCCTTGCCTTTGGGGATGTGTCGAGTAAGAGATTGCTACGGCTGAGGTCAGAGAGGTCTTTTCCTGCTTTCTCCTCTAAGGTTTTGATGGTTTCCTGCCTCACATTCAGGTCCTTTATCCATTTTGAGTTTATTTTTGTGAATGGTGTGAGAAAGTGGTCTAGTTTCAACCTTCTGCATGTTGCTGTCCAGTTCTCCCAGCACCATTTGTTAAAGAGGCTGTCTTTTTTCCATTGGATGTTCTTTCCTGCTTTGTCAAAGATGAGTTGGCCATACGTTTGTGGGTCTAGTTCTGGGGTTTCTATTCTATTCCATTGGTCTATGTGTCTGTTTTTGTGCCAATTTTCTGTATTTTCAACAATGAACTTCCATTGCTTTTTATTTTTTTATTTTATTTTATTAAAAAAATTTTTTTTAACATTTATTTATTTTTGAGACAGAGAGAGACAGAGCATGAAGTGGGGAGGAGCAGAGAGAGAAGGAGACACAGAATCGGAAGCAGGCTCCAGGCTCTGAGCCATCAGCCCAGAGCCTGACGCAGGGCTCAAACTCACGGACCGCAAGATCGTGACCTGAGCTGAAGTCGGACGCTTAACTGACTGTGCCACCCAGGCGCCCCTTCCATTGCTTTTTAAAAAGGTAAATATAGTATAAAAATGCATTGCATCTGATAAAAAAAAAATTTCATGTGACAGAAACTAAACCTGTAGCTTCTACTCTATCTCCATGCACCAGAGTAAAAGAGTCAAAATACTGGCCACTTGTTTGATTTTTTTTTAAGTTTATTTATTTATTTTGAGAGAGAGAGTGCAAGTGGGGAAGGAACAGAGAGAGAGGAGAGAGAATCCTAAATAGGCTCCACTGTGCTGTCAGCATAGAGTCCAACATGGGGCTTGATCTCACAAACCGTGAAGTCATGGCCTGAGCTGAAATCAAGAGTCAGACACTTCACTGACTGAGCCACCCACGTGCCCTGATTTTCTTAATTTAAGGAATTAGGTTTGTGTTCCCTCATTAAGAAAAGATAATCTTTAGCATCATTGAAAGAATTGATCAGGAAATGAGACAAAAATCAAGAGATCATATTCCTTTATTACATATATGAAATATAAAAAAAATTAACAGAGCAATATATATATATATATATATATATTTTTTTTTTTTTTGCAAGTCCACAGGACCTCAGGAAAAAAATATGTTCTGTATGTGAAGTTAATCTTATGGCACTGTGGCTCATGTTTTGTATATTCAAGTACAGAAGAAACTGTATGTATTGTGGTTATGCATGCGTACAGATGAATAATAATGAAGACTGTAGTTTGGTGAACTATCACATACATTGTGTCAAAAAAGTGAGCAAATATAATGACCATATATTGTTAATAAAGATAAGGAGAAAACTGTCTCAACATTCAGGTTTAAATACTAAACACAAAAATAAAACAAATTCTGTGTCTATAATAATTTTTGCAGTGTTTACAAGTGCATTGCAAATAAATGAGCTTTTAAAAATTTAAAGTCAATTTCCTCTTTATCCAAGCATATTTCTACACTTATGATTTCTTCTTCCTCTAATTTTAAAGTCTCATCTTGTTTAGTTTTTAAAAAAATTTTCATCATGGTTGGTATCTGTGGAATCTAACCTCTAGCCTGAAGCTGAGATTTGATATGCAAACATGTTCTTTTAGGTTGTATCTTCACATATTTTTTCCCCAAGTGTTCAGAGTTAAAACGTACAACTTCCTTTTGTCCACATGTAGTGGCAGTGCTTCTGTTTCAGTAGGTTTTCTTACACGACCTTTATTTTTCTTTCTGTCAACAACGGTTTCCAAACTTTCACAACACAAGTGGTAGGTAGTAAAGTGCTTTATACAAGGAAATACTATATACATGTGGAGAGGTTCCATTTAACACCCCACAGACCAAAGTTCACACACATCACGCAAAGGAAGGCTCTTTTTTAAGAAAAACCTTTTTTGATACTAGGGTTGGGGAGTCCTTAAAATCTCCTTAATTGCTTTAAGTAGCACAAATATAAGTAACATATCTGAAGCTGGAAGGAGTCCTTGTTAGATGTACTGCCCTTAATGGATTACTGCTAAATATCACACTGCTGTTAAAAACTCTTAATAGTTACGAATTTCAGAATGAGTCCCATAGAAACCAGGTATCAGCATAGGAGTTTTCATTTGTCTTTATGAAACAAACTGTATTTAAACATGGCCTCCCAAAGAGTCAGGTTAGACAAGGCCTATGCATTGGAACATTTCTATATGTTTTGGCACTTAAAAAATTCCAGTTTCATTTTTGAGGTCTCCTTTCCATGAAGTTTGTGTTTCATACATAGAGAAGTGCCATTATGTGCTATATACCTTTATTGCTACTTGCACTCTCTTTTTAAAATATCCATCACTTTTCTTCCAAGGGATGGCTTCCAGTGCTGGACAAAACTTTTCATATTCACGACTAATTTGCCTGTTCTTACATCTTCATGTCCTGCCACAAGGTACTCCAAACCTAAAAGAGAACAAAGTTAGGGGCTATAGAGTATCATAATTTATTGAAGGAGAGAGATGTGACTTCAGTAATTTTATATGCACGGTTCATGCTTTTATATATTCATAGTCGAAATAGGGAGTCACAGGTAGTAAGAGCTAACACTTAATAAGCATTTACTATGTGCTAAATGGATTACATGTATTATTTATTTAATCTTGAAAATAACCCTATGAACTAGGTCTTGTTTTTCTTCTTGTTTCACAAATAAAGGGACTGAGGCTCAGCAAGATTACACAAGTTGTTCAGTGTCTCCCAGTAAATAGTTAACACTCTGACTTAAGCTCAAGTCTGTCTGTAGAATTTTTACTTTATACTGTACCACCCTTCATGGTAAAGAAGTGAGGATTCTGTGCGTGCTTAGCACACTGCCATAAATTACTATTTCTTGGAGACTCACTATGTATGGTAGTGTATATTGAGGATTTTATAAAAGTGAAAAACCATTTGGGAAAACATATTGGAAGAGAGTTATAAATTATACAAAGTAACACATATTTCCTATAGAAAGTCAGTGTTGGGGTGCCTGGGTGGCTCAGTCGGTTAAGCGTCTGATTTCGGCTCAAGTCATGATCTCACGGTTCGTGGGTTCAAGCCCCACGTCGGGCTCTGTGCTGGCAGCTCAGAGCCTGGAGCCTGCTTCTGATTCTGTGTCTCCCTCTCTCTCTGCTCCTCCCCTGCTCACATGCTGTCTCTCTCTCAAAAATAAATGAAGATTAAAAAAAAAAAATAAATAAAAAGTCAGTGTGTTTTTGGGATATAGGATGTTTGTTTGTCATATATTAAAAAAAACTTGAGACTTAACTGGACCTAGTGTTGACTTTGTAATTAAAAATTCTTTTCAGACTTCAAATAAAAAATTTTGGGTAACACAGAAAAATTAAAGGATGGTCTCATTACCTATACACTATAAAAAGGAAATATGTCGGGGCGCCTGGGTGGCGCAGTCGGTTAAGCGTCCGACTTCAGCCAGGTCACGATCTCGCAGTCCGGGAGTTCGAGCCCCACGTCAGGCTCTGGGCTGATGGCTCAGAGCCTGGAGCCTGTTTCCGATTCTGTGTCTCCCTCTCTCTCTGCCCCTCCCCCGTTCATGCTCTGTGTCTCTCTGTCCCAAAAATAAATAAACGTTGAAAAAAAAAAAAAAAAAAAAAAGGAAATATGTTAATTTCCTTTAGGAGATGTTTGTAATAATATCAATATTGGTATTTTGAAATAATTTTCTTTAATATTATAGGGTAGAGAAATAAGTAGTTATGTTTATAAGACAGTTTTCCAAGATAAAGAGACATATACTTTAAAACTTAAGGGAAAATAGTAGATGCTAAAATTAAGCTGAAAATACCAATTTAAACTCATGGCTTTATATGTACATATAAAAATTAATATATATTAATAAAATAATAAAAGTAAAACATATGAATATGCTATATATATATATAACACTTGTCCACTGAAATGACCTAAAAAAAAGGCATTCAAGTAGCAGTGAACACCTATAATAGATATACTGTAGTCTCTAATTAAACAGATCTCACCAAAACAAAACAAAACAAGGCTTCTTGGACAAATGCTATTGCAGGTCCAGGGCGGGAAGATACAAGCTAGCATGGGACATCCTATTGTGCTAAAAGGCACAGAAGCTTTCAAAGATTAATTGGGATCAATTCAGAAGGACATGGGAGTTATCAAGAAAGGGTTACAACTTTTTAAAGTTGTGATAATCTGAGCACCAAGGAATATAATAATTTGTACCTATTGGTATCTATCTATTTGAATCAACCAATATCCATAATTCCAAAATGATACTCATAAAAGAGAAATCTAGAAAAAACTAAATTGTCATCCTTTTTTTTTTAATGTTTATTTATTTTTGAGAGAGAGAGAGTGAGCAGGGGAGGGGCAGAGAGAGAGGGAGACAGCTCTGTTCTGACAGCAGAGAGCCCCGTGCAGGGCTCAAACTCATAGAACCCTGTGATCATGACCTGAGCTGAAGTTGGTTACTTAACCCACCGAGTGACCCAGGCACCCCTAATTTGTCATCTTTTGAGGAAGCTATTAAAACCATTACTTACTTTGAAAATTGGAAATTATGGGGAAAGAATTTAGCATTTATTCTGACTTTTACAATAGGAACTATATTGAATGGTAACCTAATAGCCCAGTTTCAAAGAGACAGTCCCCTTACAGAAGCATCAACTAATAAATGAGGGAAGTTAGAAAAACGTCATTTCTCAAACTCTAATGAAATTGTTGATTCAGGAAGATTACCAATCAATGATAATGTCATTAAATCAATAGTTACTGGGAAACTGGATGTTTGTATCATGACTAAGTAATACCACACTCATTATTTTCTAGTCTCAAAAGGGAAAACAAAACTGCCCAATGGAGAGACCAGACTGTCATCACTCTAACCCAAGGATCAAGTTGAGCAACCCTGATGGTGAGTTATCCGGTTACTATATGTCTTCTGATATGATTTAACATGAAGTACACACACAGCAATATCTCTAATGGATTCTAGTCCAAATATTTATCTTGAATATATCAAGCTTTTCTTTAGAGATTACATAGGCAGTAGAGGGACAAGATAAATGACACCACAAGGAACCAACCAGACAAATATAGAAGGTAATACGATCTACAGGACACTTGGGCTGGTTTCTTCAACACTAATAATTTTTTCAACAATGAAAAGAGGAACTGTGCTTGAATAAGAGACTTGAGAGTCTTAAAAACCAGATACAATGTGTGATCCTGGATTGAACCTGACAAGGACAAATCAGTCCTAAAGGACATTTTGGGACCAGTTGGGAAATTGGCATGTGGTCTGAGTATTATAGTATATGAAAATAAACTATAATTGAAGGCAAAGATCACTAACTGAATAAAGTAGGTTGCAAAACAGAGTATAGTATGAATTTATTTTGGTTAAAAATTATAATATGTACATGCACAGAGGAAGACCTGGAAGGATTTACACTAAGCTGTTAACAGAGAATCTTTGGAGGTAAGAAATGTGACATTTTAAATTTTCCCCTAAAATTTTATAATGTACATGTATAGCTTCTATAGAGGCTTATATATTTATTTTAAAATATTTATTTATTTTTGAGACAGAGAGAGTGAGAGAGTGAGCTGAGGAGGGGCAGAGAGAGAGAGAGAGAGAGAGAGAGAGAGAGAGAAACAGAATCCTAAGTAGGCTCTGTGCTGTCAGCGTTGTCAACACAGAGCGCCATGTGGGGCTGGAACTCAAGAATCATAAGATTATGACCTGAGCCAAGATCAAGAGTCAGACGCTTAACCAACTGAGCCACCCAGGCGCTCCTTAAGATTTTTTAAACTTTTAAAAGTAATCTCTATACCCAATGTGGGGTTCAAACTCACAACCCCAAATCAACAGTTGGATGCTTCACCAGCTCAGCCAATCAGGTGCCTCAAGAGGGTTATTTAAAAAATTATTAAAAGAATTCAGCACTAAACTTAAAAACAGCTATGATGGTGTTTTCAAAAAAAAAAAAAGAAAGAAAAAGAGAGAAAATAATGATAGAGATTTTAAACACACTGTAGAGCACAAATGTAAGATGGATTATAAAATATTAAAATTCTTGGAAGAGTAACCTTAGCTTTTGCATGAAAAAGAATCCCAATATTTAATTAACAGTCTAATTAAAATATAGTGGTCTTGATATAATATCATGTTTGTATCATACCTAAAGTAATAACATCTTCATTTAAAAACACAATACATAATTTTTAGGAAACTTCATTGCTAAGTCTAGTATTTTAAGTGAATTTACTTTGAAACTATAAACAGAACAAATACAATAGGAGCTTGCCATTAATTTAAAGTATAAATATAAATTTGGGACACCTGGGTGGTTCGGTTGGTTGGGCATCCAACCCTTGGTTTCTGCTCAGGTCATGATCGCAGAGTCATGGGATAGAGCCCTGAATCAAGCTCTGTGCTGAGCATGGAGCCTGCTAAGGATTCTCTCTCTCTCCCTCTGCCCCTCTCTCCTGCTTGCTCTCTCTCTCTAAAATAAATAAAATGAAAAAAATTAAAGTATAAAAATAAACCAATAAAAATGATACTGAATAAATCCATAAATTATGGAGCAATATCATGCCAAAAATTAGCATGGAAAACAATGTTATCTGTTGCATCACTTACTAGCATTTACATTTTGCTTTCCTATTTTTATGCTTTTGACATCTACTTTGCTACACATTTGAGGGCACAAGATTTATTTTGTTTCTTTAGAAAAAGAAAATATAATACTTTACTGCTAGTCTTGATATCCTAAATTGATTAATGAATGAGTAAATGTATGTATGAATGTAGGAATGAATGAATTTGCAGGGATGCCAATTAGATTGTTCCTTTTCAAAAAAGTAGCAGAGGAAGCAAGTTGGCGTGTAAGGTTTCCAAATTTTCTTATCAGCTTTCTTTGGCCTTGGCTATTGAACTTGTAAAAATGGAAAAACAAAGTGAAATGAAAGAGTGTCTGGTTTTGCTTTGGCAGGTTCCAGTCTTTTCTTCAAAGCAAGTAAACATGTTTTTAAGAATTCTTTGAATAATTGCGCTTATGTTTTCAATTGTGATGAACTCAGTTGATTCTTTGACTCTGGCAGAAACCTGATTAGGAAGTATAGTTTACTTCCTGGAGGGTGGCTCAGATGGTCAAAGCTTTTTTTTTCTTTTAGTGGCTTACTAAAAGACTGGGCATATTTTTTTTCTTTTGCCAAGATAGTAAAAAGTGCTTATAGGAAGAGCCTCTACATACAGATTATTAGGAAATAGAACTTAAATTTATGACTCTTAGTTTCCTGTATTCAGAATCCAAGATTCTAATTACTTCATTTGTTCTTTGGAAACATATTTATTTATTATTTAAAATGTCCCCTTTTCCTTTTCCTTATTAAAATTTAAAATAACTTAAATAAAATACTAAAGGCATATAAAAGGATGTAAGAGATTAGTCAACGGGTCAAAACGTCAACAGTTTTATATTATTTTAGATTGTTTAGGGGGTAATATTTTATTGACTGATTTTCTCTTTTTCTCTGTCACTCGGTTATCTGTTTCTCTCAAAGTTATTAATCAAAGACTACAGTAATTTCTTATTAACATAACTGGGGTTTCCTGGACTTTTATTTTAAAGGAATTAGATCCAGAGCATAAATTATGCACCTGTTTTAGCAGTGCCACTAAAATACAGATGGCAACTACATAAAGTGGAAAATACAGAGGATTTTTTTAAAAAAAATATTTGTTTTGATAACTTACTATCTGGGTACTATGTTATTTTTTAGGTACTAATGGTAGGTACTAGAGATGTTGTGATCGAAAATCTAAATCCCATCCTCAAATTTAATGAAGGAGACAGAGAAATAAGCAGCTTATGCCACAGTATGAAAGTGTACTTGTAGAGCATAAAGGTAAGAATCCCATGCTTACTCACTTGTCTCTACCACTGTAGTAACATTTTAAGGTGCAAATTCCCTTAATTTCCAGTTTTTCTAAGATTCTACAGTGTTTTGTTTTTGTTTTTTTTTTATATTTCTGCTGTTTCTAATTTGGAACCAGAATGATCATTTAATGAAAAACAAGATGATGAGAACTTAAGAGTTGTTTTCTATCCAGGAGGAACAGATGCTTCGCATGCAATCATAAAAATGAATTCAGTATTATTTGCACAGATGGAATGTTGCATTTGAATTTCCTTTGGGAGAAAATTCTACCCAGGGCACCGTAATAGGACCTAGCTTTCAGATGAAGTATTAGTGGTAACTAAATTATGAAAGTGTTTTCTATGCTACTGGCACATGGAACCAAGCTAAGACTTCTCTTTTAGGACAGAAAATATTATATTGCTGGATTTTAAAATGTTTCACTTTTTAGAACATGTGGAAGAGAAACAGTTTTTTGATGTCCGTTCAAAGAATACCATTTGGATTTTCCCCCAGAATTCAGATGGTGAAAAGGAGACATACTCTTGGTGAGTTGATTTCAGTTGTGGTTTAGAGAATAAGACAAGGAGCAAATCAGCAGAGACAAAGTAGTTACTAAGCTAGAAAAGTCTAATGCTTACCAGGATTGAGGATTGGACAAGTGCAGCCTCTGTTAGTCCACGATTCTGGATATAATGTTCGTTTTCCTCGTAAAATTTTCAATTTGGTAGATTTTAAGACTTTTTTTATCTTCACATTGACCTCAGCATGAGATCCTTTGTCATGAGCTGATAAAATCTTTATTTTTAGCACTGTAACAACACAATTCCAAAAGTCAAAATGTATAGGATTTCATGTTACCTGTTGAACTCTGAATAACTTAAATAAGCATTTCAGAGTATAATGGAAAAGTTAACTAATGATGATGCAAATGTGGAAATTTGCTTTTAAAATCATTAGGTTCATCTTGATGAACAGTGAATAATATGTAGAATTGTTGAATCACTATAGTATATACCTGAAAGTAATATGAAATGGTATATTAGCTATACTGTAATTTGAAAAAAACTAAAAAAAAATCATTAGGCTCACTAACTTTTGCATTGGCTTCACCTTATTTATCGATATTAACTATACTCTTCTTTCTTCGACATTTTCATCTGCTTCTGTTACTCCTATCATTATGCTAAGAGAAAATCAGCCATTTGCCTACTGCAAACATATCTTAAACACATTCAGCTATCAAATCCAAATAGAAAAAAGATGTATAGGAAGTAGAATTGTTATCCTGGTTTTTATTTAGATTCTGATTATATTTTACTCTGCGGCTCACTGTGTATAAAGTTATGACAAAAAACAAACAAAATGTTACTGCCAGAATATATTTTACATATTCTAAAGAGATTAAATAATTAAATAATTAAATAATAAAAATGGAGTATTTAATCTTCTTCCCAGACGTAAAATACAAGCCAACTGGGGTTGGAATGGCTGTCCTTCTATATGATGGCAGAGCTTCAATATTCTCTATAACTCATGATTCTATTACGCTATGCTCTTCATCTATGAAATGATGTGGCTAGGGGTTAAGCAGTTGGAATAGCTTGGGGTGAGGAAGAAAGTAGATCTAAGGAACACTGGATGTATATTCTATACTATTAGAGGAGTTCTTACTGGCTCATCTATATCTTGATGGAAAATTCTGTGTAATGAGAGAACCCTACACTGGCTGGTTCCATTTCCTAAGAATACTGTTGTCAGATATCAGATATCTTTATAGAATCACCAAATTTTAGACTTCTAAGTGGTCTTAAGAGGTCATCTAATCTTGTTTTATGTATGAGAAAGCAAGTTATAAGAAATCAAGTGAACTTCCCAAATTTGCATGACCAGTCAGTTAGAGAGGTATCAAATCCAAATAGATAAGATACTGCATGAAGGGTACTTAGTTCCTCACACATGGCTAATGCTCAGTAAATGTTCACTGTTATTTTTCCACTAGACTGTATTGTCAAAGAGAACAGGGACCTCATCTATTCATTATTATAACTTAATAAATATTTTCTAAGGAATAAACAAATGAATCAAGTTTCTTTTTTCCACTAATAGAATGGAGAAGGGAAACCATTTTTCCCCCCAAGTCTGTAGATGTGTTAATAAGAACAAGGTATTTCAGGATATCTGGGTGGCTCAGTCAGTTGAGCATTTGACTTTTGACTTCGGCTCGGGTCACAACCTCATGGTTCATGAGTTTGAACCCCACATCAGGCTCCGTGCTAACAGTGTGGAGCCTGCTTTCAATTCTCTGTTCCCTCTCTCTCCCCCCCCCACCTCAAAATAAATAAAAATAAACTTAAGGAAAAAAAAAAAAGGTAGAGCGTTCAAAGTTTCTTAAGCAGAAAATAGTACAATTGTATTAAAAGATGCCAGTGCAGTTGTTTGTAAATTCAGAGAGCTACCAAATATATGTAATATTGAAAACTAGTTGATATTTCCACTAAACTGACCATCTTTGAACTAAATTGTCCTGTTTTTTGCTTTTGATAGTAAATACCATTTTCTCAAAATGAATTTTTCTTTATTGGGCACTATACATTTCAAAAGTTTTCTTCTGTTATTTAGCCAAGTTGTCAAATGAAAGGAGGGAAATATGCATGTAATTTTAGATAAAAATTTATGAGATTTTTTTTTTTAGCATTTATTCATTTTGGAGAGACAGAGAGACAAAGCATGAGTGGGGGAGGGGCAGAGACAGAGGGAGACAGAATCTGAAGCAGGCTCCAGGCTCTGAGCTGTCAGCACACAGCCCGATGTGGGGCTCGAACTCAAGAACCGTGAGATCATGACCTGAGTCGAAGTTGGATGCTCAACCAACTGAGCCACCCAGGCGCCCCAAGATTTATGAGATTTTTAACATTTACTTAAAAAAAAATCTTTTATGCGATTAAATGCAATGTTATCAAGAACCTAGAAGGAAAAAAAGAACCTAAACACTTGGTTTCAGAGATCATGACTTAAAATTTTCTCTTCACTGTAATGTGTATTTCAGGCAGTATGAATTATGGAACAATAAAAAGCCTCAGATACTGGTGAAAAATATGTTGGCAAGATAAGGCATCTAGTATATTTAATAGTAAGCATAAAGCCATTTAGAGTTTGAAGATAGGAACAGTCTTTACATAGGCAGTAACATTTCCCTTTGTCTGTATTTCCCTGGTATTTGAAAAGTAGAGGAGTCTAGAATATACAGAGAGGGCAGGGAAGAGGCTTGAGTGGACAGCTCGTCTCAGTGCTTCCTAAATATATATCCTCTTCCTTCTCCCTACCAGTTACTGGGCATATAGTGTATGCAAGGTAATGTGCTGTGTGCTTTTCAAAACTCTCATTTTATGGGAAAGGTGGCACCATCCAACTTTATAGATGAAGAAGTCTAGAGAGGTGAAGTTACCCAATAAACCAGAAATCCAACCCACGTAGGTCTGAATCCAAAGCTCCAACTCTTAATCACTGTGAAATAGTGTTTAAACTGATTTTTGCTTCATATTACTACATGATAACTGGCATAGGTTATTACTCGAAACTGGTAATACTACATAAAACTGGCACAGGAATCATTTTAGTGGCTAGGGACTTCCTTTTTAGGTTCCTAAGACAAGAAGCATCCGTAAGAAAGGGTTATGTGTGATGGTTTTCTTCTTTTTGTTTGCCTCTTTTCCTCATAGTAGGATGACTTTGCCTTTGCTCTAGCAGCCTCCTGCCCTCACTAGGACCTTCAACACCATCTCTATTAGGTATTATTATATTAAGACTAATGCTTTGATATTTTGGGAATGTCATAGACTAGACCTCCCATTTCCTAAAAAACTCTTTGGATTTAGTTTGAATAGATTCTTAGAAGCATTCAGGATTTCAAACTCACCATATGTATATTTCATTCCACAGAATGCCTTGGGGTTTCCTAACACCTGTTCTTTACATTCACATTTACCTACAAAAAGTAAGTGAAAAATTGTGTCAGTTATTTAGAAACAAGGAAGAGAAAAAAAAAAAAACAACAACACAAGTAAATCCAGGTAGCATAACTCATTTTAAAAAAAAACAACATTGAAATATAATTAACATAAAGTGTTATATTAGTTTCAGGTGTCAGGTAGCATAACTCTTTAAGACTTGAGTGATTCACATAATCCATAAATACTAAGAAATCATAAACAGTCATTCAAACAAAGTAGAGTCACTTTCTGAATTGAATTAGTTATCATCCAATAAAGTACTGACTTAAGAGAAATATACAAAGGTAGAAACAATGATATATTTTAATGCTTGTAATTGATGTTATGATAGATATAGTCCAGTATGAATATTCCATGCTAATGGAAAAGAAAAACTAAATGAATAAACTATAGAAAAGACACTTTCTTTTTACAATTAATGTTCACTACAGCAAAAGTCAAATAGGGTAAAATAACTGGGCAGTCCTTTGAAGGTAATGCCACCCAATTTAAAAGTATTTATTTCACCTATTATGTGCAGGACATGGTGCTATACACTTCAGAGTATATAAAGATGAGCAATATACAATTCTTGCCTGAAGGCTTACAATTCAGTAAGGTGAATAAAGCAAGTGTATAAACAGTGTTCTAAGACAGATACAATATGCTTGGGTGAGAGTCACATGTTTGGAAGGATGGAAAAAGGCTACATGGCTGAACAAGGATTTGAAATGGACCCTGAAGAATAAGTAAGATATTTCCCCAACAGTTTAAATTATGCATTACAATTATTGTGTGTGACACATTTGTCAGGCCCTGTGGAAGACTTTCGAAATGCCTTTGTACATAGTCTATATATAGCATTCTTATTTATCTGTTTCCTCTCTAAAGTGTGATCCTTGAGGACAACAGTTATGTCTTATTTATCTTTAAATCCCTAGAAGGAATAGGATTTCCGTTCTTACATATTTAATAATTCGATATAATTTTATCATCCTTCCCCTTCTGCCTTCATGCATTACATTAAATAGGCATTGAGTGGTGTAAACATAGGTAACATTTACTGAGGAAGAGCTACTATGTGCCAGGCACTATTTAAAAAAATTTTTTTTAATGTTTACTTATTTTTGAAGGAGAGAGACAGAGACAGAGCATGAGTGGGGGAGGGGCAGAGAGAGAGAGAGAGGGAGACAGAATCTGAAGCAGGGTCCAGGCTCTGGGCTGTCAGCACAGAGCTTGATGCAGGGTTTGAACTTACAAGCTGTGAGATCATGACCTGAGCCGAAGTCGGACGCCCAACCGACGGAGACATGCAGGCGCCCCTGTGCCAGGCACTGTTTTAAGTGTTTTACATTTATTTACTCATCTAAGATTCTAACACATAGAAATTTGACAAGAATATAGAGATAAAAGGGTGAGTAAAGGGGGCGCCTGGGTGGCTCTGACGGTTAACCATCCGACTTCGGCTCAGGGCATGAACTCATGGCTCATGAGTTTGAGCCCCATGTTTGGCTCTGTGCTGACAGCTCAGAGCCTGGAGCCTGCTTCAGATTCTGTGTCTCCCTCTCTCTCTCTTTCTCTGCCACTTGCACTCTGGCACTCTCTTTCTCTCTCTCTCTCTCAAAAAAAAAGATTAAAAAAAATTTAAAAAAAAAGAGTGAGTAAAGAAATGTAAGAGAGAAAGGCAGAGTGTGTTCATGGAAGAATAAATGTTTCTGTTTTTCCTGGGTACAGATTGAGTTGTGAATAGTAGAAGGCATCATGGAGGACCTTGACTGATAATGCAATTAGGGCCTGAATCTAATTTGTTAGATAAAGGAGAAATTTTTTTAAAAATTTGAGTACAAGTCACATACAATGTTACATTAGTTTCAGGTGTACAGCATAGCAATTCAACAAGTCTATATGTCATGCTGTGTTCACCACAAATGTAGCTACCATCTGTCACCATGCAATGCTATTACGGTATCATTGACTATATTCCCTATGTGGTGGCTTTTATTCCCATGACTTATTCATTACATAACTGGAAGCCTGTATCTCCTGCTCTCCTTCACTCATTTTGGCCATTGATAAAGACGAATTTTTGAAGTTTATCAGATTAAAGAAGTTACATGAATTAAATATATATATATGTATCAGATGAAATGTAGGTCTGAACTGAAGAAATGGCTGTGGGTCTAGAAAAGAAGGAATATTAAGGGAGGATGCAGAGTTAGGGTCTACAAATCTTGTCAATGGATTGGATTACAGCAAGGGAAGAGGAAGCCTAAGGATGAACTTGGAGTTTTCAGCTAAGATGACTGAAGACTAAAGTATTACTAACAGAAATAGAGACGTTAGGAGGAGAACACTTCAGGAGTGTGTAACTTATGGTTTTTGGTAGCAACCAATGGTTTAACTTAATTTTTGAAAGGATATGGAGTAGCTCATAGAAAGGAGAAAAAGCTGAAGAACCAGAACTCAGAAAAGACAAGAATCAGGACAGCGCCAGAGATCTAGGTACCAGGAACTGTTATACAGTCTCTTTTATGGCTGTGTCATTGGAATCACGAACTGTGATTACTTTCAGACTTTGTCACTTTCAGCTCACAATTTAAATTCCGGGGAGAGAACATCTGATTGGCCTCACCAACACTTTACTAAATGGGGGAAGGCGGGTTCCCTAGAGAAAGTTTGGGTTAAGCTGCCACAGAAATAGCAGGAATAAAGAGGGGGAAATGGATCTGGGTAGGCAGAAACAACAGAGGTGTAGTATGAGGAGAATATAATGACTTAGAGTTGCTGACAGAATACACAGGTGGAAATGGGAGTAGGATTCCGGTGAGATGAGGTTGGGTAGACATGGTAATGTGGCAAATAGTGACATGCTGACTCTGACTAAAGCTGTTAGAAACTAGAGAATGAGATTTTGCCAGTGGAAAATCACAGTGGAATTAAATAGTGGGAATGAGAAATCACAGGTGCTTAAAATTAGCTGTTGTGATTTGTTAAATAATATTGTGTATCATCTAAACATAGCAGAGATGGTTACTCCTTCAGGAATTGTAGTAACCTAAGTAGATAGCCCAGGGCCTCTGATAATTCCACCAAAGCTGGAGAGTATGGTAACCACCATGCTAAAAAACCAATTGAGCTCCAAAGGGCATGTATTATTCCTTAACTTATGTTCTTTTTAGTCCTTCAGCCAACAAGAATATACAAAGTTCTGTTATTTGAAGATATTCTGTGGCTGCTTTCCAATACTCCCTTTTTCATGTTAAGAAATCAGACATTCAAATTTGTTTTTGAATGAATCTTTGTTGATCAGGCTTTATTTAACCCAGAGGTGTTTTCTTTTTTAAAAAAATTTTTAACACTTATTTATATTTGAGGGCGAGAGAGACAGAGTGCAAGCGGGGGATGGTTAGAGAGCAAGGGAGAGAGAATCCAAAGCAGGCTCCAGGCTCCGAGCTGTTAGCACAGAGCCTGACATGGGCTTCAAACTCGTGAACTGTGAGATCATGACCTGAGCCGAAGTTGGGCGCTTAACTGACTGAGCCACCCAGGTGCCCCCAGATGTGTTTTCTAAAAGGAAATCTGGAAGGGGAGAAAAACCTAGTTAGTTAATACTGGGTTATGAGAAACATCATTTACAGTTCTGTGGTACCAGGTAAAGCCAGTTGTGTTGAACAAATTCTATAGTACTAGTTCAAGCCAGTTTTGTTATATAAGTTCTGTGGTACTAGTTAAAGCCAGATTTGTTGTACAGGTGGTAAAAGTATGTATCTAATGTTCTCTGTCTCACAAGAAGTGGTAGAAATTAAGAGTATCTTGCTGGTATAGTGCATTACACTTCTAGTTATGGAAACTTATGGTAGGTAAATAGGTAGGCAGGCACATGTATTCGAGAATGAACTGTGGTGCTTAGGAAACTGATTATCACTTCTTTGTTGGTAAAAGGTACCCAGGAGCACTATTCTATATCCAGTGGGAACTTTGCTGTTTAGCAGGAAACTGAACAATGTCTTCCTCAATCTGGAGCCCCTCCAGATGAATTTCAGAGACTCTCTGGGGGATATCACAGACCTAACAGCTGTTGTGGATGTGAGTCTGGAGTCATTCTGATGCCAGCAAGTTACGTGCTTAATTGGTGTGTCGCCAGCTCCCTAGTAACGTGATTGGCTTAATGAATGTCTTATCATGCTAAAAAGTTGATTTTCACAGATTTGGCTTAGCAGAAAAAGTTGGATAATTATGAAAATCATTGTGTTAGAGAAATAGAAGAAAACTTTCGCAAGTGGTTAAAGTTAAAATTATAGAATTCAGACTATTTAGCATTGAGGCAAAAAATTAATGAGAAAGATTTTTTCTTTTTCAAATGCTGAAAAGATAAATATGACAACTTTGTGTTTCTTTATCTTTCCCACCTTCTTTCCTGTTGTGACCTAAAATGAAAACATTAGGAAAAGGATCGTAAGATCAGGTTAAGTGAAAAAAAAAAATGATACAGAATTGCAAATACCAGTATTTCTCAAATTTGGATTCTTGATTTTTGAAGAGTCCATAAGTTCTCTATGAAAATGAATTAAAATTGTGGTTTCTTGCTCTGCCCCAATCACCCTGGTCTCTTTGCTCACCACAGGGCTTTTGCACTTGCAGTATCTTCTGCCTAAACTCTCTTCCCTCTTTTATCTGTATAGCTCACTCTTACCTTTTTCAGGTGTTCTTCTGCAAACATCACCTTCAAAAGACTTTCCTTGATCACCCTATTTAAAAGTATGCCCCTCCCAACCATTTATTATCTCTCTCCTTGCTTTATTTCTCTATTATATTAGATAACATGACACAAAATTTTATTTATTTATTTATTGTCTTCCTCCACAAGAATGTAAACTCCTTGGAGTCTGGGATTTTTGTCTGTTTTGTTCTATTGCTATATTTACAGTACTGACACACAGTATGGGTATGCAATAAATATTTGTTGGATAGATGAATGAATTTACAAAGAACTACTAAGTAGTGAGAAAATTACGAATTGGAAATACACAGAATAAGAGACCCGAATGGCCAAGAAACCGTGAAAAGCTACTAAAACTGTTAGTAATCAGGAAAATACAACTTATAAAGGCAGGGTCCTATTTCACACTCACCAGATGGGCAAAAGTTGAGAGGTTTGATAATGTTAACTTCAGAAGTCGGAAAATGTTAAAGGAGTTGAACTGTGCCTGAGTTAGTGAGGTAGAATAGTCCTTGGCCCCTCATATGTGTTACACACAAGTTTGTTACATAAATACGAAGTATCAGTGAGGATGTGGAACAAACAGCAGGATGTCATCTCTGGTGGTGGAATGCAAATCTGTACAACTGCTTTGGAGAGCTACTTGGCAGTATGTGGTAAATCTGATAAAAAGCATACTTGTGACCCAACAGTGGCTAGGTTGTACCCTAGAAGAAGGCTCAGCAAACGTTTTCTATAAAGGGACAGATAACAAATATGTTGGCCTAAGAGACAAAATTAAAGATTTTGATGTAGGTACTTATATAACTATTTATTTTATGTTTTTAAAGTTTATTTTGAGAGAGAGAGAGAGAGAGAGCATGCACACACATGAAAGAGTGTGAGAGAGAGAAAGAGAGAGGGAGAGAGAGAGAGCACAAGTGGGGGAGGGGCAGAGAGAGAGAGAGGGAGACACAGAATCTGAAGCAGGCTCCAGGCTCTAGGTTGTCAGTGCAGAGCCCAACACAGGGCTAGAAACCATGAGCCGTGAAACCATGACCTGAGCCAAAGTTGGACCCTTAAACAACTGAGCCACCCAGGTGCCCCACTTATGTAACTAAGCTATAACCATCTAAACCTTAGAGCAGGTAGTTTGTGGGCTGTAGAAAAACAGATGGCAGGCCCAATTTGGTCTGAGGGACAGTTTACCAGCCCCTGCTCTAGTGAAACTCCTTCTCAAGTGCACAAAGTTACATTTAAGAGGACATTTGTGTTAGCATTACATATAACAGTGGAAAATTAGGAATTGGAAATATCCTAAATGGCAAATAATGAGAGAATAAAAAGTGATATATTCAAATAATAGAATGCATAAATCTAAAAAAATACAAATTTAGGTCAAAAAAACCTTTAAAGGGGTAGGTAAGTTATGTACATGCAGTCTTAAAAACACTCTATGTATATGTGTAGTAAAATAGTAAAAATATGAAAGTGAATGATAAATACCAAAATTCAGGGTGGCGATTACTCTGTGGAGTAGGGGAGGCTAGTGAAGTTGGAGATTGATATAGGTCTTCAAATGTATGTATAACACTTTAAAGTTTAAAAGAAAATATAAAACAATTATGGCAAAACTTAAAGTTTGATAGGTGTGTGTATATGGGTGTTCATAATACATTTTGGGCATTTGTAATGTTTAATACAAAGAATTTTTTTGGTGACCATTTCACAGTACACACAAATATTGAATCATTATTTTGTACACCTAAACTAATATGTTATATGTGAATTATATCCCAATAAAAAAGTTAAAAAACTTATTATAAGTTTCATTTGTATCATTTGGGGAGCTCTTTACAACCAAATGCTGACACAAGATCTCATGCCCACATTTGTGTTTGTGGTGAATAGCACCACTCAACTTTCTACAAGAAAAGAATAGAGGCAGGATGAACACAGAAATCATGTATTCACACCAATATTACGGCATACTCATCAAACGAAGGAACAGATAAACATCATAGGAAAACTGAGAGGAAACAGTAGTATAGACCTGGCAGACTTAAAGAACCATATTTATGTAGTGAAGAGTGCTTTGGCTTCAGTAAAAATTATTTTTTGTCTTGAATTAATGGTGTTAATTTGAATTTTGTTAGTTTTATTGTCTTCTAGTTGTATAAAAGATACAAACATAAGGAGTTCACACCTGCCTTTGTGCATATTAAATTACACTAGGTCTGTAAGAACATTTTTCCTTTAAAAGTATCTCTACATTTCCAAACCTGACATATTCAGTAGCTCTCACCTCTGTAAAAGAGTGTATTTTAGACAGAGAAAGACACACCAAAACAGTAACAGCTTGGGTAATGAGATTTGGATTTTTTTTTTTACTGTGATGTTTTGAATTTTCCAGATTTTCTATACTAATTATATATGTTCCTCTAATAATCAGAAAATAAACAGAAGCTTGTTAAAATACTCCTTAACTAAATTGAATAGTTCTATACTTATGGGAGTCACTACTTTATTAACCTCAGAGCTAAAGCATCCCCCTCATAGGATACAAGAGTTGTTTCCTGGTTTGTCACAAATCACTGTTACTCAAGACCAGACCTGGAAATATGGTATCTGGTTATATCTATCATCTCACCTGAGTGTCGAAGTGCAGAAAATCCTTGCTCACCCTCCCACTCCCAGGCTGGTTCACTTTTATTGTTCATGGAATGGAGGTCAGGAATTTCATGATACCAGTCCATGTCTGTGCTGCTAATAAAATAGAAAATGATGAAGTTAAGGAATTTCTTAGAACTTGAATGAAATGAATGTATTTATGGAGCTGTAAATCTAATCAGGTACTTTCCCATCCCTTTAGTTTTCAGAAATAGTGTTTTAAGGGACTATTGTTAAGATTAATAATTTATTTTGTAAAATGAACCAGACCATCTCGAGAATCTTGCAAGAACAAATTTGACGAAGATTCTTCAAAGAGCTGTGCAAATGCATCTTTGCTCCACTAACAGCATGTAAGACTTTCTAAGTCACTACTAGATCTTCAAAAGAATCCGAAGGACACAGAGACAGAGCAAGAGCCATGTGCACTCACCTGCTGATGCAATCGCCTGTGAGTGGGTCACAGCTCCCTGCGCAGTCACAGGGCCTGCAGCCATAGTCTCCGAAGCCCCAGTACCCCACCATACACCTGTCACAATGTGGCCCTGCCACCCCAGGCTTGCAAGGGCAGTCACCATTGCTGGGGTCACAGAAGGTCACTGAGCTGAAAGGAAGGACAGCTGATCCCACTGGATGACAGGAACACTCTACAACAGAGAGGACACACAAGGACTGATGAGTAACGAGGTTATCTGTGAAGATCAGGCCTGGCAATCCTGAAATAGTTTCCCTTTACCACCCAGTGTACCTCTAATACTCCTCCTTTAGCCAGTTGGTATATGCTGAGAATGAAAGCTAATTAAATTACAGATTAAGAAGATATAATCAAGAAGGCAAATTTGCTGAAAAACAAACTACATTATTTATTTTAGATTAGAGGGCATTAAATGTGAATGGCTTTTGCTTGGGGTGTTGAGAATGAACCAGCAAAGGTAACAAAGAAGGAACAATTAGCGAGAAAGGAAAAAAAGTCATGAGTGTGGTGTTCTGGAAGCTAAACAAGGTTTCCACATCACGTAGGCAACATTCGCTGGGTTAAATGCTGAGAGGCCCAGAAGATGGGGCATGGGGATATATTTTTGCATTTGACAACATGAAGACCATCGGTGTCCTCGATAGGGACAGTTTCACCATAATGATGAGTGGTGAGCCCATCTGAAGAGGATTAAGGAGGTCGGAGTAGAGGAATTTGAGCATGGGAACAGATAACTCTTTTGAGGAGCTTTTCTAGAAAGGCACAGAAATGTGGTGGTAGCTAAAACTGGAGGGGATAGGAATGCAAGTGAAGGTTCTAGTTTTTGCTTTGTTTATGGTAAGATGAAATAGATTACAAATGTTTGACATTGAATGGGAATGATCCAATAGAAAGGGGGAAAGAGGAGCTGTTGGCCTTGGGTAGGAACATGAGCAGTTCATAGTAACAGGATGCAGGGCAGAGCATATGGGCACCGATGCAGGAAAGTGGATAAATGCAGTAGTGGGAGTTAGTGGAATTGTTCTTCTGATTGCTTTTTTTCTGATTTTTCTGGATGAAATAGGAAGCAAAGTCACCAGGTCAGAGCGATGAAGAGTGGAAGCAGGAGAGTGAATGAGAGACATAGATAGTGAAGTATAATTGCTGGGCACAGAAAGGCTACACTTGAGGTCAGTAGTCATGAATCTGTAGTGATAGTGACATAGCCAAGAGGGTTCAGGTATGGGATAGGGAGAAAGCTGGATTTAATTCACATGGTGCTGTGGACCCTTCCAGATTCATATGTTGAAGCCTAATCTCCATTGTGATGGTATCTGGAGGTGGGGTCTTTGGGAGGTTTGGATGCAGTCTTGGGGGTGATGAGATTGGTGCCCTTACAAGGGGATGGAAAGCTCAGCACTCTCTTCTCTGTGAAGAATGTGAAGCTATGATGAGAAGTTGGCAGTCTACAACCCAGAAGAGAGCTCTCACCAGAGCCCAGCTGTCCTGAACTTCAGACAGGACACTCATAGAGTGTCTCATAGAGATTTCAGGAGGATGAAATTATTTTATTTTATTTTATTTTATTTTATTTTATTTTATTTTATTTTATTTTATTTTATTTTATTTTTAAAAAATTTTTTTTAACATTTTTATTTATTTTTGGGACAGAGAGAGACAGAGCATGAACGGGGGAGGGGCGGGGCAGAGAGAGAGGGAGACACAGAATCGGAAACAGGCTCCAGGCTCCGAGCCATCAGCCCAGAGCCTGAAGCGGGGCTCGAACTCACGGACCGCGAGATCGTGACCTGGCTGAAGTCAGACGCTTAACCGACTGCGCCACCCAGGCGCCCCTATTTTATTTTATTTTATTTTATAAATGTTTATTTATTTTTGAGAGAGAGAGAGAGTGAGTGGGAGAGAGACAGAGAGAGGGGGATAGAGGATTTAAAGTGGGCTCTGACACAAGGTTCATGATCTGAGCTGAAGTCGGACACTTAATCCCCAAGGATGAAATTATTTTAAATGAAATGACTTCAGCAAGGTACATAGCACAGTCTGACACCTACTAGGCTAACACTTCCTGCTAAGTCTTCTCAACTAATATTGTAAGATCCCACTCCCTCCTTTATTCCCTTGGAAACATCTTTTTATTGATTATTTTCTTTGTCATTAAAATCACAGTTTGGCCTCAATCTGGCTTCAGATCTCAACTACTGGCTGTGACCTCTGGCAAGATACCTAGCTTCTAGTTATCCCAGTTTTCTTGTCTTTAAAATAGAAATGAGAACAATATCTACCCTCATATGGTTGTTGTATGGATAAAAGGAGATCATGCATGTAGCATATGGCTACATTCGTGTAGTGGCTGGCACATGGTTAATTAATTGCGGATTAACTAACAATTTAATTCAAGAAATAATTCTTGTAGAGGTGTAGGATCTATGCTTGTATAAGTAATGGTGCCAGCCTTCAGGGAACTCATAGTATTGTTGGGGAAACAGAGGAGTAAACAAAAACTTTCCATATGCATTGACTAGATACTCTAACAGAAGCCTAGGAGTGCTACAGGGAGCATAGAAAAAGGAAGACAGGCTGAGGGAGCCACATTGGAACTGCAAAGGAGGAGTCATTTAGACATGTGAGCTGATCCTAAAAGATGAGTATGAGTTTGCAAGCTGAGAAGGAGGGAAAGACAGGTTGTTGTTTATCCCAGTCTTTGGATACTCCCTGCACTGCATTTATTTTAAATAATGAAAACAAAATTTAATTGTGGCCAAAAACAGATATGACAAAATGTAGCATCTTAACCATTTTCAACTGTAAAGTTCATCCCCATTGCATTTTATGTTTTCACATTACATGTGGAAGCTTACTGCTTCCTGAAAATGTGAAGCTCTTTCCTGCTCCGGTGCCCCTTGTTACACCTGCATTGCCTTTCCCACCTTGTCTGTCTGGATCTTAACATGTTTCCTTGTCTGGCTCCCTCCAGACAGTTTACCATGTTCTCCTCTGTGCTGCCTCTGTGTTTAGTATATACTTCTATTTTGTGTGTATCATAGTACATCATTATTTGTTTGTATACATGTTGCCCTTACTACCAGACTTTGGACTCATTGACAGATGCATCTTTATCTTCTTATTTTTGTTTTCCAGTCCCCAGAACAGTGTCTGGTATATGGAAGATGCCCACATTAGTATTTGTGGAATTGACCTGAAGGACATTCCAGGCAGTGGGAATCATATGTGAAAGGGCATGGCCTCCTTGGAGAGGATGAGAATTTTAGAATGTCCATTGAGTGGAAAGTAGTTGAAGCTGATGAAGCAGAAGAAAAAGTCAGAGTTAAGGTTGGAGCCAGATTGAGAAGGGCCTAACCCAAGAAGTTGATTTTTGTTCTATGGGTATAAAGAGACATAGGAAGTAACTCTTTCTTCCTTTCTTTCTTCTTTTAATGTTTATTTATTTTTGAGAGAGAGACAGAGTGCAAGTGGGGGAGGGACAGAGAGAGAGGGAGACACAGAATCCAAAGCAGGCTCCAGGCTCTGAGCTGTCAGCACAGAGCCTGACATGGGGCTCGAACTCATGAACTGTGAGATCATGACCTGAGCCGAAGTCGGATGCTCAACCAACTGAGCCATCCAGGCATCCCAGAAGTAACACTTTCAAAGAGCAGAATTATGACATGATTATGATTTAATTTTGAAGATACTTTGGTGGCATTGTGTGAAATAGTCTAGAGTAGGGAGAGACTGATAAGAAATGACAGAGAACAAGGAGCTGGACTAAGAGAGTAGATGTGGGAACAGGAGGAAAGGTTGGATGTGAAAAATCAATTTTTAGATTGAAATGATAGTATTTGGAGGTCATTTGAGGAGGAAGAAGAAACTGTTGAGCAACAAATAGAAATTGAGGAACATTTTAACATTTCTAGCTTATGAAAGTGGATGACTAATATTTCTATCATGTTAGCAAGGCATTGTTGATTTGTTATTTGTTCTTAATTAATTAATTACCTAGGAAAGTTATATAATATGTACCACAAAATGTACCAAAATGTATCAAAGTGCTATGTGATGATACTAAATGAGATCACATAATCCAATATAAACAGTGCATCATTTTGAGATGACTAAACCAATAGTTACTGCAATATTCAGTTCTAAGCTTGGTTCTTTTTTTTTAAGAAAAAATTTTTAAATATTTATTTATTTTTGAGAGAGAGAGAGAGAGAGCGAGAGGCAGAGGGGTAGAGACAGAGGGAGACACAGAATCTGAAGCAGACTCCAGGCTCTGAGCTGTCAGCACAGAGCCTGATGGGACTCAAACCTGTGAACTGTGAGATCATGACCTGAGCTGAAGTCGGATGCTTAACTGACTGAACTACCCAGACGCACCTAAGTCAGCTTGGTTCTTGACAGCAGATAAGGGAGCCAGAAGAAAGACGTCTTAGACTTCCACCTATTGTAATATATGGTTTTCCACTGTCACCATTATCTTTTACTCTAATAGAAAATTCAAGCCTTTTTAGGATTTGACCTCTGTGTACTACCATATACTTTAAAACTTACACACATTTCATGTGATTCTATCACATGTGCTGTGGATTTCTGTCAATGTGACTTTTTGCATAATTACAAGATAAAAATACCATTTGGAAACTATGCAGAACTAGCTCCAGGCAGATGGCACTGACACCTTTCACAGCATATTTTTCAAACTGCACACCAAGGCTTGCCTTGCATACCTCTCTCCTGAAGTTTGTGAAACAGTCAATATTTGACACATAATCTACATTTCTTATTTTCTTCCAAAATGGAAATATATTTTCATCTTGCTTGGGGGAAAAAAAGGTTCTGCTTAAATTCTGGTTGAGGTTCTGATTCTTCAACATATATTTCTCATTGGCTGTTGATTCTAAAGTGCAACCCAAGCACTTAACCTTTTACATATTCATTACGATGAATGTCAGTTACAACCCAGTTGGCATACCTAAATCCTTCCATCAGCTTTGTCTTCTTGTTGGAAGACAATAGAATAGTAAAGATTGAACTATTATCATATGCTGTCATTCTGAACTTATTTTTCTTTCATTATAATTTTTGGTGTGTACGGCTATGGTGAATTGTCCTTAAAAGCCAAAATGGTGGGGCGCATGGGTGGCTCAGTTGTTCCAGTCTTCAACTCTTGGTTTTGGCTCAGGTCATGATCTCACAGTTTGTGGATTTCAGCCCTGTGTCAGGTTCTGTGCTGACAGCATAGAGCCTGCTTTGGATCCCCTGTCTCCCTCTGTCTCTCTACTTCTCCCCCTCTCATGCTCTCTTTCTCTTAAAAATAAATAAACATTAAAAAAAAAAAAGATAAAATGGTGCTTTGAGTGGCAGCCAGATGGCCTGTCGAGGTATTAAATGATTCATTATTGGAATAATTTTCATCCCTCCCAAACCTTTTCCCCAAACCACTTGCCCACTGCTGCTCTCTAAACCAAATTGACAGAATAAAGTTATTAAAAATGTCATTTTAAATTCCTAAATAATGTCACAAGGTTTCTTTAATAATGCAAATGACCACTTTTAAATAATACATTCTGTAATGATGTGTCCTGTTATAAGAATACCTAAAATAATAATACAAAATATTCAAAACAGGTGAGGGAAATGGGTACTTTTACAAAAGATTTCATGACAGGTTCTTTTCAAATAACGAATATAAAATTGCTAGATATTATCCAAATTTTATTTACAGATATTTGTTTGCAGAAGTACATCTATTATGTGAAACACTGGCTCTCTATGAGCATTTGCAGAAAAGAGTTAGGACATGAGGCTGTTCTGGAGTAACTTCTACCAGAAAACATACTGTTCATGAAATAATGGATGAACACATTTTTAAATAACCTTGTTTATGTGTATGGCTCTGAAATTAATAATTGTTTTAATCACAATACAGCTTGATTGGAAATTGCCTGTAAGATCTTTTAGGAAGACAGAAAATAAAACAAAGGTGGTGTAATACAATTTGTAAGGGCACAAACTTAAAAGTCAGGCTCATGAGTCCAAATTCTGGTTTACGAGGGTGATTCTTTACAGGATTTTGTGAAATTAACCTCTTCAAGTTTCCCTTTTCTTATTGATGGAGCAAGATTAATAATACATATGCCATAGGGTTCCTGTATGAGGACTGAATGAGATATTGTATATATTTAGCAATGTATCAGGCAGTTAGTACATCAAATGCTCAGAGAATGACTGTTATTATCTGGCTGAAACATACTGGTTAAAAAAATTTTTTTTTATTAAGTAATCTCTGTGCCCAACGTGGGGCTCAAACTCATGACCCTGAGATCAAGAGTCATATACTCTACCAACTGAGCCAGTAGGGCATCATCAACATACTAGTTTTTAAAAGTCCACCATTCATTCACTAATTCACTCATTCATTCATTCATTCACACCTTTGCCAAAGAGTTTTTGAAGTTTAGTGTTAACATGAGCTTTGCTAGAACCTGAAGATATAAAGAGGAATACAGAGTCATAACTAGCTCTTCAGTGAATCAAGAGAGATATGCAAATAAATAATTACAGACAGTAAATGCTATATTGAGTAGCACCCCGCCCCACTGCCCCGGGGTGCATGGGAACACAGAGGAAACAGCAACAACTACCTTATTGCAGATATGGATTGTTTTTAAAAGAGATTTTAATAATTTGATTGGTTTCTAAAATATCCTGAAATTCCTCACTTTGCATCTGGGAGGAATTTGGTGGCAAACAGCTTTCTTGCCTACTTTGTCTTACAGAATTAGGTTAGCCTCCTATTACATGTTCCTTTCTTTGGATAAAATAAATTCATCTGCTCTTACTCTCCTTTTGTGGGTGAGAGCATATTGAAAAAGAGTATGTCATGATCCATGATCCTGCTGCTTATAGGGAGATATTGCACCATGTAATTTAGGACTAGAGTCCCAGCTGTGAATCTACATGAACATAATAAGTATGTAAACATGAGTACAAGATGGCCAGGGACAAAATGCGAGAGTTATGGCTTCCTTTCTTCTGATGAAGTTGCTAAAGCTTTCACTGTCTTCTCTCTTTATTTCCACCTTCACCACAACTCCAGAAGTCATTTGCACATCTTTCATTCAGAGAGTGGTCCACGATGCCAAGCTTACTGCAGAAACAACTAGTTGAGTTCAGCATCGTACACCTTTAAAAAATTGCCAGGACTCCTTACTATTACCTGATGGCTGTAGCTTTTGCTATTCTGCTAGTAAAAGCTACGCTGGGAGCAAAACACCCTCAAAGTATTTGCTCCTGATTTAGCTTTTCTAAAAACAGAACTCAAAGTTCAAGGCCCTCAGCTGGGAAAGCAGCAGCTTGTCAAAGGCTTTCACCACTGCCCAGTAGCCACTCCTTCAGCAGAGCCTCCCAGCCTCCCAACACCATCTTCCCCTGAAAAGGCCAAGGCCCTACATAATTTCTGATGGGGAATTTTAAATATCAAAATCATTTCAAAAGCTGCCCAGCTGCCTGCCGAGGTTCTTAGAGGGAACTGGAGCTATGACCAAGACAATGACTGAGAGGTAGCTCTAAACAGAAAAGAGGCAGTATGATTTGTTACTACTGTATCAAGTGTGCAGTTAAATTAATATAAAATTAAGTCTTCTACCTTTTTGGGTACTGCTTTCTCCTTTTACTATCAATTATTTTTGCTAGTGGACAAACAGGTATAGGAAAATAAAGAAAACATTATAAACAAAGGTTATTGCCCATTTTTTAAATTCATCCTTTATATATGATATGCATTGTGTTCAAAGATAGCTAGTTTAACAATATTCAAGATGAATATTAATTAGAAATAAAATTATATGCTAGAATAAATCTAATAAAACAAATTAAGACTTGCCTTTCACTTACTGAAATGCAATGTCTCTTGAGTTATTGTACATCACACAGTGAAAGAAATCCAATGCTTTAAGAAAAAGTAAGGTATTTAAGTATATTTCCTGGGTTTTCTATATACTTTAAATGAGTAATGCAAATAAATACAAAAGACATACCCTTTATTTTTAATGCTTTACTATGTGACCACTACTCAGACCCTCAATTTGATTTCTGTATCATTCTTTTCCTGTTTACTAGTTGTAACTGAGCCAGTTACTATTTATTCCTGGGTATATCTAAAAGATCTTAGATGGCTAAATAGCTAATTTTATTTTCCTGGGTTGCTACTTCAGTTAAAACTGCAGAAAGTACTTTTGAGTGTAGAGATACATTTTGTTACAGGAAGACTTTTAAGTATAATTGTACACACGGTATTTTGCTTTGAGGAATTTGGTTATATCAAACATCATTATCTTTTTGTTGAAGAAAGTCTTCTGTATTTCCATTCTACTCAGCCACCATCTAACCAAGTGCCTAGCCAGGAACTGTAGTCAACCCTAACTCCTTTTTCTTTTGGATAAAGAATGCTTACTGACCCCATCTGTCTTCTCCTTTCAACTGATGTGGTTCATCCCTGCTAAAATCTATCATGGTACCCTTTTCTTCATAACACTTATTATAGTTTTAAATTACATATTTACTTGGATAAATTTATTTATAGTCTGTTTCCATGGAATTAGGGACTCTGTTTTATTGTATATATACAGTGAATAGGATGGGACTGCCACCTAGTAAGATTTACTGGTTAAGTAAATCTGTTTGAGTTTTTAAAAAATGGATGAATTATAGTCACTTAATGAATATTTGTTAATGATTGATGGTCTTTTGGCCTCCAGTTTAATCTCTTTATGATTTTTCACCTCCCTGCTATCTATATAGTACACTGTGAAGGCCCAGAAGGTAGAAACCACATCTTTTCATCTCTGTATCCAAAGAGATGAATGGCCTAGGACCATGCTGAACCATTTTAGTGATTCAATCTTTGTTGAATGAATGTGCCTTGGAATGAGTGACAGCCATGAAATATGTTTTGATGAATCTCCTAAAAGGGTCATATTATTTCTTTTATAGGTTTTTAGTATTTTAGCACCACAGCATTGCAATCCTAAGATACTAGAAATAGAACACACACACACACACATACACACACCCCAAATCCAGAGAAAACTGAAATGGTTAAACAGAACAGATTATTCTGAATTTTCCTAGTGCAAGACGGTTCCCTACATTTAATGCTTCACTCAGTCAAATTTTATTATTTATTATTTGTGATAAAAGTTCTTTATTCCAACTCTGTAGGGGACATTCCCCACCCATAAATGCCTTTCACTGGCAGTGAATTTTTTTTTCACATTAATCAATCTTTTTTCCTCACTTTCATCCAATTATATCTAATTACAACTCTTTGTTCTAGGGCAGTAAATTACGTTTTGCTGCTCCCTATGTCCCCTTACACCCTTTGAGTGTTTGAAGAAAGTTGTTGTATTCTTCTTGAGCAGTTTCCTAGTTGAGTTGAGACTATTTAGCCTCTTTCATATTTGTTCATTAGTATCTCTGTTTTCTTGATTGTTGTGTTGGCCCATGTGGAACACTCTTCAGTTAGCTCCATCTTTCCTGTACGAAGATTCCTTAAAATAAATGCAGCTCCTGAAGTTCAAACTTTACATGGCAATGTATGATAATACATTTTTTCAAGAGGTTAAGGCCTTTAAAAACTATATTTGGTTCTAATACATATGTTCACTCATTTCTGCACTTAAAAACTCATTTTGTTTTCATCCACCAGACCACAGTGTAGAATCAAGTTCTTGAGATCTCTGTGTGTATTTGGATCAGTCTTTAAGGTCAGACAAACCTGGATTCAAATCCCAGCCCTGCCTCTGACCAGCTGTGTGAAGTTGAACAAATTATATAATTAACTTAAGCCTCAGTGTCCTCATTTGTAAAATATAAAAGTCACCACCTAACTCCTAAAGATTGCTAAATGAGGTAAGTTATGTAAATTGCCCAGCACAGTATCTGGCCCATAGTAGCCATTCAACAAATGCTACTTCTCTTCTTTGTACCCTATCTAATTTTGTCCAGGCTTTCTGAGAGTTTTGATATTTCATAATTATTTGCCTGATTATTTATTGCTTGTCCTCATGAAACACAGAATGGTGTATTGTTTATTTATTCAGTGAATTACACTTTCTGTTTTGGAAACATCGTAGAGAATCTCATGATCTCTCCCACTTCTCTTCCCAAATTTGACTGACTTTTATTATTCATCAGTTCATAAAATTTCTCCTTTTTGAGGGGTGATTTTAATTTATGTCATTTGATCTTTTTAAGGGATAGTCCAAGTATGATTACTACATTATGATATATGTATTTTTCTCTATCTTTTCCATTTCTTAACCCTCTGGTTTTACATCCTAGATTTTTTTAAAGTTGACATTAAAGTTTCCCAACTATGATTGCCAAGTGACTGGTTCTATTTAAAGTTTTCAAAAACAGTTACTTCATATTGATTCTATGCTGAAATCATTCACAGTTGCTTTCAGCATAAAACAGGAATGTCTAAGTTGTTTATATGACATAAAATGGACTCATGTGGTTTTGCTGAAACTGTAATTTGAAAGAAAAAGCCCACTAAGCTACTATAGGAAGAGACTTTAATGACCCTTGGGAAACAATCCTTTTCTGATACGGACTGGAACACAGGTACAACAATGAAAAGTGGGGAAGTGCTATGGGCTCCTAAATGTGGTAAGGTATCTGGATTTAATTATTTAAAAATTTTTACTTCTGATACAATTTGAAGGGAAAGTATAACCATCCTAGAGGTAGAATGAAATAATTAATAAATAGAGGTACAAGCAAGCAGACAAACACAGAAATTCTTCTTGGGAGCATGATGAGAGGGTGATATTTGAGTTGACTGTGAAGGATGGAAAGACAGTCTGCAGCAAGAGAGTCACCCATTCTAGACACTGTGTTTCCATCAGTTGAGCAGTTTTCACCTAAGACAGAAAGAAGAAAAGGAGAAGAAAAAAAGCAAGAAGGAAAAAAAGATAGATTTGGATGGATGACTGAGCTCTTTACAAAGATAGCTGGCTAGTCAGGGTAACGGTAACCAAGTAACAAAATGGTATCTTGGTAAACACTTGGTTTGGGTTTTAGGGCAGAAGGACCAAGTTTATTTTTGTTCACTCTTTGCTGAAAGGCAACAGACTACATTTATTTTGGACCGCCAGAGAGGAAGGAAGGGCATGTCAGTTTTTCAAGAGGTTGTTTACTTTGACAGGGAATAAATTCTGCTTTCTTTTCCATTTGCTGATTTTTCTTTAAATATGGAGAGAGACGATGCAATAGTTAAAAATATGTCATAACATAAAAGCCAAAAATTTATTGTAAAGGAACTAACTGGCCGTTTCCTAAAACAAAGAGCTATCCTATTCTTTAAAAAACATTTTTTTTTAATGTTTATTTATTTTTGAGAGAGAGAGACAAGAGTGTAAGCAGGGAAGGGGGAGAGAGAGGGAGACAGAATCCGAAGCAGGCTCCAGGCTCTGAGCTGTCAGCACAGAGCCTGACACAGGGCTTGAACTCACAGACCAGCTCATGACCTGAGCTGAAGTTAGGCGCTTAACTTACTGAGCCACCCAGGTGCCCCAAGAGCTATCCTATTCAATAAGTCATTTCTTCAAACATCTATTTCAAACCATGTGTTGTATGGGAACATGTGTGTGTATGTAAGGGAAATTTTCTGTAGAGAGGTGTCATAGAATAGCTGTCAATATTTCACACCCAATTTCCCATGAATCTAACATTTAAGATATTCTTTGGTGTTAAAAGGTGGGGGGGAGAATGGGGCTTCATGAAGAACTACATTCAACGATTAAATCCAACACAATAACATAGTAGTTTAGTGCACGTTCTGAAATATGTAAATACAGAAGTAAAAGTAAATTGTCAATGTAGTGGTAAGTTAATTTTATTATAAATTCCAGTCTTATTACACAATAATGAACTCTAAAATATGAGGTACTTATGGTAAATCAATGTATATACTATGAACAAGAGGGAGTTCTCTGAATGGAATTGCTAGATATTTATTTGGAAACTGTTACATGAAAAACAGGTATCTTAGAAATCTGCCATAATTTTTTTTTTTGAGAAAAGCAGAGGTTCTAAGTTAGACATTCTTAAGAGGGAAAGATAAGTGACATGAAAGCTTTTGATCATTTATATCTATCATTGAGTCAGGAAAAATGTCTAGTCAAGAGTTTTAGTAATCCTTTAGGATTTTCTGTCAGAGTTATGGCTAATTCAGTGAGCAGATTGAGTTATAGATGATTATTAGCTCAAAATCTTTCATTCAAGGATGGAAGTGAACAGAGCGCACATTAGAAACAATGGTATATGTAATGGTTCTCAATTGCTGGCCAGGAAACCAAAAGGCTGAATCAGAATCACCAACCTTGCTTTTAAAGACAAAAACAAAAACAAAAACAAAAACAAAAAACAGATATCTGCCCCAGATCCCTGTTGGAGATTTTGATTCAGAAGATCTAGGGAAAGGCTCAGAGAGTTTATATTTTCAGTAAGTGCTCCCAAGTGATTCTGATCCATACACGGGTTGGGGAACCAATGACTAGATTGGAGTAGTGCTTGAGATCAGAGAAAGAAGCTGTGAAGGTGGAGGCAAGACTTCTTTCCAAGGAGGGAAACCATTCCACTTGTGGTATAGAGTATGAGTCTATTTGAGTTCCTGATTTGAAAATGATCTGATAGCTTGAAATTGGCCTTGGGGGAAATACTTAAACCATAGAAATTGACCAATGCTATAAATCTGGGCATTTTCCCTCCCTAGAAAGCTAGCACACCACAGTTCAGTGAGGTCATTCTCATGTTTTTAATATGTCTGCCAAAGGAAAATCTACTTAGGTGATAGGATACAACAGGTACATAAGTGACATTCAATATTTCAAGTGAGTTACTCTAAAAGAGACTGCTCTTTTAAAACATAGAGACAGTGTTCTTCAAAGTATCTTAGTACACAGTGATAATTATATTTTCCATTTTACTTCTGTACTTTAGCAACCAGCTGGTCTGAGCCTCCATTCTCCTCTCAACTCTAGATTCAGCTGGAGAGATTCACATTTTCCCTTGTGTTTACAGACCTTAAATGCACTGTCCTTTACATTTTTTTTTTCTGAGTTGTAGAAATAAATTTAGTTCCAATGATCTCTACTAGTCTTAAAAAAACAAACATCTCTAGAATCCTCAAAGTGCTTTCTTGGCTATGGAAATGTGTTGTTGATTGTGTCCCACAGTTGATCCTACTTAAGATTGTAATAAAGAGGAAGCGAGAACAGAGATGATTTAATTATAAATCTATTGGCCAGTAGATTTGGTTTAGAGCTCTTTTTATTCAGGTCTGATGAATTTATTACCATCAACTAAAAAATGTATATGTAAGGACAATAGCATTCAGCATAGAGCTTGTCAGGAGAGTGGAAGGGAAAAATAGCCTGGAACATCAATGGAGCCAATAAATCCTTGGCTTATTTGGCAGAGAGTTAGCTACCTAACTGTGAACAGAGTCTCAAGATTAATGTCACCAGTATTTGTTGGATGGAAAAATGTGTCCAGGTAAGTATTCTGTTAAGTGTATATATATGTAATCTGTGAGGAAGAATAACATCAGTTCATTTTATTTTCTAGATCAACTCATTGAAGTCAACAAAGGCAATCATTGATTAGAAAGTAGTACAAATATTGTGTTTCAGTACTTTTAGAGGAAAAAATAAAAACAGCCACCAAAGAAGTATCAGAGGCATCTCTTCAAGGAAGTCTTCCCTTAATTGCTTTCACTCTACCCTACACTCTCTCTAAGAAGCTTTATGTATCCCTTTCATTGCATTTGCTCATATAGTGGGGATAATAGTACCAACATCAAACAGCTTTTGTGGAAGTTAATACATATACAAAGGCTAATACATATACAGCCTTTTGAACAGTAAACAGAGAATAGTAGGCACTCAATAAATGTCAACTATTATTTATTATATCATCACCATCACCACAGTATATTGAAATAATCTGTTACTTAAATTTCTCCCCATTTAGAATTAAAGATCTCTTAGGGAAGACCTTTTTATCTTTACAGACCTAGTGCTTACTGCAATGCCTGGCATAGAGGAGGCACTCTGTAAGTGTTTCCTGAGCTAAACTGAGGTATAATTTATATACTTCTAGTAAATTTTGTCTGGGCTGCTGCCTCAGGTTTTCAGTGGTTCCAGCTCCTGAGAAGATAACTAGGAAATAAGGGAGAGATGTTTTCATAAATCATCTCTGGAAGTCCAACAGACTATATTGCCCTGCTTTACTTAATATTCTGTTTGTGATTATTTCACTGATGGAAATAGAAGGTTTACTATTTCCTTGATATACAGTTGTAGGCTCTAGCACTTAGAAATGAGGAAGAAATATACAGAAGGAATATTCTAGGATATATCTTCCCAAGTGAAGTCTTTCCATAGATATGTCACTATATAATAGCGGTATTTTCCAGCATTTTCCAATATGAGGCATAGCTTGAGCATAGCACAGTAACAAAAAGAAAACAAAACAAAAATTTTAAAAGGTATTTATCTTGGCTCCTTAGACACTCTGTAAGAAAAGCATTCTTTGGTTAAATCTGAGAGACACACCTCAAAGTTTTATAGGAGGTTTATAATGAACATTATTAGCATATGAAATGCTTGGAGAAATCCTGAATAAGTACTTGATTAATTCATCATTTCTTAAATTTTGAAAGTCATAGAAAAAATTTTCCTTATCTAATTCCTATTGACATCTCATGGAGTTAGTGTTGCATGAATCAAACTTTGGAAAATGCTGCACTATGGAAAAATATTCATCCAGATATCTATTTTTTAATCAGTACATCTCTATGTAATTCATTTTTATAAATTCTAAGTTCATATGCATACAAATAGAAATGCAAATCTTGGCTAACTTGGATGTTCTGGGAATGGTAGGATGTTCTAGCCAACTTAATTGTAGAGTAAGTGCTAAGATGCATTTAACCTTTGTTGAAAAGCATTCTGAGTGTGCCTGGCTGGCTCAGTTGGTAGAGACTCATGTTCTTGGGGTTGTGAGTTCA
This sequence comes from Prionailurus bengalensis, assembly GCF_016509475.1. Classification (NCBI taxonomy): domain Eukaryota; kingdom Metazoa; phylum Chordata; class Mammalia; order Carnivora; family Felidae; genus Prionailurus; species Prionailurus bengalensis. The sequence goes on from NC_057358.1 coordinate 116,878,426, forward strand.
AGCCCCACATTGGGTGTAGAGATTACTTAAGAATAAAATCTTAAAAAGACAGAGAGAGAGAGAGAGAAGAGAAGCATTCTGAAGCAATCTTAAACTTTAGTATGATACAGTCATCTGGGAATTTTGTTAAAGTGCATATTTGGTTCATTAGGTCTGGGATGGGATAAGAAGTTCTCTATTTTCTAATCAGCAACTGAATGATGCCAACGGGGCTGGCCTATGATGGACCACACACTGAGTTGCAGGTTACTTTTCCGCCTTGGTAAGCACAGTAGAATAAATATAATAAAATTGTTATTTTGAATAACATTGTACATGTTGATATAAGCACACACTGAGATAGTTTAAATTTTTTAATATCATATCATAATATTGACTTGTTTTCTTGATACGACCTTCCTCAGAAAAGTAGGAACTAATGGGGGGAAAGTTCTAGTTACAGCAATATCTCTATCAGCATCTAGCATGAAATCTGGTACACTGTAACGTTAGTAAATGTTATCATATTAGTAAACTTATCATAAACTTTGTCAAAGTTAATTACTCTGAAGGTGGTACATAGACACATCTGTTAAGGAGATAGTCGATGATATGAAAATATTACTAGATAAAAAAATGAAAACTCTGCCAAACATGTTGACAATCAAACAATACATTATGGAGAGTATGAAGGTAGAGAAAAGAACTGCATGTACGAATAAGTATTGGGAGTTCCCCCTGGTTCAGAAAAGTTGAGAGAAGAACAGAAAGAATAATATTCTAGAAGAAGGTGCCAGTAAAGAAATCCATGCTAGGGAAGTTGACACAGATATCTTGTCCCAAACATATGCCAGAATAGCCATAAAATGAATGGAGATATGCTTTCCTCAGCTGTCTAATCAGTGGATCAGGGGGCTGTCCGGAGAAGGAAAGAAGGAAATATGGATCTTCCCTACTAATCCATCTACCACCTACAATTACGCTAGAAGGACTAAATTGGTATCAGTTATTTTCATAACTTCCTTACTTGGTGCATTAAATACTATGAAGGTATTTGTTTAGGAGTGATTAGCAATTTCACTTAGCAGTAGTATTTTCTATCTTTCAGTCTTTCAGAATCTCATGACAACTTAAAGAGTTGAGTAAGTCAGGCAAATATGTTCTAAATACCTCATAATATTTCAGGTTTTTAAAAAATGTATTAATGTGGTCTTGATGGCGTTTTCACTGAAATGGCTTTGGTGCTTTATTTAGGTCTTCTAATACTTAGATAATGCCTATAAATATCAACTTGGTAGGGCCCAGGAAAAATTATGCTAAATGATATTTATTGGTTGACTTTCAACCACTTGTGGGTAGTGCAGTCAGCTCCATCTCACTGTCAAAGATGAGGACACCAGGCAACCACACATATTTTCTACTATTCTCATTCCCTTTTGTGTTGTTGCCTTCCCCCCTCTTTCTTGCCTTTATGGCCATTCTGAATTTTTTTCAGTTCTCAAAGTATGTTATGTTCTTTGTCCTTCTGTTCCATTTTGGCTCTGGTTGTTTTCTCCACTAGGAATAAACTTAACTGTGCTATGTTGATTCCTATTAAACTTCAGGCCTCAGGTTTTATATCAAAACTCAAAACATTCAACTTGTTTTTTTAATTAATTTTTTAAAGTTTATTTGTTATGTAGAGAGAGAGAAAGTACACGCAGAGAAGGAACAGAAAGAGAGGGAGAGAATCCCAAGCAGGCTGCACACTGTCAGCACAGAGCCTGATGCAGGCTTGAACTCACGAACTGTGAGATCATGACCTGAGCCAAAACCAAGAGTCAGATGCTTAACCAACTGAGCCACTCAGGCACCCCAAAACATTCGACTCTTGTTAAATGCTCCTCCTATGAGCTCCCTCCACACTCTCTAACACAATACTGAGCATACTTATGTGATCTAACATACATGTGCACACATACATGCCACTATTTGCTTACATAAACAGACATATATACTTTTACACAAATTCTCACATAAATAGACACTGTGAAAAGACTGTGTCTCTCTTATGTGTTGTTAGTTTTAGCTACATTCTCACATTTTGCTTATGTTTTTATAGAACTTGTAGTTTGGGGACCAAAACCTGTAAATTCTTTTTTTTTTTTTGTACAAGTCTCTAAAAGAGTTGTATAAGTTAAGTAGTGATCATTAACAAGGAGTCACTTTTTAACTAATCTCCTTTTTCATGATCTTTTTGTAAAATTCTGAATTTAAAATTCTAGGATTTAAAAAGCTCTCTAGGATTTAAAAAGCTAGAGCTGGCAACCTTTTTATATTTTGTAAGAATATGAGCCATAGCTTGAACATAACACAGTAACAAAAAGAAACAAAACAAAAATTTTAAAAGGTATTTATCTTGGCTCCAGGTCTGCCAATAAACCTTTTATATTTCTTTAAAAAAATTTTTAATGTTTATTTATTTTTGAGAGAGAGAGAGAGAAAGAGAGTGCGTGTGTGCAAGCTGGGGAAGGGTAGAGAGAGAGGGAGACACAGAATCCGAAGCAGGCTCCAGGCTCTGAGCTGTCAGCACTGAGCCTAATGAGAGGCTTGACTCACAGACTGCGAGATCATGTCCTGAGCGCAAGTCCAATGCCTAACCAACTGAGCCACTCAGGTGCCCCAAACATTTTCTATTTCTATTTTTAATGGTTAAAGAACTTGTTTAGTTCCCTGATGTGTCCCTAGCTCTTGGCACTCAATAGGCACTCAATATATATGCATTGAATGTTTGAATGAACAAATATATGTTAGGTACATTGTACAACATAGTGTTTCAAGTCAATGCTATTTAATAGTATCTTTGAAAACGTATTTGAAAATGTTCCCCATTGGGGTGCCTGGGTGGCTCAGTTAGTTAAGCATCCAACTCTTGATTTCAGCTCAGGTCATGATGTCATGTTTGTGAGTTCAAGCCCCATGTCAGGCTCTGAGCTGAGTGTGGAGTCTGCTTGGGATTCTCTTCCCCCCTCTCTCTCTGCCCCTCCCTTGCTTTCTCTCTTTCTCTCTCTCTCTCAAAATGAGTAAATAAACTTTTTTTAAAAAGCAATAAAAAAGGAAAAATGTTGCCTGTTGTCCAACAAGAGAGTTACCTTATCTAAGTTACTCAATGATAAATTCCTTTTCTATATTATTTGCTTAGTAGTTAGTACATTCTCATTTTTGGACATTTCTACTAATGGTCTGAGGATATGCAATACACATATATAAATATCTATCTATTATATATTTTTAAATATATATCTTTTCTTTTTAAACTTTTATTTTTAAGTAATTTCTATACCCAACGTGGGGCTTGAACTAACTCATGACCCTGAGATTAAAAGTAGCATGTTCAGGGCACCTGGGTGGCTCAGTGGGTTAAGTGTTCAATTTCAGTTCAGGTCATGATCTCACAGTTCATGGGTTCGAGCCCCACATAGGGCTCTGTGCTGACAGTTCAGAGCCTGGAGCCTGCTTCAGATTCTGTCTCCCTGTCTCTCTGCCCCTCCCCTGCTTGTTCTCTGTCTCTCTCTGTCTCTCTCTCTCTCTCAAAAAAGTGAATAAACATTAAGAAAAAAAAAAGAGTCGCATGTTCTAGAGACTAAGCCAGCAAGGCACTGGTCTATCTATTTAACTATATCCTGTAGAAAATGGTATTAGGACTGAATATATTGTGAGTCTAAGCAATTTTATAAGCAGACCCTTCATTGAGCACTTGGGGCTGGGTCTTTATTTTATTTCCCAAGGTACTGTGGATTTTAAAGATGTAATTATCTTTGACATAAAGTGTTTTAAATCAATAAAGAGTAGAAATTCTGTAGCATTATTTCCCACCTTCTATCTTATAGGACAATAATAGCTATTATAATGCTAGTTTCCATTTCTTGAGAGCTTTCTATAAAGGCAATGTGCTAAATAGTTTACATACTTTATTTTATATAATTCTCATTACCACCCTATGGGGAGAAAAAAAAATCAAAATCCAAACAGCTTTAATAGCTGGCATAAGATCACATAACCATAAGGATCAGGGAAAGCTTCTATTCCAGATCTGTTCAAAACCTATTCAAATGAAAGGAGCAGGAGTAAAACGGAATTCTCAGAGAAATATTAAGATGCAAATCTAAATTTTGGGCTCAATGTTGAAAGTGAGCTGTGCCACCTTCTGTCTTCTACAATTTAAGAGAGAAAGCTTGTAACAAGCAAGAGCACTCAAATTTCATGTAGATATCTCCTGTCTGATGTTAAAAATATGTATTTTTCAAGAACAATAGAATTTTTTTTCCTTTAAATTAAAAAAAGGCAAGATTTTAAATGATTGTTTCCTATTGTATTGCTCCCTTCCTGTCACTGTTTTTGAGCCAGTGACATGGAGTCCTTGGTGGGGAAAGGAAATGCATGATCATCAATCTCCATTAACAGTCTTGAGTGGTTTTTGTCGTCTAATAATTTCTGAGTTGATAGATGTATAGCTACTCATGTAGTTAGATGAGCTATTCATCCACATTGGACATCTCCTTAAGCTCTGACTGTGCCCTTCAGAGTCACATGTTTCAGATAATGTCTCATTAATTGAGCAGATCTTTTAAATTCTACCCTTTTTTCATATAAACGTCTTCTTGGAATTATGCTAACAAAAAAGCAAAATCCATTTTATGGTGTTTTGGGGAAGAGTAGGGGATTATTGTTATGTTCTAAATTAGTCTGTAATACAGGGGTACATTAAGGCAGTGTCAACCAAAGTATATTCATAATGATATGAAAACCTGTGGTTTTTCAGGTTTCACATTTGCTGTAGAGATGAAGCTAGAATGACCCAAGTGCAGATAATAACTCTTTATTTCATCAGTTTGAGTTCACTTATTGTCTAAGTCCTACTCATATATTTAGTCTTAAGATAATTTTACAAGAAAAGAAAACACTTTTCTTGGTAATCTCTGTACCAAATGTGGGGCTTGAACTCATGATCCCAAGATCAAGAGTCACATGCTCTACAAACTAAGCCAGCCAGCATCCCCTTAAAAAATTTTTAAAGGGCACCTGAGTGGCTGGGTCAGTTGAGTGTCGGACTTCGACTCAGGTCATGATCTCACAGTTCCTGAGTTCAAGCCCCACATCGGGCTCACTGCTGTAAGCACAGAGCCCTCTTCAGATCTTCTGTCCCTCCCCCACTGATGCTCTTTCAAAAATAAGTAAAACATTTAAAAATTTATTGTAAATATATCTTTCTTTCAGCATCCTTTTTTTTTAATCTTGGGTCATCTAGTTTTCCAAAATGTGATGCTATGGGAAAAAATTTTACTTCATGCAGAGTGATAAAGGAGATTATTTTTATGAAGTTGAAAGTTCATGCCTTTTATCAATGAAGAAACGAACTAGTGTATGTGAGTGTATTGTCTGAGAATTTCATGACCTCTGTCCCATGGATCAGCATATAAAAGATGGAAAGATTCATCTCTTTTGTACAAAGCAAGTTTTTTTTTTTTTTTTTTTTTTCAGTAACCACTAGTTGACTTACTTTTGCAAGCATCTGGAGCAGAAAAAGGTCTCCGGAGGTCCCGGTAGAAGCCTGGCTTACATCGCTGGCAATGCTGACCTTCTGTGTTGTGCTGACAGTCATTGCAGACACCCCCACTACGATTACCTGATGCCTCCCACACCTTAATGTCAAAGTGACAGGCATCAGCATGCCCATTGCACTTGCAGGCTGAGGGGGGAAAAAGGCATGGGAGGAAACCAAATAATTAAAAATAAAACAACAGGTTCTCTAATATTCAGGCAGTTAAAAATAGGGTAAGCTGATTGCTAATTTTTTAATTCAAATATAATTAACATATAGTGTTATTTTTAAAAATTTATTTTTAGTTTTTTAAATAGTGCATATTTTCACAGTACATGCTCAAAACATATAAAGTATATAAAAGGCAGACAATGAGAACTCTAGTATCCCTATCCCTGTGTATCCTGTCCTCCCTATTTTTAACAGGTTACTACTTTTTTTTTCAGTTTCTTGTGTATCCTTCCAGTGTTTCTTTGTAATTTTTAATTAAAAAATAATTAAGTTTTGGGATATGCCTGAAAGTCAGCAAGGCATAGATCCATCTCCTTAGGCAGAGATGTTACTGTTTCCTTAGCAACTGGGGTTGACATTTATTGTGGAAAAACTATTTGAGTGGCTACCCATTTCCTCCCCCCTTTAATGGTAACACTTCACAATTTCTATTCCTGCTGCTTCCCAAGGACCAGAGTCATCACTGTGGGTCCCCTGACCATGCTTAGAAAACTCCACATTGTCAGGCATTATTTGAAAATGAAATTCATATTGCAGATACAGGTCTGAATTCATGCTCACTGAGAAGCCTAGAAGGAACCTTATGGGGACAGGGATTAGGAATTTGTCAGGTAGATTGATTTGTCTTTCATGAAGTACTATTCCTTAGCTATTGATGTACTGGTGAGTACAAGATAGTTTCCTATAGAAGCCTGAATTTTTTTTAGAGAAGAGACCCACATTGTTTCTTTTGTAACAATTTCTCTAAGTCATTTATAATATCAATAGCACCACGTGACAAGTCTCTGTGTTCTACAGGTCTTTAGATACGCAGTTGGTGTCTGTGGAAAGGACCAGGAATGGCACTCTAGGAATTTAGGAGAAATTCTTTAGATTCTTTTGATGAGTGATTTAGAATAAGAATGCAGACATTTTCGTGGACGTCAACCCGTGTTTGTGCTATTGTTTTTTCATTGTTTCCTTGATGTGTTGTTATGATATTTTGACCAGATTCATAATCTTTAAAAAGCATAATATAAGATAATTCAGGATTTATGCCTAGAGGAAATCCTTTACTTTTCCTAGAAACTAAATAAATCAATTATGATTCCAAATTATGTATGGGAAGAGACTTCCCACAATGTTACCCACGGTGCTTGCCTTTTAAATCCTTGTAAAATTGAAGTTTGTGAGTATAAACATTGTTATGGGCATGTGTATGTGTCTGAACATTTTGAACTGCAAAGAAAAAAATTGTTTTTATTCCCATATTTTTTACCCTTTTATCTAATCTTGAAACTCCCAAGTTAGCCTTGGTAATGTAGTCCAATTCTTGACTAACTGGCTTAATTTCAAATTTGATCTGTCATTTCAAGTATCATAAGTGAAAAGAAAGGCATTATGGCATTATTGAAAAAAAAGACACAAACATTTAATTTGGAGTCTGAAGAGCTGTGATCAAGTCCTGACAATCATTTACTAACTTTGGCAAGTTACTTAATCTTACTGAGCCTCAATTTCCTGATCTCTAAAATGGGATTAACACCATCTGCTTTATAGGTTTGTTTTGAGAACCAAACTGGAGATAGCTATTTTCATGGTTATAATTCAATATTTCAGCTGTGAGGGTAATTGTATGCCATAATCCTCCTGTTGCTCTTGTGTCTAGCTATGTTTTTATTATGTCAACTTCTCAAGAAGGGTGCTTAGATTCTGCAAAGCATCCAAGCATTGGGCAACACATTGTTGGTAAAACAGTCATATTGGCAACTTTGCAAGCAGCAATTGTTTCCAATGGTGGAGGTTTTAGTGGGCAGTGATATGGGCTATATTTGTGTAGGTTACAGTGCCTGTCATCTACCACTTTATATTGTATTTCTAGAGACCAAGGAGTCCAGAGATAAGTTTACTTTACAAAGAAGGCTTTTAGTCTTGTGGGCTTGGTACTCACTTCTGCACTCTTTAGGAGATCCTGTTTTGCCATCAGCTGCCTCCCAGGGGCGGTCATTGTATAATGGTGCACAGTGTTGGCAGTGGGTGCCTGCTGTGTTGTGCTTACACATACACTTCCCATGGACCTACAAACAAAAATAAATAAGAGCTGTGAGGCACAAACAATGCTGGGAAGGAATATTCTTCCCATAGTCTTATCTCATTGGTTGGCTTTAGCAATATGATATTCATACACTTCCCTAAAAAAGCCATCAAGGTGGGAGATCCTTTCTTTAGTTTGTCTTGTGATTAATTCAAAAGGTTACATAATATATTTTTCTTGGCTGTAAATTATGTGACCCTAATGAGCAATTCTTAGGTACTGGCTAGATATTTATTTAAATTTTTAATGCCTTAACATTTTTAAAATTCTTTACACAAGAGTACTACATCCTCACTATAGAAAATTTGGAAATCTGTAAATATGATTATCTCATATCATAATCATAATCGACATTTGAAGTTTATATTTCTAGTACTTTAAAATATAATTATATAATTCTTTTTTCATATAACAATATATTGACATCATCTTTCCATTTCATTAAATATTCTTGTACAACACACATTTTAATGGCTCCCTTGTATGGTGTACAACTTATTTTACCAATCACCTATTTTTGGTTAATTAGGTTTTTAATTATTTTTACATATATTTTAATTCTATAATGAATATCCTTGTAGCTAACTATTTGTGTACATCTTTGTTTGGAATGTGTTTTCTAGAAGTAAAATTGATCAATCAAAAATGTATATATTTTTGAGGCAGCTGGGTGGCTCAGTCAGTTGAGTGTCTGACTCTTGATTTCAGCTCAGGTCATGATCCCAGGATTGTGGGAGGAGCCCTGAGTTGGGCCCCACGCTGAGTGTGGAGCCTGTTTAGGACTCTCTCTCCCTCTGCTCATCTCTCCCATTTGTGTGCTCTCTCTCTCTAAAATAAAAATAAATAAATAAAATAAAAAACTTTGTGAAAAAACAGACATATATATGTGTGTGTGTGTGTGTGTATATATATATAGTTGTTTAAGACTTTGAATATATTTTGTCATAATTACCATAAAATTTTCTTTTCATCCTACAATTCAGAGTAGTCGAGGATTTATTAAAATAGTGTTTCTCACAGGGAGGAATACTTTAGTAGAATTCTTTAGGATCTGAGAGTTTTATGAGAATTTTAATATTTTTTGTATAATCTCACCAATAATTTCTAAAAATTAATATCTTGGATCATTTTGAATACTCCCTAGTAACTGTTGCCATGAATTCTAGTACCAACATGCACTTACTGACATGTGATGTCATGACTGTACAAATGAGAGTTTTGTAAAGTAGCTCAGAATGGGGTTTCCAAATTTGGATCTATATGGGTTTTTTTTCTTGAGAAACAGTAGAAAAGGTAAATTAGAATGAAAGTAATAAATTATACCAACCAGTCAACAAATATAACTACCAAAATAGGCAATATGTTAGGCAATGTTTGGTACACAAAGCATTACAAAACATAATATGTGTTTCAGAATAGTGTAATGTAGGTGGATAAAATATTTACATATAAAAATATTATAGATAAATAAGACAATAAATACCTAAGAAAACAAAATGATGTGAGAATTTAAAAGATGCAGAAGTCATCAGAGATTAGCAGTTGTGGGGGCTTTAGAAGGGGGTTGAATTTTAAGCTGGTCCTTAAACATGGGCAGTATTTCTGACAGGCAGAAGGGAAGAGACTTTCCAGGAAGAGGAAACAAAATGAATCAAGTTGTGGTGCTAGGAGGCTACGGAGAATCTCTGAACAAAGTTTATTTCAGTACAGCTAAAATATTTTGATGGCAATGATAAAGCAACTACTAAAAATTACATGAAATGACATGTACTTGGGGTGGGCAGAATCAAAATGAGTCCCTAGAGTTCAACAAATCTGGAAATAGCTACACCAATACATTGATGAACTATGCCTGACCTAATTTAACCCTAGAGTAAGTTGTGTTTTCTTACCCAGGAGCCCCTTTGTCTTTTAATTCTCTTAGTGCCTCTTCACTGGTAGAGGCATTCTGGATTATGCATTATCCAAGTGATATGATTACTACAGACATTATGCTCACAAAAAGTTCAAGGAATTATATAGGCATGGAGGACTGAAGACTCCTTGTGAATGATCTGTATGAAACCTACGTGTTATAGTCTGGAAAATTTAATAAATAATGATTTTGATGGCCATCTTGCTAAATTTCATTTCTTTGTATTATAATGTAAGTTTTTTTAGTTAATGAAAATTAATTATAGCTGCTCTTTTAGTTCTTAGGGATTAATTAAAGAATATATAACTTTTTTTAAGAGGGTGGGATTAGCTCTTTAGAGTATGATGATGCAAAAATTTTTGTTGATTTTCCTTATAGAAATGGAACTAGTGTTATAGATTCAATTTACTGATTTGGGTACTGGAAAGCCCAGTGTGAGCTGAGTTACAGTCACCTATTTTCTTGGGCTTCTCTTTGTGACTATCTCTGCTAGGAGCTGTTTACATGTGAAGTTCCATGGAGTTGTAAGATACATCTCCATTCACACATTCAGGTAAATTCTAAAGACAAATTTGCACTTCAATTTGGAATCTGTAGGAATTCAATTTTTACTGCTCTCTAAGAGTGTGGTCTTTTTATCCTAGCTCTTGGAAATCTGGTTTTTCATATATTCTGATAGAAATCCTCCAGTCTTACTGTTTTTATTAAATCTTTTAAATTCAACCTTCCTTAGTATGATGAAAAACAGAAACTCTTTATTATATAACTTTGGTGTGGTAAGATTCTCTAAAGGCTCTTAGTAAACCTGGACAGTTCTTTGTTTACTTGTGCTAGATGTTGATTTCAAGCAAAATGGAGTCTTTGGAAAAACTGAGAAAGAAAAATCTCTCAAAGTTGAAGAGTTTGGTAAAGTGAAGATACATAGCTGGCAGAAGTCGGTAGCATAATGAAAATAACGAGAAGAGTAGTTTTATAATTAACTCCCTAAGTTCTATAACCTATTTTTAAAAAATACTACACACAAAACATCTAGGATACAAATATTTAATGGCATTAGAGTCAGAATTCCTAGAATAAACCATCCCTAATTCACCACTGCTGTTATATGGAGTACTATCTGAGGGGGGCATTTTAGAAAATGTTAAGTCTAACTAACATAAATATGGTAAAGACCAACATCAACAAATGCGTAAAACTTCTTAGTCCTTGAGGCTGTGTCTTAAAGAACACATAGGATTTTCCTTAGAGACAAGGACAAGAAGATAAGAATCCCAAAGGAATATTCTAGAAAAAAAGTCAGTAAATAAAGAGGGCATGTGTTGGGGGATTGGTTCTATATAGATCATGAAGCACATTAAATATTAGCTTAGGATGCTGGAATTTACTCTGTAGGTACTGAAGATCTATGAAAATTTTTGTGTAAGGAAATGATTAAAAGGTATATTAAATACACTTCTTTTCTTCTTTAAAAAAAAAACTTTCTACCTCATTCTTATCTGTTGTGTTCTTTCTTCCCCTTCCTCTTTTACTATTTCTTATAGTGTGTGTGTGTGTGTGTGTATATATATACATATATATATATATGTATATATATATATATATATATATAGTCATTTTATACATATATATACAGTAAAACCTTGGTTTGAGAGCATAATTCGTTCCAGAAACATGCTTGTAATCCAAAGAACTTGTATATCAGAGCAACTTTCAAGAACCATTGGCTCAGTTGTGATCATGTGATGTTCGGCATCATGTACTACTCATACTGCAAGACATTGCTCGTTTATCAAGTTAAAATTTCTTAGAAATGTTTGCTCCTCTTGCAGAACACTCACAAAACAAGTTACTCACAATCCAAGGTTTTACTGTATATTTTTTTACCCCAGCTTATGCTTTCCAACAGTCAGTGGCACTCACAACTCACATATCTTTTCTGATAATGTTCAAAATTTTTCAAGGTTGTTAATTCTTATATTATTGCTTTTTAGCATCCTTTCTACTTTTAAACAACCACTTACTAAGTACTATATAAAGATAGATACTACAAAGTATTGTTCATTCTCTTTGGAGGAACCAAACTATCATTATAGGTCAATTTATCAGGTTTGATCTTGGAATGCCCCAGACTTATAAGTAATTTCACCCAGCTGATAGGTTAGCCCTGGCCCACAAATTCCAGGCCTCAGGAGGCCACAGACATATAGGGAAACCTCATCAAACATTCACATGTATTACAAGATAATGGGGGCAGGTCAATTCCCTCTGGAGTAAGGATTTCAGAGCATTCCCTTGCTCCCACATGCTGAGAATTGGGATGAACCTCCCAGGGTCTGAAAAATGCCAGCTTAGCAAATTTTTCTGCACACAGAAAAATTCAAGGAGCTGTCATTTTGAGAATTACCAAAAATAGCTGTAAATCATTACCTAGACCATCTGAAACAAGAAGTCCTTCCTCAGCAATACAACTGTTACTGTTCAAGCTTGAAAGATCACCCACTATTTGATGCTTGTGAAAAATGTGCAAGTAAAACTAGGTCTTTATTGAAAGAAAAGAAAAAAACCAAAAAGGAATCTTTAGTAACAAGTTAAACATGGCTCTTGTTTGGTCACAAACATGAATTAGATAAAGGGCAGGAAAATGGGATTATGTACTTAAGGTTTAGTTGAAGAAGAGTGATGTCTGGCTGTCTAATTGGAAAAGGAGAAATTGACTTTAATAAATTTATAACTCCTAATTATATAAGAAATATTCCTTGGCATTTTGGATATTCTATGCATTTCATAACTTCCTCCCTTATACTAAGTACTTTATTCTATTAATGTCAAAATTTTTTCTACTGGGACGCCTGGGTGGTTCAGTCAGTTAAGCATCCAACTCTTTATTTCAGCTCAGGTTATGATCCCAAGGATCGAGCCCCACTGTTAGTGCAGAGCCTGCTTGGGGTTCTTTCTCTCCTTCTCTCTCTGCCCCTTCCTCATGTTCTCTCTCTCTTAAAGAAAATAAACATTAAAAAATTTCCTACTTGTATCTAATGTTACTTATTTGTTACTAATATTAATCTATTTGCAAGTAATTTTTAGCATACTTATAGGGAAGGACTCATGCAAACTTTGAACCAGTAATTTGAGCAATTATTGGAACAGAATGCTCATTTGTAGCTATGCACTTCAGTGACAAATATATAGTAGAGCCGAAAAGATAAGGAGAGAAAATACAGTTTCTACATATTTGAGGCTCAAAATATAGGAATCTGGGTGGGGGCAAAATGAGGAAATTATTATCTTTCAAATCCATCCCTATAAGACAGATAGTCTTGCTTAGAAAAGCTGCTTCTTCCTTGTTGCTTTTGAGGCAGAAAGCCTTCTAGTAGTCTGCAGCCATGGAATTGAGGAAGTTGGCCATAGCAAGAGGTTGTGAGAATTGGATGACTGGTAGTGTCAGGCAAATAGGCTGGACCATCACTTATCAAGATGTCGTAAAACATTTAAACATTAGATGGGAGATTGCCTTAGGCAACTTTTAGGGTCCTACCAGACTAAGGGTTCTATGATTTTTAAAAAAAAAATTTTTTTTTAACGTTTATTTATTTTTGAGACAGAGAGAGACAGAGCATGAACGGGGGAAGGTCAGAGAGAGAGGGAGACACAGAATGAGAAGCAGGCTCCAGGCTCTGAGCTCTGAGCCATCAGCCCAGAGCCCAACGCGGGGCTCGAACTCATCACAGACCGCGAGATCGTGACCTGAGCTGAAGTCGGACGCTTAACCGACTGAGCCACCCAGGCGCCCCATGGGTTCTGTGATTTTAAGGCCTGCTTCTCTGTGTTCAGAATACTGAACTACTAAAGAAGACTCATGTGGCTGGGTCTTATTATCTCACCAATGCAGAACATTTCCAGATCATCTGAAAACCAAACAAGGAAGAGCAAAGAAAGTATGTATGTCTTCATTCCTGCAGCACTTCTTGTGACACAAAGGAAAAGGTAAATAAATGTTAATAATCTCTGAAGACAGACTTTCATTTGTTGATACTGACTATACCTAAGCTAACATAAATTCTGTTCTTTTTTATTTTTCTCCTCCTGTTCTCCTCCCCTGCCTCATTTCCCCCATTGCTTGTGACTAAAGATATCATAGACTAAATATCATCCTAGCTCCTGCCTTTTAAATAAAGATATATTTCATCATCTAGTGATGCTTACTACAGACATTCACCATAATGGAAATTACCAAAGCAAAAAATCAATCTGGTTAATTCTTTAGAGGACTCATATTAATTGAATTCTTTTAGGAATGCCTGATAAAATTTGCTTCCCAACTGCTTTCCAAGAAAGAAAGGAACAGCTGTTGTTCGTGTCCTGCTAAAAATTACAATGAAAGTTAGTGGGGGGGAGGGGAGGAGACTTTACAGCTAAGTATTCAGAAATTCTTGAATTTCATAAATTAAGTAATTTCCTTGTGCTATTGTGCCATTATTGTTTACATATACATGATTTTATTTTCATTTTTACCATTCAGTTTTGAATTTTGATGGAAAAATGAGTCTTCTATTATACTGTCATTGGAACTTTAAAAAATGTTTGTGAAAAGAGAATGCAAACAGTGCCTACTCTATGAACCAAAGGAAAATGCCCACTTAAAGGCAGCTGCAGCAATTCATGGATCTCCATTTAGCTATGACAAATGATTTAGAAGTGGAATAATGCTATGCAGCAATTTAAGACAAAATGTGAAGGCAAAAACTGATTAATTTATAAAGAGATAGTATGTCCCTTTTAAAGAAAAGGATTAACTTTGAAAAGAATGAACTTCTTATGCATGAAAAGAGATAAATTCTAATAATGGGCTAGCCTGTTAGAACCTGCTCCTCTAATACAGGACAAAAACATGGGCAACAATGCTACAGCACAAACCTTTGAATAGAGAGTATTGTCAGGAAACATGTCTTTTCATTAACAAATAAAATATTCCTTTTCCCCATTAAAGGTTTGCATGTTTTAATTTAACAGAAGATGTGGGAGTTCTATGGTGAATATGAAGCATAATAATTGAATTTGGTGGAAAAGGGGGCTTGAAACATTCTGTCAGAATGGGGCAAAAGAGGTTGAAGGCTGGTTCCAAACCCTTGCCCAATAATACATATAGCAAGAATGCAACGAATTGAAAAAGTTTTACAAGGGCACCTTTTGGGATGAGCACTGGGTGTTGTATGGAAACCAATTTGACAATAAATTTCATATATTGAAAAAAAAATACAAAAAAAAAAAGAAAAAGTTTTACAATCTATTCATTGGTCCAAAGTTGGACACTAGAGAAAACAGCTCTTGTGAGAAAGTATGGGTAACAAAATAAAGATAGGTATAGAGCAGAAAAAAATACGTTTAAAGAATGAAAATTGGCCAGTACTTTGAGACTTCTCTCTTTTCAGTTAGTCAGTTGCCTGCAATTCTTAGCTTTTAAATGGGGTTGTAGGTCCAGGAGCCCATAACCATGTACTTATGCTCAGAAGGGGCAAATCCTTAAGTATTAGTAACAAACATATCAGCTGGGATTATAACCATTGGTTCTCAATCCCAGAACTGGACTCAGAGTTGCCTAGATAGAGAACGAACTGGCTTCCTGATGGAGAGAAAGGGAATGTCTTAAGGGAAGGAGCTAAAGACAAACTATGCCTATATTCACTATCTTGCCAAGAATCTTGTTCTGGCTGATAGAACTGGAAAAAAGCATGAATGGAGCCAATGTAATTTCGCAAGAAAATTGCATTTAGTACACTGCATGGTAATCATGTGTTTATCTGCCTCTCTCCACTAGATTGTAAGCCCTTGCAGGAAAAGAACCAGTGGGTTAAATTTCTTTGAATCTCTAGTAACTGGCATAGAATATGTTTTCAATAAATATGTGTTAATTTTTTCCATTCAGGAAATATATTTTAAGGGCACATTGAGAACCTTAGTTATTGAATTTACTTCCATTTCATAAACTTGCCAAGAAAAGCAGGGTACCAATTATGCATTTAAAGTAGGAATGGGAAGGGGCACCTGGGTTGCTCAGTCAGTTAAGCGTTCGGCTTCAGCTCAGGTCATAATCTGTGCTGACAGCTCAGAGCCTGAAGCCTGCTTCAGATCCTGTGTCTCCCTCTCTCTCTGCCCCTCCCCCCACTCTTTCTCTGTCTCTCTTTCTCTCTCTCTCTCTCTCTCTCTCCCCCAACTCAAAAAAATAAACATTAAAAAAAAACATTTAAAGTGGGAACGGGATACTTTCAGTTGTTTGTCACAAAACAGTATTTTGTGTAGAGTAGGATTGAAACACATTCAGGTTTGTCTAGAGTGCTTCCTATAAGGTATATGGTAGTTCACAACTGGGCAAGGCATGTTCGTAAATATGTTTTTATCACTAGTAGTCATCAATAGTTGCTCTGGGAGATTAGTAAGCTTAAGGAACATGGGTCATTCATGGAGAGTAATAACAATAATGATGATGAGGATAAATAATAACAAGATAATAACAACAATAGTAGTAGTGGAAGATAATAACAATAATGATGAGGAGGATAAATAATAACAAGATAATAACAATAGTAGTAGTAGAAGCTAATATTGAGTAGCACTATGTACTGGGCACTGCTCTGGTTCATTATATAAGCATTAACTCAATGGATGTACACAAGAACCCTATAAGGTGAGTACAATTATCATTGCCATTTCACAAAGGAAACTGAAGTTTGAAGAGTTTAGATGACTTGCCTAAGGTTACAAAAGCCAGGAAGTGGTGGAGCTGTTGTATTTGAATTCTGGCAGTCCGTTATGAGTCTTCATCTTAATCCCTAACCTATGCTAGGATAAAACCCTGGGGAATAGGATTTTGAGAGATCTGCTTTGGCCAAGTCCCTTGAGGGTGTTACCTAAATAAAATAGCTGTGTTCCAGGGCGCGCCTGGGTGGCTCAGTCGGTGTCCAACTTCAGCTCTGGTCGTGAACTTGCGGTTTGTGAGTTTGAGCCCCACAACAGGCTCTGTGCTGACAGCTCAGAGCCTGGAGCCTGCTTCAGAGTCTGTGTCTTCCATTCTCTCTGCCCCTCCCCTGCTCATGCTCTGTCTCTCTCTGTCTCTCAAAAATAAATAAATGTTAAAAAAAAATTAAAAACATAAAATAAAATAGCTGTGTTCCAAATCAATTTGTCCTTGAAGAGCTCTTCAGGACAGAAGCTGTTTTGGACTCAAAGTGAGCCATTTCATGGGTGTTCTGGCCTTGAGTGGATTATTAGTCCTATTCCTCTGGGAGAAGCCTCGCAGTTTTGGAGATAGGGGAATACAGGAAGATTGGCCCCCCATTTCCCTCACCTGGCTTGAAAAAGTTTAGGGTACGTTGAGATGGAGAATACTTTTAAAATCTCCTTGGTTCAATGTAAAACCTATCTGAGCACTGAAAATTCTGATGCCTCCTAGGGGCATCTCTGAGCCACTGCAAGTTTTACTTATCAAACTCCAGTGAATAAATTTACAAATGGAGATGATAACAGGAATGTAAATGAAGTCTAATTAAACATTTGCTCTTTGTGGATAGCACCTCTTTTATGTTATTTACTCTATTAGATGTGATGTGGTAGGGATAGTAATAACACATAGTGTGATGGTTTTTATAGTCAGTATTAATTTAGGTTATGGAGAATGGTGAAGGAGAACACTGCATAACCTGATTCAGATACATTTTGAGATTCAGGTTGCTGGGTTATTTCCATTTTTTCATGTACAAAATTCCATAAGCCCCCAAACTGTGATTTGTATATCTAAGTGGCAGTTTATTTGTGCCATTGTGCATGCTCTTTAGCATAAAAAATCAGGAGTATTCAGAAACATACATATAAGACACATAAAATTTCCAAATGCTACCAACTTTGTGTACCCCAAATTATGGGCATTTATTCCAAGATTACTCAAAGATGTGGTTCAGCAGATCCTTTTTAAATAGTATTACAGCTAGAACTAAGAACTAAAAATCAAGTTTTGTGGGTTATCTTTCAACGTACCAAGACAAAAGAAAGCAAAAAAAACCCAAAAAACAAAAAAACAAAAACAACAACAACAACAACAACAACAAAACCAACCTCCCCAAACCTACCTATCTGCATAAAAGAATGCAGAAACTGCTTCAGGGCAGAGAAAAGCATAATCTGGGTCTTTCAAATAAATTGCAAAACACTTTTGTATTTAAAAATATTGCTAATAAAGTAACCTCATTTTAAAAGCCAAGTGAAAGAAGGTCTTAAAATATTCCCATTGTTTTAAAATGTACTATTGTTACAATAGTGTTTTGTTTTGTTGTAAGTGAGCACTTTAGTTTAAATTTTGGGTCCTTGAGTAATTTTAGGTAGGATTCTCTCTCACCTTTCTGAGTAATGCTTTTCTAGAACAAAGAGAAAAATCTCTTCTTTTTGCAAGTCCAGGGATAGGGACTACTTTTCTTTATTTCCAGGGGCTTAAGAGCTCTTCAGGACAGAGGCTGGTTTGGACTCAAAGTGAGTCATTTCATGGGTGTCCTGGCCTTTAGTGGATTATTAGTCCTATTCCTCTGGGAGAAGCCTCCCATCTTTAAAGGTATCATCTTTTGAGAAAGATGCTTTGCATCTATTTGTAAGTATATTCAATATTCTTTGTCTTTGTATGTATGGTTCCTTGAATTTTCCTTTGAACAAGTTGTAACGTCTTCATTAATTAATGAGTTAAATAAAATTGTTGACCTATGTTTATTTTATATCTGTATGAGAGTCATGGCTTCACTTTTGAAAAACTCACCCTTTAACACTGCCATTTCTTATCCCACATGTGTTCATCTATCCTCAAGTTCTTCTGTCAAGACTGCTTAAGCATGTACTTCTAAAAGTGGAATTTCAACTTGCTTTGTATAGCTAAATGGGTTTTGAATGTCTTATATTTTCAAAAGATTAATTCTACTAGCTTCCTCTTTTCAGTATCATCAGGTACTTTATCTTTCCTCTGGGGACTGTAATAAATATTTCTGCCTTAAAATTACAAATAGCATTGAACTAAATATTGTGATGCCCAGGAGGCTTATGAAGATTACATTTAGATAAGATCATTCTATTGTGTACGTATGCAATTTTTTCCCCACCATTACTTCATTGCATAGAACTGTTTATTCTCTGTTTCCAATGGATTTTAAGAATTACTTCTGACTACTGGGCTTTGAAAAATGATGTCTAATAGACATGTTTATTTGGATAAATCCTATAAGTGAACAGAGCTAGATTATATGCATAATTTGGTTTGAGATTTGCATGTATACAATGACAATAAAGTCAGACACTATGATTTTAAGACATTTATTTCAGTGTATCTAAGGCTTTCTTGCCTTATAATATCAAATTAGCTTCTCTATAACAGCCACAATTTGTTCAGCTGTAAGATATAGAACAAGAGAAGATTGGCAAATATTATTAGATTCTTGCTATACTTCTTGTCCTTAGGCAAAGTTTGAGTTTTCTATAAAACTGTATGAGAAACTATATCAGTGTATAGCTAAGTAATTTGAAATTTCTTTCAAGCCAAATTGCTATCTGGTCACTGTATTAGGTTTCTAGGATGGTTGTTACATAGCCATTTGAGCCACTTCATCTCTGTTCTTCATTTGATCTTAGTTAAGTCTTGTTTTTGTAACTTCACTTTGCACTTGTCTTTATACACTGAAACTTTCCCAAGGTGACAATGCAAATCAGTGATAAGATAGGGAACAGATGGGAATGCAAGGTGGTGCAGCCACTCTGGAAAACAGTATGGAGGTTCCTCAAAAAACTAAAAATGGAACTACCCTACGACCCAGCAATTGCACTACTAGGCATTTATCCACGCGATACAGGTGTGCTGTTTCGAAGGGACACATGCACCCCCATGTTTATAGCAGCACTATCAACAGTAGCCAAAGTATGGAAAGAGCCCAAATGTCCATTGATGGATGAATGGATAAAGATGTGGTATATCTATACAATGGAGTATTACTTAGAATCAAAAAGAATGAAATCTTGCCATTTGCAACTACATGGATGGAACTGGAGGGTATTATGCTAAGTGAAATTAGAGAAAAAAATCATATGACTTCACTCATATGAGGACTTTAAGAGACAAAACAGATGAACATATGGGAAGGGAACCAAAAATAATATAAAAATGGGCAGAGGACAAAACAGAAGAGACTCATAAATATGGAGAACAAACCAAGTGTTACGGGGGGGGGGGGGTGTGGGAGGGGGGATGGGCTAAACGGGTAAGGGGCACTAAGGAATCTACTCCTGAAATCATTGTAACACTATATGCTAACTAATTTGGATGTAAATTAAAAAATAATAATAATAAAATAAAAAAAAATACAGGGGACAGAACTCCCAAGACAGTCCTAAAATATTAGAGGCTCCATCTTAGAACAGTGATGTAATCATGAGGATTCTTTTCCTTCCCACCAACACCTAAAATAACTTCTCATGATAAACTCTTTGAGGGGAAAAGGGATATCACTTCCAATTTCTTAGTACCTATTTAATTTTAATAATTTTAGAAAAAGATGGTGGAATTAACAATAATAACTTCTAATATGCTGTTAAAACTATTAACACATAACTATGAGACAAGAACCTGGGAAATTAAGTGAAGGTCAAAACTAGTAGAACTCTTTGTAAGTAACTTATCTGTCAAGCAGTGTTTGACATGAGAATGAAGGAAGGATTTGTGAGGATTTATTCAATGTCTTTTTGGATTTAGATGGTTTTTATAATTAGTTGGGGGCCAGGTAAATTCTATTAGAAATGCTGTGGGGGATTAATAAGTACTTTTCATCCCATTGACGTTCACTTGCTCAATGTGTTCACATAGCTTCTGGTTATATAAAGGAAAATTCCTTGTCACAGACTATTTTGCATTTTCTTACAAAGTTTTTTTTTTCTTTTTTTTTTAATTTAATTCACTCTAGTTCACATTTCCCACTGTTTTCCTTCTTTCTTGACAGCTCTGTTTGACTGTCACTCAGTATTCTATACAGTACAGAGGGTGTTACAAAAGTTGACTTGTTTAAGATAAATGAGCCCCTGATTGTTGTACAAGAAGCCAGTTGCTAGAGCATGTTTTCTTCCATAGTCTTTTGCTGTTGAATTAATTAATTCATTCAGATGCTTCTTTTCATATTGGAAAAGTGCTTATTTCTAGGTGAATCTTATAAAATGTAGTTTCATTATTGAGTATTCTCATATAAAAAATTATGCTTGTTTGGCAACTCTGTCAGAATGCAGAGTCATTAAAGAAACCTGTGATCATCTGTATATGGCCAGAAACGATAGCCACAGCATTTAGAAGAATTAGTTTTCTTTAATACCCACCCATTCAAAGCTATTGCTTTTAAAAACAGTCAGCTTAATGACCAATACTTTAAAAGAAATTCTGCAAAATTCCTATGTAACCAGCCATGGATTTTTTTCGTTTGTGTTTAGCTATTAATTTTTCTTATTATAATTATATTCATGTGACATAAAATTTATCATTTTAACCATTTTTAAAGTATACAATTCAGTGGTCTTTAGTATATCAAAATGTTGTGCAGTAATTACCATCGTCTAATTCCAGAGCATTTTCATCACACACCAAATAAACCTCATGCCCATTAAACAGTCACTCCCCATTTCTCCCTGACTCCTGGCAACCATTACTGTCCTTATGGATATGCCTATTCTGGACATTTCATACAAAAGGCATAATGCAATATGTGGTCTTTCGTGGTCTTGCTTCTTTCACTTAGCATCTTTTCAAGGTTCATTCATGCTGTAGCATCAGTACTTCATTCCTTTTTATGGTTGAATAATACTCCTTTTTAAAAAAATACATAGCTTTCTTTGTGTGTGTGTATTTATTTGTTTGTTTGCTTATTATGTTTAATGTTTTTATTTAAATTCTAGTTAGTTAACATATAGTGTAATATTAGTTTCAGGAGTAGAATTTAGTAATTTATCACTTAATCACCCATTTAGCCCATCCCCCTACCCACCTCCCCTCCAGCAACTCAGTTTGTTCTCTATAGTTTAGAGTTTCTTTTATGGTTTGCCTCTCTTTTTCCTTTCTCCTATGTTCATCTGTTTTGTTTCTTAAATTCCACATATGAGTGAAATCGTAGATTTGTCTTTCTCTGAATGACTTATTTAACTTGGCATAATATACTCTAGCTCGAGCCACATCATTGCAAATGGTAAGATTTCATTCTTTTTTGGGGCTAAGTAATATTCCATTATATATCCATTCTTTATCCATTTATCAGTCTGAACATTTGGGCTCCTTCCATAATTTCACTATTTTTGATAAGGTAATATTCCATTGTACAGATAAACCACGTTTTGTTTATTCATCAGTTGAAGGATATTAGGGTTGTTTCCACTTTTTGGCTATTATAAATAATGCTGCTATGAATATTCATGTCCACAGTTTTATGTAGATATATGTTTTCAATTCACTTGGGTATACACCGAGGAGCAAATTCCTGGGTCATATGGTAACTCTATGTTAAACATTTTGAGGAACTGCCAGACTGTCTTCCACAGCAGCAGCAGCTGCATTTTACATTCTCATCAGCCATGTATTAGTGTTCCAAATTTCTCTATATCCTAGTCAACATTTATTACTATCTATCTTTTTTATTATAGTCATCCTAGTGAGTGTGAAGTGGTATCTCATTGTGGTTTTGATTTGCATTTCCCTAGTGACTAAGGATGTTGAGCATCTTTTCATGTGCTAATTGTCCATTTGCATATCTTCCTAAGAGAAATGTGTATTCAAACCTTGCCAATTTTTAAGTTAGGTTATTTGTCTTTTTATTTTTGAGTCATAAGACCTATTCATATATTCTAGATATTAGACTCTTATCAGATATATATGATTTGCAAATATTTTCTCCCATTGTGTGGATTGTCTCTTCATTTTTTTTTCTTTTAGACATTAAAAATTTATTTGAAATCTTTCTGCTTGAAATATGGTTGTTTCTCATACAGTCATCTTTCCTTTTTTTTTTTTAAGTTTTTATTTTAATTCCAGTATAGTTAACATATGGTGTCATTTTAGTTTCAGATGTATAATATAGTGATTCAACAGTTGCATACATCACTTGGTGCTCTTCACAACGAGTGCACCCTTAATTCCCATCACCTATTTCACCCGTTCCCCCATCTGGTAACCATCAGTTTGTTCTCTATGGTTAAGAATCTGTTTCTTGGTTTGTCTCTCTCTTTTCTCGTTGCTCATTTGTTTTGTTTCTTAAATTCCACATATGAGTGAAATCATATGGTATTTGTCTTTCTCTGATTGACTTATTTCACTTAGCATAATACATTCTGGCTCCATCCACATCGTTGCAAACGGCAAGATTTCATTCTTTTTTATGGCTGAATATTTCATTGTATATATATATATGCCACATCTTCTTTATCCATTCTTCTATCAGTGGACACTTGGACTGCTTCCAGATCTTGGCTATTGTAAATAATACTGCTATAAACATAGGGGTGCATGTATCTCTCTGAATTAGTGTTTTTATATTTTGGGGGGTAAATACCCAGTAGTGCCATTGCTGGATAGTAGGGTAGTTCTATTTTTAACTTTTTGAGGAACCTCCATACTGTTTTCCAGAATGGCTGCACCAGTTTGCATTCCCACCAGCAGGGCCAGAGGGTTCCTTTTTCACCACATCCTCACCAACACCTGTTGATTTTAACCATTGTGATAGGTATGCAGTGATATCTCAGTGTGATTTTGATTTGCATTTCCCTGATGATGAGTGATGTTGAGCATCTTTTCGTGTGTTTATTTGCCATCTGTTTGTTTTCTTTGGAGAAATGTCTGTTAATATCTTTTGCCCATTTTCAAATTGGGTTATTTGTGTTTGGGGAGTTGAGTTGTATAAGTTCTTTATATATTTTGGATACTCATCCTTTATTGGATATGTCATTTGCAAATATCTTCTCCCATTCTGTAGATTGCCTTTTAGAGTTCTTGTTTCCTTCACTGTACATAAGCTTTTTATTTTGATGTAGTCCTAATAGTTTGTTTTTGCATTTGTTTCCCTTGTCCCATGGGACCTATTTAGAAAAAAAGTTGCTACATTTGATGCCAGAGAAGTTACTGCCTGTGCTCTCTTCTAGGATTTTTATGGTTTCAGGTCTCACATTTAGGTCTTTAATCCATTTTGAATTTATTTTTGTGTATGATGTGAGAAAGTGGTCCAGTTTCATTCTTTTCCATGTTACTGTCCAGTTTTCCTAACACCATTTATTGAAGAGACTCTCTTTCCCATTGTATATTCATTCTTCTTTTGTCAAAGATTAATTGACCATATAATTATGGGTTTATTTCTAGGTTTTTTATTCTGTTCTATTGATCTATGTGTCTATTTTTGTGCCAGTACCATACTGTTTTGATTATTACAGCTTTGTAGGATAACTTGAAGTCTGGAATTGTGATGCCTCTGGTTTTACTTTTCTTTTTCAAGATTGCTCTGGCTATTCAGGGTCTTTTGTGGTTCCATACAATTTTAGGATGATTTGTTGTAGTTCTGTGAAAAAATTAATTTGTTAATTTTCATGATTTGTTGTAGTTCTGTGAAAATTAATTCTGCATTAAATGTGTAGATTGCTTTGGGTAGCATAGACATTTTAACGTATATTTGTTCTTCCAGTCCATGAGCATGGAAGTCTTTCCATTTCTTTGTGTTGTCTTCAATTTCTTTTATCAGTGTTTTATCATTTTCAGGGTACAGTCTTTTCACCTCTTTGGTTAGGTTTATTCCTAAATATGTTATTATCTTCGGTATAATTGCAAATGGAATTGTTTGCCAAGTTTCTCTTTTGGCAGCTTTATTATTGGCGTGTAGAAAAGCAACAGATTTCTGTACATTGATTTTGAATACTATGACTTCACTGAATTCATTTATTGGTTCTAGCAGTTTTTTGGTGGAGTCTTCTGGGTTTTCTATATAAAGTATCGTGTCATCTGCAAATAGTGAAAGTTTGACATCTTCTTTCCAATTTGTTGTCTGATTGCTGTGGCTATGATTTCAGGTACTATATTGAGTAAAAGTGGTGAGAGTGGACATCCTTGTCATGTTCCTGACCTTACAGGAAAAGCTCTCAGTTTTTCCCTATGAAGTACGATGTTAGCTGTGGGTTTTCATATATGGCCTTTATTATGTTGAGATATGTCCCTCTAAACTACTTTATTGAGGGGTTTTATCATGAATAGATATTGTACTTTGTCAAATGCTTTTTCTGCATCTACTGAAATGATCATATGTTTCTTATCCTTTCTCTTACTGATGTGATGTATCACGTTGATTGATTTGTGAATATTGAACCACCCTTGAAACCCAGGAATAAATCCCACTTGATCATGGTGAATGACTTTTTAAAATGTATTGTTGGATTCAGTTTGCTAGTATTTTGTTGAAGATTTTTGCATCTATATTCATCAGGGATGTTGGCCTGTAGCACTCTCTCTCTCTCTCTCTCTCTCTCTCTCTCTGTGGTATCTTATGGTAATGCTTGCCTCATAAATGAATTTGAAAGTTTTTCTTCTTTTTGTATTTTCTGGACTAGTTTGAGAAGAATAGGTATTAATTCTTCTTTAAATGTTTGGTAGAATTTGCCTATGAAGACATCTGGTCTTGGATTTTCATAGGTTGGGACTTTTTTTTTTTATCACTGATTCAATTTCTTTGCTGGTAATCAGTCTCTTCAAATTTTCTATTTCTTTTTGTTTCAGTTTTGGTAGGTTACATGTTTCTAGGAATTTATCCATTTCTTCTAGATTGTCCAATTTCTTGGCATATAGTTTTTCATATTTTCTTATAATTGTTTGTACTTCTGTGGTGTTGATTGTTATTTCTCCTCTCTCACTTGTAATTTTATTTATTTGGGTCCTTTCCCTTCTTCTCTTTAAAAAAATTTTTTTTAATGTTTATTTTTGAGAGAGAGAGAGAGCACGAGCAGAGGAGGGGCAGAGGGAGAGGAAGACACAGAAATCTGAAGCAGGCTCCAGGCTCTGAGCTGTAAGCACAGAGCCCAACATGGGACTTGAACTCATGAACCATGACATCATGACCTGAGCCAAAGTTGGACACTTAACTGACTGAGCCACCCAGGTGCCCCACTCTCTCTTTTTCTTGATAGGTCTTATCAATTTATTGACTTTTTCCAAAGAACCAGCTCCTGGTTTCATTGATCTATTCTATTGTCCATTGTTTTCCTGGTTTCTGTATCATTTATTTCTGCTCTAATGGTAATTATTTCATTCCTCTTGCTCGTTTCGGGTTTTGTTTGTTCTTCTTTTTCTAGCCCCTTTAGGTGTAAGGTCAGATTGTTTATTTGATATTTTCTTATTTCTTGAGGTAGGCCTGTATTGCTATAAACTTCCCTCTTAGAACCACTTTTGACGCATCCCAAGTTTTGAAGCATTGAGTTTTCATTTTTGGTTCCATGTATTTTTTATTTCTTTTATTTCCTGGTTGACCCTTCCATTGTTTAGTGGCATGTTATGTAACCTCCATGTATTTGTGGACTTCCTAGATATTTTCTTATGGTTGACTTCTAATTTTATAGTGCTGTGGTCAGAAAAAGTGCATGTTATGACTTCGATTTTCTTGAATTTGTTGAGGTTTGTTTTGTGGCAAAATATATGATCCATTCTGGAGAATTCTCATGTGCACTTCAAAAGAATGTGTATTCTGCTGCTGTAGAATGCTGTAGAATATTCTGAACATCTCTTAATCTGTCTGGTCCAATATGTCATACAAAGCCATTGTTTCCTTATTGATTTTCCATTTAGATGATCTGTCCATTGATATAAGTGGGTGTTAAAGTCCCCTTCTATTGGGGCATCTGGATGGCTCAGTTGGTTAAGTGTCAGACTTTGGCTCAGGTCATGATCTCATGGTTCACGAGCTCGAGCCCCACATCAGGCTCTGTGCTGACAGCATGGAGCCTGGATCTCACTTTGAGTTCGGTGCCTCCCTCTTTCTCTGCCCCTCCCCCACTCACACTCTGTCTCTGTATCTCAAAAATAAACATTAAAAATTAAAAAAATTTAAAAATAAATAAATAAATAAATAAAGTCCCCTACTATTGTATTATTACCGGTTAGGTCCTTTATGTTTGTTATTAACTGTTTTAGGCATTTGATGCCTCCATGTTGGGTGGAGGCCAACTGTTATATCTTCTTGTCTTGTCTTGTCTTGTATTGTCTTCTATATCTTCTTGTATTGTCCCTTTTATATTATATAGTGTCCTTTTTTGTTAATAGTCTTTGTTTTAAAGTCTATTTTGTCTGATATAAGTATTGTTACTCCACCTTTCTTTTGACATCCATTTGCAAGATCAATGTTTTTATATCCCCTCATTTTCAATCTGCAGGTATCTTTAGGTCTAAAATGAGTCTCTTGTAGGCTGTATGTAGATGGTTCCTTTTTTTTTTTTTTTAAATACATTCTGTCACCTTGGCTTTGATTGGAGCATTTAGTCCATTTACATTCAAAGTAATTATTGATAACTATGTATTTATTGCCATTTTATTACTTGTTTTGTGGTCACTTCTGAAGATTTTCTCTGATTCTTTCTTGTCTTTCTCTCTTTCATGGTTTGCTGGTTTTCTTTAGTCATATATTTGGATTTCTTTTCCTTTATTTATTTGCATTTGTATTAGTGGTTTTTATTGTGGTTATCATTAGGTTTGTATACAATATCTTTTGCATATAGCAGTCTATATTAAGTTGGTGGTCATTTAATTTTGAATCCATTCTTCACTCCTCTCCTCATTTTTAGGTATATTTTATTATATTTTACATCCTTTTATTTTGTGAGTTCCTTGACTGATTTTTTAAGAAATATTTATTCTTATTCCTTATGTGTTTCCTACCCTCATACTGTCACTTTTGATCTTTCCTTTCCACTCACAGAGTCCCCTTTAATATTTTTTGCTGGGTTGGTTTAGTGGTCATAAACTCCTTTAGGTTTTTTTGTTTTTGTTTTTGTTTTGTCTAGGAAACTCTTTATTTCTCCTTCTATTCTGAATGATAGCCTTGCTGGACACAGTATTCTTGGCTGTAAATTTTTTCCATTCAGCACTTTGAATATATCATGCCAGTCTCTTCTGGCTTGGAAAGCTTCAGCTGAAAAATCCACTGATAGCCTTTTGGGGTTTCCCTTGTATGTTACTGTCTTCTTTGGTCTTGCTGCTTTAAAGATTTTTTTCTTTATCACTATGTTTTGCTATTTTAATTACAATACACCTTGGTATGGATCTGTCTTTGTTGATTTTGCTGAGGGTTCCCCGTGCCTCCTGAATCTGGATTTCTGTTTCCTTCCCCAGACTAGGGAAGTTTTCAGTTACTATTTCTTCAAAAAATTTTTTTGCCCCTTTTCTCTCTCTTCTTCTGGGACTCCTATAATACAAACGTTATTACATTTGATGGAGTCACTGAGTTCTTTAAGTATATTCTCATTTTGCATAATTCTTTTTGCTCTCTTTCGTTCAGTTTGATTACTTTCCCTTACTTTGTCTTCTAGGTCATTAATTCGTTTTTCTGCTTCTTCTAGCCTACTGTTCATTCCATCAAATGTTTCTGACTTTGTCTATTGAGCTATTTATTTATACTATGTTATTCCTTATCTCTGTGTTAAGGGTCTCACTGGTGTTTTCCACTCTTTTCTCAAGTTCAGTGAGTATCTTTATGGTCATTACTTTAAATTCTGTATAAGGCATGTTACTTATATCTGTTTCACTTAGATCTCTGGCCATGGCCTTTTCCTATTCTTTCATTTGAGACAAATTCCTTTGTTTTCTTATTTTGTCTGAGTCTCTGTGCCTGCTTCTCTGTGTTAGAAAAGCCAGCTATGTCTCCTCTTCTTGACCTTATGAAGAAGAGGTTCTGTAGTGCCCTATCTCCCAGGTCTGTCACTTCAGGGAGTATCTCCGATGTGTGCTCTGCTGTTGTGTTCTGGCCACTTTATCCTTCAGGCCAGTTGTCTGCAGAGTCTCTCTTTGCCTGTTGTGGTCAGTGTTTGATCCCTGGCCTGAATGTGGTGGATTTTAACTAGATGTGCTCTGGTCTGCTTGTGAAATGAGATCTATTACCACTGCAGCAGGAACCTGCAAAATTCCCAGATCTTGAGACAGTGTGGGTGGGAGTTTGGTCTGGTCTGGGGGAGAGAGCCTGTTGCACTGGTACTAAGGCAAGTATGACTTGGAAGGGCAGTTCCACCAGAGCACTGTGGGGCAGGGCTGGATGTAAGCAAGTTAGGTAGTGACTACTGTACTGGTTCTCACAAATGGCCCTGTGCTTATGCTGCAGGGTTGGGGAGAAATGGCACCTGCCAGTTCCTTTGTTCCTGGAAGGGTGTCTTTGTGAACATTGCCCCTCTGGGACATGCTGGGAGATGAGTAAATAACCTGCCCACTGTGTGCCTAAGGGGTTCTTTAGATCGCTGTTTCCATGCTGTATGTCCAAGGGCTGTATGCTCTGTCTTCTCTCCAAGAGCAGCCCCAATGCCCTAGGGGCTTTCCCTGAGCCAAGCCTGCTGACCTTTTAAACTCCAGGCTTTAAGCCCTGCTGGTTGCAAGAACTCATGAAATTCAGTCCCTCTCATTTTTCAAGCAAATTACTGTGAGGCTTCTTCTTCCCTGTTCACTCCCCTGTCCATCTCTTACCCTTCTCCATGACCATGGCTCCCTCCCCACTGCAGTGACCATGATCTCTTTCTCTCCTGAACCAAGTCTCCATACTTCCTACTTTCTTCATTATTGCCTCTTCTCTACCTTTAATTATGGAGTTTGTTCTGCCAGTCTTTGGGTCAATCTCTGGGGTATTTAGGATAATTTGATAATTACCTAGCTGTATTCGTGGGACTAGGTGAACCTAGGGTCCTTCTAGTTGGCCACCATCTTGCCCTCTCTGTCTTTTCACTTTTAAGTGAATCTCCAAACCCAGTGTGATGCTTGAACTTATAACTCCAGGATCAAAAGTTGCATGCTCTACCAACTGAGCTAGCCAGGAACCCCAATAGCATCTTTTGATGCACAAAAATTTTTACTTTTGATGAAGTCCAATTTATTTATTTTTTCTTTTGTTGTTCTGTGCTTTTGGTGTCAAATCTAAGAAACCATTTCCTAATCCAAGGTCACAGAGACTTACATTTGTTTCCCTCTAAGAGTTTTATAATTTTAGGTTTACATTTAAGTCTTTGATCCCTTATAAGTTAATTTTTGTATGTGGTGTAAGAAAGGGGTCCAAATTCTTTTGCATGTGGTTATTCTCTTGTCCCTGTACCATTTATTGAAAAGACTCTTTCCATTGAATAATCTGGACATCTTTGTTAAAAATCAATTTACCACAGATGTATGGATTTATTTCTGGAGTCTTTATCTTATCAATTTTTGTGTCTATCTTTATGCCAGTACCATACTGTTTTGTTATTATTGTAGCTTTGTGGTAAGTTTTGAAATTGGAAAGTGTGAGCCCTCCAACTTCATTGTTCTTCAAAATTGTTTTGACTATTTAAGGTCCCTTTCCTTTCCATATGAATTCAGATTGTCCATTTCTGCAAAGAAGGCATTTAGAATTTTGATGGGGTTTCATTGAACCTGTATATCGATTTGGGGACTATTTCCATCTTAGCAATATTAAACCTTCCAATCCATGAACACAGGATGTTTTTCCTTTTATTTAGATCTTTAATTTATTTCAAGAATATTTCAGAGTTTTCAGTGTACAGTCTTACATTTACTTGGTTAAATTTATGCCAAAGTATTTTATTCTTTTTTTGATGCTATTGTAAACAGAATTGTTTTCTTAATTTTATTTTTGGATTATTCATCACTAGTGTATAGAAACACAACTGGCTTTTATGTATTCTTTTATATCCAACTTTGCTGAACTTGTTTATGAGCTCTAACAGTTGTTTTGGCTGTTGCTGTTGTTTTATTTTTTTTCTTTTTGTGGATCCTTAGGGGTTTTCTACATATAAGATCCTGTCATCTGTGAACATACATAGTTTTACTTCTTCCTTCCAATCTGGATGCCTTTTATTCTTTTCCTTTTATTTTTTCTTTCTTTCTTTTTTTTTTTTTCCTAATTGCCCTGGCTAGAACTTCTAGTACAATAATAAGTAGAAGTTGTGAGAACAGGCATCCTTGCCTTATTCCCGATCTTTGTAAGGGAAAGCATTCAGTCTTTCACCTTTAAGTATGATGTTAACTGGGATTTTCATAGATGCCTTTACTCATGTTGAGTAAGTTCATTTCTATATATACTTTGTTGATTTTTTTCCCTTTTTAGTCAAGAAAGAATGCTGAATTTTGTCAGAATCCATTAAGATGAGCATGTGGTTTTTATCCACTGTTTTATTATTATGGTGTATTATATTGGTTGATTTTCTGATATTAAACTAATCCTGAATCTTAAAATATATAGTCATCTATTATTTTTACTGCAGTAAAATATTATAGCCAAGAATATGCTGCTCTTCTCTTTCCTTACTAGGGAAGTATAACTGCTCCTTCTAATACTTACAGTCACAGCTAGGTTAACAATGTCTAGACAAAAATATTTTAAGATTTTATTTTGATTAAAAAGCAAAATTAAACTTTCATAGTATAAAGGTGTTGGGGGATTTGAAAAGCAATCTTTCTGAATATCTAGTATAATAAATTAAGTGTTAATATCGTACTATTTATTATGTTGGGGGACAGCTGATATGTCACGGCAGTTTGTCTCTTAATATTTATAAATTTTATTATTCTGTTCTTCAAGTCATACAATTTATGCAAAATGGCTATAAAAGTTGTTGAAATCTTAAAAAAAAAACTGTTATAAGATACCTTCATGCTATAGAAGCTCTTTGGTCTCTGAGCATTCCATTAAAGCAGGTATTCCTGTATTAGACTGATATAATTAATTCCTAAAAGTTGAACATTTTAAACTTTATAATTACCTATTATTTAATATCTAAACCACTGTGAGCAGGATCTTGCTTTCCATATATTGAATGATAACAGTTTAATTTTCTGGCAAAGCCATCTCAATCCCATTGTAATCTGAAGAACCAGATGGATTCACAGATCTCTTGTGACTTCAGGTCTTTTAGTAACACAATGTAGCAGGTTAACTTAGTGGCATAGGTTAGTTACTTTGTAAATGGTTTTTTTGGTTGCTATATTATTTATAAATCAATGTTTTATGATTGGATAATTAAAGTTTTTTATATTAAGAAAAAAGGAAATTAAGATTGGAATGGCATTTTAAAAATTAAAATTTAATATAGATGATATAACTGTGAATTTCTATTACAATTTTTTTCTGTATAACCAAGAAAATCATGTTAAAAATGTCCCAAAGCATTTTATGTCATCTATATTCTGAAAAGATTTTAAGAAAAACAATGGCAATATTGGAAATGGTCTCACTCTGTGTTTCTCTTTGCCTCAATTTTAAGAAATAAATAATTAAAAAGAAATACTGAAGATAATTTAGTTATTCTCTGAGGAAATGTGAGTCTGGATCAAAGATACAGTAATCCATCTGACACTCCTAGTATTTGTATGATTATGTTTATTACAAAGCTTGTTTGACAGGATTTCCTTTTCTCTATATGATCTTAAAAGTCTTTATCTTATTGCCTTAATAAGACCGCAATAATTATCAGTGAAAACAATAAGCACCTTAATATAGATGAAACTCTACTGAAGAGTTCTGAGATTTTTTTCCTTAGCATTATGAGGGTAAATGTGACATAAAGAGAATAAATTTTGGAATTAGATACATGGGGTTCCTAATCACTGCTCTCAATAATTTTGGACAAATTCCTTAAAGCAAGACCTAATTTCCTACCTATAAAATAAGGTAATAATAACAGCTCCATGTATTTGTTTGAGGATTTAAAGAAAAAATGTGTGTAGAAATGTGACACAATCAAGAACAGTCATTACTGTTAATATTATTGACATTATTAACTGAAATGAATCTCTTAACTTTAAAATGCCATTGATTAATTAATTCATTTAGCAATTCAGGACTTTTTGAACTTATGTTACACATTGTGAATGTTCCAGTATGTGCCATTAAAGAAGAAAGTAGCTTAGCAGATAGGGAAAGTTGGATATGTAAGAAAATAATTACAATACAGTGAAGTAAGTATTTTAATCAGGAGTAGTACAGGGGAGGGGATGCCTGGATGGCTCAGTCAGTTGAGCAGACTCAACTTCAGCTCGGGTCACGATCTCACGGTATCTGACTTTGGTTCAGGTCATGATCTCACGGTTTGTGAGTTCAAACCCGGTGTCGGACTCTGTGCTGACAGCTCAGAGCCTGGAGCTTGCTTCAGATGCTGTGTCTCCCTCCTCTCTGCCCTCCCCCACTCACACTCTGTCTTTCCCTCTCTCTCAAAAATAAATAAATGTAAAAAAAAATAAAAGAATAGTACAGGGGACTGTGAGAGGCCTGAAGAATGATTTGAGTTTTGTTTTCAAGGCCACTAATGACCTAATTGCTTGATAGCATAAGCTATAATTCCTCATCTTTTATGTTAGTGAAATTGGGTGGCACAGTTTGGAGCACATTCCTCTTCAGTGCTCCTATGCCTGTGTAATCTCACAGAGTTAAGTGCCCCCCCCCCTTTTTTACACATGAGAATTGAATTAAATGGCAAATAAGAAGTAAAAGATAAATATGTTATAACTACAATATTTAACCTCTTTTCAGAATACTATGCTATGGAAATACTATGATTCCACCTTCTCTTTAATTTTAATACCTACCAGAGCCTTATCTGGGAAACAAAGAAACCTCTACCCTTCAGGAATTCTGAGAGCTGACTGAGTCAGCCAAATTACATGCCTGGTAGTGGTGCCCTTAGAAATGCAAAAATAAAAGGCAAAGGACGCCTGATCAGTGTTTACTCTTACAAACTTCATAACTGTTTGTATTATATATAAAATATTTAATAGTGGAACAAATGCAATCATTTTCCCATTTCTAATATGTGAACTCCTTTAAAGCTAAAAATATATTTTAGTTTTTGAAACCATAATTTTCTCTGTTTTTAATTTCTATCTAAAAAGCTAAAGTGCTAAAGAGGTATCAGAATTCCATATGGCTAAAAAAAAATCTTATTATGAGTTAATAAATACTACAGTCCTTTCATATCCCCACACATGTAATATTTTATTCCATTAACATGTTTACATTGCTAAGATATAACACAATTGTAGTTTCAATTATAGCTTTAAGGCTTTTAATGCCAAAATTAGAAGACCTTGTTTTCCTCACTATTTGAAATAGCTATGAATTTTCTGTCTTGTGGAATCATTAGGACACTGTGTGTGCATGCGTGTGTGTGTGTTTGTATTTTAACTTTGTGTGTCTGGTGACTAAAAATTCTTGTAAGAGGGAATAAGGACTTAAATTACAGCTTATCTTCTACTGAATGTAATTGTTTTAGGACAAATTGAAGTACATTTCCAGCTCTTACAGAATTGGCAAGACGCAAATGAAATACCACAGAGATATGAGTTCTGGGGTTGTGAACCAGAAGTGAGATATCTATCTGTAACCTCAGCTTTTCTCTTTCCATGTAGCTCCCCCCCCCCCCACCTCCTCGTCATTATATTAGCAGTGAAACGGCAAGACTAGGCCTTGCAGACCCAGAGATCTCCCAGATATCTGCAGAATGGATCCAAAAATGCTACACTGAAAAAGAAATATTTATAAGAAAAATTTTCAAAGTGAGATATACCTTGAATATCTGACAAGTACTTACAGTAGGAAAAATGTCAAATTTAAGTTGTTTCTTTTCAGATTTCTACTAGTTGCTCAAACTTGTTAAAGAAACTTATGAAAAATGCTCCAATTTTGACATAAATATAGATGTTTCACTTTCTGCAAAGCATGTTCATGAAAAGTTGAATTGTATATATATTATATTTTGGAGAACCAATTTCATGTTTCTATTGACTTATATTTTACTTTCAGAAATGTCAGCTCTGACACCAACAATTTAGTTTTCAGTTGTTTTTTCATTTAACCTTTCTGTGAAATAGTCAAAGGCCTGCAAATAAATATTTAAACATTCCGGGAAAACCTTTGAAAGGAACCCCATAGGTAATTCTTTCATGAGTGCAAAAATTGTTTTGTAATGAATGAAGTCTTCTGGTTTCCTGATCTTCAAATAAAAAGAATATACTTAGGCCACTTTTGCCACTAAGAGAAAAAGTATATCTTGCTGTCTTAAGCGAAAATAAAGCTAGATTACTTGGGAAGTTTTACAATCAAAACACTAACAATTTCCAGCCATGAACATATTTTACTAGCTTGCCCTTCTACTAGAAAACACAAGGTAGTAAATGAAGTATAATCAACATTCTGTATACCTTCTATGGTATCTGTAGTTACTCATTGCCAAGGGACTAATGACAAAGCTATAACATAGTAACACTCAGGAACATTAAAATAAGAAGGTCAAGACCTTGAAATGGATTAAGGATAATCTCACACTAACTGTATCAAATTGGCAGGCTTTATAATAAGTTTGTTAATATTTGGAACACAACACTGCGCACCATTTTGGTGATAGGATTACCCTTTCCTCCAGATCCTAATGTGACAAATGAAATGATTGGATTGCTGCTGCCTTCATTACTCTTTTCAAGCCCTTGTTCTTTTCTTTAATTCCTTGAAGAGTTAAGAGGTTTCTAATTATTATTTTTGGCTTATTCCACAGCACATTTAAAATTTTTTTGAAGATGAAAAATGTAGTCTTAAACCTGTTCTGACAATATAAAACTTGATATATGAGATGTGCAAACATAAATATATAATGTATTCAGATTCAGATGAGAAAAATGTTTGTAATGAAACTATATGAGTAATTCTAACACTTGCCTTACAGAGTTAGGTAGCTAAGTGACATTTTCCTCAAACCCCACTATATGGTTCTACATATGGTTTCAATGTTTACTCTTAGTTTTAGAATACACCAGTTAAAATATTGATACTCTTTTATAATGAGTTTCTGATTACAAAGGAAAAATCCACCTTAACAAGTAGAGAGCAAGGTATTTAAACAATTCTTCACAGTATTCTAAGGCTTCTGTGGTATCCAATGAATGATATGTTACTAAAACAATGAAATGTTCCATGTTCCTTATTACCATCCATCATCCAACAGCTGTAAAATCACCAGCTGCTAGGAAAAAGAGAACTACATCAGTCCTTTCCAGCTGCAAAGAGAAAAAGCTTAAGATCTCCTTTTTGCATAATGTCTGGGATCCAAGCAGGCTGGAGTCAAAGTTTCCTTGTCACAAACCCCAACCTTGTGAACATGTCAAACAGCACATAAGCTACAATTTATTTTTGTTGTTACGGGGAAGAAGTGTATGTGGGAGAAGAAGTAGAAGTGGCTGGGGTAATACAATATAGTAATAGCAACGTCAGCAGGGGCTACTATATGCCAGGCACAGGCTCTCATAATTTTAAAACTCACAATAACTATATAAGGTAGATCTTATTTTCTTGGGAAACTGAGGTTCAGTGAGACTGAGTAACTTAGCAAATGGTGTGGTGAATCAAATCCAGATCTGACTCCAAAGCTAGGGTCTTAATTACTTCACTGTTCTGCCTTCCAGTAAAATGAACAGATGAGAAAAATCTGAACTGGTAAAGAATAAATGGAATGTATTTGAGAATGTATCTGGGAAGAAGGGGAAGCATGAAGGTGGTAGTAAAAGACATAGGAGGAGTGTTTCAAAGTAAATGAGGGTGCCAACTTGCACTTTGTGCCTTTTTCTGCTCCCCTCTCTCACAGGGAGAAAATGACCCTAACATCTTAGATAACTTGAGAAACGGATTAAGTATCATTTCCATTAACTTCCTTAATTGTCATCGGCCATCAAAAATTCTAGCGCATAAAATCAGACTTCATTAATTAATTACTCATCCTGACAACAATATGAGCTGTAATGAATTGGCACAGTCTATTAAGCAGCAGCTCTCAAACTTTAGCAAGCACTGAAATCACCTAGGCCCCATCTCTAGAGTTTCTGATTGAGAACTGATAATTCTAACAAGTTCCCAGGTAATGCTCCCAGTGCCACTGGTTCAGGACCACCAACTATAAGAAAAACTGTGCTAAACAATGTTATATTTATACACACACACCTATGACAAACTGACTAGTAAAAGAATAATGTTTTTCAAGAGGCTACCTTCCATTGTACAGGCACAATTTATGAATCCAGTTATTTATACCTGCATATGTAAAATGAATAGTGTTCATACAAATGTGAGAGGACAACTGACCTTATGGCCATGTTATTAATTAATTACACAAGAGAGTATGCTTTTAATGTGCAATTTGCTCACCTAAGCAGTTATGGAAATAAGAATATCACATTTAAAAGAGGCAATCATTCCCAAATTTAATACCAACTCTTTATAATCCAGAAAAAAATGCATAAAAATAAAATGCACTTAAGCTTAGGGATGGGAAAAATCTGAAACTAGAACTGTTCCTATTTCCAATCATAAGCGTCTGCTGGTCCAATTGCTTATGGCTTAAAAAACAAAAATAACTTTTTTTAAGCAAGTAGAGACAAGGATTTTCATAGAACTGGATCCTGGAAGCCAACATACCATTGGCCACTTAGCCTGTTTCTTCTCCCTTACCCTGCCCTGGCTCTAAGTTTGACTTGATCTTGCCTGGTTTTGGCACATGCTGTAGTTACAGTACTAGGGGCTACCACCACTGCTGCTGAAATCGATATGAAAATTGGGGAGCAGCATGGCACAAAACCAGTATTATTTTTTTTTAAGTAGGTTTCATGTCCAGTATAGAGTCCAATGCAGGGCTTGAATTCATGACTCCGAGATCAAGACCTGAGCTGAGATCAAAGGTCAGACACTTAACCAACTGAGCCACCTAGGCGCCCCCAAACTAGTATTATTTTAAAAGGAAGTTGCTTCCAATTTCAGAGTGACCTGAGATTAGTAAGGAAGTGAAGTTTCAATCCCCTAAGGTCTTCTAGGATGGAGACTTCTCATTCCAACATCCTTTTAAAATGACAAACACTTACTAAATAATCCCCTTTACTTGGTTATCCAGATCCTTTCTATAGGCTACCAGTTTTCTTTTTGGGGATGGGAAAGGTCATCCTACAGTAACTTTATTATGACAGAGAACCCAGGCTGCAATAAGTCTACATGATTAGAACAGATGGTTGTTATCTTTCCAAAGGGTGAAG
Source organism: Prionailurus bengalensis (assembly GCF_016509475.1). Taxonomy (NCBI): domain Eukaryota; kingdom Metazoa; phylum Chordata; class Mammalia; order Carnivora; family Felidae; genus Prionailurus; species Prionailurus bengalensis. The sequence goes on from NC_057358.1 coordinate 116,916,527, forward strand.
CCTGAGCCCAGCTGGCAGCACACAAGGTTAAAACCAAGGTCCAGAATATCCTCTTTCCTAGTATTACCCTGCATTACCCAACTCATGATGTGAGATGCAAGACTGTACAACCACACTGAACAGAAGTATGAGGTCCCACCGTGCAGAGGCAAAACCCAGTGGGAGAAAACTGAACATTCAATCATCGAAAAGGATGCTGAAATAAAGTGCAGTTGCCTACTCTTCCACTATTCATTGCTGAGAAAGATGAGGGTATGGGATGAATAGCAAATTATGTCCTTTACTCTTCAAATAAATAAATCCTGAGAAAATGGGGTTGATGGCCAATCAGGCAGTAGAACAGGATGAAAATCTAGGCTAGTTAGAGATCTTTGTGCCATAGGCAAAGAACAGCAGGGATAAGGGAAAAGAGAGGAACATTAAAATGCCTGGAAACATTAAAAAGGGAGAAACTTCTTTCTCTTTTCTTAAACAAGATAGGAAACAGCATTTTTAATTTTCCTTGCTGCAGTGGCAGTAGATTCTGGTTTTCATAAAACACGATTTCAGTAACATGGTCTATTGATAAGATTGCTCAGTCATGGGAAGATAAACAGGCTGACCATTAATGTTAGGACTAGGTCTTCTCACAAAGCCTTTAACAAGGGCTATGTCTCACGCTGGGTCCACAGAGGAACTCTTAACACTATAAGGTGCTTCAGTTAAAGCTTCTGCGATATTACAATGGCATGATTGATGGTTTTCTTTTAAGAATGTGACTCTCTTATACATGTAAACTACTTTAGAAAAGATATAGATGAAAAGCTGAGGGAGAGTTTGGTTTCAAGCCACACAGTTCCAGACACCAGCCACAGATGCCCCTGTCCTGTTTAAATACATGTTATTTTCTGAGCAACATTCATTCACTGAGTGGTTGAAAGAAATGATCTGCCAGTCACCTTCACCCTCCCTCATCCTGTGAATCTCACAAATACAGAGGCTGAAGACAGGACAGTTGACTCTGTTCCCTCTCATCAGGAAAATCATTTGGTTACTGAGTGGATGTCATGAGCAAGATAGCCCAGTTGTCCAAGATGATCCTTGCTACAAAGATGAGGCTGACCTTTGTCATGTAGATGAGAACTCCTTGGTCAGCTGTTCCACCTGTTTGGGCTTTAGCCCTGTGAAACAAAATATGCCAGTCTGGTCAGGGATGTGCTGCCCATTGTGGGAGAAGTCCTCCTTCTTGAGGTTGGAGACCAGCCGAATCTGCATGCTAATGATGCAGCTGGCCATGACTTGCGCTTCCTAACAACCATTGTTTTTGAAAATCTAGATGGTCAGAGTGGTCGAGGCAACTCGGGCTCCATTGAGAGGAGGGTTGGAATACACGGGATGGATCAGTGTCTTCATCTGTGATTCCACCCCTCTGACTTCATCAGCATCTTTGCAGACCACACTGAAGTCTCCCACACACTTACCATATAAGCCCATGTTCTTGGTATAGGATTGGCAGAGACAAACATTAATGCCCTCTTCAGTGAAGTGGTGTACAGCCTAGGCATCCTTGGTACCATCACAAAGTTTTGGTAGGCCATGTCAAAGAACGTAGAGAGATTCTTTTTGTCACTGCTGTTGCTATTTTCTTCTATTTCTCAGAATGAGGGTCCACTTCCACGGGATTGTGGGCATAGGTGTGCAGAAGAACACTTTGCTGTGGCATTTTTGAAATGTCCTCCATAGTGCTTGTGAAGTCAAAGCCACAAGTCTTGGGCGGCGGGGAGCGGGGGGGGGGGTCATAGTATTGTTAACCTTGCAGCTGCATGCCAGTGTGTCTGATGGTTTGGGTAGAAAAGACATCTTGGCTGATCTTAAAAAATCTATGCAGAAAACCAGTTTGATACCCAGGGCCTTAATTCCAGAAATGGTCTGCACAGTGATATACTGGCCAATTTTCAACTCTTTGCTGTCCTCCACCGGGGTCTGTCCTATAGATGTCTTGCAAAATTCAGCCAGTCCTGCAATGGGCAGATATTCTTTGTCCATATTTTTTACATCAGTCTGGGCCTCTGCCTTCCAGATGCTAGGGAGGACATAAGGCTCTCCTATACTGGTAGACACCTCCTACCAGATTCTTTCTGCTACTGGTGTCTCTCTTACAGTGTTTTGTGACTCTTGGGATGGGATCTGGAGGCCCCATCTCCACATGGGCCCACCAGGAGCTGACTCTTGCAGAGACCAGGTGGTGAGGCTGAGGTGGAAGACTGTGGTGATTTTGGAGAGGATGCTGTCAGAGTGCAGCAGTACCAGGTGGCAACAAGAGGTTCAGTGGGTAGTGGCAGAATGGAGTGGAGGGCCAGTGGTGCAAACATGGGGGCTCAGGCTCATTGCCTTACAGTTTTCTTGCTGGCAGAAGACTGTATAGAATATATTTTGAGACTTTTATAGAAGTTTCTCATAACTCTGTATTTATCTCTTTTCAAGTTTAGCAAAGTTAATAGAATTCTCTCTCCCTTTTTTTAAGTCAGAAAGCCATTTTTTAATTTCTAAAGCTCTAGCATATATTTCTAGGGTGTGCCGATGGTCACCTGCCACACCTGTACCAGGTTGTCTGGGTAGCCAGCAAACAGTCCGGCTATCAGAAGACCAGGTTGGGGAGGTACACTGGGGTGGCTCTGCCTTGCTGCTAATACTGATAACTTCTTGTTTCGGCTAATCTACAATGATCTTGACCTTAAAGTTCCAGATCTTAATGCTGTGGCGTGTGGCAACACAGAGCCACAGTGGTGGGGGCTGAATCACAGGGTATTGATGACATCCTTGCCATCTAGTGCATGAAGGTACTTGCCTTTGTTGAGGACCCACAGCATGACCTGGCCATCTCTGCCTCCAGAAGCACAGAGGAATCCATCCGGAGAGACAGTCACCGCATTCAGGTAGCCTGTGTGGCCAGTGTGGTTGGTCTTCAGCTTGTAGTTTTCCAGATTTTATCCCTTGACCAGCTTGTGGCTTATGAACAAAAGAAATCTACTTCTCACAGTTCTGGAGACTGGAAGTCTAAGATCAGGGTGCCAGCATAGTCGGTCGGGTTCTCATAAAGACCCTCTTCCAGGTTACAGACTGCTGACTGCTCACTGTATCCTCACGTGGCAGAAAGAGAGCTAGCTAGCTCTCTCAGCTCTTAAGGCCACTAATCCCATTCATGAGGGCTCTACTCTCATGACCTACTTACCTCCCAAAGGCCCCACCTCCACATACCATCAAACTGTGATTAGGTTTTCAACATATGAATTTTGGAGGGACACAAACATTCAGTCCATTGCAGCCTGCATGCTCTCCTTTCACTAATTCACTTAGTGGCAGAAATTTATTGGTGCTCTACTTCACATAAACTTTCTAGTTACAGTCTAGTAGATTGACATGTGTCTAGAATGTCTGGGTTCTTTTTTTTTTTTTTTTTTTTTTTTTATGTTTGCTTAGTTAGGAGAGGAGGGGCAGAGAGAGGGAGAGAGAATCCCAAGCAGGCTCCACACTGTTAGCATGGAGACCCACCTGGGGCACGACTTCACGAACCAATGTGAGATCATGACCTGAGCTGAAATCAAAAGTCAGATGCTTAACCAACTGAGCCCCCGAGGTGCCCCTGGGTTATTTTCTATTTCAATCATACTTGAACCCAATTATCTTAGGTATTACAAATTAGTCCATCCTTTATTTGAAGCAATGTGAGTTCAGAGATCCATTAGTGTTTGCAAACTAGTTTGTTGGGTGAATGTTTCATTTTCTCCAACTTGGGAGCCCCAGTTTCATTTCTAGAGTGATAGCATTGTTTCTGTTTTTGAAACTCTGGCTGATTCCGTAGTCATTTTTGTTACCCCAATGTTGTCCTGCACCCCAGGGACTTAGCCCAGCAAACACAAACTGTCCTGCTGGCTAACTGGTTCATGCTCCCTTATGGCCCTTTCCTCTATCAGGGCTGGGAGAAAGATGACACATGTGGAAGTCTACTCTACAAAATGAAATAAGGATACTTTGAGATCTTCAAATTTTTTTAATTTATTTTTGCTTTGATCTGAAGTATCAGAGAAAAATATAAATTTAAAAATTGAAGTGCTCTCCTACCTGTCTTCCCCTTGCCTAATCCGCATAGCTTTGGGTGCATCCCAACAAGGCACTTGCTGTCTGAGCCACTCTGTAACCTTGTTTTTTGGAAGAAGGTGATGTGAGGACAATGACAATAGGTTTTGATTATCTTTTTATTCCTATGTTGCTATCACTCAATCAAACACCTAATTCTGGCTCCAGTAACATACCAGACTAAGGCAACAAAGATCACACAGTCCCTGTCATCAGGAGTTTGTGATCTCCTAGGAGATGCAGACAAGCAAAAGTTGAGAGGAAAGCCCAAGGAGATATGTGAATACAGAGGAAAGGGAGTTTAACCATGGTTTAGGGTGAGAGGGGGTCAGGCCAACTCTTCACAGAGGAGAATTATTATTCATTCTATTGGCTGAACAGCAAAAGATACCAGGCATTAAACTGAAGTTCTTATTTTTTCCACTTTAAAATGTCTTCAACAATGGTTCCCATTTACTGTCAAAGCTGGCTTCTGAGTGATAATGCCACTAATATGATTATGCCAACCTCTCTTACTGCTCACCTTACACTTCATATCTGAAGGTCATGGCACTAAAAATTGGCATGGATGTATTCCAAGGAATCTGGTTATCATACTTGACTATTTATAATTCTAAAATTGAAGACTAAATCACAAGTTAATTGGCACTTTAAAAGATGGGTATGGAGTTGGAGGAGTGAATCAGCAGAGGAAGAAACAGGGAGGACTATGTGAGTGCAGACCAACTCTAAGGGAACTTCGATTACCAATGTCCAAAGCTGAAAGTAACTTATGGTTTGTTTTTCACAGGTGAGGAATTGTTTTACATACCACATGGAATGCTCCTGGGGCTTTGACAGGTCTGAAGCCATCAACAGGAACGCATTGATCCGCATGGCCGTTACAGAAGCAGCTGCCCTTGACAATGAAATCATAGATTGCATAATGTGTAAAATGTTGAGGCTTTGTGGTCAGGTCATTTCTCTGACAGGGGCAAGACTGTCGTTTTAGCAACTGCACACGGAGGTTGGTGATCTTCAATTGCTCCTGCACTTTGACACTATAAGGGTTCTCTGCATCATATGGTGGTGACAAAGCTCTGAAAATAACCTGTAAAGAAAGAAAAAAATACCATGAGTATATACGACTGTGTACAAACCCCAAATTGTTTGCCTCATACAGCTTGGTTTGATTTACATCTTTTGTCATCTGCAAGTGATAAGATAAGAGATTTTTAGACTTTGATCACACAGGTGTGCTGCCTGTTCAGATGCAGAAGTATAAATTGAGTAACCAGCAGAGACCTTACTCTTGAGAGGAAGGCAGCCATGCAAAGATCTTGGGGGAAGAGCATTCTGGGCAGAAGGAACAGAAAGTTTAAAGGCCTTGAAGCTGAATCCAGCTTGGCTTATTAAAGGAAGAACAACAAGGCCAGTGTGACTGAAGTCCAGGAAACAAGGGGACAGTTTTTAGAGAAGAGGACAGAGCCAGTGCATAACAGATCATGAATAGAGAGTCCTTTAAAGGCCATGGTAGTTATTCTAACTGTCGTGGGAAGGCACTGGAGGGTCATATGCAGAGAGCTGATATCATCTGATTTACATTTTTTAAAAAGATAACTCCCACTTCTATAAGGAGAATGGATTAAAAAGGGGGAAGAAGAGAAGCACCAAAATCAAGATCCAGACACTTCTATTTCCAAATGAAGTGTGACCCTTCAAAGACTAATCAGTTATTAATTGGGGCCACTGTTGCTACAAATACCTTTGGTTCTCCTTTTCTGGATCTGCCTTCCAAGCTTGTGGTACATTCTTGGAATATTCTTATGAGTAGTAAATATATAGTCATTTCAGGGTGGATTTGATTTCTGAAATCAGTTAAAAGTCCTTTAAATCCAAATGTAGAAAATAAAACGGCTGATCAAGTTAGTTAACAGTATTTTGGTTAAATGTAAAGTATAAGTAATAAAACTTTCTATTGTGTATATTACAGATAGACTTGAAAGGCAATTTAAAACTTTAGTTCTGAGGAGGAAACCAGAGGGAGGAAGACTCAGAAGGGACGGACTTTGGGCATGTGTGTGTGTCCATACGTTATATGGGGGTAATAAAAGGGCCCCTGGGGTGGAGGGGTACAAACTTCTCTAATGGATGTCTTAACTTTGGGGGAGTAAGGCTGGTGGGAGAGAAAAATCACTGCCAATAGAAAGCAATGAATATAAAAAAAGGAATTCCAAACTATCTCACAACATAAAACAGTATCATAAGGAGACCAATACCAAGTTATACCTTATTATGCAGGTTAAAAAAAAAAACAGAACAAAACCTTAAGCAATCTTGTTAATTTATATAATAAGAGACACAAAGCTCCCCTGAAAAAAATTTTAGGCATCTCTTGGCTTTTTAAAGATATGTTAAAACTCTACTCACAAGAAATCCAGAAATATTTTGATAACTGAGTAGTATGAAAGTAAAGTAATTATTAAGTAGGCTTTGGATAAACTCCCATTTAGAGAGAATGTATCTAAAAGTAGCTTTCCAGGAAAAAAATTCCTTAAGGAATACTTCAGATATAAAAATTTCATTTTAAGAATTGATTTTGCAATAAAAGGATGAAAAGGCAAGAATCAACTGTGCAGGATCACATCTCCAGCCATACTTAGGTGCAGAACTGTCCTAAATGAAATATAACTTAAGGAGGAGTGATAATTCAATGGGTACTTGGCCTTCATGGCCAATTCTCCATCCAGCAGCTATAGTGATTCTCTATAAATAGAAGTTGGATCATGTCACTGCTTAAATCTGCCCCCACCCAAGGACCTCCCATTTCTCTCAGAATAAAATACAAAGTCCTTATACCAGGCTGCCTCATGTTTGTTCTTAGCGCTTATTTACCAATTGATACATTGTAGTTGTACTTTAATGCTTTACTGTCTTCCTGGTCTAGAAAGTAAACTTCTTGAGGATAATTGCTGATCCCAGGACAGTGCCTAGCACAGGGGAAGTATTCAATAAATTCTTAGTAACTGAATTGATTGATTATAACATTGTTCTTGGCATTTAAGTAATAGGTGAGAATTTTAAATAACTTCATTTCCTTTTCTAAGGTCCTAAACAGATTCACACACTGAATTCATATTATAGCACTAGAAGGGAAGAGGTAGGAAATTATAAAAACAGTTAGAAATAACTGAATCATTAACCAACCTCTGCATCTCTAGCTATTTTTGAACTTGCAAACCTTGGAAAAAGTTGTATCCTAAACTTTAACAATGTTCTGCCCCATTTATTCACATGTAAAGTGGTGGAAAGCAACATATGGAATACTGTTTTCCAACAATACTATGTCACCTATTTGAAAGTCAATATGGAAGTAATGTCTCTTTTAATGATAGCCTATATCACAGCATGTTTTTACATTTTGAATCATTAAAAAAATTAAAAAATTGAACCCATTGTGAGTTTTATGTGACACTTATTTTTCAAATCACACCCCCAATACTGGCGTTCTGTTAGACATTCGTGAAGGACACTTGCTCTAAATAAAATCAGTAATGTGGCCACCTCCTGGTTTATCAACCACAGTAATACAAGGACATGGAAAAGGGTCACAGTGCTTACCAAATAAGTATTCCACTGAAAAGCATATGGCATCCTTCTCTAAACTGTGGCCCACCCTTCCTTTTCCTCAACATTGGTGGTACTGTTTGCTCTCTCTGTTCCTATCACGTATTTATCCTTGACATTTACCCTAGTTCTCTCTCCCCCACTCCTTATAACCCCTGTCCTCTGAGAATTGTTTAGCATATGCAAGGCTAGAGGAAGATCTGTCAAGGTTTGTAGGAACTAGAAGCTCTTTTGCTTCCTGAACCCAGACTGTGGAAGCTGAATGGCGGCTCTGTGCTTAGTGTGCATGACACCACAGTTGGCACGCTGATATCAGCAGGGAAGGGACATCATGACCCCTGAGGCTGCATGCTGGAAAGGAGACAGCAGAGTGCCACAGACACAAAGTGAACGGGAATTTAAACCATGAAATCTTTTTTCCAGAAAGGAGACGCCTTAATCTGATACTCTGGGAAATGGATCTACCCTGCGTCAGGAAACAAAGAGTGCGCCAATCCAGATGCTTCAAACTTCTGGCAGGTCGCCCTTTGGGTCCCACCCAGTTTTTCTTCAAACATCTCCAGAAGAAGCCCGCATGGCACCACTAAAATGAAGTAAGAAAAAGTGTAGAAGCCCTCATATATCAGCCTCTTCTGTTTTTGTCCCCATCAGGAACAGGATGTATCTATGGGCCCACCACTGTTCCTCTGTCTATGAGTGCGTCTGAAGGTACACTCCTGCAAGACATAGTTAACAAGCCAGAGGAGAACTAGGATCGAGCCTATTTCAGTGTTTCCAGCTTGTTAGTGCTATTGGCCAGGACTTCCTGATACTATTTTTCAAATTAAGAAAGTGGGTTAGGGGCGCCTGGGTGGCTCAGTCGGTTGGGCGTCCGACTTCGGCTCAGGTCATGATCTCACGGTCCGTGGGTTCGAGCCCCGCGTCAGGCTCTGTGCTGACAGCTCGGAGCCTGGAGCCTGCTTCGGATTCTGTGTCTCCCTCTCTCTCTGCCCCTCCCCGACTCATGCTCTGTCTCTCTCTGTCTCAGAAATAAATAAAGATTAAAAAAAATTTTTTTTTAATTAAAAAAAAAAAAGAAAGTGGGTTATATTTCAGTGATTAATACTATGCTCATTACAGAGAAATCTGTCACTCAAAAATGTAGAAGACATTAAGAATCTACAGTGCAGTCCCAAGGACAGCCAGGAATACCAACTCCACAATATTTTCCCATCTAATTTTCTGTATATATACATATAGAATACAATGTAAACCGCTTTGTTTCAGCTTAACAATACCTTGTGAATTTTTTCCAATTCAGTGAAAATAATTACATCAGTGGTTTTCAAAATGTGGCTCCCAGACCAACAGCATCAGTGTCAACCTGGGAACTAGTTAGAAATGCAAATTCTTGAGCCCTTATACCAGGCTGACTGAATCAGAAACTCTGGGGATGGAGCCCAGCAATCTGGGTTTCAACAAGCCTTCCAGATGATTCTGATGCACAATAAAGTTTGAGAAACACTCTTTCATAATTAAAAAATCTGGTTAGGATTCTATTGTGTGGATATGACATAACTTATTTAACCAGGTTGCTGTTGTTAGGCATCTAGATTGTTTTCAACTTTTCGGTATAACCAACTACAGTGAACAATCTTATAGCTAAAATGCATAAGTTTATAATAATATCCTGAAGATACATTTCCAAATGTGAAATCAATGGTTTAAATGAAATACATAATTTTATTTATTTATTTATTTATTTATTTATTTATTTAAAAAAAATTTTTTTTTTCAACGTTTATTTATTTTTGGGACAGAGAGAGACAGAGCATGAACGGGGGAGGGGCAGAGAGAGAGGGAGACACAGAGTCAGAAACAGGCTCCAGGCTCTGAGCCATCAGCCCAGAGCCTGACGCGGGGCTCGAACTCACAGACCGCGAGATCGTGACCTGGCTGAAGTCGGATGCTTAACCGACTGCGCCACCCAGGCGCCCCTGAAATACATAATTTTAAAACCTATCTGAGCTTCTGAGTGAATCACAAACCTTTCCTACTTAATCTTTGGAATTTTCACATTTCTCTGGTCTTGGCCTGCTTTCTAAGCCTGGAATCCCTTAAACTTTGCCTAAGGATCTGGACTTTTGGCTTAGGCTCTGCCATTTCTTATGCCTTAGTATAACAAAGAGATCCTTAAAAAGTTCTGAACAGGTTAGAATTACCTATATGTTCTTTTCTAACTCTCAATAATAGTGAGAATTAGTTAAAATAGAATTCCATATGTCCTATTTTTACTGAGATGAAACTTTCAACAGAGTTTAACACAATGTGAACAGAATAAGAAGTAAATATTAGGTACATAATAGACAGGAAGTCTTTTGAGTACCAAACTCATATTTACATATTGCTCCATAATTAAAATTTTATTGCCTATGTTAGATCACAATAATTCAAGAAACTTAGTTATCACATTTTAAAATTTTTGTTTAGCTACTAGCGTGAGAAATATTTCAGGTCCAAGGTGATTGCCCATCTTGTGGACTCTGTTGGCACTTGTGTTTCCATGAAAGCACTTTCATGCTAGTACATTGTATTTTATTTTTATTTTTATTATTATTTTTGAGAGAAAGAGCATGAGTGGGGGAGAGGGGCAGAGGGAGAGAGAGAGAATTTTAAGCAGGCTCCATGCCCAGCACAGAGCCCAACGTGGGGCTCGATCCTATGACCCTGGGATCATGACCTGAGTTGAAATCAAGAGTTGGACACTCAACCAGCTGAGCCACCCAGGTGCCCGGATCATGCTAGTACATTGTTATTGCCTATTTACTTGTCTGTATTGCAAAATAGACTCTGCTCAGTAGGTTTGTCTGGTTAACAGCTGTGTCCCCCAGCACGTCCCTGGCATATTATAGTATTTCATAATTACATTGAATGAATAAATAAATGAACTATTTTTCCAAATAGCATTTTTAACAAGGAGAAGCCAAATAAGTAATAGGATTTAGAAAAATAAAAAAGGAAAAATGTTCTTACAATTTTGTACTCTTGATGAGAAAGTGTATGAATACATACATATATATATAAATACCTACATAAAAATATGTAATATATTTCAAATGGTTTTATGGATTCCTTCTCTTCAATAGTACACACGGTCTTTTACATTCTTAAGAAAAGGGATCAAGCAGGCATGATCAAGCACCCAAATACATACAAATATTACACCTTTTCCATGGTTTGTGGTCTAGTTTTCTTATTTACCAAAAATGGAAGCTTTAAGATCCTAACTGCAATTGTTCTTTAGTGGTTTTTAAAATTCCCGTATCTTTATGTTATCAAAACAGCAGCTTTTGCTTTCAATGATTTCTCTCCTGTTTTTCTATTTAATTTTTGCTTTTATTTTTATTATTTACTTTCTTCTACTTACTTTGGGCTTAATTTTCTCTTCTTTATTTACTAGTTTGTTTACCAGTTTTTTCTCCCAAGTTTTTATTTAAATTAAGGTTAGTCAATATATACTGTAGTATTGGTTTCAGGAGTAGGATTTAGTGACTCATCACTTACATATAACACCAATGCTCATCACAATAAGTGCCCTTCTTAATGCTCATCACCCATTTAGCCCATGCCCCCACCCACCTCTTCTCCATCAATGCTCAGAGTTCTTTTGATTTGCCTCTCTCTCTATTTATATCTTATTTTATTTTTCCTTCCCTTCCCCTATGTTCATCTGTTTTGTTTCTTGAATTACACATATGAGTGAAATCATATAGTATTTGCCTTTCTCTGACTTATTTTGCTTAGCATAATACACTCTAGTTCCATCTACCTCATTGCAAATGGCAAGATTTCATTCTTTTTGACGGCTGAGTAATATTCCATTATGTAATACCAAACTTCTTTATCCAATCATCAGTTGATGGACATTTGGGCTCTTTCCATACTTTGGCTATTGTGGATAATGCTGCTATAAACATTGGGGTACATGTACCCCTTCGAATCAGTACATTTGTATACTTTGGATTAATACCCAGTAGTATAATTGTTGGGTAGGGTAGTTCTATTTTTAACTTTTCAAGGAACCCCCATACTGTTTTCTAGAGTGGCTGTACCAGTTTGCATTCCCACCAGCTGTATAAGAGGGTTCCCCTTTCTCCACATCCTCACCAACATCTGTTGTTTCCTGAGTTGTTACTTTAGCCATTTTGACAGGTGTGAGATGGTATCTCATTGTGGTTTTGATTTTTATTTCCCCAATGATAAGTGATGTCGAGCACTTTCTCCTGTGTTTGTTAGCCATTTTTATGTCTTCTTTGGAGAAATGTCTGTTCATGTCTTCTGCCCATTTCCTAACTGGGTTATTTATTTTTGGGGTGTTGAGTTTGATAAGTTCTTTATAGATTTTGAATATTAGCCCTTTATCTGATGTGTCACTTGCAAATATCTTCTCCCATTCCATAGGTTGTCTTTTAGTTTTGTTGATTGTTTCCTTCGTTGTGCAGAAGCTTTTTAACTTGATGAAATCACAATAGTTCATTTTTGCGTTTGTTTCCCTTGCCTCCAGTGACATGTCTTATAAGTTGCTACAGCTGAAATCAAAGAGGTTGCTGCCTGTGTTCTCTAGAATTTTTATGGTTTCCTGTCTCACATTTAGGCTTTCATCTGGTTTGAATTTATTTTTGTGTATGGTGTAAGAAAGTGGTCCAGGTTCATTCTTCTGCATGTTGCCGTCCAGTTTTCCCAGCAATATTTGCTGAAGAGACTATTTTCCAATTGGACATTCTTTCCTGCTTTGTCAAAGGTGAGTTGGTCATACATTTGTGGGTCCATATCTGGGTTTTCTATTCTGTTCCATTTCTCTATGTGTCTGTTTTATGCCAGTACCATACTGTCTTGGTGATTACAGCTTTGTAATATAGCTTGGAATCTGGAATTGTGATACCTCCAGCTTTGGTTTTTCTTTTTCAATATTACTTTGCCTATTCAGGGTCTTTTCTGGTTCCATATAAATTTTAGAATTGTTTGTTCTAGCTCTATAGAAAAAATGCTGGTGTTATTTTGAGAGAGATTGCATTGAATATGTAGATTGCTTTCAGTAGTATACACATTTTAACAATATTTGCTCTTCCAGTCCATGAACATGGAATGTTTTTTCATTTCTTTGTGTCTTCTTCAATTTGTTTCATAAGTGTTACATAGTTTTCAGAGGACAGTTCTTTTACCTCTTTGGTTAGATTTATTCCTAGGTATCTTATGGTTTTTAGTGCAGTTGTAAATGGGATTGATTCCTTGATTTCTCTTTCTGCAACTTTGTTATTGGTGTATAGAAATGCAACAAATTTCTGTACATTGATATTATATCCTTAGCTTTGCTGAACTCATTTGTCAATTCTAGCAATTTTTTGGTGGAGTCTTTCAAGTTTTCTACATAGAGTATCATGTCTGCAAAGACTGAAAGTTTGGCTTCTTCCTTGCTGATTTGGATGCCTTTTATTTCTTTTTGTTGTCTAGTTGCTGAGGCTAGGACTTACAGTACTATGTTGAACAACAGTGGTGAGAGTGAACATCCCTGTTGTGTTCCTGACCTTAAGGGAAAAGCTCTCAGGTTTTTCCAACTGAGGATGATATTAACTGTGGATCTTTTGTATATGGCTTTTATCATGTTGAGTTATGTTCCTTCTACTCTTACTTTCTTGAGGGTTTTTTATCAAGAAAGGGATGCTGTATTTTGTCAAGTGCTTTTTCTCCATCTATTGAGAGGATCATATGGTTCTTATCCTTTCTTTTATTAATGTGGTATATCAGGTAGATTGATTTTTGGATATTGAACCACCTTTTCAGACCAGGAATAAATCCTACTTGATTGTGGTGAATAATTCCTTTAATGTCCTGTTGTATTTGATTTGCTAGAATCTTGTTGAGAATTTTTGCATCCATGTTCATCAGGGATATTGGTCTATCATTCTCCTTAGCTGGTTTTGGAATCAAGGTAATTCTGGCCTCATAGAATAAGTTTGGAAAATTTCCTTCTATTTCTATTTTTTGGAACAGCTTCAAAAGAATAGGTATTAACTCTTCTTTAAATGTTTGCTAGAAACCCTTTGGGAAGCCATCCCGCTCTGGACTCTTATTTTGGGGGACATTTTTGATAGCCAACTGAATTTCTTTGCTGGTTATGGATCTGTTCAAGTTTTCTATTTCTTTCTGTTTCAGTTTTGGTAGTTTACATGTTTCTAGGAATTTATCCATTTCTTCTAGATTGCCCAGTTTGTTGGCATATAATTGCTCATAATATTCTCTTACAATTGTTTGTCTTTCCACAGTGTTGGTTGTGATCTCCTCTTTCATTCGTGATTTTATTTATTTGAATTCTTTCTCTTTTCTTTTTGATAAGTCTGGCTAGGGGGTTATCAATTTTGTTTATTCTTTCAAAGAACCAGCTCCTAGTTTCATTGACCTGCTTTCTATATCCATTTATTTCCCCTCTAATCTTCATCATTTCCCTTCTTCTGCTGGTTTTAGGATTTATTTGCTGTTCTTTTTCCAGCTTTATTTGCTGTTCTTTTTCCAGCTCATTTAGGTGTAAGATTAGGTTGTGTATTTGAGACTTTTCTTGCTTCTTGAGGAAGGCCTGTATTGCTATGTATTTCCCTCTTACAACCACCTTTGCTGCATCCCAAAGGTTTTGAACTGCCATGTTTTCATTTTCACTTGCTTTAATGTATTTTTAAATTTTTCTTTAATTTCTTGGTTCCATTCATTCTTTAGTAGGATGTTCTTTAACCTCCTTGTATTTGTGGTCCTTCCAAATTTTTTCTTGTGGTTGACTTAAACTTTCATAGTGTTATGGTCTGAAAATATGCATGGTTTGATCTGAATCTTTTTGTACTGGTTGAAGCCTGATTTGTGACCCAGTATGTGATCTATTCCTGAGAATGTTCCCTGGGCACTTGAAAACAATGTGTACTCTGTTGTTTTAGGATGAAATGCTCTGACTGTATCTGTTAAGTCCATTTGGTCCAGTGTGTCATTCAAAGCCATTGTTTTCTTGTTGATGTTCTGCTTAGATGACTGCTTGATGATGTTCTGCTTATTGTTGTAACTGGGTGTTAAAGTCCCCCACTATTATTATATTATTACCAATGAGTTTCTTTAAGTTTGTTATCATATGACTTATATATTTGGCTGTTCCAAGTTGAGGATATAAATATTTACAATTGTTAGATCTTCTTGTTGGATAGACCCCTTTATTGTGATATAGTGCCCTTCTTCACCTCTTGTTATAGTTTTGGTTTTAAAATCTAGTTTATCTGATATAAGTATGGCTACTCTGGCTTTCTTTTGACATCCATTAGCATGATAAATGGTTCTCCATTCCCTCACTTTAAATCTTCAGGTGTTACTGGGTCTAAAATGAGTCTCTTATAAGCAGCATATGGATGGGTCTAGTTTTTTTTTTATTTTTTTAATCTGTTCTGATATGCTATATCTTTTGATTGGAGCATTTAGTCCATTTACATTCAGAGTAATTATTGATAGATATGAATTTAGTGCCATTATATTACCTGTAAAGTTGCTGTTCCTGTAGACTGTCTCTATTCTTTCTAGTCTTGGGTGCTTTTGGTCTCTTCCCCGCTCAAAGAATGCCCTTTAATATTTCTTGCAGAGCTGGTTTAGCGTTCACAAACTCCTTTAGTTTTTGCTTGTCTTGGAAATTCTTTATCTCTCCATCTATTCTGAATGACAGCCTTGTTGGATAAAGTATTCTTGGTTGCCTATTTTTCCCATTTAGCATGTTGACTATATCATGCCACTCCCTTCTGGTCTGCCAAGTTTCTGTGGACAGGTCTGTAGCTAACCTTATGTGTCTACCCTTGTAGGTTAATGGCCTTTTGTCCCTAGCTGCTTTCAGAATTCTCTATCTTCGTATTTTTCAAGTTTCACTATGATATGTCTTGGTGTTGAACTGTTTTTGTTGATTTTGAGTGGAGTTCTCTGTGGACTTCAATGCCTATTTCCTTCCCCAGATTAGGGAAGTTCTCAGCTATAGTTTGTTCAAATAAACCCTCTGCCCCCTTTTCCTGCTCTTCTTATGGTACTCTTATGATATGGATATTACTGTGTTTTATGGAGTTTCTGAGTTCCATAAGTCTATATTCATGATCTAATAGTTTTCTTTCCTTTCCCTCTTCTTTTCTGCTCCGTTATTTTCCATAATTTTATCTTCTATGTCACCTATTCATTCCTCTGCTTCTTCCATCCTTATTGTGATTACACTCAGTTGGTTTTGCATCTTAGTTATAGCATTTTTTATTTCAGACTGACTATTTTTTAGGTCTTTTATCTCTGTAGGAAGGGTTTCTCTGGTGTTTTCTCTGCTTCTTTCAAATCCAGCTAGTATTCTTATGACTGTTGTCTAAATTTTTTATCAGATATATTGCTGATAACTATTTTGAGTAAATCCTTGGCTGTGAGTTCTTCTTGATCTTTCTTTTGGGGAGAATTCCTCCATCTTTTAGGTTTCTGTCTTTTGCATGTTATGAAAGCTTGTTATGTTTTTTGTTGCTGACAGTAATCCTATGTTAAGGAGGGGTTGTACACTGTCCAGGGACTGATGCTTCAGGAAGTGTTTCTAGTGTATGTTTTGTACACTCTGCTGTTGTGTTTTGGCTACTCTTTACCACAGGTCAGTCCTCTGCAGAGTTCCCCCTTTCTTGCAGTGAGGAGTATTGCAGTGGACCTTTAACTAGAATGCTTTGATTTGTTTGTTAAAATGAGCCTGATTAAAAAAAAATCCTGACCCAAAGAGAGAGAGAGAGAGAGAGAGAGAGAGAAGGAAAAGGAACAAACACAGACAAACAAAAAACTGTAAGCCTGATTCCAAAGGAAAAAAAGAAGAAAGCCTGGTCCTATTTCCACCAGAACTGAAGCTGACACTTTGGAGCACTCTGTAATCAGTAGACTTGGTGCATGCAAGGGGCCTGTGCTGATCCTCTGGGGGAGAGGCCCAGTGTGCTGGCCCATAGTCAGACCTGCCTTAGTAACGATGCAACTGCAGGGGTGTAGGGGGGCAGGATTTGATGTAAACAGCTTCAGCCTCCACTGGGAGTGCTGTGTTGCTCACTGAAGTCTGACTGTGCTGGGGGGGGGGGGGGGGAGAGATGGCATCACTCTGTCTCCCCGCTGTCTCATCCCCAGAGAGGGGACCTCACACCCACCACTGTTCAGGAAGCCCTCGCAGAAAAGCGAACAATCTCCCTCCTGTGTCTCAGGCTTACATCAGATCCCTGCCCCCTCACCTTCTCTGTGCTGAGCCATTGGCACACCTGATGACATAGTTCCTCTATGTTTTATCTCTGGCACACAGCCAGGATTCAAAACTCCAAATCTTAAAGGACCAGGCACAGTGTGGAACACCTCCCTTCCTCTGGAGGAGAGCCTCACTGTGCTGTGTCTGGTGCTGTCTTGTGTGCCTGGTGCAAAGCAGCCATACTGCCATGCAGGTGGTTGGCATTTATGGTGAAGCACAGCCAGTAAAAAGTAGCAACCAGATTACCTGCCATCTGCATGCGGTCCTGTCCCTTGCTGATGAATGGCCACTCAATGGTGCCCGCTGGGTCTTTTGTCCTTATGGAGGCAATATACCCTCTTCCACGTGTACTTCAGGAAAGGGAACATTCTTTCCCAGTGCAACCCAGGGAATCCCTACACCATGCTGTCTACTCTTGGGTCTCTCTTGGGTCTACTCTTAGGTTTCTCCAGGAGCACTGCTGCCATCCCAGCTTGAATCAAGCGAATGGCAGGGACTTCTAAGATCTCAGAATTTGAGCTCTGCTATTTGTAAAAACTTGGTGATAGTTCCTCTCGATTCCCCGGTCAATGGTTTGGGGCAGTGTTGTTCATATACAAATCCGACACACTTCTCTCTCTACCCCTCTCTCTTTTTGTCTTTCTCCTCTCTCCATGAAAAGGGCTCCCTCCCCTCCATGGCACCACAGCTTTTCTCTTCCCCCAATTCAGGTCTCTGCACCTTGTACCTGACTTATTCTCAACCTCTAATTGTGCAGATTGTTCTCTTAATCCTCGGATCAATTTCCTAGGTATTCAAAATGATTTGCTGTTATTCTAGCTGTGTGCAAGGGATGAGGAAGCCCAGGGTCCCCCTACTACTCCACCATCTTAACCTATCAATCTACTAGTTTCTTAAAGTAGAACTGTAGATCATTGATTTAAGGACTTTCCCTCCCCACCAAATACTTCTTTAATTGCATCCCATAAATTTTGATATGTTGTGTTTTAATTTTTAATTCAGTTAAAAATCCATTCTAATTTCCCTTTTCATTTCTTCTTTGACTCATGAGTTATTCAAAAGTATGTTATTTAATTTCCAAATATTTGTGGATTTCCCTGATACCTCTTGTTTTTGATTTCTAATTTAATTCCTTTGTGGTCACAGAACATAGCTTGTATGATTTGAGTTCTTCTACATTTATCAGTATCTGCTTTATGGTCTGTCTTGATAAATGCTCCTTGCGCCCTTGAGAAGATTGTGTATACTACTGTTTTTGATGAAGTGTTATATAAATGTTAATTAGGTAAAGTTGGTTGACAGTGTTATTCAAATCTTCTGTATCCTTACTGATTTTCTCTACTTTTCTCTAATTTTATCAATTATAGAGAGAAAGGTCTGGAAAACCCAACTATATTTATCAACTTGTCTATTTTTTTTGCAGTTTTTGCTTCATGGGTTTTGAAGCCTGGCTATTAGGTGCATAAACATTCAAGACTGTTATATCCTCTTGATGAATTGGCTCCTTTATCAATATGAAATGTCCCTCCTTATCTCTGGTAATATTCTTTGATCTGAAATCTACTTTGTCTAATAATATATCCAGTATCAAAAGCTTTCTTTTGATTAGTGTTAGCATGGTATATCCTTTTCTATTCTTCTACCTTTGACTTAGTTATGTCTTTGTATTTAAAGTGAATTTCTTACAGTTGCATCTTTGAAAAATTTTTATCCAATCTGATAATCTATGCTTTTAATTGGAGTGTTTAGACCTTTTACATTTAGTGTTATTATTGATATTGTTGTGTTTAAATCTGCCATCTTGGTTTTTGCTTTATGTTCTATTCCTCTTCTTTTTCTATCTGTTGAATTGAGAAGTTTAGGGTCCCTTTTATTTCCTTTTTTTTTTTTATTAGTTGTAACTTTTTCTTTAAGTTGTTTTAGAATTTGTAGTATTGTTGCTTTAGAGTTTCTAATATACATCTTTAACTTAATGCAGTCTACCTTTAGGTAATATTTATCACTTCGCATATAGCATAAGAAACTTAGAACACTGTACTCCTTTTTCCTCCTCTTGACCTTTGCTCCATTGTTGTCATGCATTTGACTTCTATATGTAATATAAACTTCACAACACATTGTTAATATTTTTGTTCTAAAAAGTCAATTATCTTTTATTTATTGTTATTTTTATTTTTTTAAGTAAACTCTATTCTCAACGTGAGGCTCAAACTCATGACCCAGCGATCACGAGTCTCATGCTCTACTGATTGAGCCAGTGAGGCTCCCCTCAATTATCTTTTAAAGAGATTTTAAAAATAAGAAAAAAAGTACTTTGTATCTGTCCACCTATTTTCCCTTTTTGATGATCTTCATTCCTTTATATAGCTCCAGATATCCATCTGGCATCATTTTTCTTCTGCCTGAAAGACTTTTTTCAGTATTTCCTATAATGCAAGTCTGCTGGTAATGAATTTATTTTCTTTTGGCTTTTCTATGTCTGAAAAACTATTTCATCGTAGTTTTTTGAAAGATATTTTTATTGGGTATAGAATTGTAGGTTGACAATTCTTTTCTATCAGTAATTTCAGGATCATGCCCCACTGTCTTTTGCCTTGCATTCTGTCAAAAAGCTTTCATTCTTATATTTGTTCTTCTGTTCATAATGAGTTATTTTTTTTTCTCTTTAAGAGATTTGTCTCTTTATTATTGTTTGTTATGCAATTTGACTATAATATGCCTTGGGGTAGTTTTCTTCTTGTTTCAGTGCTTAAGGTTTGTTGTACTTCTTGGATCTGTGGATTTATAGTTATAACCAAATTTAGAAAAATTACAGTCTTTCTTTCTTTCTTTCTTTCTTTCTTTCTTTCTTTCTTTCTTTCTTTCCCTGTTCCCTTCCTTTCTCCTCCCTCCTTTGTGGACTTCAACAACACGTATATTAGACTGCTTGAAATTGTTCCTCAGCTCACTGATTTATTTATTTAAATAACTGATTTATTTATTTTACTGTCTTCCCCCCCCCATTTCATATTGAATCATTTCTTTTAGTGTGTATTGAGCCTCACAAATCTTCTCTTCTGTAGTGTCTGATCTACTGATCCCATTCAATGTATTTTTCATCTCAGACGTTGTATTTTTCAACAGTGGAAGTTCAGTTTGGATTTTTGCCATATTTTTCATGCTCTGCTTAACATGATCAGTCTTTCCTCTACACTCCTGAACATAAGGAACATAGTTATAATAACTGTTTTAATGTTCTTGGCTAGTAATTCCATCATTTGTGTCACTTTTGGATCTATTTCTATTAATTTTTATATTTATTATGGATTGTATTTTCCTGCTTTTTTTGCATGACTTGATGGGCTGCAAGATACTGTAAATTTTATCTTGTTGAGTGCTAGATATTTTTGTGTTCTTGAGCTTCTTTCTGGAATGCAGTTAAATTACTTGAAAATAGCTCAGTCCTTTTGAAGTTTGCTTTTAAGTTTTGTTAGGTGGGACCAACGTATTCTTTAGTATAGGCCTAATTCTGCCCTTGTGCTGAAACAATACCTTTCTAATTACTGATGCATTACGAGGTTGAATTACAAGATTTTCCACTCTGGCTGACTACTCCTGATCCTACATGACCTCTGAGGGTTTGCTCCCTCTCTCCTTTAGGGTAGTTCTTTCTCTGGTCTCAGGTAATTTTCTCATACAAATGTATTGATCAGTACTCAGCTGAAGACTTGAGGGGGACCATCTGTAGATCTCTGGAAGTCTCTTCCAGTGCACTGCTCTCCTCTCTGGTACTCTGCCTGCAAACTCTAGCCATCTTTACTTCCCAGACTCTGAGTTCTTAAATTTAAAAAATCCATTAGACTCCTCCTAGGTTCCTGCTCCCTGCACTAGCCTGGAAGATGTCTCCAGGTAATAAGCTGGGACCATCAAGGGGCTCACCTCATTTGCTTCTCATCTCTCAAGGATCACTGTTCTCTGCTGCCTGATGTCCAAAACCTGAAAACAGTTGTTTCATATATTTTGTCCATTTGTTTAGTTGTTTCAGGAGTCAGGGTTAGTCTGGTACTTGTTACTACATGTTGGCTAAGAGCTGAAGTCTAAAACATCAAGGCAGATTAACTTTACTGAATTACAATTTATAAAACTGTAACTGGATTAAGCCCTTATTTTTGCATAAAAATATCATAGAAGTGGCATATTGGAAGTTTTATAATGAAGCTAGTAGTTAGATTTAGTAGATAAAAAGTCCAGAAAAATGAATTCGTTTTCTTTTTTTTTAAGTTTATTTATTTATTTTGAGAGAGAGAGAGAGCAAGCAGGGGAGGGGGAGAGAAAGAGGGAGAGACAGAATCTCAAGTAGGTTTCATGCTGTCAGTACAGAATCCGACATGGGGCTCGATCCCATGAACTGTGAGATCATGACCTGAGTCAAAATCAAGAGTCATATGCTTAACTGACTGAACCACCCAGGTGCCCCAACAAATTAGTTTTCTTACTGGGCATTTCAAACTAAGAAATGTGAAAAATAATTTAAAATATAAGCATCTAAACTGTGTAAGTTTATTCAAGCATTCTATTTTTGTAATTTGTATCTTTTTTTTAATTTTTATTTATTTTTTTTTAATTTTTTTTTTTAACGTTTATTTATTTTTGAGACAGAGAGAGACAAAGCATGAACGGGGGAGGGTCAGAGAGAGGGAGACACAGAATCTGAAACAGGCTACAGGCTCTGAGCTGTCAGCACAGAGCCTGACGTGGGGCTCGAACTCACGGACCGCGAGATCATGACCTGAGCCGAAGTCGGCCGCCCAACCGACTGAGCCACCCAGGCGCCCCTGTAATTTGTATCTTTTTAAAAAGTTTGTTTGTTTATTTATTCATTTATTTATTTATTTTGAGGTGGGGAGGGGCAGAGAGAGAGGGAGAGAGAGAATCCCAAGCAGGCTCCACGCTGTCAGCATGGAGCCCAACACTGGGCTGAATCTCATGAACTGTGAGATCATGACCTGAGCCAAAAATCAAGAGTTAGAACACTTCACTGACTGAGCTGCTCACATGCCCCAGTAACTTGTTTCTTTTTAAGATGGGTAAATCCTCACTGTAACTTTCTTTATAATTTATAGTACCTATTATATTCTTCTATCTTACATTTTTTATGTTTATGCCATGTTTTGATTCATGTTTGTATTCCCATCTAATACCATATCTTATACATTCTCAATAATATGCATCAAAGGAGTGCATTACTATAGAATTATGTTAAGACAGGTTTATAATTTTCTGATATAAGAATAGCAATATAAATATAATAAAATTTATTTATATAATGTGCATTTTATTCACAAGAGAATATACTAGGTACATAGCATTTCATAACAAACTTTATCATCTTACAAAATATCTTATGACTAGTAAAATTTTACCTTATAGAAAAAATGAATATTAGTAAATATTAAAATACTTTTTGAGTGACAAATTTAATAATGCATTTTTAGTAACAAACTTACACAAACTGTAAGAATGACAGCAACACATTTAAAGAGGAATCCCTGGAACTTTGGCCTAATATAATCTAATGAAAGGACAAGTCACCTCAATGTTACAAATGATTCTACAGAACAAAAATAATCACACTTCTTCCTTACTCTGTGTAAGCCTAGTTAGAATAATATCTATTTTGAGGAACATTTTTAATTGTATTCATTTGTTTTATGTGGTTGTTTACTAGTTGTTTACAAAAATAACATCTAGTTAATTCAGTGGAATCTTGTTACACATTGACAACTGTTCTGTTTATTGTTAGGTAGGTGCTATACCCAAGACCTAGGCATGGAAACTGATACATTTGTCTCCATTTCTACTGTTTATTTAATATCAAAGTTGATATTAAATATCAAGCTCCTGAATTTAGTAGGATTCATGCATTCTAGTTTTGTATTGTCACCCCACCAACAAGGAAGGTTTTATGTTAATTGACTTCTGAAGCCAGTTGATGGCACCCCTTAAGTTGAAGTTGTAGGTATTTGAGATGAAAGAGCATAGATTCTTTGAATGAGTACATGTACCCTAATATGTTCTTGAAACAGGCTTCCTGCTTTTTTGATAGGCACCTGTGGGAAAACATGTGATGTTTCAGGCTTTTAAAGGATTGCAGCGAGTGGAAGTTTTGGGCTTCATGGAGAGAGAAGATTGGACAAGGAGAAGGTAGCATAATTGACAGGTGGGCGTCTGTGGCTGAGCAGCTGGTTGGTTTAATTTTAGAACACTCGCCCTTGACTGTGCCACTTTAAGTGGAGCACCTACTTGTCTTGAGAAGTGTGTCTGTCTTTTGGGCAGGACCAAAATCCTTTTTGCTTACACTCTGGAGCATTAGGCACCCTGTTTCATCAGATAGCCCACCTTTTAAAGTGGGAGAGTCTTATCTGCTCAACTAGTCCTTCTAAGATAGGACAATATAATCTAATAAAGCTCTCAATGGAGCAAGCTGAGGAATGCAGTGCACTCAAGTGACTTGCTTGTACGATAATAACCTCGATTTGGAAGTACACAAAAGCCTCTTTGCATGTTTCAAGGGCATATTTACAGTTCTAAAGTGATGAAAGGCAGCTTCTTAAATATCTTCAGGGGCAAGGGAAGTGACAGAACTGCAAGGAGGAACAAGATACAAGACAGAAGACCAAAATAAAAATAAAGATTGAGGCTAAAAATAAAATTTAAAAATTCTCTAATATTTGGAATCCTAAGCTTTTCCTTTTCCCTCAGCACTTGGAGTCATAGGATTTGAGTGTCAAAAAAGTCCTTACCAATCAATGGTCTGGCCCAACTAGAAGAAACTGAGGCACAGAGTACTTAAAGTGACTTGCCAAAGGTCAACCTACAGGTTTGTGACAGAGCTATGACTAGAACCCAGTCCCCAATATCCCACTCTATACTTGTCAGCTAGCCATTCCTGGATTAAAGTTAAATTTAAAATGTAGGGCTAAACAAAATATAACTTATGATTGATCACACCTCTATTCATCATCTTAATAATGGATAGGGCTAACAGTGCCTCCTTTATTCTAGTAATGGAGAGACTAACAGGTAAAAGTAATGATACCTGCTCCCACTTGGCTCACAGGGATGCAGTGAAGGTTTTTAATAAGGTATCAGATGTAGAAATGCCTTGAAAAATCACTGCTCTTTATAAGTACAATTGAATGAAGAATAGCCTTTTATTAGGGATTTGCCTTGTTTTTTTTTGCCAATATTCCTTCTTTGGGCACTATCAGTGAATGCAGCCCAGTGGTTAGGATTCATCAACTGGCCTCTAAGATGCTAACTGTCTGTCTACCTGGGTAACTTCCCAATACTGATCACCTCTGTTTCTTATCACTATGATTGGCCCACAGTACAGAATACCCTCTTCATCTTGGATCACCAATACCTTCTGCTTGCCTGACCAGTGCTGGAAATTGCATGCATGATCTCTCTGCTTTCACTGCCCACTCTTGCTCCCTCTCTTTGTACTCAACTTTATATTCCAGGTATACTGAACTCCTTTCTGTTCCAAGAAAGCTCCATGGTCTCTCTCCCTTCCTGGTCTTTGCCCGTGCTATTCCCCCTGCCTGTAATACTTTTCACACCTCTTTGTCAATGACACCCACTGCTCCACCCCCTTACTTGGCCCACTCTTGCCTATCTTTTAGGTGTCATCTTAGAGGTCACTTTATTCAGGAAGCTTTCTTCACCATTCCACTCCACTGCAAGCTTAGATGAGATCTTCCTATGTGCTACTTCAAACACTTATTATTTCTTTCACATTTAGAAGTTACCGGGGCTCCTGGATGGCTCAGTCAGTTGAGTGTCAGACTCTTGGTTTTGGCTCAGATAATGATCTCACGGTTTGTGAGTCTGAACCCCGCATCAGGCTCTGTGTTGACATTGAGTAGCTTGGGATTCATTCTCTCTCCCCACCCCCAAAAATAAGTAAATAAACTTAAAAAAAAAAAGAACTTACCACATCTATTTTAATTGCTATATTCCTTTCTGGACTGTCAGCTCCAAGTGCAGAGGGCTTTGTCTGCCCGCCCATTGCTGTAGAGTCAATTCTGGCCACATATAAGAGTTAACACATGTTTGTTGAAAGATCATGGTTAATAATTATTTATATTTTATGAACTGCCTTCATTTTTATTTATCTCATTTCATCCTTTAAAAAAAATGTTTATTTATTTTTGAGAGAGAGAATATGTGCAGAGGAGAGGCAGAGAGAGAGAGGAGACAAAATCCCAAGTAGGCTCTGTGCTGTCAGCATAGAGCCTGACACAGGGCTCCACCTCACGAACCATGAGATCATGACTTGAGCTGAAATCAAGAGTGTGACGCTTAACCAACTGGGCCACCCAGGCACCCCTATCTCATTTCATCCTAACAGTAAAACTACTGTGTAGTGTTACTCATTCCCATTTTTCAGATACCAAAACACTCAGAAGGTGTTCATTGACTTGTCCAAGGTTACTTAGCTAGTGAGTGACAGAGCTAGTGTTTGAACTCAGGTTATTGGAGTCCAAGTTCCATATTATTATCATAATATCACAGCTGACTTTGTTTGGTTATAGAATAATTGAAGGTCTTAATCAGGTGATCAGAGGGTTGAAATGATCAGAGCTTCCCTTCAGGAGAATAAATCTCATAAAGAGGAAAGCCTGAACCATGGTGGAAGCAGTGAGGGCAGGGTCGGCAGAACAGCCACGTGTGAGAGGCAAAGAAATGAATATCAGAACAAACACTAAGGACTAAATGCTAAGCTTTAGGGGCCACTCATAGTTAGAGTCAGGAGGAAAGAGACAAGCCAGAAATAATACAAAAAAAAAAATCAGTGAGAAATGTAGGAAAATAATGAAAATTATTTCAGAAACCAAAGGAAGTTAGAATGTAAAGAAAAAAATGTAATTAATAGTGGCAAAAGCAATTGGGGAACCAAGAAAGAAGAGAAAATATTTGGGAGGTTGGCTGGTTCACAGAAGACTTTTGAAAGCCTAGATGGAATAAAGGACAGTTTGTAGAGCTTTCAAGAAAGAATAGGGGACAAGGAAATGAAAGCAAGAAAGAAGTGATTGAAGAATTTTGGCAGTTTGTTTATTCATTCATCAGTTGATAGACATTTGGGCTGTTTGCAGATTTCAGCTATTATGAATAAAAGTGCTATGGACATTCACACAGAAGTCATTGTGAGAACATAAGTTATTTCTCATGGGTATTTAGGAGAGGAATTGCGAGGCGGTATGGTAAGAGCATGTTTAACTTTATCAGAAACTGCAAGACTGTTTTCTAAGGTGATTGTACTATTTTGCATCTCTACTAGCAATGTATGATGAAAGTATTAGTTGTTATACATCCTCACCAATACTTGGTATTGTCAGTCTTCTTAATTTTATATTTGATAATGAATGTAAACAGCGTCTCATTGCGGTTTTAATGTGCATTTCCCTGTTGTCTAATGGTGTTGAGCATCTTTTATCTGTTTATTTGACATACATCTTTGGTGAAGTGTCTGTTCAAATCCTTTGCCCATATTTTTTCTTGCTGTTTTCTTCTTATCGAGTTATAAGAGTTCTATATAAATTCTGATATATAAATACATATTCAGAGACACGATTTGCAAATATTTTCTCCCAATCTGTGGCTTGTCTTTTCATTTTCTTAATAGTGTCTTAAAAGCAAAAGTTTTATATTTTTATGAAATTCAGTTTATCAATATTTTACTTTTATGATTAGTACCTTTTGTGTGCCATCTAAGAAATGTTTGCTTAACTCAAAGTCAAAAATATTTTCTTCTGTGTTTTCTTCTAGAAGTTTTATATTTTCTGCTTTTACATTTAGGTCTATAGTCTACTTCAAGTTAATTTTTCTGTATGATGTGAACTAAGTGTTGAGGTCTCTTTTTTTTCTTTTTTCTTTTGTGCCTATAGATGTCCAATTATTCTAGCACCAATTTGTTAAAAAAAAAAACTATCTTTTCTTCATTGAATCACCTTGACAACTTTTTTGATATTGTTTTCTTTATCGTTCTTTTGTTTGAGGTAGAGCTTCTTAGATCTGTAGATTTATAGTTTCTATCAAGTTTGGAGAAATTTTTGCCTCCTATCTCTCTCCTTAAAGATTTTTTTTGGTCCCTTGTTTCTCCTTTTAGACTTTAGTTACATGAATGTTAGACCCCTCAATATTGTCCCACGGTTTACCAATGCTCTTTTTCTTCAATTTTCTTTTCTTTGTGTGCTTCACAAATATGCAATTTCTATTTCTCTGCCTAATCTTTTCTTCTGCACTATCTAATCTGCTGTTAATCCCTCATAGTACATTTTCATTTCAGATATTGCATTTTTCATCTTTGGAAGTTCCACTTGGGTCTTTTTTATATCCTCTATTTCTGCTTTCAACATATTTGCTGAACATATGGAGTATATTTATAATAGTTGCTTTAATGCCCTTGTCTGTTCAACCTACAAGCTATGTTATTTCTGGGTGTGTTTCTATTAAATGAGTTTTCTTCTAGTCAGGAGTCATATATTCATGCCTGTTAATTTTTGATTGAACATTAGACATTGTGAATTTTATGTTGTTGGTTGCTGGATTTTGATGCATTTCTCTAAGAAGGATTAGACTTTGTTCTGACATGCAGTTAATTTAATTGGGGTCAGTTTAATATTTTTGAGGGTTGTTTTTAATTTTTGTTAGGGTGAATCCAGTCTAGCTTTTATTCTACAGCTAATGTAATCCCACTACTAAGGTCATCTGAGGACTCTAACAGTGCCTGTGAATTATGAGATCTGTCCACTTTGGATGGTAGGAACATGAACTATTCCCTGTCTTGTGGGAATGCTAGGAATTGTTCAGCTAGCTACTACTTTCTGGAGGTTCTTTCCCCACTCTCATAGACTTTTAGCTCATGCATATGCGGTTCATTATTTAGCCAAAGATTTGAGGAGATCTTTGTACAGGTCTCTGGACTTCTTTCTTTATGCTTCACCTTCTTCTCCAGTATTCTGCCCTACAGATCCTAGCTGCTTTGGCCTCCTAGAGCACTGATCTCTGTCTCCCAACTCAGTGAGACCATTCTACTCTGGTTTCCCTTCCCGTGCTGTGGCTTGGAAATGTCCCGTTAGTAAGCTGGACAATCAAACAGCCTGCCATGCTTGTTCTCCCTCTCTCAGAGATCAGTCTTATGCTGCCTGTTGTCCAAAGTCTAAAACAATTGTAACAGATGTCTTTTCTGGTTTTCTAGTTTTTTAATGTGGGAAGGTAATTACCATAGCAGTTAATCCTTCATGAATAGAAGGAGAAATCTCATTTCAAGCTGATAACTTCTAAGATGTTGCAACTTCTGAGATGCCAGAAACGAGAGAAAAGGAAAAACTTAATCTGATTTTAAGGAGATCAGTTTGAATACTTAACTTTCTTATTCCTTCTCTACCCATGTCCTTTTCCTTTCTACAAGGTAGAGGATCCTACTTGAGATTTTTCCCTTGAGCAAATGAAACTGCCTCTGTTGCATTTGGAGGTGTAGTGGAGTATTTAAGTAGCAAAAACTATAGTGTTGCAGATATCCTTTTTGTCCAAAGTAGATGAAATTACAACAGCTCTGGGTGGTTATTTCACTTACTGAATTAACATTTCCTAGGATTTCATTTTGTCCCTGATATCATTCAACATGATCAGAACAAAGCTATTTATACTCCTCTGTGCTTGAGTCACTTAATTGTAATATCAAGATAATTTAATGCAGAATGTAAAATTATGCATATAGTAAAAAAGCCAAAAGATGAAAAAAAAGCCAAAAAAAGTAAACTTTCCTGCAGCAGGATAACAGAGATATTCCTTTAAATGAAGTGCACTAAAAGAGTCATCCTTGAATCTCCAGTTTACTTCTAAAATCTAGTCACATTAGAAAAAAAGATAAACCATAAACACTCAGTTATTAGTATCCAGAAATTCTCTGAGTCTACCTAACTATATCTACATTTCTATGAACACACAGTTCTTTTCTTCTTTCCTCTTCTTTAAGAGTAAGATAACTCTTAAACTCTAACAAGACCAAATGCGAATTAAATTATCCATTGGGGCAAAAGCATTCAGCCATTTTTCTCATGTTAAAGGCTTTAAAATAGTTTTTCCCCTTCTGTTTATTCCCTCAATTAATTTTTCTTATTAAAATGCATATATGTATACATTAAAAATAAACACTTTGTTAAAATGTTATAATGTTACAAATAAACACCTTTTCTAACTGGATGCCATAGAAAACCACAGTTGGCAATTAGTTTGACTTTAAAACTAGCTTTCTGGTTGAACATGTGTGTGCCTATTGGGGGATTTCCATAATGCAAACCTGCCCTACACTGTGCTTTCAACTTTTCATCCAAGACAACCAAAATGTCCTGGTTAAGATTTGAAAAAATATAAAACTTTAAACACTATTACCCTGGTGGGTAGATCCTGGCTACCAAATAGACTTCAAAGGGACCTCCCAACCTTCTGTAAACCACAGACAAATGTTTGCTATTACTATTGTTCCAGGTAGCCTTGGGCCACCTTGTCCTTCACTGGTAGGAGACCTTGAAGATAGGGTTAATCACTACCATGAAAAGTTTTTCCAGTAGAGATGAATCTCATATACCTTTTCCCATAAATTCCAGTCTGACATACAAAGATTAGTTGCAAGAGTTAAATTAAGGAAGAGAACCAAAAGCTGGATTAGAAGGAGACACTTGCAGAAATAAACACCAGTAATTGGGTAAAAAGTAAAAAAACATATATTATTTTCTTTACTTTGACCTATATGTAGTGAGTTACAATCAGTTCAACTAAAAGACTTGTGGCCTAATTTATGTGATTCATAAAATAGAAAACAATAAATTCTTTAAAATTAGTCTACGTTTCCTTCTGCTGAGGAGGAGGGTAGAGAAGAGCTAGAAAAACAGAGGTTTTTCAGGATGTTTAAACCATTGGGCTTACAGAGCAAAAAGCCCACAACAGAAATTCTGACATTCAAGGCAAAACAGGACAACAAATTAAATCTAACTTCAGTTTTTAAGGATTTCTTTGTTAAACATTAGATAAGAAAAGGGCATTTCCAACCTGGATAGACTGCAAGCTTGTTAATATAAATCCTAATTGTGTCTCTCATCATCAGTGTCATTTTTGTTTCTATATGATGACAAAGCCATGATTAAATAAGATAAAATTCCAGGTCTCTGTGACATTAAGCCTTTTGATAAAAGACTCACATTTATTAATTCACCATTGCTTAGCTGAGGGAACACTTTCTATCAGGCATTGTGCTAGGTACTCTGGATACAAAACTGAATAAGAAAATCAAGAATGCATAGGATGTCAGTTGTCCCCTAATTCTTAAAAATTGAGCTCTGTCAAAAGTGGTGCTAGAAGGGGCACCTAGGTGGCTCAGTTGTTAAGCTTCGGACTCGGATCAGGCCATGACCTCACGGTTCATGAGTTTGAGTCCCACATCGGGCGAGATCGAGCCCTGCTTCTGGTGAGCACAAGCCCCCCTTTGAGTGAGCTTCTCTTTCTCTCTCTCTGCCACTCCTGGGATTCTCTCTCTCTGCCCCCCTCTCACTTGCACCCTCTTTCATTCTCTCTCTCTCTCTCTCTCTCTCTGTCTCTCAAAAAAAAAAAAAAGTGGTGCTAGAAGATAGCTTGACATTTTTAAAAATCAGAAGAGAACATATGGCTATTTAACCCAAATTTCTCAATGCAGGACATTCCTCTAGAATAGCTGATACTCGTCCATTCTCTGCTAGACCCCACACCCTCATAGAGCAGCATGTTTCATTTTTTAATGGTTCTAATTATTAAAAAGTTCCTCTGTGTTAAGCTAGGATCTATCCTCTGTAACTTCTAACACTGGTCTTGGGCCTATACAAAAATAAGTCTATTTTATCTTCAATAAGGAAGTCCTTCAAATATTTAAGGCCAGCCATCAACTTAACTTTCATTCTCCAGGTAAAATATTTGCAGTGTCTCATATCACACAGTTTCTAAACTATGGCTGAGTAGCAAATGACCTTTGTTTTATTTATATGTGTAAGGTACATGACAATATTTTCCTCTCTGAGATGTTAAACTCTTAATTTCTGAGGATTTTTTTTCTAATTTTATTTTGTTTAATCCAAATGCATTTCAAAGGTTTTTTTCTGTAATCTAAGGGATATTCAGATTTTAAAAGATTTATAGTATTTACAATACAGCAGTTTGGGAAGAAATGGGATTGATGAGTGAATACAGTGGTATGAGAGTAAGTAAATGAATTCTTAATGAGAATATTGTATATGTAACCTCTTGAGCCCCCGTCTCCAATCATGGTAAAACAGGGAGGCGAGATTGCAGTTCCAGTGTCATTATTTTGGGGGATGGGGAAAGGGAAGAAAGAATCACGTTTACATCTGAATAGAACATTGTGATATCTGCATATTTCCATAGCATCTGTCATTGTATTAATTAGTTCATGAAAAAAGATTTCTGGTTACATGCCAACTAAACTGACAGGCAAACTGACAGGTAAGGCTGAGGTTAAAAGGGTTGTGGGAGGCTGCAGCACTCTAAATGTTCAGTAGCTCCTAGCAAAGGAGAATCCCTTCTCCTTGTCATCAGAGAGAGGGAGTGAGGAGAGGTGGAGGGCGGGGCAGAGAGAGAGAGAGAGAGAGAGAGAGAGAGAGAAGCATTTGAAGGGATGAAGGTGACTGGCTGGAAACTGACCAGGGGATTAAAATGGCTTTTGAGGATGATAGTACCAGGGGCCAGACCTGTAGATAACATATCCTCCTGATTACACTCACATCACCTCTAGACCATCTAGAAGTAGCTAAATGCTTTATCAAGTGGACTTTTTAAAAAGGAGAACTAAACAGGAGCAGAAATAATTTATCACTGAACTCTTGACTGTGAATTTCCATGTGCACCTGGTGCATGTTTTATAAAGTCCTAGGTAAACAGGTGCGTGTGAGTTCTGGCTATACAATTTTAAATTGATAATCCTTTAAATATAACTTCTTAACTTGAACAGGACCTCAAGAGAGACTTTTTAAAACATATTGTTTAAAGATCATTAATCTTAACAACAAACCTGCCACACAAAATCACAAGTATATGTTCTTAACAACAACAAAAAATAAAGGCAAGTTCAAATAGGGAACCTAGACAAGAGCCAGGAACCTAACTGCTTGCTCACTCTGAGTTTGCTACCAAGCAACCTCTTACTAGAATCACTTGGAAATTCCTCCTTGAGTCTGAAATACCAACAAGGTGTAGGTGGATACATATTTCTCAGTTTTGATAAGAAATTTTAAGCTCATACTTATGTCTTACTGTAACACTGCCATCTAAAAATATCTTTAAAAACAGTTCCTTATCTTGTACTTGACGTTCATAATATAGTTTTAAAAGAATTTATAGCATCACAATAGATATATAAGACTAAATATGGAATGGAGAGACATGAAGGGTCCTTTGTACATCTGATTAGTTCATTTTTCTCTAAATCTAACTCCTTCCAGTTAATTTTGCCTGTCTATGAAGATGACTTGGCCACTGCTTTAATAAAAAGAATATAATTCTTTATATTCACTTTATGTACTATTAAATGACCAAGGCTGATGTTCTCTCCAAAAGCATTAAGCAAAAGTGTAGACTTTCAGTGCTTTTGGAAACATTGACAGTTGACCAGTGTTAATATGTGAAGTCCCTAACTTACAGATGGTTTGCGTTCTAAATTTTTGTGTAAGTCATTGCCTAGGCTTAAGAATGCATTTTGTCTGTTTTTGCTTACTACTCTATCCCTAGAGC
Organism: Prionailurus bengalensis; assembly: GCF_016509475.1. Lineage (NCBI taxonomy): Eukaryota > Metazoa > Chordata > Mammalia > Carnivora > Felidae > Prionailurus > Prionailurus bengalensis. Next base: position 116,949,360 of record NC_057358.1, read on the forward strand.
TTATTCCAGTGTTAGACACACAGTAGGAACCCCAATATTTGCCAAATGACTAGATAAACTGGCCTAAAATCCCACTTCACTACCAAAGTAATTGAATTATGTTATTATTAATAATTAGTATTTATATAGTACTTAGCTATTTGTAAAACACATTTATGTATGCCTTATCTTACTCTTTCTCACACTGATTCAGTTTGCAAATGAAGAATCTAAGGCCCCTAACTTAATGAGAGAGGCTATTGAGGGGTTCGAGCATGAGATAAGGGAGCTTGAACTAAAGGGGTGACTGCAGGTGAGAACCAGCTTAGAGATGGAACCAGTAGAGCCTGGTGACAGACTAGACCTGGGACTCCATCTCCTGTACTTGTGCTACCACCTTGCATCTTGTAATATTATAAACTACAGATAAAATGTCATCTCTGAATACAAAATAGAGACTTAGGGAGTACGGGCTCATTTCTTTTCCCCTTGCCTCCCTTTTCTTAACAGTTAAGTGACTTCCTTTTGCTCAGTGATTAAGAAGGACCATTCACTTTGCAAAAAATGAGACCAAAAAGATTACACCAAAATTGAGGGCTCCCACCCAGCTAGCAGGAAGACTGATGTGACTAGCTAAGTAGTGCCCATCCAGGGATCCCTGCTATCGGAGTAGTTAGGATGTAAAGGATTTTCTTAGTCATTTACTCACTCTATGGCATAATCTATGTGTTCAGAGGTGGATGAAACCCTAAGAGTAATGAAACAAGCCTTCAAATCTGTACATGAACCTTCCCTGTAACATCTCTCACTGGGGATCACTCAGCCTTTGCTGAAACATTTCATGGGATGAGAAACTCAAGGTAACTCTCTTTGCCTCCTGGATATATCCAGTTTTTAAGAAAGTCTTTCCTTGGCCATATTCTTGCCTTCTGAAAGCATCAAAGTCCATTTAATCCCTCTTCAAACATCTGAAGAATGCTAGCAATTCCTGAACATCCATAAATCCTCTCTCATAAGCAAAATATCCTAAGTTCATTGTTCATTATATAATGAGATTTCTAATTGCTCTTACCAGTTCTGCTCAGCTTTCTCTAAATAGGAGTATCTTGACCTCAACATAATATTCTAGGTATGCTTTGATGAGAAAACACAATAGAAGGACTATTCTCTCCTTTGTTTGAAACTTATTCTATTAATGTAGCCTAAGATTGCATTAGCTTTTATGGCAGTCAATGATATATTGTTGACTCACATTGAGATTACAGTCAACTGAAACCCTGAGGTCTTTTTCACATGAACACTGATAAGTCACACCTCTCTGGTGGCAGCAGAGTTGATTTTTTGAAAAGAGGAATTTATATTTATCACTATTAAGTTTAGTCTCATAAGTTTTGCCCAAGAATGTTTCACACTGCTCCTTGAGTTGTTTTTCGTAAACAGTTCTGATTAGGCCATCCCTACCCAGAAGAGCTGTTGATTGGTATCCACTACTCACATGATCGAGTCTAAAATATTGACATACTAGACCATGTAAATCTGACCTGACCCTCCAGGGCCAGCCTCCTCTTTCCCCCATGCCTCACTTTCCCCATTCCCCACCCTACCACATACTCTAACCATTCTGAGGATTGGCTTTCCTTATACATGTGCACTTTTCCATGGAACTCCTTTCTCTGCCTTTCAATTATTATTCATCTTTTAAAAGAGAGCTATTCAGAAGTCCCAATTAGACTGTAAACTCTTTCAATGTGGGAATATACTAACTACAATGAAATTCAAGCAACTAGAAAGAGACATAGCTTCCAAATTTTATTTTTTTAAGCATTTTTGTATTGTCAAAGAAAATATTTAAACTTTCTTCAAAGCTAGTTTCTCATCCCAACTCTAGAAATGCAAGTGAGTTGGATTTGACCTACTTGAAATAGCAATTCTTTTTTTTTTTTTTTTTAATTTTTTTTTTTAATTTTTTTTTTTTTCAACGTTTATTTATTTTTGGGACAGAGAGAGACAGAGCATGAACGGGGGAGGGGCAGAGAGAGAGGGAGACACAGAATCGGAAACAGGCTCCAGGCTCTGAGCCATCAGCCCAGAGCCCGACGCGGGGCTCGAACTCCCAGACTGCGAGATCGTGACCTGGCTGAAGTCGGACGCCCAACCGACTGCGCCACCCAGGCGCCCCTGAAATAGCAATTCTTAGGGAGAGGAAGTAACAAGCTTTTCAGTTTCCCAAGAGAACCAAATACCTACACAGTTTGTCCAGAGGCAGTGCCGTGAGGTGATTGTTTTCTAGAATCACGAAACAACCATCCTTGTACCCATTATAGCATTGTGAGAAGAAGCCCATTTGGAAACACAGCAGAAGCATAATTAGGAGGCCCTCTATGCAATCATTTCCAATGATACTGATGAAAAATTAAACAAAATCTCCAAGTTAACCTTAGGATGCACCTTTCACTGTTTTCCAAGAGGTGGTGGCAGATTTGTACCTTTCCATTTGTGCCAGGCCTTCACAGAGTAGGAACACAGCCTCTGGTTTGAGTTTGGAAAGACATGGTACCTGTGACATCATCCTTACTGAGAAATTGTAACAATCAACTGCCTTAGGATCTGTCATCCTGAATAGCAACTTTGGAGACACGTAACAAGTCATCTCTCATACTGTTTAGTGTGTCTGCACACCAGATACTTTGCACACAAATGTTTTAAGCCACAGAAAGCAATAAATAGTTATCACTGATAATAATAACAATACTAATGCCTCAGAGTCTGTTTACTTGAAAAATAGCGATTTAATATGTCAGGCAGCATGTTAGATGCTAAATAGTTGGTCTCAAAGTATGATCTGAGCTGACTTAAGGGGTTCACAAAACAATGTGATAAATGCTGTCATAGAGGTAAACATGTGCTATGGGTGCACCTGCGTGACACACACGTGTAGTGCACTTAACCCAGAACTTTAGGAAGAGGTGAAGTTTAAGCAGCTCTTAAGGATGGATCAAACCATCCATCCAAAAAATATTTGGCTGACAGTTTGGTTAAATGAATGAGAGGTAGGACTGGGGGAGGGGAACAGAAGAGAAGAACATCAGGACAAGGAAGCATGTGTGCAAGGGTCAGAGGGTAGGAGAGAGCCTGGCACCTTGGAGTAATATAAGTAGTTCAGTAGGTACAGTTGGAAGCTAGGGCAGAAGAGGCAGTGATGAGAGATAAGGCCGGGGCATTTGGAAAGAGCCTAGCATGCCACATTAAAGAATGTGGACTATGGTATGGGGGAACTGGATAGTCACAAAAGACTCCTTAAGCAGGGAAGTGACATTTTGGATTTCAAAAAGCCCCTGTAGAGTGTGGCATAGAGAACAGATTGGAGAGCAAGCAAGACAGAACAGCAAGAACAATTGGAGGAATATTGCAATAATGTACATGATGAGAAATCATGGCAGTTTGCACCAGGATGGTTGTGTATAGATGAAGAGAAGCATGCATACTCAAGACAGACTACAGGAGCAGAACTGGACCTGGCAAATGACTGCTACTGGCTGAGGGAGAGAAAGGAATCGAGAATGAATTTCAGCTTTTGCCTTGATGGGCCTTTGTGGGTTAACCTGTGATGCCATACACACATTTTAATTTTCTCAGTGAGGTAGGAGGCAAGCTCTTTACCTGAGAGCCAGCGGGGGTTGGGGGTGGTGGTAATGTGGGTGAGGAGTGGTCTCAGAGACAGGAGACAAGCTCTGCAAGATTCACTACAGGAATGAAAGAGGGCTGAAGAAAAGAGGATTTCGAGATAAATTTGAGGGCCAAATTAGACTAGAAAACAAATTTGTAGAGGCATCTCTCAGTATAATTATGTTTTTATTTTTCCCAGTAGAGTTCAACTGTCTAGCTGAAGGACAAGAAAGTGAACAGTAGAATTGGAATGTGATGGGGGAGCACAAGGGGGCAATGGAGTTGGGAGAAGTGATAGAAGATTCCAGAGAGAAAATCATGGGGGCAGGCTAGGTGTCATGCTCATTTTCACAAATTCATATTTGGAGCCAGAGAAGACATAAAAGAAGTGGTCTAATGTGACAAAACAAGGTGCTTTGAGGAAAGAAATGAACATTTTGAAAGAAAAATGGCCATAAGTAACAAATCAGAATTGATAGCACACATGGGAAGAAAAGAAGTTGGGGAGTGGGAGTTGACGGTCACCTTGCAATTTTGTTTTTGTTTTTGTTTTTGCAAACTATACCTCTTCACTACCCTGTGTCCCAAGGAACCCCAGTGGGCTTACATTCTCCTGAACTTTGAGAATCATCAGAGAGGAAGCCACTGTTACAAAGGGGTGAGTGTTGCTCCCCTTTGTGTGTGCCAGGATGGGAAAAAACAAAGATGACGATTCTTGGGGAGTGAGGTGCCTGGGTTCTTCTGATAGATCACTGGTGTTAAGTGTCCTCCACTGACCTTTGCTTTCATATGGAGATAGGGACAGAGGTCATTTGTTGGGACATAGGATATGAGAGAAAGATAGCATTGACTGACAAGAGGAATTGATGTGAAACCTCAAAGATTTCAGAAGGATCAGATTGGCTAGAATAAAAGGAAACAATAATTCTTAATGGAGATTAAACAATATAAAAGAGTGACTACATTTTCTCCAATCTAATTTTAAATCTAGAAGCCCTGTTCAGTGGCAGCCAAAAGATACAGTGTTAGCACAAATGAACATGATGTCATGTAGAAAGGATGTGAATATTTCTCACAATTATTTTATTGTTTTAGAAACTGTAATTATGAAGTGTAAAGTAACATCAGCAAACATAGCTGATGCCTAGAAAGGCATCATTTGCAGGAAGGTTAGGGAGAGAAGAGAAATATGATATAGAAAGAGGGTTGGTGTTTTGTTTTGTTTGTTCCTTAACAAGCCAAACCAGCCAAGCCAAAAGAGCTTGTTCCTTAGAGATAAAGAAAGATATATGCAAAATGCCTGGTCCAGAAACTGGCACATTCTACTATAATCTCTAAATGTTGTCTTTCTCTTTTCCTTCTTAACAAAAAATTAAACATTAATTAAAACATTAATGACACATCTTAAAAACTGTGACAATGTAAACATATGTACTTAAATGGGAATAACTGTATAGCTCCCATGCCTTGGGTAGATGACCTCCATCACATTGTGCAAACCAAATCTCACAACACCCTAAGTAGAAAAAAAAATGTGTACAGTGCTAAATTTTAATTTCATTTCCAAAACTGTGATGGCCCAGGGGCATTCAAAAAATATTTTTTTATAATCATTCCAAAAAGTCACTCTGGTAGCTGCAATTTTTTTTTTAAATTTTTTTTGTCAACGTTTATTTATTTTTGGGACAGAGAGAGACAGAGCATGAATGGGGGAGGGGCAGAGAGAGAGAGAGACACACACAGAATCGGAAACAGGCTCCAGGCTCTGAGCCATCAGCCCAGAGCCCGACGCGGGGCTCGAACTCACGGACCGCGAGATCATGACCTGGCTGAAGTCGGACGCTTAACCGACTGCGCCACCCAGGCGCCCCTGGTAGCTGCAATTTTGAGTCAGAAAAGGGTGAAGAGTTGGATAAGCCAAGATGCAATGGAATATGAGGCCCTTAAAATCTGAAGGTTGCTAAGATCAACATTTCTCTTTTAGCATGGTACTTTCAAAGGTATCTTTCTCCGTTAGTATTCTTCTCTCTCCCTTTTCCATCATTACTCATTATCCAGCCAGCACTTTCCCTTTTCCCTATGCATTTTGGTCTTTTGATAACCCAGAGTTGCAGCTCATATGCCTTCCCTCACACTAGTCATTTTAGAATTTGCACCCACCGTTCTGATTGTGGAAAGTCAATGTTATTCGACGCATGCTGTTTCTTAATTAAACAACCATTGGACCCCTAGACTGGCAAGACTGGTTTTCATATAAACCTCGGGTTTGGCAACAGTGGTTTGTTTTTTGGTAATGGCAGCATCAGTTGGACTGAGTTTGATCCTCCCCTGTACAGTTCTTGGATTTTCCTCTTTTCCAACCACACCCACTTCCCCTGACAATCTCATCCAGTTTCATGGTTTTAAATATCATCTCTATATTGATGAGTCCCAAGTTTATACATTTAGTCCAGACCTCTGAACTCTAAACTCACAGATCCAGCTGCCTACTGAGTATCTTCTCTACTTGGATGTCTCATACGTAATGCGTACAGAAATGAGCTCCAGGCACTCCTCTCCAAATCTGCTCCCCAAGAGTCTTCTCCACCTCAGTAAATGGCCATTCTATTCTTCTAGGTGATCAGGCTAAAAACATCCTTAATTCTCTCTTTTTCCCACACACTACATCCAATTTCTCAGCAAATGCTGTTGGCTGTAGCCATAAAATCAATTCAGAACTCAACTACCTTTCATCATTCCCATTGCTCTCCTCTGTCCATGCACTGTCAGATCCAGCCTGAATTATTTTTAATCTTTATTTATCTTTGAGAGAGAGAGACAGAGTGTGAGCAGGGGAGAAGCAGAGAGAGAGGGAGACACAGAATCCGAAGCAGGCTCCAGGCTCTAAGCTGTCAGCACAGAGCCCGACGTGGGCCCGAACCCACAAACCATGAAATGACCTGAGCCGAAGTCGGACACTCAACCGACTGAGCCACCCAGGTGCCCCAGCCTGAATTATGACAACAGCATTCTAGGCAGTCTCCTTGCATCCCTCTTTGGTCTTTCTTAATACATAAGCAAAGCAAAACAAAACATCAGCAATAAGAACAACAACAAAAAAACCCCACACAAACAAAAACCCCCACAAATTCACATAAGCCAAAGTGATCCTATTAAAAATAAATTGATCATTTTTTCCCTCTGCTTAAAACCTCCAACGGCTTCCAATATCATTCAAAGTAAAAACCAATGACTTTATAATAATGACTTAAAATATAGTCCAAACTGGGATTACTTAGAGAATGAAAGGGGATACCAAACATAATTAACAGGCTTTAACTGATCTAGGTGTAAATTTGGGCCATCCTGACACCTACTTCAAGGCCCCACATTCTAATTATCTCTCTGACCTCTGACCTCTGATACTATACTGCACCTCCATCCCTCTGCTTCAGTGCCAGCCTCCTCACTGTCCTGATGGCATTGGGCACACTTCTTTGGGGCCTTTGCTCTTTCCCTGGATATGTCCACTGCTCACTTCTGCTTTCCTTCAGGTCCTTATTCAAAAGTCTCAGTGAGGCTCTCCCCGGGAGTTCTTTCTAAACATTAAAAACCTCCTCCCCACTTTCTAGCCCCTTCCCCTGGTTTATTTTTTTTTGCCTTTAAATGATCACTGTCTAACATTCTATATACTTTACCTTGTTTAGCACCTTACATTTGTAATGTAAGCTCAATGACAGGAAATTTTGACTTTTTGCTCTGTATTCCCAACTCCTAAAATAGTGCCTGGCACATAGGAGACACTTTATAAATACTCATAGAAAGAATGAATGAATCATGACTACTTTGAAAAGATCAGCACTTAGTAGATATGTAGCATCCAACATAGTTAATAAATGGTATTATTATTTTATATATATTTATTTTCATATGATTCAATTCAATAAATGTGTTTTGGACAGTTAGGCCTTGCAGAGACATGTGCCAGGTACAGAGGTTGGGGGGCTGGGAGCCACAGGGCATATACAGTGATAGATGGGACAAAGTTCCTCAAGAAGTGAACACTAGAGGAGTAGAAGAGATAGGGGACATGATATGATAGTTACATATGAGTGACACAGAGTGCATGGGTGGGTGGGGAAGCGGAAGGAGAGGATACATTTATTACTGAGTTTTCAGATACTTCTAATTACTGATCAGAAGCAATAACTTCTTTATTCTCTGTCATGATGCACGTTCCTCATCTTCCAGAAGCCCCAGTCCCTAATACAACCATTCTGGTTTCTAGGGTTCTCCATTCCTTGGTCAGAAGCACCTCTTGTGTGCCCAGATATACCTGACCTCCAGGTGCCTGTTCCTCTGCTCTTCATTGTCTGGCCTTAACTTTTCGGTGTGAATCTTTCATTACTAACTCAGCATTTTATATTCTGATTTCTCAAAATTTCCAGAATATTCTAATGAAACATTGGCAAAGCTAAACCATCTAATTGAACAAATGCAAAGCAAACAGATACTAACAGATTTTCTTAATAGCTAGAAAGGAGGTATTTTTGGAGGAAAAGTCTACTCTTTGAAATCAATAAGTGAAAGTTTATTGATTTGATCTCTGGGTTTGTTTTAATTTTTATGTAGCTCCTTTAAATAATTCTAATTAACAACTACTCTCTGGATTTTCTTTAAACTAAAGGCATTATTTTTTTGAAGAGTGCTGTTAATCTCTAGCCCCACCCCTACAGGAAGGGAGTACCCCTAGGGTATGGATAATCGAAGCACTCTAGACAAATATATACAACATTTTATTTTCAAAGAAGTTCAACAAAATTATAGCTAAGAATATACTTCAGAGCGAAACATTAATACATTGGATGACTAACTTTAGTTAGAAAAATTACTTAAAGCAGTTACTAGCTAGGTAAAAACAAACCACCCAAAACCAACCAATCAAATAAAAAGTATATTAAATGGTACTGAAAAAAACTATGGTACTCATTCCCATATAGCTTATTTTATTTTATTTATTTATTTTTTAGAGTTTATTTACTTTAAGAGAGGCAGAGAGTGAGCATGAGTGGGAAGGGGCAGAGAAAGAGACAGGGAGAGAGAGAGAATCCCAAGCAGGCTCCATACTCATAGCTTGAACTCACTAACCATGAGATCATGACCTGAGCCAAAACCAAGAGTCTGATGCTTAACCAACTGAGCCACCCAGGCTTAAACACCTTTTTACACCAAAATAAATAAATAAATAAATAAATAAATAAATAAATAAATAAATATAATAAATTTTTAAAAATGATCTTAGGTAACCTTAAGTGCAGACAGTCTGCTTGTTATATGTAATTTTTCTATCTAATGTAAAAAAATAATTGTTATGCAAAGTTCATGGTACCATATTACAAATTATCAATCACACTGTAAGTTGTATATCATACCTAATAATTACTAGAGCAATTTAGTTTTAGTTTACTTAAAAAATTTTTTTTAGTTATAATAAAACCTAATCATCTAAATAATTTTGAGGTAAGCTAATAATCCCAGCTCTGGCATGGGCTGGTTCACTTCTTATTTGAGTCTGACCACGTTACGCTAACTCACTAAGTCTCAATTTCTTTGTCTGCAAAATGGGGTTAATACTAGTACCCAACTAACAGGGTTCTTGTGAGATTAAGGGATATGGTGCATTCTGCAGAATGCCTGGCACACGGAAAGGCATCAGTAGACATTCGCTGCGACCATGACTCATGACCATTGCTGCTGCAAAACTGTCACATGCAGATTTCAGTGACTGAAGAAAATAAGTAGCTAACCAAAGAGTAGTGATTAGCAAACATTACAACTCATGTATTACTTTCTCTTTTCAGCTAAAAATCTAAATATTGCTTAGCATATTATAAATGTAAATATCTGTAAAAACCTGATTAAGCAATTTGCCATCTTCTGCACCCTTGTGCCATACTGACTTTACCATAAGGTATTGAAGTAGAATCTTTTCAATGGCCAAAGAGACATCCTTCAAAGAGATAAATGAATACTCAGATTTTGAAAGGTATATTATTTGCACAACGTATCTGGGAATTAATCATGCACTATCTCATACTATTTAGTAAATCAGTCCATTAATGATCATGTTTGATCTCTTACCCAGTGGATTGTAAGGACTGTGAAGGAAATGAATGTATATCATTTTTGTATCCTTCACACTACGTAACTCAGGACATAGTAATTTCCAACTAGTATAGTGGAAACAGCACAGGGCTAAAAGTCAGGAAACACAGATTTCAGCTGAGTAATTACAGACAAGTCATGTAACTCTCTGTAGGCTTCAGATTACTCATCAGTCATGTGTTTTTCCATTGATGACATTTAGGTTCCTTTCCAAATGCTCTCATTCTAAGAAACACTAGCAAGAGGGATTTTTGCCAATGTTTGTCATTTTAATACACAACTTCATTTGTCCATATCTACAGATTGAAAGAAATGGGACCTTTAATTACAGATTTTGTTCACTCAGGAAAACTTGCCAGGAGCTCAGAGTTCTTGTCATTGACTATTCCATCAAACACGAATCCTTCAGCCTGTTTCAAAAAGAGCAGGCCTTCCAGCTTAGCACTCCCCATCCTCTACCCTGTTTTATCTTCTCCTTGGTACTTATCACACTCTGACATACTGTGTATTTTACTTAAGTATTTGTTCTCCATCCTCCCTCCATCCCCCTCCCCCAACACCTAAGCTTCATGGGGACCAGGACTTTTATCTCTTTGGTCCACCACCATACCCCAGCACTTGGAATGGCATCAGACATATAATAGCCCCCAAATTGTTTGATGAACAAATGGGTGAAAAAATATTATTGAAGGTCCTTCATTAATTGCCTTTCTCCAACCACAACTTAATCTCATATTTTTATCAATTGAACTTTTCCATGTTAACCAGGGTTTCTGAATCTTATCCCCTACTCAAGGCTTATATTCATTCCTCCCTTAAATTCCTGCCATTTAAGGATATTCTCCTACTCATATCACTCATTTGTTCCTGCTCATTTATGCAGTCACAGATTTATTGAATGCCTACTATGATCCAAGCAATGTGCTAAATGCTGGGGATACAGAGGCAAGTAAGATTGACACAATCCTTCCATAGTGCTTCACCAGTCTTCTTCTGCTCTGTGCCACTGCCTCCCTTTGAATGTTTTATATTCATAATGCCCTGGAGGAAAAAAAAAAAATCTGTGTGGCTTGGTTGGTTGCTATCCAATTTTGAATAGAGCTCTTCTAACAGTGAGTTAAAAGAGTAGAGGGCAGCAATGCTCACTTCTAAGGAGATAATAACTCCATCACTTTAGAGGTACTTTGGGGTCACTTGGAATTTCCTAAACAGTGATAACTGAAATTCCAGTTCCAAGAGGCCTCATTGTTTGGAACCTAAAATGACTTGCTACATCTCCTCACTTCCCTCCATTTTCTGTACCCAGAGGGGATCCGAGGCTGCTGCTTTGAGTCCCAAAAAAGCCTAATTAACTTCTCATCTTTAGCTTCAATGTTATTATTACCTGCTGCTACAACTAAATAGGAGATTAAACCCCCAATAGACATAGAGCCTTGATGTCAAACCATGCCAAGCATCAGGCCTCTCTGTGCCTTTTTAAAAATTATCAAGGCATACTTGAAAATTGAGAATTGTGTGTATTTAAGAAGTATGATTTTATGATTTGATATACACATACATTGTGAAATAATCACCATGTTCAAGCTAATTAACATACCCATCATCTCAGTTACCACTTTTTTGCATGTGTATGGTGAGAACACTTAAGATACACCCTCTTAGCGAATTACAAGCACACAACTAAGTATTGTTAACTATAGTCATGTTGCTGTACAGTATATCTCCAGAATTTATTCATCTTGCATAACTGAAACTTTGTACCCCTTGAACAACATCTCCCCCATCTGTGCCTTTTACCGGGATTTTGGGAGCACTTAATACCTCCAAACCAGCATTTTCCAACTTGTGCTCTGTGGATCTCTGGGGTTCCAAAAGCTAGTAATTGGAGTTCTGCAGAAAGAGGGTTCCATGGACAGATAAGTTTGGGAATGTCACATCCTACATTTCCCACTTGAGGATACAGACCACTAATGAGAACATTTATGTATTTATAGATGTTAATTTTGTTAAACCCAGTGTTTCCCAACCTAGTTTACTCATGGAACCTTTTTATTCCCAAAACACTGCTGACATCTCAGAGGACATTCCTGCTCAAGAGAAAGCTGTTTGGCAATGCCTTTTTAACCTTCATGTCACATCCAAATGAATAACAAATGGTTGTGAGAGAGTGCGAGAGAAGAGAGATATGCATACATCTCTCTGCAAGCAGTTCTTGGGGGTCAATAATGAAGAGAAAACATAGTTTTGTGGAACAAACACTAGACTTACAGTCAGAAGACTCATGATTTAGTCCTGCCTCTGCCATATAACTAACTATGCACTGTTGTTGGGTAAATCACCTCCGAGCCTTAATCTCTTCTCCTGAAAAGGACACACATTTTCAGATAACCAGTCATTTTAACTGCTGACCAACTTAGGAAGTTGCTGTGTAGCAGATTTAACTTTGATTTAACTTGAATTAAAGAGTATTCTTCTGGGTGGCTTTTGGGGCCTATATTTTTAAAAGCCCTCTTTCAGATGACTGGTGCCTTCAACTCCAAAGATGGAGGTATCTGATTTCTTAAACATGAAGCTACAGGTCTAAGGCCCTAAAAGCCCAAGGAAGCATTTTGGAATGAGTAATAGAAAAAAATGAAGTCTGGGATATATTTATGTTAGTTTGAGTAGTAGGAAAATACCTAGAGAAGTCCTCAGAAGTCTTATATTGATTGGAGGAAGATCCAGGTCTATAATAATATTATAAATAAGCAATAAATGAAATTTAAGACTACTTATTTGACCCCACGTTAATTGGCTTATTTTTCTGATCAGCCAGTTTCCAAAGATAGAGATTGGGGATGTAGAGTTGTACTGCAAAATTTGTAGCTCAGTACTAACTTATATTCCAAAGCAACACAGGAGAAGCAGGCAGTAATCAGTCCCAGGCAAGCATCCTCTGATCCTTGTCTTTGAAGAAGACTCTCTTCTACTCTCTAACTCAGGAGGCAAAGATTCATTCCCAAACCTGTGCTCTGAAAGGAAGAAATTCTATGATGGTTTAGAGTATATATGCAAAAACACTCTAGAGGGAACCAGATGGTCCTTGATTTTTTTTCTTGCCATTGAATTATAAGTCTGCTGAAATAACAGCTACAATGAAAAACAACTTTAAGAAGTTTTTTAATGTTTATTTATTTATTTTGAGAGAGAGGAAGAGAGAGCATGCCAAGGAGGGACAGAGAAAGAGGGAGAGAGAGAGAATCTCAAGCAGGATCTGAGCTGTCAGCACAGAGCCCCATGTGTGGCTTGATCCCATGAACCGTGAGATCATGACTTCAGCTGAAATAAGGTTGGACACTTAACCAAATGAGCCATGCAAGTGCCCCGACCCCCCAATTTTTAACTGGATATAAAGGTGACTAAAACTGGAGATCAAAGGTAAAATATCTAATGTAAATTTTAGTCTCTCTCTGCTTGAAATTTGATGTAATAACCATTGATGACAATAAGTAGTTTGGCTTTAAAGAAGATTTTGCTTCCACTGTAAGTTAAATAAATGTTACTTTAGTCATCGCTAAGTAATTGCTGGGCCATTATAATACGGTTAATGTGATATTTGCTAAGCAAGCATGCCTGCCATCTGGTTACTGAAACTGTATTTTTGCTACTTCCTAGGTACACATGGCCCAGTAGCACTGAGATGTAGGGAACCGATATGAGCATGTGGATCACTTCCAAAGCCATTCATTTGTTTGCAACACAAAGTGTTCTCCACATAAGAAAACAATGAGTCTAACTTATCTGTTTCTTTCCTGTCTGGTATCTTTAAAAATGTCCATCATGACAGGGTGCACACGAGTTTACAATATGAAGCCAGCTTTAGAGACCAAGAAAAAGAATGAAACACAGTCTGTAGGCTATTTGTGCCACATCCCACTTGGTTCCCCTGCCAGCAGCACAGGGCCTGGTCTGCAGGGAGCACACAGAAGAAGGAGGTGGATAATAAGGCAAAAGTCCATAGGTGTCTATGGTAGTAGGAAGAAGAAATTCTCAAACCTGCTTTTTCATTAGGCCCCTCACAAGCAACCCTTTCCCCAAACCAAAGGCAGGATTACTGGCACTGACTACAGTGCCTGGCACATAGTAGGGGCTCAAAAAATGTTCACTAAGTGCAATCATCTGGGAAGTCTGTGAATAGTAATAGAAAGGACTGCTAGAAGGCATCTTATCTTAGTATTTGTAGCCATTAGTACTACAGGCATGGGACATATGCCTCACACCCAGTCCAGGCTTCCTCAGCCTTGGTGCTAACATTTTGGGCTAAGAATTCTTTGTCAGGAGTGGGAGTGGGGTGCTATCTTGTGCACCATAGGAGGTGTAGCAGCATCCTTTTCCTTCACCCACTACATGCCAGCAAGTGTCCCTCCCTGCAGCAAAAATGTCTTCAGACATTGCCAAATGTCCCCTGGGAGGGGGCTTGGTGGGGGGGTGGTGGTGGCAAAATCACCCCTAGTTGAGAACCACTTATTTAGTCTGTGTGTTCATGATATGTACCAGAATTATAAAGATTATATTCTCTCTTCTCTTTTTTCTGAATCAATATTTTAAAAATTAAATTAAATTTTATTTTATTTTAATTTTAGTTTTTAAGTAAACTTTACACCCAATGTGAGGCTTGAACTCATGACCCTGAGTGAGTGCTACCTACTGAGCCAGCCAGACACCAGTCTGAATCAATATTTCTTTCTTTTTTTAAAAAAAAAAAGAAGCATCATGGGGTTTTTTTTTTAAGGTTTTTTTTTTTTTTAAATTAAGAGGGGGAGGGGTAGGGAGAGAGGGAGAGGGAGAATCCTAAGCAAGCTCGGCAGTGTCAGCACAGAGTGCAATGTGAGGCTAGAACCCAGGAACTGACAGACCATGCCCTGAACTGAAATCAAGAGTTAAGAGTCGATGCTCAACTGAATAAGCCATCCAGGTGCCCCTGAATCAATATTTCTTGATCTCATGAAGATATTTTATGCTCTTAATTTGTTTTCACTTAACTTAGTGTTCTCTAAATGTTTTCATAATGCTCTGGGGAACGGGGGAGGGAAACTTCCCAGGTATATCCATATATTCCTAGGTATATCTTATTAAAAAGACTTGTTTCCCCTTTAGGGAAGGGGAAATATGAAAAAAGGAGAAAACATTCTATACAGAAATTGAACTAGTAGCTAAGGAAGCTGTTTTGCAAAATGAGACTGAGACGGTTTTGAGTCCAAAAAGAACTTTTATATCTCAAAAGAAACTACCTTCATTTGTTTACTATACACTCTTGTAATCTTACCAATAAAACTCTTGTTATACAAAAGTATCGTGACAAACAGATTTTTTTTCTCCCTTGGCTTTATTTTTATTTACTTCCTATTTATGTTAACAGTTTCAGGAAGATACCGGCATGTGTGGACTCCAGGAACAGGCAGTCTCAGTAACCCTTGCCCCTTCGGAAGCACAGTAAGTAGACCCGCTAACTGAAGAAATTATTAGCCTTTCAAACCTCTAAGATCGAGTGGGGATGTTGTGTGTCTATGCTTTCTTCAAATTAAAAAAAATTAAAACCTTAGAATTCCACCTTAAACCCAGCCAGTGGCCAACCTGCTTGAAAATGACTACACGTCCATATCTAAGGGTGAGAAATAATTTATGACAAATAAAGCTCATGAAAAATTCTAATTTCATTCATGTTGCTACAAGTATACCTTCATGCTTTAAAAAAAATGTGGGCTGGTAACATTTTTCTACCTTACTTACAGTGTAGAGTTAAACGTGTGCTCTTACCTCTCCTCCAGTGCACGGAAAGGGATTGGAGTATCTCGAAGTGCAAATCGCTCCCTTCTTGACAACATCATCTTCCAAGCCAAATGTAGCCGAGCAGTTCGTTGCAAAGTACTTGTAAGGCTTCCACGTCTTCCCAAAGTCCTGGGAGCGGTCCAGCACCATGGCTGCTGGCCTGGGGGACTTGAACACCATAATGAGATGAGTGAAGTAGAATTCGGCTTCCAGGTCTAACTGGATTTTTTCTCTGTGCACATCCTCAGCGGACTGCCACCACGTGCGAGGGAACCTGAAGGATGAGTCTGCCATGGCAGCTGGCAGGTGAGCCACGTGAGGCTGGGCGGCATTGCATTTGTCACATTTGGGCTGCCGACAAGTCAGATCAGCGTTCTCACTGTAGGAGCAGTACAGCTCAGTGGCGTTCTGACCGCAGGTGGTGTCTGCCCAGAGTTTTCTCCCTAAAGCCAAATTTCCCATCCGAGGGTTGCAGGCTTTTTCACAGCGGGAACTCACTCCAGCTACTCCACTCAGTCCTAGGGAAGGGAAAGCATATGTTATTCAAGACAAACCCATCTGGAAAGCTCTTCTGTCACCCTAGTCTGTCTTCAACAGTCAAGTTACCCCCAAAGAGCTTAAGACTTTTGGTAAAGAGGAAATTCTACCAAATTTGGGCATGGATACGGTTCTAGATTGATACATACAAGCATGTGAGTGTGCATGTGTGTGTGCACACATTTCATGTTTGGTTATAAAATTCACATAAAAGGGAAAAATCATTTCAGATAAAGGGCGAAGGGAAGAGAAATGGAAACACTGGGGGGAAAAAAATGGGCCTCAACCTTTTAAGTACTTTGCTTTCTAAATGTTCTCTATATTCGAAATACACTTCTTTGTTTTGAAGCGATGACTTAAATAATACCAAAAAACAATAGTGTGTTTAAGATCACCCAATTTAGTCTTTCAAATATAATTTAAGTCCTTAGCATTATCTAACATGCTTATTAGAAGACATTAAGGAGGAAATATAGAATCCTGTTATATTTTTAAGCCAAAAATGTGAGGGAGCCAATTCCCTAGGAAAAGCAATAGGAGATACTTAATCCATATCCAACGGGATCTCACTTCGGGTAGCAAAGCTAGACATCACTGAAGCTCAGATGCATAATATCTATTTTTAATATTTAGTAAATATAACTAAGGGAAAAAAAAAACCTCTCTCAACTGCCAAATGGCAGAAAGGCCTATTTGACATGCTCTCTGCCTCTT
This sequence comes from Prionailurus bengalensis, assembly GCF_016509475.1. Lineage (NCBI taxonomy): Eukaryota > Metazoa > Chordata > Mammalia > Carnivora > Felidae > Prionailurus > Prionailurus bengalensis. Next base: position 116,966,208 of record NC_057358.1, read on the forward strand.
GAGTGCTGCAACCTATGACAGGTTATATAGTCGTTGCCTGTTTGCTTAACAGGAGAATGTGTACAGTCTGGCCGCCACTAACAGCACCTTTAAACATTATCTGTGAACTAAAACACCTTCTTAAAGAAACATGTGCTTCCACCCAAACAAAGGTCCAACAGACTTTAATGTTTCAAAATTACTTAAAATGATAAACATTATCCACTTATTAACATCCTGACTACATATTTTAATCCTTTAATTTGGGTTTGTCATTTTAATTATGACTACCTTAAGCAAAATCATCTATTTTAAAAGTTAAAACAGAGAAGGAAAGAAGGAAAAGGACGTTAAACCCTAAATTCTGGCTAATTGAATGTTTCTGCTACTTAAGAGGGAGCACCTCCGAACTATTGTCACTGTACTGTTGGAGAAGCCAAATGACAACTTAGACTAAAACAGAGACATTTCACACGCTGACTGACAACCACCAGCCCCACATAACCTCTGCAACCAAAGGAAAGGGCTTCCTTAGGCATATGTTTTAAATGTCAAATTCAAATGTGCATTATGCCTAGACTCTGCTTGCCACTGTTCTGACTAGCTGGGCAACAGTTGCTTGTGGCCAGGATCACCCAAACACACAGTGTGCTATGACTCACCTGTAAAGCATTTCGGGGAAAATCATATACTGCCCGTACAAGTATTTTTGACTTGAAACACTTGCCTTGTGATATTTATTTACAACCTCTTGATTGCTTGCATGTTTTTGCCATAACATGGTTTGAAAAGGGAAAGGTTCAATAAAGTTCACTTTGTGGTCGGGGGAGCACGTGTTAAGTGCAGGAAGGGGTGCACGGGTACTCCTGTACTCCTAAGAATTCAAGTAAAACCTTAGACCTTTAATGGCTCCTCGGGGAAGTATTGAATACTTTTAAACGCCTCGGAACTAATAAGTTACAGAAAAGATTGGAGCCAGATATTGGGTGGACAAAAATACTTCGATATCCCTAAAGAAATGACTATTCAAGTATAGCAAGGATGCTCCTATGAGTCACACTGATTTGGGGTGAAGATTCTAAAACTTTTTTTTTTAACTGTGTGCCAGAGTCTCTGGGGGCAGAGGGGAAGAAGCCTTAGGGAAGGTACAAGTGCGCCGATGCTCTCTACCCACCAGTCGGTCCCTCCAGCCCACACTCCCCTTTCTAGAGCGAATGAGAAACGTTTGAGAGACTGGATGGTTGAAGAGTCCCTCACTTTCTTTCCTCCTCACACCCTGAGCTGCGCTAACCCCTAACTGGAAACCAGGTGACCCGTACGGGGGAGGGAGAGGAACGGAAGAGGCTCCCGAATTTAGAAACGGCGCGCTAGGAACCGGTGGCCAAGGGCAGCCCAGGAAAGCCGGGATGGGAGTAGGAGAGAGAGCCTCAGACGACGCCTCTGCAGGTCATCCAGTTACCGAGACTAGGAGCAGACCCGCCTCCGACCTCCCACGGAGCCTCAGCCAGGGTACCAATTCCCCAGGGGCGGCCAGCCAGCTCCGTTCAACCCAGGGCGGTCACCACCTATCTCCCCAGCCCGGCGTCTCAGTGCGTTCCAGCCACTGCCACTGTGAAAGGGCACACACCCCGCCCAGGTGTCCCTACCTGGTTCCCTAGTGCCCAGCGTGAGGCCAGGGACCTCAGGGTTAGCTCTCACCCAGAGGGCGGCCGCGGCCCACGCGCGCCCAGGGTCGCTGGGCCATCCCTCCCCATCATTCCTCAGGCCATGAAGTGCCGGGGGATGGCGAGCTTGGTCCTTTGTTCCCTCACAAAGTGGAAAGGCAGTTTTTTACAAGCCCAAACCGAGAAAGAAACCAAGGCCGTGGTATCTCCGGCAGGGCGTACCCAGGATATCGGGTTAGCCAAGGGCATGTGTATCGCAGTTGCAAAAAAATCAATAGTATTTTAAACTGTGGAGACCCAGGGAAAGGAGGCGGAACATGGCCACTCATTTCATCCTCGGGAGCCGAGCTTGGCGCTCCCAGCCCGCACTACCCTGCACCCCCGAGTCCCGAGGTGGGGAACAGAAAGAGCGAGGGAAGGAGGGTGGGGGCCCTGCAGCGTCACCACCCACCTGCGGCCACCGCGGAGCAGCCCCAGAGCAGCAGCAGCCGCGCGCAGCTCCCCATGGCCGGGAGGAGCCGGGAGGACAGGGGCCGGGCGGGTGCGGGAGGGAGCTGAGCCCTCTCGGCTGTGGGATGAAGCGCCAACAGTCCTCAGGAAGAACTGGGGCTCTTTATTTCTTCCCCCTCCTGGGGCGCCAGGCTCGGTCAGCGGGCGCCGGCGGCTGGGAGCCGCGGGCCGGGGCCGCGCCAGGCGGTAGGGTGACCCTCGCACACCGGCCTGGAGGGGCCCGGGCACCTCGGGGGCGACGGGAGCCCCCGGACCATAGCCGGCCTGGCCGCGCAGCCCCTGCGGAGCGGTCCCGCGGGCTCCTCCGCCGCTAGCCCGGGGCTCAGCACCCGCAGCAGCCGCTGAACTTTGCGAGACCTTTCACTTCCCGGCCGCCGCCGCCGCCGCCGCCGCTGCCGCCGCCGCTGCTGCTGCCTCCCGGCCGTCCTCCGCCGCTTTTACCACCTCCTCTTGCTGCTGCGCCTCGGTCCCGTCCTTCTCCATGGGCAGTTCCATGGGATGCATTTTTATTGCACCGACACCGCGGCGCTCCGGTGCCAGCCCTCCTCCCCTTGCACCTCCACCCCTTCCTCCTGCCCGCCCCCCGCGCTCGCTTGACAGCCGGGGCGGTGCAGCCTGCGCTGCCGGGTCGCCGCCGCCGCCGCCGCCGCCGCCGCCGCCGCCGCCTCCGCCGCCCGGGGAGGGGTCCCCTGGCCCAACGGCCGCCCCCGCAGCCTCCTACCAGCTCGTCCCGCCCGCCTTAGCCTCCACGCGCACGGGTCACCTCGGCCCCCAGCTTTCCTCGTGCCCCTCCCGGCGCTCTCCCTGTAGCTCCCTGCGTGACCCCCCTGGTGCCCTCCAGCACCCACAGGCCTCTTCTGGGAAGCAGTCTCCCACCTTCTCCCGGAACATTCCAGAGAGCAGTTGACTCCCTCTTGATCAGGTCAGGGCATGCCAAGGGGCTTAAAAAACCGCGAAACAGGCTAGCGCCTACTTCCCACATCCCCCAGCAGAACAAACCCTGCTCTCCACTCCCCATCTCCGCCACCCCTTCTCCTGGAGTCTCACGATCCAGGAAAGGAACCCCACCAGCCCTGCACCGGGCTATGGGCTTTGGAGAGCGCACTAACTGCTAAGTGGCCTTCGCTGCTTCTCTGCTGCCTTTGGGGGGCGGGGGAGGGCATCTCGACTAAACAATCAATGCTTGCTTTATCCGAGGTGTATCCATTTTGATGTAAAAATGTGCCCTCTAACTCAAACTCAAGGTGACACAAGAAAAGGGTCAGAGGATTAGCTAATGGGCAGTTTAAAACATCCTTGTCTAGAGGCAAGGGCAATTCAAAGAGAAAACTGGTCTTTCCAAGTACTCTCACTCCATATACGCTGTGTTGTGGTGTGTGTGAAACGACGTTGTGAATTGAGTTAAGGCAAGCAATTTAGCAGCAACCAGAAGCAGCTAAATGTGGATAGGATTGCTCAGGACTGCTGCTTATGGAAGGAGATTACATCGCACTGGAGTCTGGGACATTTGCAAGCACTATGAAAATACCATTCTATGCACACATCCAGGGCGCTAGGCAAACGTTGAGTAGAAAACCATGTTTTATTGCTGTGTTCATTTTGTGTCTTTGAATATTTTCCAGAAAATTAACTACGTTACAGAGACCATTCAGTTGTGTGTTACTGATGATGACAATTCAGTTTTGGGTCTCATGCACATATTTTTCAAGACTCACCTGGGGATATATAAGAAGTTTGTATCTCCCAGGAAGAAATGGGATGAGATCAGCTTCATCCACTTGGGAGGCATTAAAATTATTCTTCTGACCAATACTGGGGAGTGGCAAAAGGTATGGGGCAGCAATTTGTATAACGCTTTAGAAAATAAGCCTTTTGAGTTTTCAAATATTGGCAACGTTGGGACTTTCTTCACGTCTTATGGCTATGCTCCCATTGGAGTCACTGAAACACCTCTCTAAATTATTCTTTTTACCAAATAAATGATAGGAAATTATAACAGTCAAGGAATTGTGGCACCAATATTAACCTAATAGCCAAAGCAAATGAAAGAAAGAAAGAAAGAAAGAAAGAAAGAAAGAAAGAAAGAAAGAAGAGAGAAGCACATTTATCATTAACCTGAGTCTGCTGTATTGAGGCAGAACTTCTCATTACAAATTTCAGAAACATTTACTATACGCACCAATCCTGCCTTGAAAATATACTTCCTTGATTGCTCTATAACTGATTCTTGTTCCCTTTAACAAGACAATGGCAAAGCAGTCTTTCATATTTAGTCCATACAAAACATTATTGTTTTTCTTATATTCATTATACTTAACTGAGGGCACCTGCTAGATATAACAAATTTTCATTAAATATTTTTTATTGAGTTATGTTAAAATTATTGCTATATACTAAGAACAGGGCTAAGAAGAAAACTAATGAAACCAGAATGATTCCTCATATTCTAAAGGAACCTGTACCCTTTATACCAATACCTTCCATACAAAGCAGCTCAGGAGAGAAAAGTAATTAGCATTCTAATCAATTTCATTTGGTTATACAGTCTAGCTATAAATTTTATTTCCATTTTGAAGAAGCTGTCCAGGGGAAGTTTAACTACATAAGAAAAATTGGGGTGCCTGGTGGCTTAGTCCATTAAGCTTTCGACTTTGGCTCAGGGCATGATCTCGAGGTTCAGTGAATTAGAGCCCTAGGTAGGGCTCTGTGCTGACAGCTCAGAGCCTGGAGCCTGCTTTCAGTTCTGTAACTCCCTCCCTCTCTGCCCCTCTCCTGCTTGCAGTCTTTCTCCAAAACAAATAAGCATTAACATTTAAAAAAAAAATAAGGAAAATCATGCTCAGTAATGAGTTGTATGTCATTGCTTATGATTATTTTATAAAATTTCAGTAATGTTTTCAGAATTTTCTTTTTTAATTTTATGAATTAGTAGGAAGCTTAGAAAAACCTATGAAATTTCAATAACAAGTTTCCAGAAGCCACATATTTGACAAATTAAATCTAGAATACTCCCAGGAATTTGGAAGAAAGCTAAAAGGGTTGTTAAGAACTAAAATAGATGGCAAAAAGTCCATGCACTAAAGACCTTATTCATGGGAGAGCTCTTCAGATGTTCACTTAAATTATTCATGCAATGTTAATAAGTTTGGTTATGCTGTTTTCTTAGACCACAACATATTAGAAGTAACAAATTAGAATGAAGTGGGATGACATTAAAACAAGGAATGAGTTGAGGCAAGCTGGTAATAAGGAGAATGAGAGAACTATAAAAAGTAACCATAAGGACAAAAAAATACACAGCAGTCTAAGTGAGGCCTTTCAGTGCAGAAGCAAAGCAGCAAAAGGCTGAAAAGGTATCACCCTGTTATAACTTATCACAATGAGTCAGGTTCCTAATGGAATCTAGAATATTCAACATCAGAGAAGACCTTAGGGATCTTTGAGCCTAAGCTTACCCCATAGAAACTCTTTGAGCCTATGCTTACCCCATAGGAACCCTCTTCACAAAATCTCTGTCCAATAGTCATCTAGCTTCTGTTCTAGAAACCTCAATAAACAAAAGCCTAAAAAGCAGTCCTTTTCATTTTTGGTAGTGTTCTATATAACCATGACATCTCTCTTCTTAAAATTCTACTATGTTCAGGGGTGCCTGGATGACTCCGTCAGTTAACCAGTAGACTTCAGCTTGGGTCATGATCTCAGTTTGTGAGTTCGAGCCCCGCATCAGGCTCTGTGCTGACAGCTCAGAGCCTGGAACTTACTTTGGATTCTGTGTGTCTCTCTCTGCCCCTCCCCTTGCTCACTCCCTCTCTCTCTCTCTCTCTCTCTCTCAAAAATAAATAATAAACATTACAATTTTTTTAAAAAAGCTCTACTTATGTTCATAGTGTAGCTTTCTGCAGTTATACAGAATAGGCCCAATTTCTTTTCTGATAGATATTCAGAGACTTGAAGTCAAATTTATACACACACACACACACACACACACACACACACATATAAATATATATATATATATAATTTATTGTCATGTTAGCTAACATACTGTGTATACAGTGTGCTCTTGGTTTTGGGGGGGGGGTAGATTCCCATGATGAAGTCAAATTTTATTGATCCTCTTAACTATTCTTTTCTCCAGGTGTTTAATAGTCCATTTGGCATGATTTTCAAAACTTTCACCATCCTAATCCCCCCTTTCAGATATACTACAATTTGTCAATGTTGTTCTTATATTGTGCATCTAGGACTCAACTCCGGGTTTATCTGTACTGGTGTAGAATAAAACAGAACTGGGGTCCCTTAACTTCGGTCTAGGGCTTACGTTTCTGTAGCCTAAAAATGCATTAGCAGCTTTGTGGTGTCAGCTGATATTATCCTTGAAGCAAATTAAAATCCCCTTTTCAAGGCAAGGGAATTAAAAGCAAAAATGAACTACTGGGACCTTATGAAGATAAAAAGCTTCTTCACAGCAAAGAAAACAACCAAAAAAAACCTAAAAGGCAACCAACGGAATGGGAAAAGATATTTGCAAATGACATATCAGACAAAGGGCTAGTATCCAAAATCTATAAAGAGCTCACCAAACTCCACACCCGAAAAACAAATAATCCAGTGAAGAAATGGGCAGAAAACATGAATAGACACTTCTGTAAAGAAGACATCCGGATAGCCAACAGGCACATGAAAAGATGCTCAACGTCGCTCCTCATCAGGGAAATACAAATCAAAACCACACTCAGATATCACCTCACGCCAGTCAGAGTGGCCAAAATGAACAAATCAGGAGACTATAGATGCTGGAGAGGATGTGGAGAAACGGGAAGCCTCTTGCACTGTTGGTGGGAATGCAAATTGGTGCAGCCACTCTGGAAAACAGTGTGGAGGTTCCTCAAAAAATTAAAAATAGACCTACCCTATGACCCAGCAATAGCACTGCTAGGAATTTACCCAAGAGATCCAGGAGTACTGATGCATAGGGGCACTTGTACCCCAATGTTTATAGCAGCACTCTCAACAATAGCCAAATTATGGAAAGAGCCTAAATGTCCATCAACTGATGAATGGATAAAGAAATTGTGGTTTATATACACAATGGAGTGCTACGTGGCAATGAGAAAGAATGAAATATGGCCCTTTGTAGCAACGTGGATGGAACTGGAGAGTGTTATGCTAAGTGAAATAAGCCATACAGAGAAAGACAGATACCATATGTTTTCACTCTTATGTGGATCCTGAGAAACTTAACAGAAACCCATGGGGGAGGGGAAGGAAAAAAAAAAAGAGGTTAGAGTGGGAGAAAGCCAAAGCATAAGAGACTGTTAAAAACTGAGAACAAACTGAGGGTTGATGGGGGGTGGGAGGGAGGGGAGGGTGGGTGATGGTATTGAGGAGGGCACCTTTTGGGATGAGCACTGGGTGTTGTATGGAAACCAATTTGACAATAAATTTCATATATTTAAAAAAAAAAAACCCTTTTCGGGGGCGCCTGGGTGGTTCAGTCAGTTGAGCGACCAACTTTGGCTCAGGTCATGATCTCACAGTTTGTGAGTTCTAGCCCCGCGTCAGGCTCTGTGCTGACAGCTCAGAGCCTGGAGCCTGCTTCTGATTCTGTGTCTCCCTCTCTCTCTGCCCCTCCCCCATTCATGCTCTGTCTCTCTCTGTCTCAGAAATAAATAAACATTAAAAACAAATCTCTTTTTCATATATTGATGTCTTAAAGAGTTATTGATAAAAGATAAAATACATTTGTCTAATCAGAAGAGTTCTATTAAAATACATTGAAGGTGGTAAGCATTCAATAAATATGAGTTTAAAGAAAAATATCAACAAACTCAAATTGGAAAATTGGAAAAATGCTGAAAACTTCTAAAAACAACTGTTGGTCCTGAATGGGATAAGTATCTATTTTCTGAAAAAAAAAATCACTTCTATGGAAAATTTGACACTTCAACAACACTGTATACATGTGGTATTACTATACATTTGCAAAGAAAGGAAGAACTTGGCAATAGTGATACTTTTAGTGTACCTAGTATCTTTCCTCTGTGAAACTGTAAACATGATCTCATTTATCCTTGAAGCATCAGTGTGAGGGAGGGAACAGAAATAGTTGCGTGCATTTACAGAGAGAGAAAGTGATATGAAAGATATAAGTGCCAAATTTAGATCATCCAATAAATATACACTGGAGATAGAACATGGTTTCCAGGTTGGGGAAAAAAAAATCATTGTTTATCCATCAATTTTCCATGAATACTATCTTATCTCTCTTGGAACAAGAAGACTACTGGGAGAAAATTAAATGGAGAATTCTTTCCATTGAAATAATCCTATATTTTGTTTCCTACCTGGTCTATGCCCTTTAAAAGCATCATCTTGGGAATTTCCTTAAGCTTTAATCTAAGCCTCCTGCCACTGGCACTGTTTCTTATTTCATGTGCTTCCTGGCTACAGCTGCTCATTCCTAGGAAGGGAGTGAGAGCCTTTGAAACTACATGTACTCTTCCAGGAAGGTAAGCAGTACTTTTCTTAAAAAAAAAAAAAAAAAATGCACGCATGCTCTCTCACGTTTAAATTAATTATATGGAGCCTAGAAAGTTCGAACAAACAAGAGCAGTTTTGTTGTTGCAGAGATAGCTACTCTGGACAGTACTGTATTGACACAAATTTTAAACGCTTTCTCCTGTAAGTGGCTCTTAACTAGAACTTTCCGTACATACTGCTATTTCTGACACTGATGAAAAGATGTCAGAGACAAATTATTACTCTTTTAACTGTAAGAAAATAGACAAAGAAACAATTACTAAAGGCCCCGTGAGGATCCAATAAACAATATGGATGAATCCTTCCATCCATTCGTGTCTTTTACGTAATAGTGTTGTGGTTAGGAGCATGGACTGGTCTGACTCCCCAGGTTTGATCTTGGCCCTGCCACCTACTAGCTGTGTGACTGTGGGCAATTTATTTAACCTGTATGTGCAACTATTTCCACAGCTGCCATATGGCAATCATAATAGCACCTAATTAATAAGGCTATTGTTAATATTGAATGAGTGAATATTTATGAAGTAGTAGGAAAGAGCAAGACACAAGAAGCACTTTAAGTTTTGTTAAATACACACAATAGTAAAATACAAATCCATCACGTGTATACACTCTCTTTTGACCTGCTCTGGAATTTCATCTTCAAGTTATATAGAAATATTTAATAGGCAGAAGCTAAACCATTGTCCTGGCTTAATTTTAAACTTCCTTTCTTCCTTTCTTTTTCTTTCTTTTTTTTTTTTTTAATTTTTTTTTCAACGTTTTTATTTATTTTGGGGACAGAGAGAGACAGAGCATGAATGGGGGAGGGGCAGAGAGAGAGGGAGACACAGAATCGGAAACAGGCTCCAGGCTCTGAGCCATCAGCCCAGAGCTGATGCGGGGCTCGAACTCACAGAGGGCGAGATCGTGACCTGGCTGAAGTCGGACGCTCAACCGACTGCGCCACCCAGGCGCCCCTCTTCCTTTCTTTTTTTAAAGGGAGAGAGTGCGACAGTACATTAGTGAATGTGGAGGTGGGGCAGAAGGAGAGAGAGAGAGAGAGAGAGAGAGAGAGAGAGGGAGAGAGAGAGAGAGAGAGAGAGAGAGAATCTTAAGCAGACTCAATGCCCAGCTCAGAGCCACCTGGGGCTTGATCTCACGACCTGACCATGAATGACATCATGACCTGAGCCAAAATCAAGAGTCAGACGCTTAACTGTCTGAGCCACCTGGGCACCCCTACCCTGGCTTCATTTTAAATGTTACACTACATCTATGAAAGCATCACACAGGAAATGAAAGTATGAAGCAATAAATCTTCTCTAGCTAGAGGGAGAGGGAAATTAACACTGGTGGAGCAGCTATAACTTCCAGGCACTTTACAATTCTCACAACTATCCAAGGTTAGGTCATCAACTCTTTGATGAAGAAACGGAATGAAGCTCAGGGAAAGCTAGATACCTGAGCCAGGTTGTAGAGCTAAGTAAGCAGACAAGTTAGGATTTGAACTCTGGTGTGTCTGATTTTATTTAATTTTTACAATTTTTTAAAATTCGTTTCAAATGTTTATTTAAATTCTAGTTAATTAACATGTAGTATAATATTGGTTTCAGGAGTAGAATTTAGTAACTCATCACTTATATACAATACCCAGTGCTCATCATATCCAGTGTGTCTGATTTTAAGTGGAATCTTCTTCATTTCCTTTTACAAGAGAGGTAGCATGACGAGGCAGTTAGAGGAAGATTTCAACAGTAAACTGCCAATGTCTTCATTGGTTAAAAACACTCCTAGAATGTTTTCTACTTTGACAATACAGTTTATTAACTGCATCTTCCTGCTTATTACCCAATCTCACTTATGAGATTTAGGGATGAATTTCCAACTGTCAATGAACAGATCTACTTAGACACCTCAAATTCAACACATTCAAAACTAAACTCATCATCTTTCTCCCCTAACATGTCATTCCTCCCATATTCCCTATCCTGTGAAATGTCACAACTACCCATCTACTAGATCAACACAAAAAGAGTCGCATTTTCCAAACTTCTGCAGAACACTCTTGTACAGTGAGATATACGAAGTGTTCTGAGGAAAAAGAGTTCTGTAGTCAAATAATCTTAACGTTAAGTTAAAGTTAAACAGACTTCTCAGAATCTTTAACACTAAGTTCATTTCAAACCCCCAAGAAATGGATATGATATTAGACAGGATTATAGTCAGTTGCATGAACCCAACTCAGTAGCTTAACCAAACAGATTGATTTTCTTCTCATGATAAAAGGTGTACAGGAGGCATAGAATCTGGTACTAGTGCAGCTGCGCGAGAAGGTCATCAGGACTTGTGTGGTTTTCTTCCTCATGGTGAAAATACGGCTGCTCTACCTCTAAGACATGTGTTCCCATTCTAGGCAAGAGAAATGGAAAAAAAGAGAAGGGAAAAAGATATATTCCGGGTCAGTCTTAAAAAGCTTTCCCAGCAGCCTTATACACCTTCTTATATCTAATTGTCCAGAACTGGGTTCTGTGGCTTCTGCAGGCCAAAAGGAAATCTGGGGAGGCGAGTATTTTATTTTCAAATGTTTATCTATTTTGAGAGAGGGAGAGAGAGAATTCCAAGCAGGCTCTGCACTTGCTGTGTGGAACTTGATCCCACAAACCGAGAGATCATGACCTGAGCTGAGATCAAGAGTCGGATGCTCAACCGACTCAGCCACTCAGGAGCCCCATAGGGAGGTGTATATTTTAATTGGGCTTGTTGCCACTCTGAACAAAACCAGGCTCCTACTGGAAAGAAAAGGAGGTTGAATATTGAGTAGACAGCTGTATATGTCATCAAAAGTTAGCAATTTCATCAGTGTATTTGGCCCAAGCACCTATTAGCATATTTCGTGGCTCCCCATCATTGACAGATGGAATTCATGCTGCTTGCTTGGCGCTCAGACCTTCTGTGATGTATCAATCAGCTCCCTGCCACAGGCTCTTTAGCCCCACCCACAGTGAGCTACCTGTGGTCTTTGAGATGGACTATGGTACTTCATGCCCCTTCTCTCCTCCTTCTGGCTAACTCTGGCAAATCCTCAAAACTTCAGTTAAACTGATGTGACACCTTCTCCCCCTCCAACTGGGTTAGTAGTCCTTCTATCCTCCTTTGTATTACTATATTATTCTCAACTATGTTGTTTTTCCCCTTATGTACTGAGTGGGGGGGTGGGGGGGAACCCAGGAAGCACAATTGTATTTATACTATATTATCCTCAACTATAGTTTTTTTTTTTCTTATCCATTGAGTGGGGAAAAAACAACAACCAGGAAACACAATTATATTTTTGTTTCAATTATAACTATGGAAAATATACATATGAAAAAGGCATGGAATATATCAATATGTTAGAGATGATTGTTTTTCTGGCTTCTAAAATTTTAGCAATACCATATAATTGTTATGGTTGCATTTTTATTTCAAAAATAGAACAGCTTAAGGCAGAATATAATAAAGCAGGACCCGAAGAGTGGCAATATAAAGTAGGCAATTAGCAACAGGTTGAACACCATGGGCTTGGGAGGTGAGAAGAGCTATGTGAAAGATGTGGACCAAACTCGGTCCTAAGATTGGGTAGGTTTGGATGGCTGTGGTGGTGGATATAGGCAAGCCTTGCTGGTGCTGGTCAGACAAATGCTCAGGCCACACCTATATGTTCACAATATACAAAGTGCCTCTAGGAGAATGAGTAGCATCCATTAGAAGGGAATCCATGGAATCAGGAGGAGACGGGGAGGAAAAAGTATACTAAGACCAGTTAAAGGCTTTGGTGAGTCAGGCTGATTTGTGTTGGGAAATTACATTATTATAGTTGTCATTATCTGGAAATGGCATATAATAGATAAGAGAAGAGAGGATCTAGAAGAGAAGTGAAGGGCTAGTCTATGACAAGAGCTGAGTCCAAACCAAGGTGGTGATAGGGAAAATGGAAAAACAGAGAACAATTGAGAAAAAAAAAACAAAAACAAAGGATTGACAGGACTTTGTAATCGTTTGATGGTGGGATTGGCCAAAGAAGTTAAGAATGACGTGGTGGCTCTGAATCTGGTTAGTTGAAAAAAATGATAGTTTCTTTTTCAGAAATAGGAGAACCAGGAAATTTCAGAATAGGAGAACCAGGAGAACCAGCTAGTCTGGGAGGTGGACCAATAGGAAATGGCCGATTGCATTTAGAAAAAGTTGATTTCGATAGAATAGCAGGCTAGTCACCTCCAGCAGACAGTTAATCTGGCTTCGGAGTTTAGCAGAGCAGTGAAGTCTCCAGATACAGGTTTAGGAAACATTTACACAAGGTTACAGTTGAAACAATAAACAGAAAGGAAATCCCCAAGAGAAGCAGGATATTTTAAAGAACACTTACTATCAGTATTGTAACTTTAGATAATTTGTAATTATCATGATAAAACATTAGTGTAGGAAAGACCTTGGAAGTTATTTAGGCCAGTCTCCTTTTTCATATGAAAAAAAAAAACAACCCAACAACTGAGGACCATTGAGATTATACATTTAAAACCTAAAGCCTATCTATTGTAGGCTCTAGGGTATTCAAAGTTAGACAGCTTGTTAGGGTTAGTGACTGAATTGGGATTGAGCTTTCTCTGTGTCCAGTGACTCTTACATCTGCAATCAAGAATACAAATGTTTTGCTAAAGTTTTCTGGCTCTTTAGTTTAAAATCAAAGAAACTATTCTCAAAATATTAGAAAAACAGTGTTTAAAAGACCACAATTTCCTAAAGAAACAATTTGATTAAAAAAAAAAAACACCTTTGTCTATAGGTAGGATTTCAAAATAAATAATATAGGACAATGTATTCAAGCTACTTATTAAGCTATCTATGCTTCAGGTCTAACTTTAACATGATAGATCTTAATTTCCCTGGATATTTCCCTTAATTTCCCTGAAAAATTGCACTGCAATTTCAAATGTAAACATGTTTCTGAAAATTTTTAATTTAAACCTCACAAGATGGGGCGCCTGGGTGGCGCAGTCGGTTAAGCGTCCGACCTCAGCCAGGTCAAGATCTCGTGGTCCGTGAGTTCGAGCCCCGCGTCGGGCTCTGGGCTGATGGCTCAGAGCCTGGAGCCTGTTTCCGATTCTGTGTCTCCCTCTCTCTCTGCCCCTCCCCCGTTCATGCTCTGTCTCTCTCTGTCCCAAAAATAAATAAACGTTGAAAAAAAAATTAAAAAAAAAAAAACCTCACAAGGTTACAATGCAATTTAGAGGGCAAATCTCTGACACCATTTGCTTTAACCCTAAATTCAGTATGATGGACCTCACCATAGAAAAGAGATTCAGTTACTAGGAATATCAGAAGAACTTCATTACACAATGCTTACAGCTCAAGTAATAGCTTCAGGGTATCAATGCATTTTAAAGACCTGCATGTGAGGGGCAACTGTGTGGCTCAGTTGGTTGAGCATCCCATTTCGGCTCAGGTCATGATCTCCAGGTTGGTGGGTTCTAGCCTAGCGTCAGGCTCTGTGCTGATAGCTCACAGCCTGGAGCCTGCTTTGGATTCTGTGTCTCCCACTCTCTCTGCCCCTCCCCTACTTGCTCTCTGTCTCTCTCTTTCTCTCTCTAATCCCTTCTCGGCCTTTTGGCTAAGATCAAGTGTCTCTCTCTCTCTCTCTCTCTGTCTCTCTCTCTCACAGGTAAATAAACATTAATTTTAAAAAAAACCTGCAAATGAGTGGTAAAAGACATTGGAAGTCCATAGACATCCAAGGCTATAATAAAAAGTTCATTTATGTTCGTGCAAAATTCAAAATAACACCTTCAATTTTCTACCTTAAACCTTCTCTACTTATAAATGCTATTTACTCACAGAAATATTCCCTATGAAATTTGAGGAATTAAAACCTCAAAGCCAAAGTTAACACAAAATCAATACAAAAATATTGATTGTTTTGGTGAAGTCCAAGCACTTTTTCGTGCATGCACTTGGTCTCTGTAACATAACTATAGAACATTTCTTCATCATAAAGGGATAGTACATCATTTTCCCACTTTCTTCCCTCTTTCAGGAATCTTTGAGTAAATGCAAGTTTTATTGCAAGCAGAGAAGGAATCTTCTTTAAAATTACTAATAATTGTTAGAATACATGATATTCCTATTATCGACAGAATTCCGTTTTTGGTGACAAAAATATGGAGAATTGTATTAACACTGTTTAAACAACATTGAAATTTTTATTAAAAAGAATCCTGAGGCATCAGGGGATTTCTTAGTCTACTAATGATCCTATAGGAAATTTGTTCTGTGAAACTATCATTTCTCTGGCCTCACATCCAGCCAGCAGGGGAAAAGAAGGAAGTACAGATTACTATCTCTTACTCTGAAAAAACAAAACAAAACAAAACCTGCACACTTGAGGTAATAAGTAGCTAAAGCCAGTAGCTTCAAATTCTTTTCTCCGTCTCACTGGTGTGGTCCTGGATATAGTACTTTTAAATACACACAGAGAGTTCAGTACACTTAAGGTTTCCTAGCATATGTTTTCTTTTTTCTTTTCTTTTCTTTTCTTTTCTTTTCTTTTCTTTTCTTTTCTTTTCTTTCTTTCTTTCTTTCTTTCTTTCTTTCTTTCTTTCTTTCTTTTCTCTTTCTTTTTTGTACACAAAAGGATATTCAATTGCCCCTTTGTGGACTCAAAATATCCTTCAATCAGTAAATAAATGTCTTGAATATGTATATCATCCAAAGGGATAAGTAAATAGAGTCGTATATAGAAGTAAAAACTCCCCTGTGCAAATGTGAATGAACTTGAAATTTTGATAGGGCTTTTTTTCCCCCTTATTATAACCAATAATGATAGCTAGCATTTACTGGGGACTCAATGTATGGCAGGTCCTGTGCTAAACACTCTACATACATTATCTTCAATCCTTGCAGTCACCTAGGAGGAGAACTTTAGTCATCATCCTCACTTTAACAAATGAGAATTGAGACTAGCAGCAGAGCTGAGACTATAATGCAAGCCATGTATCTCCAAAATTCATGAGCAAATCCATCATGTCCTTCAAGGGTCTTTGGGAAATGTAGAAAAACGGCAAGAAGGGCAAACTCATCATCCCAAGAAACTAATTTTCATTTTGGCACATTTCTTTCTGATCTTATTTGTATTCATACAATTTTTGTTCCATACTCTTTTTCACTTACTATTATTATTATTATTATTATTACAAATTCTCCCAAAACATCAATTTTCATGACCACATACTGTTCCAGCAAGTGCATATACTTTGTTCTACTTAATGCCACATTTATTTGGACACTTGGGCTATTTTCAATTTTTTGCTGTTATAAATAACACTTTTATGAATATCTTTGTGATTTAAATATTTTCTTAATCTGGGATTATTTCTTTGTAATCATTAAAATGGAAACACCAGGACAAGGAAAAGTTACATTAAAGCCACATTGCCAAATTTCTTTTTCAAAAGGGTTGCACTAATATGTGGTGCCTGTTTACCTCACTCCTACCAGCACTGGGTATTATATTTTAGAAATATAAATTTCTTAATTCACTATGTGGAAAGTGATATTTTAAAATTTGCATTTCTTTGATTGGATTGTATGTAAATTGAAATTTTTTTCTGTGCTTGCTAATCAGTTTTATTTCACTCTTTTCACTAGTTTCCTAAGGTGGGAACTTAGCTTTTGATTTTAGATCTTTCTTCTTCTTTTTTTTTTTTTAAATTAATTTTTTTATTTTTCGAGAGAGAGAGAGAGAGTGCACAGACAAGGGAGAGGAGCAGAGGGAGAAAGAGAGAATCGAAGCAGGCTCCGTGCTCATTATGGGGCCTGATGTGGGGTTCAATCCTACTACCCTGGGATCTTGACCTGAGCTGAAATCAAGAGTCGATTGCTCAACTGACTGGGCCACCCAGGTGCCCCAGATCTTTCTTCTTTTCTAGCATATGCATTTAATGCTGTAAATTTCCCTCTAAGCAGACTGGTTTTGCTTTGTTCCACAAATTTTGGTAAACTGTGTTTTTATTTTTTAAATTCAAAACATTTCAAATTTCTCTGGAGATTTCTTCTTTGACTCATGGGTTATTTAGAGGTATGTTGTTTAATTTCCAAATATTTGGGGGTTTTCTAGCTATCCTTCTGTTATTTATTTTTTAGCCTAATTCCATTATGGTTTCCATTTCATTCCATTTGAGAAAATGCATATTCTGCTGTGGTTGGATAGAGTATTCTATAAATGTTAACTCAATTAAATTGATCTCTTCAAGTCATCTATATCCTTACTGTTTTCACCCTTTTCAAATTCTACTTACTTTTAGCAACTAGCGAGCAAGACAACAGAAAAGTAAATAGAAAGCTAAATTACACTTAAAGCTTATATTGTAGGAAACAGATTTCCATATGTGCTTTCCATGAAGTTTTTAGTTTTTGTCTATTACCTCTTTCTAACAATGAAAAGGATGTATGAGAGGAAAAGCTGGGTAAGAGGGTGAGCCAGAAACACAGAAGAAAATGTTGAAAGGAAACACCAATCACGTCACTAGTCTGAGATTTTTCCATATTCTGAATGATCCCTATTTGAAAAAAAAGAAAACTTATTGCCCAAGGATTTTATCTTTATCAGTCTTCTTTAGAATTCATAATTTTAATGAAAAAAAGCAATAATATGACACTTAAAAAGAGCATCTATAATCTTGTGTTTTGAACTGAGCCTGTTGTCACTGTAAAATATCACAAACTCATGGGTATAGAGTTGGAAAGGTAATAGCCAGTAGAGAAAGTTTGGTTGATTACATAGTATTATAGTTTTAAAAGCTGCTTCAAAAGCAATAAGACTATTTGGGAAATCTTTTTCATAATAAATGTGTTCTTCCTTTAAAATGTAAACACTGAGCCAATCTTAGAAGCAAACATTGACTGCATACTTATGTTAAGTCAGTTGTTGTATTTTAGTTACAACAATGCAAAAACGTGAAGCATAGGTTTACTTTTTAACTCCAGTGCTGTTCAAAGATCACCTATTGGCCTCTGAAGGACAGGTGGCATGTCTGTTATAGTTTAACAAGTGGCCTTTGGGTGAAGTATAGTCATTCAGATACCTCTGGATGCTTTCAATGCTCTCATGTGTGGCAGGGTGCACTTGCTAAAAACATTCTCCTCTCTAGATCTGGAAACATAGATTCTAGATCTTAGGCATGGAGCATGTATTCCAGACTTCCCTTTTGAGTCACAGATGAAAAATGCCATCTTGCAATTGAGACAGCAATTCCTTTGCCAAGAAATCATTCTTCCTTTGACATAAGTATTCCAGTTCTTGGTAAATAAAATAGCTTCCTGTTTGCAGTACATATCTGAGCATTTCATCCTTTCGATAATAGAGTTTACAGGTTTTATTTTTTAGGAGTACAGGTTTTATTTTAGAAGTACTGGTAACTCTACCAGGCTCCCCAAAGAATTTCAGATTCACCTCAAATACCAGCAACTCAATTCTGTTCTACTACTCACATTTGTTTGGTTGGGTTGAATTGGAATTATATTATGTTTATAGTTAATTTTAGGAATGTTTACATCTTTAGGAGATTGAATTTATTTTTTTATGAACATGGTATAACTCTCCATGTATCTAGGTCCTCTTTTAGACATTTCAATAGATTTTTATAATTTTCTTCATAAAAATCTTGCCAGTCTTTTATTAGACTTACTTCTAGACACTATTTTTGGTTTTTTTATAAATTATATCTTTTTAAAAATAATATTTTTTAAGTCTCTGTTGTTGGTATATTGGAATGTAGTTGACTTTTTTTTGTATATTGATCTTTTATCTAACAACCTTATTAGATTCTTGGTTCTAATAATTTGTAGTCTTTTGGATTCTTCTCTATAAACAACCATACAATATGCACAATAGTCCATTTGTTTCTTTGTTTACAATCCTTATAACTTTTATTTCTTTTTCTTTGCTAATTACAATGGCTAGAACATTCAGTACATTTTGAATAGTCACAATATTGGAAGGCTGGTGCTCTTCTTTATTATCTCATGAGGTAAGCAGTGTGTTTAAAAGGTGTTTTTCTTCTTTTTTACACAGCACTAGGTGTTTTGTGCTAAGAGAATTCAAGTTATCTTCACTATTGCCAGATTCATATCTTATCTTTAATTATTTCCCATATCTTTACCTTTTCTACTAGTTGAATCGTTCTTTATATACTTTCTAAGTCCATGTTCTAAATTAACTTTTCTCATTTCCAATGGTATATTTTTGTGAAACTGAATACTGATTGTGAAATCAATTCCTTACTGAGAAATTATCTCTCTTTTTACTCAAATTACTTCTTAACACTCATGGCTTCCAGGAAAAACTTAATTTAAAAATAAAATTTCTTTGAGATGACTATGGGTCTATCTAACACTTTTAGTGAAGTGCTCTTTATTTCTTCCTAGAATGTTTCCAGTACTTCCAAACATGCAGATTGCTTTGTTGTACAACATCAGAGGCATCACTCGCATCACCGTCTCTGTGAATGGCATGCTCTGGAATTGTGCAGTGCACAACCTGCAAGGCTAATGTGGTAAACTTGTCTATGTATTTTACTTTTCTGTCTAATTAGGACTGTGAGTTATCTCTCAAGTAAGTAGTGATAGTCTACAAATATCTGACTCTAAAATAACCCTAAGTGGGTTTCAAAAAGACTGTATGGCTATAAGCAGAAAAATATTCTGTTTGGAAGACATGTTACTACAATATAACTTTAGTATGGCAATCTCCTTCTCCTATCCCAAATCAGTATTTATTCAATGTTCTTTACTTTACTATTGTGTAATTAAGTAAATCGTCACTCTATCTATATAAATACAATTAGGATGAGAAAAAAATGGGAAGAGTTGGGGAGGAATTCTTTGGGGGGAAGAATCAACATAAAACTAATATAATTATCATTAGTAATAATAATATTTGTGATGAGATAAGGATAATGGTAAGATGGTGATAATAATAATGAATGCTTAGTTCCAGATTTAGGCTACACTGGAACATAGTTTCTGACATTAAAAAGTCTTTTAAAAAGAGAGAGAAAGGTTTACATAGCATAGTTGTTACTTTCTCACTAAGAAATGTCAGTGATAATGAAGTATGCCAAACATACAATGACACCAGATTTTCAATTGCAACCTTCTGAACTCTCATTGCATGCCCAAGCAAGGTCAAAATTAATTTTATCTGATTGAAACCATAAAGTTCTCTTTAGAAAGGTAGGTCTTAATTTTAGAGAAAAAAGATCAGAGATTATACCCAGTTCATCTTTGTAGCTGCACATCTAGAGCTGTAAATAATATATACATATATATGTATTTTTTCACTCACTCATTCATTCAGTATTGGATATCACAGATCAAGACCTCTCAGAGGGGTAATGCCACAAAGGAAATAACATATGTTAGGTACTTTGGTAAGCACATGCAACTTTCACTATCAAAAAAAAAAAAAAAAAGCATCTGTCAGATGGAGCCAAAATAAGTGTAAATCAATCATGACCTTGATAGAAAAGGATAAATTTGGGTGCTCTAATGTATTGGCAGATAATGATGCTAACATAGGAGTTAAAGCGAAGGCAAAAATCTAGACTACAGGTTATAAGAAAATGTTGTGAATAGTCAAGAGTTGGGAAGCAACTTAAGTTTTAAAAATAAAATAATTTGTCCTGGGAATGTATTAGGCATATTAGGCTTGATGCTACTATGAGGAGACCAGGGGCAGCAACTGTGATGAATTCATATTTATATCACTGGTGCTGGGCAAAAATAAGTTCTCAATAAATATCTGTTGAAAATGGAGGAAGGATGATCTATTAGATAGCTATGTGACCTAGTTAAAAATATTCCAACTCACCAATGTCACATGCGGCTAAAGCAAATCTGTTTCTGAGTTGTTTCTGTGGGTGTGGTTCTCAGCCAGGATTGGTGACACATCAGAAAAGATGGCAAACAGACTGAGAACAAGTGCTGCAAAAAGTGATCTCACTATAACAGCATGGGTGGGCCTGGTAGGTCAGTTCTCATACAAGCACATTCGTTCTAGAAAATTCTCATATGACTAAGAAGAAGCTGACAGAAATTGAACAGATTTCATCATTAAACAAATAGAGAACATCGAATAGGTAATGGAAAATGTTGAATGACGGTAGGAAGAAACATTTTTAGATACTTGCATAACCTCCTGCCTCTTTCATTCCCTTTCACATTCAGTTTTCTCCTCCCATTCCTACACCCCTACTGTCCCTTCCCTACAAGGCAGAGATGCTTCCCTATAATCAATTCAAGAGCACTGTCTTTGGAGGTTAAGTAACTTCCACAAAATCACCTAAGAGACAGAGTCAGGGTTTTGAAAAGTTCCTCGTCATTACCATTCTACAAAACTAGATTATGCAGCAGTTACATAGCAAATAGAAAGTAAAATGCCTTAAAGGGTCCCCTGCCCCCTACATTCTGTCATTAAGCAGCAATTATCCTTCAACTCAAAGATTCCAAACTTCCTTACCAGAAAAATCCATCTAAAAGTTTCTAAATTAGGGGCACCTGCGTGGCTCATTTTGGTTGAGCATCTGATTCTTGACTCTTGATTTCGGCTCAGGTCATGATCTTGGAGTCAAGGGATTGATCCCCACATTGGGATTCACACTGGGTGTGGAGTCTGCTTGGGATTCTCTCTCTCTACCTCCCTCTGCCCTTCACCCTGGCTTGCGCACTCTCTCTCTAAAAAAATACAATACAATACAATACAATACAATACAATACACTTTCTAAATTACCCACCAAAATAAAACAAGAAAACACCAAAGATCCAGAAATCTCCAGGAATAAAGAATAGAGGTGGGCAAGGACAGGGTGAGCATGTTACCTTTCACTTAACCTCTTTCATAAAGTGGGAATAGTAGTAATATGTATCTTATAGGTTTTGATAGGATTAAATAAGTTAATTAAAGAACTTAGAAAAATGCTTGGCACTTAGTAAGCATTTAATAAAAGCTAACTATTATTTATCTTTTTCCTATCAGGTGCAGTGGACATTTTTTTTCCTAATTAGCCTAAAGAAAATTTCAGTATCACTCTGTGTCTTCAGTTTCTGTAGCCCAAGATGTGATTTCTAGCATATGCTCATGTTTTTAAAAACTCTATGTAACTTATTTGGATATTCTGTGTTGTAATGTGATACAGCATACCACGAGTTACCATTTTCATCAAACACATATTGCTTTAACACAAGTGAATTAACAGATTATTGATCATCCTGCAAAGGCAGAATGGTGAAATGGTTAAGAACCCAGACTCTGACATTTTCACTGTAGTTTAGAACCCCAGATATTCTTCTCACTAGCAGACTGACTTTGAGTGAATTATCTATCCTCTGTATGCCTAAGTTTCCTCATCTGTAAATTGGGATAGTAATAATATCTTCTTAATAGGTTTGCTATGAGGATTACATGAATCAATATATAGACAGTCCTAGGAATAGTGCCTTGCACATACTATGCACTTATGTGAGTTATTTCTTTTATACTTTGTCCATCTACTTTCAAAATTATATTTTGTTAATTGATTTTTTAAAATTTATCAATAAAATGTTCATAGGGAAACAAATATCTCCACTCTAAATGCCTAAATATATTTAATATATGATTGAAATTCAAGCCCTTCTGCCCATCTGCCTAATTTTATTATATTGTAATCATTGCTTTAATCCTATTTTGAACTTCAGATACTTAGTTGGAAGTTGTTGTCTTTTATTATCTGAGCCTGTAACTTTTCCCGAAATCCATGCATATGTTTAAACTACAATATTTATATAATTTCCTGACAAATTCCCTAACAAATCAAACTGTTAGAATATGGTAAATGTGATAAACACTTAGAATATTTTATCTTTTTATACAGATCCTGCTAAACATCACAAGTCTTAGGGCTCAAAGATAAAATAAAATACACGGACATATTTTTAATCTTTATGTGTAACTACTGTTTATGAAGAATTGAAATGAACAACAGGCTCAAATCAAGCAGGGAAATATGCTAGTGACTCATCACATTTTAATGCTGCTTAATTTTCAGGCTTCCTGTGTGAATTAGCTAAGAGATACAGCAATTTAAAGAATAATGACTAAAACCTTTTCTATTTCCTGCTTAATTTCCTTCTGAAGGAAAGTATTCATTTTTAAATATTTTTCAGACATTCTCTATGTAAAGAAAAACCAGTGAATTAGAATTTTCTTAACAAGCACATCTTTTAGAAAGAAGAATTTCAGATGAAGGAACAAGTGAATAGAATAAAAGTATTTTTGCAAGTTCAGAAAGAAGGGGTCTATGTAGATCTAGATAAAAAATTCAATCAAATATCATCTGTGTCATGTTGATGTGATTTGTATTGTTGTTATTCTGCGAATCTTCCAATCTTGTCCCAATGTCTGGCATCATTCACATACCTGCACACCAGGTGTAAGTGAATTAGGGCAGCCCAGTAGAAATAACCTCCCTTAGGGAAAAAGGATAAATAAAGAAGGTTTGCCATTTGGGTCACTCCTTGGAAAATGCCAGAGGTATAGTACAAAAAAGAACTAAAACCACAAAGACATTAAGAAGGTAACTTACAAAGAAACCAAAGTGATTAGCTTTCTTATTTGTAATTATGGAAAAACATTACATTCACATTACTAAGGATGTAGATGAGATTTTCTTCCACTACAGCTAAGTCCTCTCAGAACTGGATTTTTTTAAATATTATGTACAAAAGTTAAAACTCTACTTATTTAAAATCAATTGGCTATCCAAAAATTTGTGTCTTCCTCTGCTTCCATTTCATGAATTTTAAGGAATTAGCTTTAGCATTTTTTAGAGCATAGGTTGAAAAGGCATTTTAATTTCCACCTCAGAGTAATTTTAAAACCACATCAATTATTTCTCATGTGCAGCTGTTTTTTATCCACAAATTATTGCTCTAGGCATTTTTACTTTACCACACATTTCAGAAGAGAAGGAATGAAGGGGAACCAGCTAATCTACAAATGTTTCACCAACGGTAGATCAGACCCAAAAAAAAGTGTGTGTGGGGGATTATGAACCAAAACTTCTTTAGTAATAAGAACTGCTCATTAATTGTCTAAACATTGAATATACACTCCACCTAACTTGCATTTAATTATCACCAGAAGGTGGATTCCCAGTTTATCCCCCCGCCCCATTTATTCATCCAACAAATACTTACTTATGTGCCGGGAAACATTAAGTGAGGTGTCAGACTATTCTCAAGAGACTTACAATCTGATTGGGAAGACAATAATTGCACATTAAACAATGAGAGAATCATATATAGCAATGAAACACTCTATAGAGACTGCGCTGCCCAGAAGAAGAAAAGTGGAATGGAGAGGGTGATAGGTATGGATAAACTAGAGAAGGGCAGGCAGGTCCATTCTCCAAAGGCACAAGTGAAGGTTTAAAGTGAATGGAGAGTGTTTGGGATGCACTGGGTAGGCATGTTTTGGAGGAGCAGGGTACACAGAGGTGAGCAAAACAGCAGAATTTAGCACTGGCAGGGAATTTAGAGGTTATCTTTCTGAACATGCAAAAATCTCTTTTATAACATCTCTGGGGGCACCTGGGTGGCTTAGTTGGTGAGGCATTTGACTCTCTATTTCGGCTCAGGTCATGATCTCATAGTTCGTGAGTTCCAGAACCCCTCATCTAACAGTCTGGAGCTTGCTTGGGATTTTCTGTCTCCCTCTCTCTCTCTGCCCCTCCCCTGCTCCTGCTCTCTCTCAAAATAAATAAATAAACTTAAAAAAAAATATCTGGATGAAAGCCATTTAGCATCAACTATTATGCATTTCTTGTTTGTTTGTTTGTTTGTTTAGCAGAACACTTATGTTCCAGTTACTGTTCTAAAGCTTCTAAAACATGAATTCCGGCAGTCTCATAACAAGCCTATGAGAGTGGTATGACAATCGTGCCCACTTTACAGATGAGAAAGAAAGGCAAGGAAAGGACAAGTAATTTGCTGGTGAGTGACTTGTCTGGGGTCCTCTCACACATACTCTGGCTGCAGAGTTCATGCTCTGACCAGGTGTTCACCCTTTCCCAGGATAGATGGCCTTTCCGCCGTTGACAGGCTCAAATGATTAGACACGAGTTGAAAAGCTTCTAAAATTTCCCAGAATTATTGGTGATGTAGATTTTCCTCATAAAAATCCAGATTTCAAGCAAAGAACTCTTTGGAACTCTAACGATTTGAGTCTAAGTGAGTTAAAACGGCCATGAAGTACAGCTGTCTAGTACTTGTTTAATACTAAACCCAGTGATTTTTGAAAAATTCTCTTAAAATATATAAAGTGAACCTAATTTGAAAAATTTAGTGATTCTGTACATAAAAATAAATGTAGCTGATGTATTCACTTGTGAGGGTCTTTAACAACTTAGCAGCTCAGGATACTATAAAATATATAAAGGCCATGGGATCACTTCAGAGTAGAATTTTCCCTGTGAATTTGAAGAATGTTTATAATTAAGAATCTTCTTAGTAATCTTTAAGAACCTCGATGCTACTTGGGAACTTAGGCTTCTTATCCTAAAGCCAGATTCATATAATCCTAAATACTGGATTCGTTCACTCATTCAGCCAGTTCTGGCTGAGTTCCCTCCATGTGCCAGACATTGTTTCAAGCATTGAGGATTCCGTAGGGAACAGAACAGGCCATATTCCCGCTCTCATGACACTTAACACCCTTTGGGGTGAGGGGCACAGCTAGTATTTAATCAGGAGTGTAACATATTTTCTGCTTTGCCAAAATTATACTATATTGGATTCCCATCTGCCCCCAATTACTTCTCCTAAGAAGGAGAAAAGACTGTAAGACCTTGAGATATATAACTCAATAAAAGGAAGATATAACTTGAGCCAGAAAGTAAGTCCGTTTTTCCACGGAGCAGCATAAGGAAGTGGAGCCAGCTTTCAGGAACACCTGGGTCTAATGCTATCTCCCAGCAATCCTCCCTGAACTTCTCCCCAAGCTGAGAAATTCTAATTTTTAAAAAATGCTAATAAGTTTTAAATTGTCAAGAATGATGATAAAATAAACACTTAAATTCAGCACCTGGCATTAGCATATGAAAACAAAACATTTTATCATAGAACCAGAAATTGACAGTATGATCACATGTCATTATTGGATTGGAGCTTGGAGCTTGGCTGTAGAAATGGAAATATAAGTCTATTGATTAAGTCTACTGTGATTCACAGAAGGTGATTTCCTCCACGGAAAAGGCTGGTCATTCAGTTACGCACTTATGATGAAGCGTTTATAAAGAGAAGTCACAGGTTTCTAAGTTCTTTTTTTTTTTTTAATTTTTTTTTCAACGTTTTTATTTATTTTTGGGACAGAGAGAGACAGAGCATGAACGGGGGAGGGGCAGAGAGAGAGGGAGACACAGAATCGGAAACAGGCTCCAGGCTCTGAGCCATCAGCCCAGAGCCCGACGCGGGGCTCGAACTCCCGGACCACGAGATGGTGACCTGGCCGAAGTCGGACGCTTAACCGACTGCACCACCCAGGCGCCCCCACATGTTTCTAAGTTCTAAGGCCAGTGAGAGAGAGTTAAACCAATAACCGAAAATGTACAGATTTTATTGGATAAATGGTTAAATATTTAGTTGTGAAAATATAAGCTTTTCTCCATAGACTTAAAATGTTTATAATGATCACTTTATTTAGGAAAAACATCCTAGAGACATTGTTAATTATAAACAAAGAAGGATCAGTACTCAAGCTCTTTGGTTTAAGGAAGCAGAACTCTGAATCTTTGTTTAATTGCCTAAATAAAACTACTGCATGGAGCCCTTTTTGCCTCTGACAAAAGCCACATGTTCCTGTATATCTGTGAGAAAGGGTTGTGGAAGTTTTTTGGTGGTCATATAGTGAGAATCCAACTAGATTCTGTTCTTTTATAGATGCTTTTATTTTCCACGTGTAATTTCACAATGGGTGCTATAACCAGCTATTGGTCACTGCAACAAACCAGGTCTCCAGAATACTCTTGTTTTACTTTACCGAGCCCTAGCACACATGGCAGAATTGCACAGTACTAAACTCTGGTACCATTTGATACCATTCTCACGGCATTAACAATTTTTAAAAAGTGATCCATTTCATCTATTGTAACTATAGCTTAAGTAGTTCAAACAAAAGGGTTGTCATGATAAAGAAGAATCCTGCTTGTTATTTAACACCTGATATTGGTAGATTGACAATGTGACTAACAGAACCATGAGTCCCTGGAAAGAGGAGGCCTTTTGAATAAGGAAAGAATCTGGAACAAAGAAGATAAAGAGGTTTCAAGCTTAGTTGATTTTGAGTATCTTCACACTATGTAGTGAAACTTCATTAACTTGTATTCATAAAATCGATTACCATCACCTAGTTTGGGCTAAAGATTGCTTTAGAAATATTTATGATACATGGCACCTGGATGGCTCAGTCAGTTAAACATCTGACTTTGACTCTGGTCATGGTCTCACGGTTTGTGAGCTCGAGCCCTGCATTGGGCTCTGTGCTGACAGCTCAGAACTTGGAGCCTGCTTCAGATTCTGTGTCTCCCTCTCTCTGCCCCTCCCCTGATCACACTCTGTGTCTCTATCTCAAAAATAAATTTAAACACATTAAAAAATGTTTAAAGAAATATTTATGATGCAAAAGAATCAATAATAAAATTTTAAAGTAGTTCTTTCCAGTTAGGATGTGTACAGTGAAAACAGTTGGAAAAATAGGCACAAGGAAATATTTTTAATTTGTGGAGCAACTCTGGAAATTTAGTTTGCTCCCCAAGGAATATCAAGCTTCCAAGTAAATATCTTAGGAAACAAATGTATTATTATATATTTTTTCTTTTCTTAAATATTCTGGTAGAAAAAAATATACAAGTACTTTGATTAGTATCTATTACCCAAATATTTCTAAAATAGATATTGCCTATTTTTGGTCCATACCTGAATTTACAGGGTTAGTTTCCATTCTATTTATTCACACAATCAAACTGTGTAGCTACATCATGTGTACAGGCCTCAACCACACTTTCTCAGTTATTGTCAGAGTAAAAGCAGAGTTTAAGAAGTTTGGGGGAAGGGGCACCTGAGTGGCTCAGTTGGTTGAGTGTCTGACTTTGGCCCAGGTGGTGATCTCACGGTTTGAGGGTTCAAGCCCCACATGGAGCTTGCTGCTATCAGCCTAGAACCTACTTCAAGTCCTCTGTCCCCCTCTCTGTCTGCCCCTTCCCTGCTTGTGCTCTTTCTCTCAAAAATAAATAAACCTTAAAAAAAAAAAGAAGAATTTGGGGGAAGTAGGGCAAGTGCTTTTGCCTGTCTCAAGGATTCCAATCTGGCATCCATGCTTGAGCTTTAAGGAGGTCTGCAAATCTGCAGAATTAGCCTGAGACAATTTTTATGTGTTTATATAAAATTTTTCATAAAGTCCATGTTTTTCATGATTATCAAAGGTCTTTATCCCCCTAAAAGAGTAACAATTATTGATTTAAGGAGTCCTTGTTTGTGGAAAATTTAGTGCTCCCTCCAATAAACTGCAATACAACTTTGAATTAAAGGATCTAAGATGATGTCCCTTCCCCATTGACTACAAATTGGGCTTTGAAATTAGAGTCACAATATTTCCCTAGCAAGTCTTCCACACCTTACTGCCATTTGAAAGAAAACCAGTTCCAAATGTAACTTTATACATTTTGGTGATATTAAACATTTCTTCTGTTAAAGTTTCTTGTATCTTTTGTCTGTTGAGCCAACAGTTCTACAATCCTGTTTATGTGCGGTAGATATTGAAGAAAAGATGATGAACTACAACAGACATGTCCCTAGCCTTCCGGGATGGATATATAGCAGATAGCACTCTTACTTTTCCTCATTCTCTATATCAACTGGAAAAAAAACCATTATAAAACATATCCAAGTTCATCTAATTTCAGCTAGAAAGTGCTCTTATTAAACTAAATACATGAAGTAAAGTGACATCTAGCGTTGGTTAAGTGGAATTGAACCATAAGTCAGGACACTGAGTAGTTAACTTATTCTTCCGAAACAATGTTTAACTTGGCTTAACCTACTCGTAAAAGCATGGTTTTGTCTCCTTAAAAAAAATATTTTAGAGTAAAATTTAATAATCTGAATTGAAATGTTAATAATATTGTTTTTTTCTTTCTTAAAAAATAAAGTACTCAAAGTGTAGAGAAAAGTATAAAGAACAAAATAACACTCATGTTCTATAAGCCAATTTTGGCAAATCTTAAATTTTGCTATATTTGCTTTAGATGGTTTAAAAGTAAAAGATAGTAGACGTATGTGATGCCGTATGAAACTCCTTCCTGATTTTATTTCCATCATTTTCTCCTCAGAGGTAACCACTCTCTGGTTTATTATCTTCATGATTGTTTTTATACTTTCATCATGTATTTTTGTACCTATAAAGTTTATAATACTGCATTTTTTACACTTGATATAAAAAATAACATATTTTATAAATCCTGGTGCAGCTTGCTTTTTCTAGTTCAGTAGTATGCTTTTCACATTTATTCATATTGGTCATTAGCTCTACTGATTTATTTTAACAAATTGGCTGGATTACACCATAATTTATTTTACAGTTGATGGACATCTGAGTTGTTTCCAGTCTCCTGCTCTTATAAACCATGGTACAATGAATACTCTTGTATGTGATCTCTTGTGTGCACATTTGAGAGTTTCTCTAGTCTGTAGGCCTAGAACATGGTGCTCAGGTATATCCTTTTAAAAACATCTGTAGATATTGAGAATTTGCTCTCCTAAAGAGTTGTACCAATTTACATCCTCACCAGCAGTGTAAGAGAATTTCTATTGCTTCTCACCAACAGTATTCTCAGGCTTTTAAGGTTTGAAAATCTGCTGGGTGTACAATGTTATCTCATTGTTATTCAGTTTGTATTTCTCTGATTTGTAATAAACTGAGCTTCCTAAAAAATATGTTTTTCCCACTCAAGCTTTTGTGAATTGCTTATTCCTCTCATGTGTTTACTGGATTCCTGACATTTTCCTTGCTGAATTGTTAAGGTTTTAACATATTCTTGATATAAGTACCTGGTAGGTTTGATGCATTGCAAGTATTGTTCCCCTGTTTATGGCTTGGCTTTTCATTATGTTCATGGGATCTTTCCATTTTAGTGTAATCAACGTTATCAGTATTTCCCTTTTGGTAGCTTATTTTAAAAATCTTTCATTAAGCTTTTCTCCTTTATTTTCTTCTAAAATGTTTAAAGTTTTGATTTGCATGATAGGCTTCTGTGTTGTTAACTGTTGTGTATTTTATGAGGTAGGGAATTGTTCCCTCCCATGTGGATAATTGTTCCAACATTACTCCCTAAAAAGACTCTCTTTTCCTCATTGTTTACTTTTGTCTTACCATCACAGTCACTCAAGAATTTAGTTGGTAAAATTTCTCTTGTATAGTAGAACCTTGAGTTTTCTTCAATTGAGTCAAATGTTTCTACTGACCTCCACCCAAGGCTTTATCCCTACTCGTACTCCAAACCTGGTTTGCCATCTGTCTGAGAAATATGAATTGTGGGTGCTTGGGTGGTTCAGTCCGTTGAGCGTCCAACTTCAGCTCAGGTCCCCGTGTCAGGTTCTCTGCTGTCAGTGCAGAGCCTGCTTTGGATCCACTATCTCCCTCTCTTTCTGCCCCTCCCCCACTTGTGCTCTCTCTGTCTCAAAAATAAATACACATTAAAAAATAATTTTAGGGGTACGTGGGTGGCTCAGTCAGTTAAGCGTCCGACTTCGGCTCAGGTCATGATCTCATGGTTTGTGAGTTCTTTGAGCCCTGCGTCGGGCTCTGTGCTGACAGCTCAGAGCCTGGAGCCTGCTTTGGATTCTGTCTCCTTCTCTCTCTGCCCCTCCCCACTTGTGCTCTCTCTGTCTCTCAAAAATAAATAAATGTAAAAAATTTTTTTTTAATAATTTAAAAAACTTATAAAAAAAGGAAATATTAGTCAATCTCAGGACCATCCTTCCTCATATTCTCAGACTTTGTGTCTGTGTTCTGGCCACTAGTATTTTCTTCTTAGTTGTTCGCGCTTCTTTTCTGGGTTATTCTGTTCTATTCTCAGTTAGGGTGAGCAACCACCCCAGGTTGCCAAGGACTAAGGGGTTTCTCCAATGCAGAACTCTGTGTGTTAAAACAGAGACAGTCCCTGGCAAACTGGGATAGGACGGTTGGTCACTGTAGTTCCTACTTGCAGTTTCAGCTTCCTTCTCCTTGACTCCTTGACTCTAACCAGGGTGCTATATCTTGCTTACCAATCATCTTTACATGGAACTTATATTTGTTGAGGTCCTACTCTATATTAAAGACTGAAGCATTTTCACATCACATAGTATCTCATTGAACAGTTATAACAGCTCTGTGTGCCTTTCTTTTACCCATGAGAAGAATTGCATTTAATTGGCAAGGATCACAAAATTAGTGACATAAAACAATGAACCCATGCCTAAAATATATTTTTGACTAAAAATATTTTCTTTCTACATAACTTGCTGTCTTCCTAACCTGAGGAAAACACAGCTGTAGTTGCATACATGGGTCGACACCTATCCAAATGGAACTTCTGGGGGAACCCTATCATACCTAGTCTCGCTGTCTATTCATTTTGGTCTAATATGATTCCTGCCACATTTGACACTACATGAAATCACCATCATATGTTATAAAGCACCAGCCACAATTCCATTTGGCATGCAGCAGGACAAACATCTCAAATGTTGCATTAAGATAAAAACTAAGAAGAAAGATAAACATGAATAGTATCACATGGCACCTCACATTGCCACAGTAGAGTATCAAAATGTCACTGCATGGCTATGGGATCTTTCCATTTTAATGCATCTATTTTATCGATCTTTTCCTTTTTAGAACTTTTTAAAGAAATCTTGCAATAAGTTTTTCTCCTTTACTTAATCCAAACCCCAAATGTTATTTATATGTTAATGCAAAATCATATGCAAAATACAAAATAGTATTATTTGTATTAAATTAGTCCCCCCAAATATTAACAAGAGTTGGGCAGGAGAGCAAATGATCCAATTTGTTTGGGAAACAAATTTTTTCTAGAACTTCTCAATCTTTATTTTGTTAATTTGCTTTGTGATGTCCCTACACAGAGATAGTGTAGCATTTGCCAAATGATTTGACCATGAAGCCTTTTTGTTTTGTTTCATGACTTCTCAATGACTTTGAAATATACATGGGGAAATGCTGTTGTCATCTGTAACAGCACAATACCCTCCAGGGGGCAGCAGATTCCCTTGGCATATGGCCAATCATCTGTTCATTGAACAGAATGACAAAGGTTTTAGAACATGGTCTATTATTTCTGGTAATGGATGTAAAATTTTTAGGCATTGAAATTTAGGCATTGAAATTTAACTTATGGTTAATAATAAAATAAATGTATGGCACTGAGATATAATAATCAAAAATAAACCAGGTGAGTCTCTGATCACAATTACATCATTGGACTGTAAACTTCAGATCACAGGTCCAATCTTTTCCTTCTTATCTTCAAACAACAAATATTAATTGAATGTTTCATAAGCAATAAAATGAAGTATTAGAATCAGTTCCTTTCCCAAGGAACTTACTAAGAGATGGGGCGAGGGGGGCAGTAATATTTAGAAGGGACAACAGCCTGGCTGCAAATTAGAAACACCTAGGGGACTTTTAAACAACAATAATGCCCGGGTCCCACCTCAGAACAATTAAATTGGAATCTCTGTGGTTTTAGGCATGGCATATAAAAAAATGTTCTCTGATAATTTAATGAGTAGTCAGGATTGAGAACCACTGTATTAAAATGATAAAATAATGTTTTAGGTAAGCAGTTTCTGGTGTTTTCAAAGAGGAGGAGAAATTTAGGCTTTCTTTTTTCCTCAGATGGAATGTTTTAAATGTAGAAGTTGGTAAAGCATGTGACTTTTGATCTCAGGGTTGTAAGTTTGAGCCCCACGTTGGGTGTAGGTATTACTTAAAAATAAAATCTTAAATTCCACATAGGAGTGAAATAATATGGTATTTGTCTCTCTCTGACCAACTTATTTCACTTAGCTCCATCCACATTGTTCCAAATAGCAAGATTTCATTCTTTTTTTATGGCTGAGTAATATTCCATTGTGTACATACTGCATCTTCTTTATCCATTCATCAGTCGATGGACATTTGAGTTATTTCCATAATTTGTTGATAATGCTGCTATAAACATTGGGGTGCATGTATCCCTTTGAATCAGTATTTCTGTATCCTTTGGGTAAACTAGTAATGCAATTGCTGGATGGTAAGGTAATTCTATTTTTAACTTTTTGAGGAACCTCCATACTGTTTTTCAGAGTGGCTGCATCAGTTTGCATTCCCACCAACAGAGTAAAAGGGCTCCCCTTTCTCTGCCTCCTCACTAACATCTGTTGTTTCCTGTGTTGTTAATTTTGGCCATTCTGACAGATGTGAAGTGATATTATAGTTTTGTATTTCCCTGATGATGAGTGATGTTGAACATCTTTTCATGTGTCTGTTAGCCATCTGTAAGTCTTCTTTGGAAAAATGTCTATTCATGTTTTCTGCCCATTTTTAACTGAATTATTTATTTTGTGCATGTTCAGTTTTATAAGTTTGTTATATATTTTGAATACTAACCCTTTATCAGATGTGGAATTTAAGAAACAAAACAGATGAGGGGCTCTTGGGTGGCCTAGTCGGTTAAGCACTCAACTTTGGCTCAGGTCACGATCTCATGGTTTGTGGGTTCAAGGCCCATGCCAGGCTCTGTGCTGACACCTCAGAGACTGGAGCCTGCTTTGGATTCTGTGTCTCCCTCTCTCTCTGCTTCTTTCCCACTTGCGCGCGCTCTCTCTCTCAAATAAGAAAAACATTAAAAAAAAAAAAAAGAAACAGATGAACACAGTGGGGTGGGGTGGGGTGGGGGATGAGAGGCAAGCCAGGAAACAGACTCTTAAATATAGAGAATAAACTGAGGGTTGATAGAGGGAAGGTGGGCCGGGATGGGTTAAATAGGTGATGGGTATTAAATAAGGCACTTGTGATGAACACTGGGTGTTGTTGTGTAAGTGATGAATCACTAAATTCTACACCTCAAACTAATATTACACTGCATGTTAACAAACTGGAATTTTTTTTTTTAATTTTTTTTTAACGTTTATTTATTTTTGAGACAGAGAGAGACAGAGCATGAATGGGGGGGGGTCAGAGACAGGGAGACACAGAATCTGAAACAGGCTCCAGGCTCTGAGCTGTCAGCACAGAGCCCAACGCGGGGCTCGAACTCACAGACCGCGAGATCATGACCTGAGCCGAAGTCGGACGCTTAACCGACCGAGCCACCCAGGCGCCCCAACAAACTGGAATTTAAATAAAAACTTGAAATAAAAAATATAAAATCTTTATTTAAAAAAGATAACCTTTGAAAATAAAATGCAGGCAGAAATAAGGGCTCGGGAGATAAAGCAACTGAGAGATTTTTTTTCTTTAAGTGTGTTTCTGTGACTATGTAAGTAATATATACACTGATTTCTGAACATTTGGGGAAAAAACAGAAAAAAAATCAAAATAACCCATAATCATATCACCCATGAGAGCCACCATTAACATTTTGACATATTTCTTTTGAGAAAGAGGAAAAGAGAATTGAGACAAGTTAGGAATGGGGTATAACCAGGTGTATAGATAAAATCAACCAATAGGAGAATACTTACTAGTACTTGGTGAAACTAAAACAAGACATGAATGGTTCCTAAGAAAATATAAATTACATCAGTTGACTCAAGAATAAATAGCAGAAAACCTGAATAGATCTCTAACTATGAAAAACACTGCAAACATTTGCAGAAACTTAATTCCATGAGATAAATATCACCACAATCCCCATTTTACAAAATGGGGAAATTCGAAAGGCTACATGTGAAGAAATTAGCAGAGCTGGAACTTGTCAATAGCTCCCATTATTGCAATCACCATACTCTAAGAGGTCTGGACCCCAACAAGAAAAAGCTCATCCTATGGTAGGGAAGTCATTTAACCATCAGTAACCCAGCACCTAATCTGTGCTAGGCACTGTTCTGAGTGTAGGCAATGCGAAGATGAATAAGCATGCTATGGTCCCTGTGCTCAAGAAGTTTCCAGTTGAGTCCAGACAGACAAATAATTATACAGACTACACTGCAACATGCTAATTGTTATAATAGAGATAGAAAAAAAAAAGTGTGGTCAGAGCTCAGAAGCAGTGATGCCATGGGAGACAGGGAAGAGCTCCTATTGAAAGTGCCATTTGAACTGGCCCTAGAAAGGTAAGCAGAGAAAGGAGAGAAAGAAGGCATTCCATACAGAGGGAGCAGCAGTTGCAGAGGTAAAATGCTATAGATAGTTGACTTCTTCATGAAATCTTTCTTTCAAAAACAACGCAAAGAGACATTGGGCTGCTTTTGACAGAGGGCAGCATCCTTTCCCTATTCCATCATGACAAAAACTGCTGTTAGTTCATGTTAAAATGGTAGTGATATTTGGCAAAAATCTACTATATTCTTCCTTAATGAGTTGTCAGAGATTCTGCCATGCCATTTGTCTTCTAAGCAACGTATTATGAAGGCTGTCAGTAAAGAGTAAAGATGAGGATAAACAATGTATTCAGCAGTCAGCAGGGGGCTGAGAATCTGTTCATTCAGAATCAGCAGGGGGCTGTGGGAAAATGTCTATTCTTTAAGCAAGCCTATGAAGGACTACCATTCAAAAGAGACGGTAGGTTTGTAAGAAGCTAAGAAAGTCTTCCTCTAATTTAAACTCCCAGGAGCTTTCTGTGGCCCTCTGCTTACAGACGGAGGATGAAATGAAGCATAGCAGACATTCTGATATAAGAGTGATCTTAATTTGACCACTCACCAAAACCTAATTCAGAGACTGACAGATGAATCTGATACTATACAGAAGGTTATGTGTATGGGTAATTAAGTTGA
This sequence comes from Prionailurus bengalensis, assembly GCF_016509475.1. Taxonomy (NCBI): domain Eukaryota; kingdom Metazoa; phylum Chordata; class Mammalia; order Carnivora; family Felidae; genus Prionailurus; species Prionailurus bengalensis. The sequence continues at coordinate 117,001,992 of NC_057358.1, forward strand.
CAGTCACATATGTCAAAATAATTCACACTCAGTCTGCAGTATAGGGATTTCACTGTCTTAGTGAGGCTATTAACTATGCGGGTAATTAAGAATTAAAATTGCTTGTTTGTTTTTCCTGAAGTTCTTACAGTTTGGGTTAGAAAAGCAAAGGAACAAAGTTTAGAAAATGACAGATTTGGGCTCTGAGACTTATTCCTTGTGGGACTTTGAATAGGTTGCTTAGCAACTCTAGCTAATAATACCTACTTCACAGACTCGCTGTAAGATTAAATGAGATAATATATGTAAAGGGTTGGCATGTAAGTATTCAATAAATTGCAGTCATAATGATGCTGCTGCTGGCTTAAATATTATTATTATATAGATTCAAGGACAGTCTAAACTTTTCTCTGAACACAGTATGTTCTGATAGGAAGAAGAAAATTTTTATTAAACATAACTATTGATAAATTAATTATATTATGAATAAAAATTATTGTGCTGATAAATTTTATCTCGTACTGTCACTAATATGATCTAACCTGTTATCTATAATCAAGCAGAAACAGAACCAGTTTTAGTTCCCCTTCTTAATTTATCACATTTCTAATTGTTCTACTACACTTTAAGAATCTAGGTGTAAGTATTAGCAGCATTGAAAAATATACTTTTTCAGTTTATCATTTTAAAACAATCATAGTTTACTGCTGAATGTTCTCAACATACATGGTAAACTGAAAGGCTTAACCTACTAGAAACGTATTGTTACTTAAACTGAAAAGTGATTCTGTCCTTTGAGAGGATAAAGGGTTACTCTCCTGTGATTGAAACAATAGTTACCACCCAAGGGATATTATTTATTATAATGTTCATTTTCTCCTGTCATTAATTTAAACTATTAGACAAAAACAGTAATGTATTGAAGCTGATAATGTCCTTAAAATGACCTATTTCAATTCCTCAGTTTGATGCAAAACTAAGCCTGGCATTTAACCAAATACTAAGTGTGATACTTTTAACATTTTTGTTTTCAGAATTGCAGCATCTATAAATAATATACCCTATAATTGCTAGAAGTAAATAATATAACTAATCTGGTATGAAATAAACCTGACTTCTTCTAACTTGACTGGTTCTCACACCTAAGGATAAATATCAGCTATTTGGAACATTGTAAATAACATTCAGTGCTTCATTTCTACAGTTCTTTAAATAACAGCCCACATTATTTTGGTAATACATGGAAACATTGTCTAATGCCTGAAAAGTTACAAGTGGTACTCAAAATCCCTCATTTTAGGTGTTGGATAGATAGCATTGGATGCAGAATATTTGACTTTGGGAAATTTTACACGTTTCCTGGAATACAATTAATATTTTTCTCAAATACTTGTCTATATTGTCTTGTTCACAGTAACTACATTACATATTGGTCAACAAGATCAAATAATTTTTTAACAGGAGATACTCTTTCAGTCTGAGAATAACACAGAATGGGTTTTTTCCTGCAAAAACAGTTGATGCCTATCTATAAAACTTGTAGTAATTATCACAAAAAACTAAAATAGACTTTTTAACCCTATACTTCAACAATTTTTCACCCATACACATTCAGTCATGCATGTAAAGCTGTCATTTCCAATCTAGACCTTTTCTGATTAGTCTTAGCTATTCTGAAGCAATGCAAATGAGAGTGATTATGTTATTGCTGTTGGGGCAATTAAATGCTCTATTTGTTTACTACTGAAAGCCCAACTGATCTGACACACAGTCAAGTTACAAATAGTTCTGTGTCTGATATTAATGAATGCCCATAATGCATTTTTCCAAAGTTATTTCTTCACAGTTAAAATGACAGAACTTTGTATGAAAATCCTTCCCCTCTAAATCAATGGTTCTCAACTAGGGGGAACTTTGCCTTCCAGAAGACATTTGGAAATGTCCAAACACATTTTTGATTGTCACAACCAGGAGAAGAGGAACGATACTATTATCTAACGGATAGAGGCCAGGGATGCTGCTAAACATCATACAATGTACAGGTCAGGACATCCTCCCCCCCCCCCCCCCCCCCCCCGCCACCCTGCTACCACCCCAATGAAGAATTATCTGATCCAAAATATCAATAGTTTAAAAGTTCTGGGGGTGGATGATGGCGATGGTTGTACAACAATGTGAGTGCACTTAATGCCAATTAACTCTACACTTAAAAATAGTTAACATGGTAAATTTTATGTTTTGTATATTTTACCGCAGTTAAAAAAAAATCAATAGCGCTGAGACTAAGAGCAAACAGGAGAAGGGATTTCTAGATGGAGAGAATATCAAGTGTAAGTACATGGAGTTGTAAAAAAAAAGCATGGCCTGTGATTCAAAGGCAAGTGTTGTGGTTTGTGGGACGGAATGGAAAGAGATGAAGTTGGAGAGAAACTTTGGAAAGGAGTTTGTTTTAGGCTGCTAGTAATCGGGAACCATCCAAGGTTGGCTAGCAACAGAATAGTATGTCCAGACTTTCATTTTGTTTGGGAGGATGGAGCTTAGAGATACCTCAGGCAAAAGGTGGGTAACAGATAAAAAGGTAGAATAGCAAGTTTTGTTTTTAAAAATTTGAGTCAGTGTAGGGGCACCTGGATGGCTCAGTCGATTAAGCATCTGACTCTTGGTTTCAGCTCAGGTCATGATCTCATGGTTAGTGAGTTCAAGCACTGTCATCGCAGAGCCTGCTGGGGATTCTCTCTCTCTCTCTCTCTCTCTCTCTCTCTCTCTCTCTCTCTCTCTCAAAATAAATAAATAAACCTAAAAAATTTTAAAAAAATGATTCAGTGTAAACCTTCAGACTATGAGGAAAGGTGGGAGAGATTGTATGGAACAGGAGACTGTAGGAGAAATTCCATGAGATTTTGTTTTGTTTCCTCTGTGTTCTGCAAACACTGAAGTTTCCATTTGGACACATTAACTTGTTAATGCCTGTGTGTCCATTAGGAATTTTACTTGAAACTCACCACTGCCACCCCATGGAAGTATGGCAAAGAACAGCAGTATGTTTAAAGTCAATATTTAATGTTGATCATCTACTTGAGGGCTCCCAGTTTTTTTTACCCCCAAAGTCTTTTATTATCTACCTTTCACCACCCCATAACTTGATGCTATGATTTATGAAACTAAAAGACATCATTTACTGACCAATTGCTTTCCCATTTTTATAAATTAGATACATATATAAATGCCAATCAGAGCTTCTGATCCATGATAATCGACCAGTATTTAGAGTTGATTTCATTCTAATCAAAATCAAAGAAGCATGACATTTCAGTCTTATACAGTCTCCATTAGCTAAATGTACAATTGTTTGACTATACTTCGTTAGTTGTTTTGTTTTTTGATAATAAAAATAGTTTGCAAAATCTCAATACTACCTACAAAGTGATCCAAGTCTCTAAAAACAAAACAAAACAAAACAAAACAAAACAAAACAAAACAAAACAAAAACAAAGTGATCCAAGTCTAGGGTTGTGTGTTTATAAACCACTGATCTAATCCACTGATTTTCATCAGGGGGTGACTGTGCCCCCCTGGAGGACTTTGGGCAATGTCTGGAGACAGTTTTGGTTGTCACAACTTGGGGGGGGGGGCGAATTGCAACTTGTATCTAGTTGGTAGAGGCCAGGGATGCTGCTAAAATACATACATTCTACAATATAGGGACAGACCCCCAACAAGAATTGTTTGGCCCAAAATGTCAATAGTACCAAGGTTGAAAACTCTGGTCTAGTTCAGTCCCTCTATTGTATAAATTAAAAAAATGAGACCCAGAATTGTTAAATTCTTCCTTTTATTTCAGAAACCTTACTTTTTTGAGGGAGAGGGAGAGAGAGAGAGAGAGAGAATAAGCACATGTGGGGGAGGGGCAAAGAGAGAGGAGAGAGAGAATCTTAAGTAGGTTCCACGCTCAGTGCAGACCCTACAGGGGGCTCGATCTGACAACTTTGAGATCATGACCTGAGCCAAAATCGAGAGGCAGAGGCTCAACTGAATGAGCCACCCAGGCACCCCTTGTTTACTTTTTAATTAGACAATGCATTCCAGGATTCCAAAAATAGTACATATATAAAGGTATTTAGGACTTGAACAGACATTTCACCAAAGATATACTAGTGGCCAATAAGCACACGAAAAGATGCTCAACATCATTAGTCATTAGGAAAATGCAAATCAAAACCACAATAAGAAGGTTTTTAAAAATTATTATTAGGATTACTAGAAAGGCTATAGTATAACTTTTTAAAAATTGAAAATAACAGGTGTTGGTGAGAATGTGGAGAAGTTGGGACTCTTGTACATTGCTTATGGGAATGTAAAATGGTGCATTATTGGAAAATGTTGAGTAGTTCTTCAAAAAGTTAAGCATAGAATTACCATATGACCCAACAATTCTTCTTGTAGGCCGATATCCAAAAGAATTTAAATACAGGTTCTCAAACAAATACTTGTGCATGGATGTCCATAGCAGTATTACCCACAATAGCCAAAAAGTAGAAATAACTCAAATGTCCATCAACAGATGCATGGATAAGCAAAATGAGGTTATATATACACAGTGGAATATTACTCAGCTATTAAAAATAATAAAGCAGTGCTATGTGCTACAATGTGCATACCTTGAAAATATTATAGGAAGTGAAAGAAGCCAGATACAAAAGGTTGCATACTGAATTATACCATTTACTTGTATAAGTTTATTTATTTTGAGAAAGAGCATGATTGGGGGAGAGGCAGAAAGAGAGGAAGAGAGAGAATCCCAAGCAGGCCCTTGTGCTGTCAGCGGGGAGCCCAACTCAGGGCTCAGTGCAGAACTTAAACTCATGAACCATGAGATCATGACCTGAGCCATATCAACAGTCAAATGCCCAGCCAACTTAGCCATCCAGGTGCCCCTATGTGATTCCATTTATATGAAACATCGAAACTAGGTAAATCTAGAGAGACAGAAAGCAGATTGGTGGTTGCCAGTGCCTAGGGGGAGGGAGAAATAAGAGGTGACCACTTAATGGGTACAGGATTTTCTTTTGAGGTATTGAAAATGTTTTGGAACTAGATAGAGGTGGTGATTGCAACAACTTTGTGAATATACTAAATGCCACTGAACTGTATAATTTAAAATAGTAAATTTCATGTTATGTGAATATCAGCTTAATAAAAGGAAGTTAAATATATATATATAGTGAATATATATATAGTGAATATATATAGTGAATATATATAGTGAATATATATATAGTGAATATATATATATATATATATATATATATATATATATATATAGTGAAAAGCTTATCTTTGTCTGTTTTCAGCCGAGTTCCTACCCATAGGTAACCAGTTTTCTTAGTATCTGAGGAATCTTCCAGTATATTGATGCACAAAGAAACAAATGGATAGATTATCTCCCTCTTTTCTTTCATACAGAGGTAGCACATTATATATGTTATTCTATGCAGGATTTTCTCAGCAATTTACCTCTGACATGGACACTCTTGAACATCACAGGCCAGTTTATTTAGTGAAATGTTCCTAAAACTGGTTCCTCTGATATTTCCTGGTGATTAGATTCTGATTGTGTGTCTTTTGTAAGAATAGCACAAAAGTGCATCTTCTCATTGCATCTTATCAGGTGGCACACTATTTTGATTTGTCCCATGGCTAACAATGGTCATTTGATCATTGGATTAAGGTGGTACCTGAAAGGCTTTTACCATAAAAGCAATCAATCATATAACATGTGCTACTAAATCTACCGTAAGTGTTTTCAAAGACATTTTCTGCTATCTTATATATTGACTTTTTTTATATAACCTCATGTATATAAATAACTTTTATGTGTCAACTCAGATTTTCTCAGTGTTGTCTGTGTCTGGGGTCCTGTCTCTATAGTTACAGACTACTTCATGAGGTCCCAGGTTCCTCCACCTGTGGCTCCTCCCATCACGCTAAACTGAAGCCGTGGAGTTGATTTCCTCAGCTCCGCTCTGCCAGGACATAAGATTGAAGTGGTAGGTAAATTCCCTCTCAGTGCCTCCCTTTGTTGAACTGTTTCAAAGCATAATATTTCAATAAACTTGTCCAGAGACAGCTTGTATGGCCAACCAACTGAGAGTTTCTGTGAAGGAGCTGTGGCCAGCTCATTAATGTAAAACCTAGCATCTGTTTCTCCTTCCGCGTCTTACCTTTTTTCTTTTATGCTTACTGCCCTGGGACTGTGCCTGCCAATAAAGCATTCACATTTAAATTTTTTCTTGGGGTCCATTTACAAGGATCATGGGCCTGACGCCATGGGAGAAATTTCTTTTCAACCAGAGTAATGGAAACAAGTGTGCTTTTCCTGAATTATTTTTTTTTAAATATTATGGAAATTGGATTATGTAACCAATCATATTTCTCTTTGCTAGGACGCCATAAAGTTTAGAGACAAATGTACGGCCCACCTCTAGCCAGTGCATAAGGCAGTATGGTGTAAATGTCTGTATTCCAATCTTTTTTTTTTTAAGTTTATTTATTTTGAGAGAGTACACACACGTGCGAGTAGGGAAGGGGCAGAGAGGGAGAGAGAACATCCCAAGCAGGCTCCGTGCTGTCAGCACAGAGCCCAAGGCGGGCTCAATCTCACAAACCTTGAGATTATGATCTGAGCTGAAATCAAGTCAGAGGCTCAACCCCCTGGGTCACATCCAAAGTCTTACCCATTACTACAAATGCCTCCATACACATTTAAACCTCAATTCCAGGGGTGTCTGGGTGGCTCAGTCGGTTGAGCATCCGACTTCAGCTTAGGTCATGATCTCACACTTCGTGAGTTCGAGCCCGGCGTCCGGCCCTGTGTTGACAGCTCAGAGCCTGTAGCCTGCTTCAGATTCTGTGTCTCCCCCTCTCTCTGCCCCTCCCCTGCTCATGCTCGGTCTCTCTCTGTCTCAAAAATAAATAAAAACATTTAAAAAAAATAAAAAAAAACACCTCAATTCCAACTCCATTTTCTTAAGGCCGCAAAAACAAAAAAACAAAAAAACAAAAACAAAACCCATCAATGCTCAAAGTGCTTACTCTCCAAGAACTGCATTTAGTATGTCAGATCAGAGAAAGGTAAAAGCCTGCATCTGGAAAAAACAAATGAGATTCTGATCAATACTGTTACATCAGAAGGATAAAAGACTGCGACTGCGCCGGGTTTCTGGTGGCAATGCAAAAGAAATTGATCTATAGGGAGGCCACCACACCATATCCTAGACTCAATTTGACCTCATCTTAACTATATTCTGTACTTCACTTTCTTTGGTGAGTTTCACCTTGGTCTTGCTTCTCGCATTCCCTTTAAATGAGCATTACAGAACAGAGAAGGAGACTGTGGCAGAGGGGCACCCAAATCACAGAATCTGTGGGAAAGCGAACACGAAACTCAAGAGCCCAAACCCCGTTCTCACAGCTGTGAAAGGACAAGCTGGTGAGAAATCACGTCCGCTTTACAGAGTACACAGCATTTCTCAGTGGAACTCATAAGGCAGGTGAGCAAAGGAGAACCTCCCGCCCGCCTCACTGGAGAGTTTCCCTAGCAAGGGCCCTGGAGCAAGTGGGGCTACAGAAGTTTCCCACAGGGCTGTGCGCGGCGCGGAAGGCTCAAACACTCACGCTACCGCTGGTTGCCAGGGGACACTTCACAGCCACCTCCTCCAATCAGGACTCATCTCTCTGTGCCCAATCACAGAAGCCAAGAGAGCTGTAGTCGGAGGTGAAAGGTCACGCTGCTGTTTGGCGGCCATTTCTCTGGAGGTTCCGCGATTCGCGCCCAACTGTAGCTACTCCAGTCACGAGGGACGGACGACAGCTGGGTCGGCGGCGAGTGGCCTGCGGCATTTGCTTATAGTCGCGATGGTAAGCAGGAAGAAAGCGACCGGAGTCGAAGAGCCAAGGGAGAGCGGGTGACCGGCCTCGCCGGGCCCGGGGCTTGGTTCGCTCGGTTCCCATTCATCCGCGTGGGGAGCCGCGCACCCGGTCGCCTGCCTCTTTCTCCCTGCTCTGCGAATCTGAGGCGCGCGCTCTCCTTCCGATGCCCTTCCCTCCCCAGAAGTGCCCCTGACCCCATGCCCCTGTTCGTTTGAATGTGAGCCTGAGGTACCTTGCTGTCTGGGACCACAGGGTCGAGGTAAAGATGAAGCGGTCTTTATGCCCCACTTACCCCACTCCAAAATCGGCTTTAATTTCATCATGTGGGGATTCCTGACCCTGCAGCCCACTGGAACACAGAGTGCAGGCTTTGGAGCATTCATTTGTTTGTTTAGCAAAAAAATTTTTGAGCGCGCGCTACCAGATACTGTTCTAGGCGCTAGAGTATAAGGTGAAAAGTACTGAGGCGGACCCTGCCCTAGCTTTACTCAGTCGGGTGTGAGAGATAGACTTTAATCAAATAACATAAACATGTAATTACAAATAATGTGAAGTACTGAGAAGAGAGCAAACAGGATGCTGAGAGGGTGCAAGATGGTACATTAGGAGACAGGTCAGGGATGGCATCCCTGGTAGGATTTCACTAACTAAATAGGAAATAGGACATCCAGCCCCTTAAAGAGGAAACGTGTACGAAGCATGGGGAACACGAGCATGTGGGCCCTAAGGCTGGAAAGAAAGCTTGACCAGTTGGAAAAATTGGCGGAAAGCTACACCGCTTGAAGAACATGGTTATGAGATAGGATGGGGAAGACCCTTAGGTGGTGGTAAGAGGTCTGGATTCTACTTCAAGTGCAATTGAAAGCCATGGAAGCATTTTAAGTAGAGATATCACATGATAAAGATAATACTTATGTGCATAAGTTGGAGAAAGACCAGAGTGAAAACTGGAAACCCATTAGGAGGTTATTGCAGTAGCTCCCATGTTCTTTGAGATTACACTGCATATGCTTATCTTAGAGGGGTTTAGTAGCCAAGTTCCTTGGTTCTTTTCTTTCCTTGGGCTGATGGGTGAGCAGATGAGAGAAGGAAAAATCTGAATTCACTGGGAGATACTACTACTGGTTTGTTGAATAGAAACTATCGATTGCCCATATGTAGCCGGGAGGCTTTACTAAGTCAAATAAGACCCAGCAGACCACCTAGCTCCTGGATTCAAGTGAAAGACTGAAATGTCATCTGCCCCCTCCTTACCTCTGTAGCCTCCTATTTGGGACTCTGACATCACTGGATTGTTTGTCCCTGAGATCGACTTGTTGCTTCACTCTTTACTCCTTTTACATAGGTAGCCTCTTGTATCTAGAACAGCCCTTTCTCCCTCTAGAAATACCTCTCATCCTTTAGAACGGAAGCATTACTTTGGGCAACCTCTCCTTTTGACTTTGGATTGACTGGTACCCTTACACATGCTATCTCTTATTACTATATTGCAGTGCAATACCTATTTGTATGTGTTTTGCCCCTCCCCCTCCCAGTGTGAGCTTCTTGAGGACAAGGACTATAGTCTACATTATTTTTTTCGCAGCGTTTACTTTGTTTTTTTTATAGTCTGGAACAATGAGTGATGTATAGTAGGTATTCATTGTTTAAGGGAATACTGAATGAAATTGCCTAACCGGGTGTTTAAATTTCTCATATGCTCTTCAACAAATAAAAGTGAAAATTAATGCAGTAAGTGAGAGTCAAGAGCTTGCTTTATTTTGATACCATAAAATATTGGTGATTTCAGTAGAGGGGAGTAAGTAATGAAAACTGAGCTAAGGAAAAGTAACTGATTGAGATCTTTTTTTATTCTTTGTGCAGAGTTTGCCCCTCAATCCCAAACCTTTCCTGAATGGATTAACAGGAAAGCCAGTAATGGTGAAACTTAAGTGGGGAATGGAGTACAAAGGCTACCTGGTATCTGTAGATGGCTATATGAACATGCAGGTAAGCTAAGGAGATAAGGATCATTAAATTATATTTATTTTGCTTTACCTTAACTCCTCAAGAGCTTATAAGAATACAGTCAACTAAATTGATGAACATAAAACAAAATTCAAGAAAAAAAAAGTCAAGGTCAAGAAGGCTGTTATAATTGTGATAAACTGTGTACAAGACCTGTTAAACCAAAATTCAGCCATAGAATTGACTTCTAGTGGTTAAAATAAAAAGAACTCAGATACTTGATTCATAGTGGTATAAAGGAAACACAAATGGTTTTTTGGTTTTTGGGGGGGTTTTGTTTTTGCAGAACAAACAAAACTCTCCAAGCATTTAGCTCTGAAAGACATTTTTCAAGTGACATTTTTTAAGTCTTTTAATGAATGCTAAAGACACAAAATCAAAGTAATTCAATAAAAGTATTTCTTGAGGGAGAGGATAGGCCAAGCCAAAGGAATTGTTGAACTGACTGCATGTGTGTTAAGCTAGCTTCTGTAAATGTTTAGGACAGGATTTTTTTGTTTTTGTAATTGAGGTAAAACATATGTAACGTAAAATTTACCATTTTAACCATTTTCAAGTATAGAACTCCGTGACATTAAGTACATTCACATTATGGTATATCCATCACCATTATCCATTTCTAAAACTCTTATATCATCCCCAACTGAAACTATACCCATTAAAAGATAACTCCCCATTTCCTCTAACCCCTGGTAAACATTATTCTTTCTGTTTTCATTCTGGGTACCTCATATAAATAGAATCCTACAACATTTGTCCTTTTGTATCTGGCTTATTTCATTTAGCATAATGTTTTCGAGGTTCATCCATGTTGTAGCATTTATCAGAGTTTCATTCCTTTTTGTGACTGAAATAATATTCCGTTGTGTGTATATACCACATGTTAATCCATTCTTCTACTGGTGGACATTTGAATTGTTTTTCCACCTTTTGGCCTTTGTAGTACAATGAACATGGTTATATAAATATTTGTTAGAGGTTCTGCTTTCACTTCTTTTGGATATGTATCCAGAAGTGGAATGATTGTATATAAAGTAATGCTTTGTTTAATTTTTTGAGAAACTGCCATACTATTTTAGCAAAACATAAAGGATCAGTTTCTCCACATCCTCACCAATATTTGTTACTTTCTGTTTTGATAATGGCTATTCTAAAGAGCGTAAAATAATCTCATTGTTTTGATAATCATTTCCCTGATGATTAGTGATATTGTGATCTTTGTGTGCTTATGGCAATTTATACATCTTTGGAGAAATGCTTGTTCATGCCCTTTGCCCATTTAAAAACTGGGGTGTTTTGTTTCTTTGTTACTTTTGTTTCTTTGTTACTTTGTAGTAGTTTACAGCCAGGTTTTTGATGAAAGAGTTTGAAATTGTATTTTCCTGAAGCATAGGTATTTATGTGACTGATTAATGGCAGATGGATTTTAAAGGTAGTTGGTCAGTCCAATCATGACTCTAAGTATTCCAAACTGGTACTTCTTGCAGGAAGAGTATTAACAGGGGCACCTGTAGGCAAAAAGAGCTGAGATTTTCCTTAATTCAAGAGGTTACCACTTGAACAGATGATGCTTAGGTCCCCAAAGTTCTTATAGAGCATGGTTTTGGCCTGGATAATTCCTCAAGCAGGAATCATTTACCAAGGCCATAGAAAAATCTGAAGAGTAATACCAGTCTGTTGAAATGTTCCAGACTTAAATAGTGGTAGTGATTACACAACTTTATGAATATATTAAAAACCACTGGGGGCGCCTGGGTGATTCAGTACAGGTCACAATCTTAGGGTTTTTGAGTTTGAGCCCTACATTGAGCTCTCAACACAGAACCCACTTTGAAGCCTCTGTCTCCCTCTCTCTCTGCCCCTTCCTACTGTCAAAAAATAAACATTAAAATTTTTTTTTTTTAACGTTTATTTATTTTTGAGACAGAGAGAGACAGAGCATGAACAACGGGGGAGGGTCAGAGAGAGGGAGATGCAGAATCTGAAACAGGCTTCAGGCTCTGAGCTGTCAGCACAGAGCCCGATGCAGGGCTCAAACTCATGGACCGTGAGATCATGACCTGAGCCGAAGTTGGCTGCTTAACTGACTGAGCCACCCAGGCGCCCCAAAAAATAAACATTTAAAAAAAATTCGGGGTGGGGGGGAAAAACCCACTGACTTGTATCCTGTAAAAGTGAATTTTATGCTGTGGGCATATATCTCATTAAAAGAAAGAAGTAAAGAATACCCACAGAATATTTGGTTTTAGAAGTAATGTAGTTCCTAGTGAGCCTACCAGAGTTGTGAAGTGTATCTGAATAATTACAACCACGTTAATGAGGCTTTTGAGTTTGTTTATTGAATGAAAATTTATTGACTGCCCATTACGTGCCTGGCTGTGTGAATATACCAATGAACAAAACAAAGTCCCTACTTTGAAGAAGTTTATGTTTTAGTAGTGGGAGATGGTAATATAATGTGATATCAGGTTATAATAGATGCTATGAAGAAAAAGAAAGCAGAAACATAGTGTGCAGTGTTAGAGAGCCAGGGAAAGCTCTGAGGAAGTAAATTTAATCCGAAAACAGAATTGAGTGAGGAACTGAAGAGAGTATCTGAAGAAAATGCATCTCAGTTTGAGGGAACAGCAAGTACCTGGGCTTTGTGGCAGGAACTTGTTTGGTGTGTTTCGGGCATGGCAAGAAATCCAAAGCAGAATGACTTAGAATGATAGAAGAATGGAATGGTAGTCATAGAGGACTTTTTACGTGATTGTGATTTGTAAAAGTTACAAATAAAGTTTTTTACCTATATGTGGAAGGAAACCTAAACTTTTTGACATAAAGTTAGAAATAATAGTTTCCTGAAATAACTATAAATTATGGTTACCCTGAATTGTTTAACTTTCTCTTAAGAACTTACTTCTATTAGCACATAATTTTTTAAAATTCTTACTCAGTTCTTTGGTTTGGTTGTTGACTAATATAAAAGTGTTAGATATTTTAGCTATAGATTTTGTACCCATTGGGTTCTTCAATGTGATATGGTGTTATTACTCAGTTAATACCTGGTTCCTTAGAACTGAATTTTTGGAAAGCATTTAAATCACAACTTATTCATAAATTGGAGACTGTCTTCCTTGACATGCTGTTTTAATGTCTAATACAAAGGAGTGTTACATAACTGAGAGATTTAAAAACTTACATTGAAACAAGCTTTATTATATATTCTATATCCATCGATGTTAACTTTACTGAATGTTTATATGAAACCCAAAAGTACTACAATAGTAAAAGAAAGCTAATATCCTGTTAATTATAGATAAATGTGAGTTGTTGGTATAGAAAGGTTTCAGTTAATAAGTTGTCTCACCAGTATTACCTAATATTTTAGGTAGTGTTACACTATTTTTCTCCTGTATTATTATACTAATATACTTTCTTTTTATTTAAAGCTTGCAAACACAGAAGAATACATAGATGGAGCATTGTCTGGACATTTGGGTGAAGTTTTAATAAGGTAACAAGAATAGTAGTATATGTAAGGAGTTACTAGTGAGCACTAGAAATCCCTGTTTTAAATTAGTGTCTCAATTTCAGAATTACTTTCTTTAAATCACTATTAACATAATATTCTACAGTTAGACTTAAAGAGTTTTGAAACCCTTAAACTTGTCAAAGAAGATGGAAATTTTTTGGAGTTATCCTTAAGATTTTTCTAGTGTTGATACTAAACTTTCTAGCTCTTGGTGTAACCTTTTTCAGTGGTTTAGGTGGAAGAGCTTGGTTTTGAATTTTAGTTGGGTCTGGCTGCTATTAGGGATTTTCATTATATTCATTTTGAAATAGCTTCACACCTTCAAATTTGAATCATTACCTTTGGAAGATCATAAAGATACCATTTCATAATACCTACTTGGTAAATAAGTGCCATGTGCTTTTAACAAAACTTTTTTTTAAAAAAGAAATGATGCATTGTAAATTGTAAATATTGTAAATATCTAGCAATAGTAATTCAGATCTTAATGTGGTTTCCGGTTGGAACAACAAAATGGACTGTTTTTCTATTTACAGGTGTAATAATGTCCTTTATATCAGGGGTGTTGAAGAAGAGGAAGAAGATGGGGAAATGAGAGAATAGCATCTTTTGTGGGGAATTTTTTTATATATATTTCTAGACAATAAACTTTTTTTTTTCAACTTGTCTTGTGAACTATTCCTATTCAGATATTTAAACGCAGAGCTCAAATGTTGAAACAGTTGAAAGATTATTCACAGAATTAATGCTTTAAAAGACACTCAACTTCATTCAAGTTGGTTTTCTTTTATAAGCTCAGTATTCTTTTTTTTTTCTATAGGGAGAAAATTATATGCTTAATAAACACTTATGAAGGTGAATTTCAGTGCTTTTCTTGTAATACTATATTAACTGAGACCTTTTAAAACAACTTTCTTTTAAAGTTATTGAGCCATTTTTGTCATGTATAAAGTTAAATATTTCCTTAGAATTAATGTATACTGTTTCATTTTACTTAGTAGTCAACAGATTACCTGTTAATTTAAGTTTTAAACTCCTCAAAACCATTTAGATGTTTTAGAGTTATACACTGTTAAAATGTATACTCCACAGTGATAAAATGTACACTATGAACTGTGCACTGGTTGAAAACAAATTAGATCATTTAAAGTCCTAGATTGTCAGAGAATGCCATTATTGCACTTTAATGGTCATTCACCACATTGTTAACGCAAATGTTAAAGGAATGTAACATAAAGTAATGTAAGTTAAAGTACACTTTGGATGTGTAGCTCCAACTGGAATAACCCAAAGATATAAATGTTTAGCTTATGGTATACTACTTAGGATATGGTAATAAAAGCCTTCAACAAAAGAAAATAACTGCCATTGCCAATCCTATAACCACGAGAATAAGTGCCTGTCTTCCTTAAATTGGTTAGGCCAGCCAATGGGGCAGAATATTGCCATTACTGAAAACCAAAATCTACAAAATGCCTAAAACATTCTGGCAGTAAATGTCTTAGTGCACCTATTCAAGTGAAAAAATATTCTTCCTCTAGTGATTTTGTTCTTGTATCCTTGACCAAAAGTAGTTCATGTTTGTTATCAGATGGAGGTTTTGAACGATAGGTAAGTCTTCTTCCCAGCTGAAACAAAAGAAACAATACTTACTATTTTTCATCATAACTACTTTCTATTGAATTATAAGTAAAGTAATAACATTCACTTGATTTTTCCCAGGAATTACATGGCTCAAAGTAGTAAAAAAAAAATCAGTTACAAAGGGATTGATAACCTAATGGGTGTCCAACATGCTAGGCAAAATTACATAATAAATAGAGCACCATAGTGTGCAAGAGACAGAGCAGTTAGGTTTTATGCGAAGTTGGGTGATTTAGGTAAAGTCAAAAAGCATATGTTTCACAATCAGCAAAACTAAAAGGTCACCAATGGAATGGGAGAAGATATTTGCAAGTGACATATCAGATAAAGGGTTAGTATCCAAAATCTATAAAGAACTTCTTAAACTCAACACCCAAAAAACAAACATTCCAGTGAAGAAATGGGCAAAAGACATGAATAGACACTTCTCTAAAGAAGACATCTAGATGGCCAACCGACACATGAAAAAATGCTCAACATGACTTATCATCAAGGAAATACAAATCAAAACCACAATGAGATACCACTTCACACCTGTCAGAATGGCTAACATTAACAACTCAGGCAACAACAGATGTTGGCAAGGATGCGGAGAAAGAGGATCTCTTTTGCACTGCTGGTGGGAATGCAAACTGGTGCAGCCACTCTGGAAAACAGTAGGGAGTTTCCTCAAAAAATTAGAAATAGAACTACCCTATAACCCAGCAATTGCACTACTAGGTATTTATCCAAGGGATACAGGTATATGCTGTTTCGAAGGGGCACATGCACCCCAAGGTTTATAGCAGCACTATCAACATAGCCAAAGTATGGAAAGAGCCCAAATGTTCATCGATGGATGAAGATGTGGTATATATATATATATATATATATATATATATATATACACAATGGAGTATTACTCAGCAATCAAAAAAAATGAAATCTTGGGGTGCCTGCGTGGCTCAGTCAGTTACGCATCCGACTTCAGCTCAGGTCATGATCTCGCGGTTCGTGAGTTTGAGCCCTGCGTTGGGCACTGTGCTGACAGTTCAGAGCCTGGAGCCTACTTCAGATTCTGTGTCTCCCTCTCTCTGACCCTCCCCTGCTCTCACTGTCTTTCAAAAATAAACATTAAAAAAAATTTTTTTAAATGAAATCTTGCCATTTGCAACTACATGGATGGAACTAGAGGGTATTATGCTAAGCGAAATTAAAGACAAATATATGACTTCACTTATATGAGGACTTTAATATACAAAACATGAACATAAGGGAAGGGAAGCAAAAATAATACAAAAACAGGGAGGGGACAAAAACATAGAAGACTCTTCAATATGAAGAACAAACAGGGTTACTAGAGGGGTTGTGGGAGGGGGATGGGCTAAATGGGTAAGGGGTATTAAGGAATCCACTGAAACCATGTTGCACTATAAGCTAACTAACGAATGTAAATTAAAAAAATAAAAATTAACAAATTTTAATAATGAAAAAAATCATATGTTTCAGATAGGGCCAGCCTAGAAAAGCACCATATTTGAGGCCAACATTGCACTTCTCAGTAAGTGCTATAGCCGGTTTTTCCCCCATTGGTTAGAAGAGATCACTTTCCTTGGCTGAATACCAATTGGCATTTAAAAATCCTATTGCATAAAAACGTGAGAAAACCATGTACATCTTCTTAAACATTAGTAATCCTGTTGGCTCTTAGATAAACCTTACAAATGCGAGGAGTGTGGGAAGGGCTTCTGTCGGTGTTCCATCAGGAGAAGCTTAGGGAAACCTTCGGTTTGTACCTATTCATTTCTTCTAAGGCATTGACTCAAGTATATCAATTATTCTTCTCTTTTAGTCTCCTTTTTTCCTCCTTTATTTTGTTTTGCTTCTGTATCTGAATTTGTGTAAATTAAATGGATGAGAAAACTGTTCTATTGAAGATGAGATTTGATGGGACATCTCCAGTGTCTCAAAAGGGGCACTAACCCTATGTAAGACTGCCTACTGCATCGCAGAATTTGACATTCCTGGCCCAAGGTAACTAACATGGGCAGTCCTCCCCATCATTTTATCAACCAAAGTGTTCTTAGGGTCTAGAATCCCAGAATTCCTTGTAATATCAACTTTTTTCTCTGTCCAAACAATTTCTTTTGGTAACCTTTGTCGTTAATAATGAGAAAATTGCCAGTGATGAAGTGCCCTGACTGGGTAAGAACTATCAGAGGTCTTTGTACATTATCAACTTATCAGATTGCTTTTGTTTTTCCATTTTTCTTCTAGTTTTAGTTCTCTCATTTTTAACCTGTTAATTCAATTCAGTAAGCATTTATTGAGTATCCACTATGTGCTAAGCTTTGGGGGTACAAAGTCATAAAAATTCACAGTTTGGGGTGCCCGGTGGCTCAGTCAGTTAAGCCTCATTGATTTTGGCTCAAGTCATGATCTCCCAGTTGTTGACATTGAGCCCCATGTTGGGCTTCACACCGACAGTGAGAAGCCTGCTTGGGATTCTCTCTCTCCCTCTGCCTGCACCCCACTCATGCACGCGTGCTCTCTCTCCCAAAATAAAAAAAAAAAAAACCTAAAATCTCACGGTCTAGAAGGAAAGATGGATATATTAAGAATAATCATTTCAATGTGATGAGTTTAGTGAATAGTGTGTATATGTGGATGGGTGATGAATGGTAAATTCTCCTTTGGGAGAAAGAGGACAAGTCAGGTCTTCATAGGAAAAGCTAAGCTAGAGAAGTCAGACCCTTTTAAAGACGAAATGCTTATTTAAATAAAGTAATTTAAGATCATCACTTTTTGACATATATTAACAGTTACCACACTTCAAATTTTTCAAGTACTTCGCTCAAAAGACTGGTTATGAGGCACACAATAAACCTTCCCTGTAGGTGAGAGTTACAACTGTGGTAAGAATCAATGTCCATGGTAGCTTTGCAGATAACCATGGAATTGGCTTCCCCGAATATATTTCAGACCCTAACCCAGAGGAAGGAGAGTAGCAGATAGAAACACAAGGCCCTCCATACCCAGTGTGAAGTCATGGACCACACGGACTCAGTGACTGCCCAATCCCATACTTACTATTGGACAGGTGATCTTGCAATATAAAGAACCTTGACTTCTGGTCCAGAATCTGCTGCTAAATCTGAAGCGACTCTGGGTAAATCATTTTAACTTAAACTATTAATCTATTTTTACAATATGAAGATTAGAAGACCCATCCAATTATATGTAATTCTCTGGGTTTGCCGTCTTTGTTGTTGAATGAAAGAAGCAAGGTTCATGGTTATTATTTGTAAGAAGGAGAATATATACAATAACTACATAGAACATTTCCAGAAAGATGCAGATGAAACTTAGGTGGTTGCATCCAGGGAGGGGAACTGAAAATGACTTACTTTTCACTAAATACTTTTCTATCTTTTGAACTTTGAGCCATATGCTTGTTACTATCTAAAAAAATTATTTAAAGAAAAAATTCTCTGGTTTCATGAACCTGGAGCTAAAAGAAGTGAGGCGAAAGGTTTTTACTAAAAAGTGGGTCTAATGGAGAATCGTAGACCCAGATATTTGAATTATCCTAAAAGTAACAAGGAATCAGAGACCAACTGACACTGTGACCAGGAAAGACTATTTTGCTAAAGTTCACCCTTGATAAATTAGCTGAATTAGGTATTTCACAGAAGCATTCACATATTAGATGTAGCTGGACCTACTGATAACAAAACACAAACCTTTTTCTTTGGTTGTGCCACTGCCCTTTCCAGAGCAGCTTTTAGCCTTTCCTCTTGGTGTCTTTGTTTTTCTTTCATTTTATCTTCACGTAACCTGTCAAAAAAGGAAAACATTTTTGCAACTATAAATCACAAAAAGTAGAAAAAAGACCTATAGTATTTGGTAATGAACTACCTAAATATTTTATGATTTCCCTTAAAGTTAAATAATACTTTACCTTCACTCATACTATGGCTTTTGAATATTCAGGGGAAATGTCAACAACAGATCCCATTCGTGTTAAAGTGGGAGAAAATGCTTGTCACCATTTTGGAAGGAGTACATCTATCTACCTAGATCTTGGTCTAAAACAACCACCTCAACAAAGCCTTCTTGTTACTCCACTTCTGTTTTAGCACTTTACAGTTAATGTGGACAAGGCCACTTGAATTAACACCCAGCCTCCTCCTTTAGTCTGTTTACTAAAGTATAATGTGTAGAAAAATGCATGAATCACAGTGTATATTATATAGTTCAGTGATTACCACAAAAGTGTACTTTTCCAGTTAATCTTTTTGAATGGTATCCTGAAATTAAGACCAAGAAATGCTATTTGTCTTGTTCTCTTTAGAGTTCTTGTAAGGATAAAATTACATAAAATGACCTCTGCATATTGGGCCAATGCCTAATGCAGAATAGGCCCTCAATAAGTGATAACTGTTTTATGGACTCCTGTAATTGTAAGTGTAACATTTACTGAACATTTTTTATGCAAAATTAGGTTTATGTGTCTCTAACTCATGGGAAAAATAAAATTCGTTTTGATAAGAATGACAAGCAATTAGAATTAGATTCATGTATCACTATTGAAAATAAGTTGTAATTACAATCCAATGAAAATTATTTCCTATTGTAGAAAAGAGGCAAGTGCTGTTAGTGTAATCAGTCATAGAGGTCTTCCCCCCCATTTTCATTTTCATTTTTATTTCATTTATTTTTATTTTTTCCATTTTCATTTGAGAGAGAGAGAGAGAGTACACAAGCTGGGGAGAGGGGCAGAGGGAGAGAGAAAGAGAATTCCAAGCAGACTCCACACTTGGCACAGAGCCCAAAGCAGGGCTCCATCCCACAACCCTGGGATCATGACCTAGGCCAAAATCAAGAGTTGGACCCTCAACTGACTGAGCCACCAGGTACCCTAGTCATAGGGTCACCTTATGGAAGGAGTAATCTTTTATTTACAATTTAAAAAATTTTTGCTTTATATTCAATAAAATCCCACCAAGATCACCTTTATATATACTCTGGACTTCATTTTTATATGGAGGAAACAATATCCCCCAGTAAGCAATAACAAAATATCTAACATTAATGCTAAATATTTGAATACTTATGTGTCAAGCATGCTTTAGTACTTTTACATAGATTATTTAATTTATCCTCACAACAACCCTATGAAATACTATTATTAACTGCCATTTTAAAGAAAACAAAACAGACTTAAGAGAGGTTTTGTGGTCTACGTAAGGTCACAAAAGTTGTAAATGGCAGAACCTGCAGGTCAACTGTAGTGCTCGTCTGCCTCTTAACATGCGTTTTTTTTTTTTTGCTCTAGCATGAATGTTTTTCTACCTATCAGCATTCTGTATGTGCCACATTATACCAGGGATCATATATTTATAATCATTGCCTGAAAGGTAGTATGTACATAAAATCCTTGGGGCACCTATGTAGCTCAGTTAGTTGAGCGTCCAACTTTGACTCAGGTCATGATCTCATGGTTTGAGAGTTGGAGCCTAGAATTGGGCTCTGTACTGGCATTGCAGAGCCTGCTTGGAATTCTCACTCTGTCCTCTCTCTCTGCCCCTCCCCTGCTTGCACTTTCTCTCAAAATCAACTTAAAAAATTAAGATCCTTATTTAACTCGGTATGGAAATTTGTAAATCAGTGCATTCTCCTGGAAAGGCCCCCAGGTAGGCAAGGCTGTGAGGGTGGGAGGGGGTGCTGTTTGAGGGATGATAATCCTCATGTAGTTGTCTTGAGGACCCGAATGAGTTAATATGTAAATGCTGTGTGTGTGAAGTGTTGGCAGTTATGCACTGAGGAAGAGTTATGCCCTCATTGCATGGCTCTTTCAAACAATTCCTTCATATGTAGTCTCCTTCCAGTGAAAAGCTCTAATTCTATGCTTTGGGCCCTCCATGACAAGTGCAATTCCCCTTCCACAAGATAGCTGTTCAAAATTTTTTGTATAAGCAGTGAATATTCATTCTGAAAATCCATATTTTCAGGGTAAAATGACCCTTCACCCATCCCAAACTGGATCAGTTGCCCAGGTGAACCAGTGCTCATTACCATTGCTAGTGACACATTATTTCATAAGAATATTTGATGACCGTGTCTCCCACATTAAATAATAGCTGTATGAGAAGGACATACTCGTACTCATTGAGTCTACTGCATTTCTATCGCGATCCTTGCCATGTCATAGGGGCTTGTTCAGTGTTTGTGGAATCCCAGCAAAAAGTTTCTCAACTCATTAAGTCATTCACTACCCTCATATCATAAGACTTTGACTATACTTTTGCCGCCGTTCTTTCTGTTTTATCCTCTCAATTGTCTCCACATTTTCTTTGGGAATGGATTCAATGAGATCACTCAATTCCACCAGGCGAGACTCTACTTTTACCAGCTTTTGAACTGGATTGAGACTGCCAACATCAGCATCTCCAATGCAGACCTTGTATACTTGATTAATTTTTTTACTAAGAGATTCTATCAGTTTTTCCTGAGATTGAAAAGGAGAGCAGAAAACATAAGATCTCATCACTATTTCCTTGTTCATTCAATAAATGTAGAATTCCATTTTACTACATTGCAATGAAATATAGTAGCTCTTATATGCTACTAAACATTTCTTTTTAAAAGAAAAACTAATAGAACAGTGAGACGATGTAACAGTGATTATATCATAATTTATAGTCACATTATTACTATAGTAACACCTTGGATTATTTTAAAAATATTTCAGTCTAGGTATAAAAAGCAATTTTAATATGACAATACCTTTTTGCTTGAGTGTTTTCGTGTACCTGATTCCTTAAGCATTCAAGTAGAGGCCCCATATGTATACATTTTAAATCCTTTTTTGGCCACTCCAATGCATTTCCTTGCAACGCAGCACGTGAGCTTCCTTTTTTTGCACTTATTACTCTTAATGAAACTGTAATCATCCTGTATGCAAGCTATCTGTATAAATGCCTTATCTTCCCTTCTAGACTGTAAACACCTGGAGTTATTTTGTATATTTACACGTATATCTAAAGCAGCACTTTGCATATAACTATGCACTTAATAAATGTTTGCTGAATAAATGAGTGCATTCTCTCTGAGGGAAAAAAAAAGTTACCAGCAAACAGATTCCCAGGTTGGCCTGCAAAGCCTACTGAATTTAATTTTCATTCATTCCATTGGAAGCCATTGCAGTATTCTGATCCAAGCAGAGGCTTAGGCCAAACCTTGCTGATCCCTGTACCTGGCCACTGCACTGTTTTAACTGTTGGTAGAGATGCTCGAGCTTGTAGGTAATGTGTTTCAAGACCATAAAATTCTCATTCTTTCTCCACCGTGTACCCGTCATTTGCAGTTAAGAGGACCTCAATAAACTGCTGGGCAAAGTAAATCATTCTCCAGGTAGCATCCTGCCCCCATGATGAGAAGATGAGAATCATCATAAAGCCAAGGACAAATAACACTCAAGACGTGGTTCCAAGCCATGGGACACCCCTCCTGGAATCAGACTCCTTACAGAGCTACCAACACTTCATTGCAAGTCAAGATCTGTTACTAATGGTTTACTTCCAACAGCTTGTCCCTCCCACCTCCTGGTGTAACCACCTTTCTGATGGTCCCATTTACCACTAATCACCCCTTTTTTTCTCTCTAAAGTAACACTTACTGTATTTCCTGTTTATATTACAAACATGTTCCTTTTTACACCTGAAACTAATATAACTGTATGTTATACTATACTGGAACTATACTGGAACTAAAGTTTAAAATTTAAAAAAAATTCTCCTTTTAGAAAATTGGAGAAGCATAAAGTAATATTAAAGGAAAAAGTAAAAGAAAAAGCAAAAGGCCTATTTGCCATAAAGCTCCTTTTTTCTCTCCCTTTCTAAATAACATTAATTTCCTATTTATATTAACACTTCTAGAAAACTTTAGAAATAGAAAAACTATGAAAGGAAAAATAAAAGTATACCCATCCACCCAGGAGAAGTGTATATTAGGTATGTAAAAACAATTTTGCTGCAAGGGGAGTACATTAAAAAAATTTTTTTTTAAATATTTTGAACACTGATGCTGAGAAAAAGCAACTTTAATATGAGAATGGCTAGTAGTTGATGAAAATTTCTGAAAGAGACCTTTTGAACACTTAGAGTTTCAGAGGTGGATGGACTTTCAGGATGTCTTCTGTTTTTCAGAATGTCTTTTTTTTTTAAGTTCCCCCTGTGAAACAGGAGAGGAAAAGACAAGGAGAGAGATTTTCCTGACAAGGTAAGAACAGCATAAGAAATAGGATTGGGTAATGGGGTTAAAAAATAAAGACTCACGTATGAGAAGAGATTGAGGGCCTGGCCCAACAGTGCTGAGAGGCAAAGGAAGTGGGAAGCTCAAGCTATAGGCCTCCTGATGACAGAAGTGAAGTGTCCAATTCCTGGAGCTGCCACTAGATGGCAGGCCCAGCCCAGAGTCCCCCGGAATAGGGGCTACCTGAGAGTCTGCAAGGGATGGGAGGAGTTCCAGCTGCTCCCCGAAGGTGGAGTTGGCCAGGATTATGGAAGACCAAAACTGGGATAAGGACTTTGTATGCCTTCCAAAAGGGAAAGGGAAATGATCTGACTAGAGCGATGCTTAGGAGTAATAATTACATCAAAATTGGATAGAGGAGCAGGAAGATGTCTTGATGTCAAAGGATTCTGTAATTCTAAGCCCTGTCACATTCTGCTGTGTGCTGACTGTACACAAGTCTCAATTGAACTGGATCAGCTCCCTGTTTGAAAGAATAAAACCAGAGATGAATACATTCTGAAAAATGCACAATAGCTTATATTCCATTTCATGTTCAATGAAAATGAACAAGTAACTGCTACACAAAACAACGTGGATGAATCTCACAAACGTAATTTTGAAAGAAGCCAGGTAAGCCAAATATATTACCTGACTCCATCGATATCAAGTTCAAAACATGGAAGCTAATTGATGGTAAGAGAAGTCAGGATAGTGGTCACCTTTGAGGGATGGTAGAGACTGGAAGGGGGCATGAGGATTTTAGGGGTGCTTATGACAGTCTATTCCCTAATCTAGGGGTTGGTTACATGGGTATGTTCACTTTGAGGAGATTTCTTAAGAGAGAATTTATAATTAGCTTATAATTTGAGCACTTTTCAATATAACTTTGTACTTAAATTTAAAATTTTATTTTAAAAGTAAATACTGAATCCATAAAAAACGTTGTTAGGGATTAAATAGGAGTGTGGACATTTTAAAAGAATAAAATCTTGATTTTATAGTTACAGTTCCAAAGTAACTATGATGATTTATGAATATCAAAATTAGATACAACTATGTTTACTCATAAAGGATTATGTTTTGCACATTTTGAGATCTGAAAGAATGGGAGTGATTCTAAGGATACTTTTTCCCTATCAATTTTCCTGCTCTGTTCCCCCTTTTCCACCCTAGCACTTCCCATCTCTAGGAGACACTATGAATTACTGGCCCCATTTTCTCAGAGTGTGCAATACACGAATGCCACAATTATATTTGTGACCAAAATTTATAGATAATCTTTTAAGAAGTAATTTTCAGATCAATCCTACCTTCTCTGTTTAGGGATCTGGTTGCCTCAAAATTTAAGAGTATTGAAAATGTTACTGTTTTTCACAGCCATCCTAAACATGGATGAAAGGGGTTTGGTAAGGGAAGGGTGAAATATCACTGATATTTATCTGACATTTTTTTTATGTCAGTCAATTTCAGAATTATTTAAAACAATTGAAGAGTGGAAGCAACCCAAATGTTCATCAATGGATGAATGGATAAACAAAATGTGGAATATGAATACAATAGAATACTATTCAGCCATAAAAGGAACTAAGTTCTGACACATGCTATAGCATGGATGAATCTTGAAAGCATTATGCTAAGTGAAATAAACCAGACACAAAAGGACAGCTATTGTATGATTCCATTTATATGACGTACCTAAAAACAGGCAAATTTATAGAGATTCTAGAATAAAAGTTAACTAGAGGCTGATAAGATGGAGGTATGAAGAATAATTGTCTAATGGGTAGAGAGTTTCTATTTGGGATGATGAAAAATTCTATAGTGATGGTTACACAGTATTGCCAATATACTTAACGTCACTGAATTGTACACTTAAAATGGTTAAGTGATAAATTCTATGTTACGTACATTTTAACACACACACACACACAAGATTAAAAAAAAAAAAGCCAGCTTTGAAGAACTGCAAGGTGACTGTCATCACACTTCCTGCTTTAGCAGTGCATGACCCCACCCCCTCCTAACTCAGGGTACTATATACCACCCTAGGAAATGTGTGTGTGTAAACAAGCCATAAGCAACTTTTGCTTTTGTAACCCTGCCCATCTTATGGTTAGAGAGGACAATCATCTGATTGAGTTACCCCAAATCTACCTCTTTGAAAATCAAGTTCATAACCATAAATGTAGTATTAGCTTCACATATGAGATTTGAATTTTTATTTCATTTGAGATTTTTTACATGGAAATCATTGTTAGCTGAAGTTTGTTGTGGGTCTAGAAACTAATCATTCATTCAACAAACATTTATTGAGCACCTACTTAACAGTAGGGACACTTAACATATCTAACTAGGAAGGGTAATACAGTCCCTGCCCTGGAGGGGTTTGCATCCAGCTGGGAGAGACTCATACATAAATAGATCCAATAATGGATCTATGTCAGTAAGAGAGGCTGACATCTGTTAAAAGCTCAGTGCTGGACTGATGTTGCAGTGCTTCATGTGTTAGTTATTTGCTCTTCAAATTACTAACAAAATGATCATAGACAATTAACTACTTCATGTGTATACACTCTTGACTAAAATATATTTATGGGCAGAACAATTTCAACATCATACTTTGTAATAATTAGAGCACATTTTAAGAGAATCCCAATGCCAGTTTGAATGCTTTCTATCTACTATGTAAATTGACTATTACATATGGACAAGATAACTCTAAACTGGTTTTCTACCTCTGTCATCAACCCAGGACTTGCGGTGTGCTTTAACTCCCCATTCCAATGCTTAGTGGACAGGGAATGCAAATTATTATTAACATGAGCCAAAATAAAATAACCACTGGCAAAGAATGATTACCTGAGCATCTGATTTAAATTCTCCAAAACTAAATAGCCTGGACCTTAATTCCAGGTCTGCAGCTTTTTCCTCTTCTCTCACACAGTTAGCCTTGAGCATTTCCTTGTGCTCCAAAAGAAATGCTATGTTGCTATTTCTGTTGCAAAAGAAGAAAGAGACCCATGTCTGTAATTTGTGGTTTAGAAATACACCATCATTCCAGAGCTTCAACACACTTTCCAGATCATATGTTGGCATCCTATGTCTAGTAAGCCAAATACAAGTTTGTATTTTAAGATGTCAAAGTACATGCAACTTTTCAGGTAAAATGAGAAAAATGAATGCACAGATAATTGCTTTTAACTTCCATCAGGAAGAATTTTCTTCCTTTGATTCCCCTGAGACCTCCAAATAGCAGAGTTGACATGTCAGGAACCCAACCAAGTTGTGGTGTAATCTAGAGATAGATTCTGACCTAGATCCCCTTTTCCTGCCCAATCACACCCACTTCCTTCCCCAAACTCATATTGTCAGCATGCAGGTGCCATATGCTATGAGGATTGGGAGAGAGGAGGCCAGGATTAAACGGATATACTAGCAGTAAAGGGTAGCTGTGAGATCATGATTTGTAGGGGCTTAACTTTTGAATAAGTTAATTTGCTCCAAAATTCAGTGTCCAAATTCAGACCTACTGTTTGAAAAGATTGCCATCAACTGGCCCAGAAAACTGTTCTGGAAAAGGCTTTACACATCTTTATAATGGGTGGATAAACAGATTTATTCTCTGCTATTTGAAGTTATTTTCCAAAATTATATAAAATTTTAGAGAAGGAATTTTGTGAGGTATCAAATCCAGCCCCCTTCCCCTGACAGAAATCCTTTTTATGAGAGCCCTGATATATCTGTATGTATGTTATAAAATGGTATAATATTTAAGTCCCATAACTTTGTGAGAGTCACAGCCAAGGGAAATGCATTTATTAGCATTATCATCTAAAGCCTGATTTGATTAGGCAGGTGGCAGAGTGAAAACCGCACCAGGGCAGTTAATGAATGAAAACTTAATGAATTGTGGAATGACTATGTTGTACACCTGAAAGCAATGTAATGTGTGTCAACTCTGCTTCAGTATAAAAATAAAAATTAAGGCAGGTGATATTATAATTCTTTTTAATCTTCCAAACTGCCTTTTATTATTGCTAGCTAAGAAAATATTTTGACAAGTGAAAGGATGTAGGGACTAAAATTAAACTAAAGCAAGTCTACTCTATGTAATTATAACTTCTACATTTTACACCCTGCAATGTAAATTATTATTAATAGAAAATCCCACACTAAATCCAGAGAGACCGTGAGGAAGGCTCACACAGGAATAAGTTGGATTCTGTCTCTGGTTAGAGACAGAATTGATTAATAGAATAAATCTGCTTGTTTTTAGTAACTTACATTTTATCCTGTATAAGTTTTTCTCTTTTATTTATATCTTCAAGACTTTCATCTATATCTTGGGAATATTGTACCAAAGTTAGATTCTGCTCTTCCAGCTCTGTGAGGACTTGAAGTAACTCTTCTGGTTCTTTGAAATAAAGTTCTGGCTCCTAATCAACCAGTAATGAATATGATTTACTTAAAAATATGCTACTTATGCACATATGACTCATCTAGAAAAATACAGTGGTGATGGTGGTGGGGAGAATACCATTCTGATTATAAGAGAGGCATGGGCAGAGAATGGCAAAGAGGCCTATTTCCATTTGAGAGGTGGCCTTCAAAAAGAGGACATTTGGGGTATTAGGGGAGATGAAAGGTATTAGAGAAGGGAAAAAGGAAGGTGAGGAAAAGAGAAAGGAGGGATGGAGCAGAAGAGGAGACAAAGGCAGGAAAAAGGGAAAGATGGGTCTAGGGAAAGGCAGGAGAGAAGGAATAGAAAAAAGAAAAAGGAGGCCAAGTGCAGGTCATTTTCTCCCCCTGTTTTATTTTATGTTTTCCCAAAACTTAATAAATACGTATTACTTTAAATAAATTTCGTTTTTAAAAAGATGACTTGGGTATTTGCACACCATGTTCATCATATTTACTATAGCCAAGAGGTGGAAGCAACCTAAAAGTCCATTGATGGATGAATGGATAAAGCAAATGTGGTATATCCATGCAATGGTATATTATTCAGCCTTAAAAAAGAAGGAAATCTTGGCACATGCTACCACATGGATGAACCCGGAGGACATTAGGCTCTGTTACAAAGAGACAAAATACAAAACTTTTAGGATGGAGTTAGCTCAAAGTTAGCCTTATAACATTAAAGGGCTGTTTTGTTGAAGGTTGATTTATCTTACAGTATAGATACCCGGTATATCTCAAACTCCAATAAAATGATAAGCAATCAAAAAGTGGCATTTTTACAGGATGATTGTAGATAATATATATATATATATATGTATATATGTATGTATCCTAAATTATTACCTTCTTATAAACATTTATTTTTCATAAAATGATGACAAAGATGAACTATATAGGCAACTGGGAAACAGTATCAAAATCATAATTTCTTCTGGAAATTTGTGGAATATTTGGAGTAAGAAATTTAATTCTTAAAAAAAATGAGCACTTATACTTTTAACCAAACGCAATATTCAAATCAAGAAAGATAATCTGATTACCAGATCATAGTCCATATCATCATCTAAAAAGAATTCCAAACTATCTTCTGAACTGATACTTTCAGTGAGACTGTAAAAGAAAGAAAATGCCTGGTTTCTGAGCCATTTTCAGAACAGATTTGCTTTTATTTCTAAATTGTCTTTGTAACCTAACTATAATATAGTTCTTTTTCAATAGCCTTTTTAGCCTTTTAGGAAACTGCTGTTTGCAGGAATCAATGGATTTCACAGGTATGCAAAAGAAAATCCGATTTAGTCCCAGACAAGGCTGACATATGCAAACAAGTGAGACCACAAGGAAGGGCCAAACCATATGGTACCAATTATTTGAGGTGCATCTACAAAAAAATTTTATAAAGAAACACATGACAATGTACATTGCTGCATGTGTTTTGTCACTTCTAATGCAGTCTTGAAAAACTAAACATGTGCTCCAATGCTCAAAATAAAGCTCATTCCTAGAGTAATACAATATTTGTCTTCTGAAGAGCTGATTTTTTGAAAATATTTTCTGATCAGGCTGAGGAAATGTTGGTTGGTGGGATGGGAGATGAGGTATATTCTTTTTTTCTTTTAATATTTATTTATTTTTGAGAGAGAAAGAGAGAGAGAATGGGGAAGGGGCAAAGAGAGAGGGAGACACAGAATCTGAAGCAGGTTCCAGGCTCTGAGCTGTCAAAGCAGGGCTCCAACTCACAGACTGCGAGATCATGACCTGAGTCGGACACTTAACCTACTGAGCCACCCAGGCACCTTGAGGTACATTCTTAAAGAATAATTATGTGGTTTGCAAAGTGGCTCTGGAAAAGTCCTTTAAGAAGAATAAATTGAAAATGATTGGAAAATTAAAGAGGCATGGGCTAGGGAGAGAAAGCTGGCTATTGGTGTGATCTATGTAATTAAAACTTTTACAAAAAATACTTTAGGCTTCCCCAGGGACCAAGATGGTGGAGAAGTAGGGGGATCCATACTTCCCACGACTCTCAAACAAAGAAGTGCAGAAGCCAAAGGACTTTGAACACCAGAGTCTGAGAGGAAAAGAGACTGAATCTACTAGGAAGAAAATGGGAAAGCTGGAAAAAAGATAGGTGGGTAACTGTGAACTGGGGAAGGTAAAAAACGGCCACGTGGGCACAGAGGGGAGGGACCCCTTTCTACAGAGAGACAAAGGGAAGAGAAAGAGTGGCTAGGGGAAGTGTCTGACCATGTCTGGACAGGAGAAAGACCTGGGACTGAGACTGAGAGGGATCCGATCTCTAACTGTGGGGCTTTCTTCGGACTGGAGCTGGCTCCCTGTTCACACACCTGGGGAGGAGGGGAGCCAGGCCTGGGTGTGGTGGTATGTCAGGGACTCAGTCCACAATTGGAAAAAGTGGTTCCCTCCCTGTAAGGCTGTGCGATAGCACTGAACCTGCCTGCATCTGCCACTCCCAGGCGCAGTGGCTGGGCTGAGGGTGCAGTCTGCAGGAGGATAACGCTGCTGATTCCCTGTAGTGCTGTGGGAAAAGACAAAGCCTGCCTGTGTCCACCACCCCAGGAGTTCGAAGTAAGGGTGGCAACTCAGTTGAAGTGAGGGCAGCGACTCAGTTCTCGATAAGAGAAGGCGGTCCTCCCTGAAGTGCAGTGGCACAGACAAAGCCAGCTGGGACCACATATTGTCACACTGAGTGGCACTTCCCCAGTGCCAGAGTGCATGGACTTTGAATCCTAGCCAAGCACAGGGTCAGGGGAGTTGGCCAAGCAAGAAGGACCACCTCATCTGTGCTTGCAGCAGTGAGTATGACTCAAATGGAGTCCACCAGGTCCGGCTCCGTGGAGAAGAGACTGGGGGATCACCATTCCGCAACCCCCGCAACCAAGGCTGGGCCTCAGGGATCACTCCTGGGGCCCATGATAGAGATGGGTTCGGACTACGCCAAACCAGGCCCCTTGCACTGGGTAACTGCCTTTCCACTGGAGTGACACAGACCCTGCAGACAGCTACTACCTACAAGCGATGCAGCATTGCCTGGATTAACTCTAGGTCAACTCTGGATATATAGATATATTCTTCCCCCTCCCCCATTTCTCCTCCTTATCTCTTCCCTCCCCTAGGCTGGATACTCTAGTTATTGTTCTGTCTAAATAGACATATTTAATCCATTGTCTTGATACATGTTCTACATCTCCTTTTTTACACTCCTTTCTCTCTCTGAAATAATCAAGCCATATAGTTTCTCTGTCTGGGTAACTTTATCTTCGTGTCATTTTCCCTGCCTCCTTTATTTTCCTTTCTCCCTCTCTGGATTAAGCCTTTCAGTCTCTCTGCCTAATCAATGTTTATGTTTTCTTCCCCCTCCCCACCCCAGTCATTTCTCTCTTTGTATGTGCTCTTCCATCAGCACCACCTCCACCCTCTTCTTTACTTGTAGTCAGTGTTTTTGGGTTTTTGTTTTTAGTCTTTAGTTTTTTGTTTTTGTTTATTTGTTTGTGTTATTTGTTTATGTGTTTGCGTGTTTTTGTCTCCTGTTTGTCTTTCTGTTTTCCTTTACAGGGCAACTCCAAGGAACAAATCAAAACACACCTGGTGGAGGGTCCAAAATATCACTACGAGTAGGGTAATAAAATAACTAAAGTCACAACAACAGAGAGCAAGTAACAATCTCCAAAAAAAAAAACCACCTCCTGAAAGGCCAGGCCCTGGACAGTGTATGACCCTCCTTTAATATAGCAGTGGTCACAGGTGCAGAGCACACAACAAGCTTTTAAAACACATAAGGGACCAAAAAAAAAACCAAACTAGCTAAAATGATGAAACGGAAGAATTCTCCTCAAAAGAAATTCCAGGAAGTAGCTAATGAATTGATCAAAATCGATTTAAGCAATATAACAGACAAGAATTTAGAATAATAGTCATAAATTAATAGCTGGGCTTGAAAAAAGCATAGAGGAGAGCAGAGAATCTGCTGCTACAAAGATCAAGGGACTAAAAAATAGTCATGATGAATTAAAAAATTCTATCAATGAGGTGCAAAATAAAATGGAGGCAGCTGCAGTATGGATTGAAGAGGCAGAGGGGAGAATAGGTGAATAAGAAGATAAAATTATGGAAAAAGAAGAAGGTGAGATAAAGAGAGATAAAAGAAATCCAGGAGTATGAGGGGAGAATTAGAGAACTAAGTGATACAATCAAGTGGAACAACATCTGTATCATAGGAATTCCAGAAGAAGAAGAAGAGAGAGAAAGGGGATGAAAGTGTACTTGGCCAAATCATAGCTGAGAACTTCCCCAATCTGGGAAAGGAAACAGGCATTGAAATCCAAGAGGCACAGAGAACTCCCTTCAGACATAACTTGAATCAATCTTTTGCATGACATATCATAGTGAAACTGGCAAAATGCAGGGATAAAGAGAGAATTCTGAAAGCAGCTAGGGATAAACGGGCCTTAACATACAAAGGTAGACACATAAGGGTAGTAGCAGACCTATCTACTGAAACTTGGCAGGCCAGAAAGGAATGGCAGGAAATCTTCAATGTGATGAATGGAAAAAATATGCAGCCAAGAATCCTTTACCCAGCAAGTCTGTCATTCAGAATAGAAGGAGAGACAAAGGTTTTCCCAAACAAACAAAAACTGAAGGAATTCATTATCACTAAACCAGCCCTACAAGAGATCCTAAGGGGGACTCTGTGAGTGAAATGTTGCAAGGACCACAAAGTACCAGAGACACCACTACAAGCATGAAACCTACAGATATCACAATGACTCTAAACCCATATATTTCAATAACAACACTGAATGTAAATGGAGTAAATGCTCTAACCAAAAGACATAGGGTATCAGAATGGATAAAAAAAAACAAGACCCATCTATTTGCTGTCTACAAGAGGCACATTTTAGACCTGAAGACACCTTCAGAGTGAACGTGAGGGGACGGAGAACTATCTATCATGCTACTGGAAGTCAAAAGAAAGCTGGAGTAGCCATACTTATATCAGACAAACTAGACTTTAAGTTAAAGGCTGTAACAAGAGATGAACAAGGGCATTATATAATAGTTACAGGGTCTATCCATCAGGAAGAGCTAACAATTATAAATGTCTATGCACCAAATACAGGAGCCCCCAAATATATAAAACAATTAATCACAAACATAAACAACCTTATTGATAAGAATGTGGTAATTGCAGGAGACTTTAAATCTCCACTTACAACAATGGACAGATCATCTAGACAGAGAATCAATAATGAAACAAGGGCCCTGAATGATACATTGGATCAGATGGACTTGACAGATATATTTGGAACTCTGCATCCCAAAGCAATGGAATATACTTTCTTCTCGAGTGCACATGGAACATTCTCCAAGATAGATCACATACTGGGTCACAAAACAGCCCTTCATAAGTATAAAAGAATTGAGATCATACCATGCATCCTTTCAGATCACAATGCTATGAAACTTGCAACCACAGGAAAAATCTGGAAAACCTCCAAAACCATGAAGGTTAAAGAACATCCTACTAAAGAATGAATGAGTCAACCAGGAAATTAGAGAAAAAAATTTTTAAAAATATGGAAACAAATGAAAATGAAAATACAACAATCCAAATGCTTTGGGATGCAGTGAAGGCAGTCCTGAGAGGAAAATATATTGCAATCCAGGCCTATCTCAAGAAACAAGAAAAATCCCAAATACAAAATCTAACAGCACACCTAACAGAACTAGAAGCAGAACAGCAAAGACACCCCAAGCCCAGGAGAAGGAGACAAATAAGATCAGAGCAGAAATAAACAATATAGAATCTAAAAAACAGTAGAGCAGATCAATGAAACCAAGAGTTGGTTTTTTGAAAAAATAAACAAAATTGATAAACCTCTAGCCAGGCTTCTCAAAAAGAAAAGGGAGAGGACCCAAATAGATAAAATCATGAATGAAAATGGAATTATTACAACCAATACCTTAGAAATACAAGCAATTATCAAGGAATACTATAAAAAATTATATGCCAACAAACTGGACAACCTGGAAGAAATGGACAAATTCCTAAGCACCCACACACTTCCAAAACTCAAACAAGAAGAAAAGAAAATTTGAACTGACCAATAACCAGTGAAGAAATTGAATCAGTTATCAAAAATCTCCCAACAAATAAGAGTCCAGGACCAGATGGCTTCCCTGGGGAATTCTACCAGACATTTAAAGCAGAGATAATACCTATCCGTCTCAAGCTGTTCCAAAAAATAGAAAGGGAAGGAAAACTTCCAGACTCATTCTATGAAGCCAGCATTACTTTGATTCCCAAAGCAGACAGAGACCCAGCAAAAAAACAAAAACAAAAACAAAACAAAACAAACCCAACCAACCAAACAAACAAACAAACCCCAAAAAACCAGAACTACAGGCCAATATCCCTGATAAATATGGATGCAAAAATTCTCAACAGGATACTAGGAAATCGAATTCAACCACATATAAAAAGAATTATTCACCATGATCAAGCAGGATTCATTCCTGGGCTGCAGAGCTGGTTTAATATTCACAAATCAATCAATGTGATATATCACATTAATAAAAGAAAAGATAAGAACCATATGATTTTGTCAACTGATGCAGAAAAAACATTTGACAAAATTCAGCATTCTTTCTTAGTAAAAACCCTCAAGAAAGTTGGGATAGAAGGAACATACTTAAACATCATAAAAGCCATTTATGAAAAGCCCACAGCTAATATCATACTCAATGGGGAAAAACTGAGAGCTTTCCCCCTGAGATCAGGAACACGACAGGGATGTCCACTCTCACCGCTGTTGCTTAACATAGTGTTGGAAGTTCTAGCATCAGCAATCAGACACCAAAAGGAAATCAAAGACATCAAAATTGGCAAAGATGGAGTCAAGCTTTCACTTTTTGCAGATGACATGATACTATACATGGAAAACCTGATAGACTCTACCAAAGGTCTGCTAGAACTGGTACATGAATTCAGCAAAGTCACAAAATACAAAATTAATGTACAGAAATCGGTTGTATTCTCATACACTAATAATGAAGCAACAGAAAGACAAATGAAGAAACTGATCCCATTCACAATTGCACCAAGAATCATAAAATACCTAGGAATAAACCTAACCAAAGATGTAAAAGATCTGTATGCTAAAAACTATAGAAAGCTTATGAAGGAAATTGAAGAAGATACAAATAAATGGAAGTTTATTCTTCTGATTGGAAGAATAAATATTGTTAAAATGTCAATACTACCCAAAGCGATCTACACATTCAGTGCAATCCCAATCAAAATTGCACCAGCATTCTTCTCAAAGCTGGAACAAACAATCCTAAAATTTGTATGGAACCACAAGAGACCCTGAATAGCCAAAGTAATATTAAAGAAGAAGACCAAAGCAGGAGGCATCACAATCCCAGACTTTAGACTCTACTACAAACCTGTAATCATCAAGACAGTATGATATTGTCAAAACAGACACTTAGACCAACGGAATAGAATAGAGACTCTAGAATTGCACCCACAAATCTTTGACAAAGCAGGAAAGAATATCCAATGGAAAAAAGTCTCTTTAACAAATGGTGCTGGTAGAACTGGACAGCAACATGCAGAAGAATGAAACTAGGCCACTTTCTTACACTAGTCACAAAAATAAATTCCAAATGGATGAAGGACCTGAATGTAAGACAGGAAACCATCAAAACCCTAGAGGAGAAAGCAGGAAAAAACCTCTCTGACCTCAGCTGCAGCAATTTCTTACTTGACACATCTCCAAAGGTAAGGGAATTAAAAGCAAAAAATGAACTATTGGGACCTCATCAAGATAAAAAAGCTTCTACGCTGCAAAGGAAACCATTAACAAAATGAAAAGGCAACCAACGGAATGGGAAAAGATATTTGCAAATGACATATCAGATAAAGGGCTAGTATCTAACATCTATAAAGAACTCACCAAACTCCACGCCCCAAAAACAAATAATCCAGTGAAGAAATAGGCAGAAGACATGAATAGACACTTTTCTAAAGAAGACATCCAGATGGCCAACAGGCACATGGAAAGATGCTCAATGTCACTCCTCATCAGGGAAATACAAATCAAAACCACACTCAGATATCATCTCACGCCAGTCAGAGTGGCTAAAATGAACAAATCAGGAGACTATAGATGCTGGCGAGGATATGGAGAAATGGGAACCCTCG
The DNA here is from genome assembly GCF_016509475.1 of Prionailurus bengalensis. Lineage (NCBI taxonomy): Eukaryota > Metazoa > Chordata > Mammalia > Carnivora > Felidae > Prionailurus > Prionailurus bengalensis. Next base: position 117,038,036 of record NC_057358.1, read on the forward strand.
TGCACTGTTGGTGGAAATGCAAATTGGGCAGCCACTCTGGAAAACAGTGTGGAGGTTCCTCAAAAAGTTAAAAATAGATCTACCCTATGACCTAGCAATAGCACTGCTAGGAATTTACCCAAATGATACAAGAGTACTGATGCATAGGGGCACTTGCACCCCAATGTTGATAGCAGCACTTTCAACAATAGCCAAATTATGGAAAGAGCCTAAATGGCCATCAGCTGACAAATAGATAAAGATGTGGTTATATATACAATGGAATACTAGTTGGCAATGAGAAAGAATGAAATCTGGCCATTTGTAGCAATGTAGATGGAACTGGAGAGTATTATGCTAAGTGAAATAAGTCAGGCAGAGAAAGACAGATACCATATGTTTTCACTCTTATGTGGATCCTGAGAAAATTAACAGAAGATCAGTGGGGAGGGGAAGGGAGGAAAAAAGTTACAGAGAGGGAAGGAGGCAAACCATAAGAGACTCTTAAATACTGAGAACAAACTAAGGGTTGATGGGGGGTGGGGGAGAGGGGAAAGTGGGTGATGGGCATTGAGGAGAGCACCTGTTGGGATGAGCACTGGGTGTTGTATGGAAACCAATTTGACTATATATATATATATATATATTGCTTTCAAGTAGAGGGTAGTGATGAAGGGGAAAGTGAATAAGTGGGTTAGGGGAGGGAGGAGATGCTAGAGCTATATGGAAGAATGAAATCATGGGACCCAAGAGTAGAAAGAGCTACTAGGGCCAAAAAAGAAGAGACAAAGATGACTCCAACATTTGTAATCTGTGAGCCTGGAATGATGGAAGTAGCCCTAACAAGATGGAGAACAGTTTAAGGGTAAGATAAGAAAAAGATTAATATTTTCTTTGTTCGTGTTGAGTTTGAGGGGACAAAATACCTACCTGGAACTGCCCTTTAAGCCGTGGGAAAACAGAGAAAGAGCCATTGACGTAAGCGAATATTTGGGAAATGTCCCCTGAGAAAGCATTTGATAACTATTGTCCTACCCCAACTCTTCTCTTGATCCAGTGGTATCATTTTCTTTTCTTTTTCTTTTTTTTTCAATGTTTTATTTCTTTTTGAGAGAGACAGAGCACAAGACGGCTCTGTCAGCACAGAGCCCGACCTAGGATCTCACAAACCATGAGATCATGACCTGAGCTGAAGTTGGATGCTTAATTGGCTGAGCCACTCAGGTACCCCAATGGAAGTGTCGGATGCTTAACTGACTGAGCCACTCAGGCGCCCCAGTGGTATCATTTTCTAATTAGTCTTTTCCCACCTCTCTGAAATTCTTGTCACCTTTTTGGTTTCCTTTCTGACATAAATGTCTGTGGTTTCTCAGCTTTCTTCCCCTCTCATTGTACCCACTCTTTGGGGTTATTTCATCCTCTCTCATAGATTCCGCTACTGCTAATATACTAATGGCTCCCACATATCTATCTCTTTCTCTTGAGCTCTAGACTTCAATGTCTAACTTCCAGTGGACATCAATGTCCACTTGGCTGCCCTACAAGCAGCTAAAAATAAGACAATCCAAACTCATACTCCTTATTTTCCTTTTCAGGCCTGCTCCCCTTACTGTGATCCCAAAATTATTGAATGACAACACTATATACCCCATTGCCCCCCAGAAATTTGAGAGTTATCTTTGACAAAATTTGTGAGTTTTTTGACCACTCTCTTTTCCTCACACTTCCCCCAATCTTTTATGTGAGCCTTTCAAAGCCTGTCAATACCACTTCCCTGAGGTGTCTCACAGCCTTTCCTTCTTTGTTCCTATGGCCACTATCTTATTGAGGCAGTTCATTATATCTCCCCTGAATTGTGACAACAGGCTCCTAACTGGCCCTTCTTATCTCTAGTTTTGTCTCCCTCCATTTTATTCGATAAAATACTCCCACATCCAATTTGCTAAAATGTAAATCCAATTGAGTCTCTGTTACACTCTTGCTTAAAACACTCAGTGTCTCCCCAGGACCCCTGGGACAAATCCAGGCTCCTTAGGATGGCACCACACTTACCTGCTCATGATACAGTACTTACCTGCCCCTTGAGCCTCTCACTTTCACAGAACCAAGCCCTGCCACCTCTGTGACAAAAGGCTCCAACTTCTCCCAGAGCTTGTCTTCCCCAATGCCTCCTCCTCTCACCAGACTCAGCTTGGATGCCATCTGTTCTGGAGAATGTTCACTTTTCCTGCCCTTGATCTCCTACTCCCTCACCTGTCATCTGGGTTAAGAGTTCTTCCTTTGCATGCCTGTGGCACTCTGAGCTTATCCTTCCAGTGGTATTATCTATTATATTGTACCTGACTAATCCCTTGTCTGTTTTCTCACTAGATGATAAACTTCTTGAGGGTAGAGACTGTGTTTTATTTACTGTTGGGTCCACAGGTCATTCAATAAGTACTGGTTGAATGAATGAAAGAAACTATGAAAGTGGTGAGCTTTCTGAGGAGTGAATGTGGTGTTTGCATGTTACTGTGTGTATTGATAGATTCAGAAAAGGCATTTGACAAAATTCAATGCTCATTTATGATAACTCACAGAGAAATTAGACTAGAGAGGATTTCCTGAAGTCGATAGGTTATCTGTATAAAAATCCTACAGCTAACATTTTACTTAATGGTGAAAACCTGAACCCTCTTAAGACTGGACAAGGCAAGGATGTCTGCTCCCACTACTATTATTCCACATAGAATGTTCTACTCACTGCAGTAAGGCAAGAAAAGGAAATAAAAGGCATACGTATCATAAAGGAAGAAATAAAACTGTCTCTATTTGCAGATGACATGGTGGTCTACATGGAAAATCCAAAGGAATATAAAAAAACCTCCAAAGGAACAAACCCAAAATTCCTGGAACTAATAAGTGAGCTCTTCAAAATCAGAGTATATGAAAGTACAACAATCAATTGTATTTCTATATACTAGCAATGAACACAAGAACACTAAAATTAAAAATACAGTTGCATTTACAATTTCTCAAAAATAAAAAAGATAGGAAAATTATTATGTTTAAATCTGACAAAACATGCACAGGGCTGAAAACGATGAAAAGCTGATGAACAAAAATCAAAGAAAATCTAAATGAATGGAGAGACATACTATGTTCATGGATTGTAAGAGTTAATATAGTTAAAGATGTCAGTTCTCCCCAAATTGATATACAGGTTCAAATTTGTTTCCTAGGGCTGCTGTAACAAAGTACCACAAACAAGGTGGCTTAAAACAACAGGAACTTATTCTTTCACAGTTCTGGAGGCTAGAAGTCCAAAATCAAGCTGTCAGCAGGGCCATGCTCTCCCTGAAGTCTTCAGGGAAGAATCTCTTCCATGCCTTTCTTTTAGCTTCTTGTGTGGTTGGCAATCATTGGTGTACTTTGGCTTGTAGATGCATCACTCCAATCTCTGCCTCTATTGTCATATGGCGTTCTCCCTGCATCTGTGTCTCTTAAGGATACCAGTCATACTGGATTAAGGGCCTACCCTCATGGATTCAATTTGCTTATACCTACAAAGATCCTATTTCTAAATAAGGTAACATTCATATATAGTACCATGGATTAGACTTTAATATATCTTTTATAAAGATATAGGGAGACGTAATTCAAACCATAAAAAGGTTTTAACACAATTCTAATGATTCCAGCAAGTGTTTTTTTTTTTTTGCAGATATAGATAAAATTGTTCTAAAACTTGCATGAAAAGCCAAAGGAACTAGAATAGTCAACAAAATTTTGAAAAAGGAATAGAGTAAGAAGAATCAGTCTAAATGATTTCAAGACTAATAGCTTATAGTAATAAAGACCATGTGGTATTGGTGTTAGACGGCCACATAGATCAATGGAACAGAATAGAGAATCTGGAAACAGACCTGAACAAATATGCCTGATTTTTGACACAGATACAAAAACAATTCAGTGGAGAAGCCATTTCAACAAATGGTGCTAGAGCAATGGACATCCACAGGCAACAAACAAACAAACAAACAAAAAACTTCTCAATCTAAATCTCATACCTTATTCAAAAATAATTAACCTAAAACTGATCACAGACTTAAATTTAAAACTATAAAAACTTTTCAGAGAAAACATGAAAAGTAATCCTTGGTATCTAGGACTAGTTTAAAAGTTTTAGACCTGGCATGAAAGCATGATCCACATTAGAAAAAATTGATAAACTGGACTTCCATCAATATCAAAAACTTTTGTTCTACAAAAGACCCTGGTAAGAGAAAGGACAATCTGCAGACTGAGGGGAAATATTTGCAAGCTACATATCCACAAAGGGCTAATATAGAAATATATAAAGAATTCTCCAACTTCAACAGTAAGAAACAAAACCAGACAATCCAGTTAGAAAACTGGCAAAAGACATGAACAGACATTTCACAAAACAAGATATAAAGTTATCAAGTACATGAACAGATGTTCAACAACATTAGTTACTAGGGAAATGCAAATAAAAAGCACAAAAGATAGGAAGATTATGCATCCAAAAAAAAAAAAAAAGGATGAGATAATGCCATTTGCAACAACATGGATGGACATAGAGTATTATGGTAAATGAAATAAATCAAACGAGAAACACAAATACCATGTGATTTCACTCATATGTGGAATCTAAAAGGCAAATGAATAAACAAAAAGGAGAATCAGACCTATAAATACAGAGAACAAACTAATTATTTGTCTTCCAGAGAGGAGGGGGTTGGGGGATAGGCACAATGGGTGAAGGGGAGTGGGAGATACAGGCTCCCAGTTATGGAATGAATAAGTCATGAGAATAAAAGGCACAGCATAGGAATATAGTCAAAGATATCATAATAGTGTTGTATGATGACAGATGGTAACTATGCTTGTGATGAGCATAGCATCAATTACTATATTGTACACCTGAAACTAATGTAACATTGTATGTCAACTATACTCAAATAAAAAAGAACCAGAAGTAAGATTTTTTTAAAGAAAAAGCACAAGATATATACATCAATCAGAATAGCTAAAATTTTTAAAAATCAAAATGGTAAATGTTGGTGAGAATGGAGAGAAACTGGATCCTTTGTTCATTGCTGGTGGGAATGTAAAATGGTATAGCCACTCTGGGAAACAAATTGGCAGTTTCTTTAAAAACTGTGCATGCACCTGCCATCCAACTCAACAGTTGCACTCTAGGCATGTATTCCAGAGAAATGCAAATTCTGTGCACACAAAAAAATTGCACAAATATATTTATAGTAATGTTATAGCTCCACTCTAGAAACAATCTGGATGTTGTTCAATGAGTGAATAGTTAATTTGTAGTGTGTACATATCATCTACAGTTGGCTCTGGAACAACACAGGGGTTAGGGGAGCCAACCCCCTATGCAGTCAAAAATCCACACATAACTTTTGACTCCCCCAAAACTTAACTACTAATAGCCTACTATTGACCAGAATCCTTACCAATAACAGTCAATTAATACATATTTTGTATGTTATATGTATTATATACTATATTCTTACAAAGTAGGCTAGATGAAAGAAAATGTTAAGAAAATTATAAGGAAGAGAAAATATATTTACAGTACTGTACTATATTTATTGAAAAAAATTCCACATGTAAGGGAATCTTCATAGTTCAAACCCATGTTGTTCAAGGGTTAACTGTAAATACTACTCAGCAATGAAAAGGAACCTTTGATAGATCCAACAGCCTGGATGAACCTTCAGAGAATTATCCTCTGTAAAGCATCCAATCCCAAAAGGTTACATAATGTATGATTGCATTTATATAACATTCTTGAAATGACAGAAATCGAAGCAATAGAGAACAGATTAGTGGTTGCCAGGAGTTAGGGAGAGGAGGAGGGAGGGAAATGGGTATACTGCTAAGGGGCATGATGAAGAATCCTCATGGTGATGTTCTGTATTTGATTGCATCTTGACTGTATCAATGCCAATATCCTGGTTGTGATATTGTACTACAATTTTGCAAGATGTTACCATTGGGGGAAACTGGTTACGGGTACGGGTACAAACTGTATTTCCTAAAACGATGTGAATCTACAACTATCTCAAAATAAAAAATTTAATTAAAAACAAAACATTGATTGTTAAATGCCACAGAAGTGGAGCAACTTCAGGGTCCCTAGAATTCAGAGTATGGTATCTGCACTGACTTTTGTCATGTGTGATTGTCATGGCCCAGATCCTTTCCTTGGGGCCAGTGTACCCATCCTGGGCAGCAGTATATTTTCTTAAAGCTTCCCTGGGATAGGCAAGGTTGAGAGCTAGCAATTTATTAGAAAAATAATGAGTATAATTGAGTCAACAAACAAATAAGGGGCAAAACAAACAATGCTTTATGGTCCTATTGCAGCGATTTTGAATGACCTTGTAAAACTGCAAACACAGGGGTTGGCAGAGTAGCTTAAGAAACAATTAAGCAATGGTTCTGAGAGGGCCAGACCCAAGATGCAAAGGGTAGGCAATTTCTGCAGATGGCAGTGGCAGGCACTCATGAAAGAATGAGGGGAGCCCTGTGAGAACTCCATCAACTCAGGAGCACCCAGAAATGGCAACCACTACCTCCAGGATCTGTTAGGGTGGGTATAGATACATGGTATATTTGTTGAAGAAAGGCTAAAAGGGATATATGCTGCAAAAACATTCACAGTTCCCAAGAGAGTTAATCAAGTGTGTACTGTACTTTGATAAGGATGATTTCTTATTCTCTAGGGTGAAGGTGGTCTTCTTGCGGGGTTTTCCTGTTCAAAATGTCCAGGCGAAGTCCATGTCATTGGTGATGGTGGAGGTGAAAAGAAATAACAAGTAATTAGAAACGATTCCTTGTTACTTGGTGCAAGATATTCATTTCTCTGCATGGATATGCCCATTACTTCTTTTTATCATTATTAGAATAATAATCACAAAAAGTGGAGTTCTTTTATTCTAGTGAAAGTGGGTTCCAAGCCTAAGAATAAAATCAAAGGCAGTGGTTGTGCAGGGTGCAGGGGTTGCAGAGTCCATATTGTCAAAAACATGATACAACAATTGACAGTCACAATCAGGAACATAAATAGTGAAATATTTATGGTTCTATTTCTTACCTAACCATATATATTTCTTGTATAATCACTGATTTTCAATCAAGGTAAAAATTACAAACGATGTGCACTTGTGGAGGGAATGAGTTGTATCAGGTCCTTTGCCCCTGATTTCTCTGCCTGTCTTGTCCATTCATCCACCTCTCCAAGTTTTGTAATAATGTCAGAGAGAAAGAAATGGAACTCCTAGCTCCCAAGGATTACGGGTGATGTGGACACCACGTCCTGTTTTCCAGGTTAGCTTATAGGTCCTGGATTTCTACTTTGAGACGGACACCTTCTCTGGTTTTACTTTTGTAAGTGAAGTCTCAAGTCTCTAGTGTTACCTTGGCTTACCTCTTCCCATAGAATTGTTGTCTGAAAATGATGTCTTCCTGGAGTCCTCAATACTGCCCTCATTTTTCTTTGTATTTAATTCTAGAAATGGAAAATAAAAGGGAGAGAGAAAGAGGGGGGGAAACACTTCTGGGAATGAAGTTTGTCTCATGGTGAAAACGTACAGAGACAGAAATAGAGGATGGGAGTATTGCAACAAGCAATGAACGATGCAGACGGCAAGCGCTGGTCTCTGAACAGGCAGAATGGATGGGAATGGACCTAGGGGACATGAGGAGGTCTCTCTGCAGAGAGGTCTCTGCATCAGTTTGTCATAACCTCTGTAATCCCAGTGTCAGCCACTCACTCTGGACTGAGGGACTCACTGGTTTCTGAGCATCCTCCAGTTAAAGGACAAATCTAGGAGTACTGAATTTTAAGCTGCTAAATGCAAATACTTCCTGGCTTTCCTTTCTTTTTGTTTTATCTCTTGTTAAACACTGTGTACTGAGTTTAACCAAGTGCCATCACTGTGCTCCGTACTCTGAACAGATGATCTAATTTCATTACAGCACAGGGAGAGATACAGGGAACTGAGTAGAGAAGCCATCCCTGGTGCGCTGGTAAATGTTTAACAGTCAGCTCTCCGGAAAAGACTTCCCCCTGATTTGTAGTTTACTGACTTCTATGGGGTAAATGCTCTTACCCCGGAGTCTCAGGATCAGCTCTCAGCTGAAGACTCTGCCAAGAACTCTCTGTAGCTCTCTCCTCTCCATTACTCTGCTCAGGGAACTCCAGCCTCCCTGGACCTGTACCTCTCTTTTCAATTCATGGGGACTGCTGGGCTCCTCCTCCTGACCTTGCATCCTGGAAAAGCTCCCCAGGCTGTATGTTGAGGCCTTCATTGGGCTCTTCTCATTTGTCTCCCCTCTCTCATGGATTATCTTCTCTCCTTGCTTCTCTCCTTGATGCCTCATACCTGAAACCTGTTGTTTCATATATTTTTCAGGTGTTTTTTTTTTTTTTAGGCAGGAGGGTGAGTCTGGTCCTTGTTACCCCAATGTTGCTGGAAGAGGTAGTTTTCCTCTTTGATTTGCAACCCCATTTTGATCACTTACTTAATTCTTCTATATAATACATCTATTTCTGGTTCATCAAGCTAATTTCCTAACACCAGTACCAATGCTGTGTTAACTTCCGAGACTTTGTGATATTATTCCTTAAAAGATTAGTAACACCCTACATTCTCTTTTAACTTTAGAAGTATTTATCTTTCTAGATGGACCTCAGAATCATTGTGCAAAGTTCTCCCCAACCAACACTCAATTGCCTGGCAAGTTTTTGGTAACATTTTTATTATAATTCCACAAAACTTATACATTAATTTTAGAAAAATTGGCACCTTTGCAATATCAACCTTCCTCTATAAAAACATGACATAGTTCTCTTTTTGTCAAATCTCCAGGTCACACAATTAAGGTTATTGTTGCCTTCTTGAATTTGATTTTCTTGTATATTTTCTGGTTAATAAAGTTAGTCTATCTAAGTTAATATGTGAGGTTAGTAAAGTATAATTGAGTTTGTGTCCACTTACTCTGCAGAAACCTTTAATAAAATCAAATAGCTTTTCAGATTTCGTATAGGAGGGTGAGGAGGTTCTAGGTATGCTATCATATCATCTGCAAATAAATATTTTCTATTTCTCTATGTATATCTTTTTATTGCTTTATATCTGAAATTAACTTGAGTTTCCAAATTAATAATTTATAATATCAGAGAGAGTGGGAATCCTTGTTCAAGTTCTGCTTAAAATAGAAATTTTGACTATTTAATAAAGAACAAATAAATATTGAAGCAGAATATTTGAAAATTTGGGATATTTACTTCATTGAAATTAAGAATATGTGACTCACTTGTTAATACCGGAAGAGTGACATTCATACTTTCTCTACTTTTTGTCATCTGTGCCTTTTTCAGCGCTTGCTGGATTTGCCAGTGTTTTGGAGACAATTTCAGCAGAAAAAATCCATATTTCGTGTATTCTCTAAGGAGGAATTCTGTTTTTGCTATCTCACTACTCAAAAGAAACAAAGGCATCATTAAAAATATCCATTGAAAGTATATTCATTTTTTTAAAAGGTTTTATAAAATCTGTTCCTTTGATTATATATTTGAATAATAATTTATTTAATAAAAATTGTAAGTACGGTCATATGATGAGATAAGAAAAAACCACGTAGGAATGCTATTTGAATGAAATATGCCACGTGTATGCACTCACAGAATAGACTGATGATAGTTTTACTCTACTTATTTATTTCTGAGGGAAATGTATTCAATTTTAGACATAGGAAAAAATTAGAAGGTAGCTAAAGATGGGACTTATGTAAGAAAAATAAAGAAAATGAACACTCGGTGAGCTCCTACTAGGAAGTGGGGACAATATTCAGGACACACTACAGCTTTAAAATAGGTGTCATTCCTGTCTTTTGGAAGAAGAAATGAATGACGTGCAAAGTCATCTGTCTAGTAAACGGCAGAACCAGCGCTCAAATCCAGGTCTGACGGACTCAGATGCCCAAGCTCTCGCCAACAAAATCCAGTGACTTGGACTGAAAACCTTTCCCCTCAGCCTCAGATTACTTTCCCATAATTATGTTACAAAGTGGATTCTCAAGGAATGTTTAAACAATGAAGGCCCTCATGAAAGGGAGCTTCACAGTTGTCCTTCGAAGCTTCCTTAATCATCCCCTCTTCGATATCTCTATCAATATTACTCCTGTATCAATATCCTCAGCTTCAGTACTTTTCTCAGTCAGTGCCTTCCTTAAGCCCTGATGTGAGAGTGATATTCAAGAGTCAATAAATGGCTGGCTCACATATCACCAGGTGAAAGATGTTGGGAGCCCCTCATTCTACCACCACTTTAGTTTTAGTCTGAAAGCCTCCCAGATGTGCTACAAGAAACAAGATTCAAATGGCTGGAATTGCACAGCTTCCAAGCAAAAGCTTCAGAACAAGCTCCCTTCTGCCTTGTGAACAGATTTCCAGCCCTACCTGCAGTGGAGGAACTTCCTGGGCGATCTCAGGCCCATAAAGAGAGAAAAGGGAGAGGAGGCTGGGTGACCCAATCAGTTGAGCATCTGACTCTTGATATTGGCTTAGGTCACGATCCCAGGGTTATAGAATTGAGCCCCTCATCGGAGGGAGGAGCATGGAACCTGCTTGGGATTCACTCTCTCCCTCTTTCTCTCTCTGCCCCTCCCTCTCCTCGTGTGCTCTCACCTCTCAAAATAAATAAATAAACTTAAAGGAAAAAAGGCAATAAATAGCAGTTGCCTGCCTCCTCTGTGCTGTTACCAGCTTGTTTTTCATTGCCTTTTACACCTTTGTAGGATGAGGAGACACATAAAAAATAAGCAAGTTCTTTTCAATAAGGCCATTTTGCCATTGTGCAAAAATGCAGTACTCTATGCAAACATAGAGGCTGCTACTCTGGTTCTAGAAATAGAACAGAATCTTCTAATTATGTGATGGAGGAAGGAGGGAAGGGAATTCTCCACCTTGGAATGCCTTCAACTTTAGGCTCCTAAAATAGAAGAGGCTTCTGTCGCCAGAATGTGTTTGAAAACACACATTCTGTTAGTAGCAATTGGTTTCAAAGAAACTACCATCCACTTCGTTTGTTGTATTTTAGAGAAGGTGTTGTCCTCTTTTCTGAAAAATCTAGGACTTGGTTTTAGAGGAAAGTTAAGCATTAAATCCTCAAAAAGAAAAAAAAAACAAGTTTTAGCATGACTTGATACAAAGGCTAGTGTCTCCTGGGTCATGAAACTACTGTCCAAGAATGATGATAGAAGGAAGCTTCTTTAGATATTTGAAATTAGATCAAATGAGATACACTTGACCACAGAAGAAAACATCTGGGCTTGAAAATTAAAAAAAAAGAGTGTGGTGGGTGGTATAATAGTTTTATCCCAGCTTCCCCTCCTGTAATTTTTGTCATTATAGATCCCAGTTTTTAATATCGATTCTAGGTTCAACTAAGTGTAAGTATAAATATAAAAAAATTTTGCCAATTATAGTTTTTTTTTTATTTAAAAATTTTTTTTCAACGTTTTTTATTTATTTTTGGGACAGAGAGAGACAGAGCATGAACGGGGGAGGGTCAGAGAGAGAGGGAGACACAGATTCGGAAACAGGGTCCAGGCTCCGAGCCATCAGCCCAGAGCCTGATGGGGCTCGAACTCAAGGACCGTGAGATCGTGACCTGGCTGAAGTCGGACGCTCAACCGACTGCGCCACCCAGGCGCCCCAGCCAATTATAGTTTTAAGATGGCTGTAAAATTGAAGCCCAACTTCAGAGATGTTAAAATGTGGGAAGAAAAATGCCTTAGAATGAATGAAAGAGGGCACTGAGAAAATAATTTATGGTTTACTCTTAATGTTGGCTTGCTTCTTTTCAACCAATTTCTAGGCTTTTATATTGCCAAGTTAGAGGAACCTTTTCAACCAGAGGCAGAGACAGACGATCCCAGGCAGAGACAGATGATCCTTGATTAACAGGTTACTTATTTTAAAAATGAGGTCATACTTATGGAATCATCAATAGATAAGGAATATTCCCACCCAGGTCTTGCTAGGCACAAGTAGGTTTCAATGGGGCATGGATATTTGAGAAGGAAAAGATGGCACCCTGGGCTCACCTTTTCACTGCCTGTACCTCCATATTTGCTTTCTTTAGCTCTGCTGTCATTTGGAGTTTGTTTATAGTTTCCTGTGCTGCACTGAAAAGTAACAGAGATTTGTTAGTTTGTTTTGTGTTGTATTGTGTTCTGAGAAACTAAAAAGAAAGACGGAGGAAAAAAGGCAATTTGGCTAGAGTGAAAACACGAACATTTTAAGGGCGTCTACAGATCTCTGGTCATTTTCTCGAAGGAACTCTTCAAAGGCCATGGCGTCTTCTTGGAGCTTTTTTTCTGCTTTTATGAGTTGCTGTTCCTTCACTGCTATGAATTTTTCAAACTTTTTAATTGTATTTCTTTTGGTTGAGAGAGCATACTAGGAATGTTGAAAACAGAAGTGCAACATTATTCCACGTTTCTAGCCTGTTGCTAGTACATTTCTTTCAAAGTAATTTTTTTGTTAAGTTTATTTATTTATTTATTTATTTAGAAAGAGAGAGCAAGCATGAGATGGAGAAAGGCAGAGAAAGAGAGAGAGGAAGAGAGAGAGAGAGAAACCCAAGCAGGCTCTGTACCTTCAGCGCAGAGCCCGATGTGGGGCTCGAACTCATGAACCATGAGATCATGACCTGAGCTGAAATCAAGAGTTAGATGCTTAACCGTTTAACTGATGGAGCCACCCAGGTGTTCCCTCATTGCTGCTACATCTCAATAGTCTCATAATAAAGGGTAAAATAAATTGCATACTAAGTGATCACTTGTATTAGAAATAAAAGCATGGGGGCTCCCAAGTGGCTGTTGACTGAGTGTCGAACTTCAGCTCAGGTCATGATCTCATGCTTCCTGAGTTCGAGTCCCACATTGGCTCACTGCTGTCAGCATAGAGCCCACTTCCCGTCCTCTGTCCCCCTCTCTCACTGACCCTCCCCCACTCATGCTCTCTCCCTCTCAAAAATAAAAATAAAACATTGGAAAAGAAATAAAAGCATGCCAAGTCTTGAGACTATATAGCCTTTATCTCATGAGGGAATTTATTTGGGGACCACCAGGAGACTGTTTCCTTTCTTTCACTTTTATGAAGAGCTCAGTATTGTTCCCAAATGGCTGTGCCCCACAAATCAAAAGTAGCTGCATATCCCCTCAGGCTCTATGCTAAGAAATAAAAATAAAAATGAAAAAAGCTACATGTCCCTCCAAAGAGCAGGTCCATCTGGTACTATCCACAATAGCCCTCCAGTATTTCTGGGCATTGAGAAATTGTGCTGTCTGTAGTCACAAAGTCTCCTCCATTAGGAAGTAGCAGGAAAGAATCAGGTTTCCCTGCCATGTCTATAACACATTTCTCCAAGCTGCCCAAGGGTAGGGGTGTTTAACCAGCCTCCAAGAGCCCTGTTTAGATCCCAAAATAAACTTTGACATCTAGGTTTTATTTTTTTAGTACATAATGTAAGAATTTGCTTGGGTTTTTAATGCCATGCATGAAAAAGAAATTATAAAGTCACATAATAAAAATGAATTTAGAATATTTAAATGAGGAGATTTTAAAGAAATATCAATAATTACCCCAGATTTATAACAAAACCAATTTCATTCATTACTTGACTTGACAAGTATTTATTGAGTGCCTACTGTGTGCTGGGACTGTTTCAAGTGGTGCTAACAGAGCAATGAACAAAATAAACAGATTTGCTTTTATGGGATATACATTCCAGTGGAGCGGGGAGTCCATTACAGGGGGATAAGTGGTCCAATGGGCAAGGGGGGCAAAGGCAGAGGGTTGCCATTATGTAGAGCCAAGAAATGCCTCCCTGATTTGGTGAAAATTAAAGAGAAACTGGAAGGAAATAGGGACCAAATCATGGGGATATCTGAGGCAGGAATGTTCCTCCCAGAAGGAAGAGCCTTCTGTGCAAAGGCCCTGAGGCAAGGGCAAGATTGGTGTGTCCTAAGAACAGCAAGGAGGCCAGTGTAGTTAGAGGAGAGTGAGCAAGGTGGGGAGTGGTAGGAATGAGGTCAGAGAGAGAGAGAGAGAACAAGCCAGGGACAGATAAGTCACTAGAGGTCTTCAGCAGAGGAGGGGCATGTGTGGAGAAAAGACTCCTACCGCTGTGTGGAGAACAGACTGAGTGTAGGGAGCAAAAGCGGAAGCAGGAGACCAGTGTTCAGAAGTTATAACAGTAATTTGCACAAGAGATATTGGGGACGTGGACTACAGTTGCAGCAGGGGAGGTCATGAAAAGTAGTGTGATTATGGATATATTGGGAAAAATATATTTGAAAGTATATTTGGAGCTGGGTTGTAAGTAGGAGAGTTGAGGATAGCGTCAATATTTTTGTCCCAAGCAACTGGAAATGTAAAATTGCTACTCACTGCAATGGGATCACTACATGAGATGGAGATTTTCAGGGGTAGAGAAGAGTATAGAAGGGACAAACTTTTGGAAAGTCTGAGTTTGTGAAGTCTGAGGTGCCTATTGGGCATCCAAATGGAGCCATTAAGAACCGTAGTTGCCTTTGTAAGTCTGGAGTTCAGGGAAGAGGATCAGGTAGAGAAATAAATTTGCAAGTTGTTAATAGGGAAGCGGGATTTAAAGCCATGGGCCTGGAGGGGTGTAGATAGAGCACAGGGTGAGAAGTGAGCCCTGGGGCACTCCAACATTTGGAGATTGGAGAAAAGAGGAACCGGAAAAGAAAACTGTGAAGGAGTGAGCAGCCAGTGATGAAGAAGAACTAAGAGACAGTGGGTATTGGAAGCCAACCAAAAAAAGCATTTCAAGAAAGAAGAAATGACCGAATGACCTAAGTGCTGCTGATGGGAAGTAAAAGGAAGACTGTGAAATGACAAATTGAACTTGGCGATGGGAAGGTCACTGGTAACCTCGACAAAGTAGTTTTGGTGTACTGATGAGGACGAAAGCCCAACTGGAGTTGTTTAGGAAAGGATAGGAGGGACAGTAGCTCTGGAGACTGTAGTGGAAAAATAAAATGTCAAGGTGAAAATTTGGCAATGCTACGCAAGAAGTCTTCTATTTGACTAATGGAAGGAAGAAAGAAATTATTTTTACTACCTCCAGCAGAAACCTGTCTCTCTGGTCATTAATAAATTCATGAATGGTCCTTTTTGCGTCTGCACCTTCAAAGAAAATGGAAATAGACTTAGGTTTAATTCATTATCCCTTAAAAGCCTGTATAAAACAAAAGCCATGTAATTAAATCACTGTATACAGTATGTATCTGACTTTAAAAAATCATTATACCTTCAAATAAACATTTTTCCTAATCACTCAAAAGCTGATTTCATAATAGTAACTATCATTTATTTTATGCCCATCATATTCCAAGAACTTTATTAGATACTTTATTTTTTTAATGTTTATTTATTTTGAGAGAGAGAGATTGAATGTGTATGTGTGTGTGTGTGTGTGTGTGTGTGTGAGCTGGAGAGGGGCAGAGAGAGAGGGAGAGAGACTCCCAAGCAGGCTCTGCACTGTCAGTGAGACCATGACCTGAACCGAAATCAAGAGTGGGACACTTAACCAACTGAGCCACCCATTTGCCCCTCAGCAATTTAAATAGATTACTTTATTTAATTTTAACAATAACCCCAATGAGGTACATATTTCTATCCCCATTCTATATGTGAGCCCAGAGATGTCAAGATACTTGCCCAAGATAATAGAGCTAACACGTGGTGGAACGGGCATATGACTCCTCAGCCTGTGCTAAAGAAGACTGAGCTGTTTTAAATCTTAGTGTTTTGGCCAATCTAGCTATAAAACTGAAGTCCTTTGGCAAAATGTTCTTGGGGGTCACAAACCAAATTTACAGCAGGAAAGAAAAAGATGACTACCTTTACCATCTAGCAATCAAAAAGATCAGTTTCCTTTCAAGGTTTCTTCATTCTAGAAAAATCATACATAGGCTGCATTTCAATAGTGTTCACTTCATGAAGAACCACCAGAATGTGGTATAGAACAAAGTCTTTTGATTAAAATGTAAATAGAAGTAGAAAATAGTGTTTTTCTGTTTGTTTTTAAAGTTTATTTTTGAGAGAGAGAGCCCGAGCTGGGGAGGCAGAGAAAGGGAGAGAGAGAGAATCCCACAGGGCTCAAACCCATGAACCGTGAGATCATAACCTGAGCCAAAGCCAAGAGTCAGACACTTAACCGATTGAACCACACAGATGCTCAAAAAAATCTTGTTTCCCAAATGACCAGTGAGCCTGTACTGCATGCACTAGGAAGGAAGCCCACAGTCTTGGACCGTATTCTGCCTCTGCCTCTTACTAGCTATGAGGATGTGAGTAAATTACTCACCCTCTCCAAGCCTCAGTTTTCCCATCAGCAAAAATGAGGACACTAATTGTGGTAAATTGTATTATTGTTCCAAACTATTTTCTGCCCCCCTCTGTAAGAAGATTATCTCCCCCCTACCACCCCACCCTGCCCCGTATCAGGCTTGACCATTGACTGGATTTGGCTCATGCAATACAAGAGGAAGTGATCTGTGATGCTTCCAAGCACAAGTTTTAAGAACCACCACTGGTTCTCTCTTTCTCCTTCTGCAATAACTCCAGCAACATATCAGACAGGGGTTGTTCCTTCAGTGCAGGACCCAATGAAAAGCACCAAAGTTGAAAGGTGAATGAGAAATAAACTTCTGTTGTTGTCAGCCACTGAAATTTAGAAATGGTTTATGACCACAGCATAAAGTAGCCTAATGGATCATTACTATAATTTCTACCTCATAGTGGTGTTGCGAGAAGGAAGTGAGGCAACATGCTAAGAAACACATCATAGCTTCTTAATCGCTAGCTATTATTAAAAATACAATTAGAACGAGTAATCACTTAATTTTCCCAGGCCAGTAATAATAGCAATTATGATTATTATAATCATTAATAGTTCTGTGATTATGGGTAACAAACAACAAGATTTGGAGTCAGACATTGGTTTGAGTTCTGTTCCACCTAGTGAGCTCGAATTAGTGATTCAACCTCATTGGGCAATTTTCATCAGAGGAGGAGAGGAGGCAAAAATATCTAACAGCATTTTGTTGAGGATTAAGTAAAATAACATATGTGAAAGGAATAAGCACCTGGTTATAACATAGTTTTCTTTTTAATGCATAAACAAATTGATTATAAAAAATCCTCAACATTCATAAAATTAGAGTCATAAAATGAACTGCCATGTACCTATCACCTACTTCAACACAATCAACATTTTACTAATCTTGTTTCATCTCTTGCCACCCCTCACTTTCCCCCTCACTGGAATTTAAAAAAAAAAAAATTTATGTTTATTTACTTTTGAGAGAAAGAGAGAGAGAGACAGAGACGTGAGCAGGGGAGGGGCAGAGAGAGAGTGAGACAGAATCCGAAGCAGACTCCAGGCTCCGAGCTATCAGCACAGAGCCGATGCGGGGCTTGAACTGACAGAGTGAGAGATCATGGCCTGAGCTGAAGTGGGCCGCTTAACTGACTGAGCCACCCAGGTGCCCTGCCCCTCACTGGAATATTTTAAAACAAATCCAAACCATTGTTACCATTGGATCCATAAACCCTTCAGTATGTAACTCCATCAGATAAAAGAGTCTTAAAACATAGTCATAATACAACTATCATACCAAACAAAATGAACAATTCCTTAGTATCATCTTTACCTACTCTGGGTTCAGATTTCTCCAGTTGTCTTAAAAATAACTTTTTAGAATTAAAAAAGTTAAAATATAAACAAAGATCAGTTTGGTTGGCATAAGTCCTAAAGTCAATTTTTTATGTATAACTTCCATCCCCATCCCCCCATAAACACTACCTTTATTCCATGCCATTTATTGGTTTAAGAAACCAGATCAATTTCCCTGTAGAATTTCCTTTAGAACGAGATTGCATCCTCATGGTATTATTTAACATGTGCTCAATCTCCCACGTTTGTTTGATTAGATTCAGTCTCAATTTATTTAAAAAACATTTTTAATAGAAAAAAAAGCATGAAAGTGCTTACTGTAGCTTTGATTTGGTCACTTGTGATGGATCAGATGAATTGGAATCAATTTCAACATCAAAAAAACCCATCTTATACTGTCCTTTCTGTTTTTTCACCAATAGAATTTATTAGAAACATTTCAATAGTGTATGACACATCCTATCTTTTCCTTTTGTCCTCGCAGAGCACAGATCACATGAAAGGAATGATTTTTTTTTAATCAGGAATTTTGGAGACAAATTCTGTGTATGCTAAACTTATACAGAGACTGATAAATATTAAGTCTAGAATTCAAAGAGAAATGCCAGAGTATGTAGGAACAGAGACTTTTTTTCTAGCTGTATTGAAATATAATCGGCATATAACATTGTTTCAGTTTAAAATGTAGAACATGATGATTTGATACACATATATTATAAAATGATTGCCATAATAAGATTAGTTAACACACCTTTTACCTTACATTACTACCATTTTGTTGTGGTGGTGGTGGTGAGAACATTTAAGATCTACTCTTGGCAACTTTAAAGTATATGATGCAGTATTGTTAACTGTAGTCCCCATGCTATACGTCAGATCTTCAGAACTTACTTATCTTATAACTGGAAATTTTTACCCTTTGATCAACATCTTGCCATTTTCCCGACTCCCCAGTCCTTGGCAATAACCAATCCACTCTGTTTCTATGAGTTTGACTTTTTTAGATAAAAAAAAATTCTATACAGTCCTTTTAGTAAATATTATAGTCATGCTTACCACCTTAGGCTACTTTAACATGATACTATCTGGCTGACTTGGTGTGATTTTATTCTTCCACGCCTAAATAGACTGGTTGTAGTGGGTTTCCCATTTTGGCTCTTCTAGCTATCTGGAAGGTTTTTGGCAAAGAGACCACGTATGATAAAACCCTCCCGGAAGCACTAGTGTTCCTCAACGCCGGAATACCTCATCACTCACTGGGGATGTGGTCAAGAGGTGTTGCCCTTTGAGAGTAAAACCAAAATCAAGCTGCCAGCTGCATTTAGGTGGAAATGACACATCTATTATGCAGCCTAACCAATCTGTCTATGACAGTTTCTGTGTAATTTTTTGAGGTGATCTAGCAGTTGGCTGCTATTGCATACAGAAAAATAAAATAACTGGGCTCCCAAAGTAGGGGTCACTTGCTCATTTCACATCATGTGGGTCTGTTTCTAATGAGGATCCGGGCAGGAAATGTAAGGTTGGGAAATGGGGGTTTCAACCAAATCAACTCTTGATTGGAAAGAGTCAGAGGGGGATTTATTTTCAATGAAAATGTCCAAATTGCTTAACTGTGTAACTGGCAGAAACTGACAACTTGATTTCCATTGTTAACAGAGCCCAAATTGCCTTGGATAATACCAAACAATTGTTCCATTTCCTTTTTGAGAGTTTACTGTATGTCATTTACTCTTAAGAGGCCAGTAACTCCTCTGTCAACTGGCATGGTGTTAAACAGGGTCATCTGCAAAACCACACTTGCTAGGTGTCTCAGAAGTGGTAGTGTCACAAGGATATTTGAAGGTGGCCACTTTGTGTAGAACTCTAAAACATATCCCATATCATTTTAAGTGCTCTTGATAACTTAAGGATCACCATACTACAAAGGTAAACCATGAGGCACACTACTGAACCTAGCTATTCCCTACTAGAGGTATAGTCACTGATATCACTATGTTGCCTGTCATTCGCACTTTTTCATACACCTATGTGCAGGACATGTGCCTCTAAGATCTTCTAAAAAGAGATAATGTGGCTTTCTTCTTCTACACTAATTATAGCCTCCAAAGTTCTTTCCTAAGTGGCTGGTTTTTTTGTTTTGTTTTGTTTTTTTGTTCCCTAAAGATTTTCTTTTATCACAATTTGGGAAAGTTACCAAAAATTTTAAGTTTCCACAACAAATCCTGGGCATTCAATGTATCTTCCTTCCTTCCTTTTAATTTTAATTTAAAAATTTGGACAAAACTTATTTTGGGGGAAGATTTTATGACCCCCATCATCCTAGCATTAATAATATCAATGTCATTGGCTTCAAACTGCTTTCTATGTCATTTGTAGGCACTTCTTGATTCAATAAGTAAGAAATGTCCATGACATTTTGATGAACAAGTTGCCCTTTTTCATAGAGCAAGAATTAAAAGCCTATAATAACAACATGTTGCCTTCAAGTGCCCTTGAAACAAGTTATGTCTTTGCAACAACAGGGCTCTTAGCATCCTGATTCTGGATACATGAGTTTTATGGCCTGGAAAATCAAGAATTCTCTTAGAAAGTTTTCATATATTTCTACATCTAGAAACAAGTTTAAATGGCCCATGCCATAACCTTTAATACTGTATCATTTTGGGAGTGACTTTCTTCCTTAGAACCATGAAAAGGAGTAACAGTCTATTTCTTGGAAAAGTGTGCTTTCTTATTTAAAATAGATTTTTCTCCCAACTTTCAGCCCCCATTTACAAAGGCTTCCCCACCTCCAGAAAAGCCCCCAAACCTGACATTAACAGTAAATATTCAAAACAATGTTCTTAACCAGTAATTTAGACTTACCTTCTGTTAATCTGAGAATAAGAGTGGGATCTAGCCCAAATTTTTCAAATGAGTCACCAGCTGTGTCAGAGTAGAATGCTCTTTGGCCCAGGTGTGAACGACTCTTCATTCGAGATGAAAAAGTAGACTTTTGGTAGACTCTCATGCTGCGGTTTATAAATTTTTCCTGCCCAAGTGGAAAAGCTTAATGGAATTTTTACTATATAAAATGTTGTCTTTAAAAATAGTGATCATATATAAAAATGTCATTTACAACAGGTCTTGTTCTCATTACTGATATATTTCTCAGTAGTGATACATTAAACAAGCAACTTTGAGTTCTTAACTCTGAAGGACTGGGTCTAATTTTCAGTTCCTTCTCTTAGGAAGCTGAGCACAGATATAAAGACATTGAACATTTCCCAAACAGGTGCATCACAAATATGAGACTGGAAAGTGCTCTGGCTTTATTTTCATTTTCATTTTTTAATCTTATCTTGCCCAAACTGCAGGTAACTTGGAAATTCCACTATTTTGAAAGGACTGGTTCTGTGGAATTGAATTGAAAACTTGAGAGGAAATGGACCTCTCCAGTAGACAGGAAGAAATCAGCCTTTCAGTTTCAGAATCTTTGCTCAATTTAACTTTGGATTTTCAATAAAACTATACAACTCAAGCATGAAACCACCACCTTACAGATGAATCAGTTAGTGAGCATTTCTAGATACTTTTTCATCCTAATTAGGATTTTAAAAATCCTACAACCAATCTTTACCTCTAGGAATAAGGAAAGCCAACCTCATGAAATCCAAATTGTGTAATATAAGGTACAATAATATAAGTAGTGAGATTAACTACAAGGCACACACCACCACCATCACCACCACCACCCTTCTCGCCAACAAGGATGGGCACTCCTTTCTCTACATTTCTTTTGTATGCCTCTATTACTGTATTTTATCAAGTCTAAGATGTCACTTATTATAGATGCACTATCACTTTATGCATTGCCAATTATGCATGGCACCCCATCTATATATGCTGGATCCCAATTTCAGGAATGAGAAACTGTGAAAAAAAATATGAACATTAGAATCAGTGAAGTGGGGTATACCATACTTGTCACATGCCATTGTCATGGTGCGTCTGTCTTCCCCCAGTAGGTGGTGATCCCTAGGTCTTTACTGTTAGATGATGTTCCTTTTGTGTGTGCTTATACTCCAGCACAGTGTGCGATGCATACACAGACATCTGACTCCATGTCTTAACCCAGCAAAATTAATAAAAGTGATAGATAGGAGGATAGGTTTCTAACATTAATTGGGTTTAGGCTTTAACAAAACTTTACCTTTTTCTTTGCTGCCACTTCATTTTCTTTGAAAAGAAAGAGATCTTTGAAAAAGATCTTATATGGCCTTTCCTTTTTGACTGAGCCTTCTTTTCCTTTATCTGTTAAAAAAAAGGAAAGAGAAACATCTGTCATCCCTGCTCTGTTGACCAAAAGGGCGAGGCTCCCCCTAGCCAGGGCACAGCAAGTGGATAGGTGGGTCTCTGAGGAGGACACAGGCAGCCTTTGCCTCCCCAACTGAGGCAGGGATGCAGGGCCTGGATCTCAAGGGCAGAAGACACAGCTCATCTGTCTGTTTCCCATGGCACCAAGCACAGTGCTTAGTACTTCAAGGAGGATAAGTCTGTATTTGTTGTGTGAATAGATAAGTGGGCCAATTACAAGATAGTGGGATCATATTTTGAGGCATTAAGATATTGCTTCTTTCCATCACTACAAATACAACTACATTCTCTTATACCACCATTTCAGCAGCAATATACACAGCCAATATCCTTAGGGACATCCTCAGTCCAGACTCGAGAGTCTTCAAAAAAAAAAAAAAATCAAAGATAATGATGAGTATTAGTGAGGATCGGAGGAATTGGAATCTCAAACGTTCTGCTAGTGGGAATGCAAAATAGTGCAGCCACTTTGGAAAACTGGCAGTTCCTCAAAAAGCTGAACATCTGGTTGCCATGTGACCCAGTCATTCCACTCCTAGAAATGAAAATGTACGTTCACATGAAACTTGTACATGAACGTTTATAGCAGTATTAGACATAATGGTCAAAAGATAGAAACAATCCAAATATCCATCAGCTGATGAATGGCTAAACAAAATGTGGTATATCCATACAATGAATAATAATCGGCCATAAGAAGGATACATAATACAAGACTGATGAAACTTGGAAATATATTAAGTGACAGAAGACACATTAATTCCCTACATTATAAGATTCCATTATATTTCATGAAATGTCTAGAATAGACACATCCATGGAGCCAAAATGTAGATTAGTGGTTGCTGAGGGCTGGAGACAAGATGGAGGAGGGTAAGAGGTGATGGCTAAGGACTGCAGGGTTTCTTTCTGAGATGATTAAAGTGTTCTAAAATGGACTGTGGTGATGGTTGCAAATATCTGCGAATACAAACCACACACTTGTACACTTAATAAAAAAAGAAGCCTGGCTATAAAGGGGTTGGGGTGGGGGGGAGATGGAAAGGGAGAGGAAGAGAGGGAGAGAGAAGTCAACTGAATTTCTGAATGGATTTTTTTGTTTTTATTTATAAAATCTGAAATGATAAAAGGTCTTTCTCTTTTTCTTTCTTTCTTGCTTCCTAATGTTTGGGGGTGGAAATTTTGACTTTAAATACCACTGGCCAGAAACAGGAATACTGGAGCTTGGAACTGTTACCTTAAGTCAGTGAAAAGGAAAGGATAACTGCAGACACATCTCCTCTCTGCCCCAGCCCCTGCACCTACTCTCACCTCCCCAAATATCAGAATGTCTTGAAAGCAACACTCTTCTCCAAGTGGCTAAGAGATTCCCAGCAGGGCTGGGAATTATTGGTCTGGAGTTTACAGGCTGCCTGAGAATTGGCTCTTTGCCCAGGGATTCAGTTGGGAAAGTGGCAGTGTCTGGGATGGAAACCTCAGGCACATTTTTCTGCAGGTAATGGATTAGGAAGAAAGAAAATTACAGAATAGAAGCCTTTGGCTCAACAAGGAATGTGGAATTTTCGGATCACCTCCTATTCACCTTGTGGGTAAAGGAAGGATCCCCTGCCCTAAATAGGATGAGATGGATGAACATATGACACTCAACACTGGACTGATGAGATAGACAGCAGTTTATTAGTCCCTTATATGCCCAGCCCAGGGGAGGAAGACACCGCCTTCCATGCAGGACCACATCATGACTGCACTTAGGAGCAGAGCGAAACAGCAGGGATTGCAGGAGACAGGCTTTGTAGTAATAAGAGGATAAGGTGCCCCCTGCTTCCCGTAACAGGATGTAACTGACTTATGAAACCCATTAGGCTGAAGACCAGTGGGGTGTAACTGGTCCAGTTGATGGGGGAAAATAGCTAGGTGGGGAACCTTCCTCACTGAGTGGAGGTCGAATCTGGCAAGAACAGGGAGACTTACAGTTCGACCTTTGGGGATCTGTGAAACTCA
This sequence comes from Prionailurus bengalensis, assembly GCF_016509475.1. Lineage (NCBI taxonomy): Eukaryota > Metazoa > Chordata > Mammalia > Carnivora > Felidae > Prionailurus > Prionailurus bengalensis. The sequence goes on from NC_057358.1 coordinate 117,062,182, forward strand.
AAGATGTCAATGCAATACATGAAATTTTAGGCTTTGTGATACATGAGCAAAGACAGGTGAGGGTAGGTCCAGGCAGCTGGGCTTGGAGACAGCAGGAGTATGGAAGGGCAGAGCCACCAGACTGAGGCTCAGGAGGAGACAACAGAAGTCAAGGACCCAAACGGACTTGGGGTTGAGTGGCATTGCCAGTCTATGACCTGTACCCTATACCACCACTCTGAGGCCAGAGCTGGACCTGACATCCCAGGATGGGACCACTGATGTCTTCCAAAGGGTGAGGTATTGGTAGGCTGGACATCTCTCCCTCCACCAACTTTCTCTCCTCCTAAGAAAAACCTTACAAACTTAATGTCCACCCCACCCTTGGTGGCTTAAAATTTTAAATGCCCGATTTTAATCCCCTCTGACCAAGTTTAAGTATCCTGGATTGACAAGATATTTTTTCTCTTCTAACTCCAAAGCTAAATTCTTTTTGGTTATAGAGAAATAGAAAAACTAAAACTCTGAATACCAAGTATATTAATTTTCTTTGGCTGCCCCACTAAATTACCACAAACTTGGCAGCTTAAGACAACAGAGCTTTATTCTCTCACAGACCTGGAGTTCAGGAGTCCAAAATCAAGGTGTCATCAGGACTATAATCCCTCCAAAGGCTCCACCTTAGCTCTTCCAGCTTCTGGTGGCTTCAGCCATTCACTGCCTGTGTAACTCCTGCCTCCATTCACAGGGCCTTCTTCTATTTTTTCCACTTCTCATTGGATTTAGGACCGACCTTATATCCGGGATGATCTCATCTTGAGATACTTCCATTCTACTTGCAAAGACCCTTTTTCCAAATAAGGTCACATGGCAGGGACACAGACAGCTACCACCATTCTGGAGGGCCACATTCAACTTGCTCTAGCAAGTTTCCTGAATTATAAACTCACTATAAGCATTGGCTCTTAGCCAACCTTTCTTCCCACCTGAATTACGTCCTAGTCACATAGAACTAGGGCTGCTATAACAAATCACCACAAATCAAGGGGCTTAAAACATCAGGTATCTATTCTCTCACAGTTCTGGAGGCCTGAACTGAATGCATTGGTTTGGTTTTCTTTGGGAGTTTCTGAGGGAGAATCCATTGTATGACTTTCCCCTAGCCCATGGAAAATGCCTATGGAATGCCTATTACCTGTAACATACTCTTAGCATTACCCAATTTTCAAATCTTTGTCAAATTTGTAAGTGAAAAAGAATTTATTCTTCTATACCAATAAATATGAATTCCTTGTATATTTGTAAAGAAGCAGGAGGAGGAGAGAAAGGCTGGATAAGGAAAGGAGAGGACAGATTTTGATAAGATGTAGTTATTCATGTCCTTTATTATGACAAATAATTGAGTTAATTGTTTTACGTCATGAAATTCCCTAGCAAACTAGCTAAGTATGACAACTTAATGCCCTTCTGATGTGGAGATTTGTCTTTGCAGAATTAAAAAGTGGAAGAGAACTTTCTCAGCAGGCCATTTATAAACTCTTTACATAGAAAGATGCTTGTCTTGTGGCATTCTCCTTTTCCTACTCTCCCAAGTCTACCATGTAGACTGACCATACCAGGCACAAAGCAAGAACTCAGTGACAGATTCCTTCTTTACCTTCAGGAGTCAGTGGTATCGGCAAAAAATATGATGACATTTTGTCTCCTGGCCCTGTCCAAAGAAAAGGAAATGCATTAAAAATAAATTCTGTAAACCTGTGCACACCGGGTGATGTATGGAAGTGTTGAATCACTAAATAGTACTCCTGAAATTAATATTACACTGCATGTTAACTGGAATTTTTTTTAACTCACTGGAATTCAGATAAAAACTTAAAAAAAAATAAATTCCATAAACCTTGTATAAAGAGGCTAAATTCAACAACCAGTGGTTCCAAATAGCCTTCATTGCTTTTAAAAGTAGTATATGCATAAACTCTTTGACCCAGCAATTCCAAATCTAGGAACTTATCCCAAGAAAATAATCAGGTAAGTGGGCAAAAATGTATGTACAATAATATTTGTTGACATGTTATTTAATAAACAGGGAATTGATAAATAACTATGGGGTACCCATAACATGGATCGCCTTGTGGCCCCTCAAAACGATGCTGTAGTCACTGTTTAGCTCTGTTAACAATATATTAAAAGTAAAAAACAAAATATTTCAAAATGGTGGGAATGGTGTGGGTTTTAAAAAACACAGACCAAATCAGATGCTTTAAAAGTTGTTCAGCCAAACATTAATAGTTGTTGTCTTTGATTTGGAGCAAACTCTCCTTTCATTCTTATCAGGTGTGGGATTAAGGTTAGGTGCAAAATTTAATGAAGTAGCCCCCCAAACTCAGTTATCAAGATAAATAACATGTCAATGCAAGTTTTTTAAAAATTCCAAGATAATGCAGGAAAAAAAATCTATGGTGAACAAAATATTAAAACTTTAAATACAGACAGGATTCGACTGTGAATTCATGTGACCCTGAGAGTGCGTGCCTCACTTGTCACACTTGCGTCCTGGCCCACAGATCTTGTCTGTATTTACATTTTCGATATTTTGTTCATCGTGGAACTTTTTGCATTAATTTTTATTTTTAAAAAATAGTGAATTAAAATGTTTGGTTTTGTCCATGCTGAGCATGGAGCCTGCTTGGGATTCTCTGTCTCCCCCTTTCTCTGCCCCTCCCCTGCTCATGCATGTGCATGCACTCTCTCTCAAAATAAATAAAATTTTTAAAAAATGTTGTTTTTGCCTTCCCCTTTAGGCTTTGCACCAAAGGCAAATGTTTGACTTGCTTCACCCTAATCCTGTTCTTGAATTTTTATACTTTTGTGTGTTATTCTCAATGAGTTTGTATAATTTTTACAATGAAAAAAGTATCAATGATATTTTCATCAGGGAGGAAAAAGGATGTTTAGTATTTGATATAAAAACGTGTGCCTGGGGGTGCCTGGGTGGCTCAGTTGGTTGAACGTCAGACTTCAGCTCAGGTCATGATCTCATGATCCATGAGTTCCAGCCCCTCATCGGGCTCTGTGCTGACAGCTCAGAGCCTGGAGCCTCCTTCGGATTCTGTGGTTCCTTCTCTCTCTGTCCCCCCTGCCCCCACTCTCTGTCTCTGCCTCTGTCTCTGTCTCTCTCTCAAAAATAAGTAAACATTAAAAAAAAAATTTTTTTAAAAGGTGTGCCCTCGTCAGAATGGCTAACATTAACAACTCAGGCAACAACAGATGTTGGCAAAGATACGGAGAAAGAGGATCTCTTTTGCATTGCTGGTGGGAATGCAAACTGGTGCAGCCACTCTGGAAAACTGTATGGAGGTTCCTCAAAAAATTAAAAATAGAACTACCCTATGACCCAGCAATTGCACTACTAGGTATTTATCCAAGGGATACAGGTATGCTGTTTTGAAGGGACACATGCACCCCAATGTTTATAGCAGCACTATCAACAATAGCCAAAGTATGGAAAGAGCCCAAATGTCCATCGATGGATAAATAGATATAGAAGATGTGGCATATATATATAATGGAGTATTACTCTGCAATTAAATAGAATGAAATCTTGCCATTTGCAACTATGTAGATGGAACTAGAGGGTATTATGCTAAGCAAAATCAGTCAGAGAAAGACAAGTATCATATGACTTCACTCATATGAGGACTTTAAGAGACAAAACAGATGAACTTAAGGGAAGGGAAGCAAAAATAATATAAAAATAGGGAGGGGGACAAATATAAGAGACTCATAAATATGGAGAACAAACAGAGTGTTACTGGAGGGGTTGTGGGGGGGGGTAGGCTAAATGGGTAAGGGGCTTAAGGAATCTACTCCTGAAGTCATTGTTGCTCTATATGCTAACTAACTTGGATGTAAATTTAAAAATAAGTAAATAAAATGGTAAACAAAAAAAGACACTTGTTACGATGAGCACTGGGTGTTGTATGTAAGTGATGATTCACTGAATTATACTGCTGAAACCAATATTGCATTGTATGTTAACTAACTAGAATTTAAATAAAAATTCGAAGAAAAAAAAAAGGTGTGCCCACAATAGGTGTGCCCGCAATGGGACAAACATCCTGTTTCAGGTTGCCCATTTATTTATTTTTAAATGTTAATTTATTTATTTTGAGAGAGAGAGAGAGAGAGAGTTGGCTAGAGAGAGAGGAAGAGAGAGAATCCCAAGCAGGCTCTGAGCTGTCAGTGCAGAGCCCCACTCAGGGCTCCAACTCAAACTCACAAACAGTGAGATCACGACCTGAGCTGAAATCAAGAGTCAGATGCTTAACCAACTGAGCCATCCAGGCACCTGTAGCTCCTTATTTAAATTCTGCCTCAGTTCTCTCAAAGAACCACCTTGAAAAGCTAAGAGTCCCAGAAGCATTTGTAGCAGGTGATTAAAGATACAGACTTTGGAATGGAGAAGCCTGTTGGTTTGACATTTACAGATGTGTGAGCAAGATCATTTAACATTCAAAAATATTTATTGAGTACCTACTATGTGCCAGGCACTGTTCTGGCTGCCAGAGACAGGACAGTTTAAAAACAACAACAGACAAAAAACACAGTTTCTTCATGGAACCTACATTTAATTATTTAGCATCTCTGAGCCTCAGATTCCTATTCCAGAAAATGGGGATATAATCTCACCCCTTAAAGCTTTCATGAGGATGCAATGTATATGAACAACCAAGCAGGGTGCCTAGCATGCAGACCAAACTCAGTAAGTGGGAGAAATTTTGCACTAATATTTGCTCATTAGAATGTGATTTTACTTCCATGATTATAAAAGTAAAAATGAAAAAGAGAAAAGAAATTACATTAAAGCTTAAAAAAATTTTTTTAATGTTTATTTATTTTTGAGAGAGAGAGAGAAAGCAGAGTGTGAGCAGAGGCGGGGAGGGGGAGAAAGAGAGGGAGACACAGAATCTGAAGCAGGCTCCAGGTTCTGAGCTGTCAGCACAGAGACCGACGTAGGGCTTGAACTCACAAACCGTGAGATCATGACCTGAGCCAAAGTTGGATGCTCAACCGACTGAGCCACCCAGGTGCCCCATATGTTAAAGCTTATAATAGAGAAAAGATTAACAAAAACCTACATCATTGATATTATACTTTTCAGATTACTGAAGATTTTTTTAAATGTTTGTTTATTTGTATGAGAGAGAGAGAGAGTGCACAAGTGAGGGAAGGGCGGAGAGAGGGGGAGACAGGATCCAAAGAGGTTCTGCATTGGCAGTAGAGAGTCCCATGCAGGGCTAAAACTCACAAACTGTGAGATCATGGCCTGAGCTGAAGTCAGACACTTAACCAACTGAGGCAGCCAGGCATCCCTGAAGATATTTTTCACAGGCAGTGGATTCATTCTGATTGTGGAAATTTCATGGGCCCATAAAAAAATTGATTTACTATTGGATGGCCAATAGTTAAGATTTGTAGGGGATTTTCTTATATTTGTATACTCAGCACTCCTCCAAATCCCTAAGATTTGGTTCTGTTCACTTCTCTCTTGACATACTTTAAATCTTTTAATTCTTCTATCTATCTACATTCACTCCCCTATCCATCCCCACTTTCATTCACTTCTCCCAAGTCTACCTGCAATAAAAATCTTTATCCATGGGTTCTGGCACTTTCTCACTCAGAAAAACCAGACGTTCCCAGTCATCTAAGCCAACCAATAGCAGGTATCTGCTCTGATTCCATCTTTCTAGTAACTCATAGAACATTGAATGGAATCAGTAGTCTCTAAAAGCTGTTATACCTCTGTACTCCTGTACATATTAATCTCCCTACTGATCAATGAAGGGTTGGTAAAGAACATAAGAGAGAAGAAGAGAACTGGCTATTCCTAGAAGGGATTATAAAGTTCTCTGAACTAAACCAATATGATGTGTCAACCAGGAAAAGGAAGCCAAAGCCATGAATGTCTTTGTTGTGCAAAATAAAAATAGCACGATGACTAAACAAAAGCTCTGTACTGAAATCGAGGGAAAATGTCATTGGACTGCATAGCAAATACCTGCAAGTTCACATCTAAAGTATTTGTTCAAATCCAACTTCCGACAGACGAAAAAGATGAAGAACTCAGAAAAAACTAAGGCTTCAAAATGGTGGTGTGTGTGTGTGTGTGTGTGTGTGTGTGTGTGTTGGGGGTCACCTGCATGGCTCAATCAGTTAAGTGTCCAACTTCAGCTCAGGTCATGATCTCACGGTTCATGAGTTTGAGTCCCACGTTGGGCTCTGTGCTGACAGCTCAGAGCCTGGAGCCTGCTTCGGATTTTGTGTCTGTCTGTCTCTCTGCCCCTCCCCCGCTCATGCACTGTCTCTCTCCTTCAAAAATAAACATTAAAAAATGGTGGTGTGTGATTTCAAGCCATCATTTTTAGAGGTGGCATAAGCTAGTGATTAAGCATAGTGAGAGCATGGACTTTCATTGTGCTCCTTAATTCTCACACTTCAATTTCCCCATCTTTCATTTCTTTCTCTTTCTTTCTCTCTTTCTTTCTTTCTTTGTTTCTTTCTTTCTTTGTTTCTTTCTTTCACTTTAGGGAGAGAGAGCATGAGCAGGGGAGAGGAACAGAGGGAGAGAGAAAGAATCCCAAGCAGGCTCCGAGCTGTCAGTGTGGAGCCTGACACAGGGCTTGATCCTGCAGCCCTGGGATCATGATCTGAGCTGAAATGAAGAGTCAGATGCTCAATTGACTGAGCCACCCAGGCGCTCCTCAATTTCCCTATCTTTCAAAAGGACTGATAAGAATAACACCTACTTCATGAGATAGTTAGGTGAGTTAACATGTGTCCCTCACTTTGGACAGCATCAGATGCACAGTAAGTACCATAGCAGTACTTGGAGAAAGCATTCCAAAGAGGAAGGATACCCGGTGTGTTTGAGGAATGGCAAGGAGATTAATGGGACTTAGCATAGTGAACAGAGCAGAGAGTGATAGATGAAGTCAGAGAGATAGCAAGGGCCCTGTGGGTCATTTCTTCAGTGAAATGAGAATCTGTAATGAACCACTCTGGTGGCTGACCTGGGAAGAGACTGTACAAGGGGATGGGGGTGGAATAAGGACACCTGTTGGGAGGCTACAGTCATTGGGAGGCACGAGATAAGGGGGACAGTAGTGGAAGCGGTGAGAGGTGGTCTGATTCTAGATACGTTTGGAAAATAGAGCCTATAGGACTGGCTGGTGGTTTGGATGTGGGGTATGAGATAAAGAGCCCAAGAGAAAAAGGATAGTTTCCATGAATGGAGACAGAGAGGCTGTGGGGGGAAGATAAATTGGGAAGATCAACATTTCAGTTAGGAACATGTTATGTGTGAGATATGTTAGATGTCTAAGGGGACATGGGTGTAAAATATACTGTTCTTCCAAGTGAACGCCGATCCTGGCTGATTAAATCAATGCTAGCCTTCCTCTAACATTACGCAATTATATGTGGCCACTGAGTCAAATTTTTTGATGTGGATCATCACAGGGGCAACATGGATGACACTGTGGGAAGACCCTAACCTTGATGGCAGGTAGGTTTAAATCCTGCTTCTGCCTCTTATCAGCGCTTTCTTCTTAGGTCTATCCTATTAAACTCAATGCACCTTCCATAAGGTTCTTCTTACATCAGGTGTGGATGCGAAGACTTTTCTTACAGGCTCGTTGCAGTTTTCAAGCACAGGTAAGGTATGCAGTGTGCCTACTTATGGTGTGCTGATAGGGAAATAATTGCCTATCATTTCTTCAAGGTGGGTATCCAGATCTTTCCTCTTTCTAGTCTGTTCTGCCTCGTGAATAACTGCCAGCATTTGACAAGAATAGGAGAGATAACTGATAACCAATTTTCGTAAGAAACCCTGAACTAAAATTCCTGAAACTGGTTCATTTGAGAGGACTCTCCCAGCAACATCAGTGTAGATTTGGGGAACCTGACCCACCTTTGTGTGCATTCTGAACACTCCAAGCTTTATGGAAGTGGAAAAAGAAGAATGGGGTTTTATAATGCCTAATCCTAAAGTCTGAGACCAACTCCTAAAATGGACAATAACAGTATCTCCCAGATACTATTCAGAGCAATTTGTGTTTGATTTTCTCAACTCTCTTTATAACTCGGTGAAAATGGATTTCCAGAGTCTCTCAGTAGGAGATAAAAAGCTTTGTTTATCTCCCATATGCAAAGATTTAGACACATTCATACTCAATGGCTTTCAGTTTTTTGGTTTGGTTTTTTTTTTTTCCCACCTCCTTCCCACCCACTTGGACAAATACTAGGAGGAAGGGCTGTGAACTGTGTCCTTGGGTGGTGTGGAGAGACCAGAACTAGCAATTTTTTGTTTACCTGAGAGCCAGGAACCACTAGGTCCTTGGCCTGCTTAATGATCTGCCTCTCTTGATTAGGTCAGAAGCAGAGCACAGTGATGAGGAAATTACCTTCAGCTTGACCTTTAAGGCCTTGCTGGCGTATTTTGTGTGGGCTTTTCTATTGACATTTCTGACTGCCCCTTTTGCAAACTGAAAAAAAATAACTGGGGGTCAAGAGGAAGAAAGAGTACAGGAGTAGAAGTCAGCCAATGTGAGTAAGATGATGTGAAAAATACTGTGTAAACTAAGAAGTGCTATAGGGATGTTGGCTATTGCGAAGGACATTATCTATAATTAAGTATTTAACAATGACCGAGGAGGAGAGAAGTTCTCTCTTAGCCTCCTTGCTTGTCTGCAGGGGCTTTTCAGGCAATGTTGTATATCTGGACTGTAATTGATGCACTCAGTTCACTCATAAATAAAACCCCCCATGAAAAGAATGACTATTTCTTTTAGACTTCCCCCCAAACTTGTAAGCTTTAAGTTCATAGCACATTCTGTGAACCCAGCAGGGGATCCAGTGGCTGAAATCTTTAACTTAATTGACTCGTAAGACAAGTAACAGGATTAAAATGAATAGTAGTATAATAACAAGTACACCTATAATTTGAGCTAGGCACTGGGCAAAGTGTTTTATATTTCATCTTATATAAAGCTCAAACAAATCCATAAAATAGAAAAAGGCATGAGAAAATGGATGAAAAAACTGAGGTTTAGGAAAGTTAAGTACATTTCCCAAGGTCAAACAACTCATAAGTAACAGAGTAGGATTAAGACAAGTTTATTGAACCCCAAAGCCTTCTATATTCCTATAATTTTACCCTCTCCTTTACGTCTACAACTTCATAAGTCTGCAAATAGGCCTGTAATTGCAAAATGTAACAGATTCAAATCTTTAGCAAAAATTTTATAATATAAAATTTTAATATTTTTCTATGAATTATGACTTTATGTTTGCTTTTCACTATTTCTATTTCTCTTGTATTGTCTATTATACATTTCTCTTTAAAACTATAGGGGAGCATGGGTGGCTCAATCGGTTAAGCATCAGACTTCGGCTCAAGCATGATCTTGAGGTTGGTGGGTTCTAGTCTCACAGAGGGCTCTGTGCTGACAGCTCAGAGCCTGGAGCCTGCTTTGAATTCTGTGTCTCCCTCTCTCTGCCCCTCTCCTGCTCATGCTCTGTCTCTTTCTCAAAAATAAACATTAAAAAAATTTTAAAAAAAACTGTGTATAGACACACACATCTGTTTGTGATTATGTGTCTGAGCTGTGAGGAATATATGGGTCTCCCCCCCCTTAGGGTCTCTTTTATTCACATTCTCTATTGAATTCCTCTCTTTCCTACCAATTGGTTTCTCTCTTGAATGGCCAAAATATGAGAGCTAAAGTATATTCTTACTTATTTGTTCATCTAAAGGATTTTTTGCTTTCTCTTCTTTGTTTTTAAATGGCTTTTAAGTAACACTAAATTGACTTTCTTTTACATTTTATGGTCTTACAGGTCTCAGCCTGCGTTTATGGTCTGTTATTCGTGTTTATCAAATGACTTCCTTTTGATTATAGTCTTTGCTGGGCAGGGAAAGTGCCTTTCCCGTCTTTGTAAGTTCCACAATCTAACACAGAGCTTCTAATAAAAGCGTCTAAACAAAATAAAATGATTAAGAAGCTTAAAACAAAACCCAGTGCCTGCCAGTGTTTTCACAGCAGTTGACAGGCAAGAAGAAGAGATGTCGTTGAGAATTACAGACCATCTTCCGTAAACAAACTTGATTCTGTCTCCAACCTTGGGGGCAAATTGAGGGTAGGCCCACCAGTCACAGCTGGGTGTGAGGATGGGAGGTGAGGGGGGCACTGAGCTGAAACCACTTTTACCTCCAAGAGTTCGGATCCAGGAGCCGGTCCAACCTATCCTTCAGGAAGGCGTTAGTAACGGGACGAAGGACAGAAACGCCAATCGATTCTCTAGGCTCGGCTCTATCCTCCCTCGCCTGGATCCCCCTTCATCTCGGGGACCTTCTGGTAGGGGAATCTGGAGTGGAGCTGGCCAACCGAAAATTGTGCGTGGCACCCGCCACCCGGCTTTTCGGCCGCGCGGACCCAGGAGCAACTCTCCCACCGCAGCCCCCTCCTCCCCATCCTCAGGTTCCTTCTGCCCGCGGCCGGTCGCGTCCCAGTCGGCTGGGTAGAGGTTCCCCGACACTGCGCCTCCGGCTCTCTGTGCCTGGTTCCCGCACCTGCCCCTGAGCAGAGGTTTTCCCCCATTCGGCCCCATCTGGGCGCCCTTGCCCCTCGGTGACTCCCTCGGCGACTCGCCTGGCCACGTGATCTACGAAGCCCACCCTTCTCTCTCCCGGTGACCCAGCTTCAGTTTCCTAATCTGGACAGTAGGGACAACAGTCTCCACATTTACTCGGAAAATAAGAGGGCGACCAAAAACACACAAGAGATTCCATGATAACATTTATTACTAATCCTCATTCGGGTTGTTGGCACAGGCACTGCAGCTGCGACGGTCGAGGGGTGGAGGGAAGGCGCGCGTTCCCCGCGGATTGGGAAGGCGGTGGCTTCGAGCGCCCGCCCCGGCTCCACCCTCCCTGCCCCGGGCGCGGCCCGCCCACCCGCACCCTCCTCCGCCGGCTAGCCTGCCGCCGCTCGAGCTCCGCGGCCACCCGGAGACCCGCGGCGCGTGGCGACATGGCGGGCGGCCACCGCCTCCTGCTGGAGAACGCGCAGCAAGTGGTGATGGTGTGCGCCCGCGGCGAGCGCTTCCTGGCGCGGGACGCGCTGCACAGCCTGGCCGTGCTGGAGGGCGCCAGCCTGGTGGTGGGCACGTAAGTGGCCGCGCGCTGGGGGGACCGGCTTGGCCCCCTTTCCCTAACTTGTGCGCTCTGGAGGCAACCGGGGAAAAAAAAGCTTTCCGGCATTCAGAGAGCCATTGCAGGCCTGTCTTTTAGGCACCTGTTGCTACCTACCTTGTGTGACAGCTTCCGGTTGCCGTTTGGTGAAAAAACGCTCTCAAGCTGAACCCCACGCCCTCCCTGCCCCCTATCTCCAGATCTTTGGAATCTGCATCTCTGCGGTGGAGTTCTGGGACTTTAAGTTTTTACAAAACACTCTCCAGCCCAACCCCCTTTGTACACTAAAGCTTGAGCACCACGGAAGACGTTCAGATAGTGGTGGTTTGGGGTGATAGGAAGTTAAGATTCAGCTACCAAAAAAAAGAGGACATTTTCAGTTTTCACTAAGCTTCTGTGCTTCCTGCAATGACGTGAGTAAAAGAACAGCCAAAGTTTGGGAGGGTGAGCCTGCAGTGGGAATGGAGTTTGGATGCCTGTTTGAATTGGAGAGCGCCCCGGCATCGCTATTGCGCAAGATGGGCTCGGCCCTTATCTGAGGCTGCTTAGGGTTGTGTAAGAGTCCAGCTTTTAGGGACTGTGTGTTTTATTTTTTAATTAACAAAGTGATAAAAAAACCCCCAAAACATTCCCAGTGTTATTGCTAAAAATTAGTTAAAAGCATAACAGAACCGCACAGAGGTAGGAATCCAGAGCTAATTGATGGCCGTACTCTATAGAAGCCAGAGGCCCTAGTATCTTGCTCTCCTGTGCACAACCCTCTTTCTCACTCACTTCATCACCCAAGATGGCTGCTACGCCTCTCCTTATGGTGTCCATCTTCCAGACAGTAGGAAATAGGATGAGAAAAAAAATCGTTTTGGTTACAATTTAGTCACATGGGCCACACCCAGCTGATGAGAAACCCATAAATGTAGTCTTCATTCTGGGTGGTCATGTGTTCAGCTAAAATTTAGGAATCTAGCACTGTGGGGGAAAGGGAACACTGATCTTAGCAAACAACTGGCAATATCTGTACACATGATTTGGCTTTTTGCCTTGCGTGTGGCTAGAGTCTTTTTTTTTTTTTTCAAAGACACAGATGCAAGTAGGAAATACAATGAATGTTGACTGATACCAAAAGACATGGGCAACATATTTTAAATCATTAGTCAGCTTTTCCACAGTATTTCCCCAAACTTTAGTAATTATTTCTTGATTTTTATTCAGGGATGGGTTTATAAAAGCCATTGGTCGGGCTGATGCTATCCAAACACTGTTTTCTGAAGAAACGTTTGAAGAAAGAATTGACTGTTCTGGGAAATGCATCTTGCCAGGTATTAACCCCTTTTTCAGTAAAGCCCTGCATCCGGTTTTAGTAACATAAAGAAGAGTAGCAGCTTGTTTTAAATAGGGTCTCAAAATAATACTAAAATATAATAGCTACTGTGCATTGAATTTCTACTATTGAATGTCTAAGCTGCTTTACAAACATGTTTTCATCTTGAGTCCTTATGACTGCCCTGTAAAGTATCATTATCTATATGTTACACATTAGAAAGCTCCAGTTTAGGGATGAAATATCTTACCCAAGATTGCTGGACAGGTAAAGGGCAAGCTGGGAATCAAACTTATTCATTCACTTCACTTCTTCCCACTCACATGCTAGAGAGAAACCAGCTGTGGTGTGTTTAGGTTCAAAGGCTGTTGGAAGAACTTTACTAGTCTATTTCATATGGGAGGCAGATAGGGCAAACTGCTGTTTCTAATACCAGAATATACTCTAAATTTACAGACAGTGTGAAACAACACATCTCTAGGCAGAAAAGTGTGTGTGTGTGGGGGGGGATCCTTAGAGATTTCACTGAAGTTTAAATCTTTAATGATTGACAACAAAATCAGTTTGTTAACCATCATCTCCTACATAATGTTCTATGGCTTCATGAAATCATCTGAAGCAAGTTTCACAAATTTTGAGTTCTATATAAAACATAGAGGCTAAAATTTGCATTTTAAAAATGTATACTATGTATATCTGATAGAACTTCTACCTTCTGGCTCTTGGGAGTCAGGAACTAAAGTCAGAGTGAAACCTTATGAAAACAAGCAGAAAATAGTAGAAAGCAATCTGAATAGAGATTCTTGATTTTAGTCCAATCAGAACTATTTATTAATGAGACTTTTAATCCACAAGGTATTTAAAATATTCTGGAAAGACACATTTTACTGAGTTAGACCTGGGTCAGCAAACAATCCAAATGATTGCTTTATAGTTTCTCTTCAGTTAAGCTACATTTCTTTTTTTTTTTTAATTTTTTTTATGTTTATTCATTTTTGAAAGACAGAGAGAGACAGAGAACAAGCAGGGTTGGGGCGGAGAGAGGGGGACACAGAATCTGAAGCAGGCTCCAGGCTCTGAGCCGTCAGCACAGAGCCTGAGGCAGGGCTCGAACTCACAGACCATGAGATCATGACCTGAGCCGAAGTCGGACGCTCAACTGACTGAGCCACCCAAGTGCCCCTACATTTCTTTTTTTGAAGAAAGATTCATATTTCTGATTTCAGATTTTTCCTTCTCAAAGTTGGGAGGGATTGTATTCTGTTTTCACACCCACGTTATTCCTTGGTGATACAGTCCTTGGTTTTGCTGAACTAATAGCTATGACATCCTGTTTTAAAACAGGATGCTTAGTGAGCATGGGCTTAGTGGGCAGAAGAAGCTGTATTTCTTTATTGGATATACTCGTCATGCTGAGTCACCCTCCTCCATTAGAGGCTTCTAGACCGGCCATGCAGAGAGGCTTCCTTCCTCTTGGTGGAGGAAACCATACAAATTCTTCTTCCTCCATCATCCTCCAAGATGGCTGACCATCACCTGCTTTCCCAAGAGTGGTTCGAGATAGTCTGCCTACTATCTAAGGGCTTTCTATTTCTCAGATTTAAAAATGATTTGATTTATTGGTTACAGGTTTGGTGGATGCACACACACATCCAGTCTGGGCTGGTGAAAGAGTTCACGAGTTTGCAATGAAGGTAACTGCAATAAATGATGATAAATCAAAATAAGGCACAATACAGACACGTCTTTTTCTAAAGAGTGGATAGGCTATCAAGCTTTACAACAACATATGTCTACATTTCTTTTTAATGGATATTTTTTACTGACCTGGACTATGAAAATAAATTACAACAAAACTGACTTACAACTGTCCAAATCTTTATACTATGCATAGGGCCAGCAATCTTCAGGTATGATAGTTCTCAAAAAATTTTAGCTGTAGAATCCGTATGTATGTATGTATGTATGTATGTATGTATGTATGTGTGTATGTATGTATGTTTTTTGTTTGTTTGTTTTAGACTCCTCCTTTTAAAACAGAGCTGGGCTGCCTTTTTCTACTAGTTTCTCCTCTCTTTCCCTTCCCCCATTTCACCTCTCCACCCCTACTAGCCTTTGGAGGGGCTCCAGGAAACAGTTTGAAATTCACCATTCATTGGTTCCAACTTGGAAAAATATATTGCTAATCATAAAAAATAAAATAAGTCTTGTATTTTTTTTTCCCTGAAAAATGAGACTTATTAAGAAATATAAGGTGTAGTCTGTGTCACAACTCATTAATTAGCCATGGTCAGCCCTCAAATCCCTGGTTGGAGCCATTTTCACATTGTTTCTTTCTAATAGATTTTATTTTTTAGAGAAGTTTTAGGTTCATGGCAAAATTGAGTGGGAGGTACAAAGATTTCCCATATACATCCTGACCCCATACATGCACAGCCTGCCCCATTATCAACATCCCCCACCAGAGGGGTACCTTTGTTACAATTGATGAGCCTACACTGACGCATCATTATTATGCAGAGTCCATAGTTACTAGTGTTCTCTCATGGCGCTGCATGTTCTATGAGTTTGGACAAATGTGTAATGACACGTAACCACCCTTATAGTATCATACAGAGGGGTTTCACTGCCCTAAAGTTTCTCTGTGCTCTGCCTATTCATCCCTTTCCCCGCCAACCCCTGAGAGCCAATAGTCACTGATCTTTTTACTGTTTCCTTAGTGTTGCCTTTTCCAGAATATCATATAGTTGGAATCATACAGTATGTAGCCTTTTCAGACTGGCTTCTTTCACTTAACAGTATGCATTTAAGGTTCTTCCATCTCTTTTCTTCACATTGGTTTTTAAGTGTACATCCTAACAGCTAAGAAATTTCTTCAGATATTGTGTACCTTCTTCAACACATAAGAGCTGTTTTTGTTTTGTTTCAGTTTTGCTTTTGAGAGAGAGAGAGAGACAGACAGACAGACAGACAGAACCAGCAGGGAAGGAGCAGAGAGAGAGGGGGACAGAGGATCCAAAGCAGGCTCTGGGCTGACAGCAGTGAGCCTGATGCAGGGATTGAACTCACAAACCGTGAGATCATGACCTGAACCGAAGTTGGACGCCTAACCGACTGAGCCACCCAGGCGCCCCACACACTAGAGCTGTTTTTAAGACTTCTTTATTAAATCACAGAATTTCAGAGCCAAAAAAACAATCCTAGAGATTTGCAATCCAAACATCTCATTACATAGATGGGGAACGTGAGGCCCAGAAAAGGGATGGCTGTTGAGTGAGTTCACCAGCTCGCCATGGCAGAACCCAGACGAAAAACTCTGACAGGGGGATCCCAGGTTGGCATACTTTGTTTGCACCACACTTCTTGCTGCCTAGAGTAACTGGAGCCCCGTGGGATCCCAGGAAGAGCTTCTCTGCTTGAGTCACAGAGGTCAGGCCCCAAACTCTAGTGGCCAGATACTGAGAGGTGGAACCCCCCCTGGGTCTCTTTAGTAGATGTTTGGAATAGCTGCAGTGGGGTTCCCAAATTGTCTAAGCTTTGTTTTCTCATCCATAGGTGCTACGGATAGACAGAGTCTTAGCTGGCACACATTGGGGCCAACTGGGTTATTAAAATACTGAAATACTCGTGGGCTGGTTGGTAAATTGTTGCTGCTGCCTGAGATTGGAAGTGCTCCCCACCACATCTCCCATTTCTGCCACCCCAGTCCTTCCTGAGGTACCCATGTTCCTTCGGCCCCCCCATCACCCTGGCAGAGTAGGGGCTTCCACGGCTATGTGTCCCAGCATCCTTTCCCATCTGCTGGTGTCCCTGACATGTCAGTTGTTAAATCATTTTGAATATCACCCCTGGAGGTAGGCTCTGTGGACCTGCCTGCAACCTCGTGCCTGTGCCCGGCCTAAGGGTGTGCCCTGTGTTCAGTTGGCAGGAGCCACGTACATGGAAATTCACCAGGCGGGAGGAGGCATCAACTTCACTGTGGAGCACACGCGCCAAGCCTCGGAGGAGGAGTTATTCTGCTCCTTTCAGCAGCGGTTGCAGTGCATGATGAGGGCGGGGACCACACTGGTGGAGTGCAAGAGCGGATACGGCCTCAACCTGGAGACGGAGCTCAAGATGCTGCGTGTGATTGAGCGCGCTCGGCGCCAGGGGCCCATCGGCATCTCGGCCACTTACTGCGGGGCTCACTCAGTGCCAAAGTAACCTCAACCTGGGGCACCCAGCTTTGATTTGGGGCATTGACAACAGAGAAGGAAGGGGGCAGGTGGTGCCTAAGTGGGGATACATTCTCCTGGGAGTGGAGGTGAATCCACGCTTTAGTTCTTGCAGAAGAGTCCGGTAGAAGCCATTAGAGAGGTGTTCTGATTCTAATAGACATCTCATGCTGGTGGGTTTAGGAAGGCGATCCCCACCGGACCTATCAGTTTGCTAGTCCCTTAATGATGAAGGAGGAAGAGATGTTCAAAACTCTTTCGGTTAACAAAAAGCAATGCCCCCCCCCCCATAGATCCTTTAAAATGACAGATGCTACTTTAAATAGTTGCCCGTGACAGCATAATCACACATTAGAGATTCAGAGAAACACTCTGTAGGAGATAGATCACATCTGTAAGGCAAGAAGACTCAGAATGGTTTTTAATTTTGTTCATCTGTTTACTTGTTTAGCACCAAACATGTTTGTTTTCTTGTTGTAAGTGTTTTTCTAGCTTTCCCTTTATCCACAAAGTTTCTCCTATATGGCTTTACTGTAGAGAATTATGTCCCTTTCTGCCTTTGTACTTTATCTGTCCTGAAATTTCTAGACCCAAAAGCCCGCAGTTCTAGAACTAAAAGGTCCAAAGAAATCCAGAACTTAACAATTAACAGGGCAAAGTCTTAGTGCAGTTTTGAGTTTTGATAATGTAAATACATAAGTGCCACAAGCTTACTGAAATTCTTTGAAAGTTTAATAATTTATATATTTTTACATTTATTCACTTTTGTGTATTTGAAAAATAAGTTCAATGTGAATTTTTGGTTTATCATGTTTAATCAGAGAAAATTTAAAAATTAACATTAAATTTATTATTTAAAATTCACAGAGCTAATTAAGTTGAAACATAAATACTTAATATTTCCAATGATGTTTTTGTATGTGTATAGCATTTCTACTTCTGAGATTATTATTAAAGCTTAAAACTGCACTAAGACTTTTGGGACATCTGTCTACAGAAAATGGATTTTTTATTTTTCCCCAAATGGAACATAAGGTGGATGAAAGGCAGTGTAACATGGTAGAGAAGTCTCAGGCTTTGGAGCCATACCAGACCTGGGTTTGAATCCAGCTTGGCTACTTTCCCACTGGGTGATTTTGAGGGCATCACTTAGCTCTTTTGAACATTGGTAAAGCAGTGAGAGAACACACTCTCTATATGATTGTCTTGAGAATTGGAAACAGTATATGTAAGTGCCTGTCTCCTCATGGTCCACCTCTGTCTTCCTACCAAAACGGTTTTTGTGGAAAAGAGACTTTTATGTTCCAAATATAGAGCTAAATTTTTTTTAAATGTTTTTTATTCACTTTTGAGAGACAGAGAGTGAGCAGGGGAGGGGCAGAGAGAGAGGGAGACACAGAATCTGAATCAGGCTCCAGGCTCTGAGCTGTCAGCACAGAGCCCGATAAGGGGCTTGAACCCACAGACTGTGAGATGATGACCTGAGCCAAAGTCGGACACTTAACCAACTAAGCCACCCAGGTGCCCCATATAGTGCTAAAGTTTTACAGAATGTTCTCTATCTGCTAATGAGTCTCTGAGGGCTACATCTTGATCCCCAAAGATACATACAGCCTGAGCCTCAGAGTATGCCAAATGACGGCTAAATTGCATGTCCAAAGTTGTGTAGCCAGCAAATAGTAGAGCCCTGTGTCCGTCTGACTTCAGAAGCCCAGCCCTGTCTAATACATAACTATTTCAGAATCTTAGAATTTCAGGGCCTCTCATGATCCTCTTTCCTCATGGTTCCAAATGGTGAGATAGGAAGCCTTAGGCTGATGCTTCTAGAAATAGCGTGGAAGAAGAAAATGGCAGAGTGATTGCTAGGGCCCAGGTAGGGGGCCCTGCAGTTGGTTGTCAGAGAAGCATCCAGGATGCTCTCTAAGTGTCTTTGAAAAGAGTGTTTAGTTTCTCAGGCAGGGAGCCTTGCTGGCATTCTCAAAGGCAACATGGCTGAACCAGAATGGATGAGCCATTTGAGTCTCTGTGTCCAGGGTCTGTGTGTACAGAAATCTTGTCAATATCCCTGCTATAGCCCAATTGTTAAGACTCCTGAGTTATTGCTTTAATTATTTCTCTATCTTAGGGTCATTTGCCTACAGTTTGTCAGGTTCTTCAAGTGCCAGAAAAGCCTTTCTTCAATTAAAAAAATTGTTTTTCCCATGTAACCTCATTTTCTTCCCTCAGAGGAAAGACTGCTACAGAAGCTGCTGATGAAATCATCAATAACCACCTCCCAAAGCTGAAGGAGCTTGGCAGCCGTGGGGAAATACACGTGGACAATATAGATGTGTTCTGTGAGAAAGGCGTCTTTGATCTCAATTCCACCAGAAGGATTCTTCAAAGTGGAAAAGATCTAGGATTACAGATTAACTTTCATGGGGATGAACTCCATCCTATGAAGGCTGCTGAGGTGTGGTTGACCTTTGGCTTTTCCTTTGTCAAGACTCGTGCGGTGGAAAACTTCCTTAGTTTGTTCAGAGTTAGGAATAGCCTTTCGAAAAGATAGAGAATGGGAGAACTCGTTTGAACAATGCGAGGGCTGGTCGGGTTGAGACTTGGAATCGCTGACCTCTATTAGAAATTTACTTTTTTGCTGGCCATTTACTTTTATTATCACCTGCTGGTGGTATTAGTAGGAAGAGAAGTACCTTTGTGATCTTGTTTATCAAATTCAGACATAGCTTGGTTGGAACACAAAGCTACACTGGCAGAGTCTACTAAGTTCACATGTGGCTTCCAGGGGTTTTCTGTGGCAGCCTCCAGGTGAATGTTGGTGGAGTGCCCCATTAGTAGTCACTGGATGATTTTCTGATCTGCATGTCTTGCTCAGATTCATTTATTCATGCTTTTCACAAATACTTGAGTGTGTGCCAGGCACTGTCCTAGACATTGAGAATTCAGCAGTGAATAAAACAGACAAAATTCCCTCAGTTGTGAATCTAGATGTCACTCCTCTAAACCCTGGAGCAAAATAAATAACTGCCTTTGGGGCAAAAATACAGATGTGGATACTCCACATGTGTCTCAATGATAGCACATGTAATGTGATCCCTTGATATCACTTCCAAATCTTGTCCCGTGTTTCCAGCCCAGTGGATGACCCCATTTACCTATGTATTGCCTAAGCCAAAAACTTGGACATCACTTGGTCTCCTCCCCACCTTACCTGTCACATTTCAACCAATCTGCGAGAGCTCCCAGTTTATTTCCTGAACATCTCTCGGTTTACTTCTCTTCACCCTACTGCCTAGTTCAAACCACCATCAGCTCTCAGCTCCTGCAACAGCTTTTCTCCTTGCATCCACACTTCCTGCACTTCAATTCATTCCTTTAATCCATTCCCTACAGTGCATCGTATTTTCCTCTCTGTTGCTGAAAACCCCTGCAAGGCTCACCAGTGCTGGCAGGATGAATCCCAAACTCAGCACATGTAGACTTACCAGATCCAGCTCTCGCTCACCTCCCATAATCCTCTTTCTCTGCCCTCTTTACCATGAGCCAACCACAGTAAATAGTTTTAGTATACCTAATACCCCATGCCTCTGGATATGCTTTCTCTAATCTGAGTGTCCCTTCTCTGGCTCACTCTAACTCCCCTCCATGTTTCATCTTAGCTACCACTTCTCTGGGATCCTTCCCAGAGCTCTCCAAGAATGGGTTATAGTCCCTCCCTATGCTTGTCCCACTGTGTTCAAATTGCCTCTGTGATCCCTACTGGACCGTAAACACGCTGAGGACTGTACCCACACTTTCACAGCCCTATCCCTGGGGGTTAGCACAATACCTGGCATACAGATGGCCTTTAGAGAGTAAATATTTGTTGAATGTTGAATGAATGTGAACTAGGTGGTCAACAAGATACTCTTGGTCATAGAGAGTGACTGGCCAGTTAAATCAATAGAGGTCAGTATCCAGGATGAACAAATCAAGTTTGGAAAAGTGAAGGTGATTCCAAGGTTGGAAAGAAACTCCCCCGGGGGAGCAAATTCTGTCTATGGAACATTGGACTCTCCAGAAGCCCAAACCAAAAGGCTATTAGACCTGAGCTCCTACTGATGTGGGGCCGGCTCTTTCCTGCCCTGGTGTGGGCATCACTGCCTCCCTGGGCCATGGTGTAATGTCAAAAATTAGTCTACTTTCCTTGCCTTGGAGTGCTTACCATATCACCTTTCAGACTGGGGCAGTGTGTATGTGTGTGTGTGTGTGGGGGGGGGGTATGTCAGCCCAAGAAGAAACCCACTTAAATGCCATGTTCTCATTATTACTATAAGATTACCTCCTCTTGGTATTCCTCTGACAATCAAGCCCAGACTTTTCACCTGGAGAGACATCAAGCTCAAGTAGATATTCTCGAATTATACATACAATTCCATTTTTAAAGTTTGTTTTCTTAATTGATCTCTTTTCACTGAGTCAATGCAATCCAATATACCTTTATGGTGTTTTTATGATGCTAGAAGAATCAGATTTTATTACCAATGTCTCTCAATGTTCTATTCTGATCCATAAGATTCATGAAGTTTTCTTTTTTAGCAAATGCCTGAAGTATATCAGTAAGCCCTTATATTTAAGAATAGTTTTTAAAGTAGCACACTAGCTCATTTTCAAGTGAATGTCCTTGACAAAGCCTTAACCCATTTGGGGGCTTCTGTTTTCAAGAGGCAGTTGCCAAGAAATTTTCATAATAGAGTGCTGTTTATTTTTGCAGGGAAAACAATGTTCTGGCACTTTGTTGATTATTGTTGTTGGTGAAACCTTTCTCTCTCTGCCCATTCTGCTTAGCTGGGAGCTGAGCTGGGAGCTCAGGCGATCAGTCACCTGGAAGAAGTGAGCGATGAAGGCATCGCTGCCATGGCAACGGCCAGGAGCTCCGCTGTCCTCCTGCCCACCACCGCCTACATGCTGAGGTGAGCTGCCCGTGCAAGCTGTGAGGATGCAGACCGAGATGCCTAAATAGTATTTCATTGTCCTTCCAAATTCCTGAAAAATGCAGATCAGGAAAACTGAGCCCATGGGAGATGCCAATTCTGGAGTCATGTACAGAGATGCATTATTCTGAGGAAAGAGCTTGGACCCAAATGGCGTTTGAGTGGTGGGATTATTGGGAAGAGTGGAGCTTTCTCATTCTTTTTTTCCCTCCTTTTTGGGATTTTCCAATTAAAAATCATGCATCACTTTTATCATTAGAAAACAATGTAATGGACTTTCTACTTAAAAAAAACATGCATAAGATGTTAGAGATATTTAGCAATATTCAGAATCTGAAGGAGCTGTTTTCTAAGAGGATGCAAGTAGGTACCACAATCTTCACAAATCCCGGAGGTGGGAGGAAAGAAGAGATGTCTAAGTATTTTTTGTGAAATCTTCCCAGGAATTTTGCTGTTTGCCCTCTATGGACTGAATGCACCTAGCCCATAGTTGATCTTCATAACTGCCGTTTCGGACATTGGACCATGTCTGGAGGCAGTTTGGGTTGTCATGACTAGGGGGCGCTGCTGGCATCTAGTGAGTAGAGGCCAGGGATGCACCTAAACATCCCCACAGTGCACGGAGCAGCCTCCCACCACAGAAAGTTGTCCTGCCCAAGAATTATCCAGCCACAATATGAACTGTGCCGGGATTGGGACACTCGGCCTTAGCGATTGAAAAGCCAGGCTTTGAGTAACCTTTATAAGAGAGAAGAAAGGAATATTGCAGTGCTTTTCTCAAATACAGTATGATTTATACACATATGTATAATATTATACATTTCTCTTATTATTACTATTCTCTTAATGTAAAGAGTAGACATAATGTAGATTACGACCAAGAAATATCAATCAGTAACCGTCCTTGGTATCTTGGCATTTACAGCAAGTCTCGGCAATCATCAACCGAAGTCATCAATCAATACTTACTCTGGTTAATTTTCCATCAACCAAGGAACACTTTTAACTCACTTTGAATCTCTTAAGATGGAGCGAAACTCTGACACTTGAAGTATGAAGGGCAGCTCAGCAATAAATGTCAGAACTTTGTCCTGCTGCCAGAGGGGGCTGCCATCTGTGGTCACCGCAAGATGGGTTGGTCACGCAGTTTGGACAACAGGAAGAATCACAGACAAGGCCACACTTTTCTCTCTGGCTTCTCTGTTCTGGAATTTTTCTGATCTCTCCAACAGGAGCAATTTGCAGGGCTCCCTGTCATGCCCTGAATTCTCCCTCCTTTTTTTTCCTCTCTATATGCTTATTTATTTTGAGAGAGAGAGAGAGAGAGAGCACAAGTGGGGGAGGAGGGTGGAGAGAGAGGGGGATGCCATAATTCTCTCTCTTTTTTTCTCTCCAAATGTTTGTTTATTTTTGAGAGAG
Organism: Prionailurus bengalensis; assembly: GCF_016509475.1. NCBI lineage: Eukaryota > Metazoa > Chordata > Mammalia > Carnivora > Felidae > Prionailurus > Prionailurus bengalensis. The sequence continues at coordinate 117,085,336 of NC_057358.1, forward strand.
AGGGAGGGGGTGGGGAGAGGATGTGCACAAGCAGGATAGGGGCAGAGAGAGATGGGGACAGAGGATCTGAAGTGGGCTCTGTGCTGACAGCAGAGAGCTTGATGTGAGGCTTGAACTCATAAGCCATGAGATCACGAACTGAACCGAGGTCAGACGCTCAACCAACTGAGCCACCCCGGTGCCCCTGCCCTGAATTCTCTTGACTCTCATTTCCAGAGTAACAGTTGCCTTACGCTACTCAAGGACTTGCTGTAATCATTATTTTATGCATCTTTGTGTGTACTGTTTAAATTTATTCCGGATACATTCACCTTAGTTTTTCTGGCACTCCCTTGAGACTTCTACAGCCTCACTTTTTCTTTTTCTTTTTTCTTTTTTTACCTCCTGAAGTATTTCTGGAAGGGGAGGGGAGGCCATCAGAATGAACCGTGGAGAAATTTTAAGCTCTACCTTTCCTCACCCTTATCTCTGCTTCACCCACCTCCTCTCATATATTATCCTAGTTGAGGAACATTATCTCAGGTCATCCTGCAAATTGTCAGTCATAGACTGTGAATGTTTCAAGGACCTCAGTCTTGGCCTGTAAAACCTGTAGACTCTCAGCACAACCGATTTTATCTGTCTTCCTCCCCCCGACACTGTGAGCCTGAGTAAACACTAGCGTAGAGTCTGATAGCTCAAGACTGCATCCCTAGGATGACCCATGCCCCTTATAGTGCTGCCTGAGAAAGCCCAACCTGACAGGGGAATTAAGTGTTTGTTCCAACAAAACCAGGCGACAGGCAGCTGGACCCCTGGACTTCCTCTTAGAGCAGTAATTTTACAAGGCTTGCAATTGTAAATTCTTTCTCTGCTCCTTTTTTTTGTTTTAATTAAAAAAATTTTTTTTAAATCTTTATTTTTGAGAGAGAGAGAGAGGGAGACAGAGCAGCAGGGAGGAACAGAGAGAGAGGGAGACACAGAAACCAAAGCAGGCTCCAGGCTCCGAGCTGTCAGTACAGAGCCCGATGTGGGGCTCAAACTCACCAACCGTGAGATCATGACTTGAGCCGAAGTCGGACGCTCAACTGACTGAGCCATGCAGGTGCCTGCTCCTTTGAGATATAAATCTTCCACCACCCAAGCAGGATTGTCTCCTCAAGGACCTTAGAGCCCTCTTTTCAAAAGGCAAACATTCAAGAAGACAACTCTGTCCCTAGTTCCCAGCCTGGTGGGTACACTGCACCAGCTTACGCCCCTCCCTCTTTTTGTAAAGGTAGTGAAGTTTGTTTCTCCTCCAGAGAACAAACCAGTGCCAGTGAACAAACGCAGATCATACTGGCCCATCTCTTGTGCTTTTAGAAAATTTTCACTTCCCTGGCTCTACTCAACTCCCTCTGCCCCTTTTTCCTCCTGATCTCCTCGTTCTTTCTTAAAACACCCAGTTAGCACTGCACAGATCAAAACAGTCCAGTCTACATGGGACTCCTTTCCCTTCTGCAATCGTTACTGCTGAATACAGTTTGTCTTCAGCATTTTAACTAGTGTTTGGCTCGGTTTATCTCTGACATAACTTTTGAGTCATGTCCTAAAGAATAAATAATATTGTGCCAAGGAGGTCAGGGAGACATGTACCCTAGGAAGAAGCACAAATATTTTACATATTAGATTCTTGGGCCTTCAGTATTTTTTTTTTATTTAAAAAAAATTTTTTTTTCAACGTTTTTATTTATTTTGGGGACAGAGAGAGACAGAGTATGAACGTGGGAGGGGCAGAGAAAGAGGGAGACACAGAATCGGAAACAGGCTCCAGGCTCTGAGCCATCAGCCCAGAGCTGACGCTGGGCTCGAACTCACAGAGGGCGAGATCGTGACCTGGCAAAAGTCGGACGCTCAACCGACTGCGCCACCCAGGCGCCCCGGGCCTTCAGGATTTTAAAGGGCCACAAAAAATGTTCGAGACCCTTCCCCCCACCCCCTGCACAAGGAGGGAGAGAAATATGAATAAAAAATTGCGAAATTGAAGTTAATAGAAATAACATTTTTTAAAAACTTCATTGTTTATATTTGGGAGTCAAAAAAAAGTTTGTCACATTTGAAAAAATTTAAGTTGTATTTTTCTTCCTTAGCAGGAATCCCTGGATGTATATAAAGATTGCCAAAATAGGGGCACCTGGGTGGCTCAGTTTAAGTGCCGCCTCTTGATCTCAGCTCAGGTCACGATCTCAGGGGTTCGTGAATTCGATCCCCATATAGCGGCTCTGTGCTAACAGCGTGGAGGCTGATTGGGATTCTCTCTCTTTGCCCCTCCCCTGCTTGCATGCATGTGTGCTCCCTCTCTCTCTCTTTCTCTCTCTCTCTCTCTAAGTGAATAAATAAACATTTAAAAAATTGCCAAAATGAACACTCCCAAATTAAAGAAGTTAATCATAGCCAAGTCATTTCAAAAGCAGAATGATAAAAGTCAGAAGTCCTAGGCTTCCACATCACCATTAATCACTTAACCTTGAGTTTCTGTTTCTTCTTCCAGAACACAAAGGGGTTGGATATCTTAAGTCTGCTTCCATTCTGAACATCTAGTCTGCAGAAGCTCCACTTCCAGAGACTGACATCTTTTTTTTTTTTTTTTTCCCCCTTGTCTTAGACTGAAGCAACCTCGGGCTAGGAAGATGTTAGATGAAGGGGTAATCGTTGCTCTGGGCAGTGATTTCAACCCTAACGCATATTGCCTTTCAATGGTAATTATTTTTAATGTGCCTTTCTGAGCAGAGAATCAGTCTTCCACCAAGTGTATAAATAATTTAAAACTAGTTCACTAACTGCTAAAATGTTCCAAAGATCTAAAAAATATTTTCCTGTGAAACAAGAAAAAAAGTGTAGACGACAGAATCATTGGATATTTCTGCCCCACATGAATGCCTCCAGGCATAGAGAGGGGAGAGAAAGTTCTACCTGCATAATTTTTTGATTCCGCCTTGGGCGTTGTGGTTTGACAATAGCTTATTCCTGTCTTGGAGGTTAGCACAAGCTCAAAGAAGTTTTAGTGAGTGAGTGTGGAGGGGAGCTTAGTGGTCTTGAAAAGTTGTGAATAATACTCCATACGTGGCAGAGGTGGGGGTGGGAAATCTGTATTAATAAAGGGATCTTCTCCAAAGCATAAGAATCTTTACATGTGAATTATAACTCTTCTCATACTAGTTTAGCCAGTTCCTCCTATATATTTAATTTCCATTATTGGTTGTGCTGCGTTGAGAAATGTCCAGGTAGAAGTTGCCATTTTGTTACTTTCCTCTAACACTGTTCTTTCTTGCCTTAGCCAATGGTCATGCATCTGGCCTGTGTGAACATGAGAATGTCCATGCCTGAGGCCTTGGCGGCTGCCACTATCAATGCAGCTTATGCGCTGGGAAAATCTCACACACATGGATCTCTGGAAGTTGGTAAGCAGGGAGATCTCATTATCATCAATTCATCCAGGTGAGTGCTCTCCCTACTGAACTAGTTTCTTTTATGCCCGTTGTAATATATAGACTGGGATTAAATGCCTTTTCTGCTAATTATTAGCATCAGGCTCTGTGTAGGCTCGGATGCCCCCCAATCTCCTTTATCATCATTCCTTTCTAACCAGAAAGTCTGCCTACAGATCCTAAACCGCACAGAGGAGACCAGATTGTCCAGTGTTTTCATCTGTCTTACATCTTTCATAGATCTTCAGGTTTTTGTTCTGTTGACCTGGACTTGGGACTTGTGCCCCCCAGCACAAGTTTTTCTGCTGGAGTTCTGACCAATGCTTGTGCTGGGCACGCATGTCCCAACTCTGGCTCGTCACCCTGGTTCTGATTCATTACCTCTCTGGCGTCTTCTCGCTCCTACCAGATCCCCAAAGGCTTAAGTTTTCCTGCCCCTGGTTACTCACCCACAGCCTGCTGCTAATTGAGCCCCCAGTGTGACAACTGAGTCTTACTTTTCTGTCTGAAAGTTGTTAATCCTATGGCTCCTTGACCCTAGCCAGCCTATTGCAGTCCTTGGACTTCGTGTTTGACAGAAGAACAAGGCTCTGTAATTCTACTCCTCACTCTCTCTATTGAAAATGATACTGATGTTACTTTTTGTACATCACTTAATAGGATCAAGTATGTTAAGATCGAATACTTAAATAACATCATTAAACCGTATTTAAGTCGTAGACCAGTTATCATGTAATCTATTTTTTTAAAAGCCCAAATATCAATGACAAAGTATGAAGAAATTTTGAGAGAATGTATTTTTAAATTAGCATTTATTGACAAAGGGATAATTTTGGCTTGTATACATTAAAGTACGTTTGATTTCTTTCTAGATGGGAGCATTTGATTTACCAGTTTGGAGGCCATCACGAATTAATTGAATATGTTATAGCTAAAGGAAAAGTCATCTACAAAAAATGAAAGATCTGAAAGGAAAGAGAAGACTCTTGGACTGGATAAGTCAATGCAGTTGTAGTAAAAGTTAAAATACCATAGTAATTTACCAGGGTGATGTCAGATATATTTCAGTGCTTTGTTAATCCACTTGAAAAAACCAAGAGATAAATTTATTTTCTTTTAACATGTGTACCTGGACATATAAATAGGTAAATCAATTGGATCATAATCTTATAACATTAAATCATCTCCCAGAGATTTGTTACAAATATTTTGAAGATTAATATGATGGAGTATCACCAAAATGCCTTTGTGGGGAAAGCAGATTGGCAATTAGGTAGACATGGCTTGGAAATCCCATTTTATTTCTGCTTTTCAAGTTTCAGTTTTTAAACTACATTTAGTGAAAATTAGGGGATGGTGAGAAATCCAAGTGATATGCCCCAAACTAAGCACGTGTAGCCTTCTATAATAGGCTAGTCCTGGGGCGCCTGGGTGGCTCAGTCGGTTGAGCATCCGACTTCGGCTCAGGTCATGATCTCGCAGTCCGTGAGTTCGATCCCTGCGTCGGGCTCTGTGCTGACCGCTCAGAGCCTGGAGCCTGTTTCAGATTCTGTGTCTCCCTCTCTCTCTGACCCTCCCCCGTTCATGCTCTGTCTCTCTCTGTCTCAAAAAAAAAATAAACGTTAAAAAAAATTAAAAAAAAAATAGGCTAGTCCTTTCCCTACATAGTTTGTCTTTACAGATGTTCTTTGAATGAATTAGTGTCTCCTATGGGAGGGTGTCCCTGTATTTCTAATTTCTTCTCAATTCTAACAATAGAGCTGCACAACAGATTTCAAGGCTTGTCATTTTATACATGGGTACAGGGGCCTTCCTCAAAAGGATGCATTTTGACCAAATCCATTAATGTGATTTTTAAAAGTCATTTTTAAGTTTTTCATTGTTCACATTACAAATGTGTAACAAAATTTTTGTAGCTCTCCATAAATTTTGTAGTCACTATTATTGTTGTTTCCAGCCCTGGAAGTAGATCAGTGGTATTATCTATTGCAGCTATTTGGGAGATGAACAAATTACATAATTACACATAAAGAAATAGTGGATGACTATATAAATCGGTGTTTCTAAAGCCCTATGAGTTTACTTGAAATATTTTAATTTTTTAATTTATTTTAATTTTTTTTTTTATTTTAGAGAGAGTGCACCAGTGCGCATGAACTGGAGTGGGGCGGGGGGGGGGGGGGTGGAGGAGGAGAGAGAGAATCTCAAGCAGGCTGAGATTCAAGCACCCCTCGAGCACGGGCTCAGTGTGGAGTCTGACACAGGCTCCATCCCACAACCCTGAGATCATGGCTTGAGTTGAAATCAAGAGCCAAATGCTCAACCGACTGAGCCACCCAGGTGCCCCAACTTGAAATCTTTTTAAATGTTTGATCATCCTTATAATCACAACTGCATTATTAAACTTTGCCCTATTTATGAATAAATGATTTGAGAAGTAAATGTTAACCAAATTATCACCCATTTCAGGTTAATAAAGCCTGAATCGATGAGGCTTTACTGTATTCCATATATATTGAACCAAAATACCCCTTGTTTGGAGGTTATGGGTAACATTGTACATTACTGTCACTACCTGATAGCATGGGGTCTTTGGAGCATTGTCCTTCATATGCTTGGTGAAGGAGTTTGAGGAGGTGCGGGAGATGGATGGTTGCTGTGGGTGATGCCTCCCCAATGACCAAGCACTTGCTCAGCAGTCGGAGTTTGGGATGCAGGCCATAGATATAAAGGCCAAAACTAAAGACTAGGTGTGTTTAGCACAGAAGTATATCTTTACGCCTATGGAATAAGAAGGAGAAGTGCACCCTATTTTCCCTCTAGGAGGCATTCACTTTAAACAAATAGCATTAATGTCTTTTTAAAATGAAAGAGAAGAGGATACCTACCCAGAACCGCCTTAGTCCTCCCAGGCCAGTGTCCTGTAAGCCCTAGCAACTTGGGATCCTGCTAGAAATGAGAACTTTGGCTTCCCTCCAGACCTGCTGAATCAGGATCTGTGTCTTAACCAGCCCCCAGGTTATTTGTACGGTAATTAAGTTCTGAAAAGTACTGCAGTCTAGACCCCTAGCGACACTGGCTTTCACACTGTGCCTCAAAACACAGTTTGCTTTTGCTGTTCCAGGCCTTGCATCACTGTTCCCCCTGCCTGGACTGCTTTCCCTCACTTCTCTATGTGGTAAATCTAGTCCCTCCACACCCCCACCATGCACCCATCCTCCATGATAGATTTAATAGCATTGTGGTTTTAACTGTCTTTCCCCTTAGAATGTTAAGTTAACAGAGGGCAGGGACCTCATCGTGCCCCAGGATCTAGTATGGTGACTGGTTCATAGCAGGTGATCAAGAAATGAATTAATGAACGGCTACACAAACATACTGATAGTCACAGTGAAAGTGACTTATTAAAACATACTAAGTAGACCACTCCAGGAAGGCAGTGATAAGGAAAATGTTCTGTGAATTGGAAAGAACATATGAATTCCTTAAGTTAATGCCAAAGAATGATACTCATGGAGGAGTAAATTGTAAAAGTAAACCCAAAGAAACAGTTCCATGGTTGGGTGGGGAGCTGGGCTGCCATGTTTACCTTTGGGGGTTGGAAGGATGTTGATGAGAAAGAAAGGCTCCAAGACGGAACATTATGAAGTGTTCAGAAGATAGGTGACGAGCTCTCATAGAGCAGAGGGCTCGTGGGGAGCTAGGGCTGGCTCAGATTTCACAGGGCTTTGAATGTCACCTTCACTAGGAGGAACCTCATTCTTAAAGTCAGGAAAAGCCCCTGAGAATCTTTGAACAAGTTAGGACCAGGACAAGAATATTATAGAAAAAATTAATCTGGTTTTAGTGTACATAGTAGGCACTCAAACATTTGTTGTATGCGTGGACTCTGGCAAGACACCTTGAACAAGTCCTTTTGGTGGATAGAGTAGGAGGTATCGGGGCTAGAAGTGGAAAGCTCTTGCAGTGGCACAGTAAGATGTCAAGATGCCTGCTCTGTGCTCCACACTGGGCTAGACCAATGTTTCTTTTCTCAGCCTTTTAAAACTATCAGGCCACCCCCCAAAATTAGATTTCTCCCTAAGGAGTAAGATTTCATCAGGGCTGAGCTTGGAAGACCATAAACCATCACAATATATAAGTTCTTTTGCATCTCAAGAACCAATTTTTGCCTCATCGTGCACAATTTCACCCCCACTGAATTGAGGGTGCACACACCAAATGCTGTGGGAGACAGGAGACAACATGGTATGCTGGAGGGAACACACATCTGGGACTTAACATCTGGGCTTTGATTTCTTCTTGAACTCTTCATCTGTAGAGGTTGGATTCCCTCCATCTCTGAAATTCTGATTCTAGACTGGGCCCTGCCTTCAGGGAATTTACAACCCAATTAGGGCAGTAAGACTGACATTAAAGAGTAGAATCAAAGCCAAAGGGTATTAAGAGCTGATTCTTCTAAAAGGAACTCGTGAAACACAATACTTTTAAAATTTAAACTGGTTTTGCCAGATATCCCCCCTACCCCCAAAGCATGAGCATCTGGGTCTTTATTACAGTAAGCAGTAAAAGGATAAATTCAATGCCAGCCCCTGAGAGAGATTTTTTTCTGATGGGAAGTTATTCTGAAATATGAAGGCACATGTTTTCCAAGTGATTCTACTGCAGCTACTGCAGGAATCAAGAGCCTGGCACCCAACTGGTAGAAACCAGCAATGAGCCATCCGTGCTTGCTTACACATCCTCCACATCTGAGGTGTTCTGTGCTGGTAGAGTTTTGCTTCCCCTACCATACATTAGCATGAGTTCTCATGCTCTCAATGACCTAGCATCTACTTACTTCCTAACCTTTCCATCTTGCTGCTTGCACAGTGCTATTGTTTGTTTAATCCTCTGGCCACTGCCTACCTAAAGCTATAAGCTGTGAGGGCAAAGACCAGGGCCATCTTGGTCACCCTTTGTTCAATGATTGAAATTGACCAAACGTAGAATTGGTTTCTTGGCATAAATGTCTTCTGACGTTGATGTTCAGCTTACATTTCTTCTTTTTCCTCCCTTCTCCCTCTGACTGCCATCACTCAAAACATAGTTCAGTTACCTCTTCCAGGAAGCCTCCCTGATGATCCAAAGGTGTTGTGGTTGTTGTACTTTCCTCTAGGAAACACACTTGGCACATTAATTGGCCGTTCATGTCCCCAACTAGATGGAAAGTCTTCGAATAAAGGACTACATGTGATATTGATGTACCTTAGCCCCAGTACAGCACCTCAGAAATAGTAGCTGAGGTAGGGAAGATGCTAACAGCTATAGATTTCAAGATCGGATGAAAATTGGCTTATAAAATAAGGAAGTATATTAGATCACCTTTGGAAATTCACCTGAAGGACAGGCTTCAGGACTGCTTTTTCCAGCAGCTCCTTAACGTTGAAGACCCAGATTCCTTCCTTCCCTCTCTGCTATGTCATCCCGTGTTGGCGTTACCCCAAGGCCAGATTCCCCAGTGGGTTGGACTGGCTGTCAACAGCCCTAGGTGTTCTATGCTTCCTCCTCATTTAAGTCAAATAGGTGGATGAGAAAGCCTGACTGCTGTAGCTCTCAGGAGAGAATGCTTTCTCAAGGCCCCCAATAAAACTTGTCTCTGTCTCATTGGCCCAAATGCAACCTCAGCCATTTCTTGAACTAATCACCAAGCAAAGGAAATGTGGTATCTTGTGGACTCACCAGGCCTATGCTGTACTCTGAAACACATTTCTTCCAACTCTTTTTCTGGCTTTGTTTTTTGGGTATATTTTTAACATTTACATTTAATAAATTAATATCTTCAACCAAAGTAACACCCCAAATGCAAAATGATGCTATTCATAATTAGAAGGTTTAATCAAAATATAATAATCCAGTAACCAGATCCAGAAATGAGACTCAAGTTTAAAGTAGTAATGAAAAGTGTCTTGAATTGTTCAGGTTATGTTTTTGATTTCATGTATAGTGGTAAATTGTTACAGTAATGTTCTGCAAATCACATGCCCATTCCATTGACTATTATTCTTCCAGATTGACTTGGGCTTGAGAATGTGACTTGCTTTGGCTGAAAGGACACTAGCAAGTATGGCAAAGTAGAGGCATAAAAGCCCTGAGGCTTTGGGGCTTGCCCTCTGGCTGCCCTGAGACGACAGGTGAAGCAGCTCAGATGACCTGCTGGGGATGAAGTCACAGTACCATTAACTCTTGCTGCTACTCAGGGAGAAAGAGAAAGGACAAGGAATCAATTACACTTTCTAAAGACACTTTGTTAACAATCATTGAGGAAATCTTTCAGAAACTCGATTAACTGCAGTTAGAATAGGCTTTCCCCAAAGAGGTGCTAAACTTTGTTATAAAAATCTAAGAATATAGTGACAACATAAGACAATTGAGACTGAGTTTATTCTGTGTTTACCTTGTACTCTCTTGGAGGCATGTGATAATCAGTTTCTAACAGAGCTGTATCAAAAACTCCATAATAAAGTGCCCCAGCAGACGAAAGTGGCTCGTGGGAATCCAGCCCTCTCCAAACTGGAGTGAAGAGCCGTCATCAGACTGCTGGGTATACTGGCTCCACTGCAGTTAGTGGCTAAGAATGAATAAACCTTACTCGTGCATGTTACAACAACGCCAAGAACAACATTTCAGTAAACAGGTTCTCAGCACATTTTTTTGGTCACTGAATTGATGTAGGCAACAGTTTTCACTTCTGTCTCTGCCTTTCCTATGGACAGATGCAATCTAAAAAGTGAAAACTCTATTGTGAAAGGTACTGTTGGACCCATTTTAGGCTTTAATCAAGTAAGCAAGCTGGCAAGTGTGTCTGTTCTTTCCCTGGCCTCCTGTGGTTTTTAGAGGCACGGTTTCAGACTCCTGCGCTTGGGGTGCCTTGCACATATTTGCACAAATGGATGCAAAATGGAAGGTTAAGATCTTCCCACAGATCTTAACCTTGGGAAGCCAAGAGGTCATCTGACCCATCCTTCATCCAAATGATTATACTTAAGCCTTCCCAGAAGATCCCTTATCTTATTTTTTGAGGAAAAAACAGACTGGGTAACACATCCAAGGCCCCATCGACCTTTATCAATAGTTCCTCATTTTAATGATTACCATGACAGAGAAGGGGTTGGCTAACTTTGAACATAAAATTCCCTATTTGTGAGACAGGAGGTTCCTTAACAAAGGGTTACTATAGGAATGTGAGTACAGTACTAACACATAGGAAGAAAGTAGTAATACTAACCTCTAACTCCAGTTTAAGCATCTAAGATTTCTTTTGAGATATATAGTGATATTTGATAAATATCACTAAGGGCCACTCCAATGGCAATCTCTTTATTCACTCCTCAGCTCCTTTGCACAAAACCTCTTGTTGACCTCTTGACTAGACTATGATTCAATCAATAGAAGAAAGAGAAGCTTAAGGACAAATTATGACTTCAAAACAAGTTGTTTATCAAGGCCTATTAGAGAACATCCGCCATATTGTAGTGTAATTCGATCAGTCAAAGTTATCTAGTGAAGAGCTTGTCAAACAAACAAACAAAAAAGATTTACAAAAGTCTAATGCATTTGGAAAAGAATACCATCAATCTGTTTCCAGATACCATTTGAACTGTTTGAGTTCAAATAATGTTAAGTGGCCTGTGGCCTGTTAAGAAAGAAAGAAAACTATAATCTGAAAACAGCTGCCGTGTCTCAAACCAAGTCAACACGAACACAGCGCTACAGTCAGCAACTAATACAGTCACCAGCCTAACCAAAGTAGGTTTTAGAAGAACGGAATAAAATAATGGGTTGATCTACCCAGGGAAGTTCTCAGGTCTTTTCCTCAGCATAATACTGCTTGCTGTTAAAGTACCATCTGATCTGCTAATCCATGACAAAGCCCATTAAAGATCCCCAGACTCTGGGATTTTGATGAAATTCTTATGTAGGAATTCCAGTGAAAAGGCCGTTGGAGAAACTGGTCTGGATTCTGGAATATGTTCCATTCTGTATTTTTCTATGTATGGTGCAGCTACTTCCCAAACCTGAGAAGGACAAAACAAAGTCAAAATGTTGAGGACACTGTTCTCACATGCCATGGAACATCAACCTCGTAGGACCAAAACGTCTATCGCTGACTAGACACGTAGCGGCTGTTTCCTTGCTTTTGTTCTAAGCCATTTGACATACGATCTGCATCAACTGCTCTTTGGTTGCATTAACAGATTTTAAAATACAAAGTCTGAAACCTTTCTACTAGCAATAATCGCACCTCGGATAAACCTCATTGGCAACGATACTGCCACTGCGCAAAGCTAGTCTGAAACCTTTCTGGAGTTACCATGAAGGTTTTCAGCTGCTTACTCTTCGGAAGCAAAACAAGCTAACACATACACAAAGCCTAGAGAATTCAGTGTGGACAGCATTAAAGAAAGTTGCTCAAACGATGACCGTGTGTTTTCTAAAACAAGCTTTGAATAAGGCGGTGGATTTCCTCATTTGCCAGATTTCCATGCCGGGTGTGCTCTATTCCTTACACCCTTGCTACTCAAAGTGTGACCTGTGGAGCAGCAGCAGCATCTGGAACAAGATCCCCAGGAGATTCACACGCACATCACAGTTTGAGAAGCGTGCTTCAGACCCTTGTTTATACCTCCACCCACCAACCTATTCTCTTTCAAGCATCATGTCTTCTCACGTTAAGGTCCTGGTTTTGGTTTACAACTGCTTTTTATCAGCTTGCTGCCAACAACCAAGGAGGATTTCCTATTCTTTTGTATAACCATAAAAAATATATTCTTTCAAAGGCTAACTTCCTCGAAAAGATACGTGCATCTCCAGGTTTAATTGCAGCATTATTTGCAAATGGCCAAGACGTGGAAGCAACCTAAGTGTCCACAGACAGATGTATAACAACTCCACCCAGTCTTAAGAGTTAACTTGAGTTAAGGTAACACACTTCTTGCTTGCCCACCTAAGGCCCTTGATCTATAACAGAATTAATTGGTTTCTTTTGAGATTTGCCGACCACTGGCCTTGGGGAATAAAGGACCAAGAACTTTCCCTGCCGGCAGAGGCCAGCAAGTATGTTTGAAGCCACCTTGGCTTTCCAACTAGCCCAGCAATGTTTTAGCAAAATGTTTTTCTTTTTTAAGATCACACAGTGATTATTGACCTCCCTTTGGTCATCTGTGGATCTTGCCCTCCTTTGCAGAAAGAACAAAGTACTCTTGGGGAGCCTGGGTGGCTCAGTCAATTGGGCGTCTGACTTCAGCTCAGGTCATGATCTCACACTTCGTGAGTTAGAGCCCCGCAACAGGCTCTGTGCTGACAGCTCAGAGCCTGGAGCCTGCTTCAGATTCTGAGTCCCCCTCTGTATCTGCCCCTCCCCTGCTCACGTTCTGTCGCTCTCTCTCTCTCTCAAAAATAAATAAACATTAAAAAAATATTAAAAAAAAAGAACAAAGTACTCTTGCACAACCTCTGGGTACCAAGAAACCAGACTTCCTTGCAGCTCCCCCCACTCCCCTGGGCATCAAGAAACTGGAACTTCTTCCACAACCTCTAAGAACTGAGATAACTCTGTAGCTGACATCATTGAGTCTGCATGTAAGTAAGAAATGTCATAGACCACTGCATTCTCTTAACTGTTTAACTCCCTTTAAATACCTCTGTGCTAGGCAGAAACCTGGGAGTTGGCTTTTGGACAAGAGTCTATTTCTCCCCAGGTGGCTGGCCTCCTGAATAAAACTCATATTCCTTTCTAATCAAAACTCATCTCTTGAGTATTGGCCTTTCAAGCGATGGACAGCTAAACTTGGTTTTCAGTAACAAATGAATGGATAGAGACAATGTGGTATGTATGTATGTATGTATGTATGTGTGTGTGTTAATCATCCATAAAAAAGAAGGAACTCCTGGCATTTGTGATAACATGGATAGACCGTGAGGGCAGTATGCTAAATGAAATGAGTCACAGAAAGACAAATACTGTATGATCTCACTTATGTGTGGAATCTAAATAGCAACCACAACGGCAAAAACTGAGCTCATAGATAGAGGGAATAGATTGGTGGCTGCTAGAGGTGGGGGTGGGGGAGTTGGAGGGTGAGCGATATGGATAAAGGGGGACAAAAGGTACAAACCTCCAATTATAAAATAAATAAATCTTGGGGATACAAAACATGATAACTATAGTTAATAATACTGTATTGTATATTTTAAAGTTACTCAGAGATTAGATCTTAAAAGTTCTCATCACAAGAAGAAATTATAACTATGTATGGTGACAGATGTTAACTAGATTTATTGTGGTGATCATTTTGCAATATATACAAATATTAAGTCATTAGGTTGTACTCCCGAAATGAATATGTTATATGTCAGTTATATTTCAATTAATAAAAAAAGGCCAACCTCTCTCATCTACCTCTCTATGTGCACCAAAGTTGGCAGCAAGCAAGGGGCGTCCCCTCAAAGGGTGTAGGGCACACTTAGAAATGACAGATGTGAAGATCAAAGGGAAAAATCATTCTCCAAGAACAGAGCAATGGTTCCAGGGGAAATCAAGAAATTCTAGAGAACATGATACTCACAGATTATTACAAAAGGCTTAAAGAACTTTAAAAAAATATATTTAAAAAATGAGTCAGCCTATGAGGCATCTGTCCCTATCAGAGAAATCTCTAGTCAATGAAACCAGAGAAAATAAGCAGTAAAGAGAACCTGTAGTACCTCAATCAGGTAGCATCACAATCAGGGTGATGATGGGGTAGGACACCCCACGGCACTAGACAGACCTATAGACCTTTGAAGTAAAAACCTGGGACTTCGTTTTCTCTTTGAGTCTATTTAATCATTGGACCAGTTGGAGGTGGTGGTGATAACGTACTTTTGAATGAAAGAGAACACTCTTGGTGAAGGGGATCCATGAAACTCTCATCTCATTTTTTCTCCCCATGAATACCTGTCCCAAACTCCATTTAAAATCATTTCAGTTTCTAATCATTAGATATTTAATGTTTGGGTGCAACACAGGACACTTAAGTGGTTATCAGACAGCTTTTTAAAGTTGCACAAGAAGTTGCCCGAGTTCCTTTTTGTTCACATCCAAGGCATAGACGAGAAACAAAAGAATAAGACAATATTTCTTCACTCCCGACTCCCACTTTGCTTTCCCATAATGACCCAAAACTAAGAAATAAGCCAAGTAGCCAACTTGCCTTCTGTTCCAGGAGCAGCCTGTGCGCTGCCTCAATGTCTGGGGCCATGAAGCGATCTTTTATCCAGGGCCTACAGAGAAAGTACATCAAACCATCAGCCAAACATTCACCACTGCCAGGGTTCACAGATCTGAAATGATGGCATCTCCAGGGACCTGTTTGACTTTACCTTACAACAGAGCGCACCAGGTCATATACTTTTTCCAGAGGAGTAGTTGTTCTCAGGGGGCGTAGAAACTCTATGCCCTGGCAGGCTGCCAGAAGTTCGATAGCCAGCACTACAATAAGAAAGGTGGAGGGATGATTAAAGCCTGACTTCGTGCTGGGGGGATATAACTCACGAGGAAGTCGACACTGCTAGCCAACTAAGAGATAGTTGGTTCTCTGTCTAGTGGTAGAATAAAGCTGCCTTGGTGTTTGGTTACCATCTTAAATTTGCTTTTCTAACCTATTGGCTGTATCTTTAATGTTAAGAAGGAGAGCGCTATCCAGCTAAATGTCTTAGTCCCCCACTTCCTATTTATCTGATCAAGATGGATGATATCTTTGTCCTATTTCCACCTTTGCATAAATTTCAATTTGTTTTTAGTCTTGCTATTTCTTTTGGCTTGAAATACCTGGCAATAGACTTTCATCAAAGGATTGAAGGAGCCAGTGCATGAGCAAATGAGTTTTTTGTTAGGCTAGGACTAATTCTATAGTGCTCATTTCAAATTTTTTTTTTCAACGTTTATTTATTTTTGGGACAGAGAGAGACAGAGCATGAACGGGGGAGGGGCAGAGAGAGAGGGAGACACAGAATAGGAAACAGGCTCCAGGCTCTGAGCCATCAGCCCAGAGCCTGACACGGGGCTCAAACTCACGGACCGCAAGATCGTGACGTGGCTGAAGTCGGACGCTTAACCGACTGCGCCACCCAGGCGCCCCTATAGTGCTCATTTCAAACCTTCAAACTCAAAGGCTCCCAGGCCCATTAAAACTGAAATTCTAGGGGCGCGTGGGTGGCTCAGTTGGTTAAGCATCCCGACTTGGGCTCAAGTCCTGATCTCACGGTTTATGAGTTTGAGCCCCGCATTGGGCTCTGTGCTGACAGCTCAGAGCCTGGAGCCTGCTTCAGATTCTGTGTTTCCCTCTCTCTCTGCCCTTCTCCTGGTCCTGCTCTGTCTTTCTGTCTTACAGAAATAAACATTAAAAAAATTTTTAAAAATGTAATTCTAGAAATTGGTACTTTGCCAACTTTTGGCTTCTTGATAAAACAATCCTTACACAGGTTTTTCCTAGCTAAGAACTTATTAAATGTACCATACCTTGTGATTGGCTTTGAATATTGACATCTAAGTTTCTCTACATTTGGATTCCATTATTTGCCAAGAAAAAAATAGTTTAGAAGCATAAAGTTGATCAAACCATTTAAGTGGTTAACTGAAAATATTTGACTTGAATATTTGTATTGAAAATATTTGACTTTTCATCTTAGAATTTATGAATTGCATCACAAACTCACATCTTAGAATTTATGAATTGCATCACTTGTCGGTGAGTACAGACAAGTCACAATAGGAGAGGATGAAATAAATGAATCTATTTTGGACCTGGAAGAAACTTTACATCTTCTAGTCTAGTCCCCTCACTTCATATGTAAGGTATTGGAAACTTTAAGAAGTTGATCTGGGGTGGACAGGGAAGGCATCTGAAGTGAAATCTGCACAGCTACAAAGATAGAGGGAAGAAGTGAACCATGTGAAGTCCTTGGGGAACAATGTTGCAGGCAGAGAGACCAGCGAGGACACAGGTGCTGAGGTACTGGCAGGTACAAGAATAACACTGTGGCTCCAAGGTATCGAATGGAATGGAGACAGGTGCCAGTGAGAGCCAGAAGCCAGATCACGCATGATCCTGGTAGGCTACAGGAAGGGGGCTGGGTTTTGTTTTGAGTACGATGAGGAAACTTGGCAAATTTGAGCAGGAACGTGGTGTGATCAAAATTACATTTTAAGAAGTTCACCCGGGTTATTGTATGTGGTGACTATGGAAGAACTGTAGTAAAAACAAGGAGATATCAATCAAAAGGAGATGGTGGTGCCTTGATTTGGTGTCTTTTGACACTAAGGTTAATTTGCTGAAGAACTGGCTAGAAGATCCGATCTGGATAGGAGTCTGATAAGGGTGTCTCCTTAACCTTCTGGCCAGAGCCACATGTTTAATGGGGAGACCATCTCAAGAATGGACATTAGGAACACAGTCCAGTAGGCAGTTAATAACCAGTGTTGGTGAGGATGTGGAGAAATCAGAACTCTCAAACACTGCAGATAGGAATGTAACATGGTGCAGCCACTTTGGAGAATAGTCTGGCAGTTCCTCAAAAAGATGGAGGTCAGTCACCATATGACTCAGCAATTCCACTCTAGAGAAATGAAAATATACGTCTTCATAAAAACTTGTACACAAATGTCTATGGTAGCATTATTCATATTAGCCAAAAGGCAGACAAAACCCAAACATCTCTCAACTGATGAATGGATAAACAAAATGTGTTAAATCCATAAAATGGAATGTGTGGCCACACAAAGGAATGATGTACTGATACATGCTACACCACGGAGGAGCCCTGAACACATTATGCTGACTGAAAGAAGCCAGATACAAAAGGCCATATATTGTATGACACTTACGTGAAACGTCCAGAATAGGCAAATCCACAGAGAGAGAAAAGTACATTAGTGGGTGCCTAAGCCCGGGGACAGGGTGGGACAACAGGAGAGGGATAGGTAAAGGGTACGAGGTTTCTTTCTGAGGTGATGAAAATGTTCTAAACTTGGTGGTGGTGACGGCACAACTCTGTGAATATACTAATAGCAACTCAAGTGTGCAATTTAAGTGGGTGATTGTATGGTATGTAAATTATATCTCGATCCAGCTGTTAACAAGAATACTCAGCTCTCCCACATTTATCTTCAAATACCGTAGTGTTTGCTTATCCGCTGTTTCGCTTTCCACAGTTTTGGTGGCCTGCAATCAACCACCCTGTGGAAGCAGGTGAGCCTGATGATTTGTCAGGTTCCTCTTTCTGACGAATCATCAGGTCAATAGAAGCCTGACGCTACGTCACAAGGCCTGCGACATTCACCTCGCTTCATCTCGTCTGTAGGCGTTTTATCCTCTCACACAGTCACAAGAAAGGGTGAGTACAGTCAGGTATTTTGAGAGAGTTCACATTCGCATAACTTTTATTTCAATATATTGTTATAATGGTTCTATTTTATTGTTCTTGCTTATCTCCTACTGTGCCTAACTTACAAATTAAACTTTATCATAGGTATGTGTGTATAGGAAAAAACATGGTATACGTAGGACTTGGTACTACCCGTGGTGTTGGGCATCCACAGGGGGTCCTGGAACGTTTCCCCTGTGGATAAGGTGGGAATTACCGTAGTGATACTCTTGTCAGCCAACTGCTTCCAATACAGTTGCAAAAACTTAGGAGCTTAGATAACTCCTAAGGCAATTCCTTTAAAAAAAAAAAACAAAACAAAACAAGGGGGCGCCTGAGTGGCTCAGTCGGTCAAGCCTCTGACTTCTGCTCAGGTCATGATCTCACAGTTTGTGAGTTCGAGCCCCGCATCGGGCTCTGGGCTGACACCTCGGAGCCTGGAGCCTGCTTCGGATTCTGTGTCTCCCTTGCTCTCTGCCCCTCCCCTGCTCGCGCTCTGCTCTCTCTCTCTCTCTCTCTCTCTCTCTCTCTCAAAAAATAAACGTTAAAAAAAATTAAAAAGCTCAACAAGGGGTGCCTGGGTGACCCTGTTGGTTGTGTGTCTGACTCTTGGTTTCAGCTCAGGTCATGATTTCGCAGTTGGTGGTTTTAAGCCCTGCATCAGGCTCTGTGCTGACAGTGAGAAGCCTGCTTGGGATTCTCTGTCTCCCTCTTTCTCTGCCCCTGTGCAATCTGTCTCTCTCTCTCTCTCTCTAAATACATACATACATAAACTTAAAAAACAATAAACAAAACAAGCAGTAATTTAGAAGGCAGAGAGAGGTTGGCCTAACGCACTTCCACCCTAGAAGTATCTGCCAGAAGGTTTGGATCTGAATCTCGTCAAGCCTTTAGGAACAACCGCAGTATACAGGGAATGCAAGGGCTAGAGAACAAGTTAAAGGTAACACCATAAGGCAGCCAACAGGTAAATGCAGAATGTCAGTTTCTAACAGAAGACGGACCTGGTTTTTTGTTTTTTTGTTTGTTTGTTTGTTTTTTTAATCCAGTCCATGGCATGAAGAAAAAAAAGGGAGAGGGGACTGTTCTAGATAAAAAGAAGCTTAAAGCCTTTAACACACCAAATTTAAAATGTGGGCCTTAAATCTAGATTTGAAAAAAACCCACCGTAAGGGCATTGAGATAATTGCGAAATTTTGAATATGGACTTATCAGTGACCCCAAGACTTGTTGACTTTGTTGGATGTGATAATGGCATCAATGTAGATAAAAATGCAGGAAGAAAATAATGTGATGGGATTTGCTTGAAAATAACTTGAGAAAAGTAAAAGAAAAAATGAAGCAAATGTGCTGTTGAGTCAGAGTGAGGTATAAATGAGGGCTCATGGTACTAATCTCTCTACTTCTGAATATGTTTTAAATTGTTTGAAAAATAAAGCCAACCAATAAACCTGATAGGTCAGCAGGTGTGGTTCTTAATTTTCAGCGAGCATCAGAATCACCTGGAAGACTTCAACCAGATTGTTCTGCTCTCTCCCCTAGAGTTTCTACTTTAGCAGGTCTTGAGGGGGTGGTGCCTAAGAGTCTGCCTTTCTCACAAGTTCCCAGGTGATGCTGATGCTGCCTGTTTTGAGGCTCACAGATGTAGAAGTTAATCAGAGAGGCTTGCCATCCCAGACTGGCTGGGTTTACCTTGTTCCACATGCTCGATGACCCGAAGTGCCTTCCTTGCTGCCCATCCTCCCATGGAGACATGGTCCTCTGTGGCCGCGCTGGTGGAGAGAGAGTCCACCGAGGAGGGGTGGCACAGAGCCTTGTTCTCAGAAACTGCAAGAGGCCGTGCAAGTTAAACATGCTTCTAATAGGAAAAATGGTCATGTTGGCTTCTCCCCGTGCCCAATGTCATGGAGGAGCCCCTCCAGGAGCTCTCGGTTGTTATCCAAGCACCAGATGGTCCAAAATTATTTTGGGAAATGGAAGCAGGTTGGGTCTGTATCAAAGTGAGAAGGACTTGGAGCCAATAATGAATTCTGAGATAAGACCAGATGGGAACCCTAATAGTACAAAGCCCAGTTGAAAACACAGGAAACATTTAGCATGCTAGGGAGACAAGGAAAAAAAAGACGTGATGGTCTTTTCTAAGTACTCAAGAACAACTGACTGGTACTATCACCAGAGGCGGCCTTGGAATTCAGGGTGGTGTTTGGGGATGGAGACTGGACCCCAGATCTTGAGCAAGGATATTTTTCAGTTCAGACTGTTCAGTGATTATATAAGTGGAGGCAGTGGGTTAAGCACAGGCTTCATGAATGCCGGAGATAACTTGGGGAGGCTGGGGAAATCCTAGTGATGGCCTGGATTGGTGTCTCCCAAACTTTATTGTGCATATGACCCGCTCCATCTTGTCAGAATGCAAATGTTGAGTTTTGCGTGGCCTGAGATTCTGATAAGCTCCCAGGTGGTGGCTGGAATTTTGGCTTGAAGACAACACGTTAAATACGGAGGACCTAGATTCCAGAGCTCCTCCCCAGCTCCAGAAGCCAGGGAAGGCCAAACTCAGAGCGTTTTCTTCCCTACATTTTTGACCCTGAGAGTGGCTGAGTGAGACTTCAGTTTTCTGTGCCATAAGGGGTCCTGAGATAATCTAGCTACGTGAACTAGGGTGGTCAACTCGTCCTGGTCTGCCCAGGACTTGCCAGGTTTCAGCACTGCAAGGCCCAGGTCCTGTGACCCTTCACCTGCCATTAGATGGATAAGCAGGCTGTAGTGAGGCTCATTCAGAAAGAGAAGTTACATGTCCCCCCAAAAGAAAACTACCCATTTCATTATAAAGAAAGCAAGTTGAGCGACTTCAATAGGCAGTTTAGGGAAGCCAAACACATTCAAACGAAGCTTTCTGAAGTCCCTAATATTTTCTAGAAATCAACCGCAACCTCCCTATGTTAATGTGAGAAGTTGCTGTCCTTTAAGGGAGTATTTTCATAACGGGGTTAAGTGAGCAAATAGAAGATCCTCGACAGAGGACATCATGAATTCAGGGTCTCTGTTGGTTTTATTGAGTTTCCATGTGAGGCTTGGTGAGGAAAGGGTTAGGAGTAATCCTAATAGCAACTAATATTTACTTACTGCTTAGAGACATGCCGGGCATAGTTCTAAGGCTTTATATCCATTAATTCATTTAACTCTCAAATTAGCCCCATTAGGTAAATTTATCACCCCCATTTTACAGAGGAGTAAACGGAGGGTCAATAGGATTAAGAAACTTGCTCCATATCACACTCCTGGTAAATGGCAGAGCTGGGATTTGGACCCAGAGTCTAAGCTCTTAATTAACCATGTGATCTCCTGCCTCATGGGTAGGTTTGTCAGAAAAAACACAGATGCTCAATTAACTTTGAATTTCAGATAAAAAACAAATAACTTTTTAGTATAAGCATGTCCCAAATAATTCAAGTTTAACTGGACATCCTGCATTTCTTTTGTTAAATTTGGCAGCCATATTAGGATTATGTACTCATTAAAATGAGATCTGCATTAATTGAAGTGAGAGCATAGATTTGAGAACAAAAATGCCTGGGTTTGAATCCAGTTCTACTTGTGAGCCGTTCAATGTTGGGTAAGTCACCTAACTTCTCAGATCATCCGGTATTCATCTATGCAATGGGGGGTAATGATAGTGCCTTGCCTATTGTTGTGACTGTGAAGTGAGTAATTATAAATTAAGTCCTTAGCAGGTCCTTTGTACCAGGCCTTGTTCTGATGTGTTACTTAAAGTTTTAATTCAGAAATCAGTGACACTGAACCTCAGTTCTCATAGAAGGCATCTTGCTTCTTATAAGCATTTTTGCATATTGTAATCACATCTTTATGCTCTTAGAGGTCAGTATATCTAATGAAATGTATCCAACGTTTAATCATCCAGGTCCGTTCATGTTTCACCTTAATTATGGATATCTTTGTCTTTTTCCTTCTGATAGTCCCCAAATTGCGATTAGGAAAAAAGCTACAAACATGACATTCGTATGTGACGTCAAATTGCTTCCTACAGAAAAATTGTGGAAACCTCATTATTTACAAACTCATTGGGGTATTATTCTGTTTTACTTCAACTTTGTTTAGATTTTATTATATATATATATATATATATTTTTTTTTTTTCCTAAAATATGTCAGGCTTCCTTCTGCATTTGTATTGAGACAGGTAGGATGCAAGTGAGGTGGGGAAAAACCTCATTCAAGGACAAAATTTGACACTTTCAGATAAAAAGGACGGGCTCGCGTTCTGAGAAGTGGGCAGTGTTCTTACCGAGGGCTGCAGCTGTACAATGTGCAATCATGAATCCCGAGTTCAGACCACCCTCAGCAACCAGGAAGGCAGGCAGCTCACTGAGGGAGGGGTTACAGAGCCTTTCGATTCTTCTTTCACTAATAGCAGCAAGCTCATGAACTCCAATGGCCAAATAGTCCAGGGCCTAGAAAGAGTGACTCAATTCAGTTGAATTGAGCCTAAATTGGAATATGCTTTCAGGGTCAGGAGCAATTCTAAAAAGCTTACTTTGGCTGGGTATTCACCATGGAAGTTTCCTCCAGAAATAGTCTCTCCCCTACTGGCAAATACCATCTTTCAAAACAGGTTAAGGCTTGAATATAACATTTGCTGATCACTGCAAGTAGAGGTCTCCCCCACCATCCGAAAGTAGAGCGTTCCTATGATAATCTTTTCTAAACCAAAATGGCATAAAGGGAAGAAGTGCTTACCATTAATTTACATGGAAAATTTTTGAGCATTCCCAGACCCTCAAAATCACCTCTTTTAGCCTTCTGATACCAGAGGACACATCTTGCTAATGGATGCACAAAATAAATTAAGATAAAGCACAGATGCTCATACAGTTCAAAGCCCTGGCAGCCTGATGCTGAGATGCTGAGTATAGTTCCCAGGGAAGGAGCTCGGTGATACTGCTGTTACCGCTCAGATTTCTTTCAGTCCGTGAAAACAAGTACTAATGTAAGTCTGTAATGCAGACTTTCAAGAAGCAGGGGATACCTGTGTGACTCTTTTCCCAACCCACTAATTTGTAACACTGATAGCCCTTGTACAAATATGGGTGGGGGGAAAGAGATTCTCTCTACAAGCAGTTGTTGACATAAAGGGACAAAAACCCAAAAACAGCAAAACAAATATCCCAAACCTTAATGATGAATCATGTACACCCAACGGGGGGCCAAGAAAACATGAAACATCAATTTTTTTCCCCTGAGATTAGAGATTCTCAAGCACCACAACCATAGTAATTTTAGCGGTTAGTAATTTCCCTCGAAACAGTCTATATCTGAAATTAAGAAGAGAGACCGGGACGCCAGTTTAAAAGCAAATTCTTTTTGGCAGGGGGCAATGTGAGCTTGTGCTCCGTAGAAGAATTTGCTGAATGAAGACTGTTGATGAGCAACCACCAAATTGTCTGGAACAATCAATCCTGGGAACGTTTTCAAACTCTCTACTCAGTGATCCTATGCCAGCATTCACAGCATATGGCAGCCAATAGGCTGTTGCAAACCAATCTAAGTAGGAGGCAGCTTAGACTCCCTGCATATCAATGCCCTCAAGGATCATTCCTTTGTATCATGCACTTCACTTGGATCAACAGGCACTCAGACAAAAGGCAGTAACAGATCCTCCTTGCAGATTCCAAACAGCTAATTTTCACCTCCTGGACAAGAGAATATGATCTATGAACTAGGAACTCTGAGACAGGTTCTGACTTCCAAGGAACTGGAGATGCACGTATTACACTAACTTAGTCAAGTTTGGAGTTACTCTTTTCTGTACATATATCCGTGAGCCTATTAGGCCCAATGCTGGCTCTTCTGTACCAAGCCACCCCCAGTCACAGGCCTCAGTCTTCTCTCCATTCTCTGAATCCTTATAGCAAGTAATATCTGCACCTATTTAAAACTTAAGCGTGTTCTGTTGTTCTCCAGTTGTTCCAAATTTGGTTGCTGGCTATCAGATTATAGCAATTCGAATTTAGTTCCCATAACATCTAGCAACTATGTTAATAGGTGCTCTATATCTACAACAGGAAAATTCAGAAGACTATTCTTTCAAGTAACACCACCATTGTAGGAGAACTCTCAAATATGGCCTTATTGGAATGTCATCAATAATTAAGAATCTTTAATTGAGAAAGGAAAAGACTGGTGGCTGAAACTTTTGCTGGGGCAAGTGGTAGTGTAAGAATTTAGTAAGGAATTATCCCTCTCCCATATCCAGTAATTTAATGGCAATTCTTTCTTTGTTTTTTTCATTTTGTTTTGTTTTGTTTTACTCTATAAGATACCCTTTCAGGTCTAAATTATCTAAGTGTAGAAAGGATGCCTTTCCTCACAGTGGCAGAACTGACAAGAACTGACAGATGAGACAGACTGCATAGACTTCATGAAAATTCTAGTCCATTTTGGGGGGTGAAGTATGTTGAGGTGAGTGAGTTGAGGATTACTTAGTGTGGGTTTGACTTAACTGTAAAACAATCTGAGAGGACATAAAACACACATCCTGAAGTAAACTTGTCAGAGAAACCACACTAAAAGGGTCTTGTGATGAATCTTTCACAGCTGTTGTGAAACCTGTCTGCTAAGCTAAGCTGTGAGCTACTTCCAGGGTTGCTAACTCAATACTTTGTCCCGTATTAAGAACTGAGGCCGTCATGGGATAGGAAGGCATATATTCCTAAGGGTTGGGTGGTCTTCAAAGGCAGTACTGGGTACCTCTGTGACAACTTTGCCAGTGTGACTCCCAAGTGATCACATCAACGTCTGGGGGAACTATACCCTCAAAGAATATTCCATAGCAAAAACAAGATGGCTCTAAGATAACCACACCATGAAGGAAAGAAGGGCTGCATCCTTGAAAAATAGAAGCATTCTTACTATTCTCTGTAGAAATATGGAAATACTGATTTGAGTACACTCCATGTCAAAAATAAAAACTTGAGATGAGGAAAGCCATAACTCGTTAATCAATACTTTGATAAGTGTTAACAAGCTGCCTTCTGTTTCATGCGTCACAAGAACCGGGAAGTCTTGCATAAATGCAAACCTACCCAGGATCCCCATAATCAAACTTGTGATCTCGGTTTTCATCTTTCTATCAGCAATCTCAGCACTGGGTTTTAGGGCAAAGGTTTTCATGAAACCTCTCGGCCAATGCCGGAAATATGTGCGTTAGCTTTTAATGAGTCCATTTGGAAAGCACAGCGTGTTAGTAGTCACTGAAGTGAAATTAGGTTCACAGACCTGCCCCGCCAATCATCAGCTCTGAGGTTCCTCTGAACCTCAGGTACTTAGTCTATGAAATGGAGTAACAACAGAGACACTACACAAAAGGATCGCTTTAGCATATCTAAAAATTAATAGCTTGATTTCTATAACTACAGTTTAGTAAGCAGTCAAAAGATACAGGATTGTCTGTTGCACTATTAAGTTCTGTGGTAATGATGTTCTTCACAAACGCTATTGTGTCATTCACCACACCATGCACCTAAAATACAAGATTAAATGAGTTAATACATTGAAAACACTGATAATGGTGTCTGTCACACAGAGTCTGATATTCTTATTAGAATAGCAAGAATGTTTTTTTTAATGTTTATTTATTTATTTTGAGGCAGAGAGAGAAAGAGAGAGAGCAAGCGAGCATGAGCAGGGGAGGGTCAGAGAGAGAATGAGAATGTCAAGCAGGCTCCACACTGTCAGTGCAGAGCCTGATGCGGGGCTTGAACTCATGAACCATGAGATCATGACCTGAGCCGAAATCAAGAGTTGGACACTAGCCAACTGAGCCACCCAGGCACCCCCAATAGCAAGGATGTTTTAAACTGGGATTTATTTGTACTGTAGGGCTAATTTAGCGATTTTCCATAGACGTTTTTGATCAACTAGCTAGAATAGAACTTGATGAGTTAAAGGAAACAGGGTATTTATTCTAGGGAGGACCCTATTACACTACAGAATCTGGCACCAGATCAAATATTGTTTCATTCTTGAGTTGTGTGTTAATTTCTTACTCAACTAATTGCCATTCACAAATGAGTTATAACATTTGCAATACTGGATGCCTCATGCCCACTCAGGTCTTCTGCATTGTTTTAGTCTAAAGTTAAGCCTCACAGATTTATTTATGGTGGTTTATATCTGCTTAGTAAATGAAGATAAGGTACAACCATGATGTGCACTTAATTTTGATTAGACTTTCCTGCAAACATCTCTGAAAGCTGGTTCTTGCTATATCTAGAAGGGAGAACCAGTAAACTTCCATTAACTGGTTAGGATGATGTTATCACTAAGAATTTTAAAAAGTTACGGCACTAAACCAACACAGCAAGTTGTCTCTTGTGCTTCTGTACAAGGCAATTGAGCAAAGCACTTCAAAAGGAAACAAACAGCTTAATATATAATAGAAGCTAAAATAATTGGACAAAGGGAAGTATGACACACATAATTTTTAACAGAGGCAGTAAAGAAATTTGGATTATAATTGACCATTACATGACTTTTTAACACTTACCTCTTTTTCTTTTCACCCCTCCCTGAAACGGGAAAAAAAGAAAAGGCTTTTTGTTTGTTTACCTGTGGACAGCAGCGCAAGGTATATGCGTCCTGAACACGATCACAGAACCTGTGACTTTCTGTGGAAGAGGTGGAAGGGATAGCAATTTTTTCAAAGTTATCAATTTTTTCCCACAAAACATAAAACCAAATAAGCTCGCTCACAAAAACATCCCCAGACCTGCTATTTCAGAAGGGTGGTGATCCGAGTCCAAGAGTGACCGAAACCGAAAAGCCACTTCAACTTGCCCACGATGAGGGCGAACAGCATGAATGTCTAGAATTGATGGAGAACAAGTCTGAGCACTTCTTCTTCCATTAGCACGAACTACCATTGGTGATGGTTCAGGACCATCCATGGTGCTGACACAAGCCTTCAAAATCCCAGGGGTTCTTACCACCACTCACAGTTAGAACCTCAACACCAAAAGCAAGTTTTTCCTTTGACTGTACTCTTTCGACTTTAAATATCCGAGTGCAAACTACGTGGTAAGCCCCCTGGGAATTCAACTCAAGACCTTGGGCCTACCCTAATTTAGGATTTAGGCTCCTTATGGAAGGAACCTCCACAGTGGCCAATTTTAGACAGTTTTACATCAATTTTAGGCAGATTTCTGTCCTACTGCACAGAATGGTAGGGAATCTTTCAAATTCATTACTTTCCAGGTAAACTACAACTTCTATGGTTTTTCTCTCTCCATTTTCTAATGGAGACCAACTTTAATCCTACTCTACTTCTAAAACCCTGTGAACAGATTCCTAAGACAGTGCACAGTTTGATGGGAGTTGGGCCTGGATGATCCAGAACACTGGGTGAATTCTAGAGTCAGCATCTGTAAAATGTGGTCATTCCAAGGATCAAGCATGGCATAACTTAGATGAAACTGTGGCAGTATTGTGTATGCCATAGGCCCTTGGGTTTTCTCTTTTTCCCCTACCACGCATCCCCACCACTCATGTTTAAAGACCTGGACCAGCCCACCCAACCAGCTCTGAACGACTGAATAGCAACCAAATGGAAGAACCATGCTGACCAGTATCGAAGGCTTTGGTGGTGCCTTTCAGCACCTCAAGGGTCAGGGCCGCCACGATGTCAGCCTGACGTGCAATAGCACTGGCTCTCTCCACAGCTTCGCAGCCCAGGGAGGTGATCATCTGTGTCCCGTTGATGAGTGCCAGACCCTTTGGAAATAAAGAGGGAAGTTCCTTGCTACATTTATTGTAACCTATGTACAAGTTGATTTCATATCTTTTGCATCCCTAAGAGAAAAGTTAACCCGTCAGCTGAAGGACATTTATTTATGTTTTCTAAAGTGCAAGGCAGTAAGACTTATTTAAGCACTTGAGGATTAAATGCTATCCTAAGTGAAATTGCTAGTATAAACCTGGCAAGTGGAATACATGTTAAGTATCCCCATTCTCAAGACAACAATGAACGTCCAGTGTAGCTGCATATAAAATCTTTAGCTCCTAATTACGCAGCATTTCTTCCTTAACTTGTCATCATTGTGGACAGGACATCCTAAAACATTTCTGGCCCACAACTCTTGGCTGAGAGCACCCTGAGGAATCTTGACTTATAGCATCTGTTAAGGATCCTTAGAGATCCTGATTGGAAGTTTGAATTAAGTAAGAGAACCCCAACCCCTAAACATTTGTGGCGGGCAGAATCTTCTGAATGCTTATAGATGAGTCCTTTCTTCAGTGGCAAACTTTTAACAAACATGAAAGCCACATTTACTTTAAGAAATCAGTGAGACCGATATTAAGACTGAAAATAGTATATAAATAAAAACTTGTTAAAATGAATACATTTTCCTTGAATCTCCTTACCTCTTTTGGTTTCAAAACAACTGGTTTCAATCCATGAGCCTCCAAGACCTGCAGAATGATTAAAAAGATAAAAATGGGTATCAAATGAAATACTAGCCTTTTTCTAATTTCATAAGGAATCAATAAAATATCCTTAAAGCCTAAAGATCTGTCTTATAAAAGAGCAGACCTCATAAACTGGTTCTGTTCATCCCCCTCTGGTCTATTCTCTAGTTCTGTTCTTTAATCTGAAAGCAGACTTATATTTCACATAATTTTTGTACTTAAATCAGGGGCGTTAGCGTCTACAGAAGTAACCCCGAATTTTGGGTTTTAGGTCCTTTGTGTTCAGTTTCCACATTACTGACTCACTTTTTCTTCTGCTGCTTCCTGAGTACATGTTTACAGAGTAAGAGTATGTGAAATGCCCTAGGAGGCAGGAAGTAGGTAGGATAGCACAAAGGAAGGGCAAATCGCATTTGGAGGGAAAAGAACCAGGGGAGCAGGGATGGAAGTTTCCCAGAGGACTTATCAGAGGGAGGAACAGGAGTGAGTGAAGAAGAGAAGAATGAGCACGAGCTGGTCCCTCTGTCCCGGGCACAGCACATCCCAGCTGTAAGGAACCCCCAGTTTCTGTAATGTAGAACTTAGTGGGAGGGATTAGACCAACAAGACTCTTATAAACCAGTCTAAATTTAGACTTTATTCTAAGGACAATGGGAAGCATTACAGGCTTTAGCCGGGACACGCTTGAATTTGCTGTGTGACGGTGGCTGGGAAAACATTGTACAGAGAAATAAAGATCAGGCTTTAGGGAAGAAAGGTGATTTGGAACCCGTACCCTCCTAAGGATTATCTGTTCCCTTAACTTCTTCCTTCCCCTGGGTCCTCTGCCCCTTCATTGGGGAACCTCTCTCAGCAATTGACCTGGGATGACACCTCAAATAGTTCTTTGGGCTGCTCTGATGGAATTTGGAGATGGATGAGGAAAGCATTAAAGCTTTACCAAAAGCAAGCCCTTCTGATTAGCCATTGGGGTGGAAGCTTGGAGGAAAATGGAGCCTGCTTTCCAGAGGCCATACAGCAGGTACTATGATCCACAGCGCTATACTGTGAGACCAGCAACTAAATAAATTTGCAACAGTGTGTGGCCTCCGGGATAGACACTGGAAGATTTTTGGCTGCAGAATAAAATGCTGGGATTAACACTGACTGCTGTACCTTTTCACCAAGGTGACCATCAAGTCCAAAGGGCCAATAGTAAAGCATGGAAGCTAAGAGCCTTACCTAGTTTGACTAATGGTGGCTCCCTCATGGGGTTGCTGTAAGGATTCAGTGCTATAAAGTATGCAAGTGCAGCCGGTGCCCAGCCTAGGGAGATTACTGCAGAATGTAAGTTATTAAAGTCTTACGTATTTAGCATCAGCCCAGCCACTCTTTGGAGACCACATCTTCCCTTCTCCAATTAGCCCAAGAGCAAGATGAGAGAGAGGCGCAAGGTCTCCACTGGCACCAACCGTTCCTTTCTCTGGAACGTAGGGCAGGCAGGAGGCTGGGAGAGAAGTAGGCACCAGTTACTTGTGGCTGTCTTCACTTTGACAGCGAGACCAACCTCTCCCAATAGGATGTAGTATCACTTTATGGCACAAATACCTGGGGAAAGACAGTTCCCGGAGCACAACTGATGCTTAATGAACCTGGCTGCACTGCTATTAAAAAAAGGCAGAGGGGAATAAGGGTGGGTGGGAGAGAGCACCTTCCCAATAACAAAAAGCCTTCCTTCCCTTATAAGCTGCTTTAAGTTTAGACTATAAAGATCTGTACTCTGAAAATTATAAAACATTGATGAAAGAAATGGAAGCCAACACTAACGGTATGACATTTTGTGCTCGTGGAGCGGAAGAATTCATATTGTTAAAACGTCCATTCTACCAAAGCAATCTACAGGTTCAGGGCAATTCCTATCGAAACACCAATGGCATTTTTCACAGAACTGGAGCACAGAGTCCTAAAATTTGTATGGAACCACAGAAGACTCCAAATAGCCAAAGCAACCTCGAGAAGGAAGAACAAAGCTGGAGCTATCACAATCTCAGATTTCAAGATACACTTCACAGCTGTAGTAATCACAATGGTGTGGCACTGTCACAGAAACAGACAAACAGATCAACGGAAAGACTAGGCAGCCCGGCAATAAATCTATGCCTATATGGTCAATAAATCAATGGCAAAGGAGAGAAGGATACATGACGGGGAAGACAGGCTTGTCTGATGCTGGGAAAACTAGTCCACTTCCTCACACCACACCCAAAACTTAACATGAAATGGACTAAAGGCCTAAATGTGAGACCTGAAACCATAAAACTCCTAGAAGGAAAACATAGGCAGTAATCACTTTGACACTGGCCTTAGCAACATTTTTTAAGATATGGTTCCTCAGGAAAGGGAAGCAAAGCAAAAATAAACTACTGGGACTATACCAAAATTAGAAGTCTTACGTAATGAAGGAAACCATCAACAAAATGCAAAAGCAACCTACCGACTGTGCGATGTTTGCAAATGATATATCTGATAAGGAGTTAATACCCAAAATATACAAACAACTTACAGAACTCAACATTAGAAAAACCAGATAATCCAATTAAAAAGTGGGCAGAGGGGCGCCTGGGTGGCGCAGTCGGTTAAGCATCCGACTTCAGCCAGGTCACGATCTCCCAGTCCGTGAGTTCGAGCCCCGCGTCGGGCTCTGGGCTGATGGCTCAGAGCCTGGAGCCTGTTTCCGATTCTGTGTCTCCCTCTCTCTCTGCCCCTCCCCCGTTCATGCTCTGTCTCTCTCTGTCCCAAAAATAAATAAACGTTGAAAAAAAAAATTAATAAAAAAAAATAAAAAGTGGGCAGAGGCTCTGAATAGCCATTTTTTTTTAAAAGAAGACATACAGAAGGCTGACAGACACATAAAAAGATACTCAGCATTACTAACCATAAGGAAAATGCAAATCAAAACCACAGTGAGCTATCACCTCACACCTGGCAGAATGGCTATAATAAAAAACTCAAGAAACAACAAGTATCGGTGAGGATGTGGAGAAAAGAGAAACTTTGTGTACGGCTAGTGGCGCAGCCCTGCGGACAATGTATGGAATCTCCTCAAAAGATCAGAAACAGAACTACCACATAATCCAGTAATTGTACTATTAGCTATTTACCCAAAGAAAATGAAAACACTAACTTGAAAAGACATATGCCCCTCCTATGTTAATTGCAGCATTATTTACAATAGCCAAGACACGGAAGCAGCCCAAATGTCCATTGCTAGATGAATGGGTAAAGGAGAGGTAGTATTTATATACAATGAAACACTACTCAGCCATAGCAAATAATGAGATCTTGCCATTCGTGACAATGTAGATGGACTTAGTGGGTATTATGCTAAATGAAAGTAGTGAGACAGAGACAAATACCAGTTCACTTATACGTGGAATCTAAAAAACAAAATAAAGTAGAAACAGACTCATAAATACAGAGAATAAACTGATGGTTGATGGGGGTGGGGGCATGGAGCAAAATGGGTGAAGGGGAGTGGGAGGTACAAGCTTCCATTTATGGAATGGATAAAGCATAAGGATGAAAGGTACAGCATATGAAACTTTTTTTTTTTTAAGTTTAGACTCTTTCCTAGGGACATTACAGATTTTAGCCAGGACATGCTCAGATTTGCTGTGTGAAGCTGGTTGGGGGACACGGTATATAGGGGACTAATACAGATCAGGCTGCATGGAAGAAAGGTGATCTGAAACCCGTATCCACATAAGGATTATCTATTCCTTTAAGTTTTTCCTCCTCCTTGGTCCTCTGCCCCTTTGCTTTTACTGTGCATGTCCTAATCAGACCTAGAAATTTTTAGGAATTGTAACAATGTATCTTAAAGATCAGGAGTTAGCTGTTGTTCATTACAGCCTTGCTTCTAAGAACAAAAAGTTAGAACTGATGTCAACATAGAATTAAGAGACTTTTGGGTGGCTCAGCTGGTTAAGCATCTGACTTTGGCTCAGGTCATGATCTCATGGTTCATGGGCTCTGTGCTGACAGCTCAGAGCCTGGAGCCTGCTTCAGATTCTGTGTCACCCTCTCTCTGTGCTCCTCCCCTGTGTGTGCTTTCTCACTCTCTTGTAAAAATAAACATTAAAAAATTTTAAAAAAATAATTAAGAGACTCTCATATAACCAAAGAGTGTGTGCAGTCATTAAAAGCTATTGGGGGAAAAAACACTATTGGAGAATGTTTGGAAACATGTAAATTTTAACATTAGAAAAGAATTATAAAATGCTCTAGAGGGATAAGGCACACCAAAGTATTCACAGGGGTTCTCTGAGGAGGTAAGCACAGACAGCATAGTCTCTGTTTCTACTTTTGCCCAGATTCCTAGGCACCCAGCCTACTACCTCACCACCACTTATAAACAGACATGTACTGTTTTGGAGGAAATTCTCAGTTAAAAAAAAAAAAAAAAGTCCTGTTCTTTCTAAAGTAAACTCAGACTCCTATAGCAGTGTGTTTTCCATCTGTAGATAAGGTTAGTGGCATGAAGCAATGCCATCCACAGGCCAGCTTCCAGATCATAGTTCACCTAGGGAATTCTCAGAACTCTAGGGACCCAGGGGGGTCCTAGACTGACCCATAAAGCATAGGTAGGTTTACAACCAGAGATGTACTATCTGCGATTGTAGGGAAGACCAGGGTGGGAGAAGGGACAGGTGGTGGAATCACTACTGGTCTGCTCAGCACAGCCATGTCTACCCATAGATACCCCATACACCTTCACCCCAAAGAGCTTCCCGAGCCTGCGCTGATCTATGATGTTCATCTTTACCTGTGAGAAGGGACGGTGGCCTCCTAAGCATTTCAAATCTTGTCTCCACATTGGAGTTTTTCTACCCTGAGAAGTAAGCTCCAAAGAGCTGAACTGTATTGTATCCTGGCAAGAGATGGCTTCCTGGTCCAGAAGCAAGTCTTTGATCTCTTTGATGCTTCTGTTTTATCTTTGCAAGAAGTTAAGTTTCAGTTATTTAAGTCTGGGTATTCCACTATCTGGGGAGCATTAAGATGTCAGATTCCTGGGCACTAAGCAGAACTACTGAATTGGTCTTTGGGATGGACATCCAGGAATCACTGTGTTTCCCAGATGATTTGATGCAACTTCTCTAACCACATCTGGGCATCGCTGACTTAAAAGTTCTTTCCAGCTCTGAGCTTTGGGCCAGACTTGAGGGGTTTGTTCCAGACTTAAAGATACCAAATACTAAGTGAAGGGTGATGAAGTGTGAGTTGAAGGTACACAGGAGTAAGCATCTCTGTCCCCACCCCTGTCCCCTCAGGTAGTCTCCTTCTCACCAAGCCCATTTCCATTTGTCTCCATTATTCTATGTCATCTTGTCTCTGTTAGTCGTCACCCTGCCATCAACCAAGTCTACCTGTGGTATATGCCCAGCCTCAGGGGAGGGTCAGTCTGGGGATCCATGGCATTACCATTGAATACTTCGATAACTTGCTTGAGGGTCTCCAGGGAAATGCCACTGTATCCTTTGGCTAAGACATTGATCCTTAAAGCCAGGAGCATCCGACATCTCTCAGGGATTAGTGGTTTCCCAACACCTGCAAAACGGAATTAATGTTTTCTTCTAGAAATCTTTTCTACCTCCATCTCTCAAATCATTTTCCATTTCAGTCCAGTCTCCTACCACCGTCAAGAAGAGACTTGACTCAGTCAAGGCGCATTTGCACTGCCCTCCTTCCTGATTGTCCTGTTTGTTAAAGTCCCATCTTCTAGAAAAAGGAGAAGCCCCAGTTTTGCCTTCTCAGTTCTCTTTCCTAGAATGCTTCAGTGAGTCCCACCCTCCCCAACACCCTTAGAATAGCATCCAGACTCCTCAGCACAAGCTCCCTTGCAATCAGGTGGGACTGGATTCTTGACATCTCACCTCATCCTGACCAACTCATTCCCTGAGTTCCAGCCTTAATTTCGTTCCCTAAATACACCACTCTTGACATGATAGTATAGCTGCTCCTGCCCCAACCCCATCTCTCCACCTGGTCCATTCCTTTTTCTCAGATTCAGCTGAAAGGTGGTCTTGTCTGATGCTTTCCTCTTTCCCCTCCTCCCCTGAAGCAGAATTGGCACCAGTTCTTGGAATGCATTAGCTATTCGTGGCTGTTACAGGATGCCTCACTCTGTTTGGAATGATTTACCTGAAGAATGTGAACGTACTAGGTTGACCTGCAGCTCTCTGGAAGAGAAAAGGAAAAAAACCCTCTTAGATACCTTGCAGTGAAAACGTTTCCTCAGCTGGGAAAATGAAGGAAAGAACAGTTGAATCTTTGGAGGGGCAGAACAAGGCAGCGTGATGCAATGTAAGAAACCAGCAAGCCTGTGTTTTCAAAGCCAACTCGTATACAAGTTAACAGGAGACTTATCCTCCTCATCTGTAAATTGGGGCAAATGTTAATTATTTCTCTTGTTGAAAGAAGTCTCAAAGATGGGGACAGGTGGCATGTGAATGCTTGTGTTTGCTAAGGAGGGTGGGAATTAGACTTACTCTAGCTTATTGACAGGAATTATAGTTCTGGCAAATTTCCCAAAACCTGTAGTGATACCGTAAACAACTACAACAAAAAACAGACATTGTACAATTAGATGCAGGCCGTTTTGTTTGGTTAATAAAAAGAATTGTAGGACACAAAGAGAAAACAATACCAGTTTTTTCTTTTATGATGCTATCTATGACTTCCCTGGATTTTTGCACCTTCTTTTCCGCAGTTGGGGTGAGCTAGCAAAACATTGGTCAAAGCAGAGCATGTTGAAAACTTCCATACGCAGTGAAAGAGGTCAGAGGACATCCTTCCCCTGCCCTCCCCCATACCTTTATTTTGTAGTATCCTTTTCCCAAGTTGACCAGATCCTCTGTGGTCAGGCTGTCCCCATCTAAGGCGATGTACTGCACAAAAGAAGGGAACTTCCATGAGCTTGAGCAGCTTGGCGCTTGAACAAGAGAGTAGGGAAGCCTCAAGCAAAACTACATTTTGACACCCAAGAGATTTTACCCTTGCTCTGACACATTCACGTCCTAGTTTAAACGACCGCTTGCTCAAGAGGAGGCTGAGTAAAGAAGGCTAGCAATGGAAGAGCATAATTAATGCATTTGCCTACTCCACTGAGCAGGATAAAGCCCCGTCCTGACAGTGTTCACTCAAAAATTTTGCTGGCTCCACACCTCCTTAAGTGAGGGGGACTTAATTTTCTTTATAAACAGAGAGCGGCTGGAAGTTTACCTTTTCAGGCTCCCGGTATTTGCTGTATCTGAAGCCAGGTAAAGGAAAACACTGGGTAGCGTGAGAAAGCCCCCACCCCATCACTGGCAGGGGCAGCCCCCCAGCGCAGACCCACCAGCCTGCAGGAAAGGATACAGGTAAACTCCTTCTGGTTGTGATGGAATGAAGTCGGGAGACATGGCATCCCCTTCTATAACTGAAACAAGAATGCAAGACAGGCTCCTTACAGATGGCAAAGGAGACGCGCATTGTTGCTGGTAAACCAAGAAAGGGCTCTTCCACTGCCTCTGACTTCTACAGAAATGGCTGCTTTAAAACCACTTCAGAGGCCTTCAAGTGTTCCTAGCATCTTTACAAACGACAGCGAAATGCAGAGATGCAGGTATCAGGCGTGGACCGGGGTTTACACGGAAGTTCAAGATCTAACGCCCACCCCCACCCCCATCCTCACCCCCAGCTGTATTTTGTATTAAATCTGAACCACTTAGGCCACTGGCCTCCAGTCCGCTGAGGTGCTTTTGAAGGGCAGAAGGATCTTCAAAATGATTCTGTACCTGCAGAGGCATTCAGATGTTGCCTTTGCTACTTCCTAGCGCTCGACTCTAGGTAAGCCACCTCATTTCTGGGTCTGCTGCCTCGTGGTAAAAGGGGGATGAGAATCCTGCCCTCTCCAGGTTATTGTTGGAACCTAAGAGACAGCACGACCCCCCCCCCCCCCCCCCGGCCCCTGCCCACGGAGGGCAGAGAGGACACCGGGACCTCCTTCCCAGGGATGCTGGGACTGGACTGGGCCGCCGCCCTCCGGCCACTCACCCACTTCCACGAACTCGTTGTCCTCCAGGGCCACCTGAAGCGGGTCCTCGTCGTCCAGGAGGCCCAGGCCTTTGCATCGGCGCACGAGGAAGCGCACGTCGTCCACCGAGGCGAAGCCGCCGTTGTCTGGCTTATTCTTGACGTACCTCTTGATGGCCTCACGGCCCAGCCAGCCCACCGTGAGCTGCGCGTCCCGGCAGGGCACGGCCAGCCATTCCCCGCGCACGTGCACCGTGTACCTGGGCATGGCTCCGCGCGACCCGAAGGAGGCCCTGCCACCAGGCCGCCTGCTCCTCTGCCTGGGCAGGAGCCTGGCGGGGACGGTTTTATCTGGGAGGGACTTCCTAGGTGTGGTCGGCGGGGAGGACACCGCTGGACTTTGAAAACACGCCCCTTCCCTCGCCTTAACTCATCCACACGTTGGACAAATATTTATCGAGGGCCGCACGGGGTTCCTGTGGGTTTTCGCAGCCGAGAGAGGGGCGGGAGAGGGGGATGCAGGCAGGCGAGCGGCCCGTCCAGCCGGGGTACAGCCCTGCTGGCGGAAAGGCCTGGCTTCTCCCATGCTGGGGGTTCCAGGTGCCCTCCTGCTGGCCTCTCTCTCCGGGTCCCGGATTTCTCCCTGCCCTGGGTTCTGTGTTCTCCATCGAGGGCAGCCTATAAACACCGTGTTCCTGTCTTTATCTAGAATTACTCAACAGTAAAATGCACCTTCTGGCCTACTGTGACACCACGGAGTGTGGCAATCTTCGTTTTCTTGTTTATTCCACAAACATGTGTTGAGCAACCACCCCCTGCCGCCACTAAGGTTTTCCCATGCTGTCCCTCAACGAAGGGAGACGGCAAAGGCCAGAGATCATTCTCACAGCTGAAGGTCACGTCTGGATGAATGAGCTATCATGGCTGGGAGGTTAACAGCTCAGACCGCCACAGTGGGACTCCAGCTCCACTATGTATTAGCTTTGAGCAAGTAAATTATTAATTAGCCTCTGTTTCCTCTTCAAAAGGGAAGAGGGGTTAGCCTCACTGCTGTATTTGCAGTGTCTACCTGGGATCAAATCCTGGCTTCGCCATTTGCTAGCGATGTGACCTCTGGGCAAGTTACTTGACTTTTTCACGGCCTCAGTTTCTTCATCTCTAAGCTGGGGACAATGATTGTGCCTATTTCAAAGGACTTTATGGAGGATTAAATGAGCTCATATATGTAAAGCCCTTAGCTCAGCACATGGTAAATTGGAAATGTTACAGAAGCGTGCGTAATCACTATTATTTGGACTCTAATGCTCTGTATACCTATATTAACTTCTAAATGTTCTTGCAGCTTGGTACATGGATATCCCTAATCCAATTAAGCATCTTCAACACAGTCAACTCCTCTCTGCACCTAATTCATTACCAGTGGATTAAGGAACTCCGAAGAGAATGAAAAAGGAATCAAAGAAATGTGGGCACTGTTTTAACTAAGCAGCATTTTAGTAATAAGCCAGTTTCTAGAGGTTTGATTATTGCAACAGAAAGATCCTGAAGCCTGTTTCCACTAAAACAGATTTGTGCTCGGAATAGAGACATAGTAGTTCATGGAAAACACCAATACCCCAAATCTCTCTTTCCTCCACAGCTTCCTGGGAAATGTAAAAAGAAAGAGCTACCGCTCCTTGAGTGTTATTGAAACTTGCACTTTAGCCATCCACATCCCTGCAATTTGTCACCACCTGAATTTATTTTATTTTATTTTATTTTTTATTTAATTTACATCCAAGTTAGTTGGCATATAGTGCAACAATGATTTTAGGGGTAGATTCCTTAATGCTCCTTACCCATTTAGCCCATCCCCCCTCCCACAACTCCCCCCAGCAACCCTCTGTTCTCCATATTTAAGAGTCTCTTATGTTTTGTCCCCCTCCCTGTTTTTATATTATTTTTACTTCCCTTCCCTTGTGTTCAACGGTTCTGTGTTTTAAAATCCTCATATGAGTGAAGTCATATGATTTTTGTCCCTCTCTGACTAATTTCGGTTAGCATAATACCCTCCAGTTCTATCCACATAGTTGCAAATGGCAAGATTTCATTCTTTTTGATTGCTGAGTAATACTCCATTGTATATATATATATACCACATCTGCTTTATCCATTCATCCATCAATGGACATTGGGCTCTTTCCATACTTTGGCTGTTGTGGATAGTGCTGCTATAAACATGGGGGTGCATGTGCCCCTTCAAAATAGCATACTTGCATTCCTTGGATAAATACCTAGTAGTGCACCCCCATACTGTTTTCCACAGTGGCTGAACCAGTTTGCATTCCCACCAGCAGTGCAAAAGAGATCCTCTTTCTCTGCATCCTCGCCAACATCTGTTGTTGCCTGAGTTGTTAATGTTAGCCATTCTGACAGGTGTGAGGTGGTATCTCATTGTGGTTTTGATTTGTATTTCCCTGGTGATGAGTGATGTGGGGCATTTTTTCATGTGTCAGCTGGCCATCTGGATGTCTTCTTTGGAGAAGTGTCTATTCATGTCTTTGCCCATTTCTTCCCTGGATTATTTTTTTTTTTTTGGGTGTTGAGTTTGATAAGTTCTTTACAGATTTTGGATACTAACCCTTTATCTGATGTGTCGTTCGCAAATATCTTCTCCCATTCCATCGGTTGCCTTTTAGTTTTGCTGATTGCTTCCTTCGCTGTGCAGAAGCTTTTTATTTTGGTGAGGTCCCAAT
Organism: Prionailurus bengalensis; assembly: GCF_016509475.1. Taxonomy (NCBI): domain Eukaryota; kingdom Metazoa; phylum Chordata; class Mammalia; order Carnivora; family Felidae; genus Prionailurus; species Prionailurus bengalensis. Next base: position 117,124,499 of record NC_057358.1, read on the forward strand.
AGTTCATTTTTGCTTTTGTTTCCCTTGCCTCTGGAGACGCGTTGAGTAAGAAGTTGCTGCGGCCAAGATCAGAGAGGTTTTTGCCTGCTTTCTCCTCGAGGATTTTGATGGCCTCCCATCTTACATTGAGGTCTTTCATCCATTTTGAGTTTATTTTTGTGTATGGTGTAAGAAAGTGGTCCGGGTTCATTTTTCTGCATGTCGCTGTCCAGTTTTCCCAGCACCACTTGCTGAACAGACTGTCGTCTTTATTCCACTGAATATTCTTTCCTGCTTTGTCAAAGATTAGTTGGCCATATGTTTGTGGGTCCATTTCTGGGTTCTGTATTCTGTTCCTCTGATCTGGGTGTCTGTTTTTGTGCCAGTACCATACTGTCTTGATGATTACAGCTTTGTAGTGTAGCTTCAAGTCTGGATTGTGATGCCTCCTGCTTTGGTTTTCTTTTTCAAGATTGCTTTGGCTATTCAGGGTCTTTTTTGGTTCTATACAAATTTTAGGATTGTTTGTTCTAGCACTGTGAAGAATGCTGGTGTTATTTTGATAGGGATTGTATTGAATATGTAGATTGCTTTGGGTAGTATTGACATTTTAACAATATTTGTTCTTCCTATCCAGGAGCATGGAATCTTTTTCCATTTTTTTGTGTCTTCTTCCATTTCTTTCATAAGCTTTCGATAGTTCTCAGTGTATAGATTTTTCGCCTCTTTGGTTAGATTTATTCCTAGGTATTTTTTTTTTCATCTTTATTTTTGAGATACATAGACAGAGTGCAAGTAGGGGAGGAACAGAGAGAGAGGGAGACACAGAATCCGAAGCAAGCTCCAGGCTCTGAGCTGTCAGCACAGAGTCTGATGCTGGGCTTGAACTTGTGAACTGCGAGATCACGACCTGAGCGAGATCATGACCTGAACCAAAGTCGGACATTTAATTGACTGAGCCACCCAGGTGCCCCAAAAGATATTTCCTTTTGATCATCACTTTATTTGTAGCCCACAGGTTTTGATATTTTGTGTTTTATTAATTAAACATTTTTATTTTTTAATTAATTTATTTTACTAGCTGTGTGATTAAAAAATTTTTTTATATGAAATTTATTGACAAATTGGTTTCCATACAACACCCAGTGCTCATCCCAAAAGGTGCCCTCCTCAATACCCATCACCCACCCTCCCCTCCCTCCCACCCCCCATCAACCCTCAGTTCTCAGTTTTTAACAGTCTCTTATGCTTTGGCTGTCTCCCACTCTAACCTCTTTTTTTTTTTTTTTCCTTCCCCTCCTTCACGGGTTTCTGTTGAGTTTCTCAGGATCCACATAAGAGTGAAACCATATGGTATCTGTCTTTCTCTGTATGGCTTATTTCACTTAGCATCACACTCTCCAGTTCCATCCACGTTGCTACAAAAGGCCATATTTCATTTTTTCTCATTGCCACGTAGCATTCCATTGTGTATATAAACCACAATTTCTTTATCCATTCATCAGTTGATGGACATTTAGGCTCTTTCCATAATTTGGCTATTGTTGAGAGTGCTGCTATGAACATTGGGGTACAAGTGGCCCTATGCATCAGTACTCCTGTGTCCCTTGGGTAAATTCCTAGCAGTGCTATTGTTGGGTCATAGGGTAGGTCTATTTTTAATTTTCTGAGGAACCTCCACACTGCTTTCCAGAGTGGCTGCACCAATTTGCATTTCCACCAACAGTGCAAGAGGCTTCCCATTTCTCCACATCCTCTCCAGCATCTATAGTCTCCTGATTTGTTCATTTTGGCCACTCTGACTGGCGTGAGGTGATACCTGAGTGTGGTTTTGATTTGTATTTCCCTGATAAGGAGCGACGCTGAACATCTTTTCATGTGCCTGTTGGCCATCCGGATGTCTTCTTTAGAGAAGTGTCTATTCATGTTTTCTGCCCATTTCTTCACTGGGTTATTTGTTTTTCGGGTGTGGAGTTTGGTGAGCTCTTTATAGATTTTGGATACTAGCCCTTTGTCCAATATGTCATTTGCAAATATCTTTTCCCATTCCGTTGGTTGCCTTTTAGTTTTGTTGGTTGTTTCCTTTGCTGTGCAGAAGCTTTTTATCTTCATAAGGTCCCAGTAGTTCACTTTTGCTTTTAATTCCCTTGCCTTTGGGGATGTGTCGAGTAAGAGATTGCTACGGCTGAGGTCAGAGAGGTCTTTTCCTGCTTTCTCCTCTAAGGTTTTGATGGTTTCCTGTCTCACATTCAGGTCCTTTATCCATTTTGAGTTTACTTTTGTGAATGGTGTGAGAAAGTGGTCTAGTTTCAACCTTCTGCATGTTGCTGTCCAGTTCTCCCAGCACCATTTGTTAAAGAGACTGTCTTTTTTCCATTGGATGTTCTTTCCTGCTTTGTCAAAGATGAGTTGGCCATACGTTTGTGGGTCTAGTTCTGGGGTTTCTATTCTATTCCATTGGTCTATGTGTCTGTTTTGGTGCCAATACCATGCTGTCTTGATGATGACAGCTTTGTAGTAGAGGCTAAAGTCTGGGATTGTGATGCCTCCTGCTTTGGTCTTCTTCTTCAAAATTCCTTTGGCTATTCGGGGCCTTTTGTGGTTCCATATGAATTTTAGGATTGCTTGTTCTAGTTTCGAGAAGAATGCTGGTGCAATTTTGATTGGGATTGCATTGAATGTGTAGATAGCTTTGGGTAGTATTGACATTTTGACAATATTTATTTTTCCAATCCATGAGCAGGGAATGTCTTTCCATTTCTTTAAATCTTCTTCAATTTCCTTCAGAAGCTTTCTATAGTTTTCAGCATACAGATCCTTTACATCTTTGGTTAGATTTATTCCTAGGTATTTTATGCTTCTTGGTGCAATTGTGAATGGGATCAGTTTCTTTCTTTGTCTTTCTGTTGCTTCATTGTTAGTGTATAAGAATACAACTGATTTCTGTACATTGATTTTGTATCCTGCAACTTGGCTGAATTCCTGTATCAGTTCTAGCAGACTTTTGGTGGAGTCTATCGGATTTTCCATGTATAATATCATGTCATCTGCAAAAAGCGAAAGCTTGACTTCATCTTTGCCAATTTTGATGCCTTTGATTTCCTTTTGTTGTCTGATTGCTGATGCTAGAACTTCCAGCACTATGTTAAACAACAGCGGTGAGAGTGGGCATCCCTGTCGTGTTCCTGATCTCAGGGAAAAAGCTCTCAGTTTTTCCCCGTTGAGGATGATGTTAGCTGTGGGCTTTTCATAAATGGCTTTTATGATCTTTAAGTATGTTCCTTCTATCCCGACTTTCTCAAGGGTTTTTATTAAGAAAGGGTGCTGGATTTTGTCAAAGGCATTTTCTGCATCGATTGACAGGATCATATGGTTCTTCTCTTTTTTTTTGTTAATGTGATGTATCACGTTGATTGATTTGCGAATGTTGAACCAGCCCTGCATCCCAGGAATGAATCCCACTTGATCATGGTGAATAATTCTTTTTATATGCCGTTGAATTCGATTTGCTAGTATCTTATTGAGAATTTTTGCATCCATATTCATCAGGGATATTGGCCTGTAGTTCTCTTTTTTTACTGGGTCTCTGTCTGGTTTAGGAATCAAAGTAATACTGGCTTCATAGAATGAGTCTGGAAGTTTTCCTTCCCTTTCTATTTCTTGGAATAGCTTGAGAAGGATAGGTATTATCTCTGCTTTAAACGTCTGGTAGAACTCCCCTGGGAAGCCATCTGGTCCTGGACTCTTATTTGTTGGGAGATTTTTGATAACCGATTCAATTTCTTCGCTGGTTATGGGTCTGTTCAAGCTTTATATTTCCTCCTGATTGAGTTTTGGAAGTGTGTGGGTGTTCAGGAATTTGTCCATTTCTTCCAGGTTGTCCAATTGGTTGGCATATAATTTTTCATAGTATTCCCTGATAATTGTTTGTATCTCTGAGGGATTGGTTGTAATAATTCCATTTTCATTCATGATTTTATCTATTTGGGTCATCTCCCTTTTCTTTTTGAGAAGCCTGGCTAGAGGTTTGTCAATTTTGTTTATTTTTTCAAAAAACCAACTCTTGGTTTCGTTGATCTGCTCTACAGTTTTTTTAGATTCTATATTGTTTATTTCTGCTCTGATCTTTATTATCTCTCTTCTTCTGCTGGGTTTAGGCTGCCTTTGCTGTTCTGCTTCTAGTTCCTTTAAGTGTGCTGTTAGATTTTGTATTTGGGATTTTTCTTGTTTCTTGAGATAGGCCTGGATTGCAATGTATTTTCCTCTCAGGACTGCCTTTGCTGCGTCCCAAAGCGTTTGGATTGTTGTATTTTCATTTTCGTTTGTTTCCATATATTTTTTAATTTCTTCTCTAATTGCCTGGTTGACCCACTCATTCGTTAGTAGGGTGTTCTTTAACCTCCATGCTTTTGGAGGCTTTCCAGACTTTTTTCTGTGGTTGATTTCAAGCTTCATAGCATTGTGGTCTGAAAGTATGCATGGTATAATTTCAATTCTTGTAAACTTATGAAGGGCTGTTTTGTGACCCAGTATATGATCTATCTTGGAGAATGTTCCATGTGCACTCGAGAAGAAAGTATATTCTGTTGCTTTGGGATGCAGAGTTCTAAATATATCTGTCAAGTCCATCTGATCCAATGTCTCATTCAGGGCCCTTGTTTCTTTATTGACCGTGTGTCTAGATGATCTATCCATTTCTGTAAGTGGGGTGTTAAAGTCCCCTGCAATTACCACATTCTTATCAATAAGGTTGCTTATGTTTATGAGTAACTGTTTTATATATTTGGGGGCTCCGGTATTCGGTGCATAGACATTGATAATTGTTAGCTCTTCCTGATGGATAGACCCTGTAACTATTATATAATGTCCTTCTTCATCTCTTGTTACAGCCTTTAATTTAAAGTCTAGTTTGTCTGATATCAGTATGGCTACTCCAGCTTTCTTTTGGCTTCCAGTCGCATGATAAATAGTTCTCCATCCCCTCACTCTCAATCTAAAGGTGTCCTCAGGTCTAAAATGAGTCTCTTGTAGACAGCAAATAGATGGGTCTTGTTTTTTTATCCATTCTGATACCCTATGTCTTTTGGTTGGCGCATTTAATCCATTTACATTCAGTGTTATTATAGAAAGATACGGGTTTAGAGTCATTGTGATGTCTGTATGTTTTATGCTTGTAGTGATGCCTCTGGTACTTTGTCTCACAGGGTCCCCCTTAGGATCTCTTGTAGGGCTGGTTTAGTGGTGACAAATTCCTTCAGTTTTTGTTTGTTTGGGAAGACCTTTATCTCTCCTTCTATTCTAAATGACAGACTTGCTGGATAAAGGATTCTTGGCTGCATATTTTTTCTGTCTAGCACCCTGAAAATCTTGTGCCAATTCTTTCTGGCCTGCCAAGTTTCAAAAGAGAGATCAGTCACGAGTCTTATAGGTCTCCCTTTATACGTGAGGGCACGTTTGCCCCTTGTTGCCTTCAGAATTTTCTCTTTATCCTTGTATTTTGCTAGTTTCACTATGATATGTCATGCAGAAGATCGATTCAAGTTACGTCTGAAGGGAGTTCTCTGTGCCTCTTGGATTTCAATGCCTTTTTCCTTCCCCAGTTCAGGGAAGTTCTCAGCTATTATTTCTTCAAGTACCCCTTCAGCCCCTTTCCCTCTCTCTTCCTCCTCTGGGATACCAATTATGCGTATATTATTTCTTTTTAGTGTATCACTTAGTTCTCTAATTTTCCCCTCATACTCCTGGATTTTTTTATCTCTCTTTTTCTCAGCTTCCTCTTTTTCCATAACTTTATCTTCTAGTTCACCTATTCTCTCCTCTGCCTCTTCAATCCGAGCCGTGGTGGTTTCCATTTTGTTTTGCATTTCATTTAAAGCGTTTTTCAGCTCCTCATGACTGTTCCTTAGGCCCTTGATCTCTGTAGCAAGAGATTCTCGCTTTCCTGTATACTGTTCTCAAGCCCAGCGATTAATTTTATGACTATTATTCTAAATTCACTTTCTGTTATATTATTTAAATCCTTTTTGATCAGCTCATTAGCTGTTGTTATTTCCTGGAGATTCTTCTGAGGGGAATTCTTCCGCTTCGTCATTTTGGATAGTCCCTGGCGTGGTGAGGACCTGCAGGGCACTTCTCCTGTGCTGTGGTGTATAACTGGAGTTGGTGGGTGGAGCCTCAGTCAGACCTGATGTCTGCCCCCAGCCCACCACTGGGGCCACAGTCAGACTGGTGTGTGCCTTCTCTTCCCCTCTCCTAGGGGCGGGATTCACTGTGGGGTGGCGTGGCCCGTCTGGGCTACTTGCACCCTGCCAGGCTTGTGATGCTGGGGATCTGGCGTATTAGCTGGGGTGGGTAGGCAAGGTGCACGGGGGCAGGAGGGGCAGGCTTAGATCGCTTCTCCTTAGGTGATCCACTTCAGCAGGGGTCCTGTGGCAGCGGGAGGGAGTCAGATCTGCTGCCGGAGGTTTGGCTCCACAGAAGCACAGAGTTGGGTGTTTGCGCGGAGCGAGCAAGTTCCCTGGCAGGAACTGGTTCCCTTTGGGATTTTGGCTGGGGGATGGGCGGGGGAGATGGCGCTGGCGAGCGCCTTTGTTCCCCGCCAAATTGAGCTCTGTCGTCTGGGGCCTCAGCAGCTCTCCCTCCTTTTGTCCTCCAGCCTTCCCGCTTTCCGAGCAGAGCTGCTAACTTATGTCCTCCCAGACGCTAAGTCGCGCTTGCTGTCGGAACACAGTCTGCCCGGCCCCTCCGCTTTTGCAAGCCAGACTCGGGGGCTCTGCTTGGCTGGCGAGCCGCCCCTCCGCCCCGGCTCCCTCCCGCCAGTCCATGGAGCGCGCACCGCCTCGCCGCCCTTCCTACCCTCTTCCATGGGCCTCTCGTCTGCGTTTGGCTCCGGCGACTCCGTTCTGCTAATCCTCTGGCGTTTTTCTGGGTTATTTAGGCAGGTGTAGGTGGAATCTAAGTGATCAGCAGGACGCGCGGTGAGCCCAGCGTCCTCCTACACCGCCATCTTGCCAAAGTTCCTATTCCTAGGTATTTTATTCCTAGGTTTATTCGTAGGTTTTTGGTGCAATTGTAAATGGGATCAATTCCTTGATTTCTCTTTCTGTCGCTTCACTGTTGGTGTATAGGAATACGACTGATTTCTGTGCATTGATTTTATATCTTGCAGCTTTGCTGAATTCATGAATCAATTCTAGCAGTTTTTTGGTGGAATCTCTTGGGTTTTCCATATACAGTATCATGTCATCTGCGAAGAGTGAAAGTTTGACCTCCTCATGGCCAATTTGGATGCCTTTTATTTCTTTGTGTTGTCTGATTGCTGAGACTAAGACTTCCAATACTATGTTGAATAACAGTGGAGAGAGTGGACATCCCTGTCTTGTTCCTGACCTTAGGGAGAAAGCTCTCAGTTTTTCCCCATTGAGGATGATATTAGCATTGGGTCTTTTGTACATGGCTTTTATGATCTTGAGGTATGATCTTTCTATCCCTACTTTCTTGAGGGTTTTTATCAAGAAAGGATGTTGTATTTTGTCAAATGCTTTCTCTGCATCTATTGAGATGATCATATGGTTCTTGTTGTCACCATCTGAATTTGATGCACATAAGAAATCTTAAATTCCAGTACCCTGTCTTCTGACCATGCTCTTTTAGCCTTCCAGCTCCCCCCTTACTTTAGTCATCTTTGCCCTTGGACCTGACCTCTGGTTGGCTCCTCCTTTCCTCCATTTCCCACCAGCTTCCTCATTTTCTTTCCTAGGAAGCTGGTGTCCTGGTTGCTCACCTGGGCCACTCTTTCTTCAGCACTTTGAAATCCCTTTATCACCCTAAACCTATGCCTTCCCTGAGTTAAATTCACCCCCTGGGTCATCATAACAAACTGCTATCTGTGTTCACCCTGGTGGAAAGCTCCGCTATAGAAAGTTCTGTGATGACGTACATCATGGCACTGTCCTTCTACTTGCCCCTCCCCCTCAGCAGGTTTCTAAAACATTCACCCACTTCTCAACATCCATCTCCTCTAGGTTTCAGAGGAAGACCTTACCTCTTACGTCTCTGAGAAAACTGAGGCCCTTAGAGGTGAAACACCTTAACCTTCTACCCTCCTCCATTCACTCAGCCAACAAATATTTTTGAATACCTGTTCTATCCCAAGCACTATGCCAGGTGCTGGGAATGAAATAAGGGACATTCTCTGGTTTCATGGTGCTACTCTGGTGATGGATGCACTTACAAAGAAGACTACTAAGAAGTCCAGCCATCCACTGTGTGGTGAGAAAACACAAACCACTTGGGCACTCCAGTTGCCAGGCTCAGCTGAGCCCAGCTTGTGACTAATCCCAGGTCAGACTTCAGACATGTGAGGGAGGAAGCATCTGGATGATACCACCCAGCAAATTGAGTTACCCCCAGCCATTTGAAGATTTCAAACTCATGCCCTAGACAACATGGAGCAGAGTCAAGCTATTTTCACTTCCCAATGACCTTTGGGTCATTCTTTATCCATCTGGAACACATTTCCAACTTTGTTTGCTAAGTTAGATATTTCTTATCCCTGAAGACTCAGTATAGGCCTTCTCTTCCCCAGGAAGCATCTCCTAAACCCTTTGGATGGGTTAAGTGGCCCTTCCCTGGGTTGCTTTAGCATATCTCTTCTTTAGCAGTGTATAGAAATTATCTTTGTTCACCCAGAAATTATGTGTATATCCAGCCTAGCACAAATATATTCAACATATGCTTATTAGCTGAAGTGTGTAAATGTGGACTCCACTGAGCTCTGGCCCAGGTAAAGCTGTGATGTTTGTCTCTAGCGCCCTCTACCTTCTTCATCTCATCCTTCACCACCACCCTTCAATTGAAGTGTCCCTTGTCCCAATTCCCTTCCAGGTTCGTTCATCAATGGTAACTGAAACGTGACCTTAACTTAGAGTGTGGGAAAGCTTATGGGCCAGGAGAAGGCTTCAAAAGCATCATTTGGGTCCATAGATTTGCTAAAGTCTAATCATTCAGAACCTGATTATATACCAGGGATGTGAGCTGAACTCTGTCCTATGGACTTTCTGGTACCGAAGACACGTTAAAGCAGAGCCTTGAGAAACAGAATCACTGCGGTGTAGATGTGTCTAGAAGCAGGGAACTGCTAGAGAGAGAGAGCAGGGAGAATCTCAGGATTATTTCTGTGTATTTACTGATAGACCTCCACCCACATTTATACTCTGAGACATCACTCCTCTTGCTAAAGTTTATCTGGCCATGGGTGGACCCAAACTGGGTCAGAGTCTCACCTCTCGGAATTTGGAATTGAGACAGTCTTTCCATGTGACAAGAACTATTTACAACAGCAAAGCTGGAGGGTAGCCAGACTCTACAGTTTGGAGGAGAGAAGCAGAAATGAGAGACAAGAAAGAGTATTGCTTGCTTGGCAATTCTGGGTGTCAGTGCCCTTCTGTTTGTCCACAGGTTCTGACAACCTGCCCCTGCCCTGTATCCTTAAAATAATCCTCCTTTTCCTTTTCTGACTTCTAGTCATGGGTCGTTGTCACTTACAATCAAAGAATTCTAATACAACTGTGGTTCCCAAACCGTGTGCTGAGGCGCCCCAGGGTACATTACACTCATGGGATGCTTTGTTACATTTGGTTCAAGTCGTATCATTTCCAGTGTGTATTATATGTACAGTATATACTATAATTGTATTCTTTCTATGGGCTTTGTGCTCTACAAGGATGAAGAATGTTTGGTGACCACTAAGGAGAGGAGTAAGGTTGAACAGACGGGAGAGACTCTGAAAGGCTGATGGGAAATACTGGTGTTCGGAGTGGTCATTTGACCCTGATAGACAGGACAGCAGGACAAGTCCAGCGGATCAGCAGGTGGATGCAGGGTGGGGGGAACAATGCTCCCTATAGAGTTTATACAGTTTGGAAAGGGCATTTATACTATGTTAACTGGGCGGGTGGGGGAGCAAATCCAACGGAGTGTTCATGTTATTTAAAAAGCAAAACCTGGGGTGCTAGGGCGGCTCAGTGGGTTAAGCATCTAACTCTTGATTTCAGCTCAGGTCATGATCTCACAGTTCGTGAGTTCAAGTCCTGCATCAGGCTCTGTGCTGAGCGTGCAGAGCTTGCTTGGGATTCTCTCTTTCTCTCTCTGCCCCTCCCCCATTTGCGCTTGCTCTCCCTCAAAATAAACAAACTTAAAAAAATAAAACCTTTAAAGAGCAAAACCCTAATCATGTTGAATGTTTGGTGTGTAGCAGCTTCATATTAAGGAACTTAAAATGTCAGGTAAATAATATGTTGACACTTTTGTGATCGTGCTGGGGAAAATAAATATGTAATTACAAATTTTACTTTTATAAATTAAAAGACCAAACTTTGTTAAAATGCACTTTACAAAGAACATGCCACTGGCAGGGAGGAAAAAAAAGGTAGCTCAGCTTTATTTATGAAAATCACTGACAAAATAATAAAAACCGAAAACCAAAACATGTTAATTACAATGTGAGCTGAAGTTTTTCCATTTCTTTGTGACTTCAGTTTAAAAAAGAAAAATGTCTGAAATCGTCATTGATGGGTCCTCAATCCACTTTTAAATCTTTCCCCACCAGCATGGCCGTCACGGGGTGCATGCTAGCTCTGTGCTCCTGGTAGGTACGGACGACTTGATCGTGGTATTTGTCAAAGGCAGCAAGGTCTCTGTGGGAGCGGGAAAAAAGGAAGAAAGTTGGATAATGACTTATTATTTTGGCAAGGAATGTTTTATTTGGCAGGTATAATTTTATTCTTGTGAAATTAATGAAAAGATTAATTATGACTATGTCACGGTTATATATTTTTCAGAATTCCTGCCAAATCCACAGTCAAAATAACTTCATTAAGATATTCTTAAATTCTAGCTTTTAGCCAAGATACAACTTTCCCCCTCTACCGCGCATTGCTTTATTATATGTCAAGCAACCTATTCTTGGCTTTATCTGTTTGAATCAAAAGGTTTGGCTTTATCTGTTCATTTCTTATTGCATTTGAATAACTTCAGACTCTTTCTCTTGTCCATGCCTATCCACCAATTATCTCCTACTTGCTTTTAAAGACCGGTGCACATAAGATTGCTTTCTATTTACTTCCTTTTCACCAGTGTCTAAACCTATCTGGCCCATAATAGGTAATTGATATATAAGGTTTCTAAAACAGCTAATCCAATTACCTCAAATTCTAAATATTTTAGAAGTGTTCATTCCTATTCCAAAATTATACCTGTAATCTTTAACAAATTTAAAAATTATTTTTAGATGGCATTTTACAAAGTATTTTAACAACAGGAAAAACTTAAGATTGTTCTTCCCCATTCCTGATCTAAATTCAAAGCACCATTTGAGTGGGTTCTTACTTGAATAAGGGCCGCGTAAATTTCATCCGTCCTTGCTCAGTTGCCATTTTTAGAGCCAAAGGAACTGCTTCCTCCCATTTCGATTGAATGCAGAGCCGTAACCATCTGAAAGGAAGATTTTTAGGGGGCGTGGGGTAGGAAATGAGGAGGAAGGGGCGGGATATACAGTCACATCTGAAGATTACTTTCATAGTGATAAGTAATCCCATTATAATTCTACTGCACACCTCTTTATATTATGTCTTTATTCTGAGAATCTCAAATCCTTCTTTTTTTTTCAAATCCTTTTATATACAATTCAATAACTGGAGAAGAGAAGGAAGAGGAGTTTGTTCTTGAAAAAGACCAGACATTTTAAAAGGCTAGTTTACGTTGGTGTTCATGTACCTTATCTGTGCAGTTTCTAAAGGAAATTAAACTTTGGTTTAAGACTCACACTACAAATCAGAATTAAGAAAGATTAGCCACATAACAGAATCAGAGATTTCTAACTATTCCCTTATCAGAGTCAGTTTGGCTAGTTGTGGAAGAACTATTTACCTCTGGATTCCTAATTCTCCTTTTTGTTTTAAGGCCAAGAGAAGCTTCGAACAAATTCTAAGAAAAAGATTAATACTCTCATCTTACAGATACTGCAAGTATTCCTATGATTATTTATACAAGTGCAGAAGATTTCATAGGATTTCTTAAAACTCATGTATGGCTCCGACTCTGCTTTCCCTTTCTCCACATTTTAAACTAGTTTCTACTTTCTTCCACAGAGACAAGTTAAAATGATGTACCTGAATCGTATTTCAGAATTGTTAACGGCATTCAACTTGTACACCTCTTGCATTCGCTTTATATGCCCCAATGGAAGAGGTGCCTAAGAGCAAAATAAAGAAGTATGACATATCATTTCAACAGGATTCCTTGGAAGAAAGGAGCTGGGGGGAAATTCTTAGCCAGATTAAAATCCTAAATATTTTCAAATATAGAAATAAGTTAGATAAAATGAAAACAAATGCACACTACAATAAATTTTGTGCCAACTTATTCTGGATAAGGATGTTCTGCTAGAAGCGAAGGGATAGTTTAATTCGTGAGGTACCTAGAGAATTAAATGAGAATTTCTCTCCTCAGACCTTCTGGTATATATAAAATCTAACTTTCTAACTCTTTCCAGAGTCCTTCAAGTTTTTCCTTATACTTTATCTATCTTAAATTTATCCCATTCTCTGTATTAAACCACAGTTCTTTGTTTCCTCACAGAGTACCCTGAGCTTTATCTTTGCATATTTCCTCTGAAATCCCTTTTAAATGATCTATATGCCTACAAAATAGCTTTTAAAACTTCTATATTACAGGTCCTTTGAGAACCTGATGAGTAATATGGACCCTTTCCTTAGGAAAAAGAGATACATTTGCCATACAAACACAAATATCTCTCTACAATTTCAGGAGTTCATGAACCTCCTGTGCCTGTGCCTGGCTTAACCTTAAGCTAAAATGGGGAGCAAGTCTGGTGAGGAAAGAAGGAAGACAAGTTCAGTTTGGACAAGCAGGGAGGCTGAGGTGCTGCTAGGTGGGTGGTGACTTTCCTCTGCTGCCACGACTCCTCTTACAAAACCCACCCCATGCTCGCTCCGGAAGCATCTCTGCTCTGAGTGCCAGACCCTTCCCAAACTGTTTGGTCTCAGCTAACCTCCAAGTCCGCCCTGGTAGGTCCCCTGGTTAAGGTCCCCTCCTGGACCCCCAACCTTCCCCCATTTTTGCCATGCCTTTTCTGGAAACATCCCGTCAGGTCCTCCCTCTCCCTGGCCCCAAGGCAGCGCTAAAGACATTTATGAAAAATGGCGACTTTATGCCCTAAAAAATTGATTCTCACCAAGCCCCTGTTGCTTAAAATCCATTCCTCCCTTTGTGTTGATTCCTTAGGAAACTCCGTCCAGTCTTCTTTATCCCTCTCAAGGTCCTCAGGCCCACCAGAGCATTTTAATGTGAAAGCCAAGACCCAGTCCTTCCCTCCCTCTCAAAATGCAGCCTCCTCTTTCTGTTTTATTGCCTTTCTTTTTATTGCCTTGGTTTGAAACCTTAAGATCTGCTTGGACTCATTCCTGTTAACCGCCAGATCCAGCCAGGCACAAACCCATGCCTTTCCCCCTTCACCCCTGCCCCCTCCTTTCCTACCAGTGCCCCCTGGTACTGTCTCCCAGATAACTCCACCACCCGTGTTCCTCATGTTGATCGACCAGCAGGCTTGTTTTATAATCCATCCTTTCCTGTTAAAAATGTTAGATCCCTTTCTACCTACAAAATCTGATTCTTAGCTTAGCATCCAAGATTCATCACATCCTATACCAGGCTTTCTAGAATGATCTTCATTAACTTCTGCAACACGGTGGCTTGCTACTCCCTTGGACTTGAATTTCCACCTCTGCATTATGATGCTGCTCTCCTCAAAGCTAGCTCCACTCCCACAAAACCTTTCCTTGATGATGCCATTTAGAAGGGAGTCCTTCTTTACTGATTAAGTTTTTCTCAAATGATACCTAAAGTATGTCTCCTTTAATTGCCAGATTTTGTATGTGTGACCTTTCCTACTAGATTATAAGCTTTTGTGGACATGGTTTCTTTCTTTCTTGAATATTTTCATATTTATAATAACACTAAACATAATAAGCATTCAACAAATGTCTTTAAAGAAACAAATGAATTTTATAAATTTTTTTCCCATTAGTTTTCACATTAACATTTTTTTTCCAAGTTGGGTTTGACCTAAATGCTGTGCTTTTATTATATCCATTGTAATGTCTCATGTTTTGAGCTAGTACTTACTTTCTGGAGCATCTGTGCTAAGAATTCGTTCAGCTGATGACTAGAGAGGTCCTTCAGGTCTGCTGCGGTGAATGAATTTAAATCATCTTCTTTGGCCTAAAAAAAAATGTTTCCTGGTTATTTTGTATAAAATGTACAAGTTAATAATATTTATTGGTTCACCTAACATAAAAGTAAAAATTAAGAAAAAGACAGAAATACAAGGATGTACAAGATGGCAAAAAATAAATTTAAGCCTTGGCTACTTTCATAATTTTGAGATGATGTTACTGTAACTTAAAGAGCTAACATGACTCCTAAAATTTATATTACTTAAGAGAAATTAGACTATTAATAGTAAAAAAATTTTTACATCCTTTGTACCATTCAAGATGTACAGATTGTCAAAGTAAAGAAATGTTACAAACATCATGTCAACTCATTTACAGGCTAATTGTAAAATTTGGGTAAAGGATCAAATTGCATAATAATATCTTTTAAATATTACACTAATTAATTGGTAAGGCCACAAACTGATGTTTCCCTCCAACCCCACACATTCTGTTTTCCCCACTTAATCTTGGAAATCATCTTAGAAAAAGAAAAATGAATCTGTACTTTTTAATTTAGGATTCACTGCCAAAAATCTTTGAAGATATGATTAAGAGATATTAGGGGCGCCTGGGTGGCGCAGTCGGTTAAGCGTCCGACTTCAGCCAGGTCACGATCTCACGGTCCAGGAGTTCGAGCCCCGCGTCGGGCTCTGGGCTGATGGCTCAGAGCCTGGAGCCTGTTTCCGATTCTGTGTCTCCCTCTCTCTCTGCCCCTCCCCCGTTCATGCTCTGTCTCTCTCTGTCCCAAAATAAATAAACGTTGAAAAAAAAAATTTTTTTTTAAAAAGAGATATTAAATGAAGATTATCAAACTAATTATTTAAAAAATCTTTAAGTAGTTTTGAATTCCTTTCAACTAGGGTTTCTTTATTATTATTATTATTATTATTATTATTATTATTTTATTGTAATTCTAGTATAGTTAACCTACACTGTTATATTAGTTTCAGGTATACAATATAGAGATTCAACAATTCCACATTATTACCCAGCGCTCATCATGACAAATGGACTCCTTAGTCCCCATCACCTATTTAACCCATCCTCCTATCCACCTCCCCTCTGGTAACCATCAGTTTGTTCTGTATAGTTAAGAGTCTGTTTCTTGGTTTGTTTCTTTTTTCCTTTGCTCATTTGTTTTGTTTCTTGTATTCCACATTGAGTGAAATCATATGGTATTTGTCTTTCTCTAACAGACTTTACCTAGCATTATACTCTCTAGCTCCATCCATGTCATTGCAAATGGAAAGATTTCTTTCTTTTTTATGGCTGAATAATATTCCTCAGTGTGTGTGTGTGTGTGTGTGTGTGTGTGTGTGTGTGTACATCATCTTTATCCATTAATCTATTGATGAACACTTGGGCTGCTTCCATAATTTGGCTATTGTAAATTAATGCTGCTATAAACACAGGGGTGCATGTATCCCTTAGAATTAGTGTTTTAGTATTTATTGGGTAAATACCCAGTAGTGTGATTACTGGATTATAGGGTATTTCTATTTTTAACTTTTTGAGGAACCTCCATACTATCTTCCACATAAACTAGGGTTTCTTTTAACTTTAAAAGAAACATATGCAATGTTTAAAAAAATCAGATAGGACTGAATGAAAAATTCCTTTGTTTTTGCCACGTCTCTAGGTCCTACTCCCCAGTGACCAATATGAATAGTTCCTCGTATATCCTTCCAGGAAATTTAATGCATAAATATATCCTTGTAAAGAAACATTATTTTACACCTTCCTCCCTGTTCAGAACCCCCTTTACTATCTCTCTTTGGAACCTCACCTTGGTTATCAAAACTTACAGATCTCATGCTCTGCTCAAAAACATGCAAATTTAAAATATTTATTAAGGCCATGTCGTAAGTGGTAAAAACATTAAAAGCAATGGAATGATAAGCCAAAATTCAAGGTAACGGTTACCTTGCTGGGAAGGCAATGTGGATAGAGAGGGGAATGAGATGGGGAGGGTTGCTCCAAAAGTACCACTGAGGTTTTCTTTCTTATGTTAGTGGTGGGTACACCTTTTTACACCTTCCGATAGGTGATATACATTTTTTCTTTTGTATTTTTTTAATATTTAAGAAAAACAATTGAACAATAAAACAAGGCAAAGGGAGAACTAGTGATTACAATGTCCTCAGTCTGTCTCTGACACGACCTGCTCCTATTGATAGTGAACTATTTATAATCATCCGTGTTGGCTGCTGAGCCTAAAGGAATATCTAAGCAGAAATGAAGAGCAGGAGCAGTTTTAGTAGGTGGGCTGGCATACATTTTTCAAATGAACACAGAGGTCCTGGGTGCCTGGGTGGCCCAGTTGGTTAAGTGACTGACTTCATTTCAGGTCATGATCTCGTAGTCTGTGAGTTCAAGCCCCGCGTTGGGCTCTGTGCTGACAGCTGAGAGTCTGGTGTCTGCTTTGGATTCTGTGTCTCCCTCTCTTTCTGTCTTTCTCTCTCTCAAAAAATAAACATTAAAAACAAAACAAAACCCAGAGGTCTTAATATATCACGTTGCTGTCGAAGATCCATCCAAGCATGGATCTCTCATACTTTTCTCCATGACATGTTTGTGAACTACACAACACATAAATTTAAGGGGCGCCTGGGTGGCACAGTCGGTTAAGCGTCCGACTTCAGCCAGGTCACGATCTCGTGGTCCGTGAGTTCGAGCCCCGCGTCGGGCTCTGGGCTGATGGCTCGGGGCCTGGAGCCTGTTTCCGATTCTGTGTCTCCCTCTCTCTCTGCCCCTCCCCTGTTCATGCTCTGTCTCTCTCTGTCCCAAAAATAAATAAACGTTGAAAAAAAAAATTTTTAAAAAAAACAAAAAACATAAATTTAAGACACAGAAGAACTAAAGCATCATCTGTGGCAAAAGATGTGCCACCAGATTTCCCTCCCTGCATAGGAATAATTAGACCTTTCTAAATTATTTAGCATACAGGATTAAACCACTTTTCCAATCATAACTCAACACCTCTAGTCCTTTTTGTTACAACACTGAACGCAGGAAGTATTCCAGGCAAAGTATTGACAGTGGACGTACGTATGTGCACAACTACCCTGCTGGGTAAGGAGCTGCCTAGACACTTTCTACCCCCTCAAAAAAATCGTGAACTAGATCTAAAGGGTTAGTAATGTTCTAACTTGGTCATGATGTTATCAGAATCTTCAGAAAGATGTTTATATTTTATTTTAAATTACAGTATCTTTTCCCTTGGTTTATTTGTTTATTTATTTATTAAAAAAAATTTTTTTTTTCAACGTTTATTTATTTTTGGGACAGAGAGAGACAGAGCATGAACAGGGGAGGGGCAGAGAGAGAGGGAGACACAGAATCGGAAACAGGCTCCAGGCTCTGAGCCATCAGCCCAGAGCCCGACGCGGGGCTCGAACTCACAGACCGCGAGATCGTGACCTGGCTGAAGTCGGACGCTTAACCGACTGCGCCACCCAGGCGCCCCTGTTTATTTATTTATTTGAGAGAGAGAGTGTGTGTGTGTGCATGCACACAAGAGGGGGAGGAGGAGAGAAAGGGACAGAGAGGATCCCAAGCAGGCTCCACACCATCAGCACTGAGCCGCACGCAGGGCTCTATCTCACAATTGTGAGATCATGACCCAGGCTGAACTCAAGAGTTGGTCACTTAGCTGCCTGAGCCACCCAGGTGCCCCTTCCCTTGGTTTCTTATTCCATTGTTCTGATTTGCCTTACTTCTGATTTGTTTTTCTTCCTTCTTCTGGCTCTAAGAGGGTTCCCTCAAAACCTGGAACTTTCTATTCCTCTTTCTTATTCTCCACATTTAATGTTTTCAAGATCTTAACTAGCTATTTAAAATTAAACCTCAAAAACGTTTCAAAATTTTTATTTCCTCCTGCACTGTTCCAGTTCAAACCCCACAAGCCTTTTGGTCTGAACTACCATCTTATCTGACCTACTAGCTGGCTTTCTTACTAACTCTCACTTTTCCATATTAATTGATCCTATATATTACACAGCTTGATTAATGGTCCTAATAAGCAACTCTGATCATTTCATTTGCTATTCAAAAACCTTTAAGGATCCACTGCTGTTTACAGATTGTTTTACATTCCTTAGTTTGACAATCAAGATTCTCTATAATAGGAAACGAATACATCTCTCCAACCTTGTTTTCCCTCTACTAATTCATGTATTTATCCAACAGTGAATAAATGGGGATGGCACTGGGGATATAGAGATGAATAAAAACAATTTCTGCTCTCAAGGAGCTTATCGCCTGGTGAAAGAAACAGATACAAGCAATACTGTAAGAAAATACAAATACAGTAAAAGCTTTTTAAAAATGAGCCTCACTGGGGCAGTTGGGTGGCTCAGTTGGTTGAGCATGTGACTCTGTCTGGCTCAGGTTGTGATCTTGTCGTTCGTGAGTTTGAGCCCCACGTTAGGCTCAATGCTATCAGCGCAGAGCCCGCTTTAGATCTTCAGTCCCTCCCTCTCTCTGCACCTCCCCTGCTCATGCTCTCTCTCCTCTCTCTCAAAAACAACAAAAAAATGAGCTCCACTAAAACCACTCATTGGATTAACCGATACTTTCTACCCTCTCTGTAAAATGAGTGGACTCGTGTCCAGGGTGCGCCCTTTGCTCTGAGTGGGTGGGCCACCCCTTCAATACCTGTGCTTTTCTTCTCCCACCTGTTGATTTATGCGTTAACTACATAAACTTGTTTCCAAATGTGTTTATGTCAATTGTAGTTGTAAGCAGGAAATCCTGTTAAATAATAGGTATACTGATGAAAGAGGAGTGCCAAAAAAAAAAAAGAAGTCTCTATAAATATTAAGTTTATTGCTCTGGACAAACTAAGTCAACTTTAACTTAAGAAGTGCTGTACAGGGGCGCCTGGGTGGCGCAGTCGGTTAAGCGTCCGACTTCAGCCAGGTCACGATCTCGCGGTCCGGGAGTTCGAGCCCCGCGTCGGGCTCTGGGCTGATGGCTCAGAGCCTGGAGCCTGTTTCCGATTCTGTGTCTCCCTCTCTCTCTGCCCCTCCCCCGTTCATGCTCTGTCTCTCTCTGTCCCCAAAATAAATTAAAACGTTGAAAAAAAAAATAAAAAAAAGAAGTGCTGTACAAAAAATGTTGCTACAGAATTTGTAGACAAGATCTTTGTAAACATGGGAATAACAACAGAAAAATCTAGAAGGAGCTACCAATTGCTTTGCAAGTGTATTTAAATTCTATTCCCACTTTAAAAGAAACCAAAATTGGGGCACCTGGGCGGCTGAGTTGGGTAAGTGTCTGACTTCGGCTAAGATCATGGTCTCACGGTTTGTGAGTTCAAGCCCTGCGTCAGGCTGTGGGCTGACGACGGCTCAGAGCTCAGAGCCTGCTTCGGATTCTATGTCTCCCTCTCTCTCTGCCCCTCTCCTCCTCCCACTGTGTCTCTCTCAAAAATAAATAAACATTTTAAAAAAATAGATAAAAAATAAAAGAAACTAAAATTGGAAGTTACAGGTGCATCATGAATTTAGTTTATGCAGTTGATACACAGCTTTGGCCCCATAGTAAAAATCTGAGTAATTTATGTTTTAAAATAAAATGTCTTCCTTATGATTAGTTTTTATGACACCATACTTTAGCCAATTTTTTCAATTAACTGGTTCACTGGACTGGCTAACTGATTCATTCCAATCTGATAAGAGTACTTTAATGATAGCACACACGCGTGCAAGTGCGCACACACACACACACAAAGCCAGAAATGGTGTGATAAGGCTGTTTAGGATCCTATGGGAGAAAAGGAAGGAAAGCCTTACTTAGCCTGGGATGAGGAGAGAGTGAGGGGTGGGAGGAAGCAGAGAGGGCAGCATTATAGAAGGCAGGAAGGAATGGAAAAACACTATCTTAATGAAACCCAATGGAACTTAACAGAAGTCATTGTGGCTATGGCCCCATGTCAGAAGGGAAGAGGAGGGTTGGGAGATGAACCAGATGAATAGGCTCTAAGCTCTAACCAGGCAGAACTCACCTATCTGCGTAGGTTCCACGTTTTGTTGCTGCTTAAAAAAAAACTTTGTTTGGACTTTGTCCCTTCCACCCAGAATGTCCTCCTCTACCTCATCCATGCCCAAACCATATCCAGTCCTAGCTGAAATACCCTCTTCTGGACAAAGCTCTCCTCCATGCTGCAGCTAACCCCAATCCACTGTCCCCCGCCCCAGGTGGAGGTACTGGCTCTTTCTGGTGACCTCTTGTGACTTCATTTGTTTCTGTGCATACACAAGCGGTTGGTCGGGGGGACAGGGACACAGAGAAAGAAAGAATCTTAGGCAGGCTCCGGCTCAGTGGAGCCTGACACAGGGCTCCATCCCACAACCCTCGGATCATGACATGAGCCAAAATCAGGAGTCAGAGGCTTACCCGACTGAGCCACCCAGGTGCCCCTGTATCTTTTTCATGCTGCTCATCACTTACTGCTTAGCATCAGTTACTTATAACTAAACTTTACAAACAAGTGTCAAAAGGCAACATCTAAATTTGCTGCAGATAACAGGATGAAGGGTAGCAAAATACACTACTCCCAAATATGCCACTTTAGTATATTGATTATTTCAGTTGTAGGCTCTTGAAAAATAGGAAGGGCAAGGAGAGGTTTTCTCTGCACTATGCTCATCTGCCTAAAGACAGACCTTCCAAAAGGAGCTCAACTGTTTCATCAATCAGGCAAGACTGACTCCTATCACAGAAAAGGAAACTAAAAGTTGACACCACAGCCAAACTTTGTCACAAACTGTCATACCTTCCATCTGTTCTCCTGAGGGCCCATTTATCTTTCCTAAAAATCATTTATTTTCCCCACTGAAATGGTGTCTAGTCCTGAATGAGGCACATCTGAGCTAGTCATTTTTCCATGGGCCTGTCCCATGTATGCATGAGATATACATGTTAATAAATTTGTTTTTCTCTTGGTAATCTGCATTTTATTACAGGACTCTCAGCTAAGAACTCAGAGGGCAGAGGGAAAAGTACTTTTCTTCCCCTACAAGGATTGCTCCTACATTTTCTGATATTTTTCATTAAAGCGCTGTCCAGGGTACATCTTCACTCGGGTTTCTCTAAGGGTTATGTTTCAGTATATACACAGAGAGGCTCTTCTTTAGGAGGTTCCATAGATGTGAACAACACCGACCGACAGAGCAAACGTGCCTCGGTTCTTCCCTAACAGCTGGCATTAGCACTCACCTGAGATAAGTTTAGATCTACCTGGTATGGGTAAGGGCTATATTTGAAACAGTATCTTACAAGTGATTTATGAGGAAAAGAAGAAAGAGAAAATGCAAGTATTTTTGCATACCTTTTTTAAGACTTGAAAAAGGAGCAAGAAAAATGAGAACTAGTACCAAACATCTATTTGCTCCCCCCCAAAACTTAACTTTACACATTGAGGGTTGGTATCACTTGGGACAAACTTGACTTATTTTCTGTTGTTAAGATTTGATTTATGTAAGCAATCTCTCCACCCAACTTGGGGCTCAAACTCACAACCCTGAGATCAAGGGTCACATACTCCACTGACTGAGCCAGCCAGGCACCCCCAGACTTGATTTATGAATAACCTTTCCAAATACATGAGTTTATAAGTAAAGTCCCTGATGAGTAGAGACATATTTGTACATTTCAACAAGGAGCCAAAAATCGCACATCAGTACTCACCGCCATCCACCGCTGACTTAAGGCAATGCAAGCATTTGTCAGAGTCATATCATAGCTGCAAAGATGAAAAAATACTGGAGATTAAATTTCATAAAGATGTACATGCTTTTCCATAAATCCAGCGTTGAAACTACAGAATGCACTTAACTTTCAAAGTTCTTTTTAAATAAAGATCAGGAACACCAGAGTGATGGAAACAGGAAATCTTCTACCTGACTTAAATATTCTGGCATCATCTAAGAACCTGGAAATCCACGTGGATACCAAATTAGTGAAGCACCTGAGTGTCCTTCAGAGAGCACACCCCAACATCTCCGCAAAGACAGATGCTTCAGTAGCGTGTGCTGAAGGAGCTGGGACTCAGTTGGGCAGATCTAGTGTTTGCTGTATGGCAGGCACAGTTCTAGGTGTTCATGACAATGTGACAACACGCTGCTCTCGTGGATTTTACATTCTGTTGTTCCAGCTATCTAATCATCCCACAAATCTGCGAGTGCCTACGTGACAGGCACTGTTCTAGACACCGGGGAAATAGCGGTGTCCCAGGAGACCCTTGGGAGACTCCGAAACAATGTGATGATTTTATTTCTTCTCAGAAGAAAGTGGAAATAAACTCTGATTGTAAAGCAAAGCAAACTGCATTAAAATTTGTGAGTTCTCAACTTAGAAGATAAACCACATGTTTTGCAACGATGGAAGAGACTGTAAAATGTGTGCAAAATTCTTGCAAAACATCCCTATTTGTCCATAAATCATGCTTGCTTGCTGTGAAATGTTTCCATGAGAGAACAGTAGGGAACTTGCCCCTGAGGGTCTAAATTAAATAAGTTTTGATTAGAAGTTACCATTGAACCTGCTTAAAGAGAGTTTGTGCCCTAGGGGAAATTACAAATGGGTTAAAGCAGGGAACTCCTTTGAAGCAGCTGCCAGTCAATCTCCATAAAGTAGTCAGGGTGCGGACTGCAGGGAAAGCCTCTTGTTTGTCCCCAAAACCAAAGGGGATCAGAGGCAGTAAACTGCTCAGGCAGTAAATCACCTTCAGCTAGAATATTTCTTAGCACTGATTTCTAAGGAACAAAAGGGCAGTACAAAACCTCTGCTTATCTCTTTCTTGTGCCCTGAAACGTCCTTCTCTGTGTCACAAAAAGAACCTTGTAAGAATTAGCCCTTACTTATGGCAGGAGGAGAAGCAACCCTTACTTATGGCAAGGTCCTAAGAACAGTAGTGAGCAAAACCAGATATGAGCCTTGCTTGCATGGTGCTTCTGTGTAGTGAAGGAGAAAGACTTTGGTAATCACACAAACCAATTTGAAATGAATACTGTGGTAACAACAATGAAGAGGCCATACACAGCACCAGAAAACCCTATACGGGGACTTGACCTGGTCATAGAGGTCAAGGAATGTTCCTTTGAGCAAGTGGTTCTTGAGCTGAGACTGTAATTACCCGGGTCAAGACTACGCCATGTGGCGGGAAGGGCTAATAGTAGTGAACAACCTCAGTTCAGGTCTCTGATCTCAGGAGGGTATTTAGTTTAAAAGGCCGCACCCTGGAGTGGCACCTGGATGGCTCAGTGTCTGACTTTGGCTCAGGTCATGGTCTCACGGTTTGTGGGCTCGAGCCGTGGGTCAGGATTTTCTCTGTCCCTCCCCCACTCATGTGCACTCTCTCCCTAAATAAACAAACTTAGAAAACAACAAACAACAAGAACAACAACAGTATACTGGGGAGTAAAGACTGCCAGGGTTTGAATCTCAACTCTTACTACCTACTGTGCAAACTTAGGGAAGACATTTTACCTAGCTAAGCCTAATGTGTCTTCTCTGGAAATGGGATGACAACTTATAACACTGTTGTAACGATTAACATAATACTTATAGAAGTTATTTCTCATTACAAAGGTTTTGAAGGAAAGGGAAATATTGTACTCTTCTCTGTATCACCAACCTTCAGCTAAAAGGAGGCATTCCGTAATTACTTGCAATTCATTGATTTATATCACGGAAATGATTCTTTTGACCTCAGGGTTAAGGTTCAAACACCTATGAAGTCTACTCGCTAACTAGTTACAGCTTAAGGAAGTGATAAAACCCTCCCCGGTATCTTGGAGGAGCTTGAGGATTTAGGAGAATGAGAAGGAAAGCGTTAACAGGTAAGTACTGACTTGGGTTTTACAGGAGGCATTCCAGGAGAGTACAGCCAGGCATTCCAATCAACTTGATTGAGAATATCAACCTGCGAACAGGAAGGGCACCCAGTTTGCTACAGAATAGGCTTTTCCATTGGAAACAAAAAGAATCTAAAACAGACTTTTAGGTCCTCAAATCTGTAATTTTGTCTATACTGACATAACTAAAGAAAATTATAATGCATTTCTGAAACATGCTATTGCAGATCTCTCTGAAATATATACACATTAGTTCATGTTGTTGAGATCACATTTTAAATAGGAAAAAATACAATGAAAGGTTGAATCTTAAATTCTAGACCAGTACTACTATTAAGTAATTCAAATCAGCCTAACAAATAGCCATTAGATGAAGATATATTGGGCATGAAAAATAAGGAAGTTTTTAAAAGCCAACCTTATCTTTAAAGTGGGAATACAGGAAATCCTTCCAGTCATCAGTGGTTATGCTCTTATAGGAAAACTTCTCAACATAAGCTTTTAGAAATCCTAGGAAAACCTCTAAGAGTTAAAAAAAAAAAAAAAGAAAAAGAAAAGAGAAAAAGAAAAGTTGATTAATGGAAAGGTAACTATTTAATATTTTGGGGGGTCCTTAGTGTAGTACTATTAACCATAGAGAACAGAGAATTTTCAGAGAATAGCAAAACCAGTAAGGGCTCCAGTGGTGAAAGAATGTTCAAAAGAGGAGGTAGGACTTAAGCTGGGCCTTGAAAAGTAAATGTAATTTAGTGGAAGGGAGAAGAGAAATCCTAATTACAATTAAGAGGAAGATACAATGAAGAAACATAGGGGGCGCCTGGGTGGCTCAGTCGGTTAAGTGTCTGACTTCAGCTCAGGTCATGATCTCACGGTTTGTGAGTTTGAGCCCCGCATGGGGCTCGGAGCCTAGAGCCCGCTTCCTCCCTCTCTCTCTGCCCCTCCCCTGCTCACGCTCTTATGCGCATGCTCTCTCTCTCTCTCAAAAATAAATAAATATTAAAAAAAAAAAAAAGAAAGAAACATAGAAAGAACCCACAACACAAATTCTAAAAGCGATGGCCTCGGTGTGACCCAAAAGGAGAAGAAGAATTTGGGACTGGCAGAATGCGTATGGGTGAAGAAGGGCCTTCAAAGTCCATGAGCAAAGGAGAATACCTCAACACCCATTGATAGGGGAAGGTTACATAAACTCAGCACATCTGTATAATGAACGAGTATGGTGGCATTAAAGAACATTAAGAAAGATTTGTATGTTCTGACATGGAAGGATGTCTGTGGAACACTGCTGAATTTAAAAAAAAAAAGGTAGAACAAATTTTACATATATATATATATATATATATATATATATAATATGATCCATTTTCTATAATTAAAATATATTTGTCTGTTTGTTCATTTATACTTAGAAAAGAATCTGGAGCCATGCACACCAAATGGCTAACAGTGGTCAGCTGGGGAGTGGAAAGGGGCTGAGGGACTCTCACAAACTTCTGTACCACATAATTTTTTTTCAATAAGTACATACTATTTTCATAATTTAAAAAAAATTTTTTTTTTCAACGTTTATTTATTTTTGGGACAGAGAGAGACAGAGCATGAACGGGGGAGGGGCAGAGAGAGAGGGAGACACAGAATTGGAAACAGGCTCCAGGCTCCGAGCCATCAGCCCAGAGCCCGACGCGGGGCTCGAATTCACGGACCGCGAGATCGTGACCTGGCTGAAGTCGGACGCTTAACCGACTGCGCCACCCAGGCGCCCCTTCATAATTTTTAAAATACTGATGTGTTTTCTTTAAAGACAAGCAACACAATTTTATTTAATTTTAAATAAAATTTAATTGCTCTCAAAAAAAAAAAAATCAGAAAGTGCCAACAACTTGCCTGGGCCCCCAAGAAGTTGTTCAAGGTAAAAGAGTAAAGCAAAGCCCTTCTCATAGGGAACTGAAGAATATGCTACATCAGGGTCCACATTCGTCAGATCAACCACAAGTTTGGTGTAAGGATGTGTATCTCCAAACGTCTTTATCTGCAAGACACAGAATTCGATGAATGTTCAAATATGAAGACTGGTTACCACCATGCAAGCCCAGAGGCATAACTTTAGTAGGACAGTCTAGAACTTAAACTGAGAGACTAGAAATTGTAGGGTATGTTAGCATAAATTTCTGGTAGTCTATTAATGGAATGGCTACTTGTGTCATGTTCCATAACATTTCCTGCCCAATAGTGGGTTTTATCCTTATAAAAAACTAGAAGGATGTTTCAATTCCTGGTCAGCAAATTCAACCTTTAGGAGGGAGCACTGAAAAATGACATAAATATACCAAATAAAATTCAAACTAAGTAACTGACTACATTAATTGTAAAGACCCAACGAGGTCCTACTGGTCATGAACATGACCTTACACAGCATAATGATTAGCATGTATCAATAGAATATTATACCAGATCTGCTTGATTTTCCACACCTGTAAAAATGGCTTTCTTGTTGCTACCTAGTAAAGTTAGTTTACAAACTATACTTGAATGCCTGTATAACCTTGGATGAATGCTTTTCACATCATGACTCACTTACTGAATTCTGTAGTTCTCCCCATCCTCCCAGAGCATGAAAATGTCTGAACTTTTCACCAAACAGTCGTCCACAAATGTGGCGTTCCAAGTACACAGTATGTCCTTCGTTTAACCTGAAAAAAATTTTTTGTTGTAAATAAAATAAAAACAGTGACACAGTCAAAAGGAAAGAGCATTTTAATGAACAAAAATTTCCTTTTGGCTTTTCCAGAGTAAAGCATTGTAAAGCACAAACACTACAGTCAAAGCAGATTGCCTAAGTGGCTATTCTGCATTCCATTCAGAACAATGGGAAGCCCAGCCCAGCAGATAGCCTAGGGGAAAGTTAAGCCTTGGTTCTTGTTTGATGTGTGTATTAAAATGTGACCATACCAGGAACTAAATAACAAGCATAAGCTGAATACTCCACTCTCCCTAACATTGTGACAAGTGTTGCAGAATTTTTTTTTTTAACTGTCTATCAAAGAGATGATAACAAAGAACAACAAGATGTTTCCACAAAACAATTCAGAGGGCCAGGAAGTAAGGAAATAAATTAATAACAAGGACCAATAAAGAAATAATAATAATAGGGGTGCCTGAGTGACTCAGTTGGTTAAGCATCTGACTCTTGGTTTCAGCTTAGGTCACGACCTCACAGTTTGTGAGTTCGAGCCTCATGTCAGGCTCTGCGCTGACAGTATGGAGTCTGCTTGGGATTCTCTCTCCCTCTTTCTCTGCTCTCCATCCCCACCGCATCTTTCTCTCTCTAAATAAAAAAATTAAAAAAATAAAAAGAAATAATAAAAAAATCTTACCAAAAGTGGTCCCAAGTTTTGTTGGTCACTAGATTTCCTGTCCAACTATGAGATATTTCATGTGCAATAACCTAAAATGGAAATGATTCAGAGTAAATAGTGGAAGGGGTTAGGAGTGAAATGGATCACTTTAATCTAAACTCCATAAGTAGGTACTCTAGGTCTTTTAATTCCATGTTCAATTTTTTTTTTTTTTTAGTATCAGCCGAGATATTCAGGGAGTTAGTTCAGCATATGGATCATAATTTGGCCAAGGACAAAAGTACAGTTTAAAAAATTAGAAACAGGGATGCCTGGGTGGCTCAGTTGGTTAAGCGTCCAACTTCGGCTCAGGTCATGATCTCACAGCTCATGGGTTCAAGCCCTGTGTCAGGCTCTGTACTGACAGCTCAGAGCCCAGAGCCTGCTTTGGGTTCTGTGTCTCCCTCTCTCTCTCTCTCTGCCCCTCCCCTGCTTGCGCACTATCTCTGTCTCTCAAAAATGAATAAACGTTAAAAAAATAATAAATTAGAAACAAAAAACTATTTAGAAAATATTAAGTGGAGATATCACTCCATTAAGACATATTTCATAAACGTATGAAGATCAGACCATAAAGTTATGAAATCTATTAAATCTAACTGTTAATGTAACAACAATCCCCAAATTATCTTTTATAGCCATATCTTCAATGTAACAATACAATGGGTATTTTAGAAAAATCAGTTGACTTAATAGGTCTTGAGGGTAAGACCCTGATAACAAGTTTTAACTTACATTGGAGAGTGACTTGTCTCCTGCCTAAAAAAGAAGAAAGTTATCTTAGTATTCAAATTACAGACTATATTTAGAAGGCCGCCTGCATCAGGATGTATTGTGGTATCAGTAGTCCACTGTATTTCTACTATGGCACTCCAAAGGGTATGTACGGAGAAATTTAAACAAAAAATGCAGGACTAAAAAAATAGCGTAATGCTTTCTCTCCCTCATCTCAGGAATTTTTCCAGGACCAGGAAGGCCAGTATACTTATCTCTGATTAACTTTCGGGAAACATGTCTCCTACTTCCATTTTTGATATCTGCCCTAATTTCCCTCATGTACCTTATTCTCTCCTTATTGCCCACAGTGTATTTTAAGAAAAGTCTGTAGTGATTTAAAGCAGCTTACAAAGGCATATCAGCTATAGCTATATACTGTAGGTCCAATCCTTCCCTATGCACGGTCAAGTAAGCTTTTGTTTATTTTGTTGTACCAGTACCTCTACACCAAGTGTAAATGGTCTAGTTTCTCTGTCTGGCTGCATCATTCATCAACAGATTATTGTTATACAGCCTTCCCTCCCCCAACGTCCCCGCACACCTTGGACATAATATTCTTTTCTCCCTAAGGGCCAAATTATTTTCTTTTGAAAAATAAGATGATGAAAATAGCCATAATAAGCAATAAAATCAGGAAGGAAGAGGAGTTACATAAATAAGAGAAAATACGTTTTTAAAAAACATATTATTAGGAGTCTAAGGCTCT
Source organism: Prionailurus bengalensis (assembly GCF_016509475.1). NCBI lineage: Eukaryota > Metazoa > Chordata > Mammalia > Carnivora > Felidae > Prionailurus > Prionailurus bengalensis. The sequence goes on from NC_057358.1 coordinate 117,153,513, forward strand.
TCGTGTCTAGCTTTATGTTTGGGGAGAACTCGGTTTCAAAGAAAGAAATATTTATACTTACCAGCAGAGTAGGAGTTACAAAAGTGAGGCAAGGATTTTCCATGCCACCGTAAGGGAAGGATGGTGGCAGGACTAACAGGTCATACTGCCCCCAAACATACGGTCCTCCCAGATCTTCTGCAATTTTAAGCATAGATTCAGTCTGGAAAATTAATGCATATATATTTGTATGTCTTAGTCATCACAATGATGGATTTCTTAAACGTGTATATTGCTTTCTATGAAGGTTATGAGTTAATGATGCTCATTTTAAATGATATTGGCACAAAAAATGCAGCAACTACAAATTCACATAAAATAAGGTGTATTTGATTCTCTTACTACATCACTTAACACCATAACATTTCGTCCTTAAAACCTTAAATCTACTGTCTACCACGATTATTAAAAAGGGGAACTAGATGACCAACCTCAGAAAATTCATAAGCAGACTTTTCCACCTGCTCTTTCTCAGACCAAACCAGTGTTCTTGGGCCAATCTTCCTGCAAAATTAAAAAGCTTAATAAGTGAAATTCAAGACAGCTTACCTCCCTGGTTCTAGGAAAGAGCTGCAGTACTATACACAAATCCTTGCAGTACTAGTGTGATTTACCATGTGCTTATGGGGAGGAGGTAAGGTTTAAATGGCTTCTCTGAGATACAAACCTGCTGTTGTATATGCAGCTCTAGAAGGAGGCACAGGCTAAGCCAAATGAAAACTGAGACATAAAGTGCCTTGATTGGCTCTGGTAAGAACTTTGGGGACCTAGTTTCCTCCCACAATCTCACAGCTATAGAAACCCAATCGTGGCTCAGTAAGACGTTATTCCAGAACAGGGGCAGATGTAAACTTTGTTATGCATTTACAGGTTGAACACTCATACAAGAAGAAACAAGTAGAAAAACAAGGAAATCATGTCACATGCTGCAACATGACTGAAACTTGAGGACATTATGCCTAATAAAACAAGCCAGTTGCAAAAGAATGAATACTCTAGGATTCCACTCACGAGGTATCTAAAGTAGTCAAATTCATAGAAACAGAGTAGAATGGTGGTTACCAGGGTGTGGAGGGAAATAGAAATGGGAGTTGTTTTCTAAAGGCTATAGAGTCTCAGTTTTGCAAAATGAAACAGTTTTGAAAATCTGTTTCACAATAATGTGGATATACTGAACACTACTGATTACTGAGCTGTACATGTAAAAATGATTAAGATAGTAAATTTTGTGGGGTTTTTTAAACCACAATTTAAAAAAAAAGAAGGACACCTGGGTGACTCGGTCAGTTAAGCTTCTGACTTTGGCTCAGGTCATGATTTCATGGTCCATGAGTTCAGGCCCCGCGTCAGGCTCTGTGTTGACAGCTCGGAACTGGAGCTTGTTTCAGATTCTGTGTCTCCCTCTCTCTCTGCCCCTCCCCCATTCACGCTGTACCTCTGTCTCTGTCTCTCTCTCTCAAAAAATAAACATTAAAAAAAAATTTTTTTTTAAAAAGGAAGAAACAAATGGAACTACATATATCATTTATATAGGGCTAGAACTCAAAAATATTTTTCTCATCTATATTTCATCTTAAAAATTTTATGTAGCACCACCAAACCCCGAACAACAAGATTTTGCCTAGGTGTCCCGTCCCAGAGAGGCAGTGGATTCTAGGTTGTTGCTTCTCAAACTTGCATAATGTGCATACAGATGATCTGGGAAGCTTGTTCATCTGCAAACTTTGATTTAGTAGGTCTGGATAGGGCCCAAGAATTTGCATTTCTAACCAACTCCCAGGTGATGCCAAAGCTATTGGTTTCTAGACCACACTGAGTAGAAATGTAACTCACATTATCTAATACATTTAAAGGGAGCCACAAGTATAAGCTGCCTATTTAATTTTAGATTGCCTAGTAGTCACATTTTTAAAAAAGTGGGGGGTCCCGGGGTGGCTCAGTCGGTTGAGCATCCGACTTCGGCTCAGGTCATGATCTCGTGGTCTGTGAGTTCGAGCCCCGCGTCGGGCTCTGTGCTGACAGCTCAGAGCCTGCAGCCTGCTTTGGATTCTGTGTCTTTCTCTCTCTCTGCCCTTCCCCTGCTCATGCTCTATCTCTGTCTCTGTCTCTCTCAAAAATAAATGAACATTAAAAAATTAAAAAAAAAAAAAAAAGGTAAGAGCATGCTTATTCTATAATACTTGGAAAATCTGAAGGGCAACTGGTAAAGACTTTAATTTAAAATTAGTTGCTATTTACATTTTATAATTAGATTTGATTTTTCCAGAGCTGTCAGCTTGGTATCTTGAGAAATGCACAAATGAGCTATTAGTTAATCCTGCCAGAGATTCAAGATGCCTAAAGTTTAACCTTTTCATAAACCTCAAGATTTGTTCGAAAGCTCACCTGCTTTCTAAAGCTCCAACAACTAAAGCGATCAGGTAGCAGGGGATCGGAACCTAAAGGGAGTGAAAAAAAAAAAAACGAAAAACAATAAAAAACAACCCACACACATGCTCAAATTAGTGCTTAAAAATGTTATAGAGTAAGACAATTCATATTTAAAAGTAAATAAATTCCTTTTCAAATTTCACAGTTCTCATTTTTAGGGGGTCAAATAGTTCAAAATTGTGATGTAAAACATTTCAAAACATCTATTTCTCTTTCAGTTTACTAGGAAGGACAGATTCTGAAGTGTGAAAATCATGATTGCACAAGGTCTATTTCAAGCATTTCTCAAAAAGTAATCTGTAAGAAGGAACTGTGCTTTTTCTCTTAAGTTTTCAATGTTTTCCTTGATCTAAAACAATATTTTACTTTCTTTTTTAAAACCGCTCCTGGTATATTTGAGAGACATATAAAAGAATCCAGCAGTAAGAGGATGCTGAAGGTTTGGGAGCCTGGAATCCCAGATGCTGGTGTAGGAGCAAAACTGTCTGCTGTGGCTCAATTACATGTACTGTGAAGGAGGTCAATTAAAAACAAAAAAAAAAAGCAAACATGCACAGGGCCGCCTGGGTGGCTCAGTTGGTTAAGTGTGAGACTTTGGCTCAGGTCATGATCTCATTGCTCATGGGTTCAAGTCCCGCGTTGGGTTCTGTGCTGACAGCTCAGAGCCTGGAGCCTCCTTTGGATTCTGTGTCTCCCTCTCTCTCTGCCCCTCCCCTGCTCGTGCTCTGTCTCTGTCTCTCTCAAAAATAAATAAACATTAACAAAAACTAAAAGCACTATGTATAAACACACACACACAATTCATCAAAGGTCAAAGATGCAAGTCAAATTACCAGCTTAAATTACACAGGAATTTTAACTTTAAGGATTGTAACACAGTGTTGTTGGTTTTTTTCTTTTTTCTTTTTTTTTTTTTTTTTGGTCTAATATAGCCCTTCCATTTATAAACACTAAATAACCACATGCCTGTACTGTGGTACCAAGGCGGGCAAAAGTGTAGCTTAAAATAACAGAAAATCTGCTACTAACTGGGATAAGAGAAAATGGGATCAGGCCATGCTCCCCACTTTGCTTATCCAGCAACCCCTTTCTTTAGTACAACTCTGTAAGTAGAACACACCATTTTATAGGCACAAAAGAAAAAGAAATGAAGAAAAAAGAAGCTGCTTCCTAAATTCTGAAATATTTCAAATGTAATTTTCTCTCTGGATGGGTAAAAGCTATTCGTAGTTCACCACCAATTAAACCAAAAATTTAGACCCTAAGAACTTACTTTTTGGCTGAATCTATAGATTTTCCTGCTCGGGTCTTCTGGGTCAGGTGCTTCTCCATCACGAATGGCACTCATAAGTGCCACCAATTCTTTAGGAACAGACACCTAATCAAGAAGAGAAGTCATTTCCGGTTATAAATAAAAGATGCTATGTATCTTAAACTCTGTATGTAAAATAATGTATTCTCCCCTTCTTAACTATGCAATAGACTGTTGGCCAGGTAAGTTTGTACATATCAGGTTTATAAATAAAGCTAGCAATACATAAAACTGGCTTCTTTCAAAACAAATGTGAAGTATCTATCCATTCATCCATCCATATTACAAGCATTAGGTAGAAACTAGTTTAAAATTCTAAGTGTGCTACTTACTAACTGCCTGGACTGCTGGAATCAAGGACTATCCCCTCAGTATTAACGATCGAGGAAACATCCATTCCAAGTTCTAGACTTTCATATTCTTCTTGCATGCCCCGTATTTAAAGCTATCTCTGGGGCAGATACAGAAGCAGGAGCTCCAGAACCAGTGCTACAACAACCATAATTCTAGCACTGAAAAGCATTTGGGAATTAATTTGGTTCTGCTTCCTCTATTTAGGCAGTGATGTGTTATACAGATGAGACAACTGAGGTCGTGAGGTCATAAGACTTGCCTCGGGTCATGCAGTTATTAAGTGGTAGAGGAGAGTCTAGAAGCTGAGATTCTTTGCCTCCAAGTATATAGTGTTCTATAGCCCTATACACAGTAGGTGTGGTCTGGTTGTGGGATGATCTCAGAATCAAGAAGGCCCCGTTAAGACAGGTTGGTCCTCAATTCTATTTGCTTGGTCCAAATAGGTCTGGCCCGGGAGCTAGTATGTATGTATGAATGTATGTATGTATTTAATATTATTTAGCGCTTATTATTTATTTAGTATGTATTTATTATCATAGTCCTTTCTGAAAAACGATTAGCAGTACCTATGACAAGAACAAGACGGAAATGTATTCAGTAAATCTGCAATATGTGCCTGTTAGGATACCTAGATAGAAGTTTACGTGGCTACAGAGCACATTTCTAGAACCTTTAATCCTGCAAATGTTAATTTTTAAAAGTTAAAAGACACTGTCCCCAAGTTCTTGCTTTGAGGTCCTTTATTCTGAATTTCTTTTACAATCAAAATAGTACCCATTTCCTTTTATTACACTTATGTTCAAAACTGCCTTTAAAAGAGAGATGCAGGGGCACCTAAGTGGCTCTGTCGGTTAAGCGATCGACTTCATCTCAGGTGATGATCTCACGGTTCATGGGTTCATGGGTCTGAGCCCCATGTTGGGCTCTGTGCTGACAGCTCAGAGCCTGGAGCCTGTTTCAGACTCGGTGTTCCCCTGTCTCTCTGCCCTTCCCTCTCTCGCTCTCAAAAATAAATACACATTAAAAAAATTAAAGAAAAAGAACTTATTTAAAAGAGAGATGCAGGGGCACCTGGTTGGCTCAGTCGGTAGAGCATGAGACACTGGATCTCGGGGCTGTAAATTTAAGCCCCATGTTGGATGTAGAGATTATTTAAAAATAAAATCTTGAGAGATACAAAATGAGGACCCCAGCTTGTTTGGTACATATTTCATATAGAATTTAAGTAAAGTATTACTAACTATAAAAATCCAACTATTTTCTCTGCTTATCATTTCTACCACATTTACTTACATGAGTCATTTAATTCAGTTAATAATTTGTGATACTTACCTCAGCACTATAGGTTGCTTTCACAGAAGGAGTGTCCTGGCAAGGAAGAATTGCTCTGCAGTGGATGGCCTGGAGGGGGGGGGGGGGGGGGGGGGGGGGGGGGGGGGGGGGGGGGGGGGGGGGGGGGGGGGGGGGGGGGGGGGGGGGGGGGGGGGGGGGGGGGGGGGGGGGGGGGGGGGGGGGGGGGGGGGGGGGGGGGGGGGGGGGGGGGGGGGGGGGGGGGGGGGGGGGGGGGGGGGGGGGGGGGGGGAGGGGAAGAAAGAGAAAGCTATTCTCCTTTCTTATAAATCAAGTCATTAAGAAATCGTTAAAATTGCAGCACTGTCCTTAGACACATTCTTTTTAAAAGTATGTCTCACACTTGCTCAGATCTATTGAAGTAGCAAAAACAGACTTGTGGACAAAAAAGTTTGATTTTCCATTTTAATGTATGGTCAATCGTCACATTTCAGTTGAAGCAGGAAGCAACCTTAAACATTGTTTCCTACTCTCTACTTAGAGTAACAGTAGTGCCCAGTGAGAAGCTGTTAGGGACCCTGAGAAAAAAAGGCTCGTTGGTGAAATAAAATGGCAAACCATGCATTCTACATCCCTGTCTTAATGAGTCATTTGGAACATAGCCTCCTGAAGACTCTGAAAAGACCTACAATAAAGAAACCTGTTTGAATTCTTACAATTGTTTTTGACGGGGAACTATTTTTCTCTGGTCAGTTATTAACATCTCATGGGACGTCTGTGTTCTGAGGAAAACAGCTTGGGGAATGTCGCTAGAGTCTTGACATTTCAATTTTGCAGCAAACTTGGAAAGTAAAAACGAAGATGAAAAGGAGAAAGAACAGTCTTCCTCAATACCATCTAGACAGATTCATTCGCATGAGATGCAGTGTTTTTCTGCTTCCCCATCCATCTGTCACGAGTGCCGGTTCCATCAAGAAGAATGGCCAGAGTACCCATAATTTTGTACCCTGGCCGACAAACAACTCTGGACTGACTGCTGGTGAGCAAAGCAGCCCCAGCCTCCTTGAGACAGTCCCCTGAGCTTAAAGGAGCGTGGACACTAACATCTCTGCCTGAACTTGTTACAGATCCTAGACATACTTGCTGCCACTGCACGCTCCTTACAACCCCCAAACTCTAGCCCTTTTCACTTCCTATCTAATAGAGTCTCCAAGGACATGGGATCCTAAATGACTTCTACCTGGATTAAGTAAGACTAGAAGAACCACCTGATTCTCCGAAAACAGGCCTCTAAGACCATGTCTTTGGAGTTCCTTAACGATCTCTAGTTGGTGGCTCAGCAGCACCAAAGTGGTTTTGACAAGTGTCTCACTGGAAAAGCCCACACCCAGGCACACGTGTGGAGGGCAACCGTGGCAAACTTGTCGAACAAAATCACGTCCAGGTTCCCCATTAACCGCAGTCATTTCTTTTTTTTTTTTTTAATTTTTTTTTCAACGTTTATTTATTTTTGGGACAGAGAGAGGCAGAGCATGAACGGGGGAGGGGCAGAGAGAGAGGGAGACACAGAATCCGAAGCAGGCTCTGAGCCATCAGCCCAGAGCCTGACGCGGGGCTCGAACTCACGGACCGCGAGATCGTGACCTGGCTGAAGTCGGACGCTTAACCGACTGCGCCACCCAGGTGCCCCCGCAGTCATTTCTTAATTTAACTGCAATCTCTTTCCTGTATTTCAAACACTGTTGCCAATAAGAAGTGGAATACCATATTGAAAATTCGCATTCTTGTGACTCTCAAATCTTGCACATGTTGCCAACTTTAGATTATGGACATTCTAAAAGAAGTACTGACTGAAAATCAGATGTTTCTAAGAGCGCACACAACTTGTACACTCGTGCCTAGAAAACTGTATCTCTTTCAGATTACTGAACTAAGGGTTTCCTGGATTAAAAAGGTATTCCAATTGCCAATAGAAAGTAAACATGTCTATTTTGTGTTCCACTATTGCTTCTTTTTTAATAGACTTGTATTCAAATTTGAGCCTAACATAGTATCTATTCCAGAGGAATACTGAGAGGATTAAGTATGCAAAGTACGTAACACAGTGCTGGAAAATACAGTAAGTGTTTAACAAAGTGAGTTCCTTTAATTATAAATTATTTGATTACTAACAGAATTAGATTTTTTTCTTTTTAGAAGATAGTTTGATATGTATTATCCTTGTGACAGATTGTCTCTATAGGATTCTTTATTCTTAGTTTTTATTTTATTTATTTTTATTTTAATATAATTTATTGTCAAATTGGCTAACATACAGTGTGTAAGGTGTGTTCTTGGTTTTCGGGGTAGATTCTCTTGGTTTTTGGGGAATCCCAACAAATGCCCTCCTCAACGTCCATCACCCATTTTTCCCTCTCCCCAGCACCACCCCCCCATCAACCCTCAGTTAGTTCTCTGTATTTAAGGGTCTCTTATGGTTTGCCTAACCTCCCTCTCTGTTTGTAACTATTTTTTTCCCCTTCCCTCACCCCCTCCCCCATGGTCTTCTGTTAAGTTTCTCAAGATCCACATATGAGTGAAAACATATGATACCTGTCCTTGTCTGACTGACTTATTTCACTCAGCATAATACCTTCCAGTTCCATCCACATTCTTAGTTTTTAAAGAGAAATAGTTTAAGTTGTGTCATTTTAACAGTATTTTAATATATTTACAAAACATATACAGTTGTAAATGCGTAAGAAAAATCTGGAATAGATGCAAACCTAACTCAGTGGTGGTTACTTCTGGGCAATGATGTCTGCAGAAGACTGAAAAATCTGAGCTTTCACTTTCCATTTATAATTAACATTTTTCATAACCAGTACATATTACTTTTGCCTTATTAATTTTTTCCTTTCTATTTCATAACCATTTCTTGAGTGCCCACTTAAGAATGCCAAGTTCTATGCCAGGTGCTGGGGACAAAAATATAAATATGACCTAGATAGTCTACTTCAAAGAGGCAAGATTTCAAACTGAAGGGAGTTTCTTTTTAAAAGTAATATATGAATGTGTTAATAATGAGAGATATCAATGAAAATACATATTGTTGTTATAACATACATTAAAATGCTATCTTAGGTGAGACCTGAGACCACTGTCCACTTTGCTTCATTGAACTGAATGTGCTGGGAATTCTATGTATAATGAATCGTTCCAGATCTCTTTTACCTGGCACTGACTAAAGAGATATGGGTGTTCCTTCCCAGAAGTTTGTTCAGGAGTGAGCCACTGAAGAGCAGAAGACTTTGGAGATGTCTCAAAAGAAATTTCTATAACGACTTCTTGATTTCTGTATGCAACAAACAAATACATTAGTAGCATATAATTCAATCTAACTACAGTTTGGGTTCATAATACACAGAGTATATACTATAAATAATATTTTACAAGGTCTCGTGACTGATGGAGCGTAAGCTCTAGAATGCTGCCTCCTAAGTAGGTCAAGTTTGCCTCTCACGTTCTTACCTGAATGCCAGCTTCCGGGTCCTTTTCACTCCACCATGCTAACTGCTTATGAAGATGTAACAGGAACAGGAATTAATATTCGTGGAGTACACTACTGATTGTCACACACTTGCGCTTGTGGTATCATGTAATCTTTTATGATAATGGGAAAGTGGAAGAAATAATTTTGGAACCGTGACTACTCCAGCAGTGGATGCCACAGCACGACACAGAGTTGTACTGGCCTGCAAACTTACCGGACAGGTTGACACTGAGAAGAAGCATTTAGAAATTTGGAGTCATTTTTACATCTGCTGAATCTAGTAATCAAAAATGTGTGCTTGCTTTTAATCTCTTCTTCCTAGCAATTCATCTTTATTGCATTTTATAAAAGAATCAGCCTGTGACAGATTGGAAATACCAAGAACTGGCCCTTTACCTCAGTTTGAGCAGCACTCATCATGAGGAAATAGTAAGAGTTGTGGAGACCGGCAGCCATGCCTGTGTTTGAATCCTGAATCTACAACCTACTGGTTCAGGGAACTTGGGCAAGTTATTCGACCACCCTCTGCCATAGTTCTTTATCTGCAGAAAGAGGTCAATGATATCTACCTGACAAGTTACATGTGGTTGTTTCTTTTTCTTAAACACGAAGAGGAAGCATGAATATACTGGCCACCGGAAGGTGAGGGTAGATCACTCTTGTTTTAGGCCAATGGTTTTCCACCCTTTCTCCCCTTCCCAATTTACCAAGGAGTGGGATACACCCCTGATATGACAACTGTGGCTGCCACTTTCTTGAATAAGTTATTTTATTTCTCTGAGGTTCCCTTTCCTCATTTGTAAAATGGAAATCACACCACAACGGTTATTGTAAGGATTAGATAAATTATGTAAATTCGGTAAGTTAGATAAATGTATTTAAAGCATTATCTCAAGACTGGTATACAGAAACGGTTCTATGTTTGTCATTGCCATTATTCCATTAATACAAGTGGCTGGCCTCTGGGGAAAAGGTGAAAAATGTGCAGCTTGTAAAAGTTTCCCAGGTGATCCTGAAATGCCTCCTTAAGATGGCATGCTCCCATCATCACTCTAGGTATTAGTAAAATGATCAGTAAAGAAGTAACAGTTAGCAAAACTCCTATTCTTCAGGATTTTGTACAATGAATTTCTTTAGTATCTTAAGAACATATAACTTTTACCATAAACTTCAATCTGAGGAGATCAGTAAGAGCACCAGTTACTACCTATAGTCAAACTAGAAATAGGAAAGGAAAATTGTTTACATTAAAAATACTTTTTCTCTATTATTTAGCTACGTAAAAGAGAAAGATAATAACATGCATACTTGCTCAGAGCAATAGGAAGAGAGATTTCCATTGGTGATCCTCTGTAACTTTGTCTTTCTCCAAGAGCATATTTAACGTCTTGTCCATTGATGACCACTTTTTCTATCGTGAGGTCCTTTGTATCCAAAATCTAGAATTAAATTAGTGTTTTTAAGTGATAAGAAAATTGTTTTATATGCACCAGAGAAAACTAATATTAGTTATGGGTTAACTATAATGATTACAGAGTAGAACTAGTTGCTCATAGAGAGTAAAATACAGAGTGAAATTACAAGAATTAAAGAAGTCAAAAGTTAGTGTAGGTCTCGTCTCTTGGGGCTCTAAGCTTCCTGAAAAATTTTTGGTTCTAAAGTTTGCATATATATCATTAGGTAATTCCGGGATAGTCCCACAAATTTGAGGTTTTAAGTGGAAGTCAAATCTAATTTAAAATGCCTTTGTTCCTATCTCCTAAAACTTAACTTCCCTGTTATGAACGAAATTCACCTCGAACTTAAAAGTTTCTTTCATCACCACTCCTTGATGTATCTCACCATGTATTTCTTCCTGAAATTCCAACTCCTATGTACTTGCATCTATCCCCAAATTAAAAGAAACCCTGGCACTTGCTGGGCAAATACGCAGGCTGTATACTGCCATTATGTACCTTGAAAAAGCCCAACCTGGGCGGCGGGGGTGGGGTGGGGTGGGGGACAGCTCCTACCACATGACCTACCAAGGACTGGGAGAGGGTGTCTACTTGCCATGGCCCATCAAGGACAACTGCGTGGGGCAGGAAGGGAGTGGCAGCAGGTGTCTGAGTGCTTTCCATCCCCATAATCCTCCATCTGAGCCCTAGAGACCATACCTTTCATCATCTCTCTCTTGCTCTAGAATCTTCAACCTTCCTATGCCACAAGACTGTTTCCAAACAACCTGAACAAGTCTCCCAATGTTACTTTTTAAACTTCACTTGATCAATCTGCCCTGATACCTTGTCTCCTTCCTTTCTTTTTTTAAAGTTTATTTATTTTGAGAGGAAGAGAGATCGGCAAAGAGCATGCACACCCACAGGCGAGAGCATGAGCAGGGGAAGACAGAGAGAGAGAGACAGAATCCTAAGCAGGCTCTGCGTTGTCAGCACACAGCCTGACATGGGGCTCAAACTCACAGACCCTGAGATCATGACCTGAGCTGAAATCGTGAGTCGGACACAACCTACCGAGCCACCCAGGCACCCCTGTCTCCTTCCATTCTTAAACGCTATGGGCAACCTACGGCTGCTATTTCCTCTTCCTCATCAATCTCTCCTCCTTTTTTCCTTTCTCCCTCTTCAGTCTGGCTTCTCCATCCTCTGCTACTGAGAGGGCAGGGCACTCCTCCTGATCGAGGGGTCTTTTCTGCTCTGTAATCTGGACCCCCATCCACTCATAGCCCTTATGGGCCACCTCATCTGTTCGATGTCCTTTCCTTGGCTTCTTTGAGTTTAAACATGAATGGTTTTCCTCCTTGTCTAATGCCATTTCCTCCACCTCCTTTCTAGCTCCTAAAAATGGATATGTCCCAATGTTCTAGCTTTGATCCCTACATTTTCTTACCATATTCGTCACTCTCTCATTCTCACTCATCCCGTGTCATCAACCAATACCTCTGTGCTGATGACTACAGTCTGTTTCTACAGTTGTTACCTCTTCCCCAGGACTGCTGCCGGGTTTCTGAGTTGCCTGCTTGACATTTCCATGGGAAATATTGCCTCATAGTCAGTGGGCTTCTCAAAATTCCAAAAATGAAGCTACCTGGATGTCCCTGAAATCAGCTCTCTCCCTTTATTTCTGTTCTGTTAACAGAATCCTCAAGGTACCTAAGGCTTGAGACATTTAAATAATCCACAATTGATCCCACTTCCCAATCCCCCACAGCCAATTAACAAATTTTTCTTTCACGCCGTCCTCATACTTTCTTCTCTGTCCTTCTATCACCACTGTAGGCCAGACCCTGCCTTAGAACCACCTGCGGTCTGATCTCCCTACCTCTGGCATCTTTTTACTGAAATCTGGCTGCAGTGGCATGGGGAGTTGGAGGACCAGCTGCTTCTCTTTCAAGTTGGTTAACTGAACTATAAACTCAGGAAAAGTCACAAGAGGCAGTCTACCTTTCTAGAGTCAATGATACTTGGTTGGAAAAAATCTCCATTCTGGTTTGATCTTTTTTTTAAAGCAGCCATATTTGTTAGGGGAGCCACCTGTTTTCCTGCTAATAGGTAATTATTCCTTTTGGGTTACTTTCTTCTGGGGGCACCTCAACCATCTCCCTTACTCTAAATTAGTAGAACTGACTTATCTTCTTGCACTTGCATATTCAGAATATTTGGTTTTATTAGATTTATATCTTATTGAGAATGAGAGGGTTACTCCTTTGTGCCTTCCTATTCCAGTACCTATTTCTGGCTATCTGATTTATTTTAAAAACTTAATTTGAATATCTATGTATATAACTACTCATGTTTACATGACTTTCATAACCAAAAGGATGACTCAACTGGCTCATTTCCCAGAGGAACATATTCTATTGTCTGTATCGCCTAAACTTTTCAAATCTATTCAGAATCAGAGAGTCAGATTACTGTTATGACTATTTTTTTAATCTTTTTCATATCCTCTGAACTTAATACAGTAGTTGGTCCAAATCTCTCCTATAGCATTTATTGTACCATATTATATTGCTATGTTTTTCTCTACTAGCTTGAGGGTTCTTAAAAAGACAGAAACCTTCTTAGGTTTGCATTCCCAGAGTTCAGCACAGTACCTGAAAAGTAGTAGGTATCAGTTGATATCAGCATGAAGCAAGTGCTGAGCCAAGAGACAATACAAAACACAGTGGTTAAGCTATGTATCTCAAGTCTTAACCTCAGCTATCATTCTCAAATTAAGAAATTCCCCTTCAAATTTCACTAATAAATGTTATTAAACAATTGATCAAAAATAGTAATAGGACAAAAAGGAAACTGGATAGTTGAAAAGCTGGAAATAGTACTTTTCAATAAAGTTTTACTGAACACCAACTGTGTATAAGACCAAGATACCCACATGCAGTTGTAAGAAACAGACCTACTAATGGTAGGAAGTTACTACGAAGTTACTGATTTACTATATCTCACAGTATCCTCTTTGAATAACACCCCCAAAACCAGCTGGCTAGATGCCATGGAATATATAACCAATTCCCTTTTGCACAGGCTGCTGGGAAGCTCCATGTTAAACCTCGCAACCCACTTCTCTTTTTTTAGGACTTTGTGCCATACATTTGGTTTCCCTACCCTTATTCTCTCTTCCTCCAAATTCTTTAAAAAAATTTTTTTAATGTTTGTTTATTTGAGAGAGAGAGACAGAGCGTGAGTAGGGAAGGGGCAGAGAGAGAAGGAGACACAGAATCCAAAGCAGGCTTCAGGCTCTGAGCTGTCAGCACACAGCCCGATGGGGGGCCCAAACCTACAAACCGCGAGATCATGACCTGAGCTGAAGTCTCATGCTTAACTAACTGAGCCACCCACGTGCCCCTCTCTTCCTCCAAATTCTTAAAGTATTTTTAATCTTATAATACTGTATATTTTTTTTAAAGCAAGCTCAAATTCTTTCTTCAACAAAGCATGGCTCTAAATTAAAAAGCTTTATGGGGCGCCTGGGTGGCTCAGTTGGTTAAGCACCGGACTTTGGCTCAGGTCATGATCTCATAGTTTGTGGATTTGAGCCCCTCAGCAGGCTCTCTGCTAACAGTTCAGAGGCTGCTTTGGATTCTGTGTCTCTCTCTCTCTCTTCCCTTCCCCTGCTCACGCACATGTTCTTTCTCTCTCTCAAAAATGAATAAACATGAAAAAAATTAAGTTAAAAAGCTTTATGCCTCAGTATTATGTCTCTACATTTTCTATTTGTTATTTGCAGGATGCTATAACGAAAAAAGCATGGGGTTATTGTTAAAACCAAAACTAAAACAACACCTTGATTTGATTCCCAGCTCAGCTATTTACTTAGTGAAGACTAAGGGTTTGCAGTCAGAAAGATCTGTGTTCACATCCTGGCTTCTGCAACTTACTAGTGAATGATCTTGGTCAAGACATTAAAAACTCTTTGAGCCATCAACTGACAGAACACCTAAAAAAATTGAAAATTTTAATACAAGAAACAAATGCTTGGAAGTTATCACAAATGAGTATTAAACTTCAGTGCAAATAACCCAAAACTTCAGAAGGATTTTCAGAAAAGCTGGGATTTAGTCCTAGCAGGGTTCCTTCAACATTCCCAGGATCAAGGACTCCGAGAATGAAGTGAGAAAGGACACTTGATGTCCTCACCCAGCACTGCCACTGGGTCCTCTCTATTGGTGGTTGGTGGTGAGGATGAGGTCCTCTCACCTTCAAGATACACTTAGCACATTTTTAGTGCAGCCCATGTAAACTTTAGGCACTGCTTTCTAATTGAATTCATCCATTGGTTCATCAAACTAACAACACGTCCTCTACCTGCCAGGTGCTATACTAAGAACCTGAGATACAAAGAGCCATGAAACACAGAACTACCTTCAAGAGCCTGTAATCTAGCGGAGGAAAGATGCTAATGTTGAATAAATAAAACCAAACTCTTGGCCTCAAGTTGTTGTGATAAATAAGCAAATTACAAACAGATGCCACTGTATACAACTAGACTTCCTTGCATAAAATCTAACATTATAATTCTCGGCTCTAATTTACTAAACAGACATGCCAGCCAGACATCCTGATTTAAAAACCTTACTTCTCTCAAGATTTGGGGAATGAAGAAAACAATGGGCAAGTTTTTAGATTGGAACACTGAATGTACATTCTTTTCCAAATTGAAGCATCCTGTCTTGTGCTTCCTCAAGGATCAGAGTTCAGTCTTTATTTTTACAAAACAGGTGAGAGTGCAAGGTCGTATTAAGCAGCGATGAACTATCAAAATCGACTTTCTTTTAATAAAAAGAGAGATTGCATTGAAGTGGCCAATCCTACCAGGGCAAAGCTGCCTGCAATAAAAGATAGCATGGTTCTTCAGGCAGAACAAAGTACAACCTACAAGGAAATAGATATCTTCTTGCCTGTGATATTAATTTTCTTCCTTGTAGTATTTTTGGTGACTAAATATCAATATATAGAGGAGTCCACCTACTTTTCAAATCAGAATCAGTCTAGCAAGATGGTAAAGGGCAAAGAGTAGGTTACCTGCTACATTAGTTCATATTAATAAACTCAAAACACAGGCCTATTACACAAACAGGAGTCATGAGAACCACCAATTCTTATCTAAACTTATACCCAACTAATTGACCACACTAATTTCCCACCATCAAGCCTACAACGTATGGTGATCAGGTTGCTTAATGCTGTGCTTTAGTAGATGCCACAATACTCTATGCAAAATACACTGGGCCTGGCATTTTAAACCCTTGTCCCTCTTATTTCTAAAATGCTCACCTATGAAATTCTTCAGGCGGAAGGCACAATCCAAATACTATCACTTTGAGTAAGAACACTGAAAACAAGTTACGTTGTACACATAAAATAATTTAATCATGCTCCATAAATCTAAACAAACTTTTCATCACTCAAGTGGCTAGCGATCTTGTGAAAGTACATTACTTTCTAAGAAGCGCAATAATTACTCGCTCCTTGGAACCAACTATAATACACTGCATTGAGATACGCTTGGAAAGCCTGAATGGCCCAACGGTCCTTAAATTATTTGAAGAGAAGGGCAATAAGAATCAAAGGTAGAAGGACCATGACCCTGGAGAAAAAGAGCTGCATCTAGAGTTAGCAGAGACTGGAAATACCAAAGCAGTAGGGATAGACGGGTCTGGAGCTGGAAATCCTAAGGGATTTGAGAAACACTGGTAGGGAGGCTGAGGAAAGACTACGATAGGTCGATGGGTCCCGTCCTGCAGACGTGCAGGTTGAAATAAGGTGCCTGGGAGCAAAGGATCAGCATCCGCAGGACATCGGGTGTGACTTAGATCAGACTGTGGACTGAGGAAGGTGCGCTGGGGGACTGGAAGAAATCTGGGGCCCGAGGAGGGAGTTCTGGGCTGCAGGCCGAGGAAATGGGGAGGCCACAAGGGGGTTAGCGCCAGAAACTAGGATTACAGGGGAGGGAGGATTCGTGCTAAAATGAAGCCTGAGCGCTGGGTGAGGAGCAGGGCGCGGATGGGGCGCTAGGATGTGCCCAGGGACTGGGAAGAGGAGTCTGGGGAGAGGCGCGCAGGAAGAGACACTTAGGTATATTCAGGGGCTGACGGAGGGATGCAGAGACATAAGTGGGTTTGGGAGGAGGAGATATAGGGTGAGTGGGGGCTGAGGAAGTGGAGGCTGAGAAATGAGTGAGGGCTGAAGGGGAGGTGTGGAATATGAGTTGAGGGCTGCAGACGGACCGAGGTGCGCGGCTGGGAAGGGGCGGCAGCGGGGAAAGGGACGCGACGCAGGCGGCCGGAGAGAGGCGGACACTGGGCGCTCGTCCCACCGTACCAGGCTGCGCAGATTGTCCTCCTGAGACTGCACGGTGAGCGCGGCGGTGCCGGTCAACACCCGGCGGGTAAAGTCGACGCTGCAGCGTAGGTGCAGGTGCTTGGTCCGGCACACCGAAGCCGGAGAGGCCAAGGAGCACGTATCCACTACCTCGGGCATGGCTCTGGGGAGTCCCTCCGCACGCCGATCTGCACCCCAAAACCTAGCTGCCAGACTACTCGACTGAGAGCGAGAGGAGGGAGGGAGGTAAAAAAGAGCTGAAGGACTCGTGGCGCCCGCCGGGAAGGGAAGTTTCTCAAAGTGAGAGAAGAGTAGGTTGCCCCGTGGCTGGAACTACAAGTCCCGTGATGCAGAGCGAGGAGGCGTGCGCTATGCTCCCTGGGAGTGTGTGTGGGGGGGGTGCTGAAAGGACTGGGGACATTCCTGAAAGGAGAGGAGGAAGAGGAGGGGAGTGGGAGCAGCCGGTGGAGGGGTGGGCCGACGGAAATGATCCCAAGTGTAGCGGGGAGATCAAGTGAATGCTTCCATTTTAGTTTCGTCCAACTTCGGTAGAAATTGCAATGGCAATTGAAGAATGTCAGACCTGTTGGTAGTAGCGGGCAGTAAAGATAGGGCAGGGTCAGAAGCAATAAGAGGCCTAGCAGAAGGCCTGCCTTCGTGCAGTTCCTCGTTAGTATAGTGGTGAGTATCCCCGCCTGTCACGCGGGAGACCGGGGTTCGATTCCCCGACGGGGAGGCACAGAGAAGCTTTTTTTCGTTTTCTTTTATTGCCTTTACAACAACTGTGATAAAAGTGCACCTTCAAACATTTTAAAAGTTAGTACGGAAGAAATAACCAATGTCAAATTACCTGCAAGCGTTACTTTTTAAGAGTTGTTTGGTTGCTGGCTTGCCGTGTCGGCAACCCAATACACGTGAGCTAAATATTGTATCAGTTCAACAGGATTTTCTTTAGTGCTTCTTAGGTACATTTCCAAGTTCTGGAGAGCAAAAACGGAATAAGCCAATATTCCCGTTTTAGAAATTTAGGAAGGTCATTTCAATATACTGTAATGAGAGAATTCTGTGATGTTGAGTATGTGCTGGCCACAAGATTGGAATTTGGAGCTGGGACATCTAGCTCGGCTCTGGGGCTCTTCCAGAAGGTGAGGAAAGATTGAAGGATGATTTCCTTTGGGATGGGACCTCAGAGTTGAAGCTGGAAAAACTGGGAGACGACAGGATTCAGAGGACTTTAAATAGCTGGTTCTTTAATCCTGAATTCATGGAGCGGGGTGGGAGGGGGCTGGGGGGAGGCGGGCATTGAAGAATTTTAAACAAGTGAGGGACATGGTCAGATTCACGTCATGGAGAGAACGCTGGTGGTTATTCAGAGAATGGCTATGAGTTATCAAAAACAGAGGCAGGTGAGTTAGGAAACTATTAGAATAGTCCAGGAAGAGGATGCATGGGGCCTAACAAAAGAGAATAAGTAAAAATAGAAAAGAAGGAATACTTAAGAGATAAACGGATTCACAGACTAAGAAGCGGCCTAAAGTGTTTCTCAGATTTTTGGCTTCAGTGTGTGAGAATCATTAAGGTGAGCAAACATATTAAGAGGACAGATTTAGGCGGGATGATCTAATTTTAATTTTGGACACTCAGAGTTTTAGAATGTATAGGAGTCAAAGTGGAGATGTCTGTGAATCACTTGGATATTTAAATCCATAGATCTGGGGAAGTTTATGGCAGATATCAGAACATCCGGGAATGTGGCAGGTGAAGAAGCTCTGGCAGTGAATGAGTTCAGTCCAAGTAGAGTGTGTAAAGGGAACAGCAGTGAAAACAGGTTGAAAGCTGGGAGAACAGCAGGTTTTAACAAAAAAAGGCTAAAGGAAGGAGGGAATCCTTTCACAATGTATGCATATATCAAATCACCACAATGTACACTTTAAATATATTACAGTTTTATTTGTCAATTATATCTCAATAAAGCTGAAATTTGAGGGTCAAGGAGAGTAAGAACTCATGAAACAAACTAAGAAGAGCCAACCAGCAATGTCAAATGCAGCCTGGAGGGCCATTAAAATAAAAAATAAAAAGCCTCCTTTGGATTCAGCAACGGGGTGGAAGTAGGCAGGATGGTGGTTTTATTGAGGTTTGTAATTTCGTGGAAGGTGGATGCCGGAGAGCAATAGGTTGAGCAATTAAAGAGAACAGGGAGATAGAACGTGTCAAGACGTTTGGCCAAGTTGAGAAAGGAAGACAAAAGAGGAATAGAGAAGAATGTGGCATTGAGAGCGTGTTTTATTTTTTTAGGGAAAGAGATTCCTTAACATGCTTAGATATAGATGTGAACGGGTTTCTAGAGAAGAAGAAATTGAAGATTTAAAAAGTGTGGGAGGTTGTGGCTTAAGCAAGTCACACCACCAAGTGTGGTTGGTGTTGGCTTAAGCAAGCCAAAGGAAAACAAAATAAAATAAAAACATCCAAAACTATGAAATCCAATATTTTACACGTGCGAAAGTCTGAATTTCATAGGACCTAAGAATCTGTGACATAGTTGACATTTGCACACATTTTTTTGAGATTTGCATTTTTTGACATTTGCATACATTTGAAGATCAAATGATCTTCCTCATGGAGAAAGGATAGTTTGTTTTAATAAAAGAATGTCAATATCATCATCTTCTATTATCGATTACCAGGAGCCCACAGGGTTTATGCCAATGTGTGCAAAAAGAGGGAGTCACAGGCAACCACAAATGCATTCCTCGAATTGATTAATAGATTAGTCAAAAGATAGATATTCAGTCGCAATTACCTTCTAAGATACCACTGACCCCAAATACAGTGTCCAAAATTAGCAATTCACAAACAATAGAAGTTTTCTTCATATCCAGTGGTGGATTGGGAAGGTTTAAAAACATGAAGCTTGGACCACATGGGTGGCTCAGTCAGTTATGCATCCAACTTTAGCTCAGGTCACTATCTCATGGTTCATGGGTTTCGGCCCTGCATTGGGCTCAGTGCTGACAGCTCAGAGCCTGGAGCCTGCTTTGGATTCTGTGTCTCCTTCTCTTTCTGTCCCTAACCCACTCACGCTCTGTCTCTCTCTCTCTCTCTCTCAAAAATAAATAAACATTAAAAAAAATAAAAACATGAACTTTTCCATTGCTTCTATAAAAGAATGATAACAATAAGAATGATATACAAAAGGAGACTTTATTAAGGATGAAATGTAAAATTTTATTTATTTATTTATTTAAAAAAATTTTTTTTAACATTTATTCATCTTTGAGAGACAGAGCATGAGCGGAGAGAGGGAGACACAGAATCGGAAGCAGGCTCCAGGCTGTCAGCACAGAGCCCAATGTGGGGTTCGAACTCACAAACAGTGAGATCATGACCCGAGCCGAAGTCGGACGCTCCACCGACTGAGCCACCTGGGGGCCCCTAAATGTAAAGTTTTATTAAAAGAAGTAGTAAATATATTTACAGAGCCATTTGAACAGGGAGTATTTTAGCTCTACTGCTCACCTGGAAAAATTACTTAATCCCTAGAATCCTCAATCCTTTCGGGAAAATTGAGATACCTGTGCCTCATGGGGTTGTTGGAAGGATGAAATGAAATAATGCATGTGAAGTGCTAAGCATTGTACTTGGCATAGTGATCATTTGTTACATGTTTGCTGCTATTATTTTTATTGGTTTTTATTTTGTCCATTTTGGTCATGTTAATATGTGTTTTTCCTTATTTTGTTAGCAAGAGTTTTTAGGAAGACCTGGAAAATGAGAAGCAACCAAGACATGGGAAATCAGCAGATAGTGCCAAAAGAGACCTCTGAAGAGAGTTCCCAACATTAGTGATGATCACCTGTTTTTGAAATATATTTACACTTAGGAAATTTGGGAAAATCGCAATAGGTGTATTAACACATGACTTCCTATTTCCATCATGTCGAGCTCTTCAGGGTCACCTTCACACGCCAAACTTCAGCCAAGCTCAGAGTAGCTTGTGCAAGAAAGATCTCAGCTCTCTGGAGCTCTTCCTTAAGACTTGACCTCCACCCGTCCCCAGGGCTCCTAGAAAGAGTTCTCTCCCAGGAGCTCTCTCCCGTCCCTCTAATCTGGACAGGAGTCTAGCAGAATCTCTTTTCCTGACAGAACAGAAGTGTACGTGACGCCCTTCCTGTTCTCCTTCCAGTGGGTGAGAAAGTGGAAGAAATTATTTTAGCTACTTTTTTTTTTTTCATGTTTAGTTCACAAAATGGTTGAGGCAGCCCTGACCCATTTCTGCATTTTTCTATGAAATCTGTTTTTGTGTGTTCAAGAATTTTATACTTAATATTCACATCTCTAGTCTGGTCATGCCAAGAAAAGGTGAGGGCAGCTGGGGAGGCCAGAAATGAAGGGAGCACAAGACAAAGTTCTTCCCAGTTAGTAAAATAGCATAAGCGACCCTCTCCACCTGCCCTGACTCCTTCTACCTCCTCCCTGGCCCCTATCCCTGGTTGAAAGCAGGCTGGGTCTGGAGAGCCTCTCACACAGATTTGCCATTTGCTTCTCTGTTTGTGCCCACAGGAGGGACTGGCCAGAACAGGATAGATTGTCAAGCTGTGCTGGGTGGGACTGCTGGTCACATGACCTTCTCTGTTTCCCCCACACCAAGTAGGGTTCCAAGACCAGCAGTATCAGTGTCTCTTAAAAGCCTCACCAGAAATACAGATCTCAGGCCCTGGCCCTGGCTTGCTGGCTCAGAATCTGCATCTTAATAAGATACTCCCAGGGATCAGTATGAATATTAAATTAAACCACTGCCTTAGAGACTCAAAGGATACTTTTGGGATTGGAGGAAATTCAGTTCAAGAGTTATCAAACATATCAGGACTCCTTCTCTTGGAGTCCTGGCCCTGGATCCTCAAATCGGTACTCCTCTAATAGTCTAATGTCATCCCCAATACAGCATAAATATCAGTTTATTTGTCCTTTTTCCCCACTCAATGGAGTGTCCTGAATTTCCAGATGGTATATTTTCCATCTCTGACCATGTTTGTTGGATGGATGAATAAATGTACAAATGAATGAGGCTTTCATATGAGGTTCCAGGGATACTTTTATTCAGTGCTTTACTCTTTGTTGGCTTTGAAGCAAAGAAAAAGCTGCTTCTTGAACTCTTTCTTGTCCTCTGATGTCACCAGGCAATATGTTTGCTTGCAACACAAAATGCACTTACTGTCCTCTTGTAAATGGTAAACCCTTTACAAATATTTTCATTGAACCATAGAATCTACTCATAAAAGTGCACATATCATAAGTGCATAGCTCACTGAGCTTTATAAACTGAACACACACCAGTGCAATCAGTACCCAGATTAGATACAGAGCATCACCACCACCCCACTAGATGGCCCCCTCAAATTCTCTCCTATTCTTTATAAGCCTCGCTCCCTGGAGGTAATCACTGCTTGATTGCTAACAACATATTATTTCTACCTGTTTTGTTATTTATATTTCCTTTACTTAAAAAGAAATGTACAGTAGGTACTCTCATGCCTGGATTCTTTAGCTCTTATATTTGTAAGATTCTTCCATATTGTTGTGTATAGTTCTGGGTTATGTGTCCTCACTGCTGTGTAGTGTTACATGTGTGGGTAGACCACGATATATTTATCTGTCCTAGTGTGGATGGACATTAGGATAATTTTCAGTTCTGCATTACTGTGAATGGTGCTGCTATAGCACATTCCAGAACATGTCTTTTGGTGGACATATTGCCGCCAGGTTTTGATGTGCTGCTTTGACCCATGCCAGGTCCCATTCCTTTGGGACCTCTGCACCAAGCCAAAACTCATTCATTGCAGCAACCCAGGCTCTCTCATTATGGACTCAAACCCAACAAGCTCCCAGCTGGAGTAGGGAAAGGTGGATCAAGCAGGAAGGGAGGCTGTTTTCAAGTTACAAGAAAAAAATTTTCTTCACAGGGACGCCTGGGTGGCTTAGTCAGTTAAGCTGGCTCTTGGTTTCAGCTCTGGTCATGATCTCACGGTTCTTGGGTTCAAGCCCCGCATGAGTTCAAGCCTCACATGAGTTCAAGCCCTGCACGGGGCTCTGCACTGATAGCACAGAGCCTGCTTGGGATTGTCTCTCCCTCTCTCTCTGCCTCTCCCCAGTGTGTGTTCTTGCTCGCTCTCTCCCCCTCTCAAAAATAAATAAATAAACTTAAAAAAATTCTTCCCACATACTGATCTAAATCATACTTTATTTTCTTCTCAGTCCCTACTGTTTCTTTTCTAGGTGCACCTGATTGCAAGATTCAGCCGCACTGGGGTTTTTTCTGACTCAGAGATTCCGGCTCTACTTACATTTTTCCTGCTAAGTAGCCAGTGGTATTTCATCAAAGTAGGTACTTACACCTTTTGTTCTGATGGCTTAAAGCATGTGTGGGGTTTGACAAGTGTCATTACTGGTTTCAAAAACAGTATTTCTGTCTCAGGTTGGTTGGCGTTGAGCCCAGTTTCTCTTGTTTGCCTGCAGAGCAGGGGTGATTGCTATTTGCTTGTAAAATACGTTTGCAGCAAAGACCTACCTAAAAGTCTTTCCTTCTAAACATTCTTCTCCTTTACAAATTTGTGTTTGAAGAACTAACTAGTATTTTGTCATTTCTTATAAAAGGCCTCTTGTGCTTTGTATTTGGAATTGAGCAAACCCAAGTAAGAGGCTCATATAGTTGACTTCTCACGTTCTCCGGCAGGTGTGTGCCTTAGTACTTCTCCAGCTGAGCCATGCACGTCCCCTCACCTCCCACCCTGCTTTCCACTTCCCTTCCAAATGCTGCCTCCTCCGGGCATCCAATACAGACCCTTCTCCAGACAGACTCTACTCTTTCCCAGGGGTGCACCCCACTGTTCTCCCCCAGGCCAAGGTGCTGGACTGATTCCCTGCTCACTCCTCTCTCCCCTGTTTGCTGGCCCCCTTCTCCAGAAATATCTTCCCAATGTATTGTCCTTCCCTTGTTGGTCCTGAAGTTTTCTGAATAGGAACTTTATACACACACACACACACACACACACACACAACACACAGAGTTAACCCTCATTATTTGCAGATTTCATATTTGTGAGTTCATCCACTCACTAAAATTTAGTTGTTACCCCAAATCAATACTTGAAGCCCTTTCATGGTCCTTTGTGGACACATGCAGAGCAGTGAAAAAATTGAGTTGCCTGAGGCTCACATTCTCAGCTGAAGCTGAACAAGGCAAAGCTGAGCCTTCTTGTTTCTGCCTACAGCTTACACTGTAAACAAGTGTCCTTTTCGTGGTGTTTAGTGTCATGTTTTTCACATTTTTGTGCTTTTGGGGGGTGGTTATTTCACTGTTCTAAATATCCTCCAAGCACATGCTGAAGTGCTGTCTTGTTTTCCGAAGCACAGGAAGGCTATGATGTGCCCCATGGAGAACATACATGTGTTAGAGAAGCTTCGTTCAGGCATGACTCACATTGCTGGGGGCTATGAGTTTGATATTAATGAATCAACCCTGTATTAGATAAGGTGTCTTTGGACAGAAGCACACATAAAACAAGGTTATGTATTAAGGCGCTCCTGGGTAGCTCAGTCAGTTAGGCGTCCAACTTCAGCTCAGGTCATGATCCCATGGTTCATGGGTTTGAGCCCCGTGTCGGGCTCTGTGCTGACAGCTCAGAGCCTGGAGCCTGCTTCAGATTCTGTGTCTCCCTCTCTCTCTGCCCCTCCCCTACTTGCACTCTCCTCCCCTCCCTCTCTCTCTCAAAAATAAACATTAAAAAAAAATTAAAACAAGTTATGTATTGATTGAAAAATGCCACCAAAAGTTCACAGAACCCCACTGTGCTTCCCCTGGGAGCAGTGGTTCAGGTTTCACTAATTCAGTGCTCACTGCAACTTTATATAGAGCACAACCACAGCAAGTAAGGAGAGTCAACTGTACATATTCTTGCCCTTCCAGTCAGTTCACATTTGTTTCTTTCAACCTCTCTCTGTTCCCAAAGCAGTTAAGGTGGCAAGCTTTCCCTGGGGATACCTTACTCTCTCAGAGCACCCAGCTCAGTACAATGTGGTAGGTGGGTCCTCAGTAGATGGGAAAGGAATCCAAGAAGGAGGGGAGGGAGGATGGGACAAAGGAAGGAGGGGTGGGGGTGGGGGGAAGGAAGGAACAGTGGAAGCTGAGATTATTGCTTGTCAAAGAGAGCTTGGATTCCCGGAATTTCACAGTCCTCAAATGCTTCCTCTTTATTTCCGAGAGGAATCATTGAACTAGAATAACATAAAATTAGAAATTAAGTGCTATTTTGTGATGGCTTTGGCTTTTATTTCTGCTCTTTAAGGAATCACACAGAGCAAATCTTCCAGATTCTTTGGAATTTTAAAAAAATGTTTCCTTTTCCTCCTTCTACCCACTCTTCACCCATTGTTCACTTGGAGCAGGAAAGCCCTGTAATTCCCCAACTCTAGGCCAAAAGGAACTGTACTCAAGGCAGGCTTAAATACAACTCTGAGATATTACCAGACACCTTTCATGGGTAGCAAGCAGCATGGATATTGGCTTGTCCTTGGGAAGTTCATTACCTTATTGGGCAAATGAAGACCATAAAATGAAACCGCTAGAGAACAGAGTGGGTGACTGAATAATTAAAGGGTATTCAGGTGGACCGGTCCACAAATGCTGTAGGAGTTCAGTGGAGAGGTCTGTGGGCATCTTTCTGGAAGCAGTGAGGCATGCATGGAAACATAAAGCAGAGGTCTCATTTTTTTTAAATTGCTAACCAATATCAATAAAAATTTGGGGGGGCACACCCTCAAAAAATGTGGGGTTTTTTGCTTGTTTATAAATTCTTTACATGTGCTAATGTAACTAATGAATATCTCATGAAACAAAATACATTGGAGGAAGGGTCGTGGTCAATGATAGTGAATATAAATCCTTAATTTTAAATAATCATCTTCATAATTTTGCTTTGCATCATATAGAGCTACCTTCCTGTCAGATTTGATTTGATCATCATTGTTTCATTTTGTTCGTTAAATCGAGGTAACCTACCTTATCTTGGAATAGAAGCATAAGTTCTGCCATTTTCGTTTGCTTACTTATACTTACACGGTAACTTCTGCATTGAGGCTGCAATCTGTGAAACCTAAGCATAGCATTTCCAATTACCTGAGCCTCCAGAAAAGTCATGAGCCTGCAGAGTGGTTTGGCCAGGGGCAACAGAAATAATGCCAGCCCACTGAGAAAAGTTAAAGGAACAGTAGAAGAACAAAATACAGTTGTTTATGATTACATCTCACAAGTCATATCTGTGAAGCAGACCACTTTCATAAATAAAATTAGAGGTTTAGTATTTCCTGCCTGTACCCAAATGATTGCTGCATGCATTGTCTATCCTGCTTTGGAAACCTCTCCTGAGTGAATGTGTAAAGTTTGGATGGGTAACTGAAAGGGACAGTAATTCCTAAGACGTTAATGGTTAAGAGCATAGTCAGAAACCAAATGCAAATTCAGAAAAATAGCTCACACTTCTTGAACCCCCAGATGTATTTCCAAAGGACGAATCCATCACATTTTACTTGTGATGCCTATGTGCACTGGGGCTGTGCATTCCACCCTGGCCTAGTGATCAGGGCAGGGATTCACTGAGGTTTTCTGTCCCCTAGAACCGGAAGAAATCGCAGCCACTGGAAACTTACCTTTCCAGGTTAAACTAGCATCACTGAGCCTTGAAAAGTGACGTACCTTCACCTCTGCCATATTTGATTGGTCACACAAGACCAACCCTGATACCATAGGAGGGAACTACACAAAGACATGAATACCAGGAGGTAGAGGCCATTGGGAGCCTTGTTGGAGCTGGCTACTACCACGACGTAGGCATTATTATCATCCCCATTTTACAAAGGAAGAAACCGAGGGCCTGATAAATAAGTAATTTGCTCAAGTCACTAGCTTGGAAAAAGCAGACCGTGGGTTCCAACCAGGGAGTGTGACCCCAGAGCACATCCTTTTTGAGCACAGCACTGTAGCCTGATCTCACCGCAGGCCTTTTTCTAACTTCCTTTCTTCACCCCACTGCGTGAAACATTGCAAATGAGATAGATTTCCTTTTGCTTAGACCATTTCAAAAGTCATTGTTTCTTAAGGGTGGAGGTTGGAGGGTTTCCAAAGAAGGAAATACAATGAGAATATCTGGCCAAAGTCCCTAACATGTACACGTTAATTAATTAACTAAGAAAATGTCATCCAGAGACTGAGAATAACAAGACCATTGACCCGATTTCAGAATCTGACATTTACAAAATGATCACAAGGTAGTGGGTTGTGTGTACATCCTGTTCCATTTCTCCCTTCCTGGTTGTTTCGGTCAGGTTGTCTCACGAGTCTGGGTGGGCTAAATTGAGCAACATTTTGCTAAAATAAGTCTGCAATATTAGACCTTAGGAAACAAAAGCCGGAAAGAGAAACTACATTTCCTATAAAAAGTGGAACTATTGGATAACATCTTGCCAACAGTGTGACTGGATAGAGGGCGATCTATGTGTGAGAAGGAGTAGGACTATATATGATGTTTAATGTTATCTGTATAAACGATCATGAGAAAGGTAAAGTTTTGTTGTTCTTTTGTTATGATCTTTTCTTAACCAAATCTGTAGTTGCGCTGAATTGTAGGCCATCATTTTAAACTAGATATGGCACGGCATTCATCAATACACACATTTTGTTTTATTTAGTAATTTATGTTAGCATTTTCTCTATGTCAGGCCCTATTCTAAGTGCTTTAGACATATTAACATAATTTTTAAACTTCTTTTTTACAACAATTTGAGGCATACAGCATAAAGATCTGATATTTGTGTAGATTGCAAAATGATCACCACAATAAGTCTAGTTAACATCTGTCACCATACCTACAGATTTTATTTTCTTGTGATGAGAACTTTTAAGATGTACTCTTTTAGCAACTTTAAAATATGCAAGAGTATTATTAACTGCAGTCACCATGCTGCACATTATATTTCCGTGACTTATTTATTTATGACTGGAAGTCTCTACCTTTTGACCCTCTTCATGTATTTTGTCCACTCCCCCTGCCTCCAACCTCTGGCAACCACCAATCTGTTCTCTGTAACTCTCAGGTTGATTTTGTTTTTAATTCTATATATAAGTGAGATCATATGGTATGTAGGTATATACTTACCTTTCTCTTCCTGACTTATTTCACTTATCATAATGCCCTCAAGGTCCATTCCTGTTGTTGCAAATGGCAGGATTATTTTTATGGCTGAACCATGTGTGTGTGCGTGCGTGTGTGTGTGTGTGTGTAAGTGTAGGTATATGTGTATATATGTGTGTATAACTGTATGTATACATATATACACACACACAGACATACACACCGTATTTTCTTTTTCATTCTTCCACTGATGGACATTTGGGTTGTTTTCATATCCTGGCTATTGTAAATAATGCTGTAATGCACATGGGGGTACATATATCTTTTCAAGGTAGTGTTTTCATTTTCTTCAGATAAATACCCAGAGTGGAATTGCTGGATCATATGGTAGTTCTATTTTTTTTAAGTTCTTTCTTTTTTTTTTTTAATGTTTATTTATTTTTGAGAGAGAGAGAGAGAGCAGGGGAGGGGCAGAGAGAGAAGGAGGCACAGAATTCAAAGCAGGCTCCAGGCTCTGAGCTGTCAGCACAGAGCCTGATGTGGGGCTCAAACTTACTATCTGAACCATGAGATCATGACCTGAGCCAAAGTCAGGTGCTTAACCGACTGAGCCACCCAGGCGCCCCATATATATTTTTAAGTTCTTAGCTGATTAATCCTCTCATGAAAAATCTGCACCATCACCACAGATAAAGTCACTGCAGAACCTTTATTCCTTCTGTTTTCCAATCTCCGGCTCACTTGTTGCCCATACCAACATTGGCTTCTGCAGTCACCCTGACTTCTTCATTCTGTTCTTATGGTCCTTTCCCTGTTTTCTGGAGGTCTTTTTCTTCTCACACAGGCCATGTCTTGCAAGTCTATGTTTGGGTTCATTTTTCTGTGCATCATCCAAGGAACCATAAATCATGCCAAAGCCAGTTGTCTCGCCACCACCAAAATGGGTTCTGAATCCAAATACAAAGATGGCATCTGGTGTGGTCTTGTCCGTTCTGGCTAGTTTTCCCTGAATTTCTGTCTTAAGTACTGTTGCCTTTCCAGGGTGAAGAACATCAATGAGCAGTTGCTTCCTCTGAAGTAGTTGGTTGGTCATGAACTTCCTGGCCCAGATAGGTACTGTGTCCTTCTTGATGGTGGCTGAGCTTCAAGCAGCCAGGGAGGAAAAGAGAATGACTATATGGTAGTTCTATCTTTAGTTTTTTGAGGATCCTCCAGACTGTGTTCCATAATGGCTGCATCATATTTATATTCCCACCAACGGTGCACAAGGTTTCCCTCTTCTTCACATCCTCACCAACACTTGTTATGTCTTGTCTTTTTGATAATAGCCATCCTAACAGGTATAAGGTAATATCTCATTGTGGTTTTGATTTGCATTTGATTTTGATTTTGATTTGCATTTCTCTGATGATTAGTGATGTTAAGCGTCTTTTCATGTGTCTGCTGGCCATCAGGATGTCTTCCTTGGAAAAACGGATTTTCAGATCCTTTGCCCATTTTTTTAGTCAGATTTTTTTTTTTGCTATTGAGTTGAATACATTCTTTATATATTTTGGATATTAACCTCTTATCAGATACATGATTTGCAAATGTTTTCTCCCATCTGGCAGGTTGCCTTTTCATCTTGGTGATGGTTTCCTTTGCTGTGCAGGAGCTTTTTTGTTTGGTATAGTCCTACTTGTTTATTTTTGCTTTTGTTGTCTTTGCTTTTGGTGTCCAATTTAAAAAAATCTGGGGCGCCTGGGTGGCGCAGTCGGTTAAGCGTCCGACTTCAGCCAGGTCACGATCTCGCGGTCCGGGAGTTCGAGCCCCGCGTCAGGCTCTGGGCTGATGGCTCAGAGCCTGGAGCCTGTTTCCGATTCTGTGTCTCCCTCTCTCTGCCCCTCCCCCGTTCAAGCTCTGTCCCTCTCTGTCCCAAAAATAAATAAACGTTGAAAAAAAAAATCATCATCAGGACTGAAGTCAAGGAGCTAACCGCCTATGCTTTCTTCTAGGAGTTCATGGTTTCAGGTTCTACATTTAAATCTAATCCATTTTGAGTTTATTTTTGTATATGGTATAAGATGGTGGTCCAGTTTCCTTCTTTTGCATGTGGCTGTTCAGTTTTCCCAATACCATTTATTGAAGAGACTGTCCATTCCTCATTGTACATTCTTGGCTCCTTTTGCCACAAATTAATTGACCATATATACTTGGGCTCACTTCTAGGTCTTCATTCTGTTCCATTGATCTATGTGTCTGTTTTTGTGCCGGTGCCATACTATTTTTATTACTATACTTTGTGATGTAGTTTGAAATCAGGGAGCATGATGCCCCCAGTTTTGTTCGTCTCTCTGAAGATTGCTTTGGCTAACTTGGAGTCTCTTGTGGTTCCGTGCAAATTTTAGAATAGTTTGTTCTGTTTCTATGAAAAATACAATTGGAATTTTGATGGGGATTTCATTGAATTTGTAGCTTGCCTTGGACAGTACAGAGGTTTCAAAGATTTTAATTCTGATACTATGTTGAATAAAAGTGGTTAGAATGGTCATCCTTGTCTCATTCCTGATCTTAAATGAAAAGCTTCCAGCTTTTCACCATTGAGTAGGATGTTAGCTGTGGGCTTATCATAGATGACCTTTACTGTTTTACATATTTCTATTAATCCTGACAACGACCCTGAGAGGTAGGTATGATTACTTTTCCCATTTTATAGACGGGGAACCTGAGGCACAAGCGCTATCCTGGTTAAGTTCCACATTACACAAGTTACAAAATAACCTAAGGTTAAGTAACCAGCCAAGATTACACAGCTAGTAAGTTTCAGAATCGAGACTGGGTTCCAACCAGGCACTAGAGCTGCAGAGCCTGGCTTTTAGTCAAGCTTTTTGGCTGGAACAAAATATGGATGCCTCGGTCATTCTCTTTTGTGACCTCATAGGCCCTTCTTGCCACTAGCATCCCCTCCCTCCCACTCTCACCCCTTCTCTTGCCTGACCAGCAATTTCTGCGCTTTTTTTTTTTCCCCTAAGAGTCAATTCATGTTTACCCTCTACTATGAAGCCTTCCATGACTTGGAAGTCATAAAGATTTATGCACCTATTTCTTTGTGTTCTTAATATGCTTTGATCATTTTATTGAGACATGGGCTATTTTTTAATCTACTCGGCTTCTCGTCTACCTTCTCTGTTACCAGTTCTGTGATGCGCCTCTCCCCCATTTTAGGGGTGGTCCGTGTGACCTGAGGCTTTCCTTGGTGCCACAATTCAGAGGCAACCATGTGAACCAGGTTGGTCTAATCCAATCGAATCCTGGGACATGACAGGAGCTGGTGGAGAGAAACACATGATTCCATTGTAAGTCTAGAGCTGCCGGCAGCCTTCTGTCTTCACACTGTGCCCGAGAATGAAGCCAAACTGAAGACAGGGAGAAAGGAAGGAGAGTGAAAAAGCCTGCTGGAGACATTGTTTGAACCTCTGGGTCAAACCCCACCTAAATTCAAGATACACCTTTGGACTCGATGAGCTAGACTTCCCTTTTTCAGCTTACTCCAGATGGAATTTTCACTCATTTGCAACCAGAGGAATACTAACCAGTAGATGTATTCTACCATGTATCTATAACTATCTGACTGTACCAATGTGAACTAGACCATAATTCTTTGGGGGCAGTAGATGCTGAATAAATATTTGTTGAATGAATTTAGTTGAGGAGTGTTTTGGAGGGAACTGAGCCTAGAGCGGGGACATCTTTATGGAGGCTAATGAACTTAGCTGGTACAAAATAAAATCGAGGGACTGAAGAGTGGGATTGAAGAAAAGGGACAGGAATCAAAGAAAGAACCAGGCAGTGGTACAGAATGGGGTGCACAGTAGTTACATTGAAGCTCGAGTGCTACCCCATTCTGTGTATTTATGTACCATTCTGTGTGTGTTTTAGTAGACTTCTCTTGAGCAGCCAACTAAATTAAATTTCATACTGCTAGCTGGTTATTGCCTGTCTAAATTGCCCATCTCTGCCAGTTTGTCACAGTAGAAAAATTAATGTTAGACAGAGGTTCACGTATGAGCCAATAACCGTGATTATCACAAAAAAAGGAGCTTTATTAAACAACATTCAGGTCTTCCTAGAGATAGGATTGGGAGTTGAGAGGCCCACACAACTCAGCTTGTGGTGATAGGCAGCTCCTGGACAATGTAATGGAGCATCAGCTAAGAGCAAAGGCCCTGAGTAAAATGGAAACTGGGTGGTGAAGACGTCTTTGCCTTCCCTAACCACCAGCTAAGAGGACATCCAGTAAGAGACCCTGAGAGTTATGTGCAACAGCACCCTACAGCCAGCTCCAGGACCCAGCGGAAGGGAGGAACAAGGCGCCTCTTTGCTTCCCATCAGCTCACCTAAAAAAGGAGCTAAGTCCTACTTAGCCTCAACATCTTCACTCTCAGCCTGCCCCAGGACAGGCCAGAGGGCAAGGGAGGTACCATCCGTTTTGCTCTGGGATTATTGTACTTTTGGCCTCCTACTTTGTCACTGACCTGCAGACTGCCAGCTGCAAGGTGGATTCTGGATAACTTATGCCCAGATCAGCCATGGAGAAGACTCCATTCTCCGGGATAAAGGATCTATAGCAGTACAGATGGACCATTCTGTGATGATGGAAATGTTCTGTATGCAGTGCATTATGACAGCATCAGCCACAGTGGCTACTGGGCACTTGAGATGAATTGATGGCTAGTGCAATTGAAGCATTAAAATTTTTAATTTAATTTTTAAAATGAAAATTTAAACAAGGACCAGTGGTTGCCGTATTGGATAGCACAGCTCTATAGTTTCTTTCTCTCTCCTCTCTCTTGGTTTGCCTCTTCTACCTATTTCTTCACCCGTCCCTCTCCCTTCTGCTGAAATAGCTTCTGTGGGATATGGACTTTCACATTCTGGGCCAGTGCCCTAACCCAGGGGATGCACAATGAGTCAGTCAGTCTTTTAGCTAAAGAGGAGGATTCTTTTTTTTTAATGTTTATTTATTTTTGAGAGAGAGAGTGAGACAGAGCGTGAGAGGGGGAGGGCCAGAGAGAGGGAGACACAGAATCTGAAGCAGGCTCCAGGCTCCGAGCTGTCAGCACAGAGCCTGACGTGGGGCTTGAACTCACAAACTGCGAGATCATGACCTGAGCCGAAGTCGGAGGCTTAACCGACTGAGCCACCCAGGCACCCTGAGGATTCTTGATCATGACTCAAAAACATAAAAAATAAAATGGTATGCTATCATTTCAAATTGTTAGTATTTTACACAACTCCCTTAGCTGGTTATTTACTTCTTATTAGGAAGAAACTATAAGAGCAGGAAAGATGCCTGTAAAGAGTTCTGGAGCCAGACTTCCTGGTTTAAGATCTGACTCTCTCACTTATTAGCTGTAGACTCTTAGGCAACTTACTGAATTTCTTAGTATCTCAGTTTCCTCCTCTGTAAAATAGCAATAATAATATTGCTATATTATTGTGGTGGGTTGTGGTGAATCTTAAATTGTGTGTGTGTGTGTGTGTGTGTGTGTGTGTGTGTAAAGCACATAGGACAGAGATCAGCACATAGCAGGTGTCAATCAACATTTACTAATATTATTCCCTCTTCTTGGCAACCTTCTTTGCACAGAGCAGGTGCTCAAAAGAAGTTTGAGAGAATAAGGACTGGATTAAGTGTGTTGCCACCAGGTGGCAGTAGTGCCTCACTTATAAGGACTAACCAAACCACCAGAAGACTTCATTGGAGTCGGGGAAACTCCCTCCTTCATGAAGTCCCAGATGCGGTATGAGGAACTGAACCCCTTTCCTCTTCTGTCCTTCCTTTTCCTCTAATATCTGCCCTCTCTCTACTGTGATAAACCTTTCCTTCCCCTTGCCCCCCGCCCCACCCGTGTATTAACCTGCTGGGGCTACCGTACAAAAGACTGGATGGCTTAAACAGCAGACATTTTCTCACAGTTTTGGAGGCTAGAAGTTCCAGATCAAGATATCTTCAGGGTTGGTTTGGGTGAGGCCCCTCTCTTGGCTTGTAGATGGCTACCTTCTCACTATATCCTAACGTGATTCTTCCCTAGGCACATGCAGAGAGAGCGCTTTGGTATGTCTTCCTCTTCTAGTAAGGTCACCAGTCCATATTAGATTAGGGCCCTACCCTTATGATTTCACTTAACCTTAATTACTTCCCTAAAGACCTTATCTCCAAGTACAATCACATTGGGTATTAAGACTTCAGCATATGAGTTTGGGGAGACCCAATTCAGTCCATAATACCACTTTTATTTATAAACTCTGTTCTCATACTTCTTACTAATGTAGCTTTTCTTTCTTACTTCCTGTTATTCACCCATCCTTGAATCTTTATATGGCTTTTCTAGGACTTGTACAGGTTGTAGCTGAACAACTCTAGGGGGCATCGTTCATATCATAGCGTACATTTGCATATTATGGCAGCATTGAGGCAGATGGCAGTAAGATGTGTTGAAGAAGAGGAGTCTTTTTCAAATTCACACAAAGGTGCTGGCCCCCTCCACTGTGTTCCTGTCCTTCTCATCATTGTTGCTTCAGCTTCTCTCCTTCCTTACTCTCCTCTTTAGGCTGAACCTGCTCCATGTTCATAAAGAGATTAATTTATCACGGCACACATTATTCAGTACCTTAGGGCCAGGCTGTCTTGTGGATACCAAATGGTGCACCCTACCCTTGCACCTTTAACCAGCCAGTCCATCCACACCCAGCAGGACAACACCCAATGGAATGAGCCTCCAACAGTCCTTGGATCATTCACTGTCTGCCTTTCCCTTGTACAGACATTAGGACCCAGGCAGGGAAGGGAAGAGGAGACATGTAGTATTGTAATGTAAATTAGCATTTATTGAACACTTACCATGCGCTGCACACAGTTCTAATTCTCTCTGCGTATTACATTTAATCATCAAAACCATGCTCTCATTTTCTAGATGAGAAAACTAAGCTGTAGACAACGGGCAGAGACTCCTAATTGTTCCCTAATTTCTGTCTTCTCTATTTTTCCTTAAGTAATTGAAGCTGATGGATTTTGGCTAGACCCAGGGGTGCCCAAGAATGGCCACATTTCTCAGCCTCCCTTGCAGTTTGATGTGGCCACATTACTTAATTTGGGCCAGTTGGATGTGAATAGAAAAGAGGGCTGCAATTTCAGTGTCCCATCCTTGAAAGGAAGCTTCTTGCTCTCTCTGTCCTCTTTTCCTTGTCCCCATGCTTGGACAGTAGTGAGCCAGCTTTGACCATGGAAACAAGGAGCATAGGATGAAGAAGAGAAGAGCAACGCCATAGAAGGAACCTGGTCTGTAGATGAGCTTATGGGACAAAGCCATGTACATGCTGACCCTAAATCTATCTTTAGATTATTATGTGAACAAGAAGTAAACTTGTCTTGTTTGAATCACTATAGTTTGGGTGTCTTTATTACAGCGTCTTAGCATGTTCTTTCACTAAAATGGAGAAGTTAAGTAACATGCCCAAGATCACAAAGGTAATAAATGACAGCAAAAGGATTTTAACTCAGGTAATGATTTGAATCCAGAACCCAAGCTAATTGTACAATAATCCAAAGCCTAAGCTTAACCACTAACTGTATAATAAGATCTTATTCCTCCAAAAGTTCATAATCTCCAGGCAAGACCACCCCTTGTATTGGGCTTTGAAGGACAGTCAAATGGGCTGTAAAACACAAACTGTATAATCTTTTCATTGAATACCTGGAAACCCCATGATCATTCCCTTCTTTGGGGCAGTAGAGATCTGGTTAAAATGTAAACACAATGTGGGAGGGGCAACACAAAAATCCATTATAACCATGGAACTCTTGGTACTAGGTAATTCCTCATGCTATCTGACCTGTCAAGGTTGAGACAGAAAGGGATAATGGACACGCAAAAATTTTTTTTTCAATATATGAAGTTTATTGTTAAATTGGTTTCCATACAACACCCGGTGCTCATCCCAAAAGGTGCCCTCCTCAATACCATCACCCACCCTCCCCTCCCTCCCACCCCCCATCAACCCTCAGTTTGTTCTCAGTTTTTAACAGTCTCTTATGCTTTGGCTCTCTTCCACTCTAACCTCTTTTTTTTTTCCTTCCCCTCCCCCATGGGTTTCTGTTAAGTTTCTCAGGATCCACATAAGAGTGAAACCATATGGTATCTGTCTTTCTCTGTATGGCTGATTTCACTTGCATAACACTCTCCAGTTCCATCCATGTTGCTACAAAGGGCCATATTTCATTCTTTCTCATTGCCAAATAGTACTCCATTGTGTATATAAACCACAATTTTTTTATCCATTCATCAGTTGATGGACATTTAGGCTCTTTCCATAATTTGGCTATTGTTGAGAGTGCTGCTATAAACATTGGGGTACAAGTGCCCCTATGCATCAGTACTCCTGTATCCCTTGGGTAAATTCCTAGCAGTGGACACACAAAATTTAATGGAATGCCACAAGGGAGGCGGGTAAAATAGAGCATGGGAGAACAGAGAGTCCAGGAAGGAAACAGAAGAATCCTTTGCCTTGAAAGAAGGTGTGGTAGACAGAGTAATACCCACCCACCCTCCAAAGACATCCATGTCCCAATCCCTGGAACTGTGAGTAAATTACACTACAAAAGGGATTTGGTAAATGAAGGATCTTGAGTTAGAGAGATTATCCTGGATTATTTGGGTGGACCCAGTCTACGCTCAGGGGGCCTCATAAGGGAAAGAGGGAGGCAGGAGAGGGAGAGTCAGAGAAGCCAAGAGGATGACAGAAGCAGAGGTCAGAGAAAGAGAGATTTGAAGATGGTACACTGTGGCTTTGAAGAGGAAGGAAGGAGCCATGAACCAAGGAAAATTCTCCCCCAGAGCCTCCAGAAGAATGAGGCCATGCCAACATCTTGATTTTAGCCAAGTCAAGCCCATTTTGGACTTCTGACCTCCAGAACTGTGAGATAATACATTTTTTCAAACCACCAACCTTGTGGTACTTTTTTTAGCAATAGGAACTACTTATACAAGGAGTGTGGTTGTCTGGGTCCCTGAGAGACACAAGTGGCACATGAACAGACTGTAAGTAATGGTTTTATGGAGGTCAAGGGCACCACAAAGTGATGGAGAAGCACCAGGAGATTAACAACAGCAGGAAACCAGTACCATCCTGAGGCCTGAAGGGCATGGAAGAAAGAAGGGCGTCACTGAAGACCGGCAGAACTAGAGCCATGGAGAAGACACCCAAGAAGAAGCTGAGGCCACATGGGCTGGGCTGTGGGTTGGGCACATCTACCAAAGGTGTCTGTTAGGTACAGTAAGCTCTGACGGCAAAGAATTCTTTTGTCCCTAAGAAAAGATTCACAATGAATTCCTCAATCTCTGAGGTCAAATCAGACAATATTAGAGTTCACTTAATGAGGAAGGTTCTCCATTAGACTCCCTTATTTTTATGTCTTTCATTCTTGTTCTAGCCTATTCTTTGTCTTGCATATGTAAAAATGCCTTTAGTGATTATGACTTATGCTTCTTATTTCAATACATCCTTTTAGTGGAAAAAAATATATATATAAATGGATTATAGGGTATAAAAAGAAATGCAGTTATCCATGCATGCAAAAGCTTAGCTCATTGGCCAAAGCTGTAAGCTGAGTACCTCCGTGCACCTTGGGGCAGTGACCCATATTTCAAGCAAAGTAGCAAGGGGAATATTTCAAGTGTCTCTAGTTTTAATATAGTGCATAGGTAGTGGCTACCCTGATCTTGCAAGTCATACCTAGAATCAATTGGGGGAATGTGCAAGGGGACGTGGGTACTTTGATCTTTTCATAGTTTCCTTCTTGGTAAATAAATTTATATTTCAAGCCGAATCTCATCTTGCAATTTCCTGCCAACTTTAGTTCTCTGTAAAACTTATCTTTTCTTTTTCCACCTCTGCCCCCAGCCAACAAACACCTTACCTTTTTAATTGTCTAGATTTAAATACAACGTTTTAGAGAAATGAAGCATGTGATAACAGTTCCTGCAGCCGTTCCCCACAGCATGACATTAATTTGGACCTCTGTTTTCACTCAAACTTTGGAATTGCCCCCTGATTTATATTAAATATACCTACATTTGAAGACTTAGAGGTAATCTAAGTGGAAACAGCTTGATTCTCTAAATAAAAAATAATAAAAATCAGAGTAAAATAATTATAAGCAAATTGGAAGAACAGACTCAATTTTGTCACCAATAATTTTTAGAATTTGTAGAGTGTCATTTGTTATTACTCTCTGTTTCCACATCTCCAGCCAAAACAAGTTCTAAGCACATTTGAATGTATTTTTATAGATGAAGTCAATGAATTTAACATGATCATTTTTTAAAACTTTTAAATCCAGATAAATTATGTAGTGAAATCCCATTCATTTGGATTTCGCCCATGTTTGCCATGATTTGGATACAAGTTGGTTTAAAGTTTACTTTTCCAGTTACTGGGGGAAAGGGTTTACTAGGAAAATAATATAAATATGATTTCAATCTATTTAAGAAGTCAAATGGCTTCCAAGTACTTGAAAAAGCTTTGACATTTTCAATTTGCATGTAAGTCATTTACTTTGATAATGACAAATGACTATCAAGGTTCCTGACTTCACTGATATCTACGTTGGACTTTGTAAGTCTACAAAACATTTCTGTGAGTCAGAATTTTTGTTCTCACTGTATAGAGACATTCATTCATTTCTTCATTTAATAAATATTTTATTGAGCACCTCCTATGTGCCAAGCATTGCTCCAGGTGCTAGAAAGAAAATGGTCTGATTAAACTGGGACCTATAAACAGGTTATATTCATCCTCTTACCACCACCACCCCCACCGTGTCATCCCAGTAGGTATTAAACCTGGAGGGCCCTTTAAGCACAGAGTGTATGTCTTAGCTACCTGACTCTCAGAATGCCCCGTATCTAGAACTGAGCTTGGCACATAGTAGCTGCTCAATAAATGTTTGTTGAATGAAAGACTTCTGACTCCCAGTCCAGTGCTCTTCTGCTATCACACATCGAAGACTTGTGTTAGGTGCTGGGCTACAAAGTATATCTCAACTCATCCTCCAAATAATGCTAAGAGGTGATAGTATAAGTCTCTTCTAAAGTGTAACTCAGGGGGCTGAAAGTAACTTGACCAGGGTCACGTATCTGATAAGTGGCAGAATCAGAATTTGGGTGCAGGAGTGTTTAATTCCAATGCCATACTACCCTATACTGCCCCCAGAGCTGACTTGTAACTATTAGGTAGCTATGTGCTAAAATTCAAGATCCACAAAGGCAGGGATTTTATACTTTGCTTTGTTATTACTGTATTTCCAGAGCCAAGAGTGTATCTGGAACACTTTGCCACCATGTATGCTCTTAAGACATATATATGTAGTATAAATAAATTATTTAATTAAAATGATCTGACAGGACATCCACTTGGTAACATGTTGTTTGACATTTGTTGTGTTACTGACAATCACAGGCACTGTCGGTTGCTATTTCTTCCATCACTCCAGTTGGAATAGCTCTGATATTGTGTCCATCTTGCTCAAATATGACTCAAAGAAGAGGCATCCTATTCCTGCTCTAAGCCAGGGATTTTCAAGTAAATGTCATTCGGCAGTGTCTGGAGACACTCTTGGTTGTCATAATAGGGGGACGGTTGTGCTTCTGACATCTAGTGGGTAAAGCTCGGAGATTCTGCTAAACATTTCGCAGAGTCTAGGATAGCTTCCTCCAATAATGAATCACCAAATCCAAAATGTCAGCGGTGCTGAGGTTGAGAAACCCTGGTCGAAGCTAATCGCGGCGTTTCCATTTCTCATGCAGTGAGTGCTTTAGATCTGATCATGTGAAGTAATTCTGGTCAATAAGACATGAGCAGAAATCCATGAGGGGAATGGGGCAGAGAATATTGATTACCTGCCCTTGTTCATTTTTCCTTTTTAGTAGTAACACCCCTTCAGTGTGAGCTAGGCATATGCCCATCCACAAAACCATACTGCTCAGCCTCCCTTGCTGCAGGGTATGGCCATGTGGCTGTTTTGGCCAAGGGGATATGAGAAGAAGTGTTGAGTCTCATTTCCAGATCGTGTGTTCCACTTACCGCAGCCTGGGAGGTGATATTGGTGATTCAACTTGAAGACACAGCGTGACTTCAAGAGTAATAAGACAGACTTACTCGTATTGGGATTGGTACATGAGAGATAAACACGCTTCTCTCTTATTCAAACCATCATATTTTGGAGACTTTCTGTTTTAGCAGCTTGACTTGTATTCTAATATGGAGTGCTTCTGACTAAGCTTTTCCGCTCTGATAAAAGACACACATGTACCTACACACACACACACACACACACACACACACCTGCACACACACAGGAAATGACTCTGTCCAAAAGACGATGTGGGGTTTGTGCAGAATGTCTGGAACCATGAATGCCATCTTGTTACCATGAGGTAAGGTAGCCAGAGGGGACAAAGCTGACCTTCCAAGTGAGAATGGTATGGGATGGTTGTAAAAAACCCATCTTTCTAGACATTGTTGAAGCATTAAATTAACTAACTTCGCTTCTGCCCTACCACAAGACTTCTTCTTAAGCAACGTAGTAAATTCTCAATATCACTTAAACTATTTAAACTTTTAAAAAAAATTATAGCCCTGTCCTAATTAATTCCCTTTATGTACTCAAGCATAAAGATATTACATGTCATTATAAGTACTCAGATGTTTTTTGGTTAACTTCTATTGCCTTCTTCCTTATTTTCTATCCACTCTCAAGTTAATCTGAATCTGTGAGATTTCTTTGCTGGAGGTGAATATGTTGGAAAAACATACACTACCAGTCAGTCCCTTGAGGAAATGAGGATACGGACAGCATTGCCCCTGAAAATGCTTCCTGGTTGGAAACTAGAAGAGCCACTTTGAGCAGGTAGAATGAAATTGAATAAGAGACTCAGCTTCCAAGCAGTCAAGAGTAGGACTGCCACAGGAAATTGTGTAGGCTGTGAGCTGCAGCAGGGAGGATTGGGGTGGGGTGGGGTGTTTTAGGGAATGCCGGTTCCATGTCAACGGTGCCCCCTAGTGTTCTGTAGTGCACGACCTGTGTAACTACCCTAGGTCATCCCAGATTAGAGGGTGCCCATGTCCAGTATTTTTTTTTTAATTTTTAAAAAAGTTTTTATTTATTTATTTTGGGAGAGCACAGGCGGGGGAGGGGCAGGGAGAGAGGGAGAGAGATCCCAAGCAGGCTCCACACTGTCAGCACAGAGCCCAACGTGGGGCTCGAACTCACTAACCGTGAGATCATGACCTGAGCTGAAATCAAGAATTGGATGCTTAGCTGACTGAGCCACCCAGGCGTCCCCCATGTCCAGTATTTTAAACTAATTACATCCATCTATTTTGCTGCCACTAAAGCCTCACTCATAACCCTTCCCTAGTTATGCTGCCTGGAGACTCCCTTGAAGCCATCAAGCTCATGCTAACGGGCTTGCAATGTAGGCAAACTCCTTAGGTGATCTTGAAATGACAGCAAAGGCTGTTCCCCGGAGGCAATGACAAATCCTCTTTGCTTTCCTCTTGGCAGGTGATTTAGAGAAGGGTCTTTGCTCTCTCCCTAAGTGCTCTGCTTTTCACATCTGCGTACCCACCACTGAAGGGCCAGTGGGTAGATGAATTTCCATTCACTTCCTAACAGCAGCTGGCT
This sequence comes from Prionailurus bengalensis, assembly GCF_016509475.1. Taxonomy (NCBI): domain Eukaryota; kingdom Metazoa; phylum Chordata; class Mammalia; order Carnivora; family Felidae; genus Prionailurus; species Prionailurus bengalensis. The sequence goes on from NC_057358.1 coordinate 117,195,202, forward strand.
CCTCCTTTTGGGCTCATCTTGAATTGTTTGCCAGACCAGCCAATTAGTCTCTTCACCCTTCCTGAAGCTTCCCAGGGAAGCAATTCCACAACCAGCAACTCCCTCATTATCCCACTTCTTCTAAGCACTGTGATTCCAAGTGTCCACCATGAGAAAGAAGCTGATATGCACAGATTCTTTAACCCTTCCTTGAAAGACTTCAATCTCTCTCTCTCTCTCTCTCTCTCTGTCTCTCTTTCATACACACACACACACACACACACAGCATCTATACCCTGATCCGAGGTAGGAAAACAAGGTAAGAGTATGCAGCATTCAAGAGTACATTTGAAAGTGAGACTTAATTTCAGTTGGAATGTACTTTTGAGAAGTCACAATTCTGCTTAAATACAGTGTGGAAGGCAAAACATAGGGACTATATTTCTTGATCTGCACTACTGGGCACGATAAAGACTTTTTCCTAATTTATGGATGTTAGTATGAAAGAAATTGTATAAGGGCATAAAATCAACTTGTTATATACATTGAAAATTTTGTGAATGTTTATTTATTTTTGAGAGAGAGAGAGAGCACGAGCGAGGGAGGGACAGAGAGAGAGGGAGACACAGAATCCAAAGTAGGCTCCAGACTCTTTGCTGTCAGCACAGAGCTCGACGTGGGGCTTGAGCTCAGGAACTAAACTGTGAGATCATGACCTGAGTCGAAGTTGGATGCTAGCCGAGCGAGCCACCCAGGCGCCCCTCAACTTGTTATACGTTTAATAAATTATTAGAAATAAGTGGCCCAATTCAATTGAGCTCTCTATTCTCAATTTACTACTAAATCCTCCTCTAGTTCTTAATTTCAAAGTATAATTACATCTCTCATTCCCCAAACCCAGGATGAATGATTGGTTACCTTGCAGAGTGGGCCAGAGATTCTCCTGGTTCAGTTATCTAGGGCATCTATTTGAATATTGTTACTTCTCTGATACCTGAGCAAAGTGTCCATAGGCTGTACAGAGTGGGCAACTGTTTCAACTCCACGGACACAGGGGCAAGGGGACGGGGTAAAGATATTTGTAGGGCAAACTCTGTGCACACAAGGGTGGGAGTATTCTGTTCCTCCCCTTCTCTGTCATTATTGCAACTTCTTTGGGTCCTGTAATTACCTCAGATGGGAGAGGAGGGGGTTTGAATTCCTCTTGGTGGCTGGGGTGGTGGTTAAGGCCTGGACATAGGGTGAACCACACTGAGGACAACCCCCACCCTGAGACGAGCTCATTTTCGTGTCAATAATCACAGGATAGTTGTACTTCAGTGAGTGAATATCAGTGAGGCACTCAGAACGGTGCCTGGTACACAGAATGCAACACCTAACACCTAAGAATGCAACACCGTTTCCCTTGCGTTCGTTCCTCTCCTCCAGTGCCTTATGCAAACATGCACTCGACAGGTGTTTGCCGAGTGGATGGACGTTCCACTCTGTGCACCCTGGTGGCTTGAACTGTCTCAGAAGATCTCCCTTTTGGGAGATCGGTTGGTTCTTTTTCTTGCCTCCCTTAACAAAAGGGGCATTTGCTCAATACCTGAGCTAAATCTTGAACAAAGGGCTCCCCTTGCAGCTCTGTTCAAAGCGAGGAAGCTTCTGACTTTGCAGTAAGCTGGGGACCCCTGTTGGCAGCAAAAGAATAAAGGAAACTGGAAGCATCTGGATAATAAAACTGCCGCAAGTCACTGCAGGAAGTAGCAGCTGGCTCCAAAAATGCCATTGCACCAGATTTTATATATAATAGGGAGGGCTGGTCCCTCTGGAGAGGAGACAGTCAAGGGTTCCTTCAAGAAGGAACCAACTTCTGTAAATCAGGAAACGTCAAAGTACTGACGGTCCAAGGGAAGGCCCGGCACCTCCCCAAAGTGAGTCATTTACTCCCGCGGAACCCGGAAAGTCAGGCCCATTTCTACACCTTTGTGGTGCCCCTTCCCTTACTCTATCCCCCAAGAATGTGGTCCGTGAGCAGATTTATACCTTTCACACCCTTTCTTGCCGGAAGGCTCCCTTCCCATTGTTTCACAGGCTGGCAACTTCTCCAAACTCTCCCTGGGAAGCCCTGCCCTGCATCACACCCTCTCCTGTCAACCACAGCCTCACTTGCTCTCACACCTGTCTTTCTGGGGCCCTTTAACTGTGAAATCTTCCATTTTACAAACCAATTAAAGGTGTGTGATTAAGCTCCTAACAGCCGTGCTGTGCTGCCTGCTTTTCTCTCATTCCCTTACTCCAGCCTCGCAGCGGGAAGCACTCTGTTTTTCGAAGAAACCAGAAGTAAGTCGCTGGAGATTCCTTAATGGGGACGGGGTTTTCTTTTGGGGTGATGAAAATGTTTTGGGACCGGATGGAGGTGGGCGGTTGCACAGTATTGTGAAGGTACTAAATGTTGTGGAGTCATACACTTTAAAGTGGTTAATGTTATGTGAATTTCACCTCGGTACAAAACTTAAATTACTTTTCCGGCCAAGTAATGGTTCAGATTCTCGGGTAACCAGGGTTAGGGAAATACTGTACGTGGAGGAATGAGGAGAGACACCCAAGGGCTTGCCTTCCTCACAGCCAGAGGCCAAGAGGGCAAAGAAAAAAGAGAAGACAAGCCCAGGTGCCCCAGGGCGTGGGCTGAGGCAGTTCCTTGCCAAGGCCTCAGCCAGCCATTGAGATAAAGCTAAAACACCTGAAGGTTTAACTTTTCTACAAGGGCAACAACATTTCTTTTTCTGTGACAGTCCCTTTGGCTGCGTTGGTGATAACTGGCCATTCAGGTTCTCTGCATGAAGTTGTTCATCCCATAAGCAAACACTGCTGGAGTCTGACAACAGCCTCTAAGCTGGTTAATTTTAGCCTCTAAAGGCTAATTATCAAATTTTTAAAAAGCCAGCATTCACAGAGTTTCCTTTCACTTCCGCCTTTAGTAGAAGCTTCTGGAGGCATCCTGCACCTGGGTTAGGGTTTTCAGAGAAAATAAGGGTGCCCTGTTCAATTTGAATTTCAGATAAAGGACAAATACTTTTTTAAGCGTAAGTATATCCCATGTGATATTTGGGCCATACTTATATTGAAAATGTGTTCGTTGCCTGTTTGTAATTCAAATTTACTGGGATGTCCTATATTTTTATTTGTTACATCTGGCAACCTCTGAAGGACTCTCTGAAATTCTGACTGATAGGGTTGTAGGCTATGCTCAGACCAGGAGTTCAGAGCAGGGACGGTCTCCTCTGCGGCTTGTACTACGACATCAGTCTCCCTCACCAAACCCCACCTCCACTCCATGAATATTCAGTCTCCCAAATGATTGTCTGGCTTCAAAGACCACAAGCCTCAAATTTGTAACAAATGCCAGGCCTGGTGGCAGTACTAGCCCCTGTGATGTACATCAGGTGGGCAACAGCCTGCAGCATTGAAGCTTCCAAATGCGAACAAGCTGTGATCAGGCAGAGTGTAGAAAGGGCCAATCAAATCCCACAGCAACCTAGCTCCTGAAGAACATTCTGTGCTGGCAAGACCCACTTCTGGTAGAAAATTTCCTAGAGGGGCACCTGGGTGGCTTAGTGGGTTAAGCGTCTGACTCTTAGTCTTGGCTCAGGTCATTATCTCACTGTCCCTGAGTTTGCATCCTGCATCGGGCTCTGCACTGACAGTGTGGAACCCGCTTGGGATTTAGCCTCTCCTTCTCTCTGCCCCTCCTCCACTGGGTGCATGTGCATGCATTCTCTCTCTCTCTCTCTCTCTCTCTCTCTCTCTCTCTCTCTCTCAAAATAAATAAATAAACTTAAAAAAAATAAAAAAGAAAAAATCCTGGAGAGTTGCTAGAAGCTGGCCATTCTGGACTTTGACATTCTTCTCCTGCTTTTGTTCTCCTGAGTTATTCTTAGGCCACTGAAGTCTATGTGAGAAAGAAGTCTAATCACAGTGGGAAAGTGGCTTGACAAACAATTAGGAACTCAACACAGCTTGATTATGCTACCCTGGCTGTGGGCTGGATGACCATTATTTAAAAATATTTTTTTTGATGTTTACTTATTTTGAGAGAGAGAGAGAGAGAGAGAGAGAGCGAGCGAGCAAGCGAGTGCAGGGGAGGGGCAGAGAGACAGGGAGACACAGAATCCGAAGCAGGCTCCAGCCTCTGAGCTGTCAGCAGAGAGCCCGACGTGGGGCTCGAACCCATGAACTGCGAGATCATGACCTGAGCCGAAGTTGGACGCTTAACCAACTGAGACACTCACGTGGCCCTGGACCACTATTAATGCCCACTTGCTTCAGCTAAGATCTAGACTCACGTACAGGGCAATAGAAGGAGAAGAACTCTGTGTCAATATCTAACCCCTGGAAATAATTGACAGGGCTGGTAGTAAACAGCACCCTCCCACTTCATCAAGCCCATCATCCAGCCCCTTTCCTTCATTTGCTTGAAGATTGAAGGGGGAGAAAGGCTTGACCCTCATGATGGAACTCACCCCAGTGTCCGTCTTACCCTGCAAAGTTCAAACAAATCTGCTAGAGGCCGAGGTGGCGATCTTGTCATGTGTGTCTCCCTCAATGGAGGCAGTCTGCCAGACCCCCAGAAACACACAATGCTTTGGCTCCCACTCAAAAAACACCAACATTCATTGCCGACAATGTCCCCACCTACCACCAGTCCCTACCCACCCCTTCCTGGAAAATGTGATGGAGGAGGGGTAATGGGTCAACTCCAACACCACCTGGCCCTCAGCAGTAGACCTGGACGCCGGCCCGGAAGCAGCCCCGGCCCAGTGCACAGACAGTTCCTTGGGGACGTGCACGGTGTGGCACATCCTTATTCTCACAGCTTCAGCTTCCTGTGGGCTGTGGAGTCACCTCTGTTGGTTTGGGTCTCTCTGACCTTGGATGATATGGGAAAGAGGCCAGTGGGTGAAATTGGGAGGCTGAGCTGTGATATGTCACAATCCGGCTTAGGGTGGGACACTTTGTCCCCAAAGAGGGAGGGTGACTTCCTACCACACCCAGCCACAGCACAGCCTTTCCCGGGACAACAGGCCCTCCCCTTCTCCCCATCTAACTCTAAAAATATATGCCACGTACGATGGCCCAGTTGCCTTCGGAGGTAATCCAAACCTGGCCAAGAAGCTAACACTCAATTCTTTGTCTACTGCTTCAGGAAGTCTTAACTCCCTTTAGGATAGCTGGGTTTTGGAGACTTTCTGGGGGGTGAGTGGAAAGTATAAAAGCATACTTTCAGAGGTTTGCTCACTAAACAGTGTTTTGCTGAAAACTCACAATGATTCCAGCGGCAACTGACTGAAATCGTACCCTCAAATCGATGTTCGCTAATCCAGAAATCTTGTAAATATGATATGTTTCTCTCAAACATTTCAAACTGGAAGTGACTCTATCACATTTGCCTGGTCAGACAAAACACCCGGCGGCCTCAGCCAGCTCCCAAAGGGAGATGACGGTAAGTGAAATTTGGCTCACTCAACACGGTCTTGAAAAGACTAAGCAAAACAATCACTAAAATAGTCGGGGAACCTGATGATAGGACAGATCTTCCTTCTTTCATAGACTCAGTGGAGTAACTGAATTTCCTATGCACACAACCTGTTGGGGCCATTCAGATTACTGAAGTGAATGAAACGAGAGAGATTTTATTTCGTCTCAAGTTTTCTCTAGCTGTCCTTTTTGGAGGGTCTTTTATGTGTCCCTCGTCAAATTTCTCCTCAGCCTGGGGCTCCCTATTTGTCATTCCATGCCCAGGAATGCTCCCAGCTTGAAAATTCTTCAGGCCTCACTTTAAGTTTCTCTTCCCCAGAGAAACTTTTCCTGACTCCCTCCTTCTTTCCTGACTATCTCCTCCTGACTACTAACTACCTTAGCTTAGGTTTTCTTGTTATAATGTCTTCCCGGTTCTTGTTACCATTAGAGCATTTACCACAAATGGCATTTTCATGTTGAGTTATGGCTCCTTCCTAAGCTATAAACTCTATAAATGCAGTGTTTTAGGGGCGCCCACGTGGCTCAGTCCGTTAAGCAACCAACTCTTGGTTTCGGCTCAAGTCATGATCTCACGGTTCGAGAGTTCAAGCCCCACGCAGGCTCCCCACTATTAGTCCAGATACTCTCTTTCTCCCTCTTTCCCTGCCCTTCCTCTGCTTGCGTGCATGATCTCTCTCTCTCTCTCTCTCTCTCTCTCTCTCTCTCTCTCTCAAAATAAACAAACTAAAAAAGAAAAACACAAAACACAAAAACAGTGCTGTAGGTTGAATTGTGTCCCCTCAAAAAGATACGTTGAAGTTGTAAACTTCTGGTGCCTCAGAATATAACCTTATTTGGAAATAGGGTTGTTATTGGTATAATTAGTTAAAAAGAGGCCATACTGGAGTAGGGTGGGTCACTGCCCCAAGATGACTGGTGTCTTTTTATATAAAAAGAAGAGACACAGAAACAGAGGCACACAGGGAGAATGCCATGCGAGGATGGAGGCAGAGATCAGGGTCCAGCTGCAAGCTGAGTGCCAGCATATCACCAGAAGTTAGGAAAAGGCAAGGAAGGATTCTCCCCTATGGTTTCTGAGCACGTGTGGCCCTACCAACACTGTGATTTCAGACTTAAAGGCCCTAGAACTGTGAGAGAAAAAAAATGTTTGTTGTAAGCCACACCATGTGTGCAGTGCTTTGTTACAGAGCCCTAGGAAGCTAACAGAGGCAGGGATGTTACCTGTTTTGCTTCTTGCTGTATCCTCAGCATCTAACTCCGTGCCAGCATAAGAGTAGATGCTTAATGAAGATTTGCTGAATGAACAAACAGCAGCCTTGAAGATTCGCCTTTTTTTAAAAAAGAATTTCAGTCTGGTTGCTGACTGGGCTTGAGGTCAATTAACATGATCTTGTTTTACACTCCTTTGAAGGATGATACCTTTTTTTTCTTTAAGTTTATTTATTTATTTGGAGAGAGAGAGCACGCAAGTGGGGAGGGGCAGAGAGACGGGGACAGAGGATCACAAGAGGGCTCCGCACTGGCAGCAGAGAGCCCGCCTGACGCTCGAACCCACGAACCACGAGATCATGACCTGAGCTGAAGTCAGATGCTTAACTGACTGAGCCCCCTAGGCGCCCCAGGATGGTATCTTTCATTTTTTATTTATTTATTTTTTTTAATTTTTTTTTTCAACGTTTATTTATTTTTGGGACAGAGAGAGACAGAGCTTGAACGGGGGAGGGGCAGAGAGAGAGGGAGACACAGAATCGGAAACAGGCTCCAGGCTCCGAGCCATCAGCCCAGAGCCCGATGCGGGGCTCGAACTCCCGGACAGTGAGATCGTGACCTGGCTGAAGTCGGACGCTTAACCGACTGCGCCACCCAGGCGCCCCAGGATGGTATCTTTTTAAATACAACAATACTGTAACAAGCGAAAGAAGGAACTGACAAAATATTCTTTGCTACCTTTCCCCTGATAGCTCTCCATAGGAAAAGCACTGAAGTGCTTGAAGGATTCTGGCTAAAATTTAGAACTTTACCTGGAGGTTACTATGCGTTAAACCTGGGCTTCGTAAGGAAGTGCATAGTGGCTGAGTCTGTTAGCAACACTTATTAGGAAGGATCCCGGACAAGCCCCAGTTAGGTGTTAGGGGTTGGGGTGGTATAAAGAAAGGGAATACATCCTCAAGGCCTCTTAAGGCTCAGCGGTGTGTAGGTGGATAGGATTCACACAGAAATGACAACTAGCCTTTCTTGAGGGAATCAGCAAAGTGTTTACAGAGGAGGTGACTCTTGAACTGGTACGTGGTTGGGGCTCAGTGTATCTCACCCTGAGCATAGCGATTTCAGGAGCACCATAAGGGTGGAAAACAAATTATAGGAAGTTAAGAAAGTATTTAGTAAGGTTAAATAATACTTCCAGGCAGTTTGGCTTAAAAGGAAGAAGAGGGAGGGAGGGAGGGAAGGAGAGGGAGAGAGAGAAAGACTTTTTTCAGTCTTCCCATCTCAGTTATTAGCATCTGGCCAGCTGCTCAGACCAAAACCCTATGTATTAGTTGGGATGTGCTAGCTGTCTTAACAAACAACTCCAAACTCTCAGTGGCCTGAGACAACAAAGGTTTATTTCTTACTCGTGTCAGAGTCCAGTTATGTTGGCTGGGGAAGGAGTGTTGGGGGAGGGGATGCTTGTGCTCCACGCGGCCAGTCAGGACCCAGGCTTCTTCTACCTGGCTCTGCCGTCTTCTAGCAAGGTGCTACTCAGAATGTGGTCCATGGGCCAGTGGGGTTTCATGAACTCTTTGTCACCATTTTGTGCCAAGATAATTATGGAACTGAGAGTGTTCAGAAATTACAGCCGTTTGACAGGATAATTTTAGGTCTATTGAATCTAATAATAAAAAATAGAATTGGGCTTATATTTTGTCTTTTTTTAAATGTAATTGTCTCAGTGATTATTTTTACTGTATTTTATAAAAGTAGCAGGCCATGATAGATAAGAACTAAAAAGAAAAGCTCCTCACTACATATAGTTTCGGAAGCACTCTTTTAGCACCTCAGCCTCAGAGTCCTAGGTCTCTCTGCCCCTGATCAGCAGAGAAAGGAGGAGCGGGGGCATGAGGGTTGTGTGGGAGATCTGAGGCCCCGGAATAACAGATGCTATTTCTGACAAAATCTCATCAGCCCAGTCTTGGTCACATGGCCCCACTTAACTGCAAGGGAGCCTGGGAAATGTAGTCTTGCTGGGTGCCCAGGAAGAAGAGGAAATAGAATTTGGTGAAGTCATAGCATTGTTTGCCATTCTGTAGGTGCCATCTTGACTGGTTTCTTTATGGCCTACGTACAATCCACTGGCTATCACTGTTAGCTCTGCCTCCACGGTATAGCCCCAATGTATCCACATCTCTTTTTTTTCCCACTTCTACTGTCTTACTCCAAGCCATCTAGCGGGTCTCCGTACTTCCACTCTGCCCTGCACACTTTTGCATTCCCACTGCCTCTTCCCTAAACAACCTTTCTCTGTCCAATATCAAGGGTAAAGTTTTTACTTATGATTAAAATAATGATGTCTGATTTGCTCCAAATAACCCAGTGGGGGAGGGAGGTTGGTGGGAATATAGATGATAGGTATTGGTAATTGTTGGAGCTGGGTGATGGGCACATGGAGATTTAGTATACTTTCTACTTTTGTATTTGCTTGAGATTCCTATAGTAAGGGGTTTTTAAAAGTAAACTTTTAGACCATAAACGAGGTTATATCCAAGGTGACTGCTCATGGTTGTGCGGTTATGCTGTGCTCAAGTGTGCCGGCCTGGGGGGCAACGGGAGGCAGAAATCTGCAGGACAGCATCTCTCAGGGGGCCTGGCATTCTCCCAAAGGAGTCTCTACAGAAAATGGTGGCCATTATCATGCCTTTCCTCGGTTAAAACCTGAGGATGATTTTCCACTGTAATTGGTATATGGCGATTTTTTTTAATGCCTCAACTTGACAAAAGAGTCCACAATCTGATGTCTGTAGTCCTGTTGTTATTGTTGTTATTATAGGCTGAATAATGGTCCACAGATATGTTATATCCTAATTTTTGCAACTCATGAATGTGACTTTACATGGCAATGGCAAAGAGGACGCTGCAGGAATGATTGAGTGAGGAAGGATCTTGAGTTGGGGAGATTCTCCTGGATTGTCTGGTTTGGCTCAATGTAATCACAAGAGTTCTTTGAAGTGAAAGAGGCGAGGCAGACTCTCAGGAGAGGAGATGCTGGGAGCAGAGGGTGGAGGGCTGTGACTGCTGGGGTTGAAGATGGAGGAAGAGGGCATAAGCCCCTAAATGCCAGCAGCCTCTAGAAGCTGGAAGAGGCAAGGCAACAGAGCCCGTGGAAGGAACGTGGCCCTGTGACACCTTGATTTTAGCCCATGAGATTCATGTCACACTTCTGACCTACAAAACTGTAAGATAATAAATTTGTGTTATTTTAGGCCACTAAATCTGTGGCAGTTTGTTACAGCAGCAATAGGAGACTAATACAGTTATATTACTTGATATCCACATGCTGTCAAATCCAGAGGTCGACCTGTGGACATCACAGACTCCTTGCTGGCTACTGTCTGCAGACCAGGCTCCGTCAGCATTGCCCATCTCCCAATCTCATCACCTGCCTTTTCCTTTCACTTGCTTTGCTTCAGCCCCATGAACCTTCTTTCTCCCTTAAACTCCTTCAGGCCTTCATTTGCCATTCCTTCTGCCTGAAATGCTCTTCACCCAGCTCTTACATGGCCAGCTTATTTAAGCATTTGGGTGGCAGCATAAGTGTCACCTCCTTAGAGATTTTCTTTGACTATTCCCTCTAAAGTAGCCCTTCCCACCCTTCTCTCTCATTACCCTATTTCATTTACTTTATAGCACCTATTATTCTTTTAAATAAGCTATATTTTTAGAATAATTTTAGATTTCATTAAGAATAATTATTCTTTTAGAATAATTTTAGATTTACAGTAACACCCCCAAAGATCATATAGGAAACTCCCATACACTCCTGCCTGTACTCCCAATATCCCTTATTATTAACATCTTACATTAGTGTGGAGCATTTGTCATGATTAATGAGCCTATATTGATGCATTATATGAAACTAAACCAGACTTTGTTCGGATTTCTTTAGTTTTAGCCCAGGATCCTATCCAGGGTCCCATCCTCATCCAGGGTACCACAGTACATGCATTGAGTTCTCCTGTTGGCTGTGATGTTTTTTTGATGACCTTGACAGTTTTGAGCACAGGTCAGTTCTTATGTAGAATGTTTCTCAACTGAGATTTGTCTGATGTTTTTCTCATGATTATCCTGGAGTTTGGGGGACTCCATGATTATTACGGGTTTGAGGGAGAAAGAGTATAGACGTAAAAGAGCATTTTCATCACATTGTATCAAGGGTTTATGATTTATGATCTGGTTTGGTTTATGACTGTTGGTGTTGACCTTGATCACCTGGCTGAGGTAGTGTTTATTAGGTTCTCCACTAGAAAATTACTCTCCCCCCCTCCCTCCTCCATTTGATCCTGTACTCTTTGGAAGGAAGTCAGTATGCACAACCCATACTTAAGGAGTAGGAAGTGACACCCTTGCTACTTTTCGAGTTTATTGTATTTATTTGTTTGATTATGTGTTTTGAACATTGTTACTGGGCTAACCCACAGATATTCCCAGCCTCCTTCTTACCTACTGTTTGCAAGCAGATGCAGGAATCCCAGATGCCTGTTTTCCTTGTTCCGTCCTGACAAATGAAACGGAAGGAAGTCAGTCTTCTGGTATGTTTGGGAGGAGGCTTTTTCTCTCCTCATAAAAGAGGTAGCCTCTGTTGTTCTATTGTTACCTTCTTCTTTGCACCCTGAAAGTGGAATCCTGGAGCTGCTGTGGCCATCTTGTGACAATGAGTGACAAGCATAATGGCAAAAAGTCAACATGCTGAAGACACCAGAGCAGAAATACATAAAAAAAAAAAAAAAAAGTACAGTTGCTTTGATGGCAACTGATGCCAGCCATCACCTACCTTTGGACTTAGTGTTATTGAGAAGAGTTTAAGCCATTGCTAATGAGGTTCTAGTTCTTGTAGCTGAAAGCATTCTTTTTTTTTTTAATGTTAATATTTTTTGTTTGTGTTTGAGAGAGTGTGTGTGTGCATGCACACATGAGACAGAGAGAGAGATAGAGAGAGACAGACAGAGGGAGAGGGCGGGGTGGGGGGAGTGGGACAGGGGATCCGAAGTGGTCTCTGTGCTGAGAGCATACAGCCTGATTTGGGGCTCGAACTCATGAACCATGAAATCATGACCCAAGCCAAAGTTGGGTGCTTAACTGACCGAGCCACCCAGGTGTCCCTGTAGCTGGAAGCATTCTTAACTGATAAGGTATTCCTTGCTTGTCTTCCAAAAATGAAGTTCTATAAGGACAGAGACTTTGTCTTGTTTCTCTCTGTTTCTAGGGGTTGACAGAGTAGATACCTAGTATGTTCTCATTGTATGAGTGAAGAGACAGATGACAGTTTAAGGGAGAGGGAAGATTTTTTTTTTTAATTTAAGAAAACTAGGGCATATTTGTAAGATAATAAGAAGGCACCAGAATAGAGAAAGAGATTGAAGGTATAAAGAGGAGGGGAGGGAAAAGATACTTCATGAAGGATGGTCTCAGAAAAAGGGGAGGGAATGGGATCCCATGGCCTAGTGAAGGTGTGTGTTAGATAATAAAGGGAGAAACAATCAAATAGAGGCTCTTAATCTCTTCAGTCAGGAATCTGATTGATCTGAGAATCTGATTTGAGAATCAGGAAGCTATGGAGCCTTTCTCCAGAAGAAAGCATGTTGTCGCATATAACCATATTTTTACATGTAGTTTCATGAAATTTGCCGATGCTGCTCCCGCAATCATCCACGGCTCCTTAACGTTTACATTTTAGGACCAGTGCAAATAAAATGGGACAACTGATATCAGGTTATTAACTTTTTAATGTCCTAACTAAGGACATTGAAGAATAAAAGTTACTGTTTACAATCTCATCTTTTCATTAAAGAATGGTTATGTTCATCTCAAAAAAGCAGGAAGGACCTAATCTTTTCGAAAGTACTACTATTTATATTGGGTAAATTTAGCATCACAGATAACTCACTGCATTGTCCTTAATAAAAGCACAGTGCAGGTTTTAAAGTCAAACAATTTGAGTCAGCTCTGTTCCTTACTTGCTGTGTAAGTAAGAAACTTGGGGAAGCATCTAAACCTTGCTAAGCCTTGGTTTCCATCACAGCAAAACAGGAGACAATAGAACCTAACTCAGGGTTGTTGTGAGATTAAGTATAGTAATGCCAGTGAAGCAAATGCTAACACCCAGAGATGACCAGTTAACTCTGGGGAAAACATCCTTCTGAATACGGATATAAAAATGATCATAGAGGGGCACCTGGGTGGCTCAGTCGGTTCAGTGTCTGACTTTGGCTCCAGTCATGATCTCGCAGTTCCTGGGTTTGAGCCCTGCATCAGGCTCTGTGCTGATAGGTCAGAGACTGGAGCCTGCTTCAGATTCTGTGTCTCCCTCTCTCTCTGCCCTCCCCTGCTTGTGCTCTCTCTCTCTCTCTCTCTCTTTCTCTCTGAAAAATAAGTAAGCATTTTAAAAAATTTAATTAAAAAAGATCATAGATACACAGATATGGATACAGCTATAGATACAGCTAGAAACACATGTGCATGTGCACCCATGTGTGCACATGCACGCACACACACACACAGCCACAAGCACATATATAAGTCAGATGCTTCTGTGTGTATTTCTTTGTACTCTGCTTTCTCTCTCTCTTAACAATATATGTGAATATGTATCCTTGTACAACACTATTTTGAATGGTTACATGGTACTCTAGAAAATGGCGTAGCATCATTTATTTCACTGATCTTATCTTGTTGGATGTTAAATTTATTTCCAGCTGTTTGCAATGATAACTCTGCAATGACCTTCTTCGTAACTGAAGTTTTCTCATACCTATGATTATTTCCTAGGAAAAAAATCTTATATGAAGAAATGGTATATTAAAAACATAAATTAAAAAAAAAACAGACTCTGGGGGCGCTGGCTGGCTCAGTCGGTTAAGCCTCCCACTCTTGATCTCGGCTCAGGTCATGATCTCACAGTTTGCGGGTTCAAGCCCCACATGGGACTCTGCATTGGCAGTGTGGAGCCTGCTTGGAATTCTCTCTGCCTCTCTCTCTGCCCCTACCCCATTTGTGCTTTCTCTCTCTCTCAAAAAAAAAAAAAAAAACCAACAAAAAAAACAGAAAACATAAAACAAAAACAAAAACAACCCAGACTCTGAACCATAGAGAACAGAGGGGAGATGGGGCAGATCGCTGAAACAGGTAAAGGGGATTAAGAGTACACTTATGATGAGCACTGAGTAATGTATGGAGTTGCTGAGTCACTATGTTGTGCACCTGAAATTAATGTAACACTGTATGTTAACTACACTGGAATTAAAAAAATATATCTAAAAAAAAAAAAGTCTTACACAGTTTAAGTTTATTTGCCTTATAAAGTCATTTTGACCTCCAGAAATATTACGTCAATTTCTAGTTCTCCCAGCATGTATGACACTGCCCATTTCTGAGCTCTCTCACATTACTATTTTACTCTTCTAAATTTTTCCTTTTCTTTGGAGAAAAATTATATTTGATATTTCAATTTATATTAATGTGACGACCAGTAAAGTCAGGCTTTTCAAATGTTTACTGGCTAATTATACTAATTACTTTGTGAATTTGCCATCTGTATCTTTTATATATTTTTAGAATATTTTCTTTTTTTTAAATAATTTTTTAAATGTTTATTTATTTTTGAGAGAGAGAGAGAGAGAGGGAGAGCAAGCTCAAGCAGGGGAAGGGCAGAGAGAGAGGGAGACACAGAATTCAAAGCAGGCTGTAGGCTCTGAGCTGTCACATTGCAGAGCCCAATGTAGGGCTTGAACTCACAGACTGCAAGATCATGACCTGAGCCGAAGTCACAAGCTTAACTGACTGAGCCACCCAGGCACCCCCATTTTTTTAAGTTTATTTATTTATTTTGAGAGACACAGAGAGAGCATGCTCAGGGGAGGGATAGAGATAGGGGGAGAGTGAGAATCCCAAGCAGGCTCTGTGCTTTCAGAGCCCAATGTGGGGCTCAAACTCACAAACCAAATCATGAGATCAGGACCTGAGACAAAATGAAGAGCCATCAGGCATCCGAATATTTGCATTTTCTTATTGATTAGGAGTTCTTTATATAACAAAGCTAATAATTCTTTTCATTCATTATGTTGCAAAAGACTACATCATTTATATTTCTGAAACCTAATTGCTCAAAGACCTACCGAAGGCCTTGGGTGCTAACAACTATCTTGTTCTTTCATAGGCTTGGAGTTTTTAAGCCAACACCTTGGGTCTGATTGTTTAAATACTTTTAGCTGTACGAGCTGACCCTCCTTTTTCTACCTTGAAAACAAGAGTAAATTTTTCACCTCCAACCTAGCCATTGATCGATAACAGCACAGGACTTTAACATTATTCTTATTTTCCAAGTCAGTAGTGTCTTGCTTTTGTTGATAGTTCACATGCTATGGCATTCCTTATGATACTCATAAGCATTTTGGATACAAAAAGAACACATTCTGTAATCATGATGTTTTGTAGAACCAAGTATGCTAAAAAAAACAGTCAAACACATTCTAGACCCTTAATAAGTATTTGTCAAACTGAACAAAAGGAAACTTCTCAGAATGTTACAAAGCTGTAAAGTCTGATATAAAATAGCACGATTTGCTTTTAAAAACTTGTTTCAGGATGGAAGTGAAAGGTGTCAGTAATTGACTTTCCCTTTAGAAGGTGATCAAAGAAATTATGGCATGCCTCACTTTTTTATTTCCTTTCTTTCTTTTTTTAATCTTAGATTGCTAGACCAGACTCAGCTAGTTCTGCAGCTGTGTTCTTGGCTGGGTAGAAAGGCATCTCCATTTTCTGCTCCAGTGACCAGCTATTGTACTGACCATCTCTACCTTTCTTTTAGTTATGTGAAGCAAAGCTCTTAAAGTTACCTGAATATTTGCATAACACACATTGTCCTGAGTTTGTTTGAGCGATTCTAAAGTAAACAGTTTTTTGGCTTTCAAACTTACATGGCACTAAAGAATGGAATTTAGGGTTGGCTCAGGGGGCGGATTAGTCGAGGTATTATAAATTCCCGAGTGTGCCCCAGGATTAGGGGTCTGGCTCTTATAGACTCCAAGATTTTCAATTAAAGCTAGGAATATTATCCTGAGTTTATGTTGTTTTCCATTGCTGCTGCTGCTTTCTGCCAAGCAAGAGTTCATGACAGATTTTTTGCCTGTTCTCAAGCAAATAAGAGTAGGCAACACTTACATAGCACCCTTTTTCACATTAACTCATTCAATCCTGATAACAAACTTATAAGGTAGGTTGTATGAGGACAATGATAGTTGCTGTAACAAATAAGCCATGGGATGTTATTGATGTAATCCAATAAGTGATTATTTCTCATTGCCTGTAACCCATTTACAGGTGTTTGGTAGAAAGTTTAGGGACCCAAACTTCTTTCATTTTGTAGCTTTTCTATACCTTAGAGCCCCAAAGTCTTTCTCTTCTAACCAGCAAATGGAAAACAAAAATGGGGGATCTCTGTTGGAGGTTTTAAATGTGTGAGGCCTGAAGGCATTGCACATCTGCCCATGCCATTTTCCAGAACTCAGACACATGGCCTCATCTAACTGCAAGTGTTGTTAAGAAACACAGTCTAGCTGTATTTCCAGGTAAAAGAGAAAGTGGTTTTGGTGAGCATACAGATTCTGTCACAGTCCACTCTTTGGTTACCAAATAGCCTCACTCAACTAACCCTTCTTCCCACACAAACAACACACTCATTCCTTTCCCAAAAGAGACAACCCAATGCCCCTTGAAGTTACTGCAGTTATCTAAAAATCCAGCATTTCTGGGTAATGTGTGGCCTTCTCCATCAGGATGGGATGTTTTCTTCATTGTTCATTGATCTCTGAACTGAAGGGACAAACTTCCGCGTCCCATTCATACCCAATATAAAGTGGCGGGCAAGGACAAGATAAAGTAATAGCTGTGCCCAGTTGGAAAGGGAAGACAGAGACACACAGCAATGCGGATACCTGACAATGGTGAAGGCCCAGTGGGAAGGCATTGTGCTGTGACCTGGTCCTGAGAGTAGGAGTAAGTACCTTGGCTCCTCCCTTCTTACTGTAGCCTGATTTTCCACTCTGGGAGGAATTCCATGTCCTTTGTTTTCTGTAGTCCTCTCTGCTTTCTGGAAGGTTCTTCCTTAGCTGTTATCCTCCATGGCCACCTATGAACCCATGAGATGGGTGTGGAGGAGCCTGTCCTTTCTGAGGGCTACACAGCTTCTGAAGCCCACTTCCTACTTGTGCAAATTTGGAGACTCAAAGGTTGGTTCAAGGTTTTAACTATGAAAAGCCTTTTAAATCTAGGTTTATTTTTCTTTGGCAATATCACTCCCTAAAAATTCAGAATGTGCTAATCTTTGCTTCCCAGAAATCCCATGAGCAAAAGTTCATACCCAAAGTTTTTTCCTATACATGCTTCTCAAGCTTCATTTATGTATTTGCTTCCTCTCTCATGCTTCTGTCTGTTGAGTTGAGAGTAACTGTCTTGAGACTATCTAAAACAATAGGCATGGATGGGAATGTCACATTCTTACTCAGATCGTTGTTAGTAGGCTTGAGTCAGAAGGGGATTTTGTTGCTCAAATATAGTTAGCATTTGGGATCCAAAATGAGTAGGCTTTCATAACCCTTGAGACCGACTATTTCTGGACTCTGTAGCCTCTTTTACTTCTGTTTACAAACCAGCCAATCTTTCCTAAACCCCTCTCTTTCTCATAATTCTCACTAAGAACAGAGTTGTACAAGTGCCTACCTCCTTAACTCTGTGCCCTACGTGTCTCATCTCACCCTAGTCCCTGACCTGGGAAAAATCAACACATCCTATTACTCTATTTCCAGCCACTTCCCCTGGACTACAGGCTTAAGTAGGCATAATGTCTGCCATTGAAGGCAACAGTTGTATCAGATTTTTGCCACTTTACGAAACAGGTTTCTTTCTTTCTGGTTTCTTATATCACTTTCCTCACTAATTACCACTCAACTGCTGAGCTGGTTCTGTATTGTTTTAGGTTTTGGTGATGACAGCACTCCACTTCTAGCTGCCATTTTTTATATTGCTTGGCATAACAGTAGCTGCTATAACAAACCTTGGAATTTCAGCTTAAGACAATAGTTATTTCTTCTTATAGCCAAGCCAATGTAGGCACCTTCCACATGGTGACTAAGGGCCTCAAGCTGCTGCCACCTTGACTTTTGCCATATGCTGGGATCATGGAGTCCTTTGCTTTCAGACAGAATCAGTGAAAACATAGAGGATCATCTATGGGAGGGTTTTAATGGCCAGGCCTAGAGGTGGTACACATTAGTTCTGTCACATTCCATTGGCCAGAACCCAGTCATTCCACATCGAGTGCAAAGGAGGCCGAGGGATATAATCTAGTCCTGTGCTCAGTGAGAATAGGGACCAGGCTTTGGGGAATACATGAGAGCCTCATTGATAAATATACAGCACCGGAAAAACTGAGTCATAAACCAGCAAGTTCCTTGTGTTTTCATAGCATGTTTGTCTCTATAAAGAAGGAATGTGTCCTTATAGAGGCCTAAGTGCTTGATCACATCTGAGAGTGAGAGTAAGGACTTTGTTCTTAAATGGTGAGTCATGGCAACCCTTTCCTGGGCACATTTTCTATAAGGATAAACTTAGAATAAATTCTACCTGTACCTCCTCCTCTCCCCCCCCCCCCAATTTTTGTCTTTGCAGATAACCCAAGGATTTTCTGGTGGCAGAGAGCTTGTACTGGATGGCCATAGGGAGGTAGTGTCAGGATGGGGAGCATTGGGGCTTTGTCAGAGTAAAGGGCTGGACACTCATTTCTTCAGGAATGTTGACTGATGATGTTTTCTCTTAGAGCAGAACTTGAGTGCCTGTAGTTTTGGGATGTGATCCCAAAAAGCACAATTAAGGAAGTGGGTGATGTAAGTCAGAGAGGAGAGAAAACCCAACAAATAGGTTATTGTTGGGGCAACAGGGACTCAATCTTAGTAGAGATCTCTTGAGAAACCATGTGGGGTATGCTTTAGAATTCTCCCAGTGAAAATCAAGGAGGCTGGGGCATTTTTACAACAACTCCCAACCATGTTGATTGAAGGTTGGTCCAGGAGGATTAAGTACCACCTCCCCCATCTATGGGCTATATTTACAAGCAGTCTAGCAAGCTCCTGTGACAGGCCGAGAGGAAGACATCTGCAGACACATGAGAGGGGAGCTGTGAGCCTGACCTAGGGTCTGTCCATTGCTGCAAGAGACCTCGGGTGGTCCAGAGAACATGGGGCACCTGCTGAGATGGGAAGAGGCACAGGGAATGAGAAACAAAGACTCAGATATAACACAGACTCTCAAAATCCACCTGGCAGACCTCATTGGTTGTAGCTGTCCTCTGGGTGGGGCTGAACTCTGCCTCCATTGTGTATTAACTAGTATTAGCACTTAACATAACACTCTCCAGTTCCATCCACGTTGCTACAAAGCACCAAGAGACTTAAAAACTGAGAACAAACTGAGGGTTGATGGGGGGTGGGAGGGATAGGAGGGTGGGTGATGGCTATTAAGGAGGGCACCTGTTGCGATGAGCACTGGGTGTTGTATGGAAACCAATTTGACAATAAATTTCATATTAAAAAAAAAACCTAGTATTAGCAGCCAGCAGTAATAGAGCATTTACTGTGTCCAGAAGCTATACTAAGGGCTTGACATAAATGATCTCATTTAATGTTCATTGACCATCTACTATGTACCAGGGGAGAAGCAAGAGATGAATAAAACTTACTCTCTGTACTTAATTTAAACTCTGGCAGGAGGGATAAAGAGAACACAAAGGTTTTATACAGCAAAGGATCTATTGGAGTCCAGGACAGTTACAAATAAGTATGGGTCTCTGGGACATGAAACTGACTTCTGGATGGAGGATCAGGTGTTCCTTAAGGAAGAAAAAGAAGGAATTTGAACCTATCCTTGAAGGATGGGTAGGAGTTTGACAAGCATATTGGGGGAAGTGCATTTGTGGACAAAGTGATGGAGTGTTTGGGAAGCTGGAGGGGAGGAGACAAGATGGACATGTCACAATATGATCGAACCTAGGAATTAGACAAATCTGTAAGCCAGATGTGACACCAAGGTCAAGAAAAAGAAGCCAGATCAAGCATTAAATTGAGGGTAGAGAATATCTCCAGTAGAAAGCAATAAGCATGTGGGAGAAGAAAAGTTTTGGGGAGGAGCGAGATACAGGGCGGGTAGAGGCAAGTGATACAGGAATAATGTCATGATTGCTAGACGTCTGTAACAATCCATTCAACTGTTTAGTATATACCCCTCATTCATTGTTCTCATTCATTCAACAGATATTTATTGAACACCCACTGTGTTCCAGCCACCCACTTATATAATGAGGACACAGTAGAGTAGAAATCTATGACCTCATGGAGCAGATGCAGACAATACCATGTTTTAAAAATATCTAGTATTTCAGATAAGTAGCATGGAGAAAACCAAGCAGCGAGGGGTGACAGGGAGTACTACGTGGGGAAGAGGGCTGGTATTTTAACGAGAGTGGTCAGGGATGGCCCTGCCGAGAAAGTGACGTATGAGCAAAAGCTGAGGTTGTAGGGGAGTGAGCTATGCATCTCCTTGGCAGAAGAATGCAACTGTGAAGACCCCAGGCAGGAACAGGGCCTTTTGGTCTGGAAATAATGGGGAAACTGGGCATGGCTGGAGCAGAGTGAGTGAAGGACATGATGGCTGGTGTGAGGTTAGAGAGAGGAAGGCAGACCAGATGATGAAGGTCAGTGGTTTTCAGTGGGGTGGCACCATTTGATAGGGCTTCTGAGATTCATGGAGCTGTATTTGTCCTAGTGTAGTTGTGTCTAAATATTTCCATGTTAAAATACATAATCCATATTTTATTATGAATTGCTTTCTCTTAATTCTGCTCTGTAATTTAGATAGGGCATTATGTGATTTTCTTTTTTAAAAATTGTATGTGGAGTGTGGTGATATTATCCTTAAATTTTATTTCTGGACTGTAAAGGAGGTGTTACACAATGTTTGCTACTAATGGAGGCTTTGAGTCCACCAGGGTCAAGAGCTTCTGAAGAAAGACCAGAAAGGCCATTGTAAGGGCCGTGGATTTGACTGCAGAGCAGAGTGGTCCGAGTAGAGTTAAACAGAAATATCATGATCAGATAGGATTAAACAGTTCTCACTGGCTACTGTGTAGAGAGCAGACTATAGAGGGCAAGAGCGGAAGCCAGGAGGCCAGTCAGGAGGTTACTGCAGCGTCTTAGTCTGTCCAGGCTGTTGTAACAAAAATACTATAAACTGGGTAGCTTATAAATAGCAGATGTTTACTTCTTACAATCTTAGAAGCTGGGAAGTCCAAGATCATAGTGCTAGCAGTCTTGGCATCTGGTGAGAACCCAGATGGCTTTCCTTTGGCTGTCACATCACATGGTAGAAGGGACCTCTCTTATAAGGGCACTAATCCCACTCATGGGGGTAGAGTCCTCACGATGTAATCACTCCCAAAGGCCCCCACCTCCTAATACCATCACACTGGAGATTAAGTTTCAACATGAATTTTGGGGGGACAGACATTCAGACAACAGCATGAAGTAACAGTGGAAGATGATGGTGACTTGGATTGGGATGGTATAGTGTGGAGGGAGAAGTGGTGTAATTCGGGAATATTTTTTGAAGGTGGGAACTGTAGGGTTTTCTGACAGATTTGATGTGGAGTACAAGAGAAAGAGAGGAGTCAAGAATGACACCGTATTTTTGAACTGAGCAATGAAGGATATTGATGTTATCAGCTGGGATGGGAAGCCTATATGTACAGTAGGTTTTGGAAAGCACCAGAATTTATAGGACACCAACTATGTGCCAGGCACTATTTTAGGCACCAGGAATTTTCACAGGTCTGATGTGGAACATTACATAAAGAAGTTCTTCAGAACAGAAACTGAGGCTAGCAAGGACCAGGCTACTCTGACATGTAGGATTCCAGCTAGAGTGTAAGTCCTCTGAGGTCAGAAGCATGATTTGGCATCTTGGTCATCTTGGCCACCCACTTAGTATATGTTTGGTCACTATCCATTGAGTGAATGATGATTCATTGTCTCTAATTTCCTTGATGATCCAAGTGAAAATGGGATAAAAGTCTACCCTGTGTGAACCCATGAAATTATTAGAATAGCTGTTATGATTTTAGACAGGGGTTTCTTTTAGCCCATTTTAAGTATTCTTATATGGCTGTGGCACCTCCAGGCCACACACAGTGTGTTTTATCCCTGAATCTGCGTGCAGGGCTTACCACATAGGAGGTTTTGTTGAATGAATATTTATTGAATGAATACATTTTATGTATTTTTGTTTTGAGAGCGAGAGACAGAGCTGGCAAGCAGGGGAGAGGGGCAGAGTAGGGGGAGAGAGAGAATCTTAAGCAGGCTCCATGCTCACTGCAGAGCTTAATCCCATGACCCTGGAACCATGACTTGAGCCTAAATGAAGAGTTGGATGCACAACCAACTGATCCACCCAGATGCCCCATTTTATGTATTTTTAAAGAATATGTTTATTAGGTAGATTTTATGATATAATTATACTATCTATTTCATTTGTTTCCCAAGTTTTACTTTCTATTTTATAATAGTTATTGTATATATATTCTTTATTAACTATAATTTTTATGGTTGTGTAATAATCTATTTTACCTGGATAAACTATAATTCCGTTATTTTCTCATTAGTCAACATTTAAGATTCTTTCAATATTTCAGAATAATAAACAAGGTATCGATGAACATTTCCCTTAATGTACTTTTAATGTATGTAATGTATTTTAATGTACTTTAGGTTATTCCAGTAAGGTGTTAAGGTTTCTTGAATCAAGGATTATGATAGACATTATTAACATTTGCCAATATCTGTGTCTTCACTCCTTTTGGGCAGGCAGAAAACTTCACTTCTCAGCCTCCTTGCCGTTGGGTAGGGCCATGTGATGTGACTAGTTCTGGCCAATGAAACATGAGGGGAAGGGACACGTAAACCTTACCTCTCTACCAACCTGAGGAAGGTAGGCTGAGAGAGCAAGAAGTCAATATTTGTTATATTAAACTTCTAGGACTCCAGAGTTAATTTGTTGCCACAGCTGAACTATTCTATCCTGACAAATACACAGACTTTGGACCTTATTATGGATTAGGGTATATACAGGAAAATTGCACAACAGTTGGTATATAGTAGATACCCAATAAATATCTACTTAATGAATCAGTGAGACTGCCAAGAATACATGAAAATACCAATTTCATTGTTATCAACAGTAATGGATTTATTATTTGATTGTTCTAGCCAATTTAATAGGCAGAAATATTGCCATGGCCAACAAAAAATCAACCAATTTCTTTGCTTCTTGAAAAGGCTGAACGTTTTTTCATCTGTCGTTAGCTATTTCTTCTTTGGTGTATTATTTGTTCAAAATCTGGGGCACCTGGGTGGCTCAGTTGGCAAAGCATCTGACCCCTTACTTTGGCTCAGGTCATGATCTCATTCTTCATGAGACCGAGCCTGGCATCAGGCTCCATGCTGATAGTATGCAGCCTGCTTAGGATTCTTTCTCTCTCTGTCTCTGTCTCTCTCTCTCTGCCCCTCCTCCACTCATACAAGCTCTCTCTCTCTCAAAATAAGTAAATAAACATTAAAAATCTTTTATTCATTCTCTGTAACTATTTATTGAATGCTTTCACTGTTTTAGATATTGGGGATATAGTGGTAAATGACCTTGTTATCATAGAGCTTTTATTCTACTATGGGAAAAAAACGACATGTAAACAAATGCTTACATATTTTAGTTAGTGGTAAGTGCGATGAAAATCCAGGTCAGTGGCTTCAAGATAGATTTGGTGTATCTTCACACGGGGTCATATAACATCTTTCTGGTAACATCAACTTTTGAAGAAAGGGAATGAGCCAAGAAGATACTGTGAGGAAAGGTGTTGCAGGCGGAAGGAATAGCACATAGGATGGCTGTAAGGTGGGGGTACCCTTGATATTTTGGGGTTACAGTGAGAAACAAGTCTGGCCGAAGCAGAATCAGCAAGGAGAAAGTAGTAGGAGATGGAATTGAAGAGGTAAAAAGCTAGAACATATAGGGTCTCCAAAGCCACTGTTATATCTTTTGACTCTTCTTTGGAGTGTTATGTGAGCCACTGGGGGCTTTTGAGCTGAGGAGTGATGTGATATGATCTACTATTTAAAAGGATTACTCTGGGAGCACCTGGGTGGCTCATTTGGTTGACCGTCCGACTCTTGGTTTCGGTTCAGGTCATGACCTCACAATTCATGAGATTGAGCCCATGTTGGGCTCCACGCTGTCAGCGCATAGCCTGTTTTGGGATTCTCTCCTTCTCTCTCTCTGCCCCTCCCCCACTCATTCATGCTCTCTCTCAAGATAAATAAACATTTAAAAAAAAATAAAAGGATTCCTCTGGCTTCTCGGTAGATGAGATGACATGGGAGAAAGCAGGGGACAATATTTTGATGGAAGATGAAGACAGCTTAGACCAGCGTAACACCATGGATAAAGTGAGAAGGGGTCAGATTCCTGATGCATTTTGTAGTGGAGCTGATAGGGTTTAATGATAGACTGCACATGGGGCCGGCTAAGAGAAATGAAGGAGTCAAGAATTATTCCAAGGTTTTTGACTTGAATAACTAGAAGAATGTAGTTGCCATTTACTTTGTTGCTTTATGGAACCATATTTGGTATTTTTCATGGCTCCGGAAAAGGCCATGAGAAATCAAAAGAACAGTGTACTGGGGGGAGCATGGTGTTCACTTTCCAGATCCAGGGGTCCACTGATTGACTGAAAGCAGCTGTGGTCTGCGTCCTGGCAGCAGTACAGTGACTCTCATCTTCTCTGGCTCTCCTTGCCATCTCCTTTTCACTTCCAGAGACATGGCCTCTGGTGTGGCTATCTCTGATGGCATCAAGGTGTTTTAATGATATGCAGGTGCACAAGCCATCTGTGCCGGAGGAGGTGAAGAAGCACAAGAAGCTAGTGCTCTGAGACCTACGGGAGGACAGAAAAGTCCTCTGGGAGGAGGGCCAGGCTGGCAGCAACCCCTATGTGCTTTGTCAAGACACTGCTGGCCAAGGTCTGCTGTTACAGCCTCTGTGATACAAACTAGGAGATGGAGGAGAGCAAGAAGGGGACCTTGTGTTTATCCTCAGGACTTCTGAGTCTGCACTCCTTGGGAGCAGAACGACACATGCCAGCTCCTAGGATGTCATCTAGAAGAAGCTGATGGAGATTAAGCATGAATTACAAGCAAACTGTTAGGAGAAATTCAGGCACCAATGCACCCTGGCAGAAAAGCTGGGGGGAGGCAGTATAATTTCTCCCTGGAGGAACAGCCTTTGTCTTCCTCCTCCTTCCATCCCTGATGGTTCCAGCCTTCCTAAACTACTTTTGATCTGATTCCTCTTAGGTCGAAGCAGATCCAGTGTCCCTAGGCACTGCAGTTTATGGAGGGTCTGTATTTTTTCAGCAACAGTTCTGTTCCCCACTTGTTCCTCCTCATTCCTTTTAAAAATTTTTTTTAAATGTTTATTTTTGAGAGAGAGAGAGAGAGAGTGCTGCATGAGCAGAGGTGAGGCAGAGAGAGAGAGAGAGAGAGAGAGAGAGAGAGAGAGAGGGAGACAGAGCATCTGAAGCGGGGAAGTGGGGTCTGAGCTGACAGCAGAGAGCCCGATTCAGGGCTTGAACCCATGAACCTTGAGACCATGACCTGAGCTGAAGTCAGATGCTTAACTGACTGAGTCATCCAGGTGCCCCCCATACCGCCAGCTTCTAACCATGGTAGTGACCGTGCTCCTCTGTTTAGTTCTGTGTGTAAGGAGAATGTTGTGAACGTGATCCCTCCTTCTCGGGACTGGCTCCCCTCCCCTTTTCCCATTGTTGCAGCCACTCATGGAAGTAAGACTATAGGAGACCGTCAGTTAACACACACACACACACACACACACACCAATTAAAAAAAAATTGGATTTGAATTAAAATAAATAAATAAAATAACATAAAAAACAAAAAACTATGGTCTGCTTATGGCCATGGTGATTGGTTTAGGGGTGGGCATTTGACCTTAGATGACCCCATCAGGGGCCCAGGACTTACATTTAATAATTTGGGACAGCTACTCCTTCTACTCAAAATGAACAAAGAAGCATGCTCCCTGAGGCTTCCAGGAGTCCACTTGCTCTTTTGAGAGGAACCAGCCCTGGAATGAACCTGACATCATAGAAAGCTGAGAAAAGACATAAAAATGCTGGGTCTTTTGTGATGTGGTTGAGTCCATCCTGGCTTGAAATCTACCCAGAGACGATTCAGTTACATGAGTTAACAAACTCCCGTTCATTGTGTATGCGAGCTTGGGCCGTGTGTTCTTTTTAAAAAAAAATTTTTTTTTTAACATTTATTTATTTTTGAGACAGAGAGAGACAGAGCATGAACGGGGGAGGGTCAGAGAGAGGGAGACACAGAATCTGAAACAGGCTCCAGGCTCTGGGCTGTCAGCACAGGGCCCGACGCGGGGCTCGAACTCACGGACCATGAGATCATGACCTGAGCCGAAGTCGGACGCTTAACCGACTAAGCCACCCAGGCGCCCCTTGGGCTGTGTAGTCTATTCCTTGCCACCAGCCCTGTCCTAATTGATATAAGCAGCTTTCCATGTAAACACTGTCCACAATTCTCAGGCAGAATGCTCTCACCACCTGGGATCTCAGAACACAGGAAATAGTCACCCCAGAAAATCTGCAAACCATTTGAGGCTTAGGATTGGAGAGTGACATCATATTCTGGGAGAGGAAAGGCCACCTTCAGAGCAGATGCTGTCCAAACTCCTGGAGGAATGGATCCCAGGAACTGTCAGACCAGCAGACATCACTGGGCATCGAATGATCTCGGCTGCATCCCCGGCAGTGAGGGCCGGGTGTTCTTCCTTCAAAAAGAGGGTCTTTGGCAACTTGCTTCTGGACACCGAAGTGTTTACAGTCATATTCACCAGTTGCCAGAGGCATGAGATGGAAAGGGATTCTGAATGCAGAGTCTCCATGAACACCAACAGCTTGTGTCAACATTTGTTTCCGAAAACCCTTTACCAATTTCTGCTCCTTTCAAGACCGTTTAGGTTCATGATGAGCAGGAGAGGTTGTGGAGTCAGATCGCCTGGACCTCTCTCCTGGCTCTGCCAGCACTCGTGGACCCAGAAGGGATCTCAGGGCTGAGGTCAGCCGGCAGATAGGGGCTCTGAGACATCGCAGTCTCAGCAAATGCTCCGCACAGGGTAGTCACCCCAGATCGGAGAGCACTGCTGTGCAGTAGACTTCCTGGAGCCTCTTCTCCCCTAATTGTCTTGATTGTCATCAAGTCTGAAACGAATTCTAGTCTAGTGACTAAAAGCATCAACAGTCTGCAGCCAGACCACGAGAGTCTGAATCTTAGATCCGTCACCTACAGACTGTGCAAGTTACTTAACTTCTCCATGCCTCAGTTTCCTCCTCTGGAAAGAGGAGGTAATAAAAAGGTGTGTTCTCAAGTTGCCTGGAGGATAAATGAGTTACTATGGTGACTCTTAGAACAGCGCCTGGCATCAGTGAATATTAGCTATAAAGTTGCCTGCAACTTGCTAATCAGTAATGACACAGAGATGCCAAACGCAAACATGAATTGAAAGAGAAGAAAGAAATGCATACGCAAAGCAGAGTGCCCATTAATGTCTGACAAAAAAGAGAATGGTTGGGGTGCCTTTCAATGAGGCCCAGATCTTCTCTCTCCAGCCAGGGTGGGGTTTCTGGGCTGGAACCAATGAGATGGAAGGGGAAGCCTAGCCATCTCCTTCCCGCCACCATTAGCCTTCTGGTCCCACGGCCGGTGTAGCTTTTCTTTTATGCTGAGTTAATCCTACTCCGAGTAATAACAACCATCCCTCACTTTTTAATTCCACCGTAAGTTTAGGGAGCCCTTTCACAGCTCTCTGTATCCCACTGCCCCCCCACCCCCAGTGGAGTACTGTCTTCCCATTTCACAGATGGAAAAAACACAGCATGAGCTTGCCATCCAGCATCCATAATATTCAAAAACATGCAAGCATCAGGGACTCTTTTTTTCCCTTCTTTATGTTTTTTATTTTCAAAATGTTCTACAGTTTAAAAATGGATTGCTAATTTTTTCTTATGTGTTAATAGTGCTGGTGACTCCTGTCGCATAGCCTACATGCCAGGCACTGCTTTAAGAACTTTTTGTGTGCGAAGGCATTTACTTCTCACAAGAACCCAGTTTGATAGCTACTGTTACTTTTCTCCTCTTACAGATGAGATCACAGAGGCACAGTGACCTGCCATGATTAGGTTTGAACTTCCAACAGTTTGACTCCAGAACCAACACATATAATTACCGTGCTAGCCTACATGTTCGTGGTAGAATTTTAATAACACCAGTAAAGAAAAAAGATGAATTTTTAGGAAAAGTATAATGCCAATACTCAGATATAACTACTGTTAACATTTGGTGTAGGTTAATGGGTATACATCAGGCAGGGGATGGGAGTGGAAGAAAAAGGCATACATGGGGATTACTTGGGGAGCTTTTAAAATATGCCTACACTTAAGATATTATACCTGAGGGAGAAGGCAAGCATATGAGTATTTGGGGGAAAAAAGGTGATACTAGTAAACAGCCTCTTTCTTCTTTCACATGCCAATGGCTCCACCCCCATCCTAGTTGAAAGCCACTGGTGTATTTTTCCAATCTTCTATGCATAGCTTCATGTGCACACATAAATATACACTTCTTTTTTTTTTTTCAACGTTTATTTATTTTTGGGACAGAGAGAGACAGAGAATGAATGGGGGAGGGGCAGAGAGAGAGAGGGAGACACAGAATCGGAAACAGGCTCCAGGCTCTGAGCCATCAGCCCAGAGCCTGACGCGGGGCTCGAACTCCCGGACCGCGAGATCGTGACCTGGCTGAAGTCGGACGCTTAACCGACTGCGCCACCCAGGCGGCCCTAAATATACACTTCTAAACAACAAATCAGAAACTAATAAACAATAGTTAAAAAAAAAAAAGCAAGCAGGCGATGCTGGCCTATTATACGGTGAAATTCCTAATTGCCCTGGATTTTGCTGTACCTCAAAGGCACATTAGTAAGGACAAATACGAGTTTCCAGGTTGGAACCTGCTAGGCTTTTTCAGCATCAACAGCCCTTCCTGTGAATTTGTTGTTTTGTGATTTGGCAGGTGGAAGTGGCCAAATAATTCTGTGGCCCAGGTTCTCCCAGGGGTCTTGTACCCTGGGCTGATTTGTGCTTTATAGTCTTACAGACATAGCTCCATGCCAGGGCGTTGGACAACTGCCTGTGCCTGTATTTTTCCCCATTTAGGCCTGCACGAGCGCATGGGACAAACCCAGCAGGATGCCTGGTGTGTTCTGGAAGGAGTGAGAGCCTGAGCCGTAGAAGGGAGAGCCAGAATGAGGTCTTCCTGTCTCTGCTTCCTGTGATGGCCCATCATAGCGCCTGTGACACTGCTTCCAGGTGCTGACTTCCTCTCCTGCGCCAGTCAGTGGACCGTGTGCTACTTACGTGCAGGAAGCAGGTCTGGTGATTTTGTCTTTCTTCCTCTTTGTATCTTGATTGCTTGGAATGGTGCCTGGGACAGAGGGAGCAGTGGCTTCGTGTCAGGATGAATAACAGGCATGACCACAGCGAATGTCTAGAGGCGGCTCTGTGCCTCAAGACAGACTAATAAGACAAAAGTTTCCATTCCAGTCTTTACAACAACCCCATAAGAGAAAGTCTAGGTTCTATTATTCTCCCCATTGGAGAGCTAAGGAAATTAGGCAGGGAGAGGTTGAATAACTTGTCCAAGGTCACACAGATAAGCGGCCGTCTGCAATCAAACCCGGGAAGCTGAGCCCCAGTGTTCAAATTCATCGTGCCTACTCTTTGTTACTTCTGTCATGCTCTCTCCTCTGATTCAGCGGCCGCAGTGATCACTTTAAGATTTTGCGTCATCACGTGACTCCCTGATCAAGAACCTTCACAGCCAGACTCCCCAGCGTGGTGCAGAGGCTATCTGCAATGGTCTCCAGTCCTCTTGCCACTTCAGAGCAGCAAGAGTTTGATCCCAACTTGATTTACAAGCTGTGAAACCCTGGCTATATTGCTTAACCTCTCCCCTCAGGGTCCTCAACTGTAAAATGAGGGCAATAATGACAGTCTCTGTCACAGCTACTCAACTCTGCCACTGCAGTGCAAAAGCAGCCGTAGACAATGGGGAAAGGAATGAGTGTGCCTCTGGGCCAATAGACAGTTTTTTATGGACACTGAAATGCGAATTTCAAATCATTTTCGTGTGTCATGAAATATTCTTCTTTTCTTAAATTTTTAATGTTTATTTATTTTTAGAGAAAGAGAGAGAAAGGGAGGGAGACAGAGGCAAAGAGAGGGGGAGACGCAGAATCTGAAACAGGCTTCAGGCTCTGAGCTGCCAGCACAGAGTCGGATGCAGGGCTCAAACCCATGAACTGCGTGAGACCATGACCTGAGCCAAAGTTGGACGCTTAACCGACTGAGCCACCCAGGAGCCCCAGAAATATTCTTCTTTATATTTCCCCCAACCATTTAAAAATGTAAAAACTTTTCTTAGCTCGTGAATAGTATGAGAACAGGTGCCAAGCTATATATACATGGCCCATGGGCTGTAGTTTGAAGACTCTTAGTTTGAAATATTGTCTGGTACAGAAGAAGAGCTTCATAAATCCAAGAGGCACAGTGTGAAGTAAAGAGGAAAAAGTAGGAGTTTGTAAGGTGCTGGGGGCTTTGACTTGGTAGGGATGTGTGGATGGAAGGGATGGGCCAAACATAAGAGAGTAAGTTGAGGAATAAACATCTGCTGATTCCATCCTTACACTGACCCAGCACCTTCCATCCTAATTACAGAGGAGATGACTGAGCCTCAGAGAGGTTAGGTAACATGCCCAGAGTTGCACAGCTTTTAAATATTAAAATCAGAACCTGAATCTGGTTTTTATAGGATACCAAAGACTGCTTTTTCTACTTTATCCTAGTGCACTGAACAGATAACAAGAACCTATGATGTGTCAGAGGCTGTGACACATCTGGGAACACAGTGGTATCAGAGATTTAGCTCTGACCAAATGGAGTATAGTCTCATAGGAGATCAGATATTCAAATAAGCAATTATAACTCAGGGTGAACACTCCTATGATAAGAACTCATGGGAGAAGCTCAGAGTTGAAGGTTCTAACCCACATTGGAGAAATCAGAAAAGGCTTCTTGGAGGGAGTAAAGTCTAAGTGAGACTGTAGATCAAGAAGGAAAGACCCAGGAAAGCACCACATAGGGAATAATAATATTAAGGTACAGTGTCTTGACTGGTTAGCCTGGTTGTCTGTTGGTGCCTCCTACCCCTGAGAAATCTGGTTCTGAGATTCATGGCCTTTGAAGTTCCAATACTCTTTCCAGGAGGGTCCCTGAGTTTTCTGTCCTTAGGTGTCCTCTGCCCCCACCTCTCTGCTCCTGAAATGCTACCATAGTTTTGCCCCACAGCTCCCTGGAGACAAGACTCAGCCCCTTCTCTGTTTTCCTTCGTTATTTCACGTACTCCATGAATTTGGTAAACCTGACTCAAGATTTTGGTGGAGGGAGGGTGTAAACACGGGGAGGGATCACTTCAGGAGCCCAGGGCTTCCGCCCTCTCCTGGCCCCCCACTTCCTTTCTGGAGCTGCAAACAAAATCCTCCCTTTGTCTTGCTGGGAGGGTCCCACCCACCTCCGGCCCTAAGGATCTCAGTTTCTACTCCTAGCGCTTAGCGAAGTATTTTCTCCACAGACACAGCTCTACCTTCCTAAGAGGAATTCCGATGAATAAAGTGTTCTCTTTACACATATATCCTCTTATTTGATCCTCCTAGCAAGCCTCCAGAATAGCTGCCATTGTCCCCATTTTACAGGTGGGAAAACTCAGTAACAAGCCCAAATGATAACGTTGCGAGTTAAGCGCAGGACTGTCTGATTCCAAAATCTTTCTCAGGCACTCTATTCTAATACCGCTGTGATTAGATCTGGAGAAGGCGGGGGGGGGGGGGGGGCGGTGATGATGGATATAATCAGAAACTGGGTCCATAAAGAATATTAATTTCACCAGGGACGTTGGTTAAGGATGATGGTGTTCGGTTTGGGAAGAGAACTGCGACCTGGCTGCGGGCGCCGCAGAACACTCAAGCCTGGGGCTCATTCCACGGGCTTGGCCTGAGAACATTCCTGAAAATAGCACTGCAGTTCTTTGATAACTGAGCAGACGCTAAGGAGACAGGGAGAAGAGGAAACAGGAAATGAAGAGAGAGGAAAGGAAGCTAAAGAGAGCCGGTTCTGTATTCAACAAACAATTTTAGATTCAAAATGAATCTGCTATTGAAGCCAGAAACTCTAGAGAGGTTCACACGGGCCAAGGTTTTTGGCCAGCTCTTCAGAGAATTTGGTTCCAAGCTGGGGAAATGAGGTTACTACGAAGCCAGAGTCTCAACATATGAATCAAAGCCTCCTTTTCAGCATCCAGAAGGATTTGGGGGACGGAGTCCCTAGCAGTTTCAGTGCTGCATGCCTTGGACCTCGGCCACATGTGGGTATGTGAGTGCGTGGCTCCTTGTGAGCCCAGAGGAAAGCTTGACGTGCACCAGGGAACAGGAGCCCCGCCTTCAGGAAGCCGTGAGCGAGGAGCAGCTAAAATGTGCTTCCTCTTCCCTTCTCTCTCCAGCCCTGAAGGTCACTGTGGGCTGACAAGCCCTTCCCCCACACCCTGCGACTGAGTTCAGCTCTCCTTACCCCACCCCTGCCCTCAGAGTGGCCCTCAGCCGAATCTGCGAGGTTGCTCTTTACCCCTATTGCTCTCCTGGCTGGGCTCTCTCTCTGCACTTCTGCTCTCCAAGATGAAGGGAACCAAATGCCACTATCACACTGGCAGACCCTAGCTGGCCCCAGAGTTCTGCTTCTGTTTCATGAGGGCAGTACAGTGGGTAGTCCTGGAAGTAGGAATTCCTCTCCAGCATCCAAAGAGAAGATTGCTTAGAACAGTGTCTGGTCTGCGGTACATGCTGTAGGGCTGTAAGCTTTTATTCTCTATCCTGGCCCAGCTCCTAGGTACGCTAGAGTGAGCAGCAAACAAAAGAGATGCGGTGGGGGTGATGGAACTTGAAGTTTAAACATTTGAGAGCCAGATGGGGCAAGTGCATACACAAAGCCCAGGAGGGGGAATTAGCAAGGTACCTTTGCAGAAAAGCAAGTGGACCAGATGGAATCAAGGGAAACATTCCTATAAGTAGTGGGAACAGCTTAAAACTTTTGGGGCCACACTGTTTAGGGTCTTGATTGCCAAGCTAGGGTGTTTGAACTTCATCCTGTAGGTAATGGGGAGCTGGGTGGTTTCGATTTTAACACACACATTATTTTGCTATCCTAGATTAAGACTTGGCATTTAATTGAACCCCTACAAAGTTCAGAGGTACAAAGTTCAGCTTGGTGTGAAGTTGAACTCGACCATGCATTTGGGTTCTGTGTCTTTCCTCTCTCCTGCCCCCTCCTTCCTGTCCTCTCTTCTCCCTTCCTGCTCTCTTACTTTCTCTCCCTGCATTTTACCAATTCTAAAACTCTGTGCATTGCATCTTTCTTGTAGTTGATTCCTAATCCTAGGAATCTTCTCATCAACCTGGTGAAAAGATTGGAAATCTGACATGTTCTTTTCTTTTCTTTTTTCTTTTTAAAGCAGGATTAGGCAGCTAATTGTACATTCCGTACAGAAGGGAAAGTATCTAACTTCTCATCTCTGAGGTTGTCAGATCCCGTCCTGTTCTCCCAGAGACTTAATTTATGCTGTCTGGGTTATCATGGGATAGTCCATATGAAGCTCTGATTTGAGTTACTTGTGGGTCCCATTCTCCCCAATCCTAATAGACCAATAGTTTTCAGCCAGGGAGCAATTTGCTCCACAGGGGGCCTTTACAAATGTCTAGAGACATTTCTGGTTGTCACAACTTGGGTAGGGTTGGAAGATAATGTGCCACTGGCATTTAGTGGCGGGGGTGGGGCAGGGGTGCTGTAAACACCCTACAATGCATGGGACAGCCCCCACAACAAGAAATCATCTAGTTCAAAATGCCAGCAGTGCTGAAGCCTCTGAGAGAGAAAGGAAAGTGGGGTGAACTGAGTCACTATCTGTGTGGATAGGATAGGGATGGGGCAGGATGACTGACCTGAGAAAAAGGTCCACTGGGAGCAACTGTTCTGAGAAGCATTTGGCATTAGAAAGAAGACCAGAAATTTTTTTAATAATGCCTATTTTTATTGTTGAGAAAGAGAGCATGAGTGGGGAGGGGCAGCAAGGCGGCAGGTGGGGCTGGAGAGAGGATCTGAGGCAGGCTCTGAGCTGTCAGCACAGAGCCTGAGGTGGGGCTCGAACTCACGAACCGTGAGATCATGACCTGGGCCGAAGTTGGACGCTCAACCGACAGAGCCACCCAGGCACCCCCAGAAATTTTAATACACTACTTATGAGCAAACGCAATTTGCCTATTTTTAACTAGCTTCCCTCTGGAAATAATAGAAGTTCAGTGTATAGCCCCTAATGATAATTAGTCTACCAAAAACGTAACCATTGGAAGCCTCCACTTGTTAAGTGTCCTGTGAAACCTGATGTATTCATGGCTTCTGAAATGCTCCCAGCGTGAGTACCTACAGCTGTGTTCGGCTTTATTTTGAAGGCCCTTGTGGCTTTGACTTTAGAAACATAGGTAATAGTCTTGGAAGGGAGCAGGTACCAGACATACATTTTGGTGGGGGACTATGTAGCACCTAAAGCATTTTATATCCAGGTGGTCAGTCCTTGAACTTGATCCTCTTAGTAAGAATGTAGTTGATTATTAACTGCATTTGGAGGAGTAGAGACTGATCCCAGTGGTTCTCTGGGTCCATAATGTCTCTCACACATCAGCTGGTCTCATCCCTCTTCATAGTTAAGTTCTGCCCACCAAGCTTGGTCCTTGACCTTGTGTCCTCATTCCCTAGTGTCCTCATCCAGTCCCAAGACATTAATCCTCTCCCTATGCCAGTGGCTCCTGATGCTCACAGGCAACCCCACTGCATTGTCCTCCTTCCCTGAAGGACCATTTCACATCTTCCTTCTCCTCAAACCTCCACCATCCCTGCCCCATCACTCTACACGGATGACCTCATTTCCTGTTTAGAAAACAGAAGCAATCAGAAAAAACTTCTACAGATTCCACCCCATCTACCAGCATCCGTGTCCTTTTGCTTTTCTTCCTCCCCAGTCACCATGGTCCAGCTCTAGGCTCCTCCCCTCTGCCTCCTGGACGTCATTTGCCTCCTTTTTCCCACCCCTGCATTATTTCTATCAGTTTATGTACAATATATTCCATATTCTTAAAAAAATCTTCCTTGATCCTACATCTCCCTAGCAGTTGCCCCAGTTTCAGCTCCATTTACCAGCCAAAAAAAAAAAGGTTTGCCTTCTCATCTTCATTCTCTGCAACTTGTCTGTCCTGAACCCTTTTTATTTATGCTTTCATCCCATCAAACCAGCAAGACCTACTCTTTTCAAGGTCGCCATGACCTCCATTTGAGACGTTCAGCAGCATCCACCCCGTGGGGCACGGTCCTTCTTGACACACTCCTGACAGCCTGGGAGAGCTTGATCGTTTCCTTAGCAGTGAAAATGTCTTCCATGCAGGGAACATTTAGAATTTAATTGCAGAGGTGAAGTAAATCAGTATTAAGTTGTTTTATGTTAAATTTGGGAATATCTGTGTATTTGATATTTTAAGACTCGTAATGTTTAAATGAATTTGGTGTATCAGAAGACAAGATGCTATATTCAAAGACTTCTGTAAGAGACTTAACAAAACTAATTTTGTAATCAAAGAATTTTGAACCAGTTACACTTTATTTATAAGCTTAATTTTTGGGGTTTTACAAGAATGACTGAAATAGTCAGGATTTTTTTTTTTTAGTCACTTAATTCATAGTTAGGGAATTAACATAGAGGGTAAGAGCCAAAATCTGGATTCTGGAGCCAGACTTGATGGTTCACAAAACAGTTCAGTTATTAGTAGCTAGATGACCTTGTGAGAATTGCCCTCCGTACCTCAGTTTTCCTGTATTTATAACAGGAATGATAATAATATGAGTTATCTGCTGGAATTTCTATGAGAATTAGAGTTAATGATGTAAATTGTTTACGATAGTTTCTGGACATGGTAAGGGCTGTGTTAGCTGTCAGTGAAAAGCAAATAAAATATATTAAATTTATAAATGCAGTTAAAAACCTTTAAAAAGTTGTTTAGTGAACTAAGTCTAAGTGGAACAAACCCTTAATCAAACCCTCCCATAAAACAAGTTGTTAAGATTTCCCTTGGAAATCGCATAATAAGATTTGTAGAAGTCACTTGGGAGCTTGAAGGAAGAAGAGGGATTCTAAGCTTGTTACTCTAATAAATCAAATATGGCTTACAAATATAAGTAGTCCCAAAGTACACTTACTTGGATGACAAAGTTGTCTTCTGGGGCATTCGAAATCTCACAAAGGCCGAGCTAATTTCCTAAGAGCCCTGGCATCTATTGGCTGCCCCCTGGGATTTGAAAGCTTCTGTGGAGCAGCCCTGGGGCCCTATGGTGAGGAGCCAAGCTTAGGGGAACCTGCAGCTTGAAGCAAAGCTGCCCAGCTAAGCCCCACTCAGTTTGCCAATCCTCAGCTGATGCATAGGTAAGTGAGCGAGTGCTTTATGCATATTAACACAGTTAATCCTTATAATAACTATATGAAGTACGCATCACTAATATTCAGATGAAGAAACTGAGGCCTGGGGAAGTTAAGTAATTTGCCTCAGGCCACATAGCTAGTTAGTGGTCACACAGTAGGGATTCAAATTCAACAATCTGGCTCAAGTCCGTGGTTAGCTACACTTTGATATCGTCTATTCTAATATAATCTATGACATAAAAAAATTGACAGTTGTAGCCCACTACATTGATTTCATGACCCTCTGATTTTAAAAACCTCCTCCAAGGAGTTATTCTGTGAGAGCAAGAACTAAAAGTCAAACTGTCTCTCAAGAATCTTAAAAACAAAATTTCCACAGTTGGGTTGTGTTCCTAGTTTCTGTCATCACTATCTTCCCCCTGACCCCCAAGTAAAAGCCCTCTGAACGTGCTCTTTTGTGCCTTGGTGGTGAGGAGCTCAGCAGATAGAATAACACGGGCCAGACGTGCTCTCCCCCTCACTCACCCACTTCCCCTCAACTCCCAGGTGCTACAAAATCAACAGGAATTCACAACTTCCTGATGAAAAAGAGTGACTGTCACCAGCATTTCAGGGAAAGGGAATGGCTGCCTCCTAGCGCTCTCAGGGGCTCTTTGAGCTGTTGCCTCATGAAGAAGAGTTTGGGTCTAAACCGAAGAATAAAGTCTGATTCAACGACAGGAGTTTCTGAGGGATCCAGACCACCGAGTGGGTCAGGGCAGTGAGAGCCTTGGGCAGTTTTAGAACTTGATTTGAAATAGAGGCTGTAACTGTAGCATTACAACTTTGAGACAAAGGGAACCAGTTAAAACTCTCATTCCATTGTGTATGGAAAGGCCAGCCATGGGCAATAGAACAGCTCTTTGATTTTGTTTGGACACATTGGAAAAAAGTATTTCTTCCAGTTTTATTGAGAAATAATTGACCTGCATCACTGTATACATTTAAGGTATATAGCATGATGGTTTGATTTATGTATATCGTGAAATGATTAGCATGGTAAGTTTAGTGACCATTCATGATCTCATATAGATACAATAAAGCGAAAAGAAAGAAAAATTTCCCCTCATGATGAAAACTGGTAGAATCTAGACTCTTAACCACTTTTCTATATGTCATAGAGCATTCTATATACTCATCCTGTTGTACATTACATCCCTAGTCCTTCTTTATCTTGTAACTGGAAGTTTGTACCTTTTGGCCACTTTCCTCCGATTCCTCCTCCTCCCACCTCTGCCTCTGGTCATCATGAGTCTGACTTCTTTTGTTGAGTTTGGTG
This sequence comes from Prionailurus bengalensis, assembly GCF_016509475.1. Classification (NCBI taxonomy): domain Eukaryota; kingdom Metazoa; phylum Chordata; class Mammalia; order Carnivora; family Felidae; genus Prionailurus; species Prionailurus bengalensis. Next base: position 117,233,085 of record NC_057358.1, read on the forward strand.
TTTGTGTTTTTTAGATTCACGAATAAGTGAGATCATAGGATATTTGTCTTTCTCTAACACCTACTTAATGTCTCCCGGGTCCAGCCATGAGAAAAAATAATTCTATAATTACAAGTTCCATGTGAAAAGGAAATAGAAATACAATTTCCAGGTTTATGTATATATGAGCCTCAATTCAAAACTGATATCAGAGAGTATTGATTTTTTTTTTTTTTTAAATTTTTTTTTTTCAACGTTTATTTATTTTTGGGACAGAGAGAGACAGAGCATGAACGGGGGAGGGGCAGAGAGAGAGGGAGTCACAGAATCGGAAACAGGCTCCAGGCTCTGAGCCATCAGCCCAGAGCCCGACGCGGGGCTCGAACTCACGGACCGCGAGATCGTGACGTGGCTGAAGTCGGACGCTTAACCGACTGCGCCACCCAGGCGCCCCTGATTTTTTTTTTAAAAAAAAGTTAAGTCGAGGCAACTGAAAGTATGTGGAAAAGGTGTTTTATGTAACAATCTTCCAAATTTCTCCTATAATTTAAATATTTTAAGTAAAAGTAATAAGAAAGTAATCAATGCTGTCCCACTGCACCTTACCTCGCAGGGGCTGTCTTCAGGGATTCTTTAAGGCAGCAGATTACAAGCTGGCTGCAGTTGAGAGATTGACTGAAAGCGTCCATACTGCACATTATCTCTTTTTTTCTCTTTCTTACATTTAAAAAGAAAAACCCAGAAGGATGCAGAAAAACACAAATTGTATAAATGAGGCTATGCCAAGAGAGTGGGCAGTTTGACTTTATGATCTCATGAAGGAAAATTCATGACCCTATGTTTACACACACGTATGTACACATACACACATATATACATATCTGTACATATATGACATATACATATATATGTGTGTGTATATATATATATATATATATATACATATATGAAATAAAAAATATATAAAATAAAATACATGCATACACACACACACACACCCAGAACCAGCAATGGGGCTTTGTTTATATTGCAAATAAATATTTTTTAAATGTTTTTTTTAATGCAAAATAGCACCTATTCACTTTGGTGTTAACCACATCCAGAGTCTCTAACAGAATTATGAACAGTGTAACAGTCTCGTGCTGATTCATGTTCTCGAGGTGCCTTTGGAGACACAGCCTCTGGGCTGTGACTCCATTTTGCACAGGTGTAATAAACTCTACTAGAACAAGGGGTGGTCTGGGGACCTTTCAGTTCCAGCCTAGAGTCAGCTATTGACAAATTTTTGCTTCCTTGTTATCCCTGGACAATCTTTGTTTATCCCAGGATCTAATTTATATATTAAAAATTATATTGTAGCTATTTTTAAAGAATTCCATAAGACTCATAAGATAATGAGTAAAACACTCTGATTGCCAATTAATCAATCTTCAATCCATTTTTACCAAGTCATATATCTTCCACCCACTGTGGAAGACACCAAAGTAGAGATTCCTGTACGAGGTTTGGGAGACATGAGATACTCATTTTCTTTTTTAGTTTTGGAAATTTTTGTTTTGATAGGATTTCAAACTTAAAGAAAAGTTGCAGGAAGAATACAAAGATCCTGTATGCTCTTCCCCCAGATTTCCCAACTGTTAACAATTACCTAATTGTTTTTTGTCATTCTAACATTGTGTGTGTTCGCGTGTGTGTGTGTTCGTGTGTGTGTGTGTGTGTGTGTTTGTGTGTGTGTACTATTTTTTCTGAACTGCTGGAGAGTAAGTTCAGACATAATGCTCCTTTACTCCTAAATATTTCAGTGTGTATTTCCAAAGAATGAAGACATTATCTTACAGTACAGTTTTCATATTTAGAAGCTGAAACTGATACCATATTATTTTCTAATGTACAAGTTGTTACATTTCATCAATTGTCCCAAAAATTTCCTTTGTAGAAAAAATAGTTTATTTTTCTGGTCCAGAATCCAATCCAGGGTTACAAGTCATACTTAGTTATCATGTTTCTTTAGTGTCCTTTAATCTGTAAGTGTAATCCTCAGATTCTGTGTCATGGCCTTGACATTTTTTAAGGGTAGTGACCAGTTACTTTGTAGAATGTTCATCAGTTTGGGTTAGTCTGAGATTTCCTCACAATTAACTCAGGTAATGTATTTTTGGCAAGAATGCCTCAGAAGTGATACTGTTTCTTTTCACTGCATCATATCATGAGACACATCATGTCTGTTTGTTCCATTCTTCGCAATATTAGCTTTGATCATGAAGTTGGTGTCTGCCAGGTTTCTCTATTGTAAAATAACTATTTTTCTCTTTGTAATTAATAGGTAATTTGTGGCAGAAACTTCCTTATTAAACTTCTACTGACTAATTTTAGAATCCAACTGATGCTTCTTTCTGAATCAGTAACTATGACCATTTCTAAATAATAATGATTTTCTTTTTTTCCTAGCTTTACTGAGGTATGATGACAAATAAAAATTGTATCTATTTAGAGTGTACAACTTGATGTTTTAATATACATATGCATTATGAAATGATTATCATAATCAGGCTAATTAACATATATATCACCTCACATTTTTACCATTTGTGTGCCTGTGGTAAGAGCATTTGATCTCCTCTCTCAGCAGTTTTCAAGCATTTAATACATTAGTATTAACTGTAGCACCATTCTGTATACTGGGCCTCCAGAACTTATTCATTCTTCATATAACTGAAAATGTGTGCCCTTTGATAAACATTTCTGCTCCCCTCAACCCCCAAGTCCCCTTTCTATTCTTGATTACTATGAGTTCAACTTTTTCTTTTCTTTTTCTCTGTTTTCTTTCTTTTCTTTCTTTCCTTTCTGTCTTTTTTTTAATACTCCACATATAAGTGGCATGGTGCAGTATTTGTCTTTTGGTGTCTGGCTTAATTAGCATAATGTCCTTCAATGTCATTCATGTTGTTATAAATGAAAGTATTTCTTTCTTTTTCAAGGCTGAATAATAGTCCACTATATGTATGTATATATGTGTATATATACACCACATTTTTTAAAATATGAAACTTATTGTCAAATTGGTTTCCATACAACACCCAGTGCTCATCCCAACAGGTGCCCTCCTCAATACCCCTCATCCACCCTCCCCTTCCGTCCCACCCCCCCATCAACCCTCAGTTTGTTCTCAGTTCTTAAGAGTCTCTTATGTTTTGGCTCCCTCCCTCTCTAACCTTTTTTTTTTCCCTTCCCCTCCCCCATGGTCTTCTGTTAAGTTTCTCAGGATCCACATAGGAGTGAAAACATATGGTATGGTATCTGTCTTTCTCTGTATGACTTATTTCACTTAGCATCACACTCTCCAGTTCCATCCACGTTGCTACAAAAGGCCATATTTCATTCTTTCTCATTGCCATGCAGTATTCCATTGTGTATATACACCACATTTTTGTTATCCATTCATCTGTTGATGGATGCTTAAGTTGTTTCCATATCTTGGCTATTGTGGATAATACTGTGATGAACATGGGAATGCAAATATGTCCCCAACATAGTGATTTTATTTCTTTTGGATATATACCTAGAAGTAGATTGCTGGATCATATGGTATTTCTATCTAATGCCTTGGATGAAAAGGCAATCCACAGAATGACAGAAAATAATTGCAAATTATATACCTGATATGAATCTAGTATCTACAATATATAAAAAACTCTCACAACTGAACAACAACAAACAACCCAGTTACAAAATAGATCTAAATAAACTTTTCTCCAAAAAAGTTATACAAATGGCCAAAAGATGTATGACCTTGTTAGCCATCATGGACACTCAAATATTGAAATCTTGATGGTTTAACACCAACTATGATTACTAGAATAATAATAATAGTAACAAAAACAACAACAAACAAACAACAATAGATATAAGTGTTGGTGAGGATGTAGAGAAATCACAACCCTCATATATTTGTTGCTAGTGGGAATATAAAATGCAACCACTTTGGAAAGGAGTCTGGCAGTTTCTGAAAATGCTAAACCTAGAGTTATCATACAGTCCAGAAATTCTAATCCTAGGTGTTCATCCAAGAAAATTAAAGACCTATGTCCACATGAAAAAGTATACACAAATGTTCATAGCAACATTACTCATAATAGCCAAAAAGTAGAAACAATCAAAATACCTATGGATTGATGAATGGATAAACAGAATGTACATCCATATAACATCCATATAATAGTATAATATATCCATATAATAGAATATTATTCAGCTATAAAAAGGAATAAAGTACCAACAGATGCTATAGCACGAACGAACCTTGAAAACATCATACTAAGTGAGAGAAGGTAGACCTAAAAGGCCAGGTGCTATATAATTCCCTTTATATGAAATTCCCAGAGTAAGCAAATCTATAAGATAGAACGTAGATTAGTGGTTGCCTAGGGCTGTGGGGCAAATAGAGAGTGACTGCTAATGGGTACAGTTTCTTTTCACAGTGATGAATAATGTTTCAAAATTGATTGTGATACTGTTGTTCAACTCTGCGAGTATACTAAAAACCATTCAATTGCAATGGTAAGTGAATTATATCTAAATAAAGCTGTCCTATAGAAATAAAGAGAAAGGAGAGAGAAGAGGGAGAGAAGAAAGGAAAGGAGGGAGGGAAGAAAGAAAGAAAGAAGGCTAAACCATGGAAAGTCATGGGGGTGGGGTTGCTGGGGATGAGGTCATCATGGCAGACAGTAGTTAGTAATAGAAACAGAAGAAGTCATCACATTGTGAAAAGTCCTATAGGCCACAGTAGGGTTTGGCTTTTATTTTAATTGCAATGGGCAGGCATTCGAGGGTTTTAAGCAAAAGGGTGATATGATCTGATTATAAAAAATAACTCTGGCTCTTGTGTAGAGATTATGCTTGGGGTGGGGTGGCAAGCCTGGACATGAGGAACTCAAGTGAAAGGTTCTGTGCTATTTACTGGGTCACAGTAATGGGTAATGACACGTTTTCATGACTGATTCCATCATTTACAACAAATAATCTTCATCCTTCTCTCTGCCTCTGGCCCATCCTCACTTCCTCCTATACCCCCTCCAGCTTCTTTTCCAAGGAAAGGGAACGTGGTAAAATTAGCAAACACCATCACCAGATCTTCAGCCTATTCACTATACTTGGTTTAGAAATAGGACTATTCTAGTCCATTCAACAATTCTTTATGGAGTAGGAGAACAATAGAAGGGCATGTGGACAATGAGATCGTGACTTTTCCCAGACACTGTCAGAAAGGAGTTCATGGTCACCATGCTCAAAGCAAAAGAATGTGCCCAACTGGGGTTTTGAGGATAGAAAGGCCAAAAATAAAAGAAGATATTCTTGATTTTTGAGTTACAGTGAGACAGGAAGTAGGGGCACACATTCATGATGTTTAGGAAACTGCAAAGGATCAAAAAGAAATACACAGCTCACTCTTATCACCTCTTGGAGGTTAATCACTAACACTCATATAACACACCCCAACCTGAGCATCAACTAGTCTTCCAAGGATTCCCAAGTTCCTGCTTCTGGGGGCTGATAAATGACATTACCCAGAAGGTGTCATGTGACATGGTTAGCCCATCTTCTTCTAAAACACCAATCACGAAGTTCTCTTCTTACCAAAGTGGTATAAACTCCTAGAAGGAAAATTCAGGTGTTATGGGTCCTACAGCTTTTGGAGACCCTCTTTAAGGAAGAGTACAGAATTGCAAGTACAAATTTAGGTATGAAATGAGTATTGAAAAAATGTTAAATGTTGACACATACCACAAACACCACAAAATCCATTAAAATAACAATATTTCATTTATTAATTGACCACCTGGAATACATTGGTAATATTTTTCCCCAACAGTTTTGATTGCATACTCTTTTAACCTCTCCATATGAAAACAGTGCTGTAAAATGGTTGTTATGAATAGAGAATAGGAAGATAATCCTGTCTTTCCTTTTGCATGGTTATTTTTTTTCCTTAATGTCCATGGTTTGGAAAAGTTCCTTTGCATTTCAGAATCTTTTGTTGGCAATGCTCCTCCTGCCATGTACTCTCACAGTCTCTTGTTTTAGCAGTGTCTTTGATAGAAGCTGCCACCAGCAGCTGGTCCAACTTGGCCACGTCCTTGACATGCCCATGTTCCTCCAAGTCCTGGGGCAGCCATGAAACCTAGTCACAACAGCTTCTGAGCAGAAAGCAGAGCAGCATCTAGTTCAGTCCTTTCTTCTAATGATCAAAGATAGGATTGGAATGCTCCATGAGGCCCTCTGGGGCCACATGGGATTTGGGTGCTGGGTGGATGTGAATATGGTTCAAGCAGCCAGCTAACCCTACCTGAAATCCCAGCACCATACTAGGGCAAGGGGGTGACCTTTCATCTGGGATCAACTCTGTGCCTCTTATATTGGGCTCCTGCAATCTTACAGGGGAACCCTTGGAGACTTAGAAAGGGGCTCAACCAAATGAAGCTTAAACTCCATTCATTTCTCAGTAAATCTGCCTCTCCAAGCCCCAGTTGTCAACAGTAGAGGCAGCTGTGGCCACTGGACAGGAGGATAATTATAGCCTTGTCCACAGCAAAAAGAACCCAGATAAAATTTATCTTAGGGTTAGGATACCAATTTGGCTACTATTACAAAAGTCAAAATAATAGTAGCTGAAACAAAATGAAGTTTGTTTTTCTGTCCTATAACAATCAAAGTATAAATGGTCTAAGGCTGATGTGGTGGCTCCATGGTAATTAAAATTCAAGTTTCTTCCACTATGATTCTCCTTTATCCTCAACAGAGGACTTCTATCTTGTAGTTGAATATGGCTGCTCCAGGTTCTGCCATCGTATCTGCATCCCAGCCTACAGAAAGGTAGAAAGAAGATGTGGGAGGTGATGTTATCCTTTCCATTTCAGATCGTGGACCAGCATACATCATATCTGCCCAAATCTCTTCTGCCCACATTCCATGAGTTGAAAATTATTCTTTATCTCATCTAGGTGCAAGAGATGTTGGAAAGTGTAGTCTTTAGTGAAATAGTCATGTGTCTGACCAAAACTCAGAGGCTATATTCTCAAAGGACGTAGGGAGGATTGGCCGGTGGGGACGGCCAGCAATGTTGCCACAGGGAAAAAACCAGATCAACTGAATGCACCATTTTGTATCCACATCAATGATTTTGTTAGTTTTCTGTACCTTTTAAGACCACAAGGGAACTACTGGTTACTGGTGCCTCTAATGTAAACATTTGCAGAGTTACGTTTTTTAGCAGAGAAGCTAAAAACTCAGTGAATAACCAACTCAATCTATATCCCTGCTCCCACTTAGGTGTAAGCATAAAAAGAGTTAAGTATCTGCATAATAGAGCCCAAAGAAACAAACTAACGGGATGCTCCCATGGTACACTGCATGAGGCTTTAATGGGTTGAATCCTTCTCTATCAGCAATTCAGTAAATTCACTTGAAAATGGAATGGATTCATTTCTGTACAATGCTAGAAACAGCAGGATCACATCTTCTTTTCCAACCCCCCCACCACCTCCCCATTCAAACTCAGATGTTGGCTTCAACATTAATACAGTGATACATTCTGAATACAAAGAGCACACCCTTGGAGCAAATTGTAGGCTTGGAACCATTTCCTCACCTTGTTGACTCTGATCTGAATGGCTGGTTCAGGTTATGCCAAAGTGTGCATTGGTATCAGTGTTAAAGAAGCCAGCGACTCAGAACTGAACTCTAAACATCATGATCAATGCAAGGCTGACTTGATGACCCACAAGCATAATATAATTTATGCATTCATGTCCAAGCTCAATGAGTAAAACAAATGTTATGACATTACAAGTTATGTCAAAATTACTCCCAAACCACCAGTGAATTTAACAATATAATCAATCAAAAGCCATCAAATGTGTAGTTTAGGAAACCAGCCTATATAGGCCACATAATGAAAGAACTGAAATTTTCACCCATCAGCGAATTAGCTGGGCCTTGTGAAGACACAGGCAAAAAAGAATGATGGAACCAGGGGGCTCAAGAAGTCATCACACACAGTCCCCCCGTCTGGGGTCAGGTCAATACTTAACCTATTTTTAGCAAACTTGAGTAATGAGAATTGAACTGTCTTCCTCTGAAGTCTGTTCCAGGGTCCAATTAGGAAATGCTTTCATATTCACAGCCACCATTGTGCTGCAATCTTAACCCATTTCCTATAATTTGCTCCTCCGTGGAGATGGAAAACAGCTGGCCATTTTCCCCCCTTGTGATAATCTTTCGTGTTCAAAACCATACATACTCAGGTCTCTCTTTTCCATGTTAACAAACCCAGACTCCTTTGCCTGCTTTCAGACCACTCTTATTTTCCAGGTATTGTTGTGGCTTTCCTATCTTTCCTATGGATTTCTCCATATCTCTTTTAAAATGCAAAACCCTACACTGAGTGGTTTAAAATAGCCTTGCTCAGTCTGAGGAACGCTGAAGGATGGTCTCAATCTCAGTATCGCACAGTCCTGACCACAGGCCATGTTTAAATGGTAGTCCTCAGTGGCCTTCAGGTCATTTCCATGACCTGTAAGCCTCACTAATTTTTCCCCAATAAGGATTCCATTCTGCTTTTAGAAAACTACTCCTCTTGTTTGTCACGGTGACTTAGGGCATGATTTCCCTCCTCCAAAATGTTAATATAGCCACCAAACTTGATGTCCTCTGTGACTAATAAACACATTCTAAATGAATTACTCCAGCTTCAGACAAAGATTGTTAACAGCCCTAAACTAGCACATTTGAGTCACCAATAAATACTTCGCTCCACTGGCTGCTTCAGGGCATGAACAACTCCACAAATGCAGTTGGGTTCACTTGGCTTATTGACTACTGGATACTGTGGAAAGAACAAGGAAAGACCCGGCTTTGGGCCAGGCCAGGGTTTCTCGATGTTGGCACTACTGATATTTGGAGCCAGAGAATTCTTTATTCTGGGAGGCTGTCCTGTGCACTGTAGGACGCTTAGCAGCATCCGTGGACTCCACCCACTAGATGCCAGTAGCAATCCCCTGCTCAATTATGACAGTCGAAAATGTCTCCAGACATTGCCAGATGTCCCCTAGTGGGGGGGGGGGTGCAAAATCCACCCCAAGTTGAGAACCACGGTTCCAGATGTTTGACTTCCCTTTCCAGACAGAAAGCAAATTGGTTCAAGGATGTTTGCTCCCAACAAAACCTCATTATCTACGACCCAGCATCCCAGGAACTGCTGGACTGAGTACTCATCACAATGTAGAGGGGCTTTTCTGTACTAATTTCATCCTCTGAGGTCAAGATTATCACCCCATTTCATAGATATAGAGTGGTTGAGCTGGGCATGAGTAGCACATAGCCACCAAGGGGCTTATTTGAACCCACATCAGCCAGATTCCAAATCCTCTGCTCTTTTTATCATCTAACACCACCCCTCCAGATGGGTGCACCATTGACAGTTCCCCAGAGCCCATCCTTTCCCTTTGCATAAGATGAAGATTTCCTCTTGCAAGAACTCTAGAGCCTTCTTTAAATCAAGATGCCTTGGTAGCAACTCTGACCCACGTGGCCCTGTCTCTCAGAGTGCAGTGGCTCTTCTGACTCTTTATCAGTTTTCACCTGTTTCAGCATATTGGCTGGCTTCCCTTGGCACAAGACCCTGTCATTCCCAAAGCACCTGGTCATGTGCTGTCACATTTGGTTCAGGGGGACTGAGAGGCCTGATGATTCCCCAGTGGGTAAATGGCTTGGGCAGGCCTGTAAGTAGGGGTAAGCCTCTTGGCCTTACCTCCAGAACTTACACAAGGGGGTGTCTGTTTTGGTTAGATAGCAGTGGTATTCTTTTTATAGTCTGTGCTTTTGTACTGATACACACTGTTATTTTGTTTCAACATTTCTCCCAGAGGGCTGGTTCCCTGGGTCCTCCCCCCCCCCTTTTTTTAACGTTTATTTATTTTTGAGAGAGGCAGAGAGGGAGACAGAGGATCTGTGCACTGTCAGCACAGAGTCTGATGTGGGTCTCGAACTCATGTTAGATCATGACCTCAGCCGAAGTTGGGCGCTTAACCAACTGAGCCACCTGGCGTCCCCTCCCTCTTTAATCTCATAGACTTAAGGCAGGTTTTCCACTTGGTTGTCACACAAACCTTTAATAATGGCGTCATTTTCTTCCTTCAGTAGTCTCCCATGGTTTTCCTTAAAGGTGAATTCATTTATTTACACAGTCACTCCCACGTCTCAGGAAACCTGTTCGGGCTGCAGCCGTGTGAATGATCTCGCCAGCCCCGCAGATCCAGCACCTCCCTGGGTTCACCCCACTTTCACAGCCACTAGAGATTTCCTTCCCCTTCTTTCTGGCGGCGCATATCCGGCCAGGCCCCAGCTCAGTGCCAGCATCTCCTGGAGGCCCCTAGCCACTCCTCACCACTCGGTCTCCCCCATGCCTATCTCACTGGGCTGAGGTGAGAACTGGACAAAACACTGTATGTGAGCTATGCGGTCCTATACACAAGAAGGGTATTATGACGAATTTAGTATATGATGTGAAAAGGGCATCCTGTTGGCTCAGACCCTTTGTCCCTCACATTTCGTTCCCATTGGCTTTTTCTTGCCAAAACCCTGAGCTCGAAGAACTGCACCTTCCTGCAGCCTGTTTTCTTTATCTCGCTGATTTCTCTCCTTCCTTCCTTAGAACCCTGAATGTTATCATTTTGTAGTCATTTCCACCAAAGTTCCCGGGTATTCTCTTCAAAGATGGGAGAAGTGTGGATATGTTTAGGGTCTGAGCAAGACTCAGGAGTGAGGGAAAAGTTGAAGGTATAGGAGTCAGAGAGCCGTGTTGAAAGAACAAGTCACGGAGGGGATAAGAGAGGCTGGAGTCCCAAGAATAGGAGCAAGGGCTGAGTTAGGAGGGACACCAGTAAGATGGGTGGATGTGCGGACAAGTTGAAGGCAGGGTAGGGGGAACATTTCAAGGTCTTCATCTTGTGCAGTAGGAGGCTTAGTGAAGTTGGGTGTGGGGCGAGGCCTTGACTGGCCCAGCAGTGCTCAGTGACCCAGTGTAGGGTGGAGAAGGATTGTCGGGGCAGTGAGGTTGGTGGTTTGGAGGGCAGGTGTTGGAAGAAAAAGCTGTGAAGGAGCAGAGCACCCATGTTCAACCTGATAACCGGTAGCCTCCAGACTTGGCAAGAAGGAAGTAGAGCAAAGAGGGTTTGTGGACCCGGTCTGAGTCCTCAGCAAGGGAGATGAAAGGCTAGACATTTGTGGCCTGAAACCTGCCGGTTAGAGTTTCAGATTTCTGACAGAGAACACTTCGAGGTGATGACAAGGCTCAGGCAGGGATACAGGTTGGCTGCCCAAGGACAGTGCAGTGAGGGTCACCCCACACAACCGTGTGAATGCGCTCTGCTCCCGTGGCCTGGCTGATGTCACATAAACTGGGGAAAACTTTCCTAGCCCAGTCCCAGGAATGAGTCCTGCACGACCCTGAGCCATGCCTTCCTTCCTGTCTCCACTGACCCTCCCAGGCATCAATTTTGCCAGCTTCGCCTTTGGCTCTCTCCTCAGATATCTTGCGTGTGTTTTCCTCCATTTCCACAAATGGCCGTGACCATTCCCAACAGCGATCCCGCCTTTCCATCCTGACATTCAGATTCCCTCGGGTAACCCTCTCCCCAAGGACCCTCCTTCTTCGACACCATCCCGGTGCAGGTTGCTTTCACCCCACTGGCCTTGACCTGAAGTGGGATGTGGATAAGCCTCCTGGATATTGAAACCACCCAGACAATGGCAGCCATCTGGGTGGCAAGGAAGATTCTAAGGCAGGTTCTCAGTGAACGTGGGCAGCTGATAGCATATATTTCCCCCCTGCTTGAACTTAAATTCCTACAGGAGACAGGCAAGTAAATAAACAAGTAATGGCACCCAGTGTCATATGATAGAAACTAACGGAGCCCAAGGCCACCTGGCAGACACATGTTCCATCTCTGTGGACCAAGAGTATGCCCCTGCAAAATTGTTGCCGCACAGGCACGTGGGCTCAGTGTTGCCAGGCTTTTTCATCATTTAAGAGAAGCCAGAAATCTAGGTCTACATGTAAAATCTCCTGGCTTTCAAATGGTAACATCTCACTCAAAAGAAAATTTTCAGCACCTTTTTGGCCAAACCACCTCGGATGGTTGAATTTTGGATCAGGCTTGCCAGTGTGCCTGGGTGATGCTGTGGACATGGCAGAAGGGAATGAGGAGGAAGCTTGCTTTCCAGCCCGGAAGCCGGGGGGCAAGAGTGGAGATGGGGTGTGCCAGAGAAGGAATTTCCCATGAAGGGTCTATTTCTGCCCCACCCGCCTCGGACCCAAGAAACAAAGTTAACGGGAAACTTTAAGTTTTGTTTTTCCTCTCAATGTTTTATTTCTTGTTTTTAACCCTTCTGAAAAGTCTGCTAATCGCGCACAGCCTTGGTTGGTACCATTGTAGGAATTGCGAAGTGGGCAGCAAAAGGGAGTCGAAACTTCCCGGACCCAGCCCTCCTTTGGGAGAGCTGTGCTACCTGAAAGGGCCAGCGGGCCTGGAGAACCCGCAAGACAGTGAGTGTGGCAGGCGAGCGAGCAGAGGCTGAGCTGGGAGAGCCAGGAGGCGCGGGGAGGGAGAAGCAGAGAACCACGCTGCCTCCCCAGAGGCGACCACGATGGTGGTTCCTGAAGTCAGTGGAGGCCGACGCACGGAAAGACCTTCACCATATGTTGCTAGGTGGAAAAGCAGATCACAAGAAACTGTTACAGAACGATGCCTTTTGTGAGAAACAAAAGAACACTTACACGACTGTGTGCGTGGAAAAATGGCAGAAGAAAAACGACACACAAAATGTTAAACGTGGCTGCTTTTAGATAATAGGACAGTGGGTGCGTTGGTAATGTTTGCCCACTCCGGGGATGGCTTTTGTGGCGTGGTGGTATAAACAGGCTAAGACTCCGCGTCTGCTTTTTTCCCAAGAACCCTACGCGTGTTAACTATGAGGTCCTCACTACAACCCTGTGCAGTTGGTACTCTTATTATCCCCTACTTTACTGGCGATGAGGAAAGGAAGGTACCAGGCAGTTTAATAACTGGCCCTGGGTCATGCAGGAAGTGGGGCAGCCCTTTCTGCAGCGGTCCTCAAAATGTTACAATGTTGTTTTTATAAAGAAAGAAATTATCTGCACACCAGAGCCCTTACTTGAAAATCTGTGTCATAGGTTTTTTTTCCTCCCAGGTGGTAGTTAGGAGGTTCAAATTTCTGAGTCTGATAATAAACCAAAGGTTTCCTCAGTGGACATATCTAAGACAAGTACATCTGCTTTCTTCTCGGTCACTGACCATCCAGAACCTGTTCTTGGTCTTTGCTTCTTTCCCATTCGTTTATTGGGTGCATTTTATTTATTTTATTTTTATTTTTGTTAATGTTTTATTTATTCTTGAAGAGAGAGAAAGACAGAGAGTGAGCAAGGGAGGGGCAGAGAGAGGGAGACACAGCATCCTAAAGCAGGCTCCAGGCTCTGAGCTGTCTGCACAGAGCCTGACGTGGGGCTTGAACCCATGAGCTGGGAGATCATGACCTGAGCTGAAGTCAGACTCTTAACTGACTGAGCCACCCAGGCGACCCGGGTGCATTTTATTATGTATATAAAATCAGTGTTTACCACTCTCCTGCCTTTATTCTTTTGCTGTTTACCTCACTATACACTTTATTTTGAAAAAGAGTAGGTTAAATTGAGTTCTGGCTTTAGGTACTAGCCTAAGCACTTTTCTTTTTTTTTTTTTTTTTTTTTTAAATATTTTTTTTCAACATTTATTTATTTTTGGGACAGAGAGAGACAGAGCATGAACGGGGGAGGGGCAGAGAGAGAGGGAGACACAGAATCGGAAACAGGCTCCAGGCTCTGAGCCATCAGCCCAGAGCCCGACGCGGGGCTCGAACTCACGGACCGCGAGATCGTGACCTGGCTGAAGTCGGACGCTTAACCGACTGCGCCACCCAGGCGCCCCGCCTAAGCACTTTTCAAAATACATCTTACTGGGGCTCCTGTAAGCTCAGTCAGTTAAATGTCAGACTCTTGATTTCGGCTCAGGTCATGATCTCACGCTTTGCAAGTTCAAGCCCAGCACTGTCAGCTCAGAGCCTGCTTGGGATTCTCTCTCTCCCTCTCTCTCTGCCCCTCCACTGCTCACACACACACACACACACACACACTCTCTCTCTCTCTCAAAATAAATAAACTTAAAAAAAACTTAAAAAAACACATTTTATTTCATTCTCATACCACTTATCAATGAGGTACTCTGATTAGCCTACAGGTCAAGATTTTGAGGCACAGAGAGGTTAAGTCACTTTGCGAAATCCACGTAGCAAGTAAATGGTGGAGCCAGGATTCGAACTCCAGTCCGTCTGATTCCAAATTTTATGCTTTTAAAGGCCACACTCTACTGCTAGCTCTACTCATGGTTCAACATAGTAAGGGTATGAACAAGACTCCTTTGTCCTGCACCTCAGAGTGTGTGTGAACATCCTTGAGGCATAGGCCGCCTGCTTCCCCTGCCTGGCTCTATTACTTTTGGCTAAAAACCATGACAACCTGGAATAACCCAGGTCACTTCAGCCCACATTCTTGGCATGTTCGCCAGCCCACTATGTCTCACTTAGGTTGATTACATCATGGCCCTGGTCCTGAGCTGAGAACTCAGAATCTCCTTCTCCTCACATTTCTGTATAAAACTTTTCAGTCAGTCAGTCAGTCTGTCAACATGAGTTTTCCTTTTGCTCCCATTCTGGCCCTGTCCTAACTTCCTATGTCTCTTCTGGAGCTCAGTTTCACTTTGGGTTTGGAAAACCCAGGGCTGACTTTGACTTGAAGCCCTGTGCTCACTGGGTCTGTAAACCAGCTCCTGAAGACTAACTATCTTCCCTTTCTCCGGGACACAGAACCCTTCTCTCAGATCACACTTGTATGGAGGAATTAGAAGCACTCTCCTCCAAACCACTTGTCCAAAGAGACATGAACGGCATACACACTCTCCTTTCTGCTCAAAGATCTAAAGTTCCTCGTGGTGTACCTGTTCTAGCTAAGACTGGTCTGTATCATTTAGGCAAACACGGGACAGAAGGCAGTTAATATTCTGGAGGAATACATGGAGATAACATAGAGGTGGGTATTTAATCAGTAGCCTTCCAGATCCATTGAGGGATTGGACGCCCCCCCCCCCCCTTTTCCCCAAGCCCTCTGGTTTTCTGTTCCTCTTCTCTGGTAGGAAAAGGTATGTTCTTCTAAAGGCTCCTTTTAATGGGCCGGGAACATTTCTTTTTAGCCACACTGTTTTAGATTGTAAAGACTGCATCCCTAAATTGAGAACCACTTGATGGAGTGGGAAGAATAATGATCAGGACACCAAAGTTGTAGAACTGGTTTTGCTGGCTAGCTGTGTGTTTTGAGAGCCATTTAAACCCTGTGTGCCTGAATCTCTTTTTATGGGAAATGCTAGTGATAACCCAGTGGCAATGCAGACGTAAAGTCATATTATTCCATCAAGTTTCCAATCTATTTTGTAACACTTAAGAAATTTTTTAAAATGTTTATTTATTTTTGAGAGAGAGACAGACAGACAGAGTGCAAATGGGGGAGGGGCAAAGAGAGAGGGAGACAAAGAATCTGAAACAAGCTCCAGGCTCTGAGCTGCCAGCACAGAGCCCAATATGGGGCTTGAACTCGTGAACCTCGAGATCATGACCTGAGCCGAAGTCAGATGCCCCATCAACTGAGCCACCCAGGTGCCCCCATCAGGTTTCCAATCTTGAAGGTCTATGCTATAAAACCTTCAAAACTGATACCTCGACTTCTAGGAGGGAAGTCAAAATCCTTAAGCAGTTGGCTTTATAGACGGAAGGTATACTAGCAACAAGGTGCAGATGGGGGTGTTTGAGGCTGCCTTAGCTCCATCCGTTTCATGATATGGATAGTCACAGTGCAAATGCACGTTCCAGACCCCATCTCCCACTTCCCAGTTAATTGCCACTTTTAAGTCCCTTCTGTCTAGAAGTTCTGAAATCATAGCAGATCGGAGTCTACTAAATTGTAATGTGAAAGTGACAAAAAATTTAGATAACATATTTTACATATGAGATATCTATATGAATAGTCATAGTATTCTTTCAGGTAGATATTCATAATGATCGCTTTATAGGAAGTGGATATAAATCGTGAGGAGCGTTTATATCAAAACACAATGAACTTTTAGGCTCTTTCTCAGACTTACTCTTGTGCTAATGCTCAGTAAAACCCCCACTACTATGCAACAGAAGCATCTCTAGTGTGAGAAAGCCAAGGAGTTAGCATTAAGATCAAGAAGTTAGCTGTTTGTCACAGGTCTATCAGGTAGGAATGCTTTCAACGGTAAGGTACAGTGGGCCCAACAGAGAGTGGTTTCACCCATATTATTTACTTAAGTAATCCAGGGTTGATTTCAATGCTTCAACAATGAAATCAAGGACTCAGGCCTTTCCTTTCTTCTACTGAACCATTTTCCATATGTTGTTCTTACATTTATCACTTCATATTTGCAAGATGGCTGCCACAGCTCCAAATTTCATATCTCTACCTAAAAGCATCCTCATCAAGAAGAAAGTGTTTGTTATTTAAGAAAAAAATGAAGAAGGAAGAATGAGGAAAAGCTATAAGGTACAAGAAATGCTTTTTCTCCATGTGACCCTCTCAGGGAAGAATATCTTTCCAGAAGTCCTCCGTAGAATTTGCATTATTTCTTACGGCCCAGATTTAGGTTTACATGTCCAATTATGGGCAAAGACGTAGGGGGCTTCCATCATGATTCATCCCCAGGACTGGGTGAATTGCAGCCCTAAGTGGCTGTTGGGTAGACAACCAACAGTATTAGCCACAACAAAGTAATCCAAATGTGGGTTTACATAAAACAAGGACTTTGGGTTAAGTGAAAGCATACATTTTTAAATGTAAACTAGATGCATGTTTTATTCATGAACTAAACAATAAGAAACAAATGTACAAAAAGATGTTCTGGGATATGCTACGCAGAGAGTACCTAGATCACTTTAACAGAGTGAGTGTGTCTGTCTCCTCTGGGCACATGAGTCTTTTGAGTGGGTAAGACCTACCTAAGTGGAGCCCATGGAGACAAGAAAAGTTATCACTTGGCAGATAAGCTGTTATGGAGGTATCTTTAGGGAGCAGAATTGTCATGTCAACTGACAGGTCTCTAAGAAAAAGGATCACTGTGGTCTAATGCAATGGATGTCTGCCTGGTAACCATTTCTTTCAGGATCTGGTCTTCTGTCTTCCATGTGAGGCTCTGCTCTGCAGACAATCCCAGGACTCCAACATCATGGCCTCTAGGGTGGGCATGTGGTCCTAGTTTGGCCAACTGAATTCTCTATTCTAGGCAGGTGAACCTGGAGCAGAAACACAGAGAGACAGATGCAGTTGGAATTAAGTCATTCATGGTAATACCTACAAAAAAAGTTCAGAGTTTCCTGCTACTGGTCGTCCCATCTCCAGTCATTCCTAGGGCTTTATTTTTCAGCACTTTCTACTCATTTATTCATCCCACAATCTTTCCACGCATACCATGTATGCTGGGCACTGTCCTAGATTCTGGAGCTAGAACTACAAACAGTAACAATGTCCCTGCCCTCATGGATCAAGCAGTCTAATGAGGAAGACCAAGGACAAACAAGTAAACAAGATAATTGCACACTGGACAAGTAATGAAAGAAAGAAGTAGGATGATGTGATGGAGACCAGCTGGGGAGGCTACTTCAGACTGCATGGTCAGGGAAGACCCCCTTTAGCTACTCAGGATCATCCCAATTATCCTCTTTCTTGCTCTTTGCAACCAAGGTCAGCTTCTGTTGCTTGCAATCAAATGCTCCTAGCAGACACTTGAAACAAAAGGAATTCATCAGGCCCTATCACAACCTGCAAACACTAGACTCTAGACTATGAGTCTTTCTTATTCTGAATCCGTATGCCCAACCAATCTCTGGGTAACTAATTTTACCTACCAAGGGAAAAACATCTAGGTGATAATTAATATGCATATACCATTAATCTAGGGAGAAGGTGTTCTGAAGGGCTTATGGAAGTTTTCTTACAACTGCATATTCATGAAGGAGCTTTATGGTACAAATCTGACTTGTCTGAGGCTGTGGTATGAGTCAGTTCTTCCAGGGTCTGATCTCATCCCTGAATGGGATGATGGCTTCAGACAGAAAGAACTGAGAGATCAGAGTTAGTACCTGAACAATGCAGCAGGGTACCACAGCCCATGAAATCTGGCCTAGAGGGTCTGCACATCTTATCCATCATCTTTAATATTGGAAGTAGTAAATTTGGAAGTCATCTGGGCCTCATGGTATTATTGAAGGAACCTAGGTCTGAAGAAGTGAGAGCTGGCTGAAGGTCACACAGCTAGTTAGTGTTAGGGACCTGGCAATGACCCAGATTAACACTAAGGGCAGTCAGGAGCCTATGTATTTTCAGTTTGGAGCCCTGGTTGTGAACCCCAGCTGATACAATCATGGGACAAAACTTCTTAAGATAAAACATTTTTTATTCAATGCATGGTGACCAAGGACCTGGCATGTGCTGGGAGATGGGACTAGAAAAGTAGGTTTGAGTCAGATGCTGAGGAGCCTTGAATGTCTGGCTGTAGAATACGGACTTGCCCTTAGGAACAGGGCACCCCTGAAGATTTTTGAACAAGGGAAGTGGTGTCATAAGATCTGTGTTTTGCAGAGTTGAGTCTGGTGGGGACAGGAAGGAGCTGAAGATACTGGAGCAGGATTAGGAGGTATGAAAACAGTTTGGGTGAGGGATGATCAGGTCTTGAAGCAGAGCAATGAGAACAGAAAGGAAGAATAACATTTAAAAGGTGTTGCAGTGATATCAATAGGCCTTAGAGGAAGCGGGAGAGAGATCTGGTTTGGGGGTACCCAGGCGGGTGAGGAGAAAGAGGGCCAGACCAGCCATAGAGGTGGGTTGAAAAGAAGTAGGTGGGGAGGCAATGGATTTCATTTTAGCCTAGTTTATCCCAGGTGTCAATGACATATTTCCCTAGATGCATGACTGGTGAGCCTACCAAACCACAACTTGTAAAGTAGCCTCTGATGCTACACACAGGGAGGACATGTTGTTTCTCAAAATCCCACTGAGGACAAATGGTAGAAATGAAAGAAGTGGAACAAAAATGGTTTCAATAGGGGCGCCTGGGTGGCCCAGTCAGTTAAGTGTCCGACTTCAGCTCAGGTTCATGATCTCATGGTTTGTGAGTTTGAGCCCCACATCAGGCTCTGTGCTGACAGCTCAGAGCCTGGAACCTGCTTCTGACTCTATGTCTCCCTCTCCCTCTGCCTCTCCCCTGCTTGCGCTCTGTGTCTCTCTCTCAGAAATGAATAAACATTTTTAAAAAATGGTTTAAATAAATCTCAGTTGATTTGGAGGAGATGGCTGGGTTAGAGCAGAGGAAGGAGGAAGGGCAAGAATTGCAGGAGGGGGCAGGATCAAGCCAGCAAGGAATAGATACATGGCAAGAGTGGCCACACCGGAAGGGAGAAGTTGCGAATGTGCGGAGGGAGAGGGAAAAGGTGGGAAATGGGAGCCTGAAGTGTGGAATTACTTCTGTGTTGGAAGGGCTACAGGACCCAGCTCTTTTCTGAGTTTTTTTCCCCCAGCTCTTAGAACTACTTGCCTTAGTTATATCTGCGCAAAAGGGTTTTAAAACCAAGAGCCTGCCTGGATGGGAGCTGGTGGGGGCGTCTCGTGGCTCACTTGATGCTCATCAATAATCATTTAAAAGACCACCTCTACCTTAAACAATTTTGTGGGGAAAACATAGAAGGTCTATAAGAGATGCAGCTATCAGACCTCCTCCTGGTGTTTTTCTTTATCGTCTTCCTCCTCACTTTCCTCTTGGTTTCCCAGGTCAAAAGGGCAGAACTTCCTGTCTGAATTTTAAAGCCTCTGTCGCCTTGATTTTGTTCCTGGCTCAGTGGAGATGAATTCCAAGTTGAAGACAAACAATTGTGCCTTGTGAACAGTCACCGTGTGTTGAAAAGACCCCAAGTGCTTTTTTTGCAAACCTGTCTCAGGGAAAATTCCCAGTGGGGGAAGGCAGGAGGGTCAAATCCATCCTGGAAGAAGGAGCTCCAATTGCTCTGAGAATGTAATTTTCTAAGTAAATTTATAAAAGTCAAAAAGATCTAATAAGAACAGCGGAGCAAAGTTGATCACAAAGAGGGAAATAGCATTCCAGAAAACAAAAACTCCCCGAGCTGCAATATTTCTTGATATTAGAAGAGTTGCTCACATACCATCAGCCTGCTGGTTGGCAGCTTGCACCCATGATCACTGGCTGGCCAGAGTTATGGTCTCTTCTGAATCATGAAAGGTGCAGCTTGAGGGTTTTCTGGGTAAACTATCATACAGTGCTGTGCAGACACACTGTGTGCCCAGCCTGTGCCGCTCGCCTGGGTGAAAACACACCTCTACTTCCAATCTCCTGGTTCTCAAGTTACTGCAGAAAAACAGTGGTCCTGGATCTGGGAAAGGACAAAGAAAGTCTCTTGAAATTCCGTTCTCAGGATAGAGCTTACCTTTGCTAATATGAGGACTGATGCTCAACAAGAAATGTTCATGCAGTATCAGTTATGTTGAGATCAGCCCTCTGTGTTCCTTTTGCCCAAGTCTCTGCAGAAATTATCTTCTAGAGGGGCACCTGGGTGGTGCAGTCAGTTAAGCGTCCGACTTCAGCCAGGTCATGATCTCACCATCCGTGAGTTCGAGCCCCGCGTCGGGCTCTGGGCTGATGGCTCGGAGCCTGGAGCCTGTTTCCGATTCTGTGTCTCCCTCTCTCTCTGCCCCTCCCCCGTTCATGCTCTGTCTCTCTCTGTCCCAAAAATAAATAAACGTTGAAAAAAAAAATTTTTTAAAGAAATTATCTTCTAGAAACTGATCCTCTTTTCTCCTTTGTTCCTGCCCCAAACAGACCCCAAATAATGTATTTATCATCAACAACAAATATTTCATAAGTGTCTCCTGGATGTCATCCAGTTGTGCTAACCACCGATGTGAAATTATTTTCTAAAAGCCAAAGTGATTTGAAACTAATTTTCTTCTGGATATTTGAAGTCACCTAGAAATGTTGTCGATTCAAGGATAGATGTTGCTGTCACAGGGAGGTATTTTCTTTTTACTTTTTAAAACAAACTGTCTTAAGAATTCCCTCTCCATGCTATTTTGGGAATCCTCGGTTGAAATATGTATTTAATTCATCCAATAAGTGTTTAAAGGGTACACTGTTTATCAGGCACTAACCTGGGTGCCGACTAACTCAGTGGTGAATAATAATAGTTATAGTTAGCATATACTGAGTACTTTCTATGTTCTCATTGCTTTAAGCATTACGTTAAAAGTTTGTATGTATTCATTAATTTACTCCTAAAACACTATAATGTAGATACTATTAATTTATCATAAATTATTGCATACTATATATTATACATTATTTTAAATGAGGAAATGAGCACAGATAGGTGCTTGCACCAAGTCATGCAGCCAGCTAACAGAAGAGCTGGGATTTGAATGTAGCAGTCAGAGCCCTGGCTTTTAGCCACCTGGAGAAGCCCTGCCCTCATGGAATTTATATTCCTAGTAGTTCAAGCATATGCTGCTATAGATTCCTTTGCAAGCACATGATGGCTTCTGAGCGGTCCATGCTCCACCGAAGTGGGGAAACCAATAGCAACAATGAGCACCAGATTTTGAATCACTCTGAAGATCTGGCCTCAAACCCTCCACAAATTACTTAAAATGTTGAGACTCCATTTATATGAGTTGACATGTGTGAATTTTCTTTGCAGACTCTGAAGCACTATATACCTGCAAGGGATTGTTGCATTAATTGCTTCTGTCTGTGAAGTTGACCCATTATGCTGTCTGTCAGCCTGGATGAGCCGCGGGTGTTTGGAGAATCACTAGGGGTTAGAATAGCAATGGCAAGAGCTCCTATAGTCCTTCTTCTTCCAAGTTTTCTCCGTGTGACTAGACGACACTTTCTGTTCATGCGCAAATGCTTTTCAATAGGAAGAGAAGTTAGGCTCAAATACGCTCAGAATTTTAAAATAATTAAAGCCGAACTGTCAGGTTCACCCTAGTTGATACCCACATTAGTAACAAATGGTCCACATATCTATCAGTACAAAGTTGAGGATATTTTTAGATAGTCTCCATGTGGGACTAGGAAGTACTTCTGTCAGTATGAAGAGTATGACATTCATCATAGATGGTAGGATTAACACTTGTCACCTATTAATGTGGCCTTAGAAGACAGAGAGCTTTTCAAAAAATCCATAAACCTTTATTCACAAACCTTTATAAACTAATCCTTGTTCTCCTCTTTCTAGTCGTGTTCTTTGGGCAAGTTACATATCTCCCTGACCCTCAGCTTCCTCATCTGTGAAATGGGGACATAATATTGCAAAATTGTTAGGAGGATTTGAGATGATACTTGTACTAGCTCAGGTTGTTGTAACAAAATCCCATAGACTGGGTGGCTTAAATTCCTCACAGTTCTGGAGGTTGGTAAGTCCAAGATCAAGGTGCCAGTGAGGATTCTCTTCCTGGATTGCAGGCAACTTCCTTCTTGCCGTATCTGCACATACAGAGAGAGGTTAAGAGAGAGGGGGCCAAGGGAGCAAGCTCTCTGGTGTTTTTTCCTATGAGGGCATTAATTTCATCATGAGGAGCCACACTCCTGACCTCATCCAAACCTAATTACCTCTCAGAGTCCCGATCTCCAAATGCCATCATATTAGGTCTTCAACATATGATTTTGGGGAGACACAATTCAGTCTGTAGCACATGTAAAAAACTCAGTGTAGTGACTAAGAGGTTCTCAATAAATACTAAGTATTTCCAACTTTGGGGTGAACATCAAGATTTTTCCCTTTTCCTGGACATCCCTAATTAGTCTGGGGTGCCTCTGTTAGGTTCCTGCTGAAAGCAATTCATGCCATGGTTTGTAGCCTACAACACGAGCATTTCCTGTACTTGTCTAATGCCTGGGTATATTTTAAGGGAAAAACAAAACACCTAAGAGCTAATTTAAATTCTATTTTGCCCCAAATAAATAAGTGTAAAATTATATTTAAACTCCTATGCAACTATAAAACAAGCTGAATTTTTAAAAACCCAAACTGCTGCATAAGCAGTACAATTCAGAGTAACAACATTAGTGTGAGAGATGATGTTTGGATTAACCTAAATCATTGACCATGAAGATACAGTAGCTCTGACCTCTGGTGCCAATTCTTTAGTGTGCACCCTGCCCCTCTTTTTCTCGTTTGTACAGTATTCCATAATGTCATTCAGCTTTCACAGCCATTACTTATGAATCACTTAGGAATTAAGTTCACCCATGTTCCTTTCTCATTAGCCCAAGATCATTACAATGGTACCACTTTGTGCCAATATGACAGTGAATGCAAACACAGACCTGGGCACTGAAATCTTACAATAGTGTCTGTTTATAGGATAGGTGATCATCCAGGTGATCCAGGATATGCTAATATATACTTCTTAAAGCTGTCGTTGAAATGAATATACGAAATCACAAAATTTTAGAATTATCTTGGCAAACTCTTAGACTTATAAGGATCTACAGACCTTGGTTTAGGAACACTGATGTGATCCTTAGGCCTGTGAGCCTTGCCATCAGATAGTGTGGGTTCAAATCCTGCACCACCACATGGTACTTGTGTGCTCTTGAAGAAGTTCACTCATTTGGTCATTCATCAAACATGCAGCCAGCACCTACTATATTCCAGGCACTTTTCTAGGCACTGGGAATATAACTGGATATAAGACAAATATGGACACTGCCTCTATGGAGCTTATGTTCTAGATCTAGTGAGACAAGACCTCTGAACCTCTTCCCTAAGCCTAAACTTTTATATCTATAAGTAGGGATAATAATTGGGTCTAACCAGGGGGTCACTGGAGGGCTAGATTAAATGATGCATGTTTAGAAGGTGTGTTGCCTTATCTTATTTGTTCTCCTAGTTTCTCTCTCCATCCTTCTCACCCTATTCTGGGCTTCTGACTGGTCCTTCTGCTGTGAGGACTCTTATGGTAGAGATCGGAGGGTGGGAAAATAGGGCTGGGGGACTTATTCCCCTGACACACCTCTTTGCTTGCTGGGCTTCTGGTGGACAATGGCTGCTCAGCTCCACCAATGGCCACAGCTCCTGCCATGTGACTCCCTCCGTGAGCTTCAGCCCTTCCAGAAACTGCTTCCTCTGCACACCCGTCAGGTGTTAGGAGTAACCACTCCAGCTTATGGCTAGCTCCAGGTTGCCTCATCATCTCTTCCTGGTTTCTCCTAACCATGCCTCATCTTTGCAAATCATCCCATTCATCCCTCTGTAGTTACTCCATTTGAGCATGCCGCCAATTTCTCGCTGGAACCCTGTTTCTGAATCATACGTAAAGCATGAACCTTATTTCACAAAGTTAAGTGTTGAAGAATGGCCAGGTAATCTATTTTTGTTGAAGGAAATCAACTTTGCCTCCAAGCTCCCCTCCCATTGGGTTGGTAGGAAATACTGTGGCAATTCTCTGCTCTAGGGTCTCGTGAGAACATGGGACTGCAGTCTTTGGCCTCCAGCCTCTCCCTGCTGTTGCTGAGATTTCGTCATGGCCCGATCCCATCTGCGGGTCAGGCGGTGCACCACACCACAGCGTCTCATCTAAGAGTGCCACTCACAGCAGGGACTAAGGTTTAGGGGAGTGGGTGGGTGGACAGGAAGATTCCAGCCTCCCTGCCAAGTCCTGAAGCAGTAAGGCACACGTGGTGATGGACGCGCACGGTAGCTCAGGTGCACACGTGCTTGCTGGCATGCGGGGCCATGCCCTGCCCCACCTCATTCTAGAAGTTGCTCCTTTTCCCCACCCACAGTCCTTGGAGGCCCTCCGAGGGCTGCGTGTCCTAGGCGTCCCTCCCCCTAAACCTGACAGGCTGTCTTCACCGACCAGCAGCCCATGTCCAGATGTACACCGTGGATGGGCACAGAAAAGTCTTGGTGTGTGAGCATGAGTCTGGGCTGCAGCCTAACCAGGGAGAGCTGTTCAGATTGCATCGTACTTGTCTTGGTCTTCTGGGGCCGCCATCACAAGGAACATACAGGGTGGGTGGCTCAAACATCAGAAATGTATTTTCTCACTGTTCTGGAGGATGGAAGTCCAAGATCAAGGTCTGGCGGTGTCGGTTTCCTCTGGGGTCTCACTCCTTGCCTTGCACATGGCCTCCGCCTTGCTGCCCTGTCTCAAGGTCTTTCTGTGCACGTGGATTCCTGTTGTCTTTTTGTGAGTCTGAATTTCCTCTTCTTATAAGGACATCAGTCAGACTGGATGAGGTCCCACTTACGGCCTCATTTTAACTTAATCACCTCTTTGAAGGCTCTGTCTCCAGATGCAGACATTCTGAGGTACTAGAGGTTAGGGCTTCAACAGGCAGAGGGTAGGAGGGAACAATTCAGCCCATATCAGTAACATACTAACCTCACGATAACTTATTTTATATGAAGGAGAGAGTGCCTTTTTCTCTTCTTTTTTTAATTTTTTCAATATTTGTTTTTGAGAGAGACAGAAACAGAGCACGAGTGGAGGAGGGGCAGAGAGAGGGAGACAGAATTCGAAGCAGGCTCCAGGCTCTCAGCTGTCAGCACAGAGCCTGACGTGGGCTCCAACTCAGTAACTGCGAGATCATGACCTAGCAGAAGTTGAATACTTAATCTACTGAGCCACCCAGGCGCCCCTAGAGAGTATCTTTTTCTAGTAAGCACAAAGGCACCAAATGGACTAGTTGTGGTCCAGCTGGAGGTCCCTTAACGCTCAGTGATTCCAGGGTCTGTGTGTCATGCTTGTGACACAGAGGCTTTGGTAAGGGCTGGGAACTTAGGGCCTGGGACCAGCCTCTATGGAGACACAGACGGCCATTCCCCTCTGGGAATCTTACAGGTAGCTTAGCTCCAGGGAGTGGGGCTTTGTTTTCACCACCAAAAGGACTTTCTGACCTTTATCCTCTTTTCAGTCTGGGGGACTTGCCCCATTCTCCCCTTTTCCTCCCTTCTCTCTTCTCCCCTCCCAGGAGACCTAGCTCACTCTCCTCCACACACTTACTTAGCTTTCTTGCAAAAGAAGCAGATACATTGTCTTTAGCTGATTTTGGCTTTTGGCTCTGCAACACCAATCTCTTCTTATGCAAGGGACCAATGGCCACTTTTCTCCTGAATTTTGGGATGGGGAGGGGGATAAAGCAATGAGGAAAAAAATCCTCTTAATGGATTAAACTGGCAGACATGGAAAGACTCTAGCACAGCGCCCCATAGAATGAGAGCTCAACAATGTGAACCGTCATTATTATTATTAATGTAATTATCATTCTTATCACAACTACCATATATGAAGCAGCACTTAGAGTCTGTGGCCTGAGGAAAAAGCACCCTGAAGCTGGTATCTGACAGCATTGTCCGATAGAACTTTCTGCCACAATGGAAGTGTTCTCAGTCTGCACAGTTTGGTAGTCATTAGCTACATATGGCTCTTGAGCACTTGAAATGTGGGTAACCCAACTTTAAGTTCAAATAGCAATGGAGCTAGCTGCTATCCTACTGGGCAATCAGAATTATAAGATTTTTGTAGCAGCCGACGATCGAGAATGTTCAAGTATTTTCATTTCCTAGCCATTCCCTGAGCCCAGTTTTACTTCTCTACCCACTACAAAGACCAGGCTGCACCCCTATGGTTTCTATAAGCAAGCCAAAAAGCCAACAACATTTGGGAGCCTCAGGGGGACTTTTCCACATCGAAACGTTGACATTCCCAGTTGGTTCTGCACAGTGGGAACGGCAGAGTGATGCCATCCTCTGAGTCTGCAGTCTGCAGCACCACCTTCCCCAAATTTTATGTGGCATCTTAAAAAAGGATACCAAAGGAATTCAAGTTAATTTTGATTTCGTGCATTGGTGCAGACTTTTATGCCACCCCTCGAGACCTTATGAGATGCTGCGAGGCACCACTCAGCCAGGCCTGGAAGCTACACATTCCATACCCATGCCCAGGTTGCCAAGGCCTATGAAAGTCCTCTGAGCACAATTAGGATTTTTTACTAGATGCCTTCATGGTGTGCCCACTGG
Organism: Prionailurus bengalensis; assembly: GCF_016509475.1. Classification (NCBI taxonomy): domain Eukaryota; kingdom Metazoa; phylum Chordata; class Mammalia; order Carnivora; family Felidae; genus Prionailurus; species Prionailurus bengalensis. Next base: position 117,260,334 of record NC_057358.1, read on the forward strand.
AAATGTGTACCTTGGCACAACTGGGCCTCCCGGCTCCTGTCACTTTCTTACTGCAACTGGAATTGGCACTTCAGCCCCTGGAAAATGGGCACCTCTCATCTTTACATTCTGCATGAATCGCCCCGTTCTGTGGAGAAGCAGGGCTCGCCTCAGACGCCTGCAGACATAACAGACGGGCTGCTTTTCCCGCGTCGGACTTTTCCCAGGGGCTGGAAAGGGGCCGAGAATCTCTCCTTGAGCCGCTGGAATTTTTCCTCTCCTCATTCTCTGCCCTTTCCAAATTATATAATTTCCTTGAAGCCACATGTTTTTAAAGTCTCATCCACACACCTTTGCAAATATTCTCAAATGATGTGTCTGTGTGTGTTTTAAAGCTACACTTGGCGAATGCATAGAGTTGAATGAAATCTGATGGTCTCTCCCGGTGTGAAATGTTTCTCTGACTCTGCATCACTAACAGAAAACAGTACGGGCTCATAATAAATGAGGCCCTCGGTGATCTGGGTCCGACTTGTGTTGACAGCCTGTGTCCTTCTGTTATTATGTTTGCTTCAGCAATACTGAGCGGCCTGTGGTTCCCCCAAATAAACCCTACTGTTTCGCTCCTGCATACATCTGCCTGTGCTGTTCCCAGACCCAGGACACCCTCCTTGTCCACCAGGGGACTGTCCTTCCTTGATATTCAGGCCAGCAGTCACCTGCTCCAGAAAGCTTTCTCCTAGTCCTCCTTCAGATGGTTGCTCTCTCCTCCTGCACAGTTTCAGTGTCCTGTATCTTACATGCTTCTGTGTTTCACTTGTCTCCTGTATTGTATTTTATTTCCTTGCCCATATTTCTCCGTTATTGAACTGTGAGACTATTGAGGACTACATCTGTGTCTTTTTCATCTGAACTTCCAGAACCGATCATAGATACAGCTCATCACCACTGATCACAACCCACTGTTGAATTGAAATGAGTAGAAAGAGCATCTGATGTGAAGAGGTTGTATGTTTTTCACACTCAACAAAGTTTTGTTAGATCGACTTGAATTGACTTGTCTTTGGATACAATTATCATCTGTGCACTAAAAAAAAAAAAAAAAGATGTAAATTACCTAAGAAATACCTTATGCCAAAGCTCAACAAATGAAATGAAATGGGGAGGTTTCAAGGGAGGAAGGGAGGAAAGGAAAAGTAGCCCCATGTGGAAACATTTATTCAGGGCTGCCCCATCAGCTCCAGCTCCAAAGGACAAGTTGGATCTAATATTGCCACCTAGTTTCACCCATCCTGGTCTAGGCTCCCCACCTCTCACCCAGACCTCTGTAGCAGGTGCCTCTCGTTTCCACCTGCCCTGTTATGGGCTGAATGTTTGTCTCCCCAAAAGGCACACCTTGAAGCCCTGACCTTGAAGGCATGATGGTGTTTGGAGATGGGACTTTTGGGAGGTGATTAGGATTAGATGAGATCATGGGGGTGAAGCCCTTGAGATAGAATTAGTGTCCTTATAAGAAGAGGAAGACAGTCCGGAGCTCACTCTCTGTGTTGTCATGTGAGGGCATGACAAGCCAGGTCTGTTAGCTAGGAAGTGGGCCACCAAGAACTGAATCTGCTGTCACCTTTATCTTGGACTTCCCAGCCTCTGGAAGAGGCTTATTGAGAGAATAAACATCTGTTAAGATACCCAGTCTATGGTATTTTGTGCTAGCAGCCTGAGCTAAGACATGTCCCCCTAATACTCCATTTTCCACCCAACAGCTAGAGTTAGCTCATACCAGTGTGATAGTTCAAGCCATTCTGCCTTAACCACCCTATTCACACTTGAATATAACCCACTCTCTTTTCCCCAACCTGTAATAACCTTCCATGATCTGGCTGCCACCTCCTTTCTAGAATTCCATCTTAGCCCTCTCCCTCTTAACCACATTCCAGCCACATTACCTTCGTTCAGTCCCTCACAGGCTATGCCCGTGTGTGCTGCTGCCCAAATTCCTGTAGCAACTTGGAAGGCTGGCCCTTAAACGAAAGACATCTTGTCATTGAGACCTTCTCTGGCCACTGTATCTAAAGTCATTCACAGCCATTTTCCATCATGTCGCCTGTTTCATTTTCTTTATAGCACATTTCAAGACCGGATATACTTTTTTGTTTATTTACTCATTCATTCTCCGTGTTCCCCAGCCAGGTTCATGAGGACAGGAACCTCATCTGCTTTGTTTGCTGCCCTATTCCCAGCTCCCAGAACAAAGCCTGGCCCGGGTTGGTGCTCGGAAATGATTGGTTACTGAAAGACTCGTGTGGGCCTGGCCCTGTGCTGGACACTTCCACAAACAGTATTTCATGTAATCACATCCAGAAGGGTTTCTTGCAAAAGTTAGCAGGGAATTGTCAATTATTTCCAGTTTTTTGACATACTTGGTGAGTTCATTCATAATTGGTTGCTTTGAAGTAGAAGTGAGTCAGAGAGTGTGACTTCATACCCAAGTCCATCCACATCAAAGTGTTTATGGATGAACGCAAGGGCAGCAAACTTAATGCGACCTTGCAAGGAAGGTGCAGGAAGCTGCAGCCTAAAATAATACTGTGGGCAATGGGAGCTCCCCACCAGGGTCTGCACTCCCGCTCCTGATCGCTCCGGCTCGATGCACCAATACATTGTGCCCCAATACGTTGTATCCACCCAGAAAGCACCCCTTTCAATGTGAAAAGATGATTGCAATTTCTGAAACTTTGAGATTCTTGGAAACAGTTTATTTTTTTAATATGAAATTTATTGTCAAATTGGTTTTCATACAACACCCAGTGCTCATCCCAAAAGGTGCCCTCCTCAATACCCATCACCCACCCTCCCCACCCTCCCACCCCCCATCAACCCTCAGTTTGTTCTCAGTTTTTAAGAGTCTCTTATGCTTTGGCTCTCTCCCTCTATAACCTCTTTTTTTTTTCTTCCCCTCCCCCATGGACTTCTGTTAAGTTTTGGAAACAGAGTTTATTTATTTATTTATTTTTTTTTTTAATTTTTTTTTTCAACGTTTATTTATTTTGGGGACAGAGAGAGACAGAGCATGAACGGGCGAGGGGCAGAGAGAGGGAGACACAGAATTGGAAACAGGCTCCAGGCTCTGAGCCATCAGCCCAGAGCCCGACGCGGGGCTTGAACTCACGGACCGCGAGATCGTGACCTGGCTGAAGTCGGACGCTTAACCGACTGCGCCACCCAGGCGCCCCGTAAACAGAGTTTAATGTGAAGGTTAGGTTGCACTTTTAAGAGAGCACTGTCATAGGGAATCATGGGATTTTCTTTAACTGTAAAAAAAAAAAAATCACAAAAAACCCCACCAGACTTGAAATTGAATACCTAGATTTGAGCCCAAATGCTGGTGCTTAGGAGCTCTGTGACTTTGGGCACTTAAGCTCACCTAATCTACTTACTCCTCTCTAAAAAGTAGTACTTGTTCTACCTGCCTCAGAAGTTTGTTCTAAAGGTCAGAACTAGAATGGCTCTCTGTGGGAAAGTGTAAAACCATCAAGTGCCATGCACTGTGGTTTGTTACTCTATTATCAAGATCTCCCTATGGAATCAGAAAATGACAGAATATTAGAAACTATTCATTCAAACCCTTGTACATGATACGCGTGTGCAGGTCTGTTTGTATGTTACACGCATTATAGCAACAATACGCCTCTTGATGTTTCCTACGCGCTTGAGAATATTAACACACCTGTGTAAAGCCCACAATAGGATGAAGGGCCAAGTGGTACTTTGGAAACAAATGCTGTCAGATTTGGGGAGGGTGGACTGGAGTTTTGCGACAGCCTCCTAATCAACTTTCCTGCCCTTTCAGTTTCTCTCCTCCCCGAGCCACCCTGTGTAGTAGCACCACAGATATTTCTCCAAAAAAGTAGTGTGATAAAATGGTTAGAGATACAGACATCATACCCAGACTGCTTTGGGCTTATTTCTCAGCTGCGCTGCCTAAATAGCCAGTTAGTTCAGCTCCTTGTAAAATTGGGAAAGTATCCATATCTTCTTCTAAGCTTGTTTTGAAGATGAAATGAGGTAGTATATGCAAAAGTACTTAGCATCCTGTCCAGCACTTAATAAACGTTTACTGGTATCATTATGTTGCTCTGGTGAGCCTATCACTGGCCTAATAAAATTTTTCTCACAGGATCTCATTTCCTACCAAACAGAAGCCACACCCCGCAGCAGGTTGTCTCTCTCCCATCTGGGAAGCCTTGTCTATTACTGCCTTCACTTCAGCAAACGGACGAGTGGCTTTCCTTCAAGCCCTTCTTGCCTTCAGGCTTGACTCTGGTTCCCTCTTCTCTGAACTCATAGGACCTTGTCGCTGTCTTATAGCACCCCCATTCCAGTTTTTAAGCTCTCTTATCTTCCTCATAAGCTCTTGGATGGCAAGGATTGTGACCAATTTGACTTGTATTCTTTGCAGGATCCCAAACAGGCCCCTTGACATATGTTTACTAAATGTGTGTTGAATGAATGAATTGCCTAATGTGATCGGAGGTGGCATCACAGAAATGAGAATTGAACTGTGTCCTGAAAGGAGAATGGGCCTTAAAAAATTGTTATTATTTATTTTGATTATAGGGCAGTGATGAAGAGTACACATCGCGTAGCTAAGCCACCCGCGTTCAGATTCCAATTTTCACACTTACGAACTCTGGGCAAATTGCTTGACTTCCCTGTCCTTCAGTTTTCTTGTCTATTGGGTAAGGATAATAAAAGTACTTCTTCATGATGTTTTATCCTGAGGATTATCACATGAACTTAGTGGCAACCTGACATATAGTGACTGCTCAATGAACAATAGTATTACAATGTTTATCATGAAAGTAATATACGCTTCTTGTAAGAATTCCAGGAATACAGTAAAAAGTGGAGTTCCTCACTCCACACCAGCAGCCTTACCTCACAGACACAGCCACTGCTATTGGTTTAGTGAATATCCTTCCAGAGGTTTTATGAATATAAAATATATTTAACAACATAAACCAAATCATACCACGTGTACTATTCTCCAAGTTGCTTTTTCTACATAACCGTATATCATGCTTATCTGTCTATGTCAATACATAGTCTTTTACTTCACTCCTTTTAACACTTGCCCAGCATATCCCTTTACAGATCTGCGATAATTAGTCTGTGTCATATTGGTGGCCACTGAGGCTTTCCCAGCTTCTCACCAGGATAAATACCGTGCAGCAAATATCTCAGAAGTGCAATGTTGGGGACGTCTGGGTGGCTCAGTCGGTTAAGCATCTGACTTGAGCTCAGGCCATCATCTCATGGTTCATGAGTTTGAGCCCCACCCTGGGATCCATGCTGGTGGTGCAGAGCCTACCTGAGATTCTCTCTTTCTCCCCCTCTCTCTGCCTCTTCCCTGTGTACACTCTCTCCCCCTCTCAAAAATAAATAAACTTCTAAAAAATTAAAAATAAATTAAAAAAAAGAAGTGCAACTTTGTACACTTGTGATAGTACAGCTGCAAGATAGAGTCCTGGGTATGATGCTTTGGTGACTAGATAATATCCATACTGACATGCAAGGACCTCAGTTGCACATCATAATCCTTGGTCCATATCATTGTCATTGGTCCTCCCATGGCCCTCTTGTATTTTATGTGTTGATCTATGTTTGCTAATAATAACGCAATAATCATGTTCCAGAGTTTCACAGTAATTTCTCTCTTGCTATCTGGAAAGATAGTAACAATTACAATCAAAGAATAGGATTTAAGAAGGCAGAGACCAGTAGCTGTTCTTGTGAGGTAAATAGTGTGAGTACTCTGGGAGGTAGGAATAAATACGGCTTGTTGAGGGCCCATGGTGAGAAGTGTGGTCTGATTTGAGAAGAAGGTTTTGTTAACTAAAGCTGTGGAAAAGAAAGTCAGATTAGAGGAGCAGAGCCAAGGAGCTGGGATTTTAAACCAGGCCAAAGGATGAATCTCATAACACAAGATGCGTTTTTCAAAGGTTTACCTGGGGACCATAGTCAGAATAGACTATCACTATTGTAGTTCACTGTTTAGTGTGCAAGTAGATTTTTACACTAAAGATACCTGCATCAGTCACAAGAGATTGGGTTATGCTGCCATAACATATAACCCCATAAATGGCGGCTTTTGACAATAGAATTTGATTTCTCATTCATGCTCCCTGTCCCCTAGGGACTGGTTGGAAGTGGGGTGGCAATGAGTTGGTTCTGTCTGTCATTTATCAGAGACATTGAGGGATGCAGGCAGACGGACAGTCACCATCTCCAGCATTGCTGACTTCCAAACCAGAGGGAAGGAGATGATTGGTAAGTCTTACATCGCTGCTGAATGCTTCAGCCTGGAAGTGACCCGTTTCACTGCCTTTCTCAACTCACTGGCCAGAAGTAGCCACCTGACCCTATCCAATGCCCCAAAGGGCCCAGAACTATAATCCCATCCCATCACATGCCCTGCAGGAGGAGAGCTAAAAATAATTGACAAATCATCACCACTAACCATCTCCTTTCCATTATTTAAATATCCTTCTCAGAAAATACCATGACAATGGAGAGAGGAGGACCGAATGATACTGTGGGATCTAACATTGCTTCAAAATATTGGGCTAAAGACAAGCCTTGAATATGCTTGAAACAGTCTGGTTCTATGAGGCCAAATATTATTTTGAGAATGGCTTTGGATGAGGTAGAACAGCCTGTAAAAGCGTTTAGAATGTGTGAAAACCTGTTCAAGAGAATCATCATGGCAGATCCACTCTCCTTCCACTTGGTGTCTTGTCTTCTCAATTTTCTCTTCCCTAGGTCCTTAGACCTTCTCTGGGGCTTATATGAGGCACATTCGGTTTCCAACTGATTCCCTGTTCAAGATGTTTCCAAGGACAAGAGTGAAGTTATAATGATGAAAATCATCACAAGGATAGTAAGCCTTTTAGTGTAACTTTCCCTGTGCTAGTGCTTTCCATATGTTAACTGATGTTTCTTCACAGTAACACTATAAGGGTAGTTATTCACTATTTCCTTGTTACAAATGAGGAAACCAAGACACAAAAGGGTTAAATAACCTGCCCCAAGGTCACCAAGGATCAGAAGTGAGGCAGTGAGCCTCCTAGGATGGATATGATTGCTAGGGCAATTGGTAGAAGGAATATTCTTAAGCATCCCCCACTCCCAACTGCAAACCCATAGCTACCATAATTTACCACAAAACCTCTGTATTTTAATAAAAAAATTTCATCCCCCCACCCAATGCCCCATTAATTCAGCTAGTATTCAATCCAATAAACACTCATGGAGCCAACAGTTCCTTTAATAGACCTGATGTGAAAATCTTAACATAAAAATCAGTCATGCTGTCACCTTGGTTGAGGACCTGCTTTGTTTTTACTAACTAGTCTGCTTTCATGGTCACTCCTAATAATCCCTTGATGTTTGCTCCTCTCCTCTCCATTTTTTTTTCCCTCTGAATGCTTTTATAAATTCACCATGAAAAAAATCACCTTTTATAATACATTCCCCTCTCCCCCCCTCCGATGTGGTAGCTTTTGAAACACGCACTAATATTCCTATACCTTTAACCTTTAAATCTAGTTAATACTCCTTTGGCTTCAGGCTAATTAGGGACGGTGATAGTGCTCATTCCTGTATTTCTTTATAACTTGTATCTGAGACCTGTACAACACTTTATTAACATTAGGCCTCACAACACCTCTGTGAAGCAGGGTGGGCAAAGGAAAAAGCAAAGATGAAAATAAACAATGTGCTAAGTATGTGCCATAAATCAGAAGTGACACTTCTACGTTTTCCATTGTCATCTTTCAGTGTAGACATCATCAGAGAACTTTAACATTGAGGACTCACCTGGTGTCCCTATACCCTTCCTTCTCTAGTTTAAAACTTCAACTGCTGGCACTTGGCTCTTGGGCCCACTTTGTGACCCTCAGGAACTTACCTCTAGACTAAAAGAGAAGTCTTTACTTAGGGTCTGGAGCAACCCTACTACCCTTCCCTGAGTGAGGAAGAGAATGGGACTGTCCTCAGGATGGTCTAAAGGTACCAGTCACATGGGAGAAAAGAGAGTGAAGAAGGGACCCCATGTTGATGAGAAGTGATCCAGACCAGCCACATGCTCAACCTAGTTCCATTGATCTCATACATTGACTCATCCCAGGCACAACCTCCACCTTCTGGTACTTATGGCGTGGCTCTGAAGACTCCATTTTATCTGTAACTCACTCAATCTTAGAGAAGATGGGACAGAGGTGAATTGTCTTCAGAGTTAGAGAATGCCTCGGTGTGTGATTGATGTGACTGATGAGCCCATGAGAAGGAGGGTGGCTGGTGTGTTGAGACTGACACTCTAGTGAAGTTGGAGGCATTAAAGCTGCACAAACCCTCTTGTCCTGGGAGCTGAGGAGAGCAGGGTTCTATGAAGACAAGCATGAGAACCTGGAAAGCCAGGCAATTACCTACAGTCAAAATCAAGGTCAAGTGTTTGTCAGAGGCTAGAATTGCAACACAAGGTAGAATCACTCAAATAGATCACTGGACCACCTCTGTGGGAAACAGTTCAAAGATCTTCAGCATACAAGAGCAATGTAGTTCCCTTAAGAAGATTAGAGGAATCATATAATTAGGAGAGCTTGGATAGAGGTGAGGCTTAAACCATGATTTTTGGTCTGGGAAAATCTTGAGCTGATTTCATTCAGCTTTTAATTGTAGACACAGGGACTTTTCCTCCTACTGCAATAACTTGCCAGGTGCCCAAGGGCCCCACCATTCTTGTTGGGGGCCTTCTGGTGCCCTAAGATATTGTTTGTTGGGTTGATCACATGGGGTAAGTCCAACTGTGACATCATAGCCAAGCTGGGAGCACAGACGGTTGTTATTCCTGCTAAACAGTCAGTGAGAAACCCTCACCGGATGTCAACTGGTATAGCCCGTGGGCATGAGTGATGCAGAGAGTTCTGAGTAGATTATGGGTATACTGTGGATGCTGTTTCTGTTCATGCGCATGTGGCCCCTTCAGATCTCGCCCTCTTGTCCCAGACTTCACCAATTTTTTTCTCTCCCCTCTGGCTCTCTCCAACTCTTGAAGCTCAGGGAGTGGGGCTAGTGAGGGATTGTTCTCACTCATGACATTGCTGCCAAATGTTTTGTCCTTTCTGTGGGTCTTTTCCATTTCCCTAATGGCCTAAGCTTTTGAAACTCAAAAGTCAGGAAGAGTCTTTTCCCGGCTGTTTTCCATTGTAACATCCTTTCTCTGAGGCAGTCAACACAGAATTGCCCAACTGCTTCAAAGAGAGTTAGGGGCATGGGGGAAGCACCAAGGAGAGAAAGGAAATGTTGGGATTGAGGGAAAGCATTGGTTAATACAATACAAGGATGTCAAATATTTTTCTCCCACAAATGTAATCCCTTAGAGGCTGGTCTAAAGTTGGTTGTCTCGCTTGGGTGGAAAAACTATCTGGGGTGGCTCTTGGCAGATCTATCAGACATCTGTATGTGAAGCAGCAGTTGGGTACCCCAGGATGAACACAGAGGGTAAGTATGGCTCTGATCAAACACAGCCAAGGAGGTGGGGGAGCAGGCAGGTGTGGGAGCAGCAGCCACCCCGTGGGCCACCTAGGACCCACATGTGGTAGGAGAGAGTCTGGAGGGTTTCTCCCTGACTGCAAACATCCTCACACAGCAGAAGAGCCACAAACAACCGCCAGCATGAGCAGTGCACATGAGGAGCTGAAATTCCATAACAAGACTGGGTGGGGATAGAGATTCTTGGATCGGAGGCAGGGTCCTGGATTGAGGATGATGTAGCCCGGGAAAACCAAGATCCCACTAGAGCAGAATAAAGTTGCTTTTTCCAGTTCTTGTAGTCTTGAGGGTAGTTAAGGATGGATTGTTTTATGATTCCATCTAGTAACTGTCCAGGCTCTGTGTCTTGGCTTTAAGGTGAAGTGTTGACATTGAAAGGAAAGATCCTTCTGTTTAGGGAAAACTGTGGTTTACATAATTCCTATATTTAAACTTTATCTAGAGATACTAAAACAACCCAGCCCTTCAAAATGTAATCGTCTGAGGTTGATTTTATATGAGATGAAGCATCTAGGTGGACCTTGATTCTTGTCCCAATTGACTGAATTGGCTGAACTCGGTTAAACAGAAAATACTGGGTCAACCACAGATACACTATGATTCTTGAGAAACTGACTTACCTTCTCCTGAGTTCTGCATTGCCCATCTGTAACATATGCTCCTAGGAAGCTGTTAATGTGAACTGCCCTAATTTATGTGAAATGCTGTGTGAAGGATTTCGATTCTCTGAGTGTCTATGCCAATGATGCTATACAACACACACACACACACACACACACACACACACACAAACTTGCTGAAGTCAGCCAAAGTCCACAGCCCCAAAAGGCACTTTACAAAGGGGTGAATTAGAAGATAAAACAAAGCTGAGATTCTCTGAGGCAATTTATGGCAATCACCAATCCCAAAGCTCCCCATTTAAATTTGACTCGTTTCCAATTTTGAAAGATGTCATTTGTGTAAATGCAGGGCACATTTGCTTTGGGGAGAGCAGAAATGTCCCCAACTCCTGGTGGTAACGGATACATCTGAAAAATGAAATCAAATCAATTTTACTCCCAGGAGGGACAGGTAGAGGACTCCCATTTCCTGCCAAATCAGTTGGAAACAATGAGGAGAGAGAAAAAAAAATGGAGCCCTCCCTTCTCTTTCTGGCCTTAGACGTGAACTCTTGATAAGATCCTGGAAAACAAGCAGCATTTTTAACAGCCGTTTGCCCTCTTCAGCTGAGAAAACAGCACGAGCCAAAACTAGGAACTGGGGCCACCTCTATTGTGAATGTGGCCAGGCTGACTTATTGTCGCCAAACAGCAAATCACGAAATGACTGAGATAAGGAATATAATAACATTTTCACATGAACCTTACATTCTTACCTCTTCTATAGGAAAGGATATCCCTGCAGGAAGGAGGAAGGTGGGGCCCTGCCCATGTCCTACAGCGGTGCTGGGACTGCATTGTCCAGGCCTTTTGTAGGGACACAGGAAGAGGGTACGGAAGTTTCTACAGGAAAACAGAGAAAAGTTCAAACATAAACAGCATCCAAAAAAATTTACCAACAGTGAACTAGATTTCCTCTTTGGGCCTTCCATGCTTCCATGCACCACTGGGCTGGCAGATTTTAATCTTGGACTCTGTTCACCTTGGTAACCTCCAGCGTGTGTGATCGTGCTGTTTCCCTACTTAATAAGTTAGGAGGATGTGTTTTCTATGGCACTGGAGACAAAAACAACCTCTTTCCAGAGACTGTATCCTGGCCTGGCTGGAGTCCGTTCTGTCTTTTCCATTTGTCATTTCTGGGGAGGGCACAGCTTCCCTGAAGTCCCGGGTGGGACAGGGCGGCTCCCTTTTATAGGAGACTTTGAACAAAAGCTGAAAGGGACCAAATCTCCACTTCCCACAAGGCAAGGGTTTGGGTTTGGCTCCCCCGTTTTGGCCAGAGATGTGCCTGGAGACGCTCACTCATAAGGGATGTGAGAAGAGTTGTACCCCCACTCCAGGGAGGGCTCGCATTTTCCCTCCCCACCCCTCTTCTCTCCTCCACCCTCCAGGGCTCCGAGGAAGTTGCTACAAGGACGTGTGCTGTCCATTCTGAGGCCACATGGCACTCTGGCATTAGGGCTGAGTTACGAAAACTACAGTTCTAACAGGGAGAAGTAATTCCATGGTTAAATCTGAAAGAAAGGGGCTAAAATAAAAGAGAGAGAGAGAGAGAGAGAGAGAGAGAGAGAGGCTTTGAGGGACTCCCCTCCCTTATTGCTGGTCCTTATATAGGAAACCAAAATTGGGCTCCTCTCGCTGCAGAGATGGGTGACGATGAATGATAGAAAAAATGTTACCAGATAGATCCCTGATTGGAGGCTTGAGAGAGTCTTCTCAAGGACAACCTCTGAAATGCAAGGAGTTTCTTTCCACTTTTCCCACTGATTGAAACCCCTTCAACTTTGGCTAGGAACTGTGGAAATCACTTCCAAACTGCTTTAACTGCCAGGCACTAAAAGGAGCATCCGTTACTTCTCAGATGGGGCCAATCACACATTGCGGGGGCAAATGGTTACCGTGAATAAACTGACTTCCTAGACGATGCCATTATGGGAAATTAAAACACTCCTTACCCCTCGAAAAATAGCGCTTAAGCCCAAGTATCTTTCACAGCCCATCAGAGGAGAGAGTTCTGAGTAGACTACTCTAGCTTTTTAGGTGATATCTTTTTCTGAATTGCTTTTTCCAGAACAAATGACTTCCATTATGTTCAGCCAGGGACCAATTCTTCACTTAAGTATGTAAAGCAAAATACGACTTGTGCTCTGGATGTGTTACTTACCATAGAAAGCTTTTCTGACAGTCGCCCCAGTTGGGTGATTGAAGTGTGTTATATAAAAGCCCAGTTACAAGTAAGAGGGTGACCTTGACTTCTGAGACTAGTTTCAAACGCTGATTAAGATGTATTCAGGACATTCTGCTGCATGTGAGAGATACATGCCTTTTCAAAAAACAGTTGACAGAGGAAACTCGTTCATGCAACACAAATTTATGGAACAACTGTTGCCTTCATTCATTCATTCATTCATTCATTCGTTCATTCACTCCTTCATTTATATAATAATATGCCAAGGATTGGGTTACATTTTAAGAACAGTCAGCAGTGATTTTCAATACATTTCATAACAAGGCATTAGCCCTTGGAGAACTTGCTGGACATTCTATTGGAGGTCCTTCTCTCTGTGCCCAGTATTAACCCTCCAGTTGCTGAGTTTATTTCAATCGTTTAGTAACCACCACAGCCGTGCCCCTGCATGCCAGCTGTTATATCACCGAACAAGGTGACATACTAAACACAGTTCCCCATCTCTAGAAGTCAACAACGCAGGGCCGGTTTCTGTAAGTTAGGATCAGCTCACAGAGAGACATATTACAAGGATCTTTTAGTCTCAAGCTGACCTGAGCCTAAAGTCCTCCATAGGCTCCACTGAGGGAGCCTTAATTCCCACTGAAGGGTAGCAGCAGGAGTGAGGAAAGGCTGGGTATGAGACGGAGCTGAAACAAACAGGGGAATTACGTTGAGGATGATGAACCTGGGGAGGGACTACCCAGCTATCTATGGGTGCTTTGTTTCCCACCTGGCCCAGTAGGGGTGCAGCTGCCTATGGAATCAGACCTACCACACTCCAAGACCAGCAGATGCCTGAGCAGGGGTGGGGCTAGGGGTCTCTAAAACAACCAGCTAAGCAGGACCACGCAGCTCCAAGCTTCCACCTCATTGCTGGGGCTTCTCATTGAACATTGAGATCCTGTTTTGTTCTTTCCCCGTGTATACTCCTAGATCTGGACTCCCCACTTTCTTCCCCACTCTACCTTCCCAGAAACTGAATTCTGATCCATGATACCTGCCAGTCAACTCCTGGTTAACAAATACCCAGCCTGGGGCTCCCCTGTGCTCTAATGTTCTGTGCCTGCTTTCTCCCCCGTTTTCATTCATTCATTCATTCATTCAACATTTGTGCATTAATTTGATAAATAATTATTTTTTTATGTTTACTTATTTATTTTGACAGAGAGAAAGAGGGAGAGAGAGAATCCCAAGCAGGCTCTGCACTGTCAGCACACTGCCCGAGGCAGGGCTGGATCCTACAAACCGTAAGACCATGACCTGAGCAGAAATCAAGAGTCAGATGCTCAATCGACTGAGCCACCCATTCATTCAATAAATAATTAAGTGCCAATCCTGGCCATGCTCTCTGCAGGGCCAGGGATGTAGCAGTAACCAAGATGGACATGACCCTGCCCTCAGGGGGCTATTAATCTGGCCAAATGACAGAGAGGTGTCACATTGTATTTGATTCATTTGAAAATTTCTTCTTACATAATCCTATTTAAATATGCTATTTAGAAGCTAATGTTCTAGACTGGTGAGTTGTTAGATTTCCCCCCATTTTCTTATTGTTCAAATTATTTTGATGTGTTTATATGCTTCTGTAATAATCTACAATAATAAATAAAATATAATTTTGCATATGGTTATATATAATTATAAATCTATAGGCCTTGAATAGCAAGCCCATCTGAACTAGATTAAGCCTTCCTGAGGCTCTAAGAGATTCAAGACATGACCTTCACCTGGTGATACGGTATGCAAATTAATGCCAATGAGAGCTAGTATTTATGGAGAGGGTTGACATATTTCAGGCACTGTGCAAAACACTTTACATGGATCCCCCCATTTATCATAATAAGAGATAGTTACTAGTGTTATCCCCATTTTACAGATAAGGAAACTAAGGCTCAAAGAGGGTTAAATAACAGGTTGTAGGAAGACAAACCTTTTAATGCTTGAATCTGCAATTTATTTGGCATTGCCGCACCTAAGTGCAGAGGTGACAAACAGAATATGTAACGACCGGTATGGAGAGAACACTAACCAACCAGAACAGATGCCGTGGAACAGAAGCAGGGCCTGAAAGGAGTCACTGGGGCAGAAGCTGGGGTAGTTGGATTGGCCAAGTCATGGATGGGGTCAGCTAGGAGAGCATCTGTTTGTGGATTTTTATTTCATTTGTTCATTTATTTCAATATGTTGACCACTCAGCCTGCCATACCTATAGAGCCCCGCACAGGTGAAATGGAACACCCCCCCCCTCCACTTCCTGTAGATCAGCTGAGTGACCACTGTGTTTATCAGAAAATTGGAGAGTTACCAAGGGTCAGATTGACTTTTCTAGCCTATTTTAAACTCTCAGTGTACTTTGGAGTATGCTGAGATAGTGACTATAATTTTATACAAACTGCCTTAGATTACCAAAAGCTTTCTTTCCTGTTTCTAGACCACAGTGCCCAAATTGGAAATCTATGGGCTGAATTCAGCCTGCAGAGGTGTTTTATTTAGCCCACACAATGGCTTCTCATTTTAAATAATAAAAGCTAACATTTCTGTAGCACTAACTATAGGCCAGGCATATATACATTTTACATATATAAACTCACTTTATCTGCACATCAAACCTACAAGATCGGTACTATATGACTGTCCTCATTTTACAGATGAGGAAACTAAGGCACAGAGAGGTTAAGTAACTTGCCTAAAGTGGCACAGCTAATTAAAAAACTGCAGAGGTGGAAGTTGAACCCAAGCAGTCTGGCTCCATAATGCAAGTTGTTGACCATTATGCTCCTCTGCCCCTCTGGCGTGTTTGAACTCTTTGTCGACGTTTAAAAATCAAGAGAACTAAGATAAAAACCTAGACTTCCACCTTGTCAAAACCAAAGATCAGGAGTTCTAATAACCTTGAGTTCACTCCCCTGTGGTAAAAGTTGGTCTCCTTTGCATGCAGAAGTGTTCTTTGACTTTCCCAGTCCCCTACCGTTTCCTATTGCCTTCCAACACCGAGGCCGTCAGTTATTCACCTTTGTCATCAGGTTGGCACTGTTATCCTACAGACACTCTGTTCACACTTGTGTATGACCTGCCTGGCTCCTGTAGACACTTGTGCCCCCTCAAGTGAAAATGGGGTACATTTTTGCTCTAATAACACGTTATAACTTAGGAAGTGCAGAAGTATATGACAGGCTCACTTCTCTTGTGAATTGTTATGAAGTATCATAAAATTAAAGGTGGACATTGAGAAGAAAAGCAAAGCAGTAAGGAACAAATTCAAAGCAGCTACAAGAGAAAGCTTGTTGCAATTGGTAAGAAACTCCTTGATCACCTTCAGCCAAGATCATGGAAGACCTAAAAATGCCTGCTTAAAATCAAAACAGGGACCCCTGGGTGGCTGTCAGTTGAGCACCAGACTCTTGACTTCAGCTCAGGTCATGATCCCAGGGTTGTGAGATTGAGCCCTGTGTCAGGCTCCGAGTTGCGTGTGGAGCCTACTTGAGATTCTCTCTCTCTCTCTCTCTCTCTCTCTCTCTCTCTGCCGCTTTGCCCCTCTCCTCCACTCATGCATTCTCTCTCTCTCTCTCTCAAATAAAAAAAATAAAATTAAAAAAATAAATCAGGGCGGCTGTGTGGCTCAGTTGGTTAAACATCCAACTTTAGCTCAGGTCATGATCTCACAGTTCGTGGGTTTGAGTCCCACATTGGGTCTCTGAGCTGTCAGCACAGAGCCTGCAGCCTGCTTGGGATTCTGTGTCCCCCTCTCTCTCTGCCCCTCTCCCACTCACACTCTGTCTCTGTCTCTCAAAAATAAATAAACATTAAAAAAAAAACAATCTCATTAAGCTAAATTTAAAATTCTCTACAACTACACTTTTCAGTTTTCTGAGTCTGAAATTGTACAAAATATTACCATAAACCAATATAATTGTCTTTAAAACCCATTCACTGGAATATTTACATTCAGATGCAAACCATTACCTTCTAAGTTGTTCCCTTGGGAGATATGCATCTTTTCCTATGATGCCCCTGCAAGAAACATTTTGGAACTCCTTATGGGGGCCAATCTTCAAAGCAATTTCTAAGCATGCATCCAGCAAATGTCAATCTCATTCTTTGATATTCATGTCTTGCTTTTTATCCAAAACAGTAACACCCACCTTTTCCACCATCATTCAAGTGCCATTCCTGTTCCAAATAAAATCCATCGAAGGATTAATATTTGTTCATACTGAGAATAAAATAATTAGCAACAACCTTGGAAGATAACTCCATAAGTGTATTAGCACAATAACATTATTGAAATAAGAATATCACCTCCCCAGGTGACCTCCTTGAATGGGCTACAAGTTATTTGAATATGTTTCAATGTGTTCTTTTGAAGGAACCTGGTAAAAGAAAAATAAATATCTAATTCTGTTTTTATTATACGTGTACAAATAGCGAGCACATACACTGAATAATTATTTCTGGGTAGCACAACTATGCATGACTTTTTATTTCATTAATATTCATTCAACATCAATTCAGCACTTACCAACACTATGTTAAATGCTAGAAACACAAAGTAAAGATTTCTTTACAGTTTTTTTTATTACAGTGAGAAGGTATGATTTTGGTAATCATGAAAAAGTAAACTATTTCCATTCTGAAAATGACATATCTATATAGGCTAGATGAAAAAAAATGAGAAGGAGACAATTTCTGTCTCCATAAACAAATCTATGAAGGCAACTGGTTCTCGATGAAACTACATAGTTTGGGTTTAGGCAAAATAGGCAAATGAAATCCCATGCAAAGGCGGTTGTCTGAAATGGGAAACAGTAATAAATTGGGGGCAGAAGAATTAGAGGTTCAAATCCACACCTGCCATTATTGATGTGACTTTGAATAGTATGTTTAATCACTCTGGCCTAGGTTTCTTCTCCTGAAATAAAAGGATTGGACTAAATGATCTCTATGGTCCCTGACAATTTCGACATTTTATCATTATTACAAAGTTTAATCCTTGGCTGAAGTCATGCGACAAAGTGTATGTTAATCACATGTATGTGTGTCCGTCACAAAGAAAACAGCGCTGAGCAAAAGAGATTATAGAGATACACCTTCAGCAAAGACTCACACAAATTACTATAATAAGAAGTTAAAACAAAACAAAACAAAACATTAAGCCAGGGTTCATTTTGTTTCCTGAAAACCGTGTGGCCCCCGCCCAGGAATGGATGGATTCTGTGAGGTTGGAAGCAAGGTAGGAGAAAGAGGTCACTCCTCAGCTTTAGGGAGTCAAACTTGATTTTTTAAATCTGCAAGAAAGTAATCCTAAAAGACAAACTCTGTGGGAGAAAGAAAAAGTGTAAGGGGCGTGGCGGGCAGGGGGAAGGTGGTGGTTAATTCCCAAAACTTGTCTTTACATACGAAGAGGCAAACCTGCATCGTGGGCTTCATTCGGCGTCCGCCATACATAATCTGTTCAGAGACCACATCACAGATCACAGGGTCCCACAAGACTGGAAGGAAAGGGAAGACCCAACTCCACTAGCAGGAGAACGGAGGAGGAGAAAGACTTGTGTCTCTCCATCCTGAGCACACGGCAGGGATACAGAATAGTCCAGGTAGCAGAAGGGGAGTCAGACCACAGGAGACGGGGCTCTGCCTTCCGCTTGGATATGAGAGGAAATTCTCTCTCTGGGCACCCCATAAACCATGGGGAAGCCACAGTGGAGTCGACACAGTGGCGGATGTGTTTCCGTGGAAAGGGGCCTGAGATTGCGCCCCACTTCCTTCTGTCCTGTGTGTGGCACGTAGGGGATATAGAAGTTCCTCAAGACATACTCCCAAGACGTCTGAGAATGCTAGCTTGTGAGCCGGCCACAGCAAACTAAGAGGTGGCCTTGTAGTCAAAGGCTGGAGGGTGGAGCTGACCCCCAGATTGCAGACGTGGAGGCAATGGTAGCCCAAGGCGTCTTGATAGTGCCCAAGGCCAGCAACTTGCAACCTTGAATTAATTGCCTGGGGAAAACAGATTATTTTTTAACTGGGAGAGGCTGTTACTTTTCACTGGCAAATTGAAGATTTCCCCCTACCCCCACTACCACCATCAGCCTGAGTGGGAGCAAATGAGACCACTTATAGAAATAAAATACTTATGGGGCGTCTGGGTGGCTCAGTCGGTTAGGTGCCTGACTCTTGATTTTGGCTCAGGTCTCACCCTCAGGGTCATAAGATCCAGGCCCGCATCAGGCTCCATGCTGAGTATGGAGTCTGCTAAAGGTTCTCTCTTTCTCCCTTCCTCTCTCGGCTCCTCCCCTGCTCTCTCTCTCTCTTTCAAATAAATATATTAAATAAATAAATGAAAATTTAAGCTAAGCATTGAAAAAAAACACCTGAGCCGTGGTGCATATGTTTCCACTCTGCTGGGTAAGAGTGCTGCATTATAATTACTGTGAATCCTATGAAGAAAAAGTGCCTAGTGCTTTGAATGCATTTAATCAGGGCATCTAACGCAGACTGGCAGGCAGCCCTCAGGGACAGCCTCTAGAAGGAAGTGATATTAGAGCCGAGACCTGAAGGAGAAGTTAGGTAAGCAGGGGAGAGCACCAGGTCCCAGGAGGGGAGAAGGAGGCTGGTACACTGCAGGAGTGTGCACGCTCGGTGGGGGGGGGGGGGGGGGGGGGGGGGGCGGTGAGAGGTAGCAGGTGAAGAGGTGGGCTGGGGCCAGTGCCCCTGGGCATACTGGAGCTCCTCCTAACAGTTGGCTAGTTCGCTTCAACTCAGTTTAATGAATTTAAAACACTTCTCTGTTTTGCAGGGAAAAACATGAACTGTGTTTTAGCAGTCAGGGCAAAAATGAAGCGTTTGGATAGTCTGAGGGGCAAATCAAGATAAGGACAGCAGCCCCAGGTAAATGGAATGGGGATCTACAGTAAGGCAGCTGGTAGGACCTGAGACCACTGTGGCTGCTGCCCACACCTGCTGGATCCTGCAGTCGCCTCAGCTTTCAGGCATTCCTGTGCCCTGCCAGTCTCTCCAGACCTCTGAAGGGCTGGCACAGAGGCAGAGTTTTCCTTCTTGTGGGGCTGAGCCAGAAGGAAAGGGGCCGAGGAGACAGCGAGAGATGAGAGGATGTGGGCGGCCGGCCAGCTCTGGGTATTTCTTGCCCACCACACGTGGGTTTCTCCTGGGCCCTGGACGTGCAGTGGCGTCGCTCCCCTGGCTGGGCTGATGGTTCAGAATGGTAGTGAGAGCAGACAGAATTGAGCAGGTGCTCATGGGAGCCGTCATCTCCCTTTCCGAAGCCAGCACCTACTCGAAGCCCCCAGTGAACTTGCCTGGACCATTAAAACAATCCTGGAACTGGTCTTTCTGTTCTCACTCCACCCTCTGTACTTTCTTTTCAGAGAGCTATTTTTACAAAATAAATCAGATTGTGTCTCTCCTGTGTATAAAATCCTTTAATAACTCCTTATTTTGCTTTTAATAAAATCAGAAGTCCCTCCATGCCTGCAGGACTCCACCTGACCTGGCTTCTGCTTGCCTCTCCAATGTCATCTTGTTCCTCATGTTCATTCCACCCAATGCACATCTACATTCCTTTCAACTTCTCAGAGATGCCCCTTTTTTTTTCTTTCCTGCGTTGGGATTGTTACCCTTCCTGTTCGCCTCCTGGAACTTTGTGCCTGATTCCTTCTATCATGCCTGCTAAAATGGCCCCCACCCTGTTACACTGTATCTTATCACCCCATTTATTCCTTTTGCAGCACTTACCAATCTGATATTATCTTGTTTATTTATTTGCTTGTTTATTGTCCATGTGCCTTCACTAGAATTTAAATTTCTTTGTGCCTTGAATACCTGGCACAAAGAAAACACTCAATTAGTACTTGTTAAGTAATGAATGAACCTTTGACCAAGGATGGACAAAGGTAGTGAAATGACTCTGGGCCACAAACATTTTCATTACATGTTTGGTACTGGAGGGTGTTCATGGATAAAAGACAAAATGGCGGGGGGGGGGGGGAGGTTTGCCTGCAAATAGATAGTTTGCCCACAGTCTTGTGACTGACACAGGCACACTGAGCTAACCCTAACAGAAATGCTAAGACACTTTGTGGTCTCGTTAAAAGGCATGGCTTTCGACTGGGGAATTGTAAAAGTTTTCTAGATCCAAACTGAGTTCAATAGCTCAACAAATGGTATTTGGACGTTTACTGGGTGGTGAAACATAGGGACATGTATTGATGAACAAGACGTGGTCCATGTCTTCAGGGGGCACTCGGTGTGGCAGAGGCTGACCCAGACAAAGCTAATCATTCTGTAAGGTGGTGATAAGTAGGGGAGGAGGGCGGGGTAGGGAAAGAAAAGAGGTTAGAGGAAGAAATGACTGGTTCCATCTGAAGAGGGTGGGGCAGACTTCCTGGAGGAGCTGGCTGTTCCCTGTGCCCTGGAAGGTGAACGGTGTTTATAGCTGGCTGAAAAGGCAAGGGTAGCTGAAGGCAGAACTAAAAATATCGGCAAGGGGGTATAAATGGCCAAGGCATGATTCTGGATGTATGGATTACAACATCCTGTAGTGAGATGGAAATATGAGGGGACTGGAGATCAAGTTGGGGAATCCTCAGCAGGTGTTGAAGCCATAGAGTGCAGATGAGCTCCAGGGGAAAGCATATGGACCAGAAGGGAAGAAGGTGAGATCCAAACCCTGGGTGGAGCAGGGGTGATGGCTGAAGCAGGACTGGTGAGTTCACCAATGGTTAGAGAAGAAAGAGTTACGAGGACAAATCTCTGGAGAATGCCAAGGATTAAAGGACGAATGGAGAAAAAGGAACCAGCAGAGTGGTCAGAGAAATAAGGAAGTAGAATCTGGAGTCTCAACTCCTAGAAACCAAGGGAAGTAAGACTCACCTTTGAGAGGGCTTCCCCAGCTCCCTCTTTACAACACGCATCCTGCAGGCTGCTGCTTATTCAATGTCTATCCACCTCACTAGACGGAAAGGTCCCTGAGCACAAGAAGTGTTTTTCACTTGTTTACTGCAATTACCACCTACACTTAGACCAGGTCTTGTCACCCAGTAGAATGACTGTGTGGATGAATGAATAAGTATTTTCAAATTATGCAGAGTTGAAAAGGCTAAAAGCTGTAAATAAGGCCTTGGATTTGGCAACTGGACACAAAGGTGACATTTAAGAGCAGTTTTATGAACAGGGATAGCAATAATACCTATGTCATGTGGTAGTTATGAGAATTAATGAGCTGGTACGTGTAAATACTGAGCCAGTGCCTGGATGTAGTTAAAACTCAATAAATATTAGATGATGATGATTAATCCCTCAGCCTTCACTTTCAGAAGCTGTTCTGGTGAACTAATTCTTGGTAGTCATGTTGTGTCTAAAAGATTGCTTTACTACCTTTCCAATATATTCTAGGGGCATATTGCTTTAAAAACTGTAACTACAAAGTGCTATTTTATTAAATGACTATAACAGAGCCCAGTGAAATGGGATTTTGCTGCCAAATCTACCTGTGGCTTGGGAGCCTGATAGGCTCCCAAAGGACCAGAAGATGGACTGGAATCTCCTTTTCTATTAAGGAGGCCCATAGAACCAATACAGCTGTAGCCTTAGAAACAGGACTCTGTTCCTAAATCTGTCACTGGATTGGTCAGCAAATCCAAAGCAGGAAGACTGAGAAGTGCGGTGCTCCCAAAGACTGGCTCTGTCATAAGGTTTGGGTAAAGAAGATAAGGCTGCGGATGGAAGAGGTCTTTCAACGTGTGGAACTTGGGACTGAAGTGTGGGTTCCCATTCCGCATGTGCCGCTAACTCTCCGGACTTGACCAAGTCACTTAGCCTATGTGTGTATGATGAGATCCCTGCATGAGCCTTGAGGCCTCTGTAGTAGGTTGTTGACAGAGATGGCCACAGTTTCTTGCATCCCTATATGTTTTTCTCCTTTGCAATGTAATCATTCCCCTAACAGGAGATAGCATCTTTTCCCCTTCCCTTGAATCCGGGCTAGCCCTGTGACTTTCTTTCGTTCATAAAATGGAGAACAAGTGACATTATGTTTGAGTCTAAACAGTAAGAGGCCTTACGGCTTCTGCTACCAACCTCTTGATAAGATGCTGCAGCCACGTGAACAAGCCCAGGCTAGCCTCCTTGAGGATGAGACCACGTGGAGAGAAAGGCTCAGCCAGAAGCCAACACCAACCAGAAGACACTGAGTGAAGCTATGTTGGACCATCCTTCCCCAGTTAAGTCACCAGATGAACACGGTCAGGTGAGCAAGCCCCTGCAAGAGCCCGGCGGAACCGCTCCGCTGAGCCCAGCCAAAATCACTGACCCACAGAACCGTGAACAAATAAAATGGCTATTGCTTTCATCAACTAAGTGGTGCTTTGTTACACAAGACTAGATAGCTGATACAGCCCCTTTTATAGCTGATGTTCTAGAAACTGACTTTATTGCTCTGAAAAAGGAATCAGGCCGTATGACTTTAGTTGTATGTTAGGGTCTGCTGCCCACAACTCAAACAAAGGTTAGGTGACTATTTTATTTCCTCCCCTGCGCCCCACCCCCTTAACCCTGAGGGTTTTCTCCATGTGGCACTGTTGCACGTGGACCCACTAGAGCTGAAACCCTTTGCCGCTTTCCCACCCTGTTAGGACTTGGCATGGAGGCACTGAGCAAGACAGGAAGTGGCTCGGTGACTCAGTGGTCCTTCCTTCTGAGTCACTGAACTGTCAGTTCCCCCTCTCTGTGGTTCCACTCGTTCACTCAGTCAATACCTTGTGAGCAGCTGCCCTGTGCCAGGCCCTGTCCGGGAAGCAAGCCCTGGGAAGGGCTGAGTATGTCTGAGTGGGCGTGCAGCAGGGGCCTCCCACACATCCCTGCCTTCTTGGCCGCTTTCCTGTAGCATCTCATGCAAATGCTTTTCTGGGCTTCCACAGAAGTGGCCCTCTCCTCAAGGCACAGAGCTGGGGAAATTTTAAGGCCAGTTAGTTCAACCTTTCCTTTACTATACATATGAGGAAACTAAGGCGTGAGGAGTTGAGGGTTGAGGTTACTTGTGATTAAATTAGGCCTAGTATTTAGACGTTTTAGCTTAAAATCCAGAACTCTTTCTATTACATTGAAAGGCCCCCTTTAGGCCCACACTCTCCTTCCTTCCAGTTCCTGACTTTCCCACTAGTCCTCCTCCGCTTTGTGCTTCAGGCATAAAATTAGTTTCTTCTTCTGGCTCAAGGTTCAGACATTATCTGAGAAATCTTTCCTCAAATAAATTGTAGCCATCGATGATAATGATAATCGTTAAAACAGCAACATAAATTCAAAAAATACTTATTGAGCACCTGTTAAGTGCCAGGCATTGCCTCTGTTTTGGGGATATAGTGGACAAAACAAGGAATCTACCTCTGGGGAATTCATATTCTTGAGGGAGGTAGGGCAGACAATACACAAGGAAGCAAATAAGAGAATTTGGGGCCGATGTTACAAAAACTAAACAGGAATATGTGATAGAAGTGACTGGGCTGAGGGGTGTATGGCCACAAAAGGCCTCTTTGACCTTTGAGCTGAAATCTGATTGGTGAAGAACCAGTAATTCTTCAGGAAATGAAAAGAGCAAAGGCCCTGAGGCAAACTCATCTTTTTGAGAAAGCAGAGGGGAGGCTTGTGGTCTCCTGGTGGGAGTGATGAGGGGAAAGTGGTGATCTTGTCTTCCCAGATCATGCAGGATCTTTGTAGGCTGCCATATGTGGAGCCAGGAGCCTACACATCTGGGTGGGCACATGGGAGTGTTCTAAGTGATATGACACAATTTATATTTTTAAGATCAATCAAAATATCATTCTGACTGCTTGGATGGAGAATGGACATTGAAGTTCAAGAGTGAAACTGGGAGAGAGGGGGTGTGTGGAATGCTTACCATGTGTGGGTCACCTTCTATATCTTAGCTCTAATCCTCCCAATGCTCCAAAGTAGATCTTATTATGCCCATTCGGTAGAAGAGAAAATGGAGACTGCAAGGGATAAAGGCACTTTCTCAAATTTGACCAAATTTGATCCCATGGGAGCCCTTTCCATGTAGCACATGGCCTTACTAAGCTGGTCAACCTGCTCCTGTGCAAATAAATTTCTCTGATTATCATTGTATTTTGAAGTGTGAAATTTTAGAGCTAGAGGCTGTAGATTGGAAGTCCCTTGAAGGCAGGAATCATATCTTACTCATCTTGCCATTTAGTTGTGACACACCCTGGTACATGGGAAGCACTAATATATATTTGATGAATGAATGAATGGGTTCCAGTCATGAGAGGTTTCCTGAACCAGCCCCACTTCAGGCCCACCATTTTCAAGATGGGAGGCTGTCTTCCCCAAAATCACAAGACAGGGCTGGGAAGAAAGCCTAGGCTGTTGAATCCATGGGTCCCTCCACCAAACCACCAAAACTGCTTCCAGTTTATCTGTTTAGGACAGATTTCTTGGTTTAACCTACCATTTTAGCATGGCAAGTCCTCAAGGTCAGGTATGGTGCCTATTTTTTTTGTACCGTGTCATATTGGGAGTGTGTGGTACCTACAGGGAGGTTGAACCTGAGGCTTGGCAGTAAGTTTTCTCTTGGAAAATTAAACTAAACAAATTAAATCTACATGGGATGGGAAGAAAACAGATATCTTCATGGTCTCCTGGAACAGCTATTTGACTGAAGTTTAATGTCTGAAGAAAGCACATGGAGCACAAAGATGGGGCACTGGGGTGGCTCAGTTGGTTGAGCATCCAACTGTTGGTTTCAGCTCAGGTCATGATCTCATGGTTTGCACTGTGAGTGCAGAGCTTGCTTGGGGTTCTCTCTCTCTCCCTCTCTCTCTGACCCTTTCCCACTTATGTGTCCATGCATGCACTGACACGTGCTGTCTCTCTCTCTCTCTCTCTCTCTCTCTCTTAAATAAATAAATAAATAAATAAACTTAGAAATAAGAATGGAGAACAAAGAGAAAGGCCATCTTTGGCTTTACTGTCTAACAGAATGTAGAGTTGGGGACAATGTATTTGGGGAATGAGCATTTTCTGGTTTCCAGAGAGTACCCTCTATGATAAGATATTCGTTTCATGGTACTTTAATTATCGACCACCAAGCAACAAATTCTCAAATGTTAACTGGGCTTTCTCGTTACCTAGGAGGATCCTCTGGGCAGGAGAGGTAAGCATATCAGCCACTCTGAGAAAGGAATGTTCTCTCTTATAAGTGAATTCACTTGCAAATGTTCCAAGAAAATTGTGTCACCAAATTTTGGGGGTGGGCCTCTCACAGTTGAGAAAGGCATAGACCATGACCATTTTTTGAGGTTCTCAGTATATTGCAAACTGAACAAATGCTAAAAGACAGTTATAAAACTTGTGGTGTATTTTCATTGTTTGCCTTGAACCAACTGTGGCTTTTTACATAGAAAACACAATATACTATTACTGTGCTAGCAGCATATAAATTATGGACCCACAAAAATATTAGTGCACTTTAAGCAGGGTATTTGGAGAACAGGATGGAAATTTAAAGATGTGCAATGAATGCCTTGTATGGAGTCTGTCAGGCTATCTCTGTAACTGCATAAATAAGATCATTCGGTGATAATATCAGAGCTAAATATGAGGCCTTGTGTGGTGAGGACCAAGACCAAAGGACCACGTGCAGAAGTTTAGGCCCACTTTCTAAACCAAGAAATCTGTCCTAAACAGATAAACAGGAAGCAGCAGCGTGGTTTGGTGGAGGCTCACGCCATCCAAAGTGATGCCATCCATAGACCACTAGCTAAATCAGCCTTTACCTGGCAACCCCCTGACCATGTCATGTGCCACCCCCTTAAAATATCACATTCCCCCCCATGGTAAGTATAGCAGCCTGCTGTGTACACAGGTGAAGTGCTCCTCAAGAAACTTGTTGACTGACCAGCTGATAAGTCAAGCCAGGGATAAACCAAGCTAGGACGCTCAAAAGTACCCTTTAAATATTGCATTTGGGGAAGATACCTTCTTGGCAGAGGTGGGAAAGCGCTTGGTGTGATAGTTGATGATGTGAGAGCATGAAGGGATGTTTAGCAGGACGCCGGCTCATACGCACACAGCCATGTACTCTCCCTTGGCATGATAGCCAATTCTCTTTGTTGCTCTCTCTGGCTTCTGTGATCCTGTCTTCCCATGCTCTGTCCCACCTCTCAGTTTTCAGCTTCCCAATCTGTGTGTCTCATACCATTCATGGGTCATAAAATCAGATCGGTGGGCTTTAACCAACATCTTCTAAACAAATAGGATAGAAAATGTCATAAGGTATCATAGGGTAAATGTTAAAAAAGAAGTTAAGAAGAAAAACTGTTTTCTGAAACCTGTTTCAAGTCCATGTACATGTGCATTGGGTTTAGACGTAAACTTAATTTCCTGCTGCTCTAGGTAACAGACTGAATGCCCCACCTTCCGCTGAGCAGATTCTGGGCACCGGCTTCCTAAGTCAGAATTGCTTTGAATTACTGAGATAGGTGAGCTAACACAGAGAACCATCCAGGACCTTCATAGCATGTCAGAGTCTTAGACACTTTCCGGTCCAATGCCCTTGGCTCACCGTTTTCCAGGTGCAGAGACTGAAACTAAGAAATGCAGGAAGACTTGTTAGTGGTAGGACCTGACCTGCCAGTGGTTTCCCCACCTCTCCTTCTTGGCCTTTTTTTCTTTAGGTCCCGTGGTCCTCTGTTGTAACACGGCAAAGATTAGTGGAAAGGATTTATATTTTGGTCAGAAAACCTGGATTTTAATTGCAGTCTGTCGTTTACTATGTGACCTTGAACTCATTAATCACTTAATATCTCTACTCCTCAGGTTGTATCAAATATAAAACAGGATTCATGCTATTAGGGCCGACTGAGTTCATCTTCTCAATGGCACTTTTTGGACTGAGGCATTATATACATTTTCTAATAATAATTTTTCCTCCTTGAGTATCCATGGTATTTATTCAACAAATATACATTGCTATGGAGATGAAGGAGGCTGAATGTAATATTATCAAGTCTCACCCCTTTGTAAGAGTTTTTACTGACATTTTCCAGGGAGAAGATGCTACTCCCCTTCATTTCACCCTAGCGTCTGTCCTTAGAGCGCTCACAGAGCCCTACAGAAGTTAGTTTAAAGCTAATTCAATAGCACAACATCACCCAGCTTCCCTTACCTACAAACCACGGTGCCTGGTTCCTGACAGCAGCCTGCAGAATAGTGTTTTTCTTCTCTTCCATCTCTGGGTTACTTCATAGCCTCATCAACTTGTGGGTACACGTGAGGCCCTGTGACCAGGGATGCCTCATTTGTGACATTGTCTAACCTCTGCCTGCTCCTGTGGGAACTCAATACTGTGCCCCTCTCCCCTGCAAACACAGTATTCTCGAGTTATTGCTTGGAATTCCAAGAGCGGTGTCTAGCATGAGCTGGCTGGGTAGACCCCCAGCCCAATAAATAACACCTCTCTTTCCTGTCCCATCTCAGAACCAACTGACAGAGGCACAGGAGCCAGATGGATGGAGGTCCAAATGATAGTCTTACTACAAAAGCTAAAGTGAAGGATGAACCTTCCATCGATGAGCACAGTTGGCTAGATGTAGTTTCATTCCCAGATTAAACTTACCTACCTGCGCCAAGCTGGAAAACTGGAAGCATCCCCCGGCGTGGAGAACAGAGACTGTATCTTCTCCAGACAAGCTGGATCCAAAGAGGAAGAAGGAAGGAGCTGGGCCAAACATTGAAGTTTCTTCTCCTACACTTGCCAGTCAGAGACCTTCTCTCTCTCTTTCCTACTAGAAATTCTCCCAGACAGAAACATGAGGGAATAAAGGTGTCCCCCTATGTCTTAGGGGCATGAGTTGTCTGACTTCCTTGTTTGGGGGCTTCCTCTTGATTGCAAGGAGTATGAGGTTCAGGGCCAATGTGGGGAAAACGCCCTCTCCCCATCTGTGTGCTGGGCCCCAAGGGGAAGAAGTACTTGGTTTCAGAATATCCTGAAATTCCAGGTGAAACAACTTCATTTATTCTGATTTTGTGTCGAATCTCTCACTTGGCTCCAGCCTCCCCAGACAAAGCCTATCAACCCATGCAAATAGACCCTTGAGAAGGGATTGAATCATTGTGGTTGGCCCTGGAGTTTTACTTGCTCTGAAGACTCCTACTCTACTATTATCTCTGGCAAGCCTAGTTGTGGCCCCTGGCCTTCCTTTCCTGCTCTCAAATTACTATTCTCTTTTGAATTTCAGGAATTTTTAAAAGGTGATAATCAACCTCCAGTCCCTTAGCTTTTTCTACCATTAAGGAGTTAGTTTTGAAACCCCCTAAATAGCCGCTTACCCATCTTTGCCATTAATGCACAGCATGACGTCCTACCCACCCACCAGGTATCCCCTGGGCTTCCTGTCTGATGCTGCCTGGAAAAGAAGGATTGCAGTTTCCTACAAAGTCGTATGCAACCCGTAGGGTCAAAACAAGAGATTGAAATACCCTTTTTCTCGATCTACACATTTAAAATCCAAAGCAGTTGTTTATACCGGAACTCTGGGCATCACTGAAAGAGAAAAGGCCCAAGACCATTTGCATCTTTCTGGACGCCACATCTCTACAATGAAGGAAGTGATTTTGACCAGCAGCTCAGCACAGTGTCTCCGCTTCACTGATCCTGGAAATTACAGCAGTGACTCACAGTTTGTGGAGTTGTGACACCCTAACACTGTATTTTATTCTCCCTTCCCCTCTACTGATGCAACGTAAACTTGGGGTGGATATGGAGGTTGCAGTGTTAATGAATTTCAATGAGTTTTGAAATTAAAAGATCTGAGGCTGGGAATCAGTTTTAATGCCCTGTGAGAGTCATCAGTTGTCTTCCTCCCGGTGATTGTTCACATCTCAGTCAGTACTCAGTCAGTACTGTACTGTCAGTACAGTACAACTCAGTCACTCACAATCTTTTGTGGTATATCATTCCTTGTATTAACAATACGAACAATCCAACCAAAAAAGTATTATTGATGAATTGATTGATTTCACAGCAACAAATTAGCATTTTGGGGCAGGCATTGGTGATACAGAGATGGAATGGGGGGGGTGCAGAGTAACAAGTCATATAAATAATGCTAAGTCATAGCACTATGCTCTGGGGGTTCAGGAGAAATGGCCTTGTACTTCATCTGGTGGATCTTGGAAGACTTCTCAGAGGAAATGGGGTCTGAGCTGGCTCCAAAGGATGAAGAAGACATTTATAAAGGTTTCATGAGGAAAGAGGTTGTCTGGGTGGAGAAACACAGATTCCTAGGCTCAACCTCAGACTCTCAGGGCTGAGGCCCTGGTACATTGGTTCTGATGTGTAACCAGGGCTGGGAATCATCAGGAACAAAGGTGTAGATCTGGTCAGAGACAAGAGAAGGGCCTGAAAGGCTGTCTCAGATGCTGGGACCATATTTTCCACCTTGTCAGAAGACCAAATAAGAGGAATTAAATGAAGCACAGCAACTTGGTTTCCTCTGAATATGAAGTTCCTGGATGTGAAGTGTGTTAAAGGCACTAAGATTTTTACCCAGTGTGCCAAGGAAGGGCTTTCTCTGGAACATGGAAGAAAATGCAGTTAAAACAAAACCAAAAACCAAAACAGCAGAATCTCATTTGTTTCAGATGCCCTATGCCAGGGGTTGACAAACTCTTCTGGTAAGGAGTCAGAAAGTAAATATTTTCAGCTGGGTAGACCACACAGTCTCTGTCACAACTATTCAACTATGCCATTGCAGTGCAAAAGCAGCATTAAACAACACGTGAGTGAATGAGCATGGCTATGTTCCAATAAAACTCTGTTTATAGACACTGAAATGTGAATTTCATATAATTTTACATGCTATAACATATTATTCTTCCTTTGATTTGTTTTCAACAGTTTAAAAAGGTAAATTCTTATTATTCATGATAGCCAAGTGGTGGAAGCAACCAAATATCAATCAACAGATGCATGGTTTTTTACAAAAAAAAGTGGTATCAACATGCAATGGAATACTATTCAGCCTTGAAAAGGAAAGAAGTCCTGTCACATGATACAAATGCCTGAATATTGAGGACATTGTGCCATGTGAAATCAGCCAGTCATGAAGAAATAGACACTGTATGACTCCATTTACATGAGATATCTAAAGTAGTCAAATTCCTAGAAAAGTAGAATGATGGTTGCCAGGGGATGGGGTAAGGGAGAGTGGGAAGCTGTGTTCAATCGATCTACGGCTTCAGTTTTGCAAGATGAAAAAGTTTTAGAAATTGGTTGCATAACAACAGGAACACACTGAATTGCACTGTGTACTTGAAAGAAGTGATCAATTTTTTACAATATATGTTGAGGGTACAGCTAGCAGAATTTGTGGGTAGGTCAGACAGGTATTCTAAAGGAAAGAAAGAGGAGAATCATGAATAGGCACCAGGTTTTTGGCTGGGATATAGGGATGAATAGAAGTGCCACTTACTAAGATGAGAAAGTCTATAAGAGGAGCGGTTTGGGGGAGGTTTGAGATGATTTTAGGACATATTACATTAAAAATGCTTATCAGAGATCCATTTGGTAATGTAAAATACGCATGGGATTTACAAGTATGGAATTAATGGGAGGGGTCCAAGCATAAGTTATAAATTTGAGAGAGAACAATGAGTAGAATGTGCTTAAAATCATAAGACTGGATGAACTTACCAAGGGAGAGAGTATGAGACAGAGAAAAGAAAATCCATTATTGCTTCCAAAAGTTCTCCGCCATGGAGGAATCAGGGAAATGGCAAGGAGAACACAAAAAACACTGAGAAGCAGTGGTCAGAGAGAATGAAAACCAGGTATGTGTACATTTATAAATGGTACGCGGAGAAATTTCCAGGTTGCTGATGGGTCAAGGAAGATGAGGACTGAAAACTGACTATTGGCTTAACGACACTGAGGTCACTGAGGCATTGATAGAGTAGTGGGTTCAGGAGAGAATTAGAAGGGAGAACATAGTGACCGCATGCATAAACCACCCTTTCAAAGATGAGAACTAAAAATAGAGGCGTATCATGAGAGGGAATGTGGTCAAGGTGTTGTGTATTTTTTTTTTAAGATTGGAAAAATTACAACATGCTGGCATGCTGTTGGGAATAGTCCAGTACAGAGTAGAAACTGACAATGTGGAAGTGATTAAAGAGTAGCTGGGGCAATGAGTTTGAGTAGATGGAGGCAATCTGATGGAGTAGACAAATGAAGGGCCAGCCCTAAGTAGGAACATGGAAAGTGAATCCAAGGGAAGGTAGCATATATGGCTACAAAAGCAGGTAGACAGGTAGGGAGATCATGTGGGATTTCTCTTCTGATTGTTTTGATTTTTTTTTTTTCCAGTGAAATGGGATTGCAAGGTCATCAACAGGGAGTAGGATGGGATAGGAAGTTTTGGAGTTTTGAAGGAGTGTAGGAAGAATTAAATAAGTGTGAGAATGCAAGAGTGACTGAATAAAAACTTGTAGCATTGAATAATTCTTGGATATATTATATTAATGTGAAAACATTCATCATTGTTTCCTACTAGCTCCTCCTTACCAGGCTTTCCCTGTAGGAGCATTACAATTCCCACATCGTTGATGTTAAGCTTGGCCAGATGACTTTCTTTGACCAATGAAATATTAGTGGAAGTGGCATGTACCATTTCAGAAGAGAAAAAAAAATGGCACATTTTATGTTGTTTTTTTTTTTTACCACAATTAAAAACTCTTTTTTTTTTTTTTTAATTTTTTTTTTTCAACGTTTATTTATTTTTGGGACAGAGAGAGACAGAGCATGAACGGGGGAGGGGCAGAGAGAGAGGGAGACACAGAATCGGAAACAGGCTCCAGGCTCTGAGCCATCAGCCCAGAGCCTGACGCGGGGCTCGAACTCATGGACCGCGAGATCGTGACCTGGCTGAAGTCGGACGCTTAACCGACTGCGCCACCCAGGCGCCCCCACAATTAAAAACTCTTAAAAGAAGTCAATTCTTCTTCACTTGAAAGGCATACAGAAACAGGCAGCAGGCCCTGTTGGCTGTCATTTGCCAAACTCTTGCCAATGGGTGGCCAGTCCAAGGGCAAAAAAGATGGTCTGAATCAATGCTTCTCAAATGTCCCCATTGAAAGACCTCTAACAACACAAAAGGAGGAAAGCAGACTCCCACAGGGGTCTGCCTACAAGTCTATAAAATTCTTTTAAGTACTCTTTCAAATGAAGTTCATGAATGTCTTTGAATCCTAGTCTATAATACATGTTGTTTTAATGTAAAATTGGCATTCACTGTAAAAATCAGTAAAAACTGACGCTCACGCAGGCTCAAAGACGGTGAGTGACTTAGTCAAGTCCCATAGCTAGGACAAGTCAGGTATGGGACTGGATCCCCAAATTCCTGATTCCAAATGTATACTTTCCACCCAAATAGGCTGCCTTTCCATCAGGCTTTGGTTCTCCATTCCCAGCCCCTAAATATCCCTCCATTATAGACGCAGTCTTCAAAGTAGTGATGGCAACCCACTTTTGAGTCTCTTCCAAAATTTATTAATTCATGTTTAATACCATCAATTCATAAGTTTTATATATGATTTTTTCTGCTACATTCTAGAATATTTTAGTTGATATATTCTAAAACTCATTTTCATCTCTTGCCCTATCTAATTATGCTTCCTCATCCATCTGTATTTTTTTTTTTTACTTTTCATAGCATCCCATTCTGTTATACATTGTGAAATGTTAAATTATGAAGGACCTGACAGATTTGCTATTTTTGTATATCCAGCATCCATTTTTTTCTTGTGGTAGATTGTATTACTTGTTTAGAATTCTCCCTTCCCTCCTTGTCCTTCCCCTGGTCCCACTGACTTTAGACTTAGCCATATGACTTGCTTTCCCCAATGGATTGTGAGTGAAAGTGAGGGTGTGAGAGTCCTAAGCAGAGGTTTTAAGAGACCTCATGTGTCTCTACTCATCTCTCTTGACCTCCTGGCTTCCTAGGGAACCATATATCTCAAGTCGAACATATTCCTTCAGCCTAGGTCCCAAAAGGAAAAGATAGGTGAAGCAGACCAGAACCCAGCTAACCAGACCCAACTCACTGAGGGTTGGAGTTTTTTTGTTACACTGTATTATCCCAGAAAAAGCTGACTAATACATCCCTTCTTTTGGAATGAGGGTTTTTATTTTCTTCTGGAAACCCAGCCCTCCTCCACTTTTTATCCATAAGGTTTAGTTGGGCTGACCCTCCTCCATCCAGCCTCAGCACCCTCCAACACATTATGCTGACTAACTCCCATCTCTGTTGAGATATCAGCTCTTCTCATCAAAGCTGAGAGAGACTAACACTTTCTTGGCCAGCAGAAATTAATGATTCTGGGCCTCGTTACCTGCTCAAAAGGGGTCCCAAAGAAATTACAGAAATCTTACTCATAACCCATCTAGTCTTAACTCCTGTTTGTTTTGCAAGAAAAGCATTGAAAGAAGAGTGTGGATCATACAACACTAAATGCCACACTTCTTGGCTACTTTTTGATAGTGGGCAGGAAGCATGGAAAACAAATAGCAGTTGTTTTGGACTTAAAGTTTGTATCTCCCAAAAATTAACATCGAGGCCCTAACCCCCAGTGTATTAGGTGGTATTAGGAGGTGGGGGCTTTGGGAAGTAATTTGCTTGAGATGAAGTCATGAGGGTGGAGCTCCCTCATTAGTGTCCTCATGAAAAGAGACACCAGAGAGTTTCCCTCCTCTGTCTCTCCCCACACGTGTCTACTGAGAAAAGGCTATATGGGGTCCGTGCTCGGCAGAGCGTTCTCACCAAGAACCACATCTGCTGGCACCTTGATCTTGGACTTCCCACCCACCAGAATGATGAGAAATAAATATCCATCACTTAAGTCACCCAGTCTATGGTATTTGTGATAGCAGTCCAAGTAACAGCAGTTTTCCCTTAGAATACTAAGGACAGAACCTGGAAACACATAAAAGTAAAAGTTATTCCCTGTGCCTTGAGGAAGAGCAGAGTCAGCTCTGAATTACTCATTCATATGGAGAGCTGGGAGTAGTGGTGTGGAGAATCTAAAACACCAGAAAAACTTCAGAGGTCTTCATTTGGCCTGAGAAACCCTAGGGCTGTCCATGTTTCATGTGTACTTGAAACAGGGATGCATTTCTTCGGAACAATCAAACTGCCTGATGAAAGCATGTACACCTTTTCTCTCATACATACTAGGATTCTCCAAAGATTTACTGTGAAAAAAAAATACAATAAAAATCATGAAAGCTACTGGCTTCGAATATACTTATGTTTGGCTTTGGCTTATACTTTTTAAAATAAAGCGATGTGGTGTTCTCAATTGTGTGTGAGTGATTTTTTTCCTCCCTGAGAAGTATGATAAAATAAGTTTACATTCTCCCAGTCCACAGATTGCTGGATCACACGGGGACATGGAGTGAACTCTCCTGAGTGACAAGAGAAGCCAACTAAGGATTATAATAATCCCTAAGGTGGAAAATTAGCTGTAGAAAATCAGGGGCTGATAAACAGCTCTCCTCCCCATTCCTTCTCCTGCTTTTGTGCCCTCTTAGCTTGCCCTATCCTCACGTTTTCCCACCCTTCTCAGAGACCTGGTGGGCCATGTCTCACCTCTCTGAACTATCCATACCAGCCAGGAAGCAAACGCTTTGGAATGGACTCAGGTGCTCTGACAGGCACTTAGGGGTTGAGAGCTGGTACCCACTTGAGTAAAATACAATGCCTGCCCTTTAGAAGCCCATAGTTAGTAGACAGAAGTGAGAGATTCACAAACAAATAGTCTTTAGAAAAGACTGCAAAAATAAGAAACCAAGTGGAGGAACTCTTAGTGTGTGTTCCTTTTGAGAGGACTCACGCCCTGTCCCTAGGGAATCTGACTTGATTGGTTTTGGTTGTGTATAGAGACCAGTAGTTTTTCAAAATACTCCCCAGGTGATTCTCACAGGAAGCTGGGCTGAGAACGGCCCCAGATCTACTGAATCAGGAATTCTGGCAGGTGAGACCCAGGTGGCCCGTAGTCTATCAGCCCCAGCCCCCCATGGGATGCTGGTACACACTCAAGTTTGAGAACCATCCGGCTGTCCTGCTAAGGGGTGGAGGCACAGAAATGGAGGGCTTCTGGAAGGTGAGCAGTTGGGGTGGAGCACAGTGCTGGGGGTGAGGGCCCCTTTCACAGACCCCCTCCTCCTAAGAGCAGTCTCAGGGCAATGGACAAATTCTCCAGTGACAGCCTGGCCTGAGTCCTCTGGGTGGGCGGTCCTTGAGAGATCTTGTGGCCTATAGTCCTGTCTGGCGACCACAGAGCCTCCTTCTGAAGCCTCAGTCACTCGGGCCCCCTTGGTGGCTGCTCCTTTCCCTCCGGAGCTCCTTTGCAGGGCAGGGAAGGTTGGGCCTGTGGTAGGCCATAGTAAACGGCCAGAAAGGTCTCTTCCTGACAAATCCTGGCTTCCAATTTATGGCTCCTTATTCTTTTCCCCAAAGTGGGCCCCCTACTCTGAGCTCTGGCTTTTTTTTTCTTTTTTTTTTTTTAAACTCTAGACAGAAACTGTGTCCATCCCTAGACAGAAACCGTGCCTCCTTTTCTGGACATCAAAACATCTAAGCAATCACGTCCCCACCCACGATAAAAGCAGCCCTTTGCCCAAAGCCACCCAACTCTGCACCCCACTCCCCGTGCCCCACTGCCCCACAACTCAGCCATCCCAGCTAACAGAAAACAGCCAAGTCTAGAGGCCTCCTCGCTTTGGGCCTTCCAGCCCAGGCCAACTGGGCAAGACACGACCCCACTGCAGTGCTCAGCGCAGAGAGCCCCCCCCCTCCCCCCCCGCCTCCCGGCTCAGGGGAAAGGAGGGATCCCCGGGTCCACCGCAGCCGGGGGTCCCCACCCGCGCGCCGGGGGGCCGCTTCTCTGGGTTTCTGGCCAAGCAGTCCCCGGCCTTGGGGAGGGGCTGCGGCCGCCCGGAGTCACAGAGGGTCCGGAGGCTCCTCCCCTGGGGTGGCCGAGCAGGAAGCGGGGCGCGCGGCGGGCGGGGGCGCGGCGCGGTGCGGGGCGAGCGCGCGGGGCGCAGGCGGCGGAGTATGCGCGGGCCTCGGCGGCCAGCCCCGGCGCACAGCCGCGGCCGGGGCGCGCGGCGCGGGGCGGAAAAGCCTGTTTACACAGACTGCACACCGCCTGGGGAATAATGCAGTAAAGGAAGTGAGCCGGCTCGGCCTGACTGCTCCAACTTCCTGCTCTCACACACACACCAGAGGAAAAAAAAAAAAAAAAAAAGAGGAGCGAGAGAAAGAAAAAAAAAAGGGGGAAAAATCAGGATCTCATTACAAGAGCAACAGACCGTCTGCAGACGCCTGTCAGCATGGAAAGTCGGGGGCTTTCGCCCGGTTCCTCCTAGAAATTCCCCCGAAGAAGGATCTTGAAAGCTCCCCCACATCTGGGTAGGTAGCAGGGGTTTCTGCCTGTTGCTCGGACAGTTGCAAAGTTTCGTCGGGGGTGCTTTTTCTTTCTTTTCTTTGGCTTGGTGGGGGTGGGGCTGGTGGGCGCCGCGGGGTGGGCTGCGGGCCTGGGAAGGGGGCGCCGAGGGGGATGCTCCTGCGCCCGCGCCGCCCGCCCGGCGGGAGCTCCGCGCCGCGTCCGACCCCGCGCCGGCGGCACCCTGCCCTGGGGCTGCGCTGCAGCTCGGAGGAGGGGGCGCGCGGGGTGGGGGGAGGAGGGGACGTGGAGACTTGGGGTCCCTGGGAGGAACGGCGGCGGGACGGGCTGCGTGCCTGGAGGCTGGACCACCGCCGACCTTCCAGCCGGGGCTGGCATTCCCCTGGGGTGGCAGTGGGCACCGACGCTCCGATTCGGGGAGAGGACAGGGGTGGAGGGGGAAGCGGAGGGCGTGGGGAGCGAAGGCGTGGGGCTGGGGGTCGCTTCCATTCTCGTTCGGCAGGTGACCCCCGTCCGGGTCACCGCCCCAGGCGCACGCCCAGGTGGACCTTTAAAAGCCAGTGGAGTCTTTACTGGACACGGTTTGGGCAGAGGTTCGGGGCAGGAGACGGTCTTGGAGCCCCCAGCTCTTTAGGAAGGGGCTCTTCAGCTTGCAACTGAATGTTGGCCTGTAATGCTACTGTAACTTTCGGGAGGAGGAATTAAAATTTTGGAGAGTTAAAGAAAAATAAGAGGTCTCGGTTTTGTTATATTTTCTGAACCGAACCTTCGTGAGGACAAGCTGCATTTAGGTGGCGGGTGGGGGTGGGAGTAAGAAATGTTATTTCAGAAACTGCAAAAGGGGCTTTTTAGAAAAAAAAAAAACGAGTGTCGGGAGAGTTTCTGGCTTGTCTGGAAACGGCAAGACTAATTGCCATGCGCTTCCGCTTTGAAACTGGCAGCAGACAGCATCTTGAAAATGACTCACTAGAGGAGCTCACAAAGAAACTGGTTTGCTCCTTCTCAGGTTTATGTATTTGTGCCTTTTACAGTTTCCTTTGTAGTGTTCGAGGGGTCCCCCGCCCCTTCCCCGCCGGCCCCCTCCTACCCTCCCGCTTTTGGAAGCCCCTGGCCGGTCTTTAACTACCCCCAGCACCCCAGCCCGACGGGGGCTGGGGGAGGCTGAGTTGTTTTTGGAAGTTGGCTGGGGAGAGGGTTAAAGGGATTCTGCTGCTGCAGGGGGAAAAAGTTCCCTGAATTTTCCACTGGCTGCTGCAGGAAGAGAGAGCCCCTTTAGTCATTGCTAAGTAATGTCTGCACACACACCAACTAATCTCATTAGGAGTTTCCGCTGCTCGGCACAGGAGGGGTTTTGTGCAGCCACTGTCAGCCCGGGGAGCCCTGTGCTGCAGAGGGAGACAAGTTACGGCTTTATTTACTTAGAGGTGCAGCTGGCCAACAACCTTTTCAGGGCACTATCTTGAAACTTTGAAGTCACTTTGGCCATTTTGGATTTCAGACTTACAGGTTTTTCTTTCCCAGTTGTGTGTAGGGTGTGTGTGTGTGTGTGTGTGTGTGTGTGTGTGTGTGTGTGTAAAATTTCTATTGCCCAAGCAGCTTAAACACACCCATCCTCTCTCTTCTGTGCTTATGTCTTTGTTGGAGGGGGTGTGGAAAGTGGGGAGCCAGAGGAGATGAGAAACTAAGCATGTTCCAGGCATATATTAATGAACTCAAATCGATTTCTGAGCCTTATTGCTTTATTGCCAAACAAAATACCCTCTGATCTCTCTCCCTTTTTCTCTGTCTGTGACACATTTATTTGGGATAGGTCAGTTATGGGTTTCAATTTATGGGGATTATAAAATTACAAATTGTGTTAGGAGGGCATGTGGGTCAGACAGTTAAGAAGACTGTCCATAAGTGTTTTTAGAGTTTCCAGTAATGATCCTGCCTGCAAAACCCCCTGATGGTCTTTCTGTGCCAAATATAGCAAAATAGCAAAGGCCTTCTGGCCTTTTTTTTTTTTCCTTTTTAAACCTTTAAATGTTGGAAATGTGTAGAGTTGCTAAAAAGGGTAAAGAATTTTAAGGAACCCGATTGGAACTGTGGGGTTGCTTTATTGACAGGAACCTGTAGCTGGGGACATACTCTTGAGGGTTTTTGAGGTGTTGGCGTTTCTCTTATGGTCACAAAGCATGTCCTGAAAACAGCTCAACTAGGGTGTGAGTCAGTGGACACAAGTACAGATGTCCCTAACATGGTGCCTGGCACAGAGTAGATGCTCAATAAATTGTTGCATTGAAAGCTGTGAGTAGGATAACAGAACTTATAATAAATAGATAAGGGGAAAAAAGCTTTCCAAAGGCTCAAGAAAGGCTCCTTGGAGCAAACTACAAACCAGTCTGGATAAACAGACTTTCTGGAGTAATTTTCTCCCCCTGGTGACATTCGGCAATACCTGGAGACATTTTGGTTGTCTTAACCAGAGGGGGTGCTATTGGCATCTAGTGGGGTAAAGAATTAGGAATGCTGGTACACATCTGGCAAAGTACAGAACAGCCCCCCAAAGTAATTTTCCAGCTCCAAATGTCAGTAGTGGCCAGATTGAGAGGCTTTATTTACATTAATGATGATAAGTCTTTTATAGGCAGCCATTCAATGGATAGGACATTTACAAGTTATAAGTTGTACTTTTCTGCCACA
The DNA here is from genome assembly GCF_016509475.1 of Prionailurus bengalensis. Taxonomy (NCBI): domain Eukaryota; kingdom Metazoa; phylum Chordata; class Mammalia; order Carnivora; family Felidae; genus Prionailurus; species Prionailurus bengalensis. The sequence continues at coordinate 117,299,988 of NC_057358.1, forward strand.
TATGTAATACAGTGTGCATGAATTTTCTCTCCCTTTCTGTCTTTTTGGTCAGTAATACGTAATAGAAGGACATTTAAGTGACGAATTGTGATGGTTTACCTTTGTGAGCTGAATTAGACCATCTCTGAACCTCGCTCACTTGATACTAATGCTTTTTGGACCAGAATGGCAATAGCCCAGATAGGGAAAGTAGTGATTTTTCAGCCCTGTTTGAATTTTGGAGTTTCCTAAAACATTTATTAAAGATCTCTTTTTCTTATTTAAAAAAATTAATAATTCAAAACTGTAATATACAGTAAATGTAACTCTGAGATCATATATTGAAATTTATATTTGTAATAACTTTTTGGAACTTGAATCTTTTCCTGAAATCGGTTTTAAAGTCCTTCCAGTCAGTGCGTATAAATTAAAATATTCCTTTCTTAGCTGTCAAATACTGGGTTTTGTGTGTTCTGTGCTACCCAATTATTTTTATATACCTATCCAATTCAAAAAACCAATATGGTTATAGAACATTACCTACTGACAAAGCCAAAACACTAACAGAAAATTGTCCAAGGATGTGACTTTCTGGAGTAGAGTCCTTTTTTTTTTTTTTTTTTTTTTTTTTTTTTGGTGATGGTGAATTACTGCCTATGAATTAATACTGCTTTGCTCCTTTCCAGTCCTAGGGAATGATTCAGCCATCTCCATGTTCTCCAGACCTGGGGTTCCTCATTAAACTTTAAAAGAAATGGGTTCTCTATTCTGGCTGTGCCCTGGCTGCAGGCAGCTGGCTTCTGCCCCTTCATGACGGCCTGCACCTACACACACACACACACACACACACACACACACACACACACACACGGGAGCAACACGGGTCATTTGAATGAAGGACCCCACTCCTGTCAGATTTTTCTGTATGTTTCCGGCAAGAGCTTTTTATGTCCTGGTTATCCATAATTCCCCCTTTGTCTTTGTAGATTGATTTATAGTATATTTGAGATCACACTAGCATAACAATATTTTCTAAAAGTCAGGAGGTTTTACTTCTGTTTTAAAAAATAGTTAATGTGAATTACATTAGGAAGAGTCAGAAAACCACGAAGAAAAATATAAACATCTCCCATAATCCCACCGTGGACATTTTGGTGTATATTTTTTTCAGTCTTCTACAATGTGTGTGTGTGTATGGACACATACCCACGTACATGCACACATACGTAAAACTTTTCATTGGAGTCACACTATCCTTGCTGTTTTATAACTTATTTTTACCTAACATATCATGTAACCCATTTTCATAACTAGTACCAAGACCAAAATTACTACACATAGAGCATATATTTATTGATCTAATAAATGTGTTGACTCAACAGTGGATTGACATAATTTCTACATGGACTTGTTCAGTGTTTTTGTCTCTGCGGCTCCAAGTAATGTCCTAAGAATGCTGACCTCTTAAAAGACTGAATTCATATGTGCTGTGAAATTTGGGATTTTGATGAGTTTCTCTATGATTTAAGAATGAGTCATGATTTGCAGTAGAATATCAAGATGTAGTAACAGGAAGTCCAGGGCCCTACACATCAAAATAGAATGTTAGATGATGAAAAAAGAGAAGCTAGGTTAAACCGAAAATATACCTTGAACTTTAAAGAGGGAGGAAGAGGTCTCTTGCACACTGAGACAATTCTTAGTTATTAGTGTTTCATTTTATATCCAGAGAGTTTCCAAACTTTGAAATTGGTGTTTTAAATGGATTCATATCTCAAGATTACTATTGCTCATGGCCAGTTTGAATTAAGATCATCCAACTTTTTGGTTGAAACTGCAGCAGTGAGACTATGACAACTGTCTTTACCACCAAAAGTGCAGCCCCAGGAAGTTGAGTTATCAGCATGTGTGTGTGTGTGTGTGTGTGTGTGTGTGTGTGTGTGTGTATAAAACCATCTGTTAACGAATCCTAAAGGCCTTCAACAATGGTAGATCATTCAGTTTAAGTAACTATTCTGGGCAGAAATTTGACTCCTTATGACTCCTGCCTATAACCAAAATAAAAATGGCCTTTCATCCATTACCTGAAACTTAACATATGTGTCAGCAGTTTAAAAATAAACCTTGAATTGGTCATTTCAATAAATTGTAATTTGGTGTGAATTGCCACTAGAAATTAGTAACTCATCGATGATATGTTTCAATTTGCATTTCCTGGAAGGTAGTTATTCAATTCTAAGAACTAAATGGGGTTATTTTATAATTCGTAAGACTTATTTGTATATTTTTAAAGAAATTAAGATGATGGTTATACTAACATTCTAATTTGAATTGGACTAAAATTAATTTACTCACATATCTGCTCTAAAAAAGGCTCTAAAGCACATGGTATCATAAGTATCTTTAAAGATTCCATATCTAATAATAATTCCTAATTTTCCACATATAAATATGGGAATGATGAGGTAGATATAAAACACACTTACCTAATGCCTTCTCTTAGACTGGGATCAGGAGTCCTTTACTCCAAGCAGTAGAACAAGGAATCTGAGATCGCAGGTGTCCTTTTTTTTTTTTTAATTGGGATATAATTTCATACATGGAAATGGACAGATCTTCAGTGTTTTTGTATACATCCAGGAGATCTATACCCCTTACCTTCAAATATAGAATATTTCTACCACCCCAAAACATGCCCTAGCTATTTCTTTTTGTTCTGACAATTTCATGATTCCACCATATAGGTTATTAAACCCCAGAACACCTTCATAAAATACTGCAGTATTTTTATTTAATCTGCTTGGTTAAACATAAATCACTAAAATGTGTAGATTTCCTCAGCAATAGGATAGGAGGAAAAGTCCCTTCTACGTTATTTAATGCCACTTAAGCTAACCCAAAGTAATCTGTGTGCTGCAGGAAAAAAGTAGATTCCTTTAAAACCAGTTGGGTTGAGGGGTACCTCAGTTGGCTGAGCGTCCGACTTCAGCTCAGATCATGATCTCACAGCTCATGAGTTCGAGCCCTGTGTCAGGCTCTGTGCTGACAGCTCAGAGCCTGGAGCCTGCTTCAGATTCTGGGTCTCTCTCTCTCTCTCTGCCCTCTCCCATTCATGCCATCTCTCTCTGTCTCTCAAAAATAAATAAACATTAAAAATAATAATAAAAAAAAACAGTTGGGTTGAGACACTATCCCTCCATCTTCCTGGAACTCAGTTTTCCAGCTGGATGGTGAAGTGATCCAGGTAGAGACTGGGGTAATCCCTTTCAAGCCAAAAGTTGTGTTGTACTATTTTTTTGGAGTAAGGAACTTGAATTCTTCTAAAAGTTGTGAAAATGTGAAAATTTTTGCTGTCCTCTGCAAACAGCCGACTTTCAGACATAACACAGCGATTTAAGTGAAGTATTCTGTGGTTGGAAAAGGGGTTCCCCATAAATTTCCCCTTCAATCCCACTCTGGCCCCTTGTTGAGTGAGGAACACTCGAGGAAAGGTTGGTATTAGCTGCTGTGCTTCATTTCCTTCTTTTTTTAAGGTTTGTGACCAGCATCACAATATCTAAATGGCTTACGGTTGGGTCATTCTTGGAGACACCAGTGACTGCGTGTGGGTCATATGCTGAGTAGGCCCAGATGGGATTTTGATCACAAGGTTTAGTCCCTGCTCCTTCCTTCCTATAGTCTTTGAAAATGGTGTCCATCCTCCACTGCTGTGTCTGAGGGGGTCCCCTGTTCCTTCTTGCCTTCTCTAGTCCCTTGTCTACCCACAAGCTGGAGTGATCCTTTATACACAGGTCTGACTGCCTCACACCTTTGCTTAAAATCTCCCAGTGGTTTCTGCCAGGGTAAAGACCCAAAACCTTAATGTAAGCTGTGATTTGGGCCAGCCACACTAGCTTTTCATCCATTCCTCAGACCAGTCGTGAGCTCTTTGGCCACTGGGCCTTTCCAAATGCTGTTCTCTCTCCTGGGAATTCCCTTCCCTGCCCCCACTCGCATAGATTGTTCTCACTCTGTGTTGCCAGTTTGTGGCCATCCTTCAAGGCTCAGCTCCCACTGTCATTTGGTCATCAGCCCCGGCCTCTGGAACCCCTGCCACCTTTATTTACAGGTTTTCTCATTGACCTGAATTCTCCCTCTCCAAATTCTTACTATCCAAACGTAGGTAGTGAACACTTTGTGATCTATATTTCTGGAGATGGGTCTGGTGTCCCTGATTATTCGTTGATACTCATTATTCCAAACTCAGGAGCCAAGTAGATTTGATGGCACAGCCTCCCTTGTTACCCGAAGTCTCTGCCAAACCCTTGAATCCATTAGATTCGGAGAGTGAGGGGTACCCACGCATGAAAGCGCCATGATGTGTTTCACGTCTGTGAAGTCTGGAAGCTCCTTCTGGGCCTGTTCTGTTTTTCTCATCCTCGTATTTATCCCAGCACGTTGTCCAATACCTGGCATTCATTGAATTAGAAACAATCTGAAGGGGAAAAAACTTGCCACTGGACTTGATAAAGCACTTTATTGCTATGCATAAATCCAACCCTCTCCTGGACAGTGAATTATTTGGGATTAATAAGAGGCATATTTCTTGGTTAAATCATAAAGCCAGCCAGGAAGAAACTCTATAGAGGATATGTCATTTCCAGAGTTTTTATCCAGACTTATAAGAACGGTACAGAAAACAAGTTTGTTAATATCTGAGAGGACAAACCTCAGCCCTGTTGCTGATATCGGTGTTATTCCTGGAATGGTTGGCTAACAGTTAATTCATAGGTCAGTACAACTTGGAAGGATCTTGATGTAAAATTCTTTCCATGTTAAAATTGATCATTGTATAGCAATCATCATTAGTCTTTATCAAGACTTCAACTGACCAAGTTTTCATAGTTCTTTAGACTGTATTCCATAATATTTACAGTTCCAAGTCCTTCACTTGTACTAAAACCCGCGTGTGTAGCTTTTGTTTGTAACTTTTTGTAATTAAAGGATGATGTTTCTGATTAATTTTTAAAATAACAAAAGACACTGCCTGTGTATTTGAAGGGATGAATGACTAATATCTACATCGCTTTTAGTGGAGGAAGGCTAGCTCTGCTGTGAATTTCAGCTGGTTTTGCCAAATAGCAGTTTGTTGATAGTCAAACCTTGATTAACCAGAACGTATGATTAAGCAGATTTCTCTTTCTGCAGTTAACTGTCAGAAGAGAAGGATCAAAACAACAACAGCAGAATAAGCCCCAGAATTTATTCCAGGATGTGCTCCTGGGTAACTTCAGGGATTCTCTGTAGGAATTAATTGCCAGGATTCTCCTACACTATCTGCACCTGCAAGTTCTCTTCATCCTCAGTAAGATGATACCAAGGCCCAGAAAGGTCAGAATGCTCGATTAAGCAAGAAAAGGGGTAGACGGTCATCCAGTTTCTGAACACTTAGAGTTAAGAAGAGCGCTTCTCTGGTTAATACTCAGTGAACTGGAAATATAGTCTCCCCACTATCTCCTTATTGGAGTTTGGAAATTTTTCCTTTAAAGGCTAAAATATAAGCCTTGGTGATTGGAGTTCACTTGAAAGTGAAAAAGATAAGCATTGACAGGTGTGCGTGTGTGTGTGTGTGTGTGTGTGTGTGTGTGTGTGTGTGTGTGTCTGTCTGTGTGGGTATGCCTCCACATATGCTGGCAATAAGAGGGATGCAGGCATCTAAGAGAACATGGTACTGTATAATCTCAGTTCGTGCTCCTTCTACATCCAGAGCCACTGTTCTCCTGTAGGATCTGAGCCCTAATTCTGTACAGAGGACGGGAGCATAAGGGAACATTTGCTAAAGTTCTCATCCAAAAGCATCATTATTTCACTGTGAGAACCCAGAGAAAACTTGGATTTTTAAAAAATATAATGTATAGGAGAGGAGAAAGTGAATATTCCTGATAATTTCAGCAGGTCCCATTAAGAACATACAAGAAGAGACCAGACCCTTCAGTAGTCTTTGGAAGACCATATATGGATGCAGGTTTTGCATTTTGAAATCTTCTGGAATCTAGAATCCATGAGCGTTAGTAGGGAAGTTATTTCTGCTAATCCAAGCCCTGATCCAAGATACTGATCACTTAGACCAGAAGGTGTTGGGTGGTAGAGAATTACTTTTTACTTCTATTTCATTTTTTCTTTTTAAAAGTATTTTAGAACGAATATCTCCAAACTCTACAGGTGACATTCTGAGTGCAGGTTGGGAACTGATTAAGCCCCAAGCAGACCTAGGTTGTCCTATCCATGCTGAGCCTGTAGCAGAGGGCTAAATTCATCTTTGAGAGTCAAGGCAAAACTACCACTCAGCCCTCGACATTCCCTGACTTCGCTTCATTCACTTCTTTGGGTGCCTTAGTGCTAATTCTCAGTTTGGCATTTAGGATACTTGGATAAATTGAGCAATTTTGAGTGGTGATAACATTTTCTTAAAGTGAATTACTTTCGGGGTGCCTGGGTGGCGCAGTCGGTTAAGCGTCCGACTTCAGCCAGGTCACGATCTCACGGTCTGTGGGTTCGAGCCCCGCGTCGGGCTCTGGGCTGATGGCTCAGAGCCTGGAGCCTGTTTCCGATTCTGTGTCTCCCTGTCTCTCTGCCCCTCCCCCGTTCATGCTCTGTCTCTCTCTGTCCCAAAAATAAATAAAAAACGTTGAAAAAAAAATTAAAAAAGAAAAAGTGAATTACTTTCATTACAAAGGTATGGGCTGTTAGAAGATGCCTTGAATCAAACAAATGACCCACGTACATGGAGGTTCTCCAGAGCTTAGAGTGTTTGCTCTTAAATAAGGGCATTGCCCTGCTCTGATTTAAATCAGAGCCGAACCACAAGCACAGCATCCTCTTCCAGCCTTGGCCACATCCTTTGCTTTTTTTTTTTCTTAACCTAAATATTAAGACCTACTAATTTGACTTTGGGAAAGTAGAAACTTTAAGGCCTTGACATAGGAGATCATATATGCTCCAGCTGATTAAAATGTAGGAAGGGTGACTTTCTTTAGCAAGAGGGAGAAGATCATCTACAGCAAGATCTGGCTGTTATTTTATTTTTTACAGTTACTATACTCTTGCGGAACAATAATTGGAAGAGTAGAGTATCAAGTTGTATGTGACATTTCCGGAAAGGGCCAAGCCAGGTTAGTGGATGGCAGCTTTCTGAATGGGAAGGAAGGGCCATCAAGACACTTTGGGGTATGTATCTGATGTGTGTTTCTGATGCCACCAACAGCCATTCTCTTCCATCAGATGTTTTTACAGAGCTCTTGAAGGTTAATATGTCTGCATTAACCAGACACAAATGAATAAATCATCGGTCTTCACTAGATGACAGTTCTAATGGTTTTTTTGTTCATTTATTCAGTACATTTGGGGGGTTGATAAATAGGTTTAAAATAACATGGCATTGGGCGAAGATTAGTTTTGAAGTCACTCTTTGTCTATTTTTGCGACAGTTTTCTTAGAAATAACTGTACTCCACATGAAGATATTTTAAATGTGCTCCACTTACCGTAGCTTCTCGACCAGTCGGGCTCGATTTTAAATAGACGTTCAGTGGAAAATGAGATGCGTTTTGTGTGCCACTTTATCTTAATGCCATCATATTTTTGCTTTGTGTTAAAAAGAACTTGATTAGAAGTTATTTAAGTTTAGATGAAACTCTGCGTTTGGTACCATAATCACCATATGTAGCAAAATGTACAAAAATGTGAGAGAAACGTGCATGTGGAGACCGTAAAAGCATAAAAGGGATAGTCTACCTTCACGGCTTGAGATGCAGCTAAAATCCCCCACAGGTGTCCACCACATGAGCAGGTGATGACATTTTGAAGACTGCAGAGTCACCGGTTTTTATAGATCCCTTGCAAAGTGAATATATTATCCCAGCAGATTATGTAAAACTGGTGATGCCTAGAATTTGCATTTCCTAAACCATGAAAGAGTTTTGCTGAGAAGAGCACCCAACGAGAGCTGAGCAGCTGAAGTGACCACAGAATCTAGAAGCCGGAGGGGCCATTTCCTTGCTTAGCTAACCATCCGTGTAAGGCAGCGCCTTGTGCTTCTCAGCAGTCTCTAAAGATGTCACAAATACCGGTAACTCGTAACTATATTTGCACCAGTACTGTAAACAGCAGGACCCAGACACAAGCTGATGCCCGTATTATCCAGCTAAATCGCGGCATTTCCAGGAGCCATCACGTTTTGCCTATGTTAAATTTCAGAAACGGAAAGGAAGAATGTTTATAATATTAGCCATTTGCAAATTATCAGCGCAAGTATGCTAGATTATAAAGTTTTAACACTGATCATATACTTCTGAAGAATATCAAGATCCATTAACTAGTATCATTTTCTAGATATACTGTTTAAAAAAAAAGACCTATAAAATGGTTTCTGTAGATTTACTCCAGGAAGAGGGAAAGATAACTTTGCCAGGAGTGCAGATGTTGGGGAAAGTTGTCTTTTTTTTGTTTGTTTTTAATGTTTATTTTGGGGGGAGAGAGAGAGAGAGAGAGAGAGAAGGAGGAACAGAGAGAGAAGGAGATACAGAATCCGAAGCAGGTTCCAGGCTTTGCTGACATGGGGCTCGAACCCAGAGAGAGAGAAAGAGAGAGAGAGAGAGAGAGAGACAAGGAGAGAGAGAGAGAAGGAGGAACAGAGAGAGAAGGAGATACAGAATCCGAAGCAGGTTCCAGGCTCTGCTGACATGGGGCTCGAACCCAGAGAGAGAGAGAGAGAGAGAGAGAGAGAGAAGGAGAGAGAGAGAGAGAAGGAGGAACAGAGAGAGAGGGAGATACAGAACCCGAAGCAGGTTCCAGGCTCTGCTGACATGGGGCTGAACCCACTAACTGTGAGATCATGACCTGAGCCAAAGTCCGCTAATTAACTGACTGAGCCACCCAGTGACTTAGCTATCCAGAAATGATAGAAGAAATGATACTTTATTACTTTAAGTTCTATAGAAAAGACCAGAAAAGTTGCTCTGGGAAGACCACGGCTTCTCTCCCTCTCCAGGCTGCTACTAGGGCCGTGAAGGAAAGCTGGAGGAGAAGGTCAAGGGTTCCTAAGATTAGTAGCCTGATGTGTCATGCATGCGTGAGAAGCAGCCACTGGTGAAGAGAGACGTGTTCTAATGCTAGTAAATGAAGCAGAGACTGAACCATTCCTGGAGAGGGTGTGGGACCCATGGCGGCTTTGGCAGGACAGGGAGCAGAAACAATGGTCATACTGGGGAGAGATTTGGAGGCACGGGAGAGATGGGCCAAGAGGAAAGGCTCTGTACCTTTCCCTGGGTGGAGCTAGGGAGGGAGAATTGCTGTGCAGATGTTGGAGGTGGCCCAGACCGGGTGCAGCCCGGCCAAGGGAAGAGGAAGGCGCACACAGGGTTACCTTTCTGTCAGGAAATGCCCGGAGCTGCAGCAGGTCTGGGATGCTGAGCACAGCTGTGCACATTTCCCCGTCCCCAGGGTCCCTCGGGACTCCTCCAGAGAGGAAGAGATGGTGTCGCAGCCCACACCTGACCCCACCGGGGCCTCCTTCCTCCCCCACCCCGGTGTCCGCTCAGTGTGTGTGGACACGTGTGAGAGAGACGGGGAAGATGATGTTGGTGATCCTTTGGCTGGGTGGCATTTGAGGAACAGCTCCAGGAAGAAGAGCACTGTTATTAGGCAAAATATATCGCTGCTTGCCATTGATGGAAAAAGAAGTGGTGTCCAGATTTTTAGTTAGAAGAGCTAAGGCTTGCATTTTCTTTGACTAAATGTATTTTATCTTGTGTGTGCGTGCGTGTGTGTGTGTGTGTGTGTGTATTTTTTTTCTAACGTTTCCACTGGGTGGTGCTGCGGGAGTTCCTACCTTTTGCCTTGGATCTACCCTTCCCAGAAAGACGCCTCTAAAGCATAATAGGAGGAAGTCCTGATTTAGAAAGATTTTACAGTTTGAACACAATAGAAGGGTTTGGAGGATGCTCTGGCAGGAAATGTTTTAGTTTCTGGATGTGGAAAATTCACCATCATTTTGTATCATGCAGAAGTTTTCTTACTATGCTGGGTGTATATTCTTTTGGCGGTTACCAACTTATTATTTAGCACAGAAAAGCTTTCAAGTTTATCTGAGAGATTACGGTCTCATCCTAGTGAAAGCAGTATGTAAGATTTCCTTTATTTTTGACTTTTGTAAAACTATCATAACAAAAAGTAAGCAAACAAACATTTCCTGATGTTAAGACAACTACAGATTTAAAAAATATCTCTGTTAAGGTTTTATTTGAAGCTGAAGGCATTGTTCCATTCCTATTTTAAAGATAATTTGTACAGTGTATTGGCCAAAAGGATAACTGGGATTTTTATTTTCAAAATAAACATATAAAGTCTTTCAATTTGATAGCACTCATGTATGGAAGGGGATAGGGCTGGCCTTATCCTTGTTTTACGGATAAAAAAAAAGTTGAAACACAGAGAAGTTGACGTCCCTGCCGGAGATCATGCAACTCTTTAAGGCCGTGGCTGTCATGAGAATTTATGTTCTGATTTCCAACTTTTCCCCTTACGCACAGGATCAAGTTTCAAATATAGGAATAGGACAAAGTTTAGGTGAAAGATTTTCCATTCAAAGGCCTATGAAATATAAGAATCAAGGGTAGTATGGGAGAGAAAATACCCACTGGAAATTAGGAAGCTCCACTCAGTGGAAGCTCACATTTAAGGATGGTTGGCAAGATTTTAAGTAAGTTGTACTGAACCCAAGGCAGCATTTTGTTTTCATGTGCTTGTTATGATCCTCCACGAAATCCCAAATATTGCTCTCTTAGAACTTGAAACAGGGCTTCCCCAGAGGTGTTTGTTTTTAAAGGAACGAATGTGAGCTTCCGCTGGGTGCCACTCTAGGTCCTATCATGTGGTTTCAGAAGGGCTCCCAGTCTGTCCCTATTCTCAGGTGAAGTGACACCCACGATTCCTTTTATTGTTTGGAGGAATGCAGGCAGGTTTTAGACCCCATCTCTGGAGCCAGGCTCGGTCCATAGAATTTCTATTCTTGACTCGCATCCTCTTGTTCCACTGGCTTGTGTATACACCCCAAGCGAGAGGAAGACTTCTCCTGCTGAGGAGGAGCTGAGTTACAGAAGGTGCAGCTTCCCACGTTTTGTCTTTATTAGCAAGAGCCAACCGTGATTATTTAGTGTTGAATGAACCTGGAGTGGGTCTAAACCAACATACATGTCTTTTGTTAAGAAAAAAAAAGTTAATTTTTGGGGGGGAGAGAGCGCTAGTGGGAGTGGGGCAGAAAGAGAGGGAGACAGAGGATCCAAAGTGGGCTCCGTGAGGACCGCAGAGAGCCTGATGCGGGGCTCAAACTCACGAGCTGCAAGATCATGACCTGAGCCAGATGCTTGATGGTCTGAGCCACCCAGGCATCCCAACATGCAGATCTTTTTAAAAGGGAAATGAGTTTAAAAAACGATGGTAGCACGGGTTCAAAGTCTCTTTCTTAAAACAGAACTAATCAGAATAACTGGAGTCACAGAGGAGGCAAAGCCAGAAATGAACAAGGAAATTTCCTGATTTGATTCACAATGGGAATGTTACATGTCCCACTGAGTTAAAATGAGACTTCTCGCTTAGCAGCAGTGAGATGTGCATGCAAGAAATGAAGCCCCTGCTGGAGGAACAATGGTGAGAAGCTGGACGTTGGAGCCAGATTTCTCTGGGTAGGAGTCTCTGTCCATGTCAATCCTGTGGCCGTGAGCGCCTTATTTCACCTTTTAAAGTCATGACTTCCTCGTGGAGGATTAAATTGAGATGTGTATGAAGTGCTGAGCACAATGCCTGGCACGTGATAAATGCTCATCAAAATGTTAAGTGTTAAAAAAGAAAAGCTCCTATTTAGAGAAGGAACAGATTTTTATTTTGGTACGAGCCCTTTTCTTGATTATTCCATGGACTCTCAGTATTGCTGGTCAGGGAGGATATACCTAACCTTTCCTTTAGAATGGGACTCTTGGAGCTTTATAAATTATCTTTAGTGTTTTATGAATCATGTTGACATTATGTGTATTTTGTAGTTTACCTCCCCCCCCCCCCCACCCCGGAGACTTTTAGATTCTCAAAGAGATCCATGGACCCAAACACAGGAAGAAGATACTGTTCTGGAGATGTGACTGTGTGTGTGTGTGTTCTATGTATATGATTGTATGCTTTAAGTTGCCTATATAAGATTGTGGATATTTGACTGGTTTTTGAGCCATAAAAACAACAATTTCATGTAGTTCAACCTAATGGTGGTAATTGTTAAGTAATGTAATTTGAGACAGTGTCATAATGAAAGAGACTATAATGAGGTTTGAGTATAGCTTATTTTCATACGTTATTTACCAGAGCCTCACAAGTCAAACTTTGTCAGGGAGCCTTGGACCACTGGTAATCCTATTTCTCTACAATAGCTTCTGTGTACAGTACTCTAAAATAGACTTGATTTTCCCCAGGGGTTTATTGGTAGCTTTACGACATCTAATGAATCATTTTTTCTAGTTCCATGCACTTTTGATCCAAATGGCTACTGTTGAAGAAGAATTTGCTTAGTATTTATTCCCTATTGAATTCATAGGGTTAATTACTCTGAGGAGGGAAAAACAGTCTCAGTGAGTTTTCTTGGGCAACGAGAATAGCTGTGTTCTTCCAGAAAGCAGAGTTTGGCCGTCGTATTGAGGGTTAAAACAGAGCTGACACACAAAGCAAAATGAAACCAGAGCTGCAATTACAAAGTGGGACAGATGTAGGAGGCCAGGTTTCCTGTGGCCCATTTTCCAGTTTCCTGCCTGCAACCTGCAGAAGAGGAAGCTGAGTGTTACCGAGTATGAGAACTAAAGGGGGACGACGTGCTTCAGGCCAGAATTAAGATGTACTCAAAACACACGGGCAACCAAAACAATTGCAAAGAAAGTGAACGTTTGGGTTTTAGTCCAAAACTGTCTGGGAAGGAACAACCCGTCTGTTTAAAGAAAAGATGTTTGTCAGTAGAGCCTGTGCTTCTCTGTGAGATTCTATGGGGGGGGTGGGGGAGAGACCTGGGGACTGTCCCCGGTTGTAGATACCTCTTTTTGCAGTCCTACTCATCTGTCAAGACGTGGTCTGCTTTTGAAATACAGTTGGTTACCTGAAGACATTTCCCCTGCAGTGCCCAGGATTTCTAAATCTGTTTCCTGGGCATGTTGATATATGAGGGAGGTGGATGTGGTTAACCGAGTGGCTATAATGAACTATAGCCTCACTTTGGGAAGGCTGGGTGACCAGTTGGCTGCTTTGATCTAGCAGGCTTGTGTTCCTTTAACTGCCCAATAAAATTTTGTGTGATGTTTTCAAAGAAGAGATTAAATGGAGATGTGTGTGTTTAAGGCTGCAGAACGCACACTCTGTTTGTGTGGCTACCTGACGAGCCAAGTGGGGAGATGCAGGGCTCATGCAGTCAGAAGATACTGGAAAAGTGAGTAAGTCCATCCTTCTCCTGAGATAAAAAAGAGATGAATAAAATTCTTCTCTGTTTGGACTCATTAGCACATTAAAGAAGAGCCTCTGAAGTCAGATATTACAATCCCCTCCATATGGGTAAAGAAATTGAGATCGAAGGGTGCCTACGTGGCTCAGTTAAGCGTCTGACTTCAGCTCAGGTCATGATCTCACGGTTTGTGGATTTGAGCCCCACGTTGGGCTCTGACAGCTCAGAGCCTGGAGCCTGCTTCAGATGCTGTGTCTCCCTCCCTGTCTCTGCCCTTCCCCTGCTTGTGCTCTCTTTCTCAAAAATAAATAAACATTTAAAAAGAAATTGAGACCCAAAGAAATTTAGATTCCCTACACACCTGTTTAGAAAATGCCTGTTCGCCAGGTGCCATGTTGGAATTGCTGATGACACTAATGAAATGATGGCCAACATCGAGTAGCTCCCCCTGTGGAAGCCTTGTTGAAGGCTCCATAGAAGGCATATGTGGAGGCAACAGTAAGTCTTGTGGAAGGCTCGTAATGGATAGGGCAGCGTGCTGAGCTTTCCCCATCACCGTCCCCCTCAAATGGACTTGCCTCTTTGAGGTACAGAGAAATAGGTGTGTGCTTCTGGGGCAGCCAATTCTTTATTAATCCTCTGGCTTGATTGCTCCCTGCTGCCTCTTCAAGCGCAGAAAAGAACAAACTCTGTACCAGAAACACTAGGAAATTTGGGGATGTTGCCAAATTAGGGATCATAGAAGTGCCCATGTGAGACAGCATAGTGGGAAAATAGGCCATTTTCCATCTCAGTGCAGGTCTATCTGAAAATACGGGATGAGATGGGCAGGGTTGTGCAATAGTGGGGTGGGATGGGAAATGGCATGCATATACAGATGAAGGAGGAAGTAGAATGGCTCAAACGTGATTTCCCAGCCCAAGTTAATGTAGTCATCCATTTACTTGTCCAAAGGAAATTCACTTATAAAAAGTCATCCAGTGAACCAATCAAGTTGCTTCTAATTTACCCAGAGACAATACAGTTTCCAAAGTTTCTAGTACAGTGCCTTCCTCCTCTCTTTCCTCAGATGGAAGAGTTATTTGAAAAATTGTATTTGCGAAAACATTGCGAACTTATTATAAAGTGTGAATAAGTAGACTGAGCAATGGCTCCTCTCCCTCTCTTCCTGTTCACCTTGGTCTTTAAAAAATGTACACTGTGTATACACCCCCAGAATGAATGAGAATACAAACATTTGCTACTAAGTAAAAAAGAGCTTTGAGGGACTTGAACTTGGCCTCACTGATGGCATTTTTTTTTTAATGCAGGGGTTGACGATAATTAAAATGCCGTTTGAAAATACATTTAAATAATCCTTGTCCCACCTTATAAAAATAATGAAAAAGACTTCACGTCTGGGCATAGTTACCAAATGTTATCCTCATTTACTTAATGCCTTAAAGGTGTTCTGTACTGTTACAGCCATCTCAAATAATACAAAGTGTTGTTTTCCAATTCTTGATAAGTGTAGGGTTTGTTTCATATAATGAAATGGTTTCTGCCCTTCCTCTTGGACCTTGATGATTTAATGGTATACAAATGCTTACTAGATGCTACTCTGGACAGAGGAGTGGAAGGGAAGAGAATTTTCAGTACAAAGTGTTAACATTCAGCCTCCTTTCTCTAACCATTCAGGTTTTAGCAAGCAGAAAGACATGTACTTATTGAGCATCTGTCTGCTCTGTTTGGGTCTTACATAGGCACTTTTCTTCTTTCCTTGAGCTCTCTAATTTATGACTGAAAAAAAATTTTTTTAAGTTGGCTAATTCCTTTAGTTGGCACAATATGTAAGCTTTAGAAAATCAAATAGTGCTGTCCCCTCAACTCCCACCTTAGTGTAACTTTAAAAATGAAACCAGGAACATGCAAAGAGAAGTGATAGGTTGCCATCAATAGAAAGAAGAACAAATACGTTGGTATTTCAACTTCTAAGAATGGAAGCAAAAACCTCATGCTTTGCATAAAGCGGTTCTGCGCAGCCCCATCTCCCATTAAGATGTCTGGCGCCACCTTGTGGCAGACAGAGAGAATGCCCACTTCCCAGACGAGGAAAAGCAGCTTCTTTGAGTAAAGAGGCAGCTTGAAGAGGCTCTACAGGGGCAGGCCCATGCTTTGTGGGGCTTGAAGCTTAAGCAGTTTGGAGAGACCCTCTTGGTACCTCTTTGTACCACTCCCTCCAAATTAGAAATAAAGAATTACTAGGACCCCTAGCAATGAGGTGGTTCCTGAAGTGTTAACTTACACTATTCTTCTTTTATATATATATATATAAAATTTTTTTTTAATGTTTATTTATTTCGGGGACAGAGAGAGACAGAGCATGAATGGGGGAGGGGCAGAGAGAGAGGGAGACACAGAATCGGAAGCAGGCTCCAGGCTCTGAGCCATCAGCCCAGAGCCTGACGCGGGGCTCGAACTCAACGACCGTGAGATTGTGACCCGAGCTGAAGTCGGACGCTTAACCGACTGAGCCACCCAGGCGCCCCTTAACTTACACTATTAATGTCACCGTGAGTTAGTCTCGGAGCTCAGGTTCCAGGTGCGAAAGCAGGGCTGGCAGTCGTGGGGGAACTGACTCTCCCATCAGCCCAGCAGCTGCTGGAGGTTTGGTGGAATTGGAGGGAGCACATCACGCCTGCTACTTGGTGACTTCTTCAGGCTCAAGTGGGGGAGGTTGCCTCTGGGTAAATTGCAGGTGCATTTTGTTCCAGACCCCCATCCCAATTCTTGCTTTGGCCTTTGCTCTTGCTCCTCTTCCTGTGGAAGACGTCTGCCTCTCTCCAGTCACCCCTTTAAAATTGTACACACCCTTTAGTTTAAAGGATGAGTGCTCACGCTCGCTCCTCTGGAAGGCCTTCTCCAAAGGAGCCGACTCCAAATTCTCATGCATGTTCCTTTGCGGTATTACAGAGCAGGTAAGAGTACACGTTGTGGTGTGTGCTACCCTCAGTTTTATTTATTCATCCATTCATGTGACAAATGTCTCTTGGGTGTGTAGTGTGACCTGTCACTGATCTAAGCTGGAGACACGTCGACAAGCAAAACAAAGGTTGGTACTCACCACATCGGCATTCGGGAACAGTGCTTCTCAAGCCAGCAGGGGAAAAGGACCAGTGTTTAGAATTTCCAACATATGGTGGACTGATAATTTTGTGAAATGCAAGAAAAATTAAGTTACTAGGAAAATAATGACCAAAGATACCAAAACATAAGCCCGATTTTTAATTAGTGACTTTATGGGCGTGAAATGACATTTCAACATATACAATTGGAATAAATGTAATAAGAAAAAGAATTACAAAAACTAAATATTCATTGAAAATGCATACAAAGGCCAATAATATAGAAGTTCATTATTAATACTGGTAACTTTTTGCCATCCAGTAATTTTAACCAAACAAAAAAGGTTCTAAGTGAACGGGTGATTCCCTGTATTAAATGCCTATAAGTACACTTTAAACAAACACCACATTTATCAATACCTCACGTTTAGTGTAGAAAGAGTTTACTTCTTGCTAACTGATGAATTTAATCTAGGTTGGATACCACACTGCTACTTGCGGGAGATGATGTATGTAAACTATTTCTGTGTTTTGTTTCAATTACACTGAAGAGAAGCCAGTCTGATAGAGGTATGTTGACAGCACTAGAAAGGAGATTTTGAAACCCATTTCCACAAACTTGGCATATTAATTTTTTTAACTTTCATCTAAAATCAAGTATTTAAAAAATTTTAAATGTTTATTTTTGAGAGGGGAGGGGTGGAGGGGCAGAGAGAGAGGGAGACACTGAATCCAAGCCAGACTCCAGGCTCCGAGCTGTCAGCACAGAGGCTCGAACTCACGGACCGCGAGATCATGACCTGAGCCGAAGTCGGACACTCAACCGACTGAGCCACCCAGGCGCCCCTAAAATTAAGCAAGTATTAATAACCTAAAACAAAGCAAGTATGGCTGCATTTTAAAATTCCATCTTCAATCCATTAGTTGCCAGTTCCCACAACTTTCCCTGTAAAGTGATAATTATATTTAAATCTTTTAATCAATGAATTCTAGATTTTTTTGTATACTCTGGGGTTACAGTGGGTTACAGTTGAAAAACCTTGAATATCACACATTTTAGCATGGTCCTACTTTGTGATTCTGACTTGTGCATAGCTTGTGCCAGTAAGATGAACCTACACTGACACACACTCGGATGTAGTGATAATGACAAATTTCAGTAGAAATCTCTATATACTTATTCTGGGTTTTTATACTCCTCTTATCTTGGACTGGTGACCAACAGTTAGCACTGGTGTGTTGACCACATACTGCATAGACGGTTCTAGGGGGCACCTGCTCTTCCACAATTGGTCCTCAATTTTCTCATCTACAAAGTGGGAATGATAAATATATTTGACCCATAGGGGTGTAACACAAATTGAGATAATGCAGGAAAGTGCTCTCCCCCTGTTTCATGAGTGTTGGTCTTTCCTGGTCCTGTGGAGGGAGCAGCGTCCACTTCTTTGTGCAGGGCATTCACTAGACCCCCAGGAGCCAGAGGAAGTGTGCCTGTAGTTAGTGTGCTGGAGTGGGATTGGTGGCTAGTGCCCTTGACTTGAGGGAGAGACATTGAGATGCTGCAGGTGTGATAGTGGCACGTGGCCTGGTGGCTCTCAAGTGGGCAGAGGAGGGCACCAGGGATAATAGAGTGATCGCTGCACTCAGTCTATAGGATCCTTCTCTGTGCGGCTCCATCCAGATTAAAGACTGAATCAAGGGTAGTAGTTGCATTCTTTAAAAATAACAGAGTTGGAGACACAGACTGGGGGTGGGAAGTAATAGTCTGCCTCGGTTTCTCTCCCAGTCTGTGCCAGTAGACAAGCCCTTTACTGTCTACTGGCGTGGCGAGCCCCACCCCTCTGCATTCCGCATCTGTTGCCCTGACAGGCCACGGGGAACGTACCTGTGTGGGCTCCATCACCAGTGGTCATAAACATGTCGTCACAGATGTCCCTTCTGTTGTCACTTTAGAACACTTCTCTTTTCCTGACCAAACAGCTTTCATCTATGTGACTCCCTGCCCCACACCCTCCAGGAGCACAAGAGAGGTGGAGCAAAACTAGCCCTAAGGGAGGTGTGGGCACCCAGGGGCTCACAGCAGCTTGGAGGCCTCAGGCTAAGCACTTTGAACCGGTGGTTCTTAAGCTGGAGTCAGCAAATATGTGCCCAGGGATCTGAGTTTTCTCAGAATTAAAAAAAAAAAATTTCCTTTCCTTTTTGATGGTAGTCTAAAAAAATATAAGCATGTTTTGAGTCACTTTATAAACAGCAGTCACTGAATAACTGAAGATCCTCCCTGGATTCCAGTGACTGTATTGGGGTCCTTGCCTAATGAACAAACAACCAAGCTGATACAGTATCTAAGTGATGCCTTTGTGCCAGGTGAAAGCAGCATGCTCTATGAAGAGGTTTCCTTGTTGCTTGAAAAATAATAGTAAACATTTGAGTAACACTATGTAGCAGGTATAGTTCAAGTGCCTAATTAGTAATTCAAGCAATCCTTCGAGCAGCCCAGTACTACCATCATCCCCAGTTTACTTATGAGGATAATGAGGCACAGAAACGCTAAGCAACTTACCCAAAGTCCCACAGCCAGACAGGACCAGTACTTGAATTGGAACCCAGGGAGGCTGGCTTTTGAACCTGCTCTGACCCACCGTGTAGACTTCTAAATAGACAGGTGGCTCACTCCCTCACCTGCTGCAATTTGTAGGGAATACTTGTGCTTTGGTGAAAAACTGCATTGTCTAGAATTCAGGAGAAAACCCCTCTGGGCGATGTGATTCTGATTTTAGGGAAGCTGTTTGACAACTTTGTTAATTATAGATAAGTGACAGCAAAGTAGTGATTGTCTAGAGACATGCAAATCCTGTTCTGTCCTGCAGTGTTCAGTGGGCTTCTCTCCCACCCTCGGTTTTGCCCCATTTGTGCATTCATTTCAGTATTTCTAATCTATAAATGCTTCTCTTATTCAGGTATTTTTTAACTTGTTATAAGGTCTGCCTACTTCCCTCCTCCTTGGTCAGTGAGTAAAATAAAATCCTTCATTTTTATGTCTGCATGAGAAGAATGATTTTACCCACTTGGAAAATTATTTTATAACAAAGGAATTTCTCGACCTAAAGCTTCTCACTGAGGCCTTCCGTGACCTTCTGTTCATGCGCCCCCAGGCCCCCAGCCCTTAACCTGCTCTGGCCATAGCACTGTTGTTCTATGTAGCGCTGTTCTGATGCTCACATTTGCTGTTTGTGGCCTGTCTTCTCCCACTGGAAGGGGGAGCTCCATGAGGAAAGAGGTCGTCGTCTGTTCTGCTCATGGATGTCTCCCAAATACCCTGATGGTGTCTTGGCATAAAGTGGATGCTCAAAAAAATTTTTTTGAAAGCAGTGAGGAGAGAATTGAATCTTTATAGGGAATAGTGGTATAAACAATCTTACTCAAAAGAGCTTACATTGGCTCGGTCATTGCCATAACCTTTTTGTGAGTGTGGGACGTCTTTCAACTAAACATCATCTGTCATCTGTAAAATTGTTAATTTGAGTGGGACAGGGGAGGAAGCTATTTAATTTGTAAACTTCATTTTATCATCATATAAGAATCGTAAGCCTTGAGCTTAGATCCAGTTTTATTTATACCGAAGGGAGAATATGACAAAAATTTTAATGAAAATAATTTGTCAATATGGGGGACCTATTTTTTTCCCTTTAAAAGGAAGCATGCGTCTTATTCAAATTGGACAAATGGCTTTAAATAACTAAACTCCACTGTGGGTAGATCTAGGCTGTAAATTACAAAGGAAAAAGAGGGCTGGGACAAAGGGCAGGTGGCTTTGTTCTCCGGAGAGGCTGTTGTCTCTGGTTAGCTCCAGGAGAGAGGGTGGGAAACATCTACTGTCAGGGGCAAGATTGAGGGGGGCCAACAGAAGACAAAGTGTTTACTGCTGAAAACCCATTCTTCCTATAAGAGCAATGGTGCCTTCAAAAGTGGACTTTTCCTCCTAAATATAAAAAGTGCAGAATTTGATTTTGCATAAAGAATGGCATTACAATACTGGATAAAATGTGTACGTCCAAAATAAAGTCTGGGCAGGGGAACGAGAAAGAGAAGAATTTTCTAATTAGTAAAAAGTTCAGGGAATATTTTTAAAAGATTTCTAGAAATTTCATGTGTTCATTGTATTTTAGGCAGAGAGTTGTGGGGAATCAGTACAGGAGCTTAGGCTGATGAAGTATTTTAACTGAAGCAGGTCTCTGTTTGCATAATAACATATCAAACCTAGGGTGCCTGGGTGGCTCAGTTGGTTAAGCATCTGACTTTGCATCAGGTCATGATTTCACAGTTTGTGAGTTCCAGCCAGCATTGGGCTCTGTGCTGGCAGCTTAGAGCCTGGAGCCTGTGTCTCCTTCTATCTCTCTGCACCCTCCCTCCCTTCCCCCCTTCCCCCCCCCCCCCCCCACGCAAGCACTCTGTCTCTCTGTCTCAAAAATAAACATTAAAAAATTGTTTTTTAATGTATGAAACTTAAATCTCAAGTATCAACAGTTTCTTGAACATTTTACTTAAAGATCCACAGTATGCTCTCTGAATTACCCACATTCCTTATAATGGCAGCCAGGTAAATTGGCCTTTATTATACCTGCATTTAAAAAAAATTTTTTTAATGTTTATTTATTTTTGAGAGACACAGTGACAGAGTGAGAGCAGGGGAGGGACAGAGAGAAAGGGAGACACAGAATCCAAAGCAGGCTCCAGGCTCTGGGCTATCAGCACAACGCTCGATATGGGGCTTGAACCCACAAGCTGTGAGATCATGACCTGAGCCGAAGCTGGATGCCTGGCTGAGCCACCCAGGCGCCCCTGTTGTACCTGCATTTTAAGACCTAGTACTTCATTAACGATTCTAGGCGTTAAAGAATAAAAAATTTAGAAAAAAAATCACTTGGGGGCTCCCAGGTGGCTCAGTTGGTTAAGTGTCTGACTCTTGATCTTGGCTGAGGTCATAATCTCAGGGTTCATGGTATCTAGCCCCACATCAGGCCCTGTGCTGACAGCCCAGAGCCTGCTTAGGATTCTCTCTCCCTTTCTCTCTGCCCTTCCCCCACTTGCATTCTCTCTCTATCTTGCTCTCAAAATAAGTAAATAAACATTTTAAAAAATGGTTAAAATGGTAAATTAAAAAAAAAAAGGATGTTAGACAATGTCATAGTCAACTTTTGCCGCAACGGTGCCACGTAACAGGCAGCCCCAAGAGTCACTGGCTTACCACGGCATTTGTGTTCCTCGTGATGAGCTTCAGGGATGCTGCCTCAGACTGTGGGCTGTGGAACTTAGCTCCAGGCTTTGGGTGGAGTTCAGGTTGGCTCCACGTGTCTCATTTGGGGGCAGCAGCTTCACAGCAGTGACAGGAGCACAAGAGGAAAGGTGCAAACATGTGAACCTTCTTAGACCTGGAATCAGCATGGTTATTCTGTCTACTGAACATTGCATTGGCCAAATTGAATCACATGGTCAAGCCCAAATTGGAGTGGGTGGGAAAAGAGTACTCCACCCACTTGAGCACAGTGCTGCACCGTCCGGTGAATGGGGGAAGGGGTGAAAGATTGAGAACATCTATCCCCCTAAGTCATGCCCTGAGAACATGGTTCTGATACCTGGGGCTGGAATGCCATGGACCGGGATTCCAGGAAACATAAACTGCAGGGAGTCCTGTTTGGTAGAAACAATAGCTGTAAAATACATTCAAATACATGAATAAGTTTCTGTTGTCCCATCTGGAACACGATGGTTTGAGTCCCTTAGTGCGGACCGCTGACCGCCTTCCTACCTGGCACGTGAGCCACAGGCCCAGCCAACCCTGCCATCCAGACCTCCAAACCCACGGCAGCCTTCTGCCCTTTGGAGCAGGTTCCTCTGAGCATGTGCTTGAAGTTTCAGAGATATTTTAAAGCTTACTGTCTGAAGTGTTTGGCCAAAAAAACACCCCAAAATTTGAGACGACTGTTAGCAATTCTTAGTGCCAGTGATGAGAAACAAGTTTGTGGCTTCCACAAATAGTCGGGAGGGTGGTTCATATTAGGAACTGGAGCCAGCAGGCTGCGTATCCCAGCAGTTGTGCTTAGCAAGACTCGTGCATGAGATGCAGGGGGGCGGTTTTGATCCAACAACGAAATGATTTACTGTCTTACAGACTGAGCGGCCATTGTGGTGAAGATTGATTTCTGTAAAGGATATCTCCTTTAAAGAGCTGTAAATAAAATGCCTTATGGGTTTTTGGAGAACATTCCTAATCTGCGTTCTCTTACCTGGAAAGCCCCATGGTGGCTTAGGGAAATAATAAAATGTGTTTTTTCAGCTAAACATGTGAAAAGGAAGAAGTGAGTGACTACTTCTCGGGTGGCTAGGTACTTCCACGTCCACTCCCGAGTGGGAGGAACGTAGCTTGTCAGTCTGAAAGCTGCCCCTTTAAGACAAACGCACGAAAGATGTGAGTCGACCTTACGGGGAGACTGGGAGACGGCCGTGGGTGGCAGAGCGCTACCTGCCTATTTCGTTTCAAAAATTGGTACAGAGAAGTCGCTGCAGGAGGTTATTCTGGCTTCCAGGTCTCCTGGAGTTAGGCACCTCCTCACCGCTTCCTTGTTCTGGGCACCCCGGCTTCAGCGTCTCCTTGTTGCTCTCATAGCAGATGAGCCCTCTTTCTCTCGACTCTGTCCCCCACCTCACAGCTTGCCTTTGAAGCTTCTCTCGGGCCAGAAGCCAATTTCCCCCCGTCTGGTCATCCCTGGCTTCCTCATCCTGGTACTGGAATGTCGCCCCTATCCTGCCCAGACTAAAAGCCAGGACGCTTCATGTGTCCAACCATGACAGGTGGTCTGAGGTGAAGCTTTGGAGGCCAGCCCAACCAACTATTCTTTCCTAATATAACAAATGGCTCCCCCCCCCTTTAGTTGAGAGAATTTATTGTTTTTATTTTTTAATTCCAGTATAGCTAACGTGCAGTGTTATATTAGTTTCAGGTGTACAATATAGGGTTTCAACAATTCCATGCATCCGTCAGTGCCCATCATGATAAGTGACCTCCTTCATCCTACTAATTTAATGAATATTGACAACGTAAGTGGATTATTATTAGTAGTAGAATCAGTACACATTGCCATGAAAGCTCTTAAGTGTCTGAAGATATGAAACTGCCTGGGGGAGTTGGGGAAGAATTTCTTTGAGAAGGTTTCATTATTACTGGGTCATCACAGATAAGTAGGACTTTATCAGGCTCCAGGGCTAGGGAGCAGCATTTTGGACAGAAGGAAGAACACTTACAAAGTCCACACCAGAGAGTATTTTATAAGCAGGGAAGAAATGCTTTTCCCATCTCGGCGTGTGTGGCAGTGGGTTTGATCTGCAACATGATCAACATGTCCCCAACATGTCATGGGGAAGCCAAGGGCTCTTCGAGTGGCCTTGGTGATTCTTCAGTTCCACAAGTTTTTATCAGTTCCGGAGGCAGCACGTCCTGTAGTTACAGTGACTGATAGACCCCAGTCCCCTACCTAAAAGCACTCATCATGGAATCCAGCATTTCACAGCAAACCAAGGACTGGGGGCTGACCACCAACGGCGTAGATGGGACGGGTGGGAGCAGACGATAGCGTTAAGTGGGAATCGCTTGACTGGGGACTCATTCTGCAAGTGGGCGGTTCATGAATCTCTCAAGTTACTCCCAGTGCCACCCTGCTGCCCAAGGGGATGTGTGCTGTTGACCACAAGGATCACCGGGCTTCCCTGTGTTTCCGAATCGCGGCCATTTATGAAAATGAACTCAGAAGGCACCTGAGTCCAAGTGGCCTGTGAGAGGGACTTTTTTGTTATAGGTTCACTGGGGGAAGAACGGTAGGAGCTGAGGCGCTCGCCCCGAGACCCCCTCCCTAGCACCCTGAGCCGCACCTATGAGGACAGGTTCTCACCCAGCCTCCTTCCCCCAGGTATGGAGAGCGCGATCACGCTGTGGCAGTTCCTGTTGCAGTTGCTGTTAGACCAGAAGCATGAGCATCTGATCTGCTGGACCTCCAGCGATGGCGAATTCAAGCTCCTCAAAGCGGAAGAAGTGGCCAAACTGTGGGGACTCCGCAAGAACAAAACAAACATGAACTACGATAAGCTGAGCAGAGCCCTTCGATACTACTACGACAAGGTAAGCCCTCGACCTTAGGGAGACCGGGAGACGGCCGTGGGTGGCAGAGCGCTACCTGCCTGTTTCATTGATGAAAGCAGGTAATCACGGGCCATGAAGCAAATTAGAAAAATCAAATGGAGTCAATTAATGCAGGGGGGTGGCGGCTGGTGGAGGGGAGAGCTGTGTTCTGGGGATTTGTTTTCTGGAAGCCCTTTGGGTGTTCCTGTGGGTCAGATTGTGTTCCCTCTGCGTTTTCACCTGCGATTGCTGCAGACCTCTGCTAACAACAGAGATTGGGGATGGGCCTCCCCATCGTTAGGGCCTCCCTCATCATTAGTTGCTTGAGTGACAGGATGAATGTTAAAATCTAGAAAGTCTGTTTATCCTGGGTCTTTTCCTGGGAATTTGGTAGCTTGGGCAAGTTCATTAACAATCTAGTGCCCCAGTGTCCTCATTTATAAAATGGTTGATCCTAGTAGTTCCATCTTGGGATTGTTACGAAGACTAAACACGTACAGCACTTAGAATGCTTGCTACCAATCTGGGGTTTGCACCTTTCGTGGGAAATTTCTCTCATTGAAAGAAAAACCATTTTCCTTTTTAAGTCTCAGAGATGAGTCAGAGTGCTTTGTGAGGCGATAACACAGCATAGTTGCCAAAGCAGGGACAGTTGGGGTGAGTTTTACTGCATTTCTGGAAAAGCAGTTAATGCACCTGCTGGGGCAAACTTATTGCTATTTAGGGGTAATCATTTCAGGCCTGTGATTTTGGCCATTTCTGCGTGGATCTGTTGTTGCTGTATATTTAGCCCCATAGACATAAAGACTTAGAGTCCTATTAAGGGTAAGCTTTTGTTCTGGTTTTACTGTTCATATTGAAAGGTGAATTAAAAGCTGATTTAAATATTAGTTCCTGATCTATATTTAGTGCCTGCCTTTTGCCAACCTCTTTGGAATTCAAGACAGAAGGATTACACATCTCAGGAAGTGGAGGCATCATTAATTATAAAGTGTTCCTTTATATGATCGTAATTACATATGATTATGTCATTGAAATGTTAAAGGTGCTTTCCTTTAATGTAGCAATTAATTAGTTCTGGCCTAATGCAGAGTCCTACCAAGATGTGAAAGCGCTTCTTGCAAATTGCCTGGTCTGAAAGACTTGCAGAGGGTTTATTGTTTTGCATTTTCCCCCAGGTTCTAAGTTGCACAATGGGAATTGGGGCCCTCTGAAGGAAAACAGTCATCATGCCTTTTGGCAGGGGGCCTGAAAGCATGGATTTGAGACTAAAAAAACGTATTGTTTTAAACTAAGGTGTCAAAGGTATGGAGTCCTGCCTCAATATCTGTGACTCGTTCTCTCTCTTCTTGTGGCTTGGGCACTGGAGCCGAGGATCATGTGTCTTCAGCATGAAGGAAGGTCATGGGCTGGAAGTGACTCCTCAAAAGACGAGCAGAACCATTGCTATTTAGATTATACTTGATCTCCCTCGGAAGACCTTAAATGTCTAGGGAAAGTAATTTCAGGGCCTCCCGTCACCGGGTGTGTTTTGGTACCTTCTGTGTCTAAGGCACCGTGCTGCTGCCCTTGACTCATTTAAACTACAACATCCTCCCGAGATGGACCTGACGGCCTCTCCTGTTACACACGACACAGGAGGGCTTTGAGGAGAAACATGCCCATGCTCCTGTCCCCAGGAGACAGTAGTAGAGCCAGGGTTTGAACCCGGCTTGTCTGCCCACATTCCTGGCCAAAAGGCATATGCCGTACCTTCTGGGCCGTTTCTTTCCTTTGCCTCCTGAATATTTGAGTTCCAGGTAGGCAGTCAGGTAGCACAAAAGTTATATTTCTGTTTATTATCAAATACTGAAGAATCCTGGCGTGCGCCGTGCCTCAGGTTGAGCCCATGGCCCTGGGTCCCAATGGCCAGTGTGGTCTACTCACCCTGTTGTCCTCTTCCTCTCCCACGGGGGCCGAGCTTGAGGTTTGGCCACGTGACCTTTGAGCAGCCAGCTGGTGCTAACAGAGCAGGAGCAGCTCTTGTCCAGTGTGTCACGCAGGCTTGGCCACCAGGGCAAGATGCTTTATGTCCTTCCTTCCACATGCGTGCTCAATACCTATGTGTGTACACGATACACACGTGTACACAACACATGTGTCATGGGCACACTATACATGTGCGTGCACAATATACACGTGTATATGTAATACACATGCACGGACACACTATACTTGTGTGCACATTATACACGCTTGTATGCCATGTACGTGTCTACGCAACAAACATATGTATACACATGATATGCATGCACACAGCATAATATACACACACATATGCAGTATTTTTGTGCACACACTATACACACGTGTGTGCAATGTACATGTGTATGTACACGGCGTGCATGTGCATATATGTGATATACATGTACATGTATACAGTATGCATTCATGCACACAATGCGTGTGCAAAATACATGCACATATGCATACACAGTATATGTGTATGCACAACTATGTGTACACCCAATATACGTGTGTGTGCATGCTGTATATGTGTGCATGTACACAGTAAGCATGCATGTATGCATGCATGTATACACAACACACATCCAAAGGTACACAGTACACATGTGAGTATATGCAATATACATGCATGTGTGCACAGTACACGTGTGTACACAATATACATGGCATGTATACAATACACATGTGTGCACATGGGCATTTGAATCTTTCTCATGAAATGTTCTCAAGCGATGAGTAAGTATGATCATTAGGCTCCTGATACAGTTTAAAATGCAAAGGGAGGCAAGAAAGGGAGCAGAGGATGAAGGGGAAGCGGGGAGTGGAGAGGGCCTGGAGTGGGGAGGAAAAAAAGAGGGGAGGGAGAGGAGAGGAGGAAGAGAGATGGCAACAGTCACAAAAATTTTAGTAGATTTTACATTTCACAGTGAACACTTCTTTCGACTTTGCCGGAGTTACTCTGTGACTGTATCTATATGTTGAACCATAAGAAATTGCTGGTGTCTGACTATTTTTGACCCACAAACATGGCAGGGTCACATGGTTTGGGTTCTAACCTGAGAGACAGAATTGAGGAGGGTCTTTGTGACTGTGAAGCTCCTGGCCCTATGGCCACTCATAGAGGTGCCCCTCCCTCACTGCTGGCGTTCCTCACAGTGACCTGGCTCTCAGAGTGACCCTGCTGCCCTTTGGTGTCTTCCTCAGCCCCCTCCTCCATCCTTCCGTCCAGTGCATCCTTGGCTTCCTTCCTAAAACCGGTAAAACAGTAGAGCCTGCACCATGGGGCAGCCACGGGGTGGTGCTGGGGTTAGCTGAGTTCACACATGGTCAGTTCAGAGAACAGTGCTCAAAATACATTAGGTGCTACAAAGTATTAGCCAGAGTAATGATTCAGATGATATTTTCCTTGTAACTTGAAAGCTTGAGACAGGTGCACAGAAGAAAATTAGGACCTGTGTACCTCCTTCCCGCACGAGCACACGAGGTCTGGGGGTTAACAGCTCCTGTCGCATATGAGCTACCACGAGTGCTTTGTCGTCATGCTTTTCGGTGGCTAAAGATGGATGACCACGGTTTGTTTACCCAACTGCCTGTCTTTATTTACGTGTGCTGTTCTGAAATTCAGCGACTAAGACGCTTTAATAGTTATTTGTCTATTTATTTATTTAATGTTTACTTTTGAGGGAGGAAGGGAGGAAGACCGGGGGAAAGGCAGAGAGAGGGAGAGAGAGAATCCCAAGCAGACTCTGTGCTGTCAACACAGAGCCTGACACGGGGCTTGAACTCAGGAACCATGAGATCGTGACCTGATCTGAAATCGAGAGTCGGATGCTGAATCGACTGAGGCACCCCAAGGCGCCCCCAAGATGCTTTAACATTTAAATGATGCTTCCTTGCCCCTCTGAATCAAAGTGCACGCCTCTCCGTGCACCCCCAGTTGGAGCCGGTCTCCATCTTCCCTGTGCTCCCTGAGCAGCCAGCAGGGGTGTTACACTCTGCTCTCCGGGCTGGAGTCCAGCAGTCCCTCTGCCTCCGAGTCTCAGTTCACCCATGGGAGAGGAAGCATCACCGTAGTGCCTTCCCTCACTGGATAGTGTGAGGATTAAATGTGACCACGTGTACGAGGTGCTCAGCACAGCGTCAGGTACCTGTTAGGTAGACATTCGATATGTGCTTGTCATTTCTCTGATCTGTGCTTATGAAATGTACTGCATTGTGTGACAGTCGCCTGGTTATAGAGCTGTGTTCCTCACAAAACCATGTTCACTGTGGTCTCCCGGCTTACCCACTTTTGTTGTCCTGGCACCTTGTATATGGTCTGGCACATAAGAGTTGCTCGGTAAATGTGAAACGAAAGAGCGATTGGATAACGTAATGAAGCAGACGCTACCCAGATACAAATCACTTATGTAATGAAAGGTGACATTAAGTACACGCTCAACTCACAAACAGAGTGTTAATGTCCTGGGGCTGTCGTAGCCACAAAGTGTGGGGTCGGGACAACAGAAGTCTATCGTCTTGCAATTGTGGAGACCAGAAGTCCGAAATCAATGTGACAGCAGGGCCGTGTTCCCTCTGAGACCCTAGGTAAATCCTTCCTTGCTTCCTCCTAACGTCTGGAAGTGGCTGTTGGCCCTTGGTGTTCTTGGCTTTTAGCTGCATCACTCCAGTCTCTGCCTGTCTTGTCACGTGATGTTATCCCTGTGTGTCTCTGTGTCCAAGGACACAGAGTTCTACGGGATTAGGGACCACCCTGAGGACCTCCTCTTAAATACATCTGCAAAACCCTATTTCCAAGTGAGGTCACATTCACAGGTACCAGGGGTCAGGACTTCCACATTTTCGTTTCGGGGACATACTTCAATCTGTAACGTATACATGTATTTCAGACACTACTAGGCTCTTTTAGTTTTACAGAATTACAAAGGGGGAGCCTTGGAGATGATGGTTTGATGCAACACCCTCTGAAGGAAAACTGCGTCCCATGACATGCACAGTGGCTAGACCCAACAGCAGGTGTGAAGCTAGATTGTGTGCCAGGCACATCATGGCAGTGGCACTGTGCTGGGTTCCCAGGGTGGAAGCAAAGATGAAGATGAGTCTGGCCTTGGAAGGAGTCAGGGTCGTTGGGAATTCAGCACCTTCCTGCTCTGCGAGAGCCAACAGTTCTAATGGAGGACTTGGGTGGGAAGAAGAGACCACCCTGGGGGCGCCTGGGGGGCTCCGTAGGTTAAGCGTCTGACTCTTGGTCTCAGCTCAGGTCTTGATCTCAGGGTCATGAGTTCAACCCTGCGCTGGGCGTGAAGTGTACTTAAGGGGGGAAAACAAAGACTACCCTAAAGCTCCAATCCTGGCTTCGCAGCGCCTGTGGCATGAGGCCCTGCATTTCTGTGGCTTGCCCATCACACGTGTGTTAGGGAAGGCTGGACGGTCAGGATCTGCTGCTGAGCACTGCCGAGAACCTGCTGCCCCATGTACAACGTTTGAAGAGGCTGCTGGGCAAACCCACGTAGAATCCCAGGAAAGGAGCGATGCCCAGGCTGGGATGCAGCATGTTTTGTGTCTCGGGCCTGGACTGAGGGCCCCTGGTCAACTTGGAAACATGCAGGTCAAGGGAGGAGCCTGTGTCTGAGCCCGCGAGCACAGAAAGCAGAGCTCCTTGGTGCTTGGGCAGTTCAAAATCACTCTCCCCAAACCGCGTGTTTCCTGCGGTCTCCCTGTACGTCCTAGGACATGGCTTTGTTCGTTGTTGTTCTGATGGTTGGATTTTGGGGGGAGGGTTTGTTTTTTACCTTTCTTAGAGTCTTCTGAACTGAATCTTCCGGAAGGTCCTTTTACAATCCGATGCGATAGTAAGGATCTCTTTCAGAGATTTTCCTTGTTAAAAATTTAACAACTATTTTTCACTCTTTAACATCAGACAGACTTGGTTTTTAAATCTATCATCTTGGGACGGAGAAGCGAGGGGGGTCAAAGCCCAGAGCACGCCCGTAAGTGGCCCCGTGAACTAGCCACACCCGAGGGCCCAAGCTCGAGGCACGTGAGGCACTGCCACGATTTACAGCATCTGTCCACCTCTTGAGTAGCTTCTGGGTGGTTTTCAGTCACATGTCCATCTCGTTCTTTCACCCTTTCTTTCACCTCTGCCTTTTTTCTTCCCTGGCTCAGCCTTTCCTTTGAAAACATACCCCCTGCCCTTGAATGGCTCCAGGGCTGGTCAGGGAGACACAACTGCCAGGCAGTTATAATAGAGCGTTAGTCTGGCTGTGACACCAGCATCTGCCAGGACAGGGGAGGGAAGTAAAGGCAGAGAGAAAGCCCCCGGAGGGCAAGACACCTGCCCCAGTGTGGAGCAAGGAGAATGGGTTTCAGGCTGAACCAAGTTGGGAAAGGATATACTGAGAAAGGGAACAGCATGTGCAAAAGCAGGGAGGCGTGAGAGAGTTTGACTTCTGGTTTCCCAGGGGAATTCCCAGGCTTTTCCAGGGAATGAAGGGGAGGAGGGGGAGGGAAGAATGAGTGGGGAATAGAGCATGGAGCGTGTTAATGCTGAAGAGTTGGAACTTCGTGGCGAGGGCTGAAAGCGAGAGAGTGCCGTGGCCAGATTTGCATTTTAGAAATAAAAATCTTTGTCTCTTCTTGCTCTTCTTGGTGTTGATGCTGCTCCAGTCGGCACCTCCCCCCCCCCCGCCCCCCCCACCCCCACCCCCCCCCCCGCCGCTGATCTTTTTGGCCAGTTACCACATACGGATCTCTCTGGGCTGGCTGAGTGGGCTCTATCCCGCCTTCAGGTCGGGGTGTGCACCCCCCCTCCCAGGGGGAGAAGGAGCCCAGTGGGGCTGCCGCTTGCTCACCCTTGCACACGCAGCAGCTGACTTCCGTGGAAGAAGCCCCAACCGCAGACTCCCTGAGCTGGCTGCGGGAGACCTGGAGGCTTACGCAATCCCTGTCCTTTTTCGTCCAGCAGAGCTCTTGTCCTTGTTGTTGTTGGCGGTGAGCATTCATCCCAGGGGAGGCTGGAGGCTTTGCCAGCTCCCTTCTCATCAGGAGATTGAAATGGCGATATGATGAAAAATCCTCCTGTCTCCACAGCAACATCCCGGCTTATCCTCACAATGTACCCAACGGTCTTTGCTTAATTGGAAGAAGTTCAGGGGAGAACAGTCAAGACAGAGTCATTGGCAGCGTATTCCTGGAAGTAGAACGCGTCACCTTCTTAACTTAATTGGATAATTCATTTTAAATTGGGTGTGCAATCACGACAGGAAAATGTTCGTGTTAATAATACATATCGGAGACCGCCTGCCTGTGCCAAGAAGCCTGGTCCTGGCAGAGTTCTTTAATTCCCCAAAATAAATTTTACAAAGATAAAACGATGTATTGTCTGTCAGAGTGGAGAAGGAACAAAAGTCCAGCAAGCATTTGCATCCTGGAACTTTCTAGAACACTCTTGTTGGTTGTGAAATTCCACAGAAGCCCCATGTATCCTGGGCTGTGTTCAGGAGTGTTTTGTACATCAAAGTTGTGCCCCCCTGTGCCCAGCCCTGGATCTGAGTGTTAAGGGTCTGGTGTTTCTGTTGGGTATTTTTTTTTTCCCTTCCTGTCACATCAAGCTGCTCAGATGGTTTGAAGTACCACAGATGGTAACTACACTTTGCTTGGGGGCCGAGGGGAAAACTAGGGACTTTCTGGAAGCTTTTGGTCCTGGAAGCTGCCTAGACCGGCGCGGGGTGGGGCGGGGAATGAGCTGGTTGCCTCACGAAGGTCTTCCAGCCTGGTCACACTGCCCCAGGCGTGAGCAGCCGGCCGAGGGGGCTGGGCTGTAGGGGGGCACCGCACGTCGGTGGGGGGTGCTGTCTGTTCTGCACATGCTTCCAAGCTAGTTTCGTGGTGGCACTCAGCGTCCCCCCCAAGTAGGGCCGTTGCTAGGAAACACCCGGAGTCTTGAGGACCTTCAACACTGTGTTGACGGGGCTGCTGTGGACCGTGTTCAGCTGCCAGTGCTCCCTGGCAGCCTGGCCAGATCCACTTACGTCAGGCAGTTGCCCAAGCCCACACTGGTTTGCCGGCGAGAGTGTTCCTGCTTCTGGGCGGCTTCTCGCTGCGGGAAAATTCAGTGGTTGTGTAGACACGCTGACAGAACCCTTAACGTTCCCATCATACCGCCCACCACCCACCCACCAGCCCAGCTGCTCCTCTGGGCAGGCCTCCTCCCCACCTCCTGCCTGTGCTCTGACAACAGTTTACCCCGGCTCCTACCCCCTGTTTGTGACATAAGGAGCGGAAGCTCGCTTGTGTGGAGGATTTGTCTTAAGCCAGCCCTGTGGTAGATGTTTTTACATTTATTGACTCATTTTCTAACATGTGAAAGGCCTATCGTCACAGTTGGCAACGGGCCCATTTTAGTGGTGGGATACTGAGTCTCCGAGAGGTTAAGTAAGAGACTCGAGACAGAGCAGCTGGTAAAGCAGCAGAACCTTCCGTCTAGGAGGCTTGACCCCCCTCCCCCCCCCCCCCCCCCCCCCCCGTTCATGCTGAGGATTGTGAGGCTGGAGGATCGCACAGCTACAGAGTCACGGGCCCAAACTTGAATCCCGCATTCCTAATATCGCTGGTTATTACCCCGGGGTAGGTAGAGAAAGGAGACTAACCCCTGTTTGTTCAAAATGACAGTGGAAGAACTGCTGGCTGAGTTCTCGGAGCCAGCTGAAAATGTGAGGTTTGGCAGCCCCGGACCCTCCCCCCACCCGCTTCCCATGTGTCCAGTGATGCTTCCTAAAGAAGCCAGAGCAGGGCAGAGCACCCCCCTGCCTGTGCACCTGCCCAGCATCCTACAGCCTCTTGGAAAGACTCCAAACTCCCTCACCATCTGGCCCCAGCCAGACTGCCTCTCCCGCACCACCCCAGCCTGCCACCCGTCATGGCACCTACTCCGACCTCATCCTTCCCGGGGCTCTCCCTCCACTTTTCCTGCCTGGCCCACTATAGCTCATCCTCGGATGCCTCTCTGCTTCTCCTCCACCTGATGCCTGCACTTGGCGTTGTCTTCTCCACTGTGTTCCCCTGCCCTTGTGCCTGCCTCACTGATCGGGTGCTGGCCTTCCTTACCATTCCTCGTGTCTGTGCATCGCCTGGCACGCAGTGGGTGCCAAAGGAACGTAGGACGGACACGGGATGGACGAGCCTGAAGCAAACCTGATTCTCTGTAGCGTAGAAAGAAGTCCGTCATCTTGGAGTGTCAGCACTGCCAAGGACCTAAGAAACCTGCCCTGCTTGCCTGCCCGTCCTCCAGTAAGTGAGGAGGAGGTGAATCTGAAAATCCATGGCAAAGGCAGGGTGAGAACACGCTCCCAGACCACCTGTGGCTCCTGGCCCCAGCGCTGGAGGTGGCTGCTCAAAGTCATTGTTGGCAACTCCCTGCCCCGCAGGGCAAACGGGAAAGCATGTGCTGGGGGAACGGTTTTACATTTGGTTTTATTAACACTCCAGAGGCCTTTAATAAAAATACCCTTGAGTGTTGAAAGAGAGCCAGCAGGGAGACAAGACTCAGTTCCAGGGGAAGCAGCCACAAGCCCGGAGGGGATGGAAAAATGCTCTGAATGTCCACTTGCAGGTTGGGCATCCGGCCAGGCTCCTCTTGTTCACAGGCCCCCAGGATAGCACAGTAACTCGGGTGGCGAGGGTGAGGAGCCCTCCAATGTCAGGCTGGCCGAATTTGGAGAGACGGTTCACACGGCAGTTTAGCAGTGCCAGAGAATAAAGAAATCTCAACCCAAACCACAAAGAAACCTCCGCCGGGACTCCGCCAATTCGAAGACAGAGTTGGAGCCCTTTATTGGCAGCACATTATTCTTAGAAGTTGGAAGGCGGATGTGTGTGTGTGTGCATGTGCTAGTGTGTGTGCTCCAAGCTTAAGCTTTAGACAGAGGACAGCCCTGGCATCATCTGTCTCGGTGCCTTTGGTAGCCTGGCCGTGTACAGGCAGGCCAAGCTCTCAGGAAGGGCCATGCCTCCCTGCCATGCTGGACAGAGCCTTTAAGAAGGGAGGGTGGTTATGTTTTGGTGGCTCAAAACAATAGAAATTTATTCTCTCAACATCCCAGAAGCCGGAAGTCCAAAATCAAGGTGTCAGCTGGGACATGCTCCCTTTGAAGGCTCTAGGGGGGAATCCTTCCTTGCCTTTTCCAGCTTCCAGTAGCCCCGGCAGCCCTCGGCGTTTCTCGGCTGTGACTGTGTGGCTTCAGCCTCTGTGTCTGTCCCTCTCCTTCTTCTGTGCCTTCTTCCCTGTGTGTCTCCCTGTGCCTTTCCTCTTGTTGTAAGGACTCTACGTGTTGAATTTAGTGCCCACTCTCTCCCCGGTGATTCCAGCCCAATATTCTTAACCGAGGACATTTGCAAAGATGTTGTTTCTAAATAAAGTCACATTGTGAGGTGCTGCGTGGAAATGAATTTGGGGGAGGCACTGTTCAACTCACTAGGGAAAGGAAAGACTGCCCCAGGGAGAGGCAGCTTAAGTTGGTGGGTCGGAGTCCTCACACAGCTGTTCCTTAGGATGGCAGGTGTGAGGTGAGCCTGTCCACGACAGATTCGCAGCGGAGCTCCGTATGGCCCTCCAACTGCTCTGTGTGCCTTTGGGTTCAGATGGCAGTGAGTAAGAGGGGCCAGATGCAAGCAGCCGTCAGATGCTTCAGGGACAGAGGCCGGATTCACTTCCTTTTCTGTTCCTCAGGGCCTACCAAGGAGCCTTCCATATGAAAGCGTCTGAAATGTTGTTGAAAGAATGCTTGCTTGTTAGAGAGGAGGAACTTTGAGCCTGACTCCTACAGTGAGTACTTGTTCTAACTTTGGAGAGAGGACAGTCAGGTTTTGTGTCAGGAAAGAGTGAGTCAGCCAGTGGTCTGGATGGGAACCCAAAATGAGGCGCTGAAGGAAGGGTGTTGGCTGGGAACTGGTGGCCCAGAGACACGTCTCCGCTACCAGTTTGTGAACTAAGCTTGGCGCCTCACGTCCCTCATCTGTAAAATGGGTGTCAGCATGTTGTAAGGATTATGTGAGATTATGTGTAAGCCTTCAGTAAACTATAAGGTGAGGTGCCCAAATAGGGAATTCGGATTATTTGAGGGGCGCCTGGCTGGCTCAGTCGGTAGAATGTGCCACTCTTGATTTTAGGATTGTAAGTTCAAGCCCCATGTTGAGTGTAGAGATGACTTAAAAACAAAATCTTAAAGAAAAAAAAGAATTTGGGTTACTTGAAGGCAGAATCCGATGAAAAGACACTGTGATACAATGGGGATGCTATACAATTAGATCATTGCTTGCTAAGCAGAATTGCACTGGATGGATGAGAGGTCCTGCGTTGAGGACGTCTGAGTGGGGCACTGATATATATTGATTTTTTAGGAAAAAAAAACCAATACCCTGTGTAGTATTTTTGTTCTGCCTTTAGAGGTGAGCAAATGGAGGCCTACGGAAGTTCAATACCTTTCTCAAGGTCAGAGGAAGTAGAGAAACTGGGATTTGCAGCCAGCTCCATTCCCCCAGTGCTGGTTCCTTAACATCTGCCCCCCCCCCCCCCCCCGGGATCCGGCCTGTGGACGCTCAGAGATGCTGGTCCGTGCTCCCCATGCTCACCTGTGAACACTTCTGCTGCTTAGTGGGGGCCACGACCAGGCTGTGGGTGTGGATGCCAGCTTCCTGCTCTTCTTCGGTCAACCGTATCTCTTGGCTGTCACCCGCTTTGAGGTGGGCTTCTGAGGTCCGGTCTGCTGCAGTGGAGCCGCCGGGTCCCTGGTGCCTCGTGCAGGGTGACCTGTCAGGCCCCTCCTCTCCTCTGTGGGTGGGCAGAGGCAGTTGTATTTCCAGCTAAGGAATAGACTTTAGCGAAAGCTGGTCTTCCTCACGAGGAGCCAGAAATGACCTTTCCTAAGGACCTTGCTTCCTTAGCACAAAGCTGGTTTTCCCAGGCTCTCTGCAGGTACCCCCCACCCCGTTACTCTGGAATGCAGAGCCCCAGGGTCCCAGCCTGCTGACTTGAGCAGCAGCCTCCGAGCCAACAGTGGCTGCTTTCTGGGGGAGGGCGTGGCAGGGACAGGATTGGTTTAAGCTTCATCTCCACCCTTTGCAAAGCTGCTGGTCTTGGGCTGGTAAGTGTTTCTTTCAGAGCCTGCTTCATTCTTGAAAAGAAAAACAAAGGGCTTGATTTGACAACTAGTGCATATGAAACATATGTTATTTAATGTGAAAATGCAGAGAAGCAAAAAGAAATATTACAAATCACTGGCAATCCTACCACTGTTTTATCATACATCTTTTGAGATTTTTTCTTTTCTTTTATATAGTTATTTCTTTAAAATAATGGAAGCATCCCATGCATGCTGCTTTTTTCACTTAATGTGCGTTTATTTTTATTTTTTTAAGTTTACTTATCTATTTTGAGAGAGAGACAATGTGAGTGAGGGAGGGGCAGAAAGAGAGGGAGAGAGAGGATCCCAAGCAAGTTCTGTGCTGTCAGCGTAGAGCCCGATGCAGGGCTCGAACTCACCAAACTTTGAGATCACGACCTGAGCCAAAGCCAAGAGTCTGACGTTTAACCAACTGAGCTACCCAGGTGCCCCTTCACTTACTGTACATTTATTTAAAGGCATAGGAAATGTTCACAATGCACTGTCGTCTTCAATAGTCATGTGGGGAGCACCTGGGTGGTTCAGTCAGTTAAGCATCCAACTTCAGCTCAGGTCATGGTCTCACGACTTGTGAGTTCAAGCCCCATGTCTGGCTCTGTGCTGACAGTTCAGAGTCTGGTCCCTGCTTCAGATTCTGTCTCTCTCTCTCTGTGTGTGTGTGTGTCCCAAATATAAACAAACATTAAAAAAATTCTTAAAGTAAAATAGCCACATGGTATTCCACTGTAGGGCCCTCCCAGTATTTAACCCACTCCTGTGGGACAGGAAGTTGGGTATAACCTCCCTTCCCATCAATAGCCTTGACTTCTTCATCTTTAAAATGGGATCCCAGTGCTGGGCTGTGGCTGTTCGAGTATGGCATGTGGTAGGCTCTCGTAAATGCTTGCTTCTTGCCTTTGCTCTTTCTGGCCCCGGGTTCCTTTCATGTAGAGTATCTACCGTGGTGAGATGAATGTCCTCAAAATAAATCCATCCTGCTTCCCCTGCCCAGGGATCTTGGTGACAGGCGTGCAGGGCCAGCAGCCCGCACTGCCCTCCCCTGGGACCCAGCCCCAGCAGACACCGAAGAGCGGGGCTGCTCCCTCCTGTCTGGGCAGTGTGTTTCCTGCTCTGAGAGGCAATGGAGAACAGCGGAGATCGGCTGGAGTGTCTGCTTAGTGTCTGTACCGCTTGCCGGGCTAGACGGGCTGCCTCTCTTCCTCCTGAGCGGGACACTTGGATTCCACATCTGCTGCCCTGAGGGCCAGCCCCCTCCACCCCACCCCTGAATTCGTTGGAGTGTGTGAGGTTTTTTTCACAGTGCATGTTGAGTGCTGGCCATGCTAGGTATGATCTGCTGTAAGCCTTGCGTCTATTTTTTGTCTGAACCCAACTAAATAAAACATCGTGTTTCCTCTGTTGGTCGAGATATATAAACCAGATGTAATTCTGTCTTCCATATGACCCAGCTCAGTACCCAGAACTGTGGCTAAAGTAAGGGGAATACACGCAGCCTTCTATGGGTTTAATTTTGACGATTTATTTGTCACTGGGGTGGATACAGAGTGGATTTTATGTTTTGTTTTGCTTTCGCTTAAATGGGAATGTAAAAATAATAATACTAAGAGCTACTGTGTATTGTGGGCTTATCGTGTGTGGCTATGTCAGGTGTTCTGCTATAAGCTTTAAATGGATTATTTCATTCAATTTCATGAGGCAGGTGGTAGATCAGTCCCCATTTTATAGATGGGGAAACTGAGACACGTGGCTGGTAAGAGACAGGAGCGGTAGTTGAATTCACTCCTTATAATCCCAGTGACAGCCTTTGTGACACAGTCAAGTGGGCGTGTGTGGAAGGATCCATCACTCTGTCTTCTCAGCCCTGTTGCTGCTGCTGTTGGATTAGGAGAAGGTTGGGCTGTTAGGAAGAATCTCCTGCATGGCCTTTCCTGCCGTGTTAGTGAGCCGCTGACATTTTCCAGTTTTGAGAACAAGACAGGTGAATTGCAGAATCAGAGGGTAGGAGTCCTGCCGTTCCTGGAAGCCCTCAAATGGTGGAAAATCAAGGGAGCTGTAGTCATACCTGTGGAGAACCCATAACTAGTCCGGCTCCTCCTTGGTCCAGGAACGGCAGTGGGGAGGGCAGGGGAGCACTGGGATAAGAAGTCTGAACACCAGAAAGCTTGATGCATGACCTTAGATCACAACTGGGGTGCCAGGGCAGAGCCAATGCATGAAGCACATATGTGCTGAGTCCATGGATAAGTGAAATTAAAGTGTATTAAACTCTCTTAGGGGGCGTGGGGTTGTAGTGTTTCGCATATGGCCCTCGGTGTCTGGGAGTTTTCTGTTTGAAAATGCTAGCAAGAAAGCACATGTAGTTATACATGTGGGACACATTCACATGCAGCCTGAACCAGCCTGGGGATTAGCCACAGAAAATTGCATCTCTCATGGGGTGAAGCCTCTGGTTTCCTGCCCGGGTCAATTCTCTTTACAGTGAGAGTCATTCATTCAACAAACATGTAGTTAACTTAATATTATCCTTAATAACATCAAAATTCAGAGGCTAAATTGAATTCCTCAAGCATCTCTTCATTACCTAGCACTGCCTACCATTTTTTTAAAAAGGTCACAATACTTAATAGATGCATTTCTAGTTTATCCGCTCTGTGGCATTATTTACACAGGCTCTTTCTTTCTCTTCAGTGGGAGGAGAAAGCAGAGTTGAGTATGTGTGTACATGTTTAAACCACACTTACGGACACCTCTATTTTTATCAGTAAGCCTGGACCCTGTCAGGGCAACAGACAGCACCGGGGGAAATGGAAATTTGACTTGCTCTCTGTGTTTTCCATCCTGTTAGCATGAAATAACTAAGGGAGACTCACTGGCCCCTCAGTTGCCAGAGGTAGCTGGTGGGTCAGGAAGGATTCCTTTGCACAGGATGGCCAGCCACAGTCCTACCCCCAACAGGCTGCTTGCCCTTAGGCTCCTGCAATCTCGGAACACCAACTGGGGAGTGGCAACGGTGGGAGCAGCTTCCCACTGTCCCCTGGAGCTCCCACTTAGCGTGTGTCAGGTGGACGTTCTTTTCCCCTCCTCAAGTCCGTCTCTTCCTGGCTGCCTGTGATCTCACACAGAATGCGGGGTCAGGAGTCCACCCTGGTTGTGAATATATACTTAATGGGAAATGACCAGCAGGGAGGCTGATCTCACATGTGTAAAGGGCAGCAGATGTGTGCAACTGTTGGTCTAAAACCATGTTGGAGAAAGTCACTTAGCTCAACTGGACACAGACAGCATTGGTCAGGTTACCAGGCAACTGTAAGCAACACATACTTGTGGGTCTGGGAGGAAGGGGTGAAAAAAAACGGACTTTCTGTAAATACTCTCATCACTTTTCATAATAAGAGCCTGTCCCCAAGTGCTCCTCTGTCCTGAATAGTCTCAGCCTGAGTCTTATGTCACCTTCCATTGTGGCCAAGCACTCTGGAATCAGACTGCCCGCGTACTAGCTTGTGACCGGAGGTAATTTATACTCTGAGCCTCAGTTTGCCCATCTCTAAGATGGGGATCATAATAGTTCTAGTCACTCGGAGGATTACATGAATTCACAGCGGTCAAATTCTTAGTACGCAGCCTGATAGATGATATGTGCTCACCAACCACTACCTATTATTCCCCTATACTATGATTGTTCTCAGCAAACTTCTCCTGGGGCAAACTCTTGAAAGGAAATCTCCCTTCGGAGACCACAGAGAGATCTCCAAACATACATGCTATTGAGGTGCTCTCAGGGTCTGTCCTGGAAGTTAAGGGGCTGTGACGTCAGCTTCCGGGCACATACCTCCTCTGAGTCTACCTACTACCTAGGTCTCAGGCCATGAGCATCCTGGTTGGGGGGCTTTCCTTACCAGCTCCCCTCCTGAGCAGATTTTCCTGTGATGTGTTAGGCTCTCAAACAGTGGGGCTACACAGTGCTCTGACCTCCCTCCTGCACCCTCCACACACCTTCTTGCCCGGCCTCATTTCCAGAGGTTCTAGATTATCTAGGTAGCCAGATCGACTCCATCTTTTTTCTTTTTCTTTTCTTTTCTTTTTTAAAGTCTACTTATTTATTTTGAGAGAGAGTGCGAACAGGCGAGCGGCAGGGAGAGGGAGAGAGAGAATCCCAAGCAAGTTCCACAGTCAGCACAGAGCCCGATGTGGGGCTCGAACTCATAAACCATGAGATCATGACCTGAACTGAAATCGAGAGTCGGATGCTTAACCGACTAAGTCACCCAGGCGCCCCATCCATCTTTTCTGATGGAATAGACCAACAAGCCCCTCCCTGGTTCTTTCCAAAGGTTCTTCCTCCTTTTGGTCAGCTCCTTAAATCATCTCCATCCCTGTCACTATAACCTTTTCCTAAAAAGCTCTGGTGGTGTCCTGGCAGTTCTCCCCACAGAGGCAACAGCTACTGAAGGGCCCCTTTTCTGTGGTTGAGTTCAGTAACCTTTGCGGAAGCTCCTTTTTTATATTCAGAGTAGGGTCAAGGCAGTCACCATCCAGCCATAGAAGGCTCCCACTGTCTGCCATTTAAACATGTAAGTGGTTTGGATGGACCTTGAGGGCATTATGTTAAATGAAATAAGAAAAAGACGAATACTGTATAATCACTTACATGTGGAATCTAAAAGAGCAGAAGTCTTAGAGAATAGAGTGGTGGTTACCAGGGGCTGAGGGGAGTAGAAATGGGGAAGTGTTGGTCAAAGGGCAAAAACTTCTAGCCATAAATGAATAAGTTCTGGAGATCTAAGTTATAGATGGTGACTATAGTTAACAATACCCTACTGTATACTTGTAAGTTGCTAAGAGAGTAGATCTTAAATGTTATCACCACCATCACCACAAAATGGTAATTATGTGAGGTGATAGGTGTGTTAACCATCCTTATTGTGGTAAACATTTTGCAATGTGTACGTGCATCAAATCTTCATATTGTACATCTTAAACTTCACAATGTTATATGTCAATTATATCTCAGTAAAGCTGGACAGAGAAGATTTCTCATGTTCTGTTTTAAAGAAGCAGTTTCATTGAAGTATAATTCACATACCATCCAATTGACCCATTGAAGGTATACCCGGAATGGTTTTGAGTATATTGATTGTGTATCCAAAAGCACAATAAACTTTAGGACATTTTCACTACCCCTCCCAAACCCTTACTTTTTAGTGTCACCCCGCAATTCTTCCACATCCCCCTCCCAAATCCTAGGAAATGACTAGTCTACTTTTTGTCTCTATAGGTTTGTCTCTTGTGGACATTTTATAGAAATAGAATCTATCACATATGTGGCCTTTGGGGCTGGCTTCTTTCACTCAGCATAACGCATTCAAGGTGCATCCACAGTGACGTCCATACATCATGCCTGATTGTGGCTGGATAATCTGTTGTAGGAATATTCCACATCTTGGTTATCCATTTGTCAGTTGACGGTCATGTGAGTTGTTCCTTATGTTCTTTGGAACACATCAAAGCCCCACTCTTTGAGACTGCCTTTCAGTTCCCAACCATTTTATCAGGAGGCGAGGCCTTTTTGTTATTTTTATCACAGCCCCAAATTACTCCTTGGTTTCCTTACGAATATAATCCCTGCTCAGATGTTATGTTTTGAATACCCATAATAAAATTAAAGGTTTTAAAGAGAAAGTTTACAAGACGTGCCTGAAGAAACTATTCAGACCATACAGTTTCTCTTTTCTTCTATGTAATTATTTAGGCTCTAATAATTCAGGCAGTTCAGAGGGATGTTCAGACTGGCTGAGGACAAAGAAAGTTTTCCAACCCTAGGGAGAAAAATGTTCGTGAAAACCAAAAATACTTTAGCAGCGGTAGACACCAGGCGAGCATGCTTTCTGTTCACTGAGAGCCCACTCTGAGTCAGGTGGCTCCAGTGACACCCTTATTTAACCCTGTCCTACTGGGAGCAGATTTCTCCTAGGTGCTGGAGCACCGCTGAGATAATGCCAAGCAGGCCCAGGTGGGACTTGCAAGTTTTGCAAATTTCTCTGAAGGTTTGTGACTTTTTCAGCTTTGCTAGTGTTGAGTGTGCAAATGAGATCAGATGGGGGTATAAGTGGCATTCCGTGAGTTAAATCGCGGTCCCCAGCACCAGGATGCCAGGCACTAGAATTGTTCAGCTTTGAATCTGAAAGTGCCCAGGGGTGGGAGCCTCCTGTGTGTTGGTGCTGAGCAAAGATTCACCAGGATTTGCGTTACTGGGATTTCCGGTGCTGAATGGTGACATTGTGTGTCCCTCCCTTAGATACCTGCCCTGAGGGATTCCTGCTCAAAAATCTCAGTGGCATAGTAAATATGCCCTCCCCTCCTGACCGCTAGATAAATTCACTTCTGGGATTTGATGATCTGTCTAAGGAAAAAAACTGCAAATCAGAATGCTGTGATGTAACAAGAGGGAAGGCAAGAACATAATTACAAACCCAACGATTGCAAAAGGAACATCAGCATTTAATTACATTTTGTCTCTATGGTATATTTGGAAGTTGCTAAGAGAGTAGGTCCTAAAAGCCCTCATCACAAGAAAAAAAATTTTTTTAATTTTTTTAAATGTTTGTTTTTGAGAGAAAGAGAGCATGAGTGAAAGAGGGGCAGAGAGAGAGAGAAGGAGACACAGAATCTGAAGCAGGGACCAGGCTCTGAGCTGTCAGCACAAAGCCCAACATGGGGCTCAAACCCACAAACTGTGAGATCATGACCTAAGCGGAAGTCAGGTGTTTAACTGACTGAGCCACCCAGGCACCCCAGAAAAAAAAATTTAAACTGTGTGGTAATGTTAATTAGACTTATGGTGGTGGTCCTTTAACAATATATGCAAATGTCAAGTCATTACTGGTACATCTGAAACTAACAATATTACATGTCAATTACATCTCCATTTTGAAAATTTCACCTCTGGGAGCATCGGGATGGCTCAGTCAGTTAAGCGTCCACCTCTTGATTTTGGCTCAGGTCATGATCTCAAGGTTCATGAGATCGAGCCCCACGTCGTCGTACTGAGTGTGGAGCCTGCTTGGTGTTCTCTCTCCCTCTCTCTCTGCCCCTCCCCTGCTCATGCTGTCTCTCTCTCTCTCTCTCTCAAAATGAATAAATAAAACTTAAAAAAAATGAAAATTTTACCTCTACTAAGGGATTCTTTGATTCTCTCCACTCAAATTATTGTGGAAATGTGAAAAAGCTTAGGCTTCAGAATGAGTAGATCTTGGTGGTTCTTGGGCAGATGAGTCCCCATCTCTGAGCTTGTGTCATAAGATGACACGTTCCACCCTGCAGGAGGGTGAGTGTGAAAGCAGATAAGAGCTTGTGTGCAACACCCAGTACACGGTAGGTGCTCACTAGGAGCTACTACTTCTAAAGTACTTCTCCCCAAAATGATATATATATATATATATATATATATATATATATATATATATATATATATATTTTTTTTTTTACCCTCACTCGTACCGAAGTTTTAGGAGGAACAGTTTGTAAGGAACCACTCTGAATCTTTTTCCCACAGGATGGCGCTGCTGACTCTTTGTGCTTGAGGGAAGACCATCTTTGTCTCCTGGAGCACCTTGGACCCCACAGACATTTGATAGATATTTGCTGATGTTCCAATTTAATAAACCTCAAGAACGGTATAAAGCCTTTCATATGAGGTCCCTTCTCCCAACGGGATGTGAAAACTTTTGCAGTGATTATTGGTTTTCATTTACATCTTAATGTGTGAGGGCTGGAGCCATAAACTGAAGAACCGGAAGTAGATACTAGCAACTGGAAATTCTGTGGGAGTGATGTAAATATCAAAGTAGACACTTTGTTTTTCCTCCAGTGGCTTTCTTGGCAGAAAATTAGAAAGGAAAA
Organism: Prionailurus bengalensis; assembly: GCF_016509475.1. Classification (NCBI taxonomy): domain Eukaryota; kingdom Metazoa; phylum Chordata; class Mammalia; order Carnivora; family Felidae; genus Prionailurus; species Prionailurus bengalensis. The sequence continues at coordinate 117,344,831 of NC_057358.1, forward strand.
AATGGCTACATGATTTAAGAAAACATTGTGGTGTTTGGTGATAATAGCTTACATCTCTGTAATGCTTTCCAGCTTGCAGAATGCTTTCCTATTATTATTTCATTGAATTCTCGTAAGTGAATTACCTCCCAGAGGTGGGTAAGACAATACTGCATCACGGTTGAGGAAATGCTGCTTCTACCACTTACCTACCGTGTGGTTTATGTGGGTTATTTAAGCACTGCAAGCTTATTTCCTGAAGTTTTAAAACGAGAGTTTAATAATTTAGTTTTTAGTTAATCATACCTTCCTTTTAGGGTCGCTGTACAGGTTATATGAGACGATGCGTGGACACTGCCAGCCCCCTAGTAAGTGCTGAATAAATGGTGACTTACGACATTAGGTGTGATAGTCCTTCACAGATGAGGAAACTAAAAATTTAGACAGCCAGTTTGCTAAAGATCACACCGTTAGTAGTCAGAACAGGAAGCAAATCGCAAATCCAGTTCTGCTGCCTCCAACTTGAGTCCTCTTTCCACTACACCTTAGCCAAGAAGCGTGAACCAGGAGGAATATTATAGGGCTTCTGCCGGCACAACTCCCCGTGACCACGCACGTCGTACTCCGTATCTCTGGTGCATTGATCTTTTCAATGTCTCCTTTTGTATTCACAGAACATCATCAAAAAGGTGATTGGGCAGAAGTTTGTGTACAAGTTTGTCTCTTTCCCGGAGATACTGAAAATGGACCCTCACACGGTGGAGATCAGCCGGGAGAGCCTTTTGCTGCAGGACAGCGACTGCAAGGCGCCTCCCGAGGGCCGCGAGGCACACAGACACGGCTTGTCAGCCCTCAAAAGCGCAAGTCGCAACGAATACATCCACTCAGGCCTGTACTCGTCCTTCACCATTAATTCCCTGCAGAACCCACCAGAATCCTTCAAGGCAATCAAGACAGAGAAGCTGGAGGAGCAGCCAGAAGACAGCCCTCCCGTGGAAGAAGTCAGGACTGTCATCAGGTTTGTGACCAATAAAACCGACAAGCACACCAGCAGGCCCGTGGTGCCCCTGCCCTCCACCTCTGAGGCCTTCCTGGCCTCGTCCGCCTCAGCCAAGGTCTCCTCTTTAATGTTGCCAAATGCCGCCAGCATTTCGTCCGCTTCACCCTCCTCGTCTCGGTCCCCGTCCCTGTCCCCCAGCTCGCCCCTCCCTTCTGAACACAGAAGCCTCTTCCTGGAGGCCGCCTGCCATGACTCCGATTCCCTAGAGCCCTTGAACCTGTCATCGGGCTCCAAGACCAGGTCTCCATCTCTTCCCCCAAAGGCCAAAAAACCCAAAGGCTTGGAAATCTCTGCGCCCCCGCTGGTGCTCTCTGGCACTGACATCGGCTCCATCGCCCTCAACAGCCCAGCTCTCCCCTCGGGATCCCTCACCCCAGCCTTCTTCACCGCACAGGTAAGAGCCGTCCCTGTCATCCGGGCTGCACGCCAGACTCAGTGGCATGGCAGAAAGGAAGAAAGAGCAACCAAAGCAACTTCCTTCTGCCCTTCGAAAGATCACCTTAGGGCCCATAGACCAAAGTCACGGTGTAGATGTGAAGGGAAGTTACTTTTCCATCCCCAGACCAAGGTGTTCAAAGAGAAAAGGTTTGGGATATCGACTGCAGTGTGACGCTCGATTGGTTTCTTGCTGTAAGTGGCTGAAAGTGATCATAATATGGAGCATGTGTCCTGGCCATCAAAGGAGATCCAAACAGTCATTTCCTAGGGAAAGTTAAGCAGGCCTAGTGACGTTTCAGAAGGCGTTTGGGCTTTGTGAAATTTGTATGACAGAGCCCTCTCTCGGGGCACCTGACAAAGTAGCTGTTTGTTTTCCGTTAATGAGAAGATAGATGTTAACCGATACTGCCAGTGCAGTCATCAGGGTGGATGTGCCTTGTCCTGTATTCTCTGACGAGAAATGTAAGGGCCACACCCAGTGGTGAGGAAGAGATTCTTCAATAAAAGCAGTGCTCCTCTGACAAAACCCAGTTTCACGGGTCCACATCACGAGGGGGAGGAAAGCAAACTTGTGGAGTAAGAAAGTCTTCAGTGTTATTGACTCCCACGAGAAGGCAGCCTTTTCCGCTAAGGTGCTGGTTGTTTTGTTTTGTGTTTTGTTTTGTTTTGTTTTTTAAGTAATCTCTACGCCTGATGTAGAGCTCGAACTCACGACCTTGAGACCAAGAGTCACATGCTTTACCCACTGAGCCAGCCAGCCGCCCCCGGACTTTTCCTTTAAATACGATACACAGATGCCCTTTCTTGTCCAGCTGGCAGTTGTAGGGCAAAGGCAGAGCAGGTGCTGGTAAACCCCATCTCTGCTTCCTCTGGAAAGTGGGGCACACTTTGGTGGCCGAGGTTAGACATATTGGCTTTGGGGTCACGGACCGGATTCCGTTCCTGGCTACGCTGCTTGGTGGCAGTGTGACGGTGGGCGCTCGCTCCCTGAGCCTGTTTGCACATCTGTGAAATGGGTTGTTGTGCGGATCGAACGGGATAATGGGCACACTAAGAGAGTTAGCTACAGCTGGCAGGTATGATCCTGGAACTCGGAGGCAGGTGGGAGCGCCATCTCTGGCCTCTGCACTCGTTGCCGTAGACGTCCTTGCTGTAACCATCACGGGGGGAGGCAGCGCCATGGATTTTCATGTCTGCCAGCTACTGTTCTAAACGCTGGCCATGCACCACTTCAGTTCTTCTGCACGGCAGGCCCGTGAAGTAGATGCCGTTAGGTCCCGTTTTTCCAGCTGAGGTAAATGAGGCACGTGAAGTCAAGTAACTCATCCAAGGTCACAATAACAGGTGGGAGAAGCAAATGTGAACCCTGTCAGTCTGCTCCAGAATCCATCCTCTTCGGTAAAATGTTCTTGGCATGCCCTCTGGGAAAACACCCAGTTGTCCCTGATCATAACAGTCTGTGGAGTCTGCCAAAGCCACTGAAAGCCACTCTTGGCCATTTTCCTCTCCATGGCTTCTCCCAAATTGATTGTGTCACCGGGATTTTGTGTCTGCTCAAGCTTGTGAGCCGGTCAGAATGAGCATGCTGCCCTTGTGCGGAGGGAGGGCGAAGGGCTCAGCTACTGGTCAGAATGAGCACGTGTGCTTTCAATCAGGCGTCTTCTAATCAAACACAACTGTCCAGGGGCCGAGAACTGCTGAGTAAAATGGCTCAGAAACCGGTTCCTGGAGTAGCTCCAAGAAGTAACTGCCAGGGTGGACAATCTGAGGATGATCTCCCCTGGCTTCCTTTGTGTTTTACAACTGTAAGGTTTAGAGAGGTCTTGAGCAAGGCCAAGGCCAACTCTGATTTCCGAATCTGCTTTCTCTGTGAGCCTGTGTCACCGTCTCTGAACAGATGCCAGTCCCGTAGCTGTCTCAGGAACGCAGCTCAGGCTAGCCCTGTGGTTTTGGACTGGACACGGTGGGTCTAGGGTGGCTCTGCTCAGTGGGACTGAGGACGGATGGTATGGCTGGGCCGAGGAGAGGAGGAACCTTGACATGAGAAGGGATAGAGCGTGGACATGAACAAGTGAAGGCTAAACTCGGGACTGGGAGACACGACCCACTAGAACAGCCTAAAACCAGGGAGGGGAAACCAGAGGAAAGCCAGATGCTTTCATAAACCACTTGTGCCTTGGGCAGATGAGAGTGAGTGGTCCTCAGCCAAGCGGCGAGGGTAGGATGTTGATTGCGAGTTGGCGTCAGGAAGCCCAAGAAATGGGATCGGGGCTTCCAAAGGGAGAGATGCCAAGGGCAGGGTCTGGCCTCGGGCTGAGAGTGCCTCTGGACCAAGCCGAGGGGTCAGGGGGTGGCCACTGGGTAGTGCTCTGAATGGATTCAGAGGAGTTAAGGGTTGCCTTTGGGGGATGGTGGAATCTCAGGACTTGAATTCCCTCACCTTCCAGCAGCGTCAGTTCTGCACCCAGTGCAGCCAACGGTGGCTGACAGGGAGGAAGAAACCGGAGGGAGGCCAGAGCAAGGGCAGGACCCGGGTCAGGTGTTCATCCAAGTCGTTTCTCCGAGATCGGACAGGACGGTCACACCTGTCTCGGCTTGACAGTCCTCCAGGTGTTTAGGGCAGGCTTGGAGTCAGTGTAGGATTTGGATTCTCAGAGATTCCCTCCCCCAGGAACTGCTTTGGGTGCCTCAGAAACTAACCCTGGAGCCACGGTTCTCCCTCAGCGCACAGTCAGAGGCAAGGTCAGCTCTCTCAGTGGCTGGCCTCATCCCGAGGGGTGAGCCCATTTCCCAGAAATCCTCCCAGGAGGTGGGAGTGAAAACCTTCCCTTTGCTTCCAGGTCAATTCCAGGGGTTTCCTCGCCTGAAGGAGACTTGGGCCTTTGCCCCCACAGGCAGCAGTGATGTCTCATTCCTGCAGCTCATTGGTTTCCCTCCTACCTTCGCACTTTCTATCACAGAAATCACTTTCCTCTGTGGACTGTGCTGTGTGCAGCGACACCTTTGTACGTAAACACTGTTACCAGTGGGAACCTCCTATCAACCTTTCTTAACCCTTGTCTTTAGAAGAAATGAAAGGTGTGCTGTAGTAACTTGATACCCTGAAAACGAAATTCCCAAGAATTTAGTTTATTTATCCCAAGAACCGTTTATTTATTTTTTACTCATCCCAAGAATAATTCCCAGTTACTTTCAGCCAGAAACATGGCAGGAGGAACGGTAGGATTAAGAGCATCTTGGCATGAGCAGGGTCATGTGGTTACAGTTCCCTCCGGGGATCGTCTTCAATCACCTACTTTGCACAGGCCCACGTTCAGATTTGAAACGTCACCTAGGGTACGACGCGCATGAAAAAATGTGTATTATGCCCCAAACCATAGCCTCCGTGCCCTTCCGAACTATGTGTGGCGCATCCGCTGGAACCCGTACTGCCCAGTTGTGGTTACTCTTGGGAACCAAGATTATGAATATAGACGGACGTGATGATCACCCAAACACCCCTCAAGGGTGGATATGAGGAACTGAGGACAGAGCGTACAAAAGCCAGCTGCGTACCCAGCAGTGATGTAGTTGGAGCTCAGCCACTGAGGTCACACTGGACTGTTGGTAGAAGAGCAAGGATGTTCTCTCTCATGGCATGAACTACAGAAGTTGAGATGAGGGAGGAGCCAAGATATGAAACCCTCTTGGTTCCGAGCCAGGCGCCATAGAGACCGGAAGAGTGCCAGCTGGCTGGTTCCGTGCGTCCTCTGCACCGTGGTATTGTCTGTCACTCTTCCTTCCATTTGTCTCTTCTGTTCGGTGTCTCCCTCCTCACCTGTTCTCAGTGTGCAGTTAGTTCAGAACCGGAGGCTGCCACGTTGCTTTTCCCTTTATTTATGCCAAGGCCTCTGTTAATCTCACGTGTGATGTTTAAGATGCTGAACTCAGATATGCGCGGGCATCAGGGCATGAACTCCTCGTCAGAGTCTGAGCATGCATGCCCCAGGCTGTTTTATTAGCAGCGGCCTTGATTGGCATTAATTGAGTGGAGAGAACCTGCAGAGGACTGAAATGTGAAAACCTCCTTTCTTCACATGCTGGTGGAGGTAACAGCTTTGGGGCAAAATCATGAGGTGGGAATTTGGAGTAAAATGGATGTGTCTGATGAGGAGCACTGAGGATATATTGCCTCGTGTCCCAGCTCTGGACTGGTTTCTCATCCTACTGTCTCCTTTGCCATTATCACAAAAGCAAAAACGATTTTCCCCTTCATACCACTCTCCACAACACTTTTCCAGCTTAGCCTAAAGCTTTCTCTATACTGACCCTATAGGGGACAGGTGTTCCTTCTAGAAGCTCTCGGCAGTGGAAGATGTTGTTGGTGGAGTTTTGCATGACTTGACACTCCAGCTGAAGGTTCTTCCTTCCCTGGGCTCTGGGCTGCCCAGGATAAACAAATTGCGATAATGCCCTCCCTCTCTCCACCTCCAGGCCTGTCTCATCTCCCTCCTTTGCCTTCTTGGTTCCACTGCCTCCTCCCCAATTCTGCTCTTAACTCCTTTCCCCCTCCTGCCACTTGCTACACCTCCTGTAGACTCGCATGGAGTTCTGTTGGAACTCTCATGGAACCCTTTCATTAAGATCAGCACATTGAGTGATAAACTTTTGTGTGATTTAACTTCTCTCTTAAAGTCTTTAAAATCGTTGTTTTTACTTGAGTTTGGGCAACTCCAGGAGTCTTCCAGAAATAGTTGACATTTATTTGAGGATTCGTTTTTAACCCCAGAATGGCATTGTCATGGATTCTGAGAGACTAAGATTTGTGATGTTTGTTGGTACAACAGAATGTTAAGCGGACATCCTGATCTCCTCTCCTTTATTTTCTAGAGCCCCAAAGACTTACCAGTATCTCATATTCCCAAGTCAAATAAGCCACATATACTTGTTGTTGAGCGGCTCATGCACATCCTATTTGGTCAGTAATGAACAGTTACTATGTTAATTAATTCTTCTAGGAGATAACTGTTCAACACCTACTCTTTGCTAGTGATTGAGGTATACAGAGGTGAACAAGATAGACCGTTCCTGCTCTCATGAGCTTGCTGTCCAATAGGTAAAGAATATGGGGTAATATAACTTAGGGTGATGTGAAATTATAGGGGACGCTGAAAATTGGATGAGGAATTCAGACTCGTTTTGATAAGAAATTAACAGCTTGCTGGGATTTTTAAAGAGAAACAAATTCCCTTTAGAATCTATCAACATATAATTATTGAGCATTATTTGCGAATCACTGAAAGGATACCAGGAGTATGTACAGTGCCTATTTTTATGACCTTAGGACCTAGCCAAAACAAGGCACGCACGCGCGCGCACACACACACACGGCATGTGGCAAGGGTCAAATACACAGTGCAGAGAAGCACCATAGGAACAGAAGAGGGGAAAGATCATTCAGTCCAATTCAACATATAGGAAGTGAGCACCTATTACATGTAAGATGCAGTGCTTGGAGCTGGGGATACAAACATGAATTAGTCTCTGATCATTAGGAGCTTATAACTTGCCTTAAATTCTTTGATACACTATCCCAGATCAGTACAGAAGAAATATTAAGAAGGTATTAATTTTGCTGGGGATGGGGAAGGGTGTTGACAGGGCTTCCTGGAAGGCATGAGCACACTTGGGCAGGGTAGCGACCATCTGGCACATAAGGTGAAGGGGGCATTGTAGGCAGAGGAACAGCTTGAACCAAGCCATAAAGATATGAAACAGCTTAGTGAATGAGGGGCAGTACAGTGGTTCAGTAGGGAGTGGGGACAAATTGCAAAGGTGAAGCCCGTGGTTGGGAGATGGGGCATGAGTGACATAGTTGTGTTTTAGAACTCATCTTGATGATGTGGATTGGGGAGGGGTGAAGCTGGAACCAGTTAGGATACTATTATAATATTCCAGATGAAAGACAAGGGGGATCTAAGGCTGTGACAGTTGGGTGGGGCTAAAGGGGACAGATGTGTGAGAGAGACATAGGGAATGCCATCCACAGGTGTGAAGGTGGTAGGGGAGCGCCAGAAGTTGAGTATGAGGAGCATGGGATAGGAATAAGCTCGTGGTGAAAGGTTACATGTCCATTTTGGGCCATCTAGAGTGTGAGGAGCCTGTATGACGTAGAACATCCAGTTCCAGCTGGAGCTAAGGAGTTTGGGACTGAAGATAAAGTTAGGGAGTCACCAACATGTAAGGGGTGCTTAAAATCATGGGAACAGGGTGCCCCAGGGAAATAAGGTCTGGGTGGTCAGGGAAGGTTCTGGAACAAGTGCTAAAGGACTGGTAGGCTGGAATTCTATAGTGTTCAGGACACATGAAGCAAAGTAGGAGGGTTCATATAAGGAAATTAGGGAGCATATGAAACCAGGTCATGGGGCAACCAAGAATTGTGGCTAACAAATTTTTCCCCCTGAAACAATAAATTTCAAAGGAAGATAGTATGTTAGGGTGACTGATTTGGTAGTGGTGCTCAGAATAGATTGGAAGAGGGGCACCTGGGTGGCTCAGCTGGTTAAGTGTCCCACTCTTGGTTTTGGCTCAGGTCATGATCTCAAGGTTTGGGAGTTGGAGCCCTACATCGGGCTCTGTGCTGACAATGCAGAGCCTGCTTGGGATTCTCTCTCTGCCCCTCCCCTGCTTTCTATCTCTCTCTCAAATACACTTAATAAAATAAAATGAAGACTAGATTGGAAGAGAGGCCAGAGGTGGACTGGTTTAGGTGGCATTTGTTGAATGCCATTTAGTAAGGTGATAGGCCTTGAATGCAGCAGAAATGGAAATGGGGGCAATAAATAAGAGAGTCACTTCAAAGAAGGATCCACAGGCCGTGCCCAGAGGTTGTAGCAAGTGGGAGGCATTTTGCATCTCAGTGACTAGGATGCTGGGTTGTAGACAGGGCTGTAAGTCCGGGGATCGTGTCTTGTCCTATCATTGTATCCTTGGCACCTGATACATACCATGTGCTCAGTATTTCTTGAGTGGATAGATCAGTGGTGGTATTGATAGACACGGGGAGTCCTAAGAAACACTAGGTTTGGAAAGAAGGTGAGGAAGGCCGGTTTGAACAGGCAGGGCATTTCAAGTTGACACGTCCAACAGGTGACAGATATGTGAGGGGATGCACCTGGAGTTACAGATCACTTCAGCTCATCAAGTATTTAGAAACTGGGTACCACAGGAGGAATAAAGATGACCAAGATGCCTTAAACGCTACAGAAAGAGGCATAATAAGAATATGCAAATTAACATAATGAGGTAGAAAATGTTAAGGAAAAAGTGGTTATAGAGTGTTATACAGATTCAGGAAAAAGAGGAAAGATTGAGGGAAAAGCAGAAAAGTCTCCTTTGAAGGGGTGGTGTTTTGATGGGCAGAGGGAAGCAGGGGTAGGGTGGAGGAGGAGGTCTGAGGCAGAGGGCCTCAGGTCCAGGCAGAGGGCCTTGAACCAGGGAACTCAAATGGGGTATGTCTGGGCAATGCCAGCTCACCAGGTTTAGTTCAAATGTGCAGGCTTTTTAGGAGACCCTGTATTATGCAGAAGAAGAACTGCGTTGGGGTGGGGGAGATGAAAACGAGATCCCGATAGGAAGGTCTTTCCCCTTGAACATCAATACCCTTTGCCTTGGGTCCTCGGGCCTCTCCTTCCCTACAGCTGATGGGATCAAGAACTCCCTGTCTGCCATCCCGAAGGGCCCATCTACTAAAATATCCTTTGGTGAAGGAAGAGGAAGCATGCATTTTGCCTGTGGCTTCTTTCTTTAGCCTCTAGCCCTCGGGCCCAGCCCATACCACCTTGCCTGACTCCAAGAGCTTGTGGAAAGAGGCTCTGAAAACTCACTGTACTGGAGATTAGCCAGGGTGAGCGTTAAGAGGGACGTCCCTTGAAAGAGCAACCCAAATAGTTTTCTCTTTATAGCCAGAAGATCTTCAGGGAGAACGGGGATGGGAGGGAGAAGAGTGAATGAAGTCATTTCAAAAATATTTATTTGCATATATTAATAGAAGATATTTCAGACATGCGAAATAGATGGCTGCTGTACTCTGAGTACATCCTGCATCCCTGAGGAACAAGTGTGCACACATTTTAGACTAAAATACAAATTCTACACTTCATGTATTGCTCAAAAGATCACAAAGGAGTGGATGTATACTTATGGCCATGAATAAGAGAAAGCTAGCTAGCTGGGTTTTGTAATCCAGGCTTATTGTCTCTTTCGAGCTTGGGGAGCTTCATTGGTAAGTAAGCTAGGAGGCCCTGAACACACTGTTAATGTGGCATATTGTGGTTGGAATTTGGTTCCAGTGCAACGTGCAACTATTAGTTCTCCGATCACTTGAGCTTGTGCACTTGAGCCTAATATGGCCGAGAGGAGCCTTGAAGGTACCGGCAGGTGCCTGGTTTCAGGACATTGAGTACGGTTATATATACATTGAGAATTTCTCCCATGAACAGATGAAATTCATAGAATACGTCAGGTTCACTTTTTATGAACACTTCTTGAGCGTTTGCTGTGTGCCAGGCACATGTATAGAGTTTTACATAGACCATCTTATTTCATCTTCCTAGCGATCCTGTAACGTAGGCATTTTTTTCCTCCCCACTTTACAGATGAGGAGACCAAGGCATAGAGAGATGACCTTAGTAGTAAGTAGTGGTTCTGAGGTTGGAACACTGGCAAAGCGCATGCGAAAAAAGTCTTAATCGTCAGACCAGATGGCCTGGTGCATTTGTGAAACGGCCTTGCATTAGAACTGGGAAGCACCTCCAGAACACGTATTTATCCTAATAACCTCACTGGTCATTCCACGTGTAGGCAATGCTGTGGAATCAAAGATTCAAATGACTTGGTATAAATTAGTTCACCTTTCAGTAGCTTCACAGTTTGAGAACGTTTGGAGGTTTGTCTCCTTTCCGCTGAACACAGCAGACCTTTCAACTTAGGTTTATGCCAAATGTTCCCGATAATTAACAAAGCTGCTGAAGCCAATTCTAGGAAAAAATAACACTCTAGCATCCAACATGATGCAATGTGCACACTGGAGCCTTTGCTGTGGTTCTCATTACACAAAGCACCTTACTGACATCATAAAACCTCGGAGGGGCTCCTTCTAGTCACCAAAGGTGCAAAACCACCTTGGGCCAGGAGGTTGCCTCAGCTGAGAACAAAAGCCATGCAGACTTACCAGCTGGGCGAGTTGTTTCTTCTGCCCTCTAGCTGGCTTGCAGGCCAGGACTCCTGCTGTGTGTGTGCTCGAGCAGATGCAGTCCTTGGCACTCCCCTGGGAAACCCAGAGTTTTGGCTTTACACCCAGTCTAACAAGAAAGAATTTTTCCCCCTCCAAACCATTGCCAGGGAGATGAATTCTCATCAGCCCCACATCCGGAGTGGAATTTGGAAAACCTAGTTCAGAACTTTTGAAGAAGCTGCTACAGGGTATTTTAACAGCAAATCCTAAAATCTGAAAGGGCTGCTGCTTTCTGGGAAAGTGATGCTCAAGAGGCCCTTTAAAAAGTGTGTGTGTGTGTGTGTGTGTAACCCAAGTAATGGATGTCCATTGTAGGAAAATAAGAAAAGAGATAAAAATATAGCCCCTTCATGGAGTCCTATTTTGTACACTAAATCTTGTTTAATGGGGGAAGGGAGGCAAATTGAAGAGACCACCTGGACAAAAGTTGCTATAAACTTGTTTTACAACTAGAATGTTTAGGGGAGGTAACTTGTCCATACTTTTCTCCTTTATAAAATTGCTAATACAGTTAGCATTGAAGAAAATTAAACTGTGCACAGCCTTGCAGAAATAACATGGTTTCCAGATTTTCCTAAGATGGTGAGGCTTGTTTCTTGGTTCAAGGCTAGTGTACCTAGCCTCAATGCTGATCACGGCTAGAGTCAGCTGATACCTTTATCAAAATCTGTGTGCTTTTTTCCCAGACACCAAATGGATTGCTTCTGACCCCGAGTCCACTGCTATCCAGCATACATTTCTGGAGCAGCCTTAGTCCAGTTGCTCCTCTGAGTCCTGCCCGGTTGCAAGGGCCAAACACGCTGTTCCAGGTGAGCATTTAGAAATGAACTTGTACACACTAAACTTCTAAGGGATGTGTTTCCCCAGTAAATCCTGCATAGGTTACAGACCACTACCCTCCATGGTTAAAATGTGAAGTTTCCAAAGGGAGATGATGGGGCTGTAAAAGCCAGCCTTCAAAGGCAGACATTTTCACTGAGGCAGAAATAGCGTATTTGTGTCAGATATCCACAAATGGAACAATTAATTCTTGAAGTATTTGGATATCTTCACTGCCTATAAGAACTGGAAATTTATTCAGGAAAAGGGACAACTTTAAAACGATTTTATAGTAGCTCATACTTTAAAAAATTAATCAACATATTGACATTACTTGAAATAAACTGAAAAACAAAAATAATGAAGAATTCCATACTGTAATAGAAAAGTGATCTGTAGAATTCTGTGAATCGTCCTCAAGTTCTCCCTGTTCCATAAGAAAGGAACATCCAGGGCATTTGGTTAAAAACAATCTTAGCTGCTTTATCTTGCACAAGTCCTGTTACTAGGTAGGCACGTTTATTATTCATTCACACACTGCAATTATGCAGTAGCATTGCCTGCTATCGTGTGGTAATCAGTATTTCCTCTTTGAAAGACTCAAGGACTGTTTCTCACAGACCAAGATGTTATTACTAAGAGAATAGAATCCTAGGGATAGGAGTGAAGCAAAGCTGGGGGAAGTGAAAACACCCTCTCTCTAGCCTGTTGATCTCATCCACCCTAAATCCCATGCCTGCCCCCCCACCCCATCCCCGAGTGGCTCACCCAAGATAGTTGTAGTTCTTTTCTCCCCTTGCACCTAGCACTGACCACTCTGTATTTATGATTGCCTGTTCGCCTGGCAATCTCCACTAGACTGTGGGCCCTCAGGAGGCTGGAACTGCATCGTGTTTCTTGTTTACTGCGGTGTGCCCCCTGTGTCGGGCACATCGCTGGGCACACAAATGATGCTTAGTAATTATCACTGACTGACTAAATGAATGGATGTCTAAGAATTCACCAAGAAACTGGAGCACCTGATGGCTCAGTCTGTAGAGCATGTGGCTCTTGATCTCACAGTCGTGAGTTGGAGCCCCATGTTCAATGTAGAGATTATTTTAAAAAGAAAAGAATAAGAATTGTCTAAGAATGTTGTTAAAAAGATCAGGTCTCCATGCTTTTCTGAGTGGGTCATTTTGCTTGTCAAAGTTAATATTTACCTTCTCTGTGCCAGGGGCTATATACATGCTGGGATTTAGGGTCTTGGAAGAAAGGTAGAGCTAAAGAGGTTTTGATTGCTATCTTGCTTCTCTAGTTTCCTAGGAAGGTTGAGGTAGGGACTGTATATCCCTAGAGTAATCAAGTTTCTCTTCAGGCCTGTCTTCTCATCACAAGAAATTGAGCTATGGCCATACACGGCCAACGTGTTGATTCTTATCCATCTGAACTCAGGCAGGGAAACAAAAACTAGAAGCAGTGAGCAAAAAGCAGTGAGCAAGCGAAGTACTGGCAAAGTTTCAAATTAGTAATCTTTTGGTAGAGTTAAAAGACCTTACTTCCTGGTATTCAGGTTGGAGCAGCAGTCTTCTAGTATTCGAGTTCCTGATTAGAGCACAAGTTGTTTGGAGCATGTGTATGGTGAGCTCTGTGGGCCTGGGGACTGAAGTCCTACTCCAGTCCTACATCTAACAAGGCCTCCGTAGGGTTCACTAGATGTTTGTGAATAACGAATGGAATCTCCCTTCCTTCCTTACTGGGAATTCTTCCACCTGACTGGTACAGGGCTTAGTGATCTCCTAAGGAATCCATGGAAAACTGTTATTTGGGAGTTCTTTAGGATCCCTTGCCTTAGAATCTAAACCTTTTCCAGCCCATCACTCCTAACAGTGACAACTGTCCATGTCCGTAGTATTTCTACACACTGTCAAGATAATAGGAACTCTGGGTGGATATACATATCCTCTTCTCTTCGGTCATGGAGAAACCAGTAGCTCTCAAAGTTAGTGTGCAACAGAATCAGCTTAAATGGGGTGTTAAAAACTTGTTGGGCCCCAACCCAAGAGTTTCTGATTCAGAACATCTCGGTTGGGGCCTGAAAATAACATCTTTCCGAGATCGCAGTGATGCTGCTGCTCTAGGAATCCACTTTGAGAACCACTGCAGACCAGTGGTTCCTAATTTACAATTAGAATTCTGCAGAAGAACCTGCTGCATTTAAAGACCACCTGCTTCAAAATTTTCATTTCACAAAATGTACCTCTCTTCTCACCAGAGCCATTCAAAACAAAACTACAACCCAAACTACAAACACAAGGTCAGGATGAGGAATATAATCATTTTTAGATGGCTGGCAGGGCCTTGTGCCCTCTGTCATTAGGGTCCATAAAACTAAGGAAAAACAACTTTGTGCCCTTTAAAATATTATCACTCTTCCTATGATAAGAGCAGTTGTGATGGAAGTTGGAACCAGCAGTTTTTAAAACAGTAAGTAAAACGTAAGAATATTCGAAATTCAGATTATCAACAGTGCTCCTTTCAAACTAATAATTTTCTTTAAAAATAACAAACTTTTCACATATACTGTAAATGTGTTGGAGGAATAAAAGAAATACACTTGGGCTACAGTAAGCTTTAAATGATGCTGGCAAGTTTCCCGTTGTGATAATTAGAAAAGTAAGTCAGAATCCTTAGGGTAACAGTTGACAGAGTGGAAGAGTTTTTGCACAGAAGGTCCACTGGTATAATTATTGTGGCAAGTTATAGCAGATACTGAAGAATTTAAAGGAAGGGGAGAGAAGATACTAGTTTTTCTGGAAGAGGTATATTTAAAAATAAAGTGATTCTGGTCTGAACAGTTTGGTATTTGGAACTTTTATCTATAGGATGTCTGTTCCACTTTCAAAACAGACTGATCAAATTTGGAATAGGTACAGTTAATATCTCAAAACAAGGCAGGGCTAATTAAGGTTTTCAATTAAGGTTTTCTATAATTTTTAACTCAACAGATCTAATCCAGAAGAGATTTGCAGTGCTGTGTTATCAGGGATTGTAGAGGATATACAATATGGGAATAGATATATAAACAAAACGTTGTAGGAACCCAACAGGGACTAATTTTCTAGCTGGGGACTAGATGGAGGCTCCAGGAAACAAGTGGCACCTGAGCTGGGAAGAAAGGACAGGATTTTGGGTGAGAGAAAAGCACCTTCTAGATAATTTGCATGATTTGACTATGCAGGTACACCGTCTGTTCAGGAAGGGACTGGGTGACTGGAAAAGCAGCTGTGGGCCTTGAATAGTATGCTCAGAGTTTTCCACCTTAATCTCTTAAGTAACCATGGGAGGCTTTCTTAGCTGGAGATAGTGTAATAAAAATCTCTATTTTAAATATTTCTTATAGTTTATTTTGAGAGAACGAGCATGAGTGGGGGAGGGGCAGAGAGAGAGGAAGAGAGCAAGAATCCCAAGCAGGCTCCACGCTGTCAGCATGGAACCCGATGTGGGGCTCGAACTCATGAACCATGAGATCATGACCCGAACCAAAGTCAGACACTTAACTGAGCCACCTAGGTGCCCCTATATAATCTCTATTTTAGAAACATATTGCTGACAGCATGTGGAGAAAGGATTGAAGAGGGGGAAGGAAGAGATGAGAAAAATTTGTATTACTTCAAACACTGATGGGAAAATCATTTTTTAGATTATAGTGGAAATGGGAATATATTTAGAAGACATTCCAGAGGTAAAATTGAGAGGAAGACTTTTAGTTGGGTTTCAGGAGTAAGAAGTAGTGAAATTTAGGAAGAGACGAAGATTACTTTTGTATAAGAAGCTCACATTTTTTGAGGGCTACTATATGTTAGACATTGTTTAGAGTGCTTTTCGTGGCTTCTCATTTAATACAGTTGACCCTTGAACAATGTGGGGTTTAGGGGTGCTCACCCCCCCCTTGCAGTTGAAAATCCATGTATAACTTCTGACTGTTCAAAAACATTAGCCTAATGTTGACCAGAAGCCTTTCTGATAACAGCTGACACATACTTTGCATGTTCCATGTATTATATGCTGTATGTATTCTTATAAAAAAGTAAGCTAGGGAAAAGAAAATTGTAAGGAAAAGACATTTACAGTATTATGCTGTTTGTTGAAAAAATTTGCAAACCTGTGTTGTTCAAGAGTCAACTGTACTCCCAGTAGTTCTTTTTGAAAACCTAAGGAAACTAAGGCCCAGAGATGTTGCTCAGTTTACCCAAGACGGCATGTTAATAAGCAGCAAAACCTGGATTCAAGTTTAGGGTCATGCTCCTATCACCACTCTGACTGACTTGAGTGAGCACAGAATTGCAGGCTATTGGGGAAGACGCACTGATGAGGACATCTAACTGATAGCAGGAAATGACTGTTGAGTCCAGTATGGGAGAAAGGCAGGCAGAGGGTAAAGTTTGGGGGAATGCTGCAACTTAAGAGAATGGACGTGGGGAGTCAATAAAGATGAAACATGCCAGAAAAGCCAGGCAAGAGAAACTACAACTTGAGTACAGAAATAAAGGGAAGAGGGCAGAAATCAATAATATCTAGATTTAAACAGGAAGATTAACAAAACCAAAAGCTGACCAGTAAAATGGTCACAAACCAAAATGAGATAAGACTGCAAATAAACTAAAGGAATGAAAATTCAAAACCCGCTCTTCTTCCAGGGTCTATGCTAAAATCAAGTCAGTGAGAATAGTAGTTAGGAGCATGGATCTTTTAAAAGAGTATAAGCTAGATGTTTAATAGTTGTGATAACTCAGTTGAAATGGGTAAAATTCTACAAACAACTAAAATTCCAAAGTGTCAGAAAAGAAACAAATCCTTGAATATGTTAAAGACCATTAAGGAAATTGAAATAGTATTTAAAGAGCACCCCCACATGCTCTGTGGGGATAACCAAACTTACCTTACAGGATCCTAGATATCAACTGAAGTGACAACCACTGATAAACTGCATGGCACCAGACATAAATTATTGAAATAGTTTGAAAATTGGACAAATCTATAAGTATTTATTGTACAGTACTTCTACCTTGTGCTAGGTTTTGCAGTTTGATATTCACTATTGAAATTTAGTATTAACTTATCTAGACGAAATAGCAATTAAACTAGAAGATAGCCGGGAGATCATTTTGACACCTATCATTCTGGACAATGAAAATCTAGTTATGCATAGTAATGTATTAAAGGGAGGCCTTTAATTATTCTTGTTCAGTTGGGAGTATAGTTGTGGTATTTCTTTCAGACCTGAAAGTTGTTATCAAAGCCAGGTACCTTTATCCCATTTATCATCTCAGTTGCCAACAATACAAAAATTAACTTTTTAAGTATTGTTACCGTGAAGTAGGATATTATTTGTCATTGTAATTAAAAAGAATACTTCCTCAGCCCCAAAATATATTCTTGCTTTCTAAGCCTTTTAAGGTAAAGTACTTATTTTTAATAGTTACTGAGAAGCATCTTTATGGTACTCTGGACAAACCATGGCCATTTTCAAAATACTATTATAAGTTTTACATGTGAACCAGGTTGAGTGTGTTGTCTCTGGTTTTCAAAAACAATATTTAAAGCAAATCAGCATTCTGAGTAGCTTGGAACCTTTTAAAAGTATTAGAATATGCTTCAGCAACATATATATATATATATATATATATTTTTTTTTTTTTTTTTTCCTAGTGGCCTAGGTATTTAATAATTAGGGAGACTTTCTTGGCCCTATTCTTTGCTCTGTGTAACCGTGATCTCATTCTGTAAAATAATTTGCAACCGACCTGTCTCCCAGGGGTGATCCACCATGGTCTGTCTAGGAATGTAAAGAACTCAGGTTCTTCCCAATGGGTCTGCAATAATTATTTTAAAACTCTTTTGTTCCCTACAGTTTCCAACACTGCTTAATGGCCACATGCCAGTGCCAATCCCCAGTCTGGATAGAGCTGCTTCTCCAGTACTGCTTTCTTCGAACTCTCAGAAATCCTGATGACATCTGGCCACAATTAAAGACTTATTAACTGATGAGACAGATTTGTCCCCCTGGGCTAGTTTACCTGTGTCATGAGAAGGACATTGTGAAACCCTCTGTTAATTTGGTTTGCACTTTTCATAACATGGATGGTCTAGATTTATGTTAGCATTTTTAAAACTTTTTTTTTTATATTCAAGTATATATGAAGCTCTGTTTGGCATTAAGTGAATTTTAATGTTTTTGTTTTATATCTTCTTAGCTCTTAAGTGTTGAACACTGTTGACAGTGAAGAACTTTTCTTAATGGTTTTCAGTATAACTAATAAGGATGTGAAGCTTTTTTTCTCTTTAATTCCGCATATGCTGAACTATGCTTATAGACACTATAACCAGCTGTGCCTTCCTTTGCATTTAGTTTTATGTAAATGATTTATATATTTTTTAGTATTAAGAGAAAATGTTTGAAAGACAAAAATTAGTATCAAACAGCTCTCTAGTAGAATTTCATTATTTTCCACAAGTAGGCAACATGAAAGCATATTCATATTTTTCCTTTTCGCTTTCAATTGTATAAGAATTGCCTTAGAACCTCTTTTGAACTGAAATTCAGTAAATGTCCAAGTTAATGTTTTTATAAAATAAACTAAGCCATATTTAGAAAATAAACATTCATAAAAGAAAATGTTCTAAAGTGCATTTTTTAAAAAATGAACTTTGAAAGGCTAGCCACCTAGCTGTTTACAATCTTTTAGACTCCTCCCAAGCATAAACCGGAGATGGAAATCTACATCAAGTTCACTCTACCCATGCCCTTGAAATATCTATGTAAGCATGTTCTTATTTCAAAAAATCAGCTGTGGTTCTCCCAGTTTCCCTAGAGAATCACACCCCTGATATATTTCCTGTACCATTATGAGTTAGGGTAAACCCCTACAACCATAATTAACATTTAAAATACCTATGCTTTGGAAGAGGCTCACAGACAACAATTTTAGAACACCAAGTATCTTCATGTGTATAGGCATAGCCTTGCCTGTGAAACTGAGAGGTAGGATACATTGCTTTATGTATTACTAAGTTTATGGGGAGAATGAAGGAAACTGGGTACAAGAAATATAAAATTCTTCAGGAACCTCATCATTATGGAACTGAATTAGTAACAATTTGGAGCACTCAGCAGTTAACTCTCTTGTGTAGCACAGTTTAGAGCAGTGATAACAAACATCAGGCACTCTAAGGCACTGTTCTGTACACGAGGTAGGAAAATTCTAATGTGGAGAGAACTGGAAAGTGTCCGGCACTTTCGATTCAAGATCAGATTATCATCCTGAACTGTAAGTAACCAATTTGAAATATGGCTAAATAACTGACTCCAAAGTAGGTGTTAAGTGGCAAGGATTATGAAAAAGCATAAAAAATAAAGCTTGTAAAAACACAAACATTTCTGCAATTTTCTAAAAATCTTGAGATTTTTCAATTGGAATTAAGCATCTCTGTACATCTCCAATATACAACTCTGGATATAAATTCCCAAATCCACAGACACTACTGTCACTCCCTCATAGGCTGAGGAAAATTCTGTACTAAAATAAAAGAGCTGGTCTGGGGAACTGAGATGTACCCAACATGAAATGCTACAGGTAGAGGGGGCCTTTGAGAATGCTTCTCACCACTGTTTCCACATAAGGCAATTACACAAACAACTGGGAGCTGCCTGAGGCCACACAGCTCATTAAAGATAGAACAGTGACTGGTGCTCAGTCCAGTTATGCTTTTCCACTCCTGGCTGTAACTAACTACTGGCCCCAAGCTGTATGTTAGAACATTAAAAAAAATTCATCGGGTAAGTGAAGAACATACCCCAAATGGAAGATTCTTACAGAGAAAGTTAATCAATGTACAAAAACTTCAACCAGAAATATTTTTAAGTGTATATGCTGATTGGAAATATTCAAATGACTATAAACCCAATTCCTGTATTTCCTTCCTTGAAATACTATGGACTCTAGCTGTTTATTAGAAACGGAAAAACACCATAATTTTTATGGATCAGAAAACTATGACACAAATAGAGAATTGGAGGTATTGAAATGTAACTCTTATAGCTCTGCCTCATTCTGTGTGTGTGTGTGTGTGTGTGTGTGTGTGTTTTAACAGTTATTTTAGTCAGAGAATAGATTTCAAAGAACATATTAAATAACTTTTTCCTTTTTATTGTCTGCTTGATCAGTGTTAAACTACTATAGCTAAGGTTTTATAGAACTGTAACCTAAATGTTGGTCTCTTTGTACACACCTTTTCTATGAGTGCATATCTTCATTCACTTTCATATATGTATCAATTTTACTATTACTTTTGTTTAATAAATACTTTGTGATAAAAGGTGCAAGGAGGCAAGTGGGTTGGTTTACTTCCATTTACTTGGAACGATCCAAATTTTGCTTTTCTATATGGGTAAGAGCTGAAAAATAAGTCTTGGCCTCTAGCCTCAAATATGATACATCAAAACATGCTATTGTATATATAATCTGCTTCAAAGAGATATTTAATGAAACAATTATTGAGGTTGAATTGGTGAGGGTTGGGGAGGAGAATGGGTTTGAAAAGTGGTCCCCTCATCTTTTAAATCTTAAGGTTTACCAATCATTCTACACTGAAAGATAGGGTAGGTGATGAGGAAGGGAAAAAAACAAATGATCATTTCTTTTAGCTGCAACTAATATCATACTCAATGGTAACTGAAAGTGTTTTCCCCTAACATAAAGAACAAGGATACTCTCTGTTGCCAATTCTACTTCAACACAGTACCGAAAGTCCTAACCAAAGTTAATTAGGCAAGAAAAATAAATCCAAATTATACAGGATCTCTATTCATAGAAGACATCGTCTTACATGTAGAAAACCTTGAAGAACCCACAAAAAAAAGTTAATAAGTCAGCAAAATTACAGGACACAAAATCAACAAAACAAAAATCATTTGTATTTCTACATAATAGCAAATGAAAAATTGAGAAAATAATTCTGTCTACAATAACATCAAAAAGAATAGAATACTTAGGAATAAAATTCATCAAGGAGGTACAAGACTTATATACTGAAAAACTACAAAACATTGCTAAAAGAAATTAAAGACATCCTGCATTTATGGACTGAAAGATTTAATATTAAGATCACAGAACTCCCAAATTAATCTAGAGTCAATCAATGCAATTCCTATCACAATCCCAATGGCGTTATTTCCTCAGAAATAGAAAAATCCCATCCTAAAATTTATATGGAATTTCAAGGGACCCCAAATAGCCAAAACAACCTTGAAAAAAAAAGAACAAAGTTGGGGGACTCACTTCTTGATTTCAAAATTTACAAAGCTACAATCAATCAAAACACTGGTACTGGCCAAAAGAGATACAGACCAGTAAAACAGAATAAACTCTCACATTTATGGCCAACTGACTTAACAAGGGTGCCAAGACCATTTAATGGGAAAAGGTTAGTCTTTTTAACAAACAGTGCAGGGAAAACTAGACATTCACATGCAAAAGAATGAAGTTAGATCCAAACTTCACACTACATACAAAAATTAACTCAAAGCCCTAAATGTAAGCATTACTATAAGAATATTAAAACAGAGGAAAATATTCATGATCTTAAATTTGGCAGTAGTGTCTTACATATATCACCAAGAGCAGAAAAAGAAAAAAAAAAAAGATACACTGAACTTCTTTAAAATGAGAAGTCCTGGGATTCCTGGGTAGCTCTGTCAGTTTAGCATCTGACTCTTGATTTCAGCTCAGGTCATGATCTCATGCTTTGTGGGTTCAAGCCCTGCATCGAGCTCTGCACTGACGAGAAGCCTGCTTGGGACTCTCTCTGCCCCTCCCCCACATGCTTGTGCAAGTACATTCTCTTTCAAAAATGAACTCTAAAAAAAATAAAAAGTCTTGTGTATCAAAAGGATGCTTTCAAGAAAGTAAAAAACCCACAGCACAGAAGAAAATAACTGCTAATCGTATCTCTAATGAGTCTAATGTCTAGAATATATAAAGAACTACACAGCTTTATGACCCAACTCACCACCATCAACAACACAATTTCAAAATGGGTAATAGACTTGAATAGAGTTTTCTCCAAAGCAAATATACAAATGGCCAATAAGGACATGAAGAGATGCGCAACATCCTTACTCGTTCAGGAAATGCAAATCAAAAAAGCACAATAAGATACCAAGTCATACGTACTATAATGAATATAATAATTTGTTTAAAAAAGGAACAGAAGTGTTGGTAAAAATGAGCAATTAGAACTCTTATATATTACTATTAGGAATGTAAAATGGTACAATCATCATGGAAAATTGTTTGATGGTTCCTCAAAAAGGTAAATATAGATTATGCATGACCCAACAATTCCACACCTAGGTATTTAAGCTCAAAGAAATGAAAACAAGGACCCAAACATATGCTGGTACACCCATACTCAGGACAGCATTATTCAGAAAAGCCAAAAAAATGGGGAAAAGTCAGTATGAAATCAACAGATGAATGTTTAAATAAAATGCTGCATATTCACAGAATATTATTCAGATATGAAGAGAAATAACATTGTGATACATGGTACAACATGGATAAAACTTGAAAACATCATCTTAAGTGAATGAAATACGACACAAAAGGGTGAATGTGGTATAACTCAATGTATATGAAATATCTACAAAGGCAAATTCAGACACAAAAAGTACAGGCACACCATGGGTGGAAAGGCATGTAACTCTTGATCTCAGGGTTGTGTGAGCCCCATGTTGAGTGCAGAGATTACTTAAGTAAATAAATAAAAAAGAAAAGTACAGGCATACCTTGGAGATACTGCAAGTTCAGTTCCAGTCTGTTGTAATAAAGCAAATACCATAATAAAGTGCATCAAGTGAATTTTTTGGTTTCCCAGTACATATAAAAATTATGTATAGGGGCACCTGGGTGGCTCAGTTAAGCCTCTGACTCTTGATTTTGGCTCAGGTCATGATCCCATGGCTCATGAATTTGAGCCCCGCATCGGGCTCTGCATCATCAGTGCAGATTCTCTCTCTCTCTCTCTCTCTCTCTCTCTCTCTCTCCTCCCCTTCTCTCTCTGCCCCCTCCCCTGCTTGCGCGCTATCTCACTCTCTCAAAATAAACTTAAAAAAAAAATTATGTTTATGCTATACTGTAGTCTATTAAGTTGTACAATAGCATTATGTCTAAAAAAACAGTGTGCATAGACTTTTGTTAAAAAATACTTTATTGCTAAAAAACTGCTAACCAGCATCTGAGTGAACTTTCAGTGTGTCATAGTCATTTCACCAGTGGAGGGTCCTGCCCGAATGTTGATGGCTCCTGACTGATCAGGATGGTGGTTGCTAAAGGCGGGGGGGAGACTGTGTTGACTTTTTTTTTTTTTTTAATTTTTATTTATTTTTGAGAGAGAGAGAGAGAGACAGAGACAGACAGACAGACAGACAGACCGTGAGTAGGGGAGGGGCAGAGAGAGAGGGAGACACAGAATCTGAAGCAGGCTCCAGGCTCCGAGCTGTCAGCACAGAGCCTGATGCAGGGCTTGAACTCACGGACTGTGAGATCATGACCTGACCTGAAGTCGGACACTTAACCGACTGTGCCATCCAGGTGCCCCGGCCTCCCTGCCCTTCTTTTAGACTGTGGCGATTTCTTAAAATAAGACAACAACAGAGTCTACTGAAACGATGGGGTCTCTTCCTTTCATGTCGTTTGATAGAATTTTACCCACAGAACTTCTGTCAAAGCTGGAGTCATCTTAAACCCTGATACTGTTTTATCAACTAAGTTTATGTGATATTCTAAATCTTTCGGTGTCATTTCAACAATCCTCACAGCATCTTCACTAGGAGTATATTCCATCTCAAGAAATCGCTTCCTTTGTTCATCCACAAGAAGTAACTTCCCATCATTAAAATTTTATCATGAAACTGCAGCAATTCAGTCACATCTTCAGGCTCCATTTCTAATTCTAGTTGTCTTGCTATTTCCACATTTGCAGCTGCCTCCTCCACTGAAGTTTTGGAATCAGCTTCTGCCAAACTCCTGTTGATATTTTGACCCCTCCCATGAATCACACACATGTTCTTAATGACACCTAGAATGGTGAATCTTTTCCAGAAGGTTTTCCATTTATTTTGGCAAAATCCATCAGAATCACTATCTATAGCAGCTATAGACTTACAAAATGTATTTTTAAGGAGTATGACCTGAAAGTCCAAATTACTCCTTGATCCATGGGCTGCAGAATTGATGTTAAGAGGCAAGAAAACAAGATTCACCTTGGTTGTATATCTCCATCAGAGCCCTTGGGTGACCAGGTGCATTTTCAATGAACAATAATATCTTGAAAAATTTTTTTCTAAACAGGCTTAAAATATTCAGATCATGCTGTAAACAGATATGATGTCATCCAGGCTCTGTTGTTCCACTGACAGAACATAGGGAGAACAGATTTAGCCTAATTCTTAAGGGCCCTATGGTTTTCAGTATGGTCAATGAGCACGGCTTCAACTTTAAGTCATCAGCTGCATTAGTCTCTAGTAAGAGAGTCAACCTATCTTTTGAAGCTTTGAAGCCAAGCACTACTACTTGTCCTTTTTAGCCAGGAGAGTCCTAGATGGCATCTTCTTCCAAGAGACGGCTGCTGTGCCTACATTGAAAATCTGCTTAACATAGCCACCCCCATTAATTACCTTGCTAGTTCTTTTGGATAACTTACTGCCACTTCTACATCAGCACCTGCTGCTTCATCTTGCATTTGTACGTTATGGAGACAGCTTCTTTTCTTAAACCTCATGAACCAACCTCCCTTAGCTTCAAATTGTTCTTCTGCAGCTTCTTCACCTTTTTCAGCCTTCACAGAATTGAAGAGAGTTAGGACTTTGTTCTGGATTAAGCTTTGGTTTGAGGGAATGCCGTGGCTGATTTGATCTTCTACCCAGACCAATAAAACTTTCTCCATATCAGCAATAAGGCTGTTTCACTTTCTCATCATTTATGCGTGCACTGGAGTAGCTCTATTAATGTCCTTCAAGAGCTGTTCCTTTGCATTCACAACTTGGCTAACTGGACCAAGAGGCCTAGCTTTCAGCCTATGTTGGCTTTTGACATGCCTTCCTGATTAAGCTTAAATCATTTCAAAGCTTTTGATTTAAACTCAGAAATGTGTGACTCTTCTTTCACTTGAACACTTAGAGGCCACTGTAGGGTAATTAATTGTCCTAATTCCTGTACTGTTGTGTCTCAGGGAATAGGGAAGCCTGAGGAGACGGAGAGAGATGGGGGAACAGCCTGTTGGTGGAGCAGTCGGAACACACAACATTTATCATTTATTAAGTTCACTGTCTTACATGGGTGTGATTTGTGACACCCCAAAACAATTACAATGATAATATCAAGGATCACTAATCACAAATCACCATAATAAATATAATAATAAAACTTGAAATATTACAAGAATTACCAAATGTAGCACAGAGACATGGAGTGAGCAAATGCAGTTGGAAAAATGGCGCCCACAGACTTGCTCAATGCAGGGTTACGACAAACCTTCAATTCATTAAAAAAACACAGTATCTGCAAAGCGCAATAAAGTGCAGTGCAGTAAAATGAGTTATGCCTACACATTAAAGGTTACGGGGGGCTGTGGGGAGGGGGAAATGGAGTGGTTGCTCTTAATGGGTATAGAATTTCTATTTGGAGAGATGAAAAATTATGGAAAAAGACAGTGTAAATGCTGTACAATACTCTAATCAATGCCACCAAATTGTATACTTACAATGGGTAAAAAAAATGGCAAGATAAACCAGTCTCAACCTCACGAATTGTCCTGGGCCCAAACGACAAATTATTATAACATGTTAACAAGTAGTCTTTCAAATATAATAAAGCACCAGATAGAATGGAACGACTTCTACACACCTAGAGTGACATATTCAATGTGTGTTAATAGCATCATTTGGGAGGAAAACAAAAACGCATCCTCTCTTACCTTTAAAACCATGTCAGTTTAAGATGAATCATAAGTGTTCAAGGTTCAAAATCTCTACATTTCAATTCTCTTCATTGCAAAGTTTTCAGGATCTGAATGGTGGTGCTCAAGTATCAAAAAAAATACCAAATTCCTTAATAAAATGAAGAAACATCCCTAGGACTTCCTAGGAAGAAGAATTTTATATAACTACTGGATATATTTTTTCATGTTTTATCTGCAAGAATATCAAACTTATGGATAAATATATAAAATTTGCAAAACATTTTTGTAACCTATAAAATGAAAAATGTGACAACTTTATAATTGAAGAGTGCTATCCTATAAAATTATGGTAGAGATTACTAAATGAACGGCCAGCACAAATATAAATTAAATATCATTACTGACACAGTGAGACTTCATTCTCTTAAAAATGAAACCCATAAAGGAAAATGATCCCGTTCTGCAGAGCCTTCTTCCCCCAGAAAGAACGTTGACTCAACAAAACCACATTTTAACAACATGAAGATCTTGTTATTATAAATTTCAAAACAAAATGGAGGAATTTCCACATAATATTTATAACCTTCAAAGTACAATATTAATACATGTCTGTCAGTTAGAAATAACAGCAGTTTGTTAGGCTACAGGGTTTAACATAAAACCAATTTACAAATGTGAAAAGCAGTAGTGGTCCAATATTCACCATTACACATGAATCTGTTTCTTCCAGAAAATTTTTTTTAAAAATTAAAATTTCTGTCTCATGAAATATTAAAATAACACCCAAACATGCCACAATCACTATTCACAAATAAAGTTAAAATGAAATATACAAAAATTCACTTAATACTGTTAAATAACAATAAACTACAAGATTTCCTGAACAGAAATGGTAGGACCCCTGAATGTTTTACAGTGAATATCAGGAAAAAAATTAAGTTATGATTATTTTCATGATATATAAGCCAAAAATTTACATGACCATTTCAAAATATACCAATTAAGATTTGTAGTTTGTAAGATGCACTAAACAAATAGTCCTTAAAAGTTAACACAAATGCTTAAAACACTTACCAACACCAAGGCGTGTTTATGATGTTCAAAGAGATGCATAATTGAAACTGTAATATTTACTATCTCTGATAAACACATTAATACCTACAATGCTTTAAAACAATCCTCAGTTCTCCTTTCTGTCATTTGTATTTATCATGGCTCATTTCAAAGACATATTACAGCTTTTAGCTGATTCCAAGTGAATGTTATTAAAACACACGCATATAGACAGCCCCCAAATGAAATAAATGGCTCCCCCCAAAAGTATCATCCTTTCTAATAAAAGAACTGTATTTAAAATGAAAACAAGACCTCACATATTTCACTGGACTTGTATGGTTTAGTTTTAACTAAATTAAAGCACAATGTAAAATAGGTAAGTGTATTAGTATACACATATCCAATAATATGCAGTAAATATGTCTAAAATGAGGCAAGGTAAAAATAAATAATTTTGGTGCTTTAAATTACTGGTATCTAATGTGAGATCCCCATGTCAGGTATTCACTTGCTTGAATCAACCTCTGCATCACATGCTTTCCTAAACATGATGTACTCATCAATTTTTTAGCTACTCTATTTGCTGATGTTCAATGAAAGATTATACAGCATGAACTTAGAGTGTTCAAGATGGCTCACTTATTTTACTGTTAAGCGAAGCTAAACTTACATTCCAGGAAACACTGCAGTTTAATTTTAAAAACAAACAAGAAATGCAGCAGTAAAACAATTCATGGGGAGAAACAGATGCATTCACATCTAATAAAGCCACTGCAACTTCTTCAGGCATTTAACTGTTGTGTTAAATAAACAGACAGTAGTTATTTAGCAGCAATGATTCCGCAATAAATAATGCACTGTGTTTCTCAGTCCTGCACAAAAATTGCAGCTACAGTTACATCAATAGCTGTAACCTACTGGCTCTAATGGCAGAGAAGACCTTAAAACCAACTGTACAAAAAAATTGTCACACTGTGACAACAAATATAAAAACAATCTGTAGGTCTGAAATAAAAAGACTCCACTGTGAAGAGGACAGTGTAGACAAACGGAGATTCCAAGTCCACCAAAAGAAATAATTGCCTTCAGATCTGAGTCCTTGATTGATAAGAAAGGCTGGGGGCTGGGCTTGAAACCATGTTATCAGACTTAAAAGAGCATGCTCTGTCTTCTGTTCTTCCCATGTCCTAAAATATAAAGTCATTTTATGAGGCAGTTCAAGGTTCAGTTTTATCCCACATACAGTATTTGGTGACTCTAGGAAGCTAATGTTCCCACCAGCAAAAACTAATCTTCCACGTAAGAGTGATCAGCACTGTCTGAAATGACCCTTTTGTTGATGGGGTCAGTCTACCGCTTCTATGCTTCGAAGTGATGAACCTGATGACTAGGGAAGCATAAGATGTGTCTTCTGCCTCAGGTACCAGGAATGGCGTGTGCAGTGATCAAGCCAGGCCACTTGTAAAAGGTCTTTGTGCCATCTGCAGCTTTCAGGATCCCTGACTTGACTGAGTCAGATTTCTCTCTGAAGAATTACTGAGCTGCCCACATCATACAGAAAAGTGAGTACGTGCAATGCTAAACATACAGTTGTGGAATGCACTGTACATTGGTTTTTACATCAATAATTTTACTGATCAATTTATAAACCAAAAACTTAGTTCCACGCAAAATTTCATGATCGACACGTGAAATGGTTTATGACAAACACACCTGTCTCTGGATAAGAAGAATTTCGAAAACCCGGGTCCTTTTGCAACTGAATCTCTTTCAAACTGAATATTGATACACCTAAAATGCACAGACAAAAACTATCAGGTAAAGGTTTGACATTATTAAAACAAATATAATCCAACTATCGACAGAATTGTTTAAAAATGTATACTGATTCAACATGAAACATTTATGCTACATTCACAAGGTTACAGCCTTGAACTATTTTTCCCCTTTGTCCCAATGTTTTGAGTAGAAAACCAAACAAAATAATCTCCCCTCAGAACTTTTCCCCCACAATTCTGCTCTGAGTCACACTTCCACTATATGTTTCTCTTCGAGTATGTACATACAGAGAATATACACTGTCTATTTCTAGGACCTACTGGGGTTGGGGAGACCTAATCAAAAGGCATTACTTGGTTTTTATTCTCTCTGCCTTTACCTGTCTTCTTATGATGGCATGAAGGTATCAGGGCCTCAGACTATTCAGATTTTCAGAGAAAAATAAGAAATAGGTTTGTATAACCATAATTGCCTACCTCAAATTGCCAACCATAATTGCCTGATATTAACAATGAAATGTAAATATCATCTTAAAAACACTTGTAATTCTCTTTTCATTTCCAATCTTTCTTTTTCCAATCTCTCATTTCCAATCTCTGCCAGAGAGGTAGTCTTTCATTAAAAAATATCCAGTAAGCTCTAAGTTAAAAGTCTTAAGGATTCTTGATTCCAAACAGCAAATCTCAGTTCCTAAATATTCTAATTCTCCATTCACCTTACTCAGTTTTAAAGCAAAATGTTGAGGTAATTTTTAAAAAGGATCTTGTAAGTAAGATGAAGCAGTCACCTCAGGCATGAGAAATCAGCTCTTTTAGTGACTAACAATATGCTCACCACTGTCACGAGGATAGTAAAGTTAGAGTGACCACAGCAAAGAAAAATCATCTTTATATCTTGAAAACGAAATCTACTTTCACAAGGAAACAATCGTATGTTTTGGTTGTGCTCCATTACTCTTTGCCTGAAATCCGTTTTTAGAAACTCTGAATCAAAGAAATCTAGATTGGGCCTAATGACAATGTCTATCATCAGATGGCATTTTCCAATTTAAGTCCAGTAAGATTAATAACCCATGTCTAAGTACTATTGATTTCTTACAAAGCAGTGGCAATGTGCTCAGTGTTAAAAGAAATAAATTAAAACATAGGCAAAGAGGACACACACCTCCCTTCAAGGAATTCTGATGTACTTACAAAAAGAGTTAAAATTTTAGGCTTAAAAACCAACAATCTCTTCCCAAACCCCTAATTTACCACCCAGTCTCCTACCCTGGACAAATGAAAATGGGAGGAGGGGACTTTAGAATTTCTCTTACTTTCAGGTAAAGTATGTACTCTTGGTCCCAGACTTCGAAAGTACACATGCTTCATGGCCTCTTCTGCTGAAACCCGTTTCTTAGATTCGTACTGTGAAAAAGCGAAGAACTGCTTCATTAACTTTTTCTCTAAACATCATGAGGGGAGGTAGATTAGCATGTAGAGCTAATAAGATGATTTAATACAATGACTGTTTTTTAAGAACCAACTTGGATTACACCAGATATACTCTAATATGAGTACTACTGCGATTATGTAGTAATGACTTTATCTAGTTCCAAATTTCCACGATGAAGTTAAATCTTCACTTTTATAAAAACTTAGACTTCCCGTATTTTCTTAAGTGATGAAAAATTAAAATACCTGACCTTCGGCGTTACTTTTCCTCATGAACACCAAAGTATCATTGGAAATATACCCAATACTTTTATGAAAGATATTATTAAATTACCTACTGGATACCCATTTCCCTTTGTTCCTTGATGAGATAACCTAAATTTGTATAAGATGTCCATGCTTCCAAGTCCAACAGACCAACATGAACCATGACTATTCTAAGTTTAGGCTAATTATGATAATCTTGCTCCCCAATTCCCACCCTGTCTTACAATTAATGTTCTGGCCAACGAGACTTATGAAGAAGCCTTGCAGGGGTTTCTGGAAAAGCCTTTGCTTTCCAGATACAAGAGGACTATTACGGCTGACACCCTTATCCTCTCTCTTCTTCCTGCTTTGAATAGAAGATATGAATGGTATTTGTAGGTGCAGCAGCCTATAAGGCAGTAAGTATAAGGAAAAGAAAGAGAACATAAATTACAGACAACATGCCCTTGACATAGTTTTGGTGCCAGAAGGTGACAACCTCAGACCATTCTAGGGCACAAGAGACCCAGACACATTAAGTGAAACCATTATTTATTATTATTATTATCTAAGCATATGATTTAAGCATGCCAGATACTACCATAAGTAATCTTATTTAATGGTCATGACAGATATTTAAGGGAGGTATTCCTGATCCCATTCTACAGATGCAGAAACTGAGGCTTAACAATTACAAAGATGTAACTTACCTGAAGAAATTTTGTTATCAACTCGATTCCTTCAGAGTCTAACCTAAAACAACAAAAAAGTGGCAATTTATTCTTTTATCTTAGCTGACAGTAACTTTTCAAATAAAACTATTTTCCAAGTGTTTTAATCTGCAAACATTAAGTGCTCTACAATAACCACTCTTTTTGCTTTCAAAAGACTCAAAAGTGCTACACTTAAGACTTATCTTGCCACTTGTTCAAGAAGAAAACAGAAAAAACTAGGTTCCAATTCAAATTTTCCACAATGAAGAACAAATCAGATTACTAAAGATTTTTTTTAAAAAGCACTATTCTGTCTCAAAGTAATCTCTATTATCAGGATAGCTTAAGTAAAGTGTATCATTTTCATAGTGTTCTATGAAAGGCAAGCTACAAAAGCATCATTTTCTTATTATATAGGTTAAAAAAGAAACAAGTGACCCCAAAATGTGTCACTGTGGTTCACAATAAACACAGATGACTCATTCAACATATTTTTACACAACAGTCTACTAAGAACTAGGTACTAGAAGCTATGAAGTTCAATTTATTTTTTTGAGACAGAGAGAGTGCGAGGGAGAAAACACCTGTAAATCAGGGAGAGACAGAGAGAGAATCCCAAGCAGGCACCATTCTGTCAGGGTAGAGCCCAATGTGGGACTTGAACTCAAGAATCATGAGATGGTGACCTGAGCTGAAATCCAGAGTTGGGACGCTGAATCAACTAAGCCACCGAGGCACCCCTATAAAGTTCAACTGCCTCAATAACATCATAAAACTTAATTAAAAGTTAGAGCTACACATGTAGAATTTAAGAAACAAAACAGGTGAACATAGGTGAAGAGAAAAAAAACTAAGGGAGGCAAACCCTAAGAGACTCTTAACTATAGAGAACAAACTGAGGGTTGCTGGCGGGGAGGTAGTTGGGCAATGGACTAAATAGGTGATGGGCATTAAGGAGGGCGCCTGTTGTCATGAGCACTGGGTGTTGTATGTACATGATAAATCACTAAATTCTATGCTTGAAGCCAGTATTACCCTATATTTTTACTGGAATTTAAATAAAAACTTAAATAAATCAATACATGAAAAATAAAAAAAAATTAGAGCTACAAAACCAATGAAGCTGTTGATAAAGACAGATAATTATAGTGATGATATTCATATAATGAGCAGTAGAGGGTTTGGGGACTATCTTAATGGGATAATCTCTTGATCAGAAACCATAGGTTCTATTTTGCACTGCCTTTCACTGGCAATATATTTTCCCCAAGTGCTCTTAATGGGTTCCGTGGATGCTATGGCCTAGACATTTTCCAGACTCTTCTAATCCTTTGTAGTTTGCCATTCTGACAGATATCCAGAGCTCCTTGGGTACAAACTAGGGGTTAAGGTCATGGAGAACCTGCTTTAAAGAAGAGCTTCAACTTTCTGCACTGGACATTACAATAGAAGCAACGTATAAATTACAAAAATAGGATTTATGCTACTCAGAAGGAAGAAACACACACAAAAAGCCCCGCACATATTATTCTTCCTAAGAAAGTCTACTTAGAATGTTATTAGTTGCTATAGTAACAATAAGAACATCAATTCACATAAGTACTTTAAAAATATTTTTGGTATCTGAATTTGTTTTTCTACTCTCTCTAGCTTGAGAACAAATGGAATTAGAGCAAGTATGTTATACTGTCAGCAATGAGAATGGCTTTGATTAAAATAGACATTGACCTTATTTGGTACCTGGGTGAACTCTTTGATTTTTCTAAGGAAAGATGAAAAAATATAGTCAAAGGGGTTATTCTCTGCTACATACTGAAAATTTAATAATTCCATAAATAAAAATTTCTGACTGACATTTTAATGGGGGTTTTAAATGGATCTGGGGATAGATCTGAGAAGAAATTTTAATGAAATGGCCGAAATTTAGGATATAAGGGTCAGAAAGAGTTTACATTCCTCAAATACAAATTAGGTCATTAACATTGGCCAAATACTGACAGGTCATCTTGTGTCCGAGTCAAGATTTTACTTATAACACTTCCTTAGGTTTTTTTAAGTAAATATAGAATAATCCCATACAAAGCAAAACAGAAGTTTCATCATGGTCTTCATGGTATTGAAAAAGATATTAACCAATGTCTTCTTTCTGAGAAACGAAATAACCTACATAAACTCTAGAATTCTAATACAGTTGCTTTTATATTCATTTTATTTATAGCTCAATTCTGTGATTTACATATCTTGATCTCTGAATTATAAAATTAATCTGACACAAGGGAGGAAGAAATTCAATTAAATTAGATTCTAAAATATTTAAGAACTGTATGTATTATATGTATTTTTTCCTAAACCCATCTGTGGCTAATGCTTCAAGAGAATGGAAAGAATCAAGTGGGGTTTCCACCCTTTAACGTAAAGAAAAAGAGGGGCGCCTAGGTGGCTCAGTCCGTTACACGTCTGACTTCGGCTCAGGTCATGATCTCACTGCTCCTGAGTTCGAGCCCTGTGTGGGGCTCTGTGCTGACAGCTCAGAGCCTGGAGCCTGCTTCGGATTCTGTGTCTCCCTCTCTCTCTGCCCCTCCTCTACTCAATGCCTGGTCTCTCTCTCTCTCTCTCTAAAATAAACACTAAAAACAAAAGAAAAAAGAAAAAGAAAAAATACCTGGGTGCATGGTTAATGAGAGGCTGTGGTTTGTATTTTGGAAAGTTGTAGTTCTTGAACTCATCATTTGAAGAAACACCCGGCCAAGTTTCCTGAGATGGTGTTCCTGAATTAAAAAAAAAAAAGTATTTATAAATATATAAAAATGTATATATATATATATATGCAAATATATATAAATAAGGACAAATGAGAAAGTGTCTTAAAGAACACTTTATATTTAGTAGATGATTTGACTATTTCAACTGAAAGCAAAATGACAGAAACAGTAAACACATATGGACCTTTTTTGGACTATGCAATGATGCCATAAAAATGATGCCACCTAAATGACATCTAACCTACAGATATTTCCTAATAATACGCCAAAGGTCAATTTTCAGTAATATTTTTCTCTGTTCTTCCACAAAATGTTTATTGCAAAGGCAGAACTCAGTAAATGAAAAGAAGTTACCTAGAAGGCTCTATCTTTATAATTACGCTAATTATAATTCTTTTTTTATTTTAATCGGTAGTGGTTTTCTTAAGCTTTTAAGTAACCTCTACACTCATTGTGGGGCTCCAACTCCTTACCTGGATATCAAGGGTCACAAATCCTACACTGAGACAGCCAGGCACCCCAACTAATTATAATTTTTGTAACAGCTCTTTGTTAGTCTCAGTACCACATTTTAAAATATGTAGTCTTATCCAGCTAGTCAATTGCAGGTAACAAATTACTGGGAAAATATTTCTATTACCTAGCAGTCGGAAAATTAAGTGCAGTTCATCTTCCACAGTTGATCCTGGAAATAGAGGTCTTCCAGAAGCCATTTCAAAGAAAATGCAACCAACACCCCTTTAAAATATATCATAAAAAAAGGAGCAATCAATCCATTTACATATTAAGAAGCACAATTATCTTTTCCTTAAGATTGCCTTTCTGGAGAATTTTGTATTAGCCTGATGGAAAACCTCCTGCACATATTTTTTTCAGCTCCAACTGATTTGTTAACATTTATCTTATTTGTCTCAACTTCCATCTTGCTGTATCCATTGCTCCATGACCCTTAAAATGTCCAACTCTCCTCTGCATGTCCCTTGAAGAATAACACTAACAATAGCTAATAGTGATTGAATGCTTATTATGTCTTAGGTAGCAGGTAGCAGAGATAGGGAGAAACAAATGATCAGAGATGGGTTTTTTGTTGTTGTTTTTTATCTGAGAGACAGATAAAACCATGAGATCATGACCTGAGCCAAAATCAAGAGTCAGGTGCTTAACTGACTGAGCCACCCAGGCACCCCTCATGTGTTAGAACTCTTTAATTGTTGCTTATATTGTGGCTCTTTAAAATAATATCCTCTTATAAGTCAGATATCTATCAGTATGCCCTGTACCAATGGCTATATTCTTTCAAAATTATAAATGGCAATAACATGTGCATATATTTACCACATGTCAATCTGTGTTGAGTACTCTGAGGAACCAAGAAGCACATCAGGCGGCCGGTACCACAGTGTGACGACTTCATTTGAGTAGGTCTTTGTGGGAACTGACTTGGCTCTGGCTAGCCCTTCACGGGGAAAAGAAAACAATTAAGAAATGGCTGTAACAGATTCCCCAGCCCATAGCCTCACCATGACTCCAGTCACAAGGATGTCCAAGATAGCTGCTACTCTGTAGTTTCTTGAAATTTAACAAAATCAGTTTTAAGAATTTTTCTTGAGTGTGAATAGTCTTGGGTCAGCAAATCCTTATGTAATTAATAACAATTCCACAATCAGAGCCTATGCTTGCTTTTATGAATGTGAAGGCATCTGATAATCTGATGGGTTAATCTAAACTTAAGATACTTTTCTTCTATGAATCATGATGCCAAAATTATTTCCAAGCTGAACTTAAAATTAACACAAAACAGGTCAATGACACAGAGATAAACAGTTTTACCTTTTAGGCTTTTGTTACTTTTTTAAACCCAAGTCCAATTTTCATTTGCTATACCAACCTTCGTTTTCTTGGAATAAATTACACTGCTGCTGTGTACCTCAAGTTATATATAAGGACAGTTTTAAGTAAGATGGACCACGCTGCCTTTGGATATTATTAATTAATGTATTGTTTAGATTATTAACTAATGTAAATGTCATTCCTTTCCAATTTAAAGTGGAATTCACTGATTATCGAGAAACAAAGGCAAGAGTTCACAACTTTATCCCTTGAGCCACTGGCACGAGAGTTGTTTTTACTTCTCTAAGCCTCCAAATTCTAATAACTTTAAGAAGCAACTTTAAAAGATAGCTGAAGAAATATAAACTCATTCTAACATATAGTTTATTTCAAATAACTCATTTATGTATAACTTTATATATTCGATTAAAACATTAAATAAGAAAAATGGAATTCAAACAAAAGGAATTCAACACTTTGGTAAACTAGATAAAGTCACTCAAATAAAAGTAGAAATTTTAATAATTAGGCAGCACTCATACTATTTTTGTTTAGTACAACAGCTAAAGGGTGTAATTGGAACAATGTTGACACTATCTTATTTAATTACCAGTCTTATTCTACCAATCCAGCTTTGTAAAGTAAGTTCAACAAATAATTTTCCTACCAACTTTGTAATTAGCAAGATGGGGGCAACTTTCTAATTTCTCTTCCTGATATTCATAGTGGGTTATTTAGGGGCAAAGGACAGGGCTACAAGTTTGTTTATTCTATATCCTGTATGTATAGCATCAAAGCAACTGCAAGTTATAGTTTCCTCAATACCTTACTCTCCTGCTCCTGAGAGAATTCTGAACTGGGGTGCTTGTTCAAATAGTCTCCTGGTTCACAACTAGAATTTCAGTAGTGGCATGAAATGAAATCATCTCTTCCAAACCAAGTTAACTGTGATATGATATAATTATACAAGCCATTTTCTACTACTAATGAAATGTTTGTCTGTATTAGTACTTTCTACACCTGAATTTCATCCATCACAGGAAAAGGGATAGAATTTTCATAGAAATCACAAACAATTTACAAAAAAATACTCGGGGTGCCTGGGTGGCTCAGTCAGCTAAGCATCTGACTTTGGCTCAGGTCATGATGTCGCCATTCCTGAGTTCAAGCCCTGTGTCAGGCTCTGTGCTGACAGCTCAGAGCCTGGAGCCTGTTTCAGATTCTGTGTCTCCTTTTCATTCTCTGCCCCTCCTCCACTCACACTCTCTCTCTCTCTCAAAAATAATAAATATTAAATAAATTAAAAAAAAACAAAAACAAAACAATACTCAAAGTTGTATGACCCTCCTTCACTTGCAGTCCTGAAGGATATTTACTACTTGACCAACAAAAAATAAGTAACTAAAAGCAGAGACAAAATTGACTGTACTACCTCATGAAACAATCAGAATTTCTTACTGACCTGTGAAAAGATATAATTTACTTGGTCTGCTTTGTTAGAAGCAAGATTTAAAGCACTCTCCCCAAAAAGTAAGTTTTTGATGGCCTTTGCCATTTTTTTTTTTTTTTTTTTTGCATTTATAATAGCCAAACAGGGTTTCTCTATCACTGCTATTCGTTTTGGGATTAAGGAACAAGGAGCAGTAAATGCACTTTGGCCAAAAAAAGAATGAAAGAGAGAGAAAATAACAATTATAAGGAAAGCAACAACAGAACTGTGCCCGAGACTATATAATCTATGTGAGCATATACGAATAATTTGTAATTTCTTATTTAAACACATGTGACCTACCCATTTCCTTTTCAAGGAAGTAAAAACAAATACCAATCTACTTTCAAACAAACAACAAAGTGTTAAATGAGTAAAAGCACAGGAATTTCCTGAACAAACTCACCACTTAGTGAATTTTTAATCTTTTGTTAACAAAGCAATACTTGAGAGACTTAAAATTGTCAAATTTAATGCAATACTCCAAAAGTAAAACTACTATAATCACTTATGAAAAATGATAAATGCTAATTATGAAAACTGCACTGGCTTTTTATTACTTTTTTTT
This sequence comes from Prionailurus bengalensis, assembly GCF_016509475.1. Lineage (NCBI taxonomy): Eukaryota > Metazoa > Chordata > Mammalia > Carnivora > Felidae > Prionailurus > Prionailurus bengalensis. The sequence goes on from NC_057358.1 coordinate 117,382,278, forward strand.
TAATTTTTTTAATGTTTATTTATTTTTGAGAGAGAGACAGAGCACAAGCAGGGGAGGGGCAGAGAGAGAGGGACAAGGAATCTGAAGCAGACTCCAGGCTCTGAGCTGTCAGCACAGAGCCTCACATGGGGCTCGAACTCACAAACTGTGAGATCATGACCTGAGCTGAAGTCAGATGCCTAACTGACCCACCCCTGCACCCTTGCACTGGATTTTTAAAACCAAATTCTATTAGAGTACTGAAACTCTCAAAATGTAGAATATTAAAAAAAAAAATAAAAAATCAAAACAAGAAAGCTATTATACAAAGTTTCTCTAATATAACAAAGTTTACTTCCTAGAAGCATAAAGCATATGTAATTTCACTAAAACTGATTAGCTAAACAGAGAGAGATAAACAGCTATTATTTAAGCAATAATTAATTAGTTAATAAGCATATAAATAAGTACAAAGTCATGGTGACAGGCATATTAAAGAACCCTATTTCAGAAGTGGCATTTAAACTCTTTAGTCTCAGGACTCTTTATTATAATTTAAAATTATTGAAGACCCAAAGAGCTTTTATTTATATAGATTATATTTATTGATATTTGCCATGTTAGAAAAACTGAGAAAATTTAAAACGTATTCATTTAAAAACACCATTCATTATATATTAAATATGAATTTTTATGAAAAAGATCTTTTTCTACAGGAAAATAAAAATTAGTACAAATGGCCTTGTTTTATATTTTTGTAGTCTATTTTAAATTTTTTAAATGTTTATTTTTGAGACAGAATGTGAGTAGGGAAGGGGCAGAGAGAGAGGGAGACACAGAATCTGAAGTAGGCTCCAGGCTCTGAGCTGTCAGCACAGAACCTGACGCTGGCCTCGAACCCATGAGCTGTGAGATCATGACCTGAGCTGAAGTTGGATGTTTAACCAATTGAGCCACTCAGGAGCCCCTGTAGTCTATTTTAAAAGAAGACTCTTAGATGCTCACATCTGCTTTTATATTCAATCTGTTGTGATATGTTGCTTTGTTTGAAGTATATGAAGAGAACCAGATCTCACACAGAAATGAAGTTGAAAAGAGGAAGAACATTTAAATAGCCTTTCTGAAAACTGCATATTCTTCTTTGATACTGAATCAGATTTAGTTTCTTAAAGATTAGATGGTAACTGAAATCGTATTAGTAAACTTCTCATACTCGTTACATTAAATTTCATTGGTCTGTCTTCCACTATAAGTGGATCTTTTTACCCAGGCATGATTCTGTAATATCATGTAAGTATTAGTCATCTGGAATATATTGATTCCCTAAGTTATACAGATATTCCAAATATTTACATATTTCTTTAGCATATCAAAAAATATTTCTTAATGTCACCACTGATCTCATCAGCAATAAAGTCTTTAAGTATCAGAAAAATATCAAGCTCAATGTGGCAGGTCCAAATTTCCAACATCTAATTTTTGCTTTAAAACTCAAACCTTCCCATTGGCAAGAAATACGATAGGCTCACTTCATTTCAAAAAAAACACCTGCCAAATATGTAAGTCTGAGTGCCCATACTTTGTCAGTCATTTTTCTCAAGTAAAAATGGTGTTCCTTGAAAAAAAGGGTTAGTTCAGTTTGCATTCAAATAGTCACACAAGCACTATTCCTTGAGATACAGTATTTCCACATACAACAAACATGTTTTATGTATACTTCTCATTTCATCACATAAAATACTACAAAGACATGTAAAGTTGGAGATTTAATAAAGTTAATAAATTTTACTGCTTCATCAAACACCTTTTTGTATAGAATTGACACTTTTTTCCTACAAGCGTATACTGGTGAAGAACACAATGACTAGTAAGTACAATCAGGTGCCACTGCCTTGATTTCAACTAAGGCATTAGCAGCTCTACTCCTTACTGCTTTTAGATTATTACTGCAAATACTGACACAGTGGAAAAGGCAAGTAACAATATGATTTTGATGACAGATACTTTTGGAGATGCCCTGGAAGGGTCTCAAGATGGGTCCACACCTGAGAACCCAGGCCTTTTAGCATTCGTGAACATAACTCACCCACCTAAGTTTTGTCAAATATCTTACTCCGTGGACTACAGAAAAAATTTCCAAACTCACATAAAAGCAATCACACAGTGTCAACAGTTGTTCTCATCAATTTAACCACCTAGATAGAACTATTTATAAATATCTCATATATTCCATACCAAAATCTGCTAGCTTTAATTCTCCTTTTTCATTAATGAGTAGGTTCTGTGGTTTCAAGTCTCGGTGCAATACCTTTCTTCTGTGGCAGTATGCCAAACCACGTAGAATTTGGTACAAAAACAGCTACAGAAACAAATAAAGAGAAATTAGTCTTACAAATAATAAGATATACTTTGGTAAGCATGCTGTGGTAAACAAAAAACAGGCTTAGAATAGTCAAAGAAAAAAAACGCATCCTTAAGTACAAAGCCTTTCCTTATGTAGTTTTCTGAATTTTATAATTTATTATTCTATTTGAAGCATCTATTTTCCAGTCTGACAATTTCTATGAAAATAAATATTCAAAATAAAGTGAAATGAAGCTTTGTCCCCATAGTAATCATCCATTTGTTATAGAAAATGATTTAAAATAAAAAATATATATAAAATATATCCTCATAAGCTTACAGTCCTACTAAGCCTTATAGGTTGATTATGATATTCTGGCAAAACAACTAACCAACCTCTACCCATCCACCAAAAATACCTGATCTGGGACAGTGTCTTTAAAATAAGGCCATGGAATTGGTGGTTTTATAAAAATTCTGAGGTGTCAGAGAGAATGGTGCTGCATAGCCCTGGCAAATTACGTGCTATAAAAATAACCTAAACCAGCTTCTATCACCCACCCTCTGGGTACTTTACTTTCTGCACCTCCTACTCAGCCTTCAAAATCTGCTATGATTCAGAAAAGGGAATTAGCACAGTAGAGCTCTGAATGATTGTCTGAAAAAAGCAATTCCTAGATTTTGGTGGAAAAAAGGATGTGGAACACAGAAGGTCTTCCATTCTCTGGAGTTGACAAAGAAGAGTCTCAAGTTCAGAGGATCTAAGAATATACCCTTGGTTTACTTGTAGGTAGAAAACACAGCATTAGAACATCAAGAATAAGTCAGTGCAGGAGGGGAAAAACAGCCCAAAGAAATTCCAAGCAGCAGTCTCCACACACTACATATTTATGTTTTGAAAACTCTAAAATTATGATTTCTATATATTCCTGTTACTTTCTATGTTTGGAAAATCTAAGGGCTATTTAAACAAAACTTAAAATGACACACTAAAGCATACCTTTACATTGTGCATACTCATGATGTTTCCACAGTCATCCATGTACTGTTTTAGATCTTTATCCTAAAAAAATATAGTGCTTTACTATGTGACACATACTTCCCAGAAGGCATGAATGATTTACTTAATAGTATTTAATTTTTAAAAGTGTTTTTTTTTTTTTTTTGAGTAAAGATATTGAATGTACGACACATAATTTAATTAAATACTGATAATTAAACAATAATGCCCTGGAACTGTTAAAACACTCAATTTCCTATGTTTTATTACAGCAAAAGTAAATACTGAATTTTTGTTAAATGCTTACCAGATATTCAAATACCAGAGTCAAAGATTTATCTGTGTGAACAATGTCATGTAAGGTTACTATATTTGCATGTTTTAGATCCTTTAATAGTGAAACTGGAAAACAGAAAAGAAAGTCAATTATTCAGTCTGCAGTAGCCAGACTATAAAAACCTTAAGTATAACACATCAACTGACTGAGTTTAAGATTCTCTTAAGTGTAAAACAATAATTCACCAAGAGGAACTGTAGTACAAATTTTAATAGAATTCAGTTTTTTCTTTTCTTTTATGGTTTTGAGTGTGATATTTTTAATATTTAAAATTGTCCTCCATATTACAATAATATTCTCCATAACTGTTTTTTTTCTCAAATACTAACTTACTGAGACTTCTAAGATCTAGATTTAGTTGAAGGTACCAGTTGTTTTCCTTCCAAATTGCTAATCAGTTTCTTCAAGCCATTTTCTGGATTATCTTTTTAAAGATACAGAACTTTTTTTACTTTTTTTTCTTTTAATGTTTATTTATACACAGAGAGAGAGCATGAGAGCAAGACCATGCACAAGAGCAGGGGAGGGGCAGAGAGAATCCCAAGCAGGCTCCATGCTGTCAGTGCAGAGCCCAACGCAGGGTTCGACCTCACAAACCATGACATCGTGACCCGAGCTGAAACCAAGAGTTGGAAGCTTAACCGACCCACCCAGACCCCCCTAGATAATTAACCTTTTTTTAAAAAATGGTATCATACTATTTACATTCGGTATATACTAATTTATAGTTGCTTTTTCCCATAGATAGTATATAACATTTCCCAATGTCAAATATTTACCTATGACCATAATTTTTAATGACTTCATAGTATTTCACCATAAGCTATACAATAATATAATTATGTTAAATAATTTGCCTTTATTAAATATCAGCTTTTTTAAGGTCTAAATATATCTCCCAGTCATCTACTATTTCTATATCTGAGCTCTTTTTACTTATAAAAAATGAACTCTTAGTATGCAGCTTTGGTTTTAAACCTATATAAATTCTATGTAAACTCCCTTATACATTTTGTTCACAAAGATCAAATTTTACCTTCTCTTATAGCTGTGCAGGGTGCACCTTCTTCATGTTCCAACCGGATCTCTTTTAACGCCACCAAATTCTCTGTCAATTTACTTCTTCCTTTATATACTGTTGCATATGTACCCTATAAAATATATTTTGGAAAGACACATCAAAATATCATAAGAGTCTATCTATAGAATCTATACAATAAAGAGACCTAATTAAATTCCTAATTTGTAAGCGTATGTTAAAGTCCATTTTGTAGGGAAAACTCTACAATGATTAGTATTGGTTGTTTTTTTTATAGCTAAGAGGACTTTCACTACTATCTGCAGAGCCTCCATATTCTTATAACCCTATGGAGTGCCTCAAAATATGAAAACATACGGAGAATATTTAATTTACTTTTTGTACTTTGTATAGATTAACAACTGGATCAGTAGCTTCAGAATCCAAGGCACTCTATGTGTAATGGTATGTGGACTGGAGGCAATTAACTGAGCATATTAACTGAAAACTGAAAATGTACTAACACATTGTTAAATTAGAAAAATTTTATTGGTTCTCAGACTTACCAGAATTTTTATACATTCACTCTCCCTTAAAGAACAAATATATTCTATGGATTTCTTCTATCATAGCCCTCAAACTCTCTTAAGGCTTCCTGATTAGCTAATTCCATTATTTCTGGCTTGCCCTTTCTCACCCTGGGAGGAAGACCACTTCAAACTTAGTCAACACTAGTACCAAGTTCAAGAAAATCAAAGTCTTATTAGCCCCAAATTTCCTTAACCTTCAATGACATGTGTCTTCATCTTTAGAGATAATATTTTGATTCTTCGCAGGTCTGAACTCATGCAATTTTCCCACATCACAGTTCAGACAGCAGACTGCTAACAAATAGATGCCTATTTTGTTACCAAGAGAGCACAACATCTTATGCTGCAATAAAAAATTACAAGCTATAAAAAATACTCATTTCCTCTCAAACTGATGGCATAATTTCAAGAATGGAAGGTTTTTTTCCTTCTAACATTCTGTTGCCTTTTCAGTACAACATATAATCTTTTAGACATCGGTGCTTACATCTTTTTTTTCTAGGTTGGTAAAAACTGTGGACTAATTGTGGAGTTTAGATAATGAACATGTCTTATATTTTTGAGATAAGTATGTACTTACCTCTCCAAGTTTTTCCAATTTGATATAGGTTTCCATTTTTCCAAACCCAATTTCTGACTGAAAGCAAACAATTATAAATTTAGTATTCCTGAAATTTCAATTCATTTCTTCCTCAGTATCTTTTTTAAATGTTATTCTTTTTTTTGAGGTGCACTTTATTTTTATTTCTATTTTTTAAGGTAAGCTCCACGCCCAACATGGGGCTTCAACTCATGACCCCAAGATCAAGAGTCACATGCTCTACCACTGAAACAACCAGGCGCCCCCTTCCTCAATTTCTGAAACTTTCCTGCTTTAAAGAGTGTCTTAAAATAGAAAAATCTGACTATAAGTAAATTGTTGAACATCTGTCAAGTTTTAAAATATACCCGATGTTGGAATATTCAAAGGTTCAAAAACATCAAAGTTCACAATTAAAACTGGCAAACCATCTTTTTATATAGATGGTTAACATTCTGCTGTAAAAAGTTTTATTTTATTTTAAGACCCTGAGATTTTAAGATACCACAGGCATTTTAAGATACTAAGATTTTTATAAAAGACAACTACATGATTTTTTTTAAACAAAATTGCAAAGTAAGTAATTTTCTGACACATTTTCATTCATCAATCTTCAAGTTCCCTAGGAAGGCCTGCAAACAACAAAATTCTATTTGTTTCAGGTTTTCTAACCAAATGTAATGAAAAAGGCAAACAGCAAGTCACACTCCGTTATAGATCAGGAAACTAATCCAGAAGCAGTAAGTCTAAATCTGACACCCTGTACTACATCAAAAGTCTTTAAAAGTGAGTTCTTTTAAACCATTGCTTTTATACCCTGAACTTGTTTGCCTCACTTTTGTACGGAGTCAATAAATGAGGTAGATGGAATACACCCAAATATGTAAAGGAAACTAAATATTTAAAAACTAAAAACAAAACAAAACAAAATAAAAGATTTAAGAAAAAAGGAAAAATATACAGAAATGAAAACTTAGGGATTGACAGAGCAAAAACAGAAAAAGTTAACAAGAGAGAATAAGAATTTTCTTAAAATTGCTTTCTAGTACCCCTTCTAGTTAGTGAAAAAGGCAATAATCTAAAGGTTTGCTCCTCACCTAGAATGGTGTTAATGCGCTTAAATGAGTAGCCAGTGAAAGGAAATATTTAGTCCAATTCTGGAGGTTCAAATATGCAATTTCTCCAGAGGTGCTGAATAAAGCAAAAATGATACTTGATGGTCTGACTTAACATCACTTACCATTCTGAACAGTAGGGGTAAACTGCCCAAAGCTGAAAGGCCAAAAATAGCAAGAGGTCCCTCAAAGAGATTTTTATCTTTTTAAAAAATTTTATTTTAAAACAATAAACATTAACACTGATTTTGTCCTTTTGTTATGATTTATATAAAGTTAAAAGACTAGAAAAACTTTATGTCCAAAGTACTTAATTCAATTTTGCTAAACTAATTAAAACTTTGGTCACAGGTGGTATTAATGGATGACTGCAAAACTTCTTTTTGCACTCTTTAAGACTTTTTATGCGGTATTTTCAAAATATTTTAGTTAAAAAATGAGATTCTGGAACCATCATACACCATCCATGCCTGTATTGTCTTCCATATGACTCAGAAATATTAAGTCCTTGCTTCCTATTATCAATAACTTGCAGAATAAAACAGTAAAACTGTAACACTTTCTGAATACAAATACAGTTTTTAGCTTTAATAGGGAGAATGTGGCAAAGAGCCCACTACCTGGTACATGTGAACCTGATCCTGAATACTCTTTTAGCATATGTTATGTTTTATTTATAGCCTATTTAAGATATGATCTTAACACCTCTGAAAAAATGCTAACTGCCAGCGTCACATAAACTATGGTGGAATGTATTTATTTTCTTATACCTATCTCTAGAATTCATTAAACTCACAAATAGGGACTACTGCACTTTTGCCATGAATTTTAAGTCTTGTGTCATATCTTTAATGAAGGGGAAAAAACCATATTGATGATAAATGGAAAACAGCAAAAACAAAACAATGAATGTCTCTGAGAAAAATAAAAATACCATCTATAATAATGAGAACCACAAAGAAAAATATGACTGCAAGGCAGAAAGTTTTTCTTATTAGGAGTTGGGAAAGTTTTTTATTCATTCTTTTATATTAAAATACTAGCATTCTCTAAAAACATCAGATATACAATGGTCCAGTGGCTATGACAAAAATGTGGACATTTGCTTTAAAAATTATATAAGTGGACTACAAATTCAAGACTATAAAAATAAAAATGTTACTGAGATTACTATATCCTATAAAGTATATAAGAAATAAACTAAGAGATGATCAAATGTTAATAATAGCAAAGTCATTTGTCAGAGAATGACATTCAGTGAGATCATTAACATATGCTGAAAGTCTACTTTTTAAAAAGGAGGTAAATACTAGACTATAATTATGCTATGAAGTTGAATTTAAATTTGAATAATCAATCTATAAGATAAAGAGCATTACTGAATTTCATCACGCAGGCTGGCAGAGAATTCAGACAAAAGGCACAGTTACACTAGTGAATTATATGCCGGAGTAAAGTGTTTTTACCTCATTGCCTATTTTAATAATTTCCAACCCAGGCTTTACTAATTACATTTAAATATTAGTTACTGAATCTTTAAATGGAATTTTTAGAAAATTTTGCTTGCATTTTTATCTGCTGAACATGACAAGATTAACAATAGATATAATGACTAGCTTGTTGACATGCTCTCCTACAGAAATTATTCAGAGGACAAAGGACAAAGCTCATTTATTCAACATTTACCAAGTACAATGCTAGGTACTGGGGATATAGTGAAGACGACAGAAATTATTCCTGCTTTCATGAGTTCACAATCTAGACTGAGTTCCATCATTAGATTATTTTCCAAGTTTTGTAAAGAAAAAAAAATAGCTAAAGAAATGGAACAGTAAGTTTCATATTTTAATAACATATAAAAACCTCCTTAATTCTACTTTCCAAACAAATACAGATATTTTTTTCTGTTACTTCATTGTTTCAAGGGAATACCTGGCTTTTTGGCAGCCCCAAATTCCTGTTCAGATGACTCTTAGAGCATAAGCACATGAAAAATTTTTTTAAATCCAAGATGAACTATAAGTTGCAAAAGCCTTCCTATAATTCACTGTAACCTGGAAGTAGTATTTGAGCATTATGGGAAATTTCTGGATTACTCTGGGTCTGCCAACATAATCACTGTATCACAGTTGTAAAGATGTCTTTTTTTCTTCAATTTCAATTTTTAATTTAAATTTAGTTAATTAATATTGATTTCAGGTGTAGAATTCAGTGACTCATCACTTACATATAACACCTAGTACTCACTACAAGTGCTGTCCTTAAGATGTCTTAACACGCTAGCAATATAGTCTGAACTTAAAAACAAGTGAAGTATATGCAAAAGTTTTATAGATGTCATCCTAAAAGTGAACATATATAAGAAACACTGGGGACAAAGGGAGATTTTTTCAAACACCCATTTCCTTCCTTGTAACAATTATGGAGTTGATGTTACTGATAGAAATATGGGGGGCAGAAAAGGGATTGTGAACCTCTATTCTATTTGGTAGTTTTCTTACAAAAATTGCTGTTACCATCAGTATGGATAGTATCTTAATTGTGTATATAATATGCCAATGGTAAGTTAAATTTTGAGTGGATTTTGAGCTTAACTTTCACGCTCCATAATATACTTATTATTTCTGAGAGACATCAGGACTTGATACCCTATTTCCTCACCTATTATTAGAAATAAAAAAGAAAGGACTACATAAGCTACATATTGCTAAAGCCATGAATGAGGAATCCAACTCATTGTTAGGCACAAGCAGATTCTGTAAATGTGTAAAACCTACAATTTCAATATAATGAGGCAAATTTTCATATACAGACTTTCAATCTACTAAAACTGCACATAACAGTCTCACAAATTTCCACTGGGCATGCCATCATTCTAAGTACATCAATGCTCTAATGCATCATGACTATTGGCATATGGGATTTCCACTAATCTAATGTTTAACAAAGTATGTTGAGTTAGAACATCCATTTCTAATCAACCATAAATGAGTATTAACTAACACTTCACCAATCCAATAACCAATACCCTTAATATGAGATATGACAACTAAATGTAATGTGGTGTCCTAGATAGGAAATGAGGACAAAGAAAGGACATTAGCTGAAAACTGGGGAAATATGAAAAAAGTGTGGAGTTAATAGTAATGTACCAAATGTTGGTTTCCTTGGTTGTGACAAACACACTACAGTAATGTAAAATGTTAATAATTGTGGTAACTAGGTATGTGGTATATGGGAACTCTTTAGATTACCTTTTAAATGTTTCTATAAGTCTAAAACCACTCTAAAATAAAAATAGAAAGAATTCAGTTAAGAGAGGGAGACTGAATATATGTGTATATAGAGATGGTAATTTTATTTTTTTGAGAAAGAGAGGACGAGCAGTGGGGAGGGCAGGGAGAGAGAGATAGGGAGAGAGGGAGGGAGAGAGGGAGGGAGAGAGGGAGGGAGACAAAGAGAGAGAGAGAGAGAGACAAAGAGAGAGAGAGAGAGAGAGAGACAGAGAGACAGAGAGAGAGAGAGAGAGATTGAGAAAAAATATCAAGCCAACTCCATGCTCCACACAGAGCCCGACACAGGGCTCAATCTCACAACCCTTGGGATCATGACCTGAGCCAAAATCAATAGTCATATATATGCTCAACCAAGTGAGCCACCCAGGGGCCTCAGCAATTACAAATATTTTAAAGCATCCCGAGCAGATGAGATAGGAAGGAAAACTCCTCTATATTAAAAGAAGGAAAGAATAGAATGAGTAGAGGTGCAGACAGATTTGCACACTTGTTATTCAAAAAATGAGGAGGTTTCTGATAAACAGCTTCTCTCTTCTTTGAAATCATCTGCGTACAATGACAGGGGAAGAGTAAACCAGAGAAAGGCAGTATAGAGCAGCCAAGCAATACTGAGGGTTCATTTGAGACTGATGATCATGAATTTAAAGAAGAACCAATTAGCCCTATTGTATGTCTTTCTTCAGAAATGAATTGTGATTTGCTCCTTAATTCCTACTCAAACAAGGATTTATGTTATTTTTACTATTCTATTTGTTATACATTGCTATTGAATATGAGAAAAAGTTTTATACTTTTAGAAAGATAAGGTTAAAATTTTATATTTTATCTTGAAAATATATTTTTTAACGAGTATATTATCCATGGAAACATGAGCTCTAATACATGTGAAGAATAGCTTCTTTTCCCATCTCCTTTCCATCCATTCCCTAACCCTTCCCTTTCATACATAAACCTAGGGTACTGAAGAATAATTTTCTAATATACTTCAAAATAAATCATGCTTTAGCAAAGTAGATGAGTAATGAAAAGGCTGCATTACTAGAAACCAAATAGAGCTGGCATGATTTACTGAAATCTATAAGCCATTTTAGATCAAAAACCAAGGAAGATGAGTAGGAACACTCAACCATAATAAAAATTCCATCACTTAACATTCATTAGAGGGCACTGTTTTCTTTAATTTCACGTATACTGAAAAAGATAGCTCTTAAAGAATAGCTTTAAGAATTATGTTGTGATTAGATCATATCTTTAGTCTAAATGTGAATATTCAATAACTCCAAAATGTATCCTAAGTACTAATCTTTGATAAAAATTGACAGCCAAAGAACATTTTCAACTAGGCAACCAAATGGCAAAGGTATTTAAATAAAAACGTCTTAGGCAGTGATACAAAACTATGATCATAAACCTATACCAAAATCAAGTTGGCACTATACTTTTATTATGCATCGATGAATGAATGTCAAATAACAATACGTTCATATTATATATAGTCTAATTTTATTCTTTAGAATATGTAACCAAAAGAGAAATTTTTGGTGTATAAAAAAAATTCCATGATATAAAATATAAAAAGAACTGCTAGTACCTAGGAATCTTCAATTGCCCCTTCTTCAAACACAAAGTTCAACTGAGTACCAGAGCTTCTATTTTATCTCTCTACGTGGTCCCTAGGATCTGGGTTCTATTTCCCATTTCCACAGGACTGCCACATCATCCCTAATTTTGAATAAATTCCTAATTCATCATCCTGCCTCTAGTCTTTCTCTCCTTCCACTTCGTTTACACTTTTCCTGAAGCCACTTTAAGAAACAAAAATGTGATCATGTCAGTCCTTATTTAAATCACTACCACTGAGGTCCATCACATGAGATGAATGAAGTTCAGACTCCTTATTTGGCCTGATAGCCAAAGCTTTTTACAGTCTGGATTTATCCTATCCTTTCAAGCCCTATTCTTTAATATTATTCCACATATACCCTTCATATTAGTTATAACTTCCCAACATACCTACATTCATATTTGTGGGTTTTAGTACATCAAGTTTCCTCTGCTTAAAACACCCTTCTACCGGGGTGCTTGGGTGGCCCAGTCTGTTAAGCGTCCGACTCTTGATTTTAGCTCAGGTCATGATCTCACACACACTACATGAAATTGAGCCCTGCATCAGGCTCTGCACTGATGGTGCAGAGCCTGCTTGGGATTCTCTCTCTCTCTGACCCTCCCCCTGCCTCACTCTTTTTTTTCAAAATAAACAGACAACCCCCCCGCCAAAAGAACAAAAATATCCTTCTACCAACCAAGTCAACCTGACAAATTCCTACCCATCCTTTTGAAGCCGCTCAAGTATGATCTCCTTTTAAGCCTATAAAATGCAAAGTCATTTTACTATCTCTTCTTTTTATCCCACAGCACTTTATACATACCTCTACTATAGGACTATAACTATTCAAAAGAGGTCCTTACATATACAATTACCTAAACTGTGTCAAAGGTGACACTGCAACAGGGAAAGCTGAACTGTCAATGAGCAGTGGCTATTGCAAGGGTCAACTGCTACATCCTGGAAGATATTTGCAAGACATATAACTCATAAAGGTTCTTGATAAAGAGTGTCTAAAGAATTTATATAAATCAATTTTTAAAAAGGCAGAAAACCCAAAAGAAAGGAGACGACAGACTTCAGCAGTCAAATCACAAAGGAAGGCATATATCATATATAAATGACCAATAAACATTAAAAAGGTGTTCAGCTTAGTCATCAGAGAAATGCAAAATAAAATCACAGAGGGTAACACTACACAATGACCAGAAAAGTAAACATTTTTTTAAAAAGAGTATCAAAACTTGGCTAAAGTGAACAAACAAAACTATCAAATACTGATGGGAGTGTAAATTGGTACAAACACTTTGGGAAAGCCTTTTGACAGTATTTAGGAAAGCTGAAGGGGTGCCTGGGTGGCTCAGTCGGTTGAGCATCCGACTCTTGATTTCAGCTTGGGTTGTGACCTTATAAGGTTTGTGGGATCCAGCCCTGCGTCAGGCTCCACACTGTCCGTGCGGAGCCTGCTTGGGATTCTCCCTCTCCCCCCACCCCCTCTCTGCCCTCCCTTGCTTGTGTTCTCTCTCAAAAATAAGTAAACTTCAAAAAAAAAAAAATAGCTAAACATATGCATACAATCAGTTCCAAAAGTTCCACTCCTAAGTATGTACCCAACAGAAATGACTACATGTATTAACCAAAATACAGGTACAAGAGTGAGAACAGAACCACTATTTGGTAATAACCTAGAACTAAAAAACAACCCAAATGTTTAAATGTCTATCAACAGGAGACCAGATAAAGTATAGTATACAATGGAATGCCGTGAAACAAAAAGAACAAATGAACTATGCACACAAACTAGATAAATACACGAGAACATTGAGCAAAAGAGCCCAATCAAAAAACAAATACATACTGTATACTTCCATGTGGATTGTAAAATATACGTAAACTTGCGTACATTTTTATACATTTGTATAAAACGTAATTTAATATGAATAACCAGAACTAAAAGCATTTTAAAAGTAAGAATGTGTACATAAATGAGGATTTAAAAAAAGTCTTTTGAGATATTAAAACATACTATGAGCATAATATGGGGAAACATGGGTAAACCTAATCTTTGGCATTAGAAGGCAGGGATGTGGCTACAGTTGAGGAAGTAGGAGTAGAAAGTGAACAGAGAAGTGGCAGGATAGGGTTTCTGTGATTTTTGGAATTTTATTGATGTAGGTACTGGTTACATAGGTATGTTAACTTTGCAAAATACATTGAGCTATATAATTATGGTTTATGTACTTTTCTGTATATCTAGTATATATTAATATATATTTCTATAATACATATTCTGTATATCTAGCATATATCAAAAAAATTTCTAAAAATAAAACAATATAGCTTAAATTGTATTCCAATATGCATCTTTAAACCCTTAAAGAATTGGAAAAAGATAAAATCAAAAAGGCAATGTAATAAAATTTAGTTATTCAAAAAGCAATATAAAAATTAATATAAAGTGTTTACACCCAGAAAATCAAACAAGGAGACTGGATGGCATAGGTATAGGAGACTGAAAACTTACTAAAGAAGCTCTACGAGACCTTCGGCTCATTGGTTGATCAAATGGTGGACTGTTTATCTGCAACTTTTCAAGATACCCATCAGGTATTCTGATATCTGCAGGCAATGATAACCGTTTATTTAAATCCTTTAAAAAGAAAAAAAAGGGAAAAAAGGTATTTGTAATCACAAATAGAAGAGACAAGGCATTTTACTTTTGAATTCATAGGCTCTACTGTACTGTTTATTAATAAGTAATTGTCAAGTTTTATTATAGTTTCAAAGTTACCCATGTTGATTATATATAATATCTGAATGCAAATATATTTACTGTAAGCAGAAGTATACAACAGAGTTCTACAGAAATGGTACTGTGCAACTCCGTTATTTCTGAGTCCTTTTGTTGGTATATTTCACATGGAATTTTCTTAGACATGATTTGTACTTTGTAGGAAGAGGAAAAGACTACCACAAAATGTGACTGGTTTAAGTAACAACCAAGTAGATAAAGTTTTGTGCACAAGCACAGCGAGACAACTGAAATCTTTTACTAATGCTATGTCAATGGAAATAAATAAAAAGCAAGAAAAATCTCAAATAAACAACTTAACTTTATATACCTAAAGAAGCTAGAAAAAGAAAAACAATGTCCAAACCTAGTAGAAGGCAGGAAATAATAAAGATTAGAGTAGCAATATATATGTGTGTGTGTGTGTGTGTGTGTGTGTGTGTGTGTGTGTGTATGTAAAACTCACCACAGTTAGGTGGGATAAAGGGTGGGTTTTAAAAAAAGGCACTTCTATTCCTTTGTTGTTGTTGTTAATTTTTTGATGTTTATTTTTTATTTCTGAGAGAGACAGAGCTTGAGTGGGTGAGGAGCAGAGAGAGAGGAGACACAGAATCTGAAGCAGGCTCCAGCTGTCAGCACAGAGCCCGACACAGGACTTTAACCCATGAACCATGAGATCATGACCTGAGCCAAAGTTGGACACTTAACAGACTGAGCCACCCAGGCACCATCTATTCCATTTAATTACAAAATGTGAACTGAGAAATCAAAAGGGAATCTTTCCTACGTTATCATACCAAAAAACATAAATCCTATAAAAAATAAATCCCTGGGGTGCCTGGGTGGCTCAGCCAGTTAAGTGTCCAACTTCAGCTCAGGTCATGATCTCACAGCTCTTGAGTCCGAGCCCTGCATCGGCTCTCCACTCTCAGCACAGAGCCCACTGCTCTGTCTCCCTCTCTCTCTGCCCCTCCCCTGCTCTCTCTCAATAATAAACAAACATGTAAAAAAATCTCTACTATTCATGATAGTAACCAAACCAAAAAACAAAAGTGAGATGTATAAGAACTATGTAAATATTTACTGAGAGATATCAAGTATTGAAATATATACCATGTTACCAAATGGTAATACTAAATAATTAAAAGATAATGGTTTGTTAGTTTTACATAATCCCAAACAAATCACAATAACATTATTATTAGAACACGATATTTAAGGGGGCCCTGGGTGGCTTAGTCACTAAGCATCTGACTCTTGATTTGGCTCAGGTCATGCATGATCTCAAAGTCGTGGGATCAAGTCCTGCATCAGGCTCTGGGCTGACAGTTTGGAGCCTATTTGGGATTCTCTCACCCTCTCTTTCTGCCCCTCACTCCTGCCCATGCACATGTGTGCGTTCTCGCTCTCAAAATAAACATTAAAAAAATATATTTAAAATTTATATAGAAGAATACACAGAAAGTAACATCCAAAAACATCCTGAATAATAATATATAATGATGTGCAAGATGTGGAGGATGTTAAGAAAGAAGTCTTTCTTCAGCCATTAAAATATATGAAAGTAAGAATATCATCAAGAGTGGGTCACCTTTGGGGGGGAAATAAACACAGCTCAATAAGTTAGAAAGTCCAGACGATAGATCTTAATAGTAAATAAACTTTAAACATATGATAAAACCATATATATGATGAAGAAAATATTTTCATTATTATTGTGATATAATTTATACAGTGATACGAACAGATATCAAGGTGATCTCAAGAGTTAAAAATATTAATTTATCATTTAGAAAACTGATACCTTTTTACTTAACTGCTTTAGAAACAACCTTTTATCAATGAAAATGCAATCAACCAATGGGACAGAGACCCTAAGCACTGTAATGTCAACTCAAAAGCACCAAAAACCCCAATATTCTTAATTCAAAACATGTTCAATTTTTTTGGAGAAAACTATTTCACAATCAACTTCCAATCTCAAGGTTATATATAAACTATTAGTTCTTTTACATGGGGAAATAACTTGTATGTTCTACAATAGTAGGTATAATAAGCCATAAAGGAAATGATAACCATATTTACAATATAAAGCAAAACAAAAACAAAACAAAACAAAAAAAGCTGATGCTTATTTTATCTATACATTTTGAAATCTGGAATAAAATATAAAGTATTAAGTATCCAGATGAACCTCAAAAATATAATTAAAATCCTATTTTCTAAAAAGAAAACTTTGCTAAAGTATCATTCTGAATTTCCAGTATTTTCGAAAATTCACATTTCCACTACAACAGACCCTTACATGTTTTGCAGAATGTTAAATATAATTAATGTATACTTGCCTTGGCATAGTAGATAATTGGAAAAAAGGAAATATTCACAAGACCATACTAAATTTTCTTACAATGTCATTTGCCTTCATGAAAATTTTCAAATGGGCATTTACTCTGTTTGATATATATGTGTATTTATATACACAAACACACATATGCAGGTACATCTTAATTTTTTTAAATGGTTACCTCCATTGAGATCCGTCTATGTATACGATTTCTAAGACAAACACCCGTAGGTGACTGTACTTCATCAGATGATGTCCCAGAAGCTTGGTCACTCTCACCATCTGATCCCATTTTTAGATTTTCATGAACAATATCTGTATCAGAAAATGAAACATCACTTATGTTGGGAGAGATGTATTATACCCTACTATATATCACATAATTTATTATCACTACAACTAAGATACAGACAGCCAAGACATAAAAATCATAGCATAAGAAGTCTTACATTCTGGGTGTTCTAGGTATATAGCTAACAGATCAAAATATAATTCAGATGTCTTGAAACAGTAGTGAGAAATGCTTTCACACTCTGAGATTATGAAAAACTATGGAAAAAATTAACATTCAAGTTATTATCAAGAGCTGAATAATAAAATTATAGGCTGGAAATAACACTTGAGGATTTCTTAGTTCTCTGATTTTCCAGAACTGGAAACTGAGACTTTGAAAGGTTAAATGATTTTCAAAGGTTACACAGCTTAGAGGCAGAGCTAAAATAGAAACCTAGTCTTTTGCCTTTTTAGTTTAGTACTTTTCCATTAGATAATGTGTCATTGGGTCTACAGACAAATGATAACTTCTTTGAATATTCTTGAAAAAAAAAAAGTTTTCAAAGCCACTAATGCAGCTTTCCCTCTCTAGTGTTAAAAAATAAAAGAACAATTCAAAAATTATTCATTGAATATCTATTTAACTGCAGAAATAAGTCTGTGACCACCAAAAATCTGTTTGAAGTAAAAAACATATTTAAATTACCATACAAGTGGGTTATGGTTTTGGTTTTTTGTCTTTTTTTTTTAAGGATAAAAGTTAAATGAGAGAGGAGGAAGATTAATTCTTCTATCTGGGTATACTGAAAACAAATTTGTATACTTATATACTTGCTCTATATTTGCATTTGTCAATCATCTTGTAATTCATATAGCAAGAGTTGCCCACCAGAAACATATACTAGATCTCAAACACATCTCTTACCACTGGTTCTCTTTACAGAATTAGTCATTGCCCCCACAAGTAGGTTGTTTCATGCTAGAGTGCTTTAACATACTCCCCACCCCACTGTTGTATCCATAAGAGATGGCTTTCCCCAATTTACCAATTTGGTGAGCTCATTCTTCAAAACTATGCTCATTTGTCATTACTCAGTGAAATCTCTTCTACTCTCAGACACAGATGACTACTGTACCCACACCTACTGCTCCCATTGCACTGAAAAGCATTTTTTTGTTTCATGGGATTTTACACCAACTTATGAGATCATTGGAGGCACGATTTAGTTTATTCACTTTAGTATTCCCCAACTTAAAAAAGTGTCTGATATTTAGAAAGTACTTAACAGGAGCACCTGGGTGGCACAGTTGGTTAAGCCTCCAACTCTTGGTTTCGGCTCAGGTCATGATCCCATGGTTTGTGAGATCAAGCCCCATGTCGAGCTCGTGCTACAGCCAGAGCCTGCTTGGGATTCTCTCTCTCCTCCTCTTTCTGCCCCTCCCCTGTTCATGTTCTCTCTCTCTCTCAAAATAAATACGTAAAAACATTAAAAAAAAAAAAGTAGTCAACAAATAATCTAAAATTGATTATTAACTAAAAATAAAAGAATGGACTAGATAACTGCACCTCTTCTTTCAAATGAAAGATTATATGAAATACTAACATGTAAAAAAAATATTTTATAGCTATAAACTTTTATTTTTAATGAATATTTGCTTGTGAAAATGAGAACTGTTTAACAAAAAACTGAAGTCAAGGATCTTATCAAATCAGTCTCAGAATTCCTGTATTTTTGTTTTTTGTCCTGATAACACATTATTGAGAAAATTCTTACACTGGTAAGTAGTTACAAATATAATGATTTTTAATAGATATGTAATTTAAGAACACACTTTTATTACACAAAGATTTCTGGAGAAATTTCATACTAAGATTTAAACAAACAATTAACTTGGCAATAAAAGTCAGTGCACTGGGAACTGATTCCTAATCTGATGGTATCCAACACATCTGAGGCCAAGTATTCTTTTCTGTCACACTTTTAAAATGCTAAAGATGATTTAATCATGCCTTCAACTTCCAGCAAAATCTGAACATCTACCTCCTTCAAGAAAATGTTGATTAAAATGCAATAACATTTTAAAGTGTATAGCTGAGTTTACAAGAATATAGGCACAACACTGAGGAAGCGAAGACAGAGAAGTAAGAGCCAAAAGCTGTTATGTGTAATGGACTCTGTCACTCTCTTGAGGAGGGGTTGCTGATCTTGGTAAGAAGGTGCATGGGTTTAGCCACCACACTAGGATAAAAGATGAAGCCCTGGCTGTCCAAGGTGCAAGTGAGAGCCTCCCAAAGAAAGGCACAAGACTCTCAAAGTAGTACATCTTCAGTAAAGGACAGACTTAAATAAATCTGTTTTCCTGTACAAGGACCACAAAGGAGCATATTAATCTCAGACTATGAATAAATACTTGAGTACCATCTGACTCAACCAAGAAATTACTCATGTCATTAATGAACAAATGTAGTTCCAACATGATTATCATGTTCATTTTCATTTCTGTTAATAAGACAAAAGTGAAAAATTAAGGATTATGTCAAAGTTTCATTCATTTGTCACGTGTATGAGCACTTCTTTGCTGAATCAGGTAATGGTTTTCAAGTACTAAAAGAATAAATGTGCCACTTACAACTGTAACAGCTACAGATACAATACACTTTTAAGTTTAATCTGCATTACCCACATTTTCAATACCATTTTCTTAAATTCAGACCAAAGATCAGCAAATGTGACATGTTTTTATATGGCTGCTAAACTAAAAATACTTTCTGCATCTTTAAAGAGTTATTTTAAAAGAAAAAGAATATGCAATAGGGACAACATGTGGCCCATAAAACCCAAAAAATTTACAATCTGGCCCTTTACAGAAAAGTTTGCCAACCCCTGGACTAGGCAGCGAAACTATAAATCAAATCCTGATCTGAAGTGTTCTCCAATTTCTGTGGGGTAAACACTCCCTCCACGGCCAACTTCAAGTTACAATATGACCATCACTGAGCACGTAGTTGGGAAGAAATATACATGCCATTACATAAAATTTTGATTATACAGATATAACAGAAATAACCCCCAAAGCAGAGGTAATAGTAAAGTGTAGTAAAATAATTAGGAAATAATGAGTTTTAAGTATTCATTACCTTTGTTTTTAATTAGCTTACTTAATTACAGATTTATATAATTTAAATTTTAATAATGGCTATATTTAACAACCAGTTTGCAAAATTCCTGAAAACTTAACAATCATCCCTCATGAACCAGTGTGAGCCTACTCCAGTACACCATTCTGTAGGGTTACACCTATGAGTATAAAACCTTCATACATTTCTCCCCTAGATAAAACCCCACGAGACATAAGCTCATACTCCCCAAATGAACAAAACAAATGAAGAAATAATCTGCCATGACAAAGGAAGGAGATAAAGCAAGCAGCAAAATAAAACCCTCAGAAACTTCAGTTAATATAATTATGTCATGAGACTATAAAATTATTTTACTTAAAAAAATCAAAGCATGATAGTAAGATGCCATCAAAAGAGACCAGAGATGGGATGCCTGGGTGACTCAGTCGGTTAAGCTTCCGACTTTGGCTCAGGTCACGATCTCACAGTTTTTGAGTTTAAGCCCCACATCAGGCTCTGTGCTGACGGCTCAGAGCCTGGAGTCTGCTTCAGATTCTGAGTCTCCCTCTCTCTCTGCCCTCCCCTGCTCACGCTCGCTCGCTCTCTCAAATAAATGTTAAAAAAAAAAATACCAGAGAGATAAAAAGAAACTTGTAGATATGTATTTTTCCTGAATACTTACAATGACACAGTGACCTAAGAATGAGAACTCAGGGGATAATCATGGATACTAATTACCACACCAGGCTATTGCATGGTGACAATCTGGAGTTACTGTGGTATGACCCTAAATTAAGCAAGCTGCTGTTCACCTTGAAATCTTGCATCCATCTCTTAAGGGTTTTGTTTTCTTTCTGGTGGACAGGTTATCAAATGTTACTGCTCTGTAGTGTCAGTGCTATCACCTCTCTAGAGCCTTCCATCTTCCTGCTACCTCTGTTATTTTCAACTTGATTTTAATCTTACAAGAAAAATCAGATAATAAAAGCTGATTTCCATACAACTATAATCTAGCTATGTACATGACCTCTAGGGAAAAAAAAAAAAAAAAGACCGTTAAATTACCTAGTCGGCTTCCATTTCTGGGCATTGCCATGAAGGATCCAAGGCTTCCTCCGATAACACTATGTGGTCTCCGCAACGGGGGCTTCTTGAAGGATCCTGTGTACTGGTGGAGGAAGGAATGCATACTGTGAGAGGTTGGAGGCCTGCCATTCTTCACAATAGGCTCTGTGGTTCACAGTATCCAAAATCATTCCATTACCAGCCCAAGATTCAGGATCACATGAGAAGGATTGAGAAAGCAAAACAGAAAACAAAAGGTTTATGAGATCAGTAACATTTAGGAATTCTTTGGCTATCTAAACAAAGTACCAGAATTAAAATAATTTCTATGAAAAATACTTATAGAAAATACTTTACTATTTGAAATTGGTCGAATAACTTCAGTATCCATTTCTTATGTAACCAAATTGGTTAGCAATCACAGAACTACTATTATAGCCCAGAGACTTTTTATAACCATTTGCTTATTTTAATATATCCCAAGCTTGTTTCCAAACTGCTCCTACATTTACTAACTTCATATATGTCTTATGGTTACAAATGCTACATATATATGTATATATACATATATATATATGTGCGCGCATGTGCGCGCGTGTGTGTGTGTGTGTGTGTGTGTGTGTGTGTGTGTGTAAAAAATACATGGTCCTGGCCTGAGGGAATTTATATCCCTATTTGCTAGACATTCAAAAGGTTTGTTAGTTAATGAATAAAACAGAAGTACTTAAGCAAAGATCAAATCAGTGGCTCTGAAATTTACCCAAAATTTGGGATTTTTAATATAAAGAGTTTTTTTTTAAGAAATCACACTTATAAATAAGCAGAAACATTTAAAATATATAATACTTAAAAAGTTATTTAATTGTAAATGGGAGAAATCCTGTTTTGTAATGTTTACAAGGAATCTCATGATTCCTTTCCACCTCTAAAGAAGAGCTCTAAAACAGGTTAAGGACACGATGAAGTCTTCTGTGACACATAAGTAGTCTTTTGTATTAGAATTATGTTTTTACTGGTAGTAGTCAAGGAATTTTAAAAGGAAGGGGGCTTCTCTGAGTATCGTCTCTAAAATGGAGCCAGCTCTTCTTTCGTAGCTGCTAATCAGGAGTAAGAATATCTCCCGATGTGAGTATTTCTCCTACCTGTAAAGGTTTATCAGACACCAAGAACAAAAGCCCACATGGCCTGCACTTCTACTGATAATGGTTGCATATAAGATGGGAGAGGGAGGATGGGGCCAAAGGATCCTCGGGACGCAGACAAAGCCCAAGTTATCTAATTTGGGTAGAATACCAGACTGGAAAAAGGAAAAGTACCTAACTAGTAATGGATAACATCTGTCCAAAGTGTCCCATTGCCTGTACATTCCTTGGCAGTAGCTGGCTGATCAAGGATTTGGGGGATCTTAACTTAAACCTAGTATAATAATGAATGATTTCATAATGAATAGGGAGGGGTATCTGATACAAATGCAAAAATTAAATAGTCAAACAGTGTAGGATACAAGCTAGAACACATAAGAAAACTTTTCTCTTCCAAGGTTGTCATGTTTCTTATCTGGAATCATAATAAAATACATTGATAATCTGCCTATAGAAAAGTTGCTGTGGGGAATAGAACTTTTACAGTCTTGAGGAATAATACAGCTTAAAAAAAAAGAGATCATAAAACATTCAATTATTCAGGGGACTTTTATTGTGTGCCTACCATTCCAGGTCCCGGGCATCAACAGGTGAACAAAATAAACAAGGTACTACTCTCTAAGATTATAAGATCTTATGGAGGGGAAACAAGAAACTAATGAATAAGAAAAATATTAGATGATAGGCAATATGCAAAAGATTAAAAAAGAACAGAAAATAAAGGCGTGGCTATTTTACACTAGACACTGAGTAAAGTTCTCTCTATAGAAGTCTTTTTGACACAGATATAAATGAAAAAATGACCCAATCCTGGGAAGATAGGTGATGGTGAGTTAAAAGATATTCCAGACAAAGGGTAAAGCCACTGCAAAAGTCAACATGTGGCAGGAATCTGACTTGCTAGAACAGTGGTCCTCAAACTTTAGCATGTTTCAGAATCACCTTCAGAGACTTGTTAAAATAGAAGATTGCTAACTCCTAGCCCCTGACTTCCCAACTCAGTAGGTCTGATGTGGAATCCAAAAATTTTCATCTCTAACAAATTCTCAGGTGATGCTGATTGTTGCTGACCCAGAGATCAAACTTTAGAAACACTCTGTTAGAAGAACACAAAGAAGGCAAGTGTAGCTGTAGTACATAATTGTTATTTAGTGAGGGCAGAGAGATAAGCAGGTTTGTATGTAACTACAAAAGTTCAAATTTTATTCTGACATTGAAATCGGTTATGGTAGCTTTGAAGCAGGTAGTAATATGACCTCACTCACGTTTTAAAGATACCACTCTGAGAGATCAGAGATGGTGGGAGGTAAGGAAGTGGAATAACTGTAAAGTAGCATGAGAGGGATCTCCTTGTGGTACTGGAACACCTCTTTATCCTGATTGCAGCAGTGGTTACATGAATCTACATGTGATAAAATGACACAAAACTATACTCACACTTTATTCCCGTGTTAATTTCCTAGGTTTGATAAAGTTCAATAGTTAAGGAAGATGTAACCAAAGGAGGGAACTGAGAGAAGGGCACAAGAGACCTCCCTGTCCTATGTTTGCAACTTCCTTTGAATCTATAATTATTAAGAATTAAATAATATCAGCCTACCATTTCTTATTCATTAAACCATATTCAGATGCAGACTGTGTGTGCCACCTATCTTAGGAGCTTTTTATATTCTAAGATAAATTCCATAAAGAATATATTGGAACCAGCTCACAGGCACTGATAAATAACCAAAAAGGTGTAGAATCTTTGTCAAAGATATTGGTGAAATCCATGTGCCAATACACATAAGCGTGTAAGCAACAGCAGATTGTAACTCAGAAACAGCCTACGCTCCTAACAATCTCTGCATCCCCAGAGAAATCCATGTCTATTATAACATCTTCAAGTATTATTTCAAGTAACTGAAGAGAAAACTCAGTAAGAGATCCTATTTCCTCTTCTTTACTCCTTGTTAAAGTCACTATTATAATAAAATTTTAATAAAGTAAATAATATATACCACTTGAAAAAATTTTTTCACCATTTCACCACTCATTATAAATTAAGCATGTTTTAGGACAATACTAAAATATTCCAGAAAATACGCAAATAATCTAAAATATTAATTAGCTCTCCAAGAAGGATGTCCATTTCTTTGATCCAAATTCTTCTTCTTTTTTTTTTTTTTTTTTAAGTTTATTGACTTTGAGAGAGAAAGCACAAGTGGGAGAAGGGCAAAGAAAGAGGGAGAGAGAGGATCCCAAGCAGACTCCACGCTGTCAGCGCAGAACCCGACACAGAGCTCAGTCTCACACACTGTGGGATCATGACCTGAGCTGAAATCAAGAGTCAGATGCTCAACCAACTGAGCCACCCAGGTGCCTTCTTTTTTTAAGGAGAGGTTTGTCTTATAGTCAAATACCCATTAAGAACCTGACCCAGAACCTATCAAGATGTACAGTGTGCTTGCAAGACTATTTAATCATAAGAACAAATACTCAGGGCTTAATTAAAACACCAAAAATTCAAAGAGGGTCTGAGGGAATTAAGGATTTTGCTTTTGGCAAGAAGAAAAAAAGGAAGACATTATAAAATTGTCTTTGAGTTTTGACCCAAATGCAAGATGTGTCCCCCTCCTACACAGAAGTTATATTCAAATTATGATTTAAAAATGTATTTTCTACTGAATTCATCTATGTCTTCTCTCTCATATTACAATCAGCCAGATAAACTTGAGTAAATAATGACCCTGATCAACTAAAGCCTGAGTAGGATCAATTAGTTACTCAGAGTCATATTAACTAGTAAGTAAGTGTTAGTGTATCCCATATTCCAATCTATGACTTTAAACTTAAAGTCCGGAGCCCTTTCCCTTATACTTTTCCCTCTCTCACAACAAGGACACTTGCATTTAGGGGGCAGAGGTATTCATGCGTTCACCCACTGCCACAAATCTCTAACAGAAGAATTTTAGGCACAGGAAAGAAAGGCTTGTCATAGAATGTGTGCATCATGATATACTGGCAGCCATTCCGGTAACCCCTTCCTGGATATTATTATGACATCCCTAGGGCTGTTTCACTTTGGAATATGTAACCTTGCTCTGTAAATTTCATCAGGATTTTACATTTTAATCTGCTCAATTTAACAAGCTCTTTTCATTTTGTCACCATATGTGAACTACTGCTTTACACTGTAAAAAGAACTACCAAATATGAAATGTTACATGCCTATCAAGTGCTCTCAATACTATGAACAGATTCTGCAGTAAATATAAGTATAATTCACTCACGTGATGAACCGTGTCATCTAGTCAATATGCATATATAACGTTCTAAAACTATGATGAAGCCCCAAACAGGAATTTCACAAACTTACTATATACTTTTAAGCTGTATTAACTTAGGTTAACTTAAAAATAGTTATTTAACAACTAGGACAATATTATATAAGGTATTCTTATTTAAGAGCCAATGAAAAATGGAAAGATAAATGGGACAGAAAAATCCACAAGGGTTAGAGACCAGGAGGAGGTTTCAAGTAGTACTAGTGGAGTAAGTAACACTGCTCCAGTAAGTAAGCAAGAAAAAGTTATGTTGTCTTCTGTTGCCTAAGAACCAGAGAACAAGACAAAGAAATAAACACAAGGAAGCTAACAGGAACTTATCAGAAAAGAAAGCTTACACTTTGCAAAGTAATTAAAAGGGGGAAGCATCTCTCCTTCCCTCTCCTCCCCAGCCCCCAAATATTTACCATTATCCTTGCTGCTATTTTCTTCAATAGTCATTTGTTCCGCCAATTCAGACAATGATTCATCAATAGTTTGGCTTCCTCGAAGAGTGAGGGATAGCCTTCTCTTGAATTTTTTCATCCTATCAACTGAATGTGACTTGAAAATTCCTGAAAGAACAGAAGAGAATGAACACAAAATTAAGGCTATAAAGTATTTTAAAGCTCAAGGAAAATGTCATTCAGAATTTACTGGCAATCTTCAAACTAGGAATATAATAAGGAATTTTCATGTCCACCAAACATCACAAAGTCCAACCCCTTATTTTTTTATATATATAATTTATTGCCAAATTGGTTTCCATACAATACCCAGTGCTCATCCCAAAAGGTGCCTCAATGCCTATCACCCACTTTCCCCTCTCCCCCAACCCCCATCAACCCTCAGTTTGTTCTCAGTATTTAAGAGTCTCTTACGGTTTGCCTCCTTCCCTCTCTGTAACTTTTTTTCCCCCTTCCCCTCCCCCCTGGTCTTCTGTTAAGTTTCCCAGGATCCACATATGAGTAAAAACATATGGTATCTGTCTTTCTCTGCCTGACTTACTTCACTTAGCATAATACTCTCCAGTTCCATCCATGTTGTTACAAATGGCCAGATTTCATTCTTTCTCATTGCCAAGTAGTATTCCATTGTATATACAAACCACATCTTCTTTATCCAACCCCTTCTTTAAAAGGATTCATTCACTCTGGGGCACCTGGGTGGCTCAGTCAATTAAGTGTCTGACTCTCGACTTCCGCTCAGGTCATGATATCACCATTTGTGAGTTGAAGCCCTGCATTGGGCTCTGTGTTGGCAGCATGGGGCCTGCTTGGGATTCTCTCTGCCCCTCACCTGCTCTTGCGCCCGCTCTCTCTCAAAATAAACGTTAAAAAAAAAACAAATAAAAATAAAAAACAAAAAGATCCACTCATTCCGATTAATGCTATATTTATGCAGCACCATCAGAAGAGCAGGAATTCTACAAAACTAAATAAAGATAGAGGTTTTAAGCATAACAAATGAATTTAGGAGGATTAGAAATTTTCCTAAAATGTGCTTTTTAAAAACCAATATAATAAAAATATCAATTCAGAGTCTGTGTCTCCCTCTCTCCCCACCTGCCATGCTCTCGCTCTCTCTCAAAAATGAATAAATGTTAAAAAAAATTAAAAATAAATAAAAATATCAGAATGATTTTGATGCATAGGTACCATTATTATAAATATCAATCACCACATTGAAAACAGTCAGTGATATCTTTATATATAAATGGGGGGTGCCAGGGGCGCCTGGGTGGCATAGTTGGTTAAGCATCTGACTTTTGACCTCAGCTCAGGTCTTGATCTCAGGGTCATGAGTTCAAGCCCCACACTGGACTCCATACTGGGTGTGGAGCCTACATACATACATACATATGTACATATGTATGTACATAATAGGTGGGGTAGAGGGGGGTGGGGAGAGATAAAGAATGATATTGGAACCTCATTAAATGGCTCCAACAGGAATTTTTTTTAAGTTCTTATTTAATCGATATCTTACATTTTTGCTGTTTCCGCCCCACCCCCCCCCCACCTTGGTTAGCTGTCAGGAACCCCTTCCTGTTACCATAACAATGCCAAGTTTTAGAAGGAAGTAATGAAAGCCAAATTAATAGTATAAAATGCATACCCCATACGTGATACTTTTATATCTCTTAATTCATTTAGTCTTCCTAACTCTAAAGACTAGACTACACTACTTATTTTCACTTATTTCAGGTTCAAAGAAGTTCTCTGACCAAAGCCAAACAAACAATAAATGACACAACTGAAATTTAAAACTAAGATTACCTTTTCCTTCACATTTTAACATCTCTGAAATTAGGATGCATCCAATAATTAAAGGATGTCAAAATATTGACATAATTGACAGCCTCTTTTTTCTTAGTGGTACATACAGCAAAGGTATGATTCATAGCAGAGTCTCAGATAAAATCAAACAAGGTATTTACTGCCAAAACAAATCCCTCAATAATCTACCTGTAACTTCTTTTCTAATTTACTATTTCTTACTTGGGATGAACAACTTCACAAGATTACCAAACATATTATAACCATTAGCCCAACTAAAAGTAAGAGCTCCCCTGTGCTAAAATACATATTTTACCATCCAGCTCTGGGTATCTATTTTCAATCTAAATATTTTTGCTTATTTTCTCATTCTAAGGTCTATTTACATAGCTGAGTACGCTGAACATGTGAATTCTCCATAAGATACTATATGTATAATTTTTGTTTGCTCAAAGGCTGAGGGGAGGCTTTCGAGTAGAAATTTGTGACAATATTATATTTTGCCAACTACTTTTTACATACTTATTTTAAAAACCAATAACAAAAATATAAAAACCACACACATTAAAATAGCAAAAAATTGTACTTACACTTCAATTGTACTTACACTTTTTTTATCCTTACGCTCTAAAACAATGGATATTTTTTTGGTGAGATACTGAAAAACCCATTCCTTAGCTTAGTTTGGTCATGACACCAAAAGGACAAATCCATGGTCCTGAATATTTTCTACTACGTTATCTTCCAGTTGACTAATCCTCTTTCAGCTGTGTCCAACTGGCAGTTAAAACCATCTATTGTGTTCTTAATTTTAGTTACTATATATATATATCTTAAAGAGAGAGAATGTGAGCAGGGGAGAGGCAGAGAAAGAAAGGAAGAGAGTGTGGAGCCTGACTCAGGGCTCGATCTCATGACTTGGAGATCATGACCGGAGCTGAACTTGAGTCGGATGCTTCATGAACTGAGCCACTCAGTGCCCTAGTTACTATATTTTTCAGTTCTAGAATTTCTACTTAGTTCTTTTCTACAGATTCCAGTTCTCTAGTCAAATTCTCCACCTTGCCATCTATTTTCATGAATAGGTTATAGTATTTTAAAGCTCCTGTATCTAACTTCAGAGTCTGCATAGCCTATGCATAACCTATTTCTATTGTTGATTTATCTCTGACAGTCTTGCGTGTGCCTAGTAATTCTTTATTTAATGTTACACATTGTATGTGAATGGTTGCATGAAAATATGTATGGATAAATATAGAGGCTCTAGATGATGTTACCTTCTTCCAGAGATGATTTAATTTTTTTCTAGAAAGCAGTCAGAGTAGGAGCAGATCACCTAAATCCAATCAAGGACTGAGCTGGCATGAGACAGGGTTTCAAACACTGTGAAGACTGGCCTACCTCTGATTTGTTCCCACTCTTATGGTGTGCCCCCTTTCAAAGGATTCCAGCTGCAAACCTAAGGCTAGAACAACAATAACAAAAAACTATTGAAAAACTCCACTCAACTTCCTTGCTTTTTGCTCATCTCTTCTACAATGTTCAGCTTCTATCCTCTTATCCAAAGTAACCTGAGAGTTTGAAAATGCCTCAAAAGGGAAAGTAGCATGGAATATGTCTATCTCCCTTTTCTCCTGGACCGTGACTCAAGTTATGACTGACTTTAAGGCTCTACAGTGCCTTGAAAGCAGTTTGTTCCCTACATGTCAAGTAGTTCTCAGAGGGAGACTTAGTACACACACACACACACACACACACACACACACACACACACACATGGAATATTACACAGCCATAAAAAGGATGAAATTTTTCCACTTTCAACAACAATGGATAGACCTAGAGGGTATTATGCTAAGTGAAACAAGTCAGAAAGGAAAAGACAAATACTGTATAGCTTCACTTATATGTAGAATCTAAAAAAACAAATGAATAAACAAAAAGCAGAATCAGACCTATAAATACAGAGAACTAACTGATGGTTACCAGAGGGGATGGGGTAGGGAGGAAGGGAAGTGAAAAATGGGTGAAGGAAAGTAGGAGATACAGGTTTTCTATCATGGAATGAATGAGTCACAGGAATAAAAGGTACAGCATAGGGAATACATATTTTAATAGTATTGTATGGTAACAGAAGGTAGCTACACTTGTGATGAGCACAGCATAACATATGGAGATGCTGAATCACTATGTTGTAGATGTGAAATGAATTTAACACTGTGTCTATTCAAATAAAAATTTTAATAACAAATAAGTAAAATAGATAATATATGTATTTCACCAAGCAAGGTGAATTTATAGGAGGCAATCAGTAAACTGTAAGTGTTGATTCCAACTAAGAAACCTGTTACTGTAGGGTCCTAAATGCTAGATTCCTTACATTTCAGTGAGCCCTAACATATTTCTGCCTTGACAGTTAGTAATCCATGCCATTTGTCTTAAAACATTAGATATTTAAGGCAAATTTAGCTATGGCCTATCTCACCTACCCTTTTGTTGTTGTAAGAATTTATACTAGAGACACTCTCCTTTGTCAAAATCCAAATCACCTTGTGCAGTAAAACGGAAAATCTAACAAGCTTGGGGGCTCAAACCTTGCACATTCCAAAGAAAGGACTTGCCTGTGAAGACTCCTGGGAAATAACTTCTGAGACCTTGGAATATTCTGCCTGGTAAGTCTCTTTGTATACCTGAGGTCTTGGGCCAGGTAACTTATGTCAATGATGTAAATTATGGTAAATTCTGTTTTTGTATGCCGGAGGTCTGGGCCACAGTAGGACCTCAGAGGAGAGGAGGGATAAGGGAAGCTGCAGACTGAGTAGTTAAGATAGTCATATGGGTACTTTCCTGCCTATGTAAATGATCCCTGATGAAAACCCTGGATATCAAGACTCAGGTAAGCTTTCCTGGTTGACAACACTTTGCATATGTTGTCATACAAAGTGGCTGGTAGAAGGAAGCATTATCCATGCAATTCCACCGGGAGAGGACAACTAAAATCTTACACCTACACCTGGCCTCCATACTACACACACTTTTCCCTTTGCTGATTTTAATTTGTATCTTTTCACTGTAACAAATCATAATCACGAGTTTTTTCTCTCTGCTTTTCTCTGATTTGTTTCCTTTGAGCAAAACACCAAGCCTGCGGACAGTCTTAGGAACCTCCCCCCCACCCCTGCCACCACACTCCTTCAAAAAACCTATATGCCCAAACAAAAACTCTTAAGGGCTGGTAGCTCACAACTACCAACTTTTCAACTCCAATATTATCAAACATAGTGGCGTGGTCACCAATGTCTATCAAACTATATAGATATCACCACTTTCCAATCTTGCATATCATATTTGAAAGTCTGCTGACCACGGTACTTGCCTCCTATTTCAGATGACAAATAAGGATGAAACAAACTTCTGATGTTATTACAGAATTAATTCACATAATATGGTAACATCCCATTCTGACCACTTGAGAAGTGGTTAGTTCAAACTGCCTTGTACTGTAAATGTAAAATACAAACTAGATTCAAAAGCATGTATAACTAACTCATTATTATATGGATAACATAAAAGAATTCTAGATATATTTGGTTATGTAAACTGTATTACTAAAATTAATTGTACTTTTAAAAAATATACATGCAAAATATTTTTAAATTGAGTATGGGATCCACATATTTCTATTGGCAAATGCTGATATAAAACATCTAATTGTTCTTGGTGGTTTTAAGTGAGTACAACTTAAAAAAGGAATTGAGGCACCTGGGTGGCTCAGTTGGTTGAGCATCCAACTCTTGATTTCAGCCCAGGTCATGATCTCACTGCTGTGAAGTCAAGCCCCACACAGGGCTCCATACTAGGTGTGGAACTTCGTTGGGATTCTCTCTACCCCTCTCCCTCTCCTCCACTCATGCTCCCATGTACTTTCTCTCAATAAATAAATAAGTAATAAAAAAAGAAATCACATAAGCCTTAAACTTTTCTTCACAGAATGCATTTGATAATGTACCAAAAGACATTCTATGTATTTATAACTTTGAATAGTATGCATTGCCCTTATTTCCCATCAAGAAAATTCTCATCTATAAAATAACTTTAGGTATTTTCTATTCCATCAGGAATAAGACACACATTTCTAGTTTATATTAGCAAGAGAAAATACTTCACTTTACAAAACTAAATCTTACTATAAAATTTTCAAAACCACATCTTCAAAAAGATCCTTTTTTTATCCTCCATAGTATAACCCTTTAATTACATCAACATGAGCAGTAAACATAGAAGTTAAAGAATTCCATTGTCACAGCCTAGATCAGTATTAAAGAAAAAGTACTCCCAAATTAGATATATTCCTTGACATTTCTAATTACCATTAGGTAGAATTATACATATCAACATTTTCCCTCATTAGGTGATAACAAAAACACATATAATGCTACAATAAAAACAATTTTGAGAAGTAAAAATTATTTACATTAGGTTTTAGGTTGATTATTTTCTACAGCATTGTAATAAAGCAGTGCCAAATTACTGATTTCTTCAAATCAAAACCCTCAAGAACTTGTCTACAATATTTTACCTGGTGAAACTTTTACTTGGGGTTGTTGGCATCTTTACACTATCATTTTCATGAATATTAAATGTGATTTATGGTAAAATGCCTAAATTTTTAGCTTTATATTTAATTCATGCCACTAAGTAAGTTATTTTCATCTTAAAAGTAAATGCATTATAGGGGCACCTGGGTGGCTCAGTCGGTTAAGTATCTGACTTTAGCTCAAGTCATGAGCTCACAGTTTGTGGGTTCGAGTTCTGCATTAGGCTCTGTGTTGACAGCTCAGAGCCTGAAGCTTGCTTGGGATTCTGTGTCTCCCTCTCTCTCTGCCCCTTCCCCGCTGGCACGCTGTCTCTCTCTCTCAAAAATACATAAAACATTAAAAAAAAAAAAAAAGTAAAAAAAAAAGCACTATAATTTAAAATAAACCCTAAACAAAAACTACAATTGTTTTAATATTTTAAAGACTTAACTACATAATAAACTATTATAAATGCTCAAATTTCAGCATACATGCTAATCTTCAGAGGGCTCTTTCCTAACCCTCTCTATTCCTTTATTCTTAGTTTTTTTTTTTCACTCACTGCACTTATCATGTATACACACACACACACACACACACTCCATATATATGCACATATATCCCCATTCAAATATGTACATACATTTGTGTATGTATGCAAAATGTTTATGCTTTTGTAGCTCTCAAAAATATCTCAAGCTTTTTGTCATAGCTAGATAAAATTAAAAAGGTAAAAGGGCAATAAATGATATTCAGAATGACAGCATATAACTCTATACACACACACACACACTCTACACACACACACACACACACACACACACACACACACACACACAAACTAAAAAAGTTCAAAATCAGTGTCCAACTACAAGTGCTTAAAAAAAAAACCCTGAATTGTTTTGTGTTACCTTACTTTATCATCTGGGGCTAAACCTGATCTGGGACTGTCCACTGTTAAATTAAGAAAACTTTTCGGGGCTCCTGGGTGGCGCAGTCGGTTAAGCGTCCGACTTCAGCCAGGTCACGATCTCGCGGTCCGTGAGTTCGAGCCCCGCGTCGGGCTCTGGGCTGATGGCTCAGAGCCTGGAGCCTGTTTCCGATTCTGTGTCTCCCTCTCTCTCTGCCCCTCCCCGGTTCATGCTCTGTCTCTCTCTGTCCCAAAAATAAATAAACGTTGAAAAAAAAAAATTTAAAAAAAAAAAAAAAAACAAAAAAACAAAAAACTTTTCTTTTTTTTTTTTTTTAATTGTGGAAATGTAACCATTTTATTTACTTACAAGAATACAGAAAACCACTCTGGAATGCCAACTGAGTTTTGTCCTAAGAATGGGTGATACATATGTACACTTTTTTTTTTTTTTTTTTTTTTTTAAAGACAACAGCTGTAAAGCTGTGAACACTCCCAAACTAGATCCTCTACTATGGGTATTTACCTGCAAAAATGGTGTCATATTGTGGCCCCTTTGGCACTTCTGGTAAAAACAAACAAACAAAAAAACAAAAAAAATAACCTCTTTGGACTGATTCAAACTTTTTTAATAGTGAAGAATTTATTAGAGTGGCAATTTTTGGCTTATGTCTTTGAGAGATCAAAACAATTTCTTGTTAATAACTACAAAAGATTGAGGGGAAAGCTGCAGATTGCTTTTAAAATACCTAAATGACTTTTCTTTAGGTAAAGAAGCAAAATTTACATGCAGAACAAATTGAGCATTTTAAAGTTTGGATTAAAATCCAATTTTACAAAGGCAGACCAACATTCTAAAATACCATGTAGAGTAATATGATTTCACAATAAAGACAGCTTCATGTATTTCTTTATATCATTTTCTGTAGCGACTGGCTTTAAATTAAACTTATTATAAATAAGGTAAACACATTAGGTGGTTTGTAAGCAAATTTTCTACTGTTTATCCATCAATAATTAAATCATAATAAACATCCAATGCCAAACATGTAAGCTAACCATACTTAATGAGGAATAACTAACATTTAAAAACATTAAATTTTTTCACTAGAAACAAATTTCTTATTTACATAAAATATGAAGTTACTATACAAAATACTGACAGAGCACTGAAATAAAAGTTCATACTTTATATTTTTCCCCAAAACACTTAAATACCTTAATCCTTTATGTGTTAATATCTGAAGACAATTATTTTCCTTTGACAGTACAGTCAAGCACACAAACCAGAAAAAAGAAACCTAAGAACTTTCCTCTATCCATATAAACACGTTAGAAAGACAATAAATACAATACCGTGACCCACGAGATGAAAAATGTCATAGTAGGAAGCTATTAGGGTTCGTCCCTCCACCCAAAACAACCAGTACAGTGGGAAGAAAAAAAAAAACCAAAACAGAACCAACTATTTCAGGACTCTAGAACCTGACTGGACACTTAAAACAACCCTGAGTATTTGCTAAAAGGGAGAGACTGCTAGGAGAACCACACCTGCAAACCCATCAACACTGCCCATTTCTCAGCCCTGTCCATCACTCCTAGAGCAGCTGGTTGGTGCCAGGGCAGACAATTGGGAATCCTGACATCAAAAAATTGGGGGCTGAACTTTTCGGTCAGTCAGGCAGATCAGAGACTGGCACAGTGCAGACACATGCCTTCCTTTAAGCCCTTTCAGGCTGCAGGGGCTCCTCACAACAGCATCTGTTGGAAGATTTAAAGAGACAGCAATACTTTTTTGTTGTTTGAGCCAGATATTAAAGAAAATCTTCATCAGGCCAATAGCTAACTGCGAAGATAACAGAAAAGAAACTTCAGTGATCACACACAACCAAGAATATATATTTGCAAAAATAGTTTGGGAAAGTCACAAATGGATGGGAATAGCCCGAACAATGAAAAGCAAAGAAACACCTGTGGAGAGGGAGAATCTGGTTTCCAGAGTTACTACATTATAAATGCCCTGGTCTCAACAAAAAATTACAAAGCATACAAACGAACAAGAAAACATGGCCCATTCACAATTAAAAAAAAATTAACAGAAACCATTCCTGAAGAAGTCCAGAATTTGGAACTTGTAGTCCAAGATATTAAATCAACTGTCCTAGATACGCTCAAAGGGCTAAAGGAAACCCAATAATAACAACAACAAAAAAAAAAAAAAGAAAAAAAAGGAAATAAGGAAAACAATATATGAGAAAAAGGAGAATATCAACAAAGAGACAAATTATAAAAAAGAACCAAAAGAAATTCCAGAACTGAAAAAAAGTACAATAACTGAAATGAAATATTCACTAGTAGGGTTCAACAGATTTAAATAGGCAGGAAATAAAAGGATCAGGAAACTTTAAGATAAGAAAGTCAAAATTATCCAGTCTGAGGAACAAAAAGAAAAAGAATGAAGAAAAACAAACAGAGCCTGAGGTACCTATGTACCCCCATAGGCATCACAGGAGTCATAGACAAAAATAATGATAACCAAAAAAATAATAGTTGAAAACTTCAAAAATCTGAGGAAAACATGAATATACATATCCAAGAATCTCAACAAACTCCAAGAAGGATAAACTCAAAGAGATCCATGCCAAGATATTTTGTATTCAAAGTGTAAAACCCCAAAGACAAAGAAAGAATCGTGCAAGCAGCAAGGGAAAAAAGTAACTGGACCCACAGAAGTGATTCTCAATACATTAACAACTAATGTCTCATCAGCAGCCACGAAGATCAGGCCGCTCTGGAAATGATGTATTTAAAGTCTGAAAGAAAGAAAAATCTTATGTGGCAACAGTATCCTTCAAGAATGAAGGAGAAATTAAGACATTTCCAGATAAACAAAAGCTAAGGAGGTTCATTAGTAATAGATGCTAAAGGAACAGTTTCAGCCTAAAATGAAAGGACACTAGACAGTAACTCAAAGTCATAAGAAGAAATAAAGAACATCAGTAAAAGTAAGTTCATATGTACTTACAAAACACAATATAATTGTACTTTTGATTTGTAACTTCTCTTTTTTCTCCCTTTTCCTATGATTTAAAGGGCAAAGTACACAGATAGAAAAATGATAAATCTATGTTAATGGGCACATAATGTATAAAGAGGCAATCTGTCACAAGAGCAATATAAAGGAGGAAAGAAAGGGATAAACAGATCAGTGTTTATATACTATTGAACTAACTACTACACAAACTAGTTTCATGTATGTTTAAGATGTTAACTGTAGTTCCCAAGTAATGATTAAGAAGTTAATTTAAAAATATTACAGAAAAGGAAAAAAGATCAGAAAAGTAAACTACAAAAAGTCAACTGTGCAAAAACAGGGCACTAATGGAGGAATTGAAGAACAAAAAACAAGACACAGAAAATAACTAAATCAAAACCATAAATCCTTCCTTATTAGTAATTACTTTAAATGTAAATGGATTAAACTCTTCAACTGAAAGGCAGAGATTGACAGAATGGATTTTTTTTTAAATATGGTCCATCTGTATATTGTCTACAAGAGATTTATTTTAGATACAAAGACACAAAGAGATTGAAAGTAAAAGGACAGAGTAAGCTATTTCATGCAAACAGTAACTAAAAGAGCTGGAATTACTATATTTTTGTCAAGCAAAATAGACTAAAATAATTAAAATAGGTTACAGGAGATAAGGAAGGGCACTATATACTAATAAAAGATTAATATATAACAACTGTAAACATATACATACCTAAAAACAAAGCTTGAAAACATATTAAGTAAAAACTAACACAAATGAAAAAAAAAAGATAGTTCTACAATCATAATAATTGGGAGATTTCAATATCCCATTTTCAACACTGGACAGAAGGACCAGATATAAGATCAATAAAAGAAAAAAGGACCTGAACAACACTAGATACCTAGTGTATTAGATCTAACTGACATATATAGAATGCTCCACCTAACAACAGGAGAGTACACATTCTTCTTAAGTGCCAATGGAACATTCTCCATGATACTTATTAGTAAGACCACAAAGGATGTCTTAATAAATTTAAAAAGATGCAGATCATGCAAAGTATGTTCTCCAATCACAATAAAATGAAACTGGAAATCAGTAACAGGAAAAAAAAATGAAAATTTTACATATATGTGAAAATTAAACAGCATAACTCTTAAACAACCAATGGGTCAAAGAAGAAATCACAAGAGATATTAGAAAATACCTTGAAACAAATGAAAACAAAAACACAGCATATCAAAACTTATGGGATATAGGAAAAAGCAATGCTAGGAAGAAATTTACAGCTGTAAAACCTATAATAAAAGAAGATCTTAAATCAACAAACTACCTATGCTTGACACCACTAGAACAGCAAATGAAACCCAAAGCTAGCAAAAAGAAATAATAAAGATTATACTGTAAATAGAGATCAGAAAAAACAATGGGAAGTCAACAAAATCAAAAGTTGGTTCTTTGAGGGGAAAAAAAAAAACGCTTCAACAAAATCAACTTTTAGCTAGATTGACTAAGAAAAAAAGAACTTAAATTACTAAAATCAGAAATGAAAGTGATGACAACCCATCAACTACACAGAAATAAGAAGGATTATTAGAAATTACTATGAACAGCTGAACACCACACTGGATAACTTAATGAAATGGACAAATTCCTGGAAATGACCAAACTACCAAAACTGGCTCAAGAAGAAATAGACAATCTGAACAAACACATAAGCAGTTTGAATCAGTAATCAACACTTGTAACAAAGAAAAGCCCAGGAACAGATGGCTTGACTAACAAATTCTACCAAATATTTAAAGAAGAATTAATAAGAATCCTTCTTAAAATATTCCAAAAAGCTAAAGAGAAGTGATTACTTCCAAGTTCATTCTATGAGGCCAGTATTACCCTGATAGCAAGGCCAGACAAAGACACCACAAGAAAACTACAGGCTACTACTAATAAAATACTAAAACTAAAATACTAAAGTAGTAATACTAAAACTACTAACATTCTCCAATTCATTTGCAGAGTAAAAGTCCCTAACAAAATACTAAGAAACCAAATTCAGCAAAGTACTGAAAGGATCACACTTATGACCCAAATGAGATTTATCCCCAGAAGGCAAGGAGGTTCAATATGAGAAAATAATCAATGTAATAACACATTAACAGAATGAAAGACAACAACCACATGAACATCAATTAATGCAGGAAAAAAAAAAAAAACACATTAAACAAAATCCAATACCCTTTAATGATAAAATACTCAATGAAGTAGGGATAGAAGGGAACTTCCTCAACA
Source organism: Prionailurus bengalensis (assembly GCF_016509475.1). Taxonomy (NCBI): domain Eukaryota; kingdom Metazoa; phylum Chordata; class Mammalia; order Carnivora; family Felidae; genus Prionailurus; species Prionailurus bengalensis. The sequence goes on from NC_057358.1 coordinate 117,421,276, forward strand.
TGATTAAAGTCATATATGAAAAACCACAACTAACATTATATGCAAAGGTGAAAAACTGGAAACTGTTCCCCTAATATCAGGAATAAGACAAAAATGCCCACTTTTACTACTCCTATTCAACATAATACTGGAAGTTCTGGCGTGAGCAATTGGGCAAGAAATAGAAATAAACGGCATCATACTTGAAAAGGGAGACATAAGACTATTTCTATTTACAGATGATAAGACCTTATATGTAGAAAACCCTAAATCACATATAAAAACCTGTTGGAGCTACTAAATGAATTCAGCAAAGGTGAAGGATACAAAATAAACAAACATCAGTTGCCATTTCTGTATACCTGCAACAAATACATGAAAAGGACATTTACATAGCATAAAAAACAATGAAATACTTAGGAAAAACTTTAAATGAGGAAGCACAAGACTTATACACTGAAAACTACAAAATGTTGCTTTAAGAAGACCTAAACAGAAGACTTAAATAAATGCAAAGGTATTCTGTATTCATGTATTAGAAAACTTAATATTAAGATGACAGTATTACCCAAAATGATCTATAGACTCAATGCAATCCCTATCAAACTCCCAATGGTATTTTTACAGAAAGAGAAAAACCCATCCTAAAATTTATATGGAATTCCAAGGAACCTTGAATAGCCAAAACAATCTTGAAGTAAAAGAACAAAGTTGAAGGACTCACATTTCTTGATTTCAAAACTTACTACAAAATCACAATAATCAAAACATGGTATAGGCGTAAGGATAGACATAAAGACCAATGAAACAGAACTGAGCCCAGAAATAAACTTTCATATCTATGATTAACTGATTTTCAGCAAGGTTGCCAAGACCATTCAGTAGGGAAAGCATAGTGCTTTTTAACAAATGATGCTGGGAAAACTGGATCTATTCACATGAAAAAGAATGAAGTTGGACTCTTATGCCAAAGAATTACCTCAATATGGATCAAAGGCTTAAATCTAAGAGCTAAAACTATAAAATTCTTAGAAGAAAGTATGGAGGTAATATTCATGACGTTAGATTTGGCAATCATTTCTTAAATATGAAACCAAAAGCATAGGGAACAAAAAAGAAAAGTAGACAAATTAGAAAGACTTCATCAGAATTTAAAAACTTTTGAGCATCTAGGGAGAGTATCAAGAGACTTAAATTACAACTTGCACAAAGGTAGAAAATGGGTGCAAATCATCTATCTGGTAAGGGCTTAATAGCCAAAATAAAGAACTCCTATAACTCAAGAACAAAATACAAATATGATTAAAATATGGGCAAAGGACTATAAAGACACTGCACCAGAGAAGATACACAAATGGTCAATAAGTGCTCAACATTATTCACAGAGAAATGCAAATAAAAATCACCATGAAATATCACTGCACATCTACTAGGATGGCTGCTACAAAACAAATAAAAAGCAGAAAATAACAAATGTTGATCAAAAAGAAAAGAACAAATGTTTGTGAGGATGTGGACAAATAAAACCACTGGTGCACTGCTGGTGGGAACTTAAAATATGCAGCCACTGTGGAAAACTGTCTGGGGATTCCTCAAAAAGTTAAACAAAGAATAACCATATCACCCAGCAATTCCACTCCTGGGGATATACCAAAAAGAACTGAAAACAGCAATTTTCAATTGCTAGTATATTGCTAGTTTCAATACTAGTGTCAAGAGCAGCATTAATCCTAACAGACAAAAGGTACAAACAACATAAGTGGAATAAACAAAATGTGAAACATACGCACACAGAATACTATTCTGCAAAAAAAGGAAAGTTCTGATACATGTTACAACATGAATGAACCTTGAAAACATTATGCTGAACTAAATAAGTCAGACACAAAAGGACAAATATGGTATGATTCTACTCATATGAAATATCTAGATTAGGTAAATTCTGCACAGATACAGAATAGAGGTTAGCAGGGATAAGACGGTGGGAGCAATAAGGAGTTATCACCTAAGGGGTACAGAATTTTTGTTTGGGATGAAAATGCTCTGAAAATAGACAATAGTGATGATTACACAACATTCTGAACGTATTTAATGTCACTTAATGGTACAATTTTATGTTCTATGTATTTTACCACAATAAAGTTTTTTTCCTGTGTCAGCACATGTTTACATCGGTTTTTCATCAAGCTTAAATATGGCCAATACCTTATTTTAGTAGAATTTTATTAAAAGAACTGGCTAAATAATTTCATTGTGAACAGTCAACCTATATCAATTATTTTGAACACAAGAGAGTAAATATTTGGATTACTGCTTATGGTTAGGATATAGAAACTTGCAAAAGACTTTCATTGCTCCCACCTCAACAACAAGAACAAGACAGAGAGTATAAAATCATCTCAGAGAGAGCTGAGATGCAAAGAAACATAAGTAAACTAAATTCCTACAGGAACAAGCCCTTTCCAGTAATGAAAGGAAGCTGGGGTCATGATGAAATGAAGAGTGAACCTGCTATAGAAGGAAAAAATTAGTCCAACATTTAACAAACTTTTAAGGGGAGCACAGTGGCTGGCACAACAGATTAAAATCATTAGCAGCCTCATTCCCAAAGCAAATCTGCACTTTCTCAAAAGGATGTTTTCCAAATACTGGAGCTGCAGAGTAGGGAAGCAGGGGTGCAAAATGCTGGCAACAGGGCAACAGAGCTAAGAGAAAAGCATCCCCAAAGGACAAGGGCCTTCACCAAGTGCAAAGCCACACCCACTACAGGATGGCATCAGGGTATCAGGCAAATGCTTTCTCCAGAAGAGAGGAAAGCCAGGGATGGAGCAAAGGAGAAAAGAAAATGTCTCAGCTGCTCAAAATCCCAGCAGTTTGGCTGTGAAACGGCAAGACATCTTACAGTTTTATGAACTGTTGGCTGGGCTGTAAAGCATGAAGATTTCTTGAGTCTCCCAAGTGCTCAGACTTTAAGACATAATGAAGGGCAAGTCTTTGATTCTGCACTCAAAACATCTGATACCACTGGTGAACTAAATAAAACTAAAGCTGTAACAGAGTCCAGACTCACATTAGGCTGTTTTCCTATTACTCTTGTATTTCAGCTTTTCTCCTTCAACTATGTCACAGAGGTCTATTTATGTAAATGAATGCTATGCATCATCCTTTTAAATGTACCATGAGGCAGAAATGTTTTACACTACCTTTTTCATTACAGACTATTAAGACATGTATCTAAGGATAAGATTTAAGAAAATTAATACATTTTACTGCTTCATCAAAAACCTTGTTAAGTGAAATTGTTTCCTTCCTTGCAAACGCACATAGGGAAAGAATGCCACTGCTACAATTTGAAATAAGGAGCTAGTAGTTTTATAGACCACTGCATATGTAGCATCAGAGCAAATGTCAACAGTTTTAAAAAGTCAAATAATGTTTTAGTATTATAAAAATTAAGTTTTGACTTTGCAGGCTCCCTGAAAGTGTTTCAGGATCATGGATCACACTGAGATCTGCTAGGCAACTTCCCAAACTTCATTCCAATGAACTTATCTTAGCAAACTGAATATTAGTAATTCAATAAGGCTAATGGTCAGCTATTAACAATAGAAATCACATAATCAAAATTACCAATTGCTGAGCTCAGGAAGAAGAGCAAATTTGGAGGGGGGGGGCAATGAATTCAAGACTGAACTTACTGGAGCAAACTTAAATGAGTCCACAACTCAGAAAAAAAGTCACCTTATAGATCTGAGAGTGACATTTATTTTTTTTAATGTTTGTTTATTTTTATTTTTTTTGAGAGAGAGAGTGTGTGTGTGTGTAATTGGGGGAGGGGCAGAGAGGGAGACACCGAATCCAAAGCAGGCTCCAGACTCTGAGCTGTCAGCACAGAGCCCAACGCAGGGCTCAAACTCATGGCTGTGAGATCATGACCTGAGCCGCCCAGGTGCCCCCTAAGAGTGACATTTATAAAACTGATTAAAGCCAGGAAGAATTGTGTGATAAGAGGGAAGGTCAGAAATGTGACGAATGCCTACAACTATTAAGTGGATAAAGGGAAGTCATCAAAACACCTCCAAAAAGAATGAATCAGACACAAATTGTGATAAATGAAAGAATGTCAGTGACCATAGGAGCCAATCCATTTTATGGCTAGGGAAACAGAGCTTGAAGAGGCTCAAAAAAATGATTTGGCCAAGCGTCTGAAAGTGAGAGCATCAGGTCTTAAAATGCCACTTTAGGGATCCCAACTGAGTTTTCTTTCCAGAGTACCAAATTTCCAGAGAGTTAGGAAGCAATTCTTTCCTATTCTAGCTAGAGAATTAAAGCCTAGCATGAGGGACAGATATGGAGGAGTAAATAACACATGTATTTTCCACTCCCTCTAAACCCTGCTCCTCTTACTAGTCTATCATGTGTTCTGGTTTTCTTCATATCCCACAAATCAATGCATCACCCAACCCGTAGGCCCTTCCTTCAAAATAGATCCAGAGTCTGACCATGCCTTCCCACCTAAACTGCTAAAATCTTAACTCAACCTCAATCATTTCTTTGCCTAGAATATTCAGAGCATCCTGAATGGTCTTCCGGCTCCCACCCCACCACCTTCCTGCCCCATTGACCACCAGTAGCAACCAGAGCATACATACTAAATCATACATACTAACATCATCTCTCTTCTTAAAAATCCTCCAACAAATGGCACTTTACTCAACAGTTAACGCCAAAATCCTTAAATGGCTTACCAGGTCCTAAATGACCTGTCTGCCATTCCCCATTTTATCCTTCTCTGCTCCCACCTACTCCATTCTAGCAGCACAGCATAGTCTCTTTGCTGATCCTGCCTTTGTACTTGCTCTTCCTTGGCCTGGAATGCACTTCTCCCAGATATTCTCACTTCTTTCTGGGTTCTACTCAGACATCGCTTCCCTGGTCACCCTATATAAAAGTGACAACTCTATACCCAGGTTACACTCTATCCCCCTTCGTTGTTTTAATTTCCACCATAGTCTTCCTGCTTGACATTCTAAATACTGGTTTACTGCTGATTCCCTCCACTAGAATTTAATCCCCTTGAGAGCAGGGACTTAATGTTTTTTTCACTGGTTGTATTTAGTACAAAACCCAGCATTTAGTACAAAACCTAGCACTCAATAGGTGCCAAACCTGCCTAATGAATGAATGAAGTAAATAACAAAGATTAGTAATCTGTTATAACCTGAAGTATTTCTATTTAAAGTCAATTTATTAACTGGCAAAGTTTTAGATCACTGTCCCATTCTGATGGCTCTGCTTAGGCTTTTCCTTTTATGTTAAGAAGTTTCATTCGTTCATTCAATAAACACTCACACAGAGGCCCTATCATGTCCTAGGCAATATGTAGCATGAAGGCAGAAAGATAAATAAAACATGAACTCTGCCCGCAAGAAACTTAGTCTTGGGGAGGTAGTATATCATTTCCAGAACAATAAAGTTACAGTACTCCAGTGACAGTAATGCAGGTTAATACACTAAATGTTGTTAAAACTATTACAAAAGTCAAATAATTCATTCAACAAAGAAAATACTCAAACTGTACTTTTCCTGAAAACTGCTTCACCAATTTGACAACTTATGTAAAACAATCTGATTGGCTGAAAAGATCAAGACCTTTAGTTCACTATATTGGAACATGAAGTGAAATCCCTACTCATCTTGATTCATTATCTCTTGGATTCAGTAACATCTTAGACAAAACCGAAACCAGTCACCAAGAAATCTCTAACAGGCTTATTAATGTTGCATCTCAATACATTCATTGGTATAAATAATCCCCAAATCCTCTGGCTTTCCACCAGAAGTATTTTATTTTCTTTAACATGTATTTCTGCTTATATTGTTGGAAAATACATTAAAATTTAAAATATGATTAAAATCTGATTTTTAAAAATCACTCAAAATGTAAATACTTTCATCACAAATAACAATAAATTGATTTGCAGATGATAAATCCCCACAGAAAGGGCATTTGTTTGAAACAGCTGTTTGGTTTCAGTGAATTCAGAAAGTCATCTATTAGAAATGTCATATGATGCTTTTGATAATAATGGGCTTACTCACAGCAGAACCAAGAGAGCAATTGTAATCATTTGAGGTAGTGTGTGATTTTGATACACAAATGGTTATACACAAAAAGGAAAAGGCCCACTAAAAAAGCAGAAAAGATTTGAAAACAAAAAGGTATCTGAAAAATGTAAGACTTCATTAATTTTTATCTATTCCTTTGTAAATGGGTCAAATTATTATTCACTCTAGCTAAATTAATTTTACCAAATTTTCTATGATTTAAAAATGCTTTAAATTATATTGTAAAACTAGGAGTTCACTGAAAAATACAAATTTTAATTTTAATTTTTTAAATTTTAAGTAGGCTCCATGCCCAGTGTGGGGCTTGAACTCACTACCCAGAGATCAAGAGTCATAGGCTCTATTGACTGAGCCAGCCAGGCACCCCTACAAACTGTTTTTAAAACACTTGCTCTGCCAATTATCTCCTACCCTTGAAAATCATCTTTGATGGCTAGTGAAATATTACTACTCTAAAAAAATCAAACTCTTCCACTATAATTCAAAAACAAAGAAGGCAATTCAAATTACTATTGTCTATCTCAATTAAGTGATAAGAGCTCCTAATCATGGGTTTGCATGTAAGTATTTCTCAAAGTAGATCCACAGATAGGTTGAAGTAGACTACTGATTACTCTGGGCTTAAAATTACATTACTTAATCCCTTGAAAACTAACACTTTTAAGCAATAAAGGAAGCACTGGGAGTTTACAGCTTTGTGTAGTACCTGACCTATCCTCTCTAGAGTAATCCAGCTTATTTTATTTGGTGAAGAGTCAACTAGTGATAATATTAGAACAATAGTTTCAAAGTTCTTCTTGAGGAAGGTAAAGTAGTTTAAATAAAATGTTTCCCCAAGCATTAGAGAAAAAACAATACCCCTAAAAGCTTTATTTTTAAAATCAGAAAATAATGGCACATACACTAATGGAAACAAAACTGATCTAGGCACTTTGCAATTGCAAGATCAGACAAAGTAACTACATTTATACTCTTGATTCATATTTGGCCACAAACTCAAAGGTCATTCTTTACAATTTCCATTCCCTCAAATGCATATCCAATTGGATCAAGTCAGACTGTGCTATTTTCATACCCCTCACAGTTCTCCATCCCACCACCCTCTACCTCCACTGCTAAGCCTTAGTTTAAACCATGACAATTGATTATCTAAATCATTACAACAAGCCTCATAAATAGTTTCCCTGGTTCTTTCAAAAGATTAATAAAATTGGTAAACCTCTGGCAATCCTGGTCAAGAAAAAAAAAGTGAACAGTATTATAATAGTGGAAATTAATATATAATTTATATTAACAAATTAATTATGATTAATATAATATATAATATACAGTATATTATAATTAATAGTGGAAATTAATTAGGTACCATTTTGTAAAGTTAAATATTACATACCCTATGATCCTGTAATTCTTATTCTGGGCACATATCCAAGAGAAACTTTAATACACGTTTACCCAGAAATATGAGCAGAAATGCTCAGAGCAACATGTCTGTAACAGCGTAACACTGGGAACAACCCAAATGTCTGTAATAAGGAAAATGGATAAATCCTGATAAATTTGCAGAATGTAAGACTATATACAGTGGTAAAAATGAATGAACGACAATTACATGCGACATGAATATTAATAACACTGTATCAAATCAAAAAAACAAATTCAGAAGACTACCTTTTAGCATACTGGTTTTATAAACAAAAACCAAAAAAAAAAAAAATACATTGTTTAGGTAAATGTATTTATAATAAAATCTTTATGAAACATAAAAGACTGAAATACAAATTTCAGAATGATAGCCAGCATTTAGGGAGAGGCAAGAACACACAGAAGATGTAAACAATTGGTAATGTTTGAGAAGTTGGATTCACAGATATTACTTTACTGATGTATAAATACACTCTAGATAAAATCATGCACAGACCAGTGAGAATAACGTGTCATGAGCCGCAAATTGTGATTAACACAATTCTGTGCAAATTGGTGGGAAAATGTAAATTAAGTTTAGGGGAAAAAACTAAGAATGAAAGGAAAGATATAATTAAAGACTGAGTGGTTTAAAAATCTTACAAGAGAATAAATGAAAATGTTTTAATAATAAAAAGGACACAGGGTTAGAGTCAAAAGGGCTGATTTTTCTTCCCCAGTCCTGCCAATAAGTAGCTGTGTAATCTCAGGCTACTCACTTACTTAATAGATGAGCTTCCAAAATGGACTATGCTCAGAAAGGATTTCTTTTCCTTTTCCTTTTCCTTTTCCTTTCCCTTTCCCTTTCCCTTTCCTTTCCTTTTCTGAAACAAATGGCCTATATTTAATGTTATCAGGTATGAAATCTGGTCACTTCTGGAATAGGTACCATTCCATTCTGAGCTTCCCTTCTTTTCTGAACCTACCAACATTGTCTAATACGTGTCACTACACTATTGTGCCCACGAATAAAATTAAGACACATAACTGATCATTCCAACAGATACTCTTCATAACTTTACTGATTATTACAATCACTTAAGCTGAAATTCAAAAGATATATATACTCTGGGAGAACAGTTTTTATCTGACATATGTTTGATCAATAGATGTTCCTACAAAAAAATCATATTAAGACCAATCATTGAAGTTTAACCAAGTTATGCTACAATAACAGACACCAACAAATCTTGATGTCTCAAAATAACTAAGATTTTATTCCTTTATGCTAAATGCTCATTGAGAGGTGACTTAAAGGACCTAGGCTAAAGTAGCAGCTACCATAGGAAGGACACAGTGTGGCATAGAATATACTATTTTTTTTTTTTTAAGTTTATTTATGTATTTCAAGAGAGACAGAAACAGTGTAAGCAGGGGGCAGGCAGAGAGAGAGAATCCTAAGGAGGCCTGCACGGAGAGTGCAAAGCCCAATGCTGGGCTCAAACTCAAAACCATGAGGTCATGACCTGAGCCAAAACCAAGAGTGGATGCTCAACTGACTGAACCACCCAGGCCCCCCAAGTACATACTCAATATTTAAAGTTTCATCTAGGAGTATCACACACTTGTTCTACTCACACTTCATGGCTAAATCAAGTCACATGGCCATGCCCACCTTTAATTTGGCAGGAATACCTACCATATACCCAAGAGGAGAGTAAGAATACTTACAAACAAGTTTCACAATTTCACAAATTGGAAACATCAAATGAAATGTTAACATACTATGATGTACTAAAAAATCAAGATTACAAAGAAATAATCAATATACTTGGTTTTGAAGATTTACCCACACATATATGTCATCAAATTGGGGTTCCTGGGTGGCTCAGTCATTAAACATCTGACTTTGGCTCAGGTCATGATCTCACAGCTCATGAGTTTGAGTCCCACATCGGGTGAGCTTGAGCCCCGCTTTGGGTGAGCTCAAGCCTCACTTTGGGTAAAATACAAGCTCCAGGTGAGCCTGCTATTCTCATTCTCTCTCTCTCTCTCTCTCTCTCTCTCTCTCTCTCTCTCTGCCCCTTGCTCACTTGTGCCCTCTCTCCAAAAAAAAAAAAAAAAAAAAAAAAAAAGGACAACCTAGAGAAAATGGATAAATTCCTAAAAACATATAAATGGCCAAAACTGAAACAAAACTGAAACTGAAAAGGCCAAAACGGAAGAAACACAAAATCTGAACACACCAATTCCCAGCAAAGAAATTGAATCCATAATCAAAAAACTCCCAACAAACAAAAGTCCAGGACCAGATGGCTTCACAGTAAAATCCTACCAAACATTTAAAGAAGAGTTAATGCCTATTCTTCTCAAACTGTTCCAAAAACAGAAAAGGAAGGAAAAGTTCTAAATTAATTCCATGAGACCAGCATTACCTTCATACCAAAACCAGATAAAGACAACACTACAAAAGAAAACTACAGGCCAATATCCCTGATGAACACAGATGCAAAACTCCTCAACAAAATATTAGCAAACCAGATCCAACAATACATTATAAAAGTCATTCACCATGATCAAGTGGGATTTATTCCTGGGTTGTAGAGGTGGTTCAATCTTCACAAATCAATCAACCTGATACATCACATCAGTAAGAGAAAGGAGGGGTGCCTGGCTGACTCGGGTGGTGGAGCGTGCTACTTTTGATCTCAGAGTTGTAAGTTCAAGCCCCATGCTGGGTGTACAGATTACTAAAAATCAAATCTCCAAAAAATGTATAAATAAAAGAAAGGCTACCAACCATATGATCATTTCAAAAGATGCAGAAAAGGCATCTGACAAAGTACAACATCCATTCATGATAAAAACCATCAACAAAGTGGTTTTAGAGGGAACATACCTCAACATTATAAAGGCCATATATGAAAAACACACAGCTAATATCATCCATCTCACATGAAGAAAAAAACGACAATAACAACAACAACAGAGCTGTTCCTCTACAGTCAGAAATAAGACAGGGATGCCCACTCTCACCACTTTCACTCAACCCAGTACTGGAAGTCCTAGCCATAGCAATGGTAAAGAAGTAAATTGGTAAAGAAGTGAAACTTTCACTCTTTGCAGATGACATGATACCATATACAGAAAACCCTAAGGACTCCACCGAAAAATGGGGAGAACTGATGAACAAATTCAGTAAAGCTGCAGGATACAAAACCAATATACAGACACCAGTTGCATTTCTATACATTAATAATGAAGCAGCAGAAAGAGAAATTAAGAAAACAGTCCCATTTACTATTTATGAAAAATACTAAGATACGTAGGAATAAACCTAACCAAAAAGGTGAAAGATCTGTCCTCTGAGAACTATAAAACACTGAGGAAAGAAACTGAAGACAACACAAAGAAATGACAAAATATTCCATGCTCATGGACTAGAAGAACAAATATTGTTAAGATGTCTGCACTACGCAAAGCACTCTACAGAGTTAATGCAATCCCGATCAAAATACCAACAGCATTTTTCACAGAACTAGAACAAACAATCCTAAAATTTGTATGGAACCACAAAAGATCCTGAATAGCTAAAGCAAAGCAAAGCAAAACCGAAGGCATCACAATTCTAGACTTCAAGTCATATTACAAAGCTACAGGAATCAAAACAATATGGTACTGAAACAAAAAACAGATCAATAAAACATAATAGAAAACTCAGAAATGAACCTAGAATTATATGGTCAAGTAATCTTCGGCAAAGCAGGAAAGAATATGCAAAGAGGAAAAGTCTCTTCAAATGGTGCTGAGAAAACTGGGCAGCTATATGCAAAAGAGTCAAACTGGACCACTTGTTTGCACCATACACAAAAGTAAATTCAAATTGGAGTAAAGACCAAATATGAGACTTGAAACATAAAAATCCTACAAGAGAGCTCAGGCAAGAATTTTTCTGACGTTGGTCATAGCAATGTCCTTCTAGATATGTCTCCTAACAAAATATAAAAGACAACCTACTGAATGGGAGAAGATACCTACAAATAACATATCCGACAAAGGGTTAGTATCCAAAATATATAAAGAACTGATACGGCTCATCTAAAACACCAATAATCCAATTAAAAATAGCAGAAGACATGAACAGATATTTCTTCAGGAAGACATACAGATGGCCAAAAGACATATGAAAAGATGCTCAGCATCACTCATCATTAGGGCAATGAACACCAAACCGTAATGAGATATCACCTCAAACCTATCAGAATGGCTAAGATAAAGAACACAAGAAACAAGTGTTGGTGAGGATGTGGAGAAAAATGAACCCTTGTGCACTGTTGGTGGGAATGCAAAGTGGTGCAGCCACTGTGGAAGACAGTGTGAAGTTTCCTCAAAAAATTAAAAATGGAACCGCCCTATGATACAGTAATTGTGCTACTGGGTATGTGCCCAAAGAATATAAAAACAGTAATTTGAAGGGATATATGCATCCCCATGTTTATTGGAGCATTATTTACAATAGCCAACCTATGGAAGCAGCCCAAGTGTCCATGGTATACATATACAATATGCAATGAAATATTATTCAGTCATAAAAAAAAGAATGATATGCAACAACAGAGATGGAGCTAGAGAGGATAATGCTAAGCGAAATAATCCAATCAGGGAAAGTCAGATACCATGTGATTTCACTCATATGTGGAATTTAAGAAACAAAGGAGGAAAAACAGACAGACAAACCAAAAAGAGACACTTAACTACAGAGAACAAACAGATGGTTGCCAGAAGTGAGGCAGATGAGGGGATTGGTGAAATAGGTGAAGGGGATTAGGAGTGCACTTGTCTTGATGAGCACTGAGTAACGTATGAAACTGTTGGATAACTACTGTACACCTTAAATGAATATTGCACTGTATGTTAACTACACTGGAATAAAAAAAAAAAAGATTTAACAACATAAAAACTCAAAAAGCAAATAAAGAAAAGGCCAAAAGACCAAATCTCCAGCACAATTCTGAAAGAAGAAGCAAAACAATCTATAGCTCAACAACACAAGTATAAAGAAATTTCAGGGAAATATTTACTTTTTTCCCTAAAATCTCAGTATTGTAGACTAAGACATTCAAATTATCCAGTTAGTTGTTCAATGGATCCTCTACTACAAATAAGAAACAAGAATAGAAAGATTTCCCCAAATCTCTCATTTTGGAAAACAGATGTAAATTATTTGAATTAAACCGAGGGGGAGGTAGCCTGCAATAAAGGGTATAACAATAGGAATGACCTGCATACCCATAAGGTATACCATGATGGAGTTAAGGGTCTGGAACTGGGATAGATGTAGGCCAGGGTTACACCACTAACTACTGGAGAGAAGATATGTTGCTATCAAAATAACGAGAAGACTCGGAAACCCTCTGGGTGTCCCCGTATCAAGCATTAATAATACACTAATAATTAAAGTACACTGAAGTACAGGGTTCACTCCATGAGTACAATGACGGTAGAAAGGGAAGCTTTAAAGGCTTAATTAAATGTGAGATATGACAGGTAGAGGCCTGATAACCTGAGAAGTGTGATGAATGGATCTGGATTCTTCCCTGGAACAGAGTTGTGTAAGAGTTGGTGAAAATGTAAGGAGATAAGGCATATTCAATCTCAAAAACAACTGAACTAGAACAATTGAACCAGAAAGCCCAAGTGAAACCTCACGTATGTAACTTTTAGAAGAGTATTAAATAATCTTTGATGCCATATTAACATCAGCTTAAATATTGCAATATCTGAGTAGCTTCAGATGCCAAAAATAATCAAAATAAGATCCTTCCCTTCATAAGATAATTGTCATGACTTCTGCCCTTCACAACCACATCTTCAAGCATGTTCATTAATTAAAATATTTATTGAACATCTAGTATAGAGAAATCCTGTGTTAGGCACTAACAACAAAGAAACAAAAGACCCTATCACTGGCCTAGAGGTGAGAATCTAGAAAAGCAGGCAGTGACAATGAAGTGTAATAATGATGTAATCTCAAGCACCTCTGGGAGCACAAATAAGGGAAGACCTCTGATAGAGGATACAGAGAAAAAAAGAAAGGCCCAGCACACTGCAGAGGTTCAGTAACTACTAAATGAAGACTGGCCTTATCTCCAGGACTTTAGTCTCCACGACTAATATTTTGACCAGTGTTATTAGTCAGGTATTAGTCAAAAGACAGAAATCACACCAGTAATTTTAACAAAGAATTTAGTGTAAATTGTTAACCAGGAATTGGAGAGCTGAAAAGGCAAAAAAGAGAACTCAGATAATCACAAAGATAGTAATTACAGGAAGCAGCTATGACCCCCAGGCTGAGGGAGAAAAAAAGAAATGATTGAAATTACTAAAACTCAATGGTTTGGAGAAACCCCAAACCATTTGGGGTCCAGATCTCTGGAAACAAAGCACTCTTTGAAGAACGCTAAGAACGAAGAATTTGTAGGAGGGTCCCTGAAAAGGTAAGATGGGAGATCTCTGAGATGGAACAAAAGGCTAGCTGATGGCACCTAGGAGAAGATTTGATGAGGGTTCTATGAGTGGGAAAAATTCAAAATGGAGGCACTTGCCGCTCTTATTACTGCCAGGGTGAAGTCCTGTTGCTATGAAGATATTGATAGAGAGAAGTAAACACAAAGAGCAAATCCCTTGTACCTCCTCTTGCTTTCCTATTTCCCATTCTATTGGCAGAATTTAATAAAGAACCAGGTGGCAAAAAGAAATATAGTTTGTAGGGTCTCAGCTTCCACGCTACAAAATAAAGTTTCAAAGGATGTGTATGAGGCTGACTGAAAATACCCTAAAAGCCAGCACTACCTATCCCAATTTCTCCTCTCTAGGTACTTAAGGTAATATTCTGCAAATATTCAGAATCAGAAAACTCTAGTTAAATTATGCTATTTGATTTTTCTCATGAGCTCTGAGGAAATTATATAAAAAATGAACCCTAAAATAAGGGCATCTATTTTAACACTCCAAACTTTAAACTCTCACGTATTCAAAAATCATCACAAGATGTGATGTGGATTAACGTGGATTAGTGAAAGGTCTGAACTGCTAAAATCTTAGATGAATGCTTTTTTATTACTCCAAAACATAAGTAGCTTTTTCTATTAGACCAAATCTTTCCCTAGTGATTAACTCTAATATTTTTATTGCCTGAGGGGCACCTGAGTGACTCAGTCAAACGTCCGACTCTTGGTTTCGGCTCAGGTCATGATCTCACAGTTCGTGAGTTCAAACCTCGCATCAGGCTCTGTGCTTACACTGCAGACCCTGATTGGGATTCTCTCTCTCCCTCTCTCTTTGCCCCTACCTCGCTTGTGCCGTGTTTCTCTCAAAATAAATAAACTTTTAAAAAAAATTTATTATTTTTATTGCCTGAAAAGTTCTGAATCTTCCTCTGAAATAGGTGACTTAAGAAAACATCATTTCAAACATACCACACTTCCCCAAATCTAAGATGTCATTAGAACACAGCACTATTCCATAAACCACTAAGGTGAAAAAAAATGCTAGAAGTTAAATTATGACTTCATGGGTTCTTTCAAGGACTTGTAAGAATTATTGAGAGAACTCTATCACATTAATTATCTAATGTACTACTAAAGGGTACTATCTCAGGATATACTTTAATTGTTTTTATTATCAACTTCTATTGTATCAGTTCTTTGGTATTTTGGTTTCTTTCAGCTTCTATTTTTATTTCTGTTGTAGTTTTATCTTAATATTTACTCAACAAATAGCATAAATACTAACCTTAGTTCATTTCTGTTCATTTTACACTGATGGGCTAAATAATTTCATTCAACATTTACAGGCCTAAGGCAGGAGATGGGAGAGGATGGGAAAGAATGGGTACAAGGATTTTTTGGGTGGTCATGAAAATGTTCTAAGATTATGGTGATGACTGTGCAAATGTAAACATATTAAAAACCACTGAACTATATAAAACACAGAAATTATATTCAGCAATGCTGTTAGAATTATGGTAAATTCTGCTTTCTTACATCAAAACAGTTAAAATATAGCATACTTTTGAAATAACTGTAAATAAATATTAGAAGATTCTCTTGTTCAGGTGTCAGCAAATTTTATCTGTAAATTACTTAATAGTAAATATTTTAAGCTTTATAAGCCACATACAGTGTCTATCAAGTGTTTTTAAACCACCTTTAAAAATGTAAAAGTCATTCTTAGCTCTAGGGCTATAGCTTGTTTGACCCCTGCTCTAATCACATGCTATTTTTTTTTTTTCTTTCAGAAAAAACCATAAATAACGGAACAAATTTGTTTTCCAGAATGCAAGCAGTCAAGGGGCACCTGGGTGGCTGTCAGCTGAACGTCTGACTCTTGACTTTGGTTCAGGTCATGATCCCAGGATCATAGGATCAAGCCTTGTGTTGGGCTCCATGCTTAAGTATAGGGCCTCCTTAAGATTCTCTCTCTCTCTCTCTCTCTCTCTCTCTCTCTCTCTCTGTCCCTCCCATCATTTGCATATGCTCTCTCTCTCTAAAAATAAAAATATAAAAATAAATTTTTAAGTGTAAAAAAAAAGAAACAAAGAAACCAAATGTAGCTCATAGTGATGATAATATTAGTGTGGAGACACTAAACACAAAAGCAGTTTTAGTCTTTGAGAAATCCATTTCACCATTCATATACCACTCCTATAGGGGACAAGAGAGAGGTGAATACTAACAAAAATTATTTCCACACCATAAGTCAAATGTTCTAGATGTATCTTCTCAGCATCCAAAGTACATAAGTGGAAAAAGACAAACTTCAGACATTTATCATTAATAACGCACACTATTTATTTCTAAAAGATCTGAGAGGACAAGGACTCACTGCTGTATACCCTATACATCTAATCAAAATTCACTTATCGCCAGTTTTGCAAGGAAGTAAATACATCATCAATTAGTTTTACTAACTAGAACTTCCAGTACAGACTTTGTCAACTGGAATTCTACAGAATCCTAGGGTTCCACGAAGTACTACTTATTCGAGAGATCGTAACTTAAAAAATAATAAATTGGCTTTTGAACTTTGTGCACTAAAAGAGAGGTCACAGTGCTACAAGGTGATCAAGCAGGTCCACTGGTAGCTTTGTGTCAGTTCCGTAAGGTAATGCAATTTTCAGAAATTCCATGTAAACTGAGTCACATCAGAGTATTTACTCTTAATGTGTGACTTCTCTACTCGGCGTAAAGACTCTGAGATTAATCCATGCTGTTGTGTGCATCCAGTTTCTTTTGTTGCTGAAAAGTATTCCACTGTATGGATATACCACAGGTTCTTCATTAACCTGCTAATGAACACTTGAGTTATTTCCAGTTTCTGAATACTCTGATTAAAGTTCCTGTGGAGATTCTTGTAAACATCTTTTTTGCTGGGTCATTACGGTAGAGGTCTAATTTTCTAAGGAATGGTCAGTTTTCCAAAGTGGGTACATCAGTTATACATTCCTACCACCAATGTAAATGTTCCCGTTTACTCCACATCATCATAACCACTGGTATTATCTATCTTTTTTAATTCTAGCCATTCTGATGACATCTGTCATTTTAAGTTGTATTTTCCTAGTGACTAACAATGTTGACCACCTTTTCATGTGCTTATGATCCATTCACTTATCTTCTTCAATTTTTTGCCCATTTTATATAGAGTTAAGGCTTTTTTATGTGGGAGCCCTTTGCATGACATATATACTACAAATATATTTTTCTGTTCTGTGGTTTGCCTTTGGTTCTCTTTTGTTCATTTTATTGTTGGTTCTCTATGTCCTGAAATTTTTAGTACCAGTAAATCACAAATATTTTTTTCTGTATTTTTCTTGTATAAGTTTTATATTTTTAGCCTTACAAGTTAATACCATTAACCATTTTCAATTACTTTTTGTATTTGGTGTGAGGTAAGGGTAACTGTTCATTTTTTAATGTATTTTTTGTCTACTCATTGTATCAGAAAGGTCTATGAAAGAGGTGTATTAAATCCACAACTATAAAATGTATTTTATAGATGTATTAAATCCACAACATGTTTTGAAGCCATGAATTAGGTGTATACAAACAAGAACTGTTATATCTTCCTAATGAACTGAACCTTTTAACATTATCCCTTTTTATCTCCAGTAATGTTCCTTGGCTAAAGCCACTATATCTCCTATTAGTAATAGTCAGAAGAGCCATTTCTTACTTAATATTTGCATGACTCATTGTTTCCCTTATTTTTACCCTGAACTTCAGTTTATGCTTTGTAAGCAGCATATAGTTGGATTTTGTTTTTATTTATATTTGTCTTATCATGGGAGCATTTAGTCAATTTGCATTTAATTACTGATGTAGTTGAGTTTAAGTCTACCATCTTTCTACTTATTTTCCATTTGTTCCCTTGTTTTCTGTCCTTAGATTCTTCCTTTCCTTTCTATTAATTAAATATTTGCTATTCTATGTATTCTACAGGCTTATCTTTTAGCATCATTCTTTCAGTGGTTACTGTAGAAGATAAAAATGCATCTTTATTTTCTGTCTTAAAGATGTCTTAAATGCATCTTTATTTTCTGTCTTTATTTCTGTTCCATGCAGTGAGAGATTCTTATAATTTAACTCTACTTACTTACTTTAATTTTTTTAATGTTTATCCATTTTTGAGAGAGACAGTGCGAGTGGGAGAGGGGCAGAGAGGGTGACACAGAATCCGAAGCAGGCTCCAGGCTCTGAGCTGTCAGTACAGAGCCAAATGTGGGGCTCGAGCCCACGAACTGCAAGATCATGACCTGAGCTGAAGTTGGATGCTTAACTGACTAAGCCACCCAGGTGGCCCTATTTACTTCTTTTGCTATTGCTGTCATATAATTACTTCCACATGTTATATTATTTACCAATATAATATTTTCAATGGAATACTGGACATTGTTAAAACTATTGGTTTAAGCAGTTAACAGCCTTGCCCAACATACTTACTCCACTACTCTTCATTTCATCATGCTTCTGAGAATTTTTTTAATAATTTTTCATTAAGTTTATTTATTCATTGAGAGAGAGAGAGAGAGAGAGAGAAAGAGAGAGAGAGAAAGAGAGAGAAAGAGAGAGAGAGAGAGAGAGAGAGAGAGAGAAAGAGAGAGAGAGAGAGAGAAAGAGAGAGAAAGAGAGAGAGAGAGAGAGAGAGAGAAAGGAGGGAGGAAGGAGCAGAGAGAGAGGGAGACAGAGAATCCCAAGCAGGCTCTCCACTGTCAGAGCAGAGCCCGACATGGACCTCGAAGTCACAAAACACGAAATCGTGACCCAAGCTAAAACCAAGAGTCAGACACTTAACCAACTGACCCACCCAAGAGTCCCTGAGAATTTTTTCTTTAGCTTGGTGAACTTCCTTAATATTTCCTGAAGTATGGATATGCCACACTTCTATCAGTTTTGTTTATCTAAGAATGTATTTATTTCATTTTTATTTTTGAAGGATATTTTCACTGAGTATAGAATTGTCAGGTTTTTTTGTTTTAAAGGTGTCATTCTACTATTTTCTGACTTACATAATCGATTGAAAAGTCAATCTTGAAAATTCTTATTTCTCTGTAAGTAACTTGTCTTTTGCCCCTTCTGTGTTTTAAGATTTTTGTTCATATGTGGGTTTCAGCACTGTGATCTGGAACTATGTGCTGAGGAAAATAACACCAACAGTGGACAGACACAGTACTAATTCCTACTATTAAGTTGTTGACTACTTAATAAATAGAATTATTAGTTATTTCTTTTGGCTTACTGGTGCTATGAAAAAGTTTCCAAAGCACTAAGGCAAAGTGTTTGTTATTTATCCTGTTTTGGATTCACTGGGCTTCCTGTATCAGTGGTATGAGGTCTTAACAGTTTTGAAAAATTTACCATTATTTCTTCAAATACTGCTTCTGCCTCCTTCCCCTATCCATTTCATCAATGGCTTGATCTGTTCAGGCTGTTATAACAAAATACTATAGACTGGACAGCTTATAAATAACAGAAACTTATTTCTCGCAGTCTAGAAGCTAGAAGTCTGAGATCAAGATGCCACATGATCATGTGAGGGCTCTCTTAAGTGCTGCAGACTTCTTATTGTATTCTCACATGGTGAAAGGGGCTAGGGAGCTTTCTGGGGATCTCTTTTATACAAGCATTAATCCCATGCATGAAAGTTCCACCCTCATGACCTCAATACGTCCTCAAACTTCACCTCCTAATACCATCACAATGAACATTAGGATTTCAACATGAAATCTAGGGGAACAAATATTCAGACCATAACACTTAGGAACTCCAATTATACATATGTTAAGTCACCTGGCCATGTTACACTTGTTTTTTATAATGTTCTGTTTCTTTCCATCTTGTTTCCTTACTACTTTAAAAATATCCTCGCAACAACCCTCTTGGTGGGTACTATCAAGAAACACAGCAAACATGAACTTCAAAACCTACTTTGAAAAGAAAAAGTTAAAATCAGCAAATTACATTTCCCTTTTAGGGAAAATGCTGTCAATTCAGTCCTACCTTCAGTCTCATCCATGAAACCTATTAAATATGTTTAACATTAACATATTAAATATGTTTAGGTCATCACAAACAGGAGACAGAACGAGGTATGTAAGGAAGGTGCTTAATTTGCAAAAAGTATCACTTGGCTATGATAAAACCCTTTTCAGACACCAAACTTTAGTCTTTTTGACGCAAATATTTTGTCAGTTTAATTATCCTCTGACGTCAATATGCTATATTCATACTTATTATGTATTTATCCATAAACATTTTAATTATTTTTAATGTTTTTTAATTTATTTTTGAGAGAGAGACAGAGTGCAAGCAGGGGAGGGACAGAGAGAGAGGGAAACACAGAATCCGAAGCAGGCTCCAAGCTCTGAGCTGTCAGTATAGAGCCTGACGCGGGGCTTGAATTCACGAACATTGAGATTATGAGCTGAGCTGAAGTCAGACCTTTAACTGACTGAGCCACCCAGGCTTCCTTTTATCTGTAAACATTTTAAAGCTTTAAAATCCTTAAATCTATCATCCAATGTTAAATTAAAATTGCTTTTCTCCCCCAAAGTTGAGATATGTATTAATAGCCACATATACATAATTCATTTACCAATTTACAGTTAAAATAATATGAATGGCACCACTGTATACATAGCCCTATGGAGTTTATAAGCAGTCTTCACATCTTACTTGATTCTTAAAAGGATTCTGTGAGGTAAGAAAGTATAACTATTTACCATTCCTGTTATACAAATGAGAAAACAAAAGCTCAAAACTTAAGTGACTCATCCAAGAGTCATTAAGCTACTAAGTAAATCCTGATAAAACAGAAATTCAAAATCTATGTGCTCTTTCTATTAATCTGCTTACAAATAAATTGCCTCATGTGCAGATTACAAGTGAAACACAAAAACCGCCTTTTTAATTTTTGTAAACTTAGGTAATATTCTTCAACGTTTATTTATTTTTGGGACAGAGAGAGACAGAGCATGAACGGGGGAGGGGCAGAGAGAGAGGGAGACACAGAATCGGAAACAGGCTCCAGGCTCCGAGCCATCAGCCCAGAGCCCGACGCGGGGCTCGAACTCACGGACCGCGAGATCGTGACCTGGCTGAAGTCGGACGCTTAACCGACTGCGCCACCCAGGCGCCCCTAGGTAATATTCTTGAGTAAAATAAGTGAAAGCATGCGTGATCATCTTTTTCAAAAGAAAAAGCACACCTTGGGGCACCTGGATGCTCAGTCAGTTAAGTGTCCAGCTTCAGCTCAGGTCATAATCTCACAGTTCCTGAGTTCAAGCCCCACATCGGGCTCTGTGTTGACAGCTCAGAGCTAGAGCCTACTTCAGATTCTGTCTCTGTCTCTCTCTCTCTCTCTCTCTCTCTCTCTCTCTGCCCCTCCACTGCTCATACTCTCTCACTCAACGATTAACATTTAAAATAAAAAGAGAGAAATAAAAAAGAAAACCACACCTTAAAGCAATTTTAGCAATATCAAATTATCTATAAGGCAGCAAATTTCATTTACTTTTATACCAAAATGTGCTTAACAAATTCTTTCCAGGACACCTGGATTGTTCAGTCAGTTAAGCGTGCAAATCTTGATTTTGACTCAGGTCATGATCTCCTGGTTCATGGGCTCCAGCCCCCACAGGGCTCTGCACTGACAGAGAGAGGCCTGCTTGGGAATGTCTCTCTCTCCCTTTCTTTCTGTCCCTCCCCCATTCACACACACTCTCTCTCAAAATAACTAAACTTAAAAAAGAATTATTTCCTAATGAAGATATCTTAATTGACAATTTTCTAAGTATTTTTTATTCAAAGTAGGTAATACTACAAATAGTACTTCTGCAGGAGCCCTGTAAACTTTCCTCCTTCCTCCTTCCTCCTTCAGTAGGCCTGTGAACATTTCTCCTTGGGGAGAATCCTACAGACAAATTCCAGACTCAATACCACAAATGGTTAGGAAAAATTTTCAAATATTCCTGGTGATATTTCAACATTTCTGAGAAGAGAATTCTGACAAAATGAGAACAAAAACCCTCTACCAAACCTTCTGCTTCTCCTTCTGGAGTAGCCAGTGTTTTGGGTTTTTGTTTTGTTTTGTTTTGTTTTTAAGAATTTTAATACATTCCAAATCAGTGTGCCAGGTTCATTTCAGCTCCTCACTGCCAAACCTGAGGGCAGAAACTGTTTCAGTTTCTCTTTCTCATGTGTTGACCAATGTATAAAGGTTTAAACTTCACATTATCCTTATTTTTCCTGATCTTAACAGAGTTGGCATCCTTTTGCCTGGCCATGGGCAGAAAGTCCTTGATTTCTTCAATTTTGTGAGGCATGGCTACGAGGGGTACAGAGGAGCTTGCAGCTGGCAGCCCCCCGAAAGATCTAGCCACTATATTTTTAAATACAGTTATTTACAATTATCAATAAACTCTTTTTGAGAATGTCAAGTGCTACACATTCCATCACAGAAAGAGGCCACACTCATTTACTGTGAACACAAATGTTACCTTCCTACATAGCAAGCCATTTCTGTCATTACTTTTATGGGCAATATAACCCAGCCCTTCAAATAAAGGAAAGAAAAATAAATAACCATATGAAAAAGCTCCAGAGGTTTTTTTCTTTTTTTAAGTTTATTTATTTTTGAGAGAGAGAGCATGCAAGCAGGGGAGGGAGAGAGAGAGAGAGAGAAGGAAACAATCCCAAGCAGCCTCTGTGATGTCAGCAGGGAGCTTGACACCAGGCTCGAACTCACAAATGACTGAGATCATGACCTGAGTCAAAATCAAGAGCCAGACACTTAACCAACTGAGCCACCTAGGCACCCCTCCCATAGTTTTAAGTATAATAAACTACAGCCCCTGGCATATTATAGTAACATTATATATTATATAATATCTGATGTTATATCTAGTATATTGCAGCATATAGGACTAACAGACATGAAGAAAGTAAAAATCACCTCTGAAAAATGAAAAAGGGAATTATAAGCTCCTTTTTAAATTCTATTATCCAAAAAAAGTCAGTTAGTAGTAATTCATGCTTGTTTAACTAGCTAAGGTTAAGATCCATAATTTGATCCTATATAAATCAATTATCTTTGTGCTACCAGGAATATAATATACCAATAACTCTGGACACTCAGAAATAGTAAATACGTATCTGTGGTCTTATGAGGATTTAGCCAAGATTATAGATGGCTCAATGCCATCAATCACCAGGAAGGTACACAATTCCAAAGGATGTGACACTGTGTAGATATCTGGGTCCTGTTGTTTTTTTCTGAGTAGAAAACTACTAATACATAAATCAACAAAATTATAATACTTATAAAACACCTCAATTTTTTTACCTCTGTATTTTGTTTTTTCCTGTCATTTCATGATATTTTTAACGACTGCTGCTCTCCCTCCTTACTTTGTTCCAAATCAATATGTCTTCCAAGAGTCAAGCAGAGACTTCTATCACAGTGGTAGTTTCTTTGGTATCAGGAAGACTTACAAAATAAAACAACCGTTCTCACTTCTGTAGTTAATTCTTACAATAAATATTTTGTGCTCACATTGTAAGCACTTCAATTTCTTACTAAGAGTTGAAGTAAGAAATATGTGAATTATACTTAATGAATTATTGTAGATTCAGGGTTATTCCTATAACACCATTCCCAAAAATGAATGGGATACAAAAGTATCTTTATAGACACTGTAGAATTGCTCACAATTCCCAGTCCCTCTTATCTACACAGTAACTTACAGTTTTCCATATGTGAAATTATCTATTCTGTCATGTGCATTATACCAGAAACATAATTAAAATCTCTAGCAAATAAAGCTCAACAAAACCTTATAGTATTATTTGGAGAATAATGGGCGGCCTAGATTTATCAAGAGCAATGATCTGCAAATGTGTATATTAAGAAACAATGATCTGCTGTCTAACAGAGAAGAGAGTTGTCATACTCTAGTATGTTTTTTTGGAGAAAGATGAGTCTACAAACACAATCCCAGGTCTATTTCATCTGTACTGCATCTATAGGAATGATCTAGAAAGACTTCAACAGGAAAAAAAAAAAAAAGTAGAAGAGGGGAAGGATTGTTTCTCTTTTCAGCAAAGAACAGTAGGTTAAAACTATTGCTACTTTTATAATTCTGAATCCATCTGTATAAAGTATAAAGAAAATCAAAAGGTCATTATCTCTAGATGTGGCTATAGGTTCCCATGCAATTTTATGGTTAGAAGTTAGGAAGTGACTGGAATTGTTGCCTGTTTCAAAGGTAGGAAATGAGAGGTTATTCTGAGGTCAGGGTCTTCTAATGTGGTTCTTGATCTAAATTGTGTTAACTCGCTCTGCTCCAGGATGAAAGCAATTATGACCAGATCAATGTGCTCTGCATCTGGTTAGTCAGCTGCTCCAGAGTAGGCAGCCAGCAAAAGAGCTTTGGGGCCCTCTCTGGGCACTGTGCCTCCTAAGATTTGAGCATAGGCCAATCCTATTGCCACTAATTCTTAAAAGGTATTTTCAGATCCCCAAGAAGTAAAATAAACATAAATACAAAATGCCTTCCTTTTAATTTTCCAAGGAAGCTGTAAATGAAGTGTTCCACATTTTACTCTAACATTCATTAGAAAATGAAATATTTTAACAACTCTATATACGAAACCACTAAACTGGATTTCAAGTGTCAGCCTTAGAAGAATCAACTAATTCCTTGGTAGAGGAAATTTAAAAGGAAGCCACTGGTCTGTTTTGTTTGTTTTTTAAAGAGGGAAAAACAATGCTAGAAAGAAGAGTCCCAAAACCCAGGTGATTACAAAGTCTTCTTAAAGGAAATGGCTTGAATACACAATTTTATGATTGTTGCCATACCTACAAGTGGTCCTAACTACAAAATCCCAGCATTAATCCAATTTTATTACAAATTCCATGTTAAAGTTTGAAAACATGCTTCAGTCCCATAACTAACTTTCAAGTTAGAGTTCAAGAAAAATGTCTGAGATAAAAGGTATGTTCACTAAAAGTAAGAAATGGTAAATCAACCAGTCAGCTAATCAAGTTGGTAATACAGGAAATCACAAGAGGGAAAAAGTATACCTATGTACTGTAAGTATTTTAACTTGAAACACTCAAATGTGCTTACCAATCTTTTGCTGTGAGACAAAGGCCATGATACGCATTCCTTACATAAACCACGTGCCAGCACTGACTCTACAATTTCTAGTTCATTTCTTTAAGCATAAAGGGAAAAAGTTGAAAACACCTGTAAAGTGGGGCACCTGGGTGGCTCAGTTGGTTAAGCATCCGACTTCAGTTGTGGGATCAAGCCCCACGCTGGGCTCTGTGCTGAGCATGGAGCCTGAGATATTCCCCCTTCCCACTATGCTCCTTTGTCCCACTTGTGGGCTCTCTTTCTAAAGAGATAAGATACGATATGATGAGATATGAGGAGATACGATACGATACGATAAATGTTTGTTATAAAATTTGATCTAATGCTTGAAAATCAATTTCTGTTTTTATCATGCCTTGGAACAAGGTTTATGGTGAACTCATAGGCACCTAAATACACAGTCATTTATATGACTGCTTTCATAATAGCAGAAATAGCTGAAAATCTGATCAAAATCCAAGGCATCAGGTATGCAAACAATCAAGAGGCAAGAAAACCTAATGGTACTCACCAAGGCTCTCCAGAACTCATGAGTAGTTAAGAGGCAGTAAAATGGGTATGAATTCATTATTACTGAACTCCAGAATGTATTTTACAATAATTAACTTCAAATACAGAGGGGTAAGGGGAGAGGAATCATCATTAAATTATAGTGAGAATGTTCAATTTAATAGATTTAAAAAGTGCCTAGAGCATTAAAATTCTTCTTAATGAGTTCAAAATAGACACTCCTTTGTGGTTCCAACTGCTTCCAAATATGTGGATTCTTTTACCAAGAGAAAACAAAAAGGTCATTTTTGACACCCAGATTTTATTTTTATCTTGAAATTTTAAAATGGTGGCATAAGTCTCTTGTTTTAAGCATATCACTCCAATTTAGGTCTTCCATGGAGCCCTAATGTATATTTGCCTTCTATGTACACATTTCGTTAGCATTACTATCTATCTCTCTGACATCCTCATTAACACAAAAGGGCAAAGAAAGGTTTTTATTCTTTTTTCTATTCTTTCTGTATGCAAAAAAAGATTAAATTTAAAGATTATTTTCACTGATGGTTCCAAAGACATAGCTTTCAATAATCAGTGCCCTAGAATGCAATAATATTTATAGCTTACTATAAAACCTGAAACTGGTTTTGACGCAAAATTTATTAAAGACAATTGAGACTGATTTATTTGAGCGAATCTTTCAACATTAAAATATGAGCAAGCTTCTGTTTGTAAGTTAACCAGGCAATTTACAAGTTTATGTCCCTATACACTAGCAACCATATCCTTCAAATATGATTACAAAATGAGGGCCACCCGGGTGACTCAATTGGTTAAGTGTCAGCTCAGGTCATGATCTCAAGGTTTGTGAGATTGACCCTGTGACAGGCTCTTTGTTGACAGCATGTGGAGCCTACCTGGCATTCTCTCTCCCTCTCTTTCTATCCCTCCCCACTTGTGTGCATGCACACTTGCATGTGCATTCTCTCTCTCAAAATAAATAAACATTAAAGAAAAAGATTACAAATGTAGGGGTGCCTGCGTGGCTCAGCTGGTTAGGCGTGCAACTTCAGCTCAGGTCATGATCTCATGGTCCATGAGTTTGAGCCCTGCATTGGGCTCTGTGCTGTCAGCTCAGAGCCTGGAGCCTGCTTCAGATTCTGTGTCTCCCTCTCTCTCTGGCCTTCCCCTGCTCATGCTGTCTCTCCCTCTGTCACTCAAAAATAAATAAACATTAAAAAAATTTTTTTAAAGATTATAAATGTATATAAAATAACTAGTACCTGGTGATATCAACAATTTTTTTCTCAAATGAGGTTTAAGTTTACACCTTTCCCTATCCATTAGTTTCTCTAGCAACATCATCTAAGAAGGCATCTATAATGAATTCAAGAGGAAAACAGTACTTTGAAAAAAATTATTAATGTAGGGGCACCTGGGTGGCTCAGTGGGTTAAGCATTGGACTCTTGATCTTGGCTCAGGTCATGATCTCACGATTTCATGTGTTCGAGCACCACACTGGGCTGAATGCTGACAACGTAGAGCCTGCCAGGGATTCTCTCTCCTCTCTCTCTGCCCCTCCCCTACTCGTGTGGGTCTCTCTCTTTCAAAATAAATAAACATTTAAAAAAAATCATTAATGTGAGTTTAGGTAAAATGCATTTTGCCTGCTAAAAGATCTGTCCTTTTATCAATTTTCTCCTCCTAATACAAGTCAAAGTAGTAAAATGTGCTTTAAATAACAATAACAAGGGAATAAAAAAAAGATAAAATTAGCCTTCCACGTTATATAATTTTCAGCAATCATTTTAAAACATAAGATCTCAATATAACTACTAGAAGTTAGTATAATCAAGGAAATAATATCTTTCCCCTTTTTTATGTAATAAAGTAGTTAACAAGTACTATGTGCCAATTTTTTCTTTTTAATCTTTTTTAATGTTTATTTATTTTAGAAAGGAAGAGATACACAGCATGAGCAGGGGAGAGGCAGAGAAAGGAGGCAGGGGAGAGGCAGGCTCCAGGTTCTGAGCTGTCAGCATACAATCCAACGTGGGGCTCGAACTCACAAGCCATGAGCTTATGACCTGAGCCAAAGTCGGACGCTTAACCAACTGGGCCACCCAGGCACTCCTGTGCCAATCTGTTCTAGTACTCTATTTATATTAACTCTTTCAACCATTACAGTAACCCTATAAAATTATTTAAATTATTCTCATTTTACATATCTAAAGAAACTTAGTCACTGATGGGTTAAAAATTCACTCAGTGTTACAGCTAGTAAGGAGAAGAGCCAGAGGGAACCCAGTATAAGACCCTACCCAAGTCCATGTTTTAACCGTTACATAATATCACCCATAATAGGGTTTAGCACATAGACTCACTCAATAAACACATCCCTTGGGCACTTAATTTTTCTTCTAGGAGTTGTTAAAATCAGTGAGTGAGGAATAAGGTACAAATGAGTCCTTTTCCTTTCCTTTGTCTACTTCTCTGCCTACAGAACTGGGTATTCCCCACACTATGCTCTCACAATATTTATACATATCTTTTACATAGCATCTTCCTATTTGTTTTCTAGTAAGTTTAAGCACAAGATTATAAACACTTTCAGAGAAGGAAGGACATTTTGACATTTGTGTTTTGAAATCCCATTCATTTCCTTATGAAGGACCTAGTTTTAAGAAGGCCCAAATACTGGACAGAAGAAAATAGGGGGTAGTGAAAAAACAAGTCATTCTCTAGAGTGATTTATAAAAAAGGGAGACCCACATCTTATTGAGCTTAAAATATTTTGCACATTTAGGGGTAACGTGGGTGGCTCAGCTGGTTAAACGTCTGACTCCTGGTTTCAGCTCAGGTTGTGATCTCACAATTCATGGGATCGAGCCCCACATAGGGCTCTCTGCTGACACAGCAGTGCCTGCTTGGAATTCTCTCTCTCCCTGTCTCTGCCCGTCCCCTGCTCTCTCTCTCAAAATAAATAAACTTTAAAAGTATATATTTGGCATACTTAAAGCTGTCCAAAATTTATGCAACAAAACTGGAATATATTCCAACAAAATTGGAAAAACATACTGTTTTTCATGAACATCCAGTAATATTAGCAACTGAATAAACTTCTATCTTATTGGATTCCCACAAAGGCCTTATGAGTTGGTATTGCTCTGCCCGTTTTACAAATTAAGGAAACAGACTCAAAAATGTTAACAAATTTGCCTAAGATCACATAGCTTGCAAGCCTTGCCATTTCCAGTTGGTAATGTCTAAATGACTTTAAAAAAGGAAGGAAGTGTACAAAAGAACCAAAGCCTACAGCTCCAAAGCTATTCATAGCAGAAGATACCCAGGAGTAGATTCCTGAATTGGAATTTGGTGAGTTACTGGAGCTTAACAGAAATGGCCCCTAAGAATATCCAACTGAGAGAGGAAGATCAAGGGCAGGATTAGGATCCAATTTCATTTTGATCTAAAGCAGAAGTTCTCCAAGTATAGTCTGTGAAATCTTTACAGGGGGGTTGGGTCCCAAGATTAAAGTTATTTTTATGGTGATACTAAGAAGTTATTTGCCTTTTTCACTTTTCTCTCAAGTATACAGGAGTTTTCCAAAAACTACACTGCACAGAATATTGCAATAGACTGAAATGCAAAAGTAGATGTGAGAATCCAGCTGTTTTCTATTAAACTAGGCATTAAATAGATTTACAAATATGTAAAACAATGCTAATATTCTTGCCATGTTTTTGAAGTTATTTTTCATTTAAAATATGTTCTGTGATATATTAATTTGTAATGTTTTTTAACTTTAAGTAAATTAATGTTAAAGAATATAAAGAAGTACAGAGACCAAAAAGGTTGAAAAGCTGTTGCTCTAGATCAAGGCTGGAAGATAGCAGCACAGTAGGAAGACCTTAGGCTCACCCTGCCCCACGAATACAACTATGTAACTATCAAATCATCCTGAATACCCCACAATTGACTTCAAGACTGGCAGAACAAATTCCACAACTAAACGTAGACGGGAGGCCAAAATGAAGAAGGTAAAAAGTGTGGAGACACTGTTTGGGAAAGAAACAGACCTTGGCCACTGAAGTGGGGAAGGAGCCACAGTTGCAGAGAAGGGTGAAAGACAGACTAGCACACAGGGGAGCACACAGGGAAAATGAATCCCCATAGCAACTGGCTTGAAAAGCGAGAAGGGCCAAATTTCATGAGTCTTTGCAACTAATAGGGTTAAAGCCTGGAATTTTAATGGTCAGAGGCTTTGCTGGGATAGAGCCCCAAGGACATTGTGCTGCTCTTGGAGAGGATGCATGCAAACAACCTGCAGGCATACAGCATGGAAAATACAATCTGAAGAACTCCTGGACACACAGTGGGGAATTTACTTGCTCCCCTCTGAGGGTGTCCCAGAGAGGCAGCCTTCACAGAGAGACCCCTCCTGGAACAAAGGAACTGACCGGCTGGATTTCCCTCCCCTGCACCTCAGCATAAATACAGGGCCACCTGAGGGTACCAGTGCAAGGCCACCACTGGCTACCTAACTTGCTTACACCAAGCGCCACCCTCTGGTGCTCAGGTGGAACTGTCCTTCGGAGTCTCACTTGCCTCAGTCCCAGCAAGGTGGGCCCCCTCCCTGACAAGACCAGTCCCAACTCCTGCCCCTACCATGTCTCTCAACCCAGGACTTTGGTGGGGTCTCAGTTCTAGCAGCAGTGGCATCAGGTCTCGATTCACAAGGAGACCATAGCATGCCTAGTTAAAACTCGCCACGTTGAGGCCAGGAACAAAAACATTGCCCATAGCAGGCAAGTAAAGTTTCTGCAAACAAGTGGCCTGAAGAATAGAGCAGCCAGAACACAACAGCAGGGTGCACACAACACATACTGGAGGCACTCCCAGATGTTCCAGGCCCTGGAGAACCGGGAACACTACATGGCAGGGCATTACAAAACTTCTTTTTCATAAGGCCTCTAACCTTAAGAATAGGATAACGAAGCTGACTTTCCTAACAAACAGAAACAGGGCACAAAGATTTAAACAAAATGAGAAGACAGAGAAACTGATCCCAAATGGATGAACAGGAAAAAGCCATGGCCAGAGATCCAGGCAAAACAAATATAAGTAACATAGCTGATACAGAATTTAAAGCAATGATCATAAGGATACTCGCTGGACTTGAGAAAAGAGTGCAAGACATGAGTGAGACCCTTAACAGAGAGAGAAGTAATAACATAGTAGAGATAAAGGGCTCAATAAACAAAATGAGAAACAAGCTTGATGGGATGAACAGCAGGCTGGAAGAAGCAAGAGGAATTAATGACCTAAAAGACAAAATAATGGAAAATAATCAAGCTGAACAAAAGAGAGAAAAAAAGAATTATACAAAATGAGGGTAGACTTATGGAAAATAGTGACTTCATCAAACATAGTAACATCCATACTATAGTATCCGAGGAGAAAGGAGAAAAGAGAAAAGGGGGGAGGGGGACAGAAAATTTATTTGAAGAAATAATAACTGAAAACTTCCCTAATCTGGGGAAGGAAACAGATAATTCAGATACAGGAAGCACAGAGAATTTCCATGAAAATCAAGAAAACTAGATCCACACCAAGACATATTGTAGTTAAACTGGCAAAATATAGTGATAAAAAAATTTTTTTTAGCAGAAAGACAAAAGAAGTTAGTTAACTTAGAAGGGAAAACCCACAAGGTTCGCAGGGGATTTTTCAGTAGAAATTTTCCAAACCAGAAGGGAGTATCCTGATATATTCAAAGTGCTGAATGGTAAAAATCTGCAGGCAAGAATACTCTATCCAGCAAGGCTACCATTCAGAACAGGAGAGATAAAGAGCTTTCCAGACAAACAAAAACTAAAGGAGTTCATGACCACTAAACCAGTTTAGCAAGAAATAATAAAAGGGACTCTGGGTGGAAAGGAGAGATGAAAAATGATAGTATAAAAGTGAGAAACACAAAGGCAGTAAAAATTAATATTTCTGTAGAAAAATTAGTCAAGGGCTCACAAAATAAAATGATGTAAAATATAACATCATATACCTTAAACATTGAGAGAAGAGGAGTAAAAAATGGGTTCAGACCTAAGTAACATCAACTTAATACAGACGGCCATATGCAGAAGAGGTTATACACAAACCTGATAGAAACCATATATCAAAAACCACTAATAAATACCCGTAAAGAGAAACAAATCCATATATATCACTAAAGAAAATCAGCAAACAATGAAAGAGAAAAACAAGAATCACAGAAAATCTTCAGAAAAAAACACAAAACAATAAAATGACAATACCTATCTATCAAAAATTACTTTTAAATGGACTAAATGTTCCAATCAAAAAGCACAGAGTGACAGAATGGATAAAAAAAATAAAACTCATCTAAGGGCGCCTGGGTGGCTCAGTCGGTTAAGCCTCCGACTTCAGCTCAAATCGCGATATCATGGTTCACGGGTTCAAACCCCACATCGGGCTCTGTGCTGACAGCTTAAAGCCTGGAGCCTGCTTTGGATTCTGTGTTTCCTTCTCTCCCCTCCCCTATTTGAGTGCGCACACGCTCTCTCTCTCTCTCTCTCTCTCTCAAAAATAATCATCTCAAAAATAAACATTAAAAAGTAAAAATAAAAAAACAAGATATCTATATGAGACTCATTTTAGACCTAAAGACGCCAGCAGATCGTGAGGGGATGAAGAAACATCTATCAAGCAAATGGATGTCAAAAGAAAGCTGGAGCAGCAATACTTCTATCTGACAAATCAGACTTTAAAACAAAGACTGTAACAAGAAACAAAGAAGGACATTATATGATAATAAAGGAGACAATCCAACAAGAAGATATAACAATTGTAAATACTTATGCACCCAACATAGAGGCACCCAAATACATAAAACAGTTAATAACAAACATAAAGTAATTAATTCACAATGATAAAGTAATAGTAAGGGGCTTTAACAGCTCACTTAAATCAATAGACAGATTCTCTAAACAGAAAATCAACAAGGAAACAATGGCTTTGAATGATACACTAGACCAAGTGGATTTAACAGATATATTCAGAAAATTCCATCCTAAAACAGAATACACATTCATTTCAAGTGCACATAAAACGTAATCTAGAATCAATCAAACGTTAACCCGCAAAACAAGTCTCAACAAATTCAAGAAGATGGAAGTTATACCAAGCATCTTTCCTGACCACACTATGAAACTAGAATCAACAATAAGAATCTGGAGGGATTCCTGGAGGGGAATCTGGAGGGACGCCTGGGTGGCTCAGTCGGTTAAGCGTCTGACTTCAGCTCAGGTCATGATCTCGTGGTCTGTGAGTTCAAGCCCCGCATCGGGCTCTGTGCTGACCGCTCAGAGCCTGGAGCCTGTTTCAGATTCTGTGTCTCCCTCTCTCTCTGACCCTCCCCCGTTCATGGTCTGTCTCTGTCTCAAAAATAAATAAACGTTAAAAAAAAAAAATTTTTTTAAATCTGGAAAAAACACAAAACTGTAGAGATTAAAAAGCATGCTACTAAGCAATAAATGGGTCAACCAGAAAATAAAACAAGAAATTAAAAAGTACAAGGAAACAATGAATGAAAACACAGTGGTCCAAAACCTTTGTGATGCAGCAAAAACAGTTCTAAGAGAGAAACAGCAATACAGCTCTACCTCTAGAATCAAGAAATATCTCAAACAACCTAACTTACACCTAAAGGAACTAGAAAAAGAACAAAACCTAAAACCAGCAGAAGGAAATAAGAGAGATTAAAGTAGAAATAAATAACAGATGGCACAAAGACACTCAGATCAATGGAAAAGAATAGAGAACCCAGAAATAGACCCACAAACGTATGGCCAACTCATCTTTGACAAAGCAGGAAAGAATATCCAATGGAATAAAGACAGTCTCTTCAGCAAGTGGTGCTGGGAAAACTGGACAGCAACATGCAGAAAAACTGGACCACTTTCTTACCCCATACACAAAAATAAACCCAAAAGGGATGAAAGACCTACATGTAAGACAGGAAGCCATCAAAATCCTTGAGAAGAAAGGAGGCAAAAACCTCTTTGATCTTGGTCGCAGCAACTTCTTATTCAACACGTCTCCAGAGGCAAGGAAAACAAAAGCAAAACTGAACTACTGGGACCTCACCAAAATAAAAAGCTTCTGCACAGCAAAGGAAACAATCAGCAAAACTAAAAGGCAACCAACTGAATGGGAGAAGATATTTGCAAACGACATATCAGATAAAGGGTGAGTATCCAAAATCTATAAAGAACTTATCAAACTCAACACGCAAAAAACAAATAATCCAGTGAAGAAATGGACAAAAGACATAAATAGACAGACACTTCTCCAAAGAAGACATCCAGATAGCCAACTGACACAGGAAAAAATGCTCAACATCACTCATCATCAGGGAAATACAAATCAAAACCACAATGAGATACCAACTTACACCTGTCAGAATGGCTAACATCAACAACTCAGGCAACAACAGATGTTGGTGAGGATGTGGAGAAAAAGGATCTCTTTTGTGTTGCTGGTGAGAATGCAAATTGGTGCAGCCACTCTGGAAAACAGTATGGAGCTTCCTCAAAAAAATAAAAATAGAACTACTCTATGCCCCAGCAACTGCACTACGAGGTATTTATCCAAGGGATACAGGTATGCTGTTTCAAAGGGGCACATGCATCCCAATGTTTATAGCAGCACTATCAACAACAGCCAAAGTATGGAAACAACCCAAATGTCCATCAACTAATGAATGGATAAAGAAGATGTGGTATATATATACAATGCAGTATTACTCAGCAATCAAAAAGAATGAAATCTTGCCATTTACAACAACATGGATGGAACTAGAGGGTATTATGCTAAGTGAAATTAGTCAGAGAAAGACAAATATATGACTTCACTCATGAGGACTTTAAGACACAGAACAGATGAACACAATGAAAGGGAAGCAAAAATAATATAAAAATGGGGAGGGGGACAAAACATAAGAGACTCTTAAATATGGAGAACAGAGGGTTACTGGAGGGGTTGTGAGAGGGGGGATGGGCTAAATGGGTAAGGGACATTAAGGAATCTACTCCTGAAATCATGTTTCACTATATACTAACTTGGATGTAAATTAAAAAAATAAAAGAAAAAGAATTAAAAAAAAAAAAAGAAAAGAAAGAAAGAAATAACAGAAACTAAAACAAAAACAAAAACAAAAACAAACAGATTGATGAAACCAGGAGCTGGTTCTTTGACAAATATCAATATAATTGATAAGCCTCTAGACAGACTTATGAAGGAAAGAAGAGAAAAATCTCAAATATATAAATCAAAACTAAGAGAGAAGAAATAACAACCAACACCACAGAAATACAAACAATTATAAGGGAATATTATTTAAAAAATATAAAAAAATTTTTAAAAAACCCACAACTTCATGCCAGGACACCTGGGTGACTCAGTTGGTTAAGCATCTGACTTTTGATTTCAACTCAGGTCATGATCTCACAGTCCTGAAAAGAAGGTCCCCCCACCCCCCTGCTCTGCACGGGTGTGACCCTAATATTCTCTCCCTTTCCCTCTGTCCCTTCTATACTCCCTCATTCTCAAAAACAATTTAAGTAATAAAAATAAATTTAAAAAATTAAAAAAATTTTTTACAGGTGCCAAAAACTTGGACCACCTAGAGGACATGGATGAATTCCTAGAAACATCTAAACAACCAAAACTGAAACAGGAAGAAATACAAAATTTGAACAGACCAATTCCCAGCAAAGAAATTGAATCCATAATCAAAAAACTCCCAACAAACAAAAGTCCAGGAGCAAATGGCTTCACAGGCAAAACCTACCCAACATTTTTTTAATGTTTTATTATTTATTTTTGAGAGAGAGACAGAGAGAGAGAGAGAGAGAGAGACAGAGACAGAGACAGAGACAGAGAGACAAAGTACTAGTGTGGGAGGGGCAGAGAGAGAGGCAGACACAAAATGGGAAGCAGGCTCAAGGCTCTGAGCTGTCAGCACAGAGCCTGGTGCGAGGCTCGAAGCCAAGAACTGCAAGATCATGACCTGAGCCAAAGTCAGACACTGCACCAACTGAGCCTCCCAGGCACCCAATCCTACTAAACATTTAAAGAAGAGTTAATGCCTATTCTTCTCAAACTGTTCCAAAAACAGAAAAGGAAGGAAAAGTTCTAAATTAATTCCATGAGACCAGCATTACCTTCATACCAAAACCAGATAAAGACAACACTACAAAAGAAAACTACAGGCCAATATCCCTGATGAACACAGATGCAAAACTCCTCAACAAAATATTAGCAAACCAGATCCAACAATACATTATAAAAGTCATTCACCATGATCAAGTGGGATTTATTCCTGGGTTGTAGAGGTGGTTCAATCTTCACAAATCAATCAACCTGATACATCACATCAGTAAGAGAAAGGAGGGGTGCCTGGCTGACTCGGGTGGTGGAGCGTGCTACTTTTGATCTCAGAGTTGTAAGTTCAAGCCCCATGCTGGGTGTACAGATTACTAAAAATCAAATCTCCAAAAAATATATAAATAAAAGAAAGGCTACCAACCATATGATCATTTCAAAAGATGCAGAAAAGGCATCTGACAAAGTACAACATCCATTCATGATAAAAACCATCAACAAAGTGGTTTTAGAGGGAACATACCTCAACATTATAAAGGCCATATATGAAAAACACACAGCTAATATCATCCATCTTACATGAAGAAAAAAACGACAATAACAACAACAACAACAGAGCTGTTCCTCTACAGTCAGAAATAAGACAGGGATGCCCACTCTCACCACTTTCACTCAACCCAGTACTGGAAGTCCTAGCCATAGCAATCAGACAACAAAAAGAAATAAAAGGCATCCAAATTGGTAAAGAAGTAAAACTTTCACTCTTTGCAGATGACATGATACCATATATAGAAAACCCTAAAGACTCCACTGAAAAACTGCAAGAACTGATGAACAAATTCAGTAAAGCTGCAGGATACAAAACCAATATACAGACACCAGTTGCATTTCTATACATTAATAATGAAGCAGCAGAAAGAGAAATTAAGAAAACAGTCCCATTTACTACTGCACCAAAAATACTAAGATACCTAGGTATAAACCTAACCAAAAAGGTGAAAGACCTGCACTCTCAGAAGCATAAAACATTGATGAAAGAAACCGAAGATGACACAAAAAAAATGACAAGATAGTCCATGACTAGAAGAACAAATACTGTTAAAATGTCTACACTCCTCAAAGCACTCTACAGAGTTAATGCAATTCCTATCAAAATACCAACAGCATTTTTCACAGAACTAGAACAAACA
Organism: Prionailurus bengalensis; assembly: GCF_016509475.1. NCBI lineage: Eukaryota > Metazoa > Chordata > Mammalia > Carnivora > Felidae > Prionailurus > Prionailurus bengalensis. The sequence goes on from NC_057358.1 coordinate 117,458,372, forward strand.
ATCCTAAAATTTGTATGGAACCACAAAAGACCCTGAATAGGCAAAGCCATCTTTACAAAGAAAAGCAAAGCTGTAGGTGTAACAAATTCCAGACTTCAAGTCATGTTACAAATCTACAGGAATCAAAACAATATGGTACTGGCACAAAAACAGACACATAGATCAATAAAATAGAATAGAAAACTCAAGAAATGAACCCATGATTATACGGTCATTTAATCTTCGACAAAACAGAAAAGAACATCCAATGGGGAAAAAGACAGTCTCTTCAAGTGGTGTTGGGAAAACTGGATAGCAACATGCAAAAGAATGAAATTGGACCACTTCGTTGTACCATACACAAAAATAAATTCAAAATGGATTAAAGACCTAGATATGAGACCTGAAACCATTAAAATCCTACAAGAGAATATAGGCAGTAACTTCTCTGACATAGGCCAAAACAGTATTTTTCTAGACATGTCTTCTGAGACAAGGGAAATAAAAGCAAAGATAAACTATTGGGATTATATCAAAATAAAAAGCTTCTGCAGAGCAAAGGAAACAATCAGCAAAACTGAAACGCAACCTATGGAATGGGAGAAGATATTTGCAAATGACATATCTCATAAAAAGTTATATGAAGAACTGAGAAAACTGAACACCCAAAATCTAAATAATCCAATTAATGGACTGAAGAAATGAACAGACATTCCAAAGAAGATATACAGATGGCCAACAAACACATAAAAAGATGTTCATCATCACCTATCACCAAGGTAATACAAATCAAAACTACAATGAGATATCACCTCACAGCTACCAGTATGGCTAAAATCAACAACACAAGGAGTAACTGGTGTTGGTGAGGATGTGGAGAAAAAGGAACCCTCTTGCCTTGTTGATAGGAATGTAAATTGGTACAGCTATTGTGGTAAAGAGTATGGAGGTTCCTCAAAAAGTCAGAATACAAAAATACTCATTCAAAGGGATACATGTACCCCTAAGTTTGCAGCATTACTTACAATAGCCAAATTATGGAAGCGGCTCAAGCATCCATCAATAAATAGATGAATGGATAAAGTGGAGTGAGTGTGTGTGTGTGTGTGTGTGTGTATGTATAATGCAATATTATTCAGCCATTAAGAATGAAATCTTGCTATTTGCCACAACATGGATGGAGCTAGAGTATAAGCTAAATGAAGTAAGTTCAGTCAGAGAAAGAAAATAACATGATTTCACTCATGTGTGGAATTTAAGAAACAAAACAAATGAGGGCGCCTGGCTCAGTGGATTAAGCCTCCAACTTCAGCTCATGATCTCACGGCTCATGGGTTTGAGCCCCTTCAGATTCTGTGTCTCTCCCTCTCTCTGACACTCTGTCTCACTCTCTCAAAAACAAATATTAAAAAAAATTTTTTTTTTAAAAACAAATGAGCAAAGGCGAAAAAAGAAGGAGATAAATCAAGAAACAAACTCTAAATTATAGAGAACAGGGAGGCTTGGGTAGTTCAGTCGGTTAAGGGTCGGTCTGACTCTTGATTTCGCTCAGGTCAAGATCCCAGGGTCATGGGGTCAATTCCCGCATTCTGCTCCATACTGAACATGAGAGTCTGCTTGTGATTCTGTCCTCCCTCTTCCTCTGCCCCTTTCCCCGGCTCACGTGCTCTAAAACTACAATACAATACAATACAATACAATACATACATAAATAAATTATAGAGAACAAACTAAACTGATGGTTATCAGAGGTGGGGGCGGGAATGGGCTAAAATAAGTGATGGGGAATAAGGAGTGCACTTGTGCTGATGAGCACCAGGTGATAGGTGGAATTGCTGAATCAGTATATTGCACACTTGACACTAACATAACAGTGCCTGTTAACCAACCGGAATTAAAATAAAACCTTAAAAAGCCAAAAACATAAAAAATAAATAAAAAACACTTGGATCAAAAGAGAAAAAAGAAAAAGCTGCTGCTCTAAGGTTGTTCTCAACCTATGCCCAAATATAAAATCTGGTCTTCTAAATGGATTTATTCACCAAAATTAACTGGGCTATGTAAATGTAAAGTTCCTGGGTTTCACCATATTATAAACTGCTTAAGGACAGAAATATTTTTTCAAACCTTTGTGTCCCTTCCTACCCCAATCATATCACTCATATCCCTCCAAAATTTGTTATGTCAAGCCACATTACTCCTCACTTGATCTTTCTAAATTAACACTATACTTCATCTCTCAGTAACATAAAGGATTCTACAGTACCATATCACCTCAAAATGAACTAACTGCACAAGAAACTGAAAAGATCAGACTTTTTACTTGGTGACACATGATGACACCACTCAAGATATCCTGTGATGCTCAGCTCATCATTCACTCTTTTAAATACCTCCTAACTCTAACAGTAAGAAATTTAAAAAGCATTTTAGGGACCTCATTTTAATAGAAAGAAGTAAAAATATTTAGATATTTAAAAGGTCATATTCTTAAAGAATGAAACTTTAATTCCCTTCAAAAATAACAATTTAATTCTAACCATATGACACATTTTCAATTACCACCAAATAAAGAATTATGTGTTTTCAAAGCACAAATCTCGAGGGGCATCTGGGTGGCTCAGTCAGTTAAGCGTTGTACTTTAGCTCAGGTCATAGTCTCATGGCCCATGGGTTCGAGCCCCACGTCGGGTTCTGTGCTGACAGCTCAGAGCCTGGAGTCTGCTTCAGATTCTGTGTCTCCCTCTCTGTCTGCCCCTTCCCCACTCACACTCTCTGTCTCAAAAATGAATACATGTTAAAAAAAAATTAAAAAACAAAGCACAAATCTCACAAAATCTCCCATTTTCTAAATATTCTTGTAGGTTTCATTGAGAATGTTCTTAGCCATGCCTGGCACAGGTAAATACGAATTTGCTCTCTATGTTTAAAAGAAAAAAACACGTAGGCAACTTTCTAACTTTTCTCACCAAAACGTATCTGAACTGAATGTGTTATCATTCTATCATTGATGACACAATAACAGTTTATCACATTTTTTTAAAAACTATCACTTCATTAAAGCTTTCTCGATAGTGACCAACTTTCCTCGGAAACAGTGGAAGACATGGCAAGATATTAAAAATGCCAGCACTCTTCAACCTTCTGATAGTTTTTGTTTCTATGAAGTGCTATATTAGATTAAGACAACATGAAGAAAAAAAGCGGGCAAAATGTGCATACCCATTAATCATAACAGACTTTTAAAAAAAATCCCAAAGAAAGACTTCCTGTGAGGACAGAGAAAAATATTCTAAAACACTAAAGTCTGAATTAACCAGAATTCTGTCAAATAGGGCATTATTCTTCAACCTGAATAGCTTCCTTAAGAGGGATTAAATGGATTATAGCTATTCAAAGATTCCAGTTAATCAAAGATTAAGTGCATGGGCCTAGATTCTCTCTTCTTTGCTTCACTACTGCTTGATACATGCTCAGTCTTGTTCCTCAAAAACTGAAAGCTACCATATTCCTACATTTAATTAAAATCTGATGAAATGTTAATTACCTACAACTGTGGCACTGGTTGATCAAGGGTTTATAGCATATAGGAAGTCCATGGGGTTCAACAAAAATTGAGAATAAGCCTAACACAGGTTCAAATCGTGATGTCTTCATATAGATATTGGGGAGTGTGAAAAATACGACACGGAGAAATCCAACCTCAGTTTTTCCTCTTTGGAGAAGGAAATAAAAAACTACCTCAGAAAGATGTGAGATATAGATTAGAATGTATGGATTGTGCCTAGCACACTGTAGGTATTCAACAAATGTTATTTCTTCCCCTGTACACTCCCAAAGTATTAACACTAAATAGATGTACTGTATATAAAATTGCAGGCTACACACGACTGACCTGTCCTCAATTACAGTCAAAATGAGAGATTAAATAACTTTTACAGGGTAATGTGGGAGCAAGTCAGTAAAATTATTTTTTTTAATGTTTATTTATTTTTGAGAGAGAGGGAGAGAGAGAAAGCACACCCAGGGGAAGGGCAGAAAGAGAGGAAGAGAGAGAATCCCAAGCAGGTTGCATGCTATCGGCACAGAGCCCGACACGAGGCTCAAACTCAGAAGGCTGTGAGATCATGACATGAGCTAAAATCAAGAGTCAGATGCTTAACCAACTGAGCCACCCAGGTGCTCCCCCAGTACAATTATTTCTAAGAAAATATTCTTAATTTCACATAACTACCCTGCAAACAGAATTCCCCATTAGGCAATTCTTAGGTGAAGAATGTCATGATAGACTAAACAGCTCTGGGAAGAGCACAGAACTGTTCAGTGAAAATTCATCACTGAGGTCAATAGGTCTTTCTCTACCTAAACCTATAAGGCCTTCGTGTTCTGACCCCACCACTTTTCAGCCACATCTCCAGAGATCACATTACAATATCCTGGTTTTTTTTCCAACCTCTCTGGCCACTCTTTTGCAAGTTTAGACTCTCTCTCTCTCTCTCTCTCTCTCTCTCTCTCTCTCTCTCTCTCTCCCTCTCTCCCACATATAGCTATTAAGCATTAGAAGTTCTGAAGCCCAAGTATTTTTCTTCTCACTCTATGCTTCCTCAGGCAAACTCATCTAGGCATTTGGATTTAATTTAAACAATAACTCCCAAATTTCTATTACTGATCCTTTTAGATCTCTTTTCTCAGCTACAGACTCCTATATCCAACTGCCTATTCAGGTGTCTCAGACACCTTAATTATCAAAGTAAGGCCTCATTCTTCAGGGGAAATCATTCAATGTCAAACACCTCACCGAAAGAATGTATTGTCTTAGTAGCTGGTCCTAAGAATTACACTTTTTATAATTGTATTTTCAAGTTTATTGTGGTTCTGAATGGGTAGTGAGAACTAAAACCATCTACACCCAGAGTTTAGTCTACATTAACATCACTGTTCAGCTGTCTTTGACAACATGACTCTACTATTCCAGGAAACTCTTGTCCAGGCAGATAAGAGTTGCAAATAACTTCATTGTTCATTTCAGGAACTTCCCAAAAACCCCATATAAACCAAGAGCAGACTATTCAACTTTTTAATAAATAGCAGCAAATGACTGTTCACTTTCCAGGACACTTTAAAAATCTCACCTCAAAACCCTTGCTTTGCTGTGTCTATCAATCCTAAGCTATTATATCATGATCCTTACTAATTCTAATCAAGTTCCTAAATATGTCTTAAAGATACCAACAAATCCTCAAAAAACATACCAACTTTGCTCTCTCTTCCTACTTCACTATTCTTTTCATATGCCCTCCCCTTCCCCTAGCAGATCCTAACAACTCTGTAAAGGTGGTTCTCTCCTTCATGCAATAAAGTCATGAGGTAGTTTTTTGGTAGTATTTTCTAAGAGCCAACATTCCACAGCATCACCAGATAGTTTCCCAAATACCTATTAAAATTCAGTTCAGCAATACTAGTTTCATCACAAGTAAAATGAGGTAAATATGAATACCTTTATAAAAAGGTATAAGAGGGGCGCCTGGGTGGCTCAGTTGGTTGGGCGGCCGACTTCGGCTCAGGTCACGATCTCGCGGTCCGTGAGTTCGAGCCCCGCGTCGGGCTCTGTGCTGACAGCTCGGAGCCTGGAGCCTGTTTCAGATTCTGTGTCTCCCTCTCTCTGACCCTCCCCTGTTCATGCTCTGTCTCTCTCTGTCTCAAAAATAAATAAACGTTAAAAAAAATTTTTTTTAATAAATAAATAAATAAATAAATAAATAGGTATAAGAAATCATCCTACACTAGGCAACATCAGTTGACACCATTGGTTCCATTTTCTTAACGAGTTAAAACAGATATTTGGCCTACAAATAAAACTTTACATAATACCAAATAGATTACCAGTATCATTGCAGCCATAAAACCAGTGAGGAGTTCTGAAGACAATGGGAGGTAAATAAATCACAGACAGGTTTGAAAACTGAAGCAGGAATCTTAGGAGAAACAGGATGGGGAAAAAACTAAATTAGAATAATCCACAACACTAAGAATTAGTTCAAGGAAAGAAATACTGCTAAATTTACTATAATTTAACAGTGAAAAGTAACTTTAAGGGAATTTTCATTACTGTAAAATTATTTTTAAACCATGATTTGGAATTAAGACACAATGAAATGCTTAATATATTTTCCAGAAAGTTGAGGCTTTTTATCCACCAAGAATAAATGTGTAAGCATTTATTTTACTATAAATCATTTAAAGCACTTATAAGGCCACAAGGATGCTTACACAGGAGTAATTTGAAAGAAAAGGTTAAGCATTTAAAATGCCTCGATGCTGAGGAGGAAATGAAGTATTCAAATTTTAAGATCTAAATGTAAAAATGGAAACCACAAGTACTGGAAAAAAAGATGGATGAATTCCTTCATAAACCTGGGAGTGGTGAAGACTTTTCGAACTATGTTTCAAAGTTCAGAAACAAAAGAAAAAATAGTAGCACATAAAATAGTAGCATATAAAAAAGGAAAATTTTTGCATAAGAAACATAAAGAATGAAAAAATATATTTTTTGCAACCTGTATTACAAATAAAGGGCTAAACTCCCTACAGAGAATTCCTGAAACCAAGAAGTAAAAGACAAAAACCTAACAGAAAAATAAACAATGCTAGAGTTCACAGAAGGGAGAAAAAAGTAAAACGTCCATTATAAATACAAAAGAAAAAAAAAATTCAGTTCATTCATAATGAGAGAAATACAACAGTCTGAGTTACACCAGTTTTCATCTATTGAAAGAGCAAAATTCCAAAAATGTGATACACATTCAGTTGGTGAGGCTATGGGAAAATAAGCCTCTCAAACATTTCGGTACATAATGGCCAATAGGACTGCAACAGAATTACAGCAGTTTCTTTTTAAAAAATATTTTATGATAGTTTTAGATTCATAGGAAAATTGCAAAGATAGTACACATAGTTGTCCTATACCAGACACCTAGACTCTGCTATGAAGATCTTATATTACTATGGTATATCTGTCACAAATAGAACCAAAACTGATGCATTACAGACTAAAGTCCACTCTATTTAGATTTCACTAGTTCTTACCGAATGTCCTTTTTCTGTTACAGGATCCCAAGCACTATACCACATTATTATACTGTCATGTCTTCTTACGCTCTTCTTGGCTGGGACAGTTTCTGACTTCCCCTGTTTCAGATGACCTTGACAGCTTTAAGGAATATCGCTATAATAAAATACCTTAGACTAGGTAGCTTAGACACAACAGAAATTTATTTCTCACAGTTCTGGGGGCTGGGAAGTCCAAGATCAAGGCCCCTGCAGATTTGGTGTCTGGTAAGAGCCCACTTCATAGTTCATAGATTGCCATCTATTCACTAAGTCCTCACATGGCACAAGAGGGGAAGTAGCTCTCTGGTGTTTCTTAAAAAGGTATTAATTCCATGACCTACTGATATAAGCACCTCTCAAAGGCCCCACCTCCAAATACCATCAGGTTTCAACATATAAATTACAGGGGGCAGGGGAGATACACTTGGTTTATAGTATTAATACAATATATTTATAGTATTAAACCTTGGTCACACAGCTGAGGCAGCGTTTGTCAGGTTTTTCCCCTGCTAAGTTACCCTTTTCTCTATTTTTCCACTCATTTAGAGGAGAGTTTTATTATACCTCTTTGAAGGCTGAGTATCTACATAAATTATTTGGAATTCCTCTGCACAGGAGTTTTGTCTATTCTCCCCCATTTATTTATTTCAGTATGGATTCATGGATAGTTTATAATTAAATTATAATCCAATTTTTAAAATTCTATTTTATTTTCTCAAATTGTTCTATTATTAATCATTGGGAGCTCCCTGAGTCAGCTCCTATGCCCCTTTTACATACCTCATTCATTGTTTTTGTTGGGGGTACTTCTTAACTTTTCAGTATTATTGTATTTATTTCCTGTCCCAGTCCTGGAATCAGCCATTTCTCCAGAGCTCTGGTTCCTTTCATGGGAGAATAGTATTAGAAACCAAGATCTGGGCACTAACTGCTCACTGCTACTGGGGTGTCATTTTTTTCTAGGCCTTCTCAACTGACAGAGCAAAGAAACCTGTGTACAGAGGTATTTACCACTTGACTGACCCTTGTTCTTAAAATCTAAATCATGCATTTGCTTATGCAAGTTCAAAATGTTGTATGTATGCTATTCATTTGGTATTGTAATAGCAAAAGATAAGAAACAACCCAAGTGTCCACAAAGGACTCGGTGACTTAGCTGAATTTTACTTCTGTGGGTTTATGACAGTTATTAAAAATAAAGGAAGATCTTTAACTAGACATGGAAAAATCTTCAAAATAAAATATATATGTATTTGTTTGTATTTGCAAAAAATACACTGGAAAGATAAACACAAAAGGAAATGTCTACCTATAAAAGGTGTGGGAAGAAAAACTAGCAGGAGAAAGCAAAGGGTGAAACAAGACTTCTCTATATATCTCTCTACATAGTTTTAAGTTCTTAATTATATCACCTATTCAAAAAAATTAAGTTTAATTTTTTTTGTTAATGTTAAATGCCTACAAAAGTGGAAGGATTTGAAGAATTCAAAGTAAGAAAGGAATGGGGCAGGGAGATAATCATTTGTGAAGAGTAAATACTTTAAGAAAAGTTACCTCCTCCTTAGGAACAAGATCAAAAATGTATCAAAAATTCTTTGTAACTATTAGAAGTACAGTTGACCCTTGAACAGCACAGGGGTTAGGGGCACTGACCCCTGTGTAGTCCAAAACCTGCATTTAACTTCTGATTCCCCAAAAACTTAACTATTAATAGGCTGCTGTTGACTGGAAGCCTTACCAATAACATAAAGAGTCAATTAACACATATTTTCTATGTCATATATGTATTATATGCTATATTCTCACAAAGGAGAATAAAAAGTGTTACTGAGAAAATCCTAAGAGAAAATACTTTTATAGTACTGTACTTTTTGTTCCCAAAATAAATCCATGTATAAGTGGACCAGTGCAGTCAAACCTGTGTTGCTCAAGGATTAACTGTAAAGTCAAACTTAGTTGACTTTAAAGTGCTGAAACCCAGTAGCTGCTAAAATCAGCCTATTCTCAGTACCTGCATATAACTTAACTGAGTTACTATTAAATGGATAGTGTTACATGGTTACCTGTATTATATTAACACAGAGGTAAAGTCTAAAGAACTAAATAATCATTTGTAGAGGTATAATTAGTATTTGTATCCTTCATTGGCATGCTGATATTCACAGTTAAATAAAAGAATTTTTTCAATGTCATAAACTTACTATTTTTATCTATTTCCCCAATAAAATGATGAAACCAAATTTTAACATGTGGGATCACTTCCTCATTGGAAGATAAAAATGGAAGGTTTACAAATACACATTTCTAAATGCTCCTAAGAGATAATAAAATAATTTCATGTCTCTGAGGTGAACCAGACCAGAAAAAAGAAGGCACAAGTAGCTCTTTTTAGCATTCCTAAAGTAAGGAAGCAATCCTTTGAGGCTGCTTCTGAAAAAGTAGCTCATTTGTAGCAGTTCACAGAACTTTCCCAAAGACTTCAATGTAGAAAAGAGGACATTCTGCCTAAAAAATATTCAATAGGTCAATTCCATAGATGAATAAAATCCAAACTTCTTACTGGTATAGCTTCCACATGCAACCTCTATTTCTCTATTTCTACTACATGGAAATACTTAATAGGCTGGTGGAGAATAACAATTTTTTTTTTAATGTCAACCCTTCTTTCATAATTCCTTTTTACATAGTACCCTTTTATCCTAGTAAGTGCTAAAGCTAATCATCTCTAGCATTACTTCCTCCAAGAAATCTACCAAGTACCCTTGGCTGAATGTCATTCCCTCCTCTTCAGGACAAGTCCACCTTTGGTGACAGCATGAATAAATGAACAAAATCATAAATTACCTAATTTTTACAGAGATGCTCTTTACAAGATACAACCTGGACAATGAGGAAATGGAAGTCTACCCTGATTCCTGATCCAACTCTTACAGATGTGCTGACATATCTAGGACTGAAGTTTTAAGCTAGAGAGACGAGGTTGAAAAGAAAAAAAAATGGAGACACCTCTTTTACTTCTCTTTTGCCTACCATTTATAAAAGTAGATAAAAATACATACATAGTATCAAAATTATTTGAAGAAAAAACTGTCTTGCCATACCAGACATTAAGATACATTACAAAGCAGTGATAACTAAAATAAGCTGGAGCTAGAATAAGAACAGATGGATCACCAAAACAAATTATTTCAGATTAAGAGAAAAAAACGTTACATATAGCAATATGATTAAAAAAAAAGAAAGTATCACAGGGGCACCTGGGTAGTTCAGTAAGTTAAGCATCCAAATTTCAGTTTCTGCTCAGGGCATGATCTCGTGGCTCAAGCCCTGCATCGGGCTCTGAACTGACAGTGTGGAGACTGCTTGGGATTCTCTCTCTCCCTCTCTCTCTCTGCCCCTCCTCCACTTGTGCTATGTCTGTCTCTTCCTCTCAGAATAAATTAAAAAAAAAAAAAGTATCACAAAATAATGAAAAATGAAGCTGTCAGGATTCAGGGAATGGTAAACATTTCCTCCTGAGCAATCTGAGGGGAAAATAAGGAAAAAAACCCAGCAATCAAGGAAATCCAAACCCAAGCAATGACATCTTTCTATAAATTATCTAAAGCAAGTATTATTATTACTTTTTTTAGAGAGAGAGAGAGAATGAGCAGGGGACAGGGCAGAGGGAAAGAGAAAGTAACTCGCAAGCAGGCTCCAAGCCTAGCACAAAGCCTGACATGGGTGCTCAATCCCATGACCCTGGGATCATGACCTGAGCTGAAGTCAGGAGTCAGACACATAACCAACTGAGCCACCCAGGCGCCCCTGAAGCAAGAATTTTAAAGAGTAGTGTCAGTAAAAGTAGATGTGGCACATTACTAGTGGCGCTGCCACAACAAGCATTAATTGAAAAGGTTCACAGGGTTTGATCTGGGAATTCCATGTCTCTGTATCTAGCTACCCTAAGGAAATGTAAAATGGCGGGGAAAGGATGCTGTGGTCACGTGCTACAGCCTGTCCCAGCACAATTTAAAATGATGCAAAATGAAAAGTAGTAATTTATTAATTATCAACCGCTATGAAACAGTTAACTGTTGCTGTAACAATGAAAATGATTGCCATAAAAATTATTTGGTAACTTAAAAAACTTACATTATAAAAAGGATCTTAAACAAAAATATTAAACTCTGTATATGAAAAAACACAGAGAATATTTGAAGATGATAACCACTGCTACGGAATTTAGATTATGGTCTATTTTCTACATTGGTATGTTCTTATATTTAAAAAATAATTTTTAAAAACATAAAAATTGAGACTGTACAGATGCAAAACGGTAAGACACTCAAACTGTTAAAGTAATTAAGCAAGAAGGTGATTAGACTAAGGTGGCTCTAATGCCTTGGTACCCTAGGTAAGCAAACCAAAACCTAAGCCACAGTCACTATACAAGAATCTGAGAAAATGAAACTTAAGAACAACCAATCACAAACAGTCAACTAGGCTTTCCAAAGAAGGCAACTGCTTAAACTATCACCAATCAAATAATTCCCTTTGCTTCTAGGTCTTCCCTGTAAAAACTTCCCACTCTCCCAGTTCTAGTTGGTAGACAGGTAAAAACCTCTGGTTTGGTGTTCCCTAATTCAATCAATGTATGCTCATTAAACTTTGAAAAAAAAAATTAACATGCCTCAGTTTACCTTTTAGAAAACAAACTAAAAAAACAAAACAAAAAGATATTCACTAAAGGGATAAAAAATAAATACAATAATTGGAACATAAGACTTTTATAAAGTTAAGAAAATCCCCCAAAACATGATAAAACTAGGAAATCCAAAAAAGAATAAAAAGAGAGAAAAAATAAGATGCGATGATGGAAAGTTTCAATCACTTTGCCCTTACTTTAATTTCTGTATGAGTGATTGCTCCTCTTAACACTGTACTAAACCCTAGAACTGTGTTTCTAAAACCCAAGGATTGCCTGGAACATTTTAAAAACGAAGCTCAGAGATTTGAATTCAGTTGTTCTGGGACAGAGCTTAAGATTTTACATCACACACACACACACACATCACAGAGACATCTAGTTGGGTTTTGTTTGTTTTTTTTTAATCAACAAGAGTTCATGTGAAGGCCGCTGACCTAGAAGAACATAAGATAATAAAAACCTAAGATAATAGGGGTACTGGGTGGCTCAGATGGTTAAGCATCCAACTCTTGATTTTGGCTCAGGTCATGATCTCTTGGCTCAGTTTGTGAGTTCGAACCCTGTGTGTCAGGCTCTGCGCAGACAGCCCCAAGCCTGCTTGGGATTCTTTCTCTCTTCTCTCTCTGCACCTCCCCAACTCACACAGGTACTCTCTTTCTCTCAAAACAAACTTAAAAAACAAAAAAAAAAAGATAATAAATAAGAGTTTATGACAAAGAATAAAACGCAAAAACAATTTTCTTTTTTTGATGGATAAGTTATGACCTGTTATTCTATTTTGACTTTCAGAATATCTGAATCACACATAAAAGTCATTAACATGGACAGCAAATACTGTTAAGAGGTCAAACAAGCGGTACAGGATAGGTCTGAAGAAGGGAAACAGACAAAGGGCAAATGGTTACAAGAAAAATCTGGTTGGTCCTAAAGAAAAGATTAATCAATGTGCTTATTTACCAGGAAGATTATAACACTTTTATTCATAATGGGCATTAGATAAGAAACAATAATGAATATCCTACATTATTTGGTCCAATAGTCTATAGTATCCTCCTCGCCACAATATACCTAAAGGACGCAACATACGCGGATCAGTATCGCTAACTCACTAACAATGTTTCTCAAATTGGGTGGGAGTAGGGAAGCATATGCAAAAATCCTGGAGGTTATGTACAGTTTTAAAAGCCAGGGAGATTATTTTAATTCAATTGTCCTTGTGAATCACTTACTTAACCTGAAGGAATAGATCAGCAAAACAATTCTGGTACATTACCAACAATTCTTCCTATTAAAGAGGAATACAAAAAAAAAAAAAAATTGCCAGTTCTGAGTGCTAAATGCAAGGTACTTTGAAAAGTGCTGTACACATACCATTTCATTTAATTCCCAAACCCCATGAAATAGGTTCTGGCACTTCCCAATTTCATAGAAGAAACTGACCCTTAAGTGTTTAAGTAACTGGTTCAAGATCACATGATTATCAGTTACGACTGAAATAATTTCTTTATGGAAAACAAATGGACACATATAACCAATTCCAACTAAAGTTGGAATTCAGATTTTTTCCCAAAAAATTGTACTTAAAATTAAAAATGTGTCAGGGCACCTGGGTGGCTCAGTTGGTTAAACAACCAACTCTTGATTTCAGCTCAAGTTATGATGTCATGTTTGGGATTTTCTCCCTTTCTCTCTGGTCTCCCCAGCCCGTTCACTTTCTCTCTTTCTCTCTCTCTCTCAAAATAAATAAACTTTTTAAAAAATGTGTCAACCATTTTATAGCTTCTAAGGAAGAAACAGGATCAGAGGAGAATAGAAATAGAAATAACATTTGATGGGGGGGGGGGGCAAATGCTCACAAATTTATGGGGAGGGGCGCCTGGCTGGCCCAGTCGGTAGAGCATACAACTCTTGATCTCAGGGTCATGAGTTCAAGCTCCATATTAGAAATTAGGAGCTTAATTTTTTAAACAAAAATTTTTTAAAAATTATGGGCAAAAAAATCTACTGTAAAATACAGTGCTGACTCTACTGTTCCTGAAATGATAAAAAGGTCAGTAAATAAATCATGATATTGAAAATTTAACTGATACAAAAATTTTTAATGTTTTAAGACCATATAATAAGTTGAGAAATATGAAAAGGCACTGAATCTCACAAATTATGAAAATTCATTTTTAAATGTTACATTTCAAGATGTCATCAAGCCATACTCTCTGATTTCTAAAATGTACCTAATTCTTACAATATACCTACTATAACAGAGGTATAATTTAAACCTCAATTTAAAAATATATCAATAAAATGTCTTTAATTTTAAAATCAGACTCTAAAGCAGTTTTTATTTAATTACAATAATCCCAATAAAAACAAAATTCTTGGTCAACTGCATACATAAACTATCAGGGCAACAGGGATGACAATAAATGCACTGTTCTCTCCCTTTGAGTGCAATTCTATACTTCAGTAAATGCATTTAGCTCTAGTACTACATAGGTAAAGAGCTCAATTTCATTAAGCATGAAATTTTATCAGCTAAACCAAATTTCACTCTTGATATCGACCAAAGTTTTTAGATCTTTAGAAACAGATGCTTTATGTACATATAAATAATGTAATTTTATATTTCCAATTTGTCTAAGACAACAAGTTAGTACAGTTTACATGTAATTAAAAAGACCCAATAATGCCGTTATTGCCCCTCCAGGTTGGCCTACAAACTGCTTCCATATTGCTCACACACAAATACCACCTACATGTAACAACAATACTCAAAACTCTTGATGGCTTTTAATTTTTCTCCCGTATCAGAATTGACTCTTGACTCTTTCTAGGCCATGATTAATCTGACCATAATTTACCAATTCAGATCCTAATCCTATCACTTCATTCATTCAGTTAGGCAATACATAATTTGGAGGGAATACCAAAAAAGCATGGTCTATCTGGGGCAAAAGGCCAACCAGAATGGAGATTTATAAATAATTAATTACAAAACAACGTCTTAAGTACTATGGTAGACATAAATGTTATAGTACAATTACCACAACTCCACCAGAGGAGATGAAAGACGACAAAGTGACATTTGCCCTCAAAAATGAGAATTTCTCTCCAAGCATCACAGCACTGTAATACCAACACATCAGCTTCCTCATCTTTATTTCTTAGGATGGACCAGGAATGCTAGTATAGAACAGACATAGATACATGGATGGATGGGCAGAAGGAAGGAAGACATATACGTAAATGTAAAGAAGAATGAATACCTGTTAGATTTAAATGGCCAAAATTGGATGTAATAATACAGATGAGGTATTCCAAAACCCTTACATATTAAAGGAACAACAGGAAAAAAAAATCTGAAATATATTTAGGAAATAAAATTGATAAAGTTTGGTGTGAGAGACTGGACTAGGGAAAGGAGAGCTAACAGAAAAGCATAATCTGCCAAAGCTTTTGGCTCAAGCGACAAGGCTGATGGTGGTACATTACTGTGGTTGGGAATGGAGGCAGAGACTAAAAAAATGTTCAGCTCTGGTAAAGGAACACTAAGAGGCAACATCTGGGAGGTAACTAGAAGGAATTCAGGAAAAAAGGTCTGGATTAGAAGTAAAGGTGTGGAGATCATCAACATAGAGGTATTTAAGAACAAAGCACTGAATATAGAGGAGACTGCCCAGGGAACATGTAAAACATGAGATTAGGACCAAGAGCAGAACATTCCGGTCAACAGTGTTGCTGTTATTTCACATATTATAATAGTTCCTCATTAAATTATATTTTTATACCATATACAATGACTAACACAATGCCTAGGGCACAACAAATGCTTTAAAAGTACTTACTTATTATACCCCTGAATTGAAAAACAAAATGTATTGGGGCACCTGGGTGGCCTGGTCAATTAGGTGTCCAACTCATGATTTTGGTTCAGGTCATGCTCTCTCAGGTCTGGAGATAGAGCCCGCCTCAGGCTCTGCCCTGGGCTCCTGGGCGGGAAGCCTGCTTAAGATTCTCTTTCCCTTGCTTTGTCCCTCCCCTGCTTGAATGCACATGGGCACCTCTCCCTCTAGCTCCTTGCTCTCAAAAAAAAAAAAAAAAAAAGGAAATTAAAAGAGAAAGAAAATGTATTAAGTATAATAAAGCCATAAAGGATTTCTTAAAAATATTTCAATAAGACAAGCTCAAAGTGCTAAAGTCTCCTTAAGGAATCTAAAATTTATTTCAAAAATCAATAAAAAGCTTTCCACCAGAAATAGCAGTACAAACCAGTAATTAAAGCATTAAAATCTGGAATTATGGGAAAGGTTTATTTTAAAGATAATGCTTAAAAATATATATTAGCTAGTTTATTTTACATATTAGCTGATTTAAAGGATAATGCCTCTAAATTTGGAGTAAGAAGAGTTTCAATGTTGTTACCTAATGATTTTTCACAAATATTAATACCAATTTTTACCAAACTTTGTTTATATTATTTAATATTAACACACACTATTAACAAATGTTAACCATCAATTATAAGAATAGATGGACTAAATATATGACTGAGAAGACCAAAGTGAGTTAGTCACTAACCTAGAATATAGTTAAATTATTCTTGGGTCCTTTTCCCACTGTTTACAAATATGTATTTAAAATTTAGAGTATTCTTGAAAGTATTTACACTAATAAATGCATAAAAAGAAATAAAAATGCGCTTTTACAAGGTTGACAAGGGGAATATGCGGCTTAGTTGGTAGAGCATGCAACTTTTGATCTCAAGGTCATAAGTTCAAGTGCCATGATGAGTGTAGAGCTTACATTAAAAAAAAAAGGTTGACAAAACCTTTTCCAAATTAACTTTTATGACAACAAAAGAAAATCTGCTTTCATTGCTTTTCCACTTTAATGTAATACCCCTAGTCAATTCAATAACATTTTCTGTTCTTCAAATTGAACAACGGATAGGATATATATCAACAATAACATCATAAGGGCTGGCCTTCAATGTAAAAAGGTATTACCAAAAATGTACAATCTGCTCTGATATTTCCATTTTCAGTGGTATATAGACACATAGTAATAAAAACACAAAATCAAAATTTACACTTTACTTAACTAAATAAGCAATTCCAAAACCCAAACCAATAGGTAATTATTTGTGCACAGATATAGATATAAAATTTATCTACCTTAAAACAAAATTCTCACCCAATACTGAAGCAACCTACACAGCATGCATCTGAGCCACCTTCCCATTTATGACATATGCTAAAATAATGCAAACTAATTTTAACACATGTAAAATCAAAACAAGAAAATTTAGAAGCAAAAATGAGAGTAAATATACAGTATAATTATTTTTGCTTTTCAGCACCAATATTCATTTTACTTTGTGCCCCCCCCAAATAATTGATAAATCCATGATTAAAAATAAATCTACAAATATTTTCAGTATTTTTTAGCACCTTTAATTCATATTTAGCTATAAACATGTCCTCTTATACATTTTGTATAGTTCAATTGTTTTGTGTGTAGTAAGGCTAATTCAATGGAATTTAAGTCTAATTTTGATGAGTTTTTAAATTTATCACTTTTTAGTTCTCTCTATAGCAGACATTTAACACAGACTTTTTAACATCACATCCCCAAGGAGGCAGTGTAATATAGTGGTTTGAACACCAACACTGGAACCTCAGCTTCATCACAGAGGTAGGACCTTGGAGACCATCACTTAATCTAGGGCCTCTGTGTCCTTATTTGAAAACAGGCACAATACCTATATGATGAGCTTACTATGAGGATTAAACAAAGTAATACCTGGCATAGTACTAGCAAAAGAGGTAATTGAGTTTAATTTCTTTCACATATAGTTTACATCAAAAAATAATTTTATTTTGGGGTGGCTGGGTGGCTCAGTCAGTGGGCATCCGACTTCGGCTCAGGTCATGATCTCACGGTTGGTGAGTTCGAGCCCCGCGTTGGGCTCTGTGCCGACAGCTTGGAGCCTGGAGCCTGTTTCGGATTCTGTGTCTCCTTCTCTATCTGCCCCTCTCCCGCTTGTGCTCTGTCTCTCAAAAACAAATAAATGTAAAAATAATAATAATAATTTTATTTTTTTAAGCATTTTTTTAGCATTTACTTTTGAGAGAGAGAGAGAGAGAGAGAGAGAGGCTGGCAGAATGCAAGCAGGGGAGGCGAAGAGCAAGAGGGAGACAGAATCCAAAGCAGGCTCCAGGCTGTCAGCACAGAGCCCAATGCAGGGCTCAAACTGCAAGATCAGAACCTGAGCTGAAGTCAAGACCCTTAACCGACTAAGTCACCCAGGCACCCCCCCCAAAAAAATTTTTTAAGGAGACTTGGAGAGCAAGGTAATTTTCACTCATCCCAATATGCCACAGATTTGTAAATCTACCTCCTCACATACAGTATTCAGTATCATAGGTTACTATGGAACATAACATTATTTATAGTAGGCACCTTCCCATTAGATTTATTGTTAGGTATTTATTTAATTTCCAAGTTGGCCAACAGAGAGGGAAACAGGCTAGGAAAGGTAAGCTACACTCAGATATATTCAATACATTTTCCTGGCCCTTGGCAATTACTCTTTCCAGGTCAATATTTTGCAGATATGAAAGCAGTTGCCAACTAAAAAGGCTCAGAGTAAAATAATGACTAAGACTCCAGTAATGACAGTAAGAATTCTTGGCTTAATTCATAAATATTGTAAATAGAAATTAAAAAAAAAAAAAAAGGTCCTCTCCCCACCAGTTCAAAGAAATTGCCAACACTGTAGGCTGAATGCTAGTAACCTACACCAAATTTTCTATTTAGGTGATTTTTTAACCTCATAAATAGTATATAAAGCACAATTTTAAATGCCATAAACCTCCTGTTTATCTTCATCATCTAAAATGCAAAACGCCGGGGTTCCTGGGTGGCTCAGTGGGTTAAGCATCCAAATTTAGCTCAGGTCATGATTTTGTAGTTCATGGATTTGAGTCTTGCACTGGGCTCTGTGCTGATAGCTCAGAGCCTGGAGCCTGCTTCAGATTCTGTGTGTGCCTCTCTCTCTGCCTCTCTCTCACTGCACTCTGTCTCTTTCACTCTCTCTCAAAGATAAACATTAAAAAAAAAATAATAAATAAAACGCAATATGCCATGATCAGTTTATAAATTGCATTTTAAATAACTTTTCCATTTAAAAGTTTAAGCAAAAATTACACATTCAAAATTCAAAGAACCTCAAAACTATTCTTCCTTCCCATATATGAAAGGAGACAATTTTTAAAATAGATAAAATACTCTAATGAATATTTTTATTAACTGAATTTAACATATAATGTCCTTTTTCTACAACACAGCAATACATTTGTTAAGTAATTATCCTCCGTGGAAGTGTAAAAACTATAAAAAAGAATGCCATGACATGATGCTGCAATTTTTATAAAGATTAGAGAACAGTAATAAAGACTCAAAATGTAATGCCTTATAAATATGCAACACGATTAGACAATAACAAAGAAAATACCAGGGGGAAAATTTTGTGTTCACAGATAATGTTTTATAGTATTACGGGACATCATCTTCACTTCTTCAGTTGCCACTATAGTTTCTACCATTCACAGTAAAATGCCTCCAGTTGTTTGGTTAGTACTATTTCACCAATAAAGGAAAAGGAGGGAAGTACTGCTGAAAATAAGGGGAAAAACAAAAGCCTCAACAAAGTAAATTATTTTATGCCATCTCTTTCCACCCTAATCATAGGACAGAAGCAATATCTAAAAACGAAACATATCAACAAATATATACATTAAAATCTGTTTAGTCAACACGACTACAGAGAAAATAAAATTTAAATTTTCTATTTTTTGTAAAACCAATGACTTATTAGGACAAGATTACTGGTGTACAAAGCTACCACTGTATATTGGATCACTACCATACACTGAAATAACTCTTGCAATTTCATCTTTCCTTACTATGTATGTCTCTTTCTCCCTTCAGGTAATCAGAGCACATCTGGCAGGCTACACTATTTCAAATACCTAACACCTGAAAGTGACTTTATTGGGTCAGAGTTCAAGGATGAGCATAAACTCTTTTACAGGAGCTTCTTTCAGTAACAGGAAAATTAGGGTACTAACAAGGCTTTATACTTCATACACTTTTTTTCTGATTTTAAAAGGAATGTAAAAATTTGGAAAATACAGAGCTGTATTTTTTTTCATCCATAAATCACACCACCCAGAAATCTTCGTTAACTTTTTGGTAGATTTCCTTCAGAGAATTAAACTTCATAATCTAATTAAACACTAACCAACATGTAGAAAATAGCCACTGTATCTTTGATTTGGCCTTTTGATAAATATGCTACACAAAACACCAATCATTAATGATACGATCTTTAATTTCACAGAGATATTTGAAATGTGTTAAGTGGTGAGAGTGGGGTAGGGAGTACACAATTCAGAGGCGGGTCCCTAAAACGAAATCCTTTTCACAATTTTTATAGCGTCAACATTGTAATGGCAGCAAGATATGGCTGTTCCCAGAATAATATCAACAGTAACGTCCCTATACCAAAGTCTTTACTTTTAATTTCTTTCCATCATGCTTCAATGTCTATTTTTGCTGTAAAATATACATGTATACATGTACATATATGTGTGTGTATATATATATATACGCCAAAGGCTCAGCTATTTTCTTTGAAGTCCAGCATTCAAACTGTTAGTGTTCCTGGCCTATGAGACAGTCCACCAGATAAAAGGATGACACTTCTATATTCCAATATTCTCCCTAATAAAAAAAAGACTTTTCCTTAAATATTGCCAATTTTTTTTCCATTGTTAC
The DNA here is from genome assembly GCF_016509475.1 of Prionailurus bengalensis. Lineage (NCBI taxonomy): Eukaryota > Metazoa > Chordata > Mammalia > Carnivora > Felidae > Prionailurus > Prionailurus bengalensis. The sequence continues at coordinate 117,478,989 of NC_057358.1, forward strand.
AACCGTTGTTTTTGGAAGTATGCTGATATTAGAATTACAAAGATTGACATGACCTCATTAACAAACAAAACCAATAACACCACTGGCAGCAAATTTTTTTCTTAAAATTTGATTGAACCTTGCCTCTAGCTTCAACGGAGGCTTTCCTGGACTCCAGGCATTAAAGATCTTAAAATCCCATTCATTTTCTTCTGCCCAATGGTTAACAGAAGTCTAAGATACAGTAACTCAAATTTGTTACTTTGACCTTCTAACACTAGCGCCCTTTAAAAGAAATCCCTCAACAAGAATCAGCAAAGTTTGAAGAAAGAATTGTCTTTAAGTCAAGCATTTCCTGATAAGTGACAGAAGGTCTGGCTGCCAGGAATACACTTTGCTGACCCTAGTAAGAGCCGAGACTCAAAACAAAATTTGCCACTTTTGTTACCTAGAAAATTTATTTGGCTAAGAAGTGATAAACCATAACCAAGGCCGTGTCTTTAGTGGACGAATTAATATAAAAGAGGAGCGCCACGGGTTTCAGCTAAATGTTTTTGCCATTTTTGAAGAAAAGCTAATTGTTAGTGGCCATGTGACATTTTAAGATCCCAGAAAGGAAAGGGTGGGAGGAAGAGAGAGGAGTTCAAGGCAGTTCAGGGTCAGAACAAGCTCAGGCATCCTGTCATTAGCAAACGTTCCCCCAAGCTGAAGGCAAAATACTGCTTACCCGAAAAGGAGTGGGTGAAAAGTAGGGGGAGAATGAGGGGGAAACCACAAGGGAGTCAATGTGGCAGTGAGGTGGTGACGGGAAGCAGGGAATCTGGAGCTATCCAGCTGAGTTGGGGAGCAAAAGCATCGGGCACGAAAATGCTGAGAAAAGCAACTGCAACGGAGACGACAATACTTGGCAACTGCCCATATTCCCCTCCCCATCGGTTCTTTGGGTTTCCCACACTCCCTCCACCTCAGCTCTTGACCAACACTCAGGGGTGTGACCCGCCAGCGGGAGGCTGCGGTGATCTTTGTCTCGGCCGGCTCCCCACGCGAAGGCTCCTCCTCCTCCTCCTCCCCCGCGCTCGCCACCCGCTCACACCCCCGGCGTCTCCAAGGAGCTGGAAGCGCGGCGGCCACCGCCGCCTCCTCGCCCACCTCCCGCGGACTCGCGCCCTTCCTTTCCCCTCCGCCGCCCGCGCCTGCAGCTCCACCCCCGCCGAGGGGGATCTTTGTGTCTCCGGGGACTTTCAGCCTCTTTCCTCCTGGGCCTCCCCCGGAGACCAAACAGGCAGCAAGCACCAGAGGAGGCTGCGGCTGGAGGCGCCTCCCGCGAAGAAGCCCATCACATACCCACATCCCACCCCACCCCGGAAATGCCTGGGCGACCCGGGGTTCGCGCTGGACCAGAGGGGCGACAGGCACTCGCGAGCTCCCTACGCCGCGCCTCCCTCTCTCAACTTCCCGGCCGGGCCTGAGCCTCCAGCGCCCCCGAAGCCTCCCGCCCCGGCCCTCGGTCCCAAGCACCCTCCCGCCCCCCTCGGCTCGGGGTCCGCCCGGCAGGAGGAAAAGCCCCGCGAGGTCGCCCGCCACCAACTCACCAGCAAGTGCGGGGGCCGCGTCGCGAAGCGAGGCGCGGAGCGTGAGCTGCTCTGCCGACGCCCGCGGCGACCGGATGCAGGTCCGGGTCCCAGCGGCTGGCGGACCCGAGGCGCCTCCGAGGCGCAGGCCTCCGCCGCTGCCTTCCGGCTCTCGCCGAGGGTCCGGAGCCTCCGGGAGGGGCCGCGGGTTCCTCACGCGTTGCCAAGCCCCCCGGACAACATGGCTCCCGGGCCGCCGGGCCGCCGGGCCGCGCGGGCAGCCCACTAATCCCCTCGGAGGAGCCTGGGCGGGAGCGAGGCGGACAGGGAGGTGACGCCCGGCTGAGGCGGCCCGCCCGGACGAGGGTTCCTTCTTCTCTGCGGCCGGACCGTGAGGAGCTCCGGACACCGCGGGCGGCCGCTTTCGTTCTCTGCGTGTGCGTCGCTTTCTCACTCGGCGGCTGCGGACTGACGCCTCCGCCTGTTCCCCGGAGGAGAGCGAGCGAGCGAGAAAAAAGACTTTTATTGAAACGATCCAACCAGCAGCGGCGGAGAAAAGCGACCCGCCGCGGGAGCTTCCCCCACCCCCGCCTGAGCGGCTTGCCGCGGGCAGCGCGACCCCTGCTGGCGGCGGCGGCGGGAGGGGCGGAACGGACGGTCCGGGGGCGGGGCCTAGAGGGCGGGGCGGGGTATCCCCGGGAAACCCCCCGCCCCGAGGTGGGGGCCTTGGTCTCTCCAGCAGGGCTTCTGAAGCCGTCGGACGGAGGTGAGAGGGGTGAGAAGACCCCGCAGATGTGCGATGGTTACGTAGTGACGCAACAACACAGCGCCTGGGGAAGAGATTACCTGAGCAATTCAGTCCCTGCATCTTCCTCCCATCCACCCCCAACAAAACAAAAACTGTTGCTTAAATTATGCAATTATGTAATTAAGATATCAATGCCGCAGTTCTCTACTGGTATTCTAGAGAGTTGATGTCAAGGGGCCCACACCTGAGCATGCTGATTGCAACTTTTCTCCTTTATTATGGGTGGTTGAGTGGGGTAGCAGGGCAGCAGTCATTCACGCACGCAGCATTTGTTCTTTTAATTTCTTTGTACTGTGTTCTTGGCAATATGCTAAGTCCTCAAAGGACTGAGAGTCTAGCTGGATGAAAGATAGTCAATAAGCAGTTATAATAAAAATATGGGCTATGTGAGAAGAGAAATACAAGGTGCTGTAAGAGAACAGAGAGGAGCTACTGTTGCCTTTGGTTAGGTTTTGTTTTCTTGGGGGGAGGGAGCGCCAAGAGGTTGGCCCAGTTTCTGTAAATATTTTTACTTTCTTCTTTCCCAGAGGCTAAAAGCTAGTTCAGGAATGAACAGCAGAGTGAAAGTGAAGACAAACTAAAGTAATACTGACCCACTTTTTTCCACTAATAAGGATAAAGACAGAAGGTAAAAACAAACCCCTAGAGGGAGATAATGAGAGGATAGAAAAGACAAGAATGGGGACCGGATGTGGACAACCTAAACGAAAAATTTTAAGCCACATAAAAGTCTGCTGAAGTGAGATACAAATATTTTTTTCCATTTTAATACCAGGAAATAGACTTTGTAAGTTTTTAATGCAATTTCAAATCACATTATATCCTAAGGACTTCTGACAATTACCTTCTTGGATTCCTGGATGAATCCTTTCCCTCTAAAAATAATGCCTGCTGACTTCTTTCTCTTATTTTGTTGGGCAAAATGGAATATATCTACTGTAATAGCCAACGAAAATCATACATTTCAATCAGACTTCTCCCGTGCCTCTAAAATTACCAGGATCCATAAATTAGAAACATTTATGCTCTGCACATATTTAACACTGCTTATCGTTCATATACGAATGCAAATGTAGAACACAAGCTTTCTTTTAGAACAAGTGTGCTTAAAAAAAAACACCATTAGTGATGCTTTTTTGATTTGTCCAAGTCAGAGAACTTTGTGCTATACCAAGAATATAGCATCTATGTAATATAGCATCATTTTTAGAGGTCTTTTAAAGTTAGAGAGCTAAAAAATTGGTATTTATATAAGGCCTACTTACATGCCAAGCATTTTTCACATATTTGTCTTATTTAGAAAAAAAAATTGTGTGTCTTTTTTTGGGTCCCTTAGAAAATGTTAAAAATTATAATAAAAGTGAGTCTACAAAACGACATCCTGAGTTTCATATCAATAATTCCCCTTTCATATTATTAGATTGGAATTACTCAGTTAGAAACCCAAAGATTGTCCTAATTGCCTCATCTAAAGCTGCTAAAAAGCACCCTTTCCTTTTCGTAAATCTCTTATTACCATAATAAACATTTCATAATCAAAAAATCAAAACTTAGATAATAATTTTATTGATCTATTTATTCTTTCCATCAAAAAATATCTACTGACTGCATATGATGTTCCAGGCACTCTTCTAGGCACTGACAATATAGAAGTAAACATGACAGACAAGATATTGCTCTCATAGAACTATTTTCTAGTGATAGAAATGAGCACAAAGTATGTAACTCATTTAAGGAATTCATAAGATAACTTATAATAAGAAGAAATATATGAAATAATCATAAGAAATATCTTCAGTATATGAAGAAAATGAAAAACTAATGGAAAAGAAATTGGGCAGGAGGAACAGGGCATAGGTGGTGAGGTCCAGAAAGATCTGATGAGCAGCAGAGGCTAAAAGCCATGGTTCTTTCTTTATATCCCTCAGTAAATTATTTAATCACAAAAAAGTCACAAAAAGAAGATGTTGGGGTGCCTGGCTGGTTCAGGCAGTTGAGCATCTGAGTCTTCATTTCGGTTCAGGTCATAATCTCACAGTCATGAGATACAGCTCCGAGTTGGGCTCCTTGCTAAGTGTGGGGCCTGTTTAAGATTTTCTCTCTCTCCTTCTCCTTCTGCCCCCCTCCCACTCATGTGCATGCTAGAAGGAAGGAAGGAAGAAAGAAAGAAAGAAAGGAAGAAAATGTGGTATATACACACAGTGGAACATTATTCAGCTATAAAAAAGGAAGGAAGTGGTACAAAAACATGGGTGAACCTTGAGAACATTATGCTAAGTGAAATAAGCCAATCACAGAAGGACAAATACTGCATGACTCCATTTATATGAAATATCCCAAATAGTCAAACTCAGAAGCAGAAAGTAGAAGGGCGATTACTAGGGGCTGAGGGGTGGGAGAAATGGGAGTTGATGTTCAGCTGGTATATCAGCTACGCAAGATGAGTAAATTCTAGAGATCTGCTATACAACATTGTGCCTGTAGTTCACAATCCTGTAATGTACACTTAAAAATTTGAGAGGGTAGATCGCATGTTATCTGATCTTACCACAATTAAAAAAAAAAAAAAGTTACATACAATCAAAATAATGAGTACCTTTATTTAGTTACTCTTCTAAATTGATTTAAAATTTGCCCATGATGTTTTTGGCATGCTAGTTGGCTTTTTTCCTGGGTTGTTAACCTTGTAAAATAAAGTATAAAATTGCTTAGAGCATGTTCCAAACTGTGGTTAATAAATATTCCCTAGCACATGGTGAGAGAGAGGGTTGAGGAAGAATTCCAAGATCAGATCCACTTGGGAAATGTCACACACTTCATCTCCCTTTTGGAAATTTACCACACACATTTGCATATTAAAAACTCTGAGCTGTTCTAAGATTGAAAGTAATTTTCTTTCCAGTTAAACCAGTGTACTCCAAAATATTCTGACCATAGAATAGCTTTATCCCAGGACATATACGAAAATATTGAGTGACATGTGCTGATGAGCACAATTTGGGAAACTGCTCTCTTGGAGCATTAGGCATTTACCCTTCAGCCTTAGGAAAGGGGGTCCTTAAAGGGGGAGAATTCGAAGGTCATTGAACTTTGGACAGAGAGAGTAGAATGGGATGGAATCAGAAAATCTTTGCTGTGACTCACACTTTGAGAAAGACAGAAGCGGGAAACAAATGTGAAACATATCCAGACAAGATATGGATGGAAAAGAGACACTAAACCTGGTTTTCATTTTCTCTAAATCAATCGTTGTCAAACAATGATCCCTGAACCAGTGACAGCAGCAATATTTATCACCTGGGAATTTCTTAGAAAAAAATTCTCAGGGGGACCTGGGTGGCTCAGTCAGTTGAGTGTCTGACTTCGGCTCAGGTCATGATGTCATGGTTTGTGAGTTCAAGCCCTGAGTTGGCCTCTGCACTGACAGCTGGAGCCTGCTTCAAATTCTTTCTCCCTCTCTCTCTGCCCCTCCCCCACTCACGCTCAGTCTCCCTCTCTCTCTCTCTCCCTCTCTCTCTCTCTTATCTATCTCAAAATTTAAAAAACGAAATTAAAATTCTCAGGCTCCACTGTAGACCAATTGAATCAGAAACTCTGGGATGGAGCCCGGCAAACTGTTTTAACAAGTCCTCTAGGATTCTATTACACAGTTTGAGATATAATAAAGTTTGAGAACCACTGCTCTGGACAGCACTAATACATAGCTTCATCTGTTTTCAATTTCCCACATGTCTGAATTTCTGGACCATTTCCAATTATTAATAGCTACAAAAAATTCTCAAAGAAATTAGTTACCTTACCAAATTGGGAAAAAGCTTTTTGTCTGGTTTTATTCCCTATTTTGCCAGGCTGAACCATATAATAAATATATTTGTTTGCAATAAGAGTGAAGCAAATCAAGCAAAGGGCAGCAGTCAACTTTCTTCCCTGTAATGTCACCTGAGTAAAATAATTTTGCTTTTAGTAAAAATGAAACTACAGATGAGAAAAGAGTAGTATCGAAGGATTTTTTAACCTACTTTGAAAACAGAACAACTAGCCTCAATTTAACATTTATTTCTCATAAATATTTTCTACCATCCCAACATATGCAAAATAACTTTATACCATTGAATAATGATACAGCTGTAGCCCATCACTAAAAAATTAACTATGGAGATTTTACAGATCCAGATCTATTTAAAAATCGTTATCAAAGTATCTCCATAGACACAAAAGTTACAAACTTGGGGAGGGAAATTTCTTTACTGTCTACATCTAAAATTTTAAATTTACAGTACTAGATTTATCTGTAGAGGCTTGGTAACATCCGAGAGAGACTTGGTACAGTCCAGGGAGCATTATAAAAAGCTTTCAGGAAAGTGATGTCATGTGTCCTTACTAAGGAAATGAATCCAGGAACCAAACTTAGTCTTGGCAGTTAAGGAAGACATAATTTTCAAACATTACATTTCAAAATGAAGTTGATCTCTAGTTGTTGACAAAATGCTTAGGGAGTGTTAGTCTCCAGGCTTCCAGTAAGAATCTATTAAAAGACTAAGAAGGGATTAAATTGTTTTTCTTTCTTTCCTTTTTAAACCTTGTGATATTAACTGATCTTAACTAGATTGATGTTCTGCCTCCTAAAAGAAATCAGGAGTGGGCTCTTAATCAAATAAAATATACTTAAAGCTTATTTGAGCTTTCTAAAAAATGAAGCACAACATGAAACCACCTTTAGATTTAACAAATTTCTCTTTAAAAAAAATATATTGTTGAAATGTGGGAGCTAGGGCAGTAAAGGTTTTTTTTTCCCTCTTAAGCGCCTTAAAAAGGAGAATGTGGCAATTAGCATTTTCCCAGAGGCTTGTCAGAATGATCATTAGCCTGCTTTCATTCTTTTAAAGAATGACAGAAGGGAGTAGCAGAAGCCTTACAGTTTGTCATCCTTAAAATTTGTTTGCCGCAGTGATTTGTGTGTAGGGATGGTTATCAGACTGATATGTAGATGTAATCCTTCTAGTCTTTCGATACTAGTTTAGAAGGCAAGTTTTTCAGTAAACTAACTTTGACTTGCCCAAGCCCACATGACCATGGGATCATTTTAGAGTATGACCCATGAAGAGGAGAGTAGAGCAAATATTTGGTATTTAACATTGAAAAAACGGAAAAATTAAAAATGAGAAAGAGGAGAGGTGCCTAGATGGCTCAGTCAGTTGAGCATCCAACTTCAGCTCAGGTCATGATCTCTCAGTTCATGGGTTCAAGCCCCACATTAGGCTCTGTGCTGACAGCTCAGAACCTGGAACCTGCTTTGGATTCTGTGTCTCCCTCTCTCTCTGCCCCTCCTCCTCTCTCTCTCTCTCTGTGTCAAAAATAAACATTAGAAGGAAAAATGAGAAAGAGGAAAAAGACAATAAGAAGGTAAAAAGCAGGGGCAGAGAAGAAGAATTAAGTCTTATAAATGTACTTTTATTCAGCAATAAGGAAGCCACAGATGTTAATAGTGTCAAACTTCATGTACTAGAAAGGAAGAATAGAAAAACGTGAAGCTAAGCAGGTCAGGGTTCTAGCCCTGAGGCAATATTGCATAGGAATTGAGCTTTGCAACCAGTCAGATTGGATGGGTGTCCTAGCTTTGCCACTGTAAGATTTTGGTAAGTTACTTAATTAAGAGTTTCCCCATGTGTAAAATTAGGATAATAGCATACCTGCCAGGTTGTAAGTATTAAATGAGATAATGAATGTAAAGCAACTATACTGTAACTTTTTCTGTTGTGACATGAGTGACTCAAGTACCTTATACAGAAAAGGGATTTTGTTGCTTACAGACCTGCAAAAACCAGGGGTATTTAAGGCTTCAGGGACATCTTATCCAACGGCCCACACAATGTCATCAGAACCTGGTTTTTCTCCTTTTGGCTCTGCCTTTGGCAGCCCTGGCTCATCTACCCATTAGGTCAAAAGATGGCTGCAATATTTGTAGCTCTATACTTTCTGGTTCAAGGCTTCCAGAAAAGAGGGAGAAACATCCCCAGTAGCACAAACATTAGCTCTAATTAGCCCAACTCGAATCGATGAACTGTCACTGTGACCAAGGCAACTGAGTAATTGGCCGCATATGCTCTACCCTTAAAGGCAAGGTGAAGTTTGCTTCACTTGAATCACATGTGTTGAGAGTGTAGAAAGAGAGGTTCCCTCCAACACAAAATGAAGGCACTCTTATCATAAGTAAAGGGCACTCTTACCATCCACTTAATTAAAATGCAGAAAGCCAGGGATAAACAGGCTTTATTATCAGCTGGATCCAGGCAGTCTGCCTCAGAACACAGTCACTCTGTCTCGCATTTGGGCTTCAGTCTATGTGCCAACTTCATTCCTGCAGGCTTCTTTTCAAGCTCACTGACATCCCTGGAACCTAGCCTTCATAATGCCTAATCCAAAGGAAAAGAGATCCATTCAGAAAATTCTGAGGAAGGACCCTAACTGGCCCAGCGTGGGTCATGTGTCTATCCTCCAATCAGAAGCATCCCACCAGACCATGTGGAGTGAAGGAGATATACTTGTTCAAGGGACAGAAGGGTGCTATGTTAACGAATATAAGAGGGAATTCAGGGCAGTCAAAACCACAGGTGTCCACTATAACTGGTAAATGCAAAGAGTATAATCAGAAATTGCAAATCAGAGAAAATAATTTTGGTAAAGAGGGCAGGGTCAACCAAGAAGAGCAGCAAATGCATGAACACATGGATAAATTGTGGTTTATGGATACTCAGCATGGGATGCAACTTGGCAATAAAAAGAAATGAATTATTGACATATGCAACAACATGGATGAATCCCAGGGTAATTATGACAAGTAGAAGAAGCCAGATCCATTTTTGTAAAATTATAGAAAATGCAAGCTAATCTATAGTGACAAAAAGCAGATGAGTGGTTGCCTGAGTCTGGGGTAGGGAAGGATTAAAAAAAGCATGAGAACACTTGTGGGGATGACAAATAAATTCTTTTTCCCTTTATTGTAGCGATGGCTTTCATGGGTGTATACCTATGTAAAAACTTATCTAATTGGATGAGTTTTTCTTTTAAGTTTATTTTGAGAAGGAGAGTGCGTGTACATGTGAGTGGGAGGGGAGGGGAGGGGTAGAGACAGAGGGAGAGAGACAGAGAGGGAGAGAGAGACAGAATCCCAAGCAAGGCTCCACGCCCAGCACGCCCTATGTGGGGCTCAAGCTCACGACTGTGAGATCATGAACTGAGCCAAAATCAAGAAAGATCCAGATGCTCAACTGACTGAGCCACCCAGGCACCCCTCAAATTGGACACTTTAAATATATGCAATTAATTATATGTTAATTGTACCTAAATAATACTGTTTAAAAGAGAGAGAGAGAGAGCAAATATGATCCCAAATGCTGTCCTGTTTAATGGCATTTGAAATTATTTTCTGACCTGTCTGTACAAGGCTGAATTTTCCAACAGTGTTATAAATGCCTTCTGTAAGTACATCTGTATAGAATTCACGCCACTTAACCCATAGATGGTTTCTAGCCACAGGCTCAAGGAAGAAGTTAACAAAAGATATGCATAAGATTATATTCTTCTTGAAAGATTTCTCTTCATGGTGAAAAAGAGTATATCAGTGGACAATACCTAATGAGCCATGGCTGAAATCTACTCGATTCTATATAAGACAGTGACCTGGTAAATCCACAACATCCCTTCAAAGCAGACTGTAGTGTTCAATAAATGCCTTTTCTTTCTACCTTCTCAATGTGAAAAGAACCCAAAAAGTTTGAAATGTTGTTCATTTCTATGTTTACTTATAAATATTTTCTGTTTTTATACTCCAAAATGTAGATTATTCTTGCAATTATTTTTTAAATGTAGGCTGTATTCCCAATGTGGAGCTTGAACTCACAATCTCTAGATCAAGAGTCACATGCTCTATTGTCTGAGCCAGCCAGGTACTCCTGTCTGTGCGATTAAAGGTGATTTCCTTCTAGGCAGAGAGAAGCTTGCGTTGGCCAGGACATTCTGTTTCTTTGGGCACCCTGAAAGTCATTAGGTAGATCACAGTTGGAAGGGCTTTCTAGAGCTCAATTACCTATCTTCGAATTCTAGTTTGATTGGAAGGCATCAGAAATGCTGAATATTGCAGTATTACCTCTTATACACCTAGAAATGCAAAGACGTTTTACAGAGTATTTTGTTGTTTAAAAGATAATTTTCTCATAATGATAAAAAATTTTAGTAACGTAGCCTGTTCAAAAAAATAATTTACATCTTTTGGATAATTCAAATCCCTTTGAATAAATCAATGATTAAGGTAGTACGTACCTCTCTGTGTATATTTACACTTCATTCCTTTACTACTTTCTATCCACTATTAGGCACAGTGAAGCAAAATATTCCAGCATTCTCTCATTTTGCATTAATGTTCAAAGACGTAATAGAAAGATTCAAAGTGAAATGAACTTGGGTTTAAGTCTTAGCTCCATTATTTGTTATACAATAGTGAAAGAGGGTTAATCTTTCTGAGCTTCAGTTTCTTTGTACGTAAAATGGCATATTCCATAGGCCCTTTCATGAGGATTGAACAAGACACCAAATATAAAGTTGCCTAACACAATACTTGCCACTTAACTGGCTTCGAATAAACGTTAGTGTTCTTCCTTCCACTCTCACACACCATGATGATAAAAGTCATGGAAAAATACTTTGATGAAAATGCATCTGGGAAGGCAGAGATCCAAGTTTATAATGCTCAAGAGAAATAATCTGTTTTCTAAGAAGAGAAACTATAATATTTAGAAAAACAGGAATGGAGACAAACATTTTTGCTAGATTAGCAGCCCAAATAATACACGAGGATATAAGCTATCCTCGTGTATTATTTGTCATAAGTATCACTTAACATTCAGAATGTGAAAGGCCAGTAATAGCATTATGAATAAAACACATGTAGTTTGTGACATGTAAGGGTTTTCCTATTTAAGGGGAACAAAACACATGAGCACAGATTCTTATTTATCTACTTCCTATACTTGGTATTTACAAGTACAACTAACTATAAACCTCAATTTATTTTATCAGAGATACTCAAGCAGTTTTAGGGTAGGGACCGAGAAGTCTTCTGATCCTCATATTTACTTTTCAACTATCATTTCACTCAAATATTCCTTCAACCAATCTGTGTTTGGTGTCTATAACGTACCAGGAACTGTAAGGAATAGAAAGGAACGGGCAATGTCTCTATCTTCAAAGGGCTTAGTGTTTATCAGGGGAGAAGAAGGCTTGGCCATAACTCAGAAAAACTAAAGGCATAAGATAAAAGTTTGAATATGCTGCTCAGGGGAGGAGGACCTCTAGCTGGAAGAAGTGGAAGCAGTAGGTAATCAAGGCAGTTTGTACGGCTTTTATAAGACAAGCCAATAAGTACTTATTGGGGACTAATTCGGAATCTAGCACTGAGTGCTATCAAGAATGTGGAAGCCTCTTAAGCGGTAATCCTTGGCTCCATGGAATGTACAACATGGAGTTTGATGCAAAATTCTAACACTTGGCAGAAGGTGCAAGGTAGGCCTGACATCTCTACTCCTTCAATAGCTTTTGATATATTTATTTTAAATGTCTATTGCATGTTAATAGTAATTCAGTTATTAATGGTAATCCAATCTCAAAATAGAGTGAATCTGGGGTGCCTCGGTGGCTCAATTGGTGAAGTATCTGACTTTAGATTTAGGCTTAGGTCATGATCTCACAGTTTGTGGGTTTGAGTTCTGTGCCGACAGTGTGGAGCCTGCTTGGAATTCTCTCTCCCTCTCTCTCTGCCCCTCCCTCACTCATGCTTTCTCTGAAAATAAACTAAAACAACAACAACAACAACAACAGTGAATCTATTATGCACAGAGACAAAAGTCAGGTATCTCTAAGAGTGGTTTCATAAACAGATGATGGAAAAAAAATTAGAACATTTTGAAATAGCCTCTAATTGTTTGCCAAATTGTAAATGGGCTATGCCATTCTTTATGCATCTTGGATACGTGGCAGTATTTTGAAAACTAAAATTTTAAATTACCAAATTTAAATTTGGTTTACTGCTTACTCCCTTATTTTTAAAAGAATTAATGACACAGTTACTTATGACTGACGAGTCACATAAAATTTGGGTCTAGTGTTTATGTATAGCAAGATTAAGATCAGCACTAAACTTTCATTAGAAAGGTTAAACATTGGGGCACCTGGGTGGTTCAGTCAGTTAACCGTCCGACTTCGGCTCAGGTCATGATCTCGCGGTTCGTGAGTTTGGGCCCCGCGTGGGTCGCTGTGCCGACAGCTCAGAGCCTGGAGCCTGCTTTGGATTCTGTGTCTCCCTCTCTCTCTCTGCCCCTCCCCTGCTCACACTGTCCCTCTCTCTCTCAAAAATAAATATTTTTAAAAAATTTTAGAAAGGTTAAACATTTTATTTCACAATAGAGATATGTTATAAATCCTTAACAAATTTATTTTTAAATAATCTTTGGAAATAAATTTAATTTCTGTCTATCTTGTAAGCCCATAAATGTGAAGTACTCTATTTCCTTTTCCTAGAATCAAGTTTCCAAATTTCTCATTTAAAACAACCTCACTTCCCAAGTTTAGCATCGAAGTTTTTTGATTTCTTCCCTTGACAAATCGTGTCCATCCTTTTATATCTGATTCATGCCTTCCCCGGTCTTAAAGACCGGATGCCTCAGCTTTTTTTTGCAAGTCATATACTTCAGACTCAGATGTAGGCACGTCTGTGTGGCTCATCCATGTGACACCTAAGCCAGCAAAAGACAGGAGGCTCAAACTATATAATTGAGCCTGAGGCGGAGCCATCTGTTTCATTTAAAACACAGAATGAATTGGAATGAGAGGCCCACTGAGATAGACTTGGAAAAGATGACAAGGAAGAATGGAAGAAAAAAATTATTAGTGTTTTTAGGAACATTGTCTTTCTTTCTTTTTTTATAAAAATTTTTTTTAAATGTTTATTTATCTTTGAGAGGGAGAGAGAGAGAGAGAACAGAGCACAAGTGGGGCAGAGAGAGAGGGAGACACAGAATCCAAAGCAGGCTCCAGGCTCTGAGCTGTAAGCACAGAGACTGACATGAGGATTGAACCCATGAACCGCGAGAACACGACCTAAGTCAAAGTCGGAGGCTTAACTGACTGAGCCACCCAGGCTCTCCTCTCTTTTTCTTATAGAATATAAAAATGTTAATTAAATGCTTTCTTCACCCACTATTTTATTTTATTTATTTTTGGTAAAAATGCTTTAAAAGTTATAACAATATTACAAAAGATCCAGAAAAGAAAGAAATCACCCGTAACTCTTCAACCATAACACAGTAGCCTATCATTTTGGAGTATTTCTTTCCAGCCTTTATTTCATATTCATGTACGTTTTAATAGTTTACAGGTGGTTTTGTATCATGTTCTTGACTTATCATTATCATCAACACTTGTTCTGTTGTCATCATGATTATCCTATTTGTTGGCTGTCCAGCCCTCTGCAACTCGTGTTTCATGGTCCCTCCCCATCTCTCTGCAAAATCGTCCCCAGAGTGTGTCTGGGAGTTGCTGCAGGGAAGGGTGCCTCACATGTGCTCCTGCCCCATCAGCTGCCACCTGTGTCATTGAATTACTCTTCTCCGTTGCTGGTGACCACCATGTTTTCAGGCAAACTGAGTCTACGTAAACTGAGGCTGCCTCTGCCTTTGTTTGCCGTGGATACTGTCGACTTCCTAGATAGGACTTCTATTCAGTTTATCCTTTCAAGTCACCTGCCTTGATGTCCTCTCCTGCCGTTCCGACCTAAGGGGTTCCCATTGGCAAAGGGTGAAAATTTGGACTGGGGGCCAACAAAAGCATTTGTTGGCAGGTGTAGGCACACATTTTTCCTAAACTACCTTGAAACTGCACTCATTTTTCAGTGATATGAGAGGTTGTGTCGAAATATTGGAATTGATATGAATTTTTAAAAAGCCTTTACTCTGGGTAACATAATAATAAGTGGCTCTGTCACTTTTTAACAGTATATACTCTTAGCAAGTCAACCTGTTTGACCTCAATTTTCTCATCTATAAATCGTGATAATACTTTCTATTTTGCAGAGTGGTTATAAAGACTAGAGGCATGCTTCTATAGCTCTCACTGCCATATTATACGGATATTGATAGCTAATGTTGTTATTATGTATTGTTTATGGACTAGAAGCAGACTTAATTCAAATAGCCTACCCCATCTTCAAAGTGGCAGACAGGAACTGTAGACTGAGAGCCAACATTTCAAATATGTTTTGATTAACAATTTAAGAAAAATTCTTGAACTCAAAACAATTCATGTTACAAAAAAGATACTTTATTAAATTAAATGAGAAATATACATGACTTTCACATACTTGAAGATGAAAAGGCTTTAAATAAGCTTTTTCACTTTTTTCTTCTTCAAGCACTACAGAACTCACTAAACTCTAGTAAAAGTTATTTGCTATAGAGTGAATGTTTATGTCCTTCCCCACCAAATTCATATGTTACATCTTAATCCCCAATGTGATGTCATTAGGAGGTAAGACTTTTGGTAAGTGACTAGGTCATGAGAGTGAAGCCTTCATGAATGGAATTAATGCTCTTATAAAGGAGACCCCAGAGAATTCCCTCATCCTTTTTGCCCTGTGAAGACATAGCAAGAAGATGGCTAACTATGAACTAGAAAATGGGCTCTCATCAAACACTGAATCTGTCAGTGTCTTTATCTTGGACTTCAGTTACTAGAACTGTGAGACATAAATTTCAGTTGTTTGTAAGCCACCCATGGGGCACCTGGGTGGCTCAGTTGGTTAAGCGTCTGACTCTTTTCTCTGTTTTTTTTAAATGTTTACTTATTTGTTTGTTTATTTTAAGAGAGAGAGAGTGAACAGAAAGAGAAGGAAAGAGAGAATCCCAAGCAACCTCCACACTCAGTGTAGAGCCTGACTCCAGGCTCCATCTCACAACAATGAGATCATGACCTGAGCCAAAATCAAGAGTCAGACAGTCAACCAACTGAGCCACCCAGGCACTCCAGGTGACCACTCCTGATTTCGGCTCTGGTCATGACCTCACAGTTGGTAAGATCGAGCCCCGCATGGGACTCTGGGCTGACAGCGCAACGAGGAGCCTCCTTGGGATTCTCTCTGCTCCTCCCCAAGTTGCGTAGGTGTACGTATATGCACACCTGCTTTCTATTTCCCTCTCTCTCAAAATAAATAAATAAAAGAAAAATAAGTCTCCTCGTTCATGTTATTCTGTCAGAGCAGCCCAAGTGTTAGGACTAAGGCAGTGTCACATACAGAATTCAGACAATGGCAAAATGACACAGCAGGAAATGTCTACAGAATACAGACACACCTGGGTAAAGGCTGGTGCTATTTATTTAAGATGCTTAAGTCTGTTAGTAGATTTGAAACCAGAACATCTGTCATTAAAGAAGAAAAACAGGCAGGGACAAGATGGGATAGGTAGGTGGCAGATGGATTTTCCAAGCAACTGGCAATCAGTACAGGTCTAGACAGGTAGGAAGTCAAGGTTGGGAAAGTCTGGTAGTAACACATTTAGAACAAAAGCTTTCATTTTCACAAAGGTTTGTTGTTGTTGGTTGGTTTTTTGTTTTGTTTTGGTTTGGTTCCAAAGAACTTTCTTGTGTGACTGTGGGATGTCCCACTGAAGAAACATAATGGCAACATAGTGTAGTGGCCTCAGACATAAGAGATCTAGGCTCAAACTGCGCTCATTTGTTCTGTTTTATATAAGTTATAGCACTTATTTGCTCTGTGACCTTGTGCAAATAATTCATTTCTAGAGTCTCCACTTACTAAAGTGGTTGTATTAGATCCATGGTTCTTAACCATTTGGGGAAGGGGGGGGGTGCGGGGTCCCAGATCATTCACTTCTTTAACCTGATGGAAAAAGATAATTTTCTACAAAAATGCACATAAATATCACCTCAAATTTGGCAAACTATTTTAATGCATTAGAAACTGATTTCCTTCATATAGAAAAAGCTTACCAAAATTTTTCCATCTCTCACTCCTGTTTATTCACATAAATGAAGCAATTGAAATAAATGCAAAGTGTGCAAGTACAAAAGGACAAAGTTTAAATTCTTCCCCAAAGCAAATTTAAATAAGAAGGCTACCATCATTTGACTTGAATAGAAATTATGGAACAGTCTTAACATCACAATATATTTGTCATTTGTGGTATTCTATAAATTTTGACTCTTAATTTTGACAGCAACAAGTGAAAGAAAGCCCTGATTAACAAAGTAGGTTGTAGCAAATGGATAGGTTTATGTCCAAACACATTGGATATTTCTAGAACTCTTTATTACTTGCATCATTTCCTCAGTCCTCAGGTCAATGAATTTAGTCATTTTTGCAACGTCTGCATCATCAATGATAGCATCAACAAGAGCATGGGTAAAATTCACATTTCAATTTTAAAATCAAATGAGCATAACTAGCCTTTGGAGAAATTCTGTAGTGTTTCCAGATATCTGTACATTTCTGCCTTACGAGAAATTGACTAGTTTCCTCACTCCTGGATGGAGCCAGGAGAATCTCCTCCAGCATGGGAAAGGCTCATATTTGTCTGTTTCCAATCCCACAGTAGTAACTTGGCCAAAAGGGCTTTTGGTTCTGCGTGTGTGTGTGTGTGTGTGTGTGTGTGTGGTTTGGTTTCAAAATGTCATCCTCAGGAACTCGTGCCAAAAAAAGCCTTACCTTATTCATGTGATAAAAGGTGTTAAAGCCAAGGGGTGCCTGGCTGGCTCAGTCAGTAGTAGACCATGTGACTCTTGATCTTGGAGTTGTGAGTTCAGGCCCCATGTTGGGTACAGAGATTACTTAAAAAAATAAAATTTTCAAATATATCAAAGCCACAAATGACTTCTTATAGAATTTTTAAAGAGCAAATTCCAGTGAATAACTTCATATCCTGCTTCCATTTCTTGACAAAAATTTCTTTACATCCCATGAGTCAAAAGGTCTGGAGAAATTGACGACTTCTGCAGCAATAGGCAAAACTTCTTCAGGACTATTGGCAAAGGCTTTGATGCCTACAGGAGGTGATGTAGTAAGCCGTGACTCATGGTGATGTGTTGAGCTTCTTTCTTCATCAAAGCAGAAAAACCAGATGTGTTGCTGAATGCTGCATGTGCACCATAATTCCAAAATTTTGTTTGCAAATTTTGTGGGGTTTTTTGGGTAAACTTTTATTTATTTATTTTTGAGAGAGATAGCAAGGGGAGAAGGGGCAAAGAGAGAGGGAGACAGAATCCCAAGCAGGCTCCACACTGTCAGCACAGCACCCGATGTAGGGCTCGAACTCACGAACAGTGAGATCATGACCTGAGCCAAAATCAAGAGTTGGACACTTAACCGACTGAGCTACCCAGGTGCCCCTGCGACCATAGTTTTTACTCGAAGAAGGAACTCTTTACCATTCCATGTAATTCAGGGCTTTTGAGGTTCCCAAAAGGGGCTCATAAAATAAAATTATTAAAAAATTTTCCAACACATATTTCACACATAAACATCAGAAAATGGCACTTTTTTGCTGAAGAAGAAAATGACTTCATGGCAAATTCCTCCATATTCTGATTCAAAATAACTGACAAAATGTTAGTATATCCAGAACAGAGTATGTAATTTTGCAAAGACACTTGTTCCTTATTATTCCTTATTCCAAGCTAGCATTTAACTTGACCACTTAAAAGCACAAGACTTGTCTGTGGCTTCTTTTGCCTAGTAACGCAATTAGAAGTCTTTAGACAGCAGTGTTGGGAGAAGTGCAAGGTTTTGGGAAATTCCAGCCTTTCCAAACTGCAGTCTTTTCAAAACAAGACAACAAATAACAAACAGAAACAGTCTTTTCAAAACAAGAAAACAAATAACAACAACAAAAGCGATGTGGTTTGAAGTGTTGGAGTTCAGAGCTAACGGCCAAGAAAAAATTCTTGAGATGTCTCCGATGCAAAAAGGTGGTTTTATTAAAGCAGAGGCAGGACCCATGGGCAGAAAAAGCTGCACTGGGGTTGTGAAGAATGGCTGGATTATATATATTTTCAAGTTGGGAGGGGATTAGGGATAGCAGAAGTCTCTAAGGTATTTTGGAAACAAGGTTTCCAGGATCCTGAGGGGGCTAGCTATTGATAAAATTGCTTTTTTCTTGTAAATCATTAAGACAGTTGCAAACTGTTGGAGACTCCTGTCCTGCCTGACTGTGATCTCTGTCAGGTAACTGTTCTTCCCTCTAGCAAAGCATTAACATTAAGACAATTGGGCATTCCTGGAGGAATGTTAGACTCTGCCTGTCTCAAGGACTTGTCAATGGGCTGTAAATTGTAAGGAAATTTGATTTTTTTTCTTTTGCCGTTTTTTCCCCCCACATCAAAAATCATCTCCAAGTCTCATGTCTTTTCTGGGTACAGAGACCTAAAGGTGTTTCTTCAGCACTTTACCCACTAGTTGCCATGGTACGCAATCTGGCTTTCACAGCCCATAATCACAGAGCAATGCATATCAAACCAAAGGATGCCATACTTAGAAGTGCTTTTTTTCCGGGGCGCCTGGATGGCTCGGTTGAGCGTCCGACTTCAGCTCGGGTCACGATCTCACGGTTCGTGAGTTCAAGGTTCGTGAGTTCGAGCCCCGTGTCAGGCTCTGGGCTGATGGCTTGGAGCCTGCTTCCGATTCTGTGTCTCCCTCTCTCTCTTCCCCTCCCCCATTCATGCTCTGTCTCAAAAATAAATAAACATTAAAAAAAATTTTTTTTAAATAAAAAAAAGAAGTGCTTTTTTTCCTTTTAATTTCAGCTAGATGTCATATAAACAGATACTTATAAGTCTCATGTCAGGAATAATTTTAATATTTAATGATTATATTAGGAGAGCAAATTTAGGAGTTACACTTCTTTCCTTCTAATTCTCAAACTTTCTGTAATGCTGTTCTATTATTTTTTGAATATGAATTACATATTAAAGCAAAACAGGATATTGTAAAAAAAGTGAGACTTGCAGAACTCAAAAAGATGATATGCCATTTCGATTTAAGAAAAGATAATTACTTTTAAAATATAATAGGTTAACTATTGTGGTAATAGTTAATAACTAATTGGGCTATCTGTTTTACACATATTATTTTATTTTCATAATGACTCTGTGAGAAAAATACTATTGCTGTCATTTTATGGATGAGGAATTTGAAATTCAGGAAAAATAAACAACTTGTCCAATATCACACAGCTAGTGGCTGAGTTGTAATTCAAAGCCAGGTCTTCTTACCTCCCAGGACTGTGCTCTTAATTACCACACAAATGTAGAGGAACGAGAGATGTAGGTAAGAAAATTAGTGTAAGTGGAGTAAGAATTCTTGTCTAAAGGGTAAAGACATGGGACACAATGCGAGGAGGGCTTAATTTAAAGAGAAATGAATAGGGGTGCCTGCGTGGCTCAATCAGCTAGAACTTCCGACTTTGGCTCAGTCATGATCTCATGGTTCATGAGCTGGAGCCCCACATCAGGCTCTGTGCTGACAGTTCAGAGCCTGGAGCCTGTTTCGGGTTCTGTGTCTCTCTCTGCCCCTCCTCTGTTTGTACTCTGTTTCAGTCTCTGTCTCTCTCTGTTGCTCTCTGTCTCTCAAAAATAAATAAACATTAAAAAAAATTTAAAGAGAAATGAATGGAAGTATCTTTGGGGAAGGTACCATCTTACAAACAAATCCGGCTCTCTTTGCTCTAAATTTGTATTTCCAGAATCTTCTGATATGTGGCTTAAATTTGTATTTCCAGAATCTTCTGATATGTGGCTTAGGCTCCATAGCGGGTGTTTATCAGGAATGGAGTCCCAATTCACAATCCAGGTCCTTAAAATTTTCCATTAGAAGCTAATGAATCTCTTTCATGACAGACAAGTTTTTGGGGGTTTGAGCAGTATGAAACAACTCTTCTGAGACCTGATCACACCATCTCCTTCTCTAAATTCCTTCTTTTATTTGCCCTTGAATACTCCCAGCACAGCACTGTGCCTGGCAGTTAATGGGCACCCAATAAATGTCGGTTGACTGACAAAATAATGAATGAGGTTTTGAAAGTCTCATCGAGTTGGGTTGGCAGACTCTAACACCCAGCAACATGTTGAAAGCCTGCTGAGGAAAAATACTTAGACATAATTAATTTGTTTCTCCCCGGACCCCCATCCCATTAACAACATAGTTTGACAATGGGCAAAACCATCCTGGAATTCCTGCATGGCAAACCTTTGTTTTGATAGCACGAGCCTGATTTGTACAGCCCTTGGTGTTGCTGACCTGTGCACATATTCTGGCTCTTAAGGTCTCTCCAGTCTTTTTAGCAACCATCTTATGCCATCATTTCCTTGTCTTTAGAGAGCATATTTTTTTCCGCTGCCCTTGGCCATACTAAAATTTGTTCGTTTGATTCAATCTGAACACTTTGATAATAATGCTGGAGTCAATTTGTGCTTTTTTTCTATTAATCCTTCCAAAATGAAAGAGAAAAGAGTGATATCTTTGTCTCAGTTGCAAACAATTCTTTCCACCTCCCCGAGCTCTCAATAATATTATCAGTAATCTTAGTAACAGATAAGCCATTTTAGTGACAGACAAGCAAAATATACTGTGCAATAGATGTATGGGTATTCTACCGTCCTCTTGAATTATTCTTCAGCAATCCAGCTTTTGCCATTTTCCAATTATATATTGGCTCTGCAGGTGACTCTGCATTTTTTTTTTTCCTGGGGAAACACCTGTTCTTTCTGCAAATGAAAAACTATTGCTCACCCTAAAGGAGTCCTAATGCCCTGGGAGGATTTCCTTCTGTGGCTTTGTTTGTTCCTCAAACAGGTTCTCCTACAGAGCTTTCTGGCCTCTGTAGCTTTGGTGAAGGGAAACAAATTTGCTGGCATTTTTTTTCAGTTCTCAATATATTAATAGCCCTGCTTTCTTACTAGTGCCACGTGAACTGTTGTCATGAGTGAAAAAAAAAAAAAAGATAGCCTTGAATACTGCTCTAAAAGATAGCATGTGCCTTGGGAATAAATGCCCATAATTCCTTTCTCTCTATAAATATTTCTATAAAAATGCAAAAGCAATCTTGGCTGACAGAGAATGCAGTTATTTAAGTGTAAAATTCTCCTGATGAGCTCAACTTGAGTGTGTGAAAGAGTCAGGAGCCCATGATTCAATTCCCTGTTGGGAACGAATCTTATATTAAAACATGGTAAATATTATCTAAGAGAATTTTACTGCAGTGTATCTGGGAACTTCCATTTTGAAATTTATTGCAGTGAGCTGGGGCATGTTTTGAACTTGAAAGTTTGTGGGTTTCTTTATCCCAGCTCATATTCTGATGAAATTTTAAAGTAAAATTTCTTACACCCTAAATTTAATTATGTATTCAAACTGCATTAAAAAAATTCTTTGTCATTAGGTTTTACTCACCTATATCAAATAATCAAAGGGTTAGTGGACTCTTGCTATATTTCATTATGACCACCAAATATAATGGTGTGTCAGATAGGTCATCAACATCTGTATTTTATTTTTTAATTCAATTAAAATAATTTTATGTAAATATAAATGTGGGCATGTAAGCATACATATATATTTCTTTCTCCTTGTCTTTCCCCAAATTATTTTACAATACCCCATGTGATATTAGAATATCATGAAAAGTCAGACTGCCTGGGTTCAATCCAGGCTCCAGTACGTACGATCTGTTTGACATTATCTGAAGCCTCAGTTTTTCAAGATTGTTGTAAAGATTAAATGAGATAATTCATGTAAAGCACTTGGCACAGCACCTGTCAAATTGTGATATTATTCATTATGAGGAGAAAAGCCAGAATCTGAGAAAAATATAAATATGATCATAAAGATAAATCTATTGCTTTAATTGTTCAAATTAAATAGTTGAATTGGTTTTTAGTTTTTTAGCTGTTATAACAGTAAAGTGAAACATAATCCGTCGTATAAATCTTGGTTTCAGAAGGGAAGAAGAAACTAGTTCAGAAGTAAAATTTTTGCTCACTCTGAATTCCAAAAGGAACTTATAGAGGGTACATTGAATAATTGAATTGAATTGAATAATATTTTCAATAACATTTTACAGCAAATATTGTCAAGAATTTAATATGGCTGGTATAGCAACCTTTGGTAAAAAAAAAAAGTATTCAATTAAAATGTAGATTAGTAAAAAATTATATAACAGACTCAGTAAATATGGCCTACGTTTATAGTCTTATGGAATGAAAAAAAATAGTAACTGAGCATCTAATTTGTGCATGGTATTGTCTTAAGCACTGTAAAGGAACACATAGATAAATTAGACTTAATCCTTGCCCTTAAGAATTTACTAATTCCTGAGGCACCTCGGTGGCTCAATCGGTTGAGCATCTGACTTTGGCTCAGGTCATGATCTCACAGTTCATGGGTTCAAGCCCCACGTCGGGCTCTGTGCTGACAACTCAGAGCCTGGAGCCTGTCTTGAATTCTGTGTCTCCCTGTATTTCTGCCTCTCCCCTGCTTATGCTCTGCCTCTCTCTCTCTCTCAAAAATGAATAAACATTTAAAAAAAGAATTTACTAATTCATAAAGCATGGGCATGAGAATAAGAAAATGATAACAAGAACTATGATCAAGGGAGACTAGTGTGAACCCCAAATGATGACATAAAATGCTCTGGAGGTTCAAAGGAAAGAAAGGTGTTCCTTAAACATATAAACTCAACCCACTCATGGCCTTTGCACCTGCTATTCTCTGAACCTGGAATGTTTTCCCCCTACATGCTATGGACAATCTCTTCTTTCCCTTGAGGCCTCAGCTTATGTTTTTACCTCCTCATGGAGGCCTTCCATCACTGCCCATCATGGAGGAGACATCTCTCCGTAATTTATCTCAGCTTCTTGTTTGTTGTTGTTCTTCTTCACAGTACTTACTAAAATTTATGATTATTTCATTTGTTTGTTTTAGCTGTCTATGTAAAATATAAGCTCCAAGAAGGCAGGACTATATCTGTGTTTCATGTCTTCCATTTAATCCTTGATGCCCAACACAGTGCCTAGAACATAGCAGGCATTCAATATATGTTTGTTGAATGAACCAATGAACAAACAAAAGATCCCATTTGGTTGGCAGGATCAGGACAGTTTTCATGAGAGGAAGGAAGGAATCCTGAAGAAACAGGTAGGGGTATGAAGAAGGGGTAGAGAAATGAGAGACGTTGCAAAGAGAAAGAAAAGCATCAGCAAATATTTGGAGCCCAGGGCATACAAAGCATTTTCTGAAAGCAACCAACACTGTACGTCTTTGAACTTAAGATGCACACTTCATCCTCCTACTTCTTCCTTCCATTTTTAATGTAGCCAACTTGGTATAATTGCCATGTGTCCCATAATTATTATCTGAATGTACTATGTTTGCATATTTTTTCTTCTAAAATGTTATTTAATCGATGGCGTGTCTTATAATGCATTTTAGAAATGGGAAAATAAAGTATTTCAGTTTTACTGGGACATAGAGTATGTGTAGGGGAGCTGAGAAAGTTCTGCTGTAGAAGCTATGCTCTGGGCACATAACAAGGCCAAGAGTGGTACATTTATAGCATACTTAATTTATCAGGAATGGGAAAGAGTTCCTACTGAAATTGTAAAACTATATTGTTTCCCAAAATAGTTGTAAATCTTTCTATAAAGATACATTTTTTGACCATTTACAGTTTTAAGTTTAAGCTCCAGATAAAAACTTCTCTCTACAAAGCCCAGGAGGATATATATTCTCCCCCCGCTGGACTATGAGCTATTTGAGGGCAAAGACTATCTCTAGTAACTATCACAATACCTGGTATGGAGTTGACGCTCTGTTAATATTTATGAAATCTTAAATTAGTAAATAATTGTTGAAGGAATGGCAACAATTTTACCATTCTTTATAGGAAAAACAATTATGGTGGATAATGGCGATGAAGACAATGGTTAGAATTTTGAAGCCAAATGGAGTTAGTTAATCTAGGAAAAAACTTTGGAGGAGGGAAATGTTTAGCTGCCTTTTATAAGCAGGGGAGAGATACAGGCTGGCAGAGAGGAGGCATAAGTAGTAGGAAACAGGACTTGTAAGTCCTAAGTTTTTTGCAGAAAATGATGAAATATGTGTGGAAGCCACAGTGAGTAGACCAGGGAGAAGGAAATGCATTAAGTGAGGGCGGGAAGAGGAGGAGGAGGTGAGCCATGGAACCAGAGAGGGCCTGAGTCTGTCTTGACTTGATTTTACTAAAAGTCAGTTATAAGCCTGAAAATATGCATGAATATTTACGTGTGGATATTGAAGTCACTCAGAACATGGGCAGGATCCCTCCTAGCACATGTTACCCGCAGTCTCCAAGACACTGAACACAGGGAACATTTCAGTCCTCCTTATACCTGACCTTTCAGCAGCATCTGATTCTGTTGACCTCTTTCCTTTTTAAAAAAAGTTGTGCTAAAATACACATAATACAGAAAAGATATACGCATAATACAAAATTTACCATCTCAACGACCTTTAAGTATACAGTTCAGTAGCATTAAGTACATTCATATTGTTTTGCCACCATCACTACAATCCATCCATAGCACTCTTTTTATCTTACCAAAGGAAAACTTTATAGTCATTAAACAATAACCTCAATAAACAAAAACTCTCCCAGACCTTGGTAACCACCATTCTACTCTCTGTCTCTATGAATCTGACTCTAGGTACTTCATGTAAGTGGAATCATACAGGATCTGTCCTTTCATGACTGGCTTATTTCACTTAGCATAATGTCCTCAAAGTTCACCCATGCTGTAGTATGAGTCAGAATTTCCTTCCTTTTTAAGGCTGAATAATATTCCATTGTAGGTACATCTACCACATTTTGTTTATGACCTCTCTAGTTTTTAAGACCCTTTCTTTAGCTTCCACAATTGTTTTTCCTGGTTTTCCTCTGACCTCCCCGAGCTCACTCTCTACCACTTAGCCATTTAATGTTGAAGTTTCCTGGAGCTTGGTCCCAAGCCCCTCCTCTCCTCTTATTCTCTACTATTCCTTTAAACAAGCTTACCCAAGACCATGACTTCCCTTCCTGTTTATTTGTCCTTATTTCCAAGTGTACAGCTTTGGGGGGAGGGGTGCACAGGGAGCAGTGAGGGAAGAAGGGGGGGACATCTGCCTTGCCAATCAGATCAGTAGACTCATCACTGATGAACAAAGGGACAACAGATGTCTCAGCCAAATTGCTCTCACAGCTGGATTGGGAGTTTAAGTATGATTTAAAAGGCATGAGGCCGAATAATGCTTGAGGAAGTTGACCTGCACTCTGATTTCACAGAAAAGAATAGAGCCAGAATAAGCTGTTGGGAGACAGGCAGTGGTGGCAGTTTAGCCACAAGGTGACTGGGATCCAGGCAAAATATGCTTATAAGGAAAAGTGGACACAAATCAGTAGTTGAAAATGTGGAATAAAAGAAGTGATAAGCAGTGAAGTTAATGCTTTCTCTAAGGCTCTTGCCTTCTTTTTGATCATACTTGAGGTCAAAAGAGCATTTCCTCTGAAGATTAAACAAAAAGACCCAATTAGACCTTTGAGATGTTTTTCTCACCAATTCCTCGAATCCCCTTTTATTTCATCCTCTAGGGCTGAAACCTGCGCAAAATTCAGAAAAGGATGAAGATAGGCTGACTGCAGCGTCCCCAGTTGTCCTTGTTTTCCTCCACTCTTTGTCTTTAATATTGCTATTTTTTTTATTATTTAAAAAAAAATTTTTTTTAACGTTTATTTATTTTTGAGACAGAGAGAGACAGAGCATGAACGGGGGAGGGTCGGAGAGAGAGAGAAGGAGACACAGAATCTGAAACAGGCTCCAGGCTCTGGGCTGTCAGCATAGGGCCCGACGCGGGGCTCGAGCTCACGGACCGTGAGATCATGACTTGAGCCGAAGTCGGACGCTTAACCGACGGAGCCACCCAGGTGCCCCAATATTGCTATCTTTTTATTTTTATTTTTTTTAACATTTATTTTTGAGAGAGAGATAGAAGAGAGAGGGCACGAGTGGGGGAGGGGGAGGAACAGAGAACGAGGGAAACAGAGGGTCCAAAGTAGGCTCCAGGCTGTCAGCACGGAGCCTGATGCGGGCCTCAAACCCACAAACCAGGAGATCGTGACCTGAGCCGAAGTCAGTCGTTTAACAGACTGAGCCACCCAGGCACCCCAATATTGCTTTTTTTGGTTAACAGCTCACCTTTAGTCTACTGCCCTCCTTTCAAAAACAACTTTGTTATATCCCTTTATAGTTATCATTAACAGACTTCCTGAGCTTAAAAAAGCCAAAAAAAAGGGACATGTGTTTTCTTAAACACAAACCTTAAAAATACGAATGATTGGTATTATAAGTCAAGTTACTTAAAAATGAACAACCAACAAATCTGAACACTGATAATGGCTGAATTAGGATATTAGGCAATGAGGTGGGATTAGACATAATCCTTATCCTATAAACATAAGATAACAAATGTGGAGTAATGATCAAACATAGTTTGCTTTTCACTTTACTCCTTCTGGTGACAGCACCCCATGTTTGCTTTGGGTCATTGCTGGAGACAGTCTGCGACACCATCAACCAAAGTACTCTTTTAGCCAAACCATGAGGTGGGCCCGATCCAAGTTAAGCCGATCGGATGCTTGCTCGCAGGAATTTGAATCTTCAGGAGAGGAATGAAGAATCAAAAAAGGTCACTTTCTGCTTGCTCTCTGAATCTGCAAGTTGGCCCCAGTTCTAGCTTTATTCTGAGCCAGGTTATCAAGCTAGGCCTTCCATTCTATGCGCTAATGCAGTGAATGGAGATTTCCTTTTTGGCCTACCCTAGCTAGTTTCCTTTACTTCCCATCAGCATTTTATCTTGAAGGCTAGGGAGTGCCAGGTGCTGTGGTGAAGGCATTGGACGGATGTCATTCAATCCTCACAACAACCCTCCAATTATGTTTCCCCTTTGACAGAAGCCACGCCTCTGAAAAATTAAAGCAACTTGTCAAAGTTTTCACAGCTAGCAAGAAATGGAACTGACATTCAAACTCAGGTCATAGGACTCTTTGACTTTAGCATTTCATCTCTAGGGAAAAATTCTTTAGGAAAACTCAGGCCTTTTGGCAATGAAGTGGTGGGGAGGGGACCCCGGAGGCTAGATGTGTGAAGCTGAGACAAATACTTTTCTCTATAGTGAAGTACTAGAATTTGAAGAGGTTTTCTCTGACATGAGAGAGAATAGCTCTGGGGAGCCTGGGACCCAAAGAAGGCTGCAGATAGGTGGGGCAGGGTAGAATGAATCCTTGCAATAGCAGTAGGCTGGAGTCTTAGGAGAAACCAAAGTATCCATTAGGGTATTTTCATTATAAGTAACAGAAAACTAAACTCCAAATGGGTATAAATCATTACACTATTTTTGCTTATTTTTTTTAAATGTTTATTCATTCTTGAGAGACAGAGAGACAGAGCATGGGTGTGGGAGACACAGAGTGAGAATGGGAGATGCAGAATCTGAAGCAGGCTCCAGGCTCCAAGCTGTCAGCACAGAGCCCGATGCGGGGCTTGAACTCACGAACCGTGAGATCATGACCTGAGCCAAAGTCAGACGCTTAACTGACTGAGCCACCCAGGCGCCCCAAATCATTACACTATTATTCTAAGAAACCCAGAGGTAGGAATGTTTAAGATTAGATGTTTTGGTGGGCAACAATAGACACCAGGTTTTTTCCTATCTTTCCTTTTTGTACCCTTTGTTGTGTTGCCTTTGCCCTCAGGGGGAATGGGTAACTCTCTCACCTTTATAAGTTGGCTATAGTAGTTCTACCTATGACCTCTGCACAAGACAAAGGTCAGAGGACGAGACTACCTCTTTCTCTCTTGTATGTCTTGTATGTGTGTATCTCTTTTGGGAAAAGGAAACTTATCCCAGAAGCAGCCCGGGAGATATCTTTGCATGTCTTATTGGCCAAAATGCATTACGTGCCCATGCCCACACCAATCACTGCCAATTGTAATTGCTAAGAAGAATCAGGATGCAGCTCCCAGGGGTGGGGCTTGAAGAAGGTGGATTCCTGAACAAAATCCAAGTTCTTTAAGAAGGAGACAAAGAAAATGGAGTAAATATGGATAGTTGGCCACAAACTCTACTAATATAGTAAGAGATTCTTTGAGGACCACGAACTTTAGGAACAATAAGTATTATGGCAGTCTCTAAAGCCAGAAAGACTTGAAAGACTTAAACTTACCAGCCGTATGATAGTGGGTGTAAGGATGCTGTAAACATTAAATAAAATAATGTATGTAAAATGCTTGGCACAGTATCTGGCCCATGTTACTTGTTCAGTAATTGGTAATTATTTTTATTATCACATAGAACTTTTCATCACTTCCTGTTCCAAGCTCAGTTACTTTCTATTATCCCCAAATATTTTGTAAAAGTCCATTACATGGAACAGCCTTGTGTTAGTGATACTTTTATGAATGAAGGAGGAGAGCTTGTGTCTTTTCTTGGGGAACAGGGAAGTTAAGAGACCACCGCAAATGGAAGAGGCAGGATGGTGAGAGAAGGTCAAGAATTGGGCCAGAAGTACGGGTCTAGAGCAAGAGATGAGACTCAGTGACTTCAAGAGTTCTCAAGATGGAGAGCTATATGCAATAGGAACTTGATTTATTCTAGTTAATACTAAAGGGAAGGCTGAGCCTTAGAAAAATTTGGGTTACATACACATTTAAAAAGAAGACTTAACAGTTCAAGCTCAACATGCATGATGAGTGATGCACATAATGAGTACAATAGGAACTCAAAAAAAGAAAAAAAAAAAGAGAAACCACTATGGATGACAGTGGTCAGGAAAGGTTGCACATAGCACATGAAACTGGGACTTACCTTTGAAGAATATTTGAGGTTAAGTTAAGGGAAAACAATGGAGTATTTTAGTTGGAGAGAATGGTGAAAGAGCAAAATTGTAGAATCGAGAACCTACAAAAGATACAAAAATACCAACTGGGTGTTATGCAATGGTCTAAGTGTAAAATGATAATGCTGTGAACCAGGAAGCTGACTACTGATGAGCTAAATAAACCCACTGAGGAAATAAAGTTCTGCTTTTGCAATAACAACAACAAAAAAAAACCTGCTTGAGAAATTATAAAGGTGGAGCTAGTTAAAATTTATTATTATAAAAAATTATAACCGAAACGCAAATTCAAAAGATGGTATTACTCAAATTTGTTGATTTACTAAAATCAACAACACTAATGACCCTTTCTAATCGTGTTCATTATCACCATAAAGTCATAAGATCATACAAACTATAGTCGGCTAGCATTAAAAAATGTTAATATAGACATAATTCGTAAGAATAATGGCTATTTATTGCATGCTTAAAATGATTCATTTATATAATCAGTAGATATTGTCATATCATCCAATCACCAGCCAATATTGTTTCCTCTAAAATATATGATACAAGGTAAAGAATAAGGTTAAAAAAATCTATATGTCTTGAATAGTTACTGGAAATTACTGCATGTAAGATATTTTTTCTAAGAACTATGAGAGACAAAAAGTTGTGACTTGGAACTGTTCTTAAGAGACCATAATGTAGCCAGGTGTGTCCATGAGTGGCAAGATGGTAAAGGACTCTAAACATAAGTCTAAGAGAGGTGCACTTTTCTAATGAGGTGCCATTGCAGGTTTCAAAGTGTGGAGTGACATAATTGATAGGTAATCTGACTACCATGTCCAGAGTGGGTTGGAGAGTAGAGACCAAAGATAGGAAACCAATCAGCAAACATGTAAGACTGCAAATGTGAGGTGACAAGGATCTGGGCTAAGGAGTGCTACAGGGAAGGAAATCAAGGAAGTGGTGGGTTCCAGAGATGACTCTTGAAGCTGTCAGTCCCACTCCATTTCATATAGCCAGAAGCACCTTGAGGGAGGCCTCTAGGAAATCCCAGAGCACACTCCCAGTCCCAAATGTTTTCCCTACCTGTGTCCCACACTGCCTGCTAACATGCTGCTGGCCCTGTTCTCTCACTTAGAGCTCCACCTGACCCTGCCGACGTCACCCCAGGACTCCTTCCCAGGTAACTGATTTGGTTCCTACCAGATATAAGATGTTTTTTTTCAGCTACAAGAAACAGAAGACCTAACAAATAGTGACCTAAGACCCTAAATACGTTTGTTGCTTATTTAAGTAGAGGCTTGTCTCAGGGATATCTTGGTAATTCAACAATGTTATCAAAGAAGGCAGATTCCACCCTGCCTCCTCCGTGAGTCAGAAAAGTCTCAGTGATTGTCACAGGGATGCAACCGCTCTGGGAAATGCCCCGCACACAAAGGCATTCAAAGTGGAAGCAAGGAAAGGGAGGCAAAAGGGTTTTCTCCTCCCTTTCCTTTATTTTGTCAAGAAATAAAACCTCTCCTCCAAGTCCTTGACCGACTTCTCCTTACACTGCACTAGTTGTGCTGCTGTCGCATGTCCACTCCTAGATCTTGGCGATCACTGGCAAAAGCGAATGGGTTCACCATGATTGGCTCAGATCAGTCATCACTTACCCTGTGCGCTGGACAGGTTTTCCTGAATAAAACTGAGGCTTGTAAGCAGGCAAGAAAGGGAATGGCATTTGAGTGGGCGGGTCAAGGTGTCTGCCATGGTTTCTGCATGGGGACAGCATCTCAGCTTGCTTAACCCAACTGGCACAGTGTAATCAGTTCCCAACTAGGTCTTGGAAT
Source organism: Prionailurus bengalensis (assembly GCF_016509475.1). Classification (NCBI taxonomy): domain Eukaryota; kingdom Metazoa; phylum Chordata; class Mammalia; order Carnivora; family Felidae; genus Prionailurus; species Prionailurus bengalensis. The sequence goes on from NC_057358.1 coordinate 117,510,187, forward strand.
CCCAGCATCAGTGCATCCATCCCCTACCCCCCCCCCCCCCCCCCACTATTCTGGTGAGAAGTTGTTGACCTGATTTGGCCTTCGTCCCTAAGCAAGCAAGATGTAGCCTGGGCAGGCCATTACCTAGATCTGCAGGGCAAGGCCGACTGATGTCATAGGATATTAGTGAGGTCATTTGAACCTCTGTTACTGCCTTTCCCTTATATGTAAAGATTTGGTAATTTAGTGTTCTTGCTTTTTCATCCCTGGAGCCTGCAAATTGTTGGATTTTAAAGGGGAGGATAATATAAACATCAAGGATTAGAGAACAGGAGGAGCTGAAAGAAAAATAGAGAGTGCCAATGTGTCTGCAGATGACAGAGCTTTTGTGAGCCTCTCTCTTATCTCTTTTCGGTGGTTTATTTCACATTAAACTTTCGCTCAGTGTTTTGGCATGAATAAACCTTGGCAATGTCTCTTTGAAAAATATCATTACCATATATTTTTTCTTGTTAAAGCCAACCACATTTTTAAAAAATGGTTACAGCTCTGGAGTGTTCATTAGTAAAGTCTACTGGGCATTTAGTAACTGTGGATCATCAGACTTCTATAATGTGGCTAATTTCATTTCACTGATCTCTCCTTGTAGCTACCTTTATATTATTTATTCCTGTAGTTTTAATTACCATAAATATAAGAGCAATATACATTTCCTCATGTTTTTTTAGAAGTTTTATCCCCCCCCCCCCCCGCAATGCTGTGCTGTGGTGTCCTTACAAACATACCCATTAGCCTTCTGGGATTTTTTATTTGAGAGGAAGAAGAGGGCTCGTGACTAATGGGGGACAAGTCTCTCTGACCTAGTGAGCTTCATCCTCTATTTTCCCTAAAATAGGTTGCTTTTACATCATCCCAAGCCATGTTCATTCTAGGTCTTTTCATTTATGCCAAATGAAATTCATAAGGAAATTTGAGCTCAGTTGAGAAGAATCATAAGGAAGAAAAGCTTTCAATTTAAGGGCAACCTAATCCCTCATTCTGCTCATCTCTCATACCCCTCACCTGCACACACACACACACACACACACACACCCTCACTATTCTCTGGCCACCTTGGATCAGTCATCATTCACAGGAAGATCTCAGACTCTACACCTTTGTTCATTATGTTCCCCTTGTGTAGAAGGGCCATGCCTCTGCCTGGTTGTTTCACTTTATTCTTCAAGCCTTGTTCAAAAGTAATCTCAGTGTATGACCTTTCTAAACTTCACTTCCATCCTCTTCTCTGTGTTTCCATAATACTTTGCAAACAGTTTACTCTCATGCTTATAATGTATCTGTGTCTGCCTGTCCCAGCCCTGTCCACTGTTAGCTGGAGTCAGGCTTCATCCTTACAGAGTTCTTCTTAGAACTAGGACACTGCCCTCTATGCCCCTCCAAATAAGCCCTGATACTCCTTAGAGATGCCAGCTGCAGTGCACTCAGCCATCAAGCTTGAGCCTTTGGGTACCAACATCAGCCATCATTGGTCAAGTATTTCCTGCCTCTCTGGACATTATCATTGGAATGGCTAGATATTCTTTTTTTTATGTTTATTTTTTTATTTTGAGAGAGAGAGAGAGAAAGCACAAGCTGGGGGAGGGGCAGTGAAAGAGGCAGAGAATACCAAGTAGGCTCTGTGTTGAAAGCACCAACCCCGATGCAGGGCTCGATCCATGACCGTGAGAACATGACCTGAGCCGAAATCAAGAGTGGGAAACTTAACTGACTGAGCCATCCAGGCACCCCTGGAACAGCTGGATATTCTTTAGCCTGATTTACTCCTTTCTCCCCACTATCTTCTTTTGTTGCTAGACTGCGAACTTGCTGAGTGTGGGGACCAGACTTTGCAACTTAGAGATGTTATAAACTTCGGTATCTCATGTAGTGATATGAGAGTTGTGTTAAAGTCCTCACTTTAATTTGGTTTGAGTCTGGTGCACAGGGTTTTAAAAATAGAGGCGCCAAAGATTGTTCCCTTGGTGAAGACTTCTTCACAAACAAACAGTTCACAGAAAAGGAAAAACAAATGGCTGCTGAACATCTAAAATATATTTAACCTCACTTCTAATAAGAGAAGTACAATTTAAATATATGTTAAGATATCATTTTTCACTAACCAAATAGACAAAAAGCAAAAAGTCCAACACACTGTGTTATTAAAGATATGTAATATGCAAATACAATTTGACCTACAAGTCTCATTTCTAGAAAGTTAGCCTTATAGATATTCAGTACACATGCAAAACAATATATATGTAATGGTATTTATTTCTGTATTCTTTGTGATACAATCAGAGTGAAACAACTTAAAGTTTCATCCATAGTCCTATGAGTAAGTAAATTATGGCACATATACATGTTAGAAAACTATGCAGCCAAAATTTTGTGGAAGTTTTAAATTTACTGATTGAAACAATTTCCAAGATCTATTATTGGAAAGGAAACAGGTACAAAAGGAATTAAGTACCAGTCACACGTGTGTGGGAGGGAGTTTTTCACTGTTTACCCTCTTGTGTCTTTACTTTTTTGAACTATGTGAATGCATTGCCTATTAAAGGAAAAAAAAATATGTAAAAAGAGCATTTGTAACTATAGAGCGCTATGTCTTTTCCCTAACACTAAGCACAGGGTTTGGCATTTGACAGATGTTCAGTCCCTAGAAAATGGAGCCTGAGCTGAGTTTACATATCCATCATTTAGAGAGGGGTGTAACCCTGGGGAATTAAGTCTGGAAGGAAGGAGAGTGAATACAAGGAGGTGTTATTGACTGGCCACTCACAACAAAACACTGCTCATTGTTTGGTGTCCAGAGAGGTCATAGGAAACCAGACAGTCCACGGATGAAATTAAGGAAAATTTATCTATTGGGTTTTCCCCACCTCCCGTCTCTCACTAGTTAAAGTCTACTCTGCAAGGGCATTAATTCCATTTGCCCTTCTGTGATTTCCAGCCAGTACAGGCAGCCTCATAAAAGCAGCACCTCCAGGGTCCAACCAATGTGAACATACAGTGGTCCCTTCTTGTCACGTGACATTGTACAACAGGGACTCCTCTTTTTTTTTTTAATGTTTATTTATTTTTGAGAGAGAGAAACACACACACACACACACACACACAGAGCGCGAGGAGCAGGGAAGGTGCAGAGAGAAACAGAGATACAGAATCTGAAGCAGGCTCCAGGCTCTGAGCTGTCAGCACAGAGTCTGATGTAGGGCTTTAACCCGCAAGCCCTGAGATTATGACCTGAGCTAAAGTCTGATGCCCACCATACTGAGCCAACCAGGTACCCCAGGGACTCCTCTTTTTATTGCAGTGATGATGAAAGCATGTCTAGTGGCTGAGGTTTGGGAGTGGAGACCAGATACTGTTGAGTGATCTGGTGTGGTATATAAACAGGTTGAATACACTAGATGCTCAGAAGGTTTTTCTTTTTTCCTAAAGTAGACCTTATTTTTAGAGCAATTTTAGGTTTACAGTAAAATTGATCAGAAGGCACAGAGATTTCCTGTACATTCCCTGCCCCTCCCCACACACAGCTTCCTCCACCATCAACCTCCCACACTGGAGTGGTACATTAGCTACAGTTGACAAAGCTATATCATTATTACCCAAACTCAGAAGAGCTTTTGATTTGCTTTTGTTTATTTAACAGGTTGGTTGATTGGTTGATGAAAATAGTCAAGGTATTTCCTCTCAAATTATAAATCTGAGGATGTGTAAGAACCTAATTATTTAAATTCCCCAAACCCGGGGTGCCTGGGTGGCTCAGTCGGTTAAGCATCTGACTTCGGCTCAGGTCATCATCTCACAGTTTGTGGGTTTGAGCCCCGCGTCAGGCTCTGTGCTGACAGCTCAGAACCTGGAGCCTGCTTGAGATTCTGTGTCTCCCTCTTTCTCTGCCCCTCCCCCGCTTGCACTCTGTCTCTCTCTTAAAAATAATAAACATTAAAAAAATTTTTTTTTAATTCTCCAAACCCATGACTATCTTATTGTAGTGCTAGATTATTCCACTCCACTTAAGTTCCTACATGGTTGTGTCTGTTCCTGTTTAATGCCATGTGCTTTCAATAAATTAATCTAAAATATGTATTGCTGAATTGAAAACCCTATTTTGGGTGGGGTTCGGGCATATAAAAAAGTAAAATATATCACCTTTCTTCCAGAATTATTACAAAAGCACACAGACTTAAACAGGATTGCAAGAATGAAACCATACAACAAAACAGCACAAAATGTGCTCTAGTAAGGAAGTGATTTATGGCCAAGTGAGAAGTAGATACAAGAAATACTATATGGTTTATGCAATTTCTTTGTACTTGGAATGGTTAGGGAAGACTTGATGGAGAAACAGCAACTTGAACTTGAGTTATGGATAAGACGTGGAGAGAAGAATAGCAATGGGGAGATCATTTTGGATGACCTGGTCTAAGACAAAGCTCAGAAGCTTGGGACACCATATGTAGACAGGTTTTTTTGTTTTTGTTTTTTGGTTTTTTTTTAATGATAATACTAAGATAGTTTGAGAGAATTTCTAGAAAGTTAGGTAAGGACTATGTTGTACAAGGCTTTCAAAGATTTGCAAATAAACTAGAATTTCATTCTGTAATTAAGGGGAAGTCATTGGCAGTTTTGAGTAATATAGTCATGTGCCCTATTGGGAAACAATTTCTAATAAAATGTCTCCAACATTAGTCCTACCCCTGACTAAATCAGAAGACCTTCCCCCTACTCCCCCATGGAAATGTCTGTAATGAGCTGACTGAATTCTCAAGGAGCTAATTTCCCTGGAAACAGATCTGGAGTTTGGTAGATCATCAGAGGGCTGTTGGTAAAGGAAATGTTTTAACTGTTGGCTCTCTATGTCTTACATAGGGTAAGCATTTTAAAGGTCTGTGTAGTTAAGAGGCAGTTTTTAAAGTCTGGATCTAGATTAGGTTGGTAGAAAACTGAATCACTAGCCACTAATTGGAAGGTGGCAGCGTTTATCAGAAGCATCTAGGAATCTAAGGCCAGCGCCTATAACATCACATCCTCTCTTTTCTGCTATCAGTTGGATGCAACAGGAAACTGACGAAGGTGCTAGGCAGTTTCCTTTCTGCTCTGACCTGACCAGTTTCCTCTGCAGCTTGCTCCTGGCTTATTGTAAAGGAAAATCATGAAATACCAGTCAATTTCCTCCAGTTGGATCAAGCCTAGCACAAGGAAGGAAAAACAAATTTCTAAGATTAGTCAATTTCCCTTTGCAGTTATAAAGTTGGTTCAGGGCCTCCTGCTGACCCTTCTCTTTAGACGTGTATCTCTTACAGCTCAGCTTTACATCATAGGCAAGATAAGGACTTGTGGCAAAGTGAGCAACACATATTATGTAATTCTTATAGGAAATCTTGTGTTCATTCATGGGAAAGCTGCCCATATAAAACAGCTTATTTGATAAGCTTTCCATTCTTTGACTTCTATTAAACTCGTTAGTTCAAGGGGGTTAAACAAAATACAGATAATTCTAATGGGTACACCTAACCAAGTTCTTTTGCTCTTTTCTCAGTCTGACTCAGAAGGAGCTGTTTCCATGGAGAATGTTTATGTAAAATTAACAAAGGAATTGAGTCAGTTTAGTGAAAGAGACAGGGCTAGACTACTCCAAAGAGCAAGAAGTTATGTCTAGTGTCATAGAAGGTAACCTGAATTTTTTGGGTATGAGAGGGAGATGCTATGGCCTGCTGGAAAATGTAATGAAGAGGCTGGTATCTGAGGAATGTGACTGGCTTACTTTGTAGAAGTAATTCAACTTGAAGATGGGAATTACCACTTAAAATCTTTTCAGCAAACTTAACAATGTGGAGCAACAATGCTATATTGGAGTTCACATTGAATGAGAGTATGTTCATTTAGCAGGTAGATGATTCTTTCTCATATTTCACTTCCTGTTTTGTTAACTTACCTGCTTTTAATTTCCCTTGGAAGTTTTCCCTCATTTCTGTATGTGTAGCTATTATTAAAATAATATTCCCATCAATTTCCCTTTTATGCCTTTGTATGATCTCTCCTCTAGCTAAGTCATAAACTGTGATTGCTGAAATGGATAATGTAATAACAAGAATACAAATATATGCAGCTTTGAAATATGAACAGTTGATAAACAGACTGTAAGAATAAATAAGGTAAGAATTCAAGGTTTAACTTTAATAGCATTTGGAGCAGCCACTGTAATAGGCATCTGAGAAGTAACAGATTTGCGGGGGCTGTGGTATTCTACTCCTTTTTTTTTCCTGGGGACTAATTATCTATTACTTTACAGACTTGCCAAAATACTGTGGAACTCTTAAAAACAACTTGGTTGATCAAGCAGCAGTAGTATTATTAAACTAAAAAACAGAAGAGCTTGTACAAATAAGGGGCCTACTAATCTTCACAGGGGATCTGTAGACTTTCTCCCAACACTTACAAGAACAACATCCCTTTTAATTTTGAAGATAAATCATACCTCTGCAGAGGTATAAATAGCCAGAAGGTTTTACTTAATTAGCCTGAATCAGTAAAATGATTTCCATTATCATCTTTTGCAAACACCATTATATTTTACCAATGGGGTCTGGGTGAACTTGCCCAGCTAACATTTGGGACAAAAATAGGGCATGGTATTAATTTAATGTAGTCAAAATTTCAGCCAATCTTATATCCATTCCACTGAAAATAGTTCACATTTTCAGAGTAACCTGTGAATATTTTATGATATATAAGTCAGTAGACCTACCAAAACTGTATGAATGTCTTAGGTCTGTTTTGCCCCATCCCTGTGTCCTTTTCACTTTCCTCAGGTGTGGACGTCAAGGGGGCTCATTAACAAACATCCTGCGTGCTATGAACTCTGTGTCAGAGCCTGCTTCCCAATGAACTCAGTCTTTGACAGTGACTGTTAAAAGCAGCATCGACCAACTGGAGTGTGAGTCAAAGGAAATGGTGAAAGGGATACAGAATCGTATCATATGAGGAACAGCTGAAGGGGGAGCAAGAAATGGGGAGGAAAAACTTATGTAACTTAGTGACTGAGTGAATGGACTCAAATCCTTGCTTGAACACTTACTGTGAGAGCAGGGCAAGTATCTTTAACCTCTCTCTGCCTCAGTTTTCCATGGTGCCAATGATAATAGTACTCTGGGTTGTTGAGAAAGCTAAATGAATTAATATTAAGTAAAATACTTTGAAGACTGCCTGGCATATAACATTACATGTAAGTGCTGTTATTATTACTTGACTCATCAGATATGTGAAAGATTATTATGGAGAGGAAGTTTGACTTGTTTGAATGGCCTCAAAGGGAGTTAGTAGGACCAGAGGGTGAGAACCATAGCAAGCTTGACTTTGACTCAAAGATGAGACCTGTGCAGGGAGGTGTTGGGCTCCTTGTCACCAGAGTTGGGGACTCCTATTAAGGGTTGGACATAGTTTGGGCTGGGAACTGGATAAGATGAGTTCTCTGTCTCTATTACAACAGCCTCTCCTCCCATTATCCAAGCTCCCTCTCCTTCCTCCTCAAATTAGCTCTGGTCTTGAAAGCAGAAAGAAACCAAAATCAGAGCTCTAGCTCTCAGTGCTTTGAATAGCTGTTTTTCCCAAACAGAGGAAGAATGCTCTTGGCACCCACCCAGCCATCTCCCTACATCCTCTGTCTTTTTCCCTTCCTCCCATCCAAAATCAGATAAAGTCACTTGGTGGATGTGCTTGTGTTGGTTTAAATTATGAATTGGGCCAAATATTTCTTTTTTTCTCTCATTTTCTGCTTTTTGGCATTTTTCTCCTCAAATTTTGACAGAGAAATAACTTTGGAGTTAAAAGGCTTGTGATTTAGTCTTAGCATAGTTAAAATCTACTTATATGGCTATGAACAAATGGAGGAATCTCGCTGAACTAAGCTTCCACTTTTGTAAAGTGTGTATTTCCCTGGTATGGTAATGAAGGAGATTGTGACAGCTAATATTCAAGATTTCTCCAAGCTACAACATTTCATTTCAGGTTAAGATACCAAATCCATAGGGTAGACAGCACCTTTATGGCATCATTTCATGCCCAGGTCCCCCTGTTACAGCTTTTTCTCCCAAAAGAACTTGATCCTTAAAAGACATTTATATTATCCACTAAAGTGTATGTGAAAGGTATTTCATTCCTTTGGAAATCTAATTTTAGTAGCTTGTTGTTAAGTGGTAGTTTAATGCATTAAATTAATCTATGGATTTGTCAATAAGAATGTGTCCCTCAGGGGAGGCAAACTTTACTAATATTCTGGGGCCCATGACTTAACCACAAAAAGTGACATGAATGGTAACAACATTGCAGAATGTGAAGATGTTTGGGGACAGGTAAACCTGTCAATGGCCTGTGCATAATGCAATCCCTATTCTAAGTGCACAATGTAATCAACTATTTAGTTTACCTGTACACAGGACTAAACCCTGACAGTAAATACTGTTAGTTGTGGCAAATGGATCAGCACAATATTCCAGAATATAGGGGCGCCTGGGTGGCTCAGTTGGTTAAGTGACTGACATCGGCTCAGGTCATGATCTCGCAGTTTTTGAGTTTGAGCCCCGCGTGGGGCTCTGTATTGGTAGCTCAGAGCCTGGAGCCTGCTTCAGATTCTGTGTCTCCTCCTCTCTGTGTCCCTCCCATGTTCATGCTCAGTCTCTCTCTGTCTCTCAATAATAAATAAACATTAAGAAAAATTTTTTTAAAATATTCTAGAATATACACTTTGGATTTAGACAGCTCTTTAAACAGAATATAGGTTCAATCCCTTTCTACCTATGTGATCACAAACTATTGCTAATCTCAGGTTTTAAATTTGTATTATAGTGGTGTTGTGAAAAATATTTTAAATAAGCAAATACATAATAAGTATTCGACAAATGGTGTTTTTTCTTCTCACCGTTATTAGAAACTTGAAAATGGCTAACTGGTTGATTGGTTTTTTTTTTTTTTTTTTTTTTTTTTGGTCTCAAGATCAGATTTCCTCTACATAAAAAAATAATGCGGCCAGCTCTTGTTTCACTCACACTAATTTACAGGGTAAATATTCCTAACCCTAACTCAGTATATACTCAGGAGAGAGTTGGTGAATGTGAATAAGTTGTGGTTAATCCACGGTGGCCAATTAACCAAGGCCACTTCTGCTACAGTTTCATTGAAGCTTGGCAGGATATTCTTTTTGGCTTGGTTTTCACAAAGTCACATCCCAGAAACAGCTTGTTGCACCTCTTATCATTCAGGAGTGGCACAACTACTGAGGAAAGGGCTTTTATTCAGTGGCAGTGATTTACAAGGGAAGGGTGGACACATTAGCCTTGAAAACTCTTGAGAAGACAAACTGAGTGGTTTTTAATTGGTTTGACTTTGATCATCCTAGCTAAGATAATCAATAATGTAGCTGGTTAATCTATGTAGAATCAGAAAAATCCCTGTTCTAAGGATATCACTATTTTGAAGTTGTCACGAATAATTTTTACACATGTTGTAAATATGTATAAATTTGTAAACAATATATATGTTATCATGCATTTTATTTTTGTTTTTTTAAATGTTTATTTATTTTGAGAGAGAGAGAGAGAGAGAGAGAGAGAGAGAGAGAGGGCAAGCAAAGGAGGGGCAGAGAAAGGAGAGAGAATCCCAAGCAGGCTCTGCGCTGACAGTGGGGCCTGAACTCTTGAACTGTGACATCATGACCTGAGCTGAAATCAAGAGTTGGAGGCTTAACCGACTGAACCACCCAGGTGCCCCTGTTATCATGCATTTTTAACTTTAAGTAAATAGTATTATTTTGTATATCTTATTCTGCAATATTATGTTTCTGAGATTTACCCACATTGATACATTTCTTTTGTTTATTTATTGCTATACTGAAGTCAGTTTAATGAATACACTGTTTTGATTCTTAGGATTAAGTTTGGCTAAAGATGATCAACAAAAAGCTGAAATACCAGGGTCTTAAACAAGATAAAAAAATGTTTTCTCTCTTGTTCAAGGGCAGTTTTCCAGGAATGGCATAGAGTGCCACAGGTTCAGGGACCCAGGCTCTGTTTACTTGTTACTCCTCTACGTATGGACTTTCACTTATGGGTCACCTCAGACAAAAGGACGGCCTCAGCTCTAGTGGACATATTTGCATTTGCACAGTAGAAGGAAGAAAAGGAGGATGTTTCATTCCCTAATTTTGCCTACATCCCATTATCTAAAACTTAATCACATGATTACATCTGTAAAAGAGAATAGGAAAAGCAATATTTATTCTAAGTGACCACATGTCTAAAATTTGGTTGTTCAGTTTACTGATGAAGAAGGGGAAGGTGATACTTGTGCCAAGTACAAGTCTACCAAAACGGACACTTAGGTGATTTCCAAATTTTTGCTATGCTAACGCTGTCTTCTTGTGCTCACGTGAGAGAGTTTTTCTAGGGGAATATGTTGTTGGTAATTAATGTTTTTTTTTTTTAAATGCTTTTACTTATTTTTGAGATAGAGAGAAAGCAAGAGCTGGGGAGGAACAGGGAGGAGGGATACAGGAACCAAAGTGGGCTCCACACTGACAGCAGAGAGCCCGTTGTGGGGCTCGAACCCATGAGCGATGAGATCATGACCTGAGCTGATGTCAGATGCCTAGCTGACTGAGCCACTCAGGCGCCCTGGTAATTCATGTTTTTAACTTTTACCAGTTGCCCTCCAAAATGGTTGTTCCATTTTTACTCTACCTGTAAGAAAATTCCTCTTTTTTCACATATTCCTAATACTTGGTAATACATTTCTGTTTTGAAGATGGTTTTACAGTCTGATGGGATTGTGGGGTGGTGACATTTGCAGAGGCAGTTTTGATAGAGGGGTGTGAACAGAAACCAGAATACCTGGGTTGAGACAGAGTGGGAGATAGTACACTCAAGCTAGTGGGTGTAAACTACTCTTTCAATAAGCTCAGTTGGAGAAGCAAATGAGAAGTAAAGCCTTAAATATTAAATAGAACTTGTGGAACATTTGTGTTACAACTGAAGAGTCCAGAGCTTTTGGAAAGAATGCAATAGGGAATGCACCAGAGAAAGAAGGGATAGCAACTAGAGCCAATTTCCATGGAGTTTAAAATTTCAGAGGTGGGACATTTCCAAGGGATGATTGAAGTGGACAAGGTGTGAGAGTTGATAGCCGCTCTTTGATATCCTAGGGCCCAAGATGCTCTCTGAAGCTGCAAGGGAGACAAATAAATTATTCATTCAACAAATATTTTTAAGCACCTCCTAAGTGGCATTGTTCTAGAAACCAGAGTTGTATGATGAGTAAAAGAGACAAAGTCTTCTCTAAAAGAGAGCTGACAGACAACAAATATACAAACATGAGATAATTTGTGATAGCAACAAGAGTTATAAAGAAAATTAAACGGGAAAAGATACTATTTTAGCTAGGATTAACAGGGGTGTCGGTGGGATGTTCCCCCCAGAGGAGGAACTGGAGGCATCATTATCAAGAGGCAAATGGCTGACTAGGTGATTGTGGGTGGGATGGAATAGGGGATTTTGCTGAATTCAAGGAAACGCATCTGCTGAGGGTGTTATGGGTCACTTGGTTGTCCTGAAAGCCGGGGAGAGTGTTAGCAGATTTTCTAGCTCTGTTGCTTTCTTAGCTGTAGACAGTCAAGGAGAGATATTAATTGACCAGAATTGTTGCTTTTTATCTTCAATTTATGGCTTATGAACAATAGATATTTTAGCATTTAGTTCCTAATATGCTTCCAAACTAATATCTTCCATATTAGTTCCTAATATGCTAGTCATGAGTATTGGTAGCTATTTCTTCCCCATAACAAATAATAAAAACTTATCAGCTTACTTTTACTTTTTTTTTTTTTTTTCTGTCTACAACATTACCTTTTAGTTCTGGACAAGAAGACCATTTTATTTCTTTTAGAATGTGAAATATTCATCTTTTGATAAATTACGAAATATTTTGTAATTCTCCTCTTTTTCCTTTACCAAAAGTCCCCTCCCCTCTCTTAACCTTTCCAATTTTGCAATTTCTAGAATATATCTGTAACTCAAAAGCCAATTGCTATCAGAAAAAAAAAAAACAAGAAACAGAAAAGGCTTTCACTTTTTCAAATTTCATTAGCCTTAGAGTAGAATAATATTCCTTTATTTTATCTAGCAGAAGGGTGACATGGGTTATGCTGGAAACTGGCATAAAAGCCTGTTTCTCCTGGCAAGTGAGTCAGTTCAAATGAAAATGTTAACATATTTGAACCAATATGAATCAATGCTATTTTGGAGGTGAAAAGAAGTGTGGTTTACTATACCAGCATGTGTATCACAGAAAAACCTGAAAAATATTATAGGGGACCATGACAGATACAGCAAGCAAACCTTAAAAACAGACAGTAATTTTTACAAAAGTATGGATTTGGAAAGAATATCAAGATCAAACTTATACAAAACAATTATTTCTAGATATACAATAGTATGATTTTAATGATTTTCTCTTTCCATTCCCAAAGCAACCAAATAGAGAAGCAGTGAGACAGAATGAAACAAACAAACAAAAACCCAAAAACAAAACAAAACAAAACAAAAAACTCTTAGGACACAGGGTGTAATTCTGGCCTTATCACTAATTATACTAATTATCTGGGAGATGATGGGTAAATCACTTGATCTCTTTGCAATTAGTTTTCCTATTTGCAAAATAATGGGATCAGCCTCGGTTGTCACTGTGTCTTTCTGATTAAAATAATATGATTTAGGTCTATGAAGGAGACCTTATTATAACCCTGAGATGGCCCATAATGTACCTACAGTGGAGTTTCCAGGGGCTGTGTGGAAATTTCCATGGCACATTTCCTGCTTTTATGCCAGATCTTCATCCAGCTTTCTAGATAAAGCAGTGGGAAGTGGTATGTGAATGTTCGTGCACATTAGCAAGGGCAGGCTAACAGAAGGTTTAGACTGCCTGCAAGAAACCAAATAATCATTTAACCCAGAAGCCCTTCTTCAATATGACAGAACACCCAAGTTTCATAAAAATAGTTGGATAAGCTTAATTGACCGCATGAGTTAAACTCTCAAACCCCACAGAAATGACAGAACTACGCTAAACTCCAAGCAGCTTCAGAAAGTCAGGGAAAAGGCTATTGTCTGATACAAGGAATTTAAGCAGTGGTTAAGAATGGAGCTCTGGGGCACCTGGGTGGCTCAGTGGGTTGAGCATCAGACTCTTGATTTTGGCTCAGGTCATGATCTCATGGTTTGTGACCATGATCTCTATCCCTCTCTGATCTCTCTCTCTGCCCCTCCTGCATGCGTGTGCATGAGTGTTCTCTCTCTCTCTCTCTCTCTCTCAAAATAAACAAACAAACAAACAAACAAACAAATAAATAAATATTAAAAAAAAAAAGAATGTGAGTTCTGGATCCAACTGCTGGGTTCTTGGTAGGCTGCTTACTCTCTTTGGGTTCCAGCTCTTGGGTAAATTACTTTCCCTCTCTATGCCTCAGTTTCCATATCTGGAAAATGGACATAAAAGTACCTACATCATAGAGTGCTGTGATGATTAATACAAGTAAAATGCTTTGAACAGCACCTGACACATAATAAGTTCTTATATCTCACCTATAACTATTGTTATTACAGGTGCTATTATAGACTTGATATTGAATATTAAAGCAGATGGGGTTAGTCATGGATGATAACATCCACCAGGGATAAAACAAAACAAAACAAAGCAAAACAAAACCTATAATCCTATTTAGGTGAAGATAGCAGCTCTGATGACCCTGAAAAAGAAACCTAAGATGCTAAGTAATAAAGACAGAGGAGGGCAGCCTGTCGGGTAATTAATTACAGTGCTGTGGAGTAACTGTATCGGTCTTGTATTCTCCAAGTGGCTCCTATAGCATTTGCCCCCTAGTTAAGGCTGTGAATTCTGCTTTCTAAATTTACTGGGATATTTGCCACAAGACACTCCCAAGGAGGATGCTGGGGCCAGAGAGAAATAGGACAATATCCCAGCTAGTTTCCATCTGTCATAAGGATGAAAGTATAATTTGTTGTCTAAACTGGGACACTTTTGAGTAAAAGCACTATTAGTAATTGTGTCAGGATAAGAAGTATAAAAAAGTATACTTTTTTATAGGCAAACCAGGCAAACCAGGACATTATTTCCTTCAGTCATAAAGCATGGAGAACTCTGGCATCCAGAAAGCAAGCTCTGTATTTCCCCTAAAGGAAAGACTACTGGCCACACTCTCTCTCTTGCCCACTCAAGAATTGCACAGATTGCCAAGAAAACAAGGATTCCATGAGCATTCCAACACTCCAGATACCTAAATGGGTCGATCTAAACCTGAAATTTTTAAGTATGGGTAACCAAGAATTCCTAAACACTTGAGGAAAGCCATGAAAGAATGATACTATAATGTAGAAACAAAAGACATTTCCTATGAGGAAACAGAATTAATGCAGGAAACAGATCCATATGACTTTCTTGCATCCATGAAAAAGAAAGGCTGCTATTTTTAAAAGAAGCAATCTAAGTCCTGGGAAATTAAAAAAAAGAATTGTCCCTCCCTTCGGATTGCCAGAATGAACAAATAAAAATAAAAAACACTCAGTTAAAGTTTAATTATTTCTAATTGGCTATGCATATGTTCATTAAGGAAATATTGCATGGGGCATAATTATGCTAAAAATTACTTATTTAGGGGTGCCTGGGTGGCTCACTCAGTTGAGCCGCTGATTCTTGATTTCCACTCAGGTCTTGATCTCCCAGTTGGGAGATCGAACCCCATGTGAGGCTCTGCACTGAGCGTGGAGCCTCCTTGGGATTCTCTCTCTCCCTGTCTCTCTGCCCCTCCCTTGCTTTCACTCTCTCTCTCTCAAAATAAATAAATAAATATTAAAAAAAAAAAAAAAAGAAATTCCTTGGCTTGTGGTTGCATAACTTTAGTCTTTAAGAAAATTATTTATTCATCCCAAATAAATTCTAAATATCTAAATTTCATACCCCTTTTTACAATTATATTTTCTTTGTCTCTCCTTAATAATTATTTGTTAGGCAAAATTTGCTTATAAAATTTCTTGCATTTATAGCCTTTACTCCAATAACAGCATAGTTTCCACAGCAGTCAACTTATTCCATTCTTTTGTCCATTGAACATTTATTAATGAAAAAATATGCTCAAAATTAATAATATGAGTCACTATACTGAACATGTAATGTCATAAAGTTAACAACTTGGAGAACTGGTCTTCAAATTTGACTTATGGGAGCACATTGGCCCATATTTCAGGTCTAACTTGCTTTTTTATTCTTCAGGATTATACTGTGATCTCTTGATCAATAACTTTTATTTATGTATGTATGTATGTATTTATTTGTTTATTTATTTTTGAGAGCATGAGCAGGGGAGGGTCAGACAAAAAGGGAGAGGAGAGAGAATTCCAAGTGGGCTCCACACCGTCAGCACAGAGCCTGATATGGGGCCCAATCTTACTGACCTGTGAGATGGTGACCTGAGCCAAAATCAAGAGTCCCATGCTCAGCCAACTGAGCCACCCAGGCACCCCATCAATAACTTTTAGAAACATTGTCCTTTGGCAGGAAAGAGTATTATCAGCAATTTTTCTTCCCTGTACTACAACACTATGTGTAATGATTCTACTAGTTGCCATACTGGAAGAGTATTTAGTAACATCCATATGTAACAATAGAATTCTGACATTGTCATGGCCAAGTGCTGTTATAATTATCCATTTCAAGCTGTAATTTCTTTTTCTGTCCGTAGTGTTATTCTTTTTATGAATAACCTTTACACTTAAAGGAGTACATATTTAATAAATCTTTTTTTTTTCTAACAAATACATTAAACAAGTTCTTTTAAGCAATGAGGTCATTCAGCCGGATCATTTGAGCTGAAAGACATGGTGATCTATGGTGTGGAAGGCCATTATAACTGCTTCTGTGATTATTTAATCTTCTGCATCCGATTTTTGCTTACTAAAACATTGTTATTTTAGTTGTTATTTTATCACTTTCTTTGGTACTAGTTGAGTAAACGCTGTATCTGGTGTGCTTAGCTGTTACATACTATTGGTTTATATCCAACTTTCCACCATTTCTGATATTAAGTAAACAATTGTACACTGAGAGCTTCAAAATGACTTTTTCCTTATTTAGTACTGATCAGAAAATTCATCACAAAATTTACAGTTGGGGATTGACATTTTGGGTTCAAATACACACACACAAACAAAAAAAGGTAATGGCAACCACTGCCAGCATTGAAAAGACTGAATTTGATAATCTCACAGAGGTGGCCATGTGTTTGTCACTCACAAGCCCAGCTCGTATAAACAGAGGTTGGACTGTTGAAAAAGTTGAGGATTAACGGACCAATGATAAATCGAACTCTATATCTAATGCAAAAAAAGTGAAACTCTGGTTTGCTTGCAAGGGAGAGAGCTGTGCTTGTAAGGCACAGTCTCCCCAAACAAAGCCGAATCTGATCTTATATGAGGTTTTGGGAAGTCTGGTCTTCAGGCTTTGGTGGGCTTTTAGAGGTGTAGTGTTTAGGGATTGCCTGATTTTCAGTTAGGCAGCTGGTGACAGGCTGACTTTGAGGCATTTGCTGATTGGCTGTTGCCTCAATGGGCAGAGCTGTCATTGATTGGCTGGCTTTAAGAACGGTGGGTTTCATCACACAGAGTGGCTGGATTCTAGAAGCCGGGCGTTGTCTTTGATTTGCTAACGTTCAGATACAGTGAGACTGTTGTTAGCTGCTGTTCAGAGCATGTGTGTTAACGGTGGTAACGGTGTTAACGGTGGTTGCTGAATCACAATTTGGGTCTTTGACCAAAGAAAAGTCTTTTCCTTTCTTGAATATGAAAACAAAAGTACTTTTAAGGCTCAGTTCCCCTTTTGGTCTTCCTCCAGCAAAATATTCATGAAAGATCGTAAAAGACTGTGTAGATCTTGTGGAGATATGTTGTCCTGTAAGCTATTTAAGTGCTGATTACTGTTTTGGAAAAAAAAAAAAAAAAGCTCTAACTGCCATTGTTTATAATTTATTGGGGGGGGGGTGGGCAAACGCGAATAAACAACACATAGCGTGTTGGACTAACATAGGACATGGGACAAAAATCATTAAATAGAAGACATGTGCTGTAAATACAGAACACCTGGCAATCCTCTCCTCCCCCACAAAACAAAACAACAGAACCAACAGCTCAGGAGCTCAAAAGCTGGGCTGAATAACAGAATGGATGTGGCTGAAAAGTTGAATAACGAAACATATGTCATTGATTATAGATAGGTCTGAAACAATAAACAATTCATATTTTTCAAAAAGGCTGAAAAACTTGTCATTTAACAAAGACACATAATGATATTTTAGAACCTAGCTAGATAGAGCAAGATAAAGTGGAACACCAGCATTACTGCAAACTGGTAATCAGTTTTGCCTGGACCAAATCTCTTGAAGTCACTAACTTCTGCTGTTCTCTCCCACTTCAAATTCCCATCAATGGATCCTTTACCTTTAAAATGTATCCACAATCCAGCCACAGACTCCATCCAACTTCCACCCAGCCACAAATCTCCATCAGTTTCACTTTAGACTCGAGTGGCTCTTGGTACAGCAAGAGCCTCCAACTGGCATCCCCCCTGCTTCTGCTCTTGCCCATCTACAGTCTATTATTTCCTCCTCAGTAGCCAAAGTAATCCATTCGCACGTAATCAGATCGTGACTCTACCCTCCTTATCAAGGCTTATAAGCCCCTGCAGGAGCTTCGCCCCTGGCTACCACTTCAAGGCTCTTTCCTTCCATCTTCCCACACCCAGTCAGTTCCAGCCATGCTGATATTCTGGCCATTCCTTGAAAATGCTAAAAAAGAATGCGGGGTGCCTGGGTGGCTCAGTCAGTTAAGTGTTGGACTCTTGATTTCAGCTCAGGTCATCATCTTACTGAGCCCTGTGTGGGGCTCTGTGCTGACAGGGCAGAGTTACTTGGGATTCTCTCTCTCTCTCTCTCTCCCTCCCTCCCTCTGGCCCTCTCCCACTCATGTTCACTCTCTCTCAAAATAAATAAATAAACATTTAAAAAACAATACCTTGAATGGCTCAGGGCCTTCTCCCTTGCTCTTCCTTCTTACTGAAATGCTCATTCCTCAGATATCCACCTGCTTTACTCTCCCTTCTTTCAGACAGGGCTTCCCTGACCACTTATCTAGATAGCGTTTCCCTCACTTATCTTTATTGCTGGCTTTTTATGTATCCCATCTAGAATGCACACTCCATGATGGTAAGGACTTGGTTTTGTTCTCTGCTATATCTTTAGCGCTGATTACAGTACTTAGCACATACTATGTACTCCATAAATAATTGTGGAATGAATGAATTTTAAGTCCAAGGGGAATTTAAGTTTAAGCCAAAGGGGAATTTGTCATGAGGAAATGAGTATAGCTCACAGAGCCTCAAGAAAAAAATATAGTTGGGCTTCAGTCTCACACTGCATCCAAGAGGACATCTCCCAGCCTGATATCTACATGTCTCTCTGGGTATCTGCTATACTCAGCTCTTTGCATTTCAGTTTCTTTTACTCAGCTGTTGGCAATGCTCATGCTATCTGTGCTTTCCACGTTACAGCTTCCACCTCTGGTAAGTCTCACGATCCTAAGGAATGGTTTTCAGGAGGAAATTGTTGGCCCAGTGGGTAAAGGTACCTATCCTAGACCAATCCACTGGAAAATGTTGGGGTAACATTTCAACATGGCTCCTCTGAATGCAAAAAGTATCCATGAAACAAAAAAAAAATTGTATATTGATAAAAATAAAATCCATTAAAAAGATACAGTAAGGAAGAACAGTATCATCTCAACAATATAGTGTTAAAAATCTATGAAACAGAAACTGTTAGAAACTACTAGACAAGGAGACTTTGAAGAAACCATAATCATGGGAAACTTTAAAATCCGTCTCAGAAACTGATAAAGAAGACAAAAAACAAGTAAGAACTTGGAAGACTGGAATAAAGTGATCCACAAACTTGAATATATAGAATGCCCAAGCAGTCAGGCATCTAGGCTAAACATGCAGATAGGATAAGCTTCAACCAATGTGTTCAATATGCTTTTTAGCCTCCTGATACCTTTTCAGGTGAAACACCACTAAATTTAAAGCAATGTATAAAAATTTTAATCTGACTGAGAAAAAAAAATATATATACATTTTTTCCTATAGCATTTTCATACTTTTTAGACTTGTGGAATAAAAGCCGATTTTTTGAAACAACCAATTCAAATAGACAAGCCTTAGCCTATCCAATATGAAAAAGAAAAGATTCAGATAAGCAGTATTGAAAATGTAAAAGGAGACAGACAAGGCTGCAGAGGTGGAAGGAACTTTAAAAAATTAAAGGAGAACATTATGTACAACTTTAGAAAAAAAGCTTTGGAAAAATGAAATATATAGTTTTATAGGGAAGTAAAAAATATTTTAAAAATTCAAGAAGAGATAAAGAAACTTGCATAGTTCAATAATTGTACAAAAAAGTGGAAAATGAGCAAGAATCTTTTGTCACCAAAAGACGTTCCCCTCAGTTGATATGACAAGTGAGTTTTTCAAATATTCAGAAAAGAGATATCATACTTAACTTTATAGAACATAGAAAAAAATGAAATTTTTGAACTTTGCTCTAGGGGGTAGAATATTCCTGATGAGAAAACTAGGCAAAGGTTGTACACACACACACATGCACCCACACATACAGACACACTCCTATTAGCCAATCTCTGATATAAAAAGTGTGCACAAGGAGGGGCACCTGGGTGGCTCAGTCAGTTAAGTGTCTGACTTTTGATTTGGGCTCAGGTCATGATCTTATAGTTGGTGAGATCGAGCCTGTGTCAGTCTCTGTGCTGACAGCACAGAGACTGCTTGGAATTCTCTCTCTCCCCCCTCTCTCTCTGCCCCTCTCCTATTCTCTCTGCCTCTCTCAAAATAAATAAATAAACTTAAAAAAAAAAAAAAGAAGTGTGCACAAAGATATTACATAAATAGCTGAACACATTAAGGGTATATACAATGGCCAAGAAGGAGTTACATAAAATTAAAATGTGTTTTAATATTTAGGAAATATATTAATATGATATGTTGTATTAAAGAAATCAATAAATTAAACAACGAGAGGAAAGGCATTTGGATAAAATTTAAGATCCATCTGACTTAACAATAGCAACAACAACAAAAATACCTTTTTTAAAGGTAATAATTGATGGAGATTTCCATAACTTGATAAAGGGCATTTATCAAATCACTATGAAACATTATATTTAATGGATAACTACTAAAGAGTTTTATTTAAAAGGAAAAGCAGGCAAAACAGCTATCACTGCTATTTTTCAATATTATTTCCAAGGACTTAGCTAATGCGCAAAAAAAAAAAAAAGTGCCAATGTAGGGAAGGAAGAGGTAAAACTGTTTGCTAGAAATAATGCGAGAAATGAAACCAATGAGCCAATGACACAAACAAGATTCTGTGTGATAAACGATGATAAAAGATAATCCTATAAAAGCAAGCATTCTGTTTATGCACAAGCAATAGTCAAACAAAAAATGTAGTGGAAAAAGATTGCAGCCACACTACAACAAAAATATAAAAATATATAGAAATAAACTTACTAAGAAATATTTAGGATCTGCATAAAGAAAACAACAAAGCTTTATTGAAGGCTACAAAAGAAGCCTGGAATAAATGCAAAGATGTGATTTCTCCTAGATGTGAAAAGTCGATATTGAGTTGTCAATTCTCTTTAACTTAATCTATAAATAAAATGTGCTCCCAATTAAAATCTTAATTGAATTTTTAAAAAATGCTATTTATAATCCATCATGTGTATATTAGCTGAGGTAATAGAAAAACCCTAAACCTTACTGGCTTATTACAATAAATGGTTTATTTGTTACTCTCAGTCAGTGCAGGAGTTCCTGGTCAGGCTGACTTCCCTAAGATCATTCTGGAAGCCAGGCATCTTTCATTCTATGGTTCTGGCCTCCTATTAGGTCCTGGAGTCCTTGGATAGGGACAATGACCATGAAGAAGGCATACCTGCTTCCCCATCACTTTGACCTAAAAATGACATTCATTGTATTTGCTCACATTCCATTGGTGAAAATTAGTCACAGGGCCCTGCCTACATGTGCTGAAGCTGCTGAAGCTTCTCTCCAGCAACAGTGCTACGTTATGAAAGGAAACCATGAGTTTTTAGTGGCCATCTGGCTATCTCTACCATAATCTGCAACAGTAAGAGTACAAGAATAAGTTTTAAAAAGAACATAAAATTAACAGATACTGATATATACTACATTATAGTAACAACTGAAGTAATATGATACTGTCAGAGAAAGACAAGTGTTTATTTTTTTTTTTTTAAGTTTATATATTTATTTTGAGACAGGGAGAGAGAGAGAGAGCACAAGTGCGGGGTGGGGACAGAAAGAGAGAGAGGGAGAGAGAGAGAGAATCACAAGCAGGTTCAGTGCTGCCAGCACAGAGCATGATATGGGGCTTGATCCCACCAACCATGAAATCATGACCTGAGCTGAAATCAAGAGCTAGGTGTTTGAGCCATCCAGGGGCCCCAAGACAATTTTTTCAATAGAAAAAAATAGCGAATAGAAACTGAACGATGTACATATGGAGATTAAGTATGTAATAAGAATGTCATCTCAAATAAATTGGGAATGGATACACTACCCAGTAAATGGTAATGGAACAATTGTCTACTCAACAAAAATAAAGTTAGATTTCTACCTTGTATCATACAAAAAAATCTGGGTTATTAAAACATGAAACACAAAACAAATCTGGGTTATTAAAAGCCCAAATATGAAACACACACACACACACACACACACACACTCCACATAGAGAAAAGATCACCTTCGTATGTTGTGGTGCGAATATAAGTTGCCATATTTTGGAAGGAAACTCAGAAATATCTCAAATACACTTTAAAATATTTATCCCTTCTGATCCATCCACTTCTTTTCAAGGCATTTATTCTTTGGAAGTATTAAGTTCAGGCACGAAGATATCATTTGCAGCATTCTTTGTGAGTACCTTGGAGCAATCTGTACATATAATAACAAGAATGTATGACATGGATTACAATAAATCTGTACCATGGTACTGTTTGCTCCTTCCAAAAAAAAAAAAATGAAAGAGAGGAAGGAGGTCCACAATATAATCTTGAATAAAAGCACAAATTGCGTAATAATAACTAACATTGGTTGGGTTCGTCCAGGCTCTGTCTTAAGTGATTATGAGTATTCACTTTGGTAATAATAGTATGGCATATGTACTAATATTGTTTCCATTTTAAAAATTAGAAAATTTTGGTATTAAGATCTATAGTAACTTGTGAAAGTTAACTTAGTGGTAGAGCTGGGATTTGAATTGAGGTGATATTGCTTAAAGCCTATGCTCTCAAGCAGTATGCTATACTGACCCTGTGCATAGTATGATACCATTTTTGTTTTTAAAAGAGGCATTTGTATTTGTAAATGCTTATTTCAAGAAAAGATACCCTATAATGTAATAGTGGTTACCCCACCTAGTGGTGGTAGTTACGGAAAGTCACTTTTTGTTTCTATAATTTAATCTTAACAACAACACGTGTATTCCTTATAACAGAATAAAATCTTAAAGTAAAAGTTTAAATTTGATGACATATGTTGAAGTGATCCAAAGCTACAGTGCAACCATTAAGATTTACTAGCCAGAGAAGCACCCTGATAAAAACTTGTTTAATGGGGGTGCCTGGGTGGTTCAGTCGATTAAGTGTCTGACTTTGGCTCAGGTCATGATCTCACGGTTCGTGAGTTCTAGCCCTGCATCGGGCTCTCTGCTGTCAGCACAGGGCCTGCTTCAGATCCTCTGTCCCTCTCTCTTTCTGCCCATCTCCCGCTCATTCCCTCTCTCTCTCTCTCTCTCTCTCAAATACATAAAAACTTAAAAAAATTAAAACAAAACTTGCTGAATTAATGACTAACCTTTCCTATGAGTCTCTAAACTCTTCAGATCTACAGATTGTAGTTTATATCCAATTGCTCCCTACTTTGTTATTGTATTCTCATTCAATAAATACTT
This sequence comes from Prionailurus bengalensis, assembly GCF_016509475.1. Lineage (NCBI taxonomy): Eukaryota > Metazoa > Chordata > Mammalia > Carnivora > Felidae > Prionailurus > Prionailurus bengalensis. Next base: position 117,533,375 of record NC_057358.1, read on the forward strand.
CTTAAACTTATGTGTGTGTGTGTGTGTATATATATATATATACACACACAGTATTAAATTTAAATGTTCTTCCTTATTTCTTGATGTAGCCTTTTACCCCTTTTTTTCATCATAGTATTAAACTTTTACCTAAATTTTGTTTATATGATTGACTCAGAAAAGTTAGTCTCTTGTAATACATCTCCTCAATAGTAGCTACCAATGCATATCAGGAATAAATTTTTTCAGTAGCATGTCATGATTTTTATTCCTAATGAAGTGAAGCTATTGATGCAAAACTAATCTATAAATCTTCTTTGAGTTCCAAGTTGTAATGTAATATTATTGAATTTTGGAGCTCATAAGCTTTCCCTTGCTTTGGGACAGCAGTTTTAATATGAACTGATAGAAATCTAAGAGTACTGTTTCTTCTCTTTAGAGAATATTGTATTTGAAAGACAAGGATTTTGCTTCCAATGAGAAGCACATCTTCTGCATTTGAGAGAGAGAAATCTGGAGCCCCTGGAACATACTGTGACAATCCAGTGCACTTAGCAACTGAAAAAGCGTGGGCTGTAAATGTGTGGAGCTTAGTGACATTAAATCAATTTGCAAAGAGGTGGTTTGAAATTTACAGACTTTTTTCAAGGTGTTGTGAAGAGGTGTTGAAGGCACCAAATGATTAGAAAATGACATGCATTTCACTGCTTGTATAATATTCTGTAGCTCAAATTTCCCTGCTCTATGTGTCTGTTCATTCATTCATTCATTCACTCATTCATTCATTCAACAAGTGTTTGTAGATACTTAGCAGGCACTGTTCTAAGTATTTGGGATACACAATCAACACACCAACAAAACCAGAGCAAATCAAAACAAAACCCAAAAACCCAAAACCCAACCCTAGCCTCACTATCAAATTCTATTAATTCTTCACTGATTATAGCTTCACTTTACAGTTCATTCAGCCACAATCTTGATTTAGGCCCACTGTGATCGATTCTTATGGTTTAATGGAATTATAATTAAGGAGTTAGAGTTTCATATATAACCGATTAACTTGAAAGTATCTGTTAGCTTTCGAAGTAGAATCAGATCAACGGGACTGAAGATGTTGGGAAAACATTCTTGCAACACACGTAGTTTCTGTTTATCCTGAAATACGGACATATGTAAAGAGGAATTCTAGGGAAGATAATGAGGGATTCACTGATGAGTCCTGGGAATCAGAATGTATTGTTTAAGTGAGCTGATGATGTTATTTGGGGCACAGAGTTTTATGAATTGCACCAGTGATGTGTGTGTCTCTGACTGGTTGAGAGCTGACACATATACACATAAAATATGTATATATTTGTATTTATACATTATATACATATATAGTATGTATTTATACAGGTAAGTATACTGAGACAGAAAATACAACTCATGCTGTTTTAATCTGTTTTTCCTGCTGAACTATAACCTTGGGGAATTGAAGTATCATCTATTTCTTACCTGCAGATGCCTCTCATCTGTTTTTCTTCTACTTTATATTTACCTGTATACTACTTCATATGCCATTTTTTGTAGCTTATTGCTTTCCAAACTGAGTTTCTTCTCTCACCATGGGTATGTTGCTGTATACTAGAGATAATCAAAGTCACAAGGTAAATATGGAGTAACGTCTAAGACGGAATTGGCAAACTATGACCTGCAGACTATATCTGGCCCACTGTCCTTTGTTGTAAATAAAGTTTTATTGGAATACGACCATACTCATTTATTCACTGTTATCTATGTCTGCTTTGAGGCTACAATGGCAGAATTAAGTAGTGGCAACAGAGAGATCTATGACCTGAAAAGCCTTAAATATTAACTATCTCGCCTTAACAGAAAAAGTTTGCCAGCTGTGTTCTAAGAAATTAAGTTACTTGAAGATATTTGGGGAAAAGATGTTTTGAATTTTGGGGCTTTGAAACATTTTGCCATACTTAAGTGTAAGTAAAATCAACAGAATCTCACTTCCTTTTGTCTATGTGCCTGTGTGTGTGTGTGTGTGTGTGTGTGAATGAGTGTAAAACTTAGATGAAAAAAATTCATATGCGGCGAGGAACTGGGAAAAAATAGAACTTTTGTTGACAGGGAACCTGGTGATTTTAGCATTTCAGTCATGATCCTGTTAAGAGGGTTTGTTATTGAGATGAAAATTGAAAATGTACTTCAGTGGTTAAACAAAAATCTAAGATTTCTCTAGTAATTTTGCAGAGTTCTACAAACAAGTCTCTTGAAAAAGTGAACTTGTCCCCTTACCAGTTGCTTTTCTGCATTATTATCCAAAAATCCAATGGCTTACACTGTAGGCACTTCACTAGTTTTAATTCATTTAATTCTTACAACAACCATATGAGGCAGTTGTTATTCCTATTACTCCATTTTACAGATGAGGAAGCTGGTGCACAGAGCATAGAGAGGTGAAATGCATTTTCCAAGGTCACACAGCTAACAGGTCATAAAGCCAGGCAGTCTGACTCTGAAGCCCATGTCTCTAATTACTCTGCTATACTCCTTAAAACCATTCACACAGTGACCTTGACAGTGAATTTGGTGACAACACTATGGCAACCACAACGAAGGAATCAGTAACATGCAGCAGCTGTCAATCTAAACAGTACAAGATATGCATACATGTTTACTTCTTATATAAGTTCAATAATTACACTTTGGTATTTTTTGTTTAAAAAATAATCTCACAGTTTGTGAGTTCCAGCCCCCAATCGGGCTTTCTGCTGTCAACACAGAGCTGGCTTTAGATCCTCTGTCCCCCCCTCCCTCTGCCCCTCCTCAACTCATGTTCGCTCTTTCTCAAAAATAAACATTAAAAAAAAATAAGACACCCAAGTAATAACTGCTTGTAACTATTCTTTTATCAACACTTAAAAATAATGAAGCAAATTGGGGAGGAAAAAACCTTTTTAACTAATGAAAGCAAAGAGGTCTTGGTAAAGACTACTATAATGATAATAAAAATTGCACAGAAAAAAATGCTTGCATCTTCCTTCGAGGTTATTTTATAAAATGCAATGCAAGTCAAAGCTCATGTAATAGAAGAAAATTAGATGAAGCTCCCATATAGCAAAACTGAAAAGTAACCTTTTCTTATGATGCCATCAAGTAAGCAGGAGTTGTAGTGAGTAATTAGTTGGGGGAAGAGAGTAAAGGAGAATGTTCTGAGGAGCCCCAAAGCTGATAATGGCTGGATAAGCTGAGCCTTGAGTAAAGCTAGGAAAGTGTGTATTGTATTGGAGCTAGGAAGGTATGTGTGTGCGTGCGTGTGTGTGTGTGGTGTATTGGGGAGGGGTGCTGGTGCTGCTGGGGATCTGAGTACGGTATCATGAGAAATGGGCTAATTAGTGGTCTTCTAATTTTCTTGTTTATTCCATAAAATTATTTCCGAAAATTCTATATTTCTTGCATATTTAAAAATACATGTTGTGAATATTGCATTGGCAGTAAGTCCAACAAATGAGTAGGGATGTGGTCATGGTGCCTTGCTTAAATTAAACAATTGTTTAATTGTACCATCAATGTCTCATGGTAAGATTCTAGATACCTTTCTTTTGTCAAGAAGATAAGAACAATGGTGAAAGGGGAAGAGGGGAGAGAACTTTGTCTGTAGGTGCCTTTGAAGGCATATAAATATGTGGAAAATATGAAAGTGGAGGATCTGGAAACTGACTCACTTAAAACCAGGGGTGTGGATCATCAGGAAAGGCTTTATATATGGAGCTACAGAATTAAAATCCATGGAGACCCATGGAATAATAATATCAAGCTGTTTGAGTTAGCAGATTGGATTTATGTTTTAAAAGATCTTTCTGGCCACTTGGAAGACTCAGTTGGAGAGAGGCCATATTGGAGATAGAAAGACTAATTAGGAGGCTTTCAAAGAGACCTCACTGAAAGAAGATGAAGGCCTCAGCTAGGGCTGGAAATGTGGAGATGAAGAGGAAAAGACAACTTAGAGTAGTGTCGTCTAACAGCAATACAATGCAAGCCACAAATGAGAGCCATATATGTAATTTTCAACTGCCTAGCAGTCACATTAAAAAAGTTTCAAAAGACACAAGTCAAATTAATTTTAATAATATACTTGATTTAATCCAATATTTTAAAATATTGAAATTTCAAAATGCCACCAATATAAAAATGACATATTTTATGTTCTCTCTATGAAGTCTTTGAAATCTGTTGTGTATTTTACATTTATAGCACATCTCAATTCAGACTAGCTGCCTTTAAGTGCTCAAAAGCTACATGCAGTTAGTGACTGCCATACTGGACAGTGCAGGTCTAGAAATCGGGACTGAAGGAAATTGGGACTGGAAGGAGGCTTGAAGACTCAAAGATATCATTGTTTCTTGTTTGGGTAACTACAATGGTAATATCCAGTAAAAGGATCAACTGGGCAAATCGTGGGGACTTTAGTCAATTCATAATTTCAACCAACTCCATCAAGCCAACTTAAATGACCATACAATCTATATGAAAACTGTGTGCTTGCTTAGAAGATGCAGCTTCAAAACTAGTTATTTAGCTCATTTTTTTTGTGACCTAATTGTCACACCAATCCTCTTCTAGTATGAGAATTCTGGACCTCCACTAATACTATCTGTTATTTACTGAGAGAAACCAGGAGAGCAGTAGACTGGGAGAAAGATGTGTATTTAGTTTGTATTACATTAAACTTGAGGTACCCCTGTAGATTGAATTATTGTTCAAAATATTACCTGTTCCTCTCTGTAGAAGGATTATACTTCTTTACACCACTGAGAACAATATTGACTGTCTGAGTTGTTTAATTTTTTAATTTTTTAATTTTTTTAATGTGCATTTATTTTTTTTTTTGAGAGAGAGAGAGATACAGTGCAAGCAGGGTCGGGGCAGAGAGAGAGGGAGACACAGAATCCGAAGCAGGCTCCAGGCTCTGAGCTGTCAGCAGAGAGCCTGATGTGGGGATTGAACTCATGAACCACAATATCATGACCTGAACTGAACTCAGATGCTTAACTGACTGAGCCACGTAGCACCCTGACCATATGAGTTGTTTTAGAAAATGAAATGTGACTGGCAGTAATTGGTACCATCTCAGAGAAGAAGATCTAAGAGCCATTTAATGGTTCTTCCACCATTTTTCCTCCTCTAACCAGAGGCTTGCAGTGTTCCAGATATGGCTTGTTCCTTCAGCCATATTCCCAAAGTGGAGCTGGTGCATGCAGCAGAGACCCAGCTGATCCACAGTATTCACACATGTGAATGAGAAATAAAACTTTGTTCTTCTATGCTATGGGGATGTGCGATTGTTTTTTTACCTTAGCATACCTTAGTCTAAAGAGACCAATGTAGTGTTTTGTACTGGCATTGGGGTATTGCTGCAATAAAAACTTAAAATGTGTAGTCCTGGCTACAGAACTGAAGAGTGGGCAGCAAAGAAACTGTGATTAGAGCCTATAAAGATGGAGACTCATGTTATGTAATGATGGAATATTTGATAAAACTTATTTGCAATAACTTGATAGCATATAGTGAATAAACTTGGGGTTTTAGGTGAAGGGTTTGGAAACAAAAAGCATGTGCTAGTTGCTACTGATTGTATTTGCCAAGGTACTACAAGGAAGATATGAACTCAGAAAAGAATTGGCTACTTTTCAAGCAGGGAGAAATGTAATAGTCCAAAAGCTCTAGGACCTTGCAAGGTTGAGTTTTTATGTCAATCTGGTAACAGATACAACTAAAGGAATGTAAAATTCAGCCTCCTGATAAGAACAAAATTAAAAGTGTGATCATCACGCTCTTTGTATTTCTTACCTTGTATTATGGTAACAAGGTTTGGAAACCATTAGTTTGTGGTTTTATGACCAATCCAAAAAGTCAGATAAAATTTCAGCTTTTCTTTGAACAGTGTATTACATGACATACCTGATCCCAAGGAAGGCCTCCTCACAGTGCTCTTCCAATCTCCATTCTTCTTGAGCTTTTCCATAGGGGAGCCAGCTTTTGGGGTCACGATGTATCTTTGCATATTCCCCTTTACTTCCCGCCTCATAGTAAGCTAGGAATCCTAGTGTTCAAATTTGTGTTTAATGAAGAAAGTTGGTGGTGGGGGGAATAGTAAAGAGAGATAGGAAAGGTAGGACATGGAGTTAAGGAAAATATGTCTTTTTAGATGGTCCATTTGGACCCTAAGTCTTGGAGTTCGGTCTTAGAGTTCAGTCTTAGAAATGAATGAATGAATCAAAAACATCTGCCTTTTCTGAGATTCAGTATATGAAGCAAATAGTATATAGTCTAGGGGTGCCTGGGTGGCTCAGTTGGTTAAGCGTCCAACTTTGGCTTGAGTCATGATCTTGCAGTTTGTGAGTTTGAGCCCCGCATGAGGCTCTGCACTGGCAGTGTGGAACCTGCTTGGGATTCTCTCTTTCTTCCTCTCTCTCACTGCCCCTCTCCCACTAGTGCTCTCTCTCTCTCTCTCTCTCTCTCTCTCAAAAGAAAAATAGTACATAGTCCAAGAATGGGCTTCTAGATACTTCCCCCTCCAAATGATGCAGTTAGTGGAAATTCTGTCTAGTTAGGGATTATGGAATTTCTATTTTTAATTTGTAGTACTGCTATTGTGAATATGTATCATCATGCTTTAGTTTAAAAAGTATTAGTTTTTTACAATGAAAATAATACATATTCACTGTATAAAGGTTGGAATGTATAGAAAAGAACACAAAACAGAGATTCTTGTAATCCTATCTTTCTAGGATAATAAACGATTCATAATTTTACATAAAATTTTTTTCAATGTTTATGTATTTTTGAGAGATAGACACAGAATGTGAGTGGGGCAGGGGTAGAGACAGAAGGAGACACAGAATCCAAAGCAGGCCTCCTGATGCAGGGATCATACTCACAGCCATGAGAGATCATTACCTTAGCCAAAGTTGGAGGCTTAACTGAATGAGCCACCCAGGCACCTCTGTAGTTTTACATTTTTAAATGAACTTCTAGCTGCATAAATAATACAGGAAGGTCTTTCTTTGTTAAACAAGTAAAAACATGACAGACAAGTCTAAAATCTCATTTGATTCCCTAATTTCCATTTCAGTTCCTTCACGTATGTAACCACTGTGAACCATTTATTGAGTATTCTTTCAGAACTTCTTTCTCCCCACTTTCTCATAATATATAGATACACACATATAAATACAAATATTACAGTATCATTTTATGGTATCTTCTTAGAGATAAATGTTAGCTTACTGTTCATATCATTCTATATTTTCTTAAAAATAAAAAAATGTAAAATATATTTTCATGTCAAAGTGTACAAAATGTACTATATATTTTTAGGATGTTGATTGGTATTTAATATTATAGATAAGTTATGGCTTATCTACTTCTAATAATGCACATTTATGTTGTTTTTAATGCTTTGCTATTACAAGCATTTAATGAATGAATATCTGCTGTACATTCTGTATATGTCTGTATGTGTATCTTTATACATCCTGTACATGATTATCTAAGCTGATATGAAGACATGAAATTTCTGAGACATATGGTATATATATTTTTTTAATTTTTTTCAACGTTTATTTATTTTTGGGACAGAGAGAGACAGAGCATGAACGGGGGAGAGGCAGAGAGAGAGGGAGACACAGAATCGGAAACAGGCTCCAGGCTCTGAGCCATCAGCCCAGAGCCTGACGCGGGGCTCGAACTCACGGACCGCGAGATCGTGACCTGGCTGAAGTCGGACGCTTAACCGACTGCGCCACCCAGGCGCCCCAGACATATGGTATATTATAGTTTTGGCTACTCCTACAAAGACCCTCAATACCAGTCCTTTAAACAAGATGGAGTTTATTTTCATCTCACATAATAATCTGGGTGTGGATGGTCCAGGACTGGTACTGTGACTTCACAGCATTGGGGATCCAGGCTCCTTCCATGTTGCTCCTCTGCTTTCCTTAGGGTGTTGCTAGCATTGGCATTCAAGAGAATTTGTGTCTTGGACACACTGTATGTGCTGCCTTGGATTTCTCTGTCTTCACCAGGCTACTGGGTCCTCAACCACTTGCTGTCTTCCAGCAGCTGCTGTGGTGACCACCTCCATGCCTGCCTGCCTGTTGCCATCACCTGAAGCTACCATCTAAAGTTTCTGGCTCCTTTTACCACTTTTGAAGTAGGATGACACACTGTATCACAAGGTATGAGATTCAGTATCCCCAGCAGCTGCTTATGGGGCCAGGTGGTTCAACCTGGAAGTACACAGATGAGTCTTGACCAATGGGGTACAGAAGACAGGAAGAAAAGAACAGGTACATTTTCTCTCTACCTCTCCTTCTCATAGACTATTCCAATATATGGAATATAAAAATTTATATAGCCTGTTGGGAGATAGCCCACATGGCTGAGCAACTGGCTATGTGTTTCTTTATGATTCATTGGCCAGCATTGTGTTTCCTTTCCATCTGTCCTCGTCTTAGTCTTTTTGGGCTGCTATAACAAAAATACCATAAATTGCATGTCTTAAACAGCATAACTTTAGTTCTCACAGTTCTAGAGCCTGGAAGTCTATGATAAAATCACTGGCAGATTCAGTGTCTGGTGAGAGTCCATTTCCTACTTCATAGATAGTGGTCTTCTTGCTGTGTCTTCACATAGCAGATGGTTAGAGGGAGCTCTCTGGGTTCTCCTTTATAAGGGCATGAATCCCATTCATGAGGGCTCCATTCTCAGGATCTCAATTGCCAAAGTCGCCACCTCCAAATACCATCACATTAGATTTTAGGATTTAACATATAAACTTTTTTGGGTGGGGGGGATCACAAACATTCAGTCTATGGCATTCCATTCCTGCCCCCACCCAACTCATGTCCTTATCATATGCAAAATACATTCATTCCTTCCCAATAGCCCCCCAAATCTTAACTTGTTCCAGCACCAACTTCAAAGCCTATGTGTAAAGTCTCATCTAAATATCATCTAAATCAGATATGAGTGAAACCAAAGGTAAGATTCATCCCGAGGCAAATTCCTCTCTTGCTCTGAACCTGTGAAACCAAACATGTAATATGCTTCAAAATACAATGGTGGGAAAGGCATAGGGTAGACATTTTCTTTCCAAAAGGGAGAAATAGGTAATAACATAGGAGTGACAGGTCCTAGTTAAGTCCAGAAGCCTAATGGGGCCAGTAACATTAAACCTTAAGCCTGTAGAATAATCCTCTTTGGTCTGATGGTCTGTCTACCAAGCCCACCAAGGAGGCAACATCGGCCCAACAGTCCAATGGTCCAGCCCCACAGTGACTCTCTGAAGGTGGTTCTCTGCCCTGGGCTGGCATCTCTTCTGGGCTGGGGTTCCCAGGACTGTGGCTCTTCCAGAAGTTCCGTTCTTTGAAATCTGTGTGGAGGCATCTATATGTCCTGGACCTGTGCATTCTGCATGCTGGCAGAGAGGGTGTGTCACAGATATCACCAATGTTTGCTGCTTGCCTACTGGAGCTTCCCCTGAGGCTTTTAAGGAGCCTGTGATGTGATGGGGATCTGGGTACCACTCTGGCCCCTGGCCCTTGCCCTCTGGGTCTGTGATAGTCGTGCCAGCCCTGATGGTCTATGAATTGCGTTTGGGGTCATTCTTTCATTGTCTTGACACTAGCTCCTGGCTATTGTTGAGATGGCTGGTTCATACTAATTTTATCAAATGATTACTTGGCTGCACTCTTAGTGTCCTCCTTCCAAACAGAATTCTCATTTTTTTTTTCAATATGAACAGGCTGAGAATCTCCCAAATCTTTAAGTTTTGTTTCCTTTTTGCTTGACAATTCCATCCTTAAGTCATTTCTCTCTTCTCACATTTTATTACAAGCAGTCAGGAGGAGCCAAGCTGCACCTTCAACACTTTGCTTAGAAATAGCTTCAGTTAAATATCTGATTTCATCATTCACAAACTTTATCTTCCACAAAACATTAGAATATGAAGACAATTCATCCAGGTTCTTTGCCACTTTATAACAAGATGGCAATTCCTCCACTGTCCAATAACATGTTCCTCATTTCCATCTCAGGCCTCATCAAATGGCTTTTACCATCCATATTTCTACAAAAATTCTGTTCAGGGCTACTTAGGTATTTCCTAAAAAGATTGACACTTTCTCTACAGCTCTCCTCTTTTCTTTCTGAGTGCTCACTAGAATTTCTCCTAACAGTCCATTCACAGTGATATAGACTTTTTCTAGAATGCACCTCGAAAGTCTTCCAGCCTCTACCCATAACTCAGATATAAGGCCACTTCCACAGTTTCAGGTATTTATACAGCAGTAACATATCTTAGTACCTTAGTAGTATCTTAGTACTTGTATTAATCAGGGTTCTCCAGAGAAATAGGACCAATAAGATGTATATTGGTATCACATGATTATGGATGTTCCATGATCTGCCATCTGTAAATGAGAGAGCTAGGGAAGCCAGTGGTGTAATTTAGTCCAAATCTAAAGGCCTGAGAATCAGAGTTGCCAGTCATTTAAATTCCAAAGGACTGAGAACCAGGAGTGCTGATGTCCAAGGCAGGAGAACTTGGATGTCCCAGCTCCAGCAGAGAAAGCAAATTGACCTTTTCTCTGTTTCTTTTTTTTTTTTTTTTTTGGTCTTATTTGGACCCTCAGTGGACTAGTGGTTGCCCATCCACATTGGGGAGATGATCTTCTTTACTCACTCTATCAAATATTTTCCAGAGGCACCCTCACAGACACACCTAGAAATAATATTTTGCTAGCTGTCTGGGCATCCTTTAGCCCAGTCAAGTGGACACAGAAAAATTAATCATTACAGTCCCTGTCTGACTTCCCATTTCCTTCATTCTTGCCTCAGGGAATTGCACTACCAAATAAAGTACTAGCACTTAAGCTTTTGCCTCAAACTCTGTTTTCTAGGAAAGCCAGGTTAACACAAAAGGAGTGAGCTATAAAAAGTGGCTCCTTAGGATGGGATTTTAGAGTTGAATTGCCTGCTGTCTGAAAGCAATAGGGAGCCAATTGCAGTGGTAGGTGGTGTGGTAATAATCCTCGGCATGCGGTGATTTCACCCATAGTTTAATTGTGATGAGGTGCAGATACAACAAGGTTTTGGGAGATCAAATAGCTATCGTGTTTGGTCAGTATGGGGGCAATATTAATTAAAATTATTGTGATGTGGCTTCTTTTATAGGCATTAAAAGTCTTGCAAAAAATTTTACACACACACACACACACACACACACACACACTTTCTCTGTCTATAGTCTTAGGGCAGTTATTTGACAACTTAAGTCATGCTCTGAAAGTCAGAGTGCCTTTATCACAGTTCAGGACAATGGCAGGTAAACTTTGCTCAAAATCAGGCCAAGGGTCTGATCATACAGCAAAGATTCCAAGAAAAGAATGGGGCCCAGAGACTTGAAATGAAGATATTTAGGTAGACAAGCGTAAGAGTTTTGAGCTCCTGGATTACTCTGAGCTTTCCAGGCTGGCAGATATAGCCCCTAACCACTTGCCTCAGAAAAACAGTCTCTGCTTGCCTGGAGGAACATGCAATAACCTAATCTGAAGCAGGTGCCTTTCAAGATGATTCTTGTTTTCTTCAAGATATGCCCCAACACCCTCATTACCTCCTGGCTGAAAAACAAAGTCAGGTTTCAGCATAGCCTGAGCAGGAAAGTACAAGCTCTGGTCTGGGAAGAAATAGCCCACATGCCAAAGGAATTTCAGGATCTGGCTAATAGATGTTAGCTGGGACTGGCGAATGTGTATAGGAGTGTATCTTGAGTATGTTAGACCAGGGGGACAGAATACAAAGCTGAATGGAGTAGAATTCATTAATATGAGGGTACTTAGCCATAATTCAGGAATCCCAATAATTTAACAGGATGGTTTTTTTCAAGTTTATTTATTTCTTTTGACAGTGACAGAGAGAGAGCGAGTATGAATGGGGGAGGGACAGAGAGAGGGAGAGAGAAAATCTTAAGCAGGCTCCCCAGCATCAGCACGGAGCCCAACGTGGGGTTCTACACAGGGCTTGATCCCACAAACCATGAGATCATGACCTGAGCTGAAACCAAGAGTCGGACCCTCAACGGACTGAGCCACCCAGGCACCCCAACAGGTTGGCTTCTTAAAGTGTGGATCTGATATCGTTCTACATCAAATGAGGTAAAGATGACAGAACTTCCTTGGCATAATATTGAAGAAAGGAACAGAAAGTTCAGAGAGGTGGGAATGTTAGAATGAATTTATTTTATATGTCCTGGGAACCCAGCAGCTGGTTATGTTCTTGGAATGGTCAGGGAATATTCCCTTCACTGAGGATGTAAAGAATGCAGTGATGCGGGAGCGCCAGGATCTTTGGAGAAGCTTAATAGTTTCTGTCTTCTGTAGGCCAGGGTTAGTAAATAGAGGGTTCTGCCATGAAATCTAGCATCATAATATTAGTGGGGATGATGCAATTCCAGAACGGCAAAGGCCAGGTGGTAGCAGTTAACAAAGGCTGCTGAGGTCATTACCATAATGGATAGGCAGGCCAGGGTGACAACCAAAGTGCCTTTACCTACAGGGTATCTGGTGTTGGCTAATGGATCATGGTTTCACAGGGGCAAGTTGAATGAGAAGGCAACAAAAATGTTGCTTACTAGGTATAATCAGAAAATTCAAGAAACAGTAAGCAAAAATATGATATAAGTTGCTACAATGGAAAATTATGGGCCCTCATCTAGTTTCCAGATCTCAACCCTTGAAGAGATTAAGCATTTAGCAGAGCCCTAGCCTGTGACATTCGAGTTGTTATGGGTGGAAGGGCCAGGCAGAAGTATCTGAACCTGTCTACACCAGTGTTAAATTGGAAGCAATACTGCAATCCAGAAGAATTGACGATACTTGTTCAAGCATCAAAGACTTGGAAGATGCAGGAATATTACCATCCAGAACTGGGTACCACAGGTGAAGATTTTAGATTTTGGAAGTGGATATTCCCATCTGTCCTGGATAATGTTGCTGATTTCTTTGCTGTATGTCCTGACTACACTGGCTTCCATTGGTAGCCTGTAATAAGGAAACCTGTTTAATCTCCCCAAGAAGGATCTTTATCTGAACCTGCTGTTGATATTTATCAATATTTTGTTCACACAGTAGGTTATGCATTACAAATATATTTTTCCAGGGTGTGGCTTTTCCACTTTTGTTGTGCTTTCACCCTTCTAAAAATTTATCTTAATGTATTCAAGTTCATCAGTATTTTCCATTCTGTCTCTTACTTTTGTACTTTTTAAGAAAGGCTTTATTCCAAGACCATAAATATATCACCTGTTAGAATAATAAATACATGTTAGAATTTATTCTACCTTTTTACAGCTATTTTATATATATTACATAAAGTACATATATATTATATTATATATAATTATTATGTAAATTACATATTACTCCATGACTCTCCCTTTGCTGTATTGATTAAAAGCTGGTTTCCTACTGATTTTGCCTCAGTGTCTATCCGTGGTTTTAGTTTGGCTACTTCTGTCTCATGGTTGATGGAATATAAACATTACAATGATCTGTGCAGCTGAGATCAGATATAACCTTCTTTACTCCCATCCATCTTCTGTCTGTGGTAATAGTTTCACTTCTAAAATACATAAAATACAGACTGGATTGTATTCTTCTCTGTTTAAGAATTTCTGATGGTTCCCAAGTGAGTAATTATATTAGCAAACATTTTTATAGCCCTTATTATGTGCCAGGCACTGTTTTATGGATATTATACATATTAACTCATACAATTCTATACTAAAAAAACTATGAGTTAACTAGTATTATTTCACCCCATCTTACAGATGAGGAAACCACAGCATAGTGAAATTCAGCAACTTGGAAGACATGGGACTCAAACTATGCTTTCTGGCTCTAGAATTTGGGCTTTTAATCCCTACTTTTTTTTTTTTTAATGCTTACTTATTTATTTTTGGTAGAGAGAGAGGAGGAAGGAAGCAGGGGAGAGGCAGAGAGAGAATCCCAAGTAGGCTCCGTGCTGTCAGTGCAGAGCCCGACACAGGGCTCAAAATCATCAACCATGAGATCATGACCTGAGCTGAAATCAAGAGTCAGACACTTAGCCAACTGAGCCACTTAGGTGCCCCTAATCCCTACTGTTTTTAATTATACTGTTTTTCTAATCAAGACTTCCCACTGAACACAGAACTAAGTCAAAATTTCTTAGCACACCTTCCAACTACCCACTGTATTTGATCACACTTCTCTTTCTGCTTCATCTTTGTCCTTGGGTCTACTGTAGTCTCTATTCATTACATTAGATAGATGATCTATTTAACTTGCGGTGTATGTTTATAACTTTGTACCTTACTCAGGCTTTTCTCTCAATCAGTGTTATCCTTTTAAATATTCTCCATCTTATCTTCTTCCATTTTTTTCCCATTTACTCATTCCAACAAAGATTTATTAAGCCATACTCTGTGCCAGGCTCCAGGCTTGAATGCTGGGTTATCACAGTAAATAGGCAAATCTCTGTTGCAAGGGGCTTTCTGTTAATAAGGAGCAGTGACAGTCCAGGGGCTAAAATATCACCTTCGCTGGAATCGTCTGTTCTTTCTCCAGTTCCAAGCTTCACCTTGGGACTCCTACAGCATGTTTTAAACCTTTATCACAGCACATTTTAGAGCATGGCTTTTCATCGTGATTAGTTGTGTGTCATCTGCATCTTATAAGGAATGTGTGGGTTAACCTATGCATTGTATGACACACTAAAGAAATTGTTGAATTTGACTAAATGCAATGATGGAGAAGTTTCTTAAAAAGTTTAAATATTAGATGGTGAGGTGGGAAAAGGGGATCTTTGTGCTTTTTTTTTTTTTAAAGACCATTATACATGTACATATTTGGGACGGTCCAAATGATTAACTGCTAAATTAGGAATAGAAAGAGTACTAACCTTATTTATTCCTTCTCTAACAGTAACTTTGGATGATAAAGACTTTGGAATGAGCAAAAAGGATCCCTGCAGCCTACAAAGACACTAATTATAAGGAAGCAGCAATTTACATTATTTATAAGGAAGCTATTTACATTATTTAGCCCTGCCAGACACAATAGTTGCAGAGCTCCATTCTTTGACTAGAGTGGAAAGAATAAAGCGAAGTGACAAGGGAATAGAAAAGATATTCTAATAGATGCATCTCATTACAAGAAAGATAACACCTCGAATATGTTAAGAAATGCTTCGAATATAATTTAAACTGAACAAAATGGAAACTTCCATCTTAGCGTGATGATGATTCAGAGTACATCAGCCATTTAAATATTCCGACAAGCTTTTAAAAACTACTGAAAGTTAAGCATTGTCAACTTAGTGTTTGCAAGGAGGAAAGTGACTAAGATGTAAGGCTCTGACTAAGATACATAATTCGAGTATTTGAATTTAATAAGTCACATTTTCTTTTACCAGTGACTTTGAAATTTAAGTGCTTGCACTGCTCGTAAGGTTGTTTGTGAGAGCAAACAGATCAGAGGGGAAAAAACCCACTTGATCTGTTTTATTTTTCTTTTCCTTGCTCCTCTCTGACCATTCTAATTTAATTTCATCCCGTGGTTTCACTTTCATGAATATAATAGGTAGTGCTCAGTGGTAAATTACATCAGCTTTTGATCTGAAGTAGACAAGTCTGTTATGTGAGAACAAGGAAAATATGAGAAGAGAAAGAATTTACCAAGCTGATATTTTAAAATAAAAGATCTATGAATACTTTTTGTAAATGCTCCAAGAATGAATTACTTCGTTAGGCCTAAATTCTTTAAAGTCTTAACATTTTTACTGCTCACTTAGAGACAAGATAGAATCTTAATCAGAGAATGATTTCTAGATTTTGACTGGAGAACTGAACTCCTACAGTGAGGTGTCAGGGCAACTCATTTCCTGCCGAGAAGGTTCGTGGGTCATAATTACCTGTCTTGAAGAGCAAAATCATCATCATTTTCCTTCAAAGAATATTAGAGTACAGTACACATGACATATTAGGCCAGCCTCATAAATTAGCACAGGCCCACAGAGCCTGCAAGAAATTAGGTCAGACCTGAAAGAAATCAACCTGTGGTCCAATAAGCTTCTTAATCTTAAGTGGGAAACTGGGCTCACAGGGTGTTAGGGTCACTGTCTTTATTTATTCTTATGTGTGACAGAACCAGTAACACTTTCCAGTATTAAAGACCTATTTTTATAAGACATCAAATATTTCTGGTTCTTCTCTTAGATAATTTTTGGTATTGCATAATGTATAAAGCAAGTAGGTTCCCTTTTAGTTAGAAACTTATACTTTAAGTAAATAAATAGTAGACTTACTGTTGCCCATAATATTCAGGGAAAGAAGAACTTCCTTTGGTCCTAAATATTTTCCTTAAGGCCTGTAGTTTCCCCATCAGAGGCAGGTCTCTTCTGTTTAAAAGGGTGCCTCAGTGGCTCAGTTGGTTAAGAGTCCAACTTTGGCTCAGAGGCCACTTTGGCTCACATGATGATCCCGTGGTCCATGAGTTCTTGTGGTCTGTGAGTTCAAGCAGGGCGTTGGGCTCTGTGCTGACAGCTCAGAGCCTGGAGCCTGCTTTGGATTTGGTATCTCCCTCTCTCTCTGTCCCTCCCCCATTCTCTCTCTCAAAAATAAATAAGTTTTTTAAAAAATTAAAAAAAACCCAGCTTAAAATGCAAAAGTATTTTGAGAATTAACACTTCAAACTGCTAGTATGCATTAATGCTGAGTGAAATGCTTATTAATTTAGAACATAGTGATAATTAGAATAAGGATGAAATACATATGAATAATATAATGTAATCCTAATTGTTAGGCACAGACATCATTTCCACAATTATCTCAGGGTACAGATAGAGGGAAGAGAATGGATCTTTTGGAAGTACTTGATTCTTAAACTGGTTGTCAGATATTTTCGCAATTTCGATTCGATTGTTAAGCTTTGTTGTTTTGAGAATGGCCAGTAGAAGCTTATTCATTTTGAGCACAGGCTTTGGTGTCACAAGGCTGGCATCTGGTCCCTGACACTACAGTTTACTCTGACCAAAATCAGTAATTGGTTCCAAAATCAGAATTTGGTTTCTTAAACTGTGAAATGGAAGTACTCATAATACCCCGAGTGGTAAAGCTGTTACCATGACTAAATGAGATTATGGTTCAAACGCTTAGAATGATGCCCGGCACATGTTAATGATCATTATCACCATTAAGTGGTTGAAATGGAAAATGAGTGTAGTCTGAATTTGTTATCGTTTTGGCTCTACCATCTGTTGGCTCTCTGTCCGAAACCTTCTCTCTATTCTTGTCTCATAGAGCCGTGCCAGTGAACAAGAGGGCACAAGAGTCCCCAGAAGCATCGTTTCTTTCCGGACCCGGTTCTCTCTTCCTTTGCCCTCCAGGGGCCGCTGCGTTTTCCCGAAAGCGCGCGGGAGGTCTGGTTGCCGCGAGACCGTCGCCAGGCAACCGCGTGTACACACACTTCTGGCCGGCCAGGGTCTCGTCAATATGGCGGCGCCGGGCACCCCCTCGACCTCTCCCCTCGACCTGTCTCCCACATCTGTGTCCCCGCCAGGACCGCCGCCGACCCCGCCCCCGACCTCGAACGCGCTCGCGAAGTCGCCCCTGGAGTCGAAGGCGAGCTCCCAGAGCCCACCGTCTCGCTCGACCTGCCAGGAGACCTCGTTGCCCCTCGCCGTGTTTTACGGGCCATTGGACGCTAAAAACCCGCTCCTGGCCTCCTGCGAGAGGGAGATCCGGGAATTACTAGGCTTTATGAGGAGAAAGAAGGCGTTAGCGACAACAGAGGAGCAGAAGCATGAATTCCACCGGCTTTGGTAAGCGGAGGCCGGGCCCTGGGGAGGGCGCCGGCCCAAGAAGGGCAACTCTTGGGGCCGGAGGAGATGCCCTTGAGGATGCCCACGGTGGTCCCAGAGCTGGGTCAGCGTTGCGAACCTGGAGATAAAAGCAAAGTTTAAGAAGTACAGACTCCTCGCGAGTACAACCCTTAATTCCTGGCAAATGTTATACCTTGGCTTCCTGCTCCGGTCAGAATAAAAATCAACACAGAAGTGTTTCATAACTCACTGTTCCTTCTGAGTGTTCCCCAATCGCTATCCCATGCCAGTAAATTGGCTCACTCGGGGACTTCGGGGGTTCACAACTTTCCATGCTGTGGGTACAGTTTTGTATATGAGGAAAAAGGAATACCTTTGAGGTGGCTTAGGTTCTTCAAAAAGTTCTTGATGCCATTAACTATGTGATTCTGTGAACATGTGCACTTTAATTCATTTTTATACCTTAATTCCTTTTTATATTGCTGTTAGGATCACAATGACTTTTTATTGATCTTGTGACTCATTTTGCACATATGTTTGCCCTTTGGGGGTTTCTATCCCCATGTTATTACTGAATTTCAAAGTACTCATTTTTAAGGTTCTTTCCTGTTTATGTCACCATCTTTCTTTCCTACTCAAAATACCTCACAAACCTAACTGTTACAAATGCAGACAAATGTCAAAGAAAACCAGAATAGTGAACAATTTCAACTTTCATTTTTCATTCATGCATTTAATATTGAAGAAATAGTTTTAACTTATATTTGTTCTTCATTAATGCATTTTAAGTATTTATTGAACACCTACTCTATATCACGTACCATTCTAGGAACTAGGGAAACCTCAAATTAACAAAAAGATTTAACAGTTTGTATCCTCATAGAGCGTACATTTTTGTTACTACAGACAGCTGCTAAACAAATATGTAAAGAAATCATTTTACAGGGAAAGAAGTGCTAGAAGAAAATTAGAGCAGAGAGTGGGGATGGAAGAAATGGTATGGTGTTGAAATTTAAAATGGGGGTGGCTAAGAGCATGGTCAGGGTAAGTCAGGAAAAGTAGCCTTTGAGAAAGATGAGAAAGAGATACAATGGCAAGTGATGAAGATTTCTGTAGGAAGCGTTGGCAGCAAGGGAGAATGACAAGTGTGAATTTCCTAGGATGGATAGTGACTGTGGGAAGAAAAGGCTTCTGGTAGGAAAGGGGCAGATCAAGAGTTTGTTTATTTATTTATTTATTTATTTATTTATTTATTTATTTATAGATTAAAAAAAATTTTTTTTAAGTAATTTCTACATTACTTAGAAATGGGTCTCAAACCCAGAACCCCAAAGATCAAGAGTCACGTGCACCACCGACTGAGTCAGCTAGGTGTCCCGCATCTAGTTTTAGATCTATTGCGATTGAAATGTAATTCAATGTCCAAGCAGAACTATTCTGTAGGTGGTTGGTCATTCAAGTCTGAAGGTCAGAGAAGATATACATTTGGGATTTGTCAGTGTACTAATGATATTTAAATCATGACACCTGATGGAGTAGTTAAGGGAGTGGAGTGTAGATGGAAAAAAGGAGAGTCTGAGGACTGATTCCTGGAACGCTCCAGCATTGACAAGTTGAGGGGATAAAAAATTGGCAGAGACTAAGAAGGAGTGGCCAAGGAGATAGGAAGAAAAGTGTGTGGTTTACTGGAAGCCAGGTAGAGAAACTGTTTCAAAGTAGGAAGTAATGATGGATTAACAGTGGCAAATCCTGCTAATGGGACAAATATGATGAGAACCCCAAGAATTGACCAATGAAAGCACATTACATACCTAAGCTATATTTATATCGCAAACATTTCTGTGTTTGTGCCTTAGGTAGCACTTTATCTTCCCATTCCCACGAGCATTCTAGTTCAAGTCACCACCATGTTGTGCTTTCCCCACAGCCTCTCGAGTCTGAAACCTGTCCTTCATTGAGCAGTCAGGGTAATCTTTATAAAGCAATCACCCGCTCTCGTCTAAAGATTTTCTATTGCTTCCTATTGCTTTTAGAATAAATTTAAGACTTCTTCTGCCATCCTCCAGGCTCTGAGCATCTGGCCCTGCTTGCCTCTTTCATCTCAGCCCATCCCTCACTTCTCTCTCAGGACTTTCCAGGGAGACAGATACAATTTTTTTCATCCCGGGCCTTTATATTTGCTGCCTCCTCTGTCTGAAATGTTCTTTCCTTGGCTTTTCAAATATCTGGCTCCCTCTTTTATTTCAGGTCTTACCTCAGTTACCTCCATAGAGTGCCTTTCCAATGTAATGCAGGTTTGGCCATCAATTAATACTTTTTATTTATTTGTTTTCTTGTGTGCTGTTTCCTCCATTAGAATGGAACCTCCCTGCTGACTTTGGATAATGTGCCTCTTTTTTACTTTTCTATCTCTAGCAACTGGCCTGGTGGTTGGGATAGAGCAAACTTTCAATGAATATTTGGTATTGAAAGAATTCAAGGGTTAGTATCCTTATATTTTCAGTAAGTGTTAATGTTATATATGGGAAAGTAGACCTGGGCCGATTGGTAAGTATAGTATCTGTCCTATCTTTAAAGAGACTGTAAGAGAATCATAAATGTTAATGACTGACATGGACCTTAGCAATCTAATCTCTCACACAATTTAGGTATTTATTTACACAACAACTTTTATTGAATGCCTACTATGTGTCCAGCATTGTACTCATCATGGTTTATATAGTGGTGAACAAAATAGGTAGGGAGTTGGTACTCATGGAGTTTAGAGAGAGAGAGAGAAAGAGAGAGAGAGAGAGATAGGCTTTCATTGAATCATTAAGTCAATATACAAACAACAAGTGCTATAAAGGAAGAAGCTACTGAATGCTTACATGTACCAGGCATCGTACTAGGTGCTGGGGATACCGTGGTGAACCAGACAAAGATCCCTGCCTTCTTGGTGCTTATATTCTAGAGGAAGAAATAGGAAATAAACATTTTAAATAAGTTTTATGGTGACCTAGAAAGTGATAAGTGCTTGGGAGAAAACTAAAGTGAGGAAGGGTTGTGGGGGGAGATAGGAGACTGCAGTTTTCAACAATGTGGTCAGAGTAGGTGACACTTGAGCAGAAGCTTGAAGAGAACACACCTTGGACCTACTTTCAAACGAATGGTGAGGGAGGTGACATTAAGCTGAGATTAGAAAGATACCAGGCAAAGAGAGTGGATAGACAGAGGGAAGAAGCATGTGAGAAAATCTTGGCAGGAAAGAGCCAGAGACTTGGGAGGAATGGACAGAAGCCCGCTAAGCATGGCTTGGTGAGTGTGGGTGCAGTGGTGTGAGGTGAGATTAGAGGCATAGCTAGGGCTATGGAAGGTTTTGGAGGCCTTTTGTAGAGTTTGCTTTTATTCTAAATGCAATGGGAAACCATTGGGTAGTTTTGGGCAAGGGATTAATCTTATTTAATTTATATATATACATACGTATATATAGTCTTATCCAAATGGAACAAGAATGCCAATGTGGAGGCCAGTTAGGAATACAGTTAGGTAGGATTCACTTTTATAACATATTTGACAGATGGTTAGTTTTTAAAAGAAAAAATATATAATTATAGGAACTTCCATAAACCAAAAAATTCAGGGTATCTAAATATAGATTTTGAGCATAACAGCAATGTCATTAAATTCAGAGTATGATAGATTATTTTAAAGGTATGCTTTTGTTATAATCACATGAGATTTAGATATTCTGTTTATATAGTTATGATTTCCTATTTTAGAAAATTCTAAATATCCAGCAGCAACTATAATAAATCAGCAATCCAAAGGACATTAACATTTTCTTAAATGATGCACATTATAGTGTATATTATATTTTCCTTGTTTAATCATTATGTAAGCCATTCCCAGTGAACAGTCTTAACTTGAACTTAAAGTTCACTTAAAAAAATTCTCTTACGTAACCTTGATTGATTTAACAAAGCTGGTATTTTTCGTTTGTGAGTAATAAACATAGTCATCATTATCTCATCTTTAAGGTTTGGAAGAATTAAATCTTTCATCTACATAATTTAAGAATTCTAGTAAGACATGCTGACTTTTTTGGGATTCATTATATTTATTCTAATACTGTGACATTTCATGAAGCAGCAAGTGAAAGTAAAAAATGTTAAAAAAAAATCCAAACCAAAAAGCCTCTTCCTTTTAAAATTTCTGTTGCTCCATTTCTCACACAATTTTTGGGGCATGGTTATTTACTACTTGGTACATGTATGTATTTTCCTACTACAGAATATTATTAATCTGTCCAAGAAGGTAAGAATATCCTGTCTCTATGCCTCCCTTGTCACTCAATCTATATCATTTAATTACTTGAATGAATTAATCTACATATTTCTGTTGAGGTTGTTCTGATAATATCCCAACATATACATCGTAAGTATTAGAGTCATCTTTAATCCCTAAGTTTACATTCCTACTTGAATTAGTCAGTTTGGGCTATTAATTATTAATTATTAATTACAAATTAGTCATTTTGGGCTCCCATGGCAAAACACCATACTCTGGGTGGCTTAAACAACAGAAATTTATTTGCTCCCAGTTCTGGAGGCTAGAAGTCCCAGATCAAGTTCTGGAAGGGTCAGTTTCTGGTGAAAGCACACTTCTCGACCACTTTGTCTTCTCGTAGCCTTTCCTCTGAGCAAGTGCAAAGAAAGAGATAGAGAAAGCAATTTCTCTGGTGTTCTTCCTAGATTGACATCCATGCCATCAGACCAGGGCCCTACCCTTATGACCTCATTTAACCTTAGTTACTTTCTTAGAGTACCCCTTTCCAAATACAGCCACACTGTGGGTTAGGACTTCAACATATGAATTGCAAGGGGACACACACATTCACTGTCCTCATTTAACACTGTACGTAACACTGTCCTCATCTAAAAATTTATGAGACAGGATTGGACAACTGTTAAGGGAAATTTGGATTTTTCCTTGAGGCATTTATAATTTCTGAGAGAGAAGGAAGGAGTAAGTATTAACTAAATAAATGAACAAATTGAGCAATGATCTGCTACCTTTTGAAACTGATTAGAAACCGTTTTGAGAATATTGTATGTTTTGTTCTTGTTTACTTGGTGGATGGAAGCAGGACCCTAATGGACTGACAGGAGAGTAGAATCCTTGAACTCTTTATAGAAAAAAAAAATAAGAACAAGGAATTTTTTCCTAGTCATTTATTTATTTATTCATTCATTCTTTCAACAAATAATTACTGACTATGTATGTAGATAGATATTCTGTAGATACTGACTATGTAGTAGATATTCACTACTCTTGAGGCTAGGCAATGGATAACAATGGATAACAAATCAAGGTCCTTGCCCTTGGGAAGTTTATGTTCCAGGGGACAGGCAGGCATAGTAATATACTTGTTAAGATCATGGATACACTGACCCTCAAGTCAATCAATATGTCAACTATATATTTGGGATATTGATACTACCTATCTCAGGGTTGTTGTAGAAATGAAATGGAGAAAAAAATGCATGTGGCAAAAGATCCAGAATAGCTAATGCAATACTGGAGGAGAACAAATTTGGAAGACTGACACTACTTGACTTCAAGTCTTCCTCTAAAGCTACAGTGATCAAGACAGTGTGGTATCAGTGAAAGAATGAACAAATGCATCATTGGGACAGAATAGAGAGTCCAGAGACCCACATACATATAAGCAACTGATCTTTGAGAGAGGAGAAAAGGCAATACAATGGAGCAAAGGTAGTCTTCTTCACAAATGGTGCTGGAACAACTGGACATCCACATGCAAACACTGGATCTCAGCACGCACTTTACACCCTTCACAAAAATCTGCTCAAAATGGATCAAAAACCTAAAAGTAAAATGCAATTCTGTGAAATTCTTAAAAGATAACATAAGAGAAATCTAGATGACTTTAGGTTTGACAATGACTTTTTAGGTGTAACACCAAAGTCACAGTCCATGAAGGAAAGAGTTGATAAACAGGACTTCATTAAAATGAAAAATCTCTGTTCTGTGAAAGACACCATGAATAAGATGAAAAGCCACAGATGGGAGAAAATATTTGCCAAAGACATATCTGATAAAGGACTGTTGTCCAAAATATACAAAAAAACCCTTAAAACTGAATAAGAAAACAACCTGATTTAAAAAATGGATCAGGGGCGCCTGGGTGGCGCGGTCGGTTAAGCGTCCGACTTCAGCCAGGTCACGATCTCACGGTCCGTGAGTTCGAGCCCCGCGTCGGGCTCTTGGGCTGATGGCTCGGAGCCTGGAGCCTGTTTCTGATTCTGTGTCTCCCTCTCTCTCTGCCCCTCCCCCGTTCATGCTCTGTCTCTCTCTGTCGCAAAAATAAATAAACGTTGAAAAAAAAAATTAAAAAAAAAATGGATCAAAGAACTTTAACAGACACCTCACCAAAGAAGATAATACAAACGGCAAATAAACCAGTGAAAAGGTGCTCCACACCATGTATGATCAAAAAATGAAAATTGAAGCAATGAGCTGCCTCTACATACCTATCAGAATTGCCAAAATCCAGAACACCGACATTCACTGCTGGAGAAGATGTGCAGCAACAGGGACTTCTCATTTATTGCTGGTGGGAATGCAAAATGGTATAGCCAATTTGGAAGTTCGTTTGGCAGTTTCTTACAAAACTATGCCTACCCTTATCATACAATCCATGCACTGATGCTTTTTTTTTTTTGGTATTGACCTAAAGAAGTTGAAAACATATCCATACAAAAACCTGCATGTGAATTTTTAAATATTTTTATTTTATTATTTTAATTTTTAATTAAAAAATTTAAATCCAAGTTAGTTAACATATAGTGTAATAATGATTTCAGGAATAGAATTTAGTGATCCATCACTTTCATATAATACCCAGTGCTCATCCCAACAAGTGCCTTCCTTAATGCTCATCACCCTTTAGACCAGGAACACCCTGCCAGCAACCCTCAGTTTGTTCTCTGTTTTTAAGAGTCTTATGGTTTGTCTCCCTGTTTTTATCTTATTTTTGCTTCCCTTCCCCATGTTCATCTGTTTTGTATCTTAAATTCCACATGTAAGTGAAATCATAGGATATTTGTTTTTCTCTATTTCGCTTAGCATAATATGCTCTAGTTCCATCCATGTTGTTGCAAATGGCAAGATTTCATTCTTTTTGATTGCCGAGTAATGCACATGGATGTTTATAGCAGCTTTATTCCAAATGCCACAACTTGGAAGCAAACAAGATACCTTTCAGTAAGTAAATGGATGAATAAAGCATGGTGTATCTAGACAATGGAATATTATTCAGCATTAAAAGGAAATGAGCTATGAAGCCATGAAAAAACATAGGGGAATCTTAAAGGCATATTACTAAGTAAAAGAAGCCAGTTTGAAAAAGCTACATGCTGTATGATTCCAACTATATGGCATTTTGAAAAAGGCAAAACTATGGAGAGAGTAAAAACCTCAGTGGTTGCCTAGGGTGAAGGGAGAGAAAGGGATGCATAGGCAGAGCACAGATTTTTAGGGCAGTGAAACTACTCTTTGTGATAGCATAATAATGGGTAAACGTCATTGTATACTGGTCCAAACCCATAGAATGTATAACACTAAGAGTAAACCCTAATGTAAACTATAGACACTAGGTGATAATGATATGTCAATGTACGTTTGTGAGTTGTAACAAATATACCACTTTGGTGGGGTGTGTTTATGATGGGGGAGGCTGTACATGTGTATGGGGCAGGCTGTATATGGGGAATCTCCATACCTTTTGCTCAGTTTTTCTGTGAACCTAAAACTACTCTAAAAAATAAAATCTGTTTTTAAAAATGCATGTACAGAGCTTTGATCAGTGCTTGGCATAAAGGAAGCAATAATTTTAAATATACTTAGTAATAATTAGACATTAACAGTAAGGCACATTGGAAAGACAGCACAAAATAAGTGCTTAAGGATAGTTTGCTAATTAATTGAGGTTTCCTGCTGACTTTGAAGATATTTTATTTTATGATTTTTACAGTGCCACCTCTTTGTTTAATATCTGGACCAAATATGCCCCGCGGCTGCCAGCTGCCTATTACAATGAAAAGCTTCTGAAGGTTGGAGATAGCCTTTGTGAAATAAAAGTAAGTGCCTCAGGAGTGAAAAAAGAGCCTAAGTGAAAATTACTTGACTAATTGTTATTATTATTTGGTTTGATACCATTCCTATTTTACATGATTTGATTTTTTTTTCTTAGAAAAATATGAATGAGTCTTACAAATTTTAATGAGGCACAGTAACCAAAAAAGTGTTTGTTTTTTTAATTTTGTAGTTGAGATTTTCCAGAGGTAAGAGATTCCTGAACGGAAAGACAGCTGGCTGGGGTTGGTGGGGCGGGAGCGCAGTCCCTAGTTAACAGAGGGTGTGGTAGGTGCCCAACAGGAAATGCTGAGTCATCATGTTCCTACCTTATACAAAGGAGCCCAGACACCACTTCCTGTTGATTTTCATGTGACTGACCTTGCCCAGTGACAACTTTCATGGTTCCTGGCCCAGCTGCTATGTTGTCTGGTTCCTAGTGCCCTGTTTTAATGACTTTCAACTCCTTAACGTTTTGCTATATGCAATTATAGCAGTCATTCCCTACATGCCCTGTTTCTTGCTTAGTATAATATTCCAAACTGAGCTTGTGCCCTATTTCTGGTTCCATAGTTAATGCCCACGTCTTGGATTGCTGTGAACTCGTGGGCTTGGTTCGGTAAGACCAACCAACCAAGACCACCTGGCTGGGTTTCAGTTAATGATAATGTAAGTTTTCCCCTTAAGCTCTGGCATAGGCCCAGATTATTCCAAGTTAAATGTGAATGTTTGACACATCTAGAATCCAAGGACCAAGAGTTATTTTACCCAAGGTGATTTTAGGACTTTTTCAATTTTTTCTTGATCTTCAGTTTTTTAGCTTCATTTTCTTCTTCCATTTCTATTTTCTGGACACGAAGTTTTGTTTTGTTTTGTTTTGTTTTGTTTTGTTTTGTTTTGTTTTGGAGGGAAATTTACCAAATGGAGAATAAGATGTGGAGGAAATTTCATAATGAAGATCTATTTTCTGCTGCCAAAATTAGAGCATCAGTTTAGCTTCATATCATTGGGCGGTGGTTCTTAGAAACTTGAAAGTAAAGGAAAACTGTGGAAAAACTATAGAAAAAAAGTTTTCTGTAGGAAAACTATAGAAAACAAACAAATGGGCAAGATCTAACTTGTGAGCTTTATTCATGTGAAGTGGAATAACTTTGACAAGCATTAGAAGAGTGTCCCCTCTCATTTTTATGCTTCTCAATATAAGAAGCTGGTGATACATAGCACAGTTTGGGGTTGTTTGTGGAGTATTCAGGTGGGTGGAGTGGATATTGGTGGAGGGAGGATGGAAGAACATGTTAGAAGCTGATAAAGTAAGTGCATGCTGTGTAGTGGCTAAGGATTCAGAATATTTCAGATAGAAAGGCCCAGATAGGATATTTTAAAATTTACTTAAAGGAACAAAGAAAACATTTTTATCTACCTTTCCCTTATGAGAAAGTGGACTGATAAAGGTAGAGTACTGAAAATGAACTTGACTTGTTACTTCCATTCTAGAATCTATATTTTAGTTACAGTAAAGATCATTTTGTTGGAATGGTCTTATTTATTTATTTATTTATTTATTTATTTATTTATTTTTGAGAGAGAGAGAGAGAGAGAGAGAGAGAGAGAGAGAGCGCACAGGGGAGGGGTAGAGGGAGAAAGAAAGAATCCCAAGCAGGCTTTATGCTGTCAGCACAGAGTCTGATGCTGGACTTGAACTCAGGAACCGTGAGATCATGACCTGATCGGAAATCAAGAGTCAGACACTTACCCAATCAACTGAGTCACCCAGGCACCCCCTGGAATAGTCTTGTTTGGAACCTAGATTTGAATTCATTTTATGAACCAACTTAGAAAGGGAAAGATTCAGAATTAATTAGTAAACAAGTAACAAGTCAATAGAAATAGAAACAAAAGTTTGACTGTGGTTGCCTCCCAAGGGGCTTCGTACCCCTACAGGCAGTTGACACATAGAGTAGCTGCTTTTCCTGGAGACAGTTGTTGGGGAGGAGGCTGACTCATATCCACAGCCTGGCTCACCTCACCTCCCCTGAAACTGCAGGTCACCTGTGCCCTGTGGGCTGCAGAAATGAGCTCTGATTCTGTAATGGGAACATAAGCATGAATTAGAACTAACAAGAATCCTAGATAACAATAGCACAGACTTTTTTTTTAAGGTTTTATTTTACTTTTTTCAAGCAATTTCTACACCCAACATGGGGCTTGAACTCACAACTCTGAGATCAAGAATCACATGCTCTACTGACTGAGCCAGCCAGGCACCCTAGCTCAGACTTTTTTGATTTGTCCTAATGTAGCCTCAAAGACCGTTGGCAGATGAGAGAGAGGAGAGAGTGTACCTTTCTTCTCTCCTCTCCCTTACTTCATTTCTTTTCTTTCTTTCTTTCCCTCTTTCCTCCTTTTCTCCCTCCCTTTCTACTCCCCCCCCTCCCCCGCCTTTTCTTGCTTTTTTGGAACTTAGGAGGTATCAGAAAAGCAAGGCTAGTTATGCAACTTATCTTCGTCTCTGAGTGGGTGGATTACCAGGATAGGTTGATGTTGAATTTTTGGATTTTGAGTATATATAGGTATTACCACACACTCCCTGGTGAATATTCCCATTATTATATCATCATTATTCACACCCTGGTGAATAATATCATCTTGGAGATTGTGATGGTCTTATTTCACAATAGGCTTGTTGGGAGGAGAATTCATGAAATAATGCAGCTAGTGCAGTGTGTGTTGCATAATATGTGTTTAGAAATGCTAGTGGTAATGGTAGTGGTAATGTGATGGTGGTAATAAGGGTAGTAGTAGTAATCATCAATATTGATACTATGAAGAACAATATGAATGTTCCTGAATTTTAATAATGATAAGTAAAATGGTATTTTGAAACTTGCATCAAGTCCTCTTTTTATTTCAGGAATATAAATTGGCCCTTTTACAGTGCTATGGAAGGTACCTTCAGCAGTTCCATGTCAACTTTGATGAGAATAAAGCAGATGTGAATCAATTCAAAACTGCCTTTTTTCCAAAAGGCCTTGGAGACAAAACTTCTGCTCATACAGTAAGATGAAAGCAGTAGCTATTTTAGCTACAGTTTATGATTAGCCATGCAATGTATTCTTTAGTTGACAGCTTCTAAATGTCTTTCATTTGCTTAGCATGGTGTTTGCTTGTGTGCTAAGTTGCTTAATAAATGTTTTCAGTGGCGGAGAAGAAAGTGCACGTATTAAACTTTGTGAAGATGTTTTGGAGATTGTGTCACTATAATCACTCATTCTTTCAGCAGGCGGTTATTATTGTTATATATTTGTAGAATGCTTTTAGTTGACGAAGTGCTTTGGAAAACATATTCGATCCTCAACAATTTCATGAATTAGAAACTATTATTATCCCTATTTTACAAAAGAGAAAGAGAAAGCTAATCACACAGTTAACTAGTGGCTCAGGAGATCAAACATAGATCTTTTGATACAAAAAATACTATGCTTTATTTCTAGTATACCAGTATTATTATTATGTTGATTGCTACCATTGATTCACTGGTTGAGCAGTTAGTGGGTGCTAAGTACTCTTCTGTATGCATTATATGAATTGTTGTCTTGCAGCTGCATTATAGTCCTAGAAGGTGGGTACTATAATGCCTCTTTTACAGAGGAGGGCACAGACACTAAGAAACCCAGCCCACTTGAAGCAGTGGGCAGAGTTGGTGTTTGAACCCTAATCAGAGTAACTCCAAAGCTATGTTATTCCAAACTTGATGAGTATTCAAGGCTTTGGAAACAATGTATGGTTTAATAAGAAGAAAACATCAGGGCATGTTTTGGGGGTACATTGAGCAGTTCATTTTGGCTGTACCATAGGTACGTGATTGAGAATACTGGGCATTATAAGTTGGCATCCCATTAGGAAGAGTACTGAATGAAAAGCTTAGGAGTTTGGACTTTTATGTCCTCTCCTGTGCTACCCTGATCCATGGCCCCATCTTTTTCTCTTGTGCTATTATTGCATGATCCTGCTTCCACCCAGCCTCTCTGGCTTAGCACCAGTGCACTGGTGAGCTTCTTCTAGAAAGGTTATATCCTAGATGTCTGTGTAGCTCATCCCTCCCTTACTTCATGTCCTCTTGCACTTACTTTGTGCTTTATTTTTCTTTATATCACTTATTATCATCAGATACATTTTTGTTTGTGTTTTTATTGCCTGTCTCCCCTTCTAGAATGTGAGCTTTATTAGGAAAGGAACTGCTCTAATCTCTAATCTGTATTGCCTGGAACAGTACTGGATATGTAATAGATGCACAATAAAGCTTTATTCAGTGAATGAACAAATGAAATGATATATTCTAGAATATAATCTTCTATTAATTTAGAAACACCACGCTGAATAGATTAGAAGGACAAAGACTGGAGGCAGACGGTAAAGCAGTGAAGCAAATTTAAGAGTATGTCAGCAGGACTGTTGTGAAGGGCGTGAAAAAATATGAATAATTTGTTTTTTTCCATGCTAAGTGTAAGGTTCTGGCATTCTGTGCTTCTGAATAAATATCTATAAAATAAGTAAGAGAATGAATGGATTGAATATAGTCCAGCAGGAACTTGACAATGCAGAACTAGAAGTCTTGAGAAGTTTTGTTAGAGAAATAGATTTTGGGGTTCAATGCATAAAGATCATAGATGAAGCAGTAATAATGTATAATTTACTATCAGAATATTTTTGTGCAAAGATACTCATGTTGTTTAATGATCCCCATTATACGTACTATAGAGAGGCATTATGGCAGAGTTGGTAAGAATTTGGTCCAGAGAGCCAGGCTGCCTGGGTTCGAGGAGCTTCTGTGCCACTTCCTAATGATGAGACCCTGGAGAAGTTATGTAATTTCTTTGTGCCTCAGTTTCCTCATCTCTAAAGCAGAAATAACCATAATACTTACCTCAAAGGATTGTTTTAGGATTGCTGAGATAATAAAAGACTTAGAATAGGGCCTGATACTCAAACAATATTAGGTATCACTAT
Organism: Prionailurus bengalensis; assembly: GCF_016509475.1. Taxonomy (NCBI): domain Eukaryota; kingdom Metazoa; phylum Chordata; class Mammalia; order Carnivora; family Felidae; genus Prionailurus; species Prionailurus bengalensis. The sequence goes on from NC_057358.1 coordinate 117,564,419, forward strand.
TGGTTTCTAAAAGAGAGAACATTTAAAAAAATTTTTTTAAATGTTTATTCATTTTTCAGAGAGAGAGATAGAGCGAGCAAGCAGGTGGGGGAGGGGCAGAGAGAGAGAGGGAGACACAGAATCCCAACCAGGTTCCAGGCTCCAAGCTGTCAGCACAGAGCCTGATGTAGGGCTCGAACCCATGAACTGTGAGACCATGACCTGAGCAGAAGTCGGATGCTTAACCAACTGAGCCACCCAGGCACACTGAGAGAACATTTTTAAAAATACTTATTTATTTATTTTTGAGAGAGAGAGAGAGAGAGAGAGAGAGGGAGAGAGCCTGAGTTGGGGGAAGGAGCAGAGAGAGAGAGAGAGAGAGAGAGAGAGAGAGAGAGAGAATGAATCCCAAGCAGTCTTTGCACTGTCAGCATAGGGCCTGAGGCTCAAACTCATGAATTGTGAGATCATGATCTGAGCTGAAATGAAGAGTCAGACAATTAACTGACTGAGCCACTCAGGTGCCCCTAAAAGAGCATTTTGAAGATAACGATTCCAACATGTACATGCAATCTATAAATCTCTTTTTCTGTGATACCAGTTATATGGTGGCTAGAAATAGTATGCATGGATCCAAGTGGGAAGTCTTATGTGGTAGAACAAGGCCCATTTGTACTATTGAGGGTTCACTCCCACAGCTTTAGCAGTACTGATGACTCTCTAGCCAAAATCTCTCATATGAGATATATGTCATAAACATCTCACACTCGACATATCCTAAGTTGAAACTTACCACCATTGTTTCATAATCGGCACCAGCCACTCACCCAAGCAGGAAATCACTGTAGACCACTCTCTCTATCTTCCTTCCACATCGAAATCCCATGGACTCAGACAAGACTTAAATCTTTTCATCCCTGATTCCAGCACCCATTTTAGGACCCTGGTATCTCTGGACTACTTTAAAGGCCTTTGATCTCTCTCAGTTTCCATGCTTGTAGCCTTGTGCCTCACCCTCTGCTTTTCATTTTCCACACTTTTGTCAGAATTAACTTCTAAACTATAAATCAAATCATTTTGTTCCACTGCCCCTTGATATTGCCCTTTAGCTAACGTCCATATTCCTTGGAATTATAGGGAATGCATGCCATGTTCTGACCATGAACTATCTCAATAGCCTAATCCCTCACTTTTTTTAAGATTTTAGTTTTACGCAATTTCTATACCCAGTGTGGGACTCGAACTCACAACCCTGGTATCAAGAGTTGCATGCTGTACTGACTTGAGCTAGCCAGCCACCTCAAAGTTTATTTATTTTTTGTAGTAATCTCTACCCCCAATGTGGGGCTTGAACTCACAACCCTGAGATCAAGAGTTGAATGCTCTTTGGACTGAGCCAGCCAGGCACCCCTAATCTCTTTATTTTAAGCCTTCTTACCCAACCTTATAAAAGACTTTCAGTTCAGTGACCACAGCAAACACTTTAAACATTCCTAACACTTCATGTGCCTGGAATGCTTTTCCTTCTGCGAAGAGCAGGGACCACATCTCCTTCATTCTCAAGTCCCTGTTGCTTAGCAGAGTGTGGCAAACAGAGGTGTTCAACAAACATTTGGTGAATGAATTGTGTAAATGGTAATAATTGCATCCACATTAATATGGCAAAATGCTATGAGGAGGGTTTATAAAATGTGATTCAATTCCATATTCTTGGAAATAGAATTTTGTACTTTTTTTTACTTTTGAATTTTTCTTTTTTGACTGAAGACAAGTAATCTTAACTAAATAGATGCTTTGAAGAAACCATTTTTACCACGTTTCTTTCCATATGTCTTAGTCCTTGAGGGCTGCTATAACAAAAATCCATAGACTGATGGTTTTTTAAAAATTTATTTATTTAAATTCAAGTTAGTTAATGCATAGTGTAGTATTGGTTTCAGGAGTAGAAGTCAGTGATTCATCACTTACACATAACACCAAGGGCTCATCCCAATACGTGCCCTCCTTAATGCCCATCACCCATCTAACCCATCTGCCCCCTACCCCCAGCAACCCTCAGTTTGTTCTCTTTAAGAGTCTCTTATGGTTTGCCTCCCTCTCTGTTTTTATCTTATTATATTTTTATAGACTGGATGGCTTAAACAATATTTATTTCTCTCAGTTCTGGAGGCTGGGAAGCACAAGGTTAGGGGCTGGAAGATTTGATGTCTGGTGAGGGCTCACTTTCTAATTCATAGATGGCTATCTTCTCTCTGTGTGCTCACATGACAGAAGGCAGTAGGGAGCTCTTTCAAGGTTTCTTTTATAAGCACACTAATCCTAGTAATGAAAGCTCTACCTTCATGACCTAATCACTTCCCAAAGACCCCACATCCAAATACCATCACAATGGGGGTTAGGTTTCAATATATAAACTGGGGGGGGGGCACAAATATTCAGTCTATAGCCCTGCATAATCTATTTAAGCAGAATCATTTCTATTTTAATTTTTCACATTTTAAGAAAATGCTTTTTTAAGTTGCATAAACTTTATTTATGTTCTTTGTATTTTCCCTGCATTTCAGTTTCATGCTTTAAGTGGCAAAAATATTTGCAACTATGAACTGGTCTGTGACAATGATGTGAACCTGCAGAATAAAGAATCTGTGACCCAGTGCCTGCAGATTTTGTCCTCCTTAAGACTCATCATGCAGGTGGCTCTGCCACTGGAACACCTTTGCTGGATTATTTTCAACGGTATATACCAATGTCTTTTATTTTTTATCACGCCTTTCAGAAAGTTATTTAAATGCCAAGTTGGATGGTAATTTGACTGACTGTCTTGTTATTTAAAACATTCATTGCATAATAAGATGATTATGGGGATTTTGTTTTTGTCTTTTTAATATTTTTGTTGCATTTTAGTTTGTCCTCGTCAGCAGGGACTTAAAAGAGAGGGTCAGAGGCTGTGGGGATAGTCAGTTTCAGGTGTAAAGAAGTAGGGGCCGTGGTTAATAAGTAAATATAAGTGGAGAAAGATCAAAGGACTGTTGCAGGTTAGGTTGATTCTAAGCATCATCCATTCATTGGTCCTCTTCTCAAATACTTTGGCTAGTGACTGTTGCTTTCTACTTATCAATCTTCTCTTCCTACTTGCTTCTGAGTGAGGGGCTCTGGGAATGTGTGTGTATATAATGTATTTACATGCATATATGCATTGCATACATACACATACATACATATATATTGTATTTGTCTTCTGAAATGAATCTTATCTGCCAAAATATAGCAGGGAGTTACAATTTTAATTTAATTTAAATTCTCTTTAAAGTTACAATCAGTCACCTACTATATTGATCTATGGATAATTTCTTGAAAGGAAAATGACAGTGTGTTCTCTATGTGTAAAACCAGGACAAAATAGCTTGAAAGAAAACATATTGGATTTTCCCTGATCTGTGGCAACTGGAAGTACATTTCCTAGCCTTTTCCTTCATCTCCCTCTCCAAATAATTTTTTTTGACATTTTGATTGAAATGAGAGCTCACATTTGCTGTCAGAGATGAGCCTGATTTTGGAAGAAGTTTTCAGTCCAGTGACTATGAAGCTTTTGTGTCTGATCATCCTCAAGAAGATGAAGAATCTGTGATTCCCTGAGTAGCCATTTGCCATCTTTCCACATGAACTGCTCACATATCTGGGCAGGACGAGAGGTTCTGTGCTCAAGGAGTGGTAGGCCTGAGGTGTGGGTCCCATGGTTGGACCTTGCTTAAGAGGTAGGTGGAAATGATGCAGCATAATTCCCTGGCTGCAGTCTTTTTAAGATCACAGACAAAAATATCCTAATACTCTAAAACAAAACCAAAACCAAAACCAATTTCTGTATCTTCTACATACCTTTACTAGATATGTGCTTTTTCTTTATACATATGGTATCATGCTCTAGATTTTATTCTGTTTCCTAAAATTTTTTTTTACTCAGTCCTATGGTTTTAGAACCTGACCAGTTTCCTATGTGTAAATCTAGTTCGTTAATTCTGCATGTTGAGTTGTGTTCCAGATATTCATACACCCCTCGGGATGGGCACCTGGTTTGCTCTACCTCTATAATTGCATAAATTATTCTACAATGAATATCCTTACATGTGTCTTTTTTATAAACCTAAGTTAGCGTTTTTTGGGGTTTATGTACATGAGTAGGATTGCTGGGTTGTGGGAGATACATATACTTAGTTTTGCTGACTACTATCCCTGTTTTAATTAACTCACCTCAAAGTTATTAAGGGCTGAGTATTGTTCTAAGTGCTAGGGACACAGGAGTGGACAACAGACAAAAACCCTGTTCTCATGCTTACATAATGCTTCAGGGAGATGATAAATCAAAATTAAATGGTGTGTTAGATAGTGATGAGTACTACGGAGAAAAATAAAGCCAAGAAGGGGATAGGGAGAAAAGAGGCGGGGCTGGAGCTGGGCAGCTATTTTAAACAGGGTCAGGGAAGGCCTCACCGAGATGACGAGATGACGTTTGAGTAAACACCTGACTGAGACATCTGGATATTTGGGGGAAGGGCATTCCAGCTGGGAGATTAACAAGTGCTAAGACCTTGTAGTTTTAAAATAAGTTCGGAGTTTAAAGAAAAATAAATTGACCTACAGTCAATTTATCAAAAATACATTTCACCTTTTCTGTTAGACATTAACACTGATTCTCTTTCCTTTTAATTGACTATTATGCATACACACTCTTGGTTTCTTAAGATAGTTAACCAATTTTGGTTCTTTCACAAACTCTAACTGGGTGTGTGACTATTGCATAATACCTTACTTCACAACCAACCTGAACCCAGCTCATTCAACCCTCACATAGTAAGATTATTTTGGTGGTGGCTGTCTTTGATGAAAAGGAGTCACATGACAAGGCAATAAACTCATATTAGGGATTTAGTTAAAAATAGAACAAAACAAACTTTCGGAGGTATCCTGAGATTTCACCCGTCTTCCATTTTGTATCGTTTACTCTCCCTGTCAGGCTTCTGCAGTGGGAATTTGTGAGCCATGCCAAGAACCTGAACCATCAAAGAAGGTTTCAGTTGTAAGTCAGGACATATTAGGGCTGGAAAGGTTAAAATCACATTTTTAAAGGACAGAGGGCCCTTGTCATTCTTGAGGGCAGTCTCCTGAGGTCTTTTGAAATTCCCCAGTTCCCGTTACTGACATGTTTACCCAGGCTCCTGGCTCCCACCTGAATCACATGTTTTGTGGAGAAGCATGAATTTGCTGTGGGTATCCTTACTTGGTGACTTTTTTAAATGAAGAAACACTATTATACAGTTTCATTTTTAAAGATTAAGGGTAAAGGTCAACAAAAACCACTTGAGATAAGAATGCTGGGCTTGAGCTGTTACTAGCCAACTGGTTTCTTCCCTGGTGCATCTTCTGTGAAATAACTAATTCCATGGTCTGGGAGCAGTCACACTGAGAAGGCTGAGTCCTTAAATGTTAAGGACCTATTGCATTGTCTATAAAGTTTATGGTGCTGTAAGTGTTTAAAAGTTTATTTGGGGCACCTGGGTGGTTCAGTCGGTTAAGTGTCTGACTTTGGCTCAGGTCATGATCTCGCGGTTCATGAGTTCGAGCCCCTCGTCGGGCTCTATGCTGACAGTTGGAGCCTGCTTTGGATTCTGTGTCTTCCTCTCTCTCTCCTCCTCCCCCACTCGCTCTCTCTCTCTCAAAAATAAACGTTAAAAAATTAAAAAACGTTTATTCAATATTTTTGTTATTGACATATAATTAATGGTTATTATGCTATGCTTACAAGGGTATTTTAATCAAGTGGTGTGTGTTTTGAAGCAGATGCTGTTTTCTCAGAAGCTCTTAAAGTTTAAGTGCAAACATGGATTCATAACTGTTGAATTTTGATGGTTGTGCATTTTAGATCAGATATTTTATAGAAAATATTTAGACTACTTGTCATTATAATTACATGCCTTTTAAAGGTATGTTACCATCTTTGGGGTATGTTTATAGCACGATAATGTCCTTTGTATATAGAGAGATGTCTGGTGATGTTGTTCCCCATTCCTGCTCCAACTCTGCCAGTTTTCTAGCTTCTGGTATTTAATTAATGACCTGACAAAAAAAAAATATCATACTTTAAATACGAGTTGGAAATGCTGTTTTTCACTGGAGTGCTTATACCTTAATAATGGGGCAAATATTATATGACACTGCAAATAAATAAAAAATAAATATATGTTTTGATTTTAAATTTTCATGAGTTTCTTTGCTTATTATTATGCTATTTTGATTAAAGATGTATTCTAATCTTATTTGGAGATAAATCTTTAGTTTTTCAATCATAGGGAAGCCATGGGAACCAACAGCATTTTGTATGAATTAATAAAACCACACGGTACCTAAATTATGCTACTAAAATATTCCTTTGTTCAATATATTTCAAAACTTATGCTTCCTTTCAAATGAGACTAAAAGATTCCTGTGGCAACTTACTTAAAATATGTTCAAATTAGTTCTTTTAATGATTTGGCTGCAAGTTACAAAAAAATTGTAACGATTATAAACTCTCTATTATCAGACTTTCTCATGAGATCACTTGTTTTAGGGACTACAGACTTAAACAACAGAAATTGGAATATAAAATCGCCATTATTTAACTGTAAAACATGTTAACAGTCTTTTTCTTCATCTAGGTACCATTTACATTTACACCATTTGCAGAAAACTGATGATCATAGGTCAGTCTTCCAAGGTATGAAATTTACTGACAAAATATCTTGCCTTGTATTTCCTGTTTTTCTCAAGACTTTTGTTAGCATTGAATGCTAAACAAAGGAAATCAGTGGATTATATAATAAAAGTTAATAAGTATATATTATATAGTTTTACTGTTCATACTTTTACTTTAACATGACCATCCGTAAAGATAAAAATCTAAAAAAAGACAATACAGTATTAATGAAAAAAAAAAAAAGAAAGAACTCCTAAAATTGATAGGTAATCTCCAGTGTTCTCAGTCTCTCAGATTAGTCATTACTTGTCAACTTGATACTGAACATCCCTCTGGTAACTATATCTTTAGGTAGGGTGACCATGCATCCTGGCTTGCCAGGACAGTCCTGGTTTATGTCTGTTTTCCTGGAGTAATTATTAATAGTGCTCCCTTTCACTCTTTAAAGTGTTCTGGTTTGGATAATAAACTATGGTTAGCCTGTTTATGTATGATGCTATGGAGTTTGGACTTTGTTCTCCTTGAACAGCTTGGACTTTACTTATGGCCCACCTGCTAGTTGGGTGAATGTACACCTAACCATTGGCCCAGTCATGAGCTGAGGGGAAGGGGACTTTATTTCATAAGAAGAATCTCACTTACTAGAACTTACTGCTCAGTTTTAGCTTGAGGAAGTGGCTGACACTTCTATTGACTTCCCTTCAATGTTGGTAGCACTTTTGTGTGTAGGAGACATATTTATTCCCTGTGTCAGTATCCAGTCATTAGAATATAGCCCAAGAGGGGAGAATATACTCCTGTTGAGACCATGCTTGAATTGTTTCTGGTGTCTGAAACATTCCTGCTTTATTTTTCTTTCCTGCATGCAAAACCTTACACTGAATATTCTAACACTCAGGTCAGATACTTTTTTTAAAAAATTTATTTCTTCAAAATATAACCCAAGTATCTTAAAATTTGACAATTCTTAAAAAATACAAATGGAAGAAAAGATGCTTGCATGCTCAGTGCATAACATTAATTATGTGTTCTCTCTGTTTTGTTCCTCAAATTTAAAAGCTCTATTACTGACAGTGACTCGAGCAAGCTCTGTGCCAGCATTTTGAATGTAAATTAAAATGAAGGGAGACTGTCTCATGAATAATGTAAATGTGGCCTACACACTATTCCAACAATTCTGCATTCAGTTCCAGATGATTTCCTAAAGAGAATTTGCATACTCCTGTTGCACTTGCTGTAGCAACAAATACTGCTTCACAGAACCATCATAGTTTGGTCTGCTACAGCATTTGTCTGCCAGAGCCTTGAAGGGCAGAGACATCCGTGCCAAAACTTAACTGTTAGTGTTTGTGCTTGTTAATGCTGAGAGAATTTTAGTTTAATGTCACAGTCATCTTAAAATGATTTCTTATTCAGATCCGATGTAAGACATCTCCTCTCCCCCTTATTGAACTTGAGCTTTTGTCTGACAAAATAAGGGCTGAAGGAGGACAGTTCTATGGCCCCAGTCTTGTGGGATAGGAATGGGGGCAAGTGAGAGATGCAAGAAATTTGGGGTGGTGGGTAGTTGTACAGTTAGCACTTGAAGACTGGAATGAGATTCTTTCAGTTTGTTCACTATAATAAGTTTCAAGGAAATTAATAATTTTCATCTAGAAATTCCCAAGCCCTCAGCTGGTGAGTTGATTCCTGAGCTGAGGCTATAAATGAACTTTATGGGTCCATTTAATGGGGACAAGTCCTTGGAGGTTCAGCCACATCTGAGTGCTTCTGGGTATGAGGGTTCCCGATTCTGCAGCAATTTTAGAATTCAAGTCTGTTATAGCATACAACAGAAAGAGAAATAGACATGGGATCCTCAGGCTTTTCCGGTGTCACCCTAGAGCAATCTAAACTCCTATTCCTATAGGATCTAGGCATAATGGCTACCATTTGTTATTATTATTGAATCTCTACTATGTGTTAGGTCTGTGTGAAGGGCATATATAATGCTCAGTATTGTCTTACGAGGTGGGCAATATCATCATCATCATTTATTGAATGAATGCCTACCATTTATCAGGTATGCTTCTGAGCACTTTCTTCACATATTATCTAATTTAATCCTCACACCACCACTTTGAGAAAGGTGCTATTATTAACTTCATCTTAAAGATGAAGAAGCTGAGGCTCAATGTCTCACATTTAGTTAGAGGTGTAGCTGAGGCCAATACTACACCGTACTGACACTCAACACCATTAGAAAAGTGATTGCATGGGGCGCCTGGGTGGCTCAGTTGGTTTGCCTGACTTCGGCTCAGGTCATGATCTCGCTGTCTGTGAGTTCGAGCCCCGCGTCGGGCTCTGTGCTGATGCCTGCTTCAGATTCTGTGTCTCCCTCTCTCTCTCTGCTCCTCCCCTGCTCACACTCTGTCTGTCTGTCTGTCTCTCTCTCTAAGATCAGTAAACATTAAAATTTAAAAAAAAGAAAAAAAAAAGAAAAGTGATTGCCTATTGACTAAATTTAACCATGTCATGACCCATCCTATTTTGGTTCACCTACTCAAATGGAGGAGCCGTGTAGGAGGGCTACTCGTTTTTGACATGACTCTGTATTCCTTAAGATGTTCTGAAGACCAGGACTGACCAGGGGCTCTTCCCTATATGGGAAACACTTGATTTGGTGCTCAGACAGGCCACCAGCAAAACCTCAAGGAATGGAGGGAGACCAGGCTTCTGAAGCCTCTTTCCCTAAAGATATATGACAACTTCACTTTCATTTATGGTATAATCTAGTTTCTTCTGAGGCATTTAAAATTGTAGTACAGTACTCAGCAAACATTAAAGAATACAGTAGAATATATATTCATCCTTACAGTTGATATCTGTTTCATTTTACTATAAAATTGAAATAGTTTAGTAAAATCTGCAGCTTGAACAATTATTGTCAAATCATTCCATGTGCCATTACATAAACTTCAAACCCAAACTTTGAAATGCCTCCAGGTGTTGTCTTCCTCCAATGATCCGCGCTGGTATAAATGATGCTGCAGTGCCGTCCTGTGGCTGAGCTGACTAATTGTGTGTGTGTTTCCTGCCCAACCTCTGAACCATGCTCTTGCTGGGCTCTTCTCACTGCGTTTTTCAAAAATATTTTTCCCTTATGAAGAAAGCGGTTCTACTGAAATCATTTTTTTAAATTAATAGAAATAGTTCTTCCTAGCTTTTGAGAGCAAGAAAAAAAGCTACAAATCAAGATTTGTGGTTTTTTAAAAGTTTTTTTGAAACGGCTCTTCATCTTTAAACCTGAATGACAGTTTTCCAGAACCCCAAGTGGAATGATGGATTTTCAGAACTCCCCCTTTGTCAAGGCTGCCCCGATGTGGTGGAAGGAACGCTGCTGTGCTTGTAAGTCTAAAGACCCGAATTCTAGTCTCAGCTCTGTTGCTTACAAGCAGTTTAGCCTCTTGGAGTTAGATTAGGTCACTTTTACGGTCCCTTGGGGCACTAAATATGTGATTGGGGTGTTTTATTCTAAGTCTGAATATGAACTCAAAAATAATGTGAGCAATTAGTGACTGAAGCTATTTTTATTTTGAAATGTGAAATTTCTAATATCAGGAATCCCAACAGGGTTTTGAAAAGACATGTGAGTTTAAAAGGGGAAAATTTATACATGGTTTAATCTCATACTCCCCAAACTGCAACAGTCCAAATGCAAAAATCCACAATGAGATTTTTGTGCTACAGATGTGAGAAAACTGCAGTTTTGATGACTGTTAATTCCACATCAGTTCACAGTTCAGCAAGGTTAGCAAACAACAACAGCAGCAAAAACAGCAATAAAGCAACCCCGGACCCACTTAGTAGAGACGTAGTGTCCAGAAACAGGGACCAAAAGTTTCATTTAACTGTGGAGAAGTCATCACTCTAAAGGACATTGGCAACCTGGAGCAAAGCCACAGGAGACTAACCATGATGGAGAAGGGAAGAGCAGGCCTGGGATATATAAAGGCGCCCAGGAATGTTTATCCTGGAGAGAGAGCTGGGAGAGAAGACAGGAAGCATAGGTGTTTTTCAGGTCTTGGAAGGCTGTAACTTGGAAGTGAGTTTGGGGTGGTATTGTGCTATTCCAGAAGGTGTAACTAGGACCGAGGCCCTGAAGGTATATCAGGATGGTTCATTTCATTAATGAAGCACTTTTCATATTTAGAATTGTCTTCTGATACCATGTGGCACATTCCTTGTTACTAGAGGTGAGAACTCTGGGGCAGGGAAGGTATAGGACATTAGGTGGTGGTGCCAGTGATGTTGGCGGGGATGAAATTGGATAGGCTTTGAGCCCTTTGATTCTATGAATACTTGGCATAATTCCATATTTGGCACCATTAACTGAAACTTTTTAATGATGATCAGTCAACAAATATTTATGTAATATTTACTATTACATGCCAGGTAGTTTTAGGAGATGGGGATATGGTGGTGAACAAGACCAACAAGGTCCCTTTCCTAAGTGAATTTACATTCCAGTGGGATGAGCTTAGTGGATAACCAAGACTATTACAATTCTGTGTCAAACTCTGATCTACTTCCAGCACTCTCTTTTCCTCTGGAATCAGAACTGACTAGGCAGGGGAGAATTCTGGACTTTCAGATTTTCTTTCTCTTAGATGAGAACACTAAGATGCTTGCACATGTGTTGCATATACTGCCTTTGACAGCTCCAGAGATGGAAATAGGGTCTGAATGTTATCAGTGTTTTATCTATTTGTATTATTAAATACTACGTCAGTCTGGTGGGTTTGCTTTATACATATGAAGCTCCTGGATCATTTTGATGATTTGCCTTTTCAAGGTGGGTTTGACTTTTATAGACATATTTTTCCTTAATTACTTCCTCAATTTTTGAAGGCCGAATTTGTTATTGGAAGAAGGACTTTATTCCATTGTCCACATTTATTATCATTATTTTCTTGAGAATCTTGAATACTTGTTAGTCTCCTGCAGTTGGTTCTGCTGACTTTAAGGCTGTTCATTGAATTCATTTAATAGCACTTGGGAATATCTGCTATGTACCTGGTACTCTTCTGGATGCTGGTGATATCTAATAATGGTGCTATTCCTATTTTCAAAGAGATTACAGTCTAGTTTTGGAATCACACACATGTGAGCATATTAGTGCAACTAAATGTAAAATATATATGTACATAAACATTTACATAAATTATATATATATATATATATACATACACATATATATATGTATATGTACATATATATACACACATATACACACACACCCATAATGCAATTATGGTATAGATAGAAATAAGGCAATAGTCATTTCTCTCTAGGGACATTGGGAGAGTCTTCAACAACTGTTCTCTTTCCCCTCCTTATCTTGTTCCTCCACCCTCTCCTGCTCCACTTTCTCTTTCTTCACTGTGGTCACCAGAGTGAACACTTATGTGTGTAATGTGTTCTAAGCATTTAGCCTCTATTAACTCAATTAATCCTCAAACAATCCTATAAGATAGTCATTATACCTATCTTGCAGATGAAGAACCTTGACACATGGAGTTTAAATAAATTGTCCAAGGTAACACTGCTAGTCATGGGGGTAGTGTTTCAGCTCGGTCATATGGGGTGGGTGAAGGAGAGAACAGGGTAAGCAAAGACATGTGTATTTGGGCCACTAAGATGTTTTGTGGAATGGAAAGCATTTTGGAGTAGCTTTAAGTATATGACGTAGGATCAAGAGTGATGGAGGGAGGAGAAGGCAGGGACTAGGTAATGAATGGTGTGTGTGTGTGTGTGTGTGCCCTAGATAGGGTTGTACTTCACTGTATAGGCAATAGGGAGCCATGGGAGTATTCTAAACACAATTAGACGCCCAAATTGCATTTTAGAAAGCTAATTTTGGGGCCACCTGGTTGGCTTAGTTGGAAGACCATGTGACTCTTGATCTCGGGGTCATGGGTTCGAGTCCCACATTGGGTGCAGAAATTACTTAAATAAATAAAACTTAAAAAAAAGAAAGGTAATTTTGGTGGATATATTATATAAAATATATAAGGAAGGGGGTGTATGAGAAGAACAAGGGTTGAGTGAGACCGAAGACAGGGAGACAAGTGAGGATTATCCTCATAGTCTAGGGAGACATGTGAGGACTTGCTTGGTTGGTCAAGGTCAATATCTCCATGGATACAATTTAGAATTTTATATTCTGAGATTTTTGGCTCAGATTCTTATTTTCATCTCAGTAACGTTTTTTACATTTACATGTGGAACATAGATGAAATTTTTTATATTCAATCAAATGAAAGGTAATATAATCAAATTAACTTTTGAGCTTTTGGAATATTTTTGAAGAAAGAAAAAGATTGAAAAATTTTAACTGCAGGATACGTATAGTCAAGTAGTGTTTCCTGGTATAGAGTTTGTGGGAGGAGTATGTCCAAAAAGGGACGTAAAGAATAAAAAGAATTACCAGTGGTTGAGGGGAAGCATATATTCCTACAACAGGCCAATGACAATGATGATCTTTCCCCACCATTTTGTTTCAAGTTGTACCTGGTAATAGGCACCATTTATGGGGTGCTTACAGTGTACCAGATACCATCCTACAATGTCATGTGCATTGTCTCCTTCTCCATAACAGCACTGCTACCATGTGCTAAAATACCTATTTTCAGATGAAAAAAAAATGATGTCTGGAGAGGTAAAATGACAGATACTAGGTGATAAAATTAGGATGGAAGCTCAGGTCTATTTGACTCCAATATTGGACTGTTTCTACTAAGTATCACGGGCACTGGAGAGGAAGCCTTTTCCATCTCCCCTACCCTGCTATACTAGCTGATTTTCAGACACATGCATTGGTTCCAGGCCAGGTAATAACAATTCCATTGTTAGAATTAACTCCTAGACTGCTATTGACACTTGATAAATATAGATAAAAACAAGCTGGCTTCATAGGACTTTAGTAGCTAAGAAGGAAGATATTCTAAAATGACTCACTTGAGATTTTGAATTCTTTAAATTATTTTCTTTTTAAATGCTTGTTTTTTCTTGACTCACTATTTATGGTATTTTTGGTTTAAGTAGTCAGCAACTTGTGCTCACAACTTATAATCTGATTATATTAGATAAAAATCATCATTATTAGCTTAAAATGAAAATTTACTTGAGTGTGCTCTTTCTTCCTCAGGCCTTGGAATACCTCCTGTGGGCCAGTATGTGTATGGAGTTCTCGGTCCCGCTCCTGTCTGTCAGGTACCTGACGTGGCGGGCTACTCTTTACACTGCCGTCTGCCAGTGCTATTATGACTGCCAAGCTGGCGTTCATGCAGAGGTAGGCCACTTGTCATTCTCAGCATCCCAGTATTGAAAATTACAAGTCATTAGCATTTTCTTCTTCAGATGCCCAGCAACACAAACACAGACAGACAAAACCTGAAGAATTGCAGTGGAGCAAAGACGGAAGTCCCAGGGTGTACCTGCAGAAGTGTGCTTGGCTTCCCCGTTCTATTGATCTCTTGCTCTACATTCTGCTCTCTCCTTTGCTCTTTGTTCACTTCCACCTCCTTGGACCCTTTTCTGAATAAGATTTCTGATATCTTTCCTTCCCCGTTGAATTCTTTCATACAAGTCACTCTTCTTCCCTATTTAGTTTTGCATTCTATGCCCCCTGCAATCCATTTGTCTTGCTTTTCTCTGCTTCCAGATGTCATTTAATACACCCCCCCTTTTTTTTTTTGTTTTTCTTCTTTTCCTGTATATCTTTTAGACCGAATACTTGAAATGTAACTTAACTTTTAGGGGTTTCTATTAGCCTATGTGGTACCTCTGTGTAAATCAAAAGCACCCTTTTCTACAATACATGGTACTTAGCTTGTCAGTGGATGAGGGCTTGGTGAGAATTAGAAGTAGGCACCCCTTCCTGTAGGCCAGCACATCCCTGCACCAGTGTATATGGTCTGGTGAGTGCAGAGGATTTCAGCCTTCACTTAACCTCTTGGCTGGAAGTCTAAGCAGGACAGCGCTTTACGGTTGTACAAATCTTTTTTCGTATCCTGTTCACAATCATCTGGCCAGTTAATGGCTCTTTTACATTTGGTTTTTCCTGCCCAAACTAATTCTGAGGGATTGGATGGTAGTGGCCCATCCTGAATAGCCTAGTATAACCCTTGTGGGAGACATTTTCTAGCCCAGGATGCGTTCTAGAAACTACTCACCATACATGTACAGTTAGTTATAGTGTACTAGGGGTGGCATATTTCTGTAGCTATTAGAATTGTCGGCGAATGGAACATATACATAGTTTTGACTATTTGATTCCTATTGGAATTCTTCCTTATTGGAAAATTTAACTGTTCATGTATGTTATTATGTCTGGAAGCGTCTTCGGGAAAAAATTATAAATTATAGATAACGTATTTCAAAGAAATGGTAAAATAAATTACATAAATTGACCTGTTTTGTTACTATCTCTAGAGAATTATAATAATGGTGACCTGATTAAATAAGCAGGCTTCCTTCCTTCCTTCCTTCCTTCCTTCCTTCCTTCCTTCCTTCCTTCCTTTTTTTCCCTCAGACATTAATAAATACTTCCTACATGCTGGCTACCAGAGATACAAAAATAAATAAGATCCTTAAAGGGCCTCACAATTTAGTGGACAAAGTGAATAGTTGAATGCATAATACAGCATGCTTTAGTAAGAAGGTTAAGATTTAGGGTAGAGCACTGCGGAGGGGCGTGTGTTTATGTGTGTGTATGTGTGTGTGTGTGTGTGTGCGCGCACATGTATGCAATGACAGAAAAGTGATAATCTATATGAAGCTACAGAATTTGGCTTTCCTTATTTTTTTGATTTTCTTGATTCATAAAGTTAGCATATCTGACAGTTTATTGACTTTAGACCTGCAGAATTTGGGGATGCTTGTAGGAAATGATTGATGATATACTTACAGTGTTGTAAGGAGTTAGCATCAACAGAGTTTAATTCACCAATTAAATCAAATATCTGGGAGAATAAAACATACAGTCTTGATGCATTTTTGATCACTATACTCTCACTTATTATGAATTAATTTTTTTAATCACGTATAGGCATTTGCTCGGCGTGCTTTAGCTAAAATTGATGAGTTAAGGCAACTGGAATTAATGAGTTCCTCACAATCGCAGGAAGAATCCAGAAGATACTATAGAGAGGCCACCATAAAGGTATAAACATTTCATGAAATAAAAGAAATTGACTGCACTATACAGTTGATTAAGTACATAATATTAGTGGTTGAGAAGTGCATCCCATTGTTACCTCATATTTAATTCTTCTTTTTGAGATAGATGGCAGTGATGATCTTCAAAAGAGGAGTATTTGAATCTAGAAGGAAACACAAAGGTTTGTTTAGACCAAAGATAAGAGTGAACCTAAGGGAAGCTCAAACTGTAAGTATAAGAATGTCTTCTCTTGTTCAGACTCTTTTTGCAGTGTATTTGTGTTAACCCTCTATCTTTTAGGTCTGGTCACTCAGTATTAAATCCTGCACCCTGTTCCCTGCACCAGTGGCAAATAGAAGAATGCCTTCCCACTATGGGCATGGCCTCACTTCATCCCTTTCTTAAAGCTTTTGTGCCTTCACACAATCCTACTTTTGCAACTTTAAAGGGCAAGAGGCAGAAGAGCCTGGAAAAGGTTCAAATGTACACACTTTGAGTGGTGCCACAGTGACCTTTGTCTTTGACTCCTTGTTGTTGGTTTAGGGGCCTCTGAGGTTGGCACAAAGGTGGAGGCACCTTTGGGACTGTTTATGAGCTAGGCTACCCCATAGCAATAAACAACCCCCATATCTCAGTGACTTACAATAACTGTTTATTTCCCACTGGCATCATACTTATTATAGTTATCAGGGGGCTGTGCTCATGACTGCCACTCAGGGCCAAATTGAGGAGAAGCCCTCATTTCAAAAATTCCTGGTCATTCTGCCATGGGGGATATGAGAAAGCTCTGGAGAATCTTGTGCAGGCAATAATGCCCAGCATGGAAGGGACAGCAGTCTCTACTCACATGTCCAAACTCATCACATGGCTCTCCTGGCCACAAGTGTGTTTGACCAGCAGCACTAAGGCTGTTGGGGATGGAGACTGGGACACAGTTCTGCCTTTTGGGGCCCTCTGCCCTTTCTCCCTCCTGCCATTTCCTTCTCCCACTGTCTTGCCCTTGCTTTTCTGAATCTCACTATCTCTTAAGGCTCAGTTCTTTTTTTTTTCTTTGAAGCTGTTGTAGATAGCTGTAAATTCTTCTGTGAACTTCTTTTTAGGGACTGAAAATGAAAGTGAGGGGGAAGATGAGCAGTTTCTGACAGGAGAGTAGTAGACTCTCAGAACCTGAGAAGAATTTAAGAAATCATCTGATTCAGTCCTTTCCTATTACATATGGGAAAATAAATCCCAGAGTATTTAAATTATGGCCTCAAGGTCACAGAGGCAGCTAGTGGCAGCACTGGAAGCAGACCCCAGGTCTCTGGTTCAGTGCTTTCTCACTACTCCAATAACTGCTGCTCTCTTAACTCATTTCTTCTTATAACATTTAGGAGCAATTATTTATTGATTTTTTTCTCTTAAATCGTAATATCTAAATACAATTATTATTTGGGCATGGTAGCTTTCTAGTGTGACTATGATATGTTGACTACTGAGCCCAGAAGTACATTTCATACATCCTTTTAAAATCGTGTCCCTTACCGACCAATGGTGTATAATTTGTGCAGGTGGTGACTTCCAAATTATAGCTAATTCCTTGGATGGGCTGTGGAACCACCTACATCTGGTATTGTTGAGTAGTGACGCTATGTAGCATTTGTAAGAGAGCAGGGGGTAGTGTTTTTTTTTCTGGCTAGCAACTTTTTTTTCTCTGAGCAAACCAAATTCAAGTATCCAAAGCCATAAGATTGTCATTAATTAGCATAATATTATGCTTTATAATCATCCTGGTATAAAAATTAAACATATTTTCAAAGAAAAATGTTTAAAATTCTGTATAACATTACATTAAAAACACATCTATTTCTGGTTTCCTTTAAGATGATTATTTTATGGAAAGGTCTGGTAGTATATATTTTTAGAAAAAAAGTTGTAATGTTGGCAGTTTCCATAGGGAATAGTCAATATATCCTTTTTAAAAAGTCATCAGTATTTGGAATATTTGACATATTTTGCAGAATGTTCTGTTCTATATATATGAAATAGTTTTATTATATGCCTATAAAAGAAATTAATTTCAATATGCATTAAATCTGTTTTATAAAACATTTCTCTGAATTTGTAAGTCCATTGTGAACTCGCAGTTAATCATTTTTGGTTTTTTGTTTTGTTTTGCTTTGTGTTCTTTTAGAGAGAGAGAGAGAGAGAGTGTGTATGGGTGGGAGAGAGGAACAGAGGAGGCAGAGGGAGAGAGAGAGAGAGAGAATCTTAAGCAGGCTTCATGCTGAACAGGGCTTGATCCCACAACCCTGGGATCATGACCCGAGCCAAAATCAAGTCGGATGCTCAACCGACTGGGCCACCCAGACACCCCAATCATTTTGACTTTAAAGGATTCCTTTCAAGCACCACTAATCCATACTCCTAGTGATTGACTGTTTGGGATTCATTCAATAAATATTTTTAAAGTACCTGCTGTATGTACAAGGTAGGTAGAAGTTACATTCTTACGGAGAAATTACATAATAAATAAGTATAGTAATTATTGCTTGTGATAAGTATTAAGAAGGAAATAATGATAGAGATTAAATGAATTACATGTAAAGCCCTTAGAATGTTTCCAGCATGTAATAGATCCTCAGGAGTATTAGCTATTAGTTATTTTTTCATTCATTCATTTAACAGAATGTACCAAATGCCTACTGTGGTTACAAGTATGGTAGAATATAGAAAAGCAATGTCACAGGTCTGTCTTTTTGAATGGCCTTGGAATAAAGAGCAGGATTTGACTGGACAGGAAGAAGAGAAGAAAACATTCTAAGTTAAGGACCAGAGCAAGATCATAGCTTGGAAACAAGAGCAAACAACATTTATTGGGGGACAGAAATTAAGCTTGACTGGGCTAAGTGTGTTATGTTGGAGAATTAGCATAATACATCTAATAGAGTAGGTGTCATAGAAATCATAGTATTTAGAAGTGGAACAGACAATCTGGATCTTACCATTTAGCTTCTCAACCATCCTGATGTTTTTAAAGATGGTATAATATACTTGATGCAGTTTTGTACCATAATTCGTCAAATTTTTTATTACTATTTAAAATTTTAGTTGTTTCCAGTTCTTTGTCATTATCAATACTGAAGTAATCAACATCTTCAAGTATGTTATTTTTTTCTTTTATTTCCTGTGGACAAAATTCAAGGTGTAGGATTTGAATCAAAGGATACAAGCATCTTTATTTCTTTTGATATATATTCCCAAATTGATTTCCGAAATAGGTACATAAGGTACAACCTGTATGTACCAATTTCACCACAAGCTGTTATCATTTTGATATTATTCTTAATTTTTAAAATAATTCTGTTTTTATAAAATGGCTTATTTTAACTGTTTCTGTGATCCAACTTTCCCATATTTTTGTGATTACTCTTTTTATTTCCTTTTTCTGTGAATTATCTTCCACAGTTTTTGATCATTTATCTACTAGAGATTTTAATTTTTAAAATGCATTTGAATGATTTCATTGCTTTTATAGACATTAATATCTTGCTTGTCAGGCTTGGCAACCCACTGTTTTTTTATTGCCTGAAATCTTTGTTATAGATTTTTAAAATATTTATATTTTAAAATGTTTACTTAGTATTCTTCTACAGCTCTGATAAATAATCTATTTCACTTTTTGATAGTTTTTCTATATTTCTAAAAACAATTTAACTCTAATCTTTGGGTTTTATAATTTTATTTTGAATACTTCTAACTATTAGGAAGTTTATTATGCTTTTAAATATAATTTTTAAAAGCTCTGTTTTAATCTACAATAAAAATCTTAGAGGAAACCCTTACCTCTGTTTGTAAATAAAGAGAGACTAGGGCATGAAGTTCAAGTTTTACTGAGGTTTTTAACATATCAGTTGACCTATGGATCGAAAAGGCATAGAAACTAATGAGTAGAGAAGTTGGTTTGTGGAAAAATAGTCCAAAGCAGCTTTAACCCTGTTTATGTTTTTCTGCCTTTCTGACTTTGCTCCCAACAGAGGAGAGAAGCAGGGGAATCATGGGGAATATGACGGGTATCTTCTAACTGGACATGGATTCTAGAAAAGCTGAACACAATTACCTCTCTTGTTTACTGGTAATCTAAATACAAAAAATAGATCAGTTGTTGGAGGAGTATAGAAGCAAGCCATTGGCAGAAGGGGAAATTGTTCTGGGATGATACAAAGCAGAGTGGCTGGGAATTCATACAGGGCTCAAACAGTCATTAGCTTATTAGTATACAGCTGGTCAACTCTTCTTTATTTAACTACCACGAGACCTGTTATTTGTACTGTAAAATATTGTTTCTAATTTGGGTTTAAGGACCTTCGGCATTGGAATTTCCTGCAGTGCTGATGAAAAGTGTTCCACCTAGACCCACTGAATCTCAGGATTTGGTCTGTGAATCTAAAAAGCACCCCTGAGAGATTCCTAGGCAACCAAAGTTTGAGTATCAGTTCCTAAAGGCTGTAATTAAGGTAACACAAGGCATATGGAGATTGACGTTGCCCTAATAAAAAGACAATAATAAACAGCCTTTTAATGCTGCCTTGGAAACACAAACACAAAGAAATAGCAGTCTTTGATGTAATGGCAGCATGACAGAAACTTTAATGGAATCTGGAGAGACACCTCAAAGACGAAAACCATAAAAGCAGCTGTCTCATTCATAGGCCATCCACTGTCTCCTTTAGCACTTGTAGCACGAATGAAGCATGCCTTACTTATCTTGGCTTGTAACATTAAACATTTTAGAACTTTAAAGAAGTGGACTGTGTGTTTTGTTTTGTTTTTATTCCAGTTGCCATGGCCACGTACTGTCACGGAGCGGTTGTTGGATGAGATGTTTGATAGCACCGCATCCCGGTTTCTGGCTGTCTTAGAAGCTCTTTCTGATTCAAATAGGCGCACTCTACAAACTGGACCTATTGTTACAGATGAAGTAGAAGTTCGTGATGTTGTCTCAGAACTGTTTATGGCAGGAAAAGAACTTTTAATAAGTAAATAATTTGTTAAAATGACATTTTATGGTAGAACTTGAAAAACAAAAATTTTAGTATCGTATTCCACATTTAAGAAACTGATAACCAATTTTTATCAATCTTAAATTCAGCAATATTGCTAAACTCAATTGATAATTTAAATAATTTATTAGATTTTCTTTTGGATTTGTTTGGGTGTATAATCATCTGTAGATAATGACAATTATATTCTTTCTTTCCAATTCTTAATCTTTTAATTTCTTTTTTCTTGCATTTCTTGACTTATTGCACTGGATAGGATCTCCAATAAAACATGAAATGGAAATGGCGATAGCAGATATCCTTGTCTCATTCACGATCTCACATGGAAAGCTTTCAACATTTTACCATTAGTTTGATGTTTGCTGAAGGATTTTTTTAGATGCCTTTTTTCAGATTAAGGAAGTTTCTTTCATTCTTGGTTTACTGAGTTTTGTTTGTTTGACTTTAATCCTGAATAGTTGTTTAAATTCATCAGAAGCCTTTTCTGGATTTATTGAGTTGATTGAATGGATTTCTATTTCATTTCTGTTAGTGTGGTAAATTACATTGATTGCCTGTCTAATTTTTATCCACCCTATACTTTTGGAATAAACCTAATGTGGAGGTGAGGATTATTCTTTTTTTAAATGTTTTTTTATTTATTTTGAGAGAGAGAGAGAGAGAGAGAGCACATGTGCATGAGAAGGGGAGGGCAGAGACAGAGGGAGAGAATCCCAAACAGGCTCTGCACGACCAGATGTGGGGCTGGAACTCACAAACAGTGAGATCATGACCTGAGATGAAATCAAGAGTCAGATACCTAGCTGACTGAGCCACCCAGGCACCCCATGCTTTTTAAGACAATAAATATACTATTAAACCTTTTTCCTCATCCTTCCCATTTTTCAATACTTGTTTCTAAATTCATTTCTTTTTGCTCAAATACAAACTCTAAGAACTTTGAAATAGTTTAGCTGGATATAATATTTTGCTTCAAAGTTGGTTCCTTTTAGAATTTTAAAGACATTTCTCCATAGTCTTGCATATGGTATTGAGATGTCTCTCAGTTTAAATCCTGTTGTTTTATAGACTTGGGTTTTGTAATGCCCTCTTTACTGTGATATTCTCACATTTTGTTATATTAGGCCAAGCGGTGGGTTTTGTAATATAGCAAGTACTTTGAGGTCTTAGATCTTTCTTTCATTTTTCATGTTATTTCTTTGTTCCTTCCCCTTACGTTTACTTTTGAAAAATTCTCTGATGGTCCTACATCCACTCTCCATATCTTATTTATTTTATTATTTTAATTTCTTTACTCCTTTCTATTGCCTTCTGAGAAGGTTCTTCAATCTGACTTTCCTGGTCACTCATTTGTTCTTTGGTTCTTGCTATTCTACTCCATTCATCTATTGAATTTTTGGTTTTCACAATAAAATAATTTATACTTAGTTCCTGTTTGATTATTTTTCACAGTAGTTTATTCTTACTTCATGTTTGTAAAGTAATATCTTATTTCCTTAAGAGAATAAACTTAAACTAAGTTTAAGTGTTCACTTCTTTTCCTTTTTTCTGTTTCCTCTGGTAAAGGATGTTTTCATTTGTGGTCTTTGTTTCAAGGTTTTTGTGCTTTCAACTTTATTTTTTCATGAACTTACCTTCTATTGCCTTGGAACAGTTACCTGACTCGTCCACAATGTCTACTTGGAAGGAGAGGTAAAACCTAGACCTTAGCATGTGTACTTTCAAGCGAGTTTAGTGTGTCTGTGTGTGTGTGTATGTGTGCACATATGTGCGTGGGTGTGGACCTGCACCTGTATGCCCATTTGAGGGCAGTGAGTGTCCATGGTTTGGGTTCATCTCCTTTTCATGAGGAAAATACAAGATCTCAGATGAGAGTTTCTTCACCCAAACTTGAAAATTTACTATTACCTGTACTGATCTTTTCCACTGTCTCTCATTAAAATGGAAGGGATATTCCTTCTCCCATTTGAAGTTATTTATTTATTTATTTATTTATTTATTTATTTATTTCAGAGAAAGAGTGAGAGTGAACAAGGGAGGGGCAGACAGAGAGAGGGAGAGAGAGAATCACAAGCAGGTTCTGCACTGTTAGTGCAAAGTCTGATGTGGGGCTCAAACTCATGATCTCGAGATCATGACCTGAGCTGAGACCAAGAGTCGGATGCCCAACTGACCAAATCACCCAAGTGCCCCCTTTTTGAAGTCTTTTAGCCTAATCTATCCAAACTGCCCCTTTATCTCATGTCCTCTTTCAGCTTCCTCCCTGTATTTCTTCCTTTTATTATAGTCAGAAACGCTCTGTTTCCACTGTTCTCAATTCTTTCCTTCCTACTTATACAGCCTTCATCCCTCTGGCCTCAGCCATCTACTGAAAATGTCATGGATAACTTCCTTTTTGTTCAGTCCAAGGGTCACTTCTGAGTACTTTCTTCCTTTACTCTCTGCAGTGTTTGTTACTGTGTGATACTCCTTTCTAAACACTTTTCTTTGCAGCCTTTTCTCCCTCTGCCCTTCTCGTACATGTTGGTGTTCCTAATTCTCCTGTCCTAGGAAGCTGTACATTGCCATGTCTGATTCTGTTGTTTACTATGGATATATAAAGATGACTCTAATGCTGTATCCCTACTTGTACTATCTAACTTCCTAGTTGACTAGTTAAAACTCTCGCTAATTCTCTGTTTTTGAGATTCCATGTTCCTTCCTTTGGGTGGCTGTCCTTGACCACTCTCCTACCCCAAACCGATGTTCAGTGCCTTTCTTATTTGTCCCCATCGCACCCTATATTTATTTCCCTGCTAAGATTTCTTGTTTCCCCACCACAGTGTAAGCTCGGTGAAGATGGATTGTGTTTTCTTCTTTTCCATTGTTTCCCTAGTGCCTGGCAGTCTGATAGTTAATATTTAGAAAATATTTCTTTGCATGAATGACATTCAAACCTCTCTCTTCCCTTTTCTAGTGTCAAATACTGGTGCAGATGGAATGCTTGATTTTCCAAAAACATCTCTTCTGCAACTTATTATAAAAGGAAAAAATGTTATTTCTATAGATGCTGCTGTGAAATTTGTAAAACTAGCTTTTACTTATGAGGAATGGAGTTTATTTGAATCTTCAGCTGGGCAGCTTATTGATTTTCTCCAGGTGATATATACAAAACCGATAATTTGTTTTTTATTTTTTAAGATGCCTTTGAATTATTAATTGTGGGATATACTTCTCTTAGAGGCAGGATGATCCAGAGTTAACGAAAGCAGAAAAGGATTTAATTCTTCTAATTGCAATAGAACCTTTAATCAATGTAAAGAGAAACAAAGGTCTGGTCTTTCCCATGGAAAACTACAAAGAAGGACAGTCAGCTCAAATTTATGTTAAAAAAATCGGTTTTCATGGTAAGTGTTTATTTGCCTTTTTGAAAAATTAAAATTTTTATCTGATAAAATATGCTCTTTATAGGTGAAGTGAAAGAAAGAATGTTCAAAGCAGAGGAAACAGGAGGTGCAAAGGCCCTGAAGCAAGAGTGTGTTAATTGTTGAAGGAGTGGCAAGGGGGCGTGTATGGCTGGAGCGCACTGGTGGTGCTGGTGGAATTTGAGAATGTGGTAGGAAATGAGGTCAGAGAAATAGCCGGGTGCCAGATGCTGCAGACTCCTATGCCTTCTAACGATGCTAGCTTTTATTCTGTGTGATGATTTTGAGTAGATGAATAAGGCTCTACTTAGCTGGTGCCTTGTTGGTAAATGAGAGACCAGCAGGGCAGTAAGTCATATGCCATCAGTTCACTTTGGCAAGGGAAGATTTGGTGGTCTCCTATCTTTTTTTAGTAGGGGGAGTTTTTCATTCCAACATTTTAAAAGTTATTGTGTATAGAACTGCAAATCTGCAGCCTCTATTTTCAGACCAACAAGGATGATTTAATCTGTTTTTTATGTTTTATGTTTCATGGCTGTTCAATTGCAATAAATAATTTGTACTAATGATATACATATTTTTTAGGGGTTTCCGAATAGATAATTCTGTTATTTTTATTTCAACTGCCATATTTTACATGTGTTTTAATATTACAAGCCTTTTCAATTCTATTTTGGATGTAGTTGGCATACAGATTGCAGATTAATGATAATAGTCTAGTTTAATTGCATTAAAGCCCACTTAGATTAGTTTTCATGTAGAAGCATTTAAAGAGTCTTATTGATGTGATATTTGCCCAGATACCATTCATGTCGTTTTGTAGAATTTCTGTGTTTCTCTGCCTTTTCTACTTAAAATTTTTAATTGATTTTTCTCTACTTTATGAATTAGATACTTGTAAGACTTATGGATACTCAGAAGACATTTTCCATTTGGCAGCAACCCTGTACTCCTGTGTCTGTGCCTCTCCCCAGGTGAAATTGCTTTTTGGGATAGATTGTAATGGTGTTGAAGGAGGCCATTATACCTAATTGAAAGCCAGATCTAAAATATCACAGGAATTGCACCTTGCCAAAATTCTATGTTGTTTAACCATTAAGTAAGAGATTGAGTTAAAGCCTGACTTGTGATTTTTAAAAAATGTTTGTTTATTTATTTTGAGAGAGAGAGTGTGTGCAAGCAGGGGAGGGGCAGATAGAGGAGGAGGAGAGAGAATCCCAAGCAGGCTTCATGCTGTCAGCACTCAAACTTATGGGGCTCAAACTTGCCAGCCTTGAGATCATCACCTGAGCCGAGATCAAGAGTTGGACACTTAATCAACTGAGCCACGCAGGTGCCTGTGACTTGTGATTTTAAGTCTCTTTTGATAATTAATAAGTCCTTTTGTTCCTTTTTGGAAAATTACTAGACTCACTATGTTTCTAATAATGAGGGAAGTGAGGCAGTGGTTTTAATTAGAATTAACATTCTTAATGAAATATGGCTTTCCAGTCCATGAATACAAACCCTGGTTATTTGGAGTCACTTTGCACACAATGGCCAGTATTTAGAAATGATGATTTGTGGGTATGAATGCTTAAGTAAAACTAGAAGAACACTGGTATTATTAAAACTCAATTCCAGGGATCCTCAGGGCTTTGCTGAAGTTCCTCAGGAGCTCAGCACTGGTTAGTAACATCCTACCTTTTTAAATTAGTTTTATATACAGTGTTGAGATGGAATTTCATTTAAAAATTTGGTTTTACTGTTATAAAAAATGTTTGAAAACCACAATGATAGAGCATTGTATTATCTTTTATTCAGGTAAGTGCAACTACACTGAGGAACTTGACAAGTTCCCCTGATATGTTTTCCATTTTTCTGGGTTTATTAAATACTTGTGACAGACATTTAATTTTTGAAAGAAAGGTACAGTAAAACCTTGGTTTGTGAGCATAATTCATTCTGGAAATATGCTTGTCATCCAAAGCACTTGTATATCAAAGCGAATTTCCCCATAAGAAATAATGGAAACTCAGATGATTCATTCCACAACCCCAACATATTCATATAAAAATAATTACAATGGTAATGCAAGCTGGTGCAGCCACTCTGGAAAACAGTATGGAGGTTCCTCAAAAAACTAAAAATAGAACTACCCTGTGACCCAGCAATTGCACTACTAGGCATTTATCCATGGCATACAGGTGTGCTGTTTCGAAGGGACACATGCACCCCCATGTTTATAGCAGCACTATCAACAATAGCCAAGGCATGGAAAGAGCCCAAATGTCCATCGATGGATGACTGGACAAAGAAGTGTGGTATATCTATACAATGGAGTATTACTTGGCAATCAAAAAGAATGAAATCTTGCCCTTTGCAACTATGTGGATGGAACTGGAGGGTATTATGCTAAGTGAAATTAGTCAGAGAAAGACAAATATCATATGACTTCATTCATATGAGGACTTTAACAGACAAAACAGATGAACATAAGGGAAAGGAAACGAAAATAATATAAAAACGGGGGGGGGGGGACAAAACAGAAGAAATATGGAGAAAAAACTCAGGGTTCTGGAGGGGTTGTGGGAAAGGGGATGGACTAAATGGGGGAAGAGGCACTAAGGAATCTACTCCTGAAATCATTGTTGCACTATATGCTAACTAATTTGGATATAAATTTTAAAAAATAAAAAATAAAATTAAAAAAATGATTACAATACTGTAATATAATACAAAATAATAATGAAAATATGAAATATAAAGAAAAATAAACAATGCACTTACCTTTGCAAACCTTCGTGGCTGGTGTGAGGGATACAAGAGAGAAGAGGGTTATTGTGTAGGACGACTTCCACTCTCACTAATGGAATTATTGCTATCTTTTGGCTCAATGGAATCTTTTTCTGCATGGGGGCCATTGTATATGCTCACATGGATGTTGATTAGAGTACAGTATTAATAAAATCTTGTGATGTACTGTACTTAGTGTAACTGACAATAAGATAGCAGAGGAAAGGGCCTATATCTGCAGGCAGCCTGATCTAGAATGAAGTAAAGCATTCCTAAGCTTACTCTTGTATGGAAAAGTAAAGGACTGTCCATAGGTTCTGTGAAGTGACAAAAAATACACTAGTGCCGATTGTGAGCACCTTCCAACTTCTGATTTCTGCAAAACACCACGGCCTGAGACTGAGCATCCAAGCGTGGGAAACAATCACCCACAATCCTGTAGCAAGTGAGAGAGAGAGAGAGAGAGAGAGAGAGAGAGAGAGGAACCATTGGCTCAGTTGTGATCCTGTGATGTTTGGCATGACTTACTATTCATGTTGCAAGACATCACTTGTTTATCAAGTTAAAATTTATTGGAAATGTTTGCTCATCTTACAGAACACTCACAGAACAAGTTACTTGCAATCCAAGGTTTTACTGTATTTGATAGTAAATATAATGATTATAGTAGGAGAGCTAAACCAAAATTCTTTTTTTGTTTGTTTTAAGTTTTTATTTAAGTTCTAGTTAGTTAACATATAGTATAATATTGGTTTCAGGATCACAATTTAGTGATTTCAGCACTTGCATATAACACCCAATGCTCATCACAAGTGCCCTCCTTAATTCCCATCATGCATTTAGCCCATCCCCTACCTACCTTCCTTCTAGCAACCCTCAGTTTGTTCTCTATAGCTAATAGTCCCTTATGGTTTGCCTCCCTCTTCTGTTTTTCTTCTTCCCCTGTGTTCATCTGTTTTGTTTCTTAAAATCCACATATGAGTGAAATCATATGGTATTTGTCTTTCTCTAACTGACTTATTTTGCTTAGCATAATATTCTAGCTCTATCCATATTGTTGCAAACAGTAAGATTTCATTCTTTTTGATGCCTGAGTAATATTTCATTGTATATATTTATACAGTAAAACCTTGGTTTGTGAACATAATTCATTCTGGAAACGTGCTTGTAATCCAAAGCATTTGTGTAGCAAAGTGAATTTCTAGAACCATTGGCTCAGTTGTGATTATGTGATGTATGGAATCATGTACTGCTTGTACTGCAAGACATTGTTCTTTTGTCGAGTTTAAGTTTATTAGAAATGTTTGTTCACCTTGTGAAGCACTCGCAGAACAAGTTACTCACAATCTAAGGTTTTATTGCACCACTCTTTTTTTTTTTACATGTTTATTTATTTATTTTGAGAGAGAGAGAGAGGCAGAGAAAGAGGGAGAGAGAGAATCCCAAGCAGGCTCTGTGCTGTCAGCATGGAGCCTGATGTGGGGCTCAAACTCATGAACCATGAGATCATGACCTGAGCCAAGTTTGATGCTTAATTGACTGAGCCACCCAGGCACGCCGATAGCAGCATTTTTGTTTCCTTTGGGTAAATACTTAGTAGTGCAATTGCTGGTTGTAGGGTATTTCTATTTTTAACTTTTTTATATATACATATTTTTTTAACATTTATTCACTTCTTGAGAGACAGAGATAGAGTGCAAGCAGGGCAGGGGCAGAGAGAGAGGGAGACACAGAATTTGAAGCAGGCTCCAGGCTCTGAGCCATCAGCACAGAACCTGACGTGGGGCTCAGACTCACCAACAATGAGATCATGACCTGAGCCGAAGTCGGATGCATAACTGACTGAGCCACCCACCTTCCCCTTCTTAACTTTTTGAGAAACCTCCATACTGTTTTCTGGAGTGGCTGCACCAGTTTGCATTGCTACCAACACTGTAAGAAGGTTCCCGTTTCTCTACATCCTCGCCAATGTCTGTTGTTTCCCGTGTTGTTAATTTTAGCTATTCTGACAGGTGTGAGGTGATATCTCATCATACTTTTGATTTGTATTTCCCTGATGATGAGTGATGTTGAGCATCTTTTCATGTGTCTATTAGCCATTTGTATGTCTTCTTTGGGAAAAATGTCTATTCATGTCTTCTGCCCATTTCTTAACTGGATTATCTATTTTTTGGGTTAAACCAAAAAATTCTAATCAAGGCTGAAAAGGGCAAGGAATTTTTACTACCAGCTTTTTAAAAAAAATCATGTATGTTGGGGCACCTGGGTGGCTCAGTCAGTCAAGCGTCCGACTTTAGCTCAGGTCATGATCTCGTGCTTGGTGAGTCTAAGCCCCATGTCAGGTTCTGTGCTGACAGCAGCCTGGAACCTGCTTCGGATTCTGTGTCTCCTCTCTCTGTTCCTCCCCTGATCATGCTCTGTCTCTCTCTCTCTCAAAAATAAATAAAGGTTAAAAAATTTTTTAAAAAAATAAAAAAATCATGTATGCCTTAGTTCATTCAATTCAACAGACATTTATTGATCTCTGTTACATTCCCATACAAGGTACTACATATGCAAATTAAGTCTTAGCGTGGCCCCCAAAGGAGTTCAAGATTTGGTGTATTTTAATTATGAACTGATTACCTTTCCAGTTCAGATATAATGCATTCCATTTTTCTTTTGAAAAGAGCCAAATAACTGATTTGAGAGGAGATATACTCAGTGTAGTTCATCTGTTGATACCCAGTGTAATGTTCTGTTGTTTCTTCATGTCTCTCTTTCCTCCTTGTTTATATCCTTTCCCAGATCGCCACTCCCTCTCCTGTTACTAGTTCATTCCACTCCCCGTTCTTTATTATTTTAACTGCAGAAAATTTAAGAAGAAAGTAGTATGTAAAATTTTCCAATTTGGTTGGAACTAATTGGCTTACATAATGTGCCTAAAAATGTTTGTAACTTTTATTTTTAGAGAGGCAGAAGTGGCCCAGAGCATTCATTAAGAGTGTGGACTCTGGGGATTCTGGCTCAGTCAGTTAAGTGACTGACTTTGGCTCAGGTCATGATCTCTTGGTTCATGAGTTTGAGCCCCATGTGAGGCCCCATGCTGACAGCTTGGAGCCTGGAGCCTGCTGGTGATTTTGTGCCTCCCCCTCTTTCTGCCCCTTCTCCACTCATGCTCTGTCTCTCTATGTCTCTCAAAAATAAATAAAAATTAAAAAAAAAAAAAGAGTGTGGAGCTACACTGCTTGGGTTTGAATCCTGGCTCTGCTACTTTCTACTATTCATTTCATCTTGGGAAAAACTACTTAATCTTGTGCTTCAATTTGCTCCTCTGGAAAGTGGGGATGATAGTAATATCAATCACTTCATAGGGATGCCATGAGGATTG
This sequence comes from Prionailurus bengalensis, assembly GCF_016509475.1. Taxonomy (NCBI): domain Eukaryota; kingdom Metazoa; phylum Chordata; class Mammalia; order Carnivora; family Felidae; genus Prionailurus; species Prionailurus bengalensis. Next base: position 117,594,921 of record NC_057358.1, read on the forward strand.
CATTAACTGGTATATGTCTTAGTCTTTTTGTTATGGGGACTCTATAACAAAAATAACAGAGACTAGGTGGCTTAAACCTGAAACATTTCCTTCTCATAGTTCTGGAGGCTTAGAAATCCAAGATCAAGGCACCAGCAGATTTGGTGCCTGGTGACAGTCTGCTTCCGGGTTCATAGGTGGCTGTCTTTGCGCTGTATCTTCACTTGGCAGAAGGAGAGTGATGGACTCTGGTTTCCCTTTCATGAGGGTAGTGTTCTCACTCTTGAGGGCTTTACATTCGTGCCTAATTCCCTCCTCAAGGCCCCACCTCCCATCACATTGGGAGTTTGGATTTCAACATAGGAATTTTGGGTAGACACAAACATTCAGTCCATTGCAGTAGGTATATAAAGCTCTTAGAATGGTGCCTGGCACACATTAAATGCTAAATGCTATATAGCTATATGTATATCTTATTATTCTTACCAATTTACTTTGCCTTTTTTGTTTTCAGAATGCTCAGCCTGATAAAGAAATCGTTGTGGACACGATAATGTTCCTATGGCAGAAATGCAAATCAGGAATTCAGAGGATCAATATGTCCAGAAATGACTATGCAAAATTCATCCAGAAAATCAGCACTAATAAAGTATTCATTTTTGTTTCCTTTCACTTGTTTTTATTATTGCTGATTTACGTTTGATTCACATTTCAAATCTAAATTTCCATTTATCTACCTGCATAACATTCTTTAAATATGGTGCTGAGTGAGCCTTTCTTTTAAGTGTATTCTCTGTACTTCTGCTGCAATTTAGTTTTGGGGTGTGAGAAGGTGCCTCAGGTTTTTAAAGGAGGAATAAATATAGTGCATTTAAGATTACATGAATGTGGCTAAACTCATTAAGAAGGTTAATAATAGAAAATACAAATAAGGAAGGAGCTTTAGGTTTGTTTTTTTTCCCCCCACAATAATATGTTTAGACTATTTCAAAGAGCTCTTTCCTGGAGAGGAGAAAGTTGAGCAGGAGAATATCATAACCCAAAACTTAAGAGGAAACATTTTAATAGTAACATATTGGATGTGTTGCACATAGGGTGCATGGGCATGGTTTTACCATGTGCTCTGAAAAAGTAATGATGTGGATGCATCAATGTTGTTTCCTCATTTTAGCTCCCAAGGTGTGTTGGCTAATTTGATGTGCTAAGCTTTGGGGATACAGGCATGAAGCCTGAAGGCACCTAGCATGGAGCCTGAAACACCTGCTTCCTCTTCACTATTTTGGAGGACTTTAATAGTGATCATAACGGGTACTTTTTGAAGGAAGAATGAGGACTTTGAGGATACTTATAATCTTTATTGATATATTTAAAAAGGAAGATGATAAATTTTTTATTATGGCTATAGGTATGCAGATTATAAGCTTAGGTGAATCTTATTTATGAGTTTATATAAACAGATAGATAGGATCATTGATCTTTATATTATTTATAATTAAGATGTACTAATAAGGGGGGTGTACCTGTCTAACATTTCTGTATGTTTTGAAGATGATTTTAAGGAAGCCCTAAGTTTTTTTTTTTAAAAAGTGACTCTACAATATAATATACTTTTAATTGATTTTACTGTATATTCTCTCTTTTTAGTGGGTTTATCTTCTGTGGCAGATAAATGAAGTAATTCACTGCTATAAAATGGAAGACATTGACGTTGTGGTGGTGGCAGAGGTCACGTTACAATTAAGTGAAATATTGGAGTCATTAGGAAACCCACGAAAAAAATTTAAAAAATCTCTAGGTAATATAATGAATGAAAAAGTATGAAGTTATTAACACACATATGAATGTATAAGTATAATTCAGAATATGAATGTATAAATATAAATGGGAATGCAGAATAGCTATGGTTAATGGAAAGTAGTCTTTTCAGTACAGTGCTTCCTTGATGATTTATAACCAGAGATAGAAATAATACAGGTTTAACCCAGCGGATGTTAAAAGGAGGTTACATGCTCTGTGATTCCGTGGCATGCATACATCTTTTGTCTTCTTACTCATGCATTCCTGTTCTCCATTCCTCATTCCACTTTCACTTCTTGCCCTCTTCCCCATTCTTCCATTTCTCTTCTCCCTTTTATCCCCTTTCCTCCTCTGCCATTTCCCAATAGAGTGTATGCTGCTTCAAGGAGGAGAGCATGTTTTGGTTGCTGGTATATTTTTGGTACCCACCACACTGCCTGACACAGACTGGGAGCTTAAATAAATGTCTGTTGAATGGATCACTATTCCACATGTTATATCCTTTCTAATTCTCTCCTCTCTTCTGATTCTCTCCTTTTAAAATTTGTTTGTCTTTCTTCATTTATTCTATTTCTCCTCTTTTCCCCTGTTCCTTTTACCTTCCTCTTATTTGTTCTCACTTCCCACCCTCTTCCCTACTTTCCCTGCCCCAATCCCTTTCTGCCAGCATCTTAGCCTTCTAGAGGGTGCCAGCCTTATGCTCTGATCCGTTTTCTTCTACCTGTGGTTGAACCCCTGAACTATTTGTTTTATAAGGTATCTCATATGTAAAGAATAAGGTGGGGGTGTCATTAGTGGGTGTTTACTTTCCTATTTCACCCCACTTACAGAGTTTGTATGACGTTTGAGGGACTTTGTAGTAATTATTGTAGTAATTGTTTTCCCAGAGATTCACTAATCTGGCTCTGCCTATTCTTGGTTGTTGAGTGTTGTTTTACAGATGAAATTTTAGAGCCATGGTTCTCAATTTTTTATTGGTATCAGTATCACTTGGGAACTTATTAAAAATACAGGCCCAGATCCTATCCTATTTCATCTAGACTGGCCTTTCTAGTCTTTAATAGTTTACCAGGTGATTTTGATACACATCCAAGTTTGAGAACTACTGGATAAAGGTCTCTGGCTGTCTAACATATTCAATGGCCTGAAGTCCTGGTTTTTTTGAAATGTCCTGTCCTAAAGTGCTTTTTCCTTTTTTAAAACTTCTATTATGCAGAATTTCAAATATAGAGAGATGAAAAAAGTTACCATGTACATCTAGTACCAATAATTGTGAATATTTTGCCAATCTTCATTTCTTCTTGAAACACTTTTTTTCCTCTGGAGTGTTTTAAAGCAGACATCATGTCATTTTACCAGCAGAAGCCTCAATGTGTGTGTGTGTGTGTGTGTGTGTGTGTGTGTGTGTGTGTGAGTTTGTCTGTCTATGCAAAAGATAAGGGTTTTATAAAATTATAATGCCATTATTACTATACTTTACAAAATTAAGGAAAAATTTCTATGTTTCTGATTGTATTAAAAATGTCTTAAGTTGGTTTGTTCCAGTCAGGATCCAAATAAGCCCACACATTTTCCTTTCTTACATTTTTCTTGAGTCTCTCTCTCTCTCTTCTATAATAGTTCTTTTCCTCACCCCCTTTTCAAACAATTTTTTGAAGAAGTTGATTTATGACCTTATAGGATTTCCCACATTCTGGATTTGGCTGTTTGTGTCCTTGTGGTATTGATTAACTTGTTTCTCTATCTGGTAGGTAGATCTAGAGGCTTGCTTAGATTTGAATCATACCGTATCAAAAAGAATTCTTGTGACTATCTTACGCATTTGGCAAGAATACGACCCAGGTGGCGCTATTTACTCCCTGTTGCATTAAATCAGGAGGCATATAATGCCTAGTTATCCCACGTGTTGTGTTGTAAAGACTTACCAGTGAGTTCAGGTGTTGTCAACCTGACCTTTTTCCTAGGTTCCTTTCCCCCAGATGTAGCTTCTGAGACAGGTTGTTGAATGAAGTAGTTTATTTGGGATATTATCCAGGGAAGCAGGGTGGTGGTGTGGAGAAGTGAGATGGAAAAGGAAAGGAAGGCAATACAAGGTACAGTAAGTTAGTGAGAAGGCTACTGTTGTAGACTTAGGGCTTATTCCTGTGAGAGACCTCTAGGACTGTATAGAACCTGGCACAGAGAGCTGAGAGGTTGAGATATTTATACAACTTTTGTCTGTCATTGGTTGGAGGCTACTGGAGGAGTGGGGGTGAGAAGCCAGAAGGGGGTTCTAACTTCTGTCATTCTTTCTGCACTCATGATATTGAGTGCTTAAGTGAAGAAATTACTTCATCAGCTATTTGGTTACTCTGGTTATTTTTGATTGTGTGGTAGACACAATCAAATATTTGCTAAATACTTTATAGAAATAATTTGAAGCCTCAGATGATGTTAATGTTCTTCCAGAGAAGATTTATGCTTGCTTTTACTAGATGTATGAAGACACTGTCACTCCAGGATCCCATTATTCCAGTGTGAGAAATTGAGATAATTTGAAGCTGGGATGCTCTCTTGTTGAATTATTTTCCATTTGCCCTAATTCCTGGGATACAGCCCCTTCTGGCTTCCCACCCTTGGTGGTCCTGGATACTAATCTGTGTTGCTTGAGTTCTCAGGACTGTCAGAAACATCACTCAGCTTCTCAACTTTCCTCTCCAGAATTGACAAAAGTTCTCAGTGGAGAAAATAGCTCTAATGCCATTCTGTATTTCCTGGGCTCTCTTCCCAAGAGCCAGCTGATACTCTTTTCTCTTTACATTTTCATGAGCTTCTTTGCTTACAGATGAAAAAAGTATTTTTTCAGCTTTGTTTTTCTATTTATTTATTTATTTATTTATTTATTTATTTATTTATTTAATGACAGAGAGAGTGAGTGAGTGAGCACAAGTGGGGCAGGGGCAGAGAGAGAGAGAGAAAGAGGGGGAGAGAGAGAGAGAATCCCAAGCAGGCTCCACACTGTCAGCACAGAGCTCAACATGGGGCTTCAACTCACGAACTGAGCCATGAGATCCTGACCCGAGCAGAAACCAAGAGTTGGATGCTTAACCAACTGAGCCACCCAGGCATCCCTTTTACCAGCTTTTCTAGTGGTCTCTAGCGAGGAGAATTTTTACAGATTACCGGTTACTGAAAGCAAAAGGCCTAATGATTATTTTTTTAAAAATCTATTTCTTACTTAATTTTATTGTTTTGTTTACTGATTACTTTTGGAGACTATTGTTTTGTTATATATTATACTCTGCTTAATTATAAATGAGATAAATACAATTTACTGATTCATTGAAAAAAAGTTTTATTTCTAAAGAACTAATCAATACTGGAGCATGATCCATTTATAAATAGAAAAATCTACATTTATGTAGGGAGGGAATGTTCCCATTTAGACAAATAAATTCTTATAACGTTTCCAACATTGTTATTATCATCATCTCATTGGCACATAAAACACAAAGTACAAATCATTCTTGTGTATTAATTATGGCAATCTGATTCAAAATGTTTATTGGACTGTTTATTAAGTAATGCATTATTTAGTTTAAGTTATTAAACTAGCATTTTAAAATAGGAAACTAGCATTGCCATATATTTAACTCAAACCAACCTTCTCCGATATTTGCCCAAATCTATAGGCTTTTACACTGTTTTCTGAATGCTTTACAATGGACTTTATAGTATGTAGAAAGACCAGTCTCTTTACCATAATATTACCTTGTTAATAATGAATAGTTTTAATTATTTGTCATATGCAAGATGCTTTTAAATGAACTTATATAAAGATCAAATGTAATTATATGGAAGAAATAATTTGGTATTTAGTCAACTTCTAAGTGTTGAATCATTTCTAAAATCATGAGTAATTAAAAAAGTAACCAATTAAGTGTAACATTTTTTAGGATTATGATTCACTGCTATGTTTACATTTTTTCCTTCCTTCTTTTATTTCCTCTGGTCCTTCCTTCTTTCCCTTTGTTTCCTCTCTCCTACTCTCTCTTCTTCTTCCTACTTTACTCTTTTTTTCTCCTCTTCTTCCTTCTTCTCTTCCCTCCCTTCCTCTTCCATTCCTTCTTTCCTTCTTTTCCTCTTCCTCCCCCCCTTCCCCCCCCTCCTCCCACAGAGATATCTTTAAGGAAAGGGACTGGTGAATTCCTTGAGACTTCAAAAGGGAGCCTGGAAATTCTCCCAATATTGAAGGTATTGCAAACATATTTTAGAAAATATACTTAAAAACATGAATTTAAATTTTCAAATAATATTATATTTATAAATATGTAATGGTTAATTATAGAAGTAATTTTAAATATTTAATATTTGAGATTTTATGGTTTTTACATACATTGCAAACTACAGGGGATGTTTTCTAGTTTTTGCATTAACTCTAGAAAAAAAATCCAATCAGGTTTAAAAATAACCTAGTAAATTCTCTTAAAAGGATTTGTAGTTATATTACTATTGGTATTTTGAATGTGTTGTGATTCATGGACTCATAAAGCAGAGATGTCCTGCTCAGCATATGCCTCTGACCAATTCTGTGTGTTATTACCTGTTGAAAATGCACTTAGAACAGGCCCTGGCACATGGCAAGTTCTCAGTGATTGTTAGCTTAAGAGGAGAAAGGGGTGAGGGAGATAAATGGCCATTCCTCTTCTTGATTACTTTTGTTTTTTTAGAATATTTGAATTATTTATGTACATCAAGGATTGTGTTGTTCCATAGATCTGAATGGGAGTGTAGGACACTGTGTCATATATGCTATAAACATTTATTTATTTATAGACATGAACTAGAATAGCATTTTGCCAAGTCTGTCTTATGTGATGCTGATACTATAGTTCAGAAAAGGTTGCCAGGGTCTAACTTTGAGTGATGTTGGATTAAATGCAATAGGTCCCTTACTGTAAGACTTCTCAGAGGCATTCATTTGCTTCCGAGTATTGTGGTTTTCCCAAGAAGAAGATATAGAATATCATATATTCTATTACCTGAAAATGAAGACCATTTTACCCCCTATAGAATAGCTACTTAGGATACTAGTGCTTCTGGACTACTGTTGAAAAATACTTTTCTAGAGAGGAAGCCAGTGATCTATATTTTGGTTTGCCTGATTAATTGAAAAACTACAATTTTAATTTTTTTAAGTGTTTATTTATTTTTGAGAGAGAGAGAGAGAGAGAGAGAGAGAGAGAGCGCCTGAGTGGAGTAGGACAGAGAGAGAGGGAAACAAAGAATCTAAAGCAGGCTGCAAGCTCTGAGATGTCTGCACAGAGCCCAATGCAGGGCTTGAACCCATGAACCGTGAGATCATTACCTGAGCTGAAGTTAGACACTTAACTGACTGAGCTACCCAGGCGCCCCCCAAAACTACAATTTTAAATTACAAAAGTTGTATTAGCAATTTTACTATATAGACTGAAATGCTATTATTTTTTTATATTCTCTTCTAGGTATTTTTGTTTTTTAGCATAGTAGCATTCTGATATTTTTTTTACTAAATATTATTCCATCAGCACTTTTCTTATTGCTAGATATTAATACTTGCAATTACCATATTTTCTCTGAAAAATAAACTTGAAATATATGACATCAAATTGTAAAGAATATTATAAGGAAGATCCATTTCCCCATCATAGCTTAAGAAAAAATACATTATTAATACAGCTGGAACTCTTCTCCACTAAGGAGTGACCCCCGCCCCCGATCACATCACCTTTCCTCCTGCCTAGGAGTAACTGGTATTCTAAATATAGTGATATAAGTTCTAAACATACTTTTTTTTACATGTGTGTGTATTCCTAGGCAGTAGGGAATATTGTTTTTAAATATAATATAATATGATATAATATAATATAATATAATATATCTAATATTATATATTTACATATATTTAATACATAATATAGCACATAACATATACAATATAATATATATTACATATATGTTAACATATATGTTATATAATATGACATTATATATTATGTAACATATATATTTAACATATATGTATATTTAACATATATGTAATATATAATATATGTATTATATATATGTATGTAGTGTCATACTGTGTGTACTCTTCTGCAGCTTGCTTTTTATCTCAGTATTCTTGTGTTTGTGAGATTCGCTCCAGTTGATTTGTGTGGTCATAGTGATGATTTTCGCTACCACATCCAACTTTTGCTCAATGTTGCACAGTAAGCAGATTTGAACTCAAGTGTGTTGCCTTCCAACATCCAGGCATTTAGTCACTATGCTATGTTGCCTTTTGATTAAAAAAAAAAGTGTCCTCAGGACATTTGTATAAAAGATATTTTTCTAATGCATAAAATATGCATGTCCTATAACTGGGTACCAATCAAATATCATGAATGTAATGGAGGACTGGAGGATCATTCTGAATTTACTTTCTTTTGAAGATTATAGGTTTTAAGGGATGCAGGTCTGAGTTTTTTATGTAGTATTGTGTCTTAAAAGAGCTAGAATTGAGAAATCTTTTTATTTTTATTATTTATTTATTTATTTATTAACATTTTTTAAATGTTTATTTTTGAGAGAGAGAGAGAGAGAGAGTATGTGAGAGAGTGGGGGAGGGGCAGAGAGAGAGGGAGACACAGAATCCAAAGCAGGTTCTAGGCTATAAGCTGTCAGCACAGAGCCGAACAGGGGCTTAAACCCACAAACTGTGAGATCATGACCTGAGCTGAAGTCCAATACTCGACTGACTGAGCCACCCAGGTGCCCCTAGAGTTAAGAAATCTTAAATTGAGAACAGAGTGTTTGAAATTCACAAGAGATTGAGGAGGCATAATAGCTGTCTGCCAATGGTTTTTCCAGGGATCACTTACAGTGCTTGCTAAACATACAGCTTCCTATTTCCCACTCTAGACATATTGAATCATAATTTCAGGTGTGGGGGTCTTAAAGTTTGTAATTCCAGATATTTTCCTCTTAAAATTCCCCCCAGGTAGATTCTTTTTTAAATCTTTTTTTTTTTTTAATGTCTATTTTGAGCGAGAGAGAGACAGAGTGCGAGAGGGGTTGGGGCAGAGAGAGGGAGACAAAGAATCCAAAGCAGGCTCTGAGCTGTCAGCACAGAGCCCCATGTGGGACTCTAACTCATGAACTGTGAGATCATTACCTCAGCCTAAGTCAGACGCTTAACCAACTGAGCCACCCAGGCTCCCCGCCCCAGGCCCCCGCAGGTAGATTCTTAAGGAACCTAGAATTTGAGACTCACTGGCTCTGTGGGCCAGCACTTATTTTCTGAGGCTTCATAGGGTAGGAATAAGAATACTAGTAGAGGGGTGCCTGGGTGGCTCAGTCAGTTAAGTGACCGACTCTTGATTTTGGCTTGGGTCATGATCTCAGGACCGTCGGATCGAGCTGTGTATCGGGCTCTGTGCTGAGCATGGAGGCTGCTTGTGATTCTCTCTCTTTGCCTCACTCTCTGCCCCTCCCCCGCTTATGTTTGCTCTTGCTGTCTATCTCAAAATAAATAAATAAACATTAAAAACAAAGAATATTAGCAGAAGTTACCAAGGGCAATGTGCTGGGGCATATGGTAGATGTAGTAGAGGTGGTTCATTGGTGTGGTGTAAGGGCACAGCAATTGGTGTTGGAGCACCCATAGTTGAATCTTGGCTCTAATATTGACTGTGTGATCTTGAACAAATTATTTTATCTGTTTGAATGTAAGTGTCCTTACCTACAAAATATAACAAGAGTACCTATTCTACTGGTATTATTTAAGTTATATAAGTTTAAATGAGATATTGGTAACCCTGTGGAAACCAGTACCTGGCATATGACAGCTACTCAGTTTTTCTCCTATGTTTTATGTAGAGCAGCGAATCTTAATTTAGGGTCTCAGATCCATCTGAAAGGGAATTAAGTGGAGAGAAGGAATAAGAACTTATTGTAAGGAAAATCCAAAATCCATATGTTGACCTAGAGGAGACTCTAGGTGGGATAAATTATAGATCTTGCATATGTACATGCAACTATTTAAAAAAATATGAGGTGTGGAGCGCCTGGGTAGCTCAGTCGGTTGAGCATCTGACTTTGGCTCAGGTCATGATCTCACAGTCTGTGAGTTTGAGCCCCGCATAGGGCTCTGTGCTGATAGTTCAGAGCCTGGAGCCTGCTTCAGATTCTGTGTCTCCTTCTCTTTCTGCTCCTTTCCTGCTCATGCTCTGTCTCTCTCTGTCTGAAAAGTAAATAAACATTAAAATAAAATTTTAAAAAATATGAGGTGCTTATCATAATTACATTAAAAGCTTATTTAAAAGTTTTACTGAAGGGGCGCCTGGGAGTCTCAGTTGGTTAAGCATCCAGCTTCACCTCACGTCATGATCTCATGGTTCACCAGTTTGAGTCCCAAGTCAGGCTCTGTGCTGACAGCTCAGAGCCTGGAGCCTTCTTTGGATTCTGTGTCTCCCTCTCTCTCTGCCCCTCCCCGACTCATACTCTGTCTCTGTCCCTCTCTCTCTCTCAAAAATAAACATTAAAAAAACAATGTAACAAATTTTATACCTTTAGTCAAAGATTAAAAGCAATCCCTTTATACTGATGTAACACCATAGGATATCTGTCATTCTTCTGTTCAACATGTCCTAGAGGTCTTAGCTGAAGAAGAAAGATGATAAAGAAAGCAGAAAAAAGGGCACAAGGACTATAAAGGAAATACCAACCTTGTATTTATTCCCAGACTAGTACAATGCATTACACATTTTTAGTAATATCAGTCTAAATGCCCATCGGCAGAAGAGTAGATAAATAAATTGTAACATATTCCTCAGCATTACACTGTTGCATTGTGGTCACAAGGATGAATGAACTAGTGTGGGCTCGAACTGGAGTCAGCTTGACATCATTGCCATTCCCTTCTTTAGTCACCTTTGGGTCTCAGGGGAAAACCTGGAACTGCATTTCCCAGCATCTCATTGCCATGTGATTCTAGGTTAGTCTTCCAATGAGGCGCATTTGCATGAATTTATAACAGAAGGAAGACAGAGTTCTTATTCGGCAGTGGCAGATGGAAGAAGTTCATTTGCCAGCCCTGCTGAGCAAGCTCTTGCAACTCACTTGATCCAGTGTAGTAGACACAGTTGTCGTCAGCCACCTAGGTTCATGCACAGAGGCTTGTGCATGCAGCAGAATGGTCACTGACAGCACCCTTGGCCTTTGTTCCCCCCAGCCTTCCAACGGTGATAGACACCTCTAATTCTGTGTATCAAATCCCTTTCTGCTTAGAGTATCTGGAGTCGTTCTGCGTTCCCAACCAAACTGACACATTAAGTTACATACACTCCCATGGAAAGGTTTCAACAACTTGTGTTTGAGTGTATAAAGTGAACTCCAAAATTTTCTGACAGAATTAAAAAATAGGAAAAGCAATATTGCATATTGTTAATGGATGCAAACCCATGTATTAAAAGTTTAAAAACATGCAAAAGAACAGTAAAAACCAAATTCAAGCACAGTGGCTTCTTTTAGGAGCAGAGAAGCATAGTCGTTGTGGACACTTGTATGGAGGATTTCAGTTATCTGCATGTATGCATTTGCGTTATTTTCTAAAAATTTCCTAGAGTGATATGGAAAATTTGAAAGTATGAATAAAGCTGGATGCTCTTTATATTATTCTTTATATTTGTCCCTCTGTGAGAATAATTATAATGAAAAGGTATCTAGTTTTTGAAAATCATGATATTTGCCATTGGATTTGATGGCCTCTAAGTCTAAATTTCCAGCTCTGAGATTTAAAAAAAATAATAACTTCCAAAATGAAGTGTGTGAGATGACAGATTATGTAAGTTATATTTTAAACATTTACCGATAAATTTGGTACAATCAGAATTTTGAAGCTATGAAAGGAAGATATATATATGTTTGTGAAAAGTTTATTTTATATTTGGAAAAATTATGAAGTGTATTTATTATTTCACTTTTATCAGTAGTACTCCACATTTAGCTGAAGACAAATACATTTAGTAAAAAATACAACATGGTTGGTATTGGATAGACTATTTAAATTTGTTATTTGGTTCGAGTTATTATTAAACGAAGTTTGGAAATGTCATATATGATTTTCCTTTAAGTGCTATTTTTCTGTCTTGTTTATAAAATTACTTTAGAAAAAACCCGTGGAACAGTTATTTTTGGCTTATGAACTTCTTGACAAAGCAATTGGTGGGATAAATTTGAATTGCAAGTTAAGTACTTTGCCAAATGGATCATCAGTGATTGACCATTGCTATGCCAAGGTAAACAGGGAAACTCTTACATTAGATTAAGTGCTACTTAGCTTGCAAGAGGGCTGGCCTTGCAAGTAGGTGAGTAAAGCATGATTTGTGGTGGCTTCACTCTCACAGGCCAGAAATCTATTCCCCCCTTCCCAGAAGAAATCAAGAAGAGTGAGGAGTCTTTAAATTTGTTATCAAAGAGGCCACTGGTGAACTTGAAAAGCAGGTTTATTAGCATGCAAACCAGATTGCTAAGGGTTGAAAAGTGAGCAGAATTTAATAGCTTTGAGTAAAATAATAACTTGAGTGATAATAGGATAGAGCTATTTTTAGTATGTTTTGATAATTGCATTTATTTTTTATTTTTACTTCAATTCTACCAAAGTATACCCAGGATACAGATGGAGACATCTGCAAACCAGTCACACCGAATAGTTTCATGATGGATTTACATCTTGAACTAATTCAAGCCCAGCACCGAATAGCTGTTGTGCTTCTTGACCAATTGCAAGGTAGTCATCATCAAAGCAAATGATTTGTCCTGCATCAATTTTAAGATAAGTTCAAGTATAGAATCAACTTAATTTGTTAGTTATTCTCTTGTTGACAGAGTGTTTTCCAGATAAATTTCATTATTTTCTTTTCTTTTCCCTGATTAATATCAATAGATACCTTTCATTATTGCTTTATACCCTGCATAGCAAATCCTTTAGTAAACTTCTAAAAAATTAAATTAATTTTGTTTGAATTTTAGTAAATTATTGATATTTTTTAATTAAATCAACCAAATATAATTATTGAGTGCCTACTTAGATCCAGGAACCATATTATATTTTGTATAAATAAGATACAACCTCTAATTTTGAGCTTCTAGATACATAAGCCAATTGTAACAGTTTAGATTAATAAATGTAACAGAAGTGGGCTCAGAATGTTTGTTATAGGTACACAGAAGAGGAGAATCTATAATAGACAAGAGTCAGGGATGGCTTCCTAGAAGAGGTGATAGTTGACCAGAAGGCTAGTAAATATCTTTATGATGAAGAGTGAAAAGAAAGCAGTCATTTGGGGAGAGAAAATAGCCTTTAGCAAGCTGGAAACCAAACAGTAATATCGTGCAGTTTAGGAATTGCTGGAATTCTCTTATGGCTGGAATAAAGAGCACATGTGGGAAAATGACATAGACAAGACTGCCAAGGTAGACTCCAGTTACATCTAAACGGCTGGGGGGTTTATATTTACCCTGGAAGCTACTGAAGACCTTAGAAAGACATCTCTGACAGCAACTTCAGAACACACAGGACTTGGATCTAACTTCTTTTGGTCTTTATTTATTTATTTATTTATTTATTTATTTATTTAATGAAATTTATTGACAAATTGGTTTCCATACAACACCCAGTGCTCATCCCAAAAGGTGCCCTCCTCAATACCCATCACCCACCCTCTCCTCCCTCCCACCCCCCATCAACCCTCAGTTTGTTCTCAGTTTTTAACAGTCTCTTATGCTTTGGCTCTCTCCCATTCTAACCTCTTTTTTTTTTTTTTTTTCCTTCCTCTCCCCCATGGGTTCCTGTTAAGTTTCTCAGGATCCACATAAGAGTGAAACCATATGGTATCTGTCTTTCTCTGTATGGCTTATTTCACTTAGCATCACACTCTCCAGTTCCATCCACGTTGCTACAAAAGGCCATATTTCATTTTTTCTCATTGCCACGTAATATTCCATTGTGTATATAAACCACAATTTCTTTATCCATTCATCAGTTGATGGACATTTAGGCTCTTTCCATAATTTGGCTATTGTTGAGAGTGCTGCTATGAACATTGGGGTACAAGTGGCCCTATGCATCAGTGCTCCTGTATCCCTTGGATAAATTCCTAGCAGTGCTATTGCTGGGTCATAGGGTAGGTCTATTTTTAATTTTCTGAGGAACCTCCACACTGCTTTCCAGAGCGGCTGCACCAATTTGCATTCCCACCAACAGTGCAAGAGGGTTCCCGTTTCTCCACATCCTCTCCAGCATCTATAGTCTCCTGATTTGTTCATTTTGGCCACTCTGACTGGCGTGAGGTGATACCTGAGTGTGGTTTTGATTTGTATTTCCCTGATAAGGAGCGACGCTGAACATCTTTTCATGTGCCTGTTGGCCATCCGGATGTCTTCTTTAGAGAAGTGTCTATTCATGTTTTCTGCCCATTTCTTCACTGGGTTATTTGTTTTTCAGGTGTGGAGTTTGGTGAACTCTTTATAGATTTTGGATACTAGCCCTTTGTCCGATATGTCATTTGCAAATATCTTTTCCCATTCCGTTGGTTGCCTTTTAGTTTTGTTGGTTGTTTCCTTTGCTGTGCAGAAGCTTTTTATCTTCATAAGGTCCCAGTAATTCACTTTTGCTTTTAATTCCCTTGCCTTTGGGGATGTGTCGAGTAAGAGATTGCTACGGCTGAGGTCAGAGAGGTCTTTTCCTGCTTTCTCCTCTAAGGTTTTGATGGTTTCCTGTCTCACATTTAGGTCCTTTATCCATTTTGAGTTTATTTTTGTGAATGGTGTGAGAAAGTGGTCTAGTTTCAACCTTCTGCATGTTGCTGTCCAGTTCTCCCAGCACCATTTGTTAAAGAGGCTGTCTTTTTTCCATTGGATGTTCTTTCCTGCTTTGTCAAAGATGAGTTGGCCATACGTTTGTGGGTCTAGTTCTGGGGTTTCTATTCTATTCCATTGGTCTATGTGTCTGTTTTGGTGCCAATACCATGCTGTCTTGATGATGACAGCTTTGTAGTAGAGGCTAAAGTCTGGGATTGTGATGCCTCCTGCTTTGGTCTTCTTCTTCAAAATTCCTTTGGCTATTCGGGGCCTTTTGTGGTTCCATATGAATTTTAGGATTGCTTGTTCTAGTTTCGAGAAGAATGCTGGTGCAATTTTGATTGGGATTGCATTGAATGTGTAGATAGCTTTGGGTAGTATTGACATTTTGACAATATTTATTTTTCCAATCCATGAGCAGGGAATGTCTTTCCATTTCTTTAAATCTTCTTCAATTTCCTTCATAAGCTTTCTATAGTTTTCAGCATACAGATCCTTTACATCTTTGGTTAGATTTATTCCTAGGTATTTTATGCTTCTTGGTGCAATTGTGAATGGGATCAGTTTCTTTATTTGTCTTTCTGTTGCTTCATTGTTAGTGTATAAGAATGCAACTGATTTCTGTACATTGATTTTGTATCCTGCAACTTTGCTGAATTCCTGTATCAGTTCTAGCAGACTTTTGGTGGAGTCTATCGGATTTTCCATGTATAATATCATGTCATCTGCAAAAAGCGAAAGCTTGACTTCATCTTTGCCAATTTTGATGCCTTTGATTTCCTTTTGTTGTCTGATTGCTGATGCTAGAACTTCCAGCACTATGTTAAACAGCAGCGGTGAGAGTGGGCATCCTTGTCGTGTTCCTGATCTCAGGGAAAAAGCTCTCAGTTTTTCCCCATTGAGGATGATGTTAGCTGTGGGCTTTTCATAAATGGCTTTTATGATCTTTAAGTATGTTCCTTCTATCCCGACTTTCTCAAGGGTTTTTATTAAGAAAGGGTGCTGGATTTTGTCAAAGGCCTTTTCTGCATCGATTGACAGGATCATATGGTTCTTCTCTTTTTTTTTTGTTAATGTGATGTATCACGTTGATTGATTTGCGAATGTTGAACCAGCCCTGCATCCCAGGAATGAATCCCACTTGATCATGGTGAATAATTCTTTTTATATGCCGTTGAATTCGATTTGCTAGTATCTTATTGAGAATTTTTGCATCCATATTCATCAGGGATATTGGCCTGTAGTTCTCTTTTTTTACTGGGTCTCTGTCTGGTTTAGGAATCAAAGTAATACTGGCTTCATAGAATGAGTCTGGAAGTTTTCCTTCCCTTTCTATTTCTTGGAATAGCTTGAGAAGGATAGGTATTATCTCTGCTTTAAACGTCTGGTAGAACTCCCCTGGGAAGCCATCTGGTCCTGGACTCTTATTTGTTGGGAGATTTTTGATAACCGATTCAATTTCTTCGCTGGTTATGGGTCTGTTCAAGCTTTCTATTTCCTCCTGATTGAGTTTTGGAAGAGTGTGGGTGTTCAGGAATTTGTCCATTTCTTCCAGGTTGTCCAATTTGTTGGCATATAATTTTTCATAGTATTCCCTGATAATTGTTTGTATCTCTGAGGGATTGGTTGTAATAATTCCATTTTCATTCATGATTTTATCTATTTGGGTCATCTCCCTTTTCTTTTTGAGAAGCCTGGCTAGAGGTTTGTCAATTTTGTTTATTTTTTCAAAAAACCAACTCTTGGTTTCGTTGATCTGCTCTACAGTTTTTTTAGATTCTATATTGTTTATTTCTGCTCTGATCTTTATTATTTCTCTTCTTCTGCTGGGTTTAGGCTGCCTTTGCTGTTCTGCTTCTAGTTCCTTTAGGTGTGCTGTTAGATTTTGTATTTGGGATTTTTCTTGTTTCTTGAGATAGGCCTGGATTGCAATGTATTTTCCTCTCAGGACTGCCTTTGCTGCGTCCCAAAGCGTTTGGATTGTTGTATTTTCATTTTCGTTTGTTTCCATATATTTTTTAATTTCTTCTCTAATTGCCTGGTTGACCCACTCATTCGTTAGTAGGGTGTTCTTTAACCTCCATGCTTTTGGAGGTTTTCCAGACTTTTTTCTGTGGTTGATTTCAAGCTTCATAGCATTGTGGTCTGAAAGTAAGCATGGTATAATTTCAATTCTTGTAAACTTATGAAGGGCTGTTTTGTGACCCAGTATATGATCTATCTTGGAGAATGTTCCATGTGCACTCGAGAAGAAAGTATATTCTGTTGCTTTGGGATGCAGAGTTCTAAATAGATCTGTCAAGTCCATCTGATCCAATGTCTCATTCAGGGCCCTTGTTTCTTTATTGACCGTGTGTCTAGATGATCTATCCATTTCTGTAAGTGGGGTGTTAAAGTCCCCTGCAATTACCACATTCTTATCAATAAGGTTGCTTATGTTTATGAGTAATTGTTTTATATATTTGGGGGCTCCGGTATTCGGCGCATAGACATTTATAATTGTTAGCTCTTCCTGATGGATAGACCCTGTAACTATTATATAATGTCCTTCTTCATCTCTTGTTACAGCCTTTAATTTAAAGTCTAGTTTGTCTGATATAAGTATGGCTACTCCAGCTTTCTTTTGGCTTCCAGTCGCATGATAAATAGTTCTCCATCCCCTCACTCTCAATCTAAAGGTGTCCTCAGGTCTAAAATGAGTCTCTTGTAGACAGCAAATAGATGGGTCTTGTTTTTTTATCCATTCTGATACCCTATGTCTTTTGGTTGGCGCATTTAATCCATTTACATTCAGTGTTATTATAGAAAGATACGGGTTTAGAGTCATTGTGATGTCTGTATGTTTTATGCTTGTAGTGATGTCTCTGGGACTTTGTCTCACAGGGTCCCCCTTAGGATCTCTTGTAGGGCTGGTTTAGTGGTGACAAATTCCTTCAGTTTTTGTTTGTTTGGGAAGACCTTTATCTCTCCTTCTATTCTAAATGACAGACTTGCTGGATAAAGGATTCTTGGCTGCATATTTTTTCTGTCTAGCACCCTGAAAATCTCGTGCCAATTCTTTCTGGCCTGCCAAGTTTCAAAAGAGAGATCAGTCACGAGTCTTATAGGTCTCCCTTTATATGTGAGGGCACGTTTACCCCTTGCTGCTTTCAGAATTTTCTCTTTATCCTTGTATTTTGCCAGTTTCACTATGATATGTCGTGCAGAAGATCGATTCAAGTTACGTCTGAAGGGAGTTCTCTGTGCCTCTTGGATTTCAATGCCTTTTTCCTTCCCCAGTTCAGGGAAGTTCTCAGCTATGATTTCTTCAAGTACCCCTTCAGCACCTTTCCCTCTCTCTTCCTCCTCTGGGATACCAATTATGCGTATATTATTTCTTTTTAGTGTATCACTTAGTTCTCTAATTTTCCCCTCATACTCCTGGATTTTTTTATCTCTCTTTTTCTCAGCTTCCTCTTTTTCCATAACTTTATCTTCTAGTTCACCTATTCTCTCCTCTGCCTCTTCAAGCCGAGCTGTGGTGGTTTCCATTTTGTTATGCATTTCGTTTAAAGCGTTTTTCAGCTCCTCGTGACTGTTCCTTAGTCCCTTGATCTCTGTAGCAAGAGATTCTCTGCTGTCCTGTATACTGTTTTCAAGCCCAGCGATTAATTTTATGACTATTATTCTAAATTCACTTTCTGTTATATTATTTAAATCCTTTTTGATCAGCTCATTAGCTGTTGTTATTTCCTGGAGATTCTTCTGAGGGGAATTCTTCCGCTTGGTCATTTTGGATAGTCCCTGGCGTGGTGAGGACCTGCAGGGCACTTCCCCTGTGCTGTGGTGTATAACTGGAGTTGGTGGGCGGGGCCGCAGTCAGACCTGATGTCTGCCCCCAGCCCACCGCTGGGGCCACAGTCAGACTGGTGTGTGCCTTCTCTTCCCCTCTCCTAGGGGCGGGATTCACTGTGGGGTGGCGTGGCTCGTCTGGGCTACTTGCACCCTGCCAGGCTTGTGATGCTGGGGATCTGGCGTATTAGCTGGGGTGGGTAGGCAAGGTGCACGGGGGCAGGAGGGGCAGGCTTAGATCGCTTCTCCTTAGGTGATCCACTTCAGGAGGGGCCCTGTGGCAGCGGGAGGGAGTCAGATCCGCTGCCGGAGGTTTGGCTCTGCAGAAGCGCAGAGTTGGGTGTTTGCGCGGAGCGAGCAAGTTCCCTGGCAGGAACTGGTTCTCTTTGGGATTTTGGCTGGGAGATGGCGGGGGGGGGGGGGGAGATGGCGCTGGTGAGCGCCTTTGTTCCCCACCAAACTGAGCTCTGTCGTCAGGGGGCTCAGCAGCTCTCCCTCCCTTTGTCCTCCAGCCTTCCTGCTTTCCGAGCAGAGCTGTTAACTTATGACCTCCCAGACGCTAAGTTGAGCTTGTTGTGGGAACACAGTCCGTCAGGCCTCTCCACTTTTGCAAGCCAGACTCGGGGGCTCTGCTTGGCCGGCAAGCCGCCCCTCCGCCCCGGCTCCCTCCCGCCAGTCCGTGGAGCACGCACTGCCTCGCCGCCCTTCCTACCCTCTTCCGTGGGCCCCTCGTCTGCGTTTGGCTCCGGCGACTCCGTTCTGCTAATCCTCTGGCGGTTTTCTGGGTTATTTAGGCAGGTGTAGATGGAATCTAAGTGATCAGCAGGACGTGCGGTGAGCCCAGCGTCCTCCTAAGCCACCATCTTGCAAAAAAAAAAAAAAAAAACCCTTTTGGTCTTATTATTAGGTAAAGGAGTCAAAACATTTTTTAAAAAGATGTCAATAATAATACCAGTGTGCATATAGATACCACGTTTGAGTTTCAAAATAAGCTTTAACATCATTATGTCTAAAAACTGAGGTTAAATTCTGATAAAGGTAAGTTACTCTTGGCATGATTATATAGCCAAATATTCATTTAACTACTACTGCAGTATAAATTACTAATTATAGAATAGAATCAAGTGTTGCTGCCTAATATAACCTCTGATTTCTGTCTAAAGCATTCTAATTTGAAGGGATACATACACCCCAATGTTTATAGCAGCATTATCAACAGTGGCCAAATCATGGAAAGAGCCCAAGTGTCCATCGACTGGTAAATGGATAATGATGTCACACACACACACACACACACACACACACACACACGGGAATATTAGTCAGCCATAAAAAAGAATGAAATTTTGTGATTTGTAATGATGTGGATGGAGCTAGAGAGCATTATGCTAAGCAAAACAAATCATAAAAAGACAAATACCGTATGATTTCACTCATATGTGGCATTTAAGAAACAAAACAAACAATCATAGCGGGGAGAAAAGGCCAACCAAGGAATAGACTCTTAACTATAGAGAACAAACTGATGGTTACCAGAGGGGAGGTGGGTAAGGATGGGTTAAATAGGTGATGGGGATTAAGGAGTGCACTTGTGATGAGCACCGGGTGTTGTATGTAAGTGTTGAATGACTAATTTGAATACCTGAAGCTAATATTACACTGTACATTAACTAACTGGAATTTAAATAAAAACTTAAAAAAATAAAGCATTCAGATGTCACATCATATATACAACTAAATAAATTTAATCAAGTGCTAGTTAATTAATTAATTTTTGAGTACAAACATTTTCCTCCAGGTCAGTAAAATATAATTGACAGATAACATTGTGTAAGTATAAGTTGTACGACTGTTTTGATTTGATACACTAATATATTGCAAAGTGATTACCATCGTAGCATTAGCTAATGCCTCCATCATGTCACATAATTATCATTTCTTTTCTGTGGTATGAACACTTAAGATTTACTTTCTTAGCAACGTTCAAGTATATACTACAGTATTATTAACTATAATCATCATGCTATACATTAGATCCCTAGAACTTATTTATCTTATAACTGAAAGTTCATAGCCTTTGACCAACATCTCTCCATCTCCTCCCAGTCCCCCTCCAGCCCCTGGTAACCACCACTCTGTTTCTATGAATTCAGCTTTTTTAGATTCCACATATAAGTGATATCATACAGCATTTGTCTGATTTATTTCAGTAGTGTTATGCCCTCAGAGTCCATTCGTCTGGTTGCAAATGGTAGGATTTCTTTCCTTCTCATGATTGAATAATATTCCATGGTATATATATATAGTGGTGGTATTTTTTATACCACATAATCTTTATCCATTCATCCATTGACAGACACTTTAGGTTATTTCCATATCTTGGCTATTGTGAATAATGCTGCAGTGAACATGGGAGTACAGATATCTCTACGAGATCTTGTTTTCATCTCCTTTGGAGATACACCTGGAAGTGGGATATCTGGATTGTATGGTAGTTCTATTTTTAATTTTTTGGATGAGCCTCCATAGTATTTTCCACAGTGGCTGAATAAACCTACATTCCCACCAACATTGTACAAGGATTTCCTTTGTTCTACATCGTCGCCAACATTTGTTATCTCTTGTCTTTTTTGATAGCTGTTCTAGCAGATGTGAAATGATAACTCATAGTGGTTTTGATTTGCATTTTTCTGATGATTAGTGATGTTGAGCATCTTTTCATGTACCTGTTGGCCATTTGTATGTATTCTTTGGAAAAATGTCTATTCAGATCCTCTGTCCATTTTTAATTGGATTATTTGTTTTTTTCGCTATTGAATTGTAGGAGTTCTTTTTTTTTTATATGAAATTTATTGTCAAATTGGTTTCCATACAACACACAGTGCTCATCTCAACAGGTGCTCTCCTCAATGCCCATTACCCACTTTCCCCTCCCCCCACCCTCTATCAATCCTCAGTTTATTCTCAGTTTTTAAGAGGCTCTTATGGTTTGCCTCCTACCCTCTCTGTAACTTTTTTACCCCCATCGCCTCCCCCCTGGTCTTCTGTTGAGTTTCTCAGCATCCACATAAGAGGGAAAATATATGGTATCTGTCTTTCTCTGCCTGACTTATTTCACTTAGCATAACACTCTCCAGTTCCATCCACGTTGCTACAAATGGCCAGATTTCATTCTTTCTCATTGCCAAGTAGTATTCCTATGTATATTTAACCACATCTTCTTTATCCATTTGTCGGATGATGGACATAGGCTCCTTCCATAATTTGGCTATTGTAGAAAGTGCTGCTATAAACCTTGGGGTACTAGTGCCCCTATGCATCAGCACCCCCGTATCCCTTGGGTAAATTCCTAGCAATACTATTACTGGATCATAGGGTAGATCTATTTTTAACTTTTTGAGGAACCTCCACACTGTTTTCCAGAGCGGCTACACCAGTTTGCATTCCCACCAATAGTGCAAGAGGGTTCCCATTTCTCCACATCCTCTCCAGCATCTATAGTCTGCTGATTTGTTCATTTTAGCCACTTTGACTGGCGTGAGGTGGTATCTCAGTGTGGTTTTGATTTGTATTTCCCTGATGAGGAGTAACATTGAGCATCTTTTCATGTGCCTGTTGGCCATCCGGATGTCTTCTTTAGAAAAGTGTCTATTCATGTCTTCTGCCCATTTATTCACTGGATTAATTTGTTTTTTGGGTGTGGAGTTTGGGGAGGTCTTTATAGATTTTGGATACTAGCCTTTTGTCCTATATGTCATTTGCAAATATCTTTTCCCATTCCATTGGTTGCCTTTTAGTTTTGTTGGTTGTTTCCTTTGCAGTGCAGAAGCTTTTTATCTTGATGAGGTCCTAATAGTACATTTTTGCTTTTAATTCCCTTGCCTTTGGAGATGTGTCAAGTAAGAAATTGCTGTGGCTGAGGTCAGAGAGGTTTTTTTTCCTGATTTTTCCTCTAGGGTTTTGATGGTTTTCTGTCTCACATTCAGGTCCTTCATCCATTTTGAGTTTATCTTTGTGAATAGTGTAAGAAAGTGGTCTAGTTTCATTCTTATGCAAGTTTCTTTCCAGTTCTCCCAGCACCATTTGTTAAAGAGACTGTCTTTTTTCCATTGGATATTCTTTCCTGCTTTGTCAAAGATTAGTTGGCCATACTTTTGTGGGTCCACTACTGGAGTCTCTATTCTATTCCATTGGTCCACGTGTCTATTTTTGTGCCAATACCATGCTGTCTTGATGATTACAGCTTTGTAGTAGAGGTAAAGTGTGGGATTGTGATGCCTCCCACCTTGGTTTTCTTCTTCAAAATTACTTTGGCTATTCAGGGCCTTTTGTGGTTCCATATGAATTTTAGGATTGCTTGTTCTAGCTTTGAGAAGAATGCTGGTGCAATTTTGATTGGGATTGCATTGAATGTGTAGATTGTTTTGGGTAGTATTGACATTTTAACAATATTTATTCTTGCAATCAGAAGAATAAACTTCCATTTCTTTGTATCTTCTTCCAATTTCCTTCCTAAGCTTTCTATACTTTTCAACATACAGATCTTTTACATCTTTGGCTTAGGTTTATTCCTAGGTATTTTATGATTCTTGGTGCAATTGTGAATGGGATTAGTTTCTTCATTTGTCTTTCTGTTGCTTCATTATTAGTGTATAAGAATGCAACTGATTTCTGTACATTGATTTTGTATCCTGTGACTTTGCTGAATTCATGTATCAGTTCTAGCAGACTTTTGGTGGAGTCTATCAGGTTTTCCATGTATCGTATCATGTCATCTGCAAAAAGTGAAAGCTTGACTTCATCTTTGCCAATTTGGATGCCTTTGATTTCATTTTGGTGTCTGATTGTTGATGTTAGAACTTCCAACACCATGTTAAACAACAGCAGTGAGAGTGGGCATCCTTGTCGTGTTCCTGATCTCAGGGGGAAAGCTCTCAGTTTTTCCCCATTGAGGATGATGTTAGCTGTGGGCTTTTCATAAATGGCTTTTATGATGTTTAAGTATGTTCCTTCTATCCCGACTTTCTCGAGGGTGTTTATTAAGAAAGAATGCTGAATTTTGTCAAATGCTTTTTCTGCATCGATTGACAGAATCATATGGTTCTTTTCTTTTCTTTTCTTAATGTGATGTATCACATTGATTGATTTGTGAATGTTGAACCAGCCCTGCATCCCAGGAATGAATCCCACTTGATCATGGTGAATAATTCTTTTTTTATGCTATTGAATTTGATTTGCTAGTATCTTGTTGGGAATTTTTGCATCCATATTCATCAGGGATATTGGCCTGTAGTTCTCTTTTTTTGCGGGGTCTCTGGTTTGGGAATCAAAGTAATGCTGGCTTCATAGAATGAGTCTGGAAATTTTTTGGAACAGCTTGAGAAGGATAGGTATTATCTCTGCTTTAAATGTCTGGTATAATTCCCCAGGGAAGCCATCTGGTCCTGGACTCTTATTTGTTGGGAGATTTTTGATAATTGATTCAATTTCTTCACTGGTTATGAGTCTATTCAAATTTTCTATTTCTTCCTGTTTGAGTTTTGGAAGTGTGTGGGTGCTTAGGAATTTGTCCATTTCTTCCAGGTTGTCCAGTTTGTTGGCATATAATTTTTCATAGTATTCCCTGTTAATCCCTTGTATTTCTAAGGGATTGGTTGTAATAATTCCATTTTCATTCATGATTTTATCTATTTGGGTCCTCTCTCTTTTCTTTTTGAGAAGCCTGGCTAGAGGTTTATCAATTTTATTTTTTCAAAAAACCAACTCTTGGTTTCATTGATCTGCTGTACTGTTTTGTTTTTTTTTTTTTAGATTCTATATTGTTTATTTCTGCTCTGATCTTTATTATTTCTCTTCTTCTGCTGGGTTTGGGGTGTCTTTGCTGCTCTGCTTCTGTTTCCTTTAGTTGTGCTGTTAGATTTTGTATTTGGGATTTTTCTTGTTTCTTGAGATAGGCCTGGACTGCAATGTATTTTCCTCTCAGGACTGCCTTTGCTACATCTCAAGGTGTTTGGATTGTTGTATTTTTATTTTCGTTTGTTTCCATATATTTTTAAATTTCTTCTCTAATTGCCTGGCTGACCTATTCATCCTTTAGTAGGATGTTATTTAACCTCCATGCTTTTGGAGGTTTTCCAGACTTTTTCCTGTGGTTGATTTCAAGTTTCATAGCATTGTGGTCTGAAAGTGTGCATGGTATGATCTCAATTCTTTTATACTTATTAAGGGCCTATTTTGTGGCCCAGTATGTGATCTATCTTGGAGAATGTTCCATGTGCACTCAAGAAAAAAGTATATTCTGTCACTTTGGGAGGCAGAATTCTAAAGTCCATCTGATCCAGTATATCTTTCAGGGCCCTTGTTTCTTTATTTATTCTCTGTTGGGTGTTCTATCCATTGCTATAAGTGGAGTATTAAAGTCCCCTGCAATTACCACATTTTTATCAATAAGGTTGCTTATGTTTGTGATTAATTGTTTTATATATTTGGGGGCTTCCAAATTCGGTGCATAGACATTTATAATTGTTAGCTCTTCCTGATGGATATACCCTGTAATTATTATATAATGCCCTTCTTCATCTCTTGTTACAGCCTTTAATTAAAAGTCTAGTTGTTCTAACATAAGTAAGACTGCTCCAGATTTCTTTTGACTTTCAGTGGCATGATAGATAGTTCTCCATCCCCTCACTTTCAATCTGAAGGTGTGCTCAGGTCTAAAATGAGTCTCTTGTAGACAGAAAATAGATGGGTCTTGTTTTTTTTTTTTTTAATCCATTCTGATACCCTATGTCTTTTGGTTGGAGCATTTAGTCCATTTACATTCAGTGTTATTATTGAAAGATATGTGTTTAGAGTCATTGTGATATCAGTAGGTTTCATGCTTGTAGTGGTGTCTCTGGTACATTGTGGTCCTTACAACATTTCACTCACAGAATCTCCCTTAGGATCTCTGTTGTAGGGCTGGTTTAGTGGTGATGAATTCCTTCAGTTTTTGTTTGTTTGGGAAAACCTTTATCTCTCCTATTCTGAATGACAGACTTGCTGGGTAAAGGATTCTTGGCTGCATATTTTTTCTGTTCCTCACACTGAAGATTTCCTGCCATTCCTTTCTGGCCTGCCAAGTTTCAGTAGATAGGTTTGCTACTAGCCTTATGTGTCTACCTTTGTATGTTAAGGCCCGTTTATCCCTAGCTGCTTTCACACTTGATCTTAGCCAAAAGGCCGAGAAGCGATATCCCTAGCTGCTTTCAGAATTCTCTTTATCCTTGTATTCTCCCGGTTTCACTATGATATGTCATGCAGAAGATCAATTCAAGTCTGAAGGGAGTTCTCTGTGCCTTTTGGATTTCAATGCCTGTTTCCTTCCCCAGATCAGGGAAGTTCTTAGCTATGATTTGTTCAAGTACACCTTCAGCCCCTTTCTCTCTCTCTCTCTTCCTCTTCTGGAATTCCTATGATACGGATATTGTTCTGTTTGATTGCATCATTTCATTCTTTAATTCTCCCCTCATACTCCTGGATTTTGTATCTCTTTTTCTCAGCTTCCTCTTTTCCCATAATTTTATCTTCTAATTCACCTATTTTCTCCTCTGCCTCTTCAATCCATGCTGTAGTCATCTCCATTTTATTTTGCACCTTGTTTGTAGCATTTTTAAATTCATCATGACTATTTTTTAGTCCCTTGATCTCTGTAGCAATAGATTCTCTGCTGTCTTCTATGCTTTTTTCAAGCCCAGCAGTTAGTTTCATGACTATTATTCTAAATTCTTGTTCTGTTATATTGCTTAAATCGGTTTTAATCGATTTGTTAGCTGTTGCTACTTCCTGGAATTTCTTTTGAGGGGAATTCTTCCGTTTCATCATTTTGGCTAGTTTTCTGTCCCTTTTGCATTTTAAAAGCTTGTTGTATGCTCTGCACCTGCGAGCACCTGCTGTATTAAAGGAGGGTCACATACTGGCCAGGGCCTGGCCCTTCAGGAGGTGTTTTTTCGGGTCTTGTTACTTGCTCTCTGTTGTTGTGACTTTGGTTATTTTATTACCCTACTCATAATAATATTTTGGCCCCTCTACCAGATATGCCTTGATTTGTTCATTGGAGTAGCCCTGTAAAGGGAAACAGATGGACAAACAGGAGACAAAAACACGCAAACACACAAATAACACAAAGAAACAAACAAAACCCCTAAAGACTAAAAACAAAAAACCCCAAAACACCAACTACAAGTAAAGAAGAGGGTGGAGGTGGTGGTGATGGAAGAGCACATACAAAGAGAGAAATGACTGGGGTGGGGGGAGGGAAGAAAAAATAAATATTGGTTGGGCAGAGAGACTAAAAGGCTTAATCCAGAGAGGGAAAAAGGAAAATAAAGAAGGAGGTGGGGAAAACGAAATGAGGATAAAGTTGCCCAGACAGAGAAACTATATGGCTTGAAAATTCCAGAGAGAGAAAGGAGTATAAAGAAGGAGGTGTAGAATGTGTATCAAGACAATGGATTAAATATGTCTGTTTAGACAGACCAATAACCAGAGTAACCAGCCTAGGGGAGGGAAGAGATAAGGAGGAGAAATGGGGGAGGGGGAAGAATATATCTATATATCCAGAATTGACCTAGAGTTAATCCAGGCAATGCTGCATTGCTGGTTGGTGGTAGCTGTCCTCAGGGTCTGTGCCGCTCCAGTGGATAGGCAGTTACCCAGTGCAAGGGGGTGTGGTTTGGTGTAGTCGGAACCCACCTCCACTAGGAGCCCTGGAAGTGATCCCTCAGGCCCCACCTTGGTGGTGGTGGGAGCAGGGGCAGAATGGTGATCCCTCAGTCTCTTCACGGATCCCGACCTGGTGAACTCCCTTTGAGTGGTCCTCACTGTGCTGCGGGCACAGGCGGGGGGGGGGGGGGGGGGGCGGCGCAGTCTTTCTTACTCCGCCAACTCCCCTGACCCTGCACTTGGCTAGGATTCAAAGTCCCGCTCTGTGAGCTCTGACACTGGGGAAGTGCCTCTGAATGTGGTGATATGTGGTCCCGGCTGGGTTTGTGCCACCGCACTTTAGGGAGGACCGCCTTCTCTTACCACGGACTGAGTCTCTGCCCTTGCCGCCTGAGACCCCGCCATGGCGGATGGCGGACACAGGCAGGCTTTGTCTTTTCCCACAGCACTCCAGGGACTCAGCGGCAGTATCCTCCTGCAGACTGAGCCCCTGGCCCAGCCGCTGTGCCCGGGGGTGGCGGATGCAGGCAGGTTCTATGCTATTGCGCAGCCCTCCAGGGAGGGAACCACTTTCTCCAGCTGTGGACTGAGACTCTGACCTACCACCACACCCAGGCCTGGCTCCCCCCCTCCCCAGGTGCGCGAACAGAGGCCAGCCCCATCCGGAGAAAGCCGCAGTTAGAGATTGGATCCCTCTCAGTCTCAGTCCCAGGTCTATCTCCTGTACCCATAGGTCCGGTCCTGCACTTTTCTATCCGCTCTTTCTTTTCCCTTTGTCTCTCCACAGAAGGGGGTCCCTCCCCTCCATGCTCACGTGGCCTTTTTTTTTTTTTTTTGTATCTCCCCCAGTCGCAGTTACCCACCTATCTTTTTTCCAGCTTTCCCATTTTCTTCCTAGTAGATTCAGTCTCTTTCCTCCCAGGCCCTGGTGTTCAAAGTCCTTTGGCTTCTACACTTCTTTGAGAGACAGGGAAAGTATGGATTCCCTCTACTTCTCTGCCATGTTGGCCGTCCTCCAGCAACTACGAGTTCTTTAAATATTTTGGGTATTAATCCTTATCAGATATATGACTTGTAGATATTTTCTTACATTTTGTAGGTTCCCTTTTCATTTTGTTGGTTATTTCTTTTGCTGTGCAGAGCTTTTTCATGTGATGTACTCCTATTTATTAATTTTGTTATTACTTGTGCTTTTGCTGTCAGATCAAAAAAAAAAAATCATTGCCAAGACCAATGTCAAGAAGTGTTTTTTCTTCTAGGAGTTCTATGGTTTCAGTTTTTAGGTTTAAAATTTTAATCCATTTCAAGTTAATTTTTGTAAGTGGTGTAAAAGGTCCAATTTCCTTCTTCTGCAAATGGATATCCAGTTTTCCTAACACCATTTATTAAGGAAACTGTCTTTCCCTACCAAATATTCTTTGCTCCATTGTCTAGTATTAATTGGACATATTTGCATGTATTTGTTTCTGTTCTATTAGTCTGTGTGTCTATTTTTATGGCAGTACCGTACATGTTTTAATTACTATTGCTTTGCAGTGTAGTTTGAAATCAGGAAGTTCGATACCTCCAGTTTTGCTCTTCTTTCTCAGGCACTTCTGTTTTTGTCCATGAATAGATGCTGAGTTTTTCTTATTGCATGTGGAGGGGGGAAGGGATGACTTATGCTGCCACGATGCTTTGTCTTACCATGTTAACAAAGTGTTTTCAGAATTATTAAACCAATACCACCATTAACAACAAAACTGCTAAGTAAATTTAGGATTTCTTTGCAGTTCATTTTGTCTTTAGAATATATCACATGTTAGAGAACTGTTCAAATTTACTTGAATTAATTTTATTTTTTCTATGGTGATGTTTCCCATTGGTATATACTTAGGACCACGTGCTTGTATTTGCATTCTGTTTACATAAAATTTCCCTTTTCTTTATTCTTTTATCCCTTTATAGTTTTCATCCTCTTACACTTTATTTTCAACATTTATACTGTTTCAAAGCCTGTTTCTTAAAAGACCTGCTGGATGTAGAGGGAAGGAAATAAAATGAAAATATTTCTGTGTCATCATATATATATATATTTCAATCAGGCTACTTAGAATAAGAACTTTGAATATTCTTTGATTTTAAAATATTTGGACCACAAATGTATTTTAAAACATGAATGGCATTTATGTGTCAGGTTTTCTTTAAGAAAACTAGCCTATAATTCTCACTTAGTAGCTATATTATCTTCTGTAGTAAAGTGGGGTCTGTTTACTTATAGAGTTAATAACTAGTTCATTCTCTAATTATTATCCATAAATCTTTTTTTTTTTTTATTTTTTTTCAACTTTTTTTATTCATTTTTGGGACAGAGAAAGACAGAGCATGAACGGGGGAGGGGCAGAGAGAGAGGGAGACACAGAATCGGAAACAGGCTCCAGGCTCTGAGCCATCAGCCCAGAGCCCGACGCGGGGCTCAAACTCACGGACCGCGAGATCGTGACCTGGCTGAAGTCGGACGCTTAACCGACTGCGCCACCCAGGCACCCCGTATAAATCTTTCCAAGCTAAGTGATCCTCTGAGTTTTTATCAGAGACCATTTAATAATACTGATGGTAGACTTGAGCTCACATTTAAATGGGACTTTGCAATATCTCTGGGACTCCTTGATGTTTTTCTCCACTTATTGAACTATCACCCTAGCAAAGATTTTCATTTTTCCTTCTTTCTTCATTCTTGCATGCTGCTGCCAGACTAATGTTGCCTAAATACTGCTTTTGTCATTCTCATTCAATAACTTTACAGTGTTTGCCTGTTGATGATAGTGGCATTAAATATGACTTATCTGCATTGGGCATTCAGAGTTTTCTTGAATCTTATCCTTCTTATCTCTATTATACTCATGAGAGCCTTCTTATCTCCAACTGTTATACTCATGAGAGTCATCACTTAGTTAGCACTTATAATACACCAGGTACTGAGAGAATGATGCATTATTTTCTGCTTTGTGTTGCTGTCTCCATGGAGAGAAATTCCCTTATCCTTCACCATTAAAGAAACTTTATATCCTTTAATGGTATCTGTTGGCATCTTTTCATCAGTCAATCATCATCTCATGGCATTAGCACAAATAATTAAAATAACAGGGGTTTATTGTCAGGTTACTACAAGTACCTTCACATACCTCCAAGAAACAAAATATTGCCTGATCTCCTGAGGACCAGACCTCAAAAATCAAAATCAGAGCAACATTCTCCATCTTCCTGGGCCAGCATACTTTTATTCTCTTCTCCATCATTCTCTCTTTCCTAGACCACAACGATGGCTCATCCCAACTGTACACCAGGATCTCTCACTGCCCATAGTCAGCTGGCAAGAATTCGTGTGTTAGTTGAAAATCTTGAGAGAGGCAAGTGGAGGTATTCTTGGGGTACTCAGAGATCTTGCAGGGATCATGGATGGAGCAGTTTTTAAAAGTTTATCAAAAGAGAAGTGAATAAAAGTAGGTTGGATCTTATTTATCAACTTTCAAGATTATTTTATTTAAGATGAGATAGAAAGTTAAATATTTTTATGATTTGAATATTTTTTATGTCCTCAGGCATACCGTGGCAAATAAAAGAGAGTTTGTCAATTAAACTGCATTTATTTATAGATTGTTGTAGATTTGTTTGAATTTTTATCTATTAATGAAAAAAGACATGACATATGAGAGGAAGTAATAATTTTGCAAATAGATAGTTACCCTTTAATGTTTAGAAAATATGCCCTTTTTTGGATACAAATCTAATTGTAATGGCAATCTTCTCCTTCTTCAGTTTTGCAGACTCCAGCTGCTAGCAAGCATGTATCTGCCAAAGATCCAAAAAAGCTGAAACAATCTAGAAGCATTGACTGTTTTACAGGTAATTAAAATTGGGATAAACTGTTTTTCCAAAAAATTTAAAGATAGTTTTTATGTTTCCCTTTTGGTAAAAATGTGTATTTTCTGTTTCAGAATTAAGTGTAATGAATAAAATAAAGAAGAATAAGCTGTCCAAAGCGATTTACTTGATGCAGAAAGCTCTTCTAGTATTTGAAAAAGATGCAGCCTCTACATGTTCACACAACTTTTTGATGGTAACAACATGCCATTCCTTTTTTTTTTTTTTTTTACTCCTGACATACAACCATAGTTAAATGAATGATTTAGTTCCCTTTGCTAAAAATAATGTGTTCGTTAGATTATGAACTTTTAGGGTCCCTATATCTAGTCCTCTCTTTTGAGAAGTAGAATGGTTCTGAACAGGGAACTAATTTGTATTGCCAGTCCTGAACTCTCCTAAAATGATAGATCCTCTCACTGTATTTTCTCTTTGTAGGGGCAACTTACATTGGAAACCAAATAAAATCAGAAGGATTAAAAATAAGGGAAACTATAGAATTTAAGTGACACTATGCTAGCATAATGCATTCCTTACTATGGAATTAAAATACTTCAAGTCCATTGGCTCACATACCTCCTCTCCGGTGGTATTGCTGATTTATGGACTAAATGCCTTATTATCTTACTCTGACCTGGAAATTGTTCTGTCTTCTTGCTGATTCATTGTATATTGATTTTAGAGTTTAAATTTTTGAGGGCAGTAAAATTTAAAGTTAGGGGATTTTTAAAAATTTTGTCTCTCATACTGTATTACCCATAAAAATTTGATTGTATTGGCTGAGTGAATGGCACATGGTGAAGTAGAGAATAATGATACAAGTAGATTAGCTGATAAGAGAAAGACAAAAGTAGGTCAAAGCTAGGGAGAAGATACAGAGTTTAAGAAGAGTTTAAGAGAAAAAGTTTAGCATATTTATATAATGAGGATGAAGAGCCAGAAGAAAAGGAATTGAAGATATGAGAGGGGTTAATGATAGAGCAGAATCCTATTAGAAGAGGGAAGGAGATGATTGAAAACACAGATAAAGTGATTCATCTTCAGTGGAGGGTGGGCTGCAGGGCAGACGCCTCATCCTCTGATATAAAAGGGAAGGAGGAAAAGACTGATGTAGATTAGAGTGAGTCTATTAGTGTGGAGGCAGAGAGTTGAGTTGATGCCTTCTTATGCCAATCATCTGATAGAGTAGGAAGCAAGGGATATTTGCCAACAGCGGAGAGCAAGGGTGGACAGTTGGACCGAGGAGAGAGAAGATGGTTACAGAGTGGAGAGGAATGAATAAGAAACGGATGGGGAAGCTGACTCCAAGTTAAAGGACTGGCCAACACAAAGTTCTGGCTGAAGTTGAAGACCATGAATTTTTAAGAAGCCCCATCTGCATAGTCGTATGACATTATCCTGGTGTGTTATTTTTAGAAGCTGTGACAGCAGAATATTTGTGACAGCAGAAATATGTACAGGGCTGGATTTTTACAAATGATAGTATGGGTTAAAAGTTCATAATAAAAATGGGTACAGAATGAGTGAGAGGGAAGTGACACCCTCACGGTCTTCAAAGTCTTGGTGACTAGGAAGATGTCAAGAGACTAGACATCTCTGTGAGGTCAGAGACCAGAAAATCAGAATCTGAGAGAGCTGGAAGGATAGGTATTTGAGGTCAGAAAGTAGGATATTGGAATTTAAGATTTCTGATATATAGCACTCTCTGATCATCTGTCCATTACTTCATTCATCCAAAAAATGTTTTTGAGTACTTACCATCCATTCAGCAAATATTTATTGCACATTGATTGTGTGCCTGGTATTATGCTGAGTACAGGGGATAAAAACAAATTAAATCCTTTATTTATTTAAGAAATATTGATGGGTTGCCTTCTCCTTGTGGTCCCTGCCTTCAAGATAAATCCAGTCTGTGGGAACATAGATAAATAAGTAGGTAATTATGGGTCATTGCTATAGATGCTTTCATTGCAAAGAGTGCCCGGGGAATTAGGCAGTGGAGTACCAAAGCCAGCAGTGGGTAATGTTTAAGGAAACATACAGAAAAGGAATCGTGAAGTTGAATACTGACAGGCAGATAAAGAGGAAGACAAAGGGTGGAAATGATATTATGGAAGAGAAAACAACATGTACAAAGTTCCTGAAGCTAGAAATCTCATAGAGTTCTTTTGGTCCTATAGGTCTCAGTGTCACAGAAGCATAGATGCAAGGGGAGGGGTGGGTATTGGGATAAGATGGTAAGAAGAAGAGACCACAGAGGAAGTCTGAGGATTTTGGATGGACTGATGCTATTGGTGTTCAAGGTTGGTAAGTCCGTCCTGGCAGTATTAGGGAAGAGCCTTATTAAATTTGAATATCTAGCATTTGAATGAAGGAGTTTTATGATAGTTTGGATAGTCTCAGATGACTGGTGCCTGATTTTTGTTGGAAAACTTTGGGGTGTGTTCAGATTCATTTTCTCATCAGATGCTTCTGAAGCCCCTTGCTACTATCTGGTACTTGGAGGATACTAATACTTCAGTCCTATTTCTACATCAAATAAAACTTATCTTTCTTTTAGAACTGTTTCTCTCAGGAGTAATTTTGTGGCCTCTCAGAGCCTGGAGAGAATAAAGCCTCTGGGATTTTCCCTTTTGTTTTATTATGACTGAATCTGGTCTTCGTGCTGTCATAATATGCTCATTCCCCTGTTATATCTCTATCTTCCTACCTTTGACACTGGGGGACACACTGGAGTTGTGAGAAGTCAGAAGTTTTCATGCTTTTCTCCCTGTGTGCCTTTTCCTTCTATTTCTTAAGTGAAACTATTTTAACTTAAGAAAAATTGTAAGTATAATGTCCTCTTAGCATAGAATCATGAGATGCATTTAGAGGCTCTATTTTTTTTTATGAGGGGTTCTCCATAAGGATTTCACCAACTAGGAACATGTTGAATATTTATTTAGAAGTTCTGAAATCATCTATAGCCACCTCTGCTCCTCAATGGTAGTTTTTTATCCAAGTGTTAAGGCTTAATGATCAGTCCTTAGAGTACTCTCGTAAACAATGATGTTATGGCTCAAATAATTGCCAAACTTTCTCTCTTTAAAGAAGACAAATAAATTTCTTTCCCTTGGCAATCATTTCTGCTGGGGTATATTACAGAATGGTTTACATTATCATGATTTTGTAATAAAGTTATCCCCAAATCAGTAACTGATGTGTCACCTGATACCATAAAAAGGTTTGAAAAGCCTGGGTCTTTTTCTTTTCAGAACTCTTAAATAATTCATACCCTGTTTTAGTTTTTCAGAAGTTTCCTGACCTTGTGGAGCTGCATAATCTCATCAGGTGTCCATTTTATTCCTAATCAGTTATAAGTGGACCAACTTGTTGCCAGGAGTGAGAGACAAACCTTTGATAATAGCTTGTTAGCTTTCTAAATGAAATGACTGGTTTGTTTTTTGATTATGGGGATTTCCAACCTCCCCCCCCCCCCTTTTTCCTGTCTTGGTTATTGGGCTTCTGAAAGTCCATGTTGGCTTTTTATTACATTAGCGGTAATTGGATTACTAAGTATAATCATTCTTCCTATTTTATAGCATTTTAGTCAAATCAATTCTGTTTGCTTTTGGGGAAAGAATATAGGTAAATCAATTTTTTTTCAGAGATCTTATCAGCTCTTTTTAATTGTTCCATGTTGAAGTCTTTCCCATAAAGAGCAAATTCTTTCTGATTCTGACCCCCTCCTGTGAAGTCATATTTTGACCCCCTAGACCTCAAACTATTGACGGGAGATTTTAGCTAACTTACATTTCAAGTTTTAATGGTATTTTGTAGGAAACTTCATCCAGGTTGCCTTTCCATGCTTCTTTTTAACTTAGCTTTGTATTAAGAGAAGATACATTGTAGTTAGGAGTATAGGGTGTTGGGTTAAAGTTTTGGTTCTGCTACTGACTAGCTGTATGATCAAGGTCAAGTTACTTATGCTCTCCTAAGTTTTAATTTCTTCATATATAAAATGGGGGTTCTTGGGAAGATTCAAGGAAATGATGCATGTAAAATGCTTAGCATTTGGCACAGAACAAGCAGTCAATAAATGTTAGCCATTATTATTATTACTACTACTACTACTACTCTGTCTTCCACTTTAAGCATTCTGGAACATTCTGTTTTATCATATCAGAACTATTTTTTGGTGTTCTAGATATACTTTCCTCTATCAAACTATATGTTTCTTTTTGTGTTGTCTCCAAGATTGATCTTATAAATTGTATATTTTATTCTTAGCAATAAAAAAATATTTCTTTCCTGGATTCTTGGATATGACTTAACTTTTATTAATCTCCTTCTAAAATGTATGTAATAGTGCTGAGAATCCAGAATATACCTCAGGAGGTCTACTAGACAAGTAATAAATATGGCACTTTATTATTCCAGTCTTATGATCGTTTTTTATGGATAGTTGTTAATCATGACCTTGAAGATTGCATTATATCTTTCCCCAAGTGTTTTGCTGCACTGTCGATGTCAAACGTATTTAATGTCAATCTGTCCTCGTAAGCATTGAATAACTTCTAAAAAGAAGCAGGTCTGTTTCTCTATGGGAACTATAGGCAGAGATTTACATTCAGACAAAAGTACTTTGGACTTCAGTACAATTTTTAATGGCAATAAAACAATATGTTTTGATGGACATATTAGGCAACATGTTGGACATGTTATAGGCAACAGTCATGTCCATAATGAAAACATTTTCTCTTTTTACAGTTGAATAGAGCTGGTTTCATGGGAATTTTTCTTTCTTGAGTTTTTGGGACTACTTTTCTGGTAATATTTTTTTCCTTTTATTTGAGGAACCCCCTTTAAAAAGCCCTAATCACTTTCTTTTTTAAAAATTGATGTATAATTGACATATAACGTTATATTAGTTTCAGGTGTGTAACGTAATGGCTCGATATTTGTATATGTTGCTAAATGATCACTGCAAAAAATCTTATTAACTTAGGTATTTGTTATCAGTTACAAAATTTTTTTTCTTGTGATGACAACTTTTCAGATTTACTCTCTTAGGAACTTTTAAATAAGGAATACAGTATTATTAGCTGTAGTCACTGGGCTGTACATTACACCCCCGTGACTTATTTTATAACTGGGAATTTGTACCTTTTGACCCCTTTCACCCATTTTTGTCCCACCTCTCACCCCCAACCAACTGGCAACCACCAATGAACTTTGTTTTTTTCAGATTCCATATGTGAATGACATCATATGGTATTTGTCTTTTTCTGACTTATTTCACTTAACATAATGCCCTCAGGGTCCATCTATGTTATCTCAGATGGCAAGGTTTCATTTTTTTTTCTATGGCTGCATAATATTCATACATATGAGTTATATATTCATATATATATAATGTGTCTTGGCTATTGTAAATAATGCTGAAATGAACATGGGGGTATAGATACTTTTTCTAATTAGTGTACCAGTCACTCTCTTATAAATGGAATGCTTTTAGCAACTCAATGATTTGGCTTACTAAGTTAGGATTTTAATTTTTTTTTAATTAGTTTCATTTTTTTAAATATTTGAAATTTATTGTCAAATTGGTTTCCATACAACACCCAGTGCTCATCCCAAAAGATCCCCTCTTCAATACCCATCACCCACCCTTCCCTCCCTCCCACCCCCCCCCACCCCCCCCATTAGCCCTCAGTTTGTTCTCATTTTTTAAGAGTCTCTTATACTTTGGCTCTCTCCCACTCTAACCTCTTTTTTTTTTCCTTCCCCTCCCCCATGGATTCCTGTTAAGTTTCTCAGGATCCACCTAAGAGTGAAAACATATGGTATCTGTCTTTCTCTGTATGGCTTATTTCACTTAGCATCACACCCTCCAGTTCCATCCACGTTGCTACAAAGGGTCATATTTCATTCTTTCTCATTGCCACATAGTACTCCATTGTGTATATAAACCACAATTTCTTTATCCATTCATCAGGTGATGGACATTTAGGCTCTTTCCATAATTTGGCTATTGTTGAGAGTGCTGCTATAAACATTGGGGTACAAGTGCCCCTATGCATCAGTACTCCTGTATCCCTTGGGTAAATTCCTAGCAGTGCTATTGCTGGGTCATAGGGTAGGTCTATTTTTAATTTTTTGAGGAACCTCCACACTGTTTTCCAGAGTGGCTGCACCAATTTGCATTCCCACCAACAGTGCAAGAGGGTTCCTATTTCTCCACAGGATTTTAATTTCTAACTAGCACTAGGTTTTACCTTGAGTACTATTATAGAATTTATCTGATTTACATAAATCAAGGACTCTGTTTTAGACTTTTGTTACCTTTCATTTAAGACCTTAGTGCTTTTATTAGTCTATTTCAAATTGGGCCATGGAATCTGAGTTGGGGAGTCTAAAGTTAAAACTGATCAAGACTGAATCAGAACATTTTAAACATATTGTCTTAAAATGCATTATAGAGCATCCTTGTCTGTCATAATTTCATATATCTTTCATTCAAAACACATTTACTGAACCTAAAGAGATAAATAAAGCACTGTCATTGTGGCCAAGACACTCATTGCTTAGAGAGTGTAGACAATCACGTACACAGATCATATTGTGTGATACCTGCTAAAATAAAGAATGGTAAATGACGAGAGTTAAGTACCTAAATGTGTGGGACTTCTTTTGGGAGGATTCAGAGGTGATTTTTAAGTGAGTCTTGAAGCACAGAAAAGGATGTAAAACCCTTCAGGAAGAGGAAGTTGCATGGGAAAAACTTCAAGGCATGACAAGCACAGGTTCTCAGAGAAGGATAGGAGGTAGTTATGGGAGAACAAAAGAGTAGAGAAGGAGATAAGGCTAGAAAGTATAATCATGATCAGAATACAAAGGGCTGTGGAGGAGTTTGCACTGTAACAAGTATAGGAGGAGTCATTGAAAGGCTAGATGACTGGAGGTTGAGGAGATTAGAGACTGAGAGAAAGGGTAGGAAGCTGATTAACTCATTTCAATCAGTGGCTCCCAGTCGCTGCTGTACTTCAAAATTATCCTTGACATTTGTTAATAATACAGATGTTTGGGGCACCTGGGTGGCTCACTTGGTTAAGCCTCCAACTCTTAATTTCAAGCCAGGTCATGATCTCACAGTTTGTGAGTTTGAGCACAGAGCTTGCTTGGGATTCTCTCTCCGTCTCTCGCTGCCCTCCCACCTCCACCGCACTTTCTCTCTCAAAACAAAGAAATAAACTTTAAAAAAAAATACAGACGCGCAAGCCTCATCCCTGGAGATTTTTATTAAATGGGTTCGGAGTGGGGATGGAATATCTTAATTTTTAAATAAACTCCATAGATGATATTGATCAATAGCCAGGTTGGAGAAATATCTGTGCCATGGCAGAAAGCAGGAAGTTTTAAAAAATCTCAGTTGGGTTCATGGATATGGAGAGAGAAGCTGCTAAATTCAAGTCAGAAGATGCTAGTGTCTGACTGGTTTACTGGAGCATGAACTGCTGAGGCAAATTTTGGAAATAAGTGTAGAAAGCCCAGGGCAGTTGGCTAGCCAGTTGAGATAAGGTCAAAAGTAGTGTGTGTTAATATTAGGGCCAGTAAACCAGTGCTGCTGGTGCATTTTATAGGCTGCACACATAATCCAGAGGACGGAAACTTTTAAAGTATTGGTCCCTTCCCTTGTGTTGCATAATTTTTCCTCAGGCTGATCTCACCTGTTCTTATGCAGCCTAAAATATCTTGGTCTCCACAGTCTGTGACGCAAATGAAGGCACATTAACATTTAATGTTCAAAATATAATAGCTTTCATCTCCCTTCTGTTCAAGTAGGAATGTCTTTAAAATTTTCCACAGTTATCTGGGAGGAATCTACTTATCTTTTTCTGCTCAAGCTTCTTCCTCATTTTGATTCTGGTCTCTTCCTCATCAAGCTCCTACCTATTGTTGCCTTTTGAGGGAACCCTGCTCTGTGGGCCTATCTGTTCTCTCAGGGAGCCAAATCTGGTCTTTTGTCTATGGTATAGGGTGGAAAGGTCAATGAGCCTCTGTCCAGCCCCATAGTTGTTGTGTCCTCTGGGCTGAACTGGCACTGCTGATTCCTTGATTCTCTCATAGTGTGTTAAGACACAGCTCCTTTAACATCTCTCTTTCCATCCATTTTCTCCATTCTTCTCAGTTTGGTTGAATGAGTGAAAAAGTAGAGATGGTAATGAATAATAGATGCCATCCTATCCCCTTGATTGATTCATTCATTCAATGATTCAAGTTATACTGAGCACCACATGTCTGTAAATTAGTTTTGAGTCTAAACAGCTAAGGTCTTTACCATGTAGGCCCTAGGAACATGGTTACCATTTAATACACCCCTTCTCACATGATGGAGTAATTGTCCTATGCAGATGGCTAAGATTCTTAATGATAAATGCCAAAAAAAAAAAAAAAAAAATCAAGCCCTCCTTGCACAGAACAAGCAGAATTTAAAAGCCCATTTATTATTACAGATAAATTTTAATCACAACTAATGATTTTAGACCTTAATGTCAGCCATTTCCTATAAACAATAAAAATGAGTTCATTCTGATCTCAATTTAGGTCAATCTTTATTTTAGGAGAAAATGTATGATACTACAGTTTTATAATCTACACTCCCACAGGGAACTAGTTTACTCACTCAGTTTTAAATATCACTTTGATGCAAATGACTCGTGGATCCTATCTCCAGTCTTACCCTTTCTTTTGAGCTCAAGTTCCCATCTCCAAATGGAAGCTTTGAACTTAGCATGTCTTCTGCAGGGGAGACAGTACAGGTTTTTGTATCAGAGTGAAATGTATTTGAAATTTGGTAGGCAGACATCTGTCTTCTCATTTTCGGTATTTCTTTTCTTTTTTTTTTTCAACTTTTTTTTTTTTTTTTTTTTTAATTTATTTTTGGGACAGAGAGAGACAGAGCATGAACGGGGGAGGGGCAGAGAGAGAGGGAGACACAGAATCGGAAACAGGCTCCAGGCTCTGAGCCATCAGCCCAGAGCCCGACGCGGGGCTCGAACTCACAGACTGCGAGATCGTGACCTGGCTGAAGTCGGACGCTTAACCGACTGCGCCACCCAGGCGCCCCGGTATTTCTTTTCTTAAATTTATTAAATTGGCTGGAACTTCCAGAACAAAAATGAATAGGGGCATTGTGTCTCCTTCTGGATTTTATTGATAATTCTTTTAGTGCTTCCCTATTAGCCATAATTTTGGCTATTGGCTAAAATTAATATTTTTCTCATGCTAAGGCAAGAGCTTTCCTGGTTTACTGAGGTTTGCCACACCCCCATCTTTACTGAGGCATAATTGGCAAATAAAATTGTAATATACTTAGAATGTATTATGTGATGATTTGATGTACATATAGAGTAGTCTCCTCTTATCTGTGGTTTTGCTTTCTGAGGAATCAGTTACCTGCAGACAACCACAGCCCAGAAGCAGATGATTCTCCTTCTGATGTATCCTCAGAAGGTCAGTAGTAGCCTAATGCTGTGTCACAGTGCCTATGACATTCACTTCACTTCATCTCATCACATAGGCATTTTATCTTCTCACATTGTCACAGGAAGAGGATGAGTACAGTACAATAAGATATTTTGAGACCACATTCACATAACTTTTATTATAATATATTGTTATAATTGTTCTATTTTATTATTAGATATTGCTAATCCCTTACTGTGCCTAATTTATAAATTAAACTTTATCATAGGTATATATGTATAAGAAAAAAATAGTATATATAGGGTTTGATATGTCTGTAGTTTCAGGCATCCATTGAGGGGCTTGGAATGTGTTCCTGTGGATAAGCAGGGACTATTGTACATTATAAAATGGTTACCACAATCAGCTTAATTAACACATTTATCGTGTCATGTAGTTACCTTTTTTTTTTCTGAGTGAGA
Organism: Prionailurus bengalensis; assembly: GCF_016509475.1. Lineage (NCBI taxonomy): Eukaryota > Metazoa > Chordata > Mammalia > Carnivora > Felidae > Prionailurus > Prionailurus bengalensis. The sequence goes on from NC_057358.1 coordinate 117,635,924, forward strand.
ACACTTAAGATATGTTTTCTTGCCAAATTTCAAGGATGCAATACACTATTATTAAGTGTAGTCACCATGCTCTACGTTAGATTTTCAGAACTTATTCATCTTATAACTGGAAGTTTGTGCCTCTTGACCGAATCCCCTCTTTCTTGCCCTTGGCAATCACCATTCTACTTACTGTTTCTATGAGTTTGACTTTTATTTTTTCAGATTACACATATAAATGATACCATACAGTATTTCTCTTTGTCTGGCTCATTTCATTAGTATAATGCCCTCAAGGTCATACATGTTGCTCCAATTGGCAGAATTTTCTTATTTTCTAAGGCTGAATAATATTCCATTGTATATATGTAACACAGTTTCTTTATTTATCAATGGACACTTAGATTGTCTTCACATCTTGGTGATAGTGAATAATGCTGCAATGAACATAGGAGTGCAGATACATCTTAAGATAATGATTTCATTTGCTTTGGATAAATACCCAGAAGTGGGATTGCTGGATTATATGATAGTTCTATTTTTAATTTTTTGAGGAACCTCCATACTGTATACCACATTGGTTGTACCAGTTCACATTCTTACCAACATTGTACAAAGGTTCCCTTTTCTCCACATCTACACCAACATTTGTTATCATTTGTCTTTTTGATAATAGACATTCTAACAGGTGTGAGATACTATCTCATGGTGGTTTTTATTTACATTTCCCTGATGATAAGTGATGTTGAGCATCATTTCATGTACCTGTTGGCCATCTGAATGTCTTTTTTGGAAAAATGTCTATTTGGGTTTTTTTTGGTCCATTTTTAAGTTATTTGACTGGATTGATTGCTATTGAGTTTAGAGTTCCTTATATATTTTAGATATCAAGGCCTTATTGAATGTATAGATTGCAAATATTTTCTCCAGTTCCATAGGTTGTCTTTTCAATTTGTTGATTGTTTCCTATGCTGTGCTGAAGGTTTTTAGCTTATTTACTTTTGTTTTTGTTGCCTATACCTCTTCTGTCAGAACCAAAAACAATTGTTGCCTAAACCAATGTCAAAGAGCTCTTCCTTTATGCTTTCTTCTAGGAGTTTGTGGTTTTCAGGTCTTATGTTTAAGTCTCTAATCCATTTTGAGTTGATTTTTGCATATAATAAGATAATGGTCCAATTCCATTCTTCAAATATGGATATCCAGTTTTCCCAATACCATTTATTAAAGAACATATTTATTAAAGAACCTAAAGAACCTTTCTTCATTGTATGTACTTGGAGACTTTGTCAAAAATTAGTTGACCATATTTCTGGGCTCTCTATTTTATTCCATTGGTCTTTCTTCTTTTCTTCTTCCTTTCTCTCTCCTTTCCTCCTTTCTCTCTCTCTCTCTCTCTCTCTCTCTCTCTCTCTACCATATTTTTGATTACTACAGCTTTGTTATACAGTTTGAGATCAGTTTTGTTCTTCTTGCTCAAGTCTGTGTCAGCTATTTGGATCTTTTGTCATTCTATATGAATTTTAGGATTGCCTTTTCTATTTCTGTGAAAAATGCCATTGAAATTTTCATAAAGATTGCATTGAATTTGTAGATCATTTTGTGTACTATGAATATTTCAATAATATTAATTCTTCCTACCCATGAACACGGGGAATTTTTCCATTTATTTGTGTCTTCTTCAGTTTCTTTCATCAACGTTTTATGCACAGACCTTTTTTACCTCCATGGTTAAGTTTATTGCTCTTTTCTTGTTTTTGACACTAATTTAAATGGGACTGTTTTCTTTATTCTTATTTTTATTTTTTGGATAGTTTGTTGTTAGTGTATAGAAATGCCACAGATTTTTATATGTTGATTTTGGATCTTGCAACTTTACTGAATTTGTTTATTGGTTCTAACAGTGTTTTGGTTGAGTCTTTGCAGTTTTCTCTCTATATAATCATGTCATCTGTAAACAGAGACAATTTTCTTCTTTCTTTTAGATTTAGATACTTTTTATTTCTTTTTCTTTTCTGATTGCTTTGGCTAGGATGTCCAGTAGCATGTTGAATAGGAGTGGTAAGAATGGGAACTCTTGTCTTCTTCCTGATCTTAGTGGGAATGCTTTCAACCCATTGCCATTGAGTACAATGTTAGCATAGGTTTGCCATATATGGCCTTTATTATGTTTAGGTATGATTCTTCTATATCCAGTTTGTAGAGAGGTTTTTTTTTTAATCATAAAAGGATGTTTAATTTTGTTAAATTCTTTTTCTGAATCTATTGAAATGATCATATTATTTTTATCTTTCATTTCGTTGATGTGGTTTATCACATTTACTGATTTGTATCACATTTATGTTGAGCCATCCTTGCATCCCAGAAATAAATCCTACTTCATCATGGTGTATAATCCTTTTAATGTATTGTTATATTTGGTTTACCAATATTTTGTTGAGGACTTTTGCATTTATATTCGTCAGGGATGTTGACCTGTAATTTTCTTTTGTTGTAGTGTCCTTGCCAGGCTTTGTTATCAGGGGCATACTGGCTTCATAAAATCAGTTTGGAAGTGTCCCCTTCTCTTCATTTTTTTGGAATAGTTTAAGAATGATTGATATTGATTCTTTAAATTTTTCTGATTCTGGGCTTTTCTTTATTGGGAGGTTTTTGATTACTAATTCATCTCCTTACTTGTTATTGGCCTGTTCATCTTTTCTATTTCTTCATGATTCTGAGTTGGTAAGTCATATATTTCAAGTTATTGATCAATTTCTTCTAGGTTATATAATTTGTTGGTGTGTAATGTTCATAGTAATGTCTTATGGTTCTTTGTATTTCTGTGGTATCAGTTATAATGTCTCCTCTTTCATTTCTGATATTATTTGAGTCTTCTCCCTTTTTCTCTTAGTCTAGCTAAAAGTTTTTCAGTTCTGTTTATCTTTTCAAGAAACCAGCTCTTATTTTAGTTGATCTTTTCTTTATTTTTCTGGTCTCTATTTTATTTATTTCCCTTCTCATCTTTGTTATTTCCTTCCGTCTACTAATTTTAGGCTTAGCTTTTTGTTCTTTTTCTAGTTCCCTTGAAATATAAAGTCAGATTGTTTATTTCAGATCTTTCTTTTTTCTTAGTGGAAGCATTTTCTTTTTTTTTTTTTTTTTTTTTTAATTTTTTAACGTTTATTTATTTTTGGGACAGAGAGAGACAGAGCATGAGAGAGAGGGAGACACAGAATCGGAAACAGGCTCCAGGCTCTGAGCCATCAGCCCAGAGCCCGACGCGGGGCTCAAACTCACGGACCGCGAGATTGTGACCTGGCTGAAGTCGGACGCTTAACCGACTGCGCCACCCAGGCGCCCCTGGAAGCATTTTCTTTATAAACTTTTTCTTAGAAGTGTTTTTGATGCATCCCATAGATTTTGGTATGTTGTGTTTCCATTTTTATTTGTCTTAAGATTTTTAAAATTTTCCTTTTTACCTCCTCTTTTTTAAAAAAAATAAACAATGAATATTAAAGAAGTTCAAAAAAATTTTTTTGGTCATTGAACCTATAATCATATTTTTTCTCATTTGATTTATAGATAAATTAAATTGTATTCATACACTTTCTAATATTAAATTATCCATGTATTCCTGGGAGAGAGACAATATAATTACCATACATTATTTCTTTAATATATTTCTAGATTCAATGTATTAGTATTTTATTTAGAATTCTTGCATTTATATTTGTAAGAAGATTGCCCTATGTTTTTACATGCAGTCACTTTTCAAGTTTTGTTATCAAGGTTATAATAATTTTGTAAAATTATTTGAGAAGCTATCTATCTTTGTCTGTAGTTACAAAATTTTTAAATAGTATAGGAGTTATCAGTTCCTTGAGATTTGAAATTTTTAAAAAATGAAATCAGTTGAGACTGACGTCGTGGGACGAATTTTTTGGATATGTTTCTCAGCTCTATCACTATCTTGCATTCAAATTTTCTGCCTCTTGAATTAGCTTGCTGATTTTGTATTTTCATCCCTAAATGGTCAGTGATGTTTTGCATCTTTTTTGTACTTATTGGCCATTTGTAGATCTTCTCTGGAGAACTACCTGTTCAAAACCTTTGTCTGCTTTTTTAAAATGGGGTTATTTGTCTTTTTATTATTGACTTGTAACAGTTCTTTATGTATTTTGAATACAAATCACTTATCAGATACATCATTGGCAGATATTTTCTCTTTTTTTTGAAATTTTTAATTTTGATGAAGTTTAATGTATCTACTTTTTGGTGTGTGTGTATGTGCGTGTGTGCGTGCGTGTGTGTGTGTGAGTGAGTTTGCTTGTGTTGTCATATCTAAGAAACCATTGCCTAACTCAAAGCAATGAAGATTTACTCATATGTTTTAAGAATTTTATAATTTTAGCTCTTACATTTGGGTCTGTATTTCATTTTGAGTTAATATTTGTACGTGGTGGATGTAGGGGTGCTTTATTATTCTCCATGTGGATATCTGATTGTCCTAGTACCATTTGTTGGAAAGGCTGTTTTTTCTCTATTATCCATTTAATTTTAATCTTTATGTGGATTTTTGCTTTGGACCTCAATTAAAGAGTCTTTGCCTTTTAATTTAGTTTAAAAGACAACTTTAACCCATTTACATGCATTATAGTTGTGGATATCTTTAGACTTTCTTTGGAAATCTTCAGATCTTCAGATTTTTATTTTTTTGTTTTATGAATTACCTCTCAATGTGTTACCTTTTGAAATGGTGCTTACTTTACTTTCAGGCTCACTGAATAGGTGTTTTTATTTCTCCTTGCTGATAGTAAGAAACTTTCAATAATATTCATTTCATAAGTCACATATACCAGTAGTCTCATTACTTGAGAGTCACATTTCAAGTTGCATTAAGGGTAGGTGTATAGTTCATCAGTATATATAAATGATTGTGCTATGAATTAGTTAAGGACAGTGGAATTATGATGTTAGATATTCATAGGGTTTGATATGAAAATGAAATGTTTAATATTAATATAATGATAACCATATTAGACATGTAAGTATGCCTCCATTACTTTATTTAATTTATAGCTATTTTTTACTTGGCCTTATTTAATAGCTAAAGCATTCAATGCTTGAAGCAGGTATAATTCTGAGGCTCAAAAAGCTATATATAGCAAGATAATGTTGTTTAACATTACCAGAATTCTAGAAATATAAATGCACTACGAATCTTGAAATGTATTTTTCTATGTTCACACTTTATTATAGGAAGCATATTCTTTAATTGAGAAGATTGAAACAGAACAAAATGCCCTATATTCATATCAAAAATATGTGGAGAGTTCGAAAAGAAAGAAAAGCAGAATCCCTCCCCCACCTATCCTGCTATCCCGAACTCATTGTTCTGTGACATTGAAAACTGCTCCATTTATTTCAGATGTTAAGGTATGTTGCCCATTGTGATCTTTATTTCAGGCAAAGCGACACAAGTACTTTTATGACTATCATGATTGATACCTCTGTTGCTCTTAGGACTTGAATAGTCTTATTTATAAGCACTGAACACTGGGATTAGTATTGTAATGTCTTAACTACGATTCTTCATGACCTTTCCTTCTTTATGCTATTTCCCTTTATGCTCTCTATATAGCCTTGCTATCCCCAAATGTATAGTAAGAGGAAACAGTAGAGAAGTATTTCTGTCTTAAGTATCTTTATCACCATGGCACAGTCATATGCTGACCAAGTGTGTGTTCAAGATGGAGAAGGTCTCAGATGACCTGGAATCAGACATTTGAGGAGGATAGATGTTATTCTCAGAGCCAATGATGGAGATAGGAAATTTGGAAATAGCAAATTTTGAGGTTCTTCCCAGAGTTCTTCCAAGTAAATGGGGGATTCTTTTAATATAAACATATGACAGTTCCAACCATATTATAAGTCATAAATCTTTATGTATTTATTGAAGGATGAACTCTTTCTCCCATCTCCAATGCCTTGGAACTTGGCCTAAATATGATTCTAAGTTGAGATTTAGTGTCCTCACAAGCATTTGGTTCCACCTGATTTCTATTTTAAGCATTAAATTTTCCTTTTTTTGGATGATCAACAACATTCTCTTTGATGTTGTATAAAAAATAAAGTTTTATCTTTGATTGTTTTTAGGATATTCTGCTGAACTTATATCAACTCGGTATAGTGGAAAGGGCACAGGCTTTAAAGTCAGACAGATACAGGTTTAAAATTGTAGCTCCCCTACTTTCTAGCAATATGACCTTAGGAAATCTAAATATACTTTCTGAGGTGGTGGTGATGGTGGTGGTTTTATTTGTAAAATATGTTTATTGTGAAAATTAAATGAGATAACATATAACATTCTTGGCACATTATACTTGATGTTCCACAATATCTTATATTAAACATGTATAGTAAAGTTTGCTTAATACAGTTAATGATGGTATAGAGTGTGATTACATTATTTGATGATTTTTTCGATAAATTGTATCCAGTGAGCATTACTGAGTATCTTTTACCTGTCCAACTCTGTGCAAGATAACGGAGGTACAAAAATAATCGCAAAGTTTGATTCCATTCTTTGAGGAGCTTCAGACTAATGGGATATGGACGTCAGTGAGAAGTAATATCACCTTTATAATGCTTTATGATTAGGGAAATAGAAGTAACATTCATCTTACACCTAACTGTGCTATAATAAATGCATTATTATAATTGCTAGCATTTTGAAAGTTAAACTTTGGATTTTTTAGATCTGGTTACAAATGAGGATTCACTGATTTTGGAAATTCGGTACAGAGCTAAGACTAGATGCCTTACCAAGAGTTTTTCTTTGTTTTCTTTCTTTTTTTTTTTTTTTTTCAAATGTTTTGGTTCATTTAACCAAAATCATTTTTTATGTGTTTAAAATTAGTAAATAGTCTATCTTATTACATAATGCTTAGAAATAGGAATATATAAGAATTCAATATCTGACCTGTAGTTGTGGGACCTGTCACTTAGCACATTATATGAAGTTTGTATATATTGTAAATTAGTAGAGTTGTGTGCTCTAGGAAATTATTGCTGTTACATGCTCATCAACACTAGATGGTGCTGTGGTCTTAAATAATATTTCTGATTAGAGGGTTCAGCCATCTTCTGTTTTATCAAAATCTCGTGTTAAGCATTTGTTTCATTAAAATCTGTTTTAATAGTTGAAAATGCTGATGTTATTAATAAACTTTTACTTCTAAAGTTAATGGTGATTTGTTCATGGTGTCTTTACTGTTGTGTAGATTCTAATTATACATGTTCCTTATAATTACACAAACTAAGATGTTTTCATTTGTGGAGCAAAATAAAAATATAAATCTGCTTGTAAAAATGCTTTTAGAGAGAATTTACCCTTCAAATTCTAGTTTACATAGAGAGCTTAACTTAGAGGAAATAATAATCTAAGTCATATAATATAATCTTTCTGCCTTTTTTCCCTTCTGTGTAAAATGGTACTCTTTTTTGCATGGGAAGTTAAGGAAAGTTAGTTTTTAAAATTTTTTCTGAGAATCATTTGATTTTTTTTCCCTTTCTGGCTTCAGCTTCCAAGTTCCTTCAATGCTGTCTTTGTCGTTGGAGTTCTTCCTTTGTCTAGTGTTCCTTAATTACCTGAGCAGTTTTCTTTATAGACACAGAAGTTTGGACACTTGTACCAGAAACTCTAATTCATTGAGGCTAGGCAGACTTGGGTATATGTAATGTTTAAAAATGGTTGATTCTGTGAAAACTGCATTTTAAAAAGTGATTCTGCACAGCCGGGGTTGAAAACTAGTTGTGCAGATAAGACACCATTAGGATTTTTCTGTTGACTTGGAGGAAGAGGCTAAGCTATAAGAGTCAGTTGCTTCTTAGAGACAATTATGTTTTCCCTTCTTTCCAGTTTTCCTCTCATTTAGGAGTTGAGATGTTGGAAGTGACACAGTGATGACAACCTCCCCAACCCCAACCCCAGGACAGTATGGCTCCTTTATAATGCCATTCCCTAGGTATCAACTTGCTCCCTTTTTCTCTACAGTGAGAACAGTTCATTTCAGTGAGCAATCTCCATTATTTTGACATCTTGGCAGAAGAACCATTTCTAACCACTTAATTAAAGTTCAAGTTTGATTGTTCCTGTAGAATTTGCATTTGCTTTTGGTTCCCGCATATATTTAAGAATGATCAAATACCATGCTACTATCTGATCTTGAGCAAATTATTGAACATTTTTGTGTCTCCATTTCCTGTAAAGCAAAATGACAATAGTAATCCCATTTCATACAGATGTTGCAAATATTAGAAAGTTTATGTAAATTTCCTAACAATATTTAGCATATAGGAACTGCTCAGTTCATGGTAGTTAAAATAGTCAACAATGAGTAATAGTCTTTGTAGTCTCAGGGAAACAAACCCTATATTTGTCTTTATTATTATATTTCTTTGAGAACAAACCTAAATATATTTGTAAACTTAGATTCCATGTTTTAAAACTTGAATAGTAACATTTTCATTTGGAAAAGTATTCCTTTTGCCACATCTTTTTTGCCTTTAAAATTTTTATTTAAATTCCAGTTAGTTGACATATAGTGTGATAATAGTTTCAAGTGTACAATTTAGTGATTCAACACTTCCATACAACACCCAGTGCTCATCACAAGTGCCACATCTTGATAAAAGAAATTGAATGCCTTGTTAAACAGACTATAGATAATGGGCTCATCTTTCTCCTCTGCAGGTCTCCTGGTACTGCATTTTGGGTTGCAAAGCAGAAGGAAGCTATGGAAAAGTAAGGCTAAACAATAATCATCTCCCAAACTCAGGAGAAGCGGTATGTCAAATTTAAAAAAAAAACAAACTTTAAACATCAGGAAATCTTACCCAAAGACTTATTTATGACAATTGAGTGTTTTTTCCCTCCTTATAATGTCATTATTTCAGTGAATTTCAGTTTAAGTGATAACTAAAATCCAACAGTGAATGCAAAAGCTTTTGTTTTTTATTACATATAAGGGTTACTTAATCATATTTTTAAAGTCACATTACTTCAATTTTCCATATATAACTTGAAATATGTTTTTGTTAACAGATACCAGCTGATGGTAAAAGCATTTTTGAAGTGAAAGGTTTAGAAACAAATGAAAAATATGTCTTTGCAATTGCTGCTTATTCTTCTAACGGGAAGCTTATTGGTGATGCCATTGGGGAGACAACTAAACCAATTCTGGTTTATCCACCTCTTTCTGCTGTTACTACTCGGATGTTCTTGACGCAGGTAGAAGAGATTCTGCTAATTTCTTGCATTTTTTTTTTTCTGTTGAGCTGTTAGTAAGTAATTTCCAATGGGAAAAAAAGTCACAGCAGATATTTTAAAGCTCCTGTAATACGTATTTTCCATTAGGGCAGGGTAGTCTCATAAAATAAGAATCATTTCTTTCCTTTTTAGTGAATTTGATTTTTATAATAGCATTTTTCCCCTGGATTACAAATGTAACACATGGTAATTTTAGAAATTTAGAAAATATTGAAATGCACAAAGAAGAAAATACATGTTAACTGTTATCCTGTCATCCAGAGTAGCAGTTCTCAACCTGGGGCAATTTTGGCCCCTAGGGGACATTTGTCAATGTCTGGAGACATTTTTGGTTGTCATAACCTAGGAGGGTGCTTCTGGCATCTGGTGGGTAGAGGCCAGGGATGCTGATAAGCACTCTAAACGTAAAGGACAGCCCTCCATAACAAAGAATTACCCAGCCCAAAATGTCAGTAGTACCAAGATTGAGAAACCCTGATCCAGAGGTATCTTTTCATTTGTGTGTGTGTATGCCTGTATACACTTCCACACACACACATTTTTATAGAAACATATGCATACACACATATGTGTTTGAATTTATGTATATTATATAATTTTAATTATAGTATATATTATTTTATATCCTGATATTTTCATTTAATATATAATTGACCATTTTTTCATTCCATTAAGTATTCTTCCATAATATAATTAAAAATTTTTTTTAATGTTTATTTATTTTTGAGAGAGAAAAAGATAGAGTGTGAGTGGAGGAAGGGCAGAGAGAGAGGGAGACATAGAATCCGAAGCAGGCTCCAGGCTCTGAGCTGTCTGCACAGAGCCTGACATGGGACTCGAACTCATGAACTGTGAGATCATGACCTAAGCTGAAGTCGGATGCTTAACTGACTGAGCCACCCATATGCCCTCATAGTATAAATTTTAACAGCTGTATTTTATAATGGTATTGCATCTTTTTTTTTGATATTGCATCTTTTAATGATATTGCATCTTATAGATAGATCATAGTTTACTTAGTAATCTTTATTGTTGGGCAGTTAGATATTTTCCAGTCTTTTGCTAGTATAAGCAAAGCTGCCTTATACATCTTGGTATATACATCTTTATCTGCATCCACGATTGCTTTTTTGAGATGGATTCACAGAAGTGAAATGTCTGGGTTAGTAAAGACACGCAGACCTGAGTTCAGGTTCACACTAGTCATGTAATATTGAGCAAGTAACTTTCATCTGTGAAGTGGGAATAATAATAATAGTAGTTACCTCCCAGATGTATTAGGAGTATTAAATAGAATTATGCATGCCAGATGTTTAACCACAGCAATTAGCACACAGTAGGCACTAATAAATATTGTTATTGTTTTTAGTTATGAATATACTCATGAATTAACATATTTGTTGAAATGATTGCCCGTTACCAGTGAATAAGGACACTAGAAAGAGTGACTCATTGACCTAAGTCTCAAGAATCTAATTTTAAGCCTATTGTTAGCTATAGAAATGATGGCTATTTTAAATTTTATCATGTTTCTATTTTGCTATTTTTTTCTCTTAATAGTTGATTAGTATTAGAAGATAAGATCTTAGTGGTATTTTATATTATCATATTTTTCAAAGAAAATTAAATTGAGAGAATTGCTAGGATTTAGCATATCATATTGGCTCATGGTTTTCTGATGTTTTTATTTCTTTGGAATCTAATATATTTCCTAATTTGCAGTGATGGCGTTATTTCAAAGTGAGGAACTGAGTATTTTATCAAGGCCTGTTTTTTCTCCAGGGAGGTTTGACTTTTGGGTTTCATTTGGCAGAACCTTCATTGAAAGTTAATAAAACCAACCCCCAGCTATTCTGTTGGAATAACAAGAAGTGCCATGAAGTAATGACCAATGTTTCATTATTGATAATGATATTTACAGTACTGTATTCATTTATGACAGTATATGAACATTCTCTCTCATAATGTTAAGTGACTGAAGCAAAATTTTCTTACTTAGTAAACTTAGTAAAACTCTTTAATTTACAGCTCGAGTTTTAAGCTTTTAAGTTCCAGCAAGAAAATGTACCTTGCCTTTGGAATTGCAATCTCTTTTTCCTGACAGTGGTTAGTTTTTAGTTTCAGGATGATTCAGCTCTTTAAAAAACATTATCATATGTATTTTATAGTAAGACATAGTGACATTTTGCTAAATGCCTATGATTAACTTGGCTTGGAACATTAGGTTGTACTTTCACTCAACACTATTCTATAGACATTAATAAAGTCAGTCGAATCTTTATTAGGTTTCCCCTCAGTGTAGAAAGCTATTAATTTAGGCTATCTGGAAAATTGTTTGAGGAACCTTTATAAACGATATATTTTCTACAGATATTTTCCAATTTCCCCTTCTTTATAGCCTCATTTCTTCTTATTTTTCACCTTTAAGTCAGGAGTGACTAGATAATATGATATAAAATGTAGAAAATAAGAAACCTAATGAGGGAGGAGGACTGTAGGAATTTGGGCAAATTGCCTGGTCTCAATTTCCCAATTTCTAAAATGGATATAAGACCAAATATCTGGATTATTGAACTACTCAATCAGATAATGAGTGGGCACAATGACTTATTAAGAAAAAGAAATCGGGGATATATTTATTTAAAAACTACTATGTGCCAGGCATTTAAAAATTCATTATTTTGTTTATTACAGTAATGCAGTGAAGTGATACTATTATTTTTAAGTTTATTTATTTATTTTGGGAGAGACAGAGACAGTACAGGTAGGGAAGGGACAGAGAGAGAGAGGGAGAGAGAGAGAGAGAGAGAGAGAGAGAGAATCCCAGCTGTGCTGCCAGTACAGAGCCTGACTCAGGGCTTGAACTCATGAAACCTTGAGATCATGACCTGAGCAGAAACCAAGAGTCAGGCGCTTAATTGACTGAGCCACCCAGGTGCCCCACAGTGAGATGATACTATTAATTTCATTGTATAGTTTAGGAAACTGAGATGAATTTAATCCTTCCTCTGCCAATCCCATTTTATTTGAGAAAGAGTGTCTAAGGGAAGTCACGTAATTAAGTAACCCAAGGTTACTCGGGTAGCAGGTGATAAGCCTGATGCTTGAACCAGCTCATGCCTTTCTACTGTTCTGTCCAGGTCCAAGAGTCATGTACTCAACTTCTAACCTGGGCCAGGTTCTTCTAGAGCCCACATCTCTGCCGTCTCTTCTCTGCTGGGTTGGTGTTGTTCAGTGGGTCTTGATGATCAGTACTGGCAGTAGATTTCAGTGTTGGGAGGTGAATGCTTTGTCAGTATCTCAGTGGTGGCAGGAGAATGAAATTCATACTTTTTTTCACTTTATATATGAATTCATCAAAACTCTTTGATAAATAGAGGTTTGCCTTTTGTCATTAATCAATTACAAATTAAAAACAATAAAGCTAGCAGGGAAAAGATAGCCATCCCATTTTTTATTTTATTTTTTTTTATTTGAGAGAGAGAGAGAGAGAGAGAGAGGGAGAGAGAAAGCATGATCAGGGGAGAGGGGCAGAGGGAGAGAGAGAGAATCTTAAGCAGGCTCCATGCTCTGTGTGGAGCCCGATGCAGGGCTAGATCTCATGATCCTGGGATTATGATCTCACGATCCTGGCATCATGACTTGAACTGAAATCAAGGGTCGGATGCTCAGCTGATTCAGCCACCCAGGTGCCTCTAGTTATCCCATTTTAAAAAGCTCTTTAAGAAGTCTCGACTCTTCTTTTTCCTCTTGTTCTCTAACTGAATATTGCTTCTCTCCCTACTTCATCTGTTTATTGATGAATTATTTATTGTCTACTCTGTGCTAGGTTCTGTGCTAGATGTCATCTCTTGTTCCTTTGAACTGTCTCTTTTCTCAATCTCATTACCACAACATTAACCCATATTTAGGTAATTTTGACTTACGGTTTCAGTTAAGACTATGATTGCAAGTAAGGGAACCAGCCTGACTTAAGGAATGCAGTGAGGCCCTGGGAAGGCACTGGACCCCAGGCAGCCTCAGGCCTCATACCTTTGGTTCTCTGTATACATCGCTTCTTTTTCTCTAAAGATTGACTTTCTTTCTTTCTTTCTTTCTTTCTTTCTTTCTTTCTTTCTTTCTTTCTTTCTTTCTTTCTTTCTTTCTTAATGTTTATTTATTTTCAGAGAGACAGGGTGCAAGCAAGTATGGGGGAGGGGCAGAGAGAGAGGGAGAGAGAATCTCAAGTAGCACAGAGCCTAACTCAGGGCCCAATCCCTTAACTGTGAGGTCATGACCTGAATCCAAATCAAGAGTTGGACGCTTAACTGACTGAGCCACCCAGATGCCCCTAAAGACTGACTTTCTTTACTTCTCCATCTCTGAAGGAAAAAATGGCAGCTCCTGTATTTTTATATATCCTTCAATTTCAGGTATAAAGAGAGGCTACCTGGTTGCCTCCTAATCTGGATTCCAGATTCCTAGGAAAGAGATTCTGAGTGATCCACCAAATATAATGAATCTGATCTCTTTTTTGATGTTTGACCACTGACTTTTTTTTAAATCTCAGCCCTCTTTTTCCCTTTGGTTCCATACATAGGCAGGCTGATAGGAGGTCTATGAGCTTACCTTTGGTGCTGACAGGAAATGTAAATCTCCCAGCTGGCAGCAGCTTTCCCCATTCCTACCCCTTCCCACTCCCAAGCACTAATCAAAGCCCAGCCCATTCCTTCCCAGGCCTGCTTGTGCCTGTCCAACATTCCCTGGGAGCCCCTTGTGTGAGTAGTAAACTTTCTCTCAAATTCTTCTGGTACATGTAGTGCCATCAGCCTAGACAGCAGAGCCACACTTTGGGTGGGGGTCCATTTTGCTTTGCACAAGGTGCTATAAAGCACCCACCTTGGGTCAGGCACTCACCCTGGGCTAGTCAACTGTGTTGTAGTACAATTATTGAATGTCCTCTTCTGTGAATGTAGGAAAATTACCAGGAAAAAAAGATTTTAAATTTTGTTTAACATGTTATTATTGTGTGCTTACTCTGTGCTAGGCAATGCTCCAGGCTAGTGATTATAAACCTTGAGTGCGCATCTTGGAGTGCTTGTTAAACAGATTGTTGTGTCCTACCACCAGAGTTTTTTTACTCACTAGGTCTGGGGTAGGGCCTGGAATTTTCCATTTCTAACAAGTTCTTAGGTGATGGTTATACTGACGGTCCAGGGACCATACTTTGAGAACCACTGCTCTAAGCAAAGTCAACAAAATGCTATGATAAGAGATAGGTAATAAACAACACAGTAAATAAGTAAATTATCTATGTGACAAGATAAGTTCTATGGAAAGAGAAACATAGATAAGTTCTATGGAAAGAAAAAGTGGAGTATGTTCTGAGGAATTAGAAGTGTGAGGTGAGAGAAGGGAAAGTAGTTCACAGTATCAAATAGGGTGATCAGGGAAGGCCTCATCTAGAAGGTGAGATTTAAGCAGAGACTTAAAGGAGGCAAGGGAGGGGCTCACAGGAGAAAGAAAATTCTGCAGAAGGAGCTAGAGCAAAAGCCTTATAGTTTTCAGAGTCTTACCTGCTATGTTTGATAAACAGCAAGGAGGCCATTGTGACTGGAGCAGAGAGACCCATGGAGAATAAAAGAATTGGTTAGAGAGGTAAAAGGTAAGTAGATGGGTGGGTGAGCAGAAAAAGACTTCTAGGCCACTCTAAGAACTTTGGCTTTTAAAGTATGGAAAAAGCCCAAATGTCCATCAGCTGATGAATGGACACACACACACACACACACACACACACACCCCCCGGAATATTACTCGGTGATCAAAAAGAATGAAATCTTGCCATTTGCAACAACATGGATAGAACTAGAGTATATTATGTTAAGTGAAATAAATCAGTCAGAGAAAGATAAATATCCTATGATTCCACTCATGTGGAATTTAAGATACAAAACAAATGAACATATGGGAAGGGAAGCAAAAATAATATAACAACAGAGAGGAAGACAAACCATACGAGACCCTTAAATACAGAGAACAAACTGAAGGCAGCTGGCAGGGTGTTGGGTGGGGGGAAGGGCTAAAGAGTTGAGGGGCATTAAGGAGGGCACTTGTTGGGATGAGCACTGGGTGTTATACGTTAAGTGACGAATTACTGAATTCTATTCCTGAAATCATTATTACACTGTATGTTAACTAACTTGGATTTAAATAAAATCTGTAAGTTCACCATCTTATATCATGGCACTGCTCTGTTAACCCACAAAAAGTTGTGAATTTACAAACCATAGTTTTATCATGGTATCTTTGCTTGTTTTACAATGTCCACTAATTGAATAAATGATATTATTTTTAGAATATGTTTTAAAAGGAAAGAACATCCGATTTTAACTTCACCCAACTCAATTACACATTAAATTAAAAAAGAAGAATTTAAAAAAAGAAGAACTTTGGTTTTTACTTTGAGTGAAATGAACAACCATTGGAAAGGTTGTTTTTTTTTTTTATGAGAAGTGGGATGACATAATATGACTTCTGTTTTCAAAGTCTCACCCTGGATGCTGTGTTGGGAATAGACCATAATAGGACAGGGATGGAAGCAGAGGGACGTCTCTATTACTGCAACCCAATGAGAGATGGTGGTAGCTTGGCCAGTGTGATAATAGTTGATGTGGTGAAAAGTGGTCAGATTCTGGATATGTTTTGAAGGAGGAGTTAACAAGAGTTCCTAGTGGAAATAATATAAAGAGAAAAAGAAAAGATGACTCTAAGATGTTTAGTTGACTAACTGGAAGGATAGACTTGACATCTACTGAGTTCAGGAGTGCTGTGGGTGGTATAGATTTGGGGCAGAGGGAAATCAGAAATTCATTTTGAGACATGTTGTGGTAAGATGTTTATTAGATATTCAGGGAGAATTGTTGAATAGTCAGTTAGATATATGAATCTGGAGCATGGGAGAGAGGTCTGGGCAGGAGAAGGATTTGAGATTAGTCATGTGGCACAGCCATGGGGCTGGATTATTCCACTAAGGAAATAAGTGCAGACAGAAGAGAGAAGAGGTCCAAAGACTGAGCCCTGGGACATGCCAGTGTAAAGAGATTGGGGAAAAGAGTAGGAGCTTACAAAGGCAACTGAAAAGGAATGTGGGGAAGAAAACTGAGTGTGGAGCTTGGGAAGACACGTGAGGATCATGTATCAAGGAGCTTCTCTACTGTACTTAATTTTTCATTAGTTTTCTGGTGCTTTTTTCTCTTATTTTACTCTCACCCCATCTAAAATCTGTAAGCTCACTGTCTTATACCATGGCACTGCTCTGTTAACCCACAAAAACTCATGAAGTTACAAACCTTAGTTTTATCATCGTATCTTTTCTTGTTTTACAATGTCCACTAATTGAATAAATGACATTATTTTTAGAAGCATATGTTTTAAAAGGAAAGAACATCCGATTTTAATTTCACCCAACTCAATTACACATCATCTGTTATTAATTTCCGTGGTAAGTGTTAGAATTATATGGTGTTTTAGTGACCACCTAGTCCAACTCCCAACTACTTCATTTGACCAATGCAGCCAGTGAAGTGACCTCATCCACCGCTCTAGGTCTTGGCTCTACTATTTTTACTGAATATCAGGCTCTGTACAAATTATTTAACTTCTTAATCCCTCAGTTTCCTCATCTGAAAAATAGGAATGGTCATAGAGTTCACTTCATAAAAATGAAATGGGGTGTCAATACAATAATGCATACAAAGTGCTCAGACTAGTACTTGACATCTTTAAGTACTTCCACCTGAATTTTAAGACCTTCTGAAATCATACCCCATTTTACCTGTCCATCATGTTTTCTGCTTTTCTTCAAATTCTGACCTGTCTTTTCAGTCTCTCCTAAATATTCTGTGATGATTTTCACTATTGGACCCTTTTCAGGTTCTGTCTCAACTGTGCCCATGTGAACCTTATCCCTGCCTTAGGGTTCAACTCAAGCACAGACTCCTTTTTGAAGCCCTAATTTCTCCTTTTCTAAGCCTCCACAGTTATTATGTTATTCTTTGTAGTTTTTCTGATGATTTCAGGTGTTTTATATTTGTAACTTGATTAGAGTTTAATGGCATATAAGGTCATTTTAAGCTTTGAAGAACCTATCCTCACAGTGGTTAGTGCAGAGTAGAAACTTCGTAACATTTTACTGGTTGGTTGATTATGAGGGTGGAGTTGGCAGATTGAAAAAGTTCTGGCCCTGTAAATTATTCCTTTGAGTGGACTGTATTCTAGCAACATGCCATTTACATACTTAATTAATTTGTTTGTACTTTATATCCTACCTGCTTCCATTAAGAATTTGAAGCAGCACGTAACTTATGTGGTGAGATTTCATATTGTTGTACATATTTGAATAGAATGATTTTAAGGAATATCTTTAAAGAAATATATTCTACCAAAAGAAATAGGTAAGTTGATGATTTTTCTTCTCTCGAGCTTCTATATTTTACCAGTGAAATCAGTTATTTTGCCTAATGTTGAATGTGTCAAATTAAAAGCATATCATGGCCTTGGAGCACCTGGGTGACTCAGTTGGTTAAGCGTCCAACTTTGGCTCAGGTCATAATCTCACCATTTGTGGCTTCAAGCCCTGAGTTGGGCTCTATGCTGACAGCTGGAGCCTGGAGCCTGCTTTGGATTCTGTGTCTCCCTCTCTCTCTGCCCCTTCCCCACTTGCACTCTGTCTCTCTCTCTCTCAAAACAAAAACAAAAACAAAACATATCATCGTCTTTTGGAAGCATCTCTGTGTTATTTTTCACTCTTTTCAGCTGTGAACCCTTTGTTGCACAAAAGCTCTGAAAGTGTCAGTCAGAACCAGAAAAGAATGAAGTATATTTCATATTTTGGGTTTGGGAAATCTGATTGTTTCTCTTGGAACAGATTGTTCATTATAACAGTGTCTGTAATAAATGGAGTGCACTGCCGAGATGGATGGAAATGAAATTAATTTGGCTCAGATGTGATCTTTGTTTTGCTTATGAGAATTTGAAACATCCTTACAGAGTTTCAAATTTCCATGCAATTTAGAAATAAAAGAGATTTCAAAATGTGTCTGTCTCCCTTGCCAGTGGCCATCGATACCTTACTGTGGCCCCGTGGAACAAAACAGCAAATGTGAACAACTATGTATGAAATTAGTGTGTGAACAGACCTTATCAGAATTCCTGTTTAAAAGATACATTTCACCAATAAAAATATAATGTATGATAATGTACTTTTTCTTGTAGGTTGCCTATCAGATTGGTAACTATGAGTTGGCTAAGAAGGTTTTCTCACCAGTTTGGGATTATTTTGTTGCTTCACCACATCATGATGAACAATCTGTTATTTGCTTAAGCAATATAATGACTATTACACAGAGAAGGTAATTAGAAATATTCTTTTAAAATATTAATTTGCTTATTGAAAAATATGGATGTTGTATACAAAGCCTATAATTCATTTTCAATTTCATGTTAAGATAGTCAATGTAAAACTATTTTTAATAGGTGTTGTAATAAGCATACACATCCCAAGTTCTTGAGTCCTTGTTAGAAACTTCTTTGCTAGAATAAGAAAAAGCACAGGAGACATTTAGATGCATTCTGAAGTTAAGGTAATGAAGGCTATGGAAAAAAAAATACCAACTACTAATCAAGATAACGTCAGTTATACTGGAAAACACAAATATGCTTTGGGGACTTTTATAACAGAGAGCGGTCAGGTTGGGGTTAATAGTTATGGTGTGATGGGTGGACTATTAGGTTTAAAAGACTTTTTGTTTGCTTGAAGAAGCTCCCAGGATTAGACCATCAGGAACTGCAAATAGGTTGGTATGGGTCATATAAAACCACAGGCCATCCTTTGCTTTATAGTTGCTTTTTCTTAAAAGAGCAAAGATTAAGAGCAGCCTCAGAAATGAGCATTGGTGTGATTTTAGGCTGTCTCAACAACAAGTTCAAAAACAACAATCTCCTTTACCTACTTGTTAATAATACCTGAAATTCCTTTCCTAAGAAGACAAAACCCTTTATTCATCAGTTAAAGATAGTGACCTTAAATGCACATGCTGGTGGAGGCAAGGCATTGATAGTGTTTATTCACATAAAAGTAGAATTCCATTCAATGAAACAACTGTAGACTTAGCATTTACCATGTACAAGGATGCTAGGTGTTGTGTAGGATGGATTTGAGAGGCATTTCAGAAGAGGAAGAGACGGGGCTTGGAAGGTTTTATGTGATGTGGGGACAAGAGAATGGAAGTAGTGAAGCTTACTGGGATTGCCGTTGTTACCTGACTGGCAGACCTATGATGGGTACTAGGGGAATGAGAGAGGTGGGATAAGTCTTTGGAGGAGATAATGAATTCGATAGGAAATATTTTGAGTTTAGTTTTCCAACAGGTTGCCTTTGTGGATATGAGATGCCCAGCAGGTAGTTGAATATTTAGTGCTGACACTCAGGAGAGAGGTCAAGGCTAGAGATAGATTGAGAAATTGTCCATGAGATCATCATTGAAATTTTGACAATGAGTGCTATCTCCCAGGGACTAACTGTTTAGCAGAAAAGATAGAAGCTGGAATTAAATGCTGGGCATAACGTACGTTTAAGAGGCTGAAGCAGGAAATGGAACCAAGGAAGGATACTGAAAATAGTTTGTGCTCGTCTCAGCCTATCAGTAATCAGTGTTGTATCTGAACCAGCCTTTATGGTTCTTATTATGATTGTGAGGCACCCTTCAGCAATAAACATCCAGAAAGTTTGAAAAAAAAATAGAGGTTTATTACTTACAGGATCTGGAAATTGCATGGCATACTTGGGGCCCCACAGCAAGTTCATAGGTGAAGAGAGAGAGCCAGCATGGGCCTAGGGTTTCATGGGCTCACTCTTTGTTGTTGAATTTAAAAAGTAAGAGTGGGAATTTAAAACAAGGGAAGAGAAAAAACAGTGGCCCAAATTGTCATTTATCAAAATCCACTAAGATTTCTAAAACAGAGGAGCCTCAGTGAGGGAGGTGGCCTGGCTCTTTAGCTAGTTGTGTGACTGGCAATGTATTTATTCGAGATAGCCATCTTTGAAGTGAATGCCTCTTTGAAGTGGATGCTTTGGCAATCAAAGCTTAAGGCAGACCCTTACATTACAAAAATAAATACATTAAGAAAACCCAACTGTCAGAACTTTTTTGACAAAAAGGAACAGTCCAGGAGGTGAAACTCTGGAAAAGTACATTGCCAAGGAAAGTGAGAATATCACCCGGGAGGGACTGGTCAGCAGTGTTAAATGCTAGTGCAAGGTCAGGCAGAGGAGTTGTTCAAAAAGAAATGCTACGGAGAAGTTGGATAGAATAAAAACTAAGAGGAAGCTTTCCCCCCTATATTTTGAGAGAGAGAGAGAGAGAGAGAGAGAGAGAGAGAGAGAGAGAGAGAGCAAGCGAGCTGGGGAGAGGGGCAGAGGGAAATAGAGAATCTTAAGCAGGCTTCATGCTCAGTGACACAGGGCTCAATCCTACAACCCTGGGATCATGAACTGAGCCAAAATCAAGAGTCAGATGTTGAACCAACTGAGCTGCCCGGGTGCCCCAAGAGGTGACTTTTAGAATTGGCAATTAGGAGGCCGTTGATGAGTTCAAGAGAGCTAGTTTTGTGGTGTGATGGGCCAGAAACCTTTTGCAG
Source organism: Prionailurus bengalensis (assembly GCF_016509475.1). Lineage (NCBI taxonomy): Eukaryota > Metazoa > Chordata > Mammalia > Carnivora > Felidae > Prionailurus > Prionailurus bengalensis. The sequence continues at coordinate 117,656,889 of NC_057358.1, forward strand.
TTGGGTAAGAAGTAAATGGAAATGGAGAATTGTAATTAGCTAAGGTCACTGATGTGAAGTTGGCGTAAAGAGAAGAGGACAATGGCAGAACAATGAGGGGGAAGGCAGGCTTAAGGAAAACATTTTGAAGAGTGGAGGAAGCGGAGACAGTGCAGGGGGAGAAACAAGCAAATTCACATGATAATGACATCATGGTGGTAGAGCCTGGAGGGTATAGGAGCTCATGGGGTGGAGAACAGGGGGTTTAGAACATCTGCTCTCAGGAATATGAACAAGGAGACATTAAGGATAACCAGAGGTTATCAGAGGTTACCAGAAAAATTGGCCAGTGACGTCTATGCAAGGTCAGGCACACTGATTATGGCATAAAATAAGGGGTGTAAAATCTAAAGTGTTAGAGAGGTCTGAGCTGGATAGGGAAGGAGACAGAACCAGGAGAAGGCAATAGCCTGGACGCATTGCACATGTCACTTGGACAAAGAAAGAGTTCAGTGTGGGTTGCAGGAACGGAAGAACTAAAATTCTCCTAGCAAATATAATTTCAGCATTTAACATGGTGGTAAAACAGATCATCTTCAAGTATGAATTACTGATGTCAGATCCTTTCCTGTTTTTTAGAGATAGAGGGTGGGGAGGGTGAAGGGACCTGAAACTTAGAAGGGAAGGTTTGTCACCAAGTAAGGCTGAGAACAAGGAAGGGAATATTGGAAACAAAGTCGAAGACTGCAGATTTCACAGTTTTGCCAATGTTTGGCACTGTTGACTGCAATTTAGGAAAGATAATTAGAAATAATCCAAGAGTTATTAAGACTCTGCCTCCTTTCTTCCTTTTCTCCCTGCCTCAATCTTTCTCCTTTCCTCTTTACCCATGGCTGATTTTGCTATAAATAACCCTTATTTTCAGAAACTTTATTAATTGAAATATTATGCTTCTCAAGATCTATAGTGATTTCATTATATTGATAGAAAAGAAGTTTACATAATAGAACCAGAAAATTTTGCCAATATTTATTTATATTTGTCTCTGATATACGTCAGCACCTTAGTTTTCTTAGCTGTGAACTTGTTGTTAAACATAGTCTTTAATTTTAAACAGCTGTATGAGAGAAGTTGTTCCACAAATTTTTGCTGTTATTGTGTAGATATTAAGAACCTATCAATCTAAAAATGCATGTTTACATGATCATTTTATGTTTATGCCTGTGACAGTATTTACTTCCTTTTGCAGATTACATTCAGATATTTTGGCAGAGACTTCTTCAATCCTCTTATACCTTTTTCTTAGAAATATTTTTGTAACAAGTGACATTAAAATTAAAGAAGAAAATCTTTTCTGTGATAATATTAAAGGCAATGAGATTTTCCCCTCTCAACAAGTAAGTGAATTAAAGGGACTGAAAATGTGCCAGTTTCCCTTTATTTGTTTCTTGATGTTTCAAGTTCATGTTCTTTCGGGATTGTGTATCCTGATTTGTGGATAGACAGAGATCATTTTATGATTGTGCAGGTTTATTTGATATTCCAAATAGGTTTCATAGGCCCGAGTTCATATATATTTTTCTTCTTTTCAATTGATCTTTTTTGTCTCTGTAAAAGTAGTATAAATTTCAAATATTCAAAAAATGATAAGGTATAAAGTGAAATCTATTGTAATTTTATTGCTCCTAAAAATACTATGAGTTTGTTTTCTCTGTTTTTTTTATAATATCTGATTTATAAAAATATGCATAGGCAAATTATTATTTAAAAAAATTTTTTTACAAAAATGCCTTCACAGTCTACTTGCTATTATAATTTGCCTACTTAACATTTTTAATAATTTATCTTATACATGTTTTCATGCAGGTACATATTAATTTACCAAATTCTTATTTTTTAAGTTCTTTTTAAAAAAAATTTTTTTTAATGTTTATTTATTTTTGAGAGAGAGAGAGAGAGACAGAGTGCGAGCTGGAGAGGGGCAGAGAGAGAGGGAGACACAGAATCCGAATCAGGCTCCAGGCTCTGAGCTGTCAGCACAGAGCCTGATGTGGAGCTCGAACCCACAAACTGTGAGATCACAACCTGAGCCGAAGTCAGACGCTTAACCGACTGAGCCAGCCAGGCACCCCTTATTTTTTTAAGTTCTTAGTTTATTAATCCTCTCATGAAAAATCTGCACAATCACCACAGATAAAGTCACTGTGGAACCTTTATTCCTTCTGTTGTCCAATCTCTGGCTCACTTGTTGCTTGCACCAACCTTGGCTTCTGCAGTTCCCCTGACTTCTTCATTCTGTTCTTATGGTCCTTTCCCTGTTTTCTGGAGGTCTGTTTCTTCTCATACAGGCCATGTCTTGCAAGTCTATGCCTGGGTTCATTTTTCTGTGCATCATCCAAGGAACAATAAATTATGCTTAAGCCAGTTGTCTCACCACCACCAAAATGGGTTCTGAATCCAAATACAGAGATAGCATCTGGTGTGATCTTGTCCATTTTGGCTTGTTTTTCCTGAATTTCTATCTCAGTTACTGTTGCCTTTCTGGGGTGAAGAACATCAATGACCGTTTGTTTCCATACCAAATTCTTTTAATTTTAATATTGCATTCCTGTACAGAGGCAGGAATGTAACCCATATTCTACTGATGGATTCTCAGGGTGGTTATCAGCATTGCTGTGTGTACCTTTGCAATCTTATAATGCTCTTGCTTTTAATAACAATCCTTTGCTATTTTTTTCCATTCTAGATTGAGTGTCACTCTTTGTCCCTCTCCCTCTTTGCTTCTTTACTCACTTTAGCTACATAGAGGCTTTTCCCGTGTGTTTGTTTTTCACAGTTGCTTTTTCCTACCCTTGCATTTATTCATTAGTTAATCAACCAATAAATTGTTACATGAGACCATGCCAGTGTCTATGGATCCAAAAATGAAAAAAACATGACGCTTTTGTCCAGGGAAAGTTCATGGTCTTACAGAGCCCAAGCACTCATAACCATCATCCTGTTCTTTATGTGTTGCCCTTAGTTTCTTCTTTCAGCATCCAGTCTGAAAATGAAGTCAGGCTTTAAGTACTTCAATCAATGAATTCCAGAATGCTAGACTACCATTCTAGTAATAACTTACTCTATGGAAATTTCTCAATGCCAGTTTTCTGTGTATGTTATTTTATAGGTATATATAGAAAAATAATGAAATCTTCCTCCAGGAAAGGGAAAGGAAAAGTAAGATAAGATTCTTATTATTTTTAAGTAGCATTTAATCACAAAAGCCTAACTTTCTATTTCACTACCATTTTTATTTAAGTAGCACAAGTATGATAGAAGATTAGTTTGGTCTATTGAAGATTCATCATTTTTTTTTTCACAAATCCAGAAAGAAAATGAGACTGTTAATCAAGTGAGGGACAATATTACAGAGATATAATATTTTAATTATTATTTGTTATAATTTATGTTTTGAAAAAGCTAGATTTTTTCTAACATTAAAATATAGCCACGTTTTAATTTTACCAATTAAAAAAGATTAGTTCCTTTTTCATTACTAGTGGTATTTCTATTGTTTTACAAAATATTCTAAAGTTTAATTCTAAGATGGTATTATCCATATGTAGCATTATTGGGAAATTAGAGTTGTTCTTGAGTTTAGATTTTCTTCATACCAGCATTTCAACATACCAATGTGTTGTTAAACCGGCAGGATCACATTTCCTACCCTTTCTTCTCCTTAGAGGCACATTAATTAAGCACCTGATGTTACTTTCCAGTAACAATACCTGTTTCTTTACAGATTGCTAGATTAATTGAATGTGAGAGAATATTAGTGGCATTGGACCTTAGCAACTACCTAAATGATTCCAGTTATGCCCTTCAAGCTGTGACTCAGTGTTATGGCCTCCTTGCTCCTATAATCTACCACAATGTTGTTTTGGTACCTGTTGTACAGGTAAGCATATTCACCCCACCCCCTTAAAAATAAGGATATTTTTTACAAAGGCAATTCAACAATGCATTTTGGAAAATGAAAAGCAATGTATCTCTCATAACGTACAAATAGGTCGAAGACAAGTGTTATGAAATTTCATGAGTTAACTGAAAAACATTTTAATAATTTAAATTATATCTGGGCAAACAGACATAACTAAAACATAAAGGCTCAAATGTGTTTCTCTGAAAACATTCAGCCCCATTGCTGTCCATGTTTAAATACTGGCAATCTGTTTTTCTAGATTTTTAAGTCATTTCAATTTGTATGCTTTTGTAATGTTAGAAGCAGCAATACTTATTCAAAAACATATTTTTAAAGCCATCATCTGGGGAAAAATTGGCGAATGACCCAAGAAAAATTACTTGGGTGTCTTGGTGATGGAGAAACTGGAATTTATGGAAAAAGAATAAGGGAGAGCTGGGTGAAGGGGTTATATTAGTTGTTTATTCTTCCTAACAAATCACCATAGTGAATCTATCTCATAGTTTCTGTGGGACAGGAGGCTGGAAATGGGTTGGTTGGGTCTTCTGCTCAGGGTCTCTTCAGGCTGAAATCAAGGTGTTGGCCAGAGCTGTGATCTCACCTGGGGCTCTGGAGCCTTTTCCAAGCTCACTGGTTGTTGAGAGAATTTATTTCCTTGTGCTTGTGTGATAGGAGGTCCTTAGCTCCTGAAAGCTCACTGCCAGTTCCCTGCCACATGGTCTTCTCCATAACGTGTAGTCTGCTTCCTCAAGGCCATCAGGAGAGTTCCTATAATATTCATGAAGTCTTATATAACATAATGTAGTCATGAGAGAGATCTTATCACATTCACAGGTCCTACCCACATGTAAGGAGAAAGGATTATAACAGAGCTTGTACACCAGGGAGTCCACATCTTGTGGACTGTTTTAGAATTCTGCCTACCACAGGGAAGTAATGAGAGAGGTAAGGTTTTACTGCAGATACTTATAGAAAGTTTTCATCATCATCATTGTTGTCATCATTATCATCATCATCATCAACTCAGATTTTGAGAACCAAGAAGATGTGAGTGATCTCATGAGAAACATAAAAATTTTTAATTCACCATGGAGAAAACTAACCAGAGGGCTTAAGTAATTTAACAAATATTTGCCTTGGAATGACTAAACTGGAACATAGACATGCTCCTTCTCCCGTATTCCCTTAAGCTCAGCTGCTTGGGAGATCTGCTTCTAAAATCCAAAATCTCAACTCATAGTTGGCAGCCTTCCATGTCATTTGTAGATTGAATGTAAAGCAGTATTCTCAAGTGTGGAATATGCTTTCTTCCGAACCCAAAGGCATTGTCCTTTCTTCTTAGAGGTGAGAGATGCCAGATGTCAGACCTACTCTGGAGTAGGGAGTTTGTTTCAGCACACCCGAGATATTTCATTAATGTGGCAGTTTCCTGAATCTTCATCAGGTTTATTCCTACCCTCTGGAAAGCATGTATCTTATCAGGGTCTTTAATGTATTTGCCTTTTCTTGCTTTTTATGTCCAATTAACCTTTTTTTAAGTGTTATTGATGTACTGGTCCCATGTTTTGTTTTGAGAAATGTCCAGAGTGTTCAGGTCCTTTCATAAAATACGTCAGAGGGTGGGAGAGTTACCATTGCCCTGGGGCAAGATGCTAAATATATACTTTTGTCTTCCCAGTATGAATGGGAACTTTTTCTGGTACTTCTTCCTCACAGGATAGAAAAGAAAATATTATCCATGACAATGCATGGCTTTTACTGTCCTCTAGCAAGGATGCCACATTGGGGCCAGCAGCTGCAACTGGTGCTCAATTGGTTGAGTTCAAGATAATCCACTGTCATCCTGTAGCATCCCACTGGTTTAGAATGCCTTTAGCTATAGCTCAGAGAGTAGGTTATAGCTCTGAGGAAAAACCTTAAGAAAGGAATTTCTAGGGGCGCCTGGGTGGCTCAGCCGGTTGGGCATCCGACTTCGGCTCAGGTCATGATCTCACAGTTCGTGGGTTTAAGCCCTGCGTCAGGCTCTGTGCTGACAGCTCGGAGCTTGGAGCCTGCTTCGGATTCTGTGGCTCCCTCTCTGTCTGCCCCTCCCCTGCTTGTGCTGTGTCTCTTTCTCTCTCTCTCAAAAATAAATAAACGTTAAAAAAATAGTTTAAAAAAATAAATGTAAAAAAAAATTTTTTTTAAAGAAAGGAGTTTCTAATTAAATTGTATTGCTTGGAATAGAAAAGTGAGTGAAACAGAGAGGAGATTCTAGAAATAGGCCTCAATATGTATGAGAATATAATATATGGCCGAATTGGCATTCCAATTCAGTCGGAAGAGAATGGATATTTTTGGTCAATGGTAGTGAACCATTTATTCATCTGATATGGATGGATATTCATCTGAAAGAAAATAGAGTTTGACACCTATATTGGACCATATATAAAAAGTCCAGAGGTACTAAAGATTTAAATGTAAAATAAACACAAAACTCTTAGAAATAACAAGAAAGATAAGAAATATTGACTATATTTGTGGCAGCCTATGTGTGACAAAAGGGATCATGACAAAGATAGTAGAAAATTTATAGATTTGGAAAAAGTGCCCAACCCTGACAAGGATAAGTATATATAACAAAAAGTCTTACAAATTGACAATCACTTAGTAAAAGAATGGCCACAGGGCATGAATAGGCAGTTTACAGGAGAGCAAATCCAAGTGGCCAAGAAACATGAAAAGATGCTCAAACTCTGAATATCCCAAGAAATGTACATTAAATGACTAATGTAATACTGTTGACAGAATTGCAAAGATCTGTAACTCCTCTTCCTGGTCAGGGTGTGGGGCAAAGGCACTCTCATTCATTGATGGGGGACATGTGAATTGTTGTAGGCTTTGGAGTTTGGTAAAACAATCTTAATTGTCATTAAACTAAATCTAATTTTAATTAAAATTAAAAATAAATATACTTGACACAGCAACCCCTCTATTAGTAATTTATCCCATAGAATAAAATCCCCAGTTAGTAAGATGCTGCTCCTGGTTCTGGTCCTTGGTTCCCAGATCCATGTGTTCCACCTACTGGGGACATAGTGCCATGTAACTGTCATTGATTTAGAGTGTATACTTTGCCCTAGAAGATGGTGCTTCATCCTCACTAGGTACCATCAAAGCTGGTATCTCAGTTGCCACTCATATTGGCAACTGAGCATTTACAAGGGTGTTTATTATGGCCATTTGGGTGATAGCAAAAAAGCTGGAGACAGGGGCACATGGGTGGCTCAGTCAGTTAAGCGTCCGACTTTGGCTTGGGTCATGATCTCACAGTTCGTAGGTTCGAACTCCACATCAGACTCTGTGCTGAGAGCTCAGAGCCTGGAGCCTGCTTTGGATTCTGTCTCTCTTTCTCTCTCTGCCCCTCCTCCACTCACACTGTCTCTCTCTGTCTCTCAAAAATAAATTAACATTGAAAAAATTTAAAAAAAGAGCTAAAGACAAAGAGGCAGTGTAGTAGTAGGAGGATGGCCAGTATACCAGATTGTAAAACATCAGCTGTGAAAGTGTGCAACATGGAGATTCTGGAAATGGCTGAATAAATGATGGTTGTTCCACACTAAATCATATTGTGCAGCCATTGGCAATAATGAATTTGAGCTATACCTTAGACTTGGAGGAATTTTTCATAAGACATGGATGAAGGAGAAAGGCACAGTTCAAACAAGTGTTTATACATCCCATTTTGTAACATAACATTAACCCTCCCTCTATGTATGTTTGTGTATTTATATGTATGTATATGATTATAAGATCCTGGAGAAAACTACAAAATTACGGGGTTGCTAACATGATTTGGAGATATGGTATAGTAGGGTGGAGGCAGGTGATGATGGGGAGGAATTAAAGAAGCATTAAAAAATACTCATAGGTGTATAGTAACAATACTAATAATATTGTTAGAATGGTGGCTTGAAGCAATTAGTGTGCTCACAAAAGACCAATATCCATATGTTAATTTGTCCTTTGATAATCTGGATGACTAATAGATTGATGCAATCTCAGCTCTACTTTTCTGACAGTAATGTTGCTCAGAACAGGGCAACAGTAGTGAAAACTAAACTTAATTGTCTAGCTCTTGACCAAATTCAGGATCATATAATATGAAGTAAGGAGACTAGGAAGTAAATGCTGATATGGATAGATTTCTTGGGATATGAATGCTTGGTTTTAATTTTAAAAGAAACTATTATTTCAAGTACCTGGTATCACTTTATATTTAATATGGTACCTCCTTCTCTATATGTTTTTTTAAGGTCCTCCTAAGTGTGGGTGTGTTTTTAGTGTCTCGTATATGTAATATTCTGCCGATAATTTTTATGGCACTTGTCAAAATGTGCTTTGGTTTGTAATTGCTGAATACTTATTTTATCCTCTATACTAGTTTTCAAGTTACTTTAGATGAGAGACTCATCTGAAATTGAATATATTAATTTTATCTCAGAGTACATTCTTTTATACATGAGAAACAATTCATTGATAATTATTGAAAATAATAAGACTTGATGGCTTAAAACTTGCGTGATTTGAATAGGACATTTTGTAATGGGTGAGGCTATTTGTCAACAGAAACTCTTCTGCTTCTATTTTTTAGATCTTGATAAAGTGTATGGTGGTTTTGCAGGGACTACCAAACATTGTCCACTCAAAGAAACATTTTGCAAGTTTTGAAAGTGTACAGCACATGATAGCTTGCTGTGTCTTCTACATAACAAAGGTATTTATATTATTCTTTGCCTCATATCATAAAACTTAGGAATAGCAATGATTTAGAAAGCTACTTTTAATTAACTTTTAAAAATACTTTAAAAAATAGTACCTACAAAGCATTTTAGCTCAAAAGTTGCCTGATTGGGTCAGTTAGTAAAGCCCGGAGGGTGTCTCTTAGGCCAGGGGAAAGGGTGGAAAAGAGCTCAATTTTATGGGACCTCATTCACCTTGGAAGCAAGAAAGAGCCAAGAAATCAGAGGCCAAGAGGTAGGCTTATTTATCTTCATTGCTTGGCTCAGAGGCCCACATTGTGTGTTTCTTCAAAGGCTTCAGTTGTCTCAATCCAGTGAAATTCTTCAAAGAAGGGCCTTATCTGTGTCTGCATATTTTATATGGTTTTCACAGGATTTTTGTGATTTGGTCAGGGATCTGGAAGAATACTGCATTGGTGGGCTGATTTGATCCATCACTTTAGGTTTGCTTCAGTGAGGGTCTTGAAACAGAGAGACTTTTACCTTTACCTTAGCAAAGAAGTCATGATTTGTTTTTCTGACCTCAGGAGCAGAACGTCATATTCTTTCCGTCACCCACTGGTTTACCACTGCTGGAGACGCTTCTGTAATCTTGTTTGTGTAGATACTGAGGGAGGATAGTCATTAGCAGGAAGAGAAAAATAATAACTCACTTAAGAGGACTCAGAACTCAAAGGGGCAGGACAAACACCAGATTAATTGTGGTTTTTACTCTCACTATATTGGAAAAGATCAGAGGTAACTTGGAAAAAAAAAAAAGAAAGAAAATCTTCAAGGTGGTGAAAAGCAATTAAATGGTCAAAACAAAACAACAACAACAAAAGATCTTTTGAAACAGAACAAAAAATATTTGATTAAAAAAATTGAACAGATGAAGATTGTGGTTACTGGTATTTCTTGAGTCAAATCCGGAAGCTCAAGAAATACCACCCGCATAGAATGGAATTATGCAGAGATAAACTCAGAAGGCAGACCCAGAAGTCCTAACATGAAATAAAAGGAGTTCCGGAGGTAGAAAATTAAAAAATAGAGAATAGGCTCCCTAAGTCCCAGGCAGGATTAATGTAGGAGCATATGTGTTGACACTTGGTGGGGAGATTCTTGAAGTCCAGATATAAAGAACAATCGTAGTTTTGAGACCCAAAGAACAGGTTATTTGCAATGGAAAGACAATCCGTTAGCTTCAAACTTTTTTATCATCAGCAGCAGAAGCTAAAATACCGGAGCAACATTTGTAGAATCCTGAGGGGAGAAGACCAAGGTCCAAAACTAATAGCCAGGAAAGATAGCATTCATTTGTATGGGCAAAATAAACATTTTCGGAAGTGCAGGCATTTAAAAAGTATTCTGCCCATGTACTTATCTGGGGAAAACACTTGAGGAGATACTGTATCAAATGACAAGTGGTTCAGAAGAGAAATCCCAAGACAGGGAAAGACAAAAAGGGGAGGAAAAATGGGAGCAATGAACCTTGCAATATATGTATTATTAAAATTAAATAGGTAATAATGATATGATGTGGATTTTGTAATATAAATGCTAAGTAGGGATTCTTGAAATAGAAATGTTATCTTTGAAAGAAAAAACTTATTAGTAACCTAGAACTTAAAGTTTTATTTTGTTTGGGGTCAAGGAGAGGAGAGCAGGTAGAGATTCTTGGTGCATATTGTGTGTTTAAAAAAAATACATATAGGGGCGCCTGGGTGGCTTGGTCGGCTAAGCGTCCGACTTCAGCTCAGGTCATGATCTCATGGTCCGTGAGTTCGAGCCCCGCGTCGGGCTCTGTGCTGACAGCTCAGAGCCTGGAGGCTGTTTCAGATTCTGTGTCTCCCTCTCTCTCTGACCCTCCCCTGTTCATGCTCTGTCTCTCTCTGTCTCAAAAATAAATAAACGTTAAAAATTAAAAAAAAATTTCATATAGTATAAAAAATACATATACTATAAAATTATTAGTTTCTCTTAATAGACTATATATATTTAAAAATGACTCAGGAGGGGCGCCTGGGTGGCTCAGTGGGTTAAGTGTCTGACTCTTGATTTCAGTTCAGATCATGATCTTATGGTCATGAGATTGAGCCCTGCATGGGGCTCCATGCTCGGCATGGAGCCTGCTTAAGATTCTCTCTCTCCCTCTGCCCTTCCCTCTTGCTCCCTTCCTCTTTCTCTCTCATAAATAAATAAATAGATAAAATAAAAAATAAATAAATAGATGTCTCAGGAAAATGTAGCTAGGTGCAAAACTATAAAGCACAGTAAGACTTGTAAATTGACAGGAAGGAAAAATGAACAGAGGAATAACAGGCAGGAAAAATGGCTAATTCAGAAAAACTAAGAAAGAAAAAGAGGTAGTATTTAAGATAGAAGGAATACAATCAAGTGTATTAATTACTTCACTAAGTGTTAATGAACTCAGATGACAGAGATGGCCAGATGAGCTAAAAAGTCAGATTCAAGTGGGGTGCCTGGGTACTCAGTCAGGTAAGCATCTGACTTCAGCTCGGGTCATGATCTCATGGCTCGTGTGATCTCATGGCTCGTGAGTTCGAGCCCCGTCTCAGAGTCTGTGCTGACAGCTCAGAGCCTGGAACCTGTTTTGGATTCTGTGTCTCCCTCTCTCTCTGCCCTCCCTCTCTCTCTACCCCATTCTCGCTCTGGCTGTCTCTCCCTCAAGAATAAATAAACATTAAAAAAAATTTTTAAGTCAGATTCAAGTGTTTATAATTGTAAGAAACACTCATAAAACGTATCCTTAAAAATCAGGTATAGGAGATGCTGACTCTTAATAGTGTGATTCATTATTTGTAGAGATTCTCTAATGCAATAGATAACGATATGAAAAATTTTATGATATTAAAAAACTGGGGCACCTGCGTGGGTCAGTCGGTTAAGTGTCGGACTTCAGCTCAGGTCATGATCTCCTTGTTTGTGAGTTCTAGTCCCACATCAGGCTCTGTGCTGACAGCTCACAACCTGGAGCCAGTTTCAGATTCTGTGTCTCCCTCTCTGTCTCTGCCTCTCCCCCTGCTCAAGCTCTCTCACTCTCTCTCTCTCAAAAATAAATAAACATTAAAAAAATTTTTAAAACAAGTATAAATTAATCTGTAATTGTTACAGGTTTCCAAAACTCATGAGAATCTAGTAAACATTATTACAATCGAAAAAAGAATTTATAAAATGATTGTGAGATGCTTTCAAACTGATATTTTTATACTGTCAGTAACTGGTTAGAAATGGAGAGAAGAAAATACACCACTTTATAATATACAATATTTTAAGACAAATACCATATGATTTCACTCATGTGGAATTTGAGAAACAAAACAGATGAATATAGCAGGGAGAAAAAGGCAAACCAAGAAACACACTCTTAACGATAGAGAACAAACTGAGGGTTGATGGAGGGGAGGTGAGCCAGGGTGGGTTAAATAGGTGATGGGGATTAAGGGGCACTTGTTGTGATGAACACCAGGTGTTGTATGTAAGTGAGGAATCACTAAGTTGTACACCTGAAACTAATATTACACTGTATGTTAACTGGAATTTAAATAAAAACTTGGAGGAAAAAAATACAATATTTTAAACCTAACAGAGTGCTAAAAGACCCAAATAAAAGAACTGTGAAATCTACTGAAGGGCACAAAATAAGATCTGAACATATGGCGGGCCACTGCAGGTTCCTGAATATGAAGACTTAATGTCATAGAAATATAAATCCTTCCTAAAATAATATTTAAATATAACACAGATCTAATCAGAATCCCAATGGGGTTTCTCTGAAACTGATTAGAATAACTTAAAGTTCTCAATACATACTAAGACTTATTATAAGGCCACTTCAATAAAAAATGGTGTTAACAAAGTAATAGGCAAATAGTTCAGAAGAATAGAAGAGTCCAGGAATAGACAGTCCCAGGTCTACAGAAGAACTTAATATATGACAAAGGTGGCATTTGGATTTATTGGGAAAATGATAATTTATTAAAATATTTTATTTAATAAAAGGTGTTGGTATAACTGACTATTCATCTGTAAATAAACAAAGCCAGAGCTCTACCTCCTACTACAAACAAAATAAAGTCCAGATGGATATTTGTATGGCCTTGAAGTCAGAGGAGACCTTTCTCAAAAGGGCATATAATTTAACAGGTACACAGGAAAAGATAGATAAACAGATTACATGATAATTAAAAGAATTTTTTTTTATGGCAAGACACTATTAACAAGGCTTAAAGGCAAATATTAAAAAAACATTTGACAGATACAGGATTATTAACATTGCCTCATAGAGTAATCAATGGGAAAATATGAAATAATTTTAAAGTTTGGGAAAAGAAGAATCAGATTTATTTTTAATTATGAAGAATGTGTTTCAGTCACCTTGAAAAGTGGAGTAGTGAACAGGTACCAGATGATGAATGGCCCTCTAATGAGGTCAGAGAAGAGCCATTCAAGGGTTTTAAACCTGGAAATGACATAATGAAATTTGCATTTTAGAAAAGAGAAACTATTCTGGTGGCACAACAGCTAGTAGAGTGGGATAAGACCTGAAGCAGGGAGGGAGTTAGAGGGTGAGAGATGACAAACTGAACTATGGCAGTCTCCCCTTATCTGCAGTTTTGCTTTCCGCGGTTTCACGTACCCACGGTCAACTGCATCGGGAAGCAGATGGGCCTCCATCCGATGCGTTGTCAGAAGGTCAGCGGTAGCCTAACGCTGTGTTGTGGTGCCTGCGTCATCCACCTCACTTCATCTCATCACATAGGCATTTTATCATGTCCCGTCATCACAAGGGGAAGGGTGAGCACAGTACAAGATATTTTGAGAGAGACTCTGCTCACATGGCTTTTATTACAGTATACTGTTATAAACGTTCTATTTTATTATTATAGTTGTTATTACTCTGCCTAACTTATAAATTAAACTTTATCATAGGCACATATGTATTAAAAAAAAAAACATGTATATCAGGATTGGTGCTATCTGAGGTTTCAGGCATCCACTAGGTTCTTGGAACATATCCCCCATGCTTAAGAGGGGAGGCTACTATAGTGTGAAAAAGTGGGAGATAGAATTGAAAGAATTTAAGAGTTATTTATGAGATAGAGTTGACAACCTGTAAAACTACTGAGTATGTGAGGATACAAGGGAAAGAGGGGAGAGTCAATAGTAATCCAGCTATCTGGACTCAGCAGTTGAGTGAATACTATTTGTTGGACTCTGGAGAGGGAGTAATTTTGTATGGGAAAGAGAGAAAAGATACTGAGTATTCAATATATTGACCTTTGGGACTAATAGGATATCCAAAGAGGTGTATATTATATAATTGGAACTACCATCTTGGAGTTCAAGAGAGGCCAAATATGTATAAGGACAAAGCCATCATTAATATATGGACTCAAATGAACAATACAAATAAATGATATCGTCTGGGGACAGTGTGTAGAGTGAGAAGGGAAGAGAATTATTTAAGAGTGCACTAAATCCAAGGGGCCTGTCCTGCTTCCATTAGTCAAGAGGAAGAAGAGGAGAGTTGATTGGTCCACAGCTGTTTTGTCATTCCCAACCTCAACCTTGAGAATCTCTCTGGTGCTATCAGCGCTGCCATTATCATGTGGTGTAACCAGTGAGAAAGCAGGAGTCCCACATAATCCAAAGTGCCCCTTTCCATTTCTAATGTTACAATTATACACACATTAATTAGTGTTATGCTGGACTAAAAGTATATCTTCCAAGGTTACTTTTCTTTGGAATATCTTCTCTGCTTGGCGTCCCCCACTGCCTGCCCCCCAGATTTGTCCATCAGTAAGTATTTCCAGGAGAGGAATGTCTTTTTCAAATAAAAGAAGGCCAGGTTATACTCTCTTTCCAGGGTACTGGACAACTACTCACTTTGCATTTAAATAACTAATAGCAGCTACTGTAATGTTTCTTCCAGAACAAAGAAACTATTCCAACGCAGCTTGTAGGTTGCAAGTTGCCAATAGCAACTTCTCCTGCTAAAAACCAACCAACCAGGAGTGCCTGGGTAGCTCAGCTAGGCATCCAACGCTTGATTTTGGCTCAGGTCTTAATTTCACAGGCCTGAGACAGAGCCCTGAATTGGGCTCTATGTTGGGCTTGAAGCCTGCTTAAGATTCAATCTCTCTCTCTCTCTCTCTCTCTCTCTCTCTCTCTCTCTCTCTCTCTCTCAAAACAAAACAACCAACAAACCAATTCTGCTTATCCAGGCACTCCATATTTGACCATTAAAGGAGAGGAGCCAGGAGAGGGAAAGGATGCGGATATAGGAGCAAGATCCCTGAGAAGGCAGGAGGCAGTGAGTCCTAGCACAGGTGGGAAGGGTTAGTTTGGATAGGAGATTGACCTCTCTCCTCTAACAGGAGAGTAGGATGGCTGGAGTTACAGGTGAGTGTGTAGGTAGGTTTCTGGACAGGAGATAAGCCAGTTTCCCTACATTTCCTCTGTGAAAAGGAAGCAAGGTCATTTGCTGAGAGTAAGGAAGTAAGGAGTAAGGGTGGGTTTCCGAGATTGAGAAGAATGGGAGGTTTTGCAGCAGCTTCTGTGGATGATTGCAGAGAGTACTGACCTAGAACAAAAGACCAGCATTTGGGGCCTAGTGCATGTTGAAGTCCTTGAATTCACATGTCTCCTCTCTCAGCCTTGTGTGATTTTTCTCCCATAGCACACAGCAGCTTGGGACTGGCCCTGCGATTCCTTACTTGCCATCCACAACTCCACTAGCTTTCCCCCACAACTTGAAGAATCACATTGAGATCCAAGTGATATTATTATAGAAATGACCCTGAATGTATTTTGGACATCTGTAAAAAGTAAAATGTATATTAATGTGACGATTTTGATATCAGAGCTGCTTCTGTCCCAAATTGATATGCTGAGAATTGTCCTTTCGGAAGCTTCCTCCAGCCTGACGGTAACCCCAGAACCCTGGCCTAGCCTCGAGTCCCAGATTTCAGGTGTTCATTTTTTTATAAACACATTTTTTGTATGGATTTTCTGTTATGACATGGAAAGTCCAATTAGTCTAATGGCTCTGTGTCCTTTCTCTGTTCTGCTTAAAACATTAGTAATCTGTTCAGATGACTCAATCTTTCTTCTTTAAACAGCAGTATTTTTTCTAAAAGTTGCCAGAATTCCAAATGAAGTGCCACTTTCTGAGACAAGTCATGTTAAATGTTCCATTATGTTTGCATTGTTTAAGACTTATTATGCTAAACATCTGGCATAGTCTTTTTTATTTCTGTTCACCATTTGGTGTGTTAAGTAGAATTGGTTCTCTATTTCCCTTTTGATTGGAAAAATTCGTTATCATTTATCATTTTGTACTGTCATATGAAGATAAGGGGAAAAGACGACACAGTCCTTTCTAGTTCTAAGCCTCCACCTACATCAGAGAGCAAAGTTGAATGGAGAGCAAACATCAGCTCATTTCTGCTTTCTAATACAACATACTCCCTCGATATCAATTTTATAATGACACTGGACTGTTTTGCCTGGCATTTAAAGCCCTGATTGACCTAACCCCATCAACCTTTTCAAGATTTATTTCACCGTTTTCCTTCCCACACTCAGTTCCAAGGTCAGCATTAATTTAACGCTATTGCCGGGTCCCACGAAGTATTTCTATTTCTTAGCACCTTGGATCAGGTAGGTATTATCAGATTTATGCAACCACCCGTGTATATATCCTTTCACTGTATGGGAAGTAACAGTTATTACTTATCTTAAATAAATACTAAGTTACTCAGCTTCACAGAATACACTTACATCTAACAAATTCCTACAAGCTTATTTATACTCTTAGAGAATGGCCTTATGGGGTTCACCATGAAGGTGTCCCCTATGCAAATCAGACTGCTGGCCAGGGAAACCTTTCTAGAGTTGATGCTAGTGCCCAGGTGTTCATGACCAGGTGAAGCTTTATAAATAAAGTGGGCAAGTTGTTCTGAGAAATGCCTCAGGAGTAGGGAGGCATGAAGGCCTGAAACCATAGTGAGTGTCAGAATTTATATTTGGCTCAATATTTTGTGAGCTTAAAGTACAAGGAGATGAGTGCTTTACACTAGGTAAGGGCCAGGCTAGAGAAGGCCAAAGAATAGTAATTAGTAACAAATTGTGGATGAGCGCAGCTCCCCTTTTTATGATTGCAGCGTCTGTTGCAGCTCTGGTTCATGGAGAATCTGCCCAACACAGCTTGTCTCTAGTCTAGTCCACCACTAGAATGTCTTATGAATCATTTACCGATCTTAAATCACCCCCTAACCCAGGTATTTTGATGTCAGTAATTATGCCATTTCACATAGAAAGCAACTCAAGACATGAGGTGGTGGTTATATGGACTTTTTAGAATGATTTTGGTTTTTTTGTTTTTTTGTTTTTAATTTTTTTTTTCAACGTTTATTTATTTTTGGGACAGAGAGAGACAGAGCATGAACAGGGGAGGGGCAGAGAGAGAGGGAGACACAGAATCGGAAACAGGCTCCAGGCTCTGAGCCATCGGCCCAGAGCCCGACGCGGGGCTCGAACTCACGGACCGCGAGATCATGACCTGGCTGAAGTCGGACGCTTAACTGACTGCACCACCCAGGCGCCCCAGAGAATGATTTTGTTTTAACATGGGTGTGTTAAGTGGAAATATTTTCTTAACAGTTAACTTCCTATTCCGAAACATATATGGCTATATGTCCCAGAAATATGGGAAATTCATTATTGAGGAGATAATCTTGTTAATTTGTCCTTTATTTAAAGCAGTGGAATCGTGCAGCTTTAATTGTGGGGAAATATAATCTGGAGGTAAATTACCAGTTTCCTTAACAAAATCAGGGGAATTCTTAGACCCAAACATTAATGGGACTTTTGAGTTTATGAAAGATGGTGGATGACACTTGAAAATAGACAAGGGGTAATTAATAATATTTAATTATAATTAATAAATATTTTCAATTAGATTCTGCGTTCATGGAAAGAATATGACCTGGCAGTTATGATTATAAATTATGGAAAAAAGATGTTAGACATCACATCAGGGTGCAAATCTCTGTTTGGTGTGACTGACCAAGAAGAAACACAAGAGGAGGTAATTGATTTTTGTTTCTTGTCTTAAAACATATACTGATTTGAGTCTTTTAAGTGTCATGTGATATTAGCAAATGTGTTAGAAAATTGACTAGTTTCAAATTTGTCATATTTATATAAACAAAAAGTGGTATATAGCAAAGAGTTTCCTTGTTTAGAAGCATCCATGCTGGAATACTGAAGAGCCTCTCTCACCAGTACTGACCATCAGGTGTTGATGGAGCTTCCTATGCCCAGCCGGACAGGGGACTAAAAGCCCTGTAAAGTCTCTCCCAAATTGATTTTATGATTCTGGGTGGGTCAGCGAATGTAGTAAATACCCGTCAGAGCTTTTTAGTTTGTTCACAGATTTTTCCTAACCTCATTGTGTCACCTAAATTGTCTTCTTTATGAAACTGCTAAGGTCTAAGACTACTTTTTAGTATCTGCCTCCCATTGTATTGCCTTTCCTTGAAACCATACGGTTATGTGTTTTTATAGATCAAATTTTGAAATGTTTCTTCATTTCTGAGGAGCACTAGGAATTACTTGAAGCCTACTAATTCACTGACTGGGGTGGGGAGAGAGACTGTCAACCCTAGACTCTGTTTCTGTTGGACTGGCCCCATCTCTATCTCTATTATATGATGAATTATATGCCAAAGTAAGTGTGTGCTTGCCACAAAAAGCTTCAAAAACCACCACTGTTTTACTGGACGAATTTTTTTAAGCCGTAATACTTTTTTGAGGGGTGAAGGGTCATTTTATTTAGAGAGAGTTTTGATTAAGCTGGATGCATTTTGAGGGTTTTTTTCCACCAACTGTTGTTCACTGTCAGAGTCCATCAGCCGCCAGGCCCTTTATGTCACCCAGGCCTTGACTCATGAGCCCATTCCTTCACATCATTGCAGGGCAGGACCCCATGTGTCCTTCCATGGAGCCCCAAGCCCAGTGGAATGTTGTGATACTTCTTTCTAAGACTGTAGGGACCGAGAAGCTAACGCCTAATTTATAAGAGTCAGAAATTGTTATAGCCCCTCAAGGACGCTTTAAGCCTGTAGGGGCTTGGGAGGGTTGTTTGTTTGTTTGTTTGAGAACAGGAGACATTAACACTTCAGTTCTCAGGCTCAGACTGTTGAAAACATGGTGGGGAGACTGAGCACAGATCCACTAATACTTAATCCACTAATTGCAGATCTTGTTATGTTTCAATGAAAGGCAAAGCAGCAAAGGCAATTAGCTTAGTTGTAAAGAAGCTCCTCTGGGAAAAAAAGAAAGGAAAGAAGAAAAGGGAAAAAGGAATACATTTCTGAGGGCAAGATGAGAGTTTTCTTTTGAGGATTTTTTAGAGCTCTACCCTCAGCTGCTTTCAGAAAAGTGTGTATAGGTTGAAGGGATGGTGCTAGTTGGGGTTTTGGGATGTAGAAGTTACTGGAAAGAAGGGAGAGGGGAAGAGAAGAAATATTTTGTTTAATCTCCATAAAATACTGAGTATTGTGTTTGTCATTTAGTTGGGATGAAATGACTGTTATTATTAATTATTCATTTTTTTCACCTAGCCATGTAGATTGTAGTTTTTATCCACCGGGTGTGAAAGTATGAAATCGTAATTTAAAGATTATTACTTCAAAGTGACAATTGTTGAAACATGTTGAAGTACGTTCTGACACTTAACCAATGTTTTTAGGGTTCTTCTAAGAAGTCTTACAAGCCTAAGAAGCCACAGCAGATATTATTACCTGAAAAAATAAATGAACAGCTGGCCTTGTTGGAGACCCACCTACTCAAACTGACGAAGCAATGTAGTCATTTTTTTTCTTTCTGTATACTTCTACTTGGCATTATGTTTTTTTTTTTTTAAATAAGAAACTATTTTGTTAAAAGGATTAAGATGAGATTAGCATTTGGTAAATAAATCCTTTAAGGTGCTTTTACATTATTTCATTAATCCTAAAAATACTGTGTTAATAATGGATTGCTAACTGCTTTTTTTTCTGATGTGGTTCATGAAGATTAAGTGATTTATTTAGGATTACATAGCTGGCTTATTTTTGATTCTAAAGCAGGGTTTCTCAGCCTCGACATTCTTGTCGATTTGGGTCAGCTAATTCTTTGCTGTGGAGTACCCTAGGATGATGAGCGGCATCCCTGTCCTCTACCTAGATGCTTGGCATGCCATCTTCCCTGCTTTGACAATCAACTGGGAGGCAAATGTTGCCAAGTGTATTGGTGAGGGGAGCGCAAAATTGAGAATCACTACTCTTTCAAAGGCAGAAATGTAACAGAAATAAAAGGATAGCATGAAGTGTGTTAATGAGTGAGTGATTTGAACCACAGTCTGCTCAAGTGAAAGAGTGGTTTAGTTTTAGGTCATTGTGCCAAATAGGAATTTCAAAATGGATCACTGTGCATACAGTGATTAGAATTTTGGAGTTTGCAGTTTGGAAATCTGCTTAAGAAATTGATTTAGTTTCTAGTGATGCTAAATATTACCTTTTTAGCAGGTACTTCAAACCTTCTGGAAGAATAAGAGAGTATCTTTTCTCTCCACATTTTCCTCAAGTAGGAGGTTCTACTTTTGGCCCCTCAGCCTTTCTGGAACTGACTACTTGCAGAATTCTGTGTCCTGACCTCACCTCTCTTAGTGTGCCTCAGTTCTATCTGGGATCACAATTCCCTGACCTGGATCTCTCTCTCTCTCTCTCTCCAAAGTCTGTTTTGAGTTGAATTAATGAATTGAACCCAATGCTCTATTATTCACACAACCAGTAAACCTAGCTTTGGGAAAGCTGTAATTGTCTCATTATAAAAATATAATTCTTTAAAATGTGAAGTGTTTTAGAGATGTGAATTATTTTCATTTTGTCAGTAAAAACATTTTACTAAGAAGCACAATGTAATGTTACTAGCTAAACAACAGATTTAATAACAAAACAATCATAAAATAATAGTTTTGTACAGTACTTTCTGTGTGCCAGGAAGTATTTTAAGTATTTTATACATATTGAAACTCATATGGCCCTTATATAACAACCATATGAGGGAGCTACTCTTATGCTCATTTTAAAGGTAAAGAACCTGAGGCACAGAGAAGATGAGTAACTTAACAAGGTCTCATAACTAAAAATTGTTGGTGTTAGAATTTGAACCCAGGCAGCCTTGCTCCAGTGGCTGTGCTGTTCATTATTGTATATTTTACGGTCTTTTAAAAGTAATTTTGTAAAAATAAAGTTAACATAATTGGTATGTTTTCTGAGTCTGGGGTTTGCTGGTAATATGACAGCCATTGAATATGAGAGACTCAAGCCTTAGAAACTCTTCACCTCTTTGGTGGTGATCTCCTTGGCTTTTAGGGGGAAAAATGAAAGGAAAATAACTAAGATCACTGAAGTTTTTAATGCCCCCAAATATAATGATGTAGTTGATATTTGAAAGCACATAATTTAGAATGAATGCTTGAACATTCTTCCAAAGAATTTTCATTTTTGGTTATTCACGTTAAACAGAACCTACAACTTACTAATTTTTTAAACCTTAGATGTTACAACTGAACTCTCAGGAACAGAGGACCCTGTATTTCTTTACCCTATTGTTTTAAACTGGTCGGTCAAAGGTGCTGTGAAAGAAGGTAGGTGACCTAAACGTATATGTGCTGTTCACTCGATTTTCTATTGAAGATCATTTATTGTGTGGATTTTGTTGTTGTCTGAAAGATCTCACTTTTCTAGACAGAAGGTTTTGAGTTCTTACCTGTTTAGAATAACACAAAATAACTATTGGTTGTCAAGTAATATGATTTAAAATCTGGAAAGACAGAACTTTGATGGTGACTTATTTTGGTAGTGAGTGATATTATGAAGCTTATGAGTACCAGGTAATTGAAAAATGTGAGTGATTGTCAAGTCCAGCTATGAAGAAATAGCAACATTATTGCTTAGCTCAGAGTGACAGAGAAAAAAATTAGGATAACTAGTAATTTTGATAATTAGCACTTTTCCCCCCAACTTGTCTGACATTAGAGGCAACTTTTATGAACTAGTTTTCAACACTGAGATATTTGGAAAACAAATGAAATATAGACCGTAAAGGATTATTTGATCTTGGAAAGACAGGAGTTCTTGACACATTTACTGCTATACATTTCTTTGTTTTCACAGTTATGAAATTTAAGCAGAGACCTAGATTCCTAGAATTCTTTACACAAGTTATGCTAAAATGTATGAACGATGAAAAATTTCATCTTATGGTGGAGATAACAAATCCTGTTTATGACTTCTTAAAAAGGTATTTGTAGTATATATTTTATAATATTTAAAGCTTTAAAAGATAGGTAACATTGTCATTTTAAGATATATAAAGTGGATGGAAAAGATGGTGGAGTATGCACGTAGTGTGGGGTAAACAGCCACTTAGGAGACAGTAAGGATTTATGTCTGTGTGTGTAAATAGATAAATAACTAAACATTTTCTTCCAACAACTGGTCTTCCCTTTCACCATTATGCATTGATCTGTCTCTCATTTTAGTAAAAAGAAGCATCAATAACATGAGGTCTATTTAAAACATGGCAGCAAAAGGGAAACATTCTCAGGAAAACATGTAGAAAAACATTCTTCCTAAAACAGGCACTTCATTTATTAGAAAACAAAGCTTGGAATTTATGTGCTTCATATTTTCAAGTGATAAAGGAGGAAATTGCTTTCATTAAATTTCACAGGTTACGGTATTCAGAGAATTAGTCAGAAAGTTCTATTAAATTTAAAAAAAATCAGAGCTGAAATTAGAAGTTTGGAAGCCACAAATAACATTGTTAATACCAAAGAGAATCAGAAGACACTTGGTGTATGGTGAAATTTGGAGGGCTGATTGTGGGGGTCCAACCTAAGAATAGTAGATATTTTGAAAGAGGAAAACAGAGTAAGTGGCTTAGAATCATTGACCAGTGGGTGTAACAAAAGACTCAAGGTTGGAGATTGAGCAGTGTGACTAAGTTCATAATGATTTCAATTTTCAAGTCTGAGCAGATGTTTTAGGATGTTCTTCTCCAACTCAGGGAATATAGAGGAGGAACAGATGCAAAACTTTGATTTCTACCTGGATAGTAATACCTATTTTCTTTTTATGTTCATATGCTTAACATAGTTTTGCACAAAAGAGATTTTCTGCAACAGAAAAATGTGCAGCTGTGTTTTCTTCCAATTTTATGGTTTCATGATTTATATTTAATCTTTTAATCCATGTGGAATTTATTTTGGTGTGGGGATTTAGATTAAACTTCAGGTTCTCCACCCGCCCCCCCACCCCAGCTTATCAATTGTACCAGTAATATTTTAGAGAATAATTCAGGGCACCAGTGTGGCTCAGTCAGTTGAGTATCTGACCCTAGATTTCAGTCTGACCCTTGATTTCAGCTCAGGTCATGATCCCAGGATCGTGGGATTGAGCCCCATGTTGGGGGCTCTTCGCTGAGTGTGGAGCCTAATAAGATTCTCTCTCTTTCTCTGTCCCTTTCCCCCACTTATGTGTGCTCTCTCTCTCTCTCTCTCAAAAATAAAAAAAATAAAATAAAAAGGAAACTCTTTCAAAAAGAAAAAAGAATAATCTCTGTATTACTTATTTTTAATTCTACCTTTTCACATTCAAAGTGGGTGATTCTACCAATCATGCTTATAAATGACAATGGAAAGGTATTTCATAAATTTTCATGTTCTTTTTTTTTTAATGTTATCTATTTATTTTGAGAGAGAAAGAGCAAGTGAACATGAGTGGGGAGGGGCAGAGAGAGAGTGAGAGGGAGAATTCTAAGCAGGCTCTAAGCTGCCAGCACAGAGCCCAAAGTGGGCAGATCCCACGACCATAAGATCAAGTCATGACCTGAGCCAAAATCAAGAGTCCAACACTTAATCAACTGAGCCACTCAGGCCCCCATGAATTTTCATGTTCTGTATTAAAAAAAAGTCAATGTATATGGAAGTAACTGCTGAGAAGACAAGATTGATTTGACAGAAATATAATAATATTGAGAGAGTTGAAAAGACTAAACACCTTTTAAAGCACTCATTAATTTTTTAAAAAGTAATACTTTTTAATAAGTAATTTTTTTTAAAGTAATATTTAAAAAGTAATATTTAAGTTGCAGAATAAGGCTCAATAGGTAACCTAGAGTAAAATTTGTAAAGACCACATAGTTTTACAGTATAATAAAACTGAAAAATTTTAACGTTAATTTATTCTTAAGAAAGAGAGAGAGAGACAGAGTGTGAATGGGGGAGGGGCAAAGAGAGAGGGAGACACAGAATCTGAAGCAGGCTCCAGGCTCTGAGCTGGCAGCACAGAGCCTGATGTGGGACTCGAACTCACAAGCTGTAAGATCATGACCTGAGCCCAAGTTGGACGCTTAAACAGACTGAGCCACCCAGGTGCCCCTAAAACTGAAATTTTATAAAAAAATACTGGCATATGTAATTATTGGAGCAAAAAAAGAAATCTAACTGAAAGTATACTTTTGAAAGTTAATGATAATGAGAAACCCTAACTCAAAAGTACTCAAAATACAGAAGTTTTTAGCTTTAGAAGCCTCTATTACTAAAAATTAAAAATAAAATCAAATGAACTTTCATTGAACTCAAGCAATTAGAAAAATGAAATAAATCTAAGAAAGCAAAAAAAAGAAAATAAAAATAAAAGTTGAAATTAAATAATGGTTTCAAAATCATTTAATTGGTAACTACTAGAACTAGTTCTTTGGAGATAAGAATAAATTAGGCAAATTTCCAGCCACCGTAATAAGAGAAAGTGAAATACAAGTAATCCACAGAGGTAATAATCATACATTTGGAAGCAGTTAAACAACGATTAGATAATAGCATATACAATTTAATATGAATAAATTAGAAATTTCTAATTGAAAATGATGATAATCTGGAATTTTTTAAATAAGAATTGATTGAAATAGTAAAAAATTGAATAGTTCAGATTTTTTTAGGCTACTTCTTTCATATTTTAAAGGAACAGATAATTTTTACTTTACATAAAGCTATTTCAGCACATGGGTTTAAAGTTTCCTACTAAATTTATCACACCAGTCTCTGATAGCAGCTTTATAAAAAGAATTTTAAAAATAGTCAATTCTAAATCAGTAGTATATAGAAACAAAAATTCGTAAAGCACTAGCTTATAAATTCAGCATTGAAAATGTAGATCTTATTCTCAATATAAATATAGTAGGAAATCTGCAAATGTAATTATTATTGGTAGTCAAAGGAACCTTTGGCATACGCTAAAAAGTCATGTGGTGAAATTCAACAACCATTCCTGGCAAATTAGGTGTAGAATAATATTTTCTGTTCAAATTAGCTTTTTAACAAGGAAACTTATTCCTTATATCATTTAACATTGTTGTGAAAGTTCTTGCCAAAGCATTAAATAAGAAATAGAATTTAAGATTAGAATTCATGTGATTATCACAAAATAGGGTCTCCAAAATGTTTGTCAAATGAATTCTTCAGTGAAGTACTCTGAAAAGGAGATAAAGTGATTGCTATTTGCAAATAATTATTTTTTAAAACTTAAGCTAATTAACCAGTAACTATCAGAACTAATTAGAGAATTCCATAGGATAGCTAGATGCAAAGCCAATAGCTCTCCTATATCAACTAGACAGTATAATGGAAAAATGATCCCATTCCTATGAAGCACGGGATTAAATTTATCAGGATTTGTGAGGAGACTTAGGCTAATAAAAGAAGATCAAACATTTTCACTAAGGGATATTTTTAAAAATGACTTGAATAAATGGAGAGACATAGTACATTACTTGATGGACAGATGGACTACTTTAATTTCTATTATCTTCAAATTAATTTATTGGTTTAATGTAATTCTAATAAAATTCATTTTATGGAATGACCTAGAATAATGAAATATATTTGAAAAATAAAAAAGAGAGAGATTTGTATTATCAGATAAAGTATAACAGAGTTCTGTTTTTGAAATTATAGGCAGACAGGCATTGGGATTCAATGTTTTTAGTCAGAAACAGGTGTTGATACAAGTAATTAAAATAATGAATAAGCCATGAAATCAAAGATCAATAACACTACATAAAAATTTAAAAATCCCATTTTTCATAATATACCATAAACAAAATAAAAAGCTAGGAGGAAGCATTCTTTGAAGAGGTCAGGAAGTGGGAGGAGTTTAATTGATTCAGTGGGTGAGAATTCTGCAGAGCATGGAGGCGAATGTTGAGAAAATTAGAAGATGGCAAGTGTATATCCATGACCTTCTCTCCTTCCTGTATCTTTCTGCAGTAACAGAAACCAGGTCAAGCATTCTGGAGGGTAGGTGAGGCAGGGGATAGAGAAGAGACCAACCTGCTTGGAAAATAGTAGGCAACCAGTCTCCAGATGCAAGTTGCACAGGGTGGTTCCCCAAGTCCCCAGTGGTCACTGGTCCAAGCTTCCTAGTTGATGGAGACAAAACATTTGCCAAAATGAATGCCAACTAACTGGGGGACTCTTGAAACTGCTGCAGCTGGGCTGGAGTCCCAACCAACCATAGGATCCAGGATCATCATTAAAATTGAAATAAGTGGCCAACAGCCATTGGGACCAAAGTGAATTTGAAACCCCAACTCCTGTAACTAGTTATCCAGACTCACCCAGTCATTTCATTAGCCTTCCATTTCATTAGCCTTACATTTTATTCAATTTAAGTTTTTGGATCTCATTTATCATGTGATAGCAGGGTTTTGCTGGAATTAGCAAATACCTACCCAAAGAAATATAAATTTTAGAAAAAAATAGAAATTTCAGGGACAGTAGATGATAAGTATCAATAGAAGGAGGGATAATGAGAGACTTCACAGTGCTGGAAGGGCCTGGATTACCTTAGGGGCCCATAGCAGATTGAAAAAATGAGGTTAAGAACTTCTACAAGTCATTGGAGGAGGGGATAAGTTTTCATAGTCACATAAAATGCTTAGCACCTGTTGGTATTCAGAACATGATAACAGCTAAGAGCCTTGACATGATGGAACCAAAGAGACTGAAATCTGTTGGTAGCAAGATAGCTTGTCCAGGGAAACTCTTATGTAGTTATCTTTTCAGTTTTAAAGGGATGTGTTCATGTTGTTTTATTTTCAGTTCAATTCTGTTTCTTCTATGTCATACATCAGCTCTCATCACATGTTATGGTATGAATTACATTTTGCTCTTTCGAGAGGGCAGTTATTCATTGATGATAAAGAATATCACAGTCTAATTTATGCATGAGACACAAACAGTTTTGGACATTCTTCTCATACGATTTCAGTGACAACATTCATTAAAGATTTATTGCTTTGGGATAATTTTGTAAATTCTTACAGATCCTTTTAACTGACTTTTTATTTTTGTATTAGGAGGAATGAATCCCTACTTGGAATTAAAAGAACAAAATATAAAGACAATATTTTGTGTAAAAAGACAGGCAAACCTTTGAAGAAGTTCAAAGCTGCAGTAATGGAGATTGGAAGAGTAAGAGTTTTGAATTTTAAGTTAATGAAATTAAGAGATTCATGTATCTAGAAATGATTGGCTGCATTGTATTTATTATAATATGAAATAGGGGTGCGTGGGTAGCTCAATTGGTTAAGTGCCCGATTCTTATTTTGGCTTAGATTGCAATCTCATCCTCATGAGATCAAGCCCTGCATTGGGCTCCATGCTGGGTATAGAGCCTACTTAAGATTCTTTCTCTCTCCCTTTTCCTCTGTCCCTCCCCTGCTCTCTCTTTCTTAAGAGAGAAAAAAAAAAGAAACAGAAGGAAATACCAATAAACAATATTATTATTATATAATATAATACATTATAATTCTTAAGTTACCATGTGGATATTTTTTAAAAATTTTTTATGCTTATTTATTTTTGACAGAGAGAGAGAGAGACAGAGCATGAGAGGGGGAGGGGCAGAGAGAGAGGGAGACACAGAAGCTGAAGCAGGCTCCAGGCTCTGAGCTGGCAGCACAGAGCCCGACACGGGGCTCGAACTCACAGACTGCGAGATCATGACCTGAGCCAAAGTCGGATGCTCAACCGACTGAGCCACCCAGGCACCCCCCCATGTGGATATTTTAAAAAATTTTTAATGTTTCTTTATTTTTGAGAGAGAGACAGAATGTGAGCAGGAGAGGGGCAGAGAGGGGGAGACACAGAATCCAAAGCAGGCTCCAGGCTCTGAGCTGTCAGTACAGAGTCTGACATGGGGCTCGAACTCATAAGCCGTGAGATCATGACCTGAGCTGAAGTTGGACAATTAACCAACTGAGCCAGCTAGGCTCCTCTCCATGTGGATATTTTTATAGTCATATATTGTTTTGTTTCTTTTGATAGTAATTTTAATTGAAAGTTATAAAGATATCACTGTATTTCATTGTCAAGAGATAAACATTAGAGTATGAATAAATTATAATATTGTGTTCATAGTTTAGATTTAATTTGTAACATTTTTGTTATCTCCTTTATTAAGACTATAGAAATGATGCCAAGAAAAAGAAGTAAAAGAAATGAAACTCTAAGAGAATTTTTTTTCTAAAAATCCATCTATTGCTGAAATGATGGAACATGAAAGGTATTAATTGATTAATTAATTCCATAAACGTTTACTATGTGGTTGGCATTATTTTGGGCATTGGGGATACACTGGTAGACTAGATAGATAAGATCACGGCCCTTGGGGAACTTACATATTAATGATAGGAACACACTAAATAAGTGAACACACAAATAAACAAGACAATTTAACATTCTGATAAGTTTTATAAAATAAATGAACAGGATGATATGCCTAGAGTAACTGGCCTTGGGTGGAGGTAGTAGTTTAGGTAGGGTGGTCAAGAACCTGATTGGTAAATTACTTTTAATTATTAGTGGGCTTGATGTTCTTGTTCATAAAACTGAAACCATAAAACTTATCATGATGAAATGTTTATCATCTATTTTTATGAGTATTAACTTATGATTCTTATATATTCTTTATATATCATACCATCATTATATATATAAAATGTCCTTCTTTATTTAGTAATTTGGATCCTAAGAGCAACATATGCATAATAGAACCACTCTCACTTTGTTTTTGTTGGTATTTGCCTACTATCTGTTTGACTGTTCCTTTATTTTCTTTATTTAAATTATGACATTTTTGGGGCACCTGGGAGGTTAGGTCGGTTGAGTGTCCAACTTCGGCTCAGGTCATGATCTCACGGCTTGTGAGTTCGAGCCCCATGTCGGTCTCTGTGCTGACAGCTCAGAGCCTAGAGCCTTTTCGGATTCTGTGTCTTTCTCTCTCTCTCTGCCCCTCCCCCACTCACATTCTGTCTCTGTCTCTCAAAAATATATAAACATTAAACAAAAATTTAAATTATGACATTTTTAATGCTGTAAATGCTTACATTAAGAAAAAAAGTGCAAGGAAACAACATTATACCACAAGGAACTAAAAAGAAGAAACTTTACTGAAATTTAGTAGAGGAAAGAAATAACAAAGAAAAGTCATAAATAAATAAAATAGAGACCAGAATAACAATAACATAACATTGAAAGTAATGACCAGTTTTTCCAAACAATAAACAAAATTGGCAATGCTTTAACTGCATTAACTAAGAAAAAAAAAAGACTCAAAAACCAAAATGAGAAATGGAAGAGAAAACAATAGAACAAATAACTACAAAAAATGCATAGTGTGATAACAGATTACTATAAGCAATTGTATACTAACAAATCAGATAACTTGGAAAAAAAAAACCCAGATAATTCCTAAAAAAAAAAACAAGTTACCAAAACTCTGAATCATGAATCTTGAATCTAAGAAGTAAGAAATATTCTTAGCCCAACAACAAGAATGAAAATTGAATTAAGAATAAAAAGTATCCCGGAACAGAAAAGCCCAATACTACTTGGTTTCATTGCTAAGTTCTACCAAACATTAAAAAAAAAAATAAGTAATGACAATCTTTATCAAAATCTTACAAATAATGGAATAGGAGGAACACATTCAAAATCATTCCATGAGGCCAGTACTACCCTAATACCAAAGCAGGGTAAAAACAAAAAAGAACAAAAAAGTCTAGCTTGTCTGATACACGTATCACTACTCTGACTTTCTTTTGACATCCATTTTCATGATAAATGTTTCTCCGCCTTCACTTTTAATCTGCAGGTGTCTTTAGGTCTAAAGTGAGTGTCTTATAGGCAGCATATAGATGGGTCTTTAGTCCATTTACAATCAAAGTAATTATTGATAGGTATGTATTTAGTGCCATTTTATTACTTGTTTTGTTATTGTCTCTGGAGATTTTCTGTTTCCTTTTTCGTCTTTGTCACTTTTGGTCTTTCTTTCCCTCTCAGAGAGTCCCCTTTAATATTTCTTACAGGGCTGGTTTAGTGGTCATGAACTCCTTTAGTTTTTGTTTGTCTGGGAAACTCTTTATTTCTCCTTCTATTCTGAATGATAGCCTTGCTGGAGAGAGTATTCTTGGCTGCAGAGTTTTCCTGCTTGGCACTTTAAATATATCATGCCACTCCCTTCTGACTTGCCAACTTTCTGTTGAGAAATCTCCAGCTAGCCTTAGGGGTTTTCCCTTGTAAGTTAAGGACTTCTTTTATCCTGCTGCTTTTAAGATTTTTTGTTTATCACTATATTTTTGCAAATGTAATTGTAATATGTCTTGGTGTTGGACTGCTTTTGTTGATTTCAATGGGAGTTATCTGTGCCTCCTGGATCTGGATGTCTCTTCCTTCTTCAGATTAGGAAGTTTTCTGTTATTTCTTAGAATAATTTTCTGCCTGCCTTTCTCTTTCTCCTTCTTCTGAGACTCCTATAATATGAATGTTATTACATTTTATGGAGTCACTGAGTTCCCTAAATCTATTCTCATGTTGCATAGTTCTTCTTTCTCTCTTTGTTCATCTTCATTATTTTCCATTATTTTATATTGTAGGGCACTAATTCATTCCTCTGCTTTTCCAACCTGCTGTTCCTTGTGTCAAACTTGTTTCCAATCTCGTTTATTGTATTCTTCATCTCTCACTGATTCTGTTTTAACTCTTATCTCTGTGAAGAGTCTCACTGATGATTTCTTTTCTGAAGCCCCGTGAGTATCCTTAATGACTGTTGCTCGAAACTCTCCATCAGGCAGTGGTAATATCATAGCCAATGAGGTTTATCTAAGATGCAATTATTGCTAATTGAAAAGTTTCCCAATACCCCACTAACATGACCTGAAAGATGACATATTTTAGATGAGCATAGAAAATAATATAACAAAAAACATGTACAGTTTTTTATATGCAGTTTAAAATATAAAACTTTGAAACACAGTTGAAAGTCTCATGCGTCCTTTTTGGAATGCATTTTTGTCCCTTGTAAAAACCAGAAGTAATACTAACCAAAATTGTCATTTATCATGCTTATCACAAGTGACTTAATACTTCAATTGAATGTTTTTTAAAAATGTTTATTCATTTTTGAAAGACAGAGAGAGACAGAGTATAAGCAGGGGTGGGGCAAAGAGAGAGGGAGGACACAGTATCTGAAGCAGGCTCCAGGCTGTCAGCACAGAACTCACAAACTGCGAGATCATGACCTGAGCCAAAGTCAGACGCTTAACCAACTGAGCTACCCAGGAACCCCATTTTATACTTCAATTGAATACGTATATACTCCTAAATAATGTGTAGTACTTTTTTACAGTTTGCTTTGCCATTTTGCTCCTTTCCCTCAATACTACATTTTTGAGATTTTTAACGTTGATTATATATGTCTAGTTACTCATTTTACTACTGTAGAGTATTCCATTGCATGAATAAATAAAAATTCATTTATTTAGTATCCTGTAAATGGATATTTAAATTGTTTCCCAAGTTTTCCCTGATGTAAACAGTAGTGCAAAGGTCATTCTTGTACAAAGCTCTTGTATGCAAATGTTGAGAGTTTCTGGGGTAAATACATAGGAGTACAGTTCCCAAGATATGAGCATCTTTCACATTACTAGATCTTGCTAAGTTGCTCTTAAATTTTCATCAGTGGTGTGTCAGGTTTCCGGTATTCAATGTCTTTACCAACGGTTGGTGTTATTATCACATTTTCAAATTTTTGTGGATTGTTGAATTGTGAAAATTTATCTCATTGTTATTTTCATTTTAATTTCTTTGTTTACTAATGAGATTAGGAGTCTTTTCATGTTTTAATTAGATCCTGGGTTTTTTCTGTTCTCAAGGCTGCTTGTTTAGATCCTTTGTACATTTAAAAACTTGTTTTCTCATTTATTTTTAGAAATTGGGATACTAATGCTTTTCTCAGTTTTTGGCTTATCTATTTACATGTTAAAAGTTTTCTTTTTTCTTATTTTAAAGTGTTTATTTATTTATTGAAACAGAGAAAGAGAGACAGAGACAGAGACTATGAGTGTGAGCTGGGAAGGGGCAGAGAGAGCGAGTAAGAGAGAATTGCAGGCTTTGTGCACATCAGTGCAGAGCTTGATGTGGGGCTTGCTCTCACAAACTGTGAGATCATGACCTGAGTTGAAATCAAGAGTTGGATGCTTAACAGACTGACCCACCAGGCATCCTAAAAGTTTTCTTTTTTAAATCAAAAGTTATAATTGTTGATGGAGTCAAATGTGTCAACATTTCTCTTTATTGTTTTTGAACAAGATAGTAAAGGTATTTTCACTGTGAATTTAAATTTTAGATTTTCACATTTAGAAGTTTCATCTAACTGTAATTTATTTTTGTGTATCGTGAAAGGAAGAATCTCCTTCCCCATCTTTTGTAGTTTTGGTACAGGTACCCAAGTGTCTAGTCTCATTTGTTGAGTAGTTGTTATTAGCCATTTATTGAATAGTCTATTCTGCCATCACTGTCACTTTTGTCATTTAGCAAGTTTTCATATATGTAGTTTTGAGCTCTCTTTTCTATCCTTTAGTCTGTTTATCTATTCATGGGCCAATATCACAATATTGAAGAAGTCTTGGATATTCTTCCACAGAGTAGTTTGGAATAACTTGTCAAGTAATACAAAAAACTCATGATATTGATAGAGATAGGTTTGAATATATAGATGGGTTTGGGAATTTTTTTCTCCCAATATTGATTTTTTCTATTAGTATACAGACCACATACCTAGGTCTTATTTAATATATTTCAGTAAATTTTTATGATATTTTCCATAAAGATGCCATACATCTTTCATTAGATATGTCAGATAAATGCTTTTTGGTATTAATGTAAACAGTGTTTTAAAATTACATTTCTGAATGCTTTTATTCTTTTGTATAGGAATATAATTTGATTTGTAAACAACTGTCTTCAATACTACTTGATAATTTATTCATAGATGTAGGGTTTCTGTGTGGACAATCATGTTGTGAACAAATAAAGTTTTACTTATATATAGATGACAAATAAACACATAAAAAGATGATCAATATCATACAAACCACATTACTATAATCAGACACATTAGAGACCAATTTTTGAAAAGATAGAGTAATGATCAATATCATTAGCCATTAGAGAAACACAAATTAAAGCCACAGATATCATTAAAACCTATTTTAATGGCAAAAATAAAAAACAGTGATAACACTAAATACTGGCAATCATGGGGAAAACCTAGGTCATTAGTACACTGCTGGTGGGAATGTAAAAAGATTCAGCCACTCTGGAAAACACTATGGGATTTCTTATAAAACTAAACATATGTTTACCATACAACCTCAGGCCTCATCAAAATTTAAAACTTTTGCTTAGTAAAAGACTCTATGAAAAGGATGAAAGGACAAGCTATACACTTGGGATGAAGTATTTGCAAAGCTCGTCTCCAAGAAAGACCTTATATCTGGAATATATAAAGACCTCTCAAAATTCAAAAGAATAATAAAAATAAACAATCCAATTAGAAAATGATCAAAAGGCACTTAAAAATAAAATCTTAAAAAAAGAAAAGAAAATGAGCAAAAGACCTGAACCAACATTTCACTACGAGTACATACAGATGTGGAATGCTTACCTCATTTAATTTTGGTAGTATTTTGGCAGAAATTGACAACTTCATTCTAAATTTAGGAGAAAAAAAGGTCACGGATAACCAACAACTGGAAAATGCTTATTTTTTAGAGGATTTTTTAAAAAAGCATTTGTTTTTTAAAGCACATACAGTATTGGCTATAAGGCAAGTCTCAATAAATTTCAAACATTGTACTCATACAAACCACATTACTATAATCAGACACATTAGAGACCAATTTTTGAAAAGATAGAGTAAAAATGATTCTATGCATTTAAAAAACTTAAATAGGCATTTAGAAGTAATTCCTGGGGGAAAATGGAAATTACATTGTTAATTTAAAAATACAAAAAAAAAAACATGTTGGAAATTTGGTAGGGATTGCTTTGAATCAGAAAGCATGATCATTGAAGACTAACACATTTCCTTCTAATCACTATTTTAGCTGTATCTTCCATTTTTTAGTATATGGTAGTGTTTTTATTCTCATTTAGTTCTATATAGTTTAAAATTATCCTTATAATTTTTATCTTCTGTGAAAATAGAAAATGTCTTGCACATCTTTGCTTTGGTTAATTCCTAGGTATTTTTTTAAGTTACTAGAAATATCTTTTTAGAATTTCATTTTTAATTGTTTGTTGCTGATATGTAGAAATAGAATTTTTTTTTTAATATATTGACTTTGTCTTCCATGGGCTTAATAAATTTGCTGGTTAATTGTAATACTTTATCTGTAGTTTATTTTGGGTTTCATAAATATATAATCATACTGTCTATGATTGCCAACTGTTTTATTCCTTTATTTTCAATCCTTACACTCTCCCTGCCCCCACTGCCTTTTTCTTGCTTATTGTTCTCACTAAGCCTGCTATTTCAATGCTGAAAGAAATGGTATTAGTGGGCATCTTTGTCTGATTCTGTTTCAGAGTAAAAGCTTTCAGGCTTTCAACATTTTGTTATTAAGAATGGTATTTGTGGTAGGTTTATTTTTTGTGAATACCCTTTATCAAATTAGCATCATTATTTATTTTGAGTCTCAAATTGTTCCAAATTTGGCCAGCAGGAGCCCTTTCAGCCTGGCTCCTTAATCTTTTTGACGTGTCTCCATCATGCTTTTGAGCTTCCTCTGATTTACCACAAGATGTTCATCTTGTACTTTCCTGCCCCGGTCCTGGAACCAGGTGATTCCTTTTAGTGGCTCCTGATGTATCTGTGCTTCTAGGCCCTTTCAGCAGAAAGAACTGGGAAATATATATGTCCACCTAACTAGACCTATGTATCTGTCTAAAACTATAAATTCACACTGATAGGTCCAGTTTCAGTTCCACGCTACAGGATGTTTTCCAGTGTTTTCTCTTTTCCTAATTGTAACTCTTTTTTATAATGGTATGAATCCTGAATCCTATTTCCACTGGTGTCAGTGTATTAACTCATTTGCTAAAGCTCGAATACACAGCTGACAGTGTCTGGATTCTCTAACGTTTTCCTATTTTGGGTTTCCATTGCCTTCCTCTTATGGTTCCATGTCACTGAGTGTTTATTTATGCTGACTGTCCTTCCTGAGCTTCCTCTCTGGCTGCTGGGTCTGCTCATATCTGTGGCTCATAGAGACAGAGCTGGTTGTGGAGTGCCCTTAATGTTAGGAACTGCTCACGTGGTAAAAGAAGAAGCATGCTGTACCCTCCGGGCTGGCTCTGCCTCTCTTCCAAGCCATTGGAGTGTGTTCTTGCCTTGACAAGATACATAGAGGAAGACTCCCCTCTTCTCTTGCTGGACTCTCTCACCCTCAGTGCAGGGAAGATGCAGCCAGTCCTGTCAAACTCTCCTAGACATTTTGAGGAGACTTGATTTCCTCATACAGGAACAAGATTGATTTTTATTTTGGAAATTAGAGTTTTATTTTCAAGGTAGAGTTATTTAAAACATTCCCATTTGTTTGGAAACCAAATAATATCACTAAGACATCCAAACAACACAAGAAGCTCAAAAAAAAAACCAAACAAACCCACAAACCACCCTTAGATTAAAAGGAAATCATTAACAAAATACAAAATATTTAGCACTGAATGATAATGTAAATACTACCTGTTAAAAGATTGTTTCCTTCCTTCCTTTCTCCATGAAAATGTCTGTGCCTCTGGTGCAGCAACATATCTACCTACCTTCCTTCCTTCCATCCAGCTTCTTTTTTTTTTTCATGTGTGTGTGCATGTGTGTGTGTTGTGTCAGATTCAGGCACAACATCTATTAAACTGAACAAGACACTTTCACTTACCAACTGAGAATTTTTTCCCTTTCTTCAGTATAAGTCAGATAGAATCCACTGATCAATGGGGCAGCAATGTTGTCAACATTAAAAAAAAAAAGAGGGGCGCCTGGGTGGCTCAGTTGGTTAGACATCCGACTTGGGCTCAGGTCATGATATACAGCTTGCGAGTTCGAGCCCCGTGTTGGACTGTGTGCTGACAGCTTGGAGCCTGGAGCTTGCTTCAGATTCTGTGTCTCCCTCTTTCTCTGCTCCCACCCCACTTGCTCTCTCTCTCTCTCTCAAAAATGAATAAACATTAAAATATATTTAATTTAATTTTTTAATTTTTAAAAATTTACATCCAAATTAGTTAGCATATAGTGCAACAATGATTTCAGGAGTAGATTCCTTAGTCCCCCTTACCCATTTAGCCCATCCCCCCTCCCACAACCCCTCCAGTAACCCTGTTTGTTCTCCATATTTATGAATCTCTTCTGTTTTGTCCCCTCCCTGTTTTTATATTACTTTTGTTTCCCTTTGTTGAACCCTTATGTTCAGATAGAGAAGTACTTTGAAGTCATGCCATATAAACAATTATGCAACTATAAAAATAGTGGGACTACTTTGAGATTTTGATAGGAATAATTTTAGAAAATTGAATATATGTTATGCTTATGATATGAACTGTTAGCTACATTTTGAAATATTAGTTTTTTCCAGAGCATATTGAATATGGATTTATGAAGTCATTTTGTTTATAGTTGATTGACATTTTATTTCTGCTGTAGTCTAGTTGTGGAAAAAATTTTGCTCCATTTTTTTTTCCTTAAGGAACAATACACAGATTTTCTTGTTTAATATTGAAGTTAGGGGATGAATATGAACATTGTCTTATAATTTAATTGTCTAATCTCAGTAGCCTTTCAGTTATGGAAAAGAAAAGCCATTTGGTTTGAGCTTAGGACATCGGCATCAGAAAGAATGGAAGGCAATATGTAGTGTCTTCATCCTTCTTGTTTATCTTTGTGCCTTCTCTGATCCCCTATTTCACATTATTAGCTCTAAGGAAATGATGGCTAAGCCAAAAAATTTGCATAAGGGCAATCAAATGACTTCTTGATGCATTTTGTACAAATTGGAATCATTCTTTGTTATTTCGTATCTGGAAGTTTGTGTAATTTCAAAATATGTTTCTCCCTTGGCAGAAATAAGAGAACTGATGTTAGAAAACTTGCCTATCGATCCCTGGTGGAGAACTTGAATCCTATAATATTAAATTTTGTGAAAAGGAAGAGGTTCCATCAACTATTTCTTGAGGAGATGCCCTGGAGAGCTCAGATGAACCTGTATCTGGCAAGTGCACACTTCTCCCTGCTTTTAACGAAACTAGCGGAACGAACGAAGATGAAATTTGGCACTTCACACACAGTGGTCAGGTATAGAATGATTATCAGTGAATGAAACTCCTTTAATCTTATGAACATGAATTTTATTTGTATGTTCAGGACTCCAATGTAGATAATACTTTACAGAGGTTGACAGAGTGCTTGCTTCTCTCTTTACTGATCATTGGTATATTACTTAATTTCTTGTCTCAGGATCTTTCCTAAACAAGTCCTGGATATAAGCACTTGGGAAGTACTAATCTGCCTGTAGCTTGTATATATTTGTCAGTATAGCTTTCAGTAAAGGCGAAAGCATAATTTCAAGAGAAATTTAATATTAAGTGTATAACTGTAGCTATTAGTAGGTGTTATTAGGCGAATCTCTGTTTCATTTTGAAGTATATTTTAAGCCTCTATAAGCACAGATAGTATTTTCTCATAAATGTAAACTTCCTATTATTAACTCAAGATGCTGTTGAGTTCTTGAGTGTCTTTGGCTAACGTGTTAACAAAGATAAAAATAGAAGATACATACATAATATGTAATACTATGTCATAATTAAAAAGATGAGTAGAGTCTGTCATTCAAAAAGTACTACTAAGCACTTGTTAGATTCAAAGTACTGCGACAGATGCAATGGGCATGCAAAGATGAACAGGACACACAAGGTAGAGTAGGGTCGGGCAGCTCTCAAGTGTTAACGAATAATTATAAATAATGGTAGAAGGTGAAGTATGCACAAAGTCTTCTTTGTTCCTGGGAAAGAGGCTTTCCTCTGACCTGAAACTGACGGAAGGTTGCATGGAGCGGGGCCACTTGGCCTGGTTCATGATGGATAGGCAAGACAGGCAGAGAAAGAAGTATCCCAGGTAGTTGGAAGAACGTGAGTCAGAGCCCAGGTAGGAAACACAAGATGAGAACCCCAAATGGTCTGACCAGAATCTACAGCAAATTAAAGGGAGCAGTGTGAAACAATTTAAAAAATAGGTCAGTACCAGATCATAGAGGGTCTTAACTGTCTATTAAATTGGAACTTCAATTTATATACAGTGGGAGATTATTAAGGATTTTTACGCAGGGCTATGGTAAAAAATTTCTCTGGCAGCAACATACCAAATGGATTGGAAGAAGGAAAGACTGTGGCAGACTGTAAAAGGGTATTTTTTAAAGTTTATTTATTTATTTTGAGAGAGAGAGAGAGAGAGAGAGCGAGAGCATGTGAGCCAGTGGGGGAGGGGCAGAGAGAGAGGGTATGAGTACTTCATAGCACAGCAATTAGACAATGACCAAATTTGTATCAGGGTAACTTGGTGCTAAATTCAATTTTACTAAAACCATGAAAACATACTCCGTATTTATGAATCTATATATTTTTGTATGTATGTATGTGTGTATGGTGGAGGATTGTTTACTGTGTAGACCTTATTTTAAAAAAATAGTATTGATCATGGACACATTGCTTTATATAGTAAGCATCTTCATTGAGATTTGCTTAAATCAGGTTAATTTAACATAAATTATTATTTCAGAGCCCTTAGAGTAAGTATAGATCATCATTCCCATTTTCAAGGGCCCTTTCAGGGAAATAGATATTGATGTTAAAATCCCTAAGAGCAAAGTTACATTGTATAACTAAAATTTAATGGGAAATTTTTTGGCTTTGGTTAAGTGCCAGAATATGTTATGATCCAAAATTTGGGAGCATTAACTCACAAATATTTTAAAAATGAAAGTAGATTGTGTTTGATGGATTCAATTCAGTTATATATATATATATATATATATATATATATATGCATATATATGTATATATATATATATATATATGCATATATATGTATATATATATTTTTTACATATATACATATATATTTTTTTACATATATACATATATATATTTTTTTTCTTAATGATATTTTCCTCCTGCAGTTTCCGATCATGTGATCCTAATATGTTCTCACTATATAACTCTGGAACAGTATTACCAACAGTGAAATTGACTTTAGAAAACTATAAAGCAATACTTGATTTCCTTCATACAGCTAAAAAAAGAAAGGCCAACTTACCATCAGGTAAAATAAATAAATATGTTATATACTGTCAAATTGCCTCTAGGTTTTTATTCACTGATGCAACACACTCATGCACACACACACACACACACACACACACCCCACAGACACACAGGGGTGCACACATCGTTTTCCAATGACCTGGGGTTTTAACTGAGTTGTGATATTTTGTAGGAGGTTCTTATTTGCTCAATTTTAAAAATTTTTCTGTATTTTTATGGATTAATAATATGTATTTGGAAATATATATGTTATGTTCTGACCTAAACCAATTTGGCTGTTCACCAAATAGAATGTTCTTTTTAAATGTTGGTAGCCTCCGATTGTTAAGATAGGTGAGGTCTTGCTATCAGGTGTTATATTTTAGGGGAAGTAAATTTCAGGACAAATTCCACCAAACACACTGATGCAAGCAGGCATGAAACACTCACATGGCTATTTTATAGTACTGATTTTGTACTCAGGACAGTCCACTCTTGCCTTAGGATCTCCAACTCACACCTTCCATGACAGCTTACTCCAAGATGAGCGCAATACTATTCATCTGAATGGCAGGATCAACCAGTATTGTCATCTGCCCAGGTGACAGGAGACTCACCCTGGGAGGTGAAGAAATGCAGATGAACAGGGCTCTTGATCTGGGTGCTGCAAGTGATGACACTATTCCTAAACAATCACCTATCCTGAATACCTCTCACTTCATAAATATTTATTTCTGGTATCTTCATGCTAATACAGACCTTCTTGTGTAGATTTTTACTAATGGTATTTTAAGTATTATGTACTTATTGCTGATCAAGATACTTCATGTGCTGGGTAGCTGCCCCAGGAGTGTTGATTTATATTTGAGGTACTTGACATGCTTTCTGATTTCTTCTAAGGTATAGATGAGATTTAACTGGTACCTTCATGTTATACTATGAATATTGAGGTATTTGAAAGTAAATTCCCTCGACATAGAGTCTGAGTTTTATAAGTAGATTATAATATACAGCTCCTTGAGTTTTTATGCCTAAGACCTCCCATGGAATCAACAATAGAATATTCCACTATTGAGACTTCTTTTTTTTTAAGTTTATTTATTTATTTTGAGAGAGAGAGAGAGAGAGCATGTGCAAGTAAGTGAGGGGCAGAGAGAGAATCCCAAGCAGACTCCATGCTGTCAGCATAGAGCCTGAAGTGGGGTTTGATCTCATGAACTGTGAAATCATGACCTGAGCCCCAAATCAAGACTTGGATGCTTAACCAGGGTACTTGGGTGGCTCAGTCAGTTAAGCATCTGACTTCAGCTCAGGTCATGATCTTGCAGTTTGTGAGTTCGATCACCACGTTGGGCTCTGTGCTGACAGCTAGGAGCCTGGAACCTGCTTCAGATTCTGTGTCTCTGTCTTTCTCTGCCCCTACCCTGCTCATGCTCTGTCTCTGTCTCTCTTTCTCTCTCAAAAATAAACATTAAAAAAAAAGTTGGATGCTTAACCAAGTGTCCTGAGATTTGTTCTTTAATGCAGAGTTTTAAAAGAAGGTTTGTAGTAGGAGAAATTTGTGTCTTTATACCACACCCACAGGATAAGGAGTGGACATGGTTGCTGCACGGCCAGCTCCAGGGGATGCTACTTGCCATGTGTTCTGGGAATGGACTGTATAGGGGAAAATTAAGGAACCGTGGGATCCTGTTATTGGTTCCTCAGAAAACATGACACTCCTGCCTCTGCATTGTTCCTTTGGCCATCACCCTTGCCCAGAATGTTCTTCCTCATAGTCTTCCCACATAGCTAAACCATGTCTGCCCTTAAAGACCTAATCTAAGAGCCTCCTTCTCTAGAAACTTTTCTTGGTTCACTGTGTCCGTGATAATCTTGTTCTTCCTCCAAATTTATATAGCATTTCTTACCTTAATTACTGATTTGATGTTTATCACCTATGTCTTCTGGAACTTTCCGTTTTCAGTAATGTTATACTTTATTTTTGTATTGTAGATGCTGAAGAATTTTCCACATTTATTAATTCCAGAATGAGTGGTGAAAATGTGTCAAAGACACAAACAGTTTATGACTCAGACTCTCAGTCAGGTCTTAGTACTAAAGAAAAGGATCGAGCAGCAAATTTGGGTCTATTGGATCATTTTATGAAAATCTTTTTATATTGCAGGAGAGCAATGGTAAGGTGGTCTTTCTAATTTGCTAATGCAATAGACATGAATCTCAGGGCATCAGTTTGGGCATATAAGATATATTTTATTAGTTTACTTACTATCCATAATTTTAGTTTCAATTTTGAGACCAAATTTGCTGAGTTTCATGTCAGTCATTTTTGAGGTTTGCCTGCCGTAGTGCTAAGGATTTACACATTGTCAAGTTGTCGGCGACAGGGGTGAGCTGCTTTAGCCATCAGTTATCCATTGGTTCAGAGCTGAGATAGCCTTTGTCCTTGTCTACATAATCTCCATGAATATTCAGATATTCCTGTGCCACTTTCTTGCCATATTTGGTGCATGGCCTCTGGTGACACCAGTTGTGCCTCTCTGGAGTCTTGCTGCCACCTAGAACACCATAGACCCCTTTATTCTCTCTAGCACAGGAAACACTCTTTCTAGGCTACAGGAAAGCCCTACTCTTGGCCCCGATGCCCTACTTCTACAGGCCAATTGTGTCTTCTCTCAAATACTTTTCTCTTTTTTTCTTAAATATTAAATGATGCATTATTAAATTCAGAATTGGAATCATTAGCCATAAAGAAGTTAGTTTTCTTTTTCTCATAGCAGGAATAGCATATACTTCAAACCTCTCAAGAATTGAGGGGAAATCTATCCTTTCTGGAATACTTGAGTTCCCATTGTGTCTGTGGAGAGGGTGATTTCTTAAAAAATGTGAAGTAAGCCCACATCAACCCCCTTGACCACAAGCATTGCATCTTATCCTTTCCATCAGCTTCAGGGTCCTGGAAGGTCTGGGTCCTACTCTCTTCTTGGAACTCAGTTCATCTTGCGCTTGTTCAGTCCAGTCTCCTCTTTGTGATCTTGACAGCATTGAGCTTGCTTGACCCTTCCTCATCCCTCAGGTTCATCCTCCATCCTTTGCACTTGCTGCTCCCTTGGTTTCAAATGTTCTCCTCCTCCCAACACCCCTACTCTCACCTTCACATGATTTGTTCAACTCAACATTCAAGTCTCTGCTCATGTCACCTCCTTAAGCAAACCTGACCACTCCATCTAAAAGGACATATCCTCCCATGCTTGTCAAATTCTGACCCATTTCTGCATTATTTTTCTTTACAATACTTATTATTCCCTGAAAT
Source organism: Prionailurus bengalensis (assembly GCF_016509475.1). NCBI lineage: Eukaryota > Metazoa > Chordata > Mammalia > Carnivora > Felidae > Prionailurus > Prionailurus bengalensis. The sequence continues at coordinate 117,699,734 of NC_057358.1, forward strand.
TACATTTTTGTCTACTTATCTAGTCTCAGTCTCCCCTAAGAAACTGAAGTAGCACAAGGGCAGACCCAGTTACTCTTGCTCACTGCCACATTCCCAGAGCCCAGAACAATGGGAATATTGGAGTCAGACTCCTGGTGTGCAAATCCTAGCTGACCACTTAGCAGATCGTGACCTTGGTCAAGTTAGCTCCATGCCTCTGTTTCCTTATCTCTAAATTAAGTAGAATACTAGTATATACTTATTTCATAGGAGCTATTGATAGAATTAACTGAGATAATGATGTAAATGACACATAATAAATGGTGTTATTTTTATTATTGACATTATTTTTGCAGAAAGATGAAGTTGTTCAGAGATCTCTAACTTTTGAAACTTTGGGATCTTTTGAATGTTGTGTTTGTCTTAGGTTCTTGCTCATCGTGGAGGCTATTGGACTCTGCTTCAGAATAGCTGTAGGACCTTTTGGAACTTTACTCAGGAGCTACAGATACTTCTTAAACAAGCAGTGGATCTGTATAAAACATTTCCTGTTAGCCAGGATGGTTTCCTCTGTACCTGTGTTTTGCCATTCTATTTGGGAGCAGAATTACTTATTGACATGTTAATAGAACTGCAAAATACCAATTCTATTAAGGTAAGGGCATTTGGGTAATTATTTTTATTGTACTCAATTTTTACCATGCAGCTTGGAATAAATGGAAGTTAATGTTTTCCTTGAGTTCTTACTTGGCTTTTCTATAATTCATTTGCTTTTCATTATTTGGTTCACAATGCACAGCATATACTGATGTTAATTACAAATATCTTAGCCTGAAATTTCAATTTTTTAAAGGAAAGAGAAAGTGACACTTACTGAGCTTCAACTTCCGCATAAGCTGTAATGCATTTAATCCTCATAGCAACTTTTTTTTGTCAGAGAAAAAGCCTCCAAGTGAGATCAAATCGCTTGTCAGTTTCTCTTTACTTCACTGCTTTATCTTTCCTTGTTCTATTATTCCAGATCTCATAGAATTTGCAGCAATTTAAAATCTACACCCTGTGGTTTAAAGCATGAAAATGAAATGGAAAAAATGGAAACCTAATATAACCTAAACACATTGAAAATTAATAAACATATAAGCACATTGAATCATGGAGTTTATAAAATTCCAGGTGTAAAATATATGAAAACAATACCACAAAAGACCGAGAGTAAATAAAGTTAAACTGTCATTTTTGTTTACATTTTATATAAATATAAACTGGTACAATATTAACTCTATGTAGAATGTGATAAGTTAAGGATGCATTTAATAATCCTTAGAGTAACTACCAAAAAAGACATAAAGAGATATAGCTAAAAATCAATTGCAGTGAAATGAAAGACTAAACAGTGGTCAATTAATTAAAGAAGGCAGCAAAAAAGAGACAGAGGAACAAAAATATGTGGGCCAAACAGAAAGCAAGTAGAAAATAATAAATCTAACCCAATTATATCAATAACTATATTAAATGTAAGTGGTTTAAACACCCTAGTCAAAAGGCAGAGATTGTTGGATAAAAACAAAGACATGTATAGTTGACCACAGGAGAAGTACTCTGAATGTAAAGAAATTGATTGAAAATAAGACAGTGGAAAGAGATATTACCGTGAATGCAGTAAGTATAAAAAAACTGGTAAGACTTCATAATATTAGAGAGAATAACCTTTAAATCAAGGAGTCTTTTGACAGATAATGAGAGACATTTCGTAATGAGAAGAGGCTCAATTAATTAGGAAGACACACTAATCATAAATGTATATGTTCCTAATAACAGATATTAAAAGTATACTTGAAGAGCTTCCAGGTTGGTGAAAGCGTTGATGTATTAGGCACTTGTAGCCTGACTCCATGGGGACAGGGCATGGAAGCTCTTTATCCAGGACTCTTCCAGTCTGGGTACCTCTTTCATTTGGCTGTTCCTGAGTTGTATCTTTTATAATAAAACTGTAATCCCAAGTATAGTGTTTTCAGTGAGTGCTAGCCAATTATTGAACCCGAGGGGGTTATGGAAACCCCTAAATTTATAGCTTGTTAGTGAGAAGTGCAGGCATCCTGAGACTTGTGGCTAACATCTGAAGTAAGGACAGTTTTGTGGAGGACTGATTCTGTAAATGTAGGGAGTCTGACCTTAGTTCTGGGTAGGTAGGTAGTGTAAGAATTGAAGTGCAACCCACATGTAGGTGGATTGGAAACAGAGCACAAGTGCACGTGGTGTGCTTACCAAGGTGGATCATATGCAGAGTAAAAAACTAAGTCATATTAAAGTTTAAAAGGCTAAAATCTTAAGAGTATGTTCTCCGACCATTACCTGATGAATAGATTAATAAAAATTAGGAAGAAAACTCTCCTAAGTATCTGGAAATTAAACCACACAGTTCTACATAATCCATGGGTCAAAGAAAAAAACAAAAGAGAAATTTAAAAATATTTCAAACTGATGGTAACATATCAAATTTTGTGGGATGCAAATAAACTGGTGCTTAGAGGGAACTTAATAACTTTAGCCATTTAATAGAAAAGGAGAAAGATATAACATCAGTTATCTAAGTGTGCACCTATAGGAGCTTGAAAAATAAGAGCAAATTAAATCCAAAGTAAGTAAAAAAGACAAATGAAATAAGAAATGAAAAGATAAGAGCAGAAATAAATTAGATATAAAACAAAACAAAATTAATAAAGTCAATAAATTGAACCTTTGAAAAGAGTATTAAAATTGCCAGAATCCTAGGATAAAATTGAAGAACAAAAGTGAAGAACAAAAGGAAAGAAAAGCATAAATTACTGACAAGAGTGATGAAAGAGGGATATAACTACAGATCCTATAGATATTAAAAGAAAAATGAGAGAATATTATTATCCACTTTTACTAATGGATTTGATAACTTAGATAAAATGAACATGTTTATTGGAAAGCAGAACTTAACAAATGTGATACAAGAAGCAATAGAAAAATTGAATTGCCCTAAATATATTAAACAAACAATTTATAATTAGGAACTTTGAGATAAAGAAAACTCCATGCACAGAATATTTTGCTGCAGAATTCTAGCAAACATATAAGGACAAAATAATAAATCATATACCAAATTTTTTTAGGAACAAAGCCAGCTTAACACTGACAGGTATTTCAAAAAGAAATGAATGAACCACATCACCCATGAACATAGACACAAAAATCCTTAATTAAATATTATCAGATCAATCCCAATAATATATAAAATATGCAAATGAGGTATATAATATGTACAGTTATACAAATGATGACCAAGTAGGTTTATCCCAGAATTGTAAGGTTAACATTTAAAGATCAATCAAGGTCATTCACCATATTAATAGGATAAAGGAGACAAATTATATGGCTATTGAAATGGATACAGCAAAAGCATTTACAAAATTTAATATTGCTTTTTCCACCAGCCCCCTCCCCTTGAGTGCTGCTCCAGCTGCACTGCTCTTTTTCTGAGCTCTGGGTTCCTGCTAAGCCAGGGATGCTGTCCTCTTTCTCTGCTCACCATCATGATTATCTCCCCAGACCTCATCAGCCATGACGACATATTCTCTGACATCTACAGGATTCAGGAGGTTGCGAATGGGCTGTGCCTGGAGGTGAAGGGGAAGATGGTCAGTAGGACAGAAGGTATCATTGATGGAAATGTACTCTGCTGAAGGCCCCCAAGGTGAAGGTCCTGAAAACACAGTAATTGTTGACATTGATATTGTCAGGAACCATTACTTAGCAGAAAAGAAGCTTTACAAACAAAGCCTACAAAAAATACATCGTAGATAATAGGAAATCAGTGTAAGGCAAACTTGAAGAACAGAGACTGGAAAGTGTAAAACCTTTTATAACAGAGGCTGCAGACAAATCAAACACATCTTTGCTAATTTCAAAAACTACTGGTTCCTTATTGGTGAAAACATGAATCCAGATGGCAAGGTTGCTCTGCTGGGCTACCGTGAGGATGATGTGACCCCATATATGATTTTCTTTAAGGATGGTTTAGAAATGAAAAAAATGTTAACAAAATGGCAATTACTTTGGATCCATCATCCATCATCATAACTGGCTGCTGCTTTTCACCCATCCACACAACACCAGGACTTAAACAATTGGGTGATGTCATCTTGATCTCTTCATTTATTTTGATGTTGATTTATTTGGAGTGGGGTCATTTTTCTTAAAGAAAAAAAACATATATAGGTTGCCTAAAAACAAAATGCATTTAAACTTACCTGAGACAATATCTCTTACTTAATGTGTGTTTAAACGAAGTGTCTTCTCAGCCTAAATCCAGCAGAAGAAGAGAAATAATAAAGATCAGAGCAGAAATAAACAATATAGAATCTAAAAACACTGTAGAGCAGATTAATGAAACCAAGAGTTGGTTTTTTGAAAAAATAAACAAAATTGATAAAGAAAAGGGAGATGACCCAAATAGATAAAATCATGAATGAAAATGGAATTATTACAACCAATCCCTCAGAGATACAAGCAATTATCAGGGAATACTATGAAAAATTATATGCCAACAAACTGGACAACTGGGAAGAAATGGACAAATTCCTAATCACCCACACGCTTCCAAAACTCAATCAGGAGGAAATAGAAAGCTTGAACAGACCCATAACCAGTGAAAAAATTGAATCAGTCATCAAAAATCTCCCAACAAATAAGAGTCCAGGACTAGATGGCTTCCCAGGGGAGTTCTACCAGACGTTTAAAGCAGAGATAATACCTATCCTTCTCAAGCTATTCCAAGAAATAGAAAGGGAAGGAAAACTTCCAGACTCATTCTATGAAGCCAGTATTACTTTGATTCCTAAACCAGACAGAGACCCAGCAAAAAAAAGGAACTACAGGCCAATATCCCTGATGAATATGGATGCAAAAATTCTCAATAAGATACTAGCAAATCGAATTCAACAGCATATAAAAAGAATTAATCACCATGATCAAGTGGGATTCATTCCTGGGCTGCAGGGCTGGTTCAACATTCACAAATCAATCAATGTGATACATCACATTTATAAAAGGAAAGATAAGAACCATATGATCCTGTCAATCGATGCAGAAAAGGCCTTTGACAAAATTCAGCAACTTTCTTAATAAAAACCCTTGAGAAAGTTGGGATAGAAGGAACATACTTAAAGATCATAAAAGCCATTTATGAAAAGCCCACAGCCAACATCATCCTCAATGGGGAAAACCTGAGAGCTTTTTCCCTGAGATCAGGAACATGACAGGGATGCCCACTCTCACTGCTGTTGTTTAACATAGCGTTGGAAGTTCTAGCATCAGCAATCAGACAACAAAAGGAAGTCAAAGGCATCAAAATTGGCAAAGATGAAGTCAAGCTTTTGCTTTTTGCAGATGACATGATATTATACATGGAAAATCCGATAGACTCCACCAGAAGTCTGCTAGAACTGATACATGAATTTAGCAAGGTTGCAGGATACAAAATCAATGTCCAGAAATCAGTTGCATTCTTATACATTAATAATGAAGCAACAGAAAGACAAATAAAGAAACTGATCCCATTCACAATTGCACCAAGAAGCATAAAATACCTAGGAGTAAACCTAAGCCAAAGATGTGAAAGATCTGTATGCTGAAAACTATAGAAAGCTTATGAAGGAAATTGAAGAAGATATAAAGAAATGGAAAAACATTACGTGCTCATGGATTGGAAAAATAAATATTGTCAAAATGTCAATACTACCCAAAGCTATCTACACATTCAATGCAATCCCAATCAAAATTGCACCAGCATTCTTCTCGAAACTAGAACAAGCAATCCTAAAATTCATATGGAACCACAAAAGGCCCCGAATAGCCAAAGGAATTTTGAAGAAGAAGACCAAAGCAGGAGGCATCCCAATCCCAGACTTTAGCCTCTACTACAAAGCTGTCATCATCAAGACAGCATGGTATTGGCACCAAAACAGACACATAGACCAATGGAATAGAATAGAAACCCCAGAACTAGACCCACAAATGTATGCCCAACTCATCTTTGACAAAGCAGGAAAGAATATCCAATGGAAAAAAGACAGTCTCTTTAACAAATGGTGCTGGGAGAACTGGGCAGCAACATGCAGAAGATTGAAACTAGACCACTTTCTCACACCATTCACAAAAATAAACTCAAAATGGATAAAGGACCTAAATGTGAGACAGGAAACCATCCAAACCCTAGAGGAGAAAGCAGGAAAAGACCTCTCTGACCTCAGCCATAGCAATTTCTTACTTGACACATCCCCAAAGGCAAGGGAATTAAAAGCAAAAATGAACTACTGGGACCTTATGAAGATAAAAAGCTTCTGCACAGCAAAGGAAACAACCAACAAGACTAAAAGGCCACCAACGGGATAGGAAAAGATATTTACAAATGACATATCAGACAAAGGGCTAGTATCCAAAATCTATAAAGAGCTCACCAAACTCCACACCTGAAAAACAAATAACCCAGTGAAGAAATGGGCAGAAAACATGAATAGACACTTCTCTAAAGAAGACATCCGGATGGCCAACAGGCACATGAAAAGATGTTCAATGTTACTCCTCATCAGGGAAATACAAATCAAAACCACACTCAGATATCAACTCAGGCCAGTCAGAGTGGCTAAAATGAACAAATCAGGAGACTATAGATGCTGGCGAGGATGTGGAGAAACAAGAACCCTCTCGCACTGTTGGTGGGAATGCAAACTGCTACAGCTGCTCTGGAAAACAGTGTGGAGGTTCCTCAAAAAATTAAAAATAGATCTACCCTATGACCCACCAATAGCACTGCTAGGAATTTACCCAAGGGATACAGGAGCGCTGATGCATAGGGGCACTTGTACCCCAATGTTAATAGCAGCACTTTCAACAATAGCCAAACTATGGAAAGAGCCTAAATGTCCATCAACTGATGAATGGATAAAGAAATTGTGGTTTATATACACAATGGAGTACTACGTGGCAATGAGAAAGAATGAAATATGGCCCTTTGTAGCAACATGGATGGAACTGGAGAGTGTTATGCTAAGTGAAATAAGCCATACAGAGAAAGACAGATACCATATGGTTTCACTCTTATGTGGATCCTGAGAAACTTAACAGAAACCCATGGGGAAGGAAAAAAAAAAGAGGTTAGAGTGGAAGAGAGCCAAAGCATAAGAGACTCTTAAAAACTGAGAACAAACTGAGGGTTGATGGGGGGGGTGGGAGGGAGGGGAGGGTGGGTGATGGGTATTGAGGAGGGCACCTTTTGGGATGAGCACTGGGTGTTGTATGGAAACCAATTTGACAATAAACTTCATATATTGAAAAAAAAAATAAACTAAGTGTCTTCTAGTGTTCTTAGAAAGATAGAGCCTGGCTGTAGACTACTACTAGAAAGCATAAGACTATGTTCAGATAACTTCTATGGGGAAAACTACTTTTGGGACTGATAAATGAAAACAAAAAACAAAAAACAAGAATTATAAGTCTTAATTCTAGGTTGAAATAAAGGAAAAGACCATATACATAGAGCACCAAATGTGAAGTGGATCATTATACATTTTATTACCTCAAAACAGAAGTAATTAACTCTGGAAGAGATTATCAAAAGAATAATAAGAGACTAATACAGTTGGAAGCAAAACAAAAGCAATGTCACTGATGTTAGAGACTCTCAGGAAACTAAGAATACCTGATAAAAATTAGTATCTACTGTTAACATCATACTTAATGGTGAAATTATTGTCTGTTTTCCCTCAAAGACTGGGAAAAAGTATGGACGTCTGCTCATACCACATTTGTTCAATATCATGCCAGATATCCTGACAAGTGCAATAGGGCAGATAAAGAAACAAAAGACATGCAGGAACACTATGAATTTTTATATAGAAAATTCCAACTCTTTAGGCCTCTAAAAAGCAACTACTAGAACTAATAAAATAACAGCCCATAAAGTCAGTATAACAAAAATAAATTGTATTTCTTTGTATGAGTGGAAAGCAACTAGGAAATGAAATTTTAAAAATACCATTCAAAATATCAAATATCTAAGAATATATCTAATGAAATTTGTGTAAGATTTTTACACTGAAAATTATAAAACATTGCAAAAAAAAATAAAAGAAGACCTAAATATACACAGAGATGTATCATGTTCATGAACCAAAAGACTTAATACTGCTATAGGATATCATTTACTTCCAATTTGGTCTATCGATTCAGTAAAATCCCAATGAAAATTCCAACAGACATTTTTTTGGGGGGTGCAAATTGAGAGTTCATTTTAAAATTTATAAGCAAATGCAAAGAAAAGTGAATGGCCAAGAAAATCTTTAAAAAGAACAAATTTAGGGGTGCCTGGATGGCTCAGTCAGTTAAACATCCTACTCTTGGTTTCTGCTCGGGTCATGATCTCAAGGTTTGTGAGTTTGAGTCCCATGTTGGGCTCTGTGCTGACAGTGTGGAGCCTGATTAGGATTCTCTCTCTCTCTCTCTCTCTCTCTCTCTCTCTCTCTCTCTCTCTCTTTCTCTCTCTCTCCTTCCTCTCTCTCTCTCTCTCTCTCTTTCTCCCTCTCTTTGCCCTTCCACATGCATGCATGTGTGCTCTTTCTCTCTCTCTCTCTCTCTCTCTCTCTCTCTCTCTCTCTCTCTCAAAATAAGTGAATAAAAATTTAAAGAAAATAAATAACAAGAACAAATTTGAGAACTCATTACCTGACTTCAAGGCTTATCAATGCTGTAGTAATTAGGAGAGCATGATATTGGCATAAAGAGAGAAACGTATCAATGGAATAAATAGAGAATCTTAAAAATAGACTCATACATATGGTTAATATTTTACAAAGGTGTCAAAGCAATTTAAAGGACTCAAAAAAGAAGTGACAAATCTCAGCACCCAGATGTGTTCTTTAAAAACTGTTTCCCACTAAAAGAAAGTGGTGAATAAAAAAGGCTGATTACCTTTCATATACGAACCATACCAAATAGTTAATAGTTGATGAAGAGGGATTTTTCTTTATAGAATTTTCAGGTAAGAAATGAAGAAAGAATGTAGAAATTCATATAAGGATTTTGCAATTCTTTATGAATTCATGGGAGGATGAAGTATACCTGTGAAGTACACTTGTTGGAAAACAATAAATCAGAGCAAGCAATTAAATCTAACCAAATCCAGGGGGCAGAGAAACATTTAGAATGAAACTGTGGGGATGCATCAGTAAAATCCAGACTATGGGAACTCTACAGGGCAAACAACCTGGCTTCTTCATCAAAAAATTGAAGTGTAAAAAGAGGAAATGGAGCCTACAGGTTAAAAAAAAAAGCCTTAAAAGACATAAATAATTGCAATGTTTGGACCTTATCCATTTGAAATGGATCCCATTTCAAACTAAGGCAATCAAAAAATTTATAAGATCTGAAGAAAATGTGAGCAGTAATTATTCAGTAACATTTTGGAGGATTTTTTTGTTAATATCCTTTGTTAGGTGGGATTATATTATTATAGTTAGTAAGTGTTAGAAATTTTTTTTAAGAAAAAGTTTTTAAAAATTACACATGGCCCATACTTAATCTTCAGAACTAAATGACTTGTCTTTACCATGCCAGAAACTTCACTTTCCATATGCTATTTTGACCCCCAAATGCCATTCCTGTTTATTTCTCAATGTTGTTAGGTAATGTTACCAAAATTAGGAAGTAAACAGATAATACTTTTTTTCCCTCTTGATGATTGGAGGTACAATATCAGCTTTGTTGTTGATAAAGACTATATTGGAATATATAGAAACCACAGAGGTCTTCCTTATCCCTCATCCCAGGAGTAAACTTACCATGTAGATCTAGGCATGACTAACCGATAGCAGATACCCCTCTTCTTTGAGGATGGCCCAGGGAAAGTTATTTCAGCCTGGCCCAGGAAATTTACCCATGTCTAAAGGAAGAATGTGTCATCCTATAGGCAGGCAGGTTCTGATAGAGCAGCCACCTGGGAAAAGTTGAGTGGGACAGGCTTGAGTTCTTCCACACTTACCAAGAGGATTGAGTAAAGGCCAAGAGTGCCTCCACTTGGAACCCTGAGGTAAAGGAAATGGAGATAGCTCTTTATGCAGCTCTTTGCTGCTGGAAGTCTTACTGTAGAATCAGTAGATTAGAGGGATGGAGCTCATAACATCAATAAAATGGAAACTACCTCCTATTGAGTATGTCCCATGTGCAGGGACCATGCTAAGAAGGCAAATTCACATAGGTCACATGTGATACAACTATTATTTACACCTACACAGCCTGACTTGAGGTATACATATTGCAGTGCACAGCCAGATGACTCCCTAGGTTTCTTACAACTTCAAGGACCATGAATCTTGTTAGAGATGTTTCCTCCACTGTTGTTGATATCTTACTTTCCCTATGCATGGATTATGCTTAATGGTAACACCAGCTTAAGAGGGGCTGGTCTTGTGTTACCCAACTATTTGTTGGGCTGCAACCTGGCTTATAGGTGGATTTAAGGGGTTTTGTTTGTCTCAAGAATTTCTAGGGGTATACACAAATGCATCAGGGACTCATGGGAAATTAATATATTAGTTACATGTTATCTCTTTAACTTAGGCAAAAACTGTGTTTTCTACATTTCCCTCTCCATAGGTTTGACCTTTACACTGGGAAATTGGACATATTATGCTGCAAACTGATGAATGTAACCAATGTATTATGGAAACTTAATTATTTGTATATACTCAAACCTGTTCTTCCTCAAAACTTAATCTTATTGGTTTAATATCCTTACTTACATAGATAGTGACTGTGTACCAGGAAGTATAGACCTCAGTCTGTGCTATCTAATGTGGTAATGACTAGACTCTATGTGGCTATTTAAATTTAAACTTAATTAAGATTAAGTAAAATTAAAAATCCAGCTGCAATAGTCATTTTTCAATAGCTCCAGTATCCACACATGCTTAGTGGCTACTGTATCAAACAACACAGACAGCACATTTCCATCATCATAGAAAGTTCTGTTGAATAGCTTGGATTTGCATAATAAAAACATTTCAATTTTTCTGTCTTCAGTTCTTTTCTATGTTATATTTTTATCACATTTGGTTTCCGGAAAAGTGTGTAGTAAAATCTGAAAATACACAATTATTTTTCCATGTGCTACTTGCAGGTTATTGAAGAAAAAGGAGAGTTCAGTGTTCCAAGCTGCTATGGAAATATTAAAAATGATAATGGTGGTTCTAGCCTTAATTTTGAGGATCCGTTGGATGATGTAAATGTGGTTGATTTGAAATGGATCCATGACTTTGTGTTAAAGTCTCTGGAGGTTTTATATCAAGTGGAAAAATGGGAGACACTAGTATCACTTGCCATCCAGTTCAATACAATTTCACAGTAAGTATCACTGTAAGGGCAAATGAAAGTGACAAGCGTTAGTTTTAAAAATGTATTTTAATGAATGTCTCCTTTTCAATGTATTTCTGCCCCTGTCTAGTGAGAGATACACAGAGCAAGTGACACCGCTCCTGGTATATGCACAGCGCCAGCTTCTTCTAAGAATATCCAAGTTCAATGGCCCAGATGTTACCCAACAACCTTGTGCAAGATATGAAGCTGAATATGAAGAGAAGGTGAGTTTGGCTCTGTTATTCATGCAGTTGTGACTTCTAATGAGTGTACATATTAAATACAAAGATTTAGGGATCAGATAAGTATTATTTTCACTGAGGCATTTATCATTCATAGCAACAAACTTTATCAAAAGCCTGCTATGTGTCACTATTTTCCAGATACAGGGTAAACAAAAATTAAGTCCTTGTCCATAGGAAACTTATATTCAGATCAGAGCTGATATATTTGTTAGACACAGAGGGGACAATTGTCTAGAGCCACAATACTTTCAGAGGCCCACTACATGTTTTAATTTTTTAAATATGAAGACAAAGAGTAACTTTTAGGTCAAAGAAAATGTCTTAATTTTTACTATTAATACACTTGTATTTACGCCAACATAGTCATAAAATATAATTTTTGATATTTTTGGTGGAGGTGTGGACTCATGAAGGCAAAACTGCCTAAGGTTCGTGAAAGTCATGGTGCAGCTTTGAGTTATGTAGAGGAAAGGGAAGTAGGTTCTTTCATTTATTAATTTAATAAATGTGTATCAACTATCTAATACCAGAGCCATTGCATACAGTTTTACGGACTGTCCTGCCCAAGGGCCCCCGGTATATGTGAGGGCTGAAATCCAGTCCCTGCCTCACAAACCAGTCTGTGTGCTTGTGGTGTTGCAATCACACAATGGGGACTCCATTTTCTTCTTCTCACGGAGATTCCTTATGGCCCTTGCATATTCTTGATCCCTGCATGTTTCATGCAATGAGAATACAGTCTAAGTTCTTGCTTTATGGAGTTTAATTTTGGGGGGTAGAGGTAAGGCCAGATAATAAACATGTAAACAGATATGTAAAAAGATTTATGATCATTATCAATTTTCTGAAGAGAATAAAATCGGTCAATGAGATAGGTGGGGTGGGAGGTGGAAACTTCAGCAAGGGTGATCTGGAAGGCCTCTTGGAGATGGTAACATCTGATGAGAAATAGCCAGTCATACAAAAGAAAGAGAGTTCCAGCCCAAGGTTAGGACAAGGGCAAAGGCCCTGAGGTAGGACAGAAAGGACTGGATGACTGCAATGGAGCAGATGCGGGAGAGGGTAAAAGCAGGGGGGCTTGGCTTCTTCCTCTTCTCCCCAGTGTCTCATACTCTCCTTTGGGGAGCTAATTCAGTCTATGGCTCTAAGTACCATCTTTATGATAATCGCTCTTGAAATTACAGCTCCAGTCTAGAGCTTTCTCCTGAATACTGTGTTGACACGTAATTGCCTGTATTTGTCAGGGTTCAGTCAGAGAAGCAGAACTAGTAAGATCTATTATCTATCTGTCTATCTATTTTTCTACCTGTCATCTATCAAGATTTATTATAAGAAATTGGTTTATGTGATTGTGGGGGCTGGCCAGACAAGTCCACAATTGTAAGGTGGACAGTCAGGATCATGAGGAGGAAGGAACCCTATAGGTATAGCCAGAAGCTTTTATCCTTAGGCAGTTGTGAGGGATGATGCAGTGAGGAGAAAGCAGTTGTAGACCTGCATGCTGTTTGGAGATTGGAGTCGGGAGACCTCTAGCACATCAAGGACTCACCTGCTTAAGTCAGGCCCACTGAAGATAATCTCTTTAGCTTCAAGCAAATTTATTAGAGACTTTAATTAGTACTGGCAAAATCCCTTTATAGTGGCAGCTATATTAGTGTCTGAATAGCTGGGATGACATGTGTGCATGCTACAAAATGGATACTTCCCTCCCTTTGTTCTCATAGTTCAGCTTAACCAAGTTGACCCATCAAAAAACCATCATATTACCTAATCAATGTCATCTTTTGGAAGTTTAATAAACTTCTGAAGTTTGGTATACCTCAAACAAACCTATTCTGACACACTTCATTTTGTGACAGCACTGTCCTCCTAGTTGTTCAGGCAAAACACCTTAGAGATGTCCCGGACTCTTCTCTTGCTTTCATACCTCACTTCAAATTGGTTATCAACTCTTCTACCTTCAAAATGTGTTCAGAACCTGACCACTTCTCACTGCCTCTATCACTCCTTCTCTGATAGAGAAGCCACTGTTATGTTTGCTTGGATTCATGCAATGACTTCCTAATCAGTATTCTTGCTTCCAACTTCCCTGAACCCCTGCCTCCGGCCTAGTCTATTCTCAATGCTGCAGGTAGAATGACCTTTTAAAACCCTAAATCAGATCATGTCATTCCTCCTTTTTACACCCTATAGCAGCTTCCCATCTGATTCAGAGATAAAGTGAACATCTTTATCATAGCCTTAATGTTCCACATATCCCCCTGTGATTTCAGTGACTCATGTCTTATTACTCCCTGCAGGATTCAGGGGAGTGCTCTGTTCTTTAAGACGTTCCTGTCTTGGTATTCTTGGTTTTCTGCTCCCTTGCTTGGAACATTGCCCCCCACCTCCAATATCCACACTGATTTTTACTCACCTTTCTCTAGTCCTTGCTAAACGTCACTTTCTGTATGAGATGAAGAAATTTATGAGATATTCTGTATGAGATAAATTTATCCAGTATAAATTTATGTACCTGTTTGCTCTATTTCTGTCTACAGTGTTTATAACTCTTCAATATACTCTATAATGTACTTCTCTGTTTTGTTTATTGGATTTCTACTTCCTCAGAATAAGTTCCATAAAGTAGGAACTTTGGTTTACTTTGTTCACTGTATTATCCTTGAGCTTAGAGTAGTGACTGACATAATATTTATTTAATGAAGCTGGGAGAGGGGAAGGACTAGGTCAAATAGGGCCTTAATAGGCCATGGGAAGGAATTTGCATTTTATTAGACTGTTTATGTCTCATTGTACACACACCTACAAGGGACAATCTACATCAGACTGAGATGTACACACACCTACAGCATCTACATCAGACTGAGATTCAAGGAGGTCTGTATTTTGAGAAATAGGTTAGTTCAAGGAGTAGGAATGGAGAAACAGGGAGAAGAGGTTCTTAGGCCTTTTAAAAGAATTTCTTTTTGTCTAAAGTTTTTCTGATTTCAGATATTTTACAATTTTAGGACTTAAGTATCTGTTAGAAAATAAATTTTTAAAATATTACAGAGGAAGTTAGTTCTGAAAAACTTCACCAGGGAAGTTTAAATTGCATTAATTATGGGTAGGGTGAAAAACTCAGCCACTGGAAAAGCAGCCTATATTTTAGATATGTTCTAACTTGCATAATGGAAGATATATTTAGACTTGTGGATTTGTAGAATATCAGAAAATCGTATTTTAATTTCTCTACATAATTTGCCTAAAGCTCTTCCAGCTGTGCTGTACAAAAGAAATATAAAGCGGTATGTAGCAGCTTTTTTCCCTGAAGGTTCTCATGATCAAATGCTACTCTGCTAGTTTTTATTTGTAGCATCCTTTGGTACTTTTTTTTTTTGACAACTGAAAAATAAGTAAGCTAACTTTTTAGCTATAGATACCTGTCTAAGTAATATTTGTTTTCCTTTTTTAAGATAACCTGCCGAAATTTCATTGGGAAGCAGCTCAAGATTAATCCTCCAACAAGTGAAGAGAAAGATACAGGAAGCTGCACAGATTTCTGTAAAAAGCTTATCTATTCAGGTTGGAACCATTTTAGCTTGAAGCTTTTTTTTAAAGCAAGGTTTGCTGTTGTGTTCTGCATGTCAGATCCTCCATAATTAAAATGTTTTCCAATTCTCTTTCACAGGTGTATTGGACTGAAAATAACCCATTTGATATTTACCATCTTCTGTTGTTATAAATGTCATATAAGGGGAATTAAAACATATGTTTTGATTAGTTTAATCTGTAAGTTGAAGAAGGGAAAGGAGAGAAGGGGAAAGGAAAATTATTTGAAAAATAAGCATGGAAAAAATTGTTTTGCACATTTCCCCTGTTTTTATCTCACTCGGGAACTTCTCAAATTGACCCTTTACTATTTTCTTTCAAGCTGTTCCTTGACTTCCGTAATACCTCCCATAATCAATATAGATTGTTCTGTTGGCTATATCCTGGTCAAATTGTGAGTCTTTTCGTTAGAGCACAGGAGAAGATGAGGGGACATCATGGCTCCTTTGCTCTTAGCTGAGAAGCCCCCTTGGAATATTTGGTCAGTGCAGCCTGTAGGAGAGGCAATAGAAAAAAGATGAATATGGAGATAATGCCTTCTCACAATTTTACTTTTCATGTGTCTCTGTTTCTGGTATAGGAAAGGAATGCAAATCTTCCCTTTGGCATGTTAGGATTCTTTCATTTATCTATTGATTTTATGTATGTATGTCTGTATGTATATAATCATTCATTCATTTAGTGCATCAGTTAGGTGGCCATTCAGTCATTCAGCAAACATTTACTGAGTGTCTACTGTGTGGTAAGTGCTGTACTAGGTCCTGAGATTACAAAGAGACTAAAGATTGAGTGAGGCTAAAGATTTATTACACTGGAATTTACAACCCATTGAAAGAGACTGATAAATAAGCCAGAGATTATAGTATCAGGTGATAAGATCTGTCATATTATGACTACCCCTGCTGCTTCTGCTGTAAGCAACAGTAAACAGCATCGCTGTGCATGTAGTTTAGTGGAGCTAACGTAAAAAGGAAAAGGCAAAAACTGAGGTTAGGGAGGTTGGCAGGAGGGTCTTAGAAGGCAGGATAAAGATATTCAGATTTACCTGGAGAGCTGAGTGGGGCTAGTTAAAAGGATTTAAAGAAGGAAATAAATGATCATTTTTGTGCTTTTGACAGAACCTCAGGCAGCAGTGTGGGTAATCAATTGAAAGCATGCCACATGGAAGCAGAGGAGTGGGTACGCCTAACTTGTGTAAAAGGCGTAATGAAGTCTTGGACTCAGGCAGCGAGAATAGAGGAGTAGACAGATATGGGAGAAAGGCTGAAGAAGTCCACAGGACTGTTTCTATACTGGTTAGCCGTAGAAGGGAGGGGTCCAAGATGCCTTGGTTTCTGGCTTGGGTGGCTAGATAGATATCATGTCTTCACACTACAGGGAAAGTGAAGGGAAGAGCAGGTGAGAGAAAGCTACTTTGAAATTACTGAGTTTGAGGTGCCAGGATGATAACTGAGTAGAACTATCTAGTATATGCTTAGATAGACTGGTCAGGCCCTCAGCAGATTTGTATTTTAATCATCAATATAGTGGTGGCGGTTGGAATCAGGGGCTTGTATGAGGTCACTCAGGGAGAGTTATGTGGAGTATAGACCTGAAGATGGCTTCACTTTGGAAGTTGAGTCATCCAGAACAGGCCATGCTATACAGTAGTAATAAACAATCCCCAAATCTTATTGCTTTCCCACAAGGGAAAGTCCATTGTATTGCTCATGCCACTGTGTTCAGTGGGGTTGAGTACTGAGCTGCTTCTCATCATAGGTTGATAGAATCTCCATCTTGACACAAGCTTCCATGATTGTTTCCAAGGCAGGAGGGATAACACTAATTTACCCTCTAGAGGAGCCATACTGAGAGGATGGGCAGAATGGAAGGAGAGAATGGGCCCAAACACAGGAATGTTTATAGGTGGTAAGGGCAGAAGTTGAAGGTGTTCTCATTGGGTTCTGAAGATTTTCTTAATAAAGCAAGGGGTTGAGGGCATAGCCAAGGTTGCTAGGGTGTGAGATTTCAGGAGGAATATGAAAGAGTGGCCTGGACCCTGAGGGAAATAAAAGGAAGACAGAAGGGCTTCAGAGCAGTGTGGAGGCTCTAGTTGAGTGAATTGGTAACCACAAACTTGTGGGTTTTACTTCTAATGATAAATCAAATTATCCTCTCATACTCATTAAATAATGGAGTTCTAATCAGGTTGTGATTTGTCCTGAGTATATGTTCTTCTTTTCTTTTTTTTTTTTCTTAATGTTTATTTTTATTTGAGAGAGAGAAAGAGACAGAGTGAGTCCCAGCAGGGGAGGGGCAGAGAGAGAGAGAGAGAGAGAGAGAGAGAGACAGAGAGACAGAGAGACAGAGAGACAGAATCTGAAGTAGGCTCCAGGCTCTGAGCTGTCAGCACAGAGCCTGACGCGGGGCTTGAACCCACGAGCTGTGAGATCATGACCCAAGCCGAAGTCGGATACTCAACTGACTGAGCCACCCAGGCGCCCCTATGTTCTTCTTTTCTTGATCATACCTGTCAAACCTCTGGAGATCCCTCAATTTGGGATCTATAACTCAGAATGTGATTTATATTATCCCTTCCGTCCTGAAAAGAATGGGCAACAAATGTGAGGAAATGTGTCAAAAATGCTTACTATCAAAAATGATGATTAGCACCTAAGGGCTAAGAAAAACATGCCTAACAAAATTCTAGACCTGTGTGGCCAGTAGGTCTTATTGATGATGGATTCAATATGTCAGAAAAGCACTTTGCCTACTTGTTGTTAAACTTACATTTGGAAAGGGAAGATGGTGGGTAGTGGAACAGAAAGGAAGGAAGTTAAAGTCAGGCTACCATGATTATTTGGGTTAGTTCTCAGTGGTGGTGGAGGTATAGTCCATTTGAGCAATGACTACAGCAGGAATATAATCTAAAAAATATTGTAATGGCAGTAATAATGAATTGGGCCAGGCACTATATTTAGCACATTCTAACCATTAGCTTTTTAAGTTTTTGTAATCTTAAGAGATAGATATTATTATGCTTACATTACAGATGAGAAGGTTAAATGTTACTAGTAAGTTAGGAACTATGATTCAAACTTTAGTCTGTCTAATTGCTCAGCCCATACGCGTTCCACTAAACTACCTGGCCTGTTCACCATTTGTCTCCTCTCAGATTAGTCTCTCCTCTAAACTGATAGCACTCAAAAAAGTTTTGCCATATATCAGTGGTCATGGGGAGACAGATACTTTATCCTGACTTATTGTAATAGTATGGTAGTTTTTAGATGATCCTGCATACTAATTATAAGTTTTACATTGACCCATTATCATTAAAATCTTGACATCAGACTTATAGCTCTTTATAACACTCTAGGACCTTTGTGACTAGGAGCATATTTTGGCCCACACTTTTGGGCTTATTTGACCAATTTTTAGGATGGTGATTTTTTTTTTCAGTGTACTGAACTTAGATCATTTTAACACATTTATAAGCATGATGGGTCTTATGTATGTCCTCATAACATGCTTGCAATACTTTTGAAAGACCAAGTATACTCTTGATGGTTTCCACACCAGATTGCTGATTTAGAACATCATAGATTTTCTTTTGGCATAACAGCATTGGGTGGTAATGCTTGATACATTTAATTCTTCAGAACAGATATTGTAATGCTCCAGTGCCTACAAACATTTGGTGTTCTCATTATTTAACAGCATTCTATTCTCCCTCTAACTATTTAATAATGCATATGTAATTTGGTATAGTCTCTGTAGGATGTAAAGAAGTGAGAAAACCTCACTTTATAGATTATTTTTTGTATGGATGAGTAACTTGCCTGCTTGTTAAGCTTCACAGGGGAGATGACTCTGTGAATATGCCTTTTATTGTAGCTGTTTTTGCATTCTGTCTAGGATCTGCTTCTTGAGTTTTGACCTTATTGGTATTTAAGTTATCTCTGATAGGGTTCTTCAGTCTTCAGGTATGTTGGAACTTTCAACCCTTTGGCAGGTGTGTTTTATTACAGCCTCTGGGCATTTGGACTGATAAGATCATATGTGTAGAAAGCGGCTCAATCTTATATCACTCCCAGGGGTTCTTCCTTGGTGAACCTATCTCTCAGGAGTCATTGGTGCTTCAGTTTTAATGAGTACATCAGTACAATAAGAGACACAGCAATTCTTTTTTTTTTCCTCCGTCCTCTTCCTCTCCTCTTCTTCCTTTTCTCCTCCTTCTCCTTCTTACCCACCCTCCTCCTCTTTCTCACCCTCCTCCTCTCATTCTCCTTCTTTTTCTTCTAACCTATTTCAAACTGTTGAGGTTATTAGTGCCTTTGAAATAGTTTCTTGAGTTATTCATGTAAGTCTTCAGAGAGGAACTCCCACTTGAGACGGGGAAGTATGGGCAAGCCTCCGAAGCTAATGATGTGTCTTCATTGCTTTCACTAGTTATCGCATGTTGATAGCACAGAAATACCAGCAGAATCCTAGTTAGAGCACAGGAAAAAAGGTCTCCTAGGGCTCGAAAAAAAGAAAAAAAAAAACCAACAAACTGAAATGTAGTTTAGGAAAAAAAAAACAAAGCGGAATGATTTATAAGCAGATATTTGATAAAAAGTGGAAGGATGATTTTATTGAGGCCTCACATTTTAAAGATTGCAAACATCTCCTGTTCCTCCTGTCCTTCTGATTGTCCCAGATAGCAGATGCCTTTGCGAATTTTTATTCCAGAATGAAAGCTCCATGAGAGCAAGGCATGTGTTTGTTTTGTTCACTTGTATCTCTTCCATGACTGGCAGAGTGCCTACTACTGGTAAGTGCTCAATATATATTTTAAAAATATATGACTAACAGACAATATGTAGCTGCCGTCTATTGAATGCTTACTCCCTGCCAGGCACCATGCTAGACACTTGACACAGGTTAAAACAGTAATACTCAGAGGTAAATATTATCATCCCAATTTTAACAGAGATTGAAAAGTAAGGCCTAGAGGAGATAACTGTCTTAAAATAATATTACATGAAAGCTTCCAGCTTCCACCTTTTCCTTTGCTTTCTTAACTTCTTTCCTGGAAGGAAGCTCTCCCCCTTTCAATCTTTAAGGAGAAAAAGATAAAAGCCAAGCTCATGAATTCTTGTAGGAAAAACACAGAACAGGAACCTTATAATCTTTAGGGCGTTATGTGTAAGAGTGGGGGTCGGAGGCATGCCTTGTCTGGATCATGCAGGACTGTGCGTGGGTAGAGGAATGGGGAACTGAGGGAAAAAAATGGTGGGCGCAGGACAAAGTGGACAAGAGGGTGAAATTGGTAGGGTAGAAGAGAGCTCCTGGGGAGTTAATAAGAGCTTCTGTCACCTAAGTGTTAGATTCTCTTCAATGTGTGGTAGGCAAGAAGAGTGAACTTCCGGGGGGGACAAGTGGTTCTCTCAAGGTGGCCATGTGCTGGGTTTGACCAGAACCTCCAGGATTTCTAGACATTTCCATCTACTTTGTTGTATATTGAAGGATGTCTCTATGACCATAGAACGTAACTGTGCTACTATTTCCATCAGGACCTCCCTGGGCTCACGAGGACCCCAGGCTTCTTTTCTTAGGCTTATTTATGTTCTAGTCTCAAAGGTTTCTGTAGTCAAATTAGCAGCCCTCAAATCTGGGTCATTGCCAGTTACACAAGATGTGATGCCCTCTGGCAAACTATCCAGAAGAGGCACTGGATTTGAAGAGTGGTTGTCTCTCATGTCTTCTAAGGGCTTAAAACAAGTTGATGCCCTCAAGTTTACTTTTCCTCCTTTGTAAAGTGTGAGTAATAGCTATCTCTACTAATTTGTAAGGTGTTATGAGAATCAACTGAGATTAAGATCCATATAAGTGATTATTAATAAAGTTAATACCAGCCATTTAGCTTTGAAAATATTTATCAAGCACATATCACACAACAGGCACTGTTATAGGTCTGGCTTGATAACAGCAGACAAAATGGACAAAAATCTCTGCCCTCATGGAACTTGCATTCTCGTGGCAGGAGACAATCAATAAACAAACAAAACACATCAGTAGATGATGAATGCAGTGGAGAAAAAAGAAATGTGGAGATTGGGATCACCAATTTAAATAGGGTGATCAAGGAAGGCCTCCTGAGAAATTAACAGTTAAGCAATAACCTTAAGGAGCTGAGGATGCAAGCCATGGGGATATCTGAGGGAAGAATGTTCTCGACCAACGTGAACCACTGGTAGGGGTTTGCAGAAAATCCCTTTGTATTGCTTTACTTTTTTTCCAGTGAGGCAGGAAGCAAGGTCATTGACCTGGAAAGGACAGGGAAGAGGTAATTCCTAACTTTTTTCTTTGCCACCTAGCCAATTGACCACTCTTCTGTCACTTCTAACATTGGAATGTTCCCTGTGTCCCTCCCTCATTTCCATTGCTACCATCTTAGTTGAATTCAAATCACAATATCTGTGGTGTAGCTTCAGTCTCTCAGCTACCAACCTTAATCTTTCTTCTCCTTCTTCTCCTTCTCCTTCTCCTTCTCCTTCTCCTTCTCCTTCTCCTTCTTCTTACAGTACTGTAGGTATTTTTATTGAAAAATGTCCATCCTTAGGAAGGCCAGGCTGGCACTGGAATGGTGGCAGCAACAGGCCGGGCTCCGGGAGGTGATATTCCACAGCCTGGTGGCTTTGGTTTATTAGCAGCAGCCACCAGGCAGGCTGCCACCCTCCTCTTTCTATTACAATCTGCTAACTCTTCCTAAAATACCAGTCTCTTTTTGTTTGTCCTGCTCAAGACCCTTCCTATACTCCTTATTAGAAAGGATGAAGGCGACTTACAGAGGGAGGGCTTCAGGACTCCAGAAAACCCCTCCTTGTTCAGCAGGACTGGCCATGTCATCTCACTGTGCCCTGACTTGCCATCCTGACTCCTGCTTCCATACCTATCCTTGCACAGACCAGTTCTGTGACCCAGGAGAAACCACCGGACTTTCTGTGCCTTATTTCCCTCCTCTGTAAAATAAGGATATCATGGTATGTAACTTTTAGGGTTGTTTTTAGGATTTGATGAATCTATCAGAGTAAATTATATAGAATAGTTCCTGGTATAGTATAAGTAAATGCTCAATCAACCTCAGCTATTGTTATTCTAACTACCTCAACCCCCTTGCCTCCTTCTTCCTAATCAAATCTTTGCTCTCCTTTAAGACACAACTGACATATCTTCTCTTGCATGAAGTCTTTCTTGCACATCCTCTCCTCCCTATGCTGATCTCTCTTCTCTTTCCCTCGTTTTGGCACATAACCAAGAACTCCCTGTAAATATGAGTCTAATACTCCAGGGTCAGAATGCTTCATCGCTTCAGCTAAACTGTGAACTCTCAAGGGCAAAGGTAATACCTCTTAGCCTACTGTGGCCCCATTGCCTTGCAAGTTGCTGTACTATCAAGTCCTCAGATTTTACAGGGGCCATTCACCTGTTCAACTCGTTGAAGAACTAAATTCCTTTGTTATTTTATCAGAAGCGTGGATTCCCTCTTTTCTGTGTGCCCGTGTCACAGTGTATGGCTGAAAATCTGCAGCCTGGTTCCTGACACCGTCACTTCTTCTCCGGGGACCTCGTGGCAACTCTCCGCTCTTTGTGGCCATTTTTCAGTGCTGTTTTTAGTTCCACTCCCTTTTATGGCCTCATCTTCCTTTCCTCTGCACCCTCCAATATTAGAAACCTGTCTTTCCCTTCTCTTAAGAGAGCACTTACCCATCCAAGCTTCTTTGTTTCCTCCTTTCGTCTCTTTCCCAAGGCACCTCTGCTTTGAAGAGGCTGCTGAAAAGGAGTAGATTATTTCATCTTTTATGATCAGCAAAAGAAAAAGTAGGAGGCTTCATAAGGAAAATTGGCAAGATCTAAAGTTATTTGCATTTCATAGGAATCAAAAGTTTTCTAAGTTTTTTTTTTCTTTTTTTAAAGAACTTTCAAATATACCACAAAAATTTGATCTGAACGTTGAAACACCTGCTGCAGACCTGGGGACTTTGAATTTAGCAGCTTTAGTTTGGGACCAAGACATTCTCTGAATTAGAAAGTCTTTTGCTACTAGTTGGCTTGCTGCAGCATTTCATCCCCCGGTATTCTTCTCTTTCCTTTCAGAATATAGCCACGCCAAAGAGCTCATCTGTGTGCCCGTGGACGTGACAGACACTTTGCGATGTTTCAGACAGACTTTGGAAAAATCCAAATATGATAGCAGATCAATCAGACACAGCAGAAAATTGCTTTCGTTATTCCTTGCACAGACACAAGGTAAAATCCTTGCTCTATACCCCTTGCTTTTTATTGAAGGGAGAACACGACCCTGTGGCTCTACCAGATTCTGCCATAGACTTCTCCTTTCCCCCACTTACATGCCCACTCCCTGCTGCCCCTCACTTTCTTCCTCTTGTCTAGTGGATCACATCTTCTCCCTCACAGTTTATTCCTAACCAAAGACTGTTTCACTCATCTGCTTTCATGCTTTCTGTGAAACTGGCATACTCCTTTGAGTAGATGCAAGAAGAATATTCGTTAGTTTTTTGATTCTGTACATCTATGTTCTTACCCTTCTCTTTGCAAGTATGGTGCTATAGTCATTTAAAAATTTTTTTTCGTAAGTAGATGAATTGATTCATACTGAATTAACTAGAACTCTACCAAAACCCTACTTTATCAGTGTCAAGGAAATAGATGCATTTTAGCATAAGCATCAATAAGGTTTCTTATTAATACCATAGATTTTGATCTTAGAGATTTCTTTTAGCTCAAAACAAGATATTCACTATCATTGGTCACATCACATTTATTTGTTTCCTGCCTCCTCAACATGTATTGATTTGTGAGCCCAATCAAAGCAGGGCTTTGAGTGGTTAATTGGTAACTCCAGAGGGGAAGAATGTACTCAAATGTAGGTGGGGAAAAATCTTGACTTATGTATGTTTGGGTTATTAAAAATGTGTTAAAAATACTAATATATGTTTACAATCCTTGCTGTTTAAATTTATTGGAATAATAAAAATAAACTTCAAGAATAAACTTAAATTAATAATCTTAAAATAACTATATTTTAAAGTTATTAAAAATAGATTTAAATGTATACCTAACATGCTAATATTTACTGAACTGATCTTTCAGAAATTTGACCAATTTTATTTTCTTTACAATCACTGACAGAAGTTTTACTTATGTGTGTATATATGTGTGTATGTATTTTTTGTTGTTGCCCCCACTTCCCCCCCCCCCCCCAAAGCACTTGCCATAGCACGTACCCACAGGTTTTGGTTGTATTGTCTATAGACTCATATTAAATCAGCTCTCCATATCATGTCTCAATTTCTTTCAATTATGGCATATATTAATAATGGCTAAGGGCATGAATAAAAACAAGCAAATACAATTCCTAAGAGTGGATTAGACCTGTTCACCCTGAACCTCACCTGCTATTAATTCTCAGCAGTTTATCCCAGTCCTCGGGCTGCAGACTTCAAACTTCACATCGGCTTCTCTTTCTCTGCAGCTTTCGACTACTTCCCCTAGAATAGTTTTCCTTTTTTTACTGTGTGTTCTCTGATCTTATAAAGAGACTGATTCTTTTCCATTTTCCCCCCTTAGGTCAGAACTAACTATGTGTTCCTTCTATCCCAGAGGTCTCTACCCCAGAGGCAAACTAACATCTTACTGTCAGAAGCCCTTAAAAAAAAGGCAAACCCAAAGCGTGTAACTTCCACCAATCCCCACGAGAAGCAAAGCATTATCTCAACATCACTTTCTGGCACACTGCCCCTCCATAGTGTTCTTTCCGAAATAACATGAGCAGAGAGCCTGTCCACACATACCTGGGCTCCTCAGAAATGATACTAGATGCTAAATTTAAGGAAACGATGTCCCTGAAACTGCAAAGAAGTCTCACATATATGCAGAATTTTTCCTTTTCTTTCCCTGTCCATTTCCTCTACCTTTCCCCTCCTCATCACTTTCCCTTCTTTCTCCTTTTTGAATTTCTTTAAAAATGTTTTTTTTTCCCATGACTTTAGGAGATAAAGGAGGAATAAACAATGAGAAATTTACCACTGGAAAGGTGGAGTTTTGCCTGGGGACAGAAGAGATGCATATGCCAACACCCCCTGACCTCTCTCAGGAACACTTTAGAGTTTTCAGTTCAGTGGAAAAAAGTAAACTTCCCTATTCACAACTCGGACTCGTAATTTCCTCTTATTATGAAACTATTGGTAAGATTAGTGTGATCTTCTGCATTAATGTTGAGATTGCATCTGGGCGTGAAATGCTACCTTTAGAAGTCAGATAAGAGAGGGGCACCTGGGTGGCTCAGTTGGTTAGGCTTCCGACTTTGCCTCAGATCATGATCTCATAGCTCGTGATTCCGAGCCCTGCGACAGGCTCTGTGCTGACTGCTCAGAGCCTGGAGCCTGCTTTGGATTCTGTGTCTGCCTCTCTCTCTCTGCCCTCCCTTGCTCATGCTATGTCTGTCTCTGTCTCTCAAAAATAAATAAACATTAAAAAAATTTTTTTAAGTCAGATGAGAGAGCTTGAATATATTATCTTATAGGCAGTGATGGAGCAGTGTCTTCCAGCTCCTCCCCTTCCTCACTTTCCCCCCCTGGCTGTCACCATGGTGAGATGCAAGGTCACTCTTCTGCTGATCCTCCTTTGACTGAATCTGCGAACCGCTTTTTGGAATGTGACCACTGTTGTGTTTTGTTGCTCTGCCCTAGCTGATCACACTTTCTTTGTCTTTCTGCTTGGTTTGGCTTTGCTGCAAATTCATCAGTATATACGCAGTGCATCTTGTAGACCCAACGTCCCTCCCTCCCCTTTTTATAACAGACATTTAGTAATTCCCCCTTTACTCCCTGGAATGAAATGTGTATTTAATATAATCTTTCTACACATGTTATTTAAAACAATAAATATGAAGCTCTAGATATAAAATAAAGGGTACACAATGTTATTTTATAATAAAAGAATCTATTTGTGGCACTTAGGTGCTCAGGCACTAGAAATTATAATGAAGCAATCAGGTGTTCATATCCTGTGTTGTTGAATCGCCATGAATGTTATAGCTACAAATGCAGACTGATACAAGTTTATTGTATTGGTGATGCAAGTACTGTCAGCACTGTTAATTTTGGTGACAGTGGTTTTCTAAAATGGCAAATAAATGTAGGTAAAACAAAGCACTACAGTGAGTGGTTGCATTTCTGGGAAATTCAGAGCATTCTGAAAACATACAAAAATGACCTATTTATGTGTAAAATGCAGTTAGAGGTTAGACTCAGACAATTTATATATAGGTTTCTCACCTTTTTTCTTAATTGTGGGGAAAACTTCTGTGCATTACAGGCAATCCAGTGTCTCTGTTCTTCACCTATGAAATGCCGGGAGATGCCCCATTGTGACAACTAACAACCTTCCTCAGATTTCTAAAACACCCTGTAGGAGACAGCATTGCCTTCATTAAAAACCACTGCCACGTTGGTTGGGTTTTGTTTTGTTTTGTTTTGTTTTGTTTTGTTTTTGCTAGACATTTCTGAATTTCATTGGAGATTTATGCATTTATCAGAAACCACTCCCCCACCCTGTCCAAATTCAGATGCTATTAAAGATGTGCTTTTTTTTGCACTTGGGTAAAGGGAAAAATCTGATATGCTGTGATCTTGTCACATCCCTCCTTAAAAACAAACCCTACAAGGCTTCCCATCTGCTATGGAATAACATCCACATTTTTCCACCAGGCATCTAGACGCCTCCATATAACCCTACCACTATCTCCTTCTTCACACTCCCAAGAAAACCATAGTCCAGCCACCCACATCATTTCCATATACACCCCGCCCTTTCTCTCTTGCACGCCTCTTCTGAATTTCTTTTCCACCATTTCCACCTGCCTGACTCTTTTTCTACTTTCTCCATGTTTCCTATCTCTTAGATTCAGTCTCTCACTCCACTATGTAAATAGAATATCATTTGCTCTCTTTCAGTATATGGATCACGAGACATGTGAAGGCAGTATTAGCTTGCAGTTTGCTTATCTCCACAGTTAAGGAATGATGCAGCTTAGAACATTCTTGAGACTGTAAGGAAGATATTTCCTAGGAACTGACATTTGTTCTTTTGCTTGATTAAAAATACAGATGTTCTCCAAGCCTGCAATAAAAGAAGTCTTAAAGTTCAGGCATTGCATGAACTGGGAAGCCTTCTCATCTTTGCTGAAAAGAAAAGGTAGATTTCTGGGAGCCAGTAGAACAAGGGAAAACTTTGGTTGTTTGTTTGAAAACATTTATAATTATTGTGAAAAAATACTGTTTTTCATGAATTTTAGTTCTTTGATTATATCCCATTGCTACATTTTATTCTTCAAATGCTACCTGAGAGAAAAAGTTATGAGCATAAATGGTATAGATTCATTCTCTAACATTTTAATTAAAATGCTTCTTCAGTGCATTTGCTTTCTCTTTTGGAAGCTAGATTTAATGACATAGATCTCAGAAAACATATTGCTTGATGCTCTGTTTCTCTTCTAGGGCTGCTTTTAAATGTTGGTGCCAAGCTCTTGATGACATATTCAGAAAACAAGATGCGCTGCATACATGGAAAGAGTTTGGTAGCTCGCTCACCAATGCTACCAATAGCTATTTACCTCCAGGTTCCAAAGATTATAGTGAGGAATTTCTGTCAAATGTTGGCATTTGGGGATGTTTGCAAGGAGCGGTCATATCAGCAAAGATAGCTCAGTGAGTGTCACAATGGGGCGAGCTTCCCTTGGTGGGGTGCCTACCTGTCCATGTAGAGCACCATGCCTCAGACACATGGGATATGTGGACAGACAGCTATGTCCATACCATACAAAGTTTTACACTTTCCCTATTTGTGATGTGTATTATCTATGGCCATCTCTTCTTCCTATAACCCCCTCCCCCACAGTGTGGGCATCACATGGACACAGATCTTTGCTTGTTCACCAGGGTCTCCTGAGTGTCTGGCATGGAGTTGCCATTTAATAACTACTTGTGGAACAAATGACTGAGCAAGTGATCAGTTGGTATGGGACCAAGACTAACAGTGTGGAGGCAGGCCGACTTGGGCCTAATTCAAGAGCCCCCTCCTAAATCTGGGGTCCTTGGCTGGCTCCTCATTCTCTCAGAGCCTCAGTGTTCTCATCTACAAACTGGTGGCAAGAATTACGTGACACACCATATTAGTTTGCTAGTGTTGCCATAATGAAGGACCAGTTTGTGGGGAAGTTATTGGCTCATAGTTTTGGAGGCTTGGATTCTTAGGTTAGGATGTTGGCAGGGTTGGCTTCTTCTGAGGCCTCTCTCCCTGCTTGTAGCTGGCGGTCTTCTCACGGTGTCCTTACATCACCCTCCCTCTATGCATGTCTGTATCCTAATCTCCTCTTCTTACAAGGACATCAGTCATGCTGGATTAGGGCCCGCCTTAATGACCTCATTATAACCTACTTACCCCCTTTAAAGGCCCTATCTCCAAGGGCAGTCACATTCTGAGGTTATTGGGGGTTAGGACTCCAAAATATGAATTTGGGAAGGGGACACACAATTTAGCTCATAACACATATTGTATTAGTTTCCTAATTCTGTAACAAATTATCACAAAATTAATGGCTTAAGACAACACAGATTTATTATTTTACAGTTGTGGAGGTCAGAAGTCCTAAAACCAGTGTATTGGTAGGGCTGTGCTATTCTCTTGAAGGCTCTAGGGAAGAATCTGCCTTCTGGTCTTTTCCAGCTTCTGCAGGCCTTCTGCCCTCCTCAGCTCACAGCTCCATCTTCTTTCTTCAGGATCAGCAGCCTATTATCTTCCTCTTTCTCCCTCCCTCTTTCTCTCTGACCTCTGTTTTTGTGTTCATCTCTTCTTCTATGACTCTGATTCCACTGCCTTTCTCTTGTAAGGACCATTGTGATTACACTGAGCCCAAACTTAATTTTAATCACCTCTGTAGTCTTTTTTTTATTTAGGGCCAATATAAGGTCAATTTTATTACTTTCTTTTAATTTAAATTTTAATTAGCTAATATACAGTGAAATATTGGTTTCAGAAGTAGAATTCAGTGATTCATCACTTACATATAACCCCCAGTGCTCATCACAAATGTCCTTTTTAATATCCATCACCCATTCTAGCCCATCTCCCACCCACCTCCCTCCAGAAACCCTCAGTTTGTTCTTTATTGTTAAGAGTCTTTTGTGGTTTGTTTCCCTCTTATCTTTTCCCCCTTGCTTCCCATATGTTTATCTGTTTTGTTTCTTAAATTCCATATATGAGTGAAATCATACGATATTTGTCATTCTCTGATTGACTTATTTCTGCCATGAAAGCAACATATTCATAGATTTGGGGGATTAAGGCATGGATCTCTTTGGCAGGGAGTGGGGAGTATTATTCAGCCTGCCACACATAACATATAACACATAACATATGTGAAAGTCATCACAGTGTCTTACACTTAGTTAGCACTGACAAATATTTTAAATACTTGAATAATGTGAGAAATTTTAAAAGTATGGAAGCAGTAGAGGTACAGGTTTCTTTCACCTCTCCAATCACATTTTTAGCTTTCCTATAGAGTATGGTGGGCGAAAACATGCACGGTGTTTTGATCTACAGATAAAATTTAACAATTTATATATAAAGAAAAAATTCCAGAAGAAAATTAGCCAAAATGTTACCAGCAATCATGTTTAGGTGATAAGATTATTGGTGATATTTCATTTTATATATATGTGTGTGTGTGTGTGTGTGTGTGTGTATATATATATATATATATATTTCTGTATTCTAGATCTTATATGAGAGCATAGCACTCTTAGAATCACAAAGACTATTTTAATTTTAGAAAATCTGTGAGTATTAGAGATGTATTTATATAAAACTATTATTGGAAAATTGTCTATGAACCCATTTCTTTTTGTTATTTAGATTTATTAAGATCTCAGAGGTTGACGAGAGAACCAACTGTTGCATTTTGTCTGCATTACTCTTTCAGGTAACACTTTATGTATAGCTTTCTACAGTAATGGCCGTTCAGTCAGGAAAAAAAAAGTCCAGTGGCTTATCATATTCATAAAACTCATAGGTAGGAAAATCGCACGGGACCTTGATGAAATAGCATAAGCCCGTCTTTCCTTCACTGGCTGAACCCCTGCGGCATTTTCACCTTGAATATTCAGCAGGGTCTCTTTCTCCTTTAGACTCCGGAAGGAGTTTTGCAGATAGGGAAACTGAGTCTCTCATCATTAGTAAGACTGTGTTGCTAGTGAGCTGCGAAGCCTGTCTGTTTGACTCCAAATGGTTGCCTTAGGTTACCTCATCTCTAACTAAAGTTTTCCTCTATTGCATGATGTGAAGTATACCATATAATGAAAGCAAGAAATAAGTTGAAGACTACAGAACTATAGTGTTGGCAGCTCTTAGAATTTTGGTTTGACTTCACTGAAGAAGAAAGGAACTTTTATCTGAAATACAAGACATTTTGAGATGCAGGGATATAGCCAGGGGCCTTTGCAATCTACTAAAGGTTCTGTTTACTTTGAAGGGTGGACACCCTTGTTCTGTGTATCAGACGAGTCTGATAGTTTATGCAATCTGGGTAGATGAGATCTCTGGAAAGCCTTCTCTGAATATAAGGCCAGACTTTTCACTTTTCTTATCTTCCATGCACCTCTTGCTTGTGCTTTAAAGACAGGAGGTGGAAGAGGCAGGTGTGCAAAGGGAATGATAATCTGATACCGACTCCTTATATACTGCTTGTTCTTGAAGAGAGTGCTGTTCATGTTTTAGAAAATAAGCAATTGGAAAAATTAAATTTTTGCTTACTATGGACATACTTTTTCAGTAATACTATACCTAAAATGAAAGCTGGTGGCATTTATTTTAAACACCTGTTAATTTTTTTATGATTTTAAAGCATATTGTAAAATTAAAAACTTAAACAACTGTGTAGTATTTTAGAGTAGGTACCTGATAAATTTAATGAACAATCTGGTTAAAATTATTTTCTGATATATACATTAAAATAATTTCATAATGCATTTGTAATCATTTAATGTTAATTACTTAACATAAGAAGCACACCTAACTGTAAAATTCAAATTTGTGTACCAGTGTTGTTTCCCAGCATCAAATACAATGTTGGCCATATAAATTACCTAAGACATCCTGGTGAAATTAGACAATTCATCTTTTTGCTTAATTCAGTTAAAAGTTCAGAATTACTGCTGCCTAATTTAGACTTCTGAAATAACTTGTTATCTCCTCTACTTGTAGACTGGTATAGCGGAAAGAACATATTTATTTTGATTTAAATAAGTGTGACTTAATCTTCTTTCTGCCGCCATTAGCTGTGTGAGCTCAAATAAGTTAATTGTTTAAGCCTCCATTATATCGTGTGTGAGGTAATAATCTTTCCTTGTAGGGGTGAGGTAAATGAGAAGTAAATGAGGTAGTGTTTATAAAGAATTTACCAATAGTGGCCAACACAAAACTGACCTCAATAAATGATAATATAATGATAATTTCTTCTGAAAATAATAAGTATCCAACTACTGTGGAATTTAAAAGGCCCATCTTAAATGATAAAAGCATTTGAACCCATAATGATGATAATATTAACAATAACTACCATTTATTACAAGACACAGTCTGCTAGGCATATGCTAAGCACTTTAGGAAGTAATCCACGTACTTATCTTTCTGTTTCAGTGTTAAACACGCAATTTATTGCTCTTCATTTCACCTGTTTCCATTTTCAGGGTTTGCTCAGAACCACACTTCCACACCCCAAAGCGGAACGTTGCTATGCTCAGTATGAAATCACTCAGCTTCTCCCAGGCATCGAGCTCTTCTCGGACAGATACAGGGCTGACATTTGCTCTGTAGTTGCAAGTCTGTATTACGTTATACGTGAACTGCACTTTGCTAAGCAAAATCTAATAGTAAGTAATGTGTAAAATCAACAAATCTCAATTCACTCTGGTATTTTTGCCTTATACTTTATGCCATTCAGATTTTGCTGATGGTCTCTCAGTCGTCATTTAACTCTTTAACCCTATATTCAGGATGTTTACCTGTAGCTCAAAATGAAATATATTAATTCATATTCCTTCTTTGACATCATTGTTTGCATTTCATTTTGGATACAAAGTCAACGTCTGTTGGTTTTTTTCTCTTTTTATTCTATTATTTTACCTTTTTTTCCCCCTCTTAAGACATTTGGGGAAATTGATTTAGAATGTTTCACTGGTCTCAAACAGAGCAGTCTAGTCTACATGTAACTCATTGCATTAAGTCATTGCAGGTCATATCAGTACCAAAGCTGTGAGTATTTCTTTGTTGAGATAAGTTGATCTTTGTGTTTCTTGTCTTCTCTCTGTTAAGGGTACATCTAGGTGAACAGCTGTGAACTGAACAGATTCTAGCTGTGAAATAAAAGACAAATACTTCTTAATATCCTAAGACATTCAAAACCCTCATGCAATTCTCTTTTCCTTTGGGGAAATAAGTAACCGTGTAGATCATAAATTTGAAGTTGGTTGCACTTAAAAAATAAATTAGTATTTCTACCTGTTGGTCATTATATATTTTTCTCCTTTATTTCATTTTTCCTATTTTCTTCTCATATGCTCTTTCCTCTACTTTTGTATCTCTTCCCCACCATATTTGTTTCTTAATTCCTATTCTTTCTATTTTTCTCGTTCTTTCCTTTTCTTCCATAGTTTTCATACCGACTTTCTTTTTTTCCTATATATTTTCTATTCTCTTGTTCTGAATTCATTCTCTCTTCTTGTAGGGAAAAGATTTATTGCCCCCTGATATGAGTTATTAAATTATAAAGCCACGTATTAAAGTGAAGAGATTGATAAATGCTTTTAACACTTGGCATATTTGGCAAGAAATTGTTTATTAGAAAAAGATAACGAAATGGTGCTCCTCTCATTGTTAAGGGGATTCATTTCTGGATTTAGAAAATAGTTCTATCCCCTGGGTAACCTTTAGCTGCCTAGTCATATTCATATATAATACATATCACTGCATTGGAAAAGAAATGAGACTTTTTTTCTCTGAAGCTTAAGAAATTGAGAACATTTTTCTGAATAATTGAGCAATTGGCAGCAATAAAGTGGTGTGTTTTTATTCCTTACTAAAGAAAAGAAACAACCTAAAAGGTAATAGCCAAATCTTATTGTTTTGTGCTGCATTAATTGTAGAAAAAGATATTGTGTTATGTTTGTTGTGCATAATTGTAAAAAAAAAAAGTATTATGTTTAAAATCATTTAAGACCAGTTCTAAACCATTTAAAAAGCTATTGCTATTAGCAGCTGCCAGTTGACTGACAATTAGAGGTTCCTTAGCTGAACTTGCACCATGTAAACAGTTTCTATTCTGTATTATACTACCGTCCAGAAGAAGCCCAGTGGGTAAAGAGACTGCTGTCACATATAAAACTTGCTATGAGACCTTTTGCTGTGGAATCATGGGAAATAGTTTGATAAATAATGGGGATCCCAAAAGTCCTCTTTGCTCTATCTTTCTTCAGTGGGGGAAGGGCCCAGTTGTAGGAACTTCAGTTTTCAGTTGAGATCAGAAGCTGTTCAGAAGTCGAAGCAAACACCTATCCCCTCAACATCTGACTCTGGCCAGATGGTGGCTGGGATCAACTCAAATATTGATAGTTTGTAAGCTTTCACCCATGAGATTTCAAGAGGAGTTGAACTTTGGGGTTAATTCTAGGCAAATACAAATATTATGTGAAGAGTACGTGTGGGTAATCAGTAGACTATCTGCTCTGTGGAAGCAACGACCGGTTAGATTTTGTTGTCATTCAACAGTGCCTGACACATAATGGGCATGCTATAAAATACTTTTTTGCTGATAGAGATATTCCAGTTGAAGACAAATAGCAGCAGCCATTGAGATGAAAGAGTTGGGGACATGGACGTGAGTTCCTTTGCTTTGAATTTTGAAGTTATTTGATAGCTTATTTGCTAGAATGTTTCTCCAGGCCTCAGTGATTCATATATATGTAAGTTAATTTTTTTCAAGGAAGGTAATTGGTTGGATTTTCATTTTTCCATGCTTAAAGACATTCAAAACCTAGGTTTTGGGTACCAAGCGGCATCTAAAAGTCCCCCTGGTGGCACTTTTAAGTTCTCATAAAATCATGAAGCTTATGCTAGGCAGATTGTTTCATTTATGCCAAATAATAGAGGATCCTAGCATGACAAAATCAATTGCTCTTTTGCATAACATCTCCTACATTAAATTTGGCTACATTTTATTTTTAGGTTGTTAACTTGATAAAACATGTTCTAAATCAAAAAATGTTTTTACCATTGGTAGATTCTGCCTCTCCTTGCATTGTATCAGTATTTTGTTTCTGGAATTTGCCAAGACCTAGTCAGAAATCTAGAAGCAAGGATCCTCAAGGTATGTCACAAACTTTTAAGATATTTGATATCCTTGAACTATAAAATATTTTCATAAATGAATTTGGTTCTAATACTCATAATAATAAGCTGATAATAATATGGTGTACTGACATAAAAAAAAACCCTGCCCGTTATTATAATAAAGTATGAGAGAGAGCTAATTAGAATGGTTAGATCGTTTTATGCTTGGACCACGGTAAGGTGAGGAAGAGCTACACACAGGAAAAAGGCTCACCCAGCATCAGTCAGCCTGGAAATCACCACGTCTGAAATGTTGGTCTCTGGGTGGAGACTAATGAGTTAGTTTTCTGAAGTTTCGGTGAACTTCTTGCTAAGGATCTTTATGTATATCATGATATGTGAGAAGTTTTCATTGCATAGGCAATTGACATGACAAAACACACAGATGCTGAATTATAACTAATTCTGTAACCTAGAAGTCAGGTGAGGCTCTCTGCCCTCAAGAGTCATATGCAGTTGGCTCCAACCCCATGTGGAGTGGGTACTTCAAGCACCTCATTTTCTCTGCCCATTTTCCTACTTAGCTGTGGTCATAGTCCACTTCTGCTGAATCCATTTTGTACGTGGATCACCTCAACATGCAGCAGATTTGCTCCCTGTTCTGCACCTCCTCATTTTGACTATGAAATTCAGCCCTAATTCCCATTTTACACACACACACACACACACACACACACACACACTCACTCACTTACACACAGACATACACAACACAGTCACCCAAGGCCTGTCTTTTTGTATTGAACTTAGTAAAAATTTGGAACACAGGAAAACTTAAGTTGAGGCAAAAACAAACAATTTAAAATAGAATGTTTGGCATGTCTGAGTTTAAAATATTTCTTAGCCAACATCTCATGCTTTCGCCTCTCATCCCATGGCTTAATCAGATGTGTGCTGGTAAATGTTTCACACCTCACTCTAAAAAAAAGCCCTGATTTGTAGCATTTTCAGTTTCCATGGTACAAATATTCCCCCTACGGCTGACTTCAGCCTACCAACAGGGCATTACTGAATGTGGAATAGAGACAAGATGTGCACAATTTCCTCTTGTCCTTGGGAGTAAGTGGGCTCCAACACACCACTGGCTTACCCCTTCTTGTCCCTTTTTGGAAATACCTTCTACCCTTCTTCCACAAAGCTTTTTCATTTTATAATGAGAGAAAATTAGACTTCCCTTTGAACTCTTCTCTCTATCTGGATCCTGTCTCTGGGCTGTGTTTTCAGACCCAAATAGTCCATTGCATTCTATTTCTAAATAAAGACAATACCTTCCCTAAGAGGAATTCTGGTGCTAACTATTAAGAGAATATATTTTAACTCAGGAATAAATGATTTTTTATCAGCATGAAAATTTCTGGATCACTCTTTCTGACCTAGTGAACTCATAAGAGTTCTCCTGCTTTTGATTTCCAGTGACACTTTTTTAAAAATCTGCATAAAACTTTTCTCTCTCTGTCTTTTCAAGACAGTGCTCTATTCAAAATTGCAAAATTCTTGAGGTTAGGGCCTGTATCACATTCATCTTTTAGTTTCCTATTGTATATTGAGAAATAAATTCATATATTGATATTCAGTAATTAATTATTGAATTGAAATTAAAATCTATAGACATTTATCAAGGGCCTACTGTCCATACTTTTTAGTGTTTAGTGGGAACTCACCTAGAAGATACTTGGTAAACATTTATTGCTTTACCTCTGAAACAACATTTATTGAGTATCTCCTATATAAAAGCACTATGTTAGTAGCTAATTAAAGAAATGTAACCCATGGTTCTTGCTTATAAGGAAGTGAGAGACAGGATGTATACACAAAACAATATCATGTGCATCTGCCCCTTGATTGTTTCCAAATGAATATGATGAGCACTGTCTGGAGTTTGAAAGAGGGAAAATGGTTTTGGGTCTCTTGATTTTACTAAGTAGGTAAGATTTGGTGAAGAAAGCAGAAGTAACTCAGCGGGAGAAAGGAAGAAGGGAACATTCTGGGCAGACAACAATGTGAAAGATACGGAGGCGAGACAGCATTGACTCTAAGCGTGCAGTGGTGGTTGAGTGAAGCCAGAGAGGAGGTTTTGAGTAGGGAGAAGGTTGTATGAGACTCCCAGAGGTGCATGTTGTGGTCCATGATGTCCATGAAGGGGGCCCAGTCCTGACTTCCAAACTGAAGCATAATGTGGAGGCTGAACAGTGAGAGAAATGTGGAGATTATGAAATCAGAACTAGGTAACAGTTTTATTCTGGTCTGTCATTTAGAGGCAAGAGAAGCATGGAAGGGTTGCAGTAACCGTTAGTAACGTGTCAGAAGGAAATCCGGAGAGGCACTGAAAGATAGAATCTGAACCTAAGTTTTTGATTAGCTAAGTTTGTGTTTTATTGGATTGTTAGCACTTGGAAACTTTTTGTACTAGAGTAGCTTCAAAGCCAGTGAAGAACTGTGGACTGTAGTCTGCAGCCTTGGGTGGAGAGGTGGAATGAATTGCAGAATCTTGATCAAAAGAAGGACATGATCAGATGTATCTGGTAACAGTGTCAGGAGCAGAGCAAGATGGAACTGGTGTCTTGCTGGCATAGTAGAACAGATAAACCTGACTAGGGTTTTGACAGAAACAATGAAAAAGGGCAACTGATGCATCATAGAGAGGAAGAAATGACAGCCTGTTTGAGTAGAGTTGGCCTGACCTTTCTGAAGTAAACTGGGGTCAGTGAGTGGGAAGAGGGAAAAGTCATAGTCAGGAAATAGCAAACAATACTTTCTGACAAGTCAAACAGCAATAGATCAAGCTGTTAAGTTTCGGTTGTGCACTAGTGTCTTTCAGGGAAAGCTTTAAGACCTCTTTATGATCAGCCAGTCTGGCTTCACTTTAGAACTGCCAACATTTTGAAAGATTTATTACTCTCAACACATCCAGCATTCACGGGACGGGTACTGATAGTTCTGTATTTGCGCGAGTGAAGGGTTGATTTAAGGGTAGTTCTTTCTTCCATCTGGCTTGTTTATGTTCACACCATTGGCCATTTCTGAAAATACATGTTCATTATTATTGCCATTGCTTTTTCAAATGGCCAGATTGGTATGATGAACTGAAACCAGAGGTAGGCTTCGCAGTTACAGGTAGTTCATGTTACAGCCTTCTCACAGCCAAGACCAGAAGAGACTAACCTTGCACAGCATTTCCTGCAAGGGGTAAGAAAAAAAAATGTTCATCTAGAAGTCTAGAAGAGCTCATATGACTCCCTAATGCCTACTTTGATATTATATGGTACTGGGGAGTTTAGAGCCCAAGGTATCTTAGGCAAGAACCAAAGTATGCAACTTGATAGACAAGCAGTTTTCTCTTCTCCATTGAAAATATTCTCCCAAACCTTTTATGTTTTATTCAGGTTATTGTCACATCTTATTTACCCCGAACTTACCTTCTTTTTATTTCTTTAAAATTTATATAGGTTTGAGATTCCTAGGGTGGTGCTTAGTGGAAAAGAGATAACAAGTATATGTGTATGTATGTGTATTATATGCATATGAGCTTCATCCAATTTTTTATTTCATTCCCTGCTTGCACAATTTACTCTTATCTATTCTCAACAATCACTGGAGTTTGCAAGATGTAAGTCAGGTTAGGGCCATGCCCTGTTCAAAATGCTCTAATAACTTCTTATCACACAGAGAATAAAATTCCAAGTTCCTACTCTGGTCTACAGGCCACCATTCATAACTACCTCCTAACCCTCTTCCCCTCTCTCCCTAAACTCCTGCCACAAGGCTCTTCCTTGAGCACCCCAGGACTCCCAGACTGCTCCTATGGCCACATGACTTTTGTGCTTGAGTTTCGTCAACAGATTTTCCACATGTCTCTCTCTCTCACATCATTCCCCAATTTTTTCTTGTATGTCTTCTCAGAGAAGTCCTCCTTGACTGGAATGTTGAGAGTAGCATTTTGTCATTACCCTCCATCCCTTATAATACTGTGTAGATCTTCATGTATCATTTAAACTTAGCTAAATACATATCCGGAAGGAACGTAACATCCAATAGGGCTTGGTACATAGAGGTGCCCAATAAGCATGTTGAATGATTGAATGACTTTGTTCAGGAAATTTCTTCCCATAATTTCCTGATTAAAAGTCTTGCTGGATAATATTCAAATTGAACCACACACAATGCATAGTCACCAATTGATTAATTTTAAGGATATGTCTTTAAAATTGACAGTGTCCATTAATCATGGGCACAAAGCAAATAGTTGTCTCTACGTTGATCCATTGTAGAGTTCATCTCCTGGTTTGTTTCACTTTGCTCAGAGTATTAAAGAACATCAGGAGTGTTTTTGTTTTGTTTTTCTTTTAAGCCATAGTTCACTATGGGAGCAAAAAATAACTTTAGTTATTTTTTTAACCCTTCTATGCCTGCTATGTTTTGTGTTTGCCTCTGATGAAGTAAGCCACATCTGATAAATGTCCGTTGCTTTGAACAATTGCCTGCTGTTGTTTATCAGCTTCTTGGTCTATTGCACATGTAAACTAGCTTATACACAAATACATACATCTCCATCCACTGTGTTTACCAAGCATTAGTTTAGACGGCATTGCCAGTATTAAGCAGAAATTTTGGAACTCAGAAAGTTGATGACTTTTCTCTAAAATTGTTATTTTGTAAGTAACACAAATCATTTACTTTAAAATCTCATTTCTTTTTCTTTCCTTTAAAGATAGAAGTCCTTACAGATTTAGGATTTTTTTCTGAAGCCTTTTATGAGATATCCCAGATTTTTTATGGAAAAAACATGCCTTCCTCAATACCTGCAGGCTGTAAAGCTACTGGAAAAGTGAAGGTAAATCTGCTGTTTGATTCAAAGCCATTTGTTTACCTCTTGAAGGCTACATTCCTAACATTTAGGGAATACTTCTACAAAAGTGTATTTACAAGTCTCTGGTACTGCAAACCTCTTTGTTAAGCCTGGTTATAGCTAACAGCAGGCTTTTACAAGGTTTCATTTGTCTGGAATGGAAGGGTGTCACGTGGGGGAGTATGGTATTGGAGTCGATTTTTACAATGGAATTCTGTCTGTATGTTATGGACGGTCTCAGTAGACACATTTATCAGCCACTACCTCTTAGACTTTGGTGTCTAATCTTACAATTTCTGGCTAATGTTGTTAGTCAAAACAGTCTCTCCTCATGTTTTATTTGGATATTTTTTTGATTTATATATTGTATACCAAAGTGTTAAGCATGTTTTGTTCAAATTGTGTTTGTAAATTAGATAATTGAAACATCCTTGAAAATGAATACTAGCATTTATATTTAAATCAAAGTGAGCCATTTTTCCCACTATTTTGGGTTTCATGGGAATCACTGAGTGATCTTGCAGCAGCTTGGACCCTTGTGATCCAGCAATAAAGGAAATAGGAGGTAATAAGTCAGTTTCCTGGGGGAGATTGTACGCATGAGGAGTGAGACTGGCAGACACAGTACATACTGGTGACATTCAAATTTGGAAGAACTAAAAGAAGCTGGGAAATAGGCTGTAAGTCTTGAAAATTACTTGTAGCAACTGAAATTAAATATACATACAATGCATTCATTACTTCAGTGTATTCCCCTAAAATGTCACTGCTTATTTCTCAATATGACTGCTATGGCATTATAATTTGTTGTTCTAGGGCAAGTGTGAGGTTATCTCCTAAGAGAGACATTCAGTAGGCAATAGGATACATCTGTGTGTATATGTATATACATCTCTATCTCTATCTATCTTATCTATCTATCTATCTATCTATCTGTCTATGTGTCTAGACAAAGACGAATCAGTTGGTGTTTTTGCTCATTTTCTTGGCATGAACTAACTCATCTTCTTACCTGGGTTAAATTGACAATATTTTCTTGCTTGCTTCTCAGCCAACAGCCTTTCCTGATGTAAATGGTTTGCATTTTGTTATTTAAATTATATTTTAATTTATTTAAAAATATTTTTTGAGTGCCTACTGAATACAGGCACTACTTTAGTCATGGGGATAGACCAGTAAAAAGATAAATGGAGATGTTGCCTTTTTGGAAGCATGTTACTATTGGACAGTCCAGTGAAGAAGACGAACAATAAACATATTAAGCACATAAAGATATGTCAGGTGATGATGTACCATGAGGGACACCCAAGCTGAGTTGAGGGGACAGAGAGTGATTAGGGCAGTGGATGGCTATTTTATTCAAGGTGGTTTGGGAAGTCTCTCTAATAAGGGAGTTTTGAGGGTAAAAGATTCGAGGGAGGGATAGGAATAGGAGGAAGTACAAGGGCATAGGCCCTGACAGAGATACCTGCAAGATGTGGTTGAGGAAAACCAAGGAGGCAAAGTGGAGCTGGTAAAGGAGAGAACAGTAGTAGATGGCGGGACTCAGGAACTACAGTCATATAGGACATCTTAGGGCTTGGTGAGGACTGGAGTTTACTCTAAATAAGATGAGAAGCCTCATAGAGTTTGGAGCAGAGGAATGACAGGATAAGAATTACTTTCCAAAGGACCACTTTGCCTGCTGTTTGGAGAAAAAACTGCAGTTGGGCATGGGTATAAATAGGGAAACAAGTTAGAAGGCCTTTGCAGATAACATGAGTGAGACATGACAATGGCTGGGGTAATAGTGGTGGAAGGAATGAAAAGTGGTCTCCTTAGTAGAGGTGGATCCTGGTAAATTTGGGAGCATTAACATAGAAATTTAAAATCATGAGACTGGATGAAATCAGGTAGGGCAGAGAGAGAGAAATAGAAGTCAGAGGACTAAACGTTGGAGTCATCCACATTTCGAGGTCAGAAAGATAAGGAAAGAAAAACTAGCTGGGTAGAAAGAGAAACAAAAGAGAGTTTTTAACGTTCATTGCCTTCACCAAAACAAACAGTATGAAACTCATCTTTATAGGTAAATTCCAGCTTCATTTTTATTATCTAGTTTTCATGAGAGAAAAGTATGGGTGAATTGTCTTTAAATAGATTGTGACTTTAAATTTTGTATTCTTCAAGTTAATTTGAAGCTTTCCAGCTTCAATTGGGAACTTAAAAAGTGTAATTAAAAGAGAAAATGCGTTCAGGGTTTATAATTAAAATAGGTGCCAATGTTATTAGGCTGCAGGCTAGTTATTTAAAGAAAGGATTAATTAATTAGATTTTAGTTGTAAAAGAAGTAACTGAAAAAGTCTTACAGATTACTACTGGACTTTTCACAGACTAAAAAAAATTCTATCTTTTAACATGATACTCATATTGGGATTCCGCTCTTATCACCAAATCTAAGTCTATCATCAGCTTTCTTCCCATTATATCAACAAAGGTCTTCCCTTGGATTCACGTATTCACTTTTCAGTGTATTAGAGAAGATAAAAAATACCGTCAAAAAAGGGAAAAAAATTGTTTACAGTTACCAGCACTTTATTCCAGTAAGAGCTATCTGTGATGTCTTGGGTTAGGGGCCCCTCAAATCCCTTAGATTCTAGGACAA
The DNA here is from genome assembly GCF_016509475.1 of Prionailurus bengalensis. Classification (NCBI taxonomy): domain Eukaryota; kingdom Metazoa; phylum Chordata; class Mammalia; order Carnivora; family Felidae; genus Prionailurus; species Prionailurus bengalensis. The sequence goes on from NC_057358.1 coordinate 117,741,963, forward strand.
GGATTTGGGAGCAAGTAGTATATTTGGGAAGTGATATCAGGGAGAATGGTGAGTGTGTGGTAAGTCACATAGGGAAGGGAGGAGAAACTATTGCAGAGAGTATTAATGAGTCACTGCGTGGACAATCAGGCCCTCAGAGACCAGGGAGAACAATCTTGTGCTCGTTGGATTGGGTTACTCCCTGTACTTCCAGACTCTCCTGAATACTCCTGTGGCCACAGAATGCCCTCAAGCAAAGGCATACAGGTGTTTGAAGTAAGATACTGTCCATCAGTGAGTAACCTATCCACAGAAGCTTCTGGTGTCTTCCAGATGACCCAGGGGATATGGGCATGGCATCAGTACTGGCATCTTTGAAAAAGGGCCTCTGTACCAAGAGGAATGCATTCTGCACAACGATACAACCATCTCCTGTGGCAAATAAATGGAATGTTTCCTAATGTGACATTATATTAGAGCCAAACATATTGACAGGTCATTCACAATAAAGGAAAAGAACCACAAAAAGAGTTATTCTGAAGAGTAATATGATTTTACCTCAAACTGGCAAAGATTTTTCTAAATGCTAATACTCATTCTAATACTCTTATGACCCAGCAATTCTGTTCCCAGGAATCTATCCGAAGGGGATAATGAGAAATACAGACAAAATAGTCACGCGTGTTATTTAAACTAGGGCTGAATGGTGAGATGGGGGTGGGAATTTGTCCCCCTGATGTCTAACAAAAGGAAAGGAGTTATTATGATGCATTCATAGCGTAGAACATTACTTAGTTAATAGACTGAGGTTTACAAATGACTTAATGACATGGAAAAATAATTATGATGCAATTTTTAATGAAAAGGAATACAAATATATATATATAATTTTTTTTTACTAAAAAAATTTTTTTAATGTTTATTTATTTTTGAGACAGAGAGAGACAGAGCATGAGCAGGGGAGGGGCAGAGAGAGAGAGACACAGAATCTGAAACAGGCTCCAGGCTCTGAGCTGTCAGCACAGCGCCCGATGCGGGGCTCGAACTCACGGACCGTGAGATCATGACCTGAGCCAAAGTCGGACGCTAAACAGACTGAGCCACCCAGGCGCCCCAATATAATTTTAAAATACATCAAAAAAATTGGTAGTAAAGGCACCAAAATATTAACATTGACAACCTAAAAAAAGTTGACTTATGTGTATTTCTTCTTTATTCTATACTCATCTCTCTGACTAGAACATGTATTGCTTTTATAATAAAAATTACATTTAAAATACTTTTAGAACACATTAACAGTTTAATTTAAAAAAACAATACTTTTGTTTCTAACGTTAGTGCTTTATATATTGACAGGTATTTCAATCATTTGACTCAGGAAAACCTCTTACTAGTAAAGAAAATTTACAGGTAAGGATAACAATATTTTATAAATGTTGGATACTTCGTAAGGATAATTTTGAGTCATTTCAATATATTTGGTAAGTATAACACTTGTTTTTGAAAATCTGCTATGTAATTAATATGCTTTTCTATTTCTAATAATGGGGTTTTATCTCCAAATGTTGGGCCCAAGGTAGTATCGGACCCAGACTGCTCTGGCTTTCAAATTGAGCAAATATCGTTTATTGCTTGTAAGTTTTAAATTATATATGTGTATTCATTTTGTTTATATAGCCCTGTCAAGTATCTAACTTTAATGTTTATCTTGATTACCTTGGTGGGAATAGCTGACTTTGATTATAAGAAAAGGATTTTTGTGTGTTTTGCTGGTAGCCCACTTATTCATTTCTGCTTTTACTCACATCCTTTCTCCAGTCTGAGACTGCCTCTTAGTCAGTGGTTTTCTTCTTTCCATTTATTGAAACATTTTTTTAAAATTATAAAAATAAAAAATTTTTATTGAGCTATAACTGACATATAACATTGCATAAATTTAAGATGTACAACACGTTGGTCTGATACTCTTATGTCCTGCAGTATGATTCCCACCATAGTGCTGGCTAATGGAAGGTTGTCATGTGACATTTTCATAAGCAACTCCTCTAACTTCCCAGTGCTCCTTGCAAACAGAGGACTAGACTCCCCATCCCAGCACGTCTGTTCTTGTCACTAGTTGAATGATTGGGGTTTAAGCTTTTGATAACCTAGTAGCATTTAAATATCTTTTTGTTTGTTTCAAGTTTTTATTTAAATTCTAGCTAGTTAACATATAGTATAATATTAGTTTCAGGAGTAGAATTTAGTGATTCATCACTTACATACCATACCTAGTGCTCATCATAAGTGCCCTCCTTAATACCCATCGCCTATATCTCCCATCCCCCTACCCCCTCCAGCAACCCTCAGTTTGTTCTCTGTAGTTACGAGTCTGTTTCAAGGTTTGCCTCTCTCTTTTTTCCCTCTATGTTCATCTGTTTTGTTTCTTAAATTCCGCATATTATTGAGATCATATGATATTTGTCTTTCTCTGACTGACTTACTTCGCTTACCATAATATGCTCTAGCTCCATCCATGTTGTGTAGCATTTAAATATCTTGAAATCATTTTTTAAAATCTCAGGAGTATTGTCAGTCTGACCACTAGAAAGTGTTAGGGCAGAAGAGTAGTAGTGCAGCCATTGGTAAGGGGGCTACAGACCCCTAAAGGGTTCACACAACCAGGTGATAGTGCAGAGAGACAGCTGCATGTAGTTTTAATTTTTTTAAATGCTAGGAAACAACATTCTGTTTCATTAAGTAAGCTATTTTTATTAGATAATGTTGAGAGTCATTTACGCAAAATTGCTTTAGTTTTGTCTTCCATAACTTTGATAGGAAATATATCCTCTCCTTTTATTAAATGTAATCTTACTACTTTCCCATTAGTGTTCATGTTATCCCACAAACTTCACTTTTAATTTTGCTTCAGATTATTCATTGTTTTCCCTTAAAATTTGTTTTGATTTATAAGCAACCTGCCTGAAATGAAAGAATTGGTATCAGGAAGATACGCACACATATTCATATTTCGCTTCAGTGTTCCAAGACCTTCAAATGTTTAAGAATATTTCTTCCCAGTCATAAACTCCAAGGCATCCAAAAAACACTTCCCCAAAAGGAATGTCTATCTGATCATTTCTTTTTAAACAAAAAGAGACTGACAGTATAATGGAAAACTGATTTCTATTAGCTAATTAATCAAAACAGAACTGTTGATCTGCTGAAGACTCTTCAGATTACACTTTATATTTTCTGTATAGAGGGAGAGAAAGGAGTATTAAATAGCATTACTAATTACTCTTCTTTTGATCCTCAAGTGTTTGTGTGTAATTGTCAAGACTCATTAAGACGCTATTTGCTATGGAGAAAAAAGAGAAGAGAAACCTTCTCCTCTGCCCTACACCCACAACCAATCTGAAGTTTCTTCCCTAGATAGAGAATGCCAACCATGTTCCTAGCACACTGTTTGTCTCACACTCGGGCTCGGCACTGTTCCATGTCTGGCTCTTCTGCATGTATTGATTTTCAGCCTTTAGAAGATGTTAGGATGGGAGAATGAACAACAGATCTCTCCACTGCCACTATTGCTTCAGACTCTCCCAAACACTGAGGTTTTTTCTTTGTAATTCATATAAGGCAAATAGTTTCCCTCTTTTCTAGAATATATAGCCCCAGAACCTGAGATTATTAATCAACAAATATTATTAATTCAACAATTTTTAGTAAGAGTCTGTTGTGTGCAAGGCACTCTTCTGGTGTTGTCAAATAAATACATTAGTCAGTCAGCAACAGACAAACTCCCAAGTCATCAGGAAGCTTGTATTTTAGGGGAAAAAAACTAATAAGAAACATGATGTATAAGTAAACGTTATACTTAAGTAAATTATATGGTAAGTTAGAAGGTGATCCATGCTAGAGAGAAAATAAACCCAGCAGCACATAAAGGGGATTGGGATCATGGGACTAGGTTAGGGAGTTGTAATTTTAAATCAGGTAATCAGGTTAGTCCTCACTGAGGAAACATTTGTGAACAGGTAAAGGTACAAGTTTAGGACATCTGGAAAAAGAGCCATCTAGGAAGAGGGTACAATGAATTGAAAGGCGTTAGGGCAGGGCTTGGTGGGGGACATCTTTGTCAGTGTGACCAGAGCTGTGTGAATGATGGGGAAGCAGTAGGAAACAGCATCAGAGAGGTAATGGGGCCAGTTTGAGAAGGGCCTTATTGGGCCTTTGTAACTTTGCTTCTTCCTCTGAACAAAATGGGGAGCCACTGGAAGGTTTAGAGCGGGGCTGTGGCCTAATCTACCTGTTTTAGCTGATCTGTTGAGCCTACTGTGTGCTAACTACTGTTCCAGTGCTGTCAACCTCAGTCATATTTTAGTGTGTGTGTGTGTGTGTGTGTGTGTGTGTGTGTGTGTGTGAGCTAACTAGGAATACAGTTTTGGACATGTTGAGTTTGAGGTATCTCTTAAATATCCAAATGGACTATTTGAGTCAGAAGCTGATTTGCCTTCAGAAGAGAGATTGGAGCTGGAGAGAAAATCGCAGGATTTCATCTGCATTTAGATGAAACTAAAACCATGAGTCTGTTTCAGATAATCTAAGGGGAGCGAGTAAAGAGAGAGAAAAGGACCAAGACGTGGGACACTCCAATGCTGAAAATACAGGAGGGGTGACTGGGTGGCTCAGATGGGTTAAGCCTCTGACTCTTGATTTCGACTCAGGTCATGTCATGGTTGTGAGTTCGAGCCCCATGTTGAGCTACATGCTGACAGTGCTGAGCCTGATTCAGATTCTCTCTCTCTCTCTGATCCTCCCCCACACTTCTGCTCCTCCTCTCTCTTTCTCTCTCTGCCCCTCTGCTCTCTCTCTCTCGCTCTCTCTCTCTGCCTCTCTCAAAATAAATAAATGAACTTAAAAAAATATGGGAAAAGAAGAGGAACCAACAAAGACTGAAAAGGAATGACCAACAGTATAGGAAAGAAACCAAGAGAATGTGGAGACTTCTAAGAGAAGTCACTTCTCTTCTAAGCTAAGAGAAACATTTTCAAAAGAGGAAGTGATTCGGATGCCTGGGTGGCTCAGTCAGTTAAGTGTCTGACTTCAGCTCAGGATATTGTGGTTCATGAGTTCAATCCCCACATCAGGCTCTCTGCTGACAGCTCAGAGTCTGGAGCCTGCTTTGGATTCTGTGTCTCTGTCTCTCTCTAACCCTTCCCCTGCTCGCACTCTGTCTCTCTCTTCCTCTCAAAAATAAATAAACATTAAAAACAATTTTTTAAAAAGGAAGTGATTAATAGTGCTATATTTTGCAGATGAATCAAGCACCATAAATCACTAAGTCAAAAACATGCATCTTTTTTTCACATTTAATAGCTCTGAAATTAGAATGCATTTTATGGTTGAGGGCATGTGACAATTTAAGTGGTATATAAGATAATGATGTCTTAGATTAAAAGTAACATGGCATATGAGGACTAAGAATGGAACACTGGTTTTAAGGCAAGTGTAGGTCACTGGTGACCTTGGCCAAAGAGTTTCAGTGTAGGAGAGGAGTGGGTTTAAAAGCAAATGAAAGGAAAAAATAAATAAATAAAAGCAAATGAAAGTAGAGAAATTGGAATATTGACAATTCTTTAGATCATTGCTCTAAAGGAGAGTGAGAATTTGGACAGTAGCTGGAAAGGGTAGTCAGGGCATAAACAGTTTTTGTTTTTTAAGATGGAGGAGAAGACAGTATGGCTATGTGCTGATAAGAATGTCTGTGGCAAGAGGACATTTATGATGTAAGAGAGAATGGCTGAGTAGAACAGGGCAGAAAGGATCAGTGGCCTAAGTGGCAGGATGCTTGGGTAGGTGGGAGAAATGGAGCTATAGGGTCTATATACACTACTTTGGCCACCTCAGTTTTCTCTGTTAAGTAGAGGAAGCGAGGTCATTAGCTGGTAGGAACATCGGGGAGGAAGGGTTAGAATTTAGAAGCAAAAAGAGCATGAAATTGGTTGTCTAGGAGAGAAGGAGTGTGAATGGACTAGGAAAATGTAGGACGATGACCAGGCAGTACTGAGGTTTGGTCAGGAACTTCAAGTGGGACCACTTAGTCAGACTGCATGATTTTCTTCAACCTTCTTCCGCAGCAGGGTGCACACCTAAAGAAGGTTCAACACTGGATTTTACCAGGGCTGTGGTTGTGCCAAGGAAGTATATATGCAAAGGAGAGGGCCAGGGAATTGAGGGTGTACATGGGCGAGATCTAATGATTGAGCACGGAATCTAAACTGGGTGGGTAGCATGCTTGTGTACCCATTCTCCTGCTCCTGTCCCAGTACCTCTAATTCACTCATGCTAAAGCAGAGCAGACAAGTGTGCCTGGCTGATGAGCTCTTGTGGGTTCTCTGTGTTAATGAGATGTCCCCTCCCTTGCTCTCAGCACCAGGTTTACTCTCTTTCTGTGGCAGGGCTGGGCTATTAAGGCACAGATCACAAACCGGTGGGGAAAGGCAGAAGCACTCAGAACTGCTGGGGCACATCTGACAGTGTACATCTCTTGAAATAGACCTGCCATGTATGGTAGGTACCTCATGTCTATAGTGTATTCCTTCATCCAACACCAAATGAAGAATGCAAAAAGGGATGAAAACTAATAATATCTGAAAACAATACTTTACTGATTTGCCTTTTTTTTGTTTCATTTTTTAAGGCACTTGATGAATTAATAAGTAAAGGATTGCCTCTAATTCTGGTTACAGTTGGCCAACCACATCTCCTAAATAAGTTTTCTTTCATTAAAGCCTATTTTTTAATAAGTGTGGCTGCAACAATAAATTGTGTCCCAGAAAATTCAATGAAAACAATCTACCATGGACTTGTTTCTGAGAAGAGTAGAGCAAACTTTCAAAACTTGAAAGGTAATCTTTTGTTTCATTTTTTTTTATTTAAAAAATTTTTTTTCAACGTTTATTTATTTTTGGGACAGAGAGAGACAGAGCATGAACGGGCGAGGGGCAGAGAGAGAGGGAGACACAGAAACAGAAACAGGCTCCAGGCTCTGCGCCATCAGCCCAGAGCCTGACGCGGGGCTTGAACTCACGGACCGCGAGATCGTGACCTGGCTGAAGTCGGACGCTTAACCGACTGCGCCACCCAGGTGCCCCTTTTGTTTCATTTTTGACTTCTCTTTCTCCTCTTTCCCCAACTATTCCCACTCCACTCCCAATAATCCATATGAACAATCTAGTATACGTTCTTCCATATTGTTCTCTAAGCACACTTAATGACACACATATGTGCCTATGTTAGGTTTATGCATATCCATTTCTGTCCACATATATCAGTATTCATACACTTTTTCATATATATACATACAAAATAGGATTCATCATTTATTTATAAAATGATATATTTTACATTTTTCTGCATCTTATGTTTTTTATGCATAAAAGCTTCACTAAAACCACTTTAAGGCAACTGCTTTGTTTGTTCTGCTATTCTGGTTGTGCCGTGTTCTATGCTGAATATCTCGCGGCTTGTTCAACCATCCCACTATTGCTGCACATTCACTTTGTTTCTAGGAACAGGGCTGAAGTGCTACATATTCTTATCATGTAGTATATATTTCTATGGGATGAGATACCCATGTATAGGATTTATAGGTCATAGGTAAGTATTTCTCAGCTGTATTGGATATTGCCCTAAGATTGTTTTTCACCGTTAAGTATGGTGTTAACTGGATTCTTCATTGATGTTCTTTATCAGGTGAGGAACTGTCCTTTTTATTCATGGTTTGTTGAGTGATTTTGTCATAAAAAGGTGCTGGATTTTATTAGGTGCTTTTCCTGCATCTATTAAGATGCTTCCATGTTTTTTGGTTTTTATTCCATTGATACGGTTTACAACATTAATTGATTTTTGAGTGTTTAAGCCAACCTTGCATTCTTGGGCTATCTCGCAGTTAGTCATGGTGTATAAATTCCTTTTATATGTTGTTGGATTCTGTTTGCTAGTATTTTGTTGAAGGTTTTTATATCCTTATTCATAATAAGTATGGTTCTATAGTTTTCATTTCTTGAAGTATCTTTGTCCTGTTTGGATATCAGAGTAATATTGACTCTGTTTTAAAATGTAACTTTTATTATTATTCGGGTATGATGAGGTCAACAGATAAGAGGATGGTGGCCATTAAAAACAGAGTTTGTTATTCAGTTTTCCAGGAGGAGGAGCAGGTCATTATCTGGGAGGGGCCACACAGAATCACCAAAGTCACTGAGAAGCAGAGACAGCAGGAGGACAATGTGGATCAAACTCTTCCTAGGATCTCTCATGTTCTTAAATGCATCCCAGCGTTCTTCCATGCCAATCTCTAGGCATTTATTTTTGATCTTTGTATCTCTCTCACTTTCTCTTTTAGCGGAGAAAACCCAGCCCCAGATCTTTCTGCTGGGTCTTTCCCAATTCTCAAGCCCTCTTTCATACTCAGCTGTTTGCCCCAGAGCCCTTTAATTTAGGAGAAGAGCCAAGTAGGTAGTAGTTGGAAGAAGAAGGAAGTCAGATGTGTTCAATTCCATGCTATTTTGGACTTCCTCTTACCCCTTGACAAACTTAGTCTCTTTAGGTGGGTATTTTTTGCAGGAATTCCTAGTCAAATAATGATTTGTGGGGGTTTTTACCCCCTCTCCTCTGTAGTCTAGAAGTTCAGTTTTACTACAGCAGGCAGAGTCTGTGATCTAAATTATCTCGGTTCCTCCTGCTCAGAATGACAGGCTTTGGATTGTGGGTTTTTGAGATACTTGAGAATTGTGGATTTTGATGTTCTAAATACTCTCACTCTCTGCTCTTAGTGTGAGGGGCTTATTCAAATCAGTAGAACTACTGACATTTCCAAGGAGATCTTATTGAAATATTATAAATATCTGGGAGACCCAAAATACCTTGGGGACCTTAAGGCGTCCTGTGATCCCAGAGGAGGAACCATTACTCTATATCAGTAGCCAATAATTTAAAGAACATCACCAAGAATCCTCAAGATCCTTTCAGAATTATCTGATTTGTTGTAAAAATCATCCTCAGCCTTTGAATATATGATATTTAAGGACCATTTGATAGAACAATATGTTTCTAATTATCATGGTGGGTTTTTTTAAATATGAAATTTATGGATAGTTTCCCAAATAATGATGAGTTTTATAAACTAGAATAAATATTTAAACTAACCACAGATATTCTTGGTTCTTCAAAAATTTTGTGTCTTTATAGAATTATGTTTAAAGGACGAGGGAATCTCATTTGGTCAGTTTGCAAAAATTAAAGATGACTTCACACTTAGCACAATAAAGGTAAGCTTGGAAATTTTTTCAAATCATATGAAACTGGTTACCAAAATGTCCACTATGAGGCCCTGGATAGGCTCACTTTCAGGGTTGTGTCTGCTCTTGGGAGACTGAGTAGCTTTTCTTGCATAAGCATGGATTGGGGCCAGAGACAGAGTCTACTCCTCGTGAGAAAATTAGATGCCCAGAGATTGTCAGACTTTGACTTTACAAATATGATTAAGGCACTGTGGAAAATATGATTCATTATTTGATGGGATTTGAGTATTCCATTCCCTGTTTCTCATTTCCTAATAATAATAATGATGACAACAGCAACACAAACAGCTACCATTTATTCAGTGCTTACTACGTGACAGGCACTTTGCATGATTAATTTTTACAACTCTGGGATGTAGGTATTAATCATTTTTGAACTATGTTGTGCTGAACCATGAGAAAATTGAGGCTTAGACAGAAAAAAATTCCTTAATGTCATGCATCTAATGAAATGCAGATCACGTTCTTAGCCATTATACTAAGTTGCCCTAGTAGTCCTTGTATAATGTGTACCACTCTGTACAAACAAGTTTTTAGAGACCTGTTTTTTGAAGGATTGGTTGGTCCTTTTCTCCTTTGCCATGCTGGGTTGGTATTTACTATTGATTGTCTGCTATAAAATCTCATTATCTTCACATTACCAGTTAGGTGATCATAGCGTAACTTGAAATACAGTCAATCCTCATTATTCACAGATTCAGTATTTGCTAACTAGCCTATCTGCTAAAATTTATTTGTAACTCCAAAATCAACACTCATGGCTCTTTTTTGTGGTCATTTGTGAACATCACAGAGCATAGAAAAATTTCAGTTGCCCAACACACACTCATACATTCCTAGCTGCGCTGGACAAGGCAATTCTCTGACTTTTTGTTTCCACTCTCATACTGTAAATAAGAGTTCTCTCCATGGTCTATGCATCGCCATGTTTTTTGCATTTTTGTGCTTTTTATTGGTGATTTCACTATTTGAAATGGCCCCTAAGTGTAGCACTGAAATGCTGTTTATTATTCCTAAGAATACTAAATTCCTAAGAAGGCTGTGATGTGCTTTATGACTAAATGCCTAATCCACGCTTATGCAATAAAAGCTTTAGTCAGGCATGAGTTTTAGAGCTATTAAGCTATGAGTTCAAGGTTAATGACTTTACAGTATATATTAAATAATGTGTCTTTAAATATAAACGCACATTAAAAAAAGTTATATGTAGATCAGTTGGCAAAAATATCATGACCAGAGGCCAGCAGGAACTTATTCCTGTATTTCCTCTATGAGCAATGCTTCAGTGTTTGCTAATTTAGTGTTTGTAGCAACTTTATGGAACAGTTTAAGTACTATGAATAATGAGCGCTGGCTGAGCACACAATAGAGGGTAACTGTTGTACATGCTTACTCTTGCCATTACTCTCCTTTTTGTTTTCTGTTGCCTTTTTCCTGTTCACTGAGCTCTCTTCTCTGATGATTATGTGCAAATTTCCTATTTGGTCTTCCGTTCAAGGTTACTTTCTTAGTACATGAAAAACACCTGATAAATAGGAATGAGATATTATTTGTATTATCTCTAAACTTACGTGATTGTGTGGTATTCTTGCTTTAGTCAGCTTTACTGACAGAAGCTGAGGACAGGCTAAACTTCCTTGTGTCAGAGATGGAGCATCCAGGCCACAAGGACCTGTCCCAGTGTTCTGCTGGTGAGTTGGAGATTGTGGTAGAGGCCAGGCTTCAGCTGGCTGCAATTGCCCTGCAAAGACACCGGGCCGCATACAGGTGAGTCTCTTCAAGCACAGAGGAGAATTTCTTCCTCACCCTAATTTGTCAAATATACCTAGACTGTGTGTAAGTTTTATCAATTCCAATATTAATAGGGCATGCTTGTGTTTTATTATTCAGGGGAGTTTCATATATTATTACACTTAAAACTACAGTTCTAAACAAAGCAATTACTTTATTAAAGCATAAGCTAGGATTTTTTTTTAAGTTTATTTATTTATTTTGAAGCGGGGGAGGGAGGGAGAGAGAGAGAGAGAGAGAGAGAGAGAGAGAGAGAGAGAGAATCTCTAGCAGGCTCTGTGCATTCAGTGCAGAGCCCAATGAGGGGCTCAAACTCACGAACCGTGAGATCATGACCTGAGCCTAAATCAAGAGTTGGATGCTCAACTAACTGTGCCATCCAGGAGCCCCTAGGATGTTTTATAACATATAAAGAATGAACAAATTAACAGAGCTTTGCTTATGTATTTATTTATGTTTTTATTTTTAAAACTTTAATTCCAATAGAGTTAATATTAAAAACAAGCTCTATTATTAAAGAGTAACATTTTCTGAACTATGTTTTGCTGAACCATTTAAGAAAATGTTTTAAGTGGATAATTATTTAAATATGATACAACTGTTAGTATCAGACCTTTCATTTCACCTGTTCATTGATTCATTCATTAACCCAACCAGTATCCATTAACCACTGCATTGTTCGGCTCTTATCTAGACACTGAGGATACAGAGGGGAATGGAAATAGTTTCCATATCCATATGCTGAAAGATATATAAACAAGTAAGTGGGATAGTAAAACCACATGGACCTATATTTTCAAAACCTTCTCATATCATTTGCAATAAATAGCTCTATGATGAGGCCCTGTGACATTTCAGTAATGATTCTTTGAATAATGCACAGACTTATTATCTTCCATTCATTAGTTACATTCAAAAAATAATTTGGGGGCACCTACAATATGCTAGTCATGGTTCTTAGTTTTTGAGAGAAATCAATATCCCAGTACTGATAGACACTCACAGTACTGATAGATACTGTTAGATAGTACTGATAGATACAATTCAACAATATTGAAAACAGGCCTGCCCTCAGTGGAGCTTAGAATAAATAATAAATAGGCTGACAGTAAACTGCAAACATAGTAAATGAGTAAATTGTATAGTGTGGTCAAAAGTAATACGTGTTATGGAGATACCAGGAGTAGAGGCAGGGGGAGGTGGAGGGCTATCATTGTAAAATGGTGCGGTCGTAATAAAGAGTATGACTACAGTTTGATGTTTGATGGCTGACAGCTTTCAAGCCCTACCGCTCCCCCCTTCTCCTGCCCCACATCTGGGCAGGCAGATAAGAAAACCCAGATGCTTTCTTAGGTAGAGCTGTGAGAAAAAAGAGAAGCCCACCTATGGCTTCTGCAAAGGGGAAATCAATTCAGCAGAAATTTCCCTTTGCTTTGATGGGAAACACGTAATCATCTCATCAGTGTGAGCCTTGACCATAGACCATGCCATGATTAACCACATCTAAATTTGATTTTATGCTAGAGCAGTATAGATTTTTGGAAATTTATAATTTTTGTGGTTTCTAAACAGTGATGAAAATCCGTCTAGTCCATTTTGGAGCAGTGATTCTCAAAATGTGGTTTCCAGATTTCTAGGGGGTGATTCCAAGACCCTTTCAGGGGGTCTGTAAGGTCAGAACTATTTTTACAACAAGACTAAGATGTCATTCATCATCTTCATCGTGTTCTTATTTTCACTGATGCTTCAAGAGCAATGACAGGAAAACTTCTGGCCTCTTGCTGTGAATCACAGCAGTGGCCACAAACAGTATTACTAGTGGCCATTACACTCCTTACTGCTGCATGCTTGCAGTTAAAAAAAAATGAAATAAAATAAAAATCCAGTTAATGCTTTTGATGAACCAGTAAAACCTATTACTTTTATAAATCTCCATCCTTGAATATATTTTTAATATTCTGTGGGAATATTAAATGGGAAATACTCCTAAAGCATCTTTGCTGCATATCAAAGTCTGGTGGTTGTCTTGGGGAAGAACACATATGTGATTAAATGAGAGCTAAACAAGCAGTTATTTTCACAGAACACCATTTTTATTTGAAAAGGCAACTGACAAACTGGTTTTTCAGACTTGGGTGTTTGACAGGCATTTTATTGAAAATGAGCAAAATGAACATGCCACTTCTAAGGCAAACAACTAATAGTATCTGTTGCTAATGATAAAATCTGAACTTTTTCAGGGAAATTAGAATTTTGGAAAATTTCTATTTGCTACCATGAGCTTGACAGTTTTCTAATGCTTACATAGTTCTGATGAGATTGGGAGTCATTAATATTAACAAGCATCATTTTTTTTTTAAACTGTATAATGAAATGTTTCAACATTAAGGGGATTTGCATAACTCAGGGAGTTGTTATATTCCAAATCACCAGTGGATATTGTTCCAAAATCCTGGTTAACAAGATAGACCAATAGGTTTTAATGTACCAGAGTAGGAAATAGCATCAGTGTGTGGTATTAGCTTTCACATTGCAAGAAACTTTTAAGAAACTATCACTTGTCACATTTTGGTGTAGTATCAAAGAATATTCACAATTGTTTTAAGAGAATATAATACTCTTTCTATTTCCAACAACTACCTCTGTGAGACCTAGTCTTCTTCATATACTTCAACCAAAACAGTATGTCATAACTTGAGGCGCCTGGGCGGCTCAGTTGGTTAAGCATCTGATTTCGGCTCAAGTTGTGATCTCACAGTTCATGAGTTTGGGCCCTGCCTCGGTGGGGAGGAACCAGCTTCGCATCCTCTGTCCCCTTTGCTATCTTCCCCTCCCCCACTTGTTCCCTCTCTCTCTCTCTTTCTCTCAAAAATAAATATTAAAAAAACCCACCAATATGTCATAGCAGACAAAAGAAGGAGATATGAAAGTCTTCTATTAGGTAGATTTTTCTCTTATTAAGCCAGACATTAAAGAGATTTGCAAAAATACAAAATAATGGCATTCGTCTTGCTAATTTTTGTTGTTGTTTGGAAAATATAGCTGTCTTAATAAAAATGCATTATTGATGTTAACATGTAATGGGTTTATTGTTTGTATTTTAAAATGAATTAATAAATATTAGCAGAGTTAAAAATTTGTCAGCTTAAGTTCTAATATGATAAGTATTGATGGAAGTCTGGGAATTCTCAATAATTTTTAAGGGTATAAATGAGTGCTGAGAGGGGAAAAAAAGCTTGAGACACACTGATTTAGAGTATTGTTATATTAAAAAAATAAGGTATGGTTATATTTATAGCTATCTTTGAGAATACAGTGGTAGCTGATTAATGGTAAATAGAATTAGCATAATAATATATCATCTTCCCTCTTGAAGTTTGAAGAGAAGGAAACTTTACTATGTGATTTCTTATAGAAAGTATATGATTTGTATATATAGAAACACATCATCTCCCTCTCTATCTACAAAATATGTGACTATATGATTTCCTGTAGAAGAATGTAGAACTCTTTTCTCCAAACTGTTTCAGGGATCACCAGCAGCCCTAGAAAATATTTACCACTTACCTTCATTCATCCCCCTGCCCTCTGCATGAGGGCATGGAGGATATGAGTGATTTTTTATTTCTTTAGGGAGGAAGAAGGAAACAAGAAACTAAAAATTACAAAATGGCCACAGAAAGTAGTGTCATAATAGAACTTTAATTTGAAGACCAGATAGACATATGCAAATGATATGCAAGTATATCAGAATCACTCTTATTTTAAATACAGGAACCTGACCCTTGGGACAAAACCTGCAAAAACTTTGATGTTGTTGCCTTTTTGCAGCAGAGTTGTCATTTGGGGAAGCCTACTGTCAAGATGAATGAGTTTCTCCTATGTGAACTTTACCCCCCACGAGCTTCTGTTTGGGCGCTGCTGAGAGTGTTGGACAGTCCCTTTCCCAAATGATGGTTAGCTTGACATTTTATGATACTTCTAATAAAATTATGTGTCAAGGAAATTGAAAGGCACATTCCCCAGGGTGACAGGTAGAGTGAGCTGCATGGATTTTATGAGAACAAACTGACCATTTTTGTCATGAATGTTAATAAGAAGTAAATGGGATCAAAGTTATTCAAACTGTATTTCTGCTTCTTTTAGGGCTGCCTCTCTCAGAGTCCTGTCTTTTTTTTTTTTTTAATAAGTTTTCCTTTCTATTTAATTTAGTGTCTAAATGGGATACCATTTGAGCCTTTTAATTTTGTGTCAGAATGAAACTTCCTTCCTTGGGGATTTTAGAGTGTTTATAGTGAGTGATCCTACTCTTTCTGTCTCTGCGGTGGAGCACAGACTAGAAACTTTCCATTGTGCATCTATGCAGTGCCAGGTGGATTAGGACACACTAGTACTGTTTATATTTTATTCATTAAGTTTTGGGGTTAGCAAGATCCCAAACCTCATACCTCATTTGGCTTGAAGTCAGAATTTCATCTTCGGAATCAGAAGGGTGGGATGGGCACCTCTGTCTTCTTCCAGGGCCCTCTACTGGCCATCCTGTGCTAGCCTTGAAGGCTGCTCAGTAACCAAGGTGCCTTAGAAACTCTTAAGGATCCTTGAGCGGGGAGGGGTGTCAGGGAGAGGAATTTTCATTCCTATACACGTACTGAATCTGTGTCACATTTTGTGTTGATTTCTTGCTTGTTTGTTTAGTTTTATTTTAAAGAAAAACAGTTAAGTTATATAGTCACGAACAATACCTTAGGAAATATTCTACAAATATCTAAACCATTTTAACAAGTCAGTAGCATCTTGGGAATTTAAAATTCAATAATCACAGAAAGCTTTATATTCTGGTTACTAACTTAGAAAAAAAATCAATTTGGTTACCCCTCATATTCCCTGGCCTACTCGGTCTACCTAGTGAGAACAGCTCTCATGTATTGAGCATGGTCTATTTGGTAAGCACTCCTATTTGCTAATAAGTTCACCCCACTCTTACTAGAATACCAATTCTATGAGGGCAGGGACTGTATCCATAGCCCCTAGATTTTTTCCTTGCCCATAGGAGGTACTCCTATGTGTGTGTATTTTTGAACAAATGAAAGAATAAATAGCTCATTCAATCTTTACAATGATCCCATTTCATGAAGTCTGCTAAGTGGAATGTAAGGCAAGAGGCATTAAAGTGGACAAAGAGAGCCTTTGCATGGATAAAAGGTACAGTCAACAATGAGTACGTAGCAGTCATAAACATGGCACCAATAACTGTACCAAAATAACAAAACCAAACTTATTAGAACTGTGGAAAGACCGAGGTCATGCTGTAGGCAACAGTTAAGAGGGCAGGCACGGGAGCCAGCTGCCTGGGTTCTAATCCCGCCCCCTTCTTTCTAGTTGTGTCATCTTAGGCAAGTCATTTAACATTTCTGTCTCCATTTCCTAATGTATAAAATAGTGATGATAATAGTAGGATTAAAATTGTGATGATAATGCTTGTAGGATTGCGGAGGGGATTGAGTAAACTAATTCACCCAAAGCACTTAACACAGCACCCGACAGGTGGTAAACGCTCGGTAAATACCAGTTACTGTTTTTTAAAGGATTCTGGAGAAAAAAAAGAAAAGAGAGAAAGTCTCTTGGCAGAGTGTGTGTGTTAGCACAATGTTTTCAGCTTTTAATACAACAAGTTGACAAAAAAGAAGATTTAAAAATAAAATTTAAACGTTGAGCATAGGTACACACTCTAGGACCCTACAAGCAGAGACTATACCTCCCCAGAAACATGCTGGACATGGATAAAGCTGACCTATACTAGGCCAGAAACCTAACTGACCCATGATCCAGGGACACGGGAGGCCTCTGGAACGTATATGGAGGAAAATGGTTTGATCTGATTTACCTCGATGAGGTCGCTGTGACTGCTGTGTGGAGAACAGGGCTACAGGAACACGAGCCAGAGCGGGAGGCTGGTCAGGAAGCTCCCAGTCACGCAGCCTGGAGAGGATGGTGGCGTGGATGAAAGCGCTAGCACTGGAGGAGGTGAGGAGCACCTCACCACCTCACCTGGCTGGTATCTGTGTTTTGAAGGCGAGGCTGACAGAACTTACTGATGGATAGAACATAGAATGTGAGTCGGTGAGGTAGCAATAGCGATTCTGGGCTCTGCTTCTGTGTTGGAAGACGAAGGAAGAGGAACGGGTTTGGCATAGGAGGAAGAAGCCAGGGGATCTGCTTTTAACCTGTTCTATCAGTTTCCTAGTCTGCCATAACAGAGCACCAAAAACTCAGTGGTTTCAAACAACAGAATTTTATTGTCTCACACAGTTCTAGAGTCCATGCTCTAAAATCAATGTTCTTGGGCCATGTTCTATCTGAAGGCTCTAGAGGAGAAGCCTGCCTTGCTTCTTGTAGCTTCTGGTATTTGCCAGCAGTCCTTGGCATTTGTTGGTTTATAAAGGCACCACTCTAGGCATGCCTGTCTTCTCCCCGTGTGTCTGCATGTCACCTTCCCTCTGTGCATGTCTGTCTCTCCAAATTTTCCTTTTTTATAGGGACAGCAGTCATATTGGGATAGGGTCCACCCAAGTGGCCTCATTTTAACTTGATTACTTCAGAATACTACCATTCTGAGGTACTGAGGATTAGGACATCAACACAATTTTTATTTTGAGGGGACACAATTCAACTCATAACACCTGTTAAATGTTATTGTCTATTAACTATTCAAGTGAGAGCTTAGATAGATGGGCATATTGTCCATTTGGCTTCCACCCAGTCTTTCCATATTATATAATAATGTTACGATAAGCATTTTCAGGTATATAGATTGTTCTGCATTTTGAATTTCATTTTGGAATAGATTTTTAGAAGCCTCTTGATATACATTAAGACATTTTGAAGAAGTGTGACATCAATTACAATTTTATCATTCTATAGAGGAGGAGAATATGATCGTTTAAAGTGCAGACAAATGTATGAAGCAACAGGAAATAAGGACAATTCCTATCTCCTGGCTTCTGTTTTCTTAACTTAGTATGTTTGCCTTCTGGTTCTGCTAGACACTGAGTAAGTAATAATTTTAGCTTAAGAGTTTCCAAGTGTACAGCCTTAAGTAACAAAGTTCTATGATCTCAAAAAGCGGAGAATTACATTCTGATACATATAAAATACTTATGTGCTCATTTTATTAATGAGATTGCCAGAACTAATAAGGTTTAAAATATATTTTCTATTTTAGTGCTGCAATAGTATTTTCTACACTTAGACTTCTCCAGGATTCAAAACTTTTTAAAAAGAAGGTAGTACAAGATGACACAGAGAATTCCATCTCTCTGGGAGCTTCTGTATGTATGAATTTAATTAATGTCTATCTTTACAATACTTACTATATAATAACTGTTGGCATGCTAAGAAAGTGTCTAATTACTTGGATGAAATAAAGGCGTAAAGTAGAGAAAACACTGGATTCAGAGTAACGAGATAAATGTTCAAGCCCCATTTTATGCCCTTTTTTTATTGGCATACCTTAGGCAAGTCCCTTAAACTTTAAAACATTCTTTGATTAAAAATTTTAAGTTTAATTTAAATCTCATTTGTGAGCTGATGGAACTGAATGTAATAATCACTGAGGTCCCACCAGATACATTTTTCCAGTATTCGAGATCTGATTTCTTTAGCAAATAAAGTTGTTTCACTTTATTTTGCTCCTGATTTCACTTTTGAATTTTTTACTTTGGCATCACCAGTAGATACCTGTGTTATTTCCTACCCTGGATTTCTCATAGTTAGATTCTTCCACATTTTAAGCTCTGAAATCTCTTTGACAACTGGTGTCACAAATTCTTTGAAATTTTATTGGATTTTGATAAGACCAAGTAATTTAATGATAGAGGATTGTTTAGGATTAAAACATAAAGATTCATCACACAGAATCCTTGCTCATTATTTTAAGCTTTACTAATAAAATTGCTAATATCTAGTGTCATTATAAATAAGCAAAACTAATTATCCTAAATAGAAACTCATTTCTTACTATATTAAAAGCAATAAAAATGCTAAAAAGCAATCTAATTCAAAAATTGACTGAGAGGAATGGTTGTCATTTGGGGGCTATTTTGCCTCCCAGGGGTGATTTGGCAGTATCCGGAGACATTTTGGTTGTTAGAAGGAGAGAGGGTGCTACTGGCATCTAGTGCATAGAGGTCAGGGACGCCCTAGACACATACTGCACAGGACAGTCCTCCACAGCCACCAGCAGTGCTGAGGTCTAGAAATCCTGTTTTAGATGAAGGTGACTTGGCTGTCTAATAGTAACAGGGAATGTAGACACTGAGAGATGAAGGTATGGGGATAGGCATTTTTTCCTATATTGCTAAACTAAATACTAGACTCCTCAAGTTCTTGGTGTGCCCCTTCCAGTCACCATCCTGCCTTGAAGGCTCTGTTGACTTCTTACTCTGTTCCCAGGCCAGGCTCCCCCTCCTCTTCTGTGCCTCCCACCTGGCTATCCACATTCCAGCCCCTCCTCAGTCTTGCTGGCCACTCCTTGATATTAGGTGTTGCTGATTGATTGGAGCTGTCAGAGATGCATAGCAGGAAATTCCTAGAACAAATGGACATTGTTCTAGACGGTTTTAAAGTTCCCAAGTGTCTAAAATGGATTCCTCCTATTAGAAAAAGCTCCCCTTGTCCTTCCCTCTCAGTAGCTCTGGACATTAGCCACCTCCTTGTAAAAGGCGAAAGATTTATACGATCTGAAGAGAGACTAGAGTATTAGCCACCCCCTTGTAAAGTGCAGTAATGAAGATGGTAAATCAATTATGATACACATTTGGAATGTGAGAGGCATATAATAGTGTGGCACAATGGATTAAGACAGGGAGCTCTAAATTCAGGATGCAAGTTTGAATCCCACCTCTGCCAATATGTAATGGAGTTTAAGCAGATAGTTAACCTTTCTAAGTCTCAGTTCTCCCATCTGTAAGACAGAAAAAATAATAACCCCTCTTTAGCTTTTCGGGAGGATTAAATAAGATAATGTGTGTAAGGCATTTGACACAGTACCTGGAATATAGTAAGTACTCAATATATTAGTTATTATTCCTCAGCCATTAAAATGATGTTCACAAAATTTTTGAAGACCTAGATACTGCTGATAATATCATTTGCAATGAAAAATTCAGAGTGCAAAACTATTTTCTATAATGGGTATAGAAAGAAAGAGAAAAGCTGAAAAGCAGTATTCCAAATGTTAATAGAGCATGGCGGGATTATGAATCATTTTATTTGTTTTGTGTGTGTGTGTGTGTATGTGTGTGTGTGTATTTTTTCCATTTTATAGAATATGCAAGACAAATTTTCCAAAATTAAAAAGTTAGTATAAAATGGTATCAGATGCTTCTCTTAACTTTCATTTAGCATTTAGGCAAAAACTTTGAAATTACTAGATGGCAAGATAACAATCATTTTAATATTGTTTAGGCCACTGAAAATAAAGATGATGGTGAGTTTCTAGATCCTACTTCCCTAAATTCTCGAGAACATTTCAACATCCATCTGTGGTTGAGATGCCGCCTAGCATTGGTGACCGCCTTTGTTGCACAGATTCACGGCGTTGGAATTGTGACAGGTACAAATATCCTGTTTTCTTAATAAAAGTTTTCCTAAACATTAATTTTACTTAGGTAATGGAGGTTTTATTGGGATACATTTGATTATAACATTCACATTTTCCAACTTTATAGCTTGATCTGTTTCCAGAATAAGAGAATTCATGTTATAAAAATAGTCATTTCCGTAACACTGAAAATGGCCTCTGTGTTTCTGATGTATGCAAAACAGGCAAGGAGATTTCAAAGTACCAACATGCAAGTCTTCTTGTCATTCAGGGAGGCAGCGTAGTGTAGGGGGCTCGAGCACAGATTCCGTCGCTGGGTACCTGACTTAGGTTCAAATATTCGGTCCACCACTTCCTCCTTGGTCAACTCTCTTAATCCCCCTATGCCTCAGTTTCTTCCTCTGGTAAAAATGGAAATTATTGTACCTACTTCATAGGGTTATTGTCAGTCTTAAATGGGTTAAATTTATAAAGTTTTAGATCATAGCCTGGTGCATATACATGTCAGTTTTTACAGTGATTAAGAATTATCTGTTTGTAAATCTATCTATCCAGCCATCTCTATCCATCTCTCACATTAAATATTTTTCATGTAGCATTATTACTTTTGTAGCATTGGAATACCCTAAAGTACTTTCCCCCAAATTGCAGCACATTTTTTTTAATGTTTCATGTAGAGTCTGTTTTCTGTCTTTATATCTTCCTATTCTTCTCTATTATACAATATTCCTGTGATGAATATTGGGGGTCTTATGCACATGTGCTTTCTTACGTTCTCAGTGCATTTTAAATAACTGCATTTATTCACTTTAGAAAACAATATGACAGATTACGTCAGCCTCATCAACGAAGGGTGCATGGAAGCAAAAAGTGCAGGCGACAGGGAGCTACAAGCTGAATTCTTGATGCAAGCTGTAATCATTGGCCTACAAGAAAAGCATTTAAAGGCAGACATCATAACAAACCTTCAGGTAGGAAGGAGACCTCATTCATATTGATATTCACCTACTGATTCTGATTAGAACAAAAGGAGAGAATTTTAAATCCCATTAGATGCTGAATGCGTAACAGTTTGGCCAGCTCTTGTTTCAGTGGATTGGAAACAGGACTATCAAAAGCAATAATTTTATTTTAATAGGCTGTAATACATTTGCTTGAAGAAAGTGAATTTATTTCCCCTCGATCTCATTTAACCCTGGTGAGAAGCATGCTTTTGCTGGATGACTTAACAAAAGCTGAGAAATTCAAGGAAACTCCTTCTTCAAAAACAGAAAAATTATGTTTGTTGACTCAGGCTCACAACATTCTTATTGAACAGGTGGGTGCACTTTTGTGTCCTCAAGACTTAGACACTGACTTTTCCATCGTCTTATTCAAAACCACATTAGCTAGTCACTAATACAGTGTTCCTTTCACAGATGCTAACTTTCGGAGAAACGATTGAATTTCCTTTATCAAACACTGACTCTGCAAGTCCATCGCAGCCTTTGAAAAATATCTATCTTCCCCATGTCATGTTATTGGCCAAAACAAAAATGAGGATTGGTAAGAATGCTTTAACATATATTATACTCAAGTCACTGATGAGAAATTGTCATTTTCAGGCAGGCTATCCTAGGAGTACATTCAAATGGGGCAATATTTATGAATACTCGGGCTCCATTTATTTTAATGAATAGTTTTTGATTATTTACTGTGCGCCAGATTCCGGGTGAGGTCCTGGGAAATTACTGGAGGTTAAACAGGTACAGTCACTGATCTTCATGTGGGAGGTAGAAATAAGCAAGTAAACAAACCATATGGAGAAGTGCATATTATAAATATTGTATAAAATCTTTTAATGTTTATAAAATATCCCCCTTATAAAATTTAATAGAGATAAATATTGTATAAAATAAAATATATATTTGACAAGTACCAGGCAGAAAATGAGTAAGGGTACAGAAAGCTTATGTACGATAATGCATTACATATAGGTATGCAATTATAAATTGTGATCCATTTTATGAAAGATGTGGATGAGTTCTGCTGATAAAGAACAATGAAGGGAGGGGTGCCTGTTTAAGTAGAGTCATTGGTGAAGAGCTCTGTGTGGAAGTGGTATTTAACCCTAAACCTTAAATTGCAAGTGACTAGTTATGCATGATGGAGACAGAGAGAGCCGTGTTGTAGGTTCTGAGGTCAGGACAAGCTTGACCTGTTCTGGAAGTGCAGGAGACCAGGATAGCCTGATCAGAGTGGGCTAGGGGCAGCCTCATGGGAGGAAGTGAGCTGAAGAATCGATTGCAGGTTAGACTGGAGCCAGCTCTGACTGGACCTGATGGGAGCTGGTGGACCAGGAAGCAAGAGGCGTACAGCCCTCTGGAGCCAAAGTGGAGCTGACCAGTGCTGTCCTTCTCTGGAGCTTACAGATTGTGTCAAGCTTTCTCTAGGACACCGTCTCTGGCCTTTGACCCAAGGCTGACTGCCTTGAGCTCCCAGGCTTTTTGTCCAGCTCAGAGGGCAGGAAATCTTATAGCAGCTCTCTGTGTTCTAACCTATATTAATCATGCCTTTTTCTTTTCTGTATTTCTGATACTTTGACATCTGGGGTCCTGCTGACTAGGGAAGGACTTCCTGGGGCTAGCCAATGCCTACAGATTACCAAACCACTATCCTGTGAGCATGCCCTTTAAATGGAGACTATTCCAGAGCCCATTCTCTGAACCTTTATTGGGCTCCCTTGTAGTCCTTTGCTGGGCTCTGACACTCTGAACCATTGTTTTCCTGCCCTAATCACCCCTGGGAGAGGTATCATCAGACTACTAACTAGCTCAGCTTGCTGAAATTATTTTAGACTAGCTAATCCGAAACCTGCTTTGCCTGTTTACCCCCACCTACCCATCCCTTCCTACCACATCTAAAATAAAGATTCTTGTCCACATTTTCCCCTCGCTGCCTCTACTTCCTGACCAACTTTTGGGCATTTCTGTCTGGCCCGGTGTGATGTGGTGTGCCCCAGCTTCTTGGGAACTGTCGTAAACTATGTTTTCAGTGGCAGTTGTCTCCTGGCCTATACAGTAATGAAGCACACCTGGACAGTAAAGAAACCTACATTTTAAAACATACCCCTCACTTCCTGGTACCCATTTGCCTCCTGTACCAGTAGCTGCTCAGCTAAGGAGAGGCGGATGGTTGGACTACAGTGTGAAGGGAGGGCAAGAGAGCTGTGTGTGGTCAAACCATCATCTGTCCAGGATCTTCTCCCTTCTACCCCTCATGATTATTACTCATTATTATTTTATGTGATTCCTCCTCCTCATCATCAGAGATGAATTTTATTACTTTGGGTAAATTGTATCACCTCTATATTGTTGAGTCTCCTTATTTATGAGATTAGGCTGGCCTAACTGACCTCTAGACTTCCTTCCAGCAATCTGACCCCATAAGAGCTATTTTTGTATATTTTTAGTTCACAGTTTGTTATATTATCAGTATATTCAATTTCTACAAGAGCTTAAAGTACAGATTGTGTTAAATTGTGCAGATTGTGTGAAATCAAATGTATTCTCTGCTTTCCTGACTTCCTAATCCTGAAGATGTGTCACCACTCTGTGACAATAGTGCCACTGTTTTTTAGACTCACTTGAGGCAGAACAGCTTGCTTTCTGTTATATTATATTAAATACAGACCTAAAAAACAAAACCAAAAGCAGCTTTTCTGTCAAAACAACATCAGTTTCACAACTTCTTTTTCACAGAGTTGATGTTTATTGGAAAAAGGAGCACTTCAATATTATGAAGCATAAAATCATCTGATTTGATGCTTTCTCGACAGTTTTCCTTTATAGGGAGAGTATAGATTGCATCGCAAGAATAGAGCCATTTAAACAATTGTTTTTCCTTTGTAAAAGCCTCTGATGGAAAAAGGCATTCTGAGACTTTCATAAAACCAAAAATAAGCATCATGGTTATTTGAGATTATTTTTCCCGCTAATGACTGAACCTCGAGCTTCTTTATGAGATTAAAAAATAGATTATTGATTGCTTACGTAATAGCAGTTAAGAAAGATGCAAGAATGATGCTGGGGAGTGGGGATACAAGAGGGAGCCAATGATCATCTCTGCCCTCAGACAGCCTGTCATCCTCTTAGGGGGAGAGAGAGAGAGAGAGCTGTCAGTAATTTCTGTAACAAATCCCTTTATTGTTTCAATAGAAATCCAGAAGACAATGCAAGTGCTTTTATTATATATTAATACTTTATTATATATAACATAGATTTTATATATAGTACATATATGTCAGTGCCCAAATTACTTGAAGATAATTGATAATGTTGTCGTATATGAATAAACAGCTCTAATATAATTTGAAACAATAAATGGGACATATAAAAATGGCATATGTGTTGAAAAATGAGGTTGCCTTGGACAAAATGCTACTAGCATACCCTTACCTGGGATCTACTCACGATTGGTAATTGTTGGAATTGAAGAGCATGGACTCTGGAGAAAGATTTCTGGTCTTACTCCGGTCTGGTCTTACTCTTGTCATAATTTAGAGTGTGGGCCCTGGAGTCAGACTGCCTGGATTCTAATCACAGCCCTGCTTCTTACAAGTCACATGACTTTGGGCATATAAAATAAAATAAAATAAAATAATCACTGTGCCACTGCTTTGTCCTCTGTGAAGTGTACTAATGACATCCATTCAGAGTTGGGAGGATTACACGAGATAATGCTTAAGTCCTTGGGATGGTACCTGGATTGTAGGAATCACTTAATAAGCCTGAGCTCTTCTTTTTCTCTTTTCTCATTTTTGCCCAGTGCCTCTCATTTTATCCAGCATTCAGAAAATATTTGCTACGTGTCTGTCTGTCTGTCTGTCTGTCTGTCTGTCTGTGAGGGCACACAGATTACGTCTAATGCCTCTTCAACAATACAACAGTCCTTCATTATCTTAAATGATGACGGGACCACACAAGAAGTACAGCACGTGGCCCTTATCCAAATGGCTTTGGCATCTAGTTGCAGTGATAAAATATGCATAGCAAGCCACCACTAATAGAGCTGAATAGAAACAAAATTACTGCCTATTAATATATGCAAATTTTTACTGGGAAAAATATAAAGCTTCATAAGACTTACAGACGTTTTCCTACTAACAACCTCATGTTAGGAACACAGTTGTTCTGTAGAGCATCATGAAATGTTGGAGCTGAAAGAGACCTGAGAGATTATATCCTTCATTTTAAAAATAAGAAAATGTTGAAATTTATCAAAGATAAAGTTTCTAAGTGCTACTGTTCAAGTTCATTGAAATATTTGAATATTGAGTTTAAAAAATATTTCTTAGATGCTAGAAAGTAAAGACTACTAGAGTTCTTAAGCAAACTTATTGTGAGAGAAATCTGGTAACATGGAGGCTTGTTACAAACGCTGTGTGTTTCATTCTTTCTTCGCCATCCGACTTGTTCCCTTTAGGACATACAGTGGCCAAACAAGTCTATTATACCAGTAAAAAGAAGGATCCCTCGAAGTGGTTACCTGCCCTTCATCTTTTTGAAATGGCACGGAAGCTCTGTAAGGTAGCAGCAGCAGAAGAACATGAGGTAGAGGCAGAAATTCTTTTTCAGAAAGGTAAGATGTACTTGGGGTCAGAACTGTGATAAAGTTTATGGGATTTTTTTTTTCCTATTAACAATGTGCTTCTTGAAAATCTGGTCACTGACTGTAAAAAAATACATATTTTATAAAGGGCTTAGTGATGACACAAAAGTGGTACCTTTGGCAAACTTATATCAAGAAAGGGGAAAAAGAGTACTACTACTTAGTCTCTTTTATAATTACAATTGACCCTCCTTAGACAAAGTTTTATGTTTGACTCAAAAATGTCAGCATCAGCCATTTAGCTATAAATAATGTTTCTTAAAGAATGCTTGGAAGGCATTTTTTATGCGTGATTTCATTCCTTAGCTAAGCATTTTAGTTAATTTCTATAAAAGATACATACCCACTTAAATAGCTGTAGCACACCTGTAATTATAAGTTATGTACGATATATTTGCATAATTACTGTGGCTACTTTGGGCATGACAAGAGTGACGATGATGGTTGCTATCATTTGTTGATCGTCGACTAGATGCAAGGCCCTATAGTAGTCAGTGTGTAACCTCTCATATTGCCAATTCTTACAACAGTTCTACAGGGTATGCATGGCTAATCCTACTTGACAGATGAGGAAAATGAGGTACAGTCTGGTTAAGAAACCTTCTCTAAGTCAGCAGCTACTAAATGATAGTGCCCAGGCGTGAACCTAACCCTGGGAGGCTCTGTGCCCTGTCCACACACTAAATGAAAACTGAATTCTTTTTATAGCAATTATATGATTTTCCTTCCTTGCCCTTTGGCTACAAAAGTGCCATTCCACTGAACGTTGTGGCTAACCATGGGGCCGAGAGCGGTGTGAACACTGAAGTATTTGCATCATTTGTGATGGTTTTCAAGTGTTTGCTGACTTTTTAGGATTTAGCAGAGATGTTTTCTATGAGATCTGCAATACTAGACAGAGATCCGCAATACTGTATCTATAATACAAGAGAAAGAGGACATGGATGTAGACAAAGGGAATGGGCCCCACAGGAGGAAAGGGAGGTACAAAGTAAGGAAATATAAAAATAAGATGGTAAGAACATTTGTGTCTGGAAAGCCAAAGGAGGCTTTGACTCAGTGTTGCTAACTAAAGGCAGGATGAACCCGGAGACTCCTGGGGAAAGAAGTAAAAGATCTTGCACTATTGGCTGACCTTACAGCAAAAACAACAGACAGATGGGCAGGAAGGACAGCACATCCAGTTTTCTGAAGTCCCAGCATGAAATATTTATTCTAAAGTTCTAAATGATAGAAAAAGGAAAAACCATTTGTGTACATATTTTTTTTTATTCTTTCAGGCAAAATAGAACGTCAAATATTGATGGAAGAGAAATCTCCAAGTTCACAACTTGAGAGTTTATTCGAAGCTATACAACTAAGCTTGAGAAATGATCAAAACTCGGGGTAAAAAAAACTTCCCATTATTATAACATATTTTGGCTTAAGTCCCATGCTCTGGTATTACATTGAACATTCAAGGCTGGGATGACTGGGAAACCATCTTCCTATGGCAGGACTAGTTCACTGGGGTCCATTGTCCACCAGATTTACTGACTTCCTTTCCAAGGTTGTTGCCCTTTGCTCTGACCCAAAGCCTCATTTACAGCAATGGTTGGTGATGGCAGTTATCATGGTGGCATACTGGACTGTGTATTGCTTCTAGTCTTTACTCACATCGATCTCCTATCTGTCCCAGGATTCCAGCAGCTTCCATGGATGTGAAATTGTATCTAGAAGGGATTTATGTGGATATTCACTCTGGTCAACAGGGCCAGGGATGGCCAACTTAATTCTATATAAAAATCATCTTAAGATTGAGAATAAGCAGCCATTATTACAACTGTACTGATTTAAATAGCCCCAACTGACAGGTTTGATAGTGAATACACAGACCTCACCCATATCATACAACTGCTTTCTGCATTACTCCATGTCTCTTTCCATTTTCATTAGTATAGGAGGGTAGAAAAAGAGGTCTGATTTTCAAGGTAGGTTCCTTCAGTCCTGATTTTCACTTCTTTAGTGACTTGTGTGCTGGAATATTCTAGAATGGTATGGATGCTGGGCTTCAGAGCAGTCATGCCATGGAGTGTTGCCAGCACAGGACAAGGTAGAATTCTCAACTCTCTTCAAGAGCTTCCAATTTCAGTAGGGAGGAAGGTGCTGCTGTCTCTGCCAATGGTGCTGTGAAAAGAAGGTGTGTATTTGGGACAGATACTGGTTTTGTCTATTTTTACCTTTCATCGCTCAGAAATTGTGGAAAATGGTGCAAAATGATTATGAGTGGTGAAACTATTTAATAAGTACAGTGTTCTATCATTTTAGGTTGATAAGAGACTCCTACTTAGAAATGGCCTTATTATTTTTACATATGAGGAAGCCAAAAAACAATCTTTCAACACCACCATTAACACTTAAGGTAATAAACTATTTTATTAGAAATCTTAAGTTAATTGCCTTTGTTAACTCTGTGCTATTGAAATAATGAGACTGATTTTTATGTATGATTTGGAGAAAATCATTTATTACTTTATAGTCACACTCGTGTAGATACTTCTCTGGATGTTTTTTGTTTTGTTTTGTTTTGTTTTCATTATGAAATTTATTGTCAAATTGGTTTCCATACAACACCCAGTGCTCCTCCCAACAGGTTCCCTCCTCAGTGCCCATCACCCGCCTCCTCTCCCTCCCACTCCCATCAACCCTCAGTTTATTCTCAGTTTTTAAGAGTCTCTTATGGTTTGGCTCTCTCACTCTCTAACTTTTTTTTTCCTCCCCTCCTCCATGGTCTTCTGTGAAGTTTCTCAGGATCCACATAAGAGTGAATACATATAGTATCTGTCTTTCTCTGTATGACTTATTTCACTTAGCATCACACTCTCCAGTTCCATCCATGTTGCTACCAAGGGCCATATTTCATTCTTTCTCATTGCCAAGTAATATTCCATTGTGTGTATAAACCACAATTTCTTTATCCATTCATCAGTTGATGGACATTTAGGCTCTTTCCATAATTTGGCTGTTGTTGAAAGTGCTGCTATAAACATTGGGGTACAAGTGCCCCCATGCATCAGCACTCGTGTATCCCTTGGGTAAATTCCTAGCAGTGCTATTGCTTGGTCATAGGGTAGATCTATTTTTAATTTTTTTGAGGAACCTCCACACTGCTTTCCAGAGCAGCTGCACCAGTTTGCATTCCCATCAACAGTGCAAGAGGGTTTCCATTTCTCCACATCCTCGCCAGCATCTATAGTCTCCTGATTTGTTCATTTTAGCCACTCTGACTGGCGTGAGGTGGTATCTCAGTGTGGTTTTGATTTGTATTTCCCTGATGAGGAGTGATATTGAGCATCTTTTCATGTGCCTGTTGTATATAAGGCTCTGGAAATAAGAGTTCCTGTGGACAGTTTTGCCTGTTAAAATGTAATACATGAAATGTAGGTGTATGTAAATACTCTAAGGTATTAGTATTAATCAGGAAATTGTAGGAAATGGTATATTGGTTAAGCAGATGGACAAGTAAGATGTTCATTATTGATACGGCCTGCTAACAGATCACTTTTTGATAGAGTCATTCATTTATTCATCACATACCTATTGAACATTCACTCTGACCCAGACAGTATTCTGGAAGGTTATTAAGCAGTGATTAAGACAAACTTAGTCCTTGTTCTCGTGGAACTAGTTTTCAGTAGAGGGAGAGAGACAACAAACCAGTAAAGGAAAAAAGTAAGAGGAAGGAAGGTTGGGTGGGGGGGGGGGGGGGAAGAAAGGGAGAGAAAGAAGAGAAGGAAGGGGGGTTGGTTTAGGTAGTAAAATTGGAGATTAGGAAGGAACTTGGGTTGGTGGGATTGTGAATGATGCAGTGGCAAGAGGTGGGATTTACTGGATGAGAAGGGGACCATGCAAATAGTTGCAGGGGCATGCACTTCTAGAGCGGTGCTTCCAAACAAAGGGGCAGAAGCATCTCTGGGGATCCTGTGAAAATGCAGAGTCTGATTCAGTAAGTCAAGGATGGGGTCTGAGATTTGGCATTTCTGCTGGTCTGTGGGCCACATTTGAATTCCAGGGATCTAGACTGAGGGAGATCCTGTGGGCAGTATGTGGGTGCTTTGGAGATATATGAGGCCAGTAACTTTTAATTTTTAATTAATTTATTATTATTATGATTATTATTAGTTTGTTTTAGAGAGAGAGACTGTGTGAGCAGGGGAGAGGAGCAGAGGGAGAGAGAGAGAGAGAGTGAGGGAGGGAGGGAGAAAGGAAGAATCTTAAGTAGGCTCCATGCTCAGCATTGTTCTTACATTATAGTTATTTAATGTTATTATGTATTCTTCATTTAGTGCCTATTAGTATTCTTTCCAGAATTTAAATAGGTAAATTGCCCAAACTTACAGAGCCAGTAAGCCACAAGGGCTACCCCAAAGCCTAAGTGGCTTCATTACAGCTAATGACTAGGGTTCTCGTATTTTGGGAGAGGGCTGTATTGCTTAGATTATCCATAGGTGGCTTCTCCAGGTATCATCTACCTCCAGCCAATCTTAGCACTTGATCTAGGCTAAGCCACATTTACACGTTGTGTTTCCTGCTCTGGCATCAGCACTATTCACTGACTTTCTTTTTCCTTGGGAGTCCTGTAGCCAGAAGTAAAACAAAGATATCTTTGTTATTGTTTGTTTTATTCTGCAGTCTTGTTGAAGATCAAGGAATTGGCCAAAATATGAGCATCAAAAAATTAGAACCAAGCAGTCTAATTGAACAGTTTTATCCATATTAGTTAAATATTAAGAATTAACTATTAATACTTATTTTAGCTATCTTTAAAAATGTAAAACAGGCAGATATTACATTGCCATTGGAGTTTCTTTCTGTTAATTTTTGTAGCATTGACTTTCTTATTTAAAAAATTGAACACACACACACGGTAAAAAAATATCTTCATTCATTGCTATTTTTGCTATTCTATGGAACTTTATGATTACATCATCCTTTAATAGTTCCCTAGTTAGAAAAGTGATAGCGAATACCTATCAGAAACCTTTAAGTAATATTCTTATTTCTGACATTCTCACACAATGTATTCAACTTATAAATCATCTATTAAAATGGCAAATACCATTTTAAGTAAATACTTTCCTTAAAATGCCATTTGTGTTTATTTTATTGTTATTCAAATCCAAGCTCAGTATAAAAAAGTAGAAAAGATGAGAAAAATAATCACCCTTAAGAGCCATAATAACCACTGTTAATAATTTTCTTTGCTTGTGTATACAGGGAATATATGTGTATATGTATCTTTTTAAAAATAGGATTATACTTTGCATACTATTTTGTAACCTCTACTTTTCTGTCTCTAATATATTTGAACATCTTTTCATGTCAATACATCTAATACATACATTATTGTTCTTTATTTTTACATTATTATTCTTAATGGCTATATAGTGTTCCACTGAAATGTCATTTTCAGAGGATGAGAAAATTTATCATGCAACTTCATGGTATCTTTATCTATCTTTATTATAACATATGTGCTATATTTTTTAGACTCCTACCAGAAGGCATAGTTCTATTAAAGAACCAACAGTAAATAGATTTGAAATGTACAGTTCACTGGCCTGGACTGTGATAAGAGCTGCTGCCCAGGTTGGTGTGATTTTTATTTAAGCTCCCTTTTAACTGGCCTGTCTGTATCCTCTACCTACTAGTTACTAAGACAGCATAATGTATCTAGACAAGAGAAAGGAAAATTCACATTCTTTAGGATTTATGCCAATGATCTTTCTTTGGGAAGATTAGGATTGCTCCTTAAGTATGTTGTGTTTTTAATCTTTATTAGGCAGACCTGTCTTTGTTTGTTTTGGCTTTTCTTTAATGAAAGTATTGGCAGATACATATGTGCACATTTTGACATTTTGGCAAATATCTTTCAGAGCTAGGTGAGATAGCCTATTTAAAGTGACTCATGCATTAATTAAATTGTCAACAATAATGATTTGTTTGACAATGATATATACTACATGTTGGGCATCACATGTTGTTTTCCAGATTGTCTTTATTTTTTCTTCCAATGTATATTGAATATGATTTTATGAATTCACTTTTTCACATTATGGGCCTAATGGATAATCTATGAATTGGAAAGCTTACATTTATGAATTCTAATTCTGCATTAATTTTAGGTCAGTGAAGCTGTGCTAGCAGTTAATCTACTTATTGGAAAGAAGAATGCTAGAACTGATAAAGTCAGCCAAGGGGCCTTACCAAATATCCCCGAATTTGCCACTGTGGATCTTTTGTCTTCATATACAGATTATTTGCTTGGTATGTTTGAAATGTCTAGGCATTTTATAAAAACCTGATACATGTAATGCATAATCAAGTTGCAAAGGTTTAATCATGGTGATTTGTTGGGTTTTACTCAGAGAGTATCATGGCAGGAGGAACCTCAGAAAGACAGGGGCTCTGCAGCCTAGCTGCCAAAACAAAGGGGCATCACTTCATTGTATGTACGTCTGTGTTACTCAATCAGCTGTTGCATTTCAGATGCAGGACTCTGTGAAAAATGGTATTTCCTTCTGTCTATTTTCCAGTTCACACATGTCAAATGAGGCCTTTTGGAAATATTTACTTGTGGATCCTTTCCTGATCCCCTAAAATGTGTGCTCACCCTAGTACTCTCATGTAGTTCTCTGTTCTTTTTCTTAGTTATTTTATATTTGTGTGTGTGCATGTGCATGTATGGGTGTGCACATGGGTATACATGTTTGAGCTCTTTCTCTCATTAAGCTATCATCAGCTTCCTGAGGATAGGGACTTTATTTGACTTGCTGCCCTAACTGCAGAAAATCACACATTACTTGCACATGACAGGCATTTGTAATTGTTTATTTTTTTTTCATTTTTTTGTTTGTTTATTTTTGAGAGAGAGAAAGAGAGAGAGCACAAGTGGGAGAGAGGCAGAGAGAGAGGGAGACACAGAATCTGAAGCAGGCTGCAGGCTCTGAGCTGTCAGCACAGAGCCCAATGTGGGGCTAGAACCCATGAACTCTGGTATCATGACCTGAGCTGAAATTGGAGGCTTAACTGACTGAACCACCCAGGCGCCCCTCGTAATTGTTCAATGAATTAATGATTGAGAGGTTAGAATTTAAACTTGATCTCACTATTATTTGTTTTTTCTATTTTACGGCTCCTTTGTTAGCTAGCAAACCGTCATATAAACCTCTAAGTCAGATCAGCAGTAATATATTTAAGATTCATTTATGTGTTTGTCCATTCATTCATTTGAAAAATAGTTATTGAGTGCTTCTTGTATGCTGAACACTTGGATGGTTCAAAGACATAAGGTGCTGGAGTCTTACTTCCAGGCTGACATTTCAGTAACAACAATAACTAATTTTCCTTGGCACTAGGTGAGCATTGAGCCAAATGGGGTGAAGAGTGCTACTTTAACCTGGTGGGGGTGGGAGTGTTCTTCCTAAAGCCGCTGAAAACACATCTGTAGGCAGCAGCTTACTCTGCTGAAGTGTTAAGTCAACTTTAGCCAAAGGATTAGTGTCTAAAACCATCCCTTTCCTTGGCTTTCTTCCTTTCCAACCCAAAAATGTATTGCCTGAGGTTAAACCATTAGATGAACTTTTTATGCCAAGTTGTGGTTTTCCTATTTTATTGCTTTGATGTCTGGTGGGATTTTGTTTCATCGGTTTCATCTAAAATGCTGTATTAAGCAGTTATTACCAAAATTATGCTGTGTATCAAACAACCCTAGAACTTAGTGGCAATGAGAATTCATCCTTTGACTTGGTCTGGTCCACGTACATTTGTTATGAAGCCCAGGCTGAGGAGGCAGTGGCTGTTTGGAGCATGCTCTTCTCACGGTGTACAGCAGAGCAAAGGGGCCAAGCTCTATCACAGAAGTACACTCGAGGTCTCTCTTCACACCACATCTCACTGGCCATGGCAAATCATATGGCCAAGTCCAACATCAGTGAGGAAGGGGAATCCACTGTGCCAGGCGAGGAAGGGAGAGGGGCACGAATGTTTACTGAATGATAATCCAAACTATCTTACGTGACAAGTCCAGTCTGTGGCTGGCAGCTACCTGAGAGGAATTCTGAACCCCTGTATGGAAATACAGGAAAAGGTGTTGCAGTGACCCGTTAATGATGTCACCCATGGGCACATGCAGTGAGGAGCCGCATCCCGGATCCAAATGATCTGAGTTGATCAGTTGAGCAGGTGGTCTTCATCTTAGCTGTGCTCACTGCTAGAATGTGTGATTTCTTTGCCCTTCTCAGTGATTTTCATAGTATATTCCAATTTTCAGTTTCTGTTTTGTACCATTAGCACTCTTTTACTGTTTTACAAAAATAGTAATTTGAAATGACCAAATTTTGAAGTCCCATCTATTTTGCATTTTGCCTTGCCTTAACGGTAATAGTTTTGCCCTCCAGTATTTTCCTAGCAGACTGATAATTAATTCATGCTGATGATTTCCCTCACTTCAGTATTTGGGTTGGAAGGAGGTACTGAATCCCCTCCTGACTGCTACAAATACCCAGATGGCAATGAAGTTTATATTATAATGAATTGCTAATGGGCAACAGCAACAAATAAAACTTGTTTGATTTTCCTTGCATTAGCATAAATTAGCATCCAGGAGAAAACATCCTCAGTAATCTTACCTTTGCTAGCATTGATGTGTACTCAAGGTGGTGACCAATAGTCATGGTTTTTGTGTGTGGAACGCTGCACCAGATATTTGTGTCCAAAAGGAAGGAGGAGTCATAGAAAACCAAGAAAGTGAGTCTTTCCTTCCATGAGGTTCCAGTCATTGACAGTCAGAACAGAGATACACTTTGGAATTATATAGATATGTCTCTTAAGAGGTCCATATTAATGGAAGCAAATTAGGCTGAAGCTGGACAACAGACAGGATGGGCATATTAGTTAATTGGAAACATTTTTTTTCTGAAACAAGTATATTGTGGGGCAGGTATAAAAAACCACATTTTCTCAACAGAGCAATTGGCAATCGGAGAAGCATGATGACAGAATAGACTATTCATGTATATGTGAACCATAATAGGTCAGCATGTGTACCAGAGAGCTACTGTATGACGTCTGCAGAATAAGAAGATACCAGAGTGATTCAGCTGATCCAATTTATAGAGATTTTCTCTACATTGTCTTATAGGCATAGAGACCCTGAGATGATGATACTGGCAATATAAGATCATATTTAGTTTCAATGCAAAAAAACACACACATTTATTAGATGCCTACTTTGGGCCTAGTTGTATTTAAATATACTTATCTTTTTTGTCTTGATTTTCTTGTGGCTTTAGGGAAAATTTCAGCTGGGATAAGAATTGTTAAATTCTGTAAGACAGTTTGAATTAAAAGTACAATTTAGGGCTAGTGGTCCTGGATGCAGCTTCTCACAACCAAATGCACTTGGTCTATAGAAAATATAAATGTTTGTCTTGTGAAAACTAATGGCGGTGAACCTATTGTCAGAACATACAAAGAGAACTGTGAACGAAGACTTAGGATCACAGCTGACCTTTAATATAGGCTCTGCCTGTTGAAACAGAGAAAAGCTTTCAGCCTGAAAAAATAGGATTTGTTCTTTCCTTACTGCCTTGGGCCTGGTCCAGAAACATGGGGTCAATACCAACTAAAAACTGAGATGCCATTCCTCTGCTACTATCTTGATTTCTTGTATTCCTCTGAGACACAATACTCCATAGGTGGGGACCTAGGGAAACACATTACATCCTCAAATCCCAAAGTATTACACTACTTACAGATTAGAATGGAGAAAAATAATTTATGCTAATAGCAGTGATGTGTGTGTGTGTGTGTGTGTGTGTGTGTGTACACATGCATGTGTGTACCTGCTATGTATCAGTTCATAGTATTAGCAGCTGAGACAATTGGAGCATGATGAGAACCATCCTCAGTGAAGCAGAGCTGTCCTGGTCCAACACCTGCAAGCTTCTAGAAATGTCATTCAGAGCTCTATACTTTGATCACTTAAATCTGAGAAGGAACTGTCTCATGACCAAGAGCAGAGCACATATTCTCCACCCTCTATTACCAG
This sequence comes from Prionailurus bengalensis, assembly GCF_016509475.1. Classification (NCBI taxonomy): domain Eukaryota; kingdom Metazoa; phylum Chordata; class Mammalia; order Carnivora; family Felidae; genus Prionailurus; species Prionailurus bengalensis. The sequence goes on from NC_057358.1 coordinate 117,778,420, forward strand.
ACTCTAGGTGTGAAGACATTCTTTATTCTAGACAGAGTCAACAATGAAAAATAGGAAGCAACAGAAGGCACCCGTAAGGAAACATTGCCAGACAGGCACAATGAAATGCTTTCTTTTTTTTTTTTTTAATTTTTTTCAACGTTTATTTATTTTTGGGACAGAGAGAGACACAGCATGAACAGGCGAGGGGCAGAGAGAGAGGGAGACACAGAATCGGAAACAGGCTCCAGGCTCTGAGCCATCAGCCCAGAGCCCGACGCGGGGCTCGAACTCACGGACCGCGAGATCGTGACCTGGCTGAAGTCGGACGCTTAACCGACTGCGCCACCCAGGCGCCCCTGAAATGCTTTCTTGAAGACTCAGAGGAAGACTGACACTTCAGGGAGCCAAAAGAAATGTAACAAGATCCTTTAAAACCTTCAGCAGGGCCCGGTCAAAGACTGACACAAAACAGAAAGCCATATGCAGCGAATGCTAGATAACAGTGGGACCAGTGTGTCCTGATGCCATACGCTAGTGCTTTATGTGATTTCATCTGTCCTTGACGAAAATCCCATGGCAGTGTCATTATGCATATATATTAAACGAAGAAAGGTCCTCAGAGAGGTTATGTAACCAGGATAATTTTCTACTGCTGATGCAAATCCTGATCTATCCGGTTCTAAAAGCTGTGCCCTTGATCACTGTGTTGGGTGTGATAAGAAAGTATTACCAGGAAATCAAAGTGCAGAATGAATGCATCACCCTTTCGGATTGAGCTGACATGAAAGGTGCTTTTTCCCTCCCCAATCCAAACATGTAACACAAGGTTGGATAAAACAGAACTGAAATTGTTTTAACTTACAGCTGAGCATGAAGTCAGGAAAGGGAAATCTCAAGTTACCAAAGTAAATTGAGTGATTCTAAGCAAGCTGAAGGTGAGGACGCCATTGGCGAGGGCACTGCTAGGGCTGGGACTTGGATGCCAGGACAAAGAGGGGGTCTGGAAGGAGGGCCCTGTGGGTAGGGAAGGTCAGAACCCTGCTAACTGCTTAGAATAGAGCTTTAGAGTGGGCTTGTCAAATTGAGGACTAGAAACACATTGCCCACCGGCTTGAGTAGATGCAGAGAAACGTGCCAAATTGCCCGGTCAGGGCCAAAAATGAGTCACTTGGGAGAAGTCAGAACCCCACCTGAGATTGTAAGGTTGGAATTCTCACCACCTGAAAGTTGCAGGGAAATGAGCATAAATACTTGCCCAGAACCAGTGAAACCCATGCAGCTCTGGCTGAGGCTGGAGGGAAACCGTTGCAAAGGGATCCACCTCCCACAAAAGTTCTTCTGAAAATAAATGTATATTGCAGGTTATACCTGGAAAAATTCTGACATCACTTTTGGATTATAAAGACAAAGAAAGTAATTGTGAGCATTCAGTCAGAAAAAGTGGACTTTCTATAAAGAAAGAAGAGTTGAACTGGCCTTAATTTTCTCCTGTGACATTAAAGACCAGACGACATTGGTCAAATATGTACAGAGGCTCTTTTAGTTTAGTTCAATTTTTTACATAGGTGATTTGTTCTCAAGAATCAAAACTCAAAAGATCTCAAAGGGCATGGAGAGAAAAGTCTCCCTTCTGTCTTCTCTACAAATGACTGACTTGTCCCTAGAGACAATTGGTGTTGTCATTGTATTCCTGCCGTAACCAACAGCTACAATTTAGTGGTTTAACACAACACAAGGTCTGTCTTCCAGTTTAGGAGGTCAGAAGTCTAAAATGGGTCTCACTGGGCTAACAAAATTAAGGTGTCAGTGGAGTACTTTAGGGGAGGCGTTAGGTGAGAATCTCTTTCCTTGTGTTTTCCAGGGGTTTGTGGCCCCTCCCTACATCTTCCAATCTCTCTGACTCTGACATACTCTGTCTCTCTCTCTTGTTTCCCTTTTCTACATATAAGGGCGTCTAGGATTACACTGGGACTACATGGATGACCTAGGAAAACTCCCCCTCTGAAGGTCAGCTGATAACCAATCTTAATTCTATCTGCAGCCATATTTCTCCTTTGCCCTGTAACCTAACATATTCAGAGGTTCTGGGGATGAGTACACGGACATCTTTTGGAAACCTTTATTCTGCTACCACAATCAGTTTTCTAGGTTCTGTACCAGAGGTATACATGCTTATGCAAACTGCTGAGGTGCCACTGGAGGGGGCAGAATCCACTCCAATTTATTTAAGCAGAAGGAGATTTATTAAGACTTCCAAAATCCCTGCGAGGACCGAAGAAACAAATTCTAGGCTGAACATCCTGACTAAGCGACACAAAGCTAGGCCACCAAGGGAACTGGAGGTTTTTGTTTTGTTGTAAATAAGTGTCTTAGTCTGTTAACACCGCTATAACAAAATACCACAGACTGGCTAGCTTATAAACAACAGAAATGTACTTCTCACAGGTGTGGGAGCTGGAAGTCCAAGATCAGGTTCAGTACCTAGTGAAGGCCCGCTTTCTGGTATCTAGATGGTGCCTTCTCATGTGATAGAAGGGGCTAGGGATCTCTCTGGAGCCTCTCAGTACTCATCCCATTCAGGAGGGCTCTAATGTCATGAGCTCAGCACCTCCCAAAGGCCTCACCTTCTAATATCATACTGGGGATTAGCATTTCAACATATTTGGGAGGAGACACAAACATTCAGACCAGAGCGTAAAGGCAGCTGTAGAATCAGGAATCTGCCTGCAAAGGAAGGAGGCTTTGCTCTGGCTGCAGCCTCAAGAGCCACGTGGCCTCTGCCAGAACCCACACCAGCAAGAGAGGTGCCTCGAATCCTGTCTCCTGCACCACCTAGCACAGTGCCAATTTCAACTTCTACGTGAATGCGTGGAATTCATGACACCTAAGTCCCATGCAGGGCCCTAGCTGCAAGGAAATCTCGCAACAATGATTTTTATCTTTGTAACTTCAATATAGGCAGGCACATTCAGGGATTAGGATGGATGTTGCATGAACCAATATGGCTGCACACACCAATACATTGATATGTTTTTCCCTAAACAAATACAATTAATAGCATAAATATTAGTGCACACAATTACTTTCCTTGCTCTTTTTTCCTGCCACTTAATATAAGTGTATCTATTGGCAAATTTTTCAAATCAATACAGTGTCTTTTTATCGTTGCATAATAACCCTCTATAAATTGCGTTATAGTTAAATTAGTCTCCTTTTGATAGATTTTTTTTAGGTTGTTTCTACTCTTTTGCTATTACATACAACTCTACTATAGGTAACCTTGTATGTATGTATATATGTGTGCCTTATATATGTTATCTATTGACCCAATAGATATAGTGTATCTATTGACCCAATAGATACGATGTGTCTGTTGACCCAATAGCTATACTAGCCTATGTACAAAACTTTACATATATATGATATATATGTATATCTGTGAATACACACAGGTACACACACAAGTACACTTTATCTATGAATACACACACAAACACACACATGTATAATTTTAAGAAGATTTCATTTTAATTTACACATCTCTTGCTAGGACTAAGCTTAATCGTCTTTTGTGTGAACTTTCTACCCATAATCTTTGCTCAATTTTTCTTGAGGTGTTTTTTTTCATTTCTTTAAGTATCTGTGAAAGCCCTTCCCCTGCCTTTTATAGAAATCAATCCTTTAATTTGCAAATATATTTTTCCAATTATCAATTGGAATTGGAATTCCAGTTATCCAATTTTTTTTGGTGGTGGTTCTATACCATAAAGAAATGTTTTATTTCAAAATAGTATAAATTATTAATCTTTAAAAATTTTTTTAAATGTTTTTATTTATTTTTGAAAGATAAACAGACAGACAGACAGACTAAGAGTGAGGAGGGGCAGAGAGGGAGACACAGAACCCGAAGCAGGCTCCAGGCTCCGCGCTGTCAGCACAGAACCTGATGTGGGGCCCTAACGTGAACTGCGAGATCATGACCTGAGCCGAAGTCAGATGCTCAACCGACTGGGCCACCCGGGCTACATTATTAATCTTTTCTTTGATAACTTCTGGATTTATATCAGAAAGATCTAGTCCCTACTCTAAGACTATAAGTGTGTTCTCCCACAGACTTTTAATAATTTATGGAAACCTATTTGGAATATGTAAAAAATGACAAATGGATACACATTTAGTTTTTCCAGATGGCTGCCTTATTTCTGTACTTTTTATTCATTTCCTATTGCTCTGTTCTATTCAGGCTTCAACACCACACTGTTTTAATTATCATAGCCTTATATTTAATATCTATTAGGATGAGTCTCCACTCACTAATCTTTCTTATCGAAATTGTTTGTCTTTTATGACTTTTATTTTTTTTACTTTGGAAGCAGCTTGCCTAGTTAAAAAAAGTTCTCTTGTGTTTTTATGAGCTGCATTACATTTAGGCATTAACTTAGGAATAACTTACATTTCTATGTTATCGGTCATCTTAACCAAGAATATTACATGTCCTATATTTTTTACTTCAAGTCTTTTTGTTTTTTAGTCCCTTAGGAGTACTTTAACATTTTCTTCCAACAGATCTTGTATGTTTCTTGTTAGGTTTATTTCTAAATAGTTAAACTTTTTATTGGCACTGTAAAATGTTTTCATCAAATTTCTACTGGTTGTTGTTTTTGTGTATGGAGGCTATTGATGACTCTCTATTACTTTATTATCTTCCAATTGTTTTTTCCACTTGATTTTTCGTAAACAAAGTCTGGGTCAGTACACGTTTTCTGTAAAGGGACTGATAGTAAATATTTTAGGCTTTGTCGTCTCTGTTGCAAGCAGTCAACTCTGCTACCGTGATGTGAAAGGCACCACAGGCAGGATGTAAACGAATGGACGTGGCTGTGTTCCACTGACACTTAGTTATGGACACTGATGTTTGAATTTCATAAAACTTTGACATGTCACAAAATATTCTTCTTCTGCTTTTTTTCAGCCACTTAAAAGTATGAAAACCATTCTTAGCTCATGGGCCATACATTAACATGGATAGGCCTGATTTGGCCCATGAACTATAGTTTGACAACCCCTGGAAAAGGTGAATAGAAGTCTCCTACTATTACTATCATTTTATCTCTTGTCTTATAGCTATAGTATTTTTTTTAATTGTTGCAACTGTTACTTAAGGTATGAATATTCTATTTAAATTATATATATATATATATATATATATATATATATATATATATAAAGTTTATTTATTTCTTTTGAGAGTGAGAACACAAGCAGGGGAGGAACAGAGAGAGAGGGAGAGAGAGAATTCCAAGCAGGCTCTGCACTGTTAGCACACAGCCTGATACAGGGCTTGAACTCACAAACTTCAAGATTGTGACCTGAGCAGAAACCAAGAATTGGATGCCTAACTGACTGAGCTACCTTTATTGTGGATTAGACTGAGCCACCTCATATCTTTATTGTGAAGTAGACCCTGTAACATTATAAAGTCTCCACTTTTGTTGCACTTGGTGCTTTTTGGCCAGAATGCTAGCTTATCTGATAGTAGGTTCACAAATGTTCCTTTTGTTTGTTTGTTTACATTTTTCTAGGACACATTTGCCCATTCTTTTATTTTCAACCTTTCTCAATAATCTTATTTTAAATATGCCTCTTAAATAGAACACAGAATTGGGTTTTCTTTGTTTTAAAACTTGATCGTTGTTTTTTTTTTAGCAATAGGCAACTGGCTAAACAATTTTAACTAATTGACATGAAAGGTAACTTTGGCATTATTTTGTATCATTTTACAAGATGTATGTAATAATTTTTTTTTTCAACGTTTATTTTTATTTTTGGGACAGAGAGAGACAGAGCATGAACGGGGGAGGGGCAGAGAGAGAGGGAGACACAGAATCGGGAACAGGCTCCAGGCTCTGAGCCATCAGCCCAGAGCCTGACGCGGGGCTCGAACTCACGGACCGCGAGATCGTGACCTGGCTGAAGTCGGACGCTTAACCGACTGCGCCACCCAGGCGCCCCAAGATGTATGTAATAAATTAGGAAAAAAACAATAAAATAAAGTTGTAATTTCAGGAAAAAAAACCAATAAACTATTAGCAAAGTTATTTAGGAAAATTACAGTAAAAAAAGAACCCCACAAATGATAAATGATAAGACAAAAGTAATCACTGATATGGAGAAATTAAATTATTAGAGTTTTTTTGTTTCGCTCTAAGCAAATAAATTTGAAAAACTTTGTAAAATTTATAATTTTGGAGAAAAATGTAATTTACTTCAAATTTCCTTCAAATTACATTAAATAACAATTAGGCAAATCTATTATTATAGAAGAAATAAAGTTACATTAGAAATTAAGACTGACAGGGATATATAATCTTTATGTAGTAATTAGTAATATGTAATAACCCCTTTTGGGAATTAATCAGGCAAAAGCTGTTAAAATGGTAAACACCATCTTTGACCCACTAATCTCAATTTGGGAATCTATACTATAGAAATAAAAATCTTTGTGTTATATGAACAAAAGAAAAGAAATTAAGACTGAAAAATTAAAGTTTATTGATTATTTTTCTATTTATATTTTTTTAATATATGAAATTTATTGTCAAATTGGTTTCCATACAACACCCAGTGCTCAACCCAAAAGATGCCCTCTTCAATACCCATCATATTGATTAATTTTAAAAGAATAGTAATAAATCCATTGCAAGTTAGCATGAAGAACACTAAAAATCTCTTTAGTGTCTGGCATAATTAAAGATAGCTAGACTCTTACACCTACTTCTGCAGTCAGTCTGTTATAGGGTAATATTTTGGTTGAAATATGTGAAGAAAACTTAGCCTCACACAGATATGTAGACAGAAAATGGAGGATTATTTTAGGAGCCTTTTCAGATAATTGTGGATATTCTTCTTTGGTCCCAAACCAACCCTGGGTAAGTGGTAGTTTCTTAAAGGTTAGTTCCGATGTAGACTCTGAAGCAGTATCACTGAACTCTTTGTACCCTGTTACATTAAAACACATGAGTCTTTCAGTTTGAATGGATCTTTTACTCAGGCATGATTTTGTTACATCGTGTATTAGACACTTGGAAGATAGTGACTCCTGGGTTATGTAGAACTTCCAAATGTTGGTGCAATTCACTGGACAATTTTTAAAAATCAAAATTTTAAAATATCACCACCATTCATATGAGAAAAGTCTAAGCACTGGGAAGCCCATGGTGGCATATACAAATTTTCCAAACTCTCTGTTTTTACTGAAAATTTTGAATTTTATCATTGGCAGCAAATACTGTCAGTTGTTTTCCTTGAAGACCTACTACTTTTATTTGTGAGAAAGCGTTTGCCACATACTTAAGTCTGAAAGCAGTTTGTCTCCTCAGTTGTTCAGTGGGTGGGCTGCAGGGGTGGGGGGTGGAGCAGTGCATTCCGTTTGCAACTTAATCACAGAAGTGCTTTTCCTCAAGACAGCCATTGCGCTTCAGTATGAAGCAGAAATATTTGATGTGTGTTTCCCATGTTATCACACAGAATGTGAAAAAGACAGGTACTCGGGGTCAGTAGTTAATAACGTTAATTTTACTGCTTTATCAGGGATATTCTTAAGTGAAACTGGCACTTTAATTAACTTGTTCATTTTACAATGAGTGCGTGGCAATGAAAAATGCAAGAACTACTAGTACGTTTGGTGTCACTGCCTTCCTAGGTTCGTGCTAAGGCACTGCCGTTTTATTTACTGTTGCTTTTGCACTGTCAGTGCAAACATCAACACGGTTATTCCAGGATCAACCACTGGATTCAGAAAGACTATTCAACACTGCACATTTCACTTGCATTACTGCTCATCATTCAGGTACAAGGAGATCTTTGAACAGTGGGTGCCGATGCTGTCAAATATAACCAAAACTACATGTCCAGCAATGTCTGTAGATTTGAGTATGTGCAAGGCAAAAGTACAACTGTGCAGAGGAGATGTTAATAGAGTCTTCATGTTTGCAGCGACATCTATTATTTGTTTGTTTGTTTGTTTGTTTATTTATTTTGAGAGAGAACGAGAGGGGAGCAGAGGGGGAGAGAGAATCTGAAGCAGGCTCTATGCTCAGCATGGGGCCTGATGCAGGGCTCGGTCTCAGGACCATGAGTTCATGACCTCAGCCCAAATCAAGAGTCAGATGCTTAACTGACTGAGTCACCCAGGAGCCCCTGCAGCTACATCTTTAATTCAGCAAGTCATTTTATTACTGGAAAGTGCTAGAATTTGTTTACTGACTTTTCAACCAGTGGAGATTGTTGCAAACAGGACGTTTTGGTCTTAGACTTCAGGACATGTATTCAACTGTGACAACTTATTAGTCTGTAGGCTTTGTGTGCATTTCTGTAGCCAGCACAATATGATAACCTACTCTATATGATGCTTCACTGATTTTTTCATTTGTAGTTTGAAAAGCTATGACAAAGAATTTTTTTGACTTTTAAAGAGCTTACTACATACACGTTCAAAGTTTTGTTCCTTTTTCTTTAAACTGTGAACCATGGGTCTTAAGATGCCTCAACTTAGCAGGCACCATAATACTGTTTTAAAAATGTGCACCTCACTATCAAGAAGCATGCATTGCTATTTCTTTCTGAGATTTATATCTCGGTGTTATCCTCTGTCTCCATTGCATCCTCTACTTGGTGACAGCTACTTTGGGCATGATTCCATACAACTTGTGGTTTCGGGTTTTAGCTCTTCCCTGATTTACTGAAAATAGAATCTGTGTTTTTGTTACCTGTGTTTTGTGTTGTTTGGGATGATTTCCAGGAGAAGGATACATGCCAATAGTATAAGGACACATTTGCTGGAAGTCACCACAAAATTATTTTATTGTATTATAACATAAATATGGAAAATGACACAAATCATGAAGATACAACTTGATTCAACATCCTAAAGGAAATACCTATACAACCATCATGGGTCAAAAATAGAACAAATCCAATAATCCAGAAGTCTACATCATCCCCCCTACCATTGCCTACCAACCCTCTTTTTTTCCAGCTTTACTAAGATATAATTGACATGTAACATTGTGTAAGTTTAATGTATACCATGTAATGATTTATACATGTACACATTATGGATGATTACCACAGTAAGGTTAACACATCTTAACCTTCCTGCTTTCTAATTTATAACAGATGGATTAGTTTTGCCAGCTTTTGATTCTGTGTAAGTGAAATTATATAGTCTATATTCTTCTGTATCTGTCTTCTTTTGTTCAACACTATATTTGTGTAGTTCATTCTTGATGGACATAATAACAATTCATTATCCATTCTACTGTTGATAAACATTTGGGGGTTATCATGAACAATGCTTCCATGAATATGCTTGTACATTACATTTTTGTGCACAAAGCACACATTTAAAAATTTTCTTAATTAATTAATTAATTAAATTTAGTTTGTTTATTTTTGAGAGAGAGAATGAGAGACAAAGTGCAAGCGGGGGAGGGGCAGAGAAAGAGGGAGACACAGAATCCAAAGCAGGCTCCAGGCTCTGAGCTGTCTGCACAGAGCCCAATACGGGGCTCAAACTCATGAACTGCGAGATCATGACCAGAGCCAAAGTCAGGCACTTAACTGACTGAACCAGCCAGGCATCCCTGTACACATTTTTATGTATATACCAAGGAGTAGAACTGCTGGTTAATAGATATGTATTTTTTCAACTTTAGTGAATACTACCAAGAAGTTTCCCAAAAGGGTTTGAATTTGAAGTTTACCCTGATGACTACAATTGTAGGGCACTATTATATATAGTATTGGCTTTTGCTTAGTCTTTTTGGGAACTCCTTATTCAAGAATAATGCCCAGTTTCCGTGGGGGTTTTCAGTCTTTCTTTTTAGAAATATGGAGAGATTCTGGATGACCATTTTATAGATTATACGTATTGCAAATATCTTTTACCCCTCCTGTGTTTTGCCTTTTCATTCTGCTAGTGGTATCTTTTGATTATACAAAGTTCATAACTTTAATGTTGTCCAATTTATAGATGTTTTCTTTTATGGTTTCTACTTTATGTGTTCAGTTTTAGAAATCTTTTTATTTGCAAAAATTATAAAGATACCCTCCTATCTTAACCATCTTTTTTTAATTTACTTTTCACATATAGATCTGTAATTCACCTAGAATATATTATTGTGTATGGTGTGAGGCCAAAGTCAAGATTAATTTTTTTTCCATATGATATACAATTAACCCAGAATCATGTATTGAGGAGACAAACCTTCTTCACGACATTGCTGCATCACATCTGTTGTAAATCAAGCGCCCAAATATGTGGAGTGAGAGAGAAAGGGAGAGGGAAAGGCAGAAAGAGAGCAAGTTGAGAGAATCAGTATGTTCTTATATTTATTTCATCAAAGAAATAAATATAAGAATATTTTGCAAGACCAAAAGGAGAGACGAGGGTTCACACCAAAAAGGCGTTCTATGTTCCAAAAGCAGTGTGAATGAAAAGATCTAGGCCTAGATGCAAAATGAAATTTTAAATCACCACAAATAATGAGGAGTTTATTAAAACATTACAGAATAGGGAAGATAGTCAAATACAGAGTAATAAACAGCTGACTAGCATCGGGCTTTGCACCAGCAATGACAGATACTAGAAAGCAGTAGAACAAAGCCTTTATAGATTTTAGGAAAAATTAGCTGGATAGTCAGTCAAGCATGAGGGCCTTGTAAGGACTCAAATGGTAGGCGCCCCTCTTTTGGGGAACTTTTTAAAAGTAAGTTACTAGCAAGTGTACCTTAGCACACAAGGTTGCAAACAAAATTTTATGTGAGATAGAAAAAAAAGAAGGAAGGAAGGCAGGAAAGAAGGAAGAAGGAAATGGGGATTAGAGAAAGGTTTACATAGTACTTCAAAAGTACTGAGAATATTCTGTTTGATAAACTGGGTGGTAAGTACATGGGGGTTCATCTTATTATTCAAGAAAACATACATAGACCATTAACCATAAAAAATTCTGTTCATCTTTCCTCCCTTCCTTCCCAGAGGCAACCACAACCCTAATAAAATACTAATATATATACATATACATATATATATATATATATATATATATATATATATATATATATATCTGTGTGTGTGTGTACATAAATAATACAAAATATTTCATTGGGTTTTTTTCAAATGTATGCACATGGTAGTATACTTGGTATACATTGTGAAGACAAACCCCAGGAGCACCCTCATCACGCCCATTTTAAAGATGAGAAGATTAAAACCCAGGAAGTCAAAAACCCAGAGAGACCTAAGGAACAGAGAGGGTCAAATCACACAGTAGTGAGAAGTACATCTGGAACTTGAACTGAGATACTACATGATACTTTCTGCTCTATCAATCTAATTCATTCATTTTTCATGCCATCAAATGAATAGACTTCTGTTTATTTTTCCAAATTTCCATTTTTTTTGATATTACAACAATGTTGTCATGAATGTCTTACACAAGAGTCCTCGTACACTCACATGAGTATCCGCATTTTCAGTTGTAATAGATCCTGCCAAACTGCTTTCCCAAGAAGTTGCCCTCACAAGTAGTATATAAGAATCCTGGTTTCCTCACACCGTTATCAATATTTATTATTTCAGATTTTAATATCTATCAACTACCGAGGGAGAGATGGGAAATGGTATTTCACTTTAATTTGCATTTTTCTGATTTTTAGTGATGTTAAAATTTTGGCTGTTTGAGTCTCCTTTTCTAGGAGTTGACTGCTGAAATTCTTTGCCCACTTTTCTGTTGGACTCTTTGATTTTTTTTTTAATTGATTGGTGCAAGGTGCTATACATATTTGAGAAAAAAAACAGATCATTTTTAAAATGTTTATTTATTTATTTTGGGAGAGAGAGAGAGAAAACTGTGTGTGTGTGTGTGCATGTACATGCATGCACGTGCCACATAGGGGCAGCGAGACAGGGAGAGAGAAAAAAGAATCCCAAGCAGGCTCTGCATTGTCAGCTGAGAGCCCAAAGAGGGCTCGATCTCATGAACTATGATATGACCTGAACCAAAACCAAGAGTGGGACACTTAACTGACTGAGCCACTCAGGTGTCCCAAGAAAAAACAATTCATACATGTTATAAATATTTTTTCTCAGTCAATGGTTTGTCTTGTAACTTTGCATTTGGTGTCTTTTATGATACAAAAATGTTTTTTTAATGGGAATGTAGTCCCACGTGTCAATCTTTCCTTAATGGGTTCTGCTTTTTTTTTTTTTTACATATGGTTATTTTTCAAGGAAAGCATAGTATTTGTCTTAAAAACTTTTTTCACTTATTATTATTATTATTATTATTATTATTATTATTATTTACTTGCAGATAACTACCAAGTGGTGTTCCAGACTGCCTGTACATTTTCTTATCAAAATGATGGCATGTGTGACAACACAGATGCTAGAAAAAAGACTCCGACTAAAGTGGATATTACGTGGATTCTTCTACTGCGCTACTATATTCATCTGCAAAGGATTAATAATATGAGCAAATTGCTAGGTGGGTTTTTGATGTGTTAAAAAAGAACACATTCCTTTCCAGTTCTTGTTCAAGTCATGTTTCTTAGAATTATAAAGTACTTTTGACATCTTTTTGAGTGAACTCTCATCAGAAGATGAAAATTTTAGCGGATCTTAAGCTGGGATACACAGATCTTTGGGCAGAATAGTATTCCAATGTAACTGACTTCCTTTGACATTCTATGTATTTTATTTATTTGATGTATTTAAAAATATTATTATAAAGAGGCATCCAGGGGCTTCCCAAGAGTGCCAATGTGGCCCATGGCTCACAACAGTCGAGAATCAGAGTGATAGTAATGTGACAGCTTAGAAAATGAACACGATAAAATTTTGGCTTTAAGGAGAGAATGTTCCCGTATTCAGTATGTACAAGAGAAGAGATTCATGCTTCAGATAGGATACTTAACTTCATTGCACTGTTTTGTTTAGGTTTTTTGTTGTTGTTGTTGTATCATCTAATGCTGTCAGAAGAGCATCCAGAAAAAACTGGTATAATCTACTTCACGTCAGTCCTTATTGTGTTTGTGACAATGTATGTTGTGTTTTTTCTGTGGCAATGACATTGGTGATTTAGTGTTGTTCATCAGCACAAACGGGCGGAAAAGACAATTTGACCCATGTCAGGGCCCAGGGATGGAGGAGCCAGCAGAGCAAATAGGCTGCCTCGGAGTGTCTAAGCACAGTTATCAGGGACTAGCAGTGGGATAGAAAAGCACCCAGGAAGTGTCAGGGGAGTGCATCACGAGAGGGGCAAGAGGAAGAGAAGTTCAGTGACAAAGGATGCTGAAGTGAGCCAGTGCAGCACACCCTGGCAACGCCTGCCCCACATCAGCCCGGCTCACCTCTGAATTCACCTGCTGGCCCTTGCCACATCAAGCACCCACATTTTACTGCTTTTCTGCTCTGGGCTTTTTCTGAACCTACTGAGACTCGCCCAGCCCACTATCAGGACAGCCCAGAGTGCCGGGGATTCCGCACGTCTGGGAGTAACCTTCAACTAATGAGGTAGGGAATGGTAGCAACCGTTCCAGCTTCCCAGTCCCAGACAATTCTACATGTTATTTTCCAGAAGGCCCTCAGCAGGACTGAGCCCTCATTGTCCACAGCTGCAGCCCATTCATTAACTTACTCTCATTGGCTCTTTTCTCCATCACACTTTGTTTGTTCTTTCACTTATGCTCCTTGAGATCACTTGTCAAATAAATTGCACACAACTCAATTCTTGCTTTAAGATCTGTTTTTGAAGTGAGTCCCAAAGAAGACAACTAGATAGAATGTTTTCGCATTGTCAAGCCTTAGAACTTCAAGCAATATCCTCACACCCTTCTGAGATTTTCTTTCATTCCTGTGGCAAGAAGCAATTCCATTAGCATGTAAGCTTAAAAGTGGAGGAATTACATTGGCAGTCACTAGCTGAGGTGATGTGATTTCCAGGGATAGTGGCTAATGAGCAAATACCAACAATACTGAGACTATTGTGTTATCTAATGCGACTCTACATTATTTTTCTTCCCTAAGCATCTCCAAAGCCAGGATCTGGAATTTCTTTGCCAGATGATACACTTCTCACATCCCTTTTCAACTCTGGGCTGATATTGCGCCAAAAGGAAATGCATTTTTTCCTTAAAAGATTTTTACAGCTGTATTCTTCCTCTTGTATTGATGAATTTCCAAAAGAACTATGTCAAGGAGTGGAAACTACATTTTTCTCAGAAAAAACCTTATATAATTCAGTCAAGGTACTGTTTTCAAACATTATGTATTTTTATAAAACTTCTTGGAATCACTGTTATATTTCTGAAGGAAGCACATTTGAGAAAGTTTAAGTGGACACAGTGTATTGTAAATTTCCAATATGTATTTGTGAAATGAATAAAGTAAGTCATTTGCATAGAATTCTTCCAAACAAAAAATATCAGTCATTTATTTTCAATTATCTTGACTTTGGACTTCACCATATAGTGCTTCCATTTTTGTGATTATACACTTGCCCGTACCAGACATGTCCATATGTCTGTCCCAGAGAAGTGACCTGAAAGTGTTATTTCTTCCAAATTGAGAACCTAAAGTAAAGCTAGGTTATTGGGTAGACAATAATAATTTTTTAAAGTTTATTTATTTATTTTGAGAGAGAGAGAGAGAATGGGGTAGGGGCAGGGAGAGAGGGAGAGAGAATCCTAGGCAGGCTCTGCACTGTCATAGTGGAGCCCAATATGGGCTCAAACCCACAAACCATGAGAATATGACCTGAGCCAAAACCAAGAGGTAGATGCTTAACCAACTAAGCCACCCAGGCACCCCCAGGGGAGGATTTTTTAAATTAGTTTCCAGATACTGGGGTATTGGCATGCCCAATACTCAACACCCCTGTTTCCTCCCAGATTATAAATCACTTGAAAAATAAAAGAGTAAGAGCTTGAGATTAAAAAATACCTATTCTTATGAGTCATAAAGTTGATATTGTTGGATGTGGTTCATATTTACTGGTAAGTGGCCTTCCTAATAGTGAATAGGAAAGTAGACAGATTTTACCAATCCAGCTACATTTGTTTGTTTGGTTGGTTGATTTGGTCGTTACAGGCCCCCTTAAAATCTGTGTGGACACATACCCCTTTAAAATCTGTTGCATGAAGGAGCAGAGAACATTCACTCCCTATAAACCATTCTCTCCCAAGAAGAACCAGCATAACTGTGCATATCCAAAATTTCTTTTTTCCCAAATTCACCAGTCAAGTAGCTCTCCAGGGGAGGAGAGTGACAGGAGGCAGAAAGGCCAGGAACATACTGTTAATGTCCGGCCCTCTGCAGGGAAGGAAGCAACAGGAGTGGGATGAAATCATTTCCATCGAACACCAGATCCTGCTTCACCCCTCGGTAAACTGTGACTACATTTGAGGATTACTGCCATGTGTCCCAGATGCCTCCGGTGTTTTGGCATAGAAGGCAGAGAATGAGAAGGTTGAGAACTACAGTTTTAGTGAATGTGTTCTTGTGAATATTTTGTAAGAGTCTGGAAAATAATAGGTGTGGCTTCTTAAATATTTTCTGAAAGGGGCTCTACTTGAGTACTTTACCAGTAAGGGCAGCCCACAAGTTCCCATTTCCTAAGCATGATGCTCCAAGCATACAACCTTGAATACATTGTAAGTACATGTGACCTGTCTAATGGCAGCAGTGTTATCAAAGATTGTTGTACCCTGTTTGCTTTTCTTTCTTTTTTTTTTTAAATATAATTAGTGTAACATTCTCCCAGAATAATCAGCTCTGGAGATCATTGTCACTTGCCTGACAGGTGCAAGCCACCTAATCATGTGTTCGTTTCACTGGGGTAGACAGCTAACGAGCATAGAGCCTTTGGATTTAAAAAAAAATAAACTGCAAGCTTGGCTGATTTTTATAATAGCATTTTTGAGCTTTTAATCACTCAGGAGGCTATTTCAATCAAACTCTTCCCATAATTTGATACTTAATCCTGCTTTCCTCCCCCCAAAAAGTAGGTATCTTTCCAGAGTGATCATCGCTAGGTGACATGCTTCTCAGTTGTACGTGTCTACATGTTGTGAGGTCTACTGACACTTTGTGATGGCAAAACAAAGGTGCCAAACAAATTACATTAAAAATTCCAAGAAAAAAGAATATGATTAAAATTATGCACAATGCTAAGTTATTCACATTTAGACTGTGTGGTAAGGTCAAATATTTGACTAGTAAAGTGATTTGTTGTTTACGGGACTGTGGCAAACAAGAGTTCTCCTGATAGGGCTTTCGTTCCTTTCAAAGAAAAGATCAGACATATCAAAAATATTCAGTGTATAGTCCACCAGTTAGCATATATAATTAATTCCATTAGCAACTAGATTTTATTTTTTAAAGATAATGGAAAATTAAATGCCTATTTTGACATTGACTTTTGTTATAGTTTACCATTATTAGACCATCATGTTGGTAAATGCTATGTATTGAAACAGTAAATATTGCTTATTAGTTTTCTCTGTTTAGTTATTAAATATGAATTCTTTGCTAAAATAGTTGTCTATTAAATAGTTGTAC
This sequence comes from Prionailurus bengalensis, assembly GCF_016509475.1. Classification (NCBI taxonomy): domain Eukaryota; kingdom Metazoa; phylum Chordata; class Mammalia; order Carnivora; family Felidae; genus Prionailurus; species Prionailurus bengalensis. The sequence goes on from NC_057358.1 coordinate 117,795,023, forward strand.
CTCTGAAGAGTACTCAGATATGAAAAAAATATGAGAAATTATTTTTTGAAACAATTACTTACCTAATTTTTTGGTGAACTGCCTGACAGAATTAATGTTAGTTTAGCACTTTTAAATGATTATTCAAACTTAACAGTCTTCTTTATTGGTCATTTTGGTCATGCTTTTAGTATCATAGTGCCAATAGGTGAGGATTCTGGCTTATAATATCCTTTTATGATAGTCTCTAGACATTTCTGAAAAGTTTGCATCTTTAATATTACCTTTCAGTCATGACATATTTTTTCTTTTATCAGTAGACAACTTGAAAGGTCAGTGTCTTTATTTCTCTTTTTATTTTATTTTGAAGACTTTCATTGACAGTCTTATATCTTGAATAAGCTCATAAATAATGGGAAGTACAAAGCCTTATGGAAATACCAGGCATTTCTTACTGCCTACTGACATGTTCCTCTTGGTCAACAAGCCTTAAGATACTTTAGACGTCAAAAGTTAAGTAGAATGATTGCTTCCCAGCTACCATGCTATCACCTTGGGTGAAACAAGTTAATTTTGAAAATAGTCTGCACTCCATTAAAGAGGGTCCTTTTTATATTTGAGGTGTTATTATCACTAATATGTCTCTGGCTAGACTATTATTTTTTTTTAGTAGCAACTCCGCTACTTCCAAAAAAAAAAGAAATAATTTATGATATTGCCAATTGCATTCTCCACATTCATCTTCCTTGAAAACTCCTGTTTCAGGAGTTTCATCAAAGAAGGTAGGCCCAGATTCACCAAGACTGAATTTACAAATCAGCCACATTCGTGTAAAGAGAGAATGAGAGCAATTGATTTTATTTTACAGTAAAAACTGTCTTATTTTGCATATGGTATTATAGAAGAAAATGCTATTGGAAAGTAGATATTAAGTTATAATCACACGCTCAGTTTATTCACCACTGAATAGATGAGAAAAGTAGATGTTCTAAGAATCTAAGGTGATCTTGAGACTGAAATGATAGTATTGACATTTTCCTCTCTAGATCTTTCCTTGGGGAGACTCACCAAAAATGGAAGACATTTGTTGAGTCCCATAGGTTTTGAAGCATATTTTTCTGTAGGAGAATCTTTTCTGTGGTAATTAAGGACAGTATTTGTTTGTTCGTTTAACATTTTTATTTTTAAGTAATCTCTACACTCAATATGGGGTTTGAACTTAAAACTCAGAGATCAAGAGTCACATCCTCTACCAATGAGCCAGCCAGGCACCACTCAGGGGCAGTTTTAAAGGCTACAGCCATAACAAACTAAGACAACTCCCAGAGTTTTATAACGTAGCCAATACTGAATGGGTTTTGAATGAGTGTTTTAAATATTAAATGCATTTTTTACCAACAATTAAACTGTTTTTGATTGTTCCCTAGTTATGTCATGACAGTGCTCTATACTCTGATTCATCATTAAAGCTCTCTGCCAGCCCATCTTCAGGAGATGTGTCATCAGATATGAATATACAAGATTTAAACAAAGAACTTTGCTTTCAATGGTACATTCCTCCTCTAGAAAGACCCCCAAAGGAAACAGAACCTATGGTATGTAATACAATCACAAAACTAACTCTTATATTTAGATATAGAGTTTAACTTGACCATTATAACTTGAAAGTGGAGAACATCCTCTTGTCATATAGATGAAAATATACAGGAATATGGAATCTGTATTGTCTAGTAGAATGGATCTGAAAATAAGAAATCAGGAAAGTCTGATTCAAGTTGATCATTTTCTTTTTCCTGATTTTCAAGGGAAACTTTCAAGTGTGTCACCATAATATATAATGTTTAACTTTTTTTGTAGTCATTCCTTATCACATTAAGGAAATTTTTTTCTACTGCCCACTTCGCTAAGAATTTTTATCATGAATCTTTTACTGCATCTGTAAAGATGATTTTATGATTTTTCTCTTTTAATATATTAATTGATTTTTAAAAAGTTTTTTTCCATTTTATTTATTTGAGAGCAAGCGAGCAGGGGAGAGGGATAAAGTGGGAGAGAGGGAGAATCTCAAACAGGCTGCACACTCAGCACATTGCCCGACACCGGGCTCAATCCCAACACACTGAGATCATAACCTGAGCTGAAATCGAGAGTTGGAAGTTCAACTAACTGACCCACCCAGGTGCCCCAATTGATTTTTTAAATGTTAAATCAATCTTGTGTTCCTAAGATAAACTCGAATTGGTCTTGTATTAATTTTACTGGATTCAGTTTGTTAATGTTTCGTGTTGGATTTTTGCCACTGTTTAAGAGCAATATTGGGCTACAAATTTTCCTTTTTATACTGTCTTTGTCAGATATTTTTTGTAACAAGATTTTTTTAGACTCATAAAGTGAGTTGATAAATATAATCATGTTTTTCTATTCTCTGGTGACATTTCTGTAAGTTTGGAGTAAACTTTTCTCCTCAAATATTTGGTAAGAACTCATCAGTAAAGCCATCTGGTCCTAGTGGTTTGTTTCTTTGTGAGCAAATATAAAACTAGTAATATTATTCTATGGATACCATAGTTGGCATCAGTTCTGATTGGGTCACTATTGTTCTAATGGTTTGTGCTTGTGTCAAACCAAGTTTTAAATATCTGACTATCATCCCTGTTTATAGAACATTAGGGTTATTTCTTCTTGAGTCAAGTTTAAGTTGCTTTTTCTAGAAACTTTTTCATCTTATTTAAAACTTCTCTCATACTTTTAATCTCCCTGATGTATTTGTATTGAAGTGTGTGTCTTTTCATTTCTTACAGTAGTGGTTTGTGTATTTTACTTGATCATTGTCACCAGAGGTCCCTCATAAGTTAATTTTGTTTCAGTAATCATATCTTTCTTCTACTTGTTTTTGGTATGTGTGTATGTGGCGGGTTATATTCTTTTTCTAACTTTTGACTTCTTGAGGTAAATGTCTGGCTTAATATTCAGTCCTTTCTTTCCTAATGTATGTATTTTAAGACTATGAGTTTCTCTAAACATTGCTTTGGTTTCACCCCACAAGTTTTTTTTTAATGTTTATTTTTGAGAGATAGAGTTGGGGAGCAAGTGGGAGAGGGTCAGAGAGAGAGAGGGAGACACAGAATCTGAAGCAGGCTCCAGGCTCTGAGCTATCAGTACAGAGCCCAATGCAGGGCTCGAACTCACGAATGACAAGATCATGACCTAGGCCAAAGTCAGATGCTTAACCAACTGAGCCACCCCGGTGCCCCTCACAAGTTTTTATTATAGTATTATCATTATCATATGGTTAAAAATTTTTTTTAAGTTTTCATTATGATTTATTCTTTGGCTCATTTCGTGGGCCATTTCAACATGTGTTTCTTATATTCCAAACTATATGGAGCTTGTATATATTATATCAGAAAATTATCTTTTGCTTTTATTCTTAGGTTATGTTGTTCTGTGATAATAAAAAATGCTCTTTATGATTGATATTGTTCAAACCTGCTTTTTTTCCTCCAGGAAAGGATTTATTGTGTAAATATTCCGTTGCTCTTAAAAGGAATGTGCAGTCCTCAGTTGCTGAGGCAGTTCATGTATATGTACACTAGGTCGGTTTGGTTAGTCTTGTTCAAATCTCTATTCTTGTTTGTTTGCCTTTAATTTTAAAAAGTCAATTATTAAAAGAAGTGTGTTTAAGTCTCTCCCAGTGATCATCATTGTTTAATCTTTCCTTGTAGTTCTGTCAAATTTTGCTCTCTATAATTGAAACTGTGGTCTTAGTACAATCAGATTAACCGTTGTATCTTCTTGGTGAATTGAGCATTTTATCATTTTGAAATGACTCGTGGGCTTTTTGTAATAATGTTTTTTTCCTCATAAAGTATGCTTTGTCTGATATTACTAAAGGACAATGACTTTCTTGTGGTTATTATTTTCACAGTATATATTTTCCAAACTTTTGCTTTCAACCCTTTTGTGTGCTTGTGTTTTAATTGTGTTTTTATCAAAGGCATGCACTTGGATATTTTCGTATATAGTCTGATAACATTGTATTTTGACTGGGGAATTTAATACATTTATATTTAATGTATATTAAGTGTATATTTGGTTTCAAATCTACCCCGTTATTTTGTATTTGTGCTTGTCTCAGCTCTTTTGTTTTTCTCTTTTCCCTTCTGGATGATTTTATCATTCATTTTTCCTCTATGAGTTTTGAAATTATACATTTTTTTCAATGCTTTTAGTGGTTACCTTCAGAACAACATACATACTTATCAAAGTCTAAAGTTAACGAGTATCATTTTTCCTGTAATGACTTATATTACTATACATTTTTAACCCAAAATAATTTTATTTTTAATTATTGTATGCAAGAGTTATTTCCTTTGGAATTTGCCATATACTTACCACTTTTTTTCCCACCCCATCTTGCATTTTAGACATTTCATCCAGGGTCACTTCTTTCTGTTGAAGTATATACTTTTGGAATTTCCTTTGGTGAGGATCTTCTGGAGGCAAACACTTAATTTTTGTTTGCCTGATATATTACTTTATACTTATTTGTGAAATAAATTTTTATGGAGTAGATAATTTAAGATTGGAAATTATTTTATTTCAGTACATTGAAAATGTCATTTCCTCCTTTCTAGTGTTGTTGAGAGACAAACTTTTATTGCTTTAGAGTACTGACTTCTTTCACTAACTGCTTTTGAAATTTTCTCTTTTACTTTGCAAAATTTTCTTGGATATGGCTTTCTTTTTGTTTCTTTGGCTTACATGAGTAAGCCATAGACTCTGGATAAAAACATAGACTCTGGAGCCAAACCACCTGGGTTGGAATCCCAGCTCTGTCACTTAATAATTTTGTGATCTTCAGTAGATTGATTAGCTTTTCTGTATCATAGTTGTACTCATCTTTAATTAGAGATAACTGTATAAATGCTTAACCTCAATAAATGGTAGTTGTCATTTATTATCTGAAATTATTTTATTTTTAAATTTTTTAATGTTTATTTTTGAGAGAGAGAGAGAGAGAGAGAGAGAGAGAGAGAGAGAGAGAGAATGTGAGCAGGAGAGGGGCAGAGAGAGAAGGAGACACAGAATCCAAAGCAGGATCCAGGCTTCAAGCTGTCAGCACAGAGACTGACTCAGGCTTGAACTCATGAACCACGAGATCATGACCTGAGGTGAAGTCAGACGCATAACCAAATGAGCCACCTGGTCATCCCTGAAATTATTTTTAAATTATTATGTTTTTAAGTTTATTAACTTCAAATATACATGCCATACACTGGTTAAACATTTAAAAACTCCTTTTAAAGATTAGCAACAATATCTTCTAATAGATACTGTAGCTGCCAACATTGTATAGAAAAGAGAGAAAACTGTGCCTTACCAGCAGAATTAAAATGCATAGCAAATAGGAGAAAAAAAAAAACTTAGCTTGCCTCTAAATGCCCCTTACAAATTTATGTCACACATATCACTTCTTGTTTTAATATTTATTATTTTTATCTTTACCTAACTCTGATCCCTTGCTTTATCCATATCAATGTCCATATGCACGGAGAGACATTTGCACTAGGGCTAATTGGGGAGCAGGAGCAGATGGGGGCAAGTATTTAGAAGCAGTTTAATATCAATCTCTGAACAATTGGAGATAGAACAGTGATTCCCATTCTAGGAGAATCTTGATGAGGGGTCAAGCTTTTAAAAATGGAACAGTTGGTCACTACAGCCATTTGCAGAGGGGCCTTCCGCTATAGAATTCCTTTGATTGCTGTTCTCTCTAAGAAGAGCCTCGGGCTTTTCCCCATAAAACGGTTGCCATATAGTTTTGCCCTGTTCAGCATTTTCATTCGGTTTCTGCCTCCTGTGTTGGTCTACTCTTGCACTTTTCAGCTCTTGAGTGCCGTCCCCTCTAGCTGTGTCTCTGGTAGCTTCTGCTGCTCCTTGACCCCTGTGACCCTGTCAGATCCTGCAACCTCCTGGGCCTACCTCTCTTTGCTCTCAAGTACACGTCTCCCATTGGCCTCTTCATTCTGCATTCTTAGGCTGGCAAACTGCTGCTAACTCTTGGTCAATTATGTATCTCTTTCTACTCCTACAAAGAGAAACTTTGACTTATCATTCCCCAGGAACATTTAAAGCTATTTCTCATGTTTTGAAAGTACTCTCTTTCCCATACTTTCCAAGTCAAATCCTTGCCAGATATTTTCCATAAACATTTAAAAATAATAAATCTGTGTAGTCTCTTTTGGGAAATTTAGTACAGCAGTTTTCAAACTGTGGTTCCAAGAATACTAATGGACCATGCAATCAATATTGTGTGGGTCTTAGTAGTATTTTTTTAAGAAATTAAAACAAGAAAAAAAATCAGAATGTATTATATACAGTAAGCGAAAATGTTTTCTGAAATTTTCATTTCATGATGTTGTTAGATAAATTTTTCAGATTGATTGATCTGCAGCATATGTCTGAATTCATTTACTTGATGGCCAGAGAAACAACCAAGTGATAAGAGTATATCCATTCAGAGAGGATATGAATACAGAAAGATTACATACTTGGGAAATAGAATGTTTACCTAAGCAGTTAGTTTTAAAAAATGGGAAAGAAAGTAAAAAGTTCATTTTGCAAGGTCGTAGAAATATCACATCCATATCAATCTGAGACAGAGTGATCTGTGAAGTTAATGTTATGACTACATATGTGACTGATAATTAGAGTAACAGGGTTTTATCCATCAACAGTTGTGTCTGACAATTAACATGGAAACATGGACTGCTGTCAGGCAGAGATTACAAGGAGAGCACCAGCTAACAAATTCTGATTTAAATAGGTTGCTTGAGTGATTTTCTTATGACATAAGCAAAGACACAAGAACACACAGTTTTCCCATTTCTTAGTTTGGGGATATTTTTTCCCCTCTTTGATAATAAAAATGTATTATTGGGTCATGATAAAAGGTCATGTAGTTGCTAACATAAATTTCAATTAAAAAGGTGATGGGGCGCCTGGGTGGCGCAGTCGGTTAAGCGTCCGACTTCAGCCAGGTCACAATCTCGCGGTCCATGAGTTCGAGCCCCACGTCAGGCTCTGGGCTGATGGCTCAGAGCCTGGAGCCTGTTTCTGATTCTGTGTCTCCCTCTCTCTCTGCCCCTCCCCCGTTCATGCTCTGTCTCTCTCTGTCCCAAAAATAAATAAACGTTGAAAAAAAATTTTTTTAATTAAAAAAAAAAAAAGGTGGGAAACACTGACTTGAATAGACTAGATCTCCTCAGACCTAAGATTTTATTTTTTCAGAGATTACACTGAAATTTGTTTGATGACTTTAATATTGGTGTATTTGGGGGCACCTGGGTGGCTCAGTCAGTTAGGTATCGGACTCTTGATTTCAGCTCAGATCATAATCTCACACTTCCTGAGGTTGAGCCCCATGTTGGCTCTGCACTGAGAGTGGAGCCTGCTTGGGATTCTCTCTCTCCCTCATTCTCTGCCTCTCCCCTGCTCATGCTAACTCTCAAAATAAATTAATAAATTTTAAAAGAAACAAATAAATATTGGTGTATTTGAACATTTATCTACTCACTATCTTGGTTGTTCAGTGTAGAGTTCTGTGTTGAATAAACTGGCTGCAGCTCATGAAACTACAAGATAATAACAATAGTGAATGTAGAGCTTATTGTATTCTATATGCTCTGCTTATATTAACTTCACAACAACTCTATGAGGTGGGTACTCTCCCTAGCCCCATTTTATGGAAGAGGAAACTGGGACAGGATGGAGAAATGCTAGTCAGCAATGAATCAGGATTGGAGCAATCTGATTCCAAGACTGCACTCCTAAGCATGGTGCTTTGTTGAGTCCTCAGACAGTGGACCTTAGTTGCAGGCACTTGTAGCCTCTGGATGGGATGGTGGTGAAAATTAATATCTGACCTAGGGTGTTGGAGTTTCCAGGGACTTAGACTAGGGTTAAAAATGCAAGTTAATGTCACTTGATTCCCCTACTCAGTCCTCTTCTGTTAATCTAGTATCTGAACTAGAAATGCCAGTAGAAGCTAAGGATGCTGGTGGCAGCAAAGTAAAAATCCTAGGACTAGGGATTTTGATGTAAAATTTTTAGGTAATTCAGAGGGCTAAATATGTTCTATGCCACAATACTCTTTAGGATTAAGTTTATAACTCAGAAAAGTTTAACTTTTTAAAAAGTTTATTTATTTATTTATTTATTTATTTATTTATTTATAGAAAGGGAGAGCACGTGTGCATGCAAGCCAGGGAAGGGCAGAAGAGGGAGAGAGAGAGAATCCCACATAGGCTCTGTGCTGTGAGCACAGACCCCGACATGGGGGTCCATCCCATAAACTGTGAGGTTATGACTTGAGCCAAAACCAAGAGTCAGACACTCAACTGACTGAGCCCCCCAGGTGCCCCAGAGAAGTTTAACTTCTTAAGTATGGTGGTAGAAACTGTATTATCCTATTTAACAAAATTATCTTTAGTAGAATATAGTAGAAACACATTATAAGCTCTTCACTGGAATTTGGTTACACACTAAGCATCTCTTCGATGATTTCAGTATCTTTCAGAGACAGACACTAAAGAAGCTTCCATGAGCTACCATGTTAATGAACGTCTGGGACACAGGCTTTAAAAATAGTTGTGAAGAATGGCTGAGACATTCGTACAGCTTAGCTTAAAAAGGTGTAACCACTGGTTGGCACAGTTGGTTGAGCATTTGACTCTTGATTTCAGCTCAGATCATGATCTCATGGTTTGTGGGATCAAACCTGGTGTTTGGGGTTTTCACTGACAGCATGGAGCCTGCTTGGGATTCTCTCTCTGCCCCTCCCCTGCTCATGCTCTCCTTCTCTCTCTGTCTCTCTCTCAAAATAAATAAATAAACTTAAAAAGAAAGTGTAACCACAGCCAAAGGCTTGATGGCCTAAATTTATCTTAAGAATGCATCTTAGGTGGCTCCTGAGTAGCTCAGTCAGTTGAGCATCTGACTCTTGATTTTGGCTTAGGTCATGATCTCACACTTTGTGGGATTGAGCCCTCCATCAGGCTCCACATGACAGTTTGGGATTCTCTCTCCAGCTCTGTCTGTGCCTCTCCCCTGCTAGCTTTATCTCTCTCTCTGTGTCTCTCTCTTAAAATAAATAAACATTTAAAAATATATCTTAGTACCTTTAGTTTTATTCTACCTCATCTCTTCTTGCTATTTTTTACAATCCACAGTTCCCAGTAGGATGTTCTGGATTGCAAGCCAACCCAGGTTCAGAATGAGACTTGAATTATATTTATTACTTGATCAGACTAAAGGAATACAACTCAGAACTAGCAGGGTGGAGGGGCAATGAAGTATCAGTAGCAGGACCTTTCTTTCATCTCTGAGACCTAATTTGGGGGAATCAAACTACTGCAAAGGCTATTGTGTTGAGTGCAGCTAGGCAGTTCAAAGCATGGTATTCAGAGGCCAGAGAAGATTTAGACAGACAAGCATGATCAATGCAAGAAGTCTGGTCAAGCAAAGCACTGAAAACCAAGATTCCATGTGTCAAGTGAAAACACAAAGTTGGATAGAACCTGAAGAGTTCTTGGAGATAAAGTCTATTCAATGTAGAAGCCCAGCCAGTCTGGGAACAAGACATATGGAGCTGCTGCTCCTTTCTGGAGATCTTTAAAGCCTTAGTGTGAGCTAAACTATATTTCATGGTCCCAAACAAGCAGACTGTGCATTCAAGACAAGTTTAGGGGGCACCTGGGTGGGTCAGTCAGTTGAGCGACCGACTTCGGCTCAGGTCATGATCTCACGGTTTGCGAGTTCAAGCCCCGCATTGGGCTCTGTGCTGACAGCTCAGAGCCTGGAGCCTGCTTCTGATTCTGTGTCTCAGAAATAAATAAACGTTAAAAAAAAAGACAAGTTTAGTCTTTCAGGACACCAAAGGAAGAGTTAGGATTCTTGGGAAAACTACCAAGTCATAGTAACCTCATAGAACCTCAACATTTTCAGTGTGGATGTCAGGGACGCCATAACTCAGAGATCATACAGATGCCCAGGGCTTCCCTCTGAGGTGCCCTGGATTCTGGGTCTTGTTGGCCAAGTGACTAATGAGAGCCTGGTGCTACAGATGAGACCCAAAATTACACCCTGCTTCTGGGAGCTGGGGAAGACAAAGGCTGCATAAATGAAGCAGGGGCCAGCATCTGATAGTCAAGAACCAGCAGCACTGGCATCCCCTGGAGGCTCACTACACATGCAGAATCTCAGGTCTCCAGACCCACTAAATCAGAGCATACATTTTTTTAAAACATTTTTTTATTAAGTTTCTTTATTTTTGAGAGGCAGAGAGAGGACAGAGCGTGAGTGGGAGAGGGGAAGAGAGAGAGGGAGACGCAGAATCTGAAGTAGGTTCCAGGCTCTGAGCTGTCAGCACAGAGCCCGATGCAGGGCTCAAACTCATGAACTGTGAGATCATGACCTGAGCAGAAGTCAGTCGCCCAACCGACTGAGCCACCCAGGCACCCCAAACATACATTTTATTAATATCTCCCAAGTAATGTATGCACATTTAAGTCTGAGAAGCACTGGGCCAGGCCAGCACTACCAATGCACCTCACAGGTCTAATGATGATTCTCCAAGAAGCTATGCTGCATTGCCGGATTCTATAGTAGGCTCCACTGGAAAGCTTCTCTGACTTCCCTTGGACCACCCAAGTCAAATTTCAGGACTTGAAAGAAACTAAGAGAACATCTATTTTATGCTCTCATTTTGAGGATGAGGAAGCCAAGTCCCATATGAGTACAGTGACTTGACCATTGCCACAACTTATTAGTGAGAAAAATATGAATGAGGACCTGAGTCTTCTAGTTCTTTGTATGGATTTCTTTGTAACATGCATATAATTGCTGCTTACTAACCAGTTAATAAAACATTGATTGAGTGCACCCTATATGCCAGGTGTTTTGTTAGGTGATTAAGATACCAGGGTGAGGAAGTTATGAATCAACTCCATCTAGTAGAGGAGGGGCTCTGTCTTCACCCCTTCCTGGGCTGTAAGGGATACCCCATTCAAGATGATTTTAGATACAGTATTTCTCAGTGTTTGTCAAAGCCACAACACTTCTTTACCATTGAAAAACAAGCCTTTGTGAAAGTGAGTAAGGGAGCATTGGAAATTTCATTGTGGGCATATTGTCTCCTGCAGAATCCAGTCCTGAGTATGTAGGGTTTTATAGACACTTATACCTGAAGAGTGAGGACAAGTTTGAAATAGAACTAAGTGCATGGATTTGATGGGGACAGCCTGGGAGGTCAGATATGAAGCTGGCTTGGGGTTAGCAGTGGGTCTAAAAGAATATGGAGAATGAGGTACCAAACAAGGTAGGGTGAGGAGCCAGGAGTGGTCACGTGGCTCACAGCGACAGCAGCGATGCTCTGAGCACTTTGTGTTGACTCATTGGATCCTCACACGATCCATGGGGATAGGAATTACTACATCTCCATTTTACAAATGAGGAAGTAGAGGCATATCATTTTCATAATTTTCCCCGATCACACAGCCAGTAAAGTCGGGGAAGCAAACCCAGACACTCTGGCTCCGAAGCCCAGGCTCACAACAAATAGATGCAAGTCAGTTTAGTGTTTTAATGTGTAACTACTGCCTTATTTTATCCAAGTCTGTTTTGATTTCAGACTGTTATACTTTGAAATCAGTTGTGCCACGCTCGGTTAGAAGAGATTTTAAAATTGTACTGCAAAGCCATTGACAAGTGTCAGCCTGAGGAGGGAGAAAGTCATTTTCATTATCAGGGGTTAAATGTAAAGTATGTTATCTATTTAAATTTTTCCACTAACACACTTTGGGGAACTTCATTAGCTCTTAAGAGATATAATGAAAATTTCAGAAATATTAAGATATTAATTAACATGTAGCAGGTGCTGCAAGCACTACTAAAAACAGTACAAGATGTCACTCCTGTCCACAGGGACTTTGTATGCTAGCCTGGGAGTCAAGGTTAACAAACACAAAACAAGAGCAAACACCATAAGACAGACTAATCTCTCTGGGACTCATTTCATTTTCATTTCAGAAGTGTTTCATCAAATTTACCATAGTTTGAAAAACCAAATGTGAAAGACTTTTAATGAGTAAAAAGAACATTTCTCTCTCTGTCTGGCTGTCCACATCCCTGAATCCCACCATCAGATACAATTACTTTCAACTCTCAGCTGTCTCTGTTTTATTGGGTCTCCCCCCAACCCATACATCTAAATTACATGCTCACATGATAATTTCTTTAGTGATCAACCTCACACACTACTATGGAAGATGAAAGCTAATGTCAACCTCTTTTTCCCCCCTCAGGTATACTCTTCTCTTCCACACACTCTCTTAAATGAGTTCTTTTTTTTTTTCAAGTTTACTTATTTATTGAGGGTGGGGGCAGACAAGAGATGGAGAGAGAGAATCCCAATCAGGCTCTGTGCTGTCACAAACTGAGATCATGACCCGAGCCGAAATCAAGAGTTTGGATACATAACCGACTGAGTCACCCAGGTGCCCCTCTCCTAAATGAGTTCTATCAAAATTCTTAAACCCAGAGCCAGTGTTTACATTATGAGTGTGTAAATATCACTCACAGCTGAGCCAAATAAGGTACTGTTTCCTTTCTTCCCGACTTCTATCCTGAAGAAAAAACCTGCCTTATTTTTAATTTAGTGTTCTCTGTATTCTAGAATCTCTCATTCTTCCTAAACTTTCAAAGAACTACACAATTCTTCTCTGCATGGTCAAACTCATCAGTTTATCTTAATTCTTTTATTGTCTTCTTCTTCAGAGACATGTTCCAAACTGGATTGATTGCTCTCATGGTTCAGATATCATCATAAGAGCCCACTCGCCATCCTCCTGAGAATTCCCTGGGTCCCATGTTCCTCCCTATCTTGACTTGCTCTCTCCTATTGAATGAACACATTTTACAGCTTTCTGATAAAGGATGTGTTGGAGGTTCTGATTATTCAAAGGACACACCATGCAATATATTCCACAAAGTATATTCATGGAAGATTTTGGTAAAGGATAAGTCATGGCAGGATAAAGAAAGCTCAGATAACCAGTAGAGAGATCCAAGATGCCTGGGAGCAGTTGCCAGGGTCCTCACTCAGTTGCACAGCACACTTCATCTACAGATCATGAACCACAAAAATATGGTATGATATCTTGATCTCAAGAAGGTTGATGTCTTAACTGAGGAGGGGTCTCTCATACCTCTCTATTCTTGTAGTCAAAACCATGTGTGGGACCGGACTCAGTGATAGAAATGAAGAGAACAATAGAATCCAGATGCAAATCATCAATATGTACATATCTACAAGAAAATGCTGACACGATGGCACAGGCTGCCCCATTGGTGTGTTTCAGAATCAAGAACAGGACTGCATTAGTCACTGGGTGGTACATTTCACTCAGCTTTGGCCAAGGGCCAACAATAGTACTATAGTCCCCTGAGATGTTAACCACTTGCAACAGATTGACCCTGTACTTACACAGGATATAAGAAAACCTTGAATGTCCAACACAAAGTCATCATTGTATGCTGACGTCATCATTTTCTAGGCATAAAACTCTACGTTGAAAATTATTTTCTCTCAAAACGTGGGAGACATTGCCCCATTGTTTCTGGCAATCCTGCATTGCTGTTAAGTATGGTCCCATTCTAATGCCTAGTTCTTTCTTTTTCTTTTTCCTGTGGAAGCTCTGGGGATCTTCTTTCCATGCCCTGTGTGCTGAAATTCCATGATGAACCATGCGCGTCTGTCATCCACTGTGCCCCTTTCAATCTTTCAGTATATTCTTTAGTGCAAGAAGAATTATTTTCTTTGATAATTTCCTCCCTTTGATTATCTCTGTACCTTCTGGAATTATTATTCAGATACTGAATTTATTAGATTGAGTATTTTTTCATCTTTTCTCCCATATTACCTATGTTTTAAAATTTAGGTTTACTTTTGGGGAGATATCTTCAATTTTATATTTCAAACCTTTGTTGGTATTTAGTTGCGATCATATATTTTTTTAGTTCTTAAGAGCTCTTTCTTGTTCTTTGTTCATTTTTAACAGCACTGCGTTCTTGATTCACAGATAAAATATTGTCTTTATTCTCTCTTAAGATATCAATTATGGTTTCATTGAAGTTCTCTTCTGCTCTCTGTCTTATATCTGATTCTTCAAGTTCCTTTCTTATGTTAGTTTTGGTCTCTACCTTTCGTTTCATGTCTAGTGACCCTTGGCTATCCATTCATTTGTGAAGGTGCTACAGGGTGTATCAGGTCAGACTTATTGATTTATAGGCCTCATTGTAGGGTAACTGCAGGAGCCAGCAGTTTTATTGCAGGATGCTGAAATGTCAGTATCTGTAGGTCTTTTCTCTTTGTCTGGTCAGTTTCCTCAAAGAGGATCCTTTTCAACTTCTGTCTGGTTTCCTACATCCCGAGCAGGGGCTGCAGTGGGGTAGGGGATGTCTCTTGTTCAGAACACAGACTTCCACTTAATTCCCATGTTTTCAGTTCTGCATCTCAGCCCTGTACCTAATGTCCCTGACAATAGAGCTCTGATTTAACCTCAGCAGAGAGGAAAATGAAAGGAAGTTTGGCCAGAGAGGAGGCAAGGGAAGTAGGGAAATCTCCTGGTGGCATGGGCTCAGGGAAGGGATAAGAGGGAGGAACATCTCCAGCTCCCAAGCCTTTCTGGCCTCTCAGTCATGTTTGTTGTTGGCAACCCCTCTGAAGGCAGTTAGGACACAGCCTTTCCTCTTTTCTGAGTCCCCCAACACTCTTCTCAGCAATTTCTGTCCTTCAACGTGTTGCTAACATCTCTTGTCTGCTTACCTCCTTTTTGTCTGTCTTTGTGGATTTACGCCTTTCTAAAAAATCCCTGTACTCTTATTTTAGTTTGATTATCAAAGAAACAGAGATAAATGCATGTACTTAATTAGTTGGTTTTGACTGGCAGCTCTGGGCCTCAGCATTCTCATATCTAAAAGGAGGGACTTAAACCAGATCCTCTCTAAGGTTCTATGAATCTCAAATTCTGTGAATTGGACCATAAATAAGTGCTACAATATAAGGAATTAACTTTAAGGATTGTCAAAATTCAAACCGCAGGGAGATTACCAGAGTATGAGTCATTAGGAGAAGTTCCATGTTAGAGGTGGGGACCAGAAAGTTGTGTGTAGGTTGAATAAACAGAAGAGTAAGGGAGCAGCACAAGTGATGCACAGAAGCAGCTATGACCACTGATGAGAAAGGCGCATATTGAGAAGCAACGAGAAACGAGGTTGGATATTCACCAGGTACACATTTCCAACTTGTAGAGGACCTTCGCAGGTTGAGATTTAAACTTAATAATTGCAGTAAGAAATGGCACTCTTCAAAAATAATATAATATTATTATCAAATGGCATTTCTTTTCACCTCATAAACTTTGTACAATTCTTGCTCAAATCAGTCCTCTTTAAAGTGAGTTGAAACACAATTGTTTTCTCTTTCAAAGAAAAACTTAAAACATTTAATGATATTATTTTGAGGCAACGTGTAATTTTAATGTCACATTTTATTCATGTTTTAATTTTCTTATAGGTTTTATTGTTGTATGCATATAACATGAGGCCCCAGAATATTTCAGATGCTGTGCCTAATAGCACTTCTAGCGATGTCTATGTTGGCTCTTTCTGGGTTCCACTGAACAGGCAAGTAATGATGGATTTCCTACAACTCTGCTAATATTTTCCTTAGAACAGACTGTTTTAGTAATATTCAAGGTAAGTCACAGGAGAACTTTTAGAAGACATTTTTAGAAGATCTTCCTTTTAATTAGAGGAGTATGATATTGCAGTGGTTAAGAGTATGAACTCTGAATCCAGCTTGCTTTGGGTCAAATGCCAATCGTGCCCCTTATTCACTTTGCAAACTTGAGCTTGTTACTTAACCTCTCTGTGCTTCAGTCACCCCATCAATGAAGTAGGAATAAGAATAATAGTACTTAGGGTTGTGGAGAAACACTTCCTGACACTTCATAAAGATTTTAGAGAATACAAGGATATATATTATATTTTGCCTATAATTTGGGGCATATTTAAACATTTTTTTAATGCTTATTTATTTTTGAAAGAGAGACAGAGCATGAGAGGGGAAGGGACAGAGAGAGAGGGAGACACAGAATCTGAAGCAGGCTCCAGGCTCTGAACTGTCAGCACAGAGCCTGGTGCAGGGCTCGAACTCACAAGCCTTGAGACCATGACCTGAGCCGAAGTTGGCTACTTAATCGACTGAGCCACCCAGGCACCCCTGATTTGGGGCATATTTAAAAAGTAACATGTGGCTCCGTATTGGGTTGCAAAATTATGGACAAACTCCACGCCCTCCATTGTCCCACCCTTCCCTATTTTACATTGTTCCCCACATCGAAAGCCTCTGCTTCATCCAGGTTGTTTTCCTTTCTCTCCATCAAACAGGGCATGTCTCTAACTTTTGCTCATGCCTGGTTTCTCTCTTCTCCTGTTTCACTTTACCAAATTCCTAGTTGGTTTTTAATTTTTTTCATTGCTTAGTTAACTTAGTTTTGATTCCATTGTTCACCGTCCTTGTGACCTCAACTCCATCGCCTCAGTTGTAAAATGGAAAGAATATCTACTCTGCCTGCCTTTCAGGGTTGTTAAGATCAAGACAGACAACGTATGCATTTCTTCTGAAAGGCCGAAAGCACTGGGCAAATGTCAAGTCTTGTTACTAACCCCTGTGTCTGTCAGTGTCAGCTCTTTGCCCTGTTAGGCACCTAGTAAGTGCTTAGCGAACAGAGACCTGGTTCTTCCCTGAAGAGCCTTGTTCATGCTCCAAGATTTTCATTTTGAAGGACTTCTTGGCCTTGCCATAAAAGAGAATAAAACAAGAGATGTTTCAAGAGCTGGCATATTTTCAGTTATTCAGCCAATTTTCTTTTTTCCCTTTTTCCCTTTTTTTTTTTTTGAACTGGCAGAAAATCTAGGCACAGGACATATACCAGCACAGCTAAGCAACAAAGTTATGAAATTATATACTTGCTTTGTGTACATAAATATGGCAAGATATTTTTTTAGAATCACATGATGAAAATGATGATAATTTCTGCAGAGTGGAATGAAATCAAACTGACAGAATTCTTTTTTATTCCAAAAAGTTTGTAATTTGAATGTGTTTATGATCAGTGGTAGGTTTACTCAGGTTAGGGACATGAACCTGGCCAGCACAGAGGAGGGTGCCTGGCACAATCTCCTCTAACCTGTCCCTTGGGGACACAGTTGAAAGCTGCCCATTTCCCTCACCTAGGCTGGCATTGCTTGTATTCTTAGGAGGGCCAGGGTAGGATAGGTATGTGGGGAGTTGCTCTTGTTGACCATCTTTCAGAAGGCAAAGTAAGAATACAAGGGGTCAGAAAAAAATAAGCCAGAGAAGGAACCAGAATAGCCTTCAAATTGGGCAGTCCTCTTGAATCGTTCATTTCACGTCCTGATCTCCAAATTAAGTACTTACAAGGAAAAACATTTTAATTCTTGGCATTTTTCTATAGCAACAAAAGAAAAGATAGTGTTCTCAATACACACGCATAAATGTTTCTGTGTAGTTCTATCTAATTATGTTCTTCTAACCAAGATCCAGTTCCCTGACTGCTGTCTCTGCCTTCAAGTCTCCTGCCATCCACATTTCTACTTCTGCCCGGGTCCTGCTTCCAGGCCCTGGCAGCCTGGGGGGGAGAGAGTGCCCATGAGTCAGTAAATGAGAGCAGAGGCTGTGGGGAGCTGGTCTAGCCTGGATGAGATGATGGATGGTTGTGGGCCAATGTGGGAATTCAAAAGCTGGACTGAGCATTGACATGGACGGGGAGGTCAAGATGTGTATGGGCAAGATGTTGGGCAAATGGGGTCATGAGATGAACCTGAGATGCTAGGTCCTCTGATGCTGCTCCTTGATCAGGGGCCCAGCCACCCCCACCCCCACCCCCACCCCCACCCCCACCCCCAGCCTGCTTTTTACAGAGTTAGACCAAGACATTTGTTTTTGAAACAGATAGTACAGCTCTGGACATTCACTGACAATCTGAAACCCAAACATCAAAGAACAGTTTATCCTTCCTGCAATTCCATGTATTAGAAGGGGAAGCTACATTATTTTTGAAAGAGAAACGGGAATTATAAGAATTCTTTCTTGGGTATTAGAATGAAGAACAGTGTGTTAGAATATCATCTTTCTCTCATGTGGCTTCTCATGGTTAGGAATGTACATAGTTATGTCATTTCATCGGTACAAAATGCTGTGAAGTAGATGAAGCAGGTTTTATTATTCCAGTCTTGCAGTAGGAGGAATGTCAGGGTCAGAGAGGTTAGGTGGCTTGTGCAGGGTCTCATGGCTGATGTATGTTGGAACCCAGCATGCTTCTCCCAGGTCCTTTGAGTCCTACCTGTTCTCTCTCCAGTGCATCAGGCAGCCTTCCCGCCATTCTTGGAGATGACCCTTTTTTTTTTTCTTAATGGATGTCTTCCAAGTGAACTTTTAATAACAGATCTTTACATTTTAACCATTGTCCTTTTTTTATAAAAGAGTTTCTTAAACACACTATGTAATTTCAGATCCTCTTATGTATAATTAAAGGTACTTTTTCACCTTCTATCATGGTCATCGAGTATTATACCATGCTGCAGATGAGGACCCTGTGGAACATTGGAGAATTGACATTCCTGTGTATGTTTTTGATGTCAGTTTGACTTATGGATAATTTACTTCTTTCTCATAAAAGTTTCCCTCCTTCCTTGGATGGAGACACCCACACTGACGCACACACACATGCGTGCATATATGTGCTGTATCCCATAGCATAGACTCACTGAAGGCCACACAGGTGGCTGTTTGCCTCCTTCAGCTGCTTCAAATGCTTTTTCTTCTCCTGACTCCACTCACCCATTTACCTCTGCCTTCAGAGTATCCACTGTTCACTGGCCTGTGGCTCCAGAAGCTTTCTGTCTTCAGCATAATTGCCGCTGTGTCCTGTGCCTTCCTCCTTGGCTTTTGCTTTTCCTTCTTTCTTGATCCTGCTCCCTGCCCTTTCACCCCTCCCCGCACAATATACTTCATTGTTATGGGCTCATTGATTGGCCTTTGCAAGCCATTGCTAACTTGCCATAATTCTTACCTTCAGGTCAGCAGGGCAGTCATGGCACAGCATTAAGATTTACATAGGAGCAAACCTTTTGTTATTGCCTGGACTTTCTTTGCTCGCGTAAATGTTCATTTTCTTTTTTTTCATCTTAAGCAGTATTTTGGATGTGTGCATTTCTGTCATTGTGCCTTTGCCAGTTTGTCATTTTAAATCTCTCAGAGTATATAACTAGGTCATAAATATTATACGGGTTAGAATTGTTTCTCTTTGCTCATGTTTCTTGAATGAAGGAATTATTGAATGAATGATGTTTGGGAATGCCAGAAACCCCAGTGTTAAATACCTGAGGACTAACTTTACACATATTACAGATTCTGGGAATAAACGAATGCCTTTCTTAGCTTTTCAAGTAAAATACATGTGCATCTGTTATTTTTAGGGTTATTTCAATTCATGAGAAACTATCTAATCTTACACAAATAGCTGAAATATCATTGCCAACAACTCCTGAAATTACTTCAGATGAAAACGTATCCGAAATGCAAGAAATGGAAGAGAAATCAGTTGATAAGGAAATGGAAGTAAGTTATTAAAAATAATGGAAAATTGCATTGCTGTTGTAGCATAGATGTCATTTTATATAATTATTTAAGTGATTTTTTTTAGTTCATCAAAGTGACATCACAACTATGTCACTAATCTTGAACTTTGTGGTTCTTCTGTTCTCCATTTCTCTATTTAGAGTATCAAATATAATCCAACTTTTTTGGACACATACGTAGTGCTTCCTTCAAAGCTTTTCTAAACATACCAATTATAAGAATGTGATGGTGAAAGAAAGCAAAGGCAATCTAGAGAAATCATTCAGATACCACTGTGAATCCCAAGAAACAATGCTCTGTAACTTTACATTATTCTTTTACTCTTTATTCTTAAGTCTACTGTTTCAACATTTTTATTATTCAAGAAATGTGTGAAGAAAAGTATCTTTCAGACTTTCTCTATGCATATATGTATTTTTTGAACAACAACAAAAAAGACATTATCTTAATGGTGTATTATTAATTTGATCACACAGTTGGGTGGTTTTTGTGATGATTGATGTATGTGTCTGGAGAAGAGGGTCATTGAGGGTCATTTCTCTTCTACCCTTCCTGAGTTCTGAACCCATTGAGGAATGGGATATAGCAGATGGATAGTGGAAATCAAAATCTCAGCGTCATTAACTGAGAAAGCTGATTGATTGTCGAACATTGCTTTAGGACTGTGACCAAATGAGCTTAGTAGTATCTCACCCCTGAATGAGCCAGACTTGCCCACCTAGTCACACCTGTGTAACCATAGGATTCCCCAGTGCCCTTCTGCCCCTGCCAGGCTCACTGCAGGGAGGAGCAGAGACCAGCAGACTTGTAGGCAGGGTGCCTCCAAAAATATAAACAAAGATTGCCCAGAAGAGGCTGAGCCCAGCATGTTCTTTTGCTTTTCCCAAACTTACTAATCAGTTAAGTCACTCCACCTTCCTGGCAGTAAATTAGTTTCAAGTCTGAATGAAGCCAGAAGTGTTCCTCCTCTAGGAGTGGAGTGGCATTTCCTTACGCTCTATGGAAATGAGAGGAGCAGGAACATATTTGTTCTTCCCTAATCACTTGTCCTTTGAATTTCCATTTGCACATTAATCCACTTTCTTGAGTTATAGATTCTGTAGTTATTTTGGCCATTTTAAAAGTCAGACAGCTCTACAAGACTTAGCGAAAAGGGACAATCTCCTACCCAACCTCTTCTCACTCTGCAGTCCTGCTTTGCAGAGGCAACCATTTTCATCTCTTTCAGCTGTTTCTCTTGTTATTTACTCCCACGTGTATAACAATATGTAGTAGCAGTCATGAAAAATGAGGCAGCAAACGGCCTTCAAATCCAAGTGCCTTAACTGGGGTCCTGTTCCATGTCCCCTCAGGCCTGCATCTAGGCTGGTAGCACATCCATCACGTGAAATATCACCAGTCACAGTAGCAGGAGGGAAGAAATGGGGCAAATTGCACATTGGCTCTTAAGGTTTCTGTCATATCACTTCCACTAATATTTCATTGACCAAAGAAGTCACATCCTACAGGCTTGGAAGAAGGAAAACCAGAATTATTGATGAATAGAGCTATTAGCTACAAATAATTATTCTTTTTTCTTTTATGCATCAACTTGAGATAATATCTATTGATTTTGTTGTGGTATATAAGGGTTTAATTCACTTATACTTCTCCCCAACTTCTCCTTTCTCCTTTTCCCAAGTATTGTCATATCACAGATTTTGGTTAAGTCACTATTCAGTATTTACATTATCATGCCCCTGGAAACAATGTTCACAGCCAAGTCAAAGAGTGTACTATGGTTATTTTCTTTTCTTGTATAAGCTTTGATTTTTCTTGTATTTTTTTCTTTAACTTTCTTCTGATCATTACATCAGAATCTTCATATGTTCATCCATAGATTTACACCCAGTTGTTCATGCTTATCAAATAATATCCCAGTTCCTCTTTTTCTTCTTGAAAGCTCCCATCTTTCTGCTCTAGTTGAGGACTGTTTGCCCCCAATGCCTACAGCATACCTCTAAATCTGGTGCCTCCTTTTGCTGCTTTCCTGGTTGAATTCCCAGCCAGTTGGGGCCCAGCTCTGTTTCTCCTCTCTGTAAGTTTTTAGGATCTTTTCTTCATTTTTGATCTGCTGTATCTCATTCCTTAAATCACTTTTTGCTAGTTTAATATTCAATCACAATAACAAAACATTTTTAATTCTTTTTTAAAATTTTTAGTGTTTTTTTTTTGAGAGACACACACAATGGAAGCAGGGGAGTGGGAGGGGCAGAGAGAGAGAGAGAGAGAGAGAGAGAGAGAGAGAAAGAGAATCTGAAGCAGGTTTCAGGCTCTGAGCTGTCAGCATAGAGCCCATCACCGGGCTCAAACTCACAAACTATGAGATCATGACCTGAGCCAAAGTCAGACTCTTAACTGACTGAGCCATGCAGGCACCCCAAAACATTTTTAATTCTTTTTTTTTTTAATTTTTTTTAACGTTTATTTATTTTTGAGACAGAGAGAGACAGAGCATGAACGGGGGAGGGTCAGAGAGAGGGAGACACAGAATCTGAAGCAGGCTCCAGGCTCTGAGCTGTCAGCACAGAGACTGATGTGGGGCTCGAACTCACGGACCACGAGATCATGACCTGAGCCGAAGTCGGCCGCTTAACCGACTGAGCCACCCAGGTGCCCCAAAACATTTTTAATTCTTAAAGAAAAGTATTGGTATACCTCTTTTTGTCCTATTTCTATTTCTATTTTTTTTTTTTTTGCCATTCTAACCTTTTTACCCCTTTTTTATTGAAGTCTAGTTGGCATACATGTTATGTTAGTTTCAGGTGTAGGTTTAGCTCTTTATTTCCTCATCTATGCACTCATGTGAACGTGTAAAATTTGAGGACTCTCCTGATTCTCAGAGTATACCTGTTGGCATTTTCAGTCTGAATTTACCAGTAGAGTGAGTGAATCCATTTTTCATTATTGTGAAAGCAACAAGCCCAGCTGTAAGAGGATTTATCAAGAACAGTTAGCCTTTGCAAAATGCCACTTTTCCACACTTGCCTTTCCTCTGCTCTGTGCCCGGATTTATCATAGAACTGATGTCTTACATTTTGGGTTGCACATCCCAAAGTCTTTTCAGTGTCTTTGTAGGTTACGATATTAATTACCAGATGTTTCTTGATATTACCTACATACTGAGTGCTTATAATAAATCTAATAGATCAGATATCTCAAACCCATGAGATTACATATATTATAAAATAATAATATAACATACATATTTTCTTTGTTTCAAGTTTTCATTTAAATTCTAGTTGGTTAACATATAGTGTAGAATTTTTATCACTTTGATTCATCACTTACATATAACATCCAGTGCTCATAACAAGTTCCCTCTTTAACAGCCATCACCTATTTAGCCCGTCCCCCCACCTCCCCTCCAGCAACCCACAGTTTGTTCTCTATAGTTCAGAGTCTCTCATGGTTTGCCCCCCTCTCTTTTTTTCCCCCTGCCCCTATGTTCATGTTTTGTTTCTTAAATTCCACATGTGAGTGAAATCATATGGTATTTGTCTTTCTCTGACCAACTTATTTCGCTTCACATCATACACTCTAGCTCCATCCATGGCTTTGCAAATGGCAAGATTTCATTCTTTTTGATGGCTGAGTAATATTCCACTAATATATATCACCTCTTCTTTATCCATTAATTAGTTGATGACCATTTGGGCTCTTCATAATTTGGCTATTGTTGATAATGATGCTATAAACTTCGGGGTAAATGTGCCTTTTCAAATCAGTATTTTTGTATCCTTTGGATAAATACCTAGTAGTGCAATTGTTGGGTTGTGGAGTAGTTCTATTTTTAGCTTTTTGAGGAACCTCCATACTGTTTTCCATAGTGGCTGCACCAGTTTGAATTCCCACCAATGGGGCAAGAGGGTTCCCTTTTCTCTGTATCCAAACCAACACCTGTTGTTTCCTGTGTTGTTAATGTTAGCTATTCTGACAGGTGTGAGGTAGTATCTCATTGTGGTTTTGATTTGTATTTCCCTGATGATGAGTGATGTGGAGCATCTCTTCTAACATATGTATTTTTTTTCATATTATGTCTGTTTTCAGGAAGAACTCCACTCTCGTGTCATTTTTGCACTTCTTTTGTAGATCACTTAATTTGGTCACTCAGTTTTTTGGTCGTAGTCCAAACATATCAGATTGCTGTCTTTGAGCCATAGTCTAGAATATTCTTTGCTGAAATTGTCCCTGAGTCCACTTCCATATAATTCATATATGAAAAATGATTATTTTCTCCTAAACCCATTCATCTTTGCAACTTCTATTGTCTGAGGCAGGAGGGTGAGCATCCATAAGAGCACGAAGTCTAGGTTGTGCTCTGCTACTCAGTTTTACTACCTAGGGTCAGTCACTTATCCTTATCTGGGACTGATGTTCCTCTCATCTCTAAAACTGATCATCTCACTAAAATAGTGCTCTGAGATGGAGAGCCACACCCCTTGGTCGGAAGGTGAGTCACCAGAATTTCCGTGGGGTCTGATGTGGGAATCAAATTTATTACAATGAGCCTGGCACCTCAGTAAAGAGGTTGACTATGAATATAAGAAAATACCAAATAATTGGGGATAAGAGAGAGCATTTGAATGTAAGCAGAGGGAGGAATCCAGAGTCTCTTTAACCAGAGTTTGTGACTTGCTTTCTTGTCCTGACTAGAATGGTATATGTCAGTGGATCAGTCCTTGAGTAAAACAGACTACTTTCAGTAATGATGTTCTGTGTATCTTTGAGTTTGTCTTGTTCCTTAACTTAGAAAATGTTTCTTCAGCTTTAAGGAGGGCATTTTTAAATATGTTTCAGTTCTGTTGGTTCTCTATATAAGAGAATGTCATCAAATGGAAGACAAACTAATATCTGTTTAGATGAACTGGTAAACAGATTAGTTCAGAACACTTGAAAAGTTGAGAAAAAGAAGGAACATATAAAGTTTTCTTTTCTTTTTTTTCCAGTATGCTAACTGGCACTTAAAAAAAAGGCAGCTATATTCTGTGTTCTAACAAATCCCATTGACTAAATCTGCCAGTTTGTTGTCATGACAACCTTCACTTGGCACTAATTAGAAGTTAACTAGGACACTTGAAGAGATCGATTCTGGTCTGGAATTGGAAAGGATTTTATAACCTCTATAATCTATTATATTTATTTCTATCAAAGTATAGATTTTTGGTGGGTTATTAAATAGAAGGTACCAGAAAATGTACCGTTGGTTGATATGGGGGATAATGAATCTCACTCTCTTTCTTGTTCCTTTCCCTTTTTTACCACCTCCTCCCCCCCTCCCCCCGCCAAAGCCTATGGTCTGGAATAAGCTAAGAAATTCAGAACACAGATATTAATTTAAGATGTATCGAGAGGGCTACAGAACAGGTGTTCTAATCACTTCTGGCTTGAAAACCATGTACATCCTTCTAAAATGAACAAAGCTGGCTTAGAATGACTGAGTTATTTTAACCTGTCATTCATAGCTTTAGGGGTGTCTTCAGAGCTTACCAGGGACTTTAAGGCATATGAAAAATGCACACGATCCTGATTTTAAGAGAAAAACATCTTATTTGGAGTGATAGCATACTGATATGAAGAGCCTAAAATATGCTTACCAATTCACCTAATGTTAGTTCAGCAAACATTTATGGGATGCCTGGATTGTACAAGGCAATTAAAATTAGTATACAGTCAACATATCCCAAATATCAAAGTACTATGAAAACAAAGAACAAAATGAAATTGAACATTAGCCTCAATTCACAAATTCTTTTTGAGGAAATATTATATGCAAAATTTTTCCAGGCTTGGGGAGGAGATAAGGACATGCAGAAATCAGTACAATTAGGTCTTTGTCATGGAGGAGATTAATCATTGTATGAGTATGGACGTAGGTACCCAGATGTCATTCATAATGAACCTAGCCATTGGGTGGTCCTCTTTTAGCAAAATGTGTCATTCTAAGAAACATCAATCTGCTGTTCAAAACCACTGAAAATAATCTAAATCTTTATGGAGTCTCTCATAAGAACATTCAAGAGGGAATTCTTTCATAACACAAGGCAAAACTTCTTTTAAACCTTCTTTTCCCCAATTGTCATGTTCTTTAGTATCTCTCTGACATCTGCATGCAACCTTCCAACAAAATACCCCCAAACACCCTGTACTCTTACCGCATTGTTTTGAAGGTTATCTGCTTATGTGTCTCTTCATCTCTCTTTACTGTGACTTCCTTTGCTGGAGGTTTTGTTCATCATCTTATCTCTGATATTTAGCCCAGTGCCTGACACATAGTGCCTCTCCAGTACTTGCTTGGGGAGCTTCTAGTTGAAGACCTGTGGAGGACACTCATAGCAGACTGAGGATACAGCAAGAGAAGGGGTGTGAAGTCATGGGAGTGAATGTTACATTCAAGGGACGATGAGATGTCTGTTGTGATGGGAGAACAGGGTGAATGTAGTGGGAGATGCGGCTGAAGAGGTGGGTGGAATTAAGTGACTCCTCCTCTCTGATTCACCACATGGTGCTGTAAGAGTCTGTCTCTCCTTTTCTTCCCACTAGACCATCCATTGGCTCCTTAAGGGCTCTCTTTCTGTCTTGTTCATTACCAGTTCATGACACTTAGGCTGCATACGGTAGGTGCTGAATGAATAAATGGCAAGTGAACTTTGTTCTGTAGGGGAGGGCCATGAAAAGGCAGGGCTGGGTGTGGGGGTTAGGGGGAGGGGCAGCACCTGGAAGGGCATCTCATGATCCACTCTGTGATTGGCTGACATAAACTGGTGGCATGTGAAGGAGGGATGAGGGAACCAAGAGTTTGGAGGATGGAAAACAATTTAGGAAGTTTTTTCCATACAGTAGGTGAAAGAAGATGAGGATTTCAACTAAGTCAGAGTTGGCATGGTTATTTTTGAAGTAACTCAGTAAACCATTCTCCATAGAATCAATAGATGCTCCTTTTTAAGGGAGAAATGGCAAAGATTGAACAAGAGTCACTCTGTGCCCTTCCAGCCCCCTGCCAACCACACACCCACACACCTCTGGCAGCTTTCTGCCTGGGCTGATGAGCTCGAGGTTTCACTTCTGTGGTAGAAAGGTCGTGTGAGGCCTCCCACAACCTGATATCCAATCAGCCAATTTTCTATGTGTTTATGTGATTTACTGCAAATAATGCCAAAGAAATAGGATGTTGTTGAGGTGAAATTTCTGTTTGATAAATGTTGAGACAGGTAGTGGAAGGCATTTATCAGGTAATATTGCTGTCTTCATCTGTTATGTGAAATGATTAATGACGTACACAGTCTCATTTTGCTTGATAGCTCTTGATGAAATCATGACAGTAACCCATCATGGCTGTTATTGAGACCTTTCCTATAGGAAGGAAATGTATTTTAACCAGTCCTGAAAACTCAATTAAAAATATAGAAATTAGATAAATATGAGAAGTGTAAGTGTGGAGACAAAGGAGTATCCCCTCGGTCTTAAAGTGGACGAAGAACCTGGGAGGTTCCTCACAGGAAAGCAGTATTCCCCGATCAGTGCTAGTATCCTACTTGCCCTCCATCTTTTTTGGTCCCATTGAAGCTGGCCCACTTGTAGCCATGATCACTTCCTATCCAAACAGTTTGAGTAACCTCCTGGCTAATTTCTCTTTCTCTTGTCTCTTCTCAGTCTAGTTCACCTTTAAAATATAGCCAGAATTATCTTTTTAATGCAATTGGATCATTGTTTCCTTAGTCCGGTGCCTCTCGATTTCCTATGCAGTAAAATTCAAATTCGTAACTTTTACATGTCCTATTATAAGTGCACCTCTCCAGCCTTATTTCTCCTCACTCATACTGCCATGCTTCCTATACACACCCGTAGTAAAGACCATATCATATGTTTATGTTCCTTGAATATCCACTGTTCTGTTGCTTACATGCCTTCCTTCTCCTGGAAGGTCCTTGTCTCCATTCTCTGTGAAATCCTATTACTCATTTAAGGCTCAGTTCTCATGACCTTCCCTCCAGGAAGTCTTCTCGGTTCCTTATAATTCCTCTCTCCCCCACCCCTAGGTTCCTGTAACCTATTCCTATCCATGCTCTGACCACATTCTACTTGGTATTTTATTTAGATGTGTACGAATCTATTCTTCTCAGCCACTGTACACTTCGTGAGGATAGGGTCTGTTTCTTCATCTTTGTGCTCCACAGCATCTCGAATATATTTGTTAAGTTGTATTCAATTAACTATAGCTTTGGAACTCTGGAATTTGATCTTTTCTATGTTCATGCATTTATTAAAACTTAAATGTAATATGACTTAGGGCTGTGAATTGCTTCTTTATTTTAAGGTTTTAATCATCACTGGTCAGTCATAATTTAAAAATTAATGTGGGGCGCCTGGATGGCTCAGTCAGTCATGTGTCTGACTTCGACTCAGGTCATGATCTCATCGTCCGTGGGTTTGAGCCCTGCAATGGGCTCTGTGCTGACAGCTTGGAGCCTGGAGGCTGCTTCAGATTCCGTGTCTCTGTCTCTCTCTGCCCCTCCCCTGCCAGTGCTCTGTCTCTCTCCCTGGAAAATAATTAAACATTAAAAAATTATTTAAAAAATAAAAATTAATGGAACTTTATCATTTCCATATTTCTGAATGCTGATACATTTATCTATTAAAGCTCCCATAAAAGTGAATTGTTGCTGGATGCTGGCCACATCACAAAGTAGGCATAGTTTATCTCCCACGGCCTTGTAAAGAAAGGCTACTTACACTAGCTCAAGTAAAGTAGGTGTGGGGGGAGGCAGTATGTGGCAGCGTATAAGTAAGCTCATACATAAGGACTGGAAACCAAACACAATGGGCCTCACAGAAAATGGAACTGGTGAGTCGGGAGCCAAGCCTGCACTTACTCGTAGGGTGGGGTGTAAGTTCTCACTCATCCTGTTCCCTTCTCTTACTCATCTTTTCTTTTTTCTTTTTCCTTCTCTTACGCATCGTACGTCTAGTCCAATGGCTGCCTTTTCCGAGTTCGTATCAGGACCTTCAGCTCATATAGTCAGTACTGACTGTAACTCTCTTCTCTTACCCTTCCTTACATGAAATGCTAGAGAATCTGATTGATTCACCACTGCTTATGGGTAGATCAGATGTCCACACATAAACATGGCTGTGTCCATACAGTAGGGGCTGTGGCAGTGTCATCAAAAATGGACAACGTACGATATTAACTCTTGCTTCCTTTTCATTCACTTTTTCCATTTTTTTTTTTCTCAATTCTCAGCTATTCTTCTTTGATTAAAATCCCTCTCTGGGGTCTGAATCTCTTCATCTCAGGGTTCTCTTCTCAGAAGAAAAGTGATTTTCCAAAACTTAATTCGGTGTGAATTACCTCACTTGTTATTCTTCTGTAACATATGAATTTTAACAATGAAGTCATGTATTGTTCATAATTAAGTCTTATCTGCTGTGATCATCCTGTATCTTTTTTTTTTTTAATTTTTTTTTTCAACGTTTATTTATTTTTGGGACAGAGAGAGACAGAACATGAACGGGGAAGGGGCAGAGAGAGAGGGAGGCACAGAATTGGAAACAGGCTCCAGGCTCTGAGCTGTCAGCACAGAGCCCGACGCGGGGCTCGAACTCACGGACCGCGAGATCGTGACCTGGCTGAAGTCGGACGCTTAACCGACTGTGCCACCCAGGCGCCCCAATCCTGTATCTTTTTAAATAACCTTAATTATTTAAGGAATCGTGATCTCTGAGTCTCTGTAAGTTTTCTCCTGGGGAATTAGGGTTAGGCGATGAGGCAAAAAAAAAAAAAAAAAAAAAAAGACAAATGGAATAAATAGTTTATAACTAAAATACAGTAGTTTACCAGTAAGTTCAACCTCACTATATTGTCTTCTTATTTCTAGAACATGATTATTGAATGTTGCTCTGAAATAATAAATCTATTTTTGACTGATAGAGATACAACACCATTGTCTGAGGTACGTATCTTTTGTAAAAATGTATCTGATTCTCTCGCAAGTATTATTGTTGCTATAGAAACAGAAATATAGAAAACAGCTATTATGAAAAGTATCAAGGGCCTAACCCTCCTTAATTAATGTGAAAAAGTGATAAACATGAGTTTATAATAGCATGTTATTTTGGTTAAAAATACTCTTTGTTAAAAAATCAAGTACAGAGAATTATGAAGAAGATAATTTTAAAATAATTTCAAATGTACTATTCAGAGACTAACCAACTATGGGCATTCTCAAAGATATCTCAAGTGTTTTCCATGTAGAGAGAAACTTTAGAATTTTTACATCAATGGGATTATGCTGTACATGTATTTGTAGCTTGTTTTTTTTTCTCATTTAACAATAATGCTATGGAGATATTTTTAGGTGAAAAGTCTACTTTGTCATGTTTAATGCCTGCATAAAAGTTTCTTTTGTGTATTTGTTGTCAGGCTCTATTTATACAACTAGATTTTTATTCGTGGATCTTGAGGTTGGTGGATTCTTGTATATGCATATTTCACCCTTCTGTATTATCTCCTCAGAATTACTTCTTTAGGAGCAAGATTTTGGAGTAAAAAAGTATACATACTTTTTTATTATAGTAGGATATATATAATATAAAATTTACACTTTTAGCCATTTCTAAGTATACCCTTCAGTGGCATTAAGTACATTCATAATGCTCTGCAGCCAATCCATCTCCAGAAATTTTCATCATTGCAGACATGTTGTACCCATTAAATAATAACTCCTCATTCTCTCTCCCCTGAGCTCCTGATAATCTCTGTTCTACTTTCTACTTCCAGTCTACTACTTGCCTGTTCTAGATACCTTATCTACATGGAATCATACAATATTGCTCCTTTGTGGCTGGCTTATTCCTTTTAGCAGTGTTTTCAAAGTTCATCCTTGTTGTAGCATGTATCGGTATTTCATCCCTTTTTAAGGCTGAATAATATTCCATTCTGTGGATGTACCACATTTGTTTATCCATTCTCTTGTGGATGGTCATTTGAGTTGTTTCTATCTTTTGGCTGCTGTAAATAATGCTGTTATAAACATGGATGTGCAAGTATCTGTTTGAGGCCCTGCTTTTGATTCTTCTGGATATATACTCTCTCTCATCAGCAGTAATTGAGGGGGCCAATTTACCACACATTCATCTACACATGCCCTCTTCCTCTTTCTAGCCCTCTCTCTTCCCCTTCCCCCTCTTTCTTGTCTTCCTCCTTCTCTTTTTCTAGCCATTCTAGGTATGATAAGTTAAAAAAAGACATTTTCAATTATTTTGTATTTATTAATAATATGGTCAAATATAGTTTATATGTTTGTTGGCAGTCAGTGTTTCTCCTTTTGTAAAATAGTACTCACTCATTTAGTCAATCAACAATATTTAGAGTGAACTGTCTATGTGTCAGGAACCCCGTTCTAGATCCTGGAGAGCCAGCTGTGAACAAGCAGCAAGGACCTCACTCTCTTGGAGCTGACATATTTGTGGAGGGAAAGAGAAAATAATAGTAATAGATCAAGAAGCAGGGTAATTTCAGATTTTTTAAGTGTTATGAAAGAAAGAAAGAGTGATATGTTAGAGTAGGGTCAGCAAACTACAGCCTGTGAGCTATATCTGGCCCACTGCCTGTTTCATAAATAAAGTTTTATTGGCATACAGCATGGTCATTTGTTTGTTTATGATCTATAGCTGCTATGAGCTACAGCGGCAGAGTTGGGTGGTTTTGACAGAAACCATATGGCACACAAAGCCTAAATTATTTATTTTCTGGCCCTTTCCAGAAAAAAAAAAAATTTGCTAACCCCTGTGATAGAAAGTAACCGGGAATGGGCGACAGGTTAGGTAAGGTGGTCTGGGAAGACCTCTCTTAGGAGATGCCATTTGAGGTAAGACCTACACTGTGTTCCTCCCACTAGATCATCAGCTTCTTAGAGCAGGAGCAGTACTATCTTAATTTTTGAATACTTACAGTGCTTAGTACAGTGTATTGCTTGGTTACTGTTTCTTAAATTAAATTCCCCTAAGTTTTAAGTATCTGAAATTTAACATTTGCCTTAATTTTTTTTTCATTTGGCCATTCATGTCCTTTTCCCATTTTTTTAATGGGAACCTAATTTTGTATTACAGAAATACATAGATTTACCATGGGAGACATTATAATAAAAATCAAGTTTAACCTAATTTTGTGCAAACTGTGGTTGAAAACAGGTCACAGAAAAAAGAGCTGTTATTTAAGATACATGATTTATTGCATTAACGGGCCTTAGCGTCTGACCGACCTGGGTTGGAATCCTAGCCTTGAGTGTTATTAGTTGTGTGACCCTAGACAAGTTATTTAGCCTCTCTAAGCCTCAGTGTTCTCATACTTGAAGCGGGGGTAATAATGCCAACCCTTCACAGCCGTGAGAACTAAAGGAAATCATATATGTTAAGTATCAGAAATAGAGCCTCACATAAATAAATGCTTAGTAATTATTAGCTCTTTAGGTGTCATCATCATTTTCATCCCTACCATGGTCGTGCTTTCCATGTATGAATTCTTCATCCCTGAGTCAACTAATTTCAAACAGATATTTAGGATGCAAATTTGTTCTGAAATATTGATAGAAAGGGAGAGTAATTGTGTTAAAGATTACTGGCTGGCTCAGTCAGTGCAGCCTGCGCCTCTTGATCTCAGGGTTGTAAGTTTGAGCCCCACATTGGATGTAGAGATTAATTAAGAAAAATCTTTTAAAAAGAGAGAGAGAGAGAGAGAGAGAGAGAGAGAGAGAGAAGGAAAGAACCAGGAACCATTTTCTTTGTCTGGGATGTAAACCACTATTGAACCCTGGAGGCATTAGGTCAGCCTGCAGGATCCTGACTTGAGGTCCCCACAGTGAAAGGGTCCACCAGTCCAGGAGAAGGGGCCCCCAATTGAACCCCATGCTAATACCTTCATTGAAAGCCAGCCTTACCTAGTAGTGCCTGGGGGAGGTGGGGCATGGGAGTGTCAGAGCTTGTTCCTAAAACCAAATTGTTAGACAAAGAAAATTACATGCCTTAGTGAAGCCATTTTTGTCACTGAGATGAGAGTCTGCTGTGCAATTCGGTTCCTTACTGAACATACGTATTACAGTCGCCTTCGCCTGTACTGCGTCTTCCCGATTAAAACAAATATTGCCACGCACAGCCTGTGACAAAAACACAGAATAGCAAGAACATGGAGAAAAGAAACGAGTGCTCCATGCCAACCTTCTTAGCGAGTAATCACAGGATATAAATGACTGTTAGTTTTCATTTCTGGTGTATCAACAACAAAGCGATCCTTCCCTTGCCTACATAGGTTCAAATTATTGCAGTTTCCAAGTTGTCAGGTAAGACTCAAACATGATGCTAAAAATATGCTTTCTGTCCTTGCTGTGACTGACCAAGGGGAGGACTAAATCATTATATACAACTGTCTGCTCATCAGTAATTATTGAGTTCCAACTGCCCTCAGAGCATGGTGTAGTTACTTCTGTTGCTGCAAAAGCAGCATAGGTTAAAGTTCCTGGGTTTGGTTAAATCAAATATTTTCCTGTTGGTTCACATGATACAGATAAATTTATCATGTGTGTGTGCATGTTTGTGTGTGTGTGTGTGTGTGTGTGTGTGTACAGAACTGACCGGAGTCATACAGAATCAGTATGGAAGGAAATTCCTAGGAGCAGATCCTGGTTTGAAGGTGGAAAAGGTGATCCTAAGCCAAGAGAGATAAGACACATTGTATGAGAAGACTGCAAATTAGTTTCTCTTGGCTGCATAATTTGGTAGGAGTTCTTTTAGTTCAGGATTTCTAGCTAGACCTAGCATAGTGCCTGGCGAATAATAATGATAATCATCATTAAAATGCAAATGCCACTACTAGCAACAAGTTTTATCGAGCACATGGCCTGTGCAGTCACTGTCCGGTGTTTTACATACAGTATGTCATTGAATATTACAAGAACTCTGTGAAGTTGGTTACTATTATTATCCCCACATTAGAAATGAAGAAATTAAGCAGCATGTTCAGGATCCTGTACCTTGTAAGTGGAGGAGGCAGGAGTCAAATACAGTTCTGCTTAAATCCAGGAACTGCATGTTTTGCTAAACTACACCCAGAAAATGTTTCATTAGAATAGGGAGCATATGCTACAGGGAATTGAGGAGTGAGATGTGAGAGAGTGAAAGTTGCACCAGTACATGAATCTTCAGGAAGGTTTGGGTGAGAAGTCTGGGGGGGTAGGAGACGGGCTGCGATGGGAGGAGAGAGCTAGCAGGGGTGGAGCCTGCCTTTCTAGAAGAGAAAAGGACAAATGATGGAGGCGGGGCCTTCGGGGAGAGGGTGGGAACATAAAGACCTTGACAGCACAAGTGAGAGAACTGACTGGGAACAGAGGTAAGACTCCTCTTTCTCTAGGTCTTGAGGTGGCAGATTAGGTGAGAGGGAGTGTGAGTAAGTATGTAAGAAAAGGGTGGGAGAAACTGGGGCAGTTCACACCCGGAGG
Organism: Prionailurus bengalensis; assembly: GCF_016509475.1. Lineage (NCBI taxonomy): Eukaryota > Metazoa > Chordata > Mammalia > Carnivora > Felidae > Prionailurus > Prionailurus bengalensis. The sequence goes on from NC_057358.1 coordinate 117,829,322, forward strand.
TTTTCACACTCTCCTTGAAGTGGAGGCGAGTTTACCTCCTGTAGGGTGGGCAGGAGGCTGAGTGTCTGGTCTCCAAGGGAAAGATGAAGGTCTCGAGCGTTCACAGTCATTGGGTGTGAGGAGCGAGGAAGCTGACCAAGGACAAGAGGATTGAAGGCCACGCTGAGATTTAGAAGTCATACGTTCGTTAGAGAACCAGGCATCTTTGCTTGTGGGTTTTTTCTAGCCACCCTTGCCTTCCTGGACATGGAGTGGAAAATGCCAACGGCGGTCAAGACAAGAGAAGAGTACTAGCGAGGCAGCTGACCGCGTGCCAGAGGCTTGGTGGATTGCGGCAGCCATGAATTTACCTCATAATAGATCCCGAAACTCCTTCCTTCTACTCTGAGAAAGCACCAGGATGGCCCGATGTCTGCCATTGTTTCTCAAGCCCCAGCTGCACATAAAATAGTTTAATAATGCAATATGTTTTCTTAAATGTAGCTTGAATTTAGTGTAAAAAAAATCCTTAATGACAGTTAAGTTCTAATGACTTCCACTGCATTATTTATGTACATCATGTGACTTCCTTTTCACACAGTTGAATTTAGTGTACACATGGTCTCTTATTTCTGATTCTTAAAATGATCATTTTTTAATGTTTATGATTAGATATTGACATCAACCACATGGTGGCCACTAAAATGATCATTATCTTTAGGCAGGTTTGGGTAAGAAGTATAGGGAGGGCAGAAGAATAGGTAGAGGGAGACACAGAGTCAGATATATTAACCTCTCTTAGTTTAGTCATTAGCATCTTTCATTTTATGTCTGAGGGTATTGATTCTATCATGTGGCCACCTATACCATATGACCCCTTATGATTTCATGGCCCTGGCCATCAGCTGGAGGATCATTCCACAATGCTAGCTAGCATCTTATCTTTTTCTGGGTTATCGTGGTAAATGGGAAATAACACATGTAATATGTTAACCTAACTCAGACTGCCTTCTTGTGATCACTGTCTCTCAAACCCATGGTTTAGATCTCTGTGCTTAGTTTTTACCAAAATAAGTTCTAATGATGTGCTTCCATATTTGTCTCCCCTACTAGAGCAGATTGGGTCTTATATAATAAGATTGGATCTTATTACATTTCTATTCTCACTGCCTTGCCCAATGCTGGTTCTCATGAAGGTGTTCAATAAATGCTTTGTTAAATCAATGAATGTTCTTGATACATCTTCCAGAGATCCCCCTGGGTTGCAATCTGGACATTATCAGTGACTCTGAGCTCATCAACTCCATGCATTTGAATAGTAGACATTTGTCAAGTGCTTTCTCTGTGCCAGACGTTGGGCTAGACTTTGGGATACAAAAGTAAAAACCAGAGTCCCTGCCTTCAGTTTAGCAGGAGAAACAGACAAATACAGAAGTAATTACAGTACAGGGTAAAACGGAGGCCTGGGGGCCAGACACCCCTCCCTCAGTAATAATATCAGTTAATATTCTGGTATTATCCTGGCATAATTCTGAAGGTGAGAAATTCCCTGTGGTGTCTTTTGAGAAGGGTTCAATAGTTCCCTATAAGAAATCAAGTTAGTAGAAGCTCCTGTGGCCCATGGTTAGGAGTTTTAATTACTTTGGAAAATCATCGGAAGGCAGTAGAGAATCCTTAGGTAGATATAAACATGATCAAGGGTGCCTGTGAAAGCCTTTTCCTCTGATTAGGAAGACCTTTGAAAGAAGAGGCAGTAAACCCAAGTCCTCATTTTGGCAGCAGACTCAGTGGTAAGAGCATGATTTTATGGCTTTGTTCATGGGGATGGAAAGAACAGAACAAATCCCAAAAGCCCTGGATACACAAATAAAGACAATAGTTTTTTTGTTTTTTTTTTTTTAAAGTCAACTCAGTTACAAGCTGCAGCTGAGTACATGGCACCATGCTGGCTCCGCTGGAGCAGTCAGAAGTGAGAAAGACAAAGTCCTTGTCCCAAAGAGGCTGACAGTCTAGAAAGGAGTAAGGCTAATGCCTAATGAAGACAACAGCTGTGGCTTTAAAATGGATGATTGTTTTGCATAAAAGGGGGAGGAGGAAGGAAGAGGTAACAGAGCTTAAAAGACCTGCCCAAAGTCACCACAGCTGGTAACTGTCCCAGCCAAGACCGGCAGACTCCAGAGCCTGTGCCCGGACCATTATCATGACACTGAAGCCAGCAGTATCCCACTTTTTCAATTTGGGTGCTCTTGGCCTTTCACAGGGAGGGGCTGGATCGAGGGAGAGTTAGAGTCAGCGTTTGGCAAGTGGTGCACGCGGTGGCTTGTGCACAGGCTTGCTTGTGAGCGCAGCTGCCTGGTTCCAAATCCCAGCCCAGCTTTGATATTTGCTAGTTGTGTAAACTTGGGAAAGTTGTTTAACCTCAAGGCTTCAGTTTCCCTATTTGTAAAATGACAATAAAAATAGTACTTACCTCATAGGTTTGTTGTGTGGATTCGATGAGTCAATCCATGTAAACTCACAGAACAGTGCCAGGCACAATCCTAAACAAAACATTGTTATCATCATCGAAGAGCTATCTGAGTTCCCTTGCAGTTAGTTCCCTTGCTCCCCTGTAAGTAGGGGAGCAGCTCTAGTGGAACGGCAACATGCCTGAGATGAAGCCTCTGAGTACATTCCTGAAAGAGAGGCTGAAAGGGAAGCTGCGGTAATTCCGGTGCTAGGAATGGCTGCATGCATCACTTTTAACCACATACATTTCCCATTTTCATTGTTCCAGTTACTGTTGTTCTATAACAAAGCACCCCAAACTTAGTGGCATAAAACGACCACCATTTCACTAAAATGCCGGTCACATGTTTGCAAAGGACCTCACAGGACAATTGGTCTCCGCTCCATGATACCCGGGGCATCAGCTGGATAGACCTGAAGGTTGGGGATGATTCAGATTCCGAGGGCTGGGATCCCTGAAGGCTCAAAGGCGAGTTTGGTCTGGTGCTTGACGCTGGCTGTTGACTATGGGGCTGGGAACGCAGATTGGACTGTGGGCCGGAACATGACACGTGACCTCAGTGTGCCCGGTTGGGCCTCGGCGCAGTGTAGTGTCTGGGTTTCAAGAACGAGCCTTCCAAAAGAATCAGGCAGAAGCTCTATCACTGTTTATGCCCTAGCTTTTACAGTTACATAATGGCTTTTCCCTGCGAGTCCCAAATCCACCCAGATCCAAGATTGGACACAGATTCCACCTCCTGGTGGGAGGAGTGTTAATATCAAATTATAAGAAGGGCATGTGGGTCGGGAGCTATTGTTGCAACCATTTTGGGAAAATGCAATCTGCCACGACATCCAGTAAAGCTCTCCCAATTTGTGGGCCTCTTCCTACTCTGAGCAGAGGCCGCTCCTGGCAACTTACTTAGGCAATTTTTAAAATTAGTCAGCAACTCTCCCCAAAGATGCTCAGTAACTGTCCTGAAGTTGCTGAGTGTGTTTATACTGAGGATAACCTAGGTGGGTTCTCAGAGCAGCCTTTGAAGTGATCTGGGAGGTTTTTCTGGATCGTAGGTGGGGTTATATAGTCCCAATTTATGTGGGAGAGCCTCTACTTCCCATTTTTTAGGCTGTTAAATCCTAGAGGGTGATGCTAAGCTATTTAATTTCCTTCAGCTAATTTTATTACATTACCGTGTGCCTCTTGGTTTCTTTTTAGCATAACTTTCCAAATGGTGGCAATAACAATACTCTCTTTAAAATGTCGCTTACAGCATTGGGCTTAAGGTTTCACATATTCTAGGGTAGGTGTTTACTAAGTATTTAAAATTTAATTTTACTAATATTATAATTGGTTAAGTTGAGAGTTGCAGATTTTCTTTCCTTTTCTTTTCTTTTCTTTTCTTTTCTTTTCTTTTCTTTTCTTTTTCTTTTTTTTTTTTCTTACCAGCCAAAAGCTGTCTGAATAGATTTTATGGGCATCTAGAATTACATCTTTCTTCTGTGAGACATTATCATTCTGTCCTCAAGTGAAGAGTCTCCTTTGTGTTTAAGTTCATGAGACATCCACTTAATATTCTTATATTCTTTTGAAGACAATGCCAGATGACATCAGTTCCACACTGCTTTTAAAACACAGCCCTGACTTTGATTCCATCCTCTCACTGTTCACTTCTAGCTGTCAAATTTGGCTAAGGGAAAAAGAAACCCTTAAGAAAAGGCCAGGCTATTAATGTGCTCTTCAAAATGCTAAGAAAAGGCTAAGCTGTTTATAGCATTTTCAAAATGCTCATCTCTCAGAGATTTGCCAGCAATAGTGTCAAGGTGAAATATGCTCTCGCTCATCATGGAACCGAGAGCCTTTGTGCTATCTGTGCTCAAAGTGCTGGTCCTACTCTTGTTAGACGCGCAATTTGCTGGTATAATGATACTTGGATATAATTTAAACCAAAATATAATCTCGAACCTGATATTGTGTGTTTACCATCTAAGTGGCAAGAAGTGTGTAGATTGCTGCATCGAGCAAGCCCGGCTTCATTCAGGATAGAAGAGCAGTTCAGAACCAAAGGGACGGCTTCCTGAAGTTTAGTCATTCTGGAGAACTTCGAAGGAGGTGAAAGGCAGGGGTACCATTAGCAAATCTGTCTATTGCTTTTCAATGTGCTGAAAACTGAGTTAAACATTTAGTTTCATTTACTTCATTCATTTTGCTAAATGGTTTTGTCTTGATTAATAAACTGTGCCCTTAACAATGGGATTATCTTTTCATGTCAGGAGGGTATTGACCTTTGCCTCATATAGCTGAGTCAGTTGGCAAGCTTTGGAAATTCTCTGCACAAATGTTCTTTTTTTTTTTTTTTCTTTTCAACGTTTTATTTATTTTTGGGACAGAGAGAGACAGAGCATGAACGGGGGAGGGGCAGAGAGAGAGGGAGACACAGCATCGGAAACAGGCTCCAGGCTCTGAGCCATCAGTCCAGAGCCTGACGCGGGGGTCGAACTCACGGACCGCGAGATCTTGACCTGGCTGAGGTCGGACCCTTAACCGACTGCGCCACCCAGGCGCCCCGCACAAATGTTCTTTATATTAAAATAAATCCGCGAAGAAGGAGCAGGTGTAAATTTACCCATTTCCCTTGTCAATACTTTGGACACTAGCCATTCGAGAGTTTTGCTCTCATTCTGCCTACATCTCAGGCAGCTAACACCTTTATGTTCTTTTCTGAACCACCTGTGAGAACATGGTATCGTAGGAAGAGTGAACCCTTGTGGACAAGTCACCCACCTGTTGCAGTCTGCTGAAGATCTCAGAAGCAGTGTGTCAGCGGATAAAAACATGACTTAATTCTTGGTTCCACCGTCTATTGACTGTATGTATGGCTGTGAGCAAGTTACTTTAAATTTTTTTTTTCAACGTTTTTTATTTATTTTTGGGACAGAGAGAGACAGAGCATGAACGGGGGAGGGGCAGAGAGAGAGGGAGACACAGAATCGGAAGCAGGCTCCAGGTTCTGGGCCATCAGCCCAGAGCCCGATGCGGGGCTCGAACCCACGGACCGTGAGATCGTGACCTGGCTGAAGTCCGACGCTTAACCGACTGCGCCACCCAGGCGCCCCTTCAAGTTACTTTATATCTGTGTGCTTCAGTTCCTGGTCTGTACATTCTCCTCATGGAGAATCACATTAGAAAAGCACGCAACACATTTGGTATAGTGTCAGTGTAATGCCGTTGGTAAGTATTCAGTACCCTGTGCTCGTCTTTATCTTTTCCAGCCTTAAATAATGTGAAATGAGGCTCGGGTTACTTGACCATTAGAAACTACCTTCATTAGTGGCTTTTGGCCTACCTAAATATTTGCTAATTTTCAACAGAGTAATTAGACATTTAATAAATGTATTATTCATATTATTTTTCCATCCTTTTTTAATTAAACTTTTTATTTTGAGATAATTATAGATTCACTTGCAATTATAAGAGACAATATAGAGAGATCCTGTGTACCTTTTAGCCAGTGTTTTCCCAGTGGTAACATCTTTCAAAACCGTAGTGCAATATCACCACCAGGATGCTGACATTAATAGTCAGGATACAGAACAATTTTGTCACTACAAGGACCCCTCTTGTCCTCTGATAGATACCTCACTTCCTACCCCCCCACCACTGTCCCTAATTTCTGACAATTACTAATCTGGTCTCCGTTTCTACAATCTTGTCATTTTAAGAATGTTGTATAAAAGGAACCATACAGTATGTAACCTTCGGGGGTGTCATTTTTTTCACTCGGTGTAATCCCCCAGAGAGCTGTTAAACTATACCTTGATGAACCAAGTATTCTTATGAACATCGGCACATTTTATTTTAGCCATGGAATTACCATTAGTCAACAGTGCCTGCTGCGATACCCGGCACGTACCGCTGGCACACGTTCAGGGAAGCTCAGGACTGGATTTTCACTCCACCTCCTTCCATCCTTCCTCCTCCTCCTATCTGGCCTTTTTCTCTTTCCTTGCCCCCTTCTTCTGAGCACACTCTTACTAATATTGACAAACAAAGGCTAAATACTCAACTTAGGCATTTTAAAAAGAGTTCAGTGAAATGATTTAATGTGAAAATCCTTCATAAATTGCAAACTCTATTAGACTTTCTATCAGAAATTGCTGGTCAGTGTTGGCCACGGTGTAAGAGTGGTTTGCAGCAGCTTGCTGTATATGCTGATAAATGAATAAAGAAGTCAGCGTGAGCAGTTTTTCTTTCCACACCATGCACAAGAGGTCTGCCCTCCAGTTTGCTATTGCAAGTGGAAGCTACTAACTACCAAAGCTTGTCATGCTTTGGTTCTAAGCAACAAAGTCCCAGGAACAAAATGCAAACTTTAGTTCACGTTCTTTATTAAGCCTTTGTTCTAAAAAAGAGCCTCGTGTTTCTAGTTTCCAGGCTATAAGCCCAGTGATCTCTTTCATAAAAAAGCACCAAGACTTGCCAAGTATTATTGCAACTCTGGGGTTTTCACTTCTGTGTCCCAGGTCAGAAGCCCACAGGCAGACTGGACACAGCCCTTCAGGAGGGAGCCCAGCTTCAGGATACCGAGTTACAGCCTTTCTTTGCTGCTGAGATTCAAAGTCCTGACCTTTAAGTGGAGTTAAACTCTCACTCTGATGGAATTCTCTCCGTGTATACTATAAGGGAAGGAGAAACTTGCTAGAGCATGGCTGTTTTAGACAGGATGGGGCAGGGGTTGCTGTACTGACAAATAAACCCCAAATCTCAGTGGCCATAAAGGTTCATTTCTTTTTCAAACAAAGTTCAGTGAGGGTTGGACGACTCCTTCTACATGTAGCTATTCTGTCTGGACTACATGGGCTCCAACATCACCACTGCAGGGGAAGAGGACTGGAGGACTTCCCCAGAGGTTTTTAAGTAGGGTGGCCACTCATCTCGACTGGCCTGAGACGGTCATAACGTATACCTGTTGATTCGGAATAATGCTTAAGAAATTTTCCTCTTATTTACTTTTATTCTCCTTTTATTTCCTTTTTCCTTTTATTCCTTATTTATGTCCTAGTTTAGGCAATAAATTAAGGTGACCATTTCCAAGAGCCAGTATGGAATGGCTATCATAATTTCCGTTCATAGCATATTGGCTTCAACCTGATGTGCAAGGGTGTGGAAAATTGTAGAGAAACCAGTACATATTATAGTGAACACTGATAACTTCTGGAACAATAGTCATTTTACAGGAATGCCGTGAATTTTGATTGATTGATTGATTGATTGTTTTCATTCCGGTATAGAATTATGCAGTGGTATATTCATTTCAGGAGTTCCAGATAGTGATTCAACAGTTCTATACATTACTCAGTGCTCGTCATAAGCGTACTCTTAATCCCCTTCACCTACTTCACGCATCCCCCCCCCCCACCTCCCTTCTGGTAACCATCAGTTTGTTCTCTATGGTTAAGAGTCGGCTTCTTGGTTGGTGTCTCTTTTTCTTTGTTCATTTGCTTTGTTTCTTAAATACCACATACAAGTAAAATCATATGGTATTTGTCTTTCTCTGACTGACTTATTTCACTTGGTATTATATACTCTGTAGCTCCAACCATGTTGTCACAAATGATGCTATGAATTTTTAAATAGAAACAATTCAATAACTTCAGTGACCCAAACTTTGTTGAGCAGATATGATATAAATAGGATGTTCTTATGAGCTAAACCTTATTATTTAATTACTTATGTGGTAGGCTGAATCATGGCCCTCCAGAGATATCCACATCCTAATCCCCAGAACTTTTACCTTGTAAGACAAAAAGGGCTTTGCAGATATGATTAAATTAAGGATATTGAGATGGGGAGATTATTCTGGCCTATCCAGGTAGGCCGTAAGTGTAGTCACAGTATCCCTATTTGACATCAGTAGGAGAAGGCATGTGATGATGGAAACAGGACTGGAGTGAATGCTTTAAAGCAGCTACAAATCAAGGAGCACAGGTGGTCTGTAGAAGCCATGAAAGGCAAAGAAACAGATTGTCCCCTTATAGCCCCCAGAGAGAACAAGCCCTGTTGGCATCTTGATTTGTGCACAGTGAAAGTGAATTCCAATTTCTTATCTACAGGACTGTAAGAGAGCACATTTGTGTTGTTGTAAGCCACGAGGTTTGTCACAAATTTGTAACAGCAGCAATCAGACATGAATGTGCATGTATGTTCTGATGTTCAATGTTTGACTTTAGATTTCTGTTTCTAGTGAGATGCTATGATTATCCTTATATTACACGTGAGAAATTTAAGTGACTTGCCCAAGCTCCCTCAGCTAGTCCGTGTCAGAACATCCATGCCCAGGCAGATTGACTCCTCAGAATGTGTTCCTAACCACTCTGCCGCACCGCCTGTCCCCTGCAGCCCAGGCTGGCCTCTAAGGTTCCTCCTGGCATGGCATGTGTGTCAACCACAGAATGTCCCTTCTCCCTGCAGCCTCTGTTCCCAATTCCACCTGATTTCAATCCCCTGCTCCTCCTGTGGGCTCCGTGGCACTCTGGACCCTTTCCCAGCTTGACTTTTAGAAATTTTATGGAAGCTTCTCAGGGTTCCGTGGGGGAATTTCTCAAGTAAAATTTAGCTTAGGTGAAATTACTGAATTTCTTCATATTTAAGTTTATGGAAAGATATTATTTGAGGGAAGAAATTATTTCTGAATCTTCCTCCTATTCTTTGTTTTCTAATTCTTCTCATACTCCAGAAGGGACACTGTTCCTCAGGGTAATCAAATAACATGATTAATAGGAGTTTTACTGAAAATGTGTTAAGCTTGTTCTACCATGACCCAGAAAAGCAAGCAGCATCTGGAAGTCTGGTGTAAGAATTCTTACTTAGTTATTACTTCAAATCTCCCTTTGGCTTGTATCACTTGTATACTAGTGTGTGTGTGTATATATATATATATATTTTTTTTTTGCCATATTGCCAGTTGCTTGATGGTTCTATAGTTAACCGTTAAATTAAATATTTGCGCCTCTCATGGCCCCTCCACTGAGACCCCCAGATCTCCCTTCAGGACTGAAGAGCTTATTTTCCCAGCTCTGGGAAATGTACCGACAGTCCTGAGTTCTCAACCCTCTTCAAAAATGCCCATGGGGGGAAAAGAGATGGCCTCCTTTTGCGGGGCTGGGGGGGGGAAGTCTGGTTGATATGCAGTACAAAGACCTGACCCCTCCACCACAATTCAGAGCATCTCTGAAGGGTCATCCCAGCTTCAAAACTCCCTCTCCGTGGGGTTGGCTGAGCCCTTTGTTGTGACTGCTCCTCTCTCTCTCTGCTAATCCTGCTTTCTTTCCTTTCCTATGGGTGTTGATCCCAAGAGCATTCTGAGTTCCGTCTCAGAATCTGTTTCCAGGAACCCAAACCTCAGCAATGAGTTTAAAAAAAAATGAAATCTCTGACTGCTGATGAATACATGAGTGCTCAATTAATTCTTATTTATTGGAATTAGAAGAATTTCAAAGGAGATAGGAAGCATACTTTCTGGCTTAAAGTTTATTTCCTAATGAAGAAGTAAAGACAAAACATCACCCACATGTCACCCAATCATGATTAAAACTACATTCTACAATGTGACCCCTGAGTTAACCACATTTTCTCTTGACCTCCATTTGACAGTTAATTTACAAATGAAATAAACTCTGTAAAACAAAGACTCCAGCCTACCTGCAAGCCTCAATAAATGCTGGCTTCCTTTCTTAGGAAAAGCTTTTTTTTTTTTTTTCAGAATAGAAAAACAAAGACTTGGTAAAGCTTTAAAACTATTTCTCAAAATAAAGGCAGTGATGTAACATGATATAATCACATGTAAGTACTAGCTTAGAATTTATATTCTTGCATCTCCAGAGAGAGTGAGAAATAAGCATTCAATTTTATAACACATTGAATACAGGCATTTCTGTCAAATCCTCCATCCAAGACACTTCTCCTTTAACTCTTTCCCCAAAGCCCTGATTATAAGCACTGAACCATTGGCCATGAACTTGCACCTAGCCTTTATGCCCCATGCACTTCATTGTTGGTTGCATAACTCATCCTTCCTGTTCTGATTAGAGCTTTTGATATTTTAAAGGGGATTTGCCCTGTTTGAGACCCTTTATTAGTTCTTTATATGGCAAAAAATACTTTCCTGGAGAGAGAGGGGGAGAGCAGCTGTTCTTTCTGCACAATAAGGTGTCATATTTCAAAGACTCTTTTCTCTGGGCCATAGTCTCTTGAGCAGTTAGAATAAGCCCGGTATGTACAGCCTAAACTCCAACTTTTTTCTTAAAGATCTCTTTTGGCCTTATAGGATTGTTTCTTGAATAGTTCCCTATAAAAAGCAAAGCACACACCCATAATGGAGATACCACTGCCAGCTCAATCGCTTTTCACTAAGTAGTGCCTCAGCTTGGCCTGGGAAGGGGTATGGAGAGCAATATCTGCCAAGGAGGAGGGGGGTGTAGGAGAATGTCCCAAAGACCCCAGAGACTCTCACTAGCTGAGCACTGCCCTAATCTACATGATACCAAACATGACTATTAGGGGGGTTTTCCTGACACCAACTACTTCTGCGATTCTCTGACACCAACTGGGGGTCTAACCATTCGAGTCAGTTCCAACACTACTACCAGAGTTAGGGTAGACTTCACAGATTCAAGGTTTAATCCAAGACTGACCCCACTTTAGATTCTGGCTACCATCTTCAGATTTGATAATTCACTAGAATGAATCACAGAACTCAGGAAAGTGCTTCGCTTACAATTACCAGTTTATTATAAAGAATACAACTGAGGAATAGTCCCATATAAGACATGCATAGGGCAAGATCTTGTGTGTGTGTTTGCGGGGGGGGGGGGGAGCAGAGGCAGACCTGCTATGCCCTCTCTGAGTGTCCCACACTCCGAGCATGTCAACGCATTCACCAACCAAGAAGTTCCTTGAAATCTGTCCTTACGAGGTTTCTATGAAGGTTTCATTACAGGAGCTCAACTGATTAAATGGTTGGCTGTTGTGATCAAATTCAGTCTCCAGCCCCCCTCCTTTCCCCAGAGGTCAGGGCTAGGGCTGAAAGTTCCATCCTTCAATCACATGGTTGGTTTTCCTGGTGACCAGCCCCTGAAGCTATGGGTCCCCTGCCCCACAGTCATCTTATTAGCATACAAAGGAAAATTCCCAAGGATTTTAAGAGCTTTATGCCAGGAACCTAGGACAAAGAACAATTACTTATTTCTTATTATACCATAGCTATAAACTATGAACATAACCTAAAATTGAATTTCAAACATACACCCAATGGATGTAGTCCCCCTCAATATGTCTTCCTTCATCGAGACATTTTTCATGTATTCCAAAACATTTTTGGCATCTTTTTGGGTATGAGGAGAGACAGGGTCCTTTAGTGTTGCCGAACAGTTTTTAAACTGACTGAAACATTTGGTTTCCTGTACGTGTAGGACAACGTGTCTGAGCATACATTGTCCTTTACTAACAGATGAACTCTGTTCAAGAGCTCAAGGAAATGCCATGCACAGCTGAGGCTCAGTGGTGGGACAGTGACAGTGACGATAGCTGCGGTGATGATGATGGTTTGTGAAGAATCAGTCCTATTCATAGACAGTGTGACATTTGAAACAATTCTCTGTACAAATGCTTTCTCTCCCATATCCCATCTTTAATTTCTAATTTTCTTGTTCTCAGCAAGGTGTCTTTATAATAATGTTATTTCTTTAAAATTTAATTTTAGAAGATTTCTACCATCTTACCAAAATGACCCTTGATCTCATATTATGTTAAGAAACCTTTATTCCTGTCATATTTAAAGTTTTATTATCCCCAAATTGGAGTGATAAAAAAGATAATCTTGTTCTCGGCAAAGTGTGAAATGTCCTGTGGTCTCGCAGAGTTGCATACAACTCTCCTTCTCACCTTCTTAAGAGTTGGGTGCTATTTCTGTTAGGTCGCGGAGGATAACGTCTACTGTTGTTAGTCATTCATGATACGGAGTCTTAAGGAAGCCAGTATCATATTATCCTTTCTGCCTTGGAATGTATATTATTCCCCAGTCTGAAAAAAATATCCAATAAATTATTAACTTCAAAGACTCAGATGACATATTGAAATAGACCTATAACGTGGTACAGAAACCTGTATGTGAGAATGCTGGAGGAAATCAGCATTTGTTTTCCTACCCTGAAGCTTTTAAACCTTTTTTTTTTTCATGGCTGTGGCTCTCTGTGTTTTAAAATTCTTGAAAGGAGGTGAAGTTAAATCCATCCATATCACAAAGCCCAGTTTTTGATAACCTGCTTACCTCTTACAAGATCAGGCAAATGTAACTGAGTAGTGGGAATTCCGCTTTCTCCCATTTTTCTTGGTCATTAACGCTTAGAACCAACAAAAAGGCAACTGACACCGTGCTGAGAGAACCAAGAAGAATTCTCAATGTAGGTGCTCAATAAAAACTCATTGGATTGAGGAGAAGAATCATAGATACTTTGAAGATGGTATGATTTTTCTTTCAATCAAGGAAAATTGTTGGAACAAAAGAACAGAAGTAATAAAATCCTTCATTATGATAGATTCTAGTTTTCACGCAGACACTTCTATAAAATATAGCCTTGGCAAATAACCTTTAACTCTCCAATGACTTTCCCAAGCTCCCCTTCAAGACAAGCTCAAGTCCTGGCAATGAACCCCTTCAGTGTTTCTCAACCTGATTAACTTTTTCCCCTTCTTCATATTATTTCAGACTTCTATCCTTTCTAGGAAGCCAGAATCATCACCATTTCTTTAATACTGCTCCTTGCAAGCATAACCTACTTGAACTAATTTTCGGTCTGCTTACCTGCCAAGCCGTTCCCTTCCTTTCTCTCCACAAAGCCTTTCTTGATCCAGGAAAAGGAACCAGGATTCCTCGGTATCTTATCCAGGACAATCCAGACTCAAAGCTACTTACGAAAGACATAAAAGACTCTCCCATGATTCTATGATTGCTAATCCTGTCTCTATTGAATGGCAAAAAAAGAAATTCAGTAATTTCACCTAAACTTAACTTTACTTGAGAAATTCTCTATGGAAGCCCTAGAAGCTTCCATAAAATTTCTAAAAGTCAAAGCTAGAGAAGGGTCCAGAGTGCCACAGAGCCTACGGGAGGAGCAGGAGACTGAAGTCAGGTGGGATTGGGAGCAGAGGCTGCAGGGAGCAGGGACATTCCGTGGTTGGCACACAAGCCATGCCAGGAGGGACCTCAGAGGCCAGCATTGGCAGCAGGGGACAGGCCGTGCATCAGAGTGGTTAGGAACATGTTCTGAGGAACCAGTGTGTCTGAGTAGAGATCCTGGCTCTGACACTAGCTGAGGGAGCTTGGGCAAGTTGCCTAAAGTCTCTGAGCCTCATGGGTGTGTTCACGTTGTAACCATTATGTGGGCTCACTTTAAATGTCCAGGTATCAAGATGGAGTAGATACAGGTCAAGAAACATGACTAAAGAAACACTTTATCTTTTAACTCTATCATTTTATTTGAAATCCTATAAATTCTAATTTGCAAAATCTTGAACTCTCTGGGGAAAAGATGTAACTCTGACTTCCTAAAGCACGTTCAGATTCTCTTAGTGTTTATAGCGTTGATGTATTTTGACTGTGAGGTAAATTTAGCATTTTCACTAAACTTTAAACTTTTAAAGTTTTCCTAAAACTTTAAAACATTCACAATAATAACCAAATTATAAAATGCCTCGGAATAAACTTAACAAAAATAGTAGAGGACATAAGTAAAGAAAAGGATGAATTTTAGTGGTAGACAGTTTTACAATGTCATTCATTAAATAACACTTCCCCCTTTCCCTGAATTGAAAAGTCAATTAATCCTGTGTTTATGACATCCTATCATCATTTCTAATTAACACTGCATGGGGATTCTCAGCCAGTGAAGTAAAGAAGAAAACAGAAAGGAATAAAGTATGAGAAAGGAAGGAAGAAAGTTCTTATTCTTTATAGACATAGAAAATCCAAAATTGTCTCCTAGGATGAATAAGCGAATTTAGTGAAGTAGGTATAAACATATGAGTGTACATATAACTTTTATTTCTATATAGCAGAAAAATTTATAAGTGAAAAAATTTTAAAGCTATCATTTGCAGTAGTATCAGAAAATTTACACAGACATACAAAGGATGTGGAATAGCCAAAACCATTAAAAAAAAAGAACAAAGCTAATGAAGCTATACTTTTAGTTGTCGAGTCTTATGAAAGAGCTGTAATAATAGTGCGAGATTAAGTATAGATATAGACCGATAGAACAAAATACAGACCAGAAAGAGATGCACACATATGTGGTCCTGTGGTTTATGTCAAAAGTGACTTTGCGGTGCAAGGAGGAAAGAACGGTCTTTTCAACAAGTAGATCTAGGTCAATTTGGTATCTATGTTAATTGCTATAACCTATTTGGAAAGAAATCTGGCAAGAAATGCTAAAATGTGGGGCACCTGCGTGGCTCAGTTGGTTGAGCATCCAACTCTTAATTTTGGCTCAGGTCATGATCCCAGGTTCATGAGATCGAACCCTGCCTTGGGCTCTGTGCTGAGCATGGAGACTGCTTAAGATTCTCTCTCTCTCCCTCTCTGCTCCTCTCCCCTGCTTGCACTCGCTCCCTCTCTAAAAAATAAACATAAAAAATAAAGGAAGTGTTAAAAATGTAAAGGGTAAACACCCTTTGACTAAACCAAACCATCTTAGGGAATCAGTAGTACAGAAATAAAAGCATGTGTACCCAATGATGTATATGAATAGACAAGCATGTACAAAAACTAGAAACAACCTCTATGGTAAGTGATTGAATAAATTAGGATGCGGCCATCCCATGCATTGTTATGTAGCCATTAAAAAGAATGTGTTCGACCATGTTAGTAATGTGTAGCCTTTATTGTGTGTTCATTGTGTGCTAGGCACTGTTCTAAGTATTTATGTGTATAAATTCATCCCATCCTGTAATAGCAATATGTTGTAATAACAATTGTAATTACAATATTATTTCTGTTTCTTGGATGAGGAAGTTAAAATTCAAACAGACCAAATATTTTACTCAAGCTCACATAGCTGGTGTGTGGTTGAGGTCTGAATTTGAATCAAAACAGTCTTACTCCAGAATGCACACTCTTAAACTCAACGTAGTTATTCTGCCTCCCTGAATTGATTAAAGAGGGATTCTTCTTACATATTGGTAACTAAAAAAAGAAAATCATGGAAATCTAGTTATCCCATTTCAAAAAACAAAGGAAAGAGAAAAGGGAAAAGAAAAAACCCACATGAATATACATTTGTTAGAGGATTTTAAAAGTTTTGGAAAGATACTCCTGAAACTAGTAATACTTATTACTTCAGGATTGAGTGAGAAAGGAGGACATTATTAATTTTTTCACCTCTTTATTATTTTAAGTTATAGACAAGTACTGGAATACTTTTGTCATATTTTAATCCAACAAAGTGAAGAAAAAAATAAAAGGCAGCCTCCACTTCTAGATTCACTGAGTTTTCTTAAGAATAAAAGTTTCATTTGGTACGCCTGGGTGGCTCAGTTGGCTAAGTGTCCGACTTCAGCTCAGGTCATGATCTTGCGGTTTGTGAGTTCGAGCCCCACATGGGGCTCAGAGCCTGGCGCCTCCTTCGAATTCTGTGTCTCCCTCTCTCCCTGCCCCTCCTCTGCTCATGCTCTGTCTCTGTCTCAAAAATAAATAAAACATTAAAAAACATTTTTTAAATAAAAAAAGAATAAAAGTTTCGTTTAACAATTGGACAAGAAATTAATAAAACTTTTCTTCTAATTTCTTACCATAATTTAGGCCCACAAGGATCTAATCTGTTATGGTCATTCTGCATGACATTTGCTCATTCATCTTGCAAATTATCTACATCTGCATAAACTAGATTCCCAGGAAACATTGTTTCCACTCCTTCTTGTTTATTCTCTCCTTCTTGCCTGTCTCTCAATGAAATAACCAGTGCTGTGATCATAAAAGCAGTCTTATTTTCTGTCTTTTGTTCTGTTCAGGTGACTTTGGCTGCACTAGTTCTCTGCATGGTCTCCCCGTGTGTCTTTCAGAAAGAGTAAGCTCCAAACAGAATTTGCTTCACTGTGGCAGGATTTAAGCTCAAAGCAAGACAGGGAGATTTTCAACTGGACAACCTGTTAATGGAAGAATGCATTTCGTTAGGAACAGGGCCAAAGTCCGACCTGTAGAATCATACGCAGTGATTATAGAAATGCAAATAGTCCATATTTCTAGAAATGCCTGCTTTTTTATAGGCTAATCTATGAATCTTAATAGGATATAAAAATGATATGTGTGACATTTCAGCAGTGCAGAGACGTGAAACTTTGCATTTTACCTTAGGCAAGAGTTAAATATCTTTCACATAAAATCATTATATGGAATTGGTATTTGTGTGTTTGAGAACTTTACTTCAGCCAACAGTTTGAAACCATGCATTTCATGAACACTTTTTGCTTCTTCTCAGGTCCCATTTGCTATCTCGCTGCCATCTATATTCAATCTTGAGAGACTTTTTGATCTTGCTAACGGTTGTATTGTATCAGGAGGAAGCCTCTTCAACTGGATGGTGTCGATTATTCCCTAAACATTCTTCACATGTTAACCTTATAAAGGATTTAAGTGATACCGTTTTTCTTGGTTTAAATACATTTTTGGAACTGTCTTCTCACAACAAGCAAAATAAAATTGTTTCCTCAAAAATTTCCTCAAAAATTATAGTTTGAGTAATGTCTTAAATTGTATCTGAATTAAATAACAATGCTGTTGCTTATTAAAACAATCTTACAGAACTGTTCCTAGAAAATATGTTTGTGCAAGGTGCAACTATTCCCATGGTCATACAGTTCATGTACAGGTTGTCTTTAGATGTGTCCATAGAACAAGATTGGATTAAAACAGCGGTTCTCAACTGGGGGCAATTTTGCCGCCAGGGGACATGTGACAAGGTGTGAGGACATTTTGGATTGCTGTAACTGGGAGGAGGGTGCTACCCGCCTCCAGTGGGTAGAAGCTAGGGATGCTGCTACCTATCCTAAGAGGCCCAGGAGGGCCCCCCCCCCACGACCAGGGATCATCTGGCCCAGAATGTCAATAGTGCCAAGAGTGAGAAACTCTGGATTAAACCTCAACATGTGGTCGGTTCAACTTTGGAAGTTTGTCTATGTGGTTTGGAAAGAAATCTGTAGCAAATTAAGACCTTTCATATTTTATACTGCTGGGAGCCACATTATATAAAATTTTAGAGCATGAACTATGGAATTATATAGAACTGAGTTTGAACAGTAACTTCACCACTTACCAGTTCTGCTCCTTTAGGAAAGTAACAAATTCTTTAAGCCTTTGTTTGTTTCCTCATTTGTAGCATGGGGCTATTAATAGGATTGCTATGTGAATTAAATTAAGTGAGATGGTGTAATAAAGGACTCAGCGCAATACCTGAGGTGGTACTAATCACCGTGCTGGGAGTTATCATGTCCCTGCCAAGGTGGAGGGGGATCAAGGTGATGGGAGGGTCATCCATTTTCTTTAACATTGAAGAAGGCTACGCCTAAATGCTTCCTACATGCCAGCCTGTTCATGCCATGAACAGCAACAGTAAAATGAAAAAAAAAGTAGGTATAACCTAAATGTATTTTTCTAAAGTTAAATGTGGTTAATTAATTGCCCTTTATCCTGAGATTATGAATTTTCTGCTTCCTATTGGTGTTAAATTGGCTTTTCTTTTATGAAGTAGTGGTAATAGTAGCTGGTAACTATTTACATTTTTTAATGTTCTTACTTTATAATAAAAGAAAAAAGTAGCAACTGTATTCTGGCCCCTGGTTTTTAAAAAATTCACACAGCCATGCAGTTCCAAAGTCCAGGAACAGCCAAGGTAGAATTGTCCTAGAATAGTACATGGAGAAAATGAACCTTAAGCAAGACTTTTAATAATAAGAATTTTCACGGTCAGAAATTTGCTGGTAGGGAGGATGCTGTAGGAGAACAGACGCATAACAATGATAATGAATATGGTTTGTATGTCAAGGACTTTCTTGCTACCTATCTGGAGTGGACAGTCATAATGGAAAATGAGCTAAACTCTAAGAGTGGAACTAGATTGAAGGCTTCAGGCTTGATTCGGTGTATCATAGGGTACTATGACTGGTGATTAAGGAGAGGAGTGACAAATTCCTAGCACTAGTGGAATTTCAGTCAATGTTGAGTGAGTGAAAAAGAATGAATGAATGAATGAATGAAATGATGGTCTGGCTTTCAGAAAAGATATGTATTCAGTATATAATGGAGAGGGAAGAAACAGAGACAGAACAACTGGGATACCATGCTGCAGTGAAAGAAAAAGGAACTATTTCCCTTTGAATTCAGGGAAGAAAATTGCCTGATGACTATACCTTCATATGAAATAAAGTTTGGGTCTTGCAGGAAAGCCACTAAGATATAATGGGTTTTATGTGGTGAGGGCTTCCAAATCCTTTGTCCAGAGACTGGAGCTTATAAGTTTCTCTGGTAGGAGAGAGAATGCCTTTAAAGGTTTTGTGTTCCTCGGAGGAAAAGTTTAATTTATGGGAAGTTTAGCCACCAGGGGCAAAAAAGGCACAACAGGTTACTATGCATTTAATATAGGTGTGGAAATACAGCATGACTAGTAACCAAGGCCATTTACTTCAACCTAATATTAATTTCCCAGGAGTGTATATGCATGTATTCCACTGTTTGTCACTAGTAAGTTTTTACTAACTGGGTGCTTTTCATTTTTTTTGAAAACATTTTTAACATTTACTTATTTTTGAGAGACAGAGAGAGAGAGACAGAGCACAAGCGAGGGAGGAGCAGAGAGAGAGGAGACACAGAATCTGAAGCAGGCTCCAGATTCTGAGCTGTCAGCACAGAGCCCGAGGCAGGGCTTAAACCCACGAACTGTAAGATCATGACCTGAGCCGAAGTTGGATGCTTAACTCACTGAGCCACCAGGCACCCCTCATTTTTCTCTATTTTAAATATTAGTAGATATAAAGGCGTGTACTGTTTTATAGGACCCTAGAATAATGCCTGGCACATAGTAGAGGTTTATAACATTTCTGGGATGGAGGGATGGATGAATGGATGGATGGATGCATGCATGTGACCGAGGCAAGATGGTACTATGGGCTTCTAAAAGGAAGGGAAGCAAAGGTATCACCACCACCTCCACCACCACTACCACTACCACTACCATTATTGCCTAACCTTTCTGGAACATTTTCCGTCCTCACAAGAATTAAGATCGTGATGCACATTGGATAACTCACCCTGTGTTATGGATAAGGAAACAAAAGCAAACGGCAGTTAAGTAACTTGCCCAATAATCACAGTTAGAGGCAGAACCAAGATTTAAATCCAGCTCTGTCTGACTGGAGAGTCTGAGCTCTTCATTGCTAAACTGGCTTCCCCAGCCCTTGCGCCCACTCCACTGCTCCTGGAAATTGGGAAGTCAAGGAAAAGGAAGACATGGCTGAGCCTCAAGCTAAAAGTGGAACACCTATTGCCTAGGAGCAGATTTTGAAACATGACTTGCAGACCTGAACAGATGCCCCAAGAAAGCATGTTGTCCACGCCAGTGGTAGCCATGCCAATATACCGGTTTCCTCTGGGGATGGCAGATCCCTCCCAACTGTAACAGGTAATATTTCAGCACATTTTTACTTTTTCTCCACTCTTAATAACTTACAGCTGCTGTTATTCTTAGGTGTTGTTTTGACTGAGAAAAACACTGTGTAAAACTGCACCACACCCTATTATCATAGTTGCCCCATTTCAAGCCATCATTCCAGAAATTCCCTCATCTCTTCTAAAATAAGAACACTCACTGGTTAAAGCTGAAACTTTCTGTGCAAGGCAGTGAAGATGGTGATAAAATGGACTGAAGTACAAACAAAAAGAAAATTCAAACCTACTGGGATGAAAGATGTTTATTTCCGGAAATGTCTTTCAGGATTTTTTTTTAAGACCAAATTACACAATTTGCAGCTGCTTATTTTTTCATACAATATACAGTATCTGCAGATGCTTTATAGCACACACATGCAATGTTTCCTATTTTAATTATTACAGAGAATGACAGGACACAAACTGAAAGGGGAGAAGAAGGGAAGCAGAAAGAGGGGAGGGAAGCAGGGAGCGAGAGAATAGAGGCCAATGCCAACAGCTAAGTGATGGGTAATAAAACCCCAGAGCTTACCATATCTTTCTCCATATCAATCTCTAAGAAATTGCTTTAGAAATTGACCACCTGACAGCTATTCAGATGCTTCAGGGCAGTAGTCTTTGTTCACTTCATGTGTTGGCACTTTACACAATTCTCACCCCAGCTAACTTGTTCTCCTTCACTGAATTGCAGGGGGGAAATGGCACATTTCTGGAGAGTACTAGAAGCTTGGTTTCTGCCTCTATTCCGCATTGCTCTTGCTTCTTCTGGACAACATGGTATGAATCTCTCCATCCTAATTCAAATGACAGAGCATAGGGCTCCCAGAACTCCTTGGGCACTTGCTGGTGCCCTACTCATTTGCCTCTAATAGTGTCCTTTAGCATAGAGTTTTGCACTGTTGTATTTTCACAGTGCAGTCTTATAACCTTAGCTTAAGGGTGTCATAAGTGTGTGAGTGCGTCCCACATTCCTTTGGGTTTCATTTAGCTTGAGACCGAGCACCTCATTGTTTGCACTATATCTTGGGATGTACAATTTCCCTACAACCTGGAAATTTAGGTGAAATATCTATCTATATCTATATCTATATCTATATCTATATCTATACCTATCTATCTATCTTTCATCATCAAAGATATCTTCAATCTATGGAAAAAGAGATTTTAATAATTTAATATTATCTATGTGTGCACAGGATTGGACAACCCCATAACTGTGGGTTAGGGGAGAAAACAGTGGACCAGGAAGTCCACTGTTTAACCACCTTTCTCATTTTCTCATGCTTGAAATGTTTGTGTTGTATCTCCCAAAGAAACTTCACCCATGTGCCCAAGGAAACTTGTGCAAACTGTTTTCCTGATGCATTGATTACAATAGCAAAAAACAAGCAAACAATCTACCTAATTTCCCTCAGGAAGAGAATAGAAAAATAGTAGTGTAGTCATATAGTAGAATATAAGACGGAAATTACAAATGAATGCATAACAGACTACCAAAGAACAGTTAGTTTTATTTATTTATTTAAAAAAATTTTTTTTTTCAACGTTTATTTATTTTGGGGACAGAGAGAGACAGAGCATGAACGGGGGAGGGGCAGAGAGAGAGGGAGACACAGAATCGGAAATAGGCTCCAGGCTCTGAGCCATCAGCCCAGAGCCCGACGCAGGGCTCGAACTCCCGGACCGCGAGATCGTGACCTGGCTGAAGTCGGACGCTTAACCGACTGCGCCACCTAGGCACCCCAGAACAGTTAGCTTTAAATGAATTAAAGAGATATTTATCTGGATACACTTCAAAAGTAGATTGAACAAAAGAAAAAAATATAGTGTTAAAGAAAATATATAGGAAGACACCATTTATATAAAACTTTTTAAAACAGGTGAAATGACATAATAGAGTCTTTATGAATGTGAGTATATACTAACAACATTTTGAATACAGGTTAAGAGTCAACCCCAAATTCAGGTTTCCAGTCACCTCTTAGATGAAGGAGGGGGAATGAGATCTACCAAGAATGCCCAAGAAGTTTCATTTGTACTTGTAAAATTGTCTTTTTTAAGCGGGGTATTTGTTATATTGGTCTCTACTTTTTTTTTTTTTTGCATACATGAGACATTTCATAAGTTAAAAGCAAATATATCATTTTCCTTCCTCATCTTGTTGGCCAGCATACTTTGTGTGGTTCTTGGCTCACCTACTGGTGAATATTAAATGTGAGTTGTGACTCTGGTCTCATTATACAGCTGTAACTGAGTAGTTCACATCTGGTTCCATTATTTGGAGTTTTAGTGACAACTAAAAATCATCTGGAAACTACTGTCAGATTATATATGTGCTCAATTTTAGAAAACAAATCTATGAAAATACTAATTTTTAATATAAGTTAGTAGAACCTCAGTATATGTTTAATTAAATTGAGGCAGATTCTCTGTGCAGTTCCTGTCAATGGTAAATTCCCTAGTTATACTTTAAATTATTTGATCTTCCAAAATTAGATATATGCAGGACTTCTTACATGATTGCTAGTTATGCAAAATGAGGGTCATTGTAAAATCCATCTATCCATAATTTCAATGTTTTTAAAAATGTATTAAGGAAGAACTTTCTCTTCTCTGAAGACTCATTTCCTATTTTTGCTTTACATATCAGTAGAGCTTTATGAGATGAAACTTTGACACTAAAATTTCCATAGCAACAGATATTTTTTGGTCATAAATACAGACATGATTAACTGGAAGGCTTTAGTGACAGGAGTTTTCTTCATAATTAATTCATTAGTTAAAATGCTGGGTTAAGAGGCATAGGAATTTTATTACAAAAAGGACATTTTCAACTGGAGCTTTGGAAACAACGTGAAATTAATTGTTATTAAATTGTCTTTGGTCCTGTTTGGTATTTAAGATAACATTTATACATTTTGTATTTAATAGCTTAGAATGGGAACGGGTCTAAAAACCACATTCTTCCCAAGTGCAAATCACCTTGATCCCTCCCTTAAAACTGTCCACAGTGTGAAAGAAAAATCAATAGATTTCTAAATAATTTGAAGACTTTCGAAGAGTTTCACAACTTTCCTAATTTAATTCTCCCCCACAAGATTGATGAGAAAACTTGAACTGATGTCTTTTCTCGTCATTACAAAAACAATTCAGAACTAATATAGAGGATTCATGAAATATTAAAAGGTACAAAGTAGAAAGTAAAAGTTACCCCAAAATCCACCACTGTGAAACAATCAATGTTAACATTTAAATGTATTTCCAATAGCATATCTAATTGTCTTCCCTAATAGCCAGAAAAACATAGTCTTAGACTGAGAAGTATTGAAATTTGAGGCAACTATCCATATTCCTTAGGTGTAGTGCAGATGCCTTTTCAGAGCATATTCGTTGGGAAAATGCCCAAATTGGAAGTGTTTAGACCTGGTGGTCTGAATGAAATGCAGTTAGAAAAATCGGGGTGTCATTAGATCCAAAGGAACTGCCCAGAGTTCTTCCAAATAATAAATATATGGTAATGATCCATAGGAAGGAAAAAATCCACATCAAATCTTCGTTTGTCCTTTGGAGGCTAGTCATTTAATCACTCTTTCTTAGATATGCTAGTATTTCCCTGAAAAACTTCGGTCATTAATTTAAGCACACCCTTGTTCATTTGATAGATTTTATTCATTACTTTGTGCCTTTGCTTTTTTGGCAAGAATGTCCTTTCTCACTCTTTGTATTTATAAAATATTTATCAAGTGCCCACTATATGTTGGAGCCTACACATGAGGAATGCCGCTTAGTCCCTCCTTCAAAAAAAGGCCACATCTAATGATACAGCTCTTCTTTCTAGATACAGCCCAGACATCTCCCCTACTGGGACCTGTGTTTCCTGCCACCCCCTGGTTTCTCCACACACCCACTCTATTTTACACATGCTTATTTGCATGTCTGGCCCCTAGCTTGAGGTCAGTGAGCAATGCAGGTGGATTTCAAGAAACAAATGAATTTATTTTCCCATTTTTAATTTAGAGGCTAGCAGATACTGGATATTTCCACTTTTTAATGGAAATTTCTCATTAAGTTTTGATTTGCAGTTCTTTGACTACAACTGAAGTTGAATGTTTTTTTATTTTTTACATTTGTTATCTGTGGATCACATTTTTTTTTTCTATTTTCATGTCTCTTCAGGACCTTTACTCAATTTTTACTTGTATGTCCATCTGTTTTGTTGTTGTTATTGTTGTCGCTGATCTCCAAGATTCTTTGATGCCCTTTTCGAATACTTTGTGACATTGTTTTCAGATTTTTATTTGCCTCTCACCTTTCATTTACAATTCAGTGGTTTTTATTTTTAAAACTGTGGGAGTCAAATCCTGATCACTTAGATATATTCAGACCTGCTCAAAAAGGATGTAAGAGAGCTTACAAGTATGTGCTCAGTACAAAGATAAGGAGTTGAATTAATTTCTTGAAAAAAAAAAAAAGATTACAACCTTTACACTCACTAGAGGTCAGCCACGGATGTGGCTGCATGCTTTCCTGCGGCACATTACAACATCAACAGTGTTGGGGAAACATGGGCCACGTACTTAGAAGCACTGGTATTCCCAGCACTAACTCCAGAGAACAGTTTTTCCTGTGGGGTCTCATGAGACTACATCCTAAATGAACTCTTTCTTCAACAGCAGCCTAGAGTGAAATGCAACCTATTTCATAGACCATTTCAAGGATTGTAGATCTACAAGGGACTGTATTTTTCAGACTTTCTTATGAGAATTTTTCTTTTTTTTTTCATTTTTTTTTTTTTTTTTTTTTTTTTTTTTTTTGCAAAACAATATCCACATCTGATGAATCAATTTAAAACGATTCGGGAGGCATGTAGCAAAGAACAGATATTTATTGAGCTTAAAACCAGTTTCAGACCAAAAAAAAAACCCAGCAATTTTACTGGTTAAAAATATTTTTCAAATGCATTGGGCTGACATGGAAAAACACAGCAAAATGGCTATTTTTCAAAACCTCAAAGGTTGATGCTTTGAATTGCTTGAAGTAAGTTGGTTTATCAGTCTTGACATTGCATTCGGAAGGAACACCATCTACAGCCAGTGCTGCAGTAGTTCAGGTAACCACAATATATAGTTCTGCTTGAGGTGCTGTAAGTCAAATTCTAAAGTAGAGAAAAGAGAAGGGATTCTGCGGGAGCTGAGTATACATGGAAATACCATTTTGTGTGTATATTTTCTGGATTTCTGACTGAAGGAAAATAATTTTTCTGACATGAAAATGTTTTTGGTTGATTGGAGATTATAATTTTTATAGGATAATGGATTCATAGGTTTAAAAGACCCATAAAGTTTATCCAGTTCAGTGCTCTGCTGCAAGCTTAAATCCCCTTTAAACTGTCTCCCTCAAGGAAACACCACATTGAATAGCAGCCCACACTTAAATAGCACCACCATACAGTGGGTAAGATGGCCAGCAATGATATCAGGCCATGTGGGTTGGAGTCCTGGTTTTTTGATTTACCACCTACATAAACTTGAGTAAGTTTCTTAACCTCTCTGCACTTTGGTTTTCTCATCTATAAATTGGGGATAGATAAAGCATCTGGAACAGTGCCTAGCAGATACTGGACACTCAGTGTAGTTATCTTTTACTTTAATTGCATCTTATATTATTACATGCACCTTTAAGGAAAGTTCGGTTCTGCCTAGGAAGTTCAGAAATTTTTTTTTTTAATTTTTAGTAATAAGAGGTATTCACCTCTAGTTACTGGCAGAGTAGCTTTCATTGAACTATCATCTGGTAATAACCATTTTGAACTTAGGACTAAAAAGTGTACATAATTATAAAATCAGAATTCACGGGGCACCTGAGTGGCTCAGTCGGTAGAGCGTCTGACTTCGGCTCAGGTCATGATCTCGCAGTCTGTGAGTTCAAGCCCTACATCGGGCTCTGTGCTGATGGTGCAGAGCCTGGAGCCTGCTTCCAATTCTGTATCTCCCTCTCTCTCTGCCCCTTCCCTGCTCATGCTCTGTCTCTCTCTGTCTCAAAAATAAATGAAAACATTAAGAAAAAAAATTTTTAAGAATTCAAGTAACTATTTGAAGCCCTGGGGAATGGCTGAAAATATGCATAAATTGAGGGAGATATGATCCTTGAAATGAAGGAAACAAACTACATGAGACCCAGATTTAAATAGCTTTTTCCTTGAGAGCACTCCTCATTTTGTAAAGTACATGAGGGATAGAGCTCAATCAGGAAGAGGTGGATGAATGGGACTGAGGATTCACAGGGCAGAGTGTGGTGTTGTCAGAGCAGCTAGCGATTAAGGAAGGATATTTCAGAAAATTGGGAGACAGAGTAGGGAGCGCCAAAATCTGTGCACAAATTCCCCTCAAACTGTTGACTCCTTGACAAGCTTCACTTGTACATAATCAGACTCCAGGGAATCCAGTGGAAGGTAACAACTGGAAGGTTAAAAGAGCTGAGCAAAGGTTTCAGTAGGTGCTGAAAGAGACAAGTTTTGGAATTCAAGTCCAGCCAAGTAAAAGGGGCTTATTAAATTCTTTGTACTTTTCATTGAAATGCTAAGCGGGCCATGTCTTAAGAATGTGAATCCTGGGACTAAGAATGACAACTGAGACCTCAGGGAAAAATGACAAATTCATTCCATCAAACCCCCACAAGATGAAGGTGATTTGTCAGTAGTTTAATGGTCTACTAGAACAAAATTCAATAGTCTTTAGAGAAAAATAATGTATCATCACAATATATTGTCCACAATGTATGGTGTATAATCTAAAAATTACTATGTATAAAGAAGCAAGAAACTATGCCCACAATCAAGGAAAAAAAGTCAAACAGATCCATGAAAATCTCAAATGTTAGAAATTGCAGATGAAGACTTTAAAATAACTATCATGCATGTAAAGGAATTGATTAGAAAGATTAATATAATGGGAAAAGAAATGGGGAATATTAAGAAAGATATGGAAGTATGAAAAAGAATGAAATGGAAATCTTAGAAGTAAAAACAATATATCTGAAATAAAAAAATTCATGGGATGAACTTAATAGCAAATCAGGCACCACAGAAGAAAAAAAGACAGTAAAACTTGCAGAATGGAAAGCATCAAAGCCAGCCTACATCTCTGGCTCACAGAAATGATCTCTGCCTTTTAAAAAAGAACTCATACTCAAGCAAATCATATTCAAACTTCTGAAGACAAAAGATAGGAAAAAGTATTAAATCATCTAGAAGAAAAAGAGAGAACATACTAAGGAAAGGAATAATGGTAAGAATAAAGGCTGATGTCTTATCGGAAACATTAGGGGCAAAAGATAATGGACAGATCTAGAAGACTCAATGACTTATATTTGACTTACATTCAACCATATCATTAATTACATTAATTATAAATGGACCCACACTTCTAGTTAAAAGGCAGAGATTGTGTGCATTTTAAATAAACACACTGACATGTGGAAAATCAAAGGATGGAGAAATGTATACCATTATGAACAGTGAACATAAGAGATCTGGTGTGATTATGTTAATATCAAGATATATTGCAAGACATGGATTACTGCCAGAGATAAAATGAAACATTTCATAATGATAAAAGCATCAGTTCATTAAGACAACATAACAACCCTAAGTATATATGCATATAATGATAAGAAATGTTTATTTTCCTATCTGTAGGGCCCCTGGGTAGCTCAGTTAGTTGAGTGACTGACTCTGGATTTAGACCTAAGGTCATTATCCCAGGGTTGTGAGACTGGCCCCCACTTTGGACTCTGCTCTGAGCATGGAACCTGCTTGAGATTCTGTCTCTCTCCCTCTGCCCCTCCCCGCTGCTCACATGTGTGCTCTCTTTCTCTCTCTCAAATAAAAATAAAAAATTTAAAAAATGTTTATTTTCAAAACATCTTGTACAGTTATTCCCTTTATGAGAGAGTTGCCTTGATTAGGAAGATGTTTCAGTAAGTCTCTTGGAGCAGGTGGTTTCTGTGAGCCACAGGTGTGGGCTGGCTTTGATGATTCAGAGAAGCAGGTAAAAAGCCTTTACTTGAGACAAGGAAATAGAATCAGCCATCTTCCCACTTCATCCAGGACAAAGCTACTTTTTGGAACGTGGAATTTCAGTGCAAAAAGCAGGAAAGTCCAAAAATTAACACAGTCCCACACAAGCTGGGATCGTTGTTCATCCTACAAAGAGAGGGATTAATTTGTTTTGGAAATGGAGAATAAGAGAGTAAAGAGAGAAGAAGAGAAGGGATAGCCAAGAGATGTGGGAAGTTGTATAGTAGTTGAAGTTTTACTGAACCCTCAAACCCTAAGTACAATTACTGAAATCACAAAATGATAAGTACAGAGTGTGTGTGTAGGCTTGGGAAACTTGTGATGAGGTAGAATGGGTGAAAAATAGGTAGCATATGTCATGGACATGGAATGCATGGAGCAAGGACCATGAGTGCTATGGACTGAATGTTTGTGTTCCCCCCAGATTCATACATTGAAATCCTAATCTCCAATATGATGGTATTTGGAAGTAAGGTCTTTGGGATGTAATTAGGTTTTGGTGAGGTCATGAGGGCACAGTCTTCATAATGAGATTAATGCCCTTACAAGAAGATACCAGAGAGCTAACTCTCTGCCATGTGAGGATATAGCAAGAAGGCAGCCATCTTTAAACCAGGAAAAGGGCTCTCACCAGTGAATTGGCTGGCACCTTGATCTTGGACTTCCCAACATCCAGATCTGTGAGAAGTAAATGCTTGTTGCTTAAGCCACCCAATCGATGGTATTCTGTTATAGCAGCCCGAACTAAGACAATAAGTCTTCAGGAATTTGTAGAAATCATGAGGATAACCTTGGACTGTTATATGCTATGAAATGGGAGATTTGTATCAAGTTGGTATATATTAAGGGCAAAAAGGACTATGATTTAAATCTGGATCTCATAACTGTATTAAATATATTTTCATTTTGGTTAATATAAAATCTATCCAACTAGATCAGAAAATAAAGGGAGTTTATTCACTCATTAACTGAAAAGTGCACTGGTAAAGTGGCCTTCAGGTTTGATTCAGTCTGGGAATTTCAGTCACTTCTGGGCTCTGGTTCCATTTTTTAGCAAGTATCTTAGCAACCTTCTTCCCTGCCACCTTTCAGATTCAGACTGGTATCACAGTTGGCATCACAGTTCCAGGACTCATGTTCTCACACAACATGATAAGCCAGCAGACTTGCTCTGTAAAGAGCAAGATAGTAAATATTTTAGGCTGTGTGTCTCTGTTGCAGCTAGTCAATTCTGCTATTGTAGTGCAAAAGCAGTCATAGATAATATGTAAACAAATGCACATGGCTGTGTTCCAACAGAAATTTGATCACTGATTTGAACTTCATATAACTTTCATGTGTCACGAAATATTCTTCTTCTTTGGATTGTTTTTTCCTAATCATTTAAAAATGTAAAATCATTCTTAGCTCAAAGACTGAACAAAAATAGGCAGAGGGCTGTTGACCCACAGATCACAGTTTGCTGACCCTTTACCTAGAAGATTGACCAGTTTACCTAGGAGATTGACCTAGAAGCAAAAAACTCTCCTTCTTCGCATGTGCTGCCTTTTCTTTTCTCCATATTCTCACTCAGGATGACCATGTCTGTACCATTTGTGTGTTAAAATCTTCTAAATTTTCATCTCCAACCTAGACTGCTCCCTTATCTCCAAACTCCTATAGCTACCTGCCTGCTTGACATCTCCATTCAAAGGTTTAGTAGC
The DNA here is from genome assembly GCF_016509475.1 of Prionailurus bengalensis. Lineage (NCBI taxonomy): Eukaryota > Metazoa > Chordata > Mammalia > Carnivora > Felidae > Prionailurus > Prionailurus bengalensis. Next base: position 117,859,318 of record NC_057358.1, read on the forward strand.
ATTTTAAATTTAACATAATTAAAACTCTTTAAGGAACTCTGCTTCCTTAAAAATAGGCCCAGGTCTAAGTGGTCGGCAGAAGCACTTTGGCATTCCCATGAACTTGACCCCAATGGCACAGGATGATTCTTCATCAGTCCTTATATTTCTAATATACTTATGGTGAAAATAAAGTATTCTAATCACTCTTTTTCCTCCTTGAGGGATGAATAAAGCTTAGAAATAAATAAAAAATGTGACATCAGACTGAGGAATTTTTTGGCAATATCTGTCAGCTTTTGGAGATTTGGTGAGAAGAAATAGTCATGATTCAGTATCTTATTTGCACAGACGGCACTAGATCTGACTTGGAACTTGTCCCATGTGATCATTTGTGATGTATCCATATTCTCCAGATACTGCTTTGGATTTTTACTCTTGCTCAACTAGACTCTTGCAGCCAGTCTCAAAGGTGTTTTAGCTCCAAGTGGGACAGTTAAATCACTTCTATTCTTTACAGATCTGTGTATCTCTTCAGCTTGCCCCCAGTTTGTCCAACTGATTTCTTAATCAAGTTGCTTTGGCTTCTCCACTTTCTCCTATGTTTTGAAGAGTATTAATTTTCAAGATAAAAATGAACGTGCACGTGAACTTCGTCCTTCATCTACTCAATAGACATTTTTTGATTATTGCTATACACCGGACACAGTTCCAGGCTCTGAAAATATAAAGATCCAGAAGCTGTGGCCCACGCTTCAGATGCTCACAGTCCATTAAGGACAACAGAAATGTAAACTTACAACTGATGATACAACAGGGTAGGTGTTAGAACAAAACTTGAACAAAATGTGTAGGAAGAGAAAGAAATAGCGTTCACAGAGATGATGCAGTTACTACACCAGGAAAAGAAAGAAAAAAAGAGGGAAGGAAGGCAAAAATGAGAATCCCAAGCCCAAGATATTGTTAGTTGAGCCACAAGAATGATTGCTTCCGGAAAGAGGAAGAATTGAGAAGATGTATTAGGCAGATGAAATGCCTAATGAGACCATAAATGAGGAGAATTGCTTCTTACAGCATATGAGAAGATAATTTTTATCAGATAATGAAATTGTTTTCAGTCTTCAGAATGAAAATGAATCCCTTGCTAATGCAAATCATGCTAATAAAGGGAGTGAGAGAGAATGTCGGAATTACACTTGGCTAGGGTAGGCAGAAACCAACCTAAATAGTCTAGGATAAAAAAAAAAGAAAGATAATGAAGTAATCAAAATAATTGCTTAATAGGGAATGTGAAAGATCTGCAGTGTTAAACTATAAATGTACATTTTCAAGAAAAATGAGGTGACCTTAAGGAACAGATTAGAAACCCAAACTCAATACCGGGTAGAAGCCATGCTTTTCATTAGCAAAGCTGAGGATTAATTAAATCTGGAGAAGCTTTTTGAAATCCACAAATGTGAGTTACATTAGAATACAATACAACTGGTGTATTGTATAATAATTAATGATTAGCATGGGCTTCTTTATTAAATGTATTCTGGTGTGGTTCATGTGACAGATGTAAAATAAAGAGGACAAAAATGTGTTCTTTAAAATGAAAACTGACTTTCCCAGCATCTGCTTTCAAAAGTGGGGGGAGTCATAATTTATCTAGTGGGGAAACATATTTTCTTCCACCTTTGAAATTGCCATGAGACCTATCTCAAGCATGATGGAGGTCTCCATGCCTTCTTGCTAACTCTTTAGGGAACTAAGGCAGGGGGTGGACAGTGGTGGCTTATCAATTTTTTTTTCAATGACTTCTGAGTTAGATGTCTTCAGCTGTATAATTTCAGAGACTGGTAGCAGAGTTTAGTGCTGCTCAAGGTGGAAGCTTTGGAGAAAGTGGTCCTTTGTTTACAGAGCGTGTTAAGTATAGGTAAATGGAAGCCCTGTGCAAGTAGGATGCAGTGGGCTAAATTGTTTCACAGCAAAAAGTAAAGGACAATTAATTTCTTAGGGAAAATTAAGGAATTCCTTAGGGAAATTTTCCAATGGAAAGGAGAAATGAGAAAAGGAAGAGTCCTTAGGGGAAAGGGGTGAAAAGGAACAGGGAGGCACAAAGCCCTTTCCCCTGTTCCACAGCCTTCTGTGAGAGACAGACATCAAAGGGGAAATCAAAGAAAGGCTGCTCCATGTCTAGGGTACATGAGGGAAGATGATCCGAAAACTGAACAAACTCAGAGATGTAGGACTTCTGAATCAAAGGTGACATAAAAATGTAAACCACATTCTAATCCCAGAATGTCAGAATTATACAGAGCTTGCAGACACCAACCTACGTAGTCTGGGGTGAGGGTGTGCAGTAGGGTCGAATTACAGCCTCTCACCTTAAAAATTCTGCAGGCAGGAAGCACATGCTACCTGTTCAATTACAGCCTCAAACTCAAGGTACATAGATCCTCCCTAAAAGCTCTGCCTGCTCCTCATGGCCCCAGATGAAGTTGTCAAGTGACTTCTATTGGTCTTCTATTGGTATAGGTCTGTACCTTGCTTCTCTCTAGAATCACTCCACCCCAACTCCATTTTTCAGCATAGAGCACTCATTTTCATTACCCCACGCATCAAGAGAGAGGAGAAAAGCTATAGCACTCTCCTTTGTCCCCAGATTCCATTTCTAAATGAACTCTCATTTGCTTATGTAGGATAGCTGGGGTGAGGGAAGTGTGTGTGTTGTGTGTGTGGTGGGGAGGGGTGAGGGGGAAGGGGGAAGGGGAAAGGGATGCAATGGCCTGTTTTGCCATCTCTTGGCAAGTCCTGGAATGGGGTGTCTAGAAACTTCCTCAGCAATCTTTAGAATGTGAATTGACTTATTAACTGTTGGCCTCTTCTTTAATGTTTAGGAAAATTCTGAGAATATAAGGAAAGTTCCATTCCGCATCTTTTTATAAGCTTATCCTTCACAGCCTCTAGAAGAGGCTTAATTTATTTATTTATGATTTTAATTGAAACTCATTTTATTTTAGTTTTTTTAATGTTTATTTTTGAGAGAGAGAGAGAGAAAAAGCATGGGTGGGGGAGGGGCACAGAGAGAGAAGAAGACAGAGGATGTGAAGCAGGTCCATGCTGACAGCAGAGAGTCTGATTCGGGGCTTGAACCCATGAGCCATGAGATCATGACCTGAGCTGAAGTCAGATGCTTAACCAACTGAGCCACCCAGGTGTCCTGTAAGTGAAATTCATTTTAAAGACAGAGAATCTTAGGTATAAAAAAGCCCACGAATCATTTCACAGCCTTGAAAGTGTCAGTGACAGACAGCAGGTGTTCTGTTTCTCATCTGTTCACCTCTCTTTGTTATGCCCCTTCTGAGGACCAGGAACAAGACAGATATGGCCCCTGCCTCCTTAGAGCTTACACTATTAGGAAAGATTACTAATAAATATGCAATTATCATAAAGTATAATCGTGCTTTGATAAAGGAATCACAGAACAAAGACTAGGAGTTCCTAATTTAGGATGAAAGATTAACATGCTTTTGAAGACAGGCTTCCTGATGGAATTGCCTAGACTCTTGCATCAAACACAGATCTTATGTGCCACCTCAGATTCTCTCAGCCCCCTACACTGGGCTGTCCTGCCAACACCCAGGGGTCCTGGCCTGCATCTTGGCCTCTGCTGCTCAGCTAGAGGTTTTCACTCCTTGTGCACTACTCAGATCTGCCGAGAGGAAGAGAAGCAATGGATGACTCTAGCTTCTGTGCTCTGAATCCATTACTGAGTTGGTGCTGATGCCCTATTTCCCCAGGTTGCTCTCTTCCAGGGACTAGGTGACAGAGGGATCCTGAGACAGGCCCATTCCCATAAGACGCAGGACTCCTATGATAGGCAACTTTGGCTCTCTAGGATCCTCATCAGCCTGACTGAAACTTTCTTACAACTTCACTCCCTGTCTCCATCCTGCTTTGACATCATTCTCTGCTTTTTCCACCTTTTCCCCCCTTCCCTCAATTTCCTCATGGTTGTTTCACACAACAAATATTTTGGACATTTAACCCAGTTTTGACATCTGCTTCTCAGAGGATCCAAACTAGCACATTTGGCACCTTATTCTAGGAATACTTGTAGGTGAGGAAAAAATACTTTTCCTTTATTTTTCTAACTTTGTTGACTGGGGCCCTGTGAATTAGGCTGACAAAAGGCCAATTTACACAAGAAAAATAAGGTTTATTAACACGTGTAACATGCATACATTAGGAGAAACTCAGTGATGAGTAACTCAAAGGGGTGGTTAGAACTTGGGCTTATAAAGCATCTTAACAAAGAATAATAGCTTTGTAGAGAAGTGACAAGACAAAGGAAGAGGTTTCAGGATTCCAAAGATAACAAACCATGAGAAGGTAAATATATGGGAGAAACCAATGAGTGTATTTTCTTTATGCAGATCCACTTGGTACTAAATTTCCATCTTTTTTGTGGCCATAAAACTTCCCTTGGAGAGGGGATTTCCAATGGTATTCATTTCTTGGAAGTTTTTGCTTTTTATCAGACAAGGGAAGCCCCAGAAAAACTTCTTTCTGTATTTCTTGAGTCTCAAATGCTTTCAACTCAATACAATTCTTATTCCAAGTGGCATATCTTGGCATACATAAATGGAATATATTGATTTCTACATGCTACATCATTGGATCTAGTATTCTGAGAAGCTGCAGAAAGGGCCAGATGTCATGACCTACAAGAATGGAATGGTTAACTCCACTTGGGGTTTAAAGGCTGTGAGGCCTGGGTTTGTACAGTGTGGCAAGTTAGAACTAAGATCTTTGCATAAAGCTGAGATCATCAAAAGATCAGTCCAGTGGGAAACAAAAGACACAAGGGATTGGGGCAAACATATTCCTCATCTCCCTTGCTCCCATGTTGAGGCATTATTTCTCTGTATAGCCACCTTGAGAAATCTTGAATACTCAACAATCACATCTGCTGAGCAAACTGCCATACTTTTTAAGGCTTGTCCTGAAGTGGTGGCCAGTGTTCTAACGCATTCCACATTGCTTCACACCCTTTCTTGATTCACCCAAGTTTTTCTTACACTTACTTGCTCTAGGATTACACACCCTCACCCTGTCCACAAAGCGCCAGCTCTGGTTTCTTGCTTTAGACCTTGTTGTCTAGGAAACCTGGGCTAAGACCAGGCTTCAACTAATACTAAGTATAAATATATAAATAAGAAATAGTTTGTGAAGATGGAGGAAATTAGTCCAGACTTAGAGAACAGTGTATCTGGACACCTAAAGGCAGGTGTGCTTTTGAAGAAATGGAAACTTACCTTAATTAACTTACTCTGGACACTTTCAAGAAATGGCTTTTCAAGAAATGGAAAAAAAGATCAATCTGGCTGAATCACAAGCCTGAGGTGGTGGTACAGGGATGGTAAGAGGAAGAGTTAGAAAGGTACACCACTTACAAATGCTGCAGGGGCCACGGTAAGGTGTGAAAGCTATTGAAGGATTTGCAGCCAGGAATGAGAAAGTCGGATTTGCATTAGAGGTCACTCCGACTGCAATAGGGAGACAAGATTGAAAATGGGCAGGAAAGATGTAGTTCTCTTTGCAAATCCTCCCTAGGGTTGTGGCATTGGTGTTGTTTTTTATGGTAAAGTGAAAGCAGGCTGCCCTAAATTACCTACACCAATTTTATTGGAGTAGTCCAATCACATTGTTTCCTACCACCAATTGAATTCTCCTTAAAAGTTATTCTGAGAAACGGGTCACCTGGGTGGCTCAGTCGGTTAAGTGTCCAACTTCAGCTCAGGTCGTGATCTCGCTATTTGTGGGTTCGAGCCCTGCATCAGGTTTTGTGCTGATAGCTCACAGCCTGGAGCCTGCTTTGGATTCTGTGTCTCCCTCTCTCTCTGCCCCTCCCCCACTCGTGCTCTGTCTCTCTCTCTCTCTTTCTCTCAAAAATAAACATAAAAAAATTTTTTAAGTGCCCTTTGAATAAGCTTTACTTTTTTAAAGCTTCCCTCCCTAATTAATGAATTGGATGAAGTCTTTGTCTTATACTCATTTTATATTTGTATAAATATAATTTTTAATGTTTACTTTTGAGAGAGAGAGAGAGAGAGAGAGAGAATGAGCAGGTAAGGGGTAGAAAGGGAGACACTGAATCTGAAGCAGGCTCCAAGCTCTGAGCTGTCAGCACAGAGCCCAATGCGGGGCTTGAATTCGTGAACCGCAAGATCGTGACCTGAGCCGAAGTTGGGCGCTTAACTGACTGAGCCACACAGGCACTCCTAAAAGTATGTTTTCAATTTTTGCAAATTATATTTTGACAGAGGAGAAACCTATAATACACAACATAGGAAAGTGACTAATTATTTAATGTGTAGTTTTTCTACTTTGTTCTTTATCAAATCTGTCTGATCTTTTTTATAGTGTCGTGTGTTTTTATTCTGATTCTTTTCTGTTGTCAGTCATTGAAAACATACTTGTTTTCCTGTCTCTGTCAGATTTTTCTATCATATGATACTCCTGTGATACTGATTTTGCTCTTTGCAATATCTGCTTCCCTTAGTTTATGCTGGATTATTTTATTATGCAGAATTTCTAGAGATGTCTAGAACGCTATCCAGCACTCTCAGAGTACACGAATTTGGGGATTTTCTAGCCAACAACATTTCCGGAAAAATAAATCTCCAATATGATCATATTCGATCAACCAGGGTATAAATCGAGGCACATAAAGTAGATATTCAAATAATTGAAAGTTATACTTAGAGCTCTAATTTTTTTAACTAGAGTGTATTCTGTCATTCTAATGATAAATATACTTCTATAATGACCTGGAAGGGCAGGTTGAATGTAGGATTCTCAGATTCTTTGGGGTGCTACACAGGAGCTTGGCTGCACAAACAGAGATGCCCCCAGCTATGGCCTTTCTCTTTTTGCCCCCGTCTCCACCCAGCGCTGTGAGAAACCTCATATCCATGCACATGGACTGGCACCCTCCTGACTGTAAAGTTCTGTCCAAACCCTTGGCAGACAGCTGAGGCCTTTTCTCAGGTATAAGAGTTGTGTACACAAATAGCAAGTTCTGGCTTCAACAGAACTCAGAAAAGAGTCCTGTGAAGTTTCTGGATATGGGCTGAGGTCATTCTAGTCAGGGAATTCTAGGGTTCTGGGCACCTGAGGTTAAAGGGAGGAATGTGGGCTCCAGGTAGGCCAGTGTCTTAGCTCCTCTGTGGGCAGGGAAATATTCCAGAATACAGCTTTCTTTCTTTCTTTTTTTTTGTTTGTATTTTTTTTTAAATGTTGATTCATTTTTGAGAAAGAAACAGAGTGTGTGGGGGAGGGGCAGAGAGAGAGGGAGACACAGAATCCAAAGCAGGTTCCAGGCTCTGAGCCGTCAGCACAGAGCCTGATGCAACCCATGAACCGTGAGATCATGACCTGAGCTGAAGTCAGACACTTAACCGACTGAGCCACCCAGGTGCCCCCAGAATACAGCTTTCTAAAGCACTGTCCAGGAAAGGAGACCCTGTTGCCTGGCTCTCAGCATCGTCCTCCAGTCAGCTGTCAAAATGTTTCCACGTTTCCACTTCTACCTGTACCTTAAGGGGTAACTGTCTTGAGTTATTTCTTGCTTGGACTTTTGCAATAGCTTCCTAACTGGAATCTTGATCGCAGGTGTCACCCTTGGTCATGAAGAGTCAGAGAACCTGGTTCTAGATCCTGGCACTGCTACTTATTAGCTTATAACTTTGGCCAAGTTAGTTCATCTTTTTTGAGCCTCAATTTGCCCAGCATAGCTGCTCCCAAATTCCTTACTCACAGAAACGATGACAGATAATAAGTGTTTATTATTTTAAACCATTACGTTCTCGAGTAATTCGTTACACAGAAATACCTAACTAATATATCACTGCTCCACCCCTGCTTCTCAAGTGATGGGATGATATCCATTATTCCAGAGAGACTTTGTAAACACCTAATATAAAAACAATGGTAAAGGTCATTGACGAGAAACATTCTGAGACATTCTACTTGTTCTACTCTTATTTGTTCTTCCATAAACTAAGCGTGGAATTGTTTTTCAAGATGAAGGCTAAAGAGAACAATAACAAAATAAAACCATATGTTAAGTCAGGTCCCTGTAATATCAGTGACTCATAACATGAATGAAGATTTTATCACATGGGGGATGGAGGCAGTGCTGTGTCCCCTGCTCCAACACTGAGCCCATCTCACCCTACAGTGCCGTAGTTACAATACTCGTTAAAGACAATCACTAAGTCACAGAGACCTTACTCTTTCTGACATTTATTTGGTAATATTGAGCATAAGGCTGATTTGATTGTTCAAATATTATATTTAATATTTGCCACAATTATGAGATTTCCAGCTGCCTGGAGAACCTGGCCAGTGTCTAAGATCATCACAAACATTGTTGTCTTTTACAATGTAGAGAATACTAGTTTACTGTATTCCTATTCTGATTCACTAAAACCTGTTTCTAATATCCTTACTTTTGTCATTTATTCAGTCCTCTTACTCGTTCGTTCAGCATATATCTAAGGGTCTCCTTTGTGCTGGCTCCAAGAGGGAGCATAAACTATGTAAGACCATTTGCCCTACTCTCAAGAAATTTAAAGTCTAATAAAGAAGAAAGAGAATTTACAGTCTAACAGAAAAAAGAAAAAAGATGTTTTAGGAAAATAATCCCTTTGCATGAAGAGGGAGCATGAGTGTGCGTGCGTGTGTCTGTATCCTCCAGGTGAGAAGGGGATGCTGCAGGGTTTTTAAAAAATAGCTTTTTGTTGAAGTATAACATACATACAGAAAATTGCATGAATCAAAAGAATATAGCTCAATGTATTTATTCAACTTGAACACACTTGGTAACCATGGGGGATAAAGAAATAGAATTTCACTAGCACCCAAGAAGCCCTCTTCTGGTCAATACTGCAGCAGGAGGAAGGAAATACATCAAACAACTGTTTTCCTGTTCAATAATCTGCTTAACACTTACCTTCCTGCATCACGAGTCACTCTTGGACCATTGTTAGTCAGCTTTCAAAAATAGTTTCTCTCAGACAACACCCTCCCCCCGCCCCCCAAAAGCTGAATCCAGCGATGAAAGTCCAGGTGAAAAAGAGAAAAAATTTCCAGCTGTCAAATTAGCAGCCAGAAAGCATTTTTTCCTCACAAAAGATGAGTCTAGATTCATGTAAATTAGAAGAAAAAAATCCATTAGGTCACCAGGTGAAGGATTGTTCCCTCTGATATAATTCTTAGGGTTTTTTTCCTCTAGTTTAAAATGAGAGCAGCTGTTTTATTCAAAGTCAAGCCATACACATAAAGCACACCTAATGTACCCTTTATTAGAGGAATAGACAGGAAGCACACACCAAACCAATTAGATACTATAACCCCACAATGTTGCATTAAAGTCTATGGCATGTTATTAGAAACCAAATGATATAGAGCATTCTTTAGTTTGTGTTTAGAAGGCACAGGACAGCTATCTGACCCAAAGGTGAACCTATGTGGCTACAGGAAGACAGAGCATTCTCCAACAAGATATAGGAGTGCAGGGCTATCGTGTTCAAATCTCCTTGAGAGCTATAAGAAATGCAAAAAAGTCAGTTTTTGGGCTGAATCCTCCTTTAATCTTTTCTAGGAAAGCCTCATCATAGTTCAAACAAAATGGCTAAAAGTAAGAGTGGGTCTATAGTGGGCAAAAATCTCAAGGTGAGGTCTCTTGGATCGTGTTTTTGATGTTGTTTTTTTCATAGAATTACAAAAGGCATGAATCACAGCATTCGTGTTGTACATTTCAATCAAATTGCTGTTATTTAGTGACTTTCTCCAAAACTAGTAGCTCTTTTAAGCAGAAGCCATGTTTTATTTTATTTTTTGCAACTCTAACATCTACTACGGAACTTGACATGGTGAGCGTTTAATACATGTTTAGTGACTAAAGAATGACTGTTCAGAGTGATCTAAGGAATTAGAAATTTATCCCAAAAGTGATGGGGAGCCATCTCCTGAAGCGTTCAAGAGAGGAGTGAAATGATCATATTTGTTTTGCAGGAAGATCCTTCTGGCAATAGTTTAGAACATATTCTTTATTTTGAGAGAGAGAGAGAGAGCTCACACTCATGAATGGGGGAGGGGTAGAGACAGAAGGAGACAAAGAATCTGAAATATGCTCCACATTGTCAGCTCAGAGCCTGATGTGGGACTTGAGCTCATGAACCGTGAGATCATGACCTGAGCTGAAATCAAAAGTTGGATGTTTAACCAACTGAGCCACCCAGGCACCCCTAGAACATATTTTATAAAGGGACAGACCTAGAGGTAAGATGAGTCATTAGGAGGTAACAGTGGTATTGAACTAGGGTAGGACATGTTAAGGCAAAAAGTAGGGACTGATTTGTAGGATGCTTAGGAAGTAACATCTATACAATCTAATGATTGATAGAATGGAGGGAGAGAAGATAGGAGAGGAGGACTCTAACAAAGATTCTTGGGATTCTGGGTTGGGCTTATGGTTAGGTGATAGGTCAACAGAATATAGTAAGTAGGAGGAGCAGGGTTGGTGTTAAAGACCTTAAGTTTACTATAGCCCCTTGGGCTGGAGGGGCCTGTGGGATGTATGATTTACAGTCCACAGAGTAGAAGTGGGTTTTGAAGCTGTGAGTTTTCATGCTATTTCACAGGATGAAAGGAACAGCATGAAAATCCAGGGGGCAAAGTGCCAGAAGGAGACCAAGATGGAGTGGCCAGAGAGACGGGATAAAGGCTAAAAAAATAGAGTAAGGAAGAACATAGCGGGGCGCCTGGGTGGCGCAGTCGGTTAAGCGTCCGTCTTCAGCCAGGTCACGATCTCACGGTCCGTGAGTTCGAGCCCCGCGTCAGGCTCTGGGCTGATGGCTCGGAGCCTGGAGCCTGTTTCCGATTCTGTGTCTCCCTCTCTCTCTGCCCCTCCCCCGTTCATGCTCTGTCTCTCTCTGTCCCAAAAATAAAATAAAACGTTGAAAAAAAAATTTTTTTAAAAGAAAGAACATAGCTAGCAGAGACATGGACATCAAAAAGATTGGATGAGCTAAAGACTGTGACGTTTTCCTGGGTACACTGGAACTACTTTGTAAGAGCAGCAATTAGATCTCTTTTTGTTGTAATTACTGGAAGCTCAAGTCAAATCAGCTTAAGGAATTTATTGATTCCTATTAATGAGAATGGGGAGGAAGGGTCCAGGTTTTAAATGATATTAACATTTTCTCTCCACTTCCTGACATAACCCCTTCTCCACACATCCCTGTCCTTCTACCTTTTGGTCTCATTCTCTTCTACTGCAGACAGGGTCCCTGTCCATGCAGGGACAAAGACTGTAGGCAGCTCCAGGCTGACATTTCCTCAGCCTTGTGACTCCAGAGAAAAGAGGGAACAACTTTTCCTGCTTCAGCATATACAACTTGCTGAGAAGGACTCTGAATGGTCAGGCCAGGGTCTTGGGCCCATTCCTAGATCTGGGAGTAGGTACTGTGAATGGTCACATTACTGGAATCACAGGGTTTGACAGAAGAATAAATCCGAAGGAAGGAAGAGGAAGAGGTGCTGTTTCCAGAATATGTGGGAGAAATGGAGGGCAACCAAAAACAACAGATGTCTACAATCTGTTGAATGATGATGGTGGAAGCCAGTTTGCAGTTGAAACCCAGTCAGGCTTTTAGATTCAGCTCTGACAGATATTGATAGAAAAACAAAGACAAATCCCCAAAGACTCTTTTGAATTTGTCTCAGAGTTTGAAGAGGTAAAAATCCATTTCTTTAAAGGACAGATTTGAGTTTTTAAAAAAATAAGTTGACATTTGGAGTAAGATTTGTTGAAAAAGATGAATAATAGGAATATAGCACAATCATGTAATACAATAGTGAGATGGATTGATTTTCCTCTCCAGGACCCTAAATGATCTGCTCCTTTCCCCCCTTCTCCTCCTCCCTCCCTCTCTCTCCCTCTCTCCCACTTTCTCTCTTTCCCTCTCTCTTCCTTTCTCTGTCTCTCCCTCACTCCTCTGCCTCCCTCTCTCTCCTCCTCTCCTTCTCTTCCTCCCTCCTTTCTCTCTTTCTCTCTCCTTCACTCCTCTCTCTCCAGTAGCTCTTACACACACCAGCCAAATTAATTTTCTGAAGCATGATTCCGATCATGTCACTACCTTTTTCAAAATCTATCGGTGACTTCTGGCTTCTCACATAAATATGTCCCAATCCTTTGGTCTGGAAGCCAAGGCTCTTTGCAGTCTCACTGAAATTTGTTATTTGTTCTCTCTTTCACCCAATGAACTGAACTCTTGAATATTTTATGTTCCTTCTCTATGACTTTTTTTTTAAAGTTTTTTTATTTATTTGAGATGGGCAGGGGCGCAGAGAGAGGAAGGAAGAATCCCAAGCAGGCTCCACACTGTCAACACAGAGCCCGATGTGGGGCTCAGACTCACAAACTATGGGATCATGACCTGAGCTGAAATCGAGAGTCAGATGTTCAACCAACTGAGCCCCTGAATTTTTATCTTTTTTGTTCTTTCTGTCCAATTTCTACATGTCCTTTATGGCACTGATCAAATGTCATCATTCCCTTGTGTTAGCTTTCCCTGGTTGTTCCACTCTAGTTGATTATCCTTGGTTTCCTCCACCTGGGGTGTACCTGTTGTCCTCACACGATGGCAATGCCCAGACTTCTCATTTCTATTTATCTGGCATTTTGTGGGAATATGGTGTTAGCACTGATGTAATGTTTTAGTTATCAATAATGATGATACATTTAATACAGTTCTAGTATGTAAAAGAAGTGAACAATAGTGAGACACCTCACACAGATTATATTCATCATTACCGTCTAGTCAGAAAAACAGCATACTCTTTAGTTAGGATTCACTGGTTTTGAATCTTAGCTCTGCCACTTATTAGCTGGGTGTTTTTAAGCAATTTATTTAATATTTCCCTAAGCATCTATTCTCTAATTTGTAAAATGGAAATAATGACATCAGTTCCTTAACTTTATTGGGAGGATCAGAAGAGTCATGGAAAAGATTTTTTTTAAATGACCCAAGAGAGAGGAAAATTTCTATATGTATGTTAAAATCAAGAAGCCGTAAAAGATTGATATTATGAGTGCTTAAAATGTAAACATTTTTTAAAGTTCATTTTTATTTATTTTGGGAGAGAGAGAGTGTGTGTGCTAGGAAGAGGCAGAGAGAGAGAGGGTGTGAGAGAGAATTATTAAACAGGCTTTGCATGGTGAATACAGAGCCGTAGGAGGGTTCGATCCCACAAACCATGAGATTATGACCCGTGCCAAAATCAAGAGTTGGAAGCTTAACCAACTGAGTCACCCAGGTGCCCCAAAATGTAAACATTTTTGCATGGCAAAATAATGCCATCACCAAAGCCAAAAGAGGGTAAACGAGCAACAAATGTTTGCAACACTTAGGACAAGGGATTATTTTCATTCTCTGATCTATCAGTGAGGAAAAAGATCAACTGGTTAAAAAAAAAAAAAAAAAAAAAAAGCCAAAATACATATAGTCCACAGAAAAGGAAGTGCAAATAACTTTTAAACACATGAAAAGCTGCTCAATCTTACTTGTAATGAAATAAATACAAATCAAACCTCAGTGACATACTATTTTTAACTAAACCGAGTAATGTAAATAGGTACAACTTCTTTGAAAGGCAGTTTAGAAACAGCCATAAAAATTTACCTCATACTCTTCTGAGCATTTCCTCTTCTAGGAATATATATATCTACACTGTCCAATATGGTAGCCATGACCACACCTGGTTGCTGAGCACTTGAAATGTGGCTTGTCTGCATGGGGAGGTACACTAAATATGAAATATGCACAGGATTTCAAAGACTCAGTCCAGGGAAAGAATGTAAAATGTCTCAGTACTGATTTTTTATTTTGATTTGCAAGTTGAAGTATTTGGGATATAATGGGTTAAATATATTTTAAAAATTAATTTCTTACTTGTTTCTTTTACTTGTTTAATGTTAAAAACACCAGAACTAGAACATTTAAATTTATGTAAGTTGTTCACATCATAATATTGTTGAATGGTGCTAGCAAATACATTTCTAATTGTGGGTATGAGAAAGTGTGCATGCGTAAAGCATATCTAGAAAAATTTTTAATATTCACTGACAGAGGCTTTGTGAAATAAAACATGATACATCCATACAGTGAAATACTATGTGACAAGAAAAAGGAATGAGATCAATACATACCAAGATGGGGAACTCTCCAAGGTAGACTAAGTGAAAAAAAGAAGAACACAGACTAGATGTATAATAAGCTAACGTTTGTGTTCAGTGAAATTGAGTGGATTTTTGAATGAAGCATGTAAAAGTGTACATATGCATAAAGTATTATTGGAAAGATGCATAAGAAATTACTTTTAGTTATTGTCCAAAAGGGGGGAAAAATGGGCTCAGTATCTGGGGTGGGAGAAAATTTATTTTTAGCTCTACCTTTTTGTACTGATTCAATGTGTTACAATAGGTATTTATTACTATTCAGAAACAAGAAGTATTAGCAGGTCTTCATTATTTTTGAAGAATTTCTCAAAAGGAATTTCCCCAAATCAATTATGACAGATAATGATGCAGGTTCATTATTACAAAGTGAAGGTGGGTGACAGACACATACAAACCATGGTGTCCTGCACATAGTAGGCTCCTTTCCCTTCCCCACACATAGGCTAATAGCACAGACGTCATAACAATCTTTCCATGTGTTGGGGATACCTTAAGCGTTAGGTCATGTTATGGCTCTAGAGATGTCAATCACTTGTAAATGAGATGACGCTACACTGATCCTATGACATGCCCTGGAAGTTTGTTATTTCCCCCCCAGTAAATCCGAAACTTGCTTGCTTGCTTTTATACCTCTGTCATCAAAATGGAAGGCAGCTTGTGTAATGTATAACTCTGCAGTCAGTATAGAATTGTAGGCTGTCTGCAAATTTTATTACCATAGCAAGCGCTGAAGCAAACTTTTCCAGTTATTACATCCTCTGCACTAAAATCTTCTCTCTCCTTGTCAGCCTCTTGATTCTTCGGCAGTTAAAACACTCTCTTTTATTTCTGTATCAAAAACTCTATGTGCCTCGCTAACCTCTTTGTCTACTTCAATCACCTCCTCTCACTTTCAAGAAGTTTGTTGATTGATTGCTTCTCATGGGGTATGTCTGGCTTTCCAGTCCTTTGTCTAAATTTAAAACACCAGACCCATCCTTCAGAAAACATACAGTGCTCAATTGCATTTGCTCATAAAATATCTTTTTTTTTTTTAAACAAAAGTCTCTTGATTCTGACTCCTTATTTCCATCCCTGTTGCCTCTGCTTGTGTCCAGGCTCTCTTCATCTTGTCCAGAATACATCAATTATGTCCCCAGCAGGGGGGACAGTTTTGTAGTCTCTGGCATCTGATCAGACTGAAGAGAGACTGAAGGCACGTTCTAAACAGAGACAGCAGCGAGGGCAAAGGCTACACAAGTTGCTACAGGGTATATCTGGTTAGTAAGGCTGAACAGGTGGCCAGAGAAAAGTTGGGGACGTCAGCCCGAGGCAGTGGTGAAGGGCCTAGGGGGCCATGCAAAAGAGTTTGGATTTTATTCTAAGAACCTCGGTTTTAAGCAGGGCAGTCATGTGATCAGATTTGCATTTTATGTAAAGCAATGTGGTAGGAATTTGGAGGATAGTTGGAGAGATAAAAGCCTGGAGCCAGGAAAACAAATTAGGAGGAAACTCAACAACCCAGGCAAGAGTCATGGATGCTTTAAATCAAGATAATAGCAGCGGGGATGGGGAGAACTGGACAGATTTGAGAGTTATTCATCAACAGAACAAACTGGGTTTAGTGATGACCATTTGGATGTTTGTGGAAAGGAGGGAAGGAACAGGGGAAAGTCAATATTGACTAGCCAATGTCCGGGATGCTATGAAGAGCATTGGAAGAGAAAATGGTTTGGCAGAGAGCCAGTTGTATGATTTGGTAGACAGTAGGCAGTTAAGGATATGGTCTGCACTCAGGTGAGAGATTTAGACTGGAGATATTCACTTTTTATCCATTTGCACATTCAACAAACAACTCCTGAGGGTCTACCATATGCCAGGCCATGTTCTAAGCACTGGGAATATAGTAACGAGAAAAAAGGGGTCAAAATTCCCATTCCTGTGGCTTGTTCATTCCAGCAAAGATACTAAACAACCCAAAGTAAATTAATGTATATACTGTAAAATGTCAGGTAGGTATGTGCTTTGAAAACAAATTTGGGTAAGAAGACAGAGCATGATGAGATGTGGGGATATTTTAGATAAGTTAGTCCAAAGAAAAGCATCTTTGAAGTGGTGAGTGGAGATTTGAGTACAAACCTGATTAAAGTGCCAGGAGGAGCCACAGGAAAGTCCCAGGGAAGAGTGTGCAAAGAAAAGTCACACAGAGGGCTCCTGGCTGGTCAGTTGGGTAAGCTTCTGACTTGGTTCAGATCATGATCTCTAAGTTTTGAGTTCGAGCCCCGTGTTGGGCTCTGTGCTCACAGCTCAGAGCCTGGAGCCTGCTTCTGATTCTGTGTCTCCCTCTCTTTCTGCCCCTCTCCTGCTCATGCTCTGTCTCTCTCTATCTCTCAAGAATAAATAAACTTAAAAAATTTTTTTTTAAATAAATAAACATTAAAAAATTTAGAAGAAGAAGAAGAAGAAGAAGAACCATGTGGGGCAGCAGGGTCCCAAAGGAATGTGTGGTAGCAGTTGTGGGGAAGGGAGGGTGAGGAAAGGGGTATAGATCTCCACATAACAGGACCTACCAGTGCCTGAAAATCTTCAATTGTTGGGTATGTATCATCTTATTTCCTTTTGAAACCAACTCTAGCTCTTTAGGCAGAACTAATTCCTTCTTCCACCAAGACTCCCCTGTCTAATATATATGATAATATATATTATATATGATATGTTATATATTATATATTATATGTTACATATTATATATTATATATTATATATTATAGCATATATTACTTTGTATCACTAGTATTTGTCACCTTGGTATAATCTGAACTTCTCCAAGGTAGGGATGTTTTTTATCTTAGTGTGTGAGGTAACTGGCACAATTTTCTGGGAACTTGGAGGACCCACAAATGTGCATTGACAGTATAATAATAACAAACAATATGGCTTTTTGGCATATCCCTGGAAACCACTTATAAAAATATATTGTCTAGTTGCTCTGTCCTTCCTAAATCTTGATGACTTAAAATATGGGTCAATATATTGCACTTAAATTTTTTTCTTTTTAAATTTAGTTAAGAAAATCAGACATATTGGAATAAGTTGAAAAGAGGAACATAAAACCAGAAGGCTAAAACAAACAAAAAAGCAGTCCCTTGCCCCATCCATCATCAATCACCCACTTATCACGGTCCCTAAGGCAACTTTCAACTTCTTTGCTATGTCTTTTGGTTTTCATCTCCATCTCTCTGACTAATAAGCTAATTCGTGATTTTTTTTTTTCAGTTTAAGATTGACCTGTTAACTTTCCACCATGGAAGACAAGGAACCAGTTCTCACGGGACCTAACTACACACAAATGCATACTTCCCATCTCCCTATCAACTCAAGATAGCTGTGTCATGATTTTGGTTAAATTAACATTCCATGTTCACTTTGTACAATTGCATTAATAATACTCATCACAGAGTTATATGGCATATTATGGTTGCTATTTCCATTTTTTTCTTTCTTGCCCAACGTTTTGTTTCCCTAGTGTTAGTTTTCTCTTATTGTTTGGCTCGTTGGTTGGTCTTCTAGTTTTTTATGTATTCAGTCATGAATTAAGCCCTTTACCTCCTCTCTCCCAGTTCTGTAAATCTCTTCTTAACACAATTAAGCATGTCAGATATGAGTGTGTGTGTGTGTGTTTATTTTTGACAATAGCACTCCTGGAGACTTTTGACCTGCTGTCTGGGCTGATGGCTCTTTAAGCCCAGTGCATGGCTGTTATTCTGGGATTTTCCTTCAGTGGCATCGTGGGGATCCCTTACCTTTCTCAGTGTGGGTGCCCAGGCTTCCTTGTTCTCCATTTGCTCCTTGTTTTGGTGGAGCACCTCCTCAAGTAGCTTCCTTATAGTGTGCACAAGAGGTAAATTTGTTGAGACGTTATATTACTGAAAATGTTTGTATTCTTCTCTCATAATTGAGTGGTAATATGGTAATATTTTTGGTTAATAATCACTTTTGCTCAAAAATATAATGGAATTATGGGGTGCCTGTGTGGCTCAGTCAGTTAAGCAACTGACTTTGGCTCAGGTCATGATCTCATGAGTTCGAGCCCCCCATAGGGCTCCCTGCTGTCAGTGCAGACCTTGCTGCACATTCTCTGTCTCCCTCTCTCTCTCTGCCCCTTCCCTGCTCACTCTCTCTCTCAAAAATAAATATTTTAAAAAATATATAAAGGAATTGTTCCATTGTCTTATCAATTCCAGTATTACTATTAAGAACATGGAAGTCATTCAAATCCTTGAAACTTGTGTAGTAACTTTTCTCTTTTCATTTTTGGTAATGTTTAAAATCAATCCCAAGCCAATATTCTGAAATCTGACACGTATTTTGGTATCTCTTTTAAAAAAATAATTAATTTTGTTTTTTTCTATTATAAGCCAAGGACATCACTTTATTTCTTAAGGATCAGGAGCTCTTAGTTCCTGAAATTGTTTTATTATTAAAAAAATTTATTTTAATGTTTATTTTTATTTTTGAGAGATAAAGAGAGACAGAGTGTGAGTGGGTGAGGGACAGAGGAAGAGGGAGACACAGAATCTGAAGCAGACTTCAGGCACTGAGCTGTCAGCCTAGAGCCCAATGAAGGGCTCGAACCCAGGAACTGTGAGATCATGACCTGAGCTGAAGTCAGACGCTTAACGGACTGAGCCACCCTGGTGCCTGTTCCTGAAATTTTTTAAAATAAGACTTATTGGGGTATAATATACAAACAGTAAATTGCATGATTTAAAATAAACCCTTGTATGAACTTTGACAGATGTACTGAAACCACTACAAAAATCAAGGTAAAGAACATTTTCATTACCACCAATTACATCTTTGACTCCTTTATACTCCATCCCTTCCTCTACCCAGGCAAGTGCTACACTGCTTTCTGTCATTACGAATTAATTTGTGTTAAATCTAGATTGATAGCAGGTATAGGTCCTCTGAATTTATCTTTTTAAAAAATTGACATTCTAGCAATATTCTCCACCTCATTAATGTCATATGGCTCTCTCTTTAAGTCTTTAACTTCTCTCAGTAATGTTTTATAGTTTTTAATATGTAGTTATTGAATGTATTTTATTAATTTAGTGTTTTATTAAATTAAATTTAAGTATTTATGATTTTGGATGCCATGCCATTGGAAATGGAATTATACTTCTTATTTCATTGTCCAATTGTTTATTGCTAGCATTTAGAAATGCTACTGTATTTTTGTATATTGATTTTACACAGGCCTTGCTAAATTTACTTATTGGTTCTAGGAGATTTTTTATGTATTTCTTATGATTTTCTAGTACACAATCATGTTGTGTCTGTAGAGTTTGCTTCTTCCTGTCCATTCTGTATGCTTTTCTTTCTTTATTTCTTTTCTTTTCTCTTTTCTTTTTTTTTAAATTTTATTTTTTATTTTTTAAAATTTACATCCAAATTAGTTAGCATATAGTGCAAAAATGGTTTCAGAAGTAGATTCCTTAGTGTCCCTTACCCATTTAGCCCATCTCCCCTCCCACAACCCCTCCAGTAACCCTCAGTTTGTTCTCCATATTTATGAGTCTCTTCTGTTTTGTCCCCCTCCCTGTTTTAATATTATTTTTGTTTCCCTTCCCTTATGTTCATCTGTTTTGTCTCTTAAAGTCCTTATATGAGTGAAGTCATATGATATTTGTCTTTCTCTGACTGACTAATTTCACTTAGCATGATACACTCCAGTTCCATCCACGTAGTTGCAAATGACAAGAAATATTGATTGCCGAGTAATATTCCATTGTATATATAAACCACATCTTCTTTATCCGCTCATCCATCCATGGACATTTGGGCTCTTTCCATACTTTGGCTATTATTGATAGCGCTGCTATACACATCGGGGGGTGCATGTGTCCCTTCGAAACAGCACACCTGTATCCCTTGGATAAATGCCTAGTAGTGCAATTGCTGGGTTGCAGGGTAGTTCTATTTTTCGGTTTTTTAGGAACCTCCATACTGTTTTCCAGAGTGGCTGCACCAGCTTGCATTCCCACCAACAATGCAAAGAGATCCTCTTTCTCCACATCCTTGCCAACATCTGCTGTTGCCTGACTTGTTAATGTTAGCCATTCTGACAGGTGTAAGGTGGTATCTCATTGTGGTTTTGATTTGTATTTTCCTGATGATGAGTGACATTGAGCATTTTTTCATGTGTCGGTTGGCCATCTGGATGTCTTCTTTGGATAAGTGTCTATCCACCAAGAAAACCTAACAACTGTAAACATTTATGTGCCAAATGTGGCAGCACCCAAATATATAAATCAATTAATCACAACCGTAAAGAAACTCATCAATAGTAATACTATAATAGTAGGAAACTTCAACACCCCACTCACAGCAATGGACAGATCATCTAAGCGAAAAATCAACAAGTAAACAATGCCTTTGAATGACACACTGGCCCAGATGGACTTAACAGATATATTCAGAACATTTAATCCTAAAGGAGCAGAATATACATTCTTCTCCAGTGCACATGGAATGTTCTCCAGAATAGACCATATACTGGGACACAAATCAGCCCTTAGTAAATACAAAAAGATACAGACGTGCATATTTTCAGACCACAACGCTATGAAACTTGAAATCAACCACAAGAAAAAATTTGGAAAGGTAACAAATACTTGGAGACTGAAGAACAACCTACTAAAGAATGAAGGCTAACCAAGCAGTTGAGGAAATTAAAAAGTATATGGAAGTCAATGAAAATGATAACACCACAACCCCAAACCTCTGGGACGCAGCAAAGGTGGTCATAAGAGGAAAGTATATAGCAATCCAGGCCTTCTAAAGAGGAAGAAAGATATCAGATACACAACCTAAACTTACGCCTTAAGGAGCTGGAAAAAGAACAGCAAATAAAACCCAAAACAGCAGAAGACAGGAAGTAATAATACATGTCATATAATACATATAATATATGAGATAAAGGGTTAGTATCCAAAATCTGTAAAGAACTCAACACCCAAAAAAGAAATAATCCAGTGAAGAAATGGGCAAAAGACATGAATAGACACTTCTCCAAAGAAGACATCCAGATTTTCTTTTCTTTTTCTTGTTGCATAAGCGAGGGCCTCCAGAAGAATTTGAATAGTAGTTGTGAGACTGGACATCCTTGCCTTGTTCCTGATCTTAGGAGAAAGATATTCAGTCTTTAACCATTAAGTATGATGCTATCTATTGGTTCTTCATAGATGTTCTTGACCCGGTTGAGTTGTTTCCTTTCCTTTTATTTTCCTTGTTTGCTGAGACTTGTTGTTAATCATGAATAAAAGCTGATTTTTTTCAAATGCTTTTGCTTCACCTATTGACATGATTATATGGGTATTCTTTATTTTGTTAATATGGTGAATTATATTAACTGATTTGCGGAAGTTAAACTAACTTTGCATTTCTGGAATAAACATCACTTGGTCATGATGTATAATCCTTTCTAAATGTTACTGGAATTGATTTGCAAATATATTTAATTTGCATACATGTATAATTGTTGTATATATGAGGGATATGAGTCTATAGTTATTTCTTATAACGTCTTAAGTTTTAGTATCAGAGTAATACTATCCTTAAAAAACAAGTTTAGGAAATATTCCCTCTTCTTCTGTTTTCAGAAAAAGTTTGATTTAGATTGGTATTATTTCTACCTTATGTGTTTGATAGAATTCAACAATGAAGCCATTTGATCCTGGGATTTTCCTTGTGGAAGTGTTTCCTTAATTATGAATGCAAATTCTGTAGTACATATAGGACTAATCATATTATTTCTTCTTGTGTCTGTTTTAATATTTGTCTTCCAAGATAGTTGTCCACTTTGTTTAAAGTTATCAAATTTATTTATTATTATAAACTTGTTCATATTATTCCCTTACTATCCTTTGAACCATCTTTTGTTTCTGTATTGGTGGCCTCTCTTTCAACTCCCAGATTGGTAATTTATGTTTCCTCTTTCTTCTGATTTCTGATTTCACTGAATTTTTCTACTGTTCATTTTCAATTTCATTGTTTACCATTCTAATCTTTACTTTGTGTAATTTGCTCTTCTTTTTCTAGGTTCCTAAAGAGAATGCATAGATTATTGACTTCAAACCTTTCTCTTTCTTCTCTTTCCCTTTCTTTCTTTTCTTCTTTCTTTCTTTTTGCAATATAGAAGAAATAGTTAATAGCATTCAGATCTTCCACATCTTTACTTATTGTTTTCCTTATTTGGATATTCTATCAATTACTGACAGAATTCTGTCAAAATCTCCAACAATGATTCTGGATATGCTTGTTTTTCCTTTTTAGCTGTGACATTTATTCTTCACATACTTTGAGTTTCTGTAATTAGTCTCACATATATTTTTAATGCATATAGATTCTGGTTTTCTTGACACTTTTATTGTTATGACGTATCTCTTTGTGTCTAGAAATATCCCTTGTGATATCTAGAAATATTTCATGATATCTACTTTTGGAATTCATATATTAGGGAG
This sequence comes from Prionailurus bengalensis, assembly GCF_016509475.1. NCBI lineage: Eukaryota > Metazoa > Chordata > Mammalia > Carnivora > Felidae > Prionailurus > Prionailurus bengalensis. The sequence continues at coordinate 117,882,100 of NC_057358.1, forward strand.
GTTTTTAACATTTGGCTTCTATTGCTTAAACTTTACAGATCTGAGGTAACTATGCATGTAGACACAAGGGTAGGACACAAGAGTGACAGAACCGTCTCAAGAACATGTATGTTTTGATGAGGCTGTGGCACCAGCAAGGAGGGGCAGTGGAGGTTAACATTTGGCTCTTCATGCTGTCTTTTAGCTCTTGACTATACAGCATATTGACTATATAGCACAGTCTTTATAGACTTATGGTTATGGGTTTAACTCCTGTTCATACAATTTCTTAACTGTGTAACCTTGGGCAAGTTACTTAACCTCTGTTTCTTCATATGTATACGTATAATAGTATATGTTTTTAGAAGGATGAAATTATATATGTAGTACACATACACACATTATACCTATACATGTATACATGTTTAGTAAAGTATACATGTTTAGTATACTTTAATAAATCCATAAATCAATCTATTGATCAATCTAAATCAATAAATATCTATTGTCATGTATGTTATATTATACATTTGTATTATATGACATGTATTATATTTTGTGTCAGTCTCAATTTTCCTTCTGGCTTCAACTTTTCAGAGATTGTGTTAATTGTCTTTTCCTTCCCATTTGCCTCAATTCTCCCTGTCCCTAGTCCATTACTCTATTTTCTCATTTTCCAACTTTTTGGCAGGAAAATGCCAAAACTTTGGCATTTGGCATTTGACTATACATGCCAAAATTGGATTTAATAAACTCAAGAAGTGTAAACTATACAGTGAAGGCCCCTGCTGCTTGCTATCTTTCTCCGTTTGAGGCTCACCATCAATCTTTACATCTTGGTTAGGACTTCAATTTCTGCTCCGAAAAATTGCACTCAGAGTTTCCAAGTTATTTGCAACATGGGTACAAACAACTGGGGCTTATGTACCTAGTTCAGAAACCCACTCCTAGTTCTATCGCACACTTGCGATGAGGGTATAATAATACTGTTTGCAGAAGAAATGCCCTATACGTATTATAAGTATTCTAAGAAAAATTGTCAGCAGAGCTAAAAAAAAAAAAAAGCTTTGGTATTGAAAACTCAGTTCAGACCCTCTTTTTTCCATGCTAAGAAACATCCCTTTCAAAAGAATTCCCAACCAGATGGTGTTTGATTTCATGACCTTGCAGCACGATTAAGAAGCAAGATCAATGATTAGGAAGAAAGATCATGGGGTTTGAAGTCTGATAGTTCAGACACTTACACTTTTGGTTATTTCTTAGCTTTTCTGAGCATGCCTTCTGGTTTGTAAATTGCATGGGGTTATATCTGCTCTTCATGGGTTCCTCTTCAAGGAAGCCTTTCCAAAACCCATATCCATGTTCATTTCCCTTTAGTACATCTTTCGTTCATCTGCTAGCTTTCCTTTGAAGCAACTGTCACAGTTTCACTTTTCTTTTAGGTATGTGATTATGTATTAAGGCCCGCCTCCTACGGCGAACTGTAAGCTCCACGCGGCCAGGAAGAAGTGTTCACCGTACCCATGACTTCCAGGCTAAACTGATCACCGCGCACCGAGTCTAGCCTAGTGCCTGGCACACAGCGGGCAGCCAGCGAACAAACGAACCACAAAGGTGCAGAGCGCCGTCGTTGCTGGGGTGTGGAGGGAGCCGCCCACACCCGCAGCTCCCGCCCTGCCCCTGGGGGTAGCAACCCGGAGAGGCGGCCCAGCACCGCCCCAGGCCCTGCCCCGCCAACCCTAGTCACCCCTTCTGGCAGCGCCTCTCCTCATGACGCCACTTGAGGGCGGGACTTCCGGCCGCCGAAGTTTAACAGTCCGGGCGGGAGCCGGAAGCCCAGCGCCGGAGCGGGCCGCGCCGTGGCCCCCGGTGTACCGCGGCTGAGAGGTGAGGTTCCGTAGGGCCCGGGGTCAGCGGGTGTCTCCCCGCCGCGTCCCTGCACACTCCCGAACCCCGCCCGCCCTCCTGCCACCCCAGGGGCGGGTCGGAGGTCCCCGGGCTGCGCGCGCCCGGGCCGGTCCGGTGCTTCGGACAGTTGTCGGGCAGGGGCGCGGCAGCGGGTTTGGCGCGGAAGTGCCTGGGAGCCGCGGGCCGGGGTCGCGCACCTCCGTCCGCGACCGTCTCCGGCTCGACCCGAGAGGTGACCCGGTCTGCTGGGGTAGGTTGGTGGCGGCTCTGAGGGGTGTGTTACCCCCCAAAAGTTTGCCGCTTCTCCACCGGCCGTCTCCCCGCTTTTGTAAACCTCTCCAGTACGACTCGAATGCATTTTATAAGGTAACCCCAGTTGAGCAAGTTCTCCTGCAAGTAAAATGCACTTTGGGTGAATGAAAGTTGAAGAACTTTTATTTGTTGTAGTGGATTTTTTTTTCCATGTAGCCGCTCTCCCTAAATTACCTCCTTGTGTCTTGACAGCTCGCTTTGATGGGACCCTCTTGGGGAGGCTGATGTAATGCCTCTCCTTTAAAAGTGCTCAGTTCTCAGCAGACTTGCGGTGGGTGGGCAGATGGTCCCCTTCCCCGCTGCACTTGAAGAGAAGGAAACAGACATTAAGTGACTCTGCCAGAGTCACTGTCACGTAGCTTTGGGACAGATCCTTTGAACCCACTTTTTCTGAACCCTGGCTTGAGTGATCTTTCCACACTACATCACACTGCTCAACAGGAACAGTGTAAGCTTATAGTAAAGGCATTTTCCAGTTGTGTTTGCTGGGTTTAAGAGATTGCCTTTCCAGCACTTAATTGTACCTTGAGTAGGGAACCAACACGTAACCACATGTCAAGGTGCCAAATCCAAACACTGCATGTCTACGTTTCAACAGATGACTAAAGGATTTTAATTTTAGTAACGCTGTATTTATCCGATGAATGAAGAATAATGAACCGCATAAGTGACTTTTCTAGTTAACTAAAGTTTTAGTCTTTTTATGAACACATTTTTTTTCTCTTGGGAATCAAAGGGCCCTGTAATTTATTATACTTTTAACTTAGCCTTTGAAATAGGGTATACTGGACATAGATGGGATGCTTTGTTGGAGACTTGGGACCCTGTCTGTGATATCACTAATACAGTGCTGTACTCTTACACCGTCCACACCAGGAAGGTGTAGAGGGTATATCTCTAGGCCCCCTTCCTTTCCCTGTTCTTCCATGTATTTTTGAGGATTTTTTTCTGACTCATTATGCATTACTACTTGCTCTTAAAGTATCTGCCTAAAGCAGCTCCCTTGCCTTTTGTCTTTTAGACTGCCTTGGTTTGTGAGATCACTTTGTCAGAATTATGTGTTTGAATTACATACTGTGAATAAATAATATGAGTGGGGGCATTGTAGACCAAGTATTGGTTTAGGGACTTAGTGACAGGCATCTCTTTTGGCTGTATTTGCTAATTCTGGAGTTATTTGGGAAAACTGAAGTCTCTGGATTTTGAAATGGCAGGAATGCTACATTTTATTACACATTTTAAAAAGATTTAGGGAGGGTTTTTTTTTTTGAGAAAGAAAAAGTGTACACATGTATGCACAGGGGAGGGGCAGAAAAGGAGCGAGAGAGTCTTTGATAAACTTAGTCTTTAAAGAGACTTAAATGTTTTCTAATGTTTATTTATTTTTGAGAGAGACAGAGTGTGAGTGGGGGAGGTGCAGAGAGAGGGAGACACAGGATCCAAGCAGGCTCCAGGCTCTGAGCTGTCAGCACAGAGCCCGATGCGGGACTAAGAGTCACAAACTGCAAGATCATGACCTGAGCCGAAGTCTGATGCTTAACCAACTGAGCCACCCAGGCGTCCCTGGAGTGAGACAGTCTTAAGCAGCTTCCATGCCCAGCACAGAGTCCACCTTGGAATCCAGTGTCAAGACTATGAGATTATGACCTGAGCCGAAATCAAGAGTAGGGTGCTTAACCGATTGAGCCACCCAGGCACCTGAGTTTAGGAAGTTCTATCCAGCAGTTATTTATTGAGTACATATGGTGGGCCAGGAACATTTCAAGACATAGTAAACAAGACAAAATTCATTTTCAGGATCTTTGTTCAAGTCAGGAGATGCCAACATTATTGTGAGAACAAGAGTTGCAAATAGAAAATGTCATGAAAAACATGAAACTGCATAATGGGCAACTGGTATGGGGCTGCTTCAGCCACGGTGGCCAGGAAGGCCTTTCTGAGGAGACATTTGAGCTGAGACTGGAGTGAGGTGAAGGAGATGACCCTGGGAAATCTGGGGAAAGAGCGTTCCAGGCGGAGGGGGCAGCAAATGGAAGGACTGAGGCAAGAAAGAAGGCCAGGGAGTTTGGTAGCCCTGGGGAAGAGAGGTAGGGGTGTTACACCAGGGCCAGGTCCTATAAGGCATGTCAAGGAGGTTGGATATCATTATAATTGCTGTGGAGAACCATTGGAAGGGTCAACCGAGAGAATATGATTTTAGAAGTATCGTTCCAGCTACTTGGTGGTGAGCACCCACTCTGGAACAAAAGTGGACAGTGGAGCCACTGGGTTTAGAGTAGATCCTTCATTTTAACTTTTTTTTTTTTTTTTTTTTACCTATCCTTAACTGTTTTTTAAGTATAGTGTTTTTAAAACTATTTGTAGGTGCAGTCATGCAGGAAAACCTCAGATTTGCCTCATCTGGAGATGATGTTAAAATATGGGATGCTCCATCTATGACATTGGTGGACAAATTCAACCCACACACATCACCACATGGAATCAGCTCAGTGTGTTGGAGCAGCAATAGTATCCTTTAAAAAAATAACACTTTTTGTTGGTCTAAAAAACCAGTATCAGTGAAACCTTTTGCATGTGACCAATATATTTTGCATAGCTATGAAAGCTAGATAGATACAGCGAAATAGAAGTTTAACAGTTTATCATCATATGAATGTATATACATATATATGCTACTAGATCCAGACCATAGAATTAGTTTTCTTATCAACAGTTTGTTATTGAACCCAAATGGAATAAGGTAGGTAATGGTGGGAAAACTTCTGAAAGGTTTGGAATGAGTTTTTGCATCTACATTTGGATATTTATGGATCTAGTCTGCAAATTAAAGACAACTCAAAGACAGAAGCAAAATTAAATTTAAAATAAAAATTAAAATTCTCCAACATCCTCATCTTACTGATATGCTCTTATATTTCTCTTCTTGTCTATGTTGCAAATAGCCTGATTTCTCAGAGAAATTGTCTACATTGAATTTTCCTCAGTTTTTCTATGTTTCTGATTTTCTCTCTCCTTGTCTTAGTAAGCTCCTAAATGTGGATAAAATGCATGAGGAAATGAAGTTTAGAAATCAGAATATTTCAACCTTGCACTTTTGACATTGGGGGCTAGATAATTCTCTGTTTGGGGGGCTGTTGTGTGCATTGTAGGATGTTTAGAAGCCTTCCTGGCCTTTACCCACCAGATTCCGGTAGCCCTCAGTAGAACCACTGCTCTAAACAAAGTGCTATGAACATGTTCTGTAAACTTGGTATGCTAGGAATTATCATTCTTTTGTGTAGCTCTTACATACAGACTATTTCTTAAAGAATAAAGTTTTAATGTGTGTCTGATCTTATCAATGCCAAAGTATTAATATTCTGTTTCCTGATAAAAGTAAAAATATCAGAACTTTAAAATATGACTGATTTATGAACAAAAACAAGTTTTCATGCCCAACCGAATTATTCTTGCAAATATGTAACAAAAAATGATGAATTTTTTTATTAAATTAAATTTACCTCTTTATCATTCCTTGATTTTGTATTAAAGTAGGAACATAAATTACTTTGGTGCTCTATTAATCAAACTCATGGCCAAGGGAGTACATTTTTGAAGGACTCTCCAGATGTGTAATTGGTGGGGGGTGAGGGGGGCAGGAAGGAATGTTTTAAAGAGAGTGACAAATATGTGAAGCTGCTTCTATTATTAGGTTTTTATTATGTGTGGAGCTTAATTTCCCTATTATTTACCGTTTAAGAGAAAAGTAGCAATTCTTGATAAGTTTTAATATTTTGGGTTTATTTTTATTCCAAGGAGTTTTATTAGTTAGCATCTGCTGATAAACCACTTAATGTTCTTAACAAAACTGATGTGATCGTGAGGTAGTGTGGGATGATTTTTGGAACCTGGTCTTATTTCTATATAGTTTTCTTGTGCAAGTAGATATGTACAGGAAACTTTTGTATATAGTCTTACTTCTAATGAGGCTTTGATCTTATCCCTGGAGGTTAGTGACTAAAGAACAGGTACTTCCCAGGCTCAGCTACTTGGGGTCTACTTAGCATGGATTCCAAGAACAGGATTAAGGGTGAGGTGCCAGGGAAATTAGTTTTTCGGCCCTCTTAGGTAATGTCCCTCACTTTCTCATGACTTCAAAAGCTACAAGAGAAATTAAAGGAGTAAGTATGTTACCTTTTCGTATTATCTTTGTTCAGTCCTTTTCTGTATTCTAAGGAGAAAAAGTAGCAGTAAGTAGAGGATGAAGCCAAGGAAAGGGAAATGATTTGTTTTTCTCAGTGCTGTAATATTTAGGTAGGAATGATATTTTTTTTGAATCATGTATCATAATAAAATCATAATCCATGGTCTATTCATGAAATATATGAATGTTATGCAAACCATCCAAAAATAATGCAGGTAAGACTTGCTTGTTAAAAAGCATAGATTTAAACTTCTGATATTTTAACTTGTTATGACTCTCAAAATTAAACTCTTGTTCTTGAGTATGTCGCATTTAATCATTTTAATTTAAAAATACTTAATTTACATTGTTTTGTGTTTACTGATTGTTCTGCTTATAATTTCTGTAAAATACGGTAATATAATTTTAAATTAAGTTAAATTTATTTAAAATTTAATTTTACATTGTTTAGTTATTTAAAAATTTAACTCTTCCATGGCATAAATAGTTGCTATTTAACCACATTTATTTATATTTTCTGTACTTACTGTTATATTTATTGTTAATATATTTAAGATTGAAACATTCTATCATAAAAATTCCAATTCTAAGAATATATCAGGCTTTATATTTTTAGTGGATGAATAGGAGACTAATGTGGATGTTTACTTCCTAGACTAAATTGGTACCAAGCACTGTGTTAATAATAAATAACTACCTTGAATGGTGTGTATAGATGAAAAGGCTGATTGATATTTGCTGATGTTGCTTTTATCATCATCTCATTCTTGAAGGATAAAATTAGACCTTCTGGCCTATTCTTTGAAAATGGAGTAGTATTTCACTTGGGTAAAATAGCTTTCAAGTAATAGCAAAGCCAGAGAGGATGGCTCTTCCCTGCGGTAGTAGTAAAGAGAATTAGTCGTAGTAATTAGTAACCTGAGCCATTTTTGAAAGCTGGTGTGTAAGCTATATTCACTTGCTTGTCTTAGGTTAGTGCACTTGCTTTTATCATAATAATTCTTGCAGTAATAGTCTAGTGATAGAGATGCTCACGGATTGTTTGATGCTCCATAACTCTTCATTTAGATAACTTTCTAGTGACAGCCTCTTCCAGTGGCGACAAAATTGTTGTTTCAAGTTGCAAATGTAAACCTGTTCCACTTTTAGAGCTTGGTGAAGGGGTAAGTGTTTTTGGTTTTGTTTTTTTTTAACCTTCTATTAAAAATCTTAATTCTACTTGGGTGGTAACTGCTTCTTATGGTGCTTACAACTAAATATAAATGTGTTTAAAAGTACTATGCTTAACCTAAGCTCAAAATAATACAATAACACTTGAAGAGGAGATAGGTACTGAAACATCTTTAGGTAAAATAATAGTGGATCCAAGGGGAGCAATCAAGGACTTAGATTTTTTTCAACTAGTCACTTGCTTTCTCCATCTCTCTGTGGGAGATTCCTTGGTATTGCTGCCTTTTTTAAGCCTCACCCCTGGCTAGGTTACCAGGTGGATTTAGTCATAAGAGTCCTAATGATGTATCCCTGTCCTTTACTGACGTTGAGCTCAGGACCATCAGCTAATGACCGCTATGTGAAGGTAGCTTCTATAGCTTCTGTCCCTATGGTACTGAGGGGCCTGCCTGAGTCTCCCCAAGCTCTCCTAGAACAGAATGGCTTTGTCAAACTGAGCATTGGTCCCAGTGCATTTAAGTGAAGTTCTCATTGCATATTGTTTCTTGTTTTATAGATTAATCCCTCTGATTCAGGATAATGATAGTGTCTTCATTGTTAGTCACACACACTTCCTGAAAGCTATTTTTTTTTTTAAAAAAAAAGGTTTAAGTAAAAAGGTGCAAGTAGGTGGTAACTTGTTCTTAATTTAAGTTTCAAAATTTTCATAGCAAGCCACAAAGCATTATGAATTGTCATAATTTTACACACTGGAATAGGTGAGGTAGTCCACTTAGAAAAAATAAAGGAGAACAATGGAATATGAGCTCATCTAATTTAAAAAGGACTTTAGGTTTCTACCCATTCTTTTTTTGGGATTGACTCAAGCATCAATTCCAGCCCACAGATGTTGGAGGCTGGGCAGAGAATGTCTGCTAGGATAGACATGAAATTTGAGACACACTGCCTATTCAAACTCAGTTAAGTAAAATTGAGGCAGAGAGCGTCCCTGGTCGATAAAAGGAAACTGTGTTCTTCAAGAGCAGGCAGAACATCTTAGTCATATTTGGATCTTTAGATACTATCGAAGGTGTCAACAAGCATTTGTTGAATTGGATGTCAACATCAAAACAATTTCAGATTCCTCTTCCACCACAGTATATATTGTGCTCCTTCTGTGCATTATGCCTTAGAACAGTTTGGGAACTGTGTTGTTGTAGTTGTTGTTATTGTTAAAGTATGAAAATAACAGATGATATTCACAAATGTAACACAGTTGTAAGGATTTTGTGAATATTCCATGTCAGTTGCTATAGTTAGTTCTCTTTCCTACAGTTAAGAAATGACATCAGAATACAGGTGGATGAAAGGTGAGGTTATTTCTTATAATTTGAACCTGCTTTAATTTAATTTGCTTATAGGAATATTTTGCAAACAGTGGTTCCTTAGCGTTTATTAGTAATTTCTTGTAACATATTAGTGTGCTGATAACCTTTGCTTTGTAGGACCCAAGTCCTATTACTCACGTGCCATTTGAGATATTAGACCATTACTACTTGGGAAAATAAGATTCTGTCCTACTTACTTTAACACAATTTTTAGAGCAGAACTTTAAGTTTATATTTATTTTCTTTGATTTTGTATTTTATCTCATCAGAATAGGCAATTTGGTATTAATAGTATAATGAATACGATAGGCTACTGTATAACCTAGACATTTGAACAGCTCTTATTTTAGATTTTAAAAACTTCACCCATTGCTTGTGTCTTAAGGTACAGGATTCCTGATAAGCACACAATGTTCATTAATTATTTAAGTTCATTAGCTACATTAATAATATATCAGCATAAAAAAAGATCTTCTATCATCAGGGTAAGCCAGTTAAAAACATAGGTTTTGTTCCGAGTCCTTAGTAATTTGACTTGTTTTTGATGATTAAAGTTGTAATATATTGATCTTTGATGGACACCACTCTTACCTATTTTCTTTAACAGTTATTCGGAAAGCTCTTAGCAAACTGTCCTGATTAGTGGTGATAACGAGATTCTAAATCTTACTAGTCTGTTTAGACCAAAGTCAGTTCCTAGAACGGTGTCCATAAGGGAATTATAGCAACTGTACTGAAACACTGATGAAATGTGCTCCTGATATTTTTATATGTGTTAGTAATTTTGACTCTCGGTCAGAAATTTCAGAGCTGGAAGAAACCTTGAGGGAGGGGAAAGGTGGGTATCTGTACCCTTTTAAGAATCCAGTGCTCTTGAAAGGGATTAAAAGTACACTTAATTGTGAGGAGCACTAAGTGGATAGCTCTGTTCAATTACTATACTGTACACCTGGAACTAATATAACACTGTTAATTATACTGGAATTAAAATAAAAAGGAAAGGAATGCTCTTTTCAGCATGGGGTGTTTTTCCAGATGCATGGACTCTTAAGGTGAGAATGATAGATCTTGTCCTCATTTCTCACTTCTTAGGTGAAGAAACATAGGCTTAGAAAGGTGAGATGACTTTGCCTAAACCTACATAGCTTGCCTTTTAACTTTTAGCTGAGTAATAAAATGTCCCCCTTGGAGTTCATTTCTCTATTTTTTTCCCCAAGGCATACAACTAGAGGTGAGAGCAATTAATGTTACTGCATCGTGTATCTAAAGGTTAAATAGGAAAAATAACATGCAACATTGTATTTTATTGGTAGCCTAGTTACTCATGGCACTACCAGATAGATGATGCTCGTAGATACTCATAGTGAGAAACTTGATAACTTCTGTATTTTTACCTACGTATGACATAAATATTTATTGGGCATGGAAATGGGCTTTGTGATAATGAAACTGACATTCTGGGGGGAGGTAGACAATAGACTACAGAATGATACCCAGATAGTGATAAGTTGTTACACAGAGAACTAAAATAAGAAATTGAGATAGCAGGTTACATTAGGAGGTCAAGGGAGGTCTCCTGTAGAGGTGGCATTGAAAGTTGCTGTCTATTGACCAGAAGGAGTCATTCAGCCAAGGTTTGGGGGAACTTAGCTTTCTAGGTAAGAATAGTTGTGTAGAAGCCTTGAAGGCAAAACAGGGCTGTTATGTTTAAGTAATAGAAGAAGGTGAGTGTGGCTAGAGAATTAGTGGGTGATGAGGAAAATGGTGAGATGAGGTAGGAAGGGGTCAGAGGAATGGGGCTTTGAAAACCAGGTTAATACGTTTGAAATTTATTTTAGGGCTGAATGGAAGCCATTAAAGATTTTTGAATATGAGCGTCGTGATCTGATTTGCAGTTTTTAAAGGTCATCCTACTTGTGGAGCATAGAAGGTAGAGGAGTAGGGTTGGAAGTGAGGTGCCAGTTAAGAGGCTGCTGCTATTCTGTGGGGTTGGGATTAGTGTGCTGGTGGCTGCGGTAGATAAAGAGGGGGGCCCTATGGGGTTTATGTTAGTGTTGGAGTTTAAAGAACTTTCTGTAGATGACAGGGAAGGAGTAAAGGAGTCAAAGTTAATTCTGGACTTTTATCTTGAGAAACTTAGTGGATGGTGTCTTTACAGACCTAAGGAAGAGTGTAGGGTCAGGTTCTCATGACCTGATGTTTGAGACTTGGGCTCCTTAGGGGGAGACTTTGTTGTGAGGCTTTGAACACGTATCTTAACCTCTTTATATTCCCCATCTGTAAAATGAGGGGTCTAGACATTCTTTAAAGTTTCTTCTAGGTTTAGTGTTTTATGAACTGTGGGTGAATCCTAACTCAATATACTCTGTGGAAGTGCAAGAGTAGATTTTACTGGGGGGAAATATTAAGGGCAAGTAACTCCTGATAGGAAGCCAGGACCTGCTGATGTTCCCTAAGCTTCCTCTGTTTCCTGTGTTCTATGGAAGAGAACATGACTCTGGTTGATTTCCTTGAAGTCCTTTTGAATTCCTTACAAGGTGTTGGATGCATGTGGAAGATGATGAGAACTGAATCTTTAGGAGAAGTCTTAGCTTGTTTATCACATTTAATTCAACAAATGTTTATATAGTACTTACTAAGTGTTGGTTGGGAAGTGGAAGTCAGCTCTGGGCTCTGTTAAATTAAGGTAACTTTCTTTTTTCTTTAATAGCAAAAGCAGACATGTGTCAGTTTAAATTCCACATCTATGTATTTGGTAAGTGGAGGCCTAAATAACACTGTTAATATTTGGGATTTAAAATCAAAAAGAGTTCATCGGTCTCTTAAGGTAAGCAACTTGTTTTTTAGAACATCTTACAATGTTTAAAGTAATTACCAAACTTTTAATTTTGAGCTCTGATGATAAAAATAAGATGCTTCAGAATTGAAGTGAGATTTGTTAGGGAAAATAAAGATGCTATTAGTCAGAAAAAAATTTTTGGTCTATTTTTATCTCCATATGTCACCAATGCATATTATTGGTGTTTAAAACTTTCCCCTTAGTTTTCACTTAGTCTACTCTTTTTTGAGCAAACCACTTCCTTCATTTTTTTCTAAAGTATGAGTTGTTGTCATTAGAGATCTTTTTTTAAGTCTCTGAAAAAAATGAGAGTGGTTTTGGGATGGCAATAATCGGTCTACTAATCAGAGTTGGGATTCAGCTTCTTAGTTCTCTACTGTATATGATTGCTGCTGTTTGTGTTATTTTTGTTTGTGTTTTCATCTTGGTAATGGTATTTTTTCTAAAATAATTTACTATGGATAATTAACATTTCTTTAAATGGTTAGCTTTTTGCAGTTTCACAGAATAAAAATAACCACATGAAAGCTTCTGGGTTATGCTTTTTTTGGAATTCTACTTTTCACTGTTGTGTACTTTTAATATTTGGAAACTCATCTTTAAAGTTATTTTTAATTTTTATATGTTTTTAAAAAACTTTTAATATGAAAACTTCTGAACATTGATGTGTATACACACACATGCACACGCACACACATTCATTATCAGACTTTGATGATGATGAACTCATGGCCAGTATTATTTTATCTGTTCCCTTATTTTCTCTCTAATCAGATTATTATATAATCTCAACCTCAGATTATTTTGAAGCAAATGCTGGATGTCATTACTATTTGTTCATGTCAGATGTCATTGACTTAATTCTTACTAGGGAAGTTGTATATAGAGAATGATTTTCTCTTAGAGTAATTAAAATATAATCCTGTAATTGCTGTTTAAATATTACCTGTGGAAGTTTATTTTAGGTATTAGCTAAACTTTGAAGAGAATTAAGGAAAATTCAAAAGTTGCCAAAATGAGAATAGTTAACTTTTATTAAGTTCTTTGATATGCCAGCCACTGTGCATAATATACGTTTATTCTGTGTGTCTCAAGAATTCTGCAGGTAGGTAGTGCTTGCTGTTCCTGTGTACCTTTGGAGGAGCTCAGGCTGAGAGAAGTTAAAGAACTTCTTCAGTGCCAAACAACTAGTATGACAAAGATGAGATGCAAACTCAGATTATTATCCATTGTTTAATCTTTTAAATTATGAAATAATTGAATTAAAGCTATTTAGAGGGGGTATACATACTATGAGCAGAGAATGTTTTACAGAATTGAGAAGAGATTAGAAGTCTGTGGCCAGTTTTTTGTCACATATTCTCATTCATTTTACGAGCATCACTTACACCTCTAACTCCTACTGCATGAAAAATTCTACTTGTTTTTCCTTCCTCACTTTGCCCAATTACTCCAGATAGTTTTAGCTCTTCTCATTGTTTGCAACTCTTAGGGCACTTCATTTTTTTTTTTTTTTTTTTTTTTTTTTTATTCATTTAGTTAACAAGTATTTGACTAATTGTGATAGTGGGAAATCTAATCTTTCACCTGGGCTCTCTTCTCTGTGGTGCTCTCCCTGGTAACACAATTTTTAGCACTTGGTAGGTGCTTGTTGAAGACTTACAGAATAACTTATTTTCCACAGTTAAAATAAGGAAGACCCCTGCCTCTCTATAAAGTCGTAGAAATTGTATTGGACCCCATGTTCTTAATTTTCCAAGTGGGAACAATGCATTAAATGTCCACTCTCCATTTTCTTCTCATCAGGCATTTTTTTTCCCCTTGGGATAGCAATTTTTTCTTTGATTTAGGAAAGGAGTGACATGTGAAAGTATCTCCAGACATGCTTGAGGGACCATTTGAAAAAATTGGATTATAAGTGGAATATTATAGCTACTATTCTTGATGTTACATTAAGCTAATTATTAGATACAAAAGATATTTTGTTTATATTATTAATATAAATAGCAAACTCTTAAAAACTATACTCTTAACTCTTATCACTTTTCTCTGTGCCTACTAGATATCTCTAACTTGACTTTGGAAAATATAGTGTTTGTGAACTCAGTTTGTTTAAAACCACTTTTATTTCCTCAAAGTGGATTCCCCTTTGGATTTTGGAGACAGCCTAATATCCCAAGAAGAAAATAGGCTTCGGGGTTTGACCTGGAATTGAATCTGGGTCTGCCACTTAGTAGTTATGTGAGCTTGCACAGATTTTGTAAACTTCCTGTGCCTCATGTAGTTAACTCATCCATAAAATAAGAAAAGTGACCTTGCCTCCTAGGATTCTTCTAAGGATTAATAATAATCCATAAAGTTCCCAGCATTAGTAGGTATTCAGCAAATGGAAACAGCTGCTATTGTCTGTCAACCATGCCTTGCTCCTTCTGGCTTGGGCTTTTGTTTTGGCTGTCTTGCATTCTGCATGTCTGGTTTCTTTCCCCTTTCCCTGCTTTTGGTTTATTATTTTCTTTAAGGCTGACCTCAAGCTTTATGTCTTCCACAAAGCTTCCTCTGTCAACTCAGGTCCAGTGATGCCTTTTTCTCTTTCCTAGGACACTTTGCCTCTACTACTCATTTAGCATTCCTTCTGCCATTTTCATGTTAATTTAAATGTCCCCTCTTCTTGATTGAACACTGATTCTCTCAAGGCCAGGGACTCTCCCACAATAGTCAACTTGCTGTAAATGTTACTTGTCAGTGGAAGGGAGACATAATGCTATCTAGAAAATTACCTGCCCTTTTGTCTCTTGTTTTGGAGTGCATGATCATTATTACAGTTATAAAAACTAAGTCTCTGTTCCTTGAGAAGACGTGATGTTGATCGGATAGTTTCCTACTCATTTGAGTAATTTGTTTAGGTTATTTGAGGAAAATGTTAAAGCAAATATTAGATTCACAAATACGTACTATTTTATTTTAAAAAAAATGAAATTTACAAGAACATGAAGATGTGAGGTGTGACGGTTATGTGGCAGTGTACTTAACTTTGCTTTCTTTTTTTCAGGATCATAAAGATGAAGTAACTTGTGTTACATATAATTGGAATGATTGTTACATTGCTTCTGGATCTCTCAGTGGTGAAATTATTTTGCACAGTGTAACCACTAATTTATCTAGTACTCCTTTTGGCCATGGTAGTAACCAGGTACAGTATGGGTTTATTCAAAACAGAGTTGATAAAACAGAGTTACATAAGACAATGAATTTTAAGTTAAAAAAAATTTTTTCCATGTTTTATTTATTTTTGAAAGAGAGAGAGCATGAGCAGGGGAGGGGCAGAGAGAGAGGGTGACACAGGATCCAAAGCTGACTCTGTGCTGACAGCAGTGAACCCAATGCAGGGTCTCGAACTCATGAACCGTGAGATTGTGACCTGAGCCAAAGTTGGACGCTCAACTGACTGAGCCACCCAGGTCCTCTCAATTTTAAGTTTTTAAAATTAAGTATTTTAAATTTGTATTTAGTTTGCTTGAAAAATTTACAGCTAGCTATTTTTAATGGTCTTGTTTAAAAATGTTCAAATAAGGTAATTCATACTAGATTATGTTGCTTATGTGCGTTGAGTTATGCCATTGAATAGCCACATGATCCTAGAATATGACTATATATAACAAAACACAAACAGTTGTTGGCAGGTCAAATCTGAAACATGGATATTAATCTTTCTATGACATCACAATTATAGAAGCATTGCATATTTCCAACTGTACCAACTACAAGACAGATATTTCTATTCATAAATACTGTTTGGTGGGCATGGATAATTGAGTGTGTTTAGGCACAGGGTAAATTGGGCTTTGTTTTTTTGCATTAAGTGTTCGATAGTTAACCAAATAAATTTAGTTACTCAAAAAATCTAATTCTTGGCCAACCTTCCGTGAAATTCTGTACAGAAATTTCTAGTGAAGTGCAATCTCTTTTAATCCTTACTTTTTATTGTAATCACTTTGGCCCTATTATTAGATAAAATATGGGAGCTCTTCACTTTTAAAAAGCAGTTTTGGAAATCAGTATTCACTGTATATTTAGTGTTTAAAGAAAATTTAATGGATATTAAAATAGGGAAAAAAGTCTTTTCTCAAGTTTCTTCTGTATTGCGAGAATAAAAGAGATAAACCTATAGATGATATTATAGGTGATTCCTATAAAACAATCTTATGGTGATTCAGAACAGTGAGAGAAAATTATCTAGGAATAAAATAGGGAAAATTGAAGGAGGGAGGATTTTTAGCTGGGTCTAATGCTTAAATGATTTTTATTTTGTTTTGTTTTTACTACACTATGAATTGACTGCTAATTAGTTGACTCTAATTTATAGTAGGGTTAGCTCTGTACATTCCCATGTTACAGTTGGAACCGTGTCTCATTCCTTTGTCCTCAACCATTATCCAACTTTGTACTTCATGTGGAAAAGATCCTCAATAAATATGTGAATGGATTTATAGATAACAAAGATTTTAATAGGCTAATCTAGAACTTTGGGAGAAGAATATTTTATATGGAGGAAACCACACAAACAAAAACAAGGGTTAAGGAGAACACGTAGGTTCTTCTATAGGGCCAATGTGAGAAGATATTGGAAAGGTAAATATAGAATAATGTTGATGTGGAACTTTGAATGCCAGACCAAAGATTTGGCTTTTATTTTGGAAGGCATTTAAGTTGCTAATCAGAGTTATTGATTAGTTGAATGTCAGAATCCTAGAAACCTTGAACTGAGAGAAAGCCTTTAGAGGCAATTTCACTTTCTGCCTTTTATGGATGTGGATGAGAGATTTGCCACAAAAATTCATTAATATTAGCATAAAAGCAGGAAGTAATATTTTGATTTTGTGATTCTCTTTTTGGTTATTTATATTTTGATGAGGGAGACAAAAGCCTAAGCCCATAGACATTGGAACTATTGTGAAAAACATCATAGTGTTCCAATGTCTTGCTTCTTAAGGAAATTAATTTTTCTTCTTTCTATCCTTTTTTCCCCCCGATTTCTGATATATTAGAAGCATGACACGTTTAGATTTATAAATTCTGAGTTGACTTTTTAGTAACATAAAAGGTCAGATACCTACCATGTATATTCTTACATTTCAGTTTGTATTGTATCTTATAATGAGAGGGGTTTTTTTTTTGTTTGTTTTTTTTATTAAAACCAGATATGAAGGAATAGTCCTGAAAACATTAGATTTAGTTATTGCTCTTGGCTTTATTATGTGTAAATTATTTAAATGTATAAAATTGAAATATAACTTACATAGTAAGTACATACATCTTAAGCATACAGCTTGATGAATTTTTATATGTACATATACCTGCGTAACTACCAGGATCAAGGTATAGAACATTTCTGGCACATCGGAGGACTCCCTCTTAACCCTTCGGAGGTGCTACCTCATATTTCTTAAAAGAATTGGATGTGTCTGGTTTCTTTTAGTCTTCAGTATGTTTGCTTTGTTGAATGGAATAGTAGTTTATACTGTTTTACTGCTTTGTGGTTTTCCATTACATGGATATGCCACAGTTTGTTGATGGACATGTGAGTTGTTTTTAGTTTTTAGCTATTACAATAAAGCTGCTGTGAATATTATTGTATGTGTCTTCTTTTGGACATATGTTTTCATTTCTCTTGAGTAAACACTCAGAAATGGACTTAAGTCTTAATGTAGGCATCATGTTTTACCTTATTAAAAAATGCCAAAGGATTTTCTGAAATCCTTGTGCCATTGTATGCTTCTGCCAGCACTGTTTGTGAGATTCAGTTGCTCCACAGTTTTGCTAGTACCAACTATTGTGTCTTATTAATTTTAGCAATTTTGATGGTTGTGTGGTGGTATCTTACTGTGTTTTAATTTTCATTTCTCTCTGTTGAATAAGTTGAGTGTATTTTCATATGCCTTTTTTTGTGTAGTCACTGTTCAAGAGTGTTCCTCCTTTTTGAATCTTGTTACTTGTGTTTTTTCTTTTTTTTTTATTTTTTTTTTCAACGTTTATTTATTTTTGGGACAGAGAGAGACAGAGCATGAACGGGGGAGGAGCAGAGAGAGAGGGAGACACAGAATCCGAAACAGGCTCCAGGCTCTGAGCCATCAGCCTAGAGCCCGACGCGGGGCTTGAACTCACGGACCGCGAGATCGTGACCTGGCTGAAGTCGGACGCTTAACCGACTGCGCCACCCAGGCGCCCCTACTTGTGTTTTTTCTGATAAATTTATAGTTTATTGTATGTTCTGGATGGAGCAATTTTATGGATATGCATGTTGCATATATCTTCTTTTAGCTTACAGCTGGCCTTTTAACTCTAATGCCTTTGTAAAAAATGAATAGAGGGGTGCATCCAACTCTTGATTTCGACTCAGGTCATGATCTCACAGTTTGTGGGTGCGAGTCCCACATCAGGCTTCGTGCTGACAGTGTGGACCATGCTTGGGATATTCTCTCTCTCTCTCTGTCTCTCCCTCCCTCCCTCCCTCCCTCCCTCCCTTGCTTGTGTGCACTCACTTTCCCACTCTCTCTCTCAAAATAAATAAATGAGCTTTAAAAAAAATTTTTTTTTAAATGAGCAGAAGTTCTTAAATTTAATGAAATGTACTCTAGTACATCACTTTTTCTTTATGGATACTGCTTTTTGTGTCCTCTTGAAAAAATCTTGCTTGCCCCAAGGTCTTAAAATAGTGTCCTTTGTTTTCTTTTAGGTAAAGCTTTATTGTTTTACTTTCCCCATTTGTGTCTATTATCACCCATTTCAAATTAATTTTTGTGTATGGTGTGAGATACAGGGTTTAACTTTCCATACAGATATGTAATTACATCAGCATTACGTATGGCAAAGACTATCCTGTAGCTCTCCAGTGAGTGTCGGTGGTCAGAGGGTTTGGAGAGCATTCCAGGCAGAGGTTATCACCTTCGTAGAATCCTTACTACCGTTTATTGTGTCTCAGGCACTGTGGTTATTGCTTTATATTCCATTTTTTCATTTAATTTTTGCTACTCATTTGTGAGATGTATGTTATTCTCATTTTATAAATGAGGACTTTCAGATTATAAGACTTTTAACTTAGTATTTTGAAGATCTACTCTTCAAGAGTGGTAGCACTGTTTTCTTTGGAATCTCTTTCTATCTCAGGAACAGCTGAATATTTAAAGATTTGAGAATCCAAAGCTTTTGGAAACTTTGCAGTATTCTCTTGTCACTTTACAGGTACTTTAAAATTCTAGGTGACAGATAGGTCGCTGTATTGTTGATTTTCAAAGGATTTTCATTGATTAGTTGCAGAGCAAAACTGAATTTAAATTATCTTCTAGTTGAGGAAAACCGTAATGCTCTAGGCTTATCTCTTGTGCAAGGTCACCTGAGATTTTCACATACCTGCTGCCTCCTGCTAGCACAGGTCAGCAACTCTCTAAGATCTTTTGGTATAGTTCTGTCTCTCAGGTCCCACATTTATTTGGAGAGCTAGCTGTGTGAACTCCGGCAAGTTACTTAATTCTCAAGCCTCCTTTTCTTTATCCAGTGAAAATGAGAATATACTTTCAGTAGAGTTGTGTTTTTATTTGTTTGTTTGTTTGTTTTAAGGGCTAAATGAGATGGTGAATGTGTTTAACATAGCTCCTAATGTTTGGGTAAAGATCAGTGAACTTCAGTGTGAGCTTTTAATGAATAAATCATATTAAATCATTAAAATAGCTTTTGTGATTTACTTTCCCAAACTGGTGTGAATATCTTTAGGTTTAATGTATTCCCTCAAAACACCTGCTAATTTGCCAGTTGTAACTTGCCCTCAGTAATCATGTTTTGTGTTTTAGACTGACTTAGAAAAAGGAAAGCTTTAAAGAAAGTGAAAAAATTGAACTGGAGTAATTAATTTTTTCCCCTTTCCCTGGAGCGAATGTTTATATATATTTTTTTATACTGTATTATTTCATTTTCCTCAATACCTTTAAAGCCGAGTGCGTGGGCTAGACAATACCGGTTGGTCCCTGTGTTTGTAACTATGCAGTTCCAATTTTCTTAGTGAAGAAAGTTAAATTTTCATGATTCTGCATACTTATGTTTCCCTTATACAGGCATCATAATTGAAATCTTTGGAGTGATTTTTTTTTCCTCCTACAAATGATTTCATTATGGCATACTTTATCTATTGGTGACTAGACGCATAGACTCACTACTTGAGCATTCATTTAAAAGTTTTTTTTTATTAGAATTCATTTAAGAGTTAAAATATATTAAATATTCACCTCTTAAACAGTGTTCATAAAAATGTTAAGTCTGTCAGAAAACTGATATAATTCAACTCATATACTGTTACCCAGCCCAATTTCTGTCTTGATCAGTTTTACTCTAAGCAGGGTCTAGGTTATTGAGAAAAATAGTTGATAGGGGACATCTGATGATTAAAATGTAAAATTTTTGTTTCTCTGAACAATCAAGAATTTGAAATCTTTAAAAATTATCAAACTGGTTTCTTAGCAAAAGTGACAACCGTGGAGTGTCCATGAATCTGCATTATACTGAATTTTGTATCAGAAATGAGATTGCCTGTATTTAGGTCTTAACTTTGAAGTGTCTGAGCTGAATTGAAGCTATTAGTTTTGTGCGGATCACAGTGTCTTTTCACAGGGGAAAAAGAGCCTTGCTGCTTCTGCAGAATTGCCGGGGCTGACAGACCTCCCAGTTACAGATGCATGTTGCTCTTTGGCAGGTTCAGCAGCACAGGCTCTCAAATAGGTTGACCTGTGTTGCCTTTCCCAAGCTGCAGTCCTTTTCGAAGATTTCAATAGGAATCTAAGGAATCAATAATGATCCTTTTTTTTTTCTTAAATATAATTTATTGTGAAGTTAGCTGACATACAGTATACACAGTGTGCTCTTGGTTTCCAGAGTAGATTCCCATGATTCATTGCTTACATACAACACCCAAGTGCCCATCCCAAAAATGATCTTTAAATGCAGCAGGCTTTTCATGAGATTTTAAATATAATGTATTTTAGTAGATGTTAAATTTTATTCAGTGTGATTTTTGATATTTTAGGTATAGATCTTTTAAGTTTTAGTAAGCCTGTTTGAATCGAGTCTCGTAAATGTAAGTAATTATTAATTACACTTAAAAATAACAATTATTTTTGTCAAGAATGAGTTTAATTTTAATTTGGTTAACTTGTTTGCTTATATTTATACCTGAATTTCACCACTCAGAGTTTGACCACAGAGCTTTATATCTATCAAGTGGTCTCCTTGATGTTCTATAAGAGCATTGATATACAAAGTTTGCATGATAATATGTGCT
Organism: Prionailurus bengalensis; assembly: GCF_016509475.1. Taxonomy (NCBI): domain Eukaryota; kingdom Metazoa; phylum Chordata; class Mammalia; order Carnivora; family Felidae; genus Prionailurus; species Prionailurus bengalensis. Next base: position 117,903,183 of record NC_057358.1, read on the forward strand.
TGAAGTATTTTCTTAGTATTTGTATATATTTGTCTAGTCTATATATAGTATAGTATGTTCTTTGAGCAGTTTTATAATTGTGTTGGCATAAAATAAACTTCTAATCCATATCTTTAATATTTAAAGACTATTTTTTTCCTTCTATATTTCTCTTCCAAATTTTCCTTAATGGGAAGAATGTTTTCTTGCAGTGTTACTATGTATATCTATCTTCCTTCCATAGTTAGAATCATTCTGTTGGTCCAGTCTTGTTTCCTGCCTTTTTCTCGGTAGTGTTCCATCCCAAGTATTCTCATTTTACTAGTCTTCGTAACCATAATTTTTTAATGGCTCCATAACATTCCATGTTCAAACACCACAGTTTATCTAAACTTTCCCATATTTTAGATATTTTCCAATATTTTACAATCACAAGCACCCTATCTATATTTATTAATATTATTTCCATAAATATGTGTTTTCTGTTTTTGACTTTTTCTGAGATAACAAATTCTCTTTCAGTGTAACTCAGTAGCAGGCTCACAATTTTTCTTCCTTGAGGAACTCGAGTGTGTTACTCCCATCAATTTTGGTCTCAAATGTCTCATGATAATTTAAGTATTTTTTTCCTTATAAGTCACTTGTTCTTTCTCCCTAGATTTCGAAGGGATTTTTTTTTCTTTAAAGTCCAGTAATTTTACAGGGCACCTAAGTGGCTCAGTCGATTAAACATCTGACTCCAGCTCAGGTCATGATCTCATGGTCTGTGGGTTCGAGCCCTGCTTTGGGCTGCTGTCTGTTGCCAGCACTGAGCCGCCTCCCTATCCTCTGTCCCCCTCTTTCTCTGCCCTTTCCCCACTCGCTCTCTCTTTCAAAATAAATAAGCATTCAAAAAAATGAATAAAGTCCAGTAATTTTATTAGACTATGTCTTGGTATTGATCGTTCTGTATTGCTATTCATAGGGACATGGTGCGCTCATTTAATATGTTGTTTCAGATCTTTCAGGAAAGTTTTCTTGAATTATATAGCTTTTAGTAATTTGTTATTTTCCTTATGTTTGTCTTTTCTTTGTTAGATCTTCTTCAGTGATTTATTACTTTCAAATTATTTTAACTTTTTCCTTATTTTTAATTTTCAGAAATTCTTTCCTTTTTGTCTGTCTTTAAGGTGTTATCTATTGTGTTTAATCATTCTTGTATTACTTTTAAGTTAGCCTTCATTTTTGAAGAGACTTTAAAAATTTCTAATTCTTTCGCAAGTTCTAACATCTCATTTCTGTTTTCGAATTCTGATTTATATTGTTTTTTTTAAATGTCTTGTAACATATTACTTTCTTTTTGGTCATTTCTTGAGAACGCCTTTCTTTTTATTCTCTTTGTTCTCATAATAACTTTGTATGGGATTTATCTGCAAAGTTAGTTTCCCTGAACTTCTACACAGGGATGGGGTTCAGGGTATCTTTTCTAGCTTTACAGAGCTCCCTCTTGTTTTCAGTTTTGTTTTTTGGTTTTTCTTTTTAATGGCAATTTAATTTCCGAGGTTGCCTGGCTTTGTTCCACTCACTTACTTGTATGCGAACTTTTGCTCTCCTTCAGCTCTGTTGACTCCGTCCTATTTAGGTTTGCTTCCACTCCTAATAGTGTGTCCTTAATGTGGTGCCCTGATCTGGGAGGGAGGTGTCTCAACTGGTCAGTTTGGGGAGTTCATTGTGGTTAAACTGCTCTAGCTTCTCAGATCTTTCTGCAGATCTCTGTGTAGTCCTACTAATGTGTGGCTATTCCTGGTTTCAGCTGGTATTGTCAAATTTGTCACCATGTTTTTTTTGGAGTACCTATTTGGGGTGATTTGGGGATTTTCCCGTTCTTAGATCTGTTATTTCCTTCTGCTTCCTTTTGCACAGACACGAATACTGTGAAGGACTGTGGCTGCCAGTTGACTTACCAGCATGTATTTTGGGGCTCATGGGGATACCTGATAGTCTGGTTTTGTTATAAATGTTCATGAGATTTTAGTTTTGCTCTCTGGGTTGCTATCTGTCTGTAACACACACACACTCAGACACTTACACTCATTGTGCTGGGGATCCCCAAGAGGAGGTTTGATGATTCACTAGGAGGACTCACAGGACTCAACATATAATCATACACATGGCTATGATTTATTACAGTGAAGTACAAAGCCGAATCAGCAAAGGGAAAAGGTACACCAGGTGAAGCCTGAGGAAATCAGGTATGAGCTTCCAAGCATCCTCTTGCAGTGGAGAGAATGTTCTTAATTTCTCCAGCATCAAATTGTGACAACATATATGAAACACTGTCTACTAGGAAGCTCATTAGAGACTCATTGCCCAGGTTGTTTTTTTTTTTTAAACATTTATTTATTTTTGAGAGAGGAACAGAGTACAAGCAGGGAGGGGGCAGAGAGAGAGGGAGACACAGAATCAGAAGCAGGCTCCAGGCTCTGAGCTGTCAGCACAGAGCCTGATGCAGGGCTTGAGCTCAGGTACCATGAGATCATGACCTGAGCCAAAGTCAGATGCTTAACCATCTGAGCCACCCAGGTGCCTTTCATAGCCTAGGGTTTTTATTGAGGCTAGTTGTGTAGGTACCCTCTGTGTGCCATATATCAAACTTTCAAACTTCCAGAAGGAAAGCAGATGTTCAGCCATGGTTCAGCCATAAACTGTATCTTTTATACAAACACTTTAGGCGTGGTGAGCCACTCTTACCAGTAGTGGAAACTTCCCCAAATCCCAGTTCCCAGACAACAACCAAGGGCCAACTCTGAAAAGTAGGACTTGTTAAGGATAGACAGCCCATACCTGCTTGATTAGTGTTAATTAGTGTTTGAAATGAGACTCTGGAAATTAAGAAGAGCAGGGGGATGGAGTTGAAGGGATATTATATATGTTTATGTATGTGTGTACAGGTACACATATATAGAGTATACAGTGTATAATGTATATACAGTGTCTAATATATCTATATATGTATATATAGGTATTAAAGATTATAAAACTATAATACAATATGAATGTACATTCTTATCTCTGTGAAGGTAAGGCTTTTCTATGTATAAGAACAAAGTTATAAGTCAGGGGAACAAATTTGATAAATTTAAGTACATAAAACTTAAAATCTGGCAAAAAGCAAGATTTGAAAAAATTAACAAAATTGAAAGGAAAATGGGGAAATATTTATACCTATGAGAGCATTAATGTCTTTATAATAGGAAAATCAATTGCAAAATAGTATTTAAAAAAATCTTAATAGCCCAATAGAAAATAAACAGAGTAGATTAATGGGCAGTTCACAAAAAAAGGAAGACAGATGGTCATTTAGCATTTTTCTTTTTTTTTTTTTTAATTTTTTGTTTTAACATTTATTTATTTTTGAGACAGAGAGAGAAGAGCATGAACGGGGGAGGGGCAGAGAGAGAGGGAGACACAGAATCCAAAGCAGGCTCCAGGCTCTGAGCTGTCAGCCCAGAGCCCGACGCGGGGCTCGAACTCACAGACCGTGAGATCGTGACCTGAGCTGAAGTCGGACGCTCAACCGACTGAGCCACCCAGGCGCTCCTATTTAGCATTTTTCATCCGAGAACCTTTAAAGCATGAACAGCAGTGAAATACAAATTCTTTCAGAAATTAGCAGTTTTTAAAAATGATAATAGTTAGGGTACTTGGAAGTTGGAAATAACCTAAATGTCCAACATTAGATTATTTAGGTAAATTGATATACTAATACATTCATGTATTATCCAGCTGTTAAAATTATGTGATAAAAATATTAGTGACAACGCCAACTTCATCTTAATAAAGTATGATCCCAGGTTTTCTGTTTATGCTTTACTGGAATTCAAACAAACGTACATTAACACAGAAAAATATTTAAACAGGGGTGCCCGGGTGGCTCAATTGGTTAAGTGTCTGACTTGGGCTCAGGTTATGATCTCATGGTTCGTGGGTTCAAGCCCCATAATGGACTCTGTGCTGACAGCTCAGAGACTGGAGCCTGCTTTGGATTCTGTGTCTCCTTCCCTCCCCTGCTTGCACTCTGTCTCTCAAAAATAAACATTAAAAAAATATTTAAACAATAAAACTAAGACTTATTTACAACAAAACTAAATGTTAACCAGTTTTTCTGTAGGTGGTAGGATTATGGATGGTTTTTTCTCTTCTTTTTTTTTTTTTTTATGGGTGTTTTTTTTTTTTTCCCCAAACATTTATAGCAGGTGTCAACAAACCATGACCCAATAGCTGGCCATTATTTTTGTAAATAAAAAGTTATTGGAACACATCCGTGCTTATTCATACTGCTTTTGTGGTACAAGAGCATAAAACATTTACTATTTGATCCTTCGAGAAAAAGTTGGCCAGCCCCAGATCTAGAGTGATGTATTTTTTATATTTAGAAACATATATTTCTCCACAGGCATATACATTCTTACATAATAATGTGAGAAAAAATAGTATTGCTGCTTTATAGGGATTTTAAAAATAAGGTTCTTGGCAATATATTTTTTTTCTTAGAAGTAGCTTGAATCTGGAGCAACATAGGGGCTTAATAAGTGCTGCTGATACTAATATGTATTAGTACTTATTTTAAATATAATTTAGCAGATTAATAGTTTGGGTATCCAGGATTATGGATACTCTCTTAATGATACTCTAAAGGCATCATGATTTAATAGATGTAGAGACATCAGCAAGACCTCTTTTTTTCAGAGAGATAGAGGGGAAACCATTTAAAGAAGTCAGTGTAGCTACTTACGGGTTTTTTAAAAAATATACACATGTCAAAGATGGTCAGATGGGTGCATAAACAATGAAGAATGAGTCATGTGAGAATAGCGGTGATGGCTACTATGTCCCTGGCTCTGCGCAGAAACTATTTAATCCTCAGAACAACCTTGACTGCAAAACAAGAGTGTTTTCTATTTTGTAGTTGAGCACACTGAGGCTTGGAGAGTGTAAGTAATTTACCCAAGACCTGCAGAACTTGGCTGAGACGCTACTTGAACCCAGGTTATCTGAGAGGAAGATTTATGGTTTTCTTTAGCCTTTTCCTAAAGAGTTGCCATACAGGTCCACAGAATATAAAGCAAACTTGGAATTTAGGATTTGATTTAATCAAGAAATACATTTTTAACTATTTATAAAGTTTCATTATATAAAGTAGTAAGCTTCTTGTTCCTTGCTATATTCAAATAGATTCTGGATGACCATATTTTAAGGACTCCTGCTATGACTAAGAGGTTGAATTTTATGTACTTTGAGGATCTAGGAGGTCTGTGATTTTATTTATTTGTTTATTTCAGTTCTGCCTGTGTATTTAATTCAAATTTAGATTTTATGAGGGGCGCCTGGGTGACTCAGTCGGTTAAGCGGCCGACTTCGGCTCAGGTCATGATTTCGCAGTCCGTGAGTTCGAGCCCCGCGTCGGGCTCTGTGCTGACGGCTCAGAGCCTGGAGCCTGTTTCAGATTCTGTGTCTCCCTCTCCCTGACCCTCCCCCGTTCATGCTCTGTCTCTCTCTGTCTCAAAAATAAGTAAACGTTAAAAAAAAAAATTCAAATTTAGATTTTATGAAGGACCCTAACTATATGAACTCTTAACATGCTGCAGAATTTTTTAAAAAATTGTCTTGCTTATGTTTTGATGGGTTGATATGTGACTCTATAAACATCACAATTCACTAAAAAATCTCTGTGTCTTTTATATAGTTAAGCTGTGAGTAGTGTATTTTTTCTTGAGTATAGACCAGAGGAAAGATTTGGCTATTTGAGTGGATATACTTTTCCTCAACAAATATGCAAAATATAAACCAATGCTTTCTGTTTGTACTCTAATCATATGAAAATGAGGAGCCAAATTTAATGGACGACCATAGTAATTATCTTACTTTGGGTGTCTGGTAACAAATACTCCTTTTGTTTCCTTGGACAGAATTTGTTTTGTATTATTCCTAAATATTTTAGTTGTCGAGGGCTGTTGTATCTTACGTTAAAATATCTTAGAAGATAGTAGTATATGAGTTTTTAATACGTAGAGCTAGTGGTTTCAAATCCTTTTGGAGTGTGATAGATTAAACTGGATAGAAGAAACAAACAACCTTCAGATTTGACTTTTGTTCTGTGCCAGTTTTATCTGGAACCTATAATTTTATATATATATATATATATATATATATATATATATATATTATATATGGCTACTATCTCCTAGTGACTGCTTTATTGCTTTATTCAGTACTGTAACTTAACTCTTTGAAGATGTCTTAGAGCCAGTTTCCCACTCTGGATTCTACTTTTAATTTCTGTGTTTATATTGCTGGTTCTGTGCAATGAAAAATTAGTTTAAATGTAAAATATTTAATCCTCTGCTCAGTGAATGATAATATCAATACAAGTTTGAAAGCAACATTTTAGTAAAAGTGGATAAAATTCATCCAGTTTTAATTCAAGACCTGTTTACTCAAACTGAATCTTTGTTTTTTCTGGTCCAACAGAAACTAGAAAGAGAGTATGTCTCCACTGCCCCCAGAGAGGAGTGTTTAGAGAAAGGCCAGTATTGCCCTCAGGCTGATGCCTTTGAAAGAGTGGATATTGTCCATTCCCAGTCTATAGTGTTGTCAATTATTTCTTTGTGATTTAGTTAATTTTTTATTATGCTTCAGGTGTTAAATTGCCAGTACATCAGATGCTCAGATTCAAACAAATATATCCAAATATCTAAAATACATATAGAAAATAAATTTGAAATATTGCTCATTTTCTGCCAGTGTTCTCTTACACTTGTTCGTGTTTTAGCTGTGATTGGCTACTACTGGGCCTTTATGGTAGATGTTCCTAATCCTGATGAATTAATGTAGTAATCTCAACATCTTGTATTTTTCCTCCGCAAAAGGGGAGATTGAGGTAGCTCTATTCCAAGATAATAAAATCATGACAGATTTAATTACTAGAATATTGGTATGTATTGGGGTCATCTTATAGCCCACTAAATGATTTTATGGTTGTCATAATTAAAACCTGTTACTCTATAAACCAGAGAGGTCCTAAATCCCCTGTGAATAGTGTGGTTGATGGCCATTATTTATATAGTTTATATAAAATGTTCTTATGAATGCTTACAGTTACATAAAATTTATTCTTATTTTCGTAGTCTGTTCGGCACTTGAAGTACTCCTTGTTTAAGAAATCACTACTGGGCAGTGTTTCGGATAACGGAGTAGTAACTCTGTGGGATGTGAATAGCCAGAGTCCATACCATAACTTTGACAGTACACATAAAGCTCCAGCTTCTGGCATCTGTTTTTCTCCTGTCAATGAATTGCTATTTGTGACTATAGGCTTGGATAAAAGAATCATTCTCTATGATACTTCAAGTAAGAAGTAAGTGTGACATGATCATTTCTTAATTTAGTAACAAATAACTGTAATCTCATTAGCAGGCATATTTGTGATTTGCATAGACCTCTGATTAATGTTTGGGACATCTAAAGTTTGTGTACTTGATATCTAAAAGATAAAATTTTCTCTTTTTTCTCACATGCAGAAAAAAATAGATGAAATGTGGATGTTCTTTAGAGTACATCTGGATGATGAATGTTAAGAATAGCATGTTAATGATTGCACATCTTTATTTTAGCACACAGGCATAGTATTCTTTTTCAAAAATACAACTGAATATATTTTTTAAGGCAATATGATTAATTTGCTTTAAAATTAATTCATTATCTACAGCAGTGTTTCTAAACTGCTAACATTTTGGGCTGGATAATTCTTGGATGTGGGGTGTGGGGGCAGGGGGTGGGGTGGCTGTCCTGGGTATTGTAGAATATTCAGCAGCATCCCTGGCCTCTACCCACTAGATGCTAGTAGTATTCCCCAAATTAGCAAGAGTAGCAAAATTGCCCTTAGTTGAGAACCACTGATCTAGAGCTAAAGGGTATGTAATCTTTTAAGTATCTGGGTCAGTTGTGCCTTCTTTTCTTTCTTACAGTTATAGCTGTGCTTGGTTAGCTGTTAAAAAAAAAAAATGGCTATAAGAGTGCTACAGGTGTATTCAAAACACCTAGCCGTATCTAAAGATTGTGTGGAAGAAAATGGTAATGTTACTACTAGGGAAGGACCCACTATCAGCCCTTGTTAAAAGTTTACTTGTTTCACTTTCTTCTTTTTTAAAAATTGTTCTGTTTTACTCTTTCTTGTTAACTAATTTGCTGAGAACCTTAAGAGTCAGTAAGCATTTCTCTCATACACCAGACACTGTGGCAAAAAGCTCAGCTTCAGCAGATCAGTATCCATATTTCTGTATTGGCTTCATGAGGATCAAGCTACATGGATTGTTAGCTTTTTGGTCAAGAAATGCACAGCTGCTCCCCTGTGATGAAAGGTCATAGTCCTCTTGAGACTTGAGCAGGTCAATAAATGGAAAGGGGATACTTAGGGCCTCCTTAACCCTGAGACTAGAACCCTTGTTTGTGGAGTAACACCAGGAAGTCTGTCACGTTCACGGTCAAAGTAGTAATTACTCAAAGGAATACATATTGCTTCTGAAGATGTAGAACTTAACCTGTTGGAAGTGAATAGAAAAATAGAATGGTGTGTTCAGCAGTTCCTTTATCTGCCATTGTATTAGAAAGGTCTCTAATTCTGAATTTCTGCTTTATGCAAATATTTGGGATGTGTATTCTAAGTAACTTTGGTTTTGGTCGATAGCTGTCTAACGTCACATATGCTTGTATACCTGTATATATTCACATACCTACATAGACTTTGTTCCCCTTTCGAAAGGCTAGTGAAAACACTAGTGGCCGATACCCCTCTAACTGCAGTAGATTTCATGCCTGATGGAGCCACTTTGGCTATTGGATCTTCCCGTGGGAAAATATATCAATATGATTTAAGGATGTTGAAATCACCAGTTAAAACCATCACTGCTCACAAGACTTCTGTGCGATGTATAGCATTTCAGTACTCCACTGCTCTTTCTAAGGTAAGGTATTTTCTTTCTTTTGATTATTTTGGATTTTACTAAATAAGTGTAACTCAGAATATGGAAGTCATATTTTGTCCATTAAACACATTGTAGTTTTGCTTTATGATCATTCTTATATGAAAGCATTTTAAATAATTTTGATACAAAGTTACTTGATACTTGGTTTTAAACTATTTTTTTGTCCTTAATTCTCGTATTTCTTCAAAAATATTTTAAAAGCCTTTTTGGTTCAGAGGGAAACTCTCAGATTCATCAGCAGGCTTAAGATTTGTAAGGGAAAATATATGTATTTTTATCCTAACAAGGAATTGATAAAATATTAATGTATACTATGGAGCATTAGAAACCTGAGCTTTTAAATATTCCATTACATTTCAGTCAAGTTTAAATAAAGGCTGTTCAAATAAGCCCACAGCTGTGAACAAACGAGCCATTAATGTGAGCACTACCAGTGGAGGAGTTCAGAATTCTGGAGTCGGCCGAGAAGCAGCCACCTCTTCCACTGGCACAGCTCTCCCACAGCCCATGACAACAGCTGGGGGAAAAGGAGCAGTTGCTGTTCAAGACAAAGCAGGTAAATGCTGCTTATGCGTTTATGGTATTTGGAGTTTCCACCCGGCACCCCGACCCAATATATATTATTAGCACTTTCTTCAAGAGCCTAGAACTCAAATTCACTTGTGTATTTAAGTAAAATTATTAGTAGGTGGTAAAAATGGAAGAAGTGACCATTTTAACTTGAGCTATAAATTTTTTTTTTTTTCAACGTTTATTTATTTTTGGGACAGAGAGAGACAGAGCATGAACGGGGGAGGGGCAGAGAGAGAGGGAGACACAGAATCGGAAACAGGCTCCAGGCTCTGAGCCATCAGCCCAGAGCCCGACGCGGGGCTCGAACTCGTGGACCGCGAGATCGTGACCTGGGTGAAATCGGACGCTTAACCCACTGCGCCACCCAGGCGCCCCTATAAATTTTTTAAAAATTAATGAAAGGTACTTAATCTATTTAGCTAAACTTTTTTTTTAATGTTTATTTATTTTTGACAGAGAAGGAGAGCACAAGTGAGGGAGGGGCAGAGAGAGAGAGGGAAGCACAGAATCCAAAGCAGGCTCTAGGCTCAGAGCTGTCAGCCCAGGGCCTGACGGGGGGGTCAAACCCAGGAACTATGAGATCGTGACCTAAGCCAAAGTCAGACGCTCAACCGACCGAGCCATCCAGGTGCCCCCAGCTGAACTTTTGTTGTAAGAAATATTATCTTACAAATAGAATAATACCAATTTAGAAATTATCCTTAATACCACTCCAGACTGGATGTCTTGTGTCTTCAGATTAATCAATAGAGAATATGATTCTTTGATGTTGTCACTTTGATTTGATCTCTGAGTTACAAAAAAAGCTATTAGTGACTTCTTTTATTTCATATTTCATAACAAAGTAAGTCAGGTGATGAAGTGAATTTATTTAAGTGCTGAATAGTGCCTGGCACCTATTAAGCAGTATATTAGTAGTTTGTTAAACAAAAAGAAACAAAAATGTTGTCATTTTTAAATAATTTCTTCTATTCCAATAATCATATTGGTAAAATGGTTCTTAAAAAATTCATTTAGACTTTGTGAAGGTGTAATATGATGATAAGCTTCCCTGTTTACTATAGAGAATATTCTTTTTCTCTCAATTCCTGAAAACGTTTTGGTTTTTTTTTTTTTGTTTTTTTTTGTTTTTTTTTTTTTAAGATATGCTATACTATCACCTTACAACATATTTTTTAAAAGCCTGCATGGTATATATACCACTCTGTTTCCAAACTAGTCTCATTAGAAATGGATGTATCCATGTCTTTTTAAGGTTTCAGGACAAATACTTAACTTGGACACAAGTATTGGTTGATACCTTCTCAGCATGAGTTTATGATTTTCAAGTAGAAGCAAAACTTTGTTAGCCTTGATAGTATGGAATAGCTTTTTTAAAAAAATAGTATATATATTCATTATAAATTTTCTGTTAATATCTACATCATCCTTACATAAAAGTCATTACATATTATATAAAAAAATAATTAGTTCTTATTTAAGAACTCCTGGAAGCAAATATTATTGCTATATACTTAGAAGAAGAAATTAAGTTTGAAATATAACTTTGAGTAATGTTTGCCAAGATGTTGAATTAACTATATTATGAAAATTGTCACTATTTTCAAAGATAATTTTATTATTACTGATTTTGCTCATATTTCCAAAATTAAATAAAATAAAGTTTCTCTCATTTACTCTGAGCTTTATGAAATCTCACTGTTATTCATTTAGTTTTTAATAAGGAAACTCATGTAACGATGACAGCATTAATTAGGCAATGCAAGACTTGGGTCTGCAGGGTCACTGATTAATGATAACTCTTGGCTGATTAGCAAAGTTTCTGACAAAATGAAAGTTTGCCCTGTACCCACAAAGAGTTAGAAACTTTTATTTATTAATCTTATTTTGAAATAATTGCAAACTTATAGAAAATTTTCAAAAATAGTATAAAGAACTCCTGAGCTCTAGTATACTCTTCAGCAGATTCACTGTTTTATAAATTTTGCCACATTTGCTTCATCGTTTGCTCTCTCTTACATACACATACATGTACGTTTCCCCGCTCTGAAACAGAGAGTTTGTTAGACATAAGTCTTGGGTCTGTGACTTCCTACTAGGATGACTTTGGGCAGTTTTTTAACCACTTTGAGTCTTATTTTCTCTTCCATAGATAATATATAACTTTTAGCGATATTATGAAAACCAGAGAAAATAAATCAATAGACACACAATAGGCTCTCAGTAAATTATGGTTTTACTAATACTGTCATCACAGTTTTCATCATTACTATTACTATTATTTTAAACTCCCTAAAATGAGTCTGAGATTTGTAAAAAGTTCATGTTGCTCTACTAAAGGCGCCAACCAGTGCATTCCCACCAACAGTGCAAGAGGGTTCCCCTTTCTCCACATCTTCACCAATACCAGTTGTTTCTTGTGTTGTTGATTTTAGCCATTCTGACCAGTGTGAGGTGATGTCTCATTGTAGTTTTGATTCATCTTTCTCTGATGATCAGTGATGTTGAGCATCTTTTCATGTGTCTGTTGGTCATCTGCATGTCTTCTTTGGAGAAATGTCTATTCATGTCTTCCACCCATTCTTTAGTTGGATTATTTGTTTTTTGAGTGTCGAGTTTTAGAAGTTCTTTACAGATTTTGGATACTAACCCTTTATCAGATAGGTCATTTGCAGATATCTTCTCCCATTCCGTAGGTTGCCTTTTAGTATTGTTGATTGTTTCCTTTGCTGTGCAGAAGATTTTGATTTTGATGAAGCCCCAGTAGTTTACTTTTGCTTTTGTTTCCTCAGGTGGCATATCTAGAAGGAAGTTGCTGTGAGTCATGTCAAAGAGGTTACTGCCTGTGTTCTCCTCTGAGATTTTAATGGTTTTATGTCTCACATTTAGGTCTTTGATCCATTTTGAGTTAAGTGTATGGTGTAAGAAAGTGGACCACTTTCATTTTTCCACATGTTGCTGTCCAGTTTTCCCAACATCATTTGTTGAAGATACTGTCTTTTTCCCACTAGATTTTCTTTCCTGTTTTGTTGAAGATTAATTGACCATATAGTTCCTTTGTGGGATTTCTATTCTGTTCCATTGATCTGTGTATCTATTTTTGTGCCACTACCATACTGTTTTGATCACTACAGCCTTGTAGTAGAACTTGAAGTCTGGAATTGTGTTGCTTCCAGCTTTGCTTTTTCTTAACTCTAGAGAACAAACTGTTACCAGAGGGGAGGTGGGTCGGGGATAGGTGAAATAGGTGATGAGGATTAAGGAGGGCACTTGTTGTGATGAGCACTGGGTCTTGTATGGAAGTGTTGACTCATTATATTGTACACCTGAAACTAATATTATACTGTATGCTAACCAACTGTAATTTAAATAAAAACTTATAAAAAATAAAGAACCTCGGGTCGCCTGGGTGGCTCAGTTGGTTGAGCGTCCGACTTCGACTCAGGTCATGATCTCACGGTCCGTGGGTTCGAGCCCCGCGTCGAGCTCTGTGCTGACAGCTCAGAGCCTGGAGCACCTGCTTCGGGTTCTGTGTCTCCCTCTCTCTCTGCCCCTCCCCTGCTCATGCTCTGTCTCTCTCTGTCTCAAAAATAAATAAAAACATTTAAAAAAATTAAAAAAGAATAAAGAACCTCTGCAGATTTATTGCTAGTGCTCACTTTCAGTAGGAAACAGCCATTTAAGAAGTAAAAACATAAGGCTTTAGCACTACTTCCGAATGATACTAAACTTCTGTTTCCTAAAGTTCCAGAGGCTAGAGTTATGCATTCATAATGTTTAACGACCTAGAAGAAGAAGAGAAAATTTCTTCTTTATAACAATTCAACTCGTGGTGTAAACACTTCAATGATAGTGGTGTACAAATGTTCAGTAATATTTTAATTTTCTATCATGTACTATTATAAAAGTTTATTTCATTTGCGAGACTTGGACATTTTTGGATATGCTGGCTGTTCTTTGTTTTTATCCTAGCTTTTCAGGATCTTGGGACCAAGATAGCAAATAAAACACTACTTAAATGATAGTGTAATACGGTAACATGCTACCAATTAAAACACCAGATTTTCGTCACAGGTCTCGAATTTCTAGAACTCAGTCCTCAACCCAGAAATGAGCAAGAAGCTACTGAGCTCACAGAGTTCCTCTTCCAAAGTCCCTGCCCTAATCCCTTGCATTATATACTGGCAGGGAAAACAAAACCTGTGGCTCTTTATTATTGTCTGCTATGCTATTCTTTATGAGTTTAGTATTCTGGTTTTCTTCCTTCTAGTAAACTATCCTGAGGCTAGTGAAGTCATTTGAGGTCAATAATACCGACAGCATGTTAAGCTTCCACTGTTAGTGAAGGAAAAGACGGAAGAGGGCAAAAAGAGATCCATTTACTGTTGGGGAAAGGAACTAACATTACTTGAATCTGCTCTGTGTCAGGCATCATGCTAAATGCTTTACAGACTTCTTTAATCATTTATAGATGATCATAAAAGTGAGTCTGTTCTAATAGAAGTTGGTTGTGTTCAGTACACTGTTTAAGAGGGTAGCAAAGTATATAAATTATTTTAGAAAAATTTCATCAAAAAGGCTAAAATAAGATGGTATTATATAAATGAATAGATTATTTGCTTTTGAGGAGCCCTTCATTACATGAAAATCATGGTTAACTGAGCTGTTGTTATATTATTTTGTTTTCCTGATGCTCATAGTTGTAATATTACCAGTGATATGGTAATGCATTAGTTTTTAGAACTGAGCTTCTGATGATAAATTTTTTTTTGGCTGTAGTAACATTTATTTTTATATCTAATTTTCCTATAAGGTTTGCCTCGAAGCATAAACACTGATATTATATCTAAGGAAACGGACAGTGGGAAAAATCAGGATTTCTTCAGCTTTGATGATACTGGAAAAAGTAGTTTAGGTGACATGTTTTCACCGATCAGAGATGGTAAGTCTTTTCAGATCAGAGGATCATGTTCTCTTGCTGGCAGTCATTACATTTTTAGTCTCGCTAAAAGATGTGGGTAATAGCTTCAGTCTGTTTCTGTTCATGACAGTTGCTAATTTTCTCAGTCCCTGGGGTGGTATCTTTTCCTTTGCCCTGATATTTCAGATGTTACCATTCTAAAGTATACGCTTGTCATTTTCACATGGGAACTATGCAAATAGCTCTCAAGTTAGCATTTTAATTTCCACAGAAGTGTCTTAAAGGAAATTTTGCCTCCATAGGCAGTTTTTTAGTTTCTAATAAATCTTAAAATCTTAGATATTTTGATAGGCAAAAAATACCTTTTAACCTAAAAAAATTGTTTTTTATTATTAGTATCTAATTGTTATTTATTCATTGTTTTCATGAAGAAGTATGGCTAGGTGATAGATTGCCTCATCTTTTACACTATGTGTGAAAGTACTACACACACACACACACACACACACACACACACAGTCTCTCTCTCTACTTCCTTCCCTCCCTCCCTCCCTCCTCTCCCCATTGCTAGGAGATGTTGCCATTAAAAAGAAAATAAAAACATAAAAAACTTGTCATTTTGATATATAGAAACATATATCATTGTTGTTCATACTGTATGAACCGGGCACATTATTTGGATGTGTTTTTTTGGTACTGATGTTCATACTGTTTTCATTAATGGGATAGTCTCACTGCTAACAGCAGTATTATCAACAATATGGGTAAATTTCTAGAGCATAATTTGGCACGCTTAAATATTCATACCCTTTGGCCTGTTAATTCTATTTCTGTAAATTTACCTAATAACATATTCACAGTATCCTACAAAGATTTGTATGTTTACTGTTTATGGTATTGAAACTCTGGAGCAAACCTAAATGTCAGCAGTAGCAGTATGTTTAAATTGTTACATCCACTCTTGATCTTATAGAGTTTCATTTTTCCTTTAAAATTATCTACTTTCCAAATTTTCTACAATTAATTTCATAATTAGAATAAGTAGGAGTGCCTGGGTGGCTCAGTTGGTTAAATGTCCAACTTCAGCTTAGTTTGTGATATCAGGCTCGTGACTTTGAGCCCCGTCTTGGGCTCTGTGCTGACAGCTTAGAGCCTGGAGCCTGCTTCCGGTTCTGTGTCTCCCTTTCTCCGTGCTTCTCTCTCTCTCTCTCTCTCTCTCTCTCTCTCTCTCTCTCTCTCTCTCTCAAAAATAAATAAACATTAAAAAAATAAATATCTTAAAAAAATAAAGTACATGTGTGATGGCACAGAATTACTTAGTGCTTTATGCCTTACCATGCCCTGAAAATGACTATTTGCCAGGTCAGATTTCCCTGTCTTCCACCTAATGAAAGAGAAAGGATTCCTTTCTTTCAGGATGAAGAGAGGTCAGACTACATAGTTAAAGAATAAAGACAGGAAAGATGTGGGCAAAGGAGAGTAGAATGGCATGGGCTGGAGTTGAGAAAGGTTTTGGAGGTTAGTAACCATCTGGGGAGCTTTGGCTTATGAGAACCCCTGGGGTAACTTTTGAATTGAAGAATGTAGGAAGGGGCTTTTTGAAAGTGTTTGAGTTATAAATGAAATTCTCTTTAATGGTTTTTAAGAGAAATGAATAAAGGATAGAAATTCTTCTTTACTTTTTAAAAATATGATTAGAATTTGAGCCTTATGCCCTTCATTTATTAGACTTTCATATCATTAATAAGAAAAAAACATGGATAATAAATATACTACTGATTTTCATTGTCAAGAGACTTGTTTTTTGATCTCAAGAATTCAACTCTGCTTAATCTGTTTGCCTTAATGTCTTCATCTTTTGAGTAAGAATATTTCTGCTTTTGTTAAGGGAAACTAGTAATTTCTTAAAGTATAGGTGTAAAATAAAGAAGGGGTAGTGCATGGGTGGCTCAGTTGGGTAAGCATCTGACTCTTGATCTCAGGGTTCTGAGTGTTCAGGCCCTGTACTGGGTGTGAAGGCTGTGTAAAATAATGAAAATAAATAAATGATATAAAGTGTATGTTTTTTGTACAATTAGTAGGTATATATATACACATGCAGATGGATGGATGGATGATAGTCCTATTACTGTGATAATCATATATGATAATTTATTGGCCATTTGAATTTTTGGTGAATTTTTTATGACTTTTGCCCATTTTTCTATTAATTAGCTAAAATGGAGTTGAACAACTTTTGGATATTAATTGGTAAATGAATAGTATTACAGTATTGGAATTTTCTTATACATATTCTGTCATTAAAACATTAATGGAAACTTATGTTTTTTATATCATTGTATTGCAAAATAGTTTCACATTGTTTCACTTGATCCTCAGAACAATTTTGTGAGGTGGTCCAGACATTTTCTTCATTATATAGTTGCAGAAACTAAAGCTAATTGTATAAAAAGCTTGTCTAAGGTCATAGAGCTATTGAATGGTATAGGCAGAACTGGATTATAGATTTCTGGAGCCTACTGCAATGCGTTTCTCATATACCTTGCTGTCTCATTAAACGACCCTATACCGTAGAATTACTTTTCATACTTGCTGCTCTGCATGAAGGTAAAAGAGTGAAAAGGGAAGTTTATATGAGTCCCAACTGTAACTTTTCCTTTTTGAAATCGAACTCTTTGGAGAATTTTTGCTATGGCTTCTTTTTCACAATTTAAAAAATTTGATTTTCTAATTTTATTATAGATGCTGTGGTTAACAAGGGAGGCGATGAGTCCATAGGCAAAGATGGTAAGAACTACTGAGAAGTATTTTTATGAAAATTAAAAATGGTATTGTGTTATCTATTGATGTGTAACAAATTCCCCCAACACATTGAAGCTTAAGAGAATATTTATCACCTCATAATTGTGGGTTAAAAATCTGAGCATGGCTTAGTTTAATCAGGATATCAACAGGGCTGCAGCCATCTCCAGGGTTGACTGGGCACGGATCTACTTGCATGATCATTCATGTGCCTACTAGCAGAATATGCCAGTCCTTCCCATGTGGGCCTCTTACAGGGCACCTGACAACATGGCAGCCGGCTTCCTTCAGAGCTGGTGAGCAAGACAGAGAGGGCCCTCAAAATGAAAGCTGTGGCGTGTTTGTAACCTAATCTTGGAAGTGACACCCCACCATTCTTGCTGTATTCTCTTCTTCGGAAGCAAGTTTCTAGGTTCAGCCCACATTCAAAGGGAGGGAATTACTCGAGGGCATGGATCCATGCCAGAAGGCAGGGATCATTCGGAGCCATCTTAGAGGCTGCCTATCAAGATATGCTGCAGATATATACTAAATTAACAATTTTCAGTTATCAAAAACTAATAATATTGACTAAAACATTAATTGGGCTTTGTGATTTTCAAAGTATTTTTACGTATAGTATCTCTTTTAAGCCTTAGTACTGAGACAGATGGATGTCAGCATCACATTTACCGATCAGGAAACAAGAGTTTTACAGTTTTTGCCCAAGATTTTGTGTACATCAAATAAGGGCTAGAGCTGACAAATGAACCTGTCTTCTGAATCCAAATTGCATGTCTTTCTACCATATTAACCTGTCTGTCGTATTAAGTGCTTTTCTTAAATATTCAAGATTAGAGAAAATCATATGCAAATAGCTTTTTTCTCCTGTTTTTTCAGGCCTTGACTTTCTACCACAATTGAACTCAGTCTTTCCTCCAAGAAAAAACCCAGGAACGTCAAGCACTTCAGTATTGCATTCTAGTCCTCTTAACGTTTTTATGGGATCTCCAGGGAAAGAAGAAAATGAAAATCATGATCTGACAGCTGAATCTAAGAAAACATATCTGGGAAAACAGGAACCTAAGGACTCCTTCAAACAGGTATCTGCCTGAAAACGGTACTGAACTCGCTGTGTGGATTTGTCAGTAGCATAAGGAAGCTCATCACTAGACAGAAAGCGGGCAGCTGCCAGGGATGTGTCCTGATTACTAACAGTGCTGTGCACCTACCAGCTAGAAAAATATTCTTGAATCTTGATGTCATGTGTTAAAAACTAAAGGATGCTTTTGAAATCTGTCTTTGAAAACTTTGGAGGTAAAAGCAGACGTAAACTTAAACTGTTTTTTTTCTATGACAAAATACTTGACTGTCTAAGAATAGTTTATACCTGAGTTTTTTAGAATTTATTTCCATTGCTGCAGAAAGCACCAATTGGTAGTCAAGTCATTTACCCTAAGTCTTAGAGCAAAGGGGTGGAGCTAAGAATATAATAGATCCTTATTATCTTCTGCTCTGATACAGTATCCAAAATAGAAGCTAATTTGCTACATAAGGGCTTAAAATGATCAAATGTTACCAGAAAGGCTGAGTCTGTTCTATACTATGTCTGTTTATTTTCATATTGATTTTTTTAGGATGATACTGGAAAGATATTGAAGAAGTACAAAAATGTCTTTTGACTTCTTAAATATTTCTGACTAGTTACCATGTGAGAGTCTGGTTGTTTTTTGTTTGTTTGTTTGTTTTTTGCCTGTGATTACCATTTTAAAGATACTCAACAGCAGATGCTTAGTAAGTGAGCTCTTCCCCATCATGTTCTCATTGAAATTGTTTTTGATTCGTGGACAGGATTTATTTTACCACTAGTTGTAGCAATTTTTTTTCTTCTTCTATATCCCTCTTATTTTTCATTTTCCTGACCCTACCTACTAGAAAAAAAGATAAGTAGGTATAAATTATATGTATAATAAGGGTAAAACCAAAATTTATATATGAATTTTTTTATTTTCAATGTGAAGTTTGCAAAGTTGATCCCTGGTGCTGAAACTGGAAATCTGAATACCTCTCCACCATCTAACCAAACAAGAAGTCCTGAGAAATTTGAAAAACCAGAGAAAGAAATCGAAGCCCAGTTAATATATGAACCCCCGGTCAATGGATCCTCAACTCCAAGTAAGTACATAAAACTCCCTGATGTTTGAAAGTGTTAGGTTGAAAACTCCCTCTAGTTAACTTGAAAAGGATAAATAAATAGAGTGATCATAGGGTAAGAAAGGTAAAGGAGTTTAAAATTTACAACACTTTTCTACTGTGACTCTTACTAGAGGACAGTGACATGCATATGAATGGTTAAACTCAGCAACCTGATTCGATACTCCTTTGGTCTGAATTTTATTTTCAATCTAATACGTAAGGGTCTTGATCTAATATGGTACAAATAGGAATATAACGTAGGACCCTTTGGAAATGAGTCATTAACTACCTGGAATTGTCTTTTTGTCCCCTTCCATATTAAAGCCGTATTCCATATTAATGTGGGGTTCATGCCATAGATCCTAAAAACTTGATCACATTTAATGGAGTATTTGTTTCATTTATAATAGTTATCTATAAAAAACAACTCTTTGTATGGAAGAAACTCTTATTTAGATATATTTCACTTTAAGGTTTCTGTGGACGTATTAGCATAAACTCTGGGGCTTTGCTTGTAGCAGTACTTTACTTCTGTATTCCCTCTGTTTATGTTTAATAG
Organism: Prionailurus bengalensis; assembly: GCF_016509475.1. Classification (NCBI taxonomy): domain Eukaryota; kingdom Metazoa; phylum Chordata; class Mammalia; order Carnivora; family Felidae; genus Prionailurus; species Prionailurus bengalensis. The sequence goes on from NC_057358.1 coordinate 117,923,215, forward strand.
TCTTGGTTTATCTAGTTTGTGGTGCAACATGTCACATTCATCTTTTGTAAGAGGAAATGGTTCCGAGATTCTTCAAGATTAATCCCTCTGTCATATGTTATTATATTAGACAGTTGGCAGTTCATATAGATAGATAAATGGGTATTAGAAATAATGTCCTAGAAAGTTTCTAAGATTTGTATTCCAGACAGTGAGTTTTTCTAAATGTCACAGGAATGCTGTTCTTTACCTGTTTTTCTAGTCTTCTCGTGCCAAATCTTATTTACAAATGTTTGATATCTCTTAGTTTAAGCTGACTATTAATATTTTCTCCATTTTTTATTTTAGATCCAAAGATAGCATCCTCTGTCACTGCTGGAGTTGCCAGTTCACTCTCAGAAAAAATAGCTGATACCATTGGAAATAATCGGCCAAATGCACCATTGACATCCGTTCAAATCCGGTTTATTCAGAATATGATACAGGAGACATTGGATGACTTCAGGTAAGAAGTCACTATAAGAATGTGTTCTACAATGTTACTTCCTTTTACCTATCATCACAATATATATCAGAAACTATTTTCAATTTTCAGGTAGTAATTAAGAAGTTTCTCTTTCTATCTAGACATTAACTGGCTGTTTTTATTGGGTATAAAACCAAAACTATAAGTAATTTTGGTGGTTGCTACTTTTGCCCAGGTTTTAGGGTCCATAAAACCATACAAAACATGATGAGTTTTGTTGATCTTGCTGTACTGAATTTATTGACTGTCAGCCAGGAAAATGTATATTTACCTATGGCAATTATTAGATGACTTGGCAAGGCAGTGTAGCAGGCAAGCTGCCATCATGGATTTTTTTTATCATCAAAATGTGGACAGGGGCGCCGGGGTGACTCAGTTGGTTAAGCGTTGACTTCAGCTCTGGTCATGATCTCTTGGTTCATGAGTTCGAGCCCTGTATTGGGCTCTCTGCTGTCAGCACAGAGCCCCCTTCAGATCCTCTGTCCCCCTCTCTCTCTCTGCCCCTCCCCTACTTGCACCCATGTGCTCGCTCTGTCTCTCTCTCTCAAAAAATAAACATTAAAAAGTGTGGACAGATTCTGGTAAGGTCAAATGATATTCTTACTTGCAGTATTTATAAATCACCTATTAAGTATGCTATGTGTACTAATATAGTAGAGAAAGAATTTTTTAAAGGAATTCTGAATTTTTCGTTGTTGTTTTTTTTTTAGGTTTATTTATTTATGTTTGAGAGAGAGAGGGAGAGAAAGAGAGCGCATGCATAGGGGAGAGGTAGAGAGAGAGGGAGCAAGAGAATCTTAAGCAGGCTCTGCTCATAGATGGGGCTCGACCCCACAAACTGTGAGATCATTACCTGAGCCAAAATCAAGAGTCAGATGCTTGACTGACTGAGCCACCCCAGGCGCCCCCTGAATATTTTCAAACGGAATGCATCAGAATGTAAGAGTGAATTAAAAGTTTTTTTGCTTGGATCTATCGTTGTCTTATCCTTTGAATTTTGAACACTATAAGAATGTGTTCTACAGTGTTACTTCCTTTTACCTATCATCACAATATATATCAGAAACTATTTTCAGTTATTAGAATCTTTTGTGTTCCCCCCCCCCGCCCCCCCCCCGCCCCCCATTTAGGACCTATATAGTTAGTATTCTAGCTCTGATTTGGAATGTCTGGAACAAGAATATTAGAGAAGATATATAGTTTTTGTTGGTGCATGTTTCTTTTTAATGTTAAAAGGTTTTTGAAAAAAAATATTTTTAAATGGTAACACATACATTTTTAAAGGAAAATAATCATTTTTGACATTTACAACATGCCTAGAATATGTACTGGATACTAAGGGTACAAAAATGAATGATCTGCCCACAAAGGCCTTGTAGTTTAAATGGGGTAGGTACAATGTGTTGTGTTAATTAATGTAAATTAATTCATTTGTGATTGATAAATAGGACAGTGATGACAATATGATGAGGAAATTTTGCTGGTTCATGTAAAGGCTACTAAAACCAAGTACATGAACATAGCTGAAGGCAGCAAACCACCTATCAGTGCTGTCTCTTCCTATACTCTTTCTCTTAACCTGGTTTGGCTGTGGGCTCTGTGTTAGGAACGACTTACTTTGTGATTATCCCCCATCTTTGGGTATTTTATCCTTGCCTCCATGTTTGATGACCCCAATCCTTTCTCTTTTTTTCTTACCCTTTTATCAAGTGGCCATCACTTTTTTTAAGGTAAAGTCTTTGATTATTCAATATTTAAACTATGCTGGTATTTTTACTAGGGTTTAATTGTTTTTGTTACAAAGTTGCATAGATTTTGAGTAATCTGGGGGCTCCTGGGTGGCTCAGTCGGTTGAGCGTCTGACTTCAGCTCAGGTCATGATCTCGCGGTTTGTGTTTTGAGCCCCATGTCAGGCTCTGTGCTGACAGCTCAGAGCTTGGAGTCTGCCTTGGATTCTGTGACTCCCTCTCTCTGCCCCTCCCCTGCTCACACTCCCTTTCTCTCTCTCTCTCTCTCACTCTCAAAAATAAATAAAGATTAAAAAAAATTAAGTTTTGAGTAATCTGCTCCAATCCATTTTCCTTAAGTCCTGTTATTTTCTTTCTTCTTTCTTTTTCCTTTTTCTTTGTTTTAGTTTTATTGTGGTAAGAACACTCGCAATGAGATCTGCCTTCTTAAGAAAGAGGCACCTGAGTATAGATGCACCTGAGTGGCTTATTCAGTTAAGCATCTAACATCAGCTCAGATCATGATCTCACAGTTCATGAGTTTGAGCGCCATATCAGGCTCCATGCTGACAATGCAGAGCCTGCATAGGATTCTCTCTCTCTATCTCTCTGCCCCTCCCCATCTCTCTCTCTCTCTCTCTCTCTCTCTCTCTCTCTCTCTCTCTTTCTCTGTCTCTCAAAAATGAATAAAAACATTTTAACTGTGTAATACAGTATTGCTAACTATAGGCACAATGTTGTACGGCAGATCTCTAGAACTTACTCATTTTGTATAACTGACCTTTCATATTTGTGTTTGGAAACTTCCTGTTTCCCTTTCTTTCCAACCTCTGATGCCCACAATTCTGTTCTTTGCTTCCATGAATTTGACTGTTTTAGAGATCTCATATAAGTAGAATCATGCAGTATTTGTCCTCCTGTGTGTGTACACACACACAGGCTACTTTTTTAAAAATCGGGTCATCTTATTTTCAACACAACAATTTTAAAGAATATGAGGTTTTTCAGGAACGTATATATGTGGCAGGACAGCAGAATTGTCTGGGTAAAGTGACTTGAATATAATGTGAGTAAAGCAGTGCTGGAAAGGGAGAAAGCTCTTATGCTGGGGCAGACTGAGCAAGACAGCACTGCCCTGCCTTCAGCTTTCAGCCTGCCTTGCATGCCTGCACCTGGAGAGTAGGGGTGAGTTGGGGCCTCTCTCAACTCTTCTGCCCCTCCGTCAACCAAGGCAGCCCTGGCTTGGGACTCAGGACCCAGAGTGGCTCAGAGGATTTCTATAAATATACTTGTTGTGACTTCAGGAAGTCTTGAGCAGCCGCACTTACGGTGGAGGGACAGGGGAGGCGAGGTGTGGAGGGGTTCTGTCAGCTGTTCTCCCTCAGCTTTGGAGGCTGGCTGCCTTCTCCGCGAGGGCCTAGAGTGCTTCAGAGGGCTCACTGGCTGCTGCCCTTAGTCTTCACAGACCTTGTGCATCTCTGGCCCCCTGCTCTGCCCCTGCTTGTTTCCAGAAGCCCTCAGTGAAGGCCTGTGCATTGTTGGTGCATGAACGGGGACTTCCTTTTTGGCTAGGGCTCCTTGGGATTCTGAACTGCTGAGCCAGTCCTCACTTGCCTCCAGAAATCTATACAGATTTCAGCGTGCTCTCCTTACCCTGTCAACAGCTGCTGTCTCCCCACCACTGCTCTGTGGAGGATGAAAATAAGTGTGGGTCTCTTGTTTTCTAGAGTTTGGTGCATTTAGAGTTCTTTGCACTCTCGAGTTGAATTTCAACATGTATATTTTACAGTTTATCTGGCTTGACCTCATCATCAGAGTTGGAGAGATTACCTCCTAAGCAGATGTCTGTGGCTCTATTTTTATTGTCTTTTAAGAAGATTTAAATTTCTTCCAGCAAGAAGATCACTTTGTTCCATTTCTTGCTGGCTTTCAGGTTTCCTTGGGGCTAGTTTATTTCTGGTTTGCCTCTATTCCTACAGTTTAGTCTGTGCCCTTCTGGGATGTCAGCTGAATTTCGTCTGGAGTCTCACTTGGCTTTTTTACCTTGGTGGGTCCTGCACTTTAGCTTCCATTTCCCCAGCATCACAAGGTCACCAAAATCTTCCTCTGCTCTAGTTGCTACTTTGTGTTTGATTTCCCGCCATCTAACCCAGGACAGGCATAGATAGGAGTCAACAGGTGTCTCAAGGGGAGAGTGCAATGTTAGGTTTACTTTTCTGCAGGTACCCCTTTTCCAGGATCTGGTATCTTAAAGCCTTGGCTGTCCTGACTGTTCCCAACCTAGCACAGCCCTACCCAGTGAGACTCTCTCAAGCTCCAGGCCACTGCTTTCCCTTCAGCTTCTTTTCCCCACACGGAAGTATCAGTACATCCCCCAGAGGGAAAGGCAGGGGGAAAGGTGGGGCTTACCTACTAGACTTCCCTCCTTTATAAGACCATGGCTTCTCTAATCCTAGCAATTTTCATGGTTCTCTGGTGTTTTCTGTTTGTTTTTAATACAGCTTTTGTCATAATTAGAAAGCCAAGAGAATTTTTAAAGTATAGTTGTAAGAAAAAAAAAGTAAGGTACTTAGGAATAAATCTAACCAAAGATGGTAAAAATCTTTGTAGAAAAACATTTAAAATTTGATTAGAAAGTATTAACACTTAAATAAGTGGAAAGATATTATGAAGATGTCAGTTCTTCTAAATTAGTCTATAGATTGAGTAAAATTATAATCAAATCTTATCTGGGTTTTTGGAAGACAATGATAGGATAATTTCAAAATTTATGTGAAAGAAGAAAAGATCCAGGAATAACCAAGACACTCCAGAGAAGAATAAGGTTGAAGGGGACTTTTTTGTCAGATGATAAGCTTAGTTATGAAGCTATAATTAAAACAGTGTAGCATTAGCACAGGGTGGACAAACGGCCCCAAAGAAGCACATAGACCAGAGAAAAACCTGTGCGTATATAGAAATGTGATATATGACAGAGGAAAAGCATAGATCCCTATTCCCAGGTATTAAAAAAAAAATCAATTCCACCCAGAGTAAAAGTTTAAAGGGTAAAGTTTTAGGCATTGTTAAGAGAGTTTATATATGACTTCAGGGTAGGGAAGTTATCAAAACACAAGAGGCTACACTACCTATAAAAATAGATGGGTAAATTTGATTGTGTTAATAGGTCAGTAACTAGAGAACGTTGATGACTGTCCATCACAAGATACCATTAACAAAGCGGCAGGACAAAAATCTATCTGCAGTATTCATATAACCAACAAAGAATCAGGTTATGTAAAGAGAAATAAATAAGAAAAAAAGACATTCAATAGAAAAACAAGATGAAAAGACCTGTGCAAGCATTTCACAGAAGAGGAATGGTCTATGAACACAAGGTGAGAGGTCCAATCCTGTGAATCAGAGAACTGAAAATGCAGTGGGACACTATTACACACCCATTAGGTGGGAGAATGTTGTACGGAGTCTGGCAAGACCAAGCCTTGATGCGGACGTAGAGCAAGAGGAATTCTCTCACACGGATGATGAGCAAGTCCACGGATATTACCACTTCAGAAAATAATTTGCATTATTTTGTAAAACTGAACAAGTATACATCTGGATCATAACCTTTAATTCAGCGTATCTACTCATGGATCTATCATCTATAGAAATTGGCAATGTGGATTGAAAGATACATGCATGATTGCTTATAACAACATTGTAACAGTAAAATCTTGAAAACAGTCCAAATGTCAGTTGATAGGAGAATGTATACACCAGCAGAAATCAGTGAATTATAGATGTATAGAAGATGAATGTTGAAAACATGGTGCTGGGTTATTTTTTAAATGTGCACTACTCAGTACTATGTAGGATGTGGTATTTTTGTAATACTCAGAAACAAGCACAATGAAAATATATTGACTGTATATTCTATGTTAGACAGATGTTTGTTGTTTTTTTAAAAAACTATTTCTTTGCTTAAACAAAATTCATCAGAGGAGTGAATTCTTTCTTGGGCTTCTCCTAAGGTAAGTGATGGAATCAGAGAAGAGCATATAGGAAGCTTCTATGATTTTGCTAATGTTCTAGCTCATAAGTTGTGTGGTGGGTGACTGAATGATCCTTTTATTATTATACTTCATAATTTTCATGTATTCTTTTGTAGGCCTGAATTAATTGCATTTTATTGGGTAACCTCTGTTATAACCACCCAAATACCCATTTTCTACTCTACTGGAGATATTTTTTTAATAGCTAAAACATTGATAATAATTAAAACATTATAACCTAGTAAATTATCTGTATGTATTTCATTGTAATATGAATCTCTGTATTTTTTTATTTTTTCATTTATTTTTTTTAATGCTTATATATTTTTGACACAGAGAGAGAGAGACAGAGCATGAACGGGGGAGGGGCAGAGAGGGAGACACAGAATGGGAAGCAGGCTCCAGGCTCTGAGCTGTCAGCACAGAGCCCGACGCGGGGCTTGAACTCACAGACCGCAATGGATCGTGACCTGAACCGAAGTCGGATGCTCAGCCGACTGAGCCACCCAGGTGCCCCACCTCTGTCTTTCTTTAATGATAATTTCTATATTAAGGAATGTAGTACAATGAGAGTTCTGGAGGTAGACAGCCTGGGTTTATATACTAGTTCCACCATTTACTGGTGGTTTGATTGGATAGTTTTAACTGCTCCATGACTCAGTTCCTTAATTGGTAAAATGGAGGTAATAATTGCACCTAATGGTAAAGATTAAATGAGTTCTTCCATTTAAAGTACAAGAAATGGGCTCTTGGGTGGCTCAGTCAATCGAGCGTCCAACTCTTGATTTTGGCTCAGGTAATGATCCCAAGGCCGTGAGACTGAGCTCCATGTTGGGCTCTGTGCTGAGCATGGAGCCTGCTTAAGAGCCTCTCTCCCTCTCTCTCTCTGCCTCTCCCCTACTCACGTGCCCTCTCTCTCTCTGTCTCCAAGAAATAGTGCCTAGTACATAGTAAATAAATTCTAGACACGTTGGTATTATTATTTTTATTATTAACATCCAATCGTTTGAAACAATGAGAAAAGGTTAGCCACTTTCTTGAACGATCTAGAATTGGGAAAACCATTGTAATTCTAACAAGTATTTTACATTCTTCCCTAGAGAAGCATGCCATAGGGACATTGTGAATTTACAAGTGGAGATGATTAAACAGTTTCACATGCAATTGGTATGTATGACATATTTTATTTTAAATAAGTGTAGAGTTGTGGATCTAAAAAGAGTCCATTAAAGGGTGATATATTTTTACTTTATTATATCTAGTTGCTACAATAAATAAATAGGGAATTTTAGAAATTTAGTAAGTAAAATAGACTTTAACTGGTCCCTCTTCTTTTTTTTTTTTTTAATTTTTTTTTTTCAACGTTTTTTATTTATTTTTGGGACAGAGAGAGACAGAGCATGAACGGGGGAGGGGCAGAGAGAGAGGGAGACACAGAATCGGAAGCAGGCTCCAGGCTCTGAGCCATCAGCCCAGAGCCCGACGCGGGGCTAGAACTCACAAACTGCAAGATCGTGACCTGGCTGAAGTCGGACGCTTAACCGACTGCGCCACCCAGGCGCCCCTGGTCCCTCTTCTTTTTAACTTATAATAGTTAAGGCTACTTTTTCACAGCCATTTTATTTATTTATTTATTTATTTATTTAAGTTAAAAGCTTCCCACATGTACAAATGTAAGCCTTGCAAATATATAACTTCCACCAGTGATCTTTCATTTATATTAACAAAGTAGTAAGGATGGTTAAGTACAAGAAATATCATTCAGGTAGTTAATTGAACATGACAGATATGATAGCTGAAAGTATGTAAAACAGCTTGCCAAATAAATGAAATACCAATGATTTAAAAAGCATTTTCCCCTTTTCTAGAATGAAATGCACTCTTTGCTGGAAAGATACTCAGTGAATGAAGGTTTAGTGGCTGAAATTGAAAGACTACGAGAAGAAAACAAAAGACTACGGGCCCACTTTTGAAATTTCAGTGAATACCTTAATGTTTTGTAATTGGAGAAGCTTCTGGCAACACAACTGCATGGAATCAGTATTGTTTTTATGGTCTTTGGGGAAAAAAGTGTTTTTCAAGTAAAATGGTGATGGGATTTTACACCAACCACTATTTCATCTTCTCTGTCAAAAATATTTATATTTTTATATTAAGAACTGTACATGTCATCTGCCTAGTAGGAAAGTCAGCAGTATCTTTATTTTCCAAAAGCTTTAGCTACACACTAAGTGCCCTTTTTCATAAGAAAAGAAAATTGTGCAAAAAAAAAATAGGTTATGTATGTTTTTTAATTACCTTTTTTTAACAGATAATATTTTTGATTGATAATTGCCTTCCAAATTGTTTTGGATGTTTGAAGATTAAAGAGCTTGATATGCCTTCTATTTTTATGGTGAAAATAATTTTAAAATGGCAATTGGTGTTTCTAAGCAATTGACTAGTAAAACACAACGGTGGTTCGTAATTATTTTGTTAACTTGATAAAGTCAAGTATGACTATTATTTATTACTTGTACATTTCATAAGAAAATTCTGGGAATTTTGAATTGCACAGATTACATTATATACCTATTGCATCTATGTTAGTGTTTTGTACTTCTGACAAATCTCTACTCCTGTTTTGTATTTTGTAGCTAATTTCACTTTACCTATGAAAACGTTCAGGGGCTTATAAGCCTCAACTAGAGCTGCATATCTACTGATTATCTTATGAATTAGTAAAATGCAAAGTTACTCTGTAAAGTTTCAATCAACATGATTCAACTTATAATCAGTGAAAATTTTATATTAGATGCTAAGTATTACAGTATTAGTCCTATTTTTTCCCCTTCCAAATGAGAAGTGTAGATTATTTTGTTTTGTGGTTTATATCATTAACTTTCTCTAATTCTTTCTGTGCTGTGTGTAATGTTTTTTATTGTTGACCTTACCGTAAAATTTAGAAAGTTCATTGTCAAAAGAATTTACACCTCTTTGCGAATGGGTGGATGTGTGCATCTACCTGCCATGATCTACGGTGTTAGTTGTATAAGATTAGGAGGGCTCCAGGCTTGTTTACCTTCTTATCGTCTCCTGTCCCAAAGATGTAAGCTATGTACCTTGTATACAGCACTCCTGCCCAATTTTGACTTCGGAGATAAAAATATTTACTAAAATAATAAAGAAACCTAGCTAGCTTACTAACTTTATGGTTTTCCCAAGTGATGGAAATTTTGAGGGATATATTTAATAAGTGTAAACGTACTAATGATGACTTCAAGAAATAAAAACAGAAATATTACTTTTTCCTAGTGTGGCTCAGAGAATACGTTTGTGTTGAAATGTAAAAGGGTGCTAATATGATCTTTCTTTCCTGACAGATTATTGAAAGCATTATGATTTGTAACAAGCTTCCTTCTATATCATTATCAAACAGGTTTAGAAAACATAAAAGTGTGTTTTGCCTACATGCTGTATTTAAATCCATTAATATTTTCCTATTGCCTTTTTCTATAAATGCACATAATGTGTATTAAAAGAGGTGGGATAAATAAAACAATTCTAGTAACTTTATGTGTGTAGATGAAACATTTTTATCATGGAATTTAAAAGCTAAGTATAAAAAATAAAATTTTTATATGGTAAAAATGGGAAACGTGAAATTGAACTTTTGCCTCTGGCCAAAATATAATAGAGATTGGAGTTACCCATTTGAAAATTTTTAAACACAAAATGTATGAGACAGCTTTCAAATATCAACTGGGTCAAATATCAATGGGTTTATTTCAAAACCCATCAGAATCAAATTCCTTAAAACTTGTGGCAAAGGAAAATTCTTAAGCCTGCTGAAGTTAAGAGACACAGAGGAACAAAGATAAGAATGTTAGAGAGAGTGGAGTAACATCTTTAAATTACTGAAAGAAGACTCAATTTTGAATTCTATATCAGTGAAAATATCTTTCGGTAATGAAAATGAAATCAAAACTGTTTCAGACCCCAAAATGCTGAAAGAATTCATCATAAGCAGACTTGCTTTATAGGAAATGTTAAAGAATGCCTTTAGTCGGAAGGAAAATGGTACCAGATAGAAACCTATTTCTATGCAAAGTAACAAAGAGGACCAAAAATGGTAAATATGTGAACATATGTAAGACTTTTTTTCATTTTAGATTATCCTTAAAGGATAATTAATGATTTGAAGCCAAGATAATGACAAGATGTTGTGTGGTTAACATATGTAAAGTGAAATGTTTGACAACAGTATCCAGGATGGGAGGAGGGAAGCGTAAGTATAGTACTCTAAAATTCTTACACTAACTGTGAGATAGTATAGTATTACTTGAAAGTAGATTGATAAGTTAAGAATGTATTCTGTAAACCCTAATGCAACCATAAAAAGAAAAAAGTCATAATTAATAAGCCAACAAAGATGATAAAACGTAGCCACAAAAAACAATCCAAAAGAGGAAGAAAAGAAACAATGAATGGGACAAATAGAAAATAAAACAGTAGGATGGTGGATTTAAACAGCAATATCAATAATTACATTAAGTGTAAATTGTCAGTTACCCTGATCAGATTGAATTTTTTAATCCAACTATATATTGAATCCATGAAATCTACTTTAAAGATAAATGGTTTAAATATAAAAACAAAAAAAGTGCGTTGAACTTAATGCAAATGAAAACAATCAAAAGTTATGGGATTCAGCTGAAGCAGTACTTACAGGGACATTTATATCATTAAGTGTCTATATTAGAAAAGGAAAGGATTCAAATCAAGAACTTCAGCTTCCACCTTAACCTAGAAAAATAATAGCAAGTGAAACTCAAAATAAGCAGATGAAAGGAAAAAGGATTAGAGAAGAAATCAATGCAATAGAAAAGAAAATCTATTGAGAAAGTCAGTGAAACTGAAAGCTAACTCTCTGAAAGCAACAAAATTGATAAATCTTAGACTGATGAGGAAAGAAGACATAAGTTACCAATACTAGGAGTGAGAAAAATGATAGCACTATATAGATTGTACAGATATTTCTGACAGAAAAAGCCAAATTTAGCTAGAACTCTTAAAGATATTTAAGGAGGAGGGGCACCTGGGTGGCTCAGTCAGTTAAGCGTCCAACTTCGGCTCAGGTCATGATCTCACAGTTCATGAGTTTGAGCCCCACATCAGATTCTGTGCTGAGAGCTCAGAGCCTGGAGCCTGCTTTGGATTCTGTGTCTCCCTCTCTCTCTCTGCCCCTCCCCAGCTTGCTCTCTCTCTCTCAAAAAACAAATAACAAATAAATTTTTTAAAAAACCACAATACGTAAGGAGGAAAATATCGAATTCTCCACAGATAAGCCCAGGAAATGGAAGAGGGGATAATCCCCACTCCTTTGATGCCAGCATTCCTTTGATCCCCAAATCACAAGAAAACGACAAACCAATAGTCATCACAACACAGATCCAAATGTTCTAAACAAAAGTTAGCAATCTGAATTAAGCATGGTGTAAAAATGATAATATATAACCTAGTGAAGTTTGTTAATGGAAATTTGGGCTAACATTAGAAAATTAGTGTAATTTACTCATTAACAGACTAACAGGAAAACCGTATTATCATCTCAAGTAAGTACAAAAAGGGCATTTGACAAAATCCAACATTCATTTCCAATAAAAACTCTCGGTAAAGTAAAATAAAGAGAACTTCCTCAGCTTGGTAAAGGGCATCTTAAAAACCTGCAGCTAACTTTGCACTTAATGGTGAAAGACTAAATGCTTTTCCCCAAGATCAGAGACAAAGCAAGGATGCCCATGATCCTCTTCTATTAAACATTATGTTGGAGTTTCTCGCCAAGACATTTAGGCAAGAAGAAGAAAAATTGTAAAGGAAGAAGTAAAAGTCTCTTCACACTGACACATTGGGCTCTACGGAGAACCTATGGGATACAAAGATTCTAAAAATAAGTGAGTAACAAGGTTACTGTATACATGGTCAATATACAAAAATCAATTGAGTTTCTATATACTGACAAAAAATTGAAATGAAAAATCAATACTATTTATACTAGCATCAAAAAATATGACATACTTAGGTATAAATTTGGTAAGTTATGAAAGACCTGTACACTGAATTCTATAAAACATTACTGGGAGAAAACCTAAATAAACAGATGCCGTATTCATAGATTGGAGGGCTCAGTGTTGTTAAATGTCATTTCTTTCCATGTTGATTTACAGATTCAGTACAATCCCAATAAAAATTTTAGCAGAAACTTTTTCTCTTCAGCTATGTCTAATTCACTGTGTACCTAATCTGGTAAGTATTTAACATCACCTGTTTCATTTTTTCAGTCTAGAATTTCCAATTAGTTCTTTAATTCTCTGTGGAAATCTTATAATTTAATTCCTTAAATGTATTCATCCTAGTCATTTTAAAGTCTGTGTCTGATAACTCTAATATCTGAATATCCTATGGATTTGTTTCCATTTTATTTCTCTCCGTTTTTGGTCACATTGTGCCTTCTGGTCTTGTATATTTCTTTACTGAGTGATTGACATTGTTACAAAAAATTGTAGAAATACTCTGAGTCTTTGAATGCTATTATCTTTCAGAGATTTATTTTTCACTATTGCAGGCAGCTAGGGATGAGGTGATTACAAGTTGAGTTTTAAGCCCCTGGTTTATTCTTATTTTTGTGGTATAATCCTTCAGAGTTTTAACCAAACCCTTGGGGTTCCGTTGAGGTCTATCTTACGTAGCGAGTCATGACCTCTTAATTTTTGTCTCTTCAACTCTGTAGATCTTTTCAGAGTTCTAATCTTACTGTTGTTTAGATATAGTATTTTGCGGTTGAAGTTGACAGAATGCCAGACAAGTTAGTATTGTAGATAATCACTTTTTCTTATCTCAAATATTTCTAGTAAAGAATTATTTTATGTATTGAGGTATCAAGTTCCACATTCATATCTTAGATAAATGGAGCTCTTAAAGACTACGGTGATACAAAGATACTGTATGCCTAGATTCATGTTATTTGTAGGAAAATCAAGGGTGTGGGTATGTATAGAAACTGTCATGAACCTGTGGAAATAAAGGGTGTCTAGACCAAGAATTCTCAAAATGTGGTTCGGTGATCCCTGGGAATCTCCAAGGTCCTTTTGGGGTCCCATGAGATCAAATTATTTTCATAATAGTACTAAGATGTCTTTTTTGCTCTTATTTTCTCATGAGCACAGTGGAGTTTTCCAGAGGTTACATGACAAGTGAATATCATTGCCCTGGTATTCAATGGAGTGGGTAATTGTGCGTTCTTGTACTTTCTAGGATTTTCTAAGGTAAACTCTTTGGAGTCCTCAATAATTTTTAATTGTATAAAAGAGACTGAGACAGAAAATGGAGAGCCTGACAGTATACCTTTTCAACTGGAAAAAGGGCATTTATGAAGCTTAAGAGTATTGTCCCACATTAGTCAAATGTGCTTAGTAGCAGTAATTAAGAGTGAGAGAAAAGCATGTCTAGCAAAGAATTGTGGGTGTGACTTCTGGCTTTTGGCACACAGGGTAGACTGTGGAATCAAATACACAGAAAATCACAAATTGTTTTAGACAGCTGAATTAGCAAAAGCACTGCCATCTAGGACTAAAAGAGATTGAAGCTTTTCAAAAATATTTTTTAAGTTGTTAAAATGGCATATCTTCCAGCCTTTTTCAGAAGTGGTTGAGGAGGAGGATGAAAAGGAAAGACATCTCAAAGAACAGAGTCAAAAACAATAGAGAATTATGGATGGGGGAGGCACTCCCAGGGAACAGAACCCAGGCCTCATCAAGACACATTCTTCATCCACAGAGCAACATTTGCCCGGTGGGATTTCACAACTGCTAAGAGCCTCCCATTGTTCTTCAAGAGGAATGTGTATTGCAGTTATCCTGCCTCATCTTCACCACTGTTTGTAAACTCTGTGTGTGTGTGTGTGTGTGTGTGTGTGTGTGAGTGAGTGATGGGGGGGTGAGGGCAGATAACTCATTCTTTTGTTTGGTATTCTCTGAACAAAGAGCAACTGTTGTTCTTTTCTAAATGAGACACATCTGGATCTAATGTAGATTGCAAGATCCTAAACTTGGAATGTGATTGGATGTGGCTTTTGAGAATCCACTGGTGGGCGTGAGCACATATTACATTTGGGAGGAAAATGAGTAACTGTGGCCCAGAGGGAGAGTGTGATATATTGCATTATTAACACCATTATCAACTACCCTACCTGTTTTCCTGCCTTTTGCCATTTGACTTGACAGTTCCTACCAGTAAAAAGGTATTTTCCCCCATCTTGTGACTTGGGGTTTGGCTATGTGGCCAATAAAGCAGAAGTGATGGTGTGTGAGTTTCAAGCCTAAACTTTAAGAGGTCTTTTGTGTTACCACCTTGTACTTCTTGAAGTACACCTCTTGTGCTTCCAGTGTGGACATTAAACACATGCACGCACACAAGCACACACACAGACACACACACACGAAAACTGCCTGGGCTAGCTGCTGGTTCCAAGAGGAAGATGACACATGTGAAGGAGAGCTGTCTCAGTCAAGATGGTCAGTCAAACCCAGCCTAATCCAGCCCAGCTGACCTTCAGATCTATGAACATAAATACCATAATATGCCATTCAGAGTTTTTGTGTTTTTATGGTGCAGCAATAGGTAACTGATAAACTTCTTGACTTATCTCTGTTCCAGCTGCTGTGATTTTAGAGCTTCAGCATGCCTTGCTGACATTTTTGTAAGAGCCTCCTAACTAGGATTTTTGTCTTCCTCTATTCCTTCTTGTCTGTTGTGTCTACCTCTATTACATTTGTTTCTACCCAAAGGCAAATCTAACTGTCCGTAGGGGAAAATGCCATGGTCTTTGGTGTCCTTCAAAGAAGGACCAGGATGCCACAGCAAAGACCATGCCTTTCCACACACCCTGCCCCTGATTTTCCAGTCTCTGGTTCCAGAGAGATCCCACTGTTCCTTCTGCCTGGCAAGCTCCTATGAATCCTTCAGAACACGTCTCACATGTCACCTCTTTTGTGACATTTTCCCATGACCTAAAAGCAATCATGTTCATTTCCTACCACTATTATAAATATTACATAGAATGGGGATGATTTTGTCTCCAGGTTTCTCTCCTCAGTGGGCAGAGGCCATTTCTTAATCCTTTCTGTGGATGCAACATCTAATATGATAACCTTGACCTCTGTAGAGGTTCAGTATCATTTCTAATTTTACCATTGAACAATGGAATCCATGTAGGGATTGTTAAAAATATGAATGTATGGTGTTTGTTAGGTTTGCAATAAACTGGAAATATGACTAACCATAATTCTTCTTTCCTCACACGTGTCAAATGATACCACTTGTAGTAATAGGATAAATTTATGAACATAGAAAAATAACAATAATGGCTGAAGATAGTTGATGTGCCCTTGATGTAGATATTGTGGGTCGTTTTCAAGTGAAATCTGACAACCAACTCACTTGAAATTAAAATGTCAAAAATCAATTATGCTTCATTTTCCATTCAGACAAATTGAACTTTTCAAAATTTATTTGAAGCACATCTTATGTCAAAAGACACCTACTCTATTATTTGAATACTAGTGAAATGAGAAAACATTTTATTTCTCATTTTTAAAGTGATCATCACGCTAAATCTTTATCCGCCAAAATGAGACTGCAAATTATCTGGATGTCTAAATATTGCTATAGTTATTGAACTCTCTTTAAATAACAAAATTACTGACTTTGGCAAAGAAGAACGTTGTCTAAAAGGAGGAGCTGCCGGACCGTGAGCCACACCAGGAGACGGTGCAAAGCGGAGAGGCGGGTGGGGCGGATCAGGAAAGGTTTGTAAGACATGGCTAAGAGTTTAGAGTTCATTCAAGAAACAGACGTTTGCCCACAGATTACGGAATGAGGGGAGTGGCTTTCTCAAGTTTGTACCCTTCTTGTGTGTGCAGACACTTAAATGTGGCCACCATCTTCAGCTTTGTTAGGTAAATGTAGCTGACATTTCATTTTGTACATAGGCTTGTTTTTGTTTTTGTTCTTGTTTTTGTTTTAAGCCAAAAGGGGAGGGGCGCCTGGGTGGCGCAGTCGGTTAAGTGTCCGACTTCAGCCAGGTCACGATCTCGCGGTCCATGAGTTCGAGCCCCGCGTCGGGCTCTGGGCTGATGGCTCGCAGCCTGGAGCCTGTTTCCGATTCTGTGTCTCCCTCTCTCTCTGCCCCTCCCCTGTTCATGCTCTGTCTCTCTCTGTCCCAAAAATAAATAAACGTTGAAAAAAAAATTTAAAAAAAAAAAAGGGGGAATAACCCATCCTCTGAGTGTAAAATATAAGGTGGTTTAGGTAGGTCTATAGGATATTTCAGATCCAAAAGTTTGACTTTTCAGTGATTTCTTTTAGGATTGGTGGTAGATAAAAATCTCACGCGTTTTCACCTAGTCTGGGCAGGGAACACCAACAGAAGATTCCATTCCAACCTGTGTTTCAGTAGAAGTGTTCCAACCAATGCAACTCACTTTTGCTCCTTTGTCTCAATTTTTAAATCATTTATTCTTTCTTTCAGTGAACAGTAGTCACTTATGTGCTGAGCACTGGGCATCATATTGAGGAGCATAGTCATCAAGTGGAAAAGAAAGATATCTAAATTGGATAATCATCTGGTAAGAGCGCGGAATGGATATACACACAGGCATTAGCTGTAACCTAAGAGGTAGAGTGGTATCTGAGAAGGCTTCTTAGAGGTGATATGAGGTAAATCAAGAGATAAAAGACCTGAGCCGAGGATTAAAGATAAGCAGAAATACCCCTGGTGAAGACGGAGGAGGAAGTGCCTCCTAGGCAGGAGGCTGGAAAGAGAGAGCACAGGACCTGCAAAGACCAAGCAGGGAGACAGAATGTTCATTGCAGGTATTAGCACAGTCAGATCGCCAAGAGCCTTCGGTGCATGCCAAGGCACTAGGATTTTCTTTTGAGGAGGAAGAGGAACCAATAAAGGGTTTTAATCAGGGATATGACATGATCACATTTAGAAAGATGATTCTGACCACAGTGAGGGGAATATTTTCAGAGGAATTAGACCGAAGACAGTGATACTGTTTTACTCGGGGCTGCTGTTAACAGAATGCCATGACTAGGTCGGTTAGAAACAACTGAAATGTATTTTCACAGATCTGGAGGTTGGGAAGTCTCAGATCAAGGTGCTGGCAGATTTGACAGCTGGTGGGGGGGCCTCTGTCTCATAGATGGCTATCTATAAGGACTCTCTATGTCCTTACATGGCTGGAGGGGTGAGGGATTTCTCTGGGGCCTTTTTTATAAGGACATTAATTTCATTCTTGAGGGCTTTGCCCTCAAGACCTAATTACTGTCAAAGGCTCTACTTTCTAATACCATTACCTTGGAGTTTAGGATTTCAAAGCATATGGATTTGGGGAGGACATGAGCATTCGGGCCATAGCAGATGTCATTTAGGAGACTGCTAAGTCATCCAGGTAAGAAATGTGGAGGGCCTGAACCATCGAAAGATTGAAGGTGAAATAATCAAAGCACAATCAAAGATAGTGTATTTAAACTAGAATGCATCTAGGAGCTACCTGTTAAACATTAGATGGACTATTGGTTTGAGAAGAAGGCTTTTTATATTTAATAATTATCCCACTAGCCCTAGTTTTTAAAGAGTTTTAAACATTAAATGTGTGAATAGAAATTTAATAGTTTCCAACATCTAATGATTAGCTTTCTCCCTTTTGTTAACTTGCAGATGTGAGTTACTATGATTTATTTTTGAATACTAACCCATCTTTTTGATTTGGGGGTAAATTCTACATGGTTAGGGAGGATTATTTGTCTTAACTACTGTTGGCATCTTTTGCCCTGGCATTTTATTTCAGAGTTCCCATTCTATTTCCATAAGCGATATAAGTTTCTAATTATCCTTGCTAGGTTTTTGTATAGGGAATATGCTAGCTTCTTAGCAAAATTATGCAAAATTAAGTGATATATATTGATCAGGTCTAGTGTTTTTTTTATATTTTTTAAATGATGCTATAGAGTTATATTTTATATCACAATGTTTATTATGCTACTTGTGAATTTATTTTATAAGATGAGCAGCAATTTTGTGCCATTTTATATAACTTGAAGCCTAATATTTTCATTTTAAGTTATTATAGAGACGCCGAATCCCTTCTTTGCTTTTATTATATAAAAATTGACCATATCAGTCATAGTAATGACTCATTTGATGCTGGGTCATCAACTCCCTTTTATGCAATTATTCCTATGGGTAGATACTGACTCAAATAGCAGAGGCAAGGAAGGCACTGAGGCAAAGTGGGATGTGGACTATTTATGTGCTGCTATGTGTTGTATCATAAGTGTGCTTTCCCATTTGTTTCCCTGTGGTGGTGCATTGATCCTCCAAGCCTCTATGTTTCTGCATTTGTTTTGTCCTTCATCTGAGAGCAACTGGTTCATTAGAAGCCAAAGAAACTGCCAAGAATGAAAGCCAACTTGAGTATCTTGTTGTAAAGTAGAACAAGTCAGACTGAGGCCTCACTCATCGCTTCACTTTACTGGGGAGTTGGCTAGAAATACATTTCAATTTTGTTCTGACTGGTGTATTCTTTCAATTGTCCCTTTAGATATTTAAGCTGTTTTGGCAAAAGTGTAAAAACACAGGACAGCAACAACAAAAATACCTTTGCTAAGTTTAAGTTTATATGAGTTTTCTATTTCTGTGTAACTAATTACCACCATTTAGCAGCTTCAAGCAACAACATTTATTATCACACAGTTTCTCTGGGTGAGGAGTTGGGCATGGCACAACTGGGTCCTCTGCTCCCTGTCCCACAGGGCTGCAGTCAAGGTGTAGGCTGGGGCTGCATTCTTATCCAAAGGCTCGAATGGGGAAGAACTCATTTCTCAAATCATTAAGGTTGTTGGTGGAATTCATTTCCTTCTGGCTGCACGACAGGCCCTAGCTGGTGACTGTCAACTGCCCCCTGCCGAAAGTTCCTTTTTGGCTTCTCCAACATGGCTGGCTACTCCATCTCCTTGCCAGTGGAGTTTCTTGCTTTAGGGAGCATCCAGTCTCTCTCTTGTGGGATTTCCCCTGAATAAGTCAGCCCCTTCCTCCCTCAACCTGAATGAATATCTTCCTTTTAATTAGTCAAAATGAACTGATTAAGGACCTTAATTACATTGGCAAAATTTTTTTCACTTTTGCCATATTGTTTTGGCTCAGAGTAAATCACAAGTTCCACCCACACTCAAGGGCAAGGGATTACACAAGCTTATACACCAGGGAGTAGGATTCACTGGGGCCACCCTAAAATATTTCCACCAGTTTTCTCTTGCAATACAGTTCTTACGTTAATGTTTTATTAGGAAGTTACACTTTCTATTCAAGTGAGGAAAAGGGACAATTGCTGAAGACTATGCTTGTCAGCTGTGTCTGCAATATAAAAGCCTGGGCTTTTAGTTTGGGCACCTCACCTTCTGCTCTCACCCTCTGCCCAAGCCCTGCATGCCAAACAACTTGGCCATTTGCTGCTGTCAAACATGCCACCCTCTTTCATCATGACTTAACATTGTATAAATGCTTGTCCCTAAAAATCTCTCTCTTCCACTTTTACTCATCTCTCAAGACCTAGCTATGATTACACATTCTTTAGTGGAGCTTTGGTAACTTTCTTAGGAAATGAAACCTGTTCCCATGATAATTTTTAGAAGTACTTTTCATATGAACTTTTATCTGGGGTTCTAGCTATTTGTTTATGGGCCTTTCTCCTTGTTTTCTTTGTATCAGGAGTCATGACTTTCTCTGTCCTGTGTCTTTAGTCCTGCATCTCCAGGGCAGGACTTGACACATAATAAGTACTTCACAAATTGAACAAATGAGTGAAGAATGAAAATGGGCTATGGTAATAACAACATAATTGTAGAAAAAAATTAAGAAGAAATAGGAAAACAGCAGTGAGAACAGAATACAGTGACAGAATTTTTACAGGGGTTAATTAGAACATGAAGATGGGAATGTAAAGGAGAATAGTTGTGAGTAGGTCTACAAGGGTCAGATGATGGAGGATCTTGAAATTTCCAGGCTAGAAAATATGGACTTCATGAAGCTTTACATCTACCAGGGAACAGACCTAAATAGTCTCACAGATGCATACTTTCAAATTGTGAAAAGCTCTACAAAGAAAATGTATAGTATACTATAGTAACAGCTAGCAAGGAGTCTCATTTAGGAGAAGTCACCTAAATAAGTAGCATTTGAGGTGAGACCTGAAGTTTGAGTAGGAGTTACTTATTTGAAGGTTTAGGAGTGGTATATAATCAGGCTAGAGGGGAAATTCAGAATCAGGTCTTACAGAACCTTGCAGGCCACATTACCATTTTCGTCTTTATCCCATGAACAAAAGGAAGAAATAGAAAATTTTAAAATAAGGCGGGCTTGGAATAGGGGTAGGAGAGTAAGAGAGACATGATTTCATTTGGTTTATTTAAAAAAGATCCTTGGGGCACCTGGGTGGCTCAGTCGGTTGAGCGTCTGACTTCGGCTCAGGTCATGATCTCAAGGTTCGCGAGTTCAAGCCCCACATCCCCACGTCGGGCTCTGTGTGGGCAGCTTGGAGCCTGGAGCCTGCTTCGGATTCTGTGTCTCCCTCTCTCTCTCTGCCCCTCCCCAGCTTGTACTGTGTCTCTTCCTCTCTCAAAAATAAATAAACATTAAAAAAAATTAAAAAAAAAAAGATCCCTGAATAATAGACTAAAAGAATACACGAATGGATGCAGGGATAGGAATCTGAGTCTAGTTAGGAGACCTTCTAATGGTGCAGGGATTAGGCCACAGTAACTTGATCTAGGGAATGGCAGAGGAGGTTGAAAGAACTGGATAGATTCCAGATTTATTATGGAGACTCAGCTGATAGGAATTGGATATGGAGAGTGAAGGGGAGGGAAATGTTTCTAGCTTCCATGGCTTGGTGAATGGTGGTACCCAGAAAGAACAGTGGAATATGAACAAACTTGGGAGGTTGGAAACCATCAGGTTTGCTTTGGAAATTTGAGAGTACATATGTTGAATGACCTGATGGATATATATATGGGTCTTTAGCGCAGAGGAGAAATCTGTGTAAAAGATAACAAGAATTCCCACGTGTCTATGGTCAACTTAGTTTTGACAAAGGCACCAAGACCATTCAATGGGGGAAAGAACAATCTCTTCAACAAATGGTGCTGGGACAACTGGATATCTACATGCAAAAGAATGAAGTTGAACCCTTACCTCACTTCACTTACAAAAGTTAACTCAAAATGGAAACTCAAACGACCTAAATTTAAGAGCTAAAACTTAATTTTTTTTTGACGTTTATTTATTTTTGAGAGAGAGAGTACAAGCGGGGGAGGAGCAGGGAGAGAGAGAGACACAGAATCAGAAGCAGGCTCCGGGCTTTGAGCTGTCAGCACAGAGCCCAATGCAGGGCCTGAACTCACGGACTGCTAGATTATGACCTGAGCTGAAGTCAGATGCTTAACTGAATGAGCCACCCAGGTGCCCCAAGAGCTAAAACGTTAAGGCTCTAAAAGAACACACAGGGGCAAATATTCATGGCTTTGAATTCAGTAATAATTTCCTTTTTTAAAAAATGATTTCTTAAATATGACACCAGAGCAAAAGCAACAACAGAAAAGAATAATCTGGACCTAATCAAAATTAAAAATGTTTTTGTAACAACACTATCAAGGGAGTAAAAAGTCATCCTACAGAACGGGAGAAAATATTTGCAAATTATATAGCTGTTAAGTATTCAGAATATATAAAGAACTCCTACAACTCAACAACAAAAAAGACAAACTGATTTAAAAATGGGCAAAGGACCAGAATAGACATTTTTTTTCCCCAAAGAAGATGCATAAACAGCTAAAAAGTACATGAAAAGGTGCTCAACATCATTAGTTATTAGGCAAATGTAAATCAAAGCCACAAAGAGATAGGATGGCCATAAATAAAAAAAATAAGTGTTGACAAGGATGTAAAGAAATTAGAATCCTCATATATTGCTGGTGGGAATATAACATGGTGCAGCCATTATGGAGAGCATTTCAGCAGTTCCTCAGTAAGTGACAGATAGAAATACTGTGAAATCTAAGAAACAAAACAGATGAACATAAGGGGAGGGAACGAAAAGTAAGATTAAAAACACAGAGATATAAAATAAATACAGAGAAAAAACAGGGTTGCTGGTGGGGTATTGGGTAGGGGGCTGGGCTAAATGGGTGATGGGCATTAAGGAGGGCACTTGTTGGGACTGAGCACTGGATGTTATATGTAAGTGATGAATCACTAAATTTTACTCCTGAAACTGTTATTACGCTATAAGTTAAGTAACTTGGATTTAAATAAAATTTAAAAAATAATTTAAAAAACACAAATCAACCCTCCCAAAAAAAGAAAAAAAAAAGAAATACCATATGACCAAGCAATTCCACCCCTACATATGTATCCAAAAGAGATGATAAAAAGTATTCAAGCAAAAACATGTACTCTAATGTTCATAATGACATTACTCATAATAGCTAAAAGATGACAACAACCTGAATATCCATCAGTAGATGAATGAGTAAATAAAATGTGGTATATCCATACAGTGGAATATTTTTCAGCCTTACAGAAGAATGGAGAACTGACGCATGCTATGACGTGGATGAATCTTAAAAACATAATGCTAAGTGAAAGAAGCCAGACACAAAGACCACATGCTGTTAAGATTCCATTTACGTGGAATGTGCAGAATAGGCAAGTCCATAAAGACAGAAGGCATATCAGTGGTTGCCAGGGGTTAGAGGTGGGGGAAAATGGGGAATGAACTACTTAATGGGTCTGGGGTTTCTGTTTGAGATGATACAATTCTGGAACTAGGTAATATTGGTGATGGATGTGCAACATTGTGAATGTACTGCATGCCATTGAATTGTACACTTTAAGGTAGTAAAAATGATACATGTATATTTTACCTCAGTTCAACCAATCAATAATGATACTTGTTGGCATCTAGATGTTAATGAAGGCCTTGTAAGGATGGGGTCACCTAAGGAGAAGGTATAGAATGAGCGGTGGGCCTCTTGCCAAGATTTAAGGAGTTCTAACACTTAGAACAGGGAGAGGAGAGAGCTTCAGTACTGAAGACTGAAAAGCAGGAGCTAGAGGTGGGATAGGAAATAGGACAGTGCGGTATCATCATGAAGGTAGAGAAAAGCTGCTGAAGTTAAGCGAGAGGTGTTAAAGGCTTTAAAACAGTGTCGGGATCCAAATTTTTCCTTGGGAAAATTCATCTGGCAATTGTGAGCAGAAGACTGGAGGAGAGCCTGGAATGAAAGGAGGCGGTTAAGATCTATTCTCATGGGAAAGTAGATTGGATTTGCACAAGGTCCCAGAGGTAGAAGAATTTGACAACATGCTGGGTTTGGCTGGGCTCTTACAGCTCAGTGGTTTGGACTTTAGAAGTTTTATTAACAGGAAGGTAAGGGTTTAATATTTCTCAGACCAGAGTGTGGGCCATTTTGAGCTGGGCTATTTCTTAGACTTGTATGATCTTTTAGGCAGAGTAAAATCGTTGATGCAGAATTTTTTCATATATATGAAATTTCAAATTTCAAGGGAGTCTCCTCCATGTTTAGAGATTACTCCATGCTTTATTAGTTAGTGTTTTAGGTTATATAGACTTCTGTCTGCACCCTTTTAGATTTTCTTTTCATGCAGCAAAACCATGGGGCTAGAAGTCACCTTGGAGATCATTGATCTCATTTGGCTTTTCTATAACTGATGTGAGGCCTGGACCGTCTCCCTCCGTGTATTAGTCATGTCACCATCCTTAGGGGCTTTTCTCCTTCTTTCGGTTTCCCCTCCTTCTGTCTGTTGTCCTATTGACAACCTGTCAGTGTTGTTATGTGGTAGAGGTGTCAGAATGTAGCACGTATTTCATTAATTAATAAAGTACATCTTAAGCACCTACTATGTGCGAGTTACTATTTTAGGTTGTAGAAAAGAAGAAAACAGATGAGTCATGACCCCAAAATTTCTTTGAGGATAGTGTATAATTAGCTTCCAGTACTCTTTTGGATATCACCATAGCATGATTGTTTTCTTGGCTACAGTCAAATAAAAAGTAAATAACATTACTTTTATACACACATATATACACGTAAACATATACACATACACATAAAACTCAGAGGATGTGGATTTTGGAGTCTCAGGTAAAGGAATGTTTGCTTGTAACAAGCATAAACAAGATGGACAATGGGGCTCCTGGGTGGCTTAGTTGGTTAAGCATCTGACTTGGGCTCGAGTCATGATTTCACAGCTCATGAGTTCGAGCCCTGCGTGTGGCTCTGTGCTGACAGCTCAGAGCCTGGAGCCTGCTTCAGATTCTGTGTCTCCCCCTCTCTCTGCCCCTCCTCTGCTTGCACTCTGTCTCTCTCTCTCTCTCTCTCTCAAAACTTAATAAACATTAAAAAAGATAAACAAGGGGCGCCTGGGTGGCGCAGTCGGTTAAGCGTCCGACTTCAGCCAGGTCACGATCTCGCGGCCCGTGAGTTCGAGCCCCGCGTCAGGCTCTGGGCTGATGGCTCAGAGCCTGGAGCCTGTTTCCGATTCTGTGTCTCCCTCTCTCTCTCTGCCCCTCCCCCGTTCATGCTCTGTCTCTCTCTGTCCCAAAAATAAATAAAAAACGTTGAAAAAAAATTAAAAAAAAAAAAAAAAAAAAAAAAAGATAAACAAGATGAACAAGATGTAGTGTCCTCCCTCAAAGGACACGGGTGCTTCTTGTCTTGTCCATTAGGCCTTTTTCTGTTTGTTGTAAGCCAGCACAAATGTGTTTATATTAGGGGAAAAAAAAAAAAGAGGGGGCAGGATGGAAGTGCCTTATTGATTGAATAATTGAGAAGTCTAACAGACAGATTTTGGACAGTAGTCTCTCTCTATATATAGTCTGATAGTCGCATATAGTCTGATGCTTGTGGCAGAGTCTGCAACAGCATCCTGTGATCACACATCAGTGGTTCTTTAGCAAAACATAGGAATATTCACATTAAATGTGATGAGTAAGGACTATGAATAGTCTCATGCCCATGCAAGTCATGTCTGTTTTTTCACCAAATGAGCTACAGAAGAAATTTCGGTTTTCAGGGGTTTGTGGATCTTCTGAATCTTAGGTAAGGGAATGTTTGCTTATTTATGAACAAAGTGAACAAGGTATAGTGTCCGCCCTCAAAGGACACAGATGCTTCCTGTTTTGCCCATTAGGCCTTTTACCATCTTTTTTTTGTGAGTCAGCTCAAATGTGTTTAGATGGTTAAAAAAAAAGGGTGGAAGGGGTCTCCTGGGTGGCTCAGTCAGTTGGGCGTCCAACTTTGGCTCAGGTCATGATCTTGTGGTCCTTGGGTTCAAGCCCCGCGTCGGGCTCTGTGCTGACAACTGAGTCTGGAGCCTGCTTCGGATGCTGTGTCTCCCTTTCTCTCTGCCCCTGCCTTGCTTGCCCTCTGTGTCTCTCTCTCTCAAAAATAAATAAGCATTAAGGAAAAGAAAAGGGTAGAAGGGGTAAGAGTACCTTGAAAAGTCTACCAGACAAATTTTGGACAGTATTCTATTCACGGATCAAATGATGCCGTTTGGCTGGGTTTTTCTCAATCTTTCACGTGCTTTTTGTTCTAAAAGTTTCAGTGTCTCTGCCTAGAGGCCTCTGTATGCTCTAGGCCAACGCTTTTGTGGTGGCAAAGATGGTTAGAGCTGTTCATTCCACACTTAGGAGTTTCAGGGAAGAAAAAGAGGCCTTCTTCCTGTTTGAGCATTCCCAGCAAAAATCCAGCATTTCTTTGATTTTGATCTGGTCACATAATGATCTTTTCACCAATCACTGAGGTCAGGTAGCTGTGATGTGCTGATTGGCTTAGGCCTAGACCACGTGATCCATTTTTGCTGCAAGAGGATCAAGCAGGTGCAGTTTTCTCAAAGGAAAACTGGGAGCTGTTTCTAGAGGGGAGGGAAAATGTTGGGTGGGAAAGAATACATTTTGCCCCACAGGTTGACACTGGGTTTTCTTTGTAATAAAATTCTGATGAAATGCAGTGGAGTTAATGTCAGCTGTTTATACATTTGCTGCTAATCACGTAGTAAAACGTTGCTCTATTTATTATAGAGAGAGTGGGAGCAGGGGAGAGGGGCAGAGGGAGAGAGAAAGAATCTTTTTTATAATGTTTATTTTACCTATTTATTTATTAAATGTTTAAATATTTACTTATTTATTAAATTTTTTAAATTTACTTATTTAAATTTACTTATTTAAATATATTATTAAATTTATTAAATATTTATTAAATGTTAAAATATTTACTTATTTATTTATTAAATGTTTATTTACTTATTTATTTATTAAATCTGAGAGAGAGAGAGAGAGAAAGAGAGTGCGCACAATTGGGGGAGGGGCAGAGAGAACGGGAGACACAGAATCCGAAGCAGGCTCTAGGCTCTGAGCTATTAGCACAGAGCCCGATGCCGGCTTGAGCCCATTAGCCCTGAGATCATGACCTGACCAATGACGTGAGCTGAAATCAAGAGTCAGCTGTTCAACTGACTGAGCCATCCAGGCACTCCATTACTCTTTCATATGTAACCAAATTTGTAGGAGCCTGAAAATTGCAAATCAAATTGGACTCCAAACTGAATTCAGGGTCTGACTGTAATCATTTGAACTCATTGTATCTTTAACAACAATGTGGTAAGCCTTAAGGCTTTGAGTAATAACATAGAGACGGTGCTGCATGCAAGTGGATGTCTAGAATGTCTTTTTAGTCCAAAACTGGTGACTCAAAGCTCTCTATCTGAATATGTTGTTACGTATTATTTTACTTGTTTCATACAGAAGCAGTTTTGCATGATTATTAAGAATACAGACTCTGGAGTCCAATCGCCTTGGTGTGAATCAGCTTCTACACCACGTACTTGGATGAGTTACTTAACCTCCTTGGCCTTCAGTTTTTTTGTGCGTACAAAAAGTATAATGATTGAGGATCACATGAATTAATACATGGAAAGTATTTAGAATGGGTCCTGACACATAGTAAATGTGCTTTAAACATTAGCTATCATTATTGTTATTCCGTAGGGATAACTCTAACTCTGATATTCCCCATAGTGAAGTAAGAATTTTTACAGCATGGGTTCAACATTTCTGTGCCTTTAACTAATATTGCTGCTGCCGTGTGTACATTATTATGGATAATACCATTTGTCTTATTGTCAGGTTAAAGTTAAAAAAAATAAGACAACCATAATTTTTTCAAAAAGCATTTATTTTGACACAAGAGACTCCAGTCAGCCTTACAAACTTAGAAAGTGGAAATCCTTCCTGAACTGATGGAAAATGAATCCGATTTCAATTCCCAAAACAGACTCCTGTTTTTGTTGCCATTCTTCCCCTTAAAGACAAAACCTGATGCTTTCACAGTGTATATAAAACAAATTTTAAAATCCATATATGGCACAGTGTTTTCCACCCACCCCTGTCCCTGGTCATGAATATCACAAATTCTTTAAATTTCCCAAACATGAGATAAATGTCAGCCCATTCTATAAATCGACTTTATGAAGCATTTCTGAGCCGAGCTTTCTGACATTCACACCAATGTTTCCATAGTAACTAATGTGTTCAGAAGGGGAAAAGCAGGAGGAGATGAAAAACAAAGGAGGCGATCCAAATAAAAGAGATGCATAAGTAAGGGAGAGTAGAAGGTTCTATAAACTTTGAACCGTTGCTTCTTGCGGGAGACACACATTCTCGTTCACACAGGCGACTTCCCCGGATGGCTGACTGATTCGGGGGTCCTTACTGGAAAAACCCCCAAAGCTTGACCAGTTGACACTGGGTTGCACTTAGATGATGACTCATTAATATTGATTTGGACTACTTCTTCCCTCTTTTATTTTAATCTTACTTTTTTCTTTATTTGGAGGTCCCTTAGTCACTATGGTAACAGTGAGGTAATTTGTGCCTGTCACTAAACTGTCAAAAAAAGTGCAGTATCAAGTGGGTTTAAAGAATAGTTAGAAACAGGGGCGCCTGGGTGGCTCAGTCAGTGAAGCGTCCGATGTCAGCTCAGGTCATGATCTCGCGGTCCGTGAGTTCGAGCCCCGCGTCGGGCTCTGTGCTGACCGCTCAGAGCCTGGAGCCTGTTTTGGATTCTGTGTCTCCCTCTCTCTCTGACCCTCCCCCATTCATGCTCTGTCTCTCTCTGTCTCAAAAATAAATAAACGTTAAAAAAATTAATAAAAAAGAAGAATAGTTAAAAACAGGGTAGGGGGAGCCTCGGTGTTAGTGATCATCATCACTTGATCTTGAAGCGAAGAATGCTAGAACACTTCTCAAATATAGGTTCTATTTTCATGTCTTATTAAATGTGCCCTATCAATTGCATTTAAATGCAGATTTTAATAAATCATTGTCTTGTGATGTTGAGAGCACAGTGTCTTTTTCTCACTAAACTTCAACAAACTTACTTCTATGAAAATGTGCTTCATCACCAAGTTGCTTGTGGGCTAGATCAAGTAAATGGTTAGAGATGAGTCATTTTTTTTTTGCACGTCATTTGAGAAGGGGTAGGGAGCAAGTATGCAGGCATTTGTCTCAGCAGAATAGGTACCTGTCGTGAGCAAAATAATGGCCCCTTAAAATCTCGACATCTCGATCCCCCCAAAATCTGTGACTATGTTAATTAACCTGGCAAAGGGGACTTTGCAAGTGTGATTAAATTAAGGATCTCGAGACAGGAAGAGCGGTCTTGGATTATCCAGGTGGGACCAGTGTGATCACAAGGGTCATTATAAGAGGGAGGCAGGAATGTCAAAGTCCTAGAAGGAGATGTGATTGGGGGAAGCAGAGGTTGGAGTGACGACGACCCCGAGGCAAACAATGCAGGCAGTCTTTCGATGCTGGCAGAGAAAGAAAGGGATTCTTCCCCAGAGCTCACAGAAGAAATGCAGTCCTGCTGACACCATAATTTTAGCCCAGGGAAACTGATTTCAGACCTCTGACCTCTGGGACTGTAAAAAAAAAAAAAATAAATGTGTGTTGTTTTAAGCTGCTAAGTTTGTGGTAATTTGTCACAGTAGCCATAGGAAAATAACAAAACACCGTTGGCAGTCTCTGGTGCCACCAATCCTTCTAAAGCCATTTTCACTTGATATTTACCTTTATGTGGCAGGAGATTGGAGCCATCAAGGAATGTTGGCTAAGCACCTGAGCATCACAAAGTGAGGGTTCCACGGGTAGGTCTCTATCCGTGTGGTACTTCCAGGGCCTTATATCCGGACCAGGAGGACTCTGGTCATGGCAAGGCCAGAGGCTGAAGTGAAGCCTTGGCTTGAACACATGGGGAGGCCAAGTGCTTGCGGGTTCTGGGCAAAAAGTTCCTGAGAAAGAGAGCAAGAGAGCCCCTGCACTCCCAATGTGTCTCTCTATGACTAAGGGCCTGTTTGCCGGGTAAGTTGCTTGTCTTTCTGCCAGATTGTAGATATCTCAAGGTTTTAAACATCACGCTTTATGGATGCCTGTGAATCTCATGGTTCCCAGCACCATTCTGGGCACCCACTAGATGCCTTAGGAAATAGCAACTCCTCCTTCTCCAACCTGCTTCCTGGGTAGGTTTTACGGTTTCCCCATTATTTTCTCTTCCCATGCAGATGCTGTATTAAGTATTTGATGTACATTATCTCAGCTGGTGCTTACAACCACTCTGAGGGAAGTCTTATTATTTTCATTTTACAGATGCAGAAACAGATATTCAGTAACTAGACCAAAAGTCACAAAGTGAGTAAGTGGCAGAGCTGAGCTCAGAACCCAGGTGTGCCTTCTTGACCCTTCTACCTCTAATTGCCGCCTTGCTGCCAGGTCAGAGGCACCGTAGGGTAAGTGTCGGTGGCCTTTCTCGCCAGTGGCCCTCAGTAAATGCCCTTGACCCTCGGAGCTCCAGCATTGGCTCTTGATCCCCCTCATGCAGAGGGTGGAAAAGCAGAAGGGGAAGGTTGCAGAGGGCTGAGGGCTTGAGGTCAGATAGAAGGAGGGATCCCTCGGGCTCTGGAAGTACCTCTGGCCTTTAGTCAATAGTGAAGTTAGATAGGAATTTGATGTCTGTAAATCAGCACATTCCTACAGCTCTGTGTTTTCTTGGTGTATTTTCCTCTATTTTCTTCTGTGGCAGACAGATGACCCACAAGAGTTCCACGCCCTCCCCCCGCCGCGGTGTATCTGTTCTGTTGCTATTGACCAAATGTTTCTGTCCTTCCCAAATTCACATGTTGAAACCCTAATCCTCAATATGATGATGTTAGGAGGTGGAATCTTTAGGTCATGAGGATGGAGCCCCTCATGATGGGATTGGTGCCCTTATTATAAGAGACACCAGAGAGATGATCTTCCTCTCTGTCATGTAAGGATAAAAGGCATCCATTTACAAACCAGAAAAAGGGCTCTCACTAGGAAGTGAATCAGCTAGCATAGTGATCTTGGACTTCCCAGCCTCCTGAACTGTGAGAAATAAATGTGGTTTTGTTTTGTTTTGTTTTGTTTTTAAGCCCCCCAGACTATGGTATTTGTTACAGCAGCTCAAATGAAGACACCTGTATAATTTCCACCCCTGTGGATATGATAGGATATCACTCCCATTATTAGTTTCCTAATCAGTGGACTTTGAGTTACTCACAAAGGAGATTATTAGGATGACTGATGTGATCAGGTGAGTTTTAAAAGAGAGAATGGTCATATGAGAGGATCTATGGAGGACACACACGGTGAGGACCAGAGTGTCCTCTAGGAGCGGACGGGGGTCCTTGGCTAATAGCTAGTAAGACAGTGGGTACCTCAATGCTACAACCACAAGAAAAAGAATTCTGCCAACAACCCAAGGGAGTTTAGGATTGGATATTTCCCTAATAGGGCCTCCAGGTGGCACATTTTATGTTACGTTATGTTATGTTATGTTATGTTATGTTACATTTTACCTTAATTCCAATATAGTTAACATACAGTGTCATATTAGTTTCAGATGTACAATACACTGATTCAACAATTCTATACATTATTCAGTGCTCATGATAAGTACACTCTTAATCCCCTTCACTTATTTCACCCACCCCATCCCCTCTGGTAACCATCAGTTTGGTCTCTATAGTTAAGAGTCTGTTTTTTTGTGTGTGTATTTATTTTTTTCTTTGTTCATTTGTTCTGTTTTTTAAATTCTACATATGAGTGAAATCATATGGTATTTGTCTTTCTCTGACTTATTTCACTTAGCATTATACTCTCTAGATCTATGCATGTTGTTGCAAATGGCAAGATTTCATTCCTTTTTTTGGCTGAGTAATATCCCACTGTACATATATACACCACCTCTTCTTTATCCATTCATCTGTTTATAGACACCCGGGCTTCTTCCATAATTTGGCTATTGTAAATAATGTTGAAATAAACATAAGGATGCATATATCTTTTTGAATTAGTGTTTTCATTTTCTTTGGGTAAGTATCCAGGAATGGAATTACTGGGTCATATGATCATTCTATTTTTAATCTTTTGAGTAACTTCCATACTGTTTTCCACAGGGGCTGCACCAGTTCACATTCCCACAAACAGAGCACAAGGGTTCCTTTCTCTCCACATCCTCACCAACATCTGTTGTTTCTTGTGTTGCTTTTAGCCATTCGGACAGATGTAGGGTGATATCTCATTGTGGTTTTGATTTGCATCTCCCTGATGATGAGCATCTTTTCATGTGTCTGCTGGCCATCTGTATATCTTCTTTGGAGAAATGTCTGTTCATGTCTTCTGCTCATTTTAATTGATTTTTGGGTTTTTTTTTGGTGTTAAGTTGTATAAGTTCTTATGTATCTTGGACACTAACCCTTTATCAGAGATGTCATTTCTAAATTTCTTCTCCCATTCAGTAGGCTGTATCTTAGTTTTGTTTTTTTGTTTTTTCATTATTTCCTTTGCTCTGCAGAAGCTTTCATTTTGATGTAGTCCCTATAGTTTATTTTTTCTTGTGTTTCCCTTGCCTCAGGAGACATACCTAGGAAAATGTTGCTGTAGCCAATTTCAGAGAAATTACTGCCTGTGCTCTCTTCTAGGATTTTTGTGATTTCACATCTCACATTTAAGTCTTTAATCCATTTTGAGATCATTTTTGTATATGGTATAAGAAAGGGGTGCAGTTTCATTCTTCTGCATGTAGCTGTCCAGTTTTCCCAGCATCTTTTGTTGAAGAGACTGTCTTTTTCCCTTTGCATATTCTTGCTTCCTTTGTTGAAGATTAATTGACATTATAATCATGGGTTTATTTTGGGGCTCTCTATTCTTTTCCATTGATCTGTGTGTCTATTTGTGTACCAGTCCTCTACTGTTGTGATTACTACAGCTTTGTAGTGTATCTTGAAATCTGGGATTGTGACACCTCCAGCTTTGTCCTTCTTTTTCAGGATTGCTTTGGCTATTTGGGTCATTTGTGATTCCATACAAATTCTAAGATTCTTTGTTCTTTTTCAACGTTTTTTATTTATTTTTGGGACAGAGAGAGACAGAGCATGAACGGGGGAGGGACAGAGAGAGAGGGAGACACAGCATCGGAAACAGGCTCCAGGCTCCGAGCCATCAGCCCAGAGCCCGACTCGGGGCTCGAACTCACGGACCGCGAGATCGTGACCTGGCTGAAGTCGGACGCTTAACCGACTGCGCCACCCAGGCGCCCCTAAGATTCTTTGTTCTAATCTATGAAAAATGCTGTTGGTATTTTGATTGGAATTGCATTAAATCTGTAGATTGCTTTGAATAGTATGGACATTTTAGCAATATTTATTCTTCCAATCCATGGGCATGGAATATCTTTCCATTTGTTTATATCATCTTCAGTTTCTTTCATCAATGTTTTATAATTTTCAGAGTACAGTTCTTTTGCCTCCTTTGTTAAGTTTATTCCTAGATATTTCATTATTTTGGTACAATTGTAAATGGATTGCTTTCTTAATTTCTCTTTCTGCTACTTTATTATTAGTATATAGAAATATAATGGCTTTCTGTATATTTGTTTTGTATCTTGTGACCTTACGGAATTCACTTATCAGTTCTAGTAGTTTTTTGGTGGAGTATTTAGGGTTTTCTATATAGAGTATCAGGTCATCTGAAATAGTGAAAATTTTACCTTTTCCTCATCAATTTGGATACCTTTTATTTCTTTTTCTTGTCTGATTGCTGTGTCAGCCAATACCTGTAGTTCAGCTATGTGAGACCTTGACAGGAGGAACCAGTACCCAGATGTCCAATCCACAAAAACTGTGAGATAATAAATGAGTATTGTTTTTGGCTGCTAAGTTTATGGTAATTTGTTATGCAGCAGTAGAAGACTAATACGGCTCCCTGAAATTTATTTTAAAGAAAAAATCATTCTCAGTGGCCCTAGGGAGGAAAAGGACCCTTCCTCTGTCTGGATGCCGTTTGAGGAATTAAAACCCTAAAAAACCTTTTTAAAAAAGTAGAGAACGTTCTCATTCGTTGAGTATTTGTTTCTACAACCATGTGACTCCCTTCAGTGATATAAGTTATCATCTCTGATCAGTTCCTTTGAGGAGGAACGCTAAGAGAAACCTTTTTAGGGCCCTGAATCCACTGGGAACCCCTAACTACACCTAAAAAAAGGGTAAGAGGTAGCTAACACCCAAAATGACATTGAAAGCTTTTAATGAGGAGGATATGGGCTGGGGGGGTGGGGGAGATCCCTGTGCAGACTCACCTCTCTTTTAATGAAAGAGACTCCATTTTATCTTGGGTAAGTGGTCAGTCCTTCAAAGATTCAAGGCCCTTCCCAGGAGGGAGGTTACCCTGAAGTTTCCACGCTAGGCTCCAGCAATATTTGCCTCATGAGTGGCAGTGCTTTGTCCCTTCCATTACTTCCACCCTCCTCCAGGGGTCCAGGGCACAGTTTATACAATTGCTTTATTCATTAATCAAACTCTCATCCAGCTATTAATGTGAGGAAGTCTGTACCCTGCCTTGGGCCACCCAGGAATAAACCAATCCTCTTTTCTGTAGGAGGAGGATGGAGTCGATGTAGGCATAGACACCTAATAATAATAAACACCAGCATTTGGAGAAGGCCGAGCATGTTCTAGGAGCTGTGCTAAGAGCTCTGTACGCACAATCTCATTCGTGCTACCCCACGTTCATCCCATTCAAATGTTCACTCCAAGAGCCTGGGTCCAATTTGATTGTCAGGGTATGTCTAGTGCCTGTACAGCGCTTGGAAAATAGCAGGGACCTCAAAGATACTTGCTGTGAGTGACCAAAATGAACAACGAATGCATATATGGTCATAACTGACAACCACGGCTTAGATATTCGTGTTAATATCTTGGATGAGGAGTCTGAGGTTCAGATAAGTTCAGAAAGTCGTCCCCTATGTCGAAGCCCAGTGTCCCTTATTCCTTAGCTGACGCTGCCAACTCCGTGGCTCCACAGGGGCACTCCGCATTGGTCCAGGCAGGCTGCTTGCCCGGCCTTGGCCTGGGGCGGCGAGACCGGCCTCGGGCGCCCTCTGTCGGCGCTCCGGTGGCGCTGCGGCCCACGGGCGGACAGGCAGGTGCACGGACGAGGGAGGCGGGAAGCCACGCGCGGCGTGCGCGCGCAGGCCCCGACTCTCCAATGTCCTCACGTGGTAGCTTCGTAGTTGGGGTTGCCGCGCGCGCACCCGGCAGTGGGACCTGGATATCGCCGTGAGTTTCAGGGGCACTGTCCGGGGCCTCTTTAAGGAGTGCGCGTCGGGGGAGGAGGTGCACTTGAGAAGGGGCTGGCCAAGGGGCAGAGAACTTGAGTTAAGAATTGCGCCGGTAGGTTGGAACCACAAAGTGGAAGCTGGCTTGAGAGCCAGGTTCTAGTAACTCGGGCCCTTCTCTTCTCCCTGGGGAGGAGGAAGGAAGTGGGGTTTGAGAGTGAAGTTGCCTTTGGACAGAGGGCCAGAACCGGAGATGCAAGTGTGGCCCGGATTCACTGGAAGCCAGAAAGACCTTTTCTGCTTCCTTCTTCTCGAACCTTCGGTTCCAGTTCCACGTGGCAGTCCAAAGGCCACGCACTCAGACGGCACCAGGGAACCTGTTTGCTGAAGAGAATCACATCCCGCTGATACTTGGGTAGATTCTCCTCCACTCCCTACAGATAGTAGCTAAATTTTCTCCCTTCCCCGCGCATCAGTCTTACTCAGTCGCTCTCTCATTTCTTTCCCACCACTTTTTCAGAAAGGCACAACACTCACCCACATCCAAGGCAGATTTTGCGATCGAGATGTCTTAATTCTCATCTTTAGAAGTAGTGGCTTTTTTCTGGTTTTCATGTTAAGTACTACTGAGTGGCTTTGTTTTTGACTCCCCCCACCCACCCATAATTACATTCTTTATGTGTGTGTGTGTATGTATGTGTGTATATATATATATCTATATATATATATACATATATATGTATATATATATATAGATATAGATATATATATGTTTCAATCCTATTGAAATTCCACACACACTAAGCCAACTTTATTAATTTCTATTTCTAAAACTCCCAACAGGAAATACGTATTTCCTCTCCCACTGGAACAATATATTCCCTAAATATAGCTCCATTTATTAATAATGAACTATAAAAAGACAGGTCAAAAGAAAAGTGAAGGAGAGGTGGTGAATTAGTCTGAGAAGATAGGATATGCATTGGCTAGTCTGGATGATTCGGTTCTGTCCCAGAGTGTTGGGAAATATGGTTTGAAGAGCGTAGGCTGTCTGCTTTCAGGCAGTTCACCAAAAGAGGTTTCAGGATATTTGACTTGGAACTACCGTTCTTTCTCTTTGTAATATTCAGCATGTTCCTAATCATTGTATTCCAGATATCGAACACAAGCTTTTAATCCCTTCTACCAAACTGTTTTGTGCCCATTTGAACATTTCTAAATTGAAATTCTAAATTAATATTCATTGAAAACTGGTTTGACACAAAGAAAGGAACATGGATGAAACCTTCTAAGCCTTCTTTGCATTTGCAAGTGCTTGTTCAATTCTTTGGGAAAGTCATTGTTACCGATTTAGGGACGATTTATTCAATTCCCAAGTGCCACCTCCAGAGGGCACAGCTGTCTCAAAAATTTTTTTTTTCTTTTTCTTTCTTTTTTTTTCTTTTCAAATTCCTTTTTCTGTGTCAAGTAAGGGAGTCTTTAGTCTGTAATTGTGGTTTCTGGAACCCAAATGCAAAATATTTTTACCTAATACATTTTAATGTTCATTTAGATGTTATGGTATTCTATTATTTTCAGCAATTATTTAACATTTATAAATAGGTGCTTATAAAGTGAAGAATTAAAACCAACATTAATTTGCCCCCCCCCCCAACTTAAAAATCTGTCTTAATTCTTTCCGGTTTTAAGTAATAACTCTAAACAGATCCAGGCATTTAACCATTTAATTTTTTTAAATACCAAAAAGTTTATTTGCTGTAGCCTAACTTTGTATTCCCAAGAGATTGCTCTCAATGTCCCAAGTCTCCTTAAAAAAAACCTGTGAAATATGCTGTATGTTTCATATAATACCATTTTGGGTTTAGTGCCCGATGTATTCTTGTAGAGTCCGCTATTATGTTCAGAGTAAATGCTTTGGAAGCTTTTTACTTCTGAAACTACACAAAACATCTGGAGGATTTATTTGCAACATCAAAATTTATGGCAACTTTTTATTTAAAAATGCTTTTATTCATCGGCAGAGGAGGGGAAGTTGACATGAATTCTCTCAGAAAAGAATAGGGTTATATTCTTCTAGAATGTACATTAAGTGATTCATTCTCCCCCCCCCCCCCCCCCCCTTTGTCTCAGCTGTCTCTGCTGTGTTTAGTGTGAAATGGAATCCTGGGAAGCTTAAGAGGGAAAATTGAGGGTTCATGCAAATGATTTACATGCAGTAGTTCCCCCTTATCCACGTTTTTCCTTTCTGCAGTTTCAGTTACCTGCAGTCAGCTGTGTCCTGAAGCAGATGATGCTCCTTCTGATGAAATGTCAGAAGGTCAGCGGGAGCCTAGTGCTAAGTCGCAGCGCTTACGTCATTCACCTCACTTCATCTCATCACGTAGGCATTTTATCATCTCACATCATCACAAGAGGAAGAAGCGTGAGTACAGTGCAGGACAATAAAGTATTTTGTATGTGTGAGAGAGGGAGACCTCTAACTGTCATTACAGTATATTGTGATAATTGTTTTATTTTATTAGTTGTTGCTGTTCATCTCTTACTGTGCCGATCATAGGTATGATGGGGAGGGGACTGCTGTATGTCTTTCCTATGTTTTCTTTCAAGCTTTCACTTGCAGCTCGCTTTGAGCTACGTCTCCTGTTTCCTTTCCTGTTTTTTTCTTCCCCTTGTTAACATTACACATAAGTAAACTGGCAAAAGAGTGCGAGAGGGACTGTAAGTATTTAAAACTGCTTGACATCTATTTATATGAAGATGCTTTTTAGGTTTTTGGAAGCTTATTTCCATGTTGGCATGGAAAATTTTGGAAACTAATACAGGATAGGTGTTGAAAGTGTTTAACTTCCATGTTTGCTCTGTATAAAATGGGAAAGAGAGCAGCCACCCAGCAGTGTGTTCTGTAAGACACCATGCTTGGGAAGTGGTATCAGCTGAACATGTGGAAGAGTCCAGAGAGGCCTTGATGAAATGTCCCTGAAGTCAGATTAAGCCACGGACGAGCCATTCAAGGCCAATATGTACAGCACAGAAGTATTATTAGCAAATCCATGCATTATCCCTCTTCTATTTCAATTAAAAAAACCAAAGGTTAGTTTAAGGATTTATTCCTCAGCCTTGTGTGTTAGTTTTGTCTCCCCAGTGAGAGAGGAGATGGTGAAGAACCACGTCTGATAGATTTTTTTTTTCTATTCCATCATAGTAACTAGTCTATCGTTCGACCGCAAAGGCTTTCCCCAAAGAGTTATCAATTAATTGTTAGCCTGCAGAATTGTTGACCGGGATCCGCTCTCAGGTTAGAGAATGCCCGACTTAAAAGTTGAGGACGTTTGTGAAATTCAGAGAGCTCTTTCTCCATGAGGTTTAAGGCACTCTCAGTGTTTCCTTAGGTCAGTGGATGTGCTACTGTTATCTGATAGGCGATTTTCAAGAAATTTATCGTATTTGGGATTTTTGGTGCTGCCATTCGTTTAAAAAATTTTATTTAAATCCAAGTTAGTTAACATACAGTGTAATAACGGTTTCAGGAATAGGATTTAGTGATTCATTGCTTGCATATAACATCCAGTGCTCATCCCAACAAGTGCCCTCCTTAATGCCATCATCCATTTAGCCCATCTCCCAATGACCTCCCCTCCAGCAACCCTCAGTTTGTTCTCTGTATTTAAGAGTCTCTTTTCGTTTGCCTCCCTCTCTGTTTGTATCTTATTTGATTTTTCCTTCCCCTCCCCTATGTTCATCTGTTTTGTTGCTTAAATTCTACATATGAGTGAAATCATAAGGTATTTGTCTTTCTCTGACTTATTTCACTTAGCATAATATCCTCTGGTTCCATCCATGTTGTTGCAAATGGCAAGATTTCATTCTTTTTGATTGCTGAGTAATATTCCGTTGTGTATATACACTACCTCTTCTTTTTTTTTTTTTTTTTTAAATTTTTTTTCAACGTTTTTTATTTATTTTTGGGACAGAGAGAGACAGAGCATGAACGGGGGAGGGGCAGAGAGAGAGGGAGACACAGAATGGGAAACAGGCTCCAGGCTCCGAGCCATCAGCCCAGAGCCCGACGCGGGGCCCGAACCCACGGACCGCGAGATCGTGACCTGGCTGAAGTCGGAGGCCCAACCGACTGCACCACCCAGGCGCCCCTACCTCTTCTTTATCCATTCACCAATCAGTGGGCATTTGGGCTCTTTCCATACTTTGTTGTTGATAGTGCTTTTATAAACTTGGGGTGCATGTGCCCCTTCGAATCAGCATTTTTGTATCCTTTGATGGTACAGCTGAGGAGCCGAAGTGGGAGCTCTGGGTGGCTACCCCTTCCCTCTCTTTTTTTTTTTATGAACAAAAATGTGTAGAGCATTTTTATTAATGATAGCCAAAAACTGGAAACAAGTCAGATGCTCATTAACAGAAAACAACATACTCTAATATACTTACACAATGGACTATTAGCTTAAAAACAGAACTACTGGTAAGTGTAACAACATGGTTGGATCTCAAAACATTATGTTGAAAGGAAATCAGACACAAAATAATGCATATCATATGACTGCATTTATATGAAGAATGGCATTCTTAGGTAATCTGAGGATGGTATGGTGGAAAGGATCCAAAAGGTGAAGTTACGTAGAATACTTGAAATGGAAGAATCAGGAAACCATCTCAGCAGAACAGAGGTGACTATAATAAAAATGTTTTCCTCTTAACTGTCCCCCCATTCATATATCATAGAGTATCACATAGTCGTCTGTAAATGTTAACTGTTCTGTATGAGATCCTGTGCCATTGACGTTGAATGAAGTATAAGAGACTTGAAAAGTAGCCATTTCCTGTCAGCGGTTGTGTTTAAGTGAGCCTATCAGGCATGTGCTTGTGGGACCTTGAACCTTAGAGGGAGGTTTTGTTAGGTGACGTCTAATGGTCACCTGCCAGTGAAAATGCTATGTGATTCTGCGTTGGGTTTACATTACACTTGTTTTGTTAGAATCAAAGACAGTTTGTAAATGCCGAAGCATTGTAAGGAAATGAGAGATGAAGACCGATACACTGAGAGCGTGGCATCGTTAGATTAAGGGTGTGTCATTCTCACACAGGGTCCCATTTCTAGTCCTGTTAGCCTACAGATATGTGTTAATTGCATGAGTAGTTCAGATTTTCTGTTTCTGACAGTTGAGACTAGTTTGAAATATTTATAATTCTAATGCAATTAGAAATGCATTTAAAGAGCTAATGTCATTTGTAAGAATTTAGAAGCCAATCCCTTCGTGAAATAAATGGACCCTTGGTAAAGTGAATCATAACCTAATTTTGAAAGTGTGGATGTTCTTCTGTTGGCTTTGCTTGAAGTCTGTCAGAACTTTCAGAAGAATTCTGGGTGTGATTGCAGAACTCATCTGTTCTTATTGTATGCCTTAGTTCGGGATCTCTATTAAAATTTTTCTTCTCGCAGCGACCTTCACAGTCTTCAAAGATGAGTCATTTATTTAAAAAAAAAAAGGTCAGTAATCTAACAGTTCTCATTTTCCCCTTCTCATCAAAGTATCCCCTGGCTAACTGCACATCCATGTAGATGAGTGAATTCCTAGTCAGCGGCAGTGTTGCAGGGGAAGTGAGATGCATTACTGGGCTCAGTCAACATTCAGCCAGTAGTACTGTCACTATCCCTTGGTTATGTGAGGTGATTTTTCAGTCCATTGGAGTCATGGGCTGACGTCATGCAATCAGCGCCTAAAAGCCAGGACAGTACCATGGCACAGTGTAAGTGGCCTCCTGGTGGCGCTAGAAGGACACTTGGTATACATAGAAGGGTCGCATGTTTGGTAGGCAGAAAAGATAGAGGGTGCTCTCATCACCAGACACACTGTGCCCTTTCAAAGTCTGTGTGATTACATTTGCCGTGATGTGGACGGGTTCCTACAATTTGTCTTCAGTCTCAGAAAATGGTTTGGGGCTGGGTGCACATTCTGTTGTTTGTTAATTCCTGAGGTGACACTTTTTAAGTCCCAATGTTTGATGTTCCACAGTCCCAGAAAGAATGATTTTTGACTCTTTGATCCTATAAGAAAAATCCAATTGTTTTCTCTCTTGCAGTTCATGCCGATGGCTTTTGTTCCCTCATCGTTTTAGCAGATATTTCCTTTCTCAAGTGAGAGTCGTGGTAGGGGGATGTCTGTGAAGATACTGTGACAATATAAATAACAAGCTGGTGAAATTACAAATATAGCAGAGTGATTCTTAAGAGCAAAGACTGGTTACGGTTATCAAGCTGGAGGACTGTTTTGCATGGTCCAGGGCTTTTTTTAATGTCATGTCTGCAGCATTTCTTACTTTTAAAAACGTCCTCTGCTTGCTAAGAAGAGAAAACACAGGCTAAGGGATAAAATGCTCTGGACACGTTTCATTGAGTTCTGTTCCCAACCCCCCCCCCCCCCCCCCCCCCCGGTCCTCCTGGTGGTTTTCGACCTCTCCATTTCTCTAATAATGTTACTTGGAGAATTAAAGACAACCTGAAAAAGCAAAACAATGGCAAGGAAGAAGGGCAGCGACAATAATAATGGACTGAATTCTCTAGACTATTCACAGAATGGCAGCAAAGACAAAGAACTTTTTTCTTCTTTATAAAAGCTGCCCTTCCCTTTTTTTCCCTTTCAGACCTTTTTCTTCCCATTCTTGGCTTCCTTGCAGCTTTCAGCGTCTTATCATGAATGGCTATTTGAACTTCTCCTTTTTACTAATAAATAAGATGATGTTACTGTTGCTAATTTACTGTTTGGAAAGTAGAGGCTTTCACATGGCACTCTTGGAGGTTTAGAGTAATTGAATTTCAAGACTTCTCTTTTTCTTTCTTCACCCATTGAATCTGATTTTTCTCCTAGCCGAAGGGTTCGGCCTATTCTTTAGTGCTGCTTTTTGTTGTTGTTGTTGTTGTTGTTGTTGTTGTTTTGTTTTTTGTTTTTTTTAATAAGGATAATTGTTCTACAAATGTAGCTTAAAAAAATCATGTTTCTCGGTGAAAAACAACCACCCTGAACTAAAAACCAAGCCAAATTATACCAGAACAGACTCACAGAGTCTGACATCAAGGGGGAAGAAGGGAGAAACGCTAATGCTCCCCAAGTAATCAGTTTGGGCCATTTCAGTGCTAAATGACAGGATCAAGAAGAAAAATTTTGAAATTGATTTTTAAGACTGTCTGAAAAAGGAGGCTGAAATGAATATTAAGTGATTTCTTTGGGGCTGTCAGAAATAATAATGGAAGAAGAGACAAGCCCAGACTTGCTGCTGATGGTAGGATCAGGGAATTTAGAGTCAGTGCAAATTGGAGATGAAGTTCTGCACTCCAATCTTTAAGAAATGGTAATGAACAGGAGGGAGAAGAAGCAGCAAAGGAACTTAATATGAGTAGGTACGAGCTGGAAAGGGGAGAGGAAAAGGCGCGGCATTACACGTGGGAGTGTTAGGAAAGAGGCACCGTGATGGATGTGCTGTGCTCTGGATTCCATGAGGATTCTCTCCCCTTTTCTGGGAGAATGTGCCACACGGGGTGTGCTAGCAGTGGAGATGGATTTGTCTGGACACCTCCATCCTCTCTCCTTCCCCCCTTCCTGCCAGCAGCCATATACATCTATCTATCAGTTGGCTGGTTGGAGTGGGGCTCCGGGCTGGCTGTGGAACAAGCCCATATGGCATGAGGATTGGATTCATGTCTTTGGTCTCATTAGCACCATGTTGGAACCAACAGAGTTAACTGACTAATTAATACAGAGATGCGTTGGGTGTTTTCTGGGATTTGGAATCAGTTTCCCTTAAATTAGCCATGTCAATTACCACAAGTCCATAGATACCAAGAGTTGGAAAAAGATCTGGCAGGATTTAAAAACAGATAGGGAAACATGGAGCATTTCAATGAAAATGAGAACACCCACTTTACTCGGATTGTGCTTTTGCAGGAAATGAATGCACAGCATTGTGAGGGACTAGTGCACCGTTCTGATGGACCGCTTTTCCTACAGTCTGTTTTTGGAATTGTATTAAATTCCACCTTCTTTTTCTTGTTCTCTGAATACATGGGCTAGAAAACAATCTTCTTCAACTTTCTGTGTACCGGTGTTGAAATGGACTGCAAGCATTAATTCTCTTATCTTTGGGGAATAGTATCCTGACTTCCTTTTGGGAGACTTACCTACCTTGCCTTTGTCTTCTGGGATTTTATTTTACATCAAGGGAGTGGCCTTTCCTAAGTCATCAGATGGACAGTTTTGTGATTCAGTCTAAGCCATTTCTCAGCTGGGGATGATTTTGCCTCCAGGGTTGGGCGGGGGGGGGGGGGGGCATTTGGCAATGTCTGGAGAACTTGTCGTCACAACTAGAGGTTAATGCTACTGGCATCTAGTGTGTAGAGGCCAGAGATGCTGCCAGGTATTCTACAAAGCACAGGACAGTTCTTCTACAACAAAGAATTATTGGTCCAAAATGTCAGTTATGCAGGGGTTGAGAAACCTTGATATAAGCCAAGTGGAATTGACCTTTTGAGACTCTGGAAAATCAGCGATGTGGTCTAAGCAACACCCTCATGACGAGGGTATTGACTAGGACTCATTCATTCCAGTAGCAGTTCCCAGTTAAGACTATCCAGTTGTTCTTGTTCGCTAGACTTCAAGCCTTTCTAGCCTTCTACTTTTTTCTGTGCTACACCTCCTCTGGGACATCTACTCTGGGACTCCTATACTCTTTTGATACAGCGTTTCTCTGCTTCAGTTAGCCTGAGTCATTTTCCATTGTTTGCAATTAAAGAACTCTGAACTGATGTGGAAGGGCTGACAGTTGTTTAGATACGTGTGTTGTCAAGTGATACCTCTTAACTAGATGGTGCCTTACAAATCCTCCTTATGGTTATTAAATAGCTATGTGGTAGTTGGGGGTCAAGTTAGAGCAAGCAGAAGCTGTGGAACAGAGAACCCCATACATTTGAGGGGCTTTGTGCTGACCTATCATTGCAATGGTAAGGAGAATCAGCATGCCAACAAAGAGCTTGAGAACTCACGCCCAAGCAGAGAAAGTTTTCCAAGACAGCAGGGCATCTATGGCAGCAGATCAGTGCAAATACAAAGAGTAGAGACCTAGTATTTTTAAAACGATGACTGCCTTTGACCTCCTTGGGTACCATATGCAGTGTAGAAGCCATGAGCTGCAGATGAATGATTTCTTTTTAGAAAAATCATTCTTCTCATTTCAAGCTTCATTTAAAATAACGAAAGCATAGATGGCCGTACCTTAATCACAGGCATAGGAGTTTTCTTCAAAGATTTTAAAACTCAGGGCTGATGCTGGTATGGTGCTGTATGCCATTAAATAGGAACAAATGTTTTCAATTTAAGGCGATCCAGGGAACAGAGTCTCTTGATTGCAGAGGCTGGGATAGGCCAGTGTGGATAGCTGCCTGGGCCTGTGTAGCTGTTGGTAACCTTCAAGGCTACCCTGTAAAAGATCTGTTTTCTTGGAAGTTCCTCTTTCACTATGTGCATGGGTTGGAATATGTTAATCTGTTCTTCAGTGAACAAAATTATAAAAATATGTGCGCATACAAATAGAAGACTCATGTTGGAGATCTCATGAGGTTCATTGTACTTCTCAGAGAGAGTTTCTTTTTTTA
Organism: Prionailurus bengalensis; assembly: GCF_016509475.1. NCBI lineage: Eukaryota > Metazoa > Chordata > Mammalia > Carnivora > Felidae > Prionailurus > Prionailurus bengalensis. Next base: position 117,967,957 of record NC_057358.1, read on the forward strand.
AGATGCCAGCAAAATGCCATGGTATTTTATTTTTGTCTCCGGTAAATTGCTCTGGAAACTTAAACAAATTAAATGTCCTGTTTTGTGTTTCTGAGACACACGGGGGAAACTCAGTCTCCCCAATCTGCTGCTTCAGTGGGAAGAAAGATGTGTGTGTAATCACCTTTTTGAAACAGTTATGCATATGCTGGGGTAAAGGGAGGGCACACAGGCCACTCAGTATGACTGGAATTGCAAGCAATTGTGTTTATTCTCTAAAGCAGAGGAAAACAAAAGTGAACTGTTTGGAGGGGTGTGTGTGTGCGTGCACGTGCATGTGTTATTCTGTAAGATGAGGAATCCTTTCTGTTGCTTTTTATACTTTAAGAATTGATTTCTAATACAGTATATGTTAGTAATATTTAATTAAAATCATTGTTGAAGCCATTTGAAAATAAATTTAAAATAAATCTTAATGAAAGTAATAATGATCATTCAAATGGATGACAATAAGACAGAAATTAGCAACTAGAATTTAGAATATCATCTATCCTGCCTTTGGAATTTCAATAAAAACCTAAAAAAAAAATAAAAGGGCTCTGTTTTTCTTGCGTTGCCAGTCACTAAAAAGCATTTAACTTTGTTTCCTGTGTTGGTAAATGGAAACAGCTCTGAGATACGATCCCCCCCTCCCCCGCGTCTCCGAACCACATGTGGAAGCACATACTGGATTTCTCCAGTATCTAAGGACTGCTTCCTTCAATACCTTCCTGCTAGGAAGAGTGGAACAGTCTGGAAACCTGTGCCCCTGGGCCTGAGTGATAAAATTAGCCAAAGTGGCTAATTTTAGTTCTTCTCCCCTTCAACAGGATCTTCTTGACAATAGGAACTGTCTGGCTTGGTTACTTTTCATGAAAACATCTCAACTCCCCAGCAGCTTGAACTCTCAGTTGAAATATTACATTTAAAGGCCATACAGAACCCAAATGAATGGATGATTGCAGCACCTTTCAAATGTCACTTAAAAAAAATCTATAGAGTGAAGGTTCAGGTCCTTTGGGAGGGAGTAGAAATGAATTGTCACTGTATCCTCCCTTTGCTTAGGTGTTGGCTGTCTTCCCCCTCTTCCTCATTTCTCTGCTCTCTCTGCATTTCCATCCCCCCTCACCTCCTCCCACACACGCCTGAACCGTATGAAATTCTGGTTTGGGTGTATGCCCTGAAGGCTGAACTATGCAAGAAGCGTCATCTGCGGAGGTGTTTCCTTTCAGAATGTCATTGTTTAACTTCAGGGTCCTGTTATTCTTGTGTGAATGAAATGTCAGAAATGAATTTCACCGTGTAATTTCCCTGGAATTGACAGGACTTTGCCATCTGTCATTGGATCGTGGTTTTACCTTTGGTTTCCAGCCCTGTGTAGGGTTCTGACCTATCCCTTTGAGTCCCGGTAATTTTACCTCTCAATACATAGCCTTTGATGGAGGTCTCTGCTGCCAGGTGTGACTTTTGCAACTTCAAGGTATGGAGTGGTTTCTCCCACAGGCTTTGCTTGTTATTATTTTTAAAACCTCAAGTGTCATAAATCCTGTCAGTTGAACATGTTGATTGGTGATTAATCCCGGGTGTATTATCTATTTTTGTTCTCAGTCTTTGCTGATGAGGAGGGTCCACATTCCCCAAAAGTCTCAGCTTTGCTTTTTGAAATGTAAGACTGAGTTCTGTGAGCTCAAAGAGGTGGTTTGGGGGGAAGAATTAGGTAGGAAGAGGGAGAAAAATGTAATGGCTTTCATAAAGAACCCAAGTTTAATTGGAAGGAAGGAAAACTGAAGTTTTCATTCCCGACGAAGTGAAGATTTTGAAAAATCCTACTGCTCTGAAGTCAGAAGCTGGGTTTTATAAAGTACAAGCAGATGGTTTTTGAACTGAACGTTAAAGCTCTGCTGTCAGAGTTGACAAGTTCCTGAATTCAATTTTCAAACTAAAACTTAGAAAACTGAGGGTCTCCTCACTAGCTTATCAAAAGCAATGCGGGGGCAGGCTCTCCCTGCTGCCTCGGGCAGTCCAGGTGGAGAGAGGAGGGTGCATTCCATCAAATGATCTGTGCTCCCTCTTGTGGACTTGCACTTGTGAGGTGGGCTGTGAGAAGAAGGGCCCCTGCAGCTCAGGCTTGCTGAGATTGGATGACCATGACAGGCAGCCCTCCCCTTGTCTCCAAGAATCGGCAGAGTTTTACCATTTTTAGAGAAGCGTCAGGCACCAATGATCCTTGCTCAGGACTTACTGGTCTTCATGGTTGGCAGAAAAAGGATTGAGAAGTGCATATATTAGCACACTAGTGGTAGTTTTACAAGAACAGTGTTTACCCATATAGAATTCCAGGCATAGCTACCATCAGCCTCATCTTTCTTTTGGGATAAGAATTAGCAAACTGTGGCTCCTGATCTTCCTTATGCATGAAGACAATAACTGGTTGTTCAAAAACAAAACAAAACAAAACAAAACAACAAAACAAAAAAACCCACCAAAAAACCTTGCAACTGAGATCTGTTGCAGGAGAGGTGGTTGGAGGGAGACAGCAGCAGCAGTAATGGGGGCAACTATAATCTAGTGTGATGTTAATACTATAGTAATACTATATTAAGCAAGCATTAAATATTTACGGTGTGCCATATATTGCCTGAAAGCCCATTTTAATTTCATAGCAACCCATGAAGTAGGTAATATCACCACTGTGCAAATGGGGAGAGGGAGCCTTGGATTATTCAGGTTTGTAAGTACTAAGCAGAAGAGCTGGGATGTAGACCCACCTCTAACTCCTAACCTTGTCCTCTCAACATTATATTGTAAAACCACCTCCAAGGTGATGACAATGATGAGCTCAGTGGTAGAATTTCTTCCTACAGATTTTTTCAAAAGTAAATAAATATCATGACCTTTTGAATACTCCTCTGGTTGTGTGATTCTATTAAGTCTTGAAATTTCACAGCCTTTTATTTTGTGTTCTTTTGGTCTTTGAGAATTCAGATTTATTAGTTGCTATATTTTGTTTTTATTCCTGTAACTGTTATAAAACCTTATTAAATTGAAATCTCATTACCTGGAACTCTCAATTAACCAGATTTTTTTTTTTTTGTACTCCACTTTTAGAAAGAAGAAAACAACAGAAAAACAAGCTCATATCAGATTTTATTTTAAATGTTAAATATTTCCTATGGTTCTGTGCCTTTTAGATGTTATGCCTAACATCTAAGTATGCCTAGTTAGATGTTGGAATGTAAGTATATCTCTTTATGGTTTCAAAATGTTTAATCAACAACCAAGGCTGTAAAAATGTTAAGGGTTTTGTACTTGTAAGGGTAAACTAATGGCAGCAACAAAGGGTCCCCGCATCTTAAATTCAGTTACCTGGACTCTTTCTTTCTTGTGGCTCTGATATTCCTCTACAATCTCACCGTTTTTTAACTGAATCTAAGGATCCTGATTGTCAAGCAAAGGAAGACAGCTAAACTGGAAGATTCTCTGGGAAGATTGGGGGCGGGGTGTGTCAGGAGTAGAAGTGGTACACAGTCCATCTGTCCACATTCCAATGGCTGAGACTTAGTCATATGACCCCACCCAACTGCAAGGGAGGCTGGGAAATGTAGTCCAGCTCTGTGCCCAGGAATAAAAGGGAAAAGGGTTTGGTATCTACCTAGCATGGTCCTTGTCACAGTAGTGACATAAAATCTTGAGATTTCATGGCCCTTCTGATATTATGAAACATCTAAGAAACATCTGATTATCATCTAGATTAGAGGTTTCACAAACCTGAGTCATTAAAGAATATCTCTGGAACTTCATTTAGACCCACACAGAATCAGAGTGAGAGTGGGGTGTGGGGGTGGAAGCAGGCCAGGAATCTACATTTTTCAGAAGCTCTCCAGGTGATTTGGATATAGCCAGTCTGGTGCCAGTTTGGAGTTTGGAAATGACTAATCTCAATAATGCACTGAACAAGCAGGAATATGTATTAATTCATTGTAGGAAGATTTTTAGCAAAAAGGACTAAAAAAAGAGTGATGTTTAATTACTTAGTAATGTAAGTGAACTCAAGCTTCCTATTTATACCAACCATTCTAATTAGTCAGACTTCAGACATATTTAGTGGTCAGTTGTTTTGAAATTCCATAGAGTGCTGCATAAATCCCAGTGAAAAGCCTCCTGTATGAGGAGAGCCATCCTGGGTATTGGGGAAACTTGCCACTTGTGTTTTATTATAATTATAAATAAAATTTTTTTTCCATGTCTCATTTCAACCTATTTCACCCTCCTAGCAAACACCATTATAGATTCCTGGTTACCTAAACTGTACCACTAGATGTGAAGGCAGTCGTGGTAGTAAAACTGTTTTTCTAAAGCAAGCAGTCATTGGGTTTTAAACATAAAATTGTGTGTTTTCTGTTTTCATTTTTAAGTATATGAAGTTGCCAGTTTGTCTGTTTGTTTTTAACACACAGATTCCTGATACGAAATTTTCTGCTTCATGCAAATCTTTACTAGTGTGTGGCTTTTGAAGGATAAAGGTAACCTCTCCTAACCAATAAATGTTGCAGTGGTGAAATTGGTCTCGTCAGTTTTGCAGGGCTATTCCGTGGTTACTACCCCAAGTGACAGTGGGAGTGCCCAGGGTGATATTTCAGGTTTACTCGTTTGTATTGCCATCAGGTTGGATTTATGAAAGATAGAGGAAATTTATCGCCCTTCTGTGTTATTCCAAAGCCATAATTTTCTAGTCTCTTGGTTGCTTGTGAACATTTCTGATAAAACACATACCACTGTGAATCTTTGTAACATGGATTTGTTTAAGATCTTCAATTATGTGTTGCTGTGATCCAAGCAGAGGATGAGAAGCCTCAGGCTGCTGCACTCCCATACTGAGGGTAGCCTTGCAAACCATTCTGTACAGAGCTCTAATCATATTATCTTTACGATTATTCTATCTAGCCTACCTAATAACTCCCACCTTCCTTAGCCTTGCATTCAAGCACCTCATAATCTGAACTCTAGTTAAAATTGCTGGAGAGCTTTCCAGCCACTTAGCCTATAGGATCCTTACCCGAAATCTCTACACTAGCCAATTAGTCATCATCCTACAGAACACCTTGAGTTTCCTGCTCCTTTATCTTTGCACCTCGTTATTTCCAAACTCTGTCTCTTCCCAAATGAAATTCAATCCATTTTTTAAAATTCAGTTTGAAATTCCACAGAATCTGAAACCTTTCCTGTGCAAGTTAACTATGGCAACTGTTGCCTGCATATACCGTGAACCATGATGCATTTAGTGTGGGATGTATGTTAGATTTTTTACTGGAGTGTAAGCTCCTGGAGATCAAAGATCCTGCTTTCTTCATCTCTTGTTCTTTTTAGTGCTTTAACCACAGTGAGAATTTGGTAACTAACCTTCATAATAAGTAGCGTCAGTTGAAGATTATAAATGCACAGTGAAAACCCAACCTGAGACTATTGATTTAGAGCATAGTTTCCCAAAGTGGAATAGTAATGTAAGTTACTTTGGGAAAAAGTATTTGGTTACATTTATATAGATTACTTTATTGCATGGCTTTTTAGAGCCTTTAATATGCTTATAGAATGTAATATGTTAACATAAATATCGAAGAGAGAATATAGTAGGCATCGCATTTGATGTTCTTTTGACCACAGAGCTCTTTTTGTGTGTGTGTGAAGCATAAATTGATGAATCAGGGTTTTTAGTAACTCATTTTGGGAAATACTGACTTGAAGTGATATTCTGCATTTTCATAAAACCCTTTGTTATCAAAAGTATTTTCACCGTTAAAGTCATCCTCATTTTCTCTAATGACTGCTCATAAGAAAACAAAATGTAGTTTGTACTCCTAGACATAATTACTTTGGGTGTTGTGTGTATGTGTGTTTATAACTGCCAAAATTCATCAAATATGCCACTTGCTTTAGCTAAGAGGTATAGATAGTTCAGGAAAAATCTTGGTGATTTAAATGAAACCTGTAATAAGACAGGCAGCTGAGGTCTTTCTCTGGTCCAACGTCTCTAAAGAGATATGCAAAGGCCTTTGCCTTAGTAGTAATTTTCCTGAAGGTCACTCACTACTTAGACTGTTTATGTAAATCTCCGTTAATTGAAGCTTCATTTAATGATTTGCTGAATGTAACGTCAACAATTAGTTTTTTTCTCCTCTCCTCCTCCTCCTCCCCCTCTTCCTCTTCCTTCTTCTTGCCATTATTGTTTATCTGTTCCACACCTTCTTTCCCTGGACACAGATTAAAAAAAAATATCAGGTCATCACTGTGTGTAGATTTCTCTCCTTTAAACAAGGTCTGTTATCGTCAGCGATCATTTGTCAGGGCTGTGATCTCGTGTACAGTGGGTGATACCAGATTGCAGCGCAAGAGGTACCAAAGGATCTTTTAAGTTGAAATTAAACCTATGATTTTTATGAACTTTGGAGCGCCTAATTAAGCGATTAGTAACAAGCAGGAGTTTCCAAATGTCAAGTATATAATTATGAAACAAACAAGAGCTGGTTTTTCCAATAAACTTCTGTGCTGTGCCCCATTACCTCTTGATGGGCCCCAAACAAAGTCTTCCGGTGAAGGGCATAAAATATGGATGGATTTCCAGTACTGATACTTAGAAATCTCATTCTCTGGCGCATAAGTACATAGGGTAAGAATAAGTTTGAGCCTGGTAAATTGGTGGATGAGCGTTAATTTCATCTTTCAAATCACATGTTATAAAGAAATTCCATTTCATTTCATTTTTGTCTTTATTTTCCTCCGTTCAGCCTCTGTTGCTGTTAAACTCCATAACCAACATTTCCCTCTCATTTTAAAATTCAAAATAGTTAATTTTTAGCTTATGCATGAATTAAATTTGGTGGGAGGTGGGAAGAAGGGAGCTGTGAAGATGTCAGACACATTAATATTTAATTGAGTGTAGAATCTCTGATGTTAGGGTTAGAGAAGTGAGTAGTAGCCTTTCAGACTATGAAATACAAAGTAATTCATTTTTTAAGTCCCCCCCCTCACTACTTACCCTCAGTGTTTCTGTACAGATAGTCAGTGTTTGACAAATTCTGACAGGTTTTAGCCAATCAAATATTAGGATCTGTTACATGCTAGGGAGAGTGGCAGACACAAAGAAAACAGAAGTTCTGATCTCTGCTTCTGAGAAGCTTAAAAGATTATTTAGGAAGCAACATATATACAAAGTAGAAAAAATTAGCGTTTTTATGATTAAAATTTTTCGTCATTTGCTATGCAAGTAATACATAAATCCATCCTTTTACTTAAAAATATAATGCACATACCATTTATTTTTCTCTCAAGTAGGTACATATAGAGGTAAGTGGATAGGTAGGTAGAAAGATAGATGTAGTTCTTTTCTCCCCTAGTATGCCCTTGTCCTTACGGTCCAGTGTGGCTGCTGGAGTTCCAGAGTCCCACCTGAATTCTAGGCAGTGGGACTGAGGATATGGAAGAGGAAGGTGTGCCTTTTCTTGATCGACTAAAATTCAGTCCTGTGGCCATAATTAGTTGCAAAGGAGGCTGGGATATGTGTGTGTTTTGTTTTGTTTTTATCTTTTTTAAGTTAGGCGGCAGTAGGCCCAGCTAAGGATTAGAGTTTTTTAATAAAGAAGAATGGAAGGGATCTTAGGAGGCACTGGCAGTCTTTGCCACAAATTGTTACCATTGTTTCACTATTGCAGACAATGCAAAAATGAACATTCCTGAATGTGAATGATCATGTTGATTCATGCTAGTAAGTGGTCTGTGTCAAGTGGGTCACAGGGATAGAAAATACTTGAGGAGGGGTTTGGAGAAGGGCAAGATCATGGTGAGCTGGGGTGGCTGGACAGGCCGGTGCCACGGAGGTAGATCTGACCTCGGTCGTGATGGGTGGGTAGACTGCAGATGGGAGGACATGGAGTGTATCCAGGCCAGGTGAATAGCATGTGCCAATTCAGTCACTCGATAGCTATTTATTGAGCATTTACTCTGTGCCAGACACTAGTCATACAGAGAGGGGGCCAACATAGTCCTTGCCCTTATTGGAACTCACAGACAAATAATTCATGCCTTTGGGTGCCTTGGGGATAGGCAGTGAGGGGACCTAGGGCTGGATAAGAAGACGAGGGCCAACTCGGAGAGAACTTGGAAGCCTGTTTAAAGAGATTAAACCTACTTTGTAGTTAGTGGAGAGCCACTAAAAGCTTTTTGATCAGAGGAATGATCTGATCCAGGTGGTGTTTGAGGAGAGAGAACCTGACATACAGGTGATTGGAGGAGGCTAAGGAGGACTTGAAGCAAAGCAGTTGCCTGCAAGCTGTTATGGAGCTTCCCTCTGTGGTGGTGAAAGCCTGAGTCAGGTTGCTGACCAGGGCTGTGCAGCATGGTGGCTCAGGGCGTGCTTTGCAAAGAGAAATGGTCCTGGCTTTGGACCATTTCTGACCTCTGTGCCCTCGCTGTGGGTTGGGTCTGGTCCCTATCTCAGTCAGCACAGCCTCTTATAACAAAATGCCATAGGCTGGGTGTCTTAGACAACAGAAATCTGTTTTCTCACAGTTGTAGAGCCTGGGAAGTGCAAGATCAAGGTGCTGGCTAATTTGGTTTCTGGTGAGGAGTCTCTTCTTGGCTTGTTATATCCTCACATGGTGGAGAGAGTGAGAGAGAGCGAGAGAATGAGCATGAGCTGTGGTGTCTCTTCCTCTTCTTATTAGGGCACCAACCCTGTTGGATTAAGGCCCCATTCTACGACCTCATTTCGTCTTTATCACTCCTCAGGGAACCTATTTCCATGTAGTCACACTGGAGGTCAGGGCTTCAACATAGGGCTTTGTGGGAAGGTGAACAGTCAGTCCCTAGCAGTCACCTTACAAGTTCTGAAGCACAAGTTTCTCATCTGCAGAATGGGGAAAATTCCATCAGCCTCTTCCTAAACTTGTCGTGAGGATTAAGTGAGGTTTATCAAGTGTTCAAGTGTTCAGCATGGTATCTGGCACATGGGAAGTATTAAAGCCTGGAAACTAGAAGGGACAGGTGGGTCAAGCCTTTCAGTATCTCGGTGGAAAAATTTTATGACTTGGGGAATGGGTACAGAAGACAAGGGAGAGTGAGGGCACAGGGATGATGCTGAGGATCTAAGCCAGGGTGACGGGGAGAATGATGTCAATTGACAGAAATAACAGAGTCTGGGAAGAAGCCAGTTTTGGGGGAGAGATTGATGAATTTGATTTTAGGTGCATTGCATTCGGTGAGATGGCTGGGTATGCAAGTGGAAATTTCCAGCAGACAGTTGGGTTTATTTACAAGAGGATATATGGCTACTAACGACAGCTCCTGGGGGATACAAAATCGGTAGAGGCTGAAATTCAAGAGGAAAGAAACAGAGAATTCAAATGAACCTGCACAGACCCAATAAACTGGAGGCCCTAGCTTATGCTGCAGGAATTTAGTTTTATAAAGTTCAAACTTCAAGCTGGGGGCTGGATTCTCTGGATCATTTCTTTAGTTCTCCACTTTACTTTGCATGTTATAGACCCAAGGAGATAGTTGAGGGTCCAAAGCCTAACAAACCTGCCAGAAGAAGTTTACATCTTGAGCATTCCGGTTAAGGAGTTCAAGTGAAGAGAGAAGTGGCTTTCTCAGTATCAGGACAAAGTAGCTGGGAAATTTCTGAGCCAGGATATTGTCTCTAAACACTGCTGAGTCTTGGGCAGTCTGAAAAGCCCTTAGCACTTAAGGATCCAATTAAAAGGGAATTATTTTCCCATTCCACAGCTAAGGAAATGGATCAACAAAGAGGCTGAATGACTGTTTAAAAACCTGACAGATGTAACACGGCAGACAAGGGAATGGGATTTAGAAGGCTCCCCCTTTCTGAGATGCTAAGTTATTTTCTTTAGCGTGATATGTCAGTTCTTCCAGAAATGAGTCAAACTTTGGTAGACTCATGCCAGTAAATAAAAAATAGTCCACCTTTAACCAGTTACAGGCAATGGAAAAAGCAAGTACTTAGAATTTATCACACTTACTATTAGCTTTTCGCTTTCTGTCTTTTGTGCTTTATCCCCACAATCCCTCATATTCCTCTAAATAAAAGCAAATTACTCTTTTCCTCACTCGTGTTTGGGCCTGCTTACTCTATTCTTCTGAAGTAGTTCTTGCTAACAGGTGTCTTAATCACCTGATCATTCTGACTTTATCTTAAGTCCCTCTCTGGATTTTTCTGCTGTTTGACATTACTTCATCAAAATCTGTTATGTTGGCTTCTATGAAACCTCACTCTCCTGGTTATCATGACACCTCATGGAGTATGTCTTTTTGGTTTTCTTCATGGCATCCTCCACTGCTTACCAGTTAAATTCTGGCATTTTTTTTCTTCCTAAGTAAACTATTTTTCTCACTCCACATCCTTTCCTGCTTGGTTGATCTAATCCATTTTCATTATATCAATTATCATCAATATATCAATGAGTCGTGAATTTTATCTCTGGCCCGGATTCTTCTCCTAAGCTTCAGACTTACATTTCGACTAGACAGCTTTATTCAGACATCTCCTGACTTGTCAAGATAAGATATGTGAGTCTTTTCTCCTCCAATTCTTTCTTGTCTCTAGCACCCTCCCATCTGGGTGCTAGAAATCTGGGAACCAATGATAATCCCTTTTGCCATAAGCTCTTTCAGTACCTACATGGTAGTTAATCATTTACTAATTAGTGTCAACATCATATTTCTCAAGACTGGAATTTGGGGGATATAAATATAGCATGACTTATAAGAAGGGGAAAGAGACAAAAATTTGGATCTAAGTAAGAATGCCCAGTAGATAGATGGTATTTTGGTTGCACTATGATCACACACGTGTTCCATCTTCAAGGTAGACTTGTTTACCCCAAAATGTTCCAAATGTTTTGATGAGATTCACCATTTATTTATTTATTTATTTGGTGAAGAAGAAATAGCAAAAATGGCAATTAAAAAACCGTTGAATTTTGTGTGAGAAAGTATGTGCCTTTCTCCCATTTCCAGATAAACATATAGAAATCTGGAGTAAAAGGTCTTACCCTGGGTTGTAGAGCTAGCTTCCAGTAGACTTGCAGGTCTTTTCATTTTTCTCTTTTGTACTCTTCCTCTCTTACTACAAGGCTTCCCTTAGTAAAGTATGGTGTCTTTCACCGAGTAATGACTCAGGAAACACAGATTAGATTCTCACAGGTAGAATTCTCTAGAAGGTTTACAGCTGAATTTCACTCCATCCTTTACACTGTTCATGCTGATTATCAAGGTGGGGTTTGGACATGACCACATCTGGCCTATCAGCACACATCATTGCCTATATCTTCCCTGTGCTAAATTGTCGGTGGTTAGTCCAGCACTGTATTCCTAATGAGCCTGGAACACCCAAAGTGCTTAACACAGGACTCTAGCAGTTAGTGTCAATCAATTAGTTTGTTATAGAATTGAAACCCAGTTTTCATCCCCTCAGAAGTCCTTTTAGTCCCCATTTCTTTTGTCTATAGATTATTATTGACCAGGCAGTCCACCATTTTAATAGCACCTGCCTTTCTTGTGCTGCATTTGTAATCACCTGTGAAATGATGTGCTGGAGAGTTACTTCCTACCTGTCATGGATTTTTCTTGTTAACCCAACTCTGTGCTCAGGCCTGTTCTGGGTTCTGGATTTCTTCTTTGTGAGAGTTTATCAGACCAAAGTATTTTTCACTTATGGTTGGAACAATTCAGGCACAAAGAAAGGAAAGATAGAGGTGTAAGACAGAAAAGCCAGTAGTGGCATCTGAGCCCCTGGACTTCAAAAGTTCAATACCAACATGATGTAGCTTCCTAACACTTACCACATGGTATTTCTTAAAATACTTCTCAGCTTTAATATACAGTTCTTTCTTTCTTCATGTTAAGTTTTTTGGAAATATAAGAAAGATGATATTTCTAAATTGATAGAGTCTCTGAGACTCAAAAACAGTGTGCCAGATGGCGGGAGCAGCAGGAAACAAATCCCGGCAGGAGTGGAGAGGTAATTGTGAAGGAATCGAGAAAAGGTAGGAGGAAATATAAAATGATAATGAGGGAATAGAGAGAGACTAGGTTATTGTAATAAGTTTAAAAAGAAATTCCTGTTGGATTTCATGACATTTAGTTAATTGACCATAGGTATTCATCATATTCTTTCTTTATTTCCAGTGCTGACCAAAGCATCTTGAATGATGTGAACAATATGGCTCCTTTTTTGGAGAAGCTTAAAATCTTACCAGAGAGATAAATACTAATGAAGGGATGAGAGAAAAAAAAGTGAGTTGTCCCCCTATCAACTTACATGTCTGGAATAAGTATCTCACCCTTCTGACCTGAGGTCTGAGATGGCACCACTTCTGGTCTCATACGTGGACACCAATGGCAGAGCTCTCTCATCTTCATTTTCATCTTCTTGGTGATTAGTCATCCAGGATCATATCTCCTTCATCTCTTTCCCCTCAGCCCCTCGCGCTATTCCGGGCACATAAAGGACACTCAGTCATTGCGTTAAATTGTTACTTCTCTCTGTGCTTTTGGCTCTTGTAGCTCTACATTCTAGTTCAACCATTTGGCAAACTCAAATTCACTCCTTCCTGATCTCACACTTGGATTATTCTATTTTTCAGATCAGTCTTTCTAAAATGCCCCTTTTCTCAAATTGTCTCCTTGCTCAGGGATTTATTGGTGTTTTCTATTACTCATAGCATCAACTCTATATTTTTCTGCTAAAGCTCTTAAGACCTCCCCATTATCTCCATCGATCTCATCTATCCATCTGTATCCATCATTATCCTCAAAACAAGCCTGGGGCTTCATTAAGGTCAGTCTTCTTCTCAGTTCCTCTCTCTAGTTATGTTAACCTCTGAGCACGTGGGCCTGCTACTCTGCTTGCTATGAGTAGCCTTTAATTTGCTCTTCTATAGTTTACTTTTCAAGTCCCATATCATTCAACAAGACTTCTCTCATTCTTTTAATCACTTAATCAGCACACATTAATGGACTGTCTACTATGGAAATAAAAATCAAGAAGATGTGACTTCTGCCCTTAAAAAGCTCACTCCAAACCTTGTGCTCAGCACAGTATTTTGTAGTTTTTATGAACTTAACAACAGTGGTGGCCCCTCCACTGCAAGACTTTGAGCAGACTACCTACTCTTCTCTGCCTCAAGTTGCTTATCTATAAAATGGGAATAACAACAGTTCCCTACATATAAAAGTACTTAGAACAGTAGCTGGCTATTGTGAATACTCATTACTTTAGCAATCATTATTATAAGTCCCTGGCTTCTATAACACAATACACAGTAAAAATGTACAGTCTCACATAGTCTTATAATAGCTTCACATATTTAGTGCTTCTCTTAATTGGGCTGGAGGCTTTGGGTGGATCAGGTCCTGTCCTTGTTCTGGTGGAGTCATCACAGTGCCAAGTGCAGAGCTCAGAGGTTGTTCTTAGAAGATTCTTGTCAAAGCGTGAACTCACATGAGGCCTTTCGTATCTCTTGCCATGGCCAATGTAAAAGAACCCAGGGGAATAGATTGGATTGGCCTTCTTAAGAGGTAGGGCAAAGAGTGCAAGGAGGAGAGTGAGTGGTTATGGAGAAGAGAAAACTATGGGATTTTATGGGTCTCCAAGTTCTTATAAAAAGTCTGTTAGATAAGAAAGAAATTTTGAAGTTGGGGCATGAAGATGAAGAAGGAAATTTATTGGATTCCTACTGGGCACCATGTCCTGGGCTCACTACTTTTCACAGGCACCACCCCAGTTACTTCTCAAGTGGCCCTGGATGGCAGAGATTGTCCTCTCTAGTTTCTGTATGGAGAACCTGAGATTCAGAGTGGGTATTTTCCTTGCAGAGGTGACACAAGGAATAACTGACAGGGTCTTCTGCTATAGTGTAGTATGTGTGGTATTTTTACTGTGACAATTTCTGAGAAAGTCTGGCCAAAATTGTGCCATTAAATGAGTTTAATGGGCCACGTATAGGGTGGATAATGCATTAGCAATCACCACTCCATTTGTTAGTGCTTCTGATTGGTTCACATTCTGTTCCTTTAGGCCTTAGCCTCATGGAATCTCAACAGTGGGTAAGTAAATGGGCCTGGCTTTTGTGCATATGAAGAGGAGAGTGATACCCCATTCTGGGCATCCTTATACCATCACAAGTGTGTAAGGGATAATTTGAGAGACATCAGGGGACACTCTTCTCCTTTCCCTGACAAGCACATCATGCTGAGTCATCTGGAATTTCAGCATTGCTATATCTTTGGATAAAGATATTAGAAACCCTTTTAAACAATAGTCTTGTATCTTAGGAAGGGGGGGCACATGGAATAGCCATCAGTATCCTGGCTTAGTGAGTGAACCTGTCATACAGAGCCTGGATGGAATGGCCCTGTAGGCCAAGAAGGACATAATTTCTTATTGCCAAGAGAAAAGTGGGAAAACATGGGCACCAGAATGGGGATCCTGGTCAGTCAGGGAAAGTAGGAGGCTGCCACATGGAGAGGTGGGGATACAAATGAGAATGGACAGGTAGGAATGATCAACTTTAAATACTTTGTGTTCTTTAATTTAGCACAGACTCTGACCATTGAAGGGGTAACAGGTACTATCAAGTGGGCTTTTTTGTTTGTTGGTTATAGGTTGCTGGACATTGCCTGACTATTGCTGTTGGAGGATTCTTTTTCTTAGTGCCATTTTCTTTTTCATGAAAGCTTCACCGTTCTGCATTTGCAAGAGGGTAAGAGCATCTTCTTTAATCTGGAACAGCCTGCTGCGTGTGTTCTCTGGAGATGAGCCTCATTAACTGTCACAGTAAAGGGATTCTGAATGCCTCACCTGTAGGTCAGAAGGTCCTCCTGGGCCCAAGAGCTGTTTATGGAGGGAAGGGAAAGTGAGAACAGTGGGTACACAATAATATTCCCTTAACGATACCTTGTTCCTTCTCCCTTCTCCCCCAGAAATTCACCCTCTATCATGATTTGGGAATAAGGCAGTAATTAAACAAACTTGGCAACCATTAAGCTAAATCAAACCAGGCAACTTTGATTTCCAATCTCTTAAAACCTGTGTTGGAGCAGAGGGAGATGAGAACATAAAAGCAATCCTTTGGAACCTACCAGCTGCAAGTCTGTTTACATGGGGCCTGATAGCATGTACTGTCGTCAGCCTGGTGTCAACTCCCAATTATTCTTATGACATAGACACAGACTATGGGGCTGGAGTACAGGGAATAAACGGAATGTGTTATGTCCTACATAACCTTATGGCCAGTTATTTGAGAATCTGACCTTGTAAGATTTGGAGCTGAGCAAAACTGTAAATTATTATGTAAAAATTCTTTGCACTGGAGTTAAGCAGCATGTAAATCTTGCCCATCCCTTTTTCTAGAAGTGGAGGCAGAATGAGCATAATACTGCCCTTTTCAAATCTTGGCCATTGATTAAAATGTGCATTTTAAATGTAGCTCTAAGGGTTTTTTCTACGAAACTATGCCATGTAGGCTCCAGAGAGGATGGAAGTAGTCCTGTTGAGCTGGGTGAAGATCAGAGGTCGGAGCACACACTTATTCCAGAAATCTAAGCAGGTTAAAAATGGGCAGCCAGAGACTACTGTCAAAGGCTGAGTCAGTCTTCATTGTGAAAAATACATTTTAGCATATATGTACTTACTCTGTGTTTTGTTTGTATCCGTATGTAATTCATGGGGATGGGAGGTTCTTTGTTTTTATACATTGCATTAATAATCTTATTGTCTCATGAGAATGAAATGAGGCCCCATTCAGTTTGGAAATTCTTGAAGAGAAATTTCTTGAGAAAGCTAAGTCATCTTTGGAGCAGAACTTAGAAGGCAACAGTCATGGGGCAAAAGCATAGGTCCTTACCAAGAAAGGATCAGAAAGAAAGGAAAACCTTTGTGTCACTGAGTCTTTTACATTTCTAAGTCATAGGATCATTGTATCATTGTCAGCATAAGAGGCGGTTTAAAAAAAAAATCTCTTAAATTTTGTTCTGTTTCCTTTATGCAGTGCTAAGGAGTTCTCCTTCTGTTTATTATTACTAGAAGTTCTTTGGAGGTCTATATGTAATACTTTACCAAGTATTAGGTAAATATTAGGTGGACTCAGGTGGTTTTTTGGTGTGTGTGTGTGTGTGTGTGTGTGTGTGTGTGTGTATGTGTGTGTAAATGTTGTGACTGGATTGGCCCATGTGGTTCTTATTATGATGGCAGGCTACATCCAGCAAAACCATGAAGAAACTTTGAGGAACAAGATTTGCTACTCACAGGTGATGGAGGGTACCAGGCATGTCCAAGTGCCACACAGTGAGGTCTTGGGCAGTGGGGGACTCTGGGGGCTTTGCCTTTATTATAGTTCCAGGGAGGGCTCTAGGGAGGTTTACTGTGGGTTCACTCTTTGTCAGCTAACTTAAAGTATGAGAGAGGAATTAGGGCATGGGAAGGGATAAGTGGGGTCACTCAAGTGGTCAGTTATGGAGGTTACTCAGGGCTTTCTGAAAGAGGGAGCTTCCCTGGGGAGGGGAGCCCCATTCCTCATCTGGTTGTTTTGCTAGTAGCTGTGTCATACAGCTGGCAGTGCATTTATTCAAGATGATGTCTTTTGAAATGGATGCCTCGGCAATCAAAAGCTTAATGTCAGGCACTTACACTGCAATCAAAAAGTTTAATGTCAGGTACTTACACTGCAGAAGAGCACTGGAAATGGTAAATATGTTGGTAAAATAGGATATATCTAAAGGAATACATTCCTCGTCTCATTCTTTTAATCTCTTTAAAACTATAAGATTGTTTAAGTCAATAGTTACAATACTATATTGTTTGGCTTATTACATATACATGCACAAAGCATGGGAGAAGAAATGAAGCTACACTGAAACAAATTTGATCTATTTTACCAGAATCCTGCCAATATTAACCTGAAGTAGATTGTGACAAGTGGAGATGCATATACAACCTGGAGCAACTACTAAGAAAATAACTTAAAAAAATGACTAAAAAGTCAACAGAAGAATTGTAATGCTGTCCTAGCAGGTAGTTAACACAGAAGAAGGCATTAAATGAAGAAAACAGGAACAAAGATGAGCCATATTGAAAATAAGGAAATCCAAGCAAATTAACAGTTACACGGAAACTATAAAATGTATAGCAAAGAAATCCATCACATCAAATGGAAAAAATGAATCCACCCATAACAATAGCTTCATTAAGTGTGAATGGAGGAACATTCAAATCAAAAGTCAAACATTGTTAGATTTGGTAAAATAGCAAAACTCAACTATACACTGTTTTCCAGAAACATAGTTTAGATTCAGAGACAAATAGGTTAAAAGTAGAAGCATAGAAAAAGATATATCATGCACACAGTAACCATGAGAGCTGGAGGGGGCCATGTTTACATGAAAAGCTGCCCAGATTATTCTTGATGTGCAGGTACAAATTAGAACCCTTCACTTTACCCACCACCGGGCTGCAGAGCATTAGGGAAGGCTTCTAGGAGGAGGCAATCCTTGAGAGATGAAATTCATGTCAATGAGGTAGAGAGGATGATGGGTTAAAGGTCATTTTATTAGAAGGGAAGGATGCAGTATGGGTCAGCACTGGGTGTTCAGGGAGCTCCAGTTAGGAATTGTTGCAGGGTTAAGAATGGTGAGGGGGTTAGTGTTCAAGTGCAGGCCAGGGGCCTTGACGGTGAATGGCCTTCTATGTAACGTACATGACACAGAAATTCTTTTATGTTGGCATGTTAGGCTTTGAGCCCCATCACTGTGACACGTGAAGAGTTGAGAGGAAAGAAGACCTGTAATCATATAATAACAGGGAGAAGGGCAGTCAGCCGATTGCTGTAGACCCAGAGGCCCCTCTTGGTTTTTGTACGTGTGTTAATTTGCTGGTTTGTGGTGAAGATATAAGTGGGTTAATTTAGTTTACCATGCTTCATAACAACAGTGGCATACTTGAAGCTAATTTCTTTCTATAAAATAATTTGTGTATTTGCACAGAGAAATTAGTCAATTTCATCGATGTCTATTTCAAATTTAAGATCTCAATAAACTGAAAGAGGCCCTCTTTGCGACTCTTGGGGTGTGAAAACTTCCATAGGTTGGGTCTTTACAATACTTCTTTCACAGTGCCTTGCCTGTAATAGTGATTACTGAACTTCTGTGTTTAAAATGTAGGTAACAGGGTCCCCTATCTGGGATCAGTTTCTCTGAGATGGGGTTCAGGAACATGCATGTTAACAAACTCCCAGGATAACTTGGATAGAGAAGGTTTTTGGACCCTATTTTGAGAAGTATATAGTTTCAGGACCTTCATCCTTGACCTTTTTTTCTGTGTATGATGTGGTAGTCTTTTTACATATGGAGGAAACTCTTCATAAAAGTGACTCTGCTCTGAAATTCAGTGACCTAACATTGTTGGAAGGAAAGACATGAAAAACTAATTTAAATGTCAGCAGATCAACAAATCTTCAGTGTACTTAAACATTGGAAATGTTATCAAACAGAAATGAATGTTATACAACAAAATACAGATCAGTTACTTGAGGAGCTGCCAAAACTATTTTCAGAGGTAAGAGTTGGATGATGCTGTTCAATGCCAAATTCAGTTTCATCAGCTTGTGAGGAAATCTGTATCTCACCAGCTTCCATGGTATTGTAGAAAGAACAGGGCCTTTGGAATTCAACCTAAATTTGAATCTCAGGTCTGTTTGTGTGTGTGTGTGTGTGTGTGTGTGTGTGTGTGTGAGTGTGTTCCCTTACACAAGGATCTCAGTTGGCCATTTTGAGTTTTGTGTTTTGTGTATTTATATACAGTAGATGGATAAAAGTACAACCACACAGTGGTATAGAGGGAATTAAATAAGAAGATGCATATAAAGCTCCAGGTATGAGCAGGTACTTGAGAAATGTTGGTTTGCATTTATACATATGCATAAATACTCACATGGAAAACTAAACTTGAGTTGATAATGAAAAGGACACCTTCTGATGTTCCAGAGACAAAATATGTATGTCTAATAGATAACAGCATAGTCTTGGCAGTGTAGAGATATGATTCAGGATGCTGACACCTTTACCTGTTGGTCAGGGGAATTCTGCTTCACTAATCAAACAGGAAGACAGTACTGAGGCCCTCCTGGCCTGTTTTGGGGGTCAGTAAGCAACATGCCTGTCTTATCTTGGGTTTTATTCAGGCCTGTGACCTAATCCAGCTTACTCCTTCACCCATAACCACCCCTCTAATACAGGCCTGTATTTTCCCTGCCCACCTCCTCCCCAAACTTCTGCCCCTCAAGACCTCGGCAGATTTTAAGAAAAATTTTGCTAATTACCATGTTCAAGTGCACAGGAGAATTGACAAAAGTAATGAATCATGAGGCTGACATTTTAAATATGGGAATAGTAGACATTCTAATAAGTGTTCTCTGAGTAATATAATTTTTATCCCATCTTATTTCTGAAAAGATTCAAGCAGCATAAGAAAATGCAATAAACTGAAAATGTGATTATTTAGGTGTTCACTCTGAGAATAGTGTTTAGATTACATTTACACTTTTTTGGGGAAAAGAGTTGTAATGATGTTTAGAGTAGAAGGTTCTATGCCTCTTAATAAATTCAGACTTCGAGGCAAAACTGAATGTTTTCTTTGCTGAACAAAGCAAACAAACTTGGCCATGACTCTCAGGCAGCTCTAGGAACAGGAAGAAGAGGAAAGGTGATTCCTAAGACCAAATAGAGTAAGGGGGGTGCCAGTCATTCATTTACTAATGAATTTTTTGTTTGGTATGGACATAGAATATGAATTTATTCCTGATTTATATGTATTGCAAATTTAAAATTTTGATGTCTTTTCATTGTAAAGAAAAAATCAGTTATGTATATAGTCCTTTTATTAGCAACAGGCTGGGCACTATTTGCTAGTTTGTAAGTCTCAAGATTCAATTCTAAAGTGTAATTCAATTGATTTCTACATAAAAGATCACAAAAGAAAACAGGTTTATAGACCATCTTTTCTCCCTTTAATTTATTACCTGATTCTGAGAAATGGAGATAACTTTAGGAAAACAGTTTTAGAAAGAGTCCTCATTGGAATAAAGAATATAACCAGTTAAGTCATACTAGACACACAATACTTTTGGAAAAAATTCGCTTAAAAGTTCTACCTAGTTTGTGTATGTCTTTATTACATAATTATTACATAATTAATATGAGTCAGGGGAGAGTAGGAATGTATGTGTATAAATCTGTTTAGAGAGTGCAAATTTCTGTGATAAGTTATGATTTCTTTTAATGAGTATCTTTCAAGTGTGATTTTAGTGGAAATGGCATTTATGAGGAAATTACCGTGAAACTAAAGTTATAAGACTCTGTACATAGGTATGTTGTTTGAATCTCCAGCCTGAAATAGTAAGGTGAGGTTGGCAAGAATATATTTTTGGTTTTAACAGAAAACTCATAGAACAAAATTAAAGCTTGAACAGATCTTGTAGCCTTTAGTTACTTGTGTGTGTGTGTGTGTGTGTGTGTGTGTGTGTGTTTTAAGCAATTCTGTTGACTTACTAAGTCAGAAGACCTTTTCACATCCAGACAGCATAGCAACAGTCCTGTCAGAAAAGAACCAGGTAGATTGGGAAAAAATGTGATGGAGAAAGAAAATAGAACCACTGCATTGTGCCCTTATCCATGGTTTCACTTTCCACTTTTAGTTACCCGCAGGCACCCTGGTCTGGAAGCGGATGATCCTCCTTGTGACGGAAAGTCCCTAATAGCCTAACGCTACGTCACAGTGCCTATGTCATTCACCTCACTTCATCTCATCCTGTAGGCATTTTCCTGTCTCAGGTCATCACAAGGAGAAGGGAAGTAGAGGACAATGGGGTATTTTGTATGTATGAGAGAGAAACCACATCCACGTAACTTTTGTTATTGTATATTATGATAATTCTATTTTATTATTAGTGATTGTTGTTAATCTCTCACTGTGCCTAATTTGTAAATTAAACTTTATCATAGGTATGTATTGGGGTGCCTGGGTGGCTCAGTAGGTTGAGCGTCTGACTCGGCTCAGGTCATGATCTCACAGGCTCATGAGTTCGAGCCCCGCATCGGGCTCTGTACTGACAGCTCGGAGCCTGGAGCCTGCTTCAGATTCTGTGTGTGTCTGTCTCTCTGCCCCTAACCCACTCAAATTATGTCTCTGTCTCTCTCAAAAATAAATAAATAAACATTAAAAAAATTTATCATAGGTATGTATGTATAGCAAAAACATAGTACATAGTGGGTTTGGTACTATTCGCACTTTCAGGCATCCACTGGGGGTCTTGGAATGTATCTCATGTATCTCCCATGGATAAGAGGGGGCCACTATACGTGTATCTTACTGCAGCATCTTGAAAATTAAAAGCAGTTATTTCACTTCACTCTTTTGGGAAGGTACAGATTCCAGATACTTATTTTAGATATAAGGTTGGTGTCAAGCATATAAATTTTACTTTTCCATTTAAATTTTTTTCAAACGTATTAATTTTAAATGTAAGTAAAATAAATGACCATTTCATTTTCAATGTGTTGACTCATGACTCTGTCCTCAATATGGAGAATATTGCATTTCCCTTCTAAAAAAGGAACATGTAGGGAGAGAGGGTGTAACTTTTCATAGCTCCTTCCCCTAAGAAATTTGAAGCTGCCTACTTTGCCATTTTTTTTGTGTTCTGTTCATGTTAAGTATACTTTAGATGAATTTGAAGATGCTGAATCATAAATAATGGACACAGTTACAAAGCTTCTGGAAATTTTATAAAATTGTTGGTTTGAGCTTCAATAAGCCACCAGGTCAGAAGCAAGTTCCCACTGCTTCATTGTCTGAGGCAAGTAGCTGTTCATGGCCTTGCATGAACTCCAAAGGGCTGTGCAAAATGTGTTTTTCTTTGTATTCATAACTATGACAACACCAAGAATGGGGCTAAGTTGTTTTTCTCTCTGTATTCATAATCAAGACAAAACCCCATTGGCTTCTTTCCAGGTTCAGAAAAATGCGTTTGTCACTTTTGTGTGTGTGTGTGATAAAATTAATATTGTGGATACATAACCTTAAAATTAAGTATAAGAATATTTATTTTGTTACCTTGCACCCAAATCGCTTCGTATACCATTTCCACATGGAAATACCTTGTCTAGAGTAGGCAAGTCATTTAAATAATTCCAGGGAAGGCTTTAAAAACCAAGTTGTTCTATAGTATATATATAGAAAGGTAGTTAATAAACTTATAACAAGATTTCCTACTTGTTTAATGTTTCCAAAGAATTGGGGGATTAGGGACCCCTTTTGAATTGCTTTCTCCCTCTCTCTCTTGCTATCCTCCCTCCCTTTCATTCAGCTGGTAACTCTGCCTCCCCACTTAATTATGATTAAAGAAAAAAAAGGACAAATGATGTCATCACAAGTATCAGAGAACTTTACTACAAACAAAATATTTTCTAGTTGCTATGTTGAGTCCTTAATGCAGGCTAATATTTAAATTAGAAAAGTAAAGAGCAGAGGCATTTTTCTATACTCAGGGACTGAGGAGCTACCAACATTTTAAATATATTTTGATCATGTTTATTAAGGATCAGAAAGCTGTTGAGAGGTAGTTTTTAAAAACCCTCTAAGATCCAAAATAACCACCAAAGACCTTTTCATTTTGAAAAGAATAAACAGGATTATGAGAATAGGTAACTTTTTCCTTGAGGAGCTATAAATGCAAGTCATTAGTAAAGTTCATTCACTCCACCGGAATTCATTTCTTATAAGGTCTGTTGGATAATTATTCTTTCTAAACACGACAACAAAAACTGAACAGATGTTTAGGTAGATAACAAGTTTGATGGGTAAGATATAATGAATCTGTTCTTTCCATTGCTTTTAATAAAAAAGAAATATCTGGTGGTAAGATTTCTTCAGGGTTCTTAATAGGAATATGTTCCCCAGATTAAAGAAGAAGAAAAAAAGGTGGTATAGAACTTGATGTGATACTAGGATAATGAAAAATGTATCACTTAACAAGGTCTGCATTATTCAGAGTTATGCCCATGCAACTGTGTGCTCTAATCCCCAGCCAATACGTTGCTTGGTAACCAGTTACCTGCACACCTGCTCCGTAGCTATAAGAGACAGTGCATGTATGGTTATTGGCCGCATTTAGTACCAAAGAAAGATAAAAATCCAACAAATATTAATATTTTATACAACAATATATCTTTGACTTTATTATTCACCTACTGTTTAGCCAAAGATTTTTTTTAATCATAATAGTCCCTGCTTCTCACCACACTCTCACCTTCTGAATAGCATGAGAAAGGACTTAAATTCCTTTCAGAGCATCTATAATCAACTCTGTTTGCTGCAGACAACAGATGCTACCATTAGGAGGGATTTTGCACTTAGGTGAGAGGGAAGGCTGAATGGAGAATTTCAGTTTATAAAAGATTCCAGCCGTGGAGGCAGAATCATTCCAGAATCAGTTTGACCATAAGGGCCTGTCTACATGAAGGCTTGATTAACATGGCCCTAGAAATATCAGTCATTGTGATTAGGCTGTGGTGTATCTGGTTTGTTCCTGATTATTTCCCTCTCAAGTTACAGTTCAGAACAGTACTACCATTGATTGTGTGGCAGTGACCCGGTAGGGGAGCCCTAAGAGGCAAGCTTTGGGACCAACACATGAAGCTCATGTATTTTTTTCCCATTAGAAAGTTGATTGCACACTATGCATTTGAGTCTCAGGGCTACTAGAAAGGATGTCCCAAGGGCCTCAAAGTCATTTCCTCTAACTTCTGGCAAGATCACAGCAATTTATTTTTTTCTTAAGAGTTGGAAGGTACCTTTAGAGATCATTTAGTTCTTTGGTTCTCAGCCCTGCCTCCACATTAGAATCATCTGGAGAGCTTTTAAAACATACGTATGCCTGGGCCTACCCCCCGAAGATTCTTTTGCTAGATCTAGGGTAGGATTCAGGCCAAAACGATGCAGAGGTGGACCAAAGCCGGGTATGTTACAGTAATTGATGGCCCTTCACTTAAAGGGAGACATTGGGAGTAAAGAAAGAAGATGCATTCCCTTTCGATTAGTTACCATCTTTTTGTCCTCTTATTAGCCTTAACCATTTGGTTAGCCAGCATGAGGCTCTTCTGCTCAGGGAGGGAGTAGCAGCTTGTGGGATCATCCTGCTCTCACTTCTTGAGGCCTGCCTTTCCATGACAACCTTGCTCCTATGGACATCAACCTGGAGCCAAGGAAGAGTTTAACAAGGCCCTGAAGTGGATGAGACAGGTTCCTTAACTGAATGAACTTGGAGGCCACTCTGTTCCCAAGGCTGACTATTCACCCTTGCTCTGTTTTCTGTCATACGTGATGATGGCACATTGCCCATATCCTACTGTGAGGTTAAATGACAGCATTAGGATACTACAAAAATCAAAATACCAACATTGTTAAGATACCTTCAGAATTAATATCAGTCCCCTGTAAAATGTCTAAAGAGAAATTAAAATCTAAAGACTTGATAAAATCCAGACGAATTGAAGTCCAAAATTGTATTTTATTGCCACTGTGATATCAAAGTCCATGGAAATTAAAATCAGTAATCCATTCTTCTCAGTTTTCTATTTTGATCACCTCTTAATGAGGGGTGTTCTTGACTCTGGATAGATCTGTGGATTTTCCAGGAGGTGTAGCCCAGGTGGAATCTAGTGAGACTGGGGAAGTTCCTCTGTGCCTTGAAAGTTGTACTGATAGAATTCCAGGTGTTCATGAATATCACATGTAAAGAATCAAAAGAGTTAAAAGGGCATTCAAGCTAATTGGTTAGAAAATAAGCCAACCCCAAGCCTTTAAACTGTTATCCCCTATCCTGGGCAAAATGATATTCCCGGAAGCTTGTACTTAGAGTTGCCAAAGGCTAGAGCAGAAATGGCAGTGGACTGAGGATGACCAGAGAAGAAAGAGTTTGGTTTTATCAGGAAGCAGGTTGGCTGTTAGCGTCCTGAAACACACAATGTGTTACCTTAAACACAATGGGAGAAATGTCAGCAAGAGCTTGACTAGCTTGGGTACTGGGAATTTAGTCAGCTTTGGGGAAAACACCACCTATGTGCACATATCCTCCCTTTACATGCTATCTGAGGCATTGGGGCTCTCTGGCAAAGAGTCAAAATTTGCACTGGAGGCAGCTTGTTTGAGGATCTTATTAGAGCTGTTTTTTTCCTTTCTTATCACATGTATTTGAAACCTCTGTATTTTTTTTCTCTTTTATGTCGCCTACTTACAAGGCACTAATGATCTCTACCCAAACTTATTGGAGCTCTTCTGTATATGGCAGAGCTCAGCTGCTTTTCAGTTTAAAAGGAGTAAATATTTTCTGCAGTCCTGCACCTAACCTATCCCTCCACGGCCTGTCCCAGCACTGACGCTCTCCCCTTTGATGAAGTGCTGGCCTTTGGTAGGGTCCTGCATGAGCCACTTACCTGTGAAGAAAGTTGCTTGCTTGGAGACAGAGCCACCACAATCTGCAAAGATTAGCCAGTGGGAAAACCATACATAGCTATGCCTATGGGTTCAAAGTCAACTACCTGACTCATAGAAGTCAAAACCAGCCTCATAGGAGAGGCAGCTGGCATTGTCAAGTGGCAGTTGGTTGGTGTTGAGGTAACTCAACATGATTGGATTTGCAGTACCTTTGCATTCACCAACAGGCCAAAATGCAAATCATCCTGAAGACCTTGACTGGCAAAATCATTACTCTGGAAGTGGAGCCCAGTGCACTATTGAAAGGCTAAGATCCAGGATAAAGAAGACATCCTCCACTTACCAGCAGTGGCTCATTTTGCAGGCAAGTAACTAGAAGATGACCCCACTCTTTCTGGATACAACATCTAGAAAGAGTCAACCTTGCACCTGGTTCTCTTTCTGAAGGGTGGCTGTTAATTCTTCAGACTGGCATTCGTAGTATGCCAGTGATGGCATTACTCTGCATTCTAGCCATTTTCCCCAATTTGAGTTTAGCAAATAGTTTCAAGTGATAGCTGACTAGCTGGTTTTGTCAGTAGTTGTTCAAAATGTTAATAAAGGTTTTGTGGAAAAAAACAAAAATACCTCAACCTCACGTACCATTTAAGTTGCTACACACCAGCAAGCAATCCTAAATCACAGGCTCCACCAAAGGATTGTGACTTATATACCCTCATTTGCCACCATTTTGTCTTATTTCTCAAAATTCATGGTTCATGTACCAGTTATTGGGGGTTGAGGTTATTTCCTACAACTGTGAGCCTCCCTGCTTTGTGGAAATGCATGATAGAACTTGTGCTTCCCAAGGACATACTGCTCTCAAGATAGAAGGAGGAGGAAGAGGTGGGCTACACATGCCCCGTTTCTCTACCAGATTCACCATCAGATGAAGTGCTGTAGCTCAAGAGGTTTGGGAATAAGAGGGCAGAGAGAGGCCCTGAGTTTTATCTTAATTGACGTTCAGTCATGTTTAAGAACCCTCAAGAACGGGAAAGAGGTGTTCCCTTCCTAATACTTGTCTACCTCTGTCCTCTTCCTAGTCCTTGTCAGGAATGCCAAGTCATCTTTCGCTCCACCTCCTAAATATCATGGGTATCAACCCTTCCCCTCTGTCTCCACTGCTACCGCCCAAGTCGGGTCTTTGTTTTCTCTTTTACTAAGAATTGCATTTTCTTCACTACTGGGATTTTGGCCTTTGTGCCCTGCCCCTTCCCTCTCCCGACCCCCAGTATACAAATAAGCAAAACTGAAAAATCTTTCTTCTAGATCACTAGAGTAGTCATTTTATTGTACACATCTGATGATATCACTCCCATGCTCAGTATCCATCAGTGACTTCCCATTGCCTAAGAGGTACATACTTTCTCAACTCCTGTGTTCGATGTACAGGATCCTTCATAGTGAAAGGTGGTTAAGCTTATGGATTCTAGTGTAAGAATGCCTGGTTTCAGAGCTACTGACCAGCTATGAGACCTTGAACAAGTAACTTAACCTTTTTGTGCTTCACTTTCCTCATCTGTGAAATTGGGATCGTAATAGTACTTATCTCAAAGGGAGGTTATTTATTAATAATGATATAAATGCTTCACATGAACACCTATCACTGTGCCTGGCACATAAGTAATGATCAGTATTAGTCATGATTTTTATTTGGCCTCTACTTGCTTATCTAGCCCCATGTGACCTACTGACAGCCTCAAACTGTTAAGGTCTGGTCTTAGCTGCTTGTGCTTTTCTGACCCTCCACACTTTCCCAGGTCTTTGTGTCTTTCATCCATGCTGGTCCTTCTGCCAGAATGCCCTCACCTGTCTTGATGGCCTGGCAGCGTCCTATTTATTGTTCAGTTCTCAGTTGAAGTACTTTGTCCTCTGTGAACAGACTTAAGCGTTACTTCTCTTGGGCTCCCCTTTTCCAGTCTAGTAAGGCAAACACCCCCATTCTCCTAAGACTGTGTACTTTCTGAGGCTGGGGACTGGGTCTTTCTGCCTTTATTTCCTACTACCTGACCTAGTGGGAGGCATATATGATAACTGCTCAAAAGTGTTTGTTGAATGAGTGACCGTGTGAGCAAGAAGGCTCTTTCCTAGAGGAAATAATTTCAGGTTTTGAAAGCTCTGCATGGCTGGCATTATAGGGAGAACCAGACCTCAACATATTTTCTGATGCAATTCAGTGGAAACTTTAAATTAAAAAGAAGCTTAGAGTACAGATAATTGCTATTTTCACTTCAAACTGTCTTTTAAAGTCTAAGTTCAGACTAATAGAGAATTTTTTTTTACCTCTGCTAATATATTGTGGGTATGAGAGGAAGGAAAGAATAATTCACATCTAACCTTTTAGCTCCCTTCTTTGTTGAAATAACTTTTCTAAAACTAAGAATACAGTTAGTTGAAAAAATCTCTTCTAAATAAATTGCAATGCATTAATATACTGCCCTAAGTAAGTTGGTTAGTCTCAAGGCAAACAATTCTTGTATACTGATCATTTAGAGATATTTTTTAAAACTTTGTAAAAGGTCAATTGGTTTATTTTTATGTATTTAGCAGCAGTTTACAAAGCAATATTTTAGAGCTGTCATTGTATTAATTTTCATGGTTTTAATAATTGTGAATTTTATATTTCCTTGGGAAGCAATTAATACATTTAGGAAACTCTCCTGGGTTTCATAAACACTTCCAATTAAAATGTATTGATTTGGCAGTAGTTTCTCCTTAGTCCTCGTTCACAGAGACCAACAAGCAATTCATGTAGCTTTGTCTAACCTGAATGTGAGCAAAAATGAGACAACAGAAGATATTATCTCTTTTCCCCTTAGAACTTAATTAGTGCTATAGGTATTATTAGCCTGTAAGCGCCTGGAGGGCAAGGATAATGTCTTATTCATTATTATATCTCACTCAGGGTCTAGCTGAGGCCCTGCATATATATTAAGGGCAGCAGGGATTTGCATAAATGAAGGAGCTTTGCCACTGGCCAGTGTGGAGACTAGAAGAGAATGAACAAAGGTTGGGGCAGGAGCTTAGTGAGTGCTGGGCAGACAGGATGGACTGCAGCTTCTGAGAGGCCCCTGGGACTAAGTCCAGAAATAGGGGCACAGCAGAGGAGCCCTTCTTAGAAAGCCTGGGAAAAGGGAGGGGATCCAATCAGAAGACTTCTGGATGTGCTACAATTCCTGGAATTCATTTCAGATTGGAATCTTCTGGAGGATTTAGGTGAATAGATGTTTGTGGGGACTTGGAAAAGATTCCAAAGCAGGGTAATAGGAATTCTGATTAGGGGTATTTGTGACGCTTTCTCACTGTGGTGTATGTCTCGTGTGCATGTGGGAAGTTTATGTGGGCCACGTGTAGTGTGTGTGTGTGTGTGTGTGTGTGTGTGTGTGTGTGTGTTGGTATGTGTGTAGGGAGTATATGTGGGGTGTGTGTAGTATGTGTGTGGTGTGTGTGTGTGGTATGGTGTGTGGTGTGTGATGCATGAGAGATGTATGGTGTGGTGTGATATGTGTGTATATATGGTGTGTGTGTGTGTATGTGTGTGGAATGTGGGAGGGTATGTAGGATGTGTGTGATTCCTCATCAAATATTAAAAATAAATTTTGCCACTTTTGGGGCAAAGGATTGGATTTCTCTCTCGGAAACTGATTCTTATGTACAGGGATCAATAGATCCTTATTACCATGTGCCTAATCCTGGGTTAAATCATGTGAATATAAATAAAATATAAAACATGGTATGCTTATTCATGGTTTGCAATCTAATTAGATGTAAACATTGAAACAGAATATGATGATGCGAAAATAGATAAGTTGTTCAGTGTATTCAAAAGAGAAGGTCATTCTGGGATGGCTTTATCAAGAGGTGAGACATGATCTGAGCCTTGAGGGATGAATGAGTGACATTTCCGTGAGTGAGGAGCACTTGTCCTATCTATGATCCTAGGGTAAAAACTCATACATTTTGAGTGAGTATTCGGCTGGTGTAGGAGATTCCTGTTGCTTGGGGAGTTGAGGCAGGGAGAGGTGGAAGGTACTTAAGACTCATTACAGTTTGGGCCTAGAATGTCAGGTGAAGATCTCTGAGCCACCCAGTAGGCAATGGAGAACCATTGGTTTTTTACCAGAGGACCGACATGATTGAAGTTGTCTTCTAGAAGATTATTTTAGCATAATGAAGTAGTCTGTATTGAAAGAGAAAAATCTGAAGGCAGTGAAATCAGTTTAGGAGTGTCAGTTTCCTAAAACTCTGGAACCCTGTATCATCTCCACTTATCTAAATATAATTTGGCCACTTGAGGTCATTCTCAACCCAGGGGCATATAAAAATATAAACAGAAACTAAATTTTCACTATATTCTCTTGATCATATTGCTTAATATAATATAAAACATCTTTAGAATTGTCTTCACACACTTAATCAAAGGATATATGTTTTAAAAGGATAAAATGATGACTCTCAAATAGGTATACAATGAATATTTGTTAAAGATTTTATATAACTCATTAATAAGGGAACTTATAAGATGTTAACAACCAGTTCAAAATAGAATGCAAGGAACAGATAAATTCATAGATTGAAAATATAGAAATGGATAGTGAGTCTGAATTTTTCCACAATAGGAGAGGGAAGTCGATTGAACTTCTATCAGAGAGAATTTACACATCTGTGTACAAGAACTGTTTTGATTTGCTGTCAGTTATCTACAGTTTACAGAGTTGTAAAATAGCTTAATAACAGTGAGAGGCTAGAATCAGATAATCCAGATGGGTATGCTGTAGACAATGAAGAATTTTCCATTGAAACACAAGGCTTTTTCTGAATTTCAAAGACTTGTTATATCCTTCTCTTTATACCAAATTTTATTTTAAAATGCCCGTAAAAAAATAAACAGGGCACTTGGATGGCTCATTCGGTTAAGTATCAGACTCTTAATTTTGACTGAGGTCATGCATGATCTCATGGCTCGTAGGATTGAGCCCCACATCGGGTTCCATGCTTGGTGTGGAGCCTGCTTGGGATTCTCTCTCTCCTTTCCCTCTGCTCCCCCACCTTTCTCTCTCTCTCAAAAATAAATAAATTAATTAATTAAATGCCCATCTTTACCTCCTCTTGCACTGGGCTACTTCCTGATATCTCTCCATCAGTTCTCTTTTTCCAAGAGCAGTTCCAGATCCTTTCTTTCTAGTATAAATGTATTAATTCTTTCCTGCTTCTCTCAGTTTTTCTTCCTCCATTACTGGATCAACTTACAAAGTATTCTCCTTCTCATTAGAAGGAAGGTTGTGAAAACATGTGGTTCACATTTTCTCTATCACACCTACACAAAGTTTTATGCAATTGTTCTAGACCAAACATGTTTTGAGATTATGATCTGGATTGCCACTCTCCCCTTAAAGAGTGAGGAGGACAAAAAGTAAGTTGGAAAAATCTTAAAGATTTTCTTTTCTTATTCCACTGTCAATCCCCTTCTGGGATCTTGCAGTCCCGCCTTATTTCAGAGCTGAAGCAGATTGAGGACAGTTGAATGCCTTGTCCAGTTAGAGGCAGAGATAAGACTGGATTTGGGTTCCTTGGTCTAAGAGTTGGTCATACAGCACAGATGTATTGCGTGCCTAAAATGTGTCAGGTCTTCATTGAGTTTACATTCTAGGTGGAGGAGATATGCAATAAATAAGATAGATGAACAAATTACACACTGTATTATGTACATGTTATATTGTATTATGCAGAATGTGCAAAATGCCATGAAGGAAAATAAAGCAAGGCATGCAATAGAATGATCGGGGTAGGCCTCTGGGAGAAGGTGGTTTTTGCATAAAGACTTCAAAGAAGTGAGAGAGTAAGCTATGAGGATGATATGGGGAGAATATTCTGGGCAGAGGGCAGCAGAAGTACAAAGGCCTTGAGGTGAGATTATTCCTGGTGTGTTTGAGAAACAGCAGAAGGCCAGTGAATCTGGAGAGATGAGTGGCACAGTAGGAGAGATCAGGTCAGTAGGGAGAAAGGGTGCAGATCATATAGAATCTTGTAGGCCTTTGTAGGACTTTTTGATTGCAGTGGGAAGCCACTGGGAGGTTTTGAGTGATATTATGTGTTTTTTATTTTAAGAGATTATCCTGGATATTATATAGAAGTGCTGTGGCCAACAGAGAGGTCATTGCACTAATCCAGGAGAGAAAGGACAGTGGCGTGGAGTCAGGGGGTAGCAGTGAAGGTGGACAAGTGGTAAAATAATGATGGGTACGCTGTTGACTCTGGGTCAGTTTTACTTCAGTTTTCAAACAACTTGGGGTATTTTAGTTTTCTAGGCATCTTGCTAGGGACTGGGATACATAATTATGTAAGATCCAGTTCTTATCTCTAAGGAGCCCAATCATATACAAGAGACTACTATGAAAAATATTAAAAACATTGCAATGTGTTGTGGTAAGCACAACGATAGATATTTGTGCAAGGCACAGATGCAGACCCAAAAAAGAAAAGGGATGGCAGGCAAGGAGGGGCTCCTTGGAGGAGGTGTAGTTTGGAAAAGGAATAAGAGCGTCACAGGATTCCCTTCCTAGGTGGGTGGAGACACTTCAGGTAGAGGGGACAGCAAGATTTGTGGGGGTACTGTAAGCTATTAAGTTGTTCATTCTCTTTTATTCTTGGTAATGTGGTAGATTGGAAGTGTTCAAACAAGCCCTAAGAGGAGCCTGGCTACCATTGTGATTTAAGGTCTGTCTTGAGGGTCGAGTTCCAGGCATAGGGAACAGCCAAGTATAAAGACTTTAAAATACTAACTTGCTTTGTATGTTAAGAAACAGCAGGGGGCTAGAGGACTGGTCTGCAAAGGTAAGGGGAGCATAGGAGGCAGACAGAGAGCCAGATGTCTGGGGCCACTGAAGGAATTTAGGGCCATCAAGAAGTTCATCTGGAGTTTTTTCTTAGGGGTAGGAGAGCCACCTTCATGCTTCGAATTGAAAAAGGAAGTGATCCAAAGAGGGAGTGGGGTGAGGTAGCTACACTCAATTTGAGGAGGAGATAGAAATGTGGGTATTTCCTTAAGTAGAGGATATGAAGGTATCACGTGGTGGGAAAGGGGTACATGGATGCTTGTATGGGGCTGGTAGGTGAGTCCTTGGGAGCAATGATGATGTTTCTCTGTGACCAGTCCTAGAGGCTTCAGAGAGCTACACTGTGAGAGGTTTGGAATGCGGTAGTTAAGAGCAAGAGTCAGGCTGATGAGTCAAATCCCAGCCCCACCACTAACCCTGGGCAGGTTACTTGATCTTTGGGGCTTGACTTCCCCACCTGCAAAATGGGGCTGGCGCCTACCTTGTAAGTTTGGTGTGAGGAATATGTAAGTGGATATATGCAAATTGCTTGGAAGAGTGGCGCATAGTAAGCATATGGTAAGTACTATATAAGTTGGTGCCCTTATTATTATTACCTTTTGGGATGAGCAGTGTTCATGGCCTGTGGTTGGCCTTGACAGAGGGGGTAGGTAGCAGAAGGAGCAATCATAGTAAAGGCAACTTGTGGACCTGAGACAGAGCCTCTTCCTGTGGGAGCCCTGGGATCCTTACGGAACTCCCTTGAAGGAGGGGACTAAGGGGCAGGACTCCAGTCCCGGGGACTGGCTTTCTCATCTGCTGGTGAAGAAAGGCTGAGACAGTTTTAATTTTGTCTAGAAAAATAAAGAAATGTGATGTTTCTCAAGCGTATCATGAAGCAAATTCTTAGCGGTTATGTGTGCTTAGGGAACTATAGGCAGCTATAAATTGCTGAAAGATGGATTTTGAGGTGGGGATAGGTGGCTAGTAATAGTGAAAAAATGAGCAGGGATCAGATCAAGATAGACCTTAAATGCCCTTCAATGACCTTGGCCTTACTGTATACATACTGGGGAGCCAGAGAAAGACTTTTAAGCGGAGGTGACATAATCCGATTTAGATCTTTAATAACTTTGCTGGTGGCAGGAGAATAAAGTTGTTGAGGTGAGAAAAAAAGGCATCAGTTAAAAGGCTGTGGCAGCAATTCTGAGGAGGAATTATAGGAGCCAGGATTAAGATATTGGCAGCAGGGATACAGAAGAGACAACAGGGCTGAGACATATCTAGAAATCTTGGATGTGATACTGCAGATAGGGAAGTCAGGCTTCTGGCTTTGGATAGAGGAGACAAGGAGATAGAACAGATGGGGATGACAGTGAGTTCAGCCTGGGTTCTGTTAGCTTGAAGTGGCTGTCCCCAGTGGAGGCATCAAGATTGGGCCAAAGCTGGGTTTGGGAATCATTAGAATGGAGATGGTTAGGGAGGGCGTGGAATTGCCTAAGGCTTAAGAACCAGCCGCTTTGGTGAGGATCACTGGGAAGAAGTGATCAGATCAATAGAAAGACAACAGAGGGGGCGATTGCCAAGGAGCTGGGAAAGGAGTTTCTAGAAGGGCTCATGATTAAATTCAGAGAGTTCAGGAACAAGACTTGCCAGTTCATGTCCATAGGCTGGTGGAAAGAGAGTCAGTCTTTAGCAAGTCAAGGAAGGAAAAGGAAGCAAGGATGTGGTGAAGGTGAGTGTGAACCGCACTTTGAGGAAACTTAGGTATGAATTGAAACTGAGAATGGTAGCCAGAAGGGCAGTGCTACGTCAAATAATATTCCCCTCCCAGTCCTCCAGTTTGTAAGAACTTATTAAAGAGGCCATGAGATCTCAGCAGAGATAACATTTGAGGATTCACACACACACACACACACACACACACACACACACACACTCAGCAGGTGAGGATATATATAAAGCTTTTAGAATTCTTTCTCTAAAGCAAATTAAAAAAAAATCATCAGTTCAGCTATCTGAAAGATTCACACAGGTTGGGATGGTAAGTGAAGAATCCCTATATTTAATTGACATTTTCATCAAAGTTTGAGTTGTATTTTCTGAAATGTGTTTTATTCCATGTAAGTTAAATGTCTCTCCAGCAGCTTTATCTCATTGCGTGGCTATGTATAGTTTGTCCGATAAGCTCCTTTTGAAACAGTCTCTTATTATTGATTGATTGATCGATTGATTGATTGTAAATGTTTGTCTATTTTTGAGAGAGCACAAGTAGGGAAGGGTCAGAGAGAGAGGGACAAAGGATCTGGAGCAGGCTCTGCACTGTCAGCAGCAAGCCCACACAGAGCTCTAACTCACCAATTGTAAGATCATGACCTGAGCTGACATCACATGCTCAACCAACTGAGCCATCCAGGCGCTCCGGAAGCATTCTTTTATTTTTAATTTTTTTAATTTTTTAAATGTTTATTTATTTTTGAGAAAGAGAGACAGAGAGCATGAGCAGGGGAGGGGCAGAGAGGGAGACACAGCATCTGAAACAGGCTCTAGGCTCTGAGCTGTCAGCACAGAGCCTGATGTAGGGCTCGAACCCACAAACCGTGAGATCATGACCTGAGCTGAAGTCAGGCACTTAACCGACTGAGCTACCCAGGCGCCCCTGAAGCGTTCTTTTGAATTTGATATGAAAGTATACACTTTATCCTACAGCATAAATCAAAAACTTAAAACTGTTGGTCAGGTGCCAAACAGTGACAGAATTCATTTTTATGGTTCAAAAGAACACATGCTTCACGGGAAAAAGGAATGGAGCTTTTATTTTGGAGAAATGGTAGGAACACTGTGGGAGGTATATTTGGGATAATTGTAAATATAGTTTTTCCTTGCACGAATGAATCTTAGATTGTTAGTTAGGAATATTCTGAAATAATACAATTATCAGTGAGAAAACACTCAGATGCCTCATTGCGTTCAATGGTTTCTTTTATTAACTGTAACACCTGCCGTTTCACAGCCTGTGCTTCCGTCTCCAGATACAAAGTGAAGGGGGTCCCACAACAAATATTGGGCTAATTTAAGTCTCTAAATAATAAAATAACAATCAAACTGTGTACTCAGTCTTAATCTGGGTATGTCAGGTAAAAGTTGTTTTCTTCCTGTCAGAATGAAATGTGTTTGATCTGAACTGTTAATGTAACAAATATTAATGAAATGGCCTTTATATGCCAGGCACTGTGCTAGGCTCTGGAGTTGTGGTGACTCAAATGGACAAGTTCCCTGGCCTGATGTCATTAATGATCTTGTGTATCAAAACTACATTA
The DNA here is from genome assembly GCF_016509475.1 of Prionailurus bengalensis. Taxonomy (NCBI): domain Eukaryota; kingdom Metazoa; phylum Chordata; class Mammalia; order Carnivora; family Felidae; genus Prionailurus; species Prionailurus bengalensis. The sequence goes on from NC_057358.1 coordinate 118,003,707, forward strand.
AGAGGGGCGCCTGGGTGGCTCAGTCGGTTGAGTATCCGACTTCGGCTCGGATCATGACCTCATGGTTTGTGAGTTCCAGCCCAGCATTGGGGGTCTCTGCTGTCAGTGCAGAGCCCACTTTGCTTCAGATCCTCTGTCCCCCTCTCTGTCTGCCCCTCCCTGGCTCACGCTCTCTCCAAAGTAAAATAATAAAACATTTTAAAAAAAGACTGTGTTAAGATATAATTGTTTAGGTGAGGAATGGAAGGGAAAACATAGCAGGGCACAGTGGCATTCAGCAGGCAGGTATGTGGACCCAGATGAACCAATTCTGTTTATCCCTTTACTCTTATGTGGTATGAATGAAAACGCTGATAGGCCATTCCTGAAATTTCCTCCATGTGGAGGGACCCTCTTTAGACATCCTGCCTAACCTCTGTTGCTCTCTCATTCCCCTTTTCCCATGGAAAGAGAGGAGGCTCACCTAGTGGAGAGTTCGGGAGAGGGCCTGGGCACACCTGGCTTGGTGTCTTCCCTTTCCTGATGGGAAATCTACTCTGTTTCTTTGGCCAGATCTTCAGTGGTGACTTCAAACTGCTGGAAGATGGCTGCGTTCCCTGTGCCCCTGTGAGCACTGGCTTTCAGTGATGAGTATCAGGTGGCTGAGACGGACTTCACTGAATAATGGCCCTTCTAATGTTGATCTTCCAGCCAAGAGGGGAGCTAACCTCTTGGTTAGCTTGATTTTGTTTACTTGACCCTAGGCTCTTTAGGATCATGACCATTATATGGTCTCACTTTGGCTCTGGGTGGTTAACTATATAAGCTCTGGGTATGGACTTAGACTTTCAAGGCTCCAGTGGTGGCTTCAGCCATGAAGGGGTATTGGATTTTATGAGAGAGAGAGAGAGAGCGAGAGCGAGAGAGAAAGATAAAAGAGAAAAGAGAAAGAAAAAGAAAGGACCCTTAATATAAAGAGCATATACTGTATTTTTGGATTACAGTAGAGAAGTCAGTCAATGAAATTCTTGTAGATTGAAAATCTAGGAAGGCAATTCAAAAGGCCTGTATCTTGGACATTATCCTTAGGAATCGTGTTTGCCTAGGAATTCAGGTAGGACCTAGGGTGGTCTGGAAAACCTGCTTCAGCCTTGCTAGCAGAATAGGAGCAGTGGAGGAATGAAAACCAAGAAAGACAGATTGATTAACTTGAGAGAAAGATTCCTTATATTAAAAAAAGATATTCTTGGACAAACTAGATAGACATGCATGAGAACAGTAACAAGGATAGGGATAGACAGATAGAAAAAGTAAAGCAAGGTTATTTCAGATTTACTTTTTTTCCTAAAGAAAGTACTAGAAAAATGAGACATTCATTTAGTAATCTTCATATATTTTTCAAGTGCTTTCTATGTGTCAGGCACTAATCCTGGGTATTAGAAATATATCAATGAACAAAAAAGATAAAGTCTAACTCTGTTGATTTTACATTTTAGTAGGAAAAGAAGATAATAAACATATAAATAAATTGTATGCTGTGTTAGAAAATAAGTTATAGAAAAAAGAAGACACATCAGGGTAAGGGGGGATTAGGAGTTCCTGGGAGGGAAGGGATGATGGTGTCAAGGTGGGCCTTATTGAGAAGGTGGTATTGGAATAAAGATTTGAAGGAGTAAGCCATACGGTTATCAAAGAGAAGAGCATTATAAGTAGAGGGAACAGCCAATGCAAACACCCTGTGGCAGGAGGGTGTCTGGTATGTTTGATCAGGAGCAAGGAAGCCACTGAAGTATAAGCAGAATAAGCAAGAAGGAGCATAGGAGGAGGTGACCCTAGAGAGGTAACAAAGGGCCATATTGTATAGACCTTTCATGGTCATTATAAAGAATGACTTTGAATCTGAATGAAGAATAAGGGAGTCCCAAAATTATTGTAGCAATCCAGGAGAGGAGTGAAGGTAGCTTGGAGTATGAGGTAAAAGCTGAGACAAAAGAATCACCACAGTTTGATGCCACATTTTAAAGTTTAAAATCAAGCAAAACCAAATAATAGAATGTTTAGTTATGTAGCTGTTTGTGGTAAATCTCTATGTAAATGCAAAAAGAGGATAAAGAACCAAAGTTCAGGATTTTAGTTGCAGCTGTGGAGAGGTAGGAACCCAAGAATGGCTTTGGGGAGGAGAGCACAAAGAAACTATTTTTGGAGATTTTCTTTTTTTTTTTTTTTAAGTTGGGTGGAAATGTGGGGAGAATGTGTTTTATTGTGCTTCATTCATAACTTACATACACATTATACATATTCGCTATACAAATACTCTGTTTTAAAAAAAGAGAGAGAACAGATAGTAGTTGACCAAAGGGAGGGGGATAACTAACAGAAGGGACCATGTAGGAGGAATTAAAGGTGTGGGCTTTGCTTTTTTTCTGGTTTAGCAGGACCTTCATCTATAAGAGGCCACAGGAAACCCCTAGAATCATCACTGGGGTAGCTTTTTTTAAGATGAGTGTATGCAGGCCCCTTAGACTCCCTGAAGGGCAGCCATGAGGTGAGGGACCAGTCCCAACTTCTGGGAGGGAGAACAGCCTGGAACCACCCTGAAGGCAAGTGCACCCTCATCTGGTGCTGGTGAGGGAGCTGACTGTAGACCCTGTGCCCATCCCAGTGCTCTCAGTGGCTGCTGGTGGACACCTGGAGAGGGGCTGTGCCCACAGCCTTGGGTTTTGTTTTGGATTCTAATTGACCTGACTTCTAAAGTACTGTGTGAACTTGGAAGATACCAGCCCTCTGAGCTCCAGCCTCCTCATCCATATAATTTAGGGGTGAGACAAGAGCAATTGTCTTCACACTGTGTCTGTGTCAGCTTTAGAAATCCCTGGGGGTACTGTTGAGTCACTTAGAGAAGGAGGACGTGCAGCTGAAAAGGAGTTCTCAGACTTTCCAAACCCCTAGTTCAGTTAGGGGAGCCCCTCTAATGGATGTTGTATGTTTAGGCTCCATGTATGACTTCATTTCAGAGGAGCGTTCTGCTGCTAAAATGAAAACCAATGAAAACCCAAACAATTAAGAATTTGGAAACCACTGGTCTAGACTGTATTTCACAGACCTATCTATATATATCAAATTATTCTGATGAGTTAAAAACAAAATCTGACTCTCCAGCCCTTGCCCTTGGTTTATTGAATCAGTATGTCCAGGAGCAGGGTCTTCAGGGACTTTTGTAACAAGCCCTCCAGGTCCATCTCACAGGGGCAGCCCATCTCTGGCCATTGCCTGGTTTTTGGAAAACCCTGTTTGTTGGAACTTTGGAGTTCTCTTCTCTGCACTAACATACCATGAGCCTGTGTTTATATTCCTCCTGTGTATAACACCTTCTGTTCCATTTGTTTATTTTTTTCTGCATTTCTACAAAAACAACAGCTTCTTAGAACCAAAATATCAAAATGAAGCTGCCATCCAATTTTTATTTTTTCCCCATGTGCAAAATTTAGGGTTGTTTTTCTGGTTTTTGTGTTTCCCCCCCTTTCTGAAAATTGTGTATAAAAATAGGCTCTTTGTTTTTCTACAGTGCCTACCGCTGTAGCTCCCACATGCTTTGGAAATCATGCCATTCAAGTTTGAATAGATACTAAAGGAACCCAGGGAGTAGTTTTCCCTTGCATCGTTCAGGCGACAAAATATTTCCAAACTGTGCTCTGACATTCACTTTGAAATATTTTTCCCTTCCTGTTTGCTCCCACCCCCCCTGAAAACGTATAAGCATGCCTGATTGAATAGCCCACTGGAGAGAGTTAAAGATAAGGCTGGGAACACCTGCTCTTGAAATAGTTCTGTGGTTAGTACCCCTTAACAAAGAAATATGATTCTTAGAAGGTCCAGTAAAGGGTAGATGAAAGAATTAAGGGAATATGTGGGCTGAAACATGAGGTCAAACTAAGAAGATTAAGACTTTTCAGCCCACAGAGATGAAGGCTGCATGGGGAGATGATCAAAGTGGACAAAGCCACGAAGGGCATCAGTATGTTGTGTTCATCAAATTCCAAAGTACAAGGATGGTCAGGAAGACTCTTTGAAGCCTGAAAGAGGAGGAATTTAGGACAAATAGAAAAAAACATTACTTTACACAGTGTGTCATAAACTTTTGAAACAAGTCACTCCTAAGATATGGTCTGGGTTAAAAATAATAAAGGTTCACAGAAGGTGTAATGTACTTATGAGTCATAGAGGCACAGTGGTTTTTCAAGAGTGAATTATACTGTCCTGTGGTACCTCTTTGGCATTTTATATTTTACATTTATATTTATGTTTGAGATAGAGTGCTAAGCTATGTTTACTATGCATGTGATCTCATATGACAAAATTTATGTTCTTAAGGGGGGAAACACTTTATTCAGTCAGGTGCCTTAAAAATTTTAGACAATGGAAATGATTTCCTTACTAATTAGGGATGTCTTGCCTTAAAACTTTTCACCCATCTTGAATCCTCATGGCTTGTCAGTTGATGTTTTCAATAACAGTGAAGCTGGGATGGGAATGAAACAACTATTATGGTGCATGCATTCTGGATTTTTTTTTCATTTTGCGTGTTTAACCTCTAAACAGTTTAGTGAGTCCAGAGAGGAAAAAGGGAGAGTCCTCCACTGATGCCTCTGATACCCCATGAGGCCCATACCAGTGATAAAGCCATGTGAATACTCCTCAGTGCCACATGTGGGAATTCCTTTCTGAGGCAGAATGACCTTTCTGCCTTTTCAATCATGCAAAAGCCTGACTGTTGAAGCTGACAGACAGGGAAACATTATATCCTAGGATGTGAAGTCAGCCATAGAAAAGGTGGAAATAAGAGGGAGGAGTTTTAGCCTTCCTTAAACTCTTTCTCAGACTCTAGTAAAATATATCCATAAATAAATTATTCTAGTAAGAGTACACCAAACAGCAGGACTGAGAGTTGATTCTTTCTCACCCTGTCAAAATTATACTGTATAAATAGCTGAGTCATGTAAGGAAATAGCCGTGTAACAAACTGCCCCGACACTTCATGGCTTAAAGCAACAACCATCGGATTATACTCATGGATTCTGTGAATTAGTAATTTGGATGGTTAATCTCTTCTCCACAATGAATGAGGCCTCCAAATGGCTGGGAGCTGAATCATCTCATGGCTTCTTCACTCACGTGTTTGACACCTGGTCTGGGATGACTTAAAGGTTGGGCTCAACTGAAATGTCAACTGAAAATGGCACCTGTATATGGCCTCTCCATGTTTCTTAGACTTCTCACAGCACAGCAGCTGGTTTCCAAGTGGGAGAGTCTGAAGATTAAGCAGATGGAAGCTCCATTGGGCTCTTGTGACACAGTTTAGTTTCAGAAATCATGAAGTGGTCACTTTGTTGTTTTTGTTGGCATAAATAAATCACTGAGGCCAGTCTTATTCAACAGAGGGGTATTAGACTCCTCCTCTTAATGAGGGTGGTGGTAAAGTTACATTTCAGAAGAGCATGTTGGAGGGTAGATATTTTCATGGTAGTCTTGAAAAATGAAGTACAGTATACCACAAGGGTGTGTGTGTGTGTGTGTGTGTGTGTGTGTGTGTGTGTGTAAATGATCACCTTCCCCTCCGCCCCATATTAAGATCTGAGAGGGAAATTCTCTTGGCATCCAGGTGATGGGGAATGCAGGATGTGTTTATTGGGGGTGAGAAGAGATGAGAGTATTAAGAATAATATTTGTAACTTGCCCATAAGAAGAAAGAAACTGGATAAGACTTTCTTCAATAAAGGATGAGCAAACAAACAAGTAAAACCAACATGGGGCCTTTGGAAAGTTTCTGCAACTTGAGAAAAAAGGACCATTGCCTTGAAGATACAAATGGAAAGTATACTTTGAAAAATGACCTGTTAAAGGAAACAAAAGAACATTTTTGAAATCTTTTTTGGAAGGAAGAAGGAACATAACTGAGACTGCAAAAAATTGCATCAGTTACCATGAAGAGAGAGTTGAGAGTCTCCTTTAGAACACAGAGGAAATCATCAAAGAGATGAACATAATAGCAAAATTGATCAATATGGAAAGCAGAGAATAGGTAATAAAACCATGAGTATCAAGAGTATCAATGTATCAAAGTAATAATAAAATATATAAAGAAGAGAACTTTCCCAAATAAAGATTGAGTCAGCATTTGATAGCACTCAGTAATTCCCAGAGAAAAGAAGCAGAGTAAGACTTGCCATCTGACATGCCCTCACAAAAATGTTTGAACTTATAGACAAAAACTTTGATGCAAAACCCTGAATTCCCCAAAGTTTTCTAACAGAAACAAAAATCAGATTTTAATTCTACGATATTAAACATAAGATGATAGAGTAACCTCTATAACATGAAGCATTAGGTAATAATAGAATTATGAGGAAGAAAAAGTTTGACCAAAGTGTTCACTCATCCAAGTTTTTATTAATGTGTGAAAGCAACAGAAGCATTCTCAAATGTACAAAGATTCAGAAACATATAACACCTGTATGATTTATGAAAAAATATTAAAGATATGTCTGGGGATGGCTGGACTGAGAAAATACACATGCAAGACACTTAATAATTATGTGGATTTCAAATTTCACATTTCATCTTGGATTAAAAAAGACTGACAAGTAGTCAGGAGAGAGACAATGCTGATGTTCTCACCTTACCAAGGGAGAGATGACAACAATACTGCTTCCGCTGCTCCAAAGCAAATGAAAGATTGGTGCAGCAGAGTGGATAAAACTTCAGCCATAATATCTGCAGAGGAGGTTGCAGCCCAGAAAGGAGCTAGCCTGCCTAGAATATTCCAGAAAGGCTCTAGACTTCAAATTCAGAGATAGCAGATAACTGAGAGAATGGGAATGAGAGTTTGCAGAAAGCAGAGAATTGAAGGCTTATATTTAATGGCCTTTTTAAATAAGAACACATAGTCTCCTTTTTCCTTCAGAAAGTCTAGCAACCAAACATTTTCCTCTAGGCAAAAACAATAACAGCAACACACTAAAAACCCAGAATATTCTCTTCTAAAGAAATTGAACAAATATTTTGGGAGAACTTGAGCAGTTAGTGTGGGTGTTATCACCCTGAAGGAAAGCCCTTCACATTCTGTCATTTTGATGGCCCATTAATAAAGCTGGTTCTCACCTCTTCACCCTGTTGCCCTAAGGGGAAGCCTGTGAGTTGGCAAATCCTGCTCCTGTTCAGCTTTATATCTGAGGAAGTTCACAACATGGAAAAGAAAACAGTGAAAGATAATCATAAAAAGCTGACCCCTGAAGAAAGAGAGAATTCAGGGAACTGAAAAGAATTTAAAAACAACTGTGACAACTCTGCTGTCCTCGGTGAGGTATAAGAAGCTATTGCCTTCATAAAAGGAGAGCAAGAGGCCATGAAAATGAAAAATACAAAGAACAAAGAAGAATCCTTAGAAATTAGAGATGATTGCTCAAATAAAGCATTCAACAGAATAATTGGGAGGAAAAGTTGGGGAAATCTTCCAAAAAATAGTGCAATAAGAAAGGCTAGAAGGAGAGAAAAGATAGAGGTTAATTAAGGTGAAGACGTATAAATGTCAAGGGGATGGATTTAGCAAAAAGGTGGCTATTGGTGATCTTGCCAAAAATAATTTCAGGGGAGCAATAGAGTGAATACAACATCAGTGTTCAAATGATGTGATTCTGTTTAGCTTGAGAAGATTGGTACAGTGGTACAAACTCAGTCAAAAAGGATCCTGTATCTCATCCCAAATATATGATCCTAACTCATCTGTATAGTTCAGTGGATGGTGACTTCATGGTCTTGAGTTCTTACCCCAAAAGTATCTACTGGATTATTTGTCACTTTTGGTTCCAGATGGGTGGCAGTGACCACAGGCAGAAATGAGCAGGGCCAAGGTTATCTCGAGTATTAATTTATTTTTCAGAATCTAGGTTACATACCATTAAGAATCTTAATGATATTGATAGTATTTAGTTGCAAATTGGCTATCTCTACTAGGAGAAGGACATGTGAGTCATGTGATTAGTATCCATTACCATATCATAAAGTAGTGCATAACTTCTTATTTAAGTTAGAGACTTATTTAAGAGACTTATTTAAGTTAGAGACTTTTCTGGCAGTAAGCATTGTGGTTTTCTGCATATAAATTAAAAAAAAAAACCCAGACAAATATTAGAAGAAATAGATGGAGATTAGGTGGCCAGAAAAATAATCCTTAAACTACATTTTTCAAGGATTTCCATGAAGTATTCATTGACCTTAGGTAGTACTGCAGCAGTATCAGCATCCTAAGAAAGTAATAGCTTGCTATATTGATATTATTATTAGATTTTGAAAGGGGGAACAGGCTGCCTTCCAGGTAAGAACTGTCTTGGAGCTCATTGTTTAACCACAAACGAAGGGTTTTTAGCTCTGTGGTGCTCTTTAACTTTGTACCATTGGCGGGAGGCAAAATGATAATGGGTAATAGCTAAAAAAAGTCACTTTTTATACAGCAAGTGAGCTTGAGACTTTCAGTCCTGCAAATTAAGTTGAGATGAATGGCTTCTGAACAGCACATTGGGTGACAGGAAGTTTATAAATGTTATGTCTCCTGAGGTGTTCCAGTAATAGTAAGTTTGGGCAGAATAAGCTTTTTCTGTAACAGTCTCGTTGGAAGGACCAGCAGTCTCCAGAGAGATTGGTTAATAAGTCAGTTACCTGGGTGTTGAAAATGAAATAGAAAAGGTAGTGGAATAAAAAAGACTTTGAAGGAGAAAAATGTTAATTTAGCCAATTCAGTGCTTCTACTAGAGTGATATTCAAGACTAGCTAACCTACTCTCTCTGATTTCGCTCTAATTTCAATTTGTATGACAGCCTCCACGAAAGCAGGTTTTTTTGTTTTGGTCATGCAGAGCTGATATGGAGAAGACAGTGGATGTGTGATTTAGGTTTGGTGCTGGGGGAAGGCTGGAAATGGCATTAGGAAAACCACCAGGTGTGCTGTCTGATTGGATAGCCCAGCATGTGGAATATGGTGCTGTTGCCACGAGCTACCCTTTTTCTGCTGTTGCTTTTGCAGATCTCAGTAGGAATCGAGGCAATGGTAAGTGGTATATCTGTATGTTACAATCTGACAGTCGTCCCTACAAAAGCATTTTAATTTTCTCATGTAAAGTTACTCTCAGAGGAAACACAATTAATTGGCTTCTGAAATGCCTTGACACTTTGAGATCATTGGACAAATGATGCTGTGTAAGTTCACAAACAGAACGTGCTTGGTTATATACTAGAAAGAGCATCTCCTTGAAAAAGGCAGCGTTATTTGCTTGAAGGTTTTTTCCTTGTCCTTGGGGTGGCTAAGATTATGAAACAGCCATGAGAGAGAGAAGATTGAGGTCTCTTTTGATTTCACAGCCTACCAACCCAGCAGGTTTCATGATTTTGTTTCATACGCGAACTCTACATATGTTTACACATAGTTTCTCTTATTTTCTGCTAGCCCAGAAGTTAATAGTGTTGTTGCTAATGTAAATGAATGTATTAATTTTAATGTGAAATGATTTTTGAAAAAGCAGTAATGTTTTCTCCGGAAAGCTCATGAAGTATTCATTTTTCTATCACTACGTTGTAAATCTGTTTACCAGTCATAATTATTTTAAGATTTAGTTTGTATGCTCTTTGGTGATTATTTTGACCAAGAAGTCAGGGAAACATGACATCATTTTATCTTCTCTCTCTTACCATCTGCCTTCCTTTCTCTGTTCTCCGTGTCATTGCCTCAGTTCAGGCTTGTATCCTCCCTTGCCTGGACTATTGCAGTAGCCTCTTCCTAACTGGACTCCTTTCTCCAGCTTTGTCTCTCGGCATATCCTCCATATGAAAGTGATCAGTCTCAAGGACCTATATGATCAGGTCAATTCCTTCCATGATTTTTAGTGTTTAGAGGGGATAACCAAACCCTGTGCAAAGCCATTCATAAATTGACCCATTTCTACCTCTGTAATCTAGTAATTCTTAACCAGGCTCAATTTTGCCTCTCAGGGAACATTTGACAGTGTCTGTGTACATTTTTGATTGTGTGTGTGTGTGTGTGTGTGTGTGTGTGTGTGTGTGTGTGTGACTGGTATCTAGTGGATAGAGAGCAGGGATGCTGCTAAATATACTATAATGCACAGGACAGCCTCTACAACAAAGAAGCATAGAGTCTAAAATGTCCACAGTCCTGAGGTTGAGTAACCCTCCTCTTATCTCATATGCTCATTTCTTCTCTGCTTCCAGGGCTCCAGTCATAGGGAACTACTTACTCCTTTATGACTATGTCTTGCTGTTTCTCTTGTCTTGCTCTTTGTACATGCTGTTCCCCCTGACTGGAATGCCTCCCTCCCCTTTTACCATCTGGAGGTAAAGTGTTATCATCCTGGCCTCTCATATCATCCCTTGGGCATCTGTGTAATTTGAGCTTATGTGGCACTGTAACATTGGTTTTTAAATTTTTTTCCCTTGGTAGGTCCCTCCTGGGAAGAGCTATTCATGTCAGGCATCATGTCTGACATCTTTCTTTTTGCCCCATCTGGTACAAATATTGGCATGTAGTAGATGTTAAGCATGCTTGTTTGTTGGATACTTGGTGGGATGTATGGATGAATAGAATCTGTGTTTAGATCAGATGACAGTCAGAGACCAATATTGTTCATGTATTCCAGCTTGGAAATTAATTATTCTTTTAGTCCATTTTTTTCAATGTCACCTTCTTGGTTATTTTCTTTTGATTTCCTAACTTGACTTCTGGTGCCTTGAATATAGTAAGTGATCAGTGACCATTTACTAAACAAATATTGGCTATAGGTCTGGGTTTAAACAGAACTTTAGATTCTTTCTGGATAACTTTAGATTCTTTCTCTTTAGCAAGGCAGGGAGAGATTTTTTTTCCCTTCAAAATTGATCTGGGTCACCTTGTTCTTACTCTGTTTTTCTCTATCTCATTGGTGCCTCCCTCCCTCTACTGCACCACCCACTGTAGCTCAGCACACCCTCAAAACTTGGGTGAAAAATTGAAGATCCCTGGAGTGAGAAGGCTTGGGGTCTTCCCACAGATACAGCTGCCTTAATTTGGTTCACCTGACTCAAGTTCGGAACATTAAATCCCATCCCTGCTATGCTGGTAATGGCAGAGATTTATCTCCTCTTTGGACCACAGACTCTTCTGTAGGTTCTGTCCCCTTCAATTACAAATGCTGGTTAGTTCATCCTGCTTCTACTCTTAGATATCAACTTGAGCTTTTTCTATCTTTAGCTTTCCTTTGTCATCTGGAAGAGAATGGTCTATCCAGTTTCTTCTGAATGTCCATTCTTTCCCTGGCCAGAGACATGGTTCATTAGGGAGAAGTAACTTGTTGAAGGTCTGTATTCAGGTGATTTTCCATTCACTTGTGCAGCTTCCCTGTTCCCACCTTTCTCTCTCAATACACTCAGTCGGCTGTTGATGGTTCCTAGTTTTGGACCCATTTTCATGTTCCCGGGCTTTTTCATTTTTATTGTAGATTCTAGTCCTCTTCTATCTGCAACATAATTATTTTCTTTCTTGTGAAGTCTTCAGTTATTCTCCTGAACTCTTGTTCTTTGCCCTCATGTCTCTGTAGGTACGCATTAGCACTTTAGATATCTTCCCTCTGAATTTACCATATCCTTTCTAGGTGATGACATTTTTTTTTTCATAGTACTTTAGCTTGAGTCTTCTACTTATTGTACCTCTTGAGTAGCAGATGCTTGGTGGTCTTAATCTTTGGATTTTATTGTGTCTGGGAAATGGGATCAGATGGGTGGGGGAGAGAAAGGGAGCATTTAAGAAAGAAAGAGGCAAGAGATCTTCATTTCAGTCTTATCAGAAAAGGGCAAGGATCACAGAGACAGGGATTCTTTATTAAACTCAGGTCTGGGTTTTGTAGAATTTCCTTTTCTTTCTTGAAGCCTTGATCTCTACTTCTACCCATAAGCAAAGTTTCAGTAATTTGTGGAATTTGAAAAAGCAAACCCAACCCCAGGAAGGTAACTCTTGGAGTCTATTCAGTATTGGGCATGACAAGCTACGAAATGTACACCTGCCCACAGTGGCAGCCAGAGGGGAGGTAGGTGTGTTCAAGACTAATGGCATTGGATCAGAAACAAACTAAGGAAGAGAAAAGTCAGTTTTCAGCAGGAACTCCAATCAGGAAGTTGTCCTTTCCACAAATATAAAATAAAAACAAAAATAGAAACAAACAACAAGCAAACCCTTCTCTTTCGTTTGCCACAGGCAGACACACACAAAAAATACAGAACAGCCCACCGCCAGCTCAGAGATTAGACAGGAAATAAGTAATAACACGTTCATAAACTGGGAGACAAACAATGTATTCCAGGGGTTTACACAGAAGGCTGGTAGGCAGCCAGCATGTTACAGAGGGTATTGGCAGGAAGCAAAGTATCCTCAGCAAAATGATTGATCATGAGAAGCATAAAGCGAACTCTGAAGTGCATTGAGAGATTTAACAAAAGGACACTGATGAGAATTGCAGCTACTACACTGTGGACCAGGGTGGAATAAGAATAGGTTGGTGAAGATGGAGGAGAAAGTGCAATTCAGATTATATCAGAAGCACAATCCCCTACCATCAGTGGCTAAAGGTTTTAAACAGTTTTTTTCCATAAGAAATAGCAAGGTGTTTCTTTTGGAACCCAACCCTCTTTTTCTTCTACATGTGTGTGAATGAAGCTCAGGCATTTTCAAGTGCTTGTTATCTTCTTGAAATCTGAAGGTAACCCCACCTGCTTTTATTATGTAAGGACGGCTGATCCTATTTCAGCCACAAGTCAGGCATGCCTAATGGGAAGAGTAGGTAAGCAGCAATCTTATGGAACGTTGTCATGACCAAGCTTCCCAAATCTCTGCCATAAGTTCTTTTGTAGAAGGTAAACTTCCTATAACCACAATCCAGTTAACCGGAATGTTTAATAGTCCCAATTCCCAGCCACACTTACTATGGTTTTGAATATTTTTATACTTTTTATTAGAAAAAGGTCAACGTCAAGAAAATATATGGTGGCAATATGTAGTACATTAAACATCTTGAAAGCCATTTACAATTGAAAAAGTATTCTGGGTTCAGTATAGATTTGGTTCAGTCTCCTTTACATGATTTAAATCAGTAGCTATGGAAACTCCTACTTGAAGTTTATTGTAATAAGCATGAAATGCTAACCTCTGTCATCAAAGGAAGATTCAGCTGTGTTCAGGGTGGTAAAGGGAGCTAATAATGCATCTTAGAAGGGTTTAAAACAGAGGTCAAAAGCAAAGGTTCCAAGAACATTTTGAACACTTTTTATTAATATAAAATTGAACATACACATAAATGTAGAGAGGATGATATAATGATCCTGAGGTTCAGTTAGATTCAAGTCCAGTCTTTAAGCAAGACTTTTTTGTGGGTAGGGGTCTTGGTTCCTGTTGCTTCATATCATGAAGCCATAAGTTCTGGTTGTCCCACTTGAGGTGATGCTAAGATCTGTGAGTGGGGACAGGTGTATCAGTCTCATTCCTCCATTATGAAGTTTCTGTCCCTTGATGATTGTTGTCTAGATCTGTTATTTCACTTAAGTGCTTGGAAAAGGTGACTTTCTAGTTCTCTCATTCCTTCTGCATTTATTAGAAGAAAATTTCCAAAAAAAGAAATTCCTTCATTGACTATTTGATTACCCTGAAACATATAAAATACACCATAAAGTACAGAAAGGGCAGAATAAATATCTCATTCATTCCTTTTATTTATAAGCCTTCAGAATCATTTTTTTGGGGTCCCAATAATTAGATTTGTGGCCACCTAACAAATGGGACCTGGGGATTTATTTTTAAACTCTGTTTGCTAAGGTCACTGATGAGATGCTTTTGTCCCTACCGCCCATTCTAGAATTATATTATTTTTCTTGGTTAACTGTAACCCTCTTACTTCCCACACATACCCTTCCTTCAACAAAAACTAGTTAAAATTCTCAAACAGAAGTGACAGTAGAGATGTTGAATTGAAGGAAGAGTTATGGTTTTCATGTTCTTTCTTCAAGTATTTTATGATTTGGGTTTAATACAAGGACCTCCCAGACCTGACATTGCAAGGGTAGGTTTAAATATAAATTCTTGATGTTGAGAGGTGATGTATGGTCTCCTTCTTTCCCTGTGGCAGGCCTATTGTAAGGATGTGCACATGCCTGTGATATATGGACAGGGAGCTGCTATAGCAGGAGCATCTCTCTGCATTGGGCCTCATGCATCCTGGTAAGGATGTACTTGGTGTTGCCAGCATGTTCCATCAAGTATTTTAGGAAGTAACAATAGCATGCTTCTATGGAAGGCTTCCATCATACTGTAAAATGTACTGTTAAATAGGTCTAACCCAAGGAATCATTGGCAATACTAACACTGGGCAATGTACTAACAACATTGGTTAGTACTTTATTTTGGGGATTGAGTGGCCCAGGGGGAAAAAGAATTATTTGAAAAAGAAAATAAATGTATTTATTTGTTTTATGCTTTGCCTCTTTTTTCTCATCCCTTGAGCTTCTGAATTCAGTTTGGTGACCACAGAATAGTAGGAGTAAAAAGCTTCTGGGATTTGGATAAAAAGTTTCGTGAAATTTAACTTTTAGAAGCTGTTTGTGTTAAAACCTTTTGGGGAACAGGACTAAAGGCAATACCAAAGAGACCTTGGAGGATAGGCTTGTGGGGTGAAATACAGAATTCCCAGCCTAAATTTGAAATTCAGAGAACGATTACATTTTTAGTAGAAGTATATCTCAAATATTGCATGGGATATAATTCTACTGAAAAAAAAATTACTCATTTATCTAAAATTCAGCTTTAACTGGATGTCCTGTACTTTCATTGGCTAAATCTGATAACTCTACTTGGAGGGCAGAGGGAACAATCTGAGAGTTGTTTGTGGTGCTGTGTGCTGAGCCTCCAGCCCTTTAATTATCTCAGGAAAACTCAAGGGAGTGCTAGTAATGACCATGAATATTCCTATACTATGTGCTGCTGATATTCATCAGAGCAAAGCCTGCTGTTCCCTAATAGGCATACTTTTTAATGTCCCCCTTACTTTAGAAAAGTGAATATCAATAGGCATAACATTTTCTGAGGGTTAGAAGACCCTAGGCTAATCAGTCTTTCTCACTGAGCATCTAAGTTATATGAGATCCTAATCTGGGAACAGCAAAACACTAGGAGCCAGGGCAGTTGTCTTGAGCTTTAACTGGGTGAAATGGATGTTAAATAAAATTTTGTTTAACTTGTTCAGACATCCAGTGAAGAGGCCAGTGTGAAACTTGACTTGCATTTTTCATGACCTGATTATAGAACTAGAGAAATTAAAGGAGGTGGGAGTATCTATTTGTTTTAAATGTTGTTGCAGTAAATAGACCACATCAAAGCCTATATTTTTGGTGATCTTGAGGAATTTATACCTAGGATTTCTTTGTACTTTCAGCAATGTCTAGAGCTGTTCCTTTTCCTTCCTTACAGCACATGTTGATTTTTGTAGTATATGTAAATCTGAAATAGGGAGACCAGCCATTATCTGTATGTGATGTTGAATAATTCTCAAAGAGGAGCCTTACTTGTAAGATAAAGAACTTGGGGCGCCAGGGTGGCTCAGTTGATTAAGTGTCCGACTTCCGCTCAGGTCATGATCTTGCAGTTTGTAAGTTCGAACCTCTCATAGGGGTCTGTGCTGACAGCTCAGAGGCTGCTTCAGATTCTGTCTTCCCCTCTCTGTGCCCTTCCCCCACTCGCACTCTGTCTCTCTCTCTCTCTCTCAAAAATAAATACACATTAAAAAAAAGAGAACTAAAAGTTTACACAGTTGAGCATGCAGGACTTAATGGTTTTATCTGTCTTTTTGTAAATGGTGTTTCCTTTATTTCAACCTTCTGTCTATAAGCTGCCATTTTTGTAAAACATGTCTGCAGGTTCAGCTTCTATTGATTGGTCCAGGGATGTTACTTGATTAAAAACTGGACCAGTCATAATAGACCTTTGTCCTTAACCCTTTCTGTGATCACCTGAGGTGTCTCCAGTATTCTTCCAAAAAAAAAAAAAAAAACAATAAATTTCTGTTTTACTCTAAACCAAAATATTCAAGTTGGATTTGTAAAATTTGCAACCAAAGGAGTCCCAACTAATAAAACCCAGAACTAAATTTTTACAAAATACAGCGTATAAGCCTTTTGGTTGCTTTAAAAAAAATAAACAAAAACAAAAAAAATTAAAGCCCAGCCTCCCCTCAGTCTACTCTTGAAAACATTCTGTTTACATTTATTTTAATGCTGGCCCACCCCCAGGAATTTTTTTTGATCATTCTTTTGGAGTTCTTTTTCTTTCAGTAAACTATCAGATTTCACTATTTGTACTAGTCTCATCACACTTAATTCATATTGTATTATATCACAGTTATTTTTGTTCACCTTTTTCTTTTGTACTTGTGAGTAGGGACCAATCTTTTATTCATTTTAGTAGTGCTTGCAATATCTACATTGTAAGTCAAAAAATTATTCATCCATTTGTTAAATGGATGAATAAATATTCTATTGGTTATTTGTTCTTAAGGGAATGTAATAGAGGTTTGGGTTGTTCTATATCCCAGAAAAGCTACTTATGATAAAATTTTTTTTTTGTTACTTAGAGATGTACACATATGCATGTGAATGGTGTATTTAATACAAAATAGAAAAACTCATTTTTAAAAATCTGATTCAAAAGGCAGTAGAAAGATATGTCTGGCTTGTGGAGAAAGGGAGTATTGCTCATCTACGTTCTCTGTATGCTCTGAGAAGGCCAACCTCCATCAGTGACAGAAGACACAGAGGGGCATAGGGAACTTAATTGTCATGGGCCATTAGAGACAGTGAAAAAGATTCCCAGCCACATCCTTGAGTTGTTTCTGGGAGGAAAGCAGAATGAGGCTCATCAATGAAGTTGGGCTGTGGAATGGATTGGATTCCTAAAGGAAGCCATACTGGAGGGAGGCACAGGAGGGACTTAAGTGAAATCACCCAGAGGGAAGACATCTGGAGATTATCCAGAATACAGTGGCTGGAATGTCAGAGAGAGCATGGCTCCAGGTATAATACCCTGATGGTCCCTAACTGAAGCCACTCATGCTGGCATATTGTGGTGTATAGGGAAGAATTGTGTCTCTGGGGCCTGTGAACTATTCTGTGGGAAAACCCTTAAATAGCTTTTTATGGGAAGTAGAAGGAACTGTTTTCTTGGCCAGAGATGAATGCTAGAAGTTGGCCTTTCTCAAGAGGCCGGCAGAGGTGAGGATAGCTGTAGGAAAGCTCTGGATGGAGATAAGGAGAGTGAGGTGAGGAGGAGAGGGGCTGTGGGGCTCATTTCCATGGCCATCTTCCTTCCAGTTCTCCTCTTCCGTCCATCCTAGAATCAAAGAGAGGACAATTGGGAGAGTGATTCCTGGAAAACTCTAGACTTAGTAATAATGAAGCCAGCGAAGCTTTATAGGCTAGTTTATGGTAAACATGAGATAGTATATACCACTTATATAGTATTACAGTATATAATATTGTAGCATATAGTATTATAGTATATAGTGTTATCATATTATAATAAATACAGTAAACACATGTTTGTATTCACCTGGATGAAGTTAAAGGACATTAGAGTGGCATGTATATGAACCATTAACTATTTTCAATTATCTGACAGTTTGTGATTTTTCGTTGTCATCAATAATATGGCTATGAATTCATTGTATATGTAAATCTCTGTCCTTATCTGATTATTTGCTTAGGATAAGTTCCTGGAAGTAAAGTTAAATCTAACAGTATAAATAATTTTGTGGGTCTTGATACTCACCACCAAGTTACTCTTTAGGAAGGGTGTACTAATTTATATATCAACCCAAAGTATATAACAGTTCCTATTTCAATGATAGCATTATGACCCTCAAGGGTTATCATGAAAATACAAATCTTTGCACAGGTGAAAAATACGTATGTTATGAATTTCCTGTATGCTTTTTGCTCTATTAATATTTTTGGGAAGGAAAAATATTTCCTCCACCATTCTAGGTTCTTTTGGCTAGCCTATTAATTAAATTGACATAGATTAACAAGAGAAAAACAAATTTAGTTATGTATGTATGGGAGCCACCTAAGAATATGAGACCCACATATGGTCAAGCAGTTGAGGCTTGTATGCCATCATGTGCTGGAGAAGCAGGTAGGGATCTGAGGCTTCAAAGGGGAGGAAGGCAATTTACAGAAAGATGAGAAGAGAAAATATTTGGTAGGAAATTTTTGCCATGTAATACAGACACAGTGGAACACAGAGAGGAATTTGATCTCCGAGCCCTGCCAAACTCCCTACAGTTGACCACATCTAGCGTATATTCTTTGTAGTTATCTGTGGTAATGGTTTTCTTTCTGGACCAGGCCCTCTATCTAAATTCTTCTAAGAAGTTGAAGGGAGGTAAAATCTCTTTCTGAGTCTTTGAGCCTTGATTGACTTCAGCTCAAAGTAATCTATGTGCCCAAGTAACACATTTTGGGAAAGCTTGTTCTGAACCCCTTCAGTATGATGTATTATATTAATAAAATTTCCTTTATTGTACTTCTTAGATAAACCATATTTGTTTGTGGTAGAATTGTTTTTAAAAAAGAGAAACTTGATTTCCTTTTTATAAAAGAAGTATGTTGTGGATAGAAAATACAGGCAAGCAGAAAGGAGAAAAAAGATTACCTATAATCCTACCTCCTGGAGATAACCACTATTAAAGTTTAGGTATGTACAGTTGATTCTTGAACAATGAAGGGCTTAGGGCTGCTGACCCCCTACACAGTTGAAAATCCACATATAACTTTTGAATCTTCAGAAACTTAACTACTAATACCTTACTGTTGACTGGAAGCCTTACTGATAACATAAACATTTGACACATATTTTGTACATATGTATTATATCCTGTATCCTTACAATAAAGTAAGCAGAGAAAAGGAAATGTTATTAAGAAAATCATGGGGAAAAGAAAATACATTTATAGTGCTGTATTGTATTTAATGAAAAAAAAATCTGTATGTAAGTGGACCAGTGAAATCCAAACCTGTTTTGTTCAAAGGTCAACTGTATATGTTTAGTCTGTTTTTTAATGAATACATCTCAATGGTTTTCAAGCCTGGTTTCACATCATAATCACCTGTGTTGCTTTAAAAAAAATACAGATGACCAGACCTCATGTGTGGAGATTCACATTCAGTAGGTACTTTCTTAAAACACTTTCTACCACTGTGTTTAATGGTATTGCACTCACCATGCCTTAGAGTTTTATTTACCCACCTTCTCTGGGTCATGTCATCAACTGTCAACTTTTTGATAATCTGTTGAGAAGTAACAATTCCTACCCTTACTCCAGATGGGTCTACCAAGTATGAGAACCCTATATCCCAGCAAGTATTCCCCAACTCAACATGGTGTGCTACAGGTCCCCCGAACTCAAAATATCCAAAATTCATCTCATTAC
Source organism: Prionailurus bengalensis (assembly GCF_016509475.1). Classification (NCBI taxonomy): domain Eukaryota; kingdom Metazoa; phylum Chordata; class Mammalia; order Carnivora; family Felidae; genus Prionailurus; species Prionailurus bengalensis. Next base: position 118,023,247 of record NC_057358.1, read on the forward strand.
TTAAGAGCAAAAACCCGGTAATTCAACTGTCTACCCTCTAATTCATCTCAATCCACACAGCCAGTCAGACTCAAAGATAGTTCCAATTATCCTTGAATTCTGTCCTTGTGTAATCCATGTCCTTGTAGAATTCCCTCCCCTTGAGTATGAGCTTGCCTAGCAACTTGCTTGTACCCAATAGATAGCATGTCATTTCCATGATTAGGTTATAAAAATATATTGTGGCTTCTTTCATGCCAGCACAGTCTATCCTTGCCAGCTTTACTGAAGCAAGCTGCTATGTTGCAGAGGAATGTTCTGTATTGCAAGGAACAAAGACCCTCAGTCCAACTGCTGCTAGGAACTAAATCCTGTCAAAACTGCATGAGCTTGAAAGCAGACTCTTGTCCAGTTGGAACCTTCAGATGGGACTCTTGCCCTGGCCAACACTTTGACTGTAGCCTTGTGTGAGACTGTGAAGCAGAAGACATGCCTGGATTCCTGAACCATTGAAACTGAGATAAAAAATGTGTTTGTACTAGATTGGTGGTAATTTGTTATACAGCAATAGATAACTAATATACAATTAATCCCCATGTCCTGTTGTTTCAGTTTCCTTGATATCTCTCAAATATGATGTACTTTTCAAGTCTACAGCCATCTGTCTAGGTCAGTCATGATCTTGAATCCCCTGAATTGTTATACCACCTTCTCACCCTGTTATTAATCTTGTGGCCTCCATTCTTTCTTTTTTTTCCCTCTTCATTTTTTCTTTTCAAAATCATCTTTCACAATGGAAATTGGATAATATTCCACTGCTTAAAAATCCTTCAGTACTCTTTGATTGTTCTTGGGTTGAAGTTCAGAGTTTTAAGCATGAGTCACAAGGTTCTCTATGACTTGGGCCCCTGCTTGCCTGTTTTTCAAGTCCTAACTGCATCATGTTCTCTTGGTTCTTGGCTTAACCTTGCTGCTTTCTCTGCTTGAAGTGCTCTCTTACATACTTCCCCCCTTGCCCTGACTCCAGATCTTTCATGTATTGCAACTAATTTTTCACATGCAAACAATTTCCTTTAGTAAGTCTTTCCCAATTGTGGAAATCTGATCTGGATGCCTATGTGGATTACCTGCTGGCTCCATGTTTTTCACCTATTTATCTATCATTGCCATCACCTATTTATTTGTCTCATGTTCCCTATAGACTAAGCTTTGGAGCACAAGGATCAGGCTATTTAATTTCCTAGTTGGTTGGTAATAAATATTTGTTGAATACATAGATAGATAGATAGATAGATAGATAGATAGATAGATAGATAGATACCAGTAGAGGATCTTTGTTCTCTAGGTTTGGTGAAACCTAGAAACAGAGACCAGTTTTCTACATGCACCATGTCTGGATCAAGCTATGACTTGATACTTACAACCAGTATCCAGCCCACCAGATCTCTGACACTGTGTCAGCTTTCTGCTTTTGTTGTTAAATGGATCCTGGGGCCACATTCTTTCCAGTGTTAATGCTCATGAGGGATGAAATGGAGTGCATTTGGCTCAAGGTTGTCCTAAATCCAGCCCAGGCCTCCAGTTTAGCAATGTCAATAAGCTTCAGCTGGGGCTTCCTTCACTTACATCCTGGGTTTGCTGCTCTTTCTTAGGTAGGGACTGTATGAATGGAACACATTCTGGACCTTCTCTCAATATCTTTATCTTTATTAGATGAGAATGTTTTTAAAGTTTTGCCTTATGAATGCTATTCTTCCCTTCCAGGACTTACTGATAAAGGATGTCCCCTGATTTCATTGGGGAAGTAGGGAGGAAGAAATTAAATGGCTGTGCTCAATGCCATTTGACCTGAAAAGAAATTGCAATTATTTAAGCTTTACTTTTTAACTCTGGAATGCTCACCAAAGTCTTCTTATACATGATTACCTGATTTCTAGGTTCCTATTTTTAATTCATCTTTCTTCATAGGAATGTATCTTCAGTGTAGCTTTAGATTTCTTCCATTTCTGAGAATGTTTTTAACTTTGCTTCAGACATGGGTAACAAGTCAGTGGAATAGAAAATATTTAAGGTAGTAACTTTTTCTGTTCAAAGTCTGTAGCTATTCATCTGTAGTCATCTGACCTTTGCCATAAAGAGGAGAAGTCTGAAGCCAGCCCAATATTTTTCCCTTGTGGATCACCTTTTTCTTTTTTTTTCTATCTGGTGGCTAATGTGATTTTTTTCTTTATTATTGTAATTAAACTTTTTATTCTAAAACATAATATCAAGGAAGCCTGTGTGGCTCAGTCAGTTAAGTATCTGACTCTTGATATCAGCTCAGGTAGTGATCTTGCAGTCGTCAGATCAAGCCCTGTGTCAGGCTCTGCGCTAAGCATGGAGCCTGCTTGGGATTCTCTCTCTCTCCTCTTTCTGCCTCTCCCCCACTTGCTCTCTCTTTCTTTTTATCTCTCAAAAAATAAATAAGTAAACATTAAAAAAAGACTTTAAAATGTAATATCAGTTCTTCATTTTTTTCTAGAATGTAGTAAGCCCACTTGGTCTGTATAGTCATATTTCAGAGATATTGTGGGTTCAGTTCCAAACCTCCGCAGTAAAATGAATATCCCAATGAAATGAGTCAAATGAATTTTTTGGTTTCCCAGTGCATATAAAAGTTATGTTTATACTACACTGTAGTCTATTAAGTATTTAATATCATTATGTCTAAAAAAAAGCACATACCTTCGTTAGAAAATACTTTATTGCTAAAAATGCTAAGCATCATCTGAACTTTCAGTGAGTCATAATATTTTTGCTGGTAGAGGATCTTGCCTCAGTGTTGATAGTTACTAACTGATCAGCGTGGTGGTTGTAGAAAGTTGGGGTGGCTGTGTCAATTTCTTAAAATTAGACAACAGTTAAGTTTGTTGCATTGATTGACTCCTCCTTTCATCAATTATTTCTCTGTGGCATGTGATGCTGTTTGATAGCATTTTACCCACAGTAGAACTTATTTCAAAATTGGAGTCAGTCCTCTCAAACCCTGCCATTGTTTCTTTAACTAAGTTTATATGATATTCTAAATCCTTAGTTGTCAATACTCTTTACACCATCTCCACCAGGAGTAGATACTATCTCAAGAAACCACTTTGCTCATTCATAATAAGCAACTCTTCATCCATTAAAGTTTTACCATGAGATTTTAGCAATTCAGTCACATCTTCATGCTCCACTTATAATTGTAGTTCTCTTGCTGTTTCCACCACATTTTTGCAGTTACTTTCTCCACTGAAGTCTTGAATCCCTCAAGGTCAGGTCATCCATGAGGGTTAGAACCAACTTCTTCCAAACTCCTGTTAATGCTGATAATTTTGATCTCTTCCCAGAATCACAGATGTTTTTAATGGCATCTCCAATGGTGAATCCTTTCCAGATTTTCAATTTATTTTGCCCACATCCATCAGAGGAATCACTATTGATAGCAGCTATTGCCTTACAAAATGTGTCTCTTAAAGAGTAAGACTTGAAAGTTGAAATTACTCCTTGATTGATGGGCTGCAGAATGAATGTTGTGTTAGCAAGCATGAAAACATCCATCTTGTTGTCCATCTCCATCAGAACTCTCAGGTGATCAGGTACATTGTCAGTAAGCAGGAATATTTTGAAAGAAATCTTTTCTGAGCAGTAGGTCTCAACAGTGGGTTTAAAATATTTGGTAAGCCGTGTTGTAAACAGATGTGCTGTTGTCCAGGCTTTGTTGTTGCATTGATAGAACACAAGCAGAATAGATTTAACATAATTCTTAAGGACCCTGGAATTTTCAGCATGGTAAAAGAGCACAGGCTTTAACTTAAAGTCACCAGCTATATTGGCTTGTAACAAGAGAGTCAGCCTATCCTTTGCAGCTTTGAAGCCAGGCATTGACTTCTCCTCTCTAGCTATGAAAGTCCTAGATGGCATCTTCTTCCAACAGAAGGCTGTTTTGTCTATGTTGAAATCTGTTGGTTAGTGGAGCCACCTTCACTAATTATGTTAGCTACATCTTTTGGATAACTAGCTGCAGCTTCTGTATCAGCACTTGTTGCTTCATCTTGTACTTTTATGCAGACAGCTTATTTTTTTAAACTTCATGAACCAATCTCTGTTAGCTTCAGACTTTGCTGCTGCCACCACTGCTTCTTTAAGTTTATTTGTTTGAGAGTGAGAAAGAGTGTGAGAGGGAAGCGGGCAAAGAGAGAGGGGCGGATCCCAAGCAGGCTCCATGCTGTTAGTGCGGAGCCCAATGTGGGGAACCATAAGATCATGACCTGAGCCGAAATCAAGAGTCAGAAGCTTAACCAACTGAGCCACCCAGGTGCCCTCCAAACTTTTCTTCTGTAGCTTCCTCAGTCTTCACAGAATTAAAGAGAGTTAGGGCTTTGCTCTGGATTAGGCTTTGGCTTAAGGGAATATTGTGGCTAATTTGATCTTCTACTTAGAAAACTAAAACTTCCTCTGTATTGGCAATAAGGCTGTTTCACTTTCTTATCATTTATGTGTTCACTGGAGTAGCTTTTTTAATGTCCTTCAAGAGCTGTTCCTTTGCATTCACAACTTGGCTACCTGGACCAAGAGGCCTACCTTTCAGCCTATGTTGGCTTTTGACCTGTCTTCCTGATTAGGCTTCAATCATTTCTAGCTGTTGCTTTAAGCTCAGAAATGTGTGATTTTTCTTTCACTTGGACACTTAGAAGACTCTGAAGGGTTATTAATTAGCCTAATTTCAGTATTGTTGTGTCTAAGGGAGTAGGGAAACCCTAGGAGAGGGAGGGGAATGGGGAATAGCCAGGTGGTGGAACAATCAGAACACACACATAACATTTATCAATTAAATTTACTGTCTTATATGGGTGTGATTGGTGGCACCCCAAAACAATTACAATAGTAACATCAAAGATCACATGATCATAGATCACCATATCAAATATGGTAATAATGAAAAGTTTGAAATATTTTGAGAATTACCTAAATGTGACACATAGACACAAAGTAAGCAAATGCTGTTCGAAAAGTGGCACTGATAGATTTGCTTGATGCAGGCTTTAGTTTATAAAAAACATAAAATCTGCAAAGCACAATAAATTGAAGTGCAATAAAATGAGGTATGCCTATATACTCAAGTCATTTTTTCTACCCTTGGAAAGTAATTTTTAGTCATGTATTGTTGCTTCTGTTTCATTTATATGGGTTTCCTTTTCAGATACACTTATAAATTCTTAGATGGAATCTCCATGTCAGTTGTGAATTTTTTTTTTTATGTCTGAAGACTGCTTTTGTGCAGAGAAAAGGGCTATGTTTTTATTCAAGGTTTTAATTTAATATTCACTTTATTAAAGGTACAATTTTTTTTTATAAATCTGGCTTCTCTCAAATCTTTAAGTTCACCTTACACACTGTATTATTTGATTTATGAATCTAGTAAATTTTAACAATTGCTTCCAAGGGAGCCTTTGAATAATGTTTGATCAATTTAAGTTGAACACATTCAACTCCCAAGCAGGTCCCTTTACAACTTAGTTAATAAAATCCCCTTAAGTATTAAAATCCATTTATACATTTGATACATTCAGTTCTCTTTTTAAGCTTTTCAGATGTTTGACCTACTAGCCAAACCTTAACAACTCCAATAAATCTAATAAGTTAACCTTAAATAACTAATCATATGTTCTCCTAACCATTCCAGTACTTTTAAACTTGATTAAATTTTCTGAATCTTCCCACTTAAAGGTAAAAGTCTAAAATCCATTACTCAATTACACCTTTTAAATGGAAATCCCAAGACTAATCTGTCATATTCACTGATATGCCACATTCTCTTAAATATTAAACCTTTTTATATACCACACACATAAATATTGTCCCATGATTAGAAACCTGTCCCTACATTTCCCACAAAAGTATTAATTCTGCAGGTTTGATTTATTTTATCATTTCGACATTTAGTGCAAACCTTCCTGGAGGGAAAATACTTATACCCACTAGATTGAAGTATCTAAAATAAATTAAGGTTGCCATTCCAAACAAGTTGGAGTTACCATGTAGGGAGAACTGGATGCTGAGCATGCTTATTGGCCAGAGATTTTTGACCAGGATGCATAAGGGCCTGGTGTGACAACATAGTATTATTGTTATGACAACAGGGGACTCCCAATCCATTGCCTGTAGATGAAGTTGGCTGCTTCTGGTTGAAATTATGTAATGCACTTTCCTCTTAGGACTACCTTTCCTGCATCCCACAGGAGTTGGACTATCATGTTTTCACTTTCACTTACTTCCATGTATTTTTTTAAATTTCTTTTTTAATTTCCTGGTTAACCCAATCATTCTTTATTAGGATGTTCTTTAACCTCCATGTGTATAAGGGCTTTCCAAATTTTCTCTTGTGATTTATTTCAATGTTCCCTAGTTTTGTGATCTGAAAATTATGTAGTTCTTCCTTTTGATTTGAGTAGGTGGGATCCTGCAGTACCCTCACCCCCCCAAGGATTGCAACTAATTCCAAAACTGCCTGTTTGAAGTTTGCATTTCTTTGGCTTCTTTAATTATTTTAATGTATTTCTCTTCATCTTTAAGACCATGTATATAATTCAGATTTGAATAACAGCAGTAACACAACAGCAACTGACTTATGGGGCATTTGCTCTGAACCAGATTCAGTATTTTGTGTGACATAACTCTTTCAGTCCTCACAGTGGTCCCATGAGGAAAGAACTATGATTATTCCCATTTCATAATTATAATTTTAATTTTTTTAGGCAAAAAGAAATAAAGCAACTTGACCAAGGTTGCATAGCAATGAATCCAGGATTTCAACCCTGGCAGTGTCTCTCGGATGACTCACCACGAAATACCATTTATTTCTCTGTTGTAGCTCAGACAAAATGAGACTTTGTATCCAACTCTTTACAGAGGAGTGACCTCTCCAACTTCAAGTTATGCCTATAGTTTTGTAATACTCCTGGTAAGGTTGTAGTTAACTTCCTTCCCAACTTCTTTGTTGCCAGATTGAACTCTTGATTCATTTGCAGGATCTTCATGAAATGAGAGCCACTACTTGTAGGATTGCATTGTGATCGCTCCTGAATTGTCTGCATCTGTTATCACAGATGCATGTTAATCATGTGCTATTATTTGCCTAACCTTCTTATCTGTCATTGGTAGAGAAGGCAGTACTCATGTTCTCATCTCTTTCTGATTTGATTTTCTGGAGTGTGAATTCCACTCTTCACCAGGTTCAACGTGAGTTTAAATTTTATTATGGCAATTTTAGTTTTCTTGCAAATCTTCCTTGGGTCATCCAGCTTCTTTTGCACTTAATACACTGTTTTCAAAACTCATCCTGTTGTCTTTTATTCTTGACCCTTTCTCTCCTTGATGGCCTCTTGTCTGGGTGTCCTTAGAGGGCACAGCTTCTTGGACAGTATCCAATTGAGGTTGCCAAACTAATTCTTAGAATTCCTTCTGATTCCTCTAAGGAAAGAATTTTCAAGACTGTGCTCTTCCTCTGAGATCCTGGATATTTTCCCACCTTTTTCCATGTGATTTTTCCGAGCATTTTTGGGGAAAAGAAGAGTTCTTCCCAGGGTGCAGCAACAGAAAAGGAAGTAATGCAACATTCACTGTCTAGTTCTTGCCTTACTATTTTCTGGGAGTATTAGTCTGAGGAAAGTGGTGGATAGAGATTGGTGAGTTGGAAGAGGTGGGGAAGTAAACTGCATCTGGCTCTTCAGGCTTGCAGTCCTTCAGACCAAGGTCTCTGAGGCCCTGCAAGCATACATTTCTAATCCATGTTTGTGAGCCATATGTTTATTTGAAATACTTCTTAGAGTCTAGTGATAAATTGTCTATAACTCTTATTTTTTTATGGTGGTATGGTTTTATATTTTTCTTTCACTGTATATGTATTTTAGTAAGGAATCAGGAAAGGCCATATCAAGGGTTGCCAGCCAGGCTCCATTTAAATCACAAGTATTTTGCTATATTCTTGGAGATCTTTATGGAATATGTTGGATATCCCAAATGACTTATTTCCTGGATTTTATAATGGACTTGGATTTATCTCAATCTTTTTTCTTTTTACCTGAAAGATAATGTTAAAAATCTCGTATTTATAAACATCCAGACCTGAGTATTATTTACTTTTGGTTACTCATTCACGGAAATCCAAGCAATGTATGTGACTTGAAAAGACACACATGAAATCTTTAGCTCACCTGTTATGATAGAGAATAGAACAAAGAATGCAACATTAGATTCTATAAGTGTAAGAAATAACAAGAGGACAGTTGGCCAGAATGAGAGGGTAGGGAAGGGAGTATTCTCGAAGAGTTCTTTAAAATCCCACCAGAAAAACTCCATTAGCTTTCCATGGTAGACAGTAGAGTCTAAATCCCTTTGTCTGGCATTCAAAGCCACCTACCAATTGTATCCCATCTGCTTTCGTAACCCTGTCTCTTATCACTTTCCTATGTAGGCCCTGCACTAAAGACTAAACTTGGTTGAACTTTGCAACAAATGGTAGTGTTCTCCGCCCCCTCCTTGGTTGAATGCTCTCCCAGGGTACCAGAGTCTGCTCATTTCCAAGGCCCAGCTCTTGAAACACTCCAGCATTTACGGTTCAGCACTGCCTTATTGCAGCTCTCTGGGTTCTTTTCTTATCTTTCACCTTGATTGTACTTTCCAGTCTGACAAGGACCCCACATTGTATTCATGTGGTCCTAAAGCACAGCAATGTGACCTGCATGGAGTAGGACCACAAGGAATAGATCATTTGATTGAAAAGAGAGTTATAGTGAGAAGGCAAATGAAAGGGCAAAAAAATAATAAAATAAAAAGAGAGACAGGGCAGGGGTGCCTGGGTGGCTCAGTGGGTTAAGCATCCAACTCTTGATTTTAGCTCAAGTCATGATCTCATGGTTCGTGAGTTCGAGCCCCACTTGGGGCTGTTTGCTGACAGTGTGCAGCCTGCAGCCTGCTGGGGATTCTTTCTCTCCCTCCCTCCCTGTCCCTACCCCACTCTCTCTCATGAGCTCTCTCTCTCTCTCTCTCTAAATAAATAAATAAATCAACATTAAAAAAAAAAAAAGAGAAGTAGGGCAGACCAAAAATTGAGATTATAGAAGAAAAAAAAGGAAAAGGCAGATAGGGAGGAGTGAGATACACAGATTTAACTTTCTTTAATTCAAAGATACATATCTTCTTTTCATTGAAATGCTTGTTAGCATATGAGCAGCTTCAGCATTGGAGAAAAGAACTGTCTGCTTATATTTACACATTTCGAAGCTTATATTGGAAATAAACATTTATTTTCCCACGGAATACCACAAATTTTGTATTATGTCACAGAATGTGTTAAGATTTTTAAAAGGTATTTTGGAAACTCCAGGACGTCTGTCAATTTTCCTTTTATTCCTGTGAGTCTCTTGGACATTCACGTTCTATCATTTTTGTCTGATCTTTGTTATTTGAGAGATTAGGCCTGTCTCATTTCATAGTACGTGGAAGATTTTATTTGAGACCAGCATTTATTTCATGATGTGGACATGTTTTTAAATCAAAGCTATCATTTTCAAGTATAGCCACTTTTTGTTTTGTTTTAATTGTTCATGGTGGGGATTATATGGAGACGAAACCAAAAGTAAAAATGCAGAGAATCATCAGGAAGAAATGAGTGGCTCTTGATCGCAGCTCTTAAACTGTTCTTGTTAAATCTCTAGAGCTTTAATTTTGAGCTCAGGCATCTCAGAAGCTTGCTGCAGCCAGCTTAGGCTGTGGGTCGTCATGTTACCGCTAGTCCAACACTACCTCGTAACAGCTTTCCTCGTGCCAGATGAAATGAAGGCTAAATGTGATTTCTAGGCTACTTTCCACTTTTGCTTACTCTCAGCTTCTAGTCAGTAAGAGACGTAAACATCCTGAAGACTCTGTGATGCATGTCACGCCTCTAATGGGTAGAAGTGACTTTAAGACTTCTTCAGTTTACATCATTCCCTTGTGGGAATGAGTCTTCAGATTTTTCATCTGGGTCCACTGCATAGTGACAGATATTAAGGTGGTGATTCTGGAATCTGGTTGGCAGCCATGTTTCTTCCCTCACTTCTGGGGAAAGGTATTTTTGGTATATCTGGAAGGTGTATCTCTCTGGGAGCTCCGTGAGAAGCCATTGAACATGGCATGTGGTGGAAAAAGCTTTCAGTGTTATGGTCAGTTCAGAATGAAAGAAACTCCTGCATTACCAACAATTTTGGCATTGGAAAAACATGTTAGAAGATGAGAATACAGCAGTGCAGATGGAGGGTGGGAGAGGAAGAAAGATATTTCAGACAGAGGCATCAGCATTTATAAAGACCCATGGAGAAGTGAGAGTGTGGGTAGACCTGGTGTGCGGTTTGGAGAAATGGAGAAGATGGGTCAGGAGAGATAAAACCCAGGAGCCTTGTGGTCCAAGAGAAGAAATTAGCACTTTGAGTTTCAGAAAATGAGAGCTGGCTGGCTCTGTGAAATGGGAGTAATGGTAGAGTGTACCTGAGGATTCAGTTTGGTAACCACAGGCTGGCACAACATTTAGAAAGGGCTTATGTCACAACTGCTGCTCACCTATACAGAGCCTCTGTGTGAGTTAGAAGTAGGTCCTGGTGGATGATGTCCCAGTTATCTGTTGCTGCCATAACTAGCCGTTCCAAAGCAGAGTAGTATAAACAACCATGTTAGTATGCTCTTAGACACTGTGGGTCAGGAATTTGGACAGGGGCCACCAGCGATGGCTTGCCTCTGCTTTACAATGTCTGGGGTATCAGGGCACCTGGGTGGCTCAGTTGGTTGAGCATCCAGCTTACGATTTTGGCTCAGGTCATGATCCCAGGGTTGTGTGATCAAGCCCCATGATGGGCTTTGTACTGAGCATGGAACTTTCTTGGGATTCTCTCTCTCTCCCTCTGCCCCTCTCCCCTGCTTGAGTTCCATTTCCCTCTCTCTCAAAAAAAAAAAAAAAAGGGTTATCAGATGGAGAGAGTGGAAGGCTAGGTGTGACCCGACAGCTGAGTGTCATCGGGAGGTGTCTGTACGTGCATGTTTGCTGGGTGATGCTGGCTATTTGGCCAGGGCCGTAGCTGAGACTGTCAGGCAGAACACCTGCATGTGGCATCTCTGTGTAGCTATCAGGGAATCGTAACTAGGTTCCAAGAGCGAATATGCCAAAAGGCAGGAAGAGGAAGCTTGCACTGTGTCACTTTGAATTTTCTATTGATCCAGCAGCAAAAATCTTAGATTCACAGGGGATGGACCATAGATCACTTGTTAGGAGGAGTATCAAAGAATTTGGAAGTCATTTTTTAAATTTCCACTTGTTAATTAGAAAAAGATGCTCCTCCAGGCAGACATATCCCTCAGGCAAGGGAAAAAAAAAACTACCCCTTTCTCCAAACACATACTGTCCCACACCACGGAACACAGGTTGGATTCAGTCCCACTTGTCACCTTCGCTGGGAGCCTTTGTACAGTTCACACCCTGCATAACCATACATAGAAGCCTTGGGCTAAGTGAATCTTAAGTATACTTCCTCTGTCCTACTCCTCAAAATCAAAAAGAAAGCTACCTTTCTCCATGCAACTTTCAGCCTTGCTCCCTACATCTATTTTTTCCCCATTGTGATTGATTCAATTTACTTAATATTTTTTTTTCCTGTGGCTTATGGTAACCTTGGGCTTTGGTTGGTCATTTTAAAAAAGACTTATATTGCCTATTGCTGAATATTCTCTTGTTTTCTACTTGATTCCTACACTCCCCTCCTCCGACCCAATCCCTTTTCGGAACATACTTCGAACAATACAAATAACAGGCCTAGTTTCAGTGATTTGAATTTTCTCTCTTAGATCCTTTTGGGGGCAAGTATTTTTAAAGTGCTAATCCTCTTTTCAGAACTTCCAAGTTTTAAATTTTTATCAAGTTAGAGAAGTTAAAAAGTATTTTAATTAAATCACACATTATAGTATGTTTGAACCTTTCCCTAGATCTTCCCTGAAGCAACTGGCATTAGGTGAAAGTGGTCAAGGAAATGAGTTTAAGATAATGTGTACTGGTGAGAAATGGTTATGGAGGTCAAATTAATTGAGCTATAAATAACCGAAGAATGAGGAAATGGGCGGCTAGGATAGCATATTCATGATCCTACTGAAGAAAGAATGGGAAGGTATGAAGAGAATTAGGAGCAGAACACCATCCTGTACCAGCCACTAGCTGACCCTGTTAGGCACGGACAGCTTGGATATTGCACAGGTGGTGGTGGAAGTCGAAGCGGAGGGAGAAGGAATGGAGGCATCATTTGGGGAGGAAAGGACATTGGGGAAGAAAGCGTATACTGAGGGATTGATTAGCAGTACTGCACTCTAAATTAGTCTCTGATTATTTCCTGATTATAAGTTATCCAAGGTCTGGAATTGGGTCATGTACTTTTTTTTTTTTTATTATTATTGTATCCAGAGCCAACACCAGACCTGTAATAAGACCATTAAAATATAGACTAAAATTCAACAGTGATTTCTAAACCATCGGGCATTGCAGTGAAAGTGTTTGTCTTTATTCTTTTGTGGATCCTCTTCTCTCTCCTTTTCAGATTAGGAGTTCTTGATCAGTGTGGTGGGAGGACATTAAGGGAAAGGAAAAATGACTTTAGGAGTCATAAATGTAAGTACTGGCTCTAGATGGTCTTAGAATCACCTGAATATTCATATTCTAAGGTCATTGAAAAGTCATAAATACATTCTGTTTATTAGATATAAATTGAAAAGAACTGTTTTTATAGAAAATGGAAAAATTTGTGCAGAAAACATTTCATGCTCCTAAATGCTGACTTTTGGAAAATCCCAGGTGAAATCAGAATGACCTACTATTTTAAATGGGCTCACTGGGAGTCAGCATAAGCGTTCTACTCTCCTGAGCCCTGGAGCCAAATTTCAGTTTCCTGTAAGTATTCAGTTACTTCATAACACCAGAGAAACTGCCTTCCTGGGCCTGCTCTTCCTTCTAGGTGCAGAAGGAAGATTGGTTTGATCAGGGCCTAAAGTTGCTAGTGAGATGATAGCAACTGAGGCAGGAGAAATCCTTTGTTGTCTTGGTCTGGTTGTCTGCCTAAGGGTTGCAGAAGGGACAATGAGATACTCTTATTTAAATTGCCCTCCAATGTGAATTTCAAGGCATGACCTCTCTTTTAATTCACTTATAAGACTGTAACACTGTTAGATTATTTGTCTACTGGATGACTCTGTCCTAATAGATCCATTTTTTTTCCCCTGCACACTTTTTTTTTTTCAAACCCACTTAAAAAGTGAAAAAGACGACTGATTTTTAAAGTCTTCTCTTCAGTTGGATGCACCATTTTCTTCTCTTCAGTTGGATGCACCATTTTCAGTGGGTAAAAAGCACTTTTGAGGGGTATGATATTAATGTAATACCCTATCTTATCCACTTGAGGCACCATCATTTTATGCGCCGTTAAGAAAAGAAAAAAAACAAAACCCTGCCAATTAATTGTGAGATATCAGATGCCATCAATTATAAGATGCATTCTGATTTCTGAGATATTAAAAGGCAAAAAATAATGTCTTAGACTCTGTGAAATAAGATACAAATATTTGGTTTTTTATCACTATATACATGCATTTAATTTTACAGAACTACAGTATTTCAGTGCAAATTGTTTATCCCCTCCCTCCCCAACTGTTGTTGTTATATCCATCCGTCCATTCATCTATCCATCATCTCATATAATTAAATTGTATAAAATAATGTATAAAGGTGTATATTGTATATAATCCATATTTATTCATATGATCATACAACCATGTGCAAACCTAGGCACACAAACACATAAATGTAACATTTTAGGAAATTTGATCATTGTTTTATAATACTGTGATTTTATAAGCATTTTTTCTACATTTAGGTTTTATCCCAGTTGGTAGAGCTGTGATTCATTCTTTTTCATGGCCGTATAATATTCCACGATGGATCTAATATCATGGCCATGTTCTATTCCACAGTGGATCTGCTTTATGGATGCTTATTTTTCTTCCATTTTGTTGTAGTTGTCAGTGTTGGCACTTATTGGCTCTTTTACAAACAGTGATGCATTAAACATCCTGTACCACGTTCTTATACGTTTGAGCTTTTATTTCCTTGGCCAAATCCCCAGGAGGGGCAAGTTTTCAGTCAGAGAGGTGCATATTCTTAATAAATGGGGGAAAATTCTTTACCAAAAAAGCTGTTGTAGTTCACATTTCTTTTTAAACATACTTTTACCCTTGGGCAGATTTTGTCCTCTTTAAGAAATGTAAAATAGACCTGTTTTAAAAGTTTAACAATAGTAATTATTTTTCTTTCATACTTTGTCAGTCAAATGAGCATAATGGACATTTAATTTACTTCCATTTACATTTCCTGTGCCACTAGGGAAATTGAACATTTTTGAATACTTGTGGGATTAAGTCTTCCTAACTAATAACATGGACCAAATTTTAAGTGACATTGTATTAGCAGGGTTTTTTTTTTTTTTCTGTGATCTTATCACAATTTAGTATTGCAGTAAAGCTAGATTCCACTAGTGAGATTTCCTTCATTTTCTGTGCCCTAGAATAGTTTAAATAACACTGGCATTATCTGTTCATCAGAACATTTGCAGTTGTCCAGGTGTTTTGGTTATCCCAGTGATGGTGGGATGCTAATGTTATTGTGTACCTAGGAGCTAGGAATGGGTTAATGCCAAGCAATGTACAAGACAGTCATATAATAATAAAGTATTCAAAAATACTGATAATGCCCCAGCTAAAAAAACACTGGGTGGCTCAGTCAGTTAAGTGTTCGACTTCAGCTCAGGTCACGATCTCACAGTTCATGGGTTTGAGCCCTGCATCGAGCTCTGTGCTGACAGCTCAGAGCCTGGAGCCTGCTTCTCCTTCTGTGTCTCCCTCTCTCTCTCTCTGCCGCTCCCCAACTGGTGTGCATGCTCAGACACACTCTCTCTCTCTCTCCCCCCCTCAAAAATAAATAAATATTAAAAATACTTTAAAAAAACAAACACTGGGTTTGAAAAACTCAGCTGAGAACCCATCAGATTTCAATGCTTCTTTCTAATGATAGCTTTTTAAAATTTTTTAACCTTTCAAACCTCTGTGCTAATGGATCTCTTTCCCTTAGGTTTAAAAGTACGTTCCCATAGATTTTGGTATGAAACATTCTTCTTTTCAGTTTGTAATTTTTCTTTTGATTCCTCTTTGGTCTAAGAATTTTCTTAAAAAAATTTTTTTTTGAATATTTATTTTTTGAGAGAGAGAGAGAGGGAGCAAGTCAGGGAGGGGCAGAGAGAGAAGGAGAGAGAATCCCAAGCAGGCTCTCCACGGTCAGTGAAGAGCCCAACATGGGGCTCAAACTCACAAACTGTGAGATCATGACTTGAGCCAAAACCAAGAGTCGGATGCTTAACTGACAGAGCCACCCACGTAACCCCTGGTCCAAGAATTTTCTAAAAGTATGTGTCTTAATTTCCTAGTAGTTATACCTTTTTTGGAGGAAACTTTTTTTTTTTTTTTAATTTTTTTTTCAACGTTTTTATTTATTTTTGGGACAGAGAGAGACACAGCATGAACGGGGGAGGGGCAGAGAGAGAGGGAGACACAGAATCAGAAACAGGCTCCAGGCTCTGAGCCATCAGCCCAGAGCCTGACGCAGAGCCTGACGCGGGGCTCGAACTCACGGACCGCGAGATCGTGACCTGGCTGAAGTCGGACGCTTAACCGACTGCGCCACCCAGGCGCCCCTGGAGGAAACTTTTTATTATTTGTTTCTAATTGTATCATTTTGTAATCAAAGAATGTATCGTGTCTTTTAAAACTATATTAGAGGTTTGTGGTTAATATATTTTTTTTACAGATGATCCATTGATTATTTCACTCTCCAATCACACACACACACACACACACACACACACACACACACACACACACATTCTCTATTTGAGAAGATACTTTCTATTTGTGAATTAACAGATTCAGTATAGATTGTTATTAGTTTGCAAGGCTGTCATAACAAAATACCACATATTGAGTGGGCTTAACAGACATTTCTTCTCCCACAATTCTGGAGGCTAGAAGTCCAAGATCATGATGCCAGCAAGTTTGGTTTCTTCCGAGGCCTCTCTTCTTGGCCTATTGATAGCCACCTTCTCATTGTGCCTTCATGTGGTCTTTTCTCTGAGTATGCATCACTCGTGGCTCTTTCTGTGTCCAAATTTCCTCTTCTAATAAGGACACCAGTCAGACTGGGTTATGGCCCAACTGTATGACCTCATTTAATTTTAATTACCACTTAAAAGTCCTATCTCTATATATAGTTACATTCTGATCTTTTAGGATTAAGACTATGTGAATTTCTTTGTGGGAGGTGGGGGAGACACAGTTCAGCCCAATAACATAAGATTTATTAAGTAAAGCTTATAAAATTGAAGTATTCGTTTTTTCTCTGATCTTATTTTTTTTATAAGCTAGAGTTGGGTGATGCTCAAAAGATATATTGATATTTCAAGCTAAACTTACGTTTTTATCAAGGTCTCCCATTTCTAATAATTTTTGCTTTTTATGTTTAGCTTCTACCGTATATGAAATTACAGTTATTTTATCTTCCTTATGACTTGTATCAAAACCTAATGACCCTCTATTTCCTTTTTAGGGCTTTTAACATTAAATTCCAATTTGTCTAATGTTAATGTCCTCTTTGCCTTTGTCCATACATTTGTATTCAGCCTTTCTCAATCACTTAGTTGTACAGTTGTTTCTTTTCAATTGCATAAATCAAAGTGTTCTCTTTTAATCCAGCTTGACAGTCTCATGCAGTGGGAGAATTTAGTCTAGTTTTAGTGTAGTGACTTAATTTTATTTCTCTCTTCTTCCATTATTATTTGTATTGTTGTTCCACTTTCCCCGTATCCTAATTTTAATTCATTTGATCAGCTTCTTATTTATTTGGAAGACCTACTGTACTATTTTGATCCTTTCTCTGTACTTATAATGTTACATGTATTTCTCTAGTATTATTTCCAAAATAAGACACTGTTTACTTTAATCTTAGCAAGCCCTTCTTCTTACCTTCTATTTGATGTCTCCCCTGACCAGATAGATCCTCATCACTCTTTCCTGTCCATAGTCCGTGGGTGTTAATTCATCATCCTGTGAGTATGCGTGTTGCAGAGGAGAGGCCTGATACCTGTCTGATTTCTTTTTCCTTTGTGGCAAACTGTTTTGTTTTGCTTCTGTCTAGAAGTTTGTTAAAGTTTCTCTTTATCCTTAGAATCCATAAATTTATTGGGATAGTCTTAAACCCTCCTTTTCTTATTAATCTAGGCTTGAACTGTGTCCTTTCATTCTGCAGACTCCAGTCATTTACTAGTACAGAGAAAATTTTCCCTGTTATTTGTTTAGACACTGTATCTCTGTCCTCTCTTCCCGTCTTCTTCTGGGGTGGGGGAAAGCTAGGTTCTTGACTTTGTTCTTCAAAGCTTTTGACTTTTCTTGTAATATTTCTGACCTTTTATAATTTCTATGTCTTCATGTTTCTTTTTATTTATTTTTTTCCCATCAGCTTTGTGTTTTGAGATGTTTCTTATACTTGACTTCCAAGTCACTCATTTGGATCTTAACAGTGAACATCCAGTCTTCAAATTCATCTGCTAAATTATTTATTTGTAAAATCATGGTCTTTGATTTTCCCCCAGAAAGGTTATTTTTGCTCTTTGCTTTTATTGTGATTGCTATTACATATTTTTTAATAAAAAAAACACATGTATTACATCATTATCATTTATTTTTCCTAGCCATTCTGTTTTCCTAGACATGTATTCTATTTGTTCTGATCTTACTCTCTCTGGCTTTCATATAATTTTTTAAAATATGTATTGTTCATTCACGTATTTATTTTCCAACATCCTCAGCGGCCCTCAGATATGGCTGTTGGAGATCTCTGGTGGTGGCAGTTCAGGAAGAGAGGGATAGAAGGCAGTGTGGTGTCTACATTCTGGGCAGTTGGTGTACCCCCAGCTTCCCACGGAAGCATCAAAAGAAGCCTCCTGCCCCAATGGTTTTTGATTCTGCAGGGCTGGGGACAGGGAGGACCAGGCCCGCATGCTTTGTAACTTCTTCACCACTTATCTCCTACTTCTGGTCTGAGGATCCCAGGCATGCTCATGGATAGGGCTTAGAACCTCCTGAGTTCTGTGAGCCGTGCTGTCTCCAGCATCTTAGGAGTTGTGATCCTCATGCTAGGGCTCTCTCACATTTACCTCCTGTAGTCTCTTGCTCCTTTAGTCCCTGTGGGGAAAACTTGAACCATTTCCTTCTTTGAGGACTCACTCTAAGGGGATGCCTCACTTTTACCCAGTTCTCCTTGGACCCAATAGAAACAGATATGCTGGGGTTGAGAGTATAGCCGTAACAGACCTTTGCAAGACCTTTGCTGTAACAGACCTCCGTATTTTCACAATCCCTAAGAGGCCTATTTTAAAGTGGTTACCTTATAAATCAGCAAAATCTTAGCAAAATTCAGAGTTTCCTAGCCTTTTAAATCAGGAGAAGTATTCAATCTAGGCTGATTCTTTGCCTTAATGCACACTGGCAATGAGAGCTTAAATGCTAAATGATGTTCTTTCTTTCACATGTGTGAGACAGAGGAACATTTATTGTAAAAGTTAAACAGAGTGACAGCTTGCTTTGGCTAATGTGTAAGAGTTCTTGACTGGGCTGCTTTCCTTTCTTCCATAATAAGTAGTTAATAGAAATTCACTGACCTGCAGTGCAGACTTAATTTATCGCGTATATCAAGTTGATTTAACAGGAATGGAATGTGGTGGAACAATAGCTTCCCTCTCTCCCCACATCTTGGTGATCCTCCAACATTTCCCCTGAAAAGAAAATCAGGTTTAACACCATGTAGAACCTTTGTGATTTTAAATAATTGGACCATGTTTGAAAAAAAGTATTTAATCAATGGCAATCATCTGTTTATTTGAAAAACTATTGGGTGGGGGAGATGGTATTTGTCTTTAAATTTTTCGCTTGTAGGAAAAGCTAAAGTGACTGAGCACACTATGTACTTTGCACTGTGCAAAAGAAAAACTGAAAATCCTGAATTGCTTCTTTCTTGTGTGGTATGTTCTCTATTTAGAAAATCCTTAATTAATTTTGTGTGAAAGCAGACGGTCAAAGGATTTAAAGAAGCAGAAAAACATCTTGAATTCCCTACTGCTGGCAAAGTGGGGAAAGAGAAAATGGTAAACTGATTAACAGAAGTCATCTTGAAGTCTGCCATCATAATAAGATGTAAATAACAACAGCCACAAATCTGAACCACTTAACAGAAGTTTGCACAGGGTTTTTCCATTTTAAATGCATTTCTCCCCCAACTTTATTCTCCTGAGACATCAGCCATTTAAAAGCATGATATTGGAACTAACCCAGCATCACTTTTAATTAGCACAGAGATGCTAATTATACTTTTTCTGTGTGATGCTTAATGTGAGCTGTCAGGGCACTGCATTTTTCACATCAGCTGCAGTGAGGTACACATGATCACCAGACCCGTTTTAAAATTATAAAGGCCAAATACATCCAAACTGATTATTATTTTTTAACAGTAGGAATCTGCTAGAAGATACATGAAAATAATGGCATCAAAGTGAAAAAAGTGAGCTTTTTCCAGACACAAGCATATTTTATTTTATTCAGTATTTGTGGTCTGAGCAAATCGAATTTCTTGCCATTGCATCATTTAAAATACCATACAAAGCTTGACTTGAAATAAAGCTACACTTTCATGAAAAAGAGTCTGTTTGAAAAGCAAATTCCCTTCCATTTTATAGGTTTAGGGCTTTGCGTTTTAGATTTTCTTAAAGGAAGGCCTACCTGTGTTCTTGACATGATTTCATTGTTAAAGCTGATAGCTCTAGGAATGCAATGAATACTATCCTTTAATAAAGTCTGTTGTGTGAATTTAATTAAGCACACATTTGATTACATTTATTTTAATTATTAAAAGACAGTTAGATTGAATACTTCCCAGTACTCAAACACATAACCCTCCCCTTGACCAGACGTCAAACACAAAATGAAACAAACACATCCAACTATAAATTCTAAGCCTTATGTTTTGCTAACATTTATCAGAATGAGGATGAGAACCTAAATGACGTTAAGGTCTATACTCATTGTGCAATTTATTATATAATTCTATCTAACAAAAAGGATTCATTCTACTTTAAATTATTTTTTAAAGTATTGATGTAATGAACACTGGAGTTAGCCAGAAATCTGGGAGGAGTAACTCAACAAAACTGTCTATTTTGGGGGGCACAAGTTTTTTCCTCAGCTAAAGTGAATC
Source organism: Prionailurus bengalensis (assembly GCF_016509475.1). Lineage (NCBI taxonomy): Eukaryota > Metazoa > Chordata > Mammalia > Carnivora > Felidae > Prionailurus > Prionailurus bengalensis. The sequence goes on from NC_057358.1 coordinate 118,043,663, forward strand.
CTCTGTAATTTTAACTCGGAGAAAATTCTGAATTATTTTCTAAAAGTCTAAATTGCAGAATATTATAAAAGAAATTGAATTTGATGGCTTTTGGTATACTTGGCCTACTGTATAACGATAATAACACAACAGTGATCACTGTAATGTTTATTCACTGTCTGCTATGGTCCTGGCACTGCACTGTGTGCTTTACATAAAAACCATACCAAGTAAGAGCCATTATTATCTGCATTTTATAACAGAGGACAGTATGGTGCTGGACATTATGGAGCTGGCTCAAGGCTTCGTAGCTAGCAAGTGGCAAGAGTGAGTCGCACCCAGGCCTGTCTGGTACTAAAGCCCATGTTAACCATTGCACTATATGATGAAATTTATGGTTTGGGTCATATGGTAGAAAGTCCTAGATGTATTTTTTTTTCCATCTAAAATCAAGTTTCGTATGACTGCATGATCATGTTTTCACTGTTCTCAGAAGGCCATTTCTTCATATCTATGGTAAAAGCAGATCTCTGTCCAGTATGCTTTGAATGCTGACTGCTATGGACTAAATTCCATAATTTGAGGGACTGCATTCCCCCCAAATTCATATGTTGAAACCCTAACACTTAATGTTATGATATTTGGAGGTGGATGCTTGGGGGGGGGGAGGGGGTAATAATCTAATTATTACATTAAAAGAGAAAAAAAATACCTTTAGGACTTTCTACCATATCCCCCCAAACACATAAATGAGGTTGTAAGGGTAGGCCCCCATGACAGGATTAGTGCCCTTATAAGAAGAGGAAGAGAGGGGCGCCCGGGATGTTCAGTAGGTTAAACAACTGACTTCAGCTCAGGTCATGATCTCATGGTTCATGAGTTTGGGCCCGTGTCGGGCCTTGTGCTGACAGCTCAGAGCCTGGAGCCTGCTTCAGCTTCTGTGTCTCCCTCTCTGTCTGCCCCTCCCCCACTTGCATTCTGTCTCTCTCTTTCAAAAATAAGTAAACATTAAAAAAAAAAAAAAAAGAAAGAAAGAGGAAAAGATACCAGGGCGCCCTCTGTCTCTCTACCATGTGAAGACCCAGCAAGAAAGTAGCTATCTGTAAGCCAGGAAGAGAGCCTTCTTTGGGGAGCCAATGTAGCCCACACCATGATCTTGGCCTTCCAAGCCTCCAGAGCTATGAGAAATAAATTCCTGTTGTATAACCCACACAGTATTTTGTTATGGCAGCCCCAGCTAACTAAGGCACTAATAAAGTGCAAATGAGTGGAATACAGAGGAATAGTCAATGCAGGATGTTAAATGACAAGAACATTAGTATAACAATATGAAACACTTATGAGTCCTATGTACTGGGCACTGGTCTGTGTGCCTTAACAGTGTAACTTGCTTGACCAGTCCTCATAGTAATCCTCTATGTTACTGTTATTAGTAATGTATAATATATAGTGTCTGTGTGTGTGTGTGTATATGTATATGTATACATACTACATATACATATATATGTAGTAATATTACTATATGTGTGTGTATATGTATATGTTAATGTATATGTATATGTATACGTATACATATACATATACATATACATATACATATATATGTAGTAATATTACTATAATATTACTGTAGTAACATATATATATGTATATATGTGTGTGTGTGTGTGTATATATATATATATATATATATATATATATAGTAATATTACCGTAACTAGCATCGTCTTCATTTTACAACTGAAAATACTGATGGACAGAAATGTTGAGCAACTTATCCCAACGGTACACCCCTAGGTGGAACCATAATAGAACTAGAATTCAAACTCAGGCAGTCTAATACAGAACCTATAGTCTTTCTTTTTCTACCAGAGGGTTTTGTCAGTTTTCATATCTGTAAAATGGGGAAAATGGCTGCTTTATTTGTAGGGTAAGGAGAAATAGGTGAGGTCATGAATGTGAAACTACTTAAAAAAGCAGCAAAACACAATATAAGGTATTATTATTTATTAGCATAAGTTTTCAAAATTGATAGTTAGCAAATTTATTTCTACTCTTGCTCCTTCAACACATAAGTTGAGACAAGCTACAAAAAAAAAAAGGACATAAAAATAAGGCCAGAAAACCAGATTCAAGCAAAGAAGAAAGACAGGACAACAAATAATGGCAAGCCTTCTAATACCCAAGACAAAAGGTGAAACACAAGCTACATAGTTTCATCAATAAAAAAGAAAATAGAGTATTTTCTCAGGAGGAAGAAAGTTTATTTTTTTCCCTACCATTACATTTAAAAAGAAATTTCTCATGTTGGAGCTCCTAAGTGAACATAATGATCAGTGGTTTCACAGAGTAAGCAGTTTGATTGATTACAATATCATCACTTTTGTTTCTCTCTTCTTGTCATGGTGGAGATATTAAGGAGCCATGAAACTTTCAAATTTGGTCAGCAGGAGGGAAATGTTGTAGAGTATAAGGATATAGATAATTTAAGACTGGATAATCAACCTTTAAATTGTCAGAAATTGACTATTTTTCAAAGAAGGCCTCCCAAGTGTGCCAGATAGATCTGCCATGGCTGTGACAATGCAAACCACCAGGTCATTTCACACTGATGCCATGTAGGGCATGATGCAGGATGCGTAATTGATGATTCGATGCGGTTTCTGCTCTTGGGGCCCAAATTTTAAATTAGACATAGTGTATTAGTGCAGAAAATGGATCAGAATATAGATAAGATATGCATTGTGGAATATTTAGAAAAATATAAAAATAAATAAAAATATGAAGTCAACATTGATCAAATTACCATCGTTGTTATCTTTTGGTGTGTATTTCTTTCTAGTCTCTTATTCTCATTCTCTCTGTAAGTAGACATATAAATATTGAAATGATATAGGTAGATATAGATGCACACATGTATTTATACACATGTCCAGAGGTTCAGAAATTCACATGGGTTATGTATCTTTCCCATGGTTTCAGAGCCAATAAGTGGCAAAGATGGAGCTCAGATCCATTTCTGTCTGATGCTAATGGCCCATTCTCTTAATCACTATTCTGTATTTTGAGTATGTCAGGTTTTTGAACCACGTTATTTTATGAAGGTAGAAGCATGCATTATTTAACACTTTGTACTCTTATGCCCTCCCCAATCACCTTGTATTGGGAGCATAGTTTCAGGTTATTAGTGTTTTTCTTTTTTTAAAATTTTTGATGACTTTTGATATTGTTTAGTATTCTGCCATGGACCATCATGTATTTAATTGTATCATTAGGGGTGGCTCAGCCGGTTAAGCATCCGACTCTTGATCTCAGCTCAAGTCATGATCTCATGGTCATGAGATAGAGCCCTGCATTGGGCTCAGGATGGAGCATGGAACCTGCTTGGGATTCTCCCTCTCCCTCTCTCTCTCTGCCCTTTCCCAGCTCATGCTCTCTCTCTCTCTTTCTCTCTCTCAAAATAAATACTCTTTAAAAACTTATATCATTATTTAAAATTTTTAGGTTTCCAGTGTTCCCAAGTTGCTATATATTCCTCATAAAGCAGAGGTGAAAAGCCCTGCTTTTGTTTGTCAAGGAAGGCTTCATGGGAAAGGCAGGCACTAGGGATGGATCTTGAAGTTGCCTGGGGTTGATCAGTCAGACAGGTAAGAGAAGAACATACCTAGTGGAAGAAAAAAAAACATGGCAGATCTGGAGAACTAAAAATAGTTCAGTGTGGCAATATAGTATAAGAGATGAGGCTTTGTTTCCATATACAGGCATCTGAATTCCATTAGCACATCTTAACCGTGTGAATTTGGGTAACTTACTTGGCCTCTTTAAGGCTGGATTTTCTCATCTGTAAAATGAGTATTGCAATAAGGTTGTTGTAAGGGCACAGAGGTCTTTTTATATAGAACCTGGGGCCTCATTAGAACTCAAGAAATATTATTGTTTTTTATCATTGTTAGTATGATATCAACCACTTTAGGGTGTATGTTTGGGGAATGCTGAGAGACAAAGCAGGGCAAATCCTAGAGATCCATAAATGTTCTGCTAGGGAACTTTGTCTTTATGTCACATGTATTCAGGCACTGATAGATTTATAAGCTAGGCAGTGCTGTGATAAGATTGGAATTGCAGTACGGATGCAAGACTGTAAGTAGGGCCATTGCAGTTGCAGGTGAGACATTAATTCATTAATAGTGGTATCTTAAAGGAGACAAGTAAGGGACATGTTAAGGTTAGAGAATCACTGGAACTAAGCAATTCTTTGGATCAAGGGGTGAAGGGAGGAGGGTCCAATATGATATAGAAAAAGTATGTGATGTTTTTGCCTGCACAGTGTTCCTCCTTTTCTTTCTTTCTTTCTTTCTTTCTTTCTTTCTTTCTTTCTTTCTTTCTTTCTTTCTTTTCTTTCTTTCTTTCTTTCTTTCTTTCTTTCTTTCTTTCTTTCTTTTCCTCCCTCCCTCCCTCCCTCCCTCCCTCCCTTTCTTTCTTTTCTTTCTTTCTTTCTTTCTTTCTTTCTTTCTTTCTTTCTTTCTTTCTTTCTTTTCCTTCTTTCCTTCCTTCCTTCCTTCCTTCCTTCCTTCCTTCCTTCCTTCCTTCCTTCCTGTTGTTGGTGTTGGTGTTGAAATAGTATCTCGGTTTTCCTCTGGGTGATCACTTCTTTCCCATACTCAATTTCCCATTTCCCTTTATCCAAGATGTGTGAGGATGACCCAACAGTTCCATATCCCTGGGCACAGTAAGGACTCAGGAATGAGTCAGTGAGCTGAGTTGTTCCAGCAAGACTAGGACTCTTGCTAAAATTATTAGGAGGGAGAACCTCTTTCTTTTTGGGATTAAAACAAGATGGATATAAGCTTATCATACACAACCCAAGAGGAGCTAACACTGGAGAAGAGCTGAGAAGAAAAAGAGAGTAGGAGAGTAATTTTATAGTACTGCTTAGCTTTAGACTTCACACCTAAGTGATTCAATAAATTATGTTTTCTAGTCCAGCCAGCTTCAGTTGAATATCTTTACTTGAAACCAAATTTGAAATTCTAGCAAATACAGGTGATTTCCAGATTTTTTCATTGGGCAATTGGGTGGACTAACCACTATGTGAAACATAGAGGAGATACAGGTTTGGGAGAAAATGATCACTTTGGTTTGGAGCATGTTCAGTCTGGATTACTCACGGGACAAGTAGGTGGAGATGTCTGAGACACATGGCTACAGGTATCTGAGACTTAGGAGAAAGATCACAGCTGGAGAAAAAAGTTTGAATCCATCTGATTTTGTGGTTTGGAAAGTGTTTCTTTCTTTTGGAAGTTCTACTTTTGTGGTGCAAGGCTGATGCCATGGCAAGCGGTCAGGATATATTAGTAAACTAGAGGGAGAATGGCAAGCAAATCAATACCATGTGTAGGATTGTTTTGGAATGTGTTGTACATTTGATGTTCATTTGTATCATACTATTGATAGTAGCATTATAAGGTAATTAAGCCATCAGTTTTCCATCTCAGAAAAAACAAAATATGTATTTTTTAAAAAATTTTTTTAAAGTTTATTTTTGAGACAGAGAGAGACAGAGCATGAACGGGAGAGGATCAGAGAGAGGGAGACCCAGAATCTGAAACAGGCTCCAGGCTCTGAGCTGTCAGCACAGTGCCCGACGTGGGGCTTGAACTCACGGACCGTGAGATCATGACTTGAGCCAAAGTTGGCCGCTCAACCAACTGAGCCACCCAGGCGCCCCCAAAATATGTATTTTGAAAGCATTCTGTGATTTTCTTTTTAGGGACACAGTAATGGATACCGTACTTTTATAAGACAGAGAAGAACTGTAGTAAGCCTGACTGCTTTTATGGTAGAGGTACAGTAAATAGAGATGAGTTGGTATAAAATGACATTTGGTGTTTTGTAATCACTAGCTATTTAAATTAAATAACATAGCTGTTTAAATATAAAAAATGAACAGGTATGTCTGCCCTCACTCCTAAGTTGAATGTCTAGCCAATAGCCATGGACAGTGTACATCAGGGCTTCGTTATCATTAGTCTCTGGATGTTTGGTATTTGAATCATCTGGGGAACTTCTTTTTTTTTTTTTTAATTTTTTTTCAACGTTTTTTATTTATTTTTGGGACAGAGAGAGACAGAGCATGAACGGGGGAGGGGCAGAGAGAGAGGGAGACGCAGAATCGGAAACAGGCTCCAGGCTCCGAGCCATCAGCCCAGAGCCTGACACGGGGCTCGAACTCACGGACCGCGAGATCGTGACCTGGCTGAAGTCGGACGCTTAACCGACTGCGCCACCCAGGCGCCCCTGGGGAACTTCTTAAATCCATAAGATTTTGGATTCCACTTCCCAAACAGTCTGTTTCTGCAAGTCTGTGTGTTCAGGAACTTGTACGTTTATTAATAGGTGACTGATGGTTGGCCAGGTTTGGGAATTAGTTAAAGCTGGGAAGTTATGGATGTAGTCCCCAATCATGTGTCCTTGAGCTGGCTGTTTTGATTCTTTGCATCTTGCTTCCTCATTGTTAAAGTGAGAGGATTGGAATGATGATCTCTGAGGTGCCTTCCTGCTCTTATCATACCTTCATTTCATTCACCAACCAGTTCTTTTTTCCATTCGTATGTGAGTCTTACAAAGTGGTTCTCCTATTTCATAAAGGAGATAAGACAGATAAAATTCAAACCAGCATTTCAGCTGTCTTTTGACTGCCAACAAGATGACAGATTTAGGAGTGTCTTGGTTTAGTGATGTGTAGTAGTAATGATAGTGAGCTATGTTGTGTATAATTTAATCCTTAAGCATGCATACACCACTTAAAGTTATTTCTATACACATAAAATGATAAAATTGCAGAATTTTCTTTAACTTTCTCTGTTTTGTTGTTGTATATTGTGCTATTCCCAAAGGAGAAAGTATAGTGATTTTTTTCTTCTTTCTTTTGAAAATCAAGTTCATGCAAAGTGACAGGTTTAGAACTTATTTCTAAATCAAAGAATGACCATTATAGGACTCGATCATACAAGTTACTTCCCTAACTACCATTTATTTGTGCTAAAATTGGCTACATTCCTGATGATAATTCTGCAAGACAGCAGTAGGATATGACTTGCCTTCCCACCGTTTGATATAAATCTCCACTGATATGAATTGAGTTCAGCTGCAGTGAACTTAAATGCTAATGTTGAAAACATAAGGCAGCCTGCTGTTTCATTTATACCAGAAAGTTTTAGCTTCTGCAGTCTTCTATATCCCCCTGCTCCCACCTTAAGTTAGACCAAATTAGAACTACTCCATTTCTGTCTGAAGGGTGAAATGTGCAAGCATGATTTACATAACTCAACATGAAAATAGAAGAAGGAATTAATCATAAGGATTGGTGGCCCATTCTTGTCCTTGAAAATATACCACAACAGTCATGGGGAAACATTTGGTGGCATAGCATTTATCAGATAGCCAACCAGTATTCGTTGACTACTGACTCTGCCCGATACTGTGTAAAGCATTCGAGGGTCTGCAAAACAATAATAGTCAAAATGATAGTAAGGGAATTTGTTGAGTGCTCACTATGTATCAGGCATGGAATCCTCAAAGCAACTTTATGAAGTAGGAACCTGTTACTATATAAATTTTACTGATAGAAAAACAGACGCCCCAAGAGATTAAAAAAAAATGGCCCAACGACTCCAGAAACCAGGATTTAAGCATAGGTATCCATACTCTTGGCCTCTTGATTTTCCCTAACTTTAAAGAGTTTACAACATAGTTTTGAACACAAGAAGCATAGCTCTTCTGGAAAAGGGTCGGCATTGCAAGGTCTGCGTAAAACAAATAGAATCAGGGTTTCTCCCCAGTCATGTGATGTCAACAGAGGTCAAAGTATAATTCTGAAGTGGAACATGGGCCAGGTTAAAGAAAAAAACATGATTGGGAAAGAAGAGTCAGTTCAATTGGACAACATTTATTTGGTTCATACCTACGACATTTCCCTTAAGCTTTTTAAGTTCATGTGTTTTTCTCATTGTACTTTTTCTGTGACTCAGAATCGATCTTTGGATACCCTAATATTAGGCACACCTGGAATTTTATATGATCAATATGGCTGATACTCTGAGTTTGAAAGAGAGAATGGGATGAGATGAGATGAGATAAGGAAGGTAGGGGCCAGATGGTGAAAAATTTGATCTGTATCCTAAATGTGGCAGTGGGGTGATGTGCTCAGAATTGGGTTTTGGCAAGATTATTCTGGATGTGGGATGGGGAATAAATTGAAGGAGATACAAGAATGATACACATGAGCAATGATAGTGGTTTAAACCTGAGTTGAGATGGAATAAATGAGACGTGTTTGGGAAATATTGAGATAGTGGAGCTATAGGATTTCTGGTTTATGACTTCATCATTCTTTCACACTGCCTTTGTCATTGCTATAGTTACTTACTTTTACATTCCCTTTTTAGTTGACAGTATTCTGGATAGTTGGCCTCTTGACTTTTGGACCCCATTTTTTCTTTTATTGACTTTTCTAATTTTTACCTTATTTTTACCTATTTCTTTTCTTTCTAACCTAACTTTTCAGTCTCTTTTTAATTACTTTGCTCCCTTTTAACCACCCATAATGTAGCTCATCAGGGTTAATTCTATGATTGCTTTCTTCTCTCTCTATGGTGTAGTGTCTACAGTTTTTCCAGGTGATTTTATTGTCTCTGTGCTGTTGACTCACAACTTTATGTGTCAGCCCTAGACTTCTCCTTGAAGTTATAGGCTCATTACCCCAACTGCTACTTTCAAAACCCATTTGGAAGCCTAACAGACATTAACTCCGCACATCTAAAACTTACTTATTGGTTCCCTACCTTTCTACAACCTCAGATAATAGCACTACTATCCACCCAGATACTCAGTCGAAAAGCTGGAAATATTCCTTGATTTCTCTCTTACTTTTGATGCCTAAATCCAATCAGTCAGGAAAACCTTTCAATTCTGCCTTCCAAGGTATCTCAGTATTTTTTTTTTATTTCTTTGTTGCCCCAACTCTAGTCCAGTCATAGTTATCTTTTAATTAGTTTTCTTTTTCTTTGTATTTCTTGCTTTCTTATTTGTCCATTTACTTGTTTAGTAACTACTGTTTTCCACACTAAGCTATAAGTTTCATGAGGGCAGGGAATTCAGCTGTTTTGCTCTCCATGGCACTGAATACAGATGATAGATTCAATAAATGTTTGTGGAATGAAATAATAAACGGTCTATGGTTGATTTAATGTGAGTGGTGAGAGACAGACAAGGAGAAAAAGGTGCCAGAAATCATTCCCAGATTTCTGATTTGAGTAAGTGGTTACTTGTGTATACCATTTACCAAGATAGGAGCAACTTTGGAGGGAAGAAGTTAAGTTCCTTTATAGACATCCTTAAGTCTATAAGTTCCTTATAGACTTATAAATTTAAGATTCTTGCAAGGCACCAAGTAAAGAGATCTAATTGGCCTTTGGATGTATTGGACTAGAGCTTAGAAATCAGTTCTGATCTAGAGATATCGACTGCAAACTCATTAGCCTAAGGATGGTACGTGAAAGCTATAGAAGTGTCTAAGTTCGTTTAAGTGAGAAGAGTGAGCCCAGGGAAACATCAACATTATGGAATCAGTAGAAGATCAAAAGTAGCCAGAGTGGTAGGAAGCAAACTTTAGAGTATGTGCTGTCAAGAAAAAAGAGAATTTCATGAAGGAGGGACTGGACAATAGTGTCATATGCTTCTGCAACATCAGAAAATTGTAACTGAAAAGTGACCATCGGCTTTAGCAATATGGGGGACAGTGACAATCTTGGGAAGCAGTTTCAGTGAAGTGTGAAGAAAAGGTCCAAATTTAAGGGACACAAGGAGTGGTAGACATAAGGAAGATGGCACAAAATTTATTTTTTACAGAAAGACACATTGTCAACCGGAGGTTGGACAGGTTGATGGATTTTTTTTTTTTTTAATGTGGAAAGAGATGTAAGCATATTAAATGCTGTCCAGGAAGAGAGAGCAAGTCAGAGGTGGGGAGGAAGGAATGAATAGAGGGGAAGGGGATGGGAGAAAGAGGATAACACAGAATGAAACATTGAGAAGAGAGATAATAACCAGGAGAATCAGAATGTGGGAGAAGATAGAAACCAAAGTACAAGTAGGAGTGGCTTTCCACTGGAGTAGGGCTAGAACCTGTGTTCTAACCAAAAGGAGCAGAGGCCATGTGCACTTTTGACTGATAAGTAGATTTGGTCAAAACTGCAAGAGCTCCATCTAATGGCTTCCATTTTCTTTGTGAGGGAGGAATAGAGATCTGTTCTAGGACTACCCATTTTAGGGGCTTCCCTTCCTTGCAATGACTACTCTAAAGTATTCTGTCTGGCCAAGTCCTCTTGAACTACTACCTTTCAGTGGTAGTCCAGAAATGAACCCATATGCTGGACTTACCTCTCTTAGTGACATTACTACTCTATGGAAGATCTTCAGAGAATTGTGACCAGTTTAGTGTTTTTGTGGACAGGCTTTCATCACTCCCATGACTAATATAAAGTTGTCTATTTATTATTCTTTTGTTCCCTCTTCTTTTTTATGGCTACTTTGCATTTCACTTTCCTGTGTGTTGCCAGGCATGATAAGCTGGAGCAGAGATACTTGGTATAATGGTTTCAAATTATAATATCAGTACACTTTTGATGCCCCTAGATAATTAATGCTGAAATTCACAGCTAGCAGTGGTAACAAGAGTCAAAAACAACTCTTAAGAATAATGCAGTGTGCTTAATAATTGGTTCATTTTTTTTTCTCTGCCTAGTAATCAACTTTATTTTTACCTGCTATGACAAAGACTGGTTGGGGAAAATTCTTATTATGTGGCAGTCTCCTCCTTGACCTCATCCAAGTATGAAAGACATTTTATCTGTTCAGTGGGTGACTGGGAATCCCAGACAGTATTGTAGTCATGGCTTTTCTATTTCTATTTGGAAATAACAGTAACTGCAATATCACTCAACTCTTTGGAGACCTGAGCTGCAGCATTAACAGTCATCTCACGTTGGTTTATTGCATGACCATTAAACAACTTTGAAAATCAGATTTTCACTGTTAATAATTAAGTAATTAGAGAGTTACGAGCTTTGACAAGAGTTCTTCATCTTTTGATCCCTACAGGGAAAATAAAAACAACAAAATGAAAGTTAATATACTGAAACCGCTCACTGTTTTTCAAGTTCTACAAATGCCCTGCCATTGAAATTTCAGGGAGCGATGGACCAAGCACCTCAAGTATGATTATTTTCCCTTTACTCTTCCAAACTTATGTCTTATTGGAGATATTCTCTGTCTTCTCCCAGAGATAAATATGTGTGACATTGGCTGAGCAACCCTTTGGAAATTTCCCACATTCATTCAGAGGTTTGCAGAATACTGAGAATCCGTTTTGAATGTTGATAGAGTCAGAGGAACGGTGAATGGGGTAAGAATTGAGCACTAGGAAATAAGAAAGACCTTGGAGTGTTATTTTGCCTTGAAGTAACACAAACTGATCTTGAAGGCTCCATGTCTTATTATCTTTCTCTTTGGCAAGTTGCTTAACTTCTCTGACCCTCGGTTTCTTACTTGTATAAAGGGATGATAATACCCGTTTTAGGGATTCCTGGGATTAAAAAAACAGTTCATGATAAGCTCCCAGCATAGGGTCCAGCAAATATAATTCTCAATATATATGAGTTTCTTTGTCCTTCATTCTCAAAGTAAAATTTCTTTGCAACTCCTGAACACATAAAACTTCCTTTAAAGATTTGTTGCTGTCAGATCTACTCCTGTGACTGTCTGTTGCATCTATATCTTCCTTTCCATTCCTGTTGCCAGGAATGGCAGATTGATATCCCAAGTTCAGATCGAGATCCTTAGGATATGATTCCAGTTATTCGATAGGCCTGCTTTGAAGCCTTCAGTGGTTTTCCATTGCATGCCTGGAAATATCCCAAACCTCTTAGCTCAGGGAGGTGGGGCCTTCCATGTTTGAATCTTCTACTTCCCTTTCCAGCCTCTTCCCTGAGTTCCCTACACATGCTAATTAAATCATGCTATTCCTTTCTTTCTGAACATTGCTCATCGTCATCTGCTTCTTTGCCTTTTCTGCTTTAGAATCTCCTCTTCACTGTCTTTACTTGATGAAGTCCTATCCTCAGGGAAGGCCATTGTCAGTGTTCTGCGCAGTCTAGGATGTACCCTCTCTCCTTCCCAATCCCACCTCAGAAGGATTTCTCCCTCTGAAAGCTCCCCTAGCATTTTTTCTTTATTTGACCATGTCTAGAATGTTCTTCCCCATCCTCCCAGCCTTATTATCTCCTATTCATTCCTAAATCATGTGTCCAACTGCTGGGTCTACATCTGTCCCCTGAGGTATATGCAGCCTTCAGGGCACTTCATGTTGTTAGTCTGATTATCCCATTAGTGTCTGTCACCCATTCGCAGGAGTGGAAGCTCTTCTAGGGGAGGAAGGGTGCCTGTTTTTCTCTCTGCTGTTTCCTCAGTGCCTGGCAGAGAAAGCACTCTATAAATGCTTGTTGAATCAATAAGTATACTACTTGCCACATACTGCCTTTCTCTATAGCTATTTGTATCCATGACTGTCACATCTGTGTCACTGAGAACAGGGGCTGTGTCATATTAAACCTAATCAGCCCCACAGCACCTAGTTCAATGCCTTGTTGATCATAACTGTTCACTATTTGTGTGGTAAACACTGAGTGAACACAGAAACAGAGAATCTTAGGCTGAAGCCTACTGCAGGCACTTTGAGTGATACAGCAGCTCTCTGTATGGGGCGAGGGGAGACTAAGTCCCCTTCAGGTCTAGTAGGAGTCTTCTCGTTTTAGTAAACAAAACACTTGGCAGTGGCTTATGAAAACCTTGATTTTCAGATCTCATTCATAAATGGCAAAATTTTTTTTCAATAAAAAAAAAACCATTCTTAAAGCAGAGGTTAAAGCATAAACCCTTTAAATAACAAAAACAAAAGCGTGCCCCTTCAGCCCCATGTTTCCGATGGAATGGGCTTTCTCTGGAGATATAATTTCCTGTGTTCACCATCTTTCTTTTAAATTGCCCAATCCATCAGGAGGGGGGATTTGTGCCCCACCTGTGGCGAGACATTTTAAAAAGACGAGACATTTGATTGCTATGTTTAGATTTATGGGGATTGAGGTGACCCTGAAGATTAAATGAAGAAGCAACTGTGAAAAAGAAACCGAAACGGGGAGAAAATTGATTTTTAAGTTGAAGACATATTGGCGTTGAGAGGTTTACGTGAGGAGATAGGTCAGAATGATAAGGGCCAGGTAGGTCTGGGAGGGGCACCCTGAGGGGAAGCCACGTTGTTTAATTGCTGCTGGTATAGTCCCGGTTGACCTTCAGGAGGCTCTGAGAATGATAGTGTGAGACTTGGGTTTTAGAATCACATTTAGTGAACACCTCACCAGAGCTACAGATGGACCTCGGATTTGATCTTCCTGATGAAGCTGAATTAAGACAGGGTAGAAGACAGATAATCAAGAGTGCCCATGAGATGAAATCCCTCAGAGTTATTTTTCAAAATGAGACAGCCAGCAAAAATACATTGCCTGCTAAAACAAAAGAAATTTAATCAGTGAAGATAAAAATATGATTTTTTTTTCCAAAGGGGGGGGGGGAAATGTCTTGGGAACTTTCCCAAAATATGTGAGTTTCGTTAAGGGATATTTACTCCTGCATACCAAAGTTGATTTATTTCTGCTTCCTTCTATGTCACTGGTCTCTCATCTGTTCTTCTACATTTTGCACTGTAACATCATTCCTTTTTTGCCTTTTCTCCATCATGTTATGGTGACTTCAAAAACACCTCTCCAGGACTGATTGTGGAACTTCAATGGCACCCAGTCACATTCAGTATGTTTTGAGTAATTGCTGTTTACTGTTTAACAATACTGTAGGATTTAAGCTATAGGTCCTGTCTTCAAGAATCTAAAGGACTTTTGAGGATACCAAGCACATATGTGAAATAATGAATAAGCGTTTAATCCATAGACGTTAACTTAATAGGAGCCCATGAGAAGGAAGAGGGTCCTTTGGGCCGGCCCATCATGGTAAAAGTACCTGAAGCAGATGGGACTTAGCACACTGGAGAACAGAGAAGTCATGGAAAGCTCAGTGTGGGGGGAAGTAGACTAAAAAGTCATGGAGCCCAAATTGAACATGGAGGTGATGAGTGGCCATTGAGGAGATTGACTTGATAAGACTAGAAATTCATTAGTAAGGAAAAGGGAGTATCAAGTGAAGTATAATTTGTGGACTTTGGGTAACTGTAGTAAAGGGAGTTATATGTTCTGAGAACATAATTATATAACTGTTAAATCATTTATATTTTGCATTTATGAATTTATGCATAAATACGTGGATGGGAACACTGGATCCTATAATTGTGTTTCTTTGTTTCTCATCCTTGAAGCCATTCTGTTGATACCCGCCCCCCGCCCCCCACGCACACCTCACGCACTATGCAAAGCACTGTGTTAAGTATAAAGCTCCATGCAATGCTTATAAATATGATTGATTTTTCAGGGGGGGAGGGGAGATAGCAGATTTTGTTCTGAGCACATCCTTCTTACTAGATAAATGCGCTAAAGAGACTACTATATGGCCTTCTGCATGGGGGATAGAAATTACTAGATACAAAAATTCCATTAATGAATTCAGTGAGAACAAAATTACAGTAACTAAGTGGTTTAAACACCAGATTGTTCTTTAGAAATGTCCACTTAAAAAAAATGGACTAAGATGCTTGGGCAATTAAAAACATATCAGGAATGATATAAGAATATCTCCCGATATATAGGTAAGAGAGATGAGTAAGGAGAAAGAATTTGCATTTAGTTATATTATAAAAAGAATAATGAAGGTTATTCAAGCCCCGAATTTTAAATCATAGCAAACTAGAGTGATAAAGAATAAGAGAATAAAATTCAGTGGCTATGGAGGCAGCATGAATTATTGAATAAGGGAAGCACTGAACTGAGAATCTATAAAAATTTTGAATTCCTTGTGCAAATTCAGTTCCTCTGTTCTAAAGGGATTCTACAATCATCATCAACAACCTCATCATCATCACCACCACCACCACCATCACCATCACCATTACCACCACCACCACCACCTTTTCCAGCTAGTTCTTGGGTTATTTGCTCTCAGACCTCTTTCTTAAACTTTTCCTGTTCTACCCTGAGGAGCAGGAGGCCTGACTGCATTTGCAAAGGTCACATGTCAGCAAGCATTTTGCAGTGTTGTCAGGAGATTGGAGGGTGGGAGGAAGGGAGAAGTCAGGTTATTTCTCTACCCAGCTCTCTGCCTTGGCTGCTGCTTCTCCATTATTCTAGTCATTTCAGACTGGCCCTATTGCTCTGGCTTTAGTTAGGTGACCCAGGCCCTGGGCTCTGGAACCACAAGCACCCCTCCTCTACTGGGCTTGGAGGAAGAGACTTCCTGTGTTGCTGAGCTCTCAGTTGCTTCACTGTTTCCTTTGGCTATTCATCTCTTTCATCATCTGTTCTATAAAATCCCCTCTGTTAAATTCCCTCTGTTTTAAATACTGTTTTTCTGGTCTTACCCTGACTGCTATGCTGGTTTCCCATGGATAATGCAAAGAATGAAATAGTATAGTAGATCAGTCTTAGATATGTGGAGAAAGGCACTCATACATGTTCAAATAATAATTTTTATATGATACCTCATGAATCTAGAGTAATCATATTTAACACTACAGGCTTTCACAGAAGTATTACAAGGCTTACTCACGGGATAAAAATCTCCTGGTGGCTTGAAATTATCTCTAAGTATTGCTTTCTAGATTGTCATAAAATATTGATAAATTCCCAGGTTCTGGAATGTATCCAATGTATATAATGTGAAAGCAACCCAGATAAATGCTTCTCAGTGTTAAATTTATTTTAGCTCCTTTAATAGGGATACATGCTTATTTTTGTATGGACAAGTTATTGTAATACTTTCTCCGTTGCTAAATTGATTTGGCCAAAGAGCGGCACATCGTGGTTGTATCAGTGTGTACCTTTGTGAATCAAGTATATCTGAAAACAGTACTGCTAATACAGGTAATATTGTTAGAGCTCTGTTAGTCTGATATCCTTAAAGTCCTGATTCTTCTGGGAAGCCTTTTTGTATGTTGTTGCTTATAATGGGTGAACTTGCTTCTGGTCCTCTGGTACTTTGACTCCATATCATTTTTGTCACAAGTGTAGTTAAAAAAAAAAATCTACTCTTGTGCTGAAATCACCGGGGGGGGGGGGGGGGGCTCCTTGTTAAAAACACAAATGCTGAGTCAGAACCTCTGGAAATAAGGCATAAAAACTTAAATTTTAATAATACGATTTTTTTAACGTACTAGAGTTTGCAAAACATTGGGTACCAATGAATGCAGAATTCCCATTAGTCTGAATTTTATCTCCTCAGTGAGATCAGTGGCTTCCAGGGGAAAGTTTTCTTCTGCTAATCTGTCTTCCCTACATTGCCTGGCAGAGTAATAAGCAATTAGTAAATGTGCAGTAAGTATTTGTAGAATTGATTTGAATTCTTTTATCAACCCAAATATGAGGAGTAATTTCTTAAGCATTATCTTAATGATAATGATTATTGTTGTTCTTGAAAACAATGAACAACACTGACATAATTATCTAGCAAAAGCAGGTAAATCTACATTGAAAGAATAGAATGAGCATTAATAGAAAATTTGCAAGCATTGATGAAACATATAAGGAAAACGATAATGGACATTATAAAACAGGAATTTAAAAAGAACAAATCATGCCAGAAGAATTTGATTGCTTTTTTTGATAGAGCTGCAAGATCAGTAGATAAAAGTGATGTGAAATTGTAGATGCAATCTATCTCAATTTTGGTAAAGTGTTTGATAGTGTCACATGAAATTTTCCATCTTGAATTAATTGAAATTGGCTTTGGTGTGAACCTCTTGTCTGCTAGATGCTACAAAATCTGCTAACACAAAATAATGATACATCTTGTGATGAGATATTTCAGAAATGAGAACTAAGTTTGCCTTCAGTTGCCATCTTAGTGTTTGATTTGGAGACTGTATTTAAAGAAGTCGGTGACATTTTCCGTTTGTGTTGCATTAAAACTTGTTGGAATCACTAAGGAAAGAGAAATTTTACTCAGATGTGTTAAAATATCATAAATATTCATGTTTTATACCATTGACAAACTTCGTGCTTTTAAACATTCTACCAACTTGCACAGTTATGTTCACATATAGCCTTTTCTACACTGTGAATATATAAACATATGCCTATTTCAGACATATTAAGGGTTGCCAGATTTATCACATTAGAATACTAAATGCACTTAGAATTCATTCTCAAACACAGATGTATTAGGAGATCCTAAGAAGTAGTTATAAAAAATGCTTATTCATCTAGGGTTGCTGGGTCAATTCTTTTAGGTCTAACCTGCTTTTATGGACTGATAGAAGTGTCTAGTGTGAAGTCTAATATGGCTTTCCAAGTAGGTATCTTTGGGTATGAATGAGAAATAGCAGATTGAAAAGGATATTGTAATTTTCCATTTTCTATAATTCTGAGGAAAGTGTTATCTGAATTTAAAAAATCATGTTTGTGGAAAGCGATGGGACTATTTAGCGATAAAGGATTTGATTCACATATGTCAGAGAGATGAAAATAAATTAAAAAATAAATATTTATAGTTGATTAAAATGGTAACTCAAGGGGTGTGGTGGGTTGAGGGGGTTATCTAATAATATCCAAAGGATATGAACACTGAAGAATTAGTTACCATGGTACATAAATATTAATGAATGGCATTAAGTAAATGAAAATTTAAAGAGAGTGATACCAGGGTGAGTTATTTTAATTCTAAAACTCTTCTGAGAAATTGTTGGGTATTAAAAAAATATATATATATATATTTTAGTATATATTTATGTATTTTAATATATTTACATTAGACTAAGACCCAGCATATATGCAGAGAGACTTTTAACTAGAGATAACAACTTACTTCTTATTTTCTCTCTAATTGCATTAATTTTATATTTTTCTGTTTAAGAGAGCTAATGATAATCAACTTTAATTCAGTGTTAAGTGTCAGAACTTCACTAAGCACATTTGTGGGGATTAGCATTTTTACAGAGATTTTATGAATCCTCCCCACAACCCAAGAGGTATTCTTATCATCCTCATTTTATAGAGGAATCTGAGGCTTTGATAGTTAAATGACTCGGCCAAGGTCACATAACTTAGAAGCTGAGATATAAGCTGGGATACAGGCCTGTCTGATTCCTAAACCTGTGCCTTTATTTATTTATTTTTATTAGGGTTTTAATTTTAATTACAGTATAGTTAACATATAGTATTATATTAGTTTTAGGTGTACAATACAGTGATTCAGCAGTTCTGTATATCATTACTCGGTGCTCATCATGATAAGTATACTCTTAATCCTCTTTACCTGTTTCTCCTATCCCCCACCCACCCCCTGGTATGCTGTATTTTATTGTATTTTTCAAAGTTTTTATTTAAATTCCAGCTAGTTGACATACAGTGCAATATTAGTTTCATACGTAGAATTTAGTCATTCATTACTTACATACAACACCTAGTGCTCATCACAACAAGTGCCCTCCTTAACATTGTCAATTTAGCCCATCCCCCTGCCCATCTTCTCTCCAGCAACCCTCTGTTTCTTCTCTGTGGTTAAGAGTCTATTTCTTGGTTTGCCTCTCTCCCCCCCCCCCACGTTCATTTGTTCTGTTTCTTAAATTCCATTTACGAGTGAAACCATATAGTATTTGTCTTTCTCTGACTGACTTATTTTCCTTAGCATAATACTCTCTAGCTCCATGCACATCACTGTAAATGGCAAGATTTCATTCTTTTTTATGGCTGAGTAATATTCCATTATAGATACAAGCCACATTTTCTGTATTGAAATATTTCTCTTTTTTATTTTTTTTTAATTTTTCTCTGTTTGTTTGTTTGTTTGTTTGTTTCTTTCTTTCTTTTACATCCAAATTAGTTAGCATATACTCCAACAATGATTTCAGGAGTAGAGTCCTTAATGCCCCTTACCCATTTAGCCCATCCCCCCTCCCACAAGCCCTCCAGTAACCCTCTGTTTGTTCTCCATATTTAAGAGTCTCTTATGTTTTGTCCCCTTCCCTGTTTTTATATTATTTTTGCTTCCCTTACCTTATGTTCATCTGTTTTGTCTCTTAAAGTCCTCATATGAATGAAGTCATATGATATTTGTCTTTCTCTGACTAATTTTGCTTAGCATGATACACTCCAGTTCCATCCACGTAGTTACAAATGACAAGATTTTTTGATTGCTGAGTAATACTCCATTGTATATATATACCACATCTTCTTTATCCATTCATCCATTGATGGACATTTGGGCTCTTTCCACACTTCGGCTATTGTTAATAGTGCTGCTACAAACATGGGGGTGCATGTGTCCCTTCGAAACAGCACACCTGTATCCCTTGGATAAATACCTAGTAGTGCAATTGCTGGGTCGTAGGGTAGTTCTATTTTTAATTTTTTTAGGAACCTCCATACTGTTTTCCAGAGTGGCTACACCAGCTTGCATTCCCACTAACAATGCAAAAGAGATCCTCTTTCTCTGCATCCTCGCCAGCATCTGTTGTTGCCTGAATTGTTAATGTTAGCCATTCTGACAGGTGGTGGAAGGTGGTATCTCACTGTGGTTTTGATTTGTATTTCCCTGATGATGAGTGATGTTAAGCGTTTTTTCATGTGCCGATTTTTGCGTGCTGAGTTTGGTAAGTTCTTTATAGATTTTGGATACTAACCCTTTCTCTGATATGTCGCTTGCAAATATCTTCTCCCATTCTGTCAGTTGCCTTTTAGTTTTGCTGATTGTTTCCTTCTCTCTGCAGAAGCTTTTTATTTTGATGAGGTCCCAGTAGTTCATTTTTGCTTTTGTTTCCCTTGTCTCCAGAGATGTGTTGGGTAACAAGTTGCTGCGACCAAGATCAAAGAGGTTTTTTCCTGCTTTCTCCTCAAGGATTTTGATGGCTTCCTATTTTATGTTTAGGTCTTTCATCCATTTTGAGTTTATTTTTGTGTATGGTCTAGGTTCATTCTTCTACATGTTGCTGTCCAGTTTTCCCAGCACCACCTGCTGAAGAGACTGTCTTTATTCCATTGGATATTCTTTCCTGCTTTGTCAAAGATTAGTTGGGCATACGTTTGTGGGTCCATTTCTGGGTTCTTTATTCTGTTCCATTGATCTGAGTGTCTGTTCTTGTGCCAGTACCATACTGTCTTGATTACAGCTTTGTAGTATAGCTTGAAGTCCTGGACTGTGGTGCCTTCTGCTTTGGTTTTCTTTTTCAAGATTGCCTTGGCTATTCAGGGTCTTTTCTGGTTCCATACAAATTTTAGGATTGTTTGTTCTAGCTCTGTGAAGAATGCTGGTATTATTTCGATAGGGATTGTATTGAATATGTAGATTGCTTTGGGTAGTATTGACATTTTAACAATATTTGTTCTTCCTATCCAGGAGCATGGAATCTTTTTCCATTTTTTTGTGTCTTCTTCCATTTCTTTCATAAGTTTTCTATAGTTCTCAGTGTATAGATTTTTCACCTCTTTGGTTAGATTTATTCCTAGGCATTTTATGGTTTTTGGTGCAGTTGTAAATGGGATCAATTCCTTGGTTTCTCTTTCTGTCGCTTCATTGTTGGTGTATAGGAATGCAACCGATTTCTGTACATTGATTTTATATCCTGCAGCTTTGCTGAATTCATGAATCAGTTCTAACAGTTTTTTGGTGGAATCTTTTGGGTTTTCCATATAGAGTATCATGTCATCTGTGAAGAGTGAAAATTTGACCTCTTCCTGGCCGATTTGGATGCCTTGTATATACAAACCACATTTTCTTTATCCATTCATCAGTTGGTGGACATTCGGGCTCTTTCCATAATTTGGCTATTGTTGATAATGCTGCTGTAAACATTGAGGTGCATGTGCCCCTTTGAGTCATTTTTGTACAAAAGTATTTTTGTATCCTTTGGGTAAATACCTAGAAAGTTGTGGGGTAGTTCTATTTTTAACTCTTTGAGGGACCCGCACCCTGTTTTCCAGAGCAGCTGCACCAGATTGCATTCCTACCAGCAGTGCAAGAGGGCTCCCCTTTCTTCACATCCTCGCCAATACCTGTTGTTTTCTGTGTTGTTAATTTTAGCCATTCCAACAGGTGTGAAGTGGTACCTCATTGTAGTTTTGAGTTGCATTTCCCTGATGATGAGTGATGTTGAGCATCTTTTCCTGTGTCTGTTCAGCCATCTGTGTGTCTTCTTTGGAAAAATGTCTACCCATTGCTTCTGCCCAGTTTTTAACTAGATTATTTGTCTTTTGCATTAAACCTGTGCCTTTAATCATGATGCTACACAGACTTCCACAAAGACAATGGGGGCTTTGATTGAGTTCACAAAAGAGATTATTATTGTTTTAAACAGTAAACTTCATTGTTGCTTTTGAAATCCTTCAGTTTATTCAAATTTTATTTAAGCACAACTCTTTTTTTAATGTTCTATATATTTTAAACTTTTATTATGTTTTTTATTTAAATTCCAGTGTAGCTAATGTACAGTGTTCTGTTAGTTTCAGGTATACAATATAGTGGTTGAAGCATAGCTCTTTAAAGGAACAGATCTGTGGGTAAAATGAGATCTATGTCTGCAGTTCTCAGATTCCCCTGATGGTCAGAGACATCAGTAAACCCTACCTCAGTCATACTCTATATGGATAATTATGTGAGATTCATGAGCATAAACATGCAATTTTTTAAAAATTCCTGTGGATGATCCTTCAGGAGTGGTGCTCCCAGGAAATGTATCCATTCCCTCAGAGGAAAATCTCATAGTTGAGCCTAGTGGAAAATATTTAACCCACAGAAGATCTGACTCTACTTCTCCTGCTCCTTTCTAATGCCACTGTACACATAATGGTATTTTAGGGAAAAATGTATTAAAAGGAAAGAAGGGAACCTGGGTAGCTTGGTTGGTTAAGTGTGTGACTCTTGATTTTGGCTCAGGTTATGATCTCATGGTTTGTAGGAGCAAGACCCACTTAGGGCTCTGTGCTGACAGCAAGGAGCCTACTTGGGACTCTCTGTCTGTCTCTCTCTTTCTGCCACTCCCCTCCTTGTGCACGCATGCTCTCTCTCTAAATAAATAAATAAATAAATAAATAAATAAATAAACAAACATTTAAAAGGTAGGAGATTTTTTTAACCTCTCTGGTCTGAACTACTTCATAAAAATGAGGATAAGCAGTTCTGGTCTCAGGTTCTGAAAACTGAGTGCTTGGCTCCATATCTGAGCTTGAGGACATCTGCTTCTGTCTAATATTGACTGAAGGAACTAGATTTACCTTCCTTCCTCAAATGTCTGGAAAGTCAGGCAACATATATGATACTGGATAGTTTTTAAGAGATTGGACATCATGTCATGATGGACAGTGATCCTTGAGATATGGGAAACAAATGAGGTGAGTCCTATAATTGCACTTGCTCACTGCCCAGAGAGCTTCCAGGCTCAGGTGTAGGCAGGGGGAAGCTGGGTAGATCAGGGCAGTCTCCCTGACTTGAAAAGACAGAGCTAAGAGTTAAGGGAGGGCAGGGCCAGAATTTATAGAGTAAAATATTGTAGAGAAGAGAGGCAAGGAGAGAGAGCTCCAGAATTCTGCAGAGGGTCCCTCTTGAGTCTTTGGCTGAGTAATAGATAACCAGCTCATTGATGAGAGGAAACTACCAAGGATAGGGAGGGAACTACCTGAAAGTTTTAGGGGGTAATACTAGGAGCTCACACAGGCCTGGGACCAAATCCTGTTTCCACCAGCCAGAGTATAAAACCTTATAATTAATGGGGTATCAGATGTCTGAAATTCTGAAAAATTTTGCCTTAGTTGAGGAGAATATTTAGCCCTTGATTAAACACTGCTCTGATCATCCCTGCAAAGCTTAAAACCAAGACCTGAAAGAATTGAATTGTTCCCAAGTAACTTTACAGCATTCCAGAACACAGCTCAAGAAAAGAATACAAAAATATACAACATCCAGCAATGTAAAATTCATAGTAACTTCCAATAAAAAATTACCAAATCTAAAGTTGACCCCTTACCAGTGGCACCTTGAGTAACTATTCAGATTCTGTAATCCTCTGTTTTTCTTCAAAATAAAGATGATCATAGTACATTTCACAGAACTGTGAAGGCCAAATAACTTCATATAGGTCAAGGACTTAGTGCAGTGCATGGTATATATTAAGTGCTCTGTAGATAATAATCATATATTACTGTTATGGTTATTTATGAAGAACTGTATCTCTTAGGCAGACTTTAGGATTTCTGTTGAAGACCCTTCTACTCATACATCTACATGTTCATGAAGTACAGAACAGTGCTTAACATTGTTTAAAGCCCCCTTCACTATGGTACACTTTGGTTTTTAGCAGCACCCCTCAATTTTCTGATGATTAAGTATTTGGGAATTTACTTAGGATAACAAGAATGTAAATAATTTCTTGACAGACAAAAATCTGAGTTTTGTCAGTTACAGATTTTTATCTGATGGAAATAAAAAATAACAAAAAGAAAATACTGCCATAAAAAAATGTCATTATTTGAGAGCCTTTTCTGACAGGAAAAAGGGAGACCAAGATTGACCAGAAGCTTCTTCTGACTGCATCATATGCCAGAATCTCAGTCAGCTCTGTTATAACTGCCTCTCAGGACCTCTCATCCATCCAGCATCATCCTGTGGTCTCCCATCAGTTTTTTCTCTGTCACCAGTCTTATTTTAATCCCACCAGGATCATGGGACCAAGGGTGCAAGAAGTTCATAATGGAGCCAGTGCTACCTCAGTGCTGATGATCCCGTCTCTGATTCTGATCATTATGATTTGGAATATCTGTGGCCAGATCTATTAATTGTCTTCCTAGTGCAACTATATTTTTAGCAAAACAGAATAGAATCCATTATATTTAATTTGGTGCTATGGAACCTAACATAAAAATGTAAACTAATTGAAGCGATTTTAATTTAGAATGATTTATTTGTTTCCTTTCATTTTAGTGTATGACTGTTAATTTGTAGCATTAAGCAGATTTCCAATACATTTTTTTTAAATGTTTAAGGGCCCTACCCTATTATTTCCTTTCATGACCTTTCTTTCTTTGGTTATTGGATTCTTCATTTTATTTTATTTGTTTTTTAGATGCTGGCACACTGCACCTCCAAAGGTTGTTAGCATTTGTCAGCTCACAGAATGACAGTTCTATTCACTATAGGAGACAAGTCATTTTCTTCCTGAAGAAAGGGGAAGCTAATCTCCTCCCACAGTAACATGTTTTGAGAAACATAATGCAGTGGGAAAATGTACCAATTATTTCGCTGCAAATTGTCTCCATTCTGCTAGATAGACAATCATATCAACATTTTCGGACTTTTTTTTTCTTTTTTTTTTTTGCAGTTTTATAACATAACTCGCTTCCTGCAAAGTTAAACTTGATGTTAAAGAAAATGAATGAATGTTCCATGAACTGTATTAGTGATAATGTATTGCTGTGTGGTTCCGGCCAGCTATCATTGAAGATTTCATTCCTGTTGATAGCTTCCATCCAAGCCCTTTAGCAAGAATATTTGTTTTCTATCATACAGTAGCAGGAGTGGGAAAGGCACTGGATCAGTTACTTATTCTTCATGAATTCAGTATAGATAGAGGGTGTTTATTATATAGCCACTTCCCTCTGACCTCTTTAATGACTAGAGGGCGGTGGGAAGAAGGGAATAACTTCATTCTTGAGTCCAGGTGCAAACCTGATTGTGCGTAGCTTTAGATTAGAGTCTGACCTGAGTTGAAGTCCTGGCTTCAGCATATGCCTGCTGGGTGGCCTTGGACTAATTGCCCAGCCTCCCCAAGGCTTACTTTGTGCATCTGTAAAAGGGAGATGGTCATTGTACCTTCTCCCTGTGGGGCGTTTTGGAAGATTAAGGGCCCAGCATACTCAGTGCCATACCCAGTACTCAGCAGAGGCTTTGGGTCTATGACCGCTGTGATCATGACTGTAGTCTTAGGCACATATTTCAGTTAAATGAGTTTAAAATGATTATAGCCATTTTTAATGTAAAATTAGCCCTGCACAAACTAAATTTGGTATTTTTTTCCCCAACAGAGTATACTGATACTGCAGACCTATTCAGTGTATGTAGAAGAGGCTATTACAGTTCCTGATACATCAGAAGTGTCTGGCCCATGTTATTCCCCTACCATATCTGAAGGCAGGTGAAATTAAATAATGAAAAGTTTAGCTGTTTAAAAATTCAGGTGGGGCGCCTGGGTGGCTCATTCAGTTGAGCGTCTGACTGGCTCAGGTCATGATCTCATGGTTCACGAGTTCGAGCTCCACATCAGGCTGCTCACTGCTGTGAGTGCAGAGCCCTCTTTGGATCCTCTGTCCACCCTCCCCTCCCCTACTTGCACTCTCAAAAATAAACATTAAAAAATACAGGTAAAATTTTTAAAAATACATGTACAGTTTTCAAATTGAGATTAATAATTCAACCTGATAGCTGTAAAGTATTTGTCCTGCTGGGCCCACTTCAACAGTTAGATGAGATCTTAATTTCTAGAGATTGAGGAGACTTCTGTGGCTTATCTATTTCAACCATTGAGTTTGATAATTGAGAAAACTGAGATCTAGAGTGTTTAATTTTTTTTCAAGATTGTGTAATTTCCTATGAACTCAGATTTCTTCCAGCCTAGTTGAGCACTTTTTCTATGGTATTTTCCTATCACCCATTGGCTTTTTTGTAATTTTAGCATCATTTTTATGCAAACAGTGTGCACATCAGGGGTCTCATAAAAATAAAAATAAGTTACCTATCCTTGCTTACTGTTTACCATATTAATTTGCCTTAGAATTCTTTGTTCAGTGAAGTTCTAGTCAAAGAGTTACAAATTTGGAATTACTGTTATCCAAATGACTATTACTTTATTTTAATAATGTCTGTAATTTCATTGTTCTTTGCATGGTTTTTAACAGGAAAAATTTCATTTGCATGCCTGTGCATTTTCCCATCTTAAAAAGATAAAAATTAAGCTTTTCATAGATAATAACTCAAGGAGAAACCCAACCAGGTTTTAATTTGACAACATGAGTCACATGCATGCTAGACTCACAGCTTGTATTTTCCCCCTTACTATGCAATTATCTGTAAATACTGTATGTGCTGGGCTAAAATGCTAGGAAGTCTACAATTACATTAATGTAGCTCCTTAATTGCATGTAATGGGATTTTCAGGCTACTGCAACCTATCACATTTATCATATCCCTAATAAAATTACTCAATTTTTTTTGGTCAAAGATCTTTTTATTTACTCATTTAATTTAGCAGAACTTTAAAAATAATTTAATTCTTGAGAAATTAAATCATTTACAATGAAGGAGGAAATTATGCAGTCCAGGTTAAGAGCTGAACCTACTTAAGAGGCAGTTACCCAAAACCCCATGTCTTGTTGATGAGACACTTTTGTGCCCAGGGCAGCAAACACTTAACAAGTGAGTCATGCCAGGACTCTGCTTAGAAGATTCCTAGCTGTCCTTTGGAGAGGAATATGAATGCTCGTAACTCCTTTGATGTCAAAAACAGGTATCCCTTGATTATATAGAGTAGATATATTCCCCTCCAAAAGTTAGCTGCCTTTAAGGCAAATTTCTTCATGTTAGTCCCACTTGTATTGATGGCCATTAAGAAATTCAACTGGTATTTCAAGACCAAAGAGTCTCCAGCATTTATATTTTTGAGTTCCTAATAAGAGAAAGACACTGGTTTATAAGAAAAGGGATTTCAAAAGTCACTGAAAAATACCCATGCTGACCCTCAAAATACCAAACTCGGTTTAAACCTGTAGTGGAGAGGAAGGAGAGAGTCACGTACTAAGAAGCTGGATAAGCCAGAGGGAGACACCACAGGGGGGCAGAACCTGTGTGAGGGGGGCAGAACCTGTGTGAGGTGGGCACGAAAGTGCCTAGTTATGTACTGACCTGCTTCCTCTCTTCTGTTCTTTCCTGTTCTTTCTCCTTGAATCTCTAACCTCATTGCACTTGTTTGTTTGTTCAAAGCTTTCCATTCTGATTTATCCAACCCTCTGGTTGAATCATCCTCTTCTTATAGTCTGGCTAGAGCCCTTGTGTACAAGTGTGGCGGCAGCCAATCCACTCTTTTTTTTTTTTTTTTCCTGCTTCTGGGGAAACCATGGCATAGAATGGAAAGTATGTGCTTGCTTTTTATCTCCCTGGTCTCATCACCTCTGTAACCTCTAGCTGCTCTTCCAGGCTTAGTGGAAGCTTCCTCTGGCTTGTGGTCTCTTGCTCCTGAGAGTTTCATTTGTGTCCTGAACCACAAAATCAGTAGAGGAGTAACATCCTGTTCTAGCAGTGCTAAGCTCCTCAGAAAACATCTGGACAGTGATGCTTTGGTCAAGGAGCACTGGGAAAAGGAGAGAGAGAGAAAGGGGATAGGGACAGAAAGAGAGAAATAGTGAGTAAGTACATGTAATGTTGAGATGTGGAGGACAGATGGTGATAGGGAGCTATTTAAAGGTAGAAAGTTTCTAATCAAGGTTTGATTCATACAAGTGCATTGAATACCATCCGGGACGGTACAGCATTGAGGTAGCAAGCCCAGGTGCTTGAGCTAAGAGTTATACTCCCATACCAGTTCTTGTTGGCTGTGTCACTTTTGACAAATTAACTTATCCCTCTGTGCCTTGGTTTCATCATCTGGAAAGTGAAGGTAACAACCTTTATAGGGTTGTGGTGAAGCATTCCTAAGGGACAGAGGGGAAGTGTTAATACAGATGAGCCATTATTACTAGCAGCCCCAGAGTAAAATATCCACTTCACTCTTTCTTATTACATGCCTTGTATTAGTTTTGGGGTCAAAATGAATAGACTTGGATTTTTAGCAAATGTAGGTAGTATCTCTTTGCTTCCTATTAACGTGTATACTGTCACTGAGAAATGCTGCTTGGTAGTCTGCTCTATCTTGAGAAATGTTTGCATTATATGCAGTATATATTTAACATACATGGGGGACAAGGATGCTCAAACACTAGAGGCTTTAAATTGTAGCATCTCTAATGATAAAAAATCTTTAAGCCTTTCTCCCCTAGAATTATGTCTGCATATTTTCTATGGACCACATGCCTTCCTTCATGAATTTTTAAAATAATATCTCAGTCACCCCAGTCTCTAATTC
Organism: Prionailurus bengalensis; assembly: GCF_016509475.1. Classification (NCBI taxonomy): domain Eukaryota; kingdom Metazoa; phylum Chordata; class Mammalia; order Carnivora; family Felidae; genus Prionailurus; species Prionailurus bengalensis. The sequence continues at coordinate 118,072,011 of NC_057358.1, forward strand.
TAAGTACTTAATACCACATCTACTAGTATTATATGGAGGTCAGATGGTGCAAGTCCTTGGATTTATCTTTATTTTACCAAGAACTTATCGTTTAGGTCTTATTGGTGAACATAAGGGTGATGAAGTAGATGCTAGGAGAATTTCTTATGTTCAGTTTCTTACTTTTTGCCTTTTGTCAGGATTCATATTGTTAGTTAGACAAACAAAAAACAGTAGGAAAGCTTGGGATAATTTTTTTTCTCAAAGTAATGGAATTATAGTTTTGAAAATGTTGAAATAGGGTGTGATGTGTGGAGGAAAGCTCTTTGTGGCTGCCTGGAGAGTGTGAGAATGTTTAGGGCCAGTGCATTATTTGCTAGCCTGCCTGCCTGCTTGACCTGATGCATTGGCATCTGAGAGAAATGAATCTCAGGGGAGAATTTATTTGGGTCACCATAGCAACAGAAGGGGGGTGCAAAGATCGGTCTGGAAACCTATAAAGAATGCACACAAGTCGGTATGACAACTGCAATACCTACTTCGCTGAGTTTAAATGTTCAGGGAAAGTCTAATATTTAACTTTTCCAGTGGCATTCAAACTTTTCTCTGGCCATTGGTGGTTAATGTGGCATGACTCAGACTTTGATGTCTGATGTCTTTTTAAGAAATTAGATTCCCGTAGGAATTCAGTGACTATTACATTTTGAGTCATAATACTCTTGTGGCAGTCTAGTAGGAATAAACTTTTTCTTTTTTAATTATCTTGTTCTATCTTTTTGGTTTCTGACTAATAAAAAAAAATGTTCTTTTTACCGATGTGTACTAACACCGGGTGCCCTTCTTTATCATCCCATTACTGAGCTGAACATTTTAAATGTCATTTAGAAGAACATCATATTGAGCTGCTCACAAAGAAAAGCCTTTCATGTTGAGATTCAATATGGGAATTTAATTCAGTCTTGCACTGAGATACTGGAAAGATTAACAGATTATGGGATGAGAATGGAAATGTAAATGACAGATCAGACAAGTTGAGTAGCTGACGTCTTGAATTCCCCAATAAGAGACGGATGAGTAAAATAAGGCACATGTATTTGAATAAGAGCAGGTATAAAAGCAAATGATACACATTTGTTTGAAATCTCTATGCTAGAACTTGGGTGTTGGAATATGTAGATACACGGAAATCTGAAGAGGGTGGGGCTTCCAAAACAACAACCTTCTTCCAGCCTTTCATATATTTTTATCTTCACCTTGTCCCAAACTCAGTGTTTTTCCTACTCTGATTTCCTGCTTCAGTTTCTTGAGTTCCTGCATGGCATATACTTTTACTTCCTTCTAGGCACTGAGTAGGTTGACCAGTAGTTCTAGTTTGCCTAGGACTGCCACATTTTTGTTCTCAAAAGTCCCATGAAACTCCACAGTCCCAGTCATACCAGGCATGTTTGCTATCCCAGTGCTATGTGTTCTCTGCATATTTCTTCCTGCTTCCCACTCTCTGTTCCTCTCGGGGCTCTGTTCTCTGCCACTTTATGATTTGCAAATGGTCCAGACATGTACTACACAATATGTTAGCTACTAGCTACATGTGACTATTTAAATTTAAAACAAAGTAAACTAAAAAAGTCAGTTTCCCGGTCTCTCACTAAGTGCTCAACATGTGGGTCAGCACAGATACAGAGCATATCTAGGACCTGAGAACATTATGTTGGACGGTGCTGATCTATATAACTGAGAATGGAGGTAGCAGCATGCGTTGAAGCGTTCCCTATAATCTATGGCTTAGATATAATGTTAGCTGGAAACACGAAATGCTGAAAGAACCAAGTCATCCTTAGGTTCCACTTTCTTTGAATTTCTCCTTATACCAACTATGGAACATGTAATAAGGCTATCTGTCATCCTTATTGGGTCATTCGTCAAACAGGTATTGAGCACCTGTGCTGAGATACCATGATGAATGATGACGTCTGCCTTCTAGTAACTTATGGTCGAAAATGAGAAGAGTTGTGATAGTTATCATATAATAAGACTCTTCATGAGACACATACAAGGGGTTGATGTGTGATTGTGGTTGGTAGCCAGAGAGGGCTTTGCAGAGGAGATGATACAGAGCAAGGAAATGAAGAAGCAGAAAGAGGGCAATGCATGTGTGGTGAAGGGAACAGACATGGAGCTGGACTGTCTGGGTTCGAATCTTGCGTCTTCCCTCCCTCCACCAGTTTACTGGCTGTGTGGCTTTGGGCAAGTTTCCTAACTGATTTGTGCCGTTTTCATCATCTACAGAATGGAGAGAATAATAGTTATCTGTCTCACAGGGTTGTAATGATTGAATGAGCTAATACTCACAAAGCTCATTGAATAAGACCTGGCACATAAAAGCTGTATAACTCTTTGTTAACTACAGTAAATAAGAAGGACACGTAATTAAGATGCATAAGGTGATGAGTGAGATTACAATAGCATGGGAGGATTAGAGAATCACGGGCTTTCTAGAACTGTAGAGTTAAGATAGTAGTGGTGGCCATGCTGGAGGGTATGTGTGTGGGTGGGTGGGAAGTAGGGTGGGGGGGGGTATTGAGGAGAGAGGAGAGAGTAGACAGACCTATAAGTGGGGCATGCCAGAGAGTGGGGATATGATTCTGTAAGTGATGGGAAATTGTTGACTTTTTTAAGTAGTGGGGAGGGGGAGGAGATAAGATATACAGTTTACAAGGATCCCAGTCCAGTGGGCTAGGAGGATGCATTTGAGAAGATAGAATATGAAGAGTCCTGAAAGGAAATTACAAATTTGAGAAAGATTCAGGAGGTTAAAAAAAAAAATTGGTGGCGAATTGGCTTACTGGGAAGGGGTAAAAGGGTGAAGTCCTGTGTAACAATATAGTGCTAGTTAGCCTAGTATACTTGAAAATAAGAAAAAAGGTTAAATTTGGGGGCTAATTTCAAAGACGGTTTAACCTGCCTCTAGAAGATGTTGTCACAAAAATATGCTTTTATTCTTACTTATTGCTCTATTGTAAACTCGTAAATGGAGTTTTAATTTTTTTTAAGGAAGTTTTCCTGTGATATGGAGAAAGAAAAAGAGAGAATTTGAGGATTGAAAGCAATAGAAAGTTTAACATCATTCTGTTATTCTAAGTTATTGCTTTGTCTCTGGAAAAGTAATAAAAGCTTATTTCCCTTATAACTTCATCTGTGTACTCAAGGCTGTCACATTAACCCTACATTAGTATTAGATTTTAATAAAGGACACAATACGGTAGGAAGAAAGATGTTTGCTAAATCTAGAGAGTGGGCCATATAATTTCGTTTTTGGAGGGTTTCTAATATTGTTTTTATTTTTTCATTGTCTTGAAAATGATATTTAACTTTGTCAAATAACTGCAACAGAAAACAAAGGCTGTGTTTGAATAGTACTTGGGAGGTGTTGCTAAACAACATAAGCCGGGGCTTCTGTTTCTTTACTAGTTTACTTCTTGGTAGCATTTTGGAGCCAAAGGGGAGTTGGATCCCTTGCTTGAAACAGAGTTCCTTACATTCATTTCTGGGCTGAGACGTGTTTTTGAGGATGGTCTTTGCCAGCGTGCGCCTTTCTTTTCTCCTCCTATTCTTTACTTAGTGAGTTTGGTAATTCCATTTTATGACCTCATACGATCTCTGAGTCTCCAACGACTAATGAGCTTTGGTGCCCCCCCCCCCACCCCGAGCTGGTTCCTCATGCTCAGGAAACTCGACGCTGTCCTTGGCATGTTCTTTCTGAAGCCCGTCTTTCCTCATAGCTCTTTCTGTGGGTCCCAGGCTTCCTATCCCAGGTCATTCAAGCCCAGGTATTTCCGTGGATGGGGGATCTTTTCATCTCACCCCACTACCCCTGGGTATAGATATACTACGGCTCAGACCATTAGTATTTTTTGTTTCCCCTCTTCATTTTGCTTCTTGGCTTTAAGAAGATTAGAAACAAAGGGAGAAGCATAGGGCTGCATATTTGTATTTCCGACAAGGCTTGTTGGAATATACGGGAGAGGCTGAAAATGTCTGGTGAAATGGAATTAAGCAATGGCCCGTGGACTTCATTTATCTGTGGCATACCTGTCTTATGGTAATAACAAGCAATTAATGGTTGTGAGATTATTTTGGCATTTTTCCAAAAATATTTCCCTTGAGTTTCTGATTTCAAGTGAGGTCAGTACTTCCATAATTTCCTTCCCATGGCAGGTTCCTTGATCCTTCATTAGTATCAAAATATAATAATGTTAGCGGCTAACATTTTGAATTGCTTCCTATGTTTCAGACACTGTGCTAAGTACTTTATATTCATTATTTGTTTTAGTCTGTAATATAATCTCCTGAAGTATATATAATTATTATCTAGACAAGTAAGGAAACTGAAGGTCAGAGAGGTTGATAGATTTATAAAAAGCTACCCAGCAGACAGTGGAGGAGCTAGGATTCTGATGTAGGTGGTCTGGCTCTAGAATGCATGCTTTTAACCAGTATTCTCTAAGTATTACTTTCCCTGCCAGCCACCAGCCTTTCCCACATACACCTTGCTTCCTAGGAAGTGCTACATATAGTAATGAAGCCTACAGAGATGTCACTGTTCAGGATCTTGCAGAAGTACGTAGCGTCTTGCAGAAACCAGACTTCCTTTGCTTTTCCTGTTAGTCTCAATGAGCATCTAAGTCCTGCTTCTCTGTGGATTCCAAAGTGCTCTTTGGAGACAGAGAAAATTGCCAAAACTCAGCACGTAAGTGTTGAGTTTCCACAAGAGTAACTTCTTTTTTAAGTTTAGTTATTTATTTTGAGAGAGGCAGAGACAGCAAGTGGGGGAGGGGCAAGGAGAAGGGAGCATCACAAGCTGGCTCTGTACTGTCAGAACAAAGCCCAACACAGGGCTCGAACCCACGAACCACGCAATCATGACCTAAGTTAAAACCAAGAGTCAGGGGCGCCTGGGTGGCGCAGTCGGTTAAGCGTCCGACTTCAGCCAGGTCACGATCTTGCGGTCCGTGAGTTCGAGCCCCGCGTCAGGCTCTGGGCTGATGGCTCAGAGCCTGGAGCCTGTTTCCGATTCTGTGTCTCCCTCTCTCTCTGCCCCTCCCCCGTTCATGCTCTGTCTCTCTCTGTCCCAAAAATAAATAAACGTTGAAAAAAAATTTAAAAAAAAAACAAAACCAAGAGTCAGACGCTTATCCAACTGAGCCAGCCAGGCACCTCATGAGTAACATTTTGATAGCAGTAGCTCAGACTCTTTGAGGAGCAACTCACAATATTTATCATCCCCATTTTTATAGATGGAAAAAGGGACCCAAAAAGGCAAAATCACTTCTCCAGGTTTGAGTCGCAAATCTTCAGAGGTGACAGAAGTGTGGCCAGGAGATAAAGGAATCTCAACTTTCTTTCAAAGTCCTCTAAGTTTGGGGCTTATAGGATTCTTTTTGCTTCTTCAGCTTATATAATACCACCTGAGTATCTGACCTGACCTCTCCTTTTTTCCTGGGAGAGCTAATGCAGTCACAGCAACAGGTTCTCCTGTAGGCCCAGGTTGGTTGATTCATTTTAAAAACCGTCTTTTGTTGTGCTCTTTCCACTCAGGAAGGGCTCTCGCTTTTTCTCCTGTGTTTCCTCAGTCATGCTGCCTGCTTGCTGCTGAGAAAGGCCACGGAGTATTTTTATTCTGGTCATTCTCTCATTACCCTTGCATAAAGTAGCCACAGGCGCAGTGTAAGGAGCATTTACAGTGCTTTGCAGTAGACTTGGCATTCATTCCTTTCTGTTTTTCCAAAATGCAGCAAAGAAACATCTCCTGATAGTCGGAGAGAATGGAAGCTGCTCACCCATGGGTCAAGTCCTGTTACAAAGAACGCTGCTGCGGCCGAACCACCACCTCTGTGTGATGAAAGGGCCTTTTGGCTAGAGCACCCACCTCTCAGAAAGCAACAGGACAACCATTTACAGCTTCCAGCTACCGTTTCATCTCCTTCCTTTCATCTTGATCACTTTCTGGAGCAGTATTGCATCTCAATATGTGCAATTCCCAGAGCCACTTTCAGAATAGCTCTTACTCTCCCAAACTGCACGGCGCTCCACAGAGCCCATCCCTGTCTACGAAGATTGCTGAAGCCTCCTTCAACCATTAGATTCAAAGGCAACTGCTTAGCCCCACCACCGCTTCTGGTTCTGTGAGCCGCACCTTCATCCTGCCCTGGCCTGCATGCTCTCTGAGCACCTCACACAGTGCCTGGTATGTCATAGGAGCACACAGAGAAGTCGCCCACAGTGACATGGCCTCTGAGGAATGGTCTCAAACGGGCTGCCTGTTATTTCTCTGACAGCCCGTCTATACCTTCTCCTTCTCCCTTAAATACCTCTGGAGCTTTAGCCTGCATGTCTAAGCTCTCTGCCTATTTGTACTCTCTCTCTCTCTCTCTCTGGATTTATCGTCAATATCCTCTAGCTACATTTCTCTCTTTCAACCTCTACAGTTCCTCATTTGAGCACCTCTGCTGCTCCTCATCCCCAACCCACACACACACACACAAGGAAATACACAGACTAAATACTCTTGCAGACTATGTCCACCCAAGGAGTTAAAAGTTTTCTTCCCTTCAGGAAGCAACCTTGTCCCCTTTTCTGATCACATAGTTCCCTCTTCTGTTGACAGATTATGTAAAACTGACTTACCGATTCCGAAGGACTTCGCCCTTCCAACCTCCTGGACCAATGGTCAGCAAATTGTTTTGTGAGGGACCAGATAGCAAATATTTTAGGCTTTGAGGGCTATACAGTCTCTGTGGCAACGACTCAACTCTATGATGTGAAGGCAGCCATAGGCAATGAGTAAATGAATGAATGGGTGTGGCTGTGTTCCAATAAAACCTTATTTACAAAATAAAAAAAAGCCAGAAGGCAGGATTTTGTTTGTGGACCATGGTTTGTTAACCTCTGAACCAAACTGTGTGTTCTTTTTTACCCTGCAATCTTTGAACCAGTGAATGGGATTCCCAGAGTAATTTCTGTGATCAGGTCCAATCCAGACAGACTTCTATGTTTTTTCCACAGCACTGTTACCCCTGAACTCTTCTGGAATGTTTGCCCAGATACTTTAAAACTTCTCTCTCACCCTAGTTGAAACTCTCCACTGGGTTCTGCTTTCTACTGCTTTTTCGGATCTCTGTTGATTTAATCCTTTCCAGAGTTCTTGCCTTAAGCAAGTTTTTCTGTTTAACTTCCTTGGTTCTTTATACCCTTTCAGCCATAACTATGTTGCCTTAAAGTCACATCTTTGGTTTTAGGAAGCCAGATACAGATTTGTTTGTTTTTTGCCTCTCTTGCTAATTTATATTAAAAAGACAGTTTGTAATACTGGGAAAAGCATTGGCATGGTAGGTAAAGCATGGAGTCTAGAAGATCCATTGGTTCAGCCTCAATCCTTTAGTTGTAGACAACAGAATTCACTCTAGGTTGTTTAACCTGAAATGGCTATGTTATAGGGTGTTGGGAAATTTACGTACTTTCCAGGCCTAGGAAACAAGTCTGCTTGCTATGCAGCCAGAAATAATGCAGCCAGCAGAAACATTCCAAAATCACAAGGGTCTTCTTTAGAGAAGACTCCGCTACCAACTCTGCCTTCCACTCGTCACTCCTGTGAATTGAACACATAGGCTCCTCCACCACTGCCCTCAAAGAATGAAAGGCTCTGCCCTGTGCTTGCCAGAGAACCCTGTCTCTCCACTTGATGCTCACATCCACCTTCCTTGTCTTGCATGAGTGTATCTACTTGTCAAACCCAGGTCATATATAGAACCAGAGCTATAAGAGGGTCTGGGAACTAGCTTTCTAGTCTCCATAGTACAGAAAGGTACAATGGAAGAGAGTAGAGTGGGTTAATGTAAATAACCATTTACTGGCCACAACCTTGGGTGATTTAGGTTTGAATTTTCCTGTAGGTAAAAATGGGGATAAAAGTACATTTCTTAAGTATTGGTCCAATTATTTTCAAAACACCTAAGACATAGTAAGCCTCAATTAATGGCCATTATAATAAACAGACAATAAATGAGTATTTGTAACTATGTAAGAATACCACGAGCATGTTAAAGAAAGTTTTCCTTACGCTTAGAAGCCTACAAAAATAATAAGAATGGAGCATGCATGTCACCATTATAATTTGAGTGTTCTCACTTGCTGACATTCCATCCTTTGGTTGGTTCACACGAATGTCAAAATACTCTTAACTCATATATTCACTGACTCCAGTGCCTTCAGTTTAACTCCAACCTCTAATATATACCCACATCTTTTTATTCCTAAAACATGACTATAAAATGTGTATGTGACCACTGTAAAAAAAGTGAAAAGTACAGAATATAAAGAAGGTAAAGATCACAGGTAATCAGTGTTCATTCATGATAAAATAAAAAGATATTCATGGGTAGCCAGTTGAGGTGTTCATGGCTTGATGCTAATGGAATTGAGGGTCAGGTTCAACAGAAATTCGAGTACAGGCCGCTGTGGGTGGTATTTGAACCTATGTTATTGATTTGTTTCTCATTAACAGTTGAGGAGGCAACTGTAATTGTCACCCTCATTTTACAGTGGAAGAAACCATGACAGGAGGAGACCACTGTGTGGTTTCCTAGTTTGCATCTTGAAAAGCCAGGATTCAAGCTTGGGTATTCAGACTCCTCAAGTCCACGTCTCTTTCCATTGTCCTGCACTTCCTCTTTTTTTTATGAGTTGTGTCTCCCTGTGGTCGATCAGTCATGCACAGGGAGAAATTCCATTATGTTCCTACTGCTTATACTCTCACAGTGGGCCATTCTTATGCAATCTAAGATATAAAGAGTGAATTAGTATCACTCTGGCACTTTAGGACAACAATGTCTTGCCAAAGACTGTGCCATTTAGTTACTCAAAAATAACTTTGAGATGTTGACAAAATGACAGCACAGCACAAAAGTCATTTATTATAATCATGAAAGTGTGAATTTTGTTTTTTGACTACACGTGCTTAGCATATCCTAGCATCTCAGTTAAATATCTTTTGAATTCAATTCACATTTATAACAAAGTATGTGACCTGTGGGAAAACATGTTTCCAAATTGTTTACTAGTAATTGGCTTATCCTCAGGAGTTATTTCCTGATATGTTGATCAAATGGAAATAAAAGACAACAAAGGAGTATCACCTAATTTAAATTTTTGACTGTTTAAAAATTTTTTTTAAATGTTTATTTATTTTTGAGAGAGAGAGATACAGAGGAGGCAAGGAAGGGGCATGGAGAGAGGGAGACAGAATCCCAAGCAGGCTCCACACTGTCAGTACAGAGCCTGGTGCAGGGCTCAAACACACAAACCATGAGATCGTGGCCTGAGCCGAAATCAAGATTCAGATGCTCAACCTACTGAGCCACTCAGGTGCCCCTGTGTTTTTTTAAATGTTTTAAAATGCATTCCCACATGATACTTGAGTTTACAAGTGGGTAAAGTAAAAATAAAAAGGACACCCTGGATATGTGCAAGATGCATCGATATGTCCCTTTTACATGTTCCTTGTAAGCTGAGCCCCATCCTTTTCCTTTCCGTATTTAGTGACAGTACATTCACTAAGGTGTCTAAGCCCTGGTGTTAAACCTACACGAGTAGCTCACCATGTATAAATCTGTTCTCAATGGACCCAGTCTCACCAGAGTTAAAAACAAAAATGGAAAGAAGTCACCCTGTGTCGCTGGTTGATAGAGGACGGACCTAATTGATTTCTAGGGACATTGGGTCCCATACCAGGGCTGTGGGAAGCAGAGCTGATTCTCTAAGTGCATCATCAGTCCATGAGATCTGGCAGAGCTAAAAATAGCCTCTGTGTGCCTCAAGTCTAGTCTGTGTGCACTGAGGATGCGTCATCGTCAAGAGAAAATGGCGTGGCTGCCAGGGCAGCAGTTGGGATGCTCTACCATCAAGGCATCTCCTCTCCACTCTTGGTAGGACTGTTTGATTTCCTGTGCTGCATACTCACAGAGCTAGGATTTCTTCTGGAATGCCATATCATCTTAGTCTCTCTAAAGAAATCATTCTTATGAAAAGGCAACTCCTACTTTAGGAAACTAAATGTCAGATATTTCAACATTTCTTTCTCTCTTGTCGTAGATACATTTATTGTTTTCTGTGAAATTTAATTGCTTTGCTCCTTAGCTAGCTTTTTCCTCATTACATTTCATACAACTTAAAAAAAAAAAGGTCACTCAGGGCGCCTGGGTGGCTCAGTCTGTTGAGCGTCTGACTTCGGCTCAGGTCATGATCTCGAGGTTCACGAGTTTGAGCCCCGCATCAGGCTCTGTGGCGACAGCTCGGAGCCTGGAGCCTGCTTCGATTCTGTGTCTCCCTTTCTTTCTGCTCCTCCCCCACTCACGCTCTGTCTCTGTCCCTCAAAAATATAAATAAGCATAAAAATAATTTTTAAAAAGGGTCACTCACAAGACAGAGTGGAGGAGGCAAAAAGGTGTCAGTTTTCTCCTCTCTCACGATCACCTTCTAGTCAACAAGTGTCCTCAAATATGGCTTTACTTTCCACACGGTTGTAGAATTCCTCAGGTGGAAACTTTTCCAAGTTTGGGATCAGTTATCATGATCAATTTTTTTTTTAATTTTTTAAAATGTTTATTCATTTTTGAGGGAGGGAGGGAGAGAGGGAAGGAGGGAGAGAGAGACAGAGCGGGGGGGGGGGGGGGGGGGGGGGGGGAGAGGGAGGGAGAGAATTTGAGCCGGGGAGGGGCAGAGAGAGAGAGGGAGACACAGAATTTGAAGTAGGCTCCAGGCTCTGCACAGTCAGCATGGAGCCCTACATGGGGCTCAAACTCGTGAAAGGTGAGATCATGACCTGAGCCAAAGTTGGACACTTAACTGACTGAGCTACCCAGGTGCCCCTGACAGGATCTATTTTAAGTACAAGCCAACAGGATCTTTTCTTCCTTGACACGGTGCTTTACTTGTGTTGTTAATAAAATTAGGAAGTGTTTACAGTTGCCAAGTTCTTTAAATTCAGCTGGTGGTAAAAAATAGCAATTAAAGATGTAAACCCACTTAGTTCTTTAATTCTTGGGGGAAAAAACAAATTCCAAATGGGAGCTTAGTTGTTTCTCTAGGTTTAAACTCTGTCTTTAAAAACATGACACTTATAAGCTACTCCTAGCACCCTCATTTTCTTAGACTAGGCATGTGGGCATATTTGTTTTAATTCTAGAGCTGTGGTTCCCAGCCTTGGCTGCGTGTTAGAGTCACTTGGGGCACTTTACCAAATGTTGGTCACACCATCATAGAGTCCCGTTCGGTTGGCTTGGGGTGTAGCCTCAGTGCTGGATTTATAAAGCTCCCTGGTGATTCTGTTGTGCCGCCCAAGTTAGGAACCGCTGTTCTCGAGCATAGCACAGCACATCGGTTGGATTCTCAGTTTATAGCGATTTAAATGGACTCTTGCAAACTTATGTACAAAAGGAATTTGTTAAAACATAAAGGGAAGCTCACTGATTCAAAGGAAGAGCTATGTTACCAGGTCTCAGAGAGTACAGAAACCAGGACAACCATGGCAACGGAGGCAGCATGAGCTAATGGACAACCTCCTTAGGCACTGCTTGGCTGAATCAGCTCCAGCCATTTTCTGTCCTTGAAGCTCTGCTTAAGGTTCTAATACCAGGGAGAGAAAGATGTGCTAAACTCTTAATCCCTATCCTTAGCCAGGATAGGATGGGATGGGGTAGTTCCCCATAGGAAAATTGATTTGCTCTTCTTGGAAGGTGGCACTGTAGTTTCTTGGCAGGCAACACCAACAGATGTCCCCACACCCTGAGACCATTTTGCTTTGGATGGGGAGGATGTAAGGAACATTCCTCTCAGAAGGCAGTTGGCTTAGAATCAGACTCCCTTGGTGTCTGCTAATTTGTTCATGTAGTTATTCATTCATTCAGAAAATGTTTATTGAATATCTATACTATGAAAGTCACTCTATGAACGTCAAGTTGGGGAAGTAGTTGATGCTTTTAGGGTGCTTACAATCTCATAAGGGTAAGAAACATGCAAATGTAAGCATGATATGCCAGGCATATCTCTAAGCATTACTCCATAGAGTAAGACCAGCATCAAACAACCGGTATTTGAGTGCCAGTAATTTGTTAGACCCTCGCCAGTGAAAATAAGATGAGGGACCATCAAATGTCCCTAGACAAACTTGATTCTTTCACTGGTTACCCATGGCTGAAATTTCTCCTCTTCTGACTGAATCTTTTCCTATTGTTTCTCAGTCTCTTGAACTACTCAGAACTGCCTTCATTCTCCTTGGCTTTAGGTGGATTTTCTGGATATAACCTCATGTCTGACTAACTCAAAATCCTTACCAACATTACTACTTTTTTCCTGAACTACTATTCTGACATACGCCCACCTTATTGCTTTGCTTTGTCAAACACAGTCCAAAAAGACAGGCTCTCTCCTTGACCTTGGACATAGTCATTTTTTATTAAGCATGTTGAATATGCTAGATGGTGGGCAGAAAATATATTCTTAAAACTTCTGTCTGGCCTTTTAGGCTTATGTTCTAAATCCAGAAATGGTCAGCTGACTATTATGTTAGACCTATAGTGTGTTTGAGTATATTTTTTCTAATTTCATATTCAAAGCATGGTATAAACCTGCCAGAGCTATCAATGCAGCAGTAATGACAACTAAGAAATCAGAATATATCTGATTTTTAATTAAAATACAAAACTAAAGGATCTAAGTAACAATAATAAAAACAATGACTGGGGCATCTGGGTGACTCAGTCAGTTGAACATCCAACTTCAGCTCAGGTCATGATCTCACGGTTCCTGAGTTCAAGCCTTGCATTGGGCTCACTGCTGTCAGCACAGATCCTGCTTTGGATCCTCTGTCCTCCTCTCTCTCTGTCCCTCCCCCACTCATGCATGTGCTTTCTTTCTCTCTCTCTCAAAAATAAATAAACATTAAAAAAATAATGGCTAATGTTTATTAAATGCACATTCTACCTAGTCCTTGGCATATAGTAAATGCCTCATAAAAATTGGTTGTAGTTTTGTGGGGTTTTTGTTGTTGTTGCTGTTACTGTTATGCGGTCTGGCAGGCATTTTATATATGCAAATACAAAGGTTAGTACTCTGTATTTCCAAACTTATTTAGTCCTTACAACAATCCTATGACATCAAGGTACTCTCATTAGCCACATTTTACAGATGAGGATATTGAGTTATATAGAGAGTAAGAACTTGCCCAAGGTCCCACAGTTAAACTAAGTGACATAGCTGGGGACTAAACCCAGGTAGTGTGGCTCCATTTTTTTTTTTTTTTTTTTTGATCCTAAGATAGTTGTTGGTTATTTTTAATGATATAGTGCCTACATATGGTTGCTTCATAAATGTTTGCAGAAAAAAAAAGAATGAATGAATGGTGAGTTCTATAGCTGGCTTTTTATAACATGCTCCCTACCACTGTGTTTTGGAACAGAAGAATTTAAATTTATTTTTCATTTTAATTAAGACATAATCATGATGACAATTTATATTTAAAAAACTACTCTATGCAAAGATTATTACACTTTTTGTTTTTTTAGTTTTGATTTATTTATTATTTTTTCAGCTTTATTGAGATATAATTTCGATAAAACACTGTAAATGTGAGTAAGGTATATAACATGTTGACTTGATACGCTTACATAGTGCTAAATGATGACCACCATAGTTTTAGTAAAAACCTCCATCAGTCTTGTAATTACCATTTTTTTGTGGTGAGAACATTTGAGATTTACTCTTTTAGCAACTTACAAGTATGTACTAGACTATTATTAGCTATATCACCATATTGGATGTTAAATCCCTAAAACTTGTTAATCTCATAACTGCCTATCTGTACCCTTTGACCAATATCTTCTTCATTTCCTCCATTCCCCTGCCTCTGGTAATCATCACTCTACTTTCTGTTTCTCTGAGTTCAGCTTTTTCTCAAGTATTTGGTTAATGTAGTTTCTTATGATTTGATTAGTTTGAATCACTGAGCTTTGCTTATCTTCAGAAGAATAATGATCTGTTTGGCCACTGTAGGTAGATAGGCCAGTGCTTCGGGAAAACGCAGCAATAACTAAGACAGGAGATGGGGCTGCTTCATTGTTGTTGTCTTTCTGATTCTTTTTCCTTTGCTTGCTTTTTCTCCAGGCTGGAGATGACTGTCCCTAAAGTTAATTCCTCAATTGTCCTTGCACTGTCAGATGCCTTTCTCTTCTGAAGGATTTCCTTAATCCACAGTGGTTCTTTAAGTGGCTGTCTTGATAACACCAAATGTTGTCTGGCAAGTGAATGACCTTACCTGACTATCCCCATATATTGTCAGAGGAGACTGTGAACTTTGTTTTGGCCTTAATTTTAGGAAACCGAATCCCAAGGCACATACAACAACATGAAGACCTGTCCTATTTCCTGGTCCTGCACTTTGTCTAGAGACTAGTAGAAATTATTGCTCTTTTTTATTTGTGTTGATTTACCTATTTTTGGAAGAGCTACTTATTTTTTTTTAAGCCACAGAGAAAGAATGCCAGTAAACCAATACCTGGGTGAATCACGGATTGAAAGTAATCCTGCTGGGGATGTTACAAAGATGCTGCTGTCTCTTTTAACCTAGGAGATGCTGAAGGCAACTATTTACTATATCTCTTTGTAAAGCTTTGCCCTCAGTTTCAGTTGCAATGTGGCAAAACAAATGTCTGTGATAAACACAGGGTTCTAGTCTGGGACAGCAAGAACCAGGTGCATTCCTGAGTGTGGTTTCTAAAAGATGGTCAGTCTTAGAGTCACAGTTAGCCTGGCTCCTGTGCTGGAGCAAGTGTGCGGGCAGAGCATGCAGCTGGGGCAGCCGGGATGGTGGCCATGGGTGGTGGTAGGTGAACCCATACCTGTCACTGCCTAAAATTAAAGAAAGAGAAACTCCCCAGGCATGTGGCTTCTCAAACAATCTGAGGCTAGGAGAGAGACATCAGGCTCTGGCGAGGGTGAGTTGGAGGAAATGACCTCTGATCTAGGTCTTAAAAAGTGGGAGTTGGCTCAGCAGAGTAGAAGAGAGCATTCCAGGGAGGGTTACCTGTGTAAAGATTTAAAAAGGGAGGAAGAAACTCAGTGGTTGATGTAACCATGTGTGGAGTAAGGTGGGAGAAGTAAATAAGGACCACATTACAAAGGCCTTCTTTCCCCAAAATGAAGGTTTCTTATTTATCCTAAAGGCTCTAGGAAGGAGATAGAAAAGTGACAGCATTGGATTTTCATTTTGAATCTTCATTCTCATGTGAAGGACAGGTTGGAGGTGGCTGGGAACTAGAGACAGGAAGACCAGCTTCGAAGAGGTAGCAGGAAGAAGAGGAGGGGATTGGTTGGATTTAGGGGATATTGTAGGACATAAAAATCAATCAAACTTGGTGAGTTACCTTACTTGAGTGCAAGAGAATAAGGATTTCCCCAGGATGGGAGGCTGGGTGAATGGTGGCACTGGTTTTTAAGAGAAAGGCTACAGGAGGGGAAGCAGGTTTGGCAGAAAAGCATACACATACGTCTATCCCTAGAAGCTGACAAGATGTATCTACTGAGCTATTTTTTCAACTCCACCTTAACTCCTGTACATACGTAAGGTACTTCAGGTCTCCACCTTGGTTGCTGCAGTCCACTGGTCCCTGTTAAGATTGTCACTACTGATTCTTTCGTGAATCATTCCAAGACCATGGGAGCTTGAAAGCAGAGACATTTCCCATCTTAGAATGGCTTGAGATTCAGTCTCTTTCGGGCTTGAGCCTTAGAAACTGGAGAGCCAAAACAGTGTTTCTGTGAACTGGCCTCTTGGAGAGTAGGCTGGTGGTACAGCTGCCAAACTATAGTCAAACCACTGTATCTAAATGGTCAGGGTCTTTGTCCTCTCAGCCCCATCACACAGAACCCCCTCACAACATGGGACAGGCTCACTCATTCCTGCTTCTCTCTCCTCCTTCCCTCACAGATTTACTGCAATAAGGGTACACATCCTGTGCTTTGGGCCACCCTTGGGCCCCTTATAGACCCCAAATTTTATCATTTCCAAAATTTATCCTTCAGTTTGCAGAGTCTTTCACCAGGTTATTGAGGTGTCAGAAACGATTAACAGAAAATTCTGTGGTTCTTGCCTTGACATGCAGAGTCCTTTCCAGCAGAGTATCTCCGAGGGTGCCCAGACGATGTTTCACGTGTGCTCATAGGGGTCCTCCTGGTTTCCTGTTCAACTGATCACCACAACTAGCCACCATTGCTGCTCTTGCTGGTGTCCTGCATTTTTTCTGGGAATACTGATGTCTGTACAGAGGGAACTCTAAGAACTCCTGATTCAGTGCTATGATGGTTAAGTGTAGGTCAGCTTTGCTAGGCTGTGGTGCCCAGTTGCTTGGTGAAACACTATTCTTTTTTTTTTTTTTTAATTTTTTTAATGTTCATTTATTTTGAAGGAGAGAGAGACAGAGTGTGAGTGGGGGGCGGGGGCAGAGAGAGAGGGAGACACAGAATCTGAAGCAGGGTGAAACACTATTCTAAATGTAGCTGTGGAAGTATTTTGTAGATGTGATCAACATTTACAATCGGCGGACTTTCGGTTAAGGTGGATTACCTTCATAATGTGGGAGGGCCTCATCCAATCAGTCGAAGGCCTGAAGAGCAAAAACAGGTTTCTCGGAGACAAACACATTCTGCCTCAAAACGATAACACTGAAATCCTGAGTTTCCTGACTTTCTACCTGCAGTCCTGCTCCGTGGACTTCAAACTTTGGAGCCTGTCACAATCACATGAGTCATTTCCTGAAACTGTCTATCATTCTATCTATCCCTTCCATTGGTTCTGTTTCTCTGTAGAACACAGACTGATACACATGTTTATGCCAAGGATACTCTCAGCTTTCTTAGTTGTTAAGGGTTCCAAAGAATCGTGGCTGTATCTGCAAGGAGAAGGCCTGTAGCTGTATGGAAGGCTGAGACCCCATCTGCCTTGTTTATCCATGTGTCCTCAGTCCCTAGCAGAGTACTTACACTTTGACAGTTCGTTTTTATTTGGGGAGCTGTAATGAGATAGTATGTGCAATGTAATCGGTACTAAATAAATATTTGAGGATTGGCACATTGAGACAGACCCTTCCTACTATCCCCTTTTCTGGTCGCTTTCCCTAGATCCAGCAACCCAGATGTAAATCAAGTAGTTCTAGTCCTGCCTACAACCAGCACGCTCAGATCAAGCCCAGGCACCACTTTAGGCTTTACTGAGGGAGTAGAGCTATGCAGTCCTTTCCTTCTCTGGCTGGAATTCATCCTCCACCTGCTGCCTTCCCACACATTGTGGTCATACCGAATCCAGCTCATCTGTCTCATTTTGCATTTCCATTATTTTTTCGCACTGATCTGTCTCCCCAGAAAGTATGGAGTCCTGATATACATATTTTTGCCTTCCCAGTACCTCAAATAGCATCTGGAGCTTCTTAGATGCTAAGATAATTTTTCATAAAGAAAGAATGGATGGAAGGAAGGAGAGAAAGTAACCTGAAAGAATGAAAAAGGAAAAAGGAAAGAATGAAAGAGGGAAAGAAATACGGAGTTAATTAGAGACACAAATCCCCAGTTTTAAGACAACCTCTACTCTGTCTTGTAATTGCATTTGGTTCTGTCAGATTCTGTGGGTAACAAAGTTTCCCTCATCTGGCAAATGAAGTACTTTGAGAATCCTGCTAGTTTGAAAACTTTAGTGCTATACAGAAACTAGTACTTTTGTGACTTGAGGGAATAGAAGCTAACTTCAGACCTGAGAATTCATCTCATTGAACCACAGAACCCTAAAATTATTTCTACACTCACAGTCTGGATCAGACACCTAATATTGTAATGGAAAGTAATCATATTGCATGATATATTTTGACTAACGAATGTGTGGGAAGCCCCCCACCCCGCCAGTGACTGCAATGCACATGGCTTTTAATATGGCTAAGTGGGACCGATGCTGATGTGCAGAAATCTCATGTTAGAATTGTTGTATTTGCAGCCAGATCCTAGAGAGACTCAGACGGAAGAATCTACCACAATTAGAATGTCAAATCACACTTCCCTCTTCACATTGCATTTCTAAAAATAAGATAATGAAAATATGTATTTGTGTGGGAGAGGGCTTATTGTAGAAAGCTGCAAATAAGGCTCAAGAAAATGTGCTCAGAAACCCCATTCAGGAGGCAGCTTTCACTGCAGGGAGCTTCTGTGCCATGAAGAAAGCTGCATAATGTGCTCTGTGCACAAAAAGGTAGCAGCCAAGAATGCTGACTGTGTTTCTAAACCTCTAGAATAAAAAGGCATGCAGACAACATTGTTTTACCAGTTAAGGCCAGTTTTTTCTTCTCCCTGTCATCTGACTTCAGGCATTCTTTGAGGGGTTGGTGAAAGACTTAATATGGTCTATTAAACCCTGCTACAGCTTTTAAACCTTTAAAATAGTTTGTTATTGAAAACTTTGGTGGAATGTGATAGAAGGCATCTAAGGAGTCCAGTGGATTTCTCCCATACTTTCTTTTTTTTCCAGGTTTCTATTGTACAGATAAAACTAAAAATAGGAAAAAGATTTAGGATCTTTACTAGTGGCAAGGGAACGAATCAGCTGGTCTGTGATGATCAGTCCTGTAAGAGGGTCTTCCTCAACAATGAGGATTCTCTGAGTAATCTCTCTTCTGGAATGCATTAAGTCGAAGGAGAGGTTTGAAGGCACCTCTCCTCTTAAGATTTAGTTTTCTGGGCACTTGGGTGGCTCAGTCAGTTAGGGGTCCAACTTCAGTTCAGGTCATGATCTCACAGTTTTTGGGTTCAAGCCGCACATTGAGCTCTCTGCTGTCAGTGCAGAGCCCTCTTAGGATCCTCTGTCTCCTCCTCTCTCTGCCCCCCACCCCCAACTTGTGTGTGCATGTGCTCTCTCTCTCTCTCTCAAAAATAAATAAACATTTCAGGGCACCACGGTGGCTCAGTTGGTTAGCATCTGACTTCTGCTCAGGTCATGATCTCGTGGTTTGTGGGTTCGAGCACCCTGTTGGGCTCTATGCTGACAGCTTAGAGCCTGGAGCCTGCTCAGATTCAGTGTCTCTCTCTTTCTCTGCCCCTCTCCTATTCACATTCTCTCTCTCTCTCTCTCTCTCTCTCTCTCTCTCTCTCTCTCTCTCTCCTCCCCCCCCCCCCCGTCAAAAATAAATAAACATTAAACAAAAAGATTTAGTTTTCATTTGGGGAGTTGTAATGAAATAGGATCATTTTCAGACCAGGAACAGACATTTGGACTCCCCTTTTCTAACTTTTCTAAGATTATGGATACTTTAAGAATATAAAAATTCTCTGACTTAAGTGAAAATGGAAGTGAAGAAACTATTCATTTGGATTCAAGTGGAGACAATATTACTATTTTTTTAATAGTTAAGCACTTACTAAGAGATAGTCATTGTGCTAGGAGCTAGCTGTAAGTTGTTGAACTCCTTGCTGTTCTGGAGAATACTGACAGGCTTTTGAAGATGCAGGCTTTTCATTACTCTCTGCATTTCAGTGTTGCTATTTTAGATATTTTTCTCCTACCTGAAAAAAAAATCATTTTTGTAATTTTATTTTTTAGAAAAAAATCTTCATATTTTAGAAATATTACTTGCTGGGAATGTATTATTTATATTTTTGGAGTTTGCTTATCTTAAAATATCTTAATGTTCCTTTTATTTTTGAATATTGAAATCTTTGTTATTGTCTTCCAATACTTTAAAGAAGTCATTCCATTGTCTTCTGGTTTTCATCATCTCTCGTGAGAAGTTAGCAGATTATCCTACTGTTGCTCTGTTACAGATGAGTCTTTTCTCTCTGCCTAATTTTAGGATTTTTTTTTTTCATTTTCTTTGGTTTTCAGAAGTTTGACATGAGATAGCTAGATATATATATTTTTTGTATCAACTTCATTTAGAGTTCTGAGAATGCTAGGGACTGTGAGTATGGTCTTTTGTGAGTTTGGGAAATTTTCAGTGATTATTGGAGTATTTTTCGTTTCTATTGTTCCCTTCCTTCTGGAATATCAAATACATATATGCTATACTTGTTATACATATATTTATGCTTTTTTATGAATTTTTTATTCCTTTTCTCTCTGTTCATCATTTTGGATATTTTTATGAACCTGTCTTCCAGTTCAATAATTTTGTATTCTTCTGTATTAAATCCATTCAATAAATTATTAATTTCAGTAACTGTATTCTTGAGCTCTAGAATTTTCATTTGACTCTTTCTTATACATGTCATTTTTAAAAAATTCTCCTTCTTTCATTTGTTTAAAACTTTTTTTCTTTGTTTTCTTGAAGTTATAACACATAGTTATCCTGAAGTGTTTTTTTCCTGTTAGTTCTAATATCTGGATCTATATAAACATATTTCCATACCAGTTTTTCTTTGGGTTTTTAGACATACTGTTTAAAATCTTGGCATGTCTACTAATTTTTTAATTAAATGCCAGTCCTTGTGTAGAAAAACATTGTGGTTGGCCTCCAGATGTTATCTTCCTCCAGCCAGAGGTTACCCTTTATTCTTCTAGGCCAATTTGGAGCTGATTCTTAATCCAAGTAAAAAGTGTCTTTGAATTTTGGTTTTAGTCTACTTCTGGTGCACCCCCACTCCCAAGGCCTAACCTTCATGAGATTTTGAGGAGTTCACTGGGTCCCTCACCCAAGCAGGGCCTCAACTCTAATCCTTCCTTCTTAACAACTGAGATGCCTAAAAACTCAACTCTGCTTTTCATTTTATCTGCTTAGCTTCTAAGCCTCCTACCCTCATTTTAGAAATTGGCATATGTGTTAAGGTAAAAGATGACTGTGTATCTGGCTTTGTTCTCTATTCCTCCCTTGTCACCAATAACTTAAAACCTCAAATTTTGTCTCTCTAGCTTCACAAGACAGTAAAAACTCTGCTTGTTTATCTGTCCCAAGCAGTGGCTTTCTGCGTGGGCACAGCTTAGATTTGCATGCTCTTACTGTGAATCCAGAATCATCAAAACAGTTGTACAATGTCAGTATGTCTTTTTCTAGTTCTGTCCTTTCCAGAATCTTGTACCCTTTAGCTCTGGTTGTGTCAGCAACTTGCAGATGCCTTTACGAATTTTTTGTTTGTTTAGTTTTTAATTTTAAATGATAAGTTATTTCTGAGAATGTTGACCTTCTATCATGCTGGATTTTTTTTCAGGGAAGAACTGTTCGTATCAGGATCTGAGATGATTCAGATACCGTTTGAGGCACAGGGAGTACAATGGCAAATGGAGTTGATAAATTCTTGGGGTAGATTCTATTTTGTACAGGAATAGGGTCCTAGTAGGGGTTTAACTGCATACCCCTCAAAAAGATATGTTTAAATCCTAACTTGCAGTACCTCAGAATGTGACCCTATTTGGAAATAGGGTCATTGCAGGTATAATTAGTTACTGTGAGCTTATACTGGAGTAAGGTAGGTTCCTAACCCAGTATGACTGCCGTTCTTATAAGAAGACAGCCAAATGAAGACACAAGACCTAGAAGAATGCCATGTGATGATGGAGGCACAAATTGGAGTGATGCACGTACAAGTCAAGGAATGCCAAGGATTGACAGCCAACACCAGAAACTGGGAAGAGTCAAGGAAAGATTCTTCCCTATAGATATCAGAGAGTAGTGACCTGCTGACCCCTGGATTTTTATTTTATTTTATTTTATTTTATTTTATTTTATTTTATTTTATTTTATTTTGAGAGAGAGAGTGCAAACGGGGAGAGGGGCAGAGGAAGAGAGAAATGAGTCTTAAGCAGGTTCCACACCCAGCATGGAACCTGATGTGGGGCTCGATTTCATGACTGTGAAATCATGATCTGAGCCAAAATCAAGAGTCAGACACTAATCAACAGCCACCCAGGCACCCCAACACCTGGATTTTTTACTTCTAGCCTCTAGAAGCTCTAGGAAACAAATATAGGTCTCTTGTCTTCAGAAGTCAGAGAAACTACTCTGAATAAGAGAGAATTAGGAATTTCTGCGAGATAGAGAAAGGAGGGCATGGCTGGGAGTTAGAGACACAGCAAGTTAGAAATAGTGGCTTCACACAATGCTTCATATTGTCAAGAATGTTTGTGACTTCTAAATCTTTGGTACATCCTAGAAATGGTGATCGATGCAACCAGAAAAGGGCTCAAGAGCAATGTCCAGGTAATTGAGAGCAACAAAACCAGGTTAACATAAATGGGTATCAGAGGGAAGAATAACCTTGGAACTTCTAGGCCCCTGGAATTCACAGAATTCTTAGGGAGAATTTTGAAATTCTTCAATGAGAGTGAGGAGGATTAATTTTAAGAAATTTTACCTTGAGCCCAGGCGTCATGGCATATGGGTTATTAATGCATTCATTTACTCAAAATTTGTAGCCATTTAGTTCCTTATTTGCTATATTCTTGAGTCATGTTTTTAGAAGGTTGCTTTTGTCTTGTAGTTATTTTTTCAGGCACAGTCTCCAACTAGATGACTCAGGACAGGCTGGTTATACAGCGGTAATAAATTTACCCTGAAACCTCAGAGGTTTTAATAAAGATTTATTTATTTTTCATCTACTATCTAATGTGGATAGTAATGGGGGGTATTCTGCTCTATATGATCACTCATGGACTTAAGATGATGGAGACTCCACTGCCTGGGTCATCAACATTCACTATGGTGGGTGACTAGAGAACATAGAAAATTGTGTACCAGCTTCTAAAGTTTTTGGTGCTCAATTGACACAATTACTTTTGCTCATAGCCTGTTGACCAGAGCTAGTCATATGATTCACTTCACTGCAAGGCAAATGGGGAACAAATGAGAACACATAGAATATTTTCATAAATGATGATTGTCTCTGCCACTTCACCTTAGCCTGTTACTATCTCCATTGAACAGATGGGGACATTTGAAGCATAGAAAAGTTAGGTAATTTGCTCAAGGTGACATAGCTAGTGAGCTTTCAGAGTCAGGACTCAAACCCAGGCAATCTGCATTTGTAAGCACTGTGCTATTTATTATATGTAGAGGAAAGAATGGTCAGTTTGCTTTGAATTTTGGTCTTCCTAGTGCCCCTTCCCCTTTCTCCCAGAAACAAAAGGGGATTTCTTTATCCTTCTGTTCCCTAAAGTAAGATATCAAGAACTGTTGAGTGAAATGTGTTTTTCAATCCTTTTTGGAAAATAAACAAAATAGGTTATTTTCCATGACATCTTTCTTAACGAGCTTAATCTCTTCAGGCTGCTGTATCAGAATACCAGTGACTGGGTGGCTCTAACAACAAACATTTATTTCTCCCAGCTCTGGAAGGCTGGGAAGTCTAAGATCAAAGTGCCAGCAGTTCCAGTATCTGGTGAAATTTCACTTCCTGTCTCATAGACAGCAGCCTTCTCACTGTGTCCTCAGATGGCAGGAGTGAGGGAGCTCTCTGGGGTCTCTTTATAAGGAAACTAATCCTATTCACAAGGGCTTCACCCTCATGACCTGTTTATCTCCCAAAGGCCCCAGCTCCTAATACCATCACATTGGTGATTAGGTTTCAACATAATGAATTTTGGAGCACACAGTCTATGTCACTAGCTAAAACTGATCTTTCTTTTCTCTGAACCCTCACTGCACTTGGATTGCATTGCAACAAGGAGGAATTGGGAGAGATTAACTTTTCCATAATCCCGTAATCCTATAATATCCATTGGCCTTGCTATCATACACACAATACACATATACCTCTTGTATAATTGGCACGTCCTCCGTCTTATGTGTAGTGCTAAACAAACATGGTTTCTAACTTCCCTTCTAAACATGTTGTGTCTCCTAAACCACTTCTGTGTAGAAATTCTAGGCTACTGTTCACACACTTGGAGTTTCACTCTTTCCTTAAACAAATAGCTTTGAGTGCATACCTTGTGCTGCTTACAGTATAGCAGCAAGTAAGATGCATATACATGGTCCCTCTCTACAGGGAGTAAAGGTGGGATCAATAAATACACAAAAAATGGTATAATTACTTGTAACTTTCCCTGGTCGATTTCTTCAAATTAATTGTGAATTTCTTGAAGGCATTAGGCACGTCTTATACTGGTTGGGTCCTTGCACCATGCTTGGTTGAACTCTCAGTAACTCTTGGTTGATTATTAATTATCTGACCATCTGGACTTCAGAAGAAATTCTAGGTTTGAGGACTTCTTGGCAGAAGGAGTTCTCTGAGGCTGACACTGATTTCTCATTTGGCTCCAACTTTTCTCTATTTTTTTCCCTTAAGAAAATAGTCAAGATTTTGAGATTGGTTTATGATGTGGTCAGAGGTTAATTTATTCTCTTAGAGAATCTGTGTTCACCCATGAAATTCAAAGTATTAGACTGAAGTCAGAGGTGCTGTTTTCTATAATTGACTAAAGCTAAACTGGTGAGTAATACAGTCTCTGATGCAGGTAATAGTGCTGAGCTGGCACAGTGCAGGCTCCACCTCAGAGCAGTAACTTGTCTAAAATAAGCTAGTGGGTTCTTTTAACCAAGTTAAACTCTCCCCTACTTTCTGACCCCTGACAGGGCAGGTTTCATCTTATATTCCAAGACGACATCACTTGTGTTCTCACACTCGGGACTTGGTTAAAGGAACTTTTATTGGACTACAGCCTCTCATACTGCCCGGAATTCTCTTGTCTTGTTACTTAATAAGGTTAAGGGCTGCATTGATCTTAAAGTGACCACATGGCCCCAGTCCTAGCAACCTGCTGAGAATAAGGCTGGAGCTTTGGCAGAAAGAGCTGTGCCTCTTAACTGAGAGAATGGGCTTATAGTACATCCTAGAAAGGAGGAAGCTGGCAGGAAGAAAATAAGGTCACAACCGCCACTATTCTCCTTTTTATGCCAACCAATTATTGATATAGTTTAAGAGTCTCTTCCTTGAGCAAAGCATTTTCCCTTTACATCATGCTGCTGAGACAATGGAATGTTTCCTGTATGTTCACACAGATCACTGCATTTTGGGCCCCCTTTGCTTTTAAATTAAGGGTATGTCCTGATGAAAGGAAGCACTTGCCTCCTAGATTGTGGGGATCACTGTCACATGTTTTTTCAATATGGATGGGGGCCAGATCGACTATGACCCAGTTAGAAGTTTTTATGTTCGATTCATAGTTAAGACTCTTTCCATTGTCAAGAATACAAATGGAAGTCTGTGGTTCTTTGTCAGTATTGCTTGTTTCATGTAAGCAAGAGTCAGTGTATAGATGTGTTGTTAAAATCTGAACTACCTGGAGAAAGGTTTTTTTTTTTCCTAACTTTATCAATTCCCTATGACTGTTATAGCAAATTACTGCAAATTGAGTGGCTTAAAACAACACAAATGTATTATCTTATAGTCTGGATATCAGAAGTCCAAAAGGGGTCTCACTAGGCTAAAAGCAAGGTGTTGGCAGAATGTATGCCTTTTTGGAGGCTGTAGGAGAATCTGTCTTCTTGCCTTTTCCAGCTTCTAGAGACCGTCTACATACCTTGGCTCATACCCCTTTCCTCTGTCTTCAAAGCCAACAACACTGGGCTCAATCTTTCTCACACTGTCATCTCTCTGGTTCTCCTTGGTCTTCCTTTTTAAGGACTCTGAAGATTACAGTGCCCCACCCGGGTAAACTAAGGCACTTTCTTGATTAAGATCAGTTGATAGCAACTTTAACTCCATCTGTACCCTTAATTCCCCTTTGCTAAGTAACCTAATACATTCACAGGGTCCAGAGATTAGGTTTGTGGACATCTTTGGGTGGGGGTGGGGGGCATTATTCTGCCTACTAGAGGAATTAGGAGGTGTTTTTTTGTCTTTTAAAATTTGATTTTGGTAATTACAGGACCTGCACCATGATTGTGGGTTTTTATCTGTCAGATAAAGAATCTTTAAATTTAAATCTTCCCAAAGTCTTTACTGGTCCCAATTCAGTGTAACTTCACAATATTCTCAATCTTGCAATGTAAGCAATCAGACACAGGGGTGGATTATCAACCACCTATTTCATGAGCTTAGAAACTGCTGGTGAATTGCTTATTGATTATGTATGACTGTGACATGATTGTCTTTGCTTTATTGCACATCTTTGCAGTGCTTACAAGAAAGGATCAGATCCAAACTTGTTTCCGATGTGACTTAACATTCCCAGACCACCTTCCCCAATAGGCTGCTTCTTCGAATATCTGGTATTCTTCCAGACACACAGACTGGAGACTTGGGTGTCATCTTTGACAGTCCAAAGTGTGTATTTTAGTTTCCAGGGCCCTGACACACAGGATTCTGAGAACACGGAACTTCTGAGTCACTTGCCCTTATTCTGGTCTTTCACCCCTCTATCCATCCTGCTCACTCCAACTGGAAGAAATTTCCCAAGATATCAGTTTCATAAATAATGAATCCTTGTTCCAGTACTTACTAGCTGTGTGACCTTGCAAAATTAATTTTCTTCTCTGTGAGAAACAGGTGAACTGGAGCTAATACACAGTATTTACCTCTAGGGTTGTTGTGAAGATGAAATTTAATACATGTTAGGTACTTTGAACAGTGTGAGGCATATACTAAGCACTCAACAAACATTTGCAGATATCATGATGATGATCATTATTATTATTAATGGATCAACCAGTGTGCATGCCTCTGCTCCTGCCCACATGGTGCCTCTGGCCCAGTCATCTTCTGTGGAGAGACTGACCTCTCCCCAGTCTTCTTCCCCTCCAGCTTCCCCCTACTTACTACCCACCCACACCCCTTAAGCCCAGGAGCTCTTACCTGCTCTTGAGTGAGGACAGGTGAGAAACTAGCATTTATTTCATGAAGCCTTCCTGCTGTATCCCCTCTGGTTCTAAACTTCTGAAAGGCCAGACTTCTAAAGTCTAAAGACTTTAGAAGGCCAGGCCTTCTAAAAGGCCAGACTTTGAACCTCAAAAAAGCTTCTTCTCTTCTTTTTTGTTCTGACAACCTTCCTGAGTTTGAAGCTTTACTGTTTGGCCTGAATGGGGAAAGTGCCAGAGTGTAAATGAGGAAAATACTAGGGATCCCCCCTACCCAAACACATACATGAACACACACACACACCTGTTAAAGTATTAAAATATCACCTGGTGTAAGAAGAGCTTTGAATAACAACAACAAATATTTATTAAGCTCTTTTTATGTGTTCGGCACTGTGTTCGGCTCATCACCCACCTGTTCCATCTTACTTCTGGCTACGCTTTCATGGATCCTCTGCCTGTGACCTCCACTTTACTCCCTGACCCTAGATTTGCATTCCCACCACTGAGACTTTGCTTCTGCTATTTCTGCTGTTTGGATTTCCTCCTCTTCCTTGTCTATTTACCCATGCCCTCTCCATCCTTTATGGCCCATCTGTAACACTGACCATTCTAAAACCCATAGATCCTCCTTCAGCCAGACACTGTGAGAGATACAAGTGAAGTAAAAGGAAAGGATCTTGCCATTGAAAAGCTAACTGAGGAGAAAAGACACAACAAAGAAAACCCCACAATACTGTTAAATTCTGGGGTAAAAATCATAATTGCTGCACGGGTATCCAGAAGTCATAGTCAAATGACCAGTTATAATACCAAATCAACACATGTATAGAATTGACCAAATCCTTTCATCCTTGAAGCAGGTTTCTTTTAGGAGTTTATGAACCCATTCCGGTTACTATATAAATTAGTTCAGGAGCTTCCCACTTTCAGTAAATCTGATATATACAAAACAGGATTTAGAAAACACTTTAGGTCATGATTATTTCCACCAAAATACTTACCATAACATTTCTTCTAAGGAGCAAGCAAAGCTTATTGGCTAAATAGATGTAAAACATGATTTGATTTACATAATGGTTTATTTGTACAGAATTTCAGGACAGATAACCATTGAATAAAAATGAGGCAAACCTGTAATTACTCTACGAAATAGCCTGGGGTTTCATGAGTTAATGCAACTCCCTAGTAGTCAACTTAATTCCTTCCCAGGAAGAAATGTGAATTGAAGTTTTGGTAGAAGATATTAACAGAGTATGTCCAAGAGATAATTAAGTGCTCATATTCATCAATTTGGTTGCCCTGGGCGGGGAGTCTCATCTCCATTTTCACTTATTTATGACTTTATTTGTGAATAATGAGCCACTACAAAAAAAGCGTTTGAACCAACAGAAAGGAGATCTTGAAATTTAGATTGAGTCTAGAGCAAGGATTCTTAAATGGGATACTCAAATCACGGGTGAGTTGTAGGGAGTTGTCAAACACTGGAGAATGTAAACGAAAAACTGTGTGTGTATGTGTGCTTTTTGGGAGGAGAGGACCAGAACTCTGAACAGATTTTTCAGAGGGATCCACGATATCCTGTTTAAAAAGCCATTCTTCATTCCCCATGGATGAGCTTCAGGAAGTTCCATCAACTTCCTTGATTTGTATCAAAATCTTACATATCAAATATACCTGGGACAAAGCCAAGTAGGTACCCAAACTCTTAACTGCCCCTCCCCCCCCCCCCCCCCCCCCCCCCCCCACTGGCTTTGCTTTGCTTCTACTCCTTCACCCTTCTCTACTCTGGCATTAACATTTGCCTATTTGGATTCTGAGAACTTGACTTTACTTTTTTTTTTTTTTTTTTTTTTAATTTTTTTTTCAACGTTTATTTATTTTTGGGACAGAGAGAGACAGAGCATGAACGGGGGAGGGGCAGAGAGAGAGGGAGACACAGAATCGGAAACAGGCTCCAGGCTCTGAGCCATCAGCCCAGAGCCCGACGCGGGGCTCGAACTCGCGGACCGCGAGATCGTGACCTGGCTGATGTCGGACGCTTAACCGACTGCGCCACCCAGGCGCCCCGAGAACTTGACTTTATACGAAGTTTCATTAAATACATTTTCTTTAGTATTGTCATATGACTAAACTAGAACAATTTAGTAACAAGTTCGATGCCTTTATTGAAAGGAAAACAGCCCATGGACTGGAGGAGCACAATGCCTCACAAGCAGTGGAGCAGTCTTGAGGGATTTTGGGCAAGAGCAGGTTTTATCGAAAGTTAGAAGAGGCAGTATGGAGGCAGGGCATGATTGGCTCAGAGGTCAGGGATTTCCTAATAAGGTGAGCAGATCCTATTTTCTAGGGTACAGTAAGCTGGCTAACACTGAGTAGGAGGTTTGTGATTGATGTTAGATTTCCTAGATAGCGAGGGATTTCTTAGTGCAGGCCAAGTTAGATGTAGATTTGTGATGTGAGGCCTGCATGTTGTGGGTCCCGATATGCACATAAACGTTTATCAGTGTAGATGTACTTTGTGAACATTCGAATGTCTTGAGTGGGATCACCGTGTGGTCTTTCTTGAAGTTGTGTATTTGTTGTGAATTGTACAAATTTATCCTTTCAGAGTGGTCATTTAGTTTTTGTCTGGGATATTTTATATGGCACGGACCTTCTGGTGTCAATTTATTTAGTAAGCGTGAGATTATTTGTATCATTGTTATTGGTTATTACTACTTTACTGTATTTTTTTCTGCGTTAAAGGTTGAATTAACAATACCATTTGTGTACATTTTTGTAAGGATTGTCTAAATCATAAGCTAGAAATAGCTCCATAAAAGACCTCAGAGGGAACAGGGGAACAACCATATTGTAGAATAATTAATGAAGAGAAAACACCTTGTTAGGTTATGTTGTGATAATGAATGTTAACTATTGAGGTAATTAAGCCCATTGTAATGGGATTTGAAGTTGTTTTAACATTAAGTGCCTATCAATTTGGAGAATGGAAACACAAAACTTTTCCCCATTGAAATTGATTGTAATAATATTTTTCAGAAATAGCCCTACAGATTCCTTTTCAGGAACATATTATTCTCCAGTAGATGGTATGACTCTTTTGTTCTTGTTCTGTCTAGTCTCTTTTCCACTGTTAACTGGCCTATGACTATATTTATCTCCACTAGTTTTAGGGAAAATGCAATGTATGTGGTAAACATTCTTCCTTGTCATCAAAGGTAGGTGACTTTTTCCTGTTATGCATACACAAACGCGCGCACACACACACACACACACACACACACACAACTTACGCTGTAAATGTGGGTACCAAAGGGAAAAATGAGGATCAGTGATTGCCTTACAGAACTTTATGTAAAATTTCCCTTCCTATAGAATGTCTCAATTTTCCTCAACATTGACCAGAAGTGCAAAAAGACCTCTGTAAGTCTGTTGGGCATGTGTATGTGAGTGTGGTGTATGTGTTGGGGGGTGGTTCACCTGGAGGGATATTGAGACGAGACAGAAAGATTTCTATTGGTTTGGCAGTGCTACAGGAAGATTTTGATAGATGCTGTTTACTGTTGTCGAAGATCCGACTCAAGCCTTCTGGAGAAAGGTCATTAGTGACACCCAACAAATCACTTTTATGTTGTAGCTGATGTGAAAGTCAAATGGAAATTCTTTTTAAAAGTCAATCAGAGCAAGGCTTACCATAAGTCTGGTTAAATTACCTTTTCTCAAATTTACCAGTGTATGGGCTAAAAAGCCACGACCACGACAACAGAAATAATGAAAGAGAAAAAATCCAGCTTCAGTAAACACTGTGGGGATGAGGGCCTAGAAGAGAAATGTTTTTCAGGGCAATACAGGCTTTCCAGAGCCAGGACAGCACAGCCCCCTTCAGCTTCATGTCAACAATGTGAACACTTAGCACAGAATGCTGCCGGCACTGCCGGATGAAGCCTGGTAGGCAATGACTGCCAGCTCAAGCATAAAGACCAAAGGGAATGGAAGTTCGTGATTAGGAAATTGAAGACTGGCTGAAAACTTGAGATTTCCTGTACTTAGCTGGGGGACTCATGAGAGATTGATTAGAATGCACACCAAGAGGCCGACTCTTTTGTCTCTACTGCTCTACATTGGACTGAAGTGGTGGGGTGCATTCCTGTGCCATTATTGGATTTGTCTCTGAAGATTTAAAGCATTCAAAAGTAAAATTCCATTGATCTGAGAGGTCAGGAAGGGCAGGAGAAGGCATTATAGGTTTAATTTCCAGTTCTGGGTGACTTCCTAGTACTTTACCTCCATCGCTCAGTACTTCATCCATAAAAGTGGAGGAAATGTTAAAAAAAAGAAGGAGGAGGGGGGGAGGAGGAGAAGGAAAGAAAAGATAAAGGAAATATTCATCAGAAACAATGCAAATGAAAAAAAAGTAAATATGCTAAATACTTCTAAAAGAAGTGAAAACGAACATTGTTAATATCATTTTGGTCAACATCATATAGACGTTATTGCTATAAATAAGAAACAAAAATAAGACAAGAAATTGTGTACAGTAGTAAACTATGGTTGTTACCATAAGAAGTTTTTGATATAAGGAGAAGGAGAAGTTGGGGTTCTACCATAGTGTTGAATCCACACAGTGAAATCCACATATCTAAAAGGAAAAAAAAAAAGAGAAAGGACCAGATTAATTTGGGTAGAATTGAGATGCCAACAGATTGTCCACTGTGGGTAACTTGGGTGCTCCTTACAGGTATGTGTGTAGCAAGCGGGGTTACATGTTGCTTCCATATCTCTGGGAGTCCTGATGACAATGAGATGCTTTCCTCTTCACCATTGTGAACTCCTTCCACGTTAGCCCTTTGATTAATTCTGCCAATTTTGTGTACTGCCGGAGTCATTTTGATTTAGTGACATTTAAAATCCATCTCCTGTGTTTTCCTCCTCTTTTTGTCTAAAGTCAGCATAGCTGATCTCTTAGATGTACAGTTGCCCTGTGCTTCTGAACTTCAGAATCCCACAGAGAGCCCTGATGTGGTGCATCTGACTTTCCTAATTCAGAAGAAGAAGGCAGAGCTGAAGCACATCTGTAATGGAAAACCTTTTACATAGTAAATATGAATGGCCCTGTTCTCTCCTAGGTCACATTTCATATTTAACATCAATTTCATAAGTCAGCCTTCCTTTCTCTTCTTTCTATTTGATACTTTCATATCAGGATTCTTTCTGATCATTTCCAGCTAAATCAGTTCACACATTGGTGATGGCACAGTATTGTTTACATTCCAACTGCATGTTTATAACAGGGATATACATTGTCAGAATGCTAGAAAAAATGAAAAAGTGAGAAAAGAAGGTATGTGTTCTTCATAATTATGTCCCTAATGCTTATTGTTCCTGCCTAGGTTTGCCCAGCACCTTTCCTGCTGGATATTAGATATTAAATGTGTATTTTCCCCAAGAAGTAATTTCATCTATGGGTGAAAGCACCAATGAGCAAAATGCATAAGAAAACCCAGGTTTCCCAAATCAGTTTTTTAAATTGGGTGTTTCTGACTTTTAGGTGAAAAAGATATTGGTAATATGTTTTGTAATAAGCGTCTAAGCCAGAGAAAGCTGTTCTCTCCAATTTGGGGATCCTCTCTGTTCACTCCATGTTTCTTGCCAGTCATTATAAGCAATGGGAAAAATTTTGTCTTCATTTGGTCAGTAACACTATCAGCACTGTCTAGTGTTACATTTTCTTTCTCAGGCTTTTCTTTTAATTTTTAAAAGTGATTCCATCCTGCTAGTTCCTTACATAAGAGACCCTGGAGTCATCCTATGCTTTTGTTTCTTTCCCCTCTCATTCCCATATCCGATGAATCAACACACCCTATTGACACCACCTTCAAAATATTGAGAATATGACCTTCTTTCACCATCCAGGGTTCAAGCCACCACTGTGGTTTGTCTGGATAGTCACAGTGGCCTCTTGATAGGTCTCCATGAGACTTTTCTCTGAAGCGCGACAGCCAGAGTGACTCCTTAAAACCCTCTTGAGTCAGATCATTAAGCCTCTCTGCTTAAAAACATTTATGGCTCCTCATCTCATTCAGAGTAAAAGCCAAAATCCTCGCAGTGGCCTCAGATCTGGTTCAAGTCATCTCTTGGACTCTATCTCGGATCTGCTCTTCCTCCCATGCTTCTTCCTGCTGACCACACTTATCCTTGCAAGGCCGTGAACATGCTGTCCCAGCCTGCACTTGCCATTCCTTCCACCAGGATGCTCTTCCCACACTTACCACCATGTCCCAGACTGCCTTTAGGTATTTCCTCAGATGTTGCCTTCTCCAAAAGTTCTTCTCTGGTAACTATATTTGTAGTGGCTGTAAATTCCTGACATTCCCATCCTGGCTTTCTTTTTCCTGTATCACTTATTGTCATGTGACTTGTATTTTACTTATTTATTGTTAATTGTGGGTCTCTCTCCCTGGAAAGGGAACTCTTTAAAACCTGAGGGCTTCATCTGCTCTGTTCCCTGGAACTCAGCAGGGAACTGACTCGTATTTGTTAAATGAACGAATGAACACTTTCCCACTGTTTTGACCAAGCTGCAATGTTTATCTCCATTAATCTGCCTTTTAATAAGCCAAGTAGACTGATTTTATATATGTATGTACATATATATACATATATATTACTTTTTTATATATACATATATATGGTATAGCTTAATGATATGATTTAATATGTATTTAAAAGTAGATGACAGAAAGAAACTCTAACAGATCTATACTCCTCAAATGAATGTAGCTCTATATGTAATTACTTTAAATTTCATGGGAATCAAACTTATTGATCTAGAATTGCATGCTTCTTTATCAAATTGCCTTAAAACCATTATTCGTACTCTGTTACCTCCCTGAGCCCATCTATTCATATCCCTCATACTTAGAAGTCTAGGGAGATAGTCACATTGCCTGGCTGTGAGGGAGAAAAAAATGCAAGAGGTTTGGAATGTGGTAGAAAAAATGGTTATGGTGATACAGAGGTGGAGTAAATCAGGTGTAATTGATCATTTATTATATGTAAAGGACATTCAGTTTTTGAAAATTATTGTAATGTGCAAACCCTGGAAGATGTTAGTTAAAGCATCATGTCAAAGGTGAAATTATAAAAAGGACTGTGTGAAATCTCTTCTGAATATTTTTTGGCATTACTGATTGAAGAAAGCTGTAACAATATTTCTCATAAATAGTAGTGACTACAGAAAAGCCAGACCTCTTCAAGAGTGGACTGCTCTCAAAAGCCCATTAAAATAGCATTTCAAAGTCCGTTAATAAGCCTAATTAATGGCGTCCTATTTCAGTATTAATGACACAACTCTGACATGGTCTCTGGCTTTGTAACAACAGAATACACAAAGAACAGTGGGATGTGAAAAATAAAAGTGGACAGTGCTTGCCCCTGTTATTCATCTCAAGAAACTTTGAAATCACTTGAGTTTTATAGCTGAAACTGCTTTCATAGAATTAGTTACCCCTGTTAATCGATTTCCTTTACCTCTAAATTGTTATATAAATACATTTATGTATTTATGCTTATGTGAATATTGGAGTATAATGAAAGATGATGAATCTAGTAAAATGCTTTATTTGGTGTAGAAGTGTTAGGTGCTCTACAGTCAGCAGAGTCAGGTATTTTTATCTTATTTAACTTGTAAAATTATTGTGTGGACACATAGTATTTTGGGAAGTCCATTTTATTTACCTTTATAAAACACTAATTTATAGTGCCTATACAATGTCAATCTATCATTTTCCCCTTTATTTAAAATAATGCTAAATTTGCTGGTTTTAGTCTACTGTGATTTAAAAAAAAAATCTTTGTAAAAACAGATATAGAAGAATGCCTTTTTTTTTGCATTTTTAAAGTTTTCCATCCAAATCATCACCAACTAATACTAGACAGGTTTACACCTGCCCATAGTATTTTGCAGTTTAGGGTACAATGGCTATTACACATCCATCTCCTGTACTTAGGTGATTAAATTTATGTCACAAAATGTGCGACAGCAATGGACTTGTGCATAGAAAAGACCTACAACATTATTGACGACCATTGGAAACCCTGAGAGGTAGTGTTGCATTTAGAATTTGAAAAAGAGAGAGGAGGGGATGCTATGGGATGGATTTCAAAATATGTAGCCATTTGAAGCACATTGAATTGGTTTTCTGCAGTCCTTGTTTATTTCCTCATAATGCTCTTCATAAGCATTGACGTGTAGAGCCAGTGCTTTTGCAGATATGAATTTTTCTCTTTGCAAAGCAAAAATATTTTAAGAAATTGCTAGTAAGGTAAAACGGAGAGTAGCCAAACAGCTAAGGTTCTGAACCTATTTTTGCCACCTACTAGAAGTTTGACTTCGGGCAAGTAGACTAATTTATCCTTGCCACCATTACTTCCTCTGTACAATGGGAATGCTAATTGCATCTACCTTAAAGTCTTGATATAAAGATTAAAAGAGCAAATATGCCTGAAACATAGCTCTATTAAATGAATGAATGTTTGCGCTTTGGATTCAAGGTATCAGGATTTGAATCTTTGTTTTAATTATTAGCCATATGATAAGCTATACAACATTTCTTGGCTTTGGTTTTCTTATCTGAAAGATCAGAGGAATCATTTCTATCTCATAGAATTGTTGTGCAGTACCGAATGAAATGTTATTTTTCACTCTTAGAGGGGAAAATTTATATATTTAATTCTCTGTACTTTTGGAAGAATATGGGAAAATGGTTCATTTCTATTAGTGGGAATATAAATTGGTACCACTATTTTGGAGGACAATTTGGCGACATCTCCTGTCCTTTTAAATGCACGTACCTTTTTTTTTCCAGGAATTTTACTTCTTGAAGTTTATCTTACTGATAAGTAAAAATATATGTGCAAGGATACTTATGATACCACTGTTTATGATAGTAAATAATAAATGATAATCTTTACAATGGGATTATGTAGTCATGAAAAGGAATGAGATTGATACACAGAAATGGAAAGACATCCAAGAATTATTATTATATTAAATAGTTGAAGAATAATAAATGATAGGCATCATGTATACACACATGCATAGATATGTGTGTATACACACATATAGTTAAGTATATATAGACATAAAAATATGTAGTACCTTGTGTGTAACCAGCTTAATATGCTTCACTAACTTGGTACACAGATGAATATATCTCTGTTGTTTTTCCCACTAATTGCTTGTGTCCACCTTCCCTAATGAAGTGATTTAGGCAGTGCAAAAGGGACACGTCAGTCCAGCTCCCAACACCAGGGGGCGCCAGCACAGCAGACTCTTCTCAGCCCTCTCCTGGCCTTCTCATTTCCGGTCTAAGAAGTACTGACTGGTCCTGGCACCAGATGCCAGGTGACACTCACTTGTCCATGCTGTTGGAATGCCTCACTCCCCCAGGATCCTGAGAAGCTGTGATGGCCCATGTCTGTGCTGTGGAAGGATAGCTGCTTTTAGTTTGCACCCACAGGCTCAGTCCTTATTCCCCAGATCAAAGGCCAGTCTTAGCCACGTTCCCTGCAGGAGCCGTTCAGTGGAGACCCTTGGCCCTGCTGGTGAACTGATACCCCTTTTCCCTCCTGGTGAGGCCTCCGTATCCTTTCCTTATGGAACCACCCAACCAGTTTCCCTAACTTCAGGCAGAAGTTCGACTCTGCATTTCCTCTTTCCCAGAAGACAATAGAGACAGAGGTCTTTTCCAGATTGGTCCATCTTCTCTTCACTTTCTGCATACCAAGGATAGGAATGGCTTTTGCTAAATTGCACAGGCCTGAATTGTCTCCTTACACTCTCATCCTAGGGGACTCTTGTGTCTGCTGGCCTTGCATTTGCCTAACTACAAGCAACTTTTTCTTTTCAGAATGAAGAGCTCTCCTTCAAGGTGACTTCTGGATCTGTGTTTTCAAACAGGTGACAACTTGGGGGATATGGGTACTTATCCCTGCCTTATGATGCATTCCATTTATCTAGAATGTGAATATTTCTCATGCACACACATTTTATATTTATTTTTTTGTCGATGCCTATATGTTTAGAACCTTTCTGGAAGAACACTCAAGAAATTATTAATTCTGTTTATATGAGGAGTAAGAATGGTGTAAGGGGGAAGACTTCTATTTTCTACCTTATCCCTTACTGTTTTGCTTTGATTTTTAAAAAGTTACTTTGTAATAAAAATTTTAAAAAGGCAAAGATAATTTCAAAAAATGAGAAATGGGAAAATATATTTCCCAGCATATGACAAATATTTAAAAATGATTATTTCCTTTCTCTAGCTGTAACTGGCAATTTGTCACCCTGTTATCTGGACAGGAGAGGCTGAGCAGGTCTAACATGTCCAATATTGAGCAAAGTGTTTCTCCATGACAGAAATATGAGAGAAGGGTCAAAAAGAACTTGCACTGTTTCAAAGTCGGCCAATGTATATGAGTATTCTTTATCACAGTCTTTGCATACAGGACTGCCATGTACAGCTGTGTAGGATGTGCACTGAATAAAAGTGTCACACCAAGGGATATGTTCATATAACAGACATAGTAAATTGGTATGTTTATCACTGCCTTTACCTGGAAGTTAAAAAAAGTATCCTGTTCAATAAAAATTATTATATTATGACAATTTCATACAGATGGAAGTAAAGCACATGGGTGCTGTAGAGGAGGTCTGTCATGACCCACTGCCACAGTGATCATCTCCAACAATGATGGAGAAGTCCCATTCTCTCCTCTTCTCTGACTTCCATTCACTTTCTTAGTTGTACTGTCATCTGCCACTGAATCCTTCTTCTGTCAGAGAAGGAGAAGAAAACAGAGGATGGCATATACTTTACTCTTCCCTGAGCCCTTTCCTTCTCAAACAAGGTACATTCAGAATTAGTGGATGCGTTTATTGTCATTTTCTGTGAACCAAGATAGAAGCTCTCCTGTGGTCCTTGCCTGTATCAGAGTTCTCTTAAATAGGATGTAAGTGAGTTTAAACAAGGTGATATTTTCGTACCTTCAGACACAAAATCTTCTACTTTCAAATTATTGTTGACTTTGACAAGGAAGCTCAGTAGGATTGAGAACCTTTGCGAGAGTTTATCATTTAGTGTATTTGTCAAAACATAAGACACGTTGTTAGGACACTGCTTAGAACTTTCCAAAGCATATTATTTTAATACATTGCTATGTATTAATATTTGTATATGTTGTTTAACTTTCGGGTAATTTATTTGTAATAGAAGCATTGATAGTTGTGCTTATGTCTTCATTGTGCAAATTTTGGTACTCAGGGTCTAAAAGACAAAATGCTACATAAATACCTATATTTTATGCATTAAAAGGAGTACAGTTCCAAGAGTCTGCCTTGCACAACTGTTAGTCTTATACAGGTACAACAGTTTAGTACTCTGGTAACAAGGCCCCAAAGTAGGATATTAAATAGATGTGAGGTTATATCAATTAAGACTCTCAGTTGTAAGGGATAAAAACTTAAGTTGAACAGGCTTAAGCATAAAGGGAATTTATTGGCTCCTACAACAGAATAGCCCAGAAGCAGTGAAGGTTTCAGGACTGATTTGATCCAGAGGCTCAAACAGTGTAATGAGGACATAATCTTTCTTTAGGTGAGTTTCATTCTCAGGCTTTATGTGCCAGTAACACAACTGTAAAAAGCTCTTCTCCCTCAGTCTTATTGCATCTCTGTAAGACTAATCATGCGCCCATTCCTGAATCAATTACTGTAGCCAGAGAATATGATCTGTGTGCCCAGGAATGAATCACATGCCCAAACCTGGAGCCATGGGGGAGTCAACTCTTCTGTAAATTCATGGTCTGAGATAGGAGGAAAGGTTCGTTCCCCAAATGAATGTTGGGATGTGGGTAACAGAAGAAAAAGCACAGGGAAGCAAAAAGAAACAGTGCCCACTTCAAAGGTGGAGAAGTCTAACAAAAGGAGGGTGGATAGTCTACATTTCCAGATGAACATTTCTCTTTAAGGTGTATAAGAACAGAAATAAAGAACAGCAGCTTGGGCATGCCTCGGGAATGTGCAGTGACATCACTGGTTATGTATGTCCTTCTGTTATGCATTCGTTGTTCATTAGATTTACTTAAGTCTTAGTGACCTTTTTGTCTAGATCTGATGGAAAGCACTTGCAACGTTTTTTTATTTTTAAAATAATTTCCCTTTTTAACTTCTTTATTTTTTAATGGAAACATTTGCTTTCCCACCCTCCCCTCTCCCGCAATGCCCCTGCCCCTGCCCCATCCATCATATGTTTCTGTTGAAAACTTGGAAAAATCCCATAAACTAAAAAGAGATGAACAAAAACCACTCAGACTCAGCAACCTAAATATTTTCACTATTATCATCTTGGCATATTTCTTTTTATTCTGTTGCTTTATTTTGCATCAGAAATTATATGAATGATTTGGAAGGATTAATGAAATAATGATAATTCTCGGCTAGTAGCTTGGTATCTAGATATAAAGATTCAGGTATAAAATGTTTCAAGAGCATTTAATGTATGAAAACAAACCTCAAAAGACAACTGCATTTTCTGATGCTGTGTTCTATCCTGCAGGCAAGACATTATTCTTTTTCAGGATATGAAAGGCTATTTCAGTGATATTGGCTTAAATCAAAGAGTCAGGTCAATCTGTCATATGTCCCTGAGTTTTCCAATCAACAGGATTTACAATATTATTAATCACATTTTTATGTTATTTTATCAGCTGTAGAGGTTCTGGATAGGGACCCTGTGAGAATATACAGTGTGTCATACATTTTTAATACACTTGATATTAGACCTTCCACAGACCTCCTTTCCATTCATATTGGTATATTCTTATATTAAATCATTTTTCGAATAACATGAAAGTAAAGCAGGCAGAATTCTGCTTTTACTTCTCTTGATGCTCTTTCCTCCTTTGCAAATGGGATCAAAGGTAATGAAAGGTTGCCTAAGTTACGTTAGCCTTGGGCCCTCATAGCCCAGTTTCTCATACTCATGAAGGACACGGCTCTCTTTAGTTACTGAACAAGATACAAGTTCCTGTGTTCTTTAGACAAAATCCTGTATTAATTCCTGATGGCTCAGACCTTCCTTTCAATTTTGAATTACTATTCCTAGGGTTTGGTGACCATTTAAGTAGAGACCATAAGACATGCATATTTAGATTCATCTGTGGCAGTATTCTCTGGGTGCTACTTTTGCCCAGAATATCTCAATTTCATTCCTGTACCTTGATTTTTATGGCTACCTACCTGAATGCTATCTCATTCCTGTTTGTTTAAGGCTTGGTTCCTTGAACAAATTCCTACGTGTTCACTCCCTTAGTACTACAGAATGTTAAGTTGAAAGTATCCTAAAAGGTACCTAATCACGGAATTTGTAAGCTACCAGCATTCTCTTTCTTTCCTCTTCCAACTTCTCAGTATATAACTTCATCGTCACGTACTTAGCCAATCTATAAGGTTCAAAGTCACCTTTGACTTCTTTATCTGCCTCTTCTGTCAGCCCTCTGCCAGCCCCAAACCAGTTGGTGTGAAGTTCTGCCAATTTCATTGCCATAGTGTCTGTCCATCTCTGTCACCTACCTGTTTTTCCAGTGCCGCGTCTGATAACAGCGCCCACTCTTCCAGTGGGGAACCAGACCACCTTCATACTAAATCCCTGTGGTTCAGATAGAGCTGACCCAACTTGTCTCTCAGTCTTTAAAACATTCATTGTCAATCCATGGGCTTTGTAGGACCTTTGAGAAAAGGCACTCCTCTTTCACTGGGAGTGCTAGTTGGAGCTGCTTTTGACCATTTTTCCAGCACTTGATTAGAGCCTGTCTGAAAGCAGAGCTAGGGAGAGTGAGAGGGAATTCCTAGAGACATGCAGAGGGGCCTGGATCCTACTGCATCAGCCTCCGGATTGATTATAGTCCTTTCTTTCCTTAGTTGATGTGAATTTGGTTTCTGTCATTTGCAAGACAGAGTCCTAACCAATACAGAGCCTATGAGCATGTAAATATACCCAATTTTAGTGAAAAATCCTTCCTTGATCCTGTGTCTTGCCTTCAGCTGCTATCCTTTTCTCTCATCTCCTTCATAGCCACAACTCTTAAAGGAGTAGCTTACCATAGTTTTCACAGCATCCAGTTTATGCAATTCACTGTACTCTGCCTTCTGCCCATTCTGCTCCTCAACCCCACCGACATTGCTTTTCCCAAGATCCCAAACTCTCTCCTTAGCAACAGCTCCTGAGTTTGCCATGCTTATTTACTCTGCTGGTGATGTTTGATACTGAAGACTGTTTTCTCCATCTTCATATTCTCTCCATTTTTCCTGGCTATTCTCCTGCCTCTCTGGATATCTTTCTCAGTCTCAGCCTCCTTTGTGGGTTTTTAATGTCTGGGATCCTGAGGACTCTATCCCAGGTATACTTTCCTTCTCACTCTACACATTTCCCCCTGGGTGATCTTGTCGACTTCAGTGACTTTAATTACCATCAAAATATTGACGATCCTGTATTAGTCAATATTCTCTGGATTTCAATAGACATAGCCCCAATACAAAGTGGCTTAGGTTTAAATAAAAAGAAAAAGATAATCTCTTGGTTTACATATTGGAAATATACAGTGCTTGACCTGCATCAAGTCTGGCTGTATCTGTGTGCTCATACCATAGCATCTGAGTCCATTGCTTCTATCTCTCGTGCAAGGTTTCCTTATGCCCATTTAGAAATCCCGGTGGAGAATGAGAGTTTTCTTCCCA
This sequence comes from Prionailurus bengalensis, assembly GCF_016509475.1. Taxonomy (NCBI): domain Eukaryota; kingdom Metazoa; phylum Chordata; class Mammalia; order Carnivora; family Felidae; genus Prionailurus; species Prionailurus bengalensis. The sequence continues at coordinate 118,113,660 of NC_057358.1, forward strand.
TCTCCAGGAATGACTTTGATTGGTCCATCTCTGAACCTATCACTATGGCTAGAGTGATGAGTGTTCTGATTGGCCAGATCTAGATCACATGGAGCAAGGGGATGGTGTTAGCCCCATTTGAACTATGCAAAATAAATTCTCTGTGGCAAAAAGTGTCCTGTTACTAAAAAACAAAGAAGGAGATATTGGGTGGGTAAAGCCATCAGTGTTCAAAATGACTCCCAAGGATAGGATTTCAGTTTAGATCTCTTTCCCAGGCAATATTGCTGTAATTGACAACTTTTTTTTCTCAGAGGAGGTTGTTCTTTCTCCCATGATTACTGTTTTGGGAAATTTTTTCACTTCCATGCACATGACAAGACCAGTATCATCCTTGGTTCTTGCTCCCCTTTCCCTCCATATCAAAAACCAAGTCTTGTCCATCATGCATTGTAAATATCTCATGTGACAATTAAGGAGAGCCTAGAAAATCACAGAACACCAGTGCAGCCATTTTGGAACCACACATAAACACTAGCCCACCTCATTTCTTGTTTATATAAGAAAAATAACCCCTATTTGTTTAAGCCACCATCATTTGTATTTTCTTTTCCTTGCAGCTGAAAGCATTCCTAATTGATACAGTGCCCCTGCTATGTGCTCTAATCTGTACACTAATCTCATGTCATATATCATTTATATTTTATTACAATTTGTTATCTAATTTTTTGTCTTCTTAGCTAGAAGGCAAGCAAACTTTAGTGTGTATCTATCTTGATTGCTGCTGTGCCTCCCAAACCTAGCAGAGTGCCAAAAAACAGAGTGCCAGAATAAATCTGATAAAACTGAACCCACATTTTTAGCTGAAGTTGTGTAGTAAGTGAACCTCTAAAGAAGAGACATCAGTAATCAATTTCCCATAGTCTTCACCATTTATATTTTATCCCTGTCATTGATGCCAAGTGTCAGTGGCCACATCAACTGTGCGTGTACTGCTGTCTAGCTTCTGGTAGAGAACAGTCTTTGTACCTTTGTGACTACAGGTAAGTGATTAAGGCGTAGCTATAGCTACGTGATTAATAAGTATTTGTTAAATGAATATGTGGCTTGTACCAGGTCCTATACCATCAGTAGTCTCACTCCCTAGGATACTGGAAGCAACTTAAAGGAGGCAAATGCTAATTAGAAACCAGGTAATTCTGGTATCTGGGGTTACACTATGGAAATGGCAGAAGGCTTTAAAAAGCTAACTTCTGCTTTTACCCATGCATTAGGTCTTGGCTCAAATATCACTTTCTTGGGAGGCCTACCTTAAACTTCCCTTTTCCTTGGGGTTAGAAATTCAAATGCAAAACAGGTAATATAGATGAGTATGACGAGATGATTTAAGCAGAAGGGCATCTTAAGCTGTATTCTTCCAGCACAGACACTGTATTTGCATTAAAAACATGGAGAAGTTCATCATTTCCATAAAGAAAGAGGCTATTTTTCCTGAAATGAGCTGCTTTCTCCATCTTTCTCTTACTTTCTCATTTTTGGTAGTTCAGTACGAAGACAGTGTCCTCTATAGGAAGTTAGTCAGCAGGGTAAGCACAGTGATGGTGGCCACTAACAATTAGCCTCAATGTCAGGGACAAAGTGTAAATGATGAGGACTTTGGGAAATTTGCTATTGATGCCTCTTTTTCACGGGTTTATCTACTAACTCAGCTTTGGCTGGAAATGTGGGTCCAGTTTTGCCAGATCTGATTTTTCAGAGAAGATTTTTATGTGGAACCTATCCATTTTAAAGTTTGGGTCAAATTAAAACAAACAAGTAAACAAAATAAGCTGTGCCAAATATAGCTGGAGTTCGGATCTGTCCATGGCTCCTGAGTTTGCAACCTCTGTTCGAAGAATCAAACTCTGGCAGCCATTACTTAACACACTTGACAGAGTAGGTGATGAGCATAAAGGTGAATGAAGTGTTGGTCTTTCTGCTTCTAATTTCTTCTCCTTTCAGTCTGTCTTCTATGTAGTTGACAGAATGATATTTATAAAATCTAAATTGGGTCACGTTGTTCCTACTTAAACACCAGAACTTTCCTTGTCATTCATTACCTTTAAGTTAGAATGCAAATCAATTAGCATGGTCTTACCTGACTCTTGACCCACCCATGTATCTCATGGTCCAGGCACGTTGGCCTACTCACCACTGCCTTGGATAGCTGAGTTTGTTCTAATTTTATTCTTACAATTCCCTCAGGCTAGAATGCTTTTCTCTTCATCACAGCCATATTAAATCATGCTTATCCTGCAATTCCATATTAGTTGTAACCTCCTGTATGAAGCCTTTACAGACATATGAGACAGAATTAATGGCTCCCTCTGTCTTCTCACATCACTTTTTCTTATGTCACTGATGTAGCATGGGCTCTGTTTTAATATAGATCTATTTTTAACTGTCTGCCTCTCCAGTTATGTTATGAAACACTCAAAGATAGGGGCCAGATTTGTATCTCTTCTTGAGTAATCTCTTGTATCTTACTGCTACTTTGCTTTTTAAACTTAATTTTTCATGGGCCTGTCAATGCCTTAGCTTCCCAATTAAGTTGGAAACTCACTAGGGTAGAGATTGTATAGCTCATAAGACATCATTCTCTGGTGTACCTAGAGTACATGTTACATAATTATCTTTAAAAGTGTCTGAATGATTGCATCAAAGTCTTTTGGAAAAGAATAATGAAGATGCTATGTAAGACCAGTGATATGCTCTGTTCTCTTTAAAGTAAATTTATTCTAACGACCATTAAACTGGGCTTGTTATTTTTAATATAGTCCAATTTCATTTTTTAAAAAAACTATAAAACCAGAATTTTAAGTTTTGTAAGGAAATTCTATATTTGTTACATTCAAGTACATGAAACAACAGTGCTTTTTAAATCAGCCCACCCATACTCCATATAACTGTTTTATGAGTGATTAAAAGTTTGCTGCCTTTTGGGCTTAAGAAGACAAAATTTGGCCATCTGGGTGGTGGCTCAGTTGGTTAAATGTCCGACTTCAGCGCAGGACATGATCTCATAGTTTGTGGGTTCGAGCCCCATGTTGGGCTCTGTGCTGACAGCTCAGAGCCTGGAGCCTGCTTCAGATTCTGTCTCTGTCTCTCTCTGCCCCTCCCCCTCTCATGCTGGTGTTCTGTCTCTGTCTCTCAAAATTGAATAAATGTCTTAAAAATAAAAAGACCAAATTTCACCTTTGTTTGCATTGTTCATTTGCTCAGCAATGAATACTTTGTCCCATCTTCTGCCCACATTCAGTACAAAGGCAAATATCATCAGGATATGATTGCTTCACTGTGATTATTACTACTACACTGGAGACTCATATCTGTGGTGCCCCTGTTGAACCATCCTATGACATATTCTAGTGTGGATCCGTCTTAAAGTAATATATAATGTCTGTTATTTAGGATTCTTTGGTTACAAGAAACAGAAATTGGCTCTGCCCGATTTTTATTAGATTGTCAGGTATCTCATAGAATCAATGGGCTTGATCTTTCTAATTCTTGGAAATTCTGACTATATGTTATTTTCATGTCTCTTTTTCCTTTAGATAAATGATATCATAAGAAACTTAACCTTAATTTTGAGTGTAGCAGAATATCTCGTCGTCTCCTTAATTGGAGAACCTCAACGAGAAATAGCTATCCCATCATAACCTTGTGCTCCTCAGCCCTGACTTTCTTCCTCTTTGTTTTGTACTCCATGGAAAAAATGAAGTAATACCAGGAAAGAAGACTTTTCCATTCTTTTAATAGGCACAATTGCATTCCAGACTGTAAGTGAGTTTCACTTCAAGACTCGTGGAAGGTCAAACTCAGGATATTAATGAGAACCATATTTTTTCTTCCTTGGTGGCTATTAAAATGATAGATGCCAGTGGAGTGGGCTAGAGGAAACCCACTCAAGACCTTGAATGTTACCGTACATCGTTAAATCTCACACATACACGTGTCATTTTACATGAGCAGTGTAAGTGCAGCCAAGCTAAGGCCATGGCTGCTTCCTTGTCCTGTCTGTCACTGTGCTGTCAAATCCCATGCAAACAAAGAAGCTTCCCTTATTATTTATTCCATGAGGAACAGTGAGGAAGAGCTGGAGCCAGATCTTGGTGGATGCGTTCCTGGGCTGGGTTCAAGCCAGGTCAGAAGGGCAGCAGTCAGGCAGCAAAGCAAATTATCCCATGCAGAATGCTGGCCTGAAAGGTGATCTGCAGAGGTGGAGCTCTGTTTACCCAAATGGTCTTGATCTCTGAATCTTACCTTTCTGTCAACCGTTCTTATGTTTGGTGACAGTTTTAAGGGCTGCTGCTTTACTAGACAGCGGTTATATTTGGTATTTGAAATTAGAGTGGGGAAAAAAAAAAGGAAACGTGTATTAGGAGAGTCAGAGTGAGAAAGTGGAGAGAAAGGAAGAATTTGGATAGGTGGTTAACATGCCATGAGTCCACTGTCTAAGTTGATTCATCATTTGTTTACTCAGTCAACCTTTATGGAACACCCTTATGTGCCAGACACGTGCTAAATGCTGCCTGTGTCAGTGGTCCCCAGGGCTACCCTGAAATTTGATGATTCACTGGAAGGACTCACAGGGCTCAGAAAAGCTGTTACATTGATGTTTATGGCTTATTATATCAAAAGATACACATTAAAATCAGTAAAGGATAAAAGCATGTGAGGTGGAATCCAGGACAGACCAGTTCAGGTTTCTAGTTGTTCCTTTTCAGAGTAGTCAGATGGTGCTTAGTTCTCCCCACAATGATGTATGACAACATATGTGAAGTAATATCAACCAGGAGAGGCTCAACTGAGCTCCGTGTCCAAGCCTTTTATTGGGGGTCAGTCTCATAGGCATGGAGCACCACGTAACTGATCCTAGCTGCCTGAGTCTCCAGCCCCCACAGAGGTCAAATTGATACCGTGGGATGCAGGGCCCAAAGCAAACAAAAACAGGCACTCACCGTAAATTACATTATTGGCATGAACTATCCAGTGTGGCCCAAGACTCCAGATATACAAAGACACTTTATCAGGCAGGATATCACAAGGCTTTAGAGGTTATCTCCCCAAAGCTGGTCAAGGGCCAGTTCTTATTCAAGACAAGTGGAATGTGCAGGGTTCAACACCCCAAACCTGCTGAATTAACCCTTTACTGCACACTGGGGATGGAGCTCTTTCTCCCAAGAGCCCGGAAGTCTCGTTATACAAACAAATACACATACAGTAACACAGCCAATACTGTATTCTGTTACTTTGACCTAGCTTCATTTCTTTATCTTCAATAGCTAGAGTATCTGTGCCTGTAGCTGCTATAGTTACTGGGGATAAAACAGTTTTCTAACCATCACCCCTGCTCTCATGGAGCTTCTGACTCTAGCTGGGGGGGGGGGGTAGACCATAGGCAGATATATTAATAGATATATCATATATCAGATCTTATGAAAAAAGTAAAGCAAGGTGTAAGGGGGGGGTAGTGGGAAAGGGGATATGGAGACTGGTGTTTTATGTGGGGTATTGAGAGTAGGTCCCACCAATAAGATGGTATTTGAGCCAAGACTTGAGGTAAGTGAGAGAAGGAATCAAGTGGACATCTCAGGAAAGGATGTTCCAGGTAGAGGAACAGTGGGTATAAAGTCCAGGAGGTAGGAGCATGCTTGTTTTCAAGGAAGAACAAGGAAGCCAGTAGCGTGGCAGCAGAGGGAGGAAGGAGAGTGAGGAGGAGATGGGTTACAGAGGGGTTGAGGCCTGGATGGAGAGATGGGAAGACTTGAGAAAGTATTGAGAAGAGGAATGGCATGGTCTGCATTATGTTTCCAAAGGATCTCTTTCGTGCCTGTGAGGAAGAGGGACCTTAGAGAGCAGGAATGAAACAGATGAGATTGGGGGATGGGGGGGAGGGCGGGGGAAGCACTAATGTAATGAGGTGGTGGCTTAGACTAGGCTTATGGTGGCTGAAGTGGGATGGTTAGAAGGAGTCCCAGTCTGTGTCAATCTCAGAGGTAGAGCTGCAGGATTTTCAGATGGAATAGATGTGGAATGTGGAGGAATGAAGGAAGGAGTAAAGATGACTCTACTAAGATAAGTAGTTTCTCAGTCTGAATTGCCCAATAACCTTTAACGTATAAAATATTTACCTGGTGCTTTAGGATGAAACACCTAAAGATCAAATGTAATTAACACTTAGGTGGAGTTTTATGATTAAGAAAATTTTATTTAATTGTTGAGCTATGACTTGGTATATGAATTAATACTTCCATTTTATAGATGTGACATAATGCCAGGAGTCAAGTTCTAGGCATTAGTGAAATCTAGCAGGCATGATTGGTTCAACCCTACATCTTACCTTTTCATGTATGACATCTTTATTCTGTTAGCCTCTGCATCTTTAGAATGCCTTTGGCTACAGGTAGTAGAAAGCTGAGTCAAATTAGCTTAAATACTAAAAACATTGCTTATGTTACATAATTGCAAGTCCAGAGATGGGATGAGATGCGGTTATGGTATGATCAGGGCTTAAAGACGTCATTGAAGACCCAGGTTCTTTCTGTCTCTCCAATTTTTAACATGGAGTCCCTGATAGCACTAATTTTCCTTGTGGTTGCAAATGGCTGCCAGTGGCAATCTGGGCTCCATGCTTTCTTGTTCAAGGGGAACTTAAGAGGGAAACTTATCCTGCACATGTGGGACCAAAGTCTTTCTCATTAGTCTTACTGGAGCACCTTACCATCCCAGGATCAATGGCTGCCACCAGCTAATGTCATGCTCCAATTGGCTTTATTAGGCAGGATCTATCCCTGAATCTGGGAAGGAAATTACCATCCTCTGACTCATGTATGTGGCAGGCAATGGGCACAGTTAAAGCAAAGGTCCTAAAGAGCATGCCTGGAACATTCCAGAAATGACGAGATTAGAGTGGCTGAAAAGAAATGAATTGGGGATTGAGTAGTAGGGAATGAGGTTAGAGGGTGAGAGAGGCAGACAATGTAGGACCCTGTCATATAATGAAATGGGAAGCTATTGCAGGGTTTTGAAGAATGGCATGAGCTGACTTATATTTTAAAAGGATTCCTTTGACTGTTGTGATAGAAATAGATTATAGGGGGCAAAGGTAAAAGTGGAGGGACCTACTCAAAGGCTAATGCAGTTATCCAGGCAAGAGGAATTGGTGGCTGACACAAAGGTGGTAGCAGTTGAGGTTGTGAGAAGTGACTGGATTCTAGATATACTGTGAATGCAGAGCCAACAGAATTTCTGAAAAGATTAGATGTAGAGTGTGAAAGAAGGAAAGGTCAAGGGTGTCTCTACTGTAAGATGGAATTACCATGAACTGTAATGGAGATTTAGGTAGAATAGGTTTTAGAGTTCTGTTTAGATATGCTGATTTTGAGATGTCTTAGATGCCAAAGTAGGAGCACTAAGTAGGCAGCTTGTTGTTCAGAGAAGTCAAGGCTAGAGATATAAATGGGGACCTGTCTGCATGCACGTGACATGTAAATCCATGAGATTAGGCAGGAGCATGGAGGGAGCCAGAGTAAATGAAGAAGAGGACCAAGGACTGAGCTCAGAGGCACTTTACATTTATAAGGTTATGGAGGAGGGGGAGGAACCAAGATGTGACAAGTGACCAAGAGGAAACTTAGGAGAATGTGGTGCTCTGGAAGCCAAGAGCAGAGGGGGCAGCATAGAGGCAGAAGTCATGAAGGTGCCACAGGCCACCATGGGGAGGTCTTTGATGACCCCGACAAAGTGCAGTAGAAGGAGCAAAGTCCTGATTAGAGTGGTTTGCTATCATTATTGTTATTTGACTCATAAAACCACCTTTTAAAGCTCCTAATGTAGCTACTCAAGGCATTGAATGTTGGTAACTGTGTATACAGAGCTTTCTATCCCCCAAAACTCAGGCATTATAATTCTACATATCATTTTACCCCCTTTCTATTGGAGTACTTTCCTTTTGGTGGAGAAGCTTGCACATATTGCTGTGGGCAGTAGATTCTTCTTGATATCCAAAATATGAACAGAAAAGATAGATAAATGAAAGGTTTCTAATACTGAGGGCTAACATTAAAAAAAAAGTTTTTTTAATTTTTTTTTTTTTTTTTTTTTTTTTAGTTCCAAGAGACAGAGCGTGAGCGGGGAGGAGCAGAGAGAGAGAGAGAGGGAGACACAGAATGCGAAGCAGGCTCCAGGCTCTGAGCTGTCGGCACAGAGCCCAATGCAGGGCTCTCAAACTCACGAACCATGAGATCATGACCTGAGCCAAAGTCAGACGTTCAACTGACTGAGCCACCCAGACGCCCCAGTGAGGGCTAACATTTATTAAGAACTGTGATAAACACATGGACTCTTCCACTTGGTAACCTAGGCAATAGATACAACTATTGTTCCCATGTTAGACACAGTGTAGCTAGGATTAGAGAGGTTATGTTACCTAGCAAAGTTTTCATTGCTTCTGATGGTAAGATGGCAGACCTGTGATTTGAAACAGGTCTTCTTTATATAATTAGTTCTCCTGATATTATGAAATTTGAATCGCAAAATTTAGTTTATGTAAAATGGATGGTGCCTAATAAAATTGTAAGAGCTACAAAAACCCCTGTTGAATTTTATCGAACTGAATTACGTTACTGGGAATATTGAGATACCCAAGCCGTGCCCAGCTTGCAGTATCCTTTGGCCAGCTACCCGTTTTCCCAGTTGAGGTAGTTTCCTCCCTTCTCCCTGTTGCACCAGGCAGACACGATTTCAGGTTGCCTGGTTTAAAAGCAATTATACCTCTAGAGAATCTTGTTGCCTCTGATTTCTAAGTGCTGGTTGTTTATAGAATTACTGCTCAGATCCCTTTAGTTCGAAATGAACATGCCAATGAAACTGAAATGAGAATCTGCACTTCTAAATTGGATTATCGGCTTCCCTGGTGTACCAGTTTGCACCATTCCTCCCGCAGCAAAGTTGCCAGTGATTCTCAGCAGTTTAGTTTTACGGCGTGTGCTGGATGGCTGGAGCTAGGTGCATCTAGTTAACTTATTAGTTATGCTGTGTCTTGGGGATGACTGTTGCCACAGTAACAGACCAACAGATCTTCCTAACCTTTTTAAATAGGTTCTAAACCTTTTCAAAAAAAAAAAAAAAAAAAAAGAAAGAAAAGAAAACTATATTGAGAGGAGGATAAAATCCAACTATACATTCTAAATTAGTGTGCTTCTGTAGGGGAGGAAAACTTTTCCCTTCTTGCCTTCTAGGTTCTTTGGCTGGTCTAATAAATGGACATAAACAGATTAACATGGGAAAAAACAAATTTAATTTTGTATACATGGGAGCCCCAAAGATACAGGCACAAAAGAGGTGACCAAAGCAGGCAGCTTTTATATGTTTCAGACAAAGAAACAATAATTTGAAGAACTGACAAAACAAAGGGGTTTGGGCTTGGGGTAGCTAATTAGTGAAGTAGTAACAAGGTTTGTTTATATAGCTTTCTCAGCCCTGAAATTCCTATCTCTGGTGATAAGGATGTCTCTCTACTTCCTGGTATAGAGAAGGTACATTTCACATGAGAGATTTATTTCCTGCTTTCGGGGGTCAGGGGGAGAAGAGAGGGTCAGTGTGTACTTCTTGCACCTACATTTCTTAAGTAACTTTAATTCAAAATAATCAATATGCCAAAGTGGTGTATTTAGGGGTGGCATATTTTGTTCCTCTTCACTCCAGTGCAGAAATTTTAAAAAACCCAACAAAAAAAAAAACAGAATTTTCTGTTGCTTTTTTCCCCTCTTTCTGGTTGGAAAACCCTTGTCTGCATAAAACAGAGCTGAAATCAATACGGCTATTTTGAGGCAGCAGTTCATACAGCATGTTTTCATTGTTAACTATTTTTGTTTGGCACTAGCATAATTGACTAATGTCAACAGAGCTGGGTTAGTGTTTATCAGTTAACTGCTGCTACAGAATTGTATGGAGGAGACAACACAATGCAGTGTTTTCATGAACTTGATAAAAAGAGTAGGTGGGTGGCTTAATTTCCCCTGAATAGAGAATTAAAGGAATTAACAGACTTTATGGAACACAGTAAGATTAGCTTTCAGGTAAATCAGGCTTGGGTCTAATTTCAGACAAATTACCTTTTCATTTCTAGAAAAGGATTTAACTAAAGGACTTGTTGAGGATGCTTTTTTTTTTAATACATTTCCTGTGAAGTACTTTATATTTATAATTAAATACTAAGAAAAAACTCACTATATTCCCAGGATTTTGAAAAAAAACAATATGGAAAGACACTGTGGCCTGATGCCAGAGTTGAAGAAACCAAACATGCGGATAGATAAGTGGCCTGAAAGCTGGACCCCAAGATCATGTGGAGAATAATTTATGCTCTTGTGTGGTCAGAGGGAAGGATGCTGCTGGATGCTGATGATCCACATACCATCTTGGCCATCCTCTTGATTGGCACATACTCTTTAGGGAGCAATTTGCCTTCCCTGGCAAGGGAAATAAAAATATGGCAACACATTGGCAGCTGCTAATGAGAACGAGGAGGCCAAATGGGAAAAATGGAATATGTTATATTTACTTAGCTGGTTTTAGGCTGGCTTTAAAAGATATTGTGTATCAAATGCCGCTTACCCTTCCAGAATAGAAAATGTTTTCCTTCCTTTAAAAATAGGAACTAAAGCGAAGGGATCTATGCTCACTAGTGAGGTTAGATTTACCCTGTGACTCACCACACCTCTGCTTGCTTACCCTGTTTCGCCTACACACCAAAAGGGATGAAGCCCTCGGCTCAACCCTGACTGTGCATCAGAATTGCCTGGATGGCTTTCAGAAATCTTAAAGCCCACATCAAATTAATCAGAGTCTCCAGCGCTCTTATTTAAAAAAAAAAAAAAAATCCAAGGTGATTCTAATGTGCAACCAAGGTTGAAAACCATAGGTTTCAGGATCACACTCTCCTGGCTACCCAAAAAGGGCAGGACAGGTGGAGGTCTTCATTGTGTAGAGCATCCACTAATTATGGGGAGAAAGCATGTTTTGTAATGAGAATCAGAAGAAAATATTTCCCATGTACATGATGTACAACTATTTTAATTAGGAAAATACTTTTAAATGGAGATAAATTCTGGGCAGAAGAGGCGATAATGACAAATGCCATTTGTTAGCACTTAACTTTGTCCAAGGGACATGAACAGATACTTTTATGTGATGTGTCTTTCAGTCTTCATAGCAAATCCTATAAGGTAGCTGGATTTATCCACTTGACAGATGAAGAAATACAGTCTCGGGGAAGAATAAGTTAAGCTTACGCAGCTAGTGGATCTGGAGCCAACATCTGGCACTGAGAGGTTCCCATACTGCTTTCATGATACTCACTGCTCTTCCCGCAGCCTAACTTTAGAGAGAAGCTGTGCAGTCCTCGGCTTCCTCTATTTGAGCATCTCTCAAAGCCAGAGAAACACTGGTGCCATTCTGCATTCTTCATGTTATTTGAAATTGCCTGTTTTCCTCCCTGTTAGTCCCTCTTCACTTCTATTTCATTTTCCTATCGTATCATATTTCTGCTCTTTTCGCATTCCCTGCTAAGGCCAATATTAGAATATTTAAGTTGTACATTGCAAAAGCTGTTTTCTGGCACATTGAATACTTTTTTTTTTTTAACCATTATTTTCATACATTCACTCACAACACCCATTTCATTAAATGGATGGGGAACTGAGGGGAAGCGATCTCATTGTTTCTCTCCATGAGAATGAATGAAGTATTTTCCCCAATGTAAGAATTTGACCATACATCTCCCATACTGTAAACCTTTGCTGTTACTGAAAGGCTCCACACTATAAATGAGGGACAAAAAGCAAAAGACCAAATTCCTCCCGCACTGTTGGTTTCTGTAGTTGGCAATTTGCACACCCTGGGTAAGTGCCTGCTGTTTGCGTTTGTCTGGGGGAAGCACACTGAGATGCTATGGGTATGCCCTAAAATGATGATTTGAAGAATGATGTGAAATCGAGGTGGGTCCTTGTGCGAGACTTGATGAATAATGCCTTTGTCTGCAAATGGATGATTAGCCGCAACTGAGATGCCTGTTTCCAGTATAGTTTAGGAGAAGACCTATTACAACACCAATAAGCTGCATCCATTTATATAGCGTTGTGGCAAATATAATTGGTGAGTTTCTCATTTTCCCATGTTCTTCTTCCCCCTGACTTATTTATGAGTGTTACACAGTAATGAAAGAGATAGGCTGTAATGAACAACTGCTATGTGGAACATTTTTCCAGTGTTGCTAAGTTTCTTTTCTTTTGGACAAAATTGTACCTTTCTTTCTCCCCCTGCTCTGTATTTTGATGAAAAGAACCCCAGAAAGTTGACTATCCATAATTAATACATGTTTACCATGCCAAATGATTTCTTGCTAGAGAAAACAGTGGCAGGAAACAGTAAAAGAAGGGCTTCAGTTCTGTGACTCTCAATTAGCAAAGCCACTTTAGTTACCTATGTAGAGGGCTGGTATCTTAAATAGCTGTGATTTGAAGTAGGATACCACAACTGAGTTTATTTGAGTTGGATTTCCTGGGATACTCAAGGCATTTACTGCATGTCTCGGTTCTTTTCTTTTCTTTTTTCTTTTTGACATAATTAAAAGGTACAGGCAAAGTGGAAACAGATCTGAAAAAAAATAATTACACCAGCAGCTACAAATTTGAAAAGCCAAACCAAACAGTACAGTTGTCCAATATGGCAATTCCCGTTGGCATTCCTAAAAAAAGATTGATACTAGTCACCATTTTGGAACATTGGCTTATTCGTACTTTCTACATTGAAAAAAGTTCAAACATTTTTGATGGAAATCAGAGGTAATGTATGGCTTGCCTCAAGAATGATAGTTTTGTATCTGTTCCTAGAAATCATTAAGCCTCATCTTCTCTCTGCTATATAACCCCATGTTGTGCCAGAGCTATAGAATTTTCATCCTGCTCCTTTTTATTTGTGGTATTTATGCGTTTTATTGATTATGTGACATAATAAAACATAGCAAGTCAGAGCCGTATGTGCTGTATATTTTGTTCAACAGCGATACAGAATGTTAGGGCTCTGCTCTCCACTTGGAGAAACATCTTGCTGGGATATAAATAGATTTATAATGACTGCTAGGCTATGTGCCTGCAAAATATCCTGGTAGGTAGCTCATTATAGAGCTAACATCATTAATAAAATAGCTGAAAAATTTCACAAGTACAGGAATATCTTTTATATCAGTAGCTGTAAGGAAAATACCTAGCGTATGCATAATTTGAGACTCATTTTAAAGCTATAATTTATCATCATTATCTACATATTATAATGGCAAAACAGGTTTAATTGCTTTTGACTGGACTGGCATGATGATGAGGAAAAAAGTTAGTAGCAGATGGCCCCACTGTCAAAACTGCGTCTCTTAGCCCAAAATAAAGTAACAGACTGAAGAGAGGACGTTTCTGGTTTCTAGCTCCAGCTTATCTTGATAAGTATGAATTAGCATTTTCTGGTATTATAATTGTCTAGAGAAAAGTAGAAATAGTAATTATTTACAGAAGGCTAAAATAGCTGTGAAATTTAACTATAGCAGGTTTAAATTGTCTAACATTTCTGGATTAACAGAAGTATTTACTTTTGGTGTGATTTAGTAGCTTTCCAAAATATTTCCATTCCAGCTTTACAATATTAAATTGCTGGCATGTGGACACTGTAGAGCGTGTCCTGTTGGTATTGCATCATATTTATTCTTCAGATCCTCCTATCGCGTTCTCCATTTTGTTAATCATATCAGTGACAACAATTATTTTGTTTGGAATAACCAGCCTGTATGTGAAGAAATAACTTATCCAGTGACCCTTACAGATACACCCTTTTTGTATCTCACTGTGTTTGAAATTTCAGTATAGCTACATCAGTTACAACATGAAAGGGTCCTCCTATTTTAAACACAACACAGATGGATAAATGCGATTTAAGAAAAAAAGTCCCACCCTACCCATCATCGAGTTCCTCAGCAAATCAAAGAATTTAAGATCAAATCATAAGAATTCAAACGATAAAATTGCCAAAAATTAAGTCTTCTTCTTTGTCTCGTAAGACTTTGGTGGCCTGAGAACACAATTATCAGGTGGTAGATTACACTGTTGGCTGGTCAATGCAAGTAAATTAACTGCTTCAGCTGATAGAAGAGAAATGCCAGCTGTAGCAACTTAAGTGAAGGTGACATGCTATCTGCAAAATAATGTGAATTCGAAAGTGCAGTTTAACCCCAAAGTAAAGAGAAAAAAAAAGAATGGAGCAATCTGCCAGACTAAAATAATGTGCGACAGAAAAATTATTCGGAAAGGGAACTGGTTATAGAGATACAGATTTATTATTTGGTTGCTGTCATGATAAATTTGCCTCAGCTATGCCCATACATGTTACAGTATTCATGTCTGAGATGAGTGGAGATGTTGCAAAAGGCTTTGCACAATTGAAAATTCATTCTGAAAATATAAATGAATAAATGCTTTCTCTTAAGAGTGTGCACGCACACACATGTATATTTTGAATTTAAAATGGTCAGTTAGTGGATTGAGATGCCCACACAACATAAGGGATTTGGGAATATAAAATAAGGTTATTATTATTGTTACCTATTTGTATAAATGGTTTAGAAAGCCATTGCAATGGCCATAACATGGTTATTTCTGATCTATTACTACCAAACAATGACTTTCGACCCTAGACACTATGTGGATCAACATTAATTATAAGTATTGGTCATTGCTTGTTAGTAACATATTTAACCTAAATAATTCAATTGAATCTAACCACATTTTTCTTGGTTTTGTCTTCACATATAGCAATTTCTCTATTGTGTGATATATTCATCATGAAGTAGACTTAGCTAAATGTTATGAAAAGCAAAGGATTGAGAGGACATGTAATTACTTTTGATATAGGAGAGAAATGAGATAATTCTCTAGCTGGGGTTCCTGGAGCCTCTCATGCTTGGGAAACCATAATTTTTTGGCATGTTTGGGGAGAAGACTCACAGTTTGTTTGATAGACTTTCATTAACAAATCATACTACGATCTTCTTTTCTACTGATCTGTTTTCTCTGAGAAATTTGGCGCATATGGCTCCAGTCTGGACAGTTCGAATGATAGGAAGCTTGCTTCTGCACTTTGAAGTTTTCTGTTGAATGATTATTGTCATTCCTTAGCAGAGTTTATCTTCTAGTCGTTCTTTGGTATCGGCTTTCCTTGTGGAACTGTCTGAGGCACCTTTGGCTCCACCATTGTCTTCGTCTCCTCACCCTTTCATTTTAACTAAACATATATCCTGACTCCTCTTTTTTCAGTCACTTTTGCCTGTAACACAAAGGCATTTTATGTACCTCCCACTTAAAACACTGTATTTTGCATTAAATGCAGGGGATGAAAATGAAAAAAAAAAAATCTTTTTTTCTCGATTCATTTTAGGTTCCTTGGCTGGGCCATTGCAAATTGGACTGAGAAAAGACAGATCAACAGGAGAAAAACAAGTTTATTAACACATGCATCACACATACATGTGGGAATACTCAGTGATTAATAACTCAAAAGAGTAGTTAGAACTTGGGGCTATATAGCATCTTAATAGAAGAACAATAAAATTATAGAGACGTGACAAGAAAATGGAAGAGGACTTAGAGCTTCTAGAGGCAGCAAATTGTGGGGAGGTAAATGTATATGGGGAATCTAATAGTAGATAAAGGCTAGTTAGTAAGATTTGTATGTGTAGATTCATTCTTGGTGCCATCTTGTCTCTGTGTTAAGGCTGTCCCCTGCCTGATATGGGATTTGAGGGAAAGGGTGGTAGGAAAACACCCTTCAAAAGGAATTTATGTTCTGTTTTCCAGTAGATAGGAGGAGAGTAGAAAGCTAGTTCCGTATCTGCTTTTTCTCAATTCCCTTCAGCGCAAAACAGTCAAGATATTGTGGGTGGCATATTCTCCTACCCTTCACAAGTGATAGAATGACAAACTATATTCTACATGTGTATCTGTGTCCATTTCTGGACATCTTAAACTTTGGTTTCCAGGCATCAAGAAGATCATTTCAGGTATATTCAAACATAGTATTTTGTGGGGCATGAATCCACAGTAACAGCATTGTTACCTCCCTCATCATCGTCATTGCTTCATCCTTACCACATAAATTAACTGACAGCTTATAATATGCATACACTACCTCAGTATGTATGATCACATTTGAATCAGCAGCTCAGGGATGTAGATGCTTTTATGATTCCCCAATATCAGGAAACCAAGGCTTACAGGGTGAAAGTGCCTAAGGCTACACAGTAAGAGTGACTTCAGATTCCAGCCCATATCACTTGGACTCCAAAGTCTATGCTGTTAACGACTAACCTTTGCTGTTGTTTTAGAATTTCAGAATTTGGGTTCCTTATCATTAAATGTAATCATATATTCTTAGTCCATATACAGTTTTTGGTGTTACCATCATCCTGGAGCTGTGGTTTTTGGTGTTACCATCATTCTGGAGCTATGATTTTGTTTCTTTTATCTGTGAAATATATGCATGTATGTAACTTATCAATTCACTTTTATTTAGACTCTATTTACAAAATCGAAAACAGTTTTTAATGTTTATTTATTTTTGAGAGACAGAGCATCAGTGGGGGAGGGGCAGAGAGAGAGGGAGACACAGAATCCAGTGGGCTCCAGGCCCCAATTGTCAGCACAGAGCCTGATGCGGGGCTTGAACTCACGAACTGCGAGATCATGACCTGAGCCGAAATTGGACACTTAACCAACTGAGCCACCCAAGCGTCCCTATAGTTACAAAATTTAAAATGACAGATTTTCCTACAAATAGCCTCTTTCATCTTTAAACTTATCTTAAATATATAGGACTGGTTTGAGTCATTGAAATGACAATAAAAGCTTATTGGGAAAAATAAAAAGAAACGAAAAGTAAGACCATGAAAAGGTAGAATAGTAAGTCACATCTTTTTGTTTTATTACAGTGGACTTGTTTTATGTTTTGAACAAATTGGAAACAACAATCAAATTAATGTAAAGCAGAAGCTATTAGTGTTGGGGGCAAGACGAGGAAGTTTTACTATAATAAAATCTATTTCATCTAACTCCTGAGTGGTGATTTATAACGTTCTCCTCTAGAACAATACAAAAAGAGCATTTTGGAACCATGCTGTTGGAAATGCACATTTTACCACTGTAATGTATAATTATAACCTACTATAGCAGCTTACATTATCCTTTAAATATTTATCCCTTTGAATAATTGGATTTAGGAGATTCGAATTCATTTGGTGAATATGCCATTAATTTTTCATATTTTTTGATAGTCTACCAATCGTTCACTTGCCTAGCATCTAGTAAATGTAACTGAATAGCATGGAGCTTTACAGCAAATTATTCATCTTTCTGGATCCTTTCAAATATTTATATCCAAAGTAAAATACCCATTACAAACTAGAAAAATTCAGTTACTGACTTACTTCTGGTGGCTAAAAATTAATTTGACTAGCCCTCTGTTTTACTTTCCTTTGTAGTTGAAAGTAATGGTTAAAAATAAATGAAGACAATATTACATCAAAACCATTCCAAAAGCTCAAAGAGGTTTATAGGCTGTTTCCATGGTACCCAGTGTGGCAGCTCACCAACAGAGTTTGGCAATAGCCGCCTCAACAAAATGGGCCTAACTTTTGTTTTCTACAGGAACAGTCAGACTCCAAAGGCTTGTGTTGACAGGTAATGAGATTTAATTCATAAGGGGACAAAAAAAAGGGGAGGGGGATATCCATATTCATTGCTTAATCAAATAAAATTCTTTCAGAGGATTCTGGGAATTCTCTCCAGTTGCTTCCAAAGCTTCCCTTTGATAGCTGTAAACAAATTACCTTACGAATAACTTCTTAATCAGGGAAAAGATGCACAGTTCTCTACTTGATCTTTCCCTTTGGGTGGTCCCAGCCAGAGAGCACAGTCTTCCTCCCATAGCTAGGCCTCTGAAAAGCCATATAGCATTACGCTGACAGCTGTAGACCTCTTTTTTGTTAGGATAACAAACATCCTGTGTTGAGGACAGCATCGAGCCAGCTTGCAGTATGCCCAATTAGAGAAGCTAAAATCTCATTTGTTTCACCATGGGAGCCCCCTGAAAGCACACCGTTTTGGCCTCATTACAGTATTTTTAACTTTACAAAAACAATTTCATTATGGAAATTAAAGAAGCTCATTTGGCCTTAGCGTGTATACTGAAGTTAATAAATTCCAGAAGTATTTCAACTGCCACAGCATGTAGTTTTGTCTTCACTTAATCACAGCCAATGGTTGCTTTGTAGAAAACATGGATCCAAAGAAAATTATCATTTTCATTTGTTGTTTGCTGTGCTTTGATTAAAAAACAAACAAACCTGCAAGAAAATATTAACTTCAACTGTGTTGGAATAGAATGGATTCCTGAAATTGGTGTCTTTGTGGATATGTTGATTGCACAAATACATAAGCCTGGCATGCTCTGTTTATGTGTAACTTCTTTGGAAGGTACCCACAACCTAAAGAATGAAATCAAAATAAGATTTTCTAACCACCTAGTGCACGTGAAGTTGATGTTGGATGTTTAAAGAAAGTACTAAGAATTTCCACAGTTACTATTATTTGGAAAGAGAAGGATTTTGCTCCTTCAAAAGCAGTAGTTGGCTTTTGATATTCCAGCTAGAGGGAAAATACAGTAGTCCTTCCTTATCCAGGGTTTCACTTGTTACCTGTGATCAGCTAAGGTCATCAGCTAAGCAGATGATCTTCCTTCTAATGAATTGTCAGAAAGTCAGTAATGCCTATGTCATTCACCTCACTTCATTTCACCATGTAGGCATTTTATCATCTCATAGCATCACAAGAAAAAGAAGAGTGAGTACAGGACAATAAGATAATGGGACAGTGAAAGAGACCATGTTGCCATAACTTTTTTTTATAGTATACTGTTATAAGTTGTAATTGTTCTGTTTTATTATTACTCTCTTATTATGCATAATTTATAAATTAAATTTAATTCCTTCCATCCATCCTTCCATCCATCCATCCATCCATCTATGATCTCTATCTGGAGAATAGCTGGATAGTTACTGATAATGTTCTTTGTAACATAATGTCTGTCTGAGTAACTTTTATCAGTGAGTGCTTTCCATTTGATGCCTCCTCTATAGGGGTGTAGAAGAACTCATAAGTGATGCAAACCTAGGAGAGATTAGTTCCATTGTCAGATGGTATCTTTCTTCCATGAAGATAATTTTGCTGCCTCACAGTGGAAAGTTCTGTCAGTGTCTCCAAAAATGTTACTAGCAATTTAAGCTAAATATTCATGGTGTTTCTCTTATCCTCAAAGAGAATGAACTGCAACTTGATATAATAGATAACTAAGTTGGAGTCAGAAGACTTGAGTTCTGGTCTAACTCTGAGTATTGGTTAACTATCGCTGCATAACATATTGTACCAAAACTCAGTGGCTTAAAACAATAAACATTTATTATTTTACACACTCTCTGCAGATCAGAAATTCAGGAGTGGCTTCTCTGGATGGTTTTGGTTTGTGTTCATTTTCTAGGGTTGTTGTAACAAAATACCACAAACTGAGAGGCTTAAAACAATAGATACCAACTCACAGTTCTGGAGGCTATAAATCCAGAATTAAGTTGTTGGCAAAGCCATGCTCCCTCTAAAACTCTTAGGGGAAAACCCCTTCTTGCCTCTTGTATGTCCTGATGTGTGCTGGTAATATTCGGCATTCTTCAGTTTATAGATGCATCACTGTTGTCCCTGCCTCCATTATCACATGACTGTCTTCTGGTAGGTGTCTACATTAACTTCCCTCTGCATCTGTCTGTCTGTTCCAATTTCCCCTTTTTATAAGGACACCAGTTATGGTGGATTAGAGCCCACCCTAATGACCTCACTGAAACCTGAGTACATCTACAAACACCCTATTTCCAAATGAGGTCACATTCACAGGTACTGGAGGTTGAGACTTCAACATGTCTTTTTGAGGGGTATAAAATTCAACTCCTAAGAGGCTTCTTTCCTGAAGCTGCAGTCATGATGTTGGCCAGGCTGCAGCCATCTGAAGTCTTGACTGGGGCTAGCAAATCTGCTAGCCGGTCACGGCTAGTGTGAATCTGCCACCGCAAAATATGTCTCTGTGGCATAAGGATTGATTATTTTGAGACCGAAGACAAGGGAGAAGCTCTGAAGACAGAGAATAAATTCCCCTTTTGCAACAGATATCTACATTTGTAAAAGAAATCTCCATTTGTAAGGATCTCTCCCTTTCTGTACCAGGAAGAGAAGGATGACTCTTAATCACAGAAGCCTTGAAAATGGAGAAGGCATAGATTTAAATCTGAATAACAAACCTTAACCTTGTTTACTATACTTTTCCTGGTCACCTTTCCAAAGCTTGCCCAGAAACCCAACTCCCTTTTCCTTTGTTTTAGCCCAAGTGGGGATTTAACTCAAGTTCTAACCACCCCTTTGAGTTACTCATCCCTGAGTTTCTCCCATGGATATATGAGATGTACATGTTAATAAAATTCTGTTTTTCTCTTGTTAATCTGTGTTTTGTTACAAAGTCCCAGCTAAGAACGAGGAAGAGTAGAAGGAAAATATTTTTTTTCTCCCCTACACTGGCATGTGGATGCTGGTTGTCTCAAAAAAACATCATTTTCCCCCCCTTTGGGCCTCACTAGAGGCTGCTGGAGGCTCCTCACAATATGGCAGCTGACTTTCTTCAAAACAGGTAGTCCAAGAGAAGGCAAAGCAGAGGTGGTAATATCTTTTGTGGTCTAAATTTAGAGTCCTATACCATCACTTCCACCACATTCTGTTTGTTGGAAGTGAGTCACTAAGTCCAACCCATATTCATAGAGAGGGCAATGAGACTCTCTCCTTTGATAGGAGGTGTGTCAAAGAATTTGTAAAGATATTTTAAAATCACCCTACTCTGCTATTCAGTAGCTATGTGATCTTGGAAAAGCCATGTTGTATTTGGACCTATGACATCAACTCAATTATCCTGAAGTTATGAGTACTATTTGGCTGTTTTATATACCTGGATAACCATAGTCCCAGCTGTAGAATCAGAGCTGAGAGGGCCTTAAACACCCTTTCTTCTAAATAGTTCATGTTGCACATAAGAGTTATAATCTCAAAGCAACAAAGTCCTTTTGCAAGTACTTTATCTACCTTTCTAGAATGGTTGGATGAGAGATTTCCCATCTTCAAATCAGGCCTATGGGAGTGCTTTCCTATTCTATCAAGCTCAACATGTCCATTTTTGTCCCTGCTGCTGGGAGTAGACATGAAGTTCAACCTTTGGATGGGGTAATGGTCTCACTAAGTTTATAAGTCAAGGTTAAGTGAAGAAACAAAAACACTAGATATTTCAAGCACAAATGGATTTAATACCTGAACTACAAGTTTTTACAAAATCAAGGGGTAATGGTTAGTTTTATATATCAACTTGACTGGGCTAAGGGATGCCCAGATAGCTAATAAAACATTTCTGGGCATGCCTGTGAGGGTGTTTCTGGAAGAGATTGACATTTGAGTCAGTAGACTAAGTAAAGATTCCCCCCCCCCCCCGCCCCACCACCACTACCAATATGATATCATCTAATTCATTGAGGGCCTGAATAGAATAAAAAAGGTGGAGGAAGGACATATTTGCTCTCTGCCTGAGTTGAGACACCCACCTTCTCCTCCCTTCAGACGTTGGTAGGACTTCTCAGGCCTCAGACTAAGACCAGGACTTACTCTATCGGTGGCAGATCACGGGACTTCTCAGTCTCTATAATCTCATGTATATGATTTTAGAAAGAAGGGAAGGAAAGGAGGGAGAAAGAGTTAGAAGGAGGAGGTGGGGTGTTTGAATGAACCTAGAGAGTTATGAGGAGAAAACACACAAATGTATTGTTTCTCTGGAGAACTCTAATACACAGAGGACAAGCTGGAAAGGCAGAAAGAAGTCAGTAAGGCTCTAGCAGACTGCTGGGTGAATGTTCAGCACTTAGCTATAATCTAGGCACCAAAACACTGCTGTGACAACTGCCATATACCCATGGAGTGGGCCTACATAGAATGAAGTCCACCATTGTAAACACTATGTTTGGAGGTTGCTTTTAGCAGCCAGCCACACCCACAGGAAGATGACCACTACCTCACTATGCTAGTACAGTCTTAATCTCTTAAAAGTGTATCTAGTTAGCAAACAATTCACACTAAAAAATCCTAGCTGCAAGGGAGTCTGGGATATGTCCTTTTACATTTTTGAAAGTATGCAAATAGAAGTGAGATGAAATGAAGATTGAGAGTGCCAATGCAAGGTCTTACCACATCATGCAATCCAACTCAAGACTTAACGATGACCACAGTCACATACCATGATAACTAATTTTTGTGGCAATGACCTGAAACTTTGCTTCCACTACCATGCCCCCAGTCCCTTCCCATGAGTGTTAGTCTCTCAATAGTTGCTAGTGATTGTGAACCCCCCCCCCCCACCTAACCACCCACTAGCTGGGTTGCAAAATTTTGAAGCCACAGACCTTGTCTGACATTTTCATCACAGCACCCCCAGCATCTGATTCAGTGTTTTTGCTTATGAAGAACTCAACACAAATCTGATACATGAATGAAGAATTGAGAACTGTCAGTGAGTCTTCAGGCTCTTTGTGCCTTCTTGTTGGTGAGGATAGGGGGTGCAAAGCATTTATAAGGAGCAGAACTTCCCTCAGCAGCAGAACCAGTGCAGATGTAATTCTGAAGAATGGTCTGTGGAGGCTTATGTAATAAAAAAACTGATTTTCAGTTTGGTCGTCTTCAAAGCATATGATGGTCAACTATCTGGGTCAATTTAGTTGAAGAGTTCTCTTATTGAGTGCCATTATCCTATACTTTGAAATTTCACTTAATCTTAGATTGGTTTTTAACTGGCTTGTGATACCTTTTTTAATGCATGACTTATTTATCTGCTTTTTACTTATGCATCTTTCTCAGAGTCTGTCTATCTTAAAAGGTCCTTTGTAGGAGACCAGGACAGTCTAGTTGAGCCTTGTGACCCGGTGTTTCATCTTCAACATTGTTAATTACAATAGTGCTATAAAAACAAACATATACCAAATAAATCCTCCTTGGGACTATATGCCTAGAGTAGTTAACAACTTAATTAATGGTCTACCCATTTTCACTTCAATTAAGATACCTCAGCATCTCTACCTTACTTCTGGACATGGTACCATTTGCATTTGTGATTTCAGGGACCCACAAAATATGTGTTTCTGGTCTCATAGATGCCTCTTCCCTTGCTTCTCCCTTATTTACCATGTGTTTCCATTAAAAGGGAAAAATAAGAATTAAAAAATAATATTCTCAAAATGTATGTGATTCAGACTCTAAATCATATCAAAAGGATTTTTCAGGGGCACCTGGGTGGCTCAGTCAGTTAAGCATCTGACTTTGGCTCAGGTCATGATCTTATGGTTTGTGGGTTTGAGCCCCACTTCAGGCTGTGTGCTGACAGCTCAGAGCCTGGAGCTTGCTTTGGATTTTGTCTTTCTGTCTGTCCCTCCTCTGTTCATGTTCTCTGCCTCTCTCTCAAAATGAATAAATTAAAAAAAAATTTAGAAAACAAGGATTTTTCCTATATATGCCACATGAATCAGTTCTGTTTTATTTGTCTCTCCTGTTTATACTTGAAGCTTAGGTATTTGCATTAGTGGTTCCAGAATTTTACATTGGAGGGGTTGAAGAATAGAAGTCTAGCCCATGTTTTTATAGCTGTATGTATACTGGGGGAAGAGGTATGTGCATATTTACATATGCGGGTGAATGCCAAAGAGTTTTTTTCTGGAAATTGCATTTACATAGCAAGCATGCATATTCTGTGTAGGTTGTCTGTTCTGTTTTGGCTTCCTCTGGAGAGCTGGTGGAGATTTGGGGAGAAAGTATTCAATGCCCTTTCAAGCCATGCCATGGTGTACCCATTAGGAATTTGATTTCAGCCCCCAGAAAAATAGTACTCTGAGTCTGAAAGACTGGACTTTGCATCTAACATATTGATGCATCTAACAATATGCATGTAACATATTGATAAAATGGAAATACTAGAATTCTAGAATATCAGAACTGCATGGGACTTTAAGAGATTTTCCAGTTTTATTCTCTCACTTTACAAATGAGAAAACTGGGGTCCAGAGAAGTTAAGTGATTTGTAGGAGAAAAATGAAAAAAACACAGTTGGGAGAGTTGATCCATTTTTGGAACACCCAAGCTAGATGAATGTACTTTCCATTACAGCTCTACTGACTCCAATGTTACAAGACAAATAGCCTTTCATTGTCTTCCATTGCCACTCAGCGGTGGGAAAATTAATTCAAAAGGCCTGAGATATACTAAACATCAATAGTCTAGGCCTATGAGTACTTATATTAACTCATTTAGGAGAGACAGGCTATTGATAAATAGATTTGGCTGCTGTGGCAAGTGTAAATAGCTTCTTCATTGTCTTAGAAGTCAACGATTCTTTTTAAACATTACACATACCTCCTGAGAGATACAATTATCGCTCCTGGACATTACTGAAGAATTTGAGGCTTTGAAGAAAGTTTAAATAAAAATCAAAAGAAGGAACTAATACTGGGCAGTAGGCAGTCTACCCTATGTGCCATGTGATTCCTAGGAGGAACATTGTTTTATAGATCAAGGGTTCCACGTTCATTCCCTATACACCAATAAATCTGAAAAGTAAAGTTGTTTTTTTTTCCTCTCTCTCTCTCTCTAAACTGAGGCTGAATTTCAAATAGAGGCATTCTCATGATACTAAATATTTTTTAACAAAGTGGTAGAAGATATCATACAAAGCAATCATCAACCAAATATAAGATTTTGATAAGTCACTTAACTTCCCTAGTCTCCAGTTCTGCACTCATATAATTAAGTTCTTGATGCCTTCAAAGGAATTGGAATAAACAGCGATTTATTCATTCATTTACTCATTTACTCATTTAACCGTCCTTCAACAAAAAATTGAGGCTCTTTGATGATTTTTATCTAAAAGTACCCTGTTCCTTATCTCACAAAGTGAGATTGTATTGTAATTATTTCCTCCTGAACCTCTCCTGCTCCCACCAGACTGTAAGCCCCCTGAAGTTAGGCACTATATCTTTCTTACTGATTGACAAATTCTGAGTACCCAAGAGACTACCTGTCACATACAAGTTATTCAATCAATTGAAATCAGTGAATGCAAGCATATATATGTATATGTATATGTACATATATATATACACACACACTAACATACCAGACACAGAGAGAAAACCACATAGACAACATTCATGGCTGTCAGTTACGGGCTATAGAAGAAATATACATTCAGTTTTAAGAAAGCAAAAAAGGAGAAGCACTGATGCTAGCTTGATGGAATCAGGAAGAAAGTATTAAATCTGTATAAAAACTGGGAGGAGAGAGGTGCTATTCTAGTCACTTGTATAGGTGAGGGAAATGAAGCTCGACACTCTTAAGACCCAAGGATCTCACCATCAGAAAGTACTGAATCTGGTTCTTGAATTCCTGTGTCTGTATCCAGACCTTTCCCCTGACTCTGTTCTGTCTCTTTCTCAGAAGGTCCACAAATTCCTCTTTCCTAGGGATGTGGCCTAGAGCTCTGTGAGCGTCTGAGTCACTTGAGGTGGAGGAGGTTTTGTGTTTTGTCTTTGAGCTGATAGAATGCTTCCAGGCTTATTCCCCTGTTTCAGGTGGTCCTCCTGAAGGCAGGCAGTCTGACAGGTACAGCACTCTTGTATTTCTAGTCCAGATTGTCCACATAATGGCCAAGACTGTTACTTTTTTTTTTTTTTTTTTTTTACCATCTGGTATATATTGATTGATGGATCCATAATGTGCCTTTTCTTTTCATTCCATGTTTACAAAATGAAAGTATTTAAATCCCCAAAACAAGATTAGTGTTTCCACCTTCTTTCCTTGTAATTTATATCTTCTTTTTGGATCCCTCATGCTTCAGATATCCTTTCAGTGGTTTCCGAAAGGTTACTTCAATGTCATTGGTTACCAATTTAATGATGGCTTTTCCGTTTTCTATCCACTGGATCAAAATGCTGACGGACCTTTGTCTCTACCATAAATCCCATCAAAGTGTTTACATCTACCCCCAAATCGCTTTTAAATGCAAATAAATAAGTTCAGCAGACACAAACACCACGTGGATCGTTAACTGCAGCCTGAAGACTGTTCCAATCGTTAACTGCAGCTTGCAGAGATTCTTGACAAAAAAAGAAAAAAGAAAGAAAAAGTGCGGATGGTCTCTTTAATGAGGTTTTCCCTCTCATTTATCAAAGATGGCGTAGCTTTGCCCAGCTGGCCTGGTTTGAAAATTGGAAAATAGCTTAATCTGATTCACACAGAAGACCTTTCTATCAGGTAAAGAAGTACATGTATTAAGGTGTATGTTTCTTTGATTTATTTTTTTTAAACCATGCCCTTGACATGGGTCATCTCAATGATAGAGATGATTAAAGGACACAAAATATTTAGCCATTTGAGTCAGTGCCCTATTGAGTAGAAAACATATTTTTTTTCTTTCTGATTATTTCTCAAATGTCCTCCCAATAAGGATTGTTGGGCAAGTGTTAGAGTGGAATTATGGGGCTGGAGAGCCCTTAGAAATTCTCCAAATTGAATCCCCCATTTCCTAGATAAGAATCCTCAGACATCTACACCAACCCAGTGTCTTGACCACCTTCTAACAGATAGGGGCACTGGTGGAACCAGAAAGCAAGTCTTCCCATTCTTGACCAGAACCCCTTCCCACTGCTTTATAGTGATAAGATAGGCATGAAAAGGGTTACAGTATTTCCTTCTTTGGAGGGTGAAATACACAATACAGTTGAACATCTCTTTGGCTTGGTCTGTTTAGAAAAGGATGCACAAAAAGTCCAGCTCAAATGGGCTTAAATGAAGAAAACAGAACTTAGTGGCTCCTCAAACCTCAAACTCTAGGGCTTAACATGGACCCAGGCCTCTCTTAAATTCTAATCTCCTCCATAGTGGTGGCTTTACTATAGGCTCCCTGCAGTGACTAATGGCTGACCTCAGTGTCAGGACTACATCCTCCCAGGTTCAAACCCAAGGCAAAAGAGAACTACCTTCTTACCCAGCAGTTTGAACTTATCATTCCACTTCCAAAGTTATCATTATGATCCAGGGGAGTGCGATGCTTTCCATGGGCAGGCCTGAATCACAGGCCCTCCTGTGGAGCTGAGAACTTCATCAATTCTAATAGAAGCATTGAAAGTGAGGGATAAGATGATTCTCTAGAGGAATACTGGGGTATGTATACTTCAGAAAGGTTGAATGGATGTGGACAGAACAAATAACAAATAATTGTTACAAATGGCATTTTGTGAGTCTTTTCAGAAGTCAACATCTTCCTTCCCTTTGTTCATTCGTACATTTCTGTCAGCTTTAGCCCAGCAGAATCATAAATATGCAAAGAATAGTTAAAGTCCTGTGGGAAAGAGTATGCTTGAATATGATAATGATCCTTTCATTAAAATGTGAGTTATTATTTTAGAAAAAAAAATACATGGTGAAATTTGAAAGCAGTAACTTGAGTTGACCACTAATAGGCTACAGAACTCCAGGTGCACCAGCAGAGGTCTCTGGAGCAGAGGAATTTCTTCAAGCTCTGCTGAGTCTCTCTTCCCCACAGCTCACATTGTGCTCCTCAATGAATGTTATGGCAGTATAGTGCGCTTTTTGGCATTCGACTGTGCAGAGTTTCCTGGTTGTTCTTCTGACCCTCCTCCTCCTCCTCCTCCTCCTCCAGCACACAGGGAACAAGTCACCACACACTGACTGAAAGACTTTCTGTCTCCCTTTTCTTTTCTGTCTGGTTGCATAGGTAAAAGGAGTTTAGATCTAGTTTGACCTTAGAAAAATCCAGTGGGCTTGACAGAAGTTTTCCCGGTCTTTTGTAGTATCTCTTAGATCCCCAAGTCTCTTCTGGTTTGGTGGGGTACACCCTCTAAGTCTTGGTATTTCGAAGACTTTTTTTCTGTTTGTCCTGAGGACGAGAGAAAGGACTTGTGTGGCCACAGGGTGATGTACTCTGAGACACTCCTTTTGGGAACTGATGGGGACTCTGGAAAACGGACCCCATCCGTGTCTTCAGGATGAAAGTGGCTTCGTATGCCTGGGGTCCATGCTACTGTTTGTGGTGTCCCTTTCATATGCAAGGCTGAAAATGAGTCATTTAAAATCCCACCTGGAACTATTCAAACAGGTGTCTGTCCATGCTGATGAGCTCTCATTTTCACACTCAGAAAGCCCTCTGGAATTGGAATGGATAGGATAGTGTTATTTAACCCATTCAAATATCCATTAATTAGCAAGAATGTCTATGTGCTTCTACCATACATTCTGCTTGTTAAGTAAGCTTGTATGCAGATAATATTCTCCAGCTAAGTTGACCCTCAATGAGTGAGAGATTGGTTAGAAGCTGAATACCATAGTAGCAACCCAAAGCATCTTTACCTGTGAAATCTCTCATTTGGGCACAGCATGAATATACTTTTAGTATTCAGCCAAAAATGGGAGATTTGCTTGAAGCCTTTGATTAATGCAAATAATTGCTGCACTAGAGCAGCTCTGATGCTTGGGAGGCCATTAGTGGTGCACAGCTGCCATCACCAGGAACAAGCTGTGCATACAAAGATGATACATGGACTGATTCTGTGGTGGGGGCATACCGAGTGCCCTGGCGTTTGGTCCGGATAACTCTGAGGGTTGAACAGTGTGTGCATGGGCGTGGGGGATGCAGGTAGCTGGGGGAGGGTGCCAGCAGAGGTGGTAGAGTAAAATGGGCCTAAAGGAAATGTCTTCAATAACAATTTCTTCTGTTATAGTTCTGGCACATTATAGTCAATCTATTTTGTCTTAGATTCTCACAATGTGGTGGTAAGTAAGAGACTATTCATCGTCTCCATTTTACCACTAAGGAAAATGAGGACCATGAATATTAATGACTTGTTCAGAATCACAGTGATGACAGTTGGTGGAATTGGGACACAAATCAAGACTGTCTGAATCAAAGTCCACTGTTCTTCCTGTTCTACCGAGTAGTACCAGTGGTCTCTGGCTGGACCTAAGGATGTATGTGACTTCATCCCTTAAATATCATGACTGAAGTGATGGGGCATGAGAAGTAGGTGAAAGGTATACAAATTCTGTGAATATTGAATGCTGTGCTCAAAAATAAATACCCAATTGGCCAGATATGAACATGATTATGTATGAAACATAGGCTTAGTTGCATGGGTCGTCCCTGTACAGTTCTTGGCAAATACCTTGAAACCTGCAAGCTGACTAGTCAGTCTGTGCAAAATGCATTTATTTTTGGAAAAGACTGATATTAATCAAATTTTCAGAGACCAGGATGCCAAATTATTAGTTTATCATAAGAAATATAAGTTTGGGAAGGGTAGAATGACCCAGTCTCTTCCTGTGCTTGTGCTGCACGGGATGATTTTTTTGGTGTGTGTATTATTTGTTCACAGTTCTTCCTTCTTTCCCTGCCGTTGGCATGATTGAGAGCAAAATATATTTATCTGCTCCCACTGACTTTGGGCTTAGCCCTGTGTCCTGACTTGGTCAATGGAATATGAGAGGCATACTGTACAAAACATTCAGCTCAAAGTTTTAGATGTCCCTGTGTGGTTTGTCTTGCACTTGTATTCCTGCCCTGAATAATGAGAAGAGTATGTGCAAGTAGCCATTCTCCTTGAACCTGAGTCGTGGAATGAGAGACACATGGAATACATCTAAACCCAACCTGGAGTCTAAAACAGAGCAACCACAGCCAACCCAAAGATCTATGAACAAGAAACAGGTGTTTGCTATTGAAAGCTTCTGAGGTTTTTACATTGTTATGGAGCATTGTGTAACAGTAGCTAGCCAATGTAGGTGCCAAGTCATAATCAGAAAGGTACTCCTTGAGCGTGGGATGGGATAAGATGGTTCAAGGCCTCAGCCTCATTTATCTCCTCCTGGGGGACATATCTACCACCTGGTCCAGATGCGTAAGTCTTGGATCTGATTACCTTCTCTCCTGAATCCCATGATAGCTTCCTTTTCCTTTGTTGCTATGGCTTACTAACTCCCCTTCTGATCAGCCTAGTCTTTTGTTTGCTTGTTTGTTTGTTTGTTGATAAGGAATATTTTTAAGTGAATTCATCTATCTCTTTTATGTTTATTTTAAATTTTTAGTTCTAGAAAGTAACCATGTTTCTCTGATTTCTAGTTGGATAAAACTTTGCTTCATTTGAGCCTCATTGTAGCAATATCTACTATAGTTAAGTCCAGACCATTTGGTAGGTGTGAAGGAAGCCTCTGCTAAGCTCCAATCATGGTTAAAATTAAACTACAGTTAATACTAGCCCTTTAAAAATTATTATTTAGAAATAATAATATCCCAGTAGCAATTAGCACATCTAATACTGGATCTTGTTTTCTAAATACTATTTCCCACTCAAAGCAACCAGAGCTCATTAGAGAAGTGACTAATTGCACATTTGAGTCAAGGAACAGTATGAGCAAGGGGCATGTTGTGCTAGAAGACAAAGAAACTCTAAAGGCTAACAGGAGCACTTCGGAGAACTTAAGAGCCAAATCCTTGAGGCTTCCACTGGTCCAAATTTATGGCAGTGTGAGCATCAAAAGAATAATGATTATAACTACATATAAAACATCAAATAAATAAAAACCATGAATCCAGACTAAGCAAGAGTCCTTTGATGATATTGGAAGTGGTTATTACAATAAGCTCTTTACATTGAAATGCAGTGGTTAAAAATAAGAAAAAAATAATAAAAATAAGGGATTTACTTTATGCTTTTTAGGAAGAACTACAGTTCATCCTAATTCATCCCTTATTGTTGAGGGAAAGCTCTTCTCTACCAAAAAATTAAAAAAAAAATAAATCCCACAACTAAATGCAGAAGAATGGTGGGATTAGAAAGTCATCATTCTGTGGTCTCCAGTGAAAGTCTTGATTTGGACCTGGATGCTAAATGGATGAGAAAAATCATTAGGTGAGAGGTTGTTGGCACATGGGGTATTCACCTGGTGCCAAAAGAGCAGCCCACAGGTTGCTGATTGCAAAGGGAGATCATAACTTTATCATCAGAAGATGTGGCAAGGCTGATACACATACTCTCTTTAATACTAGGACAGCCTAACTTTATGTGTCTGTCTGGTGATGCAGTCTGAAGACACAGTATTTCCTATAAGTACTCTTGCCCAAAATATTTAACCTGAGCCAAATCAATGTTTAGATCTTAGTTCCAGTTGATAGTAAGTGAAGGGAATGGAGAAGTCCATTAAACAATGCTGTGAGGAAACATTAAGTCAAATCTAAGATGTAAAACTCTCTGCCAACGAGATGTTAAGGTCTTTTCAAAAAGTCAGTGTCATGAGCAAAACATAAAGGTGGATCTACTGTTGTAGAATAAACAGACCAAAGGCACAGAGCAAATGCAAATGCAATGTGAGAACCTTGATTTTCCATGTAAAAAAAAAAACAAAACTTTAAAAGTCATATTGGGCATGATAAGAAAATGAAATATACACTGGATGATCAAGGATATTATGGAATTATTGTAATTTTCTTAGGTGTGATGGCAGAATTATGTTTATGTAGGAGAATGTATTTTTTAGGAGCTGCATACTCAAGTATTTATGGGTAAAGTGTTTTGTCATCTGCAATTTACTTTCGACTGATCTAGCAAAAAAAAATGTGTGTATTTATAGGTAAAGGAAACATGAAGAATATAAATTGTTGAATCTAGGTGTCACTTAAATTGATATTCGTTTGACCTAATTCTTAAAATTATTCTATATGTTTGAAATTTTTTTTGTAATATAAAGTTGGAAATAAATAGGGACTCTGCTGTTTTTAGTGATTTTAATGATTTTGAAATGTCTATATTGTTGACAAGCTCTTCTATTAGATTTTAGTCATTTAGTAAACCACATTAATGCCACCACTAATAGTGTAGATTTGTCTATTATAGATGTATTTCTTTGCTATTAATAGTAATTTCCAGGCAAGATGAGCTGTGAGGAGATCCATCCTTTAGTAACACTGGTTTATGTTTTGTTTTTCTGTAACTGTCAGAATCCAAAAGAAAACCCATGTAGCCCTCATGTCACCACTGATCAAGTTTGAGAGAATGTCATATTTCTTTTCTCAGAACCGTTTGAATAAGTCAGATTCCATGTAAAAGAAAGCTTGTTTGCAAAACTCATACATTAGAGCCCTTATGCACCCTTTGGGGATTGAGGGGCTTACTGAGCCCCCTCCTCTTTTTTTAATGGGCTTAGTATTCAAGTGATTTGGTTTAGGGATCCAATGAGATAAAAACAAAAAAAAAAACAAAAAAAAAAAACTAGGAAAATTCATTCTAGAAATAAGGCAGATCAGGATTAGTTTTCATACTATCTCAGGTGCCTTGGCGTAATCCTGACTGTAAGATTCTGCCCTAGCAAACATTTCTGAGCACTGTGCATTAACTAGGGCAGAAGAGTCTGAGAGGAGGATGTCGTGTTTTTCCATCTGTGTGATTCTTTCAGTGCTTTCTTGTGTATGGTCTGCATTTGTGTGCGCAAAAACATGTGTGTGTTTGTTATCCATATATATTCCCTTCCAGATCTTACTCCTCACCCTCCACCCCTTCCCTACTGCAGCAGAACTCAACTCACTCATTCTCTCTCCCTCCCCCTCCGCCCCACTTCCCTTCCAATAGCTGGACTACAGCTGTCAATCATTATATGCTCAAGCATTCCTGAGAGTTTGGGCTCCCATCTTGGCAAGGCTTTCCTGTCACTCAGCTTAGCTGGGAACTGGACTTCCTGGAGAAAATTGAATCTGCAGACAGTCCAGAAGGGCATGGTTAGCCTGTTACTGCTGCTCTGCTGCTTTGAGTTCCCCAGCAAGGAAAAAAGAATTCAGAGGTGGAACCTCTGGGTCACGTAAGCAGAGGCTTTCAAGTGAGACCTAACTACTTACAAAAAGAGGCATCGTGAGGATGAATCACGGGGTAATTTTCTTAAAGCAAACAAAAACCAAACCATCCCAAAACACAAGGACCAAGTTGCTTGTATTATTTCATTAGAAGTGGTTATTTGCAAAAAAGAAATATTGGAAAGATAAAACAGAAACTCATCTCCTCATTTAATGACTTTAATTTGTTTTTAAAACCTTGCCACTAAGTGAAAAGCCATTAAAAACATTTTTTTTCTGTTGAGTTTAATTGGAAAAAGTTGTGATGCATTCCACCTAACCCAAAATACCCAAACATTATTCACAGGTAGAAAAATATTATCAATTGAATAATATAAATAAGTTTCTATTAACTCTTAACAATTTGAAAGTAAATAAATGTCATTTATTTAAAACATGGAATGTAATGAAGTTTTATTGTAATGATTACTCACCAATGAGAAGAGAAGATGGATTCGGGTGCCAGGAGATCATTCTTTGGAAGATCATGAAAAGTTGGGCAGTCAACTTCCAGATGGGCAGACTTCTGGTACTAGGATTGTCTCGCTCTCAAGTTGCACATGAAAATAAAATTATAGCATTTACAGAACTCTAGGGCAAAATCAAGCTAAACACGAGAGCGCTACAAGACATATAGAATGGACATACAAAACACAGTACAAAGTCAGAAAATGCTACCTGTTCATCTCTCTCACTTGGTATATGAATACAAAGTAAAATGGGGTTTATCCAAATACATCACACAATACAAACACATTCCATATGATATTCTCTGACCAGAAACCACCGAGTCAAGTAAATTAGTGGGCTTATCTTTGTCTAGAACCATAGTGTCAAGATAGCCTTTCTTATAGCGCATTTATTTGGTGTCTTTGGCTGAAAATGTTGATTTATCAGCAAAAAGTGAGTTGTTCAAAAGTTGTGTGGTTTTTCATGTGCCTTCATGATGAAGCTCCTGATTAACTTAGTGGCTGTTAGGTGAACATATGTATGTGTCACCGTTGGTGACAATATCTTTCTTAAAATGTGTTCAACTCTTTTTTTATTTCACTTGGGATGATAGTAGCACTTATTAGCTCCCTCATAAGATTGAAACTGTAGTTGAAGTATCTCTACTTAGAAACTTCGTTTAATCATAAACACCACGTTTCCTCTATCTTAGGGGATGTGAACATGAGTGAAACCAACGGAGCCCTGTTTCAGAGTCATCTGACTAGTCTGTTGAGTTCCCAGGGTCTTGATCCTCCAGGCTGTTCCACTGGCTGCCTACGTACCTGGCATATAGCAGAGCCTCCTCCCCACTGTACCTCCCCCTAAGATGATTGCATGAGTAAATAAGGGTTGGCCAGAGCTCTTTGCACCTGTTACTCAGAGACTTGGCCTTCTCACCTACCTTCACTGACCTTTACCACTCGGACTTCCTGTCTGATGGTCTGGGTGGTTTTGCTACTTTCTGCAACTCAGGGCTCACTGTGGGGAAGCAGACTAACTTCATTTGGAATTTCATCTGCATAGAGACAACCCTGGAGGGAAACAAAGACCTGTACTTCCTACGCTCTTTCCAAGACATGGAACATCTAACAATCAACTGTTTACATCCAGGCAAATTTCCATCAGACATTTGGAACTCAAATGTCAAAACCTGAATCCATTATCTTCTCCCTTTCTGTCATTCCTGCTCTAACATGTTCCCTATCTAGGGAAATATAATCACCATCTGGCTGGTTACCTTAACCAGAAACCTGGGGGTTATTCTTCCTGAATGTTTCCTAGTGTCTTAATCCCCATTAATTCAATTTCTGCTGATTCTGCATCCCAAGTATCTCTGGTACCCTTTTTCACTTTCCTACCTGTGCTGCTATTGCCCTTGTTTAAGGCTTCTTCACAACAGCAGTAGCTTCCTATTTGCAATCCTATAGGATTTATCTTTCATTAGTTCACTCATTCATTCATTTAGTCAATAAATACTTATTGAGGATTTACTATTAGCAGGAACTATTCTGAGCACAGGGCTTATAGCAGTGAACAAAATAAACAAGAATTCCGGCCCTCATGGCTCTTATCTTCTGGTGGGAGGAGACAAGTGATAAAAAAAAAATAGGTAAGTTACATAGTATATTAGAAAATGATAAGTGTTTATACGATAAAGCAAGGAAGGAGCATATACAAGTATTGGGGAGACAGAGATGTGATTTTAGATAGGGCAGTTAGGGATGGTCTTTCTGCAAATGTGGCATCTGAGCAAGGCTTTGGGAGAACTAAGAACTGATCGGTGCAAGTATCTGGGGGACAGGTGTGATTAAGAGGAAAGAGGTACAGCGTCCACCCGTGGAATGGAGAAGACAAGAAGGGAGAGCGGTAGAGGAGGTAAAAGTTCCTAGGGACCGTATCATATAGAATCTCACAGGTCATAGCAAGGACCTGGACTTCTGTTTCTCTGGGATAGGAGCACTTGGCCATTTTGAACAGATGTGATGATCTGAGTTATGTTTTACCAAGATGAGTTTGGCCGCACTGTTGAGACTAGACTGTAGGAAGAGAAGGACAGAGAGGGAGGAAACCATTATAATACTCTAGATCCCAGAATGATCTTATTAACGTACGTATCCAACCACGTCATCCTCTGACTCAGATTTCTCCAATGGCTTCCCAACGTGGATAGGATAAATTGAAATTTCTTTGAATAGCTTCTAAGGTTGGTCATGATTTAGTGCCTTCTACTATTTTGCCCCATCGTTTGCTAATGCTGCCTCCCATCCACCGTTCTCTGGTCTGATTTACCATCTGCTAAATGCTTATTGAGTCCTTAAGTTACAAATGCTTCCTTTTCTGTGAAGATTTCCCTGAATTTATCCATTTTCCTATCCTACATTCAATTTGAACACTTGTTTCTTTTAATACTAATGCTTTTGGTTCTCACCACTATAATGTGTACTTCCTGACGTCAAGAATTTGCTTTTCATGGGGTGCCTGGGTGGCTCAGTCGGTTAAGCATCAGACTTCGGCTCAGGTCATGATCTCACAGTTTGTGAGTTGGAGCCCTGTGTGGGGCTCTGTGCTGACAGCTCAGAGCCTGGAGCCTGTTTCAGATTCTGTGTCTCCGTCTCTCTCTCTGCCCCTCCCCCACTCAGGTTCTGTTTCTGACTTTCAAAACTAAACATTAAAAAAAAAAAAAGAATTTGCTTCTCATCTTGTTACATAGAAATGACAAAAAAAAAATAAATGAATGACTTTAATCATGGAGTATGTTTTGGCTTTCTTTTTTTTTTTTTTTAATTTTTTTTTTCAACGTTTATTTATTTTTGGGACAGAGAGAGACAGAGCATGAACGGGGGAGGGGCAGAGAGAGAGGGAGACACAGAATCGGAAACAGGCTCCAGGCTCTGAGCCATCAGCCCAGAGCCTGACGCGGGGCTCGAACTCCTGGACCGCGAGATCGTGACCTGGCTGAAGTCGGACGCTTAACCGACTGCGCCACCCAGGCGCCCCTGTTTTGGCTTTCTATATAGAGTTCAGGGCAGGGGAGGTGGAGGGAGAGTGAAAGAGAAGTACTGGATTTTGAGGTCATGTGAATTACCAAATTCTCTTTTTTCATCTTAGTCTTAAAAAATTCAAGAGGCCACTGAAATCCTTCTTGCCTGGGGGTGGGGAATGGGATTTACAAATGCTACCTCTATCTGCTAGTGTCATTTCCTCCTCCCCTTTAAAAAAGTCAGATTCCTTTCTATTGTTCCTTGTATTCATCCTATACCAGAGTTCTCTCACTAATACCCCAAGAGATAAAGAAAAACTGAAGAGGAAAAAAATGACTTTTATCTAGCTGCTACTTCATAATTCCCTGTGGTTATTTATTTATATATTAGTTTTGTTGGGGGAACAGATTGTCCTAGGCATCTAGACTAGCATTTAATTTCATGGTTGGGTTAAATGTTTGTTTTACTCAAATCTCTAAGAATGCTGTTTTATAAGACTAAAGAAACACATTTCCTCTAAATCTTGTAAACCATTTTCCCCAAAATATCAGCTTCTAAGGTGTTTCTTTCCAGTTGTTTCTGCATGTTTATTTTCTTGTTGCAAGCCTCTCAGTTGAGACTGGAATTCACAGCATCTCCCCACAGTTTCTTCAATAACATTCATTAAGATACTCTTTTGTCTCATCATGCAGATCATTAATGAAGCTGTTAACTAACACCAGAGTTTCACTGATTCCTGGGGCACGGCCACCAGACACCTCTGTAATGTCACACATCGCCTTTATCCTTGGTTTCTATGTCACTAGACCTCAGCTTTGAGCCAGTATAGAATGCCAGAGTTCAAATCCAATCCAATTTGAATTCATTTTGCAAGTAAGACTTTATTAGATACTGTATTAAGTGCTTTACTGAAATTAGGTTATGTTACATCTTCATTTTCTCTCTCTCTTTTATTAATCATGAAATTCCCACTGCCTTTTTTAAAAAAAGAAAAAGAAAAGAAAAAAAAAAGCAATTAGGTTTGCCCATCTTGATTCAATCTTAAAATCCAGGCTGCTTACTGCCCCTGGTTCCATTATAACCTAAATGCTTCCAGATGCTAACTGTCAGGCTCCCTCCTCTTGCATCTCTGTGAAATCAGTGCGGGATCAACTTCTCTCAAAACTTCACACCTCCTTAAGCCTCAGTTGTTTTTAGACTGAAAGTCCCACCTGATTAACAATGCTTGGCACTGGAAGTCTCCCCAGAGACATCGAATAATGTGGTTTTCAAAGTGCTTTTCAGGAACTTCTGTTTCCCCAAAGATGCCTTAGGGACCACAAGGGAATGATAAAGCAGAAGCTCAGAGGAGAGGGTTCCATCCCTGCTTTCACGAAAGCAACAGTTTTCCTGTGCCTTATGTATTAGTGTCCCATGCAGGGTTACCTCTAGTTCTTATGGAGCCTTTGTGCAAATTAGAAAATGTCACCCTTCCTCTGGGTGCAACAGAGTGACCATGGTTTTTACAATATTTGGTTTCCAAAAGGGGGCTCTGCTGCTACGAGTTACTTTGGAGAACGTTTAACCTAGGCCAACTTCTTATTATACCAAGACAAAGACAAAACCGAGACCGACTTTTCCCCATTCTACAGCAAGGCAGTGCATTCGGCTCCTTCCATCTTGATTATGTAAATATTTTTGTAATTTTTAGTGGATAGGCAGTGCACTGCTGCCTTGACCACACATTCATGCTCCCAGATAAATGAATTCATTCAGCACATATTTATTGAACATTCACAAAGTCCATGAAACGTATATTCTAGAGGAAGAAGACAAGTAAAAAACAAAATCACACATAAATGAAATGTCAGGTGGTGTAATGAACTACAAAGGAAAATGAGGCAGAATAGGGGAGTGCTATTTCAGGTATCCCATAGAACAGTAATCTCAGAGTCGAGAATTTGTCTTTTAATTTTTAATTTTTCTATGTTACAAAGTCAAAAAAAAAGCAAACGTATTCCCCTTCTTCACTTAGTGTTCATAATATACTGCAATAATAAAATATATACAAAGCATACAATGATTTTTTATTCATTCAATAAATTTTACTGAGTAGACACTGAAAGGAATACATGCAAATGAATAAGATGTGCAATAAAAACATATTTCCTGTCCTCAAGGAGCTTGGTGTCTAGTGATAGATTTCTATACATTTAAACATTCCAATGCATTCCTATACATTTAATCAACTGCAACATATTTCATATTGAAATAATTGTTCAAAGGTCTTTTGCAATGAATTTGAAACAAATATATTGTATTAGTCAACATATCGACTAGTAGTATATTGGATATATAATACAAATATATTGTGTTAGGGCTCTCCAGAGAAACAGAACCAATAAAATGTGTGTGTAGATAATAAATATTTATACATCTATATGTATACTTTAACATATATTAAATATAATTGTATGAATATTTATAGATATTATATATAATGTTATAAGCATATTTAAATATATAAATATATATTATATATGGAAGGAATATATATATTATACATGTAAGAGACAACAATATTTATCATATATAAATATTTATCATACAATATTTATCATATATAAAATATATGTGGTATATGCACATGTGTATATATGCATATATGTAATATATATGCGGTATATGTTGTACATATACATGTATATATAACATATATGTGTGTGCACATTTATGTGTATATATAAAACTTGTGTGCATATACACAGATAACATATATGTGTACATATACACACATATATATAACGTGTGTGTACATATACATGTATATATATAACGTGTGTACGTATATGTGTGTACATGTATGTGTATATATATATGTATATATATGACATGTATACATACACACACACACACACACACACACACACACACAGATTTATTGTAACAAATTGGCTCATGGATCACGGGAGCTGGCAAGTCCAAAATCTGCAGGGTAGAGTACAGGGACTGGATGATGTCTGCTAGCAGAACACTCTATCTTCCTCATGATAGATCAGTCTTTTTCTCTTAAGGTCTTCAACTGGTTGAATGAGGCCCACACACATTATGGAGGATAATCTGCTTTGCTCAGAGTCTTAATATAAATGTTAATCTCATCTGAAAAGTACCTTTACAGCAACATCTAGATTAGTAATTGACCAAATTATCTGGTTAATGTAGCCTAGTCAAGTTGACAACATGATATTCACCATCAGACATCTTCCTAACATTTTGTTTGTGGTGCTCAATAGATGCTCGGTAAACAGTTTTAGCACTGGCCTCAGCAAGTGACAGGTTTGTGGACAGTGTGAGTTGTAGCCCGTAGCCAAATGATGGGAATGGAGAAAGGGTCTGATATGTTTCAAGAGAAGGCACTGTCCAGGAGCTCAGTACTTCCCAGTCACTAACTTGCCTGGAAATCTTGTTAAATGCAGATTCTGATTTCGTAGGCCTGAAGTAAGGTCCAAGAGTGTCATTGTTGATAAGGGATGCTGATACCATTGGTCCATGGTCCACACTTAGGGCAGCAAATCAGTAGAATTTTCAAAGCTCTAATTTTGGCAAGATGGATGGGATATAGCCTGGGTTCTATAGTGGAAGAGGGGCCCTCTGAATTACGATTTCAGAGGTAACAACACTTCTCTGTAGTGTCTGTTTGAAGACAGTGGTTATCAGACTGTTATGTCTCATAGTAACCTGGGGAGCTTATAAAATGTAGATACTCTGTGTCCAGAGCTTGTGACTAAGTGTGTCTAGTTTAAGGCCAGGACTCCCTGTTAACAATAATAATCCTAGAAGATTTTGGTGCAGATATGAGACTACCTTTGAGAAACACTGGTTTAAAATTTTAAGACTCAGAAAAAAACCACAAGTATATTTTTTTGGAAAAATCTTTGAGTCATTTGCAATAATGTTTGGTAGAAAAAAAAGTGGAAGGGTGGAAAATAGATTTTGGCCACTTTAGAGTTTTACTGAGGATGAGAGGTTACAGAGCCCTGGGGAAACATCAGTCTAAAGCTAGATATATGGAAAAATTTCCTAGCCAGACTGGATGTTGATTCCTTTTCCACTCCATGGCTTACTCAGGGCAAGGACAAGGAATGGTCCCCAAGACTTAGATACAGAAAGTCTCTGGTTGTACTGGTTGTAGTACTCAGGATTAGATCTAGCTGTGATATAGTGGTTAATGGTTATTTCTAGCTGAAATAATGGTTACTGAGATCTTTTTTCTCTCATAGGAGAGAAAAGGAAGGAGAAAAAGGAAGTCTGGCAGTAAGTTGTAGTATGGTGTGGCTGGGATGGGGACTCCAGAAAACTCAGGAGCACAGACTTCTTCTATCCTTAACATATTGCCTCATGGTGCAGTATGGCTGCTAGAGAACCAGCCATCACTTCCCCATCTGAAACAAGAGAGTGGAAGGTTTGAAGAAGGGTATATATTTTTGCTTTTAAGAAGACTCACCAAAAGTCCCATATAGTGTTTATGTTATGGTTATTTATAGTTTATGTTATAGTATTTATGTTATAGTATGTGTACGTGTCAATGACTGTAATTATTCAAATGGCCAGTTTAGCTGGAGTATGGGAACTATCTCCCTGTCTTCTACCTTATTTTGGCATTTTCTGCTAAAACTCTAGTATTCTTTCACAAAAAGAAAGGGAAGAATGATCATCGGGAGGCAGCTACAAGTCTTTGCTATAGGAGTTGCTAGAGGTTAATCAGTCCGTAGAGATGACAGAGGGGTGGGTAGAAGTAAGGAGGTAATTAATGAAATCACCTAGGATGGAGTAATATATAAAAAGGGATTCTGCAGCTAATTTTGCAGTCATTCTGGCCTTTATTCATTTATTCAAAAAATGCTGATGGAATTCCTTCACCGTGCCATGCCCTGTACTTACTGTTCAGTGATACAACCATGAATAAGGTACGGTCCCTGTCATTCAGGAGCTTCATTTCTAGTGAGAATTACTGATAAATTCACAGGCTATTACAGTGTGTCAGTTGCAACATTAGTGCTAAACAATGGTGTGGAAGTGGTCCCTTGGAGTAATATTTAACCTGGTCTTGGGGATCAAGGTTGATGTTCTAGGTGAGGTGAGGGGTACACTGAGAGCTGGGGGGTGAAGAGGAGTTAGTAGGAGTGTGTGCATATGTATGTGTGTCTGTGCTTTTGTGTGTCTCTGTGTGTGTCCATGTGTTTGTGTGTGTGCACACATGTACATACTGGGGCTGTTCCAGAAGCAGAGAGGTGCCTTGCACTGAACGTGGAAAGATGTTAAAGGGATCCAGTATGACAAGCTGCAAAGAAAGTTGGCCAGATCCTGAACTGCAATATGCATGTGCATCTAAACCAAACGGTAAGCCAGGGAGTGTGTGTGCTCCTGTGTGCAAGCATGCTCACCTAGGTGCTTTCATAGAAAGGTGAGGTTTAGCTTGGGGTAAGGCTCAGACACACAGTTATTTGCACGATGAAGTAGGTAATCATATTTTCAACATTCTCTGTACAAAATAAAATAAGTAGATGATAAAAGACTTTTCATACATAAGGGATCATGGTCCTGTGATTGTGACAGTACAGTAAAGGGTCAGGGTAGGGAGATAGAGCAAAATCCAAACCTGCAACCTTGTGCACTTTTTTTTTTAATCTTTATTTTATTATTTGTGAGAGAGTGAGAGAGAGACAGAGTGAGAGCAGGGGAGGAACAGATAGAGAGGGAGACACAGAATCCGAGGCAGGCTCCAGGCTCTGAGCTGTCAGCACAGAGCCCGACGCAGGGCTCAAACTCACGGACCATGAAATCATGACCTGAGCTGAAGTCAGATGCTTAACCGACTGAGCCACCCGAGCGCCCCATGCACTTTAACACGTATGCATGCAAAAAGGCTAGAGTAATTCTTTTAGGGTCATTTTTCCAAAAATGGAATTTTACATTCAAAAGAGCAGCAAGAGCCATTGAAATCAAGGATTAATTTCTTTTTAACGAAACCAAATTTGAAAAGTTAAAAATTTGGTGAAAAGTGCTTTAATCATTGAGGTCTCTCTGGTCCACTGGAGTGGATTCATCACAAATCCTAAAAACCTCCGATGGAACTATAGCAAACTGATAAAATTTATCCACAACCCCAAAGATGCTGTCATAATTAAGCGGTTTTTGTTTCTCCTAATGGAGTTTGATGGTCTTAGTTTATCAGCAACCTTTGAATTGAATTAACAACACGAAACTAATTAATCCTGGTATACCCTAGCAATCCACTTAGAAGTGGCATGCAAAATTCAATTAAGTCCCTTTGCCTTTTATGAAGCATGCACACTCGAGAAGCTTCGGTTTACAGCTGAGAATTAGGTAACAAACAAACAAAAAAAGAGCTTGTCATGTTTTTCAAACCCAACTTTTGAAATTAGACAATGGGTTTTAGAATTCTCCCCTGATTTGGAAAGTTGGAATCTAAAAGAACAGAACAAAAACCCTCCCTCCCTGAGCTAATCAGCCTTTTCCTCTCTCGCCTTTCCTTAGATCAGAAGAGAAAGATGATGGTATGTGCCTCTGCCTTGCTGGCCCTAGTTTGTCACCAGAACCTTATACTTCGGGCTGTTTCTTGAATGCTTTTTGCAAACTCTTCTTTTCCTGGCTTCTGGCATGCTCTGTGCTGTCAGTCTTATTGATTAAAACCCTTAGTGGATTTCAAGACCTTCTCACCCTGTATTGTCACAGATCTACTTAAAATGGATTTTCTCTCTTTGCCAGACCTGCATTTCTCAGTTGGTCGAGCAGATGCAAAGCAGGTGGTTCTGAGATTTCAAATAGAAGCTGTTTCTAGTTACTGGGGAATCAATGGTGGCATTATAACTTCTTTTGTTTTCTTGTCTTTTAACATTTTTATTTATCTAAAAAAATCTTAATACCTTTCAGTGTATATGGTTAATTCAAGTAAGTAGCATTTATTGCTGTTAATAAAAGAGTATTTGGAAGGGGTAACAATCTGGGCTTTGAACATCTGAGGCCCAATGTGAGAAAGATGTGACAATACACTACAAAACAGAAAATGTGTTGTGTGGCCTACTAGGTGCCTGCTAGGTGCCCATCTTTATTTTCCTTTTCCCCTTCGCAACAGTCCTTGGCACTGGAAAAAAATTCAT
The DNA here is from genome assembly GCF_016509475.1 of Prionailurus bengalensis. Taxonomy (NCBI): domain Eukaryota; kingdom Metazoa; phylum Chordata; class Mammalia; order Carnivora; family Felidae; genus Prionailurus; species Prionailurus bengalensis. Next base: position 118,157,470 of record NC_057358.1, read on the forward strand.
GGAATCTGGTAAATTTGACTTTAGGTTTAGAACCCATGGCGTAGGAAAAGTTCGATCATTTCTTCCCCCCGCCACACTGAATGGTTTAGGAACTAACAGTGAGCAAGATAGAATCTAATGGTCCTAGCAGAGTGAACCTCAGGACTTTCATTTGGAGTGATGGGATAAAGGCACTCTTCTTCTCTTTTTTTTTTTCTCTAGATGAAATATGCAAGGTTAAGTATGCAAATAGCAGGCTCAGAACTTCTCCTGCCATTTTGCACCAAGAGAGTGGCTTCTGGCAAAGCTCATATGTGAAAGAGTCCAGAGACCACAGACTACAGAGAGATTTGCAGAGATTTTTCAGAGGACATGCCAAACCTCTGGGTCAAACTGTACTTGAAGCCAGAGCTATCTCTGGACCTTTCCATTTTGGTGAAATAATACATTTTTCCCTTTATGTTTTTAAAAATGCTTATTTTATTTTGAGTGAGAGAGATATAGAGAGGGAGCATGCATGCACAAGTGGGAGAGAGGCAGAGAGAAAAGAAGACAGAGAATCCCAAGCAGGCTCCACGCTGTCAGCGCAGAGCCCGATGCAGGGTTCAGTCTCACAAACTGTGAGATCATGACCTGAGCAGAAATCAAGAGTTGGATGCTTAACCAACTGAGACATCCAGGCACCCCAAAACAATACATTTTTTAAATGCTTAAGCTGGTTAGGGTCATATTTTATGTTACCTGAAATGGAAAACATTCTAACAATATGGGTCAGCTTTTGCTACATAACAAAACAGCCCAAACTCCAATGGCTTATTAAAAATAAATAAAATAATTTATTAATATGGTACAACTGCCTAAGAGTTGGTTAAGGTCAGTTGATCCAGGCTTAGTTCTGCTGGGCTACTCTGTTGATATTTCCTGGGCTTGTTCATGAGCCTACCATGGGCCAGCTAGCTTGTTCATTCTTCTGAGGATAAACTGGAACTCTGTTTGAGTCTGAGGATGGCCGAGGCCACTTGCTGGCATTTCTCCATTCTCTGAGTTTCTCATTCCCTCGGGACTAGAGGACTAAAAAGCTAGCATAGTTTTGGTGGTGTGTGTGTGTGTGGGTGTGTGTGTGTGTGTGTGTGTGTGTGTGTGTGTACGTATGTATTGGCCAAAGCAGATCACATGACAAAACCTAGCGTCAAGAGGTGAAAAAATAGACTTGACCTCATTAGGGAGGAAGTGCAAAGTCACATGATGAAGGGCAGGGAAAGAGGAGTGAAAAATTGGGGCCAGTAGTACAATCTGCCACACTGATACATGATTCAGGCACCAACATTTATTGCTATCTTGATAGCTCAAGATGGTGAGAAAACTATGTTGTAAAACTATATAAAAAGTTGTTATGCCAGATGTGGCAACCATTTCACAGCTACCCTATGTTAGGTAATCTATACCTATATTTGTGGCGATTTTTCTTTCGGTGAAAAAGCAAATTTAATTTTGAGTTCTGCCTTGGCTTCTATATAAGCTGGTCTCTGTTCAGATGTGAATTAATCATACTCTAGATTTAATCATACTCTAGATTAATCATACTCTAGATTTCCCTGTATATGCTATTGATTTAGTGATTGCAAAAACTTTTTTTGTAAAAATGACACTTTTATGTATTTATGGAGCTCACAGCTACCTTTACATATGCACCTATTTGATTTGCTTTACTGGGAAAAGGCACAGATATTGAAAGTCTTGGAATGAACTTTCACCTTCCTCATTCAGTTTATACTCAATATTCTGCTGACATTATGAGTGAAACACTAACAACAACAACAATAATACTAGTTGATGCTTATGTCATAGCTGTTATGGGCTAGACACTGTCCTAAAGTGCTCTACATAAATGACATCATTTAATCTCACAACAGCCTTATGAAGCGCAATTATTATCCTCATTATACAGACAAGGAAGCTGAGGTACAAAGTTAGATACCTGGTAAATGACACATCTGGGATTCAAGCACAGTTTGTTTCCAGATTTCATAATCAGAAATGGCAACTGAAACACTCATTTTTCTCACCCAAATTAGTAACCACTGTCATTAAAGTGATTATTAGAAAATACAAGGCAGAGTGTGTTTTCGAGCACCCATACCACAAATTATACTTCCAATTGAATGCTGTCTTTCAAACATGGGGAGGCAGTCTCCTCTAGTCCTAGTTTGCTGCCTGTGGGCACAACATTTTTACATTTTCCTTGAAGGAGATATCACTCTCCCAGACATACATTTGGGTATGCTTGTTAAAAGTCATTCACGTTACTTTGTAGTCACGTGCTCGTATTTCATTAAGGCCAAAAGATGACATCTAGAAAAACAAGAGATGACAGAAGAAAAATATTAACTTTATTGAACTAATGAGATGATATGGTGAGCTGAGGGATGTGATAGCAAAACAAGAGTTTCAGAGTATTTCTTAGAGTCCCTAGCTACAGGTCAGTGATAAATATGTCAGTTACAAGACTGGGCCTCATCTGCATTTCGCCGTGAAAGATTGCATTTTCAAAGGACTCTTTTTAGGTGTTACTGTCTTTGATTTATATTACATAGCGTCTAAGTAGGTGGCTTGATAGAAGAGTTGGAAGTTTGCCTCAAACACCTATCATTTTGAAGCCTGTTGCATGAACAGTCTCTAAAAGCAAGTACCATTATCCTGTGTACCTTCATAATAAGGACATTTTGACATTTGCCTAATGAACTATTGATAAGTGCATTGAGAGATTAAAAGAGCTATGTCACTGCTATTATCGAACTTTAAGCATCTTGTAGTTCATTTTTTTAATGTCCACTATTATTGTCCTTCTTTAGGTCATAGAAATGATGAGAATTCTCTATGTTCATTAGAATTTGTATCTAACATGGTCTTTGAGCTTTTGGGGCTTCTGTGGAAAGTACCAATTATAAAAGAGAAGTTCAGGACTTTATATGAAATGTTTTTTTTTCCTCTCTCATAACATTTTTAGAGATCCCCCTCTTCCTCACTCCAGAATAAGGATTATATCAAGAGATTTTAAAATATAGCTTTCCATCATGATTATTCTTTCAGCTATATCACAGTTCTATATATCATAGTTATTGTTACACCTATGACCAAACTTCCCTTCTAGAAGCTTCCCATTTTTCTCTTAAGCACATTTTACAAATCGTTTTAAGGAACCACCCCCATTTCCTTGTGGGAAACCGTATTCTGCTCCACAGTTGCAATTTACCATATTCAGCCTCTACTTGGGTTTTACCACCATAAAACCCAGGTCCTGGGGATTTAAATTACAGATTTATGTGTCTTCTTATTCATTCTGATTTCCTTTTTTTTTTTTTTTTTTTTTTTACTGCCTCTAAGCAATTGCCTACCTTGTTCAATGGTACATTTATTACTATGTCTTCTTTTATTATGGACTCACCTTCCCTCACTTTTAGACATTACACCCCCCCAACCTTTTTTTTTTTTTTTTTAACCAAGATCCAAAGAATTCTCCTAAACATGTGAGCAAGAATAAAATCCTCTGGAGATTGAGTGTATACAGGAATTCACCTAATTAATAAATGCAACTTTGAAAATTATAGATGACATGGGAAAATGAAAAAGATTGTTTTCTGTGATAAAATATCCTCTCCCCTCTGACCCCTGTCCTGCCAGGTATATGAGAGTATAAAACAGGGGAAAGAAAGTAGCCCTCTCATCTCAACACTGTCATCTTGTTATTGCCATTTTAGGGTGTAGGTTTGACTCGGACACTGGCAGTCGTCATTATGAAATATGTGGATTAGAGAGAGAGTGACAAGAGCCAGTGAAAAGATTCTGGGTGCATCAAGGAGAGGGGCTTCTAAAAGCTCTGCTGCTCACTAAAAAAGGCTTTTGTTAAAATGGAAATCTCCAGTCATCTTTGAAATAATTGATTGGCAAATACAATGAGTGACCTAGCTGAACCAGAAAGAACTTGAAAAGTACCAACAACAAAATTATATCCTTTTAGCCAAATATGTTTTCTTTTCACTGAAATATGATTGACTCATAATAATGCTAATTATGCCTAATTATCATCTCAATTATTTTACCCTCACAAGAACATTTCATCATTGTGGTGTTTATCAGTTATCTAATAATAATTTATATTCTTTCCACTTTTTTCAAAGAAAAGTTGCATTGGTTTAAACACACTACTATAGTCTGGTGAGATATATAATTATTAATATTGGCTTTTATTTGATTGTAGGCCTTTGATGAGTTAGAACAGAATTTCTCTAAACTCTTCTACAATAGGTTCTATCCAGAGACTAGTTTAAATAGCATAACTGGGCCTCTGTGGGAAGGCCACCTGTGGCTTGACTAGTTAATTGGGAGAATTGAATTATCTTTTTATGGGATGAAAGTGACCAAGGGCCTAATACAGAAGCAATAAGAAGAAAGCATCAAGCCACTACTATAGCCTCAGAATTGCTAAAAAACAAACCAACAAACAACCCAAAAAAACAGAAAAAAACCCACAAAACTTACAGACTATTAAAAGGGAGAATTGCTCCTTAACATCTCTGTCATGTGTTCAGCTGGTCAGCCTTTGAACATCTCCAGACTCAAGGTTAAGTCAGTTGACTGAAATAGCCCTTCCCCTCAGTGGAGAGTCCTTTTCTCTGAATAGAAATGCTTCTGGCTCTTAGTTCCAGCTCTACCTCTTGGTGCCACACAGGACACATCTAAAACCTCTTCGACATGACAGGTCTTCAACTTTAATAATGATACTTAGCATTTGTAAAGCATTTGCTCGTGGACAAAGTGGTTTCACATACATTATCACATTTAATCCTATCAGCGGCCCTGTGACATAAGCAAAGTTAACCTCCAATTCACTGAACATTTTTCTCCTTCTGCTGTCTCATCTTCACTTTCCTCCAAACCTGTCTCACTCAACTTTCAAGTCTTTGAAAGTCCTTCTGTTCCGGCTGCTGCTCTCTGAATTCTTTCTCTCTTTGCTGCTTTTCTTTGTTTAAAAGCATAACTCTGAGAACTGGATGCCCTGCTTTATGCTTAGTGGTCACGAACCGTGATTTTACCTACTAGGTCAAAGACTGTTCTCTAAGACAACATGATACTGCATTTGTGTTTTCGGCAATGCCCTCTTATGAAGGATCGATCTGGGCTTGACCTAAACCAGAACTTTTAAGAGGTTTAATCATGTGGCTGCTAAGTCACCTTTTCGCATCCTGTACTTGTGAAGGCTTTTTGTTTTTCTTTTCTTTTGGTTTTAATTCTAAAACAGCACCCATTCATTTCCATGGGATCTGGAGTGAATGGACTGTCCACACTGGACAAGGGCAAATATAACCTGAGTTCAGGTTTCTCTTGTATCACTAATTAGTTGTCTTTCCATTTCAAGTAACAGCAACCTCATCCTTCCAGTTGCTTAAGCCCAAAAACTAGAAATCAGACTTGACTCCTTTCTCAAAATTCCTACCAGTCTCATCTTCAAACATTCCTAGAAACTGATCATTTCTCACCACCTCCATCATAACCTCCCAGCTTCAGACACCATCCATTCCTGTCTGGATTGCCATAACAGCTTCCTGTAGTCTCCCCACTTCCATGTTTGCCTCTCCGTGGTTTATTTTCTTTTTCTTTTTTCTCTTCTTTTCCTTTCTTTTCTTCTCTTTTCAAGAGAGACCCAGAGAGAGAGAGAGAGAGAGAGAGAGAGAGAGAGAGAGAGAGAGATTGAGATTGAATCTTAAGCAGGCTCTACATTCAGCACAGATCCTGGGATCAAGAATCAGATGGTCAACTGACTGAGCCACCCAGGTGCCCCTCTTCAGTCTATTTTTTATACAACAGCTGGAGTGAGCCTTTTAAATCATGTCATATTATTCCTCTACTCAGAATTCTCCAGTGTCTTATCATTTAATTCAGAGCAAAAGGTAAAATATTTACCATGCCTCCAAGGGTCCCACAAAAACTGTTCCTTGCCTCCCACTCCCATGCTTCCTTCTTTGTCCCCACTGACTTTCTACCTTGGTCATTCCATCTGGCCCTGGCCTCCTTGTCCTCCTCAAACTCACTAAGCCTGGTTTTCCTTCAGGACCTTTCCACTCATTGCCTCTACATGAAACCCTCTTATTTTGCTTTCAGATCTCTGCTCAAAGAGGAGCCTTATTAGAGAACCCTTCTCAGACCTAGCTGTATAGAACAGTACCCCCAATCCTCCACAGCCCACTTGATTTTTCTCTGTAGCACTTTCCACTACCTGCCACATTACATTGTTAAAAGATAAATGGAGGCATATTAAAATTTTTAAGAGTTTATTTGAGCAAAATTATTTCGCTTGGGGCAGCGCTTAACCAAAAGTGTGTGAGGGTGCTCTACCAACAGGTGCTGAGGGAAAGACATATAGAGAAAGTGTGCACCCAAAGAAGGATGTTACTGAATTTGCTATAGCTTAATGTCTAGCTAGCTGTCTTGACTGGTTGTCCTCAGGTTTTGATTTTTTAACTTTGAGGAATTTACAGGCTTAGCTTTTTGGTTGCTTACATTAGTTGCCCCAGCATTACAGCCACCTCAGTCTAATGGCTTCTTGTTTAATTAATTTAGCAACATATTCACTTGGTTTCATTACTTATTGTCTGTCTTCCTCAATTAGAATGGAATGTCCTTATGGCCAAATCTGTTTTGTTTACGGTTGAAGCCCAACATCTAGTATGATGCTTGGTATTTAACAGGCACACAACAAATCACTGTCAAATGAAAGAATTTTCAGAATATTGTTACCTTTCTGACTTTGGCTTCCTCCTTTGTTAAAAAAAAAACAACATTTGTATTAATTTCCTGGGGTAACAAAGTACCACAAACTTGGTGGCTTAGACAACTGGATTTATTCTCTCAAAGATCTTGACACCAGAAGTCCAAACATCAAAGTGTCAGGAGGGTTGATTTCTTCTGGAGGATCTGAGGGAGAATCCTTTCTGTGTTTCCCTCCCAGCTTCTAGTGGCTACTGACAAGTTTGGTGTCTTTTGACTTGTAGATGCATCACTCTATCTTTGTGTCCATCTTCACATCACCTTCCCTGAGACTTATCCCCTTCTCTTCTAAGAACACTTTTGTCGTTGGATTTAGATTCATCCTGATCCAAGTTGATCATGTCTCACGATCTTTAACTTAATTACATCTGTGAAGACCCTCTTTTCCAAATAAAGTCACATTAACAAATTCTGGGTGGACATATCTTTTGGGGAGCCACCATTCAATCTGCTACAGCATATTGTGAGGACTACACAAAATAAGTTTTACAAAAGCTCTTCATATAATTTAATGTAGTATTCAGAAGTGAGTCATTATGTTAAAACATTTCATCCTCTCAGATCTGATCTACTGTTCTAGTCTATTGAAATATGTTTCAATACTAATTTTACCATCCAGGGTATCCATTGGCCTTCCTAACTCCAAGTCATTAGTAAACTTGCAAAATATGTTTTCTATATATTCATCCCAGTTATTGATTTAAGAGACATACTGGATAGAACAGAGCCGTAGAGAGAGCAGTGAGGTCTGAAAGCAGACTGTTCATCTAGATTGGTGTGGGTGGGTTAATCAGTACCTTTTGGGTCTAGGGCTTTATCCAGTTATGATTCTTCAAGGTACTTCCATTTGTCTATTTCTCCATCTTATCCACAGTACTTTATGATATTCTGTTGACTGGTTTGTAGAAATATAGAGATAGCTGACCCATCCCATTTAATTTATTTATTTGTTGATTTATTCATCTACTTATTCAACTAGGAATCATTGAGTGCCTACCAGGTGCCAGGCATTGAGGAATTGGCAGTGAATACAAGAGACGCTGTCCCTATTTTAATGGAGCTCATCATCACTCATCTCCTGGTTTAGTAACTTGATTTAGCATAAAAACTGTGTGTATGTATTGGGTGAAGGAGAATGGAAATGAAGTCAGTTAGTCATGACTTTTTGCAGCCCATGCTAGCCATCACTGTTCCTTTTATAGGTGTTTCAGACCATCCCAGTTAGCTGGTCTGTCTGGATTCCAGCTTTCTTCTTACCGTGTTTGAAAATTTGATGTGCATTTGTTGTCCTCCTGTCTCAGAGTTTGTATTTAGCTCTCTTGATTTTTCAGATTCTATGAAGGTTGGTCAGTCCTCTTGGACATTTCTCTTGGTTCTCTGGGGCACAGTTGATGCAAGGCAGCAGACCCTGGATGCCCTTTATTATAGCCCTAATATAAATATTATTTTAAAGATAACAACGACAGCTGTAATTTATTTAGCAATTCCACCGTGCTAAGTGCCTAACGAATATTATCTTTTTTTTTTAATCTTCACAAATTTCTCCTATGAAAGACGCATTTACCTCTGCTTATAGAACAAGAAGCTGTGACAGTGAGGGGTTAAGTCGTTTGCTCAAGGTTACACAGCCAGTGACTGTCAGAGCCAAGTTCAAACCCAAGGCTCAGATTCTTTCACCACTGAGCTATCCTGCCCCCATTCTTTACCTTTGATCTCAGAGCTCTTTCACTCCCTCCTACTGTTCTTTTTTACTGATCTATGCTCCACCCCTTTCAGTTTGGAAATCCCTCACTTTTACAGAGCCGCTGTGTTCTTCCTCTTGGTTATCCATCGAATTAGACCACCAGCCCAAGGCAGAAAGCTGCTTATCCCTGTCAACTTCATGTTCTGAATAAAACTATAAAAGCTTCCTTTGTTGTCCCTCACATTTTTCTCATCAAGCCTCGGTTCACTTGGGGCTTTCGCCTTTCTGACATACTTCTTATAAGTCCATGCCTCTTTCATCTGGTTAAGAGCCCTTCTTACCATCTTTTGAATATTTCCATTTGAAAACCTGAGTGTCTCAGAGAATTGGCTTCTTTAGGTACTTCTTTTCTTCCTGATGGGATTTATTTGCAATTGTATGTCAGAATTACTTTTTTTTTAACTTCCCACTTTTCTTGAGTAATCTCCTTTTTAGCAATTTATAGTCACAGCATCACCAGCCAAAAAAAGGTGTAGATATGTACCATGGGTCGAGCACTCTGTTCAGTACAAAAGTCTATGAATCTGGTCCCTCAGTCTCTTAAGGAGGTATTATAATGTGTATGGCATCATATGCTGACATACAGACTAAGTGTCAAATGTGTGTTTAATCATGAAGATGCTGGGGGAGAATAGATGTGGGCTGGAGCAGTAGGAGAAGCTTCATAGAACAGGAAGGACTGGAAGGATAATAATAGAGTATATATAACATAAACCCACTTAATCCTTCCCATAATGCATTGAGTTAAGTATTTAGAGTGTATTCATGTTCCAGATAAGACAGTGGAAGGTACTGAAAGGCTAAAAAAATTGTCCAAGGACACACAGCTTGTAAGTGTCTAAGCCAGGATTTGAACTATGTCATGAGTATGACTCTAGAATTTAAATTCTTAACTGCCAGCTTTTCTGGGAAGCTTCTCGATAAGGAAAGAGGAGGGAATAAGGCCCACCAGAGGAGGAATGTTCAGGACTTATTTGGGGCAACATTGAGAAGAAGAGTTTTGGTGAAGGATCTTTACTTTTAATTAGAGGAAAAGGATGAGGGTTATGAAAGCATTGTACCTTAATACCCGTACTGTAAACCAACTGATCCACAATGTACTCGGAGAAAACAACATGGGATCTCACTGAAGCCGAGTTCTGATAACATGACTAGAGTTATTCTATGGAAAAAAAAAAAAATCAGAGTGGCAAATGACAGCAAGCAGTGCCAATAGATGCCCCTTGCAACTAATCAAATGCATTCAATGTGAAAAATCGTTAGAGTACATTTTGACATCTTGGGCCATTCTTATGCTCACAGATAGCTGTATTGTTAACAACATTGTCATTGAAAAGGAAGAAAAATGACACACATAACAGGTAAAAATAAAACCATGTGAATGGTGTGGAATTTCTCAGAAAAATGAATTTGGAGAAAAATCAAAGACACCTGTTCCAGCATTCAGTTATTAAACACCTTGAATATAAAAAAAGATGACTTTGAATGTCAGTTCGCTACATTGTCAGCTGGTTGGACCTACCCCCAATAGGCAACTCTGAAAATACTACTCTTCTTGTGATCTGTCCCATGTTTTTCATAGAGCATTAAGTTGCTTTCTAAGGATTTCTAAATACTGGGTTGCTGACTGGGCATGATTATTAACAATCAAAGAGTCCTGTTCACAAGTGGAAGGGCTGCAGTCCTGGGAATCTGGCTAACTTCCAATTGGGTAATTACATACAGAGAATCTTGTTGAATCCCCGTTGGAGCTCTAGTTATGAAAGCAACTTATAGGGTGATTTGTAATTGTTCCTGTGGCTGGAAAAATAGTGCAATGCACGGAAAATAAAACTAGCAGTAGCCTCCACTGGAAGGAGAGAAAGCAAACCGTCATGCCTACTGAGGAAAGCTAAAGGTCACCCTTAAAGTAAGAAGCAAAGAAAAAGAAAATGATTACTGACACAACCAAAATATAATGCAGATGAGTCCTTTTTTTTTTTTACGCTTTTTTTTTTTTTAACATTTGTTTATTTTTGAGAGACTGAGAGAGACAGAGAACATGAAGGGGAGGGGCAGAGAGGGTGACACAGAATCTGAAGCAGACTCCAGGCCCTGAACCTGATGCGGGCTCGAACCTGTGAACCGTGTGATCATGCCCTGAGCCAAAGTCCAACACTTAACCAACTGAACCACCCAGGCGCCCCACAGATGAGTCCTTTTAACTCTTAGTTTTGCCAAATGTAGTGAGCTACCAAATTATAGAAATATATCAGAGAATGTTTGGGGGCAACAAAGTATTTGCTTTTGAATCATTTATACTAAAGATATTGTTTGTTAAGAGTCAATTGGAGTCTGAGTCCTCTTAATTATATTAGGGAAAAAGGCATTTTCTTTTATAAATTATGTCATCCTAAATAAACATTGCATCAGGTAGATAAGGATGCAAATAACTTTTTTTTGTTATTAAAAGATTTGATAATTTGCATTACCAGATCCCAAACTCAATTGTATACAGGAATTACCTAGGAAAGTTACAAAATTCCATATTCCTAGGTCCCATACGTGACCTACTTAGTCAGCAGTTGGGAGTAGGATTTGGTAATCTCTTCATTTTAAAAGCCCCATCTGGTGATTGTGATGTGCAGCCAGGTTTGAGAACTGATGAACTTGACTCAGCTTTTAGACAACTGCTTTCCTTACGAACTAGATGTTTTTAAAAATACCTTTGATTAAAAGAATGCTGGTGACCAGGATAACTTCCCAGTCTAAGGAGAACCAGGAGTCCTAGCAGTAAGTGCTAGGAGCAAGGACATCTGGAACCACAACCTTCTCTTTTAACATGGCCTTAAAGTCATTGATGAAGATAGAAATATTTTTTAAAATATCTGTATCTGATTATTATCATATAATGATCATTAACCATTGAGAAACCCTGTTCTTAAATGCATTTTAATAGCAGCTTATTGGAAATGTGCTATTGTCAGGGTGCCTGGGCAGCTCAGTCAGTTCAGCATCTGACTCTTGATTTCAGCTCCGGTAGTGATCTCACAGTTCATGGGGTTGAGACCCACCTTGGACTCTGCACTGACAACATGGAGCCTGCTTGGGATTCTCTCTCTCTCCCTGTCTCTCTGCCTCTCCCCCACTCATGCTCCCTCTCTTAAAAATAAATAAATAAGCATTAAAAAAAAAGATATAGAAAATATGCTACAGTCTTTAAAAAAAAACAAGAGTAGGTAAAGAATTGCAACATTTTCTGTCAAAGTCTCAATGGGGAAACGAAGTAAAAGTTTATCTATTTTTCTTTCAGGGTACATTGTGTTTTGCTTCCACACTTACAGTGTATTTATAGAAGTGATGAAAGCTACCTACCTTAAATTGACTTTGTTTATGAAGAAAGTTTATTTTTTTTGTGGTGTGGAGAAACTCTAGTGTCTTAGGCTGAACCATTGCCGTCTCAATTCATCAGGCCACCTATAACTCAAAACAGTTGTATTCATCAGATTTTGCCAGCTTATTGGCAATGGAAAAGAAAAGTTTATTCATCTTGTTGGATTATGTGATCTCTAAGGTCCTTTCCATCTCTAAAATTCTATTATTCTTTTCTATCCCAATGATAGACAAAGTACAGAAATTCATCACATCTCTCTGGTGTAATAGAAATGAGTAGAATCCACAAGTATTTTAACCCTAAAGTTTTGGTCTTTCTCTTATATTTCACTGGTGATGAACCTTATACAACCTTAATTTTGTTATGATTCAAGAGTAGAAATTCATCAATAGTAGTGGATACAATCAATATGAAGGTGCTGACTGGTGGTAGAAATAAGAGATGCATTATTATTCTCTTGGGTCTTATTCCTAGCTGCTGATGAATAAACTTTGATATTATATAAGATCCTCTAGGATATTAAATTATATGAAACCTATGGAATATCAAATAGTTGTGGCTCTATTTTGGGTACTCCTGTATTTTTTCATGTATCTATTATTTATCTCACTATTTTGCATTTTGGGAGGCATGTGTCTGTCTTACCACCTAGACCATAGTTCTTTACATTCCCCAGACATAGTACAGTGCTTAGTGCATTTTTAGTTGGCATGTGATATGATGTCTTTTGAATATTAAATGAGTTCATCTGCTTTCAAATAACTGCTAAACATTTTTAAATGAAGTCCCCAAAACAAAAATCCTTTGTTCCTCCCTCTTTTTATGCTCCTCCGAGCCAAAACATTCACAAAGTTATAATGACTTCTGTCTCCTTAAAAGTTTTTCAGAATGTCTCTTTTCCCTTTACATCACAAGAACCAAATGCCCATCTTCCTTCAGCTAGACTATTTCGCAAACCTCTTAACTGGTTTCTAGCTTCAAGTCTTTCTCCTCTCCAGTCTATAGTGCATCCAGTTACCTAACATATGCTCCCCTATGTAAACCCTTTGTCTAGCCTATGAGACTGTTTATCACCTGACTCCTGCCAACCATCTGTCTTCATTTAGTGTCCATCTCCCACATGAGCGGTTTGCAACAAACTACTTCCCTTTCCCAAAATACTCTGTGCCTCTGGTGCCTCCATGCCAGGGCTAGAAACAGACACAGATACTAAACAAATAAATGGGCATGGCTGTGTTCCAATAAAATTGTATTTACAAAAGTAGGCAGGGGCTAGGTTTGACCCAGGAGCTATAGTTTGTTGACTTCTACTTTGTGCCTTTGTATTTGTTGTTCCTTCTGCCTGAACTGCCCTTCCATTCTTATTGCACACCTCATTGTCTACACCTCCAATGCCATTTTGAACTTCTAATTCTTCAAATGTTTACTTAAACACTCTTCCTGTGGGAAGCCATCCTGAATAATGCTCACTCCTAGAACATGTGATGCATACAGTTGATACTCATTATTCATGGTAGTTACATTCTATAAAGTTGCCTCAAACATTGAATTAGAGAATTCTGAACCATTGCTCCTAGGGGAAATACAGCGTTAGGTTCCTGTGAGCCTGAGATCACAACATTTTCACCAACCAATCAACATGTAACCTTGTTTTAGGGGTGGTTTTTGTCAATAACACCATATTTAATATAGATTGTTGGTTCATTAACAGTGAACTAATGGCCAGCATCAGTGTAACTCATGCCTGAATGAAGTTTATCTGACATGCTTATTTTCCCTGTAAGGCACCTAACAGCCTTCTTGTACGTAGGAACACTAGATAGCACTGTAGCATTTGGGGGCCTTTTAAACATCAAAATCACCAACAAAAGCACAAAAACATGAAAAATCTGGCACTAAATTGACCACAAAAAGGACAATTACTTGCAGTTTGAGAGTGGAAATAAGAAGACAGAGAGTTCTACCATCAAATGTGCCTATCAGGCAACTCAGATTTTTCATAGCTCTGCACATGTCTGTGAATGGCCACAAAAGCACCATGAGTATTGATTTTGGGGTTACACATACATTTTAGTGAATAGTGAAATTCAAAAATACAAAATTGGTGAGTAAAGAGGATTGACTGTGTCTCCATAACAGAATTAAAAGAATAGATGGCTAGGTCCTTGTGAACTAGTTGATTTATTTTCTTCTTCTTATCATCATAGCCTTAGAGCTTAAATTAAAATTTGAATATTTGTATGAAGGAAGGAAGGAAGGAAGGAATATTTGTATGAATTGAATGAAATATAGTCTGCTCAATGTTTTCAGTACAGGCTCTGTATATGTAGGAAAACATTAAAAAATTTTTTTTTCAGGATTTACTAAGTGATTAGTAATTCAACTGCAGTACATAGGGAATGATGTTGCTTTTTTCTTATTTAATGCCTTCATTAATGATTTTCAACAGGCAGTAAACAATAAATTAATGAAATCTGCAGATAATACTAAATTAAGAGGTGCTAAAAGTACCAGGAAGAGTACTGCTGTAGCATAAATGTACTCAGAGAAGTTAAAAATATGAAGCAAATCAGGAATGATGCAACTAGAAAAATACAATGCAGAAAACCTAGCCAAGCAAATTTTAAATGTCCCAGAAACCTAGACACTTCTGCTTATTGATTTTAAATGACCTGTGTATTTATTAATTTAACATTTATTGAGTGTCTATTATGTGCCTGGCTAGTGCTCTGTTCTGGGGATATTAAAGTGAATAAGACATCAAGAGCCCTGCCTGATGGAGTTTATGTTCCAGTGGGGAGAAAGAAAAGAGGGATGAATAGTCAAGAATCTCTAAGTTTAGTGGGGAGGTGATATTAGAGTTGAAACATGAAGGATGAGTGAAGAGTAAGGAGGAGAAATACTACAGAGAGAGAAAACTCAAAGGCAGAAGCCCAGAGGGGGAAAATGGGCGTGGCAGGATACAAGGACAGAAAAGGAGGATGGCTGGAGCTTACCTTTGGGGTGGCCTGGAGGGCAGAGATGATTTAAAACCAGTGAAAGACCAGGCAAGGCACAGGTTATGTGGTGCCCTGTGGGCATTGCAAAAGAAATTGGATTTTATTCTAGGTGCCAAGGGAAACCATTGAAGAGTTTTGACAAAAGGGAGAAACATTTGACTCATATTACCTGATTGAAGTAGGGCACATATATAGCAAGGAATTGAATTAGGAGGTTGTAGCAGCAATTCCAACAAGAGAAGATGGTGGCTTGGACCAAGACCTAGAGAGGGAGAGGTGGGGAAGGATGAGAATCTGTTTGGGATACTTGCTAATGAATTGGCTGAGAGTGGAGAAAGGATAGAATGATAGGATTCAAGGATGAGTCCTACATTTTTTACTTGAGTGACTGGCAGGTTTCAGCAACCAGGAGCTGGAGCTACCAACTGAATTAGCGTAGAAATTGATCCGTTGTAGATATATTCGACGTGTGGTGTTTATTAGACATTTAAATAAGATTTCATTGTAATTTTAGTTTGCATTTTCCTCACGACTAAGACTGTAGAGTGTTTTTTCTTGTGCTTGTTGCCCATTCATATATTTTCCTTTATAAAGTTTTTGTTTAAGACTTTTGCCCATCTCTTTGGGGTTATTTTGCTAATATTTATTAATGATTTTTGCCTCTATAGCCATAGGGAAGTTGGTCTATAGTCTTCTTTAACTGAATGTCTTTGTCTAGTTTTGGTATCAGGGTACTACTGGCCTACAGTTTACTTATTAGTTTTCATAATGTATCTTTTGATGAGAAGGTTTTAATTTTAATGATTTCCATTATATACTTTTTTTTATGATTAGTGCTTTCAGGTTTCTAAGAAATCTTTGCCTGTCTTAATGTCACAAAAATATTCCCCCTTTGTTAGAAGCTTTATGATTTTAGATTTTTTTATCTACTCAAATGTATATTTGAAGATGGTATAAGGTTTAGGTCAGGATTTATTTATTTATTTATTTATTTATTTATTTATTTATCAATCAAACAGACAGCCATTTTTCCCAGCACCATTTGTTGAAGACTTTTTTCCATTAAACTGCTTTATTGCCTTGGTTGAAAATCAGTTGAACATATAACTATGGTTCTATTTCTGGATTCTGTATATTGTTCTTTTGAACTGTTTAAACTTCCACACACCCAAATCTCATTGTCCAGATTATCGTAGATTTATAGTTAATCTTAAAGTTAGGGAGTATAAGTCTTTCAACTTTTTTTTTTTTTTAAGATTGTTTTGGTTGTTCTAAGTCCTTTGCACTTCTATAAAGATTTTAGAATCAGGGGCGCATGGGTGGCTCGGTCGGTTAAGCGTCTGACTTCGGCTCAGGTCATGATCTCATGGTTCGTGAGTTCAAGCCCCGCGTCCGGCTCTGGGCTGATGGCTCAGAGCCTGGAGCCTGTTTCCGATTCTGTGTCTTCTTCTCTCTCTCTGACCCTCCCCCGTTCATGCTCTGTCTCTCTCTGTCTCAAAAATAAATAAACGTTTAAAAAAAATTAAAAAAAAAAAGATTTTAGAATCAGTTGTCTGTCAATGTCTGTGGAAAGATCTGCTGGGATATTTATTTGAATTGTGTTAATTTAGTAAGTGTCATGTAACAATATTGAATCTTCTAATCATGAACATTGTAAATTTTTTATTTTGAACCTTTTTTCCCCAGCAACATTTTGTAATATCTTGCATTAATTTTGTCACATTTTCCCTAAGTGTTTTATATTTTTGGTGCTATTTTACATGGTATTTAAAATTTTTCATTTTTCATTGTTAGTTACTGTGTATATATTTTATATTGATCTTATATTCTGAAATATCATTAAATTCAGTTATTAATTCTAACAGTTTATGATTTTTTAGGTTTGCTGA
Source organism: Prionailurus bengalensis (assembly GCF_016509475.1). NCBI lineage: Eukaryota > Metazoa > Chordata > Mammalia > Carnivora > Felidae > Prionailurus > Prionailurus bengalensis. The sequence goes on from NC_057358.1 coordinate 118,174,279, forward strand.
GGCTTTCTACATAGTCATGTCATCTGCAAACAAAAATTTTATTTGTTACTATTCTCTAGATAACCTTTATGTTTTTTGGTCCTGTTACCAATACAATATCTCATAGAAGTAGTGAGGCTTACTTTATTTTTCACAGTAGTTGAAAATGGTTCAGTCTTTCACCACACAGTATGATCTCAGCTGTAGGTTTTTTGTATATTATCTTTATTAGATTGAAAAAGTTTTCTTCTAGGGCACCTGGGTGGCTCAATCGGTTAAGCATCTGACTTCGGCTCAGGTCATGATCTCACTGTCAGTTTGAGCCCCACGTCGGGCTCTGTGCTGACAGCTCAGAGCCTGGTGTCTGCTTCAGATTCTGTGTCTCCCTCTGTCTGCTCCTCCCCTGCTCGTGCTCTGTCTCTCTCTCTCTCTGTCAAAAATAAATAATGTTTTTTTAATGTTTATTTATTTTTGAGAGAGAGACAGAGACAGAGACAGAGCATGAGTTGAGGAGGGGCAGAGAGAGAGAGGGAGACACAGAAGCCGAAGCAGGCTCCAGGCCCTGAGCTGTGAGCACAGAGCCCGATGCGGGGCCCGAACTCACGAACCGTGAGATCATGACCTGAGCTGAAGTCAGACGCTTAACCGACTGAGCCACCCAGGCAGCCCTAAAAATTTTTTTTTTTTTTAATTTTTTTTTTCAACATTTATTTATTTTTCGGACAGAGAGAGACAGAGCATGAACGGGGGAGGGGCAGAGAGAGAGGGAGACACAGAATCGGAAACAGGCTCCAGGCTCCGAGCCATCAGCCCAGAGCCTGACGCGGGGCTCGAACTCACGGACCGTGAGATCGTGACCTGGCTGAAGTCGGACGCTTAACCGACTGCGCCACCCAGGCGCCCCAAAAATTTTTTTTTTAAAAGAAAAAGTTTTCTTCTATTTCTAGCATATTGAAAATTTTTGTCATGAATGGGTGCTGAAGTTTATCCAGTGTTTTTCTGCAGTTACTTTGTGATTATATGATATTTTTCTTTTATCTGTTAATGTGGTGAATTTCATTGATTAATTTTCAAATATTAAGCCAAACTTGCTTTCCAGTAACAAATCACCCTTCATATATCCTTTTTAAATATTGCTAGGATCAATTTGCTAATATTTTAATGATTCTTGCTTCTATGTTCATGAGGGAAATTGGTTTGTAGAATTCTTTTTTTACGATGTCTTTGAATTTGGACTTAGGGAATACTGACGTCATAGAACAAGTTGGGATAGGTTTCTTTTCTTCTGTTTTCTGAAAAATTTTTGAGAAATTGATGTTATTTCTTCCTTAGATCCATCTGAGCTTAGATTTTACTTTTTTTATTGTGGTTAAAGCCACATAACATAAATACCATCTGAATCATTTTTGAGTGCACAGCTCAGTGGTGCTAAATACAGTCACGTTGTTGTGCATCTGTCACCACCATCTTTCACTATAACTCTTTTCATCTTGTAAAATTGAAGCTATACTTATTTAAAAAATAACTTCCCTTTCTCCCTTCCCCCAAACTCCTGGCAACTGCTCTTGTATTTCATCTTTATGATTTTGATTACTCTAAGTACTTCATATAAGTGAAATCATATACTCTATGTCATTTGTGACTGGGTTATTTCACGTAGTGTAATGTCCTCAAGGTTCATCTATATTGTAGCACATGTCAGAATTTCCTTCCTTTGTAAGGCTGAATACTATTCCATTGTATGAATATATCACATTTTGCTTGTTCATTCATCTATGGGTGGACACTTAGGTTACATACACATTTTAGCCACTGTGAATAATGCCGTTTTGAAAATGGGTGTACAAATATCATCTCAAGACCCTGCTTTCAATTTTTCTGGGTATATACCCAGAAGTAGAATTACTGGATTATTTGGTAATTTTGTGGTTTTTATTTATTAATTTTTATTAAGTTTTTTAAAATTTCAGTACAGTTAACACAGAATGTTGTATCAGTTTCAGGTATACAATACAGTGATTCAATAGTTCTATTCATTATTCAGTGTTCATCATGAGTGTGCTGTTAATCCCCATCACATATTTCACCCATCCTCCCCCACCTGACTCCTCTCTGGTAACCATCAGTTTGTCCTCTATACTTAAGAGTCTCTTTCTTGCTTTGTCTCTCTCTCTCTCTCTGTCCTTTATTTTTTTTTTCCTTTGCTCATTTGTTGTGTTGCTTAAATTCCACATATGAGTGAAATCATATGGTATTTGTCTTTCTCTGAGTGGCTTACTTTGGTTAGCATTATACTCTCTAGCTCCATCCATGTTGTTGCAAATGGCAAAATTTCATTCTTTTTATGGCTGAATAATATTCCATTATGTATGTGTACCACAGCTTCTTTATCCATTCATCGGTCAAGAGACAGTTGGGCTGCTTCCATAATTTGCCTACTGTAAATAATGCTGCAGTTAACACAGAGGTGCATGTATCTCTTAGAATTAGTGTTTTTGTATTTTTTTGGTAAATTTCCAGTAGTGTGATTACTCGGTTGTAGGGTAGTTCCATTTTTAACTTTTTGAGGAACCTCCATACTGTTATCCACAGTGGTTGTACCAGTTTGCATTCCCACCGATAGCTCATCAGGGTTTCTGTTTCTCCACATCCTCTCCAACACTTGTTGTTTCTTATGTTTTTGATTGTAGCCATCCAGATAGGTGTGAGGTAACATCTTACTGTAGTTTTGATTTGCATTTCCCTGATAATGAGTGATATTGAGCATCTTTTCATGTGTCTGTTGACCATCTGGATGCCTTTAGAGAAATGTCTGTTCATTTCTTCTGCCTGTTTTTATTTATTTATTTATTTATATTAAATATAATTTACTGTCAAATTAGTTTCCATACAATACCCAGGGCTCATCCCAACAGGTACTCTCCTCAATGCCCATCACCCACTTTCCCCTCTTCCCCACCCCCCCTCAACTCTCAGTTTGTTCTCCATATTTAAGAGTCTCTTATGGTTTGCCTCCTTACCTCTCTGTTTCTAACTGTTTTTTTCCCCTTCCCTTCCCCCATGGTCTTCCGTTAAGTTTCTCAAGATCTACATATGAGTGAAAACATATGGTATCTGTCTTTCTCTGCCTGACTTATTTCACTTAGGATAATACCCTCCAGTTCCATCCACATTGCTGCAAATGGCAGGATTTCATTCATTCTCATTGCCAAGTAGTATTCCATTATATATATAAACCACATCTTCTTTATCCATTCATCAGATGATGGACATTTAGACTCTTTCCATAATTTGGCTATTGTTGAAAGTGCTGCTATAAACATTGGGGTACAAGTGCCCTATACATCAGCACTCCTGTATCCTTTGGGTAAATTCCTAGCAGTGCTATTGCTGGGTCATGGGGTAGATCTATTTTTAATTTTTTGAGTAACCTCCACACTGTTTTCCAGAGAGGCTGCACCAGTTTGCATTCCCACCAACAGTGCAGGAGGGTTCGCATTTCTCCACATCCTCTCCAGCATCTGTAGTCTCCTGATTTGTTCATTTTGGCCACTCTCACCAGCCTGAGGTGATATCTCAGTGTGGTTTTGATTTGTATTTCCCTGATGAGGAGTGATGTTGAGCATCTTTTCACGTGCCTGTTGGCCATCTGGATGTCTTCTTTAGAAAAGTGTCTATTCATGTCTTCTACCCATTTCTTCACTGGATTATTTGTTTTTCGGGTGTGGAGTTTGGTGAGTTCTTTATAGATTTTGGATACTAGCCCTTTATCCAATATGTCATTTGCAAATATCTTTTCCCATTCCATCGGTTGCCTTTTAGTTTTGTTGATTGTTTCCTTTGCAGTTCTTCTGCCCATTTTTAAATTGGATTATTTGGGGATTTTTTGCATGTTGAATTGTGTAGGTTCTTTATATATTTTGGATACTGACACTTTATCAGACATGTCATTTGCAAATCTCTTCTCCCATTCCATAGGCTGTCTTTTAGTTTCATTGATTGTTTCTTTTGCTGTGCAGAACCTTTTTATTTTGATGTAGTCTCAATAGTTTATTTTTGCTTTTGTTTCCTTTGCCTCAGGAGACATATCTAGAAAAAAGTTGCTACACCACTGTCAGAGAAATTACTGCCTGTGCTCTCTTCAATGATGTTTACAGTTTCAGGTCTCACATTTATATCCTTAATCCATTTTGAATTTATCTTTGTGTATGGTATAAGCCAGTGGTCCAATTTCATTCTTTTGCATGTAGCTATCTATTTGTCCCTACACCCCTTGAAGAGGCTTTTCCCCACTGCATATTCTTTCCACCATTGTCAAAGATTAATTAAACCATATAAATGTGGGGTTGTTTCTGGGTTTTCTATTCTAGTTCACTGAATAGAAATGTGTCAGTTTTTATGCTAGTACCATACTGTTTTCATTACTACAGATTTGTAGTGTAACTTGAGATCTAGAATTGTGATACTTCCAGCTCTGTTTTTCTTTTTCCAGATTGTTTGGCTATTTCGGGTCTTCTGTGGTTCCATATAAATTTTGAGATTGTTCTAGTTCTGTGAAAAATTTTTTGACATTTTGATAAGGATTGCTTTGGGTAGTATGGACATTTTAACAATATTTGTTCTTCCAGTCCATGAACATGGAATATCTTTCTACTTATTTATGTCATCTTCAATATCTTTCATCAATGTTTTATAGTTTTGGAGAACAGGTCTTTCACCTCCTTATTATCTTCAGTGCAACTGCAAATGGGATTACTTTTTTAATTCCTCTTTTTGTTGTCTTATTATTAGTATGCAAAAATGCCACAGATTTCTATACATTGATTTTTTTTATCCTGCTACCTTCCTGAATTTATTTATCAGTTTTAGTAATTTTTTGGTGGAGTCTTTAAGGTTTTCTATATATAGTATCATGTCTGCAAATAGTGAAAGTTTTACTTATTCCTTACCAATTTAAATACCTTTATTCCTGATTGCTGTGACTGGTAATTCTGTTTCTGCTTTTTTGAGGGAATGCCATACTGTTTTCCACAGAGGCTTTACCATTTTACATTCCCACCAACAAAGCCCACATCTGTCATTACTTATTGTTTTCTGTTTTTTAGATAGTAGCCATCTTAATAGGTGTGAAGTAGAATCTCATTGTAGTTTTCATTTGCATTTCCCTAGTGATTAGTGATGTTGAGCATCTTTTCATGTGCTTATTGGCCATTCCTGTATATTATTTGGAAAAACGTCTGTTCAAATCCTTTTCTCATTTTTGAATCAGGATGTTTTTTGTTGTTGAGTTTTAGAAGATGTCCATGTATTTTGGATATTAAGCCTTTATTAGACAGATGATACAAAAATATTTCCTCCCTTTCTTTGGATTAACTTTTTATTCTTTTGATCATGTCTTTAGATGCACAAAGTTTAAAAATTGTCATGAAATTCAATTTGTCTATTTTTCTTTTGTTGCCTATGCCTTTAGTGTTATATTCAAGAAATCTTGCCAAATCCAGTGTCATGAGACTCTTGTCCGATGTTTTCTTCTAAGAGTTTCATTATTTTAGGTCTTATATTTTGGTCTTGATTCATTTTAAGTTAATTTTTGTATATAGTGTTAGGTAAGGGTTCAACCTCAATTTTTTGCGTGTGGATATCCCCCTTCCAGCACCATTTGTTAAAAAGACCGTTGTTTCTGAATTGAATGGTCTTGGCACCCTTGTCAAAAATTATTTGACCATATGTGTAAGGGTTTATTTCTGAACTCTCTCTTCTATTCCATTGATTTATATGTCTGTCTTTTTGCCAGTACCACACTGTTTTGATTACTATAGCTTTGTAGTCAGTTTTGAAATCAACAAGTGTGAGTACTGCAGTTTTTGTTGTTCAATATTATTTAGGCTGTTTTGAGTCACTTGAAATTCCATATGTATTTCAGAATATTTTCTATTTCTGTCAAAAATGTCACTTGGATTTTGATAGGGATTGTGTTGAATTTGTAGATCACTCTGGGTAGTATTTACATCTTACCCAATATCACGTTTTCCAATTCATGAATATGGGGTGTGTTTCAATTCATTTCTGTCTTCTCTAATTTCTTTCAGCTGTGTTTTTAGTTTTCATTCTTCATGTCTTTCATTTCCTTGGTTAAGTTATTTTCTCAGTATTTTATTCTTTTAGATGCTATTGTAAATTGTTGCTATAGTTTCTTTTTAAGATTGTTCATTGTTTGTGTAGAGAAATGCAATTGATTTTTGAATGTTGACTCTGTATGCTGCTACTTTGCTTAATTCATTTATTAGTTCTAACAGTTTTTTGTAGGATCTTTAGGGTTTTATACACATAAAATCATATTATTTTCAAACAGATAATTTTACTTCTTCATTTTCACTTTGGAAGCCTTTTATTTGTTTTTTATTGCCTACTTGCTCTGGCTAGAACCTCTAACACTATTTTGAATAGAAGTGGTAAAAGCAGGCATCTTCATCTTGTTTCTAATCTTAGGGGAGAAACTTTCAGTCCCTCACCATTGAAGATGATGTTTGCTGTGGGTTTTTCATAAATGGCATTTCTTATGTTGAGGTAGTTTCTTTCTTTCATTAATTTTTTGGCTGTTTTTATGATGAAAAGGTTTTGAAATTTTTCAAATGCTTTTTCTGTATCATTGAGACAATCCTATTTTTTTTCTTCTTAAATTTCTTTTCTTTCTTTTTTTTTGTTTTAATTTTTTTTTAACGTTTATTTATTTTTGAGACAGAGAGAGACAGAGCATGAACGGGGGAGGGTCAGAGAGAGAGAGGGAGACACAGAATCGGAAACAGGCTCCAGGCTCTGAGCTGTCAGCACAGAGCCCGACGTGGGGCTCGAACTCACGGACCACGAGATCATGACCTGAGCCGAAGTCGTCCGCCCAACCGACTGAGCCACCAAGGTGCCCCTCTTCTTAAATTTCATGATGTGATATATTACATTGGTTGATTTTTGTATGTGGAATAATCCTTGTATACCACAAATTCTACTTGGTCATTGTCTATAATCCCTTTAATATACTGCTGAATTCAGTTTGTTAATATTTTTTTGAGTATTCTTGCATCAATATTCAAAAGGGATATTGGTCTGTAGACTTCTTGTAGTGTCTTTGTCTGGTTTTGGTATCAGGATAATTTTGTCCTCATCAAATGAATTAGGAATTACTCCTTCATCTTCAGTTTTTTGGAGAAATTTGAGAGGAGGTCTTAGTTCTTCTTTAAATGTTTGCTAAAATTAACCAGTGAAACCAGCAGGTCCAGGGCTTTTCTTGGGAAATTTTTGATTGCTGATTCAACAGTTATAGGTGTATTCAGATTTTCTATTTCTTTGTGAATTGTCTTTGTTGGTTTTATGTTTCTATGAATTTACACATCTTATTGAGGTTATCCAATCCTTTCATTCCTGATTTTAATAATTTGAGTCTTCTTTTTTTCTTAGTCCATCTAGCTAAAGGTTTGTCAAGTTTTTTGACCTTTTTGAAGAATCAACTTTTACTTTCATTGATATTTTCTTTTTTTTATAGTTTACTTATTTTTTGACAGAGGGAAGGGGAGGGAGAGAGGGAGAGAGGGGGGAGTGGGGGGAGAGAGAGAGAGAGAAAGAGAATCCCAAGCAGGCTCCGCACTGTCAGTGAAGAGCCCATTGTTGGGCTAGAACTCACAAACCATGAGATCATGACCTGAGCTGAAATCAAGAGTGGAATGCTTAATCTGCTAAGCCACCCAGGTGCCCCTTCATTGATATTTTCTATATTTTTCTATTCCCTGTTTCATTTATCTTTGCTCTAATCTTTATTATTTTCTCCCTTCTGCTAGCTTTGGGTTTAGTTTGTTCTTGTTTTTCTTGTTTTTTTAAGTTGTAAAGTTAGATTATTTATTTGAGATCTTTTGTTTTTTTAATGTAAGCATTTATAGCCATAATTTTTTTTTCCTTTATCATTGCTTTTACTGCATTCCATGCACTTTGCTATACTGTGTCTTCTTTTTAATTTGTCTGTATTTTCCAATTTCCCTTGTGATTTCTTCTTTGGTTCATTGGTTGCTTAAAAGTGTGTTGTTTAATTTCCACAATTTTGTGAATTTTCCACTTTTTATTTTCTTATTGACTTGTAGCTTCATCCTCTTGTGGTCAGAGAAGATACTTTGTGTTAGATCTATCTATTTATTTTTTTGTATTCAGTTATCTATCTATTGGTACTTAATTTGTGGGTTACACTATGGTTTATCCTGAAAAAAGTTCCATGTGTATTTGAGAAGAATGTGTATTCTCTTGTTGGGTATTGTGGCCTGTGCATATCTATTAGATCTAGTTGATTTACTGTGTTGTTATAGGTCCTCTATTTCCTTACTTAACCTTCTGTCTGGTGTTCTATTCATTATTGTGAGTGGGGTATTGAAGTCTCCAACTCTTATGGTGGAACACTCCGTTTCTTCCTTAAATTATGTCAGTTTTGACTTCATGTATTTTAAGGTCTGTCATTAAATGTATAAATGTTGTATCTTCCTGCTATATTGGAATTTTTACTAATATATAATGTCCTTCTTTGTCTCACGTAATCTTTTTTATTCCAAGTTTGTTTTGTCTGATACTAGTATTGTTGCTCTCTTTTAGTTTCTATTAGTGTGGAATATCTTTTTCTGTGCTTTCACTTTCAACCTGTTTGTGGCCTTGGATCTCAAGTGAGTCTCTTGTAGGCAGCTTGTAGTTGGATCATGTGATTTTACTCATTCTGCCAATCTCTGTAGTTGATTGGAGAATAGGAACTCACCAAATTCCTACTGTGCGGGCACTGGGCTTGGCCCTGGCAATAAAGCTATAAATAAGATAGATAGTCTTTGACCTCAGGGAGTTTATGTGTTCTTTGACATATACAGATATTAAAAAATAATTAAACAATTAACTTCTCATTTTGTACAAATCCTACTAAGGATAATATATAAGGGAATGAGACTCAGAATGACTGCTTGAGATTAAAATCAGACTTTTAAGCCCTAATTAATTTTTTAAATCTAGAGCTGACAAAAAATAATAGTGTAAGTGTTCATCTCTCTATGGCTTTACTTATGTATAATTTTTCAACATGTCACTCTTTCTCCTTATGAATAAAATATATTCAGAAGCCATGTAAATGTTCAGAAATAGACCACAATGGATATGTCAATAATGATAACTTTTCTTAGAAACATATAGTATTAACCTGTTTAATACTCAATTTTATCATGAGACACTTTGTATTTTACTTAGGACTAGATTATAGATATTAGAGGTAGAAAAAGCAGAGTTGGCCACAAAATATCAGTCCTCCCTACTTAAGAAAATGTCTAAATCTCCAGGAGCCACTTTGAATTCCTCCTTTTGGTGTACCACTTTAGAATGATTGCATCAGGTCTCCAGTTGTGTGGGGCAGAGATAAGCACACCTAAATGTAGGTGACGGAAGGTAGCTATGGTGGGATAGGCTACTTGCCAAAGCTGTGTGATTAGCTTGAGAAGTTCAGCAGCTGGCCACCCACAACTTGTCTGATTACTTCCTTCTCCACAATTTTGATTTTGAGTTCTTTTAGATAAAAGTCAGCTTAATTTTTTCAAGTCTCTGAACTTTGATTATATAAATGAATTTAAGTGGATTCAATATCGACAACCTCATTATGCACTATATCAAATCCATTAATAAATTAACGATAATTCAACTTGCTTCTGTGTAATGGAATTTTTTGCTAGAGGTGTTGTAATTGGAAGAACACCACCAATTGCTTGTTATTTAATCTAGTGATTTGTACAGATTTTTAAAAAATACATATTCTAGGAAACCAATTAGCATTAGTTGGGAGTTTCATTTCTCAATTCATTTTTGGACTCTAATAATTAAACACGGCTACCTGAAATAGCTGGTAATGAGCTGAAACATGATGAAAATATAAGCTAATAATTGACTCATCAACTCATGACACAAACTGTTGAGTTAACATATTTTTTAAGAATTTGAAAAAGTTCTCTTTGGAGGAAGAGGGTAAAGGGTGGTCATAGCCATGGATAAGAAACTTTAATTTTCTTTTTCAACATAAACTTTGTGAATGGCTTAAGGTTCAAAAAGTCTAAAATTCAAAAATGGATTTCAATAACGGTGGCGTGTGCTGGAAGCCTGTGTTGTAACAACGCAGACAGATTTTGTCAGGTCCTGCGATTCTATCACAAAAGCCCATGTCCTGCAAAGGAGGGCAGGTTTCCATGTTTCTCTTTTCGTCAGCTCTTTGCATTGTTGACTGATTCACTGTAGTGCTGTTGTCAGTATTTTATCAATAGTCACATAGATCTCATGACTGGCATTTTGCCTTTTTAAAACCATCCCCTTTGCTGTTATAGAGAATTGGGACCTCGAAGCCTGGTGGGAATAGCTGGTCTCCTTTTTATTATTATCTATGAATTCATCAGAAAAGATTATTGACCTCTAATTAAAGGCAGAAAATTACTCCTGGAGTAACTTGCTGAAGGTCAGTTTCTTTGCAAAGAACTTTCTGTGTGTCTCTATGTGCCTTGTGTTACCACTGTTATAAATAAAGCAGCATTCGACCTATTTGTAAAAATAGGTGGAGATGACTAATTATTATATTAGTTCTTGCTTTTAGTATTGAATTTCAATTAAACTTTTCTAATGCTTTTCCTGTTCTTGGTATGTTTCTCTTCTAAGGGTGAGAAAAACGACTCTGTACTAAAAGCAATTAGAAAGCTCCACTTTTTTCTTGAGAAAGGTAATATGTATATTTTTGGTCTAAGAGAATTAAAATGGCACAAATACTTTGGCGCTCAATTTCTTAACAAAAGAGAAAGTCTTTCTCCAATTACAGGAGGTTCTAGGAGAAGCATTTGTCTATTTTGGATTAGGAAATCAGAGTGAATCAAAATACTGTAATAATCAAAAGAAATAATCAAAAGAAATAGCCTCACTTGAGATTTTGCCACAGTGAATAGATATTTAAATATTTAACAACTCTTTTTATCTTTACCTGTTCACAAGTTATAAACAGGGAGTTGGAATGAAATGAAAAAAAGCTGCCTATTAACTTTGAAATTAAAGTAGGTATTATGCCCAGGTTTTGAATAACTTCCCCTCTTGTCTATCTTAGTCTTGGGGTTAAGTCAGTTGTGTGCCTGAAGAACTGTTCAGCACGCTATGGTGACGCTGTCTATTCACTCATATTCTTAGATTTTGAGCAGGTTTTGAATTTATCAACTCCGAAAAAGTATCTTGGAGGTGATTTCTGGAATCTTGTATTAAATTTAATAAGTAAATATGAAAATAAAATCTCTCCCTTAACCGTTTAGAGTAGAGGTTCTCAAATGCGAGTGATTCGGGCAATGTCTGGAGACATGTTGGCTTTACAAAGATGGGGGGTGAAAGTGCTATTAGCACCCAGTCGGTAGAAGACAGAGATGCTACTACTGAACATCCTCCGATGCACAAGCTGGCCCGCCAAAACAAATGGCCCAAAATTCATAGTGTAGGGTTGAGAAATCCTAATTTAGAAAAATAGGATGCAATGTTGTCTAAAGGTAAGATTGACTCAACACTAAGATTTCTCATTGGGAAATGCAAAGCAAAATAATAATGACATAATTTTTTCACCCATTTGAATAGTAGAAATCAGAGGAAACGATAACACCCACTTCTGGCAAACATGGTGGGAAGAAGCACACTCATGTGTTGCTGGTGAGAGTAATCTGGCAGTACCTATTAGCGATAAAAGCACAATTTTCTTTTCCCTCAGTAATCTCTCATTTGATAGTACCAATATGCAAACATTGAGCCTTTTTGTTGTGGTTGAAAAGTACTGGGAAAAAACTTAAATATTAATTAATAGGGAGATGATTGGTGAGGCATCTATGATATGGAGTGTTATGCACTTATTAAAAAATAAAATGTTAGATTTATATCTAATGACCAAGAAGGGTATCCATGATATTTTATTAGGTAAAAAATTTCGGTTTTATAGTAACATGTCTATTATGAGCTCCTTTTTAAAACAAACAAACAAAACTAGCAAATACCCTCTATACATTTGTAAATTTTTAGTGAGCACGTGGAAAACTATTTAGCAACTCTTTAACTTGGTTATTTCATCGAAGGAGATAAAAATGAAGATGGGTGGAGGTTATTTATTTATTTTTTTAAGTTTATTTGTTCATTTTGAGAGAGAGGGAGAAAGGGAGGGAGCATGGGTTGGGTAAGGGCAGAGAGAGAGGGAGAGAGATTTCAAAGCAGGCCCTGCACTGTCAGCACAGAGCCCAGTGCAGGGCTAGAACTCATGAACTGTGAGATCATGACCTACATGGCTAGAGGTTATTAACTTTTCCCTTTGTCTACTTGCCTTTCTATCCAATTTAAATTTTAACGTTGCTTTTGTAATTTACAAACTATTTGACGAAGAAAACCTTAAGAAAAGTTCATATTACTCTTCAGTGACTACTTTATGTCTAGTATCATTGTCTTGTGAACCTCATCGAAATTTACACCTCAGTTAGTGTAATTACAAGAATGATACTGGGTTTTGGTTTGGGTTTTTTTGTGTGGTGGTGGTGTTTTGGTCAGCAAATAATTATGCTGAAATTTAAGGTATTATAAGATGCATATATATGAATATTTTCTGTATACATGGCAAATATTTTGTTGTCACTTATATAAATTCTGTATGATAAGTTGCCTGTATTAAGAAGATCTTGACGTGATATCATAATGATAGTGTGTAATGAAGAGGAACAGTTGGGAACTGCAGAGCCGCTCCCTGGCTTGGACCCATGGGCCAGCCATTCAGAGTTGCCCAGCCATTCGGAGCTGTTGAAGAAAGGGCACTGTTGTTTCCCTTGATGTCAGCCTCAAAGGTTAGAAACCTTTCCTGAATCTTTTATTATCTCTACATTATGGACAGTTTTAGTGTCTCAATAACAGAAGTTCTTGAAGGTGTAACTTGATTATTTACATTTTGAGAATAGTGGTGAATTACTTTCTTTTCTTGAAAATTACATGTGAACACTTTGATGCATAAATTATGGTTAAAATATGGCATCGACTAACCATCCAGAAATGGAAAGAACAGTGAAAAAATTTAAGGATCAACACCCTCTTCAGACTTTAATTATAATGTGTACTGAAGCTACAACAGGAAAGTCTTAACTGACCCTGTTACTTTGTTCCCACTCTCTCCCACAAAATCCACCAACATTACGAAGTATGTATTACATTTGACCATAGTCTAACCAGTTCATAGGTATTAAATATTTTAATTTTCGTGATAATATAATGAGACATATGTTATTTTTTCATCTTATATATAAGACAACAGACACAGAAAAGTTAAACAACTTGCCCAAAGTCACACAGTTTCTACATGAGCAAGTCAGAATTCTGGCTAGGGAAGAATTATCCCAGAGATGGTGAAAGTGTGGTGGAAAGCCAGGATTGTGGAAATTGAGGATCTTAGTGTTTTCTCCTGAAAATGATTTTTGTATAGACAAGCACATCATAATTCAACAAATTCCTAGCTTTAGCAATAGGTAATTTGGTAAAGAGGACTATCATGGATTAATTTGAGATTTGGTATCATCTACTGTGGATATTAGCATTTGGTATTTTGCTAAGAACTGCTCACAATTTTAAGTAATAGTGTTTATTTTGGCTCAGGGAATAAATAACTAATGCAATTTCCTTCAACTTCTCCTCTTCTTTAGAATGAATATGTATGTATGCATATACTCCTGTAATTTCCTTGGAGATCACTTTCTGGCAACACAACCCCCTGTAGATAAAAATATTGAAAGTTTAAACTTTTTGGACCATGATCCAGCTTTTCTGGCCTGATGATCTTGTGTCTGTGGTTATAATGAATGCAGTTCTGTTATCATTTAATATCTCATGTATATATTCAACCGAATTGTGACACCAGTGTATCACAGAATATAGGGTATTGGATGAATAAAAATAAATAGTTTGAGAACACTTTCTCACATTTGAGGTTTAATTCTCTCTCTGCTGGGAGTGTTATATTGAGAAGGACATATTTTGCAGATCTTTCTGCCTTTATAATTCCAGTCCTCAATTTCTGTACTCCCTCCCTTTTATGATTTCCATGTTCCCATACAATTTTTCAACCATAAAGCCTGCTTCTATATGACTGGCTTTGGGGGGTTAATTTTGTATCTAAGTTTTCTTGTCACTGGTGAGTATTTTCCCTTTTCCTTTTATTGCATAGATTTTTCACATAGCACATAACCCACACATCCTAAAGTGAAAATGTTGTGTATAAAGTCCATTTTTAGGATGCTGAGTGTCTCCCCTGCCTGCTCCCTTTTTTTTTGCCCCAAGGAAGAGAGAATTCAAAACATGAAAAACTATAACAACTTATGCACTGTTCTTGTTGAACAAACATTTGTATTGACAAGGTGAAAAAATACGTAAGTGTGAAGATCTTCAAGCAAGAAGATTTCTGACAGTTGAGCCTCTCAGAACTGGGAATAAACGAGTGGAAGGTGGTGGAGTCTTTGATTCCTTGAGATGGCTGTGACCAGACAGACAGCTGTAGGCTCACGCTCCCTGAAGGATAATTTTTCAGGACGGCACCTACCATGATAGAGGATGGGTAGGTAATATCTACTAGTCCTTCTTGGTGGTTTTCTAGAAATGAAATCCAAAAATATAACTAGCCTGAGCAAGAATCAGTATAACTGTATTAATTAATATGCCATGAGGTTCTCTCTAAGTGAGTGATATCTTTGGGAACAATGTATCCTACCCATCCAGTGTACTTCCATTTTTTCTCATAATGATCTCTTACCTACTAGACATAGAGGGTGAACAAAGTTGAATGAGGCATGGTCCCTGCTCTCCAGGGATACAGAATCAATTGATAATGGAGATGAGCATCCCCCATCCCCAGAACTAAGTCTAGAATAAGTCAGATCAATGTAAGAGCTCTTATGAAGTATACAAGTTATGTGAAATTGAAAGAAAAAAGGAGAGGATTGGTCACACTCAGGGATAGGCAATCTAGGAAGATCTCCTGGAAGAGGAGGTGTGTAAACAGGACCTTTAAAATGCATAGGACTTTAACAAGAAGAAAGAGTGGGATGCATGACATATGGGTACAGCTTAATTAAAGGGAGGATAATGCAAGTTGTACAGTGACTACTTTCAGATGGTTGGAATAAAGGAAATCAAAGAGTCTGTAGTGAAAAGTAAATTTGGGATCTAGTCCCAGAAAACTTGGTACATTTTGATAACTTGAGTCTGAGACCCCTTTAAGGGAAGGAAATCTTGTTTCATAATGTATTACCTAGCACTCAGTAGATTCCCAGTGTATGTTTCTGAGTAAACATCCAGTTCCCTGCAACAGAAAGAGTTAATTCCAATCTGGTCCCGTGCTCAAGTTTATTTTGGCAATTTCACTTGCATCCATTGTCAATGTGAATTTCCACCATTAATCCAGTTTTAGGCAGTATGTGTTCTGATTTTTACATCTTATGCAGAATGGAGCAGTACCTTGTGACACAGCATTACACACATAGTTGTAAATATGGAATGCATAGCACCTGACTGAAATAGGATTAGCACAGTCTGCCATTTGTTTGACCAATTTGAAGGAGACAAAACCCTTTTGTATCCAGCAGCGATATCCCCAAACACTATAACTCTTGGCATGAAAAAAAAAACTGACGAAAGAAGCCTTGGCTACTCCATCTTTTTTACCCTCTCCATCTTGGATGTTGGATTGAAGGGGAGGCAGCCTGTGAATAAGGCAAAACAAATCATGTCAGCATGATTGATGGAGGCTCTGCCTGGCACACCCCAGGTGATTGTGTTGGGTAGAAGAGTCATCAATTTGCTCCCCCAAAAGGGTGTGTGGTGGAGTCATAAATATTTCACAAAATGTGGGGTGGCATCTGCTTTCTTGTTTACTGAGAACAATGCCTGCTAGAATGTTCCTCCTTCAGACAGTTGTTACCAATTCTGATCTATGGAAGACTTATTTTCCTGCCGATGGGAAGTGTTGCTATTTCTTCTATTTTCCTTTGAGTTTTCTTTTTTATTTTTGATAACTGCATATTCTCTAGAGGATGAACTATTTTTTATTATGCGTTTTGTGGGAGGCAAAAGAAAACATACATTCTTGGTTACTGGCTTGAAGTAGCAGTTTCTAAAGGGCAGAATGCTTTTTTCATGTATTGGTATTTTGTGATTCAGGGAAAGAGAAGTTGAGTTCTTACAACATCACAACCAAGAGAGAGATCAAGGTGCACTTAGGAATTCTGGTCGGACGCCTGTTATTGCTTGTACATTTTCATAATACTTTGTATTTTTTAATTTCTTTCATATGTGTAAACTTACCACAACAGCTCTGCAAGGAAGGATAGGAATTTTAATTTTTTTTTTTTTCAGAGAGGAGCAAACCAAGTCTCAGATGGCTCAGGTACTTGCCTAAGTTTCTACAGGTACTTAGTGGCAGAGCTAGAATTAGAATGGTGACCATCCCTATAAAATTCTTTAAATATACACAAAAAGGAATCTTTAAAATGCTGCCTCTCTTTGCCTGTTAATTATGTATGAAGCATTCAAAAGTTAATAAAGATTTAAGTCATGGTGGGCAGTAGATGTTAGGAGAAGCTAGGGCAGGAGCAGAGGAAGTGAGTGGTTTGCTTGTGGTTATGAAGCAAGCCAGCAAGGGAAAGGCTGACGAGACTGTGATTTTCTTGGCTCAGTGCAGTCGGGTCATGCTGCAGATGAAGTCTCTTCCCCTTAATCCACATAATGAAACTGTGGAGGTGACAGTGTGCTTGTAATCATCCGGTGGGTCTGTAGGTGAACTGTGCCATCCTTTCCCCACGGTCGTTGTGATGTACTAGAAATTCAGCTACACTGCCTAGTGAAGAATTCCATCCTTTGTTAAAAGTACTATAACTCTGAGTTATTGCGAGGCCGGGCTGCACTCAGTGCTGTTTCCAGTAGAGGTGCATTGTTACCCGGTTCCTGACTGTAAGCATTAGCAGTAAGTCCCCCCACCTCCCCACACAAAAAAAGGTCCAAATAAACACCAGAAATATTTTTGAAAAACAGCTGACCCTTGAACAGCACAAATTTGAACTGCATGGGCCCACTTGTATGCAGATTTTTTTTCAATAAATACAGAACAGTATGTAAACTTATTTTCTCTTCCTTATGATTTTCTTAATAACATTTTCTTTTCTCTAGCTTACTGTATTGTAAGAATACAGCATATGACCCATAACGCACAAGGTATGTGTTAATCAACCGTTTTTGTTATCAGTAAGGCTTCTGGTCAGCAATAAGCTATTAGTAGTTGAGTTTTGAAGGAGTCAAAAGTTATCCATGCACGTTCGACTGCCCTGGGGGGTTGGCACCTCTAAACCCCACATTGTTTAAGGTCAACTGTATAATTTAATTAGATTTCTGCAGTAGCTGAACATTAAAATGGGTACAAACCTGAGGTTATTTTGATTTTAATGTTGCTTCCTCTCCAGGGTATTTAAAAACAAAATCAGTTTATATTTGTGATAGGAGCGTGCTTTCTGTTTTCTCTTCTATTTATTTTTACAGATATTTAAACTAAGTGCTGTTTCCCCTAATTCCAGGGCCTGGGGCCCCCCAATTTTTTTTTTGATAGAAAAAAAATTGAGGCATAATATAAAGGGAGATAGTGTAATATTATTTACAAATTTAATTCCATTTTAATTTTCTTCTGTCCTTTTGGTTACTGACATGTATCTATTACCATTTAAACTTCGAGAAGGTGTTGAATTCTGTTTGCTGCCATTGGTGGAGGTGGCCTGAGGGGAGATGGGCTGGGGTCTGCCACCAGGACGTTGCTTGCAAAGGAATGTGAAACCTGTCGGTGTTTATTTCTAGTCGGGTTGTTTTCGTGTCTGGTATTAATAGGAATGTATTCAAAGTGATGAATGAGACTTGGGGACCAAGAAGCATGCCAGTCAGGGAGGCTTACTCTTGAGGGCAACAAGGAAAAGTGACTTGATTATTCACCCCACCCTCCTCACCACATTATAAACATAAACCAGCGCAGGGGGCCATGATGCTGATGGCCTGAGGACCATTGCAGAGTCCAGACATCCCTGGAAATTCCAGGTTGATCTTCCAAACAATGTTGGGACACTTTGGGGGGATGTTCTGATTTGAGTTAGCCTCACTAGGCCAACCCCAGCTAGCTCTTGGGACCCGAAAGTTCTGCAAATTTTTCTTTCATTCTCTGAAATTAGGTTTCTTCTGAGTTTTCAGTTTGGGGCAAACTTTGGCTTCCTGAATACATTTTAGGAAATAATCAGACTTGTCTATGTAATTCATGTATATAGTGGTTTCTCTTTTGGTTCTAAGTCAATAATACAGTTGGTCTAGGTCATGGAAAGTAGAATCAGATGTATTTTTCACCTTGAAATCAGATTCTTGGGTCTGATAGGCAAATTCATTATTTATTCATTTATTTGTTCAGTCACTCAACAAATATTTATTGAGTGTTGATTACATGACCAACGTAAATCCATTATGTGTCCTAGGCATTGGGATACAAGAATGGATAATAATACAATAATAATAAGTGTGAGCATCTATAGAATGTTCCTGGGACCATTCTAATTGCTTTTTACATATTACCTTACAACAAATAAAATGTGATAGGAAGAGTGAACAGAGGCCAGAGTGTGGAAGACATTAGAGAGTTTAGATTTTATTCTCTGTACTATAAAAAGTTTCAAGCATGGCTCTGAAAGTACCTGCTTTATATTTTGGAAAGGTTCCTCTGACTGCTACATGGAGAAGAGATTGCCCAGACTGCCCAGGGTGGAAGTAGGGACATTAAGCCGAAGGCTAAGGTAGTGGTCCAAGAAGAGATGATGGTGGCTTGGCCGAGGCTAGTAGTGGTTGGGGGAGGTGACCTTCCGGATCTGGAGGGTCATGGGTCATAAAATGCCTGCTCTTTATTAACCCACTTTCAGGTAGAGGCTATTCACTTTCTTTACTCTAATGTATCTATGATAAGTTCCTGTTTTCAGTTTTTTTTCTTGTATTTACTTTTGCAAATATTTCAATTAAAGGCAATTTCCTCTATCTTGTGGGATTCGGGGCCAAAACTTTTTTTTTTTTTTTAGAGCCTAAAACAGAAGGTTTTGCATTTCATGCAAAGTGTTATGATAGGGTCACATATAAATTAAGTATATCTGTCTTGCCCTCAAGTAGTGGATAGTCTAATTGGGGAAATAAAGCACAAATACAAAATAAAATGCAGTGCAGGAGGTAGAGAAGGAGATGAGTGCTTTAGGAGAAATATAGATAAAACAATAGGAGAGCTCAGAGGGTAGGGCAGTGCTTTCAAGAGGAAGAAATCAAAGAAAGTGACAAAGAGAAAGAGCATAAACTGAGTTTTGAAGGAAGGTAAGATTGAACATGAGGTAACAGGATATAATAATCAACTAATGCACAACAGTGCTATGGAATAAACCACCTCAGAACATTGTTCATTTACTCTCACTCATGTGTCTGTGGGTTGGCTGGGGATTGGTGATCTGGCCTTGGTCTGGCTGAAGCTGGGTTCAGGTCTACCACATGTATCTCCCATCCTACATAGGTAGATAAGTGGGACACCCAGAAGCACACATTTTTTTCATAGTGATGGCAGAGGGCAAATTGCAAGCCCTGCCATGCAAGCACATTTAAACTTTCTCTAATACCAGATTTACTTATTTCCCATTAGTCAAAGCAATTTACATGTGTGAACCAAATGTGAATATGTGGGGACGTATCCTCTGCCCACAGTGGTAGGA
The DNA here is from genome assembly GCF_016509475.1 of Prionailurus bengalensis. Classification (NCBI taxonomy): domain Eukaryota; kingdom Metazoa; phylum Chordata; class Mammalia; order Carnivora; family Felidae; genus Prionailurus; species Prionailurus bengalensis. The sequence goes on from NC_057358.1 coordinate 118,194,105, forward strand.
AGACTATAGTAAATGTTTGCTGAACGTTAATTTAAATTATCCCAGAGGGGCACCTGGATGGTTCAATGGGTTGAGAGACCGACTTTGGCTCAGGTCTGATCTTGCCATTCCTGGATTTGAGCCCTGCATTGGGCTCTGTGCTGACAGCTCAGAGCCTGGAGACCACTTTAGATTCAGTGTTTCCCTCTCTTTCTGACCTTCCCCCACTTGCACTCTGTGTGTCTTTCTCTCAAAAACAAATAAACATTAAAAAAATTTTTTTTAATATTCCCAAAAGAGCACAGAGCATTCCAGGCTGAGTGTGAGAGAAGAGGTACAGAGGTAAGAAAACTGAGAGTAAGCATTGGGAACAATGAATAGTTTACCTTAAGGTGAGGCATTGAGTATGTTTGCATATGTAGAGAAGAAGAGATTGAAAAGGCAGGATGGGCTATTGTTGAAGACCGTGAGCATAAAGTTATGGAAATTATTTTATATCCAGTGTCAGCTAATGAAAGAACAAAGTCAAGAGCTGAAAATAAGCCTTCTTGGAAATAGCTGTCACTTTTTGGATCTCAGGTCCTAGAGTTCAATACCGGCTCTTCAATTTACTGGCGAGAAATTCCTGTGGATTGAATTGTGTTCCCTAAAAAGATATGTTGAAATCCTAGATCTTTGCACCTGTGAATGTGACCCTATTTAGAAATAGAGACTTTACATATGTAATTAAGATGTAAATTAAGATGAGGTCATACTGGAGTAAGGTGGGCCCTTAATCCAATATAACTGATGTCCTTATAAGAACAGAGGGAGACACACAAAGATAGATGCATACAGAGAGGAAAACATCACGTGAAGGCATACATAGAGGGGAAATGGTCCTATGATTAAACGAACAGAGACTGGAGATATGTAGCTATCAGCCAAGGAACACCAAGGATTGCTTGGAAGCCACCAGAAGCTAGGAGAGAGGCATGGAACAGCTGCTGCCTCTAAGCCCCCAAGAAAGAATCAAACATAGTGATACCTTGGCTTTGGACTCTGGCCTTCTGAACTGTGAGAGAATAAATTTCTGGTATCTTAGGTCATCCAAGCTTGTGGTACTCTTGATAGAGCAGCCCTAGGATACTAATGAAAGCAAATCCAATTTTCAATTAATGATTTTTCTGTTTCACCTGAGGGTCATTTTACTTTTTTTTTTAAATCAGGAAAAAAATTTTAATTTCATAAAATATGTAATATTTAATAAAATTATCAAATTTATCTAAGAATTTAAAATCATTGTAATGACAAATCAACCCCATGCTAGTTTTGTGGTAAACAATGAAATCCATTATGTTTATTCTTACTAAAAAATAATCTTATACTCAATGTTTAACTTCAAAACTACAAGGGGTCTAACATATGTTAAGTGATGTGAAATTGTTTAAACAATGAGATAGATGTATATGTGTTTGTGTATTTATCTAAGTATGTATATTTAGGTTCCTTAAAGTAAGAAAGAGAACCTTTCAATTGTAAATTTTATGTAATATTACTGGAATATAGCTGCTATTTTCATTGGGAGTTTAAAAAAATATTGTCATTTCACAAGTAGATATAATACAATATGGGCATTTAGATATAATGATGACTGCTAACATACCCTAGGTCTTGTGCTTCGTGGTGTTTTTCAAAAATCAGATGGTGTTTGGGTTGATCCATCCTATTTCACCTTTTGGTTTTACTTGCTTATCACAGATTTCAAGATGGCAGACCGAGATTAACTGTGCCTACAGCAAAGAATAAAGCTATTTGGCCACACAGAGACTAAACCCACAACCCTTTATTGGTTCAGATTTTCGCTTGACCTCTTCACATGTTAACAAGAAGAGTGACAGTAGGCAGGAGAAGAACTTACAGGGCCTCTGTGGTGTATTTTTTTTAGAGAAAAACTTAGAACATTTTTAATAAAAACAAAACTCTTTTCTTAAAAAAAATTTTTACCTGGAACTCCAAGGTATAAAACAAATGCAAACTGTGAACATGTTCCTTGGGCAGTTTAAGTCCTCACCAGTGGGAGAGGTTACTTCACAGTTTGAAGAACTCAAAGCAAATCCATGGAGGTTAGACTTGTGAAGAGCGGTTTGCGTTAACCAACTGCTCAAGAGTAGCAGTGGGCCAGCTGCCACTTTGAGCAGCCCATAAGATGTGTGTCAGAAACGTTACATTCAAGATTTTGTTTAGCCATCACTCTTGTGCTAGAAGACTGGTGAGGAAACTGAGGCATAGAGAAGTTAAGTGACTTGCTCAGGATCAGAGCAGATGAGCTCTGTATCCTGTTCATTAAGCCCCTTTAAAATGGATATGATAAATGTCCACATTTTGGGTCAACATGTAGGGAATTGACTAGGTAACATAAACATTAGCACTTTTCACAATTAAAAAAAAAATGTTTGCTGCCCTCTTATTATTAGGAGGAAAAGAACCAGAATCAGAATACCACAGATCCCAGTTTGAGAAAGTGTATTAAGACAGTGCTTCTCTAACTTTAAATGTCGACACAAATCACCTGGAGCTGGTCTGGGGTGGGCCCAAGATTCTAAATTTCTAACAAATTTCCAAGTGATGCTGATGCTGTTGATGCACATGCTCCAAAAGCCATCTCATGTGACTTCTGGTACTTTTACCAACACTACTACTAGCTGCCATATGTTCAGTACCTTGGTGGTCATGTTGCTGGGCTAAGTGTTTGACATACCATAGTGGTCCTGTGTTGTTTTACCACGTAGCAGCCCTCTCTCATCTTGGGGCAGCAGTTTCCCAATTTTAGAGTGCTGAACCTGTCCAATTATTAGTTCGTGTGAAACTGACGCTAGCATCATAACTCCAGGATTGAATACTTGACTTAGGCTATACCTATTAGTAACTGGTTTGGGGATAGAAAAGAGTCAAGCCATTAAGAGCCAATGATACTCAATCCTGTTTAATTTTTTTTTTCTGAGATAAGGAGAAAGCTAATCTTTTTTTCCAAGTTCTTTTGAAATTGTTAAAGGTCTAGAGCTGCCACAGCCATCACATAATCTATCTAATAACAGAACCAATATATGAAGAAGTGCAGAGCCGAATGAAGAGACAAAGGCAAGTGGGTCATGGTGCCAGTGATTTGGCTCCTCCATCAAGCTGTACCCGAAGCCAAATTACCTCTTGCTTCTAGTCTAAAGATAAGAACAGACTGGTAGGGTGCACTGGGGGGTGCATGCCTGGGTGGCTCAGTTGGTTGAGTGTTGATTCTTGATTTCGGCTCAGGTCACCATCCCAGGGTTTGAACCCTGCATTGGGCTGCACACTGAGTGTGATCCTGCTTAAGATCTCTCTCTCTCTCTCCCTCTGCCCCTCTCCCCGACTTGTGTGTGCTCTTTTTCTCTCTTTCTAAAATAAAATCAAAACAAAAAAAAAAAAGTCTGGTGGAATATTTCTCCTATACTTAAATAATTTGGAAATACATTTTATTGTTTTGTCCTTACTGATAATATTGCTCACCAGAGTTCTTCAGCCAATTCATGTGTCTGTCCATCCATGATTATAAAGCTTTTGAGATAGTGAGATTTCCCTACAAGAAGATATAATTTCCTTTCTTTCCTGTCTACAACTAGTGTAATAGAGAGCACATGCAAGTTGATGACTAATCGGTTGCTGACAGCTCTTGATGAAGAATCCTCACCCCAAGATGTGACCCATTTCTCTCTGTTAATTTCACTGTTTGCATTTGAGTTAGTCAAGAAAAGAAGGGTCTTCTACCAGCTGCCACCCACTTATTTCATCTATACTTTTTTTTCTTCTTAAAAATTAGCAATTTTCCTCACAAGGACACAGATCCATGTTTCATGATGTGTAGTCTCTCCTGAAAATATCCTCCATCCACAATACACTCCCATCTTCTTTTTTTAAAATTTTTTTTTTTTTCAACGTTTATTTATTTTTGGGACAGAGAGAGACAGAGCATGAACGGGGGAGGGGCAGAGAGAGAGAGAGGGAGACACAGAATCGGAAACAGGCTCCAGGCTCCGAGCCATCAGCCCAGAGCCCGACGCGGGGCTCGAACTCACGGACCGCGAGATCGTGACCTGGCTGAAGTCGGACGCTTAACCGACTGCGCCACCCAGGCGCCCCTCCCATCTTCTTTACCTATTCACTGGCCTTTTCTCCTTTAGAGTGGGCTTGCTTACCCTACTTTCTGTAATTACTCTTTTCCTCTAATCCCTCATATGGCATTTGCACCATAGTAAGATGTACTTGTATGTTGTCTTATAAATTATCTTAATTGTTACAGATATACTGAAACATACTTGAGATGGACAACTTTACCTTGTATTTATTCTTTATTCTCCTTTCCCTTTCTGCCTGGTAAAGTAAATAACAGGATGATCACTTGAAATGCAAAATGTAAACAAAAGTATGTAGTGGTTAAGAGGGCAGACTCTGGAAATAGATGGAATGAGGTCAAACAGTGGCCATGTCACCCATTGGCTTCATGACCTAGGACAGGTTATTTAGCCATTTGGAACCTCAATTTCCTCACCTATAAAATGGGACTAATTTTAGTACCTATTATCAGAAAGTCATTTTGAGGATCAAAGAGGTAAAAATAATAAGAGTTTAGATCAGTACCTGATATGTGGCAGTTCAGTAACATCAGCTATTGTTATAGGTAGTGTTCTGTGATTAATTCGATTAATTAACCTTCCTTCCAGCTTTAAAGTTTTAAAATTTCTTCTTTTTCAGTGGTTTCCATCCCTTAAAAAATAGAATTCTAAAATATATTTGAAATGCTTTCTGTCTTGAAGATGACTCTTATCACCCCATGTTCCTTAAAAAATGTGTGTATATGTTTATACACGCCTACATACACAAATATTTTTTGTAGATCACAGTTAAAGATCATGTAGATTTTGTTCAAGAAAAAAATAGAAATAAAGTGTAACATTCTTGCACAAAGAAATAAGTTTGGAATGCATATAGTTGGAAGAAGGTGAAACAAAATTAACCATGCTCTTGTTGTTATGTTTAAGAATTAGTCTTATCACTTTCATCCCTTCCTAAGCACCTCATTTCATTCTCCCTGTAAATGTGTGAAGTCAGAATAGCAAGTACTATTTTTACTGTTTTTCACGGGTGAGGAAATTGACACAGAGCAGGAACTTGCCTGAGGTTCCATGTAAGTGGCCAGGTGAGTATCGTTCCAACTGCCTTTTGAGTCTTATTTTGTTTGGCATTGTTGTTCACAACACTCTTGTAGCTAAGTGTTAGCTAAGTCTTCTAACATCTCCACAAAATTAAAACCAACCGGGACTATACCAGGATTTGGACTGATGAAAATTTTAAGGGAAGGCGAGGGCTCATGACTTAGAGAAACACTGATGATCCAGGAACTGCGTGTGGCCATCATTATTTCTAATGTGCACGCTGGCCACGTAGGTATCATTCTTCCCATTTTGTGAAGAGATGAAGAAACATGTTGTAAAAGAATCTAGTCAAGGAAGGTAGCAGAGCTGAGATTTGCACCCAGATTTGTAATTCTAAAGCCTGTCCACTTCCTCCTGCACAGTTCTGTTTCCCGTGCTTATAAAGAATCACTTAACTCCTATTATCAGCATTGCCTTATGCTTCAAAGGGATCGTGAGAAGTGATATGAAAAGATGAGGCAGGAGAAGAAAAAATCAGACCCTACTCCATAGAGACACAAACAGTGCTGCCAAGGAAACAGTTTTCACTTCTTTTTAACCTGTATGCTATTCAAAAATATATAAGGGACAAGGAAAATGAAACCTTTCTGTCTTTCATTTGAAATCTACATATGCAGCAAATTCCCTTTTGAATAGAATGTGATTAATTTAGTCTCTCATTTTGAGAAGTTAAAAAGTGCCATTTCTCTTGATTATTCAATGCTTCTGAATAACCAACAGCAGTATGCAAAGGGCAGAGAGAAAATGTGACTGTATCAGTCAGGTTCCTGTTAATAACATGGATGGCTCCAGAAGCAAGCACGTGGCAGTGCTCTGATGATTTATTTAGGCCTATGCCCCAGTTCTTCATTCTTCTTAGAGTCAAGAGTGCAGTCTAGTGGCATGAGAAGCAGATGTGAATCTCTACACGGTGTGACTGTGGGCAAGTCATTTCTGGCACCTTCAGGTCTGTTTTTTGCCTCTGAAATTATCTACATAATTATCCTTGCAAAGATTTTTTTTTTTTTTTTTTTTTTTTTTTTTGCGGGAGGGAGATTCATTAAGGAAATTACTACTCATTTAGAAAGTTGCTGCTCAGGCTCACTAAATGTTTCCCCAGTGGGTTTAATGAGCACACAGCCCTCCTCAAAGTGAATGAATCGCCCCTGTTTTCCTGGAGAAGAGTTTTGCTTTACTTCCACCTCATATCTTGTCTGCGGTGCCCAGGACTAATGGTTTGGTGTCCTTCAGAAGAACATTGACCTATTTACCCAAACTTTAAAAAGAGCTTTGCTTCTGTAATGCCCTCCGGTTTATTCTGACTATTTTCTTCCAGTTCATCCTAGACTTGTGAACATGGGGGCTTTAGGAGCCAGCCCACACAAAGCAGCATTAAGATGAGCCCCCTTGGTGTTTCTATAATCGTGGGTGATTATTCACTCTGTAATTTTCAGATATGATTAGTCAGGATAAACACTATTGTGTGCTGAATTGATTTATAAGGGCACAGAAGAGTGGCACACTAGACAGTTCAACGGTATTACCCACTGTTAAGTATTTTATAACCTCCTTGTTTCTCAAGTCATCAGTGAGCGCCAGGCACAAAATGCCAACGACAGCCTGACTTGTTCAGTAATCAGGCGGGTGGTTGAAGATGCCTGGTCAGAAACCTCAGTGAATATTTGACTGTGTGAACAAAATGATGAAGTAGACAGTGTTATTATATTGGAGCTGATGGATGGAAAGACTGGAACATTAGCAATTTGTCTTTTTTATTTTTTTTATCCCTGTTCACTGTTAAGTTCAGGCTTAAACCATACTCCATTCCATATTCTCCTCTTGAAAGAAAAAACACATGAATTATTCTGATTGACTAGGAACATTGGCTGATAGAATATTGTTCTTCTCTTCTATTTCTGGCCCTGCTTGCCCGTCACATAATGATCTCTGAAATCAAGGACTGGGCTGGCAAACACTATAAGCTGAGATTCCTCTGGTGGAAGCTCAGTGTGATAAAAATTTTTGCCTTCATCTTTTTATTGATTTGGGGGCCCTCCTGTAGTTGGCCCGAGGCTCTCACTAGGGGCTACAAAACCAAACCTCAGGTGGCTTTGCATACCCACAAAGTCAACTTTTAGGTATGTTTCCTCTAATTCTATCATTTCTTGACATTTCTCTTACCATATTCCAAAGTCTGTGTGAGGAAATATGAGTTCATTTATTCACGCATCCAACCCGTATTTTATTGAGAATTTCTATATGATGGTATCTATACAACCCTACCTATGGGATAATATCTCCAGTGGTAAGTAATAGGGATACTCTAATGAAGGGAAAGAAAAAGGCCTGGTCCTTGAGACTTAGACATCAGTGAAAACATACAGAAAGACAGTGTAGTGTGTGTGTGTGTGTGTGTGTGTGTGTGTGTGTGTGTGTATTAGGAATGGACAGCAGGGAGAGAGACCAAAGGCCTATGGAAGCATTTATCAATTCATCTTTTCATTGAATAAATATGTGTTCTGAGTATTGTGGAAATAATGGTGACAGAGCCCCTGCCTTCATTGTGTTTTCATTAAGTTGAAGGAATACTTTTGAAAACTCTACTTCAGAAAATTAATTGAAGTTATTCCAGTGATATTCCAGTATTTGATTTGTAATGGACAAAGGTCCAGGTCTTTGGAGGTCTTTGGGCCCAGAAAGTGGGAAGAAAGAAAGAAGTGACTCTTTTCTTGAACCCTTTCTCTGAACCAGTGCCCTGCTAGTGTCTGTACTGTTGCCATCTTGCTCAGGGTATCCATGGTCATGTTGGGTAGGTTGGATCCTCAAATAATTTAACTTCTTCAAATGAAGAAGGAAAAGAAGAACTACCCACATCCAAAAAGGATGTAGTAATTAATGAGTTCTTCTTGATCTTGGGGGCACATTAGAGCTTTTACAATCATTGGTGTCCAGGCTACACCCAGACCAAATAATTCCCACTCTCTGGGGGTGGAGCCCTAGCATCATTATTTTTTGAAGCTCCTAGCATGACTCCAGTGTGCAGCTAATGTTGAGAACCACTATTTAAAATGACAGTTAATCTTATGTGGATCCTGAGAAACTTAACAGAAACCCTTTACATGGGGGAGGGGAAGGAAAAAAAAAAGAGGTTAGAGTGGGAGAGAGCCAAACATAAGAGACTCTTAAAAACTGAGAACAAACTGAGGGTTGATGGGGGGTGGGAGGGAGGGGAGGGTAGGTGATGGGCATTGAAGAGGGCATCTTTTGGGATGAGCACTGGGTGTTGTATGGAAACCAATTTGACAATAAATTTCATATATTAAAAAAACAAAAACAGGGGCGCCTGGGTGGCGCAGTCGGTTGAGCGTCCGACTTCAGCCAGGTCACGATCTCGCGGCCCGTGAGTTCGAGCCCCGCGTCATGCTCTGGGCTGATGGCTCAGAGCCTGGAGCCTGTTTCCGATTCTGTGTCTCCCTCTCTCTCTGCCCCTCGCCTGTTCATGCTGTGTCTCTCTCTGTCCCAAAAATAAATAAGTGTTGAAAAAAAAAAATTTAAAAAAAAAACAAAAACAAAAACAAAAACAAAAACAAAAAAATAAAATGACAGTTAAGGTATATGGCATGTATATTTCTCTTTTCAAGATTCAGAATTAAGGAATGTTAGGGCAGGTAGGAACCCTAAAATCACCCAATCTAATGGTTTAATTGTACAAAAGAGGAAACCACAGATGAGATAAGTAAGATGACTGACAAAATTCTTCCAGTTAATCAGGGACAGAGCTAGATGTCTTCCTTCAACTTTGACTTGTTGATTCCTAAAGAAAGGCTTGAATACAGTCACTTCCAAATAGCTAACATGAATGATTACTCTTGGAATTTCATTATACATTTTCTTGAATTTTCTTTTTCAATTGTGGGAGCCATTTCTAAACATATCACAATACACTAATATTTTAGTATTTTGATAGGTTTTTTGTTGAGGTGGTGATCTTTTCTTTTTCCAAAACAAAGAATATCCAGAAGGCGAGGCTAGAAAAGTAATTTAAATTTTATCAAGTTTTTGCATAACTGGTGTATCTTTGCTGTCTCAGAAAAGGACAAGGGAATCAGAGGTCAACTTGAAGCACCTCATTTATATGATAATTACCAGTAAGCAGTGGCCAGTGATTCATGATACAAATCATTTGTTCCTCTGGGACTTGTATGTTTACTGGGCAGGAAGTATGTGATTATGTCGTACTAATTAGTTTCTAGGTGACAGAAAGAATGTAGCACAATTGAGACTAAGTTTGTTAATTGTGTGCTGTTTAGTTTCTTTATTTACTTGTTATGGAAGAGTTTTTAATTTAATTTTTAATCCACAGGAAATCTCAGGATGAGTACACACCTGGATGACTGGATACTAACCTTCATAGGATAACTCATAGTTTATGACATGCTTTACTATTCTAATCTTATGTAATCCTAACACCCGTCCTCGGAGGCACATATTCTTATTGCTGTAAAACTCTTTACAGATGAAAAAACTGAAGGCTGAGAAGTTTGAATAAGACTTGAAGATCCTACAAGTAAAAATGTACCATATTACTCAGTATTCACATCTCCTTTGGTTAATAATTATGAGGAATGGTGATGAACAGTCAGCAATGATCATTGTTTATCATTATTTTCCTGATTTTCTCAACTACTAAGAAAAAGGCTATGAAGAAAGGAGATAGTAAGAAACTATTGTGTTAGGGATGGGGAATAAAACTATTAGGGCAGAATATAAATTTGGAGAGGTTATATTTTCACAGCAAGGGGGAAAGAGCTTCAGTGGGCAAGAGCTGAATTTAAAAACCGTGGAACACTATTTGTAGTTCAGCGGAAAAGAGGTCTGAGAATAGGAAGAAGGTAAGAACAAGCTTGGAAACACGGACCCACAAAGAACAACAGCGGTGAATAGACAGGGAAGGACAGAAGAAAGTGAAAAATAATGAGCAAATGCAGTGAAAAAGAAGTCTGTCATTAAACCAAGGCAAGATGGGAAATTAGAATTAAAATGAAGAATAAGTTTGGTTACTGGTGATTTTTTTAACATTTCAGTGGTCCAGAAATATGCATTTGAAGGGTAGACAGAAAGTCGTTATCTGAAATGGAACAGAAAGAATGGGGAGGATCCTCTTCTACCTACAGCACAGTGTTTCCTGCATGTGTCTCCCAGGCATATGTTTCCTGAATATGTATGACAAAGCCTTTCTGACAAATAATACAGAGATCTGTATTGCCTGGAATATGGGAGAAATGCTAGCTAGCTAGCATGGAACCCAAAAGCCCTCAGATATGGGTGATGTGTTAAGAATATTATCTCTGAGACAGCAGATTTTGCTACACTTATAAAAAGCCTTGGGCAAAATGTAGATATCACAAGAACCTGAAACTGTCATTCTATAGGTGAAGCAGTCTGTGATCTAATAGGCAGAGTGGGGCTGCCTTAGAAGATTAAACGTCACAAACTCAAAGGGCATCAAGTTTCATCTAATGCTTTTCTTAATCTCCTAATGCTTTCTTCAGGAATATTTTCATAAATTCACAATCAAAAAAGAGGTTGGGGCTGAGGGTATGCTATCTATTGCTACCTGTTAGGTCTCCATTCAGTAAGCCTCTATCATCTTGGGCCCTCAAGTGGCCCATCAGGAGAATATCAGAAATATTAGTATTAGTCAAATTTCTCCAGAGAAACCAAACCAACAGGATGTATGTGTATACACAGAGATTAATTTAAGGAATTGGCTCAGGTGATAATGGAGACTGGCAAGTCCAAACTCTGCACTCAGGAGTTGCAGGTGAGACCTGAAGGTCATCTGCTGGCAGAAATCCCTCTTGTTTAGATTTAATCTTTCGTTCTATTCAGGCCTTCGGTTGATTGGATGAGGTCCATCCGCATTTACTCAAAGTCTGCCAATTTAAGTGTAAATCTCATCCATAAACACCTTCACAGAACCATCTAGAATAATGTTTTACCAAATAGCTGGGCTCTGTGGCCTAGGCAAGTTGACACATAATGTTAACTATCACAACTGGGCTGGTGAGATTTTCTATGTATTGATTTCTCCACTATCTGAATTCTCTTATTTAAGATCTATGAGGGGTGTGTATGTGTGTGTATGATTACTTTGTTCCCAAAGAAAAGGAAAACATCATTGGCTGACTGGAGAAATCAATACTAGAATTTAGCTTTTTATTGGTTTATGTGGGAAGCCCACTGATGAATGTGTAGGGTAGGACATAACTTTTGACATTAGCTTTGGATGGTGGTATCTACAGAAACTATATCGTATGACTATGTCAGCATTGAGATGTATATTTTCATTTTAAAGGAACAATCTTCAGGTATGTATAATAACGGAGCGTTGTGAAATTCACAAGATGTCCCGAAGAATTGGACTTGAGTCTCCAAAAGAAGATACCACTATCTTTGGTTTATAAGGCTATGCTGCCACTGCTACTACTGTTAATAATAATAATAATAATAATAATAATAATAATGGCTAACATTATGCCAAGTGCTTTGCATGCATGATAGTCATATAATCCACAAAACAGACATTCTCAGTCTATAAGTGAGGAGACCAAAGCACAGAATGGCTAAATAACCTGCGGAAGGTCAGGAAGCTAGAAAATTCTAGGAAGTCTTGAGTAAGGAGGACTTTCTCAGTCATGTCGGTTGCTCTTGAATCCAGTGCCTTGTTCCTCCTGACAATAGCCCTGGCAATGGCCATCCTGTTTCCACCCAACATCTCCAGCGACAGATTGCTGCCTACCATTTTTACAAATCAAGGAAGGATCCTGTCGAGACATCTGTGTGTCAGTGTGACCTACATTTCATTCTACACCCTCCACCTGCAGCTGTGCCCTCCATGCTACTTGGCCATCATTTCACTCAGCTTTGGCTGGCAGCCCTCCTCATTCTGTTTCGCTGTTTCAAACCTTCACCGTATTCCTCAAGTCCTGCTCCCCCTCATCCCTAGGCACTCAGGGACAATGATTGCATTGGCTGCCTCACTGAAGATGTAGGGGCAAGTGGGTGTGCTCTCACACAGCTTGCCTCCTCTCCCTCCCAAAGTCAACCCATCTTCATGTATCCCTCCTTACATCCTTGGTTACCTAAGGCCTTTACTCTAAACTCATCAGTTTAGGGTCGTGCAGGATATAGTAACATATTTTGTATGAGGGGGAAAAGGAGGATCCTTTTTACCCACTTTATGCTCAGGCTAAGTCTTAAACTTCCCAATATGGTCTTCTCAAACTTTGCCCACCCTAGTTTTGAATTTCCTGATTCAAGTTTATTTATCCTATATTTTACTCACTCTTCAGATTTGATGCACAGGCTTTTAGTTTTTCCTTTATTCTAATTCTGGCTTCTCTCTCAGCCACAGTGTTGACTTACCTTTAAAAATTCTTTCTTAGAATACCCATATTGGGCAAACACTCCAGTGGGGCATGCATTGTTGTGTTGGCTACATAATAATACGAGCTAACACTTACTGAGTGCTTGCCATATGGCAGGTACTATTTTAAGTGCTTTATGGGGACCTCTTTATTAAAGATAACCTGTCTTGTATCACTAATTCCTTTAAGAATATGGATCCTTTTTTCAGAAAAACTTGTGCTGAGAATTACCCACATACCCTGTGCTCTGTTATCTATTAATGTGAAACAACAACAGTTTGGATTTTTTTTTTTCTTTTAACTTCTCATGATTGTTTGCATTGACAGGCGCTTTTTTTTGCTTTATCTGGCATCATATGGGACACTGAGGCAGCTGGAAATTTCAAAATAGCCTCATTCGCATTGTTGGCAGTTGGTGCCAGCTACTGGCTTTGGCTGGGGCCTTCAATTCTCTTCCTCGTGGGCTTCTCCATGTGGCTACTTGGACTTCCAATGGTCTGGTGGCCTCAGAGGATCTGGGATTTTTACATGGCAAGCTCAGCTGGCTTCCCTAAGAACTTAAGTTCTTAAGACTAGGCCTCAGAACTGGCATGGATTCAATTTTTCGGAATTCTATTTGTTAAAATAGATTACAGAACTTTCCCAGGTTCGTGGGAAGAAACAATACAAGGGCATGATATTGAGAGGCATAGTTCAATGCAAACCACCAAAGTTGTAACCTACTGTGTGCACACACAATTTTGTTTAATAATTTTGTATATTATTTAATATAATAATTTTTGTATAATAATTTCAAGCAGTATGCACACCCCACAAAAGCCCCCAAGGTGTACATAGACCTCAGGTTAAGAATTCATGACCTAGGATCAAGAAGAGAATCCTTTTTACCCAGTTTAATGCAGAGAAGGCAGGGGACAGCTCTTACTGTAAAAGGAATTGCACACACTCAGAAACATTGGTGAAACCATGCATGGTGTATTCCAGGGAGAGTGAGAGATCAGTTAACTGAAAATCTAGGAATTAAGGTTAGAGTCAGATTATGGAATATTTTCAAAGGCAGCCTGTGGAGCTTGAACTTCATTCAGTAGGCACTGGGGAGCTATTGCAAGTTGTTCTTCTTTTTTTTTTTTTTAACTGGTATAACAAGCACAAATGCTGAAATCATTTAGGAGAATTATAAGAATTAAGAAACAAGGAGAATGGTATAGAGGGAATTATGCTAAGGAGCTTTTTAAGGTTGTGGAGTTTTGACTCAGAAATCAGATTTAAAGTCAGGACTAACAAAATCACCCTAATAAAAAACAGAAGCAAAAAAATTTACTATAGAAAAGGGTTTTGTAGTTCATGATGTAGCAAATATGTAACAATATAGAAAGCATTCTATATCTAGTATTATTTATGTGATTGGATTAGCAAAGAGCTCAGTCAGCCTTTATGGCTTCAATTGATATTTATAAAAAAGAGAGAGAGAGAGAAAGAAAAACAAGCAGGGAATTTTGGGAATTGCTTTCTACTCAGAGTTAATAGAGCTCTTGAGTGTGGCTGTAAAGGATAATGAGTCTAAGACTGAAACATTCTGATTTGGGTCCCTAAGAATTAATAAGACGAAGCCCATGGGGTCAGGGCAAACCTTGAATGTTAGTACATTACTTTCACTAAAGGACAATGTTACATCTACAGCAAAATCCCAAGGGACAGAAAACCATCGGTCATGGTCCAATTTCTGTTCGTCATCCCATAAAATTGAGAAGAGGATCTCTCTGTTTTGGGCCCTAAAATGACACCTGCAATACTATCAAGAGGACATGTACAAGGGATGAAGTGGGAGGGCTAAAGCTCATGTCTATTTCAGGAATGAAACTTGTTCTACGAACTTGAGTCTGCTTCTTGCGTTTTGAAGCCATCTCTGTTGGCCTTCTCTATCATCAAACCTTGACTCTCTCCCTACTTAAGAGAGGCTTTGCCAGGGGAGGGGATGAACTGGTGCTGAGCTGTCCACATTTACACTGGAGTTTCTAAGGTCTACTGGCCAACATTTGAGAGATTGGACAGGATAGGATTGGAGTGCCATCTACGTCTAGGGGTGTGGAACTCATCAAAGTCAAAGGGCAGCAGGGATTTCTCAATTCTGGTGTTTCTTAAACTTAAAAAGATTGCTGGTATCTGGTATCTCACCCCAGAAATTTTCATTTAATTGGTCTGGGATGCAGTTTTGGAATGGGAAATTGTGTGTGTGTGTGTGTGTGTGTGTGTGTGTGTGTGTTGTTGATTTTTTAAAACTTTTTTTTAAACTTTATCCAGGAATAATTCATGAATATAATTGTATATATTTGAAGGATACGACATGATGATTTGATACACATATACATTGTAGAACGATTACCAAGATCAAGATAACTGCAAATGTGTGCCCTTTGACCTACATCACTGGAATGGGGAATTTTAACAACCTGTCCAGGCGATTCTAATAAGCAGCCATGCTTGGAAACCACTGCTTTATACTCTTTGCTTATTAGTATGGGGCCCTTACTTACTGAGCTACCCAGCCATGGCTCCAGTTGTAAGTTTTAAAGATACATGGGATAAACTCTTATCAGGCACCTCTCAGAAGATGTAGGATGATAATAATAAGTGCTGTATCTATATAAATTATTGGCATGGAAAATGAAGAGAATACTAGAATAACGTCTTAGAGGAATCCTGGTGTTCTGCTTTCCTAACAGGTCTCTGTGGTGCATGCCAGGCAAAAAACAACCTGGTAAATTTAGTGGCAACAACACTTGCCCTAAGAATGAAAGGAAAAGAAAAAAAAATAAACACAGCTGTTAGATTTTCACTTAATGCTTCCTAGTTTGGGTGGGTTGTATGTTGTGTGCTCTTGTACTTGATCCCGGGAGTTCCATTCTCTCTTCTCAGCAGCACATTATCACTTCTGGATTTCTATCCTCTCCTTAGCTGTTTATAATTATCACTTCCCTGTTGCAACGCGTAGCTTCTGGCCCTCGCTCTGCTAATTGTACTTTTAAGCTCTAATTCCATTCTGGCTGTTCTGCACTGAGTCGGGCCTTTCACCTCTCAAATCTGGGTTTTCAACACAGTACCCACCGGCTGGCATTTTATTCAAACAATCTCTCTCTCTTTCCCTTTCTCTCTCAATCCCTACTCCCTCCCCGTATAATCCTATTTCATCTCTCTGTTTCTAACTTTCAACAATCCAAATACAGCCTCTGAGGCAAAAGTCACATTCAATAACTTTATGTTTCCATTCCCTATATTAGAGTACACTTTTTTTTTCTCACTTCAACAGCAACAGCTTTTATGCTGACATAGCAGGAGCTTTGTTCTCAGTATGCAAAGAGCTGCAAATAATGTGTCTGTGTATGTATATACATAGCAAGAGAGGGAAAGAGAGAGGGTCTATGAGCTAAAATATGGACAAAGATAAAGGTCTGTGCTGGGCTCGAAAACTAGTTAGACAATCTGTCTTGACTTTACTTGAAAACTTTTCGTATTGAATTGCCCTCTTGGGGACTGAATCTATTCAAATTGATCTTTTCTATGAGTGGGCACATCATTTTAGAAATGTTTCTGTGAAGATGTGCTGTTTTCATGCTTAGAGAAGCACACTGCGTGCTGAGTGAGACTGAAGGAAATGCCAAATTAATTCATTATTTCTGTGGCAATGTTCTTTTCCCAGGAAAGGACTGCTTTAATAAGGCAGGTGGCTATGTGTGCCATGGCGTGCCTTCCTCTGTAGGAAGCTTGGTAATCCTCTCCCTGGAAAACTCAGCTCTGGTGTTTGTTGTTCGAGGTTCTTGAATGTAATATTAGTTTACAGTCCCACTCCTGGCCATATTATATAAACAGTGGGGGAAGAATGACAATGGAAATTATAGCAGAGAATGCCTTACTTAAGCCTTTCAAAATGGACAGCGTTGTGCAGGGCTGTGGGTCTGTTTTCAGCACCCTGCCTGAGAGAGTGAATGGCTGCTGTTTCCAGCCAAATGCAGGCGACGTTGGGGCCACTTCAAACCATCAGCTTGACAATGTTATCAAGCGGCTGAGTCCCTGCTTCTGTCAGTAAGCCATCATTATTCCTCATGAGCCAACTGCAGGAGAGGGCCACCGCGACAAATACACTATTATGTTGCATTTTAATGTGTGCCAATCAGCTTAATTCCGGCCCTGACATTCGTCTCAGGTACTGCTCTTTTCCACAACAGATGCCTGTGTGCTTCCTTCAGTTGCAGTTCTCGAAGGCTTCTGAGAGAGCAGATAGGCACTGTGAGAGGTCACCTCCAAAGAAATAGAAAGGAACTCCATCCGTGGGACAGTTGAGCTTTTTCCAGTTAAGTTCCATGATATATTTCAAAGTCCTATTAACATTGGTGGCTGAGCAATCTGCATGTTCAATGGTATATCTGGAGATCAGATGCTGAGAATACCTATCCAGACATAACAACATCTGCTGTCAGAGTTCACCCAAGAATCTGTTGATCTTTGGGGACTTAGAAGTCCTGTAATGACTTAATTTTGTTCTTCAGGGAGGGGTGTAAAATGTGGATGTGATGTTTGCCATCACCTGATATTTTACTCTTGGTTGAGGAGACCTCCGGAGGTTATTTCCTTTGAGCTTCCATACCTTGATCCAAGATGGCTGTTCCCTAGGCGCCATGGTGGCTGAATTGGCACTTCTTGGTTACAGTAATCTGTGTTCCCTGAAGAAGAGACAACTGAGTCCGTGAACATTTCAGCCAAAATTCTATCCCCCCATCTGTGGGGAAATGGGGAAAATTTTTGTTAAAATATGTGAGTCTGATAATCACTGCATTTTAAAAGGTCTGAATGTACTTCAAAACAAGACTTAAACATACATACTTTGGTAAACTTCTTATTTATCTCCAACTGTTGTCACATATATCTGAATCTTATAAAAAATCATCTTGAATTTCCTAAGCGAGTGGAACCTCCTTGGTGGTGTTCTAGGCAGCCTTATGTCAAAAGTCTCTTAGCTCTTGCTCCATAAGGACATCTTTTTAGCCCAGAGTTCTCAAATGCTGTGATGATCTACAAAGAAAAGAGAAAAATATGGACAATGTGGTAAATTTTTCTTAAAGACAGATTTATTGAAACTAAAGTTCTGTTCTCTATTTTGAGATTATAAGGTTACTACTCATGGTTGAATTGTCTTTTCTTTATGAAATGACAATGACAACCCATGGTGGTTTATTTTTTAAATGTTCCAACTTGGCAGAGTGAAGTTTACCCTCTGTGGCAGGATAGTCAATCCATCTACTCAGCAAACTACATAAATTTTAAACAATTTTTATTTGTCCTAGTTCTTGAAATCCAGAAGTCTAGGAACCACTGTTTTACTAAATGAATCACAAATTTTTAAAATAAAGATTTGAAATGTCTGTGGATTCTTCCAGCTGTCAAATGATAACAAATCAAACCAAAACAAAAGGCCAGTTTTGTAGTGATGCAAGATGTAAATCTGTAAAAGAATCTCATTGGTTTTTTTTTTTTTTTCTGGTTAGCAATTCTCTACTCAGTAGCTTCTCTATCCTTGCTGTTCTCTTACCCATCGAGTATCTAGCTAGTAGATGTTGACTAGTTAATTTACATCAAGTACAGTTCTTATACTTGGTCACTAAATGCTTGCCTTTGTGTTATATGTAGTTTTAGCACCTTTTAAAATGTTCAGACTTTGACAGAGACATCCGACATAGACTTCTAAAGTACCCAAATTACTAGCCTATTCTAAACTTTACTTTTTGAACACTGTGGCCAAGGTTTCAAACAAAGATATAATGTGATTTTTAAATAATGGTTGTCTGTACTATCAACCTTCTACCTGGTATTACATAAGTGATTCATTTTTTTTTTCTTTACCCTCTTCACCTATTTCTCCCATTTCCTACCCCCCACCTCTGGCAACCACCAATCATTTCTTTGTATCTATGAGCTTGTTTTTGTTTGTTTTTGTTTTTAATATTCCACATATAAGAGAGAGAGATCGTACAGTATTTGTCTTTCTCTGACTTATTTCACTTAGCATAACACCCTCAAGGTCCATCCATGTTGTAGCAAATGGCAAGATTTCATTTCTTTTTTATGACTGAATAATATTCCTGTGTGTGTGTGTGTGTGTGTGTGTGTGCTTCTGTATCATAATTTCTTTATCCATTCATTCATCCGTGGACACTTAGGTTGTTTCAATATCTTGGCTATTATAATAGAACTGTAATGGACATGGGGATACATATATATTTTTGAGGTACTGTTTTCATTATCTTCGTATAAATACTCAGAAGTGGAATTGCTGGATCATATGGCAGTTCTGTTTTTACTTTTTGAGGGATCTCCAGACTGTCCCACCAATAGAGCATCAGTGTTCCTTTTTCTCCGCATCCTTGCCAACTCTTGTTATTTCTCGTCTTTTTGATGCTAGCCATTCTAATAGGTATGAAGTGGTATCTTATTGGGGTTTTGATTTCCATTTCCCTGATAATTAATGATGTTGAACATCTTTTCATGAACCTGTTGGCCATCTGTATGTCTTTTCTAGAAAAATATCTGTTCAGATCTCCTGCCCATTTTTTAAATTAGATTGCTTGTGTTTTTGCTGTTGAGTTCTTTCTATGCTTTGGATATTAATATCTTAGCAGATTTGTGATTTACGAATATTTTTTCCCATTCACTAGATAACCTTTTTATTTTGTTGAGGTTTTCCTTTGCTGTTCATATGCATTTTAGTTTGATGTAGTTCTCCTTGTTTATTTTTGCTTTTGTTGTTTTTACTTTGGGTGTCAGATTAAAAAAATAATCACCAAGATATATGTCAAGGAGCTTACCACCTTTGTGTTCTTCTAGAGGTTTTATGGTTTTAGGTCTTAAGTTAAAGTCTCTAATCCATTCTGGGATAATTTTTGTGTGTGGTGTAAGGTAGTGGTCTAGTTTCATTCTTTTGCATGTGGCTGTCTAGTTGCCCATCACCATTTATTGAAGATACTGTCCTTTCTCTATTGTATACTCTTGATTCCTTTGTCATAAATTAATTGACCACATATGTGTGGGTTTATTTTTGGGCTCTTAATTCTGTTCTGTTTATCTACATGTTTGTTTTCATACCAATACCATATTGTTTTAACTACTATATCTTTGTACTAGACTTGAAATCAGGGAGGGGAGTGCCTCCAACTTTGTTCTTCTTTCTCAAAATTGCTTTAGCTATTTGGGGGTCTTTTGTAGTTCTCTATATATTTTAGTATTGTTTTTTTTTATTTATGTGAAAAATTCCATTGAAATTTTGATAGCCATTGCATTGAATCTGTAAATTACATTGGGAAGTATGGACATCTTAATGATATTAATTATTTCAATCTATGAGCATGGAATATCTTTCCATTTATTTGTGTCCTCTTCAGTGTCTTTCCTAAATGTCTTGTGATTTTCAGGTCTTTTCAGCTCCTTAGTTAAATTTATAACTAGATAGAGAAGACATTCTTAATCTGCCCAGCATGATTACACGAGCTTCCATGATGTGAGATTCCATCCTGAATATTTGAATCACAAAGTTGGTTCTTTTGACAGATATGTCTTAAAGTCAGCCATTGGAAAGAATCACACAGATATTCTTTAACATTTTATATTTGTTATTCATTGCTGCATAACAAATTATAGCAAACTTAGTGACTTAAAACAATACACGTTTATCATTTCAGAGTTTCTGTGTGTCAGGAATATGGGCATAGCTTAGCTAGGTCCTCTGTGTCAGGGTCTTTTATAGGCAGCCATCAAGGTATTGGTCAGGGTTGGGTCTCATCTGAAGGATCACATTGTTGGCATAATTCTGTTTCTGGAGGGTTGTTAGAACAGGGCCTCAGTTCCTAGCTTATTCTTCTTTGCAATGTGAGCCTCCCCAAAATGGCTACTTGCTTCAACAAAGCAAGTAGCTGAGAAGGCAAAAAAGAATCAGCTAACAGGATAGAAGTCACACTTTCAGTAACATAATCATGAAAGTGGCATCCCATTCCTATGCCATAGTTTATTTGTTAAAAACAAGTCACAGGTCCCACCCACACTCAAGGGAAAGGAATTACATAAAGGCATGAATATCAAGAGGGGTAATTGGGGGCCATCTTAGTCTGTCTGCCACACATCCCTGAACTTTAGAGATATGAAGCCTAAGAGCCATACTTGGTTCTTTGTTTCCATCCCTTCTTAAAGAAAAGAGGGGCTTGAGTTCATTTGGGGGAAGTTAGTCTGAAAGGTCTATAGAATAGTATAATGGCATGTAATTTTGCTACTTATGGTAAAGAATATCTTAAAATTAATGCAAATAAAGTATTATCAAGAAAAGTTCCTACCTGGCATTCCTTAATAACTGCATGATACTCATTTATGATTATCATTTTCTTTTCATTCCAGTCAATAATTGAGGAAGTGTTTCTTGTGTTCTTTATTCGTGATAAATGTGGTGTGGAATACAACCTAAGATTATGACAAGGTTTGCTCTCTTAAGAGATTTGTATTTAGAAGCAAGGGGTGGTTAGAGGGAACCAAACATACACCATTATACTGGAGAACAAAATAAAATTATACAAGCAAAGTGCTCAATGCGTTTAATAACACCCCCAACTCTGTGGTACAGGAAACAGAGCGATCAGTGTTGGGTGAAGTTACTAAATGCTTTCTTGAGGGGAAGTAGAACTCAAAAGGTGAGTGGAGCTTGGATAGGAAGTAAGGAAGAAAGGAAAATATAAAAAAAAATAAAGGAAAGTAGAAGAGCCTGGAACTCTTGAGAAGACTGAAGAAACTCTGCAGTGACGTGAAAGGGAGCAATGAAAACTCAAACCAAAGGGCTATGGGGAGTTTGGTGTCTGAAGGCTGTTGAAAGCTGGGGTGCAGGGAGTGACTTGACAGGCCCTGGAGAATCCCTCTGGATTCTTCAGCAGGGTAGAAGAAGTATTCAGGGGAGTCTGTTTGGTGGGTGTGTGCATGATGGATAATATAAAGAGAGCCTGGAAAAGAGGCATGGGGTGACAAAAATCTGGGCTAGCCTGAGAGCCCAGTGGAAATGATAAATTAGAGCAATATTTATGATGAGGAAACCTACAGTTGCAGAGACTGAATAGACATACCGGTAGCAGCAGAGTCTGTATTCACTGCTGGCCTTGGCCAGCCTCTTCTCTTCATTTGAAATGAATAACATTTAGGCAGCTCAGGGCCTAATTAGGATTGCCATTGATCAGTTGATTGCACTAACTAGTTGGTATCTCTTGGCTTTGATTCCATGATCATTTGTTTATTAAAGAAAGCCTCAAATGTTCTATATGTTCCTCAAATCAAATTGTGTCTGTAATGACATGTAGGCTGTAACAGGACTTTTTGAGGTGTTCTACAAACCCATAGTTTCGATAGTGCTTAATAGGTTTTCTAAAAACAAACAAAAAACAACCAAACCATATGTGTGTTATGGAAAGGCCCATGATCAAGTAAGTTTGGGACACTATTTTAGAGTTCAAAAAGTTCAAAAGGCCCAATGTTAATGAACTACCAAGAGGAATGTGGGAGGAGCTATAATGAAGTGTTTCCCAAACTTCTTTGCTAATGAAATCGTGTGTGTGTGTGTGTGTGTGTGTGTGTGTGTGTGGCATGCATGTGCATCATTCTTGGGACTAGTATTCTATCCGACATGGTTGAGTAGATGTCAGGTTAACAAGTTTTCAGTGAAGTCAACAGCTTTTTAGGAATTAACTTTTTGGCTTATAGGTCATTAGGTTTCTTCTTGCTATAACTTCCTTTGGTGTTTTATATAGCTGCATTTTAGAGCTATTTCTTTCCCAACAGTACCTATGCCAGAAATTGGGCAAGAAGTAAGAGAGAAAAAGATAGAGGAAGAAAGAAAAGAAAGAGAGAAAGAGAGAAAAAAAGAAAGAAAGAGGGAGGGAGGGAGGGAGGGAGGAAGGAAGGAAGAAAGGAAGGAAGGAAGGAAGGAAGGAAGGAAGGAAGGAAGGAAGGGGAAAGAGGAAGGAAGGGAGGGAGGTAGAAAGAGAGAGGGAGGAGAGGAGAAAGAGGGAGAGAGAAAGAAAGAAGAAAGAAACAAAACTACTTTGCTTGGTGTTTCTTGTAAATGTTTTGAGAAAAAGGCCCAGGAAGGAAGATAATTCAAACTGAGATTGCTTATCTGCCTGAGATGTCAAGTTGCTCAGTTTTCAAAGATCCTTTGCTTTTTTTCTCTATCCTATACAACAGGCAGACCTGGGTTTAAAGCCTACCTGCATCATTCTCCTGCTGTGGAGCTTTGAATAAGTGACTCAACCTTTCAGCTTCCCCCATAGTTTTCTGTTGGTTTTTTTTTCTCCCCATTAATTTATATTTTTTCTACTCTGTGAACGTTGTTTCTTAGAACATTCCATAGGAAGATCAAATAACCCTTTAAACTCATAGTTTGAAATGTATTTAAGTATTTAAAAGAAAAAACCTCCATTGAACTATTTCCTTAAATTTGGATTCCAGATTACTGACTGTAGCATGCTAAGAGAAGCAGTTATAAGAGGTAGTGGTTTGTAAATAGATCACTGTTGGCCAGAGGTCTTCAGTTGTCTTACTTTAGTAAGCATTCTCACCTGCTTTTATCATTCAAAATGTCCTATTTTGTTTGCAAGGTCAGTGTCAGAGTAGAAAATGTTTTATGTGTCTGTGTCACATCATGTTTATGCTTCATTTACAAGGTTTCCAACATGATTTAGGTCATTTAACTTGTGGTCTATGTCTAGTCTCAGAGGATGGTGTGGGGAGAGACGGAGAGAAACAGTTATTGGTAGGATACTAAAATGTTTATGGTTTCTAATTTCTATGTCCTAAATGAAGACTTGCTGCCCTGTAACAAGACCTACAAAATCCTTCAGGCCAAGCCTACATAATGTGGGTTGCCATTGTCATTGGAACTAGTTTTATTTTCATCATTTGGGTCTTGCATAAATCTTTGAAAAACAGAGCTCATAAGTGGTATTCCTGTATGGTTTTGTTTGGAATATAAGCATTTGAACGTTATTCTAACCATGTTATAGTTGACAGTAGATGAGGATGACAATGGATGACTAGGAGTACTGTGCATAGAGTGGGTACTTGCATGTTGAATGTGAGTTCTGGGAGTGTAAATTCTCTATAAGACTCCTAGTTCAAGACTCTTTTTTTACATAGCCAGATTTGTTAATATCTAGAGAGAGCAGTCCTGACACATAGAAAGCTGAACCCAGTAAATAATAACTCCTATTATTATTATTTATTGACCACCTTCTGTGTGTGAGGTGGTAGAAACGCAGCAGGGAACAGCAGTGCTAAATACAACACTGCTTTAGTTTTGAGAAAAACACAAAAATGCTATTCCCTCAAGACACACATACTAGGTTCTCACTCATCTTTCAAATACTGACTTTCAAGATGTCTAGCTGTCCCTGGGACTTACAGTTGATTCTGCATTTCTATGTCTTGTCATCATAGAAGTTTTAAAAAATATCAGCCACTCAAAGGACTAAGGTAGTTTATCCATATCTTGTTTATTCATGCTATGCTTTTCCTCTTCCCATTCTTCTTGACTGTTATTGAGCTTAAATAGCAGTTAGTTGTCCATTAATATTCTCTTGTTTAAGGTTTCCTTGTGCCTCCCATCCCTGACCTTTTAGTACGAGTTAAAATGCACCTTCACTTATAAATTTCTAATTTATTAAGTTCAAATTCTATCATCTTATGAGGCTACCTCTGAGAAACTTTCCCTGACCTCCCACCCACCCCAGATGGAGCCAACCACTCTCTCCACCATTCTCTGCCTTTATTATACTCCTATCACACGAATGGCATTTAATTATTTAGATGTTGAACTCACAGAGCACAGGAGCTGTATATTAATCATCTCTGTGTTGCTATCACATAGCACAGAGTCTGAATCATAAATATTAGTTGAAGTGGACTGAATAGGCACCAAAAACAAAACAAAACAAAAAACAACAACAAAAATAACACTGCCAGGAATCACAGATAGGAATGTATTTCTGTCTATTATTTCCCTTGTCTCCAAGTCACCATATACAAAGTTGGGAAGGGACCCAGGTAAGAGAAAACTCATTTGGGAAAGTCCAGTGAATGTAGCCACAGCTGTTAGAAGAGGGAAGGCCTTTTTTTTTTTTTGCTTCTTTTGATAAATATTTACCAGGAAAACTTAATAGGCAACCGTTTTCAAAGGTTTGCACCAAAGTAGGAAATTTTCAGTGCATTTAGTGGCTTGTAAATATTTATTTTTTAAGCATATGAAGATACAAGTTGTTGAATCTCACTGTGTATGCTGAAGAAATGCAGAATTTGCCTTTCTGACAACCTGCTGTGAATTTTAACAATATTTGAAATATTTTATTGCTAATTAGCCAATTTGATATTTGGCTGCTGCCTTGGGGAATTTACAATGACCAATTAACAGCTTAACATTAAGCCAATTAGGTAAAATTTTCAGCTTCCTGAAAATGCCTAACTATGTGATAGAAGGAAACTATGACATCATATTTGGGTAACTTTGGTTAACCAGTATCCTCCTCATTCCCACCTAGGGGATCTGGAGAAACTTCCCAAGAATCACAAGGAGCATTCATAGCCCTCCATATGTGGCTGGGAGTGCAATGGTAATAGTGGGCATTGGTGGCAGTTGAAGGGAGTGGTCTTACTTACTTCCGCCTATATAGCCTTCCTGCCTTTCTCTCCCTCCCTCTCTTCCTCTCCCTCCCTCTCTCCTTCTCCCTTCTTCTCTCCCTCTCTCTTCCCTCCTTCACCTTCCTTTTTCCTCTGCTGAATACCATGTTGTCCTGTCAGTTTGCATGAAACTCAGGTCCTTCCTTGGCTTCTTAAAAAATTCCCTTGAACCAGAGTTTAGTAACTTCATTAAAGAGTCAGAAAAAGGGGTAGAGGAAGAAAGAGGATTTGGTTATGGAGGATGTGACAGTTTGCCTTCTTGTTGACTTCCCCCTGTAACTCATCTTCCTATGTTATATCCTCCAGAGTAATTGAGTTTTTCCATAACCCTCATATAGAAAGTTCTATCTACATTCAGAGCTCAATATCTACTCTAAGTTGGCTTATCAAAAACTAGTTTCTGTTAGTTTTATTTAAAGGTATATTAAATGAATTTTTTATTTTGGTGTAACTGTTCTTGGATTGAGGTGGGGCAGTGGTAGGGAGTGACCTGGACTATCAGAGTTCTTGAAGCAGCAATGCTTTTAGCTCTTTCCTATTCATTTTAGTATCTGCTTATTTATTTATTTAATATTCTTGACACAACTGGTTGTGAGGACCAATGAATAGTATATTGGCTAGCATTCAACCAGAGAAGGAGAGTGTGTGTGTGTGTGTGTGTGTGTGTAAGAGATTTATCATAAAGAATTGGCTTACATGAATGTAGAGGCTGGCTAAGCAAATCTGAAATCTGTAGAATAGGAAGGTCATAGTCAGGTTGAAACTCTTGGCAAGGGCTGAAGCTCCTGTTCACAGACAGCTGCTTCTCTTTTTGGGAGAAACTTCAAACTAATTTAAAAAAAAATTTTTATGGAATAGTTCTACCCATATTATTCAGGACTAAATCCTGAATATTTTTAGACTTTATGTAAGGTCAGTTGGTTAGGGGCTTTAATTACATCTGCAAAGTACCTTCACAGAAATACCTAAGTTAGTGTTTGATAGAATAACTGGGGACTGTAACCTAAATAAGTTGTCATATTAAAAAAGTCATTACAGATGAATGAACTGAATAAAATGTTTACCAAGGAATGATGATTAGAATGCATTCTAACCAGTTAGCATCCAGTGCAACAATGATTTCAGGAGTAGATTCCTTAGTGCCCCTTACCCATTTAGCCCATTCCCCCTCCCACAACCCCTCCCGTAATTTGGATGTAAATTAAAAAAAATAAAAATAAAACAAGTTAATAAAAAGAAAGAATGCATTCTAACCAAATTTCTGATAGTTAAATAATGACAAAAAAGGAAACATACAGACCTGAGAAATCTCCTTCTAGCATATTAAAGTCTTAACTGAAGTACTTTTTCTAAGGAAGCATTTAAGAATATTGATGACAAGTGTATAAATTAGAGTTATTATGATTTGCACTGGCAAAACTATGCTTATTTTATTTATTACATTCCAGAGTTCTACCTAAATTTGTAATCATGGCCTGAGAAAGAAAGCACATGAGATTAACTCCTTTTTTAAATGGACCACTAAGATTTTTCATAATACAGAACTCATGAAATCAATAAATTCATTCACTCAATAAATATATAATATGAACACAGTATATGGCAGACACTGATTCTGTGGATAAAATGGGAATAAAAATATAAATTAATCAAATACTGACAAAAATAATTCTCACAAACTATGATTGTTTCTCTGAGTCTGCAGCTCCTTCCCTTCTCTGGGATGTCAGAAACTTACCGAGGACAGATGTTTAAGCTGGGATCCAAAGAATGGGCAGAAATTATTTGGGTAAAGATAAGGAGGGAGAGATTTCCAGGCAGAGGTAAAAACCTACTTGAAGAGCCTGACCAAGTCTGGGAAGGCTGGAACACAGAAAGTGAGGGGGAACGTGGCAAAGACAATGCTGTAGAAGTTGGCAGGAGCTGGCACCGTGAAAACCACAGTAAGAACCCTATTTTATCTTTATCTTCAGAGCAATGGAAGCCCTAAGGAATTTTAAGATTGTACACAAGGGAGTAACATAATCAATAGATAATTTGTAGCAGGACTTTGCACGATAAAAGTTCTTCTTTAGCCCCTAAGGCTGAGATAGCAGAAGTTCAACATCTGTATCTGTAAATCCTTTTGCCTTATCCATGCCAGGCATCACTAGTCGATCATGGCAATTTTTTGTCTCTGACTAAATGCAGACTTAGTCTCAGAACATTCCAGACAGCTAATACCAATCAATGTGATTCGGCACTTAGGACAGACCCTATTTTACCATTTTTTTTTCTTTTCTTAATAAAAAAACAAAAATTTTGGGGATAAGGTTGCCAGATAAAATACAGGACACCCAATTCCATTTGAATTTCACATACACAATTTTTTAGTATTAACTATATCCCATACTGTATTTGGGACATGCTTATACTAAAAAATTATTTCTTGTCTAGATGAAATTCATATTTAACTGGTTATTTACAAAATCTGGCAATCCTCATTTGAGGGAATTAGTTGAAATAATATAAGTTGACAAAGCCCAGAGGACAGTACCAGCCCATAATAAATGCTTAATAGATGTTCATTTATTCAATCAGTTCATTTGTTCTGAAGGTATAACTTTAGAACAGCACAAAAGTATTGGTTTCTGACTTAGCTTGATTTTTATAATTTTACCTTAATAAGCTATAAGAAATAGTCAAAAGGTTCTGAAACTGCTAGTGGGACTCCCATAAGGGAGTGCAAAAACTCCAGAGTCCATCTGCTCCACTCATTTCCACTTTTTGATTTAAAAAAAATGGTAAGAACATGTCAGTGCATAGGAAGAATGCTCTAGAGTTAACCCAGCAACCTATAATAAACTACCTTGATAAAGATAAAAATAAATTAAATAGAAATTAAAATTTTTTTTCCCAGTGTTTATTTATTTTGAGAGAGAGAGAGAGAGACAGAGCATGAGCGGGGAGGGGCAGAGAGAGAGGGAGACACCGAACCCAAAGCAGACTCCAGGCTCTGAGCTGTCAGCACAGAGCCTGATGCAGGGCTCCAACTCAGAGACCAGGAGGTCATGACCTGAGCTACCCAGGCACCCCGTAAATTAAATAGAAATTTTAAATTCAAAAGGAATAATGACAGTTATTTAAATCATGACCAACTCTGGAAAGTTCTTGATACAATGAAAACAAATTACCCTTCCTCAATTTTGTGGTATTTCCAGTAATTTGCGAGTGATCATACACAGTAGGAGGTTTTCATCCCTGCCAAACACTGTGTAGAAATCAGATATCTTAGAAGAATATTCAATTATATTCCTCAATAAACTCTAGGAGCTGCCTAGTTTTAGTTTATGAGTGCCAAATTTTAGTGACTGCCAAATGATTTAGGAATTTACTAGAAAATAAACCTTGGCTATTTGTATAAACTAAAGCCTATGGAATGATGAGTAATTCACCCAAAAGAGCTAGAGCAGAGACCCGCAGTTGTTAGGGTTATTAGGTGGCACCATGTGACCCACACTTTGAGAAGGACTGATCTGGGCAGAAGTACTGTCTTCTTCTAGCTTTCAAACTCTAAAGTAGATGATAGATATTACAATGTCTCAATCTATAAATTCAGTACAACTTTATGAAATAGACACAACATTTTAAGGCTTCTGATTTTATCATCAGGAATGGGGGAAAATGTGAGTTAATAAAATATACGAAACACTTGGACTGCCTGGGTCCAAAAAGCATTATTAAAGGCACATTATCTGTTATTCTCTAATTAATTCTAATATCTTAGTGTCTCTAAGCTGGAATTGGCATCACCTCTCTTCTGAAAGCGTTTATATTATCAGCTTAACCACCATCTTTCTTCATGGGATTTGTCCTGGGTTGACTATATTCGTATTATATTCAAGACTGATTCACTTGGAGCTCCTTTGCGGGCTCGCCCAGATTCTTTTCAATATAAGGGTCCTGTAATTAAGGCTGGGAGGCGTGGTTTTGACTGAGTGCCCCGCAGATTGCTCATTAACATGCCATCTGAACAATTTAATAACCTTTTTAATTAATCCAAAATTGGCATGTCCCCCTTCAGGCTACAGTGCAGCTTTTGCAAGAGTTGGTCTCTTGGTAGTTCTCAATTTAGCTTATTATTTGAAAGCTAAATCTGCCCAGGCTAATGAGCGTGACCAATTCCTCTTACCAAGACCACATAGGAGTCTCCATCTGCACTTCACTAAAGGATGAGAGGGCCAGATGTCTTGGGGTGATATTCTGGTTCTTGATATTCTGGCTCTTTAAAGAAGTTCCCACCAGTCTAGAGATGAAAGAAAATAACTTATAGCGTAGTTGAAAATCACTTTTTACTTTCACTTTTGTTATTATTATTATTATTATTAATATTAATAGTATATCACTTTCAGGTTTGACATTTTAGAACCTTTAGTCTCAATTAGTCCTTCATACTTTGGTGCCAGATATAATTTAAAATAATTTAATCGTTTTTGGTAATTTGATATTCTGAAGCCTTAGTACTCCTGAAGAGAGAAAATTGCTGTCCTAATGGATTTGAAATATATTTTTGGCAAGGTTGAGCTTGTACTTACGTGTTTTTTTTGAAACTTGGGAAGGTAGGACTTGGGGACACTCACCCTTTAAGGCCTGGAAAAGTGTGTGTGTGTGTGGGGGGGTACGCGCGTGCACATATGGGCATGTATTTTATCTGGCCACAGTTGCCAGCATTTTGAGCTTCTTTCCCTCAACCAAGTAATTACTCTCTTAAAATGTGCCCCCATTGTTTCTGCAGGCCCATCAAGGAATGCCTTGCATAGGCTTGCCCTCTTCTCGCCTGTCAGTTGCATTCACCATGGTCTATCCTCTTCCTTCTCCGTTTTCAGACTTACTTGTCCTGCCAGGGACAGATGCTCGCAGCTGCTATTGCTAAGGATCCCAGCCATTTCTTCATACAACAAGCATTCATTGAGTACTTACATGTGCCAAGTGCGATGCTAGAAAACATAAAAATTCAGTGTCTTTGCTGGTGCTGCTATCTCCATACACTTATCAAAAGCTTATCTTTGCCAAGTTCTCTTTGTAGATCTTCAGCCTCGACCGAGGGGCAAAGTGCCCTCTCCCCACTAGCACCTGTTGGCACCAGCACTTTATTCTTTTTTAATTTTTTAAAATGTTCATTTACTTATTTTTGAGAGAGAGAGTGTGCGTGCGCACAAGTTGGGGAGGGGCAGAGAGAGAGGGAGACCCAGAATCCGAAGCAGGCTCCAGGCCCTGCGCTGTCAGCACAGAGCCTGACAGGGGCCTCGAATCCACAAACCACAGGATCATGACCTGAGCTGAAGTCAGACACTGAACTGACCGAGCCACCCAGGCACCCCTGGAACCAGCACTTTAAAGCAGCCTGGTTTATTCCCTCACTTTCATAAAAATCTCTTAACAATAGCCCCTATATCTTACAAAACAGAGGAAGGTTTGCAATATAGGTAGGTTTTCCTGGTTATACTCACTCCATCAAAGACGCTAAGATTTTAGGACAAGATTTGCCTTCACTTTAAGCTCTTAGCATCCTTCTGGGTGGTCATCAGTGGAGAAGAAAACTTGTCCAGGACCACTGCCTCAGAATAGAAGCTTGACCTTATGATATGGCAGTGGGAGGTCCACCTCCCCGTCCCACACCAATCAGTTTGCATATACATATATAATATATAACTATAAATATTTTGTATCTGGGAGCGTTGAGTCCTATCAGAATTTAGCCCAGGCCCATGCATGACCATCTCCCACTTGACAGAAGCAGAAGTCTAAGAAAGCCTCCCCCATTATTCACATTAACATTCCCCACCAGGATAGCACATTTATTGCAATTGATGTCCAGCTGAGGGAAGGTGTGCATGTGGGGGCAGGGGTTGTGTGGGAAACCTCTATACCTTCCTCTCTCTCTTGCTCCCAGAATCTCCCGTAGACCTTGAAGAGCAGGCCAGGTGACACCCCAATGTGAGTGTCCAGCCTCTGGCCATTCGTGTCAGCCACCATCATGCCCTGGGCTCCTGCCCCCAAATACAGATGCAAGTGACTTCACAGAAGGAGGTGGATGAGGACAGCCTGGCTGATGGTGGAAGGGACAGTGGGGCTCAACACTGCTCATAAACAGGAAGGAGCCTGATTCCACCTGAGCCTCACTGAAGCTATCCATTTTATATTCTGTAAGATTAAGTTAATGGTGCTTGAGAACCCCGAAGAACAAACCGTCATTGTAAAAGACATCCAATGTACTCACAGGCCTACTGACTGCCCACATTTCACATGCAGCTCCAAGTGAAGAACCACATTCTTTGAACCACATTCCAAATCCTGATGCCCCTTCCACACATGCCCCATTACCAGGGATGAAGTCCTCAGTGCCACCATAGAGCCTCTCAATGTTGCTGTGGAGTGCTGCTCCCTTCTGGTGAATTCCTCCATTCTGTCTGTGAATGGGGAGTGAGCAATATAACTGACAGCAGAGAGTGCTAGAGGCTATGTTAGATAACAAAAGACAAATGGAGGAGGCCCTTTTGGCATATCTTTTTAATTAGAAGAAAATGTAGGCCTTTGATAACAATATTTGTTACATTTCCCTAAATAGAGCACTAAAAAAAAAGCCCAACAGGTATATGGAAAAGTGTATGGGTGTTGAATCTCACATGTCCTTGGGTGAGATATTTAACCTCGATGCACAGCAGCCCTGTCTATGATATGAGGACGTTGGGCTGTTGTAGGATTAACTGCGATAAAGCACACAGTTCATGAGATATATGGTTCTCTTCTTTCTCCTTTAAAGGTGAGAAAGAGAGAGGTAGAAAACCCTCAGCTGAGGGCTTACTGTTGATCTCTATGGGGGAGGAAAAGGTTTTCCTTGACCTCTTAAGGTCCCTGGCTGGGCCTGAAAATTAAACTGACAAAGATTAACAGGAGGAAAGCATACAAATTTATTTGTTTTTATATGACACAGGAGACTTCTTAGAGAAATGAAGAACAAAGAAACAGACCTGCTATTTTTACGCTAGGTCTGATGAAGAGTGGGCAGTCAGGGAGGGCTGTGATAGGTTAAGGATTATGAGTAAGTATAGTAAACTGGAGGAAATTTAGCAAGAGCCTATTTGTTCAGATTCTTTCTTTCCTCTGGTTATAAAGAGGGCATCTCTCAGAAGGGTTTTATGACCTGTTTCAGGGGAGAGGGGTGAGGCAGGGGAGGAGGTCAGAGTGACCTTCAGCTTGCAGTATTCAGTATGCCAAGGTGCCATATTTGGGAGTAGTGTATCCTGAACCCCATCATCTCCAGTGACTCATACATAAGAATTTGTGCACAAAAATGCTTGCTAAACTGTGCATGGTGAAGAGACTGTGTCTTTTCTCCTTTAGTCCCTTACTCCCGGTCCTCAGAAATTCATTTACTAAAATCTACTTTTGGGGGTGTGCGAGGAGATGGGAGGGGTCACACTTGGCTAAATGTCAAGTTGACTTCCGTACCTCTGTTTCTGTGGGCAGAAGCCCCGCTAGGGCAGGCCTCCACTCTGCTGAATGTTTTTCTGTCATTATATAAAGGAGACCAGCAAAGATGCAAATTGCTGAGCCTGCTCAGGGAGATGGGCATACAAAGAGGTAATTCAGGAGGACAAGTGTGTGGGGAGCAGAAGGGGGCAGAGGGAGGGGGGTGAAGGCAGGGCACATTCTTCGGGTTCTTTCTTCTGCCTTTTGTTAGCGGATTTATTGGGCTTGTTAAGGACTAAGGAAACACTGTGAGGCTTGGTGGCCTCTGGGCTTGGGAGGCCCTTCGTAATTCTAAACTCCAGGCATCTCGGGGCTTGCTGCCTTTTAGGACCCCCTGAGAACCCTGGGAATGGGCTCCTTAGAAATGCAGAGTTGAATCCTATTTTTGTTTGAGGTGGCAAGAATAGTAAACACTACCTGACTCAGGCAGGTAGAAGTCACAGCCTCCTGGTGGCTGACACAAACCCCCAGTTTGTGATCTCTGATCCTGTCCTCTGTCCCTCCCCACCCTGACCCAGTCTTCTTTTCAGCAATAGGCCTGCCTCCTCCTGAACCTGGACTGTGCCCCCTGAAGGAGAAACCCAGCCAGGCTGCAAAGAGTGAAAACCCTATTAACTGCCATGAACACCTTTCTCCTCCACAGGACCTCACATGGAACCCTGCAGTGGGTGGGGTTTGGATTCCAGCAGGGGCAGAGCATGATGGTGTTCGGACCCCCGGATTCTGGCCCAGCCCTAATTGGCCCTGTGACTTTGGGCAAGTCACTGTCCTCCTCTGGGCCTCAGTTACCTCTTCTGTAAAACGAGGGGGTTGGGCTAGGATCTTCAGAGCATTGTCCTGCTCTGACAGGGGAACCCTCAGTGGCTCTAATTGCCTCATTAGAACACCAAGGAATGCCTTTCTAGTAATTGTCTCCCTGACTCCTGTCTTACCCACTCCCTACTGGGCTCTGCCTCCAAGGAGACAAAAGCAGCTGCTCTCTCCTCTGGGGCTTCCTTGGAACTGCCAGCCCTTCTTGACAGCGTATGTGTGCAGGCATTCTCTGTCTCTCTCCCTCTGTCTGAGGGCGAGAAGGGGGGTGCCCCTTTTGAGCCTGGCTCTTTCTCTTTTCTGCTTCTTTGGCTAGCATAGCTGGCCTCTGTCCCAGGTGAGATCAAAGTTTCCTTTATTGCTCTCCACCCTGCACATGGATTTGACAGTGGGTGCTTTACAAATAACCGTGTGTTACAGCTGCAATCAAGGCACTCAGAATCCAGGTGAAAGCTGAAATGGCTCAGATGCCAATGGCATGAGTCAGTGGAGAAAGTTAATCTCTTGTAACTGTCTTTGAAGAAATATACATTCAGAGATTCAACGGCTGTCCTTAAAGAGATGGTCTCTTTGCTAAAAACCAGGATATTTCATTTTGTGTTTTAAGAACCAGGCACAAACGATGTAGATAGTGTGGTTTTAAACTTTGCTAACTGAGCCGGCCCTATGAATCTCTTACAAAACTCTCAATATGTTTAGGAGTGTGTGTGTTTCCCGGAGGTCAGGAAACAGTTTATGTGTGTCCTGCTGGGCATGTGCAGGTCTGGCTGGGCAAGAGATCAGAGATGCGGGAGGGGCTGGTAGGAAACTCAGGTCTAGTTGGAGACCAAAGAAACAAGCAAGTCTGATGGAATCCAGAACATCCAAGGTGTACAGAGAGAGCGAGTCTAGGAAGGCAGCTAAGGCAGGAAGGCTCGAGCACATTTGGGAAGATTACATCAGGGGGTGGGGGGGTCTAGCATCCAGCAAGGCAGAGAATGAGGCGCCAGCAGATAGGAGACGCTGTGTGATTTCTGATCCCAAAAAAGAGCGACTGCTCTTTGCCTTTTTGAAGTCTCCCTGGAGGGTGGGTGCTCATGGGTGCCAGGTTTGTGCCCCAGGACAGAGTTTTGTGTGTAATAGCCATTCCCGATATATCCAACAGCCTTCTTTCAGTCATGTGGCATGAGATTGAAGAGTATGGATTCTGGCTTTAAACAGAATGGGTTCAAATCCTAGATCTGCCTGTTTACTATTTACTAGCTCTTTGCCTCAATTTTCTTATCTACAGACTGGGAGTAATAATAGTGATCACCTCTTAGGGTGATTGAGAGGATTAAAAGTGCCTACTATAGTGCCTAATACATTGGAGGGTTCAATAAATGGCAAATACCATTATTTTGACCTTTACTTATTTTTTTAATTTTTTTTTATTTTTTCAATTTACATGCAGGTTAGTTAGCATATAGTACAACAATCATTTACTTATTGAGTCCTCTAATAAGAGCCAGAGCACAGAAGATTTCTTGAGATATTTTAGCATGCATCAGAATCCCTCGGAGGACTTATTAAAGTGCAAGTTGCTGGGACCCATCCCAGTCAACACAGGGTATGGTTCGTGGAACATAGTCTGAGAATCACTGCTTTCTATGCTATACAGAAGACATGTGTCTAATTGAGATCATTATTTAACAAACACCTAATTACCCTTTACCATGTGTCAGACTTTGTATATATATACACACAATGCATAGCATTACAAACATTGACTCATTTACTCCTCTAGGGACCCTATGAGGCAGGTTCCATTATACCCACTTAAGGGATGAGAACACTGAGGCACTCGCCCAGTTTGATGTGAGTGTTTCCCAGGTACTCTCCACTAGTAAGTGACCATTTTGTAAAACCGAATAAATGCCACAAGAGGTGCAGAACCACAAGAGAGGCATAGAGATTTTAGGGTTTTCAGGGAGTTTTCAGAGTTTCTAGACTCTCCAGTGCCTGGCTAGATCCTCACCGTAGCCCTGTGGGAAGGCCGTGTAGGTGCAGTGAAAGGATTGGAGACCGGGAGGCAAACAAGGGTTAGAATCGTAGTGTGGCCGGCCGTGTTTGCGCTGTGTGACCTTAAGCGAGAGGATTCATCTTTCTGTGCCATTTTCTTTGTCCAAAAGGAGATGAGAAAAGGATGAGGCTCACACAGCTTACTGGTGGGGGTTTGTGGGGAATGAAATGAGGAAGTTCCCATGAAGTGCTTGGAAGACAACAGACGCTCACTGAAGAAGAGTCTCACGTGTTTCCCGCAGGTCACTGGCCCTGTTTCACTGTGCCACCAGGAACGGCTTTTGCTGGATGGTGATAAGTATTCATTTCTCTCCACCCAGATTACCTTTTCCTCAACTCAGTTTTACTTTCTCTTTATCAATTTACAGCATCTTGGAATGATAGAACTAGAAAATACATTGGATCATTTATTCCTGGCTGTGTATATCCAAGTTACTTGGGGATTCAAAAAATACAGTTTGTTGGCATCCTGTGACAGATTGGGTTGTTCTTCAAAAGTATTCATCTTTCATCCTAATTTCCATGGGAAGAACGTACTTGTCCCCCTTGATGTTAGCCTAGACTTTGTTGTGTTCAATTGAATATTCCAGAGACATGAGGTAGTAAAGGCTTGAAATGAGCTTGTGACGCTAAGCTGGCTCCTTTGCGCCTCTGGTGTTGCCATGAGAAGACATGCATAATGTAGGACGTCGGTCTCTGGAGTAGGATAACGTGCATACACACGGATCAGAGCTGGGCTGCCCCAGCAGAGCCCAGCTCTCATCAGGCAACCTGTGGCTGCCCCCCGGATATGACTGAGCCAGCCTGGATCAGCAGAGCCAGGCAGCCCAGCCCAGCCAAGACCAGCTGACCTGCCCACAGACCTAATGGCCCAATGTCTCAGTGACATAAGCCCCTGAGAAGTTGTGGTTCTCTGTTAAGGGCCTGATTTGGGCTCTATCTCCAGATATTCTGAGTGATAGGCTGGGGAACCCAGGAATGTGTGTTTCTAAAATCCACCCCCCCCCCCCCCCCCGTCAATGTGATTCTGTTACTCAGCTGGATTTAGAAACCATTGCTCTCTGATCTCCTCCTCTCCTGGAGGGAGATGTTGAGACCCAGAGAGGTAAAGGGACTGGCTTGCCCGAAGTCTAAATACCTGGCAAGGGTAGTGTTAGTTTCCTTGATATTCTGTATTAATACTCCTTCTAGTCTATCACACTGTTCCCATAAAATAATTTAACATGGAAGAAGAAATCCTTCATGTCCCCGTAACTGAGATGCTTTGGGCTGAAGTACTTCAACCCTATACTGACATCAACCCTTGGAAACCTATTGATGAAAGGAAATAACACAATAGAAAGAGTATATTGACTTTGGTTGTAATTGTATTTACTGTGCCAGACGCCTCAGCTCAGGGTAAAAATGCGTCACTAGATCGTGGGTTTTAGAGGGAATTTAAAGTACAGTATTCTTTTTCAACTTGGGAAAGTTTATGCGATTTCTAGGCAATTATTTCCTGTAGGAATGAAAATATGTGTTACTCTTTCATCCTATTCCTCTTGCTGTATTTTCTCCTCATTAGTGGTTTCCTTCCTCTTGAGCTGCAGTAATGCCCTCAAAGTACTGAATCTATTACAGCTGAAGTTGGTCGTTGCAGACCTGACAGAAATGCAGATTGGCAAACGGAAATGTCTGTCTTGATTCAGACTTATATTTACTGAGCACCTGTTATGTGCCCTGCTCTATGCAAACTGCTTTCGCACACACTATTTTTATTAAGCGTATAGGAATTTACAAGGAGTGGGTGTAGACTGTGTAGAAGGAAGAGAAAGGAGACACTTATGGCTTAAGGCTGTTATTGCAGACTCTTTACGTGACATTTCTCTATTTGCCAACACTCTCCTGTTCAGTCTCCCCCATCTGTTAAGCAGTGAAGAATCATCTCTTTCCTGTATCACCCTCTAGCCCAAACATCACCTTTTCCCACTTGGTTTACTATACCAGGGACTACTTAAGTAAATACAGCCAGACAAGGTGCTAAATATTTCCTGGCTGAACCAGGCAAGAACAGGGCTCCTTCTTGGTCTAAGCCTCTTCCTGCTTTTCACGTGGCTCATCGCAGTGCCCCTTAAGTCTTGTCGCACCTGTTCCCCGCTTTATAATCTCTCCTGCCCAACTCAGCTGTCAAAATGCCACACCCCCATATCGCAGCTCTGAGAAGAGTCCATTATAGGATCTCCCAGCTAAAATCCTTCACTGTCCTTCCTTTATGCCGTTGCTTGACTCCCATCTGATCTCTCCACTCTCCTCCAGACAGTGCCAGCACTTACTTCCTACTCCTCTCCTTTTTCTCTTCTTGAAGTGGAGTGCACACACACACACGCACGCACGCACGCAACATGATAATCTCTTAAGGCCTTCATACCTTTCTTCATGCTTTTCCCCCAGCCCGAGAATCTCTGCCTCCATGAGCAGTCTGTTTCCCACAGGGGCCATGCAGTGTAAATAGGTGATGCAGCTGGGTGTGATGCGGCAGGGAGTGGTGGGGAGCGTGGAAAACTGGGGAGGGCACAGCTGGTCTGAAGGGACCCATTGCTACCAGGTCCTAGTGAATGGATGCCGTGTCTTAGTGTGGCTCAGTACTGATATATCTTCTACATTTTTAGAAGCTAGATTTTGTGTCAAATCTCTAGAGTTTTAAAGGTGTGGAAGGACACTAAAAATTTAAAAAGCAGTTTTTTGTGTGGGTGCCAAATAAGCAGACCTGCTCTGTACCTTTTGTTTATTCAAATCCTACCAAACCTTAAAGTCCAGCATAGGCCACCTCTCTCTCCTGAAGCCTTCTTTGATGATTTGGGTGACCATATTCTTTCCTCTCTGACTCCCGCTGTACAAAGAGACCTGGATAGTTACATATGTATACAGGGTCCAGAAGCACAGTACCTGGAAACTAAACCACCCACTGGCTGTGCAGCCTTGGGCAAGGTAATTAAGCCAGAGAAGCTCTATTTCCTTATCTCCGGAAGACAGGGGTAGCCACAGTCTGTTTCATAGGCAGGTGATGAACACGAAAAGAGAAGAGGGATATAAAGTACTCAACATAATGTCTGACATACAATAAATTCTCTGTGAACATTAGCTATTATTACTTAACTGTTCTTTTTAAAAAAAATTTTTTTAACATTTATTTATTTTTGAGACAGAGAGAGAGAGAGTATGAACAAGGGAGGGTCAGAGAGAGAGGGAGACACAGAATCCGAAGCAGGCTCCAGGCTCTGAACTGTCAGCACAGAGCCCGACATGGGGCTCGAACCCACAGACCGCGAGATCATGACCTGAGCCGAAGTCGGATGCTTAACCGACTGAGCCACCCAGGCGCCCCTACCTAATTGTTCTTAAGTGTTCCACAACTGTGAGCAGCATCACATAGTGGTTACAAAGCAAAGATTCTAGAGCCTGATTTCCAGGGTTAAAATCTCTACTCTTCCACTTTCTAGCTGTGTGGCACCTTCCGTGCCTTAGTTTTCTCATCTGTAACATGGGGATAAGACAACTTACTGAGTTATTATGAGGAATTGCCTCCTGAGTCACTTTTCCCCAGCTCTCTTTGTGACATGGTTCTTTCTAATGTTGCATCAGTTCTCAGGGCACAGGTTCAGCTCCAGATCCAGTCCTGTTCTGCAATGATGGACACTAAGCAGAGAGCGTTCTATTAACCATTACCAGTAGAGGGTGCCAGAGGAGCACTGTGGGGGAGGACGGGGCTTTGCCTCTGGTTCTTGTGTGATGCCTTTTCCTTCTTGTTCCACCTGTTTGGTCCATGGCGGGAGGGTGGGGTAAGGGGGTGGGTGTGGTGGTGGTGGTGTATCTGTGTGCATCAGAATGTGTGTGTGTGTGTGTGTGTGTGTGTGTGTGTGCGCGCACGCGCGCGCACTTGCTCTGGGGCTGCTCTGCCCCAGCTGTGTGCCCAGGACGTGCAATCCTTTGGCCAACTTGTTGGACTGGCCTGAGCCTGGTGACCACCTTGCAGATGTGGTACCGGTGATCCAGGGGACCACCCCTCAAGATGCAGACACTGCCTGCTTTAGGTCTGTGCCTACAGACAGCAGTGCCCACTTCCCTCCCTGTGCCCTCCCCCAGCATTGACTCACCTGCACCTGGTGGGCTGGTGCCTGTTTGCTCTGCAAGCAACCGAGGGCCAGTTATAGCTCAGGTAGGCCAGCAACTTCTTGGCCACCCATTTCCTCCAGGGAGGTCTGGTCCCCAGCTGGGGGTACTCTCACTCATCTTTGGGTACGTTTTAGAGAGCTCTTTACATCTCTTTATTTACTCCCTTATAATAGCTTAATAATTCTTTATATTGAACTGCCTGTGTTTAAATTGCTGTGTGATTTCTGTCTCCTGATTAAACCTAGACTGATACATAATCTTGAGTCCAAACCTACCCCTTTACAACTCAGACATCCTGCTTGTAGGCTTTTCTCCGGATCTGTTGACACTATGTCTGCTTCCTTTCCTTCCAACATACTGTTAGGTGCTTAAGAGGTGATAATAAGATCTCATATACCTGGATGAATGTATGTTTACAAAACCCTTTAACCAAAAGAGACTAATGTGGGCTGTGAGCTAGACTGTTCTCAATGTGCTATATGTGGCAGAGAACCATTTTTAACACTTAATTTCCAAATCTGTCATAAACCTATACTTCTGCGAGGTATAATAAAAACGAATTACTGGAAACATATGTTTTTAAAAAGACATACAAAATCTAAGCCTAATTTTTTCTAGTATTCGGTCCAATAGACATAATTACTCTACGAAACTGCTCTGAAAGTTTCTAAATACTCACCGTCGATATTGGCACTTGTGGTGCCATAGGTGATGACACAGTGGACAGAGTCTGCCTTCGCCACCTCTGATCCGGGCTCCTCACCACTGCCGGTGGTGACACAGTGTTCTCTACTGACTTTCCCACCTAATCCTCTCACTGCACCTTGCTTGCATTTGGGGGTTTGCTCTACTGTTTCACAGAGACAGTGACAAGACTCTCGTCCATCCTCTGGTCCTGTCCGCATGCCTTCTCCAGCACATGCTTCTCCTGAGTGTCACCTGCAGGAGACATCCTTACTTACTGCAATGACTCTGCTCTCTTTGTCGGAGCCACGGTCTCTCTTCAATTTATCGGGAGGTGGTAGCTGTGGCAGTAAAGTAGCCTCATATTTCCCCGGGCTCTAGGCCACTGAACTCATCAACAGACACACCACCACTCTTCCTCCCACCCCCACTATGTTTGTAGCAGATAAGAGCCAGAATCTGAGGGATATTTGCATATGTGACTTGTCTTGATAGCATGGGATGCACCTACCATTACAGCCAAAAGCCATGTGGCAAAGCCTGAGTTCAGCCAATCGGACAGGAAAATACAGATGAACTGGCTGCGATGTCCAGCAAAAGCACCATAATTGCCGCTTTAAATGTTAAAATGGAGGCTAGCAATAGTACCCGATCTCCTTGTCCTTCTATTCTGATGTGAGTATAGCATCCTCCTATCTCTTAATTATTATCATTATACAAGCCTATCTAAAACTATATTTATAAAATTCTTTGTAATTCATGGTAAATCCACTGAGTTTATTTCCCCATCTTTCCTCTGGGTGTGTGACCTGCCTTCCCAGCTCAGTTTGTCGGCCAAAGATTTATTCTGCATTCAGTAGAGCTTCCATTCCATTGTTGGTGCTCACTAGATTGTAATAGAAATGCCAGGCCACCGAACTGTGAGTCGAAGCTGTATTACAATGATACTGCCCCAATTTTACAGATGCCGCCCAGTGCCAAAGAGCTTTAATAAAATGCTCAAGGTCACAGAGCAAATCCAATGTAGAATCAGGGGAGGGACCAGCTGTTGTGAATTCTGAGCCCAAATCTCTTTTCATTGTATCAGACTGCCTCTCAAAACCACACGAGATACTCTTATCAGTGTTGTTTGGTGGGTGTTCAGTTCACTGCGGCCGATACTGTCAAATGAAATCTTCAAATGCCAGAAGTATGCTGTCAGACCCTCTTCACCTTTATGAACTCTAGCGTTATAAGCAGCAGCAGCACAGACACAACCAGGAAATCTATAGCCACAGTTAATGCTGGTTGTTAAAAGTATGTCTGCTTGGAAGTTATTCTAGGGTGACAGTGATCAATGCTGGCATTCATTAAAACACCAGTGACAAAAACAACAAAACCCACAGCCCACCTAAAATAAAATATAAACTACTAGGACAGCGTTCCATGGCGGCTCCTATAGAGGACCTAGAAACGTGTCCCTAATAATTCCCATAATCCCATTCAAAATAATGGTTATGTTGAATATGCTTTTTTCCAACACTACTGTTTCCTCCTTCCTTCCCAGGATATTCTGATCACACCCAAATCATTGGTATTAGGTCAAGGCCATTCAACATACAAAACTGGATTCAAGACGATTTTAGGGGCGCCTGGGTGGCTCAGTTGGTTGAGCGTCTGACCTCGGCTCAGGTCATGATCTCACGGCTCGTGGGTTTGAGTCCCGCGTCGGGCTCTGTGCTGACAGCTCAGAGCCTGGAGCCTGCTTCAGATTCTGTGTGTCTCTCTCTCTGCCCCTCCCCTGCTTGCTCGCTGTCTCTCTCTCTCTCTCAAAAATAAACAAACATTTAAAAAAAGAGGGAATTTACTATAAATTGCCAACACACATTCTAGGCACTTAACATTCATTGTATAACTGTACAGAGAAAATGCTGTGGTGCATGTTTTACCTACATTCACTCTAGTTCTTATATCAGTCCTATAAGGTAAGTTTTATAGATGGGAAAATTAAGTATTGGAGACAGTAATATGCCCATGATCTAGATGGTAAGTAAATAGATTTCAAATTGGGTCTTTCTGGTTCTAAATTTTATCCTTTTTCTGCTCCACTCTGCACCTTCCCTTTAAGAAATGGTAAGTTACATTAATTAATGGCAGTGGTTTATTTATTTATTTACCTTTAACAACAACTCGTTGTTGGAGTTGCACCAATACTCAGTGTGAACTGTTCAAAATCTAGACAAACTCTGGATACTGAAAGCAGAACAACTTCAAAATATTAAAAGTCAGTATTCTGAGTCAGATTTATAGGTTCTGTTTTATTTTATTTTATTATTTTAAGTTTATTTATTTATTTCGAGAGAGACAGACAGTGTGGAGGAAGGGCAGAGAGAGAAGGAGAGAGAATCCTAAGCAGGCTCTGTGTTAACAGCCTGGAGCCTGTCTCAGGGCTCGATCTCACGAACGGTGAGATCATGACCCGAGCTGAAAGCAAGGGTCAGACATTCAACCAACTGAGACACCCAGATGCCCCATAGGTTCTGTTTTAGATTACCAGTTGCTAATCATAAAATCAAAAGAAAATGATGAGAAAAGAATCATAATTTTCCTGGCACTCAGAGATTTGTTATTTCTCACTTTAAAGCCTAACTATTAGGGGGCATTAGAAGGAATTTGGATTGGAGACAATGAGGCTTTCTGTGTGAGATTAAGAAGCATTCTTTGTTCTACCAATATTCCCTACCCTCTTCCTAATTCCATATGTGTCCCCCCTCAACAAACCTTTTCACTTTTTTGACTAAAGTAGACTAAAACAGATTTAAGAATTCATCTCATTCATGGAGTTGGTGGATGTCTGTGATGA
This sequence comes from Prionailurus bengalensis, assembly GCF_016509475.1. Taxonomy (NCBI): domain Eukaryota; kingdom Metazoa; phylum Chordata; class Mammalia; order Carnivora; family Felidae; genus Prionailurus; species Prionailurus bengalensis. The sequence continues at coordinate 118,237,505 of NC_057358.1, forward strand.
AATCTGCAACTAATTTGGGATAATGCAGAAACAGTAATAATTATATGGATATCTTGAATATATTTGACTCTCTTTTTAGCTTTTGTTTTTTAGAGGGATTTATCACCGGAGCTGAAGTAGACTCTCTTTTTTTTTAGCTTTATTAAGGTATAATTAACAAATAATATTTGTATATATTTAGGTATACAACTTGATGTTTTGATACTGTATTCATCATGAAATGATCACCACAGTGAAGCTAATTAATGTATCCATCACCTCACATTGGTTACCATTTTGGTTGTGGTCTTGGTGGTGGTAAGAACAGTTAAGGTCTGCCCTCTTACTTAGAATCTTTAAGGTATACACTATATGGTATTGCTAACTGTAGTCACATGGCTCTGTTGGACTTCTAGAACCTATCCCTGTGGTATAATTGAAACCTTGTAGCCTTGGCCAGCATCTCTCCATTTTCCCTTTCCCCCAACTCCTGATAACCAGCATTCTACTCTGTTACTATGGGTTCAACTGTTTTAGATTCCACATATAAGAGAGGTCATGCAGTATTTGTCTTTCTGTATCTGGCTTATTTCCCTTAGAATAATGTCCTCCAGGTTCATCCATGTTGTCTCAAGTGGCAGAATTTCCTTTTTTTTTTTTTTACAGCTGAATAACATCCCATTACATATATATATATATATATATATATATATATACACATACACATTATATATATTTTTTTAATATAATTTATTGTCAAATTGGCTTCCAAACAACACCCAGTTCTCATCCCAACAAGTGCCCTCCTCAATGCCCATGACCCACTTTCCCCTCTCCCCACCCCCCATCCACCCTCAGTTTGTTCTGTGTATTTAAGAGTCTCTTATAGTTTGCCTCCCTCCCTCTCTGTTTGTAACTTTTTTCCTCCTTCCCCTCCCCCATGGTCTTCTGTTATGTTTCTCAAGATCCACATATGAGTGAAAACATATGGTATCTGTCTTTCTCTGACTGACTTATTTCACTATGTCTATATATATAATCATCTGTCAATGGACATTTAATTTCTTTTCATATCTTGGCTATTATGAATAATTTTGCAATGAACAAGGTAGTGCAGATATCTCTTAGAGATACTGATTTCATTTCTTTTGGATACATAACAAGAAGTGGGGTTACTAGATCCCATGGCAGTTCTATTTTTAATTTTTTGAGGAACTAATCTTTTTGGTAATAGCCATTCTAACAAGTGTGAGGTGATATTTCACTGAGGTCTTGATTTGCATTTCCCTGGTGGTTAGTAGTGTCGAGTACCTTTTCATATATCTGTTGGCTTTTCGTCTTCTTTTGGGAAATGTTTATTCAGGTCCATCTTTAAATTAGGTTGTTGTTGTTGTTGTTGTTGTTCTGCTATTGAGTTCTTTATATATTTTGGACATTAGCCTCTTATCAGATAGACGGTTTTCAAATATTTCCTCCTGTTCCACAGTTTTCCTTTTCATTCTGTTGAATGTTTCCTTTCCTGTGCAGAAACTTCTTAGTTTGATACAATGGCACTTGTCTGTCTTTGCCCTTTTTTTGCTTTTGTTGCCTGTGCTTTTGGTGTCACATCCAAAAAAAAAAAATCTTCCCAGACCAATGTTTGACTTCTTTCTTTATTTCTAGGAGATGATGGCACTCCAAAGGCTTATTCATAGAATATATTGACAGTTTCTTGGAATTGATAGGCAGCAGTTAATGACTTCATTCTGCACGTGTCAAGACTGAGGCATATGGCCACGTTAAAAGATTTGTCTGAGGGAATGCAGTCAATGATAGGGAATAAAAGCCAAAATCCAGAACTTCGAATTCCTCATTTGATGTCAATTTAACAACACATTAGATGTTCAGGTATTGCTGGTGTTTTCTTCATTGCAATCATTTTAATTTCATAACAAATTTCTGGCAGAAATATATAGAAACACCATCAAAACAGCGTTTCTATAATTGAATTCTAACACTGTGCTAGTCATACTCAGCTCAATAAGCAATGAATATGTGAGAATGTTCTAAATGACGTCAAACAGAGTGTTGGGTCCTGGGAGGACACTAGGAAAATATGAGACATGATCTTACCTTCAAAATGCTCAGAGTCTGATTTGAGAAATTAACCTCACTCCTGCAGAGTCATCACAGCTGAAAATATGTGGTGCTGACCAAAATAACAAGAGGAGTCAAAGGTACAGAGAGTTTGACTGGAACCTTTAGCATCCATGGAAGACCTAACTGTTGAATCTTAAATGGGGGATACATTTCAACCAGGAGAAGAGGAGAGGAAAGAGAACATCCCATACAACATTTGCATACTGCCTTTTACCTGGCAAAGTACTTTGATATTCATCATGAGATTGATCCCTACAGTAACTCAGAATGAAATGTTACTGTGATTCTCATTTTACTGATGAGGATCCTGAAGCTCAGAGAAATTAAGTAGACTTTCTGAGGTGACACAGCTTGTAAGGGGTAGAGCCTAGACCGAGATCTATGTCTGATGCATGCTCCTTTGTGTCAGATTCTGGAAGGTTATAAAACTAGGCAGAGGGAAATTATTGTTACTCCTAGATTATGTATCTAATATAATAAAAATGGAGTGCAGCAACGCTGGAAAGATAGGAGACAGGGGGATAAACCAGGATTCTCACCAGCCATCAATGCACCTGTGTCACCTCTGTCATGTGTTCATGACATTCGGTTATACGCATCCATTTCTGGTCTAGCTTTTCCTTCAACTCTGAGCTCCTGGAGGGCAGGGCTTCATTTTGATTTCAATATAGTCCAGCATACTGCCTATCTAGTAGGAGGTTGGAATGAATTAACGAAATAGGTACAACTTTGATCTTGGCATGGGACAGCAGTGGAATCACAGCAGCGAAAGTGAAATAGAAAAAATAGATAACATTTGATGACAGACTTGATATTAAGGGTAAAAGAAAAGATATAGGGGCACCGTTGGTTAAGCCTCCGACTTTTGATCTTGGCTCAGGTCATGATCTCGTGATTCATGAGTTCAAACCCCACATCGGGCTCCGTGCTGATGGTGCAGAGCCTGCTTGAGATTCTGTCCCTTCTTCTCTCTGACCCTCACTTGTGATCTCTCTCTCTCTCTCTCTCTCTCAATAAAGAAACTCAAAAAAAATTTTTTTTAAAGAGGAAGATAGAACAAGAACAAAGCAATTTCAAGTTTATTACTGCAACAGTTTTAAAGAATGGTTGCCTACCAGAAATAGGACACTTGGAGGCAGAGGTGAGGTTAATTTTTGACATTTTCAGGGAGCCGTGTGCCTGTAGGTTAAGGCCTTGGAACCACTTCTCCAGCCTAGGGAGTCCCTTATTCCTTTTGCTGGTAGGCCCCACGTCCTGGGGAGTTGACTTACTTCCCTTTCTTCTTTCAAGTACCATTATCTGCTTTACGTTAGGGGGCTGCTCTTCATCCAAAACAGACTTGGTAGCCAAATGCTTCCTTTTAGCCCCTCTCTTCATTAATGTCCCCACCAGATAAACTCATAGAGACAATTTAGAGACTTTAGTGCTGACTTCTGTGGGACTATACATAAAGGTTAGCAAAAATTAAAAGTACTTGGGGAGTTTTAAAGTTTGCAGAAATCTTACCAAGTTCTGTAACAGTACAAGTCAGCATTCCTGTGTTTTTTACATTGTATTCAGAAGTCCCTTTTATATTGTCCTAACAGCCTCTCTTAGATGATTCTAACTGATAGTCTAAACTTTTAGGTATGTAACTAATAGTGGTTGTGTGCTTATAATGTGCCGGAGAGTCTTCTAAACACATGACATATTTACACCTAACAAAAATCCCTACACTTATATAATATATATATATATATATATATATATATATACTATAATTATAATTGTTATATACTATTATATCATACTGTATACATATAATTATATACTATAATATGCTATTATATTCTAATATATATACTATTATTATTTCCGTATACAGATGAGGGGGAAATCAAGACATAGAAAATGTAAACACTGAGCACTAGGTCACAACTAGTAGTGGCAAAGTTGGGATTTGAACCCAGACAGCCTGATTTGAGAGTCTGTGTCTACCTGTCTTTTAGAGTATACACTGCTTATGTATAGCCTCTGGAGGGCTGAGGCCGGGAGCTTTGTGAGGTTTGATGCAATCCATGGTTCCTTCCTAAATCTCATGGTCCAAAGATGGACCAGTTGTGCTCAAGTTGCAATTTCCTCCCTTAGACATTCCTCTCCTGGGTTTTAGACTCTTGTGCAGCTGCATGAAAGGTGCTTCTCTGACCTTCCTCTGGTTGGCCCCAGAAATCCGGATCTTGTCCCAGGCTCCCTCTCAGGGAAATCTCTTCTCTATCTGGTTTCTACAGAATCCTCCCCCTGGGTTTTGAAATCATTCTGCATAGACTTGAAATTGTCTTTCCTTCATCCTTCATTCACTTATTCATTCAACAAATGTTCAACATTTATTATGCGCTAGGCACGATGCTAAGACTCTAGGGGATATTTGGATAAATAATTCATCACCCTCATTCTCTAAGCTACTCACAGTCTGAAGAGATATACATGTATATAAACAAATACAGTTCACTGTAGTGAATGATGTGGAGGAGGTATGGGCAGACAGTAAAGGGAGTACATTTGGAAGTTAACCATGTTGAGGAATAGGAGGGTTTTACAGTAGAGATAACTTTACTTTGAACGGGTTGAACTTTTGTAGATTTAGCAGTATGGAGGAAGGTCATTCCAAAGACAGAAAAAGCTCATGCATAATTCACAATTATAGAGAATCACGAATGTAAAGTTTAATTCAGTGATTCATTCACTCCACCATTAATATTTTCTGAGTGGCTGTTTTGTGCAAAGCTCATGCTACATGCTGGTGATGCCCTGTAAATGAAGAGTTCATTGCCCTGGTGGAAATTTCTATCAAGCACGGAAGATCTATTTCCTTGACTTTTCCAGCATCCAGAGGCTTCCTGCATGCCTTAGCTCACGGCCCCTTCCTGCATCTTCAAAACCAACCAGTGTAGTATTTTCAAATCTCTCTCTGACTTTTATCCCTCTCCTGCCATCCTGTCTCCTTCTCTGTCTCTATTGGCAACTGGGTGATTCAATAAATACCTTTTACATTGTATATGTCCCCAAGGGTCCATGTGTAAGACTTTTTTCAAGACCTTTTTTCTTGACCTTCCAATCTTTTTATTTCCAGGCCCCTAACCAGTATAGCCATTCATAACTGTCCCAGTGTCTGTGTATGCTTTTACCATACAAAGCAGATGGCCAGATAAGCCACCCAATGGGAAGCTTTGTCCAATGGGAGGATTTTTTTCTCACTGCTGTCTTTCAGGACAGCACAGTCTATTTTTGATTTGTGTTTACACAAACCAAAAGTCATTTGTAAACCAATTTATTTGTAAACCAAGCTCTGTATTTTTTTCTTTTTCTCCCAGCTGGTTAACCTCACACTATGAGACCACAGGTGTGAGGGAGGCAGTGGTGCAACAGTAGTGACATGGGGGTCTGGACCACTTACTAGTACAACTCACTTGTGATCTATGGCCCTTCTTGTGACTGATCCCTAATGTACTGTTTCCATGTTGTGATGGATTATTATTGGGCTGTTTAGCCTTATGATTTGGGCCAGCTCATGATCAGCGGTTCCAGCTGCATAGTCACATGATCCCTGGTTTTGGACACTCATCTCTAAGGCCCAGTAACTGGTTTTTTTTTGTTGTTTTTTTTGTTTGTTTGTTTTTTAAATAGAATTTATTGTCAAATTGGTTTCCATACAATACCCAGTGCTCATCCCAACAAATGCCCTCCTCCCTGCCCATCACCCACTTTCCCCTCTCCCCCCACCCCATCTACCCTTAGTTTGTTCTCAGTCCTTAAGGTCTTTTATGGAGGTGTTTTTGACTAGTGTATATTTTTCCAATGCAGATGTCATGCCCTTTTTCCAAAATCCTAAGAGGTCTGCATTGTGGTTCTCCTATTGGATCTTGTCCCATAGCTCTGTGCAAGGAGTTTAGGCCCCCTGCAAAGTTAGAGGGAATAGCCCACCTACAAGATTACCGTCACTTTTGATATCAACTTCATGTCTTTTTTTGGGGGGGGGGGGAGGGAGGGTCTAAACCTATGCTCAGTTTTGATAATTTGTTAGAAGGACTCACAGAACTTATGGAAAGTTATTATACTCACAGTTATGACTTTTTACAGGGAAAGGATACAGATTAAAATCAACCAAGGAAAAAAGTACATACAGCAGAATTTGGGCAAGTTCCAAATGTGGACCTTTGTTTGTTCTCATTCTGAGGAACCCAGATGCATTACTTTCCTAGCATTAATGTGTAACAATACACACACAGTATTGACAACCTGGGGAGTCAAACTCAGTGTTCAGAGTTTTTCTTGGGATCCATTAGAAAGACACAAGATTGATTGATTGTCCACATGCTTTATCTGTCTCCAGGTCAACTGATAACAAATGAGTCAAAGCCCTCACTTGAAATCATATTGTAGATCTCTGGGGGCATAGCTAGCCTCTACCCCAAGGTATGGGCAGCCCCCACTTGAAATCACATTGTTACTGTCTGGCTGGTCTAAGACCCGCAGCCAAACAGAGATTACCTTCCAGGAGGCAAGGACAAAGGCCAAACTTCTTTTTGTACAAGATTAAATTCTTTCCTACATACTCCACACAGTACTTTTCCCCACCACAGATATCTCCATTATCTTAGGGACTGGCAGGTTGTATGACCCAAGAAGCAGGTTGTATGATCCCTTGCACTGCAACCTGGACCAGCTTGGACAGCCTTCCATGTCATTTTGTGGATTAGTTAGAGCAGAATATCCAAGTATAGACTATGTTGCCTCTAGAACCCAAAACGCTGGGGTTTTCCTTGACTGCTGGCATTCAGGTTATCCATCTCCAAAATGCTTCCTTCTTAGGGGTGAAGGTATGGTATGCCATAATTTGCCCTTTATTTTGGAGCAGATGCCCTGGCATGATACAGGCCACTAAACTCCTAAAATTTTCACTAAGGCACGGAGCCCTTAAATCCTCATAGTTACTAATACCTCCAGTCAACTTACCATATTGTGCTCATCATTACCAATTAACATAATGTCATTGATGTAGCTGACCAATAAGATATTCTGAAGAAAGTCCAGATGGTTCAGGCCCCTTCAGACTGTGTTATAACTGAGGATGGGAGAGTTACATAGCCCTGAGGTAAGATCATGAACATATATTGTTTTTGTCCCCTGTGAACTCAAACTGCTTCAAATCTTAGTGCCTGATAGGATTGGGAGAAACACATTCAAAGCTATGTAGACCTGCTCTAGCAAAGACATCACTTCTGGGCATTTCTGCAGGCTCAAGATGTTTAAGGAAATCTGAAGACTCAAGATTTTCAAGTGCATTGATCCAAATGTCCCTGTCCCAGGTTGTGGGTCCCAGTTCTTTCCAATTAGGTCCCTGACCTTGGCACAGCAGACTTGCTGGGGCTGAGAATTCAACCATTCCTGGAACTATTATCTCTTTACCATCAAGTCCTTGCCTAATCCTCAGCTCTGTCTGCTAATGGCTACTAGATTAGAGCCTTTTCAGATGCTGCCAAGGAGGCCCTCTGGCTTTCACAATTCACGCTTCCATTGGAGATAAACCATCCTCAGACTTTCATTGTCTTTTTCCATTGCACTGATAGCACCCAATAAGAGCCACTCACTTCCATAGTCCTAATTATCATTTTCCCCAAACCTTTCAGACTCCTCAGATATTGCATCTGCCAGTGGACACTGCTACCCCATTCTGTTTCACCATCAATGAAAGTTTTAAAAATCATACTACTGTAGCATGCCCCAGGATATCAATCCCTACTTAGCAGAGACTGATGGGGCTTTCCCAATGCAGGTGATCTGTCTCCAAAGTCCTATGTTAGGGTCAGCTTCCTAGGATGTCTCCCATACCAACTCTCTTAGGTCTCATTTCCCAGGGAGACTGAATCTGAGGCAGGGATTTGCATGCAACCTTTTTATTGGTAGGTGTGCTCAGGAACAACACCCATCAAGAAGTAAGAGAAACAGGATTGGAGAGAGTAGATGAAATTGTTTTGCAGCGGAAGACTTGGACAATCCTTTATGGAGCTTTGGCATGGGGCTGGCCCCCAGAGTTGTCCTCATTTGGGGAAAGGGGCCTGGGCCTTTATAGCCTAAATTAGCCAGTTGTTGTATATGCAGGCTGCCCTTGGGGAAGGGCAAGTCTTGGGAGTGGCATCTCTCTTTCACTGAGGGCCATGGAAGGCTTCAGCCCTAAACTGCAGCAGTCAACACTCCTAGTCTCTGCAGGAATGAGCACCTCCACCCTGGGTGAGGACTCTAGGAGGTATACTCCAGCATTTTTCACATTCAGCTGTGTGACCAATAACAATCTAGACTTGGAACTTCTGTTGGACGGAGTCTATCATCCTGAATGACCACATGTAGCTAAACCATGTTGGACATGTTTCTCTGTGAGAGAGAAATAAACCTTTGTGCTTTATTAAGCCTTTGAGATTCCAGCATTCGTTATGTCCTTAGTATAATCCAGCTAGCCTTTTCTAACCAGGAGAGCCTGTATATATAGTCATGATTATCTTCATTGTTATTTCCAACACAGAAAAGTTAAGTGACTTGATTAACATTACAAGGTAATTCACACAGCCAGGATTCAAACTCAGGTCTTCTTTAACACAGCTTCATACCCTCTCTCTCTCTCTTTTTTTTTTTTTTTCTTTTTTTTTTTTTTTTTTTTTTTTTTTTTTTTTTTTCTTTTTTTTTTTTTTTTGCAATACCACACTCTCCTGTGTGCTGGAGTACTTCATTACAATGTACCCTGTTCAAACTGAAGATGTCTTTGACAAGTGTTATGCACTTAAATCTTATCAGCCAATAATACATAAATATATTTATCCATACTCTCCTGAGAACAGTTGAGAACAAGTATTGATACAGTAGGGGGAAAAGACATGCCAATGCCTAATAACTAAGGGGAAGTAGGAAGTTTTCACATTATAAGACATAAAAAGACAAGAGGAGAGGCCAGAACCTCATATAGCAGGTGTCACCTACTGTGAGTTCAGGATTCTGGGATGAGGTAAAGGGTTATTTTGGGGATCTCAGGATAAATAAGGGATTCTTAAACAAGAACCCTAAACAAAAATCCTAATACTGATGGATTTGACTAAATCAAAATCAAACATTTCTGCGTAACTCAGGACATATAGACAAAGTTGACAGTAGAAAAAGGTGTCTGTGCTGTCTAAAACCAACAAGGGGTTAATTATCTAGAATTAAGCAAGAAATTATAATAAATCAGCAATAAAGAACAGGAGAATAGAAAATGGGGATAAATAGGTAACTTCCAAAAGGGAAATCTGATTGGCTAATAAACAAATGACAAAATATTCAACCTTGCTGGTAAATAGAAATTAAATTAAAATGAGATACCACTTTAGACCAATAAATGGGCAAAACTTAGATAGCCAAATCATATCAAGTGCTGGCAAAGTTGTGGGGATGCAGCACCTTCCATGCACTTTAGAGTGAAACATGATTAGAGCAGCCATTCTAGAGAGAGTGTGGCTGCATATAATGTAATTAAACATGAGCATATCTTGTAATCTAGAAATCCAGCTCCTGAGAACAGACTCTGACAAGCTGGCTCAGGGCCATATGCTGGTTCAATGCAATGGTGTATGTGGAATATCAAACCCTGAGTAAGCTATGTTTGTCACTAGGGGAATCAGTAAGTAAAAACGAAGGCAAACAACTGAAAAGCTCCATCTCTCTCTCTCTCTCTCTCTTTCTCTCTCTCTCTCTCTCTCTCCCCCCCCACCCCCACCCCCTTTCCTTCCTCCCTCCCTCCCTTTCTCCCTCTTGGGCACATTGAATCCTTTAGCATGGAGGTGAGGGAAGATGAGTATAGTTAACTTTGTGTATCTGAGATCTTAAAAGAAAGGGAAAAGGAAAACAAATAGATTAGCTGTAAAATTGGTTCATATCTATAAATTATTAATCCATGAACCACTAATAACCTATTATTTATAGTTACATAGAGACTTTTTTGAGATCCCCACTCTTAATTTTATCCAGTAAATGACTCTTCATGGGGGCTATTTTTTACCGAGACTAATTACCACCAATTACCTCTCATGAGGATTTCACACCACTGAGGAGTGAACATATATATAGTCTTTATTGTATAGTTGAGGGAAAAGTCTCGGAGAGGTTGAGCAGTGTGTCCAGGGTTGTGCAAGTTCTCAGTGGCCTGGAATTAAAGTTGATCTAACTCCCAACAATTACATGCTTTCCTCATCATCTGGTTTGGTTCGAGGGTCTGCGGAATGCTGGACAAAAGCAGTTGCAATTCTTGGGTTTTCAGAATCCTTACGTTGCTGACAGGAAAAAAAGTTGATATTATATATATATATATATATATATATATATATTTTTTTTTTTTTTGAGGCAAATTACAACCTTACAATGGGACTGCAGCCTCTCCAAGGCTCAAATATCCAATGAACCACGCCTGGCAAAGTTCAGACTTGATCTGAGGAAAATGACTTTCTCTTTGGAAAGCGCTACGGTTGGCCTCTCGGGTTTAGCCTATTTCTCTCCTCAGGAGCTCTCCATTAAGAATTAATTTACTGGCATAGAGAAATATAATCTTCATAATCTCCCCAGTGTCTAGCAGTGTTGTCTCTGTCTCCTTTTTATGTCCTTTCTGTACTTTTCTCAAAACACAGATAGAATTGAACTTGGCTAGTGATTTATCAAATACTGTTATGGGAACAACAGTAACTCACATCTGCCTAAGGCTTTACAGTTTACAAAAGCCTCTCCATACATTATGTCACTGCATCCTTGTAACTGTCCCTGGAGGTGGCCCTCTCCACAATATGCAGAAAAAGGGACGAGGATTCTAAGAGGTCATTTAGGTATTTCACCTAAAGAGTAGAGCATGGGTTTGAAGCTCAACTCCATATTGTGTTAGTTTCTATAACCATGTCTTCTCTTATAAGAGCCAAAAGAGTTTTATCATTTCCAAAGTCCCTTTCCATATTCGCAGACACTACTCCCATCTGAGATATGAGATACAAATGCTTGTAGTGGTTCAGTGACTTGTCCTATGTCAGCCCATCAGCTGGGGTGTGGGAGGGTGGGATTAGATCCCAAGGATTCTGCCTCCACACCCCTCATTTTGTTCACAACTACAGAAAAGAATACTCCTCCAATTTATGTGTGATTTCTCTAATGTTAGTCGGAGATTGTGCCAATAAATCCTGCCTTAAGGGTGATGAATTGTGCTACCCCTTTCTGTGAGACTCTGAGGATGAAGCGGAAATTTCAAGAGAGAAAATAACCTGTTGTAAGTGACTCAGCGGGGCTGGAATTGGAGCTCAAAGCCCCCAGGCCCAGCCCCTTTCCCAATGACTGGTAGGCCGTGAAGAACAGCCTGCCAGGGAGCAGGAAGTAGGCTCTAAGATGGAGCAGCCTTGCTGAAGGTTCCCACAGAGCTCTGTAAAACAACTGAGATGTGAAAGACGGTCCAAGAGATCTGGATGAGTCAGGGGATGATTAGTCAGTGGTGCTTTCCACCAGCCCCCACCTTGGTTCTTGGCCTCTCCTGGGGCCTGCCTGCCCACCCTCTCATCCAGGTTTTCATTGCTTATTAGCACTTCCAGCTGAGGATGTCAGAGGACATGAATGTGGGAGCTGTTGGATCCCTTGCTTGAAGCAGGTGCATTCTGGAGTACCAAGGAGTTCTTCCTCAGACCTCTTGAGTCATTAACCCAGCATCCCCAGAGCAGATCTCCCAGATTCTGGGAGGAACAAGTTGCAAATCAGGTTCTGATTAGTGAGTTTAGAACTGTGTCTTCCCAGCGAAGGCCTGGCTTTTAAAGGCAGTGACGAAGAGATGGTTCCTGTTGGACTGGGAGTCAAAGGTGAGATGGAATCTCATATAGAAGAGATATAGAAGATGGTAGGCTAGTTAGCCTAAGAGCATAGACTCAGGTCAACTATGTTTTTCAGCTGTTCCCACTGTTCCTAACCTTGGTCTTTTCTTGATAAATGTGTGTAGATCATAGGGAAGCTTGGTAGTTGGAGTTTGAATGACTCAGGGCCTCTGTTGTCACCCCTGGTGGGTAAACACCCCTGAGCTTATGTTCCAAGTGCACGTGTGATGTGCTGCCTCTGCAAAGGGGCAGTCCTGCTAGATCACTATAGTAGAAACCAATTAGCAGATCCTTCTCTCGGGTGAAATCTCTGCCCTGTCCCTGGGATCTGTTTGTTCCTCCCCATTTCAACAGCCACCATAGAACCTTCTATCTAGCTACACTCGTGGGCTCTTTCATGGCCCCTGCCCCCTGCCTCTTTCCCTGGAATCTACCCAACCGAAGGCATTCAGATTCTTTTTTCTCTAGCATGGCTTTCTATGTGCCCACTTAGCAGTGATGAATCTTCCAGGAGAACAATTCTTGCATCCCTGCCTCCTCTGAGCTTTTAGAATACTTGGTTTTTACTGTTACAGAGAGAATTTCATCTTGCATCTTTTTCAAGCTGTTTTATAAAAATGAATGGGCACAAGGGTCTCTTTCCTTACATGATGGCCAGCCTTCATCTGGCGAGACCAAAAGAAAAAAAAAAAACTAGCCCAGTGCATGGCCCATAGTAGGGACTCATCATTTGACTGAAGAATCAAAATGTTTATTGTGAATTAAAATATATCTACACAATGTCTTGTTGCTTCTCCTAGAGCAGGGGATGGCAAATTATAGTCACCCAACCAACTACAGCCAAAACAACCAACAAACACCTATTTTTACAAATAAAGTTTTATTGGAACACGGCCACATTCATTCATTTACATATGCTTATAGGTTCTTTTGTACTATAGAGTTGAGTAGCTGCAACCGAGATCACCTGGCTTATGAACCGAAAATATTTACAATCTGACACTTTGGAAAACTTAGTAAATAAGTATTCTGAGGGAAGGAATTGTGCTTTTTTTTTTTTATATCTAGTCTACTTAGTAGGAAGCACAATAAATGCCTGTTGAATAAATTAATCAATGAATCAATATTTGATGGGGAACTTAAACCCGAACACTTGTCCTTTTCTCTCTCTTTTTTTTTTTTTTTTGAGATGAACCATGATGGCTAACTTTCTGATGATGGATCTGTTCTTTTCATTTATTCACTCGCTCACTTAAAATTTTTTGAGTATCTTCTAAGGGTCAGACACTATTCTTGGTGTGGAGAGAAATAGTGAGTAAAGCTGACATGATCCCTACTCTCATGAACCTTAGAGTCTTCTGAGGGAGACAAACATTCGAGTGTCAGGTATATTGTGTTTTTATAGTAGGAAGAGAGGAGTGCATGGGATGCTGAGATCCTGGATTAGCTCCTCATGGAGTTCAAGATTTCTCTGAGAAAGTGGCTGTGGAACTAAAATCTGAGGGAAGAGTAGGGATGAGTTGGCCAATAGTTAAGATAAGAGTGAAGACCCGACAACTTTCAGCTCTTGGCAGAGCTGAAGAACAGCACACAGAAGACCGTGTAGCAGAAGGGAGCTGGGTGAGTATGAAGAACAGTGAGTGGGGCAGGGTGGTGCAAGTCCAGAGAAAGGCTGTGAGCTGCAGGAGGAGGCAGGGTCTGGTAGAGAGCCTTCAAGGAGTTTTCTCTCTCCTGGGAATAATGGAAGACCATCGAAGGGTAATCAGGAAAATGCTAGTAGAAGAGAAGTGGGAAGAGATAGATTTTAATATAATTTGCATTTTACAAAGATCACTCTTTGGAACAAGATTTTTCAGTGACAGCTGCTTTCAAATATTGAATGCATATTTCTTAATAAATCAGACTCAGGAAAACGACAGTCATCTTCTTATTAAATATTGTGATAGTAATTGATAGTAATACCTTGCACTTGTTCAACTTAAAAAAAAACAACCCTCTGTTCTCACGGTTACTCACGTGTGATACTGTCTCTCTTAGTTAAGTATTGCACGTATAGTACCACGAAGTAGAACGTTTGAGCACAGACAGTGGCGTCAGTCTCCCAGGAGTTGTACACAATGGCACATAACAGAGGCCTTTGGACTTGCTTTTTGTTCCACGGCTGTTTCTGGATGTGTTTAAGCTGAAAGCCCCTGATCTAGGCTAGCTGCCTGAAGAGATTGGGTTCCAGTGCCTATGACAGTCTCAGTGATGGCAACTTACTGGTGCATTTTGTTCTTGGGTTCAGTAAAGCTTTGGACTGGCTCTGGTGAACCACTCTTTCCTAATTGTTCTGTAGTGAGGCATCATTCCAGTTCTTTTGCCTTCCTGTTTTTTCCCCTTACCTTCCTTTCCACTTAGTCATGATACTTTCTCTCTGCTGCCTTGCCATCCTTGCTCTTACAAATTTCCCTTCAGTTCTCAGCTGGAGTGAATGCCTCCCTTGCTTTTCTAAGTGCTGTGGGGTGGCTGATGAGGCATTGAGTGGGGGACACAGTGGCTGGAAGCCACAAGGAAACCTTTCCCTGAGGAAGGGCCAGGACAGTCAAACAGGACAGTCAATCCAGGGTGGCTGGATGCTGGGGGAGGTCACATAAAACCCCAAGAAATCATGTTGGTACCCTGGGTCTCCTGACCATCCAAGAAATCTGGGACGGCCCCTGGAATCTGGAAAACACTTGGTCAGCATGTACTTTTTTGGAGGCAGCTGGATAATTAAGAAGACTTTCATGGTTTTTTCCTTGGTGTCACTCTATATCACATCATTTATTTGTTATTTGGTTAAGACATTTTATTTTTTTAATGTTTATTTTTGAGAGAGAGAGAGAGAGAGCGGGAGAGGGGAAGAGAGAGACCCATAGAATCCAAAGCAGGCTCCAGGTTCTGAGCCATCAGCACAGAGTCCCACACAGGGCTCGAACCCACAAACTGTGAGATCATGACTGAGCTCAAGTCAGACGCTTAACTGACTGAGCCACCGAGGCGCCCCTGATTAAGACATTTTAATGAAACAGCAGCCCTTCTTTAGAAAGAAAGGGGTTTTACTGATTTCTGAATTCGGTTGTCTGCCATACCTGACTCATCTCATAATTCCAGTCAAACCTAGAATTCGTTTAGGATTTTATTTGCAATTAAATGTAAACTTAAAAATTGTGTCAATAAAATGCTGTGAAAAGATTTTTCTGTTTGAAAGATTCTCTTTGGGGTTAAACTATCTCTTTGGAGGGTTTCTTTTCTTTTCTTTTTTATTATCTGTAAGTGTATATGATGCTCAAATGTGATTGCCAGATCTATATTTCTATTCGCCTTCCCCTTTAGGCATATTTTTTTCTCTCTTTAAATTTTTTTTCTTCGAAATTTATTTACTCATTTATCATCCTTTGGTTCACTAGGTTCTTTTTCACTTTAACCATGATTCCATTAATCTCTTGGTCCAGAATGCAATAGTTGGCTGCAGAGAGAGAAGGGAGAGAAAAACAAATTCAATTGGGGAGCAACCCTGATGATCAAAGAAGAGATGAGGTCTCTGAACCATGAAAGATAAGAACTCAAAGAAGTCTGATATTCATGACCTTGCTCTATGTTAAGTGTCCAGAGTGTCATAGTTAGTAAAATTACAGTAGGCATCCTCCTGTTCTTACCAAAACAAAAAAAATAGATTGAAGGAAAATATTATTATAGAATAATTGGATTACAAGACTAAGACTAAAACTATTTTAAAAGTCCCTTAGATTTTTCTTTCTTTCTCTAACCAGAGCTGATCTTGAATTGATGACATTTCCAATATCTCTCAATGTTACTGAAATAAAAACACATTTGCCATTTATTTTCATTTAAGGTACCATCCAATAAAAGTTAATTTGGGATTACATAAAAATATAACTCGGCCTGTTTGGTCTGATGTGGACAGAACAAATTGTTCCATTCTTTATTTCAGAGGTAGCGAGGCCAATTAGCGAGGCACCATTAAATTAGCCACAGACAAAGTGCTGCAACCCCATGCAAGGTATTGGGATAGAAAGTAAGACAAAGAGCTTTTCCCACCTTCAAGTAGGTTGGGATCAGCTGTTTGAATTATCCCACAGAGGAGCGAGAGTGACCGACTGACTCACACGTTAAAAAGAACGGCAGCGAATCCTTGGAGGATGCCATATGCTCTGTGCTTTGCCGCAAGCTGCTGACAGTGCGTGACAACCACAGACCTGAGGTGCCGCACCACCCCCAAATCCAGTGGACAGGAATTTCTCCAGGCTTTTTCATCACTAATGGAGACACACTCCTCCATTTCTGATATTTATCACAAAGTGAATTAGTTAAAATGCAAATTCTCTCTGCCTCAAGAAGTCTGTATGTGGACTGAATTAATAAAATATTATTTTTAAAGTACTGCGTTGAAGTGATGGTTAGAATTCATCTTGCCTCTCTGTCACTGTAGCCGTGGACATCCTAACATTCTGCAGTCTTGCCCCTTTAAACCTAACCTATTTGATTGCAGCCTGGATCTAAAATGAAGTTGTTTTCCAGAAGCTTCTTTATACATATTCATTTCAAAAGGCAAGGGTGACAGTGTTATAACAGGACAGTTTTGCATACAAAACAAGTGTATATGGGCCTGTATTGTTAAAGGCACTTTTACTTCCTCCCCCCCTCCCCCCCTCCCCCCCTGCACAGGAAATTCTCGTGCCTGTAATTACTGGCTAGTAGCATTACTCCTGCAACATGGAGCGCTTGGCCTGTTGTATGAGCCATGATGGATGTGTACCATGTGCCCGTAGAAGGAGCATCTCCTGTAACAGGCATGGTTTGCTGCATATTTATTATGTATTATTATAGTCTTCATTGTAACCTAGCCTAGAGTGAAGATTGCAGTGTGATTTCCATTGTAATTTCTTATTTTCATTCACTCATAGCCCTGAGAAATGAGGTGAATTCTTTCAGAAGGGCACTAAAAGACCCTTTAGTTGTACTGTGGCTGTTCACCTAGCTCCATCTGACCCAATGAATGTAACTATAAAGGCACTAATATATATTTCCAGGAGATGGAGAGATGAATTCATGAGTCAGTGATATTTTGCTATGGCTTTTGCATTTTATTCACTCTCCATATTTTTACTGTTGATAGGTCTCTCTATTAGCATGGAAGTTTATGTCATATTACAGCGTCCTATTTAATGCCCAGTCGAGATCCGACCTGCCTGCTAATGGTTGAGCAAAGCGACAGGCCAAAGGAGGGGGATCTTAATTCCACGTTAGAAAATCCAGGTTTTGTGAGGCCTTTTCTGGCCGTTCTTGGTGAAACTCTTCTCATTCGATCATTGCTTGGCTTACTCCCATTGTCTCTTTATGATTTTTCATCCATTGCTCTAAATTCAGTGTTCCAGAAAATTTAACTCTGTTATAAAGCTGTTGAACTTAAGATAAAAAAAATTCAGCACAAACATTGAGGTGCTGGACAGGTTGGTAGGAAGCAGAGACATAACCAGTAAAACATTTAATAACATGAAGATGAGGGCAGAAGAAAAATAATGGGATGACATGGGCCATGATTAAAATATCAGCAAACTAACATTATTAGATTGAGTTCCAGCTACCCAGAATGTGGCTTGTTGAGCTCTAAAATAAAGCTCTTTTGTCCCCCTTCCCCCCACATCTGGCCATGGTGTTGTGTTGGGTGTGTAATTCAAGCTTTGGTAAAGACCAGTGGTTCACAGAATAGGTCCCTGAACCAGCAGCAGCAGCAGCATCACCTGAGAAACAGAACTATAGATTATTGGGGCCCACGTTAGACTTACTGCATCAGAGACTTTGGGGACGGGACATGCAATCTGTGTTTTAATAAGAACTTCCGTGTGATTTGGATGCAGGCTAAAACTGGAGAACCACTGGCCTAGGGGCCTGGACACAACATTTTAATCTGCAGATGTTAAGAGACACTTAGACTTTAGTATCCTTGAGTTGATCTCTTATTTATGATTTGAATGTTGTATTACCAGCATTGGTCAAACCAAAGGTGGGGAACTTCAAATATCAGACTTCTCTTGGTTATATTATCTGGCTAATGGGTGACTTGTAAATTAGAGATGGGGTGGGTGGCTCTCACAAAATATGATTCTGATTTTGGTGGCTATATTACCAGTAGGAAAAGATGAGGATTTTTTATTTCAGTTTTTGTTATTGGTCGTTCGTACAGTGACCACGGAGTGCACAATTTAGGGAAAACTGCTTCTTCCCTAGCTCTTTTGCATTTATTAAAATTTGGTAATCCAGTGTACCTGTTAATAGTGACCTCTGCTGTCCAGAAGCAGTACTACGGCCACACAATCAGCGTAGGAATTAGTTATTGTTTAGTAAGAAGAAAGTAATGGATATACTGAAGTTATATAGGAAGGGAAAGAGGCATGGCTCACTGCAAAAATTATTTGGCTCTTCCCAAATGAAAATGTGTTGCATCTGTCTTGAAAAGAAAAATTATATGGTTTTTCTTTCATTCCAGATTACCAAACTTCACCTTTGAAGGCACTCTTCAATAGAATAGGAAATTACTAGAATTCAAAAAGGAAATCAATATGATTTCCTAACTACCACCATGACAATTCTCAGTCTTTAACATGTGACATCATTACTTAGCATTAGGTTATTATTTCTGGTCTGAAATACAATCTTACAACTCTCAAAATAAAATAATTATTTTCAAATGCCTTAAAGAATCTTAACATGAGTTGTATTGGTAGGACAAGGGTTCCTGGTACCCAGCAAGTGATAAGATATTTGTCGAATGGCTACCTAAAGACAAGTGCTAACAGAGTTAAGGTGCTGCATCTGCTGCATCTAAGATAATCCTGCTTATGGTAGAGAGAGAATCAACATGGTTGCTTGCTTCTTTACAATGTAGGATCTGACTTGGAATTGGAGGACCTTCATTCACATCCCCTTTTCTCTGTGTGTAAGCTTTTGCAATGAGTAACCTCAGCGCTTTGGGATGGGTATTAACTCTTCTAGGTCACTTGGCTAATATTTTATAAATTGAGCCTATTGAATGCAACTCTTATGTCAATCAATTTAGAAAACTAATTGCATAACTTGTATGTGCCTACTGGTACAGTAGTATAGTAGAAGAAGTTTGGGCTTTGGAATTAGACACATTTTAGCACTGATAAGTGATTCTTCTCCCTATTTGTGGTCTCAGGCAAGAGACTTCACTACTCTGAACCCTGGTTTCTGCATCTATAAAATGGGGAGATACTTACTGTAAAAAAAAAAAAAACCAAAAAGAAAAACCACTTCCAATACAGGAAATCAAGCAGAACATAAAGTGATCTTTTAATGCCATGCCAGGAACATTTTCTAAAAAGTACACCTGAAGGACATCTGACTAGGTAGGGCAACAAATGTGCACAATGAATTACGGTTCAGATATTTTCCAGTTCCATAAAACTGATAAGATGTGATGACATACATTTCTGTCCAAGAGATAAGATAGCCCCCCAAATTACAGTTGTATTGTCATGTAGGATATTAACTAGTTTTGCAGCTAAGTGGTACTTTCTCCATATTTCTTTTTCTTTCTTCCCCTGCTCCCTTCTCCCCTCCCTCACTGACTACAATTCTTGTTTCTCAGAATTCTTGTGAATAGGTTTGCCATCCGCTAGTTTCCTTAATAATGAACTAAATAAAATTTGACACATTCTCACTCTATATTTGTATGAGAATTATATTTTTAACATTCAGAAAATTATGCTTTGACATATTACCTTAAAGAGTTTTTGTCAGAATTGAAATGAGAACACATGTGGGAACCCTCCTCGCACAGTGGTTGACATACAATATGCTTATTTCTTTTTCTCTTTCCTGGGTTAAAAATGTTCACATGTTGTTCTTGCCCTTGTGGAAGTAAAACTCTACCTAGAAAAACAAAATGATCACCTAAGAGATAAGAGGAGAATGCTTATGGACAGACTGAGCTGTAAAGTACCCACTCTGAGGGCGGAGCTTAGAGAAGGAGACTAGGGGCTTCAGTAAGTTGTTCATGGATTTGGACCTGATGAGGCTGATTCATAAAGCCAGGAATCTGCATTTTAATGTATTATGTTGTGTTTTATTTAGTTAGTTCGGGAGAGAGAGAGAGAACACGCATACACAGGCAGGCCAGAGGAAGAGGGAGAGAGAATCTTAAGCAGGCTCCATGCTCTCTTCAGAGCCCACGTGGGGCTCAGTTCCAGGACCCTGGGATCGTGACCTAAGCCAAAATCAAAGAGTCAGGCGCTCAACCAACTGGGCCGCCCAGGCACCCCCGTAATCTGCATTTTAAACAAATCTCTCCAAATGACGTGGAGTATAAGAGTTTAGAGGCAATATAATTTAGCAGAGGGAATAGAGATGTTAAGACTCCAAACAAACATTTCAGAAGTGACAATATTCAGTGACAGGAGGGCTATTAGGATTGAAAGAGGATGAAGCCTGTAGTCTGTTATAACAGACTCTGGGTGTTGGATTAGGGAAGAGGAGTTAACAAGTATGAATCTCCATGCAAAATTTCCAGTGTGCAGGGAACTTGTGTTTATTTCTCGATAACTGAATTTAATTTCTATTCAGAGCTATCTGTCTTCCAGGAGGCAGAAGTATAATCCCTGACAATGAGATCCCTCGCAGTTGCCTTGAGCTACCCATAAAGCTACAACCTTCACAGCCACCCTGGTTGTCTGTCTGTCCTGGGTGTACTCACTGAGGGTCTAGGAGCTAGGCCAAGCATTGACTGGAGAGGGAGCTGAACTTTCTCTGGTGTCCTTATCCACCAGGGCTGGCATCTGCTGCAAAAATCTCACTAGAAAGGTGGTTTCTATTTTGGTTTCCTTAACCACTAGGGGTTCACAAACCTAGTCACAGAGGGCTGCTGGCCTATTTTCAGTATTTCCCAAAATTTTCCTGACCAGGCGTCTATCTCCCGTTCTTTCTGTGAACTGAACTCTTTCTCCCAGTAATCCAGACTCTGTCCTAAAGTTCTTAACTGAGATCTTCCTACAAATACTCAAGAAGTCTGAGTCCGTTTTCCTTTGAAATGTAGATGTAGCTCTCAACAGTCCTTTGAGAGCTCAAAGATTTAGGATCAGCATCTCAGAGTGCCTTTGTTTTCCTCGTCTGCATTTAAAAGTGAAGGGTCCACCTGGGGCTGGTGCAAATGGCTTAGGTGGGGATAGAGTGTGCTTTGGAGAATGTAGAACTTTCATTTTTTTTTTTTTTTTTTACACTGTCCTCACCCTTCAGTGTAAAAGATTTAAAAGAAAATCATTAGAAGCAAGTGGGGTAGAATGAGGAAGGTAAAGTAAGTTGGCTTCCATAGAAGTGGGAGAGATGCTTGGGAGAAAAAACACGTTCTAGTAACACTTTGGATAAAGAGGATCCTGGCTACCAGAGTTTCCTTTGTTTTTTCCTAACACTTTTTTCCCAGCCCCTGTCTCCACAAGTGGCTACCTTTGGCACACATTCTAACTTCTTCATTTCTAGCCCCTGTCCCGTTGGGAGAGGGAGCTCATTCATTCATTCAGCACATATTAATGCGCATTGAGCACAGAACAATGTGTGGGACAACGGGCTCTGACAGGTCGTCATAGCTCCAGTGAGTGAGACGGGTGGGAGGATCCTTGCCCTCCTTTGATGGGGGACCCTTCCTAACCCCCTTTTAAGAAAAGGGAAATGTTACAGGCCTCCCAAGTTGGAATCTGTAAGTACTTTGAACCTTTGCAGATGTTGTAAGTTATCCTGAGATGCCCTTTTCTTCCTTAATCACCTGAGACATTCCTAAAGCCTCTCTGTGATGCCTTCTGTGCTGTATGTATGTGGGCAAGGGGTGGGGGTGGGAGATGCCTCTCCCAGTCTCAAGACTGAGAGAATATCCCTACTGACTTTACAGTCTCTGCACTTCTGGAACACCTCTGCTCAAGCACTTTGTTCTCTCATTGCAAATATTAGCTTATTTCAAAATATGTTTGTTGAATCCCTACTGAAACATACTAACTATAGAGTACAAAAGTCCCCCCATCCCCATCTGTGATTTTGCTTTCCACAGTCTTAGTTACCCACAGTCAATGTGGTGTGGAAGCAGATGATTTATAGTTCTTCTGAGGAGCTGTCAAAAGGTCAATAGTAGCCTCATGCTACATCACAGTACTGATGTCATGCCTTCACGTCGTCTCATTATGAAGGCATTTTATCTTGTCACATCATCACAAGAAGGGTGAGTACAGTCCAATAAGGTATTGTGAGAGAGAAAGATCACATTCACATGACTTTTATTATAGTATATTATTCTATCATTAGTTACTGTTGTTAATCTCATAATGTGTTTAATTTATAAATTAAATTTTATCACAGGTATGTAAGTATAGGAAAAAACAGTATATATAGGATTGAGGACCATCCACAGCGTCAGGCATCCACTGGGGATCTTGGACAGTGTCCTCCAGGGATAAGGGGGCTACTGGAGTAGTTAAGAGTGTTCTGGCTTTGCATTCAGACTCCTTGGGTTTGGGTCTCACTTCATCACTTATTAGCTGTGTAATCCCAGGTAAGTTGCTTTATCTGTCTCAGTTCCCTGCTCTGTAAAATGTGGGATCATAATAGACCTAATCCAGGGGATTGCTATGTATTACATGGTGTAAAGTTTGTCGAACAGTATTACATGTTTAATAAATGTTATCTACTACCCTGTGCCAAATATTTTATATTTGAAATCAGGTCTATGACTTACTCATGTTTGTATCACCAGCTCCTAACATATATACTGAATAAATGAATCAGCAATCCACCATTAATCTTCCACTCTACCTAAGGCACTGTGGGCTCCTAATGACCTTTGACTTTTTAAGAGCTCTCCCCCTTCAATGCCATATGCTTTTTATTTAATTTTTAAATTAGAGTGTTGTCACTGAGTCCATGACCACAAAAAGAGCACTCAACTAAAAATCAAGGGATCTGAATTTTTATCTTAGTCCAATCAGTCATTATCTGGATGACCTTAGACAAATCATTTAACTACTCTAGTCCTTCATTTCATAATTTAAACATGGGATCATAATCCTCTTATTGAAGCTTCATTGTTGTTAGGGGAACAAAATGAATGATTTAATACACATATCAGCATTTTGAAAGAGATAAAAACACCATGTAAATTAATGTAAACTTGAAGATGTTTGGTTTTGTTAAACCAAGATAGAAATCATGTATTCACTTATTCCTCTGACAGTCTTTCAGAGTCTGCAATATGGAAAACATTGTTGCAGACATTAGCAGGATACAAAGACCCTGGTGGTTTATGGGGTGGTAAGCAGAGAGAGGGAAGGTCGGTACATAAAAACTACAAATG
The DNA here is from genome assembly GCF_016509475.1 of Prionailurus bengalensis. Classification (NCBI taxonomy): domain Eukaryota; kingdom Metazoa; phylum Chordata; class Mammalia; order Carnivora; family Felidae; genus Prionailurus; species Prionailurus bengalensis. The sequence continues at coordinate 118,260,917 of NC_057358.1, forward strand.
TAGGCATAATGGCAGCATGTCTTCTGAAGATATAAGGCACAAGGTATAGGAGAGAGGAGAAATCCAGGGAGGGCCAGAGGGCTTGGAAGTGAATCCAAAAGATGAGTGAGATTCCTGCATCTGGAGGTGAGTTTCCTGCATCTGGAGGTGAGAAGGTCAGAGAAGAAAGGAATTAAATTGGGGATGGAATTCTATGGCCAGACCACACATGCAGCAGGAGTGATTTCCCTTGTCTGGAATCACTGATGAAACAACAATCAGTAGAAGAAGGAGAGGATGGTTAGGAACTTTATGATCTGAATAATTCTTTTTTCCAGTCCAAGGATTTTGAAAAGTGTTTTGAAATATACTTAGCCTTTCTGCTCCTTATCAGTAGACAGCTTTGTGCTATTGTAGGAATAATCAGCCATACCTTTTTGGTTTTGGAGTTCTTCTGTGCCATACCTAGGCCATGATGCCTTAAAGGAGTCTACGTGGGCAATATCTAGAAATGGTATCAGTTTTTACAAACTGGCAGAATTTATAAGCAGTATTTAAATAAGTTTGGTCAAGAGAGATGATCATGAAAGGAAAGATTTTGTTAAGAAGGAAAAAGAATAAGAGATATATAGAAAGGATTGATTCCTTAATAAATGGGAAAGGGCTTATAAGCTCACTTTCTTCCCTTCTGTTGCCTTCATAAAATGAGAAGATAATTGGAGACAAGTAAGCAATGTGTCAGGTTGGCTGGTTATAACAAGAGGGAGATAATAGGAGTGACAGGAACCTTGGTGGGCATAGTCCACTAGCGAGTACAGCCACAACTTAGATGTGGGCTTAGTCACCAGGTGGGGGAGAGTGCATGCAAAATGGCAGCAATTGTCATGCCTCCCAGTATCCGCCCCTCTTTGCATGTTCTCCTATCAAAAGGTGAAATCTATTTCACTATCTATACCCCCATAAATCCCAGATTGGCTTTGTGAATTACTTTCAAAATAGAATACTATGGAAGTGACAAGGTGCCAGTTCTTGTGTACTCCCTCTCATTGTCTTGAAACTCTGCCCACCTGCCATATGAACAAACCCAGACTAACCTACCTGAAGATGAGAGGCCATGTAGACCAGAGTTAAGTCAGTCCTTGTCTAGAGATGTGATGGTGCCCAGCCAAGATCAGCAAAGCCACCTGCCAGCCTACAGATGACTAGAAGGAAGCCCAGCCAAACTAGAAGAACCACCCAGCTGAGCCCAGCCTAAATTGCCAATGTGCAAAAAGTTTGAGCTAAATAAATCATGCAGGCCAAACAAAACATGTCTGCAGACTGAATCCAGCCCTCAGGCTATCAATTTGTATCTATGATCTGCCCTTGCATATTCTCCCTAAACTGTCTACAGACCTGGCTGGAATGTAGTTAGACTGACAGTTTGTCCTTCCTTTCTCTTAGGAAATTAACACTTTATACCTATTCTGTGGTCTCCCTTCTTGTTCTCCCACTCCCATTGCCACTGCCCTTTCCCTCTTTGTTTTCTTATCTGACATTGTCTCTGGTTCCTGGATCTCTAGTCTACTGAATAGAGTGATGCTTACTGTAATGTAGGATTTGTCTTCCAAATCCAGCCCTCTGCTTTCCATCTCCCCAACAAAACCTCTGATGCTGAGCATTCTGGGACCATAGATGTCACCATTTTATAAGTAACAGCTGGAATGGAAAGCTCTGTAGATAGATAGAGTTATCGTCATTGGAATGCTTCTCTCAATAGTCCCCAGAATCTTCCTGCAGAGTGAGAGGGCACCAGTAAAATGTGTTTCAGTTACGAAATTGTTCCTAATAACCACTTTAGATAAAATGGCTGTTGGCATTCAGACATTTCAGACATTTTGTACCTTATCCTCCTGCTTCCTCTCTTTCTTATGCTTTCTCCCTTGTTTTCTTGGCTATCAAGCGCTTATTAGATGTGTCTGAGTGGTCTATATTTGTGTTCCTTTTTCTAGTTTAGTAATGTGTCCTTTTTATATGTGTTCTGCTCCGTAAATCCTTTCTCCATACATTCTTTGTTTGGTTTGGTTTGTAAAAAATATCCCAGCATCTGTGATAGAACAGTTTGCAAATAAAGGTGGTATGTGTATGTGGTATGTGTGTGTGTATGTGTGTGTGGTGTGGGTGTGCGTGTGCACAATACAATAAAGTCCTAATTCTGGATGTCCCCTTATTAGCTTTCTGGACAGTGTTTCTGTGGAGAATTACATTTTATATTGAATCTGAGAGTGAGTGCTCTTCTGTTCTGAAGCTCATGTCACTCTTCAAGTGATGCCTCCTGTCAATTTGTAGGACAGACCATTCAAAGTTTGAATTTTGTTTTAAAGGCATATCACCTTAACATGAAATTGTTATCTCTTCCTCAGTGGCTGCTTAAAATAAAATTTAGGTTGTAGTTGAAGAAATGTTATGATTGTGTTAGCTGATTAGTTACATATTTAGACATGACTAAAATTAGACATATTATGACAACGATCCTGATTCTCATGAATGTAGCAAACTTGTTCCCAGGATGCATTTGAAGGGATGTCATGACGGCAGACGACTACTCACTCTGTATTACTTATGTTTTGATCTTTATTAACAAAGAGTTAGTCCCACATGTTCATGCTAAATTGATTGGCTTATTCACCACCCCTCCACCCCAACATTTCAAGTCTTTGTATTGGAGTTCTGTTCTTAAAAAAAAAAAAGGTGTTTATTTCAGCTCCAAGACTGAAAACATAGGATTTCTACCAGTGTGTGAGGCTTCCCCCTACCCCGGTACTCTCTAAAGAGGATATCTCTGTTGTCTGTATTTAACTTGCTCCTCCTGAGATAAGAAGGACCTCTCCTCCTGCAATAGAGGAAAACCACCACATTCTTGGGCTAGGTCAGAAAGGGGAGATACAAACATTAGACTCTTGAAAAGCTCAGATAAGCGTTCACAATATGACTTTAATGAGAGCAACCCTCTTCCTTTATGTTAGGTTTAGATGAAAAAAAAAATACTGTATTGCATCAGATATGTTGTAAAAGGGCCCCAGAGGCAGGTGCATAGAGGAAGCCTGAGGGCTGTGAAGTGGTGGTCTGTAATTGTGTTGGAGCATATGCTGTTTGGGGTTGGGGGGAGATGATGGCAGGTTGACTTGAATAGGGGCTAGAACATGGATTCTTATATGTAATTTTCCAAATCTTCCCTATTAGTGGGACCAGCCCTGTTTCCTACAGTTCTGGGGAAATGGGAGAGTTATTGGGCTGTGTGCTTTATTGACTAGAGACCAAATGGGGCCACAGATGTCATAATTTCCCTATTATCACTTTGCTGAGCGCTTCCTGGCCTCCCTTCATTATCTTGCTCCACATTAGCAGTTATAAGTAGCTTCTTTATAGGATCCAAATGCTGTTGACTCCCTTTGGCAGTGCTTCTGATTGTGGGACCCAGTGGGTGGACGTGCAGGAGCACAGCCCCTGGGTTTCCAGAGTGGTTTAACGTGGAATGCTCTGCTCACCTCTGTCTCCCAGCCGGAGGGACATTTCCTTCCCCGTAATAGAAAGACAACTATCTCTGTCCTTTTCTTTCCAGGCCAGAAGAGAAGAGCATCAACACTGGGCAGTGGAAGGCACAGACGAGGGCTGTGTGTGTTGTAACAGGAAAGGTTATTACGGATTGTGTCCAGCCCTTCAAGGGCCATGTGCCACCCAGAATGGCTTCCCAGGTGCATGTGCACAGGAGGTCCAGGTGACCCAGCTGAGCAGGTCAGACAGTCAATTTTGCGTTCATATTCTGAGCTTCTGTCATTATTTTTAGCGGTCCCTTCTCTGAGACTCACTAAACAGGGGCTCAGAAAGTTATTCTTTCACGAAGGAGGCTATACCTGACACATAGGCTGAAAATTCAAAACAGGATTTCTGACAGAATCCTTGGTAACCGTGCTACGTGTTTCTTTATACTTTTCATGTTATTATAGCACTGGGTTCTGCGGACACTAATGAAGATGATCTTAGTTTTCTTTCCTCTCGTCATTGCCGATGGCACAGGTTGTACGTAGTTGTATGCAACTTCTTGCTCCCTTAGCAAAGAGATCCCATGGACTCCAGGGCCTAGAACAGTGCCTGGCTCGCAGTTAAGCCTCAAAATAAATACTGTTGAATGGATGAGTAAATGAACTTAACTCCACTGGATACTAGCTGGATAAGCCCCAATTTCCTCATCTTTATGATGTGTGGATCATCAAAGCAACTCTATATGGCTGCCCTAGAGAGTTAAATGAAATTATGTATATAAAAAACCCCTAAGGGTGCCTCCTTGTAATAGTCATTTAAAGTTGGTTTGGTTTTGTTTTGTTTTTCCTTTTTCTTCTCTTCCCTCCTCCTGGGCTTGTTATAAGCTGCTAAGGGAATAATGGGTGCAAATGTTCTGCAAAATCTACACAAAAATACCGTGGTTTTATCGGTGTCTGGTGGGTCCTGGTGGACAAATGTGGAAGCACATTGGCTGCACGCATGGCCCGTTTGAAAGACTTCCCGTTCTCCCACAGGCAGATGAGCAAGAGGAACACGGTGAAGTCTGCCTAATGGAACTTTCGTCAGAGTAGGCAGAAGAAAGAGAAGGAAAACTGGGCACACACAGGTGTTCATGAGTTTAACTGGAGAGTCTCAGAGGCCCGTGCCACCTGAATCAGTAGTGATATTTCCTTTGAAAAAAGATTTGATTGGCCACCTTGAGCATCCAGGACTGTAGAGGTATGACCTGCATCCTCTCTAGAAACCTATGGTCTGCTAGAGGTGAACCAGCAAGCACGCGGAGAAGAGCACATTTGAACAGAATTGCATTTTTCAAAAGCTCTTGGAAGAAGAAAAGCTATTTGTTTCAGTCTACATTCCACCAGCATGCTCCTAGAATATTTAGGGTGAGGAAGTGTGTGTCTGCATGTGTTCTGTGCGTGTTGGTGGAGAGGAAGGAGGAGGGAGGAGAAAGTTTCATTCCAGGGAGAAGGAAGGAGAAAATCCTGACCGGAGACTGTGGGACTGGAAGGAAGAACCGGAAAGCCCAGAGTGAGATCGTGCCCGAGGCCGAAAAATGAAGAGGATCCAGCTACATAAAGGGAGCCGTGCTGAGGAATCACAGAAACAGAGAGCGATGGTGGACCCGTGAACAGCGGGAGAGCAGAGAGAAAGGCATGGTGGATGCGCACAGCAGGGGGATGTGGCAGCCTTGTGGGGCAGTGAGAGAGCTGGTGACAGTACTGGAGACGTCCTCTGCAGGGGGGGGGGTGGTTGCTGAGTGTGTGACAGGCAGCAGATGCACACAGCGGGGAGCAGAGAGGCTTCGCAGAGCTGGGGAAGCACAGAAATTAGGGATCTAAAAGACCTGTTAGGTCACTCCTGGCTCCCCTCTGTTGCCTGTGCCTCTCAGGTTCTTTTGTCTAGCATATATTCTGCAGTGTCTCCTGGATGACTGCACCCACTCCTTCCCCTCCAAATGCTTGCAGAGGATGAGGTTTCTTTCCACAGCCCGTGGTTTCTGAATATACATATAGAATACATGAAGAAAGACCAGGAGGAAAATAAAAGAGAGAGAGAAGTCGTGGACGCAGAAGCACACACGTGTTTGATAGTCACGAAGGGAGCATGATATGTGAGGAGTGTACCTTCCAAAGGCCTTGTCTGCAAAAATAATGGTCCACAGACCTCCAGGATGTGATTTAGCAAGTGGTCTTCTCCCTCTCAGGGGAGAAGAGGCAAGCGAGAAGGAGTAAGAGGTAAAGAACATGAAGTGGGAATAGAAGGACGTGGGGAGGAGATGGAGAAGAGGTGTGGGACATGGAAGAAGCCTTACTCCTAGAAGGAAGAAAATGGAGGGGCACAAAGGAGGCGTCAGGGTGGAGAAGGAGAATGAGAGAATATTACAGACTCATTCTGTAGTTCTCTTTGAAACTTTAGAGACCATGACTTCTTGTCAGAAACGTTTTACAGCTAGTAAAGCTAGTCCAGTGGTTGTCAACTACGGGAGGTTTTACTCCCCAGGAGACATTTAGCAATGTCTGCAGACATTTGAGGTTGGCCCAGCCGGGTGTGGGGGCACTATGAGCATCTTGGGGAGGCCAGGGATGCTGCCAAATATCTTAACAAAGCGCAGGGTCATCCCTCACAACAAAGAAGCATCAGGCCCAGGATGTCAGTAGTGCTGAGGGGGAGAAACCCTGAACTAGTGCGTATTAAGTGTGTGCACACGTAAGTGAAATGAAGTTTGCACGAATAATACCGATCCATCCTTACTATGTGTGATGCACTCTGATATTTGGTGTTCTCGGTTATTCTATTATGTCATTAAGTAATGTCGATCACCTTTTTTCATGTTCCTTACCGCCTCCGCCTTTGGCTCTCTGTCTGGGATGGCCTCTCCTGGTTGTGGCATAGCCAGTTCCTTCCCAGCATTCAGGTGTTATTTGTACAATTTATATCTCTGCCCACCAGAACAAAGCTTCTGGAGAATGGGGATCATACCTGTCTTGCTTATCCCTTTATCTCAAATGTTTAGCATAGTGCTTGGAATGTAGCAGTCACTCAACAAATAATTTCTGCAAGCTTCTGAATGAATGATCAAATGCCTTCTGGACAGTGCAGAATGAAACTCTGCCATGCAGTATTATATTGAGATCAGAATATTTCTGCCTAAAATATGACTAAAGTGGACCCAAGTGTTACGGTTAATAGCTCTTATTCTTGCCTTTTCTCCAACATCATCTCTTTCTAAGGCACATACTTCATACACTGTTTGAAAGGAAATGCTGGCCCTTTCTATTCCAGAAGCACCTCGAGAGGGACTGGCATTTGCAGTGGTTCTCATCTTACCTGGTATTGTTGTGATACAAACATAATTCATGGATCTGTCTTACTCCCTTAAAATCAGTAAGATGGGAAATCCTGTCCTTCTCTGGAGTGGATTTATATAAGACTTATTTAGACATTTGACATGGCTGGTGCCTGCATTTGAGTAGACACTAGCAAATGATCCCTTGAATAATAAGGAGGACAGTGTCACAAGTCTTTATTTTTTTTTATTCAACTTTTACCACTGAGTTATTGCATTTAAAGTGGAGGAAAGTCCAAGCAGATAATATGGTCGGACCATCTCACTCTATGGATGAGATGACTGAGAAAGGGCTGGTATGTTAATTTGGATAGATCTTACAACCACCTTACAAACGAGGCTTTGTTATGTCTAATCTTAAGATGAGAGGACGGGACATTAAGAGTTTGTGACATCATCAAGCCAGAGAGCTGATAAATGGCACATCCAAGATCCAACGCCAGGTTTCCTTCTGACTCAAAATTTAAGATGCAGAGATGTAGATTAGAGAAACATCAACATTTATGTAGTGCCAGCAGCCATGGCAGTGGAAGAGTCCATCAGGTAAATTGTGTAGCATGAGGAGAGAAGGGAGCCTGGGAGAAAATCTAGCGGATGCTATTTACATCCAGGCAGAGGAATGTAGCCTGCCCAACAAGGGTGACTGCGAATGAGCAGTGGACACAGGTTGGGGACAAGGAGGAAGGAGAGCGTGATATCACAGAAGCAGAGGGAGGAGAGTTTCAAAAGATAGGGATGATCCAGAAGGTCTAATCCTGCAAGAGATTGGATCAGAAGTATTCTGGTGGGCAATGTCCTAAGGATCTGGCAACACAGGAGGAGTAAGGAGGTGTTTGATGACCTTGAAGGGGACTATTTGAGTAGCCAGATTTCAGTGGGTGGAGAAGTGACTGGAGGTGAGAAATGAGACACAATGAACACAGTTGGCTGTTTGATTGAGAGGAAATGGGGGGGGGGGGTGGATAATTCAAGATCAGTATGGGTTGTGCTTGTCTGTTGGCTTGTTTTTCAGATAAGAGAGAATAATGTAAGGTTAAGTGCTGTCAAGAAGGCCCCAGCAGAGAAAAGAGGTTGAGAACTTAAGAAAGAGATAATCATCAAGAGCTCAAGGCACTAAGTTCAGGAGGGGTGGGTTTGCAGTCTCAAAATTAACAGGAGTTGAGGGTGACATTTAGGACACAACAAACTGAGAGTTTCAGCCGGATGTTAAATATCTCCTGTTCATTCTCCATGAAGTCAAGTAACCCACATTCACATAAACCTCACCTTTTCTGGAGAGACCATCTCTATGTATTTGTTCCTTCATAGCATTTATAACCTTCATTTACTTATCTTTGTTTTCTTATTTTTGTCTCTGTTCTTCAGTCAGATGTTGGATCCATGGGATGGGGCCTACACCAGAGAAACAGTCTAAATCTTTAGGAAACCTTCCTCTTTGAAACAATCCTATTTGGAAGCTGGGGTAATGCTAAGACGTATCTCACATAAGAATGCCTTAAATTTATGTTGGAAAGTGAGAAAAAAAATAGAGACGTCATTAAAAAAGTTGTGTGTGCGTGGATTTGGATTGCATTGCATTGAACAAGTAATAAACCTAAGGGCACATAAAACGAAACAAAAATTTTCTCTCTTGAGCATGCAAGGGCTCTTGAAGTAAGCATACAATACAGCTTTTCTCTCCACCTTTGCTTCTCAGCTTGATAATTTTCAAATTAGAAATTGTTAATACTAATTTTAAAAACTAGAAGGTCCTCAGTGGGATTCTTAAAATGGAAACTCTGTCCTCTTTATCCTCCCTAAATTCTCTCACCTGTCTCTCACTCTCTGTCTAGCTCACCCCCCTGTGCAGAATGAACTTGGCGTTGCCTGGGAGAAAACTGGAGTACACGCTGTCTCTGGCCCTATTTGTTGATGTGATTCAGACCATTGAAATCTTCCCCTCAGCTACCCGGGACAGGTCAGAAAGCCTTCCAATATTTCCCTTTCGAGAGGAACTTTCTGTTTTACAGACCACACACTGATCCTTGAAACCAAATAAAAAGAAAATGCTGCTTCTCTTCCCAACTCACAGAGAGATGGGTGCCTTGGGACTATGCGGGAAGCATGGTGAAGGAGAGGGCATTGGGCACCATGCAGACAGCAGGGCACAAGGTCTCAGTTTCTAATTAGGTGCCAGTAGCATAAGTGGAATGCTCAAGGGCATTTAAGGAGACAAGGCTGGATTTAAATTCTGCTCTGTCACTTGCTGGTGACCTTGGCCTGCACCTTAACTTCTCTGAGCATTGGCTTCCCCATCTGGAAGATAGTGGATAATTATGCCTTTGTAGAGCTGTGAGGATTAAATGAGATCATCCGTGAACACTACCCATGGAGAGCCTCAACAAATTTTAGGGTTTTCCATATTTGCATTCCATTTTGCACCCTGGATTATTCCCCTCCTCCAGTTCGGTTTTGAGTGGACAATACTATGAAATAGGTATTTTCTTTCAGTTGTGTGGTGTGGTAACAAGCATGAGGTGAGGGAAATCAAACGAGAATAAGGAGGCAGAGGCAGGAGGTGAGTCCAGTTTGGGGCGTGTTAGTTTTGAAATGCCTCCAAGACATTTAAGAGGGGAACTAGCACTCAAAACTTCTGGAGAGGTATCAGTTTAGAAGTTACTAGCATATCTGAGGTGGTTGCTGAAGAGAATGAAGGTCGTTTCTTGCACCCCAGGGAGTGCCATAGGGCTGATGTGAGAATGACACATTCTAGGAGGTGGAAACAGGTGGCGCAGGGGAACCAAGAGAGACTGTGGCACACGTACCACAGGAAGAGCGAATTTGAAATATCACAGAGCCGTCCTCTTTGCCAGGTGCAGCAGGGCAGCTTGGTAGGATGGTAAGAAGTGTCCCTTAAGATACAGAGCTCACCGGTGAACTTGATGGAAGTACTTCTGAAGAAACAGCAAGGGTGGAAGGCAGAACGCTGTGAAAAATAGAAGGTGGGGAGGTCGAGATAATGAGTGTCGACTACTCTCTCAGCAGAGAGGGACACAACTGGAGAAGGAGGAAGGGTCAAGGGTGAATTTTATATTTCAGAATGTGCTCACAGAGGGGAAGGAAATGAAAGGGAGAAGAAGAGGTTGAAGATGTAAGAAAAGGAGAGCAATTTGGGGAGAGATTGAAGGACATGAGAGACAATAGGATTCGGAACAGCAAGAGAGGGTGCTGAGCAAAGAGTGGGGGTACCTTGTCCTCTGGGCAGTGTGTAGGAGGAGAGGTTTGAGATGAAAAAGGGTGATGGATTGATGGAGCGTACTGCTAATCATTTACTTTATCTTTACCCATCCAGATGTGGTGAAGTTTTGGAATGCTTATGCTCATATTGCCTGTGTCCTGCAGTGTACGGGAGGCCTTCATGATGGCTGTGTCCCACCATGCTATGGCCCAGTCTTCTAGGTTATGGCTTCTGCATCCTTTACCTGTTTTGTTCTTTTGTGGCCAACCTTGATTGAGCATTCAGGGATGAGAGACCCATTGGCTTTCCACAAACAGCATTCATTCAATAGCAATTTATTAGCCCCTTCTTGGGGTTAAGTTGGTGAATGGAATCACATAGTCTCAGTTTTCATGGAGCTTTCAGTCTGGTGAGGATAATAACAAAGCTAAATGTAAAGTACTGATAACGGGAAGGTCTGTGAAAGTAAAGCATACAGTATGATGACAGGGGATTACAGGGGTCCCAGATGAGTCTGCAAAGTCAGGAAAGAAATCCTCCTTGAGGAAGAGATGTTTGACAGGAGAACTGAAGAGGCCTAGGAAGTTGCTAGCTAGGTGGAGCTGTGTGGAGTTGCTAAAGGAATACATCCCAGGCATAGAGAACAGGTTGAATCATTGTCCGAAGTCAACATAGAGCATGATGCTTTTTTCAAAGGTCAGTCATTTGAGCCAAAGATAGTGCAATAAAAGGGCATAAAATTGATTGAGAGAAGCAGACATAGGGCAGACCATGCTGAGCCTTGTTAACCATATTAACACCTGTGAACTTTATAGTGAGTACGGTGAGAAGCCATCAAGGAATTTTAAGCTATATATGGGGCTAAGGATAAGGGTAACATGAACATATATGCTGTTTAAAAAACAGATTGTGGGGCACCTGGGTGGCTTATTCAGTTAAGTGTCCACCTCTTGATTTTGTTCCAGATCATAGTCTCATGGTTTCATGAGTTTGAGCCCTATGTTGGGCCCTGCATGCTGACAGCACAGAACCTGCTTGGGATTCTCTGTCTCCATCTCTCTCATCTCTCTCTGTCCCTCCCCCACTCATGCTCTCTCTCTCTCAAAAAAAAAAAAAAAAGATTGCTTTTGTAACCTTATGGGAGACCGTGAAAGGGAACCAAGACTAGGAGGAGAAGCAGGGAGACTAGGAAGAGAAGCCATGATTAGCCCAGTGAGAGGATGCATGTTTGGATGAGGGTGATGATAGGGGCTGTGAAGAAAAGAAGACTGACTTCAGATCTATTTTTGGAGGTAGAATCAACCAGGTTTAGACATGGTGTTCCACAAAAGAAAAGTATATGCAAAACATCCTCCATAGGGCAAAGAAGCTGTAAAACAGAAGAAGGCCAAATCCAACTTGACAAGAAATGGCTTATTAAAGGGACTTAAGCAGAGAAGCATGCCCTGGGTGGCCACAAGATGTGTAGATCTTTGCAACCCCACCTCCCATAAGACCTGCCTTTATAGCCCTGGAAGCGAGAGAGTATATGCTAGGAGGCTATCCAGGAGAACATGTTTGAGAACCAGTGGTATCTCTAGAGCAGGTCAAGGATGTTACACCCTAAGTGTATATTTAAGGGTGTGGTTAAATAAAAAGAATATGAGAAGGGGGGGGGGGGGCTGTGCTCAAGAAAGCTTGAGGTGAGAGTGGTCACCATGGCAGATTTGCTCAAGATGGTGCTAGTCTGGTTCATATACATGGGCATGAGAGAAGGTGCTGTCATGGATGATTCTCAGGGTTCTTTCTCCACTGAATTCAACTGACCTAGATAGTACTTTGACACACCATCACCCTATAATAGCGTGATGTTCTTATTGGATAAGTTTGTTGTTTATGAATCTATTTTTTGGACTCAATTGTATTTTCCATCTGAATTATGTCTTAATAAAGGACATATGTTTCTTCCAATGTGTTCTCTCTCAAACTTCAGGAAAAATACCCATTTTAACTGCCTAAGACTCATGAAAACAAGCCTTAAGTTGTGTTATTCCAATTCTTTGCAATCTAAATTATTTCATTGTTGTGTGACCTTAGGCAAGTCATTTAGTCACTCCAGCCTTAGTATTTTCATCTATAAAAAGAGAAACTCCTGAGTATAAATTTCAGGGTTCTATTGAGGATGCACTAGTATAATTAGTAAAGTTGCATTTTATGAGATTGTATTCCAAACTCAGTGCTTAGAATCACCTATGAAGTAGTCTTGCATCCAATCAAGGGTATAGATCTAACCTTCTGGTTACAGGAAAGTTGAGACAACAGAACAAATTAATTAGTGTTAAGAAACGATCAGATAAATTCAGCATGTGGGATAGTCTATAAGATATTGAGCCTGGTCTCTTAAACAGTCAATATCATGGGGGTGGGGGGAGAAGAAAGAGACATATCCATTAAATGCAGTTGTGAAATTTGATTAGATCTTGATTTGAAAAACGAACTCTAAAAGTTGCACTAGAGACAATCAGGGAAATTTGAATATGGATCACATGGATCGTGAGCATCACACTGTTGCTTTTATAAGGCATGATAATGGGATCATAGTTATGTAAGAGAACACCCTTATTTCAGGAGCTTCATTTTGAAGTATTAGAAGTGAGTGACAATGATGTCTGTATCTTTGTAATGGTTGTAATCAAAATAAGGATGGCGAGATGGAGAGATTGAGAGACAGAGCAAATATGACAAAACGTGAATCCTTGCTATAGATACTTGTTACGTGAGTTTTCATTGCCACGTTATTTCAACTTTTTTTATATACTTGAAAGTTGCAGGTTGAAAATTCCACACAGAGGGCAAAAATTGAGTATGATCTGTATTGCCAGACGAGGAAGTTGGTTTCTATTTGGATTTGACATTGTATGAAAACTTGTACCTTTGAGCACTAGACACATACTCAGCTGAGGATGACCCCAACACTCTTTGAAGCCTTTGGGCACCTGGGAAGCAGGGACCAGCAGATCTGGCTGGGCATCCCACATCACGCTCACATGGAGGCCGACACTCATGGACAGAAACGGAGGGCAAGGGTCCTTGTACTGTGAATATTGCTAATCTCTTTCTTTGCAATTTGTTTTGCTTAGCTGGCAGAGTTGGCTTGCCTGTGGATGCCAAACATGCATGTGTGATATAACTACAGTATGACTTATTTTGGGGAAGTACTCATCACTGTGTATATACATACGATGTCAGTTTAACAGTGTAGTCTCCCACTATGTCAGACCAAAGAGGCCCCGGGTTTATATATTGTTCCCACTGACCTGTCCAGCTCTTGCCATCGGCATCTACTTCCCCTTCTGTCTTCTTTTCCTTAGAAACCAAATGCTTTAGTTCTGGAGGAGGGAGGAATCGAACACATATGGCTGGTTTCTAAGACAAGTTTCTAGGACAAGTAATCATGGTCTAACTCTTCAGACTTTCCTGAGGCAAGGGTATACCCAGGTGGGGACTGAAGTTTTGAGGGGCTCTCTTTAAGAAAAGGGATTCACAGGGGCGCCTGGGTGGCTCAGTCAGTTAAGCCTCCGACTTCGGCTCAGGTCATGATCTCGCAGCTTGTGAGTTCGAGTCCCACGTCGGGCTCTGTGCTGACAGCTCAGAGCCAGGAGCCTGCTTTGGATTCTGTGCCTTCCTCTCTCTGTGTCTCTCCCCTGCTAGCACTCTGTCTCTCTCTCTCTCTCTCAAAAATAAAGACTAAAACAAAAAAATTAAAAAAAAAAAAGGGATTCACAATTAAAGACACAAAAATTCCTAGGAAAGTGAATGAGAAAATAAATCACAAATTCAAGTTAAAAAAATTTGCCAAAGTCCATAGGTATCGTAAGATAGAGAAAAATGGATAATTTCACTAAAAAAATACCTAATTGCCTGACATATATCTATAATACTTTTCCCCCACACATTTTGGGAGCTGTATTCTTTAACTCTTAATCTGAGAACAATTTTGCAAAATATCTCTGATGGAAAAAACAAAAAAGATAATCCCATATTTCCCCTAGCGATCATTGTTGAAAGGTTTCTAAAGCTTCTCCCATATTAAAAGCTTGCTATCGGTAATGTCAGATACATTATTGGAATTATTGGTGAATTTGTGAGAGTTTCTATTAAGTTTCTTTCAGAGACGAGCTGTAAGACTTTGGTCATTTCAAGTTTTTCATGTGCAGTGACTAATCACAAATTCTCTTGGAATTGACAACATTCATTAACCAGTTTTTCATCAATGTCATGATGAGTTTTTTGTTGGCCCTGAAATTTTATGTCTGTGGCCTGGGTGAGTCAGGGCATGGGCAATAGGAATATTTCTGCAAGTCATTCCAATATTAGGACAGCCAGCAGTACCTGAAGTATACACAGAAATGTCAGGAAACCATAGAAATATATTTTACTAAACCAAACGAAATGTATCCTCAACTCAACTTCCCTCTGCTGCAAGCATCTCATACCACACCACCAGGCACAGGGCGAAGTATGTATGATGGGAAGTTAGAGAACCAGATTGTAGTGGTAAAACTCTATGATTTTTGGAGATTGTATAAAAACATATGAACATAGTAACAAATTGCTAGAGTCCCTCCCATGGTTTTGGGAGCGGTCTGTGCAAAGGAAGGTTCTGAAATTTAACTCCTCAGCTTTCTAGTAAACCCTACCATGCTTGAGGTAAGCTTTTCTCCATTTCATATAAACTTAAAACATCTGGTGGGGGCACCTGGGTGGCTCAGTTGGTTAAGTGTCCAGCTTTGGCTCAGGTCATGATCTCACAGTTCATGAGTTCAAGCCCCACATCGGGCTCTGTGGTGACAGCTCAGAGCCTGGAGCCTGCTTTGGATTCTGTGTCTCCCTCTCTCTCTGCCCCTCCCCTGCTCATACTGTGTCTTTCTGTCTGTCTCTCTCTCTCTCTCAAAAATAAATAAAACATTAAAAAAAAATTTTAAAAACATTTGGTGAAAGTGTCACTCTTACAGTGAGCTCCTAATAGTTGTTCAGTTTAAGTTGATCTGGGGAGAAAAATTTTACATATTATTGTACATGTTATTTAGGAGCCTCAAATAAAAGAAGTCATGAAGAAAATATTCCTTAAATATTATTATTGAAACCTTTCTCTCTATAACTTATATATCTATAAAAAATCTTCTGGTATTGTGCTTTTTCAAATCTGGCTGCATTCTAGAATCTCCTGGGATAGTTTTAGAAAAATACCAATGGGTGCAATATGGGCAATGGTATTTTTTTTTAAAGCCCTCCAGGTGATTCTAATGTTCATCCAGAAATTGATATCCACTGTTCTAATGAGTTGAAATTCCTTTTATTTTTTATTTTTTATTTTTTTGCTTAAATGTCAAAATATTATTCTAGTTCTCCCTGGACTCTTTCAAATGAAATATAAGGGTATGAGATTCAGGAAATGTGTTGCACATGCATAGCACAATAGGCATTATGTAAAATATATCTTTGCTAGAAGGAAACTCTTCTGGTAAAAATTCCTGTGTGGAGAATGCAGACCATGGTGTGCTGGCAGGGTGAGATATGAACCAGACGATGTGAGCAACTCCTAATTAAAAATAAAATTAATTTTCTACCAAGCATTCTCCATTGTACTTGAAGGCAAAAGCTTTTTTTTTTTTTTTCATATAATAAAAGGTCCCCTGAAGGGGGTCAGCTACAAGGATATTTCAAACAGAAAAGCGTCCGGCATGATAAATCCATTCGAGTTCATCGGACACCCATGCTTTCTCACAGTGGCTCAGGTAACCTGTGGAGCTGGGTCGAGCTGCCACCTGGCTGCTCTTCTCCCGTCTTTTGTCCAAGCGGATTGTGCATTACAAATGATTAATATCTGCCTGTTCAATCTATCTCCACTGAATACGTTGTCCTTAGTTTTCCTGAAATGGCTAATTTGAGGAATATAATATTCTATGAGGATGGCGTAACATTAGAATAAGAACTTGTTCATAAGTGAGATATTTGATGCTTTCAAAAGTATTATTTGATGCTGCCTAAATACAGGCTTAATCTTTCTCTTTTCTTAGAGCTGTTTTTTAAAAAATTAAATTGAGAAAATTCTACATGCCTACGGAACTTCCAGTGATTTCACTTAAAACCACATTTATCAGTAAAAGCATTTTTGTATGTGCATTTAAGGCTATATATTATATGTACACAGTCTTCTCTAATCCTAGAAAGTAATCTTTAGTATAAAGAACTTCCCTCAGATGTGCAACTGGCCCGTGATGGCTTGATTTCATAGGCTTATGGCTGAGCAGCTTAGCTACTGAAGAGTTTGGAAGTGGTTTCTAGCCCAAGAAGGATTTATAACATGGTAGAAGGAAACAACAACATAAAGAATGTCAAACTGAAATAAATTCCATAATAAAAAAAGGAGGCATTTTAACTTGCTCTGTGCCAGAGCCAAAGCATTTCTTTCTGTTTTGATCTTTCAAAACTCTCTGGGAAGGGGGGTCTTAAAGCTGTAATGAGAGCATCTCCCATCAGACATATATTTCTTAGAAGAGTAAATAAGACTGCAGAGTACATTCTTAACCAATCAAGATGGACAGGCTTCTCAATCTGAGGGGAAAAAGAAAAGCCAGAAGTACAATTTGATGCATCAATAGCAAGTATTCCAAGAATCCAACAAGAAAAGCTGGGCACAAGCAAGGGGAATTAAAAAAAATTTTTTTTAACTTTTATTTGTTTTTGAGAGACAGAGCATGAGCAGGGAGGGGCAGAGAGAGACACACACAGAATCTGAAGCAGGCTCCAGGCTCTGAGCTGTCAGCACAGAGCCCGACGCGGGGCTCAAACCCACGAATTGTGAGATCATAAACTGAACTAAACCCGTCTGTTTAATACACTGAGCCACCCAGGCACCCCCAATTTTAATTAGGTGTAAGAAGGGATTTCTGAATAATTGCTAAACTGCCTCTAACTTCTTTTTTACTTAGAACGATAGATGGCCTGGTCAGGTCAGACTCTCAACTTCTCTACCATGGCCCAGAGAAGTCTTCCTAAAACATAAAACCTGATCATGTTAGACCTCTGCTTAAAACCCTACGGTGACTTTCCCTAATTTTGCTAATCTGTTTAAAACCCTATGGTGACTTTCCCTAATTTTGCTAATCAAGAGCATGAAATGAAGAAATGCAAGATTTTAAAAATGTAAGCCCTCTGCCTTCCTTTACAATTTTATTTTCTCCCACTGCTTTCTCAACGCGTTAAACTACTTGCAGTACACACAGACCCACATGCACATACACAGACCCACATGCACACACAGGCACACGTGCACACACACACACGCACACACACAGACACACATGCACACACATACCCATACGCACATACACAGACACACATACCCATACGCACATACACAGACACACATACCCACATGCACATACACAGACCCACACGCACATACACAGACACACATGTACACACAGACACACATGCACAGACACACATGCCTATAAACACAGACACACATGCCTACAAACACAGACACACATGCCTACAAACACAGACACACACACACATACACAGACACACACCCACATACACACACCCAAATGCACATACACAGACACACACGCACATACACAGACCCACACGCGCACACACAGACACACACGCACGTACACAGACCCACATGCACACACACACACGCACATACACAGACCCACATGCACATACACAGACACACACGCACATACACAGACCCACATGCACACACAGACACACACGCACGTACACAGACACACATGCACATACACAGACCCACATGCCTACAAACACATCATGGTTCTTCAGCCTCCTCTGCCTTTGCATATTCAGCGTGCTTTTTTTTGGTTCATGTGGCAAACTCCTCTTCCTCCACAGACCTTGAGTAGGTATTGTCTCTACGTGAAGTCTTCTCTAAACTCTAACTCACAGAATTAATCAGACTCCAAATCAGTAATCTTCTGAATTTCAAAAATTTCGTAAGTTCACCTCTATGATTTTCAACTGTGTTCTAATACCACAGAGGGTGAGGACCATTAGGGACAAGGTCCATTTTGCTTTTTAGAGATCTTCAATGCATACCATGGACCAGCATGAAGAGGCAGTCACTAATTGTTCAGTTAGAGGACTGGAGTGTATTATTCCCTTCACCATCACTCATTCTATTCTCTCATCCTGGGTGAGCCCCCAGGACCACAGAAATGAACAGACATTTCTTACACGAGTCCATTTGATTATTCATAATTTCACTTGGATACCAACATAGCCATAGCAGGTGTTATGTAACTCTGAGCCCTAACTGGGTATATATATCGTTACATTTACAAAATTATTTCACAAGAAGTTGGTCTAGAAAGATTTTTGCAGACTCCGATGTATTAAAGAAGGCTATCTGTTTTAAACCATTACTCCCATTGAGAGGGAGAGTCTAATTCTTCTCCCCTTTAATGTGGGCATGCTGTCATGGCATTTTTGACTAATAGAATATGGAAGATACATTCTGAGGTTTCTAAGACTCAATCATTCCTTGAAACTTCCTCCTGAACCCCTTCAGACATGATAAGAACCCTGAGCTGTCTTGTAAGATGCTCACCTACCCTGAGACCATTGTTTCAAGGAGCCCACATGTAGGTGGCCTGACAGACCCAGCAGAGCCCCATCCTTTGAACCATCCCTGCCTAGGGGCTAACTTGTGAATTAACCCTTCTTAGATCCTCCAGACCACTTCGTCTGCCAGGTGAATGACTACTACCTGATGACCTCTGTCGATACCACATAGAAGAATCACTCAGCTGAGCTCTGCCTAAGTTGCTGGCCTACAAATTTATGCATTAATAATAAAATGGCTGCCGTGTTAAGCCACCAAGTTTTGGAGAGATTATACCACAGTAGATGACTTGCACAGCCTCCTTCCCCCAACATCCTTTTGATTGCTCAGCACCCCTATCAGCTAAGTCAAATATAGAAGGATTCCTGCTCTGAGTCCTTCCATTATAGGATACATTTACTTCCACAGGCTCCTTTTCCCTATCGCTGGTGAGGGATATATTGTATTCCTTTCTCAGATAACTCAGACTCTCAGTCTGACTTATTCTTCAAATTTTCCAGCTTTCTGTAGTGTTATCATTCCCTTCATTTTATTCTATCCTACTACAGTCCCATCCCTATTGTGTCATTCTTATGGACTTCAGTAATCCCTGAACCTCCTTGCCTTTCTTTTCTAGGTAGCTCCGTTGAATTATCCAGGAACGAAAGTGGTAATGAGTATTTGAATAGGCTATTTTTTAAAAAATGTTGGCAATTCTACATCCCTGGAGGACTTTAAAATAGGATAAGCAGTACGTAATCTATTGGATGGGGGGTTTAAAAATTCCTCATGCCAGAAATCAGAGGGCCTGAATTAGACAACCTCTAGTAATTCCTTTCTGCCAGATGACTCTATAATAGATTCAGAGGCATAGATCCAGTCATAGCCTTGAAACATGTAAACTATCAGTTTCTTGATAGCATAATTTGATTGCAAAATAAATAACTAGTTGAATCATGTTTTTGATATATATTGGAAGAATTTCATTTTTTGAGAACATGTTTTATATTTTGAAAAGAACTGTAAATATGAATTTCTTCCAACTATAATCAATGTTTATCACTATATTGATTTCCTTTCTTGTATTTTGTAGTCCACTGTAATTTTTATTCTCTGAATATTTCTAAACTCGCTCTGCAATTTTTCACTTCTGGTGTATTTAGTGCTGCTCAAATGTGTTTTTTAATTTTCTTTTTAAATTTTTTGAGTTTTTGTTAAAATTCCAGTTAATTAACAGACAGTGTTAGTTTCAGGTGTACAAATAATGATTCAGTACTTCCATACATCACATGGTGCTGATCACAAGTGTGCTTCTTAATCCCCATCACCTATTTCACCCATCCCCCCAGCCACCTCCCTTCTGGTAACCATCAGTTTGTTCTCTATAGATAAAAGTCTGTTTCTTTGTTTGCTTTGCTCTTTGTTTGTTTTTATCCTTTGCTCTTTTATTTTCTCTCTTAAATTCCACATATGAATGAAATCATATGGTATGTGTCTTTCTCTGGCTGACTTACTCTCTTAGCATAATACTTTCTAGCTCTATCCATGTTGTTGCAAATGGCAAGATTTCATTCTTTTTGATGGCTGAGTAATTCTCCATTGTGTGTGTGTGTGTGTGTGTGTGTGTGTGTGTGTGTGTGTTTGTGTGTGTGTGAGAGAGAGAGAGAGAGAGAGAGAGAGAGAGAGAGAAAGAGAGAGAGAGAGAGAGAGAGAGAGAGAGAGAGATACACTTCTTTATCCATTCATCAGTCAGTGGATGCTTGGGCTATTTCCATAATTTGGCTATTGTAGATAATGCTGCAATAAATATTGGGTGCATGTATCCTTTTAATTAGTATTTTTATATTCTTTGGATAAATACTTAGTAGTGTGATTGTTGGATTGTAGGGTAGTTCTATTTTTAACTTTTTGAAGAACCTCCATACTGTTTTCCAAAGTGACTGCACCAGTTTCCATTCTTTCCAACAGTGCATAAGGTTTTTTTCTTCACATCCTCACCAACACCTGTTGTTTCTTGTGTTGTTGATTTTAGCCATTCTGACAAATGTGAGGTGACATCTCATTGTAGTTTTGATTTGCATTTCCCTGATAATAAGTGATGTTGAGCATCTTTCCATGTGTCTGTTGGCCACCTGGATGTCTTCTTTGGAAAAATGTCTATGCATGTCTTCTGCCCATTTTTCAACTGGGTTATTCATTTTGGGGGTGTTGAGTTTCATAAGTTCTTTATATATTTTGGATAAAAAAGTCTTTATCTGATATGTCACTTGCAAATATCTTCTCCCATTCTGTAGGTTGCCTTTTAGCTTTGTTGATTGTTTCCTTTGCTGTGCAGGAAATACATTTTATTTGATGTAGACTCAATAGTTTGTTTTTTGCTTTTGTTTCCCTCACCTCAGGAGATATATCTAGAAAGAAGTTCTATGGCCAGTGTAAAAGAGGTTACTGCCTGTGTTCTCTTCTAGGATTTTTATGGTTTCAGGTCTCACATTTAGGTCTTTAATCCATTTTGAATTTATGTTTGTGTATAGTGTAAGAAAATGGTCCAGTTTCTTTTGCATGCAGCTGGCCAGTTTTCTCAACATCATTTGTTGAAGAGATAGCCCTTTCCCCAGTGGATATTCTTTCCTGCTTTGTTCAAGATTAATTGACCATATAATTGTGGGCTCATTTCAGCGTTTTTTATTTGTTCTATTGGTCTATGTGTCTATTTTTGTGCCAGTACCATACTGTTTTGATTACTGCAGCTTTGTAATATGACTTGAAGTCTGGAATTGTGATGCCTCCAGCTTTGTTTTTCTTTTTCAAGATTGCTTTGGCTATTCAGGGTTCTTGTCATTCCATAAAAATTTTAAGATGTTTTTTTCTAGATCTGTGAAAAATTCTGTTGGTATTTTGATAGGGATTGCATTAAATGTGTATGTAGATTGCTTTGGGTAGTATGGTCATTTTCATGATATTTGTTCTTCCAATTGATGAGCATGGAATGTTTTTCCATTTCTTTTTGTCATCTTCAATTTATTTCATCATTATTTTATAGTTTTCAGAGTATAGGTCTTTCACTTTTTTGGTTAGGTTTATTTCCAGGTTTTTCATTATTTTTGGTACATTTGTAAATGAGACTAATTCCTTAATTTCTCTTTCTGTTGCTTCATTATTGATGTATAGAAATGCAACAGATTTCTGTATGTTGATTTTGCATACTGCAACTTTAATGAATTTGTGTATCAGTTCTAGCAGTTTTTTGGTAAAGTCTTTTGGATTTTCTATATGTGGTATCATGTCATCTGCAAACAGTGATGGTTTTACTTCTTCGTTGCCAATTTGTATGCCTCTTATTCCGTGTGTGTGTGTGTGTGTGTGATTGCTGTGGCTAGAACTTCCAGTGCTGTGTTAAATAAAAGTGGTGAGTGGATACCTCTAGCTTGTTCCTGACCATAGAGGAAAAGCTCTCAGTTTTCTCCCATTTAGGATAATGTTAGCTGTGGGTTTTTCATATATAACTTTTATTATTTATGTTGAGGTATGTTCCCTATAAACCTACTCTGTTGAAGGTTTTTATAATGAATGGATGTTGTCAAATGCTTTTTCTATATCTAATTGAAATGATCATATGGTTCTTATCATTTATTTTATTAATGTGATATATATCACTTTGATTGATTTGTAAATATTGAACCACCCTTGCAACCCAGAAATAAATCCCACTTGATCATGGTGAATGATTTTTTTTTAATGTATTGTTGGATTCAGTTTGCTAGTAATTTGTTGAGGATATTTGCATCTATGTTCATCAGAGATATTGGCCTGTAGTTCACTTTTTTGGTGGTGTTTTAATCTGGTTTTGATATCAGGGTAATGCTGGCCTTATAGAATGAGTTTGGAAGTTTTCCTTCCTTTTCTAGTTTTTGGAATAGTTTGAGAAGAATAAGTATTAACTCATTTTGCAGTGTTTGGCAGAATTTGCCCATGAAGCCATTTGGTCCTGGACTTTGTTGGGAGTTTTTTGATTAATTGATTCAATTTCTTTGATGGTTATCAGTCTGTTCAAATTTTCTCTTTCTTCCTGTTTCAGTTTTGGTAATTTATATGTTTCTAGGAATGTATCCGTTTCTTCTAGGTTGTCCAATTTGTTAGTGCATAGGTTTTCATAATATTCTCTTATAATTGTTTATGTTTCTGTGGTGTTGGTTGTTATTTCTCCTCTGTAACTTGTGATTTTATTTATTTAGGTCTTTTTCTTTTTCATAAGTCTGGTTACAGTTTTATCAATTTTATTAATTTTTGCAAAGAACCAGCTCCTGGTTTCATTTATCTGTTCTATTGTGGGTTTTTTTTTTAAGTTTCTATATCATTTATTTCTGCTCTAATCTTTATTGTTTCCTTCCTTCTGCTGGCTTTAGGCTTTATTTATTGTTCTTTTGTTAGCTCTTTTAGGTGTGAGGTTAGGTTGTTTATTTGAGATTTTTCTTGCTTCTTTTTTGTTTACTTAAAAAAATATTTTTTTAATGTTTATTTATTTTTGAGAGAGAGATTGAGAGAGAGCATGAGCAGGGGAGGGGCAGAGAGACAGTGGGAGACACAGAATCTGAAGCAGGCTGTAGGCTCTGAGCTGTCAGCCCAGAGCCCAATGCAGGGCTCAAACTCACGAACCATGAGATCATGACCTGAGCCACAGCTGGATGACTGAGCCACCCAGGTGCCCCAGATATTTTTCTTGATTCTTGAGGTAGGCTTGTATTTCTGTCTACTTCCTTATTAGAACTGCTTTTGCTGCATCCCAAAGGTTTTGGACTGTTGTGTTTTCATTTTCATTAGTTTCCATGTCTTTTTTTTTAATTTCTCAGATGTGGTTTTTAATCCACTTTGTGTATAAAAGGAAGAGAGGGAGAACTTTACATGTTTGCTTTGGTGACTGATCTCTGCACTTCAGAAATGAGCAAGTTTAATTTCCTCAGTTGATGGCAAGATGGTCCTCTTAGAATGTGGGGAAGATGTAGAATTCTGCTTTG
The DNA here is from genome assembly GCF_016509475.1 of Prionailurus bengalensis. Taxonomy (NCBI): domain Eukaryota; kingdom Metazoa; phylum Chordata; class Mammalia; order Carnivora; family Felidae; genus Prionailurus; species Prionailurus bengalensis. The sequence goes on from NC_057358.1 coordinate 118,284,634, forward strand.
TCTCTTCTGGTCTTCTGCTCCAACAAGTAGGGAGAAACAGCACTACCAAGAATAATAGTTTAATGACTTTTTAAGTTGACCTTAAAATGTGCCTAGTTACCCCAGTAAATAATTTTTTGTTACAGCAACCAAGGTAGCCAGTCATTCCATATCCTCCACCCAAAACAGTGGATATTGTCAATGTGATGTGCTGAACACCCATTGGAGAGCTATGGGTTGGTTCATATCCTAAAGCAACAGAATAGAACTAGGACACAGGATAGGAGTGGGGGAAAGCATGCTTTAGAAGGCCCCACACTTGCAACACCTGCCAGTTCTTGCCAATATGGCAAAATATGGTTGCTGTAACAGAGACCCAACAGCTATAAAGATCTTACTTTCAAGTGTGATTCAAGGTGGGGTTGGAATCAGGTTGGAACAGACTCACAGAGGGGTTCCTCTCTTTATCAGTATTTCAGAGGGAAAGGCAATGTCATGTAGAGTCTAAGAGCCAGAAGCAGTCACCTAAGAAGAGCAGCCAAGCGATGCACTGCAGAGCTGAGAACAGCAAAAAAGTCCCAAGACTCACGAAAGAGAACAGGAAACAAAAACTGTTCCTTAAGATGGGAGCATGCCCACAGGTGAAGCAAGGTTGACAGAAGAACTACAAATAGATCAACTTTAACAAACAGAAGCTAGACAATGGTGCCACTCTTGTCCCTCTACTAGTACATGCTTATGAATGTTTTTATTTGTGTAGTTCTTAGAACTCAGTAAGTCATTTTATTTATTATTGTATAAGATTCATTGAGTTCTCTCTGCTGTTTATATTGTTTTCTGCTTTCTGTATGTAATTTATAGATACTCAGTTATTTGGTTGATAATATTAACCTACTAAGACAACTCTAAAACTAGATGCTAAAATTAATCAAATCCTTTTATTTCAATGGGAAGAGAAGCCACGTGATGATTTAGTTGTCTCTGCCTACCTAATAGCCTGATAGCTAAAACCATAAAAGGGAAAGAATCAACAGAAAGCTGTAAATAAACTTCCTAAAGGGTATTTTGCTCTTTTAACCTTCTACACAATAGACCAAGTAAAACCTTAGTAGGGAGCCTTTTAACAACAGAGGCAAAATGATTTTTCCCCCAGAATGTTTAAAACTAGTAGCAGCTTCTTTTCCAATTAAACTGTCAATGCTGTGAGACCAAGGGCAGTATGGATCACAGTCATCTTATACAGGCTTAAGATAGAATATATAGTTGCTGGATGAAATTTTTTTCTGCTCTATCATTGTTTATTGAGCGTCTATTATGTGGCAGTTACAGTGCTCAGCAATGAAGAAGGCAACCAAAATACATTCCCTCACAAACTTTATGTTCCAGGGGGAAGATAGATAATAAACAAACAAGCAAATTCATAGTTAAACAAGAGAATATCATAAGTTTGTTCAAACAAGCAAATGTATGGATGGATGGATATGACTGCTGCGGAAAAACACATAGCAGAGCAAATAGGGAAAGAGTGTTGGAGGCTGCTGTCTTAGTTTTGTGATCAGTGTCAACCTCTCTTAAATGATAGTTCATAAGAGATCTGATCATGAGAGTGAGACATGATGTACCTGAAGAAGAGTGTTCCTGGGAGAGAGAATGGCAAATTCAGTGACCCTGAAGAGGAGTGAGGCTGGGATGGAATGAGCTGAAGGGAGCGTAGGTAGGAGAAAAGGATGGGGGTAATCAAGGACCAGATAATGTAGGGCTACTCAGGTCATGGGAGCCACTACAGAGCTTTGAGCAGTAGAGTTGAAACGGTCTGATTTACCTGCAAATGTTCATGCTGGTTGTGTGAAGCATCCACTTCTAAGGAAATGGATGGATGATGAATTGCAAGAGTCAGAGAGTGGCTCAGCAGATCCTAAGGAATGATGTTAAATACCTGGTTGTGTTAACGCTCACGTGGTCGGGCTCTTCTGAGTCAAGAGCAGGAAGAGAAGGAGGTAGACCTTTTATGAGAAATCTGCTAACTCTTCCTAAGTGGTATGGCCCTTGAAATTTATGATTTTTCTTTCCAGTTTCCATACAACATTTTAGCTATCTCTTTTGAGTTTATTGGTAGGATAACATATCATATTATAAAATATTATAATATTTTTTAGTTCATCTAGTAGTGGAGCATTTGCATATCATTTAAATAAATCTAAAGTTTGGATCACTGAGCTCTTAACTATGCAGGAAGAGTTAAAATTTGTTTATATTAGCTGTTACAGTTGCATAAAAGTTATTAGCTAGCACTTACCAATCACCTCCATAAAAATTTGCCAAAATGTGCTTCACTAAGAGATAGAAGAATAAACATAAGGGAAGAAACCTGACTGTGCTTTAGCATTAAAGAGACTGAGATTGCCCTCTCCCTCACTCTGTGGGCACTTTAGCTACTCTCTAGGACTGTGGAATATGTAGTACACCCTAAATTAAGTAGTGAAGGAAACTAATGTAGCAGGCTTCCGTGAACTATTCCTTTAAGTGTGGGTCTATTTGTGGACAAACTTCAGCTTGGAACAGAAAGATATATTCAAGTACCTGAAATCATAGTTTCTAATTAGAATGCATCCTTGTACAGTAAGAAATCACACTGTTTGAATATTAACTTATGTGGCCTTATATAGATCACCAACCTCAGTTCCTCCATATGTAAAGTGGGACTATTAATTCTAACTCTGTCTACCTCATGCAGTATCTACTGCAGGCTGTGTCTTCGTATCAGGCACTCTGCTAGGTTCTGGGGATATTGAGTAAATAGTTTTGATACCAGCCCTTAAGAAACTTAGGGGTTTTTTTGAGAAGAAGGTAAGTCAGTCAAGAATTACCCTGTAGACGGTTGAAGTTGGCAGAAGTTTCTCTGGGAATTTAAGGAAGTGGCCAGGGATTTGAATAAGAAAGCTTTTGGGATGAAGTGACATTTGAAATGATTGTTCAAAGCAGGGATAAGGGAGGTTGGAAATAAGTGGGAGGAAGACACATCTTTGGCACATCAACAAGAAACAAAGGAAAGCACAGAGTTCTACTATAGGAGTAGCATTAAGACTGTGTGTGTATGTGTGTGAGAGAGAGAAAGAGAGAGAGAGATAGGGGAGAGAGATGAGCAGAGAGAGTGATTAAGAATGGACTACGATGTTTTATTTGTGAATGCCTATAAACCTAAAATAGCAGAGGCTTACACAAGATGGAGGTTCATTTCTTTCTCATATAGAAGTTGAAAGTAGGTAGGGCTTAAGGCTAGTCTGGCATTTCACAGTGTCATGGACACAGATGGAAATTTCTTCCATCTTGCTCATGTGGCCTCATTCTCAAAACCACCTTATGGCCCAAGATGGCTGCTCCAGCTCCAACCATGAAAACGACATTCCCAAGGGCAAGTAGGAGCAAAGGAAGGAAATCAGTCTTCCTAATCCCTCTGATAGCATAAACCAGTTATACTTATATCCTGGGACCACATCTAGATGGAAGGATGATGTAAAAATATAGTCTTTATTCTGGGTAGCTATGTGCGTGGATAAACGTGGTGATTGCTATAACTAAAGCAAGAAAGACTAATCACTGGGAGACTGTGACAGTGTGTGTGTGTGTGTGTGTGTGTGTGTGTGTGTGTGTGTGTGTATGTGTGTGTGTACATGTACGCACACACCCATGTGTGCTTATGCCCATGTAGGTGTGTGAGTCTGTGCACGTGCCTAAGTGGCAAGAGGGAGGGGTGAAGAGTGAAGAAGATATTTAAGAAGTTACTTTGCAAATGGATAGAGGACTCTACAAAATTAAGGAATTGCTCTAGGACAAATATATATTCTAGTGGTTATATATTTAATATATTTTTAAACCTATCCAGAGTTTACAATACATTGACAAATACATGTAAGCTAAATAGAATTGGCTACTTCCTTGTTTATGTTCCTGTAATGCTTCATACCAATATCATTATACAACTTACTTTTCCTATTAATCGTTTATGTCTCTATTTCTCTAGACCCTAAATTCTCTAGACAATAAATCATATTTTTTGGTGCAGGCCAATTTATTCCCCCTGATGTTTCTTTCCACGTGGGATGAAATCCTTTAGTGTAATTCCTGTAGACTTTCTCTCCACCTTTTGGAATAAGGTTGAGGATGGGAGATGAATCACTTAACTGGGAAGATTTAGAGTGAAGAAATGTATGTGAGCAGCCATACTCCCTCCTCTCTTCTCTCTCTCTGGGAAGTCCTGTCCCCAAGAACCATATATTCTGCTGTGCTCCTCTAAATAAATGTTTTAAAGTTTGGGGAATGAATTCAGTTCAGGGGTATCAACACCAGGAGTACTGACAGAGAATATTGAAAAAAAAAAACCAAAATTAAGTTGGAGGAGGAGTATATATAAAGAGAGATTAGGATACATTGCTTTGAGCTTTAGGGAGGAGACTGGATTCCTGGGAATCTTGACCTTGAGAGTTTCAGCAGCCTATGGTGCTTTGCACCCAGCTCATTCTTTTCTCATTTCTACTCACTCTTTCATCTGGCAAATTTTTACTTAGTGTTTGCCAGCTTCTAGTATTGTTCTGGGCACTGAGAATGTTGCAGTGACCAAACCAATAAAAAAGCCTGGCCCACATAGAGCTTATATTACAGCTGAGAAGATAATTAATAAACAATTATATATTTTTTTATAATTGCAAAATAACATGTCAAGTAGGAATCAATGATTTGGAGAGGAGGTAAACAAGGAAAGAGGGTAGGGAGTGCTAAAAGATATGAAACCTTCCAATTTTTATTTTCATTTTTTTAATGTTTTTATTCATTTTTGAGAGACAGAGAGAGACAGGGCATGAGTAGGGGAGGGGCAGAGGGAGAGGGAGGCACAGAATCCAAAGCAGGCTCCAGGCTCTGAGTTGTCAGCACAGAGCCCGATGTGGGGCTCGAACTCACGAACCATGAGATCATGACCTGAGCTGAAGTCAGATACTTAACCATCTGAGCCACCCAGGTGCCCCAAAGCCTTTGAATTTTTAAAAAATGTTTATTTATTTTGAGAGAGAGAAAGAGAGAGAGAGAGCGCACGAGTAGGGGAGGGGCACAGAAGAGAGAATCTGCACTGTCAGCTCAGAGCCTGATGCAGGGCTTGATCTTGTGAACCAGTGAGATCATAACCTGAGCTGAAATCAAGAGTTGGCCACTTAACCAACTGAGCCACCCAGGTGCCCCGGAACATTTTGGATTTAATTATGGGGGTCAGGAGAAGCATTTTTGATAAGGTGACATTTGAGTGAAGACCTATAGGAGTTCAGGGAGTGAGCCACATCAAAACTGGTGCAACAGCAAGTGTGAGTTTAGTTGGTATACAGCTCTGCCTAGTTTGAAACCTTTGGGGATCATTAGCCCTATGAGTACCTGCAAAGGAGCAGCGTGTGCTGGGGGCGGAGGGGGTCTTCATGCATGCAGGGATATCGTTTGCTGACAGTGGCATCTCTTTCTTTCAGGAGGAGACCCAGAGACCCTGGTTAGCACTGAAGCCCAGGGGGACAAAAGAGTAAACCTCTAGGGTATGTTGTAGGGGGGTGGAGGCTCTTACGCCCCACTTCTATACGTCAGTCTGCTTCAAGCAGCGTTGCTAAGTGTGACACTCCTGGCCTTGTTCCAGCCCTTCACTCCCCTGGGGGAAAGGAGTGATGAACCAGACTGATGGAATATAAGGAACTGGGCATCCATAGCTCTGCCCTTTCCTCCACATTGTCTCTTAGGACAGGGTCTGTAACTGTGTGCTCTGGATTGCCCGTGGTCACGTGGTAGACTTTGCAATTCACAGGGGAGGGCTGTGGTCATTTGGAGCTGTCTGTGGCTGGGTGGTAAATTTCCCTACATCTGATGTTTGGTATTAAGAAATCCTATTGTCTGCATATATGACACAGTCTCCTTTAGCAGTTTCGTCAGAAAAAAAAAAGTGATGTTCATTGATTACTCCTTTTGTCTTATTTCTCAGTTGACAGAGAATTGGGTGAGGAAGAGAAGTGCTATGTACTGGGTATCATGAAACCCCAGTATTTTGTGTGTGTGTGTGTGTGTGTGTGTGTGTGTGTTCCATTCTCTATGGAATAGTCAGTGAATGGTTGGATGGATGGTTGGATGGATGGGGGACAGTTGAGTTTGTGCTCTACAATTGGCCTTGAGATCTTTTTGAACTTCAGCATCTAGCAGAAAGGGCAATGTAATTTAGATGAGTGGGCAAAGCTCACTACATAAGATACATTAAAAAAGAGAGACCAAGGAAGGGATAGTTGCATAGAGCCAGAATTTTTCATTTTGAAGGGTGAAATTTTATTTTCACTGACACACTTTAATGTGGCATTTAAGTTGGAAAGAGTGGCTCCTTTAATTGAAGTTGCTATAGGTGAGTTTTTTTACATACTTGTCCGGATCTACCCCCAGTGGGAAAATCACACCCTTGGGCTTTGATGTTTTTAAAAGTTTCACTCACTCTATCAGACCACTGGTCTGAAAAGTCCCTGAAAAGTATAGTAAAATCTGGTCAGTGTTCCTTTCTGACACCCTCCCCTACAAGTTGGTCTGTCCTGAAACTGGAACTAAGACTTCACTTTGTCCTTGGGAGGAAGAAAGGAATTAAGGAGCTGGATGTTATGAAAAATAATGGATGTTATGATTAAAAGGGGACATTTTCTAAGCTAGATAATGAGGGGAGAACCTGCAGTTTTTTGAGAACCTGCAGTTGTGAGAGATTGCCAAACAGGGTGAATACCTGAAGAGGGGTGCTGCCCAAAAGGTAGTCGGGATACCACGTTCTTGTGTTACCTTAACACCTGCTCTGTGCATTCTTGGCTTTGGATAGTTTCTTGACTACATTAAAAACATTTTTCCCCCTCTACATAGTTACTGATGAGCCTAAGGGCTTAGACGATAATGAGAAAGTCAAACAGAAATGGTGAGAAAAACACTTTGCTTTTCTTTTGTATTTGCTGAGCATTAGAATTATGTTTCTGTTTTTAAGTAGAAATTGCAGCATAAAGAGATACCATAATACACATTTTGGTTCGTTTGGGTGGTTGAATTTAGGTATAATGGGATTTGCTTATATTCTACTGGCTGACAAATGTGACACCATAAACCAGCCTGGAGCTTTCTTGTGTAAACAAAAGACCAGAGAAATTAGAGTTAGGATGAACTGCATTTATAACAGCTATTAGCTTTTGAGGTAGACTTAGATTCTTTTCTCTAGATTGTAAAAATCCTCCGCTTCTGTCTCTTTTCTGCTCTGTTATCTGCTGAATTCAATGCTATGAACACAGAAGTGCTCAATAAATAAAACCTGATGACGACAGACTCGGATATAAAAGCAAAATAGTACTCAAAATTGCCAAAGTAAGTTGGGTATAGTTAGAGTTTTTTAAAGGCCATGGTGGTGTAATTTGGTAGAATTCCCAGTCTCCCTTAAATGGTGACAAAAGGTAGCCAGTGCTGTCTCTGTGCGGCCCCTGGGTGTCTAGAATAAAAATGAATTAGAAGAAAGGGTCCAGGAGCACTTTGTCATGATAGGATGTAGGGTGGCATAATTCTCAAAATTCTCTGTGAGGAATCCTCTCCATTGATAAGCTTTCCTCCACTTCTCAGAAAGGGCACAAGTAGAACAGTATTAACCTACTGTATGAAATAATGCATGGCCTTGTCACATCTGGCACATTATAACTGACTTGGTGGGCTTTACCGATGTTCCTTCTGTGAAAATTCATCTTGAGTGCTTTCTGAATGATGGCTGGACTCTGAGACTTATCACAACCTTAGTTATATAGAGTTGGTAATCCATAAAACTACCATCCCTTTAAAAAAAAACAATCGCTTTTGAACAGATTTGTGAGAAAGGGGACCTTTACTTTTAAACTGTGAAATCATCTGAATGTGAGTAGGGAGAGAGAAGAAAGAGAAATCATCCTGAAATATTATTATCTCAGTTCCATTTGAAGATGGGAATACTAAGAATATTGGAAAAATAATGGAATGGAAAAAAACTAAAAATAATTATACCTAACACACTATTTAGGAATTCTTTATTTTCATAGAAATTTGGCTTAAACTAAGGAAGAACCTAGGTGGAATTTTCCAGGCCTGTGCTGCAGGATTGCATGACTGGTCCCTCAAAGACATGAGGTTGGTTTAGTGGCAGTTTATGGTTGGACTTTCATAGCGAGCATGAAATAGTTGAAGCAGCAAATGATTCGTAAGTGTGTATGACGGGTAGGGTTGGCGAGGGATGGATAGAGTATTTTCTCTAGCAATCTGCAAGTCTACGGCCAGTGCAAACCACTTTTCTGTGTGTGGGGTAACCTTCTGTATCTTTCATTTTTAGTATTTTTACATCCGGGCGTTCTTGTATGATTTGTGTTTACCTCCAGTCAGTGTTTCTAGCAATTCCTCCATCCTTAGATGTGCTTCGTAGATCAGCTGAGAGTCAGAGCACAATAAGTAAATGCCTCTTCAGCTTCTTTTTTTTTTTTTCTTTAATGTTATTTTAAATTTCACTTCTTAAATTCTTCCCAGGTTATCTAGAGACCTCTTAACACTTGAACGACTGGGCTGGATCTGTGGCATGCTTTAGCCCATTACTTTTTTCAATAATGCCTCTTTGTTCTTCAAACCCCATCATGTTCATGCAGCTTTATACTAATTATTATTTCCTATGTAGATATTTCAGTTTATAGACATAATAAAGGGAACACTGACCAACAGACCTAAAATCGAAGCTGAGCTCAGTTCTTAACTGGAAGACCTCATCTATTCTACTTAATCTCTCTGGGACATAGATCTCACCTCTGTAGGATGGAGTTCTTAATAATTGTTTCGCAGAGCTGTGGTGAAAATTCAGTAGATGAAAAGCTCCGTAGACTGTCAAGTACCATGCGGGTGTTAGGCATGTAGCAGAGACCACTGTCTGTCCACCAAAATCCATTCTCCTTCACTTCTTAGGAATGGAGTTCTGTCTGGATCCAGCCTGACAGGGGTTTCCAAACCCCCTTGTAGCTAAGTGTGTCCATGTGTTTCAACTCCTGCCAGAGGAAAAAGAGGGAGAGATATGTGTATCACCTTTGCTCCATTTACCTTGCAGCATATTTCTGGCCCTGGACTTCAACTTGCCCCCTTTCTGATGAGTGGGAAGGGTTATTAGCAGAGTGACCTTGGAGACCATGTATTGTCACACCAGTTTCCCGAATCAAAAAGTGGACAGGGCTGTCAGCGGATGTAGAAATCTAGAACACCTGTCTTGGACCTCTGTGTGAAGAGAGATGAATTCTGTTTTATTTGAGCGTTTGCACTTTTGGGTCTATTTGTAACAGCAGCTTAACCTACTGTAACTAATACCTACATTATTTTTGAGTCCATGTTGATAGAAATTCATAAAGTAATAGAGCTGGAAGGAGCCACAGAGGTCATCTTGCAAATAAAAGTAATGCTAGGGCGCCTGGGTGGCTCCGTCGGCTTCGGCTCAGGTCGTGATCTCGCGTTCCGTGAGTTCGAGCCCCGCGTCGGGCTCTGTGCTGCCGGGTCAGAGCCTGGAGCCTGCTTCGGATTCTGTGTCTCCCTCTCTCTCTGCCCCTCCCCCACTCATGCTCTGTCTCTCTGTCTCAGAAATAAATAAACATTAAAAAAGTTTTTTTTTAAGTAATGCTAAAAGAGGAAACAATTTTTACTCAGTCACAAAACAAACTAGTTACAGAACTGGAATAAAATCTAGTTTTCATTATACAGCTTCACCCCTTTGAAGGGTGAGTAATAAACAAACATGTGGAATCGAATACCTGAGAGATGGGACATGCAGACCTTAGGAATAAATTCAGAAAGTGCTTGTGTCAAGTGTTTCTATCCCCTATAGAAATGGGTAGTTAGGGAAGTGACATTTTACCTAACCTTCTACATTGAGATCAAGAAAGATAACCAGGCCCTCGGAGAGCACAAACTCTGGTGCTCATTTTATCAACAGCCCCCAAACTAGAGGGTCCATGTGTCAGATAAAGGACTGCAACCTCTTCTGATTCCTTGTGAGAACAGCCTCAGGGCAAATTGGACAACCTAGCAGTGGTACTGGGTATGTCTTAGCCACAGCCTCTGAGAGCTTTTGTGCTCAAAAAGATTGATCTAAAATGGCTTCTCGAAACATAACCCAACAAGAGAGAGATGAGATTATGTTTTTAGCATTTGAACCATAACATGCTCACTCTGCTTTAAAAGGTCTTATGGGACCGAAAAAGCCCAGGGAAACAGAAGTTGCTGTTCTCATTAAAGGAGAGAGGTATTTTTATTCATTGTTTTTATTCACATCGGTTAATTTAACATGCCTTGAAGGGGCCTCTTCCAGGGTAGCGGTATTAAAGTAGCAGCTTACTCACTGATTATAAACAAACATTAGTCAAGTTGACTTACAAAAGTTGGTACGTGGATTAAAAAGCAAAAGAATTACCTTCTACCTGACAAATGGGATGAGTCCCAAAGGTCTCTTCAGGCCTTGTGACAATATACCATGCAAGAAACTTAAAATGAAATCCAAACTCTTTAACTATGACTTGTAAATCTCTCCATGATCTGGCTCATACCTACTTCTCGCCCTCTTCTCAAGACCCTGAAACCGTGACTCACTACTGAGAAGCCTCACTTGGTCTTTCTGTTTTACAACCACAGCCTCTATCATATGCCACAAGGGTCTGCACATGCTGTTAGTGTGACGAGCTACTTTCCCTCTTCTTGGGTCTCCATTTAAAAGTCACCTCCTCAGACATGTCTTTTGGACCACCCTCCCAAAGCAAGATCATTCCACTCCATTTTTTTCTTCAGCTTAGCTTATTTCTTTCAAAGAACTTCTGGAAATTGCCATTTGTTTTATTTATGTGTCTGTTTATTTTCTGCTGGGAATTAATCTCCCTCTCTGGACAGTGATTTAATTGGCTAATGAGCCATTTTGGCCATAAAAGGGGCAAAGTGCAATCCAGAGAGAATCTGGAAAACTCCCTGTCGAGGTCAAGCTGGAGCTTAGGTAGAGAGAAATCAAAACCAAGAGACTAGGAATGAAGAGTGGGACTAATTACCGGATAGGGTTTCCTTGCAATGGCAGACAGGCTGGGGCGTACTTGAAAATGGAGATCAGCCTCACACAGGAAGTTGGACAAGGAGACCAAGATGGTCAAAGGCCTGAGAAGAAGCCAGTGAAACAGAAGTTAAGGCAGGCAAAGAGGCGAAGTCTCGAATGGACTGACTGAGACTCACTGCCATGTCTAGCTCTTCAACAGAGCATTCAAGGCTTCCCTGGATAGCCAATCCAAGACCATTTTCAATATCTCTAAGGGCCTGGAAGATTGATGTAGGCCAGTGACTTCACCTTCTGAAGGTGGTGCTATTTGTCCTTGGGTCAGAATCCTGAAGAGTGATTCTTTCTTCTATCTGGTATCACCCTGACCCAGTTCTTCAGTCTATGCACAGATCCCGGCAACAGGATGTTTTCCTATAGCTCTGAGAGCTGACTTCTCTGATAGCAGCTTTGTACCTTTGATCTGTAAATCTTAAGCTACCCTTCTCCCTTTCCCAAATTCTGACCACCGTGTGCCCCTTTCATACCTCAAAACCCTCTTCAAGTTCTGCTTCTTTTAATGAAAAGTCACCTTTGGCTTCTTGGAGAGGAACCCAAGAATCCTCCTGGTTTGTGGACTGCCCACTAGTGCAGACGATTCTCCATAAACTCTGCCTTTCTGTTGTTATAGTAACGGCAGATGTGCCTTCTGGAATATTGTTTCCCGGGAACACTGTTGTGAGGATCATAAGAGGGATTTACTTGGTCCCAACTCTATTTCAGACTAAAAAACAAAACAAAACAAAACAAAACAGAACCCTGCACCCACCAACTGTATTTGTTTTCTTGCAGTAGAGAAGCCAGGAGAAATTGACAATGTAATAGAACCAAATCTTTGCAAGAAGTAGGACATATAACGTGATGAAATTTGATATCTAGCCTGTTCTACTTTACTGAAAAATGCATAATGCTAAAAATTTACCTGGAGTGTGATTAACAGCATAAATTGTGCAATAAAATGTATGAGTATAATGGAGACTTCAAAAGCATCAAGTAGATGATAAATGATAGGAAAAAAACCCACAGTGGATTATTTTACTTAGCTTTGATTTTAATATTTGTAAAATGAGGGAAACAATGCATTTGTATCCAGAACCCCGTATTATCATAAACATATTTGCTAAAACAGGAAGCGTAAATTGTAGTTAAATTTAGTAATGTCTGATGGTATGCTTGAATGTTTCTTTGTGATTAAATGTGAACAATTGCTCCTTTAAGTTAAAGGTCTGTGTATATGTGATTAATCAGATTGAAATGAAAGTGCAGACAGCTCATGCCATGCCTGGTTATCAGAATGATTGATTTTAGTCTGTGCTTCTAGGTGAAAAAATATCTGTTAATAACCCCAGCAGCCAAACCCCTGATGTCACTGATAGCTCAATGATTTGTGCACATGCTGCATTATCGAGCTCATTTGCAGGTAGAGGGTCTACACAATGATCCATTGGATCGCAAAATTATAACATGAAAAAAGTGACATCCAGATTTATGCAAGAGTTATGACTTCAAAGTGCATTTCATCAGTGAGAAGTTTAAAATTGCTGCTGTTGTAGCTGTCACAGGCGTGTTATTTTCTTTGGTTTGTATGTAGGCAAGGCTGTCAAGCTTTTATCACACAAACTGGTGTTTTTGTGTACCATAGCTCTCTGCCTGCTGGTGACAGCCAGTCTCTACACCGAGTTGTTATTAAGTCTTCAGTTTTAAGAAGTACTTTACCAATGTGGTTGAATTACACTTGATCATAAACACCTTAATGTTTTATGGGGTATAAAAGAGCAAAATACGAAAGCAGCTCTGTAATAAATGTTGGTGGATTGCCGGTGGGGAGTATAGTATTGCTGTTCATCAGCGCAGAGAAGGTGGTGTCATACTCCAAATTCTCAGTTCTGGGTCCTCTCAAAATGAAGGACCAGGATTAGCAAGAGACTTCTCATGTAAAGCTTGGCTGTCTTCCCCATCCTGTACCCCCCTATTTTCTAGACCTAGCCACTGTGTCATCTAATTGTCAAATACTCCAGCCTTATGCCCTTCTGCCAAAAAAATGTGTCCTCTTTCACAGCTACCAAGCTGTTTGTATCTGGCTGTATGTTGGCCCAAAATATCTAGGGAGATTTATTTGGCACCCCCTCTCTTCTAGACTGAAATTTTTTCTTGTACCCACAATTGCTTTTGATGCCTTGCTCTAAAGAAACCAGGAGGAATGGACAGAGTAATAGAGCCAAATCTTGGCAGGAAAGCAGTGGGACATCTTTTATATGATGAAATATCATATGTAACATGTTCTGCCTTTATGGAAGAAATGTAACGCTGATACTTTATCTGATTTGGATTATTAGCGTCTATTAGGGTATATTGCAAGGTAAAATATACGGATATGAGGGAAACATCAAATGGTGCAAATAACAGATATAAACCACAGTGGATTCATTTATTTAGTTTTAGTTGTTATACTTGTAAAATGAATGAAACAATGTATGCAGAAACCCTTTCTTAGAAGATTCCATACCATTGTGTTTGATACAATACCCAGAACACAATAGGCATTCTATAAGTAGGAACCATTATTATTATTATTATTATTATTACTGATACTATAAGCAAAAAATGGGGGAATATAATTATATGCAGATATATGTGTTGAATGGCCAGATAATGGAGACCAAAGCAAAACAACCAGAGTGAATGGGAATTCCTAAAGAAACACATACCTCAGGAATCAGCACAGTCCTCCCAGAGCTCACCTGGCTTGGCTCTTTAATAGCTGACATTGATCTTGACTTAAATCTCTGTCATTGTTGTAGTAGCCACTAGCTGTATGTGTTTATTTAAGTATAAATTTAAATTCAATAAAATAAAAAATGCAGTTCCTCAGTCATATGAGCCACTGAGCATTCCAAGTGTTCGGTGGCCACATGTGGCCAGCGGTTACCATGTTGGACATCACAGAGAACGTTTCCATCACCACCACCATGAGTTGTATTAGGCACACACTGCTCTAGCGCAAACTCTGTAAAGAACCTGGGATTTATAACGTCAAGTCTGCAAAATACAGGAAAAACTGTTCAATCAAGTAGGTACAAGACCTGTTTGTGGAAACCAATTGGCAAGGACTTGAAGAAGAACAAATTGCACCATATATGCAGTTTAAAGGCCTTGGCTTCTTTTGAGCAACTCTCACATGACTGGTGGAAATGTACAGGTGAACAGGGAGCATCATCAGTAACCACTCAGCACCACCTGTCAGCATCCCATGGGGGAACCATGAGTAGTAAGGAACTACAGTGGAAGGAAGACTAAGCCTAAACCAAAACCCCAAATGGGATTATCCAAAGTAAAAATAATTTGTGACAAAATGAATCTGGAACCACATGGGTCATGTTGAAAGTGGCCTTCTCAAATACAATGTGATTTGGTGATTCGTTTAATGTACCTGAACTTACCGGGCTTAGAAGGTGAGCAAAGTCAGTGCTGGTTACTCATTCTTATCTAAGTTTTCAGTTAGCCATCATATTATCATGAACTGTGCTACAATTATTAATGATACTCAATTAATCCCAAAGAGGCAGGAGCTAACATCTGTCTTACTCTTGATAGTTACTAGAAAGGCCACGAATGGTTTTGGCTGTGGAAGAAGTGACTAGAATTAAAAATGTGTGCTATTAGGTTGACATTATGTCACAGAAACAATGTAAAAATGTAAGTGACTTTAAAGGTTTATAAGTTTTTCTCCATAAAAATTTCGTAACTTTCTTCCTGTTTTTTCAAACAATGTAAGTCACTTCAGTTAGGGAGAATTGCAGAACTCTGCCTTAAAAGATTTCACCATGTGTAACCTCCCAGGGAATTTGAATACTATAGATTTTGCTGAACTTCACTGAATTGAAACCTGAAATTGTCACTTATTGGAGAATCCAGTGGGTTGTATGGTATTGTCAGCATATTAAATCTTGGGTGAAAGTTATAAATATTATTGATTGTTTTTAAATTAGAGAAGTGTCTGTGCGTTCAATATCAATTTTAGTTCATTTCTTAGAAATCAAGAAATACATTAGAATCATAATGCTGGCAGGGACCTCAACCCACAATCTTATCTTTCCTTGTAGACTGTAAGCCAGGCTGGATAAAAGTGATTTTCAGAAGCTTGGTGGGAGCATGGAAATGGATGGGATGGTGAAAAGAGCGCTGAACTATTTGTAGCCTGCGCTCTCACCCCAGCTTGTCCACAATTTCCCCCCAAATCCTACAATTTCCCTGGGTCTCGGCCTTTTTATGGTTAAGATGAGGGAAATGGAAATAAATAGTTTCCATGGTACTTTCTAACTATATTAGTTTTCTACTGCTGCATAACAAACTACTCCAAACTTAGTGGTTTAAAACAATGCCCATTTAGGGCAAAGGACCTGAACAGCCATCATTTCAGAGAAGACTTCCAAATGATCAACAGGTATATGGAAAAGTGCTCAAGATGATCAGGGAAATGAAAATCAAAACTACAACGAGATATCCCGTCATACTTGTTAGGATGGCTTTTATAAAAAAGATAAGAGATGATGTGCTGGCATGGATATGGAGGAAAGGGAATCTTAGTGACATTGTAAATTGCTGCTGAGAACAGTTAGTTCCTCAGGACATTAAAAATTGGCCCAGTAATCCCACTCTTGGGTATATATCTGAAAGAATTGAAATCAGTATCTCAAAGAGATATCTACACGCTCAAGTTCATTGCAGCATTATTCATAATAGCCGACATGTGGAAACAACCTTCATCAACAGATGAATGGATACAGAAGATGTGGTATCTATCTGTCTGTCTGTCTGTCTATGTACCTATCTATCTATCTGTCTACCTACATACCTACCTACCCACCTACCTACCTACAATGAAGTATTACTCAGTTATGAGAAAGAAAGAAATCCTGCCATTTGCAAAAACATAAGGTGGACCTTGAGAACATTATGCTAATAAGTAAAACAGGTTGGATAGAGAAAGACAGATACTGTCTGAGATCACTTATGTATGGAATCTAAAAAAGCCTAACTCATAAAAACAGGAGCTGGAGGTGACCAGGAGCTGGAGGATGGGAGGCTTGGAGAGGTATTATTTAAGGGGACAAACTTGCAACTAGTCGAAAAATAAGTTCTGGGGATCTAATGCATAGAACAGTGATTACAGACAACATTATTATATTACAAAATTCAAAGTTGCTTAGAGAATAGATCTTAATTGTTCTCACCACAAAAAAAAAGAAATTATAATTATGTGCTGTGATAGAGGTGTTAGCTAATGCTATCATGGTAATTGTATTACAATATATAGAGATATATCAAACCAATATGTTCTATACCTTAAACTTACACAGTGTTATATCTCATTAAAAAATAAGTTAAAAAAACCATCAATTCCCATTAATTATTTCACAATTCTGTAGGTCAGAAGTCCTGGAGGGTTCACCTGGGTTCTCTGCTATGGGTCCCATAGGGCCAAAATCAAGGTGATGGCTAAGCTGGGCTCTTATTTGAAGACTCTGGAGAAGAATTTACTTCCAGGTTCATTCAGGTTGTTGGCAGGGATCGGTTCCTTGTAGTTACAGGATTCAGTTCCTATTTATTACTGCCTGTCAGTCAGGGGTCACTATTAGCTTTAAGAGGCCACCCGCCTACCTCCTCATGTGGCTTCCTTCATTTTCAAACCTACAACAGCAACTCAGATCCTTCTCATGCTTCTAATTTCTCTGACTTTTCCTTCTGTTACCAGCCTGAGAAAACTGATTTTAAAAGACTCGAGTGATTTGATTCCCTTTTGATAAACCCCAAATCAACTGATTAGTAATCTTAGTAACATCTTCAACATCTTTTGCCATGTGACATAATCAGGGACATAATGACTCCTCATATTCACAGTTGAAGGAATTAGGAATATTTTAGAGAACTACTTTGTAATCCTGCCTACCATACTATAAAATTTATTTATTCTCTGTCAAACAGAGAAATACCTTTCTCTCAAGTTCTTTGCTTCTCTCTCTTCTTCTGGCTTCTGTAGTTTCTGTTCTGCAGTTTAAACTCATTGATTTTGGTTCTGTCTGTGTCTCCTAAAATCAGGCTTCATCTCAGTGCCGGGAGACAATGAGATGTTTCTGGAACCTGTTGCTCATCTCAGTGCAGTAGGCAGACTGGGGGAATGGAGAGCAGTGATTTTACCAACCCTAACAGGTGCTTGGATGGACTGCTGTTTAAGAAAAGGCAATGACATCTTCTTACGCACTTATAAGTGAGCAGTAATGGGAAAGCAGAGGGATAGAACAATCCTGACTTCATGCCCTAGTAGCAGCCTTTGTTCAGGGCATTGGTAGGGAGCCATTTAAAATGAAGTTGACCTTTCTTCAGTCCAGCCCCTTTGTGGTGATTTCGAGTGACTTTGGTGGTTATGGCAATGCTTTTTGTTTGTTTATTTTTGAGAGAGAGCACTAGCAGGGGAGAGGCAGAGAGAAGGTGAGGGGACAGAGGATCTGAAGCAGCTCCACGCTGAGAGCAGTGAGCCCAATGTGGTGGTCAAACCCATGAACCATGAGATCATGACCTGAGCCAATGTCAGATGCTCAACTGACTGAGCCACCCAGGTGCCCCTGACAATGCTTTTTGTAGTGATTTTTATAATACAAATAAGTGGAATAAAATCTGAAAGTACAGATGATCCAATAGACAAGAATGAAAATCACCACAATCCATCACCCAATGGTAACCACCATTAATACTCAGTTGTATATCCTTCTAGATATCATCTATAATATATGCATACATTTTTTTTTTTTTTTTTTTTTTTTAATTTTTTTTTTCAACGTTTTATTTATTTTGGGGACAGAGAGAGACAGAGCATGAACGGGGGAGGGGCAGAGAGAGAGGGAGACACAGAATCGGAAACAGGCTCCAGGCTCCGAGCCATCAGCCCAGAGCCCGACGTGGGGCTCGAACTCAGGGACCGCGAGATCGTGACCTGGCTGAAGTCGGACGCTTAACCGACTGCGCCACCCAGGCGCCCCTATGCATACATTTTTAAAAAGATGTTGTACATTAACAATATATTAGTGAAAATTTTCATGTCAATAAAGACATTTCTAGGATATATTTTAAATGGCTGTCTTTTAATATTCCATCTTGTGGGTATACCAGTATTCATTCATCATTTCTGCTAAACATTTAGGCTGTTTCCATTTCTCAGTCATTTTTTTGACTAAAGTCTCAGTGAGCATCTGGATCTTTAGGTAGATCTTTGACCATTTTCTTTCTTTTTTTTAATGCTTTATTAATTTTGAAACAGAGATAGAGCATGAGCAGGGGAGGGGCAGAGAGAGAGTGAGACACAGAATCTGAAGCAGGTTCCAGGCTCTGAGCTGTCAGCACAGAGCCTGATACGGGGCTCGAACCCACACCCCATGAGATCATGACCTGAGCCAAATATGGATGCCCAATCGAGTGAGCCACCCAGGTTCCCCAAGCGTTTTCTTAAATAGGGAAAGTTGCTAGAAGTGAACTTATTTGGATAGAGCATATACATATGTGGAAATATTTTGAAACATATTGACAATGCCTTCTAATTATAAAATGTCCATTAACTAATGGGTACAATGGAAAAGAACACTGAATTTGTGGTAGAAAGATTGATAGGTACTCCTCTTTCATTCCTGTATAATTTTTATCAAATCAATATTTCTAACCTTCAGTGTTCTCATCTATAAAATGGAAATAATAATATTCATGCTACCTCTGATATAGGGTTATTATGCAGGTAAAAGGAGGTGGGCTATGGGCAATCCTTTGAAAATATGAAGTTATGAATAAATATAAGGCATTCATTTATCCCTTCTGCCCAGACAAGAGCAATGGTCTTCAGGAAAATAGTCCATAATATCCCCCATTTCATTACATCTCTTCTGAGAACATTTGATTGTACTAGTATCCTTCAAGAGCACCTGTGGACTTAATGGCACTCCACTGAGTATACCGTTGGCTCTAGTCCTGATCCAAAAGTGTGTTTCCATATTCGTGTGCCTTTTTCTTTTCTTGAACAATAAAGTCTATGACATGGGAAGTCTCATCTGTATGGTTACTGTATTTACTTATTTTTTGTCACCTTGCTTTTTTAAACTGGTTGTTCGCTCATTCCCCTGTCGATCTATTATGTTCTCTGTGAGGTTGTCTTTATTGGTACTCATAGGTGGCATTTAGCATTCATATGGCACTTTTCATCTTGAAAGCACTTTATAGACATTAGCTAATTAATTTTCACATCACAGTGTGATAGGTAGGTAGGGAGCTAATCTAAGCATTTGTGCTATGGTGATGAAAGGTGTGTTACGAGTACAATAAATTATTTTTTATTATTCTTTGGAGGAGGAAGAGGTGGTTATGTAATTTGTCCCAAACCACAGAGGTATTTGCATTACAGTTGAAACTTATAGTCAAAACCTCATCTGATAAAGTTAGTTGTATCATGGGCCCTTTTACCGGTTCTTACCTGGCTTGCTCCCAAAGACACTGCTATGGTAGTGAACTTCACTTTCCACTGTGCCTGAAGAGCAGCATTATTGGCACTCGAAGTGACTTTCTTCCCTTCTTTGTGTTTTGAATGATGTGTGTTTTTGAAACGAACCTGATGGGAACTTTGAAAATATTTCAGAAGGGCCTCCAAGTTTATGGGAGAGAAGGATGGGCAGCAACAGGAGGCCACATTCCATATAGGGGCAAATATGATTGGATTGTAATTTGCTTTTGAAATCTAAGAGTCTTTCTAATTGGTAAAATGATGATGTCACTCTTGCTTGGGCAAATGGAAAGTAGTGAGGTAAAAACCTCTTTGTTGGCTTGGCTTGGCTTGGCTCTCGTGAGCTGTTCCATTAAGTACCCTAGAGTGCAGAGAGAGACAGAGGGAGGGGGACCTAGGAGCAGGGCCCGTAGAGGTTGTTCTTTCCTCTGTGCCTCCCCAGAGCTGATAGGGGGTTCCCAACTGCCCTCTCATCTTGGGATACCAGAGTTTCCAACATCGATATCAGGAAAGAGAAAATACTAGTAAAACTGTTTTTCATGTAGAAAAGGATCATGGTTGGAATTCTCCAGTTTCTGGAGAATTTAATTTCTAGCAAGTTTATGGATGGACTTCAGGCAGTGATGGGCCCTGAGACCATAGGCTTTCCTCTCTTCAGCGACTTTAGTTGAAGGTATGTGAGCATCAGATTCTTGTAGAGTATCTGATTCAGTTTCCTATGTCCTGAAATGTGCTCAAGATTTGCATCAGTAGTAATTTAGATGATAAAATCTTTTGACTTTGAAAGTTGGTGGTGGGGGTGGTAGTAGAGAGGAAAGCCAGAAAGAACAAGTCCTATCATTTGATCCATTTCCAATAGCTTTTCTCTGATAGTCAGATTTCCCTGGTCTCTACAATTTCTCATGCTGGTGGGTGTCAGCCTAAACACCTAAGCAGATGGCCTAAATAAGAGGGGAGATTTGACATTTAGCTGTTAATTTATTTTACGATGTGGGCTGCCATGTATTATACATGAGGTAAATAAAAGTGATGGACTAATTATGGAAACGTGTGCTGCCTTCCAATTACTCTTGGATTCCATGTTTAATATTTTGAAGTATTCCAATTACAGAGATTTGTCACTGCAACAAACTTTTTTATCTGTGGAATTCCAACTTTATCTGCAGTGAGCCTTGGCTGATTTTGTTCTGCTAAGTAAATGAACATCCTAGACTTTTCACCACAATTGGGATTTTTTTTTTCCTGGTTGAATCATATTTTAGACTTATATTTTTGACAACCTATTTCACAGTTGACTGGCCTCCCCCTCCAAATCTGGGATTCTGGTCCACTTTCAAATAGGAGATCCACATTTGTTATCATAAAAGGGCAATCTTGTCATTTTAAAACGATCACTTCTGGTTAATTCAAGATCTGTAACTTGTTTTGGTCTATTAACTTTTTCATATTTCTTTCAAGAACAGTTTGATTGGGAGAGGCATGGATCAACATGGCGAATGGTTTAAATGGCTGGTTAAAAATTATATATATGTATCTGTGTGTGTGTGTTTGTGTGTGTGTGTGTGTATGTGTGTGTGTTTATTTTTAAAGCAGAAACAGCTAGGTTCTTTAAAGCTTTGGTTAATAGTAATAGGAGCACCAGAAAATTTGCAAAATTAGACAAGAGGATTGTTTTGCTTTGTGTCTAAATACTTCATAACACTTAATTTTGTTTTATTTTGGACTTATATTCTAATTTATGCTAGCTACACAACCCAGAGCCATCCTTCTTAATTTCTTAAAAATTCTAAGAATTTTATAAAAATGGAAATTTTTTGTTTGTTTGCTTTTCAGTGTAAGATAATTATTGCCTCTAATCCAGCACTTATCAATTTTAATTTGATGTTTTGCAAAAAGTGAGATTCATCCAATGAAGCACACTGTCTTTATTACAAAGAAAAATACTATGCATTTTATGGTTTGAGCATTATATCCATAAATGGTTAATTAGTTTTATATGCTTATAATCTAATCTCACTTCAAAAAATCATTTAAGACAGCTTATACAAATTCGTAAACCAAAGTAGGCAAACTATAAATGAATTATAAATCAGGAACAGAGAACTATAGATAGAATAGAAAGTCAAAACTTGGGAAAGAGTGTGAACATAAAGAGGAGGACAGAGTTGCTAAAGATGAGCCACAAATTGGCTCTCTGCTTCTTAGCATCCAAATTAAAAGGGAAACAGGATCAGTTTCATAGACAAGTGATACGTAAGTAACAAACATGCCTGTTCCTCAGGGTAAACAAAGGTGGTTTTTTTTTCTGGTAATTAGGTTGCTTATATTATAATGTTACTTTATAAATATTAATACATTAGTATACATTTTTGAAATAATTTTTATTATTTTTGTGTCATTCTTGCTCCATAACAAAACCGAAGCATGGTTGCTTACAACAACAAATGTTTATTATTTCTCTGTATTCTGTGGATTGGCTAGGTGGTCCTTTGGGTCTGAGCTGGTTTGCATATGGCTGAACAGTCTAGGATGGTCTTGGGTGGTCTGAGCTAGGAATTCTGGGATGGCTGAGTTCTGTTTCTCCATGCTCCTCCAGAAGGCTAATCAGGCTTGTTTATGGTGGCAGAAGGGTTCCCAGTAGAAAGAGAGAGCCAGCTCCAACAAGTACTTTATCAATCTGTTTATATCAAGTTTGCTAATGTCCCATTAGCCAAAACAAGCCATATGTCCAACCCAGATTCAAAGAATAGAGAAAGAGACTGTCCCTCTTGACGATGAAAGCTACAAAGTCCCATTGCAAAGGGGCATGAATGCATATAGAGAGGAATTCTTGTGGCTCTTTTTTGCAAACAGTCTACCACAGTCCTGAAGCCAGTATCTTTCTTTACTACTCCCCATTGATCATTGAAGCTTAATCGAGGCCTGGAATAGAAAAGAATGACATTGTGTCTGCTGTCAATTTGTTGCCTCTCAAATCTGAATGCATTCTTCAATATATATGCTCTGTGATAAGCAACAGAATTCCTTGAAACTTTTCTCCTTAAAGGGAGCACTATGGCAAGCTTCCTCAGTAAAGGGCACTGAAGGGATATTGTAGAAGGAAGAGGCTTCCTGCAGTTTCTGATGGGCCCAGAGGTCAACAGCATGGGTGTGAGGACACCCCATTGAGCCAGCCCCAGCCACGGGCCCAGGGCCTTGGCCTACCTAGCGTTAGTCCTCTCCATATGGAAACCAGAACCGTGTAGAACCTGCAAGCCACTGCCTGCCACCTAGAGAGTCACACATTCTGCTGTTATTTCTTCCGCGAGCACGAACTTCTCCCCACTGTGCAGCCTGGATTCTCTGATGGCCCTGCCCCTGTCCAGCACCCAGACTCCCCCTGCACATCCATGTCATTGCTTGCTGATCATCTGTTTCATCACAGCTCTGGCTGTGCAAAGCCAGGCAACTTTTCTGCTATCCAGTGGCCAAACCACCTTTTCACCAATGAGGCCTGAATCCCTTGCAAGTTTGTTCTTCCCTGACTATTCTCCGTCTACCCTACAGTGGCATGTAGAGTTTCCTTTATCTTACAGTTGCTTCTTAATCAAGGATAACAACTCTTACATTAAATTCTCTGTGTAACCTACTGTGTGGTTTCTATGTCCTCCTTGGACCCAGACTACTACAGACATGATGTAGAAAAAATGGAAAAACTGAAGACTGCCCTCCTTGATCTTGGTGAACAAACGGACAAGTCAGCTAGATGGGAAGCGGAAGAAGAGGAGAAAGCATTGCAGAAAGAAGGGAAATGGAAGTAAAAGGAGCTAGCTCATTGTTTCTCTTCTTTCCCCCTAGGGCAGAAGCTAGGGGCCACTTTGAGCATTAAGGTGCCTAGTCAATGCAGAATAACTGAAATCCTCGTACATCGCTGGTGAGAGTATATAATGGCATAAACTCTTTGACAAATGTCTGGCGCTGTTTTCTTTCTCTCTTTTTTTTTAATGAAACAAAAATATGAATATCCTACCACCCGGAGCTTTCAATTCTAGGAAAATCTATCCAAGAGAAAAATATTTATGCAGAAATGTTCAGCTTTTTTCATAACAGGCCTAACCTTGGAAATAGCTCAAGTACCCCTCAAGAGGAAAATTAATAAAATGTGATATATTGATATAGTGAAATATGATATAGTAATAAAAAAGAGATGACCATTGATACATACAGTAACATGGATGAATCTTCCAAACATCCATTCATCCATCCATGTTATTTTTTTGACGTATATAAAAGTAAACTCCGGGGCGCCTGGGTTAAGCGTCCGACTTCGGCTCCGGTCATGATCTTGCGGTTTGTGAGTTTGAGCCCCGTGTCGAGCTCTGTGGCTGACAGCTTGGAGCCTGGAGCCTGCTTCAGATTCTGTGTCTCCCTCTCTCTGTGCCCCTCCCCTGCTTGCGCTTTGTCTCTCTCTCTCTCAAAATTGAATAAACATTAAAAAAATTTAAAAAGAACAAACCAAGTAAGTATACTCCTTTAAAATTTTACTGGATAATGTCCCTAAAAACATGAAAAATTAATCAAGAGTAAGAATTAGAAATGAAAGATGGGGTGCCTGGGTGACTCAGTTGGTTAAGCATCTGACTTCGGCTCAGGTCATGATCTTACAGTTCGTGGGATTGAGCCCCACATTGGGCTCTGTGCTGACAGCTCAGAGCCTGGAGCCCACTTCAGATTCTGTGTCTCCCTCTGTTTCTGCCCCTCCCCTGCTCATGCTCTGGCTCTCTCTGTCTCAAATATAAATAAAACATTAAAGAAAAAATTTTAGAAAGTAAACTGCAGTTATCTATACATTTCATATTAAATATTTCAGCATGCTTATTTATTAAGTAGTTTTGTTTCCTCACAGTCATGTGAAAGAAACATGAAAGAAGATCACATATAGTTTTATTGCATATGAAGTTCTCAAATTAGAAAATCTGATCTTTGGCAGATAAAAACGAGAATGTTGGTTGCCTCTGGGGAGGTAAAGGTGGTGATTGAGTCAGGGATGGGAGACCTGAGAGAATTTCCTGGGGTGGTAGTCATGTGCTGACATCTTGATAGAAGTTTGGGATAAGAGAAAAGTGTGTGTATGCGTTTGTCAACATCTGCAAACGTACACTCAGATTTGTATGATTCATTTCATGTACATTTTACATCAAAAGAAAAAATGTAAACAAGCATAACTAGTTCATAAGGATGCAGATGGATAGATGGGTAAGTATATGATAAAAAGAAAGTGTATGTAAATGTTAGTGGTAGAAGCTGGGTGGTAGGTAACAAGATAGTCACTGTAAAATTCTCCCAACTCTGCCGGATATTCAAAACTTTCATAAGGGAAAATCTTGTAAAGTGCCCAGTTAGGTATGGGGAGCCCTTGTGCACTCAGTGTAAGGGGGCACTTCCCCTGGCTACCGGGGGAAGATGGCAGGTCCGTAGGTGAAGCCACATACACAACTGTTCTCACAGGAGCACTGGGGTGGCAGCAGAAAGTGGGTAGTTGACGAGTCCAACACGGTGTTCCTAGAGCCTCATGCTTTGAGTGTGCTGTTCTTGTCATGCAGAAATTTTCATGTGTCTCAAGGAGGAGAGTCCTCACCCAGAGCCCTACCCTACTGGCACCCTCATAACAGACCCCCAACCTCCAGAACAGTGAGAAATCAATGTTGTTCAAGCCACCTGGCCTGTAGTATTTTCTCATAGTAGCTGCACCAACTAAGACACTGGCTCACTGTCAGGGTAGTTCAGATTGTACTGCTATAGATTGAACATGTGAATAAATGAATCGGTGACAAAAGTCACACACCATTAATCTTCCACTCTACCTAAAACAATCATTTTATAGTTTGCATATTCAAACAGGATCAATTCCATAAGACAAAAGATCTATAAGGAACAAACATACCTGTTCTCCAAGGTAAACAAAGATTTTTTCCTGCCGATTAAGTTGCTTACATTAGGATGTTATTCTATATAATATTAATATGTTAGTGTATTTTTAACTGTCAATACAAGTTTTATTATGTTAGTGTCATTTCTGTTCCATGACAAAACACAAGCCTTGTGGTTTAAAACAACAAAAATTTATTATTTTTCTTTATTCTGTGGGTTGGCTAAGTGGTTCTTTGGGTCTGAGCTGCTTTGGCTGTGGCTGGATAGCCTAGAATGGTGTAGGGTGGTCTGGGATGGTCCCTGGGTCTGGGATGTTTTAGCAGGTGGAGCTAAGACAGGTGGCCAGAAGCCAAGTGAAGAGTGTTTGTTTGAAGGAGAAGAGAGAAATCAATTATGTCAGAGGTTGCTGATGGTCCAGGGAACAGAGATCTGCACTGTCTGGCCACTTTGTAACAGAGACTAACAACGGCCCATCCACGACTCTTGTCATCTCACTACAGGTCACATAAAACAGCCGCTGAACTCCCTTATCCATTCATCCCTTGGAAGGAGCGTGGCTGGTGAACAGGTCCAAAATACCAAGACAGCATTTAGTTAAAGGGACTTTTCTTTTTTTAACGTTTATTTACTTTTGAGACAGAGAGAGACAGAGCATGAACGGGGGAGGGGCAGAGAGAGAGGGAGACACAGAATCTGAAACAGGCTCCAGGCTCTGAGCAGTCAGCACAGAGCCCGACGCGGGGCTCCAACTCACATACCGCGAGATCGTGACCTGAGCCGACGTCGGACGCTTAACCGACTGAGCCACCCAGGTGCCCCTAAAGGGACTTTTGAAATCATATCATTGGATTATCTTTACCTGTTGAGTTAAAAGGTTGTACCCAGCAGGAAGAAGCTCAGAGGGAGGATGGGGTCTTGAATAAACAAGTAAGTAAAGCTGCATTTTCTTTATCACACATCTGAATGTGTGATAAGTAATTAAATGACCTTACCTCATTAATAAATAGTCACACTCTGAAAGGTCTATTTTTAATGCACTTCATTAAGTATAATTTTGATTTTTAAAAGTATAGTAGTATGGATCCAAGTATAATGTGTGTGTTGATTATAGATGAGATGCATAATTTATAATAATGCAGAGGTGCCCAAATATATACACAACATACAGGAGATTGCTAGGACAGTCTTGGGCATTCCATAAATGTTTGTTAACTAAACAAATCCTGTTGCACTTTTAAAGTTTTTTTTTTTTTCCAGGAGATTCCTACTGTCATAAATGAGATGGTAATATAGATGCCTCTCTTAGAGGCTGTGCCATTGGTTTTCCTGGCAACGTAAGAGTCACGGTAAAGTTGTCAAACTAGAAAAGAGGCAGGTGGTCATAAACGGATTTCTTAAACCAGCAAAAAGTCTTTAAAAAGGAATAATTAATTAAAACTCTTGCTTAATTAAGTGTTCCTTGATTGCCGGGTCCTCATGTCATTCCTAATGAATAGAGCTTCTGTCTGTAACCACCTCTTGGCCTCACAGAAGGTCAGGACTATCCCTGTTACTTTCAGAGCAGAAACTGAGGGTCATGGACACCGTAAGACTGCAGCAGGCTACTGGTTAGATAGCAGCAGTGATGGTTCTTGAACAAGACTCTTCATTAGTTTTTCTTCCGATACCCTATTAAGGATCCTAAGTTCATAACCATTGTTTTCAATTTTTAAATGCATATTTATTTATTTTGAGGGGTGGAGGTGGGAAGAGATGGAGAGAGAGAGATCCAGGAGATCATGGATCCGAACCATGAGATCATGATCTGGGCTGAAATCAAGAGTCAGACACTTAACCAACTGAGCCACCCAGGCGCCCTGCCTCTGTTAATTTTCTTATGAACTCATTTGGACCATTCATTTGAAAGACCTCAGCGGTTCTGATGTGTATGTGAAAAGAAGGGACTAAGAAATAGCATCGGCAACATAGTTATGTCTATTTGGTGCTTATTTTCCACATTCCTTGGCCTACGAAAGAAGTTAAGGTGATCTGTCCTACGGAGCAGGGGTTGAGCACTCAGATATAGGATCCAAAGCCTTGGTAAAAATGAACATAGGAGAATGATGGCGATGCAGAGCATGTGTGTTGGTGAGAGGGAGGGTGTGAGGGTCAGCCTCAACCGGTGTGTGCAGGCCCACTGTAGTACCATCTTACAGCTTTCCAGAACACTCGATTTCTATGTGAAGTCTCCAGTTTTGTGTGTTGGTTACTAATTCAAAATTTCAAATGTTGAGTAGACAAAACACTGTGCACCTAAGATTAAAAAAAAAAAAAAGATCAAACATCTCTGTGGGACGGATTTGGCCCAAGGCTTCCTCTTTGCATCTCTGATGTTGAGGTTTGGGGTTATTCGCTAAAAAAATTCCTGTGGGCCTAATATTGCAGAAAACACTATGGGGATGGGGAAAAGGGAAACCTACAGTAATTTAGGGCATGTTTCTTATCTTCTGGGAATTCCTAACTCAGTTGGGAAGATCAACATTTGTGTATCTATGCACAGATATATATAAGATATAGTCAGGGAGGCACATAATCGATGTTAGATCGGGTGGTATAAATGATAGGAATTCAGAAGACGGTTAATGGAAATAAATTGGGGTGTGGGCTGATCACTGATGTATTGCTTCTCCATGCCAAGTACATACCTTTTGCTTAATCTGTGAAAATGGATCTGGGCCATTTAATCTTTTTGCCTTGGTGGCATAGTATAAAGCTGTGTCGTTATAGAAGGAAAGGGTCTTGCCTCCTGGTTCTGGGGTGCTAGCTTGGCAGGCCCCCTCCGCCTGCCCTCCGGGGCCTGGCTTCTCCAGTTGCCAGCTCCTTCAGCACACAGCAGCCGACAGCACGAATGGGCCAGCAGCAACTCCTGCCATGTACCTTAGGCAGTTCTGTAGCAGACTGCTTCCAGGGACATGTCGGTGGGGGAACAGCTTTTCCTGATACTCTGAACAGTGGATTTCTGGAGCGTTCCAGAGGGACAGTTTCTATCAGGTTCCACCAGCATGATGCCACCCTGCCATTCAGTGAGCCATAGATCTCAGCCAAGAGCCTCTCTCCTGGGTGCTGATCACTTGTTACTCTAACCCCTTGTTAGAGTTAATACTGTTTTATATTCAACATTCCCTGTTAAAATTACTCTGTAACTTTGGTCTTCTAATTGGACCAAGAGTGATAGAGGGTATGTTTTTTTTTCTCCTTCAAACTCAGGGATATTTCCAGGTGCTGTGTTTGAGCTGTAAACTGCACCCCTTTGATCTTCCTCCACTCCTAGCGTTCAGTTATGGTGGGGGCTGTCCACCTTGGTTCTCAGCCTTCTCCTGACTGGTTTATAGAGAGTTCTTTTTTCAGTTTTTTAAAACTTGAGCTGTGGTGCTGGTAATATTCTATGTTGAGGTTATAATGAAAATTATGTATAAGTATATAGATTTGTCAGTACTCATCAAAATATACCCTAAAAATGGGCGTGCTTGTTGTATATAAAGTATATCTCAATAGAGGAAATAAAAAAAAAAACACTTGTTCTCTAGAACTGAGTTTAAGAGTATAAAATGCCTGAGACCTACTTCCAGCCTGGTGGGGAAGGCCAGCTGGAGAGGAGGAGGCTGATGTGCACAGAGGCAAAGAGAGGCAAGGAAAGGGAAAGTTTGCAGGTTCTGATCCCTGCTCTTTGTTTTCCAAGAATGGATATACCTCTTTCTTTTCAGCTCTTTGCTCTTGTGAGCTAATAAATTATTTTGCACGGACTAGTTTAATTTGATTTTCTTCTACTGGAACTAAAATAATACATAAAGAAAAAACCATCATGGCCTGAGCTTATCAGTGCGGGCAGACTTTATTTCAGGAATGAGAGTGAGCTTGATCTTGTAGGGTGCACAGAGGAGAGGTAGAAAAGCACTGCAGGTGACAACGCAGAGGAAGCTCAGGGGAAAGAAAGGATAAGTGTGGCATTTGTGGAGACTGGCCCACGGAATATAGCAGTTCCCAGCAGAGACTTTGAAATCAATTGGATTTGGGCTTAAATCTTAGCTTTGCTATTTGCAGGCTTATGTCCTGGGGTAGAGACCCAAGGTCTCTGAGCTTCAGATAAGTGTATCAAGGTTCAAATGAGATTAAGTATCTACAACATCATAGCGACTAGCACAATAATAGAAATGACGGTAAAACTAACGATGGTCTTTACTTGTGTTTGTGGTTATTGGAAAAGAATGCTTAAAGACACAGTGATTTAATTCTAAATGAATTATTGGTGTAATTGATGCCCTCGTCAAGAAAGTCTGAGAAAAATAATTAACCAAATTGCAATGACTTGGAAAAGAAGTGGGTGATTCCTAAAAGTCAGCTATGGCTCACCAAGTGCAGATCATGCCAAATTAACTTCTTTTCCCCTTATTACTTTTATGAGATGGAAGGAGAAGGGAAATGTTATCAACACGGTCTATCTTTTTGGAAAAGCTGTAAAGTTATCACATAGACAGACTTGGACAGCTTCAGCCAGGGGGCCTCCCTTTTCACAGAGTATCCTAGATTTCTCATCAGCTGTGTCCAATTTTTAGAAAGCCTTTTCTTTTATTGACCTGAAGTTGCCATATTTGCATATTCGTTCTGTTTGGAAGTACACAGAAAGAGGACCGGTTTTTCTTCTTTCTACCACTTGAAGACCCTTCTTACATCTTCCTTCAGCTATTTTCTCCTCTGTTACATTAATCTTCATTTCCTCCCACTACTCTTCTGTTAACAAAAATTCTAAACATGCTCAGTTGTCCTTCTCTTCAGTGCTTTATTGTACCATCACCCTTCCAAAATGTGGACTCTCTTAGAATTTGGTTGTGGTATTTCTGATGTTTTCAGACCTATACGTATTGCACGAGGATGGATACGTAGGATGCATTAATATTTTTAAGCTAAAAAAAAATTTTTATCTTTTGATTTCAATACTATTAACATTATAAAGGAGCTGGGTCACATTGTTGACTCGTATTGAGCCCGAGAAGAACAAAATTCATCTGTACCATTTAAAAGATACCTTTCTAATCCAAATCTATAGCTGTGCTATAATTATTGATTTCTTTAATCTAAAATGTATGGTTATACCATTATCCTTCTTGTTAGTTTCAGCACAGTAACCCAACCTGTCAAAATCTTGATCCTGTCGTCTGTCATGTTAGTTATCCCTTGCGGCTTCGTTTCATCTTCAAATTGGATTTGCATGATCCTACAACACAAGCCACTGACAGAAGTGTTGAATGGGACAGAACCAAGTGCGGAGCCCTGAAGCATGTCCTAAAGACTCTCTTCTACATTGACATAGTTTTATTAATTGGCACTCTTTCAGAAAAAGTATTTCAATCAGCTAATTTTCTTTCTTGCACCCTGGTCATCTTCTCACATTGAAATCAAGAAAAACTTCTTTGGAGTTGTGAGGAGACTGGATTCTAATTTCTGGTTATATTAGTCAGAATTATTCAGGGAAACAGAAATGTGTGTGCGCACACACATAAATATTTATGTACACATGCCTTCAACTGATTTGACAAGGCCCACCCACATTAGAGCTAGTAAGTAATCTGCTTTAGACAAAGTCCACTGATTTAGATGTTAATCTTATCCAAAAATACCATCACAGAAACATTCAGAATAACGGTTGACTAAAACCTGGTCACCGTGGCCCAGCCAAGTTGATACATAAACTTAAGCATTGCACAGGATTTAGCCACATCTGGCCTGGCGTGAGGGCCGCCACAAAGAATTGCTCAGTGTACATCCTTCACCAAGTCACTGTGCTGGAGAAGTGAGGGGGCACTGAACTGTAGTCGTTGCACTGCTCACCAACCGTGGATCCTGGGCTAGGACTGCATCTACTAGCGGGAAGGACACATTGTACTAATTAGTATGCAGGCACAGTCTATTTACTAAGCCATGTGCCCTTGGGCACCTTTTTGTAATTGCACAGAGCCTTAGAAGAGCCAAGCTTTGGTCTTACACTTAGCTTCTAATTCTGACTCAGCTTCTCAGTAGCTGTATGTCCCACGGGCTAGGTCATTTATTTCTATCAAGCCAGTTTTCTTCATCTGTAAAAGAGAATATGTACCTGATGGTAGGGCTTAGATGAGAGGAATTAGCATGGATGAAATGCCTGGCTGGCTTGGTTTCTGGCACACAGTAGTTAGGAAGGAAAAGGTAGCCAGGATGATGATGTTGTGCAGCATCCTCCTGATCTACAAGCTGGTATTTCCTCCAAAAAACAGCCTCTCAGCATGTTCTCCATCTCAGCATTCCTTCTTTACGTGGCTTAAGTGTGGACTTCACTTGGAACTACTGGCCGATCTGCGTGACCACAAGAGCTGCTTTCCAGACTTTTCAACAACAAGAGACTTGGCATTGAAATTCCTTGTCTGGCATAGGCAAGGTCTGTCCGTGAGGAGTCAAGGGACAGGGAGACAGGCCCATAAGTTCCCATTGCCCGGAGCACACAGCTGGCAAGTCTATTTAAGTCCGTGCTGAAGTCCCTTTTGACACTCATAAATGCAGAATGTCCTATTTTATCAAGACAAGGAGTTCTAGAGAGACACGAAACACATGACCGCCGTGCAACCTTCCCAAATGGAGCAGAACATGTGGTTGCAAGTAATGTTTGTAAATAAATTATTAAGTCATGCAAAGAAATGCAGAATTGAGGAGGATAAATAACAAGACTTTCTTCCCTTAATTAAAAGGAGTTGGCTGCCTTGAAATACCAAAGGATCATTTGCCTTTGTAGAGGAGAGATACTAGGAAGCAAGCATTAAGTCCCTTCTGATAATTACACAGCAGCTTAAAAATCTCAAATATATGGGTTTTTAGTTCGACACACTCCTTCAAAAAAGGGACAATGCCTTGAATAAATCAATTGTAACTGAGTAGAAACTAAGAGAACATCTTATATGGCTGGATTTTTATAAAAGTCACAATTTAAAAACATCTGAAGATGTAGTTCTTCTGTAAAGGGTATTCTTACTCCAATAGACTCTGTTCCAGATTAATTAAAACACGTCCCTAACAAAGCATGTTAGCATCCTTACCATCTTCCTTCTTGTCCTTCCTGTTCCTCTACTCTACACAAAAGCAGTCTTGACAGTGACAGTGGTATTTATGCATGCCTGGCAGAAAACCCAAAGGCTACTAAAAGCTGGTTTGTTTTCTTTTCAGCAGTAACACCCCCGCCCCAAGCACCCCACCCTTGGCATTTTCTGCCCCTCTCCCTGAAGTCAGGCCTTCCGATGGATAGCTTATGAGAAAGAAGGAGAGGGAGGGAGGGAAAGAGAGGAGGAGAGAGGGAGGGAGGGAGAGACCAGTTATAGATGCAACAGCAGGAGCAAAGGGAAGGAGGGAGAGAACTCTCAATGGTGTGCTTGGCTTTTTTGCTGGTGACCGTCGAGTAAGATTGAATCTGTGATAACTTGTCAAGAGTAGAAAGAACTTGGAGCTGTTGGATGAGATCTTTACATCTGTGGTCTTAATCCGCTTGCAGCTCCTGAGGCCCTCCATTGACAAATTCCCTCTAAGCCGTGGATAATAAAACCACAGCCTCAGAAAAGGCTTCGAGGTTGTCAGTTCATTGTAGTGAAAAGGACAAAGGCCTTGTGAGGGGTGACTCGGCCAAGGTCACTCAGCCGGCTGTGTCTGCAGCGGCACTAAAATCCATATTACTTGAAATCAGGGCTTTTTGTCACTGCAAAGTCTCTGTAAACGGCTCCCCATTTCCGTTTTCTCTAGTTTGATATCCCTTTGCACTCTCCTGAAAATACACGTTGGCTTGTGCATTGATTTACTTTTCTTATACTTTTCCATGAGGCTGAGGAACATGGGCAGTCATCTTAACGTTTAAATAAATATCTTAGTTTGGCATGAAGCGTCATTCTCTACTGCCGTCATCCTGCCGAGTCCTCCCAGGGCTCAGGCTTCAAGAGCCTAATCCAATCTCTGTCCTGTGCACACATCTACCCCACTTTTGCATCCTTGCACATGCCACACCTCTGCCTGAGAAATCCTAAAAACACTGGCAGTGATGAGCATTCAGGGGCTGCATCCAATGCCTTACCAGCGGTGGCCGACTAGCAGATCACTAGGATCCGTTACCTGGTGACTTAGACTACTGGCACACTGACTATTCACAAAGCACAGCACTGTCATCTGTTGCTTCTGGAGCTAAAGGGAATATTTCATTGTATTATCTAGGGAATATCATGGTGTATCAGTTAAGGCTCAGATAGGAAAATAGAAACTGGTCTAGGTATTTCAAGTAGGAAGGATCTTAACGTAGGAGATTGGATACATGCAAAACCATCGGAACAACTGGAAGTTGAAAAGTCAGAAAAAGGCTCTTGCTAGCTGTCAGTTTCCTGTTAAAGTTGCAGGACCCACAGAATGGTCACCACAGCCTAAAATTCTAAATTAGGTGATTTTCAGAGACCCCTGCAAAATCTTTTGTCAATCAGCTGAAGTCCATGCATTGATTGGTGTGCTTCTTCTGGAAGAGCGTTAACATCACTCTGTTTTCCTCTGCCTTCTTTATATCATGGGGGCTCTTTTTATTGGTACAATCTAGCCTGGAAAACTTGTAGCAAGACATTCTGGGAAATGTAGTTTCCAGGCTTTTAGCCTGTAAGATCCAGGAGGGGGTGGCAATTTGCCAGCAATCTGGCACAGATGGTTTCCATATTTCTTCATGTTGCTGTGGGAGAGGAAGAATAAAATCCTTTTTTTAGCTTCCGTTTCCATTCTAGGTAGGCAATGGCTTTTCTTATCAAAAGGAATTTAAACTTCCTCCTCTCATCTCCATAGCCTGCAAAAGAACACTGGCTGCAAAGAGAATAAAGCTACAAAAGACACTGCAAACACAAAACACAAATGCTCTAAGGGCGGCAGTCATTCCAAGTGAATTCTCTAGATGAGAGGCCAAGAAACTTTTTCTGTAAAGGGCCAGATAGTAAATATTTTAGGCTTCCTGAGCTGTATGGTCTCTGTCACAACTTCTCAACCCTGCTTTCATAGTGCTAAAGCAGTCATAAATAATACGTAAATGAACGAATAACTATGTTCCAATAAAACTTTATTTACAAAAAAAAACAGGTGGTGGGCCATATTTGGCCTGCAGGCCATAGTTTTCTGATTTCTGACTGAGATCAGTAGCCAGCAAAAAATCCCCCCAAAACAAAACCAACCTCCTCCCCCAAAGCAGACAAGCAAACAAAACAAAAACATTTCGGCTACCTAGTAGAGTTAAATGGGACAATAAAAGTGCAGGGGACAGTGAGGTGGGTACAGAATGGGCAAGAATTATTTGCTTAGTTGTTTGGGTTAAGGATACGGGGATGGAGGCTGTTACTATACTTTGGTGAGGAGGAAGCAGAGATTAATAACTGAATCCGTGTGTATCTTTGTACTCACTTCTACACACGCATATGCGTTATACCTGGGACATACAATCCTCATGATAAGAGTTTGAACCTAGCAGTCTCAACGAAACTGTTTTTGGACCATTTCCAACAGTCTTTATATTGCAAGTGATGAAAGCCCAACCCAAACTGGCTTAAGCAAAAAGAAGGACGCCTTGGCTCTCTTAACTGAAAACACCAGGGGCATCACTGACTTGCTGCAAAGCTGGCCCTGGGCGTGTGCACAGTGTCAGCAGAAATCAGTCTCTCACTGCTTAGCTCTGCCTCTCTGTGCTTTTCTTCGTTCTCACTCAGGCAGACTTTCCCGTTGGGGCGGAGCACCTATGATCTGCCAGCCTCACAAGCCCAGCGGGAAAGGCGTGCCACTTTCCTCAGCTCCAGCAAAGTCCCGGGGCTGATTTTAGTTGCCCTGAACTCAGTCTCAGGCATGATGCAGAACCAATTATTCGGGCACGAGGGCAGGAGAATGCTGACTACCAAGCCTAGGTTATACGCCCCACGGCAGGTGGGATTGGCCCCGTCTCAGCCGCACCGACCGGAAATAGCGGAGGAAGCATAGTTCCTCAAAGGAAATCAGAATGTTATCAGATGGTAGTAAAAGGAAGTCTAGGCAGATAAAAACCATGAGTCCACTAGCTGGGCTTGCTTTCAGAGAAGCCCAGTTTTTCCCATGGCTGCTTCAGTGCAGACACCTGAATGAGGCAGGCAGTGTCTGCCACATAGGGTTTGGGTTCTGATGTCCCTCCAGCCATAGTATAAGGCAGATCAGTAAATAAGGTTGAGTGACCAAAGAGAACTTACTTAGTTCGGATAAGTGCAAGGAAACTTTGGGGGAAGATTTTTCAATGGGATGAAGACTATTATCCTTCCCAAACCAGAATTGTCATTTGTTCTGGTTTGTCTTTAGTGTTCATGAAAACAGTAATAAGAGGGAGGGAGAGAGAGAGGGAGGGAGAGGGAGAGAGGGAAAGAGGGAGGGAGGGGGGGGTGGGAATGAGCTGGAGAGGGGTGCCTGGGTGGCTCAGTTGGTGAAGCGTCCGACTTCGGCTCAGGTTGTGATCTGGCGGTCCGTGGGTTCGAGCCCCACATCGGGCTCTGTGCTGACAGCTCAGAGCCTGGAGCCTGTTTCAGATTCTGTGTCTCCCTCTCTCTGACCCTGCCCCGTTCATACTCTGTCTCTCTCTGTCTCAAAAATACATAAACATTAAAAAAATTTTTTAAAAAATGAGTTGGAGAGAGGAAAAAAACAAACAAAGGTCACATTTTCCTTTCTAGGGGGCTTGGCACTTGATCTTACCTTTCCTTTAGCTTTTATTCGCCTAAGTGAGTAAAGACTTTGAAGCTTTTAAAAGCAAAGCGCATATAGATTTCATTTTATCAGGTTAAAGAGATGTGAATCTCATCATGCCTGGAACGGACCCCACCCTGCCAACCGTGGCTATGCAATTTAAGTGTGGCCACCAGTACAGCGGTGTGAGCAGGCACTGACCTTTTAGATTAGTGCCTAAGCCTTCATTAAGAAAAGCATCCAAAATGACAGCCGTGCCTCTAAGGAAGCCCAGCATTCCACACTGGTAGCCCAAGCAGTGAAAATTGACTTGGCGTGGGATTCTCCTCTCCCGGGCCCCCATACTGGGAGCCAGGAGCACAAGACAGCATGTTGGCAGATTCCAATCACTTAGGAGCTTTCCTTTATGACGCTGCTTTGTAAGAATGTGTCTAGTTAAATTCACAGGGTCATTGACTGCGGCTTTCAAAACACGAGGTTTTATGAAGGAATGCAGACCTGGAATCTAAGGTTCAGAGCCCAGACCTTCAAACAGATTAATCGCCATGGGGAGCATCATAAGAGTTTTCCAACTTTGGCTTCATCCTTTGCCCTAGCAACTGCAGGGCTCCTATTCAGCAGACCCAGGTGTCCACTATGGTCTGTTGGACAGAGCACTGGGCGGGGAGCCAAGAAGTGGGATGGTCTCATTTCAGCTCCCCAGCTGGCTCCTTGTGTGCCCCCTTGAGCAGATTCTTAACTGCTCTGGCTGTGTTTCCAGCTTATTAAGTTAAGAGGAGAACAATAATGCCCCAAGACACAGTTCCAGGATGGGGGGTAGAGGTGGGACAGGTGGATGTGTGTGTGTGTGTGTGTGTGTGTGTGTGTGTGTGTCTGTTGCGGAGGGGCGGGGGAAAGTGTCTGGAGGACAAGTAAATCATTTGTGATGGAGAAAGCATCCTGCTCTGTCTAGGAGATAAAACAAGTGACTATTTGCTGCTCCTACATTTCCTTCTGATAAGCTGAAGAAGAGCGATAGGGAGAAAAAAGAGATAAATAGGACTGGGGAACAAATGAAGAATTGAGAGTCTGTCCTGTGAGCTTAATATAACCTTCCTTAAGAATTTTCTGGAGCCTTGTATTACAATTTAAAATTATATTTTTCCAAATTTAAATTTAAAATAATACTTTCCCCCAGCATAGGGGACATAGGAAATGTTAAATAAATGTTTTTCACACCAGTAGGATAATGTTAAATGTCAGCTAGAATGCAGACTCAATTAGCAAGTAGATTACCATCTGTACTGGACAAGGCAACCTGTGGTGATTACTGTGGCCAGCATTTATTGAATGCCTGCTGTGTGCCAAACTTTTGAGTCGATTGTCTCATTTTCTCCCCAAAACAGATGCATAAAATAGAGTTTTACCACCATTCCCATTTTACAGACTGGGAAACTAACATAGATGTACAGGAGTTAAAGAAATTTCCTTGTGCTTGTGGGGCTAGGATTTGAACCCAAGCAGTACAGTTGATTCTAGAGTCCACATAACCTCTGCACTAGTCTGTCAGTGATTGCCCTGTCCACCCAGTGCCGTCACATGAGGCTAGAAAGACCTGGGAATGAACGCATAACCCAGAAAAAAGTGCTGGTCCTGGGTAGGGTTACCAGATTTAGCAGGTAAAATGTAGATGCCCAATTCCAGTTGAATTTCACACAAGTAGCAATTAATGTTTTATCATACGTATGTCTCATGCAATATTTGGGATGTACGTATACTAAAGAATTATTATTCATCTGAAATTCAGTTGAAGTGGGTGCTCTCTCTTTTATCTTACAACGCTCTCCCTGAAGAGAGAATCCATTCCTTAATTCGTGGCCAGTCTGGGATCCCAGCAAAGAGGGCCTGCACAGTGAGTGCCTCTTTACAGCTTACACCACTCAGGCTCAAGCTCCCACCTGAGGCTACTTGCTTCTGCAAACCACTGAAATCGAAAATGCCTTGGGTACTTGTAGTGAATATAGGTGACTGAGCACAAGGGAGGAGTAGGTACTTGTAGAGAAACCATCCTTCTACAAATGTGCCAATTGTTTGTGAGTGGAGTTATAGGAGTAATTTCTGCCCAGATGGTAAGAAGAACCGTAGCCCTGTGCCCTCTAGCTGCCTGTGGCTCAGAGATGTGTTTTCTTTGGCTCAGTGATTGTTGCTGAGGCCCTGACCTTTGTCCACCAAAGTTCTCACCTGTCTGTTTTTTTGGTACTTAGCTACTGACTTCCTGTACTCGTTTAGGTTATCTATCTGTACCCTCTTCCTAGCCTTTTGCATTGATAACTATTTTTAGGCAGACACATCCCCAGGAGATAGCCAGAATTTTCAGTTTCAATTCTAAAACTGCATTGGGTTAGATGTCATAATTTAAGCGAACACATGCAGGTTTTAGTACAATTTAGGCAAATTCCTAATGATCCTCCTATTTCCGATACACAGCAATGGCCACTGGTAAAATCCTAGTGAAGCCCACAGGTAGATAATGTGTATAATTGAGTGCTGGATTGAGTAGGGGTTCTCTGAGCCTTGAAAGAACAAATGGAATAAGTGTTAATAGAGACTAACACAGAGAGGAAGCCCTGAGGGGGCTGGACTGGAACGTCTTTGGTTTCCAAGCAGTGAGGCACTTAATCTTTGATTTATAAACAACCCAGAACCAGATGTGGGGATATCCGTTTTCCGTGAATGTGATGTATCCTGCTTACGAGAATCTCTTTTTCTGAAGAAATAAAGAGAAGATCTGCCATCCGTTGAAATGAAGAAAAATGGGCCTTGTACTTTTCATCTTGCCTGCCTTGGTGTAGACCAGATTATGAATTGAGAAGATGTCAGTCTTACAGATGGCTCCACATTCTGAACAGAATCATATTGCATATTGCTGATGGTGATCTGCTCAATGGTAGAAAAGTTGTGTAGGGTTTTAAGAAACGAAATTAACAGGGGCTCTTGGGTGGCCCAGCCGGTTAAGCATCCTACTCTTGATCTCAGCTCAAGTCATGATCTCATGGTTCACGAGATCGAGCCTCATGTCCGGCTCTGCGTTGACAGTGGGAGCCTGCTTGGGATTCTCTCTCTCTCTCTCTGTCTCTCTCTCTGCCCCTCCCCACACCCCCTCCCCCCAAAATAAATAAACTATATAAAAAAAGAAAGAAATCATGTTAAAAAATCATGTCCATAATTTTATGAAGCAACTGGTTTTTGTTTGTTTTTGACCTTCTTCTATCAACACTGTGGGTATTGGTGGATTAAACAAAGTAATAGTCATAAAAGTGACGGGAATACTGCACAGTGTGAACAGTTCTTAAACCTCCCTTGTCTTTGCTCAAAACTCAGCTTGTGATTTATAATTGGACAAATGAAAAGTAGCATTTGGACCAAGGAGAAAAATGCATTTCGGATTGCTTTCCTGTTTCTAGCCTTGAGAGAGATCGGGGATGAGGGGCCGTAGGAGGTGCCGGATAAGGGAGTATAAATGCCAAATCCTGTCGTGTATTTAAATCTGGCCAGTGACTATTTATTG
This sequence comes from Prionailurus bengalensis, assembly GCF_016509475.1. NCBI lineage: Eukaryota > Metazoa > Chordata > Mammalia > Carnivora > Felidae > Prionailurus > Prionailurus bengalensis. Next base: position 118,324,519 of record NC_057358.1, read on the forward strand.
TCATGTTCCTTTATCCTCACCCAAACCATTAGGTAATCAAATTTAGGCTATTCACATACACATTTTCAATATTTATCTCCAGGCCATTTAAACCAAGGTGCATTTCTGTGATTAAAAGTGGCACAGTAAGGAGAGTTATGAAAAATGAGTATAAAAGAAGAAAATTGGAGCGATAAGCTAAGTAAACGAAACCAATTAGAAAACGGGCTTTGCGAAGAGATGAAAATACATGTAATTTTGTGCAAGAAGGAGATAATGTGTTTTAAAGGTTTATAAAGTGGTCGGGGAAATGAGTCAACCATTTAAATGTGAGGCAGAGATGAACTAGAAATCAGTGGAGTTGATGGAGTGGGGGAATAAATTATTTGAGATTCAAGCCTTTGAAGAGGGTTTCAATAGTTATCTGGAGACAGAATGTCAGAAGACCAACATGGGTGAGTCACAGACATCAAGATGGGAGGTAATGAATGAACTTGAGGTGCCTGGATGAAGGGAAGGAAGAGAATGAATCTGAAAGCATGAAGTGTGAGTGGTAATGAGTACCCTACTGAGACTAAAATATGAATATTCAACAGTGATGTAAGATCATCAGATTAAATAGTTAAGAAATGATATGAATATAGTAGGAAATAAAAAAGACGGAGCAGATGGAAAACAAGGCATTTTCTATTTCTCTTGTAGGATTAAGAGTTCTGATTGCAAAGGGAGAGGAATAAATGTCAAGATAAATAAAATTAATGTCCTTTTGGCAAATAAAAGGAGCTACTACCCAAGAGAGATGAAATGATGCTCCTATACACACACACGCGTGCGTGCGCGCGCGCGCACACACACACACACACACACACACACACACACACACCACTGTATTCAGCAACTCTTGTTTCTATGAGGAAGCAGTCCCTGAAAATTCTTACCTATGTTTTGTTTATTCTTGGATATGGGCCCTCAAAGGGGCACAATCTGTAGTATTTTTTTTCCTTTAATTTGCAATGGCTTTTATGGTTTGGGTCAAAATATTTTCTCATTGTTACCATACATGTGGGCCTCATGTCTCCTCCACTGTGTTTCAAGGGTAAGGAATAGGGCCTGAATTTTGTTTGTCTTTTTTCCCCCAGCCCATGGCACTTGCTCACAATACTCTTTCACTGTTTTACTTACTGTTACAAAAAAAAAATAGGTATGCGAAGAGTGTTATGTTTTAGCAGAAAGAAACTACAATTTAAACCAAAAATTAGATTCAGAAATAAGTAACCTGGATTTAAAGAAATAGAAAAATATTAACCGATGAGAGCTAATTCAAGCAAAGATCTGACCACAGGGAGGTCTCCATGACCATGATGGAACAAAGATGTTTCAAGTTGAAAATGGAAAGTTAACTCAAGCATTATTTCACCTGACAAGGCATATCCACATACTTATGCAAATGGATGCTTTTCTCTCTCTTGGGCAGACGAAATTAATTGGATAATTTTTGTAGAAAGGGTCATCTTCTTACTCTGCCAGTAACTAGGGAGGGTTTTGTACTTCGCCAAGATAAATGTTTTAAGCCCTTGTGTCTGACCTTGAACTTGACCAGAATTTCTCCCAAGCATCCCAATTTTCAAAGGCATTGAAAATTCCCATCGGTAGAGTAAAATGAATTTAACAGTCAAAACCATGGAGAAGACCAGGCTGCTGGTCTTTAGTTGGGTAGTCTAACGACGTGCTTTCTTTTGACTTGAAAAAAAAAATCTGATCTTTAATGGGAATCACAGCTATAAGGCACAAAGAATTGATGGTGCATTGTTAATTTAGAGGTGGAAGCAAAAAGTAGGTAATACTGTATGAAGGTAGAGTCAGGTAATTTATAGGCAGTCTGTCTAGAAGCCATAGACTCAGGTACCATTTCATTAACTCTCCAGGCTCAGCTTGTTAATAGACCTGTTGGCACAATGCAGAGATCTCTATTCCTTGTATCAAATGACCTCTTGAATTTGGCCCCTCATATTAGGTCTCAATAAAGGCATCTTCCTGCTCTCGAGTGATTCCCCCTGACTGAGTGATGAAGGGAATCCATTTGCAGTTTTACAGTGAAAAACAAATGAGAAATTTTTCTGTGAAACAGAAGTCTGTATTATAGGGCATTAAGCGTTCTTTACGACACCAGCAAGATTTAAGCAGAGTGTGGATCTTTTCTTTACCAAAGTGCTAATGTGACACTTCCTGTAATCAGAGCGGGAACTGTAGATACCATTATATACTCCAAAAGTCCAAATTTACTTTCAGCTGAGTTTCAAAGTGATTCAGGTCCTCGATTCCATCAGGTGGGGGCAGCAATTGTTGCAATGGAACACGACTGAGAAACGGTGAATTTATGAGCATGGCTTCCAGAAAAGAGAAAGCACATTTCATGGTGCCTGCTCAAGGCTTTGGATTGTGGGGTAGGGATTTGAATGGTCTATTGCTTCATATAAATTGAAATTCTTTCTGGGTTTACCTCTAGTCTAGGTTTGAAAGGGATGGGACATCTGTTTGCCCCTCCTGCTGCCTTCTTTTTTAAAAAGCCCTCTCTATTGGCATTGCAATCTTCTTTCCAATCTTTTTTTTCATTTAATAGAAATCAGTTTTGTTTCCCTGTTCAGTCCTCCTTCTTTTTATTTTTCCCCTCTCCATCCTTCCCTCCTTCATTTCTTCCTCCTGCCTTTCTCTGGACTCGGCAGTATTGATAGAGGGGCGACAGAGCCAAAAGATGATGGGACTGTAAGGAGAAATAGACAAACCCACTACTACAGATGGAGACTTCAACACACCTTTTTCAGGAATTGCCAGAGACAAAAGAAACCTCAGGCACTCAGGATTGTAGGAAGTTAGAAACGTGCATCTTCCACTGTGGGACCGGTGATAAGTGCGATTTCCCTGTGCTTGGGGGGGATGATGATCAAGAGGGTCTGGGGAGGGTTTCTGAGTTAGAGTGGAAGCTCCCCAAGGGCTCACAGTAGCTAGTATCAGACACTTAAGGAAGTTAAGCATTGGGCAATGATAGAAAGATGGATGAAGGAAGGAGTGGAGAAAGAAAGGAAGAATTATGGGAGACAGTTTGCATCTTGAAGCATAAGGGAGTTGATGGCTAAGTGCGTGAGAGTACCCTATTGGGTATGAGAGGTTAGCTGCTTGCGAGGGTAAAGCAGGAGACGTAGTTTTAAAGCTTTGGTGATTTATAGAAACATTTTAGGTCTGTATATTTATATATATATATATATAATGGACTATTTTTTTACCTTTTAACCCTCAATTATTATCGAGTGTCCTTTGTAGATTCTCAGTGGAAAAAGTATTGTCGAGGTGAATGAAGGTGATAGGAGGACCACTGGAAGATTTTAATTAGGGGGATGGGATGATGAAATGTGTCTTTTAGAATGGTGACCCTGGCATCAGGATGAGGTGTGGCTTTACAGCTTCAGAGCGTGGATTATGGTGGTTTGGGTTATGGTCCATGCTTAAAGAGGGAGGAAGTATGTGTGTGACAGAGAGAGAGAAAGAAAAAATCAGCACGCCTTGCTCTGTTCTTGGGTATCTTTGCACTGCTTTACAATGTATTTCGTACAGTGTCATGGACAAAACAGTTTAGGAAAGCATTTAAGAAGCATCAGATTCGATTTTGGAGAAGTAGAGACAGCAGAACAGCTAAGGCAGTGTTCGTGTGGCAAGGAACCAGGTTGGGTTAATTTTCTGCCATCTCATATCTGTTCCTGTGTTGGATTTTGCAGGACCCTAAATGAGGGAGGAAAGTTGGAAGGAACCTCTAAATTTAAAGTCAGGAAACTTCTGTTTAGTCTTCCCTTTGCAACAAAGCTGGGACATCTTACTCTCATCCTAAGGCACTTCATTTGTTTTTGAAAAAGAAGTCTCAAAAAATGTATGTTAAAAGTATTGCTACTGAGTTCCACAGTGTCTGAGTCCTCTGCCAAGTATTGAAAGGACCAGATTCGTAGACATTTGGGAGCAGGAGAAATGGCTGTGCTGGGGTAGAAGGATCAGGGTGTGCAGGTGGAAGCTGTGTCTGTTTCCTAGAGTTGTTGTAACAGATTTCCACAAACTGGTTGCTTAGAACGACAGAAATTTCTTTTCTCACAGTCCCGGAGGCCAGAAGGCTGAAATCAAGGTATCGACAGAATTGCGTTCCTTCCGAAGGCTCCAGGGGAGAATCTGCTCCTTGCCTTTTCCAGCTTCTGGGGACTGTTGACATTCTTTGACTTGTGGCCACATTACTTCCAACTCTGCCTGCGTCTTCCTATCGCCTTCACCTCCGTTACCTGTCTTCTCCTCTGCGTGTCTCTTATAATGACACTTGTCATTGGATCTAGGGTCCACCCAGATATTCCAGGATAGTTTTCTCATTGCAAGATCCTTAACACAATTATACCTGAAAAGACCCTTTGTCCAAATAAGGTAACATTCACAGATTCTGGGGAGTAGGATATGAACCTATCTTTTGGGGGGCTACCACTCAGCCCTACAAAGGGAAAGTGCACTTTGGCCAGTATTTGTGTATGGCATTTGAACAGAAAAGACCTGTCGTGTGCAGTGCTCTGGAGTGAATGCCTGCGTTCTCCCCAAATTCATATATGTACACTGTAATCGCCAATGTGATGGGATCTGGAGATGAGCCTTTGGGAGCCAGATAGTCTTAAGGGTGAAGCTCGCATAATGTGATTAATGCCCTTATAAAAAGAGACAGGAAAGTGCATGTTTCTCCTCCCCCTCTGTAACATGAAGGTACGATAAGAAGGCGGCCATCTGCAAATCTAGGGGGCCTCCACCATGTACTGGAACTGCCAGTGCCTTGATCTTGGGACCTCCCAGCCTTCAGAACTGTGAGAAATAAATGTTCGCTGCTTAAGCCACATAGCCTATGGTATTTTGCTATAGCAGCCTGCGTCGACTGTGATAGCAGCCAAGCTAACACAGAGTGGAAAAGGATTTATTCCATGGATGATGCTGAGCATTGGTGCTGAGGCAAGTGCATGGTATGGCGAGCCACTGGGAGGCCCAGATTCCAAGGTGAGGGTTTTCCTTTTGTTATCATGAGAAAAGGGGATAGAGGCCTATATTTTCCTGTGGCACTCTTCTGGGAAAATAACCCCAAATATGGAATGCAAAAGTTTGTTCAGAAAGGGACACTTACATGTAGAATTCAGGGCAATTGCCTGGCCTTTCAGATTCTCCAAATGCTCTTCGGCAAGATAAGTGAGTTAAAGTGGATCATTCTAAGTTCTTTCCCACCCTCACATTTATTTCCTTCTGTAGGAACTTTATAGCAGGTGTGTAGCTCCCCAGCCCCCTTCTCCTCTTGCATTGCTAAGTGCTTGTAGTTTGCTGCGTTATCACAAGCCTTGCTGGCAGGCGGGGAAGCTGAACCCCGGAGCAGCCTGTTTCTCTGCCAGTGAATGGGTCTCTGGAGAGCTCCAGAATGGAAGCTACCTCCTTAAACAAATTAAAAGTTTTATTGGCAGAATATAGCTTGATAACATACGTATAACATTATCATTATGACAGCGAAAAAGAAGATCCAGTTTGGAACACCAACAGAAGAGTAGACGTAAGTTTGCATGTGAAGCGCATAACGCGGTCCCGTGGAATTGTTCGATGTTCCGTAATTGCTTGTTGAATTTGAACGCAAAGGTCTGGGAAAATAATTCACCGAACAGTCTCTACTTTTAAAGGAAACCTCTGGAGTGTGAGCATTGTCACTGGCTTGCCCACTTCTCCTTCCACTTCAGAGTTGGAAACCCAGGCTTGTACTTGCCCTGGGGTTCAAACAGCCGCCACAGCCTCAAGAACTCCAGCTTTGTTATGAAATGGCTCTGTTCCCTTCCCTTCGGTGTCTGGAGCCCCTGGCATTGTACTCACTCCAGGACCCCAGGATTCAAACAGCCCCGCAGCCACTAGCAGCTTTGGCTCTAAATGGCCTCAAGCAGTTTTGACGCTTTGAGCCTTTGAAGCCCGACACATCTGGGGTTGTGGCTTCAGTGCTGAAAAACCCCTGTGCTGCTGCCTGATCCCTCTAGGCATCAAGCCTTCAATTAGATGCTTATCCTAACACCTAGCAAACACCCTTTTATGGGACTACCTTCCAGTCTGTCAAAACCACCTCTCTCCCTGCCAGGGACTAGCCTTCAACTTTTTCTTCTTCCAAGATAGAAGAGTGGGGAAAAAAGGAGAGAAAAGTAGAGCCAACTCTTATGTGCTAATCTACAAGATCTGGCCCAGCTCTGGGGTACCCTCCACCCGGGCAGCTCAGAGGCTGCCTCAGTGACCGTGGCAACCTGACATTCACAGGGCTTCCCAGCCTTTGTTAATATTTAATAGGGATTGCGCATTTTACAATTCCTCCACTTCTTGTCCATTTCAGCAGAACTTCAGTCTACCTTTTGTGAGTGATTAAACCTGTTTGTTTTCTTTTTAAAGCTGAAATTTTGCACATAGGAAGTCTCCAATAAATATTTGATGAGTGAATGGATGAATCGGAAATGCCTTGTGTCTCCTGAGTTTAAACAAATTCAGTAGAATGGATTCCTCTTAGAGAATGAGGTAGAGTCCAGAAAATCGGTGTGAGATTGGGACACTTAATCTTTCGTCATGCAAGATCTGTTTTTTTCACAAAATGGGTCTGTGCTATTATGAGACGATTCCACACCATCTTAGGCTATAGATATTTAACCATAGCAGACATTAGTTTTGTACTAGTCTTTAGTCAAATAGGTGCATAATCTAAAAATATTAACTTGCATCACCCTCCAAAGACATTGTCTTTCAATTCAGTGCCTGCATACATTTTTATGTGGCTTCCAACTGCTCCAGAAACTCCCCCTGAATTTGGCTAAATTCCTCTGCTCTTGGTACTCATTAATCCTAATATGATATGTTTCCATCATAAAATATGTGGTATTATTTCAAATCTAAATGTGACTTTGATTCCCTGCCTAACCTGTAGTCTCTTTTGGTTATAGAGTTTACTCATTCTTGTTTTCCCATTTCCTGGTAGCACTGTTAAGCTGAACTTACTCTCAATTGTATTTCTTTCTCCCCTCCCCATGAAGGACATTCCTGCGTTTATTCTTCAGCTTCTACAGTGGGTCTTTGGGCTGCTGATTAGCTGTGTACTCGCAGTTAGCCTTGGAGAATGGGTGTCAGAATTGGGGCTTGGGGTAGAAAATGAGGTGAAGTGACCAGTCTGTTTAAGGAAGAGTTAAGCCGTCAGCGTTAACTATGTCCATCCAGCTAGGGAAGGGTTCCTGGAGCTCACAGGCTGTCCCTCTTAGGAGGATTTCTCCTGCAACATGCATCCTCCAGATTTCAAGCCTCTTTTGGAGTGTGATACTTGTTTGTTTAGTTGACATATATTTATGATACCTACTATGTGCCCAGACCCTTTCAGATCTAATGGTCTAGAAACCAGTGGGTTCTTTAGAAACAGGCAGCCAGTTGAACCGATATCTGCATTGCAGGAAAATATTACAAAAGGAGCCAAAATCCCCATCTTGGGGAGTCCTAACATTTTATCATTTTAAAATGGCTTCTTGGTGTTGAAAACTAAAATCAAAATGTTATGACTTCTTCAACAACCAGAAACTTCCCATCCTCCAAAAAGATTCCTTTTTCACAGTCCCAAAGGATCATTATAAAAAGCAGAAACTAGCTTCTTATGGGTTCATCATAATCTTCCCATTCTTATTGTTAAGCTGTAGTTTTCAGAAAACAGACTGTTCTATCCCCCACTCTCATTTAAATGTTTAAGTTTCAGGCTTTGGTAAACATTTCTTATTCATACTAAATATTTGTGATCTTTTATCTTTTATGTGACTTTTAATTTTTATAATTTTGTTGCAGGAAGATTTATTGACCAAGGAAAGTGGTGTTAATTGTTCCTTGGAAGCTCCATTTGGGTTTTGTTTTTAATTTGACTGATTTCCAGAACTTTCTAAAGGTATATTTATCTTTAAAGTGGTTTTCACTTTAAAGATACCTGAACTCTGGTATAAAGAAGACTTGACCTTGAGCCCTAACTCTGCCACTTTCTAGCAAGACAGAAAAGCACATCATAGTTGTCAGAGTGGGAATCACGTTGGAAACACCATTGTGCTCTCTTTCCTGTTTGCTACCTTTTTGCTCCATAGTCTACTCCAACCCCTATCAGTGATTCTCCTTGCCAAAGACTTTTCATTTATAGACTCCATCTTTTTCAGAAGACAGTTGGAATCGGTATAGCCAAAATAGCTTACAATTGCTTTGGTCTTATTCTAATGGCTAGCTGCTGTGACACTGGGCTAATCTGTCAACTCGTCTTTAAAACCGGATAAGGTCATCTCTAAAGACCTCTCTGACCCTAAAATCTCATCACATTCCTTACCTTTTGGGAAAAAATGTATTGGACATTTGAATAGACCTTATATAGTAAAGGTAGGGTCAAATTCACTTTCCTTAGTGGTAGTTTTATATCCTCTTCATGCCCTACTCTCCTTGAATCTTTGAGACTTTCCAATTAAGTCTTTCATTTATTTATTTATTCAATAAACATTTACTTAACACATGCTAAGGGTCAGTCTCTGTAACAGTGTTTAATGTTTACTTATTTATTTTTGAGAGAGAAAGAAGGGGGCAGGGAGGAGGCAAGGGCAGAGAGAAAGGGAGAAAGAGAATCCCAAGCAGGCCCCACACTGTCAGTGCAGAGCCCAACGCAGGGCTCAAACTCACAAACCGTGAGTGGGAGACAGAGAGTAGGAGACTTAACCGACTGAGCCACTCAGGTGCCCCAGTGTAACAGTCTTTTATAACTAGTTCACAAAGATAGATAAAATATTGTCTCTACTGCTAAGATGTCTACTGGAAGATGTAGCCAGCTAAACACCATACTATGAGAGCATACGTAGAGATGTGAAAAGAAGTGAGTGTGTACTTCTGGAGTATTTCCATTTCTTATGGGAGGTTGGGCATTTGTGTATGTTTTTTGCCCTTCATTTCCCCTGCCTCTGCCTCACTATACACACACACACAAATGCATACACACACTCGGTGCCAATTCAAATACGCAAGGGCCCATTATGAGCAAAGCGCTTTGATTTAGAAAGTATATAATGAGAGAGGTGTAGTCTATTTTATCAAGTAGTTTATATCACATAAAAAGAGAGAAGATCAGTTTATAACGCTCTGCACTGTAAAGTAAAATGAGAGATGTGTCATAAGTAAGGTCTAAAAACATCACTGAATGAGTTCCTAAGATGGAGAGAGGACTATCAATTTAGAGCAGCAGGAAAGGCTGGATGGAGAGGATGCCCTTTCAGACAGATTTTCAACATGGCTGAGAAATTTCAATTAAATATTGGCTATCTTATAACTATTGACTTTCAAAGTGAAATTTTCATTGTGAACTAAATTACTTCACATTTCTCCTCTGAAATGGTACCTTTCTATTTCTGTTTAAATGTGTTTAAAATATCTGATGCGAGTTAGCAGTTCTGGCGAATAGAAACCTTTTTGGCTGACTCCCCAGGTTTGCCTGGGCACTTTTGCTCCTATCGACTACTTTGTGCATTTACTAAAAGACACGGGTATTTGTTCCCAAACTGGGTATCATTTAATTAAATATTATGTAAAACTGATGAAATATGAGAGAGAGAAGACAGGAGTTGTTATTTTTATAAAAATTAAATTGCTTTAGAAAGGCTAAATAAAGGTGAGTCACTAAAGAATTGCTATTAAATTGGGAGCAGATGAAAAAAAGGTAAAAATTTGGGAAAAAAGCAATAAAGGAAATTCCACTCAGCAGACCCACTCTTGAAGAAAAAGCCTTGACTTTACATAAATAAAATGGAGTTAAATATATTTTATTTTTATGATTACATTAATTAACTTTTTCAATTGAATTTCGCAAATTGCATTGTGTCATAAAGTCTCGACCTTAACCCTAATTCTTTTGTATTGCTGCAGACTTTGTCAGAGCCCTTAGTATAACATTGCAGGAATTCTGCAACAGTTCATTGGTTTGATCGATAGTTCTAGTATGTACTTTTATCATCAAGCATAAACTCCATCTCTCACAAAGCCAAAAGAGCCATGAGGCCAACACTCTGAATTCTGATAAAAGAAAAAGAGAAACAGAGAGACTCGGAGTTTCCCATCCTGTATATTTTCTTCTCATTCAACATTTTCTCCCTGGGCGATCCCTTCCACTTCTCCTTTTTTCCTGCATGCTAACTCACGAATCTCTATTTTCTTTTTTTAAATGTTAATTTATTTTTGAAGGAGAGAGAGACAGAGCATGAGCAGGGGAGGGGCAGAGAGAGAGGGAGACATAGAATCTGAAGCAGGCTCCAGGCTCTGAGTTGTCAGCACAGAGCCCAACATGGGACTTAAACTCACGAGCCGCGAGATCATGACTTGAGCGGAAGTTGGATGCTTAACCGACTGAGCCACCCAGCTGCTCGCAGATCTGTATTTTCTGCCGCAAGTTTTCCACATCTTTCTTACTGACAATTGTACATCCTTCATCTAGTTTCATAAAGCCTTTGGTTGGTCATGATGACACTGTTTAACTATATTATAATAGTTTCCTATCTGTATTTGCTGGTATGTGCTAGTGTCCCTCTTCATCTCCCCAAACAGAATCTCCAAATATCAATATAGCCAATGAGTATGAATTACATATGGAAGTATACATTGTGGGGAAATGAACCAAAACAGAACATCTAATAAAGATTAAAGTTTCATGTCCTACTGGTCAATTTTTCAACAAAGATAATAAGGCACAAATGATAATTCTGATCGGGATTTGTGTCATTCTCCTATCATTAGAGACTTAAATTTATTATAATGGCAACCTTGATAGGTGCCAGAGTTTGTTGAAACCAATATTTTTCTATTTTAGCTGTGGGATTTTTTTCCAATTAACGGCCTACTAATGAATAATGAATACGTTTCTTACTATATTTTAAGATGCAGCCTACTTTGTAAGTTCAATAATAATTTTCCATACCAAACTACCTAAAAATCATGATCAAAATACATCTGATAAAAATACTTACATATCCCCCCCAAAATATTTCTTTGTAAAGTTAGCATGCATTTTAACTCTGCATGACTTACACATCAGCGAATATGGTGCTCACCTCTCCCGTAGGACGTGGGAGTCTTTGAGTTCAAGCCTGTGTCAGTATGTTTGCAGGTGGGGCCCAGAATGTCTACTTTTAAACTCTTGCTCCCACTCCAGCCTCTGTGTTTTACAGGCAAGTGTGAACACTGTTGTATAGCCCACCACCATCTGGTGGAAAGTAACTGAAATGCAGACACAAGGTCTTGGATGAGTAACTTTTGAACAGTATAATTGGCCATTTTGACCAGACTTGGCAGATATAGAAGACATCCAGCGACACTGTTCTCTTACAGTTTGCTGCCTAACAGAGGTAGAGGAAGTAGTTAAATCAGAGCACTAGATTTGGAGATGCTTTGTGTATTTAATTTACTCATTGGTTCAGTCTCTCACTAAGGGCAGAAAGTGGAGTTAGCAGGAGCACATGGCCACGCACATCCGTCTCAGATCGGAGGCAAATTTCTGTCACAGTCTGTCCCCGCTTCTCTCTCTGCCTTGCACTTTGTCTGTCTGAATTGTCTTTGATCATAGTAATACTTTTAAATCGTGGTTGGTTAATGAGAACATTGTCTTTGCAAGACTAGCTGGCAAGAAGGGAGTGATTTTCAGAGTAATGTGATTCTTGGCTGAACACAGTGTTGTGGTTTCCTCGGTATGAGTCTTGCTTGCTGCCTCTTGCCACTTGTCTAGCAGTCCCACAGCCTTGATTTTTCTGCTCTAGAACCAAGTCTTGATGGCTCAGCTGCCATTTACCTTTTCCTGTTCATTGCTACTTTTTCTGGGTTCCTCTAAGTGTGCCACTTTCTAATTTGCATATTGAATTTTTTTATTTCACCTTTTTTTCCATCTCATTCTGCTGCTTCTTGAGTTGTTGTTGGTGTGTGTGTGTGTGTGTGTGTGTGTGTTTTAAGTGGGCTCCATGGCCAACATGGGGCTTGAACTCACGATCCTGAGATCAAGACTCACATGTCTACTGACTGAGCCGGCCAGGCACCCCTCTTCTTGAGTTTTCTTATTTCATACCTTTCTGCAGGAATCTAAAGGCAAAACAAACAATCTGTTTACAACTTAGAAAAAGATTGTTAACTGAGATTCCTCCGAGGGCCAAATGAACACGGTAATGAGTCAAGCGAGTGGGTTGGAGGCTGAAGTGAAGAGCCAATAACAATCTACCAAGTTGGATGTAGTTTTGCTAGAATAGGGGCTTAGGGATGCCAGGCTACCCAGTGTTTTAACAGAAGACAGTAGCCCACCATTTTAAGTATAATATCCTGGTTTCTAATGTTGACATCTAATTTAATTATTTTTAAAACCCTGTGACAGAACAGGGCTTCTGGGTGGCTCGGTTGGTTAAGTGTCTGACTCCTGATTTCAACTCAGGTCATGATCTCACATTCATGGGTTTCAGCCCTGCATTGGGCTCTGCACTGTGTCAGCACAGAGGCTGCTTGGAATTCACTCTCTCCCTCTCTCTCTTCCCCTACCCGATTCATTCACATTCTCCCTCTCTCTCTCTATGTCTCTCTCCCTCTCCCTCTCTCTCTCTCTCACACACACAATAAGTAAATAAACTTAAAAGTTTTTTTAAAAATAGAGTACAAAATGTCCTGCAATGCTGTTTTGCATGTGCTTATAGAAATGATGCCATCTTTCCTGTCCTTATCTTCCCCTATGCTCTGGGAGGTTGGTTCTCATTGTTGCTTATGTTCAGGTCACTTCGTGTAAGGAGGGCCACTAAAACAGTAAGTGTTCAGATCCTCCCTGAGTATTGTGGCCTGAATGTTTGTATCTCCCCCAAATTCATACATTAAATCTCTAAACCCCCAATGTGATGGGTTTAGGAGGCAGGGACATTGGGAAATATTTAGGTTTAGATGAACTCATGAGAGGGTGAGGCTCCTGTGATGGGGTCTGTGTACCTATAAGAAAAAGAGACTAGGGCTCTCTCTACCAGTGGGGATATAGCAAGAAGGTGTTCATCTGCAAACCAGGAAGGGCCCTTACCAGGTACTGAATCTGTTGGCACCTTGTCTTGGACTGCCTAGCCTCCAGAACTGTGAGAAGTAAATGTTTATTGTTTGCCAGCCAGTCTATGGTATTTTGTTGTAGCAGCTGAACCAACTAAGACCTGGGTCAACTTTAGGGTAGTTTAGATTGTACCCAGAATTTAGTGGTAGGAGGTTCAGGTGGGAAACTTTTTTCACCCTGCTTCCTGTTTCCATGGGGAGGGGCATCACGGACTTTCATCCTATCTTTTCTGCTTCTCCACTTACTTCCTCCCAGAGGTGGAGGAATGAACTGTCTGAGTGGAAATATGGAAGCAGGCACAGGACCTATCATGGGGTGCCTTATCTCTTCTTTTCCTTTCAGAGTCATGGGGTGCACATGCTACTTTGCTTTTCCATGTTGAAGATAGGGAGTCTGCAGTAGCCGTGCTGTCTGTGACAGAGGAGGTAGTTTTTATAGCCCCTGGCTCAAATTAGGGAGCCCATTGTTGATGCACACTCAATCTTTATTTTCCATAGGCCAGTAAGTTCACACTTTGGTCTCCATCTGCCTGATGTCTCCGTCTCTTCTCTTAATTGGTTCGAAGCTCTAGCAGAGAGTGGAGTATTTTCTCATCTCAGACATCAATCTTTAGATGCTTTGACATTAAATACACTCTAAGTTCAAAATTGTTCAAGAGTAGTCTATCTTTCTGTGCTTCCCTGGAAGCATATGTTCTACCTTTCTGCTGTGTCCCAAGAATAGGCCAACTCAACTGTATTCTACAAAGTGTGATGCCAAAGACAGTTTTGTTTTGCCTTCAGGACTTACAGTCAATGTTTGCTTTTTAAATACCTTTTCCAGATCTTTCCTATGTGCGCATCATATTTGGATTTATATCCTCTTGCTATTCTGTAATTATTAGTTCTCTTATTATTTTCTTCCTCCCAGTAATTTCATAGGCTTACGTTATCATATTTTATCTCTTCTGATGTGAGATCAGAAAGTAGAACCAATACTTTTCTTGTACTCATCAAGTGTCATCAAATATCATCACGTGTTTGTATCAGAAACATTTGTCTTCTTCCACACCTTTTCATCATGCTCATATTCAGGGGAGAAAACAGAGGGAACAGAGGCCAGTGTATAACGTACTTCAGATCCCATTATGTCAATCAAAGTCAAGTTCCATTTAGTTAGATTCATTAGGCACTATGAAGAACATCACCGGGGCTTCAGCAATGAAGAAAAAAAATGTGGGATTTTATAAAGAAGACCAAAGCTTGGAACTGTAGAGAAAAAATATTATTCTTATGTTGTTGTGATTTACCAAGGCTCAGCATGTGGCATTCATCACTGTCCACTAACCATATGTTAAGTCTCAGGATTGAAGATTTCACTGTTGGATTTATAATTCTGTTGAAAATGGTCTTTACAAGAGTGTGATAGAGATCCTCCCCAAGTCCACTCGGAATCTCCTACCCCTCAGCCAACCTCTTCTATTATCATGTGTAGAATCCCTATCCATTTAAAGATAAATTCTACCCCCACCTGTGCCTCAAATGCTTCTTTCATCCTCCCGTAATTAAAATATGTCTTTTCTGGAACTATGCATTATGCTAAGTGAAATAATAAGTTAGTCAGAGAAAGATAAATATTATGATTTCACTCATATGTGGAATATAAGAAACAGAACAGATGAACGTAGGTGAAGGGAAGGAAAAATAAGATAAAACCAGAGAGGTAGGCAAACCATAAGAGACTCTTAAATACAGAGAACAAACTGAGGGTAGCTGGAGGGGTATTGGGTGAGGGGATGCCCTAAATCGGTGATGGGCATTAAGGAGGGCACTTGTTGGGATGAGCAGTGGGTGTTACATATAAGTCATGAATCACTAAATTCTACTCATGAAACCGTTAGTATATTATATGTTAATTAACTTGGATTTAAATAAAATTTAAAAACATATAGGTCTTTTCTGTGACAACATTATTTTCTTAGGAGCTGCCTCCAATGAATGGTACCCTTTTCTCCACCTTAAGTCAGGTGTTTAGGAAGAGGAATCAGTCAACTATTATTCTCCATTAGTATTCCCAGATCTTTGTTTTGCTGCTATCATTTAGCAAGAAAACTTCCTCTCACAAATGGATACAATCTTATGGAGAAGTCCCATTCACCTAGGACACACCAATCTTACCTAGAGACTTCAGTACCTAAGTTTCTTCTTTAACCTATTTCATGCAAGGACCTCATTGATAGCAACATCTATGTTGATGGCCTCTAGCATCCTGGCATTGCTTGTTTCCAACTCTGATGATCTGCCTTAATCTGGCCCTTGCTCCATCTACTAACCCTCCCTCTCACTTGCTATTCACCCAGATATTTTCTCTGCTTCCATGAAGTTGTTTTCTGATTCATACAAACATTTGTCATGTCTTCAAAACACCCATAGTGCTTTGCTTCTCTGTCTCTTACTACATGTCTACCTCTTATTAGAGTCACTCTTGTTCCTCTATCCCCAGTACCTTATCAGAGGTAGAATGGAGTAGCAGGAAAATGTGCACCAGAGTCAGACTAATTTGACTTCACATGCCAATAACTCTGCTGCTTCTGGCCTTGTGATCTTTGATAGCTTACTCTGACTTTTTAAAAAAATTTGTTTCATTTTATTTATTTTAGAGAGTGAGAGTGAGCAGGGGAGAGGGGGAGAAAGAGAGAGAGAGAGAGAGGAAGAAGGAGAGAGAGAATCTCAAGCAGACTCCACAGAGCACAGGGCATGATGTGGGGCTTGATCCCATGAACCTGGGATCATGACCTGAGCTGAAACCAAGAGTCAGATGCTCAACTGATTGAGCCACCCAGATGCCCCTCTACTCTAAATTTTTAAGCCTCAATGATTTGGGTCATTTCCTGAAAATTAGGAGCAATAAAACCTACATTTACAGGTTGGTTTTGAGAACTAAATGGAAAAGTACATGTAAAGCACCTAACATAATTTTTGTTAGACAGTAGTCAGAAGGAAGGAAGGAAGGAACTTCTACAAGGAAGTTATTATTACTAGAAACTAGAAGAAAGAGACTTTTACTGATCTTCACCCCCATGTTTAGTGCTTTGCCCAATGGATACGATGGTTAATATTTAGTGAGTAGATAAATGAACAAGTGAATGAGTGAATGATTGAAAAACTTCCTGCTCATGAATTATTTTACTTTTTAATAAAAATGAAAGGCACTGTTTTAGAAACTGAGAAGGGTACAGATCAAGTTGTTAATCTTGCCTTTGGTATTAGCTTCCCATAGCTGCTATAACAAAGTACTGCAGACCGGGAGGATTAAACAACAGAAATTTATTGTCACAATTCTAGAGGCCAGAAGTCTAAGATCAAGGTACTGACAAGGTTGATTCCTTCTAAGGGCCATAAGGAAAGGAACTACTCCAGGCCTCTGGTAGTTTGCTGGCAATCTTTGGTGGATTTTGGCTTATAGAAGCATCACCTAATCTCTGCTTCATCCTGACATGACATTCTTCCTGTGTCCGCATATCATCTTCCCTCTGCACATGTCTGTCTCTTGTGTCCAAATCCCATATCTGGACAATATCCAAATAGGATATCGTTGTATTGGGTTATGGCTCACTCTCATCTCATTTTAATTTAATCATCTGCCAACACCCTATCTCCAAATAAGGTCACTTTCACAGATAGTGGGGGATTGGACTTCCATATCCTTTGAGGGTGCACAATTCAACCCATAACAACTTCTAATTTATTATAACTCTAATACATATGGATATGCAAGGCTACACAAAAATAATTGATGAACAATATGAAAGAATATATATTTAATCATAAATTATGATTTCATGAATGACATAAACCCCTAAGTATTCTAAGACTTAATAAAAGTGATTATTTACAGAGTCAAGGCAAACTTCATGGAAATGGTGATTTTAAGGTGGGTTCTTTCCTTAAATAAATGTTATTTCTAAATAACCATATTTTCTATATATCGTTACTGGTTAACATTTTGAAATAGCTTCAGATTACTTGAGCTAATGAGACAGCTCGAACAATAGGATCAGGCTGTTAATGTGGCATACAATAAATGTGTGTTGCAAGAAAGAAGTTTCCAGGGAACAAGAATTGCTATGGTAACCTGATATATCATTAAAAATGTAATGAATAAATATCATCAGGGTCTCAGATTCATTGCACGGAAAAACTTCAAGACT
Organism: Prionailurus bengalensis; assembly: GCF_016509475.1. Taxonomy (NCBI): domain Eukaryota; kingdom Metazoa; phylum Chordata; class Mammalia; order Carnivora; family Felidae; genus Prionailurus; species Prionailurus bengalensis. The sequence continues at coordinate 118,341,864 of NC_057358.1, forward strand.
GGGATAACCAAGTAGTTCTCATGCTGATCGCTCAATGCTTTGTAAGCTAAATCAGAGTGATTGTCCATTAGCAAAAAAGTAGCAGTAATTTCAGGTGATCCAAGACTCTGTAAGGTGCATAAAAACTCTTTCAGTATCACTATGGAGGATATCTTTGGCCCCAGTTGACCAGAGGGTGTGGAGATAATTCCTAGAAGCTGTGCAGTCCAGAGGCACTTGAGCCCAGAGGTGGGTAGGTGGAGCTTATACTTCGCAGAACAAAGCCAGTGGCCCTGTTTAGTCAGGGAAGTTGGGTGTGAGTTGGCCTGAGTGAAGACAACAAAGAGCTTTGCTGGATTTGAGCTGCTTCTCCCGCTGCTCCCAGAAAGGTAAATTAACTCATAGCCCCACACAACACTAAATACAGCTTTAGCCTGTCTGCGCAGGGATCCTAACCAGAGCACGTAGGAAGGTGCTTGGCCCATTCAGCACCCTTACATACAGAGGGTATATCCATGGCTTCCCCCATCTGCAGAATAAAACAAGTGGTTTCAGCTGACCCCAGGGAATTCAGTGCACACTCTGGACTAAAATGGGTCCCCAGACAATGAGTTGTATAGGCCCTGGGTCCTGTCCTGCTGCCCTGCCAGGATAAGGAAATTAATTCATAGCCCCACTTACTACTGAATATAGTACCCAGTCCTGACCATCTAGTAAGTCTGACCAGAGAATCCAGGCAACTGGAGAACATATCCTACAGCCTCAGCTGGGTAGAGAACCAAGGCAGCAGTTCTAGCCAACTATTCTCAGCCAGTGACACACACCCCCATCCTTGTTCTCAGAGCTCCAACATTTGCCTTACCCCAACATAGACCATAATAGCCAGTTCTACCTGCCCATGGACATTACCAACAGATACATCCAGAAACCCCAACTGAGATGACTGTTGAAGAACTATCTCTGCCATAGTAAACCTGTGAAGTCTGGAAGAGGAGTCTGATTGCTCAAATGTACAGATGCTAATGTAAAGTACAAGGATCACAAAAAATCAAGTAAATTAATAAATTTCCAATAATCTCCAATGGAAATCTATAAACTATCAGACAAAGCATTCAGTATAATCCTCTTAAGGAAGTTTAGTGAACTACAAGAAAACACAGATAATGAAATAAAATTGGAAAAACAATGAATGAACAAAACAGGAAGTTTGACAAGGAAATAGCAACCATAAAAAGAAACAAATTCTGTGGTTCAAAAACATAATAACTGAACTGAAGAATTCAGTAGAGTTTAGTAGAGAATTTTAGAAGTAGATTCAACCATACAGAAGAAAGAATCAGTCACCTGCAGGATAGGACATTGGAAATTACCCAGTCAGAGGAGAAAAAAAAAAAACAAGAATGAAAAAGAGCAAAGAAAGCCTACAGAGATTATAGGACACAATGAAAAGAAACAATATTCACATTATGGGAATTCCAGAAGGAGACCAGAAAGAGGAAGGGACAGAAAATACATTTAAAGCAATAATGGCTGAGAACTTCTGAATCTGGAGAGTGAAATGGACACCCAGATCCATGAGATCCATAGGACCCCAAATAGGGCTACACTGAGGCACATTATAATTAAAGTGTAGAAAGGCAAAGACAAAGAAAGAATTTTAACAGCAGCAAGAGAAAAGAGAAACCCTATAAGTACAAGGGAACCCCTCTAACATTATTGGCAGATTTCTCAACAGAAACTTTTCAGACCAGGAGAGAATGAGGTGACATATTCAAAATATTGAAAGAAAACTGTCAACCAAGAATTCTATACCTGGTGAAGCTATCCTTCAGAAATGAAGGAGGGATAAAGACTTCCCTAAACAAATACAAGTATAGGGAGTTCAATATACCAGAACTGCCTTATAAAAAAAGCTAAAAGTAATTCTTTGAGTGGAAGTAAAAGAACATTAATTAACATCATAAAAACATAAAAAGGTAGTGCAAATCTAACAGACAGTGATAAATATATAGTTATATTAGATTCTAAAATATGGTAATAGTGGTACATAATTCACTTTTACAACTCTAGTTTAAAAGTTAAAGACAAAAACCAAAGGTAGTAAAAATAACCATAATAATCTGTCATTAGTTGTGCAATATAAAAAAACAAGGAAGTTGTAAAAGCAATAACCCAATTCTTCCAAAAATGAAGGGTAACAGTCCCAAACTCATTTTAGTAGGTCAGCATTATCCTGATACCAAAATCAGAAAAGGACACTACTACGAAAGAAAACTACCAGCCAATATCCCTGATGAATAACGATGCAGAACTTCCGATAAGATACTATCAAACCAAATTCGGGAGCACATTAGAAGGAACATGCACCAAAACCAAGGGGGATTTATCCCTGGGATGTAAGGATGGTTCAGCACAATGTGGTACATTATAGAATGAAAGAATCATATGATCATATCAGTGGACACAGAAAAAGTGCTTGACTTTTGACATTCAATATCCATTCATGATAAAGATGCTTAACAAATTAAGCATAGAAGGAACATATCTCAACATAATAAAGGCTATATATGACAAGCCTCCAGCTAACATCATACTAAATGGTGAAAGGTTAAAAGTTTTTCCCCAAAGGTCAAGAAAAATACGAGATGCCCACTCTTACCATTCATATGCAACATAATACCTGAAGTCATAGCTAGAGCAATCAGGTAATAAATGAACAAACAAACATTAAAAAATAAAAGGTATTAGTTTTGGAGAGGAAGAAGTAAAATTGTGTCTCTTTGCAGATGACATTATTTTATATACAGAAAATCCTAACTTAAAAAAGCTTAACCAGAACACTTAAAAAAATTTTTTTAAGGTTTATTCATTTTTGAGAGATAGAGACACAGTGTGAGTGGGGGAGGGGCAAAGAGAGGGAGGCACAGAATCCGAAGCAGGCTCCAGGCTCTGAGCTGTCAGCACAGAGCCCAACATGGGGCTCGAACCCACAAACCGTGAGATCATGACCTGAGCCGAAGTCAGATGCTCAACTGACTGAGCCACTCAGGTGCCCCTTGATCAAAACACTTTTAGATGTAACCAATGAATCCATTAAAGTTGCAGGATAGAAAACTGAAATACAAAAATCAATAGCATTACTATGCACTAACAGTTATTTTTCTAAAAATGAAATAAATTGATCCAATTTATAAAAATATCAAAAGCAATAAAATACTTAGGAATGAGTTTAAGGAGGTGAGCAATTTCTGAAAAGTGTAAGACATCGAAGAAAGAAAGCAAAGAAGATGCAAATAAATGGAGAGGCATTCCATGTTCAGGAATTGGAAGAATTAATATTGTTAAAATGTCAATACTATCAAAAGCCAACTCTAGGTTCATTGCAAACCCTATCAAGATTACAATGATAATTTTATAGAAGTAGAAAAATCACTCCTAAAGTGTATATGGAACCACAAAAGACCCTGAATAGCCAAAGATATCCTGAGAAAGAAGAACAAAGCAGGAGAGATCAGACTTCCTGATTTCAAACTGTACTCTAAACTGTAGTCATCAAAACATTGTGGTACTGCCATAAAAACAGTCAAATGGAACAATGAAACAGACTTAAGAGCCCAGAAATAAATCCAAGTGTGTATGGTCAAGTAATATTTGACAAGGGAGCCAAGAGTATTCAGTGGAAAAAAAAGACAGTCTCTTCAATAAATGATGCTGGATTAATTGATTATTTACATGTAAAAGAATCAACCTGGGGTTGGCTCAGTCAGTTGAGTGTCTGAGTTTAGCTCACCTCATGATCTCAATGGTTTGTGAGATCAGGCCCCGCGTCCAGCTCTGAGCTGACACTGTGGAGCCTACTTTCAATTCTCTGTCTTCCTGTCGCTCTGCCCCTCTCCTGCTCACACACTCTCTCAAAAATAAACATTTGAAAGAAAAAAAAAAAGAACCTGAACCACTCACAAAAATTATCTCAAGATGTATTAAAGACTTAAATGTAAGACCTGAAACCATGAAACTCCAAGAAGAAAACATAGGAATAAAGCTCCTTGACATGGGTCTCGGTAATGATTTTTTGGATATGACACCTAAACCACAAGCAGCAAAAAAAAAAAAAAAAAAAGAAAAGAAAAGCAAGTGGGACTACATCAAACTAGAAAGCTTCTGCATAGCAAAAGAGACTGTCAAGAAAGTGAAAGAACAATCTACAGAATGAAAAAAAAATATTTTCAAACCATATATCTGATATTTTTTAAATACATGAAGAACATATAGAACTCCACAGCAAAATAACCGGGCAGAGGTCCTGGACAAACATTTCTCCAAAGAAAATATGTGAAAGGCCAACAAGCTCACGAAAAGATGTTCAACATTGCTGTCATTAGGAAAATGCAAATTGTAACCACAAGGAGATGCCATCTCATACCTACTACAATAGCCATCCCCAAAAAGACAAGAGATCACAAATGCTGGCATGACTATAGAGGAAAAGAAGCCCTTGTGCACTATTGGTGAGATTGCAAATTGGTGTAGCCACTATGGAAAGCAATATGGAGGATCCTCAAAAAAAGTAAATATAAAACTGCCATATGATCCAGCAACTCCACTTATGGTAATATATCCAAAGGAAATGAAAACACTTACTCCAAAAGATACCATGTTCATGGGAAGATTATTTACAGTAGCCAAAACATGGAAACAATCTAAGTGTCCATCAATGGACGAATGAATAAAGAAGTTGTGGTGTATATATACTTCGAAATATCATTCACCCACTAAAAATGAGGAAATGCTACCATCTGCAATAACATGGATGAACTTGAAGGCATATGGTAAGTGAATTAGGTTAGAGAGAGATAAATACTGTATGATCTCACTTAGAAGAGGAATCTAAAAAAGAAAAAAAAAAACACACTGCAACAAGAAGCCAAGTATGTAGGAAAAGAGATCAGACTTCCTGTTACTAAAGGAAGATAGTGGGGGGGAGGGGAAATTGGAGGAAAGTTGTTAAAAAATGCAAACTTCCTCTTATAAATAAACACTGGGGATGTCATGTACAATATGATGACTGTAGCTAGCACTGGTATATGATATGTAGGAAGGTTGTTAAGAGAGTAAATCCTATGACTTCTCATTACAAAGAGAAAGTATTTTTCCTTTTTTTTCTTTCTTTCTATTGTATCTATTTGAGAAGAGAGATAGATGCTAACTGAAACTATCGTGGTAACCATTTCACAATATATATAAATCAAATCATCATGCTGTATGCCTTAAACTTATACAATTATGCATGTCAATTATTTTTTGATAGAACTGGAAAAGACTCCAAAAAAAAGGAAAAAAAGAAATTGAAAAGGAATAAGCAAACTGCTTCAGTATAGCCTTTTGATTTAAATCACTGCCATTTTCCTCAAAATATTAATTTTAGGTGTAGGAAATAGTCATAATAACAGACCTGACTATATCCTTTTCAAAAGAAATAATAGTTGGTCAACTTTTAAGAGTATGATATACACTGTAGTATCTTGGTATTCAGACAGCATTGGGAAGGACATCTTTTTGTTACAGCTCTCTTCTGCTGTTATTGGACCCACCTTTCACACCCCACCTTTTCTGTCTTCTGCCTATCTGCCACTTGCTTCCTAAGATGTATCTTGTTGTTTGTCCATTTCTGTTCTGTCCAGAGACAGACTTATTGCATCTGTCTCTGAAGAAATGAGGCAGATACTCTAGCACTCCACATGTTAAATAAAATTCAGGCTCTGAATTTTAGTAGACATGGAAGGGACAACATGGGACTGTTGATAGAGGAAACATTGCAATCAAAGGACAACCCTGCTCCTACATTCATCAGATCTCTCTCCAGTAGCTACTTTCTGCTTTCTGGATCTCCCAAGGGATATCTATACTTTTTTTTTTTTTGAGAGAGAGAGAGACAAAGCAGGGAATGGGGCAAAAGGAGAGGAAGAGAGAGAATCTTAAGCAAGCTCCACAACCAGTGAAGAGCCTGACGTGGGACTCAATCCCACAAGTATGAGGTCATGACCTGAGCTGAAACCAGGAGTCAGACATTCAACTGACTGAACCACCTGGGCACCCCAGTGTACTTTTGTTCTCAGTTTCTTTACACCTATTTCCCATGAGAGGAATGTGGTAATACCAGCTAATCTTTAAGGCCTTGACATGTTCCTCCTACCCCAGGACCTTTGCACATGCTATTATCCCCTGTCTCTGGAACACTGTTTCCTCCCATGTTGCCTAGTTAACTATCCATTTGTCCTTCAGATTACAGCTCCAGCTTTACTTTCTCAGATAATCCTTCACCTGCTTAATTAAATTCCCTTCCTATAGGCTCTCATAACACATGTACGTTTTGTTTATAACACTTGTCATGGTGACACCTGCATGACAACTTGATTAATGAAAGCTCAGTCATGGCATCAACCATTTTTGCTCATCACTGTGTTTACAATTCTGGTACGTAGTGCCATCTCAATAAATATTTATTAAATAAGTGAACCAAGATCTTGTGTTCCTTGGATTACTCTTAAGAATTGCTGACTTAGATATGCTTGCATCCAAGAAGCATTCTGTTTCATATTTGTACCGGCACAGTGTGTTGACAATTAATGTGATGTGGTCTCACAATCTATAGTGATACGATTAATGACTGTTGAAAACTGAAACGTTATATCACTCTCTTATTTCCGGTGGTATGTTTTGTAAATCACATCACACAATTACTGCTGTTCTTGTTGATGTGTATTGTTGATAATATAATGCACACAGTTGTTGATGTAATGTAGTCAGAAATTTTCTATGGAGAAGAATGTTAGGCTTTAATGGTTTTTGATGTACTGAATGATTACCATTGTTATTGCAGCTGAAAAAAATGGTAATAGATATGAAAAACACTTTGAAGTATAATTAGTTCTTCAGGACTCTGAAGCCACATCAATATGTGGCAGGCAAGGATTAATGTCACACACCCTGTAGGCTTAAGAAGTAGGAAATCATGGGATATTTGCCCTCTTTGGTATAGTATTTTGGAATCTCAGAGAAGTCCCCCCTGCCAGAGTTTAAGAGATGTTCTCTGTCTTTAAGAAGTTTATAATCTAGTTGGGAAAAGGTCTGTGCAAACATAAGTCTGTATTTCTAACAACTATGGTAAAACACACACACACACACACACACACACACACGGCATTCTGTTGGTACAGACATAAATCTGTATTACTAACAACTATGGTAAAACACACACACACACATGCATGCACACGCACACACATAACATTCTTCTGTGGCCATAATTATAAGAGAAAGAATGATCTTAGTTGACTTGCAAAGCCCTCCCAACCTAAATATCAGCCCTTCTCTTCTGACCTCACCTTCTGCTCTTTCCCTCTTTCACCTCACACTGGTCAACTCACTGTTTCTACCTCAGGACTTTTGCACTTGCTAGGGTCTTCTCCTGACACGCTATTGCCCCAGATAACCACATACCTGGCTTCCTCATATCCTTCAAGGCCTGACTGTCACCTTCTCAGTGAGGCTTCCTTTGGCCACTCAATTTAAAACTGTAACATCAGCCAATCGCACTGTCTACAATCAATCTCCCTTTTTTTTCCTAAATGCATTTTACACTATCTAATAATACTATATATTTTACCTTCTTATCATTTTTTACCACCTTCCCTCACTAAATTGTAAGCTCCCTGAGAACAAAGATTTTCATCTGTTTTCTCACTGCTGTGTCTCCAGTACATAGAACAACGCCTGACACATAGTAGGAGCTCAATAAATACTTGTTGGATGAACAAATGAAAGTCCTGCATGGAAGGAAAGGACAAAGCGTGCAAGCTTCAGAGCTGAAGACCCTGTTTTCAGCATTTATTTTCTGGGTAATCCCAGGCACAACAGTTAAGCTCCGTAAACCTCATCTGTAAAATGAAGCATGTCCCCCTCAGTACTGTCAAGAATTGTTCGTGTGTGTCATCTCTTCCTCAGTTGTAGAAACAAGACCCGTAACCTCTCTATTCTTCTATACATACAGCCGGTGCTCTGTAAGTGACAGCCAGTGTTATGGCGGAGTAGGTTTTGGGTAGACGGAGATTTGAAATAGACATTAGCAGAGTCTACAGAAGCAAATGAGTGATGTGGGGGATTGAATGAGATGATGATTGTTAAGGGTAAGTACGGAGCTTGCCTGCACCTGTGGTGGAATATTTGCTGTTCTCATCATGCTTCAGCACCGTACCTTCTCTGCACAGAAAGAAATGACAGTGTTGGGCGGGGGGAGCGTCTGGGTGGCTCTGTTGGTTAAGGGTCTGACTCTCGGTTTCAGCTCAGGTCACAATCTCACGGTTCATGAGTTCGAGTGCCACGTCGGGCTGTGTGCTGACGGTGCAGAGCCTGCTTGGGATTCTCTCGTTCTCTCCCTCTCTCTGTGCCCCTCTCTGACTCTGTCTCAAAATAAATAAGTAAACTTAAAAAAAATGAGAGTATTGGAACAGGCTAGAAGTCACTGAGCCACGTGGAAGACAGCAAGATGAGGATAGAGACGTGGAAACCCGAGACAGCCTTAGGAGGCCATGACATGACCAAGTGTTGGGTGGGAGAGAGCCTTTCCTCAAGCATGTGTGCACGATGGAAATTGTGTCATGGGCTGGCAAGTAGTGCTAGGTAGTCCTGTGGGGTACTGGAAACATTCTTCAGCTTGATCTGGTGGGGGGTTAGACTGGTGAATACATAACTGTAATTCATGAAGCTGTACATTTTGTAGGATGTTAATTAAAATTTATGAAGTTGTGTACTGTATGGAAAGTTCTACTTCAGTGAAAAAGTGAGATTATGTGCGCGTGTGTGTGCGCAGGTGGGTAGTCCCAAGGAAACTTGCTTAGCAGCGATAATGTGATGATGCTATCTATGGATGGCTACACAAACACATAAGGAGGGATTTAAGCAAAAAATGTATCCGTGATGAGTGCATCAAGAGCTCCTACTGGAAGACCAGAAGGATCGTGCTGCTGCTGCTTGTGCTGGGGCAGGGGAAGGAGAAGCCTGGTGGGTGATGGAGGGAAGCAGGGAGACTCCAGGGAGTTTCATTGGGGCCATTCAGGGCTAGTCTTCAAGTGGTAGACTAGGAAGCAGCTTCAGGGAAGAGCATCCTCTCTAGAGTGAAAAGAAGACCTGAGAATGCAGCAGACTCTGGAAATTTCTGCTCTGAGCCCACGAGGAGAGTTGTAAAAATCTCATGTGAACGTCAGAGATATTATTTAACACCACAAAGGAAGGTAGGAGAACTCTAGAAAATCTAGCTTTCAAAAGTTAAACTAGAGAACACCAAATATCTGCAAGGTAACCTTTGTGAACCTTGTGAGGCTGATTTTCTTGCACAGAATCATAGAATGGCAGAACTGTAAAGGATCTGAGATGCCATCTGATTCGGTTAGCCTCATTTTCTAGAAGCTAATCTTCAGGAAGGTGTGGTTTGGCCTTACCACACAGTTGGTTCATTTAAAGCTAAAGAGAACTTAGATCTATCTGGTATGTTACTTCTTAGGACTTCTTGCCTGCCTGCTGTCTCTTCTCTCCATCCCTCCTTTTCTCTTTCTTTTCTTTCCTCCTTCCTTCCTTCCTTCCTTCCTTCCTTCCTTCCTTCCTTCCTTCCTCCTTTTTCAAATTAGGAATTCATGTTTAGCAATCCCTTTAAAAACAGGATGGGTAATTACTTTTTAGATATTAAGAAATTGTATTTATTTTAGTTCACTATAGCGAATAAATTGTTATTGGAATCACATTGTTTAATATATTGAAATTTATACCGAGTTCTTTATCTAATTGGAACTATGAAGTAAAATAGCTTGTTTTGTGTGTAGGCACCTTCTTTAAAATATAATAAAATTGTTCCCAGGTCAATAGCACCTTTACAAAAGGAAAGCAGAAACATTAATATTATAATCCTAGGTAAGCTGTTCAAACAAACACAATAGCATACTTTAATTTCTTTAATTCACACTAAGTTGTTGGGAAAATTACTCATGTTCTCAGCATGGGTTCTTACTCCTGGGTCTGCAAAATTAAAACAAAAAGAAATGACATGAAAATATTGAGAGAAAAGTCAACAATTACAATATTCAAACTTAACCTAGTGATCATCAATTAAACAACCAAGGAAGTGAATCAGTTTTAAGATGGATCTTAGAACACTTTCAATTAAAAGGAGCAAATTCATTCTCATCTCTTAGCTATATCTAAAGTGCAATTGAAATCCTAAAATATTATTTTTGAATTAGGCATTATGACTAAAATTAAATAGATCATCATGTACTATATTAAGGCTTACAATACGTTTCCTTTTTCTTTCAAGTATCAAAATGTAAAAATGGTTATTACTGCCTTTTAGTAAAATAGAATATATTAAGTAAAAGAATTAAGACATTTTTTCGTCCCTGTAAGTGCATCTGGGGAAAGAATTTGAAAAATCTTGTACCTTGAGCTCATAGGGACTTCTGCCCCCACATGGACTTTGCATTGCTTGTTCTAGTCCCACATGTGAATCATTTCTGACCTCTAAATCAGGAAGAAAAAGAAAAACAGGAATGGGGAGATGTGTTTTCTCTTTGATCCATTCTCTGATCATAAAGGAAACTGGGAATATGGAAATGCATTTTCTCTTTGATGCAGGTTTTGATCAGCATATTTATAAGCAGCTCAGGGAGTTCTTGCAGAGAAAGGGAGATGGGAGAAATCTCCCACCCTGGTGCTTCTTTGGTTCCAGTGCATTTGACAAGATTATAGAAAATACAGAGGAGCTCAGCATCCATGGTGGGGTTAAATCAGATAGTCAACAAGTATTTAGCAAGCATCTGCAGGGCACATAACTTTGAACCGCACCCCAGGCATAAACCATAACCTCTCACGACTCAGCTCTATGGGTAGGAGATTGAAGTATGGTTAAGAACTTCATACTGATAAACATTGCATCATTTATCCTTAATCCAGAAACTGGCATTAAGTCTGATATCGAGCCATTGTTGATGTGGTCGCGTTAAGGGTGGTACAGAAATTCATCCATATCCTGGAAAGCCCACATTCGTGCCGTCTTCTGTCCTGGTGTGTCACATTATCATCTTTGAGTTCTTCAGTTCCCAACATCAATTGGAAATCTAGTAGTCTTAGTTGTACCGCTGGAAACTCAAAGTGTGTCGGAGACATGGTTGATTTTCTAATTGGATTTAGTGTCTCCACATCTCCTCCTCCTTGTCCTTCTTTTATTCATTTCTGTTGCCATCTCCTCCCAAAACAGAGCTCTAAATGCTTACCCAACTTTGCCGTGACAGTTATTAACTTTCACACTCAGCTAGGCCAGAAATCCTCCTGGGGCCTTGTCGCCATGATGTCTGGGTCTGGGCTGTTTAATTCTTGAACTTCATTCTCCCCTCCTTGTTCCATAGTGTGAAAATCCAATCAGAGGGCATTGGGATATGGAGTGGTAGTTCCCACACCTTGGTGATAATCTAAATTAGGGATCTTTCTTTTATTAAAAAACAACAAAAACAAAACAAAAAAAAATCCCTCAGTCCCATCTCTGGAAATTCAGATTTTAGTAGGTCTGAGGTGAATTTTGATGATGGACCAGATTTGGAAAACATTGCTTTCCTATGAACACTGCTACTCAGAGTGTGGTCGGCAGTCTGGCAGCATTGGTCTCACCGGGGCGGGGGGGGGGGGGGGGGGGCTGGTTAGAAATGCAGAATCTTGGGCCTTACTCTAGACCTATTTACATCAGTCAGACTCAACATTTTAACCCAGACCTCCGTGCATTAACATATGAAAGTTTGGGAAGTTCTTCTGTGAAGAACTCACTCTGAAGAAGAAAATCTCGATTGTGCCCCCAAAGTTGCTTTTAGCAAAATGGGGCCTAGGACATATGCTTTAAACTCCCTCTCTTCATCTCCTTATAGGGAAGAGAACAAAAGATGGAGAGAGAGAGAGAGAAAAAGAGAATTGGTTTAAATGATGTCTTATTTTATAGGATTCGAAATAGTTTTAAAGAGATCTTGCATCAGCCACTGAATGTCAGGATGTTTATGTGAGTATGGGATATTAATTGTGTGTATATAATATGTGTAGCGTATGTGCGTGTGGTTCTTCTGTGCGTGTCTGTCTCCAAATTTCCCCCTTTTATAAAGAAACCAGTCATACTGAATTAGGGCCCACCCTAATGACTTCATTTTAACTTGATTACTTCTGTAGTAGAGACCTTATCTCTGAAAAAGGTCACATTCTGAAGAACGGAGGATTGGGACCTCAGTATGTGAATTTGGGGAGGACACGCTTCAACCCACAGTATCTACAGTAGCCAACTGCTAATGAGAAGAAGGATGTGGGGCCCCTGAATCCCTTCACTGTCATCCCCATGTCCACCTGGGATTAGATCTGAACTATTGGGGACAAATAGCTCCTGAGAAATCCACTTTGCTGACCATGAGGTCACAGCAGCCCAGCCTGATTATGCTCAGCATCGTCCGAAAAACACAAATCCTTCAGTTTTGCTGACTTTTACTTCTGGGCCATAAGTGAACGGAGGACCAAGACAAATGGTCTTTGATGGACTACTGGCAAGGTTTATTCCCACTAAAAATCAAACCCACCATAATTTCTTTCTAATGGCCCAACAGATCTTTGAATGAGGCCTACAAATCTACAGAGGCCTCGGTCCTCACAGCTTCAGGAAGACAAAAACGTCAGTGATTTTCTTTACTTGGCATTCTGCCAGGGTCCCCTGGGTCCTGGTTTTATTATTGCTGTGTCTGTCAGGTGTGGTCTGTGCATAATCCAACACACTCAGCTACATGCCCGACGGCCCTGATTTAAAGCAAAATGCGATGGATGGGATAGCCTAAATAGTAGTGGGCTTCAGAAAAGGAGTGAAATGAGCCTAGACTGAGAAATAGACCCAGATTTGAGAATCTCCAGCATTTACAAAACCGGAGGGGACGTAAATAAATCCTGTTACCAGGTAGGAGACACCTGCACCCCACAAGTACTTCTCTGAGAGCCGACACGATTACAGAGCGACTCAAATAGTACAGAAAATGTATTCATATTAAATTTGTCAGTGACACCTACTTCTGTGAACTTGAATCAAGTTCAAGGTGACCTTGACAATTTGGAGAAGTGGATACACGCAAACAGCAAGAGGTTTCACAGGTAAATTCATGTGGGATAATTCAAACATTATAAATATAAGCCACTGGTGGGATTGATTTTGCAAGAAAGTGGCAGCCAGGTTTTGGAGGCTAAGTGGGACGGGCAGGCGAAGGTAGAGCATGAAGGAGGTGTCCTAACACACATCGATGCATGCAAATAAGATGGACAGATCCTAGCATGGGGTTTTCAGACTTTTTTGAGCATGACTCATAGTAAAAAATAATTTTGCATTGTGACCTAGTATATATACATATACATATACATATACATATACATATACATATACATATACATATACATATACATATACATATACCTGAAACAAATGTTTAGCAAAATAATACCCTTACTACATGTAAGAGTCTATATTCTATTCTATTCCACTCCATTCCATTCTAGGCTATCCTATTCTATCCTATCTTACCCCTTTCTATTTGTCTTCATTTTTAAATTACTATTTTAATGTTAGTGTGACCCACTACATCAATCTTTATGACCCACCTAGTGGGTTACAATCTGGAAAGGATGAAAAAGTATTCTTACAATACCAGTGGTTTGCAATAGAGTGGGGTTGGGAGGGATTATGTGATACCCAAAGATGTTTTAGGTTGTGATAATTTCGAGGGTGCTACTGGCATCCAGTGGATAGAGGCCAAGGATGTTGCAAAACATCTTACAGTGCACAGGACAGCTCCCCACAACAGAGAATCACCATGCCCCCCACAAATGTTAATAGTGCTGCTGCTGAGAATCTCTGCTCTATACTTAGCGCTATTCTAAATATTATTTAGAGCGTGATTTTCAGTCTGAGTTCCTTGGAGCCTTGGGAGCTCTTTCAAAGTGGTTCAGGAGGGTAGGGTTGGGGGAGAGCCATAGGGCCCTAAGCCTCCTACCCACACTCTCCCACCAGCCACAACAGGCTGGACTTTCATTTGTAGGAAGATGAACTCATCCCAGTTTGCTTGGTAGTTTCCTGGTTTTAGCTCCATAAGTCCCACATCCCAGGACCTCCCTCAGACCCCGGGACACCAGGCCAGGTGATCACCCTGTAGTGTGCTGGACAAGAAAAGTGGTTCTTGAGGAGAAAGAGTTCTGCTTAACACAAGAGGAGAAGGTTGTTAAAAGCCATTGTTTCCAGAAGCATAAATCTTACTGTTGAGGAGGCTGTTGAGGAGAACCTGGAGATCTCCAAGGGACCCATTTTAAAACGTTATCAATGGTTTGGGGAACAGCCTCATGAAAGAACATTAAAGAACTAGGTTTCTTTCCCCAGGCTGAGAACCTTGGGGAGAGCAAGATCTTAATCACCGTCTTCATGGGAACGAAGCAACGATGCCATGTGAATGATTTTAAGCAGCTGTTCTCTGCTTCTACATTCGGCAGGTCAAAAGGGATTCTAGCGAAATATCAGGAAGACCTTCTTGCCTTTAAGAAAATGTTTGGAGTGTCTTATTCTGTTTTTTTTTCCTGAGGGCAAAAGATAAGAATTTACCTATTAAAAATATAATTTTTTGAATTGGGTGCTTCCTAGAGTCAGGGGACTGTTGGCTGTGGCCTCCTGAGCTTTCTTCTGTCTGTGATTCTATGAATGGCTTGAACCTTTATCTGGCAAGTGCCCTGGGCGAGATATACTCCAGAATTAATGAAAAAAGACACGAATCCTATCCTTTAGGAGACAACATTCCCCACACAGTCAATCAAAAATCAACCACATTCTTTTTTAGGTCATATCTTCTTTAAAGTGTCCCTGTAAGGATGTTTTCACCATTTCCTGGAAGCCAATTTATTGTGATTACTCAGGTAATTTCTCTCAGACCTTAGAGGTACAACTAATTAAACTTCAACAAGGTGGGACCTGACTTCACTACCTGACCTCCTTTTGGTGCCATTTTGTTATATTTTGTTTTACTGTTCTCATACACCTTTAGCAGAAGGTCAACAAAATATTTCAGAGCTATAATTATAATATAGTGTTTGTTCTTTAAGTGTTTCGAAAGCAATAGAAATTTTCCCTCAATCACTGTTGGCTGCCCAGAGTTAATATAGTTCTGTATCAAGATAGCTGCATTTGAACTTCCTTTCTTCAGAAGAAACTGTAATAACATTTTCTCTTGTGAAAATGGGATATCCACCCAAAGGTGAGGACAAGGAAGACATTCCTATATGTAGAGTGTCTCCAATCATTTTAAAAATAGAAACTACTTTTTATTTCCCTGATGCATTGAGATCTTGTAGAGTGTGACATGTTGGCGGAGCCTGACTCGGGAAGCGAGAGGGCTGCTCGTTGAGATGGAAAGCCCGAGGAAGGAGCATTAAGTGAGCTCAGCTGCTGTCGCCTTTCACTGCCCCCTTCATGGAAACTTCTGGGGAATGAAAAGGGAGGGCCGCCGAGGGGCTGTGGGTTCACAAATGAGCCTCTTCACCAGCTTGTCAGGATGCTTCTAGATATAAACAGTGCATTCCTAACAAGGCAACACCTCATTTTGCTCCCTTAGGAATAGAGAATCTCTTTGAAAACTCAGGAACTGTGTCACCGGTGTTTACAGTATTTTAATTATTATGGACCCATTTGTTCAATTTAAGAGGCTGTGGATTACACTTAAATACCTGGATGGTCTAGCCTGCATTCAAAGAGTCACTGAGCTATAAAATCGTCATTTGCTCAACCCTGTTGTCTTAGACCATTAGTTACTACTGAGATCTATAATGATTTGGCCATTTCCAGTGATAAGCGAAAGAGAAGCGGTTCATTATCTTTAGCACCCACAACTGAAATGACTTGTTGCAACTCTTAACTGAATAGTTCTATTTGCTAATAGTTCTTCCTAAAATTAAATTATATTTTGTCAAAGAAAAGTCATTTTTCCCCTTAGATAACTGCACATATATTTTGTTCTAGAAAACATATTATGTCCTCAGCAAAAATTGAATGTGAAAATCTTTCTCACATTTCAAATAAGATATCATTAAGCAAAGTTCTTACTGCTTGAGTGAAAAAAGTCACTGTGCAAATAGTATCATACAAAGTAATGGCCTTCTTCCAGTTTGCTTTCCGGATGGAACACAATGGCTCAGCACAGACATTTCGGAACCAGCTTGGAAAGAGGACCAATACAAAGAAAATAGAGATGAATTGTACAGTCAGGATGGTTTGGCAACTTGCTAACACGTTTCTCGGCTGGGTAAGGAAAATAACTTGATAAATACAATAGGAGGTGCAGGGTGAGAACCTGAGGGCCTAGGTTGGTGGGAGAGTGAAAACGAAGAAAAGTAAGCTAATTACACAATAAACTGGAATAGGGGAATGTGGAAGGGAACAGATAAGGAGGAAAATAGGAGTAAAGGAAGGCTGAGGCGGCTAGTGAGGAGTAGAAATTCTGAGCAGCGGAAATGATGGTTGTTTCGGGAACAGGAAGCTGAATATTGAATTCTGAGTGCGTGTCTCGAATTGAGCTCTCTCACTCTCTCAAAATCTTTGGTAAATTCCTAGGTGGCTCTCGCATCCCTAGACCCCTGTGTTTTTGGTTTTTTAAGTTGTACTTTTTGTTTTGTTTTACCACTTTCTGAAACTACTGTATAAACCATGTGTTTGCTTAACGTCTGGCTTTTCCTACCAGATGAGGGGATTTTGTTGTTTTGTTTCCTGCTGTCGTCCAAGGACCTAGAGCACTGTGTGACTCAGGATGGATCCTGATACATATTTTTGAATGAATGAATAAATGACTGAAATCGAGCTACTGCTACCCTTAAGGCTTTCAGAAAAGTTGGAGGAGACCCAGAGGAGGTTTGATGGCCCACCTAAGGTGACTTTATTTAAATTTACTGTTTGGTGTCATCAGGTTTCAGTTACTTTGAAGTTCGAACAGTCTTTCCTTTTCCCAATTTTCTCTTTCCAGTAGCCTGGAATAAATTATTGGCCTCTGTCCCTAGTTGAGAGGCATAGACCAAATTGTGTACTGTTTTGTTTTATGAGGAAAATGGGTTATCGTTTTTTAGATTCTGCTACGATAGTGATAGAGTTTTCTCTGCTCTCACCAACAGATGATTTCTAGTAAGATAATAACAAATATTATTTAACAGTGATCTTTTTTCCTACTCTAGAAATGTGGATGAAATGTATACCAGACTTTCAGTATTGGATACCCTACCTTCTGCCTTCTGGTTTTCAACTCCAGAAGCTGAAAATGGACAACCCAAGCATTAAACTGGCTTAATGCAAAGAAGCTGTCATTAGGATGGCAAATGAAAGTGCTTTTCTGGTCCAAGATGGCAGTAAAGGCTAACGAAGCTGACCTGCCTGAAGCAATAGGGAGAGGTGAGGCCTGGGGTGAGTTGTAAAGTGCTTGCCTCCTCTGAAGGTATTCACATTCACATTTTTAAATGTTATGCTAGCAAATATAACAAATATTAGCATGTGAGGAGTGCCATTTTGTACTTGTGATTCCTCATCTCAAGCTAATGGTGTTAAAAAGCTGATTTTGCTTATAAATCTAATTTTTGTTTTAGTATTCCTTAAAAATTGCCCATTCTTTTCCTGTGACTCATATGAAGATCTTGTGTGTGTGTGTAGTTATACATATATATATACACACACACACACACACACACACACACACACAATGAAAATTAAGAAAAAAGAGTTCAAATCTGTAGTGTAGAACAAGACAATATGTAGAGGATGGTAAGACAATCCATGTATTGCCATAATTGAGCAAAAGCATGAAATTGGAGCCAGAGATGAGGAGGAAAACTATAAGCTGCTACCCTGTCTCTAAAATTCTTGGAGAGATGAGTAGGAATGAGGTTCTCCCATCACGCATGGAATATGATTTAACCCAATTCTGTTTGCAGTTGGTTCAACTCCCAACTCCTCCTTTACTAGTTGTTTGGCCTTAGACACGTTACTTAACTTGTGTTAACTCCGTGTTAAAGTGCCCTTCTCTGAACAGTGGGGTTTATTATGGTAGGTGCTTATTGGTTCATCATTCATGGGGATGTTGTGAGGGTTCAATGAGTTAAGGTACACAAAGGACTTAGAACAGGGACTGGCACTGTAAGTGTATAGGAGGGATTTTTTCATTTATTCATTAGTGTTGTTATAATTTTATTGTAATTGCAAAAGGTAGGGGAGCTCTGTTGACATTGAAGTTACCCTTGTTCACCACCTCCATCTTCCCTGCCCATGTGCCCACTTGTTTAGAACAATTATAATTGGTGGTACTGATCAGTGTAATTCTAGTATCTCTATATATCATTTAAGGATATGCCCTCTTATATAGAAAAATCCATGGGTGTTGTTAATGTCTTCTACATGATAAGTACTGAGAGGCAGGAACTGTGCCTCATCCTGGACCCAGACATCTGAAATTCCCAAGTCTAGTATATTTTGGAACCTAATACCAATTCCAGGCAGCAATGACTCCCAAGTTGACATAGCACATGGTGGGTCCTCAATACAAGTCTGTTGAATATGTGAGACCGTTTGAACCTACACTTCCTAACCAATGGAATTCTTTCCCCTGGAGATTTGATTAGAAATGTATGTTCATCTTTTATGTCCTAAAAGCAGCACTGCTTATGCCCTTAGTTTTGCAGTCCTTCAGAAACCCTGCTCTTCAGCTTCTGTACCTGATTATACCTCCCACGAGTAACACTTAAAAGTGCATCCTTCAGCTAGTGTGCATCAGTGACATCCTGCCAACCTGTCCACCATCTCCTTCCATTTTCCTCTGTTTGGTACCCCAAACACACACACACACACACACACACACACACACACACACACACACACGCACACTCATGCACACACACAAACATAAAGCAGCAATAAAATCCTCTTCCTTGAGCCAAAACAAAACAATCTCATCTTCCTCAAAACAAACCCTCCGTGCATATTGACGTTTGATGTCAGTGCCCACCAAAGTGATTGAAAACTGGTTCTGCTCATAGAAAGACTAATCTGTCCCTTTACAACCTACGATGACATGTTCTCTCCAGGCTCTCAGAAAAGAAAGAACTCACATCCTATAGTCAAAGATAAGGTTACCTTCCTTGGGCTTTGTGCCTCTCTGAGGCTGCTCAGTCCCTTTCAAATCCAGTTTTAGGAGTTTAATTGCATCAATAAAGTTCTAAGAAGGGCAGGATGTATTTGAAGAGGCTGCATGGGATTAGCCACTCACCACTTTGAGTTTTCAGTCTGGTTGTCTCATCTTCCTGAATGCTTCACTTTCTCGCTGTTGAAATGGGAATCATGTAGGAACTCATGAAGCTGAGGGGAAATAAAGGGAGGCAACTTCGGTAAATGTGCTAGGAAAATCCCTGTCATTTTCTCTGCTTCTGATAAGGAGGGGAGTGACCAACCAGGGGCTAAGGAGGTGATGACCCCCAACTATTCTTACCTGAGACAATAGCTCACAAATTCTTAAGAATAGTTTGGAAGTTGGAACAATGGCTAACCATTTTATTTCTGAAGGATTTTTCCTTGACTCTCTGTCTCTCCCTATCTCTGTCTCTGTCTCTCCCTCTGTCTCTTTTTTGCCTTCATGAGCATTATTCCCACTAGACCCAAACTCAGTTACAAAAAATTGTATTTGACATTAAAAAAAAGTATCAGCATCATGAAATAAATGTAATTTTCAAATGTTACGTAACCTTTGGGCATTAAGGAGTGATATAGCTCTACCTAATCTCTCCAATAACAAAGATAACACAATCAAAGAATTACAAAATGTTACTGCCAGAAGGAATTTAAAAACCTGACAAATTTTTAATGTCAAGGGACTTTTAGAGGATTCTTACCAAATAGACCAAATTTAAGATGAACAGAATTCCGGGAAGCAACAACCCATTCTTTTAGAATAAACTAACACTTCAAAATAAACTATTGCTAATTAGCATAAGTTGAGTATTTGCTGTGTGCTGGGCAGAGTTCCAAGCGCTTTACGTGTATTAATTCACTTGGTGCTCTTAACAATTGAACATAGAATCTTGCACCATGCTCCTAAGGGCCTGAACCAGAATTTTTCAGATGATCTGGGCCCAGATTGCTGTTTTCTAGTATAGATGACTCTATGCTAACTAAAGAATTTGTAGTACAGTAGAGCTGCTGTTCCATTCTCCCCCTCCTGTGTGTACCAACACCCCAATAGCAGCTGTCACTGGATTTTAGACTGCACCCCTTAGGCTGCTTTGCAGCTACATCTGGCCTTATGACCACCGTCTAACCAATGGGATACAGGAGAAAGTATTGCATGGGAATCCCAGGAAGACTTTTTAAAGGGAGTTGATCCAACGGAGACCCACCTCCTCTCTGTCCTTCTGCTTGTGCTCTTTCAGGCTTGCGACTTGATGTGAAAGTTGGTGCAGTCACACAATAGTGTGACCTTGAGGTTGAAGCCACATGCTGGGGTAGGTAGACTAGAAAGATAAAAGCCCCCATTCCAACTTTGGTCTGTTTATCTCCAGACTCTTTTTTTTAAGAAATTTCTTTAATGTCCAAGAGAGGTCTTCTATATATTTTTTAACATATATTAAAATGAATATTTATCTCATTAAAACACATATTTGTTTTAATATATTTATTATATTTAATATACACTTAGTATTTAATATATTCATTTAATATTTTATTTTGTTGAAATGTATACTTTTAAAATATATATAATATTTTTATTTATTTTTAACCAGGGTGATTTCCCTCATCATTGAAATGTTCAGAGGTTACCATTGTTGTGGCCTAGAAAAGCAAATCCATTTTATTATTAGGGTAGGGTAAATATAATTAGAAAATTAAATATATTTTTAAAATCATGTAATACATTTTAAGCCCCAAAACAAGGATTTGAGGATTATCTGCAGGTTTGTATTTATCTATGCCAGTGAACTCCACCATGCAGGAGTTTATTCATAGAAAATTAGCAACTGGCTCATGTAATCCTAGAAGTATATTTCCTAAAGTCACTTTTAGTTACAAAGAAACAAAAGGTAGGGGTGCCTGGGTAGCTCACTGGACTCTTGATCTCAGCTCAAGTCTTGATATCAGGGTGGTGAGTTGGGCTCCACACCAAGCATGGAGCCTACTTTAAAAAAAAAAAAAGAAAAGAAAAAAAGAAAGAAAGAAAGCAAGCAAAAGGTATACTGAGAATGTACATTCTGGAGTATAGTGTGAGCACCTGCTTTCTTCCTTGCTGGTACCTGGGAGTTTGTGCAGAGATAAGAGCCATTATTCGGCTGATTAGAAGTTTCTAAATATCTTCTTTCCATAGGCTCAGTGAACACCCCCCTTCTCAGAGCCTTCAGAGTATTTTACAGATTTGGGAGAAAGAAGTCCCTTCCAAGTTTTCTAATTCTTAAAAAAAAAAAAGTCAACCAAGGAAAACTATCGCTTAAACAGAGCCAAGTGAAGTGACTTGAAATGAAATAGTCTTTCATTAATGTACATTTTCATTTCTTCAGGCAACATTTAGTCCCAAATAAAGAAGAGATAATATGATTTTTCTTTTCTTTATTTTTCTAAAGTTTATTCATTGTGAAAGAAAGAGAGCAAGCGTGTGTACAAGTGGGGGAGGGGCAGAGAGAGAGAAGCTAAGGCAGGCTCTGTGCTACCAGCTGCAGGGCCCCAAGATGTGGGGCTCAAACTTACGAGCCATGAGACCATGACCTGAGTTGAAGTTGGATGCTTAACCTACTGAGCCACCCGGGCACCCCACGGTTTTTCTTTTAACGTTGACATTGTGAAGATTCCAGTAGAGACTTTTCCAGTAGAGAAAACTAGGAAAAGGTGAAATCTGATTTATGTTCATTTCTTAAAAGGGGAACATCCCCAGCAACTGAAATAAAATATACCTTCATTTCTAAAACTTTTGAAATTTGGACAAATAGTGTTCCATCCTCAGTTACCTGGGGAGATTTGCAGATATTCTGATAACATCCTGTATCTGCATTTATTAAATCATTGTGCCAGAGGGATCTGTTAGTGTGAGAGGACAATAAAACATTTTCCTGGGCATCGAACTTTCTTCAAGCTTCCACTGCTATTTGCAGATTCCAGAGTGGCCTGTCGGGTATTGTAGCTTTATTTCCTCAGGATTTCAGGCGTCCTCTTTTAACCCTTTCATACCACCTGAGTTTCTCAGAACGTTTCATTCTATTATCAGGGGCAAAGCTAGTTTTGATTTAGGAGAAGACATAACCTATAGTTTAAAGTAGACTTTCAAGAAATATAATTAAGTTATGTTCTGTGAATTATAAATTGTGTTGTCTCATCTAGGTAGTTCAGATTTTTGTTGTCTGCTCCTACAGCCTCCCCTTCTCTCTTTCTCTCTCCTTTTTTCTTACAATATTAAAAGCCAGTTCAATGATTTCCTTATCTGAGGAGACCAGCTGTTTCCTGGAGGTTGGATCTAGTCTCTCCTTTCTAAATCAATGTCTGTCATAGGGAGACAGAAATATGTGTATGACTTACAGGATTTGTCTTCGTAATGATGAATGTTTAGTTAGAACATTGATTATAAAAATAGAAACCAGACTTTGAAAAGCAATTTAAAGCTATGGTATCTGTCTGTTACGATCATTAAAAGCTAATGAGTATATTTCTTTGGTGTAGTTAATCTTTCCACAGCCTAACAACAGTGTTAATGTGGGAAAGATTACATTTAGTGTATGATAAACATTTTGCTGATTAGTCCCCAAATTATATGCTAACTATTTAGCCCATTATTTAAATGTGGTGCAGAGTAGAATCTGCTTTTTAACTAACAATCATGTGGAAAATGATCCAGATTCGGGCAGAATTGAAGGAACGTTTATGTGTTCTATACTTGAAGATACATTACGTGTGATTAAAATTTTAAATTGTTGAGGGAACAGTTGTTTTCAAAGAGATCAAAGGTTGGCTTTATTCATACCTCTTACCGCAGTTGGTTTATAATTATTTATCAAATGTCTGACAAGGCTAATGAGTTTTGTCTACGTTTTCCATCCCTCTTACTAGAATTATGGTTTATTCTCTCCACTTTTGAAGATCATAAATATGCATAAAGCCACAACTGGCAGGATTTTCTCTAAATTGGAAGACTTTGTCATAAAGCAAATAGCTTCCTGAAACACCTGAAACCTAAGTTTGAAACATCTAAAATTCAAAAATTGTATGTGATTACAGTTTGAATTTTCAAAGAAGTATGGGGATTTTAGATCTGGGGTGTAAATAGACTATCTAATTCAACCGCTCTGTATTTTTTTCAAAGAAAAAATATTGATGAGAAAGGTCAATTGGGAAGTTACTGTTAATAAATTATTTATAAATTATTGTTATTGGGCGCCTGGGTGGCGCAGTCGGTTAAGCGCCCGACTTCAGCCAGGTCACGATCTCGCGGTCCGTGAGTTCGAGCCCCGCGTCAGGCTCTGGGCTGATGGCTCAGAGCCTGGAGCCTGTTTCCGATTCTGTGTCTCCCTCTCTCTCTGCCCCTCCCCCGTTCATGCTCTGCCTCTCTCTGTCCCAAAAATAAATAAACGTTGAAAAAAAATCTTTAAAAAAAAATAAAAATAAAAAATAATTTATTGTTATTAATAAATTATAAAAAAGAGTCCCTCTGTATAAATGTCTACATGTGGCAAGTACCCGTATATATGACTCTATAATATAAGTAACAGAAAATGTGAACTGAATTTAACCCTGAAGAAGATCTGTTGGCTTCTCTAACTGGAAGGTCTAAACACATGCCGGGTTTCAGGCTGGTTTGGTCCAGCTGTTCACCGATGTCCTAGAGATCCTGTTTCTTTCCCATCTTTCCTTATCGTCTGCTTTTCCTGAGGCCCACCTCTACCGTGCTGGCAGAATGCCTTGACAGTTTTAGGCTTTATTTCTCCATATCAGACCAGCAGATGAAAAGAAAAACTCCTGGCTGTATCAGTTGAACCTTCTCTCCCCAAAGCCCCCAGAAAACTACCCCTCAGGTTTACGTTGGACCAGTACCTCTGGCCAGAATCACACTACAGGTTGAATTGTCTAGGGCTGGGTTTATCTGACAAGTAGCCAGGGAGATGGATAAAACCGTAGGCTAAACTGTGGATTAAACCATCAGGGCATATGCCTTGAGTTGGAGGAAGACCTGTGCCCACTCCCTGAACCCTCACCACTGCCCCATATTTACAGGGCAAACAACCACAGCGCATACTACTGTCTGTGCATCTTCGACTCTCAGCGTGCATGCAAGCAATTTATGCTCATTGTAGAAAATTTGAAAACTGCCTTCAAGAGTAATAAAAACATTTAAAAAATCACTCACGATCTCACTTTAGAAATGACTAACCATGAACATTTGGTGTATTTTCTTCTAATCTTTTTCAAAGAGGCAGTATGAAGACGGCACTTGTATCTATGTCTGTCAGTCTGTCTATTTTATGTCTCTATCTCCAGTTTTATATCCTGTTTTACATTTCAGCCTGACGCTCTTGGAAGCCTTTCCGCATAACATTTAGAACCTTGACTTTTCAAAGATAGTTGAAGACTAGAATTATTGAGGAGATAGTAAACAGTTATAGGCAATGCTTTATTTCTCATCACGCTTTCTAAACCTTTTCAGCTTGTCTTTTTGCATTATTGGGCTGAAAAGGTCACTGAGACTTTACTTCATCTCTAAATGGTTCTAAAAATTCCCCAAGGTCCCAAGGCTTACTGTGGAGTAGGATTGCAATCAGTAGAGGTACAGAAGCTGTCAGTTGCTGGAAGAGGGCTTTTTTGGATTATGGCAGCTAAATGCTGAACTAGGAGACCACTGAGAACTGATTGGGCATCAGAACACTCGGTTTTAGTTTAGTCTCTGACACTATCCAATGTGTGCACTGAGAAATCATTGCAAATCCTCTGTGCCTCTATTTCCTTATTCCACAAGTGGGTTAAGGGTTCTTATCTACCTTGTCAGAATAAACTAATGAAAAGTATAACTATGAGAGTTATAATTAAATGATTTCCTAATATATATCTAAATGTAAATCTCATTATTGCATTATAATACTTTGTATTATTTTATCCTCTTGTGAAGTGTTGGGATTGATAAAGCAGATGTTATTAACCCCGTATGACAGATGGGGGAAACTGAGTGTCAAAATGATATGACTAACATTGGCATCACTCTGCTTATTTAAGGCATCACCCCTAGTAAAAGCATTTGGTGGTAAAGATCATGATCATGATGATGACAATCACGAAGGTAATACCTAACAGTCAAGAGAGGTTAACTAAGAATTAAGTCACCATGAATAACATTTGCAGGTATCTGTTTTTAAAAACTGGGCTTAATTGATTTTCTCTCAAACAGTAGAATTGGTGAAAACTTATTTTATTAAAAAATAAATTATTGGCTTTTCTAACTTTTGAAAGTAATATATATTTGGTAAAGACAGCTTGGCGAGCACAGGGAAGCAAAAGCAAGAAGAAAAATATCACTTTTATTCTGTTAGGTCTAGAAAACTGGTAGTACCTGGCCCAATAGTAAGTTCTTAAAGGAAGAAATCATAGAGAGACCTAGAGATGACTCCATAATACAATAACAGTTATTAAGTGCTAACCCTGATGACATTATCTTAAGTGCTTCAAAGACATTAATAGACTCTTCATAATTATTGCTAACAACTTATGGAGTCAGTTCTAATATTTATCCCATTTTACATGAGGAAACTAACACAGAGACAGATTAATCCGGAGGATGGCCTGGAATCTGAGGATTTGGGGTACGGACTTCTAGCAGCATTCTTTGGACCATCTTTTGGCCTGCTTTGCTTCCTGCAGAGTATTAAGCAAGCTTCAGTCTCCGACTGGAGCAGCTGGGAAACCCGTGGTAGTGACGGCAGAAACCCTGGCTACTCATTCATTGCAAGGAAATTGTGGGGTTCCATGTTAAACCAGTCTCTTCCCAGGAAATGGTCAAGATGGCGGAGGACTGGAATATATAAACTCTTTAGGAATATTTATAGGATCTTCTTGTAGAGTCTGCTAATCAGAATCTTTCACAATCACATTGCTTTTAACTTCCTGACTTGATACAGTAACAAAATATATTTTGATTATAAGTTAGTGGCACAGCCTAAAAAAAAATCTTAAAATTTTATGTATATTTCTCAAATTCTAAATAATAAATGCATGTCAATTTTTTTTTTGTAACCAGAAAACAAAATCATGGATACTATCCCTTGGGAGGGGCTATAGCAGATCCTAGAGTCAGACCCTGGTTTTATGTCTAGAGTCTGCCACTTACCATCTTGAAGTCTTTGATAAGTTTCTCAACATATCTGTGGTTTCCACGTTTATAAAATGGGGAAAAGAACCTCACATACTTTAAAGCACGATTGTGAGGATTCTATGAATGACACATTAATAATTGTGCTGTCACATAGCAAATGCAATCTTAGAAAATATTCTACAAAAATATACTCAGCCATATATGAGCAAAGATGTTTCCAGGAGTACCGATTGTAATAGTGAAAAACCAGAAACAACCAACATGTCCATCCATAGGAGCATAACTAAATATTAGCATACTACACTATGGAATAGTGTGCAGCCATTAAAATTAATCAGATGGGTCAAAACTCTACCATTAGATTGTAAGGTAACGAAGAGAAAGATATCGGTCATTATTTCATCCTTGGGGAACAAGATTGGCACATGGACAGGTTCTCAGTGATTATTAATTAAATCAAAGAATAAATATTAATTAACACTAACAAATAGCTATTATTTTTTATTTTTTACATTTATTTATTTGGGTTTTTTTTAAATTTTTTTGTTTATTTATTTTTGAGAGAGAGAGAGAGAGAGAGAGAGAGCGTGAGCAGGGGTGGAGCAGAGAGAGAGGGAGGCACAGAATCTGAAGCAGGCTCCAGGCTCTGAGCTGTCAACACAGGGCCCGACGCAGGACTCGAACCCACCAACCGTGAGATCATGACCTGAGCCGAAGTCGGACGCTCAACTGACTGAGCCACCCAGGTGCCCCTACGATTATTTATTCTTGAGAGACAGAGAGAGACAGAGCAGGAGCAGGGCAGAGCCAGAGAAAGAAGGAGACACAGAACCCGAAGCAGGCTCCAGGTTCTGAGCTGTCAGCACAGAGCCCGATGCGGGGCTCAAAGTCACAAACTGTGAGATCATGATCTGAGCTGAAGTCGGACGCTTAACCAACTCAGCCACCCAGGTGCCTGACAAATATCTATTATATATTAAGTGAAAATAAAATAAAGTTATAGATAGAACTTTCTCCCTCATTCTTTACTTGCCTTTCTTACCCTTTGGGTTTTAGTTTCTCTGAGAGTATTTTCTGATCCCATTGTCTAGCGCAGGCCCCTTATTTCAGTCCTGTGTCTTGTTTCCTTCCTGGGACTGATCACAGTTTATAATTATCTTATTTACATGTTAATCTGAAGTTGTTGCTTTTCTCTGTTTCCTTCCTTCACTAAAATGTCAGGCACCAAAAGGCCAGAATGATGTCTCTTCTATTATAACCCTAACAGCCAAACACACAGTAGGTACTTAATAAAAATTTACTAATGGAATATAGAATCAATATGGAAGGATTCACAATACACTGTTAACAGTGGTTTCCTTTAAAGAGGGGAGAAACTACAGGAACTGGGTAAAAGGAGTTTTTATTTTTCACTACATCTTCTGGATAGTTGATTTTTCAAAATAGTAACTCTGAGTCATGTTTATCACTAGAATATAGAACTATGCCAAAACATTCAGATTTGACAAGGACAGAATTACTATTTGCTAACTTATCTTTTCCATGGCCATCTCCTTCCATGGAATTTTAGTGTGGACGGCAACAGTGAGGAGTAGTTTCTTCCCCATCACCCCCTCCCTCCCAGCAACCCCCCCCCCCAACCCCGTTGGCCCACATCCATAGGAAGGACCTTTCAGTTTTGTGAGAGAAGGTGAAAGTCTTGATAGGAGACTCACTCTTTATGTGGGATTTCCATTTCCTTTAAGCATGTTATTTGATTATATGTATTTTGCTAATGAGTTTATTTAAAATGCATTTTCTAAGAGCCTCTCAAGGTGTGTTGAAGTATGGCCACAGGTGGTTGGGAAGATTATTTACCTATTAGTGGTGATGAGTGGAGACATAATGCACGGGGAGACAGAAAGGCTCAGGAAATTAGTATATAGCAATGTAAGCTTAAAGAGAGAGTCATTTCCATCCTTGTCAGATGAACAGGTGCTGAAATTGGGGGTAGGACAAAAACATATCCGGGAGATGTGACAAAAGCGATGAGATACTTCCAAAGTGGTGACAAGAGGCTGCCCCAAATTGCAGCAACCAAAAAGCCCACCTGGAAATATTTTAATGACTCAGATTGGAGACTAATTTTATATGTACTATTGAAACCATCTTTTCTCCATAAACATCTGCTGTTCTTTCCATAAGGGCAGCCCAAAATTGCCATCGGTGATGACGTCATTGGCAAACTGCTTACCTCGGACTCACTGAGAGGATAAGCTAGCTGATGCCCAGTGGGTGCCTGGATGGTGGAAGAGGAAGATAATACTCTGACTCTGCTAGTCCCCCTCCCCCAACACACTTGCATACACACACACACACACATACACACACACATATGCATAGAATGGCATTGTATCACTGTGGCTACATGCACACACACACACACACGCAGAAAATGCTGTACTGCCTCTGAATCCGTTTCGCAACCTCAGCACCCTTGACATTTTGATCCGGAAATGCTCTGTGCTCGGAGGCTGTCCTGTACATTTATAAAATTTTTAGCAACATCTTTGGCCTCCATCTACTAGATGTCAGTCACCAGCCTCAGTTGCGACAGCCAAAAATGCTCCAGACGTTGCCAAATGTGTCCCGGAGGGCAAAACTTACCCTGGTCGAGAACCATCTCTCTAAAGCACATTTTTTTTTTCTAATAATGAGAACAATTATTAGTATTAAATCTTTGTTTGTCTAGCATTTCATAGCATAGAAAGCCCTAAGAATATGTTTCAGAAAGTCAATTTTATTGCCACCAGGGAAAACGGTATGAAGAAGGGGATGACCGTGTCTTACAGCGCTCCTCCACAAATTCTTATCAGATGAAATTGTTGGCCAGCAGGAGGCTGATGGATGGAACTCACCTCTTGGTTTTAGTTCCTTCGATGCCACCTGCAGCTTGGAATCCTGGGGCAAGTTTTTTGTTCACTTTTTTTTCCTTTTTAGAAAATGTCAAAAGAAATACCGGCTGTAAAGAACAAGATATAACTTAAATTATTAACTCTATTTCATTTGTTTATCTGTTATGTTCTTATTCTTCAGGGGCTTAGTGAGAAGCATGAAGAAAATAGTCAGTGAAATCACCCTTTTCCCCAATAATCAAAAGCCTTTGGTCATATTCTATAAGAGAAAACCTAGAAGGTACTTTAAATACATTCAGCAGTTTGAGTGCCACATGAAATAAATTATCTTTAGGTCTTTTTTTTTAATGTTTATTTATTTTTGAGAGAGAAAGACAGACATGAGCAGGGAAGGGGCAAAGAGAGAGGGAGATACAGAATCCGAAGCAGGCTCTAGGCTCTGAGCTGTCAGCACAGAGCCTGATGTGGGGCTCAAACCCACAAACCTCAAGATCATGACCTGAGCCGAAGATGGATGCTTAACTGACCAAGCCACCCAGGTGCCCCTAACCCTGGGTCTTTAAGGTCTTTAACCTTGTGTGTCTATTCCAATTCATGCTTATATCAGCTTTGTTCAGAGAATTTTTGCCCCATTGTTTAATGATTTTTTTCTCATATGTGATATTGTTTCCCTACAATATTGTCTCTTCTCTCTCAGTCTCTCCTTCTGCCTCTGTCTCTGTCTCTCACTCTTTGTCTTTCTCTCCCTCTCCTGAGATTCACCATCAAAGTGTTGTAAGAAGAAGGAAAGCTTTGGAGCCAGTTAATCCTGAGTTCAATGCTTGGTTTTAACAATTTCAGCATTGTGACATTGAGCAAGAGTTCTAGCTTCTTAGTATTTCAGTATTCTAGTGTTTATGGGTCAGGAGAGTAATGGCCATTCTATGGGTCAAGATTCCTCAGTTATGAGTGACATATAACCTTATTCAAACTGGCATAAGGAAAAAGGAAATGTGTTAGCCAATATGAGCTAAAAAGTCCATGAGTAGAGCTATCTACCTTTAGGCAGGGTTTGATCTAGGTCTCACTGTGCTTTCTTTGGTTGAGTATATTCTCAGGTCCATTTAGCAACTCCTGTCCATTTCAGACTTGCAACATCTGACCAGTATAAGAAAAGGTCGGCTTCCTGAATAGATCAACCAAAAGTTCTGGGCTTGAGTCTTGTCATTGATTATCCCCAATTGGTTAAGAGTCCAGATGTGAACCAGTAACTGTGGTGAGAAGGTTGGAATAACTAATTGGCCTAGCCTGCATCACATGTTCATCTCTCAGCCTGAAGCACATGGTGAAGAGCAGTTTCTCGAAGTCAAAGTCAAGGGTATACCATAAGAGGGGGAGCAGAGAAATAAGACAAAATCAAACAAAGACAAGACAAGACAAGATAAATATAGACAAAATAACCTAAAACTTGTAAGTCTACTACAACTACCTTGAAATATTGAAATATATACAAGTATCTGCTGGGGTTATTTTCTCCTACTCCAGAATTGGGAAAAGGCAAGATATTATTTCACTCATTTTAATATATTTTTGTAGTGTGTGTGTTTGTGTGTGTGTGTGTGTGTGTGTGTGTGTGTGTGTTTAATGGGCATTAAAGTCTTTCTCTCTATAGTATTTGGTCATTTAAATTATGTATTTAGTTTTGAAAAAGGTATTTTTGAAATAAGCTCATACATTCCATTCAAAAGAAACAAAAGGTGATATTATGAGTAGTGTCCCCCTCCAGATCTCTGTTCCTCACCCAACCTAGTTGTCCTCGCCAAAGGCATTAAGTCTTACCAGTGTCTTGTGTAAACTGCTAGAAATAGTTTTTGTCTGTACAAATAGGGACCTATTTTATCTCCCCCTCCCCTCCTCAGTGGCCTCCTCCTTCTTCTCTCCCACTCTTCCTTCTGCTTCTACACAAAATAGTAGCATATTTTACATACCCTACTTCATTTTACATTTTTCACTTAAAATATATCCTTAGACATTTATCTATAACTATATATAAAGAACATTTTTGTACTTTTGCATTATAGACTATCAATGTATTCATTTGACAGACATACAGTAGGTGTTTATTATATACCAGGCCTTAATGAATAAAATGGAAAACAGAATGGGCAAAAATATCTAATGGATATTTCTAGAACATTCTAACGGGATCAGACAATAAAAAAGAAGGAACACAAGCCAGTCATATATGTTGATGGAAAATGATAAATGCTATGGGGAAAAAAAACAAGCAAGAGGGATATACTGCGAGAGGGCAAATGTTTAGATCAGGAAAGTCCTCACTAAATTGACATTTGAGAAAAAAGGGAGAAAAAGAAATTGAGGACAGGGAAAGAATCATACAGTTTTGTACGCTAAGACTTTCTGAGGCAAAGGAAGTAGCAGGTACAAAGGGCCCGAAGCAGAGATGTACCTAGTGTGTCCAAGAAGAAACAGAGGCCAGTATTGACTGAACAGTGAGCAAGAGAGTGGCAGGAAATGATGCTGGAGAGGCAGTGGGCAGATCATGCAGGGCCTGTGGCAATTGTGATGACCCGGCTTTTACTCTGCGTAAGTTGAAGAAACAATAGAAGGGCTTCAGCAGAGGAAGAATGTGATTTTACTTCCACTTAAAACCCATCACTGTGGGGGCTTCTGGGTGGCTCAGTCGGTTAATCACCCGACTTCAGCTCAGGTCATGATCTCATAGTTAGGGAGTTGGAGCCCCGCGTCCAGCTCTGGGCTGACAGTGCAGAGCCTGATTGGGATCCTCTATCTCCCTCTCTCTCTGCCCCACCCCCACTTGCTCTCTTTCTCTGTCTCTCTCTGTCTCTGTCTCTCTCTCAAAAATAAATAAACCTTAAAAAAAATCACTGTGGTCAATTTATGAAGAAGAGACTACAAGTCGGGAGGGCCAAAGGTGGAAACAAGGAGACTATATTAATACATTTTTCCAAGTGTTTCTGTTTTACTGACTATCTCTCAAGAACAGATGTTGAATTGTTTCATACACTTATTTTAGCATGTTTGGTTATAATTATGATTTTTATCTTTAGATCTTACTAACAGGGTGAATTATAGTAATGGATTTCCAAAGAAAGAATCAATCCTACATTCCTAAATAAACCCTACTTGGTCATAGTATACTGTTTTGAATATGCTTACTGATTCTCTATAATAGTATTTTATATGGGATTTCTTAACTTATATTCATCTTATTGGTTTGTAGTTTTCTTTCTGTGCAAACTTTTTTGGGGTTCTGCCTCAGTGTTTTTATATTACATTAAAAATATTGGATGCTTTATTCTCTCTTCTGTGATCTTGAACAGTTTGAAATAGCATGAGAATTAGCTATTCTTTAAAGGTTTGTTAGAACGTCTCCTGTGAACCAAGTGAGCCTTGGGCTTTTCTTGGTGAGGAGATGAAAGTATTTAACAATTGTTTTTATGTATTCTATACATATTGAATACATATTCTATACATATTCTATACTAATTGATCAGTTTAGATTTTCTCTCTCTCTTTTTTTAAATGTTCATTGATTTTTGAGAGAGAAAGAGAGAGTGTGAACATGGGAGGGACAGAGAGAGAGGGGGACAGAGAATCTGAAGCAGGCTCTATGCTGAAAGCAGACCACCCAATGCAGGGCTCAAATTCACAAACCTTGAGACCATGACATGAGCTGAGGTTAGACGCTTAACCAACTGAGCCTCCCAAGTGTTCCTGATTTTCTCTCTCTTCTGAAGTTACTTTTGTCAAGTTACACTTTCTTAGGAAGTTATGCATCTCAATCAGATTTTCAAGTTAATTTGCAAAGTTGTTGATCTGAGTCATACAATATGATTACTTAAATTTCCTCTCTATCTGTAATTATTTCTTATTCTCTGTGTTTATGTCATTTTCTTGATTGTATTAGTTAGTAATTTGTAGTATTGTATGTGGATGTGTTTGTTGCATTTTAAAGACCATCTTTTGTATTTATTTGTTAGATCTCCATATCCTCTGTATTCTAATTTACTAACTTTTGTTTTAATAGTCATCTTCTGATTCCTCATGTTTATCTTTTTTGAAATTTTTTAATGTTTTTTTATTTTTGAGAGAAAAAGAGAGAGAGAGAGCAGGGGAGAGGAAGAGAGAGAGGGAGACACAGAATCCAAAGCAGGCTTCAGGCTCTGAGCTGTCAGCCCAGAGCTGGACGCAGGGCTTGAACTCACGAGCAGTGAGATCATGACCTGAGCCAAAGTTGGATTCTTAACCAACTGAGCCACCCAGGTGGCCCCCTCATGTTTTTCTTAATCTGTATTTTCATAAGAATGCTCAATTCATTTATTTCATTTTTATTTATTAATATAAATATATTTATATAATTATATATTTTATATATTATATTAATTAATAATAATTAATAAACAATAATTTATCAATAATAAATTTTATAAATTAATTTTAATTATAATTAATTAATTTATAATTAATTTATAATCAATTATATATAATTATAATTATATAATTATATATTTTTAAATTATTTTAAATATTTTTAATTTTTATTTAATTTTTAATTAAAATTTTAATTAAATATTGTAAATATTTTAAATTAATTATAATTAATTTATAAATTAATAATTATTTATTAATAATAAATAATAATTAATAGAAATTAATTAATTAATAATTAATATAAATATAAATATATAAAATATATATTTATATAATATAAATATTTAAGTCTGATTTTACTAATGACTGCTGTTTTGGCTTAATCATACACGTTCTTATATGTAGAGGTATTTTTTTTGTCAGTTTTTAAGTATTCTGCAATTTTTATTTATAAACATGTTCTTTGACTCAACAGGTGGTTGACAGAGAGCTTCTAGTTTTCCGGGATTGTGGGCGATATTGTTTTCTGGCTCTGTTATGTTCCATGGAGATCAGGTAAGATTTTTTTTTTAAGTTTATTTATTTTGAGAGAGAGACAGAGAGAGGGGGAGAGAATGAGTGGGGGAGGGGCAGAGAGAGAGAGAATCCCAAGCAGGCTCAGCACTGTCAGCCCAGAGCCCAACTCAGGACTCAGTCTTACAAATCCTGAAATCATGACCTGAGCCGAGATCAAGAGTCAGATGCTCAACCAACTGGGCCACCCAGGTGCCCTGATGATCTCTTTTATAAACACAGTCCTCATATTTGTTTTCATCTGAATCCTGCACTTAAATAGATTCAGTTTTCACTAGTGGTCTTTTGTCAAAGATTTTTCTATTTATGTATGAGTCTGCTTAAGTTTATTTTCTAGTAGATTCTTCACAACGTTCTCATGTGAAATATTCTCTGAATAACATTTTAAACTTTTGGTTTTCTTTATACTTGACTGGCATTTTGTCTAGCTTTAGATTATAGGGTGACATTGCCTATTCTTAAGATTTTGAAGGTTGTGTGTTGCTTTGGAGAAGTTTAAGGCAACCAGATTTTTAAATTTTATTATAAGTTACTTTACTATTTTGACTGGAGAACCAAAGTGTTCATGTTTGTATTCTAATAACTTGTTAGTATTAAGCATATGAAGTTATTTTTTTTCTGGTAATAATGTACTTCCCAATAGGAAGATTAAGTTCTTTTGTTATTTTTGGAAATTTGTCTTTATATATTTTAACATTTATTCTATTTCATTATTTTGGTTTTCTTTTTCTGAGACTCCACTTATGTGTATGTTGGATTTTTTGCCTATTCATAACTCCTCTTGAGTTCCTTCTTTTCTCTCTTTCCTCCTTTCCTTTTTCCCTTCCCTCTCTCCCCTCTCCCCCTTCACACCCTTCCTTTCTTCCTTCACATTCTTCCATTTAATTTTCTGACTTTTCTTATTTATGCTGTTTGTTGCTCTTACTGTGTTTCTGCGGTGTCTGTAGTCTCTAATGCTCCTTCCAATTTCACCTTCATTTCTTTTTTGTTTGTTTGT
Organism: Prionailurus bengalensis; assembly: GCF_016509475.1. NCBI lineage: Eukaryota > Metazoa > Chordata > Mammalia > Carnivora > Felidae > Prionailurus > Prionailurus bengalensis. The sequence goes on from NC_057358.1 coordinate 118,377,152, forward strand.
TTTTGGGTTTTGTTTTGTTTTGTTTTGTTTTCCCAGATCTCTGGGAGTTCATGTTCTGTCTCCTGTTTCCTGACTTTATCTTCCCTGGGGTCATGTACTCTGGGTTGCATTCTTGCTTCATAGAAGCAATTGCTGTAGTAGTAATAGTACTTAACTCAGAGTTGAATATTAGTCAAAGTTTTCATCTGCTCCACTGAACTATTTTCAAGATTGTTTCTGGTGAGTGTTCTTCACCTAGTATTGCGTTGTGATTCCTTATCTTATTTTCTTGATTGAAATATTACCTGTTTTTTTTTTGATTGCTCATCTTAAAGCAGAAAAAAAATTTTTTTTGAATCCATGGTTTGTTGGAGGCTTCTCTGTGTGGGCAGGGAGGACCCAAAACCATGCTTGTGTTGAGTAGGAATTTTCTTTTTGACCCAGGTCGTGGTGTAGCACCTTGTTTAGCCTTCAAGTCTCACCAGCTAATAGCGAAAGCCAACTCTGGGGTGGTTCATGATGTAAACTCTCTTCTCTCCCTTCTTTTATAACCCGCTTCTTGAAAAAGTTGGCTTTTCTATGTTTTTCTTCCTTTGCTTTTCAGAAGCCAATCAGATCTAGGGCAAATCCCATCTCTAGCTGGTATACATCACTTTGGTGGTAGCAGAGCAAGTAGTCAGGTTTTAACCTTTGTTTGAGAAAGAATAATAGTTCCTTCTGATTCCTGCAGCTTTGTCCCCCTGTAGGTAACTCCGTATGATCTACACTGCTGTTGGCCGTGTAGATTTATAGATCCATTTTCTGATTTAAGGTCAGCTGTCTTCTAATCTCATAAGAAATAGAGCTTAAATGTCTTATTTACTTTCACCCAAACTCTTTGAGGGAGGGGAATTTCCAACAGGATGAAGTGAAAATACTAACTTTATACCACTTTACTAGAAATATTTGTCTCAATAGTTTTAACCCAAACACTTGGTTAAGTACTTCCGCCATGCCTTTTTGTTTTGATCAGAAATAGCCACATCTCACATAAACTACATTGACAACAATGTTTTCATTTAATAAAATGAATAACTTATCATGAAATATTGTAATGTACTATAATGTATTATGCATTATTATTAATTATGTATTTATTAGTAATAAAAATTTATGATAATTGTTAATGTTATATATTACATGTTACATTAATTAATATATTAGTATATAATATATATGATAAATGATCAGTTATTCTGATCTCTTTTCTTTCAACCAATTTTAATGATCAATACATTACTTACTAGTGATTCTTTTCAAAAATGATTAAATAAAGCCAGCTTTTACCTTATAAAATTTATATTTCAGCCTTTATTTATTTATTTTTTTCTTTTTTTTAATGTTTACTTATTTATTTTTTTTATATGAAATTTATTGACAAATTGGTTTCCATACAACACCCAGTGCTCATCCCAAAAGGTGCCCTCCTCAATACCCATCACCCACCCTCCCCTCCCTCCCACCCCCAATCAACCCTCAGTTCTCAGTTTTTAACAGTCTCTTATGCTTTGGCTGTCTCCCACTCTAACCTCTTTTTTTTTTCCTTCCCCTCCTCCATGGGTTTCTGTTGAGTTTCTCAGGATCCACCTAAGAGTGAAACCATATGGTATCTGTCTTTCTCTGTATGGCTTATTTCACTTAGCATCACACTCTCCAGTTCCATCCATGTTGCTACAAAAGGCCATATTTCATTTTTTCTCATTGCCACGTAGTACTCCATTGTGTATATAAACCACAATTTCTTTATCCATTCATCAGTTGATGGACATTTAGGCTCTTTCCATAATTTGGCTATTGTTGAGAGTGCTGCTATGAACATTGGGGTACAAGCGGCCCTATGCATCAGTACTCCTGTATCCCTTGGATAAGTTCCTAGCAGTGCTATTGCTGGGTCATAGGGTAGGTCTATTTTTAATTTTCTGAGGAACCTCCACACTGTTTTCCAGAGTGGCTGCACCAATTTGCATTCCCACCAACAGTGCAAGAGGGTTCCCGTTTCTCCACATCCTCTCCAGCATCTATAGTCTCCTGATTTGTTCATTTTGGCCACTCTGACTGGCGTGAGGTGATACCTGAGTGTGGTTTTGATTTGTATTTCCCTGATAAGGAGCGACGCTGAACATCTTTTCATGTGCCTGTTGGCCATCCGGATGTCTTCTTTAGAGAAGTGTCTATTCATGTTTTCTGCCCATTTCTTCACTGGGTTATTTGTTTTTCGGGTGTGGAGTTTGGTGAGCTCTTTATAGATTTTGGATACTAGCCCTTTGTCCAATATGTCATTTGCGAATATCTTTTCCCATTCCGTTGGTTGCCTTTTCGTTTTGTTGGTTGTTTCCTTTGCTGTGCAGAAGCTTTTTATCTTCATAAGGTCCCAGTAATTCACTTTTGCTTTTAATTCCCTTGCCTTTGGGGATGTGTCGAGGAAGAGATTGCTACGGCTGAGGTCAGAGAGGTCTTTTCCTGCTTTCTCCTCTAAGGTTTTGATGGTTTCCTGTCTCACATTTAGGTCCTTTATCCATTTTGAGTTTATTTTTGTGAATGGTGTGAGAAAGTGGTCTAGTTTCAACCTTCTGCATGTTGCTGTCCAGTTCTCCCAGCACCATTTGTTAAAGAGACTGTCTTTTTTCCATTGGATGTTCTTTCCTGCTTTGTCAAAGATGAGTTGGCCATACGTTTGTGGTTCTAGTTCTGGGGTTTCTATTCTATTCCATTGGTCTATGTGTCTATTTTTGTGCCATTTCAGCCTTTATTTAAAAAAAAATAGGAACTAATGGTCCCTAAGGTCTAAATGATTAAGCATCTAATTTTTTTTAAGTTTTTAATGTTAATTTACTATTGAGAGAGAGAGAGAGAGAGAGAGAGAGAGAGAGAGAGCATGAGTGAAGGAGGGGCAGAGAGAGAGGGAAACACAGCATCCAAAGCAGGCTCCAGGCTCTGAGCTGTCAGCACAGAGCCCAACACAGGGCTCGAACCCACGAATGTGAGATCATGACCTGAGCTGAAATCAGACACCAACCGACTGAGCCACCCAGGCACCCCTAAACATCTAATTTTAAATTAAAATTTTATTTAAAAATTTAAAAATTTTAATTTTAATCTAATTTTAAGTTAAAATTTTAATTTTTTGTGTTTTTCTTAGTAAAATTCATAACACAACTAGAAATAATATTACCTTAAGCTGTCAGTGTTTGATAACCCAACAGTTTCTGAGTCTATTAGTCAAAAAGTGTTTATGGCTGTATAAAATGAACATATGGTTCAATCAGTACCATCAGTGTAGAATTAAATCCAAGCCCACCATATGATTAGTTTTATTTGGAGTGTCATGTCTAATTGGAGAGGTTCTAATAGAAAACTCACCCTAAACTATGTGATTTGGAAATAAGAGGAAAAAATCTTCAATGGAATTTTCAGAAATACTATCAAAATTATAATAATAAATTCAGAAAAGACAATCTATCACATTTCCTCTTCCACCCTCTCTATTACTGAAAACCCTTAAATCATTTCCCATTCCTCTTAGGATAAAAAAAATCAAAACTTCTTAACATAGCCAACCACATTTACTGGTTCTCCAGTTCTATCTTACATCATTCCTCTGCACTATGTTTTTTGGAACAGAAGATCTTTTTCACTTAAACTTGGCATGTGCTTTCTCACCTCAGGGCCTTTGTACCTGCGTTCCCTGCCTGCAGAAATTTGCCCCTTTTTTTTTTTTTTTTTGCTTGTTTAACTAATGCTCATCCGTCAGATCTCAATTCAAGCGTCTCCTCTTCAGGGAACCTTTCCCAGGCATCCTTTACTAGGTGCCCTGTTACATTTTCTCACAGAATCTATGCCTTTCCTTTGCAGTTTTCTTGTCTCCTCTACTAGCCCAATGGTAGTTTTCATGTCTGGTCCATGAGCATGGCTCCTTTTGTATAGTATTCTAGTCCCAGTGCTTATCATAGAACCTATTACATAGTAGGCACTTTATAAATATCCGTTGGAAGAATTAATAATGATACTTAGTATCTATTGGGCACTAAATTTATCAGGCACCTGTGTTATCTTACCACAGGAAAAGCCGATTTTGCTTTTAGAAAATAGGAAGTAAAGCAAAGGAAAAAAAGGAAAGAAGTAAATCTAATTAAGTGTCCTTCAGGAAGAATTTTTGATCTTGTAAAGTTCTGCATATTTACTTCTTACGTTGGTTGAATATGAAAGGTACCCAGGAGTCTAGAATTTGCATCAAAACTATATCAACTCTAAAAGTTATAAAAATGAGCAGGGAATATAACGATGGGTTTTAGAAGATGTATTTGGCATTTTCTGCTTATAATTGGATTAGAATTACAAGTAGATCAAAATTTCCCACATATTTCTTATTTCTACCCTTGATCCTATACTAAATCAGAAAGCCTGAGGTAGCAAGGGGGAAATACGTTTTTTTTTTAATATATTGTAATCAGGCCTTTGTCTTCTGGAACCTAATGAGAAGTTTGCTTCGGGTTTTGATTTTTAATTTCTCATATTTATTCCACTTTGCAGTGCCTGCTTGATATGGCCCCACATAGAGCTACTCTGAATTTTGAAAGAAGAAAGTGCAGAAATTAAAAATTATAGAAGGTTAGAGCCAGAAGGGGCTGTAGAAATGATTTGTTCAAAGCCTCTCATTTTGCAGATGAAGAAACTGCTACCCAGAGAGCATATGTATTGGAACAGTGGTAAGAACTCTGGTCTTCAAACCTCCTTCCTAAAGTCCATTCCCAGCCACAGTTGGTCATAGAGAAAGAAAGGGTTAGACCCCCTGTTGAACCTTGCATATCAAACTCTTTCTTGTTGGGACACCCGGGTGACTCGGTAGGTTAAGCATCTGACTTCCGCTCAGGTCTTGATCTCACGGTTCCTGGGTTTAAGCCCCGCATCGGACTCTGTGCTGACAGCGCGGAGCCTGGAACCTGCTTCAGATTCTGTGTCTGCCTCTCTCTCTGTCCCTCCGCTACTCATGCTCTGTCTCTCAAAATTAAATAAATGTTAGAAAGTTGAAAAGAAAAACTTGTTTCTTATTGATTTGACTTAGTGATAGAATGATTTTTAAAAAATCACACCTTGAAAATACATGAAATTTATATAGACACCATCGTAATAGCATAAAAGTATTTTAACTTTTAAATCTATTTTCCTTAAATTTGAATTTTTATATCGTATAGAAGGTACCACTTTGACCCCTTTGGTACCTGTACAGCAGAAAGAGCACGCAGAGCTTTGGCATAAACAGGTCTATGTTCCATTCCTGGCTCTTCCACTTATTAGCTGAAATGTTGGGAAAACTGCTTACACTTAGAACCTTGGTGTCCGTATATGCAAAATTAAAACATTAATACCTGTTTCATAGACTACCCAAAATATTCTTTGGTAACCCAGCATGCAGATAAATGTGTATTTAAGAAATAAAATGTTTTACAGATTGCTACGAGGAGTAGAGGATATGCCAGTGCCCGTCCTATGAAAGTTGTCTGCCAAGTCTTCATTTCCTTCCTTGTCTGAAACTAGTGGAGCTGCTCAAGTCAGCTTAGGTGAAATTTTGCTTTTCATCCTACAGAGTCAGGCTATTTGAGATTTCATAGGAAAGGCACCCTTGGAAATATTTCATGTCAGCGTTACCTGACATGGAACACGTACGGAGATTTTTTTTTTTTTTGTACTGAGTATTTAAGTGGTTTATAAAGTGACCCCTATGGTGGTTGCTGCTGTAAATGACAGGAAAATGTGCACGCCTTTGTGATTGAAAATTGCTACTTACCGGCACACCAAACTTTTGTTAACGTATTGTTGGAGAGTATTTGCATACTAGGTTTAAAGTTCTGTCAGTTTAATAGATTTGACTATCAACCAGAAAATAACAGATTTTTAGTATAAACCAGCAAGTCAAATTCAGTCTGCCTCATGAAGCAGATTAAATTCTTTGGAAGGAGGCAATTTCTACATGACGTTCGATGAATATACCACTTCAGGCTGAAATGTTGGTTCAAATGTACAGATTCTGGCTTTTTCTGCTTAGAACCCTGTAGCCTTTAAGTACCATAGTAGAATGTAGTAGGATAATCACCACTGTCTTTGTCTAGTTCCCAGAACCATGAAGAAGGAGCTAAATTAGCTTCCAGGTGTCATAATGTTTTTGAAAAGCCATAGAACTAGAAACTTGGAATCTTAGGTTTTCTCTTAGTACTATGTGGCATTGGACAAAACTACTTACCTCTTTCAGTCCTCAGTTTCCTTATTAGTAAAGTCATAGGCTTGGTTAGACTCTCACTAAAGGAATACAATTGTGAGTCTGCCTCACTTACTGGAAAGATATCTTTCCAACAGCCATGAGGGTCCAGCACCTGGGATGTCATTGTCCCATAAGGTAGTCTATAATATGTTTGTTTACACCTCATTCTTCTTCCATATAACATGCCTTAAAGCTTTTAAAGATAGCATTTTGCTCCCCCCCCCCCTTCCCACTCTTGTCTTTTCTAGGCCAAATGTCCTTATTACTCTACATACTAATGTGGTTTCAAGTTATCTTACTGACCTGGTTGTGTCCTCTGAATGAGCTCCCAGCGCTCAGCATCCCTTCATTGCCTAGACTCCTTGACTTCAACATAATACTCATTATAGAACTTGCCCAGGGCAGAGGACAGACTACAGTTTTGTAGCTAAAATATCTATCTCTGTTTTCTCCATCTTGTTCACAAGGGGTCTTAAGACAATGACCTGGTAGCCTGGAAAGCCCTTATCAAAGAAAAAAAAAATTCCATTCAGGACAACTCATTTTTTTTTTTAAAGAATCTAGGGGGATTTCCAATTATTTCCATTTCCTTTGTGAATTGCTCATAACCTACCTATTCAATCATCTCTATTAGAATTTTCTTTAGAAATTGATGTCAGATTCATTGATTTGTTGGCTCAGGAATCTAACTTTTCTCCTTTTTCTTGGGTATGAATACATTTACCCACATTCCATATCCTGGATTATTTCCCATTTGTCTATTTACACTAAGAGGACCTAAAATGGTCCTATCAGTTCATCACTTTCTTGACTTGAATTTTTTTTCAAAGTCCCTAAATGTTCATTTTTCATAATCTCACCTCTCAATCTCTCTAAATCAGAAACTGTAAAACTAGTGCTTGAAAAATCTGAATTAGAATGCCTTTGGGTGGGGCATCCATTGTCCAGTCCACCTAATCCTTACCAAGGATTTTTTCTGTTGTGGTAACCTAGCATTTTCATATACACTGGTCCATGAAGTGTTTTGAGTTTGAAATCCTTGTGAGTTATACCTCTTTCCACTTGAAGATTATTTTCCTTAGTAGTGAGAAAGAAAGCACAAACGGGGTTGTTGCCAAAGGCTACCTTTGTGCACATTGCGCTCTGTCTAGAATCCTCTTCTCCACTTCTTCTACCTGGTCAGAATCTTTCCAGCATTATATCATATAATAGCAGTCATAACAACAGCTATTTATTGCACACCTTCTCTAACCTAGGCACTGTGCAGGGAATATGGAAATGAATGAGACCTGGTCCCAAGTTCAAACCCTTGGTGCAGCATGAGGAAGTGATATGTAAATCTGTATGTACAATAGGGTGCATACTATGGTGGTTTTGCACATAGACTCAGGAGTCAGACTGCCTAGGTTCTAAACCTGGCCCTGATACCTAGTGACCATTTAGTCTGCAAAAAGTTTGTTAACTGTTCTGTGCCTCAGTTTCCTCATCTATGAATGGGGGATAATAGTAGTCCCCCTTATAGAGTTATTGTAAGGATTCAATGAATTAATGCATATAAAGTGTTTAAAATAGTACCTGGCACATAAAAATCTCAATCGGTGTTTGCCAACATTTTTTATTATTGTTAAAGTATACGTGTAGTAAGAAAAACTTCTCTGACCCTCTTTCTGTCCCCTATAACAATTCCCATGTATTAGATATTCTTTCTCTTTGCTATATTACTCTGCATATATATTTGTAACAGCCAACGCTGAGATGATATAATGTTATGGTCTCCAAGGTACTGGCTGATAATAAATTGAAATCTTTCCTCTTGTTTGTTTTAAAAAGCTGTTGTTTCAAGGTCACCTTTTCACCGAGTGTTCTCATTCACTGTCTTTGTGGCAGCCCCGATCCCCACCTCTAATATTCTTTGGACTTTTCTAAATACAGCAACTAAAAGGTTAATTCTTGACATAGCAGGAGGCTTTTAAGGATCCCACCCCAAAGCGAGTTTCCAGTCTCTCATTCTGATTGGCCAGTGCCCCATCTATACAGCTGTAAAATACTTTGAATTTCATCCCCCTGCCATTTATATAGTATATAGGTCCACAACCCTTTATCCATGATTCCAAAATTAGAAAAAAACAAAAACCAAGCTTCTTTCTTCCTTCCTTCCTTCCTTCCTTCCTTCCTTCCTTCCTCCCTCTCTCCCTCTCTCTCTCTCTCCCTCTCTCCCTCCCTCCCTTCCTTCCTCCCTTCCTTCTTTCCTTTCTTTCAATAAACTGATACTAAAACTCATTTGACCATAAATCTTAACCTGCACTGATATATGGAGTTTGCAATCTTTGTTATCCCATTTAGTATTATGCTAATATGTTTTGCTACAAAACTGTTAATAAATTTATCATAAGCACTATCTCAGACTATACATGGATATAATGAAATAAAAGTGGGGGCACCTGGGTGGCTCAGTTGCTTCAGTGTCCAACTTTGGGTCAGGCCATGATCTCATGGTTCGTGAGTTTGAGCCCCACATCAGGCTCTGTGCTGACAGCCTTAAGCCTGCTTCAGATACTGTGTATGTCTCTATCTCTCTGCCCCTCCCCTGCTCTCTCTCTCTCTCTCTCTCAAAAATAAACACTTAAAAATAATTAAAAAATAAATGTGTGTACATGGTCTGATATTCCTGAAGTACAAAAAACCCTGAATTCCAAAACATACCTGGCCCCAAGATTTTCTGATAGATTTATGAATTCTCAGGCTGATACCTTGAATTTAAACCTTACCCTTTCTATATAAATTGTGTGATATTGAACATTTAGTTACCCTCTCTACACATCAGAATCCTCATGTGTAAAGTGGAAATAATATCAGTACCTACTCACGGAATAGCTAATAGGATTCATTCTATAAGGCATGGAAGTTGCTTACAACAGTGCCCTGTCTCATGGTAAGCACTCATTTATTAGTAACTATTATTTTAAAATTTTGTTTGTTTTTATTTGAGGGCGAGGTGTGTGCTTTCCAACTTTATCTTTGTACCTAGTGCACAGTGGGGACTCCAGAAGAGCTCGTTGGATAACTGCATGAACGAATGACTCCATTTTGCCTCAAGTAGTGAATTGATCCCTTTCTTGTTGTTCCTCAGAAAAACAGGTTAACCAGGTTAAGAAGCCTGTTTGGTTTTTTACACTTTTCACACGCCTTAACTCAATCAGGCCTTTTTCCTCCTGACTGTATCTTATAGCTCTTTGTCCTCCTGTCATTTATATATGCCTTTATTCCATCATGCACTTTGAAAGCATATACTGTCAAGCAGTGCTACTTTCTTCAACTTTTCTTTGTTTTCCCTCGCCCCTTCTCCTTTTTCTTCCTTCTCCTCCTCTTCCTCTTCCTCTTTTTCTTCTTCTTCCTCCTCTCCACTTCCTCTCCTTCTCTTCTTCCTTCTTCAAAACTGCGCTCCTAAGAATTTCTCATCCTCCTGGAGACATCTTCCCTTTTGTGGTCCTCCTGGGGCACACACACCACCACCACCCACCCCCAGCCTCTGTATTTCCTGCGAGCTTTCTGAAATCCGCATACATAGAGTGCACATTTCTCTTCTGTGGCTATTACAAACCAAAAGAAGTGGGAATGGTCTTGCTAGGATCCCATCATTTTAACCCTCAAAAACATTATCTTTGGTACTTAGGTTTCACTTTCGGTTTCCAGTAAAATGTTTAATAGCATCTCAATACATTTTGTTTTGAAAGAATTTAATACTTTTAATGCATTAAGAATTTAATGCTTCCTTAAATCAGAGTGAAGCTTAGGGAATCTGCCCTGATCATTGCTTACTGCATCACGTGAGAAGTGAAATTGTCCTGAAGGTTGACTAGGAGCTATCAGATTGTTCTGCTTGGAATAGAAGGAGACTTTTCTAAACAAGTTACTTATTGGAGTTAAAATGAAGCAAAATTCTGAATGTATATTTGATTTTTTCCCCCCGATAAACCTGATCCACTTGATCTGAGAAGGTACCAGCATGGGTCTTTGCCAAGAAAAAAACCACCAGAGATAATTAGATAAAATGAACGAGGAGGTACTCATCATCATCATTGGATGTTGGGATTACTCATCATTGGAGTTACTTATCATCAGCATGTCTTTCTTCTGTAGTTGTTTATTTTATAAATTGTCTTTTCCAGTAGGGAAATATACAAGATACCCCAGTGGCATGATTCCCCCTGTTCCTTTCCTCTTCCATTTTTATCCAAGTCCTTTCTACCTGCAGGTTCATACAGTTCTCTACTGGCATCCTCTTTCTTGACATATTGTATTTTACTTCCACTTCTTCCATTAAACTTATTTATTTTAGGCAAAGTATACCTTTTCATAATCGTGAGTGCTATCATGTCAATCATCAGGAATACTTCAGAATTATACTTGCCTTTTTTGTTGAATTTTCTATTTCAATTGATTGTCTAAATGTTGCTCATTGATATCTCTGTGTTGGAAGGTACATTTATTATTTGTGACACATTTCCTATTACTTGAGAACTCAGGTACCTCATTTCTACCATTCACTAGTAAGCATATATAGATTCTTCTCTACATTTTTGGGCCTTTTACTTTCCTCCTAAGTGATGTTTTATCACCCTTCCCATCTGGTTGAAAAGCCTCTGCTAAGAACGTTCTTTCTAAAACACATTATTCTTTACCAAGAGTCCTTTATTCAGGAAATGTTTACCATGTTCCAGAAAAGCAACCCAGTCCTTGACCCCATATGCATACCTCTCAGGTCCTTAAACTTCCTTGTTGCCAGTGACCTATTTCTACGCTCAGTCTCAGTTATGTACTCTTATGGCCATTACCCTTGGCATTGATGGAGACTACACTACCTCTGATATCTCAGCTTCAACTATCTCATTTTCTTTTTTTTTTAATTTTTTTTAACGTTTATTTATTTTTGAGACAGGGAGAGACAGCATGAATGGGGGAGGGTCAGAGAGAGAGGGAGACACAGAATCTGAAACAGGCTCCAGGCTCTGAGCTGTCAGCACAGAGCCTGATGTGGGGCTTGAACTCACGGACCACGAGATCATGACCTGAGCCGAAGTAGGATGCTTAACCGACTTCCATTCTCATCCATTCATCTCAGTTCTTCATTCAGTTTCAACCTTATCCGGTCCTAAATTCAAGTACCCTAACCATTCTCATTCCTGAGAAGAGAGAGAAGGCTCCTTCTCCCTCCTTCCCAAAATAGGATTCCATAGTCCATTAACATAACCATGGCCTAGCAAATGCTCCCAGTTCATTGTATCTAATTCTCTTTGGCCTTTTTTTTCTTGGCAAAGACCTAGGCTGGTACCTTTTCAAATCAAGTGTATCAAGCTCACTGGGGAAAAAAAACAATCAAATATGCATTCAGAATTTTGCTTCATTTGAAATTCAAGATCATAAATCTCAAACTTGCCTGACAACCCTTCTGTATTTATCTAGTAAACTCATCTTTTTAACCCATCACTGATAGACTGTCTCCATGACCAAGCTCCTCCAGGCCCTTTTGTGAGTAGGCCCACCTTGGGCTCTGTCCTTGATTCATTTAGTCTAATTTTAGCAAGAATCCTACTGAGTCATTCAGTGAAAATCTATCACCCTTGGTATCTGATCATCCTCAATATCTGATCAAATCCCTCATCTCCCCCCCCCCCACCTGCCCCACTCTTGATATCCTATCATGTTGACCTGCCTTCAACAAAAATCCTGTCAAGTTGGTTTAGCCAGAATCCCTTGATGTTGCCTCTTAGTAATTTTCCATCCACTGACCACCCCTCTGTTCATTGGCTATAAATTCCCACTTGTCCTTGTTGTATTCTGAGGCAAGCTGATCTTTCTCCCCCATGCGAAACCTCATTGTGGTGGTCCCTCTCAAAGAAAGTCTTCCCTACTGTCTTCAACAATTGTTATGAATAATTTTTTAACATAAGAGGACATATTTTTACTTTATTTTTAAACTTCAACATCATCTCTTCTCTCTTTGCTCTTAGCTGATCACCTGGACTCACACTTCAGTTAGAATATAGAAGTTTTTGATCGGTCAAGAACTTGCCTTGCCCTCCTTACCACCAAATCTACACACCTATCTACTTCTTCACCCATCTTCTTTCTTCTCTCCTGTTATAATGGTGGAAATTTCTTTTTTCCTAAAAAAGGGCAATCCTTCAACTGATGCTCTAAATCTCATCCCTTCTTGCTTTGTCAAAGACTTGAGTTCTTCCCTCATTCTCTTTCTCCTCAATCAGTAAACACTTCTTTATTGAATGGATTAATCTCATCACTATTAACATGCTCCAGAATCTTACGTATTGAAAAAACGAAGGAAAGCTCCCTTGACTTCATCTCCTCCCCAACCACTACTGTACCGTATACTTTCTTTTATGACCCAGCTTCTTAGAGATTTGCCTAAATGTGAGTTCTCCACTTCCTTACCTCCTAGTCATCCCTTAATTCATTCCAGTGTAGCTTCTGCCTCCAACAATCCGTAATGTCACCAATGAACACTTGATCCAAAATACTTTTTATATTCTTGCCTTACTTGACCTCTTAGCAATAGTCTGCACAGTTGACCAATCCTCCTTTCTGAAATAGCCTCTTTTCTTAGCTTCTGAGGCACCACAGTCTCTTTGGTTTTTTTTTTTTTCCCTACCTCTTTGGTTGTTTTCCAATTCCTCCTTTTGCCATACCTTTATATACTGACATGTCTCAGATCTCTAGCTCAGGACTTGTGTTCTTTCTATGCAGACTTTTCCCAAGTGATTCTTTTTTCCTGGAAGAGAATAAAATAGTCTTTAAATACTATCTATAATCTGACTCACAAACTTATGTTCCCAACCAAGACCATGTCTTCAATGTACGTGTAGGTGTCTAAAATCTAACATGTCCAGAACTGAACTTTTGTTCTTCCCACCCCATCAAAGATTTCCCTTCCTTTGTATTCCCCATTTGCAACGACTAGGAATTGTTGGCTCCTCCTCTGACTCACCAGCCACAGCCTATCCATCATCACATGCCGACAGTTGTCCCTCGGCTATCTACTCAAATCTGTCTTCATCTTCTCATGCTGACGTTTCTCCCTAGTCCAGGCCATCAGCATCTCTTTTCTGGGTCTCTGTAGTAATCTCTTAATTTGTTTCCTTGTTTCTACATTTATCTTGCTCTAGTCTATTTTACACAAGGCATCCAGAATGATCTTAAAAAATAGAATTTGATACTATCGCTTGTTTGCTTAAAACCCTTCAATGATACTCCTTTATGTTTAGATCTAAATTGACTTCCAGCCACAGTCGTTCCCTGTCTAAACAACTCATAAGCCACCATCACCCTTGCTCACCCTGCTGCATTCATAGCGGACTTCTTTGACTTCTTCAAACATGCAGTGATCATGGCATGATCTCGCTGTATCTGGAACTCCTTCCACACACCCTGTGTGCGGTAGCTTCGTTCTTTAGGTTTCAGATTACAAAGATCCTTCCCAGAGGCACTATAATTCTCTTTAACACAATTACATATTATATTTGCTCTCTCCTTTTTTTTCCTACCTACCCCCTCCCCAGACTAGAAGCTCCACGAAGGCAAGGATAATGTCTCTTGTCCACAAGTGAAGATACATCTACCAAAGTGTCTGGTATGTGAGGTGTTTTAAAAGAATTTGTTTAACAGACAAACAAAAAGCAGAAACAGACCCATAGGTACAGAGAACCAACCGATGGTTGCCAGAGAGAAGGGAGTGGGGGGTGGGTGAAATGGGTAAAGGGGAGTAGGAGGTGCAGGCTTCCAGTTATGAAATGAGTAAGTCACGGAGATTAGAGGCACAGCATAGGGAATACAGTCAATGATATTGTAGTGTCGTATGGTGACAGATGGTACCTACACTTGTAGTGAGCACAACAGAATGTATAGAGTTGTTGGATCACCATGTTGTACACCTGAAACTCATGTAACCTTGTGTCAGCTATACTTCAAGAAGGGAAGAAAGAAGGAAAGAAAGAAAAAGAAAAAGAAAAGAAATAAAAGCACCAAAAAAAAAAAAAAAAGAAAGAAAAGGAAAAGGTTTTGTTCCGTAACTGAATCTGTAAATTCTAGCTGACAAGATCTCTAGTGCTGCCTTGACTCCTGTTTTAGTCTCTGTGAAGTTCGGAAGAATGAATCCGAAGATTGGTTTGAGAGTTACATATTAATTATTACTTTGTGTCTTCTCATGCTTAACCGTGACCTTGGCCAAGATACATTAAGTCAAGAGAGTCGCTATTTCTTGACCCTCAAAGAGCTTAACTAAAATAGCCGTCCATTTACCATGTCTACCCACCCCACCATCTCTTGGAATTTTTACCATATACATCAATTTATATTTTTCTCTTTCAAAATCCACTTTACAGCTTATTTTCTCTGATGAAAGTGAGATGAAAAGGAGAAGAAGAAATCTTATTATGGCACATAATTTTGTTCACACTGAATAAAAATTCAGAAATAGCTAGCCTATTTAGGCTATATGTTCTTTGGAAATTAAAAAAAAATAGCATGAGGCTGGGATAAAATATGTGTTGTAATAACCATAGGGTAAAGTCCATAGATCTATATATCTTCTAGAAACTCAAAGATTTCATTATGAAATATATAAGAATATATTATATCTTAAGTACTTTCATAGAAGTGTCCTTTTTCTAAAATGACAATTATTTTTATGCTTATTACCATTTTAATAGCTTATTATATATAAATAGAACATGAACTTTAGCGGTAATTGGCAACGGTGTTATTTTTGTCACAATCTTAAAAAACACATTCAGAGCTAAAAGTTTACTTGTAAAACATCTACAGCATCGTGACAAGAATTCAATATACTTAATAAGTTGTTAGAGTACAGACATTTCTCTTAGGATTATAGCAACCTATGACTAGGATTATTCAGGTGCCAAGATTATTAAATAACATGAGAGTTGGAAGAAAAATCAGTATAACAGTTAACATTCATTTAAATGCTCGGTGTTCATAGGGAGAAGTACCTAAAACAACACAGAACTAAATTAAGGACTGAACCCTCACTTCATGAAGTGCTAGGGAGACATGCGTGTGTTTCTTCCACAAGTTTTTACTGTTTTGCTGTGGACAGTCTGGATTAATTTAAAAATGCGGTGCCCTTTTTTTTCTAACAGAAAAAAAAATAGAATCAGCTGAGAGATAAGAAGAGAATAAACACTGAAATAAACATTGCAGCTCAAACTAAAGTAAGTGAAGTAAGAATGTTTTCATAATGAACTTTTATGTTGAACAAGCCCAGACACTTGGAACAGTGTAAGCTATATTAAACCCTTTTATGAAAGGATTATGTTTTGTATGATGAGTGTTTTAATATAAGTACGGTACACAGCGTAAAATACTACTACATTTAACTCAAAGTAATTACGAGAATTCAGTCAAAATTATTTTCTCCTGCACTTTCACATTGATACAGAAGGAAAAAAAAATGCTTCTGGAACCTTTCACCAACATGTCTCTGTTTCAATTATTTTTGGCAGTATATATTGCGTCTCTGCCTCAGCTACCTTTTATATCGACAGTTGGTAGCACAAGCCTTTTAACGCACAAAGGGTAGCAGCTCTTCAGCCAATCTGTGATAAAAGGAAAAAAATGAAATCACTATGGAAACTGCAGGAAGGATCTAAAAGCTCTCTTTATAAAGTAAACGTCTGATGTTTGTGACTGCAGGGGTAAAAAATTCATAAATCTGTATGATGCTATCGTTTCTGATTTGTTATCACTGCAAATGCCAACTCAAAGTAGCCTGACCTTAGCTTCATTAAGTGCCGTCTATTCAGAAATAGTTACTATTCAACAGGAGGAAGACGTGGTCTGCAGAGAGGTCAGGGGTTTAAGGGGATAGTGTGGGACTGAGCGAAGAAACTAATTTGCTTAGAATGTTTCCTTTCTTTTCTCATTTGATTGTCTTTTTCTTTTAAATCACAGTGATTTGATGGAATCAGGCACACCGAATTGTTCTGCTCTGCGTTTGATTTTGATTTGTTTTTCGTTCAGAAATGGAGCAAATCTCAAACCCAAATTCAACTTAGGAAACTATGTCTGTCTGTGATTTTGAATTGAAAAAACAAAATAGCTAGCCTTCTCCTTCCAATCAAAAAGCCAATAAATATGAGGGGGAAGCCATTCTCACTTCAGCACCCTGGACCCCCACGAGGAAGAAAATGCAGGAAACCGCAGCTACGGAGACAACTGATGAATCTGATCTGACGGGCGGACAGCAACAGACACCTGTGTCATGGAGGAAGTTCCAGGGTGTCTCGACAGTTCTCAGAAGTTAAGTGACTCTCAAAAGATAGTTGCATGGTTGTTTAAATAGGAAGCTTTTTATTTGATAATAGGTCACCTGTGGAGGAGGGACGATGAGGTCAAGAGGACGCTGAAAAATTCTCAAACACAAAAGTCTGCAAATTCAGTAATAGTCTTGACTGAGAGGAAGACGAATATTCAAGTAAGTAGACCAGTTTCAGCATTGCATATGCTACTATGCTTATTTCTCCAGTGTTTACAAGTGAATACTGCTTCATTAGTTAGGTTTTCAGACAATAGAAACTATGGCTTTTTAAATTTTATTTATTTATTTATTTAGTTAGTTAGTTAGTTAGTTAGTTTATGGCAACTTTACCACAGTTACAACGCATTGAAATGTCAAAGATTGATGTGCATGGTAATTGATTTCCTGTCGTCATGCCGTATTTAGACAATTATAAACATTGCTAATCTAATGTTTCAAGGTACTTATGAACAATTAGTGATTCTGCACTAGCATCTCAAACACACTTTTGATGATAATAATATACTGAGACAAGTTCTATAAATCCTAAAAGGGCTGTTGTGTAAATGATGATTAGGACAAAATTAGTGTTTTTTTTCTCCCCCCCAGTGAAATGATTAAGGCTTTGAAAATGAAAACACAAGTATTCTGGTTGTAAGCATGCAAAAATTCAGCACAATTAGCAGGGAGAAGACATTACTTTATAGTGATATACTTGTTTAAAATGAAAGAATATGACTAACTTTATTGAACTTCTACTACCATTAATGACTAACTCAGCTGTTTGTGTAACCTTTACAGTCTCATATTAGGAGAATGTTAATGGTCAATGATACAGAATCAAATGGTAGTATGTGTTTGGGTACCCAAACATAAGTACATGCATACTTTCATTTGAAAATATTTAAATGCCTCATACATATTGACTACACTGATGCTTTTTGTGCATATAATGAAAACCAATTATCTGTGGAGAAAACTTGACTGGGTGGAAGGAAATTAAATTGGTTTTTAAAGACTTTCTTAAACAGCAGTAGCTAGGGAAAGGTCCACTAACATTTTAGCTCAGGATTATAATGACTTTGCTATATTAATAAATCATGTTTTATCCTGACTTTTATCATGGATCAGGCCACTCTCCTAGTCCCTGTGAAGCCTGGAAACCACGGTAGGAGAAGACAGGTACACCCTAACTCACTCAAAGGATGGGATACAGGACAACATATGTCTGTTAACAAAAACTTTCAAATTGTAATTCTTGAAGGAAATGGTAATATCCTGGAATATTCTGTGA